>NC_079316.1:3168254-7968254 GCF_029931775.1 Euleptes europaea
TCTGCACCTTCTCAAGCTCTGTAATATCGTCGAAGGCTTTCACAG
The DNA here is from genome assembly GCF_029931775.1 of Euleptes europaea. NCBI lineage: Eukaryota > Metazoa > Chordata > Lepidosauria > Squamata > Sphaerodactylidae > Euleptes > Euleptes europaea. Next base: position 3,168,300 of record NC_079316.1, read on the forward strand.
TCAGAGTTCATTGGTTCTTGTAGGTTATCCGGGCTGTAATTTCCTGGGGGGCCCCTGGAGCCTTTTTTATAAATGGGTGTTACATTGGCCATTCTCCAGTCCTCTGGTACAGAGGCTGATCGAAGGGACACATTACATATCTTCGTTAGAAGTTCAGCAATTTCCCATTTGAGTTCTTGAAGAACTCTAGGATGAATACCGTCTGGTCCCTGTGACTTGTTAGTTTGCACTGTGTCTGTGTGTTCGAGGGCACAGTCATTTAGGATGTCTAAAAATCTTATCTCTTTGGCTTGACTGGAGCATACATTTATCCAGTCGATATGAGGGAAGTTAAGTAAAAGGTAAAGGTCTCCTGTGCAAGCACTGGGTCATTCCTGACCCATGGGGTGACGTCACATTCTGACGTTTCCAAGGCACACTTTGTTTGCGGGGTGGTTTGCCAGTGCCTTCCCCAGTCATCTTCCCTTTACCCCCAGCAAGCTGGGTACTCATTTTACCGACCTCAGAAGGATGGAAGGCTGAGTTGACATTGAGCCAGCTACCTGAAACCTTCTTCCGTCGGGATCAAGCTCAGGTCATGAGCAGAGCTTTTGACTGCAGTACTGCAGCTTAACACTCTGCACCACGGGGCTCTATGAAGTTAAAGTCTCCTATTATTACTACTTCATTACCTTTACATGCTTCCCTAATTTCATTCTCCATCTCAAGATGATCCTGAGCCATTTGGTCAGGGGGCCGATAGAACATCCCCAGTACTAAATCACCTTTGGGGCCCGGAATTGTCACCCATAAGGATTCTGTGGATGAGTGTGCCCTTCTTGTGGTCTCTAGCTTATTAGACACTATGCCTTCCTTGATATACATAGCAACACCCCCTCCAATATACCCTTCCCTGTCATTTCTATACAGTTTGTAACCAGGGATGACCGTATCCCACTGGTTCTCTCCCCTCCACCAGGTTTCTGTAATGCTCACTGTATGTTTTCTCTTAAAACCATTCACTCTAATTCCCCCTTTTTTGCTTGGAGGCTTCTAGCATTAGCATAGAAGCATCCCCACACTTTCTCTCTTTTGACTTGCCTGGCAAGTGCCTTTGGGCATCTTTAAGTGGCTATCCAGCATTTCCGCCCCATCCCCTTTCATGTCTTAAGTAATTCCCATGTGGGCAATCTGGAGCAATTTTCCCTTTGTCTGTATGCACTGAGTTTGCCCGAACTGGATGCTTCTCAGCTCCTGTCGGCTTTCCCCCCAGGTTCAGTTTAAAAGCTGCTCTGCCACCTTTTTTACATTACGCGCCAGCAGTCTGGTTCCATCCTGGTTCAAGTGCAGCCCATCAAGTGGAGCCCAGGGTCGGCCCTGGTTAGTATTTCGATGGGCAACCTCCAAGGAACACCAAGGGTGTGATGCAGAGGCAGGCAATGGCAAACCGCCTCTGAACGTCTGTTGCCATGAAAAACTGTGTGGGGTCACCAAACGTCAGCTGTGAGTTAATGGCACGAAAAAAGAATACATCCACCCTGGAAATGGGTGTGTATGAAGAAGAATTCTAACAAGTAAATGAAATAGGACGTCTGAGCTAACATTCTTCCTTCCTCCGTTGTCTCCTTCGCAGGCAGTGGAGCGATGCTATTAAGCCATAATCTTTGCGGAGTTGTGGAAATGGCTGCTTCACCTCTGGTCCAGGTAGGGGAGATGAGCAGGGGACACCTGAGTCCCCCTTCCTTTCTCAGGGGGGAGGGGAGGAGGGTTGCTCCTGCAGTTGCTGCTAGGGTGTTCAAGTGAAAGAGGCCCTGAACACCACTCCATTTACCCATGCCAGGCTTTCCATCCTGTAACCTCCCAGAATGCCCCCTTCCAGAGTGCCGTCTCTGCCTGGCTTGATCTCTGATGAGGGAATCTGCTTTTTCTTTCAGTCTCCTGTTTCCTTTGAGGACGTGGCTGTGCATTTCACCGAGGCAGAGTGGGCCCTGCTGGATCCCGGCCAAAGAGCTCTTTACAAGGAAGTTATGCTGGAGAACTATGGGAGTGTGGCCTCTCTGGGTAAGGCTCTTTCATAGGGTCCGCACATGCAAATTGCTGCCATTGGGATGACACCAATCAAAACGAAGCACCACTGTGTTAAAAAAGGAACCTTAATCAAAACAAAAACATATTGTAGCGGGTCAGTGTGTTTCAGTTGACTATGCTCTTAGAATCGACCCCTTCCTGAGAAGTGGTATGTTACCTTATTCAGTTAGTTCACCTACTAAGCAGGACTCAACTTATTTATTCACAAAAGTAAGTCTTTTTATTGATTATCGCCAATGAAATAAAAGTGTATATATATGTGTTTATGCAAGTATTACAATGTCTTAAAAGCAATAACAATGTATACAGTAAAGCAAGCAAGTTCTACATACTATTTAGTTTTAAAAACCAATACTTAAAATATAACAGTAAAGGTCTGATTTAGTTAAAAGAATCTGATTCACCCTATCTAGAATAGTATATTTAAATCCATGCATACCAAGACCATCTTCTGAGACTCTCAGTCCAAAGACTTAGAGAAGTCTGAAGTTCTAGCCCTTTTCTTGCCCATATTTATACTGTTAAAAGTCATATTATTTCAACTTAGCCGGATTTCCACAGCTATATAAGGACTTCCTTTTATTGTATTCCTACAGGTCACCATACAAGGACTTCCTTACTGTATTCCTGCAGGCTACCACATAAGGACTACCTTCTCCAGCTGGCCATTTGCTTATTTCTTAAACAGACAGTTTTTAGCTTTAATATACCTCTATAATGTTTAATATTATCAGCATCTTCATCTCCCAAAGAGCATGTAACAATTCTGTCATATTTAAACTTTAAAAACACAATATTACATTTATACAACACTATTTTATAACTGTCAGTGTTAGTGGCAGATTGAATTTCAAAAACCTAGTTGGATTCCTGAAACTCGGTTAGATTCCAGAAGCTTATCTTTCAAAAGATTAGGAGTTTTCAAAACAGTAGAGGAATTTCCTACAAGAGTCTCTTAGCCAGGCATGTTCATTTTAAATGAAATACAAGCCTCTAAATGGTCTTTATGAAGAAAAAAGATTTTACATTGAATAATTCTGCATATGTACCACACTAATACAACAGTTTATATGCTCTTATATGTCAAAGCCTGTAACAATAGGTAGCCAGAATTAGAATGCCATATATGTGTAATGTTTGGCCGCAAATGTAAAGAAGTCCAACAGAGTTATATGTAGGATACAAACATTGATAAAGTCACAGAACAGTTGCCAACCATTACAACATACTTGTCCCCCAGGTGGAATTAGTCATCCCCTCCGACTGTGATCTTGAATGTATCTGTCCCCCTTACACTGGATCATGGGCTTTAATCTTTAATGTAATCTGGAAAACCAGGTTCGATTCCCCACTCCTCCACCTGAAGCCTACTGGATGACCTTGGGCCAGTCACCGTTCTCTCAGAACTCTCTCAGCCCCACCTACCTCACAAGGTGCCTGTTGTGGGGAGGGGAAAGGAATGATTTGTCAACTGCTTTGAGACTTGAGGATAGCAAAAAGAAGGGTATAAAAACCTTCCCAAAGTACTTCAATACCCTCAATACCTAAAATAACTACACTTGCAAGAAGTGTAGGTTGGTAGCCCTGCTGGAGGAGAAGATACAGGGACTTGAGGCACACTTGTCCACACTCTATTTTATAAAGGAAGGTGAAGAGTTCATGGATAGAACTCATGAAGCGCTCTGTAGGGGGCAACAGGAGGAGGAGAGTAAGGAATCTGAACAAATGGAGGCGCAAGCAACACAGGAGGAGGGTGCATGCAAGAATGTGACCCACAGGAGCAAGAAAATCAGGACTCCTGATCCTCTGTTGCTCAGCAATCGATTCCAAGATCTCCCCATAGATGCTGATTCTGGACCACTGGACCAAGGGCTGCCCTCCCAAAGCGTGAAGGAAATTTCTCAGGCTCCTGTGCATGAGAGGACTCGATCTTCTGCTCTTCAATTTAGGAAGAGGCGTGTTCTGGTAATTGGGGATTCCCTACTGAGAGGGGAAAGTTTTAAGTATGCCAACCGGACTTGTCGTCTCAAGAGGTCTGCTGTGTACCAGGTGCACGCATCCAGGATATGACAGAAAAGGTAGAAAGACTCAAGTTCACAAAGTATTACCCTTTCTTGCTCATTCATGAGGGAACAAATGATATTGCCTGACACAGCCCATAACATATTAAAAGAGACTATGCGGCTCTGGGTAAGAAGGTGAAGGACCTGGGCGCGCAGGTTGTGTTTTCATGAGTTCTGCCTGTCGAAGGTCGTGGCTTAGGAAGAGAAAGAAGAATACTACAAATTAATGACTGGATGCATAGATGGTGTCATTATGAAAGGTTTAGATTTCTGGACTATGGCTTACGCTTTTGAGAAGAAGCTCTTCTATTGGGAGATGGTTTGCACCTCACAAGAGTAGGAAAAATGTATTTGGTGAGAGCCTCGCAAATCTGATCAGGAGGGCTTTAAACTAAATCCTACGGGGGAGTGAGACAAGAGCTTAAAGCCTAGTATACTGACAATAACAGGAGACGAGAACAATAAAGATTTGCAGGGAGTGGCATATATGCGAGGAAACATACTCTCACAGGTAAGTACAGAAACGAAAACTTCAGGGCACATAAACCATGGATTCCGATGTCTGTACAGTAATGCATAGAGTATGGGAAACAAGCAAGAAGAACTCGAAGCCCTAATACAGGAAGGGGATTTTGACCTAGGCATTACTAAAACTTGGTGGGATGTCACTCATTGGAATATTAAGATTGAGAGATACAACTTGTTTAAAAGGAATAGACAGATAAGGAAGGGGAGAGGATTATATGTCATTATATGTCAAAGATTTGTATACTTGTGAAGAAATACATGAATCTGAGGATGGAAGTCCAGTCGAGCGTCTATGGGTCAAAATAGAAGGAGTAAGAAATATTGGTGATATTATGGTGGGGGTCTGCTAAAAACATATTTTCTCCCAATAAGCCTTCCATCCTTTGTATCTCTTGTCTGAGATGTCACCGATAAAGATATGATGTAATATACTAGCTTAAAAATATTCATTCCCAAGATAGATAGATAATTTATTTACAGCCCTTAGCCAGATAAAACAAGATAAAACAGAAAACATGGGATAATAAATTCTTACAAACAAAGAATTACAGTCCAAGTCATATAGCACTTAAAAAGAAAATTACAGCTGGGACGCATTTGTCAATTGCACTAAGAGGCTGTTCTATGGCGTCAAATTTTCATTGCTGCCATGCAAAATTTCGCAACCTGAAGTGTGATTGAAGGATTATCCCCTTGTAGGAGCATCTCAAACCTTTCTCCTGCCCTGTCAGGTCCCATTCTCGATGATAAGGGGCTCAGTAAATTTTGAACGGAGTAATGTATAAAAATTGCAGTTCAGGAGGGCATGCTCAACAGTTTCTAAGACCCCTGATTTGCAAGGGCAGAATCTCTCCTCCCAGGGTGTCTTCTTAAATTTCCCCTCTAGCATAGCAGAAGGTAAGGCAGCACATCTGGCCAGGGTAAAGACCCTTCTATAAGTATTTATTTCTAAATAGTGGAGATAGGCTGCTGGTGCTAGGATGTATTTAGAATGGAGGGGTGCCATGAATAGAGGCTCCCTTGCTAAATCTGCTTGTCTCTCAATGTCTTTAATCCTTTGGGATATAATTAACTTAGCTTGTTCCCACCCTAACTGAAGTAGTGCTAGGGGTGTAAAACCCAAGTTATTTAATTTGTCTTCTATGGCTATCACCCATTTTGACCTAAAGGTGTCACAAAGGATCAGTGGGAGAAGACCATTAGGGTTGAAGTTAATTTTTACATTCCCAAGATATGTTCCTAGTGTTCCTTATCTTACTTCAAAAGTCTTAATGTGGTATGCTAGATGAATTAACATTACGTGTGTGTGTGTGTGTGTTAAGTGCCGTCAAGTCGCTTCCGACTCATAGCGACCCTATGAATGAAAGTCCTCCAAAATGTCCTATTTTTGACAGCCTTGCACAGATCTTGCAAATTGAGGGCTGTGGCTTCCTTTATTGCAGTGGTTCCCAACCTTTTTTTGACCAGGGACCACTAGGACTTTTTTGTTCGGTGCAAGGACCCCAAGGTTCAAAATGAAAATTCTGAGAATTTGAAAATAAACTTTAATCATAACTGTTAGTTAAACATTAAACTTAGAATAATATTTGAATATATATTTTTATAATAGAGAACTTTTAATTGAAAATATTAATTTATTATGGGTTTATAACTTTGTTTCGCGGACCTTAATTTAGTTTTTGCGGACCCCTGGGGGTCCATGGACCCCTGGTTGGGAACCAGTGCTTTATTGAGTCAGTCCATCTCTTGTTGGGTCTTCCTCTTTTCCTGCTGCCCTCAACTTTTCCTAGCATGACTGTCTTTTCCAGTGACTTTTGTCGTCTCATGACGTGACCAAAATACGATAGCCTCAGTTTAGTCATTTTAGCTTCTAGGGTCAGTTCAGGCTCGATTTGATCTATAACCCACTGATTTGTTTTTTTGGCAGTCCACGGAATTTGTAACACTCTCCTCCTCCACCACATTTCATAGGAATCTATTTTCTTCCTATCAACTTTCTTCACTGTCCAGCTTTCACACCCATACATAGTAATAGGGAATACGATGGCATGAATTAATCTAGTCTTGGTGGCCAGTGACACATGCCTACACTTCAAAATATTTTCTAGCTCCTTCATGGCTGCCCTTCCCAGTCTCAATCTCCTTCTGATTTCTTGGCTGCAATCTCCCTTTTGGTTGATGGTGGAGACAAAGAATAGAAAGTGTTGAACAATTTCAATATTCTCCTGTACTCATTTCTTTTGTTTTCTTGATATTCAGCTATAGTCCTGCTTTGACACTTTCCCTTTTAACTTTCAGCAGTAGTCGTTTCAAATCTTCACTATTTTCTGCCAATAATGTAGTGTCATCAGCATATCTCAAATTATTAATGTTCCTCCCTCCAATTTTCACTCCACCGTCATCTAAATCTAATCCAGCTTTCCTAATGATATGTTCTGCATATAGATTGAAGAGATAGGGAGATAAAATACATCTTTGTCTGACACCTTTGCCAATTGGAAACCATTCTGTTTCTCCATATTCTGTTCTAACTGTGGCCTCTTGTCCAGAGTACAGGTTGCGCTTCAAAACGATCAGCTGTAGTGGCACACCCATTTCCTTTAAAACCAGCCATATCTTTTCATGATTCACACAGTCAAAAGCTTAGCTGTAATCTATGAAACACAAGCTGATTTTCTTCTGAAATTCTCTCGTATGCTCCAGTAACCAGCGTATATTTGCAGTATGATCTCTAGTGCCTCTTCCTTTTCTGAAACCAGCTTGAACATCAGGCATTTCTCGTTCCATATATGGTAACAGCCTTTGCTGTAAGATTTTGAGCATCACTTTACTTGCATGAGAAATTAATGCAGTGGTCCGATAGTTGCTGCAATCTTTGATGTCTCCTTTCTTGGGAATTGGAATGTAAATGGATCATTTCCAGTCTGTGGGCCATTGTTTTGTTTTCCATATCTGTTGGCATATTCTTGTCAAGATTTTGATGGACTCCGTTTCTGTGGCTTGGAATAGCTCTATTGATATCCCATCTGCTCCTGGTGATTTGTTTCTCCCAATTGGTCTCAATGCAGCTTTCACTTCACTTTCTAAAACTGTAGGTTCTTCTTCAAAAGATTCTTCTTGGAAAGAATATTTTATCCTTTCATCTCTTCTGTATAGTTCTTCATTGTATTGTTCCCACCTTTTCTTTATTTTGTCCTGTTCAGTTAATGTATTTCCATGCTGATCTTTCAGCATGCCTAACCGTGCTTTAAATTTCTTTGATCTTGTGGAACGCTCTTGTTCATCCTTTTTTGTTGTTTTCTTCTATTTCTTTACATTGGTTATTATAATAGGTCTCTTTGTCTCTACGTGCGAGTCGCTGGAACGTTGCACTTAGACTTTTGATTCTATTTCTGTCACCTACTTTTGCTTCTCGTCTATCTCTGGCAATTTTAAGCGTTTCCTCAGACATCCATCGAGGTTTTTCTTTTCTTTTGGCTACAGGAATAGTCTTTGCACATTCTTCCTTGATAATATCTCTAGTTTCCACCCATAGTTCTTCAGGTTTACATTCACTTGAACTCAGTAATGCAAATCTGTTCCTTACATGGTCTTTAAACTCTTCTGGAATATTGCTTAGATTGTATTTTGGTGCTATGAATGTTTTGGTGTTTTTCTTAAGCTTTATCTTGATTTTCGATATTAACAATTCATGATCTGTACCGCAGTCGGCTCCTGGTCTTGTTTTGGCTGAGAGAATAGAGCTTCTCCATCTTCTGCTTCCAATTATATAATCTATTTGATTTCTATACTGGCCTTCTGGTGATATCCATGTATACAATCATCTATTTGGTTGCCTGAAACATGTGTTTGCAATGAACAGATTGTTGTCTTCACAGAATTCTACGAGGCGTTCTCCTGCTTCATTACGTGCTCCTAGCCCAAATCTGCCAACAACATTTGATTCTGCTTTGTTTCCTACTTTTGCGTTCCAGTCACCTATGATTATCAGCATATCTTGTTTAGGTGTGTGATCAATTTCTTCCTGAACACTGGCATAAAAACTTTCAATTTCTTCCTCATCAGCATCTGTAGCTGGGGTATAAACTTGAATGATGCTTATGTTGATATGCTGTCCCTGAAGTCTAATTTATATTATTCGGTCAGACTTTGCATTATAGCTCCTGACTGCCTTTGCTACGTCTTGCCTCACTATTAAAGCAACTCCTTTTCTTCTCTTTTTGTCATTCCCTTAATAAAACACTTTGTAATTTTCTGATTGAAAATGTCCTAATCCAGTCCACTTTAATTCACTTACTCCCAGGACTGAAATGTCCATACGTTCCATTTCTTGTTTAACAATTTCAAGCTTACCCTGATTCATGCTTCTCACATTCCATGTTCCTATTATATGCGTCAAACAGCTTCGGACTTTCCTTTTGCATCTAACATTACATGCTAACCACAAAAACGAGTATTTCTTAGCTACTATGCAGTAATATGACTTTGGAAGCATCTTTAAAAGTAAGAACTGCCCCCCACACTCAAGCCTCAATTCAAAAAGCGTTACAATTTTTTTACTGAACTTTGAAGTCAGCGATGTTATCTGTATTTACATTAGGAAGTTAAATTTGGCCACTCTCCAAGAAATATACTTCTGATTGTTTTCAGTTGGCTTGCTTCCTAGACCTTCTGATATTCTAAACATACTATGTTAGTTTTTTACCAACTCTCCTGGAGAAGTTCTACAGAGAGATACTGGTATTTACTAACCAATATATATGTATTTCAAGGCTTTATAGGGAGTATGGGGAGGCAGAATATAATATCTGCTCAATGGGAGGAGGGTGGCTGGGAGAAGGTTTGACCAGCAGCTCGGTTGGGAGATGAAGAAGGTCTGACGAAGGAAGTGCACACCCATTAATGAGCAGTAGAAAAGAGCAAGAGCCCTTACTTACATCAAAGAATTCACTCAGGTGAGAAGCTGTATAAATCGTTAGACTGCAAACCAAGCCTTTCTGATGCAGCAGGGTTTGGTGTCCTTTTCAAGTATCTGTAAATATACAGTTCAACATTCAGCAGGAAAAAGCCACTGCAATGTTTTGAGCATAGGTGGAACTTCAAGGGAAGGTTTGCTTGAGTGGGTGCTAATGGGATCTCTCTTTTTTATTCCAGCAGGGGATGATCAATGGAATGAGGGTGATGAGGAACCACAACAGGTATTGCCAGATAAGGTCCAGAATGAAGATAAGAAAGGAAACATCAAGAATCAAGGCAGACCTAAGAGGCAGAAAGGGAGTCACATGGTCAACAACAGGGACAAAGCCATTCCTGTTGAAGGGCTGGATTTCCACAAACTAATCTACATGGTGGAGGAAGCATATAAGTGCTTGGAGTGTGGAATGAATTTATCAAATGAAACCCAATATGATATCCATGTGCAAATGCACCAAGGAAAGAAGACCCATCAATGCTTGGAGTGTGGAAAGAGCTTCCTTTGCAGAGCAGAGCTACATAGACATCAAAGAACACATGCAGGAGAGAAACCTTCCAGCTGCTCAGCCTGTGGCAACAGCTTCTCACAGAAATCAGAGCTTTTTCTACACCAAAGGATTCATTCCAGAGAGAAGCCATTGATCTGCTCAGACAGTGGAAAGATGTTCACTAATGGAGGAAAGAGTAATGCACTTTCCCCAAAACAGAGTCTAATGAGGGCACATAAATGCTTTCAGTGTGGAAAGTACTTCAGATACAGATCACAGCTCCTTGTGCATCAACGAATACACACAAGGGAGAAACCTTTTGAATGTTCAGGGTGTGGAAGGAGATTCAGTCATAGTGGCTCTCTTAAAATGCATGCAAGATCCCATATAGGGGAGAAACCTTTTGAATGCTCAGAGTGTGGGAAGAGATTCAGTCAAAGTAGCAGTCTTCAAATGCATGTAAGAACCCACACAAGGGAAAAGCCTTTTGAATGCTTACAGTGTGGAAAGAGGTTCAGTCAGAGTGGCCATCTTCAAGAGCATCTAAGAACCCACACAGGGGAGAAGCCTTTTGAATGCTCAGAGTGTGGAAAGGGATTCAGTCACAGTGGCAGTCTTTACCGGCACCTAACAACCCACGCAGGGGAGAAGCCTTTTGAATGCTCAGAGTGTGGAAAGGGCTTCAGTCAAAGTGGCAATCTTCAAGAGCATCTAAGAACCCACACAGGGGAGAAACCTTTTGAATGCTCAGAGTGTGGAAAGGGATTCAGTCACAGTGCCAGTCTTCAAAAACACCTAACAACCCACACAGGGGAGAAACGTTTTGAATGCTCAGAGTGTGGAAGGAGATTCAGTCAGAGTAGCAATCTTCAAACGCACCTAAGAACCCACACAGGGGAGAAGCCTTTTGAATGCTCAGAGTGTGGAGAGAGATTCAGTCGCAGTGCCAGTCTTCAACAACACCTAACAACCCACACAGGGGAGAAACTTTTTGAATGCTCAGCATGTGGAAAGAGATTCAGTCACAGTGGCACTTTTCAATGGCACCTAAGGACCCACACAGGGGAGAAGCCTTTTGAATGCTCAGAGTGTGGAAAGAGGTTTAGTCGCAGTGACGGTCTTCAACAGCACCTAAGGACCCACACAGGGGAGAAACGTTTTGAATGCTCAGAGTGTGGAAGGAGATTCAGTCAGAGTGGCAATCTTCAAACGCACCTAAGAACCCACACAGGGGAGAAGCCTTTTGAATGTTCAGAGTGTGGAGAGAGATTCAGTCAAAGTGCCAGTCTTCAACAACACCTAACAACCCACACAGGGGAGAAACGTTTTGAATGCTCAGAGTGTGGAAAGAGATTCAGTCGCAGTGGTACTTTTCAATGTCACCTAAGGACCCACACAGGAGAGAAGCCTTTTGAATGCTCAGAGTGTGGAAAGGGCTTCAGTCAGAGTGGCAATCTTCAAGAGCATCTAAGAACCCACACAGGGGAGAAACCTTTTGAATGCCCAAAGTGTGGAAAGGGATTCAGTCAGAGTGCCCATCTTCAAGAGCATCTAAAATCCCACACAGGGGAGAAGCCTTTTGAATGCTCCGAGTGTGGAAAGAGATTTAGTCGAAGGGGCAGTCTTCAATGGCACCTAAGGACCCACACAGGGGAGAAGCCTTTTGAATGCTCAGAGTGTGGAAAGAGGTTTAGTCGCAGTGGCAATCTTCAAACTCACCTAAGAACCCACACAGGTGAGAAGCCTTTTGAATGCTCTGAGTGTGGAAAGAGATTCAGTCGCAATGCCGGTCTTCAAGAGCATCTAAGAACCCACACAGGGGAGAAGCCTTTTGAATGCTTTGAGTGTGGAAAGAGATTCAGTCAGAGTGGCTCTCTTCAAATGCATGTAAGAACCCACACAGGGGAGAAGCCTTTTCAATGTTCAGAGTGTGGCAAGAGATTCAGTCAGAGTGGTTCTCTTCAACAGCACCTAAGAACCCACACAAGGGAGCCATCTTTTGAACGCTCCATGTGTGGAAAGAAATTCAGTCAGAGTGGCCATTTTCAAGAGCATCCATAACCCCACATTAGGAGGAACCATGTAACTGCTTAGTCTGGGAAAAGAACTTTCCTCTTATTTTAGATCTCAAAGACAACCTCAGACCATAGAAGGGTCTGAAGCTATGTAATCTCTTGTAAAGAGCTTGCCTCTGCACAGAAACCTTACCCTGTGTGGGGGAAAATGTTGTAAATGCAGGAACTTGGAAAGAGCTTTAGCCATGATTGAAGCGTCCAATAGATCCCAAGTGAAAAAAGGAAGGATGGGCTTTGAGGGTGGAAGATTTAAGGCTAGCTCATATCTCAAAAGAACATAAGAAAAGACATGCTGGCGAACCAGTTGCCTCTAGGAAGCCCACAAACAAGACAACTGCAGCAGCATTATCCTGCTTGATTTGTCCAGCACCTAAGGCAGGAGGCTGGATTCGGGCTAACGGCTTGCTTTATTGATCAAGGAATCATAACCGGGTGACCCAAGAACACAGACAATGAGCTCTGCGATCCTCTGACACACAGAGGGAGAAGCAATGCAAGAGGTTTTATAGACATTTGGCATTCCAATATCATTCGATGTAGCTTGTCAATGCAACGTCATAGTTTCTACAGCGCGGGTGGGAGCATTGCTACTTTTAGTGAATAGAGGTCTATCGTTCCCTGGCAGGGAGAAACGAAACTTAAAGGAGGGGAGGGATGGGTGGGGGAAGGCTGTTCCTTATGTGAGAGGAAAGATTCCAACCTTTGGCATATGTGTGTGTGTGTGCCTACTTGCTGAAGGAAGGGGGGTTGGGGCCACTGACAAGTGGCTTCTGTGTATATGCGTGTAGCTTGAGTGTCTGAATATGGTTACTCAATCACAACAAGGGCAGGTGTCATGATCCTAGGCCTCAAGTGCAGCCTATAGGCCCTACTGAGGCTTATATTAAAGTAGTTACCAGGCCTACATCTCCCAGGTACCCTCTGGGACTTGTGACTGGTGGAAGAGCATTTGGAGGGAAGGCTAGGGCCAATGGGGGGGTAAGGAAGTGGTTTCTGGGGAGAAGGAATAAAAGGCCTTGCCTGAAAAGGGAGGGGGTTCACTCTAGGGAGCAGGGCTGGGGAGAGGCTGTTGCCGATGGAGGGATCCCTCCTCCAGGAAAGGGAGAATTAGCCTGAGGCCTAGTGCCAGGAGACGACTAGGGACAGAAAAGATAGACACGTTAGGGTTTTTATTTGTTTGCCTGCCTTTTCTAGTTTTGTCATCCTATTGTGGCTTGAGTTATTATTATTAGACCTCTTTAATAAACTGCTTGTTACTCTGCCTCGGTCCTCACGCCTCCTTTGGTCACTTAGAAAGTACACCCTGTTGGAAGGATAAGCAGCCTGGGGCAGGGAGGGTGCTTTGAGCCCTCCTGAGTTAGGCCCACACCAGAGTGGTGGCAGCTACTGAAGATCCCATTCCTCTCCCTTAACTGAAAGCAGTTAACAACAGTCATAATAAAATCATAGATATCTAAAATTCATAAGTAATCAGAACTTCTGAAGGTCCTGCAGGGCCCTGATGTCACTCAGAAGAGCGTTCCATCAGGCTGGGGCAAAGGCCGAAAAAGCACTGGCTCCTGTTGAGGACAACTGCACACTTTTAGAGAATGAACCAATACTTTTCTCCACGCACTGATGTTGGGTGGTGTGGCTTTCATTCCTCCCAATTTTCTTTTTCTTCATTTTTGGTAAGTTTTTTATTATCTTTGCTAGTGTTTAGGTCAAAATGTGCTTATAATTCATTCAGACTCCTCTGAAGATGCCGGCCACAGCTGCTGGCGAAACGTCAGGAAAGAAAATTCCAAGACCACGGTTACACAGCCCGGATAACCTACAAGAACCAATGAACTCTTGACTGTGAAAGCCTTCGACAATATTTTGTGCTTATAAGCTTGGTCCATAGTTAGCGTGGATGATATTTTTATGTGTATATTTCTACTGGGTTTGTTCACCAGCAACTAGTGCTTTGGTTTCCATATTTACCAAGATATTTCTGTTTTCTAGCATAATTTTTTTTATATTTCGCTTATTCAATTGAGTTTTTTTTGGAAGAGGCAGACCTGGATTATGTCATGTTGAGGATAATGCCGTTACAATGACCTGAGTCTTTCTTCCTCATGGCATCTTCGGACCTCCCCAGTGCCATCTATTGAGTTTTTATATAACTCTTGTTTTGCTTACACTGCATTTTTTATCCACACCAGTGACTGACATGTGAGATAACCCAGTACAGCAATTTTAATCAAAATCTGAGCGGCAGTAGTATATTTTTAAAAAAGTTGTGGTGATCAGCCATAGAACAGCCCCACTGAAGAAGATAACAGCGGTTACCCAGACCTCTGCTGGTGGGAAAGGGCTCACTGTATGGCCCATTTTCAATTATTCCACCCCACCACCCTGTTCTCCACCATTTGGGCCTCAAGGTCCTTGTAAGGCCCTTTGGGCCTTGTTGGATGTTGCCCTATTGTTTCTTGTTGCGAAGGGGGCCCCATAATATTTCAAACTTTAGGGCCCCAACAATGTAGGTCTGCCACTGATCAGTGGTCAAGTCTGCTGGCAGCTCTTCACAAGCATGTGTTGGCAGGTGAGTGGGCCGCACATTGTCAGGAAGTCCAGCATGCATCAGCAGGAATATAGGTCCAGCCTGGTGGGATACTAGAAAATAGGAAAAGGGATGAAGGGTTTAACCAGGCTCCCCACCCCCAACTGTTATCCTCCTTGGAAATGAAAAGAAAATGCTTATGATAACCAGGGTTTTTTCCCCCAGAACACTATCAGAAGGGCCTGAGATTCAAAACTGATCAAAGGAAGTACTTCTTCACACAGCACATAAATTGTGGAACTCCCTGCCCCAGGATGGGGTGATGGCTGCTAACTTGGGAGGCTTTAAGAGGGGCGCGGACATGTTCATGGAGGAGAGGGGTATTCATGGCTACTAGTAAAAATGGATACTAGTCATGATGCATCCCTATTCTCCCCAGGATCAGAGGAGCAGGCCTAATATATTAGGTGCTGTGGAACACAGGCAGAATAATGCTGTTGCAGTCGTCTTGCTTGTGGGCTTCCTAGAGGCACCTGGTTGGCCACTGTGTGAACAGGCTTGATGGGCCTTGGTCTGATCCAGCTTGGTTTTCTTATGTTCTTATGCCTGCCCTGACCCTCCAATTTCCACCTCCATTTTATTTCCGTGATCTGGATGGCTCAGACTAGGAATCTCCTCAGAACTAGGAAGCTAAGCAGGATCAGTCATGGTGGTTACTTGGATGGGAAATAGGGTTGCCAGCTCCAGGTTGGGAAATACCTGGAGATTTTTGGGGTGGAGCCTGAGGAGGGCAGGGGTTGGGGAGAGACTTCAATGGGATATAATGCCATAGAGTCCACCATCCGAAGCGGCCATTTTCTTCAGGTGGTAGAGCCTCTGCTTGGCATGCAGAAGATCCCGGTTCAATACCCGGCATCTCCAGTTAAAGGGAATAGGCAAGTAGGTGATGTGAATAGATCTCTGCCTGAGACCCTAGAGAGCTGCTGCCGGTCTGAGTAGACAGTACTGACTTTGATGGACCGAGGGTCTGATTCAGTATAAGGCAGCTTCGTGTGTTCAGGCAGGCCAACCCACTTCTGAACATCTCTTGCCTTGAAAACCCAGGGACAGCGCCCGATGCGCACGTCTGAAGGTCCTACTAAACAGGCCAGTCTTCGGCACGGGGAACAGGCAGTTGCCCATCAGAATACCTCACTTAAATGATGATTTCAAATGATTTACTCACAGTTTGTTGTATCTGGATTTTTAATCTAAATGGTTGGAGATAGTTCTACGCTAGAAATACAGCGAGAAGTCAGTGAGAAGAAGCCGTCTCTGTAATAAAAGCTGCAATCTTTCATCACAGTTCACATGAACACACGAAGCTGCCTTATACTGAATCAGACCCTTGGTCCATCAAAGCCAGTATTGTCTACTCAGACTGGCAGCGGCTCTCCAGGGTCTCAGGCTGAGGTCTTTCACATCATCTACTTGCCTAGTCCCTTTAACTGGAGATGCCGGGGATTGAACCTGGGATGTTCTGCATGCCAAACAGATGCTCTACCACTGAGCTACGGCCCTTCTGGTCACCACACATCTAAAAAAGGATATTGCAGAGCTTCAGAAGGTGCAGAAAAAAGCAAGATGTCATAGATGCCAATTTTGCGTTTTTGATGGTCAAAGGGGTGTGTGTCTGTCTTTCTTTTTTCACCAGCTGGTTGGATCCAACCCAACACATGCTGCAAGTTTTAAAATAGTGTCTTTGTTGATGTGTTTCTTCTGAGCACTGTTCAAAGAGCTGATTATTACTGTTAAAGCCCTAAACCAGGGATGGGGAATATCAGGCCCGGGGGCCATATAAGGCCAGCAAAATAATTTGGTCTGGCCCTTCATGGGTCCTGGCAGATCTCTAGCTCAGAAGGATCTAAGACTGGTGATCTGCCCTTTCCCGCAGACAAGAGTAGCCTCTATTTAAGGTGGATATGAGGTTTTTTTGCCGAGAAAAAGAACCCTTTTTCCCCCTTGCAGAAGAGTCATTATCTATGAAACTGCTAGGACCTCCCAAGAAACTGTGTTAACCCTTTCCCACCCAGGCCATGGAGAAACTACATGGCAGACACTTGGAGCCATCTTGGCTAAATGTTTGATCAAATATAGCAGGCTAATTTTTAAGTTGATAATTTTGTATGGCCCATGAATGATGTTATAAATATCCAAATGGCCCTTGGCAGAAAAAAGGCTCCCCACCCCTGCCCTAAACACTCCAGAGCTGTTATAGTGAAAGGGCCATAGACACCTGTAGTCCATTCACATTCTCCAAAGAAGCCCTTTTTTCAGTCCTCCCCATCTCCAGAAGTCAGAACTATCACGCTACCTTAATTTTAAAATTTTCTCTGGCTATGTTAGTGTATCAACTTATCAATGTTATTGTTTATATCAATAACTTTGCTGCTTACTAACCTTTTTTACCATTATTTTCATGCCTGTTGTTGGCTATCTCAGGGCCATTTCGGAGGGGGGTGTTACTCAGGTTAGAAATTTTACACACAGGAGGAACTAAAATACTTTGCTTCTCTGGAAAGAGAGAAACTAAAACCATTCCCCCCCTTTTTTTTGGTTACAGAGCTTATGATAGCTCACATAAGGGTCTGTAATAATTTGTTGATGCCTAACAGTTTTCTTGGGAATAAGCTTCTTGCTACAGAAGAGACGGAGACACTTGCAGACTAGAAAAATACTGTTATAAAGAGAATGGCTTTATCCTGTGCATTTTATATTATAGTCCTTCTCTGAAGCAGATGGCAAAGAGAATAACCAAAAACACTTGTTTCTTTTGAAGGGGTTTTTACAGCAGCAAATCATAGAAAGCTTAACACAATAAGAAAGACATTTTGACATACGCTGGATTCAGCAAATGTCAAAAGTCAGCCAAGAATGTAGGTTTCTTTTAAATATTAGTACAACTAGATGATCCATCCCAACTGATCCAGAGCTCCAAAAAGCAGATTTCATAACAATCACTTTTAATCTCAAATTTAATAGAATCATGGACTGGATTAATAGACTCCCCAAATTTCATTAACATCCAGGGCCCTTCCAGATCATGAAAATATCATCCAAAAAACTTTTATACAGTTAATATATTTACCAAAGAAATTATTTGTTTGAAAGATATAATTCTGTTCAAAATGGTCCATGAATAAATTAGCTGACTCTGGAGCAAATTTGCATGTCATGGGCATTCCTGAAACTTGCCCCAAAGTCACCTTTAAATTGAAAACAAAATCCTCCCTGACCCCAAAGAGGCGATCAGCATTTCCTTGGGCGTGTAAGAAAGGGCCACGAGAGCCAAGCACTGGCTCATCCCTTCCTCCCCCTCGTGATCTGCCTAAATCCACAGAATCAGCCTTGCTGTCAGATAGCCATCTAGCCTCTGCTTCAAAACCTCCCAAGAAGGAGAGCCCATCACCTCCCGAGGAAGCCTGTTCCACCGAGGAACTGCCCTAACAGTCAGGAAGTTCTTCCTAATGTTTAGCTGGAAACTCGCTTGGTTTAATTTCAAGATGTTGACTTCCTGTAGCAACAGAGAACAGCTCCGCACCATCCTCTCTGTGACAGCCCTTCAAGTACGTAAAGATGATACTTGAAGACCTTGCCAGGGGTGAATCCTCCAGCATTGCCCAAGCATCCTTGCCCACTGCCCTTTTGTGACGTGTGAGGGAAGCCCAGGGGAACCAACCACTCAGAGCAGAGGAATCTGCATGCAGATGCAAAGGCTACTGGGGAGGAGGCTGGCTGGAGAGGGGTTGGGGCTTCCATGGGAAAGGTCGGCGACTCTAGTGTCTGCTGCTATGACTCCGTTGAAAGTGATGATTATCATTCCAAATCAGGTGGCTTGAGAGATTCACCACAAGCTGGATTACAGCAGACTTTGAGAGGTTTAAATAAGGCTGATCACAAACTGTTACGTTGGAAGGAGCAGCAACTGTGCCTGTTGCATGAGCGGTGGTTTTTGGGAGTCCACCATGCTCCCCAGCAGAGGACTCTGCTTGGGTCGCTCCAGCCCCCACTGGCCTGGGTTGGCCAACCCGGGAGGGGCGTTGGACATCACCGAGGGGGGCCCTGCGCTCAGTGGCCTTGGCCCCCACTGTGCTCGCGTATAGGCCTACCCAGGTGATGGTGACGCATGCTTCATCTGCCAAAATCTGCCAAGGCTACTGTAGCGTGCATGCAACAGGCAGCAGTTGCTGCTCCTTTTTGCGGGTGATCCGTTGCGGCTCTACCCTGGAGAACTGGCCCTGGGGCCACCCCTTCCTCCAGGCATGCCCCCCACACCCATAATTGCCCTCTGCTGCTTCCTGCTTCTCCCTCCTGGCAGGGGGAGAACAGGGGTGCAAAGGGCTGGGGGAAAGCCCTTCTTCCCCTGGGACCTGGGGGTGGGGGAGACTGGTGGGGCCTGGCACCTGGCTCATTCCCTCTGCCCCGCCTGTTGCCCTGCTTTCCACTGGCTCATGTACAGTCTGCTTTTGGGGGGAGGGGCTGAGGTTCAAGGCAGGTTACCAAATGTATACTGGGGCTTAGCAGAGGAGCCTCTCCTTGGCATGTAAGAGGTCCTTCCCGGCATCTCCACATATGGATCTGGCAGCAGGTGATGGGAAAGACCTCCGCCGGAGACCCTGGCATGAAGCTTCGGTTTTCCTGACCAGGCAGCAGCGACTCAAAGTTCAGGATGGCAAAGTGATCCCTTTGGAGCTGAATATAACAGAGAAAATCTGCAATCCTCTCCTTGACCTGAAGAAGGCGACCTTGGCTAGCTAAAAGCAGACCAGCCGAAATGCCATTTTCAGCCATTAAGATGCGGCTGGATTCGAATTTCACTATGCTGAGAGGGAAGAAATGATGAATTAGGGAGATAACAACAGGTGACAAGTATTATTTTTCTGGCACATGCTATGTTGGTACTCACAAGCCCTGATCAGAGAGAGTTTCATGTTTTTTGAATTCCTAGGCAGGATGCAAAGCATTTTTTGGCATGGAGAGGAGGGCCTTTTATATATGGGCTGTTTCCATCGGGGTCATTCCCCCAACTACTTCAGGGCTTTGTTTTCATTTTACACATTTTCTCCGACCTTTAGAAGTCACCTCACTCTCCTGTTGGGGTTTCCCCACATTTTCTGGATGCATTTTAGCCTGAGTTTAAAGACTGCCTCGATCCCAAATCAAAAGCTGGTCCTGTGCATACTTGTCAATTCAGGTTTTTCTCATCACGCCCATTCTCATTTCTCCCTCCCACTTGTCTTTTCCCCTCATCCAACCCCTCCCCTCAAAATTGGAATACTATGAAGCTGCTTATTTTGGTCAGTTTCACAGCGAGTGTTCGTCAGTTTCAGACCCCTGTGCAGAATGATTTGAGAATTCGACTGCAAATGTTGTGCATCCAGAGAGCACCATATCTAACGGAAACAACTTGCAGCCCAAGCCCTATGGGGGGAACGGAACGGGGGACGGGGCTCCCGGCCCCTCCCCAGGGGCCAACCCTCCCTGGGGACAGAAGGCGTGATATTACCAAGAATGACAGACTCGATAGCTGGAGTAAACAGGCCACAACTTTATTGATTACAGCGTTAGGCATTGGCAAGCATGGAGGGCGGGATCCAGGGATCAGCTGACCCGTCTGCCAGCTGATCACACCCTGCGCCCAACCCGCCTGCTGGGCGCAGCCTGAGATGGCAGTGTGCTGGGACCCACGCGGGCGGCAGCCAATTGTGTGGTCCCCTGCCACTTGGGAGGAGGCCAAACCGCAGCCCCCGACCAGGCTTGACCATTCCTGGCCTCCCCCCAAAACCCCTTATTAGGGTCCCCAGAATGGGAAGCGGGGCATGCAGGCCATCTTTCCCCCAAACTGGATCCGGCCCCATACCCAAACCGCCAACCATTAGTTGTGACAGATAGCACTAGAATCCCATGCACAAAGGGAAGGGTGGGTGGGACAAGCAGCGTGAGGGGGAAGAATGGCCGCAGCCGGGGGAGGGCCGCCTTATATCCCTCCTCCCGGCCTGCCGGCCGGAGTGGCCCCATTGGGTCAGGGCAGGTCCCGTGACCCCTGGCTCAGCCCGCCAGACCCTGCAAGGGGGGGCGGCCGGGCGGCCGCGGGGGCGGATGGGAGCCCGCGGCTGCCATTGCCCTTCCTGGGCCGCCGCACGTAGGGCCCGCGCCCCCTCCCTTCCCACGGGGCCGGTCGGGGCCCCCGACCCCCTGGACCAGCGCCGCCGCCTGGGACGGCCGCGCCACCAGTAAGTGGGCGCCCGCCCCGCTCCCCCCCCAGGGGGTCCGCAAATTCGGATCCCCCCCATCGGGGATCCGCTGCTTGTGCATAAAAAGCCAAGTGCAGCCCTCTCCTGACTGGCTTTGGTTCAGGTACTTAAAGATCATTCTCTTGGAAAGGCCAGTCATACCTATCAGCATTGCAACAGGTAATCACTTTACTCTGCTCTGTTGGTATCGCTTTACTCTGCTCTGGTTAGACGTCACCTAGAGTACTGTGTTAAGTTTTGGGCACCACAATTTAAGAAGGATTTAGACAAGCTGGAACGTGGCCAGAGGAGAGCAACAAAGACGGTGAGGGGTCTGGAGACCAAGTCTTATGACAAAAGGTTGAAGTAGGTGGGTATGCTTAGCCTGGAGAGAAGGCTGAGGGGGGATATGATTACCATCTTCAAGTACTTGAAGGGCTGTAATATAGAGGATGGTGCCGAGTTGTTTTCTGTTGCCCCAGAAGGTCGGACCAGATCCAACAGGTTGAAATTCAATCAAAAGAGTTTCCGTCTAGACATTAGGAAGAATTTTCTAACCGTTAGAGCAGTTCCTCAGTGGAATAGGATTCCTCGGGAGGTGGTGAGCTCTCCTTCCCTGGAGATTTTTAAGCAGAGGCAAGATGGCCATCTGTCAGCAATGCTGATTCCGTGACCTTAGGCAGATGATGAGAGGGAGGGCATCTTGGCCATCTTCCGGGCATGGAGTAAGGGGTCACTGGGGGTGTGCTGGGGAGGTAGTTGTGAATTTCCTGCATTGTGCAGGGGGTTGGACTAGGTGACCCTGGTGGTCCCTTCCAACTCTATGATTCTATTCTATAGGCAGTCGATTCCACTGCTTAACTACTTGTGATGTGCCCCCCCCCATTAACATAGAGTCCAATGGAATAATGAGGGCAAGGAGGCTGGTGTGAGCTTACGGCTTGCTTTATTGGCCAAGAAGTCATAACTGGGATCCCCCGATTATGACTTCTTGGCCAATAAGGCAAGCCGTAAGCTCACACCAGCTTCCTTGCCCTCATTACTCCATTGGACTCTAAGTTAATGGGGGGGGGCACATCATTGGCGCACAATACTTGCACTGTAGAAAACTTTTCCCCTAAAGTACAGCTGGTACTTTCCTCTCATCATTTAAATCCATTCTTGCGAGTCCTATCCTCTGCTGCCAACAGGAACAATTCCCTGCCCTCTTCTAAGTGACAGCCTTTCCTCTAGGCGACGGACTTTGATTGATGTATTTGTTTCCTCCATTTGTAGCCGGCCCATCTTAAGACTTTCTCTCTGTTTAGTTTAAGCCGGTTTCACTGACTTCCTCATCTAAAAAAGCGGCAGGCTTTTTGCCTAGGAGGGTGTCAACCGCTTCTCAGCTCCAGGTGAAACAGCATAATGGATTGCCTTGCAGACTCAGGGGAAACGGTTTCAGAGGGTAGCCATGATGGTCTGCAGGAGAACAGCTCAATTCTAGTCCAGTTGCACCTTGAAGACCAACATGATTTTCAGGGTTTAAGCTTTCGAGAGTCAATACTCCCTTTGTCAGATTAGAGTCAGAACTCAGAATGGCCATTCCGACGTATCTGAGGAAGGGAGCTTTGACTCTTGAAAGTTTATACCCCAAAAATCGTATTGGTCTCTAAAGTGCTATTGGACTTAAAGTAGAGGAAACAGAATTGACAGTTAACAAGGGGGTGTGTGGCGGAATCAGGATGATAATGAGAAAGATGCAGGGTTTCAATGAATAGCGTGTGGGATGAGTATCATCCAGATTCCTTGGAATAAAAGGAGTGTGAAGATGGAATCATGGCTCAAGAAGAGGGCTAGTGTCAAGCGCCATTGGTGAAGAATGTGCTCAGGTGTGCAAAAATTTTAGCGTCTGCTCAATGGAATTCTCATTATAGAATGGAGAGTCAAGAATGTCACAGAACATAACCAAAATTCTCATAGGCCATTTATGCTTGGTAGTTAGCAGCTTCTTCCAGGCTGAAGTGCCCCACAAATTTTATTTACTTCTTCATGCTGAACCATCATTCCTTCCTTTTCCTTCCTTTCCTTTCCTTTTATCCCTTAGAAGCTCCTTGATCAATTGATCTTGAGCAGCATATATCTAGTGTTGGAGGGATATAAGGACTGAAAAAAATCTTGCCACTGATAATGTAGCCTTGGGGTCCCTATCGCTTAGTAAAAAAGGCATTATGTCAGTCACAGAGGCATTGGATTTGTATTTTAAAAGGGGGGAAATATAGTGCGATCGAAGTTCCTCGTAAAAGCGGCATTCCAACAGGGCATGGGCTAATGAGTCAATAGAGCCAGAAGAGCAAGGGCAGATCCTGTCTGAGTAGGGTATATTCAGAATTCTGCCCTGCATTACCATAGAAGGGTTAGCATTCAGTCTAGCCAAGCAAAAAGCTCTACAGAGACGAGGAGCTGTCAGATAATATGTATAGGCAGGCGAACCATCATTCCAGACGTCACTGCGAAGAAGCCGGCACATACCTGCTTTGCATTTCTTAAGAACCCCTTTTACAGCGACCTTTTGTATTTTCTCCGCCCCTGCATCAAAGCATTCACTGAAGGAAGCATGCAGAATCCCAGCTGTGGCTTAGCTATGCAAATGATTATTGCTAATGGCTATGCAAACGAAGGAATGAAGGAGCAGGCGAGTGGGAGTGGAATTTTTTTTTACTTTCTCCTCTTGCATTGGGACCATGAATAGTCATTTCAAAGGTCAGATTTGAAAAATCCGCATTGAGCAAGGGACAGAATCGACCCTGCATAAATGGCCATACATTTCATACACGTGGGACAAAAGAGAAAAAAAATTAAACTTGAGACTGCAATGCTTTAAGGCAAGTTCACATGAACACATGAAGGTGCCCTATACTGAATCAGACCCCTGGTACATCAAAGTCAGTATTGTCTACTCTGACTGGCAGCTGCTCTCCAGGGTCTCAGGAAGAGATCCTTCACATCACCTACTTGCCTAGTCCTTTGAACTGGAGATGTTGGGGGTTGAACCTGGGACCTTCTGCATGCCGAGCAGATGCTCAGCCACTGAGCCACACCTCCCTCCCTTTATTTCATTTTTAAAAAATTCATTTAAAAAAATTAATTGTGATTTGGGGAGGGGCCATGGCTCAGTGGTAGAGCATCTGCTTGGCATGCAAAAGGTCCCAGGTTCAATCCTGAGCATCGCCAGTTAAAATGACTGGGTAGGATGTGATGTGAAAAACCTCTGCCTGAGACCCTGGAGAGCAGCTGCCAGTCTGAGTAGACAATGCTGACCTTGATGGACCGATGTTCTGACTCAGTATAAGCCAGTATATGTCTTCATATTTTAGAGAAGAGGGGCTGTGGCTCAGTGGCAGAGCCTCCGCTTGGCATGCAGAAGCTCCCTGGTTCAATCCCCAGCATCTCTAGTTGAAAGGACCAGGCAGTAGGTGATGTGAAAGACCTCTGCCTGAGACCCTGGAGAGCCGCTGCCAGTCTGAGTAGATGATGCTGATCTTGATGGACCAAGAGTCTGATTCAGTATAAGGCAGCTTCATGTGTTCAGGTGATTTCATTAGAAAAGTTGTACACCTTTTTTTAAAAAAAAAGAAAGAAAGCAAATTACATCCTTCAGCAGATTTCAAATACGTGCAGAATGTCAAGTCCGTTCCAAGATCAACTGTTAAACAGAAACGCGGTAGTCTTTGAGGTACCACAAGACATCTGTTCGTTTTTGCTGCAACAGACCAGCACATCTAGCCCTGGAATTGCAGAAGAGTTTCATTTCCCTGATGCAGCCGAAGCATCCCATTCCAAACATCTCTGGTGCCCCAAAGAAAACCTGCAAACCTGCCGTTCTGAGGGCATTCTGCCAATCCCTTCTTTCCCCTCCCCTTCCCTGTGCCAACTGACTCAGGAGAATCCTTATAAACAACGATTAAAGTTTTACACTGAAAGACTCTAAGGAGGGGCTTTGTCAAGGGAGAAACCACCCAAGGCTTCTGCTAAATCCTCCCAACGTGACTGCTCCAAGCCAGGCGAGAATTGGCTAGCTCCTTTTGTCCGTCTGTTGTTTTGTTCTGGGGAACTGAAGAAACGGTTACGGTAGTTTCAGAGGGAAGCCGTGCTGGTTTGCAGCAGAACGGCTAGATTAGAGTCCAGTAGCACCTTGGAGACACACAAGATTTTCAGGGCATAAACTTTTGTCCATTTATGCATGGCTGTTTCCTCGCGGTCACCCCGCTGGCTACTTTGGGGCTTTGCTATGATTATGCATGCATTTTCTGAACGTCAGTGGTTGCCTTGCTCTCCCCACGCATTTCTGTTGGCCACTGTGTGAACTGGCCACTGGTTGGCCACGGTGTGAACAGACTGCTGGATTTGATGGGACTTGGTCTGATCCAGCAGGGCTTTTCTTATGTTCTTATGTGCATTTTGCCCACATTTCCTGGATACTGGCTAAACACAAATCCAGAAAACACAGGCAGAAAGGCAGGGTATACGTTTTGTTAACAAATAAATAAATAAAAGATGCCCTGGACTGATTATGGAACCTTGATCATTCCAATCATACCTCTTTTAAATGGCCATCTTCTGGGCATGGAGTAGAGGTCACTGGGGGTGTGTGGGGGGGAGGTAGTTGTGAATTTCCTGCATTGTGCAGGGGGTTGGACTAGATGACCCTGGAGGTCCCTTCCAACTCTGATTTTAAGATTCAAACATGAGTCCTCTGCCGCTGATCTACGGAGCACATTTTTTGTCCTCCCTTCCTTGCATGAAGCTGAGCACACTTCATGTGATTCTCTCGTCCCTGTTTTATCACGACAACAAGCCCAGCTGTACAAATTCGCGTGAGCATATGCCTCACACCGGCAAACATTCTGGCAGAGTGGAGATTTTAACTTAGCTCTCTCAGAATCTGGTCCAGTCCTCCAGTCAGTCCCCTACCCAGACATGTAGGGTTGCCAGTTCCAGGTTGTGAAATACCTGGAGATTAGGGGATGGAGCCTGAGGAGGGTGGGGTTTGGGGAGGGGACTTCAGTGGAGTACAATGCCACAGAGCCTCCCCCTCCAAAGTGGCCATTCTCTCTAGGTGAACTGATCTTTGTTGCCTGGAGATCAGTTGTCATCCCGGATCTCCAGCCACCACCTGGAGGTTGGCAACCTTACGCAGGTTTTGGAAGACCCATTTCAAACTCTTCACTAGTTCTATGACACACACACACACCCCGCCGCCCAATACATTTTCCATTGGGTGAAGTCAATGGCTTACATACATTCCTGAGTCGGAGGAGTTGGGAGAAAGTTGCATATTGAATGTACAATTTGACCCTTTTTGAAAACCAGCATTCAAATTTGCCCATTAGCTAAATGTTCTTTGGGGCCTTGATCCATCCTTATTTTCATGAGAAATTCTGGGGCAGTCTCTCCTTTTGCTTTTTCATTCCCTGTTGTGAAACAACAGTTAGATTTTTTTTTAAAAGCCATCTGGCAAAACAGCCTTAGGGGGTGGATTTTGACAGCAGACAACTGTGCAGATTTTGGAAAGTCGGCCCTGCGCCTGCAGCTGCTTTCCCGGTGATTGAAACATCTTTGTCAGGAACGGTGGGGTGGTTGAAGCAGGCTGGCGGAAAGGAAGATATATAGATTCAGCCCTGGCACGTTTGTGAATGTGTGTCTGGGGAGGGGGGAGAGGCTATTGCAAGAAGAGGAAGGCGTGACCTGCATGGGGAATGCCAGAGAACCCCAGACTCACACACACACACACACTCTGCCTCTCACACACACACAGTGTCTCTTTTTCTCTTTCACACACAAATCTCCGCACAAAGATAAGCCAGACAGCTGAAGACTTGAGACAGCACAAACCAACCTCAGCAAAGCTTTGCAATACTCTCCCGACCTATCGGGATTCCCCCAAAGGCAGTGGAACCTACAGGGGGGGAAATGAGGTGAGTTGATTTTGGGGTTTTGTTTTTTAGTCATGAAGGGTTGTGGCAAATGAAAGCCCCCCCCCACACCACTTCCCTTAGAGCATGCTTGCGCAGGCATTGGAAAGAAAGAGATTTCGTTTTGATTCAGATGCTTGCGGGTGGGATGGTTTTGGGAGGGTGTGTGCACAAGTGACAACTTGGAATGCTTTTTTTTAATCTGCCACTTGAAAATGTTCGTGTGAAGAGCGGAGGGGAACAGAGCCAGTTTTAAAGGGAGAGTAATTTCTAACCAGCGGGGCTTTGACTGCCTGATTCTAATAGTTGTTTTCATCTGGAGATGCGCTACATTCGAGACCAGTAACACCTTAAAGACCAACAAGATTTTGGGGGGTACGAACTTTCCAGAGTCAAAGCTCAGCGAAGGGAGCTTTGGCTCTCAAAAGTTCATACCCCAAAAATCTTGTCGTGGTCTCTAAGGTGCTACTGGCTTCGGATCCAGTTCTTGAACTGCAGACCAATGTGGTTACCTTCTGGAACGATAACGATGAACAGCTAGATTTGAATCCAGTAGCACCCTAAAGACCAACAAGATTTCCAGGATATAGGCTTTAAAGAGTCAAAGCTCCCTTCGTCACATAAAGGAGTTTGGAGTTCTTATATACCAAAAATATTGATGGCCTCTAAGGTGCCCCTGGACTTGAATCAAGCTGTTCTCCTGTAGACCAACACGGCCATTCCCTGAAACTATCTGGAGATACGTAAATACAAAAAACCCAAATTATATCCTCACTTGGAAAAATAGGCTCCACTTGCAAGGTTCTTGTAAGGGAAGAGCCGGATGCCCCTCTGATCCAGGGCAATGCCAGAGACTAGAGAAACCAAGCCAGAAAAAGTAGCTGCCAGTCCAGATCTGCTGGGGGGGGGGGTCTCCCTGCTTCCAGCACTATGACGAACCCACTTTGATGAGCTCAGCATGGTGTAGTGGTTAAGAGCGGTGGCTTGGAGTGGCGGAGTCTGACCTGGAGAACCAGGTTTGATTCCCCACTGTTCCACATGAGTGGCAGAGGCTAATCTGGTGAACTGGATTTGTTTCCCCACTCCTACACACGAAGCCAGCTGGGTGACCTTTGGCTAGTCACAGCTCTCTCTGCCTTGCCTACCTCATAGGGTGTCTGTTGTGGGGAGGGGGAGGGAAAGCGATTGTAAGCTGGTTTGATTCAATACAATACAAATACCTTTAATGGCATAATACAGTTTTAAAATACAAGGAGTGAAATCAGGTTAAAAATTGGGATGTAGTTCATTCCTTGGTGTTATAGTCTGTCTTCTGCTGAGTTCCCATTGGGTAGCAGCTATCAGCAGGAATCGAGCCACATTTCCTGTGATCCCAGGATCCCGATCTGCTAGTAGATTATGAAGCATTTTCTTTTTGTTTGAGGCAAAGTTTGGAGCAAGGTTTGATTCTCCCTTAAGTGGCAGAGAAAGTCGGCATATAAAAACCAACTCTTCCTCTTCTTTGCGTCAAAGGGAAAATGCATTTTAAACTGGAACGAAGCTTCAAAAATAAAACAAGCAATCCTTAGCAAATAATGTTCTCCTGCTTCGTTCCCACAGTGTTTAAAGCTGTTTTGATGACAAAACAGGAACCACTGTTGACAACTCTGAAGCCACATGACAAGATTCTTATTTATTTAATTCATTTATACGCCACCTTTCTCCCCAATGGGGACCTAAAGTGGGACCTAAAGTGGTTGTATCCTCACAACAACCCTGGGAGGTAGTAGAATAGGCTGAGCGAGGGTGACTGGGCCAAAGTCACCCAGCAAGTTTCTTTGGCATGAGTGGGGATTTGAACCCAGGTCTCCCAGGGCCAACACTCTTAACCACTATACCACCCTGTCTCTCTGTAAAGGTGCTATTAAAATAGGCTCACCAAACTTCAGTAACATTCAGTTAGGGAGCTGTTTGTACTTAACAGGGTGCAGGGTTGCCTATGGAGGGGTGCCTGTGGAATCGGGGGATTTGGGGAAGGATTTCACCTATAATCCGTGGTGTACCATAGAGACTGACCTCTGTAGTCTGGAGATCAGGTGGAATTCCAGGAGAACCCCAGGCCCCGCTGGAAAGTTGGCAACCATCACAGGGTGGGATTCACACTTTTTTTTTTTTTATAGCCAACAGTTGTTTCTAATAATCAGCAAGCTTCACCTCTTTCCCGGCTCCACAGAAACAAACATTTGGCCCATTTAAATAGCCTGGAGATTGTACGGGGGGTGGGTAGCAGGCAGCGTGGGTGCTTGTCGCGATCTGTCTCACATGAACCCATGAAGCTGCCTTATACTGAATCAAACCCTTGGCCCATCAAAGTCAGTCTTGCCTACTCAAACCGGCAGCGGCTCTCCAGGGTCTCAGGTAGGGGTCTTTCACATCACCTACCTGCCAAGTCCCTTTAACTGAGGATGCTGGGGATTGAACCTGGGACCTTCTGCATGCCGAGCAGATGCTCTGCCACTGAGCCACGGCCCCTCAGCGTCTCCTCACATGATGCAGCCGGGTGGCATTTGGGAAGAGGCCCTTTCCCCTTCGTGGGCTGCCAGGGGCATTTGTCAAGCGAGTGACTCCTGCGGCAGAGAATACTGGACGATTTTCTCAGTTGGCCGCCAGAAATTAAACTTATGATGGCCACAGGAATGGTCCATGCAGGGAACCATGTCAGGATGGGCTGTTTATTTTCCACTCGGCAAGTAGGATTCCATCACAATTGATTGCCCGTCTTTATTTATAGCACTGAAAAACCCACATGGTTTGTAAGGCCGGCTAAAGCCGAAATAACAAAAATGGAGTGGCTCTGGAAACTCCTCCGCTAAAAGCAGTTTAAGAGAAGAAATCCAAAGCCTGACTGGAACATGGTTCCGACAACCCTTCTGCAAAGCAGATACCTGTGTTTCAATCAGTCTGTAGGGAAAGGTACTCCACAGGTGAACCCGCATCCCAAATCCCTGTTACCTCCTCTGGAGAAAAAAAAAGGCATGAATTGAATAAACTCACAGCCTCCTGGGCTGTATTAGGTTTGTCATCATGCCAAAACAATTTCTCTGTTTCCTGGCAGAAGCTCTGTGTAGACAGAAATTCAAGAGGTGTCTTTTTTTTTTTGTCAGCTGCACCTGTTGAACCTCTGCCAGTCCTGCATTGGGAAAAGAGGGACAGACCCGAGCAGGGAAAGTCCCCATGTGTCTAGGATTGCCGTCTTCCAGGTGGGGCCAGGACATCTCCAGGAATTACAGCTGATCTCCAGACTCATAGGCAGATCATGAGAGGGAGGGCAGGGAGGTTTGCATCAGTGTTTGCCTCTCGTGGCCCTTTCTTGCATGCCCAGGGTAGTGCCGATCACCACTTTGGAGTCAGGAAACAATTTCCCTCCAGACCAGATTGGCCAGGAGGGTTTTAGGGGTTGGGGTTGTTTTGTTTTGTTGGGGGGGGGGCATCTTCTGGGCATGGAGTAGGGGTCATTGGGGGGTGTGGGGAGGTAGTTATGAATTTACTGCATTGTGCAGGGGGGTTGGACTAGATGACACTGGTGGTCCCTTCCAATTCTATGATTCTATGACTACCAAGATCAGTTCCCCTGGAGAGAATGGCTGTTTCGGAGGGCCCACAAGCCAGCCAAGGCAGCCCCCCCCCCACACACACTCTCAATCTGGGCTGGCGAGACATGGCCCGGCCCGAACAAGTGACATTTATGTTATATCTGGCCCTTGCAACAATTGAGTTCAACACCCCTGCATTATACCCCTCTAGCATTCCTCCCCTCTTATGGTTGCCAAGTTCTCTGTGGCAACTGGCAGGAGGTGGGAGGGTTGCCATCTCCAGGCTGGGAAACCCCTAGAGATTTAGAGATGGATCTTGGGGAGGGCAGGAACCTCAAGGCGGTAATGCCATAGAGCCCACCCTCCAAAGTGTCCATTTTCTCCAGGGGAACTGATCTCTGTTGCCTGGAGATGACCCGTAATTCCAGGGGATCCACCTGGAGGCTGGCATTCCTATCCCTTCCCCAAACCCTGCCCTCCCCAGGCTCCACCCTCAACTCTCAAAGATGATGAAGAAGAGTTGGTTTTTATATGCCAACTTTCTCTACCACTTAAGGGAGAATCAAACCGGCTTACAATCGCCTTCCCTTCTCCACCACAGACACCCTGTGAGGTTGGTGGGGCTGAGAGAGCTCTAAGAAAACTGTGACTAGCCCAAGGTCACCCAGCTGGCTTCATGTGTAGGAGCGGAGAAACAAAACCAGTTCACCAAATTAGCCTCCGCCGCTCATGTGGAGGAGCGGGGAATCAAACCCAGTTCTCCAGATCAGACTCCACCACTCTAAAGCACCACTCTTAACCACTACACCACGCTGTCACAAAGTCCCATGCGAAGGAAGGAAGGAAGGAAGGAAGGAAGGAAGGAAGGAAGCGCCGCTGAGGAAGCAGCTCCCCATCTTTGGAGCAGATTTTTCCTTTGGCTCGTTGCTTTTGCATTTGGAAGGGGACTCAGCAAACACTGTTTGTTACAGACCTCTGCTTATCTGGAGGAAGAGGGACTCCCGGTCTGCTCTGCTCTTTCTCATCTGTTGTGAACTGGGAGCCAGGTCAACCAATTAAAACCACACACACATGTACTTTCTCTGAACCATCACTTTCGGGACAAAAAAAACCCAACGATTCTGCCAGAAGGCCCTCTTAAGCGGCAGCCCCCAAAACTTTCAGCCACTTGGCTGCTCTGCTCCAGATACTCAGTTGTACAAATCTGATTACGAGAAGATCTTCCCATTTATTTTTATTACTGATTGAGGGGATTTCTATTTGCCATCTTTATAGCCACAGGGGTTCAAGACAGGTAACCCAAAATTGTAGCCCATTATGACATCAAAGTAGGGTTGCCAACCTCCAGGTGGGGCCTGGAGATTCTCTGGAGCTACAGCTGGTCTCCAGATGACCAAGACAAGTTCCCCTGGTGAAAATGGCTATTTTGGAAGGTGGACTCTATGGTATTACACCCCTCTGAGATCCCCACCCTCCCCGGGCTCCGTCCCTAAAATCTCCAGGACTTTCCTAACCCAGAGTTTGCAAATTGGCAATAAGTTAGAAGTCATTTTAGCCAGGTCCTCTAGCATTTAATTCCTACTGCATCCTTTATAAAATGCAAAACACACTATTGATACTACTACTAATCATCATCATCATAAATATATGCGAGATTTCTTTGTTTTATTTAAAACTCTTATTATCCACATTTTTCCCTTGTGGAATTCAAAGTGGCTTACAATATTCAAGATGCATCTTCTTGCTTTAGTACGTTCATGTATAGGGAGACATCAACCAAATCTCGGTGTGTATTTCGCAGGCGCTTTCTGATTTGGTCTCTGAGCATCTTGCATCTCATCAAAGCGGAGGCCATTGAGTTGACTGACATGTTTGGGGAGATCCAGTCCCCCAGCTTTCCAGACTCTTACCCCAGTGATTCAGAAGTGACGTGGAATATATCTGTGCCAGAGGGGTTCCGGATCAAGCTTTACTTCATGCACTTCGACCTGGAATCGTCCTACCTGTGTGAATACGATTACGTAAAGGTGAGTCCCAGCGGGCCTCTATGGATGCATGCTAGGAGCAGTTAAAACAGAGATGGGAAAATTGCACCCGGGGTTGGGGGTGCCTGTCCTGTGGGAGGTTTTCATTCACCACCACACCAGGGGTCCCTAAACATTTTGAGCCTGTGGGCACCTTTGGAACATAATGTGGTGGGCTCAGAGACAAAATAGCTGCCGCAGGAGGTGGAACCAGTAACCATAGGGATGCCAGCTCTGGGTTGGGAAATACCTGGAGATTTGGGGGGGGGGTGGAGCCTGAGGATGCCAAGGTTTGGTCAGGGGAGGGAAGAAGAAGAATGAGAGCTGGTTTTTATATGCCGACTTTCTCTGCCACTTAAGCGAGAATCAAACCGGCTCACAATCACCTTCCCTTCCCCTCCCCACAACAGACACTCTGTGAGGTAGGTGGGGCTGAGATAGCTTTAAGAGAGCTGTGACTAGTCCGAGGTCACCCAGCAGGCTTCATGTGTAGGAGTGGGGAAACAAATCCAGTTCACCAGATTAGCCTCCACCGCTCATGTGGCGGAGTTAGGGTTGCCAGGTCCATCTTCGCCACCGGCGGGAGATTTTTGGGGCAGAGCCTAAGGAGGGCGGGGTTTGGGAAGGGGAGGGACTTCAATGCCATAGAGTCCAATGGCCAAAGCAGCCATTTTTCTCCAGGTGATCTGATCTCTATCGGCTGGAGATCAGTTGAATTAGCAGATCTCCTGCTACTACCTGGCAGTTGGCAACCCTAGGCGGAGTGGGGAATCGAACCCAGTTCTCCAGATCAGACTCCACCGCTCCAAACTATTGTTCTTATCCACTATACCACGCTGGCTCTCCACGTTGGACTTCGGCAGAGTATAATCTGTATAATTGTAATCCCAGGAAAGGGGTTGGTGGACACCATGGCGCTCATGGGTACAACGTTGGGGAATGGGGTGCCAGGAATAGGTTGGGAAATACCTGGCAGGGTTTGGGGAAAACAGAGACCTCAGTAGGGTATAATATCATGGAGTCTACCTTCCAAATTTGCCATTTTCTCCAGGGGAACAGATCTCTGATCTCTGGAGAGCAGTTGTAAATTAGAGTTGGCAGATCCACGTTGGGAAACCTCTGGAGATTTGGGGATGGAGCCTGGGGAGGACAGGGACCTCAATGGGGTACAGTGCCATAGAGTCCACCCTCCAAAACTGTAGTCTGGAGATGAGCTGTAATTCCAGGGGATCCTCAGGTCCTACCTGGAGGCGGGCATCCCTAGTTGTAATTCCAGGAGATCTGCAGGCCCCACCTGGAGGTTGGCAACCCTAGCCAATCCAACTGACTTGTTCCAAGAGGATAACATAAGGGTAAGGAGCTGATGGCGTAAGGGGTGCGGTTTCCTGAATGCTAAAACAGACCATGATTGAGATCACAGATCCAGAGAGCTGTCTGTAAAAGATAAATTGTGTGCCTGTGCGGCTCCTGTTTGGATCTGGTCCATGCAAGGAGGAGACTTAGCTGTGCAGACCTGTGCTCAGTTTCCTTAATCAAAACCGGGCTCCCTGAACTGCTGTTGGCATTTTAAAGTGCAACGATTTTGCTCCGGATACCCACACCACAGATACCGACCCTGCTTAGCTTCCAACTCATGGTGACCTCAGCAAGAAGCTATCAAGGCAAGTGAGGAGCAGAGGTGGTTTGCCATTGCCTTCCTCTACAGTCATCCTTGGTGGTCCCCAATCCAAGTACCAACCCTGCTTACCTTCCAACTTATGGTGACCCCAGCAAGGGCCTTTCAAGGCAAGTGAGAAGCAGAGGTGGTTTGCCATTGCCTTCCTCTGCAGAGTCTTCCTTGGAAGTCTCTCTTCCAAGTACTGACCTAGCTTAGCTTCCGAGATCTGATGAAGACTGGCTTATACCATGCTGCCTTCCCTCCCAAACAAATAAGCGCATACATTAAAAAGAAGGGGAAAGAGCTCTGGTAAGACAATCAGAATTTTATGGGGAGGCCGTGTGGTCTTAATCTTTATTTTAAAGGTAAAGGTAAAGGTCCCCTGTGCAAGCACCGGGTCATTCCTGACCCATGGGTTGATGTCACATCCCGACGTTTCCTAGGCAGACTTTGTTAATGGGGTGGTTTGCCTCTGCCTTCCCCAGTCATCTTCCCTTTACCCCCAGCAAGCTGGGTACTCATTTTACCAACCTTGGAAGGATGGAAGGCTGAGTCAACCTTGAGAAGGCTACCTGAAACCGACTCCCGTCGGGATCGAACTCAGGTCGTGAGCAGAGCTTGGTCTGCAGTACTGCAGCTTACCACTCTGCGCCACTTTATTACCTTTGCCAAAACAACCCTTGCTTCACTGTCAACTGATGGCCCCTTCACACCCATCTGCCACTCCCTCAGTTCACCACACAAGTCCCGGTCCCTCCTGAGGGTTGCCGTCCTCCAGGTGGGGCCTGGAGATCTCCTGGAATTACACCTGATCTCCAGACTTCAGAGATCAGTTCCCCTGGAGGAAATGGCAGCTCTGGAGGGTGGGCTTTATGGCATTGTACCTGACTGAGGTCCCTCCCCTCCTCAAACCCCACCCACACAAGGTTCCACCCCCCCCATCTCCAGGATTTTATTTATTTATTTAAAATATTTATTTACCGCCTTTCTTCCATACGAAGCTCAAAGCAGGAGGGGAGGGTAGTTGTGAGTTTCCTGCATTGTGCAGGGGGTTGGACTAGATGACCCTGGAGGTCCCTTCCAACACCATGATTCTATTCTAGGGTCGCCATGAGCTGGAAGCGACTTGACGGCACTTAACACACACATGTGATTCTATGACCTCAGCAGGGTATAATGCTATAGGGTCTACCCTCCCATGATCTCTGTACCCTGGAGATCAGTTTTAAATCTGGGAGATGTCTAGGCCCCACCTGGAGGTTGGCAACCTAACCCCTGCCGCACACAGTATTGTTAGAATGGTAACCATCACCTCATTTCCAAGCTGTCTTCTGCCTTGTACAGTTGCGGCAGTTGTTCTTATTTGTTTAATTCCATTTTCAAACATTGTTTGGCTCCCCCGGGGCTCTGGAATCAAAGCCGAGCCCTGTACAATCCCTGAAATACATCAATCCTAAACATTTTGCCTGCGTAAATTTGTATTTGCGTTACATTATTAGAGGTAATAATTGATTGCAGTAGCTTAACTGGTCTTTAAAACCGCCATTAGCTAACTTGAACCACAAGCAGCCCTGCTGGATCAAATCAAAGGCCTATCTTGCACTGTATCCTGTTTCCAACAGTGGCCAGCTGGATTCCTTTAGCTGCCAACCTCCAGGGGAGCCCTGGAGTTTTCCTAGAATTAAAACTGATGTCTGGATTACAAATATCAGTTTCCTTGAAGGAAATGGCTGCTTCGGAGGGTGGACTCGGTGGCATTACACCCTGGTGAGCTCCCTCCTCTCCCTAAACCCCACTCTCCCCAGGCTCCACCCCCAAATCTCCAGGAATTTTCCAACCTGGAGTTGGCAGCCCCACCTGAGATACTCCCCCGAAGACAGAGCAGGAAAGTTTCAGTTTGCCCCTGATGTCTACCCCTCAGCAATTGGAAATCAGAGGTACATTTAGGGTTGCCAACCTCCAGGCGAGGTCTTGAGATCTCCTGGAATTACAACAGATCTCCAGTGTACAGAGAGCAGTTCCCTTGGAGAAAATGGATGCTTTGGAGCGTGGACTGTATGGCATTATATCTCTGGAGAAGAAGAAGTTGAGGGGGTATATGATTAAACTTTTTAAGTATTTGAAGGAGTGTTATTTAGAGGAGGGCAGGGAGCTGTTTCAGTTGGTATTGGACAATTGGCCTCGTAGTAAAGGGTTTAAATTATGTGTGGGGAGATATTAGGAAAAACCTTTTAACAATAAGGGCCGATAGAATTGGTTGCCCAGGGATGTGATGGGTTCTCCCTCGTTGGAGGTGTTTAAAGCAGAGGTTAGACAAATTATTTGTCAGGGATGCTTTAGGTAAGGAGTGTCAAACTCCATTGTTACAAGGGCCAGATATGGCATAAATGTAGGGTTGCCAGGTCCCTCTTCACCACTGGTGGGAGATTTTTGGGGCGGAGCCTGATGAGGGCGGTGTTTGGGAAGGGGAGGGACTTCAATGCCATAGAGTCCAATGGCCAAAGCAGCCATTTTCTCCATAGCAACTGATCTCTATCGGCTAGAGATCAGTAGTAAGAGCAGGAGGTCGCCAGCTAGTACCTGGAAGTTGGCAACCCTACATAAATGTCACTTGGTCAGGCCAGGCCATGCCTTGCCAGCCCAGATCAAGAGTGGAGGGGGGGTAGCGGTGTCAGCTGGTTTGCGGACCACATAGGAGCTCTCAAGGGGCCAGATCTGGCCTGCAGGCCTTAAGTTTGACATCCCTCATTTAGGTCATCCTGATTGGTGAAGGGGATTGGAATGGATGGTCTTTAGGCTCCTTCCAATTGTATGACCCCCCCCCCAATATTTTAGAGTTTTATTTCTGGATTTTGTCGCAATGATTGCAAACCTTACCTTCCCAATGTTTTCTTCCATGGAAGGGGTTTGCATTACTGGTTCCAACTACATGTACAACTGGGAATGTTGGTGGAACATTCAAATACTTAAGGATGATTTCTTTGCAAGTCTTTCCCTTCCTCCTTTATCTGGCAACTCAGTGTGTGCATTTAATGCTTAGCCAATGCATGGACTTTTGGCACATGGCGCCAACTTCTGAACTCACTCCCTGGAGACACTAACCATGTGTGGACTTTGTTTGTGTGTGCGTCCTTCGCCGTCTTTCTCAGGCACACATCCTGGCAACCTCTGCTTGCCCCACGCAGAGTTAGAGCCTGGCTGTACTTGGAATATCAGCGGGGTTGCAATTGTCTTGGGGGCGGGGGGGGATCTAAGCCTGGCTGGCTGTTGCGCCTTTAGCCACCAAGTGCTGTGCACAAATTAGCAAGTGAAGCTTTTTGTGGCCTGGAGAAAGTCTTAACTGCCTCTTGATGTTTACAAAAATCAGCTGCTGTTAACATGTCCTCTACGAAAACACCCACACCCCGATTCTCCAGATAGCCAAAGCCTACAAACAATCTCTATAGCAGTGTGTTCCTAAAGTGAGTCAGTGTGCTGTAGTGGTTAAAGTTTCAGTCTAGGATCTGTGTAGGGTTGCCAACTGTGTGTGTGTGTGTTAAGTGCAGTCAAGTCGCTTCCAACTCATGGCAACCCTATGAATCAATGTTCTCCAAAATGTCCTGTCTTTGACAACCTTGCTCAGATCTTGCAAATTGAGGGCTGTGGCTTCCTTTATTGAGACAATCCATCTCTTGTTGGGTCTTCCTCTTTTCCTGCTGCCCTCAACTTTTCCTATCATGATTGTCTTCTCCAGTGACTCTTGTCTTCTCATAATGTCACCAAAATACGATAGGCTCAGTTTAGTCATTTTAGCTTCTAGGGTCAGTTGAGGCTTCATTTGATCTGCCAACTGTAGCCTGGGAAATCTGGCAGTGCTGCCTCTGAAGGGGGGAGATTTGAGGAGAGATTTCACCTAGAATCCATGTTATACCATAAAGTCTGCCCCCCAAAGTTGCCATTTCCTCCAAGGGAACTGTTCTCTGTCATCTGGAGATCACTTGTAATTCCAGGAGAACTCCAGGCCTCTCCTGGAGGTTGGCAACCGTAGAGCTGGGACACCCAGGTTTTAATCTTCACGCTGCCAAGGAAGCCTGGCACACTCTCAGCCTAACCCACCTCGCAGGGTCGTTATGAGGATAAAAATGGAGGAGAGAGAATGTTGTAAACCGCTCTGGGTCCCCATTGGGAAAAAAGGTGGGGGTAAATGAAGTAAATAAAATAAATAAGGTTCCTTGGAAGATGGTTCATTTTTGGAAATGTTGGTAATTATCTGTAGATGAGGCGGAAAGCTTTCCACTATTGCTGACATTCCCCTGCTATGGAGCAGCTGCGGGAAAATGCTGGTTTGCTGAAACGTAGATTGCATCTACTGGTGTATCACTGTCCAATTTCTGGAGGACCAGTCCCTCTTGCTGGTCGCTGGGAATCTTGTAAGGAATGTTGAACTTAGTTGGACCTCGATCTTCTGATCCCATCAGACACCACTTATGTCCTCGGGTATGTTCAGGATAATTTAACCTGGATTAGTTATTCTTTAACTCTTTGGAGATCCTAAATGTGCTGTATAAACTGGAGAGGCATCAGTGCATCAAGCAAAACTGAAGTCACCCCTGTCCTAGGAATACAACACTCTAGGTATACACATTGCGAAGCCCCTTGGACCGTCCTACTAAATTTGGACAAGGGCATTTGATTTAAAAATACACAAGCAGGGAATATTAAATACTCCCGCATGTGAAGCTGCCTTATACTGAATCAGACCTTTGGTCCATCAAGGACGGTGTTGTCTACTCTGACCGGCAGCAGCTCTCCAGGGTCTCAGGCTGAGGTCTTTCACATCACCTACTGCCTGGTCCTTCTAACTGGAGATGCCAGGGATTGAACCTGGGACCTTCCTTCAGCAGACAGCAAACACCTAGGGAGAGTCCTGTATCCCGTGATACTTTACCCCTGGCTTCAAAGATTCCCTTGGTTTCATGCTCTCTAAATTCCAACTGCAAAATGGCTGTTCACTGTTTCTCTTCCCCTTCCTTGTAACTGATAGACTATTATTACCTTATCCAAGCACTGGTTGTGGTCTTGTTCCAAAGCATGGAGAGCATCTCCATTCCCTCAGGAGGTTGTCATCTGACATTTGCTTCCACAATGCAAAGATTCTGTGAGAGATCTACAGGGGTTCTCCAGGAAAGGGAAAAACCCGTGTTGGGAAAGTGTCCATAAGAATATAAGAAAGGCCATGCTGGATCAGACCCAGGTCCATTGAGTCCAGCAGTCTGTTCACACAGTGGCCAACCAGGGTGCCTCTAGGAAGCCCACAAACAAGACGACTGCAGCAGCACCATCCGGCCCGTGTTCCACAGCACCTGATACAATAGGCATGCTCATCTGATCCTGGAGGGAATAGGTATGCATCATGTCTAGTATCCATTTTTACTAGTAGCCATGAAGAGCCCTCTCCTCCATGAACATGTCCACTCCCCTCTGAAAGCCTTCCAGTTGGCAGCCATCCCCACATCCTGGGGCAGGGAGTTCCACAATTTAACTGTGCGTTGTGCGAAGAAATACTTCCTTTTATCTGTTTTGAATCGCTCACCCTCCAGCTTCAGCAGATGACCCCGCATTGTAGTATGACGAGAGGGAGAAAAGCTTCTCCCTGTCCACTCTCTCCATACCATGCATAATTTTATAGACCTCTATCATGTGTCCCCAGACATGTTATGTCTGGGTCCAGAGAGTAAAATGTTCTGACTCCACTGATGCATGTGGTTAGAACTGTCATGGGGCAGGACCCGTTAAATGTTTCTGCGATTCCGCCTGGATGCTCTGCTTTGCAACAACAGTTTAAATGTTTGGTGTTTGCTTTTCTTGCTTTGTGTTGCTCTACATTTTTCTGGCATTGTTTCTGCTTCTAACAGCTTGGATGCTTATTGTTACTCAGTTCTCTGGATATCCTCCAAGTACAAAGGTCAGAGCCCGAGAAGGGGGGCAGACTGTTTGTTGCTGTGTCTTTTAAGGGTGTGTGTGTGTGTGTGATAAGGGAAGATATTTAAGAGCAACACAAGCTGGCAAATTCATGATCCCTTTCCATGCTCCTGGGCTAAAGTTGCCAACCTCCAGGTAGGGTCTGGAAATCTCCCAGAGTTACAACTCATCTCCAGACTACAGAGATCCATTCCCCTGGAGAATATGGCTGTTTTGGAGGGTGGACTCTATGGTATGACACCCCACTGAGACCCCCCCTTCCCCAAACCCTGCCCCCAAGGTTCCACCCCCCAAATCTCCAGGAATTTTCCAGCCTGAAGCTAGGGTTGAAGTTAGGGTCTTGGCAGTTCTCCTGGAATTACAACTTATCTCCAAGTTACAGAGGTCAGTTCCCCTGGAGAAAATGGCTGCTTTGGAAGGTAGACCCTATGTCATTATACCTACTGAGTTCCCTTCCACCCCCACTCTGCCTTCCATGGTCACTTCCAACTTTTCTCCAGTCTTTCCCAAACCTGCTTTGTTCTGAAGTTTTTGGAAAGATCTCCACACAGGCTGGATGTCTGCTGTGTGGCTGGGAAAGTTTGGGTTTTCCCCATTCTCCCCACACGACAACCATTCCCCCCACAGAGATTTCAGCTTGTGGTCTTTAGATGTTTTATAAAGATTGTTTTATTTATCTTGTAAGCCACTTTGAATTCTGCAAGGTAGGAAGGGGGGTTAATGCTTGTATTAAAATAAAACTAAGTAAGGTAATTAATAAGGAGATCAGGTTGGCCTATATATTTCCCTGCCCTCCATGTTATCCAAACAGTGACATTGGTTAGACTGAGAGGGAGATGGCAACTGGCCCGTGGTTATACTGTATGCTCCATGGTAGAGTGGGATTTGAACCTGGATCTCCCTGATTCCAGTCTAGTTCAATGCCACATGAAGTCTTACAGAAAGAGAGAGCAGGTGGAGCCAGGGACAGGAGGACGTAGCGTTTAGAACCAGTTGACTTTGGTAGCAGAGACATGTCTTGTATACTGCACAGAGGAAGGGGCTGTGCTCCATGGTGGAGCATCCGCTTGGCATGCAGAAGGTCCCAGGTTCAATCCCCTGCATCTCCAGCTGAAAGGACCAGGTAGTACGTGATATGAAAGACCTCCGCCTGAGACCCTAGAGAGCCACTGCCAGTCTGAGTGGACAAGACGGACTTTGACAGACCAAAGTTCTGATTCAGTATAAGGCAGCTTGATGTGAGGGGCTGTGGCTCAGTGGTAGAGCATCTGCTTTGCATACACAAGGTCCCAGGTCCAATCCCCGGCATCTCTAGTTGAAAGGATCTGGCAGTAGATGATGTGAAAGACCTCTGCCTGAGACCCTGGAGAGCTGTTGCCAGTCTGAGCAGGCAATATTGACCTTAATGGACCAAGGCTTTCACTTGGTATAAGGCAGCTTCATGTGTTCCTGAGTTCTTTGATCAGAG
This sequence comes from Euleptes europaea, assembly GCF_029931775.1. Taxonomy (NCBI): domain Eukaryota; kingdom Metazoa; phylum Chordata; class Lepidosauria; order Squamata; family Sphaerodactylidae; genus Euleptes; species Euleptes europaea. Next base: position 3,209,924 of record NC_079316.1, read on the forward strand.
CAACATTGGAGGACTGAACTGAGCCGAGAAGAGGGCCATGCACTGTGCAATTGCTGTCTGTACTGGTGGACTCATGAATCAGGCAAGCCATGTTCATTTTGGCGCATGGAGGAAGGAACATCTCAAGCTGGCCCTGCACATGCCAGAGAAGCAGCTGAGGACAGACTTGACTGGAAGAACTAAACGGTTCCATATTTCTGTGGCTTCGGCAGTTTGGCTAAGGCTGAGGAATGAACAATCCTATGGCCAAGGCCGCTTCATGGCTGCTCCCTGGAGGAGCCAGAACCTTGCCCTCTGGTCCCTTCTGCGCATTTTTTCACACAATTCCACAGAATTTGTCAAAACCACTGTAAAAAATCAGGACTCTTTTTTTACATACCCAGTTGGGTTGTTTGTATTTTCTGGGGCTTCATGGAACCCAGCAGTTCGCCACGGCCACGTATGCTTGGTGACAAAATAAAAACAGAACGTTGTACTAAGAGAAGAGAAACCCTGCCCAGAGAAATGCTTGGTTTTTGCCTCCTTGCACTGATGTACATGTTTTTGCCTCCTTGCACATGATGTACTCAGCTTTGCTTTGTTCTCCTCTGCCCACAGCTGGGGAGGCAAAGCAGTTGGTGGGCAGAAAGGCTGCGGATTCTGTGGGGAGTTTGCATCCTCTTTCACCCAGAAGAGAAGGAAGGAATCCATGCAACTTCAGCTCATTCAGTGAGGGCCTTAACCTCTCATTGGAGAAGTAAAATAGAAGTTGAGCTCTGAGATGTGAAACCGCCTTCATATCAAGTTGGACCACTGGGATTGCCAGCCCCCAGAGATTTCCCTGAATTACACCCAATCTCCAGACGACAGAGATCAGTTCCCCTGGAGAAAATGGCTGCTTGGACTTTATGGCATTGTATCCCAGTGAGGCCCCTCCCCAACCTCCAACCCCAAAATCTCCAGGTATTTGCCAACCCAGAAGACGAAGAAGAGCTGACTTTCTCTACCACTTAAGGCAGAATCAAACCAGCTTACAATCACCTTCCCTTCCCCTCCCCACAACAGACATCTCGTGAGGTAGGTGGGGCTGAGAGAGTGTGACTAGCGCAAGGTCACCCAGCTGGCTTCATGTGTAGGAGTGGGGGAACAAATCCAGTTCCCCAGATTAGCCTCCCCTGCTCATGTGGAGGAGTGGGGAATCAAACCCGGTTCTCCAGATCAAAGTCCACCGCTCCAAACCACTGCTCTTAACCACTACACCACGCTGGCTGTCAGAGTTGGCAACCCTAACTGGAGGAAATGAAAGCTTTGAAGGGTGGACTCCAGGGCATCACACCCTTGCTGAGCCTCCTCCCCTCCTCAGATTCCACCCTCCCAAGGCTCTGCCCCCAATCTCCAGGTTCTTCCCATCCCGGAGTTGACAACCCTACAGACCACTGGTCCACATAGCTCAGTGTTGTCTACTCTGCCTAGCGGTGGCTTTCTAGGGTCTTTCCCAATACCTGTGATATAAAGTCATTTTTAGCTGGGGAGGCTGGGGATTGAACCTGGGACCTTCTGCACATGCTCTCCAGCTAAGCATGGCTGCTTCTCTTTTCAAGCCACGTGAGCAAATTCTTGGGACAGCAAGTTGAGGAAGGGTGCTGAAATTCTGCAGCCAACAGCACAGAAGGAGGCAGTTGGGTGTAAGATACTTCGGGTGACAGAATGCCTTACAGCAGATTTGGGGGTGGAGACTGGGGAGGGCAGGATTTGGGGAGACTTCAACTGGGTGTCATGCCAGAGAGTCCACCCGCCAAAGCAGCCACTTCCTCCAGGGGAACTGATCTCTATCATCTGGAGATAGGAGGATAGGGATATCTGTAGCTACTAGTAAAAATGGATACTAATGATGCATAGGAGCCCTGTGGCGCAGAGTGTTAAGCTGCAGTACTGCAGTCAAAAGCTCTGCTCATAACCTGAGTTCGATCCCAACGGAAGTTGGTTTCAGGTAGCCGGCTCAAGGTCGACTCAGCCTTCCATCCTTCCGAGGTCGGTGAAATGAGTACCCAGCTTGCTGGGGGTAAAGGGAAGATGACTGGGGAAGGCAATGGCAAACCATCCCGCAAACAAAGTCTGCCTTGGAAACGTCGGGATGTGACGTCACCCCATGGGTCAGGAATGACCTGGTGCTTGCACAGGGGACCTTTACCTTTTAATGATGCATACCTATTCTCTCCAGGATCAGAGGAGCTTGCCTATTATCTTAGGTGCTGTGGAACACAGGCAGGATAATGCTGCTGCAGTGGTCTTGTTTTGGGGGCTTCCTAGAGGTGCCTGGTTGGCCACTGTGTGAACAGACTGCTGGGCTTGATGGACCTTCGTCTGATCCAGCAGGGCCTTCCTTATGTTCTTATGAGATCAGTAGTAATTCTGGAAGATCTCCAGGCCCCATCTGGAGGTTGGCAATCATAAGGGCCCCTGTTTTCTGCCATTTCCCCAAGCAGCTTCCTGACGCTGACGCTTCATGGTTGTGCCAAACCTGGATCACCATCAGTCGAGAGCTTCTTGCTCATTTTTAACCCTGGCAAGTAGCAAATGCTTACATGACTCCATGGAAACCTCTGGCATTCGGGCGTGCCAAATCCGCCCCTCTCCTTCGGAGCAGCTATTTCTGCAATAGACTCCAAGCCCCTTGCCTCAGTCCACCCACCCTCCCCCCCAAAAAAACCCCGGGAATGGGCTTCTGACAGTAAACTAAACAGAAAGGTCAACCGGTCTGGTTAATGTGTCCTGTCGCTGCTCGGGCCTGTATACTTTTTCATAGATCATTTACGACCCAAGAGCAGGCTGGTAATTAAATCCTGGCTGTCTGTTTGGCGGGATTCCCCTCCGGGGTCATTATGTCGACTTGTTCACTAGAGAAGATTCCTCCCAATGGAGGAGCATCGATTGCCAAGGAGGAAAATGTATTGCAATTTTTTTTTTTTGCGGCCCTCGGAAACAATAGCTACTTCTCGAGCACTCTTGGAAGCTGGATTTGTTGGTTTTTCTATCCCTTTTTAGCTAACCGTTCTGAGACATTGTCTTTCAAAGGGTTGCCAGGTTTCTGTGTTTTGTCTGGAGGTGTTTTCTCTTCCTTCAGGTCTTGGGATGAGTGGCCAGAATCAAGAAAAAGAGCAGTTTTCTCTCTATCTATTGCATGGACGCAATAAAGGAAGCCACAGCCCTCAATTTGCAAGATCTGACCAAGGCTAAAAGATAGGACATTTTGGAGGACATTCATTCATGGGGTCGCCACTAGTCAGAAGCGACTTGACAGCACTTAACACACACACACACATTGCATTTTTATCCCATCCTCTTTCCAAGAAATTCAGAGCAGTGTACATGATTCACATACCCTGCTTTTCTGCCTAATGAGGACCCAACGCAGCTTACATCCTTCATTCCTTCGTTTTATCCTCACAACAACCCTGTGTGGTAGGTTAGGTTGAAAGAGGAGATTTGGGGGGATGGAGCCTGGGGAGGGACCTCAGCAGAGATGTGATGCATAGAAACCAGCCTCCAAAGAAGCCATTTTTGCATGGGGAACTGATTTCTGTAATCTGGAGATCAGTTTTAATTCCTGGAGATCTCCAGGCCTAGGGATGCCAACCTCCAGGTAATAGCTGGAGATCTCCTGCTATTACAACTGATCTCCAGCTGATAGACATCAGTTCACCTGGAGAAAATGGCCACTTTGGCAACTGAATTCTATGGCATTGAAGTCCCTCCCCTCCCCAAACCCCGCCCTCCTCAGGGTCCACCCAAAAACCTCCCACCGGTGGCGAAGAGGGACCTGGCAACCCTATCCAGGCCCCACCTGGAGGTTGGCAACCCTAGCTTCTGGACTGCATGGTGGATTTTCTGTTTGGCTTGGTCGCCTGATAGTGGGCTGGATATTTTTTTATGAAGGGCAGGGACAAAGGTCGAAGGAGAGAAATACGATGTGTCTGCATCTGGCGTAGACTTTCAGCTAGCAAAACCAGCAGCCCACCATGCCATTTACAACCTGCCTTTTCACACCGTGAAACTGCTGAGGGGCGGTCTAACGTCTTGTTCCTATCCTATAGAACAATTATGTGTTCTGAGTATCTCAGGAACCGAAAGCAGAAACACAGACTTGGCTGAGAGGCAAAGTAAAGGAATATCACACACTTAAGGAAGCAGTGATCCCTAAACTTTTTGGACATGTGACACCCTATCATTAGGGTGTCTTCAAGTACTTGAAGGGCTGTCATATAGAGGATGGTGCAGAGTTGTTTTCTGTTGCCCAAGAAGGTCGGACCAGAACCAACGGGTTGAAATTCAATCAAGAGTTTCTGTCTAAGAGTAGGAAGAACTTTCTAACAGTTAGAGTGGTTCCTCAGTGGAACAGGCTTCCTCGAGAGGTGGTGAGCGCTCCTTCCCTGGAGGTTTTTAAGTAGAGACTAGATGGCCATATGTCAGCAATGCTGATTCTATGACCTTAGGCAGATGATGAGAGGGAGGGCATCTTGGCCATCTTCTGGGCATGGAGTAGGGGTCGCTGGGGGTGTGGAAGGGGGAGGTAGTTGTAAATTTCCTGCATTGTGCAGGGGGTTGGACTAGATGGCCCTGGTGGTCCCTTCCAACTCTATGATTCTGATTCTATGATTCTTTGCTTGATTTTTGCCACACACACACCCTTTCTCCTCTGCAGAATAATTAAATCTGAAATTATATATAGTATAAAATAACACTTAAAAAATCCAAATCTCACTGAATTCAGTGAGAAACAATAATGATGGTGATATTCAAGTCCAGTAGCACCCTAGAGACCAACAAGATTTTTGAGGTGCTTTCGGAAACAAAGCCCATGATATCGGATGAAGGGAGCTTTGACTCTTGAAAGTTCTTACCCCCAAATCTTGTTGGTCTCTAAGCTGCTCCTGGACTCCAATTTAGCAGTTCTACAGCTGCCATGTAGGGTTGCCAACCTCCAGGTGGTGGCTGGAGATCTCCCTCTATTGACTGATCTCCAGGCGAAATAAACCAGTTTCTCTGGAGAAAAGGGCCACTTTGGCAATTGGACTCTGTGGCATTGAAGCCCCTCCCCTCTCCAAACCCCGTCCTCCTCAGGCTGCACCCCCAAAATCTCCAGGTATTTCCCAGCCCGGAGCTGACAACCCTACTCCCCAAAAATCAGCTTCCGTAGGTTGGCAGTGGCTCATGTAATGCAGTTGATCCTTAGGATCCAATCTGAGGCATTTACAATCATTTAGGCCATTTATGCACGGCTGTTTCCTCGCGGTCACCCCGCTGACTACTACGGGGCTTTGCTTTGATTATGCTTGCATTTTCCGACCGTCAAAGGTCGTCTCGCTCTCCGCGCATGTTTTTGCACATTTCCCTGCATTTTCTGGATGTTGGCTAAACACAAATCCAAAAAAGTGAGCAAAATGTGCGGAAATGTGCAAGGAGTGTGACGTTTGATGGTCGGAAAACGCAAGCATAATCAAAGCAAAGCTGGAAGTAGTCACGGGGGGACCGCGAGGAAACAGCCATGCATAAATGGCCTTAGAAAACACAGGCTGTATGGAATTTACGTGAATTTTTGCTTGGGCATTTTTTGAGAATTTGGTGTTATCCCTTGAGATAATTGGTAGTATGCTAGAGCGTTGCCCAGTCGGGTTGAACAGTAGATTCAGGAGGGAAATGCTTCTTTACACAATGAGTGATGACAACATGGAATTGGCAGCCCTAGAATGTAGTGATGGCAACAGGCTTTAAAAGGGGATTAGACAGATTGAGGGAGGAGAAGGCTATCAGTGGCCACTAGCCATGGGGACTAAATTGAACCTCCACATTCAGAGGCAGTCAACCTCTGAATCCCAGTTCCAGGAAGCAACATCAGGGGAAGGTCTCTGCCTCTATGCCCTGTTCTTGGACTTGCAGAGGAACTGGTTGGCCGCTGTGTGAGACAGGATGCTACATGGATGCTAGATGGATCACAGGTCAGATCCAGCGGGGCTCTTCTTATGTTCTTATGTTGGGCATCACAGGAATTTAATAATATGTTATGGGTCAGTGATACTTTAAATGGAGGTGGGAGGGTGGTGAAATGCCATTATTATCAATTATCTTATAACCACAATATGGGGTCCCTGAACTGGATGGAAAGGCATCATAGAAACGTTCTAAATAAACAAATGAAATACATGAATATTCCATCAAGAATAAACATCTCTTATTCAATCCAATGAGACGTGCGCAAAAGTGTTTACCAGTGGATCGTGCCCAACAGGAAAGACATTCTTTCCCGGGTGCAAGGGAACTGTTGCAGGGTTGCGTCCTTGAAAGCATTCACGGTCACGATGTTTCCTGGGAACGCTGCTGCTCTGGGTGTTCTCCGTTGCAAACCCCAATAAGTGGGCCCTCAAGAAATGCGGCCATCAACCCCTTCGTGGCCTGCCCAGGAATGCACTAATTGGGCAGTCGGGCGACATAATCTACCCTTTGCAATGTATATATAAACTGCTCATTAAATCAGTGAAATTCCACTGTGGGACTGAAAGCATTCCTGGGTGCATCGTGTCAAGAGAGGAGGGCAGGCACTGAGCCAGAGAACTGTGTGGGCTATGGGTCTGGGGAGGGGGTGCTTAGGGATAAAGTTGGGTGGGGGTGTCATAAGTCAGTGAAATGGTAGAGAGAAAACACATCAAAGGCTCAATCCAGCCAAAATTGAAGTCCCGCTGATTTCAATTAAAGAAGAAGAGTTGGTTTTTATATGCCGACTTTCTTTGCCACTTAAGGGAGACTTAAACCGGCTCACAATCACCTTCCCTTTCCCTCCGCACAACAGACACCCTGTGAGGTAGGTGGGGCCGAGAGAGCTCTAACAGAGCTGTGACTAGCCCAAGATCACCCAGCTGGCTTCGTGTGTAGGAGTGGGGAAACAAATCCAGTTCACCAGATTAGCCTCCACCGCTCATGTGGCAACCCTAGTGGCGATTATTCTGAGCAAAGCAGTTAAGCAGGTACAGTACCTACTCAAATGCAAGACTAGTTTTTTCACAAATATGCTATCAAAGGTACGCTATCTTACATTTGCATACAAGTTACCGTTTTGTCCAATAATAATCAGTGTGTGTGTAGGTGTGTGTGTGTGTGGGTAGGTAGGTAGGTAGGTAGGTAGGTAGGTAGGTAGGTAGATAGATAGATAGATAGATAGATAGATAGATAGATAGATAGATAGATAGATAGATAGATAGATAGATAGATAGATATAACATTTTAAGGGGATTGTCTTACATTCAGGGTGATCTTCCTTTTGGGTAAATATGAGTACTTAGGTCCCTGGTGCACACCAGGGCTTATTCTGAGGCTGTTAAGCATGTTAGATAGGTAGGGTTGCCAGCTCTGGGTTGGGAAATACCTGGAGATTTTAGGGGTGGAGCCTGGGGAAGGAGGGCTTTGGGGAGGGACCTCAGCAGGGTTTAATACCATAAAGTCCATCCTCCAAAGCAGCCATTTTCTCCACGGGAACTGATCTCTGTTGTCTGGAGATCAGTCTGGAGATCATTTTTTGGTAATTCCAGGAGATCTCCAGGCACCACCTGGAGGTTGGAAACCCTGCAGACTTGGGCGAGATGTCCTTTTGAACGTCCCACTCTGCTGAATGTTCACTTTTTTTTTTTTTTTGAAATGTTCCAGGGCACCACTGGACTGGTCTCCTCTGCCTTTGCTCCCAGATTACTTTTTTACGTTCTACATAGATATCGGGAAATCAAAGCCGCTGGATATTCTTCTGTTTCGGCACTGTCCATGCTCGTAGAGAGCTTCACGTGACTGAACATTGATCCTTTCCAGCCATTGGCTCTGCTGCTCAGGGCACTATGGAATGTTTATGAACATTCAACCTTCAACAGTTCAGGAAAGGGTCTGTACACATGGCCTAGGCCATAGGGGCAGATGGTGGCTGACATGTGGAATTCACTGTCATGAGATCTGCTGATGATCACTGTCACAAATGGATTCAGAAGGGGAAGCGGGCAGATTTATGGAGGATAGGTTTGTTGTTGGCTATTAGCCATGATAATCTGATGTATGGAGCTCTGGGATATGAGGCAGAATGCCTCTGATGTTGGGAAGTAGCCTGAAGAGAAGGCCATTGTCCGTGGATTCTGCTTGTGGGATTCATAGAATCCTAGTTGGAAGGGTCCACCAGGGTCATCTAGTCCAGCCCCCGGCACAATTCAGGAAATTCACAACTACCTCCCCCCCCACACCCCCAGTGACCCCTATTCCATGCCCAGAAGATGGCCAAGATGCCCTCCCACTCATGATCTGCCTAAGGTCACAGAATCAGCATTGCAGACAGATGGCCATCTAGCCTCTGCTTCAAAACCTCCAGGGAAGGAGAGCTCACCACCTCCCGAGGAAGCCTGTTCCACGGAGGAACCGCTCTAACTGTTAGAAAATTCTTCTTAATGTCTAGACGGAAACTCTTTGGATTTAATTTCAACCCGCTGGTTCTGGTCCGACCTTCTGGGGCAACAGAAAACAACTCAGCACCATCCTCTATGTGACAGCCCTTCAAGTACTCTGTGGCATCTCTCTGGCCGCGGTTCAAGACAGGATACTAGACTACATGGGCCATTGGTCTGATCCAAAGGGGCACCTCATGTTATGGTCTTACACTGCAAACTTTACAACAGCCCTGAAAGGTAGGCCAGTATTATTATTACTCCCACATGCCATATAGAAGGTTGAGGCTGCAAGAGTGAGTTGCATGCCTAACGCCATCCCAGGAGTTTGTGGCGGAGGGGAGATTTAAACCATGAATTTCCCATGTCACAGTCCTTTACTCCTGCAAAAAATCACAATAGCAAATTTATGTGAGTTGCTACTTGGATAAAATATTTAGTTTTTCCTTTGGGGGGGAAATGTTCCAAATTAATATAGACTAAAAGCAGCTACAAGTTATTGCACTCTTATGAATTGTTCTGTGTATTTCTGACCCCTTTTGTGAAGCATCCAGAAGACATACATTTAGAAGGAAGAAGGTATTAATTTCTTTGTTCTAGGGTGATTCCTCCTCATATATATAGTTTCAGGTGGGTAGCCATTTTGACCTGCAGTAGTAAAGCAAGATTTGAGCCCAGTAGCACCTTAAAAGACCAACATTTCCAGGGTATAAGCTTTTGATAGTCAAAGCTCCCTTCATCAGATACAAGTAGGAATGGAGATCCCGGGGCCCTTATATCCCAGTCAGATGGTGGGAGGGGAGTTTAGATTGTACTTTTGCATCCTGACTCCATTCTTCACAACACCCCTCCTACCTTCCGACTGCGGAATAAGGGCGCAGGGATCTCCATTCTGACTTGTATATGACGAAAGGAGCTTTGACTATTGGAAGCTTATATTTTGGAAATCTTGTTGGTCTCTAAGGTGCTACTAGACTTTAATCTTCGTCCTCACATAACTTTTCGCCTCTGTGCTCCCAACAGCTGGACCCTCTTGTACATATGCCCCATCCAAGACAAGTTTTGGGTCTCAACAAAGAGCAGATAGCAGAAAATGTGTTTGAAAACAACACCACATCCCGACTAGGGTTGCCAACGTCCAGGTACTAGCTGGAGATCTCCTGCTATTACAACTGATCTCCAGCTGACAGAGATCAGTTCCCCTGGAGAAAATGGCCGCTATGGCAATTGGACTCTATGACATTGAAGTCCCTCCCCAAACCCCACCCTCCTCAGGCTCAGCCCAAAAAACCTCCCGCCTGTGGCGAAGAGGGTCCTGGCAACCCTAATCCTGAAAGAAGCAATAGGGTGAGATAGCACAAAGACCTTCAGACATTCTCAATCACCCTTTCCTCCCCAAGAGAAGCCAGTTCCTCCTTCCGTTCTCCGAATCAAATTTGTTTGCCAAAAAAAGCCGTATTGGCATCTCTTGCCTTCCCTGACAGGGAGGAAAAATGAAGGGGGGGGGATGTATATTCAGATTCAAATCTTTTCATTAGGAATTCAGACAAAGCCCCTGCCTAAGAGACGCGTCTCCCCCCAGACCAGCCCCCAAAGGGAGTCTAGAATCCAAGCAAGGATTACTATGGGGGACGGGGAAATTATGGCATCAGGCCAGAAAGGGAAAGAATTTGCCCAAAGGATGCCAGCAGCAGAGCAGAGGCCGGATTCTCGCTATTTGTCTGCAGGAAATCACCGTGGCTTTCTTTTAAAGTGCTCCAGATGGCAGTTCACTATACCAAAGAGAAACGGGAAGAGACGAAGGCAGGGATCCAAGCTAACGGCAGCTGCTTTCTCATCTCTATACGGGGCTATAATGGGTATTTATTTTACAGGACACCAACAGGGTAAGACAGCAAGCCTATGCAGAAATCCACGTGCTTACGCTAGAGCAGGAGCCTGCACCCGGTTGCAATTAGAGAGCCAATTCATAGCAAGAGCTCAACAAAGAGCCAGCATCAGAAAGTCTGTTTGCATAACTGAAACTATGCAGATTAAGATTGCAGATGACTAACAGGTTCCATTAATGCTGGTTGATGCGAGTCTTTTATTAGGAAGTGGCTTACACAAGATTGTATACTAGAGTACATAAGAACATAAGAAAAGCAATGCTGGATCAGACCAAGGCCCATCAAGTCCAGCGGTCTGTTCACACAGTGGCCAACCAGGTGCCTTTAGGAAGTCCCCAAACAAGACAGCTGCAGCAGCACCATCCTGCCTGTGCTCCACAGCACCTAATATAATAGACATGCTCCTCTGATACTAGAGGGATTAGGCATGCATCATGGCTAGTATTCATTTCGACTAGTAGCCATGGACAGCCCTCTCCTCCATGAGCATGTCCACTCCCCTTTTAAACCCTTCCAAGTTGGCAGCCATCACCACATCCTGGGGCAGGGAGTTCCACAATTTAACTGTGCATTGTATGAAGAAAGTCCTTTAGTGGCATCAAAATCTTTTCCTGCCATTCCCGTCACGTGCTAGTTATTTAGCTTCTTACCCAGCCATTCAATATGGTGGGAGAAAATGCCATCAAGTCGCAGCCAATGCCAGGTGACTCCGTAAGGTTTTCGAGGCAAGATATGTTCAGAGGTGGTTTGCCATTATATATCTCCCCCCCCCCCAAAGGAAACCTGCTGTTAGCAGGGAGGGGGGGGAGCAACAGGAGCCTTAGTGCCCCTTCGCCATGGGGAGAAGGAGGGAGAAGGAGGGAGCAGAATTGTAGCACCGCAAGTGGATGGGTTGGCCTAGCAGGCAATTTGGGATGGGGGATAAGATTCCCCCCACCCCAGCAAGTCTCACAGGTCTCCTGCTTGTATTGTTCTATTGTCTGTTGAGGGGGTGGTATTTTTTACACTGGAATATTTAGTATATCATGATAGGAAAAGTTGAGGGCAGCAGGAAAAGAGGAAGACCCAACAAGAGATGGATTGACTCAATAAAGGAAGCCACAGCCTTCAATTTGCAAGATCTGAGCAAGGCTGTCAAAGATAGGACATTTTGGAGGACTTTCATTCATAGGGTCGCCATGAGTCGGAAGCGACTTGACGGCACTTAACACACACACAATTTAGTATATCATTTCATCTTCAATATGCTGAGATTGTATCAGATTGTTTTAAAACTTTGTAGACAGCCCTGGCTTCTGATTACGGTGTGTGTTTGCGTGTGGGGAAGCTCATGAGATTTCTCCTTTCTCCAGCCTCCCTGGTCAAAAATAGGAAATGTGAAATGATCTTGGGCAAGGGGAAGGGGCTAAGCCCATCAGCTGCAAAAATAACATTGTAAAAACAAACGTATTTCTTGTGGCATACATAGGCTTTCATAGAGTAGAACACACTTTGTCAGATATACACAAGGTAAGCATGGCTGTTTGTTTTAAAATATATGGGGTGGGGGAAATGAACTGGGTGGGAAACATTTATAACGTTGGTTAAAGTAAAGAAAACAAATGGGAATGTTAATAATAAATGTATTTATTCAGTCAATTCTTTATGTGGTTGGAGGGGTCAAAGGGTGTCAACAGGACAGAGTCAAGAGAGAACAAGAGATACGAAACTGACGCTCAAGCTTTCCAATCAGCAGAGCTACAGAAGAAATTCAAGAGGTCAGATGGAGGGGGGGGATGAAACTGACCATAACACTTTCCCAAGGAAAACCCAACGGAAATGGACATAACAGCAAATGTTATGAAGATGAATATTTTGCAACCGGATGGGAAATGAGGGAGGAAATGTACATCCCGACACACGGGTAGGGTTGCCCAACAAATGGAAAAACAGCTTGGCTGGATTTTTGTTGGGGTTGTTTGCTTTTGGGGCCAGAGGCCGGGGAAGAAGGAACCAGGCCAGTCTTTTCTGCTTCAGCCTTAAACAAATAGCTATATATTTCAGGTATATAGATAACTTTCCCACAGGGGTGTACCTTGTGTGTTGCTGGATTCTGCCCCTAGGTCCTGTCCAGAAAACTGAACTTTTGATTTCAGGAGATGGCAACTCTTATGCCTACCTGAAGCGTAAATTTGGTTGGTCGTGGGTATAATAAAATTGTCTAATCTGCCTGTTCGGAGCAGGGAATGCCTCGTTCCCTATCCTTAATTGTCTTGTGCCATAATATGTTGTTCTTTGTCCTGCCATGAATTGTTTGTTTAGATCAGGTCTTTGTGGACTTTGCTCTGATCCGGGAAAGCAATTTGTCTGTTCTTTGATTGTATCACCAAACATTCAGGGAACGGTTTGTAGAAGAGAATGAGAGAGAATTACACCATCTCTCTCGTTGAATTAGCTAAAGGTTAGCGAGATTGTGAAATTGGACTTTTGAGTTTTTGTAGGACTTTGGCATCGGGCATAATGCCCAACTCCAAAACCCTGAACGCAGCTCCTCTGCCAATTGGCGCTGCTGAGTAGTGCTAGTCAGGATGATAATGCTGAGAAATGCAGTGGGGATTTCAAAAAATCTCAATCAAACATACTTCAAGGATCCATCTGTCCATCTGTCTAGATCAAGGGTGGTGGATATGACATAAATGTCCCTTGGTCAGCCAGGATATGCCTCGTCAGCCCAGATCAGGACTGGGGGTGGCTGGCTCAGCAGGCTCGATAAGAGCTCTCAAGGGGCTGGATCCGGCTCGTGGGCCTTATGTTTGACACCCCTGGTCTAGATAGTACATTTTTATTCTGTCCTTCCTTGCATTTTTCATTTTTACTTGTCATCAGCAAAACCGTGGCTGAAGAAAAGGCGAGGAGCTCTCTTTTAAGTGTTTGAATAGGCCATTTATTCATGGAAGGTTTTGCATTGGATTTGCCACTCTTTAGATGCACTTTTTCCCCATCCACATTCTCAAAACTCAACAATAAGCCGCCATGCAGAGTTTTGAGAATTCAGCTGGGGGAAATGTGCATCTATAGAGTGACAAGTCCAATGCAAAACCTTCCATGAATAAATGGCCTAAAGGCAGCAGAGGATAGGACTAGCAACAATGGGTTGAAATAACAGGCGGAAAGGTACCGGCTGCATATTGAGGGGAAATATTTTTAACAGTAAGAGTAGTTCAATATTGGAATCGGCTGCCTAGGGAGGTGGTGAGCTCCCCTTCACTGGCAGTCTTCAAACAACGGCCGGATCAACCACTTGTCAGAGACGCTTCAGACCAGAGTTTCCCAAAAATTTTGAGTCATGGAGCACGTTTCAGGAGAGAAATTAGTCTCAGAGCACTAATTTTCACCTAGCACTAGGGTTGCCAACCTCCAGGTACTAGCTGGAGATCTCCTGCTATTACAACTGATCTGCAGCCGATAGAGATCAGTTCATCTGGAGAAAATGGCTGCTTTGGTCATTGGACTCTATGGAATTGAAGTCCCTCCCCTTCCCAAAGCCCACCCGCCTCAGGCTCCACCCCCAGAACCTCTCTAATGGCAAAGAGGCATCTGGCAACCCTACCTAGCACCTATATACTAAACTGAAAGACAGTAGTATTTTTCTTTCCAATCTCTTCACGGAGCACTAGGAGATGTTTCATGGAGCACCAAGTGCTCCTTGGAACACAGTTTGGGAACCTCTGCTTTAGACTGATCCTGCATTGAGTGGGGGGTTTGACTAGATGGCCTGTTTGGCCCCTTCGAGCTCTATGATTCTGTGAAATAAACAGCATTTGGATTTCTGTATTGCATTTAATCAAAAGTCCAAACACGGGCTTTATCAAGCCAACTGTAAGAGTTACACTGCAAACATGACAGGTGACTATCAGGTTAACTCATGAACACATGAAGCTGCCTTATACTGAATCAGACCCTTGGTCCATCAAAGTCAGTACTGTCTACTCAGACCGGCAGCAGCTCTCCAGGGTCTCAGGCTGAGGTCTTTCACATCCCCTACTTGCCTAGTCCCTTTAACTGGAGATGCCGGGGATTGAACCTGGGACCTTCTGCATGCCAAGCAGATGCTCTACCACTGAGCCACAGCCCCTCACATGTCATGCTTCAAAGAGTCTTGGGAACTGTAGTTTGGCAAGGACTCTGAGAATTGTCCAGTAGAAAACCCCTCACCCAACTCCCCCATATATGCAGGTATATTTTCAGGGTTTCCTGTGGGAAACAATTAATTTTAATTAATTGAGGTCTAGGATTCAGCTATACCCTTGCTGTGTCCTCTCTCTGGACACCCAGGGGGCCCAGCCCAGAAATCCAGCAGACGGGAGTGATGAGCAGCTCTTATAGAAACACATGAGAGCCAGCATGGTGTTGTGGTTAGTGTCAGAATAGGATCTGGGAGACCCAGGTTCGAATCCCCACTCTCAGGTCGCAGGGAGTGTTTTTGCCTTGCCATCACAAATGTTTAAAGTAAGCCTGAGATTCTCCATTTGAGAGGCCACTGTGGTGAGGGCCCTTCCTTAAAGGAAGTGTGCCCCATCTGTGTTACAGGGACTGGAAAACTGGAAAGATTCCTCCAGCATCACTAGTTTTGTGAGCCAGCCGTGAGATCAAACCACAGTGGGCAGAATCATGCAGAGGGTTTGCAAAGAGTATCGGCTTGGCACAAACTATCTGGTGTATAATTTTTCATTTATATGTTCTTTGGCATGACGTTTCATGTGCCTAATGATGGATGGAACGGAGGCAGCACCAAGAAGGGAAGTCTGTGAAAAAGGAAAGCTGTTCTGGGTTGAGATGTGAAGCCCTGAAGAGAGAGAACGCAGTGGGAAATGAAATACCAGAACGCTTTCAACCAAAATAAAAACCAGACTTGCCTATTAAAGCTGATGTTCTCACACATATCTCAAAGAGTAAAGTCAGAAAGAGACAAGCAACTTAGCGCATGTTGTTTCATGTGCAATTGGGGTAGGAAATTCAAGGATAATTTAGCTGTTAAGCAGTCAGAGTTGGGTCCGCCATGTGCACACCAGCCTTCGCTGTGGTTAGGGGGGCTTCCAAGTTTTCCTCTTGGGAATTCCTCCCCGGATCTAGACATTTTGAAATACCAGGGACCAATCTATGACAGCCCTCAGCTGGATAGCCCAGGCTAGCCCGATCACATCATATCTCGGAAGCCAAGCAGGGTCGGCCCTGGTCATTAGTTAGATGGGAGACCTCCAAGGAAAACCAGGGGTGAGGCATGGAGGCAGGCGATGGCAAACCACCACTGAACGTCTCTTACCTTGAAAACCCTAGAGACTATTCTTCAGGACAATGTGTAATATGCGTTCATGTGTACATTTGACCCCTTCCTTTGATTAATCAATTTCCACTCAGTGGTAGAGCATCTGCTTGGCATGCAGAAGGTCCCAGGTTCAATCCCCAGTATTTCCAGTTAAAGGGACTAGGCAAGTAAAAGACCTCTGCCTGAGGCCCTGGTGGAGAGCCGCTGCCAGTCTGAGTAGACAATACTGACTTCAACGGACCAAAGGTCTGATTCAGTATAAGGCAACTTCACGCGTTCATGTGTTTAATTGTGTGCTAAACCTCAATAATAACCACAGGTGTGTTATCGACACACAACAATCACACAAACCCTTTTTAAGAAAAGGGATTTGCGCTTAAGCATGCATACCTAGCACAGAGACCCATTCATTGTTTGTACGAGTTTGACACACTGAATAATGCACTTTCAATCCACTTTCAATGCACTTTGCAGCTGGATTTTACTGTGTGAAATGGCAAAATCCACTTGCAAACAATCATTAAAGTGCATTGAAAGTGGACTGAAAGTGCATTATTCAGGCTGTGTGAAAGCGCTAATAATCAAGGCAGTTAATGTTCTTTGGTAAACAAAAAAAGCCTTTAGGAGCTGTTAATGTGGAGTGCAGTTGCTCCTCTTGAGTGATTGTTTTTATTTATTTTATTTTTATTTTACAGAATGTATGCCCCACCTGCCTGTCGTATCGCAAGGGCCACCAAGGTGGCTTAGATTAGAGACAGGGCAGTCAGCACTGTTAAGTCCAAAGGTTTTCCCAATGAGAATTAGCCATGAGCTTCAATGTGTTGCTAGCTCTAGGGTGGAAAATTCCTGGAGATTTGGGGGGGGGGGAGCCTGAGGAGGGCTAGGGGAGGGGAAGGACCTCAGTGGGATATAATGCCATAGAATCCACCTTCCACAGAAGCCATTTTCTCCAGGGGAACTGATCTCTGTAGTCTGGAGAACCACTGTGGGAGATCTCCAGGACCCCGGCCTGAAGTTGGCAATCCTAACCCTCCCCAAGAATCTCTTCAGACTCTTCTGCAATCCCTTTTGTTTTCTTGCATACCCACTGATTTTTTTTTTAAAGATAATATTCAAACTCCATGGAAACTATTCCTTTGCCTACATCGTGAGCGAATTTGTCTTCAGCCATTCCTCAGCGATGATAATTAAGACAACCCGATGGAAAGTTCTGAGCGGTCCCAAGACTCGGTCGGGCTTTGATGCCACCGGACATTTGGGTTGAGGATTTTATTTTCCAGTGTTGCAGTAAAAAGGGGGAAGCCATCGTTTACCCAGAGGCAGGGTGTGGTGATGCATGATGAGTTTGTTCAGCAGAAGTCAGAAATCTGGTGGAGCACGGGGTGGGGTGGTGTGCCTTGGAAGGCTGTGTGCTTGGCCCAGTTTGGAACGGGGCTGCTCTCTGGAAAATCTCCACACGGAGCAGTTCGACCACAAGGCACTGGCCTGGGTACCGAGGATAGATCATTTCCTTCTGGAAACTGCATAGCATCGATGCCATTAATTTGTCGGATTTGTGTCTTTGGATCGCCCCAGTCTCAGGATTCGAGGTGATGAGCGATGCTTGAAGAATGCAAGCGGTTGTAAGAAACATAAATTGCAGCCAGACCAAAACGTAAATACATTCTAAGACAAGCAAACTTTCTTCTTCCTTCGGGAAAATCAGGCACCCCAAAGAGCTTGAAGGAAGGGCTTTATTTCCTCCAAAAGAAGGTTTCACTCAAGTTGTGAGTCAGGATCGGAGAGGCAAAACGCAAATCGTAAAAATCCTGTACAAGCATGAGGATAGACCCCCCCACACACACACACACACAATGATTCATGGTATGGCTGCTATTCTGTCCTACTCAGATGCTCTTGGAACTCTTCCCTGATGTAGCTGCACCATCATGAATGAAAAAAGAGGCATTTTCCAGAGCTTTTGTATCTGGTTTTTAAATGAAGAAGATGAAGAAGAAGAGTTGGTTTTTATATGCCGACTTTCTCTACCACTTAAAGGCGACTCAAACTGGCTTACAATTGCCTTCCCTTCCCCTCCCCACAACAGACTCCCTGTGAGGTAGGTGGGGCTGAGGGAGCTGTGACTAGCTCAAGGTCACCCAGCTGGCTTCATGTGGAGGAGTGGGGAATCAAACCCGGTTCTCCAGATCAGACTCCACCACTCCGAACCACCGCTGTTAACCATTACACCACGCTGGATGTCCATGCAGTAAAGTAGAATCACAGTTAACCTTTGGTTTGAATTTTGTGTTTCATCTGTGAACAGAGTCCAGGGTTGCCAACCTCCATGTGATGCCTGGAGATCACCTGGCAGATTTCCAAACGACAGCGGTCCCTCCCCAAACCCCCGCCCACCCCAGGCTCCCCCCTAAATCTCTAGGAATTTCCCAACCTGGAGTTGGCAACCCAAGAATAGACAAAATTATTTAATTAAAATTATCAGACTCCACCGCTCCAAACCATTGCTCTTAACCACAACACCATGATTTTTTGAAACTATGGTGTTGTGGTTAAGAGCGATGGTTTGGAGTGGTGGACTCTGATCTGGAGAACTGGGTTTGATTCCCCACAGCGGCGGAGGCTAATCTGGTGAACTGGATTTGTTTCCCCACTCCTATACATGAAGCCAGCTGGGGGACCTTGAGCTAGTCACACTCTCTCAGCCCCACCTACCTCACCGGGGTGTCTGTTGTGGGGAGGAGAAGAGAAGCTGATTGTAAGCCTGTTTGGTTGTTCCTTAAGTGGTAGAGAAAGTCGGCATATAAAAACCCACTCTTCTTCTTTTCTTGAGAGGTTGGGGATTGGTGTGAAACTGATCTGCTTCCATTTTATATCAATTAAGATTTTTTTAAAAATGGGTATGATCCAATCACAGTTAAGCACTTTCAAGTCCCACTGATTTCAATAGAAGAGATATAAGCCCTGAAATCAATAGGACCTAGATGTGCTTTTTACTTTATGCTGAACTCTGATCAATTGTTTTTATGTTTCCTTTTGTCTTCTTGAGTTCCTCCATAGGAAATGTGTGTGTGTGTGTGGGGGGGGGGGGGTTTGCCGGCAGAATTACCTCCACTTCCTATTGTTATTTTCTCTTTTTAGAAGGAAGGAAAAATAGAACTAGAGAGAAAGAAAGATACAAACATGGGCAGTAACGATAATTTCAAGTGGGTTCCAGGTAAAGGTGGGCCAGCCTCCCCCAAATTGGTAACAGGTTGAAAAAAAATGGAACAAACAATGTATTTCCATAAACTTGCCAGCTGAGGGTCAGGAAATTCTTGGAAATTTGAGGGTGGAGCCTCAGCAGGGTATAATGCCATAAAGCCCACCCTCTAAAGCAGCCATTTTCTCCAGGGGAACTAGTCTCTGCTGTCTGGAGACCAGTTGCAGGGGTGCCATCCTCCAGGTGAGGCCAGGAGATCTCCGAGTCACAGTTCATCTTCAGGCAACAGAGATCAGTTCTCTTGGAGAAAACGGATGCTTTAGGTTGGACTCTATGGCATCATACCTCATTGAGGCCCCTGTCCTCCCCAGGCTCCATCCTCAAATCTCCAAGAGTTTCCCAACCTGGAGCTGCCATCCCTACTCCATCCCCCATTGGTGGCCAGGAGGGACCTGGCAACCCTATCCAGGTCCCACCTGGAGGCTGGCAACCCTAATTTCCATCTTTGGGCCAATGGCCACTATTCTTTTGGGCTTCTGACAGGTTGAGTCCGAAGACCAAGACTTGGCAACTTTTTGTGGGAGAGAGGCGACAGACACGGAGCAAACCCCGGGCCAGCACGCGATCCTGTCTCCCAGTTCGTACATGAGCCTCACGTTCCGGTCAGACTTCTCCAACGAGGAACGCTTCACAGGTTTCGACGCCCACTACACAGCAGTCGGTAAGTGGCTCCTGTTCTGCAATATGGTCTCCCAGGCCTGTGGTTTTCAAACTTTCTCCTTTCAAAGAACATTTTCTACCGTCTCCACCAAGGAATACCAGCCCTGACCTGGATGGCCCAGGCTAGCCTGATCTCGTCAGATCTCAGAAGCTAAGCAGGGTCAGCCCTGGTTAGTATCTGGATGGGAGACCACCAAGGAATACCAGGGTTGCTGTGCAGAGGAAGGCACTGGCAAACCACCTCTGTTAGTCTCTTGCCATGAAAACCCCAAAAGGGGATCACCATAAGTCCGCTGCGACTTGACGGCACTTTACACACACACCACCAAGGAACTTTTTGCACCGTGGAGAAACCTGAGACAAATTCTAGGCTTGGGCACAGACTCATTTTGAACAAGGCTGAGCTTCTTGTAACTCACAATTACCCTTTATAATTTGAACGTGAGTAGGGTTCCCAATCTCCAGGTGGGGCCTGGCGTTCTCCTGGAATTACAACTGATCTCCAGGCAACAGAGATCAGTTCTCCAGGAGGAAATGGCAGCTTCAGAGGGGGGACTCCACGGCACTGTAAGCAGCTGAGCTCCTTCTTATCTGTAAGCCCTGCCCTCCCCAAGCGCCACCTCCCAAAATCTCCAGGTATTTCCCAACCCAGAGATGGCAAACCTAAGCACAAGTCCAAGAAAACAGCCCCATATCATTTGAGCATGACGCCAAGAAAGACTCTCTTGCAGTTGTAAGAAAGATTTTCTTGCAGTTGTTCCTTGCAGCAGAAGAGCAAATTCCACTGTACTTGATTTGGAACATGACCCGTGGCATTTCCAAACTTTCTGGGGGAACACTCATGGGGGGTGGGATTGCCCTTGTCGGAGTTCTTTTACAGCTTGTGTTGGCCCATTTACTTATTTATTTATTTAAAACATTTATATCCTATCTTTCCTCTTGGCTCAATGTGGCCTACAATAGTTGCACACTGATGCATTGCCTCACAGAAATTATACTGGCTATTGTTTATTTCTTCTAAGCAGGGTTTTTATTTTATATTTGCATGTAATTGCTACAAATTTTACATTTTAGATTTTTTGTAATTGACAGGTTTATATTTTAAGTTAAACCTTTACACTGCCACCATCTGCTCTCCCCAGCAAATGTTGATATTGACACCTTTCTCCCGGAATGAGACAGGAGCCACCATTTTCCAGCACTTGCTGGAGTTTCTGTACGGTCTTCAAGGGCCAGTCCCCATAAAGCAGGGAGCAGTAGTCATTCTTGCAGCTGCAAAAGCATGAGCGATGGATGCTTGGTCAACTGAGAATTTCCTGTGCTGATCTTGTGCTTCTTCCTTGATCCATTGCAGATATAGATGAGTGCCTGGAGAAGAGCGACGAGGAACTGGCTTGTGACCACCACTGCCACAACTACATTGGTGGCTACTACTGCTCCTGCAGGTTCGGCTACCTCCTCCACTCTGACAACAGGACATGCAAAGGTATCATCTGCAGACCACCCTTGTAGCTGGTAGCTGGCCAGGATGGATCTTGTATAGGGGTTGCCAAGCCCCCTGCCACTGACTACCATTGGGAGAAAAATTGAAGTAAGTTCTTACCATAGAGTTTCTGGAAATTCCTGGAGCTACCCTTTGTCACTTTGGGGAAGCTCTAGGAATCACCATAAACTCCATGGTAAGAATGTCCTGTAAATAGATGAGGCCTTATTTTTCTTTTTAAGTTTAATCATAGAGTTGGAAGGGACCACCAGGGTCATCTAGTCCAACCCCCTGCACAATGCAGGAAATTCACTACTATCTCCCCCTCACACCCCCAGTGACCCCCTACTCTATGCCCAGAAGATGGCCAAGATGCCCTCCCTCTCAACATCTCCTTAAGGTCATAGAATCAGCATTGCTGGCAGATGGCCATCTAGCCTCTGCTTAAAAACCTCCAGGGAAGGAGAGATCACCACCTCCCGAGGAAGCCTGTTCCACTGAGGATCCGCTCTGTTAGAAAGTTCTTCCGAATGTCTAGACGGAAACTCTTTTGGTTGAATTTCAACCCGTTGGTTCTGGTCCGACCTTCTGGGGTAACCGAAAACAACCTGGCACCGTCCTCTCTATGACAGCCCCTCAAGTACTTGAAGATGGTACTTGAATCGTAACTCAGCCTGCTGTGGTGTCCACGGACTGTTCAACCACGGACTGTTCAGTGGTCTCCCCCCTCCCTTTGCGCATGTTGCAGTGGAATGCAGTGACAATCTCTTCACCCAGAGGAACGGGGTGATCAGCAGCCCGGACTTTCCCAATCCCTACCCGAAGAGTTCAGACTGCCTGTACCGCATTGAGCTGGAAGAAGGGTTCTTCATCACCCTGCAGTTCGAAGGTGGCTTTGACGTTGAGGACCACCCAGAAGTCTCCTGTCCATACGATTATATCAAGGTGAGCTCAGCATGGAGGTGTCGTTCATATCCCTTGGCGATAAACGTTGGCAGGCGAGACGGAAACCGCCATCCCTTTGTCTCCAGGTTTTAAGCTAGAGGGAATATCCAGGTACCTCCACCCCATTTCTGGATCATATCCATAAATTCTGCAGCAGCGTATAAGGTTCAGCCCTGGACTGGAATCTCCGGCCAAAAGGCTCAGACCTCAGAAAGGGACCTTGGAGATCTAGCTGCATCCCGTCTGAGCAGATGGTCCTGGGCCAGGAGTTGCAGCACTCGTGCCACTCAATTTATTCCCTTTAAGCACTCTAATTTAGGAATTAGTAATTCTGACCATTCCACCTACCCTCTCTCTGCTTCTCCTCTGTTTCTTTTGGCAGATCAAAGCTGGACTTAAAGAGTTTGGGCCTTTCTGTGGAGAAAAATCTCCGGGACGCATCGAAACCAGAAGCAACAGTGTCCAGATCCTCTTCCACAGTGACAATTCGGGAGAGAATGGAGGCTGGAAGCTGGCCTATACGGCAATTGGTAAGCTTTTCCAGTACGATGTTCCTAGAGTGTGCGAGTTTCTTGTGGGTCTCCCATGTCTTGACACCACCACTGAACTTGGGCTTACAGATATAGTCAGAGCCGGCATTGTGTAGTGGTTGAAATGTTGGACTAGGATTTGGGAGACCCAAGTTCGAATCTCCACTCTGCCCATGCAGCTTGCTGGGTGACCTGGGGCCAGTCACACAGTTTCAGCCTAACTTACCTCACAGGGTTGTTGTGAGGATCAAATGGAGGAGAGGAAAATGATGTAAGCTGCTTTGGGGCCCAATCGGGAGAAAGGTGGGATATAAAGAAAATAAAAATAAATATAATATAGTCACATTAAGATGTTAAGTACATGAAGCTACGTGGCAATTCTAGAGTTGCCCACTTCCCAGTGAGGCCTGGAGATCTCCTGGAATTAGACCTGAGCTCCAAACGACAGAAATCAGTTCCCCTGGAGGAAATGGCTGCTTTGGAGGATGGACTCTGATATTATACCCTGCTGAGGTCCCTCCCCTCCCAAACTCTGCCTTCCCCAGACTCCACTCCCAAATCTCCAGGAATTTCCCAACATGGAGTTGGCAACCCTAGACCATATAAATCAAGAGCCTGGGTGCTGATTATTGGCTGTGTTTTGTCTATTTAGAGATACTTATACCCTGCTTTTCTCCCCAGTGGCGACCTAAGATGAGTCACTCTCAGCCTAACCTACTTCACAGGATTGTTGTGAAGAATGAAAGAGGGAGTGCTAGTAAGTAGGGCTGTCAAAAAAAAAAAATTCGGTACAGTTCGGATTCGGCCGAATTTGACCCTTGTGGGTTCGGTACGTGCCGAAGTCCAAACTCCCCCGCTTCGGATCCCCGGTAATTCGGGGGGATCCAGAGTTCGGGGGAAAATTCGTCCCCAGCGCGCCTTCAGAGGGATTCCCTGAAGGCGCACGGGGGCCCTTTAAACTGATCTGAGCCTCCCAGCTGGGAGGCGCAGATCAGTTTAAAGGGCAGCCCGCCCCCCTTCAGCGGGCTCCGCTGGAGAGGCTCGGGCTGTCATTTAAACTCATCTGCGCCTCCCAGCTGGGAGGCTCAGATGAGTTTAAAGGGCAGCCCGCCCCCCTTCAGCAGGCTCCGCTGGAGAGGCTCGGGCTGCCCTTTAAACTGATCTGAGCCTCCCAGCGGAGCCCGCTGAAGGGGGGCGGGCTGCCCTTTAAACTGATCTGCGCCTCCCAGCTGGGAGGCTCAGATCAGTTTAAAGGGCAGCCCGCGCCTTTCAGCGGGCTCCCCTGAAGGGGGGCCGAATTTGCCGAATTTATTCGCGAACTCCCGAACTCGCTGAATTCGGCCCCCCCGGTTGCCCGCCACTTTTGAGTTCGGATCCGTCCGAACAGAAAATCAACGGAATCAGGGGAAATTCGGTTGATTTTCAGTTCGGACCGAACCGAATTGACAGCCCTACTAGTAAGGTTACTAACTTCCAGCTGGGGCCTGGAGTTTCCCCAGAGTTATAACTGATCTCTAGACTATAGAGATCAGGTCCCCTGGAGAAAATAGCAACTTCGGAGGGTGGTCACTATGTCATACCATATATCCTGGGTGAAATCTTCCCCAAATTCTTTCCTCCATCATCCCCAAAGCTCCAGGAATTTCCCAGATTTGGCAACCCTGTGTGTAAGGTACACCACCCTAAGCATTTTGGAGAAGCAGAGGGGAGGGAGGGATAAAAAATGTACTAGAACTAGATGGATATGCTGGAGTTCTCTGTCCTTTTTTTGTTCTCTGTTAGTAGCTGTCACTGCCAGGAAGAGGCAGGTATTATTATGCTAAGCAACTTCCATGTGCCGGTAAGGCATTTGTCCTCAGCCCACTGGGAATTCTAGCTGCATTTCAATTCTGCTTTCTGCCTAACCGGATGTTGTGGGTTTTCTTCTTTCTTGCTCTCTCCTTATTTGCACTCTGGGGGAAAAAGGGGATCCGTGCCCGCTGGTGGAGCCACCACTCAATGGCAAAATCGAGCCCTCGCAGGCAACGTACACCTTCAAAGACCAGGTGGTCATCAGCTGCCACACCGGCTACAATGTCCTCAAGGTACACCTGTTGCGAGGAACAGCCTTTATTGGGAAGCAAAGTTGGGCTTCACAGTTTCCAAGTTAGCTGGTAGCTTGGGTTGGATGTGGAGTAGGTAGGGCTGCCAGCCTCCAGGTGAGGCCTGGCATAGGGCTGCCAACCTCCAGATAATGACTGGCAAACAGCACGATGGCTCAATATAAAGAATGTAACAGCAAATAGCAAACAACTAAACACACCACTAACAAACTACCAATAACCATACAACACACAGTGAACAAAGTATTACAACCATACAACACAGAGAGACAAATACAGCAGGTAGCAGTACATAAAGGTCTAAAATGACTTTGCTCATTCAGATGAACACAACTAGTAGAATACCCAAAGGCTGCGAGCCGTGCTTCAATGAACTTGAAAATCACCAGTTGAAAATCACCAGAACGTGTTCTCCGGATACAATTACACGTTTCGCCGAATAGCTTCGTCAGCCTGTGATGGATCAAAGGAAATGCACAGACTATCTGCTGCTGTACAATAAAAATAGTGTGCATACATAAATACATAATAAATACACAATAATACATAATCATATATAGCCTACCTGTGAAAAGCATCTGATGTGTTAAGACCACAAAGGGTTCAAAAACAAACGCTGCATGCTCCGATAGTGGAATCACTTTATAGAAGCGGAAACTTAGCAGCTATATGAAACACAGATGGAGACGTAAGTAACCCAGCCCTTGAATCAGTGCATCCTCATTTAAAGTGATAATGCCCTAGCAAAATGCTATGTCTTGATACACAACAGGAGGAAAACAAATTATACAAAACAGGAAAGGTCAAAATTTGTATTCAGACCTCTAGGGGATAGAGTCCAGAATAGAAAAATGAATTTCATTTCTTGTTGTAGAACGTCCGTTGTACATCCCTATAATTAAATAGGTGCGGATGATACTGCCAAAGCACAAAAAAAGTAAGTCATTCTTACTATGTCCCATCTCTAAATAGTTCCCTATTAATGGTGCCTCTTTAAATTTTAATCTTATGTGTGACCTGTGCTCACCTATACAGGTACGAACCGATCTTAAGGTGCGGCCTACATACATTTTTGGGCAGGGGCATAGTGTTGTGTATATCACATTTTTGGATGCACAGTTAGTAAATTGTCGCAAGGAAAATTTAAAGCATGTGGTGGTAGCACTTAAGTCCTTAATTGGAAGGCTAAGTGCACAGACTGAACATGAACCACATTTAAAATGTCCAGTAACTGTGGGTTGAAATGAACTGATGTATGCATCAGAGTGGGTCGAATAATCTCTAAAAGCCTGCGTTCTGTGTAATCCAAACGTAGGATGTATCCGGAGAGTACCTACAACAAGAAAAAAGTACTTGAATATCACAGCTCTTCATTTGGAAGCCTCCCTCCCACATCTCTAGTGTGAGGGGACTACTGTGCTATGGGAGGTGTTTTCCTCTGGTTCACTCCTTCACGTGCCCCAGGACTGGCCACTGGGACCTAGCTTCCAATGTTTCAGGACGGAACCCGATGAGCCTGCTAGTGCCAGTGCAGTTGACCTTATTCTGACCTTTTAATGCTAACTTACTAAACCAGTGTGTGTGGGGTTGGGGGGTGAGACAGTCCTGGGCCATATGTCCTTGCTAAGCCCAGGGCAGGAAGAGTGAACCCCAGAAAGAAAGAGGAGCTCCCCGATTACAGTAGAGGGGAGGGGAAACTCGGGCACAAAAGGAAACTGAGGAAGTTCAGATCTGGCCCAAAAGTCACCAGAAGCCCGCAGCTGCTTCTTTTCTTCTTCAGATTGCCAACCTCCAGGTGGGGTCTGGAAATCTCCTGGAGCTACAACTTGTCTCCAGACCGCAGAGACTAGTTCCCCTGGAGAAAATGGCTGCTTTGGAGGGTGGGCTCTATGGCATTATACCCTGCTGAGGTCCCTCCCCTCCCAAACCCCACCCTGCCCAGGCTCCACCCCCAGATTGCCAGGAATTTCCAAAGACTGGAGATGGCAACCCTGGCCATTTCCCCCCCTTCTACAAGCCTGCCTAGAAGCGGTGAAGTCAGGTCAGAAGGCAGATATGCCCCCACCCATCTGACACCCTTCCTGTCCGTCTTCTGTCTTCCTCTCGGCAGGATGACGTGGAAAGCGAAACGTTCCAGATCGAGTGCATGAAGGACGGGACGTGGAGCAGCAAGATCCCTGTCTGCAAAAGTAAGATCCCCTTTTCACCCCCCTGAGCCCTTTCTTAATAGCCAGCTTGCATGGCACCGGCCTAGGTGAGAGCGCTCCACCCCACCTCCCATCCAACGCCACCACTTCGTGGCCAGGTGAGAGCCCTTCTTTCTCCTCCTTGACCTGAGGACCGTCCCGTGGGTCTGCCTGCCTACGTGCGCAGTTGAACAGCTTTGTCAGAATCCTCCACGGAAAGATCCTTAAAGACTACTCACTTCGCCATCTAGCAAGCACCTGAGAAAATCTGCTGCTTTTTCAAGCCGTGCCTGAAAAAACTCCTAAGCCCCGAAGAGCTGACTTTAGTTAGGAGGCTGGTTTGGCAATAGCTCATCCCGCAGAAATCAACGTAACTCAATGCAGTATTGCCGCCCAAACAAATGGTTACCTGTGCCTATTTCACATAGTGTGGAGCAGTGGTTAGAGTACAGGACTAGACTTCTGGGAGGTCAGGGTCGGAATCCCTGCTCAGTCAGAACACTTGCTGGGTCACTTTAGGCCACTTATGGTGTCAGCTTGGCCTACCTAACAGGGTTGTTTTGAAGATAAAATTGGAAAGAACCATGTCCGCCTCTCAGAGGCCTTCAGAGGAAGGGAGGAGGAAACTGACAGATTGATATATCCATTTGCCATTGTTTGTTGACCTTTTGCTGGGTTCGGGGAGGTACTGGAAGCTAAGGACAACACTGAATCCTCCCCCCCAGAACCCCTGCAACTCTGGCCCAGCCTCCCTTCAGCTTTCGAGCCTCCACCAGGCGTCTCAGATTCTCAGCATGCATAATTCCCTGCCTGGGTAGGACTGCCAAACTCCAGGTGATGAGGGTGGTTATTCCAGATTCAGGAAGACAGAACGAATGGGCGAGAGTCTTTCTCTCTCTGCATGCATAAGGGTGGGTTCTAAAGATCAGAAGAGCTCTGCTGGATCAGCCCAGTGGCCCATCTATTCTAGGGGTGCCAGCCTCCAGGTGGGACCTGTAGACCCCCTGGAATTTGGGGAGGGGCCGTGGCTTAGTGGGAGAGCATCTGCTTGGCATGCAGAAAGTCCCAGGTTCAGTCCCCGGCATCTCCAGTCAAAGGGACCAGGCAAGTAGGGGATGTGAAAGACCTCTGCCTGAGACCCTGGAGAGCTGCTGCCGGTCTGAGTAGACAATACTGACTTTGATAGAGCAAGGGTCTGATTGAGTATAAGGCAGCTTCATAATTACAGCTCATCTCCAGACTACAAGGGATCAGCTCCCCTGAAAAAGCAAAAGAGGATGCTTTGGAGGATGGACTCTATGGCATTGTACTCCACTCAGATCACTCCCCTCTCTAGGCTCCATCCCTAAATCTCAGCTGGCAATCCTAACCACCCCCCATGCCCCACTGGTGGCCGGGGTGGGTAGGTGGGGGCGGGACATTGCAACCCTAATCTAGTCCAGTATCCTGTCTCACACAGTGCCCTCCCCTTTGTCATCTCTTTTCGAAACCAAAAAGTCCCAGACTCTGCAGCTTTTCCTCATAGGAAGGGACTCCGACCCCTTAACCATCTTGGTTTTGCCCTCTTCTATAATTAATCTATACATTAATCACCGGAGTAAGTGTGCCTCCCCTCCGTACAGACTGCATGGTTATTAACGGCTCTGGGTTTTTACCGGCTGCCTGCTGCATGCTCTCTCGCTGCCTGGGTGCTAACTCCTGCTTTCTCTCTTCTTGCTTCTCCCTGACCCCCTTTCCATCCTCCCTGCCTCTTCTTGCCTTCTCAGCAGCCACTGCAACTGAAGCAACAGACGTCAGGACAGAGATAAAGGAGGACGCAGACCAAGAGGCCAAGTGACGGCTGTGCCCGATGCACTGTGCCTTTAAGGAAGGTGCGGCCTCAGCCTTACCTGGGGGGCTGTGAAGGCTTTACCCTCAATCACCTTTCATGATCTCTGTGGAGGAACCTTGGCTCCTTTCCACCACGCTTGGGGGCCGGTTAACCTCTTCCTGCCTGGCATGCTGTTAAATGCAAGAATGATGACAGAGAAAAGCAGAAAGTAACAATCCATGCATGGCATGAAACAAAAACATTTCTCGTGGAACAAAATCACTCTTGATGGTGGGTGGGGGCCTGCACCGTACTTGGGATGCCTTCTGCAGCCCCCACCCTGGTGTCTCTAATTCGGTACACTCCAGCCCTGCCAGAATGAAACTGGTTTTGCAAGGACTGGGTTGTCTGGCTGTGGTTTTCTTGGTGGTGGGATTTGTTTCTCTTACTCGGTTTCAACTCTTTTCTGCCTTCGCTATTCTCAGGTCTGAAGTTTCTCCTTTATCATAGCATCATTCTCTTTATTCCAAAACTGAAGCAGCAGAAAAACAGATCTCAGGGGACTGTCTGGCCAACCTCTGTTAATCAGTGAACACGCTGATCCCTTCTTAAATTGTTTGTTTGCTAAAGTGAAAATTCCTTCAATCTGCCAACTTTTTTTGTCTGGGTGAGTGCCTGTACCTGACAGGCAGAAAAGAAGACATGAAGTTTTCTTTTCCTCACCTGGAGACAGTGATGGGGGAATCACCAGCAGAATTTCTGCATCTGAGAGACAAATGTTGTTGGCATAGGAGCCCTGCCAGACAAAAAGTTGGCAACCCTATTTGAATTTGCTTTATCCACGTGCACGCCACACAACCAGATATTGAAAGCGCTGAAGCAAACAACATTTCAAATAACACAGCACCACGCCTATCAGTATAGGAACACAACTCCTTTCTCAAGCCTGGGTAGTCTCAGCAGAAACCAAATTCCCTGGCAGAGCTTGGTTCAGGTTTGTTCACTCCAAGTGCCACCCAGATAAGAGCAAAGTTTTAAGTCCACAAACAACACAGGGAAAATTGTAACAGAGAGACTTATTATTCTCATATGCATATGCATAGTTTCCCAAATACTTCATGGGAGGGGCTGTGGCTCAGTGATAGAGCATCTGCTTGGCATGCAGAAGATCCCAGGTTCAATCCCTGGCATCTCCAGTTAAAGGGACTAGGCAAGTAGGTGATGTGAAAAACCTCTACCTGAGACCCTGGAGAGCTGCTGCCGATCTGAGTACACAATACTGACTTTGATGGACCAAGGGCCTGAGTCAGCATCAGGCAGTTCATGACTACTGTGATTCTCTTGTGTGAATGTCCAAGGATGTCCCTGAGTTAGAATCATAGAGTTGGAAGGGGCCAAACAGGCCAACCCCCTGCTTAATGCAGGATCAGCCTAGAGCATCCCTGACAAGTGTTTGTCTAGGAAAAGGGAGTTATAGCTCAGCACATCCTAGAAAACAGAAAAGTGGATTGAGAGGGGGACAAGTTGTTATGTCAACACTAGGGTCATCCTGCCAAAAATATACTGAAGGCAACTCTGACTTGTGGAAGCTTCATGGTGTGTTGGGTACAGCTGAGGTATCCTGAGTTAGATTGTTAGACCATCTGAATAGCAGCAGGTCACTGAGGCCCAGGGCAGAGATCTATCTTAATCTTTTGACTTAAGACCTTTAAACTGGGGAAGTCAGAGACTGATCCTAGCACTTCCTGCATGCAAGGAAAACCACTTTTCCACTTGGCAATAACTCCTCCCCATGGGCACATGGCATTATTATTATAGGGTATATGCTTTTTAAAGTCAAACCTGCCTTCATCAGGTATGAGAGTTTTGACTCTCAAAATCTTATACCTTTTATCTCTTGTTGGTCTCTATGGTGCTACTGGGTGCAAATCTGGCAGTCCATCATGGCTACCCTCTGAAACTGATGTGGAGTAGAATCTGAGAAGTGGGGCTGATTCACAGCCACAGATTCATCACTGTAGCATGAAGGGATGGCTTGCACATGCAAATAAAACATCAAAGGTTCAGCATTCCAGATAGGACACTTTCTGTTAGCCAACAGAAAAAGGAGACAGACCAAAGTTCATTACTGGAGCATGTGATCTGCATGCCGAAAGCTCTGGGTTTCGTTTCCAGTTTAAAGGATGTAAGTTAGTTGAACTAGAAAAGATCCCTTCCTGAGACCTTGGAGAGGCACTTCGAGGCAGAGTAGACCAGGGGACCTAGGTGTTGCCAGGTTCCTCTTTGCCACTGGTGGGAGGTTTTTGGGACGGAGCCTGAGGAGGGTGGGGTTTGGGGAGGGACTTTAACACCATAGAGTCCAATTGCCAAAGCGGCCTTTTTCTCCAGGGGAACTGATCTCTATCGGCTGGAGTTCAGTTGTAATAGCAGGAGATCTCCAGCTAGTACCTGGAGGTTGGCAACCCTAAGGGGACCCCAACCTTTTTGAGGCTGCAGGCACCTTTAGGCACCTTTGGCGTGGTGGGCACAGCCACAAAATGGCTGTCACAAAATAACTGCCCCAGCTTACCTTCACTCACAGAGTGAAGATCCTTGGACTGCAATGGCAGCTGCTGCCAAAGCAATGTTTTTTTAAAAAATCTGCAAAGCCAATCAAATCTCCAATGGCCAATCAGAAGCTTCACTGAGCCCAAAACCCCACCAGGTCCCCATCCAGTTTTTAATAACACTGGGCTGGCGCCAGCAAAGGTATCAACAAACACCATGGGGCCGGCGGGAATCATGTTGGGGACCCCTGGAATAGACGATGCTCAGCTAGATTGCCCCGTGGTTGGACTTTTTCTAGGTCAATTTTGTGTGATGTCAGGTCAGACGCAGGATGCCAATGGAGACGGCTTCACGAAGGACCGAGTCCTTAAAAGTGCAATCCGAAGCAAAGTCACGGCCTTCACAGCCCATTGAAGTCAAGAAGTTGAGAAGGATGTAACTCCGCTTGGGACTGCACTATAAGTGATGTGACCAAGGCTTGTTCAAGATCCCACAATCCTCCCACAGAACAGGCAGGGCTGCACTCGGCGTGCCCACATCAAAGCCTGCCTTCCTAGCTGACAGACCACAGTTATGAGCTGTCCCTAATTCACAAGTTATCTGGATCTTCCTTGGCACGCTCACCAGCACAGTCAACCATCTTACGGCACGGACCAGAATGTGGGAGGTTTGCACGCTCCCATGTTTTGAGTCACAAAACACGGTGGTGTCGAAATACGATTCTCAGACTCTCAATAGGTGTCAAAGCTAGAAAAGACTTTTAAAAATTGTGTGACTGTTCTGATTCCTGGGGCAGACAAGGGGGGAATTGCCTAAAACTGAGCCTCGATTCATGCTCATTTTTGAGAGCATCGTAAGCTGCTTCCTGTTTTTCGTCATTTTTACTGTTTCTCTTAGTGCCGTTTACCCAGTTTGCTCGGCCTTCTTCATTTGCCCACACTGGTATTTAATCCGATTCATGTCGGTAGTTTAATCCCACATGATCTTGTCCATGATAACATGATACAGCAGCCTTTTTTAAAATGATGCGCCAATTGCAAGAAAAAATTAAATTCTCAGCTAAGGGGATTGCGAACAAGGAAGATCGAGGGGCAGTGAGGGCAACCAAGAAAAGGTGGCAAAGGTTAGGAGACAAAGGGAGAAAACATATCCAGTAGCAACAATTTGTAGGGTTGCCAACCAATCTCAGGAAAATGCCCCTTTAACAGAGGCTTAGGTCTTTTATGTGTGGCTGTTTCACTCGCCGTCACCCCTCGATGGCTAAAATACACGTGTGAGTTCGAGCGTTATGGTTCTCCACCAGCCATCTGCAGATGGCGGAGGAGGAAGCAATACGAATGCACCATCTGCTTCAGAGTGGTCGGCTCCGTTCAGTCGGCGAAGCAAAGCCCCAGGATTGCCTGAGGACGCCTCAGAAAGAAAGGCGTTCTCCGCCTCCTTCCCCAGCTCCGTGACACGCTGGGGACCATCTGTTTCTTTTGGCTGAGCTGATCGATGCGGCCCCTTACGTAGGAGAATGCCGAAGCATCAGTTACTCAGTAGTGGGAAAGGATGCTTAAAAAATAGTTCTCACTGCAGTCAGGCATTGCCTGCAACTGGCAGGAGGTTTGTGGGGCGGGGACATGGAAGAGTCACAGCGTTGCATGTGCTGCTATGTAACTTTGGGGGGGAACCCGCAAGTGACATAAGGTAGCTCTAGGAATTGCTGGAAACTCTACGGCAAAACCATAAAGTTTCCAGCAATTCTTATTGCTGCCCTCTGCAACTTCTGGGTTTTCCCCAGAAGTTATATAATGGTGTATATAACACCACATTTTAAATTTATCTCTGCTGCTTGGAGCTGCGGCTGGTAACAGGAGCTGGGGGTGGGGAATGCCCCACTTCGACCAGGGGACTGGAAGGTGAGGGGTGTGTTGCCGCTCACAACCATGCACTGTTTCTGCAGCTTCTCAATCCTGACATTTTAGGCTCCCTGCGTCTGTCCAATGTGAAAGTGGTACAGGGTATGTTAAGGAATTAAAATGGCCCAGGAGCTGTGGAGGCTGATTCTCCAGGGTGCCAGCCAAGAAGCAGGGGCTGCTTGGCTCTGGCCCAGTTAGAGATGATGAGTTGAGCATCCTCTGAGTCCCTGCCAGCATCTGTGGGGCTCAGTTCCCATGGCTCCTGTCTGCCAGATACCCTCTAAATAGGGTTGCCATCAGGACAGGTGAAAAATGTCCTCCAGTCTCTTTATCTGAGGCTTAACATCTGAAAATGGGCAGCTGAAGCTTTTCATGTTGTGGAGGTAAATTACATCAACTGGTAAATAAGATCACATTGAGCCTGTATTAAAGGGAGAGCACTTTTGGGAGGGGCAGGCAGTTGTCATCCCTAAAATCCTAAAAAAAACCCACTTTCCTAGGAATATGTTCCATTGAATAAAAATGAATTTACTTTTGACATAGACCTGCAGAATCAACTCCAGGCCCGTTCTGTGCAGAATTTGGTCCACCAAAGCCAACATAATGACAGTGGGCTTAGCCTAAGTACACCAAAGGGTGTGCACAGACATAGGACTTTTATGCACGGGCTGTTTCCCCAAGTATTTCAGGGCTTTGTTTTCATCATGCATGTATTTCCCGAACTTTAGAAGTCATCTCGCTCTCTTCCTGGCATTTTGTGGATGTCATTTTACCCCGAGTTTAATGTCTGCCTCAATCTCAAATCAAAAGCTGGTCCTGTGCATACGTACAATTTGGGGTTTTCTCCCCATGCCCGTTCTCACTTCTTCCTCCCACTTGTCTTTCCCCCTCATCCAACTCTTCCCTTCGAAACTGGAATACTATGAGGCTGCTTATTGGTCAGTTTCACAGAGAGTGTTGGTCAGTTTCAGACCTCGGCCTGATGGTGCAGGGGTTTTTTTTAGTTTGCCACTAGTGAGAATGCTGAAATAATCACAAACAACCTATGTAGCTGCTTATTTGGTCAGTTTCACAGTGAGTGTTGGTCAGTTTCAGAACCCTGTGCAGAGAGATCTGAGAATTCCAAGGCAAATACTGTGCATCAAAAGAGCAGCATATCCATTGGAAACAACCCTTGCATAAAAGGCCACACACAAGTTGATCCATGGGCTAGAGTTGCTAGCCTCCAGGTGGGGCCTGGAGATCTTCCAGAATTACAACTGATCTCCAGACTACAGAGATCAGTTCCCCTGGAGTAAATGGATGCTTTGGAGGGTGGACTCCATGCCATTATACTCCACTGAGGTCCCTCCCAAAACCCTGACCTCCTCAGGTTCCCCCCCAAATTTCCAGGAAATTCCCAAGTTGGACTTTGGCAACCCTACACGTGGGCCCACTCTGCAAGCACACTCACCATGTTTTGTTGAAATGTACGCTCAGCTCTGCTTTAGAAGAAGCCAACTATGCACAGTGCTGATTGGCTGGAAATGGTACCGTCACTAACCCAACTGCCCCTTCACCCCAGAGCAGAAGTCTTTCAAAGGAGTACCTATAGTATGTAAGAGCAGAACCTTCAATTTGTGGACAATAACTCTTCGACTGCAAAATGGTGGGGGGATTGGGGTTGGCAGCCCCATGAGGGGGCACAGCCTTAGTCTTTCTCAACCTGAAGTGTTGTGGGTGTTAGTCTGGAAACTCATTCCAAGCTTTACACTGGATCTTCCATCCAGAGGTGAACAAACTGAATGCAGAAATTGAGGAAGATCACCTTTTAGCCTGATCTACACACACACACACACACACACACCTCTTGCACAACCGCTTCCCCAGTTTTCTTTGGGCACGCAGCAAAATCTTATCAATGAGAAAAGCACCAATCATAGCTATCCATCTTGTACTGTCCGGATAGTCCCCTCTTGCTGGATGGGAGTTCTGTACTTCTGGAAAGCCATGTGGAAAACTGACCTCACCTCCACGGCCTTTGGTATCATTTCCCGCACTTTCCAGTCATTATTTGCACTTCCCAAAAATGCATTCTGTAGTGGGAAAGGGAGGGGAATGCAGTTAGCAGGCAAGAAAAATCCCTTTCTCAGCAGAAAGGGGCCTTCAAAATGTGTGAGAACATCCCGAACTTGCTTAAGAAATCAGCATTGGAATTCTTTTTTTAAAAAAGGAATAAGATTGTTTATCATCCTGATCTTTCCTATGCAGTCACATGAACACATGAAGCTGCCTTATACTGAATCAGACCCTTGGTCCATCATAGTATTGTCTACTCAGTCCCGCACAAGAGATCCAGTTGGCATCTCTTATACTTCAGTTAGCTAAATTTCAGCACTATCGTTAATATTAGCCTGGGGCTGAGTAAACGCAGAGAAATATCACAAGGCCACCCAGCAAGCTTCCAGGGCAGAGTCAGCATTCGAATCCAAGTTTCTCAGAACTTACTCCAGCACTTTAACCACTACACCATGCTGGCTCTCATTGTGAACTTTACCAACAGTCCTTACCTGATTGATACTGAAATGAAAACAAATTTAAAGTAGGTTAGTAATCTTAACGCTGGTGTTCCTTAGGTGTGAATTAATGCCATTCCGTATGTCTCACCTCCTTTCACAGGTTCCTGTGCTCCTTACACCTTCCCCTTTTAATTAGAATCCTTCTTTCAGACTGTCAACCACCAGAGTAGCAAAGCTGCATTGATTTTTCCACTTAGGAAGCACAGCACAGTGCATAGGATTCTAGACCTGGGGTCCCCAATGTGGTACCCAATGTGGCTCCATGGCACCCGCTGACACCTTTTCTGGTGCCAGCCAAGTGTTTTTAGGAAGTATCTGGGACCAGGTAAGGCTTTTGCTCAGCGAGGCTTCTGATTGACTAGTGGAGATTTGATGGGTGTTAAACTGTGGCAATCTTTTGTGGCTGGCTCAGCCTCCTGCAGCAGCCGTTTTGTGGCTGAACCCACCATACTGTGCCAGAATGCCAAATGTGCTGGCAAGCTCAAAAAGGTTGGGGACCCCTGTTCTTGGCTGTGTTTGGAGGGCAATTAGGGTTTCCAGCTCTGGCCTGGAAAATTCCTGGAGATTTGGGAGGGGAGCCTAGAGATGGTGGAGTTTGTGGAGGGAAGGGACCTCAGTGGGGTATAATGCCACAAATGGCTACAATTTGAACTGAGTTAATCTCAGAGCAGACTTTAAATCTGTGGCAAAACAGCATTGGGAAAACCTGAGAAAAGCATGGGGTGGGCACGAGGTCAACTCTAAGGGATGGAAAACTCATGCATATCTCCAAGGAGCTACTGAGTCAGTCCGAGGGCGAACGTAAGTCAAAGTACCCATGCATAAAAGACCATTTCCAAAGCAGCTATTTTCTCTGGGGGGGATGGGGGGACGGATCTGTCATCTGGGGATCAGTTGCACTTCTGGGAGATCTCCAGGCCCCACCTGGAGGATGGCAACCCTAGAAGACTTTGCCCTTCACTGGCAAGACAGAAGCACTCAATGAGAGATAGGCAACAGCAAACTATAGTTACAGTCAAAAGAAAACCTGACTGACTGCCTTTTGAGGAGTCTGGAGGGGTTGGGTTTCTCTAGGTTCTACTGGGACAGAAGCCAAGGAAGGCCTCTCTTCTAATCCCATCTCCCCAGGTTCAACCCCCAAATCTCCAGGAATTCCCTGGTGTTGGCAACCATGGGGCCTGGACCTCTGAAAGGAAGAACTGTATTGTCCCTTCCAATGGGCCACAGGGGTCTCCTCCCAGTTCTGGCCATCAGCAGAGCAGGTAAGAGTTGCCAACTTCCAGGTGAAGCCTGGAGATTTCCTGGAATGACAACTGATCTCCAGAGAACAGAGATCAGTTCCCCTGGAGAAAATGGCTGCTTTGGAGGGGGACGCTACGACATTATATCCTGTCCTCCCCAGGCTCTATCCCCAACATCTCCAGGCATTTCCCAACCCAGAGTTGGCAATCCTAGCTGGGATTTATCCTCATGAGGCTCTCTGAATGTTTCCCTTTTCTGCTGGGCTTCTCCAGTGGCAGATTGCAAGCAGCCGCCTGAACTGGAGCACGGCTTCGTCACTTTCTTCACGCCGGACAACCTGACCACGTACCAGTCGGGGATCCAGTATTCCTGCCAGCATCCCTACTACCAGATGGTTCCCAACGTCACAGGTGAGACCAGCTGACTTTGCTGAGGCAACCTTGTTTGCCTCTCCGTCCCCTGCCATCACCTTGCATGAAGGTATACGTAATACGTAAGGTACAGTAGAATCATGGAGGTCTAATAGTTATCACGACTACTAATCATTGGCAAATGATGAATGGGCATTTAAGGGCAGGTTTTGTAGGCAACAGAACTACCGGGGACACCAAGTTTCATGTGAGACAAAACTTCAATCCTTTAAAATCCATTGTGTCGGCTTAGGCCAAGCTCACACCAACTACACGTGTGTTTTTCTTCCTTCGTCCTGAGCGACACAGTTCCTCTGAACTGTTTGTCTCAAACACAAACCACAAAAGTGCACACCATTTCTGGCCTGAAACCTCTCTTTGCCACTGAACATGAAAATCTGACACAAACATTTTTAAAGTTGCTTTGCTGCCATCCAAAGAAATATTCCTGGAGTGAATTCTCAAATTACTACTTTTGCAGGGGTTTCCATCTCAGCAAGCTATGGTGTGTGTTGATTGGCTAGTGCCCATGTCATCAAACCAACAAATTTCTCCCTTCAAATCCTCAGAGGAGTTATTTAAAATATTAATGTTTTTCCTTGGGTAAGGAGAGCGCTGATCTGGCACTCGACTCACATGTAAGGATGTTGTGGAATGCAAGTCCCCTTGGTAACAATGACCTGTCTGTTTTACCCGTAGCATAGGAGACACAGTACTTGAGTGGCATTTTTACAAATACGTCACCTTTTCCTCCTCCAGGGTCTGAAGGACTTACTAGCATTCCAGATTTGCTTCGGACAATGGCTTCTGTAAGGGGATTGTTGACTTTTGCTTTATCTGACAATAACGTTTGGCATGTCTGATGCCCAAGGCTGTTGGCTTGATCTCTCAGAATCCTACATCATCTCATGTGCACTAGGTTGAAGGGAACAACATTGCTGTATTGGGGGAAGGGGGGACCCTAAATCAACAGCAGCACCTTATCTTTTGCTCAGGCTCAACTAAATAATTACAAAGTAAAGTACAAGTTTTCAGATTCCCCCAGCTAGGTTTTCAGTGCACAAAAAAAAAAAAAAAGGAAAGGAAATTCGTAGCCTAATGAAAACGCCCCAGCATCAGCAGTTTGTCGCCTTCTTAATATAGGGACCAGGGGGTGACGAAGCCGTAATTAGATGGCGCTAGTAGACACATTCCATGACGCGCTGAAACCTATTGTGATTCAGAAGCCGAAAAACCTCCTGTCTTTGGAAATATAAATGCCAGCGTTTAATCAAAATCTCCCCAGCACTGATCAGAATTCACACATCCCTTTTAAGGCAGGAAAACACATGATACTCCTCATATTAACAAAGGTGGGGATTAAATTTAGTAGGTGATGCATTAGGAAAAGGTTCAACAGAAATGCAATTTGATACAATTACCCAGGGGACAGAGAACTCTTGTGAGCATGTCCCATTAGAAGGTCATCTTCCTTCAGCTGCAGAACCCCTTTTCTGACGTGGTTGAATTCAAGTTTCTAGGCAGCTGTGTTGGCCCATTTGAAATAATCTAGGAATCAACAGTTACTGGTGGTGGAAAGGGCCATTCAAGTCACACGTGACCAATTTTAGATTCTCGTGGTGTGGGGACAGTCTTTTTTTTTTTTTTGCTTACGAAACACTGAAAAGCATCGTCAACAAGGACCGTACTATGTAATAAAACAATCATTCAAATAGCAATAATCCACGCTGATGCAGCACCCTATAAAATATGCGACAAAAAGCTTGCATGCTGGAGACGAGTGTAGTCAAAATGTGTCTGCAGCGTCACCTGGTGGCATAATTCATGTTATAAGAACATGAACACCGGAAAAGCCTTGCAGGATCTGACCAGCGGTCCATCTATTCCAGCATCTTGTCTTACACAGTGGCCAAATGGTTGCTGAGAGCCATCGTGGTGTAGTGGTTAAGAGCAGCGGACTCTAATCTGGAGAACTGGGTTTGATTTCCTTCTCCTCCACATTTGCAGCAGACTAATCTGGAGAACCAGATTAGATTCCCCACTTGCAGCCGACTGGGTGACCTTGGGCCAGTCACAGTTCTCTCTGAACTCTCTCAGCCTCACCCACCTCACAAGGTGCTTGTTGTGGGGAGTGGAAAAGAAAGTGATTATAAGACGCTTTGAGACTCCTTTCGGTGGATAAAAGTGGGGTATAAAACCAACTCTTATCTCAAAGGGCCAACAAACAGCGCATAGAGGCCAATGCCTTCATTGATGTAGCCTCCTGGAACTGATATTCAGAGGTTTACTGTCTCTGAACGTAAGAGGTTCCCTTTCGTCCCCATGGCTAGTAGTCACTGATCGACCTCTCCTCCATGAATCTGTCTAATCCCCTTTTAAAGCTGTCTATGCCTGTGGCCATCACTATGTCCTCTGGCAGCAAATTCCACATTTTAATCACTCTCTGTGTAAAGAAGTATTTCCTTTTATCTACATCTCCTACTTTGGTCCCTTCCCAGGAATCTACGCGTGTGATGCCAGCGGGGTTTGGATCAGTGCCGAGTTGGGGACGCTTCTGCCATCTTGCCAACCAGGTACCAAAACTTCACGGATGTAACCACAACACAAACTATGGCAGAACGGTGCAAGATGATGCAAACTTTTTGACGTACGCACTAACATCCTTCAGGGCCAACTGAGAGCCACACTAGGAAGTAGAAGAGGTAGATTCTACTCTAGGAAGTAGAATCCGGACTCTGCTAGATGTAGCTAGATTCTAGACTCTGGGAAGGAGGTGAGTCTCTCTGTGGCCTTCTGTAGTACCACATGCAAGCTTAGCCAGTCTTGAGACAGGCGTCGTGTGGCAAGTTCGGGAGAAATTTTGTCAAAATGAAGTTACCTTTTGGTCCTCACCTACCCAGCTTGTTCTTCAAAGGCAGTGGAGCAAGGGAATGGCGTCAGGCGTGGGCAGTGTGATACAGTTTCATAGAGCGGAGGCTCTTGCTCAAGATGATGCCACCTTTGGGGATACCAGAGGAGCAACCCTGTATAAGATAAGCATGCCCAGCGCTATCTCTGCGGTGTTTCCACCCTGTCGTGTTTTTACCCTGCCCTACCTCCAAGGTGCTCAGGGTTGAGGATGTGGAGATTTCCCCTCCTCCATTTCAGCCTCACAACTACCCTACGAGGTTGCTTATGCAGAGAGGGTAATGGGTACCAGGTAGAGTTGCCAACCTCCAGATGGGGCCTGGAGATCTCCTGGAATTACAATTTATTTTCAGACTACGGAGATCAGTTCCCCTGGAGGAAGCTGCTGCTTTGGAGGGTGGGCTGTATAGCATTATACTCTACTGAGGTCCCTCCCCAAACCCTGCCCTCCCCAGGTTCCACCTCCCCAAAACCATCAGGAATTTCCCAAACCAGAGTTGGCAGCACTAGTCCAAGGTCACCCAAGGAGCTTGACATTTAAGCAGAGATTTGAACTGGGGTTTCGTTGGTCCTAATGTTTCTCTGTAACCAGTACACCCCTGAGGTAATTCAGGATAGACTTGACTTACCTATTTATTATCATCTTGGGATGTAAATATTTAGAAAGCTACGTGTCTGGGTCCATTGAATTTTTTGTGATAATCAAAATGAACAGAGAACAGATAAAAACGAGATCACGATGCAAACGCTTACCTGCAGCCCGCTTGTGTGTTCCCCTGCCACGGGGCAGGAGTCTTTGCCGAGATTTCTCAGCTATTGCTGGTATCAGGCCTGGATAAACAGACGGTTGGTTGTGAGCCAACCATCTGGGAGGTCTCTCCAACCAAGCAGGGGCAGAATGTCACTCCTCAGTAAGAAGGAAAACTGAATTTGCAGGAGCATCTTTTTTTCAAGCATGCTGTATGCGTTTGCAGAAAGTTTACACAAACGTTTACATAAAAGTACAAGTTTGCTTTTGCGTCAAACATCAGCTCCGCCACGCGCTCTCTCCATCGTGTCTGCTGCTCCTGGTACTGATAGAAGCCAGGCGGGCTGGCAGTTCCTGGGGAAAGTTTTGAGTTTTCCCAAGGTCAGAGGGTGTTGGCCAACAGCAAGGAATTCGCTGTGCTTCAGTTCTCCCTGAGCCAAGCCGGCTGCCAATGGCCAAGAATCCTTCCTCCTTCCTTTCGACATCTGCTCTGGGGCAGATCTCCCATTTGCTTTGACACAGGAGCAACAGACCGTTTGGGGGTTTTTCATGGTCTTTCTAGACCTAGGCTGCAATCCTTTGCGTTCTTACTTGGAAGCGAATCTCTACTTATTTCTCGCCAAACGTGCCTGCGTCATTAGTCATTATATACTAATGTCATTAGTCATTATAGTCATTATAGTCATTAGTCATTATATACTTTGTGGGGCGGGGATCATTCCATCTGTTTGAGCACCACTCCAAACATGGTGTTTATGTGTGTGTGTGTGTGGGGGTGTTTGTCTGTGATTTGGCCTCATGTGCATTTTTTAAAGCTTAAATACCTGGGCTGGGATCATGGTGATATTGGTTCAGAAAACTGGCATTAAGGAGGTTTTCCACCACAGTGTTGTCCAGGTTCTAATTCCCCCTTCCAAAGTGGTTGTTTCCTCCTTGGAGGAACATATCTCCGTATCATATCCCACGTTTTCAAATTTGAGATAAAACTGGTCTCTCAAAATGCAGGGAAAATGTGGGGAAATGCAGGGGGAGAGCAAGGCGACCTCTGACGGTCAGAAATGGCACGCATACACAACGAAGACCCAAAGTCGTTGGAGGGGAGATGGCGAGGGCAAACGCCATGCATAAAAGACCTGAGGCAGCTGACAAATTAAAATGCACTTAGTAAAATCATATTCCAAAACCATTAAAACCAACCAAAAAACAACAACACACCATTAAAACATTTAAAACCAGAACTAAAAAGACATACAAAGGCATATTCGATGACGTTGGCACCTTTGTGACCAAGCTACTGAAGCCTTTTACGTTTTCAAAAAATCCAGATTCTGCAAAGTGTTACAGCATAGACCCTTTCAGATTGCAGTTGGTCGGTGACATGATTTTGTTCTAGCGAATTGTGGCTGCTTCGGGAGTCTTCCCCCCCCCCCTCTACGTTTGCGTTCCTGGGAAAATTTCACTGTAATCTGCATCGCGAATATATCCTTGTCCTATGAACAAAACTTATCCATTTTGAACAGCCCCCAATGCCAAAGCTGGGTGAGCAGAGGGGCATCACTCATCGATTGGTCTGCTGTGGACAATGTCCCATGCCAAACCTATACCCAAGTCAAAGTTGGGCATTGGTCCTCTCCCAAAGGTCTCCTGGAAGGCGTTCGAAGGTCTGAAAAGGCTCCAGTCTCTTCCCCGTTCCCGATATGCTAGAAACGGTTGTCTATATTCTGTTTCATTGCCAGCCTAGGCTGTCTCCGAAGAATGGGCAGGTTGTGCGGCCTGGTGACAGGACGGGCCTCACCGTGCATGTTGGTGGGGGGAGCGAGGGCGCTCAGCCACTCCCCATTTCAGCCCCACAAAGGTATTACGGATTTTTGAGGGAGCAATGATGGACGGCATTGGACGGTGTGGGTGCATCATTGCCGGTAGATTATGCCATGGATCACAGCTCCTGCAGGGCGAGGGAAAGGAACTTGGAAGGGAAATTCTGAAGATACATTTTTAGGGGGAGAAATCCTCAGATGTGAGTCTTAAAATCTATAGAGAAAGACGGACAGACAGACTGCAGTCCTCAGATGAGAGAATAGATAGATAGATAGATAGATAGATAGATAGATAGATAGATAGACAGACAGACAGACAGACAGACAGACAGACAGACAGACAGAGCGACAGGGATCTATCAGGGGTCCCCAACATTTTTGAGCCTGCGGGCACCTCTGGAGTTCTGACACATTGCGGTGGGCGCAGCCACAAAACGAATGCCACAACAGGGGGAGACAGCCACTAAATGGCTTCCATAGCTCACCTTTGGCCACACCGTGAAGATCCTTGTGCTGTGGTGGGAGCTGCTGCCCAAGCAACATTTTTAAAAATCTGCACAGCCTAGCAGAAACCTTGATGGCAAAAGCCCCACTTGGGTGCCAGGAAAGGTGTTGAGGTGGGCTATAGATGAATGTAGATGGAAAAAGACGTCTAGGAGCAGACGAGAGTTTGGGACCTCTAGCCCAGCAAAGTAGCATGGCCAGGATGCCATTTCTAGAGGGCAAGGAGCAGGGGCGGGGTAATTGTCTATTCTACCACCTCTCTTGCAACCCCTCTATCCTGCCTTGTAGAACTAACTGTAGCAAGCATGGCGGGAATGTTTCTAGCATCTGGGCCCAAAACACATCTAATCTGATGAGAGCAGAAACCTGGCATAATCTACTAGAGAGTCACAGTTGGGCTACATTTTTGGCACAGTGGCCAGCCAGGCAGACTGACCGTCTGTTCTATTATCTTCTTTCCCCAGTTTGTGGTCAGCCAACTCGCCCGCTTCCCACTCTCGTCAAGCGTATCATCGGTGGGCGGAACGCAGAGCCCGGCTTCTTCCCATGGCAAGCGCTCA
Source organism: Euleptes europaea (assembly GCF_029931775.1). Classification (NCBI taxonomy): domain Eukaryota; kingdom Metazoa; phylum Chordata; class Lepidosauria; order Squamata; family Sphaerodactylidae; genus Euleptes; species Euleptes europaea. Next base: position 3,253,734 of record NC_079316.1, read on the forward strand.
TCGTGGTGGAGGACATGTCCCGGGTGCCTAACAACAGGTGGTTCGGCAGCGGCGCTCTCCTTTCCGAATCCTGGGTGCTGACCGCTGCCCACGTCCTCCAGTCCCAACTCCGGGACAACACCATCATCCCGGTCTCCAAGGAACACGTCACCGTCTACCTGGGCCTCCACGACGTCAGAAACAAGATGGACGCCGTCAACCGGACAGTAGAGAAGATAATCCTCCACGAAGCCTTCGACATCCAGAACTACAACCACGACATCGCTTTGGTGAAGCTGAAAGAGAAGGTGGACATGGGTCCGTACGTGATGCCGGTTTGTATCCCGCAGTTGGAACACGAGCTGGAAGGGCCTCAGCCCAACACGCTGGGCCTCGTGGCCGGCTGGGGCATCTCCAACCCCAACGTCACCGTGGACGACGTCTTCAGCTCAGGTCTGAGGACCCTCTCGGACGTCCTACAGTACGTGAAGCTGCCAGTCGTGCTTCATGCCGAGTGCAAGACAAGCTATGAGTCCCGGTCGGGCAACTACAGCGTCACCGAGAATATGTTCTGTGCCGGTTACTACGAAGGCGGGAAAGACACTTGCCTCGGAGACAGCGGGGGAGCATTCATCATCCAAGACCTGGGCAGCCAAAGATGGGTGGCTCAAGGACTGGTCTCATGGGGTGGACCGGAAGAATGCGGGAGCAAGCAAGTCTACGGGGTTTACACCAAAGTCTCCAACTACGTGGACTGGCTCCAGCAGCAAACCGGATGGACATTCACGGATCCCGGCCTGAGGAGATGAACTGAAATGAGAGACCAAACAGAAGACAAAGAATGGCTTCTCATCTGGAGCCACAGCTGCACCAAAGCACCATTTCCTTGCAAGCACTCCGAAGGCCTTTCTGGACCATAATATATATATATATTTCACAGCACAAAAGTACAATGGCTTTGAAAGGAAGAGCACTCAGTACGTCTGTTGCTAGGGTTGCCAACCTCCAGGTTAGACCTGGAGATCTATTTTTACAACGGATCTCCAGACTACAGGGGGTCAGTTCCCCTGGAGAAAATGTCTGCTTTGGAGGGTAGATTTGATGGCATTACTGAGAGCCAGTGTGGTGTAGCGGTTAAAAGGGGTGGTTAGGAGTGGTGGACTCTAATCTGGTGAACCAGGTTGGTTTCCACACTCCTACACATGAAGCCAGGTGGGTGACCTTGGGCTAGTCACAGTTCTCTTAGAGTTCTCTCAGCCCCACCTACCTCAAAGGGTGTCTGTTGTGGGGAGGGGAAGGGAAGGTAATCACCAGGTAAGCCAGTTTGAGTCTCAAGTGATAGAGGTAAGCCAGTTTGAGTCTCAAGTGATAGAGAAAGTTGGCATATAAAAACCAACTCTTCTTTTCCTCTCCCCAAGACCCACACTACCAAAACCTCCAGGTATTTTCCAGCCCAGAACCGGCAAACCTATCTATTGTAGGAATATTTCATTTTCTGAACACTCAGAGGCAATGTTTTGTTACTGGAACAGTGCCATTTCACACTCCAACTTAGCACATCCATTTAGAGTTGTCACCCTCCCGGTGGGACCTGGAGATCTCCTGGAATAACAACTGATCTCCAGACTACACGGATCAGATTATCTTTCAAAGTTAATTTCTTACTTATGGAATCAACTCTTGCTTGCTGCAGCAAGCGTTCAGGCTACACGGGGATCTTCATCAGACATCGGCCCTCAAAGCACAATAAATGCAGTGAATAACGCGTTCTAAAAGAGGACAGCACAATATTGTAATATTTTAACACGGGCAAATGAAAAGTCCTATGTATCTCAAAAACTTGCATACCTTTCCACTGCCAAAGTTCAGTGTAGAAGAATGCCTTTTAAAATTTGCATTACTAGGTTCCTTTTCATGACATGGTTGGGAGCCTCTGCTGAGCCTTTAAACCTCACAAACACTCCTAGGCTGATAAACGTTACTTCTTAAAAGGAACTGGGCTGGGTTTTGCACAAAGGTGTCCCCAAGTGTCTAGCAGAGGGGTTTGCAGGAAACTTCTGCATGATGTGATCATTCTGAACATAATTCATGGGTGGAGTTGCCAACCACCAGGTGGTGTGCCTGGAGATCTGCTGCAATTACGGCCGATTTCCAGGCGACAGAGATCAGTTTCCTTGGAGAAAATGACCACTTTGGAAGGTGGATTGTATGGCAGGATACCCCACTGAAGTCCCTCCTCTCCCCATACCCCACCCTCTTCAGGCTACCCCCAAAATCTCCAGGTATTTCTCAACCCGGAGCTGGCAACCCTACTCGTGGGGTCCTGTGCATTTCCTCTCTAATCAGAGCAAGGAAACAACCAAGTTATTTTCTGTTGCCCCAGAAGGTCAGACCAGAACCAACGGGTTGAAATTAAATCAAAAGAGTTTCCGTCTAGACATTAGGAAGAATTTTCTAACAGTTAGAGCGGTCCCTCAGTGGAACAGGCTTCCTCGGGAGGTGGTGAGCTCTCCTTCCCTGGAGGGTTTTAAGAAGAGGCTAGATGGCCATCTGTCAGCAAGGCTGATTCTATGACCTTACGCAGATCATGAGAAGGAGTGCAACTTAGCCATCTTCTGGGCATGGAGCAGGGGGTCACTGGGGGTCGAGGGGGGAGGTAGTTGTGAATTTCCTGCATTGTGCAGGGGGTTGGACTAGATGACCCTGGTGGTCCCTTCCAACTGTATGATTTTATGATTCCTTTGTTCTAAACCAAAGGGGAAAAAGTAGGGTAGCTGAGGACAGAGCCACTCTGAGGACACCCCGCCTGTAGCCAATCCAGGAAGGCGGTAGAGCTCAGATTCGCCTGAAAAATGGTGGAACCACACTACACAGCCACCCCTTCAGCCCTTTAAATGGCTTCACTTTTGTTTTATTTGTTCACAGCTAAGCTGTGGCATTCCTCATACCAGTATTCGACCCCCTGTGGCTCAGCTGTGCAGAGGGAAAGGGGGTCTCAGCAGTGTAGGGTTGCCAACCTCCAATTGGGGCCTGAATTCCAACTAATCTCTAGATGATAGAGATTGATTCCCCTGAAGAACATGGTTGCTTTGGAGGGTGGATTCTGTGCCATTACACCCTGCAGGGGTCCCTCCTCTCCCCAAACCTCGCCTTCCTCCGGTCAGGTTCCACCCCTAAAATCTTTTCCCAACCTCAAGTTGGCAACCCTACAGCAAAGGGAAGCTACTTTGATGCTGAAGCAACTAATCATGAGAAGGAGGGTGGTTGTGGAGGGGAGAGCAGCAACCGTTAGGGGGCAGGTGTATACAGACCCCATCCCCATCTTCCCCCACCCCACTCACTCCTGCTTCCACAGAAGGGGTGCCTGTTTTGGCCACCGTGTGGAACATCCCCCTGGGTCTTCCTCAGTGTCCATAAGGCACAAACACTCCTGCATTCTTTATCACGTTACCTGACTCGGATACGATGCAGGCGGAAATCAGGTGCCCAAACGAGAGAGAGGTCTTATCTTACAGTATGTGCTTGGAAAAATACTCCTGGCTTTGTTACATATTTAAGAGCTATTACTCCGATAAGGATTTTGTACTTTGTTTTATAGTATGCCTATGATTTTGTATTATTATCCTTAGTGGAACAGGAATAAAACTATCATTACGTACAAATCTCTGTGGATCCAGAATAAATGAATAAAGATGGTTGCGCCTTGGAGTGTTACAGGGACACCCACACAGGATATATCTCGTGCAAACATATACCCTAATAATACTTTATTGGGATTTCCAGGTAAATTTCATTCTCCAGAGTGGTACTTAGGTATACCAGTGTGTATGTTAAGTGTTATCAAGTTGCTGCCAACTTAAGAGAGCCAGCGTGGTGTAGTGGTTAAGAGCAGTGGTTTGGAGTGGTGGACTCTGATCTGGAGAACCGGGTTTGATTCCCCCACTCCTCCACATGAGCGGCAGAGGCTGATCTGGTGAACTGGATTTGTTTCCCCACTCCTACCGAGGAAGCCAGCTGGGTGACCTTGGGCTAGTCACAGCTCTCTTCGCCGCACCTACCTCACAGGATGGCTGTTGTGGGGAAGGGAAGGTGATTGTAAGCCAGTTTGAGTCTCAAGTGGTAGAGAAAGTTGGCATATAAAAACCAACTTTGCTTCTTCGGTATAAATTATCCTAATCTTGGTTGCAGCGACACATCTTTATGTTTAAGGATCTCTTCTAGCTCCTCCTACTGGTATCCAGCTCCCATATATTTCCAGACATATTCAGGAATACCTGGGGGCAGTATTTTAAGAGCCCCAGGTCTTTTTTTGAGGGGGGTCCCCCTCCCTTAACAAGTTTCCTGGCCAGTGAGAAGGTGGCTCCCAGACAGAACAAGCTGTGCCTGGCCCAGGGATAGGGGCTTGCAGACAAGTGTCTGGCTGGCTCCACCTTCTCACTTTCCCTTGTGGGACAGGGCCCTTTTCCAGGACTGGTTTTATTTCACCCAATCCACACAACCATAGGATGGCTGGGGAAACCTGGTTGAGGGGTCCTTAAAATTGGACCCCTTGGTCCAATTCACGTGAAACTTGGGGGGTCTTCAGTAGACAGACAGCACTAGCTCCCCGCCAATTTTGGTGTCATTAGGTTGAAAAGGAGCCAGCCTCTCATGTGTGTGAGTGTTAAGTGCCGCCAAGTCGTTTCCTACTCATGGTGACCCTATGAATCAATGTCCTTCCTCTCATAGGAAGTGATGAATAATAATGAAATCCTGGAAAAAACTAAACCCAAATCTTGGAAGTGTATCGGGGAACTCAAATACCATTGAATACTGGTATTTATGCCCTTCCTAAAACCTGAATTAAAAAAAATAGCTTTTTTTTTCCAGGTGCACATCCCCTACATCCATAACAAAACTTTCAACTCTCCTACCACTAAAATGATTTCAGTGCTTAAAGTCCATTTGGGAATCTTAAGATGCGCTCCAAGAACAGAATCCGATTTCTTTGCAAAGAGAAGGTTTAACTGACTCCAAGAAATCAACACCTGACTCCAAAACCCAAAGACTGACTTTTGATATAAAGAGTATAAACTTCTGACATCTGTTAGGACCAAACTATGCATTGTGTTTTTTAATGAGTTGGGTTCGAATTCCCTGCTGAGGTCCCTCCACAAACCCCTCTCTAGATTCCACCCCCCAAATCTCTAGGAATTTCCCAGCTTGGAGCTGGCAAACTGAAGAGTCCTTTCCAACACTCTTTCTCTGGAAATGCCAGTGATCAAATTGGAAGCCCCTGTATGCAAAATGGACACCATATCAGAGCTTACGCCTGCATCGGCCATAACCGATTCTTCCTATGTTGCCCTGTTAAGTCTCCTTCTGCAAAACCCAGCAAAAGCTGGAAAATAATTGCCGCAAAATGGCTGCTGCAGCTGACCTTTAGTCACGCAATGAAGATCCATGTGCAGTGGTGGCAGCTGCTGCCAAAACATTTCCAAAAATCTGCACAGCCAATCAAATCTCCAGTTGCCAACCAGAAGCTTTGCTGGGCAAAAGCCCTACTTGACCGTGCTCGCTTGATAAAAAACAGTTGGCAGGCAGCTGGAAAGGTGTTGTGGCCACCGTGTTGGAGGAGACCCCTGTCTTAAACCATTGCCTTTCCCCTTTATTTCAGAATGTGGGAAGCCAAAGTTCTCCCGTAGCCTGCTGGCTCGTATCGCCAACGGCCGCTATGCCCAACGGGGGATTTCTCCATGGATCGCCATGCTGCAGAGGAACGGGCGCCCCTTCTGTGGAGGATCGCTCCTAGGTAAGATCTCCTTGGAATGAACGAGGCTGGAGGAAGGTAACGTGGCTCAAACAGAATCTATTCCAGAGCCTTGCATTCTCCCGTGTTCACATGGTGCAGTGGTGGGCGGGTATCTCCCGACAACTGATCTCCCGGCGACAACTGATCTCCCGGCGACAAAAGATCAGTTCCCCTGGAGAAAATGGCCACTTTGGCGATTGGACTCTATGGCATTGAAGTCCCCCCCTCCCCAAACCCCGCCCTCCTTAGGCTCGGCCCCAAAAATCTCCAGGTATTTCTCAACCCAAAGCTGGCAACCTTATTTTCACCTCACTATCACTGTGTTTAAATTGGGCCTGAGACAATCTTCATTTGGGACAGTGCAGCAGGAAGAAGCTATAGGACAACTCCCAGGAACCTCTAAACACTCCAAGAGGGCCATTTCAGAAATGCTCCCAAAGATGATGGGGTGGGATGGTCCGTTGACAACATCTGAGCTCTGTCACCCAGCAGCCTCTGCAGTACTGCAGGGAATCCTGGGAGAGAGGGACCCCCTTGGCTGTGGCACGACCCCCAAACTGTTCCATGCAACAAGTTATCAGCCAATCCATTGACTTTGCTCACTTTGTTTATACCTCGCCTTTCTCCCCAACGGGGAAACCAAAACCGCTTACATCATTCTCCTCCCCTCCGCTTTATTTTCACAACAACCCCATGAAGTAGGTTAGGCTGTGTGTGGCTGGCCCAAAGTCACCCACCAAGCCTTCACGGCGGGGTGTGTATGTTTGAACCTGGGCCTTCCAGAGCCTAGTCCGACACTAACCACTACACCACGCTGGCTCCATGGAAGGCAACGGACTTGGGCGGACGTAGCTCTGCTTAGGTTGGCACTGCATGTCTGTCTATAATGTTGAACGGCCGAGTTTCTTTCATGTGGTTGAAAGTCTTTGACGCCTGAGATCCCTAGCAGTGGTACCCCTTGAAGGAACAATCAGCACATTGGTTCTTGTAGGTTATCCGGGATGTGTGACCGTGGTCTTGGTATTTTCTTTCCTGACGTTTCGCCAGCAGCTGTGGCAGGCATCTTCAGAGGAGTAACACTGAAGGACAGTGGCTCTCAGTGTCAAGTGTGTAGGAAGAGTAAAGTGGAACCATTGTATCCTGAAGTGATACAATGAAGTGATACAAAGTCTACAGTCCACAATAGCCATGCGGATTAGCTTTGGATTCCACATGTTAACAGATCACTTCAGGATACAATGGTTCCACATGAACATACCACACCCTCATTAGACATTATCTTGATACTTACAGGACAATGACTAGCACATTAATACTTTGCAGGACAATGCAATACCTTTAATACTTTGCAGGACAATGACTCAGCTCAAGCCTAACCCCCTTCTGACTATATATTACTCTTCCTACACACTTGACACTGAGAGACACTCTCGTTCAGTGTTACTCCTCTGAAGATGCCAGCCACAGCTGCTGGCGAAACGTCAGGAAAGAAAATACCAAGACCACGGTCACACAGCCCAGATAACCTACAAGAATCGATGAACTCTGACCGTGAAAGCCTTCGACAATATTTTTAATCAGCACATTGTTACTTCCCAGGCAACAGGTGGATTGTGACCGCCGCGCACTGTCTCCACAATGACCTGAATCCAGAGGACCCTGTTTTCCGAAGCTCAGATGTGATCAGCCCATCACTGTTCACAGTCGTCCTGGGTAAGAAAATGGCACTTCCGGACAGGAAGGGATCCTCCCTCTTAGTGAGGGGCTGTGGCTCAGTGGCAGAGAATCTGGTTGGCATGCAGAAGGTCCCATGTTCAATCCTCAACATCTCCAGTTAAAAAGGACCAGGCAGTAGGTAAATATGACTAAGTGGGAGAGGGGCTGTGGTTCAGTGGCAGAACACCTCCTTGGCATGCAGAGAATCCTGGGTTCCATCACCAGATCAGGTCTAGGGTGATGTCAAAGACCTCTTTCCTGAGACCTTGGAGATCCATTGCCCATCTGAGTAGGCAATATTGACCTTGATGGATCTGTTGGAAAATCTGCCCTTCTAGGACAGTGTCACTTGCCTGCACATTGAGAGGGGGAACTGACCACAGAGTCAGATAGATAGACAGGACAGGGGGAAGTCATCTCTAGTTACACCTTGCCCTCATTTCCTGCCCCTTTGATGTTTAGAGGATGTATTGTCAGGGAAACTTCCCCCCCCCTCTCTCTTTCCCTTTGCCCATCATCCAAGCAAGATTAGAGCCGGGTGCTCCGCACGTCCAGGCCTTCCCACCCCAAAGATGGAGTGAAAGGCAGACATCCTTTTATACCTAGAGAATTAGCAAGGTAGATCAGGATAGGAGACCCTTGTTTGTCCTTTCCTATCCAATGTGTATTTCAACAATAAATGTACTTTAGTTTGATTAGAGCAAACGACTGATGCTCCTTTTATTTTCACACACGCACACATATGTAGCTTCTGCTGCTGCTAAGCTTAAGGCACTCTGCTAAATACAGGAATATCTCCACGACAGATATTCCAACAGGATCAAGGGTTTGATTCAGTAGAAGGCAACTTCATGTGTTCTTCATCTGAGTGTCCCAGACTGTCAAGGAGATCCCTGATCTGAACCTCTTTTTGAAGGTGGCCTCCACTTAGAGATGCCATCTTCCAGGTTGGCAGCTGTAGATCTCCCAGAATTACAATTGATCTCTAGGCAACAGACATCAGTTCCCCTGGAAGAAATGTCAGATTGGAAGGGTAGTCTCTATGAAATTATACCTCCAAAGAGTCCCCTCCCCAAATTCTACCTACCCCAGGCTTTGCCTCCAAATCTCCAGGGGTTTCCCAAACCAGAGCTGGCAACCTTACTCTACCCTTATAGGTTCCCTGATTTTCACTTTGCATTTCTCTATGTCTGAACTTGTCTGCAAACATTTCTAACAACCCACCGAAGAGCAGTGCACCTTAAGTTATAAAACATGTTCTGCCATTGCTCACATGCCACAAGGTTTGGCAACCTTTGAACAAACATTCTTGCAAAGACTGTGAAAACAACACATCAAATTATGTGTTTTCACCAGAACTGGCCAAGCAACTCCCAGACTTCACTGGAGAAAGAACCATTCTACAAACAAATCTGGTTAACAAATACCATTTTACTTATTTTGAACTAGTAGTAAGCAAACAAGACATTCTTACCAGCCATCCCTGGCTGTAGCTTCATGTCATGTCAAACGTGAGAAATTGTCCTATGCGGTGTAAGAACATAAAAACATCAGAAGAGACCTGCTGGATCAGACCAGTGAGGGTCCATCTAGTCCAGCATCTTGTCTCACACAGTGGCCAACCAGCTCCTCTGGAGGGCCAACAACAGGGCAATCCAGATCATCATGTCTATAGTTGCTTCAATTTAGCTCTGTTTCAGATTTCTGCAATCCAAATCCTATTGCTCTGTTTTATTGGATGTCCCATCCTGCTGTTTTGACTTACGCTGTGCAATCAGTGCCCTAATCTGGATGCTGCAGCCTAGTCTGATCGCTTCTTCAGATCTAGGAGGCTAAGCAAGGTCAATCTGGGTTAGTACTTGGATGGGAGATCACCAAGGAAGTCCAGGGTTGCTACACCAAGGCAGGCATTGGCTGATTCTATAGCCTTAGGCAGATCATGAGAGGGAGGGCATCTTGGCTATCTTCTGGTCATGGAGTAGGGGTCATGGGGGGGTAGTTGTGCATTGTACAGGGGGCTGGACTAGATGATCCTGGTGGTACCTTCCAACTCTATGATTCTATGATTCCGTGTTAGGCTGAGAGAGTATGACTGGTCCAAGGTCACCCAGCAAGCTCCCATGGCATGAGTGCGGATTCAAACCCGGGTCTCCAGATACTAGTCTGACACTCTTCCTTTCTCCCCAATGGGGACACAAAGAAGCTTATATCATTCTCCTCTCCTCTGTTTTATCCTCACAGCAATCCTGTGAGGTTGTCCTATATAAACAAACTTCTCTTTGTACAGGGAAACACAGGACCCATAGTCAAGACGAAACAGAACAGCATCTCTTACCCAAGTCTCTCTTCCTCCACCCATCTTACCGGGCTGCCACCTTTGAGTATGACATCGCCCTGGTGGAGCTGTCCAAGGAGGCCACGCTGAATGATTTTGTGATGCCCGTATGCTTTCCGGATGGCTCCCACTCAAGAGGTGAGGAGGCAGCCCCCTTTTCAGACTTACAATGCCAGTTCAGGAAAGAGGTCACTTACAGAGCGATCCTATACAAAACGACTCATGTAAGCCCATAGAAATTAGTGGGTTTAGATTGTAGTGACTCATGAGTAGTATGTCATGGTGTGTGTGTGTGTTAAGTGCCATCAAGTCGCTTCCGACTCATGGCGACCCTATGAATGGAAGTCCTCCAAAATGTCTTATCTTTGACAGCCTTGCTCACATCTTGCAAATTGAGGGCTGCGGCTTCCTTTATTGAGTCCGTCCATCTCTTGTTGGGTCTTTCTCTTTTCCTGATGCCCTCCACTTTTCCTAGCATGACTGTCTTTTCTAGTGACCTTTACCTTGTAAACCCTATGATGAGTATGTCATGGTCAGCCAATTTAATTGTATGATATGAAGAGACAACTCAGAGCTCAAGTAAGAGGGATGTTTTGCGTGTTGTATTTGGCCAATTCCAACATGCAAAACATCCCTCTTAAGTTTCTCAACTAGGGTTCCCCGTAACCCTATGGTTCTGCGAGAAATTGCTAGGGGTTCTGTGAGAAATAGTGATGAATAGGCTAATCATATGTAAATCATATGTAGGGGTTCCCTCAGACATGAATATTATTTCAAGGGTTCCGCAAGGGTAAAAAGGCTGAGAAACACTGGGCTAAATTGTTGACGCCCTAACCTGGATGGCCCAAGCTAGCCCAATCTCATCAGATCTCGGAAGCTAAGCAGGGTCGGCCCTGGTTAGGAGTTGTATGGGAGACCACTGAGGAAGTCCAGGGTTGCTACGCAAACCACCTCTGAACGTTTCTTAAAATCCCTGTGGGGTTGCCATAAGTCGGCTGCCACTTGATGGCACTTTACACACACAAATGGTTGATACCTAAAAATTGGCAATAGAAATTTGCTCCCTTAAGGTTAGGCTAGTTAAAAAGGCAAAAATGCTGAAATTGATGGAGTTGATGTATTCAAATCAGCATCGCGAAGAGGTTGTCTCACTCATTTTTGCACATCTTCACAATCTGCACCAAGGTTGCAGCCAAATGGGCATGCACAAGCCCAGCCTCTCGTAGAGGCGGATGTATAAGGCAACCCCTCGCCACTCTTTTCGAAACAGCTGGCACAACCTGGGCAGCAGTAACCACTAGTACTTGCAATTTGGAACCTTATGTCCATCTTGTACTACTGTACAAATCGATACACATAACGGGCTGCTTTCTGGAACATGTAATGTAAAAAAGAATGTGAAGGAACTGCTTTTTAGAGTCCTCTTGCCACTTTTCCATTGTTGTTATGGATATTATGCCACTGGTTTCATCATGGCAGACGAGCATCCGTCGCCTCCCCTTCCCCAATCTGGACTTTCCAGGAATTGTGGGATGCACACAGAATTATGTGATGCGAACAGTAGCACGTGCTACAGTTCCTCTGCAGAGGGTCTTATACTGATGTGACAGTCTCTTTCTTTCCATCAGGTACCATGGTTATTGTCAGCGGATGGGGAAAGCAGTTCCTGCAACGTCTCCCAGATTCCTTGATGGAGGTGGAACAGCATTTATTATCTAGAGAGGGTGTGGTCTCCTTAGGGAGCAAAGAGAAGAAGCCTCATTGGGCCTCATCTGGGCTTCTTGGAAGAGAGGCTGCTTGGAAAGGCACAATTCACAAACATGTGGCAACACACTGGTACCCCCAACCCTAACCCACCCAGCCTGGCAAATGGCCATTGCAGCTGGGGTCTACAGATTGCATGGTCTAGGGTTGCCAACATACAGGCACAGCATCTGCTGGCCCTAGGCTTGCCAACACTGGTTTGGGAAGTCCCAGGAGATTTTGGTGGTGGAGCCTGGGGAAGGCGGGGTTTGGGGGAGGGGAAGGACTTCAGTGGAGTATAATGCAATAGAGGCTGTCCTCCAAAGCAGGGCACTGAGGTGGCACCTGGAGATCTCCTGATATTATAATTGATCTCCAGATGACCAAGCTCAGTGCCCTGCTTTGGAGGACAGCCTCTATTGCATTATACTCCACTGAAGTCCTTCCCCTCCCCCAAACCCCGCCTTCCCCAGGCTCCACCACCAAAATCTCCTGGGACTTCCCAAACCAGTGTTGGCAAGCCTAGGGCCAGCAGATGCTGTGCCACATAAAGTCCATATTACAACTGATCTCCAGTCCACACCGATCAGTTCCCCTGGAGAAAATGGCTGCTTTGCAGGGTAGACTCCGTGGCATTGTATGTCGCCAATACGCGCAGCACGCTCATCGCTCTTGGTCCCCACTCCACATGTTTTCCCCATGTGGCCCAACAGTAGTCGGAAAAAACATGGGCAAAACATTAAGGAAAACCAGGACAACCATGTCTGGCAAACAATGATGTGCATAAGAGGAGAACTGACGCAGTGAAGGAAGTAAAAATTTTCAGTGCTGAAAAGCCAGATGTGGGAATGGAAGCCATATCCGTGCGTAAGACTTATCACCCTTTGGATATGCACCCAGACCCCTTCTCCCTACTTTAGACATGCTTGAGGCAGGCCTGGGCTCATTACTGGCATTGCAATGTGTGGATTGAACATGGGGGGGGGGGAGCTCCAGCGTGGTGTAGTGGTTAAGAGTGGCAGACTCTAATCTGGCGAACCAGGTTAGTTTCCCCACTCCTACACATGAAGCCAGCTGGGTGACCTTGGGCTAACCACAGCTCTCTCCGAACTCTCTCAGCCTCACCTACCTCACAATGTGTCCGTTGTGGGGAGAGGCAGGGAAGGAGATTGTAAGCCGGTTTGATTCTTCCTTAAAGGTTGAGAAAATCTTTTTCTCCCCACTTAGGTGTCTGTTTTACATTAAAAATCAGGACCCTTCTCCCACCCGGCTTCACGTGCAACTGAGCGGCGTGTCTTGTACTCGGAGGCCATGGATTCTCACTCAGCTATGGTGCTCACTGGAAGACCTTCGACCAGTCACTCTTTCTCAGCCTAGCCTACCTGACTGGGTTGTTGTGACTATCACCTTGAGCTCCACAGAGGAAACATTTTGGATAGACCAGATTTATAGATCTTAAAATCCTTCAGTAGCGCCTTTTGTAATATTAATATAACAATGGAAATTGCTGGCTTGGCAAATAATCTGTACTATTTATTTCACTTATACCCCTCCTTTCTCTTCCATGGGACCCAAAGTGGGCTTTATATAATTCTTTTCTCCTATATTTTATCCCCACAACAACCCTGAGAGGTAGGTTAGGCTAAGAGTGTGTGACTGGCCCAAGGTCACACTTAGCTTCCATGGCAGAGTGGAGATTCAGACCTGGTTCTCCCAGATCTGACACTCTGATCCGCTACACCACACTGGCTCTACAAATTCATATTGGTTTTCTATCCACTTTAAAGGTCATGGTTTCTCCAAAGGTGCAGCCAGGTGCTGAGAATTATCTGCAGGAAATCTCTGGCACCTGGGGGTGAAGAAGGAGGACTGTGAAATCAGTTTAGGTCTGTGGTGTAGACATGCCTTCAGAAGCAGGAGATGTTGTGGCCTCAGGCGCTCATTTGCCCCAGCCTACAAACCCACCTGTACCCTTTTATGCCATAGATTGAGATCCCACTGACGGATCACGTCGTGTGCCAGGAAACGTATGCCAAATTTCAGAAGGTCGTGACAGAGGATATGATCTGTGCAGGAGAAAGACAAGGTATGACCAGGGCGGAAGTGGGGAAGATCCATGGCTCAGTGGCAGAGCATCTGCTTGGCACGCAGAAGGTCCTGGGTTCAATCCCTGGCATCTCCAGTTAAAAGGACCAGGCAGTAAGTGATACGAAAGACCTCAGCCTGAGACCCTGGAGAGCCGCTGCCAGTTTGAATCCACAGTACTGACCTTGATGGACCGAGGGTGTGATTCAGTAGAAGGCAGTTTCATGTGTTTGTATTGCCAGTGTGGGAGTCGAGTTCAGCTGAGGCTTCTGAAGCAATGTGGCTTCTCGCCATTTCCTTTCCTTTTGTTTCTTCTTGTGCTAAACCTCAAGTGTCGGGATGTCTTCCCAACTGATCTTCTGCTAGCCGAGCTCAGACCAGAAGTAAGTCTAGCTATGAAAAAAAAACCAGAAGCTCAGAATGAAAGGAGGTGGTGAAGAGAAAGTTGGAGCTTATGGGAAACATGGACCCCCTTTCCCCCTGCCTAAAACTGGTGTTGGAGGAGAGTGTTGCGAATACCGTGGACTGCCAAAAAAACAAACCAGAGGTTATATATCAAGTCAAGCCTGAACTGACCCTAGAAGCTAAAATGACTAGACTGAGGCTATCGAATTTTGGTCACATTATGAGAAGACAATCATGACAGGAAAAGTTGAGGGCAGCAGGAAGAGAGGAAGACCCAACAAGAGATGGATTAGCTCAATAAAGGAAGGCGCAGCCCTCAATTTGCAAGATCTGAGCAAGGTTGTCAAAGGTAGGACATTTTGGAGGACTTTCATTCATAGTCGCCATGAGTCAGAAACGACTTGACGGCACTGAACACACACAAAACTGCCTCACAAGCTGACTTTTGGTGCAAACCCTGCAAATCTGCAGCCATAAAATGCAAATCTAAGATGCACATCTGCAGCCATAACTCTTAGTCTAGCAGTTTGGTTGTCATTGTAAAACGAAAAGTTGTGTTTCCAACACTAATCCAGATCTTGCGGTGTTGTGGTTACTGCGTAAAGGTTGCCAGGCTTCAGGTGGGGCCTGGAGATCTGCCGGAATTACCGCTGACGGCCAGACTACATAGAGCAGCTCCCCTGCAGAAAAGGGCTGCTTTGGAGGATGAATTCCAGTGGTATCACATCTCCACTGAGTTCCCTCCCCTCCTCAATCCCCCAGGCTGCAACCCCAAGTTTCCAGGAATTTCCCAACCCAGAGTTGGCAACCCAGTGGCAGACTAGCATTCTCAGAAACCCAGCTTCCATTCTCTTACTAGCAGAGTGGTTCCTCAGTGGAAAAGGCTTCCTCGGGACGGGTTAGGCTCTCCTTCTTTGGAGGTTTTTAAGCAGAGGCTAGATGGCCATCTGTCAGCAATGCTGATTCTGTGAACTTAGGCAGATCATGAGAGGGAGGGCAGGAAGGGCTGCTTTAGTGTTTGGCTCTTGTGACCCTTTCTTACATGCCTAGGGTAATGCTGATCGCCACTTTGGGGTCTGGAAGTAATTTTCCTCCAGGCCAGATTGGCCAGGTATCCTGGAGAGTTCCCCCCACCCCATCTTCTGGGCATGTAGGGGTCACTAGGGGTTTAGTGGGGAGGTGGTTGTGAATTTCCTGCATTGTGCAGGGGGTTGGACTAAATGACCCTGGTGGTCCCTTCCAACTCTAAGATTCTCTCAACATAACCTACCTCACAGGGTTGTTGTGAGCATAAACTGGTGGAAGACAATAATGTAATGCTGCTCTGAAGCTCCTGAAGAAAAAGCAGGATACCATTATAAAAGGTGGAGATGGCTGGGTGAACGGGAATCCCAAGTGACGCTTTTCCAAAAGGTGATAATCTCCTACATAACAATGTGCCAAACCGTCATTGTGAGGGCAAGAGTGAAAGCACTAGGAAGCATCCTGATTCACGTTTGCAAATTCTGTGCACAACAATGTGGCCTGTAGAGACTGAAAGGTTCCCCCCCCCCCCCGCTTCTTCTTCTCTTTGTCTCCAGGAGGAAAAGATGCATGCAGTGGAGACTCTGGGGGTCCCATGGTCACTTTGAACAACCAGACTGGACGATGGCAGCTAATCGGCACTGTGTCTTGGGGCGACGGGTGCGGCTTGAACGACCGCTACGGGGTGTATTCCAATGTGCTCCTGAGTCTGCCTTGGATTAAGCAGGTCACTGGTGTGGAATACTGAAGTCTCCCAGCAGCTTCCAGAGCGAGAAGATCGCCGGCCAGTGGGTGGGTCAACCAGTTGTCTCATCCTTGGCATCTGCCCTTGGCATTAGATCAAGATAAACTTGGTCCGTTCATTTATGGAGACAGGAAAGACCTGGCCTGGATCTTACGCTCAGCTGAACTGAATTCTCTTCCAAGGACCCATATCTGATCTGATACAGGCAATTCAATAATAACTGACTTTCAGGAATCCACTACATTTGAGTCAAGGTGATTTGGACCACTTTTGATAGGAAGATTAGCAAAAGCCCTTGAGCAGCACACACGTCTGCAGCCCATTGATGTTCTTAGAAGTATAACTGTGGGCTCAAACAGCAGAGAGGAAAATCTCTCGCACTCAAGCCTTAATTTGCCTTGGAGCCATGCGGGGGGGGGGGAGGAAGAGGGAGGTTAACCCTTTTACCTCCACTTGGTTTCAAACATCAAAACCAGCTCACTCACTCGGCTATTAGCATTTTAAAGAGAAAGTTATGTGTCTTTTAAAAACACTTTCCCCCCCCCCCATTTAACACATTGGTACTAGAACAGTGTAGCTGTGTTCGAGTAGCAATGCTGAGTGGAGGTTGAAGTGTTAAACCCCTCCTCACTGTCACACATGGCCCGAGGCAAACTGAGGCTACACAAACCTGCAACTGGCATGTTATAGACTGACAGAGTCGAGGAATCTTTAAGGGTTTTTGGATACCACGGCTTATAAATGGTTGGAAGACGTCTTCACAGCTATAGGGGCCAAGCAAAGTGTGAACACTATTTTTTATAATGTTTTCAAACTCTTAATACATCGGTGGGAATACACAGAAAGTGCGAACAGTATTTTTTATAATGTTTTCAAACTCTTAATACATCGCTGGGAATACAAGTGCAGTGACCCCCTTTGTCTTGGGCATTAAGAAATCTCAGGGATATTCAGTGCAATGACTATTTGACACAATTGTAGGGTAGGGAAAGGGTTGTAGCTCTGAGCGCATCACTGCATACTGTGTTCAGTCTCTGGCATCTCCAGCTAGAAAGAGCTCAAATAGAAGGTCGGGGACAGACTCTGCCTGGGGAACTGGGCCCCTACTGCCCATCAGTGCAGAGATTCTTGAACTAAATGGACCAGTGATCTGACTTATGATGCTAAGACTGTGTAAACCCAAAATAAGTTAATGTGCTTGAGGACGCCCATTGAACATCTGGTTGAAGACAATGCAGGTAGAGTCCCATGCACGCACCTTTATGGAGCCTATGCACCCAGGGTTCACTGTGCATTGAAGAACACTGGAAAAGGAGTGGATATGCACAGGCTCCCTGCGAGCCTGCAACAGAACATGCATAGGTTGACATGCACACGCACATTCCCTGATCCTAGACGTGTCCTCCGAACAGGTTTAATGGTGTCATACGACGCCAGTGGGCAAAGGGGCAGGGCTTGGAAGGAACCAAGGACTTGTCAGAACTCAGGGACTTAACTGGAAATGCTGTACACACGTTTTAAAAGTTAATACATACTTGATGAGAGGTGGTACACAAAATATGGGAAGATTAATTCTGGGACCATCATACCTATAGGACCGCCTCTCCTGGTACACCCCTCAAAGAGCGTTGCGCTCATCCAGTAACAATTTATTAGTGGTCCCCAGCCCAAGAAGTATCCGGCTATCCTCGACCAGGGCCAGAGTTTCTTCAGCTCTGGCCCCAGCCTGGTGGAACTCTGTCTAATGAGACCCTGGCCCTATGTGACTTAGATCAGTCCCGCAGGGCCTGCAAGAGCTGTCCCGCTAGGCCTTTGGTTGAGGGCAGCGACGGTTCCATCTTAGCTGGCCTACTACTCCACCATATTGCAGTCTACCTCGGATTCTCACCTGACTGCTAGTTATTAGTACCGATATGTAAATGCCATCTGGACGCTTGGTTTTAAGCTGTTTACTTTTGGGATATCATAGGTTTTAATTTTAAACTATGTATTATTCTGATATTATTTTAACTGGAATGTTGTTGGATGTGAGCTGCCCTGTGGCCGACCTCGGTCGGGAAAGGGCGAGATAAAAATCTAATAAACTGATAAATACTGTGAATGAAGCACATTGGCACGATTCTTTTTGTCATGCATAAGGTGTCTATACTGTTATTGACAGGGAGGGGCAAAAAGCTATGCTCAGCAATGAAGCCCCACCTTCTGACCAATGGAAGTCTTAGTCCACCTGAGCGCCTGGCTTCTGAGATTTCATTGGGCATCATTTTCACTCGTTCAAACGCTGTTTGGCCACCAGAAGAGCTAGGAAGCTGATGGATTCTGAAAAGAGGGTTTCTTGCAAAGCTGGATTCCACCCTCGATGCCTCATTCTGCAGTTTTTCTGCCTTCTTGAGGAATCAGGGTGTACCCATCCCACCCCCGCCATGTTTATAATGCAGTTCTGTATCTGATACATGGCATCCATTTCCATCAACTTGCTGAAATGTGTTTGCAGCCAATATATGAGCAAACCTCCAAACACGCTACACAAGAAAACCAGGAGTACATCAATCCTGACGCAAAAAAAACCCAATATAAGAAAAGCAGTTATGGGGAATGGACAAATATTTGTGAAACCTTTCAGTACCCACTGCTGTTCCACTGAGAACAATGGAGGGAAAACTCAAAGATTAAACAAACCTAACAGTGGTCCTCCTTTGGGTATGACACACAAAAAATCACACATATTAACGAGAAACGGTTTCCCACACAACTGCAACATGAGGGGCAAGGTACTTTGTTCTCACATTTGGAACTTAAATTCCTGAGGATCGCACTTGTCACCGCAGTGATGGAAAACACTTGCATTGCGGGAAGGGGGAGCGCTATTTGCATAGCTGTAGGGATTTTGTTCTGCTGGCACCTCCACATCCGGTCGGCTGCTTTGTGGCCGATGATGCCAAGAGGGGGAGGGTTTAACGTGCATCCATGCCTCGCCATTGTGGCTGTCAACAGAGCAGGCAGACAGGAGCCAGGGATCCTTTCAGGTTCATCTTTCACAGACTGCAGTTTTCGGTCGCCCATTAAAATAAGAAAACGGAGGTGACACCCCCATTTCTGTCCTTTCAACCAAAAAAAAGAGTTGTTAATGGGCTTTAGTGGTTTTACAAACACCGGAAAAGTGCATGGAAACTTTTGTATAACAAGTGGTTACGTTAAAAGTTGCCCTTTTCTCTGAGAGAAATCAAATTGTTGCCCCTTTGGAGATACAGAACTGTTGGATGAAAACAATATTGTCCCTGCGACTTGGTCATATCTTTCCTTTCCCATTCCTCGCCCACTGCTACACCTGGAAGAGCAACATCCTGGGCCCTAACGCTAATGCAATAAAATTTGCTTGATTAAAGAGGGCAAAGGGGGGGGGAATGCGACAATTTCGAGTCAGTTGTCAAATCACAAGAGAGGCAGCGATATCTAGAGGCCAGACAGAGCGAAGCAGCATCCTGGACAAAGAGGGCGGGGTCGGGCTGGATTGGGGCGGAGAGTCACCAGCGGGATGGAAGGGGGAGAACAAAGGGAAAAGAGGAAAGCAGAGCACAATACTGCGGAGTTTTCCTCATGAAAAATCGAAACTGGTTAGGGATGGGGTGGGAATGTCCACTGTCATGAAAAACAGATTTAAACCGTTTTGTTTTGTTTTTTTTGCTCCCACGGCAAAAGAGAGGCAAAATCTACCGTGAAAAATGCCCCATAAGAAAATGCAAGAGTGCATTGCGGTCAGTCGGTTTCCTGTAGGAGCTGACCGTAAGTTCATTAAGAGCGCTGCGATGTACCATCGTGTCCAAGAAAGGAAGCTGATGGGGATCGATACTACCAGCGAATTTAAGGACTGATTGCCAAAATGTGCCCACTCACTCTGCGGCCATTTTTTACATAGAACTAAGGAAAGTTAAGGCGTTGAGGCGTGGCCGAGAGGACAAAGGGGGTGGCAGTCGAGGGCCAATTACGGGATGAGCAATAGTGGACCATGCAAAGGCTGAGTTAAAGGGAGGGATCCTATGCCTGCTGTAGTTTATTAAAATAAATAACAAACCCTTTTTGGTCAGTAGTGAGTGAACTGTGTCGCGCATCAAAGGGAGAAGAGGGAAGTGGACATATAAATGGAGGAGAGGGCTATTCCTGGCAACCAGTCAAAATGGTTTCTCCAAGATGTAATGAGCATGCCTATCCTAATTGGTGCTTTGGAACATAGGCATTATTATGCTTCTTCAGTCATCTAGTTTTTGTGATTTTTTTGAGGTACCAAATTTGGCCAATGTGAGAACAGACTGCAGGAGTTGAGGTCAGCTTTGTGTGGCTTTTCTGACATCCCTTTAAAAAGCACTTTTCTACAGGAAGGTGTGGATGACGTAAAGAAAAATTATTTGTATGAAGAATCTGTATGTCATAAACATGTGTATTTGATTTAAATTTTTCTAACCAAGGAGATATTTTAAGAACTCTGCAGACCAACCAAACATGCCAAAGATATTCTGCACCTAGGTTTAAAAAGCTTTTTAAAAATAAAATTCACATTTCTGCTTCTGGATCAGTGTTCCTTGATTAATTTCAGGTATAACAGTCTATTATGTTTGCATTTCTCTGTTTTAATCACAATAAGGTTGCTTAGGGTTTATGATGATCCTATGTATTAATGACCTCCAAAATATGCAATTTTTACATTGCACATTTCTTTAAAAATGTGAATGTGAAACACATGCTGGATGCTGCTGCTGCAGTCTTCTTTTTTTGTGGGTGGGGCTTGAGAGGGCTATGTATGTTCATGCTTGGCTTTTCAAATCTTAATTGTCTAATTCATGCCCTGGGAATTCCCCCCAGGACGCCAGTGCAGACCTTTGAACTGGTGCGACGCTGGCAGAAGCCCCAGCCGGTGTCCATGGGAGGCGCCAGGAGGAAGGCGTCCAGGCCTCCCCACCAGCATTGGCCCAATCCTGGCCGACACAAGAAATACCAATGCCAGTTTGTTATGGGCTCTTCTAAGAAACAACTGGTTGTGTGGGTCGTGGCGTTCGGCCAGCAGGTCCATGTTTAAGGAAAGTGGCCTTATTGGTCTTGTAAGAAGTCCTAGACTTGAGTTCAATAGCACCTTACAGACCCACACATTTTGCAGTCAAAGCTCCTTTTGACAACACATGGCAAGGGGAACTTTGACTCTTGAAAGGTAACACCCACCTCGATCTTGTAAGTCTCCAAACTCCTACTGGAATGAAATGCAGATGTTAGACCAAACAACCCAATGTTGCCATCTAGAGTCTTTCCCCAAAAGTCCACCTTGATTGGGAGTGAAAGGTGATGTGACCTGGGTCCACTTTTCCTTAAGTTTGGTAACGCCTTACAGCCACCTATATTTGCTCATATTATTTATACCATCTACTGGTTCCCCCCCTTTTCCCCCTAGTGGGAACAACAAATAGCAAAGGGTTGCCACCTGTACGGTTCCTTACAGCTTTCAGACATGTGCGCCACCATGCTAGGTGTTTAGAATTTTATTGGTTTTATTATGGGAGCCGGCTTGCTGGGGAGGTTATAAGTCTAATAAATAAATAAATAAGTCTGTTCTCTACACTTCAGTTTGAGCATGTCCCTCTGTCGCTTGGAATAGCATCTTTTTAGCTTTTAAGATTCAGCTTATCACGTAACACCTTAGTAAGTATTATGTAGCCAGCTAGATTTATTGTTTTTATTATTGCCACTTGCCTATGTAAATTGTATTTTGATCTTTTTTTAAAAAAACCTTCTTAATTAATAAAGCTCTTTAAGCTTAAAGGTTTGAGTTTACAGACCTAACCCAGTATTTTCAGTTTCTCTACTGGTACACAGCAAAGTCTCTGTTGTCATATACGGAGACCATATGGGCCAATGGGGAGGCTGCACTGCTGGCCCAGTCTCCTCCCCACCAACATAAAAACCACTGGCAGGACAGGCGTGGCACAGGATGCTGTCTGACAGCTACCAGTCATCAGGACCTATGAGTGTTGTGTGGTACACAAGGTGGCAAGAAAAGCACCAACAGCGCACTCAGTACCACAGGGCTAGCACTTAGCACAAACTTCCACCTGAGGTCCGACAGTGTCCCAGCCAGAGGCCGACAGGCCGGGGGTGGTCGAAGGTAAGGCGTCCTGTGTGTACCGGAAGGCTTCTTGCCCCGTACCCCACCTCCCTGCTAAGTACGCAGAGAAGCGTCAGACTCACTGATCAAAGGTAAAGTTGCTTTTTATTGGGAGAACTACATTTCAGATAGGAAAGCTGAGAAACGGGGCCTTAGCTGTCTAGCTAAGGAGAGCCTCTAGATGCTTGGAGAATAGATAACCCACAGGAGAGGGTCTTTACACACTATTCACATAGTCATGATACATACTCTAGAATAGGTTTCATTTTAATGTCATCAAATTTAATGCAAAATATTGTAAAAGCATAAAGTGGGATTAGGAAACTATCTGAACAGAGGACCGGCACATGCACCCCCCCCCAAAGGGGGCCCCCCGCCACAGATACAGGGGAGGTTTGCGAGGAGCCAGTGCGCCGTCAGATGGCCATGGCGGCTTAGGCAGCCCAGAGTGTAGCAACGTAGCCCTATTGCAGGCCTGGCGCCGCCACCTTGATGCAGACGCATGACACCCCCCAACGTCGCTCCCACCCCAGTGCCTGACCCAGCATCCCCTGGGCCGATTTGCATCTGGGCCAGAAATGGTGTCGGCGGCTCACAACCACCCCGTCGACTGCAGACTTGCCCCAGTAGGGTCCCCCCCAGGATTGCACCTGTCCTGTCACTCCCCCCCAGGATGCTCTCCCAGAACCGTCACCAGCAAGACCCTCACAAGGCCCACAGTCAGACACATGCTGCTGGGATGGCTCATTCGGGGTCTGGCTGCCATCTGAGCTTGGACACCCCCATCCTGTGGGTCGCGAGCCCCAAGGGGGTTGCAAAGTGTTTTCTGGGGGGTCGTCGCCACGTTATTTTTACTTGTAATTATTTTTACTAAAAATTTCACATGGAGGTTTTTAACATTTATTTATTAAATTCAGCCATCTACGTTCTAGGACTTCCTGCCTTGTTACCACTATTTGCCTCAGTTCCTCATTTTCCCCTCTCCAAAATCTCTTTTCAGGAGAAGGAATCTGCCTTGTATCTTCAACAGTGAAGACAGATGAGAAGAATTCATTTAGTTTTTCACCAATCGCTTTATCCTCCCTTACAGTTCCTTTACTCCCATTGTCATCCAATGGTCCAACCGCTTCCCGAGCTGGTTTCCTACTCCTAATATACTTAAAGAATTTCTTATTGTTTGTTTTGATGTGTTTAGCAATCTGCCCCTCAAAATCTTTTTTGCATCTCTAACTATCTGCTTGCATTTCCTTTGTACAAGTTTGTGTTTGCTTCTGTTCACCTCGTTTGGGCAAACCTTCCAGTCTCTGAAGGAAGACTTTTTTTCTCTAATTGCTTCCTTCACCTTACCCGTTAGCCATGGTGGTGACCTCTTGGACATATTACAACCTTACCTGACCTGCGGTATACAAGCTAGCTGAGCCTCTAGTAATGTGGACTTGAGTAACCCCCAAGTCTTTTCAAGAGATTTAACCCTCCTAACTGTTCCTTTCAACTTCCTCTTTACCACTTTTCTCATTTTAGAGAAGTTCCCTCTTTTAAAGTCAAAGGTAATTGTGTGAGATTTCCCAGTCACTTTCCCACTTACTGTAGAGGAGATGCAAGAGACACAGCCTGCTATGTATGGTCCCACAAGATACTGGGTGCTTTGATTCTAGCTGTCTTTATCATAAAAAATAAAAAGCAAGTATCCAGTCCTCAAGGAGCTGTGTTGAAAATGTGACAAACAAAAGGGGGAAATATTGTCGAAGGCTTTCACGGTCAGAGTTCATCAGTTCTTGTAGGTTATCTGGGCTGTGTGACCGTGGTCTTGGTATTTTCTTTCCTGACGTTTCGCCAGCAGCTGTGGCAGGCATCTTCAGAGGAGTAACACTGAAGGACAGTGTCTTTCAGGGAAAGGTTTTTTTAAAATCATTGCTCTGGTCTTTCCACCCAAATAGAAGGCTTCTAAACACCTCATGCGCACGCTTTTAACATTTGATAGTGATCTTCACATTTGACAGTGATTTCAAAAGAAGTCGATTGGACAATCAGGAAACTTAGTAAAAGAAATCACAGACTTGGTAAGGGGAACCATGTTCACCAACTGAGGCACAAGGCCTGCCGCGTCTGTCAAATTGATACGTGGCTTGAGCCATGTACCTCTCAGGCTCTCCACATGCTTCCAGTGCAAGAGAAGTTATCCATCGTTGCTTCACGGAGGTCAGAGGCGGCTGCTTGGCCTGGCATGGAAACGGGGCTAGCAAAAGAGATTCTTCCAAACCAGGCAAAAATCTTCAAAGATATGACCGGCAGACTCCTAGATGCCTTCTCCAAAGATTATACTGGGTAGATCCCTCCTTCTGATCCATCTTTTTGTTGTGTAGATCCTCAGTCCAATGCAGTTATCCCCCCTCCCCCAGTCCTGCCTGCCCCTCCACAGATTTCTTCGCAATTCCCATTTGGCACCATGTTGATTAAAGCAACCCCTTCTTCTGTCTCTTGTGTACCATCTGTATGGGGGGGGAGAATAAAGCCCAATTAAAAAGGTAAAGGTCCCCTGTGCAAGCACCGGGTCATTCCTGACCCATGGGGTGACGTCACATCCCGACGTTTCCAAGGCAGACTTTGTTTGCGGGGTGGTTTGCCAGTGCCTTCCCCAGTCATCTTCCCTTTACCCCCAGCAAGCTGAGTACTCATTTTACTGACCTCGGAAGGATGGAAGGCTGAGTCAACCTTGAGCCGGCTACCTGAAACCAACTTCCGTCGGGCTCGAACTCAGGTCGTGAGCGGTGCTTGGACTGCAGTACTGCAGCTTACCACTCTGCTCTTAAAACCCAATTTGGGCACACATATTACCAGTTTCAACACACCCTTCCTGCCTGTTGAATCAGGATGGGTTCGAAATCAGCCCGCACAGATTTGGGGATGGAGCATGGGGGGGTGGAGTTTGGGGAGGGGAGGGCCCTCAGCAAGGTATAACGCCATACAGTCCCCCCTCCAAAGCAGCCCTTTTCTCCAGGGGATCCGCTCTCTGGAGGTCAGATGTGATTCCAGGAGATCTCCAGGCCCCACCTGGAGGTTGGCAACCCTAGCCATGGGTCGAGAAACAGGTTGGAAATTCAAGAGACGGGAGAGGCACAGAAAGCTGGATGGTCCAGAAGCACAGAATCTTGCCAATGTCACAAGACAGCCTTTAACCCTCAAGGATCCAGTAGCTGCCGCAACTGCCCCATCAAATCTCTGGCCAACACTGCTCCCCTAAAGGACACGCACTTTACCACCATCCCCCCCCCCAAATTCTTCGTTTTGCACCAAGGAAAATCCAGCTGCTCCTCAATTCTGGAGAGCCGCTGTGTTGCCAGCACAATTCCAGTGCTAGGAACTTGATGAAACTTTTAAAAAACTAAACAAAGATGACCAGGACTCCAGTTCTGCTTTCCCCACTCAAATTACCGCATACCGCCTCCCAGTACGTGACCTCTTTGGTGCCCGCATAGCCCCATCCTAGTTCAGGCCTCGACACAGAATTCCTCAAGCAGCCGTACCGTCCCTAGAAGGGTCTGCAGGTTTGTCCAAGCAGCCCGACGTCTTCCGGCTCCTTCTGCCCCAGGAAAAGCACCGCAAGAAGGCGGGGAGTCTCTGCTTCTCAGTTTCCAGCCCATCTTTGGAAAGGAAAGAACACGACACGTCAGAAAACACGGGCAAAACCAACTAAAACCAGTTGTAGATTTCAGCAGTTTAACTCCCACACAACCTTGTGCAGTAGGTTAGGCAGCGTATGCATGAGTGGCCAGGAAGCTTCCTAGCAGAGTAAGGATTTGAACCCCGATCCCCCAGGCTGACACTCTAACCATAAGACCACACCGGCACCTCAAAGCTACCAGTTGCCACCAGCAGAGTCAGAGGGAGGGAAAGCAACAGCCAAACATTCTTCCATCAGTGTTACTCCTCTGAAGATGCCGGCCACAGCTGCTGGGGAAACGTCAGGAAAGAAAATACCAAGACCACGGTCACACAGCCCGGATAACCTACAAGAACCAATGAACTCTGACCGTGAAAGCCTTCGACAATATTTTGAATAGAACTCTTGCAGCAATTTAAAGCCTCGTTCGATTTAGGCTCGCAGAAGCATTCATGGACTACAGCCCTTGCTCAGATGCATGAAGTGTACGTTTGTGGGGCAGATAAACGTATACCCAAAGCTACAACCACCTAACGGTCAGGAAGCAGGGAGCCAGAACCTAGTGAAGCTGGAGAGCTCCGTTTCTTATGGCGGAAGTGTGCAGAGTTACATAACAGGGCACAGATAAAACAGGCCTCAATCAGAAGGAAGAATCAACCTGCTCAGAGCGGTTGATGGATTAGCAAAGCAGGATTGGGGGGTGGGGGGAATCCAACCCAACTGAGAAAAGTACACAGTCCAGACACAGAATTTGCCAAGACATTAGCCCCTATAGCAAGCCAGAAATTCCAGTTTTTTTGTTCAAGCCAGGGGCACTTGGGTGTGGGAGAGAATATTGAACTTTGAAAAGAATCTGCCCCCTGAACGTTAAACGCTTCTGTTAAACGCTAAGTTTTGGAAGCGTACATCGGAGCCTCTGAAGTCCTGTCCCACATTGCTGGGGGATAAAAGGCTGCAAAACGTGATGCGTCAGAACATTAAGCGGTGCTAGAAAAATTAAAGTAGTTTCTGGCAGGTAGCAGAGTTAGGCTGTAGCAGCAGTACCCCCAAAAAGGTAACAATGGAAGGATGGTTGTTCATTCTCATTTGCATCTGACCAAGGGAGCTTCGACTCGCAACAGTTTATAACCTGGGAAATGTTGTCGGTCTTTACGGTGCTCAGTAATTCAAAAGGGTTGCCATAAGTTAGAAGCGATTTGATGGCACTTAGCACACAGACACACACACAAACAAGGTGCTCCTGGACTTGAATTTTGTTCTACAAAAATGAAAGAAAATGGGCTTTAAAAATCCTTAGCAGGTAAGTTAGTACCTGATAGAATTATAGAATCCTTGAGTTGGAAGGGGCCACACAGGCCATCTAGTCCAACCCCCTGCTCAATGCAGGATCAGCCTGGAGCATCCCTGACAAGTGTTTGTCCCACCAATGCTTGAAGACTGCCAGTGAGGGAGAGCTCACCACCTCCCTAGGTAGCTGATCCCACTGTTGAACAACTCTTACTGTAAAAACAAATTTCCTAATATCCTAATACCTTTCCGCCCACAATTTAAACCCATTATTGCGAGTCCTATCCTCTGCTGCCAACAGGAACAGCTCCCTGCCCTCCTCTGAGTGACAGCCCTTCAAATACC
The DNA here is from genome assembly GCF_029931775.1 of Euleptes europaea. Classification (NCBI taxonomy): domain Eukaryota; kingdom Metazoa; phylum Chordata; class Lepidosauria; order Squamata; family Sphaerodactylidae; genus Euleptes; species Euleptes europaea. The sequence continues at coordinate 3,280,997 of NC_079316.1, forward strand.
TTAAGAGAGCAATCGTGTCCCCCCCTCAACCTCCTCCAGACTGAACATTCCCAATTCCCTCATCCTTTCCTCGTAGGGCTTGGTCTCCAGGCCCCTGATCCTCCTCGTCGCTCTCCTCTGCACCCGCTCCATTCTGTCCACATCCTTTTTGAAGGGAGGCCTCCAGAACTGCACACAATAGAAACATGTGTGTGCGAGGGGGGGGGCGCTAAATCCATGCTGGCCAAAGGACATTAAAGAGAGCTGGTGCAGCACAGCGGGGAGAGTGACAGACTTTAGGATCCTGGGTTCCAATGTCCACTTCCACCATGCTGGATGTGACCTTGGACCATTACAAACTCTCAGCCCGTCCTACCTTGCAGAGCTGTTGTAAGACAGGGAAAAGCCAGTATTTGGCCATTCATGCACGGGAGGTTTTGCCTTGGGTTTGCTGCCCATTGCCCCCCCGCCACATTCTCAAAACTCAACAATAAGCCCCCAGGGAGAGTGCTGAGGACTCGGATGGGGAAAATGTGCCTCCAGAGAGAGGCAAATCACTGCATTAATAAATCAAAAGGACAACACGGCATTTGTGGGAGAATGGGAGGCACGGACAACATAGTGCGTTAATGAACTTAATTTGGGAAATGTTAAGGGACATATTGTCGAAGGCTTTCATGGTCAGAGTTCATTGGTTCTTGTGGGTTATCCGGGCTGTGTGACCGTGGTCTTAGTATTTCGCCGCTGGCGAAACATCAGGAAAGAAAATACCAAGACCACAGTCACACAGCCCGGATAACCCACAAGAACCGTTAAGGGCCATGTTTCGATCGAATTCAAATTGTTTGAAGCAATGAAGATGATCAAAGTGAAAGATTAGACTTTAAGAGAATGATACATGTGGGTTATTACAACGAATTAGACTTTAAGTACAAAGTACTTTAAGTACAAAGAGAGAAATAACGATCTTAAATGGATAGAGGAGGCGAAACGTCAGGAAAGAAAATACCAAGACCACGGTCACACAGCCCGGATAACCCACAAGAACCGTTAAGGGCCATGTTTCTATCGAATTCAAATTGTTTGAAGTGATGAAGATGATCAAAGTGAAAGATTAGACTTTAAGAGAACGATACATGTGAGTTATAACGAATAAGACTTTAAGTACAAAGTGCTTTAAGTACAAAGAGAGAAATAAGGATCTTAAATGGATAGAGGAGGCGAAACATCAGGAAAGAAAATACCAAGACCACAATCACGCAGTCCGGATAACCCACAAGAACCGTTAAGGGCCATGTTTCGATCTAATTCAAATTGTTTGAAGCAATGAAGATGATCAAAGTGAAAGATTAGACTTTAAGAGAATGATACATGTGGGTTATTACAACGAATTAGACTTTAAGTACAAAGTACTTTAAGTACAAAGAGAGAAATAAGGATCTTAAATGGATAGAGGAGGCGAAACGTGAGGAAAGAAAATTCCAAGACCACGGTCACGCAGCCCGGATAACCCACAAGAACCGTTAAGGGCCATTGGTTCTTGTAGGTTATCTGGGCTGTGTGACCGTGGTCTTGGAATTTTCTTTCCTGACGTTTCCCCAGCAACTGTGGCAGGCATCTTCAGAGGAGCAACACTGAAGGACAGTGTCTCCACTGTCCAAGACCACGGTTACACAGCCTGGATAACCTACAAGAACCAATGAACTCTGACCGTGAAAGCCTTCGACAATATGTTAAGGGCCACGTTTCGATCTAATTCAAATTGTTCGAAGCAATAAAGATGATCAAAGTGAAAGATTAGACTTTAAGACACTGGTTCCCAACCAGGGGTCCGTGGACCCCCAGGGGTCCATGAGAACTAAATTAAGGTCTGTGAAACAAAGTTATAAACACATAATAAATTAATATTTTCAATTAAAAGTTCTCTATTATAAATATATATATTCAAATATTATTCTAAGTTTAATGTTTAACTAACAGTTATGATTAAAGTTTATTTTCAAATTCTCGGAATTTTTATTTTGAACCTGGGGGTCCCTGCACCGAACAAAAAAGTCCTAGTGGTCCCTGGTCAAAAAAAGGTTGGGAACCACTGCTTTAAGAGAACGATAAACGTGGGTTATTACAACGAATCAGACTTTAAACCCAAAAAGAGAAATAAGGATCTTAAACGGGCAGAGGAGGGGAGCGGGGAAGTCAATTATACACATCTTTTGAGTGACAAGGTAGAAATACCGCGGTCTTGGTATTTTCTTTCCTGACGTTTCGCCTCCTCGATCCATTTAAGATCCTTATTTCTCTCTTTGTACTTAAAAGCACAAGAACCAAAGGTGGAAATTGTTTCTATTGCACGCCACGTGAATGGAAGGACACAACTGAATGTGAATTAGTTTGAAAAGCAAGAAAAAAAAGAGAGAAATAAGGATCTTCAATGGACAGAGGAGGGGAGAGGGGAAGCCAATGATATCCATCTTTGGAGTGACAAAGCAGAAATTGTTTCTATTGCACGCCGCGTGAATGGAAGGACACGATTGAATGTGAATTAGCTTGAAAAGCAATAAAAATAAAAATAATAATTAAAGGGAAAAAAAGCAGAGAGGGGCAAAGATCCCAGGAAAGGCGCCCGGGCCCCGCCGCCGAGCGGGGGAGGAAGCCCGGGGAGGGGCGGGGAGGGGGTTTTGGCACCTGCTGTCAGCTGGAGGGCGGCGCGGAGGGCGCGCAGGGCGGCGCGGCGGACGGGCTGCGGGGCGCCGGGGCTGTAGTGGGCGGCCTGGGTGGCCCCGCGGGGGGCGCCGGGGGTCGCGGCGGCCCGGCGCAGCAGCGCCTCCAGCCGCAGGCGCGCCGCCTCCCGCTCGGCCCCGGGCGGCTCCGGCCCCTCGCCCACCAGCACGCCCACCAGCCCGGCCGACGGCGCCAGCTGCCCGCGCACGTCGCGCACCACCTCGCCCAGCCCACGCCGGCGGCCCCCCGACGGGCGGCACAGCACGAAGGCCAGCGGGCAGCGGGGCCAGCGCCGCCCCGCGCCCCGCCGCGCCTCCGCCCGGCCCCAGCGCGGGGGGTCCGCGCCCCGCTCCGGCGCCCCCGACGGCCCCGACGCCTCGCCGAAGAGGTCCCGCGCGAAGCGCTCCAGCAGGGCGCGCGGCGGAGCCTCCCCGGCGCGCCGCTCCGCCACCAGCAGCAGCCGCTGCCGGCCCCCCGCCCGCCCCACCAGAGCCTCCAGCGCCCGCAGCACCGACGCCGACGCCGCCTCGCCCTCCTCCTCCTCCTCCTCCTCCTGCTGCTGCTGCTGCTGGGGCTCCATGCGCGCCGGAGCAGCCCTCGCCGGCCCGGCCCTGCCGCCTCCCCGGCTGCTTGGCGCCGGCCTTGGGGGCGCCCCCAGGGCCGCCCGGCTGGCCGGGTTTGGAGGGGGGGGGTCCTGGCGATTTGGGGGCGGGGAAGGGAAGGGGCCGCCCGCCCGACCCTCCCCCCCTCCGCAGCAGCCCTTTTCGCTGGCCTCGGCCCCTCGGGAAGGAGCAGGGGAGGGCCAGGGTCCAGCAAACAATAGACGCCTTCGAGCAAAGGGTGGGGAGAAAGGTTGTGGGTGTCTGCGCGGAGGGCCGCACTGAACGGGTTCTTTACATGGTCAAGACATGGACGGATTTTAAAAAAAATAAATAAATACGGTCTAAGGCCGCTGCATATTGGGATCGATGGGCGAAAACGGATCCGACCGGTAGAGTTAATGAATCATAGATAAATAGGTGGTTAATAAATGGATATAACAATTGATTTTTAAATACTGTCACAACACCACTCCGGACGTCCAAGGGTGGAGGGCACGAAGGTGGGTGGTGGAGGTTTGGGCACTATATAGTATATAAAGGATAGTGTATAATGTATGAGCTGACCTGGATGGCCCAGGCTAGCCTGATCTCATCAGATCTCAGAAGCTAAGCAGGGTCAGCCCTGGTTAGTATATGGATGGGGGACCACCAAGGAAGACCAGGGTTGCTGTGCAGAGGAAGGCACTGGCGAACCACCTCTGTTAGTCTCTTGCCATGAAAACCCCAAAAAGGGGTCGCCATAAGTCGGCTGCGACTTGACGGCACTTCACACACACACACACACACATAATGTATGAGCAATGGATATATTAGTGCTCTTTATGTGATTTTGTATTTTTTGGTATTGTACTATGATTCTATTTTTTTGTTTTATTTTTTGCTTATTCATAAAAAGCGATACAAATTTACTAAAAAAAATCTGAATATCTCTCTGCAGTAGTGGGAAAGAGCAAGAGTCCAGTAGCACCTTAAAGACTAACAAAGATATTTTCTGGCAGGGTATGAGCTTTCGTGAGCCACAGCTCACTTCTTCAGATCTGAATATCTCTCTGCAGTAGTGGGAAAGAGCAAGAGTCCAGTAGCACCTGAAAGACAAACAAAGATATTTTCTGGCAGGGTATGAGCTTTCGTGAGCCACAGCTCACTTCTTCAGATCTGAATATCTGTCTGCAGTAGTAGAAAAGGGCAAGAGTCCAGTAGCACCTGAAAGACAAACAAAGATATTTTCTGGCAGGGTATGAGCTTTCGTGAGCCACAGCTCACTTCTTCAGATACTGCTAGAATGTGAATCCATCTGCCTTTAAGCAGAGGGGAGTGAATTCAGACAAGCATTAGTATGTAAATGTTAACAGTATGTAAATGTGAATAGCAGGCGTGACATCAGAGTCTGACATCAGAAAGCACAATATTCAAAAACCGGTGGGAGAACATTTCAACCTTCCAGGACATTCTGTTGCAGATTTAAGAGTAGCAGTTCTGTTACAAAGGAATTTCAAAGGGAGATTGGAAAGAGAAACTGCTGAATTACAGTTGATATTCAAACTAAAGTCAATGCATTTACCTGGGCTGAATAAAGACCTTGCATTCATGGCTCATTACCAATGCTGATTTCTCCACACCCATCTCTCCCCTGGACATCACAGACTCTTCTGCATACCACACCTAATCCCATCACGCCTGCTATTCACATTTACATACTGTTAACATTTACATACTAATGCTTGTCTGAATTCACTCTCCTCTACTTAAAGACAGATGGATTCACATTCTAGCTGTATCTGAAGAAGTGAGCTGTGGCTCACAAAAAAGCTCATACCCTGCCAGAAAATATTTTTGTTAGTCTTTAAGGTGCTACTGGACTCTTGCCCTTTTCTACTACTGCAGACAGATTAACACGGCTACCCACTGTGAATTATCTTGGGAAGGAGTTGTCATTCCGGGAGATCTCCAGGGACCACCTGGCAATTGGCACCCCCGGCCCAATTTTGCGGTCGCTTGGACGCTCGTGAGCTAGAGTTGCCAACTCCCGGCCAGGAAATTCCTAGAGATTTGGGTGTGGAGTTGGTTCAGGGAAGGACCTCCGTGGGGTATAATGCCTTCGAGTCCGCTCTCCAAAGAAGCCATGCTTACAATTGCCTTCCCTTCCCCTCCTCACAACAGACACCCTGTGAGGTAGGTGGGGCCGAGAGAGCTCTAAGAGAGCTGTGACTAGCCCAAGGTCACCCAGCTGGCTTCATGTGCAGGAGTGGGGAAATAAATCCAGTTCACCAGATTAGAAGAAGAGTTGGTTTTTATATGCCGACTTTCTCTACCTTTTCAAACTGGCTTACAATCCCCTTCCCCTCCCCACAACAGACATCCTGGGAGGTAGGTGGGGCTGAGAGAGCTCAAAGAGAGCTGTGACTAGCCCAAGATCACCCAGCTGGTTTCATGTGTAGGAGCAGGGAAACAAATCCAGTCCTCCAGCTTAGCGTCTGCCCCTCATGTGGAAGAGTGGGGAATCAAACCCTCCGCTCCAAACCACCGCTCTTAACCACTACACCACCCTGGCGCCCATGAAACAGTGGGGCAGCTGGGAAAGGCCTTTCCCCTAATGCTGGGTTTCACTTTGGCTACAAACTATGACCTTTTAAAAAAATGCGCTGATGGCAAACAGGCAGGCGGGGGAATGTGAACATAACCTCTCAGCACACAAGCCAAGCCCCGTTTACCTTTCGGTGTTCATTAACAGAGGCAGGCTCTCCAGCATGGCCAAGGTTTTCTGTTCTTGCTTGGTGATCAGTCGGGAGACAGAAAGGGATTATCCGCAAGGGTGGCTTTACACAGCGGGGCAATATCCGCACTGGTTGTAGACAGGCAGATGTGGCCTGCGGCTCTGCACCTGCTCAGGTGTGCGCGTAGTGGGGGGGGGGGAGGGTGCCTTCCTCACTGGCCACAGTACCCAAAAGCTCTGGAGGCGGCATGCATGCTCGTCCAGGGACCTGTGGCCCTGATCCAACTGAAGCTAGTTGTGAGTTAGAGCCGAGATAATATGGCAGGCAGTTCAGTGATTCTTCGCCCTTTAAAACAAAAAGAAGCCGGCCATAAGATAATATACGATCCTAAACTATGCCTACTGAATAAAACCCCGGACAGCATCGACAAGGACCAACGAGATATGTTAAAAGATTTAGTTACAGCTGCAAGGATAGTTCTAGCATCGCTATGGGAAACAAATAGAATACCACAAATCGAGACCTGGGTTGACAAAGCATACGAATACATCACAATGGCACAATTAACTGAAACACTACAGAAAGACCACGGTCACACAGCCCGGATAACCTACGAGAACCAATGAACTCTGACCGTGAAAGCCTTCGACAATATTACTACAGAAAGAAACTCAAAAACAAAATAGAGACAAATGGAAATCCTTCTACGAATATATTAAAACCAAAAAATGACAACAAAACCTTACAAGGCTCAGCAGATTCATATTTGAGATCGAACACAACCTATTAATAAGTTAATGTATTATGACACCCTATAAGGGGGCGGTATTAGATATACTAATGTTGTATAATATCTATATATTTATCTCTATCTCTATCTATCTATCTATCTATCTATCTATCTATCTATCTATCTATATATATATATATATTCCTTTTTTATTATTCCCTTGCCCTTTTTTCCTTCTGTATCCCATTTATTATTAAAAACCAATAAAATATTTATATAAAAAAATAAAACAAAAAGAAGCCGCAGGAAGCTGAAGACAGCTCAACCGTTTCTCTTCCTGCGGCTTTTCTGCTCAAAACTGCACCCCCCCATTCTGCTTTATTTGTTTGGGGCGGGGGCACATTTTCCCCACAGGAAGACAAGCAGCTGATGATTTTGAGCAAACATGGTAGGAAAGGGTTAAGTAACCCCCACTCTCCCTCCCACCAGTCATGTGGTCTGGATTTTAGTTTCCCAAAGTTTCATTTTTTTCAAAAGGTGGCCAGAGAATCACAGAGCTACTTCTGAGACTTCTTTGTGATGTCAAGTCACTGACCCCAATGGGTTTTCAAGGGCAGAGACATAGGTAGTAAACATGAAGGTACACATGCTAAGGTAGCTTAGAGTGCACCAGCTCACGGCTTTCTCTCAACTACTGGATATATTTGTAATTTTGCTTGTAGAAAACTAAGGCATTTCTAATTTTTAAATTCCATAAATATGTCAAATATTGCAACTTTGTACACGAAGTTATAAATAATGCCTTCTATGTTGGTAAAGCAGTAAATCTGGTTCAGGGTTGATAGGGCAGCAAACATTGCATGCATTTGTTCTCCCCAAAATATCCACCACCCCAAAAAACACCAAGGAAAAAAACTGTTTTGTTCCCCCCCCCCCCCCGTGGCGTCAAAATTTCCAGAAAATTTACATTTCCAGCCCAGGCAAAGGCAGTAACTGAATCCAGGACTGCAGCTAGCCCCCCCCCCCCAAAAAAAAACTCTGCCAGGCACTCAGCTTCTGCCTTATCTCCCCCCCCCCCAATGTTTACTAGGGCAATGGGGCAAGGTCAGCTTTTTCTGTTGCTACAGCAGTGAGCAGCAGCTGTTTCCACACAGGCAAAGCAGACTGTGAACACAGCATGCAAGACCTTGGCTTCTGCCCTGCCCCCCCCCCCCACAATCCAGCATTTTGGACACACTCAAACCCCTCTTTCAGCAACTTTCCTGCTCAGAGCCAGAGTAGCAAGTGTGATCATAAAATCACAAGCAGTAGAAAAGAGCAAGAGTCCAGTAGCACCTTAAAGACTAGCAACATTTCTGGCAAGGTAGGAGCTGTCGTGAGCCACAGCTGCATCTGAAGAAGTGAGCTCACAACAGCTCACACCCTGCCAGAAATTTTGTTAGTCTTTAAGGTGCTACTGGACTCTTGCTGTTTTTTACCACCAAGTCCTATGAGGAAAGGTGGAAGGAGCTGGGTTTGTTTAGCCTGAAGAGAAGACTGAGAGGGGATATGATAACCATCTTCAAGTACTTGAAGGGCTGTCATAGAGAGGAGGGTGCCGAGTTGTTTTCTGTTGCCCCAGGTCGGACCAGAACCAAAGAGTTGAAATTAAATCAAAAGAGACATTAGGAAGAATTTTCTAATAGAGTTTTCCTCTGTGGAACAGGCTTCCTCAGGAGGTGGTGAGCTCTCCTTCCCTGGAGGTTTTTAATAAGAGGTTAGTTGGCCATCTGTCAGCAATGCAGATTCTATGATCTTAGGCAGATCATGAGAGAGAGGGCATCTTGGCCACCTTCTGGCCATGGAGTAGGGGTCACTGAGTGTGTTGTAGGGGAGGTAGTTGTGAATTTCCTGCTTTGTGCAGGGGGTTGGACTAGATGGTGGCCCCTTCCAATGCTATGATTCTACTACTAGTGACAGACTAACACAACTACCCATCATGATCTATCTCCATAAAATCATTAGTTAGAGGGGGCCATACAGGCCATCTAGTCTTTTTTTCATTTCATTTCATTAACCTTTATTGGCATACCAAAGACAGAGATAGAAAAAACAACAACAAAATACCTCCAAAGAGCAATACATATAAGTTACAGTCGGGTTAATAAAACTTTTCTTGTTCTTTAAGAACTCCTGTAAGAAATTCAGCCACGGTAGCAGTAATTTTGGGATCATGGTCACTCAAAAGAAATTTGCATTTCACTTCATTACTCCTGTATGTCTTGTACTGGAGCAAAGTAGATAGCAGTTTATCCCGCAGAGTCACATAGAAGGGGCAATCTAAAAGGATGTGGTCAATTGTATCTAACAAGTTTAAACCGCATGTGCATAGGCGTTCATGTCTAGGGATCTGGAGGTATCGGCCTAAGAGCATCCTAGATGGGAATGCATTAACCCTAGCTAATAGAAAAGCGCGGCGTTGAGAAGGTATCTCTAGGTTATCTAGATACCTAGCCATTTTACCCGATCCATTATTAAGGCCTAGGGCCGCCGGAGAGCAGATGGGGGGAAGAGCTGGGTTAAAATTCTGCAATTCTACATCAAGGAGACGTTGCTTGATTCTTTTAAAGATGTACGATTCATTGGCCAGAGCAAGATTATCTAAATCAATTCCAATTTGACAGAGTCTAGATCTAATCAATATGTCCCATGAGAAATAATGAAGCTCACTTTTCAAGAAATATAAAAGGGAACTTGGCTCAGTTTGAAAATATAATTTGAGCCAATATCTTATTGTTTGAATCCAGGCTTTGGTGGCAATCAAGTTTTGCCCAGTTTCATAACAAATTGTGAAATATGAGACACATTTAGGTATCCCCAATATTTGTCTAAGAAATATGGCTTGGATGTTCTCCACTTCTTGATTAAGAGTTCCAAGCCATAAGGGAACTCCAAACAGAAGTTGGGGGAATATTTTCAAATTCAGGATTTTTATCACTGCAGGAACACACTGATTCCCCTTCGCGTAGAAAAACTGCTTGAGTTGATTTAAGGAAATCCTGGTGGCTTTAATAGTATTTTGTCGATGTATAGACCAATTGAGATTATAGTTATAAGTAATTCCCAAATACTTATAGCTTTTAACTTGTTCAATTGAATCCTTCCCAATGTGCCATTTGTATAAGGACCATTTTTTGGAAAATACCACTACTTTTGATTTGGAGGAGTTAATAGAAAGTAAATTAAAATGGCAATAAATATTAAAAGCATCTAAATATCGTTGGAGGCCTACTTTAGTGAAAGAAAGAATGACGTCCGCATAAAGAAGTAGAGGTAAAGACTGGGACCCTAATTTAGGTGGATGACCATTAACTGAACCCAATGACTGCACTAGATCAGAAAGAAAAATATTAAAAAGTAGGGGAGCTAAAACACACCCTTGTTTAACGCCTCTTTGAATTAAGATTTTCTTAGTCAGTCTACCATTAGGTGAGTATTTAACTTGGCAGGTGGTATTTAAGTGTAATTTCTTTAAAAGTATTAGCAGTCTGGGGTCAATTCCTAGATTTGACAATTTGTCCCACAGTTTCTCTCTAGGAATAGAGTCAAAAGCACTTTTTAGGTCTATGAAAGCTGCAAACAATTTCCCCCCACCTATCTTCATGTATTTTTCCACAAGAAAGGATAAAACGATACAGTGATCTAAAGATGATTTGTTCTTAGTGAATCCTATTTGCTCTGGGCCAATAATGGATTTAGCTTGAGACCACTCCGAAAGGCGGGTCTCAAGGTGTCTAGCATATAACTTGCCCAGTACTGATAGCATGCTAATAGGACGATAATTTCCCGGTAGATTGGGGTCTCCCTTTTTATAGATTGGCATTAATATTGAGTTCAGCCATGAATCAGGAAGGATACCATAATGATCAATTGATGTAAAAAGACTGGCTAGTAGTGGAGCCCACCAGTCAGCATATTTCTTAAAAAGTTCGACAGGGAGCCCATCAGGACCTGGTGCTCGACCGCTTTTTAGTTTAGAAATTAGGGTCATAATTTCTTCCCTACTTACTGCATGCCATGGAGGGATATTTGCGGGAATAATTTCATCATTATCAGATGGAGGGACCACAGCATGGCCAAAGACGTTAGAAAAATAATCAACCCATACTTGAGGCATAACACCTGAGTCAGGAGAGGGTTTGTTGTTTAATAGACAAGAAATTGTTCTCCAAAAGATTTTACTGTCACTTGATTTCAGAGATAAAAAGAGCTGGTCCCATCTTTTTTGATAATAGGCTTTCTTTTTATTAACCACTAATTCCTGATAAGCTTTTTTGGACGATAAATATTGCTCCATATCGATTGTTTGGCCTCCTTTCCTAGATTTCCCCAAAACCGATCGCAAATTCCTTTTTTGAGTTAAACATTCATGATCAAACGAGGTCGATGTTTCAAAAGTAATTTTACGTATCGGTTTGGCTATAGAGCTACATTGCTCTATAACTTGAGAAAAGGCTATTAGCACCTCCTCATGAGAGGAAGAGCCAATTATGGACATCTTTAATTTGGACAATAAGTCAGATTGGAGGATATTGAACAATTCAATTTCTGTAGATTCTGACCATTTAATCCTTGTCAGGATTAGAACCTTATTCTCATCAGGGGAGGGATTTAAAAAATTGAAGGTCTTTATCGGCAAGTTTAATAGAAATGAAAGGGGGAGATGATCACTTTCAGTACGGGTTTCAATATTCACTGACTTGACAAGAGGCAACAAGTTCAAAGAGCATAAACCATAATCAATCACACTACAGCCTCTTGTAGATATAAAGGTGGAGTTTGTTGATGAAGGGAATTGTGGTAGTCCATTTAGGGTTATTAAGCTATGAGTCACACAGAACTCTATCAGTCTAACTCCAGCCTTATTATAAATTTTATCAGTAGAGTAATGAGGCAAACTTAATTTGGGAGGTAACAAGTCTTCCCCATCAAAACCCATAGAGGAGGACCATTCCTGCTGGTTTGACCCAATTCGAGCATTTAAATCTCCCAATAAAACAATTTGAGCCAACGGATGATTTTGAGCTATTTTAAAAGTAAATTTAGAGAGGTTGGACCACATAGTGTCCAAGCCCTTAATATTATTAGAGGGTGGCAGATAGGTATTAATCATAATAAGGCTCAGAGTAGGAGAGGAGAGTAATATTGCTTGAGCAAAACAATCACAATTTCCCAAAAAGGTTTGCTTAAAGAAGCTATTGTTCCTGATCAAACTGGCTAGGTAGGCCATCTAGTCCAACCCCCTGCTTAACGCAGGATCAGCCTAGAGCAGGGGTGGGGAACCTCAGGCCCGGGGGCCGTATGCGGCCCCCGAGGACATTTTATGTGGCCCTCCGGAGCTCCGGGGCCCTGCTGCAGAGGTGGGGCGCAGGGCGGCCCTCCCAGAGGGTGTTCCTGGTTTACAGCGGCGCTGCGGCGCCCTTTGGACCTCCTCTCGCCGACTGTTGGCTGTTGAGCAGCAAGAGGGAGGGGGAAAGAGGCTGGCGGCTCCCAGCAGCAGAGCATGCATGCAGGAGCCGATCGGGCTTCGGGGGGGGCCTTTTGTGGACTCTGGGGAGGAGAGGGCATGGAGACTGGGGCCCGGTTGCACGGGGCCAGCGTGCGTGGGTGTGTGTGTGTGCAGGGGGGAGGCTTTTCTCTCTTTTCTTCCTTTTTTCTGTCACTCTTTCTCCTTTCTCTCCCTCTTTCTCTTTCTGTCTCCCTCCATCCTTTTCTTTGTCTCCCTCCGTCCTTTTCTTTCTTTCTCCCTTTCTCCCTCTCCCTCTGTTTTCCTTCCTCCCTTGCCGATCGACTGTGGGCTGCGCCCCCCTGGCACCTCGTTTGCTCGGGCCCACTGCTGGCTGCCCTTCCGCCTGGGAGGGGGGAGTGGGGGCACCCTGCAGGCCTTCTGTGTGGCCTCCCCTGGGGTTGCCAACCTCCAGGTGGTGGCTGGAGACCTGGCAACCCTAGCCTCTTCCCCCCCCCCCACCGGGAGATCTACACTTGGTATGGCCCCTGAATGATGTCATAAATGTGCAAAGGGCCCTTGGCAGGAAAAAGGTTCCCCACCCCTGGCCTAGAGCATCCCTGACAAGTGTTCATACAGCCTCTACTTGAAAACTGCTGGTGAGGGGGAGCTCACTGCCACCCCAGGCAGCCAATTCCACTGCTGAACTATGCTCACTATAAAAAAAAAAAACTCACTGTAAATGCTTCAACTCAGAGCAGAAGAGCAAGACCCTGCAATGTAGCAGAACTGGCCCGTGGCTACCTGGGGGGGGGGATGATAGAGGGGCATGCACGAGGAAGGTCAAAACTAGCACGTTCATGTGGGAGAAGAGGCAAACGCTTGTTTCTCAACCAGGGTTCCCGGAACCCTAGGGCTCCGCGAGAAATTGCTGGGGGTTCCACAAGAAATAGTGAATAGGCGTATCATATGTAAATTACGTGTAAATCATATGTAAGGGTTCCCTGAGACATTATTTCAAGGGTTCCTCAAGGGTAAAAAGGTTGAGAAACGCTGTGCTTGATGGTGCAGGTTAAGATGGATGGCGGGGGCCCAACCTCCTGACATCTCACAGGGCTCTGCAAGGCCAGCAGATGCAAGCATGCCCTCTTCTGGCAACAGCACAAAACACACCATTTCAAGCAGGCACCTTTGATAAGACACCCTGTTCTGGTTTACTGCGAGGACAGGCTAAACTGTGCTGGATGAAATGATGATTCAACGGGGGTGGCCACATTAGGCAGCTGCAACCAGAAATAAAAAGGGAGTCCTGAGAGACTCTAAAAACAATGCAAACGTTTGTGCATTCAACGCCACCAGTGTTTAGGCTAGAATAAAACCCTGGTAGTCTTTAAGGCGGCATTTCTCAACCAGAGTTCCCCGTAACACTAGGGTTCCACAAGAAATAGTGATGAATAGGCTAGTCATATGTAAATCATATGTAGGGTTCCCTGAAACATGAATATTATTTCAAAGGTTCTGCAAGAGTACAAAGGTTGAGAAACGCTGGTTGAAGAAGGCTTGAACCGAAGTCTTCCGCTCCGCTCGCCTTCCCACAGGGCACAACTCCCAAGACCCACGTGCTTCACCTAGAAGAGCAGGGTGGGAGAAACTGCAGAAAAGCTAAAAGGACAGACATGAGCAGGCAACCTTGTTCTTCATGGGTCATAGAGGTGAGGTGGCTTTGCAGGTTCTGCTGGCCAAGCAAGACGGTGCCCGAGATCCATGGCATAGGAATATAAGCAGGCAGCCAGGATAATGGCTGAAAATAGTGGCTGTCAGGTAATCCCTACATAAGAAAGGCTATGCTGGATCAGACCCAGGCCCATCAAGTCCAGCAGTCTGTTCACAGTGGCCAACCAGGTGCCTCTAGGAAGCCCAAAAACAAGAGAACTGCAGCCTGTGTTCCACAGCACCCGATATAATAGGCATGCTCCTCTGATCCTTAAGAGGCATGCATCAACTAGTATCCATTTTGACTACTAGCCATGGATACCTCTCCTCCATGAACGTGTCCACTCCCCTCTTAAAGCCCTCCAAGCTGGCAGCCATCCCCACATCCTGGGGCAGAGTTCCACAACTTAACTATGCGTTGTGTGAAAAAATACTTCCTTTTATCTGGTTTCAATCTCTCACCCTTTATTATGCCTGGACCTAACTCCAACTGAGAGCCCCCTCCTCTCCAGCTCTCGCTCCACCACTGGCAGAACCATCAGAGGAAGCAGCAGCCATAGAGGTGCAGCGGCTTGGAAGGCATCTTCCGTCACACCAGCTGTCAAACTCAATTCTGCGCACTCTTATGTCAGATTTCTCAAGGTCTTAAAAGTGTTAACGTGAACAAGCCTGGAGAGTTCATGTTGAAATGTGGTGTATAAATTATGCATAGTATGGAGAGTGGACAGGGGGAAGCTTTTCTCCCTCTCATTATACCAGAACACAGGTCATTTGCTGAAGCTGGGTGAGATTCAAAACACATAAAAGGAAGTATTTCTTCACACAGTGTCTGAGCCTGTCTCCTACCCTGAAGGTTTTTGACCAGAGGCTAGATGGCTATGTGTCAGCAATGCTGATTCTATGACCTCAGGCACATCATGAGAGGGCACCTTGGCCATCTTCTGGGCATGGAGTAGAGGTCACTGGGGGTGTGGTGGGGAGGTAGCTGTGAATTTCCTGCATTGTGCAGGGGGTTGGACTAGATGACCCTGGTGGTCCCTTCCAACTCTATGAGTGTATTCTGTGAGTCTATGTCTTTGGTTGGGGAGGGCGGGCTAGAAATGGAATACAATAAATAAATAAAATGCAGTTAAATCATGGAACTCCCTGCTCCAGGATGTGGTGATAGCTGCCAACCTGGAAGCTTTTAAGAGGGGAGTGGGCATGTTCATGGAGGAGAGGGCTATCCATGGCTACTAATCAAAATGGATTCTAGTCATCATGCATGCCTATTCTCTCCAGGATCAGAGGAGCAGGCCTACTCTATTAGGTGCTGTGGAACACAGGCAGGATGGTGCTGCTGCAGTCGTCTTGTTTGTGGGCTTCCTTGAGGCGCCTGGTTGGCCACGGTGTGAACAGACTGCTAGACTTGATGGGCCTTGGCCTGATCCAGCAGGGCTTTTCTTATGTTTTTAAACTGCACCAAGATTCAGAAAGCTGCCCTAAACTGACCTTTAATATCACAGAGACTCTGCAACTGCCCTGGGATCGAGCCTACTTCTAGGTGCTGGCCACGAGGAGACTTTATTTAAGCTGTGCACTATGGGAGATCTGTAAGCTTTTTGAAATCCCGGAGGCCACAGGTGAGGGCAAGAATGCTAGAAATGGGGACCAGCGTGAAAAAGGTTCACTGCTTTATTTTAAAAGTGACGTTCTGTCAGTGCCTTGGACGGCAAATAATCTTCTCCTGACCGACATCTGTGGAACACATCTCCTTCTCCTACATCTGAACCTCAGCGACTGGTCACAAAAAGACAAGATAAGACTAAATATACAAAAGTGTAATATACTGTAAACTTTATTTACTGCCCACATTTAAACTCTAGATGGATACAGCATCTGTAAAAAAGAAGAAAAAAAAGAAATGGTCAGGAAACACAAGACTTGCCTAATGAATTACGCAGGTTAAGAAAATCCACTTCTTGAAAATATAATGTAAGGCTGCTGTGTCACATGCAGGGATCCTTGAGAGGGGCTTGACTTTTTTTGTCCCCCGAAATTTGGATGGAGATCGCACTTCTTTGCCTCTACATATCCAGGATGTACTTAGAAGACTGCAGGAAAAGAGTCTGCAATGCCAGCAGCAGAAGCTGCTGCTTGTCTAGCAGGACAAAGCAGCTGCCTTGAAGAACTGACCCCAAAACCCATCAGCAAAGACTTGCCAGGCACAAAAACACCTTGCCAGAGGGGCCAGAGCCTCTTCTGCCCAACAAGAGGACCGCATTGCAAGGAGGCACAGGTCCCTTCTCTAGGCGGGCCTGTTGGCTCTCTCTAGATTTGACTTCTGTGACAACTCTCCATGATGTTACAGAAGGGAACAATGGCAGGCCCAACAGTTTCTGATGTGATCCAGTGACTTCTCTGGAGAACTGTCCAGGATTTAAGCCGAAGCATTTTCTTTCTTCTTATTTATCTGACAGTCCAACCTGACGGTTGGATTAATCATGATGTTGCACTTTTCTGTGGGACTCTTGCACTCAGGAAGAAGCATTTCCTTTACACCAGGCAGCCACCTGAACAAAGCAGCTGCAGGCACTACAGGTGCAAAACCGCCCAGGAAAGTGCTCTTGTCCCCAGCATGTTTAAATCAAGTAGCCCACAGAGAGTGGAAAGGCATTACAACTGACCACTGGTTGTCCCACAATGCGCCAGGCCTCCCCTCAACGTCCTCTTGCAGCTAGAGAAAAGGCAAGCCGGTGCTCATGTGTGCGCCATGCTCACTGTGCCTTTGAAAGGCCCCATCCCAGAGGGGAAGCAATGCCCCCCTATCAAGAATATTTCCACGAAGGAAATCCAGGGTCCTCACCACTCGGATCCTGTGTCCAATGGCTTTGGCAGGCAAGTTGGAGCGGAACTTTGCTCGCACCATGCCGCTGTTTCCGTGGGCGCGGGTCACCTTCCCCCAGATCACTCTGGTTCTGTTGGGTTTGCCGCCAGGAGTCACTGTGTTGCTAGCAAAGAGAAACAGAAAAAACAATGAAGCCCTGGGTTTCTTGCCTAAGTGCAGAAGCGCTCTCGAAACTCCTGCATGAACCATGCAAAAAGCTTCCATTAAAATGCACTGTGGACATCAGGAGATATGGAAGGCAACTAATCTGCAAAGAACTGCCCAATACGGCAGTTACTGACCAATCAACATACTGGCACACAAACACTCTCAAAACAATAAATATTCAACTAAGCACCCTTTGCTCCAACAGTGTGCCACATTAGGTGTCTTTTTGCCAAGGCAGGAGAAACAGAAGCCAAAAAAGGTCTGGGGAAATGCTTGCAACACTGCAAAAACTGTGAATCGAAGTACAGGGGGAATATGACTTTGCTGGTCTCCAGAATCAGAGAGGACATTGGAATGCTGGCCTCAAAAGTTCTGCCTGAGGTTCAAATCCCACCAGAGTTTTCAGCAGGCCTAACAGCTGGACACCACTCCTTGGCCAACTGATTAATCCTGCAGGAAAGGGGGAGTCAATGAACACCACAGAAGAGAGGCCACCATCCGTGTAAGCCATAAGAAAGGGACAGCCCAGAGGCAACTATCAGAGGTCGAACAGCGGGTTGCAAACCAGGACTTTTCTCAACTTCAGGTAGAAAAGAGGCAGCTAAGGGGTCATTTACAGTCTGGAAAAACTACTTCCTGTTACTAGATGCTAGAATTTTAGCATCATGATAAAATCCTCATTTTGAACTAGAATTTTAAAACAGTAATATGGACTCTGGTACCAAGGCCTACAACAAACCAAGGTGCCAACTTTGCTCTCATAAAGGTCCTAGCAACACCACCACTGGACCCAGCAACGTCAGCTGCACTATTTCAGGTTCACACTCCTGTTCATCTTCTAATGTGATTTATGCCATCTCATGCTAGCAATGCCCTTCCACCCTCTACACTGGACAAACAGACCAGTCCCTGCAACAAAGATTAAATGGACATAAATCTGACATCAGAACCCACAACATTCAGAAACCATTTTAACCTTCCAGGACATTCAGTTGCTGATATAAGAGTGGCAGTTCTCTTACAAAGGGATTTCAAAGGGAGATTAGAGACTGCTGAATTACAACTAATAATGAAACTCAAAAGTATGTATTCTCCTCGACTGAATAGAGATCTGGGATTTCTGTCTCATTACCAATGCTAATTCCTCCACGCCTACTATCACACCTAATCTAATCACACCTAATCTACATGCCAGCTAATGTCATTTTCTTGCTTTTGACATTTACATGCTATTGCCATTGGGTGTCCTAATTCACTCTTCTCTACTTAAGGATAGATGGACTCATATTCTAGCTGTATCTGAAGAAGTGAGCTGTGGCTCACGAAAGCTCACACCCTGCCAGAAATTGTGTTAGTCTTTCAGGTGCTACTGGACTCTTGCTTTTTTCCTAGAATTTTACAAGTTTAATTGTTGAGGGGTGGGGGTTAATAAAGTATTTGTAACCCACTCTTCCACCACAGAAGTCAGAGCAGCAAGCTAAACATCATCCCATTGTACTGTCACAGCAACCTTGCCAGGTAGGCTAAGCTACAAATCCAACTTGACCAAGGCTGCCCACTAAGTATCACAGCCAAGCAAGAATCTGAACTCAGGTCTTCCACATCCAACACTCTATCCATTATTCCTCTCTGCTCCAAACTTGGGTTTTTCATATAGCGGCATCCAGAAGTTCATACTATTCCAAATGTGCAGTGTGCTAAAGCATCACACACCAAAATCAAGTGCTGGGCAATCGGTCACTTACTTTTTTGCTTTGTACACGTAGGCGCATTTCTTGCCCAAGTAGAATTCCGTCTCATTTCGGGAATAAACCCCCTCAATCTTCAGAAGGGCCGTGTGCTCCCTCTGGTTGCGGAGACCCCGCTTGTAGCCAGCAAAAGTGGCCTTGGACCACAGCCTAGGAGAAGAAAGGCACATGGGATGAAACCAAAGCCTCTTGGGGCAGACAGCATAACAGCACAGAGAGCGGGTTCAAGTCCGTATCAGCAGTGAGGGTGCTGCGAAAACCGAGGGAAGGGGGCCACGGCTCAGGGGTACAGCCTCTGCTCAGCATGCCCAAAGCCCCAAGTTAGTTTGTTCTTGATTAGATTTTTTAAGTCGCCGCTCACCCAAAAGGTCTCGTGGTGACTTATATCATTAAATAATATAAATTAGTTAAAACAGGATAAATGTATTTTTATCTCTGGTTTTTAGTCGGTTTTATGATGTATGATTGTTTTAGTTGCGAGCTGTCTTGGCAAAAAGAAGAGTTGGTTTTTATATGCCGACTTTGTCTACCACTTAAGAAAAAATCAAACCAGTTTAGTCACCTTCCCTTCCCCTCCCCACAACAGACACCCTGTGAGGTAGGTGGGGCTGAGAGAGCTCTAACAGAGCTGTAACATGCCCAAGGTCACCCAGCTGGCTTTGTGTGGAGTGGGGAATCAAACCCGGTTCTCCAGATCAGACTCCATCGCTCCAAACCACCGCTCTTAACCACTACACCACACTGGCTCTTAAAGAAAGATGTGATATCAATGTTGTAAATCAATATGCAAAATAAACGGGATCATTTTCCTAAGCAGCAGTCAAGCAAACAGTGCCAAAGTGGTGTGGAATCCTGCAGAATTAGACACGCCGCAACTGAGAGAACTCGTGAGAAACTGCAAAGGTGGGCAAGGCGAGAATATCTTGTTTCTTACCTGCCAGTCATGGTGTCACCTTGAAGTCCTGTCCCCAGCAGGGCTAAAGGAAGAAGCCCAAGTAATAGTCAGTTGGGATGCAAAAATCAACCTCACACATGCAACAGATGGGGATGGGCAATTTCGGTCTTCCTTCACTTCCATCATTTTAACAATGCAAGTGCAGAGAGGAAAAGGAAGTCCTTTGGACCTCAGGCCAAAGTTAGCAAACGCCATTCTTACCAAGGCTATCCCTGAGTTTGGAGTCTAAATCCTCAAATTCATCGTCCACCTACTTTTCCCAGTCTGAACTCCAACATAACATTTTGTGCATGCATTTTCTAAGAATGATCAAGGCTACTGGAAAGCCTGCCAGCAAATAGCTGTTTTTCCTCCTGCCATTCAGTAATAAGCACAAGACCAACATTTCAAAAACAAAGGTCACAGATTTCCAGACACTGCTGCGGTCTGAAAGGGGAATTCTATGTTGGAAAAGGCAGCAACCCCAATGTCAGGTGTCCGTGACAAAAACAAAAGCATTTTCCACAAGAGATGCAAACACCTTTTTATTGGGGCCAGCACTTAATATATGACTGCAATTCTGGGGCATGCTGCATTAATGAAAAGAGAACTCTTTGTGTATATAGTGCTGGCCAAGCTAGGCAGCTGGCCTAGAGCATTAAAAATGCTACTGCCGACACATGGCCATTCTCAGGCCACTGGGGTTCTTTGGCAACTCACTCCCTAGCCTACCTCTACGGGTTGTTGTGAGAATAATGCCTATGCTTTGCACTCTGAGCTCCTTGAAGGATGGCAGGATAGTCGTAACTGTCAGACATTCAAAGCACTTCCTGTATACCACCACAAAAATCCTTTCAATAATCTTCTAACAAGGCTCAGCAAACTTTATTTGGATTGACACATCAGTCAAAAAATTCAGAAGCTGACTTTTTTATCTCGTTTCTAATAATTTCATTGATCCTTAAAAAAAAAGCTCTACTTTATTGAATGGAAACCGTATAGAAAATACTGGTTAAGAAATGAATTCATCTGTACTGCCAAATACAGTAAATTAAAAGTTTACATATAAGCAAGCAATGACAATAACATTTGTGTGTGTTAAGTGCCGTCAAGTCGCTTCCTCATGGCGACCCTATGAATGAAAGTCCTCCAAAATGTCCTATCTTTGACAGCCTTGCTCAGATCTTGCAAACTTAGGGTTGTGGGTTCTTGTAGGTTATCCGGGTTGTGTGACCGTGGTCTTGGTATTTTCTTTCCTGACGTTTCATCCACAGCTGTGGCAGGCATCTTCAGAGGAGTAACACTGAAGGACAATGTCTCTCAGTGTCAAGTGTGTAGGAAGAGTTTACCTTCAATTTCTTTTTCCATGGTAAACTGAATGTTTGGATGGATATTATTGAGATGGTTTAGAAAGTCCATTAATTTTTCTTCACCATGGCTCCAAATAGTAAATGTATCATCCACACCTGAACCAGACTGTAGGTTTGTAAGGTGCCGATTCTAATGCTGTCTTTTCAAAATATTCCATGTAAAATTGGTTCTTGTAGGTTATCCGGGCTGTGTAACCGTGGTCTTGGAATTTTCTTTCCTGACGTTTTGCCAGCAACTGTGGCAGGCATCTTCAGAGTAGATGTGGCAGGCATCTTCACTACTCTGAAGATGCCTGCCACAGTTGCTGGCGAAACGTCAGGAAAGAAAATTCCAAGACCACGGTTACACAGCCCGGATAACCTACAAGAACCAATGAACTCTGACCGTGAAAGCCTTCGACAATATTCCATGTAAAAGTTTGCTATTACTGGACTGAGAGGATTTCCCATAGCTACTCCATCAGTCTGTTCATAAAATTCTTTATCCCATATAAAATAACTTGTTGTCAATCAATGGTGAAATAAGGCTGTTATATCTTCCAGAAAAATCTGGTTAATCAATGAGATTGTGTCTTTTACTGGAACCTTGGTAAAGAGGGATACAACATCAAAACTGACTAATATATCCTGTGGATTGAGTCTCAACGGACTGATTTTGTTGATGAAATGAGTTGAATCTTTGATGTAAGTGGTTTTTCCGATGTGGTCCTGTAGGAGGGTGGTCAAATATCTAGCTAATTCATATGTTGGGGAACCAATGGCGCTCACGATGGGTTGGAGTGGGACAGAATCCTTATGAATTTTAGGTAGTCCATATAATCTCATTAGCACATTATCTTGATACTTACAGGACAATGAGTAGCACATTACCTTCAATACTTTGCAGGACAATGACTCAGCTCAAACCCAACCCCCTTCTGACTATATATTGCTCTTCCTACACACTTGACACTGAGACACTGTCCTTCATTGTTACTCCTGTGAAGATGCCTGCCACAGCTATGGGCGAAACGTCAGGAAAGAAAATACCAAGACCACGGTCACACAACCCGGATAACCTACAAGAACCGATGAACTCTGACCGGGAAAGCCTTCGACAATATTTAGGGTTGTGGCTTCCTTTATTGAGTCAATCCATCTCTTGTTGGGACAATAACTTCATTCCCCTTTATTTTGTGTCACTTAACAGAACATGCACTGATGTGAAATTATGTGATTTTTGTACTCCTGGCGGAAGAGACAGCACAATGAAACCACCCAGACTTGTATTAGCTAAGGTTCGGAAGGTTAAAATAATCCCTCCAAGAGTGCTTGTTGACAAAATTAAAGCTTTTTATTCAAATACTGCATTATCCCCTCTGCAGAAAAATGAAGAGTGCTCTACTACAAATGTACACACGAACACATGGAGCTGGCTTATACTGAATCAGACCCTGGGTCCATCAAAGTCAACATTGTCTCATCAGACCGGCAGCGGCTCTCCAGGGCCTCAGGCTGAGAAAGGTCTTTCACATCACCCACTTGCCTAGTCCCTTTAACTCAGTGGTTCCCAACCTTTTTTTGACCAGGGACCACTAGGACTTTTTTGTTCGGTGCAGGGACCCCAAGGTTCAAAATAAAAATCCCGAGAACTTGAAAATAAACTTTAATCATAACTGTTAGTTAAACATTACACTTAGAATAATATTTGAATATATATTTTATAATAGAGAACTTTTAATTGAAAATATTAATTTATTATGGGTTTATAACTTTGTTTCGCGGACCTTAATTTAGTTCTCGTGGACCCCGAGACCCCCGGTTGGGAACCAGTGCTTTAACTGGAGATGCTGCCGGGGATTGAACCTGGGACCTTCTGCATGCCAAGCAGATCGTCTAATGTAATTTGGCAGAATGTCGTAAAACGCATGGCACCAACCTTGTAAGGGTTTTTTCCTTTATTTCATGTGCATAAATATATACAGCATAATACGATGCATCGTGATGAAATTTTAAAGGGCCGTGGGGACCCAGGACGCGTCGACTCTTCCTCTGCAAGGTAGGTCAGTATCGGCCCCACATTGCAGATGCAGAGAGCGAGGAAACTGCAGCTTGTCTAGCTTTGAAAGGGGCACCTCCAAGCCCCCCCCCCAGCGACACAGCTCTCCCCCATACGCTGCAAGAGGGGGCAGGTCACCCAAACAGCCCTGCTGGGTCCCAGCCCCCCTCCCCCGCCATGTCACCCATCCTCCTCTCTTTCCAACAGACCCCTGCGAGAAGCTCACACGCGAGGCACAAAAGGCCACACACCCCCTCCCACTCTTTGCCTCCCCGCCACCGAAACGCAGAGATACACTGCTCCAGAAGCTGGAGGCTCTGTTTCGCCGAAGTGACCCTACCGCGTCGCCTACCTGCTCCCCGGTTCTTTGTGATTTCCCGGGGAGGAATTCAATGGCCGGGCATTCCCGGGAACAGGAGGCGCGGCCCGACCCGCCGGCCCTTTCCTGGGAGCAGCAGCCCCGCGCCAACGCCACAGGGCAGGGGGAAGCCGGCTCTCGGCGGAGGAGGCCCGACAGCATCCAGCCCGCATCCGAGCCATCCCGCCGCCGCCCGACACCGGACCCCGCTACCCCCGCGGCCCGGCTCTCCCCACGCGCGCCCCACGGCCTCTGACCCGGCCCCGCCGCCCCGCTTCCTCGCCGTCGGCCCCGAAGCCCCCTCCCCGCTCTCACCTCAACGACTCCGGCCCAAGATGGCGGGGAGAAAGAGCGAGCGCAGCCGCGGGGCAGGCCGGGATAGGAAAGCGTAAGGACCCCCCTACCCGGCCCATGCTTAGCTGTCTACCTCATCCGCCTGTCTCTAATGACCCCTTCGGCCTCTCTGACTCGCGTTGCTAGAACTACGCACATTTTAAGAAACGGGGATTTCCTGCCTTTCAGACACGAGGGTACCCGTGTGCCTCGCGTTGTTCAGAAACGTGCAGTCGCAAAATGACAGGCTCCTATTTAGCCAGCCTCATCGTAGCGAAGGCCCCCTTCCTGAAGCTTGGACGGTAACCATGGAGATCAGCCCCTCTTTGCTGGTGGGCGCCGGGTGAGTCTGTGCAAGCTTTCGGATTCAGCAGAATCCTCTGGCAGGGGCCTTTAGCAAAAAATAAAACGAATTTTAAAAGTTGCAGTCGTAGGAACTCTTTCCCGCGAGTAAAGCCCCGCTGACTTACTTTTGAGCATAATTCACAGTGGGTCGCCGGGTTAGTCTGTCTGCAGTAGTCGAAAAGAGCAAGAGTCCAGTAGCACCTTAAAGACTAACAACATTTCTTGTCTCTGTTTTTATTTTTTAAATGATTTTCTTCTTTTTTTCTCTCTTTATTATTAATACTATATTATTACTGCTTATCGAAATGTATTAAATAAGGGGAAAGTATAACATTAAAATAATGACTTATAAGGATTAGACAATATTAATACAAAGGAGACACCAGATATTTGTAGGGAGGGAGGAAGTCGGTGGGGAAGTCAATTGTAATTAATTATATTTAATACTGAAGACATACACCTAATAGTTCTTTAATTTTTTATCGATTCAAAGATTGGTATATAGGATGTATTTTCAAATGAGATGTATAGTATTTATTTATATATATATATAATTTAAATTATATATATATATATATAATTTAAATTATATATATATATATATATATATATATATATATATATATATATATATATATATATATATATATATATTTCTGGCAAGGTCTGAAGAAGCGAGCTGTGGCTCACGAAAGCTCACGCCCGCGCCTTCCAAAACGACCTATCAAATGGGGGATACCGCACTTGTATTCCCAGCAATGTATTAAGAGTTTGAAAATGTTATGAGAAAACATCGCTTTAAAAGGGTTTTTGGATACCACGGCTTATAAATGGTTGGAAGACGTCTTCACAGCTAAAGGGGCCAAACAAAGTGTGAACAGTATTTTTTAGAACGTTTTCAAACTCTTAATACATTGCTGGGAATACAAGTGCGGTAACCCTGGGCTTCCTTGACTGAGTCCATCCATCTCCTGTTGGGTCTTCCTCTTTTCCTGCTGCCCTCAACTTTTCCTACCATGATTGTCTTTTCCAGTGACTCTTGTCTTCTCGTAATGTGACCCAAATACAACAGCCTCAATTTAGTCATTTTAGCTTCTAGGGTCAGTTCAGGCTTGATTTGATCTATAACCCACTGATCGGTTTTTTTGGCAGTCCATGGTATCCGTAACACTCTCCTCCAACACCACATTTCAAAGACTGTTTAACTTGGAAAGAAGGCAGCTGAGGGGAGACATGATCGAGGTCTATAAAATTATGCATGGTTTGGAGAGAGTGGACAGGGAGCGGTTTTTCTCCCTCTCCCATAATACTAGAACACGGGGTCATCTGCTAAAGCTGGAGGGTGAGAGATTCAAAACAGATAAAAGGAAGTATTTTTTCACACAACGCATAGTTAGATTGTGGAACTCCCTGCCCCAGGATGTGGTGATGGCTGCCAGCTTGGAGGGCTTTAAGAGGGGAGTGAACATGTTCACAGAGGAAAGGGGTATTCGTGGCTATTAGTTAGCATGGATACTAGTCATGCTGCATACCTATTCTCCCTAGTATCAGAGGAGCATGCCTATTATTTTGGGTGCGGTGGAACCAGGATGGT
The DNA here is from genome assembly GCF_029931775.1 of Euleptes europaea. Taxonomy (NCBI): domain Eukaryota; kingdom Metazoa; phylum Chordata; class Lepidosauria; order Squamata; family Sphaerodactylidae; genus Euleptes; species Euleptes europaea. The sequence goes on from NC_079316.1 coordinate 3,306,695, forward strand.
GCTGTGGAACCAGGGTGGTGCTGCTGCACTCGTCTTGCTTGTGGCTTCCTAGAGGCACCTGGTTGGCCACTGTGTGAACAGACTCCTGGACTTGATGGGCCTTGGTCTGTTCCAGCAGGGCTTTTCTTATGTTCTTTCTTCCTATCCACTTTCTTCAATGTCCAGCTTTTACACCTAAACATAGTAATAGGGAATACTATGGCTTGAATTAACTTCATCTTGGTTGCCAGTGACACAGGAAAGCTCATACCTTGCCAGAAATTTTGTTAGTCTTTAAGGTGCTACTGGACTCCAGCACTTTTCTATTACTTTTGAGTAGACCTCTTGAAGGTTGCTCCCCCCCACCCAAAAGGCAGTGTCTTTACAAGGGTACTTGGCAAGCCGAGATTGAGCTGTGCTGGTGACATCCTGCCATTTATTGCAGATTTCTGGATATTTTGTTTGTTTCTTTTTTAAAATTATTAGGTATTATTGTTTTCAACACTTGTTGAGAAGGAACTTCTGCAAGCACAGGATGAGAGGATGGTGGGAAGTTAAAGAAAAAGGTCTTGAACAGAGTGGAGAGAATTATATAGAATTTTGAATCAAATAATCTCTGGGAGGTCCTCCCCACATGTAGCTTGTTTGTTTGTTTGTTTGGACTTGTATGCTCTTTCCCGGCTGAAGCCCATGCTCAGAGCAGCTAACAACAGTAAAAACCATAAAACAGCAATAAGAGTATGAGATATAAAAATCCACAGAAGACAAATTATACAATCTAAAACCAACAGTTTCTGAGCTAAAAAATGAGTAGGTGCTTATTTGTTGGCTTATTTTAATTCCTTACTGCTGAAAAAGAGGTATTGCTGATTGAATCACCATTTCCAGGTTTTCCGACTGACCCTGGGGCACTTGTGTCAATTTCCAGAATATGTGAGATTTCCAGAATAACCCCAAAGACAAAACAGAAGACCAGAAAATGGGCAGGGTCTCTAGCAAACAGGGCAGTCAGGAGTGTGCACCATTTCAAATCAAAATCATCTAGGTTTCCTTGTATATATTTTTATTTTCTTCATTTATATCCTGCTTTTTCTGCAATGGGGACTCAAAGCAATGTACGTCATTCTCCTCTCTATTTTATCGTCACAACAACCCTGTGAGATAGGTTAGGCTGAGAGTGTGTGACTGGTCCATGGTCATCCAGCAAGCTTCCATGGCAGAGCGGGGATTTGAACCTGGGTCTCCCAAATCCTAGTCTGACATGCTGACCAGCGTCTGCAGTATAGTGGCTGCTGCATTAGATGCAGATGCTGCCAAGAATGATTACCTACGGACAGCTCTGAATGGAAGTCAAGAAGGTGCTTTTGGTTCTTGAAGGCCTTATTTATTTAATTATATTATTTACAGTTCCCCTTTCTCACTGAGACTCCAGGCGGATTGCACAGTGTACGTAAACACAGTAAATAGGATGGGACGTCAAATAGGCAATGTCATAGGATTAGGATTGTGGAAATTAAAATCAAGTAAAAATCTGCAACAAAGCTGAAACAAAGCATAAGTACTGACACGGCAAACCAGAAATCACATAATAGAATAATACAAACAGAAACAGATAGTACATGCTATGTGTGTGTGTGTAAAGTGCCATCAAATTGCAGCCAATTTATGGTGACCCTTATTATTGTTATTATCAATATTAATTAATTCATTAGATTGTTTTCCCCACCCTTTCCCAACCAGGGTTGGAGGGCAGTTCACATCAATATAATGTCAACAATATTCCGTTTTAAAACAATAATGTCATAATATACAAATAAATTACGATTAAAACTTCTAATGCAAGATATAAAAATTAACAATTTATCAAGATCCATATGGTGCCATTTACGAAGTACTGGTACCCACACTGTCAGGAGAGAAGGTGAGGTGGGCAGAGATGGAACAGAAAACAGAGCAGGGAGGCCCATTATGCTGGAACCTTTGCTGCCCTGAACCATATCTGTATTAAAGATTAATCTGTATTAATCTGTATTAAAGCCATAGGCATCATCCAGGTCACTAGCCTTTGTGCTGAGCTGTTTACCTGGTGGGGTTTTCAAGGCAAGTGATTAAGCAGAGGGGGTTTGAACATCGCCTTCCTCTGCAGAGTCTTCCAAGTACTGGCCCTGCTTAGTTTACGAGATCGGGCTCTGTCTTCCTTCCCAGTACATACAAGGGGTGCCATCTGAAAGCTTGGCTGTCTCTCTTTGTCCCCAAGGCCTGCTTTTTTTGTCCTTCTCTTCTGCTATCCATTTGTTACAAGCAAAAGGTTTGCAGTCCTGGGTGCCAAGTCTTCAAAAATGGAAGGCAGAGGTTTTCTGTTGCCACCAAGGATCGAGTAAACAGCTTCAGAGACCCCAGACTGTGGTTTTCCTCTCCCTTTTTAATCTGCTGCTGTGTGTGTGTGTATTTGATAAAGCCTAGGTCGACTTGTAGCCTTTTTACAAGAGGTGTTGGAAGAGTGTTTTGGTGGCCACTGATTTTGGGTCTGCCTAAATGGAACCCCAGATTTTGTAAAATGGCCTTCAGAAGCCAGTGACCTGTAGAGTTCACAGGCGAGTCAAGCTCTTTTATCGGTTTGTTTTAATCCAGCAAGCTCAGCTCAGTTTGGGGGCAGTTCACCCTCTCATTGCCCAGAATGGAAGTGGCATGAAGATATTTTGTCAAGAGGAGGAGGGAGAAGATCAACTCAAAGTGTGGGCCTGTGTCATTCGGCTGGAGAGGAGGCAAATCTTCCATCTCTATTTGGATCTGTTTTCTGCTTATTTCGGCTTGGAACAGCTCAGTTTTCTTCACTTAAAGATGGAGAACTAGAAAACCTCTCTACTCTTCCCGTAGCGAAAATAGCGCACACACTGGAGTCTAAGCCTGTTCAGTTTCCATTGGAAGTAGAGGGGGTGGTGTGGAGAGCCGAATGGCTCCTGGCTAATTACATTGACTCCTCTTCCCTGATCCATTTCCAGAGGCAGCTTTATAGATCGGCTGCTCATGTTTCTGGAGGCCACCAGCTCCTCTGTTCAAGGGCTGTGAAAATGATATAAATAAAGAGGACTCTCTGGGTGGTCTCGAACAAGCCAGCGCCACCCTTCTTTAGAAAGGGAGATAATGACCTCCTTTTTGGAAAGGAGAGGCGAGGAAAAACACAACTGCAACTCCCTCCCCCAAATCTTGGATGCTGGCGTGTTTCTCCCTATTTGATTTTTTTGCAAAGTTTTATACTGAATTCTCTGTCATGCAACAATGGCACCCAAAACAGTGTACAACACGACCCCAGAACAATAAAATGTAATATCCAGTATATAAATTAAAAATAAGAAGAAGAGTTGGTTTTTATATGTTGACTTTCTCTACCAGGAAGAATCAAACCGGCTTACCATCACCTTACCTTCCCCACTATAGACACCCTGTGAGGTAGGTGAGGCTGAGAGAGTGTGACTAGCCCAAGGTCACCCAGCTGGCTTCATGTATAGGAGTGGGGAAACAAATCCAGTTCACCATATTAGCCTCTGCCGCTCATGTGGAGGAGTGGGGAATCAAACCTGGTTCTCCAGATCAGAGTCCACCGCTCCAAACCACCACTTTTAACCACTACACCACACTGGAACATCTTTATTAAAACACATAAACCCACACTCAGAAAACAAACCGTGCAGTGGGATAAAAACACAGCCTGGTAAAAATTGAACCTGAATGTTCTCTCTCTCTCTCTCTCTCTCTCTCTTTTTGCAGACAGTTTATGTAGGGCAGAGGTGTCAAACATCAGGCCTGGGGGTTAGATCTGGCCCCTTGAGAGCTCTTATCTGGCCCGTGGGCCAGTGGAGGCAGCCACCCCACCCCACTCTTGATCTTAGTTGGCGAGGCCTGGCCTGGCCTGACCAAGTGACATTTGTCATATCCAGCCCTCGTAACAATTGAGTTTGACACCCCTGATGTAGAGTGATATGAAAAAGCAATGTTAAGGTCTGATTACGTGTCTGTACATGATTGCATTTTGACCAGTACAGCCCCTTGACCCTTCTGTTTGGTTTCTCTTGTCCTCCTACAAAAATGTCTGATAAGTCAAGATCCATTCACCGTATCCCAGTAAGTGGATTCTAATCCTCAAAAGCTTGTCCTGGAATAAAATTGTTAGGTGCTGCAAAACTCTTGGGTGTTTTTAAAGTGGAAAAAGAAATTAATCTGCTAGAATTGAAAGATACAGACAGCAGCAGAACAGGAAAATAATAGATTTAACCAGAGGCTTAGGGTCTATGTAGCCTAGTGCTGTGTGCTTGGGCTGGCCACCAGGTTCTCTGGGGAAGCGTCTTTCCTCAGTGGAACAGGCTTCCTCGGGAGGTGGTAAGCTCTCCTTCCCTGGAGGTTTTTAAGAAGAGGTTAGATGACCATCTGTCAGCAATGCTGATTCTGTGACCTTAGGCAGATGATGAGAGGGAGGGCATCTTGGCCATCTTCTGGTCACTAGGGGTGTGGAGCAGGGAGGTAGTTGTGAATTTCCTGCATTGTGCAGGGGGTTGGACTTGATGGCCCTGGTGGTACCTTCCAACTCTATGATTCAAAGTCCTGTCCATTACTGGAGAGCCAGCATGGTATAGTGGGTTAATAGCGGTGGTTTGGCGTGGAGGACTCTGATCTGGAGAACCGGGTTTGATTCCCCACTCCTCCACATGAGCGGCGGAGGCTAACCTGGTGACCCGGGTTGGTTTCTCCACTCCTACACACTAAGCCAGCTGGGTGACCTTGTGCAAGTCGCAGCTCCGTTACAGCTCTCTCAGCCCCACCTACCTCACAGGGTGTCTGTTGTGGGGAGGGGGAGGGAAGGTGATTGTAAACCGGTTTGATTCTTCCTTAAGTGGTAGAGAAAGTCGGCATATAAAAACCAACTCTTCTTCTTCTTTAATGAACCTCCACTCAGTCCCTCTAAACCAAGACCGGCTAGGCGGACTGACAGCATTTCCCCAAGGTGACCAGCAGAGAACGGTCTTTCCCAGGGCTACCACCTGAGATACTTTTAACTTGAGCTGCTGGGTGGTCCATTGTGCACATTTTCCGCAGGCAGTGAGCAGGCTGTTGTGGCCCCTCCACCGAGCACCCAGTGAGGGTCAGCCACTGACGAGCCAATTCCGTTGCCTCTCTACATGACCTTCGTTCTGTTTCTTTCTCCTAGAGAGGGGCTGCTCAAGCGGCGGGGACCCCCGCTGCCCCCTGTGGATGCTGTTCGGGTTTACACGGTGCTGGAGGACTGCGTCGACCAGCTGACCGTCCTCGGGCACATCATGCCAGTTCCGTATGAGGAGAGGAGAGATGCCTTCAGCGTAAGCACACTACAGACGTGGGAACACTGAGAACAGGAGGAGGAGGAGGAGAAGGGTGTGTCCCTGTGGAGTGGCTTCCCACTGCTTCTGCTGGGACCCTGTCCCGCTTGCCTTGCATCCTCCCCAGGTTATTGTACCCCAAATAGGTGCCAGTCTTACACCCAAAGCACATAATGTGAGAACATAAGAAAGGCCCTGCTGGGTCAGACCCAGGCCCGTCAAGTCCAGCAGTCTGTTCACACAGTGGCCGACCAAGTACCTCTAGGAAGCTCACAAACAAGACGACTGCAGCAGCACCATCCTGCCTGTGTTCCACAGCACCCAATATAATAGGCATGCTCCTCTGATCCTGGAGAGAATAGGCCTGCATCATGACTAGAATCCATTTTGACTAGTAGCCATGGATAGCCCTCTCTTCCATGAACATGTCCACTCCCCTTTTAAAGCCTTCCAAGTTGGCAGCCATTACCACATCCTGGGGCAGGGAGCTCCATAAGAACATAAGAAGAGTCTTTGGTGAGGTACCTTATAAAAAGCCTTATGAAAGTTCAAGTATATCATGTGTACTCGATCGCCCTTATCCACATGCTTGTTAACCTGCTGAAAGAACTCCCAAAGGTTGGTGAGGCAGGACTTCCCTTTGCAGAAGAAGAGTTGGCTTTTATATGCCTACTTCCTCTACCACTTAAGGGAGTCTCAAACCAGCTTACAATCACCTTCCCTTCCCCTCCCCACAACAGACACCCTGTGAGGTAGGTGGGGGTGAGAGAGCTCTAACAGCCCAAGGTCACCCAGCTGACTTTGTGTGTAGGAGTGGGGAAACAAATCCAGTTTACCAGATTAGCCTCCGCCACTCATGTGGAGGAGTGGGGAATCAAACCCTCTTCTCCATATCAGAGTCCAGCGCTCCAGACCACCGCTCTTAACCACTACACCATGGCCATTTCCCCTCAGCAGGCTTTGTTCCTCTATGTGCTTAATGATTCTTTAATAATGATTTCTACTACTTTACTTGGAACAGACGGTAGGTTAAGGGACCTGTAATTCCAAGGATTCCCTTTGGACCCCACCTTTTTCTTTTTAAACTAGGGAGAGGTTTACTACTTGCCAGTTTTCTGTCACAGAGGCTGATTTTAGCAACAGGTTACATATTCCGGTTAATAGATCAAAAATTGTCACATTGGAGTTCTTTAAGAACCTCCAGGTGTATGCTAGCTGAGAAGCAGCACTCATTAAGAACAGACAGACAGCTATTTAAGCACCGTGGTGTAGTGGTTAAGATTGGTGGTTTGGAGCGGTGTACTCTGGCGAACCGGGTTTGATTCCCCACTCCTCCACATGAGCTGCGGACGGTAATCTGGTGAACTGGATTTGTTTCCCCACTCCTACACATGAAGCCAGCTGGGTGACCTTCGGCTAGTCACAGCTCTGATAGAGCTCTCTCAGTCCCACCTACCTCATAGGGTGTCTGTTGTGGGGAGAGGAAGGGAAAGTGATTGTAAGCCAGTTTGATTTTGCCTTAAGTGGTACAGAAAGTTGGCCTGTAAAAACCAACTCTTCTTCAGATTTTGAGCCAGGTGGAGTCTGTCTGAATCAGATCCAGAGAGACTCTTCTGCTGGGCTCTTACCTGGTTACTCAACCATGGTGATGTCTGAACAGGGCTGGTTTCTCCTTCACCTGTTCTTCCCTCATCCACCACTGTCTCTCCTCCTTTTCAGGTCGATGGTGAACATGTCAATGAGATTCTCAGCAGCCAGAAGTATCTGGGCACCAAATTCCAGCAGCTTATGGATTCCCGGGCAGAGTGCCAGTCTAAAATCCCCCTTGAGCTTGGCAAGATCGCAGAATTTGGCCGGCAGCTGCAGGAGACGAGTGTCGGGCTGAAGAGTACCAACCGCCTTTTCAGCTTGGCTGCGAAGCGAACTACTCTGCCCACGGACCACCTCAAGAAGGTCCAGGCTGACAGGTGAGACCCCCACAGAGGGCTGAGGCAGGCCTGGGCAGCTCTAAAAGATGGTTATTACACTGCAAACACCACTGTTCCCCCTTCCCCAAACCAAGGGAAAAACCACACCATGGCAATTTGGCACTGTTGCAGCTGGGTTCAATAATGTACACTAATCCTTTCCTTTCTCCCTTAGAAGCTCTTTGATCCATTGATCCTGAGCAGCATCGTTTTAAATCTATTGTTTGGGGGATATAAGGACTGAGGTAACTTTTGCCACTGTCAGTGTAGCCTTAGGATCCCTATCACTTAATTAAAAAAAGGCATTATATCAGACACAGAGGCATTAGATTTATCTATTAAAAGAGGAGAGACGTATCGTCATCTAAGATCCTCATAGAAACGACATTCCAAGAGCACATGAGCTAGGGAATTGATGGAACCGGAAGAGCACAGACAAGTCCTTTCCGAATATGGTAGGTTCAAAAATTTACCTTGCAAAAAATGTACACTAATATAGCTCAATTTAGTACATAATGAGAATTCTGCTGGATCTGACATCGGGTCTATCTATTCAAGCATCTTGAAACCAACAGCAGTCAGCCAAATGTGATGCAGTAGCTAAAAAGGCAAATGCGGTCTTGGGCTGTATCAAGAGAAGTATAGTGTCTAGATCATGCTAAGTGATGGTATCGCTTTGCTCTGCTCTGGTTAGACCTCACCTAGGGTACTGTGTTCAGTTTTGGGCACCACAATTTAAGAAGGACGTAGACAAGCTGGAGCGTGTCCAGAGGAGGGCAACACAGATGGTGAGGGGTCTGGAGACCAAGTCCTACAAGGAAAGGTTGAAGGAGCTGGGTATGTTTAGCCTGAAGAGGAGAAGACTGAGAGGGGATATGATAATCATGTTCAAGCACTTGAGGGGCTGTTATATAGAGGAGGGTGCCAAGTTGTTTTCTGTTGCCCCAGAAGGTCAGACCAGAACCATCGGGTTGAAATTAAATCAAAAGAGTTTCCGTCTAGACATTCATTGGGTGCTCCCTTCCCTGGCAGGCAATATGTAAGCGATGTGATTGAACACACCTTGGATGAGCTGCTGACGCTGGGAACCTTCCAAACCTTGCTGAGAGCTGTCAACTCAGAGAGAAAAAAGAAGATCCAGCTCCAGGACATCATCCTCAGGTGAGTTTTGTGTCTAAGATGCTGCTTTGGGCTACGTTTATGCTGAGCCACCCCTGACTTAGGGCGGAGGTGTGGCTCAATGGTGGAGCATCTGCTTGGCATGCAGAAGGTCCCAGGTTCAATCCCCAGCCTCTCCAGGCAGTAGGTGATGTGAAAGACCTCTGCCTGAGACTTTGGAGAGCCACTGCCAGTCTGAGTAGACAGTATTGATCTTGTTGGACCAAGGGTCTAATTTGCTATAAGTCAGCTTCATGTGTTTCATATTTGAGAGGGGCCATGGCTCAGTAGAAGAGCATCTATATGGCATGCAGAGAAGAAGAAGACTTGGTTTTTATATGCCGACTTTCTCTACCACTTAAGGCAGAATCAAACCGCCTTACAATCGCCTTCCCCCCCCCCCCACAACAGACACCCTGTGAGGTGGGTGAGGCTGAGAAAACTGAGACTAGCACAAGGTCACCCAGCTGGCTTCATGCGGAGTGGGGAAACCAAGCCTGTTCACTAGATTAGCGTCCGCCGCTCATGTAGAGGAGTGGGTAATCATAAGAAAGGCCCTCCTGGATCAGAACAAGGCCCATCAAGTCCAGCAGTCTGTTCACACAGTGGCCAACCAGATGCCTCTAGGAAGCCACAAACAAGACGACTGCAGCAGCACCATCCTGCCTGTGTTCCACAGCACCTAATATAATAGGCATGCTCCTCTGATACTAGAGAGAATAGGTATGTAGCATTACTAGTATCCATTTTGACTAATAGCCATGAATACCCCTTTCCTCCATAAGAACATAAGAAAATCAAACCCGGTTCTCCAGATCAGAGTCCACTGCTCCAAACCACCGCTCTTAACCACTACACCATGCTGGCTCTCAAGGTCCCAGGTTCAATCCCCAGCATCTCCAGTTAAAAAGGACCAGGCAGTAGGTGATGTGAAAGACCTGAGAAAGCTGCTGCCAGTCATAGTAGACAACAGTGACCTTGGTGGAGCAAGGGTCTGACTCAATATAAAACAGCTTCATTTTGGGGAAGGGCCATGGCTAAGTACAGGCACAAAGTCCTGGGTTCAAGTCTCCAGAGCCTCTAGTTAAAAGGACCAGGATGACACTCTAGAAGAGCCTCTTGCATCAGCAGAAGTGACTTGCTCTGGAGGAGACCCAACACATACACAAAGATCCACCCTTTCATTATATACCTCTTGCTAATTTCTCTGTTAATTTATTGGGAGAAGGGAGGTGGGTAAACACCCACCCTGAAAATTCTTATTGAACATTTGCCCAACTCAGAGCTGAAATACAGATTTTCTGGCAGACTGTGGATCAGAACCAGCTTTCGCTCACTTTAGCTGCCTTAAATGGCAGTCAAAACCCAGCTGTCTGGTTCCCAGAACTCAAGTTCACCACCCTTACCTGTTTCAGAATGTATCTTTCTGTTTTCCCAGTTGTTGCTGCAGGTGACTTGCAGGGTTAATTTTCTGCTTTGGGAATTCACACCACAAACTCCTGAATAGTTGGCTTTTATAGGCCAACTTTCTCTACCACCTAAGGAAGAATCAAACCTGCTTACAATCACTTTCCCTTCCCCTCCCCACAACAGACACCCTGTGAGGTAGGTGGGGCTGAGAGAGCTCTAAGAGACTAGCCCAAGGTCACCCAGCCGGCTTCATGTGTAGGAGTGGGGAAACCAATCTGGTTCACCAGATTCTTCTTGGAAAGTATCTTTTATCCTTTCATCACACACATTTACTGTGGGCAAAATAACCACTAGTTTGCTGGGGACCATCTTTTCTTTCTACCCCTGGCAAGACATTCCCTTTTGTGGGCTAGTCCTAAAAGTCTAGTTGAGTCTTCCTTTGTTCCAAGAGATAGCAGTTGTTTTCTTTCTCTTTCTAGGGAAGAGATGGGAAGAAAGAAAATAAAGGCTCTCCAAAAACAGATTAATGATGTTAAGAAAGAAAAGGAGTTTGAACTCCAGGTAACTGCCCACAACCACTTTGATTTCATTCTGGATTTTGTAAAGTCCCCACAAACCCCAGGAGATTGTGGCGTATCAAAAGCTATGCAATAGCTAAAGTACACAATCGAGAACCACAATTAGAACATCTTCCCCCCTTCTCATAAAACCCCACAAATAAAAGTAGTGTAACAATGTCTCACAGCTAAAAACCATTCCAGGAACACTGCATACAAGGCTAAAAGCAATCATGGAAAGTGTAATTCCAGAGGGGCAGCCATCTTCAAGTACTTGAAGGGCTGTCATATAGAGGATGGTGCCAAGTTGTTTTCTGTTGCCCCAAAAGGTCGGACCAGAACCAACCGGTTGAAATTAAATCAAAAGAGTTTCCATCTAGACATTAGGAAGAATTTTCTAACAGAACAATTCCTCAGTGGAACAGGCTTCCTCGGGAGGTGATAAGCTCTCCTTCCCTGGAGGCTTTTAAGAAGAGGTTAGATGGCCATCTGTCAGCAATGCTGATTCTGTGACCTTAGGCAGAGGGAGGGCACCTTGGCCGTCTTCTGGGCATGGAGTAGGGGTCACTCGGGGTGTAGGGGGAAGGTAGTTGTGAATTTCCAGCATTGTGCAGGGGGTTGGAGTAGATGAACCTGGGGGTTGGACTAGATGACCCTTGTGGTCTCTTCCAACTCTATGATTCCATGCTCTGTCTAGCTCTCAATAATAGCTGAGCTGCGGTGTTCTACAACATCTGGAGTTTCACTGCTCGACTACCCCCCCCCCACACACACATGCACAGTGGCCAAAAGGTGAATTTACCCAGCAGTAGCCTGTCCTGCACTTGTTTCTGACGTAGGGCATCTTAAAAAGGTAAAGGGTCATTACTGACCCATGGGGTGACATCACATCCCAACGTTTCCTAGGCAGACTGTGTTTACGGGATGGTTTGCCATTGCCTTCCCCAGTCGTTTACACTTGACCCACAGCAAGCTGGGTACTCATTTTACCGACCTCGGAAGGATGGAAGGCTGAATCAACCTTGAGCCGGCTACCTGAAACCTACTTCTGTTGGGATCGAACTCACGTTGTGAGCAGAGCTTTTGACTGCAATACTGCAGCTTACCACTCTGCGCCACGGGGCTCCTTAGTAAACTGGGGCATCTTAGTAAGCACAGGGCATCTTAGCAAACTGAAATTTAATGCAATGTAGGAATGCTCACTAGATTTCATAACCTCACAACAGACCCAACTGAACTGCTGCAGTAGCTAATTCAAAAGGGTTTGTCCGGAGTGGAGGAACGGAATGGAGGCTTGCTCGCTCTGCGTTAGTCCCATGCAGCCAAACAGAACGCAGCCACTGAGTTGCCCACAGGAATTGGTACGGGGGGTGCCAGTCCGCCTGTAAACATGCCGGGCATGCCGGGAGCCAGCTTGTGCACAGAGGCTGTGCCAGGAGTCCTTGAACTCTTGCTTCTCTCTTACTTCCCAGAACCGGGACGAGATGATCGCATACCTCAAGGACCAGCTCCAAGAGATGAAGGCGAAGACCGACATGGAGAACCGGTACGTCAAGAAGGACGCGGATTTGCAGATCGCCCAGACGCAGAAGAAGTGTGCCAACGCCGACAACGATCTGCAGAATGAAGTGGAGGTGGGCAGCTCAGCCCGGGCTTAGGCAGACAGGAGCGATGGACAAGCAACTGGGGTGGTGGAGGAGGGCAGGTTTTCACACACTGGGGCACCGACAGGCTTGGGGCTGGATCCTCCATATTCATTCTGCTTGAGGTGGGGCTTTCCTCTGCCACGAGGGCCTTCCCCACATGCTTTCATTCCTCTTTTACATGCAAGGAGTAGGTTGGCTTGCCCATCATATTCGCTATGTCCCTGTGTGCCAACTAGAATTGCCAACCTTCAGGTACTATGCAAAAATAATCAACACTAGGCTCAGTTCTACACATATATTCAAAAGGAGACAGTCAATACAAAAAGTAGTGCAAGCAATATCTACAAGTGAGCGATAGTCAGACAAGGGAACAAAGTACAACAAGTATCAAAGAACAAAGTCAAAGAACAATATATACAAGAAATCTATGTCTAATGTTTCAGTTTGAGTCCTTAAGACTTTCCTATTATGATATCAGTCTTTGTTAAGAGCTGATCCAGGAAGAGGAAAAGATTCCTGTAGATTTTTATAGGGTCCGTGTCGGGAATCGGTCTCTTTAATCTGCTGGCCGTGTGCTGCGGGAAATTCAAACGAGGACCAAGCTGGCACTTAATGTCAAATGGAAACGTCTTCCAGGTAACAGACGCTTTCACCAATAATGGCTTCTTCAGCCTTGTTACTTTGTTAATGCTACATAGTAGTCTGCGAGTTGATTCTTGCCTGTGTAATGGTCGCTTTACAGGAAAGTCTTAAGGACTCAAAGGGAAACATTAGACATAGATTTCTTGTATATATTCTTTGTCTTTGTTCTTTGATACTTGTACTATGTTCCCTTGTTTGACTATCGCTCACTTGTAGATATTGCTTGGACTACTTTTTGTATTTGACTGTCTCCTTTTGAATATATGTGTAGAACTGAGCCTAGTGTTGATTATTTTTGCATAGCCAACTAGTATCGCACTGTGAATTATTTTGCTAACCTCCAGGTACTAGCTAGAGATCTCCTGCTATTACAACTGATCTCCAGCCGACAGAGATCAGTTCCGCTGGAGAAAAAGGCCGCTTTGGAGGGTGGACTCTATGGCATTGAAATCCCTCCCCCCTCCATACCCTGCCCTCCTCAGGCTCCACCCCAAAAACCACCAGGTATTTCCCAACCTGGAGCTGGCAACCTGAGTGCCAACTATGGTCACCAGGCAGCCCTCTCTTGGCTCTCCCACCATTCAGGGTGGCCCATCTGGCATTGACCCGAGCCTGGGCCTTTTCCAACGTGGCCCCAGCTCGGGGGCTTCCAGAAGGGGCTCCGTGGAGCTGCCATGCCTGCCTGTTTGCCAGGGCTTCACGGGAGGGGGCTGGATGGCAGGCATCTTTTAAGGGAGGGAGGGGGGAAAGATTTGAGGTTTGGAATTTTTATCTTTGGTTTTAAACTGGAAAATGTTTTTAACTATTATTGTAAGCCACTTTGAACCACGAGGAAAGGCAGGATATGTCAATAAAGAAATCACAAACTAAGTCCTGGAATGGGGAAGTCTTACTCAGAGCCCACGAAATCAGGCACCCCTTCCCCCTACATGCGGCTCTCAGACCAAAACATTTGGCCACCCTGGCTTGAGTCTCATATCTTTACATCTTCCATAATTTTGCAGGGCAGAGAGCTGCATGTTGAGATCCGGCTGAATTCTTCTCTCCCCTCTGCCTTCCTTTATATTGTTGCACCACATGCCACGCTCCTGCCCACACACACCTGTGGGTTTGCTCAGCCAATGCTCTCAGCTGCTTGGAGGTGGGCTGACCCCCGACAGCTGCAAGGCCAGCCCTGTGGAGCCATAGTGTATGGGCAGCGCTATTTGTTTGTTTGATTTGTATCCCGCCCCTCCTCAGCAACCTCAAATCAGGCTCGGGATGGCTCACAACATATCGCGCAACATATTGCACGGCTTAAAACATTTACGGGGCCAGTTAAAAACTCTCAACCCTTTAAAGTTCTAGTGGGGCCCCATATCAATTCCAGTGGCGGGGCTAACAGCGTGAGGGATAAGGAAAAATAGTCTCAATACGGGAGGGACAAGGGGAGCGTAGATATAGCGAAAAGTGTAAGTTAAAAAAGCAGGGTGGAAAAGAGAAGGGAAGAAAGGGGGAGGGAGGGAAGGGAGGCCAGCCAAGATGGAAACCATCGCTGTCTTCAACCATAGGCCTGGCGGAACATCTCAGTCTTGCAGGCCCTGCAAAATTGCATCAGATCTCACAGGGCCCTGGTCTCACTAGAGAGAGTTCCACGTGGCCGGGGCCAGAGCCGAGAAGGCTCTGGTCAAGGACAGCCGGACACTCTTTGGGCCAGGGACCACCAGCAAGTTATTTCCTGCGAAACGTGATGCTCTCTAAGGGGGTGTATTGGAAGAAACGGGTAACGGTAGGCCACCTCTCCCTCCAAGATGGCCCAGAGCACGGACACTGCGCCAAGGGCTTCCTTGGGGCATCTGGCTCTCGAGTGGTGCCCCTGGGTGACTCCAGTTTTTAGTTCCTCTGGTTAAAAGAAAGCTTGACTCTTTTCCTCCCCTCTGCAGAGACTGAGAAATCATATGGACGAAGAGATCAGAGTCCACCTGGACATTGAGAATTTCCTCAAGCACCAGCTAATGGTGGGTGATAGGTGGTTTTCCTGTGATCCTTTCAACCTGTTTTAAAGAGATACTTATAATGCCACTGATGTTGTGGCTCAGGGGTTCCCAACATGGTTCCCACTGACACCTTTCCTGGTGCCCACCAAGTGTTTTTTGAAAGTGGGTGGAGCCAGGTGGGGCTCTCGCCTAGCAGGGTTTCCGATTGGACACTGGACATCTGATTGGCTGATCAGATTAAAACAACGCTGTTTCAGAAGAAGATAGGGCTATCCATGGCTACTAGTCAAAACAGATACTAGTCATGATGCGTACCTGTTCTCTCCAGGATCAGAGGAGCAGGCCTATTATGTTAGGTGCTGTGGAACACAGGCCATCCATGCACAGATTTATGTCCATGTGCCAAAACAATCACGCAAGGTGCTCCTGTGAATGTGTATTACTTATTGTGAGACTTCACGTGTGTCACTTCCTAATAAAGGACTCGCAAAAGCCTGTGTTTGGACTGCAGAAAATTTATGGGTTATTAACACGTCACTGATCAGTAACGTTAAGTTCTGTCTGCAGTTGTGCCAACGGACATTCTTATTCTGGCTCTTTGTTGATCTCTCTGCTGAGATGGTTGAATTGTAAGAGGATGCCGACCCCCCCCCCCGCCACGAGGCACCCACCGTGTGCCCTGGAACCCCCAGGGGGCACATCCTCATTCCCAGTGTGTGTCTGTCCCAATCAGATCATAGAAGAGAGGCTGGAATACTGGATGGAGAAGTATGAGAAGGACACGGAGGCCAAGCAGCAAGAGCTGAACTCCGTGAAGGCTTCCAGAACGGCTGACCAGTTAGCCCTGCAAGAACTGGCCAAGCAGGTAGGGAGAAAGCAGCGGCTTCCCACAGCTACAGTCAGGCCTGCTCAGGAGATGGGGACTCCCACTTCCCCCATCCCCAAGTTACTGGCAATGCCAGGGATCTCTCTGCCCCCCCCCCCACTCCATTGCATAGGCAGAGGCATCTCAGGAAAGCTTCCAGAGGGTAGCTGCATTGGTCTTCAGTAGAAGAGCTCGATTCGAGTCCAGCAGTGCCGTAGAGGCCAATACGATTTGCGGGGTATGAGCTTTCGAGAGTAAAAGCTCCCTTCGTCAGGATTCTTATCTCTAATTTTCTGCTCTTAAGCCTTTCCCCCTCCTGCTCTAATGAAGCCGATTACATTTTGCTGTGGTACTTTGGCATCCTGACTCCTTTCTTTGCAACAGAACAACAACAACAACAACAAAAGGGGGGGGGAACTCAACCAAATATGTAGGCAGAGCTTCAAAGGTTGAGCTACAAACTACACAATATAACAAAAATAATTACATTTATTGCAAGGTGTACACAGTGAAATTGTTAAAAACACAGGGCCTGGAATACAATATACTCTGGTTTCTCTTCAGATTGTAAAAATCTTTCACCTTTTACCTGGAATACAGACTACATATAAAAATCAGTTATAAAATTCTCATGCAGAGTTGATATACAAACAATGTAAATGACCAATGCTTGACCTAAACGCGTTTTGACCTGAATAGGCCTTCCTCAGTGGTCATAAATCAGGGGTGGGGAACCTCAGGCCCGGGGGCCATATGAGGCCCCCGAGGACATTTTTTGTGGCCCTCAGGAGCTCCGGGGCCCTGCTGCAGAGGCGGGGCGCAGGGAGGCCCTCCCAGAGGGTGTTCCTGGTGCCACGGCTTACAGCGGCACTGCAGCACCCTTTGGAACTCCTCTCGCCGACTGTCGGCTGTTGAGCAGTGAGAGGGAGGGGGAAAGAGGCTGGCGGCTCCCGGCGGCAGAGCATGCATGCAGGAGCGATCGGGCTTTGGGGGGGCCCTTTTGTGGACTCTGGGGAGGAGAGGGCATGGAGACTGGGGCCCGGTCATGTGGGGCTCTGTGTGCCGCCGGGTGTGTGTGTGGGCAGGGGAGGCTGGGGCCCGGTCGCGCAGGGCCAGCGGCTTTGTGTGCGGGGGAAGTCTTTTCTCTCTTTTCTTCCTCTTTTTCTGTCACTCTCCCTCTTTTTCTGTCTTTTTCTTTGTCTCCCTCCGTCCTTTTCTTTCTTTCTCCCTCTCTCTCCATTTCTTTCTCCCTTTCTCTCCCTTTCTCCCTCCCTCCCTTTTCCTCTTTGTTTTCCTTCCTCCCTTGCCGATTGACTGTGGGCTGTGCCCCCCTGGCACCTCGTTTGCTCGGGCCCACTGCTGGCTGCCCTTCCGCCTGGGAGGGGGGAGTGGGGGCACCCTGCAGGCCTTCTCTGTGTTGCCAACCTCCAGGTGGTGGCTGGAGACCTGGCAACCCTAGCCTCTTCTCCCCCACACCGGGAGATCTATACCTGGTATGGCCCCTGAATGATGTCATAAATGTGCAAATGGCCCTTGGCAGGACAAAGGTTCCCCACCCCTGTCATAAATACATAAAATTATAAAAATCACATTGTTTGTATAAAAATGGTGTGTAGGAATTTTATAACTGATTTTTATATGTAGCCTGAATTCCAGAACCTGTGCTTTTAACAATTTTACTGTGTACACCTTACAATAAATGGAATTAATCTGTTGTACTGTAGTTTGTAGCTCAACCTTTGAACCTTTCTTTGCAATGCTTTCAGACTGATATAAGGGCCAAGGGATCTCCAATCCTGCTTGTATCTGGTGAAGGGAGCTTGGACTCTTGAAAGCTCATACCCTGAAAATCTCTAAAGGTGCTGCTGGACTCAAACCTAGCTCATCTCAGGAAAGGTCTCCCTTGCCAAGAGTTCCAGATGTGCACATGGGCAACATTTGTAAGTGGGCAGGGAACCCGTCTTCTGCCACAAACAGCAGGGCCTGGGAAAGTGGTGGCAGAAGAATTGGGGACCCTGTTTGGGCAGAAAGGCAGCCTAGAAATGTTTGATATAAATAAGTTAAAAAAACTGGAGGCAGGTGACTTAGAAGAGACAATTGGCCTCCCCCACTTCCCCGTCCTCTACCCTGCTCAATGCCCCTGCGTGAGTTGTTAAGAGTCCTTGAGGCCGCCGCCATGGACAGTCAGGCGGAGAAGTAGAAGCAGCAGCCGCAGCCTGGAGGCAGTCTGGGCCTGGCAAGATGCAGAACTGGGGCCGGGCCTGCTGCGCTCTCGGACAGATAAGTCATTTTAGCTGGGCTTACAAGGTATTTCTGCAGTGGCGTTAAGGACTTATGCTAATCAAGTTGATGCTGATGTTACAAGTCATTGGATCTGGTCCTGGGGGTTACGTTGCTGCTATAAAAGCTGCTTAACTTGGCTTTAAGGCTGTTTGTGTGGAGAAAAATGAAACATTAGGTGGAACCTGTTTGAAATGTTGGCTGAATACCTTCCAAGGCTTTACTGAGCAATTCACACCTGTATCATTTGGCCCATGGCAAAGACTTTGCTAGAAGAGACAATCATGTCTTTGTGGAGAAACTGCCCCAACTCTTGGGCCAACTCAACTCAAGTAGGTGGGCCAGCAGTGGCAGAAAATGGATGAAGCAAAGGGCTGATCCTAAAAGGAAGTCTGCCCCTGTTTACAGCCCCTCCCTTCTGTGGGTGTTGAATACTAGGGGTTGCCCCACTCTTCTGCTTGTGGCTTAGATATCTGTGAATGATGATTTCAAAAAAGCATCCTGTTTGTTATTAACCCTGGGCACTAAGGTCTTTTTCTTTTCTGCAGTGCCTTGTGTGTGAACAAGTAATCATAGAGGATCGGAAGGAAAAAGAGAACGCCCGCAAGAAGCTAGAACAGGATGCTCGGGAGATGAGGAGCATTCTGAAGGTGAAAGGGGGGGGGGCGGCTTCCGGTGTTTTCTGCCACTGCCCTTGTTTGAGAGTCCAGGGCTTCCATCTTCAGGGAGCCTGCTGTGGAACAGCCTCTGTTCTTCTTATGCTCTGTGGATCACAGCAACATCTCCCTCTGGGGTTGCAACCTGGCGCTTCCACAGCCACCAGTTTTGGAATGTCTGCTTTGTCAACTGACTACAATTCCTTTCCTTGCTCAACCATGGGGACTTTTTCTCAGCCAAGTTCCTCCCCACCATGCTCAAAGAGTTGCAGGATTATTACCCTTGTATAGTACAAGAAGAGTTGGTTTTTATATGCCGACTTTCTCTACCACTTAAGGAAGAATCAAACCAGCTTCCCCTCCCCACAACAGACACCCTGTGAGGTAGGTGGGGCTGAGAGTGACTAGGCCAAGGTCACCCAGCTGGCTTCATATGGAGGAGTGGGGAATCAAACCTGGTTCTCCAGATCAGAGTCCACCTCTCCAAACTACTGCTCTTAACCACTACACCACGTTGAGTCATATGAATACATGAAGCTGCCTTATACTGAATCAGACCCTTGGTCCATCCAAGTCAGTATTGTCTACTCAGACTGGCAGCGGCTCCCCAGGGTCTCAGGAAGGGGTCTTTCCCATCACCTCCTTAACTAGTCCCTTGAACTGGAGATGCCGGGGATTGAACCTGGGACCTTCTGCTTACCAGGCAGAGGCTCTACCACTGAGCTATGGCCCTTCCCGTTCTTAACCACTACACTACAAGAGGCTGCTATAGAACAAGATAAGAATCCCAACAAAACCTATGTGTGAAAAAGGGAAAGGCAGACAGTACTTGCAGGTAGAGCTAGCACACTGTAGTGGTCAGAGAAGGGGTGTTGAATTCATTTGTTATGAGAGCCGGATAGTACATAAATGTTACTAGGTCAGGCTGGGCCATGCCTCGCCAGCCCAGATTGAGAGTGGGTGTGTGTGGCTGCCTTGGCTGGCTCACAAAACTGGGTAAGAGCTCTCAAGGGTTCGGATCCAGCCCGCGGGCTGTATGTTTGATGCCCCTGGGTTCAGTGTAGGACTAGTATCTGGGAGAACCAGGTTCGAATCCCCACTCCGCCATGGAAGCTCACAGGGTGACCTTGGGCCAGTCCACATGCTCTCAGCCTAACCTACCTCACAGGGTCGTTGTGAGATAAAATGGAGAATTGTGTAAGCCACCCCTGGGTCCCTACCGGGGAGAAAGGTGGTATTTAAATGAAGTAAATAATAAATATTTACCACAGGAAAGTGGCAATAGGTAAAAGGTTCTTCTTCCCAATAGCTGGGGGGAGGGTTGATTCTCTCTGTGAGGCCAAACCCACAGGGCTTGCTGAGACTGAGGCCTGATTCCATCCTAGCCAGCATGGTATAGTGGTTAAGAGCAGTGGTTTGGGGCGGTGGACTCTGATCCGGAGAACCAGGTTTGATTCCCCACTCCTCCACATGAGCGATGGAGGCTAATCTGGTGAACCGGTTGGTTTCCCCTCTCTTCCACATGAAGCCAGCTGGGTGACCTTGGGCTAGTCACAGCTCTCGCCGAACTCTTTCAGTCCCACCTACCTCACAAGGTGTCTGTTGTGGGGAGAGGAAGGGAAGGTAATTGTAAACCGGTTTGATTCTCCCTTAAGTGGTAGAGAAAGTCGGCATATAAAAACCAACTCTCCTCCTCCACCTCCTCCACTAGTATTGCCCAGGGACATCTTGAAGGGGTTCCCCCCAACAACAACTGGCTGGCTGGAGCGTGTCCCTCTGAGACCTGGGCCAACAGAAATAAATAAATGTGGGCATGAAGACATTGCAGCTGACGGGAACGCTAGACAGCAGCCAGGCCGGCGCATTAGATAGTGGGGTGGGGGGCAGGCACCTGGCCGTTTACAAAATCAGAATGCCCAAGAGCCCATTCTTAGCGAAGTGTGCCAAATACACACCAGTTTCTCCCTCCCTCCCTGTTTCCAGCTGCAGGCCTGGTGGAGAGGAATGATGGTCCGTCGGTTCCTTGGCCCTTACAAGGCCCTCAAAAAGCTCTTCGAGGAAGAGCCGCCACCCAAAGAAAAAGGGAAAAAGGGTAAAGCCGGGAAACCGGGAGCAAAGAAGAAGAAGTGAGGACGGCGCCAGCGCTTCTCTTGCACTGCTGCTCTGGGCTTTGGGGTAAGGGAGCAACGTGGCCAGGGGGAACAGGACTGGTCACCTGCGCTTGTCAAGAGAGTCAGAAATAAAGAGCACCCAGTTCTACATGCATTTGGTCGTCTCTCTGGTTTTTGACATGGTGGTGCTGAGGTTCTTGAGCCCAGTCAGCAAAAGGTACATTGAAGCTGATGGTTCCATTTTTTAATTTTGTGTTTGTGTGTGTGTGTGCTGTGAAAGGAAACAAGGCTACATCCGCCTAAGCAGAAGTTTCATTTTTGGTTACATATTCTGGAATATAGCATCTTTTCTCAAGTTCACAGGGACTGTGCCTCTCCTAGCCAGAGTTCACTGGGGAAGCAGAATAAGGGTCTCTGCAGCCCCCCCACCCCCCCGCACCCCAAATGGACTGGACAAACCATCTTCAAGAAAAACAAAACAAAACAAGTTTTAAAGCTTTATCATTTATTTCAAATCACCCAGGCTTGGAGTTTATAAGGTCATGTGCACTAGATGTCAACTTATAGCATACAGGCAATTTAAAATAAAGTACATGATATTCTGAAGTTATGTCTTAGAAAACTATGGAATGTATTTACAGACATACAAATACAGGAAAGAACTTTTTTTAAAAAATCCTTTTAGCTAAACCATTAATTACACGTTTACAGTTTGCAGAAGCAACCGGAGCGAAGCCTCCGTCCTCCAGGCATTCTGCCAAGTATGTCGAGGGGAAACTACGAACACGTGGACCCGGGGGCCCTGAACACACACAGGCCCTGCAGAAGAGACCTGGTCATTTTTAAAACTTAGCAATTCACTTGATGATTACAGGCAGGCGAGCACCGGATTTGGACTTGGGCTGCAGCTCAGTCACAGAGACCTCTGCTTGCATGGGCATTAAGCACCTGCCGGCCCCACACCCAGGGCAGAGGAGAACGTTTCTCCCCAGAGACCTGGCATCTAGGATGGGGAAAAGGAGCCACGTGGACTTGCCTGTCGCTTCGGGATTGGGAATCAAGTGGAACTGGACTGCCTGAAGGGGTGTCATAAATGACAGGCACCACAACCAGGGCCCCAGTGGACCTTACCAGGAAGGACTGCGCTTGCCGAAGGAGGGTGAGCCGCAGAAACCACTGAGCATTAAACCCTTTCAGGCAATCTTTGTTCCCCTGGATTCCTACCCCACGGGGACAAGATGGCAGCACAAAAAATAAACATAAAGGAAGGAGATGACTTCTTATTGCCCCCTTTAACATCCGCCTATGAGAATGCACAAGCTTTTAAGCTCACACCAGTCTGTTTTTCATGCTGCAGGAGGAAACGGGGACTGAGTTAAGCAAGCGAGGTACCTTGAATAATGTCAGTTCTGAGCTGAAAACTACCTGGATGAATATTGCTGATTCTCAGACTATCCTGAGTTGCCTGATTGTTTGGGGACGGGGAAAGGGTTTATAATAAACCTAACAGCAAGCACAAGGTCCAGAGTGTGGGTCCCTTCCCTCCCCGCCCCCAATATTCACCAGAAGGAGAGGGACAATCAGCTATTGTTGCTTCAGGACACAAAATAGAATTCTATACAATTTTCTTTAAAAACTTTTCAGTAAATACAAGGAAAATTGCACATAAATATAAACACACACAAAAATTCCCAAGCCATTTAAACGTGTAACAGAAAACTCAAGTGGGTGGGGTTTTTGTTTTGTTTTTTGGTATAGTACATTAAAATAAACCGCTAGTTGAAAAGGGACAGATTTCTTTCTTGCTTTTGTTCGAGGCTTCGTTGTCATGAAAACATGAAGCATCAAACTGAAATGGCCACAAAATGTAGCACTTTCCCTGCCTTCTTCTAAAGTAGGCACATCTTTTGCTCCATGCCTGCTGAACTGAACAGGTGCTGGTCAGGGCGGGAGACACCGCTACTCGAGCGTGTATGTTCGCGTTCCTGGAAGTTGAACTGCATGCATGACTGCATGCCAGAAGGGCCTCCATACCAGTCTTTCCGGCTTCACACAACCCGCAGGCCATATTGCTTAAGCAAACCCGGGATTGACACTGATGAACACATACACCTTCGGTTGTGATGGCAACGGGTTTACAGCATGTGGCGATAAGCTTCCCGTTCATTGGTGATGGGGAAGAATCCCCCAAACAGTAATATTTAGGGTGGGGTGGGCAGGCAAGGGAATTAACCTTCCTGAATCATTGCGGATTTTGCTTCCATCCACAAGCCCTTGCTTAAATAAATAACAGACTCCGAGAGGTGCGTTAAACAGGTCACTGCGAGTTGGTGAAGGGGAGACAGTGACAGGGAGGTGCATGTCAGGCACTACAGCTCTGGAACTAAACATCCTACACCACAAGAGGTCACAAGGATGCCGTTGCAGCCCTTCAAAAACCTATGGAGAACTTGGTTTTGTTGTCTGAGTCACAAAGGGGAAAGACGACCTTTTGGAGGAAACAGGGAGACGGCCTTCAATTACTCCACTACATTTACTGCGATCCTTCAAGAGTGGCTTCTGGCCTGCAAACCCCACGCACAAAACACTGTGCACAGCCCTGTGAAAGGGATGCTTTCAAAGACACTGAACAATGCATTTTCAATGCCCTTTAGGGATTGTTTGCAAGTGGATTCTGCCGTTTCACACAGTGAAATCCAGCTGCAAAGCAGATTGCACGTCCATTATTCAGCATGTGTGAAAGTGCCCACAGGCTGGTACCAGAACCTGCATTTGCAGAGCCAGAAGCGGCCACGGATAAATAAAACCTATTTTCATTGCATGCTACTGTTTTCCCATAAAATATTCTTCATGTGTCTTCTAAGTCGTCAATACAAAGATAAAGCAATCTGCACTGACACAAGAGCTGGGCAAGGCAAATACCCCCACGAGGGGTCTCAAAATAAAAACCAAGCAATGGGGTGGGGGAAGGGATCCAGACGCTACCACCCAGCTCTTAGTGAAACAAGGAGGGGCTGGCACAAGGCAAACCCATGCTCTGATTCCCCAGGGCTGCAAGAGGAAGACTGCAGCGAAGCCCAGGATTTTATTCGTAGACTCTCTAGTCAGCGGCCTCAACATTTCAGCTAAGCACTTCTCTTACCTCCTCCTCATACTATTGCTCACAGAATCTTGACCTTTCTTGGTTTATCAGCAGATGCCCAAACTCAAGAAACACCTGAGTGCTCTAGCTTCCTTCGCAAGGGTTCTCGAGAGTGGCTCAGCAGTGCCTTCCCTGCACATTCCTCAACTCAACACAACAGCAGCGTCATGCCAAGGGCTGGCCGAAGACATCCGGCCGCTTCAGCTGGCTACGCTACACGAGCAGAGAAGTGGGCCTTCTTTGCTATTCTGCAAAGGAACTTTGGGGGGTTGAACACGGCTTCGCCAGCCCCTTGGAAAGCACCGTTCCCTTAACCAACCCAAGGGAGTGGCTTGCAGAGCCAGCCCAGCGCGGTCTTCCGTGTGGACAGCGGCGGGAGGGAAAACACGACTTCCCATCCTCACAGCTCTCAGTCCCAGAAGGCTCTTGACAGTACGAGGACTGTTTCTGAGTGTGCCTAAAATGTGCTTCACAAAGCTAGATGATGCTGCAGAATTCCCACCCCCACAAGCAGCAACACCTTGCTGGAAAGAAAGAGCAGTGCCCACCCCCAATCTGGAATGCGAAGCAGGGATGGGGGGCAGGCAGACTCAGGACGTTGCAGGTGGGGCCCGATCCTGCCTCATTTGCAGGCATCGCAATTCCTCTTACCTTTTCAAAAGAGCACCGACCTGGTTCTTAGCCTCAGTTGCATATTTTGAGCAGCTTTAAAAAAAACAAAAACCCATACACACACAGAGGAGGGAAATGATGAAGGGAAAGGATGCGGGGCGGAGGAATGCATATATGGAAAATCTGGATGTGAAACACACACACACGTATATACAGTCTGCCCTGCCCCACCCCAACTGTTCTTCCTAAAAGGGAATTTTATTACCTTCAACACGGAGAGGCCTGCGCTTTCTTCAACAGCCCACTTTGTTCTCCATTTAACAAAACGTTTCTGGGGCTTGGTCAAACTCTGAAGCCGGCAAGGCAAAATCCAACATCCCGTTGGAGCTGGCCTGCCAGTCAGCCAGCTACATGGCACACCTACCACTAACCCTAAGTCGCTGTCTGAGTGCAAAGTGCCAGGCCCCCACAGGCAGAGGCTGCAGGTTCTGGGGGGCTCCGAAAGAAAAAGGCAGCGACAGGAGGATCCAGTAGTCAGTACTAGAAACAAAAACGGTCATCTGCCCCCTTCAGAATCTCCCTGCTATTTATGATGGAGCCACACCAAGATGGGCGTCCTTCATCCGGGACTCAGAATGCCAGAGGAAGGTTCCCCATGACGAAGAACCCTGTGTGATGCTGAAGCCATAAAACAACCAGGTAACGATAGGTATTGGTCAGGTTCAGAAGCGCTGTTCACAGAAGGTTCAGTTTGCCAGATGTGTCCTGGGTGCGAGTCTCGTTAAAGCAAAGGAGAGCGCAGCAAGTCAGCATTTCTGATGCGAATGGCACATACTGGGAATCTCAGGTTTCTCACACATCCCAGTCCCGCTGTGGTCATATTTAAAAACTAAGCTGACAGCCAGCGAAACCCCTCCCTGCTCCCTCCCCAGCAAAACTCACTTTACACAGAACAAAAAACAGTTGGACAGATCTATCTATGGGAACCTTTCTGACCTCCCACCCCCCCAAGTGGAGAAACAAAGCAAATTATTCCCATCAGGAATCCCGGATATTGATTTTCTCCTCCGATCACCACGTTGCCTGTGTCTGGACACGAGCCACCAGCGAGCGGTCAAGTCCTGGAGTTCTTCTGCTCGGCCAAGGAAAAAGGAACGAGGCCCCCCAGGATGGCTACACAGCAGCTGAATGGTGCTGCTGCTGCGGCTGCTGTTTTGGGGGGGCCCGCTCCAGCAGTGCCTGCACAGTCTCTGCCACCCGCGTCAACCCTCTCTCTTCTAAAATATGCAGAGGCAAACATAACCGCTCCTACATGGGAAAACACAACAGACATAAAGAAAAAAAGGGGGATGAAAACTAAAAATAATGAAGCACACACACGCACACACAAAAAATGAAAGCCAAATTAAACAAACGTAAGGAGGAACGGTATGGAGAGAGGTCATGGCTGAGTGGTAGAGCCCCCGCTCTGCATGCAGAAGGTCCCAGGTTCAATCCCTGGTGTGAAGGAAAAGTGCTATCAAGTCACAGCAGGCTTATGTCGACCCCGTAGGTTTTTTTTAAGGCCGAACAGAGGTGGTTTGCCGTTGCCTGCCTCTGCGTAGAGACCCAGCACTTCGTTGATGGTCCATTTAAGTACTAACCAGGGCTGACCTTGCTTAGCTTCTGAGATCTGACAAGATCAACCTAGCCTGAGCGGTCCAGGTCAAGGCGAGGGATGAGCACAGGTGGTTTGGCCATTGCCTGCCTCTGCACAGCAACCCTGGACTTCCTTGGTGGTCTCCTATCCAAGTACTAACCAGGGCTGAACCTGCTTAGCTTCCAAGATCTGATGAGGTCGGGCTAGCCCGGGCCGTCCAGGTTAGGGCCAATCCCTGGTACCATCAGTTGGGGAAAAAAGAAATTTTGCCAACAAGACTGGGAACGTTCCTTTGGCTGAGACCTTGAGGAGCTGCTGGTACACAGTGACCCAGCACCTCTCTCTCGAGAGGGACAGAGGGTCTGACTTGGTATGAGGCAGTTTCGAATTGTTCAAACCCCTCAAAAGAGGATACCGAACAGGGCCGTTCTTAAGCTGCCTTCGCTGCTG
Source organism: Euleptes europaea (assembly GCF_029931775.1). NCBI lineage: Eukaryota > Metazoa > Chordata > Lepidosauria > Squamata > Sphaerodactylidae > Euleptes > Euleptes europaea. Next base: position 3,333,136 of record NC_079316.1, read on the forward strand.
CAGATGCCCCGAACGCATAAAAAATTGAATGGCCAAAAAACCACTAAAGACTATAGAAGCACAAGAAAATCCACTCTGGTTTGCAACAGATTCTCTCCACGTCAACACCACGATTATTTTCTTGCCTCCACCCCAGGATGTTGCTTTTATAACAACTGAAATTAACCATAGTTTCGGGTGAGGAGCTGCGTTGGTCTGCAGTAGAACATTTAGATTCAAGTCCAGCAGCACCTTGGAGACCAACAAGATTTCTGGGAGTCAACACTCAAAGTATCTGACGAAGGGAACTCTGACTCTCGAAAGCTTATGCTCTGCTGTGTTTTCTGTTGTCCCAGAAGGTCGGACCTGAACCAACGGGTTGAAATTAAATCAAAAGAGTTTCCATCTAGACATTAGAAAGAATTTTCTAACAGTTAGAGCGGTTCCTCAGTGGAACAGGCTTCCTCGGGAGGTGGTAAGCTCTCCTCTCTGGAGGTTTTTAAGCAGAGACTGGATGGCCATCTGTCAGCAATGCTGATTCTATTACCTTAAGCAAATGATGAGAGGGAGGGCATCTTGGCCATCTTCCGGGCATGGTCACTGTGGGTGTGCGTGGGAGGGAGGTAGTTGTGAATTTCCTGCATTGTGCAGGGGGCTTCGACTAGATGGCCCTGGTGGTCCCTTCCAACTTGATGATTCTATGATTCTAAATCTTGTTGGTCTCTAAGGTGTTACTGGACTCGAACGAAGTTAACCACATGACAGTTAAACCACCACGCCCCTTCCTGCATACACATTGTTTGGTATTTCATGTCCACGAAAGCAACATGCCAAAGAAGGGCCGTCTCAATGCAGGTCGGCGGAGTCCTTCAAGCACCTCCAGCGCTCAGTTAACCCTTGAACTGCTTGCCAGTTGATGCTGCAAACAGCAAGGAGACAACTAGAGTACAGTAACACACCAGCCAGATTCTGGGACAGTAACTTTATTGAAATGAACACTCGTGTAAAGACATACACACCCACGCACACAGATATTATAACAGGAAAATTGCAGGGGGGGTTGAAGAAGAGAGATAAAGAGTGTTTCCTCCTAAATATAATATACTAAAAAAGGCCTAATGGATGAAATTAGAGTTAGAATGAGTACAGGAAACGCTGGTACATTACAAGAATAGCAAGGCGTTTTCATAACATAAGAATGAGGAGGGAATCCAGCTTAACACGCCTCTCCATCCGCCTTTGGCTGGGCATGGCAAGTTTTGCACCTTCCATTTCAAAATGCACCCCGCAACCTCTTCCCCCTCCAATCGACAAACAATTCAGAAAAATTTGCGGCGTGGTGCAGCCCAAATTATTCTCTCTCAAGCACTCTCATTTCTTATAAAATATCCCTAAAAATATTTCCATTTACAAACAGCTTTTCAAAAATACACAAAGGATGGTGTTTCTGAACACTTTTATTCACATACGACTGAGGTGCTCTGGTTCCTTGACTAATTCAGGACCAATCCTGCCAGCTGAGTGTGCACGAACACCCTTTCCCCCTCTGATTAGCCTCTGTCTCTTGAAATCCCTCTCTTACTTTCAGGAAGGTCCCATAAACAAGCTGTGTTGGGGCTCAAAGAAGAGATGACGGAATTGACAATGTATACACATACCTGTGCACAAGGGGCTGTGGTTCAGCAGAAGAGCCTCTGCTTTGAATGCAGAGGGTCCCAGGTTCAATTCCCGTCATCTTCAGTTAAAAAGATCAGACAGTAGGTGAAAAACCTCTGCCTGAGACCCTGGAGAGCTGTTGCTAGACTGAGTAGACAATACTGACTTTGATGGATGGATGCTCTGATTCAGCAAAAGGCAGCTTCATGGGGAGGGGCCTTGGCCCGCAGAAGATACCAGGTTCAATCCCTGGCATCTCCAGTTACAAGGACCAGGCATTAGGTGATGCGAAAAACCTCAGCCTGAGATCCTGCAGAACCACTGCCAGTCTGAGTAGCCAAGACTGACCTTGATGGACCAAGGGGCCAATTCAGGATAAGGCAGCTTCATGTGTCTTCATACATGTAGAACAGCAGCAAAAACTCACACACGCTGGAGTGATGGACATTTACAGGCGGTATGAACTGCTGCAGGCGACGCCCTGCCTCATCATCTGGCGCAGAGCTCAAGGCGATGATGATTACAGGCAGGCGAGCACCGGATTTGGACTTGGGCTGCAGCTCAGTCACAGAGACCTCCGCTTGCATGGGCATTAAGCACCTGCCGGCCCCACACCCAGGGCAGAGGAGAACGTTTCTCCCCAGAGACCTGGCATCTAGGATGGGGAAAAGGGATCCAAGAAAGGCAGGCTAAGGAAAGTGGTCACCGAGGAGACGTTTAAAGAAGGCGCTGGAGATGTTGCTCTGCAAGGAGAGGGCGGCTGACGAGAAATCCAAGACAAAAGCCACGTTCAGCAGCACTGAATTTGCTGTTGTTGTGCAAAAGCCAAGAAGAGAGTTTGTTGATCCAAATATTAGGAATGGCAGAGAAATTTTGGAGATTTAGTTCTTTCCCCAAAGGGGAAAGCCTGGTTCTGTTTTACTTTTTAATGATTGAAGGTGCACAGCTCCCTAGGACACTTTCTCTAGGATTGAAAGCCACCGTGTTGTAGTGGTTAAGAGCAGTGGTTTGGAGTGGTGGTGTCTGATCTGGAGAACCGGGTTGGTTTCCCCACTCCTCCACATGAAGCCAGCTGGGAGACCTTGGGCTAGTCACACTCTCTCAGCCCCACCTCTCTCACAGGGTGTCTGTTGTGTGGAGGGGAAGGGAAGGTGATTGTAAGCCGGTTTGATTCTTACTTAAGTGGTAGAGAAAGTCGGCAAGCCAGGCTGCATATGCAAGCTGTATTTCTGGGACAGCACAGAAAAAAGGACAGGATGCGCCTAGAATTCAGACACCTGAGAAACCCAAGGTTTCTAATCCTTACAGCTGTGAAGATACACTTGAAAGTGTGATGAGAAATTCCTGTTGAAATGGGATGTGTGTGAATAAGGAACAGGAGGGTTGGGGTCACTGGGGATGTGGGGGGAGGTAGATGTTAATTTCATGCATTGTGCAGGGGGTTGGACTAGATGACCCTGGTGGTCCCTTCCAACTTTATGATTCTATGAGTCCAGTAGCACCTTAGAGACCAACAAGATTTTAGGGGCATAAGCTTCAAGAGTCACAGCTTTTGGTATTGGATGAAAGGAGTTTTGACTCTCAAACGCTGCTACCCCCAAAATCTTGTTAGTATCTAAGGTGCTACTGGACTCGAATCTAGTTGTAACAGAAGGACATTATTCTAGTCTGCAGAAAATGTGACTTTGGCACAGAATTTCAATTCTTCTAGGGCCCAGTGTGTACGGCTCTGATAGGAGCAGGTGCCTTTAACAATGCTGATTCTGTGAACTTAGGCAGATCATGAGAAGGAGGGCAGGAAGGTTTGCGTCAGTGTTTGGCTCTCGTGGCCCTTTCTTACCTGCCCAGGGTAGTGCCAATTGCCACTCTGGGGTCAGGAAGGAATTTTCCTCCAGGCCAGATTGGTCAGGGATCCTGGAGGGGTTTTCCCCATCTTTTGGACATGGAGTAGGGGTCACTGTGGGTATGGGGAGGAGGTAGTTGTGAATTTCCTGCATTGTGCAGGGCGTTGGACTAGATGACCCTGGAGGTCCCTTCCAACTATATGATTCCATGATTCTATAGTTTTCTTCCAGGTTCCCTCCTGCGCTGGGCTCAGCTCCCAGACGCAGCAACAGGCATAAGCTGGTGGCTTCTAGTGCACTGGAAAGAGAGAGATTCTGGCCAAGGAAGGCAAATTGAGCATTTGGCCACAAGTCTGCGCGGAGTATGGCCACAAAGCCAGACTAAAAAACGGCCCAGTGTCAAGAGTAATGGATCATCAATAAGGAAAGATCAGCAGAATTAGCTCAGGCTAGTCTAAGGCAGAGCAGAGTTTTTTGTGACTTGCAAGCACACGTCTGGCGTTTGGAGGGCACTCAACTGAGAAAGCAAGAGGTTGGCCCAAAGGCCTGGCAGCAGAAGGCATTAAGTGCAGAAGAGCCTGTCGGTAACGCTGCCATGTGGCATAGAGAAGTCACAGTCATGGGGTCCCTGCTACAAGCAAGCCCTCTTCTCCCTTGTAAGAGGTAGCACCCAGTTCCTTGCTTCAAAGAGCCTCTCCTGTCAGCAGAAGACTCCTCTAGGCGAAAAAAACAGCTGCCATTAGCAAGATAAGGTTCTCTGCATTCGTGGAAGGGATGCAAGTGGCAAGGTTGGAATAAAGACGCCCCTGCATCTTCCGTGGTCCTCCTTGCACATCTTCACCTTCCCCACGTACTTTCGGACAGAGGAGTGGTTTGTGAGAGGGCCCTGTGTCATTCATCCATTGTGCGAGGCTACGGCCATGCCAGCATCCAAGTTCTTCAAACACAAAAACAGACAATCCCACCTGTTCTCTGCTCTTCTTAGCTTTGGATTCCAGAAAACCAGGTCAGAACAGAAGGGGCAAGTCCTCAAAAGCTTGCCCCAGTGACCAAAGGCAAAGCCAACATGGCTGCCCTTCCAACCACACCTGCCCGAAACAAGAAGGTAGAAGTTTGTGCTTTAAGACTTTAAGAGTAAAGGTCTCCCTGAGAAAAAGCAAATGCACAACACATGGGCAAGCTGGAAAGGCTGACACTTTAACTGGGACGGTACCTGAGTTGCAAACTGTGCAGAATCAAGAAAGTCAGTGTGGTGTATTGTTTAGAGTGTTGGACTAGGATCTGGGATACCCAGATTTGAATTCCCACTCGTGCTGGGTGACCCTGGGCCAACCATGTACCTCTCAGGGTTGTTGTGAGGGTAAAATGGAAGAGAGGAAAATGATGCAAACCGCTTTGGGTCCCCATGGGGGAACAAGGCGGGGTATAAGTAGGATTGCCAAGTCCCTCTTCGCCACCGGCGGGAGTTTTTTGGGACGGAGCCTGAGGTGGAGTTTGGGGAGGGAGGGACTTCAATGCCATGGAGTCCAATTGCCAAAGCGGCCATTTTCTCCGGGTGATCTGATCTCTTGGCTGGAGATCAGTTGTAATAGCAGATCTTCTGCCACCACCTGGAGGTTGGCAACTTTAGGTATAAGAGATAAATAAATGAGTAATTAAATAAATACGATGTCATTCTGCAAGGTAAAGAGCCTCAGAGAAGACTGGCTACAAGCATACCTCCCCCAGCCTCCAACGAAGAGGCTGTTGTCTAAACCGGCCAACACGCATTCGCCTTAGTGCTGTTAAAAGCACTTCACATACCCTTAGGCAGGCCTGGGTTTATCACACAGGAGTGATTACACTCTCATAAGGAGGGGGATTTGGTTTCAGAAGAATTCAGCGCCTTGAGAACCTCAGCCTCAATTTAAAAAGAAAATCCACGTTTCTAGCTCTCATGGCAGCAGAAATCAGCTGTGGGGGGGAGATGAGCCCGGCAAAATCTCTGGCCTAGTTTACGCATGCCAAGAGAATGAGGCGGCAGAACGGTCTTCACCACTCCAAGCTTCAAGTGGGGGATCCCGTTGTGGAGTGTGCCCCTTATGCTGAAAACACCTGGCAAAGAAACCAGCAAAGCAAGCAAAGAGGGAGGGAAAGGACCCCTCTTTCTGCTTGGCTCATTTTCCATTGACATGGTTTTAATGCAAACAAAGATTGCATCACGGTTGCACTCAAAAGTGGAGCCAGCCATTCCCGCCAGGGCTCTGCACCTCCACTGCCCTCTCAATTCTCTTGACTCAGGAGCCAGAGGCTTCCCGCGGCTGGCCTTCAGCAGGTTCAGGGATTTTTCCGACCCCCGACTTTCCTTCCTTTCCAAGGTGGGTGCCTGCAGAACAGGCTGGGTGTACCAGGCCTACTTTTCTTTCACGGAGAAAATATTCCACAGCCCTGTAACGGTAACTGCCCAGCTTTCTGTAGGCTGCTACATATGTGCATATTGCTTGGCATAATGTTGTCAACAGAAAATAAACTAAAAAAATTCATAAACAGTCGCCCAGTTTACAGGTAGGGAAATGTGGGCAAAGAGCAATGTTGAGAGCCAGGACAGATGCTCCAGACACAAGCGATTGGATGCCAGGACCATGGCAACGTCAGAGGAGAGGACTCACAAACAAAATGGACTCTCCTCAGCGACTGGAAAAGCCATGAGAAGTGGAAAAGCCACAGGGTCCCTCCTCTAAACACAGAGGGCTGTTTGCACGGGCAGCGGATCATCTGCCCGGCCTCCAGCAAACTGCGGTTTCACAGTCCACCAGAAGACATGGCCCACTTTGCAAGGACGGTAGAGTGGTGCTCTGCAGGCACAGAGGTGTCTTTTGAATCAAGATGGCCAGGATGACACTACGGTTTGTGCAAAAATAAGGCCCCTGATGCAGAGGCTTGAGGTCTCTGAAGAACCCTGAGCGATCTCCACTTTTTGTTTCGAGCGACTGTGGAGAAAACCTGAAAAAGCTTCGGACTGTTGTGTTCGGAAGATACCAAAGGAGGTCTAATATGCGGAAAGCTTGATGGTCCAGGATGCAGAATCCCCTTTGTCGATGCCGTATCCTGGCTCCCTCTATCACTCACTATCCCATAACTCCAACTAACGTCTCCACCCCCCTCACACTAAGGAGGGGCAAAGGCCGATTTCCTGTTCTACAAAAATATCCTAAACTGTGCAATTAAATATCTACATTTTTTTAGATTTGCTAAATTATTCCAACACCACACTGTAGGGTTGATTTTGTGTGTGTTTAAAATCACAAAGCATTGCAGACCCTTAGGATTACTTAGTTAACAGCAAACGTTAGCTCATTTTCAGAGACAGAGTTTTCTGCAGAGCCCTTCCCATGTGACACTTGAGGGCCGCCGGTAGAATCCATGAGAACAGACAGAAACAAAATTCCCCGCTGGAACACAGATTGTTTACCAACCACTTGGAAGAGCTGGAGTGAGTCCGCAGCACCTCAGAGTGTCAGCTAGAGGAAAAAGACCCAGCGGTAGAATACACAGAGAATTAGCATCAGAGCACAGTAAAATGCCGCAAAGCCGCAAATCTGTGTGGAAAGGGAGATAAGAGGGGTTTCTTCTGAATCTGCTCCCAGAGAAAGGAGAGATTCTACTGTCCTTTTAACGCTGAGGTTTAGCTGGAGAATGTCAGAAGGGGAACAGAGATTGTCCTGTCCAGAGTGTGAGCAGGAAGGGAAAACAGACAGAAAAAAAATTAGAGTCAATCTTATCAGCCCGGCAAGCCCCCATGAAGCAGTCAAAAGCCTATGGGAATTCCTCTTCCCCACAGGAGCCTCCAGACCTCTCACCACAGCTGTTCGAACACACAAGCAAAACAGCATCCGCTCTTAAATTCAAGCAAGGTGACAGACGTCTTAAGGAGCTGCCACTGGCTGCCCACGGTACAGGTGTTCTTTTATCTGTCCAGGAAGTTATGCAAAGTGGAGCTGGTACCAGGCTCGGCCTGTGAGGGGTCTCTCTGCTGAGCACCAGAACACACAGAAGAGAAATGAGAGCAGAGGTGCGCCCCCTTTTTTTCTCAGCAATGCAAAGCTGGTCTTTGAAATGTAGGATTCTGCATAGGTACCCAGAGAGCCAATGGCTCAGCGCTGGCCATTTGGCTGGTTGGCTTTTAATACTGACATTTTTGGACTTTTTCACTTTTCTGCCAGCAACGGCGAAGGAGTTGGGGGCGTGCCCAAGCACACCAGCGTTCAAAGTTGGCCCTGCAGCAATCTGTGTCTGGTGATCAGTCAACTGAACTGCATAGGGAGGATGAGTACGGCTCTACTACGTACGGCAAGATACTAGAGAACAAGAGTTTTTTTAAACAGGTGCCTTAATCTGCACTCTCCAAAGGTCAGTATCTCTACATAGAGCCATACTAAAAAAACTGTCCCTATTAATATGCACCTGCTTCAGAGGAGGAGACATAGTCTTGTGCTAGGTCCAGCCTCTTTGCCAGCGTGGTGCAGTGGTTAAGAGCAGCAGACTCTAATTTGGAGAACTGGGTTCGATTCCGCACATGAAGTCTGCTTGGGTGACCTTGGGCTAGTCTCAGTTCTCTTCCAACTCTCTCAGCTCCACCTAAGCTTCTGAGCAGCAAGCAAGCACCTGGTGTCAGCCTCCTTCAAGTCTTAGTGTGCCACCAAATGTACCCTGTTCTTTCATCACCAGGGCATCCCTACACCTGTCCCCTTAGGACCCTAAGCCTACCTGAGCATGGTTCTTGTTCTCCTGTGGCAAACATAACCAACATTGGCAATGCCACTGAGATGTGACAGTACACTTGGGCTGGCCAGTTCAGCAGGGGTCGTGTATATGCACTACTGGTGGTGGTGGAATGGGCCATCAAGTCACAGATGACTTACAGTGACCGAGTTTTCAAGGCAAGAGATGTTCAGAGGTGGTTTGCCTTTGCCTGCCTCTGTGTAGCAACTCTGGACGTCCTTGGTGGTCTCCCAGTCAAGTACTTACCAGGGCTGACCCTTCAAAGCATCTGAAATTTTATGAGATCAGGCTAGCCTGGGCCCTCCAGATCAGGGTTATATTCATTTATGTTTTTTGCTCTCATGTCACCTCTGACTTATGGCAACCCCCAGTGGGGTTTTCAAGGCAAGAGATGTTCAGAGGTGGTTTGCCATTGCCTGCCTCTGTGTTATGCCCCTGGTATTCCTTGGAGGTCTCCCATCCAAATACTTGTCCGGGTTTCATAATCTGCTTAGCTACTGAGATCGGGTAAGAGCAGGCTAGCCTGGGGCTATCCAGGTTAGGATATGCATTCTTACTCCTGGGCAAACAGCCTTATTCAAGAACATGAATCAAATGGCGTTCTAGTCTGGTTAGCTCCAGCTTCTCCAGGCCTCTTTTCACAAAACCAGACTGTTACATGTCTGAGCAATGGGGTGTGTGTGTGGATTATGAGGGCCAGTGAGCTATCTGATCTGCCCTCATATTAACTGCACAGGGCTGAGCAGTTCCTACAGAGATGTGAATCTTGAGTTACAGAAACGGTGTCTGGAAGACAGCCGTGTGCCACTCCTCTCCTCCTGCTGTTTGCTAATCTCAAGTACCTGCAGTTGCCAAACTGCAGCTTGCAAACTGCATACAGCTCCTGGAGATATCAAACATTACTCTTATGTCAAGTCTCCTGGTTTTCCCTGCCCCCAGAGATCTTCAGGAGAGGAGGGAACTTTGTGTGTGTGTGTGTCGTCAAGTCACAGCTGACTTATGGCGACTCCGTAGAGTTTTCAAGGCAGAAGATGTTTGGAGGTGGTTTGCCGTTGCCCGCCATCCAAGTACTGACCAGGACTGACCCAGCCTAGCTTCTGAGATCTGACGAGATCAGGCTAGCCTGGCACTATCCAGGTCAGGGATAGGAGGAAACTAGGTAAAGGTAGTCCCCTGTGCATGCACTGGGTCATTCCTGACCCATGGGGTGATGTCACATCCCAACGTTTACTAGGCAGATTATGTTTATGGGGTGGTTTGCCATTGCCTTCCCCAGTCATCTACACTTTATCCCCAGGAAGCTAGGTGCTCATTTTCTGACCTTGGAAGGATGGCAGAGTCAACCTTGAACCAGCTACCTGAAACCGACTTCCATCGGGATCGAACTCAGGTCGTGAGCATAGCTTGGACTGCAGTACTGCAACTCACCACTCTGCACCACGGGGCTCTTAGGAGGAAACTAGGGAGATAAAATTCCAGGGGCCCTGGTCATCCAAGGAGTCCAGTGGAGCTAAAAAAGACTTGAGATTTGTTTTCCTCATGATGCACAGGTGACATGGGAAGGCAGAGAGAATTTCTGTTTGGGTTCTGGAGTGGGGCAGCTCTCAGCAGCCCTGCACTGGAGGAGTTGAAGGGAGAAGCTTGACAGAAATGTGGGTGGCGAGTCTGAAGTCTTGCAGCTCTTCACAGTTCAACGACTTTGGAAGGCAGCTGAGAGACTCAGGAAACTTTGGGTCCTCAATCATGCATCAGCTTACGGTGGCAATTCAAACATTGACAAATAACCGAACAGATCCCAAATTGCTCGGTATGGTAAAAGCTCCAGCAATCTCCTGCCAATTGCTTGTTAACAAATATGACAAAGCTAATGAAGGCCTCCCCTGGGGGGTGACAGAGTAAGACAAGGCCGCTAAAAATGTTCATTCACTTACGGTATACAGAAAAATAAAATGCTAGATAAACTATAGTAAACACTCAATTTTTGATGAGATGGAAAAGGAAACAGAGTTGTAATTTTAACATCTGTGGAAATTTGTGACTATGAATTAAGACTGTTTTTACTGCCATGTTCTCCCATTTTGTAACCCTATTCTATTTCTCCATTCGTTGTATGTATTATACTGTTGTTTTTGCAGTCTCTTCATTTTGTAATCTGTTTTTTTGTATTGACGGTATGTATTATACTGTTTTGACTGTTGCCCCAAAAGGTTGGACCAGAATCAACGGGGTGGAATTAAATCAAAAGAGTTTCCGTCTAGATATTAGGAAGAATTTTCTAACAGTTAGAGTGGTTCCTCAGTGGAACAGGTTTCCTTGGGAGGTGATAAGTGGTCCTTCCGTGGAAGTTTTCAATCAGAGGCTAGATGGCCATCTGTCAGCAATGCTGATTTTATTATCTTAGGCGGATCATGAGAGGGAGGGCATGGAGCATGGGTCACTGGGTGTGTGTGTGTGGGGGGGAGGTAGTTGTGAATTTCCTGCATTGTGCAGGGTTGGGCTAGATGACCCTGGTGGTCCCTTCCAACTCTATGGTTCTATGACTGCGCTGCCTTTTAAACTGTGTAATCCACTAGAATCTCAGTGAGAATGAGGGACCATATATTAAGCAAACTAACAAAATTCTTCCTGAACAACAAAGGAAATTGTCCCTTGGGCTGTGATGTGCTGAACTGCCTCTGTTGTGCCTCAAGTCAGAATGTGTGAAAGAAGAAGTGGCAAGTCCAAAAATGGTTAGTAGGGCAAAAAAGCCAGCTTGTGCAGACTACCAAGTGGGAATTTATGCCCGGATACCTACTGACAGAGACCAGGCTGACTGTCGCTGCTTTCCAGTCTCTCTAAAATAGTAATTTAAAATTACACACTAACAGGTGCCTTGATGAGTGAGTGACCAAAAGAGAATCAGGAAAGCCAAATAACCAGAGTCCTCCATTCCAGATTCTCATATACATCTTTTCAGAGCCATCTCGGGCCTCTGTTGCAACTTCTGTTTGTGGGAACGGCCATGCAAATCCCATGTCTTACTCGGCAGTTAAGACGCCTAAGAATGGCTCAGCGGGTATGGAGACCAACCCTTCGCACGTCAGGATTTTCATCATGGCCATTCCTTTCCCAAGAGCAAATATCATAATGTTAAAAGTGGCCCTCAACCACTTTGCAATATCAGATCAGGAATGGACTTTGTGTGTTGAGAAGAAACTATTCACTGTAGCCAACTTTATACTCCATAGCCTCAAGTGCTGTGCTTCCACCAGAAGTTTTTTTTTTTTTTTTTGGTAACAGAAGTTACGAGGCAAACCAAAGCTGAGTTTCAACACAACCAGCAAATACCGTGAGCGGACAATTCTCTCTGAAACAGAGCAGGAAGAGTAGGATTTCATTTCCTGTTTTGCTTATTCCTTTGTGCCCTTTTTTAAAACGCAAACATTCCTGACGACACATCATTGCGTACGCACAACAGTGGGCTATGTGACAGCCCCCCCCTTTTCAGACACTCACTTCCAGTGTGAGGCTCAGCTCTGCAAACGTAGCCTCCTGTGGTCAGTTTCCACTAAATGTTGGACTCTCAGGAGGTCAGCAAACATTTTGATCATCATCCAAAATATATTTATGAAAGAGACTAAGTGTTGTTGTTGTTTTCTTACCTGAGGCACACCAATCTTTCGGCAAGCTTCCAGGAAATTTTCCACGTTCCGCCTACACTTTGCCATTGTTAATTTAGGCTGTAGAAAAGAAGAAAAGGTAACCCAGAATTCTTAAATACCACCATTACAGATAAAACAGAATACTTAAAAATAGACTAGTAGCAGCTGCCTGAGAGGATCTAGCACCTGGCTAGGACCCGAAACACCTGAGGCACAAGCAAGACATGAACCACTCGTTCTCCCCTCCCCCTTCTCTCCTCAAGTTCTGCATCTGCTTCATGTTCACTTCCCATTATTTCTCACACCCACCCAACAGTCACCTGTGCAGTCAGAAGCAGGCAAACAAACCCGATGCTCTGGATTTACATGAACACATCTGCATAATAAAAAGCTTTGGGGTTCTCACAATGCAGGATTGCTGTGTTTGCTGCACGCCAGAGGTGCCTGATGGAGTTCCCATAATGTCCATATTTCAGACGTATTGAAATATGGCTTGCATTTCTTGTTGAATTTTATGCATGCACAATCCAATCCAGTCCATCGGTGATTTTTTTTTTTTGGTTTTGTTTAAGAGAAAGCTGAAGACACTCACATTTTTAAATGACAGGGAATATCCAAGTTTGAGGAAGGATCACAGAGATTCTCCAGACTATCTATGCAAAAGAGTCAGAAACAAAAGGGACCAGAAATCCATTTTGCCCAGTCTCTGCCTGCAAGGTGGGACACCAGAATAATCTATACAGCCCAGATCCCAGCGTGCCACTCACAGACACAGGTGCACTGCAAAGTCATTCGGACAGCAAATTAATCACTAGATGGAAGGACTGGAGCAAGCCAATCAAGGTACACTCATCAGGAGGAAGGCAAAAAAAACAAAAACATAAACCACCAACAGGGTCTCACAATTTGACCGGGGGGGGGGGGGGGGGGAGATGCATATCAATTCTGACCTAGGCTAGTTAATAGCCCAAAAGGTTTCCTGGCTATACTCAAGGCACAACAGCTTGCAGACAGGGAACTTGAGAGAGCGCTTTCTTCCACATGAACCTCACTGTCCACTGATATCATGGCTTATCTGTTTTTGGGTAGGTGTGTGGGGGGGAAGAGACCTGCTTCAACTCAGGAATTAAGTGGACATCCTCAAGGATGAGGTCCTTCTTTGCAGCAGCACCTTGTTTTCCAAAGTACTGCTGGAAGTCCCACCACGCAACCCTCTCTTTTTCCTAATTCATAATGTGATCTAACATTGTGCATAGGGCTGCTAGGCCGTGCCTGGTAAATGGAAGGAGGACTGGGGGGGCACAGTGATGAGGGAGATTTTAGTTCTCACAGGAAATGACAAAGGGTAGCTCTAGGAATCACTGGAAATATCTGGGATTCCTAGAACCATCCTTTGTCACTTCCTGTTGAACTTCCACTAAGTACACGAGGCTGCATTACAAAAAAAATTCTTCCACATCATTGTGGTGGGCCATGAGATCTGGGGGGCGGGGATCTCCCATCCCCACCAGGAACTTGGCAGCCCAAGATGAGTATGATTAGTGGGCTTTTTTGCTCTGAAGTTTCATAGTATCATTTGTATTGATACAATACAAATTTTTATTTTTTACTCCCTTATATTTTAAGTGTGTTGTTTTGTAAGCCACCATGAGGATCTAGTACAGTGGTTCTCAATCTAGGGGTCGGGACCCCCAAGGGGGTCACGAAGTGTTTTCTGGGGGGTCGCCGCCACTGTCCTGGGACAGCCCCCATCCCGGGCTGTCCAGGACTAACCCAGATGCCCTGTAACCCTGATCCGTCCGCGAGGGCAGGGAAGACCTCAAGCAGAGAGGTGAGGAACTGGCCGACCGACAGCCAGAAGGAGCCGGGCTGCAGAGATGCGGCGGCATGCTGCCACACACCAGCTGTAGCCCCGCTGCCGAGCTGAGAGGCAGGCGGGCCAGCCCTGGGTGCGGTCGCACCTGCGCCGGGCGGTTGATGAGGCAGGATGTGTGGGAGGCCGAGGAAGCTCCCCTGGCTCGGCCAGTTCAGGTCTCGGAGAAGAGGGCCGTCCCCCTTGAGGCCGCTACAACCACGTTGTTTTTACTTTTAGCCGCCCTCGGGGGGGGCGGGAGCTTCAGCCTGGAATCCAAGTGCGCATGTCTGTAGTGTGGCTTCGCTTTTCTGCCCTGAGTCATCAGTTCCGCTCTGCCCTGAGTCATCAGTTCCGCTCTGGCAAGGCCAAGGGGGAGAGAGTCGAGATGTATGCGCAGTTCGGGATTTCCCCCTCAAGCGCGCAGGTTCGGTGAGGCGCAGAAGGAGCGGTGACTGGTGGAGGGGAGAAAAAGGCACGAAGAGTCCGAGCAGGATAAGCGGCCCTTGGCTCTTTCCTGGTCCTTTGCTCTCGTGAGGTGATTAAACGGAGCTCCGCTTTGAGGGATAACTGCAGTTCTGTGCACAAGCAGTGTCCCAGTCACAAGAGAGGGGGTTTCCTCGCGAGAGCCCCGGCCTGCCTGGAAGAGTTTTTGGGGAGAGAGGGGAGGACAAGGAACACAGTGCATGCTCAGAGGCACTCTTTCCTCCGTGCCAGGAAAGGTTGCCGCGCCACACAGTCACAGCCGCTGCACAACAGGTGGTAGTACCGTTTGCTTGTTTGTTTTAAACTTTAAAATTTAAAGTAATTATATATATGGATACCCTGGACTGCCAAAAAAAACAAATGTGTTTTCTTTATCCTATTGAAAATGTCATTTATGCAAATTTATGCAAATTTATGCAAATTTGACGAGGGTCGCAGGTTACTTGGCAATTGTAAAAGGGGGTTGCGACTCGAAAAAGGTTGAGAACCACTGATCTAGTAGATGGAGCAGCAAGTGAGGAATAAATTAATAGATGGAGACCCTCCGGAGTCCCCGAAAGCTACCCGATAGATACTTACAACAGCTGGCGAGGGGACATGAATACTAGGAACGGAGCGAGGCCGCACATGGTTGGCTAAATGACAAAGCACCACCCCGTCTGTCAGCGCTGCTCCAAGATCACTAGGCAAGGACACTTTCAGCCGTGACTCGATGTTCTGAAAACAGAGGAATGGATAAGAATGACATTCAACACCACTGATGGGATGGGTGGTGGGTGGGAACACACTACACAGCCACAGGACAAAGTGGAAATCGTGGCAAGGGTCACAAGTCCTGGGGTGCAAGAGGACCTCTAACAAGCGCACACTTTGCTGAAATGCCTCAAGACCAGACCTGTCACGAACACTTGTGTTTATGAGATTAATCCCCACGCTGTTCTCGGGACTACAAACATGAACATGGATTCATGCAAGTGCTGACAGGCTAAATCAGATATCGCAGTGGTGAGAATTTGGGAATGCCTTGGGAGTAGACGTGCCTCTAAAATCCTTCCCATCTCAAGACCAGCTTGTAAGAAAACCCTTGTGTACTAAAAACGTTTTGGTGGTGGTAATAATAACAATAGCAATAATATGAATAATACAAATATTATCACCTGTATCAACTTCAAAAGCATCTAACCTCCCAGGCCAAACAAAAAGTATCAGTCTATTTATACTCAGGGGACTTCTTGGGTATACAGAACACACAAGTATAAATTAACCAAAAAGAAAAAAAGGATGGGGGGGGGGGAATGTTCTTTATACTGGCCTGATAAGGACTGAATATGCGCCAGGAGACATGAAATCTGAGCAACTAGGCATGGTTCAAGAAGTATTTTAAAAAAGACGTAATCCTTACATCTCCCATCCCTTAATGAAATCAGGCCCCAAAGTGACCACAACCACCAGCTCTCCAAAAGCACCCTGCTCCCTCGAGACTCTGACCTTTCTCCGTGTTGCCCACGCCACCCAGAACTGGATCGTCAGCCTTTCCATCCGAGTCCTCACTCTGAAGCCAGGGTTGGCCAAGGCCTGGCAATGGCTTCCATACACTTCCCCTTTCACAAAACACACCCCAGTGAAAGCGGGCAGCCCTTGTGTTCATGAACACACGAGGCTGCCTTCTACTGACCCTTGGTCCATCAAAGTCAGTATTGTATGCTCAGACCGGCAGCGGCTCTCCAGGTTCTCAGGCTGAGGTCTTTCACATCACCAACTTGCCTAGTCCATTTAACTGGAGATGCTGGGAATTGAACCTGGGACCTTCTGCATGCCAAGCAGATGCTCTGCCACTGAGCAACAGCCCCTCCCAATAGTGAATTTGGGATATGCATTGCCCTCCTGCCTGCTGGGGCTGCCAGAGGAGGTACCTGGCTGGGTCCTCCTGGAAATGGGAGGCTGGACGAGGCTAAACGATTACCATGCTCGGTGATTCTCACAGCACTGACACAGAGAAAGAAACCACGGCTACCTACTTTTCGCAGTTGCTCTATCAGCTCCACCTCTTCTTCCTGCAGCTTGGAATTATGGTTCTCGCTACAGTCTTCAGTGCTGTTAGCAGGGGCAGAGGTGGGAGAGGGCGAGAGTGCAGCAGCTAGAAAAGAGATGGAAGAAATAAGGTACCACACAGAGAGTAGGGGCTCTTCATTTGATGGGGCGCTGTTGCATGCAGTTCAGGTAAATTCGAGAAGCACTTTGTTGTTAAATCTAGGCAAGGCGTTTCCACAGTCTTTTCTGTCCTTTGTCTTGACTGCCTTATACTGAATCAGACCCTTGGCCAATCAAGGTCAGCACTGTGTATTCAGACTGGCAGCAGCTCTCCAGGGTCTCAGGCAGAGCTCTTTCACATCACCTTCCACCTGCTCCTTTTTAACTGGAGATGTCAGGGACTGAACCTGGGACTTTCTGCAGGCCAAGCAGATGCTCTACCACTGAACCTTGCCCTCTATTCCCCCTCCCCCCTCACACACCGGCAGCCTTTTCCCTTTTGTTTTAACACTATAGCAATATACCCACTACTGTTTATAGAAACCTGACAAGAAAGCCATTGATGGCAGCGGCGAATGGCAGGCATGAGGGGGAATAGAAAGGAAATAGTGTTGGATGGGGGCAAGGAACTGCAGAAACCAACAACTTCACAGACCAGGAACCTGCTTTGAGAACGATCATTCCAGAACCCTCACAGCAGAGCTGGGGAAAACCCGGGAAGACGACTGCAAACCAACATCGGTAAGCCCCCTCCCCTCAGACTATGGTTGGGAGGAGGGGTGCGGGAGAACCGTTCTGTACGGAAGCAACCTCAGTCATGTCTGGCTGGGCTTCGCTCACCTTTGCTCACGTCATCCCTCGCGGCATTTCGGAAAAGGAAGCTCTCAGGACGCTGGGGAGGATTTCGGTAGGATGGAGTAGTAGCAGCGACCGTAGGGCCAGGATACGGAGCAGAAAGGTGAACTAAAGCCAGAGGCGCAAAGGTAGGGGAAAGAGAAGAGAGGGCATTTAAATACAGTAAGAAAAAGAAATGGGAAATGTGACAGCTGGGCATGATAAAGGCGGGAGACAAAGACCACAGAATCATAGAGTTGGAAGGGACCACCAGGGTCATCTAGTCCAACCCCCTGCACAATGCAGGAAACTCACAACTACCTCCCCCACACACACCCTTCCAGATGCTGTATCCGAAGGCATCTGAGCCCAGAAGACCCCCCCCCCACACACACGAGACTCAACTTCTGGATCCAGCAATGGAACTGAGACACAGGCTATGAGAGTCCTACACTACCTGACCGGGAAAGAATGGGATAAAAATCCAATAAAATAAATAAAAATAAAATAAAGTAGGTTTGTGCTAACCCACTTTCCCCTGATAATTTCAGAGGGTTAGCTGTGTTGGTCTGCAGTAGAAGAGCTACGGTACAGTTGAGTCTTTTGGCTCCTCCGCCTTTTGGCTAAGATCAAGTGTGCCCAGGAGCAACTTAGAGAGAAACAAGATTTTTTGCAGTATAAGCTTTTGAGAGTCAAAGCTCCCTTTGTCAGATACTCTCGAAAACTGATACCCCCAAAACCTCGTTGGTCTCTATGGTGCAACTGGACTTGAATCCAGCTCTTCTACTTCTTCCTGTAACTGTGACGCGACAGCTGTGACCATTATTCGGTGCTCTCCAGGAACATCTCCTTTACACCTGCAGGCAACACTTAACGACGGGAGAAAAGCTTGCCAGCCATGAGTATATGTGCAGGTTAAAGAGCTGAATAAATCTGGTACATATGTGGCATTTATTCCCTAGTAGAATACAGAAAATGAAGAATTTAAATGAGGATGCAACTAAATGTTGGTTCTGTAAAATGGACGAGGCAGATTTTTATCATATGTGGTGGGAATGTGGTGGGAGATAGAACTTATAGGGGAAAAGTGATTAATATTATATCCAAAGGTCTGGAAATAGATATACCTATGAAACCAGAAACAATTTTATTATATTGTTTACTGACCATGCATAAGAAACATCTTGATATATTCCTCCACATGTTAACAATAGCAAGAGTAAATTTTGCTAGATGTTGTTGGAAAGGGGAAAAAATCCCCAGATTTAATTAGTTGGTTTGATTAAGTTAAAGAGACCTATGTTTTGATTAAATTGACTTATTAACAAAATGATAGAAGCATAGAGGATTTAGAAGAAGTATGGAATCCTACAATTTCCAGAATGGAAAATATACTTAAAAGTCTACATTCAGATAGTAGAGGTCTATAAAACGACTGCATGCTCAGAAACATTATATGTTTTATATGTTCTATATGTACTGGCTGATGTTTGGATTGTATTGTTTTGCTTTTTAATGCTACAACTAATTTTTTAATTTAAAAAAATCTGGTTACACGTGGAGACAATTTTCCTCTTGTCTGGTAGAGACAGCTTGCATGCAAGGGAGAGTTCTGTTTTACCGGTGTAGTATAGTGGCTAAGAGACTGAGCTACGAATGTTCACCTCTGCTGTTAACTCTGGTGAGCCTCAGGTAGGTCACTTCCTCTTACTTGCTTATGCTGGCCTACTTTACAGGGCTGTTGTGAAGACTGCAACAAGTGAAAGAAAAAACATTCTACAGAACTGCATAAGCACTATTGTTTCTACAACCTTGTGTATAGAATCTGTACAGCTGGGCCTACACAGTTTCTAAAGCCTGTGCTTCCTGAAGGCACAGTGGCAAGGGCTACCTTATTGTGCCAATGTAACATCAAAAATTGGCCAGCACTGACATTGGCCTTGGCCTACATCCCCCGAGGGAGATTCAGCTCTTGACAGACAGAAGTGTAGCTTGCACGCCAACACTCTTTACGGAATGAGGCATCTGCTTCTCCTTCTCTCCGCGCAGTGTAGTGAATAGTGTTGGACTAAGATCCTGGGAGAACTGGGCTCGAATCCTGACTTCTACCATGGAAGCTCAGTAGGTGACCTTGGGCCTGTCACAAACTCTCAGCCTGGCTAACCTCGCAGGGTTCTTGTGAGAGAATGGAGATGGGGAGGACGATGGGGAGAACTGCTTTGAGTCCCAACTGGGGAGAAAAGCAAGATATAAATAAACAGATGCAAACACAAATGCATCTTTCGCCGATTTACCTGTTTGAGCTGTAGGCGAATTTGGTGAGATTGTTGACCTGTCGTCACTCTGTGGATAAAGAGAAGAGATAAAATAGAAGAGTCCACTGTTGATAACTTGTAATCATCTGGGCAGGGGGAGTGGAAATAAACACACACACCTAAGACACCAAGAAGGAAGACAAGCAAACAGGCGATTCTCTAAGAGAAGAAATACATGCCATAAAAGGGAATTAAAATAATTACCCTGCCTCTTTTGGGATTACAATAACAGGAAAAAGTATGGTTTGAGGCTGAATGTATTTGGGGCAAGAGTCACAAGAACAGGTGCCATGAAGCCAGGAGCGGAAAGACAAGTAATTAAATATTGCAAAGATATACAGTAACATCTTTGATGGTATACAAGAGCTTTGACACAGCCAAACAAGCACAACCACACACTCAACCCCTGCACTGTTTCCTCTGTGGGTCCAGGAGTTTACAGTACAGTTTCTTTCAGAACTGTCCCAGACTTTGGGAATGTTGCATCCTTGTTAGTGGCAGCCAACAGCTATGCACACAACCACAGGCAGTGAAGCAGGCCCTACAACATATCCCACATGTGACTACTGGGATTCAAGCTTGTTGTGGGTAGTCACTCTGAGACAGGAAGGGAACCAAAGAAAGGAAGTATGGCTATCTCCTAGCTCACAGGTCCCCAACATGCCAACAGTTATGCGCACTGTGAAGCAGGCCCTACAACATATCCCATACATGACTACTGGGATTCAGGTTTGTTGTGGGTCGTCACTCTGAGACAGGGAAGGGAACCAAAGAAAGGAAGCATGGCTATCTTCTAGCCCACAGGTCCCCAAACATGCCAACAGTTATGCACACAACTGCAGACGGTGAAGCAGGCCCTACAACATATCCCATACGTGACTACTGGGATTCAAGCTTGTTGTGCGTCGTCACTCTGAGACAGGGAAGGGAACCAAAGAAAAGAAGTATAGCTATCACCTAGCCCACAGGTCTCCAACATGCTGCTCGTGGGCGCTATGGCACCCATGGACACCTTTCCTGGCACCCACCAAGTGTTTTTAGAAAGCGGTCAGAGCCAGGTGGGGCTTTTGCCCAGCAGCGCTTCTGCTTAGCCACTGGAGATCTGATTAAATGTGCAGATTTTTTTTTACAAATACTGCTTTGGCAGCAGCTGCCACCACAGCACAAGAATTTTCACTGGGTGAGTGAAGGTAAGCTGCAGCAGCCATTTTGCGGCTGGCTCCGCCTCCTGTGGCAGCCATTTTGTGGCTGCACCCACCAGATTGTGTCAGAATTCCCAAGGTGCCCGCAGGCTCAAAAAAGGCTGGGGACCACCCCCCACCCTGTCTTAGCCCCTCTGACAGCTTGCAGGTCTGAGCAACTGGAAGCAATTGCTCTCGCCTGCCCCCCCAATTGGCTGGATGCAGCCTGCCTTCTCCTAAGCCTACCCCAGCTTGTGCAGACGGCAGCTTTATAACAGGCCCCATGATTGCTTCTTTCTGGCATGATTCAAGCACAGCATGAACCGTCACAGTGAAGAATTTCGACACACAATTGTCACAAATGGGGGGGGGGGAACCAGGAGAAAGGAGCTGGAAAGGTACAGACTATGCCAGAAGTGAGATTCAGAGCTCCCTGCCTAAGCCTCGCCACTGCGAAAGACACAAGGAACGGGACACTTGTCATGGGACAAGCCCATGGTGTTGTGTTGCTGCAAGACAAACTGAACGTATTTGCCATTCCCGAATAAAATCATCTCTCTAAAAACTTTTTACTTGGCGGCTCAAATTTCGGCTAGCGACGATGGCTGTGCAGCTGGTGGCCCTGGATGGTAAGGGGAAACTAAAATCCCAGAAGCATCTAATCTGGGGCAACCAAAATGATCAAAGGTGTGCTATACTTTTCCTTATGAGGAAAGGTTGAAGCACTTTTAGCTTGGACAAGACAGAGGGTTACACAGGGAATGTATGGTGTGGAAACAGCAGGGAGAGAAATTTTTCTCCGTCTCTCATTAGAAACTCATTGATTCACAATAGAAGAAGAAGAGTTGGTTTTTATATGCTGACTTTCTCTACCACTTAAGGGAGACTCAAACTGGCTTACAATCCCTTTCCCCTCCCTACAACAGACACCCTGTGAGGTAGGTGGGGCTGAGAGAGAGTGACTCGCCCAAGGTCACCCAGCTGGCTTCATGTGGAGGAGTGGGGAAACAAATCCAGTTCACCAGATTAGCCTCCGCCGCTCATGTGGAGGAGGAGTGGGGAATCAAACCCGGTTCTCCAGATCAGAGTCCACTGCTCCAAACCACCACTCTTAACCACTACACCATGCTGGCTCTCAATACAGGTTAAAAAAACAACAACCCACCATTCTTCAGAGAACGCACAACTTAGGAATTTACCACTACAAGAAGTGGTGACGGTTTCTGGCTCAGAAGGCTCTGTAAAGGGTTCAGACAAATCCACGGAGAAGTCTGTCAGTGGCTGTAAGTCATGATAGTTTAGTGGGGGCAGTATACCTTTGAGCATCAGTTGTTAGATGGCATGCAACAGGGAAGGCTGGTGACTTCGTGTCCCCCCCCTTGTGGGGTTCCTAGAAGCATTTGGCTGGACAGTACTAGAAACAGGAGGCTGGCCCTGAAAGCTGAGGTTTGCACTTGAATGCATGCCTTGCTTCACTCAACATCCTACTACTTCTCTTTAGAGCCACCAATTAATAAAATTGGCCCTTTGTTCCCTTAGATGATCTATGAAAAGCCCCCATCAGCCTTCGCTTTAAATCCACAGGGATCAATACTGTGCCTGGCCTCAGATAAAGCAGAAAAAACCACAGCCAACACAACAGGGCGGTCCAACCGAGACAAGTCACAAGCGGCATGCTCTTCACCTGGCGGAGTGCTCCCGGCCTTCTTTTAATGGTGTTGGTGTTACTGTCAATCTCAAACACAAAGACAGGCTCAAAGCCATTCTGTCAGGGGTGGCAGAGAAGGGGTGGGGGGGGAGAAGAAAGGGAGTGAGGACAGAGAATCACCTGCGGAAGACAGAAGATGCAAAAGCAGAAGAGACCAATAGGCTCACAAGGGCACTACGGAAAAGAGACCGAGCGCTTTTGCACATCAACATATGAAGATGCCATATATCGTGCCCGAAGGTCTAAGCCCAGAATTTTCTACTTCAACTGGCCAGGATGGCTGCCAGTCCAACTACCTGATATTTTACTTTCAACCGGAGCTGTCCTACAATTGGGGGGTCCTATAACATGCAAAGTGTGAGCATAACCACTGAGCTAAGGCCCCAAATCCATTATTTAGAAACATAGAGCTGGAAGGTACCTCCAGGGTCATCTAGTCCAACCCTCTGCACAAAGCACGAAATTCACAGCTACTTCCCCAACCCACTCCCCCAGTGACCCCTGCTCTATGCCAAGAGGAAGGCAAAAACCTCCAGGATCCCTGGCCATTTTGGCCTGGAGGAAAAATTCTTCCTGACCCCAAAGTGGCAATCAGTATTTCCCTGGGCAGGTAAGAAAGGGCCATGAGAGCCAAGCACGGGCACATCCCTTCCTGCCCTCCCTCTCCTGATCTGCCTAAGTTCACAGAATCAGCCCTGCTGACAGATGGCCATCTAGCCTCTGCTTCAAAACCTCGCAAGAAGGAGAGCCCACCACCTCCCGAGGAAGCCTGTTCCACCGAGAAACCGCTCTGTCAGGAAGTTCTTCCTAATGTTTAGCCGAAAACTATTTTGACAAGTTTGCCTCGAAGGCTGCTCCAGGTTATCGCTGGTGTATTATTTAAAGCAACCGTTTACAAATTTTCCTAAACAGTCCCTCTTAAGTTTAAGCAGTGTTGACCAACCGTTCACAAATTCTGCCTTCCTGTCCCAGGAAGGTGCCTGCCCTACCCTCCACACTGCAGCCCTACTGATGATGCGCTTCTGATGTCATGGCACTGCAGGCCGGGGACAGAAACAAGGGCTCTAATCAGCATCCACACTGGATGACAGGAGGGCACCATGTCGGCAACCGCAGGCAGAGAAACTCATGGGATTTCCCACTGACTCCTTTCTCTCTGGTCAGTTAGCTTCACGTGGCAAGAGATATTTTGGGGGGTTCCCCAAAGACTCAGCTCCCAAAGCCCAATGATTAAAATGTCAGCAATGAAGCAAATTAGCAATAATTATAGCATGTGAAGTGTGCAGGACCTGAGCATATGACGATTAAAGGCCTCCTCATCGAGCATTAGGTTATTGCATGGAGCTATCTGAGATGCTAACTTCACATCCAAAATCTTCATACACTTTTTAATACACTCTTACTAGTACTCTGGAATTGTACATGGCTGCAATGGATACCAGTTACAACAGAGAAAAGCATGCAGAATTAGGATCATTCCATGCTGTGACAGAAACACCAACACCTTACTAGGGCCCCAAAGTGCTACCCTAGAGCGTCTGGGATCTTGAACCCCTGAGGTGTACACTGGAATAACCCATTCTTTTATATTCCACATGGGGCCATCCTGCTAAACTGTATGAGCAGACTGCTGGACTTGATAGACCTTGGTCTGATCCAGCAGGGCCTTTCTTATGTTCTTATGAAGTCCTGGGCCATTACCAGATGCTTGAAGGGTGGGACTATCATTTTAATAATTTTTCTGATAGGTGACAGTAGCCTCTGACATCAGAGATGGAGTTTTGCACAGGATTGGCTAAATCAGCCTGTATTTCATAGAGACAAAGCTGGCTGACGTCCGATTCTATTCACCATAAACATCTGGACATTTGGGATCTTCCCTTGTGTCTTCAGAGTAAACTGGGGTCCACAGGAGTTTGGGTAGGGGTTAAAGACCCCTCCAACATCTTGTTATTGCAAGGAACTCTGTCCATGCTCTAATTCACAGTAGGTAGCCGTGTTAGTCTGTCTGCAGTAGTAGAAAAGAGCAAGAGTCCAGTAGCACCTTAAAGACTAACAAAAATATTTTCTGGCAGGGTATGAGGTATCTGAAGAAGTGAGCTGTGGCTCACGAAAGCTCATACCCTCCCAGAAAATATTTTTGTTAGTCTTTAAGGTGCTACTGGACTCTTGCTCTTTTCTACTGTCCATGCTCTGTTGAACATACTATAGCCTAGGTAATGAGTACCTAGCTGAGTTAGATCAACCATATTGCTTTTTATTTAAAAGTCTGTGTGCTGTGTTATTCTGTGCCTTTTCCCTATTCTTTGTTTTGTTCTTTTTCCATTCCCTTTTGAGTCAGACCACTCTTTTCCTTCCCCCTCTTTCTTTTGTAATAAACCTTTTTTATAAAGACATTTTTTGGCTTTGTTTAGTACAATCTATTTCTCTGGGTTATTTCTGTTAATCTCCTCCCTACATGCTAGACAACATGGCCATAACATAGCTTGTTATACATTATTTTCCAGGGTTTCTGCCCTGTTACTTCCTTACTGGTCTAGTACTTTGCTAGAAGGATACCTCCTCAGTGGGTCAGTCTCAATGTTATCAGGTGGTCCCTGAATGGTGGTGGCAGGTTACCAGGGTGCTTTCCAGGGAGCCCTTGGCCTAAGGGAGTTTCCCAGCAAGGAAAGGCACCTTCCCTCCTCCCTACTCTAACGCATGCCAAAGAGTAAATACCAGACGAGCAAGGACAAGCAGACGCAGGGCCTAGATTTAGAGAGAACAAGGCAGCAGGGAGACAGCTTCAGACAAAGCTACCTGGAATCAGCTCCCTGATTCCTGGAATCAGCTCCCTGGGGAGGTGGTGAGCTCCCCATCACTGGCAGTCTTTAAGCAGAGGCTGGACAAGCACTTGTCAGGGATGCTCTAGGCTGCCTCTATGGCCCATTCCAACTCTATGATTCTAGGAAAGCAGCCATCAGGTAGAGTTGGCAAAGGGTGCAGTGCAGATCCCAGAAGCTGGCCCCATTCAAAAGCATCTCTGGACTGCTTTTATGCCTCCATGGAGTTATTAAGGGGAGACCTACTTCCACAAATCCCTCTGCCGATCCAGTCTCCTCTATGATGCCTCGGATGTACCTCCTCAGGCTTCACCTTCCGTTGAAACAACATCCAACAGGACACCTGGCATTTGTTGTCATCCCTCCCCAACAGGCCTGGGCTCTCCCTTCCCGCGCTTCACTTTCCTCTTTGGTCTCTTGCCCTAGGAATGTTTTAACAAGCTCTTTGGGGGCAGGGCTCCCCCATAAAGAAAACCTGGCCCTCCTGATTTAGAAGGTATATCTGAAAATGGGTGGTCCTCTCCCAAGGAGATCGAAAAAGAACTCTCAGCGTATTACGCTTTCAGATATTACAGTTCCCAAACCACCTGGCCATTCTGAGAGGGTGGGACTAGTTGGTCGCAAGAGTTCACCACACCAGCACCCTGAGTCAGAGGGCCAGGTGTTTTCTTGCTCCACTCCCTGTTGGGTGCTTCTCTCTTGCAGGCTGACTTTAATTCCTGTTCTGGCCTCTTGCTTAGTGTGAGGAAGGGTTGGAGCCTCAGGGAAGCTGCACCTCTTCTGGCCCTGATGGAGTGCCTCTGGGCGGCCCAGTGTTGCTCAGCTCCCATCAACCACCACCAATGCACTCCTCTTAAACCACACAACAGGGAGGGGCAAAAAAACCAAAACAGTGACGGCACTGATGATGGTGGTGCTCTGTTTTCAAAGAATTCACAAGTGCTCAGTTGTGCCAGGAGGTTTACAATGCTTCAGAATAAAGAGCTCGGGGGAGAAGAGCGACCAAAGTAGCAGCAGCAGCAGGAGGAGGAGGAGGAGGAGAGTTGGTTTATATATGCCGACTTTCTCTAACACTTAAGGAAGAATCAAACCGGCTTACAATCCCCTTCCCATCCCCACAACAGACACCTTGTGAGGTAGGTGGGGCTGAGAGAGTTCAGAGAACTGTGACTAGCCCAGGGTCACCCAGCTTGCTTCATGTGTAGGAGTGGGGAAACCAACCCGGTTCACCAGATTAGAGTCCACCACTCATATGGAGGAGTGGGGAATCAAACCCGGTTCTCCAGATCAGACTCCACCACTCCAAACCACCGCTCTTAACCACTACACCACACCAGGAAGAAGAGGCAACTGGGAAGCCTGCAAAAAAACCTAAGATGCAGGCAGATGTCTGGAAGAGAAGAAACTAAAGGGACGCAAGGCCATTCCTGTGCAAGTAACCTCAATGCAACGGGAGGGGCTGAAGGCCAAGGGAGCAAGTTGCCTGTGACTTCAAGTTGCCTGTTTGTGAGAAGAGCCTCCCTGCAGTTCCTTAAAGCAAGGCCATTGTTCTGAGCAAGAGAGATGCCATCTCAGCTGACTGCCTGATATGATGTAATAAGGGAAGTGCCACACAAAAGGGTTTTTATCCAAGTTCTACACAGTATTCAATTACATTATGGGAGCAGTGCTTCAGATAGAGCCGATGCAATTCAAACGAGAGTGGAAATGAAACAGATGAGTCACTCAAAAGGCTGGTAACGGCTGGTACGACCCAAGTGTCAATGGAGCTTGTCAAAGAGAAGTCGCCATTAGAATGGAGCAGGGAATTACTCAAAAACAAAGTTGGGATACCAAGGTGAGAATAATTATTGCTCAACCCAAGTCTTGGGATAAGACAAGAGAGAAAAGGGGGGGACCCTCTAAGCCAAGTTTAATTATCTATGTGATCTTTATGGAAAATTAATATAAATCATATTTTAAAAAACTAAGTCAGGCAAGCAAATCAAATATGATTGGACCCATTTCACATAAATTGCACTTATACACCGTTTATAAAAATCATGGTGGGATGTGGGGTGGGGGTAAGAGAAAACTCTCCCGTTCACACTTGCAAGAATGCTTGGGAAAGGAACCCCAAAATTATAATTTTCTGTGTAACTAGCTAGCTTTGCTACTACTGACCAACAACTGTTTCCCAGAGATTGGGGCTCCCTCATTAGAAAATGTCTGTAGAAAGACTGTAAAATGCATATTCATGAGCACACATGAAGCTACCTTATGCTGAATCAGACCATTGGTCCATCAGTCAGTCTTGTCTACTCAGACTGGCAGCAGGTCTCCAGGGTCTCAGGCGGAGGTCTTTCACATCATCTACTGGCTGGTCCTTTTAAAGGAAGATGGGGATTGAACCTGGGACCTTCTGTGTGCCAAGCAGATGCTCTACCACTTAAGCCACAGTTAAACAAAGGTGCCTTCTTCTGAGTCTATTGAGGCCAGTATTATGTACTCAGACTGGCAGTGGCTCCCCAGAATCTCAAGTAGAAGTATTTCACATCACCTACTGCCAGATCCTTCTTCCTGGAGATGCTGGGGATTGAACCTGGGACCTTCTGCACACCAAGCAGATGCTCTGCCACTGAGCCACAGGCCCCTTCCCTAAACAAAACTGCCATTGACTGAGTTAGGCCTTTGGGTCTACCTCATCCTTTCAACTTGAGATGCTGAGGATTGAACCGGGGACCTTCTGCATGCCAAGCAGATGCTCTGCCACCAAGCAGTAGCCCCTCCCTTGAATGTTCCACACTTCTAATTTCTACCCAGCCATTATTCTTCCAGACTTTATTTGCATACTGAGAAATCAAGATGAAGGGCCAACCCAGAAATGCAGCCTGTTCCTTAATCCATTTTTTAAAGGATGGGGAGAGGGCCGTGGGATTGCACACTCCTTCCACATTCCGCTCCTAATTCCTTCTCCCTTCCCACTCTCGCCCCACCAGCCTTAGCCACGATTAATGCTGGAATCGACCTTAACCATGGCTAACGCTGGCCAGAGTTCTGTTAAGCGAGGCTTCGATACCCATTTCCTGCCTTCTTCATTCCATGCAGTAAAGCTCACTCAGGGGCTCGGGAGTGGCGCATGGCTCTTTGACGAGCCACCGGTGGCTCCTCTGATTGCTGCTCTCCTGTGCAGTGTCTGCCCCATGTTTCAGGGAAGCGGGCCGGGCCCTTGCTGGTGGGGCTTCGGATTGGCAGGTGGTTCCCACCGTGACACAGCCACCGCCAGAGGAACGGACAAAGCTGGCAGCCTCCCCAGGTGGGGGGGGGGCAGGCCTTGTGCCAAAGAGGAAAATAAACGTGGCTCTTTTGGTTGATGATGAACCCATGAAGCTGCCTTATACTGAATCAGACCCCTGGTCCATCAAAGTCAGTATTGTCTACTCAGACCAGCTGCGGCTCTCCAGCGTCTCAGGCAGAGGTCTTTCACATTACCTACTTGCCTAGTCCCTTGAATTGGAGATGCCGGAAATTGAACCTGAGACCTTCTGCATGCCAAGCAGATGCTCTTCCACTGAGCCACACAGGGGAGTGAAGGGTGTGATAATTGCAAATATGGCTCTCTGCGGAGTGAGTGCCATTGGTTCCACGTCTTCTCACAAGACAGGGAGGGAAATGTAATGCTGGCAGCAACAGCACAAATGTCAGAACTAGCAGAACTAAGAACATTTCCACCGGTTTATTTCACACTTAGGATCAAGTTTCAGAGATTGTGAACTAGCAGCACAGCTGCACATGTGAAAACCGAAAAGGACAAACAAGCAAACACACAAAGGGTCATGCAAATCATGCAAAGGGAGGCAGAGGAGGGGAGTCTCTTACAGACAAAAGACTGCAGGATTACTATTTTTAAGACACCAAAGAAGAAAGGAAGGAAAATAGCATAAAACATAAAAAGTGTTGCGTGAAATGTTAACAGCCCTTTAAAAAAAAAACAACGGACTCATAAAAAAGAGAAGCATCGATGCCTCCACCGATTTAAACTGCGAGGCAACAACAAAGCTAGAAGCGTTTAGATTTGACCTTTTCTTCGTTAGAGCTTTTCAGGGTTCTCAAACGGGTAACTGACAGCGATTGAGATGGCCTCTAGCCAAACCAACTGCAGACTCACCCAAGTCTTTTAAGGCAGGATGCGGATGTGCATCTATTCGGGCATTGCAGGCTAGATAACATGCCCATCATTTTGGACAAGAGCCTCATTTGATATAACACTTCATTTGTGTATTGGTAGAGGGCTCTATAAGCAGGGCAGCTTCAAAGTAGAGGAAAAGGAGACCAAGGCTGTCTGTAGCCGAACTGCCAGAGGAAACAAAAGGCTGCCATGTTTTATGCTATTTTGATTGGTGCCAAACTGCCCAACCCAGGCAAAACCGTAGAAGACATGCTAACTATGATCTAGGACGCTGCCTGGCAAACAGGCCGTTGCGTGCAGGATTCTTACCACTAGCAAGGCACTATCATCAGTGTGGTGGGACCTTCTGGAAGGAAAGGGACACTGGGGACGTGGGAAAGACGGCAATGTCAGAAACAGGAAAACACAACAGTACAATATGCAGGACAAGCACAGACATCTGGAAACGGTGAGCTTCTTTCTACAGAAGGCACATGGTGGTGATCGGTAACGTGTAACAGAAACTGGGGGGGGGTGTTTGGAGACTCTGACAAGTCTCTCAATCTCAGCATTAAAACATCTGCAACTGATTCAGAAGCAATTTCTCTTTCAGTTTCCCTCTCCAAAGCAGAGTACAATTTGCTATGTGAATCTTTCCAGTGAAGTACTAGGCAATATTCAGGAAAGGACACACACAGAGAGAGAGGGCTTGGAAGGAACTGCATTTTTAAAAAAATCAAATACAAAGGAGTTACTTGGAACCATTCCAGAGCCACAAAAAGCAGGCCACTGGAAAACCTTTTCCTACGTATTTGTGGCATCTTGCATTAACTCGTGATCTAGAAAGAGTGTGAAGCAAAAACTGTTTTCCAGTAGTGAAACAAAGCTAACCTAAGTGCTGTAGAAAAACATCTTATGGGGAATAATAAACGCCAATGAAAAAGCATTAGCAGGAATCAATTTAAAAATTCTGTTTCGGGATACGGTCACCGGATTCAAGAGGGCTCACTCCCCTACACCCTTAATGGGGTTGCCAGATCTGAGCGAACAGGGCCAGCTGGAAGGCCAAGACTTTGCGCATTTAAGCTTTTGTGCATTACTGCTTGCAGGGAAGGGGGCGAGGACACAAAACAAGAGCCCGGTGGCGGGTGAATGGGATTAATCTGTGCGTTAACAGCAAAGCGTTCTGTGATTTTTAAGGGCCGCGTGGATGGCCAGGTGGGAGTTCAATCCGTTATTAATGATGAAATGAGTGAATAGCGAAGAAGCCGATCACCAGTAGCACCACAGGTGGCTTTTTTTTTTAAACCACTTCTGAGAAAGTACTTGCTCTAACTTCGCTACTTCAAGAACCTGCATTTAAACAGACCCAAGCGGTTCTTTTTACACACATTTACAAAATGCAAAAGACATCCTAACACAGATCGCCCTAAGTGAAAACAAAGAGAGCTTTGAAGAGACAAATGGGGGGAAAGGCACATCAACTCTGAAACAAGTTTGAAATTCTATACAGGTTGAGTATCCCTTATCTGGAATGCTCCGGACTAGAAGTGCTCCGTATTTCGGATCTTTCCATATTTTGGAATATTTGCATATACGTAATGAAATATCTTGGGGATGGGGCCCAAGTGTAAACACGAAAGTCATTTATGTTTTATGTACACTTTATACACCTAGCCTGAATGTAATTTTAAACCATATTTTAAATAATTTGGTGTACTTTGAACCATCAGTGGGGCTGCTGAGGACCTGTGGGTAAGGCCTGCATGTCAACTCCAAACGTCCGGTTTTCGGGTCATTCCAGTTTTCAGATGTCCGATTAAGGGATACTCAACCTGTACTTGTAGCTCAATTGTAAACCTATTTTTATTAACGTCAGCCCCACTGATTCCAGTGAAGTTACTCTTAAGTCAGTACAGTTCGGATCACAGCCTTCACAGAAAACAAGGCAACGCAGACATTTCGGGTCTTACCTCGCTATCCAGAGGGCTTTGCTTCTGAGGACTCTGGGATGCCTTTTGCTTGGGAAGAATAAGAAAAGAAAGAGCTAAGCAGGCAGGCTCCATCAACGAAAACTGAATGTGAGCGTTTTCAGATCTGATGCAAACAGAACAGCCCAAACCAGAAACAATCAATTTTGATTAACGTCATGGCTATTTTGGCTGGAGAAGCTGACTTTCAATGTGAAATCATAAGAACATAAGAAGGGCAATGCTGGGTCAGACCCAGGCCCATCAAGTCCAGCAGTCTGTTCATACAGTGGCCAACCAGGTGCCTCTAGGAAGCCCACAAACAAGACAACTGGAGCAGCAGCAGCATCCTGCCTGTGCTCCACAGCACCTCATATAATAGGCATGCTCCTCTGATCCTGGAGAGAATAGGTATGAGATTCAAAACAGGCAAAAGGAAGTATTTCTTCACACAACGCATAGTTAAATTGTGGAACTCCCTGCCCCAGGATGTGGTGATGGCTGCCAACTTGGAAGGCTTGAAGAGGGGAGTGGACATGTTCATGGAGGAGAGGGCTATCCATGGATACTAATCAAAATGGATACTAGTCATCGTGCATACCTATTCTCTAGTCTCAGAGGAGCATGCCTATTATATGAGGTGCTGTGGAGCACAGGCAGGATGCTGCTGCTCCAACTGTCTTGTTTGTGGGCTTCCTGGAGGCACCTGGTTGACCACTGTGTGAACAGACTGCTGGGCTTGACAGGCCTTGGTCTGATCCAGCAGGGCTTTTCTTACGTTCTTTGTGAGGTTACTTTTGCTCAGAATTTGTGGAGGACCTGAACAAGGCTGCAGGTACATTCAACTGTGCTGGGTTTCCCTCACTTGGCCAGGGAGGGGAGGCGGTGAGAATCAGCCTGTGGTTATCCTTGAATGGGAGTGGGGCTGTCTTGCCCTTATCAAGTCAAAGTCTGTATCTGGGAAAGAAGCAGGCAGGTCTGAAGTGTGGGTGCCTCCTGGATCCCACGATACAATCCATGGAATTACTGTTTGGTGTTGTTTCATAGCACTTTATTGTATTTGGGGATTGGTATTTGTTTTCGTTTGACAGAGAGGATACACGATTATGGTATTGTGCACTGGGGAGACTGTCCTTGGCAAAAGCAAGCTGTTTTTAAATACACAGCTCTAAGAGCGCAGTGGTCTCTGGTATAAACAGCAAGTCTTGAATCATCACTCTTTCTCATGAGAAGCCCCCCCCCCGAGTTGCATGCTGAACGTCACGTCCAAGCCTAAATAAGCTAGATTCGAGTCCAGTGGCACCTTCGAGACTAACAGGATTTTGGGGACTATGAGTTTCAAGAGTCGAGGCTCCCTTCATCAGATACAAGGAAGAAATGGAGATCCCTGCGCCCTTATATCCCAGTCTGAAGGTGGGAGGGGTGTTGCAAAGAAGGGAGTCAGGATGCAAAGGGACAAAGCAAAAAAGGTAACCAGCTTGATTGCAGCAGGGGAGAAATGCTTTGGGACAGAGTTGGCATCCTTCATGAGATAAGAATCCTCTGTTTCTGACAAAGGGAGCTTTGACTCTCAAAAGCTCATGCCTGCCACAAAAATACTGTTGGTCTCTAAGGTGCTAGTAGACTCAAATCGAGCCGTTCTACTGTAGACCAACAAGGCTACCCTCTAAAGAAGGGGTATCAAACGTAAGGCCCGGGGGCTGCATCTGGCCCCTTGAGAGTTCTTATCCAGCCCATGAGCCAGCCATGGCAGCCACCCCCACCCCACACTCTCGATCTGGGCTGGCGAGCCTGCTGTAGGGTTGCCAGCTAATGCAGCCAGTCCTGATCCGGGTTGGTTAGTTCGCTGCGGTCTCGCCACCCCACCCCCCACACCTTGGATCTAGGCTGGCGAGGCCACTGCTGGTGAGACCGCTGCTGGCGAGCCAGCTGAGGCAACTACCACCCCTCACCTTCGATCTGGGCTGGAGCTGAGGCATGGCCCGGCCCGACCAAGTGACATTTATGTCATGTCCGGCCCTTGCAACAACTCAGTTCGACACCCCTGCTCTAAGCCTAAACCACTTACTTTGACAAAGTCAAGGACAGCTTCCCTTTGGATCTGTTTTGTCCTCATCTTCTCTTCCTCAAACTGTAGCACGGCCAGCTGGGCTTCCCTCCGGGTACGCTCCACTAAATGCTCGCGCCTTCTGTGTGGGTCTGCATCCGAGTGAGAGGCCTGGAACGAAAGGGTCATGAGCCACGCATCAAAACAAGAGGGTCCAGCCACGCAAAGAGCAGAAAGCAGTATGTTTTCAAACAATGGACACATCTGCAAACGGTGCAATTACCTGACTGTGGGCATTTGGCAGGGATGTAAGACAGGAGAAGTCGCTGGAGCCCCTGAGAGGGGAGAAAAGAGAACTTAATTGAAGATAAAATAAACACTTCTCATCAAGTTCACGGTTTATAATGCTATAACGACATGATTAATGCAGACTTGATAGTAAATCTGCTCTTCTCAAGTATCTGAACAGACACAGCTGGACCATAACCTTAGACCACCAAGGTCTAATGCAGATAAAGCAGGTTTCAGATACTGGTGCTTACAAAGAAAAAAATCTTCAGTTTTGGACTGTTTCTGCTCAAAGCTTAGAAACCAGAATAAACCAGCATTATTCTAAACCCTCACAGTTCACAGTCACCATTCTCTACATTAGGTCTCAATATTCCCCAATCCCATATCTAGAACGAAGAATGCTACATTTTCCCCAGATCCAAAATTATGCAAACAGAACAAAGGCTGAAAATTGGTTCTTGTAGGTTATCCGGGCTGTGTAACCGTGGTCTTGGTATTTTCTTTCCTGACGTTTCGCCAGCAGCTGTGGCCGGCATCTTCAGAGGAGTAACACTGAAGGACAGTGTCTCTCAGTGTCAAGTGTGTAGGAAGAGTAATATATAGTCAAAAAGGGGTTGGGTTGAGCTGAATCATTGTCCTGCAAAAAGTATCAAAGGTAATGTGCTAACCATTGTCCTGTAAGTATCAAGATAATGTGCTAATGAGGGTGTGGTATGTTAATATGGAACCATTGTATCCTGAAGTGATCTGTTAATGTGTGAAATCCAAAGCTAATCTGCATGGCTATTGTTGACTGTAGTGTTTGTTAGTCTGGCTGAAAACTTGAGAACGTCTCTGAACAGGGACATACAGGCTCTCCGGTTGGAGAACGACCACAGGAAGAATCATACAGGGGGGAACCGCAGCATAGTATTGTGTCCTAGGCCTAATGGCTCTGACTCCCAAGAGGCACGCCATGGTTAGAACTAGCAGCCAGCTGGGAGTTACCCTGATACCTACACGAGCCTTCAAATAAAAGCATGAAGACTGATTACCAGCCTTCAGTCAACAGTGCAGCGCAGGCCTGAGAAGGTATTCCTGGCTCCTGCCTCTTCCCAAAGGATGCAGATCCCTGGGTTCAGCAAGACTGGATTTATTTACACCAGCGTAGTGTAGTGGTTAAGAGTGGTGGAAACTAATCTGGAGAACCGAGTTTGATTCCCCACTCCTGCACATGAGAGGCAGAGGCTAATCTGTTAACTGGGTTCGATTTCCCACTTGTCCACATGCGGCCTGCTGGGTGACCTTGGGCCAGTCACAGCTCTCTCCGAACTCTCTCAGCCCCACCTACCTCACAAGGTGTCTGCTGTGGGGAAGGGAAGGCAATTGTAAGCCGCTTTGAGACTCCTTATGGTAGAGAAAAGTGGGGTATAAAAGCCAACTCTTCTTCTTTATTCACTCCTTTTGCAACAAGTGCCATAAACAACTGGAACTGCACCATGGCAATAAAAGCCTTCAGCTACAATACACTGGAAACAACCCCAGTACGAGCCCCCGTGCAGCAAATGAGCACTGCACAAGAACATGAGAGTGCTCGGAGACTGCACACAGGTCTCTCTTGAGCAATTAAGCCACAGGCAAGTTACGTGGCTCATGCCACCACCCAGCTTTATTTATTTTATCATTTTATTTATTTAAAGCATGTATTAGCTGTCTTTCTTCCATATGGAGCTCAAGGCAGCTTACAACATAGATAAAACACATACAATAGAATACATTGAAAACATAAATACCAAAATTTAAAATCACAACTCAAGACGGCTAGTAGACTTCACCAAATCCGGTCCTAAATGAAACCTAAATGAAATGATAAAATAAATAAAGCTGGGTGGTGGCATGAGCCACGTAACTTGCCTGTGGCTTAATTGCTCAAGAGAGACCTGCGTGCAGTCTCTTCAACTGCCTCCTACAAATCGAAAAGTGAGGGGGCCAGGCTCATTTCCCTAGGTAGCTTGTTCCATAATCACGGGGCTGCCATTGAAAAGACTCCCTTTGCCCATCAAACAATCTTCTTTGATTGATGGGATAGTCAGGAGGGCCTCTCTGTGATCTTAATTCCTGGGCACCAACATACAGGAGAAGAAGGTCCTTCAAATACCCCAGTCCCAAGTCATGTAGGGCTCTTATACAGTTTTCATATAGCTTTTATGCAGCCTTATACAGCACTTTGCAGCAATTAGAATCAAAGAGTTGGAAGGGGCCAAACAAGCCATCTAGTCCAACCCTCTGCTTAATGAAGGATCAGCCTAGAGCATCCTTGATGAGTCTTCGTCCAGCCGCTGCTTGAAGACCGCCAGTGAGGGGCAGCTGATTCCTCTGCCTCCCTAGGCAGCTGATTCCACTGCTGAACTAGTCTCACTGTAAAAAAATTTCCCCCAAATATCCAGCCGGTGCCTTTCCGCCCATAATTTAAACCCCTTTTTGCGAGTCCTATCTTCTGCTGCCAACAGGAACATCTCCCTGCCCTCCTCTAAGTGACAGCCCTTCAAATACTTAAAGAGAGTGATTGTGTCCCCCCTCAACCTCGTCTTCTCCATACTGAACATTCCCAACTCCCTCAGCCTTTCCTCAACCCACAGATACCCTTCTTTAGAGTATGTGGATATAAGCAGGGGAAAGTTTTTACAGAGCAAAACTGTGGATGGCCAAGCTTATATGGTTAACCCCCCTGCAGCAACCCCCTTCCCTTAAAACAGGGGATGGGACCTCCCAGTGCTTCTTTACCTCTCTCCCCGGTCCAAGTAGCCCCTCAGCACCTGTTGCCGCTCTCTGTCATGCGTCAAGCTCAGACTTTCGGGCCGTCTTAACTCGTCTGCGTCTCTACAAACACACAGAGCAGGGGATGATTACTGATCCGGAGAAAAGACTACTGCAATAACAAGCTTCCTCCCGAACTACTTTGTTACAGCTGCCAAAGGCCATCCTTAATTGGATAAACGACACAGAAATAATATAGGCAAGTTCCTTTTTAAAAGTTTACCTTTGCTTGGAGTGCAACCCACAGAGCATTAAAAAACTGTTTCAGTAGCCTACTTTTTAAATTCCTCTGGCACACTTCTTAAAGCTACGAAGAAAACTAGCTTCTAGATAGGGCCTGCGTACAAAAGCTTCCACCCAAGGCAAAAGGGAGACACTCATTTATCAAAGAGAGCAGAGTCTAAAGCTAAAACAGAGTTAGGGGGAATTATGATTACGTTAATTATATTGTTCCTGGTTTCCCACTTCCGTGTGTGGCAGAAAGTTCCAGGACAGCCTTCCATGAGCTTAGCCAGCCCTCTTGTGAAGAAAGCATGCTGGAGACCTCGTATGGTTTCCTTTTGTAATAACTGTTCGTTTTGCAAAAACACAAACTGAGCGTGAGGGAGCAGCAGGAGCCAGCCCTGGACAGCTAAGGAGATGTTGCAAAGCCAGTATCCACTCCTCCAAAACCAAGCATCCCACTGTATTTTCATTTCACCCCACCAGCAAAAACCCTCTCCACACAATTGCAGTTTCAGTACATCTCCAGTCCGGCTTGAATCGCACCATGAATTATACATGGTAAGGAAGACCCACCTAAGTAGTCATGAATTTAGCTAGATCTGTTTTTATACAGATAGCCAACATTAGAGCCTTTGTTAGTGTAAGTCACTCAGAAGAGCTATCCAACTCTTCAGCCTTGTTCTAATTTAAGCTTGTAAGATTCCAAGCCAGGATCACGCCTTCAGTATCATGTCCAATTTTGGTTAGGCAATTAAAAGCTTATAACCAATGCTCAAATTCTTCATAAGTGTATTTACTTTAATAATCTCTGCTAAATTTGGATCAGGTATTAAACGGGGAGAGAACTTTTCTTAGACTCAAGCTTCATGAAACATGAACTGTATAAGATTTTACGATGAATAACAATCTATCAAGTCACACGTTCTGTTTTGGCAAAACTGATCAGTTACCGGATACAAAGCTCCACAAACAACATTTGCAAAAAAAACCAGGAGCAATATTGCCATAAATGGTGAAAATTGAAAACAACCGCTGACAATGATCACATGCGAGAGAGAATGAGTTTGCATCAATGGTTTCAATAAGATTAAGTATGTAACACATCACAGTGCGCTGCAGATGTTATGATCTTAATCTCTCCACTGTGGAGAGAGCAAGAATACCTCACTAGCCTGCAGGCTCCTTGCTCCGCCCCCACCCACCCCCGGCAAGCAATTCTAATTCAAAATTACTGTGCCCGGGAACTGCTTGTTATAGAACCATCTTTAGGAGCAGGGCTGTGGCTCAGTGGTAGACCTTCTGCTTGGCACGCAGAAGGTCCAAGATTCAATCCTTGGCATCTCCAGTTACAAACATCAGGTAACAGGTGATCATAGGGGCCCAGTTCAATAAAAATGACAAGGACTGAATAAGCTGACTAAAGTCTAGCATGCTGACAGATATCCATCGTAGACGCACCTCCTTTCCTTTCACGTTTTTAGAACTTCTCTTCAGGAATTTGTCTAAACCCCTCTAGGCCTTCTAATTTGTCTAACCAACTTTAACCGCCTCCATACGGCTGCAGTCAGACAGGATGGCTAAAGGGAATTGTTCACGTTCCCAAGGCAGCGTGCCACTGAATGCCAGTTACATGGGGCGACAGTGGGACAGGATTACTGTCCTCGTGCCCTACTTGGGGGCTTCCCAGTGGCATTCAGTGGGCTACTGCAGGAGGAAAAACATGTGGGCTATATGAGCCAACCATGGTCCACTGTCATGCATACATTGATATTAACACTAATCTTGGTTAGCTCAAACTAGCTTTCAAAATGTCTCACAAACATGTTTACTTAACATGGTTATTTAACTCACAGTGGGTAGCTGTGTTAGTCTGTCTGCAGAAGTAGATAAGAGCAAGAGTCCAGTAGCACCTTAAAGACTAACAAAAATATTTTCTGGCAGGGTATGAGCTTTCGTTAAATAAATGGTTATTTATAAATGGTTATTTAACGTTATTACATCCTGCTTCTCTGCAAAAGGTTCCTGAGGTAGCCCACAAAAAAACCTGACAATAATATAGGGAGGGGCTGTGGCTCAGTGGAAGAGGCTCTGCTTTGCATGCAGAATGTCCCAGGTTCAAGCCCCAGCGTCTTCAGTTAAGGATTAGGCCGTAGGTGACAGATCTACCTGCCACTGCCAGTCTGAGTAGACAATACTGATCTTGTTAAAAAAGAATGAAGACCTCATTATTATGACAACATATAGGAACAATTAGGAAATTTGACATCTATATATAGAAATTGCATAAATTTCTATTGATTTGTGCCTATACTAGGTTACATTACAGTGCTTTCATAATAGCTCTTAGTCTTGTTTTCATCTACATTTGCTTATCAAAAAAGCCTCATAAAACATTTCTTTCTTAAATCTTTCCGTTTATAGACAATACTGATCTTGATGGACCAAGGGTCTGATTCAGGATAATGCAGCTTCATGGGCGTTCACATGTGAAAATGACAGGGAAATATCTAGAGGAAAACCAATTTGGGGGAGGGGCTGTGGCTCTGCACTAGAGCATCTGGTTGGCACGCAGAAGGTCCCAGGTTCGATCCCTGGCATCTCCAGTTAAAAGGATCAGGTAGGAGGTGATATGAAAGACCTCTGCTTGAGACCCTGGAGAGCTGCTACCAGTCTGAGAAGACAATACTGACTTTGATGGACCCAGGGGGGTCTGATTCAGTATAAGGCAGCTTCATGTGTTCAATTCACACTAAAACTAGCAGTTAAAAACCAACAGCAAAACCAACAGCAATTTAAAAACCCTATGTAACACTAATAAGAAAATAATAGGAGGGAAGGGAAGACCTCCTCAATACATAAACATAAATGCTGTTACAATACCTGTACACATAGATAGGTAATAGGAAGAAATGCAAAAAGCAGATTCCTATATAAACCGTGGCAGGAGATCAGGAATATTATATCTGCCCCTTGGCCCATAAGTAGCAGTAAAATAACATGTCCAAATGCTTTGGGGTTCTGTGCTTAAAAGCAGAAGTGGGCCCGTAAAACTAAATAAGTTAATGATTAAAGTCACACGGCCTGTTTCTTAACTTTGCAGATTGGCTTACCGAGAACTCCATGTACATGCAACAATACCACACTCACCTATTGTGGTGCAAGTATCTTCTCGCATCTTCTGTCCTATGACATTCGCGGGAAAGCGCCTGTTTGACTGGTGAGCCCTTTACAAAGAAGAAACAGGACATGAAAATCAGCATTTCTAGTGCAATGCATGATCCAGCACAACCTTCTGTTTACCAAACTAACCCTCCAACCCAGTTTTATGATTATCAGTATTTACTATGCTTGCATCAAAACTGAAGTGACTAAGCAGAAGAGTGATGCGTGTGAAGCGACTAAGCAGAAGATGCGTGTGAAGCGACTAAGCAGAAGAGTGAAACTGTGGTGTTTTGTTGCTAAAAACAGCATTACCTGCAGCAGTACACGGGCAAGAAAAGCGTACAAGTCAAGCAAACTGCATGGGGAATTACAGATATGCCAACATACATTTAAAGAGGGAAATCCGATGGCTACCCTCCTATCAGACAAGAACTACTCTCTGGCAACTTCAATGAAGACAACCCAGAAAGCAAAGCCATGCTGGAAGAAAATGGACTATTTGACCTTAAACATAAACGGCCTGTCAATTCCCTTGCAAAAGTCAGCTTATTCAGTCCTTGTCATTTTTATTGAACTGGGCCTGAACTTCACTCACCAGCATCAGTTCTCACACATACACAACATCACTTTACACTCCATTAATTATCTTTCCATCACAAAAAATGAGGCACATAATCAAAAGCTGAATGAGGAAAAAAAAGTTTTCATCTACCGGTACCAGAAAAAAACTAACCAGATGCTGAGTTCTAAGGCCTCCATGCAGATATAACTGTGGGTACTTTCCCTTAACCATGGTCAAATGGCTTAATCAGCTGCAAATCAGGATGTACAATCACAGGGTTTGCAAGTCATGGTTTGTACTAACCACTGTTAAGTGACTAAACTGAGGGGGTTACTGCACTTCGTATTCCCAGCGATGTATTAAGAGTTTGAAAATGTTGTAAAAAACATCGCTTTAAAAGGGTTCTTGGATACCACGGCTTATAAAGGTTGGAAGATGTCTTCACAGCTAAAGGGGCCAAACAAAGTGCAAACAGTATTTTTTATAATGTTTTCAAACTCTTAATACATTGCTGGGAATACAAGTGCGGTAACAGCCTGAGGCTAAACTCAGTGACTAAACTGAGGCTGTCGTACTTTGGTCACATTATGAGAAGACAAGAGTCACTGGAAAAGACAATCATGCTAGGAAAAGTTGAAGGCAGCAGGAAAAGAGGAAGACCCAACAAGAGATGGGTGGACTCTATAAAGCACTGGTTCCCAACCGGGGGTCCGCGAGAACTAAATTAAGGTCCGCGAAACAAAGTTATAAACCCATAATAAATTAATATTTTCAATTAAAAGTTCTCTATTATAAAAATATATATTCAAATATTATTCTAAGTTTAAT
Source organism: Euleptes europaea (assembly GCF_029931775.1). Classification (NCBI taxonomy): domain Eukaryota; kingdom Metazoa; phylum Chordata; class Lepidosauria; order Squamata; family Sphaerodactylidae; genus Euleptes; species Euleptes europaea. Next base: position 3,374,274 of record NC_079316.1, read on the forward strand.
GTTTAACTAACAGTTATGATTAAAGTTTATTTTCAAATTCTCAGAATTTTTATTTTGAACCTTGGGGTCCCTGCACCGAACAAAAAAGTCCTAGTGGTCCCTGGTCAAAAAAAGGTTGGGAACCACTGCTATAAAGGAAGCCACAGCCCTCAATTTGCAAGACCTGAGCAAGGCTGTTAGAGATAGGACGTTTTGGAGGACATTGATTCATAGGGTCGCCATGATTCGGAAGCGACTCGATGGCACTTAACACACACAATTCACACATAATATACACATTAACATTTGATAAGGGCTGGTGCCTTCTCACTTAGCAACTTCGAACTTTTTACAAAGAGGAATTCTGTATTTCAGCAGGCCTGCAACTTAAGTAAACAATGGACAGCAATGCCATCGTCTTGGCTCATTACTGGGCTTGGAGAACTAATATATGGGCAGAGGAAATTTGAGCCACGACAATTTCAAGAATGGAAATTAGGGAGGATACAAAGGCCCTTTTCAGACAACCTCTGAAAAAGTCGTAATTAAGCCGGCCCACAGACACAACGATATTTATCCCACAAAGCACAAAAGCCCCTGGGGGAAATCATGATGTACACAACTGGGAGCTCCTCCGGGTAATTAAGGAGCATCGAGTCTCACTGCCACTTAGCCTGGAGAGAATAATGGGAGCTGTGTTGGGCCCTAACAGCATTTGTGGGATATAAAGTGGAAGAGATGGCCAAGAGGCTGAACGGCCCACCAAAAGGGAACAATAAGCCAGCCTTAATCAGGGTCACCCCCAGCTCCACACTATGACAAGTATAAGGAGGCACAGATTGCCGTCTGAGGATGGGGAAACGCTGCCTGTTAAGCAAAGTAGAAGATTATCCCATGCAGGCTGCCTGTGCCACATGGGATACCCCCCCCCCCCCGGCTTCTTGCCTCCCGCGGCACTTATGTGCGAGGGGTTTTGGATTTAAAAGGACAGAGCGGAGAAAACACATTACTGAATGTTTCCTGATTTCGATGTTAGCCTTATTAAGAGTGCTTCCATTTCCTACCCTCCAGACAGTCACAGCAGGGAGAAGTTTTAAGGAGGCAAGTAACCCCCCCCCAAATACACACCCAACAGTTAACAGGCCAAAAATATAGCTATGATTCCTCCTCCCTACCCCCAGGAGAGCTTTGAAGGGGATGCTTGGGAGGCCAAATGAGTCAATATTCAATTGCAGAGGGTAATGAAATCTGCTTTAAATGGCTGCAAAATCAAGGTTGATTTCCTGATTGTTGAACATGATAGCTTTACAAACATCTCAAGGATGAGAAATAAAAACACATACAAAATCCATCATGATTCCAAATTCCAGCAGTGCCAAATTAATTGCATCAGTTAAAAAGCTATCCTAAATAGGAGGCCGTGCACACAAGAGGCTGCCTTATACTGAATCAGCCCACTGTTCTACCAGGGTCAGTTCTCTCTCCTAGCAGCAGGAAGGTCTTCCATACCACCCCACTACCTGATCTAGATTCCAGGAGTAAAGCTGGAACCTTCGACACTAAAATCAGCCACTCTACTCATGAGTCACTGCCTCTTCTTTGCCTGCGTGGTATAGTGGTTAAGAGCGGCGGACTCTAATCTGGGGAACCAAAGCTCTGCATTCAATCATGAAAAATCCCCCCCACCCCATCTATTGAATCTGAGGAAAGGGTGTTTTCTTTAATCTGGTTGAAAAATGGCAGCCGCGCTGGTCTGTTATAACAAAATAACACCAAGTTCAGTGGGACCTTAAAGACCAACAACATTTATTTCAGTATGACCTTTCACGGGTCACAGTTCACTTCCTCAGTGTGATCTACATAGTTATTTGAGCGTTAAAAGTGAGAAATGCCTAAGGTTTTTCTTTAACTGAATTAACGTTAAAATGTTGGATTTATCAGCACAGGAAGTGGTAAAATATTTGTTAACAACTGCAATTTTGTTTTTCTATTTACTCTGCCAATAAAGGTGTCTGAATTTGAACTGCAATTTTGTTTTTATTTTATTGACTTCAGTTGTATGCAGCCTTTCTCCCCAAATGGAGACCTAAAGCGGCTGACACCATTCTCCTCTCCTCCATTTTATCCTCACAACTACCCATAAGGTAGGTTAGGCTGAGAGAGTGTGACTGGTCTAAGATCACCCAGCGAGCTTCCACAGCACGGATGGGGATTTGAACCTGGGTCTCCCAAATACTAGTCCAACACTCTAAACCACTACACCACACTGGCTCTCAAGGACGGTATTGACTAGCTTTTAGAAGACAAAAGTATCTTCCAAGTACATTGGACTTGTTAAGAAAAATTTGGTAAATGGTGGAACTAGCTAGGCTTATTGCTTTATTCAGTAAGAAAGAAATTAAAGGTTGGGTTGGATTCCTTTATTATGTTATGCTGAAAGGAATATTTGTGAGTAAAAGAAGTTCAGTTGTGCGTATATATTAACTTACATCGGTCATGTAAGCAGTTCCTTATTTCTTTTTCCTTTTGCAATTGAGATTTTGCATGGATTTAAAACAAAGTGAGAAAGCTGGTGCACCAAAATTTGAACAGATTCCTAAACTGCAACCTTTCCGTCCGGATGCTGCTGGCACCATTAAAACAGCAGAGTTCTTCAGGACACAGATACTACATTGTTCAAACGTACATTCCAGGAATAATCCTCAAATCTAACTGAATGTCTCCCTTTTTAAAAAATGACAGAAAAGCCATATTTTATAGATGCTTGACCTTTCCTTCTGCTTTCCCTTGGGGCATCAGAAATCACCATGACAGTACGCTGGGTGGGGTGGATCTGTGCTAAAGGGCCAAGAAAGCTCCCTCTTTCAAAGTCTTGAGGGATGAGTTTGAGTCAGCACTGAATGTGGCTGATTATTAGACAGTATCCTATAGAGGTACAACCCCCCCCCCAAACATACAGCGCAAACAACGCATACAAAGCAGTGATATATTAAGAACCTAGGTTAGGAGCTAACTCTGGTTAACATCAACCCTGGGATAACCCTGGTGCCAAAACAGCCCTCGTCACAGTTAGGACTTATGGTGAGGGGGGAAGGGGAATTTCTGCATCACAGAGGACCAGGAGTGTTGCAGGGGCAGCAACCTGAGGCAGCTCTGGCTGAATCTAAGCCACGCTGTGCTGAACAGAAGGCCAACTAAGGAGTCTTTAAATTGGATAATCCCAAATACTTCTCAAACATGGCAAGAACCAGAAGTACCTTCGCAGGACGTTGGCCCACAGCTTCTACACATAAGGTTGCATATTTAACAGGACATACTTAAAACATACAGGTGGAAGAGACCTCAAGGGTCATCTCGTTCAACCCCCTGCACCACACAGGAAATTCACAACTACCTCCCTCCCCACTCCTCCAGTGACCCCTGCTTTATGTCCAGAGGAAGGCAAAAACAAACAAACAAAAAAACCCTCCAGGTTCCCTAACGAACTTCGCCTGGAGGAAAATTCTTTCCTGACCCCAAAGTGGCAATCGGCATTGCCCTGGGCATGTAAGAAAGGGCCATGAGAGCCAAGCGCTGGCTCATCCCTTCCTGACATCACTAAGTTCACATAATCACTTTGTTCACAGCACCAGGAAAACAAGAGAGAAGGCAGCAACTTCATGCCTATATAACTTGAGACGCTAGCAGCTCATTCCTGAGCCTTGCAGCAGCCGGGGACGGCATGGCTGAGGTGCCGCCGTGGCACCTCCAAAGAGGTTTCCTGGCTGCTGCAAGGCTTAGAAACCCCTTCAAAACACCAGAAATTCAAAAAGGGGGGGGAAAGCCCCACTGAAAACAACGATGCTGCGCCAGGAAAAATCTGTTGCTGGAGAGGGCGTTCCTGGCCGGCAGGGGCTTTGGATGCTGATTACTGCCAGCTCCACCCCAGGAACGCCTCTTCCCCACACTAGCACTGCATTTCTCTTCTGGGATTTAGGTCCCAGAGAGACTGTGGTGGCAGAGGAGCAGCGTGCAGCTCCACAGTGCCCGGGTGCTGATGGAACTGCCCTTGACGCCTGGGTAAGTACGCCCACTTCGCGGGTGCAGGGGCACGCTGCCTCCAGAGCACTTTCAATGCCCCCACCTCAGGAATGGGCTGTATGCATACCTTACAGTCAAAATCAGCACTATGAATTGTGCTGAGAAGATGACTACAAGGGGCCAGGCTACAGAAAACTGTATCAGCTGAGCAGCATTACAGCTACTAAAAAACACACACCTGAATTTGAAAGATGAACTCAAAGCCAACTATAGACATAAAACATTTAAGCAAGCGAAAGCACGTTCACAGGGGCACACACACACTTAACACACCTCATGTGAGATGCGCCGTTCAATATATGCCATGAACTGTGAGCTGAGGCTGTCTGGCTCCGTGCACTTGGGTTGCCTCACCTCTTCCTCCTCCTCTTCAGTGACGCAACTGTCAATAAAGTCGATCTGATCCAGATCATGTTCCACTTGGCAAATACAAAGAAAAGAACCATAATTAGGCAAGCAGCAATAATAAAAAGAGGAAAACAGAAGTCCTGCTGTGGCTGAAATGTCAGCCAGTACAAAATCTCTCACAGGGACTATTTGGTACACCACCCAGTCCAATCATCCCCACCCCCCAACCCCAAGTCCGATTTGAGAAATCTCTTCCTGCTAACTGGTTTACATAACCCATGTCTATAAAAAGTTTTAGAGGAAGAGGAAGAGGAGTTGGTTTTTATATGCCGACTTTCTCTGTCACTTAAGGAAGACTCAAACCGGCTTACAACCACCTTTCCTTCCCCTCCCCACAACAGATACCCTGTGAGGTGGGTGGGGCTGAGAGAGCTCTAGGAAGGAAAGAGTTTTCCAACTATCAAATCATTTTAAGAGCTAGTTCATATGTTGGAATGAATTACACACACACACAAACTCCACCACTATAGGATTTATTAGTCCCACTAATGCAACTGGCAGTTACCAATTTATAGCAATTTGCTTCAGTAGAACTTAAGATGGAAGACATTTTGCAAGCTACCCTCTGGGTTGCCTGCACTGAATTATCAATCACTAATGAAAAGAAGAAGATATATGCCGATTTTCTCTCTTTTAAGGAGAATCAAATCAGCTTACAATCCCCTTCCCACAACAGGGAAAGAACTTACCTTGTGAGGTAAGTGAAGCTGAGAGAGTTCGGAGAGAACTATGACTAGCCCAAGGCCACATGGCAGGCTTCACGAGTAGGAGTGGGGAAACCAACCTGGTTCTCCAGGTTAGTGTCCACTGCTCCTAACCACTACACCATGCTGGCTCTCAAAAGACTAGTCAATATTAGTCAGCAAACAAAAAAAAGAAAAAAGAAAAAAAGATGCCAGGTGACAGCTTTATTGTTTTGTAAAGCCCCTGCACATTTTGCTGTACAAGCTTTGTCAGGGGGATCCTAGTTCCTTTAATTGAAATCTGTTTTGGCTAAAAGCCATAACAAAATGTCAAAAGAGTAATCCATGGAGTTAATGGATGCAAAAATGTGGTGGAGTGCCTGAGAAATGTAGATGGATACTGTAATGCAACCAGGCACATATGCAACCTGCAGACAGAAGAGCTGCTTCCCAGAGCGTGTCACCAGAAAAGCAACATCTGAGCATCTAAAGCCACCAAACAAATGGAGGACTTTTACCTCCACCGTTGGGGACAACCAGGCTCCCTCTGTTCTCCTGGTACTGGTTTTCTCTTCTTAGCCGCTGCTCTTTGGTGATCTCCGCCACTCGAAGAGGAAGGTCAGAAAATTCATCCATAGGCTTCATTTAAAAAAAAAAAAGGAAGCAAGAAACTCACTTCATTCATGCAAGAATTATTCGGGAGGGCCTTTCTACACAAGCAATAGGATTGCACTGTACAAATGGTTTACAAAGTTACTTGGGTAAATGGACTGTGGTCTATACGCCTGTGTATAGCTTGCTGTAAGTAGGATCCTACTATGTAATTTTTGCACTGTTTAACACAGTGGTGTTAAACTCAATTGTTACGAGGGCTGGATGTTAGGGGAGGGGCTGTGGCTCAGTGGTAGAGCCTCTGCTTGGCATGCAGAAGGTCCCAGTTCAATCCCCGGCATCTCCAGTTAAAAGGACTAGGCAAGTAGGTGAAGTGAAAGACCTTTCTCTGCCTAAGACCCTGGACAGCCACTGCTGGTCTACCGAGTAGGCAATACTGACTTTGATGGACCAAGGGTCTGATTCAGTATAAGGCAACTTCATATGTTCATGTGATATGACATAAATGTCACTTGATCAGGCTGGGCCATTCCTGGCCAGCCCAGATGGAGAGTGGGGGGTGGCTGCCTCGGCTAGCTCGCGGGCCAAATAAGAGTTCTCAAGGGGCCAGATCCGGCCCACGGGCCTTATATTTGACACCCGTGGTTCAACACATTATGTTAATTCTTATGGTTTGTTTCACTTCTGTTTTTTTTTAATTTCTGGTTGGTTCCAGACTTCTATAATCTTAATCCTATCTCATTGCTTATTCAAGTACCCATCCTGTTGATTGTATTGACTCATTTGGTGTAATCTGCCTTGAGTCCCAGTGAGAAAGGCGGACTATAAATAACGTCAATAAACAAACAAAATGTACTACAGCAGGGGTGTCAAACATAAGGCCCACAGGCCAGATCTGGCCCCTTGAGAGCTCTTATTCGGGCTGCAAGCCAGCCAAGGCAGCCACACACATCCCTCTTGATTTGGGCTAACGAGGCATGGCTCGGGCCAACCCAGTGACATTTATTGTCATATCCGGCCCTCATAACAATTGAGTTCGACACCCCTGTACTACAGGTTGTTCAAACTGGATCTTCAGAACTGAAATCCCTTGCGAGCAACAACTCTTCCCCAAATGCAAGACAGACTCGTAAAAGGCAGGCAGATGAAACAGAGTTTGTTAGTTGTCCTGAGTTTACGTTGACTTTCCCCCATTGCTAACATGCTTTTCTAGAGAACTGATAATTGTGTATTCCGGTCTGACCACAGGGCCTCTGTGAGTGGATATAGGAAAACATTCTGCATTTAGAAGAAGATGAAGAAGAGTTGGTTTTTATATGCCGACTTTCTCTACCATTTAAGGGAGAATCAAACTGGCTTACAATCACCTTCCCTTCCCCTCCCCACAACAGATACCCTGTGAGGTAGGTGGGGCTGAGAGAGCTCTATCAGAGCTATGACTAGCCCAAGGTCACCCAGCTGGCTTCGTGTGTAGGAGTGGGGAAACAAATCCAGTTCACCAGATTAGCCTCCGCCGCTCATGTGGAGGAGTGGGGAATCAAACCTGGTTCTCCAGATCAGACTTCACCACTCCAAACCACCGCTCTTAACCACTACACCATGCAGACTCTCTTGCAGCCCTTTAAATTAACCCTTAAATTGAAAAGCAGTGGAAACACTTGCCTCACCAATTACGCAGACTAACAGTAAGTTCTGAAGCAGACTGTGGGAATTCCAAAGGAAAGAGCTGGCATAAACACAGCACTTCTCCACATTCCATGAATTTTCATAACTGGGCAGTGTGGGACTGTCATCTGGTGTTCAAAGTGGACATCGACATCTGCCCACATAATTCTAAACTTCCTGACCTCCGATCAAGAAACTGCATTGACCCTTCCCAAACCCCTAGGATTATACTACCAGCCTCAGAAGCCAGACCTGAAATGCCAGAGGATGCCCCAGAATCCTCAAACCACCAATGGGTACTAGGTTAGGAAAAATGACTCGAGGGCAGAGTTTATGCTTCCATAAGGCAATCAGCAATGTCTGATTGTCCCAGTGAGCCACTTGGAAGAAATTGCAGAATGCAAACTTTTCTCGTACAATACGGATTCAAACGGACATGTCTATGGACTACCAAGTCTCAATTACAACATGGCCAGAACAATACACATCTGTATGTGCACATGCTATTTAAAAACAACACACTGAGCATTCCTAAAACTATGGCATGCATTAGTAAAGCCACTCTTATAAGACCTTACTATTTGCCCCCATCTCTCAAGAGGCACCTCTTATTTATTTATTTAAAACATTTATTAGCCGCCTGCCTTTCTGCCTTACAGAAACTCAAGGTGACTGACGACTGGGGAGGGGCTGTGGCTCAGTGGTAGAGCATCTGCTTGGCATGCAGAAGGTCCCAGGTTCAATCTCTGGCATCTCCAGTTAAAGGGACTAGGCAAGTAGGTGATGGGAAAGACCTCTGCCTGAGACCCTGGAGAGCCGCTGCAGGTCTGAGTAGACAATACTGACTTTGATGGACCAAGGGTCTGATTCAGGATAAGGCAGCTTCATGTGTTCATGCGATACCAACACCTCTTCTCGCTGGCTAGATAATTTAAAGTTCTCACAATCACATCAAAGAACACTGGCTCGGTCAGTTCCTAGAGTTATGAGAAAAACTGCTTTCTAAACATATGCTGGTCATAGCCTTTCCACATGCCTTACCCGTGAAAGAAAATCAGCTGAATGTTGTTGTTTTTTTAAATTCAGCTCTGGGCCCCTCACCTCTCATTTGCAATTTACAACCAAAAGCCAACAATTTCCAGTAAAACATTTGCTGTTTTAAGTGGGACAAAAGATGCCATTTGCAATACCTTCCCGGTTTCTTTACACTAGATGTGAAAATGACACCTTGGCCTTAATCCTTAGACCAATGCAGGATAAGCTGTTTTTAAGATTACAGCCCTATGGAGTTTAGCAATTAAGTCTTCCGCCGCCGTTCTGTTTTTTTCCTCTTCACATATGCTACAAATCCCTCAAACAAAAGCAAAGCGACTGCACTTACTTCATTTCCTGACCACCTTTTGTCTCCGCTATCCACACTATTGAAGCCAGAATCCAACGCTCCATACGGCCGGCTGGAGTACAGTTCCTCGTGGCTGTCAAACAAGATAAAAATTTTAGTTATCGTACCGTAAAAGTAAAGGAGAAAATTCTTTGAGAAAAATTAGATGGCAAACGGCACCAAGGGGACATATTCGACCTGTTAGTCATAGTGCATTTTTCATGCATAACGGGATCCAGCTCAAGAGGCCCTGTTTCTTCCAGAGTAAGAAATGTTCCTTTCTGTTAGCCAACGGTTTGGGCCTTTAGACAGTCACCTTTGCCTGTGAAAAAATGCCAAGGCACTCAAGCATGGCAGAGCACAACAACATGCTATTTTGGCAAGCCTGATTCCTCAGCAAGTCAAGGCTTCCCCATCTCCTGCCCCACCTTGTAAATAAATGCATCTTTATCTTGTAAGGATATCCTCTTCAGGCAGGGACCACCACGACACATCAGTGATGTGTACAACATCTATGACTTTCCTCTGTGGAAAACGTCACTATTAGCAGAATGAAACTGCCATGGGTCCGGACTCAGTCAGGAAAATGGCAGGCTTATAAATATGCTAAATAAATAACATTAGAGCCCTGCTGGATCAGGCCGGTGGGCCAGCTAATCAAGATCCCCATTCCATATAATGGACAACCAGTCGTCTGGAGAGCCAACAACCAGGGCACAGAGGCCAAGAACTTAGAATCATAGAGTTGGAAGGACCACCAGGGTCATCTAGTCCAAACCCCTGCACAATGCAGGAATTTCACAACTACCTCCCCCCGCACACTCCCAGTGACCCAGATTCCATGCCCAGAAGATTGCAACAACAACAAAAAACCTTCAGGGTCCCTGGCCAATCTGCCATGGAGGAAAACTGTTTCCTGGCCCCCAAGTGGCAATCAATCTCCATTGCCCTGGGCATGTAAAAACGGGCCACGAGAGCCAAGCACTGACGCAACCCTTCCTGCCCTCCCTCTCACAATCTTCCCTGGATGCCACCTCCTAGAGGTTTGCTACCTCTGGACATAGAATCATAGAGTTGGAAGGGACCACCAGGGCCATCTAGTCCAACCCCCTGCACAATGCAGGAAACTCACAACTACCTCCCCCTACACCTCAGTGACCCCCACTCCATGTCCAGAAGATGGCCAAGATGCCCTCCCTCTCATCATCTGCCTAAGGATATAGAATCCGCATTGCTGACAGATGGCTATCCAAACCCTACAGTCACTATTGCTACTAGTCAATGATGGAGCTATCCTCCCTACTCCATGAATTTGCCTAATCCCCCTTTTGAAGCCATCATGGCCCTCAACACGCCCACCAGCAATGAACCGCACAATTTCTCTTTTTGTGAGATACAGAGGATGCATGGTACACAGTATGCCAAATGAGGGAGGGAATGTGGCTCAGTGGTAGAGCTTCTGCTTCGCATGCAGAAGATCCCAGGTTCGATCCCCACCATCTCCAGTTAAAAAGACCAGGCGATAAGTGATGTGAAAGACCTCAGCCTGAGAGACAGTGGAGAGCCGCTGCCAGTCTGACTAGATAAGACTGATCTTGATGGACCAAGGGTCTGCCTCACTAGAAGGCAGCTTCATGGGAGAGGCAGTGGCTCAGTGGTAGAGTATCTGCTTTGCATGCAGAAGGTCCCAGGTTCAATCCCTGGCATCCTCAGTTAAAAAGGACCAGACAGTAGGTGATGTGAAAGACCTCAGGCTGAAACCCTGGAGAGCTGCTGCCAGTCTGAGTAGACTATACTGACCTTGCTGGACCAAGGGTCTGATTCAGTATGAGGCAGTTTCGTGCGTGTTTATCTATACAGGTGTATTACAATATTGGCTGTTTTATTCTCAGTCCCTTTCCTAAACCCCACCATGGAGTTTACCTTTTTTACCACTGCGGCATACCAAGCTAATATGTCAAATAAACCCTCTGACATCCTATATTTCACATACATGTAGTTTTTGTTATACCTTACAGTCCAAACACATATACTCCTACCTGATTATGAAAGCTTTATGTTTTGCAAGGTTGGGTGGGATGAAAAGAATATATATAAATAATGAAAGTATATAATTTATTAGAAGCGCTATATAAGAATTAAAATTATTTAAAAACATTTAAAATAGCACAATGGCATTTCTTAAGGTTGATGTCTGTCACCACAAGCCAAACGTGTTTCGGCCTATATGGCCTTCCTCAGTGGTCTAGTTAAATCATATTAAAACATGCACACACATTACAAATATATCCCGCATAAGTTGTGTGCAAGTATCAACCTATTCAAACTTATGAGGGAGACATATACAGCCCAGCATAAAAACCTAAGACAACACCACCAGATGTTGGTTTAATTGGTAATATATACAACCTATTACATGCCTGGCCTGTTGTATATTGTCTGTACATGTAAATATTTTTGTAATGTGTGTGCATGTTTTTATATGATTTAACTAGACCACTGAGGAAGGCCATATAGGCCGAAACGCGTTTGGTTATAGGTGACAGACATCAACCCTAAGAAATGCCATTGAGCTATTTTAACGATTTTTAAATAATTTTAATTCCTATATAGCACTTCTAATAAATTATATACTTTCATTATTTATATATATTCTTTTCATCCCGCCCAACCTTGGGTACCCAACTTCCGCTTTCCAGGTTGGGTTCTATTCACCTGTTTTTTCTTCTAGCTTTGTGTTTTGCCACATCCCCTCAGGCCAAAGTCTTATGAGTATTTTGGAAAGGTACCGGGCCCCATCCCTTGTAGTTTAATGTTGGGGATACTGACCATTTCTGCCTACAAACAAGCAATAATTATGGACACTTTCATCCTCCTTGTCTGTACTGGAGATGACTCAAATGTCATGATAGCATCACTGTCAAGTAAGCACTCTGAAGAGCGCTACTGACACCATATCTCTTACAACATGCTTAATCCATCCTCATCTCACGGAGACTCAGATGGAATGCATTACCTCCAACACTGACTTACAAAATAAAGATTCTTCCTCCGAACTGAGTAAGGAGTTGACTGACCATCAGCCCACCCCAAAAAGTTACAATAGTGATCTGTGTGTGTGTGTGTAGTAGTAAAGATGAAAGGGGGTTAACCTCTAAGAATAGCCTGTGGAGTAAAGGCAACGGCAGTGTCTATCATGCCAGGAACAAGAGCCTGGATCAACTAATCAACAAAGATGGTGAGGGGTCTGGAGACCAAGTCCTATGAGGAATGGTTGAAGGATCTGGGGATGTTTAGCTTGAAGAGGAGAAGACTGAGAGATGATAAGATAACCATCTTCAAGTACTTGAAGGGCTGTCATATAGAGGATGGTGCTGAGTTGTTTTCTGTTGCCCCAGAAAGTCGGACCAGAACCAATGGGTTGAAATTAAATCAAAAGAGTTTCCATCTAGACATTAGGAAGAGTTTTCTTACAGTTAGAGCAGTTCCTCAGTGGAACAGGCTTCCTCAGGAGGTGGTGAGTTCTCCTTCCATGGAGGTTTTTAAGCAGAGGCTAGATGGGCATCTGTCAGCAATGCTGATTCTATGACCTTAGGCAGATCATGAGAGGGAGGTCATCTTGGCCATCTTCTGGGCATGGAGTAGGGGACACTAGGGGTGTGGCGGGGAGGTAGTTGTGAATTTCTTGCATTGTGCAGGGGGTTGGACTAGATGACCCTGGTGGTCTCTTCCAACTCTGATTCTATGATTCAAATCAAAATTGAAAGTAAGCACCAGCCATTTATACAGGTCATCCTGAAGGACCAAGGCAGTCATAAGAAAGTCTGATTTGTTTAAATGTCTACACTATTGTTCAATCCAAACATTCAAGGTGGTTTTCAAATATTTAAACATGCACAGAGCAAAATATGCAAAACAGATGCCCTAGAGTACCTCATAAGTGTTACACATTATTAATCCATAAAATGCTTTGAACGTGTTTCGAATGTGCCCATGACACACTGAGTTTAGTTTTCATTCATTAAACTGACTATGCCATTGCCATCATTAGATGCAGACAGTATGTATGTGCTATGTGGAGATGGGGCAGGGTATAAACAGCAGTCTTTCTCCTGTCTAAACGTACACAGTGACTACACAGCTCAATCCTGCAGCTATCACAGATGCCATACTTGGCAAATACCACAGACAGCGGCAATCCAACAATGAGACTCCTCCAACCCTCCGCAGATGGGCACTTAACAATGAATCAACTGTCCTCCTGGCACTAGATGCCCCAGGGGGATCGGCAACAAGATGGCAAAGGAGGAAGTTCTGCAAACGAATGGCTCCACCCAGGCATTGCTAATTGCAGGTCTTTCTCTGGCCGGTTGTCACTTGCTTTAAAAATCACTGGCTTGGGAAAACAACATAATTACTATTATGCATACAGCCCCATGTGGCAAGAGACAAGCTTGGGCTAGGAGAGGGCCATTGGTCTAAGGAGGCAGAGCTCGGCGAATGGTGATCAAAGGAGAGCAATGCTGTGAGTGACGGATAAGGCAGCAAATGAGGCAGAAGAAGCAGGTCCCTATTTATTTGCATTCCTGCCGTTGAAGAACTTAACCCATCCTTCATTCGTGCGTAATAAGAGGGCATTATGACCTAGTGGGGTTGAGGCTGAGAAGGACAGCCATGAATGAGCCAGAAAAGATCTCTGTGTAAAGCGACCAAGATTAAGATAATTCATACTACAGTATTCCCCAATACTACATGTGGGTGTGAAAGTTGAACAATGAAGAAAGCTGACAGGATGATGAAGAAGAAGAGTTGGTTTTTATATGCCAACTTTCTCTACCTCTTAAGGAAGAATCAAACTGGCTTACAAGCACCTTCCCTTCCCCTCCCACAACAGACACCCTGTGAGGTAGGTGGGGCTGAGAGAATGTGAGTCAAGGTCACCCAACTGGCTTCATGTGGAGGAAAGGGGAAACTAACCTGGTTCACCAGATTAGCCTCCACCGCTCATGTGGAGGAGTAGGGAATCAAACCCGGTTCTCCAGATCAGAGTCCACTGCTCCAAACCACAGCTCTTAACCACAGCAAACCACGCTTGCTACACCACACTGGAAGAAAGTAGATTCCTTTGAAATGTGGTGTTGGAGGAGAGTTTTACGGATACCGTGGACCTCCAAAAAGACAAATCAGTGGCGTTCTAGATCAAACTCTCCACAAAAACCAGACAAGCTACCCAATGAGTGAATTTTAGTGAGGCCTGAGAGGTTTTTCTGAGCTCACACTACTTAAAGGCACAATTGCCCAGTTGCCTCTGAAAACTAAGAGATGAGCCAGGAGGGAAGCTTTTGAAATCAGAAAAGGAAAGGGGCCAGGCACACCGCTCAGAGGAAGGTTGTTCCATAGTCGTGGGGCTGTTACTGAAAAGGCCCTCTCTTACATTACCACCAGATGAGCTTCTTTGATTGGTGGGACATTCAGGAGGGCCTCTCCTTGTGGTCTTAACTGCCAGGCAGGAACCATGCTCCACCGTGCTGTGTCAGATGGCTACTATTTTATAAGTCCTGTGCTATAATTCGCAGAGGGAAGAGGAGAAGCAACCAGGCAGAGCAAGGGTTATGTACCAACAACACCGATGTACAAGGCTACTTCATCTCTCTCTCCTCTGAACATATGCAGTCTCAAACCCAAAGAACGGCAACTAGTTTCAGAAAATGCCCCATGTGACCTCACCCTCACATGAATCATCGCATGCTAGACTAGACAAGGGACCAGACTAGACAAGGAACTTTCTGGCCAGTGATGCAAGTTCCCCTTTCAATCACATCAAACACACATGAAGTTGCCTTATACTGAATCAGGCCCATAGTCCATCCAGGTCTACTCAGACTGGCAGGGGCTCTCCAGAGTGTTAGATAGTGGTCTTTCACATCACCTCTCACCTGGCCCTTATTAACCGGAGATGCCGGCGATTGAACCTGGGACCTTCTGCATGCCAAGAAGATGCTCTACCACTGACCCACAGCCCCTTCCCAACAAAGATAAAACTGCCTTATACTGAATCAGACCCTTGGTCATCATGGTCAGTATTGTCGAAGGCTTTCACGGTCAGAGTTCATAGGTTCTTGTAGGTTATCCGGGCTGTGTGACCGTGGTCTTGGTATTTTCTTTCCTGACGTTTCGCCCACAGCTGTGGCAGGCATCTTCAGAGGAGTAACACTGAAGGACAGTGTCTCTCAGTGTCAAGTGTGTAGGAAGAGTAATATATAATCAGAAGGGGGTTGGGTTTGAGCTGAGTCATTGTCCTGCAAAGTATTAAAGGTAATGTGAAAGTATTAAATTACCTTTAATACTTTGCAGGACAATGACTCAGCTCAAACTCAACCCCCCCTGACTATATATTACTCTTCCTACACACTTGACGCTGAGAGACACTGTCCTTCAGTGTTACTCCTCTGAAGATGCCGGCCACAGCTGCTGGCAAAACATCAGGAAAGAAAATACCAAGACCACGGTCACACAACCCGGATAACCTACAAGAACCTATGGTCAGTACTGTCTACTCAGACTGGCAGGATGAGGTCTTTCACATCACCTACTGCCAGATCCTTTAACTGGAGATGCCGGGGATTGAACCTGGAACCTTCTGCATGCCAAGCAGAGGCTCTACCCCTGAGCCACAGTCTCAATCAGACCCTTGGTCCATCAAGTTCAGTACTGTCTACTCAGACGGGCAGCAGCTCTCCAGGGTCTCAGGCTGAGGTCTTTCACATCATCTTCGGCCAGATCCTTTACCTGGAGATGCCAGAGATTGAACCTGGGACCTTCTGCATGCAAAGCAGAACCTTTTCTACTGAGCCACAGCCCCTCCAGTAACAAGAACAGCCACACTTCCATACTGGCTTTACTGATGTACCTCCAACCTGTACTTTAGTGCCCCCCTTAAAGGGCCCGTGAATTTGCACCACTCTGCAGGGTAAGCACACATTGCAATTCCTTCTCTAGGAAATTAAGAGCTTTGCCTCATTACCTTGCATCACTCAGTACTGTGAACTATAAACACACGTGGCGCTTCTAGCGTCTGTCATCTTAATTTAGTAACTCATGCTGTGGCTTACTGCTCAGAAATGTATGTTACTGGGCTAAGGCAGAAGAAGAGCCTGCCAAGATCAACACAGTTTGATGAAGGCAAAAAGAGACCAGCATTTTCACCTCTGGGTAGACCAGGAAAGTTCTACAGTCTGGCACAAAGCAACATTATCGGGTAATGCGTTAAAGCTATTTAAGGTTTTAGGACAGGAAACAAAGAGCTAAATAAAATGTCCCTACAAACATTTTTTAAAAAACAACAACAACAACAACAACAGTGAATTCAAAATCTGTACACACTTACCAGGAACCAAACCCCATTGGCCGCCTTTCGTAATCTGGAAGATCTGGAGCTACTTTGCATGCTTCCATATTCAGGTATTTAAATATGTGGACTTTTCCTTTTATACAAATCTGAAGGAAAATGGGAAGCCATCAAGGACACTGGAAAATGATGCAGGAACATTTACCATCTGTTGTAGTGACTCACACACTACTACAACAAAGGAACCACATGCATCAGAACACCAGAAGAGCCCTGCTGAATCAGGCCAGTGGTCCATCTAGTCCACCCTCCTGCCTCACACAGTGACCAACCAGTTCCTCTGGAGGTCCAACAACAGAGCATAGAGGCCAAGGCTATCTTAAGGACATCAGAACAGCCCTCCTGGATCAGACCAGTGGTCCACCCAGTCCAGCATCCTGCCTCACACAGCAGCCAACCAGTTCCTCTGAACTGCCAGCAACAGGACACAAAGGCTGAGGCCTTCATAAGAACATCAAAAAAGCCCTGCTGGATCAGACTAGGGAGGGTCCATCTAGTCCAGCCTCCTGCCTCACACACTAGCCAACTAGTTCCTCTGAAGGACCAGCAACAGGGCCTAGAGTGCAAAGCATTCTGAGGTCTTCAGAGGAGGGGCGGGGCAAAAATGCATTAAGTAAAACAAAGAACTTAAACTTATTGTACCATCTACAGTTTGTTCCCATTTCTCTCTCAGAATTAAAGTTACAGTAATAAAACCTCAGGCCCATAAAATTAAGACCAGAATATTTAACAACCAAATCTCTTTGCCGTTTTTGATAAAAACGCTTTTGGAAGACCAGCAGCATCTGGTCCTGGCCGGCCCCCCAAGGGAAGCAAAGTCACAAAACTGTGGCTGTGGGAGTGACAGATCCCCTCTACGGTTCTCAACAATGGAACTTGAGTTTGGGCTCATACATGGGGGAGGGACGAGCAAAGAGGTTTTTCTAAGAAGGGAATATTCCTCCAGTAAGCATCATGGCTCTTCCAGTTAGTGAAGTGCAACCCTTCTCATTACCAAACAAATTTTTAAAAATGCAAAGAGGCAGTTGGCTCTACGGCTGTCACTCTTTGCTCTTGCTGATGTGGTCTGGAATTGCTTTTCTTTTGCCTCTTTCAGCAGCAACGTAAGACATTTTGATTCTGGAGGACATTTGGCTACTGAGGTCTGTGCTCAACATTATTATTGTTTTTTCCTTTTTAAAAATACTGGTCATATAATTGTGGGGTACCTGTTTTAAAACCACTGGATATTATTGTTTTCTTCCCTTATTATGCTTTTTAATGGTACTGTGAGTCGCCTGGGGCAGAGGGAAAATAAACGAATAAATAACGGGTCCCAGGGTACCGAAGGCTTTACACAATAAAACCAACAGCACCTTGAAGTGTGTCTGAAAGTTCACGCAGCTGATTTGAAACAGATTTTTTACAGTATGAGACGGCAGGTTGCAGCATTCTTACTCGCTTAAGATGGCATTTGGTGGATGAACTTTGCACCAAGAAAAGTCACATTCAGTAATCAGAATCAATTGCAGTAACAAAGCAGATTTCCACAGCCTTGCTAATTATATGTCATTTACTCTTCCTTGTTTGCCACAGGAGGGGGACAAGGAGCGGGCTGGCCCTTCCATTAGGTGGGGCAAAACGGCGTCTGCTCCAGGCAACGGGCTCTGGAATAACTTTGAAGGGCAGCATCTTTTTTCAATTATATAGTTTATTGTTATGTTTTTACCATGACGGTGGGGGCACTGTTCCGCCTTTCTGCTTCAGGCACCCAAATACCTTCAGGGCTAGCTCCAAGAAAGAACTGTGAAGTTTCTAAGGCTCTACCCCCTCATCTCTGAATGCCCCCCTCCCAGTTGGCTTCTAAGGTGTTCCCTGTCCATTTTCAAGTTTGCAGGCTCACAAACTAGAAAAATCTTGAAAGGCAGATGCTGAGCCCTGCAACGTTCCACACACTGCAGGGTACTTCTAGAAGTGCAGCAGCCCAGGGGTGGTGGTATTATGAAAGCTGCCATTGCTTGTATTTTTAGCGATTTATCTCCGACAGGGGCCAGCCATGACATTGAAGTCCTGAGTGAAATCTTAAAGTCATTTTATAACATCTTTTGATGCAGCTGCGGCCTATTGTCACTCCCCCCCTCCATGACCACAAGCATTCACCCGGCAGACAAAACCCACAATTTGCCTGGATGCAGCTACACCCCACGCCATAAACAGTGGGCCACTGTTGGTCAATTTCTTCTGTAGAACATCTCCACCCTGCACCACGCTGCATTGCCTACGATCTTACTCCAAAACACTTGCCACTTCATCTCTCCCTTCCACAACTGTCCTGCCTTTTTTTTACATAATTACTTTTCTTCTGCAGGCGTACAATATTTCTGTTCTGTGCCTACCACAAACCACACACACACACAGCTGTTCTTGCAAGTGCATACAGTGGATCTGCCCACTTACGCTTACTCTGCCCACTTACGCTTACTCTGCCCACTTACGCTTACACTTACTCTGACCACTTATGACTGAACTTCCTTTAGTATTAAGGGGACAGCATAGCAATAGGAAAATAAAAAAAAAGAACATATACTTGTATGTAATTTTCTAGCATTTATAACCAACCCTTTCTGTCAGTACTGGCACTCAAGTATACGGTTGACATTATGAATGTCTCTCTGTCTCTCCTTCGCTCATTAAAGTTAAACTGGAAGCTGGAGGCAATTCCCGCCCAAGTCACAGGAAGCAGTTCTTTAGTTCCTGCTTCTCCTAGCAATGGACGAAAATCACCCAAAGCTTCAAGATGCCCTTCTACCTCAGAGCAAAAAGGACCTTCTCGATAAGTAATCAGGACCTTCTCGGTAAGTAATCAAGGTTCTTTTTTGGGGGAGGGGGTAAAGATGCAATAAAATAAAATAAAAATAAAGGTGGTTTACAAAACCATATAAAGCCTAAAGCAAGAGAATTACATTTTTTTTTTAAAAAGCCCAACCTGCTGCTCTTTGCTAGAGGACCTCGGGGGATTAGGAATCAGCCAAAAACAAACATACAAACATCCCAGCTCTCAGATGGTCTTGCTGATAATAGATGGTTGACATTTTGAGCTTTCAATTCCAAGCCTCAATTAGCATGTATAAGACGGTAAATACATAGGCAGAGCCTGCTGGATCGGACCAGGGGTCCATCTAGTCTAGCATATCAGTTGCTGTATGTATAGTTGTACATCAAGGACTCTCTACTAATAGCCAACAAATAAGCCCAAAGCATCAGAATGCCCAAACGATGCTTCCCCCCCCCCCGCCCCCCAAAAGTCCCTTCCACGGACATATCTGATGCCTGTAGAGAAAATACATTCTGGTCAAAAAATACTTTTTAAACATTTGATTATACATTACCTGCGCGGGGGGTGATTGCAGCGGATTGTTATCTAACGTGATTGTCTGTAAGTGCCTGAGGTTCCGGTAGCAAACAGGGATTGCGGTGATTTTATTGCAGGAGAAATCTAACCGAATCAAAGGCAGCTCGGCAAGCTCTGCAAAAGCACAAACACACACAAAAACCTGTTGTCAACTAATTGTAAAACAAAATGCGGCATTCGCACAAAACCTCCTAAAGCACTAGCATTTGACACAACTTCTCCCCCCCCCCCCGTCTCTTACCCTCGGGTAAATGCACCAAATGATTTCTTCTGATGTTTAGGTCCCGCAGATTATCCAAATGGCCAATCTGAGGTGGAATCGTCTGTATTTCATTGCAGCTTACATCCTGTAAAAATGTTATAGCATAAACAGTGGGATTAACCATTTTTTGCTTTTTTTCCCCCTGTTGTGGGTTGTCACATGAAAACAGTTTTTCAAAGGCTCAGAGCCTTTCTTTGTAAATAGAGAACTATAAGCTTCACGCCCATCCTAGGCAGGTGTGTATGTAAAGTGCCATCCAGTTGCAGCCAACCTATGAAGATCCCATAGGGTTTTCAAGGCAAGAGACGTTCAGAGGTGGTTTGTCATTGCCTGCCTCTGTGTAGCAACCCCAGACTTCCTTAGTTGTCTCCCATCCAAGTACTGACCATGGCTGACCCTGCTTAGCTTCTGAGATCTGACAAGATTGGGCTAGCCCGGGCCATCCAGGTTAAGGCATTCTAGGTAGGTAGGTAGGTGCATTTCTTTTTATGAGACGCCATAGCTCAGTCGCAGAATGCATGCTTTGCATGATTAATATTTTGTTTCAGTGTCCAACTGGGGAGCCAGGGTCTAACCCAGCATAAGGCAGTTTATTAGTTGATGAAGAAGATGATGAAGTTGGTTTTTATACGCCAACTTCCTCCACCACTTAAGGAAGAATCAAACCAACTTACAATCCCTTTCCCTTCCCCCCCCCCAATACCCTGTGAGGGAGGTGGGGCTGAGAGTGTGTGACTAACCCAACGTCATCCAGCTGGCTTCATGTGGAGGAGTGGGGCAACAAATCCAGTTCACCAGATTAGCCTCCACCACTCATGTGGAGGAGTGGGGAATCAAGCCCGGTTCTCCAGATCAGAGTCCACTGCTCGTAACCACTACACCACGCTGGCTCTATTCTTACCAGAGAACTAAATAATAAAGAATCTGAAAGCTCTTCAGTGGTCAAACAGCAAGCTGGGTGAACGCCTGACCAAATGATCATTTTACCACAAGGCCAGACTCAAGAAGGGTTCAGAATATTCTTGTTCAGACAAATGACAAATGCCATTAGATATATCCCAGCTCTTGCTAACAAGTGCTGCAGTTCTATATTGTATGGATGACAGCCTGTACAGTGTAGTGGTTGGAGTGTCAAACTGGGATTGGGGAGACCCAAGTTGGAACCC
Source organism: Euleptes europaea (assembly GCF_029931775.1). NCBI lineage: Eukaryota > Metazoa > Chordata > Lepidosauria > Squamata > Sphaerodactylidae > Euleptes > Euleptes europaea. Next base: position 3,395,309 of record NC_079316.1, read on the forward strand.
CCACTCTGCCATGCACAGCTAAGGGAAGACATGATAAGAGGTTTATACAATTACGCATGCAGCTTAAAAAAGTGGATACAGGGAGCTTTTTAATCCTTCTCCCATAATACTTGACCTTGGGGATATCTGGTGTTGGGAAATAGGTTCAGGACAGACGAAAAGAAATACTACTTTACACGTAATTAAACTGCTGATAGTCACTAGATTTAATGTGCTTTGAAAGGTGGTTAGACAGATTCATGGATGAGAGACTAGGCAGATTCAATGGCTATCAGCCATGGTGACTGAAGGGAGCCTCAATATACAGCAGCAGCAAACCTCTGCATCCCCTTGCTGACGGGCAGCAGCAGGGGATGGCCTCAGCCTCTATGCCCTGTTTGTTTGGTCCTCCAGGGCAGCAGGTTGGCCACTGTGTGAAATAGTATGCTGGCCTAAATGGGCCCTCACTGGTCTGATCCAGCATACTCTACTGAAGTCCTTTGGTGTTTAACTCTGACAACCTATCTTCTCCACTGTAATACTTGATAAAGCACACCAATTATCAGAGAAGAACAAAGCTACAATCTGTGTAATTCTAATGATTCTGTCAAAAGGATGGCGGTGTGTGTGTGTGCGATGAACATTCCTGTGTGGCTCACCTCAGTGTGTTAAGGCCTCATTGTTCAAACAAATTCAATGCTCAGTTTAGCAACTCAACTGGCAGCTATTCTACTGACACAATCTGGCAGCTATATTTCTACAAGACTGGACAAATCACTCAGGCGAGCTTTGAAATGAGTGCACATTATTAGCATTCATCCTGCCCTCTTTTCAGCCATTATGTCCCGGGACGGGCTTTCCCAGGAGCCGTCCGGGCCTTGCTCCAGCTCCTCCAGCGTTCCCCGGGGGAAGTCCCCCCCCCCCGCCGAGGCGACGGAGACCGGCGGCGAGAGTACCCACCCCTCCGGGGGCGAGCCCTGCGAAGGCCCCTCACCTGTTTTCTCCTCCCCAGGCTCCAGACGTGGCAGCAGGGCGGCGAACGCTCCAGGGAGTGGCGAGGCCGGCAGCCGAGCTCCTGCGACGGACGCGGCCAGAGTGACGCGCGCCGCCGAACCCCGCCCCGTGCAACAGCTGGGCTTCGGGAGGGCGCGGGCGGGGAGGGGAAGAGCTCGCCGGCCGACGGCTCAGCAGCCTCTTACGGGGGCGGGCCAAGGCCCTTATTTGGGACTTCCGGGGGCGGGCTGGGGGAAGGTCAGGGGCAGGACCTCTCTGGCCTGGAGAGGATATAAGGCCAGAGAGGAGCCACGGCCGGGGAGGATTGCAGCACGCGGTGTGAGAGATTGAGCTGACTCTCGACACCCTGGCTGCGTCCGAGGGGGGTGAGAGCTCAGATTCCCCCTCGGACTGGTCTGAGGCCGAGGAGGCTCCTCCGGCCCTCCCCCCCCCCCCCCGGCAGAGACCCCGGGGGCTGTAGGGGACAAGGCGCAGCGCGACACATTATGCGCCGTTCTTTCTTCCCCCTGAAATAAGATTCTGGGAAATATCAGGGTGCAGACTGTATCAAGACATTTACAGTGGGAATCAGGATTCACTGGCTGGTGTTCTTATCCTGATTACTCAACATATGGTCAGTAGGATGTAGCCATCCTGGATATGTTGTAGCTGCATCACTGACACATAAAGAACATCTGTCTAGTGTTAATTTGGTTGGAGAAAAGGCTAACACTTCATCTAAAAAAATCTCAAACCACAAGACTAGCTGAATAAAGGAATTATACTCTGAACCAGTAAAATGTTTACATGCTTACCAGCTCCATTAGTTGCCTGAGGTTCCCGATTTCTTCAGGTAGTGAGACGAGCTTATTATTGCTTGCTATCAAAACTTTCAAGGGGAGGCTGCACAAATGAACTGGCAATGTAGAGAGCTGATTCCGGCTTTTCGGGAAGAAAAGAGAAACCATATTTTAAAAACATAATAATAATAAGTTGCTATTTTACTTATTGCACGAGAAAGTCAGAATACTATCTTGCCAGACCAGGGGTCACCAACACTTGTGAGCCTGTGGTACCTTTGAAATTCCGACACCGGATAGTGGGTGCAACTACAAAATGGTTGCCGCAGGAGGTGGAGCCAACCACAAAATGTCAGGGAGTGAGGTCATTCATAACTGTGATAGCATTTCAGGCAACAGCTCTGCTTAACAGGATGCATTTTAAAGTGAACATATTGTTTTAAAATATTTTCTTGCATACAAACCTTCTGTCTTGCAGTAAAGATCCTTGTGTTGTGGTGGCTGCCACCGCCAAAATAACATTTTAAAAATCTGCACAGCCAATCGGATCTCCAGTGGCCAGAATAAACAGATAAGGCTTTCCCTGCTTGCTGAAGACAATGATGGATGGGGGACAGACAGTTCTCCCTGGGGATGGAACTCCATAATTTTGGTGCCACAACTGAGAACTCCCCTTCTCAGGTTGCCACCCATCCAGTTTTAGATGGCAGGGGCACCCAAAGAAAGCCACTGAAGATGACTGCAGTGGTTGGGTAGGGTTTGTATGGGACTAAGCAGTCCTTAAGGTATGTTGTTCCCGTGATCGAAGGTCAATACCAGCATCTTGAACTGGGTCCACAAGCCAGCTGGGTGCCAGCAGAGGTGGAATAACATTGGAATGATAAGGTTCCCACAACCTACTCCAGTCGACATTCTGGCTGCAGCATTCTGTACTAACTGGAGCTTTGGAATAGTCTTCAAGGGCAGCCCCAGATACAACACATTGCAACAGTCTAGTCTAGATGTTAGCATGGCACATATTTATTATTTATTTACAGAATTTGTATCCTGCCTTTCCACCTTTACAAGGGCCACCAAGGTGGCCAACAATTTAAAACATACATGATAAAATTACATTTTAAAGCAATTAAAATCAACCCCCCTCCCAAACACACATCGTTAAAACAATAAAAAAACAAAGTTGACATACATACAAAAATGGTTTGTAAGGAGGGGTCACTGAGAGAATGCCAAACGAAACAAAAAAGTCTTCACTCACTGGCGGAAGATAGCAAGAGGACAGACAAATCTCCCAGGGGAGAGAGTTCCAGAGCTTTGGTGCCATGACCAAGGCGGCCCCCTCCCAGGTTGCCACAGTGGCAAAATCTTTTTTGCCCTGTTCAGGCTGCTGCTGGCTCACCAGCCGAAGCTGGTGAAACATATCTCTGGCCAGAGCTACCACCTGCTTGACCAATGGGAGGCATGGGTCCAGCAGAACCCCCAAGATACTAACCTGCCCTTTTAAAGGGAGTGTAACCCCATGCAGGAGACACTTCAATTTCTGGGTCAACCTTTCTGCCCACCAGTACCACCTCAGTGTCATTATGTTACAGTTCACTAGCTTTCATCCAAAGCTGCCTTCAAGCAGTGCAATAGTAGCCTGTCATTTCACAACCTAAAGTTGACCTGCTGCTGACATTACCATAGAATGACAGCTGGCTGAGACCAGTGAAAACCAGCTGCGTGACAGGTATCTAGAATTTGGAACCGCTGAGCCTGCACAAAAAGTTGCACGGTTGCCTCAGGTGAACAGACACGATTTATTGCCAGTGAAGCAGAAAGTTGGGTAAGGTTTTGTGATATCACAGAACAAAAGGCAGCTGGATTTCCCTTGTCTTCACTCTTCTGAACAAACTAACCAGACTGCCTCTAATGCCATCTGCCTTTATCTTCCCTATGTCAGCTGCCTGAGGACTTGAGACCAGTAGCATCTGAAAGAAAACTGCCGTCATCTACAGCTGGAACTCCCAACACTACCGACATGAAGGAGCCTGTCCAAATGTAAACAAGCGTAAACACCAAGCACAGAAAATAATCCTTAACGGATTCAAGACAAACATAAAATATACATTCATTTCAGCAAACACCATACCAATTCATCCCACCGATTCACCCCAGAGGGCCGTGCTACAATCCAAGTATCTTATCACGCAAGGAGAACTGTGGTCATGTGACCAAACTTCAACTGAACTGAGTCAATCGGGCATGAAGAAGCAGATTAACCATGGTTTACGATTACAAATAATTGCAGCGAGCAGATTCAACCCAGGAAGCCAGCAATTTTTACAGCTGTTTTTTATGTGCTAAACTAAGAAAAAAACCAGGTGTGCTATGAAGTTTGTTCTCTTCTGTGGAAAGAGGGTACCATGCAGTGGATTACTCCACCCCTCTCGTTCGGAAGGCATGGCAAATCCCCTTTGTGCCTTCCTGTCTGAACATACAGATCTAACGCCCTTCAAAACTGAACACTTCTAAACTGTAAAAATCATGACAAGAACCAGAACTGTAAAGTGTTAAAAGAAACCTTACTATGTAGCAATTTCTATGAAAACATTTATGCATGCGAGCATGGAATCTAAAATGTCCACAGCAAAATTCTATCCTCAGTTAGAAGACATTGTCCAATGTCAGCTGGCTGCACATAATAAATATTTTAAAATGAACAACAATAGGAAGTTATCCTCTGACTCATTTCCTATTTAAAAAAAAACCTGACTGTAAAAAAATAACAACACAAAGGAAGCCAGACAAAACTGAATGGGCCAAAGGATAATGCCAAAGCAAACCCCAGTGCTTATTTTTATACTGTTGTCATTAGCTGAGCTATGCAACCCCTTACAGCATTACTTACAGGCCATGAGAATTCATCACATTTTTATAAAATACAGCACATGAATATCAAAGTCAGAGATTCAAGTTTTCACTGGAGTATAGCTGTATACACCATGATAAGCAACTTTTAATATAAAGCCTTCTCTTTTTTTTTTCCCTTCAAGTCACAGCTGAATTATGGAGATCCCTTGGGGGTTTTCCAAGCAAGAGATGTTCAGAGGTGGTTTGTCATTGCCTGTCTCCATGTCACAACCCTGGTATTCGTTGAAGGTCTCCCTTCCAAATACTAGCCAGGGTCTACCTTGCCTAGCTTCTGAGATCTGATGAGGTCAGGCTAGCCTGGGGCTATTCAGGTCAGGGCATAAAGCCATTGTGTGCGAGCCGTCACAGCTAACTTATGGTGACCCCATAGGGTTTTCAAGGCAAGAGATGTTCGGAGGTGGTTTGCCACTGCCTGCCTCCGCCGGGGCTGAGAGAATTCTGAGAGAACTATGACAGGCCCAAGTTCACCCAGCAGGCTTCATGTGAAGGAGTGGGGAATTGAACCCAGTTCTCCCGGATTAGAGTCCACCGCTCTTAACCACCACACTACACTGGCTCTAATAAAACCATCACAACTAAGTAATTGAAGGGATCTCTGTGATTCCTCACCCCCCCAGTTCCCCAACTGCCCCCCAACTCCTCCTCAAAGCTGTCCGCAGGAGGAATTGCTGTCAGACCAGGAAATCCAACGAGAGCTACAAGACTCTTTGACACACAGCCAACGCCTCTATGAAACCACAGCCCTTGAAAGAAGCACTGATTCGCAGAAACGTGAAGCACTATTTCAGTTTATAACAGAACATTCCTATACAGCACAGCACCTTTGGACAGGGATTACGCTTACTGTAGCCAACTTCAATCTGATGATTCAAGAGCTGCATAACATAGAACACTACTACGATTATGTAATGAATGACTGTCATGGTATTACCTGATATTCAGAAACGTTAATGACTGCAAGTTGAGGATGGCTTCTGGAATATAGCGAATACAATTCTGGTACAAGTTAAGGCTTTCAAGGGACACAAAGAGACACGCTTCAGGTGGCAGCTCTGAGAGTCTGTTCCGTGATAAATCTGAAAAAAGAAGCAAACAAAATGAGAGGAAAAATGGGCATCGTTACTTCCAGAATTGGATAAAATAAGGACTGCACTGACCCAAAAAAAACATTTAACCAGCACCACAAATGGTCTAGTGGCACCAAAGAGACAAACCTATTGTACATATTTATTTAAAACTAGTTAATTTAGTAGTAGCACCAGAGGTAGAAGTAGCAGAAGAAGAAGAGTTGGCTTTTATACTGTGCTTTCTCTCTACCTTTAAGGAGTCTCAAAGTGGCTTATAATCGCCTTCCCTCCCCCTCCCCACAGTAGACACCTTGTGAGGTAGGTGAGGCTGAGAGACTTCAGAGAGAACTGTGACTGGCTCAAGGTCACCCAGCTGGCTTCATAACCACTACACCACGCTGGATCTTTGATAGGTTTTTCCTCCCCTCTAACCCCACCTAATGACTTAAATGTCAAATAGAAAATTGATTCCATCACACAGTTGCTAAGAGATAAAAATGAATATGAAATATTTTATTTATTTACATCATTATAACCGGCTAAAAGGTCGCAGAAGTGCAATATTGGGGGAGAAGAGTTTAAGCCATTGCCCATCATGCTAACGATTTTCTCTCATGAGCCACCAAAAGCAACCTGGAAAAAGCTCCGATTTCACGCCTTCAAAGGTTTTCCAAGGTTGGGGCCTTCTTGGGAAGCCCATTCCATAGACCACGGGTGGCACCAAGAAAGCCCAAGCAAAAATGGTTTTCACTGATCTGAATGGAGGAACTAGTAACAATCCCTGGTCTGATGATTGGAGCTACCCTGTGAGCAGAAGTAGTCCGTATTGAAAGGTGCTGATAACATTACTTTGTGACAATACAATCAAGCTATATGAAAAAAGAGTTATTCCTCACAATAATATTCCTCGCTCTTGGATGGATGCGTCTCTTGCTGTTAAAATTTAAGCTGAGAGTAGAACCTGATGCCTTTCCTTATGAAATCAGGTACAGCACCATGGCTTGAATTCCCCCCCCCCCCAGATTTCCATGGAAGCAAGAAGTGGAGACGACTGCTTCCAATTTCCCCCACAGCTATTCCTGTGGGCCCTCTGTCCCCAAGGACCAACATTTGGGGAGGGAGGGGAAGAATTGACAAAAATCTCTTGCTCTGCCACAATAACATACCTGCCATGAAGTGTGCTACTCTGATGTAAATCACAAGGAGTTGAACAAGATTTACTCTCCACTAAGGATGCTTAGAACTGACGTCATAAATAATTTATTTATTTGATTTATTTACATTATTTATGGTCCGCTTTCTCGCTAGAACCCCCATGGAAAGTGCGGTGCACCAATGCCCTTCCAGAGCTCCGCCTTCCCGACCAACATTTCTTCTGTCTTTCCAGGATTTAGTTTCAATTTGTTCACTCTTAGCCATTTAACCACAGCTGCCAGGCAGCGATTCAGGACCTCTACTGCATCACCAGGAGAATTGGATAAGGATGCAATAATAAAAATGATAGGACAAGTCATTCTAAGTAAGGCAATTTTGTAATAGTACATCACAGAAGAGGAAGAATCCATGATGTTGTAATGCCTTTACTCGCCCTGAGTCATCTTTGTACAGATTTTCTATGCCTTCATACCCTCATTTCCTAATACAAGCCTGGAGAAATATACACTAAAAGCCTGACTAAGCAGCTTTAATCATGACTACATGTTTTTTAAAGGCACAAACTCAAGTCACACACAGCAAACAGCGATCTGAAACAAAACAGTAGCTGGATCTGTGATGTGGTTTTAGAGTAACAACCAAGCCGCCCTACGTTAATACCACAATTAGAAAGGGCAGGCTTCCCAGAAGAACTCTGGAAACAGCATTCCTCTTGACAGAATATTAGAATCCCTGCTTGTTAAAATAAGTAGAACGAGGGACTCGGCAGTGCCCGTTTGCTTGCTTTGACTACTGTCACAAGAGCAGGCGAGCATGAACGATGGCCCTTATAAGGAAAAGACTATTTTTAATAGCCTTCCAATTTTCTCTGCTCTGGCAGAAAGCAAGCACTCTCTCGCCGATCCTTGTTCATACCAAGCCTCACAAGTATCTTACCATATAGTCTTCATTAACAATGAAGGTCTAATCCTAACATGTTTCTCTTGTAAGTGACAAGCAAATCTTTGATAGCAGAACGTAAACAGGCTCCAACTCTGTCAACTCTGTCAAAGTCAACCTGCAGACAATTCCAAATGATTTGAGAGGGATAGATACCGTACATGGGTAGTGGGGTGGAGTCAGGAACCATGAACACATGAAGCTGCCTTATACTGAATCAGACCCTTGGTCCATCAAAGTCAGTATTGTCTACTCAGACCAGCAGCGGCTCTCCAGGGTCTCAGAAACAGGTCTTTCACATCACCTACTTGCCTAGTCCCTTTAACTGGAGATGCTGGAGATTGAATGAACACATGAAGCTGCCTTATACTGAATCAGACCCTTGGTCCATCAAAGTCAGTATTGTCTACTCAGACCAGCAGCGGCTCTCCAGGGTCTCAGAAACAGGTCTTTCACATCACCTACTTGCCTAGTCCCTTTAACTGGAGATGCTGGAGATTGAATGAACACATGAAGCTGCCTTATACTGAATCAGACCCTTGGTCCATCAAAGTCAGTATTGTCTACTCAGACCAGCAGCGGCTCTCCAGGGTCTCAGAAACAGGTCTTTCACATCACCTACTTGCCTAGTCCCTTTAACTGGAGATGCTGGAGATTGAATGAACACATGAAGCTGCCTTATACTGAATCAGACCCTCGGTCCATCAAAGTCAGTATTGTCTACTCAGACCAGCAGCAGCTCTCCAGGGTCTCAGGAACAGGTCTTTCACATCACCTACTTGCCTAGTCCCTTTAGCTGGAGATGCTGGAGATTGAATCTGGGACCTTCTGCATGCCAAGCAGATGCTCTACCACACAGCCCCTCCCCATCCATAATGCTGACTGTCCACCAACCAGATGATTACTTTTTCTCCAAAGTGAAACCAAACTTGGAAAATTAATAGCTTTATCTACCTGTTTTGTTCAGTTCACCCCTAAAAACTCATTGTTGGTTTAAAGGCACGCTCCTAATCCTCATTTGACTGGGAGTGGTATTCTATGCCCATATGAACACCATAAGACAGAGCTGGTGGGGAAAGGAGCATAGCTATCATACAGAAAGCCTGTGCGGCCCAGTACTAGAACCAGCCCTGCATCTGGGGTTCAAGCCCTACCTATGCCATAGACTTACTGGGTCAGAGCAGATGGTCAGTGCCCTCAGCTGCTTAACTCCAGTGAACCTTGCAGTTTCTCTTGGAGCATAATACACTCCCCCAAACCCATAACAGTGTTTCAAGTGCAGGGGGATTTGCAGTCCAGAAGACAAGAGCCCGTGAGAGGAACCAAGATAACCAGCAGCCTATTTGCCAAGCTCTGGCCCCAGCCTGGTGAAACTCTCTCTAGTGAGACCAGAGCCCTGCGAGATTTGATGCAATTTTGCAGGGCCTGTAAGACTGAGATGTTCTGCCAGGCCTACGGATGAGGACAGCAGTGGTTTCCAACTTAGCTGGCTTCCCTCCCGTTTTTCCCTCCCCGCTTTTTAAGTTATTATTATGCCTCTATTGTGACTGCTTGTTATTTTATAATCATGTAGTTGGAAGGGATCCCCAGAGTCATCTAGTCCAACCCCCTGCACAATGCAGGAAATACCTATCCCCACACCCCTACCCCAAGCCCAGAAGATGTGGGAAAAACCCTTCCTCTATTTCTTTCCCTCTGGTTAGTTCCACATGATTGGGATGTTTCAAGGGCGCCAACAGACTTTTAACAGTCACTGGGGAATTTTCATAGAATCAGAATGATAGAGTTGGAAGGGACCACCAGGGTCATCTAGTCCAACCCCCTGCACAATGTAGGAAATTCACAACTACCTCCCCCCACAACCCAGTGACCCGTACTCCAGGCCCAGAAGATGCCCTCCCTCTCATGATCTGCCTAAGGTCACAGAATCAGCATTGCTGACAGAATTTTAACTGTAACTTATATGTTTTAATTGTTGGAACATGTTATAAGCCGCCCGGAGCAAGACCTGGTTGGGGAGGGGAGGGATGAAAACCGAATGAATAAACAGACCAAAAAAAAAAAAATGTCTGCACAGCCCCACAATGTTTCTTGGCCAGGTCACCTCCCAACTCTCCTCCTGTAAAATACGAACAAAAGCTGGGATGATTTGAGGGCAGGCAACAAAGACTGTAAAAAGCCCCAGAGTTCCCTCGTCCAGGGAAGCCCCCTCTGCACTTTGTACCAGGGGAAGTGATGCAGCCAGGAGGAGCAAAACAGGGGTAGCAGCAAGGGGAAGTGGAGGTGGCTGCCCCACCCACACAGTTACTTTCAAGGCTGTCCTAGAACACTTTCCGGACTCCATGAACAGAAGCAATAGAAGGGTACAGAACACACAGATTGAGTCACACCCACTCTGCAAGGGTCAAGGGAAAATACTCATAGAATTGTCCTAGAAGAGGTAAGACAAAACCAGTGGGATGATAAGATGGAGAGCTCCCAAGGAATGCTTCTTCCACAGACATGACCTGAAATTTCCATACTGCAAAGATTTATCCATGGTGTAGATTACAGCCCTGACCCATAAATTATAAAGCACAGGATTTCCCTGCTTTCCAGAATTCACCCCTCCACACCACTGTTCCTTGCAATACTCCAGCAAAGCCTTCTGTCTCACCACAGTCAAATCATCCTTGACTCTTCCCCTTCAGTACAGGCTCCCAGCCAACACCTTCAGCAAGTTTCTTTTTCAAGCAAAGCAGGGCTGAGCCAAGGTGGCTAAAATAAGCAAAACAAAATAAATAAATGCTGTGATGGGACTGTGCTGAAGAGGGAATTAGACAGCACCGTTGGCTTAGGCAGCTCGGTGTAACTAAGTCTGAGGTTTTATGGAACAGGGTTGAAGTCAGACTCTACTTCTGCGAAACACTCTGCTGTGATACCTAGAAACGGGGCTCAGGGGCTTTCCACAGAAGGCAAAATAGTTTGTGTGAGTGGGTGAAACTTTCTTCAAAAAATTTTTTGGAGTCATTTACTTTGAAATTATCCATTAGTTTGAATGTAAAACTGACACAAAAGACATGGAGACAGAGAATTACCAGTTTATAGAAAGGAACTGCAGGGTATATAAGAGCAGGAGGACACCTTGGCCATCTTCTGGGCATGGAGTATGGATCACTGGGGGTGTGCAGGGGGAGATAGTTTGGAATTTCCTGCATTGTGCGGGGGGGTTGGACTAGATGACCCTGGTGGTCCCTTCCAACTCTATGATTCTATGATTCAGACTGCTGGGAACATCAGAGTCAACCAATGATCTGTCTCAAACCCTCACCTCTACTGCATGTTTGCTGCTCCTGGGACTGTCAACAACTCAGGCCCTGCCACCGTGTTTTCTTATTTTTATAATTTTTTTATTATTTTTATAATAAAACATATAACATTATAATAAAACATAAAACATTTATAATAAAACATAAACACACAAAAAATAATAATAACAAAAAAATAAAAAAATAATACATTTAGGAAAAAAAAAATACATGTTCAGCGCACAACTTATCTACTAATGTTCAGCGCACAACTTATCCACTAATACAATATCCACTAATACAATATTCAGGGCATGATGGAATTTAGAGAGCCACCGTGTTTTCTTGAACACATGAACACATGAAGCTGCCTTCTACTGAATCAGACCCCTGTCCATCAATGTCACCGTTGTCCACCTAGACTGGCAGCGGCTATCCAGGGTCCCAGGCAGGGCTCCCTCAGATCACCTACCCGCCCAGTCCCTTCAACTGGAGATGCGGGGGACTGAACCTGGGCCCTCTGCACACCAAGAAGATGCTCCACCACTAAGCCACAGCCCCTCCCCTGAATGCTATAGAGTCCACCCTCCAAAGCCTGCAAAATATTTTTACAAACCACACACAAAAACCTAACAAAGTATTACTGTACAAACTGCAACTTATCAAAGCTATTTTTACATGTGCCTGAACATTATCCAAGACGTGGGTCAGTCAAATCAGCAGGAAGAGGTGCAACGGGAGGTGTGCACATACAGAGAGAAAGAAAGAGACAGACAGACTTGGCAGGCTAAGATTGGACACTTTGATGTAACCCAAACTGAAGTTGAGAAATAAAGTATTAAAATCTCTGGCATGAATCCAACCAAGCCATTCCTCCAGTGGAACAGTATTTACTAAAGCTAGAGCAGTGATTTCCACCAATTGCCAAACTCCATTGAAGACCCCCCCCCACTTTACCCCCTATGCTACTCCTGAGGGTCTGCTGACCCCCAGGGAAATTTTTTTTCAGGGGAGTATGTCAGTGGGCTGCAGAAGAATGGGGAAGCGGGAAATCCCATTCCACGGACTCCATAGATGATTGGATAACTGCCAGTACATGCAAGGGATGGTGACTATGTGTTTAGGTATATGATTATAAGTCTGAACGATCCTTCCACCCTGGTGTAAAGTGGTGTAGTGGTTAAGAGTAGTGGTTTGGAGTGGCGGACTCTGATCTAGTGAACCGGGTTGGATTCCTCACTCCTTCACATGAAGCCAGCTGGGTGACTTTGGGCTAGTCACACTCTCTCAGCCCCACCTACCTCACAGGGTGTCTGTTGTGGGGAGGGGAAGGGAAGGTGCTTGTAAGCCAGTTTGATTCTTCCTTAAGTGGTAGAGAAAGCCAGCATATAAAAACCAACCTTCTTCTCCTCCTTCTCCTTCTCCTCTTTGGGAGATGGAAAGATTGAGGGACAGATGCAAACCACATACTCAAGCAAATATATGATGCCTTTTTGAGTGGTTGTACAGCCCCAACTTTAATCCAGGGAGGGAAAAATGCAACAAGTATCAAAAGTTTGAGAAGTTTTATAATCCATATTTCCTCAAAAGCATGGCTGTGTAAGATTATCAAAGGAATAGAATGACTCAAGATGACATTGGAATTTTGCTCCCTAATACTATACAACTGCACAATATTGCAGTATGTCGTGACACAGCAAGGTCACCAAATTGCCTTTTTTCTACTGTAGACCCTACGTAACGTCTTCAAGAGAATGGTATTGAAAAGAAGGATTGTTACCCTGCTCTCTGGTGTTCTTTTAAGGGCTCTATCCCTGGCAATGACATCATCCTTAACAAATAGAGCCTATTATAGTTTACGCGCACACACACACACACACACACACACACACACACACACAGAGTACTTCAGTTTCTAATAGGACAATTAGCAGACTTGCTAGGAAGAATTGGAAGGAGGCCAGCATACTAGAACAGCACATGAATTAACAATACAAGATAAGCAGGCAGAGACCATTCAAAGAATAAAGTGGGAGATGTGTTTCCAGTAGATGTTTAAATTTAGACACTGTAAGTCAAAAAGGTCGCTTTCGTCCTTTGCTCAAGCCATAAAAGCCTTAACTTTCATGCTCCGATTTTAAAACTGCATTTGCGTTTAAAATGCAGTAATGGAAACCAATGCCTGTGAATGATTAAAAATGGTGGTAGGGAAATGAACTTTGATACCAACCTCTAGCAGCAATAAAATATATGATCCTGTTTCTATTAACTGTTGTAAATTGTCCTTTGAATACACATGAAGATGCTGTATCAATCAAACCATTGGTCCATCAAGGTCAGTGTTGTCCACTCAGATGGGCAGCAGCTCTCCAAGGTCTCAGGCAGAGGTCTTTCACATAAACTACCTGGTCCTTTCATCTGGAGATGCTCGGGATTGAACCTGGGACCTTCTGCATGCCAAGCAGATGCTCTACCACTGGGCTATGGCCCCTCCCTTTGGCTGCCCTGGCAGAGCTTTCAGCCAGCCAACTTGGAAGGCTTGAGGTGTGAAGCTTGCCTTCTCAGTACGGTTTTCTGACTGGTTAGGAGCTCTGCATAGCCTCCAAGCACAGACCTCAGTTCTCCCTCTCTGCTGCTATTTGGTGGTATCAAAGAAACCCCACCGATTTAGCTGGGCTCAAGCCCACCTTGCCTGATCGCTGGTGGGGGTCTTCACAAATCTTTGCTAAGTATTCAGGGCAGGGGAGGGGCCGTGGCTCAGTAGCAGAGCATCTGCTTGGCATGCAGAAGGTCCCAGGTTCAATCCCCGGCATCTCCAGTTAAAGGGACTAGGCAAGTAGGTGGTGTGAAAGACCTCTGCCTGAGACCCTGGAGAGCCGCTGCAGGTCTGAGTAGACAGTACTGACTTGATGGACCAAGGGTCTGATTCGGTATAAGGCAGCTTCATGTGTTCAGGGTTGCAGACGCTTTTCCCAAGACCTCAATTCAGAACCTCCCCCCCCCCATTATCACACTTTCAATGCACAGTCAGCCACATGCACTGGGGCCCCTCTCCAGACTATACCAGGGTTGTAAACAGCTGCTCCCCTGGTCACCTGTGGCAACTAAGAATCGGCCTCTGGAAATAATTTTGTTCTTATTTTTTCCCATTTCAGGCCTCAAACACTGAGCAGATGTGTGGTGGGCAAGGTGATACATTCTGTGCACATACGCAAGCTGTTCTGCAGTGCCACAGGCCAATGGTGTTCACCCCGAGGGGGAAAACAAACACCCAAGCAGCTGCAATTTCTGTGTTCTGCATATCTACCTTCTCTCCTCTCCCCTAAGGTAGGAAAACAGCATATTGCTTTGGAGAACCTCAGTGTAAAGCCAGAGACCTCACACTGTAAGGCAGACTTTCCTACAGGTATGAACAGTCATCGGGAGTGATGCAAATTTTGCACCAAAGCTGAGATGTCTACAAGCTCTGTGATGAACTACGTCAACTTAGCACTTGGAGCTAATGTTCTGACCCTATATTTTCCCTTATCTTAACAGTTCCTCCCATACAGTTCTAAAAACTCAACTTTGTCTGTTCCCAGCACCAGGACAATATATTTTATTAATTTTGTTAAAACATTTATTATCCACCTTCCTTCCTTGTGGAGCTCAAGCAAGAGGGCCCCCCTCAGGAGGTTGGTCCATAATAGTGGGGCTGCCACTGAAAAGGCCCTCTCTCACGTACCCACCAAACAAGCTTCTTTGACTGATGGGTCAGGAGGGCCCTCTCCCTTTGATCTTAATTCCCGGGCAGAAACGCCACCGGCAGGAGGTATTTGGGCAGACCCTGAGGAGCCCGGGGTTTGGGGAGGGACTTCAATGGCATAGAGCCAATTGCCAAAGCAGCCATTTTCTCCAGGTGAACTGATCTCTATTGGCTGGAGAGCAGTTGCAATAGCAGATCTCCAGCTAGTACCTGGAGGTTGGCAACTCTGGGGCACGCACTCTTGATGCCTTGATCTCATCTGTGCCTATTTTCTTGCTTGGCTTTCTGTGTTTGCATTTCATACCTTAGTTCCAGGAACCCTCCTCTGGAAAGCAGGTAGTTCGGTCTAGGGCTTTTGACAAGAGAACCATCTTAAAGCCCACGGTATGACAAACCCAGCTATATAAAAAGACAGCTTCCTCTGAGGCACTTTCCTATGCGATCTTTTTGCAAACTTAATTCTTGGATTTCTCCAAGTAGCAACAGGTGTTGGTGAAATTCTGAACCACTGCAAGCCTCTGCCTTGAACCAAGAGGAAAGGAGGGATATAAATGATTTAATAAATAAAAAAAAATAAAACCATCACTTGCCAGGTTGTGAGACTTCAACATTAAAATGAAGGCATCAGAGGATCCCCATTTGGATCCAGGTTATGGCACTAAGAGAGGCGGAATTTAACCTCTCCTCACTATCACCACTTCTCCAACAGATATTATACAGTATTCCTGAAGCAGCTGTTAGACACGGGAGGGAAATAAAAGATAACTGGTTCCTCGTAATACTTCAGCCCTGATCCAAATCAGATCTCCAGATAATGGGCCTCTCATATAACACAGATTAACTCTCAAAGACTTTGGCCTCAAAAACAGAAACTGAGGAAACAAATCCTGTTTCAGATCTGTACTACCTTAGAAGCTATTTGGGGGACTCACATCTCACCATGCAACAATAACAACAATAAAACAGCACCAAAACAGCCTATTAGAGCTAAATTTCAGCCCAGTAGCATCTTAGAGACCAACAAGATTTTCTGGGTATAAACTCCCGAGAGTCAAAGCTCCTTTGGCATGTGATACTGAACTCAAATTTAGCTCTTCTACTACAGACCAGCTACCCTCTGATGCTAACAAGAGTATTAGCAAGAAGGCTAGACTAGATACTTTTGCCTTGATATTTTCTCTGTGCAGGGATTTTGTGTTTGATCATGTGACCGCCACACCCGCAACGGGAAGTGGTACAGCCCAGAAACAGGTTTACTGCCTCATCTGCTGTTCGTAAGAACTAGCCCCGAGGAACAAGCCAACGATAGCAAGACAACATTTTGCACCAAGCTATAAAACAAACAGGGGCGTAGTCATTTGCTGGAGAGCTTCTCTTGATAAGTTTCCAGGCTCTGTACAAATCTTGCACTCTCTCCCCCCTTATTGAAGTGCAATCATATAAAGGGTGGAAGCAACTCTCTTTGAAAAGCAAAGAAGCATTATGTAACATCTGCAGAACAGGAAGTGAGGAACATTGCAGCCCATTGACTCGGAGGCTGGAAGCGCCCAACGGGCAGAAAAGTCATAATCGGAACTGGAATTTAGTCAGAACCAGATTTTAATGCCTGTGTGAGACACACTGTGGACGACAACTCAAAAGAACTGTTCACTAAAAAGAAGAAGAGTTGGTTTTTATATGCCGTTTTTTTCTACCACTTAAGGGAGAATCAACCCGGATTATAATCACCTTCCCTTCCCCTCCCCACAACAGACACCCTGTGAGGTAGGTGGGGCTGAGACAGCTATGACTAGCCCAAGGTCACCCAGCTGGTCTTATGTGTCAGAGTGGGGAAACCAACCCAGTTCACCAGATTAGCCTCCGCCGCTCATGTGGAGGAGTGGGGAATCAACCCCGGTTCTCCGGATTAGAGTCCACCGCTCCAAACCACCGATCTTAACCACTATACCACACTGGCTCTCAAAAAGGGCCAAACAGCCTGGTTTACTTGGTTAATTAACCACAACAAGGAGCAGCGCAAAGGTGGGGTGGGGCTATCTGCCTTGTGTAGTAGTAACTGCACTAAAGCAGAAAACTGACTGTTTAGCCTTCTACACCCCATGCAAACAAGCGATGCATATACCATTAGTTTACGGCTAGGAGAGACATTTCAACATACGGGGAAGACTGATTCAGAAAACAGAGCCATTAATCTGGAAACTTGCGCTCCTTTCCAAGCTTGCGCTCCATTCCAAATACTGGCTGTTGAGTTGACAAGCGATCTCTGGCAACTCGATCAAATCTTACTGTGCGTTAGCTATCTTATTCCTAAAACAGTCCACATTTTGCAGTAGTGCCTGTACACAATTCTTCCTTCCACAAACTAAAGAGAGATATTTGACTTTTCTAGGGGCTTAGTTTCAGAGGGTTCCCAACCTCCAGGTACTAGCTGGAGATCTCCCACTATTACAACTGATATCCAGCCAATAGAGATCAGTTCAACTGGAGAAAATGGCAGCTTTGGCCATTGGACTCTATGGCATTGAAGCCCCTCCCCTCCCCAAACCCCGCCCTCCTCAGGCTCTGCCCCAAAAACCTCCCGCCGGTGGCAAAGACGGACCTCACAGAAGAACAGCTGGTCTGCAGAGGAAAAGCTAGATTCTAGTCCAGTAGCACCTTAAAAAGTCAACAAGATTTTCAGTGTGCAAGCTTTCAAGAATCACAGCTTCCTTCCCTAGGGGGTTAGATATACAATTACACACACACTCTCTCCCTCTCCACCTTTCATCACAAGAGATATATTTTGCAGCACTTTGGGTACTCTCCTAGTCAATGTAAATCTGCTCACTGCAAACCTAGTTGATGTCTTAGATTAAGGTGACATGCATTTGCTATTGTGAGAAACTGAAAGCAAAAATATACTCAGAAGTTTCTCCAATAAAATGCAGACACTTTTGCACAACAAAATCAACAACGTCCAGGATATGTATCTTGACTTGAAAGCTGGCATTCTCTTATTCCTCAAACAGAAGTTTTCAATCTGGAAACAAGAACAATGACTGAGAGTGCTTTCCTCTTAGAACATTTCACACACAGGCCAATTGTCACAGCCTCAGCAGCCAGGAAGCAGGATGCACCTATCAGCACCAAAACGGAAGTATCAAAAAACAAGAAAATTAGACATGCACACAGAGGCACCTTTAAGAAGCACATTTGCTTCATCTATAGCCCACCTTTCTCACTGAGACTCAGTGCAGATTGTACAAATTAAAAACAATGCAGTAAGCACAGGATAACAACCCAAGAAACAGCATTAAAAACTGGATTACAAAACTAGAGAACAGCACACCAAAAGCAGTATAATACATACAATAGGACAGTAAGGTACACACAACAATGCCACAAAAGTAGATTACAAAGGCAGTTACAAAAACAGTGCAAAAGTATAATATTTACAACAAGCACAGCTATGAAAGCTACCTAAAAATTTCACAGATTATCTCTGATCACCTCAGTTAGACTCAGTTCTTCAGACTTCCTTCCTGAAAATAGTGACTCTGGCACGGATACATGTCCCACATTTCCAAAAAACATGCATCCGCACAACCAACTCAGTTGTGCCATAGTAGCGAGCCATCCTCCAGGCTAAATAGAGACAGAAGAAACCATTTTTTACAACTTAATTAACTTCCTTCTCCAGAAGATACACAATTGTGATATGTCTTGGAAAGTAAAAGGAACAAATATTAATTCCTAGAGTTCCTACAGTTACATTTTAAGAAGCTTCTGTGATTCAAGAAGTATATAGCGTTTTTCAATCTGCAGATAGTTTGTATGACTAATGCCGCATCAGGCCTGCCAGCCCAACATGCTGCATAATTAACTTTTTAATCTATATTAAATAACACTCTGTATGGCAGTCATGCTGCCGAGACAGCCGTTGATTTGAACATTATGACTCCTGCTTACTACTGTGGGGAAAAGTACAGACTTCCTAGAGCACCCTAGCGATAACAAGAAAACTCAGCATCATCTCCTCAGCGGCAGCTCCTTGGCATCCTCTGCCTACAAAGATTTTCTGCCTTCCAGACATTCCAGTTGGGAAGCACAGCCTGAAAGAGAGACTGTTTCACAGAATTCATCACATTGATGGTCTGACCTACTGCTTCAATGGATCAAAACATTAATTTTATGTCAATGTCAATTTTATGTCAATGTCAAATATTAAGGACCATCAAGGTTTAAGATAATAAAAGATGGGTATGAACCAGCCCACATAGTTAAATTGTGGAACTCCCTGCCCCGGGATGTGGTGATGGCTGCCACCTTGGAAGGCTTTAAGAGGGGAGTGAAAAACAGTGTTGCTTACCTGTAACTGTTGTTCGTTGAGGGATCTTCTGTGCAGGCACACATGGGACTGCGCAGGCGCAGGCCAGCCACGGAGAAGTTTAACAAAGCTTATATGGAAGAATCGTCTCCCTAGGAGCGCTCCTCTCCCCCCTCTCGCGACCAAGCCTTAACGGCTTTAACCGCCCTAGAGTCCCGAGAGGGGGGGGAGCACTCCTCCCTCAGTTCTCCAGTCGCCGCCGCGGGGAGTTCACTCTTTTACGGTGCCAGCCCACAGCGGGGAAAGAGGGAGGGATGTGTGCCTGCACAGAAGACCCCTCAACGAACAACAGTTACAGGTAAGCAACACTGTTTTTCGTTTTCGGGGCTTCTGTGCAGTCCCACATGGGAGAATAGCAAGCTCACTTACTGTGGAGGTGGGTGTGAGATGGTCAACGAAATAATGTGTTCAATACTGCTTTCCCCACAGCTGCGTCATTTCTGGAATCCACATCGATGGCATAATGCTGGATGAAGGTCATCGGAGTGGACCATGTCGCGGCCTTACAAATCTCGGTGATGTCGACCGTCGCTGTGAAGGCTGCTGACGCTGCTTGAGCTCTTGTAGAGTGCGCATGCAGGTGAGGGGGGCAATCTACCCCTGCTGCTTGGTATGCCAGTCTAATGGCTGAAACCACCCATCTAGATAATGTGTGGGTGGAGACTACTTTCCCTTTATTTGTCCCCTTGAAGCAAATAAATAAATTGTCATCTCTTCTGAATTGTTTTGATCTTTGTAAATAGAATAATAGTGCTCTGCGTACATCTAAGGAGTGTAACTGTCTTTCTGAAGGAGACTGTGGGTTTGGGAAAAACACAGGTAAGGTAATGTCCTGTGAGAGGTGAAACCTGGATACGACTTTAGGAAGGTATGCTAAGCTTGGACGTAGTACTACTCTATTGTGGAAAAACTTGGTAAATGGAGGGTCCGATCTAAGGGCCCTTAGGTCACTAACCCTTCTAGCCGACGTTATGGCTACCAAAAATGCTGTCTTGTATGACAGTAAAGATAAGTCACACGAAGCCATGGGTTCGAATGGTTTGGTTGTTAGGTAAGACAGTACTAGTGATAGACTCCATTGTTGCATTGGCATGCTCACCTGAGGAAATAAATTCTGAAGTCCCTTTAGAAACCTTTTACATAGTTTATTAGAAAACAGTGAAGCGGCATCAATTCCGTCATGAAAAGCTTAAATGGCCGCAAGGTGGCATTTCACAGATGAATTTGACAGACCATTGTCCTTTAGGGACAGGAGGTAGTCGAATATAAGTGGTAAGCGACACCTTTGTGGTTCAATTCCCCGTGATAACGCCCAGGACGAAAACCTTACCCGTTTGAGGTTGTATGCCTTTCTGGTGGAAGGCTTGCGAGATGACAGGAGAACCTGGGCTACTCTGTCGGACCACTCTGTCACCAGGTGATTCTCCATGCTGTTAATTTCAGTGTTGCTGAGTTGTGGTGTAATACTCCTCCCCTGGTTAATAAGGCAGGAGAGTCTGGGAGTCTGACATGTCTGTGATGCGATATGCTCCATAGGGTAGGGAACCAGGGTCTCTTTGGCCAGAATGGTGTCACTAGAATCATGTCTGCCCTGTCCTGACGGGCTTTTCCTAACACTTTTGGAATCAGAGGAATGGGTGGATAGGCGTACATTCGTCCTGCTGACCATGTGATCTGAAATGCGTCTCCTAGTGATGCCTTTCCCTGTGATGCCCTTGAACAAAATTGTTGGCATCTTGTGTTTCCTTCTGAGGCAAAAAGGTCTATTTCCGGCCATCCCCAACTGAGGAATATAGGTTCTAAAAAACTTAGAGGGATGGACCATTCGTGTTCCTCGGATGTATCTCTGCTTAGTGCACCTGCCTTGGTGTTGCGGTGGCCTGCTATATGAATGGCTGTCAGTGATACCTGTCTCTCTATTGCCCATTCCCATATTCGGGTGGCCTCCCTGCATAGTGCTAGAGAATTGGTGCCTCCTTGCTTGTTCACGTAGAACATAGCTGTGGTATTGTCCGTGCTGATGAGAACGGCCTTGTGGGCGAGAATATCTGAAAAAGAAAGAAGGCCATATCTAATCGCCTTCAAGTCCAACACATTAATATGTAGGGAGGATTGATGGGGGGTCCAGCGACCCTTAGCTTGAAGCGAGCCACAATGTGCTCCCCATCCCCCCATGGAAGCATCAGTAAAGATCTGAATCTGTTGTGATGTGACCCCGAACTTAATACCTCTAAGGAGGTTGGCCTCTTGTGACCACCATGCTAGTGATTTAACGATTGTCCTGGGAATAGATAACATCTTTCCTTGAGGGTCTACATTCATTCTGAATGCCCGTAAAAACCAGTTTTGCAAGGGTCTCATGTGTAACCTGGCATATGGAACTACAGCCGTGGCAGATGCCATAAGTCCCAACATCTTCTGTATTACTACTGCTTTTTGAAATCTTTGTGCATTGAAAAATTTTACCAATTTTTGAATCGACCTAATTCTGGTAATTGGTAGAAAAGCAGAGCATTTGTCTGCATCCAGGTTGGCCCCTATGAATGAAGCTACCCTGGATGGTTTGAGGCGGGACTTCTGTAAATTGATAATGAGTCCCAGTTCTGTTAAAGTGTTTCTTATAACCACTAGTGATTTAGTCACGTCCTGGCATGAACTAGCCACGATGAGCCAATCATCAAGATATGGGTAAATGTAGCAATTATGCATAGTTAAAAAGCCTACCACTTCTGCCATCACCTTTGTGAATACTCGTGGGGCTGATGATAATCCAAAAGGTAAAACTGTGTATTCATAGGTGGCTCCTTGACATCTAAATCTTAGGAATTTCCTGCACTGATTATGTATAGATACGTGAAAATACGCATCTTTGATGGCGCTCTGTGTCTGGGCGATTGCTCGTCACCCCTTCCATCTCTCGGTGTTGCTGGGGTTCCTTGAATCGATTTTCTCGGAGTTGGGATGGTTAAGGTTGGCGGAGTATGTAACGGATTTTCCCCTTTCTTATTTTTCGGGGAAGAAAGGTGTTTCTTTTTTTCTTTATGTTTTTTGGCGGGGGGTTCAGACATGGCTCTTGTCTCCCTAGGGGTCTGTTTGGTTCCTCTTTTAGAAGTAGTAGTGGGAGAGTCGAGTGATCCCGGTCTACCCCCTTGGTCTGGGCAGAGGGATTTTTCATATAGTGCGGCCATTAATTTTTTTGCCCTATGTTGGCGGCATTTATGGGTGAATAGGGAGCAGGCTTTGCAAGAAGCCACCACATGTCCCTCTCCCAGACATATCAAGCAGTCTTGATGTTCATCCGACGCTGCCATTTTCGTGCCGCAAGAGCGGCATTTCTTGAAAAGGGCCATGTCCATTTAAATAAAAACTGAGGAGGTAAAAGAATTTCTTTTCCTTTTTACCTCACACCAACTGTAATTTCTTCCAATTTTAAAATCGCTGTTCTCTCCGCGGCGGCAGAAAGAGAACTGAGGGAGGAGTGCTCCCCCCCCCCTCGGGACTCTAGGGCGGTTAAAGCCGTTAAGGCTTGGTCGTGAGAGGGGGGAGGGGAGCGCTCCTAGGGAGACGATTCTTCCATATAAGCTTTGTTAAACTTCTCCGTGGCTGGCCTGCGCCTGCGCAGTCCCATGTGGGACTGCACAGAAGCCCCGAAAACGAACATGTTCATGGAAGAGAGGGGTATCCATGGCTGCTATTTAAAATGGAACACATGAAACTGCCTTATACTGAAACAGACCCTGGGTCCATCAAAGTCAGTATTGTCCACTCAGACCAGCAGCGGCTCTCCAGGGTCTCAGGCAGGGGTCTTTCAACATCACCTACCTGCCTAGTCCCTTTAACTGGAGATGCCAGGGATTGAACCTGGGACCTTCTGCATACCAAGCAGATGCTCTGCCACTGAGCTATGGCCCTCTCTCTGTGCTCCCACCTTCAGAGGCAAGGTGGGTGGCAACTGCAGACAGGGCATTTTCTGTGTTGGCACCTCGCCTCTGGAATGGGCCACCCCTTGACGTTCACCTAATGCCCTCTTTAGGTGCCAGGCCAAAACACTTCTTTTTACCCAGGCTTCACTTAGGTTTATCTTATCAGCTCTTTAATGGCCTGCTGCTGTATATGGATAGTTTTTATGCCTCTTGAGTCTAACGTCTCACACTATTTCAATGGGTTGTGCTACTTATACTGAGATTTTTAAACTGTAAGCTGCCTCAAACTGGATTCTCTGAAGATGCAGCATAGAAACGCTCTAAATAAATAAATCAGGGCCACTTCCCCAGTTACATCTTCCAACAGAGATCTGAAAGCGAAGGTTTCTTGGAGCCCTTCACGTGTCACGTGGCTGGCCATTTCTTCCCAAGATGGAGACACATCTCCATGTTGAGGCGACGGGGAGATGATAGGCCATGTGAACTAGGCTGCATCTCTGGCCAACGGCTTCTTGGTGTTGATTATCTTGGCAGCGTATTCCTGGGAAGCATATTTTTTCACACACCTGCGGACTACGGAGAAGGCTCCCTTGCCAAGCTCCTCGTAGAGCTGGTACTCGTTGGTGAAGCGGATGCATGCTGCTGGGGTGGCCATGTTCACGCTCCGGAAGGCGGAAAAGAGCCGGGGCTCAGCAGCGGAGGCGCCTCCGCCGGGGGGGCATGGGGCTGGGCGAGGCCATGAGGAGGACGCTGCCCGGAGCCGCCGGCTGCCCGTCCGCTCGTCGGGTTGCTTGGTCCAGCCTGGTGCGGAAGCTGCTCGCCGCGCGCCTCTCCGCCACATCCGCGCGCTCCCCGCCCACTCCATGACTAGGATGCTAGACATGATGCATACCTATTCTCCCCAGGAACAGATGAGCATGCCTATTATATTAGGTGCACTGGAACACAGGCAGGATAATGCTGCTGAAGTCAGTCGTCTTGTTTGTGGGCTTCCTAGAGGCACCTAGTTGGCCACTGTGTGAACAGACTGCTGGACTCGATGGGCCTTGGTCTGATCCAGCAGGGCTTTTCTTATGTTCCTCTCTCCAACAGGGGCTAGTTAGAATGATATCCATCAGATGCTCCAGAACTACAACACTTTTGACTCTTTCTCATGCCCCCCCCAACTTAAAACTAAACCACGAAATTTTTTATTTATTTTATATTTCGATTTATACTCCGCCCTCACCCCCCCCATCCAAGGCTGGGCTCAGGGCAGCTAACATCAACAAACATACAGTACAATAAAACCACAACAATAAACTTTAAAATTATTAAAACCAATTTCTGATCAACTAATAGTTAAAAAAACAAGTGGCGCTCATCATAAATGCATAGGGCCGCAATGGCCCAATGGAAGCAGTCAGGGCCCCCAAATATAAATTGATGGCAACAATGGAGGGGGGCAATAGGGAGGCCAGCTATGATGATAAACTGTTGATGCCCTCAACTACAGGCCTGGCGGAATAACTCCACCTTACAGCGTCTGCAGAAATCTTTAAGGTTCCGTGGGGTCCTGATCTCACTAGAAAGGGAGTTCCACCAGGCCAGTGGAAATGGACAGTCAAGGAACAGGTTTCCTACCTCACCTACTGTTAATGAGACCCGGACCCAAGTCTCTGGGATCGGAGACTCATGTCTTTCTACCCAAAATGCTTTAAATGTGGATATTGAAAAAAACTGCTCACACATCCAGAGCATGCACTACACACACCCGAGAGAGACAACCCCTCTTCCACATGAAAGTAATGGTAAAGGTAGTCCCCTGTGCAAGCTCCAGGTCATTTCTGACCCATGAGGTGACGTCACATCCCGACATTTACTAGGCAGACTATGTTTGCGGGGTGGTTTGGCATTGCCTTTCCCAGTCATCTACACTTTACCTCCAGCAAGCTGGGTACTCGTTTTACCAACCTCGGGAGGATGGAAGGCTGAGTCAACCCTAAGCCAGCTACCTGAAACCGACTTCTGTCGGGATCGAACTTAGGTCATGAGCAGAGCTTTTGACTGCAGTACTGCAGCTTATAGATCAGTAGGTTATAGATCAAATCAAGCCTGAACTGACCCTAGAAGCTAAAATGACTTAACTGAGGCTATCGTATTTTGGTCACGTCATGAGATGACAAGAGTCACTGGAAAAGACAGTCATGCTAGGAAAAGTTGAGAGCAGCAGGAAAAGAGGAAGACCCAACAAGAGATGGATTGACCCAATAAAGGAAGCCACAGCCTTCAATTTGCAAGATCTGAGCAAGGCTGACATTTTGGAGTACTTTCATCCATAGGGTCGCCATGAGTCGGAAGCGATTTGACGGCACTTAACACACACACATACACTGCAGTTTACCACTATGCGCCATGGGCCACATGAAAGCAGTAATGCAAATTAGCAACCCCAAACCTGGAAAGCTGTAGCAAGGAGAGAACTTGGCTTAAAAGTTGACCGAATATCAAAATACAGGCTTTCAAAAATGCTTCAAAATAATTGCAAGTACATAACAAGGCCAGCTGTAAAACAGTTGTGGCCTTTACATCTCTGAATTAAGATCATGCTTTAATACAAGCCCATGATTTGGAATACTGTGCACAGTTCCAGTTGCCGTATCTCAAAAAGGATATTACAGAACTGGGAGAAGTACAGCAGAGAGCAACCAAGAAGATCAAGAGGTTGGAATACCTTTCCTGTGAAGAAAAGCTAAAAAGACCGGTACTGTTCAGTTTAGAAAAAAGCAGCCACAGAGGGACACGACAGAGGGTTATAAAATTATGCAAGGGGCAGAGAGAACAGATTTTTTTCCTTCCTCTCTCAAAATACTAGAACTTGGGTGCACCCAATGAAGTTCATGGGCAGTAGATTCAGGGCACATAAAAATACTTCTTTATTAATTTGCCTTCACATTTCTACCTTCACAGATAAAAAGCAAAAGGTTGTTCTATCCTTAGTTAAAGGCACACTGCAAAGGGAACTTTCAAATCGAACGGTTGAAGCTAGAGATATGAACTCTATCTCATAACAGAATTCTAGGGCAGTGAGCCACTTTACAAATCAATGGAAATGGAACGGGGGGCAGACATCAGTTTCCACTAAACTAGCCTTGGGGGTTTTTGGAGGGAGGGACTTCCAAAGGCAACCAGGAATGTATTCCTTCTTTCAGCATACAAGCTCTGTTCTCTAGTTTTTAATAAAAGTACTGGAAGGTAACAGACATAGGGGATATAAATAAGTAGTCATGGTGGAACAACATCGAGACTACTCATTACCTTCCTAGTTACTTATTACCGTGTGGTACTCAAAACACCTTATATCACTGAGAAAAATAAATACGGTACAATTGTCAGACTCTCATACAGAACTAGGAAAGGGAGGACTCCACAACTTGTGGGACTGCAAGATGGCCAGAAGAGGAGACGACAGGTGCAAAGTAAAACCTCAGGCCGCAGTTCTTCCAGCCACAGGACCTGTATAAATATCACAGGACTCAGGAAGTCAGGGAGCTGGTCAGGTGGCAGATGCAGTGGCTTCATCTGACAGGAAAGAGTGGAACCTGCCCACCCAGAAGGGCAGTTCCTCAGTGACAAGTTGTTCAGATGGAGTGAGTGTAGCGGCGAGACAGCACGCAGTCCCCGGAGCAAAATATCACGCAGCGGCACAGGACTGGTTCTCCCGGATTGTCTGACTCTTAGGATCAGGAAGAGCAACTGGTTGCAGAGTCTGTACTTGGGCTTGAACTTTTCAAGGCTTTTGAATTGGTCTGAAGTTCCTGCAGTTTTACCGGATGGAATCTCATTTTTATCCTACCCTGTAGCTCAGATCAGACTTCACACAAAACCGTGGGTTAAATTAAACTATGGTTAGTGCACTTAAATGAGAGCCACTCCACTAACTATGGATATCTGAGCATGTCAAATCAGGTTCTAAAACTATGGGCTGAAGTTAGTTTATTCAACAGAGTTAGCCTTAATTTTCACATGATGTAGAAACACTGACATTCTACCTTGTTCTCCTGCACCACCCTCATTGCAGACCAGGCTGAGATGCCTGTCAGACCTCTGTGGGGGAAAAGAGCAAAGTGATGAAAGGCAAACCAGGTGTGCAGAAGCGCCACCCCTGAACTTACCTGGACCTGTGGAAGCTCCCGGGAGGGTGGTACAGGTGCCTGCGCAGGCTGGACTAAGTACGGCAAGTCCCCAGGGGATGAACAGCCTGAGAGCAGCCAAGGAAGAGCCACGTGGGCCACAACGCAGGAAGGCACGGATGGGAGACTATCTGGGGCAGCTACACCCGCAGTGCAGCCAGGGTGGAGGTGAGGCTCTGACACTGGGCCACGCCTGCAGGCTACCCCAAGGATGAGGTCAGCAGAGTCCCTGCGCCCCTCAAGCCAGCATAGGCCAGAGGAGAGGCCCTCTAAGGTAGCAGGAGACAGAGAGGTGCAGGAAGGTAAGGCCTGTGCTCGGAACCCAAACACCTCTGCTACTCACTCCCCAAAGGACCACGTTCCCTTTAATGGGGCTTTAAAGGAGACGGGGGCTGCCCCGCCCACAGGAAATCCTTTACAAGGCAGGAAGCAGGGCAGCCAGGGAGGAAGAGCCAGGCTTCCCCTGGGGCACTGGGGGAGCGAAGTCAGGTTAGAGAGAGGGCCCCCAGGATGAGTTCAAACTACAGGTCTGAGGCTTTCCTGCAGCCCAGCCCAAAAAGGATGCTGGAGGGTGCACCGGCCCTGGGCTCCGACCCACTGCAGGTGGAGTTTTGACACCAGGATCTGAATGATCACCTATAAGTCAAATCCTCGTTTCACAAACCCATGATTTCATTGGCTGCTTTCATTTTGAAAGCCCCTCCCTCCTGACGTTTGTGTTTTAGTTTGATTTTATTGTACGCCACCTTTGGTACCCTTTTAAAAATTTCTTAAGTAAAAATTATTTTACTCTGTACTGTCAGATCCGCTATGATGTCACTATGCCCGAATGGTGTTATTGCTACAGAGGGAAACGGGCATTTAGAGAGCATCCCAAAGGCAACTGCAAAGCAGTCAACCGAGCCTATCACTTGGGTGTGAAATAATGCTCACTAAGCAAACAGTACAGCCTGCCATGTATCAAAATCTTTGCTTCTCCAAATCTCTTTGTAAAATCCATTTTGACCAACATTCTTCTGCTAAATTGATTACAGCTTTATCCATTACTCCCCTTCCTCTTCAGCCTTTAACCATCTGTGCACATTCTGCCCAATGTTAAGATTCAAATCTGCTGAAGCACATAGTGGGGGCCACAGACTAGAAGTGCCTTCAGGAGCAGAAGGAGATTGTAAACGTGTGAATGTATCCCAGCTTCCCTATAAAAACAAACACCAATGATGTCTTTGCTACTGTTTAAGAGCCGGTGATTCCACTTCAACCGATGAAAAAAGGTAACTGTTCACAATCAAATAAAAGAATTAGCTTTCAGCGTCTTACTTGATAATATTAGCCATAATGACAAGCCTTTAACAGCACCTAGTAAACATTGTTAAGCATTGCAATGCCTCAAAAGCTTAGGAAACAGCTAATCACAGTAATTTCTTACATAGACCTCTGCTGTTTATTCTAGGGTCATTAATGACGCCGGATTTGTACAGGGTCAATTAACTACACGCACAGAGATTTATCATGGATTACAACCTGACTTGATTAGTTAAGCCTAACCTTTTAAAAAGACGGACTGCATATCCAAGCATATATCTGTAACTATTTAAAAATGTCAATGGCTTTGTTTCTATTATCTGTTTATTTTTGTTTGCCTCTGTCACCAAGGCCCAAGTACTTGAAGTCTGACTTGCGAAAAGAGCCAATAAAAACTGGCAGTGAGAATTGTACTTTGAGGTTTGTTTCATACTGAGGCTCAATCATGGACAAACTGGTCTTTTGGCTTCAGTTCTCCACTGTAAAAAAGGAATAACTTTACCTGGCCCTGACCTGCACGGCTCAGGCTAGCCTGATCTTGTCAGATCTCAGAAGCTAAGTAGGGTGGGCCCTGGTTAGTACTTGGATGGGAGAACACCACATACGTCCAGGGTGGTGACGCAGAGGCAGGCAATGGCAAATCACCTTTGAATGTCTCTTGCCTTGAAAACCCTATGGGGTCACCATAACTTACGGGGTTCACCGTAAGTCAGCTGCGACTTGACTGCACTTTCCACTGCCACATAGTTGTTGCCTTGACCTGGCAAACCACCTCTGTTCGCCTCTTGCCTTGAAAACCCCATGAGGGATCGCCATAATGTAGCTGTGACTTGATGACACTTTACACACACTCCCTTACCAGGTTTGCTGTATGTTCATCACTGACTGATGCAGTAGCCATAGAACTGTTGTGGGAACAATACACCTCATCACTTTCAAAACCATGTTGGAGAACTTCTGTAAGAGCTGTTTTTCCTTTCATGCCTCATTTCCTCTCCTACAGGGACTCAAAGAAATTACAACATCCCTCCCACATCCCATTTTATCCCCACAAGCAAACAAACCCCCCAAAAATTAGCGGTAGGGATCTCACAGCATTTGACACCAAACAAGGCATTTCAATGTCCCTTTGCACATTATACAAAGGCAAATCCAAATTTGCCATCGAAACTCCCAGAGCTCAGCCAGTTCCTTTGGTTCCCATCTGACACTGTGACCAACCTTGGGGTCCAAACTATAGTCTGAGAACAACTGTGTTACAGCAGTAGAAGTGGCTTAGAGAGATAGACTGTCTCTGACCTTGGATGCTCCATTTATTCTTCTTGCCAAATAGTAGTTGATGGACCTGTCCTCTATAAATTGTTTAATCCCATTTAAAGTCTTCTTTAAAATCTTGCTATCTGTTTTGATACTTTAGTAAGCTTGATACCCTTAGCTGGTCATTACCTAGGGTCTCCACCAACCTCAGCTCAGGTCCATCAGTGGCTACTTGCCATGGTGACTAAAGGGAGCCTCCACCTTCAGAGGCAGTAAACCTCTGAATCCCAGAGCCAGGAGGCAACACTGGGGAAGGCCTCGGCCTCTTTGCCCTGTTGTTGGACCTCCAGAGGAACTGGCTGGCCACTGTGTGAGACAGGAGGCTAGACTAGATGAACCCTCACTGATCCAGCGGGGGCTCTTCTGATGTTCTTGGGAAGGCTCAGCTTCTATGCCCTGTCGCTAGACCTCTAGAGTAACTGGTTGGCCACTGTGAGAGCCAAGATGCTGGCCTAAATAGACTACTGGTCTGATCCATCAGGGCTCTTCTTATGTCCTTAACTTCAAGCCCTCTATTTGTGCACCCCCTCCTCAGGTCCTTATGCCTCTTCTCCGTGTTCCAACGCCATATAACAAGACCTTTTCCTTCCGCTGTCCTTTTGGGTGACGTGAAGTGACAAGCTAGTTCTCATTTCTTTTTACTCGGACTTTCACAGAACACAAAGCCCCATGGCTTCAAATTTTCCAGAAATTTTATCTCTCTAACCAAGCCTGGACAGCACTTGAATCCTTCATCTTCTCATATTTATAAATATGTTGGTGTTTGCCAATAACAGGGACACTTGCAGATGTGCGCCCATATTTCATTTGAATGCTGTGAAGGTACTATGTAGGAGAAACTGAAATAAACCCTCACAACTATTACAACAAAGGTTGGTCCCTACTTTCTTGAAGTACTGAAAAATCAAGCCAATTTAAAAAACCCAACATCTAAAATCAACCATCTAAAATGTTCATTATAGCCACACAATTAAAAGTAAGGATGCTGCTATATCCTTTCAACAATAGAAAAAGCCACCCTTCCTGCTTCCGATATGCCATTGCTTTATTCCACATTTCATTATTATAGTAGCACATGGCGCAAACTGTGCTAGTTGTAAGCACTTAATAACAAATAATTTCATATTAGGCTGGATCCTGTGGATCCATTCTGCTAACAGTGGTGCTTTCCTCCAGTGCAAGAAGACTCTATCCAACTCTTTTAAGTTATGTATATACCCCTTTTTTGAATGGTTCAGAGCAATTACCAACAAAAACAATCACTTAAAGTATAACTAAAACAGCTGCAACAAGAATAAAAAACAGCCACTGGTAAAACAGTGCCAACTGCGAAAATCAGCAAGGGATAATAGAGAACCATCACAGCCAAAAGATCTCTTACAGATCCTTTCTAAAAAGCAGTGGGATGTTACGGCCATCAAGGATGGGGCCACCACAGGAAAAGCCCTTGTTTGAGCTGTCACAACATCCCTGATTGAGAGGACAGAAAACAGTGGAGTAGGCTCACACATTTTGGAGGACTTTCATTCATAGGGTCGCCATGAGTCGGAAGCGACTTGACGGCACTTAACACACACACAAAGGCTCACACCAGGAGAGATGGCCTAGTACCTACTGTAGATCAGAGCCTAAGTGACCAGAAGTGTATTCAAACTACCACATGTCCGGGGTTGATGACTCCGTCCCCACACTTACCCCAGGCAACTGCAAGCCCCACCGAAGGCATGCGGCACCAGCAAGCCCTGGGGACTGGGGAAGTCCTCTGTCAGGTTGCAGCAGGGCGTGGCCTTGACGGAGTCTATTCGGGAGTCAGCCAGCCTGAAGGAGCCCAGGTGGATCTCTGTGGCATGTTCAGCAGCAGAAGCCATCCTACCTGAGTTCCTACCAGAGATCACCCTAGCCTTGAGACCCAGGCACGCTCTAACAACGGGGCAGGGAAACAGGCAGCACTGACCTTCCTAAAGAAGGTTGGCTGGGTCAGCCACCTCTTAAAAGAAGTCCAGGGAGAAGGGCCAGTGAGCTCACCATTCCAAGGCAAGGATCCATTGGCCCAGGGGCCTGTAACTCCCCAGGACTGGATTGGGAAGGGAGGATTGGTCGAGCCCAGGGCTGGCCCTCCCTTGGGGAAGCCTTTAAATGGCATATCCGGGAGCAGCCAGGGAGGAAGAGCCAGACCCATTCCAAGGCAGGTGGAAGTAGGTAAATAGCAGTGCAGAGTGGGGAAACAGGTGAAGAGAACCCCTCTCCTCTTGCTCTATTCTGAGACTCGATCCTGGGGCACTTGCCCAACTAAAACCAGCCCTGGAGTTGGAGGCAGCCCCGACCCCAGGAGAAACTGACAGCAGCAGAAACGGAGGCAGCCCCGACCCCAGGAGAAACTCACAGCACAGAATTGCAAAAAATGAACAGCCCAGGCAAAAAATGGATTGTTTACAACACCAGCCAAATGATCATGCAAACAATGATTTTGTACAGATACTACAGATTCAGATATAAACTTTCTACCATAAGCCAATAGGGATGGCTATTTATAGCTCTAGTTTATTTAAAAATATGAACAATTTCTCAGAGGAAAAGGCCATTTTAAACCTTGGCTTTATACACAATTTGAGCATTTGCCTTGGATCAGAGATACAGTGGTTCAAATCCTTGCTCAGCCATGCCTTCAGGATCTCCTCAGACTTCTCTACCTCATGGGGCCATTGTGAAGATTAAATAATCTCACATATGTCATCCTAAACTCTTTGCAGAAAATGGGCTAACACAAATGGGATACAAATATCTACACAATTATGTTGCTTTCATTGAACATAAGAACATAAGAAAAGCCCTGCTGGATCAGACCAAGGTCCATCAAGTCCAGCAGTTTGTTCACCCAGTAGCCAACTAGGTGCCTCTAGGAAACAAGACTGCAACAGCATCCTGCCTGTGTTCCACAGCACCAAATATAATATGCATACTCCTCTGACTAGTAGCCATGGATAGCCCTCTCCTCCATGAACATGTCTGCCCCCCATCTTAAAGCCTTCCAAGTTGGCAGCCATCACCATATCCTGGGGCAGGGAGTTCCACAATTTAACTATGCTATGATATGGATACTGAAGCTCCATACCAAAGGGTGTTGTTGTTGTTGTTTTGCTCTAAATTTTCAGCCCTGTAATTTTAAATTTTGGAAGTATCTGGGAATAGAGTTCAATGGATTGACAGTGAGAAAGTCTGTGAAGTGAGGGAAGGAGTAAAGAGGAAGAGCATCTGATTGCTCTTCCCCTTCCTGTCTCAGGTACCTTATAAAGTTTGGGCGTGGCCTGAGGCTCTATAGCAGGAAGGGAGAGAGGAGGAACAGGAGGAACATCTATCCTGAAGATCCCCATTCCTGTCTCAAGTACATTATAAAGCCTGGCCACGGCCAAACGGCTCCTAGCCTGTGGTTTGAAGCTGGCGTCTTCAATTGAGCCGGCCAGACCAGAAGTCACTGGAGAATGGTTTGCTGTTTTGTTTGTTTCTTCTATGCTCTGGTTTATTTATGTATTGTTTTTCTTGCTGCAAGTTGCATTGGGTCCTTTTTGGAGAAAAGTGGAATACGTAACTACTTTAATAAATATGGCAAAAAGCAGTAGATAGCTATGAAAGCTACCAACCCTGCAAAATCTAATCCTTCCGAAGAAACCCCCTCATTTCCAATTCAAATCAAACCAGACTAGAGCCAGGCCTGTGAGACAAGGCACACACACAAATTTTAAGTTAACCGGATAGGACTCTGTGATGACTTACTCCAAAAAAAAGGTAATAGGCACTTCAGACTATCCAAACATTCATGGTTACTATTAGAAACCATGTGGTAACAGGAAAGTAACCTCAGTTTACTCTGTGGCAGTGTTCCATAACATCGAATCCCTGAACTTCCAAAGCACCCAGGATTACAGCACTTTATGCCTGTGCGCAACTTTGTGTGTTTTGGGAGCGCAGAGGGACAAAGCACTGGCTGCTTGCCGCTGGTGAGGTAAAGGCTTTTTGTGAAAAAGGACTTTTTAAAAGACGCCCTTTCGCCTCCTGTTCTTCCTGCCTCCAAACAGGAAATTATGATGGGGGATGGGTGGAGGAAGAAAGAACTAAAATGCAAGGAAGTGCATTTAATGTAAGAAATCAACACACTCTGTGCGACAATTGCCACTGTATCACAACCAGCTGAGTGTAAACATTTTTTTTAAAAAACAGCACACACAACCACTTTCTCACGGCCAGAAATCGGTAGAACAGGTCCTCGCAATATCTTAAAGAAGGAAAGGGCACAAAGTATAGCAGAGACCATCCACTACTTCAACTTTATGGTCAATAAATTTGGAGTAGCGAGCATCTTGCATGAAGATGGCCGGGATGGAAGCCCTGTGTACGCAACATGCTTCTCCTATTAACAGCAGCCTTGGAATCAAGACCACAAAAGTCACTAGCCTATTTTTATTTCTAAATTAGCCAACCCACCCAAATATGCCTGTTTGTTAATTATCTGTGGTCAACTTTTTGTAAGGCTTATTTATTGTATATTGTGGTTTGATTGTATTATAGTGTACTGTTTTAATGAGGTTAGCTGCCCTGAGCCAGGGCAGGATACAAATCTAAACAAAATAAAAAATAAAACCAACTTTTGTAAAGTATTTCCATTTAGGCACTGGGAGGCAGTTTTTACTCACCTCAGATGAATGGCAACTTGCAAGTTTGATCTGTGGTGTGCCCTTGAATTGTTTCAAAGATTACAAAGCAGATATTTCAAGTGAGGCAGCCGCCCTTGCTTTGAATGATGCATAAGCCAAATGTTTATGGACGCAAACGCTACTGTATTCACTACTAAGCGTATGGAAATGCTGCAATATCACCATACCATATTTCCTTGGCATTGCTGTGTAAGTTTCCGCACAGACCCAACATAGTTTCTACCCAAACAGGAAACTAAAATTTAAGAGAAAGGGGATGGGGCTTTAAAAGGAAGAAATAAAAAAAAAATCCACTCCCTGTCACTCATTGCAAGCATCCGGCAGTTTACAGGCACACTATGAAAGAGAAGGTATTAGCTGTCTTTAATAGTCACCTATTTGAAGGTCTCCCATAACCATTGTTTCAGAGGGTAGCCGCATTGGTCTGCAGTAGAACAGCTAGATTTGAGTCCAGTAGCACCTCTCAAAAGCTTATACCCCAAGCATCTTGTTGGTCTCTAAGGTGCTACTGGACTTGAAACAAGCTCTCATAACCATCACACTTTTATTAGGACAGCGGTGTGGGGGATCACAGAACATACACCACTTTATTCAAGTCTCATATTTCTCTATGAAGAAAAAGTTATATTTTACCAAACGTGTCCCCTAGACATTTCTTTCCACTAACTCTACTCAATTATCTCTTCTCCAATGTACAACATCCCATTATCGCAAAACACTTTAGATCAAAAAGGATGGAACAATGTCTTACTGCCACCTCAAGTGCCAATATTCATTTATTTAGATCGGGGGTCCCCATGGCACCCACAGAGACATTTTCTGGTGCCCACCAAGTATTTTTAGGAGGTGGGCCGGGTCAGATAGCAGTTTTGACCAGCAAGGATTTTGATTTACTATTGGAGATTTGATTGGCTGTGCAGATTTTTTTAAAATGTTGCTTTGGCAGCAGCTGCCACCATAGCACAAGAATCTGCACTGTGCTAATTACTTTAACCTGTGGCAATCATTTTGTGGCTGGCTCCACCTCCTGCGGCAGCCATTTTGTTGCTGTGCCCACCATGCCATGTCAGAATTCCAAATGGTGCCCACAGGCTCAAAAGGTTTGGGGACCCCTGATTTAGATATTTATACAATCCTCTTGCCATCTTATAAACAAGCCCATCATGAAGGAGATTATGCTAAGAGAGCATCACTGGCCCAAGGTTATGCAGTCAGCTTCCATTGCAGAGTGGGGATTCAAATCCGGGTCTCTCAAACCCTAGTCCAACACTCTAGCCCAGGGGTGTCGAACTCATTTGTTACAAGGGCCTTATATGACATAAATGTCACTTGGACATAAATGCCTCGCTAGCCCAGATCGGGGAGGGGGGGATTTGCCTCGGCTCCGGCCCACGGGCCATATGTCTGACACCCCTGCTCTAGCCATTATAGCATGCTGGACTGTAGACAAACACTTCCTGTTTTATACCTCAATTCCATGGAAACACAATATATTCTATTTTCAAAAAAGTCCCACTTGGTGTGGGGTTGTGCTCTTTTGGCTTTTCAACAGGAGAGGGGAGGAAGTTGGTGAAAGGACTTGGTGCAATGTCTCTGCACAAACATACTCAATAAATGGGCCTTCCAGCCAAAAGGCAATACCATCCCCCTCCCCCAAGTCACATGTGCAGCACTAACGATAGCTGACATTTTACAAAATGGGGAAGGGGAATCGGGCGGGCGGGCGTGGTCAAGGCACTTTCTCCTAAACAGAACAGTAAATGAGAGAACAGAAGCAAATATTGATTCTGAAGGAATCAGAGCAGACAAGAATGGATTTAAAACTTTACTACACTGTACAGTCCTGCCAACCACAAGGGTTCCAAATTATGTGCTAGGCTTGAGGAGGCCACAGTAATTGAAGCCAGATGATTCCGAACTCCATCCTGAACGCATTTAATTAGGACCCTAAATACCACTGATTTCAATGAAATTCACTTCCAAGAACATAAGAGTAAGATTGGAGCTACAGTGTGATTCTGTTCACATCCTAAGGTATGGATATATACCCCAGCCACATTTGGACACCGCTACAGTTATAGAGAGCATGAGCTCTGAACCGGAAAGTTCTCAGATCAAACCTCAGCTCAGCCAGTTCAACTCACTAGGTGGCCAAAGGCAAGCTTCTCTCTCTCTCTCTCTAATCTCTGTCTGTAATAGGTGGATAACATCTCAAGCCTTTCTTAACAAAACTGTCAAGATTTCTGAGCAGAGGTATGTGTGCAATGAAGCAAAAAAACTTAATGGGAAGCCACATAACGCTATGCTTCAACAAATCTGTTCTTCTTTAACATGCAACAAGACTCTCTCTTTTTTGGTGCAAAAGCCTAACATGGCACTTGAATTGCCTATTGCACTTGAATTTGAGGAAGTTAAGTAAAATGATCTGAACACTCAGGAATAGGCGCTCATGTTTTTCTTCAAAGGTACAAAGATTCGATTTCTCAAGGTTCTATCTTTTTGGTTTTTGGAATCTCCTGAAAAATCAAGAGAACAGATTTTCAACAAGTATGTATCACAAGTTTTAAGAATTGCCTCTACACCATGAGCAATATGTGGTAGCATGATAAAAGTCTCTAAAGCACATTTAACGGGAAAAGCATGTTACAACTTTCAAGGCCAACCCCGTGACATAGTCAGTATTGTTCACAGCTTAACAGCAGTAAAACTGATCTAAGGTTACCCAGAAAATCCACGGCTGATCAAACTGGGATTTGAACTTGGGTCACTCAGGTTTAAGACTTTCTCAGCTACAGGAGTGTTTTTAAAAATACAGTTTTTCAACAATGCATTAATAGCATGCAGTCACGGATAATCAAATCTACTGGAAAATGAAGAACAGAAAGATTCACAAAGCTCTTATAATATATAAGTGTGTAACAAACACATATAGTTATAATCATATGTCTAGTAATACACATGGTCCTTTCAGCCACTGCCTCATATTCCCTCCTTCTTTGCTCTTTAACTGTTTATATGGGTCCATCCACATTCCACGCATCCTACACAGGCTCATTTAGACAGGACTGTAAACACTTGATCCAGTTTGCAACGTTTCACCCGTCTTAAATATTGGCTTCCATACGGAGGCTCTCTTCATTTGCTTGTGTAAGCATACTATGAAATTGGCAGTTACTACACTCTGAAAAAAAAGTCCAAGTTTCTCAATCCCATATTTAGAGTGGAAGACTCAGCTGCGCAAGGCAACAAGTTATCTTATACACACTCATCTCACAGCAGTTATCAGAGGGGTGAAAGTAGTCTTTACTGAGCCTCGAAGGCGCCAGTCCTTCTTACCGCATCAACCAAGGGCTCTTCTTTTGCCATCCCCCAAATACTTCTGGGTCCAGAACCACACTTGCCCACCCTGATCTATCAGCCTGCCTCATATATTTCCTTTTATTCTTTACAGCACACACAGATTTGGAAGGGCTGCAGCTCAGTGGAACAACCTCAGCTTTGCATGCAGAAGATCCCAGGTTCAATCCCCAGCAACTCCAGTTGAAAGGACCAGGGGGTATGTGATATGAAAGACCTCTGCATGAGACCCTGGAGAGCCACTGCCAGTCTGATAAGACAATACTGACCTTGATAGACTGATGGACAGATTCTGTCTGATGTAGCTTCCTGTGTGCTTAGATGCATGCATTTCCAAAGAAGGCATGTGTTCCAGATAGACCAGTGGTTCCCAAATTTTTCGGGCCACCGTCCCCTTGGTTTCACAAACTCAGCCCCAGCACCCCCTACCCTATCCAACAACACTGTTGAAGGGGGCCACCTCCAGCACCCCCCTACTGCCCCCTTGCCTCTTATTGCCCCCCTAGGTAATCCCCCCCAGGGGGGGTACTGCCCACTTTGGGAACCACTGAGAAAGACCAACCTTCCACTGCATTTTATCCTGAACCTCAGGGACTCTTCAAGAACAATATCACAGACACTTCTCCAACCCACTCTTATTATGATTTCAAAATATTATAGCATTTTGTACACCATCTCAGACAGCCTCACAGTTGAAAGGGCTGATTCTGCAATGCTTCCTGAAGCCAATTCAATACCATGTATAACAGCATCATTTTCTCCTTCTCTTTCTCGTTACCTTTGCCTCCCCTTCTCTTCAGCCTCCCCTTTCGTCCAACATTTAGACTTCATGCTGCTCGGGGCAGGGACTTGCTTTATGTTTGTGTGACTCTGCGAATGTAGTCAAGTATCCCAGCAAGGCTCTATAAAGTCACCAACAGCACATCAAAAATCTGATATTGGCAATTCTGCTTTTACAACAACCAAAGTTTCATCTCATATGCTCCAGTACGCAGATGGCACTAAACCACAAATACAACAACAAATAAATGATAGTAATACTGCAACCATGCCCAAATCGACAGCAAGTCTTTCTGCTTTCATAGAACCATACTTTATTCACTTATGTTAAACCGCATAATATTAAACTATGGAGATTATATTAAATTAGTAACATGTCTAAATCAGCAATGACTAAACTGAAGGAGAAGGAGGCTGTCGTATTTTGGTCACGTCATGAGACGACAAGAGTCACTGGAAAAGACCGTCATGATAGGAAAAGTTGAGGGCAGCAGGAAAAGAGGAAGACCCAACAAGAGATGGATTGACTCAATAAAGGAAGCCACAGCCTTCAATTTGCAAGATCTGAGCAAGGCTGTCAAAGATAGGACATTTTGGAGGACTTTCATTCATAGGGTCGCCATGAGTCGGAAGCGACTTGACGGCACTTAACACACACACACACTAAATCAGCACTGAGCCATTCCGCTTTCACGGGACCAAAGTTTCTTCTCTTTACTCTGCACAATACTGCAGTACACAGGTAACACTAAACAACAATGACGAATAATAGTAATATTACAAACCACATCCAAATCTGCAGTGACCACCAAGTCTGGTCCCCCTGATGAAGTTTATATAGTGAAATGCTTAGGGGGACTTTACAAGACAGCCTTCCCTGACCTTAATCGACATAATATTAAAGTATGGAGATGATACTAAATTAATAACAACCACATCTAAATCTGCTGTGAGCTGTTCCACTT
Source organism: Euleptes europaea (assembly GCF_029931775.1). Classification (NCBI taxonomy): domain Eukaryota; kingdom Metazoa; phylum Chordata; class Lepidosauria; order Squamata; family Sphaerodactylidae; genus Euleptes; species Euleptes europaea. The sequence goes on from NC_079316.1 coordinate 3,435,078, forward strand.
CCACGGGACCAAAGTTTCTTCACTTAGATCATGATGGGAACCCCCCAACTACCCTGCCCAAATCTGCAGTCAGCAGCCCTGCTTTGCATGGCAACGCTGGTGATGACATCCTGCACAAACATTCCCCGGCCAACTCTTCTTACACTTGAATAAGTTAAACACATGAAGCTGCCTTCTACTGAATCAGACCCTCGGTCCATCAAGATCAGTATTGTCTACTCTGACAGGCAGCGGCTCTGCAGGGTCTCAAGCAGGGGTCTTTCACATAACCTACTGCCTGGTCCTTTCAACTGGAGATGCCAGTGATTGAACCTGGGACCTTCTGCGTGCCAAGCAGATACTCTACCTCTGAGCCACAGCCCCTCCCCAAAGTTGAAAGCCGTAAATGTAATTCCTACATAAGAACATAAGAAAGGCCCTGCTGGATCAGACCAAGGCCCATCAAGTCCAGCAGTCTGTCCACACAGTGGCCAACCAGGTGCCTCTAGGAAGCCCACAAACAAGACAGCAGCAGCAGCATTACCCTGCCTGTGTTCTTCAACACTCTCCTCCATGAACATGTCCACTCCTCTCTTAAAGCCTTCCAAGTTGGCAGCCATCACCACGTCCTGGGGCAGGGAGTTCCACAATTTAAGTATGCGTTGTGTGAAGAAATACTTCATTTTCTCAGTTTTGAATCTCTCGCCCTCCAGCTTCAGCAGATGACCCCGCGTTCCAGTATTATGAGAGAGGGAGAAAAACTTCTCCCTGTCCACTCTCTCCAAACGATGCATAATTTTACAGACTTCGATCATGCCTCCCCTGAACCGCCTTCTTTCCAGGCTAAACAGCCTTAAGTGTTTCAACCGCTCCTCATAGGGCTGCTGCTCCAGCCCCCTGATCATTTTGCTTGCTCGTGTCTAATAGTGTTACCTTTCCTCTATGCTCATGACTGATGGGTCTATGGGCATTAAATAAAAGAACGAACACTGCACCTGAAGAAGCAGGTGTCCAACTTCCAAAACTCTCCCCCCCCCCCCGCCCCGTGCATATCGTGTATCATTTTGCTTTGGAGAAAGAGCTGGGGGGGTGAAGAGATGGCAGAGGGAGGGTGGGCTGTGGCTCCCCGACAGCCACTGCCCCCCGAGAAGCAGGCAGGATCCGGTCTGGCGCCCACTGGCATGGTGTAGTAGTTAAGACCGGTGGTTTAGAGCGGTGGACTCTGATCTGGAGAACCAGGTTTGATTCTCCACTCCTCCACAGGAGCAGCGGAGGCTAATCTGGTAAACCAGGTTTGTTTCCCCACTCCTCCTCACGAAGCCAGCTGGGTGACCTTGGGCTAGTCACAACTCTTTCAGCCCGACTGACCTCATAGGGTGCGGGGCTGTGGCTCAGTAGCAGAGCATCTTCTCGGCATGCAGAAGGTCACAGGTTCAATCCCCACCCTCCCACATCTACAGTTAAAGGTACCAGGCAAGTAGGTGATGTGGAAGACCCCTGCCTGAGACCCTGGAGAGCTGCTGCCAGTCTGAGTAGACAACACTGACTTTGATGGACCGAGGGTCCGATTCAGTATAAGGCAGCTTCATGTGTTCATGTGTTGTGGGGAGGTGTTGTGGTTAGAATGTCAGACTAGGAGCTGGAAAACCTGGGTTTGAATCCCTACTCTGCCATGGAAGCCAGCGTGGTGGTTAAGAGAGGTGGTTCGGAGCAGCGGACTCTGATCTGGAGAACCGGGTTTGATTCCCCCACTCCTCCACACGAGCGGCGGAGGCTAATCTGGTGACCTGGGATGGTTTCCCCACTCCTCCACACGAAGCCAGCTGGGTGACCTTGGGCTAGTCACACTCTCTCAGCCTCACCTACCTCACATGAACACGCATGAAGCTGCCTGAATCAGACCCTGGGTCCATCAAAGTCAGTATTGTCTACTCTGACCGTCAGCAGCTCTCCAGGGTCTCAGGCAGGGGTCTTTCACATCACCTACTTGCCTGGTCCCTTTAACTGGAGATGCCGGCGATTGAACCTGGGACCTTCTGCATGCCAAGCAGAGGCTCTGCCACTGAGCCACAGCCCCTTCCCTAAAAAAAAAGTTTTACACCTTTTGTCTGTTGGGCGATAAGTGATTAACAACACATGAAGCTGCCTTATACTGAATCAGACCCCTTGATCCATCAAAGTCAGTATTTTCAACTTAGACCGACAGCAGCTCTCCAGGGTCTCAGGCAGAGAAAGGTCTTTCCCATCACCTCCTTGCCTAGTTCCTTTACCTGGAGATGCAGGGGATTGAACCTGGGACCTTCTGCATGCCAAGCAGAGGCTCTACCACTGAGCCACAGCCCCTCCCAACACATGGAGCTGCCTTCTACTGAATCAGACCCTTGGTCCATCAAAGTCAGTACTGTCTACTCAGACCGGCAGTGGCTCTCCAGGGTCTCAGGCAGGGGTCTTTCAACATCACCTACCTGCCTAGTCCCTTTAACTGGAGATGCCGGGGATTGAACCTGGGACCTTCTGCATGCCAAGCAGAGGCTCTGCCACTGATTCACGCCCCCCACCCAAAGCACACATGAAGCTGTTTTTATACTGAATCGGACCCTGGGTCCATCAAAGTCAGTACCGTCTACTCAGACTGGCAGGATGAGGTCTTTCACATCACCTACTGCCAGATCCTTTAGCCGGAGATGCCGGGGATTGAACCTGGGACCTTCTGGATGCCAAGCAGAGGCTCTACATCTGAGCCACAGTCTCAATCAGACCCTTGGTCCATCAAGTTCAGTACTGTCTACTCAGACGGGCAGCAGCTCTCCAGGGTCTCAGGCTGAGGTCTTTCACACCACCTACTTGCCTAGTCCCTTTAACTGGAGATGCCAGGGATTGAACCTGGGACCTTCTGCATGCCAAGCAGAGGCTCTACCACTGAGCCACAGCCTCTCTCTATGTTTATCTATCTAGTCCCTTTAACTGGAGATGCCAGGGATTGAACCTGGGACCTTCTGCATGCCAAGCAGAGGCTCTACCACTGAGCCACAGCCTCTCTCTATGTTTATCTATCTAGTATCTTTAACTGGAGATGCCGGGGATTGAACCTGGGACCTTCTGCATGCCAAGCAGATGCTCTACCACTGAGCCACAGCCTCTCTCTATGTTTATCTATCTAGTATCTTCAACTGGAGATGCCGGGGATTGAACCTGGGACCTTCTGCATGCCAAGAAGAGGCTCTACCACTGAGCCACAGCCTCTGTCTATGTATAGATATCTAGTTCCTTTAACTGGAGATGCCAGGGATTGAACCTGGGACCTTCTGCATGCCAAGCAGAGGCTCTACCCCTGAGCCACGGCCTCTCTCTATGTTTATCTATCTAGTATCTTTAACTGGAGATGCCGGGGATTGAACCTGGGACCTTCTGCATGCCAAGCAGAGGCTCTACCACTGAGCCACAGCCTCTCTCTATGTTTATCTATCTAGTATCTTTAACTGGAGATGCCGGGGATTGAACCTGGGACCTTCTGCATGCCAAGCAGATGCTCTACCACTGAGCCACAGCCTCTCTCTATGTTTATCTATCTAGTATCTTCAACTGGAGATGCCGGGGATTGAACCTGGGACCTTCTGCATGCCAAGCAGAGGCTCTACCACTGAGCCACAGCCTCTCTCTATGTTTATCTATCTAGTATCTTTACCTGGAGATGCCAGGGATTGAACCTGGGACCTTCAGCATGCCAAGCAGATGCTCTGCCACTCAGCCACAGCCTCTCTCTATGTTTATCTATCTAGTCCCTTTAACTGGAGATGCCAGGGATTGAACCTGGGACCTTCTGTATGCCAAGCAGAGGCTCTGCCACTCAGCCACAGCCTCTCTCTATGTTTATCTATCTAGTATCTTTACCTGGAGATGCCAGGGATTGAACCTGGGACCTTCTGCATGCCAAGCAGAGGCTCTACCACTGAGCCACAGCCTCTCTCTATGTTTATCTATCTAGTCCCTTTAACTGGAGATGCCAGGGATTGAACCTGGGACCTTCTGCATGCCAAGCAGAGGCTCTACCACTGAGCCACAGCCTCTCTCTATGTTTATCTATCTAGTATCTTTACCTGGAGATGCCAGGGATTGAACCTGGGACCTTCTGCATGCCAAGCAGAGGCTCTACCACTGAGCCACAGCCTCTCTCTATGTTTATCTATCTAGTATCTTTACCTGGAGATGCCAGGGATTGAACCTGGGATCTTCTGCATGCCAAGCAGAGGCTCTACCACTGAGCCACAGCCTCTCTCTATGTTTATCTATCTAGTATCTTTACCTGGAGATGCCAGGGATTGAACCTGGGACCTTCTGCATGCCAAGCAGAGGCTCTACCACTGAGCCACAGCCTCTCTCTATGTTTATCTATCTAGTATCTTTACCTGGAGATGCCAGGGATTGAACCTGGGACCTTCAGCATGCCAAGCAGATGCTCTGCCACTCAGCCACAGCCTCTCTCTATGTTTATCTATCTAGTCCCTTTAACTGGAGATGCCAGGGATTGAACCTGGGACCTTCTGCATGCCAAGCAGAGGCTCTGCCACTCAGCCACAGCCTCTCTCTATGTTTATCTATCTAGTATCTTTACCTGGAGATGCCAGGGATTGAACCTGGGACCTTCTGCATGCCAAGCAGAGGCTCTGCCACTCAGCCACAGCCTCTCTCTATGTTTATCTATCTAGTATCTTTACCTGGAGATGCCAGGGATTGAACCTGGGACCTTCTGCATGCCAAGCAGAGGCTCTGCCACTGAGCCACAGCCTCTCTCTATGTTTATCTATCTAGTATCTTTAACTGGAGATGCCGGGGATTGAACCTGGGACCTTCTGCATGCCAAGCAGAGGCTCTACCCCTGAGCCACGGCCCCTCCCCACAGGAAGGGAAGGCAAGGCGCTTGTAAGCTGGTCTGATTCTCCCTTAAAAGCGGCAGAGGAAGCCGGCGCCTAAACGCCCAGCTCTCCACCTCCTCCTGGGCCTGTCAAGCGGCCGCAGGGGATCGGGGCCGGAGACCCAGCGCCCCCAGCCCGCCCCCCGGCCTTGCCCTCCCCCCACCCCTGGGCTCGGGGGGGGGGGCTCTCACCGGCCTGCGTGGTGTCGCTGAGGTCGTGGCTGGCGGCGCTGCCCCGCGGGTAGTCCCTCAGCTTCCTGCCGCTCAGGCTGAGGGCGCCGCTGGCCGCCGCCTCCTCCAGCGCGCGCTCCAGCGAGCGCGTCCACGACGACGGCCCCGCCGCGCCCCCGCCCTGGCCGGCCCCCGCCGCCAGGCCCCCGCCGTTGTTGCTGCCGCCGCCGGCCATGAGGGCCCCGGGGCCGCCGCCGCCTCCCTCAGCCGCCGCCGCCAACACCGCGGCCGCCATTCCCCCGCCACCCCCCTCGCCTCCCTCAGCCGCCCCGACGCAGCGCGCATGCTCCGCGGGAGCCTCCGGCCGCCGAGACGGGGCGCGGCAGGGCGCCTGCGCACCGCGGGCGGGCGGGCGGAAGTGGGCTCGCGGGGCGGTGTCAGGAGGACAGGGGAGCATGCGCAAGGGGAGGGAGCCGCCTTTGGGCGTGGCTTTTTGGAGCCCCGTGGCGCAGAGGGTTCAGCTGCAGTACTGCAGTCAAAAGCTCTGCTCGCGGCATGAGTTCGATCCCGACGGAAGTCGGTTTCAGGCAGCCGGCTCAAGGTTGACTCTGCCTTCCATCCTTCCGAGGTCGGTCAAATGAGGACCCAGCTTGCTGGGGTAAAGGGAAGATGACTGGGGAAGGCAATGCCAAACCACCCAGCAAACAAAGTCTGCCTTGGAAACGTCAGGATGTAACATCACCCCATAGGTCAGGAATGACCCGGTGCTTGCACAGGGGACCTTCACCTTTTTACCTTAAAAATCTTTTAACATCTTAGAGAGGAAAAGACCTTATGAGGAGACAGGAGTCACTGGAAAAGACAGTCATGCTGGGAAGAGTTGAGGGCACCAGGAATCATAGAGTTGGAAGGGACCACCAGGGTCATCTAGTCCAACCCCCTGCACAAGGCAGGAAATTCACAACTACCACACCCCGACACACACACCCGGTGACTCCTACTCCATGCCCAGAAGATGGAAAGGAGGAAGCCCCAACAAGAGATGGGGGGTTACCGCACTTGTATTCCCAGCGATGTATTAAGTTTGAAAATGTTTAAAAAAAAATACTGTTCGCACTTTCTATGCATTCCCACCAATGTATTAAGAGTTTGAAAATGTTATAAAAAATACTGTTCGCACTTTGGCCCCTTTAGCTGTGAAGACGTCTTCCAACCCTTTATAAGCTGTGGTATCCAAGAACCCTTTTAAAGCGATGTTTTTTACAACATTTTCAAACTCTTAATACATCGCTGGGAATACAAAGTGCGGTATCCCCCATGTGGATTGACTCTATAAAGGAAGTCACAGCCCTCAATTTGCAAGACCTGAGCGAGGCTGTTAAAAGATAGGACATTTTGGAGGATATTGATTCATAAGGTCGCCATGAGTCGGAAGCGACTTGATGGCACTTAACACACACATTAGAGACGACGTTTAATTCAGCATAAGGATTTTTCATGCTGAAGGGTCTAGTCCAAGAAAGTTTCTGCAGGAATAAAATGCTCTTTATCTGATGGATTTATATTCAACTGGAAACCCTCATGAATCAGACCCCGCTTCTAGAGATGCAATAACTGGATCCTCATTTTAGCATACATTTTATGTGGTTAAATTTGAGTGAGTGGATGGACCGACGGGCAGAGAGGCGAGGAACCGATAGCACAGGAAGAAAACGGAGCAAAGGAGAAACAGGACTGTACAACTATTTATACATGCAGTTCAATGCAAATGTTATAGTCACAACACATGATACAGATAAAGAGCATTTTATTCCTGCAGAAATTTCATGGACTAGACCCTTAGCGTGCAAAATTCTTGTGCAGCTGTGCTGGAATTAAACGTTAAGTATTCAAGGTGCCACAAGACTCCTATTTATTGCAGATGGCTCTGTCTAGTAGTCCTGTGATGATTCCAGAGGAGGAGCTGTGTTAGTCTTTTATTTTTTTGGCATCAAGTCACAGCTAATTTATGGCGACCGCTCATGGGGTTTTCAAGGCCAACGACGTTCAGAGGTGGTTTGCCATTGCCTGCCTCTGGGTCACGCCCCTGGTATTCCTTGGAGGTCTCCCATCAAAATACTTGCCGGGGTCGAGGCTAAAAGTGGGTGACTGGCCCAAGGGCACCCAGCAAGCTTCCATGGCAGAGTGGGGATTCGAACCTGGTTTTCCCATATCTTAGTCTGGCACCTTAACCACCACACCACACTGGTTAGCGGCTACAACCAAAATACTTAAAATATAAAAATCTTATCGGTGACTATCGAGCTCATTCAAAGCAGCTGAGAGACACAAGCAGTCCAGGGAGCTGGGTAGCCAACCTCCAGGAATTTCAGCTCATCTCCAGACTACAGAGATCAGTTCCCCTGCAGAAAATGGCTGCTTTGGAGGGTGGACTCTATGGCATTGTACCCTGCTGAGGTTCCTTGGAGATCTCACATCCAAATATTAGTCAGGGTCAAGGCTGAGAGTGTGTGATTGGCCCAAGGTCACCCAGTTAGCTTCCATGGCACAGTGGGGATTTGAACCTGGGTTTCTCAGGTCCTAGTCAGACTAGATGAATGACTGGTCTGATCCAGCAGGGCTTTTCTGATGTTTTTAACACATTGAATTTCAAGAGAGATCAGCACAGGACACATAGGGGGGGAAATGGTGGATAAGCTACAGCAAACCCTGAATTGCCCCAATTGTTAATCCAGCCATTTAAATCACTTTCTATCTAATCTAAGATAGCCAAGAGAAAGCTATCAATGGAAAGACTAGGCGCAAAATCCCTCATTGATAAGAGAATGGTACTGGAAGTGTCTTTGAACCACTTTTGGGGATGAACAGAAAAAGGTTTATGCACAATCAGATCTCAGGTGTCACCGTTGTTGTTTAAACAGACACTTCTAAGACTTTTGGTAGATGTTCTGGATGTGGGCTAAGAATGGGCCCTGACCATTTCTAATACACTGGAAAGGCAGGGTTTAAGGCACATGTGGTTTTAACAAAACACAAAGGAACTCGAGGGACTTCCCTGAGCCAGTTCTCAGGCCCAGTGTGCCTAGATAGCTGAACAGGGAACTCTACACTGAAGGTGAGACTGAAACATGAACACATGAAACTGCCTTACACTCAATCAGACCCTTGGCTCATCAAGGTCAGTACTGTCTACTCAAACTGGGAGAAGCTCTCCAGGGCTCCAGTACTCAGGGCTGTTAAAATTAGAAGGCTGACGGGAAAGAAGGCTGACGGGAAAAGAGCCTTCAGTGGCCAGGCAATGGATCATCAGTGTCCTCCATAGCATTTTATTCTTCTGCCAGGTCTACTCTACTCACTCCTCACATTCCCATGAGCTCATCTGCTCCCTCTGTCAACCAAATTGTCTTCCTAAATTATCTGAAATTTTTTTTTGACTGATTGGGGGGTGGAAAAGGAATTTAATTTGCATGAACAAGTCCAACTGCATGATTTGTTTTCAGCACAGAATACCCCCCAACTAAAGGTTACTGCCTAGCACAAACTCAACCATTATCAACTTCCGAACAATTACTGTTAAGTCCTAAACGGAAACAGAAAGGGACACAAAATTCAATGCCAAGCACACACAGTAGCAAACTTGTAACTTTTTTTATTTTTAAAAAGTCCAACAGCTTTAGAATAGATCCAAATGTAGTAACTTCTCAAAAAAAAAAATACCAAAAGGTAGTTTAAAGCATATTATTCTTAAATACAAACTAGCTCTCTTGAGATGCATTGCATCAATGTTTTGCATCCATGTTGATGCAAAAAAGAATTTTTATTTTAAATTGCATCCTGGTAAAAACTAAACACAGGATGACCATCAGCGTACAGTCTACGTCAACGCTAACAGACTTCTTTAACAGAACTCCTACTAACAAATTTTTAAAAAGCAAAAACTGTTCACGTTCTAAACGTTTCCCATTGCAAAGGTATGGAACATATTCCAAAGAATTAAAAACAGAAGTAGTTGGGACATTAATGGTCATGGATATTTGACTATTTTAAGAACTGACAGCAGAAAGCCCCCTGTCTTCTGCCAAACAGAAGAGATCCCCGTCCTGAACTCGAGTATAAACAATTTACATGGGAATTAAAAAAGAAAAAGTAAAACAAACAAATCCATGGGTCTTGTTGTGCCAGACCTTGCTTCTGTGGATCGGGGGTGGGGGAGAAATGAAATAGTATATTTTTATCTAGATGTACTTAAATGCATCAATGTGGACATTTTTAGTCCAGAATGCTATTCATACGCAGTTATATTGTTCGTGCTATGGTTCTGAGTAGGACTAACCTCAAGAAGCTTCTGATCTTCTGGTGCTGATGGTCATTTCCTGTCCACCACAAACATTACTATGCATGGTCAGCATTCAAGAACCCAGCCAATGCGTGTGAAGTTTGGAAAGGCTGTCTCCACAGCTTCTGGTCCCTTGATACAACAGGGCAGTCCCTTGAACAGCTCGATGCAAACCTGTTGAAACCAACGCTAAGGATTGGGTCAAAGCGCAGGTCTCAGAACTGTCACCAAAATAATTTGTCAGGTCATGTTAAATAGTCATCAAATCATAGTTTCGGCTAACGAAGATCTGAAGCGAACCAGCAGCTTAAAAGAAAAAGAATCGAACGTGTGTCAGTCAAAACGGTTTGCCCCGCTGAAACAGGCCGAGTTCTCAAAACGCACGGATCAGCTTCTTGCCACGTCCTTGTTCTTGATTGTTTTGTGAGAGTGACAACAACCTAGCTGCCAAACCTTTCGGAATCGAAAAGCCGCTAGAAAGTACTGAGTTTTTATTTTACCTCCTCAAATGTTCACACAACTTGGGCTTTCGGTAGCAGATGAAGGGCAGAAGTGCAACCGGAAAAGGGGAAGGGATCTTCACACTGTGCTGAACAGGAGAGTCACCTTTGGGAGCAAGGGAGGGGAATGAAATGACAAGACGTCCTTTTCAGTTTCGCAGTGGGCTGTGGAGCAAGGACTGACCACCACTTTTAACAACCAGCCTCCGCCAGCTGCTTCGGGGGTACTACAATAAGTACATTTGCTTGTTCCCTCCTAGCTGGGGGCTACACGGAATCTTTTCCCATCATGGCAACATGACACCATCTATCAAATGTACTGAATTTTCTCTTTTTATGGCCCAATATCATGCCAGTTTAACAATTCAAAATAAAGGCAGTTTAAAAAAAAGAGAGAGGAAAAAGAGAGATTCAGCTTCATCAGCATCTTGACACAAAGTCCATCATATCCCAGTCTTTTCTGTCAAGTGTTAGTTCAGTCCCTTCGAAAGACAGGCCATCCACATACGGGCGTTTGTCTGTCGGCCCCTAGCCCACAGTTACAAAACGGCTGCCTTTGTTCTGAGAGAGGGCTGTTCTTTGTTCCTTCAGGATACCAAAGCGTTCGTTGAGAGTCATGTTTGTCTGAAACAGAGCAAGCATGTGAGTTATTACATAAGCTACCAATTACGAGAAAACACAAAGGGACCAAAAAAAATAATCTGGTGTCCTGTTAATATTTCATCCACTTTTCCCTTCTGCATGAATGCATATCTGAAAGACCACATTTCCCCCCATGCTCTACTCATCAGAGCAGGGTCTTCTGCAGGTGCCAACCTAGAAATGGGCACAACTGCCCGTACATGTGCCTTCTCCGTTGTGGCCCCCCACCATTTAGAATGGCCTGCCAGAGGAGGTCAGGAAGGCTCCCTCTCTCCAGCTTTCTGCAAACTATGGAAAATTGAATTATTTAAGACAGCTACAGAAGCAATACAGTTGCACTGTACTAAATGATTCACAAAATTACTTGGATAATTTATTAGGGTCTGTGATCTATACTACTGTGTGTTCCTTGCTGAAACTAGGATCCTACTATGCAATTTTTTCATTAGTTAATACTTATGTCTTCCTACAGTTCAATTTTTAGTCTTCTGGTTTGGCTCTAACAACCATAATTCCTATGGCACCATTCACTGAATGTCCCATCCTGTCAATTGTATTGACTCACTGTGGAATAATCCGCCTCGAGTCCAAGTAAGAGACGCAAAGTATAAAAAACATAAATGAATGAATTTTTTAAAAATGCACTGAGCACCAACTGGGGAGGCAGGTAATTTTTACTGAGCATTTCCCTCTCCCACTTCAGATTCCAAATTTGCCCCCCTGCTGTTTCTAAGGGTTCCCTGTCACCCTGAAGCAGCATTCCGGGGAGCTCAAGAAAAAGAAGAAGAGTTGGTTTTTATATGCCGACTTTCTCTACTACTTAAGGGAGACTCGAACAGGCTTACAATCACCTTACCTTCCCCTCCCCACAACAGACACCCTGTGAGGTAGGTGGAGCTGAGAGAGCTCTAACAGAGCTGTGACTTGCCCAAGGTCACCCAGCTGGGTTCGTGTGTAGGAGTGGGAAAACAAATCCAGTTCACCAGATTAGCCTCCTGCAGCTCACGTGGAGGAGTAGGGAATCAAACCTGGTTCTTCAGATTAGAGTCCACCACTCCAAACCACTACACCACGCTGAGGCAGGGAGGACGTTTTTTCCACCAGCGGAAAAATGCTGCGCATCAACAGAAAATGACTTCTGGATCTAACCAGTGGCCAATCAAACTTGGCCAGAGCTGCATCAGTGCAAGAGAAGTGAGTGATAACCACATGAGGAAAAGCCACAGCCTTGGAAGACCAAAAGCAGAGGCATCAGAACTGGACTCAAGAAGGCATCGACAGATGGAAGAGAAGCTGGCATGGAAGGAGGGACATGAGGGAAGGTTTCATTTTACGAATGAGCAGAATGTGTTTGGGAAAAGGGGGAGGCTGAGAATATGGAAACAGGAATCTTTGTGGAACACTCTCAGGCAGAAACAGGCAAGCAGCTGAGAAACATCTAATGGGCCGCTGCTCTGTGATTCCATTGCCATATCTGAACTATCGTGAAGCCCATTGCGCAGACAGAGACATGGAGACTATTTTAGGACCAACCACGCTATGCAGCTGTAGAATAACCAACCTGCTTTCCAACACTGTTAATGTCAAACTGTAGCGGAACACCTTTAGGTATCTTCTTCTCTTCCGTCTGATCCCTCTTCATAAGGAAGGGAGGCATCGGAATGCTAGTTACTCTTGGCTTCAAAGAGCTGTAGAAAAAATACATCGTAACAGCGCAATGAACAAAGACGTGGTGAAAATTGGTTCTTGTAGGTTATCCAGGCTGTGTGACCGTGGTCTTGGTATTTTCTTTCCTGACATTTCGCCAGCAGCTGTGGCAGGCATCTTCAGAGGAGTAACACTGAAGGACAGTGTCTCTCAGTGTCAAGTGTGTAGGAAGAGTAATATATAGTCAGAAAGGGGTTGGGTTTGAGCTGAATCATTGTTAACTCGTGAAGTTTTAAAGATTCTTTTAGTTATGATTGGAAACACTTCGGAACAAGAAAGCACATCTACTTTGTTCTTTAACTTTTCTACTGCGATGCAGAGACACAGGAACCATTCCATCTTTTCTCATAACTAAAAGAATCTTTAAAACTTCAAGAGCTAACAATGAGTCAACTCAAACCCAACCCCTTTCTGACTATATATTACTCTTCCTGCACACTTGACACTGAGAGACACTGTCCTTCAGTGTTACTCTTCTGAAGATGCCTGCCACAGCTGCTGGCGAAACGTCAGGAAAGAAAATACCAAGACCACGGTCACACAGCCTGGATAACCTACAAGAACCAATGAACTCTGACCGTGAAAGCCTTCGACAATATTTTTAACGTGGTGAAAAGTTTATTTCACAAAAACGTAAGGACAGAGAGAACAATTTATCTACTCTCAAACCCATAACTAAGGAGAAGGGAGACTATCACAGCCACCTGGGAGAATCCAGACATATAACATTATTGATCTCCGTGTCTACCATTCTGTAGTACTCTGTGTAAAATGTGGAATCACTGCCAGAGGATGTAGTAATGGCCAAAGGAATAACGGCTTTAAAAGGGGATTAGGGGAGAGGTCTATCAGTGGCTACTAGCCATGGCGACTGAAGGGAACCTCCATACCCAGAGGCAGTCAACCTCTGAATCTCAGTGCCAGAAGGCAGCATCAATAGAAGGCCTTGGCCTCTAGGCCCCTTTGTTGGTCCTCTGGAGGAACTAGTTGGCCACTGTGTGAGAGGGGATGCTGGACTATACTGATCACTGGTCTGATCCAGCAGGGCTCTTCTGATGATCTTATGAAGGCCTCAGCCTCTATGCCCTGTTGCTGGACCTCCAGAAGAACTGGTTGGCCACTGAGTAAGTGACGATGTTGGACTAGTTGGACCAGTGGGCTGATCCAGCAGGGCTGATGTTTACAATATATTAAAAAGAAGAAAATAATCCCAAGACCACAGTTGTGATGTTGCTGCTTAGGCTTTATTTATGTATCTGAATCCAGTTTTTCCTCCCCAATGGGGACCCTGAAGCAATTTGCAATGCCTCTCCCCTCAACTATTTTATTCTCTACAACTCTGTGGGGCAGGTTAGGCAGAGGGTGTGGCAGGTGAAAGATCACCAAAGGAAGCTTCCATGGCATAGTAAGAGACTCAAACCTGGATCTCCCAGAACCTAGTTTGACACACTGACTACACCACCACACCAGCTACTTGTAATAACTGACATAACAAGTAAGAAGATGAAGAAGAGTTCGTTTTTATATACCAACTTTCTCTACCACTTAAGGGAGAATCAAACCGGCTTATAATCACCTTCCTTTCCCCTCCCCACAACAGACACTCTGTGAGGTAGGTGGGGCTGAGAGAGCTGTGACTAGCCCAAGGTCACCCAGCTGCCTTAATGTGGAGGAATGGGGAATCAAACCCGGTTCTGCAGATTAGAGTCCACTGCTCCAAACCACCTCTCTTAACCACTGCACTATGCTGGTCAAAGTATTATTTCTATTCCCACTTCTCTCCCAATCAACAAGGCTCATAATGAAAGCCAGCCAGGTCACGATTCCTTGCCAAAGAAGTGACTTTTCACTTGGTTCCTACAATTCATACCTACAGCACACATGAACAAAACACAAGGCTGTCCTACTCACCTTGGCGATGGCACTGCGCCGGGATTGTCGATAGACACAGTCAAAATGCCTCCATTCGTTGTGGATGTTCGCCACCTGGTTGGGGAATCACAAGAGCCATTTATCCAGACTGAGCTTCTGTAGAGCACAAGCTCTACAAGGTCTTAAAAGGAACTCCAGGGGGTCCAGGGGATGGAGATTCCCCCCCCCCCCCGCCCAAGAGGGATAGGAGCGATAACTGAACAGGCAGTCTGCCTCTGATTCCTTGCACTCTCAATGAAAACTGCTTGGACATCTGACTAAGAATGGCCGACTCATTTTTCACGGGATAACTGCTTCCTCTGGACCAAGGGTTAGCCTCAGCTCAGGAAAGACCTGAACATTCTTCTTGGCTGCAGGCGGCTCGTCAGAACTGAGGAGGGCAAGTTGCCTACAGAGACAGCCCTGGCAGCAGAAGCCGCTTGGTGGAAAGCAGGCCGCTGGCACACTGGTTCGTACAGGGAGAAGCAATCCTTTGGGAATGTGAGACCCATGCTGTGAAGGGCTTTCAAAGTTGAGACCCGCCATCTTACACTGAGCCTAGAAGCACACCGTTAGCCAGGGTAACCATCTCAATGCTGGCATTATAGGTGCATAGAAAATAGTTCAGGACAGAAGATGGGCAGGCGCATTCTTCACTAAATGAAGTTTCCAAGTGGACTTCAAGAGCTGCCCCATGCACAGTGTACTACAGTAGTCCAATCTGGAGGCTGGCATGGATCTGTGGGGCCAAGACAGCTGTGCCAAGAATGGAAGACTGTTTATTGACAAGATGAGGATGGTGGGAAAGCCAGCCCTAGCAACTGCTCCTGCTTGTTTTTCTATTAGCAAAGCTGGGTTGGGGAGCGCTCAGACACTCTGCATGACTGGCTGAAGATAGCTGAACCCCCTCCAAGGCAGTATTCTGCCTACCTTTAAGGCAGCCTTCAACATAGATCAAACACATAAAATACTCCACAAACTTTTAAAATAGATAGCTGCCTTTTTTAGAATATGTGGAGAAGGGGGCATCAGGAGATAGATGATGCCCATGAAACTGTCATATGATTTGCATTCATTAAGTTCTGCTAAGCGAATGCAACAAATAGTAAGATCTCTGTAAAAAGCACTAATATATAATAGACCAAGTACTGGACCATATCTCAACTATACTAGTATGTTTAAGAAGGAGAAGAGTTGGTTTTTATATGCCAAGTTTCTCCACCACTTAATGAAGAATCAAACCGGCTTACAATAGCCTTCCCTTCCCCTCCCCACAACAGACATCCTGTGAGGTAGGTGAAGCTGAGAGAGCTCTAAGAAAGCTGTGACTAGCCCAAGGTCACCCAGCTGGCTTCGTGTGGAGGAGTGGGGAATCAAACTTGGTTCTCCAGATCAGAGTCCACCGCTCCAAACCACCGCTCTTAACCACTACACCATGCTGTCTCTCAACAGACGTTGATTTTTTATTTTGTTGTTGTTGTTATTAAAAGCTAAACTTAAAATAAAGGTGTGTTTTTTAAAAAAAGCACACCCATAAAATACATTAAAAACATAAAACCCCAAATTTAAAATAACAATTTAGGACTGCTGGTAAATTAACCAATGCAGTCCTAAATCAAAGCAGCTTCAACTGCCGCCAAAAGATGGAAAGTGAGGGGGCCAGGGGCACCTTCCTGTGGAGGCTGTACTATAATGTTGAGGCTGCCACTAAAAAGGCCCTCTCTCATGTGCCCACTAGATGAGCTTCTTTAAGTGATGAGAGTCAGGAGGGCCTCGCCCTGTGATTTTAATTCCCGAGCAGAAACAAACAAGTCCCACAGAATTTAATGGGACTTGCTCCCACACCATTGTGCGCGTGGCTGCAGCCCTACACAACCCTCCCCACAGAGAGGCCCTGTGGCTAGCCAGCAGAAAGCAAGGAGCAGGCAAATACCATGGGAGGGATTCCCTTAGATCTGTTTTGCTGATAGGATTGCTCTCCGTCTGCGAAAGAGTCTCCCATACTAGCGGAAAGCAAGGCCATTGCTGGAAAAGATCCTTAGGATCCAGCCCCTCCCTCGTTACACATACGGGGCTCACTCACGGCAAATCTGGCAGTACCACATTGCAATGACATATGGACAATCTGGGACCAAGAACCACACAGGAGGAAGAGGAGGAAGAATTTGCTGGAACTCCATCCCCCTTCCGGCACAATGACATCACAAGGTCATCTTCATTACTAATCTTAGAATTGGACAGATCTGTTATTTGCTGGAATCGGGCACACGTTTGCCTCCAGGATGTTGGAGCGTTAGGAAAGACAACAGGAATCTGCAGCAGAAGGCAGAAATACGTGCCGAGCGCTTCTACAAGAGCTTTGTCAATTAAATCAGTACACTTACGGAGGAGTCCGTTTTGTATCCTGACTGTTTGGGTCATCTTCTGGATGTACTTGTGCCTGCACCTGGGATGAGGGGGGAAAGAAAGCAGGTATAGGAAAAACAGTAGCTGAAGCCCGTAAGGGGATGCAGGAGAGAGATTGTTACAGAAAGGGATTTCATGGGCTACAGTTTACGAAACCATGCCCTGCAGGCTTTTTGAAGCCACAGAGGGAAAGAATGGGATGCATCCTGCAGAACTGTTACACCAACCATAATGCTTTCCTTTGGCAAAAGGTCTCAGCGGAATGTTCCTTATGCTGGAGAAGAGCATCAGCGCAGCAGAACAGATCTGCAGGCTCCAACCCAATGTTTTATCTCCCCCTCCCCCTGGAGAAAGCGTCACACACTGAAAAAGATGCAATATTCATTCAGTCATCAGATCTAACCTTACTTGAAATGTCATTACACATTATTGAAATGCATCATGTATAACTTTCATTGGCATATAGAAAATTACTGTTTGGCATAGATATGCCATTTAAAACACTGGTATTATTCAAACATCTCCAGTGTTAGAAACCAAGCAGCCAGCAGCGCCATAGAAGTGTCTAAACAGCTCTGAAGTTGGTGTCAGATGGGGAAATGGGGGTGGGGTAGGAGTGGACATAGAAACGATCAGCATTGTAAGAGCAAGATTTGAGTCCACCGTAGCCCCCTTGTCAGATGAAGGGAGGTTTAACTCTCAAAAGTGAATACACTAAAAATCCTGTTGGTCTTTAAGGTGATACTAAACAAGTCTTGCTCTTCTATTGCAAACCAACACGGCTGCCCCCCTGAAATGATCACCAGCTTTACAGCAAGGAAGAGGCTAGATGCCCATCTGACAGCAAGGCTGATTCTGTGAACTTAGGCAAATCATGACAGGGAGGTCAGGAAGGGTTGGGTCAGTGTTTGGCTCTCATGGCCCTTTCTTACATGCCCAGGGTAATGCAGATTGCCACTTTGGGGTCAGAAAGCAATTTTCCTCCAAGCCAGACTGTCTGAGGAATCCTGGAGTTTTTTGGGGACACTTGCCAAGACACCAATAGGGACCTCACAGCACCCTGAAGACTAATGAAACTTCATTCCAACATACGTTTTTGTGGACTAGAATCCACTTCTTCAGACGCAATGAGTGGATCTTCATTAGGCAGACTTTTTATATAGGAAGTATGGGGGGGATAGCTCCCAGTTTGCAAGATCTGAGCAAGGCTGTTAAGGATAGGATGTTTTGGAGGACATTGATTCATAGGGTCGCCATGAGTCGGAAGTGACTTAATGGCACTTAACACACACATGTGGGGGGGGGGGGGAGAAAGACAGCAGAATCAGTATGGCCATGAAATGAACAAAGCACAGGCCAAAATGAATTCAACTCAAATCAAGAAAAGTACAGAGAGGAGCCATGCCATTGCATTGGACGGAATGGGCGCTAGGTCACAGAAGCTTATGCTGAAATAAAATCGTTAGTCTTTAAAGAACTACCCAGCCCGTTTATTTTTTTGCTATAAGACTGACATGACCACCTTTCTGGAATTGTCAACAGTAGCCTTAGTCTTGACCTATGGTGGAAGGTTAAGCAGAACACAGCTGGGAGGGGTCACTTTCTTTTTCTTCAGATCTGACCTAGGAACACCACCACCCCACCCCATATCCTTCATGCAGAGAACCACAGAGGGAACTTCGCATAATTGCTACACATTACACCATACCTTCAAGCCCCTCCTGAAGAGGAAAGTCGCTTGGCGAGAATCTTTCTGCTGATATAATTTGTTTCCAAGTCTGGCAGAAGGGGGCTGAATATTAGTTCTGTAAAACATTCATTAAAAAACAAAGAATTATTAGTATTTACATAATACTGTTTTTTATCTCCCTGTCTCTTCAATCTATATGCAGAACATATCATAAGAAAAGCTGGATTAGATTTAGGTGAAGTGAAAACTGGGGGGAGGAACATTAACAATCTGAGATAAGCCTATGATATTACATTACTGGCAGAATATAGCGAAGACTTGAAACGACTACTGGTGAAAGCTAAAGAAGAAAGTGCCAAAGCAGGACTACAGCTGAACATCAAGAAGACAAAAATAGTGACTATTAGGGAATGACTCAACTTTAAGGTTGACAATGAAGAAATTTAAATTGTTCAAGACTTTCTATTCCTGGGCTCCACCATCAACCAAAATGGGGACTATGGCCAGGAAATCAGAAGGAGATTAAGACTGAAAAGGGCAGCCATGAAGGAGCTAGAAAAGATACTTAAGTGTAAAGATGTGTCACGGGCAACCAAGTTCAAGTTAATTCATGCCATCGTATTCCCTGTTACTATGTATGGGTGGGAAAGCTGGACAATGAAGAAAGTAGATTTCTTTGAAATGTGGTGTTGGAAAAGAGTGTTACGGATACTGTTGACTGCAAAAACAAACAAATAAATCAGTGGGTTACAGATCAAATCAAGCCTGAGCTCCCCCTAGAAGCTAAAATGAATAAACCGAGGCTATCGTACTTTGGTCACATTATGAGAAGACAAAGAGTCACTGGAAAAGACAATAATGCTAGGGAAAGTGGAAGGCAGCAGGAAAACAGGAAGACCCAACCAGAGATGGATTGATTCCATAAAGGGAGCCACAGCCCTCAATTTGCAAGATCTGAGCAAAGCTGTCAAAGATAGGACATTTTGGAGGACATTGATTCATAGGGTCGCCATGAGTTGGACAGCACTTAAAACACACATATAATTCTGTTGATGTTCATGGTGCTCTTGCAGAGCAATGGAGCGATGAAACAGGCAGGGGCCCTGCCCCAAGGAGATAACAGATTGTAACAGACCAAGGAAGAGCGATATGGGTTACAAGGGTTCAGTAAAATCAAAGCTCTGTTTCACATAACCAGAAATAAGCAAGTGCATCAACTCCCCAAGCAGACCACTGAAAAGAAAAGCCCAACAGTCTGGTTAAGAAGACAGGCTGCAAATCTGATAGAAGACTTTGCCCCCCACCCCACTTCCCTAGATGCAACCAGTGCTGGTTCAGCATCGCTTACCCAAAAAAGATCTGCCTTCTTAAATGCCTAGGGAGCTGAGAGGCAGAGATGTCGTTATGTCCTTGTACTTAGTGTCTCTCAGTATTTCTCAGTCTTCCGCTCCAGAAGACAAGAAGCAACAGAGCTCACTAAAAGAACAGGGTCAGAAAACAAAGAATCTCCTTTAGAAGGAGTGGAGGACTGCAAACGGTGACCAAAACTCACCTTCCATTCAGCGGGGTCGGCCTCTTGAGAACGGCTCCTGGCTTCCTCTGCAACTCAGACTGCCTCTGGATGGTCATCTTCCTTTTCAAGACCGAGTAGTTCCGCTGAACGTTCTTCAGGGGGGAAAGAGATCAGAAGTTAGATCTTTACTTAGGTGCTCTGAGAAATACTACTAGACCTTTAGCATTACTGACTTTGTTTTCCATCCGAGCAAACTCACAGGGCAGCTCCGGGTAACAAGCTTTCAGGCCAGCACGGGCAACCAACGGGAACACCTTCCTTGCAGATGCTATTTGACACCATCATAACACCACAGTAGTTTTCAAGCACAGCATCATTGATACCAGCTGCAAAGGCACACGGGTGACCAAACTCTGGGGTAGCCTATTCATCTGCATGGTCCCTCCCAAGGATTCCACACACATCGTGTGCTGCCCACGGTAGAATGGGCAGTAAAGTGGCTATCAGATTCACCTCGCTTCTCTCTCTGACTAGCAGCCAGGGGCTCCCACATGTGCCATTTACACAGCAATTGAACCCTGTGGCCTTTCAAAAGCAGGCCCTTTTCATAAGGCCTGCTAGAAGCAACAGCCGTTTTCTCCCCCTCTAATTTATATTAGTCTCAGCTTTCTAGCTGGGCTGCTAAAACCCTGCGATTTTGAGTTAGGCATTTTGTACACATAACGATGGAAGAAGAAGAGTTGGTCTTTATATGCCTTCTCTACCCCTTAAGGAAGAATCAAACCGGCTTACAATCACCTTCACTTCCCCTCCCCACAACAGACACCCTGTGAGGTAGGTGGGGCTGAGAGAGCTGTGACTAGCCCAAGGTCACCCAGCTGGCTGTGTAGGAGTGGGGAAACAAATCCAGTTCACCAGATTAGCCTCCACCACTGTGGGGGAATCAAACCCGGTCCTCCAGATCAGAGTCCACCGCTCCAAACCACCGCTCTTAACCGCTATACCACGCTGGCTCTCTATTTGGGACTTCTCAGAGTGTCCTCATCTTGGACAAGACGATGCTCAGTGTGTGTTAGCACCTTTTTACCTACACCACTACCTATTTTAAAAACAGCAGTTTGGATTCATGTTGCGTGAACTGAGGCCAAAGGTTCACCAGGCAGCAAACTTGCCCATGGGTAAGTTAACCAGTGCCAAGAACCAGCTTGCAGCTGGGCCCCCATGTCCTGTTCCTTCCCCTCTCCCCCCAGCACTAAGCAGGATTCCAACACAGGGTTTACTCCAGGATTAGAACCCTGTTAGGCGGGAGGAAACTAACCCCGGTTTACCAGGTGGCTCCATTTCCTTGCCACAGGCAGCGGCGGTTAGTTTCTTGGCGGGATTCTTTCTGCGGGGCATGCGTGAGCTGGCCAACAGGCTAGGTCCAGTCACATTTTAACAAGAGCCATGGTTCAGCCTGCTGTCTGAACGCAGCCTTTGAATCCCTGCACACCACCAATAAAGAGGTGGGTCTCATTGCAACACTTGGGGCCACTCTCATGTGGGGGCCAGGGATGAGGACGCTTTTTCCCTGGCGTGTTTGCCTGATGCAGCCGTGCTGGTAACAGAACAGGAGCTCTAATTATGCAAGTTCATACAAACATAGAGTTGGAAGGGTCCACCAGGGTCATCTAGCCCAAACCTCGTGTGCAATGCAGGAAATTCACAACTACCTCCCCACCAAACACACACCCAGTGATCCCTACTCCATGCCCAGAAGATGGCCAAAGAAATCCTCCAGTATCCCTGGCAAATCTGGCCTGGGGGGAAATTGCTTCCTGACGGCAAAGTGGTGATTGGCATTTCCCTGGGCCTGTAAGAAAGGGCCACAAGAGCCGAGCACTGACACAACCCTTCCTGCCCTCCCTCTCTTGATCTGCCTAAGCTGGAACAGGTATGCGATTTACTGTCTTTACACCAAACTAACTGATAGGCCTGCTGGTACCAATCAGTGTATGGAGATAGAGAACCAATTAAGTAGGCGGAAGCCGAATCCAGGAGACTGAGATGATGCTGGGGGATCCTGAGCACCATTGGGAGTGGAGAGTTAAATTGTGGAACTCCCTGCCCCAGGATGTGGTGATGGCTGCCAACTTGGAAGGCTTTAAGAGGGGAGTGGACATGTTCATGGAGGAGAGGGCTAACCATGGCTACTAGTCAAAATGGATGCTAGTCATGACGCATACCTATTCTCTCCAGGATGAGAGGAGCATGCCTACTACATTAGCTGCTTTGGAACACAGGCAGGATGCTGCTGCTGCAGTCGTCTTGTTTGTGGGCTTCCTAGAGGCACCTGGTTTGCCACAGGGACTGCTGGTTCGCCACAGGCCTACTGGACTTGATGGGCCTTGGTCTGATCCAGCATGGCCTTTCTTATGTTCTTATGAGAGCTTGCTTATAATCACTGGAGGAGGAGAGCAGGTGGGCTTCCTGGAGTTGCTAATGAAGAAGCAGGTAACAGCTGTGGCAAAGGGTACCTTTTTAATCAATTACCTTTGATGAAACAGCCACACCCCTTCCCTGAGACCAAGGTCCTTGCAGCTCTCACCAATAGCCTTGGTGTCTCTAGAACTGACTACCACAGCACGGAGCAGCCCTTGTAAGAGGATCTGAAAATGTGTCGGACTGATTTAAATCGAGGCAATTTAAATCAACAAGGGGAAAAGGTCTGTTTAAATCAAAATTTCCTTCTATTATTTACACTCCTCCTAAATAAAAAGTGCCTGCTAATTTGTTGCTAACAGGAACTAGCATTAAAACGGAGTATTTATAAAACCACAGGAGGGTATTTGAGAAGTTTCTTTAAAATACTCCACTTTACTATTTTTAGAAAGTGATATACTGCAATAAAATAATGATCATGACCACAAACCGCATGCCTCAAGAGTTACAAACATTGTTGTTTCACTGCCTGTGAAAGGTTCTGGCAAGTAAGGGCTACTCGATTACACTTGTGCTGGGAGAACCGTTTTCTCCAAGAATGTTCCTCCAGAGCAGCAACCAGGGAGAATTAGTAATTTCTGATTCCCAGTATGGAGTCAGTCTCGTGATGGTCGCGAATGGAAATGTCGGCGGCTTAAAGCTTGAAACAGGGTAGCGTTTCTATCTTGTGCCATTTTCACTCGTGAGACATTTACCCTTTTTCATATCTCTTTACCCACAAGGCTCATTTTCTGTTTTCCTGTTTCAGCTGCAGTGAGTCATGCCAGAGAACATCAGGCTGTCCCCTGAGATGGTTGAACCGCTCGCGCCCCTGGATTGGCCCTTTCTTCTGAGGCCAGCATAATTGCACAGCACTGGAACAGCAATCATGGTGGTATTCAAAAAGATCACCCTGGTATTCTACAAGATCGGATGAGCACATGAATGCACAAACAAGCCAGATGAATTTTGGCTGCAATCCCAATGTGCATTTACTTGGGAGCAAGACCCACTGAAATCAGCGCAGCTTACTTCCGAGTCAAAATGCAAAGAATCAAGATATGACGCCAAGGACGAATTCTCCAGATTAAACACAGCATTTGGACTGCAGAGAAGCAATTAAGAAGAGTTGGTTTTTATATGCTGACTTTATCTTTTAAGGAGAATCAAACCACCTTACAATCCCCTTCCTCTCCCCACAACAGACACCTTGTGAGGTAGGTGGGGCTGAGAGAGTTCAGAGAAATGTGACTAGCCCAAGGTCACCCAGCTGGCTTCATGTGGAGGAGTGGGAAATCAAACCCAGTTCTCCGGATTAGACTTCACCACTCTTAACCACTACACCAAGCTGACTCCCTTGACAGGACACATCCAGAACTGTCCATGTGTATCAGCCACAATGACAAAGCTTCTGGGTTAAAATGAGATTCTATTGCACTTACTAGCAAACTGTACATGACAGATGCACTTTTATAGTACACGACAGCTGAAGGACAAAAATCCAGTAGGCTGGCAGAAGCCAAGAAGAAGAAGAAGAGTTGGTTTTTATATGCCAACTTTTCTCTACTACTTAAGAATCAAACCACCTTACAATCACCTTCCCCTCCCCACAACCAACACCCTGTGAGATAGGTGGGGCTGAGTATGACTACCCAAGGTCACCCAGCTGGCTTCGTGTGTAGGAGTAGGGAAACAAATCCAGGGCACCAGATTAGCCTCCACCACTCATATGGAGGAGCGGGGAATCAAATCCAGATGAGACTCCACTGCTTCAAGTCACCGCTCTTAACCACTACACCACGCTGGCTCTCCAGTGGTCAGGCACGTGATTGACACCCCACAAAATTCTGTTGTGGCTCCCAGAACGGAGCTTTGGTTACTCATCGTGAGGTCTCCTTCTCTTCCGAGGTGAAGGGCATCTTTACCTGTGGGTGTTTTCCCGCTCTTTCCAGGAGGCAGGACCAAACTTTACTTCCTGTCTCCTTGGCGGGAAGACCACCCTTAATCTCCAGTTACAGGCTTGCCCAGCTACTTAGAGAAGTGTAAAAACATTAAACTGGGAACACTGTACAAACAAGGTAAGGTTAGGAAACAGGAACCATAGTACATTATAACATACATAGACCCTGACTGAACCTGGTAGGTTAACGGGTGAACTGATATTTTAACAGGTAAATTGAGATAACAGGAAAGTGAAACGATAATGTATTCTGGTCCTTCTGTCACCCGTTTTAGCCCAGGTGGACAAGATGCCCTTCGCCTGGGAAGAGAAGGAGCCCTCCCGGTGAGTAGCCAAGGCTCTGTTCTCCTCCGAGGCAAGGGCATCTTTATCTGTGGGACTTCCAAGAGCTCCCTATCTGGGTGGGTTAGTTCCCTTCGTCCACCACGTGTTGGAGAACTCTGCGTCCAAATGCCACCTGTGCGAAGGACCAGGTATTAATTTTGTAGTGCTTGACGAAGGTGTTAACTTAAGACCAGGTGGCAGCGCGGCAGATCTCATCAACTGGAGCCTATCTGTTAAATGCTGCCAAGGTAGCCGAGCTACGTAGCAAGTGGGCTGTAATACCGTCTGGGACCGGAACCTTGGAAGCTTTATAGGATTCCACTATACACCACCGCAAGGTGTAGCTGATGGCGGCTGTCGACATTCTTGAGCCCTTATTGTGGTTGGAGATGTTGATGAACATAGAGTCCGATTTTCTGAACTCTGCTGTTCTGGCAATGAATATGCGAATAGCCCGTCGAAGATCCAAGGTGTGCCAGGTTCTTTCGGCTTGGCATGATGGTTTTGGACAAAATGAGGGCAGAGAAATCTCTTGGGATCTGTGAAAGATAGAATTTACCTTCGGAAGGAAGGTAGGATCCGGTCTTAAGACCACTTTTTCTTTGTGGAATACACAAAGGCCTTTGTTGACTGATAGTGCTCGTAGCTCTGAAACCCGGCGAGCCAAGGTGATCGCAGTCAGGAATAGGACCTTCATCCGAAGGAACCTTAAGGGTACCGTTCTCAGAGGCTCAAAGGGGTCTGAGGTAAGGGCCTTCAGGACGAGATTAAGTTTCCCAGTGGGGAAACGGTGTATCGTAGGTGGTCTAATTTTAGTAACCCCTTTTAAGAAGGTGATGATGTCACGATGTTGAGAGGTAGGGACGCCTTCTGAGAGAGGAATGATTGTGGATATTGCTGCCACTTGGCGTCGGAGAGTGGATGCAGATAGCTGTAAGCATACTACTTCCTGGAGGAACTCTAAGATCTTGTTGACTCCAGGGTTGAGGGGATCTACCTTTTTTCTGCGAGACCATCACACAAAGGCCTTCCAGGACGCGGTATAGATGCGTCTGGTGGCTGGCTTGCACGTCTCCAGGATGGTGCTCACGACTTGTTCTGAGTAGCCGCAATCTAGGAGTCTCCTCCGTTCAAGACCCAGACGGTCAAACAGTACCACCGGGGGTCTGGGTGGACTAGTGGACCCTGCTGCAGCATGTTCCAAGTGATTGGTATTCACCAGGGATCCTGAATTGATAGTCTGCGCAGAGAGGTAAACCATGGTCTGTGGGGCCAGAATGGGGCTACTACAAGGACCTTGGCCTTCTCTTGCTGGATCTTACATAGCACTCTGGGGAGGACAGGTAGTGGCGGGAAGGCGTATAGTAGCTCCTGAGGCCATGGTTTCAGGAGAGCATCTGTTCCCTCTGCCTGCGGGTGGAAGTACCTGGTGAAGAAGCGTGGGACCTTGTGGTTGATGGCCGATGCAAATAGGTCTATTGTTGGTAGTCCGAATCTGCAAGTGATGGTCTGGAAGGTTTGTTGACCCAGGGCCCATTTGCCTTCCTCTATGGTTTGGCGGCTTAGCCAGTCTGCCTGGATGTTTAAAACTCCCCTGATGTGTTCCGCCTTCAGTGAGTTCACATTGAGCTGAGCCCATAGGAAGATCCGCGAGGCCTCTAGATGAAGGACAGTTGACTCGGTGCCTCCCTGCTTGTTTAGGTAAGCCTCGGTCGTCATATTGCTGGACCTTACCAGCACATGGTGGTGTCGGAGGTCTGTGGTGAAGGTCAGTAGGGCAAGTCTCACCGCTCAAAGCTCCAGAAGATTGATGTGAAGCTTCTTTTCCTGTGTGGATCAGAGGCCTAGGGCTACTTTTCCGTTGAAGGTGGCTCCCCAGCCTTCGAGGCTGAAGTCCATGAACAATGGTAGAGGGTCCTCGTGAATAAACTGCTGACTCTTCCCTAAGTTCAGCGGACTAGCCCACCAGTGTAGGCTGTGTTTTACCTTGAATGTCACCTGAATTAACTTCTTCCCTTTATGGGTAATGTCTCTCTGAAAGGGACGGAGGAGCCACTGTAGGAGCCTTGAATGAAACCTTGCCCATGGGACTATGGCAATACATGACACCATGAGTCCCATGAGCTTTGTCAGGGACATGAGGCGAGACTTTTTGTTCCGTATTATGGAGGTCACTAGACCAACTATTTTCCCCATCCTTTCTCTGGGTAGGGAGAGTGAGTTCTCTAAAGAATTTATTCGGACTCCCAAGTGGGTAACAATCTAGGAGGGTTTCAGAGAGCTCTTTTCTAGGTTCAGCAAGTACCCATGCTCCTGCAAAATCTGAATTACTCTTGCAGTGTGCAACAGGGACTGTTCCCATGATTGGGCACAGATCAGGATAGACTCCAGAACCATTATGATGGTGACCAGGACCTTTGAAAAAACCTGGAGGGCTGATGATAGGCCAAAGGGGAGGGCCCTGAATTGGAAGTGTTCCTGGGCATAAGCAGAGTGGAGGAGCTGTCTGTGTATGGCATGTATGGGTATATGCAGATAAGCCTCCTTGAGGTCCACTGCCATCATAAAGGTTCCAGAGAGGAGGGATTCCATGATGGAACGAAGGTTTCCATTCGGACGTTTTCTGCATCCTTCGGTTGATGTATTTTAAGTCTAAGATTGCCCTCCAGTCCCCATTCCTTTTGGGGACTGTAGAAAAGATGGAGTAAACTCCCTGGAACCGTTCCTGTGGTGGTACTGGTTCTATGGCGGCCATCTGTAGCAGATGTAAAATGGCCTGGCGGGTTCGGGAATGCTTTTCCCTCTTTGAAGGGAGTGGGGAAGGTAGGTATCGGTCCAGTGGTAGGGCAACAAATTCCAAGAGGTATCCCTTGGAAATTATTTGGGAGACTCATCTGTCTGGGCTGGACTCCTCGCACCTGCTTGTGAACGCCTGCAATCTTCCTCCCAGCTGTAGTGACTTAACGTCACTGGGCATTGGTCTTTGAGTACTTGTTGGACTTGTCCGATCTGGGTTGCTGGCCCTGTCTGTTGAACTTTCCGCCTTTGCGAAAAGGTCTGTCGTTCCCTTTCTGAAATCAGCCCTGTATCTAAAGGGTGTTCTGGGGGGCTGAAAGGACTGATATCCGGCTGGGCGGTTGTCCTTCTAAGCTGTCTAGGCATGACATGCTTCTTGTCTCTAGTTTCTACTAGAATTCTGTCAGGCTTATCCCCAAATAATCTCCCCTCCTGAATGGGGTAGGCCATTAAGGTTGTCTTGGCTTTGAAATCGGCTAGCCAGGCTCTCAGCCATAGGGCTCTTCTTATTTAGGTGACTGATGCCATGGACTTTGCTGTAAAGGATATGGAGTCCAGGGAGGCATCCGCCATTAAGGTGGCTTTGAGGACCCTTTCAAGACCTGCTGAAACCCGGCGGTTCTCCTCTGGTATCAGCTGGATACGTTTCTTGACCCAGAGGTACGTGGCTCTGCCAAAGATGGATATGGTGGCGCTAGACTGGATTGCCAGGGCAGCCGCCTCATGAGCCTTCCTGGTTAAGGACTCGTTTTTCCTATCTAATTGATCCCTTACGGAGCCCGCACCATCCTCTGGAACCAGCCCAGGGGTCTGTAGGTCAATTATCGGGGCCTACACCAAAGGCACCTTAAGAAGATTCATGGTGTGAGGCGCTAAGGTGTATAGTTTCTTAACGCCAGTGGGGATCTTTTTGCCTGAGGTCGGATTTTCCCACTCCTCTTTAACTGCCCTTAGAAAGAACTCAGGGAAGGGAACAGAGTTACTTTGGGTTTGTTTCCTAGGGAAGAATTCCTTCACCCCGTTTACGCTTTGGGGTAGGCTCATCAGCTGTTTCTTGTTCCTCGTTAAGATCCAGGGCTAAAAGTGCCTTCACCAGTAGATCCTGGCTATCTTCCCCTGAGAAAAGCCTGGGCTGTTGCTCGTCTGAGGGAAAGATCTCCTCATCTGAGTCAAATTCGCCCTCCTCATGTTCCTCTGAATCGGATTCCTGATCAGAGGAGAGGGGTTCAGCTTGTACTACTGTAGTATGAACTGTGGCTTCTTTGGCTGCTTTGGTGGCCCATTGGCTGGTATGGCCTGGAGGGGATATGGGATCCTCCTGTCCCACACTAAGGGGATGGGAGGAGGAGGAAGCTGGTGAAGACTCGTGTACCGCCCAGGAGAAGGGGGGGAGCCTCATTTGGAATGCCTGAAAGGCCTGCCACTGCCTCTGGAGGGCCAAGTTAACTAGGTCATTGGCCTCTTCACTAGAATAAACACACCCGCCAATCATTTCATCATCCTACCAGTAATCCTCCCGAGTTCAAAGGCTGCGCGATGCTTGCAGGCTGAACCAGGATCGCCCTTTGGGAAGGCGCCGAGTAGGCGGATCTAGAGGCGCCGGCTCTCGGAAAGGTGATGAATTTGCTGAAGCGCTTTTTCCTTTTGCCGGTAGCGGCGTGGCTTTCGGCGCGGCTTTTCACGCCTTTTTCTTCTGCTGCACTGGAGGCGTGGGCTCCTCGTCCCCTACGGCTTGTGCCACTGTGACTTTTTCCTTCCCCAATGGTCCGGTGGCGCGGCCATTGGGAGGGCTGTCCCTCTGGGCGGAATGGACCAGCCCACTCTGACAGTCTTCCACCGAAAGGAGATTGTCCTCTCTCCCGGCCGTAGCGTCGGCCATCTTGGATCTCTATAAGCCGATGCCGGCTAGCGACAGGGAACGGTAAGGGAGGGGTGGAGAGGTCAGGAGGGACAAGGCACACTAAGGCAAACATGGAAACAAACGACTACTGACAAATACACACAGGACAGAGACGAAATTAGGCTAGATCTAAAACTAAAACAGGAGCTGAACGAAGTCACTGCTCCCCCATTAAAGGCAGGACGGAAACTGGGGATTAAGGGAGGTGTTCCCGCCAAGGAGACAGGAAGTAAAGTTTGGTCCTGCCTCCTGGAAAGAGCGGGAAAACACCCACAGATAAAGATGCCCTTGCCTCGGAGGAGAACATGGAGCTCTATGCACAGACTTGATCCCTGCCACGTACAGGGAAGCATCAGACAAGTTGCTCTGAGCCCCAGTGCCAGCTGGCAGTGGCAAGGCCTTACCTCTCTGGGTCGCAGGGGGAGGCACTAGACGGATCAGGAAACTACCTGTTTCCAAACAGCCAACCCCCCCTCGGTGCACATAGGAGATTGCTGCAGCATAACATCAACAGATGGAGAGTTCATGGCCTTACCTAAACCATCGCCGAGACAGCCCAACAAAACATGGCACAAATCCACACCATACGCACACACACCTTTTCACTAAGAGGTGGTCTGTTCAGAGGGCTGATGCCTTTGTGCGATCCTAACGCTTTCCTCGCTGCCAAGCCGGTCTTAACACCATAAGAGCGCCTCTTCCCAGCTGTTCTCCTTCGGCGTCCTAAGCGATTCTTACCAAAACCTGCAGTTTGAGGAATAAGGCACAGGACAATGGAGACAAGGAGCACAGCAGGCCTTTAAGAAGAAGAGTTGGTTTTTATATGCCAACTTTCTCTACCATTTAAGGAAGAATCAAACTGGCCTACAAATCACCTTCCCTTCCTCTCCCCACAACAGACACCCTATGAGGTAGATGCGGCTGAGAGAGCTGTGACAAGCCCAAGGTCACCCAGCTGGCCTTATGTGTAGGGGTGGGGAAACAAATCCAGTTCACCAGATTAGCCTCCGCCGCTCATGTGGAGGAGTGGGGAATCAAACCCGGTACTCCGGATCAAAGTTCACCGCTCCAACTTAACTTACCAGGAAGGTTCCCAGCAGGCCCAGGAGGACTGCTGATGGCCTCGGCACTTGTGACACCAAACCAAAAGGTTTCTTGTGGTCGGACTGGTCCAGAACCAAAAACCAACCGAAATGCATGAAATTTGAAGGGCCATCTCCTCCCATATGTCCCTGTACACCAACTATGGTCATTAGGAAGCCATCTCATCACTAAGGGTGGCGGGAGGGCATCTTGGCCATATTCTGGGCATGGAGTAGGGGTCACTAAGGGTTTGTGTGGGGGAGGTGGTTGTGAATTTCCTGCACTGTGCAGGGGGCTGGACTAGATGACCCTGGTGGTCCCTTCCAACTCTATGATTCTATGACCGGAGCCAGGACCCTTTCCCATCATGGCCCGGCTTGGTGGAATGGGCTCCCTGAAGAGATGAGAGGGGCCTCCTCCTTGGAGATCTTCAGGAGGCGCTGCAAGGCCTGCCTGTTTCCCAGGGCTTTTTTTTTGGGGGGGGGGAGTTGAATGGCAGGCAGCTTTAATGGGGGGGGGATTTACTATTTTATTCTTGGCTTTAAGCTGAAAAATTAATTATTATAGTAAGCTGCCTTGAACCACGAGGAAAGGCAGGATATAAATGTTTAAATAAAACAAATAAATGCAATGACTTTTAATGTGACCAGCTACAGTGATGCAAAACAGTGTGCGAGCTGTTGAGTTTACACCGTAGGGCCCCACCTGGCTCAGGCCCGGCCTGCTGTGACATCGGCCCACTAACGACCCCCCCCCAACCTGACATCTCTGGTTAAGTCCTAGCCAAGCTGCCCCTGCAGAGCTGGCAGCAGCTCACTTTGACTCCCCAATTTCCCCCACAAACATCGTATTACTCTATACCTGTGTACTCCTGGATTCCCCATTTGGGCCTCCTCATCCTGAACTGCCATGTCCCGTTCTGCGGAGCCTCTCTCTTCATTCTGGGGGAATACTGTTTCCGTTCTTCTTTCTTATTAAGTTTAATTATATCATCTGTAAAAAAAAAAATGTTTCAGCATTAAACCTGGGGGGCTGGAGAAAAACTGGGGGGGGGGAGGGAAGAGTAGAAATCAGTCATGAGTATTAGCTGTTGATAGCCCCATCCTCCATGAATGTGTCCACTCCTCTTCCAAAGCCTTCCAAGTTGGCGGCCACCACCATACCCTGTGGCAACGAGTACCACAATTTAAGCTGTGCGCTGCATGAAGAAGTCCTTCCTTGTGTCCATCCCGATTCCCCCACCCTTCAGCTTCAGTGAATGACCCACCGATTGGGGAAGGCAGAGAAAAGCTTCTCCATCTCCACTCCATGCATAATTTTACAGTCTCCATTCTCTTCCTCCCCAACCAGCCAGCAGGATTTCAACCAAACTCACTCCCCCACAGATCATGCTACCGGATTCCAGCCAATCAGCTCACTGGTCCTTTCGGCCCAGCCTGTTGTATCTAGTGCGTTTTTATCGTTCTCTCCCTCCAAGGATGTTAAGAGTGGCATGCATGATTTCCCCCAACCTTTTTAATCTTCACAGCTGCCCTGTGAGGGAGGCAAGGCTGAGAGAGCAAGCGACTGGCCCAAAGTCACCCAGGGAGCTTAATGGCAGAGTGGGGATTTGAACCCAGGTCTCCAAGACCCATGCAAAAAAATAAAATAAATGGACATAAATCCAACACTAAATATCCCAATGTTAAGAAACCAGAGTATGATCTTTGTAATCTTTCCGGGCATTCTACGGCTAATCTAAAAGTTACCACTCTCTTACAAAACGAACTTCAGAGGGAGAGTCCAACACAGGAATGCTGAATCTGAAGGCATTAACCAATTCAAGACAATTACTTCCACCCAGGGCTTAATAGGCACCTGAGATTCCTAAGCCACTACAGGTGCTAACAGCTTGACTTCCCACCCCTTACATATGTTACTTATTTGGCAAAACTGCTGTGATTACCTATATTACATTTGCTGACCTCATTCCATCCCCACCAAGTTTTACATTTTGGCTATCTGACAGCAGCTGAGAGTGTCCCGCCCATTCTGAGTGAATATAGTACTCTTCAGATTGAACTAGCCACTCTTCAAACATTTTCCCCCACCTTCAGTCCTGAACATTAAGCAGCCTGATGATTGGATACACTCCAATGCATCAAATAAAGCGAACCCTGACTCACGAAAGCTTATGGATTTCCATTCTGTGTGGCTAAATGTGGTGCCTTTTATGGAAATAGATCTCGATGGGTAGCCATGTTAGTCTGACTGTAAGCAGTAGAAAAGAGCAAGAATCCAGTAGCACCTTAAAGACTAACAAAATTTCTGGCAGGGTATAGGTTTTCTTGAGTCACAGCTCCAGATACCTCATACTTCAGATATGGGAAGGGGCTGTGGCTCTGTGGTAGAGTTTCTGCTTGAAATGCAGGTCCCAGGTTCAATCCCCAGCCTCTCTAGTTAAAGGGACTAGGCAAGTAGGTGATGGGAAAGACCTCTGCCTCAGATCCTGGAGAGCTGCTGCCGGTCTGAGTAGACAATACTGACTTTGATGGACCAAGGGTCTGATTCAGTATAAGGCAGCTTCATGTGTATGTGTGCGAGCTCCTGCTCTTTTCTACTGCTACAGACAGACTAGAGCGGCTACCCATCATGATCTCTCTCCATTAACCATTATGCTGGTATAAATACTGCTAGTCTTTAGGAACTAGATTCAAGTCCAGTAGCACCTTAGAGGCCAAGAAGATTTTCAGGGTATAAACTTTCGAGAGTCAAAGCTTCCCTCATTACAAAAGCTTGTGGGTGTGTTAAGTGTGTCAAGTCACTTCCGACTCATGGTGACCCTCTGAATGAATGACCTCCAAAACATCCTCTCGTTAACAGCCTCGCTCAGGTGTTGCAATCGGACGGCCGTGGCTTCCTTTACAGAGTCAATCCATCTCACGTTGGGTCTTCCTCTTTTCCTGCTGCCTTCCACTTTTCCTAGCATTATTGTCTTTTCCAGAGACCAAAGTATGATATTTTAGCTTCTAGGGAGAGTTCAGGCTTGATTTGATCCAGCTTAGCCTGGAATAAATACTGGTAGCTTTTAAAGGTCTACTGGCCACTTGTTTCACTCCACTGCTAACCATATGGAATTTAGACCCTAGTCCAACAAACCATTACACCATAATATTCCACAGGCAGCCAAGAGTTGCTAGTTCTGGGCTGGAAAATGTCTGGAGATTTGGGGGGGGGTAGAGCCTGGAGAGGGCACACATTGGAGAGAGGAGGGAGCTCAGTAGAATGTGATGCCATAAAGTTCAGCCTCCAAAGCTGCCATTTTTTTGAGGCAAACTGATCCGTTAGATATACAAACATACATTTATTTGTTTAAACTTCTAGATCGCCCTCAATCCCTGGCAAGCCAGGCTCAGGGCAGATACATCAATCTGCCTCATACAGGATCAGTCCATCAAGGTCAGCATTGTCTACCCTAGCTGTCAGCATCTCTCCAGGGTCTCAAGCAGAGAAGTCTGTCCTGTCACCTACTATCTGGTCCTTTTAACTGGACACTGAACCTGGGACCTTCTGTTCCTTCAGGGGAATGCCTGGCCTCACCTGCAGGTTGGCCCCTCTAGCAGCTACCCTCCAAGCTCTGAAGCTGGCAGTTTTTCCTCACCTTTTCCCTGGGAAACTGAGCCCAGGTCCCTCTGCATGCAAAGTCTGCCAAATAACAATGGTGTCTGACAAAGGGAGCTTTGACTCTGCAAAGCTCACACACCCCAAAATCTTAACAACATAAGAAAGGCCATGCTGGACCAGACCAATACCACATCAAGTCCAGCAGTCTGTTCACACAGGGGCAGACCAGGTGCCTCTAGGAAGGCCAGAAACAAGATGACTGCAGCAGCATTATCCTGCCTGTGCTCCACAGCCCCTAATATAATAGAAGAAAAAGAGTTGGATTTTATATGCCAACTTTCTCTACCACTTAAGGAAGAATCAACCGGCTTACAATCACTTCCCCTTCCCTTCCCCACAACACTTTCCCTTCCCCTCCCCCCCCCAGTGAGGTAGGTGAGGCTGAGAGAGCTTTATCAGAACTGTCACTGGCACAAGGTCACCCAGCTGGCTTTGTGTGTAGGAGTGGGGAAACCAACCTGGTTCACCAGATTAGCCTCCGCCGCTCATGTGGGGGAGTGGGGGAATCAAACCTGGGTCTCCAGACTAAATTCCACCGCTTCAAATCACTGCTCTTAACTAGGAGAAAAGGACAAGAGTCCAGTAGCACCTTAAAGACTAACAAAAATATTTTCTGGTAGGGTATGAGCTTTCGTGAGCCACAGCTCCCTTCTTCAGATACAGCTAGAATGTGAATCCATCTGTCTTTAAGTAGAGAAGAGTGAATTCAGCTCTCTCCCCTGAACATCACAGACTCTTCTGCATACCACACCTAATCCCATCACGCCTGCTATTCACATTTACATACTGTTAACATTTACATACTAATGCTTGTCTGAATTCACTCTCCTCTACTTAAAGACAGATGGATTCACATTCTAGCTGTATCTGAAGAAGTGAGCTGTGGCTCACGAAAGCTCATACCCTACCAGAAAATATTTTTGTTAGTGAGACAGCAAGGTAGACTTCCCCTGACTATGGAAGATCCACTGATTTAGCAATTGGTAATAATCTCTTTTCCTTTCTGTAAATGTATTGAAATGTATTAGGACAGCAAGGGAATAGCTTGTTGCTGGGCAGGATATCTCTGTGTGTGTATGTCTGTGCGCTAAGGAATTGGGGCAAGAGTCATGGAGGGTTACAGTAAACCATAACAAGACCTGGGTGAAACTGTTACTCTACTGCCGCCTCTATGTCTGTAGTGCTATCAGCTTTACCCTGAATGTTGATGGGTTGTCACATCTTGACTTTGGATAAATATCTCTCCCTCAGTACAATCGGGGCTCAGCGATTTCTGCCCATTAGGGCCTCTGAGTCAGCCGCTGCAAATAAACTGTTTTCTTGCAATAACGATCTCAGGTCTCTGTCTCCCCCCACGAACCCCCGTTTACCACACCATTAGTCTTTAAGGTGCTACTGGACTCTTGCCCTTTTCTACTACTGCAGACAGACTAACACGGCTACCCACTGTGAATGCTCTTAACTAGTACACCTTGCTGGCTCTCTGATCCTGGAGAGAACAGGCGTGCATCTTGCTGGTCTCCAAGGTGCTCCTGGGCTCAAAACTATTTCACCGCAGACCAACCCAGCTGCCCTCTGAAACTGCCAAATAGCAAGAAAAGCTCTCTTTGCAGCCGCTCACGCGGCTCCACCTAATGCAGCCTCCTGCTTCCCACAGCGGCTGATCCAGAAGCCCACGAGAGGGACACGGAGGAGGAGGAGGAGGAGGCAGCTGCGCTCCCTGCCCCCGCGTTCAGCCCACAGCATCGTCCCCCGAGAGGTAGACTGCCTGCGAATGTGGAGGCTCCACGAAGCCGCAGCGGGGAGGCCTTGCTGTCACTCAACGCCGCGCGTTCTCTGCCCCGCCCACTCCCCCGATTTCGGTCCCTATCACCACCGTGGCCGCGCCACCGCTGGGGTTCCACCAACACCCCCTTGCTCCTTTTGGTTCAGCCCGGCCGACCGGCCTATCTCTCTCTCCCCCCCCCCTTCACACACATATGGTTCGGTCCGCGATGCTCCTTCTCCCCGCCCCCACCCCTCCGCATCCTTCAGCCCCGCCCCTCTCGCCCCCCTCACCCAGCGACATGTCAATCTTCTCCAGGGTTTCGCCGCCGGTACTCCGGGGCGGGGGTGCCCCGACGCCGAACCCGTTCATGGCCGTTTCTCGCGCCGCCGCCTCCCCTCACAACAGAAACCCAACCGACGGCGATATAAGATTTTTTTTTCGGGGCCTTCCTTCTGCGCACGCGCCAATGCCGAACGGCGCACGCGCGTTCGGCGACGCGACGACTGAACACCGAAGCGTCGGCGCATGCGCAGATGAACAGCGGGGGGGGGAAGCTGCGCGGGATCTCCTGTCCGCCTCTCCCCGTCCGCCGCTGGACTTATTGCGCGTGCGCCGGAGGTCAAGTTCCCTTGGACTGCCTAAGCATGTCGCCCCCTATCGTCGAGAAGCCGCAGCTGGGTCCAAAGCTAAATTCAAATAGCAAAGCTCCTACCCTACCAGAAAATATTTTTGTTAGTCTTTAAGGTGCTACTGGACTCTGGCCCTTTTCTACTACTTCAAATAGCAAAACCCCTTTCTGAAGACCCCAAAGCACGTGTAAGCTTTCGAGGTTTCCAGAGCTCTTCAGCTGGCTGGATGCTGAAATAAAAGGGGAGGGGGGTGTCTCAGGCAGGACTAAGTGTCATGGTCTTATTTTATTTATTTATTTATTTATTTATAACCTGCCCTCCCCCGCCAAAGCTGGCTCAGAGCGGGTAACATCATATGAAAACATCACTACACCAACAATAAGAATCTAAATTTAAAATATTAAAATCCCAATTAAAACAAAATTACAAAGTTTCAAATGGCACCTAACCATACTTGCATTGCTGGGTGTTTGCAGCAGGTTACCCCTCTGTTGACATCAACAATATAACAGGAAGGATGGGCAATAGGGAGGCCAGCCTATTAACCATGCCCTTCTTTGTGTGTGTCTCATATCCAGAGCATTAAAGAGTTCTAGAGAACTCAAAAGCTTGTATATCTTTTTGTGCCATTTTAGTTGGTTCCAACAGACAAGGATACCATACTGTGCGCACCCGGTTTCCTTGGGTCTCTGCACGTTCAATGCAAGTGGCTATGGAACGTGTGATGTAGGGTTGCCAGCCTAGCTCAAGATCTCCTGGGATTTCTCCATTTTGGAGAGACAAATTCACACTTAGATTGGCACAGGTGCGGTATTACAAAGATGTGAAGGCCAAGTTCATAGTGCTGGCCTTATAACATATACTATCTTCAGTCTTCTGTAGAAGAAGAGTTGGTTTTTATATGCCGACTTTCTCTACCACCTAAGGAAGAATCAAACTGGCTAACTTCCCCTCCCCTCCCCACAACACACTCTGTGAAGCAGGTGGGGCTGAGAGATTGTGACTTGCCCAAGGTCACCCAGCTGGCTTCATGTGGAGGAGTGGGGAAACAAATCCAGTTCACCAGATTAGCGTCCGCCGCTCATGTGGAGGAGTGGGGAATGTACACACACACAAAATCCAGAATATCAAAACATAGGGCATACATAAATTACCCTGACCTGGATGGCCCAGGCTAGCCCAAACTTGTCAGATCTTGAAAGCTAAGTAGGGTCGGCCCTAGTTAGTACTTGGATGGGAGACCATCAAGGAAGGGTCTTGTGAGGGTCTGGTATTCTTTGCTTCCCTTCCCCACTTTGTTCTTTGCCTATCTCTTTGAACTCGTAAAAGCAGTTCACACCTCCCCGCAACCCGGCGCCTCTGCTGTCTTTCCCGGGTGTCCTCCCCTGCCGCGCTTCCTGTGAGCACTCCCTCAGGCCGAGTCCGGCCTTGAAGACCTGATAGCCCTAGCAGCCTCGCTGGGACCCCTTTGATGTTTTGTATTGCACCAATCTATCTTGTAACTTCCCATAACATCAGTGTGAACCCTAGTGCCCTGGAACAGATATATTTTGTAACCCGGCTATGCCAATTCACTTGCAACTTTGAATCCGTGTCTGTCTCACCTGTCTGAAGCCTTCAATAAATCTATTGTTTCTGCTTTCAAGCCTGAGCAGTGATTTTGCGAAGTTAGCCCAGGGAGTTGGGAACTCTCACATTAAATTGCAAGTCTCTGCCTTGTCGCTCTGCAGCTGTACCTTAAGGGACTGTAATGCCAGGCGACGGGGATCCCTCTTCTCCTCCGGGTACACCGGAGAAACCCGAGGTCCCGGAGAAACCGGACCCTAAGGAGGAGGATG
The DNA here is from genome assembly GCF_029931775.1 of Euleptes europaea. Taxonomy (NCBI): domain Eukaryota; kingdom Metazoa; phylum Chordata; class Lepidosauria; order Squamata; family Sphaerodactylidae; genus Euleptes; species Euleptes europaea. The sequence goes on from NC_079316.1 coordinate 3,473,266, forward strand.
TCAGGCGGAAGGTGCCCGGTGCCCCACACCCGGGACCGGACTTGGGTACGAAGCCCAAGAACACCTTTAACTCCTGGCTGGACTCTCCTAAGGGCTGGTCACTGTCCCGGACTGAGGCGAAGCACCGCCGACTGGGGTTGTCCGGTACGGGACTCGTGGACGACCCCGCGCGTAGGGAAGTCCTGATGGACGAGGAACGGAGACAATGGCAGGAGGAACGCCAAGCCATGCTGGAGCGGATGGAGGCCATGCAAACCGTGATGGGGGAGATGGCAGCCGCCATGGACGCACTGAAGGTACGGCCTCCCCCCGGCAACGCTCCGGATGGAACGCCGGCGACTCCTCCAGCTCCTCCCAGCGCTCCGGCCCGCCGTGACCTGAAGATCACGTATGATGGGTCGGGGGATCAGTTAACTTTCTTTATGGTCCAAGTGGATATTTTTATGAGGGAACAGGCCCGGACCTTCACCTCGGAAGAGTCCCAGGTCCAGTATGTGGCCTCCCTCCTGCAAGGCGAAGCGGCCGCGTGGATGGTGTTACAGTACGAACTCCGCTCTCCTGTGCTGCGGAATCTGGATGAGTTTATGGTCGTGCTCCGCAACAGGTTCGAGGACCCGAACCTGGGGGAGCGGGCTAAGGCCACTCTGATGCAACTGCGCCAAGGGACTAAGTCGGTGGCGCAGTATGCGAGTGAGTTCCAGTCTCTGTCGAGCAGAATTCTGGACTGGAGTGAAGCTACCCGGGTACAGTGCTTCAGGGAGGGACTAAACCTGGACCTGCAACATTGGGCCTTCATGCAAGGCAACCCCCCGGACGTCGAAGGCTGGGTGCGCCACGCCGCCGACATCGAAAATCAGAAACAACTCTTGACCCTGTCCAGACAACGCTCCGGCCGCGACGCTAAGCCGAAAGGGGACAGGCCGGGTGGTATCAAGGATCCCCGTACCCCGGGGGGCCCCTCGACGGCCGAACGCCGCAAGCGTTTCGAAACCGGGGTGTGCTTGGTGTGCGGTGGCAAGGGCCATTTTGCCTCGCAATGCCCGTCCCGTTCCGGACGCCCGGCTACCCCTCGCCCAGCCCCGGCCGAACTGGAGAAGACCCCGGCGGAAGGCCAACCTCGACGCCGCAGCGGCGCTCCCGGACGCCGGAGCGCACCCACCGCCCTACACGCGAGCGCTCAAGAGGACGCCTCCATCTCCACTGGTCCATCGGGACCTCGGATTACAAATGCAGCTTTTGACTCGGCCGAGTCACGGATTACAACTACCACGTCTCCTTCATCCAGTGAGGAGGAAGAGTGGGAGATACCGGCAAAAAACGCCGTCGGTCTGCTGTAAGGGGGGCTCCTCAGCAGACCGCTCCCGTTGTTGTGCAAGGAGCTCCACCGATGGTAAGCGCCCAAGAGGACAATGTGTATATTCGGGCACACCTCTCGCTGCCCAAGGGGGGTCCGGTTTTAGAGTTTCCCGCCTTGGTAGACTCCGGGTGCGCCCGTACTTTGATTAGCGAGGAAGCCGCCAAAAAGTTAGGCGTCCGGCGCAAACTACTCCCAGGTCCCCTCCGCTTTTCCCAGATGGACGGTAGTGACTTTAAGAAGGGACCTGTGACTCACCGTACCGCTGCGGTGATTATGGCAGTGGGGGAACATTGGGAACGCTTATATTTTACTATTGCCCCCATAGTCGCCCCCATAGTTTTGGGGATGAATTGGTTACAGGGGCATAACCCCTCAATCGACTGGGTCAAGCGAACCCTCACGTTCCCGGAGGACCCTTGCGGGGCGCACGGCAAGGACCGAGTGCTTTGCACCCCGGCCGCCACATTGGTGGGATCCTTCCCCCAAGTCACCCCTCCACCCCGCCTTCCCGCGGAATATACCCAGTTCGCGGATGTCTTTGATGTGAGGGAATGTGACGAATTGCCCCCACACCGGGACACTGATTGTGCTATTGAAATTGTGGGGGAAGGCAAGTTGTCCAAAGGGAAGGTTTACCCCATGAGCCCCAACGAAAAGGCGGTGCTGCGGGACTATCTGGACACCATCCTGGCGAGGGGTTTCATTCGCCCCTCCAAAGCCCCGTACTCCGCTCCCGCCTTCTTCGTTAAGAAAAAAACGGGGGACTTAAGACTGTGCATTGACTTTCGTAGACTGAACGCAGTCACCCAGTCTAACGCTTACCCCCTCCCTCTCATTCCAGACCTTCTTGCGCAACTAAAAGAGGGCCGAATCTTCACTAAACTGGATTTGGTAGAAGCCTACCACCGCATCCGCATTAAGGAGGGGGATGAACCCAAGACGGCCTTTTCCAGCTGTTTTGGAATGTTTGAGTACCTTGTTATGCCTTTCGGACTTTCAGGGGCCCCGAGTGTTTTTATGCAATTAATCAATGAGGTTTTACATGATTTGTTGTTTCGGGGGGTGGTGGTATTTCTAGATGACATTCTCATTTATTCTGAAACCATGGAGGAACACGTTAGGTTGGTTCGCGAGGTCCTCCAACGCTTGCGGGAACACAAGCTGTATGCCAAAGTATCCAAATGCGAATTCCACCAGCCCTCCATCACCTTCCTGGGTTATGTCATTTCCCACCAGGGCTTGGAAATGGACCCCGAAAAGGTTCAAGCCATGCGGGATTGGGAACCCCCCACCACACGCCGCCACCTACAACAGTTTTTGGGGTTTGCCAATTTCTACCGCAATTTCATCCCCAATTTCGCGCAGGTGGCCCTTCCCCTCACTTCCCTTTTGCGTACCAAGGGGAAGGGAGCGAGCGCCGCTCTGCCCTCGGCCCGTTTGCAGTGGTCTCTTCTCTGTCAGCAGGCGTTTGACGAACTTAAATTGCTTTTTTCGTCAGAGCCGGTTTTAGCCCATCCGGACTGCACCAAGCCTTTCGTGGTTCAGGTGGATGCCTCCGACGTGGCCATGGGGGGGGGCCTACTGCAAAGGGACGGGGAAGGGAAGTTGCGGCCATGAGCCTACTTCTCCAAAAAATTCTCCCAATCGGAAATCAATTGGGCTATTTGGGAGAAGGAGGCGGCAGCGGTAAAACATGCCCTCACCATCTGGAGGCATTTCTTGGAGGGGGCCGAATTCCCGTTTGAGGTGTGTACCGACCACAAGAATTTGGAGGCCCTCAAAGGGGCTAGGAAACTCAACGCCAAACAAATTCGGTGGGCCCAGTTTTTCGCCAAATTCCGTTTCACCCTCAAACATGTCCCCGGAAAGGAAAATGCCCTGGCGGATGCCCTGTCCCGACTTCCCCAGTACCGCAATGATTTTGACCGCCCCGTGGACTCCCTTTTTACCCCAGAACAACGGGGGGAAATCCCGGGGCTCGCCGTCACTACCCGCTCACAAGCCCGGCTGCCAGAGAATCCCATGCTCAAGGGTATCCCGGAGGCCTTTCAGCAAAGGCTCCGGGACGCATCCCAGCAGGAAATGGAGCAGCAGGTTCTCCCTACGGGCATGGAGCAAAGGGACTCCTGGTGGGTACAAGGGGGAAAACTCTACGTCCCAACTTCTCTCCGCAAAGAAGTTCTGGGACTGGTCCACGGGGCCAAACTGGCAGGTCATTTTGGTTTTGTCAAAACACTGCACCTGGTGAGAAGACAATTTTGGTGGCCAGGTATGAGAGCCGATGTAGAATTGTACGTGCGCAGCTGCCCCACCTGCGCTACGGCCAAGAAAAGAATGGGAAAACCCCCTGGACTATTAAAACCCCTGGAGAGTCCCACCCGACCTTGGGAGGTGATCGCCATGGACTTTATCACCAACCTACCTCCCAGCCGGGGTAAAACGGTTCTATGGGTGATCACGGACCTTTTCTCCAAACAGGTCCACTTCGTTCCCTGCGCCGGACTCCCCTCGGCCCAGGGATTGGCTAAGTTGTTTGTCACTCATGTCCTCAGGCTACACTCGGTCCCTAGGAAGGTCCTCTCCGACAGGGGGGTCCAGTTCGTCGCCAAATTCTGGCGAGCCTTCCTAAAATTGATGGGGGTGGAAGAACAGGGTCTCTCCTCAGCTTACCACCCTCAGACCGATGGTCAAACGGAACGGGTAAATGCAGTGGTCGAATGTTATCTCCGTTGTTATGTCAATTACCACCAAGACGATTGGGTGGATCTGCTGCCGTTTGCTGAATACGCCTATAACAATGCCCCCCACTCCTCCACAGGTTTCAGTCCTTTCCGCGTAGTGTACGGAACGGAATTCGGTCCTTTTGGTTCCGCTCCCGTCACCCCTGAGCTCGAAACAGTCCCCGAGGTCCAGGAGTGGGCACGAGTAGTCCAGTCTACCTGGCCCTGGTTGCTCAAAAATCTCGAACGTGCCAAGAGCAAATACAAGGAACAAGCCGACAAACATCGATCCCCGGGCTGGGAACTCAAGGTGGGGGAGCAGGTCTATCTCTCCACTAAGAACCTGTGCTCCCTCCGACCCTGCAAAAAGCTCAACGATCGATATGTGGGCCCTTTTCCCATTACCCGGGTGATCAATGAAGTCACTGTGGAACTCGAACTCCCTAAGACCCTTAAGGGCGTCCATCCCGTCTTTCATATAAGCCTTCTCAAACCGTACGTTGCGGCCCCCCAGTTCCACCCCCCTCCGAAACCTGAGGTTCCTACGGTGGTGGGAGGGGACACCCATCTGGAAGTGTCTAAAGTGTTGGATTCCAAATGGAAAAAGGGGAAATTGTTCTATTTTGTCCGGTGGAAACATCTGGGACCTGCACACGATGAATGGGTGGCAGCCCCACACATGGCGGCCCCCCGCCTGGTACAAGAATTCCACACCGCCTATCCCGATAAGCCCCGTCCTCCTGACCTTGTGGGAGGGGGGCCTTAAGGGGGGCAGAATGTGAGGGTCTGGTATTCTTTGCTTCCCTTCCCCACTTTGTTCTTTGCCTATCTCTTTGAACTCGTAAAAGCAGTTCACACCTCCCCGCAACCCGGCGCCTCTGCTGTCTTTCCCGGGTGCCCTCCCCTGCCGCGCTTCCTGTGAGCACTCCCTCAGGCCGAGTCCGGCCTTGAAGACCTGATAGCCCTAGCAGCCTCGCTGGGACCCCTTTGATGTTTTGTATTGCACCAATCTATCTTGTAACTTCCCATAACATCAGTGTGAACCCTAGTGCCCTGGAACAGATATATTTTGTAACCCGGCTATGCCAATTCACTTGCAACTTTGAATCCGTGTCTCTCACCTGTCTGAAGCCTTCAATAAATCTATTGTTTCTGCTTTCAAGCCTGAGCAGTGATTTTGCGAAGTTAGCCCAGGGAGTTGGGAACTCTCACAGGTCTCTATGCAGGAGAAGGCAATGGCAAACCACCTCTAAATGTCTCTTGCCTTGAAAATCTTGTGGGGTCCCCATAAGTCGAGTGCGACTTGATGGTGGTTTCCCCTGACCAGGATGGCCCATGATAACTTAATCTCATCAGATCTCAGAAGCTAAACAGGGTTGATCCTGGTCAGTTCTTGGATGGGAGACCACCAAGGAAATCCAGGGTTGCTACACAGAGGCAGGCAATGACATACCACCTCTGTTCATCTCTTGCCTTCAAAACCCTATAGGGTTGCCATAAGTCAGCTGTAACTTGATGGCATTTTCCACCACCGTACATAAACATATATAGCACTGGTCTGCACTGGGTACAGTCCTATATAAATGATTCTTTGAGGTTAACCCCCCTTGAACATAGTGTGATAAACATGCATGGGAACCGGCTGCAGGCCTGTTTCATATTATAGGGACAACTTTCATCTTTAGCGTTTGTATTGAAGATGGTCCAGTTTTACAGACAGATTCATAATCCATCATAATACACAAGAATGGCTCTTTCTGTATGATCAAATTCTACAATGCAAACTGGGGACAGAAGACCTAATTCCTGCATTGTTTGGGGAAAAGGCTCCAACTGTGGTGGGTTAGAGCCCCGGTTTGTATTAGCATCATGCCGACACAGGGGCTTTGTTAAATCCCTAGACAAATCTGTCAGAATGAAGGATGTCCAGATGGCAGGTGCAAAGCAGTCCAAACACTGACAGACGGCCAAGGGGTCAGATGGCATTTGGCTTTTATTATCTAGGCTGAGGAGCCAGCTGCCTGCAACTGGAGAGTCACAAAGAAGACCGAACAAAGGGATGGATCTGGAAGGATCTTTCCGCATCACCCTTTTGATGTCTCCAAATTACAAAAGTCATTTGTGGGTCACTGAAGAAACCAACAGCTAGATTTGAGTCCAGTGGCACCTTAAGAGACCAACAAGATTTCTGGGATATGAGCTTTCAAGAGTCAAAGCTCCCTTCATCAGATACACATAGGAATGGAGATCCTCAAGCCCTTATCTCCCAGTCAGAAGGTGGGAGGGGTGTTACAAAGAAAGCAGTCCATGTAAAGGAACCTGCAGAATGTGAACAACTGTCAAGACGGGAAACCCACATACACAGTCCCGAGATCCTGGAAGGAATGGCAGGATAAAAATTCAGTACACGTGGAATTGTTTCCAGCATGCATCTTCTGTTTCTCAAGAGCAAGTGCCCAAAAAGAAGATAATTGGAGAGGGGTAGTAGCATTTGTGTATTGCAGGAAAAGAAAACAGAGGTTCAAGGACAGGTTAAAGACTAAAAAGATTTATTCCAGGACAAACGCTGGTAAATCAGGGCTCACTTTTCCTGGGGTTGTCAACCTCCAGGTGGGGCCTGGAGTTCTTCTGGAATTACAATTGATTTTCCAGACTACTAGGGTTGCCAACTCCAGGTACTAGCTGGAGATCTCCTGCTATTACAACTGATGGCAGCTTTGGCAATTGGACTCTATGGCATTGAAGTCCCTCCCCTCCTCAAACCCCACCCTTCTCAGGCTCTGCCCCAAAAACCTCCCGCCGGTGGCAAAGAGGGACCTGGCAACCCTACAGAGATGCATTCCCCTGGAGAAAATGGCTGCTTTGGAGGGTGGACTCCATTGTATTACATCCCTGATGAAGTCCCAAATCCCACCTTCCCCGGCTCCACCTCTAAATCTCCAGGAATTTCCCAACCTGCCGTTGGCGACCCTAATTGCTATATGGATGGCAATAACTTCTCAGATTTTTATAAGAAGAGGGCGGGTAGCAAGACAGCTTCACAGCCCATTTCACTCCAAAGTAATTGAGTTGAACGGGATTTACTCCCTGGTAAAGGAGCCCCGTGGAGCAGAGTGGTAAGCTGCAGTACAAGCTCTGCTCTCAACCTGAGTTCAAACCCAACGGAAGTCGGTTTCAGGTAGCCTTCTCAAGGTTGACTCAGCCTTCCATCCTTCCGAGGTCGGTAAAATGAGTACCCAGTTTGCTGGGGGTAAAGGGAGGATGACTGGGGAAGGCACTGGCAAACCACCCCGTAAACAAAGTCTGCCTAGGAAATGTCGGGATGTAACAACACCCCATAGGTCAGGAATGACCCGGCTCTTGCACAGGGGACCTTTACCTTACATAAACACAATGTTTGGGATGGAGGCCTATAGGTGTTTTCCCAAATACACCGATCGTTCTAATTACGAACAGGACATAAGCAGCTGAACGGGATTTACTCCCTGGTAAACATTTTTTCGTATCTTGGTCACATTATGAGAAGACAAGAGTCACTGGAAAAGACAACCATGCTAGGAAAAGTTGAAGGCAGCAGGAAAAGAGGAAGACCCAACAAGAGTTGGATGGTGTAAATAAAGGAAGCTGCAGCCCTCAATTTGCAAGACCTGAGCAAGGCTAATTCACAGTGGGTAGCCGTGTTAGTCTGTCTGCAGTAGTAGAAAAGAGCAAGAGTCCAGTAGCACCTTAAAGACTAACAAAAATATTTTCTGGCAGGGCATGAGCTTTTAGGATGGAGGCCTCCAGGTGTTTTCCTAAATCACTGGTTCCCAACCAGGGGTCCGTGGACCCCCAGGGGTCCGCGAGAACTAAATTAAGGTCCGCGAAACAAAGTTATAAACCCATAATAAATTAATATTTTCAATTAAAAGTTCTCTATTATAAATATATATATATTCAAATATTATTCTAAGCTTAATGTTCAACTAACAGTTATGATTAAAGTTTATTTTCAAATTCTCAGAATTTTTATTTTGAACCTTGGGGTCCCTGCACTGAACAAAAAAGTCCTAGTGGTCCCTGGTCAAAAAAAGGTTGGGAACCACTGTCCTAAATGCACCAGCCGTTCCAATTACGAACAGGACAGACGCACCAGGAAAACGCGACTTCCCATTGGCCAAAGAGAGGCTGACGCAACGCACGCTGGGGACTGTAGTCTCCGAGGCCAGGAAGCGCGAAGCCCAGCCCCACTGCATGCCGGGAGCCGTAGTTGACCCCCCCCATTGCGAGGCCGAAAATGGGAGCGGTGCATGCCGGGGGCTGTAGTCCGCGGGCGGCTGAGGGCGGAGAGGGGCCGAGTGGGCGTCCTTCTGGTCGGGCTCCGGGCCTTTCGATGGCCGCGGGAGGAGCCCTCGGAGGGGCCGCCGGCCTCTGACGGCCAGGGATGGAGGTGGGCGAGCAGGAGGAGAGCAGGTGAGGGGGGCGCGGGGCCTCGAGACTCCAGGCAGCTGGTGCTCATTGAGATTATGTCATTACTGTGTTACATTAATCAACATTACTGGCGTCCTCAACTTTAGGCAGCGGTAATAACGATTCATGGTTTCTGTTGTCGTTATTATTATTATTATTATTTACTGTTGTCTTTACCCTTGCTAGTTAGTAATGCTGGTTTGGGTGCTGTTCCCCCCCCCACCAGGGTTGCCAACTTTGGCCTAGGAAATCCCTGGAGGTTTGGGGGCGGTGCCTACGGAGAGGGGCAATCTGGGGAGGGGGGTCACCCACAATCCATGATATCCCATAGAATCCGCCCTCCAAAGCCTGCCGTTTTCTCCAAGGGGAACTGGTTCCTGTGGTCTGGAAGTCGGTTGTAATTCCAGGAGGACTTCAGGGCGCCCCACCTGGAGGATGGCAACTCTAGTTTGCAGCCAGCAGCGTGTTTGGAACTCGGGACTTCTCGCTCTTCAGAAAAGATACCCCGCTACAGGTGGGGAGGGGCCGTGGCTCAGTGGCAGAGCGACTGCTTGGCATGCAGAGGGTCACACACACGTGAACACATGAAGCTGCCTTATCCTGAATCAGACCCTTGGTCCATCAAAGTCAGTATTGTCTACCCAGACTGGCAGCGGCTCTCCAGGGTCTCAAGCAGAGGTCTTTCATATCACCTACTTGCCTAGTCCCTTTAACTGGAGATGCCGGGGATTGAACCTGGGACCTTCTGCATACCAAGCAGATGCTCTACCACTGAGCCACAGCCCCTCTCCAGTCCCCGGCAGCATCTCCAGTTAAAGGGACCAGGCAAGTAGGTGATGGGAAAGACCTCTGTGCCTGAGACTCTGATTCGGTATAAGGCAGCTTCATGTGTGTTCATGTGTGCGTGTGATTCCACAGAGCCTACCCTGCAAAGCTGCTGTTTCCTCCAGGGAAAATGATCTCTGTGGTTTTGGAATTTTGCAAGATCTCCAGGCCCCTCCTGGAGGTTGGCAACCCTATTTCCCCTCATAATTACTAAGCTTCTTGTCACGAAATAATAGTAGCAGCCAAACTACCATTACATATGTTAACTTCAACCACCCTGAGTCCTGGCAATAGTCACGATCCTAATGGGCGCTTTGCTAATTGCTAAGAGTCTTGTGGCACCTCCAAGCCGGATGCATTTGTTTGGTGGCGCAACCCGTCCAGAGCCAAAGCTCCTGCCACAGGTCATCATGAGACCTACCTTTGAGGTGCTGCAAAGCTCTGGGCAGTTGTCGCTTACTTCCTGTTTAGTCTGCTGCAGGCGAAACAGGAACGAGTCTTGTGGCACCTTGCGGGTGGACAAATGTCTCATGGCCAAAGCGCTGCCTTCTGAAAGCCTCTGCCATGGTAAGCTTGCTTGTCTCTAGATCACGATGGGTAGCCATATTAGTCTGTCAGTAGCAATAGAAAAGAGCAGGAGTCCAGTATCACCTTAAAGACTAGCAAAATTTCTCGCAAGGTAGGAGCTTTCATGAGTCACATCTCCCTTCTTCAGATACCTCACTTAGTGAGCTCTTGTTCTTTTTTACTGCTACAGACTTAACACAGCTACCCATCGTGATCTATCACGAAAGCTTAGGCTGGTATAAATACTGCTAGTCTTTAGGAACTAGATTCAAGTCCAGCAGCACCTTAGAGGCCAAGAAAATTTTCAGGGTATAAGCTTTCAAGAGTCAGAGCTCCCTTTGTCACAAAAACTTGTGTGTGTTAAGTGCGTCAAGACACTTCCGACTCTTGGTGACCCTATGAATGAACTACCTCAAAAACTTCCTCTTGTTAACAGCCTTGCTCAGGTGTTGCAAATGGAGGGACATGGCTTCCTTTATAGAGTCAATCCATCTCAGGTTGGGTCTTCCTTTTTTCCTATCATTATTGTCTTTTCCAGTGACCAAAGTATGATAGCCTGTGGCTCACAAAAGCTCCTACTTTGCCAGAAATGTTATTAGTCATTTAGGTGCTACTAGACTCTTGATCTTTTCTGTTGCTTGTCTTTGTGCGTTTGCATCACGTGCCATCAATTCTCGGCCATCTTGTGGTGACTCATGAAGACTTTCAAGGCAAGAGACAAGAAAGAGGTGATTGGCCACTGCCTGCCTCTGCATAGCAACCCTGGACTTCCTTGGTGGTCTCCCATCCAAGTATTAATCAGAGCTGACCCTGCTTAGCTTCTGAGCTCCGATGAGATTGGGCCAGCCTGGGCCATCTAAATCAGGGCTACTTGTCTATAAGGCGTGGGAAGAGTCTTAGTAACAATTGGAGAGGTGGGAGCTGGGAGGGGGTACCTGTTGATAACACCCCACAGCCTTGTGGATGCTGTGGTCAACTGGCTGAGCAATAAGGAGCTGAGATGGAATCCAGACAAGGAAGAGGTGAGACTGGTTGGTAAGGGTGATGTTCTGGGGGAGGTGGTAGTTTGGGATGGAGCCGTGCTTAATCTGAGCCTGACTGCAAAGAGGACAGTAGATTTATCAGATTCTTCCTGCTTGTTAGAAAGCTGGGTCAGGAATGCTTTTTTCCAACTGCACATATTGTGGAAATTGCCTTCACCCTCTTAGACAAGACAATCTGACCCTGCTAATCCATATCTCTGTAACTTTGAGGCTAGACTACTGCAATGCACTCCTTGTGGGGTGCCCTCGAAACCATCCTGGAAACATTTGGAATACAGCTGCAAGTTTGTGGACTATGTTAGTTTGTGGACTCTTAGTGTGACCATTTCATACCTATTTTAAAACAACTTCACTGGTTACTTGTATGGTTCTGGTCTTAATTCAAGGTGTTAGTTCTCATCTAAAGCCCCTAGAGACCTGGAACTCATACACTTAAAGGACTGCCTCTCTAGGGTAGCTTAACCATGCTTGTTCCTAAGTCCCACACAAGATGATTAGATCAGCCACAGCCCGATCACAAGCATTTTAACTGGATAGTCTCTCAGAGGAAGTTGGTGTGTTACCTACTTTGCCGTTCTTAAGAAGGTGACATAAAGCTGTTCTGTAGCTTTAGGCAGAGGATAAGGTTTTTTCCATGTGGTTATTTGGGAGGGTGTGTGTAAACAGGACTGTTGGGTTCACGTTTTAATTTTTTTCTTTATAGTATCTTAAATGTTTTGTGCAGTGACCGTTTGATAAATGCAGTTTGTTACCTACTTCGAGCCTTCATAAATGGAGGGAAAGGTGGGATGGAATGATTTCTATATGTAAAGAAATAACGGTACCTCTAACAGTGATAGTGGCAGATGTTTTCAAAAGAGCTTTCGCTACAACATCTTTCAAGGTTTCGTTGTGGTGGTGGTTTCCTGCAACCAACAAATATTCTCTCTTTTTGGAATATTATTATGGCCTGGGAGAAAGAGAGAGGACGAGATGGTTTATCAGTAGGATAGGGTTGAGCCAATGGGTGAGAATCCATGATGAGGACAGTAAAAATAAATGATCTTATTTTCAATGTTAGTACTCTTGATTTGTTTGGCAAAAATATATACAGCGTAGAAGTGCACACGAAAGTACAATTAAAGCACATAACAGATCCTCTATTAGGACTGACCCCAAGTAATATTTCAAGTGCCAGAGAATTTTTCAGGCTAGTTGTTAACAAAATTAAAAAGGGGGAAGAAAAATGCTCATTGGGATCAATTATGATCCATGATGTGTGTGAGAAGTATTTCCTTCTTTCTGATTGATTGTTTGTTTACGTCTACCCTGAGGAGGAATTCCATGCAATTTGAAAACTGCACAGTTCTCCCACATGATCAGTCTTGGTTGTTCCTATTATAGATGACTGTTTTCCAGTGTCTGTCTTGGTATCTTGTTTCTAATGGGCCATTATGGTGTACTCAGCCACGGAATGGGGCTTTGAAAGTGGTGTGGGGAATCTGGTGTTTGCTGGGAGGACGTAGAATTAGAATAGATGGGATAGGTTCCTGGAGAAAAGAGTTGGCTACAGATTGGATGGCCCAAGTTAGCCTGATCTTGTCTGATCTCAGAAGCGAAGAAGAAGAGTTGAGTTTGTACCCCACTTTTCTCTAACTTTAAGGAGTCTCAAAGCGGCTTATAATCAATCACCTTTCCTTCCCCTCCCCACAACAGACACCTTGTGAGGTGGGTGGGGCTGAGAGAGTTTGGAGAGAACTGAGACTAGCCCAAAGTCACCCAGCAGGCTTCATGTGGAGGAGTGGGGAATCGAACCCGGTTCTCCAGATTAGAGGCTGCCACTCTTAACCACTACACCATGCTGGCTCTCAGGGCTGGCCCTGGTTATTTATTTATTTATTTTGATTTTTAGGCTGTTCTTTCCTGGCCAAAGCCAGGCTCAGAGCAGCTTACAACCTGTTAAAAACACTCTAAAACCAGTTTCACACATACAACAATAAAACCATAAAAACCCAGACACCCATTTTACATCAGCATATAACAATACAGAAATACCAAATGGCAACAACATTGACTTATTTGTGGGGAGATTGCAGAGGCGGACAGGAGGGGGAGAGGGAAAAGGGTAGGGCTGCTAGAATGAAAACCGATGCTGCCCTCAACCATGTGCCTGGTGGAATAGCTCAGTTCTGCAAGCCCCACAGGGCCGAACCTCACTGGGCATAGCGTTCGACTAGGCCGGGGCCAAGGCTGAAAAGGCCCTGACCCTGATCGAGGACAGCCGGATGCCTTTTGGGCCAGGGATGGGAAACCATAAAGGTAGACCGGGGTTGCTATGCAGTGGAAGGTAAGGGCAAACCACCTCAGCTCATTTCTTGCCTTGAAAACCCTACTGCAACTTCATGGCGCTTTCCACCACTCCACAGATTGGGTGGGCAGCCAGAGAAACAGCACAGTGTTGGGGTGTCTTCCAGAAGGGCTGGGACATCTGCCATGGAAGTAGATCTTAGTGAGGCATGGGGTGGGTGGCAGTCTTTTCCCCACTCCCCAGTAAGAACAAGCCTTTGCTGCCTTCTCAAAGTGGTGTGTGAGAGAACAGTGGCACACAACACTTTGGCAAAGAACTGGGTGACTTGGATATGGGAAACAGGGCCAGCCAGCCATGGGGTAACCGAAACCGGGAGACCTTTGCATCAAGAAAACTGTGTACAAGAGAGAGAGAGGCTGATGCTGAGACAGAGCACATGGATTCATGAGGCCATGAGTGGCTCTTTTCGGGTTGGCTTTATACATTTGGCAGTAATGAGTGGCGGTGAGTATTCAGCAAGAGCACAGGGAAGTCAAGAATGTTGGAAATGTCTTGGGGTAATGTGAAGTCAATAGCAAGACAATTTCATAATTGGGGTGACAGAACCAGGAGTGTCTGAAGTTTGGGGGACTAGGGGCGCTCAGAGAGTATTGGGGCATCTGGCCTATGTATAAAGGTACTTGTTTAGCCAGGGGTATGTCAGAGGGTACTCCTGGGGTATTCTGTGTCTGGCAAGGTGTGAATGATGGGGAAAGGGTTACCTCCTGTTCAGTCTGCCTCTCTGGTAGGGGAATGAGGGGTAGAGAGGTATGTGAAAGTTTTGCCACATCAGGGTCCTTTTCCCTGCAGGGATTAATGGCAGCGTGGTGTAGCGGTAATCCCCACTGTGCTGAACAGCTTGATGGGTACCACTGGGAAAGTCATTTCTCTCTCAGCCTAAAGTACCTCACAAGGTTGTTGTGAGGGTAAAGTGGAGGAGGGGAGAATGATACATGCTTTTGATAATACAATATAATCTGTTGGACGGTGAGTCCTGTTTTTTTCTTTTATTTGAGCAACCAGAAATTGGGCCAAAACACCTGTTTGAACCTTTTTATCTGATAATTTTATTTGATAAAAGAAGAGATTCTTTTTATTAAGCAAGACATTATACAATAAAGAAGTGAAATAATTATGACTACACAAAATGTGGACACACAGGCTATTATAATTAGGGTTCCTGACATATCAAAATTGATTATAACATTAAAACAAATCAGGTTTCAGCCATTTCTCTATTGCTTTTAGGGATTATCAGATAAACCCAAATATCCCAATAATTTACCAATCAATGATTCTTCAGTCTTTGCATCCTGAGATTCAGTTCAAAGAAATCCGATTTGCTTTTCAAAACCATGTATATTTATAGATAAAATTTATCTATCTGATCATTCTCTAAAGTTGCTTCTCACAAGCACGTGACTACTTCTAAGTATCTGATTGGCTATTGTAATAAATGATATCAGCACAAACACAAATGATTACTCAACAAATACTTATGAGCTCATTCCGAGATAGCAGTCTCATGAAAAATGCTTTCTCACGCCTTGTGTCCGTAAAACAAAGCATGACATAACCAGCAGGCTCTAATCTATACTGGGGATGAGATCATTACTACTGCTTAGTCGCTTTAAAGTGTCTGTCTATGTATTTTGCTCCTTTCCACCTTCAAGGTGGTATCTGTGGTTCTCCCTCTCATTCTGTTCTTAAAACAACCCGTGAGGTGGTTAGATGGAGAGTGACTGGCCCGAAGTCCCCCAGTGAGCTGAATGGACGAGTATAGATTTGAACCCCGGTGTTGCGAGTCTCACTGAAATACTAACCCCGAAAGCACACTGGCTCTGGATTCGGCTCTACGAAAGCTGAGACTGGCTTAACCAGGATGCTCGCCCATCATTATTGGAGAAGGGCTGTGGCTCAGTGGCAGAGCATCTGCTTGGCATGCAGAAGGTCCCAGGTTCAATCCTCAGCATCGTCAGTTAAAAGGACCAGGCTGTAGGTGATGTGGGAGACCTCCGCCAGAGACCCTGGAGAGCCGCTGCCGGTCTGTGTACGCAATCCTGACCTTGATGGTCTGATTCGGTAGAAGGCAGCTTCCTGCGTTCGTCTGCTGGATCTGTGCCCCCGTCAGCCATGTGCAGGACATTTGTCTTAGGCAGGGGAGGTATGTGAAGAGGAAATGGGTCGGTCCAGTGATCGGCTGGCACAAGGGTCATTGATCTTCCCTGCTTCCCCTCTCCCCAGCCTTCCCTGATTCCCAGCTGATTCCCAGGATCACAGGACCCCTGCGGAGTAATAGTTGGGTGAATTGGTGGGCTGCAGTATGGAGGCGGAAAGGGCAGCATTACTCCCGCTTTCATCAGCCCATTTTCACTGCCAGAAGAAGCCGGAAGGGAGATCTCCTGCTCCTTCCTTACTGCAGATTCCTGTTCTGTATCAGTCCTGTGAACCCAGGAATCAACTCACCCAGGGTCAGAGGGGAAAGCTGGAAAGATGTGCTACTGTCAATGCCTTCTGTTGCCCTTGGCCCATCCTGTGCCCGCCATATCAGTCGTTCCACCAGATGCCCTGCTTATGTATGCCCTCACCTTTTGATGGAAGGTAGGTGGCAACCAGAGAGAGGACTTTTTTTTTTAATGCTGCCACTTTGATTATGGAATGCTCTTCCCACAGCAGTTCGCTTGGCATCTGATTATGAAAACTGTATTTGCCCGGGCTTTTTATGGGTGTGTGCGCAGGTCAATGTGCCATTTTAGAGTCATCCCCCCTTATTTTACTGTCTGTGTATATTGCTGAACTGCTGCTCTAACTTGTTTTTCCTGTTGCTCTTGACTGTTGTTTTAAACTTTAGGGTTTTAAAAAAAATGAACTTTGGATTGATTTTAAAAAATCTTCAATGCCACGTAGATCATTTTTTAAAAATTGAGGGCAGGGTTTCTAGGGAGACTAAATAAGGCGTAAATAAAATTTGTTGTCTGGAGACAGCCTTAGTTGGAATAGAATGAGTAGTTGTCCACTGTTAAATGGAATTGGCGAGTCAGGCCAAGAAGAGTGGGCATGTTTTTTGGGAGACCTCAGAGTGGCGGCAGGCTGGTTGAGGTGACGGCAGGGTTGGCCAGAGCCTGTGTCTGGCTTTGAAGGAAACCCTCTTTTTCCAGAGAATTAGAAAATAAGTAGGTCACAGTTAAGGAGAGAACTACTCAGCGTGTAGAACAGAAAGGAAGCTGTAGTGGAGACACCCCCGTCTCTCTCAGCCAAGAAGCTAAAGCTTTTTTGTGCCGTTCCTCTTTTCTGACCCACCAGATTTGCATTGCTGAGCTTGATAGATTTTCCATCAGCCTCACCTGGATGCCGTGGCTGCATCAGGCATGCTTGCTGGGGACGAGATCTGGTCATGCGTGAACCGTATCTATGTTGTTGTTGCTGCCACCACTCCTCTGGGGGGAAATGGAATCACTTGCTGCATTTTCACCGCCTGTCTTTGAAGCTGTAAACTTGGCCAACTGCTGACAAGTCTTTCTTTTGCCTGCTCCTGGGCCGCAGATGTTATGTCTCTCCTTCTCTTTAGTTTTGAAGTGATTCTGCATCAGGTGACTTCAGTAGCTCTAAGATCCTTTAGCTGGAGAGGTCAGGGATTGAACCTTCAGCCTTCCCTAGGACGGGCCTCTGCCTTTGAATTTGGAGGGTCACTGTCAGCTGTCGTAGGCAGTAAGTACTGCTCTAGAGTTAGGTGACCAGTCGTCTGACTGGCTATAGAGTTAGGTGACCAGTCGTCTGACTGACTGACTGCTTCATGTGTACACATGAGAACTGAGAGCCATATGAGATGTGGAAGGAAAGGAAATGGAGAGAACAGAACTGCCCAGAAATTTCGATATAGAGTGAGAACCAAAGTGTGTGTGTGTGTGTGTGTGTATACATACACAAGAATACAAAAGATGTATACACAAGAATACAAAAGATGAGAAAAAAGAGAGTAAATAAAACAAATAATACAGACCTAACGGAGATTACCACTACTAACTGAGATCACTAGAGATCTTGGTTAAAGATCTGCTAATAGTTGTAACTACATCACAAAAGATGGATTGCCTTAGGTAGTCCTGTGAGAATTACTCAAGGGCAAGCGCCTTAGTTCTGAACAGATGCTTTACATACAGGTGGGCTTTCCCCCGAGGACCAGTCAGCCTTCAACTCCTGGTCTCTTGGACCAGGGCTTGCAACAAACCAAGATGCCAGCTCTGACAGCGTAATCACCAGACCTAACAACACTAGCGATACCATCACAGGTTCATTCAGTTGTTCATCTTCCAACGTTACTAAGGGGAGACATGATAGAGGTCTATAAAACTATGCATGGTTTGGAGAGAGTGGACAGGGAGAAGTTTTTCGCCCTCTCTCATAATACTAGAACGCGGGGTCATCTGCTGAAGCTGGAGGGTGAGAGATTCAAAACAGATAAAAGGAAGTATTTTTTCACACAACGCATCGTTAAATTGTGGAACTCCCTGCCCCAGGATGTGGTGATGGCTGCCAGCTTGGAGGGCTTTAAGAGGGGAGGGGACATATTCATGGAGGAAAGGGGTATTCATGGCTATTAGTTAGAATGGATACTAGTCATGCTGCATACCTATTCTCTCCAGTATCAGAGGAGCATGCCTA
Organism: Euleptes europaea; assembly: GCF_029931775.1. Classification (NCBI taxonomy): domain Eukaryota; kingdom Metazoa; phylum Chordata; class Lepidosauria; order Squamata; family Sphaerodactylidae; genus Euleptes; species Euleptes europaea. The sequence continues at coordinate 3,491,215 of NC_079316.1, forward strand.
TTATATTAGGTGCTGTGGAACACAGGCAGGATGGTGCTGCTGCACTCGTCTTGTTTGTGGCTTCCTAGAGACACTGGTTGGCCACTGTGTGAACAGACTGCTGGACTTGATGGGCCTTGGTCTGATCCAGCAGGGCCTTTCTTATGTTCTTATGTACACATTCCACCAAATTTCAGCAGTGCCTTTCCACTCTCTGCATTGAACAAACAGGACTCTCCCCATGCAAAAGGACAAAATAGACATAAATCTGACATTAGAAACCACAACACTCAAAAACTAGCCGGAGAACATTTTAATCATCCAGGTCACTCTATTGCTGACCTAAGAGTTGACGTCTTCAAAGAGAGAAGCTGCAAGGGGAGATTACAATGGAAGATTGCAGAATTTGAGTTAATTCACAAGTTCAAAACAATGGACCTCCTCAGGGCTGAATAGAGAGAGAGGATTCTTATTTCACTACAGATGCTAATTTTCTGCCCCCAAGCATTTCCCCACTGCTCTAATCAAGCTGGTTACAATGTGCATTGTACCTTGCATCCTGAGTTCCTTCTTTGCAACTCCCCTACTACTTGACTGGGACATAAGGACTCAGAGATTTCCATTCCAGCTTGTATCTGATGAAGGGAGCTTTGACTCTGGAAAGCTTATACCTCGAAAATCTTGTTGGTCTCTAAGGTGCTACTGGACCGTAGACCAACACAGCTATCCTCTGAAAGGGCCTTCAAATCTTGTGGATGGCATCTTATAAATTATTCTATTTTCTTCCCTGTGGGCTTGGTTAACCACACCTTCTCTTCTTGTGACTAATGACGGTGCCCTGGGCTTTTGGATTTGGGCCAGGCTTTTTCCTGAGCAGTAATGGTTCTTTGGCAAGTTGTTTTGCTTTATGCATTCTGCACTCTGACCCTGCCAACAGTGCTGCAGCGCTGGATGTATATAAACACCTGATCTAGTTCTGATCTGGTGGCATAGAGTTTAACCAGTCATGCCAATTTTTGATTCTGACCTGGTGCTGCAAGGAATCATCCCAAACTGCTTATCACACAGCCTTCCCACATGTTCCCCACTTTTTCTCCATGAAGATGTTCTCCGCTGATACTATATGAGGGCCAGAACTTAAAGAGTTCCGCAGGGCGTGCAAGACAGAGCTATTCTGCCAGGCCTATGGTTGAGGACAGCTGCGAATATCATCTGCCGGCCTCCCTATTTCCCCCATCCTGTTACATTATTGATGACAATGGAGGGGTAACCTACTGCATATATCCGGCAACATAAGTAGTGTTCAGGCGCCATCTGTAGTTCTGCAGTTTTTAAGTTTTAAATTTGGACTTTATTGTTTTAAATTCAGATTTTGTGGTTAATTTTATTATGGTTGAATGAATGTATCTTTTAAGACGTTGCCCGCCCTGAGTCGGCTTCAACAGGGGAGGGAGGGCTATAAATCACAAAATAAATAAATAAATAAAATATTGGGGCGTAGCTCCGCACTGAAGGGCATTTCTCTGCACACATCGTGCAAAATCCGTTGAGATCCCCCGGCCGGCTTCCTTGGCATTCTGGCTCTTCAGGTATCTACTAGTGTCAGACTCTGATTCACTGACACTTTAGAGAACTTCCTTTTTTGTTTCTCTTGCCCAGGAGAGCTGACTTGGGTGAGGAAATGAGGCTGATGACTTAAGCCAGTTTACTGCTTGTTGTGTAGGAAACCAAAGTGTTGACTTCAGAGTGGGCTGGGTCAAAGTCTCAGCTTTTCAGGCCACCTTTTCTCAGGCCAAGGCCTGAGGCAAACAGAGGAATTGGCCCTTTCAGAATTGCTGGCCCGTGGAGCTTTTTTCAGGCACTGTGGAATGAGGTCAGCAGGAAAAGAGGAAGACCCAACAAGAGATGGATTGACTCAATAAAGGAAGCCACAGCCCTCAGTTTGCAAGATCTGAGCAAGGCTGTCAAAGATAGGACATTTTGGAGGACTTTGATTCATAGGGTCGCCATGAGCTGGAAGTGGGGTGAGGGAATAGAATTGGTATTGGTCTGGAAACCTGAACCAGGGTCTCCTAAGATGTAGTTCGGGACTCTGACTGCACTACCACACTGTCTTTCTATCTTCAGCTAAAAATTGCATCCCAGAATATTGCTAGGTTGCAACCTAGAGAGACTCACGGTCTCTCTAGTTGCAACACTTCCTGGATGTGTTTTGAGTTACTGCAGCTATTGAATTGGCCTCCTTTCTACTGATGAAAGGCAGAGAGCATCTGAGACGTCGGTCGTTTACGCATGGGTACTTGAACTCACGTTCTCCTCCAGTCTGACTCGGTTGTCCCTTGGAGTTCTGCATGTGTTTTCCATCCATTAGAAATGATCTCGCTGCCAGCCCTCGGAATGTCCTGGTCTTCCCATTCCTCCGTTAACCCAACTCTTCCATCTGCCCTGAGCTCAGCCCGGCTGAAGTCTCCATGCAGAAGGCAAAGCATGGGCCACAGGAAGATTGGCATCTCTCACAGCCAATCACAAAGCAGTGTGTAAAGAGGCAGGGATTCAAATGTTTCCTGCTTCCTGGGGGCTCTTTCTGAGCAAAAGAAAGGCTTTTTAAAACCAAGGCTTGGTAAGTGCTCCTTCCCTGGAGGTTTTTAAGCAGAGGATAGATGGCCACCTGTCAGCAATGCTGATTCTGTGACCTTAGGCAGTTCATGAGAGGGAGGGCATCTTGGCCATCTTCTGGGCATGGAATAGGGGTCGCTGGGTGTGTGTTGGGGAAGTAGTTGTCAAATTCCTGCATTGTGCAGGGGGTTGGACTAGATCACCCTGGTGGTCCCTTCCAACTCTATGATTCTCCTCCCCTTTCTTTCATATTACTCCGTTTTTTTGTTTTTTGTTCTTAAAATGCCTTTTTATGCAGCAGTTGGGTTTTGGGGTGGGGAATCTTCTCTCACAGTGAGTACTGCGAAGTAAGCCAGTTACAAAGCAGCATTTAAAGGGGTGGGAGTTTGGAGACTGCTGGTACAGAGATGCCCAACTGGAAAGTGTGGATCCAGCCAGCAACGAACCTCAGGTAAAACTCCCGTGCATAAATGACCGCTGATGAAAATGAGATACCGATCTGGTTGATTCATATGCTGCTGTATTGATTAAAAGGTATATTGCTCAAAAAGGGTTGGGACCCCTTCTGTAGAGGAATGTGTGACCCACCCCAATGATCTGATGGTATAAGGAAGCTTCATGCATCTCTATTGTAACAGGCCGTGGGTCTACATTGCAAAGTTAATCTAGTTCTCTTTGTGCCCTTACTGTGAATTCCCCTTTAAGAGATGGCTTAAACTTTTCACAAGCCAGGACTCTGGGAGGATACAGTGAAAACAAAAGTAGTTGTTATGCACGCTTTTAGAGCATCTTGGCTTAGTGATGGACCTATTTGTTTAAAGAAAAAAAATTGGGGTATTTCCAGCTTAGAACAGTGCCTCTTTTGTAGGAATGTGACAGATCTGCATCTGTGTGGCTTCTCTTTGTAAGCCAGTCCTCACCGAAGCACAGAGGGTGTCAGCTGTCCACCCCCTCTTTCCACTGCCAGCCCCCTTCGCCAATTCCTTGGGTCTCTCAGCTTGGTGGTTGGGAGGCGTGTTCTGCCTTTGTCTCTTGGGTTGGATCTGTTGATCCATTCCACTAACGCAAGCACTTTCCTTTGGCACACAAAAAAGGCATTTTTACGTAGAAGGAAAAGCGACACGATTAATCAAATGAACCTTTGGCATCCGACCTCTTGGTTCTGCAGGGATGTCTGTATGGAGCTTAACCAAGGCATGAACAATAAAACTCCCTGCCCCAAGCAGCCTATAATCTGGACTGTGAGGAAGATAATGGGGGAGGGGGCAAGGAATAGCAATGCAGGATTAACATGGGCAAGTTGCAGGGAAGGGGACAGGCCAAAACACTGCCCAGGGAATATGGATTTCCAAGGAGGGATTTGGAAGAACTTGTGGACCCTGCCCCAGGATGTGGTGATGGCTGCCAACTTGGAAGGCTTTAAGAGGGGAGTGGACATGTTCACAGAGGAGAGGGCTATCCATGGCTATTAGTCCAAATGGATACTAGTCATGATGCATACCTCTTCTCTCCAGGATCAGAGGAGCATGCCTGTTATATTAGGTGCTGTGGAACACAGGCAGGATGGTGCTGCTGCAGTCGTCTTGTTTGTGGACTTCCTGGAGGCACCTGGTTGGCCACTGTGTGAACAGACTGCTAGACTTGATGGCCCTGGGTCTGATTCAGTATGGCTTTTCTTATGTTCTTAAGAACAGGGTGGGGTGGCACTGTGTAGTCAGTATTCTGTTGCAAGCGTGGTAGATGCTTGGGGGTTATTTTATTTTTATTTTATTTATATCTTGCCCTTTCCCAATGAAGTCCTTAAGATCTTATTTCAACTGAAGCAGGGTTTTTGTTAACGATAGGACGTTTTGGAGGACATTGATTCATAGGGTCACCATGAGTCGGAAGTGACTTGACGGCACTTAAAACACACACACAGATTATATCTTAATAAAATTTCTACATAAGATTGCTGGGATCCCAAGTTGTGTAGCAGGAAGTATGCTGCGATTAGAACTGGGAGTTCCTTCTTTGGGAGCACGATTTCACATATGGTTGAAGGCTGTCTTTGATAAGATCGAGGACATGAGGTCATTGGGGATGGAAGCTGCTCAAATATAGATTTTTGATCTGTACCTATGAACTGGATTTCTTGAGCTGTTGTGATAGAGCACATCAAGTTTGCTCTCCCCTTTCTAAAATCATGGAATCATAGAGTTGGAAGGGACCTCCAGGATCATCTAGTCCAACACCCTGCACAATGCAGGAACCTCCCTCCCACACCCCCAGTGACTCCTACTCCACGCCCAGAAAATGGCCAACAAAAACAAAACACACAAACCTCCAGGATCCCTGGCCAATCTAGCCTGGAGGAAAATTGCTTCCTGACCCCAAAACCAATCTTATTTAGGTTTGTCATGTCCAAGGGCCTTTTCTGAATATTTAAAGCATTTAACTGTCCCACCATATAGAAAAGTGAATATGTAAGCTAGATTAAATGCAATACCTTCTCAGGTAATGGATGGTTGCTATAAGACGCTTTCTTACTTGAATAGATTATGTTTGTGTCAATCAGGGAAAATTGATATGCTGCAGCATTGTCTCTTGGAATGTGTGTTTTATTCAGCTATAAGAGAATTATGGATTTTGCCACTTCTTCGAGGGAGGGCAAATGTACCTATTGGAGAGAAACTGAGAGTGCCACAAGCAGGTATTGAACTCAAGGCTACCTTGGTTGTAGCAAATTTCTCTTCCCAAGCTGTAGCAAGATATAATAATACGAATCAATAAATGAGTCCGAGTCTGGAGTTGGGACATTAGGATTGTTTTTCAACTTTTATCAGTGCGATAGTGCTCAAGGCCGTTGGGTCGAATGAGTAGTTTTGTTTAAGCAAGTAAACTTTAAGTAATTTCTATCCGTTAGTTCTAGTCCTGCCCTCTGGAGCAAGAGAGAACACGCCTATCTGCCCGATAAGAGGCTCCCGAGCCCAGTTACCGCGAGTGGAAATTAAGATACAAATAAATGTAAGGTTATTTTTTTAAAGCAGTGGTGACCAGCATTTGAGGAGATAATGCTGTGAAATATTTTCTTATTTAAAAAATATATGTATAGGGAAAGGGGTAGGGAAAGTACAGGGAAAGGGAGCATTTGGTAAATAAAACAGTTCGAAGAAAAAATTACTTGTATACATAGATGTTTCATGCTATATGGCCTACATAAATCAGAACAGTTTTTTCCTGCATAAAGATATAGTTTATAAAAGTATCAAAATTGATATTGGTTCTAGCCTTCTGACATTGATTATTCTACTATACTATAATTAACCCTTTATATATTTATAATTGAAATATATATATACATTTCATACTACATAACCTACACAAAACATTCTCCCCAATTTAAAGATATAATTTATAAAAATGTCAAAATTAGTAGTGATTCTGACCTTTTAACCACTGCCTCTTCTATCGTTAAACCTTTACGTGATTGCATATTTGGACAACTTATCCGGAAGTGGAATATTTTCTGGCCATAAGATATTCCTGGTTGCCTGCTGTTTCAAGGATCTGTGATGGTCCCGTGTGAAGTAGTTGTGTTCCGGAGTGTGCGCAGGGTTTTGCCTGAGCATGAGTGGCAATGCTGCGCTCTTTTTAAGCTCCTGTCTTTCCCGCAAAGCAGGTACCGTTTCTCCCTTTTTAAAATCAAGCATGAGGACGTGTCCTGTCTGATTCCGATGCTTGCTGTTTCAGGAAGGAACATTGGAAGCTTCTCGGCAACTTGAAGTCCACTGTGGAAGGCCTGGTGTCGATCAGTAATCCCAATGTGTGGTCTAAATATGGCGGCTTGGAGCGGCTCTGCAGGGACATGCACAGCATCCTGTACCATGGGCTCATCCCAGACAAGGTAGGTTCCCTTGGGCGGCTTTCTTTGAAATCTGTGCAGACTGAGCTGCTGTTCTAGGGGCTTGCTTCAAGGGGGTCATGGCACTGAACAGCAGAAAGGGGCCCACATGGTCTAGCTCTTATCCTAAGGTAGCATGTAGATAGACAGAAATCTTTGTGTCTGTTGCTATTATAAAATAAGGCATGTGGAGCAAGTTGTGATTTTATTTTATTATATTTATATCCCGCTTTTCTCCCCAACTGGGACCCAAAGTATCTTACATCCTTTCCCTCTCCTCCAGTGTGATTAAGAGCGGTGGACTCTAATCTGAAGAACCAGGTTTGTTCCCTGTTCCTACACATGAAGTCTGCTGGGTGACCTTGGGCTAGTCACAGTTCTCTCTGAACTCTCTCAGCCCCCCATCTCACAGGCGTCTGTTGTAATTGGCATACAAAAACCAACTCTTCTTCTTCTTCCATTTGATCCTCACAACACCCTTGTGAGGTAGGTTAGGCTGAGAGTGTGTGACAGGCCCAAGGTCATCCAGCGAGCTTCCACAGCAGAGTAAGGCTTCGTAGCCCCATAGAGGATATTTATATCCTGCCTTTCTCCCCAATGGGGACCCAGAGCAGCTTACATCCTTCCCCTCTCCTCCATTTGATCCTCACAACACCCCTGTGAGGTAGGTTAGGCCGAGAGTTTGGGACAGGCCCAGGCTCATCCAGCGAGCTTCCACAAACCTGGGTCTCCCAGATCCTTGTCCGACACTCTAACCACTGACTACACCATGTTGGCTCTCAGAACTGATACCCTGACCAACTAGAGTCAAATGTAGTTAAGAGAAAAAGGGGTGATCTCATCTTGGCCATGAACTTCCTGTGACCTTAGGCAGTCTCCCAGCCACTGTCTCCTTTACAGTTGTAATACAGGGATAATATTTTAGGGTAGTTGTTAAGGTTTGCTATGGTAATGCTTGCGAACTTCTCAATTCCAAAAGTGGTGCACAGATGCTTATAAAATATCAATAAACCTGAAGATCTGCTGCCCGCTGCCACTATTTTTCCTTAAAACCCAGCATGAGGATTTTTTGGCTTCAGGGCTTGCCCGCTCCATTTTAAGCACTGCTTACCTACTCTGTGTTGCTTGCTTTGGCCCGTCTGAATTGCGGCAGGCTTCCCTCCCAGCCCAATGTTTTTCTTTCTTCCCAATGCCTTTAAGAAAACAATGCTCCAGATCTTCTGGCCATGGAGTAGGGGTCATGGGGGGAGGGGAGGTACTTGTGAATGTCCTGCCTTATGCTGGGGGTTGGACTAGATGACCCTGAAGGTCCCTTCCAATTCTTATGTTTCTATGATTCTATGAAGTATCCTGCCTAAGGCATCTGTGGTGCAGGGTAGAGTATCCTACTTTCTCCTGATGGACATTCTTGGATTTAGAGTTCTGAAAGGGATATTAAGAAAGGAGATTGTGCTACTGCCTGATGGACAGTCTGTCTAAACAGGTGTATCCATGAATAAACTGGCTGTTCATTGGCTTTTTTAAAGTACTTTCTTTTGTCTGCTCTGAGTCTAATGGCAGTCAGTTTTAGCAGGTGAGTCCTTGTTCATGGATTATGTTTACGCAAGCAAGATGTCACTGTTCCTACACTGTTCATGGTTTTATAGACCCTGATTCTATTTTTCTTTTTTCTTCTTCCCTCTTCCAGACGGTCATGTTCTTGACCAAGTTATCTGGCCTAGTTTATTAGCCGTTGACCAACTTAAATTCCTTCCATTGTATGTCATACGTTTTTATCTTCCTCTATAGTAGCAACGATAAGTTATTAACTTGCCTTTATCATCTTATGACTGGAATATTGTTCTTTTGAGATGAGAGTTAATAATCTGTTTTGTAGAGCTTTTCCCTCTCTAACAATAGATACCATCCTGCTTTGGGCTGTGATCTTAGTAGCTAAGAGGCTATAACTAGTCCTAGAAGTACTCAGCTGTGGTTCATCAGAGAGTGAAGAATCTAGAATCAGTATTAGGGGATAGGTTGTTAAAGGGCAGACAAATACATAGTGCACCTGTGGTTCAGGTACTTTATAATTAAGAAGCCTCTGGACCACACCCTGGGCTCTCCAGTTCAAAGATCCTTGGGTAGCACTTCGTTAGGGAGACATCTTCATAGGAAAACCTGGATGGTGTTTGACTTGAACCTTCAAATTTAGTCCAGTTGTGCATAAGCCCCCCCCCCCCATCCGTATATGAGCCATAAGAACATTGGAGAGCCAGCATGGTGTCGTGGTTAAGAGCGGCAGACTCTAATCTGGTGAACAGGTTTGTTTCCTTGCTCCTGCACATGAAGCCTGCTGGATCACCTTGGGCTAGTCACAGTTCTCTCTCTCAGCCTCACCTACCTTGCAAGGTGTCTGTTTGGGGGGAAGGAAGGGAAGGTGATTGCAAGCCGCCTTGAGACTCCTTAAAGGTACAAAAAGGGTGGAAATAAAATTAACTTCTTCTTCAAAAGAGCCCTGCTGGATCAGACCAGTGGTCCATCTAGTCCAGCATCCCATCTCACACAGTGGCCAATCAGTTCCTCTGGAGGGCCAGCAACAGGGCACAGAGGCCGAGGCCTTCATAAGAAAAGCCCTGCTGGATCAGACCAGTGGTCCATCTAGTCCAGCATCCCATCTCACACAGCGGCCACCCAGTTCCTCTGGAGGGCCAGCAACAGGGCACAGAGGCAGAGACCTTCCCCTGATGTGATGTTGGCTCCTGGCATCGGGTTTCAGAGGTTGCCTGGACAGTAATACTGGAGAGAGTTTCCAAAGAAGCACTTTGAATCTCCTGACCAAGTCCAGCCTGCAGATCCAATTCAGCAGCTGAAAAAAAAGCAATAACTTCCTTCCCCTTTTTAGGCGCACCTCATAATGATTTTTATCTTTTTGGAAGGAAGGTTACCCTGCCTCCAATCTGGGAGCACACATTGAGTTTGAGGGTCTGGTGCTTCCGGGGCGGTCTCACCTGTGCGTGTTTCTTGGGCAGGTGTGCTTCAGGCAGAAGGATTACTGGCAGTTTGTGAAAGACATTCGTTGGCTGAGCCCGCATGCCGCCCATCATGTCGAGAAGGTAAGCCCGTTGTCCGAGGACACAGGAAGAAGCTGGGAGTCGGGGTGGGGCGCTGTGACTTGTTGTAATCGGTCATGTGGGTGAAGGTCAGTCACATGCCTCTTTATTGCAGAGACCCTGAAAAGCAAATCATCCCAGGATAGCGTCAAGGCTGACCCACCTTGGCCTGAGAGATTTGTTCCCCTGTCTCCAGCCTGGAGGAAGCCCCTCTGATAATGTAACCGAGCTTAACCTGGGTTTGGACCACCAAACTCACAGCGACAGCACCATAAAGCAAATTAAAGTTTAGTAGATAGAAATTAAAGAACAAAGATTTTAAAAGCAATATAGTTTCAGTGGGATAGTTCAAGCACACAGAAAATAACTTATCTAGCTTTCCTGAATACGCTTACTGACTAGGGTTCTGCAGTGTAGGTCTTAACTTCTTAAAGCTCTAGCAAGCTCAGTCTGAAGCGAGCGGCCAAAATCCATTATTGGTGTATCATAAGGCAAAAGCAGGCATCAGGGATGGGGAAAGAGAATAGGATGGGATATGGCTTGGTAGTAAGAACACCAGCCTCCAGGTGGGCCCGGGGGATCCCCCAGAATTACAGCTCATCTCCAGACTACAGAGATCAGTTCCCCTGGAGAAAACGGATGCTTTGGAGCCTCACGGCCCCAAGTGGTTATTTCCCCTGTTCTGTGGAGGGGGAAGCTGGAGAATAGTGACTTGCCCACAGTATAAACCACCCTGCTTCTCGATGGTCAGATGGTGCCTCAAACCGCTGCGCCAGAAATGCTTTCGGTGCGGCTGGCAGTCGAGGAGGCACCACTGACCAGAGAGGTGTGTAATCGATCCAGCCCAGCTGCTCTCCGTCTTCCTTGTCTCGGAAAGGTTGAAGGAGCTGGGTATGTTTAGCCTGAAGAAGAGAAGACTGAGAGGGGATATGATAACCATGTTCAAGTACTTGAAGGGCTGTCATATAGAGGAGGGTGCCGAGTTGTTTTCTGTTGCTCAAGAAGGTCAGACCAGAACCAACGGGTTGAAATTAAATCAAAAGAGTTTCCGTCTAGACATTAGGAAGAATTTTCTAACAGAGTGGTTCCTCAGTGGAACAGGCTTCCTCGGGAGGAGGTAAGCTCTCCTTTATGGAGGTTTTTAAGAAGAGGTTAGATGGCCATCTGTCAGCAATGCTGATTCTGTGACCTTAGGCAGATGATGAGAGGGAGGGGTATGGAGGGGGGAGGTAGTTGTGAATTTCCAGCATTGTGCAGGGGGCTGAACTTGATGGCCCTGGTGGTCCCTTCCAACTCTATGATTCTATGGAAGTGCCGTTTGTCTTCCAGTTCATCCACCTGCACGAGGACCAGCAGCGGAGGGCGGATGTTGTCAGCGACCGAGCCATTGCCGAGCTGTGGCTCCAGCACAGCCTGCAGTTCCACTGTCTGTCGGCTCAGCTGAAGCCCCTGCTGGGGAACAAACAGTACATCAGGAAATTCTACGCAGGTAAGAAGAAACCAGTGCCCGGGATGCCGTCTCTCATGCCCCTGTGGGTCTGTGTGTGTGCGTGTGAAATGCCAAAGAGAAATGAAAAGCCCGCGCCAGAAACAGGAGATAAAAATAAGGCCGAGGCCAATGGTGCTACATAGATTTTAAAAAATTGTTTATTACTCAGAATATAATTTCCCTATGCTTTTTGCCCAAAAGGCTTCTTCAGGGGAATCTGTAGTTATTACAGTACAGAATTCATGTTCGTTTGAAGGACTACAGACTCCCCTGAACACATGAAGCTGCCTTATGCTGAACCAGACCCTTGGTCCATCAAAGTCAGTATTGTCTTCTCAGACCAGCAATGGCTCTCCAGGGTCTCAGGCAGAGGTCTTTCACATCGCCTACTTGCCTAGTCCTTTAACTGGAGGTGCCAGGGATTGAACCTGGAACCAACTCAGCACCCCGTGTAGACAACCACTGCTTCAGCCCGTGGGAACGCAAGGCACAGGACCCTACAAGTATAAAAAGTAAGCCTGTGACTCACGAAAGCTCCTACCCTGCCAGACATTTTATTAGTCTTTAAGATGCTACTGGACTCTTGCTGTTTTCTACTGCTGCAGACAGACTAACCCGGCTACCTATCATGACCTGTTAAATAATATTGTTTAAAATACAGAGCCTTAAGTGCAGAGAGCTTGTGTCATGATGGTGCGAGGGTGGGGCAGCGCATTCCCAGGTTCCCAAAACATGCTATTTGAGATCCTTTCCAGGCTGTCTTTTGTGTTGAGCGTCTTGCCTCCGTCCGTGGTTTCCCCTGGGTGCGTGGTGTCTCTTTGATTAACCCGGCCTAGATTTGTGACTGCTTTAATGGACGAAGCACCACTTATTTATTTATGAACCTTTAAAGCTGCTTTTCTATTACAAAAAAAGAAAATCGCCCAACCATTTTAGAAAACCATTCAAGCAGTGAAAGAAACAAGCACACGGCAACCCTTGATTGATCCCAATGTAAAATAATGAGCTTCAAAGGAGACTCATAGGAAGAGTCTGCCTGACAACTGGTTAAAACGTACGCTGTGCAGGCCAGGAAGACTTCTCATATTTATTTTTTTATTTACTTCATTTACAGTTCGCCTTTCTTGTTGAGATTCAAGGCAATTTGTGTGTGTGTGTGTGTTAAGTGCCGTCAAGTCGCTTCTGACTTATGGCGACCCCATGAATTAATGTCCTCCAGAATGCCATATCCTTAACAGCCTTGCTCAGGTCTTGCAAACGGAGGGTTGTGGCTTCCTTTGTAGAGTCAATCCATCTCATGTTGGGTCTTCCTCTTTTCCTGCTGCCTTCAACTTTTCCTAGCATGATTGTCTTTTCTAGTGACTCTTTTTTATAATTTCTTTTTAAATTTTATAATATAATCAATACAAAAACACACACACCAAATACAAAAACATTAATATGAAAAGAATATCAAGTACAGAAAATAGCAAAACAAACAAATAAAATGAATTACACTGAGATTGCTACTATCCATAACATTGATCTCACATGCTTAAATCAAAATACTTGCTAACTACTATCTTTAGTGCCATTACTACCATTTTTAGCATAATTAATAAACCCAAATTACTACCTGTTAATACATTTGTGTTGCTATAGTTTATTAAGAAATTATTAGTTTATATCTTTATATAATCATAAACTGCCTCTTATTTAATTTTTCTTATTTATAATATCTTAACATAATACAAAACATAATCTTACTTAATCTACAGATTTTATCTCTCAGGTCACCTATTTCTCAGATCTTTTCTAGTGACTCTTGTCAGAATGTGACTAAAGTACGATAGCCTCAGCGGAGTCATTTTAGCTTCTAGGGAAGGCAGTTTCCAGTATAGTATACAAACAACTCAATCTGACAGCATAAGACATTCAATCAGCTGTGCAGTAGGACTGTGGTTACAGAGTCAGAAATCAGCGCGAGCAAAACCCTGTCTAAGGCATGGCATACCATAATGCAGAAAGGGGGTTACAAAGGTCGAAGACGACGCAGTAAAAGGAAAGCGAAACATGCAAGTCAGCATTGCAATAGACTACAATCCTATCCTATATAAAAGCAACCTCCTGAGCTGTTCCATTATACTACAGTTCTAACCATTTTATAAAAATGCACTCCTGGCCTCTGTTGCCCTGTTGTTGAACGTCCAGAGGAACTGCTCGCCTCTCACCACCACTACCCCAACACAAAGCTCAGGGCACTGGGCTACTCGGAAACAAATATTGTGTGGCTAGATTGGAGTCCAGTAGTGCCACAGAGGCCAACAAGATTTTGGGGGCGTGAGCTTTCAAGAGTCAAAGCTCTCTTTGTCAAGATAGCATCGTGTGCTTTACCATATGAATGGGGAGCCAGAAGCGCAATAGAATGTATCAATCCGAATCCTGAAAAATTCTTTCTCCTCCCTCCCTGCTCCCTTGTAGATTCAGCTTTTCTGCTCAGCGACGCCCACGTCACAGTTATGTTGCAGTGTTTGGAGGCCGTGGAACAGAACAACCCTCGGCTGCTTGCTCAAATAGACACGTCCATGGTGAGGAAAGTTTTTCTTGGTTCTGCCCCTTTGGTCCATTTCCCCCCTTGCCCAATTGTTTCTTGGCTGTCATCCTTCAAGCAGGGTCTCAGTTTTGGAGCAGAAAAGACGTTGACCCCGGAGGTCAAAGATGACAAGTCAGTTGTTAAGGACGCTGGCAAGTGACTAGCTAGAAAACTGCTCTGCTGGGATGGGGCATAAAGGGGGCTTTCTCCGCTTCTCTCCAGCTTTGTATTTAGCTGTTCATCCAGGGCAAGTAGAAAAGCCTTCTGGGGGAGTCGCATGCCAGGCCTGTTTGGCGAAAGAAAAGGGGGAAAAGTATGAAAATCGAGACTCCGGCTACAGAGCCTGGTTAAACAGGGCTAAGGAAATGTGTAAACTGCTAAGGTTTATTACAAAAAAATCTCAAGATGTTGAGATAGTTAAAAGAACTTGGGATTCACTGTTGGTGAAAATTTAAAGTGTCAGATTGGGAAGGTGAACAGTTTGTGTTAAATCAGTTAGATCTGAACCGTGGTTTATCTGTCTTCATAACCTCGATTATTTAGGTGCTCTGCTGGACAGGGGTCTGATTTAGCTGCTGTATTACTTCATAATCTGCTTTGTTTACTAAGTATTGTACATATTAAGTTTCTACTTTGTTATATCTCATCTATTGTAATAATAATAAAAAAGAGAAAGAAAAGGAGCATCCATTGTTTAGTGTGGCCCTTGAGGACAGGGCAATAAGCAACTGTCTTAAGTTAGGGAGGTAGATTTGAGGCTAAGCCCTTGGGAAGATCCTGAAAACCGGTAGATTAAGGTGCCTCGGAAAGTCAGCTTCTTTGGAGTTTTCCCAGGCGTCTGTCAGTTTCCATCTGAACATTATGAAGAATTTTCTAACAGTTAGAGCAGTTCCTCTGTGAAATAGGCTTCCTCGGGAGGAGGTGAGCTCTCCTTCCCTGGAGGTTTTTAAGCAGAGGCTAGATGGCCATCTATCAGCAATGCTGATTCTATGACCTTAGGCAGATCATGAGAGGGAGGGCATTTTGGCCATCTTCTGGGCACAGAGTAGGGGGTCACTCGGGGTGTGGGGGTGGGAGGTGGTTGTGAATTTCCTGCATTGTGCAGGGGGTTGGACTAGATGACCCTGGTGGCCCCTTCCAACTCTATGATTCTGTGATTCTAGGGATGCTTTTATGTATGCAGTCTTGTGGCACTGTTAAGTTCAATTGCCAGCAGGCAAGCGTCCCTGAAAAACCGGTTGCCTGCCACAGCTGATGTCTGCTTGTAACGCATAGTTTTGAGTGAGGGGAATGGGTGCAGTCATGGAACAATGGCGTTGGTGAGGTTCAGCAAGGTGGTCCGGTGCCCCTTCCCCTTTGATAATTCCATGGCAGATGCTCAACGATTCCACAGCAGACGAGACAGTGCGGGTGGTGTTCCCTGAAGGTAAACTGATTACAGTGATAACCTTTGGTACTTTCTGTTTCTGCTTCTGCGGCTTTGCTTCCTTCTGTGTTTCTGGCTCACCAACGAGGCTCTTCTCTCTTCAGTTTGCCAGGAAAAGCGAGGCCTCCATGCCTGCGATCAAGAGCCAAAGTCTCACTGCTCTTCCCGGGTCCGTGTGCACCCCTCCTGCTGAGTGTGTGACCCACCGGTACTTTGGCTCCTTCTCAGGTCTTCACTCAGCCTCCGCCAGCATGCAAGGTAAGGGAGAGGAGTCAGACACTTCTGTGCCTGGGGCACAGTTTCACCATGTAGAACCTGTTTTCTGCTCTCACGCTGAGCCTGTGTTTCAGTGTCTTAAGTTGTGCGTTGAACGCTTGTCTCTCGGAGAAGCCTTTCAGAGGCAGAAGACTGCAGCACAGTCCATGCTAGATCTAGGCAACTCGCATGAACACACATGAAGCTGCCTTATACTGAATCAGACCCTGGGCCCATCAAAGTCAGTCTTGTCTACTCAGATTGGTAGCGGCTCTCCAGGGTCTCAGGCAGGGGTCTTTCACGTCACCTACCTGCCTGGTTCCTTTAACTAGCGATGCCAGGGATTGAACCTGGGACCTTCTGTACATCAAACAGATGCTCTACCACTGAGCCACAGCCCCTCCCCAACTCATGTTGGAGGAGGGGCTGTGGCTCAGTGGTAGAGCATCTGCTTAGCATTCAGAAGGTCCCCATCTCTAGCTTCAAAGGACCAGGCATTTGGTGCTATGAAAGACCTCAGCCTGGAGAGCCACTGCCAGTCTGAATAGACATTACTGACCCTGATTCAGTATAAGACTGCTTTGTGTGTTCGGTTGGGCTGCCTTCATGCTTGGGTTGTGGGCCTTCTAGAAGCATCTTGCTTTCCAATCTGGGACTAGAAGAGCCGCTGATCTGTTCGAAGCGGGCTCTTTCGTTCTAATATTAACCATTCAGTTACGCTCAGCAATGGAGCGGTGGTGTTCTTACAAGAACTTTCCACATTTTAATCACTCACTGCGTAAATCACTCACTTTCCCCCATCCTGGATCTACTGCCCATCTGCTTTATTGGATGCCCTCCAGTTCTACTGTTTTGGGGGAAGGAGAAAAGGTTTGGAGTGGTGGATTCTGATCTGGAGAACCAGGTTTGATTCCCCACTCCTCCACATGAGCAGTGGAGGCTAATCTGGTGAAATAGATTTGTTTCCCCACTCCTATGCATGAAGCCAGCTGGTCACACTCTCTCAGCCCCACCTACCTCACAGGGTGTCTGTTGTGGGGAGGGGGAGGTGATTGTAAGCCAGTTTGATTCTTCCTTAAATGGTAAAGTCTGCATATAAAAACCAACTCTTCTTCTCCTCCTCCTCCTCTTCCTCCTCTCTCCACTCCATGCATAATTTTATAAACCTCTATCATGGCCCCCCTTAGTTGTCTCTTTCCTCAACTGAAAAGTCTCTGACTCTTCAGCCTTTCTTCCCAGGGAAGGTGCTCCAACCTCCTGATCATGCCACCCCTGACTTTACAGGGATAAAATGAAGCTGTTTGTGTGACAGTGTACACTGGAGGATTTTAAATATTTCTTAATTTCCTCTTTCCAGACAGGAGGCTGACAAGCACTTCCCTTTGCAGTGGTTCCAGCCAGCCTCAGGAAAATGCCCCGTGTGCCTCTTCCCACTGGCATCCAGAGGGGAGGTCCCTGCGACAACCGGCTGCCGCTCTTCCACATATTAACGTCTCTTCCCCACGGGACTGTCTCCCCACCACTGGCGAGACGAGTTCCAGCATCTCCGCCAACCAGAACGACGATCCCTGGGCAGGCAGCCAGGAGGACACGGACGGGCCGGAGTACCTGGCCATCGGGAATCTGGGCCGGCAGAACCGGGCCTGCAGCACCCCGAGCGATTCCAGCGCAGCCGACACTGACAGCACCGAGAGCAGCACCTCCCACCTGTTCTCCTCCAGCAGCTCTCAGAAGCCGGAGTCTATTTCATCTCTGGGGGAGCAGGGGGCGAGCGGGTGCAGCAGCCGGGAGGCAGTCCTCTTGCGGAGGTCCAGCTTCTCAGAAGGACAGACATTAGCCCCCCGTGGGACGCTCAGGAGGAGCCACGTGCGCTCCCACTCAGATACCAACGTGGCCTCTGGGAGAGCTCATGGTAAGGTGGACAAGGCCTTGGTCGGCTATTATTATTGCTGTTAATATAAGAACATCACAAGAACCCCTGCTGGATCAGACCAGTGAGGGTCCATCTAGTCCAGCATTCTGTCTCACACAGAGGCCAACCAGTTCCTCTGAAGGTCTGACAAACAGGTCATAGGGGCCGAGGCCTTCATAAGAACATCAGAAAAGCCCTGCTGGACCAGACCAGCAAGGGTCCAGCATCCTGTCTCACACAGTAGCCAACAATTTCCTCTGGAGGGCCAGAAGACAGGGTTTAGAGGCTGAGGCCTTCATAAGAACATAGGGAGAGCACTGCTGGATCTTACCAGTGGCCCGTCTCATCCAGCATCCTGTCTCACACAGCGGCCAACCAGTTCCTCTGGAGGTCCAACAACAGGGCCTTGAGGCCGAGGCCATCATAAGAGCATAGGAAGAGCCCTGCTGGCTGAGGCTTTTCCCTTATGTTGTTCCCTGTCACTCTTATTCACAGGTTGACTGCCTTTGAATGTGGAGATTCCCTTTAGTCACCATGGCTAGTAGCCAATTAAAGACTTCTCCTCCATGAATCTTTTTCACCCCCTTTTGTAGCCATCTATGCTTGTGGACATCTCTACATCTGCTGGCAGTGAACTTTGAGCTGTTGAGCATTGACTGATGCCACTTTTAGCCCCCACCATGGGGTAGAAGTTCTGTATGTCATGTCAGCTGCAGCCCCTCAATAGAAGCTTGACAGAAGGGTCAAGAGTCCAGAGTGAAGCAGAAGCTGAGGAGGGAAGAGTCGAGCTAAGTAATTTCAGGAGCAGGAGAGCTGCTTATAGAGGATGGTGCCGAGTTGTTTTCTGTTGCCCCAGAAGGTCGGACCAGAACCAATGGGCTGAAATTAAATAAAAAGAGTTTCCATCTAGATATTAGGAAACAGACCGGCTCCTCAGTGGAACAGGTTTCCTCGGGAGGTGGTGAGCTCTCCTTCCCTGGAAGTTTTTAAGCAGAGGCTAGATGGCCACCTGTCAGCAATACCTACCGTAGGCAGATCATACGAGGGAGGGCAACTTGGCCATCTTCTGGGCATGGATTAGGGGTCACGGGGTGTGTGGGGAGAAGGTGGTTGAGAATTTTCTGAATTGTGCAGGGGCTTGGACTAGATGACCCTGGTGGTCCTTTCCAGCTCTATGATTCTATGCTTCTAATTTGAATGATGTTGGGGTTAGAATTTGCATTTATATGGCTCTTTTACAACGCTGCCAGATTAAAGTGTGCTCCCTTGCTGAGTTTTAAAAGGGAAGAGGCAGCTGCGGGGACCATCCGGAAAGCGTGTTGCACTCCTGAGCCCTTTCGAAGCTCCTCTGTTTGGTATTAGCCCACCCCCTTTCTGATCAGTGCCCCACTTGATCACCTCCGTTCCTTGATATTCTGCGTGAACATATTCTGCATGAACGGGCTTGTGCCGAATGGCCAGGAAACGGGTGGAAGTGCGATTCGGAGCCTCCACCTTAAGTGCTGTTCACAATATAGACAGCGTCTGGGGTGCCTTTCTGGGGTCTTCTAAGGGTAAAAAGGGTGGCAGTCCCAGAGATGGACAGACCCGCTTCTTTCATGGTAAGTAACCACCCTCTCTGTTTCCTTTTCCTTCTTTCAACTCTCTCTCCTTTTCTGCTTTGCTGCCTGTCCTCAGGAGGACACAGGGATATCAGCATTATACTAGAAGATCCTGTAGCAGGTTTGGAGCCAGCATGTTGCAAATTCTCCACCACCACCCCATCCCAACACACTGCACTGAATTCAAGGATCTTTCCGTTAAGATGCTGTTGTCACTCTCAAAAAGCCTATGCTCGGAAATGGCAGCTTGAGGATTCTCAGGAGGCCGTATGCTCACGTCCGGGCTGCCTTCCTGAAGGTCCTGATGGCTAGTACACTCCAAAAAGGCCTCCCAGCCTACATTCTGATGGAATGGAAGACCTGAGATTCCATTCTAGAGGCTTAAAACCTTTCATGTGCAGGGCATTGAACGCAGATTGGTCTGAAGAAGAAGAGTTGGTTTTTATATGCCGATTTTCTCTACCTTTTAAGGAGAACCAAACCATCTTACAAACCCTTTCTTCTCCCCACCAGAGACATCTTGTGAGGTAGGTGGTGCTGAGAGAGTTCTGAGAGAACTATGGCTGGCCCGAGATCACCCAGCTGGCTTCGTGTGGAGGAGTGGGGAAACCAACCCGGTTCACCAGATTAGAGTCCACCGCTCATGTGGAGGAGTGGAGAATCAAACCCGGTTCTCCATATTAGAGTCTGCTGCTCATGTGGAGGAGTGGGGAAATATACCCAGTTCTCTAGATTAGCGTCCACAGCTCATGTGGAGGAGTGGGGAATCAAACCCGGTTCTCGAGATTAGAGTCCACCACAGCTAACTGCTACGCCATGCTGGAAGGGTTGGTGCCATCCAGTGTCCGAGCTCATCTGCTAGAGCGAAGTAGGCAAAGGAAGAGTAGAGGGGGGAAGAAGGATGGCAAATGGGTGGTATTGGTGGTGGAGTGAATCATTTGCAACTATTTTTTACATGAGATGCCACCATAGTTTGACTTTTTGTGTGTGTGTATGTGGATTACCACCTCCTGGCACAGCCTGTATGGAAAAATGTTTTCCATGGAAAATGACTTGACACCTTTTCACAAGTCTTCTGAACGCTTTGATGCCAAAGGTTTTGTAGAGGGTTTTTTTTTTTTTTTGGGAGGGGGGGCATTTCAAAGTACCAGGACAACTTCAGACCTTGTACTTTTCTCTCTACACCGAAAAGCATTTATTTTGGGATGACAATCTGTGTGGAGGGTGTAAATCTGAACACCAGTTGTGTGTGTGCGCGCACGAGGAAGCCACAGTTGGCCCATAGCTTCCTGTCATGATGGTGGTGGAAAGGGCCACCAAGTTGCAGCCAACTTATGGCAACCTCTCATGAGGTTTTCACGAGAAGAGACATTCAGAGGTGGTTTGCCATTGCAACCTTGGACTTCCTTGGTGGTCTCCCATACAAGTACTAACCAGGGCCAACCTTGCTTAGCTTCCAAGATCTAATGAGGTCAGGCCAGCCTTTGCCATTCAGGCCAAGGCAATAATAATTGAATACTGTCAAGTCATAAATGACTTCTAACTGTGAATAATAATTGAATACTGTGAAGTCATAACTTACTTATAGCGACCCCTGATAGGGTTTGCAAGGCAAGAGACATTCAGAGGTGGTTTGCCATCGCCTGCCTCTATGTCGCAACTCTGGGCTTCCTGGGTATCCCGTCCAAGTCCTAACCAGCGCTGACCCTGCTTAGCTTCCAAGATCGGGCTTGCCTGGGCCATCCAGGCCAGATTATGCTAGGTCTAGACTCAGCGAAATATATCACGATGGGTCGCCGCATTAGTCTGTCTGTAGCAGTAGAAAAGAGCAGGAGTCCAGTAGCACCTTGAAGACTAACAACATTTCTGGCAGGGGATGAGCTTTCGTGAGCCACAACTCACTTCTTCAGAGACAGTGAAATACATGTAAATGTGCAGTTCTCATGTGGGGGCTGCACAGTGCTTGTTGACCAGGACAAATATCCCACGTTGGCAGGATGTGACACAGGAAGTGGCCCTTTCAGTGGGCTTGAATTGCTAAGCTATTTGAGTTGACACCAGTGTCCCTCCTTGCCTTGTTCTCCATTCTCCTTTTCCGCTGCATGTTCCAAACATCTGTTCTCTCATCTGGGTGGTTCTCTATCACACACATACCCTCCATCATTTCATTGTATGCACCCTTGTTTTCTTTGATCCTGCAACATTTGCGACGGAATGCTTGAAGTCAGCATCTCTCCAGTCAAACCCTTCCAGGTCTTGGAAGATCAGTTGTTGCACTCCCAGCTCCTTCAACTTCTTACCAAGTGTCTGCCTCTCAAAGGTTGCCTTGTCTTGTTCCCAGATCACTAGGCTGAGCCCCGGGTGGTAATAGAATGCTGGAGTGCTCCCCCAAAGGGGGCAATATGTATGGATTGTTGCATAATCACTTCATGCAGCCCTTCTATTCTCTCTTGTCCTTTAAGTCTTTATCCTACCTGTGAGGTGGGCCTTGGCCATTCCCGTCTTCCACATAATGAAACTGAGGCTGACCAAGCACAACTTTCCTATAGTTATGCAGTCAGTTTAAGGAAACAGTTCAGCCTCATTCTCCTCGGTCTGAGCCTGATACCCCCTGGGGACATATATACAGACGAGCTTACTGAACACCCCCTAGCTGATCGTTCTGCATGATTTCCTCTGGTCTGCCTGAAAGTTCACTCCACAGCCTTTTTTTCTCAGCCGTGCTCCTTTCTAAGCACCTGTTGGCCCGCACCTCCTTGTTCCCTCCTGCCTGGTCACTTTATTTTCCCATCTCACAGTGTATCATTTTGTTCCTTTCAATTCCGACGGTTCTTTCGCACGGCCGGTTCTGACCCACGAGGTTAATTCTCTCTCTTTTGTGTCATGCCTAGAGTCCCATGGCGATATCTCCCTGTTCAAAAGCCACATGTCCTGCTCTGTACAGGGCGGCGAAGCGAGCACGCCCGGTTCGGTCTACATGGAATACGGTGAGTGCAATAGGGCCACCGCTCAATTGTCTTCCAGCACTGCTCGGTAGACGGACCTCGGCCTGGCCTCTTGAGTTGTTGCAAGTTTGCTGTAGGGGTTTTTTGCATCCGTGAGATCATCCAATGAACAAGAACGTTTGCACTGGATGCCTTTTATCTGGCTGTTCCAATGTTAACTGGCTGGTGCTACAGTCGGAGCTGGACCTGACTAATTGCTGCCTGTTGGCTGCAGAGCTGACACCAGAGGAGTCTTTACTTTGGCAAGAATGAATGCCCTTTCTTTGGCGGTTTTGGAGGGCAGGCATAAAAAAGTGCCAGACTCAAATAAAACGTGTAGACGCTCACATGACAAAGTTGAAACTTATCAGACATATGTTCATGGCGTGTCCTATGTTTAATGAGCTAAGGGCCAGTTTAATTTATTTAAAAATACGGAAATGTCCAGTGAGACACCGGGCAGTACAAGGCTGCTGTCAGATACAAATGATTCTGTTACTCTGTCTGTGGCAAAATTTATAAGGGTAATAATTAAATACCAAAAGAATAACACGAAGTAAGGAATTTTCCCCCCCTTTATTTTCTGCTGAAGGCTATAGATGTATGAGCAGTACTAGATAGTTGGTTGGATGGATGGATGGAGCTGACACCTACAGGCTAAAACTGCTTTATAAAAATCCTCGGTAGAGGTTGAATTTGAAATATTCTCAGGTTCAGAGCTAACATGGGTGGGAGCAGGCCAGAACTCAGGCTTTGGGTCAGGAATGAGCACCTGCTGCTCCTTTCCACAAGGTGTGGGCCATCCATGGCAGGCCCATTTCCTGCCTCCTCAAAGACATTCCAGCGTTCTGACCTGTGTGGCACATCGTTTGATTCCTGGCCCCAACCAACCATCTGGAGGGGCCATAGCTCGGTGATAGAGCATCTGGTTTGCACGCAGAAGATCTCAGGTTCAGTCCCCAGCATAACCAGTTGAAAGGGCCAGACAGTAGGTGATGTGAGAGACCTACTCCGGGACCCTGGAGAGCCACTGCCAGTCTGAGCAGACAGTACTGACCTTGAGGGCCCAAGGGTCTGATTCAGTACAAGGCAGCTTCATGTATTCATGTAACAAGGAAGTGGTCGCCACATCTCTGCGTTTTCCATTCTGCTATGTTCCAGACAGCCTGAACTCTCCCTAGAAGCAAAAATTATTAAACTGAAGCTATTGTACTTTGGTCACATTGTGAGAAGGCAAGAATAATTGGAAAAGACAATAACGCTTGGAAAAGGTGAAGGCAGCAGGAAAAGAAAAAGACCCAACATGAGATGGATTGACTCAATCAATAGGGTTGCCAGGTCCCTCTTCGCCACCAATGGGAAGTTTTTGGGGCAGAGCCTGAGGTGGGTGGGGTTTGGGGAGGGGAGGGACTTCAATGCCATAGAGTCCAATTGCCAAAGCGGCCATTTTCTCCAGGCAATCTTATCTCTATCGACTGGAGATCAGTTGTAATGGCAGGAGATCCCCAGCTAGTACCTGGAGGTTGGCAACCCTGTCAATCAAGGTAACCACAGACCTCAGTCCTGAGCAAGGCTGTTAGCAATAGGATGTTTTGGAGGTCGTTAATACATAGGGTCACCATAAGTCAGAAGCGAGTGGACAGCACTTAACACACACATGTTTCATGTAAGGAAAATATGAGCGCAGTCCATATGAGAGCCCACCACCTCCCAAGGAAGCCTGTTCTACTGAGGAACTGCTCTAACTGTCAGGAAGCTCTTCCTAATGTTTAGCTGGAAATTCTTAATTTAATTTAAGCCTGTTGGTTCTGGTCTGATCTTCTGGGGCAATAGAAAACAACTCTGCCCCATCCTCTATATGATAGGTCTGGGGCCCACTGTATTCCCACTGGGGTCATTCTAATGCCTTGCCCTGATTCATACCATTGGTCCATGTCCCAGTATGGAATCTATTCCAAATGACTGGGTGTAGGGATGCACTTGGGGCTGTCTGATGCCAAGTTGGACCACTGCTCTATCAAGGTCAGTATTTTCTACTCTGACTGGCAGTGGCTGTCTGGGGACTCAGGCAGAGGTCATCTGCCACCAGATCCTTGCGGATGGAAGTGCTGCAGTCCGAACCTGGGTGTTCTGCATGCAGAGTCGATGCTTTATCACAGAACCCTTCGTTCCCAGCCCTGCTACCTGCTGATACCAGGAACTGAATTTTGGGACCTTTTGCAAGCAGAGCATGTGCTCTGCAGCTGAGCTATGGCTTGACCCCTTGCCAATCAGAAGACCGGCCTTGGAGTACCTGCAGAATGGCAAGAAAACCCTGGGCCGAATCTAGTGTTGAATAGCCTTGCATTCCAGGTGACCTGTGCTTCTGCTGCCAGACTCTTATCACTCTGGGTCTTCTAGTCTTTCAGGGTTTTGCTCATGACATTGGTCAAAGTCTTTAAGAATATGAAGAACATTTATTCCCTCCTCTTTTCCCTTCTCCAGATTCTGGCCAGTATCTGAACTCTGGGGAAGGGATGTTTCGGAGACCCTCGGAAGGGCAATCCCTGATTAGTTATTTGTCAGAGCAAGATTTTGGCAGCTGTGCAGACTTGGAAAAGGTAAGCACGGGAAGAGGTGAAGGGTAAAGTACTGGGCGCATTCACACGGGGCTGTTTACTACCAGTTAAACGGCAGGGAACTGGTATGGGAGAAGATTCACAAAATACCTTGGGCTTCCTGGGGATTTGTCCTTAATGCCGTGTTGAGGAACACTTTCATCCTAAAGCAAGGTTACATATGTTATTTATGGCCCTTCTTTTTCACTGAGGTTCAAGGCACATTACAAAATATCAAAACAGGCTGCATGAGAACATAAAAAAGCCCTGCTGGATCAGACCCAGGCCCATCAAGCCCACCACTCCTAACCACTACACCATGCTGGTGGGTTACACCACACTACACCAAGTTGTGCCATTCTGCACCACCAGTAATCTGTGAGTTGACTTCAAAGGGAGACCAGATTGGCCTAGTCATGGCAGGGAGGCATCTTCCGGGCTAAATGAAGATGGAACAAAGCATTTTTTTTTTGGTAGCTGCATTAACTTGAATCTCCGGGAATAATGCTGGGTCCAGTATAACCCCGTAGCTCTTAACTGATGTTAAGTGGGCCAGAGGGAGAACCAGTGAGTCCGGTTAAGTGAGACGAGTCCCAGTTTCCCAGGGGAACGGGGGGGGGGGGATATGAATTTCTTAAATAAACATCTAGCAGTAGCCAACAGGAGAGAGGATATGTGTGTGTGGTAGCACGGATAGAAAAGCAATAAAGATAAAAGCAAGGATGGTCCTAATGTTTTAAGCACACGATCATACAAACTAGATCAGGGATGTCAAACATAAGGCCCGCGGGCCGGATCCAGCCCCTTGAGAGCTTTTATCCGGCCTGCAAGCCAGCTGAGGCAGCCACCCCCAACTCTCGATCTGGGCTAGCAAGGCATGGCCCGGTCCTTGACATTTATGTCATATCCGGCCCTTGTAATAAATGAGTTCAACACCCCTGAATTAGATGCTTGTGAGGAAAAAATGAAGCCTGGACAGGAAGCTGACACTTCTCTACGGGATACCAAATTCTGCAGATGGGTGGAAAACTCTCAGGGCTGCAGAGATAGAATGTTGGGCTAAGACTCGGGAGACCCAGGTTCAAATCCTGGCTCGACCACGGAGCCTTCAGCCAGTCATTCATTCTTCGAGTGGTGAAGGGCAGATCATGGGAGCTGCCGCTTCTCCCCACTTGCCCTCTACCGAAACCTGCCTCCCATTTCTTCCGGGAAGCTCTCGATTGCTGCTGGGACAAACCGTCCTCCCCGGTCCTGTGCAAAGCTTAAACTTCTCCCCATTCCCATCGCCCAGGAAAACGCTCACTTCAGCATCTCCGAGTCGCTGATCGCTGCCATCGAGCTGATGAAGTGCAACATGATGAACCGGCAGCTGGAAGAAGAGGAGGACGACAGCGATAAGGAGATCCAGGAGCTGAAGCAAAAGATTCGCATCCGGAGGCAGCAGATCAGGACGCGACAGCTCCACCCAGCTTACCAGGATGTCAGCTCTGACGGTGAGTACACATGAACACATGAAGCTGCCGTATACTGGATCAGACCCTTGGTCCATCAAAGGGAGTATTGTCTACTCAAACCAGCAGCGGCTCTCCAGGGTCTCAGGCAGAGGTCTTTCACATCACCTACTTGCCTGGCCGGGGATTGAACCTGGGATCTTCTGCATGCCAAGCAGATGCTCTACCACTGAGCTACGGCCCTTCCCCTACTTCCTCCCTGGCCCACACATCTTCAAGGTGCAAATGTTTTTTTTTTCCAGATGGCTTGTTCGTTTGCAAGGCTTTCCCCCTTCCTTCATACCTTGCTGCTGATTTCTAGAAAGTGCAAAAGGGATAGAATCCAGGTGTGGGTCACATTTGAAATCAACAGATGAGTGACTCAAGAGCCCATCTTTATTCACTATTCTTTCCCTTGCTTTCAGTTTGTTTCTGATGTAGATTAACCTCTGGTAATCCTTTTGAAGGGTGAACTGCCGATGAAATGTTTTGGAATAACTGATCTTTACCTATGCGCCAAGAGGACAAATCATATAGTTCTGAAAGTGTGGCCCGTTGGTATGAAGGACAGAAAATACCAAATTACAGAACTTTTCCTCATTCTAGCACTGTCCTTCCAGGTTTTATGGCAACAGACAGCGGGTCCCAGTTCAGTTCCCGAGACTCAACACATCTGTCTGACTCAGGCTCTGCAGAAGAGGTGGACGAGTATGAGCTTAAAGGTAAGGTAGGACAGCTGGGAAGCTCTGTGCTTGCTCCAATCGAACCACTGGTTCACGTGTTGCTGCCTAGTCTGAATGGCAGTATCTCTTCAAGGCCCCCAAGCAAAGGAAGACCTTTCTCGGCACCTTCTACCTGGGACCCTTTGAACTGGAGATGCCAGGGGTTGAACTCGTGTTCCATCTCTGTCCTGTAGTTCTTCCCTGACAGGGCTCAGTGTATAGCCCTGAAGATAGGAGAGTGGTCTTCCCCTGTCTATGAAGGTAGTTCCACAGGGAAGCTATGTTGGTCTGCAGTAGAAGAGCTGAGTTCAAGTCCAGTAGCACCTTAGAGACCATCAAGATTTTCAGGGTGTAAACTTTTGAGAGTCAAAGCTGTTGGTATCCAACAAAGGGAGCTTTGACTCTGGAAAGCTCATATCCCTAAAATCCAGAAGACCCCAGGGGAATCCCCGCGGGACAAGCAAACTATGTGGCTCAAGGCTCCGACCAGGACCCAGGCACCCCACTCCCCCCAGCGCTGTCCCCGGTGGATCGGGAGAGGAGGAAGGCAGCCAGGAGCGCAGCACAAAAGCCGCGGACCACGCTGTACCAGTGGCAGGCCCACTGCACAAAGAGAGGGGCCGAATGTGAGGCCCGTGGCATTGCCGATCAGCTGCAACTGCACCTGATCGGCAGGTGCAGAGCCTGGACAGGGCAGAGCCAGGGAGGAAGGCCCACGTGGAGTCTTGGGAGGAAGGGCACGGAAATGAGGGAAGGTTCTTTTGAGCCCTCGCAGGAGGCGGGGCTAGGGACACTGGGGAGGGGGGAAGGGGTGGAGACACAGGTATATAAGGCACACTGAGGGCAGAGGCCGAGGACGATGCAGGCTGCTGTAGGTTCCCATCACGGGGGACGCAGTAGCTGGGAACGAGGAGAGTTCTTCATCCTCTGTCCCATCTGAGGCTGAGGGAGCTCCAGATGAAGGGGGGGGGCAAACCTGGAGGGGGTCAGCGGGGAGACAAAGGGGACACGTCCTCACAGCCTCTAAGGTGCTCCTGGACTTGAATCTCATGCCTACGCTGTCTGCTGAGAAGAGTTGCAGTTATTTGATCCAAAGCCAGAGGAATGAGAAAATGCAATAGAAGGGGCAACTGTCCAGGACTGGAGAAAATTTTTGCAGTGACTGCAAACGTCACTTGATTGGCTGGAGGCATTGAAGCTTCTGTTATGTATTGGTTCTCTCGACAAGGATAACTCTGTCAAATGTGAAAGCTCCTCATCACAGCAGGTTGCCTTCATCTGGATGGCCCAGGCTAGCCTGATCTTGGAAGCTAAGCAGGGTCGGCCTTGGTTAGTATGTGGATGGGAGACCGCCGAGGAAGTCCAGGGTTGCTATGCAGAGGCAGGCAATGGCAAACCTCCTCTGAAAGTCCCTTGCCTTGAAAGCCACATGAGGGGTAGCCATACAACGGCTGCGACTTGACTGCACCTCCCCCTGGCCTAGATAGCCCAGGCTAGCCTGATCTCATCAGATCTCGGAAGCTAAGCAGGGTCAGCCCTGGTTAGTAATTGGATGGGAGACCACCCAGGAAGCCCAGGGTCTCTGTGCAGAGGAAGGCAATGGCAAACCACCCCTGTTACTCTCTTGCCTTGAAAACCCTATGGGGACGCCATAAGTCGGCTGTGACTTGACAGCACTTTACACAAACACAAAATCGGAATGGGGAGAGATCTTCCTGTGATGACTTCTTCGCCATATGAAGTTGGCTGTCTGCCTGGCATAACTGCCTCCTGAAATGAAGGGCGGGATGCCAGTTTTAAAAACCAGAAGTGTGAAGGGGTGCTTTCCCTGCTTTGAAAATTAATAAGTAGGAACTGCAGAGAGACCGGCCACACCAATCCAGGAAAGTCGCCTAATCATAGAATCATAGTTGGAAAAGACCACCAGGGTCATCTAGTCCAACCTCCTGCGCAATGCAGGAAATTCACAACTACCTCCACAGCCCCAGTGACCCCTACTCCATGCTCAGAAGATGGCCAAGATGCCTCCCTCTCATGATCTGCCTAAGGTCATAGAATCCGCATTGCTGACAGATGGCCATCTAACCTCTTCTTAAAAACCTCCAGGGAAGGTGAGCTCACCACCTCCCGAGGAAGCCTGTTCCACTGAAGAAGCACTCTTAACTATTAAAAAATTCTTCCTAATGTCTAGACGGAAACTCTTGATTTAATTTCAACCCGTTGGTTCTGGTCCATAGACATGAAGTGGATGAGATAGTGTTCCCCAACTCCTTTGGAAAGCATTTGGTCAGGTTTTCTCCCTGGCGTGAGCAACTAAGTGACCTGGTCTGGTTGACTATAAGCGATTTGTTCTTCTCTCTGCCGTTCCCTTGGCCTGCCTTCACACACGGAAGACCCGAAGAAGGAACAAGCATAGTAGCAGAATATCTGTGGACATTCCCGCCGTAGGGTTTGGGTGTGTATCACATGCACATTAGAACTCCCCTGTGCAGGGAATAGGGAATTCTGTGGCTGTTTCATTCAATCCCAGAAAAGTGCTGAAATGAGCTCATTGTCTCTGGAGGTGTAAAATGTACATGTGCTTCCCCCCTCCCTCCCGTCCTTTCTGCTGACATGAGATATTTTGTCATCACCGTATCATGCAGATGGTAACGATGGATCTAACCTGATTCAAATGTCCAAGAACGGCCTATCAGTCTCAATGGCTTCCTTGTTTTCAGGTACACCTCACTCCGTGTCCGTCAGTCTGTGCGTCAT
This sequence comes from Euleptes europaea, assembly GCF_029931775.1. Lineage (NCBI taxonomy): Eukaryota > Metazoa > Chordata > Lepidosauria > Squamata > Sphaerodactylidae > Euleptes > Euleptes europaea. Next base: position 3,520,587 of record NC_079316.1, read on the forward strand.
TTGGGAAGATCCCGCTTGGGATGCCCAAATAAGTGTCTCCTTGTAGAGCTCCCGTGTTTCCAAATCCCCTCGCTTGCTTTTCCTTTAATCACTGTAACCGCAAACAACCCCACAGGGCTAAAAAAAAAGGTTGAAATGATTTTCACGGCGCGCTATAGCAACACTGCAAATGCATGATTGTTGTAAGCTGAGAGCGTACACCGAACAAGCATATCGTGGAGTTATTCGGCAGAGGTGAAGTACAAAGTTGAAGCTAGCCGCTTCTGGTGGTGTCTGAAGCTCAATTGCTTTCCAGTTGTGGACAGGAATGTAAGAGACCTAATCCTGGGTCCAGAATTCTGTTTCCAACAGAACACAACAGCACACTGGCTAATCTGTAATTATTAAAATGGTAGCAGATTCTGTGGCCTCCTAGGATCATACAACTGTGGATGAAAGGAAAAGATATTTCATTTGAAAAAGAAAGCATCTTCTCAGTGATTGACTCCATTCCCTGTCGCTTATTTGGATTTTGGACTTGTGATATATTTTGCCCACTTGAGGGCAATTGAACTGGTTTGCTATTGTTTAAGTTAATGTTATGTTGTTATTGTTATCTATTCTGTGACCTATTTGAATCTGCTACCATTATAATAATTAGAGATTAGCCAGCAAGCTGTTGTGTTCTGTCGAGGCTCCCATATTACAGCATAGGTTTTTCTTTCTGTTAGTATCCAATCGTATCTAGGCAGAGGGATGAATGGCTCATAAGCAAGGCTCCATGATGTAATAGTCATGCCTTGAGATCTGTACAGTTTGATTTGCTTGTGCCATTTACCCTGGATGGGCGTGAACAGCCTTTAGAGAAGAAAAACATATACAGGCATACCTCGTTTTATTGCGCTTCGCTGTATTGAGCTTTGCAGATATTGCATTTTTTAACAAATTGTAGGTTTGTGGCAACCCTGCGTCGAGCGAGTCTTATCGATGCCATTTTTCCAACAGCCTGTGCTCACTTTGTGTCTCCGTGTCACATTTTTAGCAATAAAGTATTTTTAATTAAGAAATGTACATTGTTGTTTTTAGACATAATGCTATTGCAAACCTAATAGACTACAGTATAGTGCAAACATAACCTTTATATGTACTGGGAAACCAAAAAAATTTGTGTGACCCGCTTTATTCCGATATTCACTTTATTACTGTGGTCTGTAACCAAACCCGCAATATCTCCAAGGTATGCCTGTACACCTCTCCTGTGTAAGTTTAGTACAAATATTTGTCTGCACACATATCTGGAAGCCGCCTCATATGTGTACTAGCCCTGCATCACTGAATAGACCCAGTTTGCTTCAAAGCATCTTTACCCGTGAGTGCCCGTTATGCCACCTTAGCTTTCACTGAGCAGTTCATCCTTTGTCTGGGCTGTACCCCTTCAGATTGCAGGGCATGGGCTCACCTGGCTGAATGTGCCTCCGTACAAAAAATAATTCACGCATGTAGATGTTAAAGAAAAGGCTAGTCTAGAATCTCTGACCTGGACCTCATCAGATCTCGGTAGCTAAGGTGGGTCTGCCCTGGTTAGTTCTTGGATGGGAGTTGTCGATAAAGCCCAGGGTGGCTACGCAGAGGCAAGCGGTGGCAAACCCCCTCTGAACATATCTCGCCTTGAAAACCCTATGGGTTTGCCAGCGTGGTGTAGTGGTTAAGAGCGGTGGTTTGGAGCGGTGGACTCTAATCTGGTGAACCGGGTTGGTTTCCCCACTCCTCCACATGAAGCCAGCTGGATGGTTTTGGGCTAGTCACAGCTCTCTTAGAGCTCTCTCAGCCCCACCTACGCTCACTAAGTACTTCAAACTCCTTTTTGTAAAGCTGCCAAGGCCGTAAGATAAGGCCACCTGGCAAGCTGCAGCACAGGGTTGAGGAGGGGCTGTGGCTCAGTGGTAGAGCATCTGCTTGGCATGCAGAAGGTCCCAGATTCAATCCCCAGCAGCATCTCCAGTTAAAGGGTCTAGGCAAGTAGGTGATGTGAAAGACCTCTGCCTGAGACTCTGGAGAGCCACTGCCGGTCTGAGTACACAATACTGACTTTGATGGACCAAGGCAGACCTTCAGTAGAAGGCAGCTTCATGTATTCAATACCTGCTCAGGGAAAGTGTTTGTTCATTCATCCATTTCCAAGATTTGTATCCTGCCTTTCTGCCCTTACAAAGGCCGCCAAGACAGACAACAATTTAAAATATACAAGATAAAAATCACATTTTAAAACCATTGAAATCAACCCTTTCCCCAAAACACACGTCATTAAAACAATTAAAAAACAGATACGTACAAAACATAAAACCAGCAATTAAAACACTAGGTAGGAAGGAGAGATCATCGAGAGAATGCGAAACGAAACAAAAGTCTCCCCCTCCTGGCCGAAGGTGGCGGCAGAAGGAGGCAGGCAAGTCTCTCTGAGGAGAGAGTTCCAGAGCTTTGGTGCCACAACCTGGAAGTCCCTTTCCTGGGTTGTCCACCCCACCTAATCTCAGAAGGCGGGGGTGCTTATAACAGGGCCTCCGAAGGTGACTGCTGGGTTTGGGCAGGCTCATAGGGGACGAGGTTCTTCTTCAGGTGTGTCGGTCCCACACCGTATGGGCCCTCAAAGGTCATGACCAGTACCCTTGAATTGTGCCCGGAAAGAAATTGGGGACCAGTGCAGATGAGCTAAGACGAGAGTGATCTGATCCCTACGACCGGCTCCAGTTGACATCCTGGGTGCAGCTTTCTGCAGTAACTGAAGCTTCCGAACTCTGAGTTGCTCAGCACATGTGAAAGCTTCTATATACTAACAACCTTGCTGACTTCTATTTCCATGTGTGTTTCTCTGGGTGATTAACAATGAATTAACTCTTTCCCCCCCATGTCCCCCCATGTAGATCGCCAGCCTTTCTGTCCTTATCCCCGTTCTAATCTTGCTTGCTTCCCGCACTTCTAGGCCTCTTTGCTTGCTTACTTCTGGTAGCGGTAGATGATGCAGATCTGGGGGGGGGGGGAAGCCACGCAGCCAGTGAAATCAGCACGCTAAGTCAGACCGATGGTCCGTCCGGCTCAGCGGCCGGCCTGCTGGCCCCGTAGATGTTTGTGAAGTGCAGGCTCGCTCCCATATTGCGAGTCCACAGCCAGGGGCTCCTGTATTTAAAACAGAAGTTGCTGTTCTGGCCACCACAGCCAGTAGTTCTCTGTGTAGCTCATTTTAAAAAGCCATTTTTAAAAAGCCGAGATCCTGCCCAAATACAATGCCAGAAGAGGCTGTGTGTATTTTAAAGCAAGGATGGCTGATTCCTTCAGCCTCATAGCCCAGACTACCCTTGATCCGAGGTGCTGGAGGGGGGGGTGGAGTGCACCCCCCCGCATCTGGACCCAGGGAGACCCTTTCCCCTCCCTCCTAAACTGAAGAACTTGCCGGTTCACCCTGTCCTGTTGGGAAGCAGCTATTTGTTTCCTGGGATTCGGGGCGCCCATCTAGTTAGTCAGAGGATCAGACTTGCATGCTTTGGATCTCCCCGTGTACCAATGCTGCCCAGGCCGAAAACAAAGCACGAGATGCCCCCGTCATGCCCATGAAGCACCATCCTGATCAAGGCTAGGGTTGCTGACCTCCAGGTGGCACCTGGAGATCTCCCGCAATTACAGTGGATCTCCAGACGATCAAGATCAGTTCAGTTCCCCTGGAGAAAATGGATGCTTTGGAGGGTGGACTCCATGGCATTGTACCCCGCTGAGTCCCCTCCCCAAACACTGCCCTTCTCCAGGATCCACCCCCAAAATCTGCAGGTATTTTTCAACCCAGAGCTGGCAACCTTAGCTGTGACCACACACCCCCTCATCTCCTGGTGGGAAGGCAGCGGCCTTCTAAGCAGCAGTGCCTTCTGCTTCCAACCTGGCACAAGGAGGGGCGGAAGAAATTAGATAACGTTAGGACAACAGATTGAGTGCACGCCCTGGGCCATGAGTTAGCCGTTCCTCGTGTCTGGCCTCCAAATTTGCCTGCTTCTTGAGCGTGCTAGCCTTTTTGGCTAGAAGCCTTGGTCCATACTCCCAGGAGCGTGAAGTTCTCCATATACTGAGCACAGGGCAGAGTTTTAGCCGACCCATTTGAGCAAGCACCTGTCCCAGCTGTAGATCAGTTGCTTATTTAAAATAAGGGGGGTTATAGTCCCAGCTGAAATCCATCCAACGTGCTCATAGTCATATATGGTGTTTTTTTTTCTCTCCCCTTGCCATACTGTGACTTAGATGCAGATATCAAGAGGAACGCAGCTCCCAGCAAGAAGGCCTTCCTCTCCTCTGGCTCCAGGTATGTATCTTCATTTTTAGAGGGGAATAGTACCATGGTTAGTTCCTCTCTGTGTTCTCCTTAGGGTTGCCAGGTGGGCTTTGGGGAAGGACTTGGGAGTGGAGAGAGGATGCAGCACCATGCAGGAGTTTTCTTCTTGGACTTCTGGTTGATATAATCACTGCTGCTTCTTTATCCAGCAGCTTCCACTCCTTCCTTCACTCGAACTCGGCAGAGGCTGTGGCCATGGGCCTGCTGAAGCAGTTCGAAGGGATGCAGCTTCCCGCCGCCTCGGAGCTGGAGTGGCTCGTGCCGGAGCGTGACGCCCCACAAAAGGTAGGATTTCTCCAGCTTTGTTCCAGTTTGCGGACCAAAGTGTGGTCCCACCAGTGTGGTGTAGCGGTTAAGAGTGGCAGTTGGTTTCCTCACTCCTCCACGTGAAGCCTGCTGGGTGACCTTGGGCCAGTCATAGTTCTCTAAGAGCTCCCTCAGCCCCACCTACCTCCCAAGGTGTCTGTTGTAGGGAGGGAAAGGGAAGGCGATGGTAAGCTGGTTTGAGTCTCCTTAAAAGGTAGAGAAAAGCAGAGTATAAAAATCAACTCTTCTCCTTCCTTCTTTCTTCTTCTTCCTTCTTCTTTTTTTTCCCTTGGGAACTTTCCAGAGCTAGTGTGTTGAGACCTTTATGTCTCCAAGGCCTTAGGTTCGTCCAGTTCGCTGGGGATGAGGGCAGGTTATAAATTTGAAAAAGTAAATAAAAATAAATAAATATGTGCACAGCTGGCCCAAGAAATCTTTTTCATGCCCTGCTCCCACTAATGAACATGCAAGAGAATTGTCCAAGTGCCTGATTGAAATTATTGGGAGCTGAATGAGACTCTGGTCTGCAGCTTATATTTGAAACAGCCAGGTGGGTTGTTCAACATGGAACAGATATGCATCCGTTGCCCCCTTTGATGTAGCAAAGTTTGGGCCAGGCGGGTTGATCGCTTTCCTGGGTCCTGGTAGAGCTGCCTCCCTAATCCCGAGACAAGGCCGGTGAGCTCAGAAGAGGCCTTTGGGCCCCTGCTTTGATTCTGCCCCGCTGTCCACTGTGGGTGACAGTTGACCGGTCCTTCAGCAGGCGAAGCGAAGCGAGGCAGGTCAACGGAGGGCCTCGCAAAAGGGCTTCTCTGTGTGCCTAACTGCAAGAGAAGGCACTGAATAGCGCAGGGCAGCCTGAATTAGCTCCAACAGCAGCACAGACAGCCTGTCGTGTCTACTGCTGATGTCCCCCTGGCAGCTTCTCCGACCTGTTAGCTCCAGAGTCTCGCAACGCCCCTGATCTGCAACTCGCTGTTGGTTTTCAGGGCCCAAGGCTGACTCTGAAAAAGATCTTTAAGCGGCCCCAGTGGTATAAGAAAAGGCAGCTTTCCAAAAAGCTACGGCTGGTAACGTCCGATGGGGAGTGTGCTTGCTCACCGTGTGCTCTAACAGCCTTTATTAAATGCCCGTCTAGAACGCCAGGGTGTGCGTGTTGTGTGTGGCTCTGCACTCCTTGGATGAAAGGGCTTGGTTTGCAGTAGAGGTCTATAGGCAGGGCTGTTCACTCTCTTAAGTCAAAAGAGTTCAAATTCACGCCAGGCCAACAGTAATTCTGCAATTTTAAACTGCAAGGTTTGATCTGCTCCTCATCTTTGTGGGGTGTTGGTGGAATTTGACACGGTGGTATTGCACAGCAAGTCAGTGGCAGAAGGAAAGGTTGGACTATAGTCGGACGAGTACTCCACAATAAGAGTGTAAAACACAGAATCTAAATGTAGAACAGTATGAGAACCTCCTTTTTTATGTTTGTCTGAAAAAAGAGTAAGGGACCAACTGCAAGAAAAGCAAAAACCTAAAAACTTAAAAGTAAAAAAGCAAATATATCTCTTTTCAAATACCACTAAAAACAAACAAACTAGAATGAATGAGCCAAAAAGGAAAACGCTCATAAGAGCCAAAAAGGAAAACACCGATAAAATGAATTTTCTGTTAATATATACATACACAATACATGAAATACATGTCTAGTTAATAAAATTTCTGGCAGGGTATAAGCTTTCATAAGTCGAAGTGAGCTGTGACTTATGAAAGCTTATACCCTGCCAGAAATTTGGTTAGTCTTTAAGGTGCTTCTGGACTTTTGCTCTTTTCTACTGCTGCAATCAGACAAACACGGCTGCCCATCATGATCTGCCTCGAGATAATGACACATAAGAAAAAAACATGTTTTGGCCACAAGTCTTTGTCAGTGGTTAAGACGGAACATCTACCCAACCACATCCACAGAGATTTTGTGTGTAATGCTGATCCAATGAAAGAAAGAAGTTCAACTCAAAAATCCTCAAATCTCCTGTATATAACACTATCAATGAATGAAAAAAATATTTTTTAAAAACCAAAATTGTGTCTTTTACATCCAAAGACGCCACCTCGATACACTCTGTTTTCCCTCTCTTTGAGGAATATTCCAGGAGGCTTAAGCAGCTTTGAGTGCGAAACACACTCACCTCAGGCTGGGTTGGGCAGGTGATTGCCTCTCCTCTCCATTACTGTGTCCTAGCAGACTGGCTCATAGGGAACAGGTTTTCCGAGGCTTGCAGACTCACTATTAGAGCAAATCAAATGCTGTTATTATTGTAGAGATACAAATACTATTGTGTAGGTCAGGGAATGAGGAAATGGGTTCAGAGTAGGCAAAATCTAAAGATCTTGCCTGTACACAAGAGAGCCAGTGTGGTATAGTGGTTAAGAGCGGTGGTCTCTAATCTGGTGAACCAGGGTGGTTTCCCCACTCCTACCCATGAATCCAGCTGGTTGACCTTGGTCTAGTCACAGCTCTCTTAGAGCTCTCTCAGCCCCACCTACCTCACAAGGTGTCTGTTGTGGGGAGAGGAAGGGAAGGAGATTGCAACCCGATTTGATTCTCCTTAAAAAAGACAGAGAAAGTCGACATATAAAATCAAATTCTTAATCGTCTCCCCCTCTGGAGCGGATTATTCAGAGTAGGCTGACGCAAGTGCATTTGCTTAACACCTCCTTCAGACTGCAAAATTGGATGTAATGGTGCAGAGCCCACATGCGATCTACACCCTATAGAAGAGAGAAGTTCCTGGAAGGCACCAACTGGGGGGTCAATAGGGGGGTTGCAGAAACAGAACAGCCCTGTTTATACCTTGCTGCATATTAAGGGTCCACCCAGAGCCCGTCTATGCCTTTTAGCGCTGTTGGAAGGGACTAATAGCACCAGCTTGAGCCCTTGTAACATGGCTGATGGGCGACACTCAGCTTCTCTTGCTGCCGTTTCTCTCCTCACCCCTCACTAATGGGTCCCGCGTCGGCTTTGCAGAGGTGCTTCCGTGGCGTGACCCCTGGTTCTGCTCTTGGGCGCTTCCCAGGAGATGCTCTTATTTGCCAGTTAGCCATAGCTTAGAGCATTGGCACCCATTCTCTTTAAAGATTGCTTAGTTTATGTCAAGGGGAAGTTGGTTTCCCCCCCCCCCCAACAATTAAGAATAACAGATACCATCAGGCAGGACTGGGTTTTTGCCCTGAGGGAGCATAAAATTTGGAAGCCAGAAAATCTCAGAATCTTTAAAGGGGTGGGGGGTGGGAGCCAGATGAGACAGCTGCAGAGAAAACAAAAAACCCAAGGGGGTGAGGTATGATCTATTTAAATCAATTGTTTTGCTGCCAAATAAGGTGGGGTTATTTGTACTGGCCGTCTACCACTGTATGTGGAAGAGCTGTTAGAAGAATGTGATGGGATCGCCATGAGTTGGCTGCGACTTGACGGCACTGTTCACCTCCACCGGCTGGAGGCTGCTTGGCCAAATCTGCCTACATAAATTGGCCTTTAATTTGCTAAGCCAGAAGCAAGAGAAGTCTGTGGGAGGGCTGGTGAGTGGGTGTGGTAAAAGGATCTACTGTGTCCCCCCCCCCCGACACTACATGAGATAGAGGGAGGGGACCCACCACCCTCCATGCCCATCTCCAAGTCCTCCATTTTTAACATTAGTCACTGATCAGGGGTGCAGATGTTCAAGGGTTAGAACAGGGATGTCAAACATAAGGGCCAGGGGCCGCATCCGTCCCCTTGAGAGCTCTTACCTGGCCCGCAAGCCAGCCGAAGCAGCCACCCCCACCATCTCAATCTGGACTGGCGAGGCATGGCTCCACCTGACCAAGTGACGTTTATATCATATCCAGCCCTCGTAACAATTGAGTTCGACACCCCTGGGTTAGAATGTAGCCGTTTCTGTTCCCCCAGTAATGACAGACGAGAAGTGCCTAATCAAAGGCGTCCTCTTTTATGTTCCCTTGCACTGGATAAGAGAATTGGGAAGAGCTACTACTTTGCTTCTCAGCAGGGGAACAAATTTATTTATTTACTTACTCATGTTATTTATAGTTAATACAGTAGTCAGGATGGGACAGTCAGTAAACAATGTAATAGAGGTAGGGTTGTAGAACCAACCAGATGTCCACAAACAGCACTGAAGCAAAGCTTAAGTATTAACACTGACACATTAAATGACACAAAATTCCATAGTAGGATCCTAGGTTCAACAAGCTTATACACAGTCGTATAGACTATAAAGTCCCTAATTTCCCCCCCAAGTAATTTTGTGACTCGTTTAGTACAACGCACTTCTATTGCCTGCGTAGGAAAGCCAGCAGCAATTTCAATTGCATATGAAGTTGTCAGTGCATTAATTCTGCATTGAGTATAGCTTTATTACTGTAAATAGCTACTCATCCAACTCAAGGGATACAGGAACGATTGTTTCCCCTGCTCCTTTTCTTTGGGTGTCTGGAGTGGAACAAAGGCTCTTAAGAGGGATGGGAATGCTGATACCGTTGGAGCCACACTCGATGGGTAAAATGGTATGCATTTGTGTGGCGTGGGTCCTGGCGCTGACCCCCTCTCTTTGTCCTCTTGCAGCTGTTGCCAATTCCAGATTCCGTGCCCATCTCCCCTGACGACGGGGAGCACGCCGATATTTACAAACTCCGAATCCGGGTCCGTGGGAATCTGGAATGGGCGCCCCCACGGCCGCAGATCATCTTCAACATCCATTCAGCACCAACGTAAGAAGAAAGACTATTTCAAGCCTTCAGCAATGTGTGTGTGTGTGTGTGTGTGTGTCCCTGGATATGCAGCTATGCTCAAAACAGGGTTTGTCTCCAAGACAGCAAAAAGCTAGCCAAAGGGAGCTTAGACTCTGGAAAGCTCATACCCCCCAAATCTTGTTGGTCTCTAAGGTGCTGCTGGACTTGAATCTAGCTCTTCTCCTATTAAGGGCTAAATGCTGTTCAGAGAGCTTGTTGGAGCGAAAGACGCTCCAGGCTATGCCTACCAGCCGCCTTGTGTCCCTTAGGAAGAAAGGTGGGCTAGAAACTTTTAAAAAATGCATCCATTTCATAAAATAAGATGCTTGGTGGGGAGGGGTTCCCATGAAAGCATTTGTCTCTTCTCTAGACCATGCCTTGGCCTGATGGCCCTTGACGTGAGATCTAGAGATCTGCATTCAAGTCCCCTTATAGGAGTGGTTCTCAGTCTAGCCCAGGGGTGTCAAACATAAGGCCCGGGGGCCAGATTTGGTCCCTTGAGAGCTCTTATCTGGCCTGTGAGCCAGTCATGGCAGCCACCTCCTCCAGTCCTAATCTGGGCTTGCGATCCCAGCGCAGGCTCATCAGCCGAGGCAGCCACCCCCACCCCAACCCCAATCTGGGATGGGGTGAGCCCACTGCTGGTGAGCCAGCCGAGGCAACCACCATCCCCATCCTGGTCCTGATTTGGGCTGGCGAGGCATGGCCCGGCCTGACCGAGTGACATTTATGTCATATCCAGCCCTCGTAACAAATATGTTCGACCTCCCTGGCCTAGACCTATACTCTGTCTGTTGGTCCTCATTGTCCCATCCTCTGGTTGTCTTGCTTCAATGGCTGCCAGGGAAATCTTTCTGGTACAGCAGCTGCAGGGGAGGGCTTTTTAAATGTCTGCAGGGGCCCAGTTTGGCTTGGGAAGCAACGTGGGGTGGTGGGCAGGAGCCTCTCCTTCCCACACAACGTGGTCCTGAGCTGTATGGGACTGCTTGGTGGCTGTGGGGAAAGTGACTCGGACCCTGTTAAAAATCATATTGTCATCTGACCATAAATTCCCCTTGCAGATGTCCCCAGCAGGCCCTTGTTAAGAAATGTTCAGCGAACCTGACTAGTAGCGGGCATGTATTTTGTTCTGTTTATCATCGCTATTTTGTCCCTGGTTAGGCGGAAAGTGGTGGTGGCGAAGCAGAATTATCGCTGTGCGGGCTGTGGAATCAGGACAGACCCCGGTGAGTTCTAGAGACTCTTTATCATTGCTTGTGTCCTCGATTTCAAAGGTTTGACGCAGTTCAGGTTTTTAAAGGCCAGGATGCCGTTCTGTCTGTGAAGGAATGGACTCACAAGCCTTCCCGGTTACTTTGAGTTGCTCTCCGGGAGATCAGGAAACACTGCAGCCATGCCACCCTTTTGCCTTGCTCCTCAGGAGTGCCAAAAGCAATCAGGGTAACAACCAGTGTTGCTAGCAATTCTGAGAGTATCTCCTGCTGAACGGAGTTGCGTATCTGTTACTCTGTACCTGCACTGCTGCTTAAAGTCTCCACCTATTTGCCACACCTCCTGCTTTACACCTTCACACTGGTTTGGAGGCCATCTGTTGTTGCTTATTAATTTTCGTGGTATCGTGCACCAGGGATGGCGAGCTTACCTGCTGCCCCTCCTGATTACTGCACTTCCAGTATTTCCCGTTCAGCATTCTCATAGTTCTCATGGTTGGGACTTCTCCCCATTGTCCTTTGCAATGTAAACAAGATGGAGTCCCCAGGGGTTAAGCCTGAGTCCCACACAGCATGTGCCTCTCCAAAGTGCTGATCAAGATGGAAGAGCTTCTTCTGTGTCCATATAGGCTCCCCTTGGGAGAGTCTCTCTTCTCTACCCCAGTCATTGAGCCCTTCCTGCCATAAGAGGAAGGGTTTAGTGTGTAGCCGTTTGGCTCCTAGCAGCTTCTATACCTTTGGGTGTGACATTTAAGCCCTAGTGTGAGAGGATGAAACCATTAGAGCCATTGTCGTATCTAATGCTCTGCGCTGCTTGGGGCTGGATGGTTCCTCCCCCAGGCCTCTCTTTCCTGCAAGCTCTGAGGTTGCAGCTGGGTTTCATCGCACAAACAGAGTGCAGTCATAATGACTGAAATGTTGGGTGGAGGGCATGTCGCCAGCGTTCCCGTGGACACCGTGGTGCCTGCCAGCACCGTTCCATGTGCCCGCCACGTGTTTTTTGGAAAGTGGCTGGGGACAAGTGGGACTTTTACACAGCAAGGCTTCTGATTGGTCATTGGGAGTTTGATCTTTCCTATGTCAGCTCAGTTCAGTTTATTTACAGTCATTTGACCAGCAAATATCAGTGCAATTTCCTGTGTGAGTGAAGGAAGCTGCGGCAGCCACTTTGTGGTTGGCTCCCCCTCCTGCGGCAGCTATTTTAGGACTGTGCCCACCACACTGTGTCAGAATTCTGTGGGCAGAAGGTGCCCACAGGCTGAAAAAAGTTTAGGGACCTTTACTCCATACCCATCTGTGCATGCAATGTGCTGTACAGAAATAGGACTCATAACACATCCTTCTTGGGCAGTACCCTTTTTCTTGTTCTTGATACGATTGGACGGACCAGGTCCTCCTGACTCCCCAGGGAAAGGCTAAGAGTTCTCTCCTCCTCCCCCGCCTCCCCACCACTTACAGATTACATCAAGCGCATGCGCTACTGTGAGTACCTGGGCAAATACTTCTGCCAGTGCTGCCATGAGAATGCCCAGATGGTCATTCCCAGCCGCATACTGCGCAAGTGGGACTTCAGCAAGTATTACGTCAGCAACTTCTCCAAGGACCTGCTGAGCAAGATCTGGAGCGACCCCCTCTTCAACGTGCAGGACATCAACGCCGCCCTCTACCGCAAGGTCAAGCCGCTCAACCAAGTCCGGGTAAGTCGGGCTGAGCTTTCCATGCCACGGGTTTCATTCTGTGATGTACCGCTTGGATTGTCCGGCTTCCTCCCAAAGGATCCTGGGAGTTGTAGTCCAGCAGAGTTGCTGAAACGTAAATTAGAAATACAGTTCTCGGGATTTCCAAAAGAGAAGGAACAGCTGCCCAATCAGTTTAGCTCTATCCTATGAGGAAAGGTTGAAGGAGCTGGGTATGTTTACCCTGAAGAGGAGAAGACTGAGAGGGGATATGATAGCCATCTTCAAGTACTTGAACGGCTGTCGTATAGAGGATGGTGCTCAGTTGTTTTCTGTTGCCCCGGAAGGTCGAACCAGAGCCATCTAGACATTAGGAAGAATTTTCTAACAGTTGGAGCGGTTCCTCAGTAGAACAGGCTTCCTCAGGAGGTGGTAAGCTCTCCTTCCCTGGAGGCTTTTAAGCAGAGGTTAGATGGCCATCTGTCAGCAATGCTGATTCTATGAACTTGGGCAGTTCATGGGAGGGGGGGATCTTGGCCATCTTCTGGGCATGGAGTAGGGGTCACTGGGGGTGGGGGGGAGGTAGTTGTGAATTTCCTGCATTGTGCAGGGGTGTTGGACTAGATGACCCTGGTGGTCCCTTCCAACTTTGATTCCATGATTCTATGTACTTGAAGATGGATATCATGTCACCTCTCAGTCTTCTCTTCTCCAGGCTAAACATACCCAGCTCCTCCCCATGTTCCCCTTTTCCCCAGCTTTGCATTTTCTCTTTCTCTGTGCTCCTCTTTCCTTTGCCACTGCCCATTCCATTGAGATGAGGAGTTTGAGAAGTCCCTTCCTGGACAAAGGCTGTGTGTTCCTTTGTCTGCACCTTCTGAGGCACCTATATGCATGATTGCGTATCGGCCAGGAGGAGACTTGCATATTCTGCATCCTTGAAACTCAGATCTTGCCTCCTTGATCTTTTCCAGCTGTTGAGGATCCAGCTGTACCACATGAAGAACATGTTCAAGACCTGCCGCCTCGCAAAAACGTAAGTAGTGTAGGGCTGCTACCGAGACCTTCCAGGCCCGTCTCTCGAACCGGTGAAGGCAGGGAAAACATCTGTGCAGAGCCCCTCGTTTTGTGGCCTTGGGCAAATGACACGGGCTGTAATCTTGGCATCTTGGCCATCTTCTGGGCAGGGAGTCACTGGGTGTGTGTGGGGGGGGAGGTAGTTGTGAATTTCCTGCATTGTGTAGTGGGTTGGACTAGATGACCCTGGTGGTCCCTCCCAATCTATGATTCTATAATCTGTCAAATGGGACCAACTGCAACCACCCTGGCTTGTTATGAGTACTAATCCCAGTCGAGCTTACAAAGTACTTTGCAAACTGTTCTGGATGACTCTGGCCAGGCCTGATTCAGATATAGGAGTGTATTTAAGAAACTCTGGGCTTCTAGTTAGAAGAGGAGTTGGTTTTTATACTCCAATTTTCTCTGCCTTTCAGGATTCTCAGAGCAGCTTATAATCACCTTCCCTTTCCCTCCCCACCATGGGCACTTTGTGAGAAAGGTGACACGGGCTGTAATGAGAGTTGGGAGAGAACTGTGACTAGCCCGAGGTCACCCAGCAGGCTGCATGGGTAGGAGAGGGGAATCGAACCTGGCTCAGAGTCTGGCGTTCTTAACCGCTACACCACACTGGCTCTCCTGTGTGTGTGTGTGAAGTGCCGTCAAGTTGCTTCCGACTCATGGCGACCCTATAGCTTTCCCATATCAGATCATTTAACTCCTAGCCAGGGATACACTTCAGTAACACTGCAGGTTTGTTTTGGGAATAGCACACAAGTAAATACTACTAGAGAATCTCTGCCTCCATTTTAAGCTTTTTATTAAAGCATCACTATTGCATTCTTAACGTAGACGAAATCTACGAAACATTATACCATCCTTCCATCATTGTTACACAGATAATTAAAGGAGAGCACTTAACATTACCCCATAAAAGTCTCTTACCCCAAAAGTAAGCAGGTCACAGGCAAGAAGCCCCTTCTCAGAAGAAGCTCCCAATCAATGCAACCTCCCATATTTATAGGATATAAATCAGACTAGCCCGATCTTGTTAGATCTCAGAAGCCAAACAGGGTAGGTCCTGACTAATAAAGGAATTCTGGGGTCTGCAGAGGCAGGCAGTGGCAAAACACCTCTTGCCTTGAAAACCCTACTGGTTCGCCAGATGTCAGCTGTGACTTTATGCACACAAAATCATCTAACAATAGCTAACAAGGTTATACCAAAACAAGGCAAGACAAATGGAAAATAGTCACTGCAGGGGAAGTGAGAGGAAAGGCAGAGAGACTGTGATCAGCAAGATTCATGTTGTACAGCACAATTTGCCAGTATCCTTTGCTTTCGTCATTTTGTACCAGCTGCGGAATTTATTTGCAGGGGAGGGACAGGGAATATGGGTGATGGTGGTGGGGTTTTACACAGAAAACAGGCCATCTTCTCGGGGTGTTGATCTCTAGTTTGGATCTTCCTTGCAGGCTTCTGGATTCCTTTGACAGTGTGCCTGGCCATCTGACGGAGGACCTCCACCTCTATTCCTTAAATGACCTGTGCAACACCAAGAAGGGGGAGCTGGTTCCCCGCTTGACAGAGCTCTTCAAGGCGGGGACCTTGCACGTTGAGAAGTGTATGGTAGGTAATCTTCCACCTCTCTGCAGTGCTTGTGTGGATGTTAACCTGTTTCTTCCTCAAGGGTAGATTTTAGTGCAGAACGAAGCATAGAGGAAGATGTGGGCTTCCCCTCCCCTTTACAACAGGCACCTTGTAAAGTAGGTGGGGCTGAGAGAGTTCAGAGAGAACTGTGACTGGCCCGAGGTCAACCAGCAGGCCTCATGTGTAGGAGAGGGGAAACCAACCCAGTTCTCCAGATTAGAGTCTGTTGCTCATGTGGATGAGTGGGGAATCAAACCTAGTTCTCCAGATTAGAGTCCACCGCTTTTAACCACTACACCACGCTACTTCACACATGGCCGATTTTTCCTTCCCCTTTAGCGAAATCCCTGAACATCGCCATAGGCGTGTTTGTGACATGAGCTGGTATTTGTTATCTCTCTGTCCCAAAATGGGGTTCCGAGAACCCTCTTTTAAGACGATGGTGCTTCAGATGTTTCCAAGGGTCACGCAGGTAGCATTGCCACTTCTGCCGTCTTATGTTCTTATGTCCCTTTCCTCTTCACTCCCCTTCTTGTGTGCTTCTTCCTTCTCTTCTTTTCCCCCTACAGTTGTGCCAGGCTAAAGGCTTCATCTGTGAGTTCTGTCAAAATGTCGAGGACATCATCTTTCCCTTCGAGCTGAATAAGTGCAGGACGTGTGAAGGTAGGCCTGCAGACATGGAGCCACGATTGCTGGTGGCTGGGTGCTCAGCATGAGAGGAAATAGTCCATGCTGCCCTTCCAGATTATTTCATTTATTTATTTTGATTTTTAACCCTCAATCCCTGGCTGAGGCCGGGCAACAACGTTAACACAATAAAAATCTGGTAAAGTACTATAAAATCACAATATAGACAAACAATTTAACGATCCCAACAGATCATAAAAATAAGTCATAAGATCGATGGCACTCGTTTAGGGAGTAGAGTCCGCTGTAAGGCCTGGAAGAAGTCAGGGACCCCCACATTTAGTTGGAACAATTTATAAACAACAGTAAAGAGAGTGAATAGAAAGGGAATAGTAAGGAGAGTGTTATGGATACCGTGGGCTGCCAAAAAAAACACACGAAATCAGCGGGTTATAGATCAAATCAAACCTGAACAGACCCTAGAAGCTAAAATGAGTAAAGTGAGACTATCGTACTTTGGTCACATTATGAGAAGACAAGAGTCACTGGAAAAGACAATCATGCTGGGAAAAGTTGAGGGCAGCAGGAAAAGAGGAAGACCCAACAAGAGATGGACTGACTCAATAAAGGAAGCCACAGCCCCCAATTTGCAAGACCTGTGCAAGGCTGTTAAAGATAGGACATTTGGAGGACATTGATTCATAGGGTCTCCATGAATCAGAAGCAACTTGATGGCACTTAACACACACACAAAGAGAAAAGGGATGGGGGTGGAAGGCCTATGCTGATGGAAAACTGTAGCTGCCCTCAACTATAGGCCTAACTATATTAGTGGGGGGATCATGTTTCATCTGCAGCACAAGAGCTTCAGAAGAGCCTTGGCTAGGTTTGGCGAAAGATCCGGGTCATCCAGCGCCCTCTTTCCTACAGCAGCCCACCCTGGTGCTTCTAGGAAGTCTACAAGCAGGGCATTAGACCATTCATGGTCCTTGGTCCCACCGTCTGGTATTCAAAGGTACACTGCCCCTGTCAATGGAGGTTCCATTTAATTACTGTGGCTAAGTAGCCATAGGAAGAGCTACCCTGAAAACTCATCCATACATTTGCTCTGAATTTTCTCTTGGAGAGCCCCAGCCCCTTTCCATAGCAGTACGATTCCCACGGAAGAGGGAATAATCATTAAAGCGGCTTCTCTCTAGTGTAGAACAGCTAGATTCGAGTCCAGTAGCCCTTAGAGACCACCAGAACGTTTGAGTATACGCTTTTGAGAGTCCAAGCTCCCTTCATGAGATAGCCTCTTGAAAGCTTAAAGGTAGTCCCCTGTGAAAGCACTGGGTCATTCCTGACCCATGTGGTGACGTCACATCATGACATTTACTAGACAGAGTATGTTTACGGGGTGGTTTGCCAGTGCCTTCCCCACAGCTAGCCAGGTACTCATTTTACCAACCTCAGCAGGATGGAAGGCTGAGTCAACCTTGAGCCACCTACCTGAAACCGACTCGTCAATCACGAGCATCCTCTAGGACAGTGCAAGAGATCCCAGGAGACCCGTCCAATCACACGCCACTTCTCTGATGCCCCTTAAAACCCTTTCCCATCCCACATGGCCACTTGGGTTGGTGGTGCGGAGTCTGCTGTTAACCCCTTGGGTTTCTCCAGACGCTTGGATGCGCAAGGGCCGTAGGACAGTTGCAGGTTATGAAGTCTGTCCAGTCTCCTTTCCCCGGGCAGCCTGCTATCTCCGCTCTCAGCCGCCGGTTTCTTTTCTCCCCCGCAGAATGCAGAGCCTGCTACCACAAAGCCTGCTTCCGGTCGGGGCCCTGCCCCAAATGCGAGCGGCTCCAAGCGCGGAGAGAGATGCTGGCGAGGCAGAGCATGGAGGCCGACCTCTCTGACTATGAGGAGCAGGAGGGAGAGGAGGAGCCAGCGGCCGTGGTGGCCACGTGACAGTTGAGAGGCCGCGGCCTCAGCTTCCAGAGTCTGAACTGAGGACTCACTTGAACTGACAGTCCAAAAGCCAACTTAATGCCTTGATCCCCGGGGGAGGGGGGGTCTCTTATGCACTTGGCTCAGGTGGTTCTCATTTTCTGTTCATCCTGAGCCGCAGGACTGGGGGGACGGGAGGGATCGTTTCCGTTTCCACCTCTGGCATTAATGCACTACGACGCAAAGGTCTGCCGCATCCGCAAATGGAACGGCGACTGGTCGTGTCGGCAGCCCCGGCCGAGGACCTGAAGTCGCCCGGTTCCACCCGCAAGAAGGGTTCCACCCTGACGATGCCTGGCTCTGTGGGAGGGGTCCTGGGAACGTCCCAACATACTCTTAAAGGGAAAAATAACACATCGGAATCATTTCACTCCTTGAAAAGGCTGCTCATGCCAGAAGAGGCACTTTCTGTGGGGGGGGGGGCTTTTGCCAAAACCGCTGCCTATAGCCCTGGAGGCTCGGCTGCTGAACTTTTAGTTATCCTTCCCTCATTTTAGTGCCTGAAGTTTTTTGGGTGGTAGGGAGTCAGAGAGTGAGGAGTACCATACTGCCCAGCCTTTAGCAAACTGGCAGTGTCGAAAATCAGCCCAGAGGGGAAGTCGTGAAGTTAGCCGACTGTGTCCTGCTGTTTCTCTGAACTGCCTGCCTGCCGGCCCCCTCCTCCCATCGGAGAGGCCATGGCTTCCACTTCTCCTCTTCCCTCCTGCCTGAAACTGTGTGCCATGCACATGGCAGAATGAAGGAAGAGAGAGAGCTGGTGGATTTCTGGGCTACCAAAATCGGTAACTCTGCTTTTGAGTGTAAGTGACCGGGTGATTTTTCAAAAACTCTGCAAATAATTATTTTAAAAAGGACAGAGAGTGGGCTGGGCTAGGCCCTTTCTTCTCTGTGGTGTGCCGCTTTTTAAGACTTGCAGTATCCTCCCTCCTGTAGTCACATCGTTCGTTCCACCCACTCAGGATTCTGCCATCTTCTGCTGCTGTTTATGTAGAGCAGCGAGAGGAGAGGGATACAGGGATGGACAGTGCCTCGCCCACTACGATGCCCGAGGGGTGAGCTTTCAGGGAGGCTGTAAGGAAAGTGGGAGATGGTGTCGTGTGAAGTGGTGACGGTTCCAGAGGTTCACTGGGTGCCTTGAGCAAGCGCAGGGCTGAATCAGACGGGACATTTCCCGTTGACTGGACATAGGGAGAAGGTGGTTTGTTGGTTAGAAAGGAGGAGGGAGGAGCCCGGGGTTTCTGGGGATGAGGCTGGGGGGGTCAGTTCTGAAAGAAGCAAAACCCTCTTTGGAAACCAGGCTGGTGGCAGAGGCTGTGCCCTGGCCCTGAAGCTCCATTGGCCGCTTTTCTCCCTCCCTGCAAACCCCGTCTCTTGTTGCTGCCTGAAGCAGTTGAGCCGTTTAGCTGGCCTCCGTCTTTCGAGAACGCAGCAGGGGTAACCCCTGAGCTCCAGTTACGAAGTGACACATTCCACATGCAAAAGCAACCCTGGCAGCGTCTTTAAGTCGCATCTCGGGGCGGTTGGTTGTTTTGGAGCCTGGTGTCAAGAAAAGCAAGTAGGGGTCTGGCAAGATGAGGCTTTTCAAGCCGTTAAGCCGCCTCTCTCCGTTTCTGCTTTGTTTAAATGTCAGGGTGGCTGCGGCAAAGGTACCTTCCCACGGGGCTTTGCTCGTGGACAGTGTTTTGCTTAAACTGGGTTGCTGCCCACACAAGGCCAGTTTATAACGTGCCGCAAGGGGCCGTTAGGCATGCCACGCAATTGCTTTGCATGGGCAGTGGATCAGTTGCCAGCGTCAGGTTTAAATTGGGCCTTAGAGACAGCTGGCGTTAGAAAGGGTTGGTCTCACCATCTGATTTGCAGTTGCTTAATTCAAGGACCTCTGTCTGTGCTCTTGGTCCCAAGGCGTGTAGGTCTCTGGCAGGCCTGAAGTACAAATCGGCTAGGGCGTGTCTACAAATTCTGGCTCACGTTATCGTCTCACTTGTAAGTAGGGAAAGTGCCTCTGCACAGACCTCAGGGCTACGGCAGAGCAACTACAGGGTGTAGAAAGGAAAATTGAATTATTTCAGCAAGCCAGAGGGTTACGGGTACAGAGGGAAGCAGGCGGAGACGCAGCCTGTTTTGAACCCTGTTTGAAATGGTTGGCTGTCCTGCAGGCTTTGTGCAGGGTGTTCTCCCAAGACGGTTCTCCTTGACGCTTGCCCTCAGACAGCAGCTGCTCTCCGTTTGCCTTGCCGCTGCTCAAATGCAAGACCCTCCTATGTATCTAACGGAAGGGGTTGCCTTTTTAAGGGACCACCCACCCAGCAGACCATGGTTCCTGTGCCTTTGTGATTCATGTAATAGCCTAGGACCAGTCCCCTGAATCCCCTCCTCCCATTATCTGAATGGAAACCTAAAAAATGGTTTTGTTAGTTCAACAGCCTCCAGGAAGCCCAAACACAGCGGCATGGAATATTGAATTAGTTTTGTCTCGGACATCTGCCTCCCCCTTGACCAAAGATCTGATCATCTTTGAAGGAAAACGTCCCTCCTCTTGCCGATGTTCACCATCATCCATGACCGACTCGAAGCTGGTGCTGTGTGCTGGATTCATCTCCCCCACTCCCCCGTCCCCAAAAAAACCCAAACCCCTTTTGTTTCAGACTGGCCTCATTTGCAAATTGCACTCAGGATCATTGATCCAGCGGCAGCCGCCGATTCAGCTTGATTCCTTCCATCGTGCTGCCTTTTCGAGACTTTAAAAGACGTTTGTTTGCATATTTCTTTTGTTAGCACTTTGGCACTCCAAGACATTTCTGTTCGCCCGCCACCTCCTTCAGTTGGAGAGCCGTTTAAATAGAAAAGCACTGATTTTAAGTTTGGGGAGAGCGGGTAGGCGGGTGGTGAAGTTGCGTTTTCCGCAAACGTCCTGGAGAGCTCTTTTCTGGAACGAGCAGGAAGGCCGAAGGGAGAGCTCAAGGTACAGCCGAGGGGTGAGAAAGCCCCCCGGGGGCCCTCCACACTGATGGCGCTGCGACTGGCCGGTTTCCCTCGCTCTCGCGGGAAAGCTCTTTCTCACCTGTGTTGTTTCAACCGGATGCCCGCCTGCCGTTCTGTTGCACAGCATAACAATGGAAATGCCGTCCATAATAAAACCACATTTTAAAAATAACGCTTTTTCTGGAGTTTGATTCTTGGACCGAATGCTGGAATAACGTTGCAGATCCTTTGAGGCGTCCTGCTGGGGAGGAATCTGTGGGATGTCGCTGCTGCCCTGGGCCAAGCAGGCCTGTGTGGTGTGGCAGATTAGGACCCTGGGTGGGCTGGGTTCGAACCCCCACTGCTACCATGGAAGCTAGCTGGGTGACGCCTGGCCTACCTCGCAGGGCTTTTGTGAGAAAATGGAGGAGGGGAGAATGATGTTCTAAAAGCCACTTTGAAGAAGAGTAGTTTGTTTTTATATGCCGACTTTCTCTACCACTTAAGGGAGACTCAAACCAGCTTACAATCACCTTCCCTCCCCACCACAGACACCCTGTAAGGTAGGTGGGGCTGACAGCTCTAACAGAGCTGTGACTAGCCCACAGTCACCCAGCTGGCTTTGTGTGGAGGAGTGGGGGAATCAAACCCTGTTCTCCAGATCAGAGTCCACCGCTCTTAACCACTTCACCATGCTGGCTCTTTTGAGTCCCGACTGGGGAGAGAAGTGGGATATAAATAAGCAAACAGACCATCTTGTCCAATCTCATGGGCTCGAGGTCACCTGGCACTCTTCTGGCATTGCTGGGTGTATGTGAGGATCAGGTGTAGTTTAGAGATCAGGTGTAGCCCCAGATCTGGAGAACTGGGTTTGATTCCCCACTCTTCCACATGAGCAGCGGACAGTCTGGTGAACCAGGTTGCTTTCCCCACTCCTACACATGAAGCCAGCTGGGTGACCTTGGGCAAGTCACAGCTCTCTTTGAGCTCTCTCAGCCCCACCTACCTCACAGGGTGTATATTGGGGGAAGGGGAAGGGAAGGTAATTGTAAGCCGGTTTGATTCTCCCTTAAGTGGTAAAGTCGGCATATAAAAACAAACTCTTCTTCAGTTATAATTGCATCAGAAGAAAAAGCAAGAGTATAACAGGCAATAATATAAACGATGCACAATTTAATTTTTTTTAGCAGTTATGAGAAGTGTTCAGGAGAATAATGAGACGGGCCTGTTGTGTTGCAGTTTATTTATTTTGTTTCTGCCCTGCCCTTTAACATGACTACCACAGTTCATGAATCTCTCCCCCTCCAAGTCTTATTTTTCAAGGCAGGAGAGCTTTCAAACAAATGAATGCACAACTGTGGGTTTTTCCCCTCCAAAAGCCCTACTTAAGCAATGCTTTGACAGCCCCTCCCAGCCCTGCGCTTCCACCACCAACTGACTAGCCAGCTACTTGCCACGGTATTAAGATTCTACCAACCATGAATTCAGGAAAAGAATAAAAAGCATGTTACCTTTTAACAGATGCAATCCACTTGTTCCTTTTGCTTTGGAATTAAGAGGGCAGGAAGCCACAATTTTATTTTTAAAAAATAAGCTTTACAAGCAGCTGCTTCTTTGATCCCAAACCAAAGCACCAGCCTGGCCCCTCTGTCCGTAAGAGGCACAGCATCTAAGATTCCTCCTAGCCTGGTTTACCAGGGAGAAATTCAAAGTGGGCCAACGCATCTCCCTTTTCCAAGCAAACATCTACAGAGAGGCAAAGGTGACAGAACGAAGAGGAGAAACCTGAAGGGTTAACCCCTGCGGAGAAATGGGCATAGATGGTGGAAGGATCCCCCCCCCATGGAAGATTTAAATGCATTTCAGGCTCTAGCTGTTCCAACAGTCAGCTGCTTCTCAAACTGAGGAGGGGATGGGTGGGAAGGGGATACATTTAATGGTCATGCCCCTCCAGAAGTGGGCAAGTGCTACCGGCTGCAGGCTTCCCCGTTCCCATGACCCTACAGCAGGTGGCTACCTAAATGGGACTGCGTTATACCCAAGCAAGCACTGAACCAAAGGGGGGGCCTGGTAGAGCCTGAACCCGGCCAGGTAACAAGGCTCCTCTGACTCACCTGATTCCTTCCCCTCCCTCCTAAATCAGAGCCACCCTGAAACCCTTTCAGGGGCTCACAGCGGCTTTCCAGAAGCTAAGGCCGTTTCGTATTTTGCAAGGTGGAAACGGGTACAGGAGAAATAGCTGAGTCTACCAGTGGAAGGCAAGCCCCAAGCCCTGCGCATACCCCCCTCTCTGTGGGCATTCCCCTGCCACACAGCAAATCAGGACTGCCCCATTGGGATGCAGCCCCACACATATCCTTGGATGGGCCAGGAAATCATCAGGGCAGAATCTGGTTGTTGTCTGTGCGGCAACTCTGAGGAGGACGGCTCCTCTTTGGGAAAGGGTGTCCCTCTCTGCCGCATGGGCAAAGGCAGACTGTCGCGTTGCTGCAGCAGCAATGAGCATCCTTCCTAAAGTCCAGGAGGTGAAAAGCTGCTTTTTTTTGGCCCCGGAGTGGAGTCCTTTTCGAAGCCTTGGCAGCGTCCATGTGCCGTCCCCTACAGAGGCTTCCGGGAGACCTGCTGGGGGCTGTACTTGCGCTCAAACTGTTGGACGTCAAACTTCCTCTTGCAGCCGGCGTAGTTCATGTAGCGGATCTTGCCGAAGACGGCCCGTTCGGCCCACCCTTGGTCATGGATCCCGCAGATGGACCACATGCAGCCTGAGGGGGGCAGAAGAAGAACAAACGGGGGTCTCAGACTTCACATGGAAGCAGCTGAACCATGCTAGGAGAGGGTGCAGAGGAAAGAAAGAGCTGGGGGGGGGGGGAGCTTCGATGGAATGGGGAATGCTTCACCCTTTAAACACCTTAAAGGGGATCTTGCCTAACTCTCCTCAGCCTAAGGATGAGGCCTGATTTCAACCACACAGTCAACGAGGTGGAGATAAGAGGGGCAATTTAAAAATACACAGGAAAACAAGAATGAGACAGAAGGAGAAGAGTTAGTTTTTACAGGCTGACTTTCTCTACCACTGAAGGAAGAAACAAACCGGCTTACAATCCCCCTCCCCTCCCCACAACAGACATACTGTGAGATAGGTGGGGCTGAGAGAATGTGACTAGGCCAAGGTCACCCAGCTGGCTTCGTGTGGAGTGGGGAAACCAACCCAGTTCACCAGATTAGCCTCTGCCACTCATGTGGAAGAGCGGGGAGCCCAACCCGGTTCTCCAGTTTATAGTCCCTCGCTCCAAACCACCGCTCTTAACCGCTATGCTACGCTGGCTCTCCAGAGAATAAAACACTGGTGGCAGCCAAAACATTACCATCTGTGCAGCCAATCAGAAGCCCTGCTGGACAAGAGCTCCACATGGCCTCACCCTCCTAACAATACTTGGTGGGCACCGGGAAAGGAATCTGTGGGCACCGTGGCACCCAGGGGCACCACTGTAGGAACCCCGATGTAGACTGCCACGCTGTCCAACACAGGGATTTCTGGCTCTCAAGCCAAATCTTATTGGTGTTGCCTGCTCCAAAGCTCATCAGAAGGACTGCCTCCCTCCCTTCTTAAGTCAGGAGGGCAAGGGACAGGTCTTTGCCTCTGCTGAGCGGAGTTACAAAAGGCTGAGATTCCATCCCAGCAAAGAGATCTTTCGGCAGCACTCGAAGTGCCACCTTCTTGCACTGACCCACATATCCGTTGGGGTCCCTGCCGTCCAATTCATAGCGATCGTTGAGGTAAATGCTGAATTTCAAGGCCTCTTCGGGGGAGCTGGTCCACTCCAGGATCTTCTTGGCCCAGTACATCCGTAAAAACCCGTGCATTTTCCCTTCGTGAACCATCTGGAGCTGAGGCAGAAGAGGGAGGAAGGGGTGTTACTGTAAGAGGAAATCCGGCATCCTTGAGGTCAGACAGAGCTGTGGCTGCTATCAAAGGCTACGGAAGAACTGAGAGGGGATATGATAACCATCTTAAAGTACTTGAAGGGCTGTCACAGAGAGGAGGGTGCCGAGTTGTTTTCTGTTGCCCCAGAAGGTTGGACCAGAACCAACGGGTTGAAATTAAATCAAAAGAGGTTCCGTCTAGACATTAGGAAGAATTTTCTAACAGAGCGGTTCCTCAGTGGAACAGGCTTCCTCGGGAGGTGGTAAGCGTTCCTTTCCTGGAGGTTTTTAAGCAGAGGCTAGATTTGCAAAAAACCAAATCAGTGGGTTTTAGATCAAATCAAGCCTGAACTGACCCTAGAAGCTAAACTGAGGCTATCGTATTTTGGTCACATCATGGGACAACAAGTCACTGGAAAAGACAGTCATGCTAGGAAAAGTTGAGGGCAACAGGAAAAGAGGAAGACCCAACAAGAGATGGATTGACTCTATAAAGGAAACCATGGCCCTCAATTTGCAAGATCTGAGCAAGGCTGCTAAGGACAGAACACTTTGGAGGACATTGATTCATAGGGTCGCCATGAGTCGGAAACAACTTGACAGCATTTAACACACACACACACACAGATGGCCATCTGTCATCAATGCTGATTCTATGACCTTAGACAGATGATGAGAGGGAGGGCATCTTGGCCATCTACTGGGCATGGAGTAGGGGGTCACTGGGGGCATGTGGGGGAGGTAGTTGTGAATTTCCTGCACGGTGCAGGGGGTTGGACTAGATGACCCTGGTGGTCCCTCTATGATTCTAACTTGGAATTCATTGCAGAAATCTCCCTCCTCCCTCTGTTATTACGGTGTGGCTGAGTGGTGAAGAACAAGAAGAGTTGATTTTTATATGCTGACTTTCTCTACCACTTAAGGCAGAATCAAACCAGCTTACAATCACCTTCCCTTCTCCCCACAACAGACACCCTGTGAGGTAGGTCGGGCTGAGAGAGTATGACTAGCCCAAGGTCACTCAGCTGGCTTTGTGTGTAGGAGTGGGGAAACAAATCCAGTTCACCTGATTAGCATCCGCTGCTCATGTGGAGGAGTGGAGGAATCGAACCCAGTTCTCCAGATCAGAGTCCACCGCTCCAAACCACCACTCTTAACCACTATACCCCGCTGGCTCTTCAAGGGATGAGAAGCAAACAAACTAGAGAGAATTTTGCAAGACAAGGTAGTTTGCTGTGTTCCAAAAGTGGCCAGTCAGGTTCTTCTGGGAAGCTCAAAAGCTGGCCATGATGGCCACAGCTTCTCCAAGCTCTGGTCCTTGGAAGAGGGACGTTCCACTAAGCACCAGCTGAAACGTCCAAACATCTCTGAAGACTGCATTGCAGTAATCCAGTCTGGATGGGCTCAAAGCATAGGGAACCGTGCCCAGGTAGTGCATCTCAAGGAAAAATTACAGCTGGCATACCCACTGGACGCTTGGTGCCACAGGAAAAGACCTATACCTCCACCTGTAGACTCATTTCAGATACCAACTTCCAAGCTGCAAACCAACTATTTTCACTGGTAATGCAACCATGCTGGGTCAGACCAGGGAGGGTCCATCTAGTCCAGCATCCTGTCTCACACAGTGGCCCACTAATTCCTCCGGAGGGCTAACAACAGGGCACAGAGGCCAAGGGCTTCCCTTCATGTTGCCTCCTGGCACTGGGATTCAGATTCACTGAATGGGGAGGTTCCCCTAAGCCACCATGGCTAGTAGCCACTGACAGACTCCTCACTCCCTAGTCGACAAACAGCACCTCCATCTAGTCCAGATCGAGCTTCGGTTTGTTGGACCTCCATTCACCCCATGGCTGCCTCTGGCCACTTGTTCCCTGCCCCACCAGACAATCCACAAAAAGTTTCCAAATCTCCAGAAATCACTCCCAGCTGCTTCGCCCACATACGAGGGTAATTTTTGCCAAAGGCAGCGCATGCCTGTCCTTTTATTTCAGGCTCCTTTGACTGAAGGTCTTAAGCACAAAGGCAGCGCATGGCCTCCGCTGGCATTTCGCCTACCTGTGCAGCGTTCCAGAGAGGCTCGTGCGTCTTCCCTTCCTCCAGCTGCTTCAGCGTGTACAGTTGAGGCCTCTTGTCTTTGGCATGGAGCGCCAGGGTGGTTTTGGCCCAGTTGGGAGCACCTGTGAAAGGCAGCCATGAATGTTTCTGTCTTTAAGATTGGGGATTGTGGGGTCATCCTGACCCACCAAAGGAAATGAATGAGTGTATTCCCTATGTTCACCTATACTAATTAAGACGGGGCTACAAGCCAGGAGGAAGCTCTTCTGTACAAGCCTTGAGGAAATGAATAGGAGTTGCACACAAGGAACCCTGGCCATTAACGCATGGCAAGATTTGCAATTTTTTGTCTCTCCCCAATTTTTTGTCTCTCCCCTCTCGATCACGCGCTCAAAAAATTGAACACATGGTCGGGAAGGCTTGCCTCCCCCCTACTGAGGTTGCCAAGCGGAAGGGGGGAGAGAAAGACAGGAGCTCCCAGGCGGGGAGGAGCTCCCAGGCAGGGGGGAGGAAACTGGTGGAGGGGGGGCAGCTGCTCGCCTCCCTCCCCTGAAGAAGAGCAGAAGCCGGCAAAGAGTGGAGGCAGCGGGGGCTGGTGAAACCGCCGCCGCCTGCCTCCCCCCCCCGGCCGGAGAAGAGCAGGAGACGGTGGGGGAAAGGAGTCACCGCCGCTCTGCGCTCCCCTTCCCCGGGTCGAAGTGAGAGGAAGCCGAAGGCAAATGGAGGCTGCGGCGGCTCCTTTCCCCGGGCGCCGCAACCTGCACTTGCTGCCGGCTTCCCCTCACCTCTACCCGCTTCCAGCCAGGGGGGGAGGGGGGAGAGAGGCACGAGGTGGGGGGGGACGAAAAGGTGCCACCGCAGCTGCCCCTGCCGGGCCGGAAGTCTCCCAGCAGGGACTCGACCCAGAGGAGCACGCATGGGCCGACTCCTTCCTTCGTTACACGACTTCCATTTAAGTCGCGATAACAGAGGAATGGGTTCTCCCGGGGATATAGTGAAAGCGGAAGGACTGAACGCGCATGTGGGACCTCCTCAATTCGCTGCATTCCCGGGAGAAAAGAGGGAGAAAGGGCCCATGCGTTAATGGCCACTGTTCACTTCAACAATGCCTGTGCAGCAAATGCCTGGCCAGATCCTGTCTGCGCAATCCTATGCAGGGTCGGCTCCACTCTGAGTCCTACTGATTCAGTAACTCTGCATACGATTGCACCGTGGCCGCCCTTCCCCCCACAAAGCTCTCTGATTTATTTACTTTATTTATAGTCTGCCTTTCTCAATGAGACTCAGATGGATTTTGCACGGTGTATAATCAATAGGCTGAGACATCTAGTAAGAAATGTATTAGTACAAGGATTTCAGCAATCTGAAATACAGCACAGTATATTAGACGAGGTATATTTCACACTACAGAAAATGGTATTAAGTTAGTATTAAAAACTAAGCAGCAAGAATAGGCCAATACAAACGGCATATGGGAGGGGCTGTGGCTCAGTGGTAGAGCATACAGAAGGTCCCAGGTTCAATCCCCAGCCCAGTCAGTTTAAAAAAACAAAAAGCAGGCAGTAGATGATGCTAAAGACTTTTACCCTGGAGAGCGGCTGCCAGTCTGAGTATGGTACTGACCTTGATTGACCAAGCGTCTTACTCAGTTGAGGGCAGATTCCCTTGTTATACTCACAGACCAATCAACAGATAACGCATACCACGCACAATGGTACTGTTCACAGTCCTGTTCCCTTCACCAAAGCACCAAAGCCTCCACGGCTTCTCTCTACCACCGGCTGCCCAGAGGTGAATGGCCCAGGCTAGACTAATCTCATCAGCTCTTGGAAGCTAAGCAGGATCAGCCCTGGACAGTACTGGGATGGGCGATCACCAAGGTTGCTATGCAGAGGCCGGCAGTGGCAAACCACCTCTGAACGTCTCTGGCCTTGTTGAAAACCCTATGGGATCACCACAAGTCAGCTTTGATTTGACGGCACTTTCTACCACCACCACCTCCTGTTGCCTCTCCTCCCAACCTCTCGGGGCCTCTTGCATCTGGTATTTTGTAAAGCGCCACAGTATGCTGAGGGTGCCAATGAGAATGATCCTCTGAATTCGCTTATTCCGTTTGCCCTCCCAGCCCTGAGAAGTAGGCCCCAATGCTACAGCTGCCAGGCAAAAGGTCCGGCAGGCAGTGCGGTCCGGCCCATCACCTTCAACCTGGTCGTAGTTCTGGTTGTAGAAGCAGAAGTTGTCCGCCAACTCCCTGCGCACCACGGCCTCCTCGACGAAAGCGTCCACCGACTCCTTGTGTCTGTGGCGGTGTTTGCGCACTTCCAAGATGGCTCTCTGGACAGCAATCTGACCTGCAGGAGAAGCCAGAGAGCATTCACCGTATGTACCACCACATAAAGGCTTTGCGGGCGTCACGGAAACACCTGGGTGGGCCCAACCTTACACACCCAATAAACTGGCCAAGGATTTTGCCCTCCAAAGCTTTAAGCCTCTATAAATCTCCCTGTCTTTCTGACCCATCATGAATTCCAAGATCAATGACAATCTCTTCAACATACTTCCGGCCTACACATTTTACAGATAGTTTCACAGGGTAGCCGTGTCGGTCTGCAGCAGAAGAGGCTAGACTCAGTAGCACCTTGAAGATGATCAAGATTTTCAGGGTTCTGAGAGTCGAGGCTCCCTTTGCCAGACTCTTCATTGGAGTCTCGAAAGCTTAAACCCCTCAAATGGACACAAATCTAGTTCTTACTGCAGACTAACACAGCTACCCTCCTGAAACTATAATTGTGAAGAGCTAGAGAAAATTCCAGGAGCATCTTAGAGGCGAAAAAGATTTTCAGGGTATGAGCTTTTGAGAGTCACAACTCCCTTTGTCAGATATCTGATGAAAGGAGAATTGACTTTCAAAAACGTATACCCTCTAAATCTTGCTGGTCTCTAAGGTGCTTCTGGACTCGAATCTAGATGTTTTATACAGACTTATCTACCCACCTGAAG
Source organism: Euleptes europaea (assembly GCF_029931775.1). Lineage (NCBI taxonomy): Eukaryota > Metazoa > Chordata > Lepidosauria > Squamata > Sphaerodactylidae > Euleptes > Euleptes europaea. The sequence continues at coordinate 3,550,169 of NC_079316.1, forward strand.
AGACCCGTGGAGCAGAGTGGTAAGCTGCAGTACTGCAATTCAAGCTCTGCTCACGACCTGAGTTTGATCCCAACGGAAGTTGGTTTCAGGTAGCGGGCTCAAGGTTGACTCAGCCTTCCATCCTTCCGAGGTAGGTAAAATGAGTACCCAGCTTGCTGGGGGTAAAGGGAGGATGACTGGGGAAGGCACTGGCAAACCACCCCGTAAACAAAGTCTGCCTTGGAAACGTCGGGATGTGACGTCACCCCACGGGTCAGGAATGTCCCGGTGCTTGCACAGGGGACCTTTACCTTTACCTGTCTACCCAACTATCTTTCTGCTTGTCATGTTTTCATCTCACCTTTCCTCCAGGAAGCTGAGAGCTGGAGATACAGTTCTCTTTCTTTATTTTATTTTCACAACAACCTTGTTAGGTTGGTTAGGCTGAGAGTGCCTATCCAAGTGAGCTTCACGCCTGAGTGGGAATTTGGCCTGAGTGGGAATTTGGACATGAATCTCTTCAGTCCTACTCAGATACTCCAACCACAGCCCCATTCCTGCCACCGACCCTAAACCCCAGCAAAGCAACTGAAAAACATATCCGTTGTTTGGCACCTGCTTGTTTGTTGCAAGATGCAAACATGAGCAGTTACTGCCTATTTGGTGTTGGCTTCTGTGGTTGTATATTTGCCTCTGGGTTCCATGCAAGGTGCTAGCTTTGCCCTTTAAAGCCCTTCACATCCTGGTTCTGAGGATGATCAGGGGCCTGGAGACCAAGCCCTATGAGGAAAGGCTGAGGGACTTGGGAATGTTTAGTCTGGAGAAGAGGAGGTTGACGGGGGACATGATTGCTCTCCTTAAGTATTTGAAGGGCTGGCACTTAGAGGAGGGTGGGGGGGAGAGGAGGAGGAGAAGAGTAGGTTTTTATATGCCGACTTTCGCTACCACTTAAGGAAGAATCAAACCGGCTTACAGTCACCTTCCCTTCCCCTCCCCACAACAGACGCCCTGGAAGGTAGGTGGGGCTGAGAGGGCTGTGACTATCCCAAGGTCACCCAGCTAGCTTCACGTGGAGGAGTGGGGAAACCAACCCGGGTCACCAAATTATCCTCCACCGTTCACGTGGAGGAGTGGGGAATCAAACCCGGTTCTCCAGATCAGACTCCACCGCTCTTAACCACTACATACAGGCTGGCTGTTATTTAGAAAGAGGGTGGGGCCAGGTGCGGCTTCTGCCCAGCAAAGGCACTGACTGCCCACTGGTGATTTGATTGACTGTGACGATTTTTTAAAGATGTTGCTCTGGCAGCAGCTGCCCCCATAGGACTAGGATTTTCCCTGTGCGACTGAAGGGAAGCTGCGGCGGCCATTTTGCGGCTGCGCCCACCACACTGCCTCAGAGTGCCAAAGGTTTCCACAGGATCAAAAAGGTTGGGGACCTCCGGCATAGCCTGTCCCTGGCCCCCAAAGGGCCAAATGCGGGACTTGCAGCCGTCTTTCAGAGGGCTCCCTCCGGCCTACTCACCAAAGTGGAACCAGGGCGAGAGGTTGCTCAAAGCCGGCTTGTTCGGATCGTTCCTTTCCGTGCCAAAGCGCTTCAGCCGCTCCTCAATGAACTCCTCCAGCACCGCTAGGCCGGCGGCCGTGCCCGGCTTCGCCCATCCCACCTCCTTGACCGAGCGGTCGACCTGCAGGCCGGCATAGCATGCATCCCAATCGATGGCCTGGAAAAGAGGAAAACAGCGCAAGAGGGAAGTCCTCAGCGAGGAAGTCTCCTGGGACACGAGGGATCATGTCCAGAGCTGGTAGGCAGACTGGAACCATTAAAAATAATTCTTCTCCTCCAGAGGTAACAGGTCTGTCGCTCTTTTTGCGCCAGCGTGACACATTTCTAAGCCTCTCATGTGCACAAAAGCATTCAGCATGGACATCTTCTGGCAGTAAATATCATAAAGCAATTTAGATGCTTTCCCCTGACCCGGATGGCCCAGGCTAGCCTGATCTTGTTAGATTGTGGCGCTAAGCAGGGTCAGCCCTGGTTAGTACTTGGATGGGAGACCAGGGTGAGAGGCCAGAGTTGGACTCTTGGATGAGAGTCCAGGGTTGTTATGCAGAGACAGGCAATAGCAAACCACCTCTGAATGTCTCTTGGCTTTAAATCCCCAAAGGGTTGCCATAAGTCAGCTCCAACTTGATGGCAACCCCTTAAAAAACATACATAAACATACACACCCCACCCCTACAGATGGTTCTTACCTCTGCCTGGATGGTGCTGGAATAAGGGTGCCTGATAACGGGGGGGAACTCGGTAAGAAACTCGGCCAGTCGGTCATGAATCTTCCGCCGAATCGTCCTTGCTCCGTACTCCTGTTTGTCAGATGCAACCCAGCATGGAACGATATTGTGCGCATCGACCTGGGGAGGCAGACCCAAAGCAAAGGGGGGAAGAAGGAGAGTTGCTTTTTATATGCCGACTTTCGCTACCACTTAAGGAAGAATCAAACCGGCTTACAATCGCCTTCCCTTCCCTCCACACAACAGACACCCTGTGAGATAGGTGGGGCTGAGAGAGTTCAGAATTGTGACTAGCCCACGGTTACCCAGCTGGCTTCATATGTAGGAGTGGGGGAAAAAATGCAGTTCACCAGATTAGCCTCTGCCGCTCATGTGGAGGAGTGGGAAATCAAACCCAGTTCTCCAGATTAGAGTCCACCACTCCAAACCACCGCTCTTAACCAGTACATCAAGCTGGCTCTCCAGCATGGGAGAGAGATTCCAAGACCTTCCATGGAATGCCTGAAGAGTTATAACTCTGACCCCTTGCTAAGGGACCAGGATATTCAACTGCCGTCCCCGTCTCCCCAACGACCATTTATTTCCATCATTAATTTATCTACCCATCTAGCATATTTCTGTTCCATCTTTCCTCCAAAGAGCGCAGGGCGATATAACATGGTTCTCCCCTTCCCCATGATATCCTCACAACAACGGTGTGAGGTAGGCTAGATGAGAGCAACTGACTGGCCCAAGGTCACCCAATGAGGGTCATAGCCAACTGAGGATTTCATCCTGGGTTTCTCACATTCCAATCTGATGCTTTAAGTCCATACACCACATGGTACAACGGTAGTCTGCTGGACAGAACAGAATCAGGGAGTCCTCAAGGAACGCTTTAATCAAATTGTCAGGAAGACTAAACTAATCCTGCCGTGCATGCTAACACTTCCACTTAAGAAAAATACCCAAGTAGAACACGTTTAGTGGCTGGAGTTAGGGTAGTTAAGAAGCCCTTTAACCTTGAGAGATAGATCACACATAGAGATGGTGATTTGCCCAAGGACAGCTTCATAGCTAGGAGGAGGATTTGATCCCAGTTCCAAACCTTACTCTACCTATTGTGCTACACTGTCACAGAACCCCAAAAATCAATTTTTCCCACATGATCCACTCCAACTGTGCAGATGAAGAAGAGGAATTGATTTTTATATGCCAACTTTCTCTACCACTTAAGGGAGACTCAAAATGCTTACAATCACCTCCCCCTCCCCACAACAGACACCCTGTGAGGTAGGTGGGGCTGAGAGAGCTCTAAGAGAGCTGTAATTTGCCCAAGGCCACCCTGCTGGCTTCGTGTGTAGGAGTGGGGAAACAAATCCAGTTCACCAGATTAGCCTCCGCCGCTCATGTGGAGGAGTGGGGAATCAAACCCAGTTCTCCAGGTCACAATTAAAGTGGCATGGGGTCTTAAGGGATTCTTTAGATGCACGAAGTGAAGAGTGGACATGTCAGATGATACGTACGCAGCAATTAAAAATGAGAGGTGGTGAAAGCAGGGATCCATTTTCTAAGAAAAAAGGGTCCTACAGCTGCAACCTTGCTGCACCGATTCCGGTCGCCAGCCTAGCCACGGTCAGAGTTCCCGGGTCCCCCTACCTGAGCAAAAGGCACGCTTGGTGGCAGTCTGTCCCGGACATCTTGCACCCACTGCATGGGAACCCGGAGAGGAGCAAAATCCGTCACTACCCCACCAACGCTGTGCTTCGTCACAAAGGAGGGAAGCACATCTTTGGCGACGCCGGTGAGCAGGTGGAAGGGGATGTTTAGTTCCTGGCACTCCTGGAAAGATGGCAAGGAGGAGAGAGGAATCTCTGTTAAGAAGGGGCAGAGAAATCTAAACATTAGGAAGAACGTCCTAACAGAGCGGTTCCTCAGTGGAGCAGGCTTCCTCAGGAGGTAGTGAGCTCTCCTTCTGTGGAGGTTTTTAAGCAGAGGCTAGATGGCCATCCATCAGCAATGCTGATTCTGTGAACTTAAGCAGATCATGAGAGGGAGGGCAGGAAGGGTTGCGTCAGTGGTTGGCTCTTGTGGCCCTTTCTGACATGCCTAGGGAAATACCAATCGCCACTTTGGGGTCAGGAAGCAATTTTCCTCCAGGCAAGATTGACCAGAGATCCTGGAGGGGTTTTTTTGTTGCCATTTTCTGGGCATGGAGTAGGGGTCACTGGGTGTGGGGGAGAGGTAGTTGTGAATTTCCTGCATTGTGCAGGGGGTTGGACTGGATGACCCTAGTGGTCCCTTCCAACTCTATGATTCTAAGTCAGCTTGTCTTGGCACATGGATACGGTTTGGAAGATGGAAGCTGTAAATACAACTGAACCTGCAATACTTCTGCTGGAGTCTCTTACTTCACTACAGTCCCCTGCCTTCTCTGAATAAAGTCCTGCCTCCTCTGAGGCTGTTTTTTCCAGTGTTTTCCAAATTTCTGGTTGCTGACACGCTTCTTTTTCTGACTGAAAACTGGAGACAAGAATCATCCTTACCCTAAAAGGAGACCTTGTGGTTTATATGCAAGTGTCAACACTCACATGCACATGTCTGTGAAAATCAAGCAGAGTGACAACAGACACCCTCTAAAAGGGGCTGATGATTCTATTGGGTCTTTGCAATCGGCGTGCGTGAAGATGGCACAGGCACGCGAGAGGCGGAAAGCCTGCAGAACCACCAGTACACATCAAGCACACACAAAAAGGGGCTGATTGGCAGCGCCCCCCTGTCATTCCAATTATCCCTACTTCCTGCCCACCTCTGCAAGGGGTTCTTGTATGCCCGTACCTCTGCCACTTGCTTCAGACCTCCGAGCATGAAACCAAAATGACGGATGGTGGCATCCAGGAACTTGGGCACAAGGCAGAAGCAGACGTGCAGCGGGAGCTTCTGCTTCAAGGCCAGGCGCTGGGCGTAGAGAAGGGCCCAGTTATCTGGAAGAGAAATGGACACAAAAAAGCAAAGCCAACATTCCACAGTCGGTGGCCGCTGGTTGTAACCACGGCGTGCCAAATGCCAAGATACTCCTGCTAAACGTTCAGTAATCAGGTGCACACAATCTGCCAATGCCCTTGGACAAAGCAGGATGCCTATCCATGGGAAGATGCTCCCTTCCCCTACCCCTCCATGAGTTTGTCAGAAGAATTACCAACACACAGAAGAGGGTGCCTGTTGCATCTCAAGAAGAAGAGATGGTTTTTGTATGCCAACTTTCTCTACCACTTAAGGGAGACTCAAACTGGCTTACAATCACCTTCCCTTCCCCACCCCACCACAGATACCCTGTGAGGTAGGTGGGGCTGAGAGAGCTCTATCAGAGCTATGACTAGCCTAAGGTCACCCAGCTGGCTTCATGTGTAGGAGTGGGGAAACAAATCCAGTTCACCAGATTAGCCTCCACCGCTCATGTGGAGGAGTGGGGAATCAAACCCAGTTTTCCAGGTCAGAGTCCACCGCTCCAAACCACCGCTCTTTACCACTACACCACGCTGACTCAGCATGAGTCGCTGCCCAGACTTCCCTCCATCCAGTCAGGAGCAGCGAAAATATAGTGCAGCACACCCCACATAAGGGGGACGTGACCCAGCACAGATTGCTCCCTGCGCCCTGGTTCTCTTCTCACCTTGCACTCGCTGATCCCGGGACATCCAGTACAGGATGCCCAGACCCCCTTCCTTGAGCTCGGGCTCCTGCGACACCAAGCGGACCCGTTTCTTGTTATACTTGAACTCTGCAACAGAAGCCGCCGTTCTGGTCCGGCTTTGCTTCACAGCCTCTGCCAGGGCCCCAATTCCACCACGCCCGGCACCCCCTTCCCTCGTCTCCTCCGCAGGCGATGCTTCCACCAGGATCCCTGCATCGTTTGTCAAGCCGGGAGATTCAGCTTCGTCGTCCTCCACTTTATTTTCAAGTTTCCGCTTCCTCTTCTTTGGAGACATGGCCGATGCCGTTCTAGGGCTGCCCGAAAGTGTGCTCAGTCCCCAACGACTCCAGGAGGAAATGAAAGACAAAGCAGTGCTAGCAAAGAGCAGATAGAAGAAGAGTTGGCTTTTTTATGCCAACTTTCCCTACCACTTAAGGCAGAATCAAACCAGCTTACAATAACCTTCCCTTCCCCTCCCCACAACAGACACCCTGTGAGGTAGATGGGGCTGAAAGAGTTCGGAGAGAACTATGACTAGCCCAAGGTCACCCTGCTGGCTTCATGTGAAGGAGCGGAGAAACAAATCCACTTCACCAGATTAGCCTCCGCTGCTCATGTGGAGGAGTGGGGAATCAAACCCAGTTCTCCAGGTCCGAGTCCACTGCTCCAAACCACCACTCTTAACCACTACACCACGCTGGCTCCCAGCAGGAAGAAGCTAGTAAGCAAGAACGGAAGAGAAGCCCTGCCAGGCCGGACCAAAAGAGACCTGGAGACCAGCAGCCCGTTTTCAACATCAACAAGTCAGAAGACTAGGGCTGCCAATCTCCAGGTGGTGGCTGGAGATCTCCTGGAATTACAACTAGTCTCCAGAGGAGCATGGCTATTATATGAGGTGCTGTGGTACACAGGCAGAATGCTGCTGCAGTTGTCTTGCTCGTGGGCTTCCTAGAAGAACCTGGTTGGCCACTGTGTGAACAGACTGCTGGACTTGATGGGCCTTGGTCTGACCCTGCAGGGCTTTTCTTATGTTCTTATGATGAATAGCTATTATCTCCAGGGTCAGAGGAGCATGCGCATTATCTTAGGTGCTGTGGAACACAGGCGGGATGGTGCTGCTGCAGTCGTCTTGTTTGTGGGCTTCCTAGAGGCACCTGGTTGGCCACTGTGGGAACAGACTGCCGGACTTTTCTTATGTTCTTATGACAGCGATCAATTCCCCTGGAGAAAATGGCTGCTTTGGAAGGTGGACTCTCATGGTATTATATTTCTCTGAGGTCCCTCCCTTCCCCAAACCCCACCTTCCCCAGGCTCCACCACCCCCCAAAAAAAACCTCCAGGAATGTCCTGACCCAGAGCTGGTAAACGTACAGAGGATACTGACAAGGAGAGGCAGAAGTTAGTTCCTAGTTCCTAAATTGCACACCCTGACTCATATCCTGTTGGTATCCTGACCCTGCTCTGTGCAAGCAGGCACAGAGCAGAGTCTGGTTCAAAACATGTTTTTTCAAAAAAAAAAAAAGGAGCTGAAAGGGAGAATACTGTATCGCTAAGAAGCAAAGGCCCTGACCTGGATGGCCCAGGCTAGCTTGATCTCATCAGATCTTGGAAGCTAAGCAAGGTCAGCCCTGATTATTATTTGGATCGGAGACCACCAAGGAAGTCCAGGGTCACTACTATTATATCTGAACATCTCTTGCCTTGAAACCCTACAGGGTGGTCATAAGCTGACTGTGACTTGATGGCAAAAAAGGGGGGGGGTGATGAACAGAAGTTGAACACACGAAGCTGCCTTATACGGATTCAGACCTCTGGTCCATCAAAGTCAGTATTGTCTACTCAGACCAGCAGCGGCTCTCCAGGGTCTCATGCAGGGGTCTTTCCCATCACTTACCTGCCTGATCCCTTTCATTGGAGATGCCGGGGATTGAATCTGGGACCCTTGCATGCCAAGCAGATGCTCTACCAGTGAGCCATAGCCCCTCCCTGCTCTACAAGATTTAGCAGAAAAATAAAATATAGGATTGGGTTTGAAACACATTTGTCTCCTGCATGAAGTCTGGTGGTCCCAGGCTTACTTTGGGGTGCAGAGACGTTTTCTCATCATCAATATTTGTGGTGGGGATTGGAGAACCAGGAACTGCAAATGGGAAACCAGGAACCAATTTGAGCCCAATCAATATAAAGGCAACATCCTGCCCTCACTTGTTGCCAGCATCTTGTACTCAGTGATTCGCTGCCTCTGTGGTTGGAGGTTTCATTCAGTCAACCCAGCTTTTTACAGACATCGACTGAATCTTCTGCAAAGGTAGGACCAGAGGAAAGACAAGCAGGTTTGGATTATCTGCTTTTTTCTCTCTCTCTCCAAAAGTCAGCTATAAAGAAAAGTTTGTTTCTTATTACTGTTACTGCTGGTGCTGTCAATTGATTCGTTTGAGCCGCTTACTGGATTTTTAAAGAAACCGACTCATCGATAGCATTTAAACACTGGGCAGAGAAATAAGGGCTGTCTGCACTAGAAATGTGGGGGAAAAAACCCTAAATCAAGAAAAAAAGTTCTTTTTCCATTGGAAAAAGGGGGGAATTTGGGGCAATGTTGGGGGGGAAAATACCTCCTCTGAATTCCCCCCCGTTTTTTCATTGGAAAAAATGGGGGGGGGCTTTGCATTTTTTTCATTAGATCTGAACGCCACCTGGGTTCATTTCGGGCTGTTAATTCGTCTGTTTGATTCCCCCCACCCACAAGCTCTGCCTAGGAGGGCTGCGCTCACTTGGATCATCTGGCGACGGGACCCCTTGTCCAGGAGCCCCAGCGCCTCTAAGACGACGAAGGCTCCCGATGTCTTTTGGCTGCAACGGGCGGGCCGCTGTTATACAACGGCCATGTTATACAACACACAGGTTTTTTTGCATAACCCCTCCGCCCTCCTTATCTCCGCGCTGCCTCCCACAACAGCCCGACAGGGTAGGCCACGGGAGGAGGGGAATGGGCTGGGGGCCCCGGCCACTCACCGGCTTGGCTTTCAACGTCCCGCCAGGCTTACACAACGCGGGGGCGGGCCTGGCTGGGAGGCGCCCCTCCCTCCGCAAAGGGGGGCCACGTGATCCTTCCCGGGGCGAAGGCGGACCCAGTTTATGAATGAACCGCCGGATAGAACGTTGCAACCTTCGGTTCGAGGCTTCCTGACGTCACCGCCTTCGCTCCCCGGGAGGGCGTTGCGAGAAAGGGGCGGGGCTTTCGGGAAGCCACGCCTTCCTTTCTCCGCCTTCGTCCTGGCTGGGGAGAGGCAGCGTTGCCGAAAGGCGCCGGCAGAGGGTGGCAGCGAGCCGTGCGTTTGCCTCTTTTCTCTCCCCCTGTACACGCGGGTACGCATGCGCGCAACAGTGGTCCCTTCTTCTCGCTCCAACATCGGTGGATGCTAAATTCTATTTCATTTATTTATTATTTCCCTTTGTTACCCCGCTCTTTTAGAGATGTCCAGATGCCTCCCCGCCTGGACTAACAACTGAAGAAAAAGGGGACAACTCAACCTAAAAGTCAGGGGAAACCAAAAGGGCTGAGCGAATCGCTTATCTAATATAACAACCAATAAATCTATTTTTATTATATATTGTTAGGGTTGCCAGCTCCCTCTTCGTCATTGGCAGGAGGTTATTTGGGCGGAGCCTGAGGAGGGCGGGGTTTGGGGAGGGTCCAATTGCCATAAAGTCCAGTTGCCAAAGTGGCCACTTTCTCCAGGGGAACTGATCTTTATCGGCTGGAGAGCAGTTGAAATAGCAGGAGATCTCCTGCTACTACCTGGAGGTTGGCAACCCTATGTATTGGGCACAATTGTATTTAACAATACAGGCTTCCTAAAAAGCACAATCATAGTTACAAACATTACCAACACATAACAGTTGCTGTTAGTTCATGTGTGTGCATTAAGTGCCGTCAAGTCGCTTCCGACTCATGGTGACCCTATGAATGAAAGTCCTCCAAAATGTCCTATCTTTGACAGCCTTGCTCAGATCTTGCAAACTGAGGGCTGTGGCTTCCTTTATTGAGTCCACCCATCTCTTGTTGGGTCTTCTTCTTTTCCGGCTGCCCTCAGCTTTTCCTAGCATGACTGTCTTTTCCAGGGACTCTTGCCTTCTCATAATGTGACCAAAATAATGTAAACGTTGCAGGTGGGAATAGGGTCGCCAGGTGCCTCTTCACCATCAGTGGGAGGTTTCTGGGGTGGAGCCTGAGGAGGGTGGGGTTTGGGGAGGGACTTCAGTGCCATAGAGTCCAATGGCCAGAGCGGCCAGTTTCTCCAGGTGAGCTGATCTCTTATCAGCTGGAGATCAGTTGTAATAGCAGGAGATCTCCAGACAGTAACTGGAGGTTGGCAACCCTAGGCGGGAAAGAAGGCTAAGACATTGAGCGGCCTGAGGGTGGTTTTGAGCGTGGAATTGTGTTGGTGTGCCTGAGGGCCCCTTTGCTATGTTGCAGGATGTGCTGGGTACAAGTGGGCCTCTTGAACAGCTGTGCCTGAGTCGGGCATCCTCTGGTATTGCAAGGATTCTGAAGGGCTCCTCGTAATACCAAAACTTATCAAAGGGTATTAGGTAATGTGGCTGCTTCACTAATAGGGTTGCCAACTGCCACACAGCAGAAGGCCCGTAAGAATCGAGTCACTCTCACTTCCTGCAGGTGAGAATTGCACAGCTTGGTGGCAGCGGCCAAAAAAGCCCTTCTGTAGTCCAACTAGAGTTGGCTCAAGTTGGTTTTCTCAGGAAAGCAACATGCAAGGATCTTAAAACCTGGCCTGGTTCATATGTAGGGTTGTCAGCTCCGGGTTGGGAATTACCTGGAGATTTGAGGGTGGAGCCTGAGGAGGGTGAGGTTTGGAGAGGGGAGGGACTTCAATGCCATAGAGTCCAATGGCCAAAGCGGCCATTTTCTCCAGGAGAACCGATCTCTGTCACCTGGAGATCAGTTGTAATATCGGGAGATCTCCAACCACCATAGGCTTTAATCACCCAACACAACGACCAATTCAGATGAAAGCTGGTGCTGGCTTGGTGTAACCAGTGTGGTGCAGTGGTTAGAATGTCGTGCGAGCCCTGGGGGGACCTGAGATCGAATCCGCATTCAGCCATGAACTTCTCTTAAGTGACCTTGGGATAATCACTCTCTCAGCCTAACCTGCTTTAGAGTCTTGTTTTAAGGATAAAATGAAGGGTTGGTGAATCATGCATGGTGACTGCCCTGTGCTCTGGAAGAAGGGCAAGGTTAAAAATTACCAAGAGGAGGAGTGGCCTAAGGAATGGAGAAGCAATTTGACAGATGCTGAAGACTGCGTTAAGAATGCTTGCCAATGGGAAGTTGGGTTTTTGCTAAATGTAAACAGATGAGGGTGTCATGCGAAGGACTCATTTCACTGCTATGAATTGTCAGAATAAGGCAGTCCAACTACAAACTCCAAATAGCCAGAGCGAGGTATGGTTAGGAGCCTTTGCTCCCACTAACTCATGAGCAGTCCCATCCATCTGCTTTGAAGCACAGAAGTGGTATGGGGGAAGAGGTGTGAAATGAAAGGATGTTCCCTAATTGACATGTGGAACTCGCTGCCACTTGGTGTAGCAATGGCCACTACATGATGCAACTCTAAAAACGACTGGACATTCAGAAAGGACGACGCCATCAATAGCTGTTAACTTTCCACCATGCTTTGCAAGGTAACATTAGTGAAGATGACAGACTCTGCTCCAAGGAAATTGCAATATATGCTTGAACAATATGGGAAGCAACAGAGGGAAAACAGTACAATGGTAGAATTTTTATTTATTTATTTGCTCAGTTCATGTGCTTTCTCGCTGAGACTCAAAACAGTTGACAAAATATAAAAATCAGTTCAGAGAATTGAATTGAGACCTCTGCATTGTGGCAATGCAGTAAAAGTTGGATTACAGAACTGGAAAACAACTGTGGTCATTTCTGCATGGGAGTTTTACCTGGGGCTCGATGCTCGCTTGTCCCACACTTTTCTGTAAAAAAGATATGTGCCAGCACAATCACCATGCTCAAGTCTGGGAGTGTGAGTCCCCGCCCCTTGAAAATGCTGCTTAGTAATTGGTGAAGTGCTTACTATGAGAAAAACGTGCAGTTCCCCTCTCCCTGCCCCCCGCGGAAACCCAAGTGCTGTGTTAAAAAGCATTTCACAAAAAGGAGTTCTTTTAAAGGAACAGAATAAAGGGGGGAACCCATGCATAATTTTAAAACTCTTTTTTTGTGACAAAGCTACTCAGAAAGAACTCCGGCTGGGAGAAGAAAAACCAGGAAGCATTTGAGTCCCCAACCCTTGAAACACTGCTTTGAAATTAGCTGTAGTGCTTATTGTGAGAAAATGTCAACCCCCTCCCCTAGCTCCCCTGTCCCGCGCTTTGGCTTATGCATGGGGAGGAGGACAATTTGACCCAGGCTGATCTCAGGAGAGATTGAAGAATCGGGATTTAACAGAAACAGGAAGTCCCGGGATTTGCGAGGGCTGGCCGCGAGGTCATCTCTGAGGGATGGAAAACTCATCCATAACTCCAAGAACCAACCGAATCAGTCCAGGGCCAAACGTGAGTCCAAGTACCCATGCATAAAGGACCTGTATAAGGCACGACACACCAGAAAGTGGGTTATCAAGGCAGAAGACAATGTAGTAAAAGCAAGGTGATAAATACAATAAACATTGCAAGAGACTACAGTCCTATCCCATATAAAAGCAACCTCCCAAACCATTCCATTCTACTTCAATTCTAATCCCATGGGGGGGGGGGAATGCCTTCCTGAGCCCAAATTATCATTTCCTCAGACTTTTAGAGATGGTGGAAGCAGGGCCATGTTTGGAACACCGCAAGGCCAGAGCTTAGAGACAGGTGCCACCTTTTCACATGGTTAGAACAGCCAAAACCTAGGTTTAACTGGCTCACCAGAGGCAAAACAAGTCCACCCGGAGAGGAAGAAGGAAGGGGAGAAAATATTAAATATTCTAATCCCGTGCGAGGAAGAAGAGTCAAAAATTGGCTGGCTGGCTGGCGGAGGGACATGCGTCCATTCAAGCATAAAACACCACCCCTCTTTGGAATGAGGAACCTGGGGACGGGGTGGGGGCACCCTGTACTACAGGGCTCAGAATCAGGAAGGCTCATAGAGGAAGGGAAGTCTCTAAAAACAGCCATGGGGAGGGGAAGTCCTGTGTTGGTTGGTCTCGCTTGTTAATTTAATGGTCTCGGCTTTGCTGAGAACACCGCGTGACCGGGAAGACCACCTGGAATCCTGGAGAATGGCTTGCATGGGTGGAGGGAGAAGGGGAGGCATGGAGTGACCCCGGATCTTGTGGTTTACTTGGGAAAGGGCCAGTTTGAGAAGCTATCGGTCTCAGCCCTCCTCAGCAAAAGGTCTTCTGGTGTGCCCCAGACGGAAGGTTGCATTCCAGTTTTATTTATTTATTACATTTTTTTATAGTCCCCCTTTCTCAATGGGGCTCCAGGCAGATTACACAGAGTGAGTCACTACAATCAACAAGATGGGACATTCAGTAAACAACGAATTAGGATTTGGGTTTTAAATCCAACCAGATTCTTTAAAAGAAGAAGAATTGGTTTTTATATGCTGACTCCCCCCCCCCCACTTAAGGAAGAATAAAACCAGCTTACAATCACCCTCCCTTCCCCACAACAGACACCCTGTGGGGTAGGTGGGGCTGAGAGAGCTCTAAGAGAGCTGTGACTATCCCAGGGTCACCCAGCTGGCCTCATGTGTAGGAGTGGGAAAACAAATCAAGTTCATCAGATTAGTGTCTGCCGCTCCTGTGGAGGAGTGGGGGATCAAACCCAGTTCTCCAGATCAGAGTCCACCGCTCCAAACCATTACTCTTAACCACTATACCACACTGGCTCCCATGCTGTGGCTCCTTGCAGGCTCAGATTAAACATGCATGGAGTGGCCAGGTGTAGGGTTGCCAACCAGATGGCATAATATTAAACCTAGCTAGAGAGATGGCTCTGCGATGGGATGGATCATACATGAGATATAAATATGGGGAAGGCTGGTACACATCAAAAGGTATCCCTAAGTTTAGTGGCAAGCAGGTTTTATTAGCAGCCCTATATAGATCTTAAAGGCCTATGTCTAGAAGTCTGTGTTTTATCATCAGGAAAGCTTCTACATCAGAAAGCATGAGCAGGGAATCAAAATTAAGGCCAATAGATTTGATTTTGCTTTCAATGTGTGAGAGCTAATTGGATGAGTACGACTCCATGAGCATATGGTGAATAAGAGGAGAGGAAGAAGAAGGTTTTTATATGCCAACTTTCTCTATCACTTAAGGGAGACTCAAACCGGCTTACAATCACCTTCCCTTGCCCTCCCCACAACAGACACCCTGTGAGGTGGGTGGGGCTGAGAGAGCTGTGGCTAGCCCAAGGTCACCCAGCAGGCTTCATGTGGAGGAGTGGGGAAACAAATTCAGTCCCCCAGATTAGCCTCCGCCACTCATGTGGAGTGGGGAATCAAACCCGGTTCTCCAGATCAGAATCCACCGCTCCAAACCACCGCTCTTAACCACTACACTTCTCTTAACCACTACACCAGAAGAGGAGTCTGCCTTAAAGTCGAGGCGTAGCCAGAATTTAAAGGTAGTAAGCCATGCTCTGGTTTAAAGTAGCATTTGACTTGTTTCCAAACACACTGCCTCATATGTCCTTTGAGGAAAGGTTGAAGGAGCTGGGTATGTTTACACTGAAAAGGAGAAGACTGAGAGGGGATATGATGACCATCTTCAAGTACTTGAAGGGCTGCCATATAGAGGAGGGTGCCGAGTTGTTTTCTGTTGCCCCAGAAGGTCAGGCCAGAACCAATGGGTTGAAATTAAATCAGAAGAATTTCCATCTAGACATTAGGAAGAACTTTCTGACAATTAGAGCGGCTCCTCACTGGAACAGGCTTCCTCGGGAGGTGGTAAGCTCTCCTTCCCTAGAGGTTTTTAAACAGAGGCTAGATGGCCATCTGTCAGCAATGCTGATTCTATGAACTTGGGCAGTTCATGGGAGGGGGGCATCTTGGCCATCTTCTGGGCACTGGGGGGGGCATTGGGTAGTTGTGAGTTTCCTGCATTGTGCAAGGGGTTGGACTAGATGATATTGGTGGTCCCTTGCAACTCTATGATTCTATGATATGGTACACAGTGGGGCATGCCCATTATTTTCCTGAGAAATTTAGCTTGAGTGCATTCCAGAGGACGCACTCAGGCTGGGTTATTTAAAGTTCCTAAATAAATGAATGAATGATGCTTTTGTATCATAGAATCATAGAGTTGGAAGGGACCACCAGGGTCATCTAGTCCTGCACAATGCAGGAAATTCACAACTACCCCCCTTCACTCCCCCAATGACCCCTACTCCATGCCCAGAAGGTGGCAATCTGGCCTGGAGGGAAATGCCGATCTCTGCTTCCAGACCCCAAAGCAGAGATCGGCATTTCCCTGGGCATGTAAGAAAGGGCCACGAGAGCCAAACACCTTCTTGCCCTCCCTCTCATGATCTGCCTAAGTTCACACAATCAGCATTGCTGACAGATGGGCATCTGTAGATGGTATCCCTGAAGCTCTTGCTGCTTTGTTAACCACCTTGAATCTGAGGGGATAAGATAGGATGTATTCTAAATAAACATGTAAGTGGAGAACAGTTCTTATCAATGGCCATTATTGGCAATGGCTAAATGGACCCTGCCCTGACCTGGATGGCTCAGGCTAGCCTGATCTCATCAACTCTTGGAAGCCAAGTAGGGTCAGCCCTGGTTAGGACTTGGATGGGAGACCACCAAGGAAGTCCAGGGTTGCTACGCAGAGGCAGGCAATGGCAAACCACCTCTGAACGTCTCTTGCCCTGAGAACCCTGTGGGATCGCCATAAGTCAGTTGCGACTTGATGGGACTTTCCACCGCCAAATGGACCCTCCATGTTCAGAGGCAGTGTACATTTGAATGCCAGTTTATGGAGGGTAACAAGAAGGGGAGTTTGGAACCACTATCTTCCTGCTTTGGGGTCTTTCAAGGCATTTTGACAGTCACTAGAGGAAAAAAGACCTGGCTGTTTGTCCTGATCCAACTGGGCTCCTCTGTTCCTATTTTTTATCAGCTGTCATACCTTTGACACCAGCTGGTTAACACACAGTCATAGCCGAGAGCCAGTGTGGTGCCTAACCAGGACCAGGAAAGAGGAGAGGGACCTGGGTTCAAATCCTGTGAGTGATTTGCTATGTGGGTAAGTCCCTCTCTCTACCTCCCTGGGTTGTCATACTAATGTGTACGCCATCCTGAGTTGACTGGAAGAAAGGCAGGGTTAAAAATGTGATCAATAAATGTCTACTTATTGTCACCTGCAGATTTCTGCTTCTCTTGAAGGCGGAGGAGCGGGTCGGGCTGGGTTTCTCCCCACCAATCTATCGGCCACCCTATTTCATGTTTGTTAGATACAGGAAACGCTGGCTAGAAAGACCTTTGGTCGGATCCAGTAAAGCTGCCCTTTATATAACTAATCAGGGCCTCTCTTCCTTCTCAAAACAAAACTCCTTTTTTTCTCTTGATAAGTTCCTGGTATTTGCCCATTGAAGGCCTTTGTTCCCGCAAACCTGGCGAGATTTCAAGAGTCATTCAAATTTTATATTGTCGCTCTCCAATTAGCTCAGCAGCGTCATCCGCACTAATCTGGGTGATCAACAACGTATCTCACCGACCGACTCTGGCAATTATTATCTGGATTCTGCTTTCAGTTGCGCCAGCCAGGCATACAAAGGATTAATCTCCTGAAACTCGGAGTCTGGAATCAGAAAAGTTCTCAAGATCATCCCAGTTATCCTTTGTCCATCAGACGAAGAATCTGTTCCTGTTCTCTCTGGAGTTGGACGTCAGGGATAGAAGGCCCTTTGCACAGGGTATTTGTGCGATCATCTGCTGAATTGTCTCAGAACCTGTACATGAACAATCCCAGCTTCTCTGAAGAGAAACGATTTACTTCTATTGGGACTAGTTATTTATTAGAAACGTGAATGAGCCGCCTTTCTACTTTGCGGGACTCAAGAGAGCGTACAATATTTATTGACTTATTTCATTTATACCCTACCTTTCTGAATGGTAGGGATTCCACAGGGGCTTCCATCTTTCTCCTCTCCTCCATTTTGATCCTCACAACAACCCTGTTAGGTGGGTTAGGCTGAGAGTGTGTGACTGGCCCAAGGTCACCCAGCGAGCTTCCATAGCAGAGTGAGGGACTAGATGGCCCATATGGCCCCCATCCAACTCTATGATTCTATGGTTCAAATCTAAATCTCCTAAATCCTAGCCAGACACTCTGACCACTGCACCACACTGTCTCTTGATTTGTGCAGACTGCACTGATTTGCATGTGTGTGTGTGTGTGTGTGTGTGTGTGTGTGTGTTAAGTGCCATCAAGTCGCTTCCGACTCATGGTGACCCTATGAATGAAAGTCCTCCAAGATGTCCTATCTTTGACAGCCTTGCTCAGATCTTGCAAATTGAGGGCTGTGGCTTCCTTTATAGAATCAATCCATCTCTTGTTGGGTCTTCCTCTTTTCCTGCTGCCCTCAACTTTTCCTAGCATGACTGTCTTTTCCAGTGACTCTTGTCGGCTCATGATGTGACCAAAATATGATAGCCTCGGTTTAGTCATTTTAGCTTCTAGGGTCAATTCAGGCTTGATTTGATCTATAACACACTGATTTGTTTTTTTGGCAGTCCACGGTATCCGTGTCCCTCTCCTCCAACACCACATTTCATAGGAATCTATTTTCTTCCTATCAGCTCTCTTCACTGTCCAGCTTTCACACCCATACATAGTAAATTGATTTGCATACATTTACTTTAAGGCTGAGAACCAGGCCGACAATCCCAGGTCTGTGGTTTACCAATTACACAGGGTTATCTTGCGGTATCCAAGCCTGGACCACCTCGATTTCCTGCAGTGGGGAAGAGGTTGGAGAAGAGGGCTTACAAGACCCCTATGGACTCTCAACACACATGAAGCTGCCGGATACTGAATCAGACCATTGGTCCATCAAGGTCAGTATTGTCGGCTCAAACTGGCAGCAGCTCTCTAGGGTCTCATGCAGAGGTCTTTCACATAACATATAGCCTGATCCTTTTTTAAACTGGAGATGCCAGGGGTTGAACCCGGGACCTTTGCAGGAGATGCTCTACCACTGAGTCACAGCCCCTCCCATGAAATTGCCTTCTACTGAACCAGGCCCTTGGTCCGTCAAGGTCAGTATTGTCTGCTCAGAGTGGCAGCAGCTCTCCAAGGTCTCAGGCCAGGAGAGTGGGAGCTTCTCTGAGCTCCTCGGGCAGGCCATTCCATACGGTGGGGGCCACAATGGAGAAAGCAAGGGTACGGGCAGCTTTCAATTTTGAGCCCAGTCATCGAGAGAGGAGGATTGCCTGACTGTTTTCAAACTTTGCCCTGTGGGGTGCCAGGCGGCATGGGTCAGCCAACAACCTAGATCAATACCTTCATGCAAACAAGACATATTGTTGCCTGGTGCAACCCCCTTTCTGGTTATGCTGCCCACGTCGGGCTCATCCGTACAAGTATGTGAAGAAAAAGCAGTGCGAAGTGGCTTTGGAGCATGTACAGAATGCTTTTTCCTCAGCAACATCAATTGGCCCACGCACACAAAAAACATACACACAAGCATTGCTCTTTTGAGAGAACTACTGCAGAACCAGGGCATTTCGGGTGCGGCCGCTACCTTGTCTGATACGAAAGCAAACACTTCTCAGGTGGCATGGAGGGGAAATCCCTTGCAGCGGGAGCTCCCCGCCCTCCAAAACCACACTATCAAAGTCAACACAAGGCCAGGATTTCCTAGAACAGCTCACAGAACCGCCCGGGCACCTGGCCCCAGGAGACAGAAGAGGAGCTGCCATGGCTCACCACAGCTTCGCTGCCGTGGCCGTTTCACTCTTGTGGCTCCAGATTTACGGTAAGCCCTGGAAGGAACTTGAGCTGATTCTTGCTGAGGAATATACGGAAGCAGGTTGTGCATGAAGGGGTAGTGGTCCCATGCAGCTGCCTTGTACTGAATCAGGCCATCAAGGTCAGCATTGTCTACTCTGACTGGCAGCGGCTCTCCAGGGTCTCAGGCAGAGATCTTTCGCATGACCTACCGCCTTGTCCTTTTAGCTGGAGATGCCGGGGATTGAATTTGGGACCTTCTGTGTGCCAAGCGAATGTCCTCTCACTGAGCCACGCCCCCTCCCCAAATCCGAGGCCAACATCTGCCCAGCTCTGTGTGGCAGCTGGTTGGCTTTATTTCAGAATTGTGCCCCATGGTAAGCCCCGGCAATAGGAAGTAAAAAAGGAAGGTGGAGAAATTATTGCTTTTTAAAAGGGCAAATTCATAGGAGATAACGTGAAAGCAATTTCGTACAAACGTAAGAGGACTTGTCGGTGCTCCATTGGGGTACTTTAATTCTGTGCTGATATTAGAATCAGAAGGCCTAAGGAAATTATCTTGTTATGCGACAGATGAGCAGTTTGTGAAGGAATGGGCAGACAAAAACACATTTCCCAGTAACAGGAATTCCTCATTGAGCTTTGAGTAACTTCTTTGTATTAGTTTGTTACCTGCCTGCTGGGGAATTTCAACAGCTTTGGCAGCTGAACAACAAATGCTGGGGTTGAATTCTACTCCAGGAGGCAGTGAAACGCTTGGAAGGAAATCTGGAAACACCAACCGCATTATATGCATGATCCATGCAGCGTTCAAATGGCTTCTGCTGCTGATTTGTCTTCTTGACATGGGTCTCAAGAACCATTGCAGGGCAGTCCTCTGACTTTTTAATTAATTTTTTAAAAAATTATTCACTTTTTATTTATATCCCATCTTTCCCCCCAATGGGGACCCACAGGGGCTTACATCCTTCTCCTCTCCGTTGTATTCTCCCAACAACCCTGTGAGGTAGGTTAGGCTAAGCATGTGTGATTGGCCCAATGTCACCCTGCAAGCTTCCATGGCAGAGTGGGGATTCAAACCTGGGTCTACCAGAACCTAGTCTGACACTTTAACCGCTACACTCGCTGGCTCTGAGGGTCACATTTGAAGGCAGGGTGTCCTTTTCATGTCCGTTCCTCTCCTTTAATGCCACTTCCTCTGGCATTTGCTCCTTTATGTCCCTGGCCTTTTAGCAATGGGTTGTTTCTGTCGCCGTCAAGCCCTGAGTACTTTGGGGCTTTGTTTTCATTATGCATGTATCTTCCAACCTTTAGAAGTCACCTCGCTCTTCTCTCATATTTTCCCTGTGTTTTGTGGATGCTTTTTTTACCCTGAGTTAAATGTCTGCCTCGATCCCAAATCAAAAGCTGGTCCTGGTGCATACTTGCCAATTCAGGGGTTTCTCCCCACACCCATTCTCACTTCTCCCTCCCACTGGTCTTTCCCCTTCATCCAGCCTGTCCCCTGAAAGCAGGAATACTATGAGGCTGCTTATTTGGTCAGTCTCACAGTGATTGTGATCAGTTTCAGATCTTAGCCTGATGGAACAGGCTTTTTTTTTCTTTTTCTTTTCTTTTTTGCGACTAGCCAGAATGCTGAAATAATCACAAAGGCTCTATCAGGCTGCTTATTTGGTCAGTTTCACAGTGAATGTGGTCAGTTTCAGAACTCAGCATGATTGAACAGGGTTTTTTTTTGTTTGCGACCACTGAGAATGATAGTGAGAAGTTATGACGCTCCACATTTTCCCTGCATAAATTTAACCCCAAGTACTCTGGGAATTTCTTGGGGGAGGGGAGCCCCTGTGCATAGTAATTTGAGAATTTGAGTTCAAATACTGGGCACCAAGAAAGCAGCATATCGAGCAGAAATTACCCATGCATAAAAGGCCTCTGTTGTGTGTGTGTGTGTGTGTGGGGGGGGGATCCCATAAGTTAGAGATCAGCAACTGGAGTCCCCAGAGGCAAATTATCCCCTGCACAGGGACCTATCCAGCTGCCCCTGCACTAGAGGCCAAGCCAGAGTCCAAAAAGACATATGGAGGGAACAGCGGGACTTGCTTGCAGTCTCATTTTATCCCTTTCTATGACTGTTCAGGGTTTCCTGATCCCTTCCATTTCCCTAGCCTGCTGCATCAGAGCTCAGGGTTCTTGGCTAAATGGACCAAGGAACTCACTTACTAAAATATTACATCTGATATCCTGGATGTGACAGGCGGTCCAAGGATGAGGTCCCCAACATGGTGCTCGTGGGCACCATGGCACCCTCCAGTACCTTTCCTGGTGCTTGCCAAGTGTATTTAGAAAGTGGGCAGGGCCAGGTGGGGCTTTTGCCTTACGAGGCTTCTGACTGGAGGTCCGAATCAGACTGGCAGAGCCGCTATAATCATATTTATTGCTGATGTACATCATAAGGCCTCAGCCAGGCCATTTTAGAACAGCCCGGGAACAGGAACAAACCCTTTCCCGACTATGAGCAAACCAGGCCATTGGGTGGCAACACTGAGCATACATTACAGTGCCGATTTTTAAAAAATGTTGCTTTGATAGCAGCTGCCATCATACTATGTCATTTAGAGTTGAGTCCAGTTAGCACCTCAGAGACCAACAAGATTTCCAGAGTATAAGCTTTCAAGCGTCAAACCTCCCTTTGTCAGACACTTATTGGAGATTTATAGGTGGAGGGTGGGGTTTGGAGGGGGAAAGAACTCAATGGGATATAACGCCCACCCTACAAAGCAGTCATTTTCTCCTGGGGTATTGATTTCTGTAGTCTGGAGATTAATTGTAATTCCGACAAATTACCAGGCCCCATGTGGAGGTTTGAGGGTTTCAATATTCTTATTTCTTTACAGCTACAAGTAGTCCTGACTGGCCATTGACCTCAGATGTTTCAACAACACAACTGGTTTCAACACCCCCAACTTCCACAGCAGCATCACAAGCCAACTCAAAGCTCCCTGCTTCCTCAGCAACAGCAGAAGCCCCCACAACACCCCCTGCTTCCACAGCAACAACAGGAGCCTCCGCAACACCTCCTGCTTCCACAACAACAACAACAGGAGCCTCCGCAACACCTCCTACTTCCACAACAACAACAAGAGCCTCCGCAACACCCCCTGCTTCCACAGCAACAACAGAGGCTACTTCAACACCCCCTGTTTCCAGAGCAACCACAGGAGCTGCCACAACACCTCCTGCTTCCACAACAACAACAGAAGCCTCCTCAGCACCCACTACTTCCACAGCAACCACAGGAGTCGCCTCAACACTTCCTGCTTCCACAGCAGCAACAGAGGCCACCTCAGCACCCCCTGCTTCCACAGCAATAGTAGAGGCCACTTCAACACCTTCTGCTTCCACAGCAACAACAGGAGCCCCCTCAACACTATCTGCTTCCTCAGCAACAACACAAGCCCCCTCAACACTATCTGCTTCCTCAGCAACAACACAAGCCCCCTCAACACTATCTGCTTCCTCAGCAACAACACAAGCCCCCTCAACACTATCTGCTTCCTCAGCAACAACACAAGCCCCCTCAACACTATCTGCTTCCTCAGCAACAACACAAGCCCCCTCAACACCTTCTGCTTCCACAGCAACAACAGGAGCCTCCTCAGCACCCTCTACTTCCACAGCAACAACAGGAGCCCCCTCAACACTATCTGCTTCCTCAGCAACAACAGAAGCCCCCTCAACACTTTCTGCTGCCTCAGCAACAACAGAAGCCCCCTCAACACACCCTTCTTCCTCAGCAACAACACAAGCCCCCTCAACATTTCCTGCTTCCTCAGTAACAACAGAAGCAACCTCAACACCTCCTGCTTCCTCAGCAACAACACAAGCCCCCTCAACACCTTCTGCTTCCACAGCAACAACAGGAGCCTCCTCAGCACCCTCTACTTCCACAGCAACAACAGGAGCCCCCTCAACACTATCTGCTTCCTCAGCAACAACAGAAGCCCCCTCAACACACCCTTCTTCCTCAGCAACAACACAAGCCCCCTCAACATTTCCTGCTTCCTCAGCAACAACAGAAGCAACCGCAACACCTCCTGCTTCCTCAGCAACAACACAAGCCCCCTCAACACTTTCTGCTTCCTCAGCAACAACAGAAGCCCCCTCAACACACACTTCTTCCTCAGCAACAACACAAGACCCCTCAACACTTCCTGCTTCCTCAGCAACAACAGAAGCCCCCTCAACACTTACTACTTCCTCAGCAACAACAGCTGCCCCCTCAACACTTCCTGCTTCCTCAACAACAGAAGCCTCCTCAATACCCCCTGCTTCCTCAGCAACAACAGAAGCCCCCTCAATACCCCCTACTTCCTCAGCAACAACAGAAGCCCCCTCAACTCTTCCTGCTTCCTCAGCAACAACAGAAGCCCTCTCAATACCCCCTGCTTCCTCAGCAACAACAGAAGCCCCCTCAACACTTCCTGCTTCCTCAGCAACAACAGAAGCCCCCTCAATACTCCCTGCTTCCTCAGCAACAACAGAAGCCCCCTCAATACTCCCTGCTTCCTCAGCAACAGCAGAAGCCCCCTCAACAACCCCTGCTTCCTCAGCAACAACAGAAGCCCCCTCAACACTTCCTGCTTCCTCAGCAACAACAGAAGCCCCCTCAACACTTCCTGCTTCCTCAGCAACAACAGAAGCCCCCTCAATACTCCCTGCTTCCTCAGCAACAACAGGAGCCCCCTCAATACTCCCTGCTTCCTCAGCAACAACAGAAGCCCCCTCAACACTTCCTGCTTCCTCACCAACAGAAGCCCCCTCAACACTTCCTGCTTCCTCACCAACAGGAGCCCCCTCAACACTTCCTGCTTCCACAGCAACAACAGAAGCCCCCTCAACACCCCCTGCTTCCTCAGCAACAACAGAAGCCCCCTCAACACCCCCTGCTTCCTCAGCAACAACACAAGCCCCCTCAACACTTCCTGCTTCCTCAGCAACAACAGAAGCCCCCTCAACACTTCCTGCTTCCTCAACAACAGAAAGCTCCTCTACACTCCCTGCTTCCTCAGCAGCAACAGACGCCACTTCAACACTTCTTGCCTTCATAGCAACGACACTCCCTGATTCCACAGCAACAGTGGAGGCCACCTCAACACTCCCTGCATTCACATCAGCAACCGAAGCCACCTCCGAACCCCATACTGCCATAGGAACAGCAGGAGCCACCTCGACACCCATTGAGTCCACATCAACAGCAGAAGCCACCTCGACACTACCTGCTTCCACAGCAACAACAGAATCCCCCTCAACACTTCCTGCCTTCATAGCAACAACACTCCCTGATTCCACAGCAACAGTAGAGGCCACCTCAACACTCCCTGCTCCCTCAGCAACAACAAAAGAAGCCATTGCAACAACCCCTGGGTCCACATCAACAACAGGAGCCACCTCGACACCCCCTGAGTCCACATCAACAGCAGAAGCCTCCTCAGCACTTCCTGCTTCCTCAGCAACAACAAAAGCCCCCTCAACACTTCCTGCTTCCTCAACAATAGAAGCCCCCTCAATACCCCCTGCTTCCTCAGCAACAACAGAAGCCCCCGCAACACTTCCTGCTTCCACAGCAATAACAGAATCCCCCTCAACACCCCCTGCTTCCTCAGCTACAACAGAAGCCCCCTCAACACATCCTGCTTCCTCAGCAACAACAGAAGCCCCCTCAACACATCCTGCTTCCTCAGTACCAGCAGAAGCCCCCTCAACAACCCCTGCTTCCGCAGCAACAACAGAAGAAGCCCTCTCAACACCTCCTGCTTCCTCAACAACAGAAGCCCCCTCAATACCCCCTGCTTCCTCAGCAACAACAGAATCCCCCTCAACACATCCTGCTTCCTCATCAACAACAGAAGCCCCCTCAATACCCCCTGCTTCCTCAGCAACAACAGAAGCCCCCTCAACACCTCCTGCTTCCTCAGCAACAACAGAAGCCACCTCAACACTTCCTGCCTTCATAGCAACGACACTCCCTGATTCCACAGCAACAGTAGAGGCCACCTCAACACTCCCTCCTCCCTTAGCAACAACAGAAAAATCAATTTCAACACCCCCTGAGTCCACATCAACAGCAGAAGCAACCTCAACACCCCCTGCATTCACATCAGCAACCGAAGCCCATGCTTCCATAGGAACAGCAGGAGCCACCTCGACACCCATTGAGTCTATATCAACATCAGAAGCCACCTCGACAGAGCCTGAGTCCACATCAACAGCAGAAGCCCCCTCAACACTTCCTGCCTTCATAGCAACAACACTCCCTGAGACCTCATCAACTGCAGAAGCCACCTCAGCACCCCCTGCTTCCTCAGCAATAACACTCCCTGAGTCCACATCAACAGCAGAAGCCACCTCAGCACTTCCTGCTTCCTCAGAAACAACAGAAGCCCCCTCAACGCCCCCTGCTTCCTCAGCAACAACAGAAGCCCCCTCAACACCCCCTGCCTCCTCAGCAACAACACTCACTCATTCCACAGCAACAGCAGAGGCCTCCTCAACACTCCCTGCTTCCACAGCAACAACACTCACTCATTCCACAGCAACAGTAGAGGCCACCTCAACACTCCCTGCTTCCTCAGCATCAACAGAAGCCACCTCAACACCCCATGCTTCCACAGCAACAACAGAAGCCACAGCAACAACAGAAGCCACCTCAACACTCCCTGCTTCCACAGCAACAACAGAAGCCACCTCAACACTCCCTGCTTCCTCAGCATCAACAGAAGCCACCTCAACACCCCATGCTTCCACAGCATCAACAGAAGCCACCTCAACACCCCATGCTTCCACAGCAACAGCAGAAGCAACCTCAACAACCCCTGCATTCACATCAGCAACTGAAGCCATCTCCGAACCCCATACTTCCATAGGAACAGCAGGAGCCACCTCGACACCCATTGAGTCTATATCAACATCAGAAGCCACCTCGACAGCCCCTGAGTCCACATCAACAGCAGAAGCCACCTCGACACTACCTGCTTCCACAGCAACAACAGAAGCCCCCTCAACACTTCCTGCCTTCATAGCAACAACACTCCCTGAGACCTCATCAACTGCAGAAGCCACCTCAGCACCCCCTGCTTCCTCAGCAACAACACTCCCTGAGTCCACATCAACAGCAGAAGCCACCTCAGCACTTCCTGCTTCCTCAGAAACAACAGAAGCCCCCTCAACGCCCCCTGCTTCCACAGCAACAACACTCACTCATTCCACAGCAACAGTAGAGGCCACCTCAACACTCCCTGCTTCCTCAGCATCAACAGAAGCCACCTCAACACCCCATGCTTCCACAGCAACAAAAGAAGCAACCTCAAAACCCCCTGCATTCACATCAGCAACCGAAGCCACCTCCGAACCCCATACTTCCATAGGAACAGCAGGAGCCACCTTGACACCCATTGAGTCTATATCAACATCAGAAGCCACCTCGACAGCCCCTGAGTCCACATCAACAGCAGAAGCCACCTCGACACTACCTGCTTCCACAGCAACAACAGAAGCCCCCTCAACACTTCCTGCCTTCATAGCAACAACACTCCCTGAGACCTCATCAACTGCAGAAGCCACCTCAGCACCCCCTGCTTCCTCAGCAACAACAGAAGCCCCCTCAACACCCCCTGCTTCCTCAGCAACAACACTCACTCATTCCACAGCAACAGTAGAGGCCCCCTCAACACTCCCTGCTTCCACAGCAAGAACACTCACTCATTCCACAGAAACAGTAGAGGCCACCTCAACACCCCCTGCTTCCTCAGCATCAACAGAAGCCACCTCAACACCCCATGCTTCCACAGCAACAACAGAAGCCACAGCAACAACAGAAGCCACCTCAACACTCCCTGCTTCCACAGCATCAACAGAAGCCACCTCAACACCCCATGCTTCCACAGCAACAACAGAAGCCACCTCAACACTCCCTGCTTCCATAGCATCAACAGAAGCCACCTCAACACCCCATGCTTCCACAGCAACAACAGAAGCCACAGCAACAACAGAAGCCACCTCAACACTCCCTGCTTCCCCAGCAACAACAGAAGCCACAGCAACAACAGAAGCCACCTCAACACTCCCTGCTTCCACAGCATCAACAGAAGCCACCTCAACACCCCATGCTTCCACAGCAACAACAGAAGCCACCTCAACACTCCCTGCTTCCACAGCATCAACAGAAGCCACCTCAACACCCCATGCTTCCACAGCAACAACAGAAGCCACAGCAACAACAGAAGCCACCTCAACACTCCCTGCTTCCACAGCAACAACAGAAGCCACCTCAACACTCCCTGCTTCCACAGCATCAACAGAAGCCACCTCAACACCCCATGCTTCCACAGCAACAACAGAAGCCACCTCAACACTCCCTGCGTCCACAGCAACAATAGAAGCCACCTCAGCAATAGTAGGATCCACCTCAACAGCCCATGCTTCCACAGCAACAGTAGAAAGCACAACATCGCCCTTCCATCCCACAACAGCAACCAAAATCACAGCACCCCTTTCTTCCACCTCCTTGCCAACTGCAATGTCACATTCTGTCAGTAATTCAACGGCAGTCCCACAAACAAGTGAAACCACTCTTCACACTCCACACATTACCACCTTACTGCCTGAAACCCCATCAACCATTCGTACGACTGAAAAACCAACCTTCCCCTCATCACCCCTCCCTACTACAATCTCAGCAACTGAACTGACAACCCAACTTACAACCAGCCTCCATACCAGTACATCAGCCAAGACAAGTTCCACAGGCATTTCTAGACAGACTGGAACAACGGTAACTACAAAAGTCACAACCACAACCAGCAGTACTGTACCCACAACAACTCAGAGGGTACCGACTACGACCCGAGGTGAGCACATTACCTTTCGTGCCTGTCTGCACTATTGGGGATGGGAATATTAAACAAGATTCTTTCATGCCCAAGATGCATAGTTGGAGCACAACTCCAGCTTTGGGGGGTGGGGGGCGGATGAGACTTTGCAGTGATGAAACGATGGGGCGAATGGGAGGTACAGCCCGAACAGCCCAGCGTAGCCAGAGGCCATTGAGCCTCAGAAGCTAAGCAGGGCCTGCCTCAGTCCGTGCTTGGATGGAAGGCCGCCTGGGAAGTCTGGCATTGCTATGCAGAAGAAGGCAATTACCAACCACCTCTGGTTGTCTCGTGCCTTGAACACCCCATGGTTGGGGTAGCCATGAGTTGCTTGCAACTCACTGGAACATTCTTCTTCTAACCCTTTCACTGCCTGCCATTGTGAAAACCCCACAGAGTTTTCAGGGAAAGCGATGTTCAGTGGAAGTTTTCCATTGCCTGCCCCCGCATAGGTCATTTATGCATGGTCGCTATAACCTCCTTTATTCCCCGTTTCAGCCAGGATCAAAGTAACCCAGGTTGGGGGAAACTGTATGCATTGGCTGGAATGATCAGGGATGAAACTGTGTGCTAATGGAGGCATGAAGGCAGAAAAGCAGTCTCCCAAGTTCAAATCAAGTCCCACCCCTTTCAATGCTGCTCTGTAATTGGGTTACCTCACAAGAGAAGATTTCCTTCCCCCCAAACCCAACTGCTGCATAAAAAAGCATTTTTAGAACAAAAAACAAAAAAACAGAGCAATCTGAAAGAAGGTGTGTGTGTGTGTGAGAGAGAAATCCAAGCCTTGTTTTAAAAAAGCCTTTCTTTTGCTCAGAAAGAGCTCCAAGGTAGCAGGAAGCACTTGAATCCCCGCCTCTTTACACACTGCTTTGTGATTGGCTGTGAGAGAAGCCAAACTTCTGTGCTTCCCCTGTTTGGCTATCAGCATGGTGCCTTGAAGAGGGGTTTGGAAAAGGGTGGGGCGAAGCTCTACCCGAGAAAGTTGTACGCTCGCTCGGTGATTCTGGAATGAGCCAGGATGAACAGTTTAATGCGGGCCAGAAGAGGAATGGGAAAAGCCGGGTTCATTTTGTGTTGAAACAGGGTTGAGCTGACAAGGAATGAGGTAACGTGTGTACAGAAAAATCTGATCCTGGCTGAAACGGAATAAAGGAGGTTAAAGCGACCATGCATAAATGACCATAGTGAACCAGGGTTGGCCCTGGGTAGTGCTTGGATGGGAGACCGCCAAGGAAGTCCATAGTTGCTACGCAGAGGCAGGCAATAGCCAACCACCTCGGAACAACTCTTGCCTTGAAAACCTTATGGAGTCACCATGAGTCGGTGCGAATGGGGATGCCCTTCTGCCTAACCGCAGAGCTGACTTTTGCTCTTCTCCCTTTAGCTCCTCCAACACCTCCACACGGAATTGGAAACACAACCATCACGTTGCCACAAGCCACCACCTGCCCACCCCCAACGGGCAATGCAGGTAAGTTCTAAACATCCATGAGACAGCGCAACTCCGGTGAAAGGTTAAAGCATGCGAGGGGCAGCGATGGTGACTGTGGGCATAGGTGGCTTTAAAAGGGGGGCTACAGACATTCATGGAAGTCACATTTAACAATGGCCGATGTTGGTTAATGTTAAATATAATCTTAAATAAAATATTCCAGAGGGGGGAAAAACAATGGTCGATGAC
The DNA here is from genome assembly GCF_029931775.1 of Euleptes europaea. Lineage (NCBI taxonomy): Eukaryota > Metazoa > Chordata > Lepidosauria > Squamata > Sphaerodactylidae > Euleptes > Euleptes europaea. The sequence continues at coordinate 3,579,710 of NC_079316.1, forward strand.
CATGATAGCTAAATGGAGCTTCCTGATAGCTAAATGGAGATTCAGAAGCAGTGAACTTCTGGATACCTCTTTTAAGTGGAGAGCCAGCGTGGTGTAGTGGTTAAGAGCGGTGGTTTGGAGGGGTGGACTCTGATCTGGAGAACCGGGTTTGATTCCCCACTCCCCCACAGGAGCTGCAGACTCTAATCTGATGAACTTGATTTGTTTCCCCGCCTCTACACATGAAGCCTGCTGGGTGACCTTGGGCTAGTCACAGCTCTGTTAGAGCTCTCTCAGCCTCACAGGGTGTCTGTTGTGGGGAGGGGAAGGGAAGGTGATTGTAAGCCGGTTTGATTCTGCCTTAAGTGGTACAGAGTTGGCATATAAAAACCAACTTTTCTTCTTATCCTCCTCCTCCTCCTCCTAGATGACCCTGGTGGTCCCTTCCAACTCTATGATGATATGATTCCCTAGGCAGCCGATTCTACTGTTGAACTTTTACTGTAAAAAATTTTTTCCCTGAAATCCAGCTGGTACCTTTCCGCCTGTAATTTAAACCCATTATTTCGAATCCTATCCTCTGCTGGCAACAGGAGCAGCTCCCTGCCCTCCTATGGGACAGCCCTTCAAATACTTAGATCAGTGTCACCAAGATGATGTGATGCAAACATAATTCACAGTGGGTAGCCGTGTTAGTCTGTCTGCAGTAGTAGAAAAAGGCAAGAGTCCAGTAGCACCTTAAAGACTAACAAAAATATTTTCTGGCAGGGTATGAGCTTTCGTGAGCCACAGCTCACTTCTTCAGATACAGCTAGAATGCAAATCCATCTGTCTTTAAGTAGAGGGGAGTGAATTCAGAAAAGCATTAGTATGTAAATATTAACAGTATGTAAATGTGAATAGCAGGCGTGGCATCAGAGTCTGACATCAGAAACCACAATATTCAAAAACCAGTGGGAGAACATTTCAACCTTCCAGGACATTCTGTTGCAGATTTAGGAGTAGCAGTTCTCTTACAAAGGAATTTCAAAGGGAGATTGGAAAGAGAAACTGCTGAATTACAGTTGATATTCAAACTAAAGTCAATGCATTTACCTGGGCTGAATAAAGACCTTGCATTCATGGCTCATTACCAATGCTGATTTCTCCACACCCATCTCTCCCCTGGACATCACAGACTCTTCTGCATACCACATCTAATCCCATCACACCTGCTATTCACATTTACATACTGTTAGCATTTACATTCTTATGCTTGTCTGAATTCACTCTCCTCTACTTAAAGACAGATGGATTCACATTCTAGCTGTATCTGAAGAAGTGAGCTGTGGCTCACGAAAGCTCATACCCTACCAGGAAATATTTTTGTTAGTCTTTAAGGTGCTACTGGACTCTTGCCCTTTTCTACTGATGCAAATATGAACATTATCCGACCATTTGAGCATATCTTTTTGTTTCTGCCTTGCAGGCAACAGCAGCCTCTTTGCGTCGATGGGCCTGACTACATCCCATAATATCACAGACCCCTCGGTCAGAGAAGCAGTTATGAAGAAGGTGAGATTTCTGGATTTGAGTCCTTAGAAATCCTGCAGTTTCCAGCAGTTTCTTATTTTAGAGTGGAAGACCCCACTGCTGGGAAGGGCAGGCTGACACCTTGCTAGGAATGCCAGGTCCCTCTTTGCCACCAGTGGGAGGTTTTTGGGACGGAGCCTGAGGAGGGTGGGGTTTGGGGAAGGGAGGGACTTCAGTGCCGTAGAATCCAGTTGCCAAGGTGGCCATTTTCTCCAGGTGAACTGATGTCTATCTGCTGGAGATCAGTTGTAATAGCAGGAGATCTCCAGCTAGTACCTGGAGGTTAGGAATCAAAATATTGCACTTGTACAGCTAACAATAAAAGCACAGACTCAAACTGAAATGCAATTAGGTCTATTCAAAAGAACAACCTCAATAATAAGAATAAATACGTGCTCCAGGAGCAAAAGACAAAAACCAATCAAAATTCACAGTTACAGTATCCCAAAGGTAAGTGTAAGTATACAATTTCTCTAAAAGGTAAATAGAGGTATTGTTGGGTCTTAGATAGCGAGATTCGTTACATGTGATCCTAACAGGTATAATAGGCAAAAAGTCCAAACATCCAACTGGTAAGTATGGTAAGTATGCACAGGCAACGGAGTAGTTATAAACGGCAATGGGCTTCCGGTAAAGTCCCCATTTCATATTCTTTTTTCAAGCTTCAAATGTATCCGTGTGCCAATAACCCTTATGGGAAAAGAAGCTTATAAGCTTGCAATTAAATATGGATAGCTTTGGTAAAGGTTGGCAACCCTAGGCCTTGCCCATTCATCAGGCATCTCCACTGGAATCACATCTGTCTCTCAGGGTTGCCAGCTAGGGGTTGGGAAATATATGGAGATTTGGGGGGTGAAGCCCTCCCACCAGAGGCTGCGGAGTGGCACTTAGCAGTTATAATACATTTTGTTAAGTTACTTTGAGAACTTGTAAAGTGGAAAAGCGGTTAATAAGTGTGCTTACATTGATAAAACAAAAATGCATCTTACGCTTCGCGTACTCATTTTGTCCCGGTTTATCATTTTTGTTCTCTCAGCTCGAACAAATCCTGCATGAAAAATTTCCCTGCACCCAGTTTACTGTGTCATGGAAAGGGGCGCAGAGAAAGTGAACGGAAACTTCAAAAAAAACCAGACAGTGGCTTGGCTATCAGAAGCGATAGCAGAATGAGGCACGCTCCTTTGGGCACATCAGATGTCATGGAGCATTCCGGCTTTCACTTTCCCTGAATAGGTAGACACTTATTTCTGACTACGGCCGGATCTACGCTTTGACCATTCTTCCCAAACCAATCAGTGCTGTTCCGGTGTTAGAGGCATGCAGAAGTACAAAGGAGGATCCACATATTGGAACATAAGAGCAGCCCGGCTGGATCAGACCACAATCCTGTTTCACACCGTGGTCAAACATTGGCTCCCTGGAAGGCCTGCATGGAGTAACTAAATCCAAATTAAAATAAAGAAGAAAAGTCTAGATGTGCTTCCTGGACAGTTCGATTGCTCGTTTTAAAGCCTTAAAGGAGGTTTGCTTCACTCGGGGCCTTGACATGGAAATCAGGAGTCCCTGGCCTTCACAGCTTGTGAGGTTTCTGCTAGGTATGGTAAAGTCCAGCAGCGCTGGAACGAACTTTGTCACTGGAGTTCTTCTCCAAGGATGTTAGCGATATTTTTGGAGCTTTCACTGCAGCACCATCTTGCGCACGCACACATTTTTGGACGTGAGTTGCACACCTTTACCCGACAGCTTTTTGAACATTAGTTGCATCCAGTTATTTCTGTCTCTTAATTTTTTCCCAGGCCTTGGCAGGAAGGCTTAATGTTATCAATCCTTGTTGACTTGCTACTGTGAAATTGTTTTAATTTAAAAGAAAATGTTTACAATGCTTTCGTATTGCCGAGGCATAACAAGAGAATCTTCTATTTTGCCTTTTCACAAGTGTCTCATCTAGGTAGGCTGGCCCTGCCATTGAGCTAGAGGTAGGTTGCCAACCTCCAGGTGAACCCTCAGCTCCCTCCCATCCCCATATCCTGCCCTCCCCAGGCTCCACACCCTAAACCTTCAGGAATTTTCCAACCAGAGTTGGCCTCCCTAGCTAGAGGGAAAAGGAATTCATATTGGGAGAAGAAGAAGAAGAGTTGGTTTTTATACCCTGATTTTCTCTACCACTTAAGGCAGAATCAAACCAGCATATAATCACCTTCCCCTCCCCACAACAGACACCCTAGGTGGGGCTGAGAGAGCTCTAAGAGAGCTGTGACTTGCCCAAGGTCATCCCAGCTGGCTTCATGTGGAGGAGCAGGGAAACCAATCCGGTTCACCAGATTAGAGTCCGCTGCTCATGTGGAGGAGTAGGAAATCAAACCCACTTCTCCAGATTAGAGTCCACCGCTACTAACCACTATACCACACTGGCTTTCAGAGAGGTAGCTAAGGTAGCCTCTTGCAAAAAAAAAAAAAAACCCAGTGGTCTTGTGGCACCTTCAAGACTTAAACTCCCTCTAGACTACGAAAGCTTATGCTAGAATAAAAATTTATTTGTCTTTAAAGTTCCACAAGCCTTCTATTTACATTGGGAGAAGACACCTTTGCATGTATACTGGAACCAGAGCATTTGGGAATGTATTCGTATTGGAAATATAATCCTTCGTACATGATGCAGGGTATTTTGTCCAGAAATTAACAGATGAAGAGATTCTCTCTAATTCAGTTTATTTGACATGGACCCCTACTGGTGATCCCCACTGAAATCTATTGGGCTTAACGACAGTTAGCTCACTTCCTTGAATACAAAATGCAAGCGATTTTAATTAGGATGGGAGCTAGTGATCTTTTTGCTGTTATATAGTCAATCTGTTAGTGCCTGAATGCAGAAAGAAAGTATTTACTGTACATTTTAGCATTATTGAGATTTAAATATATTATCATTATTTAATAAATGAACTTTAATGGAAAAAAACTATCATATCATAAATTGTCTGAATCTGAACAAAATTATTTCCAGCATCTAGTCTATTTAATCTGATATCTTCCGTTCCTACCTGGTTTTATTTTCCTGGTTTGTGAGCAGCAAAAGGTGCAGTGAGAGGAGAGAATGACTCACCAGATATATGCTTGGCAGGGGCTTTCTCCAACCAGAAGTGCTAGCGCATCTTCCTACCAAACAGGATGGCCTTGAGGCTGACTGGCACTTCTATGCGCAGCATTTCCACATTACACCAACCATTGCACCGTCTTGCTGGCTTTGGGAGTGCCTTTTCATTACTATATAGACATATTTGTGTGAGCTGTATTGTTCTCTGGGCTGTACCTGCCTGGCTCTAGCAAAAGCTTTGCTTTGCTGTAATGCACAGTGTGCAAATTTCTTTTGAGTGACCATGATCCCAAAATTACTGCTACCGTGGCTGAATTTCTTACAGGAGTTCTTAAAGAACAAGAAAAGTTTTATTAACCCGACTGTAACTTATATGTATTGCCCTTTGGAGGTATTTTGTTGTTGTTTTTTCTATCTCTGTCTTTGGTATGCCAATAAAGGTTAATGAAATGAAATGTAATGCACAGTGGAGAGAAGGAAACAGAGGTAGAGACCTGGCTTCAGGCTGCATTCCTCCCTAGAATACATCCCTCCTTGCAGAAGGGAAAAGATGCACAAGTTTGGTTGAAGATGCAGGTCAGCAGGCAAAACTTTAGTGATGTGCAGGCGGAAGCTTATGGTGCAATTGCAATGGACATTTTAAACCAATCACAATAAACTTGAACAAAATGTGGTGGTGGGGAAAATATGCCAGTGCAATGTTTGGAATGGGCTGTCGGGACTATTGGGCATAAAAAAGCAACTCTGGATCAGACCTACACTAGTCCAGCATCCTGTTCCCCTCAGTGGCATCTTGGAACCCACGCACAGAGGGGCACGGAGGCCAAAGCCTCCCTGATCCTGCCCCCAGAGATCGACAGAGACGTATTGCCTCCAAACATGGAGGTCTCACCATGATCACAAATCATTAAAAAACCTTTCAAAGGAATAAATCTAGAAGAAGAAGAGTTGGTTTTTATATGCTGATTTTCTCTTATCTTTTAAGGAGAATCAAACCGGCTTACAATTTCCTTCATTTCCCCACAACAGACACCCTGGGTAGGGTTGCCAACCTCCAGGTGCTAGCTGGAGATCTCTTGCTATTACAACTTATCTCCAGCCGATAGAGATCAGTTCACCTGGAGAAAATGGTCACTTTGGCAAATGGACTCTATGGCACTGAAGTCCCTCCACTCCCCCAGGCTCCACCCCAAAACCTTCCTGCCGATGGTGAAGAGGGACCTGGCAACCCTATCCCTCTCAGAGAAGTGTGACTAGTCCAAGGTCACCCTGCAGGCTTAATCTGGAGGAGTGGGGAAACCAACCCGGTTCACCAGATTAGAGTCAGCCGCTCATGTGGAGGAGTGGGGAATCGAACCTGGTTCTCCAGATTAGGTGTCCGCTCTTAACCACTCCCCACCACGCTGGCTCTCACCTTGTCCTCTGACAGCCACTTCCGTGGGGAGATTAGGACCAACGAAATGCCCATGTCTTTGAAAATATTCTAACGCCTCAGGCCATTTCTGTTCCTCTCAACGGGTCACCGGCTGGCTGGTATCACCATGACGCCATTGCTGGTATCCAGCTCATTAACTTGAAAAGCCGTTTGGAGGACTTCAAGGCAACCCTCTGATCTTCTCTCCCCTGCGTCGGTTTATGCGACGGCCTGGTCACCTATTAACTCTTTAATCAGCTTGGTAATATCAATCTGAAAAAAAACCCACTCTTGAGTAGTTGCATAAGAGTCGTTTGGCTAAATGTCACCTTGGTTGAATGTCAAGGGCTTTGGGCTGTACTTCCAGATTTTGCGAACATCTAAGAAGTTAAGCAATGCGCAATCAAGTGGATCGTGGGAAATGCAGAAGTTGGTCACATGGGACCCTGGGGAACTCACAAAATGCAGAGCCTGGGATTTACATTCGACATGATTAGTATCAAACATTCCCCCAAAGGACGCGAGCTCTGTTCTTTTATGACTTGCCCCTAACACCCAACTCTTGGTCTGTCAAGGTCAGTATTGTCTACTCAGTCTGGCAGAAGCTCTCCAGGGTCTCAGGTAGAGAGAGAGTTGCCAGCTCTGGACTGGAAAACACCTGGATATTTTTGAGGCGGAGCCTGAGGAGGGTGGGGCTTGGGGAGGGACTTCAATGCCATAGAGTTCAATTGCCGAAGCAGCCATATGCTCCAGGTGAACTGATCTCTATCAGCTGGAGATCAGTTGTAATAGCAGGAGATCTCCAGCTAGTACCTGGAGGTTACAATAAAATATAGGCACCTCCGTGCCAATACCAATGGTTAGAAAATCTGCAACGGAGTCTCCAGTACAAAAGCAGCAAAAAAAATCTTATTGGTGCTTACACATGTAACATCAACAATACAAGAGTGAAAGATACATATAAGAACAATCAAAGTTATATACAGTATGTACAATCTAAGTAAGGTGCAGTCTCAATGCACCAATTGCCATGTTCTTTCAAGTAAATGTATTTTCTTCAAAAAGCCCAATAGTAGGTACTATCCCAAAAGCACACTTTTTGGGAAAAGATAGGCGATGGCCGTTTCAAATCTTTTCTTCAGCCCCCAAACAGTAAACATATCCAAATCATACCCAATAGTAAAATCTTCCACTCTGTTCTCAGTTCCCCGAGTACTCGGCTTCACTTTAGAGTATCCCTTGGGGAACTGAGAACAGAGTGGAAGATTTTACTATTGGGTACAATTTGGATATGTTTACTGTTTGGGGCTGAAGAAAAGATTTGAAACGGCCATCGCCCACCTTTTCCCAAAAAGTGAGCTTTTGGGATAGTACCTACTATTGGGCTTTTTGAAGAAAATACAACATTTACTTGAAAGAACATGGCAATTGGTGCATTGAGACTGCACCTTACTTAGATTGTACATACTGTATATAACTTTGATTGTTCTCATATGTATCTTTCACTCTTGTATTGTTGATGTTACATGTGTAAGCACCAATAAGTACCTGGAGGTTGGCAACCCTAGGTAGAGGCCTTTCACATCACCTGTGTCTGATCCTTTAACTGAAGCTGCTGGGGGTTGAACCTGGGTCCTTCTCCACGCAAACCCCGTCATGCCCCAGAACTGAACCTGCTTTTGCAAAGTCCTGATATCTTACCGTTGTTCTGCTTCTCCTTTTGCCAGCAGTTGCACGCAGCCGTTTCTCAGACCTTTGTGAAGACCACGACACAAATAGTGGTGTTTCTCTCCATATACATTCAGCGGGTTTGTATGTGCGAGAGAAGGAAGAAGTTGAGTGGGTGAAGAAAGCGAGTGAGGTGCTGTAGAGAGACATCTGTGTTCTTTCGTGTGGATGCTATTAGCCTTCGTGGCAAGTGAGGAAAATAAGCCTTTGTAGTGAAGTTATTAGCCTAAGTGGCAAATGGTGAAAATTAGTCTCTTGTGACTAGGTCTATTTAGGGGCCATTAAGAAAGAAATAAGAAGGGAAACTGCAAGGTTATTCTTTGTTCTAATCCACTGATCAATAAGGTATAGGTAAAAATTGCAATACTCAAATCCTATCTTTATACTGAATAGTTTATTTTGATTTCTTTTTATTATTACACATAATATTTAATAACCAAGGTTTGTAAACGATATATTATGTTTTTCCTTTTATTTTCTTTGGTTGAAATGAAGAAATTAGTATGCAATAAGAAAGATATTGATAGACATAATATAAAATAACATTAGATTAGAATTCTAAATGCAAAAGACCAAACAGGTAAATAGAAAGATGGAGGAGGATGAAGGGGAAGTTTTCACTTATTTAATCTTTTAATAATGACGTATTTTCAACAACTATATCTTGATATGAATGTTTATGTAGTTACTTTTGAGTATTTGTTGAAAAGCTTATATATGATTTTATGGGAAAATAATAAGGAAGGAAGGAAGGAAGAAAGAAAGGAGGGAAGAAAGGAAGAAAGAAGACCCGCACCCGGCTGGAAGCCAAGATGCTAGTGTATGTGTGTAAAGTGCCATCAAGTCACAGCCAACTTATGGCAACCCGGTAGGGTTTTCAAGGCAAGAGACTAACAGAGGTGGTTTGCCATTGCCTTCCTCTGCACAGCAACCTTGGTATTCCTTGGTGGTCTCCCATCCAAATACTAACCAGGGCCGATCCTGGTTAGCAGCTAAGATCTGATGAGATCAGGTCAGCCTGAGCCATCCAGGTCAGGGCCATTATGCTTTTGAACCACACTGAAACCATTAAACATTTATACTTCTAAGCAAATCGCAAGGTGTCATAGTCCTGAACTGGTCAGGCCACACCTGGAGTACTGTGGTTCTGGAGGCCTCACTTCAAAAAGGATGTGGACAGAATGGAGTGGGTGCATAAGAGAGTGATGAGGATGATCAGGGGCCTGGAGACCAAGCCCTACAAGGAAAGGCTGAGGGAGTTGGGATGTTCAGTCTGGAGAAAAGGAGGTTGAGGGGGGACACAGAATCATAGAATCATAGAGTTGGAAGGGACCACCAGGGTCATCTAGTCCAACCCCTCACAATGTAGGAAATTCACAACTAGCTCCCCCACCCCATATCCCCAGTGACCAGAAGATGTCCAAGATGTCCTCCCTTTCATTATCTGCCTAAGGTCACAGAATCAGCATTGCTGAAAGATGGCCATCTAACCTCTTCTTAAAAACCTCCATGGAAGGAGAGCTTACCACCTCCCGAGGAAGCCTGTTCCTCCGAGGAACCGCTCCAACTGTTAGAAAGTTCTTCCTAATGAATTGCTCTCTTTAAATATTTGAAAGGCTGTCACTTAGAGGAGGGCCAGGAGCTGTTCCTGTTGGTAGCAGAGGATAGGACAGGGACATCAGTGGGATACAAATGCCACAGAGTCCACCCTCCCAAGCGGTCATTTTCTCTAGGGGGACTGATCTCTATCATCTGGAGATCAGGTGTAACTCTGGGAGATCTCCAGGCCCCACCTAGAGGTTAGAGTATAAACTCAGTATAGGACACTATACTGAGTTTATACTGTAACAACTGAGTATAGAGGTGTGATTTTGTTTTCCCACCTAGAGGTTGGCAACCCTATAAGGCAGGGGGTCCCCAACCTTTTGAGCCTGTGGGGCACATTTGGAATTCTGACATAGGGTGGTGGTGGGGGCAGTCACAAAACGGTAGCCGCAGGAGGCTGAGCCAACTACAAAATATCACGGAGCGAGGCTGTATATATTCATTCATTCATTCATAGACCTTTATTGGCATAAACATTATTACAATTGTTACAAAAAGGGATCATAAAACATAAAATCAGTGAAATAAAACAAAGAACAATATAATCAAATATCAGATCTTGTAAGTTTTTGCACTTTCATCACATCCACTAGAAAATTGGCAACACCCTCAGTAATCTCAGGTACTGAATCATTCAATAAAAATTGACATTTTACTTTATAACCGATAGTAACTCTGTATATAACCGATAGTAACTCTTCAATGTTTTAGGCAGATGCTCTGTTTAACAGAATTCCTTTCAGTCTGCACAGCCAACCAGAAACCCTGCTGGGCAAAAGCCCCCCTTTGCCCTACCCACTTTCTAAAAGCACTTGGTGGGCTCCAGGAAAGGTGTTGGCAGGCACCATAGCGCCTGGGGCACCATGTTGGGGACCCTTGCTATAAGGAGCACATGTTGTGGGCTCATTCTTGAGATGGGGAATGATTGTATTATTATCCAACATCTCTGCCTGCTCCTTGGAATGTGGCTGAAAGATTAGTCCTTCCATCTAACACCCAACAAGACCTATTTTAAGAGCAGCCGGGTCCATAAATATTTGGCCCTTGGAGCAATGGAACTCGTCCAAATCCAGGAGAGGCCAAAATACGTCATAAAAGAGGCAAGAATGGCCTCTTAAGTTCCACTGATGCGAGAAGGTGACTGTTCTCCTCTCTCTGGCTGCACAAAAACGGGTTGGGAAGGAAAGATGGGAGTTTGTTTCCTATAGAAAGACCCATCTCGGGTCCCCCCCACCCCGGCCACGAGTGGGGAATGTGGGGATAGGATTACCAGATCCAGGCTGGAAAATTCCTGGAGATTTGGGGATTGGGCCTGGGGAGGACAGGGACCTCAGTGGGGTACAGCTAGGGTTGCCAACCTCTAGGGACTCAGCAAACTAGAAACAGCACTTCACAAGCTAGACACAATGATTATAAAGTAGTGGTATTTAATAACATATCCACCACTGATAGTATGTAGGCAAAAACATGTGTTGTTAATTATTGTCTGAAAAGTAACACCAAAGAGAGGACTATGCCTTGTTACAAACAAATAATAGTATTATAGGTAAGTCCATGAAAGGGGGTGCCAACCTCCCTTTCTTCCACAGATATGCTTCTTGAGAGTAGCAATTCAGTAGTGCAGTTGTTCTCAACAGAAGCCCGGTGATCTTTCTGTTTCAGCGATTAACGCCTTCTTCAGGGACCAATGCTGGCTGTTATTAACATTCTCTGCGTTGGCCAACCTCTAGGGACTTAGCAAACAAAAAACAGCAACGATATGCGAAAGGTACAAGTGGTATTAATTTATCATATTCACTGTTGCATGAGAAAGTAGTTAATTCTGTGGAAAGGCAAACTTGCCCATTACAAAAATATTGATACAAAAATTAATACAGTTATAATTGTTCAAAGAATACACTGTGCATAGTAGCACTGTGCCCTCCTCAGGCGCCACTCAAAACCTGCTGCCAGTGGCGAAGAGGGATCTGGCAACCCTATTCCGGCCACCAGTGGGGGTAGGGTTACCAAATCCAGGCTGGGAAATTCCTGGAGATTTGGGAGGGCAGGGACCTCGGTGGGGTACAACACAATAGAGCCCCACCCTCCAAAGCAGCCATTTTCTCCAGGGGAACTGATCTCTGTAGTCTGGAGATGAGCTGCAATTGCTAGGAGATCCCCAGGCCCCACCTGGAGGCTGGCATCCCTAATCTCAGGTGTCAAGAACCGGGAATAAAAACCAGTTTGCAGAATCACATCTTTGAGAGTGTAAACACAGGTCAGTGAGTGGGGCTATCACTCAAGAAAGCTTCTAGGATCCACTGAGCCATCTACTTTCCTTGTCACAGTTTATGGACCCAAAATCTGCTCAAGGCAGCTGATATAAAGGAATGAAACAATACATCAAATGAGATAAATATATTTATGTATTTATTTATAACACTGATTAGCCGCCTTTCTTCCTTATAGAGCTCAAGGCTGCTTACAACATAGATAAAATACATAAATCAAAATCCATAAAATACATGAAACCCAAAATTTTAAAACCACAATTTAGGACTGCTAGTAACGTAATCAAGTGCGCTCCTAAATGAAAACGCCTTCTGCTACCTCCTAAAGATCGCAGGTGAGTAGGGTTGCCAGCTCTAGGTTGGGAAACACCTGGAGATTTTGGGGGTGGACCCTGAGGAGGGCGGGGCTTGGAGAGGGGAGGGACTTCAATGCCATACAGTCCAATTGCCAAAGCGGCCGTTTTCTCCTGGTGAACTGATCTCTGTCGGCTGGAGATCTGTTGTAACAGCAGGAGATCTCCAACCCCCACCCGGAGGATGGCAACCCTACAAGTGAGGGGCTAGCTGCACCTCCCTAGGGAGGTTGTTCCATAATCGAGGGGATGCCACTGAAAAGGCCCTGTCTCAGGCACTCAGCATTATTTGGCCCATGATAATTAAGATCCCTGTGATCTTAATTCCTGGGCAGGAAATAATAACAAATTAATAAAAGAACTCTCCCAACAAGCAGTGCTGTTATAGGCAGGCACTTCTACAAGTAGTGTTGCCAACCTCCAGGTGGTAAGCAAAACAAAAATGAAGGCACCTCTGTGCCTATACCAAATAGGTTTGGAAATTAGCACGGGAAAGTGGTACACAAATGCACATAAACAGGTTGCAAAAAAACACATATGTAATGAAGATGGAAAGAACAGACTAGTGTACAACATGAAAGCTTAGCAACTAAGTGATTGGTTATATACAAATATATTTATTATTAGTGACTTACTATAAAATGAATGTAAGTATGTTTTTCTATGTATTTATTATTAGTGGCTAAATTAGTATGATACCATTTTAAATAATATATTTATATGTAGGATGCAATGTGGGGCTGAAGAAACTAAAGTGAAACGGCCGTCCCCCAGCTTTTGGATGTATATCTACTATTGGATATCTTGCTGAATTAGTTTTGAAACTCAGAAGAGGACTTTTTTGCCTCCAGATATACACCAATAGATTGGTTATATACAAATATACAGGTAAGTATGAAACAATCACTTAGTTGCTAAGCTTTCATGTTGTACACTAGTCTGATCTTTCCATCTTCATTACATATGTGTTTTTTGCAACCTGTTTATGTGCATTTGTGTACCACTTTCCCGTGCTAATTTCCAAACCTCCAGGTGGTGGCAGGAGGTCTTCTGGGATTACAACTGGTGGCAGAGATCAGTTCCCCTGGAGAAAACGGCAGCTTTGGGAGGTGAGCCCTGTGGCATTATACCCCACTGAAGTCCCTCCCCTTCCCAAACCCCACCCTGTTCAGGCTCCAGCCCCAAAATCTCCAGGTACTTCCCAACCTGACGCTGGCAATCCTATTGACAAGGAAGGGACAGAAGAACACCTGCAGGTTTTCATCCAAGTCGAGCGATATGGGCCAGCATCAGGAGCAGGTATTTGTGGGACTGTTTTCTACCACTCATGCTGAAGGAGTGTGACATATAAAGCTCAAAAGTACAAAAAAGTATATCTTGTGGTGATAAGTGTGCATTTCCTGAAGTCAGAGAAGTTTGCAAAGCAATAATTACATCCATCGGGAAGCAGATCTTTGCATATGTTCAAGGGCACTCTGGCCTTGATGATTGTTTCACATGTTCTTTGTCTAAGCAGGCCATCTTTCAAGCACTGCAGTTGCCCAGCCTGGAAAATTCCAGCCCCAAGGAAACTGTGTAGCTCCGGAGTCTTGAATCATAGAGTTGGAAAGGGACCACCAGGGTCATCCAGTTCAACCCCCTGCACAATGCAGGAAATTCACAACTACCTCCCCCCCTCGGGTTGCCAACCGCCAGGTACTAGCTGGAGATCTCCTGCTATTACAATTGATCTCCAGCTGACAGAGATCGGTTCACCTGCAGAAAATGCCTGTTTTGGCAATTGGATTCTATGGCACTGAAGTCCCTCCCCTCCCCAAACCCCGCCCTCCTCAGGCTCCACCCCAAAAACCTTCCACCGGTGGCAAAGAGGGACCTGGCAACCCTACTCCCCCCCACACCCCCAGTGACCCCTACTGCATGCCCAGAAGATGGCCAAGATGCCCTCCCTCTCATCATCTGCCTATGGTCATAGAATCAGCATTGCTGAAAAATAAAAATGAATAAGAATTGAAGCAAAATAATAAGAATAATTTATAAAATAATAAGAATAACTGAATAAGAATGGGAGCAAAAGGTGAGGCTTTGGGGGAATATCTCCCTGCATCTTCTTAACCTTGTATGATCCTTCAGATATCCACAGGATGCTCTGACGGCCCTTCATGAGGTATATCTATACAATCATGAATGCTGCCTTTCCTCGTGTGACGACACAACGCCCTCCCGTATTTTGGGCTGCTCAGCCAAGGCATTTGCTCCGGGTGAGCAGAGAGCCCTTAGCGATTCATGGTCTGTGACCTCATCAGCGCATTTAATGGGCCATGTCGGAGGGGGAGGAATTAGCATGTTTATATCATTGAAGCCGTTCAAGCATGAGTCCCCCTTGGCAGGAACATTTCAAGCCCGGTTGGAGTTGGCAGCGCCAACAGGTGACTGCTTACTCAGGTGTGTCTTTTTTAACCCGGTCACCAATTTGGCATTCTTGGGGGAACTGGGGAAGAATGCAGAGTGCGACCCAGTAGATAGATACACCAGATAGTTTGAAAACCACTGGAGAGCCAGTGTGGTGTAGTGGCGAAGAGCGGTGGACTCTAATCTGGAGAACCAGGTTCAATTCCCCACTCCTCCACAGGAACAGTGGACTCTAATCTGGTGAACCAGGTTGGTTTCCCCACTCCTGCACATGAAGCCAGCTGGGTGACCTTGGGCCAGTCACAGTTCTCTCTGAACTATCTCAGTCCAACCTTCCTCACAAGATGTCTGTTGTGAGGAGAGGAAGGAGATTGTAAACCAGTTGGATTCTCCTTTGAAGGAAGCGACCAGAAATGGGTTAGATTCGAAAACGAGATTAACAGTGACATAGGACATTTTGGTATCTTCTCCAAAGTTATAAATACTTAAAATCAATCACAGGGCCCAGACACTCAGCACTAGAAGTATGGAGTAAATGGCAGCCTTTATGGCTAGGGAGGACCTCAAGATGGGCACCACTAGAGACCATGTACAGCGAGACAAGGGAAAATAAATGGTGGGAAATCCTAAGGTCAAAAGGATACTATAGACTGGGAGATATGTTCAGAGGAGGAACCCTAAAACCTGTACAGGAGATAGTAGAAGAGATAGGTAAGCAATACTGGTTAAAAATAACAGGTCTCTATAAAATGGTTAAAAAGATTAATGAAAAAGGGAAAATATGGATAGAGGAACCAATGGAAGAAATATACAAAGAAATGCAAAAATCAAAACAAGGATTAGCAGGAAAGATTATAGGAAAATGATATCAAACAAAGACAAGACAATATCATATTTACAAAAAACTTGGAGTAAAGAAGGTCAGATATCAGAAAACACAGTAGGTAAAATTATGAAAGGAATAGAGGAAATTAAAGTGATTATATTTAATGAGTTGGAACATAAATTGTTTACAAAATGGTATCAAACACCAGCGCAATTAGCAAATATGTTTCCGGGATTGAGCCCCATGTGCTGCCATTGTAGACAATCTAAAGGATGGTTCTCCCACATGTGGTGGAAATGCCCAGAGGTCAGGGTTCTTTGGACAAAAATATTAAAAATTATAAGGAGAACATGTAAAGTACCCTTAACTATAGATTTTAATCTAATGTTAATGAGTATAACAGGGAATCTGGCAGAAAATAAGGGGGATCAAGCCACATTTAAGGCTATGATACTAGCAAGCAAAGCAGTTATTGCTCTGAGATGGAAGGATAAAAGTAAATGGACAATAGAAATCTGGCACAATTATTTGTTTGAATTTATACAGTCGGATATACCGGTACTCGAGAGGCTGCGCCAGAAGACTACATGGGAAGACAAGATTACAGAAATCAGGAGGAGATGGAAGACCTACCTAGAGTGGATATCAACAGAAGGAAGAAAAGACATTCAGTGGAAGATTCAGACTTTGTGCCCGTGGCTGGGACAAAAAGATTAAAAACTAAAAGGAGAAGGATGGGGAAGGGAGGGGGGTGGAAGGGGTTAAAAGGAAATATGAAATGTACGGGATAAAAACAATAAGTAACATACATCAAAAACCTGTATAAAAAGAACTAATAATAAAAAAAATATTCTCCTTTAAAAAGGTTGAGAAAGATCTCCGGGGATTACAAATGATCTCCAGGTGACAGAGACCAGTTCACCTGGAGAAAATGTCCACTTTGGAAGGTAGAGCCTATGGTATTATACCCCATTTAAGTCCCTCCCCAAACCCTGCCCTCCTCAGGCTCCATCCCCAGAATATCCAGGTATTTCTCAACCTGGAGGTGGCAACACTAAGCCAAACTCAATATGGCTGCCACGGGAGGTGGAGCTGAATGGAATACCTCCCTCCTCACCCAATTTGGGAATAAGGAAAGCTCAAAGGGGAAATGGAGCCACACATTAACTGAAGAAAGCCCAGGTGCTTACCAGTTCTCTTCATCCTCCAGTGGAGAACCCTTTCATTGGAAAGATTCCAGCGCTGGCAAATTTCCAACTAGGCTTCTGCCCTCAACCTTAAAATCTGGCTCTTCTTGGACAACCTTTTGGTGTCTGGCTGCAGTTGGCTGTCCGTTGATGCAGTCTGGTGCATGCTATATTTGGGTAACTTTTGTGTTACCGGCAAGGAGCACAAAGGCAAGAATTAATGCTTTTAAGAGCTGCCTAAATTAGGGCTTGATTTTGTGTGAGTTCCAGGAAAGAATCTTAAAGAATGGTTGGTTGGCCTTGAATTGTAGGAAGGGGTGGTGGTGGCAGAGATCAGCTCAAACAGTCTCTCATTAACTTCAGATTTAATTCTAAGAAAGAAGATTGTTAAAATATTTGAATGAAGCTCAGTTTCCCAGTCCCTTTGTGTGGGCAGCTCAGTAAGCTTATTCTTACCACCCTGGGATTTGTTTACAGCATGATGTTGGAAGGCAATGATCATTTCCAGCAAAGGCAATTAGCAAGGATGGAAGAACATTGAGTTACCTTGTTTAAATGATCGGGAGGTGAGATGTTTTCTGGTTAACGTTTCTTAATGATACTCTTAAGTGGAGTACCTATAAAAGAGGAAAACCGCACAGACAAGAATGAACCCTGAAGAGCTGGCCCAAATCAGGACCAAGACAAGATGCTGTAGATTCTGATCCCCTGCCTCCTTACATTCTTGGCCAAGCAACGGCGTTTGCTGGTGTCTCTGTGCAAGCCAAACAGGGATCACATTACAGGGAAGAGGGAATTAACTTTTCTCCCCAATGACGATATGAAAAAGAAGAAGAAGAAGAGTTGGTTTTTATATGCCGACTTTCTCTACCACTTAAGGAAGACTCAAACTGGCTTAAGGAAGACTCTACCACTTAAGGAAGACTCAAACCTTCCCCTCCCCACAATAGACACCCTGTGAGGTAGGTGGGGCTGAGAGAGCTCTAAGAGAGCTGTGACTGGCCCAAGGTCACCCAGCTGGCTTCGTGTGGAGGAGTGGGGAAACAAATCCAGTTCACCAGATTAGCCTCCGCCGCTCATGCGGAGGAGTGGGGAATCAAACCCAGCTCTCCAGATCAGAGTCCACCGCTCCAAACCACCGCTCTTAACCACTACACCACGCTGGCTCAGTCCACTCCCCTCACATAGCTGCTTTTTGCCTTGACAGGGAATGCATACAGGCATATATGGTACGGTGGAGGGGGTGGAGATATAGGAAAAACAGTGAGAGGGGAAAGTTTAACTCCCCCCCCCCCTTAGGAACACTGCAGTACCAGTCCAGGTCCCCCACCCCACCCCCCAACTTCTTCTGGAAGAACTCTGAAAGTGGATCTTTCACCTATGCAGTTGGTCCATTAGTCTCTCCAAGGAGCTTTCCGCCTTGATAAGTGTAGTTGCAAAAATACGTAGCTGTGAGCCAGTTGCCAAGTGGGGATTCAGTTCATTCCCCTCAAGGTCAAAACCGAAATCAAGTGATGTTATCCACCAACCCGACTCACGAAAGCTGATGCTGGTTAGTCTTAAATGTGTTTTGGTTTGCTACAACACTTCAAAAAGTTGTGCCTGTAGTGTATGGGGAGGGGACTGCGAGTTTGGAGAACTCATCGAAGAAATATTTGCGGAAATTCAGTATTATGCTTATGATTCTGTGCGGACAGCACAAAAGCAGAGCTGGTCTTCTGATTCAAAACTAGTTTGGAACCAGTTGTGAATTCCTTCCAAAAGCTCAGGAAATGGTCATTTTTTTAAGGTGCTAACAAATCTCCATCGGAGAAGCCAATGTCATGCTGCATACCTATTCTCTCCAGTATCAGAGGAGCATGCCTATTATATTAGGTGCTGTGGAGCACAGGCGGGATGGTGCTGCTGCAGTCGTCTTGTTTGTGGGCTTCCAGGAGGCACCCGGTTGGCCACTGTGTGAACAGACTGCTGGACTTGATGGACCTTGGCCTGATCCAGCAGGACCTTTCAGATGTTCTAAGCCAGTTCATAGAGTGAACGACAAGCCCCAGTCTTTAGCTGGAATGGTTAAACAGGTTTGAGACTGGTTTCAATCTGCAGTGTAGACTGTGGGCCAGTTTATACACGGTGGTGGTAGTGGAAAGTGCTGTCAAGTTGTAGCCAACTTATGGCAACCCCGTAGGTTTTTCAAGTCACCAGATGAACAGAGGTGGTTTGGCATTTCCTGCCTCTGTGTTGAGACCCTGGACTTCCTTGGTGGTCTCCCATCCAAGTACTAACTAGGGCCGATCCTGAGTAGCTTCTGAAACCTGATGAGATCAGACTAGCCTGGGCCATCCAGGTGAGGGTAGATGAACAGAGGTGGTTTGCCATTGCCTGCCTCTGTGTAGCGACCCTGAGACTTCCTTGGTGGTCTCCCATCCAAGTACTAACCAGGCCCAACCCTGCTTAGCTTCCGAGCACTGACAAGATCAGGCTAGCCAGGGCTATTCAGACTGCTCAGTAGTAGATAACAGTGGTAATAAAACCTGAAACAGAGGTGGTCCACTGTGGTTGAGAAGAATGCATGCTTGTGTGATGCAAGATGCATCAAGACCTTCAAGAACGGGGGAAGGTCGCATGAGTTTCACATGAGAGCCAGTGTGGTGTAGTGGTTAAGAGCAGTGGTTTGGAGCGGTGGACTCTGATCTGGAGAACCGGGTTTGATTCCCCACTCCTTCACATGAAGTTAGCTGGGTGACCTTGGGATAGTCACAGCTCTCTTAGAGCTCTCTGAGCCCCACCTACCTCACAGGGTGTCTGTTGTGGGGAGGGGAAGGGAAGGTGATTGTAAGCCGGTTTGATTCTAGCTCTTCTTCTCCTCCTCCTCCTCCTCGCATGGCCATGTCACTATAGACATGGTTGGAGGATGCCAGAGGACATAAGATCAGCCTGGCAGGATATGTCCAGTAGTAGATCTAGGGTGGCATCCTGTCACATAGTGGCCAACCAGATGTCCCAAAAGTCCTTGAAGTAGGGCCAAATCCTTACCTCCTTTTGCTCCCACCAGAATTGGTGCTCAAAGGTATACTGTCTCTGAACATGGAGGTTTAATGTAGCCATCAGGGATAATAGCCCTTGATGCATTTCATTTCCATCTCAGTTCATCTGCCCTGATCTGGATGGCCCATGCTAGTCTAATTTTGGCAGATCTCAAAAGCTAGGCAGGGTTGGCCCTGGTTAGTTTTTGGATGGGAGACCATGAAGGAAGTCCAGAGTTGCTATGCAGAGGCAATGGCAAACCACCTCTATTTATCTGCCCTGGATGGTCCAGGCTATCCTAATCTTGTTAGATCTCAGAAGCTAAACAGCATCAGTCTTGGTTAGCACTTGGATGGGAAACCACCAAGGAAGACCAGGGTTGCTATGCAGAGGCAAGCAATGGCAAACCACCTCTGTGTGACTTTTGCCCTGACCTGGATAGCCTAGGCTAGCCTGATCTCATCAGATCTCAGAAGCTAATCAGGGTCTTAGCACTTGGATGGGAGACCACCAAGGAAGTCCAGAGTCTCTATGCAGAGGCAAGCAATGGCAAACCACCTCTTCTCATTTCTCGCCTTGAAAACCCCATGGTCCTGAGGTCGCCATGAATGGGTTATGGCCACACGAAAGTGTGGGTCCAGCAAGCAACAAACCTCAGGTAAACCCCCATGCATAAACAACCCCTGTAGAGTTGAAAGCCTCCAGGTGGACCCTGATGATTTCCTGGAATTACAACTGCTCTCCAAAAGACCGCGATTAGTTCGCCTGGATAAAATGGCTACTTTGGAGGGTGGACTCTATGGCATTATACTGCCCCAATGAGCTCCCTCCTGTCCCTAAATGTTGCCTTCCCCAAACTCTACCTCCAAAACCTCCAGGAATTTCCTAACCTCGAGCTGGCAACCCTACGGAGAGGCTTTGTGTGGCTGAGAATTGTAGTGCCATTTGTGGAACTGGTCCATGAATAGGCTTTAGGGTTGCCAGGTCCCTCTTCCCCACCGGCGGAAGGTTTTGGGGCGGAGCCTGAGGAGGGCAGGGTTTGGGGAGGGGAGGAACTTCAATGCCATAGACTCCAATTGCCAAACCAGTCATTATCTCCAGGTGAACTGATCTCTGTCGCCTGGAGATCAGTTATAATAGCAGGAGAACTCCAGCTAGTACCTGGACGCTGGCAACACTAATAGGACTAGATTCTGAGACCTGGTTGCCAGCTCCGGGTTGGGAAATACCTGGAGATTTGGGGGGTAGAACCTGAGAAGGGCGGGGTTTGAAGAGGGGTGGGACTTCAATGCCATAAAGTCCAATTGCCAAAGTGGCCATTTTCTCCAGGGGAACTGATCTCTGTCACCTGGAGATCAGTTGTAACAGCAGTAGATCTCTAGCCACCACTTGGAGGTTGGCAACCCTATCCATGAGAGGCAACCCCTAGTCCCGAGGCACTTAAAAATGGTGTTGACCAGTAATGTGTGAAGCAGCTTTCCCAAGGGTCTAACTGACCACCCTGTTTGGGAATTCCACCCACTATCCCAGATTACTCAAGATGGCCTTTCCCTGTACTTTTCCAGTAAACACAGGTGAATGGTTTGTGATCTCAGATTTCATCTTCTGTATTCTGTCTTCTTACAGGCACCTTTAGCAAGGTGTGCCTGGTTTTCTCCAGCTCTCCGTCCAGCACACTCTAATTTGGTGGATACCGGCTGATGTTGCAGGCTGAAGATCCTGGAAGGAGGAGAGAGGAGGTGGGGAGGTGGGCGAGTTAGCTGATCCCCTTCTGGTCCTCCGGCTTCCAGGTGAGAGGGGAACGGGGAGTGGCTGTGGGCACCACCCACTCATATTTTCTCCCACATCACCTATAAATAAGCTCAAGGCTGGTGACGGCCAGTCCACCAAGAACTCCCAGCTACCCAGGGCTGAGCAGAAAAGAGAAAAACTTCACTGCAGTTCATGAGAGCGCCTCAATAGAACCAAATGCACACTCTGCCAAATTCACTTCGTGGGTTGATGAGGCCGCGGCATCAGATAATCTGGACGCTCTTCTGTTGCTGGGCATGGCTTCTGTGCAGTAAGTTATCTTCTTTTGCATGGTTACCCTAACTGATTCGATTCCAGACCTAGATTTGAGTCCAGTAGCACTTTAGAGACCAGGATTTGGGGGTATAAGATATCTAGTTGGGGGGGGGGCATAAAATATCCAACGAAGGGAGCTTTGACTCTTGAAAGCTTTTCTCAAGGAAAAAACTTTGTTGGTCTTTAAGGTGCTACTGGACTCGAATCTAACTCTTCTGCCGCAGGCCGACACGGCTACCCTCCTGAAGCTATCAGCCTATTTCCAATTACCATCAAGAAGATGACAGACTTATCCAGCCTAGATAGAAAGGGGTTAGGAGAAATATATTAAAGGGAAACTTTATGGCATGCATTCACATGCTAGCAAGAACATGCCTCATAGGGTCTCTTGGTTTATTTGAAACAATGTGCAGAGATGGTTTTGCGTTGCCAAACTGGGGGTCCACCCTGGGTGATGGCATCCTTTCTTGCACACACACCCAACCTATTTCCTGGCTTTGTTCTAAAGCAGAGATGGTCGGAAGGTAGATTTGGGAGAGCTGGGTGGGGTGGACGGTTTCCACGGGGGCCACCTTGCATCTGATGGTTTGCTGGGATTCTTGCTAAGGATGCGTAGGCACGGGGACCCTGATCTACAAGACCCAGCAAGACGTAATGTGCTTAAAATCTTATTCTTATGCTGTTAAACAAGAATGCATCAGACCCCTTGCTAGTTCAGGCTTTTCCGACTGGGCATGGCTTTCATTCATGCCTTATAATGTATGCACACTTATTGTGGAACAAGATTTTTTTTTTTTTGTAGCTATCTTGGGGTGACCAATATAAAGAGACTGATGAGTAAACTCCTGTTACTGTGACTGAAATTCACCAAGTAGCTTGATGATTTCAGGTGAGTAGCCGTGTCAGTCTGCAGTAGAAGAGCAAGATTTGAGTCCCGTAGCACCTTAGAGACCCACAAGATTGTCCCAAGTATAAGCTTTTGAGAGTCAAATATACAAAGGGAATCTGACAAAGGGTGCTTTGACTCTCTAAAGCTTATACTTGAACAATCTTGTGGGTCTCTAAGGTGCTGCTGGACTTCAATTTTGCCTTTTTCAAAATGACTTCAGTGGTCTTTAACCCCATCTCAGTTACAATGTACACTTCTCACAAGATTTTAGTTGGAGACGTCCAGGATGAACATCATGATTAGAGCGCTGAACTAGATTCTGAGACCTGGATTCAAATGCCCACTTTACCATGAAGCTTAATGGGTGATTTTGGCATCTCTCTCTTTCTCTCTCAGCCTAGCCTACCTCACAGGGTTGTTGTGAAGAACTGTGGCTGCTCTGAGCTTGTTGGAAGAAAGGTTGAATGAGAATGTGCTAGCTAGCAATTGAGATATCCTGCCCTATAAATATTTGGGAAAGAAATATTAAAAGTGACTGGGGAGGTGAATACTGAATACCTCATGATCCCGGAAGACTTTTGACTTTTTCTTTAAACTATGTTTTAAATGAAACTGGCCTAGTATCGATATTCTAACAGTGTGATTCTATGCAGAGTTACTATAGTCTGCACTGTGACTGTTATAAATCACAGTCATTTGAAATCTGCCATTGCTCAAAAGGTATAAGGGAACAGGATTGCAGCCTAGTGCAAGATGAATTGTACATATTACCTGGCTTTTCCTGCATTGCCTTCCACCTCTGTAAAATGAGTACCCAGTTTGCTGGGGGTAAAGGGAAGATGACTGGGGAAGGCACTGGCAAAACACCCCGTAAATAAAGTCTGCCTAGTAAACATCGGGATGTGACGTCACCCCATGGGTCAGGAATGACCTGGTGCTTGCACAGGGGACCTTTACCTTTTAAAGAGTGGCAAATCCAAGGCAACACACACACCCCAATTCATAAATGGCCTGAGTCATACCTTAGACCTTTTTTGGCATTGTTTATTGGAGGTTCTTGCTGGTTGATTTAATTTTTTTTAATGTTGTAATCTGCCTTGAGTCTCAGGGAGAAAGGCAGGCTATAAATGAAGTAAAATAAAATAAATAAATACTGAGACTTGTTCAGTGCTATCCTAGGCAGAGTTTCTCCAGTCTAAACCCATGAAATCAATGAGCTTAGACTAGGGGGAATCACTGCGAATAGGATCTCCCTGTAACAGTAGCAGAAATATGCCTAGCTCTATAAGAAAGACCACAGAGCTATTCCCTCAAGCCAAAACGTAAAAGAGAACTGTATATTTGATATGTTGTTGTACTGGATAAAGATTAAGCTGGGGAAAATATAGTGGTGGAAAGTGGCGTCAAGTCACAGCCAACTTATGGCAATCCTAGGGTTTTCGAGGCAAGCGACAAACAGAGGTGGTTTGCCATTGCCTGCCTCTGCATAGAGACCCCGGTATTCCTTGGCGGTCTCCCATCCAATACTATTCAGGGCCAACCCTGCTTAGCTTCCGGGATGTGACAAGATCAGGCTAGTCTGGGCTATCCCGGTTAAGGCAAGAGAGGTTCATAGGTGTTTTGCCATTGACTGCCTCTGTGTATCAACCCTGGACTTCCTTGGAGGTCTCCCATCCAAGTACTGACCAGGGCTTCCGAGATCTAATGAGATCTGGCTAGCCTGGGCTATCCAAGTCACGGTGGGAAAAAAATATACTGGTATATTTATTGAACAATGGCCTGTTGGACAACCATTGTTCATTTCTCAATAAATACACTGGGAAAATTATACCAGTATGTTTATTGAGAAATGAACAATGGTTTTAACTGCAGCTTTCAAGATGACGTTCACCCTTCTGTAAGCGTTACTACTGATTATTCGTTCGAGATATTTTAACGCTCCGGACCAAAATGTCTTGGGGGAATTTACAAACATAATTATCAAATCCAGATTACAAAATCAATAAAACAACAGTACTATAAGAGCAATAGAACACCATACTAGTAAATATATAAACAGAGCACGATTTATACCCAGGGTATAAATAAATAAATGGGCCTTATAAACATGCAGGTCTGTACGCAAGGGACGGGACTAAATAGCAGCTATAAGTCTGAGCAAGGGTTACCAACTCTGGTTTGGGAAATTCCCGAGGATTTGGGGGCACTGCCTTGGAGGGGTGGAGTTTGTAGAGGGAAAGTCACTCAGTGGTACGGATGCCAGGTCCCTCTTCGCCACCGGCAGGAGGTTTTTGGGGTGGAGCCTGAGGAGGGCGGGGTTTGGGGAGGGGAGGGACTTCAATGCCATAGAGTCCAGTTGCCAAAGCGGCCATTTTCTCCTGTTGAACTGATCTCTCTTTGCTGGAGATCAGTTGTAACAGCAGGAGATCTCCAGCTAGTACCTGGAGGTTTTCCAGTACCTGGAGGTTGGCAACCCTACTCAGTGGGGATATAATGCTGAAGCGCTCCTTTTCTAAACCTGCCGTTCCTCCAAGGGAGCTGATCTCTGTAGTCTGGAGATCAGTTGTTAATTCCGGTAGAATTCCAGGCTCCACCTGGAGGTTGGCAACCCTACATGAGTCCTCTTAATCTGGCACAGAGAGCTGAACAGGCTCAGTAGTCAGTGAATTACTGAGGCCAGGATGTCACCTTGAGCACCTCTGTCCCGGAGAGGTGGCAAAGAAATTTGCCAAATAAATCAATAATATACACATGTAGGGCACTACCACAGAGAAGGCCCTGCTCTGTTTAGCTATGGAACAAATTGTTGTCTGTACTTCAGTTCTGTTAAGGTTGCCAATTCTGGGTTGGGAAAATCCTGGAGATTTGGGAGCTTAGGGAAGGCAGGCTTTAGGGAAGGGAGGAACCTCAGCAGGGTATAATGCCATAGAGTCCACCCTCCAAAGCAGCCGTTTTCTCCAGGGGAACTGAGATCCATTGTAAGTCTGGGAGAATTCCAGCTCCCACCCAAGGGCTGCCTCCTGTTTTAGGGTTGCCATCCTCTAGGTGGCACCTGGAGATCTCCCCTTATTGCAGTTGGTCTCCAGACGGAAGGGTTGCCAGGTTCCTCTTCACCACCGGTGGGAGGTTTTTGGGGCAGAGCCTGAGGGCAGGGTTTGGGGAGGGGAGGGACTTCAATGCCATAGAGTCCAATGGCCAAAGTGGCCAGGTAGTAGCTGGAGACCTCCTGCTATTACAACTGATCTCCAGCAGACAGAGATCAGTTCCCCTGGAGAAAATGCCCGCTTTGGCCATTGGACTCTATGGCATTGAAGTCCCTCCCCTCCCCAAACCCCACCCTCCTCAGGCTCTGCCCCCAAAACCTCCCGCTGGTGGCAAAGAGGGACCTGGCAACCCTACACATTGGGGACTTGCGCCTTTGAGACTCATTACATTTTTGTGGCAGAAGCTTTTGGGGACCAGGCTGTTGTGCCAGATGCCTGAGGAATGCCTCCCCTCCCAGGTGAGCAGAGAAGCAGAGACAGACCAAAATCCGTTTGTGAGAGGAGAGTTTTTAGCTGGAGGCTGGTAAAAGGAAGAAGGGGAGAAGGGAAGGCTGTCCCAGCTCAGAGCTGTCTCTGCCGGACGGGCATTCGACTCAGGTGTCAGGTTTCTCCAAGGTGACCCACCTGGCCTCTTGTATGCTTTCAGCCAACTGCCCACTGCTAAGGTTGCCAGTTCTCCCCCCCCCCCACTTGCAGGAAATGGGAAGGGGGTAGGCTTGCCAGATCCAGGTTGGGAAACTCCTGGAGATTTGGGGATGGAGCCTGGGGAGGGCAGGGACCTCAGTGGGTTACAGTGCCATGGAGTCCGCCCTTCAAAGCATCCATGTTCTCCAGGGGAACTGATCTCTGTAGTCCAGAGATGAGCTGTAATCCCAGGGGATCTCCAAGTCCCGCCTGGAGGCTGGCATCCCTACCTGCTGCTCTCCTATCCTCCTGTCACCTGCTCTCCTGCCATCCTTGCCTAAGAGCAGGATGAGAAAAATCCCCTTTCCACACCTCACTCACCCAGGTAGGGTTGCCAATCCTCAGGTGGGGGCCTGGAGGTCTCCCAGAATTACAATTGATCTCCAGAAGACAAAGATCAGCTCCCTTGGGGGAAATGGCTGCTTTGGAGGGTGGACCGTATGGCATTATACCCCCACTGAGGTCCTTCCCCTCCCTAAACCTCGCCCTCCCCAGCTTCCATCTCAAAATCTCCAGGAATTTCCTAACTCAGATTTGGCCACCGTAGTGCTTTTCCGCTTTCAGTTATGGTCTGCTTGTTTATTTCTAAAGAAGGCACCCTAAGATCAACCAAAATGACCAGGGGGCTAGAGCAACTGCCCTATGAGGAGCGGTTAAAATGCTTAGCGCTGTTTAGCATGGAAAGAAGGCGGTTAAGGGGAGACACGATAGAGGTCTATAAAATTGTGCATGGTATGGGGAGAGTGGACTGGGAGAAGCTTTTCTCCCGCTCCCATCATACTAGAACGCAGGATCATCTGCTGAAGCTAGGGTTGCCAGGTCCCTCTTCGCAACCGGCAGGAGATTTTGGGGGGCGGACCCTGAAGAGGGCGAGGTTTGGGGAGGGGAGGGACTTCAATGCCATAGAGTTTAATTGCCAAAGCGGCCGTTTTTCTCCAGGTGATCTGATCTCTATTGGCTGGGGATCAGTTGAATTAGCAGGAGATCTCCTGCTACTACCTGGCAGTTGGCAACCCTAGCTGAAGCTGGAGGGTGAGAGATTAAAAACTGATTAAAGGAAGCTTTTCTTCACACAACGCATGGTTAAATGGTGGAACTCCCTGCCCCAAGATGTGGTGATGGCTGCTTACTTGGAAGGCTTTAAGAGGGAAGTGGACATGTTCATGGAAGAGAGGGTGATTCATGGCTACTAGTCAAAATGGGCATACTCATCTGACTAGTATCCATTATATTAGGTGCTTTGGAACACAGGCAGGATGGTGCTGCTGCAGTCGTCTTGTTTGGGGGCTTCCTAGAGGCACCTGGTTGGCCACTGTGTGATCAGACTGCTGGACTTGATGGACTTTGGTCTGATCCAGCAGGGCCTTTCTTATATTCTTATGTTAAGTCTCCAAAATTCGCATCGACCCCACCCCGCAACAAAACTCCTCACTCCTGTAAGCATTGTCCTAGGAGCTCCTGTCATGGAGGCATGTGGGGACCAGGTAAAATCGTGTACTACCTCTTAGAGGATGGTTCCTGTTCTTCCCAAAATAACCCCTTGTGGTACCTTTCTCCGTTTCCTTTAGGAATTGCCAACTCTGGCTTGGGAAATGCCTGGAGATTTGGGGGGTGGAGCCTGGGGAAGCTTGGGGGCGTGGAGGGAGGTCAGCGGGGTATAATGCCATAGAACGCACCCTCCCAAGCGGCTATTTTCTCCAGGGGATCTGGTCTCTGTCTTAGAATCAACTGTTATTCCAGGAGGTCTCCAGGCACCGCCTGGAGGTTGGCAGCCCTAACTAAACTACCAGCAGCCAATTCAAATGGTAGCCAGGCAGTTTTTCTAATGCGACACGTAACTTTTTGGGTGTTCTCTCCTTGTTTGCAGAGTCTGGACTGACAACAGCAATTCCCGTCACCAGGGGCCAAACTACACAAACGAAGCCTTATCCCATCGACCCTCTTTTCTGGGGGACGGAGGGGGACTATTTTGATGCCACAACATTAATGACCACCGAGACGATCACCACCACAGATCACGCCGGTTCCACTTTTCCTCCATC
Source organism: Euleptes europaea (assembly GCF_029931775.1). NCBI lineage: Eukaryota > Metazoa > Chordata > Lepidosauria > Squamata > Sphaerodactylidae > Euleptes > Euleptes europaea. The sequence goes on from NC_079316.1 coordinate 3,607,891, forward strand.
CGCAACTCCATCAGAAGAACTGACAAGCACCCTCTTAGGGCCGACAGTGGGAACTCAGGAATCCCCCACAGATTCTTCAAAAATCCCAGAGGTTCTTCCTACCGCCTGGGAAGAGAGTGATAATTCCACTTCCACTTTTTCTCCATCTGTTACGGACGGAGAGGACCCATCAGTTAAGGGCACCGTGGAAACCAGTACCTACAGTGGATTAACCCCTACGGTGGACCCATGGGAAGAACTGTCAAGCACCATCTCAGGACCAAGCACGGGAATTCAGAAATCTTTCACGGATTCTTCAACAATCCCAGGGAACATTGGTGATCCAGCAAAGGAGGAACTGCCAGCAGAATTGCCTCCTTCCAGCGCGGCGTCGCCCGGTGACTACTTTCCCATGCCTTTTGCCTTGTCTCCAAGAAGACCAATTGCCGGCTCGCCATCAGGGACCCCTGAAGGAGGCAGCGTTTCCACAGGCCTTGAGGGTGGCCCAGCCTCACCCTTGAGTTCAGACACGGAACCAGGAACTCCAGGCCAAGACCCATCCTCACCCTCAAAAGCAAATTCCACATCCCTTGGCGATGCACTTTCTGGTTCCACCGTCTCTGAGGGTGAAGGAAGGCAGCCCTCCTCAGAGCCACCTGGAAGTCTTCTGCCTCCTATCAATGAAGAAGGGAATAACCTTTCCAATGACACAGCCTCTTCTTTGGGTAACCGGCCGTCTCCTCCGCTCGATTCGACTTTGCCAGGAGATCAATCTCAGGCGCCTGCTGGTTCTCCTGGCCCCAACCAGTTACCTCCGGTTGCTGCACTGCGACCAGGGTCTTCTGCCTTTGCTCAGGCCAATGAATTGGAAGGCGCTTCAGGTGTAGCCGGGAAGGACACTGCTTCGGATGCATCTGCCACAGAATCACAATCGGCCATCCCTTCCCCTAATTTGGAAGGCACCGGCTCAGCAGACAGTAAAGGGACTCAGCCATCTCCAGATGATGTGGCCTCAGCAGGAACTGGAGCTTCTGAGGGGGCTGAAGGATCAGAAGGCTCCTCTGGAACGAGGGGGAAGGAAGTACCCTTTGGTTCATCAGGGTCAGAATCGCAGGCGCCTGGGGCATCTGCAGACGAGGCTTCTAGAGGCGATGGAGCAGGGAGCGCCCCTCTAGCCAAAGGAAATACTAGCCTAGACCAAGCCGATAGTGAGGGATCTCAGACATCTCTAGACAATGCAGCCTCAGCAGGAACTGGAGCTTCTATGGGGCCTGAGGACCAAGCTGACAGTGAGGGATCTCAGACATCTCCAGACGATGCCTCAGCAACTGGATCTAGACCTACTCAGGGATCAGCCGGATCTGAAGGCTCCTTGGGAGCAAGTGCCAATGTGCCTTTAGAGAACTCTGTGCCAGAGCCACAATCACCTGGAACATCTACAGGTGAGACTTCAGGAGATTCTGGCAAAGGAAGTTCACCTCAGTCAAATGAAGGGGAAGAAATTACTGATTCAGGGACAAGACCTATTGAGAACTTGCAACCATCTGTAGAGGACACAGAAGCGGCAGAGCCAGCAGCTTCCACGCAGGCAGAAGAATCTGATGGATCTTCCAGCATATGTGGGAAGAACACGTATCTGGGTTCAACAGCTGCAGAGTCACCTGAAAGTTCTGCAAATGGAAAGATTTCTGAAGGCTTCGGGAATGGAAGAGCTTGCCATTTCGGTCTCGCAGCGGAAAGCACTGGCGGCTCAGGGCCGGCAGGTGAGCAGCAGTCGCAACCCTCAGTAGAGAATGAACCAGAAGCAGGATCCGGAGCTTCTGAGGGCGAGCAAGAATCAGGCATTGCTTCTAGTCTCAATGGGAAGGAAACACCTTTGGGTTCATCTGCGGCAGAACCACAAACATCTGCGAGCGAAGAGGTTTCTGAAACACCTGGCAAGGAAGGATCGCCTCAGTTACCTGGAGAAAATGCGGGCTCAACAGGGTCTGAGGATTCTGAGGAGGCAGAAGACAAAGAGGTCAGTCAGAAGGAAAAACCAAGTGATAATGGGAACGGAGATGGCCCAGATTCAAATGGTAATCAGGGATCCCAACTAGATAATGCACCAGCAGCAGGTTCCTCGGGTGCTAGTGGGAAAGGGACACCTTCAGGGCCACTCGCTGAAGAATCACAATCCCCAGGAACATCTACAGGGGAGACTTCTGGAGTCCCTGACAATGGAAAACCCTCCAGCTCCTCTGGTGGGGTGGAAAACTCTGGCCCAGAGAAAGCGGACAGTGAAGGACCTCAAGCATCTCCTGATGGTGCCTCAGGAGGTGGATCTAGGGCTTCTGGGGCACCAGAAGAATCTGGGGGCACCAGTGAAGCAAATGGAGCACCTTTGGCTAACTCAGACGCAGAGCTGCAATCACCTGGAACATCTACAGGAGGGACCTCTGGAGACCTTGGAAATGGGGGAGCCCCCAACTCCCCTGATGGAGGAGCAAACTCTGGTCCAGAGAAAGCAGGCAGTGAAGGACCACAAGCATCTTCAGCTGATGCCTTAGGATTCAGATCTGCAGGTTCCACGGCCCCAGAAGACTCCAATGCAGCCAATGCAAATGGCAATCCTTTGGCTAACTCAAACACAGAAATGCAATACTCTGGAACATCTACAGGTGAGACTTCTGGAGGCCTTACCAATGGGGGAGCCTCCAACTCCCTTAATGGGGTGGAAAACTCTGGCCCAGAGAAAGCGGACAGTGAAGGACTTCAAGCATCTCCTGATGGTGCCTCAGGAGGTGGATCTAGGGCTTCTGGGGCACCAGAAGAATCTGGGGGCACCAGTGAAGCAAATGGAGCACCTTTGGCTAACTCAGACACAGAGCTACAATCACCTGGAACATCTACAGGAGGGACCTCTGGAGACCTTGGAAATGGGGGAGCCCCCAACTCCCCTGATGGAGGAGCAAACTCTGGTCCAGAGAAAGCAGGCAGTGAAGGACCGCAAGCATCTTCAGCTGATGCCTTAGGATTCAGATCTGCAGGTTCCATGGCCCTAGAAGACTCCAATGCAGCAAATGCAAATGGAGCACCTTTGGCTAACTCAGACGCAGAGCTGCAATCACCTGGAACATCTACAGGGGGGACCTCTGGAGACTTTGGAAATGGGGGAGCCCCCAACTCCCCTGATGGAGGAGCAAACTCTGGCCCAGAGAAAGCAGGCAGTGAAGGACCGCAAGCATCTTCAGCTGATGCCTTAGGATTCAGATCAGCAGGTTCCACGGCCCCAGAAGACTCCAATGCAGCAAATGCAAATGGCAATCCTTTGGCTAACTCAAACACAGAAATGCAATACCCTGGAACATCTACAGGTGAGACTTCTGGAGGCCTTACCAATGGGGGAGCCTCCAACTTCCTTAATGGGGTGGAAAACTCTGGCCTAGAAAAAGGAGGCAATGAAGTATCTCAAACATCTCCAGTTGATGCCTCAGGATCCAGATCTGCAGGTTCCACAGCCGCAGAAGAATCTGAAGGCACCAATGCAGCAAATGGCGTTCCTTTGGCTAACTCAGACACAGAGCTGCAATCACCAGGAACATCTACAGGAGAGACTTCTGGAGTCCTTACCAATGGGGGATCCTCTAACTCCCTTGATGGCATGGCAAACTCTGTCCCAGAGAAAGGAGGCAGTGAAGGACCTCAAGCATCTTCAGCTGGTGCCTTAGGATTCAGATCTGCAGGTTCCATGGCCCCTGAAGAATCTGAAGGTACCAATGCAGCAAATGGCGTTCCTTTGGCTTACTCAGACACAGAGATGCAATACCCTGGAACATCTACAGGAGAGACTTCTGGAGGCCTTACCAATGGAGGAGCCTCCAACTCTCTTAATGGCGAGGCAAACTCTGGCCCAGAGAAAGGAGGCAGTGAAGGACCTCAAACATCTCCTGCCTATGGCTCAGTATTCAAATCTGGAGCTTCCATGGCCCCAGAAGAATCTGAAGGCACCAATGTGGCATATGCAAATGGTGTTCCTTTGGCTAATTCAGAATCAGAGCTGCAATCACCAGGAACATCTACAGGGGAGATTTCTGGAGGCCTTACCAATGGGGAAGCTCCCAACTCCCTTGATGGGGGACCAAACTCCGGCCCAGAGAAAGCAGGCAGTGAAGGATCTCAAGCATTACCCGCTGATGTCTCAGAATTCAGATCTAGAGCTTCCCTGGCCCCAGAAGAATCTGAAGGTGCCAATGCAGCAAATGTAAATGGTGTTCCGTTGGCTAACTCAGACTCAGAGCTGCAATCACCAGGAACATCTACAGGAGACCTTGGCAATGGGGGATCCTCCAACTCCCCTGATGGAGTGGCAAACTCTGGCCCAGAGAAAGCAGGCAGTGAAGGATCTCAAGCATCTCCAGCTGATGCCTTAGGATTCAGATCTGGAGCTTCCATGGCCCCAGAAGTATCTCAAGGCTCCAATGCAGCAAATGCAAATGACGTTCCTTTGGCTAACTCAGATGCAGAGATGCAATCATCTGGAACCTCTACAGGAGAGACCTCTGGAGGATTTACCAATGGGGGAGCCTCCAACTCCCCTGATCGAGTGGCAAACATTGGCCCAGATAAAACAGACAATGACATACCTCAAGCATCTCCAGTTGATGCCTTAGGATTCAGATCTGCAGCTTCCATGGCCCCAGAAGAATCTCAAGGCACCAATGCAGCAAATGCCAATGGCGTTCCTTTGGCTAACTCAGATGCAGAGCTGCAATCACCAGGAACATCTACAGGAGAGTCTTCTGGAGGCATTACCAATGGGGGAGCCTCCAATTCCCTTAATGGGGTGGCAAACTCTGGCCCAGAGACAATGGACAATGAAGGATCTCAAGCATCTCCAGCTGATGCCTCAGGATTCAGGACTGCAGTTTCCCTGGGCCCAGAAGAATCTGAAGGCTCCAGTGCAGCAAATGCCAATGGTGTTCCTTTGGCTAACTCAGATGCAGAGATGCAATCATCTGGAACATCTACTGGAGAAACCTCGGAAGGTCTTGGGAAGGGAAAATCAGGAGTTAAGGGTAAAGGAGGAAAATCATCCACAGTCAAAGGAGCTGGGGGCACTGGCGCTGCTGAGCAGAAATCCTCTCTCTCCAACCTTGTACCTTCAGGCTCAAAGAAGACAAAGCCAGGATCCACTCCTGACTCCCCATCACAGTCCCGTTCCTCTTCTGCAAATAAGCCAGTTTCTGAGGGAGGGAAAGGCAGGGAAAGGGAATCTCAACTTGGTAAACTGGGTCCTCGTCCAGCAAGTTCTAGCAATGGTCCCCCCGCAAGAGAATCGCCAACCACCTCTAACAGGCATTCAGACAAGAAATCCAAGAACTCAAAAAGTGAGAATCCAGCAACTGTCAACACAGAGAACGTGGGCCGTGCACGAAACGCTCACGGTCATGCACCATCAGGTGGGTTGGATAGAAGGGCATGAGTGTATTTATTACGTTTACAGATTTGATCCGGTCTTCCTAATCATAAAGGGTTCTTTCAGCTCTTGTGAGGGTAGGTCGCAGTAGTAATGATCTCATCCCCAGTATAAGGAGGTTAGACACCTGCTGGTTATTAAGTTATCCTTTGTTTTGCAGCGGCTAGGCCTGAGAAAGTATGTTTGCTGAGACAGTTATGGCCTTCTATGGTCATTTATGCATGGGCCCTTGGACTCACGTTCGCCCCCTGTCTGACTCGGTTGTTCCTTGGAACGCAGAACGCATGAGTTTTCCGTCCACTAGAAATGGCCTCACTGCCAGCCCTTGCAATGTCCAGGTTTTCCCATTCCTCTGTTAACCCGACTCTTCCCTCTCCCCTGAGAGGCTGAAATCTCCATGCTGAAATCTCCATGCAGAAGGCAAAGCATGGGCCACAGGAGGATTGCATCTCTCACAACCAGTCACAAAGCAGTGTGTAAAGAGGCACGGATTCAAATGCTTCCTGCTTCCTTGGAGCTCTTTCTGAGCAAAAGAAAGGCTTTGTAAAACCGAGGCTTGGATCCCCCCCCCTTCCTTTCAGATTGCTCCATTTTTTGTTTATTTGTTCTTAAAATGCTTTTTTATGCTGCAATTGGGTTTGGGGGGATTTTCTCTCACTGCAAAATAAGCCAGTTACAAAGCAGCATTTAAAGGGGCGGGACTTGATTTGAGTTTGGAGACTGCTGGTTCATAGCTTCCCAACTGGAAAGTGTGGGTCCAGCCAGCAACGAATCTCAGGTAAAACTCCCATGCATAAATGACCTAACTTACTATCTCAGAAATGAGCTCAAAAGTATTTTGTGCTGATATTGCTTATTACAATAGCCAGTCAGATACTTAGAAGTAGTCACATAATTGTGATAAGCAACTCTAGAGACTGATCAGATAGATAAATTTTATCTATAAATATACATGGTTGAGAAGAGCAAGTTAGATTTCCTTGGACTGAGACTTAGTATGCAGAGATTGAAGAATCACTTATTGGTAAGATATGGGGATCTTTGGGCTTATTTGAAAATCCTTAAGAGCAATGGACAAGAGACTGAAACCTGATTTGTTTTAACAATTATAACTAATTTTGATATGTATCAGAATAATACTAGCCTGCGTAACCACACTTTGTGTAGGTTCTGTTATTGCACTTCTTTACTGTACACTTGTCTTGCTTAATAAAAAGAATCTCTTCCTTTATCAATAAAAGATAAAAAGATTCAAGCAGGTGTTTGGTCAATTGCTGGTTGCTCGAATAAGAGAATCGTAGAATCATAGAGTTGGAAGGGACCACCAGGGTCATCTAGTCCAACCTCCTGCACAATGCAGGAAATTCACAACTACTTCCCCCCATACCCCCAGTGACCCCTACTCCAGGCCCAGAAGATGCCCAAGATGTCCTCCCTGCCACTATCTGCCTAAGGTCATAGAATCAGCCTTGCTGACAGATGGCCATCTAGTCTCTGCTTTAAAACCTCCAGGGAAGGAGAGCTCATCACCTCCCAATGAAGCCTGTTCCTCTGAGGAACCGCTCTAACTGTTAGAAAGTTCTTCCTAATGTCTAGACGGAAACAACAGGGCTCACGGTCCAAAAGATTACGTTGCATTATCAAAAGGTGGAAAGGGTGATAACATTTTCAGGCATGCTAAATAGGGTTGTCAGGTCCCTCTCCATCGTTGGCAGGAGGTTTTTGGGGTGGAGCCTGAGGAGGGCGGGGTTTGGGGAGGGGAAGGGCTTCAACGCCATAGAGTCCAATTGCCAAAGCTGCCGCTTTCTCCTGTGGAACTGATTTCTATCAGCTGGAGATCAGTTCTGATAGTAGGAGATCTCCAGCTAGTACCTGGGGGTTGGCAACCCTAATGGTAAAGCAAAGATTGCTATGAAGCTGTGAAAAGCAGAGCTTTGGGGAATTCTCAGCTCGTAATCTTTCTAAGTGTTGCGATCGGAAGAACGCTACAGGGAGGTCGGTTTTCATAGCTGGTTTTTAGAGCTACCTGTTGGTCAGGGGCGGGCAATTTTGGGGGCCTGACAGACATACTTTAATCTCTGTTCGCTTTTTGAAGGCTCCTAGTTCTTCTCCTTCTTTATGGTCATTTATGCATGGGAGTTTTAACTGGGGATCGATGCTCGCTCGACCCACACTTTTCTCTTTCGAATACAAAAATTGCTATGCACCAGCAAAAGTCACTAACTGTTTCTGGCGCAGAAACTGCTGACAGTGGGAACGGGGAGATCTAGCATCCCAGAATTCTGAAAAGGGGACAGAGACACCGATACTGTCTTCTCCTACCCTGCTACTCTTAAGTGTGGTGTAGTGGTTAAGAGCGGTGGACTCTTAATCTGGTGAACCGGGTTGGTTTCTCCACTCCTCCACATGAAGCCAGCTGGGTGACCTTGGGCTAGTCACAGCTCTCTTAGAGCTCCCTCAGACCTTCCTCACAAGGTGTCTGTTGTGGGGAGAAGAAGGGAAAGAGATTGTAAGCTGGTTTGATTCTCCTTAAAAGGTAGAGAAAATCAGCATATAAAAACCAACTCTTCTTCTTAATGGCTTTTGGCCCTCAAGCTATTTAACTCCTTTCCGGGAGTGCTGGCCTGCGAGACACTGCTGCAGTTTGGTGGAATGGTGCTCCTAACAAATTCATAAGCAGCTCATAGGCAAGATGAAAATTCCCCATGGGCCAGATGTGGCCCCTTAGCATGAATCTGCCTGGTAGCTATAAATCTCACCACTGTACCAACTCCAGGAAAATGATCTTCGGCAAGAGGCTGATTCACATGAATATTAAGACAAAGTATTGGAAGGTCATTAATATTACCCCCATGCAAGTCAATGGAACATAGTAATCTCCTCATCATCATTATTATGGTTATTGTTGCTAATATTACCATTATTATTATTATTATTACCGTAAGCGCTAATAGAAAATATTTTTTAAAACAATTATGACTACAAGTTAGGGTTGCCTCCAGGTGCTAGCTGCAGGTCTCCTGCTATTACAACTGATCAACAGATAGGGTTGCCAACCTCCAGGTGCTAGCTGGAGATCTCCTGCTATTACAACTGATCGACAGATAGGGTTGCCAACCTCCAGGTACTAGCTGGAGATTTCCAGCCGATAGAGATCAGTTCACTTGGAGAAAATGGCCGCTTTGGAATTGGACTGTATGGCATTGAAGCCCCTCCCTTCCCCAAACCCCGCCCTCCTCAGGCTCTGCCCCAAAAACCTCCCACCGCTGATGGCGAAGAGGGACCTGGCAACCCTACTACTACTGCAGAATAGGCCTATCGGTGGTTAAAAGCCATGACAGTTAAACAGAACCTCCATGTTCAGAGGCAGTGTACCTATGGTTACCAACTTCCAAATGGGAGCTGGAGATCTCCTGAAATTGCAACTGATCTCCAGACAACAGAGTTTAGTTCCCTGGAGAAAATGGTTGCTTTGAATGGTGGACTCTATGGCATTATATCCTGCTGAGCCCCCCCTCCCCCCAAATCTTGCCTTCCTCAGGCTCCACACCCAAAATCTCCAGGAATTTTCCAACCCAGAGTTGGCAACCTTAAGTGTACCACTGATGACCAGGGGCTGGGGAAGCCCTCAGGACCTGCTGATGAGTTTTGCTACTGATCGCCACTTTGGGGTCAGGAAGGAGTTTTTTTTCCAGGCCAGGTTGGCCCAGGGATCCTGGAGTTTTTGTTACCTCCCTCTGGGCACTGGAGGAATGGGGGGAAGTAGCTGCGAATTTCCTGTGCTGTGCAGGCGGTTGGACTAGATGACCCCTGGGGTACCTTCCAGTTCTAGAGTTTCTATGTTTCTCATATAAGCATCTGCATAGGCCCTGTTGGAAACTGGGCCAAACAGACCTTTGTCTGACCCAGAAGGGTTCTGTTGACATTCTTTCCTGGGAGAGGCTTGCCTTAGCACCACCCCATGTTTTTGGTAGAACATAGGGTTGCCATCCTCCAGGTACTAGCTGGTGATCTCCTGCTGTTACAACTGATCTCCAGCCACTAGAGATCAGTTCACCTGGAGAAAATGGCTGCTTTGGCAATTGGACTCTATGGCATTGAAGCCCCTCCCCAAACCCCACCCTCCTCAGGCTCCACCCAGAAAATCTCCCGCCGGTGGCGAAGAGGGACCAGTGGCAACCCTAGTAAAACATGTGCATGGGGCTCAGAATAGGGTTGCCAGGTCCCTCTTTGCCACCGGCGGGAGGTTTTTGGGGGAGAGCCTGAGGAGGGCAGGCTTTGGGGAAGGGAGGGACTTCAATGCCATAGAGTCCAAGTGGCAAAGTGGCCATTTTCTCCAGGTGGACTGATCTCTCTCGGCTGGAGATCAGTTGTAATAGCAGGAGATCTCCAGCTAGTACCTGGAGGTTGGCAGCCCTAGCTCAGAACCACTGTGAGACAAAAAAGTGGAAAGCAGACCTGGGCTTTATCAGAGGGGTGGAGATGCCACAGCTACCAAAACGCTTGCCAATTATGTGAGGCCGGGTGTGGGGAAATGCCCTTGCCAAGTCTACGATGCCATGCATTATGTTGCCTGAGAAGTCACAAGGGAGAAAGAGCGAAAACATGAGATGGTGGCATCTCTAGCCCTATCCACATGTTGCAGCGAACCTGTGTGCATCCGTTTGTAAGAATGGGCCAACCCCAATGCACGTGCATTTTAAAAACAAGTCCTGGCATCAGTACCTGGATCCGATAAATGTGGTGCTTAAACTGTGCGTCTGGCCTTATGCGTGTTGAATATAATGTAAGAATTACTCAGTGTGTGTACTAAAGAAAAATAGGGCGTACCCAGATTGTACAAAGCCCTCTACCCGTGACAATTATGTGCCTGGAAATCAATGTGTGTCAAGCGTACCCATCTCCTGCCCACATGTGACTGTAGACTTATGACCTACATGCGTAGGAAGTGGACGCATGTCGATTCTCTCCCTGTGATCAGAAAAGTTTGAAAAAGCAGCATCCCCCGTCGGAGTGGGAGCTTTCAGACATAGGCTCTCTGCTCACGAACCGCCAGTTGTGAGACCATTCCCCCTCGGCATGTGCTCATTTCAGCATGAGTCTTGTCATCTGCAGAGGTCCACCCTGGCGACCAGTGGGGGTTGGGGGGGATAGGGTTGCCAGATCCAGGTTGGGAAACTCCTGGAAATTTGGGAATGGAGCCTGAGGAGGACAGGGATCTCAGTGAGGTGCAATGCCATAGAGTCCACCTTCTAAAGCATCCGTTTTCTCCAGGGGAACTGATCTCTGTAGTCTGGAGAGGAGGTGTAATTCTGGGGGATCCCCAGGTCCCACCTGGAGGCTGGCAACCCTAGGGGACAGGGCTAAAGCGTTGCTTAGAACGCCGAGTTCCCTTCGAGGCAACAGTCCTGGTGGTCATAGGAATGCCAGAATATCAACTGTGACAAGCTGGGACCAAGAGATGCATGTTATCTAATAAATATGCTCATTCTTATGCGCAGCATCATCCCTGTTACCTTATGGAACAGCCGCAAAGGATACAGAGTATGTGGAACGGAAAGCAGATTTCAACTCCCCAGTGTTCAAGCCTGCGATTGGAATCCCACTGGGAAAAACACTCTACGATGGCCTCTGTGTAAGTTCATAATAAATTTACATTAACAACAAGGTGGGGGACATTGGGGAAGGGCTGTGGCTCAGTGGAAGAGCGTCTTCCTTGCATGCAGAGGGTCCCAGGCTCAATCCCCAGCTTCTCCAGTTGAAAGGAACAGGTGATGCGAAAGACCTCAATCTCAGACCCTGGAGAGCTGCTGCCAGTCTGAGTAGGCACCACTGATGTTGATGGACCATGTGTGTTCATGTGTGTTTGGGAAGGGCTGTGGCCCAATGGTAGAGCATTTGCTCGTCATGGGAAGGTCCCAGGTTCAATCCCCGGCATTTCCAGTTAAAAAGAGTAGGTGAAAGACCTCTGCCTGAGATCCTGGAATGCTGCTGCCAGTCTGAGTAGGCAATAGAAGGATAGTCATCTGATTCAGCATCATGTGTGTTCATGTGTGCATTGGCAAATGAACCTCTGTTGCAGGATGAGTTGGAAGAGGGAAAGAGAGGGCTTCTTGGATACCTTTTATTAAATGCACGAGAGAATATGTGTTTGTTTATTTATAGTCCACCTTTCTCACTGAGATTCGAGATGAGACAACATGTAAAGCAATGCCCTCAATAGGATGAGAATCTAATAAGCAATGTAACAGGACTAGGATTGCAGAAATCTAAAGCAAAGCCTACAGTAGTAGACACGATATGTTCAACCATGCAGAAAATGGTATTACATTAAGTAGAAAGTAATACATGGAGCAGTGGGTAACATTACTATATTCTGGATTGCATTAGGCTTTAGGATGTCTGACGGTTGATGTTGATACATTGGGATGGATATTTATCTATATCAGTGGTTGCCAAACGTTTCGGGCCACCGCCCCCTTGGTTCGACAAACTCAACCCCATCGCCCCCTACCCTATCCAACAACACAGTTGAAGGAGCCCACCTCTAGCGTCCCCTGCTGCCCCCTTGGCTCTTAGTGCCCCCCTAGGTAATCCCACTGCCCCCCAAGGGGTGGTACTGCCCACTTTGGGAATCCCTAATCTATATTAGTAAAGTTAGGCATCTCATGAGCAGGATGGAAAGTTCTTGCAGGCCAGCTGTGCCCCCCTTAACTTTTACATTAATATTAATACAAATATAAAGAACAAAGTGGCAGAATTCTGCAAATATATATCTGGTTTTTTGCAATGAAACATGATCAATGGTTGCTATGCTCGGCTTTTGAGGATAACTCCTTGCATTTTAATGCTCCGATGATTGTTGCTGATGTTCATATCCTGTGCCCTCAGCATGCATGGGGCTTTATAGAGTTAACAAAGCAAAACTTGGACTGTGCCACAGGAACTTGGACTCACCTTAGCTTTGCAATAATAACTGGCCACAAATACCTCGGCTCCAGCTGGTGTACTCTGCTTCACAGCCCTCATGCGCACGCCCTTGTGTTTTGTTTAGTACACAGACAATGGGCAAATCATGTTCCTGGCCTCTGACAAAGGCGTTTCCAGCTCCCCTGACCCACCTCCCAGGGGATTTAACGGTCACGAGAAACAACCGATGATAGCTGTGTTTTGGCAGAATGCCGACTTCTCCAGAGGCACCGGCACCACCTTCTACCAGGTGAGTCTTCGTGGATTTCTTATAAGCAGGGCTGCCAACCTCCAGGTGAGGCCTGGAGATCTCCCAGAATCCCAGCTGATCTTCAGAGGGCAGAGATCGGTTCCCCTGGAGAAAATGCCTGCTTTGGAGGTAGGGCTGCCAACCTCCAGGTGGGGCCTGGAGATCTCCCGGAATTACAGCTGGTCGCCAGACTACAGGGATCTGTCCCCTCTCCAAACTCCACCCTCCCCAGCCCCCCACCCACCCAAATCTGCTGGAATTTCCCATCCCAGAGCTCACAGCTAGGGTTGCCAACCTCCAGGTAGTGATTTTATATTAACACAAAACTGTTCTAATTCTAAATATATACAATGTGTAGGCATACAAAAGTGACTCAGTCCACTTTGTATATATTTAGAATTAGGATAGTTCTGTGTTAATATTGTATCAACAGCATGTGTGTGTGTATATATTGTAGCACTCAATAAGAATTTTGCACTTTGTGATACTTTCGCGTCTGTGCTGATTTTCTAATCTCTGTATAGTAGCACGGACGTGTCTGTTTCATTGTAACCTCCAAGTAGTAGCTGGAGATCTCCTGCTATTACAACTGATCTCCAGGCGACACAGATCAGTTCCCCTGGAAAAAATGGCCACTTTAGCAATTGGACTCTATGGCATTGAAGTCCCTCCCCTCCCCAAACCCCGCCCTCCTCAGACTCCACCCCCAAAATCTCCAGGTATTTCTCAAACCAGAGCTGACAACCCTTCTCACAGCCCTAGCGGCTCTAGCTCCTGGGTGAGAGCAAGGGATGAGGAGGTAGAAAGGGGGGCAGGGCAGGAACAGCAGCCGAAGTGGAGCCTGCCACCCTCCACCCCCAAATCGACTGCCTCTCACCTCTGGCCTCAGTATAGAGCCACCCCTTCGTTCCTAGAGCAGGCCTGGCTGAGATTATTTCCATCCCAATTCTGTGCTGAAATGGGAAATGGGGTTCCCAGCCTCCAGGTGGGACCTGAGGCTCCCTCGGAATTATAGCACACCTCCAAACTACAGAGATCAGTTCCACTGGAGGAGGAGGAGGAGGAAGAGTTGGTTTTTATATGCCAACTGTCTCTACCACTTAAGGAAGAATCAAACCGGCTTACAATCACCTTCCCTTCCCCTCCCCACAATAGACACCCTGTGAGGTAGGTGAGGCTGAGAGAGCTGTGACTAGCACAAGGTCACCCAGCTGGCTTCATGTGTAGGAGTGGGGAAACCAGCCTGGTTCACCAGATTAGCCTCCGCCGCTCACGTGGAGGAGTGGGGAATCAAACCCGGTTCTCCAGGTCAGAGTCCACTGCTCCAAACCACCACTCTTAACCACAACAGCATGCTGGAGGAAATGGATTCTTTGGAAGGGGGTCTACGGCATTGTACCCCACTGAGGTCCCTGTCCTCCCCAGGCTCCGTCCCCAAATCACCAGTAGTTTTGTGGGATGTGTAAGATTTTAATTAATTTAATTCTAGCATATTGGAAAAATGTTATTTTTCTATTATATTTGTAAGCTGTGGTTATTTATATAAGTCAGTAAAAAATAGTCCTGTCTAACTTAAACTGAACAAAGCAGGTGATTTTTCGTATCTGGTACAGGATATCACCAAATAACAGATGAGATCATATACATGTGACCACAAAATGAGATCAGAGTTAGGGTGGATTTGAGAGGAGGAAATATTCAAATCCTCTTAAAACAAAGAACTTTGGAAAAGTATAAATATGAGGACTAGGCGGAGTCTGTTAGGAGACTTTCACTTTTGAACCCGAAAAGGGCTGAAATGTCTTCCTCTTTTGCCTGGCAAAATAAAAAAAAGCTTTTTTCTCCCTTTGCTTCTTAAACCTGGCGTCGTCTCTACTTTGTAATAATAAATCTGGTCACAAAGGAGAGTGTATATTTACATCCAACAGTTTCCCGACCTGGATCTGGCAACCTTGCCCCCCATCCTTCGCCAGTGGCCGGGGGGATCTGGCAATCCTATAGTGAAGACAGCTGAAATATCGACCCTAAAACACGGTTGTCAGGTCCCCCGACCACCGGCAAGGTCTGATCTCTGTAATCTGGAAAGGAGCTGTAGTTCCCTAACCCTGATCTCATAATGGAGTCTTCCAGTTCTGAAATATCTCTTTGCCTACAGGAGCCGTAGTCAGTCCACTGTATGCCTAGGGCTGCCAACCTCCAGGTCTCCTGCTATTACACCTGATCTCCAGGTGATAGAGATCAGTTTACCTGGAGAAAATGGCCGCTTTGGCAATTGGACTCTATGGCATTGACGTCCCTCCCCTCTCCTAACCCTGCCCTCCTCAAGCTCTGCCCCCAAAATCTCCAAGTATTTCCCAACCTGGAGCTGACAACCCTATGTATGCCAGTGCCAAACTATTATATGTCAGGGACCCAAGGGAAGGAGGTGGGGTTTCCAGTCTCCTTCTCCATCTTCCTTTTTCTGCTCCTGGATGTCTGTTTGAGGCTACCCTGCGTAATGAGCTCCTCCGTTGTACACAGGAATACGTCACCCAGAAATCTGCCACCCACCCTGTGGTCAGCGAGGTGGAAAGGATGATTCACCAATACACGGAAACTTCCTACTCCGCCAGATGGACACTCAAGGTCACCTGGGAGAGGGTGCAGCCCTACCCAGCCCAGAAGTGGGTCAAAGGAGTGAGTTGCCCTAACAAGTCTTTTCTCTGTGGTTAACATTGCTTTGTGCTGATGCCAATTTAAAAAAAAAAAAAAACTTTATTTTTTACTGACAAGAGTTGTATATTTTTACAAAAGCCTTAAATGCATGTTGGTTTTAATAGAGTACGAAAGGGGTCCCCAGCAGGGTGTCCTTGGGCTCCACAACACCCACCAATACCTTTCCTAGCACCCAAGTGCTTTTAGCAAGCGGGCAGGGCTAGGTGGGGCGCTTGCCTAGCAGGGCTTCTGATAGTCTGGGCAGATTAACATAATGTTGTTTTGGCAGTAGCTGCCACCACCGTATTGCTTGTATTCTCTCTCACACACTCTTTTTCAGCATATTTTTTTTTAAAAAATACTCCTCTTCCCCCCTGCACTTCCCTTGTGTCTATGGGTGTTTATGGCTCCCATGGCAGCCATTCTGTGGCTATTCCCACCACCCTGTGTCAGAATCCCAAAGATGCCCCTAGGCTCAGACAGGTTGAGGACCCCGGGGCATCGTTTTTCCTCTTAACTGGTGGTTGAGGCCGCCTTCTTCTTTCCCTTGGCTTTAACAGGAAAATCGTTTTCCCAACAATTACTTCTGTGCCCTTGAATGGGGGGAAAACGAGTCTCTTTTATATGTATTCCTACAGACCAACACTTATCAAGCCATCATCACCACGAATGGCTACACGACATATGCGCTTTTCCTGTATCAACGTGATGGGATGCAGTGGGATTATACAAAGCTCGCGTCCACAAATGTGCTGATTGGCTACACCAGGTATGTTTATCCCAGAGTAAGCGGCATGGTGTAGTCCGATCTCATCCGTTCTCAGAAGCTAAGCAGGGTTGGTACTTGGATTGGAGACCACCAAGGAAGACTCTGCAGAGGAAGGCAATGGCCAACCCCCTCTGCTTCTTGCTTGCCATGAAACCCCCTTGCTGGGGTTGCTAAGCAGGGTCCGTAAGCCCCTGGTAAGCCCCTTGCTGGGGGAAGCTAAGCAGGGTGGGACTTGGAAGGGAGACCACCAAGGAAGGCTCTGCAGAGGAAGGGAAGGGCAAACAACCTCTGCTTCTCACTTGTCTTGAAAGCCCCTTGCAGGGGTTGCAATGAGTCGAGCACCTGGCACTTTACACGCACACAATAGGTGAGCTAGCCACGTGCTAGGTTGCACGCCATTTCCTTGAGCTGGCGCTCTGTTTGTGCCCCAATGTTTGCATGGATATTTGGCGCTTGAGGGTTGGCTCCATCCTACCAAAAGAATGTACATGGGGATCATCTGCTTTCCCTGTTGTCAGGAGGGGAAAGCTGAACAGAGGGGCCCTGCTCAGAGATCTGGAGCCATTTTACTAGCCAGATTGACTAAAGAGAACCTCCACGTTCAGAGGCAGTAAACCTCTGAATCCCAGCGCCAGGAGGCAACATCAGGGAAAGACCTCGGCCTCTACACCCTGTTGTTGGACCTCCAGAGGAACTGGTTGGCTACAGTGTGAGACAGGATGCTGGATAAGATGGACTCTCACTGGTCTGATCCAGCAGGGCTCTTCTTATGTTCTTATGTACTATGGTGGACATTGGGAAGGTTATTTGGCTGGAACGGGATGAATGGCTCATATTGCTGGACAGACAAGACTCTCTTTTTCTTTTTGTCATCAGCGGTGATGGATATTTCAGAAATGATGATCTGATTGATAGAACGCCAGCTGAGAAATACCGACCAGATCGCTGGGAGGGCTACAACACAGGTACTTGCCGGGGCATCACAAGCAATGTCTGGCACACCCCACCTTGCCGAATTCTCATCTGTGGCAAGCGGGCTCCTGTTTTATCTCAGAGCAAGCAGGGAAGAAAGGATGGCGGAGTGGCAAAAAGAGGGGGGGAGGAACTGGGGCAGAAATGTTGCAGCTCCATCAGTCTTTGAGACTGCAAAGAGGTTTAAGGCTTGGGCAGGATGGGAAGGATGATCAGTGCAGACATCACTAGGCTACAGGGGTTGACAGTAGGGTTGCCAATTCCAGGTTTGGAAATTCCTGGAGATCTGAGGGTGGAGCCTGGGGTGGGTGGAGTTTAGGAAGGGGAGTTATCTCAGCAGGGATGCGATGCCTTATGAAGCTGCCATTTTCCCCAGAGGAGCTGATCTCTGTAGTCTGGAGATCAGTTCTAATTTTGGGAGATCTCCAGGCCCCGCCTGGAGGCTGGCAACCCTAGCCAATGGTCTGACTCAGTATAACGTGTCTTCATGCGTGTTCATGGCCATTCTGTACTCCTTGGAGGCAGGAAGGGATAAAATGTAATAAGAGCAATACTTTTTTCTTCTTCTGAGTGCTTAAAACACTTCACTTCTAGTGCCTTAGTATATTTTAGAAGAGCAGCCCTGGGAGATAAGCCTGAATGACTATCCCTATTCTACAGATGGGGCAGGGATTGAATCTTGACTCATTTAAGGCTGCTTAGTGAGCTTGTGGGCTGACGTAAGATTTGCACTCAACACTGCCTGGTTAACATTCTTGGCAACTATGTTGTCAGTTTGTCCAGGATAACACAGAGAGGAGGGAGAGGCCAGAATAATGGGGCATGCTGATCAGTTCCTTTCCCTAGATTTAACAGCCACTGGGCTATCCCTCAACCACTTCACACTTTAAAAACGATAAATGAAATTTAATGTTTCCTTGACACTATAAAGATAAAAGTTGCCACATCTCTCACACAATTGACCAATCTATTTGACAGCAGATAATGCAGTATCTGCTTCTCAGAAAGTGTCTTTAGCTGTTTTATCCAGGGAGTATTTATTTCGTGCAATATTATTTTGTGGACATGCTAAAACGATGTGGGCTAGCGAGTCTATTTGATCCAGACAAAATGGGCATTTTCGTTCTTTTGCAATAATTTTATTGTATCGCCCTTGTGTCTCGGCTGAGTCTAGGGCATTACATCTCGCCAATAAGAAAGCCTGTCTGAACTTATGATCAATTCATTCCTTCCCAAGCAAACTCGCTGGCCATTTTTGCATGGTAATTAGCAGCGCGTTCCAGGCTGAATTGCCCCGCATATTTTTTTTAAATTTTGCATGCTGAACCGTCATTCCACAAGTAACTGTGAAGCCGGTGCTTACCTGCTTCTCACTACTAAAGAGCCTATTTAACGCGACCTTTGGTGTTTGCTGCGAAGAATCATCCTCAAGGAACAATGCAAAACAACAGAGGCATGTTAGCTATGCATATGCCGTGAAAAGTCATTTGTAAAGTCGCATTTTAAAAAAGAGCTTTGAGCGAGCATCAAAATTGACCATGCAAAAATGGCCACTGAGTGAGTTTGGAGCCATAGCTCTGCCCTGCCTTACAGGATTGCTGTAAACATAAAATGAAGAGAGGAAACAAAAAGCCTCTCAGTTCTTTGGAGGAACAAAATTTTTGTAGGACTCATGAATGTGCTCGACCCCTCACGTTGACAAGGTGATTGACACCTACCACTTAAATGCCTCCCTTTCCAGATGTGCGAGGTCTTTGGATCTACCAGCTCAACAGCCGAGTCCGGATGAACTACCGGCAGATGTGCCTCGACTGGGTCAACCACGAGGGCGAGCCATTAGTCTGGAACCATGGCCTGCCCTCTTGCCCCTGCACGCTGGAGCAGGCAGAGTCTGACAAACGCTTCACCCGCAGCAAAGCAGGGTCCTCGCGCAGAATCTGCTGTATCCCATGGCTCCCAGAAAGCGAGACACACAAAACAAGTGTTCAAGGTGCGGTGTCTGGATTCAGGCTGGTTCCATCAATCAGTGCCCTGACTCATCCCTGGAACTCACCCCACAGAGCTTTCTGCTCCTTGCAAGGGAAACTTAGCAAGGGGTCAGAAAGCCTTGTTAGCTACATGTTTGACAAGCAGGTGGTGGGTGTTGGGGAACAGCGAGCAGCGAAGGCCCACCGACTGTGGGACATGCTTGTGGGCTCCCCTGTGGCATCTGACTGGGACAAGATGGAGCATTGGTTTGATTTGGCATAGCCATTCTCCGGCCATTTATGCATGGCTGTTTCCTTGCGGTCACCCCGCTGGCTACTTCGGGGCTTTGCTTTGATCATGCTTGCATCTTCCGACTGTCAGAGGTCACCTCGCTCTCCCCGCGCATTTCACGTGTTTTCCCTGCGTTTTCTGGTCATCTAGCCCAACCCCCTGCACAATGCAGGCAATTCACAGCTACCTCCCCCCCACACTTGCAGTGACCCCTACTCCATGCCCAGAAGATGGCCAAGATGCCCTCCCTCTCATCATCTGTTAAACACAAATCCAGAAAACGTGGGCAAAAAGTGCTGAAATGCGGTGTGTGTGTGAGGTGACCTCAGATGGTTGGAAAATGCAAGCATAATCAAGGCAAAGCCCTGATGTAGTTGACGGGGTGACCGTGAGGAAACAGCCATGCATAAATGGCCTCATCCTGAACTGGATGGGCCAGGCTAGCCTGATTTCATCAGATCTTGGAAACTAAGCAGGGTCGGCCCTGGTTAGTACATGGAGGGGAGACCACCAAGCAAGTCCAGGGTTGCTACATAGAGGAAGGCAATGGCAAACCATCCCTGTTAGTCTCTTGCCTTGAAAACTCCTTGAGTGGCTGTCATGTCGGCTGCAACGATGCCCCCCCCCCCAAAAAAGAAAGATCAGTCAAACATGACAATTTAGTTGCTCCATGGATCACATTGTGTGTGTGTGGGTGTTAAGTGCTGTCAAGTTACCATCAAGGTGACTAGGAATTAATGACCTCCAAAACGTCCTACCCTTAAAAGCCCTGCTTAGATCTTGCAAACTGAGGGCTGTGGCTTCCTTTCTAGAGTCAATCCATCTCAGGTTGGGTCTCCCTCTTTTCCTGCTGCCTTCCACTTTTCCTAGCATTACTGTCTTGCACAGTGACTTTTGTCTTCTCATGATATGACCAAAGTACGATAGTTTTGTCATTTCAGCTTCTAGGGAGAGTTCCGGCTTGATATGATTTAGAACTCACTGATTTGTCTATGGTATCCGTAACACTCTCCTCCAACACCATATTTCAAAGGAATCAACTTTCTTCTGGTCAGCTTCCTTCAGTTTCCAGCTTTCACACCCATACATCATCATGGGGAATACTGTACATACAGAATTAGAAGGATATTATAATGGCACAAGAGTGTTCCTGTTTTCCTCTCCTGAATGTTAGGGGATAGGAATGGGGAACTAACCTCTTCCCTCTTCCCCCTTCTAGGTGTGCCAGGCTCCAGTATTACAATGTTTTCTTCCTCCGCCCCAAACCAGCACGGTGCAGGCGTCCGTTGCCTGTATGGTGCAGGTAACAAGTTTCTGGAAGGTCGTCAGGAGAGAATCTGGAGGGATGCGCGGAAACCTGGATCCAACCATGGTAAGCAGCCTGCTACGGAAGTTCTCTGCGGAGGGTTCCCTTGTTCTTGTCAGGCCGGTTCACTTTTGAGCCAGTCAGCTTGTGACCTTGGGCTAGTCACAGTTCTCTCTGAATTCTCTCAGCCTCACCTACCTCACAAGGTGTCTGTTATGGGGAGGGGAGGGGAAGGAGATTGTAAGCTGCTTTGAGACTCCTTAAAAGTAGAGAAAATCATGGTAAAAAAACCAGCTTCTTCTCCCCCTTTCTTATGGCAAACTGTAATGTCCTCAGGGCACAGAGAACCTTCCTGCGCTCTATAAAATGCCCTGTGCATTGATGGTGTTTTGCAGTTAAATAAAACTATTTCCAGGATGCTGTCTGTCATGGTTTCCTTTCTTCCTTCTCCTTTCCTCTTTCTAGATGAAGAGCTGAAATTCTACCACTGGTGCTGTAACCAGGCAGGAAACCCACATATCTGTGATAAATATGGCCAGAAAAGACCCAAGATCGGCTGTGATGGACACAGGCCTTCTGTGTGGGGTAAGCTTCCAATCCCCTTGAAAGAGAGCAATGGGGCCGTTCCCCCTGGCAACAGGTGTTATCGTTCCTCCGCCCATCCATAGAATCATAGAGCTGGAGGGGACCTCATAGAATCATAGAGTTGGGAAGGGACCACCAGGGCCATCTAGCCCAACCCCCTGCACAATACTGGCAATTCACAACTACCTCCCCCCAACACCCCCAGTGACCCCTACTCCATGCCCAGAAGATGGCCAAGATGCCCTCCCTCTCATGATCTGCCTACGGTCATAGAATCAGCATTGCTGACAGATGGCCATCTAGCCTCTGCTTAAAAACCTCCATGGAAGGAGCGCTCACCACCTCCCCAGGAAGCCTGTTCACTGAGGAACCACTCTGACAGTTAGAAAATTCTTCCTAATGTCTAGACGAAAACTCTTTTGATTTAATGCAACTCAGCAACCACTTATGCATCCATTCTACCCTATTTACATGGCTCAAAACGGGAAGCACGAATTTAGAAGGGCACAGCCCCAGAGAGAAGAGAGAGGTGGGGAAGGCAGTTGGAGCCAAGCCATGCCTGTACGGTTGGGGGCTTCCTGCTTTTTTCCGTTCCCCCAATTGTTAAGCCTCCCCCACTATCTCCGTAAATTTCAAAGGCCATTCAGAAGAGTGACGCTTTTCTGTCCGTTTGTTGTGCGGGCGGACCGCCGCGTCTGGTCAAAGGCATTCCAAAAGGCCATTCAGAAACTCTTATGTACTTGGAGACAATGCATTCCGACAGCTGTGCGGGGTCATTCTTTTGAGCAGCTCTTGTTTGTTCCTGAAAACCTCACGGTACTGCTCTAGCGGGGCCGATTGCTACAGTCTCCCGGAACGCTCCATTCTCCTGACGACAGGCTCGGGACTGGGTGGGGGCCCCGGGGTATTTAGTCAAACTGGTCCCCTCTTGAGTGTTCAAGCTCCGTAATAATTGGGCTCCCAGTTGCTCTCTCCCTTACCTTTAACGTTATCAGCAGACGTCAGCCCGTGACAAGGCCGTGAAAAGATTTGCCGGCCAATTTTGGCCCCTCTTGCAGCTGGCAAAGGCAGAGGAGGGAGCCAGGCTTTGTGGTAACCCCAATGCTCTCCCCTTGCTCCGCCCCTAGGAACTAGATTCCCTTCCTCTAAATTCCATATAACATCCCCTCTTGATTCATGTCCTAGATGACACATGAACACACATGAAGCTGCCTTCTACTGAATCAGATCCTTGGTCCCTCAAAGTCAGCATTGTCTAATCAGACTGGCAGCTGCTCTCCCAGGTCTCAGGTCGAGGTCTTTCACATCACCTACTCGCCTAGTCCCTTTAATTGGAGATGCCGGGGATTGAACCGGGGACCTTTTGCATGCCAAGCAGATGCTCTACAGCCCCTCCCCAGTTTGTACTCTGCCTTTCACATGAAGAGTAACTATGAAGGCATCTCATAGTCCATACTAGATCCATAAACAAACACTTGTGTCTTCTAACACAGGGAAGCCTACATAAGTGTGTTTCTCAGAGTGCTCCAAAGATTTGTTAGCTGGTTCCAAAATATCTCTTTTCCAGACTATCATTGAAATAACCCAAGAGGCTGGAGACAGTGAGTTTTCCAAGGTCATCTTTGCACTGAAGGAGGATCTGAGTTTCTCCCACCCAAACCCAAATTCTGCTTGCCTCTTCAGTCATGGCCTTTTGGGTCTCACCTGTTTTCAGTGCATGGCCCTGCATTCCCCCGTAGTTGCATCCTCAAGGGAGAGCAATATTTTCCAAGATGAGGTCCCCATCCTGGCCGAGCTTCTGTTGCAATTAAACTTCCAGCCTCTCCTATGGCTAGTGGAAACTCTCATTTCCTCCTTGAGTCATGTCAAGGGTGGTGGTGTGATAGGACTGGATGCCTGTCAACGTCTGCTGTTTTCTTGGGACCAGCAGTTGCGGCACGGCGAGAGATGGAACAAGCAGCTGCGGCACCGCAAGAGACGTCGAACAGCGAGTCAGAGGAACAATGGGGTGAGGAGGCTCAGCTACAAGAACCCCGGGGATCGGATTTGGGGGTGGATCTTCTCTGCCCTGACCCATGCATTGAGAGCGGCATCTTGCTGATTTCCCAGTACTTGGGATGGATCTTGATGGGTAGCCATGTTTGTCAATAGCAGTAGAAAAGAGCAAGAGTCCAGTAGCACCTTAAAGACTAACAAAATTTCGGGCAGGGTATGAGCTTTCGTGAGCCACACCTCACTTATTCAGATACCGTATCCGTTATCCGAAGAAATTTGCTGTGGCTCACAAAAGCTCATACCCTGCCAGAAATTTTGGCCATTAACGCGTGGGCTGGATCTCCATAATTTGACCCAGTTTTGCCTCACACTTTTCTGATCCGAGTTGGTGAAAACGTTATGCATTGTACTGCTAACCTCATGCTAAGTGATGTAGGACGCTGCTAACCTCATGCCAGTTTGGTGTAGTGGTTTGGAGCGGTGGACTCTGATCTGGCGAACCGGGTTTGATTCCCCGCTCCTCCACATGAGTGGCAGATGCTAACCTGGTGAACTGGGGTGGTTTCCCCACTCCTACACATTAAGCCAGCTGGGTGACCTTGGGCCAGTCACAGCTCTCTCAGCCCCACCTACCTCACAGGGTGTCTGTTGTGGGGAGGGGGAGGGAAGGTGATTGTAAGCTGCTTTGATTCTCCCTTAAGTGGTAGAGAGAGAAAGTCGGCATATAAAAACCAACTCTTTTTCTTCTTCTTCTAACCCCATACTGAACGGAGAGGAAACAGGATTCTTCTTGACCTATGAATAGTAACTGCATTGAAAATGCGAGAAAGGGAGGAGTGTTTTGGCCAATCCCCCACCCTCCCACGGCATCGCCACCTCTTATCGTTGAGTGGTTGTTGTTCTCTTAGGCAAACAAATGCAGTCCGCCCCCTATTTCGGTGCATTTAAGTCTTTAAGTGCGTGTAAGTCTTTAAGGTGCTACTGGGCTCCTGCTCTTTTCTACCAGTACTTGGGACGTTAGCTTCCTGGCTGTATCCCAATGAGAACAGTTTTGGCCGAAGGAGTTTTGTAACCTGGAATGTTTAAACTTAAGCCACCTCAGTACCCGAAATTAGCCTGATCTCATCAGATTTCGGAAGCTACGCAGGGGTCAGCCATGGTCAGTACTTGGATGGGAGACCACCAAGGAAGACCAGAGTTACTACGCAGAGGCAGGTGATGGCCTTGTCTTCAAAACCCCATAAGAAGAAGAAGAGTTGGTTTTTATATGCCGACTTTCTCTACCACTTAAGGGAGAATCAAACCGGCTCAGGCTCTGCCCCAAAAACCTCCCACCGGAGGCGAAGAGGGACCTGGCAACCCTACATATGAAGCGGCCTTCTACCGAGTCAGATCTTTGGTGTGTCAAGCTCAAAGTCTTGTTTACTCTGAGTGGTGGTGGCTCTTTGGGGTCTCAGGCTGAGATCTTTCACTTCATCTACTACTTGATCCTCTTAGCTGGAGATGGTGGGGATTGAACCTGGAACCTTCTGCATACACACACACAAAAGCTCTGCCTCTGAGCTATGAACCCTCACTAAATGAAGCTACCTTCTACTGAGTCAGACCTTTGGTCTATCAAGGTCAATATTGTCTACTCAGACCGACAGTGGCTCTCCAAGGACTCAGGCTGAGGTCTTTCACTTCACCTACTGCCTGGTCCTTTTCACTGGAGATGCCAGGGATTGAACCTGGGACCTTCTGCATGCAAAACAGATGCTCTTCCACTGAGCCATGGCATGTGACTGATAACTGAGGAAAGGTAGGTTTGATGACAGCTCTGATAATCAAATGTATTTCCCCAATTGGCCTGCACTAAGCACCAAATGCCGACTGTTCTTTCTAGGCAGGCCCTGACACTGTTCCTTTCTTCCTTACAGAATGAGAATCTGCCTCTTCTGGCCCATCTTTTTCTGCAACCGATTGACCTCACTGGCTCTCCCATTTTCAGCCTCATCGAAACAATCCTCTGGCTCTTCTGTTTTCTGAAGGAACTGAACCAGAAACCTGTGACGGAATCTTTTATTTTTGGAATAATTGTCGTTGCTGAATAAAAAAAAATACTTTCCATCCCACTGTTCTTCCTTCTAGCATGATTACCCTTTGCTGTGTCTATAGGGTGAAGTGGGGGGGGGGTCTGTCCAAGGGAGCAGGAGAATCTCCCCTAATGCTGGATTTTCGGGGTACCCTAATGCTGGATTTTCGGGGTACCCCACAGGCAAGCTATCAAATGGGCTCCCTGGCTGATTCATGGGGAAATGGTGGCTGTAAAAGAGAGGGGGAGGCTTGGAGGCTGGGGGCGGGGGGCTGGCCATCAGTTCTCTGGGGAGTTGCCAGCAGGCATGGTGGGATTCTTATTCAGCCCCCCATGGGCCACCTCTTGAAGTGAAGCCCACTCAAAAGAGTCTGTTTGTGGAGTTCTGTTGACTAGTTATCACTGTCTATCCTCAGTAGTACTGCTGAAAGTTAAAAGAGAAAGTGCCAAAGCAGGACTACAGCTGAACATCAAGAAAACAAAAGTAATGACTACAGGAGAATTACACAACTTTAAGGTTGACAATGAGGAAATTGAAATTGTTC
The DNA here is from genome assembly GCF_029931775.1 of Euleptes europaea. NCBI lineage: Eukaryota > Metazoa > Chordata > Lepidosauria > Squamata > Sphaerodactylidae > Euleptes > Euleptes europaea. The sequence goes on from NC_079316.1 coordinate 3,633,746, forward strand.
AAGACTTTCTATTCCTTGGCTCCACCATCAACCAAAAGGGAGACTGCAGCCAAGAAATCAGAAGGAGCTAGAGACTGGGAAGGGCAGTCATGAAGGAGCTAGAAAAGATTTTGAAGTGTACGGATGTGTCACTGGCCACCAAGACTAGATTAACTCATGCCATCCTATTCCCTATTACTATGTATGGGTGTGAAAGCTGGACAGTGAAGAAAGCTGATAGGAAGAAAATAGATTCCTTTGAAATGTGGTGTTGGAGGAGAGTGTTACGGATACCGTGGACTGCCAAAAAAACAAATCAGTGGGTCAAGCCTGAACTGACCCTAGAAGCTAAAATGACTAAACTGAGGCTATCGTATTTTGGTCACATCATGAGACAACAAGAGTCACTGGAAAAGACAGCCATGCTAGGAAAAGTTGAGGCAGCAGGAAAAGAGGAAGACCCAACAAGAGATGGGTGGACTCAATAAAGGAAGGCACAGCCCTCAACTTGCAAGATCCGAGCAAGGCTGTCAAAGATAGGACATTTTGGAGGACTTCCATTCATAGGGTCGCCATGAGTCGGAAGCGACTTGATGGCACTTAACACACACACATCCTCAGTAGAGGGTCTTTGTGCTGTCTTCCAGCACTTATACAAAGCCTATCATGGTCCTTCATAGCTGCAGGACTGCCTCTCTCCCTATGCTCCATGACAGTGTCGCTCATCCCAGCAGGGCCTTCTGCAGGTCTCATAAGAACGTAAGAAAGGCCCTGCTGGATCAGACCCAGGCCCATCAAGTCCAGCAGTCTGTTCACACGGTGGCCAACCAGGTGCTTCTAGGAAGCCCACAAACAAGACGACTGCAGCAGCATTACCCTGCCTGTGCTCCTCAGCATCTAATGGGCATGCTCCTCTGATCCTGGAGAGAATAGGTGTGCATCATGACTAGTATCCATTTTGACTAGTAGCCATGGATAGCCCTCTCCTCCATGAACATGTCCACTCCCCTCTTAAAGTCATCCAGGTTGGCAGCCATCACCACATCCTGGGGCAGGGAGTTCCACAATTTAACTATGCGTTGTGTGAAGAAATACTTCCTTTTGTCTGTTTTGAATCTCTCACCCTCCACCTTCAGCAGATGACCCCACGTTCTAGTATGATGAGAGAGGGAGAAAAGTTTCTCCCTGTCCACTCTCTCCACACCATGCATCATTTTATAGGCCTCTTTCATGTCTCCCCTTAACCGCCTTCTTTCCAAGCTAAACAGTCCTAAGCGTTTTAACTGCTCCTCATAGGGCAACTATCCTGCAAATGGGCAACATCGAGAACAGCCCATACTCATGCCTTCTCTGCTGAGGCCCCCACCATATAGAATGGCCTCCCTGATGAAGTCAGAAACTCTTCCACTCTCCTGGCTTTCCACAAAGTAGGCAGATTCTACACCACTTGAATGTGTCATGTTTAAAAGCTCGCCCTTTTTTTCAGCTCTGTTTGGGAGTTCTGTTGGTTTTCAGGTTCCTGTAGTCCAAACCAGACTGTCCTGCCCCATCCTGTTGGCTGTACTTGACTTACACTATGCAATGTGCCTTTAGTCTCAGCAAGAAAGGTAGACTATAAATAACCCAAATAAATGAATTAATTACCAAAGAAGAGGAATAGGCTGCTTAGACCAAGGGACACCAGAAATGGAAGTTGGTTTTCTGTGCCCCTCATAACTGCGGTGATTCTAGTAGAGATGGCCTCAGGCTTTGGGTTGGAAGAATGAAGAAGAGTTGGTTGTTATATGCCGACCTTTCCTACCACTTAAGGAAAAACCAAGCTGGTTTACGATCACCTTCCCTTCCCCTCCCCACAACAGACACCCTGTGAGGTAGGTGGGGCTGACAGAGCTCTGTGACTAGCTCAAGGTCACAGGGAGGGAAAGGGAAGGTGATTGTAAGCCGGTTTGGTTCTTCCTTAAGTGGTAGAGAAAGTCTTCTCCTCCTCCTCCTCCTCCTCTTCCTTCTTCCTAGACTCATATCTAGTTATTACACTGGCTGTTTCCCCGTCACTACACTCTGAAACAGCCTTGGAATTTATTTGCATTTATTTCTAGATACTATCATACATAGATTGCTTGCTCATATATATTTTTTACTCCAGATACTATACCAGGGAATATTTATTTCAGGATTAGGTGGATTTCCCACCGTCTAGCCCACAACTTTATCATACACCAGACACAAACATTTAAACACATTTAAACACATTTAAGCACATTCTCTCAGTCCTGCAGCCCAACCCAACAGGCGCGACCTACAGCACACTAACCATTGCACAGCATGGCCTCTCAGAGCCCAGTGTGCCTTTCTCCTAGCACCCGCTAATCACAAGCAAAGAAGGTTGACCTTTGCCGGGCAGCTCAACAAAGGTGGATTGGCCCTTTGACTTACTGAGAGATTCCAGATAGGACTCTGCTTGGGGGGGAGGGGCTATTGTAGGCCAGAAGCAGGCTGACCCAAAGGGCCTCTTGGACTCAGGCTCCAGCAAAGGTGGCCACAGGCATACCCTCATCCAGCAGGTGAGCCCTGCACCCATTGTTATCCTCATCACAGCCCAGGTCTCAGCCAAGTTTTAACGTTCTGATCCACCCCGGGGGCCCAAGACTGGGCCAAACAGCCAGTTCTGAAAAGGGGGCCATGGTTTCCTCGCCTCTCAAGGTGCCGGAGAAAAGCGGAGACCTTGCGGGGGTCTCCTCTCCATGCTCATCTCTGCCCACCCTCCCGCCCCCACCACCAAAGAAGATGCCTCTATCGCTTCCAGAAGTTCTTGAATCTCCTGAAGCAGCCGTTCCCCAGGTTCTCCGAAGATGACACTCGCGCCATGGCCTCCATGATCTGGGGGATCAGGTCCGTGCTGGTCGGCTCGGGGTCCCGTCTCACCATATTGAGGACTAAAGGGCAAAGAGAGAAAACGTGGAGCGAGGCCATGCTTCAGAAGGCAAGGTAGGTGGAACGGGAAGGGGGGGAGTGTACAGGAAACAGCACGGCAGGGCTTTTGGCAGAGAGCGATGGTGGTCCTCCATGCTGTAAAGGGTTGCCAACCTCCAGGTGGGGGGTCCGGAGATCTCCTGGAATAACAGCTGATCTATAGATGACAGAGATCAGTTCCCCTGGAGAAAATAGCTGCTTTGGAGGGTGGCTCTATGGCCTAATGACCCACTGAGGCCCCTCCCCTCCCCTTCCCAAACCCAACCCTCCCAAAGCTCTGACCCCCAAATCTCTGGGCATTTCCCAACCCAGAGTTGGCAACCCTCATGCCATGCTCTGGCCATATTCTTGCCTCATGCTCGCAGCCAAGAGGGCATCTAGAACCCCAGACCCAGATGGGAAATCAAGGGGCCTTGCAACAGAACCCTAACTCACCAGCACCAACCAAGCGGATGGTTTCTTTGTTCTTCGATCCCATCGCGATGACTTCTAAGGACACAAACACCAACAGTGAGCAGGGAGGGCCAGCTAGGGATGCCAACCTCCAGGTAGTGCCTGCCTGGAGATGTCCCAGAGATACAACTCATCGCCGCGTGAGAAAGATCAGTTCCCCTGGAGAAAGTGGCTGCTTTGGAGGGTGGACTCTATGGCACTATATCCCACTAAGGTCTTTTCCCTCTCCAAACCCCCTCCCTCCCCAGCCTCCACCCCCAAATCTCCAGGAATTTCACAACCTGGAGTTGGCAACCATACTAAGCCTTACTCAAAGCATAAATGGTCGCAAACCAATTCATGCATAAACAGTATGCTATATTTTTCTGTCAAAGATAGGACATTTTGGAGGACTTTCATTCATAGGGTCGCCATGAGTCGAAAGCAACTTGACGGCACTTAACACACACAAATATTTTTCTATGAACATATACTCATTGAAGTGTCATACCAAACATGTACATAAATATTACAATCAGAAATAATCAACAGGTAAATAGTGTCCATATGATGGCTAGATTATTTAAAAAAATAATAAAAAAAATTCCAGTCTCTATGTGAGCAAACAAGGCATTTCTTGACGGTCCCACATGTTCATCCACTTTTCAGGGAACCAACGTTTGTATAATCCAAAAGATCTTATAAAAATGGTATTTCCGGCATCACACTGTCTCATATGAGATATACCTCATCAGCCTGATAACAATGATAATCGCTCAGTTGTGAAGACCTGTAGTAAAGTGGTCTCCAATTCATGAGCAATTACAATTGTTATCAGGCTGATGAAGTATCGGGCTGATGAAGCGATTAAAACCAGGAATTTGCTGCCAGAGGATGTAGTGATGGCCGCAGGCATGGACAGGTTTAAAAGGGGATTGGATGATGACGAGAATAATAATTTATTTTATTAAATTTATACCCTGCTCTTGATCCCGACCAATAATAATAATAAAGATCAAAATGTGCCTTGCCTAACATCCTGAGAGCTGCTTCTCTGAGAGAATGCTGGGGATTTTCAAGGTAAGAACAGGCCTGATCCACAAGGATGGTTTCTCCATGCTTTTTATAACGCTTCAACTAGGAGGGGGGAGAAGAAGAAAAAAATCATAAGGTCAACTTCTAGGCTCAATCTTATGAAAGGGTGTGTATGTGAAGCCATCTCTTGCTTCCTTGACAAAAAAACACACATAATCATTGTTTGTTAGTTTTGACCCCACCTTTGCTCCAAGACACTGCCATGTTTTGTTATTCTCAAAACAACAACCCTGGGAGGCAGGACTGGGCTGAGAGAAAGTGACTCAAAACAGATAAAAGGAAGTATTTCTTCACACAACCCATAGTTCAGTTGTGGAACTCCCTGCCCCAAGACGTGGCGATGGCTGCCAACTTGGATGGCTTTAAGAGGGGAGTGGACATGTTCGTGGAGGAGAGGGGTATCCATAGCTACTAGTAAAAATGGAGACTGGTCATGATGCATGCCTATTCTTTCCAGGATCAGAGGAGCATGCCTATTATCTTAGGTGCTTTGGAACACAGGCAGGATGGTGCTGGTGCAGTTGTCTTGTTTGTGGGCTTCCTGGTCTCACCACAGTGCTGATGAAGTATCGATGGGAGTGGGTGGATTTGACGGGTGTTATCCCACTTTCTTGCTTTTAGTTAAGTCATGATTTCCCAACAATTAATAGGGTTGCCAATCTCCAGGTGAGGCCTAGAGATCTCCCACTATTACAACTGATCTCCAGATTACAGCGCTCAATCCCCCTGGAGAAAATGGCTGCTTTGGAGGGTACACTCCATGGCGTTGTACCCTGCTGAGGTCCCTCCCCTTGCCAACCCCGCCCCCACCCTAGACTCCGTTCCCAATCTAGAACTGGGAACCCTAAAAATCACTTTCAAAATAACCATATTTTATAAATATCACATCTGTATAGGAAATAACTTTCACTTATTCTACGATCCTCCTTATGTTGCACTGTTGATTTCCAACCATGGATACAAGTAGGGTTGCCAACCTCCAGGTACCAGCTGGAGATCTACTATTACAATTGATCTCCAGCAGATAGAGATCAGTTCACCTGCAGAAAAGGGCCGCTTTAGCAATTGGACTCTATGGCACTGAAGTCCCTCCCCTCCCCAAAACCCACCCTCCTCAGGCTCTGTCCCAATAATCTCCAGGTATTTCACAACCCAGATGTGGCAATCCTAGATCCAAGCCACACTTTTCATCTGAAGCAAGAAAGAGATCATAACCAGATGGAACAGAACACGTCACTGAGTACCTGTCGAACAGATCGGAAATTTTCTTCCAGTGAAACAAACATGAAACATGCTGCAGCATTCGTGTTTAAAACTAACACGTGCACCAGATGGCTTTCATCCTTTTTAGCAGAGGGAAGGGAAGATGCTGCAGTCCCGGTAAAAGGATTGCCAACCTCAAGGTGGGGCCTGGCGATCGGCTGGAATTACAGCTGCTCTCCCAATGACAGAGATTAGCTCCCCTGGAGAAAATGGCTGCTTTGGAGGTTGGCCTCCATGCCATTATACCTCCTGAGGTCTGTCCCATCCCCAAACCTCTCTCCAGACTCTACCACCAAATCTCCATGAATTTCCTAAGCCGGAGTTGGCAACCCTATCCGACAAAGAATACGAAGGAGACCCACTCACCATCTTGATGCAATAATTCCAGGCCTCCTTTTCATGGATCGCCATCTGGATGCCGGATTTGAGGAATCTGTCAACTTTCTTCAGACCTTCCCGGGAAGCCTAGAGAAGAGGGGAGAAAGGAGGTGGAAGGGGTGGATTCCCTGAAGAGCGGTTTCCTCAGGAAACTCAAATGGAATTTCCTCAGTGGACTAGCAGGAACCATGGAGGTTTGTGCTGAGGATTCCCTATTCTCCTCTCTTGATGGACTCAGGCTAGACAGGGGAGGGACTTCAACGTCATAGTGTCCAATGGCCAAAGCGGCATTTTCTCCAGGTGAACTGATCTCTATCAGCTGGAGATCAGTTGTAATAGCAGGAGATCTCCAGCTAGTACCTTAGGGTTGCCAGGTCCCTCTTTGCCACAGGTGGGAGGTTTTTGAGGTGGAGCCTAAGGAGGGTGGTGTTTGGGGAGGGGAGGGACTTCAATGCCATAGAGTCCAATGGCCAAAGCAGCCATTTTCTCCAGGTGAACTGAACTCTTATCGGCTGGAGATCAATTGTAATAGCAGGAGATCTCCAGCCACCACCTGGAGGTTGTGAAATCAAAACATTGAGCACTTATGGCATAAAAATGCTGTTAAGCCTATTTCAGAATAGTGCAACCTTTATCTAGGTCCTTGACACTTGTAAAATACAGTGTGTAGCCAGCTAGCAGGGGAGCACTGCTGTACAATTGTAAACAAGTATCACAATTTACAATTTTTTCACAATAAAGTGGCTTTTCAATATTTGTGGTACATAACACAACACAACAGAAATGTCTATAGAGGCCACCGACATTGAGGTTCCGGTATTTTATCCCATTTCGCGTCTGCTTCTTGGGCCATGGCGATCCTATGTTGATTGTTCCGACTGGAACTTTTGTTCCATTCGTACAGTGTATGACTTCCTGCTTCTAATGGATGGCTGGATAAGGCATCTGGCTACACACTGTATTTTACAAGTGTCAAAGACCTAGATAAAGGTTGCACTATTCTGAAATAGGCTTAACAGCTTCTTTATGCCGTAAGTGCTCAATTTTTTTGATTTCACAGTCTCCTTTGGGGCACTAGTTATTTCTGTTTGACTACCAACCACCCGGAGGTTGGCAACCCTACCTAAGACTGGCTCCGGAACCAGGGCACAGAACTGACAGCACGAACCTATGATACCAGCTCTGTAATGAAGTGAGATGAGGCAGATGTCTTCGGCATAGGTAGGGTTGCCAGGTGGCTGATTCCGGTGGGCAGGGCTGGATTTAGGTTTGATGAGGCCCTAAGCTATTGAAGGCAATGGGGCCCTTTATATATCCAGCTGTCCTTTGTCAACAACAAATTGTCGCTGTTTTTTGTGTGTTGAATATATGCTATATGGTAATTTATGGACCTAATAGGTGTCTAAAGCCATTTGCACATAACAAAATATGTATTTTATCAAAGTAATTGTTGAACTGAAATACAATTAAGAAGTATATTAATAGTGAAATAATTATTAAGCTCTAACTTAAAATGATTTTTTATTCATAGCAAACTGAATAATGCAAACACATTGGCATTTGGCAAAAACAAAAGTTCCTTTAGAAACACAATTTACAAAGACTCATAATCTAGTCTAGAAACCTGCCAGTGATATTTTAGGGAGCAGGCTAGCAGGGGGGGCCCATTACTTACATCATAGGAGCCTACACAACACAAAACACTGTTGCTGTATGTAGGTTTTATTTTATTTGTTTTTTATCTTATATTTTGGAAATGTACATCCAGTTTTTTTTCCCTTTAAATTTTTTGGGGACCCCCAAGAGAGTGGGGCCCTAAGCTATAGCTTGTTTAGCTTATACGTAAATCCGGCACTGCCGGTGGGCAACTGCCCGCCAATCCACTGGGCTGAAAGGAGCGGCGATTGCACACAATTATGGCTGCAGGTGGCGCAATGACATCACTTCCGGGTTGACCCCCAGAAGTGCCGCATCGCAACGGGACGCTTTAGCACTCGAACACGGGGGTTTGAGTGCTAAAATTCCAGTTGCGATGGGGCGCTTCTGGGGGTCAACCCATCGTGCGCAGTTGCATGCGTGGGATCACCGCCCCAGCCCCGCCCCAAAAATCTTCAGCCGGTGGAGGGGGTGGGGAATCTGGCAACCCTAGGCATTGGGTTGCCAACACCAAGTTGGGAAATTCCAGATTTGGAGGGGGAGCCTGGGGAGGGCAGGGTTTAGAGAAGGAAGGGGAGGGCATCAAGACATAGAGTCCGCCCTCCAAAGCTGCCATTTTCTCCACCGTTTGGAGATCGGTTGTAATTATCACCTCAGTTCTAGAAGGCAGCCTCTGTCAAAACAGGCTTCTACAAACCTTCTCGTCCCTTCAGAAAGGAGGGAAGCTTATTGGGGCTGGGGGCTTGCGCCTGAAGGATTTCAAAGAGAAAATAAAAGGGCCACACAGGAGATAAAAACAAGGCCAAGGCCAACGGTGCAAAATAGGGGGAGAGATTTTTTTAGAAGAGCTGGTTTTTTATATGCCGACTTTCGCTACCACTTAAGGAAGAATCAAACCGGCTTACAGTCACCTTCCTTTCCCCACAACAGACACCCTGTGAGGTAGGTGGGGATGAGAGAGCTGTGACTAGCCCAAGGTCACCCAGCAGGCTTCATGTGGAGGAAAGGGGAAACCAACCCGGTTCACCAGATTAGCCTCCGCCGCTCATGTGGAGGAATGGGGAATCACACCCGGTTCTCCAGCTCAGAGTCCACTGCTCCAAACCACCGCTCTTAACCGCTACACCATGCTGGCTCTCAGAATAGAAATTCCCTATGCATTTTGCCCAAGGGGCTTCTTCAGGGGAATCTGTAGTTCTTGCAGCAGCCCTTCAAATGAGTATAAATTCTACTCTGAGTAATAAAATATCTTTTTATCTATTTTGCACCATTAGCCTTGGCCTTATTTTTATCTCCTGAGGGTAAGGTTGCCAACCGCCAGGTGGTGGCTGGAGATCTCCTGCTATTACAACTGATCTCCAGCCGACGTAGATCAGTTCACCTGGAGAAAACGGCTGCTTTGCCAATTGGACTCTCTGGCATTGAAGTCCCGCCCCTCCCCAAACCCCACTCTCCTCAGGCCCCGCCCCAAAAGTCTCCAGGTATTTCCCAACCCGAAGCTGGCAACCCCACCTGAGGGATGTATCAAAGCCATCAAGGCTGATGGGCATGAACCTTCAGACCCTTCCAAAGAGCAGAGGAGCTCACCTGGATCACCTGGGGGCTCCTGTCGTACAGATGCACCATGAGCGGCACCAGGCTCTCCATGGCGAGTCTCTTCATAAACACCTTCTCTTCCTTTTTGATGATATCAAACAGACAGTTGAAGGCACAGATGGCCGCCAGCCTCACTTTGTGGGATCCCTGTGCACGGGCGGCGAAGAAGGTGGGGAGAAATTCCATTAAGGCCATCACCATCGTATCAGCCTACAGAAGGGTCCCCAAAATGTTGCCCGTGGGGTGCTGTGGGGTGCGTTGCCTGCCAACACCTTCCCTGGGCCTTGCCAAGTGTTTTTAGAAATTGAGCAGGGCCGGGTGGGGCGTTTGCCCAGCAAAGCTTCTGATTGGCTGTTCAGATATCCGAAAACCTTGCTTTGGCTGCAGCTGCCACCATAGCACAAGGATGTTCACCGTAGGGTTGCCAGGTCCCTCTTAGCCACCGGCGGGAGGTTTTTAGGGGCGGAGCCTGAGGAGGGTGGGGTTTCGGGAGGGGAGGGACTTCAATGCCATAGAGTCCAATTGCCAAAGTGGCCAAATCCACACACTCTCAGCCTAACCTACCTCATAGGGTTGTTGTGAGGATAAAAATGGAGGCGAGGAGGGTTATGTAAGCTCCCTTGAGATCCCCATTGGGGAGAAAGGGGGGTATAAATGAAGTAAATAAATAAAATAAATAAAGTACTGGGCAGCTTGGAGGTAGACTGAAATCAATTGGCAGCAGATTCCAGATAGACAAAGAAAAGCCCCTTCTCTCATCACCCAGAGAGATACGGATAGAGTTCGTTGCCACAGAACATGGTGATAGCCATTGGCTTAAGAAGGTTTTAAAAGAAGAAGAGTTGGTTTTTTATATGCCGGCTTTCTTTACCTTTTAAGGAGAATCAAACCAACTTAAAAATCTCCTTCCTCTCCCCACAACAGACACCTTGTGAGGTAGGTGGGGCTGAGAGAGTTCAGAGAGAACTGCGAGTAGCCCAAGGTAACCCAGCAGGCTTCATGGGTAGGAGTGGGGAAACCAACCCGGTTTACCAGATTAGAGTCCGCTGCCCATGTGGAGGAGTGGGGGAATCAAAAAGGGAATAGAGAAGTTAATGGAAGAAACTAGCAACTAGTCTTGATACTAAACTTGAACCTTTATGTTCCAAGACAGTATACCTTAGGATACCAGCCGTGGGTGGTCAAACATCCAGACAAGAGTCCAGTAGCACCTTAAAGACTAACAACAATTTCTGGCAGGGTATAAGCTTTTGTGAGCCACTGCTCACTTCTTCAGATACATCAAGGGAGGGTTCTTGCCTTACTTGTGGGTGTCCTGGAAGCATCTACCTGGCCACCGCTTGAGACAGGATGCTGGACTGGATGGACCTTTGGTTTGATCCAGTGGAGCCTCTTCTTTTAATAGGGGCTGAGATTGTTCAAAAGACCCAACAGGACCATTGGATGGCAGGTGGCAACAGTAAATAAGCAGGGGAAATCAGGGAATGAAGAGGATGAGGCGGAGAGCCCATGCCCCAGTTCCAAATGGGTTGGATCCAGACTAAACGTTTCACCTTTGCACGGTACTTCTGTCAGATTGAGACCCCCCCCTTGCAGGAGCAGCAGGAGAGGCAAACTGAGGGTCTGCAGTAGGAGTAGGAATGGGTGGAAATCGCCCCCCCTTCCATCAGAAGAAACTTTAGTCTGGGTCAACCTTTTACATGTTCCAGATTCCTCCCAATCCACATATCCTTCTGACCCCCAAAACTGGCCTGCCTGGGGCTGTCCCTGCTTCAAAGATGACACAGAAAGGCCATGAGAAGGAAAGGAAGAAACAGAGAAACAGAGAATTGGAAGGGACCTCAAGGGTCATCTAGTCCAACCCCTTGCACAACACAGAAATTTCACAACTACCTCCCCCCACGCCCCCAGTGACCCCTGCTCTAAGACCAGAGGAAGGCAAAAAATCCTCCAGGGTCCCTGGCCAATCTGGCCTGGGGGGAAATTGCTTCCTGACCCCAAAGTGGTGATCGGCATTATCCTGGGCATGTAAGAAAGGGCCACGAGAGCTAAACACTGACACAACCCTTCCTGCCCTCCCTCTCGCGATCTGCCTAAGAGACAAGAGAGAGATGTTGAAAGGCAAGTTAACAAGGAGAAGAGTTGGTTTTTATATGCTGACTTTCTCTGCCTTTAAGGAAGAATCAAACCAGCTTACAATCACCTTCCTTCCCCCTCCCCATAACAGACACCCTGTGAGAGAGGTGGGGCTGAGAGAGCTCTAAGAGAGCTGTGACTAGCCCAAGCTCACCCAGATGGCTTCATGTGTAGGAGTGGGGAAACAAATCCAGTTCACCAGATTAGCCTCCGCTGCTCATGTGGAGGAGTGGGGAATCAAATTCGGTTCTCCAGATCAGAGTCCACCACTCCATACTATGCTTGTGCATATTAATAAACTTGAACCAAAAATAAACCCCAAAAAAGCCATTCCTGTAAATTTCGGCTTTAACGAATGCCAAAACCTGGGGAGAAACCCAAAGCCGAATTGGCCATTCCCGAAAAAACCGGGTGTTTATTTGGCTTTTTCGGGTTCGGCTTTCCCCAGGCTTTACAAAGCTCCTGGGGGGGGCATTTTTGAGGTAGAACCCCCAAATTTGCAGTATAGCTACAAGGAAGTCTCCTTGCCTGAACCCCAAGTTTGGTGAAGATTGGGTTCGGGGGTCCGGTTTTATGGGGTCAGGAAGGCATCGTCCCCATCCTCCTACATAGAGAAGAAATAGGGAAGTGGTAGCGGTCAGATTCTCTATTGCAAACTTCGCTATGCTTTTCTATGGAGGAGCCTGGCAAACTTTCCCATTGCTTTCAATGGTGGGAAAGTTTGTCGGGCTCCTCCATAGAAAAGCATAGCAAAGTTCACAATAGAGAATCTGACCAAGGCCACTTCACTATTTCTTCTTGACGGAGGAGGATGGGGGCGACCCAGACCCCATAAAACCGGACCCCCAGACCCAATCTTCACCAAACTTGGGGGTTCAGGCAAGGAGAGTCCCTTGCAGCTACATTGCAAATTTGGGGGCTCTACCTCAAAAAATGCCCCCCCAGGAGCATCGCCGAAAAATCCCCTTAGGCACAAATGCCCTAATTTTTTCAGGTTTCCAGAAAATCCCATATTTACCGCGATAGGAATTCGGCTTGTTTCGGGTTTCCTGAAAAAATCCAGGCCCAATAAACCCAAACCTGAAATGTACTGATTCTTGTGTGTTGTGTGTGCTTGTGCACAAGTCTACTCCAAAACACCCCTCTTAACCACTACATCATGCTGGCTCTCAATCCTAATCTCCCCCTCCCCCAAATACATGCAGACACCCCTCCACTTACACCTGGACTAACTTACATCATCGAAGAGGGGGATGACCTGTTTGGCCACGTCTAATGTGAAGGGGCTGGCTTCCTGACTCTCCAGACTCTTCAAGAGATACGTCAAGACCTTGAGCGCAAGATGATGGCATGCAAAGAATATTAACAATCAATTTTGTGTTAGATCAAAAAACTGTGTTGTTAAATGTTTTGCCAGATAATATATCAAAAAGATGGGGTGAATTGTTTAAGTACATGGTGACAGCGGTGAGAGTGGAGTATGCACGAAAGTGGAAAGCAGCAGCAGCAGAAGAATTGGATTTTATATGTCGAATTTCTCCACCACTTAAGGAAGATTCAAACCGGTTTACAATCACCTTCCCTTCCCCGCTCCACAACAGACACCCTGTGAGATAAGTGGGGTTGAGAGAGAGCTGGCCCAAGGTCACCCAGCTCGCTTCATGTGCAGGAGGGGGGAAACCAATCCAGTTCACCAGATTAGCCTCCGCCACTCATGTGGAGGAGTGGGGAATCACACCTGGACTACCCAGACATCACTGAATGGACAGAAAAACCGGCAGAACATGCAACTATAGCTAAGTTAACGTCTTCAGTGAATAATAGATCAACCCCTGATTTTTATGAAAAATTGAAAGTATTTCTTGACTCTATAGCCATTAATTAATAGAAATAATAGAATGTAAGAATTTAAGTCAGAAGTGTATTGTCAGATATGTAAATAATCATAATTCAAAGAAGCTATATTAGAACAGTAGCTATAAAGTAAGTTCCAGTATGATATAAGAATTTGATGTGTATGTTTGTATGTTTTGTTTTACTTGTCTGAAAAATAAAAACTTTTTTAAAAAAGACCTTCAGCGCCTTCACGTTGACTTCTCGGTTCGATTCCTTCAGCCTGGCCAAGATGTCCGGCAGGGCAGGCTCCAGTTTAGCCATCTGCAGGATGCAAAAGGTGGCATCAGAAGTCTCCCAGGACGTCAGCGTAGCCGTGCTGGGTCAGTCCACCTAACCCACCATCCTGTTTCACACAGCGGACATCCAGATGTCCCCCGGAAGGCCTAGAAAGAGGACCAGGCTCCCCAACTAGGGTCGCCAGCTCTGAGCTGGCAATCCCTGGGAGCATTTAGGGGCAGAGTTAGGGTCGCCAATTTTGAGTTCGTGAATTCCTGGAGATTTGGGGGTGAATGCTAGGGAGGGTGGGGTTTGGGGAGGAGCGGGACCTCAGCGGGGTATCACCTCCTCGAGTCCACCCACCAAAGCTACCATTTCCTGCAAGGGAACTGATCTCTGTAGTCTGGAGCTCAGGTGTAGCTCCCAGGAGATCTCCAGGACCCAGTTGGAGGCTGGCAACCCTAGGTGGAGGCTGGGGAGGGGGAGTGCTGATGATGCCATGATGTCACTTTTGAGCACCTGGAAGTGATGTCATGCTGTCAGCGACATTCTAGGAATCCTCCCAGTCTCTATGGTAAACACTACAGATATTTGGGTAAGTTTCAGGCACTATAACATTACTTTTGGGTATTGCCAGAGTGACAGGTGATTCAGCTATTGTGAAGCAGCTGCTGTGCTACTTGGACATCGTATGAAGGGGAGACAGGGTTGGATCCTTGGGGTTGCCAGGTCCCTCTTTGCTACCGGCAGGAGGTTTTTGGGGCAGAGCCTGAGGAGGGTGGGGATTGGGGAGGGGAGGGACATCGATGTCATAGAGTCCAATTGCCAAAGTGGCCATTTTCTCCAGGTTAACCGATCTCTATCGGCTGGAGGTCAGTTGTATTAGCAGGAGACCTCCAACTATTACCTGGAAGTTGGCAACCCTATGACAGGCCCTGACATGGTATCTTGTGAACATGTGCAGAATTAATTCCTTATAGAGCTTAAACACATCATACACATACAGAGGTTTGTATAATGTATAATGAAAGTCTGTGTCAGGCTGACAGACTACTCTCAAGGTTAGCTCTATCAAAGCTAACTACTAAAGTTACTCTGGCTTTGTCCTTGAAGGGGCAGAGCTGAGCACCTTCCCTTGAAGGGGCAGCATAAAGTCACCTTTCTGACTCAGCTGCCAGATGTCAGAATCTCAAAGGCCTTTTCAAGGTCTAAGAGTGCATTAATAGCTGAATTTGTGCTTATTATAGCTTAAAGGCATTAACGTTCTCTCAAAGATAAGAGTAACAAGCTTTCTTGCCTTTTGTAATCTGCCCAAGGCTGTCAGTTACTAAAAGAGGTTACAAAGTGACAAATGTAAACAATAATTGTGTTTCATGAGTTATATAGTTAAATGTTGTGCTACAGATTTCTAAGTAGTCTCATTTAATGCGTATAGTCCTAACGAAGAGGATGGTATAGAAATTAAATATGTAACGTGATCATGTAACTCAGAAATGAGGGTTTATACTTTAGGCACAGAGGAATGAAAGGGAAGGATGTCCATATTTGGACAATAAGATATCAGAGGACAGGAGCAGATGCCACTGAGCTCCTGGTATCGGATAAGAAAGGGAGAATAAAAGTACCCTTTTGAAGGATAAGGAGGAGGGGATAAAGGATCTTTCTTCACTCTTAATGGGTCTAGAAATTGTATAAATAACAGCCACAGTCCAGCTGGCACTTTAGAGTCCTATGGCTGGCAGACTGCAGCTGTCTGGTGTAGCACCTCCATCTCAAAAGGCTTGAGATGTAAAACATTGAAACTCTGTTCTTGCGTGGACAGCAGTTTTCAGAGATATCTTGAAGCATCAAGATCTGGATATTTCAACATATCTTACTTACAGTCTTCTTGTGAGACTGCTCTATTCCTAGAAGAGGATAGAGACTCTTAGAATTCCTATTCTTTGAATGGGAATCTAAGTGCAGTGATCTTTCCATGTATTGGAACACTGAGAGTCCATCAGATTTATGGATTCTTACAAACTAAGCCTATTTGGCTTACCAATGCTAAGAAGCATCCTGAATACAGGGCTAATAGCTAGACCTCTGAGATTGTGTCAGAACGTCCTCTACTTAACAGAGGGACTTCTGAACCTCCTCAGAGCAAGAGACTAGAAATGTTCCTGAAGGGAAAGGAAACTTTCTGTACTCTGTGAGATAGGCACAATGCACATACACAGATTGGCACAGCAAGGTATAGTGTGTCTTCTGTACAGAAATGTTATGATGTTTTGAATGATTTGAGTTAGGATGCTTCTAACCAAATCTTTCTCCAAAGAATTAACCATATTTTGACAGGATTTCTGTAACCTTATATTCTGAATGAAGGTGCATTGCACTAAGGATACTTTATGAGTATATTCTGACTAAGATACTCCTTTATGGAGGCATAGAGAATGTGAATGATTACTTGCTACATAAACATGTTTAAGACTAATGATGTCTATCCTTATATGATATTTTAAGGCTTTGCAACCAAAAAGCATATATTGTATAATGTAAATAAATGTGTTTTTTATATATACTTCTACTCTTGTCCATTATTATAAATTTATTGGCGTGTTCAAGAGATGTCCTAGAAGCAATAACAAGTTTCTAGGAACCGTTGATTCCAGTCTAGTGGTGTCTCGCTGAATAAGATAACTCCATTTCTCAGTAAATGGTACATTCTAAGAGTGTAGGCACTTAACGGCCCGAACCGCGACACCCTAGCTACTTGGGCATCGTACACAGGGGAGACAGGGTTAGATCCTGCAGGCCTGTTCTGCTAATGATGGCATTTTCCTCCAGCACAAAAAATCCTTTGCCTGCATCCTGCATCAGGGAAGGCATCTGGCACTAGAGGAAAGCACCCATCTGTGGGATCCAAGCCACTGAAAGGAAAGAACTATAGGAGGGGGCCGTGGCTCAGTGGTAGAACATCTGCTTGGCATGCAGAAGGTCCCAGGCTCAATTCCCGGTATCTCCGGTTAAAAGGATTTGGTAGGAGGTGATGCAAAGACCTCTGCCTGAGACCCTGGAAAGTTGCTGCCAGTCTGAGTAGACAGTACTGATCTCGTTGGACCGACTGTCTGATTCAGTAGAAGGCAGCTTCATGACTGGATCCAGCAATTTACTGTGGAAAGCTGCAAATGCCCCCTCCCTTTGGGGCACAGTGCCCCCCCCCCGCACCTTCTTTGGGTAAGCTGCCAGTTGAAGCATGCCATCCAGCGCCAGGGACCGGAGCTCCACTTGGGTCGCATTCAGCTGCTTCCACAGTTCCCGGATGATTTGGTAATCAGTATGTCTGTTGAAGCGTTCATGGCGGAGAAGCTAGAGAACAAGAAGGGAAAAAAGCAGGGTTGGTGGCTCACCCCCCGCCCCCCCCCCCCAGTGCCGCTTTCCTCCTTGGTTAGGGTTGCCAGGACCATCTTCGCCACCAGTGGGAGGTTTTTGGGGCAAAGCCTGAGGAGGATGGGGTTTGGGGAGGGGGACAAAGAGGGACCTGGCAACCCTAGTCAGGGGTCTCCTCTCTCTCCCTGCATTTTGCCAGCGTTTTCCAGGTTCTGGCTAAAACAGTATCTGGAAAACAGAGGCAAAATGCGCAGAAACACGTGGGGAGAGTGAGGTGACCTCCAACAGTCGGGAAAGGCATGCATAATAAAAACGAAGCCCTGGAGCAGTTGGCGGGGTGATGGTGAGGGAAACAGCCCTGCATGAATGACCCAACACTCCAGAGTCAAACCAGAAGAGGTTCCAGCATTTTTCGTGGCAATATCAGCCCCAAATTCAGACTGGGGTAGTAGTGTGGAAGGAAAGGGCGTTTAACCCTCCCCCCGTGTGGTTTTGCTAGTTGAAACCCGTCCTTCCCCACAGTTGTTAGACCTGGAAAAGAACAAGAGAGATGCAAAAGGAGACCGTCCAGCCGAAATGGGTGGTGGCCTGGATTTGTCCTTTGGGATGAAACAATTGCCCACCTCTGGCCTGGTCAGTCCCCCCGCATCATACACAATGCACGGCACGGCCCCCTTCTGCTTCCTTCCATTCCCTTCCATTCCCTGCTTTAGTGAACTTCAGCCAGACTCACCTCGACTAAGAACGTCATCACAGTGATGTGCCGGAAGTCCTCGGGGTTTTCCAAAGTTTTCAGGAGGGAGGGCAGGATGCTGGCACAGTCCTCGTTCCTCACCATGGCTCTGTTGTCGAAAACAGAAATATAGAACACGCGGGGAAGCCACAAGGATTTGTGTGTGTGTGTGTGTGTTTGGGGGGGCACTTCACTTCCCCCTGTATCCCCTTCTCCACACTATTTCTTCCTTCTTTCCTCCTGGCAGCCTCGTATTCTCTGCCCTTTCCCCGCTTCCTTCTCTCCTTCCCACTCGCCAGCTAACCTTTCTTTTATCTGCCCCCCCTCCAGTCTCCAGCTTTCTTTATTATTTATTTACTTGAATAAAGTAAATTGTTGGCAGCAGATGATAGGACCCACAAAAGCGGGTTTAAATTACAGAGGGAAAGGTACCGGCTACATATTAGGAAAAATATTTTTACAGTAAGAGTAGTTCAACGGTGGAATTGGCTGCCTAGGGAGGTGTTGAGCCCCCCCTCACTTGCAATCTTTTAAGCAGAGGCTGGGCAAGCACTTGTCAGGGATGCTCTAGGCTGATCCTGCATTGAGCAAGGACACATGAAGTTGCCTTACACTGAATCAGACCCTTGGTCCATCAAAGTCAGTATTGTCTACTCAGACTGGCAGCAGCTCTCCAGGGTCTCAGGCAGAGGTCTTTCCCATCACCTACTTGCCTAGTTGCAGAGTTTTATCGAGGCCCAATGGATCGTGATTGTGGTTAGAGAGAATCAGGTCAAGCACACAATAAAACAGAGTCAAAGACTTTTCTCTTAATCAAACAAAAATCCTTTACTTTCCTAAAAATAGGGAGGGTTATATGGAGTAAAAACAAGTAACAATCTTTCTATCTAGTTCCCTACAAATCTTGCTAGGAATGCTAGCAGGTACTAAGGCTTAAATCCCTTTTGTCTGTGTCCCAGCTCAGGAGAGCTAAGAACAGGCATCTTGCTTCTGTGAGATTCAAAAGTAACTAACGCATCCTGCCCCAAAGTTTTTCACACCTTTAACAAAGGAACAGAGTAATAAACAATTCTGACTCCGTGCCTTTCTGCACGTTTGCAATGGCGATTCCCTAGCCAATAGAATACATCTGTCATTTCATCATCACCTTGAGACTATCTAAACTGTTGATATAAACAAGTTAACTCTTTAACTGCCCTGACAGAAATGGAACTCGCATTGAATCCCTAATACTAGTCCCTTTAACTGGAGATGCCGGGGATTGAACCTGGGACCTTCTGCATGCCAAGCAGATGCTCTACCACTGAGCCACAGCCCCTCCCCAGGAGTTGGACTAGATGGCCTGTATGGCCCCTTCCAACTCTATGCTTCTAAGAACATAAGAAAAGCCATGCTGGATCAGACCAAAGCCCATCAAGCCCAGCCGTCTGTTCACACGGTGGCCAACCAGGTGCCTCTAGGAAGCCCACAAGCAAGACAGCTGCAGCAGCACCATCCTGCCTGTGTTCCACAGCACCTAAGATAATGGGCATGCTCCTCTGATACTGAAGAGAATAGGTGTGCATCATGACTAGTATCCATTTGGACTAGTAGCCATGGATAGCCCTCTCCTCTCCTTAAAGCCATCCAAGTTGGCAGCCATCACCACATCCTGGGGCAAGATGTTACACAATTTAACTATGTGTTGTGTGAAGAAATACTTCCTTTTGTCCGTTTTGAAACTCACACCATTCAGGTTCATCAGATGATTCACGCTTTCTGCAAAGAAGAATGAGAGAGGGGGGAAAGCTTCTCCCTGTATTTGGATCAAATGGATTGTCATCCTCTTCCTATGGTAACTCAAGTGGGAATTACCATACTTCTGTAGCATCCAATAGTGCCCTCAAGAGTTATTTATCTCTGTATTTATTTAATTTCTTTTATGCCCCACCTTTTCCCCTAACGGGCACCCAAAGCATTTTGTGGCTGCACCCACCACACTGTATCGGAATTCCAAAGGTGCCCGCAGGCTCAAAAAGGCTGGCAATCCCTGCGTTACATAAATGCTTGGGGGGATAAAGACCCTGTCAGTTTTGGGGAAACACTGGCAGAGAGACACTGAAGAAACAGGGAATAAGTTCTTTGTTGTAACAGCCCAGCTCTTACCTAGCAAAGAGGTATAGCCCTTTCTGGTGAGTCGAGGGATTTATCAGCAGCTCGGAGCCTCTCCTTTTATTCATGATGAGGACCTGATCCCCGTGGCTGGCGCATCTGAGCAGAGCTTTGAGAGTTCTCAGGGCAGACCTGCACCAAAAGCCAAACCCTCTGTTAAAGAGATCCTTGGGCTTATCATCTGCTTGCTGCAGGAAGGCGACAAGGGGGCTAGCATTCTGCAGTAGGATGAAGCTCAGAAAGTTGCCTTCTTTTTCATGCAACTGCACCGGATGCTGTGTGCCCGGTGAAGGATCATTGGGACCCCCCCCCCCGCCCCAAATGGTGGGAAGCAAGAAATGGGCAGAAGCCAGAGGGAAATAGATGCTGAAGGGGTGACCCTGACAATGGGACATCAAGAAGAAGGAGGAGGAGGAGGAGGAGTAAAAGGAGGAGGAGGAGGAAAAGGAGAAGGAAGGAGAAGGAGAAGAAGGAGGAGAGTTAGTTTTTATATGCTGACTTCCTCTACTTTTTAAGGAGAATCAAGCCGGCTTACAGTCTCCTTCCCTTCCACTCCCCACAACAGACACCTTGTGAGGTAGGTGGGGCTGAGAGAGTTCGAAGAGAACTGGGACTGCCCTAGCAGGCTTCATGTGGAGGAGTGGGGAATTAAACCCGGTTCTCCAGATTAGAGCCCACCACTGCTAACCACTACACCACGCTGGCTAGAATCCTAAGGACTAGGAGCTTATGCAAATAATGGAAGAGACAGAGAAGGCGGGGCACATATAGTGATGTGCGGACTGGCTGAAAGGGAAGGGATGAAGGGCTTGAGCCCCAGAGAGAGCACCTGAAAGGGACAAGAGGGGTAGGCGTCTTCTGCTGAATGCAGGTCCTCCAGTAGATTTCGATCTCCTTCGGCATGAAATGCATGGTGTAGGAGATCTGGCACAGCACGGCTATGGAGAGCGTGGGGTAGATTTCTTTCAGCACCTCTTTGCAGGCCAGAGTCGGATGTCTCAGGATCTCGTAAAGAGCCGCGATTGCCTGCCGGGAGAAGGCAGAAATCCCAGGCCAATTATGCAGGGTCGATTTTGATGCTCGCTCAAATATGCTTTTTTAAATCCGCCCTTTAAAATGACTATTCACTGTTCCGATGCAAGAGGAGAAAGTCAAATAAATTGTTTGCTCCTTCATTCCTTCGTTTGCATAGCCATTAGCAATGGTCGTTTGCATAGCTAAGCAGCGGCTGTGATTTTTCATGGTTCCTTCAGTAAATGCTTCGATGCAGGGGGCGGAGCAAATACAAAAGGCCGCGTTAAAGAGGTTCTTAAGAAATGCAAAGCAGGTATGTGCCGGCTTCGCAGTGACAGCTGGAATAACGGTTCAGCGTGAAGAAATAATAAAAAAAAATATGTGGGGCTTTTCAGCCTGGAACGCGCTGCTAATTACCAAGCATAAACGGCCCCGGAGTTTGTCAACCCACCCAAATTGGGTGCCAGGCAATAGCTCGTCATCTGCCCCTCACTGTGTGTGTGTGTGTAAAGCGCTGTCAAGTCGCAGCCGATTTATGGCAATCCCTTTTGGGGTTTTCATGGCAAGAGACTAACAGAGGTGGTTTGCCAGTGCCTTCCTCTGCACAGCAACCCTGGTATTCCTTGGTGGTCTCCCATCCAAATACTAACCAGGGCTGACCCTGCTTAGCTTCTGAGATCTGACGAGATCAGTATGCCCTAATTCCTTAATGCCTCTGTCGTGGTCTCTGTCACATGGTGGGGCAAGACTATAATCTGTTTTGCCTCCCCCTTTACTGTTGCCGCCACCACTTTGGGTAAAATTCATCTCCTCTCTCTCTCGCATGGGCTGCCTGAAGCCAACATCACAGGGGTGTTGCCCAGTAGCATACCAAGGTGCCAGACGGGCGGGTAAGGACTTGTGCAAACTTTCTTTAACTTTGTGCAAAGTTAAAGAAACGTTACTTCTGCGAGGCACCAACTCAGGGGATTGCGCAGGACAGAATCTAGGTGCACTAAGGAAAATAAACAAAAAAGCAGTGGCTGATTAAAGTACTTATAATCCGTGTTACATCTGATCTCTGGCAGTTGCTGGATGCTCCCACCCCCCACAATCCTTTGTGCATCTCTTGAGCATCATTCTCTGCTATCCTTCATGGTATAAACACTCAACCACAGACGGAAGAAGAAGATGAAAAAGAGTTGGTTTTTATTTGCCGACTTTCTCCACCACTTAGGAAGAATCAAACCGGCTTACAATCACCTTCCCTTCCCCTCCCCTCCCCACAACAGACCCCCTGTGAGGTAGGTGAGGCTGAGAGAGTATGACTAGCCCAAGGTCACCCAGCTGGCTTCATGTGTAGGAGTGGGGAAACCAACGCGGTTCACCAGATTAGCCTTCGCCGCTCATGTGGAGGAGTGGGGAACCAAACTCGGTTCTCCAGATCAGAGTCCAACGCTCCAGACCACTGCTCTTAACCACTACACCATGCTGGCTCCCCAGAGTCTCTAGCTTTTATGCAGGGACATTTCCCCGCGGTCACCCCGCTGACTGCTTTGGGGCTTCCTTTTGATTATGCATGCCTTATCCGTCAGAGGTTGCCTCGCTCTCCCTGCGCATTTTGTTCATGTTTTCCAGATGCTCCTCGTGCGGCACCAATGGGCTAAGGGCTCAGAGGGGCACAGTTTAAATTAAGCCTCCCGTGGCACAACATCCACTATCTCTGGGAGCTCTCCATGTTACTGCAGATACTACGGCTGCTTCCACACAACTATGATTCCCCATGTAGCTTTTATTGCCACTGTGAATAGAGATGCATTTGCAATGGAAGTAGAGCATCCAAGCAGTTTCCCCTTAATTTGCCTTAACCCCTGGTGGCTGCCACACCTCCCGCCGCAGTAGGGCTTTTCCAAGCTTAAAAAAAAAAATCAGCAACTGACATGTTGCTAGAGCATACAATCTATTTGTTCCTCTGAATCCCCAGCTTCCTTTTTTTTAAAGCCTCTAGCCCTTTTCATTGTGACGACCTAAGGGGAAAGGCATATCTCTACAATGAAAGCAGGTAGATACTTACTTGTTTAAAGCACGGAAGCTGGGAATTCAGAGGAACTAGGGAATAGATCGTTATAAAGCTATAACGCGATAACAATATGTCTGTGGCCGATTAAAAAAAAAGGGTTCTGGGAGCAGAGGGAAACGGCAACCAGGGACAATCCTTCCAAAAAGATGACACTGATGATTTCACTTCAAGAAACAGGAAAAAACATGGAAAGTGAATGAAGAGGGGACGACTGCACATGAGGCCTGGTCAGAATAGGTCACTTACAGCCAGTGGGTTCAAGGAAGCCTTCACCCCTGGGCTACTGCAACTGAGAGGTTGCTCCAACAGGATGGCTTGCAACGTAGTCAGGATCTTCATGGTCAGATCAGAGGCGCTGGTCAAGGCACGCCACATGGCCGCAGAACTGCTGAAAGTTTGAAACAGGGGGAAGTCCGGTTGGGTGGGATGTAGGGTTGGCAGCTCCGGGTTAGGAAATACCTGGAGATTTGGAGGGTGAAGTCTGAGGAGGGTGGGGTTTGGAGAGGGGAGGGGCTTCGGTGCTATAGAGTCCAATTGCCAATGCGGCCATTTTCTCCAGGGGAACTATCGGCTGGAGATCAATTGTAATAGCTGGATATCTCCAGGTATTACCTGGAAGCTGGCAACCCTAGGGGGGTGCTTTCCTCATCAACCCCAAGGGTTGACAACTACAGGTTTAGAAATTCCTGAAGATCTGGGATGGAGCTTGAGGAGGGTAGGGTGTGCAAAGGGATCTCTGAGAGTAGGGATGCCAACCTCCAGGTATTAGCTGGAGATCGCCTGCTAGTACAACTGATCTCCAGCCGATAAAGATCAGTTCACCTAGAGAAAATGGCCGCTTTGGCCATTGGACTCTAAGGCATTGAAGCCCCTCCCCTCCCCAAACCCCACCCTCCTCAGGCTCCGCCCCAAAAACCTCCCATTGGTAGTGAAGAGGGACCTGGCAACCCTATCGGAGAGGTACCATGCTATAGTGTTAAGGTTGCCAGGTCCCGCTTTGCCACCAGCAGGAGGGTTTTGGGGTGGAGCCTGAGGAGGGTGGGGTTTGGGGAGGGGAGGGGCTTCAATGCCATAGAGTCCAATGGCCAAAGTGGCCATTTTCTCTAGCTGAACTGATTTTTATCGGCTGGAGATCAGTTATATTAGCAGACCTCCTGCTACTACCTGGAGGTTGGCAACCCTATATTGTGTCCATCCACCAAAGCAGCCATTTTCTCCAGGGGAACTAACTAAACTCTGTAGTCTGGAGATCAGCTGTAACTCCGGGAGATCTCCAGGTCACACCTGGAGGCTGGTGATCCCATTCGACTCCCCCCACCCCAAACAGGAGATCCGACAGACCCTTACTCTTACCTATCACATTGAAGGGAGCAGCCCAAAAGTGCCTTCACCACCTCTTCAGGGTAAGAGTTTCCCAACAGACAAAGATAGTTAAAGATCTCTCCGCGGGCCTTGATGTCAGTAATGCGTTCCAGATGTTTATATGTGAGCTGGATGGCCTTTGATGCCTAGAAGAAAGGACAGGAGGGGAGGGAGAGAGAAACAGATTAACTTCCAAGCGCATCTCGAAACTGCAAAAACGTCACTTGCTTTATACAGGTTTAACCATCACGGCCTCTCCCTTGAAGGATCTCAGGAACTGTAGTTTGGTGTGGGTGCTACGAATGTTTTTAATTAGAGACCCTTAGGCTCTAGGATTGCCAACCTCCAGGTGGCGACTGGAGATCTCCTGCTATTACAACTGATCTCCAGGCGACAGAGATCAGTTCCCCTGGAGAAAATGGCCACTTTGGAAGGTGGCATTATACCCCACTGAAGTTCCTCACCTCCCTTAGGGAGGGAGAAACGTCAATGCCATAGAGTCCAATGGCCAAAGCTGCCATTTTCTCCAGGTGCTCTGATCTCTATCGGCTGGAGATCAGTTGTAATAGCAGGAGATCCTCTGCCACTACCTGGAGGTTGGCAACCCTAGCTAGGGTTGCCAACTTCCAGTTACTAGCTGGAGATCTTCTGCTAATACAACTGATCTCCACCCAATAGACATCAGTTCCCCTGGAGAAAATGACCGCTTTGGCAACTGGAATCTATGGCACTGAAGTCCCTCCCCTCCCCAAACCCCGCCCTCCTCAGGCTTTGCCCCGAAAACCTCCCACCGGTGGCAAAGAGGGACCTGGCAAGCCTAGCCAGGGCCGGAAAGGCCCAGGCTCTTGTTGAGGACAGCAGCACACGCTTAGGGCCAAGTTCTCATAGGGCGATCTTAATGTCCTTCGTGGGGTATTTCTTGGCACTCAGTTGTCGTCGTCGTTTCCTGGCTGATTCTATTTGGTAGCCCTCTTTGAAGAGGTAGCCCTATCTGAAGAAAGGTGCCCCAGATATGTAACATCTCATGTTCGGTTGCCAACCTCCAGGTACTAGCTGGAGATCTCCTGCTATTACAACTGATCTGCAACTGATAAAGATCAGTTCACCTGGAGAAAACGGCCACTTTGGCAATTGGACTCTATGCCACTGAAGTCCCTCCCCTCCCCAAACCCCGCCCAACTCAGGCTCCGCCCCAAAAACCTCCCGCCGGTAGCGAAGAGGGACCCGGGGACCCTAATCTCATGGCAGACCTGTCTGTCTGTTCACCAGAGAGATACACACCTTGATGATTATATTATTTAGATAACATGTGTGTTTTTTAATCATGTTTTAATTCCTTCTATGTATCTATTTTATTTTTTTATTTTTTAAACGGGAGATGTGATGTAACGTCTCCTTAGCTAGAGGCCCTTCTCTCTGCACAGCACAGTTGTGAAACATTTATTAATGATTTCTCAGCACTCAGCTGTCCTCATCCTTTGTTGGCTGATTCTGTTTGGTAGCCCTCTGTGCTGAGGCTTTAAGAGATGCCAATGAAATAAGTTGTTTTCTTTATGGGACGCCTGATTCTTTTGTGAATATCTATCGCGGCACGGCATTTCATCAGCTAGCTAGCCTACTTTGTACGAAGCTCTCTGATTGTGTGTGAATTTCTAGCATGCTCCTGCACCCTTGAGAGCCATGTCTCTTGTTCCAAGTTTGCCGACCCAGGGCTAAGCGGGGAAAGGAGGCAGAGGCCAGCACACAAAGACCCCAAATGCATATGATACTCAATGACACACAGAACTGAATTTTGGAGAGAAACGGCCACAACCTTTATTGGCAACAGCTGAACGTTGCATTGGCACAGCATGTGGACTAGAGCCAGAAACATCGGCCGGCCCCAATGCGGTCCGATGTACACATCCTACTCCCAGTGTGCCAGCTGGGAGTAGCGTGGGGTGGTAGTACTGGGCTTCAGCCACTTGACATTTCCCCCGCCACTCATGAGGAGGCTTCCCAGACAGCCCCCAAGCTAGGCATGTCCTTACCCCAAGCCTCCCCCCGAATCCTTTATTGGGATCCCCAAGGCATGGGGAAAGGGGCACGCACATGAACACATGAAGCTGCCTTATAGTGAATCAGACCCTGGGTCCATCAAAGTCAGCATTGCCTACTCAGACCGGCCGTGGCTCTCCAGGGTCTCAAGTAGAGGTCTTTCACATCACCTACTCGCCTAGTCCCTTTAACTGGAGATGCTGCTGGGGATTGAACACGTGACCTTCTGCGTGCCAAGCAGATGCTCTACCACTGAGCTACGGCCCCACTCCTGGAATTCTGACACAGCATGGTGGGCGCAGCAACAAAACGGCGGCCTCAAATTATTGCCGCAGCTTAACTTCAGTAACACAGTGCAGATCCTTGCGCTGTGATGCCAGCTGCTGCCAAAGCATCATTTTAAAAAATCTGCACAACCAATCAGAAGCCTTGCTGGGCAAAAGCCCTACCTGGCCCCACCCACTTCCTAAAAACACTTGGGCACCAGAAAAGGTATCAGCAGGCACCATGGCGCCCACAGGCAGTAGAACAGTTAAGATTCAAGTCTAGTACACATGAACACGTGACACTGCCTTATACTGAACCAGACCCTTGATCCATCAAAGTCAGTATTGTCTACTCAGACCGGCAGCGGCTCTCCAGGGTCTCAGGCAGAGGTCTTTCACATCACCTACTTGCCTACTCCCTTTAACCAGAGATGCCGGGGATTGAACCTGAGACCTTCTGCATGCCAAGCAGATGCTCTACCACTGAGCTATGGCCCTTCCCCTAAAATCTGAAACCAGCCCCATGCTAACACCGCCAAATGCCCCCACCAATGTGCTGACAGCTGCATCCAATCTTTCAGGCCTTGCCAGACATTATGGAGCTATGCATCCATTCCCCAGTCCAAAAGGTGAACGCCATCCGGCCGGAACGTGGCAGCTTGTTGGAAGGCTATGTCCCAATGGTAGATGACCAAGCCCCCAAGCGCCACAACCACCTTACCAATGGCCTTAGCGCCTTTGCACCATGCCACATCTAACTTCCGCAGGCAGCGGACTCCCCCTCCATGAATGCCTCTTCAGCATGTCTGACCAGCATAGCACGATGCTGGGAAACAGGGCCACAATAGCCCGTAAGTCAAAGCCAGCTGCTTCTGATTAGGGTTGACAACTGATTTGGGTTGACTCCAGGTACTAGCTGGAGATATCCTGGGATTATAACTGATCTCCAGCCGATAGAGATCAGTTCACCTGGAGTAAATGGCTGCTTCGGCAACTGGACTCTATGGCATTGAAGTCCCTCCCCTCCCCAAATTCCACCCTCTTCTGGCTCCACCCAAAAAAACTCCCACCGGTAGCGAAGAGGGATCTGCAACCCTACTTCTGATAGATATTGTCCCTTTTGCTCTCCCAGGTCATTCTCCCCAAGCTGTATGACGACAGCATCGGGAACACTTTGCCGGCGAGATGTCCGTGTCAAAGTAAGCACCAAGGCAGTCCAGCACGTGCCCCTTACTCCCAACTAGAAGATACACAGCGATCCATCAACGCTCAGGTGTCTACCCCAACCAGACAATACTGCATACACGCCCGCCCGGTCAAAATGCTGTGGCCGCACATCCAGACCCTTTTTAAAGGCCCCGCTGAAACTCAAACAAAGAAGTTAAACTGTGTCGAGGCCGAATGTAACCCTAATAGGACCCAGATCTCCACCTACCGATGGCCCAGATCCGCTCGGCAGGCATCCCCAAGATGGCTGCTGTTGTGGCTGCCCCCAATCCCGAATGAGTGGGGCCCAGAACTCCCCTGGAGGCAGGCCGATGTTTGCCAACCCTCTGCGAAAAACATTAATGAATTGGAACTGGGTCAAAGAGGAACCGTCTCTATGGATGAACATGGGACCCAACTGGCCAGGCCGGATGGCCGAGAAGGCTTTAAGCAACCTCACTGGGCAAGGCCCTGGGCTGTGGGCTGCATGGAGGCAGAGCTGAACGCCTTTACCTGTTTGATCAGTCTTGGAGTGTCTTATAGAATCATAGAGTTGGAAGGGACCACTAAGGTCATCTAGTTCAGCCCCCTGCACAATGCAGGAAATTCACAACTACCTCCCCACCACACCCCCAGTGACCCCTACTCCATGCCCAGAAGATGGCCAAGATGCCCTCCCTCTCATCATCTGCCTAAGGTCATACAATCAGCATTGCTGACAGATGGCCATCTATTATGACAAGGCTGAGTTCCCGCCCTGATATGGTGACATCGCCGAGCCCCAAAACCCAGTCTGAATGGTCTGTTGCGGAGCTAGCAACCAATTCCCCCACCCTGAGGGCCCTGTAAAAGGCCACAGTGTATATAAAAAGATAAGAAAGGCCATGCTGGATCAGACCAAGGTCCATCAAGTCCAGCAGTCTGTTCACTGAGTGGTCATCCAGGTGCCTCTAGGAAGCCCACGAACAAGACCACTACAGCAGCTTTATCCTGCCTGTGCTCCACAGCACCTAATGTAATAGGCATGCTCCTCTGATACTAGAGAGAATAGGTATGCACCATGACTAGCATCCATTTTTACTAGTAGCCATGAATAGCCCTCTGCTCCATGAACATGTCCACTCCCCTCTTAAAGCCATGTTGGCAGCCATCACCACATCCTGGGGCAGGGAGTTCCACAATTTAACTATGTGTTGTGTGAAGAAATACTTCCTTTTATCAGTTTTGAATCTCTCACCCTCCAGCTTCAGCAGATGACTCCATGTTCTGGTATTATGAGAGAGGGAGAAGCTTTTCTCCCTGCCCACTCTCCCCATACCATGCATAATTTTATACACCTCTGTCATGTCTACCCTTAACCGCCTTCTTTCCAAGCTAAACAGCCCTAAGTGTCTTAATCGCTCCCCATAGGGGCAGCTGCTCTAGTCCGCTGATCATTTTGGTTGCTCTTTTCTGCACCTTCTCAAGCTCTGCAATATCCTTTTTTAGGTGTGGTGACCAGAACTGAACACAGTATTCCAAGTGTGGTCTCACCATAGATTTGTACAAGGGCAGTATGATATCAGCAGTTTTATTCTCTATTCCTCGTCTAATTATGGCCAGCATGGAATTTGCCTTTTTCACAGCAGCAGAGCACTGGGTTGACATCTTTAGCGAGAGATCCACTACCACCCCAAAATCCCTTTCTTGGTCTGCCGCTGCCAGCACAGATCCCATCAGTGTATATGTTTAGTTGGGATTTTTTTGCCCCAATATGTATCACTCTACATTTGCTCACATTGAATCTCATTTGCCATTTTAATGCCCATTCCTCCAGTTTGAAGACATCCTTTTGGAGTGCTTCACAGTCCGATTTTGTTTCAACCACCCTAAATAATTTGGTGTCATTTGCAAACTTGGCAACCCCACTGTTCACCCCCAACTCCAGGTCATTTATGAACAGGTTGAAAAGCACCGGTCCCAACACAGATCCCTGAGGCACCCCACTGCTCACATCCATTGTGAGAACTGACCATTGATTCATAAGAACATAAGAAGAGTCCTGCTGGATCAGACCAAGGCCCATCAAGTCCAGCAGTCTGTTCACACAGTGGCCAACCAGGTGCCTCTAGGAAGCCACAAACAAGACGAGTGCAGCAGCACCATCCTGCCTGTGTTCCACCGCACCCAAAATAATAGGCATGCTCCACTGATACTAGAGAGAATTGGTGTGCAGCATGACTAGTGTCCATTTTGATTAGTAGCCACGAATACCCCTCTCCTCCATGAATATGTCCACTCCCCTCTTAAAGCCGTCCAAGTTGGTAGCCATCACCACATCCTGGGGCAGGGAGTTCCACAATTTAACTATACATGTGTGAAAAAATACTTCCTTTTATCTATTTTGAATCTCTTGCCCTCCAGCTTTAGCAGATGACCCCGTGTTCTAGTATTATGGGAGAGGGAGAAAAACCTCTCCCTGTCCACTCTCTCCAAACCATGCATAATTTTATAGACCTCTATCATGTCTCCCCTCAGCCGCCTTCTTTCCAAGCTAAACAGCCCTAAGCGTCTTAACCGCTCCCCATAGGACAGTTGCTCTAGTCCCCTAATCATTTTGGTTGCTCTTTTCTTTTTTTAGGTGTGGTGACCAGAACTGTACACAGTGTTCCAAGTGTGGTCTCACCATAGATTCCTACTCTCTGCTTAATATTTTTCAGCCAGCTTGCAATCCATAAGAGGACTTGTCCTCTTATCCCATGACTATGAAGTTTGCTTAGCAGTCTTTGGTGGGGGACTTTGTCAAAAGCTTTTTGGAAATCTAAATACACAGTGTCCACAGGCTCACTCCTGTCCACATGCTTACTTTCAGAAAACTCCACACGACACTTTCAAAAAAATCTAATAGGTTAGTGAGACAGGACCTACCGTTACAGAAGCCATGTTGGGTTTTGCTCAGCAGACCTTGCCCTTCTACATGTTTGACAATTCTATATTTAATAATGCTTTCCATTAATTTACCTGGAACAGACGTTAAGCTAACTGGCCTGTAACTTCCTGGTTCCCCCTGGAATCTTTTTTATAAATGGGTGTTACATTGGCCATTCTCCAGTCCTCTGGTACAGAGGCTGATCGAAGGGACATGTTACATATCATTGTTAGAAGTTCAAAAATTTCCCATTTGAGTTCTTGAAGAAGTCTAGGATGAATACCATCAGGTCCCTGTGACTGGTTAGTTTGCAGTTTGTCTAGGCTTTCTAGTATTTCCTACCTTGTTACCGCTATTTGCCCCAGTTTCTCATTCTGCCCTCCCCAAAACCTCTGTTCAGGAGAAGGTATCTGCCCTATATCTTCATAGAATCACAGAGTTGGTGCCCTCCCTCTCATGAACTGCCTAAGGTCATAGAATCTGCCTTGCTGACAGATGGCCATCTAGCCTCTGCTTAAAAACCTCCAGGGAAGGAGCACTTACCACCTCCCAAGGAAGCCTGTTCCACTGAGGAACTGTTCTAACTATTAGAAAATTCTTCCTAATGTCTAGACGGAAAATCTTTTGATTGAATTTTAACCCGTTGGTTCTGGTCCAACCTTCTGGGGGAACAGAAAACAACTCAGCAGCATCCTCTATATGACAGCCCTTCAAGTCTTGAAGATGGTTATCATATCATCCCTCAGTCTTCTCCTTTTCAGGCTGAACATACCCAGCTCCTTCAACCATTCCTAATAGGACTTGGTCTCCAGACCCCTCACCATCTTTGTTGCCCTCCTCTGGACACATTCCAGCTTGTCTACATCCTTCTTAAATTGTGGTGCCCAAAACACAATAGGTGAGCAAACTAAAGCAATACCATCACTTCGCGTAATCTGGACACTATACTTCTGTTGATACAGCCCAAGATCGCATTTGCCTTTTTAGCTACCTCATCACACTGCTGAATCATGTTCAGTGTTTGGTTTACTAAGACCCCTAGATCCTTTTCGCACACACTACTGCCAAGACAAGTCTCCCCCATCCTATAATTATGCATTTGATTTTTCCTACCTAAATGCAGAACTTTACATTTAACTTTGTTGAAATGCTTTTTATTAGTTTTAGCCCAATTCTCGAGCCTGTCTAGATCATCCTGTATCCTGGCTCTGTCTTCTACTGTATTTGCTACCCCTCCCAATTTAGTATTGTCTGCAAATTTAATACGCATCTCCTCTATTCCTTCATCCAAATCATTTATAAAGATGTTGAACAACACAGGGCCCAGCACAGATCCCTGAGGCACTCCACTAGTCACTTCTCTCCAAGTGGATGAGGAACCATTAACAAGCACTCTTTGGCTACGATCTGTCAATCAGTTACAGATCCACCTAACAGTAAAAGGATCTAAATCACATTTTCCCAATTTGTCAACAAGAATATTATGTGGAACCTTATCAAAAGCCTTACTGAAATCAAGATAAACTATGTCTACAGCATTCCCCTGATCCAGCAAGGTAGAAACTTTCTCAAAAAAGGAGATAATATTAGTCTGACATGACTTGTTCTTCAGAAACCCGTTCTGGCTCTTAGTAATCAGATCCATCCTTTCTAAATGCTCAAGGACTGACTGATGATTTGTTCAAAAAAATTTCCAGGTATAGACGTCAAGCTGATGGGTCGGTAGTTACCCGGATCCTCCTTTTTCCCCTTCTTGAAGATGGGGACAACATTTGCCCGCCTCCAATCTTCTGGCACCTCACCTGTGACCTTCAACAGTGAAGACATATGAGAAGAATTCATTTAGTTTCTCAGCAATCGCTTTATCCTCCCTTAGTGTTCCTTTACTCCCATTGTCATGGTCCAACCACTTCCCTAGGTGATTTCCTACTCCAATGTACTTAAAGAATTTCTTATTGTTGGGCTTGATGTGCTTAGCAATATGTCCCTCAAAATCTTTTTTTGCATCTCTAATTGTTTGCTTGCATTTCCTTTGTGTAAGTTTGTGTTTGCTTTTGTTTGCCTCGTTTGGGCAATCCTTCCAGTTTCTGAAGGAAGCCTTTTTTTCTCTAATTGCTTCCTTCACCTTACCCGTTAGCCATGGTGGTGACCTCTTGGACTTATTACCACCTTTCCTGACCTGCGGTATACAATCTAGCTGTGCCTCTAGTAATGTGGACTTGAGTAACCCCCAAGCCTTTTCCAGAGATTTAACCCTCCTAACTGTTCTTTTCAACTTCCTCTTTCCCAGGTTTCTCATTTTAGAGAAGTTTCCTCTTTTAAAGTCAAAGGTAGTTTGTGTGAGATTTCCCAGGCACTTTACCACATATATATAAACTAAATTTGATGCCACTGTAGTCACTATTGCCAACTGGCTCAACTACATCCACATCCTGCACTAAGTCGCTGGCAGCACCACAGAGTATTAAGTCCAGGATCACCTCCCCTCTGGTTGGGTCCATGACCAACCGTTTGAGGGCACAGTCATTGAGGATGTTTAAATTTTTATCTCTTTGGCTTGACTGGAGCATGCATTTATTGAGTCAATATGAGGGTAGTTAAAGTCTCCCATTATTACTTCTTCATCACCTTTGCATGCTTCCCTGATTTCATTCTCCATCTCTAGATCACTCTGAGCCTTTTGGTCAGGGGGCCGATAGAACGTCCCAGTACTAAATTACCTTTGGGGCCCAGAATCATCACCCACAAGGATTCTGTGGATGGGTCTGCCCTTTTTATGGTTTCTAGTTTAGTAGACACTATGCCTTTCTTGATATACATAGCATATGCCCCTCCAATATGCCCTTCCCTGTCATTTCTATAGAGTTTGTAACCAGGGATGACCATATCCCATTGGTTCTCTGCCCTCCATCAAGTTTCTGTGACGCTCACTATATCTATGTTTTCCCTTAAAACCATGCACTCTAACTCCCCCATTCTCTCTTGGAGGCTTCTAGCATTAGCATAGAAACACCTCCACACTGCCTCTCTCTTTCAGCTTGCCTGGCATTTCCCCTTGGGCATCCTTAAGTGGCTATCCTGCTTTACTTTACCATCTTTTTTCATGTCTACCCCATTCCCGTGTGGGCATTCAGAAACAATTTTCCCTTTGTCCATTTGCAATGAGTCTGCCCGAACCAGGTGCTTCTCAGCTCCTGTCAGCTTTCCCCCCAGGTTCAGTTTAAAAGCTGCTCTGCCACCTCTTTGATGTTACGCGCCAGCAGTCTGGTTCCATC
Organism: Euleptes europaea; assembly: GCF_029931775.1. Classification (NCBI taxonomy): domain Eukaryota; kingdom Metazoa; phylum Chordata; class Lepidosauria; order Squamata; family Sphaerodactylidae; genus Euleptes; species Euleptes europaea. The sequence goes on from NC_079316.1 coordinate 3,667,746, forward strand.
CTGGTTCAAGTGGAGCCCATCCCTTTTGTATAGGCCCGGCTTGTCCCAAAATGTTGCCCAGTTCCTAACAAATCTAAAGCCCTCTTCCCTACACCACCATCTCATCCATACATTGAGACTCCCCAATTGTGCCTGCCTAGCTGGTCCTGCATGTGAAACAGGTAGCATTTCAGAAAAAGCTAACTTAGAGGTTCTAGATTTCAGTCTCCTGCCTAGCAACCTAAATTTGGATTCCATGTCCTCTGGACTATACTTCCCCACATCGTTGATGCCAACGTGCACCACGACCACTGGCTCCTCCCCAGCACTATCTACCAGACTACCTAAATGACAGGTTATGTCTGCAACCTTTGCACCAGGCAGGAGAGTCACTATGCAGTCCATGCACCCACCAGAAAAGTAGCTATCTACATTTCTAAGAATTGAATCTCCCACTACAAGAAACCCCTCTCCCCTCAGAGGCATATCCTTGGTACGAGAGAATATCTGTTCATCCACCAAGGAAGAGGTCCCTTCTAAGGGACCACATCCCCTTACCTCAGAGAGATGACCTCCCTCACCAAGGGCTTCATCATCCGTGACTGGCAGGTTGCCATCACCTTGGGGCTGGGATGGAACTATTTCATCCCTGGAGTCCTTACCCACCTCTCTCTCTGCCCGTCTCAGCTCCTCCAGTTGAGCTACCTTGGCCTCAAGGAAGTGAACTCGCTCCATGAGAGCCAGGAGCTCCCTGCACCGAGCACACACCCACAACTTCTGTCCAGCAGGCAGATAGTCATACAGGCAGATAGTCATGTGACACTCCATGCAGCACACTGGATAGCCTCCCAAGCCCTGCTGGCTTCTTATCATCATAGCTGGAATTTTAATTATTTATTTTTGGGTGTTTTAACCCTGGAAATGAAAGTGACCTGCCCTGTGTACCCTGCGCTCTTCTTGTACTGAATAAGAACCGAGTGCCCTGGCTTTCTTGCCCTGTTGCTAACTCATACCGATGCTTAACTTGCTCGGTACTCCTGCAGGGCACACAGATCTACTCTGCCCTGATAACATCCCCACCCTATAGGGTCCCTGGGCACGATCCCCAGGCTAAGAGGCGTAGGACAAGAGCCCTTGCCCTTCGGCTTGCACCTCTGGCGAGGAGGAGTATTTGCAATTTAAATGCTCACAGCCCCCGCCTCTCACACACAACCTCCACCCAGCACCAATCAAAAACCCCTCTTTAGCAGGCTACAATCAGGCTACAAGCATCCACTCTCCCTCAATCACAGTCCTCTCCCAGCAACCTCAGTTAATTAATGCTCAGTTAATTAATGCTCCCCAGCAGTTTTAGGAAAGGCCAAAATCAGCACTCATCTCTCCAGCACCTCAGCCTCCATCTCCCAGCCCAGCTGATTCACATGCAGCATAGGCTGCTTTAAACCAGGGGTGGGGAACGTCAGGCCCGGGGGCCATATAAGGCCCGCAAAATCATTTGGTCTGGCCCTTCATGGGTCCTGGCAGATCTCTAGCTCAGAAGGATGCTGCCCTGTCTGAATCTCTTGAGCCCAGCTGGGGATGGCAGAGCTCAAAAACGAGTTGCTCTACGTGGCAGACACTCGGAGCCATCTCCAGTCATGCCTCTTGGCTAAATGTTTGACCAAATGTAGCAGGCTAATTTTTAAGTCGGTAATTTTGTATGGCCCGCGAATGATGTTAGAAATATCCAAATGGCCCTTGGCAGAAAAATGGTTCCCCACCCCTGCTTTAAACAAAGAAGCTTCAAATGGGGACCAACACAATTCGGCAAGACCACGGATCAGTTGCGATAAGGTATCAATGTTAACTGGCCTGCGAAGGTCAAGAGCCCTTGCCCTTCGGCTCGCACCTCTGGCGAGGAGGAGCCCACCGCCAACCTCAATGGCTCTTTGAGCAATAAAGGAAGCACATGGGTCGGCTTGGCTGTGGCGTTGCTAAAGAACGACACCGCCGCTATGTGCATCCCCATGGTCCTAGCGGGAAACCGCCTTTCTTTTAGGTGAGCCAGATATTGCAGGACCACGTGCTCTGGTGCTGACCAATCCCCTGGACCACTGGATTCTGCTGAGAAGGCCAAAAAACTTGCAGCCGCCGAGGCATAAGAACAAAAAGTTTACGGAGCAACAGAGTCATATACCCCTTGAATTATGGCACGCCTCCAAGGGACCACAAGTCTTCTGGAAATGGCTCGGGAAGGAGGTTCGCTCCTGGGGCGAGGCTGCGGAATCTCTCCTCCTGGAGGTGAGACAATGCATCCGCTATGTCGTTGGTGACCCCAGGGACATGCTGCGCTGTGAAGATGACGTTTGCTGCCAAACATATCAACACGAAGCGCCTCACCAGGCGTATAACGTGGTCCGATTTTGATGTTTGTTTGTTAATAACATGGACCACAACCTGGTTGTTGCACCAGAAATGAACTCGCCTGTCCCTGAAGTGGTCGAGCCAAATGGTGACCGCCCCCACTATCAGGAAGAACTCCAGGAAGGTGAGATCCCTTGTAATGCCCATCCCCTCCCAATGATTGGGCCATTTCTGAGAGCACCATCTGCCATTGAAATAAAGCTCGAAACCCACGCTGCCGGAGGTATCAGACTGAACCTGTAAGTCCTGGCCTAAATCTAGCGGCTCTTGCCAGAGTGTCACACCATTAAAACCATTCAAGAAGGTCAGCCAGGTTCTAAAATCTTCTTTCAGGCCCAGGGTTAAGCAGATGCAATGATAAGGTGCCCTGACCCCCAAAGTGGCCCTAGCCAAGTGCGCACAGAAAGCCCTCCCCAGGGATACCACCCTGCAGGCAAAATTAAGGTGGTCTATGACTGACTGCATCTCCCTCAAGGAGCATTTTTTTCAGTTTAGGAGGAGGGAAATCAAGGCTTTTAAGGTAATATTTTTTTTCCTCAGGAAGGCAGTAGGATCAATTTTGATTCCTAGAAAAACCAGCCTGGTGGTAGGGCCCTCGGTTTTCTCGTGGGCAAGGGGAACCCCCAATTCTTCTGCCAAAGTTTTAAAGAAAGCTAAGAGGTTGATATAAGCAAGCACTGCTTGCCAGGCCGACGAACAGAAAGTCGTCTAGATAGTGAGTGGCCTGGGATAACCCTGCTCTATCCTTAACCGCCCACTCTAAGAAGGTCCTAAAAGCTTCAAACGCCATACATGCCACCAAGCAGCCCATGGGCATGGCTTTATCTACATACCAAGAGCCCTGAAAACAGAAGCCCAGTAAGCAAAAATCCCTGGGATGCATGGGCAGCAGGCGAAATGCTGACTGAATATCGCATTTTGCCATTTGTGCCCCAAGGCTGCAGGATCGAAGTATGCGTACGGCATGGTCAAATGACGCATACTTCACCAAACAAAATTCTGGAGCTATGGCTTTGATCATTGATGCACCTTTTGCGTAGGATAAATGGTGAATCAGGCGAAATTCCCCGGGCACCTTCTTAGGTACAATGCCCAAAGGGGAAACCCTCAAATTAGTGATAGGAGCGGAATTGAAAGGGCCAGCGACCCTACCAGCAGCAGACTCCTTGGTAATTTTCACCGCTACCACATCAGGCATCTCCTTTGCTGAGTTCAGGTTACCAGACTCCAGGGGAACCCAGGGGCTGAAATACCTTCCCATACGTACTTTACAGCTGGCCTAAGCGGGTAGCGAGCTAGGAGCAAGGCCAAGGCCTCACCCTTGATAGGTGTGCTGGCCAACACACCTATTGACAGGACGTTATTTCCCTCCGGAGCTGGTGCCAGCAGACCCGCCATCCCTGCGACTGGCAAAGGAGGAAAGTCTGTTGCCTCGAAAGGGCAGCTGGCTGCTGCCACCAAGGGGAAGCTGACCTAGGTTGCGGCCCAAAGCAAGACTTGCAATAGTGTTCAAATCTACATCTAGCCTGCTGGCACTTCCCCTGTCTGTATCCCCCACAAATGCGGTGTGAAGGATCCCTGTGCCCCCCAATGGCCCGTCCTCCTGCTATCAAGGTTGCCCTTGATGTGCAAGCCCACATTTATGAGCCACAATTTGTCATTAATGAGGTCCCATCTAGCCTTCTCACTTTGGGAAGCACGTTTGCAAAAAGCCTTGTCATACTCGATGGCTGCGGTGTCCCCGGCCAGAGAGCATGTCCTTAAGATGTTTGCCAAGTGACTGGCTAGGTGCCAGCCCCGTTCTGGGAAGGCCGAGGAAACCGCCCCATGAAGCTGGCATAGCCTGCCATCCATTTGTCGAAGGTCTTCTCCCTGCTTCCAGGTTTGTCCTTTCTTTTTTCTTTGGAGGCAGAACGTGACCTCCTGCCCTCTTCTGCCTTGGGCTTCAGCAGGGCACAGAGGTCCACATAAAATTCATCCAAAATGTCCTCCCCAATTTTGTGAGGAAGATGGATCCCTGGGGGGATCCTCATCATTCTCAAAAGTGGATATGAGGTGAGAGCGGGTAGCAGCCTGACTTGGCCCCCAAACTGACCCAGGGCCAGTTCTAGACTCATTCTGCCCCTACACAGCCCTTCTGCAGAGTGCCCAAGCTGGTAGGCCTGGCACATGTGCAGCAGCCATCCAATAATCTATGGATCCCTCATCAGAAGAGCGCTCACCAGAAGATCCTGGGCTGTCTGAATCCTCAGCTGGGCATATCTTAGCTCTCCTCTGGTGCCATTTCTTCTGCACTGGGCTCCTGTTGAGTGGGGATCTTGTACTGCTTGTACTCGAACTGGATGACCTTGGAGGAGACGGGTCCCCCCGCTTGTGCCTCTGGGTGGCGGTTCCCCCTCGAGACCTGGCAGCCTGCAGGTTGCTGGGGCCTGCCACTGCTGATGCTGCAGCCTGATGTGGAGAGCTGCGCTGGTCGACTCGCCCAACCAGACTCCCTAACACCTTGGATAGGCGCCTGAGCGAAGCCTTGCCCTGTGCGGAAGTCGCTGCTGCCCGTCCTGCCCCTCCTTCCGCAGGACTTTCGACGCTTGTCCTTCTGGGAGCCAGGCAGGCCCAAAAAATCTTGGCGACTCCACCTCGCCCCCTGGTGCTGGGGGGAAGAGGCCCCTGAAGCTGGGCTCCTGAAGGCTGGCTTATCTTCTCGGGAGGCATAGAAGCCTGTGCCCCCTTAAGCCCACAACCAAGACCACAAGGAAGAGAGGGAGAGAGAGGGAGGGGGGATAGTGATAACAGCAGAGCCTGTGGATAATGGTTTCAGCTCTTCCCCCCCCCCTTTAGGAGCAAGCCAGGAAGACCAGGTTACTGGGGGTGGGGGGGGGAGGTAGTTGTGAATTTCCTGCATTGTGCAGGGGGTTGGACTAGATGACCCTGGTGGTCCCTTCCAACTCTATGATTCTATAAGCCTGTAAAAGCTGATCCCCACCAAAGCCAAATGAAGGCCCTTGCTGCCAGGGTCCTCCTCCACCTCGTTGCCGAGCCACCGCTCCAAGGCTCCGTCCGGGGTAGAATTCAGCTGTCCCCTGCTTCCTCTGGGCTTCTCCTGCTGCTCCAACTCGCTTCTCACAAAGCTGGAGGCAAACTGCCAGCAAGAGGCGAGGAAGGGCTCCTTATAAGCCAGGGGGACGGACCAGAGGGAAAACTGCCCCTCTGCCATCCACCTGCTAAGCCCCATCCCCTGGAAGGCTGCTGATAGGCTAATTTGAGCCTACAGGGGAGGAGGCTGATTGGCCTAGGCCTGCAAAGCCTGGAACCCAGTGGCAAGGCCGAGCAGCACACGGAACCGCACCTCGAGCCTCGCCGCCATGCAGAAGCTGCCCATGGTCCTGAGCTTCCCCGTGCCTCCTTCCCCCGCCCGGGCCAGCAAAACAGGTCTCCAGGTAAGCACCAGAACCTGTGATTCTAAGAAGCATGAGAAATTAATTTTATTTATTTTTCAAATTTGTATCCCGCCCTCCCCAGCGAGCTGGCTCAGGGTGGGCAATGCCATTAAAACATAACATGCAATCCGATAAAACAATAAAAGCAACAATAAAATCCTCAAAACCCCATAACAGACCCCATAGCAAAGATGGCGTGCAAATTACGAAACTGTGGGCACCATACAGGTGGCACCCCTTCCAATCAATATTATTTACCCATTTTGGAAGGGGTAGGGAGGAGGTCAGTAATGATGGTATCTCCGGCTGCCCTCAGCTGTAAGCCTGGTGGGAAAGCTCTGTCTTGCAGGCCCTGCAGAACTCTTTCAGGTCCCGCAGAGCCCTGATGTTACTCGGCAGAGCGTTCCACCAGGCTGGAGCCAGGGCTGGAAAAGCCCTGGCTGTAGCTGAGGACAGCCACACACTCTTAGGGCCAGGGACCACCAGCAGATTCTCGTAGGACGATCTTAGGTCATTTTTTCACGGAGGTTTGGCACGGTTTTGCCTTTGTTTTGCCCCGCTTCAAATTTTTGATTTTTCATGAATGCTTCGAGTTTTAGCAGAAAAACTGCGTCAACGCCGTGTCTTCTCAAACCTGTGTTGGTCCGTTCTTTGTGGTTGCTACGCGTTTTTTTCGCTCCATGAAAAACGTTCCTGGGTTTGGACCAATTGTCCCCACCCATGTTCCTGGGTTTGGACCAATTGTCCCCACCCATGTCGGCTAATTTCTCCTCCCCTGTGAATGGTGATTGGCTGGGAGAGTTTCAAGCCCGGGGGACAGCCTCCCTCCAAGGCAGGACAGATCTCCCTCCTGCAAATCCAAGCCGAAACTCCCATCACCCTTCTGAAGAGGGGCAGCCAGTCTGCTCTGGGTCTCCCTCCTGCCGGTGCGATCCTGTGTGTGTGTGTTGGGGGGGGCATCCTGAAAGCAGCAAATCATAGCCTAAACTCCCGTCACCCTTCTGAAGAGGGGCAGCCAGTCTGCTCTGGGTCTCCCTTCTCTATCTGGATGGAAGTTCCTGGCAATGGATGGCCGGAGCTCTACGGGGGGGGGGGGGCACAATGATGACCATCTATCAAAGTCTGGGAAAGGGGTGGTGGCCAAGTACGGGGGGGAAACGGGGAGCATGGTAAATAGAAAAGTTATATAAGGAAACCAGAGGGACTGGTGCTTTTTTTGGCTGGGGCTGTGTCCACAGAGGTGAACTGCACTGGGTAATCCTCTGGGCGGAGTTGGGGCGGGCATAAACTATGGCCATTTATTCATGGAAGGTTTTGCATTGGATTTGTCACTCTAAAGATGCACATTTTCCCCATCTGAATTCTCAAAACTCTGCATGGCGGCTTATTGTTGAGTTCTGAGAATATGGATGGGGAAAAAGTGCATCTAAAGAGTGGCAAATCCAATGCAAAACCTTCCATGAATAAATGGCTCATGAGTTTTTCAGAAGGGGACAGACCAAACCGTTGTAGAATACTGCTTGCTTTGTTCCCATGAAAAACCAAAACTACTTCTGGATTGACGGGGATATAAAAACATGAATTTAAATCGTGCCCATGAAAAATAAATTTAAATCACTTTTTTTTTTTTTGCTCCGCGGCAGGAGAGCATCAAAATCTTCCGTGAAACGTGGGCCTCAGTGTCCTTCAGGGGGTATACCAGGAGAGGCGGTCCCAATAAATAACAACACACACACATCTGTGCATGTGTATATAGCACAATCAGTTTCTGTCTCCCTCTATCAGTTTCTTTTGCCAGCAAGTGAAGACTTTTTTGTTTCATCTGGCATAGAAGAAGAGTTGGTTTTTATATCCCACTTTTCTCTACCTTTAAGGAGTCTCAAAGCAGCTTACAATCTCCTTCCCTTCCCCTCACCACAACAGACACCTTGTGAGGTAGGTGAGGCTGAGAGAGTTCGGAGAGAACTGTGACTGGCCCAAGGTGACGCAGCATTCTCTCAATGATCCCTCCTTCCTAACCAATATTTTTACATTTTGTATTCATTTTAACTTTGTGTTGTATGTATTTTAACCCTGTTTCCTAACTCTCTTTTCTAATTGTTTTTTTTATTTAAAGTTTATTAATTTTTGTACATAACAATAACAAAACATAACAACATCAACATCCTCATTCCATTTTTGGTGCATTTATAATTGCTCTACAATATTGTATACTTAGTCAATACAGTAGGGGTGAAAGGCAGACCTAGTACAACATTATACCTAAATTAAAGTTTATAAGATGGACCATATTTGAAGTATGGACGCCGACTTAGAGTAACTCACATTCTGATGAGTGTTATTGTTCGTTACATACATAATAAAAGGGAAACCATCTTTTTAAGTAGTTTGAATTAGCTTTTGCATCCTCCAAGGCTCTGATCTGTGATGATATTTTATCCATTATCATTAACTTCCACACTTTGGAGTACCATTGTACCAATGTTGGGATGGATTTCTTTTTCAAAAACAATACTAAAAAACTCTGTGCTGCCAAAATCAAGACTGAAGTAAGCTCCTTCTTACATACGTCTTCATGTTGGTCATCATGTAGATGTAACAATACATAAGGTAGTACTGGGTTCAATTTATACAAAACATTTTTTTCTATTTCAGAAATAATTTTCCCCCAGAATTCTTTGATTCTAGGACATATCCACCAACAATGAGCAAAGTCTGCTTTCCCCCCGCACCCTTTCCAACATTTATTTGGATATGTCTGTTTTATCTTATGTAGCCTGTCAGGCGTTATGTACCACCTGCTCATAAACTTGTACACTTGCTCTTTAATATTAACTGCAACCGATCTGAAGGGATAAGCTCTCCAAATTTTTTCCCATTTCTTTTTTGGGATGGCCCCCCACTGTCTATTTCCCATTTGCTGATTAAAGATGGGGTCTGTGGGAGACTTTCCAAAAGTATCTTATATAATTTGGCAATAATCCTCTTATGATACCCTTGCCTATTCCGTGCCATTATTTCGAATTGTGTTGGAGGCCTGTGCAAACTTTGTTGGATTTGGGGCATATGGATGAAATGTTTCAATTGCAGAAATTGGTACCATGACAGTGCCAGGGGAAAAAGCTTTTGTTGTAATGTGGTCTTGCTTTGGATTGTCTTTCGCTCCGTAATATCCTGAATTCTATTTATATGAAGTTGCCTCCATGTATTATAGTTGTCTCCCTCTTGTCCTGGAGGATACAGTGTGCTTTTAGTGAAAGTTATTATTGGTGATATCTCTGGTACCAGATATTTTTTATATTTGTCCCGCTCCCTTAGGGTGTTCTGCAACATTGAATTTTTATCCATGTATTTGGTGCTCTCCAAAGGTCTAAGCCAGACCAATTCCTCCAGGGTAATATTGGTGCATGAGGCTTGTTCTATTTGAGGCCATGAGCCTTTTTCTATAGGGCTTAAGTAGTTAATTATGTTTTTTAGTTGAGCCGCTGCATAGTATAGCCTCAAGCTAGGCACCCCCAGACCACCTGCACTTGTTGGCATTATTAAAGTAGAGGTCTGTAATCTTGCCTTTTTCTCTTTCCAAATAAATGTGTGAATAAGTCTTTGCCATATTACAAGATCCTTTCCCTCAATTTTAATAGGAAGAGTTGTAAAGAAAAACAAAAATTTGGGTAAAATAATCAATTTGACTAAGTGAATTCCAGAGAACCATGACAAATTCAACTTAGACCACTCCATAAAGGATTTTTAAATATCTGCTATTAATGGGCCATATTTTAATTTATGTCTTTTAATAAGGTGACTCCCAAGTATTTCCATTTTGGGGGCGGATGTTCTAATCGGAGATTTGTTTTTAACTGTAAAATGTTCTCTTCAGACAAGTTTAGCGTAATGATATTAGATTTTGAGTAATTAATCTTATATCCCGCTATAGTTCCGAAAGACTGGATTGTTTCCATTAGACAGGGTAAGGTAGATGCTATTTTTGTTATGTATAGAAAACGTCTGCGAACAGACTTATCTTATACCGTGAATCATCAATTTTTATTCCTTCTATTCCTGCATGCGTTCTGATTGCTTCAGCTAGGGGTTCAATTGAGAGAGCAAATAAAATAGGGGAAAGAGGGCACCCCTGTCTTGTGCCTCTTTGTATTTTAAACTCAGTTGATTTTAAGTTATTTACTGTTAAATATGTCATAGGTGATTTATATAACGCCTTGATGGTCTGGCAAAAGCCTGGGCCAAAATTTAAATGAGCTAATAATGTATGGAGATACGGACTTTCCAGGCGATCAAATGCCTTTTCTGCGTCCAATGAAATAATAGCGGTCTCTAAGTGGTTATTCTTGCAGTGTTCTATAATATTGAGAGTTTTCCTGATATTGTCCATAATTAATCTGATTGAGATAAAACCTGTTTGGTCTGGTGATATATACGGATGGATAAACCGATTAAGTCTAGTGGCTAGCAATGATGTAAATATCTTAGCATCATGGTTAAGGAGGGATATTGGGCAGTATGAAGAGGCCAAAGTAGCCTCTTTTCCATCCCTTGGCAATACAATGATCCGGGCCTCACTCCATGAATCAGGAATCTTTCCATTCTCAATAGCCTTGTTAAAGATTTTCATCATAGGTTTTATTAAGATACCTTGAATTTTTTTATAAAACTCTGCAGTGTATCCATCCCTGCCGGGAGTTTTATTATTTTCCAGCTTTTTAATAGCCGATTTAGTTTCTTCTTCTGATATTGGGGAGTCTAAAAAAGATTTGTGTTCCGATGTCAATTTTTTCATGGAGCACTGCTCTAGAAATTTCTCAATTTGTGTATGATCTGGGTTGTTTGATGTATTTAGATCCATGTAGTATTGTTTCTAAATTTCTAAAATCTCTTCATTTTTTGTTTTTATTTTTCCAGTCTTAACTTTCATTGCACCTATCAGATTAGATTCCTTCCGCTGTGCTACCCTTCTGGCCAGTAATTTACTAGCCCTTGCACCTGATTCCCAATAGTTTTGTTTCATGAATAAGAGATTTTTTTGCACCGTGTGTGATTCTAACAATTCCAATTTAATGTGTTCATCTTGGAGTTTTTTATATGTTTTCCTCCCACCAAATTTTTTATGCCTGGTTTCCAATTTCTCTATGGATTCCAATACTGCCTGTTTTTCTTTTTCTTTTTTATAGTAAGAAGCCATGGAAATTAGTTTACCTCGGATTACCGCCTTGAATGTATCCCATACAACTTGCTATGTTACACCACAGTTCTCATTATGCAGGAAAAAATCTTTAATACTCGTTGTTTCTGAAATTATTTTTTCCTTCATTAAAAGAGAATTATTCAATTTCCAGTCTGATAATTGCTGTTTATTTTCCTGTGAGCTCAATGAGCAGGTTACCCAAGCGTGGTCAGACCAAATGATTGGTCCAATATCTGCTGCCATTAATCTAGAGACTTGGGTCACCGGGATTAAAATCTATACGGGAATAGGTTTTATGAACATTAGAATAGAAGGTGTAGTCTCTCTCTCCCCTGTACAAGATTCTCCATGTGTCACAGAGTCCTAAGGTCTCTAATAAAACTTTAAAGTTTAATGTTACATTTTTAAAGGGTGCCCTTGCTTTTTTATATTTATATTTATCCCATACAGGGTCTGGCGCTAAATTAAAATCACCTGCTATAGCTAGTTCTCCTTCCCCGAATGCAAGTAATTTACAAAACACTTCTTCATTATACTTAAGTTGTTGATCATTGGGTGTGTAAATAGATCCAAGAGTAATTTTTTTGACCATGGTGCATACCTTTTATAAATATAAATCTTCCATTTGGGTCTATCATTGAGTCTTGTAACTGGAAATGGTAATTTTTAGAGATTAGTATTGCTACTCCTCTTGCCTTTGAGGATCCAGGGGCCTGGAATTGTTGGGAAAACCAAGGTATGTTAAGAAGTCTCGAGGAAGCAGTTTTTATGTGTTTCTTGTATAAATAGTACATCTGGTCTCTCCTTATTCAAAATTAATGAAATTCTTTTCCTTTTGATCAGATTATTCAGCCCCTTTCAGTTATATGTCATATACTGGACAACTGAACTCGTAATCGAAGTTTTTTGAAAACTATTAGTATAGTTATATCGTGATTTAGAGTGCATTCTGAATGTGATTTTGTGGTTCTGTCAAGCTGTACAAATCTGAATTCCTTTTCCCTCCTACATAACGTTGTCGTTTTGATCTTTAGTAGCGTGGTGTACCATGCTTGATGGAACAGGAATGTAAAACTAACAAATGGAAAAAAACTAGACACTCTAAAACAAAACATTAAGAGTGTCAACAAGCACACCTGAAAGCAGGTGTTTCCTCTAGGGAGTGAGGAGGTTCTCATGACCCCCTCAGAGAGTTCTTGGAACTCCGATGAGGAGTAAAGTCTTTGGGGAGATGTGTAGGCTATTGCTGCTGTCTCCAAGAGGCCTCTTTCGATCTCCGTTAACTGGGCGTTGATTGGGGCCAGCAGGCTCTCCATTCTGCTGATTATTTGTGGCTGTGTGTCTAGAGTTTCGCAAGACGTCCTCTTTAGAGGCAGGCACCTCACTGGGCCAGCTTCTCCTTTCCTCTTGTTCTTGTTCCTCTCCCTGATTTATGGCAACCATTTTATTGCCTTCGTGGTTTGCAGCTTTTTCTTTGTTGAGTTCTTTCTGCCCTGCAAAGAACAGCTTCGGATCTGGTTTTCCTCTGACAGGTGCGGGGTGATCTTTTGGCCCTTTCCTGACCATTTGGACGTTCCGATGGGTAACTAATAGCCTTTTATTTTATAAAAAAGAGCGGGAGGAGGGCAGCAGTTCAAGGTGATGCTACCATCCGGTTCTGTAGCCCCCTAGAGGCTCCTTTTCTAAACATTTTAATGATGTGTACTTGGGGGAGAGGGTTAATTTTAATGGTTTTCGAGTGTCATTTTATCATGTATGTTTTATTTTTATTTTTATTTATACCCTGCCCCTCCCCTCCCCTGGGTCATAGGGCTCAGGTTAGCTTACAACATTGAATAAAACAATCTATAAATAGAGATAAAGCATACTTACAAAACATTAAATTACAATCCATAAATTGTTTAAATTGTTAGCTGTCTTGATAATTCTTGTAAAGGCAGAAAAGTGGGATATAAATTTTGTAAATAAAATAATTTTTAAAAATGCTTGCTACCTTTGGATCCTGATCGGGTGGAAAGATGGCCTAAAATGTTGTTGATAATAATAATGATGATTATGATGATGATGATGCTTTACAAGAGATCAAGAAGGCAGAACCCCACCCAGAGGAAAGTGTAATATCAATTTGACATAGGGGAGTGCAGAAAAGATGGGAAGAGGAAAAGCAGTGGAGATAAAAAGGGGAGGAATCTGACTTCATTATTGCTCCTTGTGCTTAGGTGTGGCTTTTAGAAGGATCAGGGGCTTGGCAGAGGTTTGGGTGGTAGAGACAGACATGGACACAAACGTGGCAATAGTACACTGGTGTTCCGGCATGCAGCTCTGGGCACAGGAGGGAGACAAGGTAGTTGAGACAAGGCAAAGGCATTGGAGGGAGAAGGAGAGCTTTGGGGTGCGGAAGGCATGGGAGCAGTGAAGGTTATGGGCAGAGGTGTACTGGGACCTACTGGGAGGGGATGTGGCTCAAAGGTAGAGCATCTGCTCAGCATGCAGAAAGTCCCAGGTTCAATCCCTAAAAGGACCTGGCAGTAGGTGATATGAAAGACCTCAGCCTGAGATGTTGGAGAGACACTGTCAATTAGAGTAATCAATACTGACTTTGATGGACCAATAGTCTGATTGAGTACAAGGCAGCTATCTCTGTATGTTTTTGGGAGGGGCCCTGGCTCAGTGGTAGAGCATCTTCTTGGCACGCAGAAAGTCCCAGGTTCAATCCCCGGCATCTCCGGTTAAAAGGATCTGTCAGTAGGTGATGTGAAAGACCTCCACCTGAGACCCTGGAGAGCCTCTGCCAGTCTAAGTAGATAATACTGACTTTGATGGACCAACGGTCTGATTCAGTACGAGGCAGATTGATGTGGGATATGAGAACAGAGAGATGCAAAGGGAGCCAAGATCCTGGGGTGTCTCTGGACTGTCTTCCACTGTCACCCGTAGCGGAACCAACCCAGGATTATGGGATTTTGCAAAAACCTAATCTAGGGCTGTGGTGGAAGATGATTCTTGGAGGAAAGGAAGAGGGGAAACAAAGAAACCTCTATCAACACATGAACACATCAAGCTGCCTTATACTGAATCAGACCCTTGGTCCATCAAAGTCAGTATTGTCTACTCAGGCTGGCAGCGGCTCTCCAGGGTCTCAGGCAGAGGACTTTCGCATCACCTACTTGCACACAAACCCCAAGGCTCTTACCTTCACCAAGTCCGGCGCAGGGTTCTTCAGCATGGTTTTCAGCATGCGGACAGCGCATGCCGTATTGTGGATGTTGTCGTCCCTCATGCCTCTGATGGCCATCAGAATGAAATCCATCTGCTCATCTGCACGCAGCCATCTTTTGAAGACCTGAAAACCAGGAGGTGAGACAGAAGCCAGAGAGTGGTTAGACCAGAGAGCTGGGGCCATCATGTACATTAGGCAGCTGGGATCCTTGCAGAAGCATTTGCAGATTCACTAGTAGGAATCTCCACACATATAGGAGAGGCCCTATAGAGCAATGTCAGGAAAGGGTCCCAGGTTCAACTCCCAGCACCGGTTGTTAGAAAAGACTCAGCAGCATCACTTCCTTCTAGGGTTGCCATTTCCCGCCTGTAAAATTCCTGGAGATTTGGGGGTGGAGCCTGTGGAGGGGAGAATTTGAGGAAGGGACATTACCTAAAATCTATGGTATACCATAAAGTATGCCCTCTGAACCTTCCTTCTTTTCCAGGGGTACCTAACCTCTTGTAGTCTGGAGATTATGGGAGAATTCTAGGCCCCATCAGGATGTTAGTAATCCTACTTGCTTCGAGGATTTCAAAGACCCGGTGTTTAGAAAGGCATTTATCTGCCTGACTGCAGGTAGCATGTTATGCAGCAAGAGATCTAAGTTTGACAACTGGGACACACTTTATAGAAGGGCCTTAGCCAGTGGATGCGTTTTTAAAGAGCTAAAACACATTAGGTTTGCCAGCTTCCATGTGGGGCCTGGAGATCTCCCAGAATGACACCCATGGACAACATGTGTCCGTTCCCCTGGAGAAAATGGCTGCTTTGGAGGGTAGCTCTGTATGAATGGCATTATGTGTGTTAAGTACCATCAAGTCCCTTCTGACTCATGATGATCCTATGAATCAATGTCCTCCAAAATGTCCTATCTTTAACAGCCTTGTTGAGGTCTTGTAAACTGAGGGCTGCGGCTTCCTTTATTGAGTCAATCCATCTCTTGTTGGGTCTTCCTCTTTTCCTGCTGCCTTCAACCTTTCCTAGCATGACTGTCTTTTCCAGTGACTCTTGTCTTCTCATAATGTGACCAAAATACAATAGCCTCATCTTAGTTATTTTAGCTTCTAGGGTCAGTTCAGGCTTAATCTATAACCCACTCATTTGGGGTTTTTTGGTAGTCTACGGTATCCATAACACTCTCCTCCAACACCACATTTCAAAGGAATCTACTTTCTTCCTCACTGTCCAGTTTTCATTCCCATACATAGTAATAGGGAATACGATGGCATGAATTAACTTAATCTTGGTGGCCAGTGACACATCCTTACACATCAGAATCTTTTCTAGCTCCTTCATGGCTGCCCTTCCCAGTCTCAGTCTCCTTCCGATTTCTTGGCTGCAGTCTCCCTTTTGGTTGATGATGGAGCCAAGGAATAATAGAAAGTCTTCAACCATTTCAATTTCTTCATTGTCAACCTTTACTTTACTTTACTCCTTGAGAAATTATTGCGATGGTCCAATAGTTGCTGCAATCTGTGACGTCTCCTTTGTTGGGAATTAGAGTGTAAATTGATCGTTTCCAGTCTGTGGGCCATTGTTTTGTTTTCCATATCTATTGGCAGATTCTTGTCAAGATTTTGATGGACTCCGTTTCTGTGGCTTGGAATAGCTCTATTGATATCCCATCTGCTCCTGGTGATCTGTTTCTCCCGATTGCTCTCAATGCAGCTTTCACTTCACTTTCTAAATCTGTAGGTTCTTCTTCAAAAGATTCTTGGAAGGAATCTGTCATCCTTTCCTCTCTTCTGTATAGTTCTTCATTGTATTGTTCCCACCTTTTCTTTATTTTGTCTTGCTAATATTTTTCCATGTTGATCATTTAGCATGCCTAGCCGTGCTTTAAATTTCCCTTTGATTTCTTGGATCTTGTGGAACAGATCTCTTGTTCTTGTTCATTATACCTGTAGCATTATACCTGCTTAGGTCCCTCCACTCCCCATAACCTGTTCTTTCCAGGCTCCGCCCCCCAGGTCTCCAGGAATTGATTCTTCATTAATCTATTAGATTTCTATACCGCCCTTCCACAGCTCAGGGTGGTTTACAATACAATAAATAACACAATAATATACATTAAAAACCAACAATTATGCCAACATTACAGTATTCAGCACTATAAGTCGGAGGCATCCAATTGGCCAGCAGTTACACTGAGGGTAACAGACCAACCCAGTGGCCTAAATCTAGAGAAACGCCTGTGGGAAGAGGTCCATTTTGCAAGCCCTGTGGAACTGAGATAAATCCGACAGGGCACGGGATCTCTCCCGGTACAGCATTCCACCAGGAAGGAGCTGCCACCGAAATGCTCTAACCCTGGTGGAAGACAGATGGACTTAACAGGGTCCTGGCAACCTCAATAAACTGATTGATGAAGAGTGGAGCATCCGTGGGGGAATATATGGGAGGAGGTGGTCCCTCAGATATATTGGGCCCAGGCTATGTAGGGCTTTGAAGGTAATTTTCCAATCCAAAGCTAGCAACCCTAAGACAAATTGATACTATGGCCTTTTCTGCACAAATGCTTTACAATGTTTCATGCTGTCAAAAGCTATGTTTTATTTTTTTATTTCCACGTTTTTTCCTCCATTTGGTTTCAGAAACATTTTCCGATCATTCTTCCTCTGTTGTTTTCCAGAGCACTTTCACCCCCTTCATTTTCGAGCCACTTTCCCTTGAGCATGCGAACATCTTCAAACGGTCTTTATTTCTCCGCACCACCAAACACTCTTCCCTTGTTCACGCCTACTGTTTTGCTCGCCTCCCGCCCTTCTCCTCTCTGCACCCAATTCCCACTCCCTAATTGTTTAAACTGCTACTCTTAAATCAGCAACTGAATGTCCTGGAAGGTTAAAATGTTCCCCCACTAGCTTCTGAATGTTGTGGTTTCTGATGTCAGACTTGTGTCCATTTAATCTTTGTCACAGGGACTGGCCTGTTTGTCCAAGGTAGAAGGTGGAAGGGCATTGCTGGCTTTTGACATTTACATTGCCAGTGTGTGTCTAATTCACTCTTTTCGACTTAAGGATAGATGGACTCACATTCTAGCTGTATCCGAAGAAGTGAGCTGTGGCTCATGAAAACTTATACCTACCAGGAATTTTGTTAGTCTTTAAGGTGCTACTGGACTCTTGTTCTTTTCTACTGCTATTGACAGACTAACACGGCTACCTATCTGTCTTACAAGATATATGTATTGCAAATAAACAAATGGTAGGAGGTGAGGGAGGAGCCCAGTGGCACAGAGTGTACCGCAGTCAAAAGCTCTGCTCATGATCTGAGTTCGATCCTGACGGAAGCCAGGTTCAGGTAGCCGGCTCAAGGTTGACTCAGCCTTCCTGCCGAGGTTGGTGAAATGAGTACCCAGCTTGCTGGGGGGAAGTGTAGATGATTGGGGAAGGCAATGGCAAACAGCCCTGTAAACATAGTCTGCCTAGTAAATGTCAGGATGTGACGTCACCCCATGGGTCAGTAAAGAC
This sequence comes from Euleptes europaea, assembly GCF_029931775.1. Lineage (NCBI taxonomy): Eukaryota > Metazoa > Chordata > Lepidosauria > Squamata > Sphaerodactylidae > Euleptes > Euleptes europaea. Next base: position 3,685,500 of record NC_079316.1, read on the forward strand.
CAGGGTGTTGCACAGGGGACAACCTTTACCTAGGAGGCTAGGGAGGGGCTGGAAGAGAAGGCAGCATGGTGTAGCCCACTATTGTAAGATCTCAGGAACTAAGTAGGGTCAGTACTTGGAGGGGAGACCACCAAGGAAAGGTCTAAAGAGGAAAGCAATTGCAAGCCACCTCTGCTCAATTGCCTTGAAAGCCCCTTGCTGGGTCCGCCACAAGTCAGCTACGATTTAACAGCGCTTCATGCCCAGTGCCAGGCTGGTTGGCATGGTGTGGCTGCCAGTATGCTGCAGATCAAAAGTCAAGGCCTGTGAATTTCAGGGGGCTTCACAGCTGGAGATGATACAGCTGCCTGGTCCATGATGCCAGAGCAGTCCTACTTGGCGAGGCCCCGGGAGCTGAGGGGGAAAGACCTCAATGAAAGGCTCTTTGCAATGCCCCCCTGGCCTGAGCCATCAGGGCTCTTCTTGTGTTTGCCAGAGGACATGGGGAGGGGGTTCGCTGCAAGTGATGACAGAGGAGAACCGGAGACTAGTGTGGTGGAATATATGGCAAGGGATTCCCCTGCAGCTATGTCCCTTCTGTGCTCCAAGGGAAGGTTACGCTTCCATTAACCCCAAATGTGCAAACTGCAGGATTACAAGGATGTAGTTACCATGGTGGCGTCACTGACGTCTGAGAACCAGGCCAGCCAGAAGATCTTTTCTTCCGCCCACTCCTTCAGAAGATCCTGATGTTTCTGATTGTCCACAGCCAACGTCCTGCCTAAAAGAATGGACAAATAGCCTTGAGTATTCTCTCGGGCCTTTCATGCATGGCTGTTTCCCTCGCGGTCATGCCTCCGACTACTTCGGGTATTTGTTCTGATTATGCATGCCGTTTCCGACCATCAGAGATCGCCTCGCTCTCCCCCTAGGTTTCCATGCATTTGGCCCATGTTTTCAAATTTGAGATAAAACAGGTTCCTGAAAACGCAGGCAAAATGCGTGGAAATGCAGGGGGAGAGCAAGGTGACCTCTGACTAGGGTTGCCAACCGCCTGGTGCTAGCTGGAGATCTCCTGCTGTTACAACTGATCTCCAGCCGATAGAGATCAGTTCACCTGGAGAAAATGGCCGCTTTGGAAATTGGACTCTATGGCATTGAAGCCCCTCCCCTCCCCAAACCCTGCCCTCCTCAGGATCCGCCCCAAAAACCTCCCGTTGGTAGCAAAGAGGGACCTGGCAACCCTGCCTCTGACGGTCTGAAACAGCATGCATAATCAACACAAAGGCCCAATGTCATCGGAGGGGTGACCGCGAGGGAAACAGCCATGCATAAAAGGCCACCGGGTAATTGGGGTCTCCCTTTGTCTCTCTCCCTGGATACCCACAGACAGATGTTTGGGATGGCGACGTTTGGGAACTGTCTGTTGCAGACCTCCAAGCAACGCAGCTTCTTCCAACGGATCATCACCCCAACAGAACAAGCGAGTGAAGGAACCAGGGGAGGCGGTGGGATGCCCTCATACTTAGTGTGCGGTCAAGGCCGCTCTGTGGTGTGGCAAAGGATCCTTGGATAGGACACCTGCTCAAATTGTTTCGGAGACTCTCGCTGGTGCAGAATGCTGCGGCTTGGCTATTATTAGGAGCTAGATGGAGCATGCATCATACTCCCATTCTGCAGATACGCCATTGGCTGCCCATCTGTTACCGGGCTCAGTTTAAGGTATTAGCCATCACATACAAGGCCCTTCATAGCTAGGGTTGCCAGGTCCTTCTTTGCCACCGGCAGGAGGTTTTTGGGGTGGAGCCTGAGAAGGCCTGTGGGGAGGGAGGGGACGTCAATGCCCTAGAGTCCAATTGGCAAAGTGGCCACTTTCTCCAGATGAACTGATCTCTATTGGCTGGAGATCAGTTGTAATAGCAGGAGATCTCCAGCTAGTACCTGGAGGTTGTCCTTCTTTTCTGTGGGACTGGCTCTCCCCTGTGCACCATCTTGACAGCTTCACTCATCTCAGCAGGGGCTTCTCCAGGTGCCAACCTGCAAATGGGCAAAGTCAACAACTGCCCATGCAGGTGCCTTCTTCATTGTGGCCCCCGCCTTGTGGAGGTCAAGAAAGGCTCCCACTCTCCTGGCTTTCCTCAAACTATGCAAAACTGAATGATTCAAGAGGGCTTTTCTGTGCAGGTAACAGGGCTGCACTGTACAAAATGGTTCACAGACTTACTTGGGTAAATGATTGGGGACTGGGGTTGCCAACCTCCAGGTACTACCTGGAGATCTCCAGCTGTTACTGATTTCCAGCTGATAGAGATCAGTTCCCCTGGAGAAAATGGCTGCTTTGGCAATTGGACTCTATGGCATTGAAGTCCCTCCCCTCCCCAAACACCGCCCTCCTCAGGCTCCGCCCCAAAAACCTCCCTCTGGTGGTGAAGAGGGACCTGGTCAACCCTATTGGGGACTGCAGTCTATACTGCTGCACCAGCTCTGGGTTGGGATAGTCTTGGAGATTTTGGAGGTGGAGCCTGGGGAGGGCCGGGTTTGGTGAGGGGAGGGACCTCAGCAGGGCATACTCTCATATATTCCACCCTCCAAAGCAGCCATTTCCTTCAGGGGAACTGAACTCTATCATTAGGGTTGCCAACCTCCAGGTACTAGCTAGAGATCTCCTGCTATTCCAACTGATTAGAGATCAGTTCACCTGGAGAAAATGGCTGCTTTGGCAATTGGACTCTACGGCATTGAAGTCCCTCCCTTCCCCAAACCCCACCCTCTTTAGGCTCCTCCCCAAAAATCTCCCAGCGGTGGTGAAGAGGGACCTGGCAACCCTATCTATCGTCTGGAGATCAGCTGTAACTCCTTGTCATCTTCAACCCTAATTTCTACACCACTTAAGGGTGTCACGCTAATACTTCTGCTGTCCCTCAGTTTATGTTCTGGTTGGTTCCAGACCTCTACAATCCTACTCCTATTGCATTGCTTACTGTATGTCCCATCCTATTGAGTGAACCCACGCGCCTTGTGAAATACGCCTCAAGTCCCAGTGAGAAAGAGGGACTATAAATAACATAAGTAAAACAATAAATAATTGTGTGCCCACGGAGCCCAACACTGTGGACACCCTAGGGACGGCCCGTGCCGTACTGTGAAGAAGAGCGGACATTTCAAGCCAGATAATGCTGGACTGTTCTTCATAGGATGTTGAAGTTAGGAATTTCCTGGAAATTTGAGGGGTGGAGCCTGAGGAGGGCGGGGTTTGGGGAGGGGAGGGACTTCAATGCCATAGAGTCCAATTGCCAAAGTGGCCATTTTCTCCAAATGAACTGATGTCTATTGGCTGGAGATCAGTTGTAATAGCAGGAGATCTCCAGCTAGTACCTGGAGGTTGGCAACCCTATCTCCATAGGATATTCACGTTAGGAATTGCCTAGAGATTTGTGGGTGTATCCTGGGTAGGGTGGTGTTTGGGGAGGGGAGGCACCTCAGCAGGGTATAGTACCATTGAATCCACCCTCCAAAGCAGCCATTTGCTCCAGGGGAACTGCTCTCTATTGCCCAGAGATCAGTTCCAGATCTCCAGGCCCCACCTGGAGGTTGGCAGCCCTAGTTCTTCAGCAAGGATGTTTTCTAGAGGTGCCCCTGGACATTTTTCTGCTCTGTCTGGAAGTGGCCATAACCTATAGAGCAGCAAAATGGTCCCACGGCCCCTGTGAGTGCCAGTCCTGTTCAGAGAAGGCGGGAGCTTGTCTTACTCTTGAGCTGCATGACCAAGGTATACAGGTGGTGGAGTCCGTCGGCTGCCCAGAGGCAGACCGCCTCGCAGGGGTCGCTGCAGCAAAGGGTGAAGCATCCCGCCAGCTGCCCGAGCTTGAGGTCCTTCATTCCCTGGTAAAGGAAGCAAGACAGCTAAGATACAAGGGTTGCAATTGGCTGGCGAGTTACTTCCCGGGGAAACAATGGCCAGTCGATGTCACCGGCGACGTCAAGGTGGTAGAGCTTTTCCTGGACTGCACCATTTCAGGCTGCAGGTGGGCTAGGGCTGCCAACCTCCAGGTGGGGCCTGGAGATCTCCTGGAATTAAAACTGGTCTCCAGGAGGTAGAGATCAATCGCCCTGGAGAAAATGACTGCTTTGAAGGGTGGACTCTATGGCATTATACCCTGCTGAGATCACACCCCTCCCCAAACCCCTCCTTCCACAGGCTCCCTCCCCAAAATCTCCAGGTATTTCCCAACCCAGAGCTGGCAAACCTAAGGAAGGCAGTCGAATGAATCCCCACCCTCAACAAGCCCTATGAGGAACGGTTGAAGGAGCTGGGTATGTTTAGCCTGAAGAGGAGAAGATTGAGAGGGGATATGATAACCATCTTCAAGTACTTGAAGGGCTGTCATAGAGAGGAGGGTGCCGAGTTCTTTTCTGTTGCCCTGGAAGGTCGGACCAGAACCAGCAGGTTGAAATTAAATCAAAAGAGTTTCCGTCTAGGAAGAATTTTCTAACAGTTAGAGCGGTTCCTCAGTGGAACAGACTTCCTCAGGAGGTGGTAAGCTCTCCTTCCCTGGAGGTTTTTAAGCAGAGGCTAGATGGCCATCTGTCAGTAATGCTGAGTCTATGACCTTAGGCAGTTCATGAGAGGGAGGGCATCTTGGCCATCTTCTGGGCACTGGGAGTTTGTGGGGGAGGTAATTGTGAATTACCTGCATTGTGCAGAGGGTTGGACTAGATGACCCTGGTTGTCCCTTCCAACTCAATGATTCTATGATTCTAAGTCTCTGCCTAAGTAACTGGTCTGCAAGAAGGGTTCTTTTTAGCTTTCTCCCTGATTGGCTACTTTTATACATTAAAGAACTTTTTTTTAATATGGGGAAGGATCCTGAAATGCCCCTGCAGTCTAGGGAAGATCGAGGCAACATTCTGATGGTTGCCAAAGGCATGCATAATCAAAACAAAGCACCGGAGAAGTCAGTGGGGTAGGGTTGCCAACCTCCAGGTAGTAGCTGGAGATCTCCTGCTATTACAATTGATCCCCAGCCAATAGAAATCAGTTTGCCTGGAGAAAATGGCCGCTTTGGCAATTGGACTCTATGGCATTGAAATCCCTCCCCTCCCCAAACCCCGCCCTCCTCAGGCTCCACCCCAAAAACGTCCCACTGATATCGAAGAGGGACCTGGCAACCCTACATTGGGGTGACCGCAAAGGAAATACGCCAGTGTAAATGGCCATACTCTCCCACCCAAGTGCAAACCAGGGCTGACCCTGCTTAGTTTCTGAGATCTATGAGATTGAGCCATCCTAGGCCATCCAGGTGAGGGCATATACATGTGTACCAGGCACAAATACACCCACCTAGGGCATCTTTGCCACAGACCAGCTGCTGCTGCTCCTCAGCCAACCCATTTGCACGCACACCCTCTGGCTACACAGAAGAAGGGCAGGAAGAGGCCACTCACTTTGCCGATGGCATGGCCTGGTATACAGCCGATCAGCCGGGTCATTCTGGCCAGGGTCACTTCCCGCTCCTGGGCATCTGGGGAAGACGCGGCAGGAAGAAGGAACTGGAAAAGCAAAGGAAGAGAGGACAAGCAGCTTGAATTCCAGCAGAGGCAAGAGAAAGAGTGCAGAGGGAGCCGACACATGAGAAAATCATGAGAGGGAGGGCATCTTGGCCATCTTCTGGGCATGGAGTAAGGGTCACTGGGGGTGTGGGGGGGGAGGTAGTTGTGAATTTCCTGCATTGTGCAGGGGGTTGGACTAGATGACCCTGGTGGTCCCTTCCAACTCTATGATTCTATGAGTTGAAGAAGAAGAAGAGTTGTTGTTGTTGTTGTTAATTTTGGAGAAAGATATTAAATGAGACTAACAATTTGATAAATAGCAAAGTAAAAATGGATCCTGCTTTTTGCCTATTGGGAAAGATAAAATGAATAAAAATGATAGAATCATATGCCAATATAGTTTTGCAGCTGCAAGGAATACAATAGCTAAATCCTGAAAGCAAGTAAATAGACCTCAAATTAAAGACTGGAGAGAGAAATTATGGATATATGTGCGGATGGCCAAATTGACAGATTCTCTTCATGGAAAAGATTTGGAAGAATTTAAAAGTATATGGTCAAAGGCCTTCGCATATTGGGACAAACTGGCGAAATTGAATTTTACTAATATAGTGAACGAGTTATAGGTGCAATTTAGATATTCGAAAATATTTTTTGTGTTTAATTTTATACTGCTAAGACACTTCTCCAGAAGTCTATTATTGTGGTGGAGGGACACTTTTAGGGTGGGCTTTAAGGATACTTTGAAATGTTTTTAAATTACTATATAAGGAAGTCTGAAAATGTTGTAAGTATCCGTTTGTATTTTTTCTTTTTGTTTTGTTTTATGTTATAAAATTAATTTTTATATGCTGACTTTCTCTCCCCAAACCCTGCCTTTCCCAGGCTCCATCCCAAATCTCCAGGAATTTCCCAACCTGGAGTTGGCAGCCACAACAAACAAACAGAACAGCAGAAGAGTCCTCCTGTATCATTTGGGAAGCCAGACCAAAATCCAGTGGAGCATTTGGAAAGCATCTTGACTAGGGTATGAATTTTTGGATCGCCTTGGGAAGGAGCTACTTCTACATAGTTCCTTAAACCGATTGAAGGCCAAGTTCCCACGCACCTGCAGAGCTTCTCTAATCAAAGATGCATTGTAGACCTCATCCATGAACCTCTCTCCTTTCTCACAGATGGTGGAGCTGATCATGTCTATACAGTCCAGGAACCGTAACTTATCAGTCGACACCTAACCAGGCCAACAAGGTCAGAAAGACGAATGTGAGCAGGAGAAGCAACAGGAAGAAGTTGGGTTAAGAGAGGCCATATTGTAGGGTTGCTGACCTCCAGCTGAGGCCTGGAGATCTCCACAACGGATCTCCAGACAATAGAGATCAGTTCCCCTGGAGAAAATGGATGCTTTGGAGGATGGATTCTATGGCACTGAACCCTGTGGAGGTCCCTCCCCTCCCCAAATCCTGCCCTCCCCAGGCTGTACCCCCTATATCTCCAGGTATTTCCCAACCCAGAGCTGGCAACCCTACATATTTTGGGATTGGAGAGCCCTTTGTCTCTGAATAGGGTTGTCAGCTCCAGGTTGGGAAATACCTGGAGATTTTGAGGGTACAGCCTGAGGAGGGTAGGGTATGGAGAGGGGAGGGACTTGAATGGGGTATAATGCCATAGAGCCCCACCCTCCAAAGGGGCCATTTTCCCCAGATGACCTGAACTCTGTTCCCTGAAAATCAGCTATAATAGCAGTAGATCTCCAGCCACTACCTCGAGGATGGCAACTCTGTCTCTGGACCAGGAACAATCCAGACTCTATGCCAAGGAACCCTCAATTCTCCACTGAAATTCTATTGTGCATATGGGTTTGGGTGGGTAGCCATGTTGGTCCACAGGAGAAGCGTAAGATTCAAGTCCAATAGCACTTTACTACAGTTCACATACACAATGGAGTTGATTCCAGTAGCACCTTATTGTGATACATATGCACGATAGATTTGAATCCAGCAGCACCAACTTGAATTTATTGTGCATGTGAATCATAATAACAATAATTCACTTTTTTACAATACTCTCAGCATGCAGGGTACTTCATCTGCATGTTAGAAGAAGAAGAAGAGCTGGTTTTTGGACCAGCGCTTGTCTCTACCTTTAAGGAGTCTCAAAGCGGCTTACAATCACTTTCCCTTCCTCTCCCCACAACAGACACCTACCTTGTGAGGTAGGTGAGGCTGAGAGAGTCCAGAGAGAACTGTGACTGGCCCAGGGTCACCCAGCAGGCTTCATGTGGAGGAGTGGGGAATGAAACCCGTTTCACCAGATAAGAGTCCGCCGCTCATGTGGAGGAGAGGGGAATCATACCCGGTTCTCCAGATTAGACTCCACTGCTCCTAATTTCTACACGACATTGGTGGTTTAGAGCAGTTTGGCTAAGGCCACCTAGTAATTACAGTAGCTGACAAAGGATGCTTTGATTTTTACATAAGAACATAGGAAAGGCCCTGCTGGATCAGACCAAGGTCCATCAAGTCCAGCAGTCTGTTCACACAGTGGCCAACCAGGTGAATGCTCATGTACTTAAAAGCTTGTTAGCCTCTAAGGTGCCACTGGACTCAAATCTAGATCAACACAGCCACCCTCTGAAACTATAGTAATTATAGGTAAAGCAAGGTTTTGCACTGGAGACCCACCAGGTCACAGCTCATTCCCCTGGCTCCAAGACCTCTGGCTAAGGACCGATACTTGCTTTCCCTATCAGGTCCTAAATCATGGATGTATTTCCCATGCTATTGAGGAATTATAGCCCATGGCCATCCATGCCATGTGCAAGTAAACGTCTGTCTTCAAGGTTAAAGGAGGTATGAGGCCCAGTCACTCTGTTCCAAAAATTAACCCACTTGATACACAAGGAATCACACTCCCCCCACCCCATATAGGGTTGCCAGGTCCCTCTTTGCCACTGGCGGGAGATTTTTGAGGCGGAGCCTCATGAGGGCGGGGTTTGGGGAGGGGACGGACTTCAATGCCATAGAGTCCAATTGCCAAAAGCGGCCATTTTCTCTAGGGGAACTGATCTCTATCAGCTGGAGATCAGTTGTAATAGCAGGAGATCTCCAGCTAGTACCTGGAGGTTGGCAACCCTACCCTGAGACCACAGGGGATGAATTGGGGCTTGCTGGGAGATGAAGATGTAGGATATTCCTTATGAGTTGAGCACATGGCAACAGCAAGGATGGACTAAGGGTTCCCAGCCTCCAGGTGGGGCCTGGAGATCTCCTGAAATTGCAACTGATCTCCCGATGAGAGAGATCAGTTCTCCAGGAGAAAATGCTTTGGAGGATGGACTCTTTGGCATTATACCCCACTGAGGCCCCTCCCTTTCCCAGGCTCCAGCCCCAGATATCCAGGAATTTCCCAACCTGGAACGGGCAACCCTAGCGTCCCCTTTTCTGAGGAAGACAGAATGCTGATACCTGCTCAGTAGCCTGAAGAAACTTGTACATGAAGTGAAGAGCTTCTTTCACCTCTGATTCGGATGCCACCGAGCTAAAAGTTGTGTCAGAGGCCGAGGTTGGGGAATCTAAGGGGGGAAACAGGGGTTTTAAGGCCCTTCCTCAACTTAATTCCTAATCATTCCTAAGCTGCTTTCCACAAGGTAAAAAAGGTAAAGGTCCCCTGTGCAAGCACCAGGTCATTCCTGACCCATGGGGTGACGTCACATCCCGACGTTTCCAAGGCAGACTTTGTTTGCGGGGTGGTTTGCCAGTGCCTTCCCCAGTCTTCTGGGGAAGGCTTTCCACAAAGCCCACATCAACTAAAAAAAAAAAAAGTTGGGCCTTTTATGCATGGCTGGTTCCCTCACGGTCACCTAGGGTTGGCAGGTCCTTCTTTGCCACCAACAGGAGGTTTTTGGGGCAGAGCCTGAGGAGGGCTTGGAGAGAGACTTCAGTGCTATAGAGTCCAATGGCCAAAGCGGTAAACTGATCTCTGTCGGCTGGAGATCAGTTGTAATAGCAGAAGATCTCCAGCTAGTGCTTGGAGGTTGGCAACCCTACGGTCACCCCTCTGATGTGTTCGGGTCTTTGTTTGGATTGCGCAGGCCGTTTCTGACCCTCAGCGGTCGCCTCGCTCTCCCCCTGCGTTTTCCTACGTTTTGCCTGTGTTTTCATATTCAAGATAAAACAGGTCCCTGAAAACAAGGGGAAATGCAGGGGGAGAGCGAAATGACGGCCAGAAACGGCATGCACAATCAAATCAAAGACCCCAAGTCATTGGAAGGGTGACGGCAAGGGAAACACCCATGCATAAAAGGCCTTGGTTATCAAAATGCACCCTGAAGCTAGTTTAAAAGCCAGCCACACGGAGGAGCGGGCTTGTTCTCGTTTGCCCGTGGTTTGGCCAAGTTCATTCGTGACCCCTTCGCTTCCACGGCACCCTCTGCCCCTTTCTTCAGCGTAAATGTCGCTAGGCACTCAAACGGCAAAAAGCCAGCTTGGAAACTCCAGTTGGTAGTCGGGCTCCCAGGTCCCCCCTGGCCACGGGCAGGGAAATGGGTTGCCAGATCCAGGTTGAGAGACCCCGGGAGATTTGGGGATGGAGCCTGGGGAGGACAGGGACCTCAATGGGGTACAATGCCACAGAGCCCGCCCTCCAAAGCAGCCGTTTTCTCCAGGGGAACTGAACTATATAGTCTGGAGATGAGCTGTAATTCTGGGGGTTCCCCAGGTCCCACCTGGAGGCTGGCATCCCTAGTTGGTAGAGAAAACTCCAGCTCAGTTGCTATTGGGAGCTAGGTAGAGGCTGCATCTCAAAAACCATTTTGCAGTCACCCTATTATATTATTGATACTGGGTTCAATTCAAGGGTCTGGTTGTCACCTACAAAGCCCTGAGTGCCCTAGGGCCCACATAGCTGCAAGATAGGGTTGCCAGATCCCTCTTTGCTACCGGTGGGAGGTTTTTGGGGTGGAGCCTGAGGAGTGTGGGGTTTAGGGAGGGCAGGGACTTCAATGCCATAGAGTCCAATTGCCAAAGCGGCCATTTTCTCCAGGGGAACTGATCTCTATTGGATGGAGATCCATTCTGGGATCTCCAGCTTCTACCTGGAGGTTGGCAACCCTACTGCAAAAAACCTTCTCTTCCTGGGCTCTGCCATGACATCTAGGCTCATCTGAGCAAAGCCCTCTGAAGGTGCCACCCTGAGAATGGGTCAGATTGGCACCTGGCCATTCAAATGCTTTGTCTATGGTGGCTCCCGCCTTGTGGAACGGCTTGCCTGAGGAGGTCAGGGAGGCATCCCACACTTCTGTCTAGGGTTGCCAACCTCTCCGGGTAGGGCTGGAGTTCTCCGGGAATTACATCTGATCTTCAGACTATGAAGATCAGTTCCGTTAGAGGAACTGGCCAGGTGGAGGAGGAGGAGGAGAAGAAGAAGAAGAGTTTTTATATGCCAACTTTCTCTACCACTTAAGGGAGACTCAAACCGGCTTACAATCACCTTCCCTTCCCCTCCCCACAACAGACACCCTGTGAAGTAGGTGAGGCTAGCCCAAGGTCACCCAGCTGGCTTCGTATGTAGGAGTGGGGAAACAAATCCAGTTCACCAGATCAGCCTCCGCCGCTCATGTGGAGGAGTGGGGAATCAAACCCGGTTCTCCAGATCAGACTCCACCACTCCAAACCATGGCTCTTAACCACTACATTGCGCTGGCTCTTGCAGGAGATCTCTAGCCACCACCTGGAGGTTAGCAGCCCTAGTTCCAGAGGGCTCATTGACCACCAGAATAAAATTTCACGAGGCTCAGTGACTGACAGCAGGAGAGGGAAGCAAAAGAGTCCCGTTCCGTGAAGGGATACTCCCCAGTGCGCCTTCTATATGCAAAGTGTGTCCTCTGCCACTGACCTGTGGTCTCTTGGAGGGGCCTATTGCATTAGGAGAAGGTTTGCCAACCGCCAGGAGGGACTTGGAGACCTCCCAGAATTAATATCCAGACCACAGAGATCAGCCCCCCTGGAGAAAATGGCAGCTCGGGAGGCCTCTCCCCTCCCCAAGCCCTGACCTCCTCAGGTTCCATCCCCAAATCTCCAGGAATTTCCTAGTCTGGAGCTAGGGTTGCCAACTCTGGTTTGGGAAATTCCTGGAGATTTGGGAGTTGAGCCTGTGGAGGGCTGAGTTTGGGAAAGGAGGGACCTCACAGGGTAGAATGCACTAGAGTCCACATGAGCGGTGGACTCTAATCTGGAGAACCGCGTTCGATTCCCCGCTCTTCCACATGAAGCCTGCTGGGTGACTTTGGGCCAGATTTCCCTCAGAACTCTCTCAGCCCCACCTGCCTCACAAAGTGCCTGTTGGGAAGAGGGGAAAGAAAGGTGATTGTAAGCCGCTTTGGGATTCCTTCAAGGTAGAAAAAAGGTAGAGAAAAGCAGGGGTATAAAATCCAACTCTTCTTCTTCTCTGTAGTCTGGAGATCGGTTGTAATTCCTGGAGATCTCCAGGCCCCACCTGGTAGAAGCGGTAGAAAATAGAAACTGCCTTCCATCAAACCAGACCCATGATCCATCTACCTCAAACTCATCCACCTAGACTGAGTGGCCACGGATTTCCAGGGCGGAGTTCTCTCCCAGCTCTGCTACCAGAGAGGCCAGGAATTGAACCTAGAGCCTGGCGGCCCTTGGCTCATGCGCAGGATGGTCAGGTGACTGGACGCCCGCCGTGGCACCTCCCAATACTAGGTTGCCAAACTCCAGGGCCTGGAGTTCTTCCAGCATTACAGCTAATTTTCAGTCTGCAGAGATCACTTTCCTAGGAGGAAATAGCTGCTTTGGAGGGTGGACTCGATGGCATTGTACCCCACAGAGGTCCCTGTCCTCCCCAGGCTCCACCCCCCAAATCTCCAGGAATCCTGGAGTTGGCAACTCTCATCCTAGGTCACAGCAGATTTTGAGCAGCACCCTCCTTGAGGTAAGTTTGCCAAATGGCACCCTGACAACTACTCGGCTGCAAGAGTTGTCCTGCTTACCTGCATGTCTTGGCCAAGATCCCGAGCTGGCTACCTTCAGCAAACCAACCCGTTGACGTTCTGGCACTGGGCACTCCTCGCGGAGCTGGTTCCTTCTTGACCCCCAGGCATGTGATGGGCCCGTTGGGGGCAACGGAGGATCTCTCCCAAACATTCTGTGATGGAGTCAGAACATTTGGGAAATGGTGACATTCAGCTGACCATCCCTTATGTATCTTTCCACCTTTTGAGGCTGTAGACATTCACAAAAGCTGGCATGACCCATCAGTCTTGAGTCCCATACAGAAACAAATATATGTAACTGAACCGTTCTCTGGGGACGTCGCCCCCATCCTCCTTCTTTCCGTCTATTGCGACAAATTTTGGATTGCACGCTTCCCCTGGGCGGTCATGTGCTTTTTTCAGGCACACTGATGTCACTATATAAGTAGTGGTAGAAAGTGCCTTCAAGTCCTAGCTGACTTACAGCGATCCCATTGAGGTTTTCAAGGCTAGAGACGTTTAGAGGTGGTTTGTCATTACCTTCCTCTGTGTAGCAACCTTGGGGTTCCTTGTTGGTCTCCCATCCAAGTACTAACGTAAGAACGTAAGAACCAAGGCCAACCCCGCTTAGCTTTTGAGATCTGATGAGATCGGGCTAGCCTGGGCCATCTAGGCCAGGGCAGAGACAAAAACAGGGGGATTATCATTGCCTGCCTCTGTGTAGTAACCCATGACTTTCTTGGTGGTCTCCCATCCAAATATTAACCAGGGCCAGCCCTGCTTAGCTTCCAAGATCAGACAAGATAGAGCTACTCTGGGCCGTCCAGGTCAGGGCACTATATAAATAATGGATAAAAAATGCCAACAATGACAAAAATTAATGTCTATGTTCATCGTGAAAATAGGTCTGAGATGAAGTTGGGGATTGGTGTAATGGTTACACACGCGTAACCTTTCAGTAAACGGTAACATGGGTATTGCATCCCCCCTTTCTGGATGCCCATTGGGTGTGGCTACTGCAAACGTACCATTACAGGAAAAAAGGAGGAGGCAGCAAAACACAATTTAAAAAATATCCTCAGACAGAACTGAACATATTACAAAATAACAATAGATGCAAACTGCAGACAATTGGGCGAAAACGCACAGGAGGTTTTGCCTTGGATTTGCCACTCTCTAGATTCGCATTTTCCCCATCTGAATTCTCAAAGCTCTGCATGGGGGTTTATTTTTGAGTTTTGAGAATTTGGCTGGGGAAAACGTGCATTTAAAGAGCAGCAAATCCAAGGCAAAACCTCCCATGCGTTTTTGTCCAATATTGTATCAAACAGCACTAATAAATCCAGTAGATCAATTATCGTGATGTTTGTTTAGAAGGCAATGCTGTCTATAACATTTTTAAAACCCTGCGCATTTTTTTCACACTGGAATTCAATAACTAAATGGGTTGGGGCCCAGCCCTCCTTTTGTCCCCTGCCCTATTTATGAATAGTGCCAAGGAAGAAAGGAAGAAAACAGTGTATTGGATGTAATTCTTTATTACCTTTTTCTGATTTCCTCCCCAACTTGTTACTTTAAAAAAAAAATTAAGCAAGAAAAAAAAGGGGGGGAGAATGGCTAGTGAGGTGCTAATTTGTTTAATTCGAGCCAGCTGTTTTATTCCACTATGGCAGCTGGCCAGAGGACGGCATTACTGGCGGGCTCTCTGCTGCACTGCAGTGCCACTGCTGCAGGTGGCCAGAGGTGGTATTGCAACTGCAACTCTGCAGGCATCAGGACCCACATGGAGCCAATAGGGTTCCCTTGGACGTGTAGCACTTGGCTCCTCAGTCTGAGCAACGCATCATTCAGGCTATGGTTGCCAGCTGTCTCTGGAACAGGGGTCCCACGCCTTTTTGAACCAATGGGCCCCTTTGGAATTGTGACCCAGTACGGAAGAAAATGGAGAAAATGGCTGCTTGGGCCATCAGACTCTATGGCATTGAAGTCCCTCCCCTCCCCAAACCCCATGGTTGGGGACCTCTGCCCTAGAAGCGTACCCAGTGTGCCTCTGTGCCTTTAACAGCGAGTTGTTCTGCACAAAACGGCAAGCCACGCTTTTAAAGAGTTTGGAGAGGAGGCTTATTTGGCAGATGGGCCTTGTCCTAAGGGCCTCAGAGCAGAGCAAAGAAGCCGGCAGCCCCAGGGCGCAGACAGAGCCGCCGTCTCCATTTACCTGTCTGACCCCCTGCCTGCATTCCCGCCCGGCGTCCCAACTCAGGGCTGTACATTTTGTTCAAGAGCAGCACAATGAACACAGAGCTCAAGCTAAAATAGAAGATGGTTATCGGACGAACACACAATGAGAAAGCTCTCATATTCATTTGGCCTAATTTGGTATTCATTCTAGTACCCTTTTGAATGACAGACACGTGAATTCATGAACAAGATAACGGCTGCCGTGGGCATTCCAAGAGGGATGAAGCATGAATGAACTTTCCCCCTACCTGACCTCTTCCTGCTAAACTCTGACATGTAGCTGGTGTAGCCCTGGCAGATGGCAATTGGGGACCAGAAGGGTGGGATGGAGTTAGGTCTGCCAACCTCCGGGTACTAGCTGGAGATCTCGTGCTATTACAACTGAGCTCCAGACGATAAGAGATCAGTTCCCCCGGAGAAAATGGCTGCTTTGGCCATTGGACTCTATGGAATTGAAGTCCCTTCCCTCCCCAAACCCTGCCTCCTCAAGCTCTGCCCCCAAAACCTCCCGCTGATGGCGAAGAGGGACCTGGCAAGCCTAGATGGAGTGGAACTATATATATATATATATATACTCCCCCCCACACACACAATCAATCCAGCAGTGCAATGTTAATGCAAGTAAAATGTTACCCCCAGAGCTGGCACAGAGAAGGGGGCATGGCTCAGCATTAGAGCATCTGCTTGGCACACAGAAGGTCCCAGTTCAACCCCCACCATCTCCAGTTGAAAGGACCAGGCAGTAGGTGATGTGAAAGACCTCAGCCTGAGACTCAGGAGAGTCACTGCCAGTTTGAGTAGGCAATACTGGTCTTGATAGACTCAGAAGTCACCTTTGTTTAGCCGTGGCCAGTGGCAGAGCATTTGCTTTGCATGCTGAAGACCCCAGGTTCAAACCCTGGCATCTCCAATTCAAAGGGCCAGGCAGTAAGTGATTTGAAAGATCTCTACCCGGGACCCCGGAGAGCAGCTGCCGGTGTGAGTAGCTAATAGTGAGCTTCGTGGGCCGATGGTCTGATTCAGGATAAGGCAGGTTTAGCTGTCCGGGTATTCATGTGATATGAAGCCACAGTTCACACTGTCCCAGAATCCAATGTCCCACACTCACAACACAACAACTAGAGATATGTGCACAGCCAATAACTCGGCAATCTATTTAACAATGTGTGTCTTTGTGTCCTTAGATTAAAATGCACTGAGATTCAATTTTCTCAATATTTCTATTGCTTTCTATTAACCCAACACTAGGCAAATGTTAAATGATAACCCAAGAAAATAATAACTAGATGAGCTGGGCTTGCCCTCAATTCTACTCCTGGCCCAGACAAAGATTCAGGGTTACTGGAAAGCTGACGGTGGGACTGGTTTCCTTGCCCAACATTTTCTCCAGAGGAATTTTGTGAGTAAAGATCCAGTAAAGCTACAACTAACCACATCTGCAGTGGGAATAAAAGTTTCGTTCCTGTTTGGTGCCTGATTCACATTGCTTTTTTAAAAACAATTTTTTTTTAATCCACTCCGTCCCACCATCTGATAGTCCACTTTGCAAAGAATTCGTATCTTACCCACTGAGCAAGTTGTGGAGAACCTGAGACGGTTTCCACCCCCACGTGGCACTGTTTCAGAGCTGAGCTTAGCAAGGGACAACAGGAACCGAGCGCAGAAGCTTCGCCAATGTGAAGACTGTCAAAGGTCAAATGCCATCAAGTCAATGGAATACATTCTCTGGCTATTGCAAAGTGTTTGATGATGTCACAGTGGGGAGGAGTTCCTCAAGCAGAGCGACCAATGGCATGCAAGGGTTATGCATGCTTCGCTCCAATGAGCTTTCCCAAAGTCATCAGGCTGCTGGAGAGCTCCGTGGATCCACGTGTGCCATGCACAGATCCTGTGGACGGAACACCATTGTTGGTGCAATGATTCAAAAGCATTCAGGACACACCCCATCTTCCATTTGGACAAAGCCAAGTAAAAAAAAACCTGTAGCTTTGCAGTCTCCATGGCTCAAAACCATCTCATCCAGATGTACAAGGATTTTGAACTTAAAAACACGGACTGAAAGGGCTGAGAGCCAGCGTGGTGGTTTGGAGTGGTAGACTCTGATCTGGAGAACCGGATTCGATTCCCCACTCCTCCACATGAGCGGCGGATGCTAATCTGGTGAACCGGGTTGGTTCCCCCACTCCTCCACATGAAGCCAGCTGGGTGATCTTGGGCTAGTCACAGTTCTATTAAGAGCTCACTCAGCCCCACCTACCTCACAGGGTGTCTGTTGTGGGGAGGGGAAGGTGATTGGAAGCTGGTTTGATTCTGCCTCAAGTGGTAGAGAAAGTCGGCATATAAAAACCAACTCTTTTCCAAAAGCAACAACAAAGCACACAGTGTTATGAGCAAATACACTCTTTGCAAAAATTCAACAAAAATCTAGAGCTGAGGGCTTTTTTCTTTAAAAGGCTCATGTTCTTAGAGATGTGTGTTTTTATTGAGGATTCTGTCAAGGATATCTATCAATGGCTATGAGTGGTGGCAGCCACAACCTCCCCCTGCAAAAGCTGTACCTAGGGTGTGGTTGGAAGGGCCAACACAACAACTTTGAGAGCCAATGCTATGTAGGGGTTAGAGTGTCGCACTAGGATCTGGGAACCCAAGATTGAATCCACACTCTGCTGTGAGATCTTGCTGGGTGAGCTTGGGTCTGTCGCTCTGTCTCAGCCTAACCTGCCTCACAGGGCCATTGTAAGGCTCATAGAATCATAGGGCAAAAATGCATGGGAGGTTTTGCCTTGGATTTGCCGTCCTCTAAATGTACGTTTTCCCCAGCCAAATTCTCAAAACTCCAAACTAATCCCCCATGCAGAGTTTTGATAATTCAGTTGGGGAAAATGTGCATCTAGAGAGCAGCAAATCCAAGGCAAAACCTCCCATGCGTTTTTGCCCATAGAATCATAGAACCATAGAGTTGGAAGGGACCACCAGGGTGGAGGAGAGGAGAATGATGTAACTTGCTTTGGGTCGCCAGTGGGGAGAAGGGCAGGAAATAAATGTATAAACTTCAACAGATCTGGGTTCGGTCATTTGCTGCAAGAGCGACCTCTTGGGTTCCATAGTGGAAGAAAGACAGGGTAGAAATGCAGTAAATCCAGAATGATTAATTCTTCTGAATATGTAAACAGGCTCAGAAAGATGCAGATGGAGGACTCCAGCTAAGTTGCTTCTGACAGGCTGCCCCCCCCCCCGAGAACAATGCTGGCCCTCCTATCTCATACTTGTCAGTCTGCCAAGAACTTCGTGATCCAGATGAGCCAAACAGGAGCCGACTATGAGACTGTGAAAGAACAGAGTGTGCCGCACATAGCGTGAGGGATGGGAAGTCTCCATCGCCCGAAAACACCTCCTGCAGATTCAGAGGATTCCAATGCCCAATTTGTACAAACAGATGAGGCGATTGTCTCTTTTCCAGGATGAGACACTTCAAACTGGAACTCGATGCTCTTGTGCCTGAATTCCCCTCCAAAAGGAACAGCGTTGTGGCAGATTGAAAATTAATTGTTGGGGAGACGGGTGCCAGTCCAGCCTCTGCCGGCACATCCTCCTAGTTTTCTGTCCGCGGGTTTTTTTTTTTACTGCCTGGAGGTGCATTCGCTCAACCTGACATCCTTCCGCCTGCCGCCTGAAGGGCTCCAGAACAGACAGCTCGACTTGCCCGTCTGCTGCTTGAGAGAGTGAAGTCAGTGGGCCAAACTAAGGTGTGCCGGTGTCCTTGTGGCCGCCACGGGGAAGCGGCTGCTGATTTAAAGTGATTTTAAAATGTCCAATTCCTGATCCTGGTTTGGCCCGCAGCATAGCGGGCTCTTACCCACTGCCAGTGGCACCTTTTCTGGCGCCTGCCAAGTGTTTTTAGGAAGTGAGTGGGGCTTTTGCCCAGCAAGGCTTCTGATTGACTATTGGAGATTTGAATGGCTGAAATGTCAGGCCACTCACTTAACTTCCCTCACAAGGTTGTGAGGATAAAATGGCGGAGAGGAGAACGTTGGAAGCCGCTATCGAACCCCATTTCTCTGGTTAGACTTCACCTAGAGTATTGTGTTCAGTTTTGGGCACCGCAACTTAAAAAGGATGTAGAAGTAGAGGCAGCACGGCTGCCCTCTGAAACATGTCAAGAAGTTCACCAATCCTGTGATCCCTGCTTCTCTTTTGTGTGTGAAGGCACACATGGGCCTTAGGCAGAAGCATGGGACCCACTGAGCAGCAAGCACATGGCAGTAAGTGACAGGTCATCAGAGTCACCCAACAGGAAATGGAGGAACCGCGGTCTCTGGACTCATCTGTGTGAAAAGGAATTTGTACTACAATTCAGGAATTTCACCTCTGTGCCCTGAAGTTCCTCTCAGGGCCAACCTTGCGGAACAACAAGTTGCGGAGCAACTTGATCCAAAAGTGGTGATCAGCATTTCCCTGGGCATGTAAGAAAGGGCCACGAGAGCTATAAAGAGAAGCAAATGTGGAGCTGTCTACCTATGTGCCCTAGCAGTCGGTCCTTCGATAAAGCAGCCAAAATTAGCAGGTCTGTAGTAGCTTTGTGACTCTCCTGAAGGTCCCACCCCTGAGTAGGAGACCAGGGATCTAAAGTCAGCCTTGTCTGATGCTACCGCCTACAGCTACGGAGAGGATGTTTCTATTTTAATATGGAACACATGATTCCATCTCAGTGTTCTTCTGCATCCAGACGTAGAGTTCTGCAAAGACAACTTTATGCAGTTGCACCTCCAGATGAACTCAGACACTGCGCATGGTGAAAGAAGATGTTTGGTCAGCATACATGTGGCCCAACACTTTGGCTTCTGGATCAGGGATGGAAAAGGCAACTCTGAACTATGCTGTAGTGTTAGTCAAACTTTAAAGGCCAGGAGGGTGAATGATAACCGACAAGGACATTAATGACTGAAAACTACATTATCCATAATGCAACATGTAAGCTGGCATGGTGAACTCTGGGGTGTGTAGTTCATGCCTAATTGGATCAAAAATGGATGCTTCCAATCTAGGGTTGCCAGCTGTCTACTGACAACCTTGGGAGCTTCCAGGAGCGGGGCACTGCAATGGCATGGCACAGAAACATCACTTCTGGTTATGCACCTGGAAATGATGTCATGGTGTTTCTCTAGGAATTTTTCACATCTGTATGTGGGGGGAAACCATTGAGTTTTGGGTAATTCCTAGAGTGTCACCATGATGTCAGTTCCACATATGTCACCAGAAGTGACTTCGCAGCATTGCGCCACTGTAGCAGGTTCATTCAGCCCAGGGCGGGCACTATAGAAGGAGACCATTATCAATGCTGGGAAGTTAAAAACAAACAAACCCAAACACATCGTCTCTTTCATTTGACTGCAACATGACTCGTTTCTCGAAGGTCTCTCACACCAGGGTCTTCGTCAAAATCCCCCTCTGGTTTAGGGATGCCAACCTCAAGGTGATGGCTGGAGATCTCCCGCTATTACAACTGCTCTCCAGCTGATAGAGTTTAGTTCACCTGGAGAAAATGGCTGCTGTGGTATTGGACTCTATGGCATTGAAGTCCCTCCCCTCCCCAAACCCCGCCCTCCTCAGGCTCTACCCCAAAGACCTCCTGCCAGTGGTGAAGAAGGACCTGGCAACCCTACTCTGGCTGCCAGCTCCAGCCTATTCAGGTTTTTGTAGGCCTCTGTGCTCAACAATCACACCACTCTCTTCAAAATAGAATAGAATATTTATATATTAATGTAACACTTCTCTTTACAAAATAAATTCAACGGCAAGCAACAGCAACAACGGTTGGAAGCGGGGTGGGGGGAGATCAGAGCTGCCTGTGTCTGCAGGAGGAAGGAGTGTGTACAGTCAATCATCGGCATGGGGTCGGGGGGGGGGCGCATATGGACCGGGCCCAGCACTTTGTGGCAGCCCCGGCTGCAGCCTCGTCCTTCTCTGCTCTGTCGTCCTCTGCCTTGGAGCAGCCTCTTGGTCCATGAGCCAGGAAGAAGGTCCTCAAGGGATCGCCGTCCATGGGCCTCCACAGTGGGTCAAATACCTGCATTTCAGGGCCTGGCCTTTGGTCACCGCCTGTGAGGAAACAAAGGGAATGGTCAGAAATGGCCTATGCAAGCCGTATGTGTGTGTTAAGTGCCGTCAAGTCGCTTTCGAATCATGGAGACCCTATGAATTAATGTCCTCCAAAAGTCCTGTCTTTAACAGCCTGTCTCAGGTCTTGCAAACTGAGGGCTGTGGCTTCCTTTATAGCAGTGGTGGTGAACCTATGGCACGCGTGCCAGAAGGGGCACGCAGAGCCCTCTCTGTGGGCACGCGTGCAGTCGCCCCAGCACATCTAGAGAGTTGCAAATCCAAGGAAAAACCTCCCGTGTGATTTGGCCATTTGGTCCCTCCCCTCGCCTGCCGGCCACGCTAAGACACTGTGGGATCCACCCGGGCCTGCCTCCCACCTTCCTTCCCCCCCTGCTTCCTAGAGCCTCCCAATGGGCCGCTCAGTAGCCGAGCAGCTCCGGAGCAGCAGCAGGCAGCAGTGGTGGGGCGGGCATGGAGCAGCGAAGCCGGGGGCGGCTGCTGCCGCCGCTGCTGGCCATCCTGGCCGGCGCGCAGTATGAGAAGTACAGCTTCCGCGGCTTCCCGGTGGCCGAGCTGCTGCCGCTGCAGCCTGCCTATGTGGAGCAGTACGAGGGTGAGGGCTGGAAGGAGAGTGTCCGCACCCTGGAGGCCAGCCTGCGCCTCCACTGCCTACTGCGCAACAGCGAGGCGCACAGCCACCAGCGGCAAGGCGCCGGGGGAGCCCTGGCTTGGGGAGCCGGCCTTTGGAAAACCGGGACCTGGCGCCACGCCGGACAAGGGGCTGGCTGAGCTGGAGCTCTTCGGGCGCGTCCTGTAGCGCGCCTCCTGCCTGCGGCACTTCAAGCGGGGCCTGCCCGTCCTCCAGCTCCGCTACCCACCGGCCGAGACCCTGCGTGACTTCCAGTGATGCACCCCTTACCTGTACCTGCACTACTATAAGGTGAGGGGCGCCCCCCCCCCAGAGACCATCCGGCCGTGCAATCCTGTGCAGAGCGACTCCACTAGCATGAGATGAAGTGGGGATGTTAATGTATGAGTTGTTTTTTCTAAACAAAAACTTCAGTATTTAGGTTAAATTGCAGTGTTGGCACTTTGCGATAAATAAGTGGGTTTTGGGTTGCAGTTTGGGCATTCGGTCTCTAAAAGGTTCACCATCACTGCTTTATAGAGTCAATCTATCTCATGTTGAGTCTTCCTCTTTTCCTGCTGCCTTCAACTTTTCCTAGCATGACTGTCTTTTCCAGTGACTCTCGTCGTCTCATGATGTGACCAAAGTACGACAACCTCAGTTTAGTCATTTTAGCTTCTAGGGCCGGTTTTTTTGGCAGTCCACTGTATCCGTAACCCTCTCCTCCAACACCACATTTCAAAGGAATCTACTTTCTTCCTATCAGCTTTCTTCATTGTCCAGCTTTCACATGCAAATGTGCAAGCTACAGCCATAAAAATATAGGTTCCCCTCCCCCCCGCATGAAAGGGGACCACTACTACCAGAAGGGACAGAAAACACAAAAAAGGGAAAATGTTCTAGATCAGGGATCCCCAGCATGGTGCCCAAGGGTGCCATGGCACCTGTTGAACACCTTTCCTGGTGCCTGCCAAGTGTATTTTTTTTTAAGTGGGCAGGGCTTTTGTCCAACAAGGCTTCTGACTGACCATTGGAGATATGATTGGCTGTGTAGATTTTTTTTTTTAAACTCTTTGGCAGCAGCTGCCACAATGTGGAAAAATCATTTAAAAAAAATACAAATTATTCATATTAAAACAAGCCATTAAAAACAAGCATAAAGGAACACTCAGCAGCCAAAAATAGCATTCCTCCAGCCAGAAGTAGACCACAAAAAAGCTAAACAAGAGGGAACCCCTCAGTTAAAGGCCTGGATTTAAAAAAAAGGGGGACCACCACTGAAAAAGCCCTCTCTGGTCGCTACCTGCCTCCCCTCTGTAGGCCAGGGCAGAGAGAACGGGGCTTGGTCAGAGGACCTGAACTGGTGGGCTGGACAACAAGGGACGAGGAGGTCCTTCAAGGACCCCCCAGCCGCTCGATTTCGGCCTCCTTTCTCCGACAGTGGCTCTCTGTGTTCTCATGCCAGGAAAGAAGGTCCTTCCCTACATCTGCTACAAGAAGTTCTTCAAGGCCTTCTATGCATGCCTGTTTCCCCTGCGGTCACCGCTGCGATGACTTTGCCCGCGTTTTCAAATTTGAGATAAAACAGGTCTCTGAAATTGTTCTGGGGGGTGTACCAGGAGAGGCGATCCCAAAGATATGGTCCCAGACCTTGTAAGGCTTTAAAGGTCAAAACCAGCACCTTGAACCTGATCCGGTACTCCAGATGGAGCCAGTGCAGTTGACGAAGTACTTGCTGTATATGTTTCCACAGCGAGGTCCCCCGGATCAATCTCAAGGGCAGCCTTATGTACAGCCAGTTACAGTAGTCTCGCCCAGAGGTGACCGTCACGTGGATCACTGTGGCTAGGTCAAGGCGGGAGAGGTAAGGCACCAGCTGCCGGGTCAGGCGGAAATGAAAAAAAGCTGCCTTGACCATGGATGTGACCTGGGCCTCCATCGATAAGGAGGTATCCAGGATCACACCCAGACTCCTGATGGCAGGTGCAGGTGTTAATTACATGTCATCAAGAGCTGGGAGCTGGCACTCCACCCCTGAACCACTCCAACCCAGTCATAGGACCTCTGTCTTTGATGGATTCAGATTCTCCAACCACTCAGTCATGGCATCCAAGCACCTGGCCAGTGTGTCCAGGGCAGAATCCATCTATCAGCAGATAAAGCTGGGTGTCATCAGCATTCTGATGATAACCCAGCCCAAAACTCCTGGGCAAGCGGGTGCATATAGATGTTAAACAACATGGGAGATAGGACCACACCCTGCGGCACCCCATACACCAAAGGGTGCCACTGTGATACCACCTCCCCAAGCGCGACCCTCTGTCCCTGACCCTGGAGAAAGGAGAACAGCCATTGACGGGCTGTGCCCCGGATCCCAGTGTTGGCAAGGGGGTGTTCTAAAAGATCATGATCAACCATGTCGAAGGCTGCTGACTGATCTAATAATATCAGCAGCCTTGACCCACCTAGATCCAGCTGTCAACAGATATCATCTGTGAGTCTCCATCCCATGGCCAGAGCGGAAACCCGTCTGTCCATCTGTCTGTCTGTCTGTAGTGTTGATATGGAAGGCCCAGGCAAGCCCGACCTCATCAGATCTCAGAAGCTAAGCTTCGTCCCTGGTTAGTAACTGGATGGGAGACCACCAAGGAAGTCCAGGGTTGCTATGCAGAGGCAGGCAATGGTAAATTACCTCTGTTTGTCTCATGCCTTTAAAATCCTATGGGATCACCACCATAAGTCAGCTGCGACTTGACGGCACTTTCCACCAAAGATCATTCGGCAGGGAGTAAACTGTTTCAGCAGATTTGTTCTTTTAATTGTGGATTTTAACCTGTAAACTAATGTGATTTTAACTGTTGTGGGAATTGCTGTGAACAGCCCTGCGCCTGACATACCGTAGTTGGGAAAGGGTGGCACAGAAATCAAATAAGTAAACAGGTAAGTAAGTAAGTAAGTAAGTAAGTAAGTAAATGTTTTTGTGTATTCTTAATTAGTTGTTTTATTTCTGCGGTTTAAAAACTTGTTATTTTATTGAGGTGTGTTTTTAAATTTGGTGCCCTTTAAAATCTGTAATCTGTGCTTTTTAACTCAACGTATTTTTAATTAGTGTATTTTTTTAAAAAAAATCTTGCTAACCGGATTTTGTCTCCTTGTAACCTGCTGTTGCACTGTTAGCTGTTCTGAGTCATAGCAGATAAGGGAGATTATAACTGTTTCCAGTAAGTCAGATAGTAAAGCAGGAAGAAAGAAAAGCCCTTTGTCTTGGCACAAACTGTCTGGAATAAAAGGCCTGATTTGGAAGCCCACTCTTTGCTGCTCCACCTCAAGAGCCCGAAGCTTGAGTGACCACCACAGCCCTTGCAGAGCCTCCATAATCCCTCCAACTAGGGTTTCCAACCTCCACATGGGGTCTGAAGATGATTTCCAGATGACCAAGATCAGTTTTTGGAGGGTGGACTCATATTGTAAGCTCCTGACCCTTCGAACCAGAAATCACCACAGAGTCATATAGAATCCAAGCAGATGGCTTTTACTGGTCAAAAAGGCAATACAGTGCATACAGGGAACTATGGCAGCTATGAGAGTCTCACTAGCCGAACGATAATATAAGGCAGTAAATGGCGGGAGATTATACAACATCAGCATACACAGACAGAGTCAACTTTCCCAGGAGCAGTATTCCCAGGCCTTGGTATGTGTGGTCGGCCTTGAGGCTAGACAGTACAGTACCGACACAGAAACAATACTGAAACCGAGATAGCAGCCTGACATCCTGCTCCCCTTAAGGCCCCCTCCCAGTCCGCAAGGGGGATGGTCTGTCCGGGTAGGCAGTGTGAAAGGCATCGATTAGTTTGGGGGCGGAGACATCTCGTGCGCGAACCCATTCGTCGTAGGCAGGGGGGAAGTGTTTCCAACGGACCAAATACTGTAGGTTTCCATGGTGAACACGAGAGTCAAGGATTTTGGAGACTTCGAAGTGCTCTTCCCCCCCCACCATAATGGGCTGTTCGGGGGGCGGATCGGGATGCCATTGTGGAGAGGCCGTATGGGGCTTCAGGAGGCTAATGTGGAAAACGGGATGCACACGCCTCAGGGTTTTCGGGAGAGCTAATTCCACCGTGACAGGATTTATGACCCGTGTGATCGGGAAAGGGCCAATGAATTTAGCATTGAGTTTAAGGCACGGACGGGTGGAACGTAGGTTTTTGGTGGAAAGATAGACCAATTTACCCACTCGCAGTTCGCCCCCGGGGGAACGATGTTTATCAGCTTGTGCTTTGTATTTGCGCTTGGCTCGGTCGAGATTGCTAACGAGCCAAGGCCAAGTGGTACGGAGGGTGTGTGCCCAGGAAGCAACGTCAGGATCTCCCTCCCCCTCCACATTACTTCTGGGCGTAACAGGACCAAAATCCTGTCCATATACTGCATAGAATGGGCTAAAACCTGTAGATTGATGTACAGCATTATTGTAGGCATATTCTGCAAAAGGTAACAGTTCTACCCAGTTATTTTGGTGGTAGTTTACATAACACCGTAAATAACATTCAAGGACAGCATTTACACGTTCAGTTTGACCATCGGTTTGAGGATGGTATGCAGTAGACAATCCTTGTTCAACCCCCACCAACTTGAGGAATGCTTTCCAAAACTTGGAAACAAAGCCACTGCCGCGGTCACAGATTATTTTGCGCGGAAACGAATGTAATTTGAAGATATGTGTCACGAAGAGGCGGGCCATTCTTTGAGCAGAGGGGATCCCTGCGCATGGAACTAAATGGATTTGCTTGGAAAACAAATCAGTAACAACCCATAACACAGTTTTTCCCCCGCTGAGAGGGAGATCAGTCATAAAGTCCATAGCAATCACTTCCCATGGTCTGGTGGGTGTTTCTAGAGGTTGCAGTAGCCCCGGGGGTTTGCCTTGTGATCGCTTCACTGTGGCGCAAACAGGGCAGCTGCGAATAAAAGAGTCAACGTCGGAACGCATTCCCCCCCACCAAAATTGTCTGCGCAATAAGTGGAGAGTTTTTAGGAATCCAAAGTGTCCAGCTGTTTTTACTCCATGAGCTAAGTGTAAGACGTCTTTTCGAAGTGCCTTGGGTACATACAATTTAGAGTCTTTGTACCATGAGCCTCCCTGTTCTATTACCCCAGGGGGTAGGGTGTGAGTGGAGCGTTCAGAAAGGCAGTGGTTCCGAAGGGTATTTAAAAAGGATTCGGAGATGGGAACCTTGGCGGGAACCCCCCCTTCCGGCTATAGTAGTCTTAGGACCAGCTATGGGGGTAGTGCTTACGTGCGGTGGTGCGCAGATTGTAGGCGGTAGGGCAGCCGGTGGGGTTGGAGGAGTGGAATCGTCAGTTCGTTGTTGTTGCGAGGGCGGTTGGGTAGCCGCTCGGGTTGGAGGTGCTGGAGAACTGGATCTGGGATGCTGTTGCTGAGATCGAGTTTGCACGGCCAGTACCGGAAGGGCTCCCCTTTGCGTAGGGGTGAACAGAGAGTCAGTTGGTCTCTCGAGTTTTACCGGGTATTGTGGCAACCGGGAGAGGGCATCTGCGAGAACGTTTTGCTTCCCAGGAACATGCTTTAGGACGAAACGAAACTGAGCGAAGAATTCAGCCCAACGTTGTTGTTTTGCTGATAGTTTATGGGACCCCGTGAGGGCAGCTAGATTCTTGTGATCGGTCCAAACCTCGAAGGGGATATTGGACCCCTCTAAGAATTGTCTCCATAGAGTCAGGGCATGGTGAACGGCCGCTGCCTCTTTTTCCCAAATGGGAAATTTTCTCGAAAAGTAAGCGCACGGGTGAAGGAGGCCATCCGGACCTTTCTGGAGGAGGGCCCCTCCCATAGCTACATCGGAGGCATCGACTTGCACAATAAACATTTGGTTTGGGTCCAGGTGCTGTAGTACGGGTTCGGATGTGAAGAGGCGTTTGAGAGCCACAAACGCGGCTTGGCATTGATCAGTCCACAGGATTTTTGCGGAGGGTAAGGTAGCTGTGTTTGCTTTCCCTTTGGTTTTTAGTAGATCAGTAATGGGTAGGGCCACTTGGGCGAAGTTAGGAATGAATCCTCGATAAAAGTTTGCAAATCCCAAAAACTGTTGCACTTGCTTGCGGTTGGTGGGAGGAGTCCAATCGAGAACGGCTTGGACTTTGACAGGGTCCATGCGAAGACCTTGGTGGGAGATTATGTATCCTAAAAATGTGAGCTGGCTTTGATGAAACTCGCATTTAGCCAGTTTTGCAAAGAGTTGGTGGTCGCGCAGGCGCTGCAGAACTTCTCGGACTAGAGTTACATGCTCTTCCATGGTTTTTGAATAAATAAGAATGTCGTCTAAGTAAACCACCACCCCGCGATACAGCAAGTCATGAAGGATTTCGTTGATGAGTTGCATAAAGACCCCCGGGGCCCCTTTTAATCCGAACGGCATCACGAGGAATTCATACATACCGAAACAGCTAGAGAAGGCAGTGAGGTGCTCATCTCCTTCGCGGATGCGGACTCGGTAGTAGGCTTCCACCAAGTCTAACTTGGAGAACACCCGGCCCTCCTGTAACTGTCCCAAAATATCAGATATTAATGGGATAGGATAGGCGTTGGTTTGGGTAACCGCATTGAGTTTCCTGAAGTCAATGCATAAACGAAGGTCGCCCTCTTTTTTTCGGACAAAAAACGCGGGGGCCGAGTTCGGGGCATTCGATGGGCGAATGAACCCTCTGGCGAGGTTTTTGTCAAGGAAGTCCCGGAGAACAGTGCGCTCGGAAGCGCTCATAGGGTAAATCTTACTTTTGGTTAATGTGCAGTCCTTGACCACCTCAATTGTACAGTCTGAGGCCCGGTGGGGGGGTAAGGTATCACATTCTTTAAGGTCGAAGACATCCGCAAAGTCTCGATATACATTAGGTAGGACTGGAAGTGCTGGGACATCGGAGGCCAATGCTGGTACGGGCGGATATAACAGTGCAAAGTTCTGCCGGTGCTGATTGCACATGGGGCTGGCGAAGGAGATAGTGTTTGTTTCCCAGTTAATACTGGGACTATGTCCTTTAATCCAGTTAATACCCAAGACCACTTCAAAACGGATAGGGGCTATAGTGAAGTCTATTTGCTCCCAGTGGGAGCCAATTCCCATTGCCACCCCTATGGTGCGGTGATCAACTGGACCCCCCTGGAAATGGCTCCCGTCCATTTGGGCAAATTGGACGGGGGCGAGTAAAGCCTCAGATTCGGCTCTGAGTGCAGCAAAAGTGGCTTCGCTTATGAGAGTGCGACAGCAACCGGAGTCGATTAGTGCTTTGACGGGTAGTTGTGGGCCACCGTTAATGTGTTGTAAAACTGCATCCACGTAGACGGTGGAGTCCACTTCTTTGGTTTTGGTAGGAGCATTCGGTTTAACAGGAGGATCCTGAGAGATCTGTGGAGACGCTCCATTCACCACAGACCGGAGCCGTTTTTTGACAAGTCGAGGGGAGATTCCAGGTTTAAGGCTAGAGAATTCCAAGGATTTTCCTCATCCGAAGAGGGAAAGTTGTCCCCCAATGGGGCACTTGTAATCCGAGACCCGGCGGGGTCGTTGGTAGTAGGCAGGGAGGCTGGGTCTCCGGCATGGAGTGCAGAGGGTGTGGGTCTTCCCGGAGCTGCGCTGCGGGTGGCCGCGGTGCCTCTGCGTGGTGGACGACCTCTGGCGCGGGTCGTCGTGCTGGGACGAAATAATTCATGGCGGTGCGGGCAAACAGCTGCAAAGTGGCCCATTTCTCCGCAAGTAAGACAGGCACCTCTCTGAAATCGGACTTCACGTTCCTGGGGCGGACGTGGAGGATTTCGTGGGACGGGCGGTGGTGCCTTGGATTGCGGCTTTTGGGTGCCTTTTTCCTTGTGCTTTTGACGGACTAGGGAAATAAAGCGTCGGCGGCTTTCCACTTCCTCGGCCAATAGAATCCAGTCTTCAAGGGTATCGGGATCGCCCCGCATGTATGACCAGTTCAGAACGTCAGGGTGCAAGGCTTCCCTGAAATGATGAATTAGGGTGGCCAGCCTACAATTTTGCTTGCCAGTCGTTGAAATTCATCGGCAAATTCTCGAACTGTAGCAGAGCCTTGTTTTAGTTGCAAGAGTTCCGTTTTGGCTCTTTCCCCCAGGAAGGGGTCTTCAAACCTCCTTCTTAGAGCAGTCATGAAGTTGTTGAGGGAACGAATAGCTCGAGAGCGGGTGTCAAACTGGAGGACCATCCAGTCAGCTGCTTTACCTGTCAGAAGGGAAGCTACATAACGCACCCGGCTATCTTCCGTGGGGAAAAGTTGTCCTTGTTCTCGCATATAACTGTCCACTTGATGCAAGAAACAAGGCAAAGTCTCGAGAGATCCGTCGTACGTAGTCCTCAATTTAAGTTGCTTCCAAGGGCCGGGCGCAGGTTGGCCCGGTTGCACGGGTGGTCCGGGCGGAGGAACAACAGGAGCTCCGGGAGGCAAGGGTGGAGCAGGCACATTAGCGGGTGGTTGGGGTGGCTGGATGGGCACCCCCTGACCCGGTATCGGAACAGGCTGTGCTTGGGCTATCAGGGTTTGTTGTAATTGCCTGTTATCCTGAAGCATACGTTCCATTAGTTCTTGGAGTTGATCAACACGGTCGGAGAGCTCCCGATTCTGGGCTCGTAAGAGGTGAACCTCCTCACTTGGGCCACCAGTGAGATGAGGTTTACTGGTCCGGAAGCTCGTGGCCCATTGAGAGCTATCTCCATAAAGATCCTCGTCTTCAGACTCTCCTGAGTCTCGACGTCGGTCAGCCAAACGGCGTGCGCGTTGGGTCGCGCGCGACGGGACAAACGCCGGGGAAAAAGACAGACCTGATAGCCCTTGTACAGTGTCCTTGGGGCGCGTATCCATTCTCGCCCGATCCCTAACCCTTGCTGCTGCCGCCTTGGCTGCGTCAGCAGCCTCTCTCTCTCTTGCGACCTTAGCCGCTTCGGCGGCATCCTTATCCGCAAGAACTTTGGCGTTCTCAAGTCTTAGGGCAGCCTCCGCCGTAATGCGCGGTAAAAGTTCTGTTTCCAGGAGTGAGAGTATGGGGTCGGATTCCCCGCCCAGCAAGGGTTGTATTCGAACCGCCAGTGCAGGTGCATCGGCTCCAAAAGTCGAGGTCAAAGCTTGAGCCAAGGTGGCGACCGGGGTGTCCTTTGTACATTCCACAAGGAGAAGAGCGGTGCGAATAGCGACTCGCTTGGCTTCAGCCTGACAGCTGGCCGCATCCGGGATCAGGGAAAAACCCTCCGGCGGGGCTCCTGCCATGGTAGAACTAGAGGAAAGAGTCTCTCGAGAAATAAGATTATCCAAAAGTCCAGTTAGTACTTGTAAATCCTCAGTTGCCAACCGGGCATCGTCCAGTAATTGATCCAAGTCTTGAAGATCTAAACGAGTATCAGTATCCTCCGACGTCAACATCCAGAGAGTCCCTTTAAGAGATTGCCACTGCTCCTGTACCAGTCCCCTCAAGTGGCAAACCTCTAGGGTAGTTCTGAAGAGTTCAGCGACTATGTCCTGTAACAGGGTGGGATCCTTCCGAGAGGAATCCAGGATAGTAGGTCACTCGGAGAGCTTCTCAGCTCCCATCCAAGCGGCAGGCGAACCCCCCTGGGCTCCAGCCTGACTAGTAGTACAATAAAGAAGATGATAGATAGCTGCCATAATGTAAGCTCCTGACCCTTCGAACCAGAAATCACCACAGAGTCATATAGAATCCAAGCAGATGGCTTTTACTGGTCAAAAAGGCAATACAGTGCATACAGGGAACTATGGCAGCTATGAGAGTCTCACTAGCCGAACGATAATATAAGGCAGTAAATGGCGGGAGATTATACAACATCAGCATACACAGACAGAGTCAACTTTCCCAGGAGCAGTATTCCCAGGCCTTGGTATGTGTGGTCGGCCTTGAGGCTAGACAGTACAGTACCGACACAGAAACAATACTGAAACCGAGATAGCAGCCTGACAATACTGAAACCGAAAACGGCCTTTTATGCAGGGACGTTTCCCCATGGTCATCCCTACTGATGGCTTCAAGGCTTCCTTTTGATTAGGCGTGCCTTTTCCGCCAATCACAGGTTGCCTCACTCTCCCTGCATCTTTTGCCCTCCCCTCCCCAGGCTCCACCCCCAAACCTCACATGAACACATGAAGCTGCCGTATACTGAAGCAGACCCTTGGTCCATCAAAGTCAGTATTGTCCACTCAGACTGGCAGCAGCTCTCCAGGGTCTCAGGCAGAGGTCTTTGACATCACCTACCTGCCTAGTCCCTTTAACTGGAGATGCCGGGGATTGAACCTGCATGCCAAGCAGATGTTCTACCACTGAGCCCTGGCCCCTCCCCCAGGAAATGTTGAATGATCTTTCCCTAGGTTTTTCAGGCTAGAAAAACCTATAGGCATAACAAGAGATTAACATTTGAGAGAAATGATCTACACAATGTTATGGATGCGAACTTCTCATTTAAACACATAAAGCTGCCTTATACTGAATCAGACCCTTGGTCCATCAAAGTCAGTATTGTCTACTCAAGACGGGCAGCGGCTCTCCAGGGTCTCAGATGGAGGTCTTTCACATCACCCCCTTGCCTGATCCCTTTAACTGGAGATGGCGGGGATTGAGCCTGGGACCTTCTGCATGCCAAGCAGATGCTCTACCACTGAGCCAGCCCCTCCCCTCAAACCTCCAGGAATCTTGCGTTGGCGACCCTACCCCCAGGCCGAACTAGAGAACCCTGAGAAAGTCCTTACTTGAACCTGAAGGCGCTGTACGGGTCCAGCAAGTGAGAGCTGGCCTGCTCCAGGTTCCAGTCGAACATCTCCAGGACTTTGTGACACTCCACCCGTGTCTTCAGGCCCAGGCAGAACAGCTGCTCCACCTGTGGGGAAGGAACGGCAGAGGGTCAAGCTTGGTGTGTGTGGGTGGGGGGGGGAAAGAAGGCTTCGAGCCAGAGTTGTCTACTGAGAAAGAGAAGTGTGGTGGAGTCGTCCCAATGCTGGACTAGGGTTGAGTTGACCCAGGTCCATGTTCCCACTCTGCTATGAAGCCTGCTGGGTGACCCTGGGGCCAGTCACTAAGTCTCACGCTAATGCATTTATTTATTTGCATCCCGCTTTACTCTCCACAGTTCGGACTCAAGAGCAGCTTAGGACACCGCTCTCCCCCTCCATTTTCTCACAACAACATCCCTGTGAGGTAGGCCAGGCCGAGAGTTTGTGACGGGCCCAAGGGCAACTAGCGACCTTCCACGGTAGAAGTGGGGATTCGAACCCAGAGCTGCTACTCTATCCGCTACACCACACTGGCTCTCCACTAACTTACATCAAAGGGTTGATATGAGGATAAATTGGTGGGGGGGATTAGATATGTAAAGCGCTGCTGGATCAGACCAGTCTTTCATTTAGTCTGTCTGTGTGTCCATGTGTATCTGTGTGTCTGTCTATCTATCTATCTATCTAATCTACCTACCTACCTACCTTCTTTATGCTCTACAGTGGCTTACATCATTCTCCAGCGTGGAGAGCCAGAATGGTGTCGTGGTTAGGAGCAGCAGAATCTAATTTGGTGAGCTGGGTTTGTTTCCCCACTCCTCCACCTGAAGCCAGCTGGGTGACCTTGGGCTAGTCACAGTTCTCTCTGAACTCTCTCAGCCCCACCTACCTCACAAGGTGTCTGTTGTGGGGAAGGGAAAAGAAGTTAATTGTAAGCCACTTTGAGACTCCTTAAAGGTAGATAAAAGTACCACCCCGTAAAACAAAGTCTGCCTAGGACACGTCGGGATGTGACGTCAATCCATGGGTCAGGAATGACCCAGTGCTTGCACAGGGGACCTTTACCTTTATAAAAGCCAACTCTTCTTCATGGAGGTTCCCTTAATGAACCATGGCTAGTAGTCACTGATGGACCTGTGTCCCCCCACCCCCCATGTATCTGTCCAACCTCCTTTTAAAGCCATCTATATCCCTGGTCCTCTTTTGGATGCACACTTAAACGTGCTGAGGTGGTTTGTGCACGTCAGGGAAGCTGAGAGCAATGCCGTAAGGGGTCTAGACTCTATCAAGAGACTAAACTCCTAACAGAGTCACTCAAGATGGAATGGTCTCAGCTGAGACACCAGACAAAGATGCATCCACCCCCTTAAGGGATCAATGGCCACATCCGCAGAAGAGAACAGGCAGTTCCAATGGGGACAGGGGCAGAGGAATCCCTGAAGATTAACTACTGGGCAGCAGCAGTAGTGGAAGGTGACACTGGCGGAGGATCTTTCGTAGACAACGGTAGTGCCACTACAACTAACCCTGGTTAGCACTGCGCAGAAGAAGGCACTGGTAAACCACTTCTGACCAACCTTTACCTTGAAAGCCCTTTGATGAGACAATCCAAAATAGAAAAGGATATAGCACTGGAAGATGGGACCCCCAGGTTGGATGGCACTCAGTCAGCTACTGGGGAAGAGCAGAGGACAAGTACAAGTAGTGCTGTCCTTAATGACGCAATTGGACTAAAGCCAAAAGGACATTCAGTGGTCGACGTGAATGGATGCAAAAGGAAAGGCCAAAGCTGTTCGACACACATAATAGGAACATGGAATGTGAGAAGCATGAATCAAGGTAAGCTTGATTACATAATTGGAAGAAGATGGAGAAGCTCTATTCTCTCGGCAAAAACAAGACCAGGAGTTGACTGTGGTTCAGATCATGAATTGTTAATATCGAAAATCAAGATAAAGCTTAAGAAAAACACCAGAACATTCATAGCACCAAAATACAATCTAAGCAATATTCCTGAAGAGTTTAAAGACCATGTAAAGAACAGATTTACATTGCTGAGTTCAAGTGAATGTAAACCAGAAGAACTATGGGTGGAAACTAGAGATATTATCAAGGAAGAATGTGCAAAGACTATTCCAGTAGCCAAAAGAAATGAAAAGCCTCGATGGATGTCTGAGGAAACTCTTAAAATTGCAAAAGTAGACAGTGACAGAAACAGAATCAAAAGTCTAAGTGCAACATTCCAGCAACTCGCACATAGAGACAAAGAGAACTATTATAATAACCAGTGTACAGAAACAGAAGAGAACAACAAAAAAGGAAGAACAAAAGATCTGTTCCACAAGATCCAAGAAATCAAAGGGAAATTTAAAGCAGTTAGGCATGCTGAATGATCAGCATGGAAATACATTAACTGAGCAGGACAAAATAAAGAAAAGGTGGGAGATGAAGAGATGAAAGGATGACAGATTCTTTCCAAGAGGAATCTTTTGAAGAAGAACCTACAGTTTTAGAAAGTGAAAGCTGCACTGAGAGCAATTGGGAGAAACAAATCACCAGGAGCAGATGGGATATCAATAGAGCAATTCCAAACCACAGAAACGGAGTCCATCAAAATCTTGACAAGAATCTGCCAACAGATATGGAAAACAAAACAATGGCACACAGACTGGGAACATCCATTTACATTCCAATTCCCAAGAAAGGAAACGTCAAAGACTGCAGCAACTATTGGACCATCGCATTTATTTCTCATGCAAGTAAAGTGATGCTCAAAATCTTACAGCAAAGGCTATTACCATATATGGAATGAGAAATGCCTGATGTTCAAGCTGGATTCAGCAAAGGAAGAGGCACTAGAGATCATATTGCAAATATATGGTTACTGGAGCACACGAGAGAATTTCAGAAGAAAATCAGCTTGTGTTTCATAGATTACAACAAAGCTTTTGACTCTGTGGATCACGAAAAGCTATTGCTGGTTTTAAAGGAAATGGGTGTGTAACTACATTTGATCGTTTTGATGCGCAAACTGTACTCTGGCAAGAGGCCACAGTTAGAACAGAATATGGAGAAACGGAATGGTTTCCAATTGGCAAAGGTTAATATCGAAAATCAAGATAAAGCTTAAGAAAAACACCAGAACATTCATAACACCAAAATACAATCTAAGCAATATTCCTGAATACAAGGATGTATTTTACCTCCCTATCTCTTCAAACTATATGCAGAACATATAATTAGGAAAACTGGATTAGATTTAGATGAAGGTGGAGTGAAAACTGGAGGGAGGAACATTAACAATTTGAGATATGCCGATGATACTACATTACTGGCAGAAAATAGTGAAGACTTGAAACGACTACTGCTGAAAGTTAAAAGAGAAAGTGCCAAAGCTGGACTACAGCTGAACATCAAGAAGACAAAGGTAATGACTACAGGAGAATTACACAACTTTAAGGTTGACAATGAGGGAATTGAAATTGCTGAAGGCTTTCTATTCCTTGGCTCCATCATCAACCAAAAGGGAGACTGCAGCCAAGAAATCAGAAGGAGATTGAGACTGGGAAGGGCAGCCATGAAGGAGCTAGAAAAGATTCTTAAGTGTAAGGATGTGTAATTGGCAAACAAGATCAAGATAATTCATGCCATAGTATTCCCTATCACTATGTAGGGGTGTGAAAGCTGGACATTGAAGAAAGCTGATAGGAAGAAAATAGATTCCTTTGAAATGTGGTGTTGGAGGAGAGTGTTACGGATACCATGGACTGCCAAAAAAAAAAAAAAAAAGTGGGTTATATAGATCAAATCAAGCCTGAACTGGCCCTAGAAGCTAAAATGACTAAACTGAGGCTATCATATTTTGGTCACATTATGAGATGACAAGAGTCACTGGAAAAGACAGTCATGCTAGGAAAAGTTGAGGGCAGCAGGAAAAGAGGAAGACCCAACAAGAGATGAATTGACTCAATAAAGGAAGCCACAGCCGTCAATTTGCAAGATCTGAGCAAGGCTGTCAAAGATAGGACATTGATTCATAAGGTCGCCATGAGTTGGAAGCAACTTGACGGCACTTAACACACACACATAATGGCCTCCACTGGCACCGAATCTCACAGTTTAATTACTTGTTGGGTAAAGATGTATTTCCTTTTGTTCCTCCTGAATCTGTTGCCCACAAACTTCATCTGATGCCTCCAAATTCTAGTATTATGGGAGAGAGAGAGAAAAAAATTATCTGTCCACTTTCTCCACACTGCGTACCGTTTACACAAACCCGTCCCCCTTTGGTCTTCTTATCTCTAAAAGCCAAAAGCCCCTGACTCTTCAGCCTTTCCGCGCAGGAAAGGTGCTCAGGTCTCTTGGTTGCCCTCTTTGGCACTTCCTGTACACGGCAGAACCGTGAACATTGCTATAATCTCCCTGGACGAAGGGCCGAATGAAATGGAAGGATGGTTGGACAGATGGATCTTCTCCAGTAGGCTGAGAGAACTCCCCGGCACTCATCGTGTGTGCCCAATTTTTACTTGTGCTGGGAAGGGAGCGAGTGCAGCCCCCCCCCCCACACACACACACTGCCTTTACCTTCAAGTATTGGATGGCCTTTTGAACGTTCCAGCCGTGGTTCTGCAGGGCTGTCTGGCACTCCTCAGTGGTGACGCCGTGCACAGTCTCCTGGACCTGTGGGAAAGCCCAGAGGCAGAGAAAAGCTTCAGTCTGGCCTCCCTCCTCCGGGTGCCCCTTTGGAGCGCATGGCGTAAAACACAACACCCTAAAGCCACATCAAAATCCCTGCAGGCTTTTGGGCCAAATAGGAAAACGGAATTGAGAAACAAGGGGCTAATGACAGTGATCTGGACGGCCCAGGCTAGCTGGTTTGTGGCAGATCTTGGAAGCTAAGCAGGATCAGCCCTGGTGAGTACTT
The DNA here is from genome assembly GCF_029931775.1 of Euleptes europaea. Classification (NCBI taxonomy): domain Eukaryota; kingdom Metazoa; phylum Chordata; class Lepidosauria; order Squamata; family Sphaerodactylidae; genus Euleptes; species Euleptes europaea. The sequence continues at coordinate 3,722,709 of NC_079316.1, forward strand.
GGATGCGAGACCACCCAGGAAGGCCAGGGTTACTAAGCAGAGGAAGGCTATGACAAATTACCTCTGTTAATCTCTGTCCTGACTTGGATGGCCCAGGTTAGCCAGATCTCGTCAGCTCTTGGAAGCCAGTGTGGTGTAGTGGTTAAGAGCAGTGGAGTCTGATCTGGAGAACCGAGTTTGATTCCCCACTCCTCCACACGAGCAGCGGAGGCCAATCTGGTGAACTGGATTTGTTTCCCCACTCCTTCACACGAAGCCAGCTGGGTGACCTTAGGCAAGTCATAGCTCTCTCAGCCCCACCTACCTCACAGGGTGTCTTTTGGGAGGAGGGGAAGGGAAGGTGATTGTAAGCCGGCTTGATTCTGCCTTAAGTGGTAGAGAAAGTCAGCATATAAAAACCAACTCTTCTTCTTCTTCTCTTGGAAGCTAAGCAGGGTCGGCCCTGGTGAGTACTTGGATGGGAGACCACCAAGGAAGTCCAGGGTTGCTAAGCAGAGGAAGACTATGACAAACTACCTGTGTTAGTCTCTGCCCTGACCTGGATGGCCCAGGCTAGCCTGATCTCGTCAGCTCTTGGAAGCTAAGCAGGGTCAGCCATGTTTAATACTTGGATGGGAGACCACCAAGGAAGGGGGGGAGGCATGAGAATTTCTTCCCTCTGACCTTTCCTGCTGCCAGGATCCTGAGGGGGGTGAAGTAGGGTGGGTGGGTGGGACCTTTTAAAAAACAGAAATGGCAAGGTGGGGGGGGGAGATAATCCCTGCACTGGATTCATTAATTTAACCGTTTCTCTTCCAGGCCCACGCGCAACATAACTGGCTTTCCACAATCCACCAAGGAGCCAGCGGCTTTGCTTGGAGACAGTTACATGCTTCAAAGAGCCAGAGGAGGTGTGGGAGGATGTAGCTTTACCTCCCTTTTCCTCCAGTGCTCCATATTGGTTTGCACCACCTTCCTGGTGACTCAAACATTATCAGGTTCCCCACAGAGCTGGGTTCGGACAAGGAAAGAGATCCCACCTTTTACTTTTGTCAGGTGGGAGGCCGGTCAATGAGCTCTGAAATGCAGGTAGGACTGCTGGGGAGGGACAGACTGAGAACAGCAAGGCCGTCTTCTGGGTCTGGCCTCCCTCCCGCCCAGGCGGCAACGTGGCCTTCCTGTCTTGGTGATGGGAAGTGCTGTCAAGTCGCAGCCAACTTACGGCAACCCGGTAGGGTTTCAAGACAAGAGACGAACAGAGGAGGTTTGCTGATGCCTGCTTCTGCATAGCGACCCTGGACTTCCTTGAGAGCCAGTGTGCTGTAGTGGTTAAGAGTGGTGGTTTGGAGTGGTGGACTCTGATCTGGAGAACCTGGTTTGATTCCCCACTCCTCCACATGAGCGGTGGAGGCTATTCTGGTGAACTGTATTTGTTTCCCCACTCCTACCCATGAAGCCAGCTGGGTGACCTTGCGCTAGTCACAGTTCTCTTAGAGCTGTCTCAGCCTCACCTACCTCACAGGGTGTCTGTTGTGGGGAGGGGAAGAAAAGGTGACTGTAAGCCGGTTTGATTCTTCCTTAAGTGGTAGAGAAAGTCGGAATATAAAAACCAACTCTTCTTCTTCTTGGTGGTGGTCTCCCATCCAAGTACTAACTAGAGCTGACCCCAAGATCTGATGAGACTGGGCTAGCCTGGGCCATCCAGGTCAGGGCTCTTCCTGTCTCACAGAGAATACAAGAGAAGCCTTTGCTTCTGTCTGCAAAGGTGGGGAAGGGCTGTGGCTCAACGGCAGAGCCTCCTCTTGGCATGCAGAAGGTCCCAGGTTCAATCCCCGGCATCTCCAGTTAAAGGGACTAGGCAGGTAAGTGATGTGAAAGATTTCTGCCTGAGACCCTGGGGAGCCACTGCCAGTCTGAGTAGACGATACTGACTTTGATGGACCCTCAAGGGTCTGGGTCAGTATAAGGCAGCTTCATGTGCTCATGTGGGTTTCGGCCAAGCAGTCTACCCTACCCTGCCCTTGGGTGGCCTTCTGTCACTGGCTGAAAGCAAGGCATATGCCAGCTTCTACTATTAGGCTCACACCCATTGGCTGGATGGTAAAGAACACCCCTGGTTATATGGAATGAGATGCCAGCGAGCCGACAAATCTGGGAGAACCGCTGTGCACACAAACACCAACCAAAGACTATGCTGTGCACTATGAACACAGGCTAAGTGCTTTGGTTGAATGGTGCACCTGCCAGGCATGTATTGCTGAATCATTCCCTCTCCCTTTCCTCTCCCTTATCACTCTTCAGAAATTAATCTTAAAAGGTGGTCCAGGGAAAAAGCAAGCAAAAGCAGTGCTTTAAGACACAGGATGTGGGTACAGAATTTTGGCTCTCTTTCAGCCTAGAGGGCGTGCAGTTGTGACCCAGTTTCAAGCAGTGAGAGGGGGGGCAACCTGGATCCGAGAGCTTATCCCACCAACTCAAGAGATTCGTGTCCTCTGCTGTTGTCCCTCCCCAACTCAAGGAACACGTGCTGCTCACCAGCCGTATCTTCTCAGAGGGCCTTGAGCTGTCCGGTCCAGAACCATCGTAGATGATCTTCTGGAGGCCGCAGGAAGCCTTGACGGTGACATTGCTGTTGTTGGAAGAGAAGTTGGCCTTGTAGTCCGGTTGTTGCTGGACCATAGGCCGCACAGTCGCCGTGGTGACCAGCCGGGCGGCCGCCGGGAATTCCTCGGGGATCTTTGCCTCCTTGAGGAACTTCTCGTACTTGTCCAGGTAGGGCGGGCGCTCCGGGAGCAGGTAATAGTGGGTGTTGCTGACCTTCCGGCCGTCCTTCACGATTGGCAGGATGCAGGGCCCCTTCGCGCTCTCTTTGCCTTGAGCCTGGATGACCTTGGGGGTGGCGTACTTGGGGTCCAGGGCAAAGCTCTGGGTGGTGGGCATGGGCTGCTTCCCCGGAGAAGTGGACAGGTACGAGCCCAGGGACAGCGGGGAACACAGGCCGGCTCTTGGTTGGGGGGACCCGCCTGGGAGGGACATGGGGCTGGGCGTCCTGGAGCCAGGTTGGGACAAGGGGTCGCGGGGAGGAATCTGGGGCGGCCGGTCTTCCTCTCCCCCAGAAGCCGGCGAAAATTCCCCGGACCAGCGGCCATGCTCGTTTCGACGGAGAGGCCGGGGGAAAATGGGCACGCGAGGGGGGATCTGGGGCTTGTCCTCCCCGGGACTGGGTGTGGAGGCCGCAGAGGGGGCCCCCAAGGGCACGTTGAGGCGTTTCATGCACTCCTGCTGAAGTTCCTGGAAGAGCTCGGTGGTTTGGGCAGGACTGGGTTGCTTGGCCTCCTTGGACGGCAGGAAGAGATTGTCGTCCAGCCGAAGAGCAGGAGGGTCACTCTCAGGCAGGAAGCTGCAGTTGGTCTCCCCCTTCTTCTCCCAGGCCGAGCAGCTGCTCGGCTGCTCCACCAGCCCTTCTGCACTGTTGATGGAGCAGACCTCAAAGTCGTCCTCATCTTGGGCCACGTCGTCATAGGCGGGGGGTGGGGGGAGGGGCCGGGCATCCCAGTCCACCATGGGGGTCGGGTGAAGGGGCCGGGGCAGGACCCGCGTGGGGCTCTGTGGGGGGGTCTTGTCCAACAAAGAGAATGCCTCCATGGCCAGCTTGGCCAGTGATGGGGCACAGTGCTCCCTGACGGGCGAGGGGGTGGTGGGGACCGGATCTTCCCCAAAGTCAATCAGCGTCACGTCGTTACCCGTTATGCTGTTCCCCTTGTTCCGCGGCAGCAGCAACCTCTCGGCAACTTTCGTGCCCGAGACGCGGGCAGAGGGTTTGGCAAGCCGCAGGCCTCGCGACAGGCCTGGCTTTTTCAGGCAAAGGCGCTTGAGGCTCGAAGAAAGGGGATCGTCCTCCTCGCTGATGGGATCATACGAGGGCTCTGAAAGACAAAGGGACTCAAGTAAGATACTGGAAGAAGTTCTCCCCTCTCCACGAGGAGAGGACGATCTGAACCTGGATTATGCAGGACCAATGAGACATTATCACGAATGCTCAGATCTCGATCCCTGACTTTTCCCTCCTGGTAATGTCTAATAGGGGAGGGATGGTGACTTGTGTAGCCTGATCTGGTCAGGTCTCGGAAGCTAAGCAGGGTCGGTACTTGGATGGGAGGCCGCCGAGGCAGACTCCGCAGAGGAACGCAACGACAGACTGCCGCTGTTTCTCACTTGCCTCGAAAGCCGCTAGCTGGGGTCGCCGTAAGCCGATTGTGACTTGGCGACACTGACGTACATATTGAAGCAGGCAAATGACATCATACCATATCTTCATTCTTCCAGCAAGGTGCCGTGCCCTGGCTGCGAAGGTATCACATGAGGTGCCTGCTTCCAACCAGGACTGATGGGGAGAGGTGGATTGGCAGCTGCCATTCTGCTTCAGAATGAGCCGGGACGCTGACCCGTCTCGCTCGGAGAAGTCAGTTGGCTCTGCAAGGGCTTCCGTGGAGCGAGGTTCTTCCTAGCTTGGCTACCTAAAGATCCTTTCCACTGAAGGATCCTGGGACCTTCAGCGTGTTCACCACGCACTCCTGCACTACGCTTTAGCCGCTCCCCTAGCTTTGAAGTGTCAACTGAAAACACAATTGGGTGGGCCGCTGAACCGCATGGAGCATCGTGCGATTCCCCCAGATGTTCCGCTGCACCTGCTAATGCTCCCGTCAGGAGCCTTCTATCCAACTCACTGGACTTTGCTCTGGGCCTATCGTAGCGGTCTTGAATTCCCTCCAAACATTTCCAAAGAAGTCAACAGAGCTTTGAAATTGCTAAAGGAAAAATACCCAACAGGGTTTTAAGGCAAGTTTGGAGGGGATGTCCATTCCATCCTTCCTTCCCCCCATCCCTGTCCTGACTCCCTCCCTCACAGCCTAAACCAATGCTTGCAAATTAGACAGATGTACTGGTTTGCAATAGAATAAAAGGGAGTATTTCTTCACACAACGCATATCTAAATTGTGGAACTCCCTGTCCCGGGATGTGGTGATGGCTGCCAACTTGGAAGGCTTTAAGAGGGGAGTTGACATGTTCATGGAGGAGAAGGCTATCCATGGCTACTAGTAAAAATAGATACCAGTCATGATGCACACCTATTCTCTCCAGGATGAGGAGCACGCCCATTATATTAGGTGCTGTGGAATACAGGCAGGATAATGCTGCTGCAGTCGCCTTGTTTGTGGGCTTCCTGGAGGCACCTAGTTGGCCACTGTGTGAACAGACTGCAGCAGCATTATCCTGCCTGTGTTCCACAGCACCTAACAGAATAGGCATGCTCCTCTGATCCTGCAGAGAATGGGTATGCATCATGACTAGTATCCATTTTAACTGGTAGCCATGAATACCCGTCTCCTCCATGAACATGTCCACTCCCCTCTTAAAGCCTTCCAAGGTGGTAGCCATCACCACATCCTGAGGCAGGGAGTTCCACAATTTAATTCTGCATTGTGTGAAGAAATGCTTCCTTTTCTGTTTTGAATCTCTCACCCTCCAGCTTCAGCAGTTCTCGTATTATGAGAGAGGGAGAAAAGCTTCTTCCTGTCCATTCTCTCCATACCATGCATAGTTTTATAGACCTCGATCATATCTCCCCTTAACCGCCTTCTTTTTAAGTCCTAAACATTTTAATCGCTCCACATAGGGCAGTCGCTCCAGCTCCCTGATCATTTTGGTTGCTCTTTTCTGCACATTCTCAGTCTCCATTACTGCTTATATCTGACAAAGGGAGCTTTGACTGTTGAAAGCTTATACTCTGGAAATCTTGTTGGTCTTTAAGATGCTACTGGATTCAAATCTCGCTTTCCAAACGACAGAGTTGGAGGATCGACTCAGGCTGTTCCTCATGTGCCAAGACAAGCCGCCTTCTTGCCACGCACACTTTGGCCACTGCAATCCGGGCCACCACACACCACAAGCAAAGAGCAGGCCATGCCACGGGAAGTCCTTGCAGAGCAAACATCTCAGCCTCTCAAGAGAGCCAACCCACGGAGGACTTCTGCTTGGCCGGCTTCCACACTCCATGCGTCAAACACACAGACGTGTCCCTCCGCACAACCGGGCATTCTCCCAGCTGCCCCACACGGACAGGGCTATTATCATTACTATCTACAAAGTTAGAAGAAGAAGAGTTGGTTTTTCTATGCCGACTTTCTCTGAGGAAGAATCAAACCGGCTTACAATCACTGGGTGACTAGCCCAAGGTCACCCAGCTGGCTTCGTGTGTAGGAGTGGGGAAACCAACCCAGTTCACCAGATTAGCCTCCGCCGCTCATGGGGAGGAGTGGGGAATCAAACCCGGTTCTCCAGATCAGAGTCCACCGCTCCAAACCACCGCTCTTAACCACTACAGTACGCTGGCTCCCAGTTAGTATGTCTGCAACAAGGCAGTGTGGTTGGGCTCCACAGCCCTTTCCAGAGACTATCAGAGCCCCGTGAGGGATGAAATTGGGTGGGGGAGGGAAACTGGAGATCATCGGCTGGGCCTGAACATGGAGAAACTGTCGTGCACTAACTGGGCTTCGTCTGGCATTGTCTATTTGAGCAGGCATTGGCTCTGCTGCTCTTTTAAGCTGGAAAGAGCAGGGATCGGGACCTTCTGCCCACCAAGCAGGTACTCCACCGCCAGACTGGACCTCCAAGTCCATCAAGGGCACCCAGAAGCCGGGCTGTTTTCAGCAGGGGTGCCAAATTACAGATACAGGGCCTCTCTAAAAATGGCAGGAAGGAGAAGTTGGTTTTTATATGCCGATTTTCTCTACCTATTAAGGAGAATCAAACCGGTTTACAATCTCTTTCCCTTCCCCTCCCCACAACAGACACCTTGTGGGATGGGTGGGGCTGAGAAAGCTCTAAGAGAACTGTGATTAGCCCAAGGTCACCCAGCAGGGTGTAGGAGTGGGGAAACTAATCCGGTTCACCAGATTAGAGTCCGTCGCTCATGTGGAGGAGTGGGGAATCAAACCCGGTTCTCCAGATCAGAGTCCACCGCTGTTAACCACTACACCACGCTGGCTAAAATACCCCTACGTGCTGGCTTAGAGAGGAAGCTGTTGCCAGGCTTAGAAAGCACAGGGATTTCAGGGAAGGAGAGCAGGGTGACGGGGAGTTTTTTTCATCAGGCTAAGAGCCCAACCCTGACCTCTCCCTGAAACGTTTAGCCACGTGGTCTGTGGTTGCCCTTCTCCCCCCTGCCAGCAGTAGCCAACGATATGGAGTAGGGAAATGCTCACTGGGATGAGGGGGCCTTTGTAAATGTTACAGAGAGGAGGAGGAAGCTGACATGGGGCTGTCATTCATGGCAGCAACCCCGTGTCGGGCGTAACATCCAGGTCCGTCCTATCATATAGAGGATAGCGCCGAGTTGTTTTCTGTTCCCCCAGAAGGTCGGACCAGAACCAGCGGGTTGAAATTAAATCAAAAGAGTTTCTGTCTAGACGTTAGGAAGAATTTTCTAACAGAGCGGTTCCTCAGTGGAACAGGCTTCCTCGGGAGGTGGTGGGCTCTCCTTCCTTGGAGGTTTTTAAGAAGAGGTTAGATGGCCATCTGTCAGCAATGCTGATTCTATGATCGTAAGCAGATGATGAGAAGGAGGGCATCTTGGCCATCTTCTGGGCATGGAGTAGGGGTCACTGGGAGAGGTAGTTGTGAATTTCTTGCATTGTGCAGGGGGTTGGACTAGATGACTCTGATGGTCCCTTCCAACTCTATGATTCTATGCCTAACACCCATCTTGCTTATAATTAGTTCAAAATGAAGGATGAGGATTCTCCATTGGGGGGCAGCAGAGATCTAGCAAAAACATGTCTTTGGTGGCTGTCCTCCACGGGCTCCCCCCCCCCCCGCATTATTCATGCATCGTTAACACGCTATAAATGCTCGGCTGTATTTGGAGCAGTGGACTTTTCTTTAATGGGCCTTACTGTGCAACAAAATTAGGATGAAAACGCTCTTTTACAATGTGATTTCCTAGGAGGGAAGAAGAAGAGTTGGTTTTTATATGCCGACTTTCTGTACCACTTAAGGGAGAATCAAACCGGCTTACACTCACCTTCCCTTCCCCTCCCTATGACAGACACCCTGTGAGGTGGGTGGGGCTGAGAGAACTGTGACTAGCCCAAGGTCACCCAGCTGGCCTTATGTGTAAGAGTGGGGAAACAAATCTAGTTCACCAGATTAGCCTCCGCCGCTCATGGGGAGGATTGGGGAATCAATCCCGGTTCTCCAGAGTCCACTGCTCCAAACCACCGCTCTTAACCACTACACCACGCTGGCTCTCCCCCAGTAGGCTAGAGGGGACCTATGAGTTAGGAGAAAATATCCACTGTCTCAAAAATGCTCAGGAGAGGATTAAGCTGATTAGCGAGTCTATTCACAGCTTTCTGTCCTTGGAAGTCTGTAGGGATTTCTGTTTGCGGACTGAGCGTCAGGGCGAGACCTTCATGCAGTCCCTGGAGTCTCTGTGAGCAGGGGTCAGGCAGAACAGGCAGGCAGGGAGGGAATTCACAGCACACCCCCAGGTACCTGTCAAGAGAGGACCTAAAAGAGAGCAGAGAGGGCAGGCGCCGGGGGCAAGACGGCCCGGAGAGCGGCCCCACTTACTCTTGGAAAGGATGGAGGGCTGAGGCGGCCGGGGCGGAGGCTCCCCTGCAGGAAAGAGAGAAACTGGTCATTTATGCATGGGTGTTTTACCTGAGGTTCGCTGCTCGCTGGACCCACACCTTCCTGTTGGGAATCTATGCACCAGCAGTCTCCAAGCTCAAATCAAGTCCCCGCCCCTTTAAATGCTGCTTTGGAATTGGCTTACTTTGTAGAGCTTACTGCGAGAGAAAAATCCCCCCCAAAAAAACCCAACTGCTGCATAAAAAAACCAAAACAAAAAGACAAAAAAATGGAGCGATCTGAAAAGGGGGGAGAAATCCAAGCCTCGGATTTAAAAAGCCTTTCTTCTGTGATTGGCTGTGAGAGATGCCAATCTTCCTGTGGCCCGTGCTTTGCCTTCTGCATGGAGACTTCAGCTGGGCTGAGCTCAGGGCAGATGGAAGAGTCTGGTTAACAGAGGAACAGGAAGATCCAGGATTTGTGAGGGATGGCAGCAAGGTCATCTTTAATGGACGGAAAACCTATGCATAACTCCAAGGAACAACTTGGAAGGCTTCAAGAGGGGAGTGGATATGTTCATGGAGGAGAGGCGTATTCATGGCTACTAGTAAAACCGGATACTAGTCATGCTGCATACCTATTCTCTCCAGGATCAGAGGAGCATGCCTATTATATTAGGTGCTGTGGAACACAGGCAGGATGCTGCTGCAGTCAGTCGTCTTGTTTGTGGGCTTCCTAGAAGCACATGGTTGGCCACTGTGGGAACAAACTGCTGGACTTGATGGGCCTTGGTCTGATCCAGCATGGCCTTTCTTATGTTCTTATGAACATCCAAGACAGACCGTGGGCAAACGTGAAAGTACCCATGCGTAAATGACCACAGAGAACCCACAGGACGAGACAAAGAACACCATTTTAGTAAGCAATGTGCACAGGGCAGAGACTGTATGTGAGAAAGAGAGAGTGGGAGCCAGGTGACGTGGCAACAGAGGTGAGGAAATGACATTCTAGACATCTTGGGAGCATTTTCTGCGGCACATGCACAGAGTTCAGTGCACAATACAGCCTTCTGGACCCCTTAAAAGTATTCCTTTTGGGAAGGAAAAAAACCCCTTTTCCTGCCCCCAAAGTTTGAATGCTATCAGCTGCGGAGACGTACATATCCGCACTCCTGACCTAGTCTCACAGGCTGAGCACACGCAGTAAGGTTACTATTTCTTGCAAATCATCAGGGTATGTGTGTGCGGTAGGTGTCCGGTGCACTCATTTGGTGCAACCAACCCTAGCCAACCCTAGCACAGGCCAATGTGCCCTTTGCATGGACCTCCTGCTTACGGCCAAGACCAGAGTAACACAAGGCAGGCCCAGAAAACTACCAATAATGTGCACACAAGGGAGGCAACAAAAGGTCAAATTGGAAAGGAAAACAGCGACGATGTGTCACCCTTTGGGCTGTCTGCTTCCTCCGCACTGGGAACCGAGCAAACTTATTTGCCAATCTGCCCCAGTGATTGTGGACTGAAACTTAACTCTGATTATCAGTGGTTAGATCTCGTGAGCTACCTAGGAAGCTTACAGTGCAATCCTAAAGAGAGTTACTCCAGTCTAAGCCCACTGAAATGAATAGGCTTAAACTGGAGTAACTCTCCTTAGGATTGCACTGTAAGTCACTGGTCTGGACAGGAGGAATGCAAGAGACTTTAACCTTTTCACTGCTGCACTGTTTTTGCACAGTGAAAGCAGGCTTGTTTCCTTTTTGTAGGCCTTTGAAGAAAGGAGACAGCAATAGACAACCCTTCTTATTTTCCTTTAAGAAGAAGAAGAGTTGGGGCTGAGAGAGTGTGACTAGCCCAAGGTCACCCAGCTGGCTTCATGTGGAGGAGTGGGGAAACCAACCCAGTTCACCAGATCAGCCTCCACCGCTCATGTGAAGGACTGGGGAATCGAACCCAGTTCTCTCGATCAGAATCCACCGCTCCAAACCACCGCTCTTAACCACTACACCACGCTGGCTCTCAAAAGGCTAATAATGGTGCGGGAGGGGAAGAGAAGTTCTGGTTCCAAAGAGAAAAACTATGTGGGGATGGAAGGGTTAAGAGTGGCTTGGATCTCAACTGGAACCCTGCTTGGCTGTAATTTGCCGACGCACTCTCAGCCTAACCTGCCCCACAGGGTTGTTGTGAGGATAAAATGGAGGTGAGGGAAAAAATGTAAGCCGCTTTGGGCCCCATCTGAAACTGGTTCCTCAATTTTTGCAGATCAGGAGATAAAAACAAAGGCCACCTATCTGTAGGGTTGCCAACCTCCAGGTAGTAGCTGGAGATCTCCCACTATTACAACTGATCTCCAGCTGACGGAGATCAATTCTCCTGGAGAAAATGGCTACTTTGGTCATTGGGCTCTACGGCACTGAAGTCCCTCCCCTCCCCAAACCCCACCCTCCTCGGGCTCTGCCCCCAAAATCTACCGCCAGTGGCGAAGAGGGACCTGGCATCCCTACCTATCTGGTAAGGGAAGTGGGAGACCAAAAGCCCAAGTGGTTAACCCAAAGTCAGCAAAAAGCCCCAATAAAAGACAGATGCTTAAGGGCTTAACCGGTCTAAAAAGTCACAGGCCACAGAATAATTCTTACGCACCCCCAGGCTTTCTTTTGTACCACTGGTGTTGCTGCAGAGTGGCTAACAGAAACTCTAACACTCAACAGAGGACAGTACGAAGAATGACAAAGCAATGCAGGCTGGCACTTGTAGTCCACTCCTGTAGTTTACCCCAGGCAAAAGGCAGTTCAGGTGAGGGGAATGGGGGAAGAAGTGGTTCATGGGAGGCGCGTCTTACTTTTTGACCTTCCTGGAAGCTGCGTGGGCCTGGCTGCGTTCAAGTCCACGCCTAGGATGTCTGGAGGGTCCATAGGATTTCCCAGGTACAGCCTGCAGGGAGGAACAGAAATAAAGACGGCGTGATCACCTCCCTCCGGGCACGCTCTCACCCCCGTCTCCCCTTCCTAGGGCTTATTTATTAAATCACTGCAAATGCATATGAAGTGGTTTTCTAATTGCAATTTATGACTAATGGAAGGGTGTCATTTTTTCTTCTGGTTGAAAAATAATATACATGTATAATTAATTTCTGGCTAGAACTTATAGTAGTCATGGTAGCTGGATTAATTCTAGCATTAATTATGAAGTGCGATATGAACAATTCTGTTTGAGGGGGAATACAATGTTATAGAATGTAGTATTATTATGATCTAGCTATAGGTAGGTAGGTAGGTAGGTAGGTAGGTAGGTAGGTAGGTAGGTAGGTAGGTAGATAGATAGATAGATAGATAGATAGATAGATAGATAGATAGATAGATAGATAGATAGATAGATAGAAAGAAAGAAGAGTTGGTTTTTATATGCCAACTTTCTCTACCACTTAAGGAAGAATCAAACCAGCTTACAACCCCCTTCCCTTGCCCTCCCCACAACAGACACCCTGTGAGGTAGGTGGGGCTGAGAAAGCTGTGACTAGCCCAAAGTCACCCAGCTGGCTTCGTGTGGAGGAGTGGGGAAACCAACCCAGTTCACCAGATTAGCCTCCACCGCTCATGTGCAGGAGTGGGGAATCAAACCCGGTTCTCTGGATCAGACTGCACTGCTCCAAACCACCGCTCTTTACCACTACACCACGCTGGCTTTCATATATTTTAGATATGTAGCCAAGAAAGTGGTTTACCACATGTGTTGATGTTATGTGTCTGATGTTTGAAATTTAAAAAAAGTAATAATAAAAAAGATCACTGCCAATGCAGTGTTTGCCCCCAAAGGTTCACAAATCTCTGAATCATCCCCAGCCGATGAGTCATCTAGAAAAACAGGCAGCAGTTGGCGTGATACAGCCACTTGGGGTAAAGCGCATCGTTGTAGCTGTCTGGGGGAATCTCCCACGTTACACCCAGGCCCATGAAAGCCCAATTTCAGCCACTTTTATACCCCGCCCCACGCTGCCCGATGTTCCTCGGGACATTCTCCAGGTCTGGCCAAAGAGCGTGTGGAATAGAATTGCCAACCTCCAGGTACTAGCTGGAGATCTCCTGCTATTGCAACTGATCTCCAGCCGATAGAGATCAGTTCCCCTGGAGAAAATGGCCGCTTTGGCAATTGGACTCTATGGCATTGAAGTCCCTCCCCTCCACAAACCCTACCCTTCTCAGGATCAGCCCCAAAAACCTCCCACCAGTGGTGAAGAGGGACCTGGCAACCCTAGTGTGGAACCCAGGAGCTCCAGTTTCAACCCTAGCACGACCGCTGCAGGGGAGCAGGAAGAGCCGGGCAGGATGCGATGCCCGCACAAGGCGAGGGCAGGATTTGGCACACGGGATGGGCTGCTCGGGAACACGCTGGCCTCGCACTGCCTGTACCCGCTGTGCCCACACACAACAGGAGGGTGACGACAGACACGGCAGATGCGTCTGCAGCAGGAGAAATGCCAGGGCTTGTTGCCGATCTACTGGAAGAATGTCATCACCTCGGCAGGTCACGAATTGGCCTGCCGTCACACTGGGGTTCAGGTAAGGTTGCCAACTCCAGATGGTGGCTGGATATCTCCCGGAATCACAACTGGTCTCCAGTGGTTCAGTTCCCCTGGAGAAAATGGCTACTTTGGAAGGTGGACTCTATGGCATTATATCCTGCTCCCCTCCCCAAACCCCACCCTCCCCAGGTTCCACCCCCCAAAATCTCCAGGTACTTCCCAGGCTGAAAGAGCTGTGACTAGCCCAAGGTCACCCAGCTGGCTTCATGTGGAGGAGTGGGGAAACAAATCCAGTTCACCAGATTAGCCTCCGCCGCTCATGTGGGGAAATCAAACCCAGTTCTCCAGATCAGAGTCCACTGCTTCAAACCACTGCTCTTAAGCACTACACCTTGCTGGCTCCCAAAGCTCCCTTTGTGAGATACAAGCAGGAATGGCCCATTCCTACATGTATCTGACGAAGGGAGCTTTGATTCTCGAAAGCGTATACCACGAAAATCTTGTTGCTCCCGAAGGTGCTGGTGCAATCGAGTCTAGCTCTTCACAATTATTAAGATTTCTTTTAAATTGCTTTTAAAAAGAAGAGTGAGATTCTCGGCATGCTTGGCTATGTGTGTTTTCTACGCACCAGCCCAAACACAGGGCATGTTCAGTTGCGTCCCTAGGCACTGGGCACTTGGGACTGGCCCCCTCCCTCCCCAAAACTCATTCTCAGACGTTAATCAAGTAAGAAGGGGAGTCGGTCATCTAAAAATGCCAGCTGCAGGCCCACTGTGCTTGGCATATGAGTCTTTCCAAGGGCTCCACCCATCATAGAATCATAGAGTTGGAAGGGACCACCAGGGTCATCTAGTCCAACTCCCTGCACAATGCACAACTACCTCCCCTCCACACACCCAGTGACCCCCTACTCCATGCCCAGGAGATGGCCAAGGTGCCCTCTCTCTCATGAACTGCCTAAGGTCATAGAATCTGCCTTGCTGACAGATGGCCATCTAACCTCTTCTTAAAAACCTCCGGGGAAGGAGAGCTCACCACCTCCCGAGGAACCGCTCTGTTAGAAAATTCTTCCTAATGTCTAGACGGAAACTCTTTTGATTTAATTTCAACCCGTTGGTTCTGGTCCAGCCTTCTTGGGCAACAGAAAACAACTCGGCACCCTCCTCTCTGTGACAGCTCTTCAAGTACTTGAAGATGGTTATCATATCCCCTCTCAGTCTTCTCCTCTTCAGGCTAAACACACCCAGCTCCTTCAACCTTTCCTCATAGGACTTGGTCTCCAGACCCCTCACCATCTTTGTTGCCCTCCTCTGGACACGTTCCAGCTTGTCTACATCCTTCTTAAATTGTGGTGCCCAAAACTGAACACAATACTCTAGGTGAGGTCTAAGCAGAGCAGAGTAAAGCGATACCATCACTTTGCGTGATCTGGACACTATACTTCTGTTGATGCAGCCCAAGATCGCATTTTCCTTTTTAGCAACCAAAAAAAGGTAGAAGAGAGGAGCTCAGGCCCTACAGCATCTCCCAAGAACACCAGGCTGAGAACTGCAAGGGAGCTGGAGAGAAAGCAGGAGAGATTTAGAAAGCCCCCGGAGCTCTTACTCGTCGATCTTATCGGGGAAGCCCCAACTCTGGTGGGGGTTGGTGTCTCCATGGCCGGTGTGGATGAAGCTGTTCTTCAGCGGCTGGCTGATGTCGTGGGCCGACAGCCCCGCCACCGAGGTCACCGTGTTGCGCGGGAACTGCCCCACTTTCAGGGTCCGCTTATTCTGACCCCGCCACCAATAGTTCTCAGCCCTAGGGGGGGAAAACAGGCTGGGTTACGAGGAGTGAAGGAGGCAGAACAATGGTTTGCATGCTTCCAAGAGGGGCCCCCAAAGGTCTGCAAACAGTGGCATGAATGATAGGGTGGCCAACCTTCAGGTGGGGGCTGGAGAGCTCCCAGAACCACAAATGATCTCCAGTCTACATAGATCACCTATTTGTTTGTTTGTTTATTTAAAACATTTATTCCACTTCTCCTGAAGAAAATGGTTGCCCGAGAAGGTGGACTGTATGAAGAAGAAGAAGAGTTGGCTTTTATATGCCGACTTTCTCTACCACTTAAGGAAGAATCAAACCGGCTTACAATCACCTTCCCTTCCCCTCCCCACAACAGACACCCTGTGAGGTAGGTGGGGCCGAGAGAGCTCTAAGAGAGCTGTGACTAGCCCAAGGTCACCCAGCTGGCTTCATGGATAGGAGTGGGGAAACCAACCCGGTTCACCAGATTAGCCTCCCCCGTTCATGTGGAGGAGTGGGGGAATCAAACCCGGTTCTCCAGATTAGAGTCCACCGCTCCAAACCACCACTCTTAACCACTACGCCACGCTGGTGGTGTATTCCACTTCTCCTGAAGTGGTTTATTCCACTTCTCCTGAAGAAAATGACTGCCCAAGAAGGTGGGCTGTATGGCACCTACCGAGGTCCCTCCCCTCCCTAAACCCCACCCTAAACCCCTCCCTAAACCCCACCCTCCCAGGTTCTACCTTCAAATCTCCAGGTATTTCCGAACCCGGACTTGGCAACCCCTAGTGAATGAAAGAGGCCGTGCTCGACTCCCCGGGGAGCCAGACTGTGTCCGGGTTTGCCCGTGGATACGACAAGGCTGCTTACCCGGCACATAACTTCTGTAGCATGTTTAATTACGCTCAAGAGTTAACAGACAATATTTATTTATTTATTTAAAATGTTTATTTGCCACCTTCCTTCTGGAGCTCACAGTGGTTTACAGCATGGATAAAATATATAAAATAAAATACATAAAAACCAAAATTTAAAATCATACGACTGCTGGCAAACTTAACCAAATGCGGTCCTAATTAAAACCATTTTCAGCTGCCTCCTGAAGACTGAAATTGAGGGGACCAGGAACACCTCCCCAGGAGGGCTGTTTCATAATTGTGGGGCTGCCACCGAAAAGGCCCTCTCTTGTGTACCCACCAAGCAAGCTTCTTTGATTGATGGTTGCAGCAAAAATTTAGGTAGAAAAGAAACCGGTCAGGCTACGCTAAGGGGGAAGCGGGAAAAGGCTTGCTAAAGGATAGAAGAAGGGAAGAGCTCTGGCTGAACAGAGGGATATTTGAAGCTACTGCGGAGCTCGCTGGGAGACCTTGGGACAGTTGCTCTCTGTCACTCAGCCTAGCATACCTCACAGGGTTATTGTGAAGACAAAATGGGAAGAAGAAGAACCACATATAACAGCGTGAGCTCCTTGGAGGGAGGAGGAGATAAAAAAACATGACAGAGGGGCAATCTGGCAACCAATATCCTTTTCTTCTTTTTAATTTTTCTCCCACCACTGCCAGATGGGTGGCCTCTCCCAAATTTCATCCTTTATTCATCTGAAAACAAGGAATTAAATTGGTAGAACGTCTGGCGAAAGTCCCCTCTTTGGAATGTGAGAATTTGACTGAAACCTTCCTCCTCCAGTTTCTGGTATTCAGAGGTATTCTCCCTTTGAACATAGGCCATGTATGCATGAGAGGTTTTGCCTAGGATTTGCCGCTCTCTAAACTCTGCATGGGGGCTTATTTTTGAGTTTTGAGAATTTGGATGGGGGAAATGTGCATCTAGAGATCCAAGGCAAAACCTCCCATGCATAAATGGCCAGATTGGTTTTTTGCACACCCTCTATGAATCCATCTTAGTCATCCCTTCATCCTGTGGAAGTTAATTCAACAGGATGCTCTCTGATGGAAGAAACCCTTCCTTTTGTCTGTCCTGAATCTACTCCGCGCCAATTTCATTGGGTACCTCTGAATTCTACTACAGGTTGAGTATCCCTTGTTTGGACATCCAATATCCTGACTGATCCGAAAACCGGACCTTTCAAGCCAGCATGCAGGAAGATCTGAGCTGCTCGGCCTCTCTGGACTTCCAAGAGGCTGGGTGACGCGGATCTGACTCGCATCTTCGCCGCCTGGACTCTTCGAAGTCTGATGGGATAGTTACACCTTTGCTTTCTGATGGCTCAATGTACACAAAATTATTAAAATATCGTTTAAAATTACATTCAGGCTATGTATATAAAGTATATATAAAACATAAATGAATTTGGGTCCCATCCCCAAGATATCTCATTATGTACATGCAAAAATTCCAAAATATTCCAAAATACGGAAAGATCCAGAAAACAGACCACTTCTGGTCCCAAGCAGTCTGGATAAGGGATACTCAACCTGTACTAGAAAAGGAAGAAGAGACTTCTCTGTCTATTTTTCTACGCCCTACACACAAACCTGTAAACATCAATCATGTCCCGTTTAGCCACCTTTTCTCTAAGCTAAAAAGACACACATTTATTTCGCTTTTCCTCAAAGGGATCACCTGATGTGCCCACTTGTTGAACACATGAAGCTGCCTTATACTGAATCAGACCCTGGGTCCATCAAAGTCAGTATTGTCTACTCAGACTGGCAGCGGCTCTCCAGGGTCTCAGGCAGGAGTCTTTCACATCACCTACTTGCCTGGTCCCAGGGATTGAACCTGGGACCTTCTGCATGCCAAGCAGATGTTTTACCACTGACTTCAAGTCACAGCTGACTTGTGGAGACCCAGCACGGTTTTCAAGGCAAGATGTCAACATTACCATTCTCTGCCCCTTTTCTACCCCTCCCCTCAATACTTCAAGGCACCATCAGCCACAGGGAACAACCATCCCCCCCACCAACTCCTCACAGATCAGAGGACACAATCTGGGCCACAACTTCCAATAAGCAGAGGGCAGGAGCATCACAAGAGATGAGTCGAGCGAGGAAGCCAAGGCGTACCGTGCAGGGATACGAACTCCACACCTCCGTCTCCGTGGCTCCGGCTAACATGATCTTGAGGTGTGTGAGGAAATTCTTCCCCAACCGCAAACATGGTGATCAGTCACCCACTGAGTCATCCCATGAAACGACTGGGTTCAAGAACATGATATCCAACCTCTGGCCTTGAAGAGTGGAATTTCCTGATGTCTCAGAACGGGGCGGACCGGCCCTTTCGCTTGCCAGGAAAGTTCACAGCGTGCCTTGGAGGGGGGCATGTCAGCCAAGAGCAAGTCAAGCTGAGCTGCGGCCATGCTGGCGGCACTGTGGGGGCCGCTCGGGTCGGATCTGGCCGGCAACAGCTGGCACCGGATGATCCGTCAGCTCCGCCAGCACTGCTGCAGGAGGGGAAGATGGCCTTGTCTACGCCTGTCACTATCACTGCTGCTGGGTAAGTCCAAGCTGAGCTGCCCAAGTGGAGGGCACTCAGCTCGGCTCGCTACTGGAGGAGGAGGAGGAGGAGGAGGAGGAGGAGGAGGAGGAGGAGGAGAAGGAGAAGAAGAAGAGGAGGAGGAGGAGGAGCTGGTTTTATATGCTGACTTTCTCTACCACTTAAGGAAGAATCAAACCGGCTTACAGTCACCTTCCCTTCCCCTCCCCACAAGAGCCACCCTGTGAGGTAGGTGGGGCTGAGAGAGCTCTAAGAGAGCTGTGACTAGCCCAAGGTCACCCAGCTGGCTTCATGGGTAGGAGTGGGGAAACTAACTGGGTTCACCAGATTAGCGTCTGCCGCTCATGTGGAGGAGTGGGGGAATCAAACCCGGTTCTCCAGATCAGCGTCCACCACTCCAAACCACCGCTCTTTAACCACTACACCATGCTGGCTCTTAACAGCTGATTGGATCTCATTCAGTGACTTAAGTGGGAAGGCAGAGGGGTGGAAGCAGAAGAACTAAAGGCCTATGCAAGAAAAGGCTTTGAAGACATCAACGCAGATCTGTAAGGATTCTAAAAATGGCAATTTCTTCAGGCCAGGTGCTGGAGAGAGAGGTATTCTGCTGTTTTGGACTCTTTTCTTCACCCACTGGCTTCAGTCTCCTGGGAACTTTTCCTTTGCAAACCCCAATGACGTTGACTTTGGCAGGAGCTCAAAGGAGACACAGCCACTAGATCCTGGGCGTGATAACTGTTCTGCACCTCTCAGTTCTTACTTCCACTGTTCCTTCCAGTGTGAGAACCAGCATGGTGTAGTGGTTAAGAGCGGTGGTTTGGAGCAGTGGACTGATCTGGAGAACTCGGTTTGACTCCCCCACTCCTCCACATGAGCGGCGGAGGCTAATCTGGTGAACTGGATTTGGTTCCCCACTCCTACACATGAAGCCAGCTGGGTGACCATGGGCTAGTCACACTCTCTCAGCCCCACCTACCTCAGGGGGTGTCTGTTGTGGGGACAGGAAGAGAAGGTGATTGCAAGCCGGTTTGATTCTTCCTTAAGTGGTAGAGAAAGCTGGCATATAAAAACCAACTCTCTTTCTTCCCACAAGCTTATATTTTGTTGACATAAGAATGTAAGAAGCAACCTGCTGGATCAAACCAGTGGTCCATCTAGTCCAGCATCCCAACTCACACAATGGCCAACCTCTGGAGGTCGAGCAACAGGGCATAGAGGCCGATCTCTTCCCCTGACGTTTCCCCCTGGCACTAGGATTCAGAGGTTGACAGCTTCTGAATGTGGAGATTCTCTTCACTCACCATGGCCAGCAGCCACTGATAGATCCATCCTCTATTAATCTGTCTAATCCTCTTTTAAAGCTATTCATGCCTGTGGCCGTCCCTCTATCCTCTGGCGGCGAATTCCACATTTTAATGACTTGCTGTGTAAAGAAATGTTTCCTTTTGTCCGTTCCAATTCTACTGCCCATCAGCTCCATTAGATGCTCTTGAGTTTTAGTATTTTGGGAAAGGGAGGAAAAGTTCTCTTTGTCAACTGCCTGTGCGTAATTTTATAAACCTCTCTCGTGGCCCCCTGAAGTCGTCTCTTCTCTAAACTGAAAAGTCCCAGACTCTTCAGCCTTTCCTCACAGGGAAGGGGCTCCAATCCCCTAGTTCACCTGTTTGCCCTCTTCTGTACTGTCTTCAGCTCTGTGGTGTCCTTTTGGAGATATGGTGACTAGAACTGCACACAGTATTCCAAATGAGGCCCCACCAGAGATCTATATGACCTTCTCCTTCTCTGAGCCCTCACCAACATAGAACACTACAAAGTACAGCTACCCCCTGCCCAATTCATCTGTCCATTTCCCTGTACCAGGCAAAGTTTGTTTCGAACCACCCAAGCCTCCCCTGACTTCTTCCTTCCTTATTCTGCAAGCTGAAGCAGTCTTCCAACAACGGGCTCAGTCTCATCTGTTCTGACCAGCAGTGACCTTCTGAGATCAGCGGCAAGGTGAATATCCAGACTGGATATTCCTTAACTGGAGATGCCAAGATCGGAACCTGGGACCTTTGGCCTGCAACACAGATGTTGTGGCTTGGTGGTAGTGCATCTGCTTGGCATGCAGAAGGTCCCAGGTTCATTCTCTGACACCTCCAGTTAAAGAATCTGGCAGAAGGTTATGTGGAAGACCTCCACCTGAGACCCTGCAGAGCAGCTGCCAGTCTGAGTAGACAATACTGACCTTGATGGACTGAGGATCTGCTTCAGTAGAAGGCAGCTTCATGTGTGTACCACTGAGCCATGACTTCTTTACGCTTACATTTCCAGTCTAACACAGACGATGGTCGGGGCCACGTCACTTCTAACCTTCGAACCTCCCCTGGCACACTGCCCCTGACCAAAAGCCTGGTTTTAAAATCAGAACTTCCTTGCAAAATCCATAAGGATTTTCAGTGTTGTCAAGTGACGTCTCCATAGGAGAGAAATGTGGTTGGAGACGCAGCCGCCCCTGTAATCGTCCTGACCCATTTTGGACCAACCAGGCAGGGCACAGCCCACTAACAGTGGGCTGCCTGCTGTTTTTGCTGCATGCCTGGGATGACAGAAATGGGACGTTTGTGTGCGGTTGTGTGATGTGATTCAGCTCTTGTCAAGGCACAATTCAAGAGTTGCCGTGTACACGTTGTGCAGGTTTGCCTCATGCACCGCGCGGCTCTTTTGTTTTCAAGCATGCAACACAACTTTTAATGACTGGGAAAAAGAGCCCACGGGTTAAGAGCCAGCGTGGTGTAGTGGTTAAGGGCGGCGGTTGAGAGCAGTGGATTCTAATCTGGAGAACTGGGTTTGATTCCCTACATCAGTGGCGGACGCTAATCTGGTGAACCGGATTGGTTTCCCCACTCCTCCACATTAAGTCTGCTTGGTGACCTTGGGCCAGTCACAGCTCTCTTAGCACTCTCTCAGCTCCATCTACCTCACGGGGTGTCTGTGGTGGGGAGGGGAAGAGAAGGTGATTGTAAGCCGGTTTGATTTTTCCTTAAGTAGTAGAGAAAGTCGGCAAATAAAAACCAACTCTTCTTCTTAAGATTTTAATGGCGAAGGCTAAGGACTCCAAGGCTCTTCAGCCAGGTGCCGCTGGAGGGTTTGAAACTTTGCACTCAGGACGGAGGAGGAGGCGGCTCCACTCCAACCAGCAATCCCCCCCCCCACTCACCACTGAGTAATAAGTTGGCACAGAAAAGAGACTCATCCAGAAGGTAAACAGGAAAAGGGCAGAGCCCGGCCTGGTGCGAATGACTCACTGGGTAACTTCAGGAGACAGCCTTCCTCAAGCCGGCAGAATTACAGACCGGAGCACCTGCTGGGGAAACCAGCACCAGCACGGTCCCCCAGGGAACTTCACCTGCATATTTTACTCTGCACGGCCCTTAGTCCCATGATCCTGACTGTTATCTAGGGCTAGATTCGAGTCCAGTAGCACCTTAGAAACCAACCAGCTTTCCAGGGAATAAACTTTTGAGAGTCAAAGCTCATTCCCCAAAAATCTTGTTGGTCTCTAAGCTGCTACTGTTAAATTGTCATAGTTGAACTGTGGAACTCCCTGCCCCAGGATGTGGTGATGGCTGCCAACTTGGAAGGCTTTAAGAGGGCAGTGGACATGTTCGTGGGGATAGGGCTACTAATCAAAATGAATACTAGTCATGATTGGTTTGATCCAGCATGGCTTTTCTTATGTTCCTATGTACTGGACTAGAATCTGTTCTACTGCCGACCAACACGGCTACCCTCTGAAGTCAGTAGCACCTCAGAGACCAACATGATTTTTGGGGTATAAGCTTTCAATTTATGGGGAAGAAGCTTTAAAGAGTCAAAACTCCCTTTGGAGCTTATACAACAGACTCAAATCTGGGTCTTCTAATGCAGATCAACACGGCTGCCCACTCGATTCTCAGAACCTATACCTTGAAAATCTTGTTGGCCTCTAAGGTACTACTGCACCCCAACTGAGATATTCTACTGGAGACCAGCATGGATCTAGACGGTTTTGCTTGGCCATTCCCACAGTCATCATCCTCTGTCCTAATAGACAGAGTTAGTCCCGTGTGGAAACGCGGAGCCAGGTCCTATGCAAAGATCTCAGGCAATGCCCACCCACCCCAAACGTGGCTACGAGGGGGAAGTAAAACACGCACTGCTGCAACTGCATGGATCAGCGACAGAGGCAAGTGGAGGACTGAAGCAGGGGCTGATACGTTTGAGTGAGCTTCCCGGTCACCACTGTCGTGCGGGTTCTTACGTGACCCCTGCCGGGTGTCTATCGCCACGGGTCTGCACCACACGGAGGGCTTTATATCACCTAGAGTGTAGCTCACAGCCCAGCTTAATGCTCTTCAACCCGAAGATTTTTACTAAACTTAGTTCTCTAATGAATCTTCATCCTCCCTTTTTTCAAGGCAGATAGTTCCACAAACTCTCCGGGCAATACAGATAACTGAAACCCTTTGCGCTTCGGTTTCTCCTTCCCTTGGGGAGGCTGACAGTCAGTTGGGCGCTCTCTTATTTACCGCAGACGAGAAGTGATTCCAGATAACCCTAAAAGCAGGAGCTTTTTTATCTTCACAACAACCCTGTAAGATAGGTTAGGCTGAGAGGCTGAGACTGGTCACCCAGTGCATCGGGTAACCCAGCACATTTCCGCAGGAGAGTGGGGACTCGAACCTGGGTCTCGCAGTCCAACACTCGAACCACTACACCATACTGGCTGTCTAACTGTGAACAACTGAATCTGACCTACACAGAGTCAGACCCTCAGTCTATCAAGGTCCGTGTCATCTACTCCAGCTTCTCTC
This sequence comes from Euleptes europaea, assembly GCF_029931775.1. NCBI lineage: Eukaryota > Metazoa > Chordata > Lepidosauria > Squamata > Sphaerodactylidae > Euleptes > Euleptes europaea. Next base: position 3,745,916 of record NC_079316.1, read on the forward strand.
CAGGACCTCAGTTCGAGGCCTTTTGCATCATCTACTTCTGGGAATTTTAACTGGAGGTGCCGGGGACAGAACCCAGGACCTTCTGCATGCCAAGCAGGTGCTCCATCATGGAGCCACGGCCTCCTCCCCTAGCTCCCCTGCATTCTCTACTCACCACAGCTGCATGGATGGGAGCCACGGGCGCAGCATCCCTCCCTTCCTTTCCAGTCCCCCAAGTCTGACCACCGAAATCTCTCTAGTCTCTCTCCAATAACTTTCCACCCTTGTATGGATGACTCATGAACATGGTCTTGGACCTGGACTCAGCCGACCACGGCCTTACCCATAGGCGAATGGCCGTATTGGAGGCGAATGCTCTAGCAGCGAAGATCACTATGTCCAAGGAGGCATCTGCCTTTAGCACTCGAGACAGGCCCTTGGCTATTTTTTTTTTTAATCTGTGGTGGGTAGAAGCTGAGTGAGCTTCTTTATCCAGGCATTTGAAGCCTAGCCATGAGTGCTATAGTGGTATTGGCCTGAATAGACAGTGCAGCTGCCTCATGCACCTTTCTGGAAAGAAATTCCATTTTCCTATCGAGCTGATCTTTAATAAAGCCCACTCCATCCTCCGCCAGGAAGTCAGAGGATTGAAGGGCAGAGATAGGAGCATCTACCACAGGCAATTCCAACATATCCATTGCATATGAGGCCATATCATATAGTTTCTTGGCATTGCCAGAGAACTCTTTATTATGTAGGGGTTTGTCCCATTCAGCTCTAATAACTTTCTCAAAGTATTCTGGTAAGGGGACCTTAATAGTCTGGGCTTCCATTGTGGGAAATATTCCTTGGAACCTTTACATCTGAATTTAGACTTAGATTTCTCAGGTGCTTCAGCTTCATCAGATAGGTCTAAAGCAAAAAGTGCCTTGGCCAAAAGAGGCTGGAAATCATCAGAACAGCACAGCCGAGGCTGCTGTTCCTGAACAATGGGGAGTTCTTCGTCTGAAACGAACTCTCCCTCCTTATTGTCAGCGCCAGAATCCCTATCCACAGGGCAGGTTTCATTTCTCTGCTCTTGGTAGGTTTCATTTCTTTGCTCTTGGATATTTGGCACTGCTTTCATAGCTGCCTTAGTGGGCCACTGTCTAGAGTGGGCACTTTGGCTGTAGCCAGGCTCCTCCTGCATGGGTTCAGATATGGCTGAGGACCCAGGGGAAGGTCCAACTATATGAGAACCCTTGAAGAAGTGGCTGAAGGAGTCTTTGAGAAGGGTAACCCTGCTGGAAGGGTAGGATAAGAGATTGGAGCCTCTGAAAATGTCTTTCCATGGAGCCCTCTATCATATTATATACCTGTTCAAACGTGGGGTTCTTGGGGGATCCCCCTTCCTCAGAAGGGGGGTTACTTTACCCTCTGTAGGTATCCTGGGCTCCAGCAGAGGATCCGGCGGGGACCTTAGAGGTCGAAGCGGAACTCTGCTTAAGCTGGCGCTTGCGGCTGCTGCCTTTTTCCCCGCCATGAGACTTGTTTTTCTTCAGCGATTTTCCAGCCGAAGTAGATGGCGGCGGCGGCTTTCCGGTCTCCCTCTCCGACAGTCCGCCAGGGCGGTTAACGGCGGGATCCGATTTTAAGGCCAATTCTTGATCTGCATCGGAAAGGAGCTCGATGTCCTCTGATGCAGCTTCTCCAGCAGCCATTTCGTTTGCCGCCTCTTTCCCATGGCTTAGCTGTTCTCCCGCGGCTCAGCTGATAGTCGGCAGAGCCGGGAGCTTAAATTTAAAAAGCGATTGGATACGACAAGGTAAGGAAAACGATCTATATTCTAACCTAATTTCACTAGACCTAGGCAGCAGCTATGGCTGCAACGCTCTCACCCCAGCGAAGGCAGGAGAAGAACTGGAAGGGGAGGTGTTCCTCGCCAGGAGACAGGAAGTTTTTAGTTTAGTCCTGCCTACCCCTAGCAATGGGTGAGAAACACCCAAAGATCAAGATGCCCTTCCTTCAGAGCGGGAACAGCTGCCTCTGCTACTCTGCAGTCCACCTTCCAAGACACAGGCTGTTTATGCTTGGTAATTAGCAGCACGTTCCAAGCTGAAGTGCCCCACATATTTTTTTGAGTTCTTCACGCTGAACCGTCATTCCAGAAGTCACTGCGAAGCCGGCACATACCTGCTTTGCATTTTTAAGAGCCCCTTTAACGCAACCTTTTTTATTTTCTCCGTCCCCGCCTCAAAGCATCCACTCAAGGAAGCATGAAGAATCACAGCCAAGGGTTAGCTATGCAAACAATGATTGCTAATTGCTATGCAAACGAAGGAACAAAAGAGCACGCAAGTGGGGGGGCTGGAATTTTTTTGACTTTCTCCTCTTGCATTGGGACAGTGAATAGGCATTTTAAAGATCAGATTTAAAAAAGGAGCTTTGAGCGAGTATCAAAATCGACCCTGCATAAATGGCCACAGTGTCTGCTTCTTAGTCAGACAAAGGCCAAGAGCACCCAGGGATGGTCTTGGGAAAGAGGGGCATCAAGTGATAAATGTGGGGGTTTGGCTTTGGAGGGGGGTTCTTGCAGTATTTTTTTAAAGAAGCATTTGTGATAGGGAAGACGGCTTTCCCCGCACCTTTGACTTCTCTGGATTCCTTGTAGAGATGGGGACAATGCTTGCCGATTTCACAAAGGCTTCTTTAAAAAAACAAGCGGGGAGGGGGGCAGATTAAGTTGAGGCTGCAGAGCCGGGACCACACATCCTCCTCCACCACATCATAGGCCACCGCTCTGCAGTGGGGGGAGCACAGGACGACAACAAGATGATAACAGTGCAACATTCACAGCAGAATGAAATTGTGCAGGGAAGTAAAATAATCACCACACGTCAGCAGTGGGAGAAAAATGGGAGGACAACAAAGAAAACATAGTTATGGCACGACTCCAACTGAATGATGTTGGCATTTTCAGGAAAAGTGATTAACTGGCATCAAGAAACAGACAAAAAGGCTGGCGTAGATGCGGGCTAGGACCTGGGACAACCTGGGAGTCTAACAAGTATCCCATTTGAACCATGAAGGAGTTTTCCTGAGAAAAAGGAGGAAACGTGCCATTTAAAATTTCACTTTCCAGGGGAAGAGGGGTAAGTTGCCTTATAGCAAGGGTTCCCAATGTGATGCCCGTGGGCATCATGGCACCTACAGACACCTTTCCTGGTGCCCGCCAATTGTTTCTAGAACATGGGCAGGGCCTGGTGGGGCTCAGAGCTGTCCAATCTGACTGGAAGTGGCTGAGAAGGGGACTCAGGCAGAGAAGGGTCTTTCCCTAATATCTGAGATTACTTAACTGGAGATGCTGGGGATTAAATGTGCAGCCTTCTGCATGCCAACCATGCACTCCACCACAGGCCTCTGAAAATCATGCTCTGTCTTCCTCAGAAGAAAGACATAAAGATGACAAACTATAAATAGTAGCAATTGTTCAAAACCAGGAGCGCTGAGTAATGCAAACGGATCGAATCACTTCTGGGAGACAATGGCCTTATCTACATTATATAATCACAAAGTGGCGCGTCATGCGTTAATCATCCTGGTTTCTGTGCAGCGGTTTCCGTTAGAGGGTTTCGCAATGCCACAAATCCTGCCGTTTAGCCACTCACTAGCCAAAATGGCAAAAGCCATTTCTACTTGGTGAGACTCCATTGGGATGTTGCCAGAATCAGAAGAAAGACTACAGAGCAGGAATAGAGTGGTTACTTTGAACCCAGAGTGCCCAAGGTTCGGTTGTCAGTGAAGGAATCTCAGTAGACGTTGGAGAACGTTGACGCTAGATGCTCTGACTCAGGAGAAGGCATCTGCATCCGGGACTGGAACACAATAATCAAAATTCAGCCAGTACCAGAGATGCTCTAGTTTGGTCTTAGGAACATAGGGCCTAAAAGGTATTCTTTCATATATATGGGTACGAGTGCAGCATAATGGTTGCAGAACCAGACTAGGGTCTTTTATTACGGCTGTTTCCCTCGTGGTCACCCCTCCGACGACTTCGGGTCTTTGTGCTATGCATGCCGTTTCCGACATTTTCAGATTTGAGATAAAACAGGTCTCTGAAAACGCAGGCAAAACACAGGGAAACGCAGGGGGAGAGTGAGGCAACTTGGGATGGTAGAAAATGGCATGCATAATCCAAACAAAGATTTGAAGTTGGTGGAGGGGTGAAGGCGAGTGAAACGGCCATGCTTCAAAGACCTAGGACTGGGGAGACCTGTGTTCAAATTCCTACTCAATCACAAAGCTCACTGGGTGATCTTAGGCCAGTCATTAAGCCAAAAAGTACCTCACAGGGTCGGTGTGAGGATAAACTGGAAGAGGACAGATGCTCCGACCCACTCAGAGCTTCTTAGAGGAAGGATGGGATTTTATATATATATACATACAAACACACACATATACACAAATCTTCATGGGTTTTTTATACAGTGCAAAACAAAATTTAAAACCTACTTCCTCCCAAAGTTTGAGAGAGGAGGAGACGCGAACACAAGTCACAGAATCATAGAATTATAGAGTTGGAAGGGACCACCAGGGTCATCTAGTCCAACCCCCTGGCCAATGCAGGAAACTAACAACTACCTCCCCCCCACATCCCCAGTGACCCCAACCCTCCCCCCACCATGCAGGATCCCACAATCAAAGCACTCCCGACAGATGGCCATTCAGCCTCTGCTTAAAGACCTCCGAAGACGGGGACTCCACCACCCTCCGAGGCAGCGAATTTTACTATCGAACAGCCCTCACCGTCAGAAAGTTCTTCCTAATGTTTAGGTGGAATCGCTTTTCTATTAGTTTAAATCCATTACTCCGTGTCCTAGTCTCTGAAGCAACAGAGAACAAGCTAGTTCCCTCGTCAACATGACATCCCTTCAAATATTTAAACATGGCTATCATGTCTCCCCTCAACCTTCTCTTCTCCAAACTAAACAAACCCAACTCCCTAAGTCTCTCCTCATAGGGCATGGATTCCAGACCTTTGACCATTCTGGTCGCCCTCCTCTGGACACGCTCCAACTTGTCAACATCCTTCTTAAATTGTGGAGCCCAAAACTGGACACAGTATTCCAAGTGAGGTCTGACCAATGCAGAATACAGTGGTAGTATTACTTCCCTTGATCTAGACACAATACTCCTATTGATGCAGCCCAGAATTGCATTGGCCTTCTTAGCCGCCATATCACACTGTTGACTCATGTTCAGCTAGTGGTCCACTAAGACTCCCAGATCTCTTTCACATGTACTGTTGTCAAGCCAACTCTCTCCCATCCTGTACCTGTGCCTTATGTTGTTTCTGCCTAGGTGAAGAACCTTACACTTCTCCCTACTGAAATCCATTTTATTACTAATGGCCCAGCTCTCCAGTCTATCGAGGTCATTCTGAACTCTGACCCTACCCTCCGGGGTATTAACTACCCCTCCTAACTTGGTGTCATCTGCAAATTTGATTAGCATGCTCTCTATCCCATCATCCAAGTCATTTATAAAAATATTAAATAGTACCGGTCCGAGGACAGACCCCTGTGGTACCCCACTGGTCACTTCTCTCCATGATGAAGTTGTGCCATTAATGAGCACCCTTTGGGTTCGGTTGGTCAACCAATTGGTCAACCAATCCACCTAACAGTAGCAGTGTTCAGTCATTAAGTCACCGGCCCTAGAATCACAGAATCATAGATTTGGAAGGGACCACCAGGGTCATCTAGTCCAACCCCCTGCACAGTGCAGGAAATTGCAAACTACCTCTCCCCCCCACACCCCCAGTGACCCCTACTCCATGCCCAGAAGATGGCCAAGATGCCCTCCCTCTCATGATCTGCCTAAGGTCATAGAATCAGCATTGCTGACAGATGGCCATCTAGCCTCTGCTTAAAAACCTCCAGGGAAGGAGAGCTTACCACCTCCCGAGGAAGTCTGTTCCACTGAGGAACCGCTCTAACTCTTAGAAAGTTCTTCCTAATGTCTAGACGGAAACTCTTTTGATTTAATTTCAACCCGTTGGTTCTGGTCCGACCTTCTGGGGCAACAGAAAACAGCTTGGCACCCTCCTCTCTATGACAGCCCTCCTAACATTTCATTTTTCCCAACAAAGAGCTCGCTGTAACTCACACACTGGAAGCCAACACTAGTTTCGAATAAGGCCTTTCTTCAACACCTTGGGGCAACAGCCCAGGACACCCCCACCTGCCATCTACCCGATCCTCTCAATTCACCCATGAGAACAATTTGTGCAGACCCAATTTACAGTGCTGGACACTCAGAAAGATGAATCATAGAATCACAGAATCAAAGAATCATAGAGTTGGAAGGGACCACCAGTGTCATCAAGTCTAGCCCCCTGCACAATGCAGGAAATTCACAACTACCTCCCCACACACACACACACACCTCTAATGACCAGAAGATGGCCAAGATGAAGAAGAGCCCTGCCCGCTGAGAAATTCTGCAGCCACTGAAATAAATAGCGGATGGCGCCCCAAGGAAGGGGAAGCACCAGGGAGACGACCGAATGAAGCTGCCTCATACTGAATCAGACCTTCGGCCCATCAAGGTCAGGATTGTCTACTCAGACCGGCAGTGGCTCTCCAGGGTCTCAGGCAGAGGTCTTTCACATTTGCCTGGTCCTTTTAATTGGCGATGCCGAAGTTTGAACCAGGGACCTTCTGCATGCCAAGCAGATGCTCTACCACTGAGCCACTGAGGTCTTTTCACATCACCTACAACCTGATCCTTTTAACTGGAGATGCCGGGGATCGAACGTGGGACCTTCTGCGTGCCAAGCAGATGCTTTGCCATTGAGCCATGAGCCAACCTCCTGCCTCCAGCACCAAACCATCTTGTCCTGTTGCAAATCGACACTGGATTGCTCAACTGCCGGCCTTACGACCAGGCTTATCAGGAAAATTATTTCCCTCGTTGGGTGCTCCAAGCTTGCTGCCCCACCCAGCAACAGGACAGATACTTCTGCCACGTGGCCAGCCGTCCCTGGCCCTCACCAGGATATCCTAGGCCACACAGGAGACAGCTGGTTAGCTGAAGTAAGGCAGGTCTGAATGAGGCCCATACTTGACAGGAAGACCTCCCGGGACCCCTACTATGTACATCGCTGAGAGAAAGTGAGGTGGGCAAAAGGCAAGGACACGAATGGATCGCTTCTGGCTCCGTGAGTTTCCAGCCACAGAAAGTGGTCCTATTTGCAAAAAGCCGCCTGTCATTTGTAGAATACGTGCAAGGAAAAACAGCTGTCCTTCTAGGCTGTTCTTTAGCGCGCCAACAAAACAGAAGGGCATGATGCGACATTTCCAAGAACAAGCTGCCTCGGGCAGAGGACCAGATGTGAAGCTAAGGGCAACGGAGGGGGAGGCAGACAGACCTGACTCACGAGGCCGCATCCATTGGGAAGTTCTCCTGCTCAACAGCCACTGGATTAAACGGGGGACGGTGCCCATCATTTAAAGAAAGGGGAGGCACCAGCAAGACTTTCTGCTGACAGCTCAGAAATCTCTCGTGCCGCTTTACAAACAGGGCACTCTCCTGTGTCTGCAGGACAGGACCGGGAGGGATCCCAGCAGTCTGTGCAGGTGGAAAGGTCTTGAGGGTACACGTCTTTAAAAAATAAAATTAAAAGTTCCCTTCAGAAATAATGATAACCGTGCCCCAGGACCATGCCAACCCCAGGCCCACGAGGCTTTTAAAGCAACAGATCAGCAGAGGTGGTTTGTGGTTACCAGCCTCTGCAGGCAGGGACCGTGGCTCAGTGGCAGAGCATCTGCTTGGCATGCAGAAGGTCCCAAGTTCAATCCCTGGCATTGCTAATTAAGGATCAGGTGGTGGGAAAAACCTCTGCCTGAGACCTTGGAGAGCTGCTGCCAGTCTGAGTGGACAATGCTGACTTTGATGGGCCGATGGTCTGCTTCAGTATAAGGCAGCTTCACATTTTCATACCAATCCTGGACTTCCTCGGTGGTCTCCCATCCAAGCACTGACCGTGGCTGACCCGGTTTAGCTTCCAAGCTCTGGTGAAACAGGACTAGGCTTGGCGACCAAGCTGCTCCCCACAGAACCCCCCTCCCCCAGCCAGTAAAAAGCCTTCTTTTTACAGATAACACATGAACATATGAAGCTGCCTTATACTGAATCAGACCCTGGGTCCATCAAAGTCAGTATTGTCTACTCAGACCGGCAGCGGCTCTCCAGGGTCTCAGGCAGAGAAAGGTCTTTCCCATCACCTACTTGCACAGTCCCTTTAACTGGAGAGGCCGGGGATTGAACGTGGGACCGTCTGCATGCCGAGCAGATGCTCCACCACTGAGCCACAGCTCCTCCCCGAGCTTTGAGACATCGTTGGAATTGGTCCCCGCATCACCAGCTGACTTCCCTTTCTATCGAAGCTATGAGCTGGGACAATTTGCAGATGGCCAAACCGAGGCCAAGCTGGACGACCGCCGAGAAAACAGCACATCAACCCCAGAACCCAGAGCCGCCGCTTCCAAGACGCACCCCTCGACTGTCCTTTGTAAGCAACCTAAGGACCAGAGAATTCAGCACCAGAACACCGCAGAGGAACTTCCCTTGTCAATCAAATCCCTGCCGGCTTGGTTCCTCACCCCGCGCCCCCCTGCCCAACCCAGCTACTCAGACCCGTCAGGGACAAGTTTTCACCTCCGTTGGGTCTCCTGGGAAAATCCTCCCTGGATTCTCAGGCCATTCTTGCTGCCGGCGGGGAGAAGCCGAGCGGTTCTGGCACCAGCTCCCAGCACCTCTCTGAGAGTGGCCGCCCGGTGCAGAAGAGCCGTCTTATGCGTTCTGCTCCGTCACGCGGCAGGGCAGTGATGACGTCATATGGGTGGGGGTGCGCGCACGCTGGTTCAGCATTCAACTACACCCTTGTCCCTGACTCTGGTTACAAACCACCTCCCTGCAATTAAAAGCGCCCGGCCCCAAAGCGGCAATCCCTGCTCAGCTAAAGGCGGGACAGAGGGGGGGAAACACACACACACACACACAAAGTCCCTAGAGGGACTGCCCTGATTTGCAGCTCTGGGGGTGACTAAGAGAGAGGTGCCGTGCAGAGGGAAAGCTGCCAAGAGGCAGGGAACAGCTAGCTGGGAGGGAGGGAACCTTTGCATTATGAACAGAGAACATAAGAACATCAGAAGATCCTTTCCAGTATCAGAGAAGCGTGCCTATTATATTAGGTGCTGAGGAACACAGGCAGGACAATGCTGCTGCAGTCGTCTTGCTTGTGGGCTTCCTAGAGGCACCTGCTTGGCCACAGTGTGAACAGACTGCTGGACTTGATGGGCCTTGGTCTGACCCTGCAGGGCTTTTCTTATGTTCTTATGATGAATAGCTATTATCTCCAGGGTCAGAGGAGCATGGCTATTATATTAGGTGCTGTGGAACACAGGCAGGATGGTGCTGCTGCAGTCGTCTTGTTTGTGGCTTCCTAGAGGCACCTGGTTGGCCACTGTGTGAACAGACTGCTGGACTTGATGGGCCTTGGTCTGATCCAGCAGGACTCTTCTTATGTAAGAGCCTTGCTGGATCAGACCAGTGAGGGTCCATCTAGTCCAGCATCCTGTCTCACACAGTGGCCAGTCAGTTCCTCTGGAGGACCAACCACAGGGCATAGAGGCCAAGGCCTTCACAAGGACATAAGAACAGCCCTGCTGGATCAGACCAGGGAGGGTCCATCTAGTCCAGCCTCCGGTCTCACATAGTGGTCAACCAGTTCCTCTGGAGGTCCAACAGACAGGGCACAGAGGCCGAGGCCTTCACAAGAACATAAGAAGAGTCCTACTGGATCAGACCAGTGAGAGTCCATCTAGTCCAGCATCCTGCCTCACACACTGGTCAGCCAGTTCCTGTGGAGGGCCGGCAACAGGGTATAGAGGCCGAGGCCTTCCCCTGATGTTGCCTCCCAGCACTGGGATTCGGAGGATGACTGCCTCTGAATGTGGAGGTTCCCTTTAGTCACCATGGCTAGCAGCCACTGATGGACCTCTCCTCCATGAATCTGTCTGATCCAGGCTGAAAGTAGTCCTCAATGTACAATATATAATACATATGAATATCCCAAAGTTGATGATGTGCAAACAAGATCAAAATCACAATGAACAAGACCAAATGCGTTTCGGCCCTATATGCCTTCGTCAGTGGTCACAAATACATACATACACATACACACCAAGGACAAGTGTTGATACACTAAGCCAAATTGGGCGTTGATTGATCCACATTTTACTCCATGTGGCCAAACGGTGACATTGTTAAGATCATGAATCTTGTTCCATGACTTTCATGCTCACACATAAAAAAAAATGCATGATTGTAAATTATATCTAATTTTGGCAGTTCGTTCCCTCGTCGTGTATATGCAATCGACAGAATATGGTTTACTCCTGCATAAAGATAAGTAAAGAGCTAGTCTGGTGTAGTGGTTAAGAGTGTTGGACAAGGATCTGGGAGACCAAGGTTCGAATCCCCACCTGTGCCACGGAAACTCGCTGGATCGTTCTGTCTCCATCTAACCTACCTCTCAGGGTTGTTGTGACAGTAAAACGGAGGAGAAGAGAACAGCATAAGCCGCTTTGAGGTCCCCATTAGGGGAGAAAGGCAGGGTATCAATGAATTAGATAAACTAAATAAATGAATACGTTCAGCTGTCACATGAACACATGAAGCTGCCTTATACTGAATCAGACCCTTCAAATCCATCAAAGTCAGTTTCGTCTGCTCAGATCGGCAGCGGCTCTCCTGGGTATCAGGCAGAAGAGGTCTTTCACATCACCTACTTGCCTAGTCCCTTGAACTGGAGATGCCGGAGATTGAACCTGGGACCAGTGCCGGATTTACGTATAAGCTAAACAAGCTATAGCTTAGGGCCCCACTCTCTTGGGCCCCCCCAAAAAAAATTAAAGAAAAAAAACCTGGATGTACATTTCCAAAATCAACAATTACTTTGATAAAATACATATTTTGTTATGTGCAAATGGCTTTAGATACCTATTAGGTCCATAAATTACCATATAGCATATATTCAACACAAAAAACAGCAACAATTTGTTGTTGACAAAGGACAGCTGGACATATAAAGGGCCCCATTACCTTCAATAACTTAGGGCCTCATCAAACCTAAATCCAGCCCTGCCTGGGACCTTCTGCATGCCAAGCAGATGCTCTACCACTGAGCTACGGCCCCTCCCCTAACGTTGTCCAACGTTGTGGAATTTCTTTCCGGAAAAGGCTGGCCAGGTGTGTTTCAGGAGTGCCTTTTCGGGTCGCGGCGTGGGTGGTGTCGGGGCTGGACTACATGTCCTGCAGGTATCTCTTCCGCCTCCCTGGAAGCAGACAGTTCCCCTCCAATTGCTGACTCCTCTTGGGGGGGGAATCCCCAGACTCGCAAGGCTGACTCCCTCACCGGCATGCCGATCAGATAAGCGTGGGTGGTAGGGAGCGCCTTGTGGGGTGGGGGCGCGGGTACGTGCGGCCGGGAGCTCTTTACAGGCACACAAGCCAGGGCAGAAATCACACCCGCGGAAGTGACTCAGTGGGGATGGGGGGGGAGGCCCTCGGGAAGGAGAACGGCCACTCTTGAAGCAGAAACGGGCTCGGGCAGGGACCTGCCCCAGAACGGCACGCGGGTGCGGCCCGAACGGTGCACCGTCCAAGCAGAAAGGTGCTCAGGTCAGGAGAAATCAATCAATAACGATGGGAGACCACAGGCCTCCTCCCTCAACTGAGAGCAGAAGCTTTTGCAAACCACAAACCTAGCACAGACTCCTTTTGTTTATTTAATTTTTTGGCTTCATTTATACCCTACCTTTCCCCCCAAAAAAGGGGACCACATGTGGCTTACACAATCCGCTTCTCCTCACAACAACCTTGTGGGGCAGGTTATATTGAGAGGGTGTTACTGGCCCAAGATCCCCCAGCAAGCTTCCATTGCAGAGTGGGGATTCGAACCTGGTTCTCCAAGATCCTAACCTGACACTTTAACACCTCCCCCCTCCAAGTTCAGCCCCTCCCTTGTTATTGTATATGCTGTTCATACCCATTTCTAGAATGTCTATAACGGGAGTGTCGAACTCAATTGCTATGAGGGACAGATATGACATCAATGCCACTTGGTGGGGCCGGCCGGGCCTCGCCAGCCTCAGTTGGCTCGCAGGCCGGATAAGAACTCTCAAGGGTCCAGCCCTCAGGCCTTAGGTTTGACACCCCGGGTCTATAACATGATGACTACTCTAAAGTCCACACCATGTTTCCTATTTTACGGATGTGGTACCATGAACACGTGAAGCTGCCGTATACCGAATCAGATAATCAGTCCATCAAGGTCAGTATTGCAGCGGCTCTCCAGCGTCTTAGGCGGAGGTCTTTCACATCACCTACTGCCTGGTCCTTTTAACTGGAGATGCCAGGGACTGAACCTGGGACCTTCTGCATGCGAGGCAGATGCTCTACCGTTGAGCCACGGACCCTCCCCAAACACACATGCACACACATGAAACTGCCTTATACTGGATCAGACCCTTGGCCCAGCAAGGTTGGTTTTGTCTACTCGGTTTGGCCGTGGCCCTGCAGGCTCTTTCACGTTGCTTACTTTCTGGTCCTTTTCAGTGGAGACGCCGGGGATTGAACCTGGAACCTTCTGCATGACAAGCAGATGCTCTACCACTGAGCAACGGCCCCTCCCCTGAGCCACAACCCCTCCCCAAAGTTAAGTAGGCCACGCTGAGAGCCCCCCCGCCAGAAGCAGGAACATAAGAACATAAGAAAGGCCATGCTGGATCAGACCAAGGTCCAGCAAGTTCAACCAGGAGCCCCTAGGAAGCACTCAAGCAAAACGACTGCAGAAGCATTGCCCTGCCTGTCTTCCACAGCACCTAATATAATAGGCATGCTCCTCTGAACCTGGAGAGAATAGCTTTGCATCATGACTACCATTTTTACTAGTAGCCAAGGACAGCCCTCTCTTCCATGAACATGTCCACTCCCCTCTTAAAGCCTTCCAGAGTTGGCAGCCAACACCACATCCTGGGGCAGGGAGTTCCACAATTTAACTATGTGTTGTGTGAAGAAATACTTCCTTTTGTCTGTTTTGAATCTCTCGCCCTGCAGCTTCAACAGATGACCCCGCGTTCCGGTTATGAGACGGAGAAAATTTTCTCCCTTTCCACTCTCTCCAAATCATGCATAATTTTATAGACCTCTGTCACGTCTCTCCTGAACTGCCTTCTTTCCAAGCTAAACAGCCCTAAGTGTAACAGGAAGCGAACTCGGCACCCTCTGTGTGCTCGTCCACTCTGGCTCTTTGGCTGGTGGGCCCTTGAGGCAGGTCTGCAACCCGCATCTTTCCCAGCCTTGCAAGACTTTTGTTTCATGACTGGAGAAGAGGAGAAACTGAGGACAAAGAGATATGGCCAAGTATAGCCTGCCCTAACCCAGGGCCTGAAGGCAGACAGCCACTGTTATAACCCCCCAATGGCATTTTCGAAGGCCGGTCCCCTCCCTTCTGGCTTTTACAGCTGCCTTCTGCAGAACCAGACCAGTGAGCCACTGAGCTCAGCACTGTGCATTCAAACAGACGACAACCCTGCAAGGTTTCAGCCAGGTGGAGAAGCATTTTTCCCAGATCTTATCCTGGATATCCTTTTTTGAGGTACACTGAGAATCCAAGACCTTCTGAATTCAAAGCGTGTGCTCCACTAGGGAGCCATGGCCCTGACCCAAAGAGCACGCTCTCTCTGAAATGCACCTACTGGCAAACTGTACCGAGGCCCCTTCAGATATGCCGCAGGTATGAGGATCTGGGGTTATGTATATCGGGCGCCTGAACCATACAAGGAATCTGAAATCGCACCAAGCAAGCAGCCATCACAGGCTTGCACAAAACGATTACCCATTCCAATGAACAGATGGAAAGAAAGAAGAAGAAGAGATAGTTTTTATATGCCAACTTTCTCTACCACATAAGGAAGAATCAAACCAGTTTACAATCACCTTCCCTTCCCCTCCCCAAAACAGACACCCTGTGAGGTAGGTGGGGCTGAGAGAGTGTGACTAGCCCAAGGTCACCCAGCTGGCTTCGTGTGTAGGAGTGGGGAACCAAATCCAGTTCACCAGATTAGCTCTGCCGCTCATGTGGAGGAGGAGTGGGGAATCAAACCCAGTTCTCTAGATCAGAGTCCACCGTTCCAAACCACCGCTCTTAATCACTACACCATGCTGGCCTACATAGATGGCCTACTTTGGGAAGAACCATCTGAACTACAAAGAGGATAATTTGAAGGGTTCTTGTTCCTGCGCTGGAATTAAGATCGCAGGGAGAGGCCCTTCCAACTCTATGATTCTATGATTCTATAAATGGTGATCTTAAATCTTAGTTTTATGTATTTTATGCACTGTATTTTATGTATTTTATTTATATCATAAACCGACTCGAGCGCTGTAAAGAAGAAAGGTGGCACAGACGTTTTAAATAAAATAAACAAATATAAGCGCTTGTAATGAGTGTCGTGTGGTTCTCTACAGCAATGAAAGAGAAGCGGAGGAGGAGGAGGAGGGGGAGAAAGCGGGGGATCCCTTTTGCAAGCAAAGTCGAACGCCCTCCCTGCCCCACCTCAAGCGGAGGCATGACCAGCCCAGAGCAGCCTGGCCCTCCCCACACGATACCTGCCCTCGATGACGGTGATGATGTCGCTCATCTGGATCAGGAGCTTGTCCGGCTCTTCAAAATCCTGCAGGGCCCGCATGTCCGTGGGCTGAGCCTGGGGAGCAAAAGAGGAGACGATGGAGGGCTGCCCCACTGGGAGCGGGTCGGTAACTTGAGAGCCAGCGTCATATAGTGGCTAGTGCTGGACTAATTTCTCCATCTTCCACTCTCCCTGTGATCTTGGCCTTTTGTGCGTGGCTGTTTCCCTCGCGGTCACCCCTCCGACGACTTCAGGTCTTTGTTTTGATTATGTGTGCTGTTTCTGACTGTCAGAGGTCGCCTCGCCCTCCCCCTGCATTTCCCACATTTTGCCTGCATTTTCAGAGACCTGTTTTATCTCGAATTTGAAAACACGGGCAAAACACGGGGAAACGCAGGGGGAGAGCGAGGCGACCTCTGACGGTCGGGAACAGGATGCATAATCCAAACAAAGACCCGAAGTCACCAGAGGGGTGACGGAGAGGGAAACAGCCATGCATACAAGGCCCTTAATTCCTGGGAAAGAACGCGTGGGAGGAGACGGTCTTTCGGATACCCCACTTCCGAGCCCTAAAGGGACCCATACCTCCAAGAGGAAGTCACGCAGGGCCACAAAGGTCGGCCTGTCTTCCGGTTTGTGTGCCCAGCACTGTAGCATGACGTTGTAGATGTCCTGCGGGCAGTCCTCTGGCCGGGCCAGCCGCTCCCCTTCCTTGTCAATCTTGTGCAAAATCTAGGCAAAGAAAGCGGGGCTCAGGACATGCAAAGAACCAGCCGTGGCGAAATTTCGTAAGCAGGACGGGAAGCGCGGCAACAATGCAGCGAGCAACAAAAGGCCCACTTGCATTATTATTATTATTATTTTTTTAAAAAGCAACCTTCGGAGACCCCCCATCTTATTTTTATCTTAGAAACAGCCCAATTAAATAAATAATCAAACAAATATTTCTGCAATTGTACCTGACTGCCGTTAAGGCCAACCCAGGGCTCTTGTCCATATGTGAACATCTCCCAAAGCGTCACTCCAAACATCCAGGTGTCACTGGCATGTGAGAAGGTGCGGGTTTTCAGACTCTCGGGGGCACACCTAATCAGGGGAATTTGGGGGGGGGGGGCAGAGAGAAAGGTATGCAGTGATTCCTGACCTGTCCTCGCTATATTGCCATGCCGAACACTGCCAAGGAGGGAATGCTCATTTATTTCATTCTTTCAATTGTAACCCCGCCGTTTGCCCCAAGGGCGACCCCCACCCCGCAAGGGGCTTATATAGTTCTTCTCTCCTCACAACAACCCTACAAGTTAGGCTAGTCTTGTTCTGTCCCTATGGTCTCAGTGCGACCGACAGCGACAATGAACACCTGCTGCCCCCTAGAGGCAACCACGTGTAGTGTGGGAATTAAATCAATCCAAGGGGAAGTCCAGCAGGGAACCATTGCTGCTCTCCTCCTCTGTGCTCTAGCCCAACGTGGCTAATTTCCCCCACCCCATTCTTGCCCTAACGGCGCACCGGCTCACCAGGCGAAAGGCACCTTGCGATGTTCCTGCATGACATAGTGGTCGTCATTCTTGGGCAGGGCCCTCATGAGCCCAAAATCCCCGATCTTGACCAGGTCGTTGGAGGCCAAGAGGATGTTGCGGGCGGCCAGGTCACGGTGGATGAAGCGCTTGGACTCCAAGTAGGCCATGCCTCTCGAGATCTGGATAGCGTACTGGCAGAGCGTGGAGATCAGGAAGTGGCCCTGGTTCTTGCGCAGCCGGTCCAGCAGGGAGCCCAGTGGGGCCAGTTCGGTGACCTGGGAGATAGAAACAGAGAGCTGGAGGGGACACCAAGGGTCATCTAGTCCAATCCCCCCAGACAATGCAGGAAATTCACAGCTACCTCGCCCCCCATGCCCTCAGTGACCCCTGGCCTACACCCAGAGGTAGGCAAAAAACCTCAAGGATCCCTGGCCAATTTGGAGGAAAATTCCTTCCTGACCCCCGAGTGGCAACTGACAATACCATGGGCATGTAAGGAGGAGGAAGAAGAAGAGTTGGTTTTTATATGCCGACTTTCTCTACCACTTAAGGGAGAATCAAACCGGCTTATGATCACCTTCCCTTCCCCTCCCCACAACAGACACCCTGTGGGGTAGGTGGGGCTGAGAAAGCTGCGACTAGCCCAAGGACACCCAGCAGGCTGCATGTGGAGGACTGGGGGATCGAACCCAGTTCTTCAGACTAGAGTCCGCTGCTCATGTGGAGGTGTAGGAAATCGAACCCGGTTTGCCAGATTAGAGTCCGCCGCTCTTAACCACTACGCCACTCTGGCTCTCAAGGAACACCCCCCACATTTCAAGCACCCAGGAAAATCACCCACCAACCCCCATCCCCCAGTGGCTTGAACCCACAGGTCACGGCAGCGCCTGACATCTCTCTGGAACCGAGTTCGCTCCTCACCATCTTCATGGGGTTCGAAAGCACCACGCCGTACAAGCGGATGAGGTTCCTGTGGTCCAGGGAGTGCATCGCGTTGACTTCTCGGATGAAGTCGTCCAGGGCTTCCGGCTGGCTCAGCACGTCAGTCTTGAGACACTTCACGGCCACGTTCAGCTGGTGGGGGGAAATCAGGAGAGGCAACGAGAAGACACGTCAGACTGGATCTTGTTGAGCATCTGAGGGGTATTCTCGGGTGCTCTACAAACAGTGAGCATCAAGGCAAGCCTGGGGGTGTTGCTCTTTTTCCCCTGTGCAGTATGAACACATGAACACACATGAAGCTGCCTTAGACTGAATCAGACCCTCGGTCCATCAAAGTCAGTATTGTCTACTCAGACCGGCAGCGGCTCTTCAGGGTCTCAGGCAGAGGTCTTTCCCGTCACCTACTTGCCTAATCCCTTTAACTGGAGATGCTGCCGGGGACTGAACGTGGGACCTTCTGTATGCCAAGCGGAGGCTCTACCACTGAGCCACGGCCCCCTCCTTCACCCAGCAAGCTTCCATGGCAGAGTGGGGATTTCAACCTGGATCTCCCAGATCCTAATCTGACGCTCTTACCACTTCAACATGCTGGATCTCAAGAAGAAGAAAAATGGTCATCCGCTGGTGGGGAGGGGCTTTTCTTGAGTTCTTATGTTCAAGTGTGTGTGTGGGGGGGGGGAAACGCTGGTATAGGGGTGCAAGGGAGGGCACGAGGGGGCCCTCATGGGGGGGGGACAGATGTCTGCCTGGATCCCCCTCAAAACCTGAAACCAGCCCTGGAGGCCGGTCTCGGTGGACCTTTTTTGGGGTGGAGGTTACGCCTTACCGTCTTGCCGGTGGGAGCGCCCCACTCCCCGCGCCGCACCACCCCGAAGGAGCCGTCCCCCAGCTTCTCGAAGAGCGCCAAGTCCTTCTCGCTGATCAGGCAGGTCAGGGCCTGCTGCTGGCCGTCCTCGGTGGGGGGCGGAGTGGACGTTTTGCACGGGCCGCCTGGGGGCTGCGGCTGCGGCTGGAACTCCGAGTCAGGCCTCTTCCCGCTGAACACCTGCGCGGACGGACAGAGAAACACAGGGGGAAGCTGAGGAAGGAAGGGGGGAGGAAGCACTCCATTAAAAAGGGGCTCATCCCCCCCTTAAGAACCACTACATATAACCTGCACACACACACACACACACACACAGAGTAAAAGCTGAACTACAAAACACTTTTCCTTTCCACCTACTTTAGGCTTAACCAATGGCCAACAGGCGCCACTACTGGGGGGACTCCTGACCACCTGTGGACACCCAACAAGGGGGGGGCACCAGCTCAGTGGCTGCTTGCGGCAGCCCCACCCAAAGAAGGGAAGGAGACTGTAAGCATCTTCGAGACATCTTAAACAGTGGGGTATAAAAACCAACCCCTCCTCCTCCTCCTCCTCCTTTTGCTCCTCCCTCCTCCTATGGGGCACCGGGGATCCCCACATGGCTCCCTCCCCAGTTAGCCAGTCCCCTTTTATTTTCTTGGACATCAGTTGAGTCCCTTCATAAGGGTAAAAACCACCTTCTGTTGGTGGCAATGGCTCTTGCCCTCTTCGCATGAAGTGAGGTCCATTTACGGTTGCCAGCCCTGGGTTGGAAAATACCTGGAGATTTGGGGGGTGGAGCCTGAGGAGGGTGGGGTTTGGGGAAGGAAGGGGCTTCAGTGGGGGTATATTTGTTTATTTATTGCATTTTTACCGTGCCCTCTCCAACCCAAAGGTCGGGCTCAGAGGCTGCCTATCAATGCGATCAGCTGCCATTCCAGATCTCTGGGCCTCACCTGGAGGCTGGCAAGCCTACCTCCTCAAGGTGCCCCCTAAGCATAAGCCCACAGGCCCCAAACACTGAGGCAAAGCTAGGGCTCCTCAGCGCTCTCCCATCTCAAACATGCACCAGAATAAGAAACCAGAAAAGTGCACACCTCCCTCACAGGGTGTCTGTTGTGGGGAGGGGAAGGGAAGGGGGTTGTAAGCTGGTTTGAGTCTCCCTTAAGTGGTAGAGAAAGTTGGCATATAAAAACCAACTCTTCTTCTTCTTCTATCTTGTCACAAAGAAGGCCGCAGGCCAGGAGGTGCGCGCACAGTTTTTTAGCCTGTGAGTCATGCGCTATTAAGAGCCCTGTCGATCACAATTCACCCCAAACACATCCAATCAGACTCAAATGTGGGGGGGGGGAGCTTCTGGCAGGGAATGTGTCTGCATGAGATGTTGTGCTAGGGAGGGGGCTGCAAGATTTCCCCCCACCTCCAAAAAGGAATCCACCACATTGATGGCGAGGATCTCCTTAATGGTTATCCCACTCCTGGCTAAATGGAACCTCCAGATTCCAAAGCAGTCAAACCCTAAATGCTAGAGTTGGGGGGGGCATGCAAAGGGGGCCCCAGCCAGCAGGCTTTATGAAACATTTTGCTGGGGACATCTTAAATGCATGCTCCAGTTGGCAGCAGAGGACAGGACTCACAAGAATGGGTTTAAATTGTGGGTACTGGCTGGACATTAGGAAGAAATTTTTTACAGTAAGAGTAGTTCAGCAGTGGCTGCCTAGAGAGTTTAGCCCTCCCCCCCCCCCGGCAGTCTTTAAGCAGCATCATGACAAGCATTTGTCAGGGATGCTCTAGGCTGATCCTGCATTGGGCAGGGGGTTGGACTAGATGGCCTCTATGGGTCCTTCACACTCTACGATTCTGTGCTATTTAATTAGATGGATTCGCATAGCCTGATCCTGCAGGGCTACTGTCATACGGTCTTAAATGCTTCCCTTGGAAGCTGTTCTCTATCTAGCACATTTTTGTCCTCTTTCCTCCAAGGAGCTTGGGACAAGGCTTACAAAGTTTCCCCTTCTCCATTTCATCTTCACAACGGCCCTGTGAGGTAAGCTAAGTTCACAGAGTGATTAGCCCAAGGTCAGCCAATGAGCTTTATGACAGGTGGGGGGGGATTTGAGCCTGGGTCTCCCAGATCCTTGTCTAGTATTCTAACCACTATGCCCTACTGCCAGTGCTTTTAGCTGCTCACCATAAAGTCCCAGGTGCCCTGCGCATGGCAAAAAAATCCTACCAGCTGCATGTTTCTAGAGAATATTTTCCCAGCGGTGACCTGCTTTGGAGGAAGTTTTGGCGCTAAGCCAGGGTTGAAAGTTAATTAAGCCCTTCCCTGATAATTACAAGAAATTAAATTTTTTACAGTTGCATTCAAAGAGATCAGACTCGACTTCCTCTGTTCACTGTGTACAGTACGTAATTATCATTCAACCCAGATGGGTTTGTGTGCACGGGGGAGGGAGGGAGGAAACACCTTACTCTAATTTCTAAGAAGTTAATGTATTTATTTACAATTATATGTCACCTTAAAGGGGCATAATAAATACAGCATAAAGCCGATTAAAAACCAGAGCTCAATATACACATATAAAACAGAACACAGAAAAATTCAAATAAATCAGAATCCCGCTGTGCCTGGAAAAGATTTGCACTGCGTTCCCTTTCCCTGTCCTTTCTCTATCCTTCCCTTCCTCTATCCCAGTATCAGTGAACTGGACCCAGCAAAAAAAGATGCTAAATTTCTAATTAGATCATCATTGGATTACTGGGAAACTGTCAAATCGCCAGGGAGGAAGGAGATTCTCCCACAGGTCCATCTTCTCTGTGAGTTACTCAGACTTTGCTGAAACGTTTAACCCACAATGCAAGAAATGTTTACTTATGGTGAACTAATAGTGAACAAAAAGAACAAACAAACACAGTGCTGTACAACAATAAGTCTATGAGAACACACCATTTCTAATATTGGAAGTCAACGGTTGGACTATTTTTGTATATATTCTCTTTGACAAGTAGTTGTGTGTTTTCTCATAGACTTATTGTTGTACAGCACTGTTTGTTTGTTCTTTGTGTTCACTATTAGTTCACAATAAGTAAACATTTCTTGCATTGTGGGTTAAGCATTTTGTGAGCCTTATGCTGTATTTTTTGTATTAAGCCACACTTATTGCAGCATAGGGGATTACTTTTGTTTGTTTGCTGAAATGTTGGCTGTCACCTGGTCAAGGGAGCTATACAGCCAGGGGAGGGGCTGTGGCTCAGTAGCAGAACATCTGCTTGGCATGCAGAAGGTCCCAAATTCAATCCCCTGCATCTCCAGTTAAAAGGACCAGGCAGCAGGTGCTGTGAAAGACCTCAGCTTGGAGAACCTGGGGAGCT
The DNA here is from genome assembly GCF_029931775.1 of Euleptes europaea. Lineage (NCBI taxonomy): Eukaryota > Metazoa > Chordata > Lepidosauria > Squamata > Sphaerodactylidae > Euleptes > Euleptes europaea. The sequence continues at coordinate 3,767,311 of NC_079316.1, forward strand.
GCAGCCAGCCTGAGTAGACAAGACAAGACTGCCCTGGTCTGACCAAGGGTCTGATTCAGTATATAGCAGCTTTATGTGTCATGCTGTCAAGCTGTCTTGTACCGGTAGCAGCTGCTCTTCCAATGGGAAGAGTGCTTTGTCCTTGCTGGCGTCGCATATAAATCATGCTTGAGAACACATGAACACACATGAACACATGAAGCTGCCTTATACTGAATCAGACCCTTGGGTCCATCAAAGTCAGTATTGTCTACTCAGACCAGCTGTGGCTCTCCGGGGTCTCAGGCAGAGGTCTTTCACATCACCTACTTGCCTAGTCCCTTTAACTGGAGGTGTCGGGGATTGAACCTGGGGCCTTCTACATACCAAGCAGATGCTCTACCACTGAGCCACGGCCCCTTGTAAGTTCTCCTTGTAAGGAACTGTCAAACTGCCAACAGAATACTTCCCAAGCAATGCAGGAGGACAGCAGATGATGGCTCACGAGACAGAAGAAGAGTTGGTTTTTATCTGTCAACTTTCTCTACCACTTAAGGAGGAATCAAACTGGCTTACAATCACCTTCCCTTCCCCACAACAGACACCCTGTGAGGGAGGTGGGACGGAGAGAGTCCAGAGAGAACTGTGACTAGCCCGAGGTCACCCAGCTGGCTTCATGTGTAGGAGTGGGAAACCAAACTAGTTCACCAGATTAGCGTCTGCTGCTCATGTGGAGGAATTGGCAATCAAACCCGATTCTCCAGATTAGAGTTCACTGCTCCAAACCACCGCTCTTAACCACTACACCACGCTGGCTCTCACATGAAGGTGGCCTCCAGGAAAGGAAGGGAAGCCAAAGCGGTATGCACAATCCAGCAACCGACAGCATCTGGTCTCTGCTGGTCTTCCATTGATACAGGTGCAACAACAACTGGGAAGCAAATTTCCTGGGCAGGCAAGTTCCTTTGTTCCCATCTACAGGCTGTTAAGACCTCAGCTCCCCCTCCCCAGGGCCACGGTGGCTTTCTGGAGGAGCCGTCGAGGGTAGTCCAGGGCCTCTAGAAATCCTACAAGCCCTGTAAGCTTACAGAAACAAATATTTTTTGGGGGGGGAACCAATATCCCCCGCACCCTCCAAACCACCAAAGTAGTCTACAATTACAATAGCCACAAATGTCCGAGGGCTTGGCCCACTGCACCAAAAACAGACAAAAGTTCTGCGGCACTTTAAAGTCTAATAAGGTTTTATTCCAGAATCAGCTTTCGTCAGCTAGAGCTCGCTTCATCAGATGTATGCAGGGAAACCCCAGACATTTATACATAAAGAAAACTACAAACAGCAGGGCCAAATGGCCATGAAATGCCGGAAATACAGGACATTTACTCATCAAGGCTAACAGCCACCAACGGACCTCTCTCTTTCGTAAACTTGTCTAAACTCCTTTTAAGGTCAGCTAAACTAGTGGCCGTCACTATATCCTGTGGCAGTGAGTTCCACAAGTTAATAACTCTTTATGCAAAGAGGAACAGAATGGACTGTGGAGGGGATGGAGAGGTCTCCTCCTTTCTCCTATCTCTGTTCTCTTCACACATGCAACTCATTGCTTTAATCCATGTATTCTGCCAAGTTCCCCATCACTGTTTTTGACATGAATGACAAAGGTTAACTCTTTTGAAAAGACTGCATAAGAGGTGATAAGGATGAATGCTTCAGCAAAACCAGACATCCTATCAAAAGGTGTCGTTGCTTTTTCATGCTGCAAAGCATCTTCTAAAGGGGGCCAAAATCAGCAAGGAAGGTGAGTGAGCGGTCTCCTATTGAAATGCAGCCACATAATTTTTAAGATTTAAGATTATTCTTTTTTTAAAAAAATCAGCAAGTTTCTAGTCCTCACGGTCACGACACTTACTTTGCTCATCCAGGATTTCCTTTTGCATATAGCCTTCTTCCTCTTCACTGCCTCCCAGAGGCGCCTCTGACCTGGGAAAGCCAAAAAGGGCATTCACTACCAAGTGTGGACATGGTCTGCTTGCAAAATATTCCGCCCTCCCCATAACGTACACTGCCCCACAAGGAAATGGGTCCCTGCACCCAAGGATTGGCTGTAGCTGGGGGGGGGGGTCTAGAATCATGGAGGTGCAACAGCCAATTGGCAGTTCCAAGGCACTCGGGGGCAAATGACGCATCATGAAATGCCACCACGTTCTTCAAAAAATGAAAAGTGGCCAAGGGAGGATGCAATTATGAGTGAAATGTGTGTGTACGGGTGTGTTTATCCCTTTCCACAGTGCCAATTTCTCTGCTTCAAGCTACACACACACACACACACACACACTGCTTTTCTACCTGCTTGGTTCCAAATTCAGTAAATACACCTGTGAATTAGTTTTTATTGTGCATTGAGGGGCTGTCTCCTTCGGTATGTCCCTGTGCGCCAACTACAGTCTCCAGGCAGCCATCTGCTCCGGGTGGCCCGTCTGGCATCGACCAGAGCCCAGGGCCTTTTCCATCGTGGCCCCGGCTCTAGTGGGATGGGCTCCCTGAAGAGGTGAGAGTTGGTTGGCTGGTTTGGGGTTTTTTTATATGCCCATTTTCAGTGGGGAAACCAACCCGGTTCACCAGATTAGTGACTGCCACTAATGTGGAGTGAGGAATCAAACCCGGTTCTTCAGATCAGACTCCACCGCTCCAAACCACTGCCCTTAACCACTACACCACGCTGGTGTAGTTCTCCCTTTCTCACTACTCCTTACAAACTTATAACCTCCCAGGGTTTCACTGCATGTGTGTATGCATAGCCTGTCCCTAAAAATCATAGAATCATAAAATGTTTCCAACAGAGGCCTGCCTACCGAGCCCAAACCACAGGCAATTGTTTAGCAGGAGTGGAGAACTAAAGTGTACGTGCGCACATTTGGGGGAAGGCTGCAGCCCACCAGAGCACCACAGGCCAATTTCTGGTGCACTATACCAGTCTGGTCCTCCTTATGCAGGATAACTTAATACAGATTAGCAGTTACGCAGCTGCAGCGAATAATTATTAAAAAAACAAAGCAGAGCTCAGAACGCCACCATGGGGGGCAAGGAAGGCTCCTGCCCCCCAGCCCCCAGCCCCAGCCATTTCCGTGCGCCAAAACAGTGCTGGCAGGGGTGGAGTTATTTCCCCCTTTTTGCTCTTCCACGTGGAGTACTTTGTGCACATGGAACAGCATGGGGAGAATTGCTGGGGTGGCAAGGCAGGAGGGCTGTTCCGAACCATTTATTTTTTAAAGGAGGCCTCTCCTTGCTTTTTGAACAGCTATTCTGCATAGCAGCTGCGGGGAACCCAAGTTAGGTGTGCATGCCTAGTTTGGCTGTAGGTAGTAGAAAAGAGCAAGAGTCCAATAGTACCTTAAAGACTAACAAAATTTCTGGCAGGGTATGAGCTTTTGTGAGCCACAGCTCATGAAAGCTCATACCCTGCCAGAAATTTTGTTAGTCTTTGAGGTGCTACTGGACTCTTGCTCTTTTCTATTGGCTCTACGTAGTCGCTTATCTAGGAACTGACAGGACAAGCTACCGCAAATTTTCTCCATCGGACAAAATCCAATCGTATCCTGGGACTCCAGGGCTACTCTCTAGGGCCAGTCTACCTTATAGGGCTGTTGTACATGTTATTGAGACAATGCATGTAAAGTATAATGAGAGATGGGGAGAAAGGAGACCACAGGCCATGGGGGGGAGGGGTCTACTGAGCAATTTCCAGCGGACCCCTTTGTCCCTGCCTGTTGCTGGGATTCTTGCAAGGAATGCCAGATAAGGTGAATTTTGGTCTAATCCCACGAGAAATCTCATACTCAGAACCATTGAACACAACCCCAAGTCTGCGCTCTTGCACGACAAATGTCAGCCACAGAGATTCCAGAGGAAAGAACGCAGACCACACAAGATTAAAACCAGCCCTGTTCTGGGGGACGTGACCCCTGACCTCTGATTCTGAGGTGTGGTTAGGGGACAGGAAATGGGGAGATCGGCAGACTGACTCACCGGGCCGGCCCATGCCGATCTTCTCCAAATCTTCATTCTTGACATACTCGAAGTGCGAGAGCCGTGTGACGTTGAGGTCGTCGCGGATCCTCAGGAAGTACTGCTGCAGCTGGACCTCAGTCAGCAGTTCCAGGAGCCAGTCCGTGCCTTCGTCCGCTTGCATGCCGCCGGTCAGCTTCTGCAAAGGACCAGAGGGAAGACAGGTCAGGCAGGGAAGCCGCCGGCTGACTCGGGAGCAGGGTGTACACATAAACACATGAAGCTGCCTTATCCCGAATCAGACCCTTGGTCCATCAAAGTCAGTATGGTCTACTCAGACCGGCAGCAGCTCTCCAGGGTCTCAGGCAGGGGTCTTTCACAACACCTACCTGCCTAGTCCCTTTAACTGGAGATGCCGGGGATTGAACCTGGGACCTTCTGCATGCCAAGCAGATGATCTACCAGTGAGCCACGGGAGGTTGGTGCTGGCAAACATCTAGGCCCATTCTTTATTTTATTATGCTATTTACGTAATTTATAGTCCGCCTTTCTCACTTGGACTCATAGAATCATAGAGTGGAAGGGGCCGTAGAGGCCCTCTAGTCCAACCCCCCTGCTCAGTGCAGGATCAGCCTAGAGCACCAGCCTCCAGCCAAAACACTCAGAAGTGGGCAGAGCCCCAGATGTGGCCCTCAGGCTAAAATGCCCCCGCCCCTGTCCTCGCTCAGCTTAGTCCTGCATTCTAATCCATCATACGCAGCTTTCTGCAGGATCAGCTGAGCCAGCTAGTGAGTTCGGGGTGAATGATTATTCCAGAAGCAAGAGCTGATGGAGGAAGGTCAGATCACATTCATTTTGGCCCACAGTGAGAGGCCCAGGCATCCGACCCTTATGACTTAGTTGTAACTAGGGGTGCCAGCTCTAGGTTGAGAAATTCCTGTAGATTTGGGGGGGGGGTACAGCCTGAGGAGGGTGGAGTTTAGGGAGGGGAGTTACCCCAACAGGGTAGGATGCCATAGAGCCTACTTTCCAAAGAAGCCATTTCCTCCAGGGGAACTGATCTCTATAGTCAGTTAGTTGTAATTCTGGGAGATCGACAGACCCCGCCTGGAGGTTGGCAACCCTAATTGTAGCAATTAGGCATCCTGGCTGTCTGGAGATATTCAGAACTATCCACAGAACACCTACCAGTAGGGCCAGACTAGAACCCAATGGGTGTATTGGCCACAGAGACACAGAGGGCTAGAAAAGCTAGATTTGAATCCAGGAACAGCTTAGAGACCCACAAGATTTTCGGGGTATCAGATTCCCAGAGTCAAAGTTCCCTTTGTCAGATAGCTTTGTCTCTTGAATGCTCATACGCCGAACATCACGTTGGTCTGCAAGGTAACACTGGACTGGAATCAAGCTGCTCCACTGCAAACAAACATGTAGGGTTGCCAACCTCCAGGTGGTAACAAGGAAATTCTTCTGTTGAAGTGAAAAGACAACTAACTTTACCTCTTGGACACAGGAAACTATCCTGATTCATGACTTTACGGTGCACTTCAATGTTAGTGTAAATATATTTTGACTACTTGTTGATAAGTTACAATACTACTGGCTACAAGCTTTGTATACCATGTAACTCTTCATGTATATAAATTGAGTTGAATGCAGTTTGATTGCTGTTTTATGTTTGCTAACCTCCAGGTGGCGGCTGGAGATCTCCCTTTATTACAACGGGTCTCCAGCCGGCAGAGATCAGTTACCAGTTCTCCAGATCAGAGTCCACCGCTCCAAACCACCGCTCTTAACCACTACACCATGCTGGCTCTCTTGCCAGAGGGTCCTCTTGCCAGCATCCCCTCTCCGTGCTGGCTTCGTGGGTCACAGGCACCAGAGAGGAACGGGCTGAACAGAGCACAAGGGCAGCTGGCCCCTTGCCTTTCTCAGGAGTCTGCCCATCCCCCCCACCAAGCTACCCTCCCTACTCTAATTGACAGTAATGGGTCTCCTGGCCCAGATCCCAGAGGCACGTGTTGGTGACAGAGAGGTTTCTGTTCTCTCTCCAAAGGGGCCCACATTAACAACCCGGTCACCTGCAGGCTGCCAGCCGGCGAGGTCAGGGACGGAAACGTTTGCACCAAAAGATGTCTGCATTCTGCATCGGGGAGACCCAGATATCGGCGGTGATGAGGAATCAAGACTTTTGGCAGAAACGGGACTTTCTGGGTTGTAAATGCACTTTGGGGGGGATTGCAGCTGCACCTTTTGGAACAACGTGCTGGCCATCTGGAAGGGTTAGGGGTTGCTGAGAACAAGCGGAGAATAGAGTCCCCGATTAGGGAGGTTTTCAAGGCCTCGGTGGAGGGAGGGGGGACGACGGAGAAGGGATGAAAAGACCTCTACTCTACATTTCTCACTCTCCCACTTTCTCTGATTCCTGCTCACTTAGCCCTGTCATAATACAAAAATGCTAACAGTCTGCATAGCGTTCAAGGAGTCAAAGCGCTTTCCATACATTGCCTTGTTGGAATCCTTACAACAGCCCTGAAAGGTAGGCAGGTATCAATAAACATGTATTGCGGCTGGAAGGCAAAAGCTGAGAGACAGAAAGGCTGAGAATATCTTGCGAGCTGATGTCAGAATTTGTTTCTTTATTTATACCTCACTTTTCTCCCCAGCAGAGACTCAAAATAGCTTCCATTGTTCTCTCCTCTTATTTCATCCTCACAACAACCCTGTGAGCTAGGCCAGGCTGCGTGTGCGCGACTGGTCCAAGGTCAGTCAGCTAGCATCCATGGCAGAATGGAGATTTGAACTCAGGTCTCCCAGATCCTTGTTGATACTCTAACCACTTCACCATAAAGCTTTCTCAAAGGGAGATTCCAACCAAAGCCTCTGCCGCTTAGTCTCTTAACAACTGCACCCACACTCGCTCAAAATATGTATTAAGCAAAACAAACATGCACATGTTATACTGGCCCCTTTAAAAACAAGGTCTGGAGCTTTTTTCAAAGAAAAAGGACACAAAAAATAATGGTGCTTAGGCTACATCAACAAAAATAAGCACCATGAGGATTAGAAAGCAATTAAGTATATAATTAGGAAGGAGCTAGAAAACATTCTTAAGTGTAAGGAAGTGTCACTGGCCATCGAGATTAAGTTAATTCATGCCATTGGACTCCCTATTACTATGTACGGGTGTGAAAGCTGGACATTGGAGAAAGCTGATAGGAAGAAAGTAGATTCCTTTGAAATGTGGTGTTGGAGGAGAGGGTTACGGATACCGTGGACCAAAAAAATATATCAGTGGGATATAGATCAAGTCAAGCCTGAACTGACCCTAGAAGCTAAAATGACTAAACTGAGGCTATTATCGTACTTTGGTCACATCATGAGAAGACAAGAGTCACTGGAAAAGACACTCATTCTAGGAAAAGTTGAGAGCAACTTTAACACAAAGTTAATATTGTGGGTGTGTCTTTTTAAAACTTTGATTGTAACCTGCTTTGGGCATCCTCATCGGAGAGAAAGCCCGGGCAGCTAGGCACGGGGCAGTGGCTCAGTGGAAGAACCTCTGCTTGGCATGCAGCTTCAACCTCCAGCTTAAAAGCAATAGGTGGTAGGTGATGGGAAAGACCTCTACCTGAGACCATGGAAAGCCGCTGCCAGTATTAGACAATACTGACCTGGATGGACCAATGGTCTGATTCAGTATAAGGCAGCTTCATGTGTGTTCATGTGTGTTTGGGGAGGTACTATGGCTCACTTGAGAATCATCTGCTTTGCATGCAGAAGGTCCCAAGTTCAATCCCCGGCATCTCCCATTAAAAGCACCAGGCAGTAGTTGATGTGAAAGACCTCCGCCTGAGACCCTGGAGAGCCGCTGCCAGTCTGAGTAGACAATACTGACCTTGATGGACTGATGATCTGATTCAGTAGAAGACCCTGATGGACTGATGGTCTTATTCAGCTTCCTGTGTGTTCATAGGCTTTACTAAAGAAATAATTATTCTTCAGAACACTTTTTTTTTGGCACAAGCCTTGTTTTAAAGTGGGGGATCTGGTCTTGATTTGCAAGCTGAGAAAGGAAGAATCAGTTTTTATCCTTCGCTTGCGGTCCAAGTGTTGGCTAATCACCCTCCCGGTTAAACATCTGGGCTCGATTTCGAAATGCCATTCGTCTGACTTACAACCTCAGCTGCTCCTACTTGGCCTGCTGGCAGAACGGAGCCCTCCGTCCCTACTAACGCTTGTTCCCTAGAAATGCTCAGGCACCGAGATCAAGGGCTTGTAGAGACAATGAAGACACACACGTCCGCTCTCAAGTGGCACAGGGCTGAGATAATGAACCGCTGTCTGCAAGAACAAGGAATCCCCGGCTGTCCTGGGGACTTCTGGGAACATTTCAAGGGTCTCTGTGTTTTTCAAGGAGGCAGAATACAATGCTTACCATCCCTGCTCTAGATACCAGCTCCTGGTTGTGGAAAGTGCTGCTAAGTTGCAGATAACTTATGGCAAACCCAGAGGGTTTTCAAGGCCAGAGCTGTTCAGAGGTGGGTTGGCATTGCCTGCCTCTGCACAGCAATCCTGGATTTCCTTGGTGGTCTCCCATCCAAGTACTAACCAGAGTTGACCCTGCTTAGCTTCCCAGATTTGACGAGATCAGGCTAGCCTGGGCTACCTAGGCCAGGGGGACGTGCTGTTCTTAGGCCAGCCACATGCTCTCGGCCTAGCCTACTTCACAAGGTTGTTGTGAAGATAAAATGGAGGATGTGAGAACGCTGTAAGGCACTCTGAGAGGGAAAGTGGGTACAAATGAAGTAAGGAAATAAATACGTAAGGAGAACGAGGGACACACACGGAGCGAAAGAAAATTAAAGAGGGGTAAAGAGGGAAGCAAAGGATGAAAGTGAGTTTTCTCAGGTTAAAGTGTCAGCTGAGGAAGTGGGAGACCTGGAGTCCAATTCTCACTCTGCCATGGAAGCTGACTGGGCAACCTTGGGTCACTCTTTCTTGGCCTCACCTACCTCCCAAGGTTGTTTAAGGATAAGGATAAAAAAAAAGGAGAGCCATGCAAACTTCCCCAAACTCCTCAGAGGAAGGGTGGGATGTAAATGAATAGGAAGGCAGATGTAAAGCAAGACTGCCCAATGCAAAAAGAAACACAATTCACAACACATACACACACAATACTCTACTGTTGCTGCACAGGGCACGGCAAGATCAACAACGGAAGGTGAGTTGTCGTTTGGGAAATTCACTTTGAATTATTACTTCAATACACAGCAGCTAGAGTGCAAGACTAGGACTGGACAGATCAAGGTGTGAATCCACCCACCGCCATGAAGCTCATTGGGAAACCTTGGGCCAGTCACTCTTTTGGCCATACCTACCACACAGGGTCGTTGTGAACATAAAAGGGGAAGTGGACGGAGGAGCCTGAATGCTGTCTTGAGTTCTTTGGAAGAAGGGAGGGATAAAAAAGCTTCATTGAAAAGATGTTACTTCCTAATAATTATTTTAAAAGTCCTCAAGGCAGCTGATCCTGAAGTTACAAAGCAAAATCATTGGTTTTCTCGACTCTTGAGAGGCAGCAATTTTCCAGTAGGGGGAGCTCCTTCCCAGAGCCTTCTACTCAAAGATGCTGTGGATTAGATCTCGGATCTTCTGCACACAACGCAGGTGTTCTGCCATTGGTCTAGGGCTGCTCCCCTCTTACTCAAGAATCCCCCAACATGCAGCTGTCCACTTAGATCCCACTCTGGGATACCCCTGGGGAGCGCTGAAACTTTCCTAAATTTGAAGGGTGGTTTCACTACTGGGGTAGATTGGTTGGGCAGCTTCTAGATAAGGATAGGGAGGAGGAGGAAGAGGAAGAGGAAGAAGAAGAGGAGGAGGAGCCTGAAGAGAAGAACTGAGAGAGGGTATGATAACCACGTTCAAGTACTTGAAAAGGTGTCATATAGAGGAGGGTGCCGAGTTGTTTTCTGTTTCCCCAGAAGGTCGGACCAGAACCAATGGGTTTAAATTAAATCAAAAGAGTTTCCGTCTAGACAATAGGAAGAACTTTCTAACAGTTAGAGCAGTTCCTCAGTGGAACGGGCTTCCTTGGGAGGTGGGAAGCTCTCCCTCCCTGGAGGTTTTTAAGCAGAGGCTAGATGGCCATCTGTCAGCAATGCTGATTCTATGACCTTAGGCAGTTCATGAGAGGGAGGGCATCAGCCATCTTCTGGGCATGGAGTAGGGGTCACTCGGGGTGTGGTGGGGGGAGGTAGTTGTGAATGTCCTGCATTGCGCAGAGGGTTGGACTAGATGATCCTGGTGGTCCCTTCCAACTCTATGATTCTATGATTTTAACATGAACATCTGAGGCAGCCTTCTACAGAATCAGTCAGTATTGATTACTCAGACTGGCAGCCACACTCCAGGATCTCAGGCAGAGGTCTTTCCCATCACCCGCTTCCTGATTCTTTTAATTGGTGAAGATGAGGATTGATCCTGGGACTGTCTGCATTCAAAGCAGATGTTCTACCACTGAGCCACGGTCTGAAAACACGGACCATCATTTCAGTGTATTTCTCTCCCTTAAATTCCATTTCTTTACAGGCTGAAATCTTGATATGTACTTTTCATAATGCAAACACAATGGTGGCATTAAAGAGGGTAAGAAAATGCAAGATTCCAGTGAATGAGGAAGGTGAAAGGAAGCCTATCTAACAACTGTTCCTATCTCGATTCCAGTGACTCGGAGACCAACTGCTGGGAAGGGGTCCAAAACCCACATCTGCAGCAAGAAGAGAATCTGGAACCAAGGTCTTTTCATTCGATTTCAAACCTGCTATCTACTGATCTACACTTATGGAGGAGCAGCTAGATTTGAGACCAGTGGCATCTTCAAGACTAACAAGATTTTTGGGGTATGAACTTCCAAGACTCACAGCTCCTTTCGTCAGATCTGACAAAGGGGGCATTTGACTCTCGCAAGTTCACACCCCGATAATCTTGTTGGTCTCTAAGATGCTGCTGGACTCGAATTGAGCTGTTCTACTGCAGACCGACACGGCTACTGACTGAAAGTGCTGGCAGAGATACGCCTTAGTGCACCAAAGGCATGCCAAGGGTGTGCCCCACCATAAGCAGAGACCAGGTGTGCTCCAGAGAGGACACCGTGCTGCAGAGAAAAGAGTTTGGAGAGGGCCCCGGAAGAGCCGAGCCAAGCAACATGCATAACGGGAAGGAAAATTTGTTAATGGGAGAAAACCGCACTGGTTCCCTGGGTTCCAGCGGAGATGGAAACAGTCCTCTCTTACCGTGTAGACGCGGAAGCGGGCCAGAAATGGGAAGGAACGCCGCCAAGCCTCAAAGCGCGGCATCTCTGTTATGCAGCGAGGAGGCCAGTCCCCCTGGATCCGACAGATGTACCTTTCGGGAAAGGGACCCGCAACATAAAAGAGGAAGGGGGTGCTTCACGGAAACAGTGGTAGGATCCTCCAATTACCACCAGTTACCACCGGCACCAAAAACCACCACAGTTCCAGGGCTGTGCCACATGACCAATGCTGCTTCCAAGCACACTGGAAGGGGAAGAGGTGATCCATCGAGAAGAGCTGAAACCCAAATTCCGGGGGCTCTTCAGGAAACGCTGCACGCGCACGAAGACGGGGGATCTCAAAGGGACTGGCGCAAAAGTCACCCTAGTCAAGGAGTCTCCAGTGGGTGGTCCCCGATGGCCGCCGGCTGATCCGCCTGACAGCTTGGCATTCCACTCGCTCCGTGCTGCTGCCAGCTCTTGGGGGAACCAGGCGGAAGACGGCTTCGCCACGGTGGCCTAGCCCACAGCACGCTCGAGGACCCCCCCTGTGGTGTCGCAGCCTGCCTGGAATCTCAATTTGCTGCCCCAAACGGGAAGAGGAGAAAGCCAAGCCAAATGCAAAACCATCCAACCTTCCGGGTGTCGAAGGGAATAATAATCCTGCCAGGTCCAGCTTTGGGGCTCGTCTCTGCTGCTGAGACTGCAGCGGAGGTCCGGGGCCACTGTCCCCGACAGTGCAGTGTGAGCTCTGTCTGCCTCTGAGCGTGTGTCTGTTGGTGTATCCTCTCTTCCCCTCGCCTCTCCTCCCTCCAGTCCCCAGGGAATCTCTCCCTCGCCTGCCCGCTAGGCTGGAACAGAGACTCTATGGTATTCGCAGGGAATGCTTTCTTGACCAGCTGCCAAGAGGTCAGATTTAACTGCGGGCTGGAGAGGCAATTTCCTGTGGGCCTCTGACTGGGATTTCAAATAGCTTCTCAAGCGCCTCCAGCCCTTCGCTCAGACCAGAGGGCTTCGCCGAACCGTAGCCCTCTGCTTCAGCTTGACCGCATGCACGCCAGATGCACCAGGACAGAGAGGCTGTGTTGCTGTCCTTGCAGGAAAGCACGGTTTTAGTGCATGCCTCAGCACAGAGCGCATAGGCTGGAAACCTGAATTTTCCACGGCGTTCACAGGATTGCCAACTCTTGCTTGGAAACTGCTGGAAATTTGGGGGTGGAGCCAGTGGAGGATAAGGTTTGGGAAGGGGAGGGACCTCATTGGGGTATAAATGCCATACAGGTACCCTCCACAGCAGCCGCATTCTCTCGGGGAACTAAGAGAGCCAGTGTGGTGTAGTGGTTAGGAGAGGTGGACTCTAATCTGGAGAACCGGGTTTGATTCCCCACTCCTCCACGTGAGTGGCAGACTTGAATCTGTTGAACCGGGTTGGTTTCCCCACTCCTCCACATGAGCGATGGATTTAAATCTGGTGAACTGGGTTGGTTTCCCTATTCCTCCAAGTGAAGCCTGCTGAGTGACCTTGGGCCAGTATTAGTTCGAACTCTCTCAGCCCAACCTACCTCACAAGGTGTCTGTTGTGGGGGGGGAGGAAGGGAAGGAAATTGGAAGCCGGGTTGATTCCTCTTAAAAGGTCTGCATATAAAAACCAACTCTTCTTCTTCTTCTAATTTCTGTAGTCTGAAGATCAGTTGTAACTTCAGATCTCCGGCCCCCACCTGGAAGCTGGAAACCCTACATCGAAGGCAGAGAGCTGGGGTGCAGTCTAATGCAGCCTCCATTTCCAGCATCCGTAGGGATAACACAATTCAGGTGGGTCAACAGGAAAGATGCTGGATCCACCTCTGGTTCCTTCGGAAGATGGCCGAGCCTGCTAACAAGGTGTGTCCTCGGTACCACGATGCCCTGGTGGCTGGACTGTAAACTGCCAAATTAACAGGCCCCGCAGAGAGAAAGCCAGCGGTGGTGCGGTGGCTAGCACAGTGGACAACGTAAGCTGCTCTGGGTCCCCACTGGGGAGAACGGTGGGTCCTCACGATGGCTTTGCATCGTCTGTTGTTCCCATTCAATTCTAGCTTGTCCTCTGGGAGCCACACAAGTTCCACCATCTCAGGACACATCTTGCATTTGATGAAGGCGGCTTTGGGTTCAAAAAGCTCGTAACCAAGGAGAACAATCTAGTCTGGATGGCCCGTGCTAGCCCAATCTCATCAGATCTCAGAAGCTACGAATGGGCGACCACCATGGAAGTCCAGACTTGCTATGCAGAGGCAGGCAATGATACCCCCCCCCCATTTTTGTCTCTGCCCTGACCTAGATGGGCCAGGCTAGCCTGATCTCATCAGATCTTGAAAGCTAAGCATGGTCAGCCCTGGTTAGTACTTGGATGGGAGTCCACCAAGGAAGTCCACGGATGCTATGCACAGGCAGGCTATGGCAAAGCACTTCTTTCAGTCTCTAGCTTGAAAACCCTACGAAGTCACCATGAGTCGGCTGCAATTTGACAGCACTTTCCACCACCAGCTGGAAAAAACCCTGACCTGGATGGCCCAGGTTAGCCTGATCTTGTCAATCTCAGGAGCTAAGCAGGGTCGGCCCTGGTTAGTACTTGGATGGGAGTCCACCAAGGAAGTCCACGGATGCTATGCACAGGCAGGCTATGGCAAAGCACTTCTTTTAGTCTCTAGCTTGAAAACCCTACAGAGTCACCATGAGTCGGCTGCGATTTGACAGCACTTTCCACCACCAGCTGGAAAAATCCCTGACCTGGATGGCCCAGGTTAGCCTGATCTTGTCAATCTCAGGAGCTAAGCAGGGTCGGCCCTGGTTAGTACTTGGATGGAAGACCACCAAGGAAGTCCAGGGTTGCTACGGAGGCAGGCAATGGCAACCCACCTCTCTTCGCCTCTTGCCTTGAAAACCCTGTGGCGTCGCCACAAATCGGCTGTGACTTGACGGCACTTTCCACCACCACTAAAAGGTGTTATGGAGATGGTGGTGTTTTTTGGGGGGGAGGGGGGATTTTACTTAGGGACCTTCAGGGCAGCACACTACTCCTTCCTTCCTGAGAAAGTAGACTTCCTTTGTTTTTCCAAGAAACAAAAGGAAGCCAGCACGTTGTTGGCCCTTTGTGTTGCAGAGATAGGATCAAACGTGTGTGGGTGATTTCTGGTGAAACCCTGGAAGCTAGAAGCGGGACAAGACCTCTAGGGAATGGGGCTTTCAGAGCCTTGCACAACACCCCCCGCACACACACACTACTTATGAGCAAATGCAGAATGAATTACATCAAACAAGCAAACATATGGAAATGCACTTGACCTGCATAACTGTGGACACTTAACGGAACTGAAAACTTCTCGGTATAGTTAAAGGCCAGCGTGGTGTGGTGGTTAAGAGCAGAGGACTATAATTTGGAGAACTGGGTTCAATTCCCCACTCCTCCACATGAAGCCTGCTGGATGACCTTGGGCCGGTCACAGTTCTCTCTGAACTCTCTCAGCCTCACCTACCTCATAAGGTGTCTATTGTGGGGAGAGAAGAAGAGTCGGTTTTTATATGCCGACTTTCTCTACCACTTAAGGAAGAATGAAACCGGCTTACAATCACCTTCCCTTCCCCTCCCCACAACAGGCACCCTGTGAGGTAGGTGGGGCTGAGAGAGCTGTGACTAGCCCAATGTCACTCAGCTGGCTTAAGGTGTAGGAGTGGGGGAAATCAATCCGGTTCACCAGATTAGCCTCTGCCGCTCATGTGGAGGAGTGGGGGAATCAAACCTGGTTCTCCAGATCAGAGTCCACCGCTCCAAACCCCCGCTTTCAACCACTATACCACGCTGGGAAACGTGAGGAAGGGAAAGTGACTGTAAGCCACTTTGAGTGTTGGGACTAGGATATGGAAGACCCAGGTTCAAATCCCCACTGGGTGACCATGGTGCTGTCCCAAACTTTCAGCTCAACCTACCTCACAGGGTTGTGATGAGGATAAAATGAAGGAGGGGAGAACAACGTCAGAGGTTTGGGGTCGTTGTTAGGGAGAACGGCGGTGTACAAATGCAGTAAAAGAAATAAAACCAGCCTGGAGCCCAAAGGGACGTTAATTTCCCACAGATTGCATGAGTCCCATGCATGTCGCCGCTATGCAATCATGCATCCTGCATGCCACAAAGATGCACCGTGTCATGGGGAGTATTATGGGGCAGCCCCACTGCATTCAGCCACCAGAGATCATTTGTTGGCAAATCTGCGAAAAACATTAGCCCTGGTTTCATGGGCAGGTGTGCTGTGATTCCCCCCCCCCAAAAAAAAAGGGAGGGGAAACTTGACTCTAAAAAACAGAATTAAGTAACCAAATGGTCAAGAAAAAAGAAACATACAAGGCCAAAAGTTATACAATTAAAAGTTGAACAATTAAAAGGTTATGTCAGTGCACAATGTCTATATAAATTTTATTACAGGTTAAAATCTAATCTCACATATAACACATATACGGCCCTGCAAATGTCTACCAAACAAATATACATATAACACAATTAGACATAGAATCGGACAATCAGGCTCAGACCATACGCATTTCGACCATACCGCCTTCTTCAGTGGTCTAAACAGTCACCATTCCAGGCTACAAAATATACATCAAATTACTAAAAATCTTTGTGGCTATATGTGCCTTGTATGTTTCTTTCTTTTTTTCTTGACCTGTTGGGTACTTAGTGCTGTGGTTGTCCCCAAATGTGTCCAGGTGGCTTGCAATCCCCACATCCAGAGAAGTCCAGCTCTCAGAACAAAAGCCCCCACCCCGCCGTGGTTGCTGCAAACCGCTTCCTCCTGCTTTGTACCCTAGGCATGGGAACCTCTGGAGCCCTGCTACTGCGAACCGAGTGGGAAGGGTCTCATCCTACTCCCTAGCCCGCTCAGGCCTGCTGGGAATGGGGCAGAGCACTTCCCAAAGCACTCCTCAGTCTCTGCACCTGACAGATGGCTGCAGGGGGCGGGGGGGGGTTGCATTTCCGTCTGCGCTCTACGCTTGTTTCTCTTCCAAGCCGGGAGAATGGAGAAAGCCTAGCAATGCCCTGGCTCCCGAACACTGCCTTCTTGTCTTCCGGCGTGTCCCAGGGGAGAACAGCTGGCCGGATTTGGGGCTGAACGTTTTCAGGAGAGGGACGCCGAAGGGAGGGAGAGGGAAGCATCCGTGGTGGGAGCCAGGGAGCTGACCTGCCTTCCTGTTTACCGACCCACTTGGCACAGCTCTCCCCCTTTCAAGGCACCGTTTCAGTGCGGGCCAAAGCATGAAACCCCCGCTGGGACAGTCACACGTGACCACGGCCAAGGGACAGATATCACGGCACGTGTGCTGCTCGGCGGAGGCTTCTGAAGCCAATGAATGCTCGTAATTTTTATATGCGAGAATACCCGGGTGGGTCTCAGGCTTTTTCCAGGGAAGGGAAAACTGTAGGGCAGGTGCAAGCAGAGCAAGTAGTTCCAGGTGACTCAAGTAAGTGAGCCAAGCTGTAGGCCGGGCGCAGGGTGGGTAACAACCATTTATCACGATAATACAATAAAACCACAGTATTTAACCATTAAAACTCGTAAAACATACAATAATTTAACCATTAAACTCTTAAAACGTACAG
Source organism: Euleptes europaea (assembly GCF_029931775.1). Lineage (NCBI taxonomy): Eukaryota > Metazoa > Chordata > Lepidosauria > Squamata > Sphaerodactylidae > Euleptes > Euleptes europaea. Next base: position 3,784,225 of record NC_079316.1, read on the forward strand.
TAATATTAAATTACAACAGATGGTACACAATCAGATCGAAGAAGAAAAAGAAGAAGAAGAAGAGGAAGAAGAGGAAGAAGAAGAAGAAGAGGAAGAAGAAGAAGAAGAGGAAGAGGAGGAGGAGGAGGAGGAGGAGTTGGTTTTTATATGCCGACTTTCTCTACCACTAAAGGAAGACTCAAACTGGCTTACAATCACCTTCCCTTCCCCTCCCAACAGGTACCCTGTGAGGTAGGTGGGGCTGAGAGAGCTCTTAGAGAGCTGTGAGGTCACCCAGCTGGCTTCATGTGGAGGAATGGGGAAACCAACCCGGTTCATCAGATCAGAGCCCGCCACTCACGTGGAGGAGTGGGGAATCAAACCCAGTTCTCCAGATCAGAGTCCACCGCTTCCACCTGCGGCTGCCCTCAGTTGTAGGTCTGGTGGAATAACTCCATCTTGTGAGCCTTGTGGAACCCTTTAAGGTCCCGCAGGGCCCCGATGTCATTAGGGAGGGAGTTCCACCAGGCTGGGGCCGGGGCCTAAAAAGTCCCGGACCTTGTTGAGGACAGCCACACACTCCTAGGGCCAGGGACCACCAAAATGTTGTTATTAGTAGAATGTAATGTTCTTGGGGGGTGGACCAGGAGAGGTGGTCCCGAAGATTCAAGGTCCCAGACCGTGTAAAGCTTTAAAGGTCAAAACCAGCACCTTGAACCTGATCCGATATTCCAGCTGGAGCCATTGGGAACGGTTAGTTTATTTGAAACGTCTGTACAACTATGTTGGATTAAAAAATATCCTAGTATTGGAATCCAAAAATTGAAGTTTACATAGTTGGTCTGCATCCCGATTGGGAGATTGATACTGTGTTTGGAAGTACGGGTGCATATTCGAAATACCTGATTGTAAGTAAAATTTACTATTTTTATACTTGGATCCTTTTTATAGATTGTTACATTTGCTACAATAAGTATTTTTGTATATATAGGAACGGAACTGAAGAAGAAAATAGAAACGATCGTCTTCCTTTTCACTTTGATATTATGAAGCCTTGAACGTCTTGTAGATGTAGCGACTGTGGATCTTTGTACCCAAGAGGACTATTGAAATTGTATCTGTACATTATTGTATATAGCTTGTATGTTTCACCTTGTTTCATCTTGCACTGAATACACCTTGTTATATCATGAATGCTGCCTATGTGGCTTAATTGCTAAATTTTGTTGTTATCAGCCATTCCTGCAGTACCAGGAGGTTGGCAACCCTACGGAGCACTGGCTGTAATGTTCCCACGGTGGGGTCCCTGTAAGGAGCCTCGCCGTGGCATTCTGTACCAGCTGGAGTTTCTGGATCAGTCTCAAGGGCAGCCCTACGTAAGACGAGTTACAATAATCCAGCCTAGAGGTGACCTGGCGTGGATCACCGTGGCTAGGTCAGGCAGTATTCTTGTATAAATCTCTGTCATGTCATCTCCACCCTTAGTCATCTTTGCGCTCAACAGCCTCAAACGTCTTAGCTTTCACCAAAGTGTTCTAACTCCATAATCATTTTCAGTTGTCCTTTTCTGCAGGCTTTTTTCAGCTGTACAGTACCATTTTTTGACATGAAATGACCAGAACTGTACACAGGGCTTGCAAATGGAGCAGCATTACATAAAGGGCTTGGATACTGGCTGTTTTATTTTCAAACCCTTTCCCATTAATTCTCAACATGGGGCTGGCCTTTTCATTGACCTACCCGCAATACGAGTGAGATTTCTTTCCAGGTCAGGCCCCACCTCTATGGGGTTTGTATGTGGAATTCTTGTTCCCTAAAAACATCAATTTCCGCTCACTCACACGGAATGCAATTTTGCCCTTCTGTTGACCATTCACTTGTTTTGGAGAGATCCTTTCGGCAGTCACAGATCTTCCAAAGAGGAACAAAACCCTTCCAAGTCATTCGCGAAGCAAACCGCATTTGGCAGCAAATTCCTGCCTCCATTTGCGGTCCCTAATCACTGTACTCCTGAAAGCCCCGGCGGAATACGGAAAACAATTTTTTCAAGCAGGCATTAATTTAAAACAGGGTTTACCAGGGGTCAGCGTGGAGCCTGTTCCAAATAACGGGGCCTGCAAACCAAGTCAACAGCACTGATACGAGCTGGTCAGATCAGTTCTAGGCTATATTGTTTTTATCCTGTTTTTCTAAGGTCGCAGCTCTCTGGCAAGCAGCTGGCAAAAAATGTCCTGGGCCTCCCTCGGATGCACAGCAGGGGCACGGCCGTTCGAAAGCATCTGGTTCCCACTAGAAACGGAGCAGGGAGGGGGTGAGGCTGTTTACGATCAGCGCATTGGAAGATGCTCGAGATTCCCCTACCAGAAACGGATGCTGCCCTGTCACTGGGAAGCATTGATCAAAACTAAGAGGCAGGCAGAGGCTGATGTTTCAGACTCCGCAAAGCCACTCTGTGTGAACACATGAACACATGAAGCTGCCTTAAACTGGATCAGACCCTTGGTCCATCAAAGTCAGTACTGTCTACTCAGACGGGCAGTGGCTCTCCAGGGTCTCGCATCACCTACTTGCCTAGTCCCTTTAACTGGAGAAGCCGGGGATTGAACCTGGAACCTTCTGCATGCCAAGCAGATGCTCTACCACTGAGCCACAGCCCCTCCTTGTCAATTGCACTACGCAACTGCGTTTTCGTGTGATGCACGCCCCCCACTGGGTCATAACTGTGATGGATTCTTTGCATTATGAACAAAGAATGTAAGAATATCAGAAGAGCCTTGCTGAATCAGACCAGTGAGGATCCACCTAGTCCAGCATCCCACATGGTGGCCAACCAGTGGCTCTGGAGGTCCAACAATAGGGCAGAGAGGCCGAGGCCATCAGAAGAACATCAGAAGAACCCTGCCGGATCAGACCTGTGGTCCATCTAGTCCAGCATCCTGTCTCACACAATGGCCAACCAGTTCCTCTGATGGTCCAACAACATGGCACAGAGGCTGAGGCCTTCCCCTAATGTTGCCTCCTAGCACTTGTATTCAGAGGGTGACTGCCACTGAACATGGAGGTTCCCTTTAGTCACCATGTTTAGTAGCCACTGATAGACCTATCCTCCATGAATCTGTCTAATCCCCCTTTAAAGCTATATATGCCTGTGGCCATCACTACATCCTCTGGCAGAGAATCCGACATTTTGATCACTCGTTGTGTAAAGAAGAGAGTAAGACACGGTCATGAACAGCGCTCATCGTTTTACATGAGGAGGCAGAGGGCACAGAGATTGTCTCCCAGAGGTCCTGTGGCTACCATGAGAGCTAGAAACTTGCTTTTTAAAAACACACACACACACAATCTGAGACTTTCAGGGTAGCAAACCCCTGTAACCAGACTAGCCAATACGATCCCTGGGTGGGACATTCACAAATGGCGACCGCATGTGTGGAATTCCTGAGAACAACCAGAAGTATTCTATGCCCAACTATGTCACATGCAACGCTGGTTCGCTCCATCTTCATTTACATTCATTGTATGCCGAGTGAGAGGCAAGTTGTGTGTGTGTGTGTGTGTGTTAGGGGCTGGGGAGGAGGGTTCACCAGGCACTACCAGGCACCGCTAAGGGCATACAGGGGATGCCCAGCCTGTATCGATTCACTGAGAATTTACTGGCCATCACCAGGGACAGCCCCAATGCATCACTAGAGCCATTCAGCTGAAAGAGAACGGGATTGCCAACCTTTGCATAATTCATTCTCGCTTCTGCAGAGAGGCACAGAGCTATATGCTGTACTACAGCCCCGCTGAACTCGGCCCATCCAAGTCAGCATTGTCTACTCAGACTGGCAGCTGGTCTCCAGGGTCTCAGGAGGAGATCTTTCACATCACCTCCTACTTGGTCCCTTTAACTGGAGATGCCAGAGGTTGAACCTGGAACCTTCTGCATGCCAAGCAGAGGTTCTGCCCGTGAGCCACAGTCTCAATCAGACACTTGATCCATCAAGGTCAGTACTATCTACTCAGACTGGGAGCAGCTCTCCAGAATCTTTCACATCATCTGCTGCCAGGCCCTCTTAACTGGAGATGCCGGGGGTTGAACATGGGATCTTCCGCATCCCAAGCAGAGGCTCTTCCAAAGCCCCCCCCCCCCACAGTCTCCCACCCAGCAGAAGAAAGGCAGTCAGTGGTTACGCAGCGGCTCCATACAGGCCAGACAGATCATCCAATACCAAATTGTCTATCAGGGTCAGGCCAAGGGTACAGCAGTGCTGAGGCTGTCAATTCTACCTTCATTAAACCACTCGCTGGATTACGTGATGCGCATCTGAACCTGCATTCACCTTGGGCCGTGGGCTTGCATTGAAAGAAAGCAGGGAGGGGTGGGTTTGGGGGGAGGCTGGAAGTTGCCACCATTTCACCAAGGAGTCATGGCGCACCTCGAAGACAAAGCACACACCTTTCCTGAGGCCTGCGCTTTCAAAAGCTGCAGTTACCTGCACAAAGCAATCTTGACCCTTCAGCGGGTTTCGAACAACTTACAAGCATGACGGAACAGCTAAAAGAGGTTCAGGGGTTACTAATGTGTTTGAAGCAACCTTTGTTGGGCAGAGCACTCAAAGAGTAGCCAGCCAGACGGCACACAAATGTTCACACATCACGCAAGACTCCAACAGGCAGCCCCATAACAAAAGATAGTAGACATGTGTTTAAAAAAACACAAACTGGTAGTGTGAAGCTACTCCTCCACAAGAAGAAGAAGAAGAAGAAGAAGAAGAAGAAGAAGAAGAAGAAGAAGAAGAAGAAGAAGAAGAAGAAGAAGAAGAAGAAGAAGAAGAAGAAGAAGAAGAGAGAGTCAGCATGGTGTAGTGGTTAAAAGGGGTGGTTTGAAGCGGTGGACTCTGACCTGGAGAACCGGGTTTGATTCCCCACTCCTCCACATGAGTGGCAGAGGCTAATCTGGTGAACTGGGTTGGTCCCACTCATCCACATGAAGCCAGCTGGGTGACCTTGGGCTAGTCACGCTCCCTCAGCCTCACCTACCTCACAGGGTATCTGTTGTGGGGAGGGGAAGGGAAGGTGATTGTAAGCTGGTTGGGTTCTGCCTTGTGGTGGAGAAAGTCGGCATATAAAAACCAACTCTTCTATTTCCTCTACCTTTAATCTCCTTCCCTTCCTCTCCCCACAGCAGACACCTTGTGAGGTAGGTGGGGCTGAGAGAGCTCTAAGAGAGCTGTGACAAGCCCAAGGTCACCCAGCAGGCTGCATGTGAAGGGGTGGGGAACTCAACCCGGTTCACCAGGTTAGAGTGGGGACTCAAACCTATTGCCTCAGATTAGAGTCCACAGCTCTTAACCGCTACCCCACGCTGTCCAAGCCTTATGAAACGTACTCTTTCCACTTCGCCCTGTAGTGGTTAGACCTCAAGCGGAGTCCCAGGTCCCGTTCTGAGTGCCACAGTTTGAGAAAGATGTAGACAAACTGGAATGGGATGAGAGCAGGGCGACGAAGATGGCCGAGGCGTCAGGAACCCTGGTGAACCTTGGAGGTAAACCCATTCACATGTGCATGTGTATCCCTTGAGTTTTCCCCCTCACACACTTGATTTCTCTCTCCACCAGACTGGTAGCAGCTGAATGTGTGAACCGATTCCAGGGGAAAGCATTGTGTTTGAAATGATGTGTAATTTCTCACACTGTTTCCAGGGCTGTAGAGGGCTGTTTACAGAAGCTCAGTCTAGCAAGTGACAAGGTGGGACCCAACGCTGGCCTTTGTGAGACGAAGCTGCATTAAGAATTCAGGGCTGTGGCACACAGTAAGATCTATATTGTGCGTATGTGTAAAAATGTAATGTATGCACACGAGAGAGATCGCCTGATTTTGCTTCACCAAGCAAATGGACTGGCATTGTGTGTGTTTTGTGTTTCTTGCATATGAATTATACCTGCAGTGGAACTGCTAGAATAAATGAATGAGGTTGTTATAACGGGGAGGGGCTGTGGCTCAGTGGTAGAGCATCTGCTTGGCATGCAGAAGGTCCCAGGTTCAATCCCCGGCATCTCCAGTTAAAGGGACTAGGCAAGTGTGTGTGTGTAAAGTGCCGTCAAGTCGCAGCCGACTTATGGCGACCCCTTTGGGGGGGGGGTCCTGGCAAGAGACTTACAGAGGTGGTTTGCCAGTGCCTTCCTCTGCACAGCAACCCTGGTATTCCTTGGTGGTCTCCCATCCAAATACTAACCAGGGCTGACCCTGCTTAGCTTCTGAGATCTGATGAGATCAGGCTAGCCTGGGCCATCCAGGTCAGGGCACTAGGCAAGTAGGTGATGTGAAAGACACTTGCCTGAGACCCTGGAGAGCCGCTGCCAGTCTGAGTAGACAATACCGACTGATGGACCAATGGGGGACTGATTCAGTATAAGGCAGCTTCATGTGGTCATGAGAAAACAAGCCCTGTGAAGAGCGGCTCGAATATGTTCGTGCCTTTCATATCCCGGAAGGGCTGTTGCACAGAAAAGGGCAAAGACATGTTCTCCGCTCTTCCAGGGGGCAAGACTTGATGAAAAAGGCTTACATTAAAGGAGGGCAGATTTGGGATGAACATGTGGAGACATTTCCTAATGGTAAGAGTGGTTTGACAATTAAACCCTTTATCCAGGCAGCATGGTTGGCTGTTTCTGGCAGGAGAGCAATAACCCGAATGGCCACCAGACTCTTTTCTGGGGTCCGCTCAGGGCCAACAGCTGGTTTGTGTGTGTGTGTTAAGTGCCGTCAAGTCGCTTCCGACTCATGGCAACCCTATGAATGAAAGTCCTCCAAAATGTCCTATCTTTGACAGCCTTGCTCAGATCTTGCAAATTGAAGGCTGTGGTTTCCTTTATTGAGTCAATCCATCTCTTGTTGGGTCTTCCTCTTTTCCTGCTGCCCTCAACTTTTCCTATCATGACGGTCTTTTCCAGTGACTCTTGTCGTCTCATGACGTGACCAAAATACGACAGCCTCAGTTTAGTCATTTTAGCTTCTAGGGTCAGTTCAGGCTTGATTTGATCTATAACCCACTGATTTGTTTTTTTGGCACTCCACGGAATCCGTAACACTCTCCTCCAACACCACATTTCAAAGGAATCTATTTTCTTCCCATCAGCTTTCTTCACTGTCCAGCTTTCACACCCATACATAGTAATAGAGAATATGATGGCATGAATTAATCTAGTCTTGGTGGCCAGAGTCACATCCTTACACTTCAAAATCTTTTCTAGCTCCTTCATGGCTGCCCTTCCCAGTCTCAATCTCCTTCTAATTTCTTGGCTGCAGTCTCCCTTTTGGTTGATGGTGGAGCCAAGGAATAGAAAGTCTTGAACAATTTCAATTTCCTCATTGTCAACCTTAAAGCTGTGTAATTCTCCTGTAGTCATTACTTTTGTTTTCTTGATGTTCAGCTGTAGTCCTGCTTTGGAACTTTCTCTTTTAACTTTCAGCAATAGTTGTTTCAAATCTTCACTATTTTCTGCCAATAATGTAGCTGGTTTGGAGATTTCAAAACCCAAAGGCCATTTATGCAGGGTCAATTTTGATGCTCGCTCAAAGCTCCTTTTTTAAATGCGACCTAAATGCCTATTCACGGTCCAGATGCAAAAGGAGAAATTCCACCCCCACACACACACTCGCCTGCTCCTTCGTTCCTTCCATTAGCAACCACCGTTTGCATAGCTAACAAGCGGCTGTGATTTTGCATGCTTCCTTGAGGGGATTCTTCAAGGCGAAGGCGGAGCAAACACAAAAGATCGCGTTAAAGGGGCTCTTAAGAAATGTGAAGCAAGTATGCACTGGCTTCCCAGTCACTTCCTGAATGACGGTTCAGCGTGAAAAACTAAAAAAAATATGCGGGGCATTTCAGCCTGGAACGCGCTGCCAATTACCAAGCATAAATGGCCAAAGAGTCAACAATACACCCGAGACTGCCTTCTCCCATACGAACCTACCCCGAGCATTAAAAAAACAACCATGAGGCCCCGTTGTGGGTGTCCCTCCCACTGCTGAACAAGATCATGGGGCAGGGCCTTTTCAGCTGTGGCCCAGAAACTCTCTGCCCAAAGACCATTTTGTCTGCAATTGCTCATACATTGTTATGCTCAGTTGGCATTCTGATTTTAAACGGCCGTTGGCATTTCTCTGTTTGAAGCGTTAGCAACTATTTGAATATTTTTTTAATTCCAACTGTGGCTTTAAAAATGCAAACTGCCTTAATCAGCAGGGTATAGATACTCTAACAAATAAACAAATAAAAATGTACTCTCCCTTCATACACCTCCTTTTTGCCACTCACTTCCACGCTTTACCTCCCACCGCCGGCGAAAACCAAACCAAACAAAACCCCAACCGAACTAGGATCACGAAATGCCAAACTGTGGTTCAGAATAAAGGGTGCCGATTATGATGCCTCTCTTTCCCCTGTTCTGCCCCTCTCTAGGCAGCAGGCCAACATTTAACCATCATAATCCAATCCTAAATACAATTTTTAAAACCCATTATTACGGCAGAAACAAAAGAAACGCTTTCAGCGCTGGATCAGAGCAGCCGCTTAAAGAGACAAAATCCCCACTGGGAATCTCAGCAGGTGGTCTTAGGCAAGGCACTCTTTCAGCCTCTACCTTCATTTGAAATATCTGGATTATGACGGCAGGCCTACTCGACAGGGTTGTTGTAAGGAATCGCAACAAGATAATAACACGTGAAGCGCTTTTGAACTTGAGAGCAATATACCAATGCTAAGGGTGATCATCACAGTTCAACATAAACGACGCCACCGAAAAGGCAGAGATATTACTGGTCAAGATCTATCAACGCATATGGCTTTTGAAAGAATAAAGTCTTAAAAGACACAATCCCCGTGGGGCTGACAGTCTAAATTGTGGCAGTGGGGGAACGGAGGGGAAGGGAAAGAGGATGCCTTGGAAAAGGAGAGGAGCTAATCAATTGGAGCAAGAGCGCAGTGCGGGAGCCCGAAGCCTAAAGGATTCAGCCATACCCGTTTAATGTAGGTTTGAAGGGCTCTAACCTAGGTGGCCCAGGACAACCCAACTCCATCATATCTCGGAAGCTAAGCAGGGTCGTCCCTGGTTAGTATTTGGATGGGAGACCACTAGTGAAGTCCTGGGTTGCTAGGCAGAGGCAGGCAATGGCAAACCACTTCTGTTTGTCTCTATCCTTGAAAAGCCAATGGGGTCACCATAAGTTGCCCGTGAATTGACAACACTTTTCACACCACCACCAGGTTTGAAGGAAGAGAAAGAGGCAGGCAGAGAGACGGCACCAAGCGGGCATCCTGGAAGGGAGTCTGGGGGCGGCAACAGAGAGCAGGAAAAGACGGATCACAGTCTTGTACCACAACCTTGGCTGTATGGACGGGGTGCTCTGTCCAAAGTGGGAAAGCGAAGCGCCGGCACAAAGCATCGGAGCTGCCCCTGAAAAACCTGACAACCCCTTTCCGATTTCCCAACCCCTTTCTGATTTCCCAGCACCCCTTGCCTTGGGACCCGACGATGACGCGCATGCCTTTTGCCTCCTTCCAAAACTCCATCTTCCCCTTCTGTGCCCTGCCAACGCCGTACTCACTTGCTGACCGGGCACTGCCAGATTACTCGGCCTGGGCGCCTGAGGCAGAGCGCCCGAGAAAACGCAGGACGGAGATGCGAGCCCTTCGGCCTCCTCCTCTTCCCCGCTGGCCAGCCGCTGATAATCCGACTTCTCCCCCATGGTGCTGGGCTGCGGTGAACCGTTGGATCCTGACCTTCACGGACAAACTGTGCCACCGCCAGAGAGGATCTCACCTGGAAGGGGTCTTTGCCAGGCATCCGTCAAGAGTGACTCAGCCCTTCCCGGCTTTTCTTCGGCCCTCTCAGCCCGAGGTGACCGCAGCCTCGAGCATCCCGCTGGCCGCCCTTTGCCTGCATCCCGTCGCCATGGAGAAGAGGGGAGGCCTCTCTCGGTGGATGCTGTGGGGCTGGCAACCCCAGCCAACCCTACGTGACAGAGTGCGTGGGAGGGAGGGAGACAAGCAGAGCTTCCCCCACGCAAGAGACTGGCAGGCAGGAGAGAGAAATCCTGCTTTCCAGCGGTCCAAAGGCAGGAGTCAGATGAGGAGACTAGCAGGAAAGGGATGGAGAAAAGCGGTCCAGGAGAGGCACGATAAAAACCTGAGAGTGAAGCAGGAGCCGAAGGAGACGGTGGCAACCTGAAGCAGGAGCACGACGCAGATAAGGCAAGGCTTCCCTCGTCCTTGGGCTACCGTCCTTCATTACGCCCTCCCCTTTTCTATGCATTCATACCCTTCCCTCCAGCCACCTCCTTCGACCCGAGAGGAGGCGTCTTCTCGCTCCGGCACAAACAGCATCTGCCGCTGTCTTCACCCACATCGGCAGGGAATGCGCGGAGGATTCCCCCAGAGAACGCTCAGGAAAGGAGAATTTGCCGCCTCTGCAGGCTGCAGCCAGGGAATAGTCGCTGCCTCCTGCTCCCAGGCAGAAATCCTGCTCAAAAAGGAGAGGAGGGGCTGGAAACAGCCTAACGCAGCAATCCTGACACATGCCCCAGTCAGCAACCAGGGGGCACTCCACTCACCCATCCACGGGAGCCGGAATTCGAAATATGTCAGCATACGATTGAGAAATCTGTTTGCAAGTCAAATGCGTTCCGGAGATGATAGTCAAGAGGATCGGGGTGGGCAGTGGGAGGAAATCTAACTGGGTGAACGAACACGTGAAGCTGCCTGACACATGGCCAGACTATTGATCCACCTAGCTTGGCACGATCTACTCATGCAGTGACTCTCCAGGATCACAGGCAGAAAAGGGTCTCTGCCATCACCAGCAACCCGAGACCCTTTTAACCTGGACCTTCTGTGCAAAAAGCCCATGCCAGCCAGCGTGGCGTAATGGTTAAAGTGTCAGACTGGGATCTGGGACACCCAGGTTCGAATCCCCACTCCGCCATGGAAGCTTGGGCCAGTCACACACTCTCAACCTAACCTACCTCACAGGGTTGTTGTGAAGATAAAACGGAGGCGAGGAGAACAATGTAAATGGCTTTGGTCCCCCATGGGCGGGGTATAAATAAAGCAAAGAAATTGTCTACTGAGCTATGCCTGTCAAACAAAGATGGAAGCAACTGCTATAAACTGGCCCTTAACCAGCCGGTGGCAGGAAATGAAATGTGGGATGCCCGCAAATGACTTTGGGTTTGACCCAATGAGGCACATTCTCACTAGCAATTTAGTAAGAAGAGGTTAACACTGATTCATGCTTGAGAAGTCCCTAGCAGGACATGGGGAGGGGCTGCAGCTCAGTGGCAGAGCATCTGCTTGGCTTGCAGAAGGTCCCAGATTCAATCCCCAGCATCTCCACTTAAAGGGACCAGGCAAGTCGGTGATGTGAAAGACCTCTCCCTGAGACCCTGGAGAGTCACTGCCAGTCTGAGTAGACAATACAGACTTTGATGGACCAAGGGTCTGACTCAGTAGAAGCAGCGTCATGTGTTCATTGTGTTGACATCAGCCTCCATGCGAGAAATCTGCAAGAACACTCAGAATCGAGGGCATCCAACAAACCTGGTGGGCAGCAGATTCAGAGCAGATAAAAGGAAACACTTCTTTACACAGCTAGTGATTAAACTGTGGAATTCACTGCCAGAGGGTATAGTGATGGCCACAGGCATAGACAGCTTTAAAAGGGGAGTAGGCAGATTCAAGGATGACATGGCTACTAGCCATGGGGACTAAAGGGAACCTCCATATTCACAGGCAGTCAACCTCTGAATCCCTGTGCCAGGAGACAACATCAGGAGGCCGGCTCAGGCTCCATCCCGTCGGACCTCCAGAAGAACTGGTTGGCCACTGTGTGAGACAAGATGCTGGACAAGGTGGACGGACCCTCAGTGGTCTGGTCCAGAAGGGCTCTTCTGATGACCTTAAGCTTCCACCATCTCATGTGGCAAATGCACATGGCCCATCAACCCCATGAATATCAGTCGCACAAGGGCACTGGGGAAGCCATCGTTAAGCTCAGTTTCCCACCATGCCTGGAGGCAGAGAAATGGTCAAGTCACTACTCGTCAAAACACAATGTAGGAGAACTGTCAGCAGATTTGTGGCACGCAGCAGCACATGAAGTTGCCTTATACTGAATCAGCCTTATACTGAATCAGACCCTTGGTCCATCAAAGTCAGTATTGTCTACTCAGACCGGCAGCGACTCTCCAGGATCTCAGGGAGAGGTCTTTCACATCACCTACTTGCTTGTCCCTTTAACTGAAGATGCCAGGGATTGAACCTGGGACCTTCTGCATGCCAAGCAGAGGCTCTACCACTGAGCCATAGCATGGGGGCCACAGCCCTGTGGGTGCGCACCGAGCCATGCTGGTAATGTGCAGACCAGAGAGGAATCTCCCCCCCCCCCATACCTGAACTATGGAATCCACTGTATTTCTTGACTGTATCTGTCTGGGTTTCTCCTTTAGGCCTATTTCACCTTCTATTAAAAAACAGAGACTTGTCTTTTAAAAAAATAATACAGAAAAAAATCTGTGATGCCAGTGAAGTCATGGCACAGATCCCAACACAGAAGGTGAGACCTCCACGTTCAGAGGCAGTAAACCTCTGAATCCCAGTGTTGGGAGGCAGCATCAGGGGAAGGCCTCGGACTCTATGCGCCATTTGTTGGCCCTCCAGGGAGCTGGCTGGCCACAGGATGCTGGACTAGAGGGACCCTCACTGTCCTGATCCAGCAGGGCTCTTCCTCTATCCCGTTTTTGGACCTCCAGGGGAACTGGTTAGGAACTGGTTGGCCACGGGATGCTGGACTAGATGGACCACCGGTCTGATCTAGCAGGGCTCTTCTGAAGTTCTTATGAAGGCCTCGGCCTCTCTGCCCTGTTGTTGGACCTCCAGAGAAACTGGTTGGCCACCGTGTGAGGAAGGATGCTGGACTAAATGGGCCAGAGGTCTGCACCAGTATGGCTCTTCTGATGTCCTTATGAAGGCCTTGGCCTCTATACCCTCTATGTTGGCTCTCCAGAATAACTGGCTGGCCACCGTGTGAGACAGGATGATGGATTAGATGGACCCTCACTGGTCTGATCCAGCAGGGATCTTCTGATGTTCTCAAAGCCCAATTGGGTAAGGTGAGGCAGCCACCGAAAAGGGCAAATGCTTCAACCTCTCGGGACAGGAAGAATAACACACGGGGCCACAGCAATGTGGTTGCAGCATCTGGATGTTTTGGAGCTATAAAGGAGGCGGAGAAGGAAAAGGACTCTGGGGCACTAACATTTTATACTGATCCCAGATAAGAAGAGAGAACCAAAAACTTACTCTACAAGCTCCTGGATGTGAGTCCTGACGTTAAACCAAGAGAGCTGCATTTCCATCCCTAGTATAAGGCCTACACATAGTAGCTTACAGCTTACCCATTTTAAAAATGTATGTTTTTCTTCATTTATACCCTACCGTTCACCCCAACGGGGACCCAAAGCAGCTTATGTAGATTGTTTATTTTATTTTTAAAATTTCTAGCCTGCCCTCCCCGGCCAAAACCAGGCTCAGGGCAAGTAACGATATTAAAATCTATCTATATCTATATCTATATCTCGATATCGATATCGATATATCAATTAAAAACATCTAATATAATAAAATACCTATTCACAAATGATTAAAAACATATGGTGTGCAAATTAATTTAGTACCCACTACAGCATAATTGTGTCCTCTCCTCTACTTTTATCCTCACAAAAACCTTGTGAAGGGCTGTGGCTCAGTGGTAGAGCATCTGCTTGGCATGCAGAAGGACCCAGGTTCAATCCCCGGCATCTCCAGTTAAAGGGACTAGGCAAGCAGGTGATGTGAAAGACCTCAGCCTGAGACCCTGGAGAGCTGCTGCTGGTCTGAGTAGACAATACTGGCTTTGATGGACCAAGGGTCTGATTCAGTATAAGGCAGCTTCATGTGTGTTCATGTGAGGTTAGGCTGTGTGTGTGTGACTGGCCCAAGGTCATCCAGCAAGCCTCCATGGCAGTGGGGGGATTCGAACCTGGGCCTCCCAGATCCTAGCTGGACTCCTTAGCCACCACACCACACCACACCACACTGACTCTCCAGTGGCCTCTGTTTTCAAGGTGCAAATCCCTTGCCAACCACAGGCCCCACGTGGCAAAGGGCTTGCCCACTTCCCCAAAACATGGGGCAGGTGCCACACAGGGGAACAGCCACATATGGGACGTCAAAGAGAGGTGTGTGGCTCCCAAACCACTGGGTATTGCTGCTCAAATGGCACGATTCCCTGGCAGGTCAACAAGAGACGGTTTCTTCCTGGATTATTCTGGCTCTATCTAGTCCCATCAGTAGAGCATCCCTCGGAGGAGCGTCACGCTACGAAAGCATTCCACGGAAGCACCGCATGTGTACAAGTCACCCGACGCCAGGCCCCGGAGGCAGGCCTCTCGGAAGGGACCGCATCGCAGGCAGCGTCGCCCGCCTCCTCATCATAGCACAAAGCCCCACTCATCGGCCTGACTGTCGGCCGAGGCGGGAAAAGCCCCGGAGCGCCAGACACGTGAGGCGGGACCCTGCCCACGCATGCCTCTCGCCGTGCAAAAATGGCAGGAATCCAGGGTGCGCGCCAGAGCCCAGCGTGCGGAAGTGACGGCGGCTTGGGCGTGCGGCCAGCTTCCCAGCTCCTGAGCCCCGGAGGGAACAAGGAGCAGGCAGCGGGGTGAATAAACAAGCCAGAGAGCTTGCTATGGGGGAACGTGAGGGGGGTGTAGAGGGGGAGGCGCATTCCCCAGGATATTATGCTCCATGTTTGCAGGGAAGAAAGCATTCACACGCACACACAGTCCCATCCTCAGAAGACATGGGGAATTCTCACAATTTAGGCCGCTACCCTTGTCTGCTCAGAGCTGCAGGTCAGAGAGCCAGTGCGGCGTAGTGGACACAGTAGGACCCCAGGCAATGGGGGTTCGAATCCCCACTTCTGCAATGGAAGCTCACTGGGTGACCCTGGGCCCATCACAAATTCTCAGCCTGGCCTACTCCACAGGGTTGTTGTGGGAAAATGGAGGAAGGAAAAGCAATGTTCTAAGCCGCTTTATTGTTGTTGTTGTTGTTATTTAAATTTCTAGTCCACCCTCCCCACCAAGGCCAGCCTCAGGGCGGGTGACAATAAAATCAACTGTAACACACACACACATACACACATATATATATCAATAAAACATTTAAAACAATAAAATGTACAGTCTAACACATGAAGCTGCCTTATACTGAATCAGACCCTGGGTCCATCAAAGTCAGGATTGTCTACTCAAACCGGCAGCCGCTCTCCAGGGTCTCAGGCAGAAAAGGGTCTTTCCCATCACCTACTCGCCTTGTCCCTTTAACTGGAGATTTTGGGAGCTGATCCTAGGACCCTCTGCATGCCAAGCAGATGCTCTACCACTGAGCCAGAGCCCTTACAAATTATTAAAACCTCAGATGGTGCACAATTCATATAGCGCCTGCTGCGTCATAACAGGCAGACCTCCTCTAGTGCAAATACACCAATTAAACAGAAGAGGGGGGGGAAGTAGGGAAGAGGAGGAAGAAGACGACGAGTTGGTTTTTACATGCCGACTTTCTCTACCACTTAGGGCAGAATCTAACCGTCTTACAATCACCTTCTCTTCCCCTTCCCACAACAGACACCCTGTGAGGTAGGTGGGGCTGAGAGAGCTCTAAGAGAGCTGTGACTAGCCCAAGGTCACCCAGCTGGCTTCATGTGGAGGAGTGGGGGAAACCAACCCGGTTCACCAGATTAGCCTCCGCCGCTCATGTGGCGGGGTGGGGAATCAAACCCAGTTCTCCAGATTAAAGTCCACTGCTCCAAACCACCGCTCTTAACCACTACACCACGCTGGCCAGCATTGATACTACCTGCGGCTGCCCGGGAGCCTGGAGGAAAAGCTCTGTCTAGCAGGCCCTGTGGAATACTTTCAGATCTTGCAGGGCTAGGGTTGCTAAGTGCCCGGTGGTGGCGGGTAAAATCCCGCCAATCCACCGGGCTGCCCGCCAACCAGCTGACGGCCGGCGGGCAACGCATGCACACGCGCCCGCATGACATGGATGCTCTAGCAACCTCCAGAGAAACTCTATGGAAACCACTGAGTTTTGGCCAAGATTGATAGAGCATCCATGTCATGCGTGCGTGCGTTGCCCGCCGGCCGTCAGCTGGTTGGCGGGCAGCCCAGTGGATTGGCGCTTCCGAGTAAAAAGGAGTGGGGAAACAAATCCAGTTCCCCAGATTAGCCTCTGCCGCTCATGTGGAGGAGTGGGGAATCAAACCCGGTTCTCCAGATCAGAGTCCACTGCTCCAAACCACCGCTCTTAACCACTACACCACGCTGCCTCTCTTGAGATCTCCCAGAATTCCAAGTGATCACCGGACCAAAGAGATCAGTTCCCCTGGAGAAAATGCCTGCTGCGGAGGGTGGACTCAATGGCATTATACCCTGCTGAGGACCCTCCCCTCCCCAAAATCCACCACCCCCAGGCTCCACCCCCAAATCTCCTGGAATTTCCCAAGCCCGAGTTGGCAATCCTTCTCTTTAGTGTCCTCATTGTTGGGCATTTTGCTCTGAAAAGGAGAACGATGATAAATGCACCTGTAGACCCAGCAGGAGGAGGAGCCAGTCGCCAAATTATAACCACAGATTAACTTCAGTAACCAAGTGTTGTGGTGGCAGGGGCCACTGCCAGAGCAACATTAAGAAAAAATCTGCAACCCAATCAAATCTCCAATAGCCAATCAGAAGCCTTGCTGGGCAGAAGCCCTACCTGGCCCCGCCCACTCCCCAAAAACCCTTGGCGGGTGCCAGAGAAGGTGTCGTCAGGTGCTATGGTGCCGGCCATCACACTGGGGACCCCTGCTCTATGGTTAGCAATTGATTTCCCAAACATGAAGGATGAGACCATGGTTAACTTCTCTTTAAGCTGGATCTCAGAACCTGCCCTGAGATTTGTATCTGATCTCCAGCCAATAGAGATCAGTTTCCCTGGAGAAAATGGCCGTTTCGGCAATTGGACTCTATGGCATTGAAGTCCCTCCCCAAACCCTGCCCTTCACAGGCTCCGCCCCAAAAACCTCCTGCCAGTGGCGAAGAGGGACCTGGCAACCCTGTGCCAAAATCAGTAGAGTGGTGAAGTGGCTGGAGCATTGGACTAGAATCTGGGAGATTCGGGTTCGAATCCCCACACTGCCATGCAAACTCACCAAGTGATCTTGGGCCAGTCACAGACTCTCAGCCTAACCCATAACAGCATAAGGAAGGCCCTGCTGGATCAGACCCAGGCCCATCAAGTCCAGCAGCCTGTTCACACGGTGACCAACCAGGTGTCTCTAGGAAGCCCCCAAACAAGATGACTGCAGCAGCATTATCCTGTTCGTGCTCCACAGCACCTCATATAACAGGCATGCTCCTCTGATCCTGGAGAGAGTAGATGTGCATCATGACTAGCATCCATTTTCACTAGAAGCCATGAATACTCTTCTCTTCCATGAAAATGTCCACTCCCCTCTTAAAGCCTTCCAAGTTGGCAGCCATTACTACATCTTGGGGCAGGGAGTTCCACCTCACAGGGCTGTTGTGAGGATAAAATGGAGGAGAGGAGGACAATACAAGCTGGTTTGGGTCCCTATTGGGGAGAAGGAAGGAGCAAAATATAGTAAATAAATATACAAATATAGCAAAGCAAGTAGGGGAAACTCCGCATGGGGCTGCTGCTTTTTAGTGGCAGTCCTGGGTTTCTTATGAGGTGTTGTTCTACCTTGACACAAACAGGTAGATGTCACGTAACTAAGGGAAGCTTCAGGCCTTACAATGCTCAAACCCACGTGTAGGCTGATGGGCACTGATCGGGCGGGCATACATGTTGCCTCGCCTACCTCACAAGGTATCTGTTGTGGGGAGGGGAATGGGAGATGATTGTAAGCCAGTTTGATTCTTCCTTAAGTGGTGGAGAAAGTTGGCAGATAAAAACCCAACTCTACACAACTTGGCAGCCTGTTGCCGAACTGAGCTTCTCCACCCCACTCACGCATGTTGGCACATACCCTGCTGACACGCACTTGTGTGTGAAACCGCCACACGTGACTGCCGGCATTATGGGTTTTGCACAGTGACCGGTACAGAAGGTTGCTCAGGGATTCTGCCCACAGTCTTTCCACGAGAGCCTCTCCACGGGAAAACGGCAACCCTTCAACTTGGTGTAGCGTCATCACTTCCTGCACCACATTCATTCCACGGAGAAAAGGCATCCTGAACAAGGCCTATGAAAAGTCACATGTGGGACAGACACAAATCAGATTTGGGGTGTATACAGACTTGGAGTGGTGGACTCTGATCTGGAGAACCGGGTTTGATTCCCCACTCCTCCTCCACATGAGCGGCGGACGCTAACCCAGTAAACTGGATTTGTTTCCCCGCTCCTACACACGAAGCCAGTCAGTTCTCTCCGGACACAGTTGGGCTAGTCACAGTTCTCTCCGGACTCTCTCAGCCTCACCTACCTCACAAGGTATCTGTTGTGTGGAGGGGAATGGAAGGTGATTGTAAGCCGGTTTGATTCTTCCTTAAGTGGTGGAGAAAGTTGGCAGATAAAAACCCAACTCTTCTTCTTCTTCTCTACACAACTTGGCAGCCTGTTGCTGAACTGAGCTTCTCCCCCTCACTCACACACACAGCAAAACTGACACGAATGCACACATTGCACATAGCACTATACACATACTTAGAGCCAGAGTGGTGTAGTGGTTAAAGTGTTGGACTAGGATCTGGGAGACTCAGGTTCGAATCCCCACCCTGCTGAGCATGCTCACTAGTCACAGACTAGTCACAGACTCTCAGTCTAGCCCACCTGACAGGGGTGTTGTAAGAATAAATCAGAGGGAGATCGATGTGAGCAGCTAAAGGCGGGACATAAATAAATCAAATAAATAAAGTAGATAAATAAACAAACATGAAGTATATGTCATTCCCTACATCCAGAATTTCAATGTGGGGGATGCAACCTATGAAAAATAATAATACTCAACTTCGCTGCAGAGTTCAAGCGTTACCGTCATGTATGTTATTTGGTGAATCCTTACAACTGCCCCTGTGAGGTAGGCCAGATGGTGGAGGAAACAGAAGACCGAGGCCAAGAGACAGAACGGAAGGATACCTGGTGTGTTTATGCGTGAAGCAAGATTTGAACCAGAGACTCTCCGACTCACATTTTTAGCTACGACGCTACACGGACTCTCAACAGAAAGACATCTGCATTTGTGGGACAACAGACACCAGAGCTATGTGCCATTTCCTGCCTGCACAGGAAATCCATCATGTGCAAAGTAACCACAATCTCTGTTCATTCACAGAAATGAGGAAACTGAGGTCCAAAGTATGAATGGCTCTCCGGAGTGTGATTTACTGGTAAACAGCAGCCATGGAGCCCTGGTCCAGACTGGGGAATGTAGCATGGGGGTCTTAACCCCCCTCCCAACACCAGTGCCCCCGGAACTGTTATTTGCCCTGATAGCATAGCAGTACAGGTGGACTGTGTATTTCCCCGAAAGGAGCATGTAGTAGTTCGGGGCATTTGAGGTCAGGAAGAAAAGAGGGTTTTAAAAGACAATTCACCAGCCCAGCACAGTTCCAATCAGAAGCAGACCCAACTTTGGCTGCTATTTACCAGTCACAACTGCTCCAGAAATCCATTTACTGATCTTGCAGAATCTCATCAATTTGGGCTGTGACCGACTGCTCAAATGAATGAGCCGCGTTTCTAAGGAGCACCATTCAAATACAAGTGGACAAGTTTGGTTCTGCAGATCTGTTCCACTGGTTCTTTCCTACTACGTCTTGCAGAAAGAAAGGTTCCCTGCGCTGTAGGGAATTTCCACTGTTTGGGGAAGAGTTCGACACGATCCAGCTCATGAACTCATGAAGCTGCCTTCTACTGAATCAGACCCTCGGTCCATCAAAGTCAGGGTTGTCTACTCAGACTGGCAGGAGCTCTCCGGGGTCTCAGGAAGAGGAAGGTCTTTCACATCACTTATGACCTGATCCTTAACGGAAGACGCAAGGGATTGAACCTGGGACCTTCTGCATGCCAAGCGGATGCTCTACAACTGAGCCATGGCCCCTCCCCTAAACTCAAAGCCTTCTGGCTGAAAAACCACACCGAACAGATCCATCCTTTTCACCGAGAAACAAAACGCCCAGAAACACTCAGGGTCCGATTCAGAATGCCACCTTTGGCAGATACAACCCAAGTTCCCAAGAGGGGACAAAACACATCCTCTGTGCCACCCTGGGAAAAACTGACAAGATAACTGCGAGCCACCCAGCCCGCACCAGCTGGGCATCGGCTTTGAGGTCTGCCGGCCACCTGCAGCTCCCAAATCTGCATTTCAAGAATTTCAACCTCTCCAGGAGTTCAAACGCAGCCCAGGGCCCACTATGGGGTCAGATCAACAAGGTTTAGTGCTCCAGTAAAACCAGTGAGTTCCCGGGCACACACCAGACTCGCCAGCGCTGCCAGCATCCCAGAGAGAGATGCAGAGGCATCTTATGCATGGGTACTCACCTCCTGCATCCCTTCCGGAGGGATGTCTCAAAGCTCAGGTGTCTGTTTGCCTATCAGGCACATCTGGCCAGGAGTTTTGCTCTCTCTCTCTCTCTCTCTCTCTCTCTCTCGCTCTCTCGCTCTCTCTCTCACTCCCCGCCAGCCTCTCTGTCTCCCTCTCTCCCAATTGGCCAGGCAGTCACGTGACAATGACTTCACCCAGCCTGGCATGCGAGGAGGAAGGTGACCATCCACTCATTAGTGACGATGGACGGGAAAGCAGGCGGGCGGGAGGGCGAGGGGGGTGGCGTCAAAGAGTTTCAGTCACTCCGCCGGGGAGGCTGCACCGGTCTGGTTGGTTTCCCTAGAAAAGCGTCCTCACCGGCTGGGAACGTTTGCACAATGCCTCCACCATCACCACCACCACCACCACCCATGCAGGCACGCAGAATCACTCCCTGCAGGCGCGAGAAAATCTTACACTGCAGCCGGCAGAATGGCACTTGGTTAGGCGGAGCGTCTGCCCCTTCAGGATCTCCCACTAGGACCTGGAACAGACCAAACCCCAAACTCCCTGGAGCAGCCCGTGTGGTGCCTTCTGCTGAATCAGACCCTCAGTCCATCAGTGTCAGTGTTGTCTGCTCTGACAGGCAGCAGCTCTCCAGAGTCTCAGGCAGATGGAGATAAACATAAGGACATAAGAAAGGCCCTGCTGGATCAGACCAAGGCCCATCAATCCCAGCAGTCTCTTCCCACAGTGGCCAACCAGGTGCCTTTAGGAAGCCACAAACAAGACGACTGCAGCAGCACCATCCTGCCTGTGTTCCACCGCACCCAAAATAATAGGCATGCTCCTCTGATACTAGAGAGAACAGATATGCATCATGACTAGTATCCATTTTATCTAGTAGCCATGAATACCCCTCTCCTCCATGAACATGTCCACTCCCTTCCTAAAGCTTTCCAAGGTGGCAGCCATCACCACATCCTGGGGCAGGGAGTTCCACAATTTAACTATGCATTGTGTGAAGAAATACTTCCTTTTATTAGTTTTGTAGCTCTCACCCTTCAGCTTCAGAAGATGACCCCGCGTTCTAGTATTCTGGGAGAGGGAGAAAAGCTTCTCCCTGTCCACTCTCTCGATACCATGCATAATTTTACAGTCCTCTACTATGTCTCCCCTTAACTGCCTTCTTTCCAAGCTAAACAATCCTAAGCGTCTTTCATATCATCTGCCTGGTCCTTCTAACTGGAGATGCCAGGGATTGAACCTGGGACCTTCTGCATCCAAAGCAGAGGCTCAACTATTGAGCTCTGCCCCCTCCCCAAACACACATGAAGCTGCCATACTGAATCAGGCCCTTGGTCCATCCAACTGGAGTGCACTGCACCTGTTAGATTTCTGCCTATCGGTGCCCTGTTTTATCCTCACTGCAATGGCCAGGAAGTGGCTTAGTGTAGTCAACCAAGAGCCCTTGCCAGTGACACAAGGAAAAAGGTCATACCATGAATCCCCCCTCCCCAATTCTTCTTTAAATAGGGTTGCCAGGTCCCTCTACGGCACTGGTTCCCAACCAGGGGTCCGTGGACCCCCAGGGGTCCGCGAGAGCTAAATTAAGGTCCACGAAACAAAGTTATAAACCATAATAAAATAATATTTTCAATTAAAAGTTCTCTATTATAAAAATATATATTCAAATATTATTCTAAGCTTAATGTTTAACTAACAGTTATGATTAAAGTTTATTTTCAAATTCTCTGAATTTTTATTTTGAACCTTGGGGTCCCTGCACCGAACAAAAAAGTCCTTGTGGTCCTTGGTCAAAAAAAGGTTGGGAACCACTGCTCTACGGCATCGGCAGGAGGTTTTGGGGGCGGAGCCTAGGGAGGGCGGGGTTTAGGAATGCCATAGAGTCCAACTGCCAAAGCGGACATTTTCTCCAGGGCAACTGATCTCTATCTGCTGGAGATCAGTTTTAATAGTGGGAGATCTCCAGCTAGTACACGGAGATGCAAACCAAACTTGGACAAACCCCATGGGGGATGGATGCAAAATAACAGCATGAACAGAATGAAATAAAAAAGAGGGATACTAGTGAACACTCACAGAGTGGCACAACCTCAACAAGAACCAAATCGGCACTACAATAGGTGACTGATGAAAGAGAATTATGAAACAGGAATACTACACCGGCAACCTGTATCGCCTGATTGTAGAACTGTAGTCTTTTGTACACAGGATTGAAAACGGTACAGAGTACTTACAGCCGCATTGGATCCTTGTATATATCTTTGTTCACATGGTTTGTTGTATGTTAAGCATATGTATGATGGAACCTTGAGAAATATGAAGGTAATACAGTGCTTAGTAAAGTTTATAAAGACTGTGTGCGACTACATAATATTATATTGATTATTAGCCATAGCAGCTGCTTTCTTTTTATAACATTAGATATTCCGGCTCAAGTGATTTTTTGTATTGACAGTACATGGAGGTTGGCAACCCTATTTTTAAAGTATGGGGGGGCAAGCAATTCTACATATCAGTGCTTGGCCTTTGGAACTCCCTCCCAAGAGAAGAGCGCCTGGCTCCATTCTTTGGGAATGTGACAACCGTGCTTCAATGGTTATGTTAAAACCAGCATCAGTGGAAGTCTGTTATCATTAAAGAGCCTGAACTTCAATTTTGCTTTAAAAAAAAAAAGAGAGAGCGAGAGCGAGAGAGAGCCAGTGCAGTGTAGTGGTTAAAGTGTAGGGCTATGATCTGGGAGACCCAGGTTTGAATCACCACTCTGCCACGGAAGCTGGCTGTGTGACCTTGGGCCCATCTCCCCCTCTCATCCTAACCTACCTCGCAGGGTTGTTGTGAGGATACAATGGAGGAACCATGTAAGCCGCACTGGGTCCCCAGTGGGGAGAAAAGAAGGATATAAATGAAGTAAATAAATAAATGCATGTTACTTTTGAGGGATGTCGTTAGGAAGCAAATGAGGGCCGGGCTGGTAGTCCTGTTTGAGTTGCAATGTTCATATTGTTATTTTAACTTGCTTTAATCTAGGATCTGTTGTACGGCTGGAAAGAATTTGAATAAACAAATACATTCTGGGACCCAATGAACTAGGCTAGAGATAAAGCTGATGCCCTGAGATGCCGTCTCACTACCCCCCCGTTTCCTTTTGTTCACATTCTTCATTTTGTTGCTTGCGATTTAGGGGTCTTCATGTCCCCTCCCTCCTTCGACTTGGTATCAGCTGCAGACGTCAGCCCTCTGGCTGTCTTCCTAACCCTTTAAAAAAAGAATTTTATTCTTTGCTTCCAAACAAGGAGTCTTAAAGGGCACAAAGGTTTTCTGGGGGACAAGAATCTTGCCCCATAACCTTCCCTCCAAGTCCCAGAGAAGAGGAAGAAGGAGGAGGAGGAGGAGTTGGTTTTTATATGGCGACTTTCTCTACCACTTACGGAAGACTCAAACTAGCTGACAATCTCCTTCCCTTCCCCTCCCCACAACAGACCCCCTGTGAGGTAGGTGGGGCAGAGAGAGCTCTGAGAGAACTGTGACTAGCCCAAGGTCACTCAGCTGGCTTCATGTGGAGGAATGGGGAAGCTATTCCCCACTACCAGTACTGTGTGGCCCATTTTATCCTCACTCAACCCCTCTCCCCAAAAAGCTAGAATTGCATCAGATAAACGGCACGGGAGGGTTGCCCATCTTCTTCATCTAGAGCAGGACAAGTAAGATCCGTGCTCAGACCGAAAAACTTCTCCCCTCTTCAGCTACCCCTTCCCAGCATTCAGTCCTCGGGGGGTGGGGGCTGTGTGATCTATTATATAATTTATTTCAAAAAGTCCGTGCCATCAGCAGGACTTGAGCATCATACTCTGTGCCAGGTTGGGGAAGGAAGGAAGGAGGAATCTGCCTGTTCTCCCTTGCTCTCTGGCGCCATCACTGCAGATGGCCAGAAGAGGGGATTGCAGCTACCAACTCTGGTTCCACGAGGGCTAAATAGGCTTCCACCTGGTCCCATAAAGCGGTCAATTCTGGCCTGACGTCCTGGGCTCAGCAGCTACTGGACTGCCCCATTACTGCCTGGCCTCTGGAGGGGAAACTCCCAGGAGAGAGAGGCAGCAACCCCCGGATTCAAATTGCTTGTTTCTGGACAACGCTTTTCAATTAAGGTAACAGGACTAAACCGGGGTTCCCCAACAGGGCTGCCTGTGTTGAGGCTTTCAGAAAGTGGGTGGGTGATTTGTAAAGCAGGCTTGTTAGTGGCTGCCGAGGGAAACCAAAGTGGTTGAGCTAAACACTATCTAATATAACAACCGATACATCTATTTTTATTATACATTGTGCCCAAATAAAAATGCAAACTTCCTAAAAAAAAGTACAAACATGGTTACAAATATTACCAACCTATAACAGTTGATGTTGGTACATAAAATGACCAAAATCTGACCAGACGCGTTTCCGCCTTTTACAGGCTTTCCTCAGTGGTCATACATATTGTTGGTTGTTATATTAGAGAGTGTTTAGCTCAACCCCTTTGGTTTCCCCGGACTTTTAGGTTGAGGGTTTTTTGTTCCCCTTTTTTCTTCCGTTGTTATTGGCTGCCCTCATCCAAATGAAAGGATTTTCCATGGCTGCAGTAGCTGGCAGCCACCGGAGGATCGGGAGAGCAGGTCAGGCTTCCTTTAGTCCGTGTCTGGTTCCATCCCCCACCCCTTTTCCTTCTTTGCCGGAGGTGCAAGAAGGGAGGTATTCCATTTGGGAGGTATTCCATTTTGAGCCACCTTGGACCGGGGCTCACCACCCTCTCTCAAGATCCCAAACATGCCTGCAGGCTCAAAAAAGTTGGGGACCTCTGTTATAGAATCATAGTGTTGGAAGAGACCACCAGGGTCATCTAGTCCAGCCCCCTGCACAATGCAGGAAATTCACAACTACCTCCCCCCGCACACACACCTACGTGCCCAGAAGATGGCCAAGATGCCCTCCCTCTCATGATCTGCCTAAGGTCATAGAATCAGCTTTGCTGACAGATGGCCATCAAGCCTCTGCTTAAAAACCTCCGGGGAAGGAGAGCTCACCACCTCCCGAGGAAGCCTATTCCACTGAGGAACCGCTCTGACTGTTAGAAAGTCCTTCTTAATGTCTTCACGGAAACTCTTCTGATTTAATTTCAACCCGTTGGTTCTGGTCTGACCTTCTGGGGCAACAGAAAACAACTCGGCACCCTCCTCTATACGACAGCCCTTCAAGTACTTGAAGGTGGTTATCCTATCCCCTCTCAGTCGTCTCCTCTCCAGGCTAAACATAGCCAGCTCCTTCAACCTTTTCTCATAGGACTTGCTGCACTATAACAGAGTAAACGGTTGGCCGCCGTGTGAGACAGGGTGCTGGACTGGATGGACCACTGGCCTGATCCAGCAGGGCTCTTCTGATGCTCAGATGTTCTTCTACCATGCGACCTTCCCTCCCTACATAAAGCGAATAAATTACAGTGATATGAAATAAATAAGTGAATGCAAGCTGAGTTTCTCTGGAAGCCCCTGCCTCACCCTGCACGGCACGGCACAGACAGCCGAGAGAACGGGCCTTATTTCGACACTGAAACTGCGGAGGAGATTTGTGCCAACAGCAGATGAGCGGAGGCCCTGGCGCCCGGCCAGGCGAGCGAAACAGAAACAAGCTCTTGCAGAAGGGAGGGGAGTTTCATGCCCGTGGAGGATTGCAGGGCCCAAGCGCTTATCCGTCTGCTGCCACCCCCAGACCAGGACCTCTTCCAGAGAACTGGAGCCTGTTCAAAGTTTGGAGAAAAGGTTTCGAACTCCCAGATGCCCAGAATCAAAATCTCCCTCTTTGGAAGCAGCTTCTTTTACACAATCCCGAATGCGCTCCATCTTAGTATTATTTCAGTAATGCTTTTACTGTTGGACCGGCCTACCTTATGGGACTGTTGCGCAAATATAATGCAAGCTTGGGAGGTAACATGAGCCCCCCCCCCCCCACTGACCACATGTGTGTTCATGTTCCCTGTCACAGGACGCCCCCTAGTGGCATGCTGGAGTGAACCCCAGTTGCAGGACTCCCTCCTGCCCCACTGTGACGCCCCACCTTTCTGCTCCTCCTCAGCCCCCCAAGCTGAGCTTTCCACCTGGCCCCCAAGTAAGACTTGCTTCAGAGGAAACAGACCTGGGCCGCAGCTTTTCGGCTTTCCTCTCCGTCCTCCTCGCACACTGGCAAGATCTTCCTGCCTCTGTGCCAGCACAAGCCCCCTGCCCCCTCTCAAGCAGGGCGTACCTGCCCTTCTGCCTAAGCTGGAGGTTCGCCGTCGCCCCTCCTGCCCGCTGCCCTGGCCACGCCCGCGTGTCATGCTCCCAGCCACTGTGAAGCTAGTGTGATGGAGTGGTTAGGCTAGGCCTGGAGAGACCTAGGTTCAAATCTCCACTTGGCCACAATGCAAACCGCCATGACCTTGGGCCAGACACTCCTTCTCGCAGCCTGGCCTCCCTCACAGGGACATTGTGTGAGGATAAAACAGAGAAGGCGAGAACTACGTCTGTCGCCCTGAGCTCCTCGGAGGGAAGAGTGAGCTAAGAATGTGGGAGATATTCGTACAATTATAAAATCATAGAGCTGGAAGGGACCTCCAGGGTCATCTAATCCAACCCCCGGCACAATGCAGGAAATTCACAACTACCTCCCCCCACGCCCCCAGTGACCCCCTACTCCATGCCCAGAAAATGGCCAAGATGCACTCCCTCTCATCATCTGCCTAAGGTCATAGAATCAGCATTGCTGACAGATGGCCATCTAGCCTCTGCTTAGAAACCTCCGGGGAAGGAGAGCTCACCACCTCCCGAGGAAGCCTGTTCCACTGAGGAACTGCTCTGTGAGAAAATTCTTCCTAATGTCTAGATAGAAACTCTTGATTTAATTTCAACCCGTTGGTTCTGGTCCAACCTTCTGGGGCAACAGAAAACACCTTGGCACCATCTCCTATATGACATCCCCTATCTATTGATCCTTCTCGACTTAGCCTACCTCACAGGGCTGTTGTGAGGCTACCACAGAAGTGGGGAGAAATCACATCTGTCGCTATGAGCTTCCTGGAGGAAGCGGGAGGGTAAAAATGCATTCAGGAAACTGCAACATACTGTAGAGCTGTGTGCTGTTAATTTTTCCTTTGCTGCAGAATTGGGGCAGCAATGCCACACGTGGGAACTGGTTGTCGTTTGTAATTAGAAGGTAGCAGATGAATCGGGAAGTCCCCTCAAGCAAACCCTGTCAGCTTAGGCCCTTCGCCTCCAATGTGCGGAACAGAACCTATGGCCTACTATCCAGGGGTGTTGTAAGCATAACAGCAGGATAATCGGGATTCTCCTAGCTTCAGCCACACTGAATTCTGTTATTATTAAGCACACCCAAGAGTGCCTGAAACTTAGAAACCAATCAGTCTATAGGGATTTCTCAGAGGCAATTTGGGTTATAGGGTTTTGTTTTGTTTTGCAATATATGTATTTTTCCATCAGACTCCACCAGATGAGGTTTCCTCCCAGGCCGTTAAAAAGTAATATCTTTCTCATAACAGGAAGTGACTAGCAGCAATGGTTAAAACTAGCTTCAAAAATACAGAGGTAATAAAGGCCTGCCTTCCAACTGAAGAGTAAAAAAGAGTTTTTAAAAAGAGGCCCAATTATACCCATACAAGCATATCTCGGAGATATTGCAGGTCCGGTACCAGACCACCGCAATAAAGCAAATATCGCAATAAAGCAAGTCACACACACACAAAATTTAGGTTTCCTTGTGCATATAAAAGTTATGTTTATACTATAACAATAGCAGTATCAATAAACAGCAAGTATCTAGGGCCAGATAATGAAATATCATTTTGCCAGCTCTATGAAATACCATCAGCGAGGTATAGCGGGGTTAAGACGTCGCACTAGGATCTTGCGTCATATAGGAGACCCAGGTTCGAATTCCTGGCTCTGCCATGGAAACTTGCTGAGTGACCTTGGACCAGTCTCACGCTCTCAGCCTACCCTACCTCACAGGGCTGTTGTGAGAGTACACTGGGGAGGGGAGAACCACATACGCCACCTTAAGGTTTGTGGAGGAATGGTGGGATAAAAATGTGCCTGACAAAGAGAGACGCCTCCACACAATGTCTGAAATTGCTATAATTATTTTGGGGGAAATTATGCTGCCTTTCCACCCCATCAGAGCCTACAAGGAGGCGAACATAAAAACATGAAAATGCTCGAGCAATTAAAGATACAGTTAAAATCTTTAAATAATGCAATTAAAAACACATTATCAGACAACATGAGAAAGAGGGCCAGTAACCATTAATGGGGTTACTCCGGGTGAAACCGGATGCAGAGAAATAAGCCATATTTTGCACACAGGAAGAACAAAAATTATCTGGGATGTGCAGCCAAGCGCTTGCAAACTCGCTATAGTCCAGCTAATCAGCTGAGCAAGGGGAGGTTAAAACCAGCCACCCAAACAGCTGATGTGGGATTTTAGCTATTCTGACGTCCCTCTTATATGCAGCCCGCAGCCAGGGAGAAGGAAGTCAGATATGATATGTGTAATCCACACATTGAATCCTTGGAAGAAAGGCTGACTATGTATAACATCAATAAGTAGATAAATAAACACAAAAAGCCTGCTTCTGTTCACCATTCCCCACCCAAAGATGGGTTTTTGTAACCATTACTGGCTCAGTAAGCCTTGCTGGGCTGGGGCAAAAGGGTGCGCTTGGATACTATTTATTTTATTTTATTTTAAAAAAATTATGCCACCTTTCCACCCAATCAGGGTCCCCCAAGGTGGTGAACACGAAAACATTGGAACAATGCAAAACAACAGTTAAAATTATAAAATAATTCAATAAAAATACAAAGACATATGACACCAGAACCGGGAGGAGGCCCATAACCGTTACTGGGAGGTATGCCAAACTAAGCAAAAAAGGCTTTGCCCGCTGGCGAAAGACACCGACAGAGGGAGACAAATGAGCCTCCCAAGTTTTGGTGCCATGACTGAGAAGGCCCTTCCTTGGGTTGCCACCTGTCTAGCCTCAGATGGCAGAGGCAACCAAAGATGACCGGAGTGAATAAGAAGATTCATATGGGAAAGACTGAGATACAAATGCCACCTGCATACACACAATCGAGATCTGGATCCTCCTTTTGAGGTCACAGAGCACGCCCCCCTTGCAAGTAGCTCTTAATACATATTTTTATACATACACTCAAAGCTCCCCGAACACATGGATAACAGAAGCTACGAGAACGGTCGTTTAAAAAGTGACAACCTACTTGAGAATCAGGGGGAAATAAAATATTTACAGCCGTTGACTCTTGCAAAAGCCGTTGGCAAGTGCCGCCCCGCACTTTTGCGCAAAGGTTTTATGAAGCCCTGAGAAAGCTTCAGCTCTCAACATGTCAGGATTTTGTTACGCTACCAGTTTTTACTATGCATCCAGGAAAGCTGCTAGTGATCTGGACTGACACTTCTACGGCCTCTTGGCCTAACTCGCTAACCTACAGAGAGCCAAACTGCATGTTACGGCAGACAAGGGCCAGACCTGCGCTCACCAACACCGCTTTAGAGGGAAATTTAGTTATCTTTCCCTCTAAGCACCTTTCAAAGTACCAAAACAGCCCCCCCATGGCAATTTAAACGGCTAAATTGTCCTCTCAGATGGTTTCAGCGGTCATGGGTCAGACCTGTGTCTGCCGTAACGTGTAGTTCAGCCCTTACTTGGGAGTCTCCAGGAAATCAGTGGGACCTGCTTCAGAGTAAGCACCCAGAGGATTGGGGTATCAGGAAGCTCCTTCAAATTCCAAATTTATTAATACAGTCAACTGACCAATCGCGTGCCAATACATCAAAATTTCCAGACTTGATAGTTTTGCAGACTGCCCGTACATGTAAAGGCGTAAGATCAATTGTCATCTTAAAATTGATCAAATTGCTAAATATTCTAACAATAATTTTCTAATAAAGTTCTGCGTATTTTAATAGCAACGGTGCAGAACTTGGCAGTTTGGAGCGTAAGCTGAGGGTCTTCTCCTAATAGGAGCCTCTTTGCCAAAAGCTCAACTGACTCTTCAGGGAATTTACCAAGTAGGGGGGAAATAAGCTTTGATCTAACTTCGTGGTAGAATGGGCAAGATATCAGTGTGCGTTCGATGGTTTCAATGCCCCGTTCCACACGGACGTAACCTCTCCGATCTAGGGATCTTCTTATATTTCCCTTCTAAGACAGCCGATGGTAGGGCCTGGCATCTGGCAAGGGTAACAGAGCTCCCTACAACAATCTGAATTTCCCACAATGCTCTGGCCAGCACTTTCACCTACCTGATGCTGTGCCGTTTGGGTCATTTTCTCCGATTCCAACATTGAATTTCTTCCCCAAAGGATACCAACGACAGCCAAAATTGGCCTCAACCTCTGAAGCTTTTCCTTTCCAGAGGCGCTTGTCTTGGAACTGGAGATCGAGATCGCCGATGAGCCATCTAAACCTGCAGCTTCCTCAGAGTATCATGGGGTGTACAGACAGAGGCTCTCGTGGCCATGAAGGGCCATATCACGCCGTGGTCCATGGAACCGAGTCACACGGGACCTGGAAGAAGTGGAACAAAGCACACTTAGGTGGCACAAAACCACGTCCCATCATCACTCTTCATCACTGCGCTGCCAGCTGGGGCAGCAAAGACTCCGAAAAGCACCAGGGAAATACTGGGTTTCATATTTAACAAGATCAGAAGATCCCGGGCTGGCTCTCCCTCAGTTTCTACCAGGACTTCAAGCTTCTAGTCCTCAATTTAAAAATGTATTACAATTATAGTCCTCCATTTTTATAACTACCCACCTCTCTATCCTGACTACCTCGCCTGTTCTCCCTCCCACTCTACCTCACCTCTGTTTCAGGTTAGGGCTGCCATCTCCAGGCAGGGAAATTCCTGGAGATCTGGGGAGAACCAGGGAAGAGTATTACTGCGTAGGGGAGGGAGCTCCGAGAGATGTATAACACCATAGAGTCCATTGGTTCTTGTAGGTTATCCGGGCTGTGTAACCGTGGTCTTGGAATTTTCCACGGTTACACAGCCCGGATAACCTACAAGAACCAATGAACTCTGACCGTGAAAGCCTTCGACAATATTACCATAGAGTCCACTCTGGAAGCAGCCATTTTCTCCAAGGGAACCGATCTTTTTTCGTCTGAAGATCAGTTGTAACTCCAGATCTCCAAGCTCCACCTGGAGGCTGGGCATCCCCACTCCAGACACCCCCACTTTCTAAGATTAGTCATAGAATCATAGAGCTGGAAGGGACCACTAAGGTCATCTAGTTCAGCCCCCTGCACAATGCAGGAAATTCACAACTACCTCTCCCCCCACACCCCCAGTGACCCCCTACTCCATGCCCAGAAGATGGCCAAGATGCCCTCCCTCTCATCATCTGCTTAAGGTCATAGAAGCAACATTGCTGAAAGATGGCCATCTAACCTCTTCTTAAAAACCTCCAGGGAAGGCAACTGGGAAGAAGGCCTTGTCTGTGGTGGCACCCTCAAAGATGCTTGGACTCATCTCACTTTCAGCTGCCAACTTAGAACCTTCTTTACTCCATTTTATCCTCACAACAACCCAGTGAGGTAGGTTTGGATGAGAGAGTGTGACTGGCTCAAGGTCATCAGCAAGCTATTCTCTCCAGCATTTTGGGAAGTACTCCAGTACTCTCTTCAGTATACTCTCCAGTATTTGGGGGAGGAATAACCAGGCTTTCTTCATAAACTGCTGCCTGCCAGTCTGACTACCATCTGTTTTCATTTCTGTGGACTTTATTTGACATTATTTTACAGTAGCCTGCAAGTTGCTCTCAAAGGCCCCGTGCCAGTGTTTCAAAGAACCAACCAATTTACTATCCTCGCCTTCCTTCCCATCTGATTTTTTGCCCCTGAACAAGAAGAAGAGTTTCTTTTTATCTGCCGACTTTCTCCACCACTTAAGGAATATCAAACCGGCTTACAATCACCTTCCCTTCCCCTCCCCACGACAGACACCCGGTGAGGTAGGTGGGGCTGAGAGAGCTGTGACCAGCCCAAGGTCACCCAGCTGGCCTCATGTGGAGGAGTGGGGAAACAAACCCGGGTCACCAGATTAGCCTCCGCCGCTCATGGGGAGGAGCGGGGAATCGAACTCGGTTCTCCAGATCAGAGTTCACAGCTACAAACCACCGCTCTTGACCACCACACCATGCTGGCTCTCCTGCTACACCACTACACCTGCTGCCTTCCGCACAAGGTCATGCGATGCCAACCTGCTCTGCCTTTCGTGTTGCCTCAGAGGGGTCATGCTTTGCAATTCCCCAAGCAGAGGATTCTCCCACGCCTTTGGAGTCCGCTCTTCACGTATGCAACATCAGCAGACGGGCCAAATGGCTACTCTGGAGCCCTGTAAGCATAAGGGTGAACGGGCACAGCTGCTCCTTGGCCCGGCACAGCCTGCTCGCTGGTGCCTCTACGGCAGGGAATAGGGTTGCCAGCTCTGGGTTGGGAAATACCCGGAGACTTCGGAGGTGGAGCCTGGGGAGGGACTTCATTGGGTACAATGCCATAGAGTCCACCCTCCAAAGCAGTCATTTTCTCCAGGGGAACTGATCTCTGTCGCCTGGAGATCAACTGTAATAGTGGGAGATCTCCAGGTGCCAACTGGACGCTGGCAACCCTAGCAGGGAAATCAGCTCCCTTTCAGTAAGAGGGGCTTGATGCCCATGCCCCAAATCCCCTCAGCACAGCCCCTCAAACCCCCCCCCCCACAAAAACACACACACAGAGAGTGAAAAACACAGTGAGGTTGATGGGCAGCCAGCAGTGCCAAAGCAAATAGGAAAGGCAGGCGGGGCGGATTCTGGAATGAGACACAAACAAGGGAAAGGGCAGGCTTGGCAGAGGGGAAGGGTGAAATGGATGTGGCAGAGCAGGGGGTGGAGGGAGGGTCACCTCCCTGACTTTAAGGAACATTCTCCGAAGAAGGGGGGGGGCTTTGGAGGCAGTTCAAGCTACAGCCCCAAGCTCAATTCTCCAGAATTGTGGGGCCCAGCAGCGCACGGCTCTGAGCATTTGGCTCCCCAGCTGTGCATTTCAGCAGCTGCATGAGAGAAGAAGAAGAAAAGAAGAGTTGGTTTTTATATGCCAACTTTCTCCACCACTTAAGGCAGAATCAAACCAGCTTACAATCACCTTCCCTTCCCCTTCCCACAACAGACACCCTGAGAGGTAGGTGGGGCTGAGAGAGCTGAGACTAGCCCAAGGTCACCCAGCTGGCTTCATGTGGAGGAGCAGAGAAACCAACCTGGTTCACCAGATTAACGTCCGCCGCTCATGTGGAGGAGTGGGGAATAGAACCCGGTTCTCCAGATCAGAGTCCACCGCTCCAAACCACTGCTCTTAACCACTACACTGAAGTGGATCAGGGCCATGATGGTGGACAAAAGGGGTCGATCACCTCCAGGTTAATGAATCTGCCTTCTACTGAATCAGATCCTTGGTCTATCAAAGTTAGCATTGTCTACTCAGACTGGCAGCGGCTCTCCAGGGTCTCAGGTGGAAGTCTTTCACATCACCTCCTTTCTGGTCCTTTTAACTGGAGATGCCGGGGATTGAACCTGGGACCTTCTGCACGCCAAACAGATGCTCTGCCACCGAGCCATGGCTTCTCCTCATTATTTCCGCAATGGAAAATGTACCCCTCCCGCACACACAGAACTTTTTCCCCTTGAAGGGGAAAAAAGGATCAGCATCATACAGCTATTTGCCCTTTTTATCTTTTTTACGCTCACAGCAAAACTCGCAGAGTGAACTTGGAGGTAGCGTCACCTACCTCCAGGGTAGTTGTGAGGATAAAATGGAGGGCAGGAAAACAATGTAAGCTGCTTTGGGAGGCAGAGACCTTATCCCTTTCTTTTCTGCTTTGTAAATGCTGCAAAGGACCATTTCATTGTATCGGCGAGATTGTAATTGGTGCAAAAATGGAAAGATGAGGAGATGCCAGATTTAAACATGTGGATTAAAAAAATGCATGAATATGCGATGATGTCAAAACTCTCTACCTTGCTGCATCATGAAATGTATGAGGAGCACAAACAGAAATGGCAATCCTTCTATGATAACTATGACAGTTCATAAGTATATATTTCAGAAAACATTGTTATGACACTAATGATTGTTTTTTATAACAGATCAAAAGGTAATATTAGAGATATTAAACGTAATATTAGAGAATTGTTATATGAACGTAATAGAAGAGAGTAAGATTATGACCGAGATAATGACTTAGAGTGTCCGTATGCCGGTGTAATAGAAATGTAATATGAACAAAGACTGATTATCCCTTTCCCTGTTTTCCTTTTCCCATGTCTTGTAATAAAAACAATAAAAATTAAAAAAAAATTGAAGGGGGGGAAATGAACCGAGGGAACCTCTTTGTGGCCTACAGGGGCCAGTCGACGGCTCCTCTGCCGTCACACAATTTCACCCGATACCCTCTGCCCAGGCCTGGCTTGACAGTGCCCCAGCGGTCTTTCAGAGCGGGCATTTGGGCCTCTCCTTAGCCCATAATGAACAGGTGCCTTCTTGCCAAGGGGGATGTGATGCGTGCCCTTGGGTAGCGAGATGAGAAGGGGCTTCATAGCTGCCAGGATCCGTGGGAGGGTGGGTTTCCCACAGCCTTATCGTCCTCCGGCCAGGCTGCCAGCCCTATCGCTCAGGAATGTCTTAGGACAGCCCGTCCCAAAGCGCGCACAAAAACTCCCACCCCACACAGCTCCTGGCTGGATTCCCACCTCTTCCTCTTATCCCACGCCAGTTCCCAGTTCTCCCACGTCGCTATGACGAAAAGGAAAGGGGCTTGCTAAAGGTGGGGTGTTAAACCATCAGGGTCCTCACCTGGTTGGCCCAGGCTAGCCTGATCTCAGAAGCTAAGCAGGGTTGGCCCCGGTTAATCCTTAGATGGGAGACCACCAAGGTTTGGGGAGGGGCCGTGGCTCAGTGGCAGAGCATCTGCTTGGCATGCAGAAGGTCCCAGGTTCAATCCCCGGCAGCATCTCCAGTTAAAGGGACCAGGCAAGTAGGTGACGGGAAAGACCTCTGCTTGAGACCCTGGAGAGTCGCTGCCAGTCTGAGTAGACGATACTGACTTTGATGGACCAAAGGGTCTGATTCAGTATAAGGCAGCTTCATGTGGTCATGTGTTCAAGTCTGCAATTGCCACACAGAGGCAAGCAATGGCAAACCACTTCTGTTTGCCTGCTCCGACCAGGACAGTCCAGGCTAGATTTCTCTGGATTTCTCTTGCCATTGCTCAGTGCAGTTTTGGGTTGTAATTGGGGGATTCGCCTCAGTGATTGAGACTAAAGAACCAGAGGAAGGTAATTTCAGAGCCACTAACCGAGAGTCAAAACGAATCCCCGCTCCCCAATTCTGTGCAACATCTCAAGCTAAGTTACTTAGCTAAGCATCCCACCCCTTCCAGGGATCGAAACATCTTTGAAATAAGGACTTAAAGAAACTGAGCCCCTTAAGCATGCACAGAGTTTTTATTCTAGCACAGGTACCTATTAAACGAAATAAATCCTGACTGGTCTCCAAGGTGCTACAAGATTCCTGTTAATGTCTGCTGCAACCACTGCGCATCTGGCTGGCTGCCAGGCAGACTTCTGCAACTCTATCACATGTGTTCAAATTACTTAATTTTATCTTGGCTAGCTAAACAACCCATAATGTTCTCTGCAGGGAACATCTACCAACCCCTCTGCTCCAGGCAATCCCCTTCAGTGGGCAGGAGAATCCTCAATTCATCCCAGAAACATGCCTTCGAAGAAAAGACCGGGGGAAGGAATATGCCCTTGAACTGCAGAAGCCTCTCTTAGGAAAGGTATTTCTTACAATTTTATTCTGCTTTTCCTCTAAGGAGGTCAGGACAGAGAAAGGGCCTCTCCCCTCCTTAATTTTACCTTCACAACTACCCTGCAAGGTAGATCAGGCTAGGATGAAACGTAGTGACTGGTTCAAGAAGAATTTGCATTCATGCAAATTTAGTTACATCCCACTTTTCTCCTCAGTTGGGACTCAAAGCGGCTTACAACATCGTTCACCCCTCCTGTTTTCTTAGTATAACAGCCCCCCTTTGAGGTAGGCCAGGCTAAGAGTTTGTGAATGGCTCAAGGTCATCCAGTGAGCTTCCACGGTAGAAGTGGGGATTCGAACCTGGGTCATCCAGGGCCCTAGTCTGGCACTCTATCCACTACACCACACTGACTCCCAGTAAACTTTGTGGCCAAGTGGGGATTTGAACCCAGGCCTCTCTCAATTATAAGCCCACTCTAACCACTACAAACATTGGCAGGATCCCTGCTCAAGCCAGTGTGGCATAGTGATTGAGAGTGCTAGAGTAGTATCTAGCAGACCCAAGTTTGAATCCCCACTCGTGCCATGGAAGATTGCTGGGTGACCTTGGGCCGGTCACCGTTCCCTCAGCCTAACGTTGGGGTTCCCAATGTGGTGCCTGTGGGCGCCATGGCACCCACTAACATCTTTTTCTGGCACCTGCCAAGTGTTTTTAGAAAGCGGGTGGGACCAAATGGGGCTTTTGCCCCCTGCTCTAACCACTTCACCACGCTGACACCGGGCTGCAATCCTTTGCCCAGATAGTTTACAACCGGGGGTCCCATTCAAGGACTTTCCCTATCATTTATGACTGAGCCTGGTGGTCTCGGGCCCCCAAAAGTCCCTCAAGCAACTAAGATCCCCAAACGGAAAGGATTTATAACCCTGTCTCCTCATCAGTCACATACTCAAGTTCTCAAGACACCCAGAATCCAGCTGCCCTGCTCTGAGAGGCAGCATATGTGCCCACTCGTGGCGTGCAAAACAGAAGACATATACGGGGAGGAAGAGCAGAAGATGAAAGGGAAGCGCTTTGGGGCACATCTGTGCAACAGCTGGCCCTCCCCAGAGAAACAGCTGCGCTCCACGCACACCCAAAAGGAACTATCTTTCTGCCACACACACTCACATACCATGCTCCAGATGCAACACGGAGGGAACGGGGGGGGGGGGGGAGCACACACAGTTGCTAAATCCTTAAACAGGGTTGGAAAGTTCTCTCTTAGAGCTCTCTCATCCCCACCTACCTCACAAGGTGTCTGTGGGGAGAGGAGGAGATTGTAAGCCAGTTTGATTATTCCTTAAGTGGTATATAAAGTCAGCATATAAAAACCAACTCTTCTTCTTCTATTAGTGTGTATGGGGGGGGGGGGGGTATAGCAGACCCCTTTACAAAGTTTGCAATGCCCTTGGGGGGAGACCTTCACACAAAAATACACCCCACTTCCCAAGAAGATTTAGAACACTGCGTGGTTATAATCCTGAGAAACATCTACCCCTTTTAGTAGGACATGAGAGGAAGAAATCCTAACAACGTGATGTGCCGGGTGTGCTAAGAGGCCCGAGGTCAAATAAAAGAGACATTGTTATATTATTTTAATCTCTCAGTTCCTAAAATCATGTCACTCCCCATCTCAAGAGCATTGTCTTCCCGTGTGGGAAGATGTGAAAGACCTCCGTCTGAGACCCTGGAGAGCCCCTGCCAGCCCAAGCCGACAAGACTGACCTTAATGGACAAAGGGTCTGATTCAGTATAAGGCAGTTTCATGTGCAACTTTAGAAAGAAGAAGAAGAAGAGTTGGCTTTTTTCTGCCGACTTTCTCTACCACTTAAGGAAGACTCAAACCGGCTTACAATCACCTTCCCTCCCCCTCCCCACAACAGACACCCGGTGAGGTTGGTGGGGTTGAGAGAGCTCTAAGAGAACTGTGACTAGCCCAAGGTCACCCAGCTGGCTTCGTGTGTAGGAGTGGGGAAACAAATCCAGTTCACCAGATTAGCCTCCGCCGCTCATGTGGAGGAGTGGGGAATCAAACCTGGTTCTCCAGATCAGAGTTCACCGCTCCAAACCACCGCTCTTAACCACTACACCACGCTGGCTCTCTGAAGATCTAAGAGCCAGAAAACTGAAGATCTAAGAGGCAAAGCCTGAATTTGCTTATTAACCCTTTTCCCTTTTGGTCCTTATTTCCTTGTGTGTTGTGTGTGTGTTAAGTGCCGTCAAGTCGCTTCCGACTCATGGCGACCCTATGAATGAAAGTCCTCCAAAATGTCCTATCTTTGACAGCCTTGCTCAGATCTTGCAAAGTGTGTGTTATGTGTATCATATTTTTGGTGAATTGTAAATTGTAAACCACTTCAAATGCAAGCACAGAATGGTGGGTCGATAAACATGCCAGATGAATACTAAGAAATAAAATCAAAGGGCCTATGCTTTAATTATTTCGCTCCAATCTCATTACTTGGGGGGGGGGGCAAGGCTGAACTCAGTTTATCCCTGGGCACAGAAACTAGTTTGCTGTAACAGAATATCAAGGCAGGGATCATAGCCAGATACATGAACAACCCCCCAAATAAACTGCAGATTGCAGATTCTAAACTTCCCCTTGCTTCTTCCACCAGAGGCATAAGGCAGTATTGAGATCCAACGTAGCTGGAACTAAATATGGGATTTTAATCTGCTCAATACAATTCTATCTTAAGACCGGCGAAAGGACCACGGATACCATAATGCCCACTGAACCACTTAAAGGCCAGCCAGCCACTCAGAGCAGCTCCAACTTGTTGCGTCCCTCCTGGGGTGGCCTCCAGCGTGGTGTAGTGGTTAAGAGCGGTGGTTTGGAGCGGTTTTTATTTCCCCACTCCTCCACATGAGCGGCGGAGGCTAATCTGGTGAACCGGGTTGGTTTCCCCACTCCTACACATGAAGCCAGCTGGGTGACCTAGGGCTAGTCACACCTCTCTTGGAGCTCTCTCAGCCCCACCTACCTCACAAGATGTCTGCTGTGGGAAGAGCAAGGGAAGGAGATTGTACGCCGGTTTGATTCCTCCTTAAGTGGCAGAGAAAGTCAGCATAAAAAAAAACCCAACTCTTCTCTTTCCATCACAAGCCCTCCCTCCCTGTGGTGGAGGACCTGACAAGCTACACAGGTTTTTTGTGCAAATGCAATTTAACAACACACGCAAACACGCACAAGTGTTCGGATCATGCCCCCAAATCTGTCAGAGGAACCTTCCAGCAGCACAGCTGTTAGCAGAACGTCGCGGCCTCGATCTAGTACACATATCTGTGTGAGTCTGGTCGCTAGAGGGTCATTCCTTCGGGGGCATGCAGTATGTCCCACCAGGGGTCCCCAACCTTTTTGAGCCTGCGGGGCACATCTGGAATTCTGGCATGGCATGGCGGGCGCGGCAGCAAAACGGCTGTCGCAAAAATGTCCGCGGCAGGAGGCAGCCACAAAACAATTGCCACGGCTTAACGTCAGTGTGCTCAGGTGGCAGCTGATGCCAAAGCAACATTATGAAGTGCCCAGCCAATCAAATCTCCAACAGCCAATCAGAAGCCTTGCAGGGCAAAAACCCTACCTGGTCCCGTGATGGACCAGATTCAGAGGGAATAAGTTGGCAAACTCCAACCCTTTTGCAAGGAAGTTCATCCTAAAGGCAAACAATCCTGACTTGCTACGATCATTTCAGGTTCCTGATGAAAAGGATCTGTAACAACAAAAGACAAAAAAAAATCCCTTCAAAGCCTCTGCGATCCTTAAGGCAAGGTCTAACACCTCTGAGAGAGCAAACTGGTTTCCTTCAGGAGTGAAGGGCAAAAACAAATCCCCTGAAGGGCGACACCTCTGTAAGCATTACGTTTTCGGTGATGACAACATCAAGACCATCTCCTTGTTCAGAGCAGTGGTTTGGAGTGGTGGACTTCAATCTGGAGAACCGGGTTTGATTCCCCACTCCTCCACATAAGCGGCGGAGGCTAATCTGGTGAACTGGGTTGGTTTCCCCACTCTTACACATGAAGCCAGCTGGGAGACCTTGGGCTAGTCACAGTTCTCTCAGCCTCACCTACCTCACAGGGTGTCTGTTGTGGGGAGGGGAAGGGAAGGTGATTGTAAGCCGGTTTGATTGTCCCTTAAGTGACAGAGAAAGTTGGCATATAAAAACCAACTCTTATTCTTTTTCTTCTTCTCCTAACCTACCTCACTGCTATGGAATCTTGCTGGGTGACCTTGGGCCAATCTAACCCTCTCCGCCTAAGCCACCTCACAGGGTTGTTGTGAGGATAAAATGAAGGTGAGGAGAACGACGTCAGCCTCTCTGGGTCCCCACTGGGGAGAAAGGTGGGATATAAATAAAGTAAATAAATAAAATGAATAAGTTGTTGTTTGGATAAAAGGTAGGGGAAGAGAGAACCACACACATACGCCTGAGCTCCTCGGAGAACTAAACAAACCCCAAATTTATCTGTGGAGACCCAGTGTGGTGTAGTGGTTAAGTGTTAGACTAGTATCTGGGAGACCTGGGTTTGATTCCCCACTCATGCCATGGAAGCTCGCTGGGTGACCTTGGGCCAGTCATGCTCTCTCAGTCGAACCTACCTGCCAGGGTTGTTGTGAGGATAGAAATGGAGGTGGGGAGAATGGTGTAAGCTGCTTTGGGTCCACACTGGGGAGAAAGGCAAGGTACAAATGAAGTAAATAAAATATATAAAAAATAAACCCAAAATTTTGTGTATTTGTTGAGAATATTTCTACCCTTCCTTTTCCGCTATTTTTCAGAAATGCTCAGAACAGCCAGCAATCCCAAAAAACTAAAATACAGCCAACCTAAAAACACAGAAACATTATAAAAGGCTTAAAAAGAACAAGTGGCTATAAAACTCCAGAGGCAATGAAAACCGGCCCAAAACAGCCAAAACCAAATTAAAAGCAGCAAACAGTTCATACCACATTCTAGCATTGGTGGAGATAAAAAACCTATACACGGGATAAAATTAAATTTCAAAAGCCCTCCCTAACTGATGTGTTTTTAATTTCTGATGGAAAGGGAAGACGGAAAGAACCAACTGAACTTCAAAGGGCAGGGAATTCCATAACTTGCAGACAACACCTGATATTTGATTCTGATTAACTTTATAATATATATATATTTTTGAGCACATGCTTTTTAAAAATATGTAAATGTTACGCTTGCCTTGACCTGGATGGCCCAGGCTAGCCTGATTTCAGAAGCTAAGCAGGATCAGTTCAGGTTAGTACACGGACGGGAGATCACGGGGTCGCCATAAGTCAGCTGAGACTTGATGGCACTTTTCACCCCGAAATCTAATGCTCCGTCAAAACATAAACCTGATTTGCACCCGCTTCCCTCCCCAATCACAGAACCTGCCCCACTGCTAGATGGATCCAGGCAACCGGACTCCATCAACCCAACCGGGCGATCGGTTGCCCTCGGCTTCCTGCTGGGTGTCTACAGGCACCTAACAGGAATGAACCAGAGTCAGAACTTGATCTCCAGGGGTGGGGAGAGCTGCACTGCCCCCATCCCCCAGATCTTCTAGCGTTCCCCTTACCTGTAAGCCTCTGGCGTCCTTTCTGGGCCCCCAGCGCCAGAAACACACTCTCCCACGACAATTTCCAGTGCGTTCCAGCGGCTGCCTTGTTCCACCGCTCTCCCTGCCCCCGGACCTGCCACTGTTGATCTTCCCAGCGTTGTTGACATGCACAGGCAGCCTCTCGCTGCATGCGGCGGCTCCAGCAGCGTCTGACGGCCAGACGGGATGCGCGCTCTGGTGGCTGCAGGACGGCTTCGCAGGGAAACTCACTGAGGCTGGAGGGCGGAAGACGCAGGCAGGCAGAGAGGCAGCAGATGCAACTGTTGGGCCGCAGAACCCCACTGATGCGGCCAAGTTCGACTTCTGTGATGACAAACGACGCAGATCGCTGAACAAGGAAAGAACGGCTGGTGCAGCTGCAACAATGCTGCCCTTCGCAGCTTTCTCTGAGCGGCTGCCACGCTCATTCCTCCATCGCCACTGCAATTTCACACAGCGTGGGGGAAAGTTGCTGCTGGGATCCAAACAGAAGCAGGCAGAAAAGCTCAAGGCGGGACGGCGCGTTGCAGCTTGGCGTATATGCAGCAGGTGCATAACATTATAGGCGACTTGTACGATTTTGAGCGGATTCACTGCACGGGGGAAACAGGCTGTGGTGGCAGCTGAGATCCTGACCGAGGAATGAGCATGCAAGACGAGGCCGCAGCCGGTGAAGCACTGGAAGATCTTCAGTGCTACATGCCACTTCTAGGGTTTAGAGCAGGTACGCTGCACGCTGGCACAAGAACAACAACAAGGCTTAGTAAGGCAACACCGCAAAGCTGGCAGCATGCGCAAAAGGTAACCACAGCGCCGCTACATTACTCCAAAGGAACCGGCTTACGACAGAGGCCGTGGCATTCCACCCTGACGGGGTGAGGCATGTTCCCCGCACACTTTGGCGGCACAAGCTGCCGGTGGGAAAAGGTTGCGACCAAGAGTACCACAACTCTTCCAAAGGACCCAGCGGGCCTAGCTGGCACGGCGTCAGGGCCCAGAACGCAACAGTCCAGGTGGCAACGGCGCAGCAGGCCACCAGGATGACCCCGGGGGCACGGACGGCACGCCGGAACTTCACCTCGGGATGCCGGGGACCAGCTTTTCCAGGCGAGGCCGGTTCCTGGCGCAAAGGACTTCCAGTAATCGTGTGGCCCAGCAGATAAAACCACAGTGGCACAACTGTCTTCCGTCGGCGGGGCACTTC
This sequence comes from Euleptes europaea, assembly GCF_029931775.1. NCBI lineage: Eukaryota > Metazoa > Chordata > Lepidosauria > Squamata > Sphaerodactylidae > Euleptes > Euleptes europaea. The sequence goes on from NC_079316.1 coordinate 3,827,586, forward strand.
TTCGCCGCCCCCCCCCCCCAATCCAGAGCGCTCCAGAGTCCACTATCCCTGCTGGGGCTGCTGCCTGGCCCAGTTGCCCGCCCCTTCCAGCACCCCCCACCCTAGGCCCTCAGGCTCCTGCCACTGCTCCTGCACGGCCCCCCTCAGGCCGCCCTCCTCCTGCACCCCCCGGCTCGCCCCCCCTTCCTGCAGGGCCGAATGCTGCTCGGCCTGCCGTGCCCCCCACCCGGGCTGCCCCGGCGGCCCCGGGCTCACATCCCTCTCCCCCTGGGGCTGGTGCTGGGCATGCAGGCCCACCTCCTGGCCCACCCCGGCCCTCCCTCCTTGTTCCTGGCGGCCCCCCAGGCTCAGGCCTTGCTCCTGCTGCCCCCCCAGGCCCAGGCCCTGCTCCTCCAGCAAGCCGGGGCCCACTCCTGCCCCGAATGGCTGCTGCTGTTGCTCCCCCGGCACCCTTGGCCCGGCCACCAAGGGGGCCTCCTCGCCCGGAGGCGGGTGCTCTTCTTCCACCCCACAGCGCTCTTCCCACCGCCCTCCGGCCTGCTCCTGCACTCCAGGCCCCCCCGGCCGGCGCCCCTCACCTGCCCACTGAATCTGCCCCCCTGGCAACCGCCGTGGGACTCTGGCCTGCGGCTTCTCCTGCCCCCACGGCCACTGGTCCTCCTCTTCGGCGCTGGGGACCCTGGCCCGGGGCCCTTCTTCCCGCACCCACCCTTCTGGCACCCCCAGGTATGGTTCGGCGGCCGCAGCGGGCCGGTCTCGGCTCTGCTCCTGCACCCCCCAACGCAGCGCCTCTTCCTGGACCCCCTGACTCAAGGCCTGCTCCTGGACCCCCACAGCCAAGCCCCACGCCTCCTGGACCCCCTGCCCAAGCCCCAACGACTCCTGGCGGAAACGGCCTCTGCCTGGCCGCACTTCTGGCCCCTGGTGGCTCAGGCCGGGCTATTTGGGAGCCCCCCGGGGTGGCCTGGCCCCCACCCCCCAACACTGCCGGCACAACTGGCCTCCCTCGCCTGGGTCTTTCAGGGCCCCGATCCCTCCCTCAACGATGGCTCTCCCCCTCTTTCCATGGCTTCACTTCTACCCTCTCAAGCTCTTGCCTTCCTACCAGACCCCCCAAAAGGCTTCCCCCCCCTTCCTCTCTCCAAAACACCCCCAAACCTTCCCACCCTTCCAAGATTTTGGGATTGTCCTCCAGGCTGGGCTCTGCAGCCCAATTTTGCAACCCCTCTTTGCAATCCGCCCCCCCCTTTAAGGCCCCGATCCACCCCACGGGGGGGGGTGTCACCTGCTCCCTACGCGATGCCCAACCCCCCAGCTTCTCCGATTCTTTCCACCAGACGCCCCCCACGACCCCCTTCCTCCGCAACTCCACCGAACACCCCCCGAAGTCTGCAGCGCCCACCCACCCCCACCCCACCCAGGCACCCCCCTGCCCTTTGGCCGAAGTAGACTCCTGGCCCGGGGTTCTCAGCCCCCCCTCTCAGTTTCTCCCTAGCCCCCCAACTCCAGGGACCCCGCTGAGTCCCCCCCCCAGATCCCCCCTGCAGGGCTCCCAGCCACTCTCCAGCGACCCCCCGGCTCCCCCTCCCCGCGCCCCCCGGCCTCTGCGCCACTCGGCCCGGCTCGGCTGGCCAAAGTCGCCCGGAGCGGGTGTCGCTCCCTCCCCTCCCCTCCCCTCCCGAGCTCCGCCCGCCCCCCCTCCCCTTAAAGGGGCCTCGATCCCCCAACCCGGCCGGGGGGCGCGAGGGACCCTTCGGACGTGCCGCTGGCGCGCTCCCGACCTCGGAGTGGCGAGCCGCAGCAGGCGAGCCGGGCAGCGAGGGGTTAATGCCGAGCGGGCAGGGGTGGGGGGGGCCCGGCCAGGAAAAGACGCCCCCCCCCCTTGACGAACACCCTCTCTCCAGCCTTATGTAACAGGCGGCGATGACTGCGCAGCTCGGCGGGGCCGGCGCCGGGCGGGATGCGCCGGTGGTCCAGCCATTCCTGCATCCCTGCGCGGAGGATGCCCGGGGCAGACCCAGCCGCTCGGCATTGGGACGGGGGTGGAGCTGGGGGGGGGGCACTAACAGATTGCCTCGGTTAAGACCAGGTCCGCTGCTCCTCTATCCTAGAAATGAGAGCCGGCAGCCAATGGGAAGCAGCAGAAGTTTGCCTCGAGCCCGGCATCGTTCAAGTAAAGACCCTCTTTGCAGCCTTCGCTCAGTTCAGTTCAGCCTCACGCATAGGAGTGGCTTGACAGAGATGGGAGTCATTCAAGGACTCCGAGGCGCGCCGAACCGTGCATCTGGTTCGTGGCTCAAAGGCACGAATCCCTCTCCCCTTTACAATTGATTCCTTAATTTAAAAGTGGGACCGTTTTGCCTGTGCTAATAACATGGCTGTGGTTACTATGAGGTGTAAAAAAAAAAAACCCATAACAAATGTACTTAACATGCGTTGCTTTTTGATATTTGGATCTCAAATGCATCAAGGCAGACTTCGGAATTTTTGGAGAATCTTTCCTCCTTCTCCCCCAGGAAACTTCGAATGAGGCCCATATTCCCAGGCGATTCTTGCAGAGTACTGAAGATGGTTCTCAACAATTTAATAACAATGTGAATAATTTTTATTCGTTCGTTTTACTTAAAAACCTTTTTTAGTCACCTTTCAACCTTGTAGGAACTTAAGGTGGCTTACAGTGTAAATACGGGGGGGGGGGGGAATACATAATCCACTGGTTAAAATCAATAATTTAAAACTGCCAGTAGGCAGAAGCACTAATCAACCGCCATGGTGAATAGAACTGTCTTCAGTTCCTCTATTTAATAACAATGGACAAGTCAGCTTCAGAGGGCAGGCCATTGTTGCTCTGCAGTAGAACAGATAGAGTCCATTCGCACCTGGTGTGTCTTACCTTGGAGACCAACAAGATTTTCAGGGTTATAAGCTTTCAACAGTCAAAGCTTCCTTCCTCATATATGTCAGAATGGAGATCTCTGAGTCCTTATAATCCCACTCAGAGGTTGGGAGGGGTGTTGCAAAGAAGGGAATCAGGATGCAGAGGTACAGTGCATGAACACATGAACGCATGAAGCTGCCTTATACTGAATCAGACCCCTGGGTCCATCCAAGTCAGTATTGTCTACTCAGACTGGCAGCAGCTCTCCACGGTCTCAGGCTGGGATCCTTCCCATCATCTACTTGCCTGGTTCCTTTAACTGGAGATGCCGGAGGGTTGAACCTGGGACCTTCTGCATGCTGAGCAGATGCTCTACCACTGAGCCACAGTCCCTCCCCAAATTGTAATCAGCTTGATTAGAGCAGAGGGGAAATGCTTGGGGGCAGAAAAATAGCATCTATGGTGAGATAAGAATCCTGTGTCCCTATTTGGGGTGGGGGTCCATTATTCTGAACTTGTGAATTAACTCGAGTTCAGCCATCTCATGTTGTAGTTTTCCCTTGAAATTTCTTTGTTTGAGGACTGCCATTCTTAGGTCTGCAATGGAATGACCTGGAAGATTGACATGGACAAGTCATGATATTTGACTTCAGGATCCAAAATTCAGCCCTGGAGTTCATGTTCATTGCCCGATGTCATCCTGGGGCAATGTCAAAAAAATAATGAGAAATTGCCCTTGGAGCGTGTACAGAGTGCCTGTTTGGTAGGCAATGTAAACATTTCTGTGTGGGAAGTTTATATTTACTTCGTCATTTTAATTAATGAATTGGACGAGCAAGCCTTGGGGTAGTTAATTCACTGTCCACTGTGCATCCATTTGTAATTCAGTGCTTATACATGTCAGTAATGCCTCCTAGCCATTTGTGAAATAAGTGCTGTGTAAGTTGTGACTCTTTGCCTGGAGCAGATGGCATATTAAAACGAGAGCTATGGAGACCAACTGGTTAGAGCAGTTTCCATAATGCCCTTTCGAGGGTAGGGTTCACCTCATTTCCTGTCATTCTCACCAAGTCTACTGCCCCGCCTGCATAAGAAAGGCAGACAAGAAACTGGAAATTGTGTGTGTGTTAAGTGCCATAAATTACTGTCTTCTTAGTCGCCAGACAGAGAAGCAGAAACACATGAACCACCCAGCTTGGTGTTAACCATCGGGGGGGGGGGGGGGGACTAGAGCGTGTTTTGGATTTAGTCAAAGTAGCTGACATTAATTAAATGAAACAGAACTTTAAAAGAAAATCCAAGGCTATTAAACATAATTGGAATTGGAGAGTTGTCCAAAAGGAATTAAAAATAGTATTGGGGAACTAAAAAGCCCTTTGGGGGGATTTGAATTGTTGTTGCTATATTCCTCTTGTATCATGCTAGGAAAAGTTGAGGGCAGCAGGAAAAGAGATGGATTGATTCAATAAAGGAAGCCACAGCCCTCAATCTGCAAGATCTGAGCACGGCTGTTAAAGATAGGACATTGATTCATAGGGTTGCCATGAGTCTGAAGAGACTTGATGGCACTTCACACACACACACATCAATGTGTTCAGAATCAGGGCTGTAAATAATTTTTTCTCCTGAAGGTAAGAAACATTGGCCCTGACCTGAATGGCCCAGGCTAGCTGGATCTCATCAGATCTTGGAAGCTAAGCAGGGTTGGCTCTGGTGAAGTACATGGATAGGAGACCACCAAGGAAGCCCAGGGTTGCTCTGCAGAGGCAAACCACCTCTGAACATCTCTTGCCTTGAAAACCCCAAGGGGTCTCCATAAATCAGCTGTGACTTGACAGCAAAAAAAAAAATGTAACTCTGAGCTCCAGAACAAGAAGCAGAATATAAATATTTTACATCAGTGTGGTGTATAGCTTGAGTTTTACACTAGGCCCTGGGAGGTTTGAGTTCAAATTCCCCACACAGCTGTGATAGTCTGTTTGAACCATTCACTGGTCTTTCATGCATGGTTGTTTCACTTGTCGTCACCCCTCCAGTTACTTTGGCTCTTTGTGTTGATTATGCATGACGTTTCCGACAGTCAGATGTCCTCTCGCTCTCCCCACGTTTTCAAATTTGAGATGTTCACAATGGAGCCAAATATGTGCTAGCGTCTCCACTGTATCCATGGAACAAGAGCATTTGCGTGTCTCTCTTGGGCAATGAAGAAACCTTCCTGAAAGTACAAGCAGATGGAAGGGCATCAAATCGGGCCCGAGAAAAGGCCCATCTTAATGTTGGGGAAGTAATTGAGGTTAGATAAGGGGCTGAATAACTGCCTATCCATGACCAGAGGTTTTTAAAATGGTTAGGAAGAAGAGCATTGTCATTTTGGAACTCAATATCAATGAGACGTTGATGGACCACAGACTTGGCTTTCTTTAGTCCCAACTCTATCAAATTTTGTGGATCAAAACCAATTGTAAATAATTTTTTGATGATCCTATCAGACCATGATGGATATGTTACGGCAGATAAAAATTGTGTCAATAGCCCAGTTGGATTTAAATGGATTTTTAACCAATAATTGATAGCATTTACCCAAACCTTAGTTTCAACCCTATGCAGACCAGCCTCACGTCTCAGAACCACATTGGGAGTACATTTGGGTGTGATGAACAGGGCCCTTAGAAATTTTGATTGGACTCTTTCTAGTATTACGAAGTTACTGAATGGTCCTAATTGTCAAATTTGAGATAAAACAGGTCTCTGAAAATGTGGGCAAAATGCGGGGAAAGGCAGGGGGAGAGAGAGGCGACCTCTGACGGTCAGAAACGGCATGCAGAATCAACACAAAGACCCGAAGTAGTCAGAGGGGTGACCGCGAGTGAAACAGCCATGCATAAAAGACCACTATCTATTGCTTAGGGTGATTGTGAGAATAAAATAGGGGAAGGGGGATCCACAAAAGCTGCCCTAATCTTGGAAGAGTTATTTATGTCAGGATAGCCACACTATCTCCATTCAAAAGACTGCTAGATGGCTCCCACTGAGTTGGAAATAATCCTGAGTGTATAGAATCAAGCGGGTGCAGAGGAGAGCGACGAGGATGATCAGGGGCCTGGTGGTGACCAAGCCCTATGAGGAAAGGCTGAGGGAGTTGGGAATGTTTAGTCTGGAGAAGAGGAGGTTGAGGGGGGACAGGATTGCTCTCTTTAAGTATTTGAAGGGCTGGCACTTAGAGGAGGGCAGGGAGCTGTTTGTGTTGGCAGCAGAGGATGGGACTAGCAATAATGGGTTCAAATTGCTGGCGGAAAGGTACCAGCTGGATATTAGGAAAACATTTTTTACAGTAAGAGTTGTTCAGCAGTGGAATCAGCTGCCTAGGGAGGTGGTGAGCTCCCCCTCACTGGCAGCCTTTAAGCAGAGGCCGGAAAAGCACTTGTCAGGGATGCTCTAGGCTGATCCTGCATTAAGCAGGGGGTTGGACTAGATGGCCTGTGTGGCCCCTTCCAACTCTATGATTCTATAGCAAGCAAACTTTAGAACCAAATTAGATGTGGCATTGAAAATCTTGTTCAGATGATCTTCCATCTTTTAAAATGTCTTTTAAAAGCAGCTGGAAGAACATTTGTGTTGAATCGGTTTGCAGTGGGCCTAGGGTCGCCAACTGCAGGTTGGGAAATTCCTGGAGATTTTGCGGTGGTGAATGGGGAGGGGAGGGGGAAATTTGATGAGGGAAGGGATCTCAGCATGGAATGGTGTAGGGTTACCAGCTCCAGGTTGGGGAGGGACTTCAACGGGTTATAATGTCATGGAATTCACCTTCCAAAGCTGCCATTTTCTCCAGAGGAGCAGATCTCTGGAGTATGGAGATCAGTTGTAATTTTGAGAAAATTCCATGGATACTGACAACCCTGCAGTGCTGGTGAGGTGGGGAGTTGACCCTAGGAAGCAAATAAAATCTAGGGGAGGGCATTATTTGCCTTGGGCAAACGGCCCAAAAAGTACACATGAAGCCAGCTGGGTGACCTTGGGCCAGTCACAGTTCTATTAAGAGCTCTCTCAGCCCTACCTATCCCACAGGGTGTCTGTTGTGGGGAGAGGAAGGTGACTGTAAGCCAGTTTGATTCTGCCTTAAGTGGTAGAGAAAGTCGGCATATAAAAACCAGCTCTTCTTCTCTTCCTCCTCCTCCAGCAGAAGGTTTCCATATTTGTTTTCTAAACTGGGGGATGTAATTTGAAAGTGATGCAAATCAGCCCTATAATCAACCAGCTGCTCTGAATCTCCTGTTAACTCCCACAAGCAGGCATAGCATATGTCTCTTTACCTGATCCCTTTGCTGACACCAGAATTTGCTTAGGCTCCCTTCTGAGACAACAGCTAAGATTGTCTGGGAGCGTATTGCCAAGAGGCAAACAGATTCTTTTCCACGAAGGGATTCAAAGGCAATCAGCACACCAACGTTGAAGGGAAACGGTTTTATTGAAATCTCTGTAGTAATGAGATATCAACAAGTCACAAGAATACACAGAGAATATAACAGAGAATATGGAGAGGGAAGGCAGCATGGTATAGCCCGATCTCGTCTGATCTCATAAGCTAAGCAGGACCAGCCCTGGTTAGAATTTGGATGGGAAGTCCAGGAAGTCCAGGGTCCCTACGCAAAGGCAGGCAATGGCAAACCGCCTCTGTTAGTCTCTTGCCTTGAAAACCCCAATAAGGGGTCACCATAAGACAGCTGTGACTTTATGGCACTTTATACACACACACACAAAACAGAAAATATAACCATGCCCCTTCTGCTACAGGAACTCTGAAGAATGACCGCAAGTGGACTCCAGGTGTTGGGCCCATGTCCAGCATGGCTCCACTGTCCAGCCTAAGCCAAGGTTCCTCTAGCAGAACGGACGTGGGTACATTCTCGGTTTTATTCTCGGTTTATTCTTGTGACTTGTGGATATCTCATTACTATAGAGACTTCAATAAAACTGTTTTCCTTCACCACTGGTGGTGTGCTTATTGCCTTCAAATCCCTTAGTGGAAAAGAACCTCTTTACCTCTTGGTAATACAGGGAGAGAGAAAAAGACCAGCACTGGGATCTGGTTTGGTAGCACCTGCCGTATACGGCTCTACATCTGTTCAATAAATCCAAAGCGGCCATTTTTTCCACGGGAATTGATCTCCATAGTCTGAAGATCAAGTGCAATTCCGGGAGATCTCCAGGCTAGACCTGGAGGCTGGCAACTCTAAATTCTTATTTTTTTAAAATGGAGAATGGGTCTGTCAAGTGTGATAGGCTGTGGAAGCAAAATGTTCAGTGGCATTTGGCTGGTCGCTGTTGGAAACAGAATGATGGAGTTGACGGATCCTTAGTCTGAACTAGCGAGGACCACCTTTGGCTCACAAATATGTATTTGCACAACTCCCATTAATTTTAGCGGGATTTGCATAGTTATTTATGCACTTACTTCATTTGTATTCACCGTTCTCCCCAACGGGGACCCAAAGTGGCTTACGTTGTTCTCCTCTGGTTTACCTCACAGCCACCCTGTGAGGTAGGTTAGGCTGAGAAGGTGCGACTGGCTCAAGGACACCCAGTGAGCTACCATGGCAGAGCGGGGATTTAAGCGTGGGTTTTCCAGATCCTAGTCCGACACTCTAACCGCTACAGCACACTGGCATACAAAAACTTCCCAGTGGAGCAACCCTTTTTTTCTTTAGCTTTTACAAAAGATCCACATTTATTAAATCCTGCAAAGGAATTCCATACATGGGGTGGCAGGAGCCATGAGAGTGTTGAAGCTTCCTTCCTGTTTCATTTTGGGAGAGGAACGCAAATGAGGACTGAAGAGCAAAACAGAGCTGGGACGGTCTCCCGTCTGTGCCCAGACTCGCCTCTGCTGTTCCACTGGAAACTGAGCTGTCACGTTTGAAGACTTCATCTGGCTCCAGAATGTGATTCCGGAAGCCTGGCGGTGAAAGGAGAGAGATCCTCGGGATGAATCCACCCTCCCTCCGTGCGGTGAATAGCGGGGGTGTTAAACTGGAAGAGCAGGCCTTCTTCTAAATCCCAAGTCCTTCCTCTGCTCTCATCTACTGCAGACCAGGAAAATCATTTTTTTCCTTGCTGTCTAGCCTGCTCGAGGGTTGTCATCCAACCACCTTTACACAATCATACACAATTGGCATGTGCACCGTTCTTGTGTGTGTTCAGGTTTTGAAACAAGCATGAGAACTAGATACACACACAGTCACTCACTCCACAAGAGCATGCCCATAATGTTAGGTGCTGGGGAACACAGGCAGGAGGGTGCTGCTGCAGTCGTCTTGTTTGTGGGCTTCCTAGAGGCACCTGGTTGGCCACTGTGTGAACAGGCTGCTAGACTTGATGGGCCTTGGTCTGATCCAGCATGGCCTTTCTTATGTTCTTAAGATAGTAAAGGTTTTTGTACATACAGGAATGCACTTATACTAAATCAGACCTTTGGGGTCCATCCAAGTCAATATTGTCTACTCAGACTGGCAGTGGCTCTCTAGGGTCTCAGGTGGTGGTCTTTTACATCACCTTCCACCTGGACATTTTAGCTGGACTTGAACTTGGGACCTTCTGCATGCCAAGCAGATGCTCTGCCACTGAGCCACAGTCCCTTCATCATGCACGCAAATAATCCACTTCTTCTCTAATCTCACTGCAAACCAGGCAGTACACAGAGTGTCAGTATCTTTTGCTGCTGCTACAAGGATGGAAAAGATTTCAGCCCATACAGACATATTTGATGCTCCCCACAAAATCCCATACCTGCCCTGGAAGGTATAATGCCCTAGAGTCCACCATCCAAAGCAGTCATTATCTCCAGGGCAACTGATCTCTTTCATTTGGAAATCAGTTGTAATTTTCTGGAGATCTCCAGGCCCAACCTGGAGGTTGGCAACCCTAGGAGAAACATACTGAGCTCCCAGTTCCATTTCCCCCTTCATAATATGTAGGTGGTGGGAGATCCCGTTTGGAAGAAAGAACCTGCAAGAAGTTAAGATGAACATACAATCCATACCAACCATTGTCTGAATTATGGTTGTACAGTATTGTATCGAGTAACAACCAAGAAGGTGGGTCTCTGCCCTCAGGGGTTTCCAGTCTAAAGTTCATGGGGAGGGGGGAGTAGAGGAAGAAGAAGAGAAGAAGAGTTGGTTTTTTATATGCCGACTTTCTCTACCACTTAAGGGAGACTCAAACCGGCTTACAATCACCTTCCCTTTCCCTCCCCACAACAGACAGCCTGTGAGGTAGGTGGGGCTGAGAGAGCTCTTAATAGAACTGTGACTAGCCCAAGGCCACCCAGCTGGCTTTGTGTATAGGAGTGGGGAAACAAATCCAGTTCACCAGATTATCCTCCGCCGCTCATGTGGAGAAATGGGTAATCAAACCCGGTTCTCCAGATCAGAGACCACCGCTCTTAACCACTACACCATGCTGGAGTAAGAAAGAGAGGGTAACAAGAACAAACATTTCACTTCACTTTTGCATATGGTTTTTGGAAATATAAATAATTTCATATTGAAATAATTTAATATAAATTACTAAATATGGGCCTGGATCAAGCTCAGCCCCACCCCACCCCCCAATAAATTGAGAAGAGGTCTATGCTTCTATGGCCTGGAGATCTCCCGGAATTACAACTGATCTTCAGAAGATACAGATCATTCCCTTGGGGGAAAATAGCCGCTTTGGAGGGTGGACACGAAGCTTAGATGGACATGAGAACTAAGGGGTTGTATCAAAGACATCACGGAAAAAGTTGAAATTGGGTAGAAACACGTGCTTTTTTGTGCATGGCTTCAGAAGTGCTGGCAAATAGTCTCAGTCACCGAGAATTTAGCATGCCATGCACAGATGGGGCATGTGTGTGTGTGTGTGTGTGTGGGGGTATAGAAAGGCCAACCACCAGTGATATAGTGCCATCTGCAAGTCAAATAGAGTCAGAACCACTCACCTTTTCCCAATTGCTGAGCCCCTTCAGTGGGGGGGGGGCAGCAACTGGAAGCCCCTGGGCCAAACCTGCACCCTCACCTAGGGCTGCCAACTCCTGGGTGGGAAATTGCTGGAGATTTGGGGGTGGAGCCTGGAGAAGGCAGGGTTTGGGGAGGGGAGAGTCCTCGATGGGGTATAATGCCATAGAAAACCCCTACAAAGCAGCTATGTTCTCCAAGGGAACTGATCTGTATAGTCTGGAGATCAGTTGTAATTCCAGGAGATAGGGTTGCCAGGTTCCTCTTCAATACCGGTGGGAGGTTTTGGGGGCGGAGCCTGAGGAGGGCAGGGTTTGGGGAGGGGAGGGACTTCAATGCCATAGAGCCCAATGGTCAAAGCGACCATTTTCTCCAGGTTAACGGATCTCTATCTGTTGGAGATCAGTTGTAACAGCCCGAGATCTCCAGGCTGGAGGTTGGTAGCCCTACCAGGAGATCTCCAGGCCACAGAAGCATAGACTTCTCAATTTATCGGGGGGGGGGGGCTGGGCTGAGCTTGATCCAGGCCCATACTTAGTAATCTATATTAAATTATTTCAATATGAAATTATTCATATTTCCAAAAACCATAAGCTATCAACAATTAATCATGTGCTTTTAAAAAATATAATTTCCCCCCACTGGTAATATCTTGAACCTCAGTCAAACACTCTGTAAGAGGAGAGGAAAGATGTCATGAACTCCTTCCCTGAGACAATTTGAGTAACTATTTCATTTGCATATTAAAGGAAATACTTCCTCCACCTCTCTTTTCCTCAAAACTTAGGGTGAATGTGTGTCCAGCCCAAGGTCACTTACTGTGCTTCGTGGCTAAGTAGAGATTTGAACTCTGGTCTCCCCAATCTTAGACTAACACTCTTAACTACACCGCTCACATCCTGGATGCTCAGAATCTCCAAATGCATCTCATAATCCACGGTAAATATTGGCTTCTCAGGTATCCTGTCCTGAAAATATGGGAGCATTTGTTTGGTTGATGTAGGCTCCAGGACAGTAGAATCACATCATTGTAATATTTTTTAAAGATGTGGTTCTTCTATTAGCTATATTTGTTGTAAAATTATGTCTTTATAGATCCCTCTGGTGCTTTATGTGACAATAAAGCTGTCTCTAATCACCATGTATCTTGAACACATGAAGCTGCCTCATACTGAATCAGACCCTTGGTCCCTCAAAGTCAGTATTGTCTACTCAGACCGGCAGCGGCTCTCCAGGGTTTCAGGCAGGGGTCTTTCACATCACCTACTTGCCTAGTCCCTTTAACTGGAGATGCTGGAGATTGAATGAACACATGAAGCTGCCTTATACTGAATCAGACCCTTGGTCCATCAAAGTCAGTATTGTCTATTCAGACCAGCAGCAGCTCTCCAGGGTCTCAGGAACAGGTCTTTCACATCACCTACTTGCCTAGTCCCTTTACCTGGAGATGCCGATATTGAACCTGGGACCTTCTACATGCCAAGCAGATGCTCTACCACTAAGCCACAGACCCTCCCCCCTTTTTTTCCTTTCTTGCTGGCACGTTGCTTGGTCCCTGTTTTTTTTTTTTTTTCCCCTCTTTCTCTTCTGCTTCTGAAACAGAGAAAACATCCCCTGAGCTCCACATCAATTACATTAATGTAGGGATGCCAGCTCTGGGCTGGGAAATTTCTAGAGATCTGATGGTAGAGGGAAGGGTGGGGTTTGGGGCGGGGAAGCGAGGGACCTGAGTGGGGTCTAATGCTATGGAACCCACCCTCCAAAGCAGCCTTTTCCTCCAGGGGAACTAATTTCTATTGCCTGGAGATCAGTTGTAATTCTGGGAGATCCCCTGGCTCCTCCTGGATGTTGGCAACCTTAATAAAGTTCCCCTTTCCGGTGCCGTGCTGTCCACCAGGTTACGATTCCACCTCGTATCCCTGCAAGCCCAGAAAAGCCATTTTAGCTGGGAAACCTTGAATTGGCACTGCAGTTCCTGTCAATTGAGCCGAAGCGGGCTCCAGCAGGCAGCTGGGCCGCTGTGAAGGAGGATGAAGGTGGTACGTGCCGTTTGCTTTGCTCCCTCTCTGCGATGCACAGCTAGGTTAGGACACGCTCTCGGCTGCTCTGTGGCAGAGTTCTGCTAGCATCCCACGTGAGAGATGGGACTCTGCAGTGCCGCAGACAAAAGGGCCATCCATCACAGGCTGACGGTTGCTATGAATTGAAGGATAATTGTAAAAGCAGGATGGTGTGTGTGCGTGTGAGTAGCAAAGTGCATCTTCTCCAGAACCAGTTCTCCAGTCACAAAGCCAGGGCAACTCTTCTCTGCCTTCTTATAACCAAGACCCGGAGGCTGAGAACTGCCAAACCCCATGAGCCCCAGGAGCATATGCCTAGTCTAGTTAGGACACCCTCTGCCCACGTACAGCCTTAGAGCATTTGGCTCGCGTTTCATTCATTCTGACAAAAGGGCGTGTCGTTAGCCCAAAGGAAGAGGGCCGGCTTTGCAGCAGGGCTCATTGAAATCGGCGCACGGATGCTTTAGGAAGGCCGCGGCTGCTGCACAAAGAGACTCCAGCCGTCTGAGACGTGGTGGATGAAAACAGGGGGAACTACTTCTGTGCCTGTGACTGCAGGCTTTTCTGCACGCTCCACTTGCTATTATAATGCCCCTGTATAGATCTCTGGTGTGGCCTCATTTGGAATGTTGTGTGCAGTTCGGGTCACCGTATCTCAAAAAGGACACGGCAGAGCTGGAAAAAGTAAAGAGGAGGGCCTCCGGGATGATAATACTAAAACGGGGGGTCATCTGCTAAAGCTGGAAGGTGAGAGATTCAAAACAGATAAAAGGAAGTATTTTTTCCACACAACGCATCGTTAAATTGTGGAACTCCCTGCCCCAGGATGTGGGGATGGCTGCCAACTTGGAAGGCTTTAAGCGGGGAGTGGACGTATTCATGGAGGAAAGGGGTATTCATGGCTGTTAGTTAGAATGGATGCTAGTCATGGTGCATACCTATTCTCTCTAGTATCAGAGGAGCATGCCTATTATTTTGGGTGCGGTGGAACACAGGCAGGATGGTGCTGCTGCAGCAGTCTTGTTTGTGGCTTCCTAAAGGCCCCTGGTTGGCCCCTGTGTGAACAGACTGCTGGACTTGATGGGCCTGGGTCTGATCCAGCAGGGCTTGTCTTATGGATAGAGTTGCCAACCTCCAGGTACTAGCTGCAGGTCTCCTGCTATTACAACTGATCTCCAGCCGATAGAGATCCGCTCACCTAGAGAAAATGGCCACTTTGGCCATTGGACTCTATGGCATTGAAGTCCCTCCCCTCCCGAAACCCCACCCTCCTCAGGCTCCACCCTAAAAACCTCCCGTCGGTGGCGAAGAGGGACTTGGCAACCCTAGGGTTGGAGCATCTTCTCTATGAGGAAAGGATGAAGAATCTGGGACTTTGCAGTTGAGAAAAGAGATGGCTATGGGGGTCGTGATAGAGGTTTCTAAAATTATGCACCGGATACAGAGAGTGGACAGAGAGAACATTTTCTCCCTCTTCTAAAATACTAGAGCAGGAGGGCATCCAAGGAAGCTCACGGGCAACAGATTCAAGATGGACAAAAAGAAATTCTTCTTAAAATGAATGACTAAAATGTGGAATTCGCTGCCAGAGGATGTAGTGATGGCAATATAGTTGGTTTTAAAAGGGGATTAGACAGACGCATGCAGGACGAGCCCATCAGTGGCTACTAGCCATGGTGACTAAAGGGAACCTCCACCTTCAGAAGCAGTCAACCTCTGAATCCCAGTCCCAGGAGGCAACATCAGGGGAAGGCAGAGGGGCAGTGGCTCAGTGGTAGAGAATCTGCTTGGCATGCAGAAGGTCCCAGGTGCAATCCCTGGCACCTCCAGTTAAAGGAACCAGGCAAATAGGTGATGTGAAAGACCTCTGCCTGAGACCCTGGAGAGCCACTGCCAGTCTGAGTAGACAATACTGAATTTGGTGGACCAAGGGTCTGATTCAGTATAAGGCAGCTTCATGTGTTCAAAGCCTCAGCCTCTGTGCCCTGTTGTGGGCCCTCCTGAGCTGTTGTGGGCCGCTGTGTGAGAAAAGATGCTGGACTAGATGGACCCCCACTGGTCTGATCCAGGAGGGCTCTTCTGAGGGTCTTATGAAGGCCTCAGCCTCTGTGCCCTGTTGTTGGACCTCCAGAGGAACTGGTCGGCCACTGTGTGGGACAAGAGGCTGGACTAGATGGACCCTCACTGGTCTGATCCAGACTCTTCTGATGTTCTTATCAAATGAAATGAGAATAGCACATTCATCCATACCACTTTGGCTTACATATAGGAAAAAGCAGAGCTGCCCATGAAAGCACTTCGCAAAGGTGTCGATTAATTTTTCTGGACTTTACTCTCTGGGTCACAACACGGTATCCACCCTTTCCTCCTTATCTTCAGCAAAGGGCTTTGTTTCTATGACGCTTCATCCTTTGTCCTGTGGTCGAGCCATACTGAACTGGATCTCTGAGAAGGGCTGTTCTCCAATTGAGACTGAGGATTGATACAGGTTGAATGAATGATGCTGTGGCTCAGTAGTGGAGGATCTGCTTGGTATGCAGAAGGTCCCGTGTTCAATCCCCAGCATCTCCAGTTAAAGGATCAGGAAGTAGGTGATGTGAAAAGACCTCTGCCTGAGACCCTGGAGAGCTGCTGCCAGTCTGATTAGACAATACTGACCTTGATGGTCTGTTTCAGTATATGGCAGCACCATGTGTTCATGTGTTTGAATTCTAGATTTAAGATGCCAATGGAGGACCCTGACAGTTTGGTGGTATGAGGTAAGGATGCTTGTTTAATTCAGCCTGCAAACTGTGTTGAACATGAACCATCTGAATCATCTATTTGTTCAAGACAGAATTGTACATTTTAGGATAGAGTGTCTACTTAAAGCTCACACCCTCCCTACACACACCAGTTTCCATGGAGGCCAGGATATATGCCTTAAAAATACCTTCCAATTCTCCTGTTTTCATTCACCCTCATCCCAGTTTTTAAGCAACCGCTGAATTTGTTTCTTCCACTCCCGTTCTTTTTTCTGCGTTCACTCTGCTTGTCTATGGCAGCTAATGCCGAAGGTCAAAAGAGGCACCCAAATGCTCTTCCCAAATTGTATAGACAGCCTTGCATTTCTGATGCCTGAATGACCACCTAATCCCTTATGAACTCAGCCAACCATTATGGTCACCTTTGGAGGCCCTGTTTCTGTGATCAGGCAGGTTGCAACCTAGGACAGGGCCTTCTCAGTCATGGCAGCAATGTTCTGGAACTCTCTCCCCAGGGAGATTCATCTGTCCTCTTTTGTTGGCAGCTTCCTATAGTGGGTGACAACTTTTTTCTTTTGTTTGACATTCCCTCGGTGATCCATCCTTGCTAACCAATGTTTTAATGTTTCGTATGTATTTTAACTCTTTTAAAAATGGTTTTTGTTAAGTCCAGCCTTTGGTGGCCATTGTGCGAGGTGTTGCGTCTCTTGCATGCGTCCGAGAGATTTCAGCAAAGGCGAGTCGGCCGGCCTACCGGGCACTGTGAGGTCGCGGAAACGAAGGTGATTTCAGTGAGAATGATCTCAGCAGGATAGCCGGACTGCCTACCAGCCTTCGTCGCCACTGTTAAGTCCGCGTGGGGAGGACACACGAGGTCGAGAAGGAGTTCCAACAACAACGCGTTTATTGTGCACAGAACAGAACTAGTGAACTCAGTGAACCGGCCCTGCTTATATGCCCCCCTGGCCGCCCGCGGCCACTCCCCCCGGATCCGTGATGGTGGGGAACGACCTCCCGGGAACCAATGGCTCGTGCCGGCTTAGGGCCAATGGCGCGTACAGGTTTAGGAGCCTTCGTCAGGGACTCAAGCTCCTAAGGTTTCCCCCTGCTTACCGGCCTAACTATATACATACATAACAGTTTTAATGATGTATATTTGGGGAGGAGATTGGTTTTAATGGTTTTATATTGGAATTTTATCATCTGTGTTTTAAATTGCTAGCTGCAGTGGTACTTGTAATGGCAGAAAGGCGGGATATACTTTTTGTAAATAAAAATATCTAAAAATTATAATGGTTGACCCTGTAAAAACACAGAGAGAAAAATGGCATAAAATGGCATTTCAATTTTTCCCTTCTGGATATTATTTTGTAATCTATACTGAGTCTTGGCAAGAAATATATATTATCTCGGACCACAGAAAGCCCAGGCAGGGTGGTACTGGGGAGAAGTTGGGGAGGGCAGAGGAGGAAGAGATTTGTTTTGCTCACAAAACTTTAATTTATTGATGAAAGCATCATGATGAAAATTGTAAAAAGGTGGAACATGCTTTCTTCCACGTTACTATTAAGTGGGTTTTTTAAAGTGGATTTTTGTTTTGAACGAGATCTATGTGGCACCAGCAGGAGGGGAAAAGGGGAGAGGAAATCAGGCACAGCCGTTTGGGGTTTGGTTTTATGGGTGGAAGGGAATGTGGACTCAGCCCTTCCGCCCAAACATGTTGCCTACACTTCTGCTCCGACAGGCAACCTGCTCCTGAGGGCAGGAAGGAGACTGGAGTTCTGAAAAAGCTCGACAAGGTGCCGGCAGAAAATGAGTCAGAGAGAGGGAGGAAAGCAAGCAAGGAGGGATTGCCTCGGACAAGCAAGGGCGGGAAGAGGCTGAAATTAGCCTGAGAGATTTTAGGTGTATTTTTCCAAAGTTCTTTGGGTGTGCACGCGCTCTCTGTTTCTCTTTCTCACACAGACCCCCTGACTATCCCTAAAACCTTTCCAGTTTGTGAGGGTGAACTGAAATGAACACAAGAAAGGGTTTTTTGGCTGAAAATTGCTTATTACTTGGTTGCCATTTCTAGCCAGCTAGAGAAGCAACTGACTTTGTGTCAACTGTGGCAATCTGTCCTGGTGGGTTAGCCCCACCCCCTCACCCCCCTTCACCCAATGCCCAGCGGCTGGGTCGGCGTGGCACCCTGGGCGTCCTCCGCATCGGGATGCAGGAATGGCTGGACCACCAACGCATCCCATCCAGCAACTGCCCCTCCGCCCGGCCCGCAGAGCTGCACAGTCATCGCCGTCCATTACATGGGGGGGGGGGGCTCCGCAGGTGGTTGCATACTAGCACCACCCGGAACGTTTCGCTCCTACCATTTTGCGCCAGGACCCAGGATAGCCTTGCATCGCTATCATCCTTCACCCTTCAAGCAATGGATCCCCTCTAATGCTTTCTCTAAGTATTTTTCTTGTATGTGTTTTAAGCCGGAAAGAAAATGGCCATACAAGTGCCAAGGTTAACAATTTAAGTTTAAGGATTTTTATTTTTAAAGTATAAATGTTTGCAACCATAATGCTTAGCGCCATATGTAAATGTCTTCCCACCTCCCTCAGACTAGCTTAACCCATGCTAACCCCCGTTGGAAGCCAGAGAAGCGGAAGACCTCAAAAACGAAAGTAATTAGCACCTCCTCCGTGATGGAAAGACCCGAGAGCAGCCGGCAGATACCGAAAACTGCTCAATGGTCTCTCTAAGTTTCTAATCTTTAACTTTCTTTTTTTTAAATTATTTTTATTATTTTCCACAATTCAACAAAAATAAACATATCTCAACAATATATTCAGTTGTAACTACTTGTAACAAAAAAAAAGCTTAATTTCTTCTATCTTAGTCTACGTGAACTTGGACAACTCCTCTTCAAGAACGGTAAATATCACCCCAACAAAGATCCCTGCCACGTTGGCATCTGTGCTTGTATTACTCTCTTTGCATTTCTTAGATTTCTTTGTATGTGTGTATGCACCACGGATTTGAAAGAAAAACAAACTCTCTTAATTCGGAATCCTTTGCTTCTGTCTTTATTTAAAGGTCACAGTTACCGGCTCTGGTATACAAAGGTTGCGATACCGCTATAAAAATAAATATTGTAGTTTGCTTTCTTGCTTGCTAATTCCCCAAGTTAAAGGGCATTTTGGCTAACACAGGGGCTGAGGGTGCAGGGAGGGGGAGAGCTGGGAGGAGCCCCAGAAAAATGGGGGGGCAGGTCAGCGGGGTCCCGGGGAGAAACTGGGGGGGGGATGAGAGACCAGGGCCTAGGGAGGGTGATCCTAGCAGGATGCCAACGGGAAGGGCGAGGTACCTGGGGGTCCTTGACTTCAGGTCCACCGCATTCCCATTCAGGAAGTCAGCCCTGGAAGGTCCAGGGCAGTTTTCTCTCCTCCGACTGCCCTGCTGGGTCTCTGTTCAGGGTCTTTCCCATCACCGACTACCGGACCGATCCTATTCTCTCCAGGATGAGAGGAGCATGCCTGTTATCTTAGGTGCTGTGTGGAACTCAGGCAGGACAATGCTGCTGCAGTGGTCTTGTTTGTGGGCTTCCTAGAGGAACCGGGTTGACCACGGTGTGAACAGACTGCTGGACTTGATGGGTCTTGGTCTGATCCAGCAGGGTCTTTCTTATGTTCTTATTCCTTTTACAAAATGACAGGTGCTGGAGACCCATCTGCATGCAAAGCTGGGCCACAGAGATGTTCACCTCTCCTTTCTCCCTTGCTGCTCAAGCTGGATGAATCACTAAGACCCGGCTTGGAGGGGAAAAGATCTCATGAAAAAACAAACACCCGTTCACATGGGCAGGTAGGAAACTCTGCTTTTGTTAGGGGATGGAGTGGCCTTCATGGCCAGGGCCTAGGAAGATGATCCTGGGCCCTGGGGAAGGTTCCAAACTCAGGTGCAACATGAAAGGGGTCGTTTGAAAAAGGCATCAGGGACTGGGAAGTGCTGTAGTGCCATCTGCAGGACAAATGGAGTCATAACCAAGCCATCTTTTCTTCTTCTGTGACCAATGGCTGATTCCCTTCATCAGCCCCAGGGTGCCAGCAACTGGCCCTGGGACAAATCTGTGCCTTTACTTACCAACCAAAGGCAAATGATTTGGAAAGGGGCACTGTGTGATGCTGGAACCCAGCAACATATCACAGGATGGGAGCTTTGTCCTGTGAGCTTCAACCATTTCTCCTTCAAATGGCCTTCTAGCAAAACTAACATAGTTCCAGACAAGTTTCACAATAGTCGGAGACAGCACAGCTGTCTTTAAAAGCAGCCCAAAGGGCAGACATTTCACAGGCAGAGATTTCTCATCACTTAGTCTCCACCTCCTCTGGACAAGAGGCCACAGTTAGAACAGAATATGGAGAAACGGAATGGTTTCCAATTGGCAAAGGTGTCAGACAAGGATGTATTTTATCTCCCTATCTCTTTAATCTATATGCAGAACATATAATTAGGAAAGCTGGATTAGATTTAGATGAAGGTGGAGTGAAAATTGGAGGGAGGAACATTAATAATTTGAGATATGCCGATGACACTACATTATTGGCAGAAAATAGTGAAGATTTGAAACTACTGCTGAAAGTTAAAAGAGAAAGTGCCAAAGCAGGACTACAGCTGAACATCAAGAAAACAAAAGTAATGACTACAGGAGAATTACACAATTTAAGGTTGACAATGAGGAAATTGAAATTGTTCAAGACTTTCTATTCCTTGGCTCCACCATCAACCAAAAGGGAGACTGCAGCCAAGAAATTAGAAGATTGAGACTGGGAAGGGCAGCCATGAAGGAGCTAGAAAAGATTTTGAAGTGTAAGGATGTGACTGGCCACCAAGACTAGATTAATTCATGCCATCATATTCCCTATTACTATGTATGGGTGTGAAAGCTGGGCAGTGAGGAAAGCTGATAGGAAGAAAATAGATTCCTTTGAAATGTGGTGTTGGAGGAGAGTGTTACGGATTCCGTGGACTGCCAAAAAAACAAATCAGTGGGTTATAGATCAAATCAGGCCTGAACTGACCCTAGAAGCTAAAATGACTAAACTGAGGCTGTCGTATTTTGGTCACGTCATGAGACGACAAGAGTCACTGGAAAAGACCGTCATGATAGGAAAAGTTGAGGGCAGCAGGAAAAGAGGAAGACCCAACAAGAGATGGATTGACTCAATCAAGGAAGCCACAGCCTTCAATTTGCAAGATCTGAGCAAGGCTGTCAAAGATAGGACATTTTGGAGGACTTTCATTCATAGGGTCGCCATGAGTCGGAAGCGACTTGACGGCACTTAACACACACACACACAGGCTCCACCTCAGGAAAAGTTTCATCTGTTGAATTTTTGCTGTACAACACAAGGGGGAAAAAAGTACAATTAATTTGGAACGTACTATACAAAAGGTCACATTAACAGGGAAAAGACTGTAAATAGAATAGCCAGTGTTGTAATGACCTTGTATAAATCTATGGTCCAGCCTCACTGGGAATACTATGTGAATTTTTGGTCACTGTGTCTCAAAAAGGACATTGCAGAGGCTGGGAGAAGTATAAAGGAGGGGAACCAATATGATTTGTGTGTTTCCTATTTTTTGATGCAAATGTGTTTTATGTGGCATTTCCAATCTTAGATGGGAAACCACTGTGCATGAAGGAGTTGAAAAGCAGACTTCAAATTTCAAGCAGATATTAACCCCTTTTAACAAGACACATTTTTATTTTTCAGAAGCCTTTTACAACCTAGGATATAGTCTGCAAACCCAATGTAATCACTCACCTGGAGCCTCAGGAGTTAAGAAAAACTTTGCAACATCCCTAATTAGCCCAATTAAAGTGGCCCCTACCTCTGATTTGTCAGGTTCACCACTTGAGAGTCAGCGTGGTTAGTGGTTAAGAGCAGTGGACTCCAATCTGGAGAACCAGGTTTGATTTTACACTCCTCCACATGAGTGGCGGAGGCTAATCTGAACCATGTTGGTTTCCCCACTCCTCCACATGAACCCAGCTGGGTGACCTTGGGCCACCCACAGCTCTCCAAACTCTCTCAGCCCCACCTACCTCACAAGGTGTCTGGTGTGGGGAGGGGAAGGGAAGGTGATTGTAAGCTGGTTTGAGTCTCCCTTAAATGGTAGAGAAAGTCGGCATATAAAAACCAACTCTTCTTCTTCTGCTTGCTTTGGTTGCTAAGGATGCCACTTAAAGAGGCCCAGAGAACTCAAAAGCTTGCAGTGCTGTGCTATTTGAGTTTATCCAGATCACAGGTAGCAGACATGTCTTCTTTTCAGATCCTTGGTAGCTACACGAGCCATTTCAGAAGGGAATGGCTTCCCTAAATCAACCAGAAACTGCAAACAGGGTGAGTGGAAGCATACCTCCTCTGGAACCAGTTCTCTGCTCCCACCTCCCTGTTCTTTAACTGCATGGGGGGGGGGGGCTGTAATTCTCTGCC
Source organism: Euleptes europaea (assembly GCF_029931775.1). Taxonomy (NCBI): domain Eukaryota; kingdom Metazoa; phylum Chordata; class Lepidosauria; order Squamata; family Sphaerodactylidae; genus Euleptes; species Euleptes europaea. Next base: position 3,849,741 of record NC_079316.1, read on the forward strand.
TTGCTCCACAGAGATCCGGCAAGCGTCGGCTGTTAAACACACCGTGTTCCAGAAGCAGACTCCTAGTCTGGTGAATACACATTTGGCTCAAGACATTTGGGCCATGTTCAACTTGCATCAACAAAAGAATCTGCCGTGTTAGCTCACACAAAAATTGCTTATTCCGTGGGAGGGGCTAGGGTGCTTTAGGGACCTCCAGCCTTCCAACATTTCAGATTAAAAAAGGGATATGCGGGGGTTCTTGTACCACTTCTGCCCTGGCACAAGAATGTAGGCAGATGACCCACACTGGCTTCAGACATTTGTTGTATTCAAGCAACTAATCATAGACTGCATGGTTAAGCATCCACCACACTAGCAAAACAGGTCATCTCACTGCATCTAGCTATGCTTGTGGCAGAACAGCAGAAATTCAAATATTCACAAACATCAATAGTTAGGATGGGATGTAAGTAGAATCAGAGTTTAGCATTTTGACTTAAGATATGCTTTTATTCCCAAATAGGTTCCCTGTCCATCCACGATTTATCTTCTAGACCAGGGGGCCCCAACCTTTTTTTAGCCTGCGGGCACCTCTGGAACTCTCTGGACACAGCGTGGCAGGCGCGGCCAGAAAATGGCCACCACCGCTTACATTCAGTCACACAGTATGCTGTCGTCGCAGGGGCAGCTAACGCAACTTTTTTAAAAATCTGCACAGCCAATCAGAAGTCTTGTTGGGAAAAAGTCCCACTCACTTTCTAAAGACACTTGACAGGTACCAAAAAAGGTGTTAACAGGCTCCAGCTTGGTATAGTGGTTAAGAGCAGTGGTAATCTGGAGAACCGGGTTTGAGTCCCCACTCCTCCATATGAGGCTAGCTGGGTGACCTTGGGCTGGTCACAGCTCTCTTAGAGCTTTCTCAGCCGCCCCACCTACCTCACAGACCTTAATCCCATTGCTCCTTTGCATCTATGTACAGAGAATCAACTCCTTACCTCTTAAGTGCTAAGTTTCAAGACGTTCAATGAAGAGAAGATTGTTTGGAGTGGAATAGATCTGCACAAGGAGCTAGGTGTGAGGAGGGAGGGGCAAGCAGTAAAAATGAAAGTAAGACCTTTTGAGCAGAATTCTCCACAAGTCTTGGGATCTTTGTTTGTATAGCCTAAGGTTTATCATATTCTCTCCCTGGAGGAGAAAACCTATAACAGCAGCAGGCTGTAAAAGAGGCCCAGTTTGGGAATATTTTAATGAAGTTCTTCTGCCTATGGGTAAGGCAGGCACGTGGGCAAAATGCAAACACTGTAACAAAGAAATGCAAAGCCTGGTGGCCCGAATAAAACATCATGAGAAGTGCTGTTTATGTAGAAAACCATGATTTAAATATTGTCTTACTGACTAGTGATTTCAATCGTGAAAATCTAGTCTTACTGATTATTTAAATCATGACTTAAATTGATTTGATGTACATCAAATCCACCCTGCTTCATTTAATGCATCATGTTAATATTTATGCTTTGCTTCAGTTCTGTTCAGATTTCCAGTTAGTTCCAGACTTCTACAACCCTAATAGTGTTTCATTGTTTGACTCCCATCCTGTTGATTGTATTGACTCACTGTGCAATTCGCCTTCGGTTCTAGGGAGAAAGGAAGGCTATAAACAATGTCAATAAACCAAACAAACCAGATTTTGGTTGCTTTTTAACTAATGGAAGCTCCCTTTCTTAGTACCGTCCCAGCCTCCTAAAATAGGGGTCACCAACCTTTTGGAGCCTGTGGGCACCTTTGGCATTTTGACACCACATGGGCGGGGTACAACCACAAAACATCTGCCATAGCTTGCCTACTATCATACCCTGGAGATCCTTGTGTTGTGGTGGCAGCTGCTGCCAAAGCAATGTTTTTAAAAACCTGAACAGCCAATGAAACCTCAAATGGCCAGCAGCACCACTTACTTTCTAAAACACTTGGTGGGCATCAAGAAAAGTGTCTGAGGGCACCACGGCGACCATGGGCACATTGTGGACCCTTGTCCTAAAAGGATGCTGTGCAGATATTAAGCAGGGACATTAAACAAGGGCATGTGGCTACTGAGGGTAGGTGTGGTCTTTGCCTATATGCCCTTGTTCCTGTGGCAGTGAATATGATGTGGGGTGGGTGGTAGAAAATATTCTAAGATCCCACAGTATGTAAATGTCTTTCTTGTGCCATGGGGATGACAGTACACAATGCCCATGCTTGAATTTTTACCATGAACTTTCACTTTAACATAAGGGCGCTTATGCCATTTGCCGAATATATGAGGCTCTGTGGAGCACGGGCAGGATAATGCTGCTGCAGTCATCTTGTTTGTGGGCTTCCTAGAAGCGCCTGGTTGGCCACGGTGTGAACAGACTGCTAAGTCTTAGGGTTGCCAGGTCCCTCTTTGCTACCGGCGGGCGATTTGGAGGGCTGAGCTTAAGGAAGGCGGGGCTTGGGGAGGGACTTCAATGCCATAGAGTCCAATTGCCAAAGCGGCCACTTTCTCCAGGTGAACTGATCTCTATCGGCTGGAGATCAGTTGTAATAGCAGATCTCCTGCCACTACCTGAAGGTTGGCAACCCTAGCTGGACTTGATGGGCCTGGGTCTGATACAGCAGGGCTTTTCTTATGTTCTTAATGCAGGCAGGATGCTGCTTCAGTGGTCTTTCTTGTGGGCTTCCTAGAGGCACCTGGTTGACCACTGTGTGAACAGTCTGTTGGACTTGATGGGCCTGGGTCTGATCCAGCAGGGCTTTTCTTGTGTTCTGAACCTTTCTCGGGTAGACAAAAGTCAGTTTGAGAGCCAGTGTGGGGTAGCGGTTAGAGCGCTGGACTTAAAATCTGGGAGTGCGTGTGTGTAAAGTGCAACCTTATGGCAATCCCATAGGCTGTTCAAGACAAGAGATGCTCAGAGGTGGTTTGTCATTGCCCGCATGGCAGCCGTGAACTTCTTCAGTGGTCTCCCATCAAAGTACTCACCAGGATTGACCCTGCTTAGCTTCTGATATCTGCCAAGATTGGCCTAGCCTGAACCATGCAGGTCAGGGCAAGGGGTATTCAGAGGTGGTTTGCCATTGCTTGCTTCTGGGTAATGACCCTGAGACTTCCTTGGTGGTCTCCCATCCAAGTACTAACTAGGGCTGCCCTGCTTAGCTTCTGTGCCTGGGCCATCCAAGTCAGGTCAGATATGCAAGACCCCAGTTCGAATCACTGCTCTGCTGTGGAAGCTTGCGGAGTGACCTTAGGCAAGTCACACTCAGCCTGACATGGTTGTAACGAGGATAAAATGGAAGAGAGGAGAACAAAGTGAGCTGCTTTGGGCCCCCACTGGGAAGAAAGGCAGAGTATAAATTAAGTAAGTGGAAAGCCAGCTTGGTGTAGTGGTTAAGAGCGGTGGTCTCTGCTCTGGAGAACTGGGTTTGATTCCCCACTGCTCCACATGAGCGGCAGAGGCTAATCTAGTGAACTGGATTTGTTTCCCCACTCCTACACAGGAAGCCAGCTGGGTGACCTTGGGCTAGTCACACACTCTCAGCCCCCCCTACCATGCATGGGCTAGTCACACACTCTCAGCCCCCCCTACCTTGCAGCGTGTCTGTTGTGGGGAGGAGAAGGGAAGGTGAACGTAAGCCGGTTTGATTCTTCCTTAAGCAGTAGAGAAAGTCGGCATATAAAAACCAACTCTTCTTATAAATGAAATTACCAACTGCACAGTCCCAGCCAGCTCCCCTCCCCGAGTGGCTGAACCAACAGAACTGCAACAGATAAAACTATGCTTGCAGCAATAAGACTTCAGAAGCAGTCAAGTCTTCATTTCTTGTTCTCTTTTAATACGGACAATCACGTCTTCCAGATTCTCAACCAGCCATTCCACCAAGCGGACAATCCCCAATTCCCGATCAAGTCATAACACAGCAGCACAAAAAAACCATGAACTGTGGATTCGTATGGCTCATGTACATCATATTCTGTCCATACACTACCAACTACTATGTCTAGTGCATTATTACCCGTACAACTCACATGCAATGCAACACTACAGAAGAACACACATGAAGATCCATGTCAAAGAGGTGATTTACTTATGAAATGGAGGGAGGAAGACCATGCACAGGGAACAGTACTAAACTAGATTCTTTTCACTCACAAGCTTTGAAATGCATTGGGGGCTTCACCTAAACTGAAATCTTGCTATTACAGGGTAGCATGAAGGGGTCTAATTTTAGATATGTTGAACAAACCATCCGGCTTCCCTGCACATCACAATTTCTCCAGCGCAACACAATATGGCACCAGTGTCTGGAAGGTCTCATTAAAGAGTAGAGTGCCTTCAAATCAATGCTACAGAAGCCGTCTTCGCGGAGAAAGATGCCTCTTTTCAGTTTAAGGGAGCCTTGAGAAAGTCTGTTCCTAGCAGGCAACTGAGTTTTGCCAAAGGCAAGGCAAGAGAAGAGGACTGGGAAAGGGCTCTCATTTTGGATAATGGAAACAGGTTTTGCATTTGTCCATTCACACTCTTGATGCAACATTTCCTGGACACACACCCCGGACACACCCCCTATTTCAATACAAGGAATTCTCAAGTCTACGCCCTACAGATTCAATCCAGCGCTTTGACAGAGCAAAAAAACACAAAACAGAACATTTACTCAAGAATCAGAAGAACCCCACCAGTTGTCTCAATTCACCTGAACATACTCTCGGCCACCACAGTAATGAGCTGGGGTACCTCACCATCTTGGACTCCTTCCTGGGGGGATACAAGCCTCCCGATCTAAAGGCAGCCAGCTCGAAGCAATTCCAGACGCAGAAAAGACAATTGCAGAGGTTCAAATATATACATGTTAGATACTAACGATCATGCTCCGCAGATGTCATTTGCGAGCATTTAAGGAAAATTATGGGAAACGCTGTCCCCGATAATTAAGACACCCCTTTGTGCACCATATGGAGGTCACTGCCTCCGATATAACACTGTGGTAGGCAAAAACTACCTTGTTCTTTAACATTATGGGAGACACTGCACCCGATAATGTGACCTAGGTTCTCGTGGTACATCGTGGTACTGGAAGTTTTTAATAGGAAGCTGCCGTTTTTGGTTCAAGACTAAGGTTAACACAAGCCTGCAACGGCTGACATCAGCCTAAAGCCCAACAAGAAGCAAGAGAATCAACACCTTCCTTGGGAAGAACTGGGAGAAAGAATCTGTGTCCCAGTCTTTGGCAGTGTCAAGACACAAGACGCACCTCGTTGTTCATCTTTCCCCATCATTTGACGGACAACAGCCGAAAAAGCCCAGCTTCCCCTGGGCTTCTCTGTTTGCTTCTCCGGCTGCCCCCTAAAAAGCAGCCTTCTGTCTAGTCTCAGGCTCCCAATCGAGGCTGCTGCTGAAGGCCGTCGAGGGCAAAAGTTCCAGTACCACGGTGGATTGACTAGCAGATGCTGCTTTATAAAAAACGACAGTATAACTGTCATAATTATGAAAGTCACTGCTTCCGATAATTATACTCATTAGAAAAAAAACAAACACCATTTATAGTGAACACTGCCACTGATAAATAAATAACAAATAAATACCTCAGTGTCATCCCGGCAAGAGTCGGATTTAGGCTAGCAGAGAAGACCGCCCCCCTCCCCCAACAAGGGACGGCGTACGACTCAAAGCCTTGCCGAAAGAGGAAACGGGATTCCTGGTTAGCTTTTTAACTAGCAAAGGACGGCCATTCAAGGCACCATCACTGTCAGTCTGAGGAACGAGAAGGGGAGCCCCTTCCGGGGCGATCCCTTTTTTCTTGGGAAAGCAGAAGAAGTACCTGACCTGCGCTGGACCAAACCAATGACGAGGGGGACCTCGGCAGCCGGTGGAGAGAGGTCTGGAAGACCCCCCCTCAGCCCAAGCTCGAGGTCAATCCTTTCCAGGCACTTCGGGTTCACCTTCTGCTTTCTCAAGCCGTAATGTTAACTTCCAATATTGTTCTTCACTCGTAACGAGGTTTGAGAGGCCACCGTGAGATCTGCCAATGGGCCGCTTTGCCAATTCTTCCCTTCAACTTGAAGGAGGCAAGTCAACTGCAAAGGACCTCTTGGTGAACCCCTAGTTAAAACAGTGCATGAAGAGGGAGTGGGGAGGGAGGGGTCTCATTTCATGTCACTGCTCTACATTTTAGTCTGGGCTTCTAAAAGTCCCCTGGGGGGGCTAAGAGGAATTTGTTCTGTGCTATGGGGCAGGTGGGGCAAGGGCAGGGGGCTTCCTGTCACTGTACTTCAGAATTAAGCGCTTGTCGTTCTCAAAAGTCATTGTCTATGTCCCAGATGTCACCCGTGAGCGCGTTGGCCGCCCCCTGGATTGTCCAAGTCGCCAGAGCAAGCTGGTTCCTCAACAGGTCTTCGTCAAAGGCACTGTCGTTGGTCTTCAGGAGGCTCAGGTGGTTTTGCAGAGCCTGAAGAGTGTAGGAGCCGGAGCCAAAGAAAATGTGCCGAAGAGGCGTGTCCTTTGGAGAGACGTACGGGGAAAGGAAGTGGAACTCCACCTGGAGAGTGAAGGAACACAATGGTCACGGACCGCACCAGGGCTGGGAAAGGGCTACTGGGAAGCCCCCAGGAGAAGACAACCATCATCACCAAAAGGTCAATTGGCTCACAATGTATTTTGGTCCCTGGCCATTTGACTGGAAAGACTATACTAGATTAGAGAGGCTTCAAGAATACAGAAAAATGGCCAATCCTGACTTAAGATACAGCTGCAATAGGATTGGGGGGGGGGGCTTGGCTTCATGTACCAATGAAGTTCAGGATTGCACTGAGGAGGGTGGGGCAACCATCACTGGAAGAACCTCTGCTTGCCATGCAGAAGGTCCCAGGTTCAAGCTCTGGAACCTCCAGTTAAAAAGGAACAGACAGAAGGTGATGTGAAAGACCTCAGCCTGAGACCCCGGAGAGCCGCTGCCCATCTGAGTAGACAATACTGAACTTGATGGACTGAGGGTCTGTTTCGGTATAAGGCAGCTTCATGTGTGTCAGGATGGGGGTGTGTGTGCAGGATAAGGGAACTCTCAAAGAAACACCCATTTTGGGCTCCTTTCACCGGGACTCACTTTCATGATCCGGTCATTCAAAGCACGACAGGCGACCTTGTTTGTCATGTCAGTGTTTCGGACGGCATTCCTCAGGGCGCTTGTAGCACGACTAAAGTCCCCACGAGCCACTAAGAGCCATCGAAGGCTCAATCCCAACTTCTGCGCAAGAGAGAAAATGCAAGTAATATACATCAAGAGAGTTCCCACTGATGTTTAAGCCTCCCTGCTCACTCTTCAGCCAGGAATATTTCAGAAGGCCAGAAGCTTCACCTTCAGGTTCTGCAAGCCAACATGAAAGCAAAAGCTGTGGCTCAGTGGCATGCAGAAGGTCCCAGGTTCAATCCCCAGCATCTCCAGTTAAAAAGGCACAGGAAGGTGATGTGAAAGACCTTGCTCTGCCTGAGACCCTGTAGAGCTGCTGACAGTCTGCATCGACAACCTTGACGGAGCAAGGGTCTGTTTCAGTAGAAGGCAGTTTCATGTGTACAAGCCTCTTTCATGTGTTCTCAACGCATGTGCCATGTGGCAGACAGTGGCTGTGCCCACACAACGCAGCTGTGCATCACAAGGCAGATAAATATTCTAGAAGCAACAGGGCTCTGACCACGCTTCAGCCTATCAATGTCTGCTTTGGAGGGGGCCTTTCCAGAATATCTGGCTGGTCACTGTGGGAAATAAGATATTGCCCCAGAGAGACCACTGGTCAGTCCCAGTAAGACTCTTTACGCAGACTGCCACTGCTTTCATTTCAAGATGGAACTAGGCAAAGCCAAATAGCTGCTTCAATGTTCTAGACATGGACAGACAGGCAGGGGTCATGAGCACCCTCAAGTTCTTAACCTTCTGTGGAAAAAGCCAATGTCACTCTATCTAGGACAAGCGTATCCAGCCCTTCTAGAATATCAGCCTAGCCAACCGGCATTACCTCCATCTTAACTGGATTCAGCTTCAGCTTTGTTCCTAGCAAAAAGGGAAGCTGGACAGACAGAAAAGCCTATTCCTACGGATGTCTCGGCTACCTAAGGAAAGCCATCTGCCCAAGGAAGCCACACTGCAAATAGCAGTTTCAGCCACCATGACAGTATCTACTAGAGGTGGCACCTTTGCTCAATGCAAAGGTAGCTAGGCCAACAATGGGGTGAAGCCACAGCTACGTTCTTCTGGAACTACAATAGGGGAGGGGCTGTGGCTCAGTGGTAGAGCATCTGCTTGATATGCAGAAGGTCCCAGGTTCCATCCCTGGCATCTCCAGTTAAAGGAACCAGGCAAGTAGTGACGTGAAAGACCCCTACCTGAGACCCTGGAGAGCTGATGCCAGCCTGAGTAGACAATACTGACTTTGATGGGCCAAGGGTCTAATTCAGTATAAAACAGTTTCATGTGTAGCCATGTTCATCTTATAACAACACATAACATCCAGTGGCTCCTTAAAGTCTGACTACTATTAGCCTAAGGTGCCGCTGGACTCTTGTTTTACTTGAATTCAGCCACTTGTTGCTTACCTGTAAATCCTTGCTGTATGATATTAGCTTGTGTACAAAATCGAGCAGCCTGTCATCGTAACTATTGAAGTCCAGGTATAATTCATGGTCGTGTGTCATCCTGACCGCCATACGGCCAGCGATCTCGGCAGCGGCACGGACCGTGGTGTCCAGCTGGTCCCCCGAGCCGAAGTAGCTCATTAGATTGTCCAGTGTGTCCTCTGTTGTGCCGAGGTAGGGATACTCCCTTCTACCCGTCTGGGAAAAAGGACCACTTCAGAAGTTGGCTCACAGACAGTGCTAATGAATGGCACATCTGCTGTGCAGCTGATTTACAAAGCAGCCAGGCCTTCTGGCCCAACCTGTCCCCTTGTGCCCCTTTCTCCACACTATTTTCCACTGTAGTTCTGGCTCAAAGGGAGCGGAAGATGTAAGTGGGACTCTGCACCTCAGCTTCTAATTCGCCCCACCAGCACAAATCTGCTCAGGCTAGCACCCAAAAGAACATGAAGGTGCAGTACCAGGGCTGACCCAACACTTCCACCCACCTAGCTTTCTTATACTAAGCTCTGCTCCCACAACAACAGAATCCAAAGGCCTTACACTGGTGAGCTAGCATGCAGCTTGTTAACCAGCGCTAACTGGAACTGAGGTTCCCCAGTGAGCCAGGGGGCTGCCTGACATAGGATCCTGTACCAGTAGTGCACCTGCAGGAGTACTTGCTTGGCTCAACTTGGAAGACAAGGTGGCCAAGGCTCAACTTCTGGGCTTCTCTCTCCAGGAAATACCCATGGGGCTTTACAGAATTCACTCATAAGCAATGTACTGTGTATTTCTTATTAACTTCTACTCATTAAAGTGTCACAACAAATATTACAATCAGAAATAATCAACAGATAAGTAGCGTCCATGTGATAGACATCAGTAAGTCAAATTCCAGTCTGAAAGAACGACGAAGGTTTTCCTTAACGGTCCCACGTGGTCATCCACTCTTCAGGGAGCCAATATGTGCATAATCCGAAAAATCTTATGAAGACGGGTAACGTTATATCTGGAATCACACTGTTTCATATAAGATATACTTCATCTACAATTATACTCGCTCATGAATTGGAGACCACCCTTCTGTGGGTCTTCACAACACAACTGTCAGCATTTACAGCACTGCTAAAGAGTGGATGACCACTGGGACCGTTAAGAAAAACCTTAGTTGTTCTTACAGAGACTGGAATTTGACTTATTGATGTCTTATCAACAACATGGACACTACTTACCTATTGATTATTTCTGATTGTAATATTTATGTATGTTTGTTATAACATATACATAGAGTAGAAATTAATGGGAAATACACAGTATATTGCTTATGAGTAAGCTGGTTTATGGCTATTTATGCTTTTGAGTAGATTTACTGTGGTTACATAAGTGGTGAATTCTGTTGCTTGTTACAGAATTCTCAGCCACCTTCATGCCTCATGGCAAACTGGACCCAGCTAGTTTGGCTTGGAATCAGCTCTCCCAACTTTTTAGCCAGAAACCTTTTAAAGGGTGGAGTAAGAGGGCCCAAACCAAAGACTGTGGCTCAGTGGCCAAGGATCTGCTTGCCACACAGAAGGTCTCCCAGTTCAATCCCTAGCATCTCCTGCTTAAAAGGACCAGGCAGGTGATGTGAAAGAAATCTGCCTGGAGACCCACTGCCAGTCTGAGTAGACTGAAGGACTGATTTAGTATAAGGCAGCTTTCTGTGGGTGACCTTGGGCAGTCTAAAGCCCATCATCTTCTACTACTGAACAACTACTATACTTACTTCTTGTGCCAGCCTGCAAGGTCTTGGACCAGAGAGACCTGTTCTGCATACCAGCAATTAGGGAGTGCTTATCAGTTATCAATTACCTCCCCTGGCCAAAGGAAAAGAATCAATCTGCCCCAGCTTGCAAGTTCTCATCCAGGAGTGTTAAGTAGTCAAGCTTTGATCTACACTGGACAAGACAGGTGAAGCAAAGTGCAGTGAAGTGCTTACATCAGTGAAGCGGAACGAAACGGATGGGATTCCCGAATACGCCAGGAAGGGAAAGGCTGGGTTGTCCATGCGAAAGGGAACCCTGCAGGAACACATAAGCGCACTTTAACTACCACTTAGCATTTTAGATATTCGGGCGCTCAAAAAAATACCCAACCAGTTTGGAGCACCGACCTGGATGGCCCAGGCTAGCTTGAACTTGTTAGATTTCAGAAGCTAAGCAAGGCTGGCCTTGGTTAATATTTGGATGGGAGACCACCCAGGAAGTCCAGGGTTGCTACGCAGAGGCAGGCAATGGCAAATCACCAGTTTGTACCTTGTCTTGAAAAGCCTACAGGGCTGCCATGTCAGCTGTGACTAGACAGCACTTCCCACTACTCATCAGTCTGGAGCTCATGAGGTGGAGGGGGGATGCGTGTATGCCGCAAAGAGAAGCCCCCCCCCAAGTGAATTATACCATTCTGTTTAACCTTAGAGGGGGGGTTTGCATAAAAAAAGAAAGCAGCTTGGGTGGTTACTGTAGTGCAGAATTTCCCCAACTTTTTTAGTCATGGAGAACTTTTCAGGAGAGAAATTCGTCACGGAGCACTAATTTTCACCTAGAACCTATATACTAAACCAAACGACAGTAGTATTTTTCTTTCCAATCTCTTCACGGAGCACTAGGAGACGTTTCGCGGAGCATCAAGTGCTCCCTGGAGCACAGTTTGGGAACCTCTGCTGTAGCGTATTCCACCCCACCCTGGTAAAGTCACAGCTGACTTGTTTCAACCGCCCATGGGGTTTTCAAGGCAAGACACATTCAGCGGTGGTTTGCCATTGTCCGCCCCTGGTATTCCTTGAAGGTCTCCCCTCCAAATACTTGCCGGGGTCGAGGCTGCGTGTGACATGTGCCCAGGGTCACCCAGCAAGTTTCCATGGCAGAATAGGGATTCGAACCTGGGTTTCCCAGATCCTAGTCCGACATCTTAACAACTAGACCACGCTGGAACTCTCACTGTAGTGCATGCTAACTTGCAAACAATGCCAGTAGAAAATCAGAAGCTAGAATGGCTGACTTCCATGAACTCCAACACCAAATTTTAGTTCCTCACCCCTACCCAAGAGAGGCAGCAACAGTACCAAGCTAATTTACACAAGGAACAAAATTTGTGTCCTTTTGTAGACTCTGCATTACCCTGCTATAGTGGGCACACCTAAAGATTAGTGGCAGAGCTCCTGTTTTGCATGTCAAAGGTGCCAAGGTGAATCCCTGGGCATCCTGAAAGGTTGTGTCAGTGTTTGGCTCTCATGGCCCTTTCTTACATGCCCAGGATAATACTGATCGCCACTTTGGGGTCAGGAAGCAGTTTTCCTCTAGGCCAGAGATCCTGGAGGGTTTTGTTGCCATCTTCTGGGCAAGGAGTAGGGGTCACTGGGTGTGTGTGCGTGTGGGGGGGGGGGAGGTAGTTGTGAAATTTCCTGCATTACGCCAGAGGTTGGATTTGATGATCCTGGTGGTCCCTTCCAATTCTATGATCTGTAGTGAAGGAACTCTTGTAGCTGGATCGGGAGAGTCCCGAAACAAAGATCTTCCAGAGCAGACAAAGCTGGATTAGGTGCAGCAATGGCCCAACTCTGCTCTCCTGGAATATTATTGTACATTACACTGCCTAGAATGGCAAAGGAAGAAAAGCGCTGCTCCTAAACCTCAACTCAAGCTCAGTAGCTTTGACCTAAGGGCATGATTAAATATTAACCTCTGCTAAGAACAGGAAAAGCAAAACATCTCAAGGGACCACAAAGCCACAAACCTTCCAGAGTAGTCATGATACTTACTCTTTACCGGGCAACATTCCATCAAGACGGACTGGGCCTTTCACCTAGAAGAGGGGATAAAACATGGACATCACCAAATGGCTTTGCAGATTAAAGAGACTCTTCTATAGCACAGGCAGAAAACGAATGCTTCTAGTACAATTCCAAAGTGGGGCCAGTCTGCCAAGAAGCACCCCTTGGGGCTTCCAGAAAGCTCCAATCCTCTCAGAACCAAACGGTCTACAATGCCATCTCTCAAGCCTGCAATCTGCAAAGGCCAAATGCTATGTGGCTGCTGCTCCTCCTCATGTGAACACTGAGCTCTTGGTTTTGTGGATGCGTCAGTTATGGTGCTACCAAGGGCAAAAGCACCCGAGCCACAGAATGCCCTGAGAAAGCTACACAGTGTCACGTGTATCTGGCGCATGCTGTATTCGTTATTTAATTTATTTAAACCCCACATTTCCCCCCAACGGGGACCCAAAGCAACTTACATCATTTTCAGTAAGAGTGGTTCAATTGTGGAATCAGTTGCCTAAGGGAGGTGGTGAGCTTCCCCTAACTGGCAGTCTTCAAGAGATGAACACTTATCAGGGATGCATTAGGCTGATCCTGCATTGAGCAGGGGGTTGGACTAGATGGCCTGAATGGCCCCTTCCAACTCTATGACCCTCTCCTCCATTTTATCCTCATGACAACCCGGTGAGGTAAGTTAGGCTGAGAGTGCATGACTGGCCCAAGGTCACCCAGCAAGCTTCCCCCAGCGAGCAGGGAGCCAGCGCAGTGTAGTGGTTAACAGCAGTGACTCTGATCTGCAGAACCAGGTTTGATTCCCTACTCCTCCACATGAGTGGCGGATGCTAATCTCGTGAACGGAATTTGTTTCCCCACTCCTACACACAAAGCCAGCTGGTTGACCTTGGGCTAGTCACAGCTCTCTTTGAGCTCTCTCAACCCTACCTACCTCATAGGGTGTCTGTTGTAGGGAGGGGAAGGGAAGGTGATTGTAAGCCGGTTTGATTATTCCTTAAGTGGTAGAGGAAGTTGGCATATAAAAACCACCTCTTCTTCCATGGCATGAGCGGGGATTTGAACCCGGGTTTCCCAGACACTAGTCCAACACTCGTAACCACTACAGCACATGCAAGCAAACAAAGAAAGTGGCCCTTGCTGGGACACTCTGTCCAGCTCTGTTTAGGGTTTGGGTTTAAAGGGTGTTAGAACCCCTGGCGAGAGTAAATGACATGCTACTCACGTTAGTGACTGCATCGTTGAGGAGCTGTTTCAACATGGGGCTGGCAGAGAACTGGAAGTCACGTGAACCTGTGGGTTGCAGTTTAGACACATCAGTTCAAGAGGCTCCAGCATCAGTAACAGGCCTAGACAGTCGCAACATAGAGGATGCTGCCACTATTTCTTAATTGAGTGCCGGAAGTCTTACAAGACTATGAAGCAAGCTCCCCTCTGATTATGCAGACTGTGCTTTGCAGACAATTATGCTCTTCTGGCAGCCAGCCATGTATCCTGGATCCACACGGCTGCACAACCCACAAAGCTGGGTTTAGTCTTGCCTACTCTGGCCGGCAGCAGCTTTCCAGGGTTTCAACCAGACCTAGAGTCTTTCCTAAGCCCTGAAGGTGCCAGGGACTGAACCTCAGACTACTATGTTTTTCCTTTTGGTTAAGATATGGCCTTAAGACGCTGTTTTGCCTGACCCAAGACGACCCTGAGCCATTACCTGTCACTGCTGAATCCAAGTTGATGTACGCAAAAGCTTTCAGGTGCAGCATGGCAGCATAACCCTGAGCAGGGAGAGAGAATACAGCAGCAGTTAGCCACCTGCATACGACGATACTCGGAGACAAGGCGGGTTTCCCAGGTTTTGAGGGGCTCCTGGCAGACAGCATCAAGATGCCCCCATCTACCCCCTCAATTGAACTCGGTCCATAAAGAGCTTTACCAATATGCAACCTCTGCTGCCAGAATTGTCTATGCTAGGTATTGGAAGTCCAATACAATTCCTGAATCAACAGAGTGGAATAACAAACTTTCAGATTTTGCACTGATGGCCAGATTAACACACCTGATTAACATAAAATCAATAGACGAATTTGTGTTGAAATGGTAACCTCTATAACTACTTTTGTGGTAAGTAAACTATTTTACAAACTAAGAAATTAATGATTTTTTATAAGAAAATGTTCAGTGAAATTTAGGATGTTTAAATGCTTAGGATAAATGATAGAAGTTATGGTACCAGATTCTCTCCAGTACAGTATATGCTGAGGCTTGGGGGATGAAATATGTTTCAGTGAGTTTTAAGATGTTTTAATGTTCTGGATGAAAGAGAGCAGTTTTGGTAATAGGCTTTTTAAAAAGTTTGGATCAAGCCGGGGCCCAGAGGATGAGATATGTTTTAGCCTTTTTCCCTTCCCTCTTTTTTCTTTTCCGTATCCCTTTAATCAAAACTATTTTTTTTAAAAAAGATGCCCCCATCTGCCCACCACCAGGTGCTACTTTGTATATTCCCACCTCCCACCTGTGTGCCCCCACCTTCTCCACTTGTAAGCCCCTCCCACTTCACAAACCCAATGACATGCACACCCTTCCCCCTCACATGCAGCTGGGGCCGCGGCCACCACCAGCTTTGCCTCTGCACACCACACACACCTTTCCCCAACAGCACTGGGCAGCTGTGAGCACAGGTAGTGGAGCGCTTCAAGCAAAAAGATAGGGAAGGGCATGCAGGTAGGGGGCCAGGGGAGGTGTGTAGGTGGGGGGCAGCAGCAGCAGCCCCACCAGGAGCCCTGGGGGCTGCCCCACCTCAGAGCGTGATGACCTCAGTCCTGCCCAGAGGAGATATCAGCTGCCAGCCCCTACTTGCCTCCAGCCATTCCGTGGCACCGACAGCTCCGAAGTCACCGGCGCTCCAGCTGGCAAACACAAGGCTTCGCCGAGGTTTATAGCCCTCTGAAACATGGAAGATGAAGAAAAAGAGTTGGTTGTTCTATACCGACTTTCTTTACCCCTTAAGGAAGAATCAAACTGGCTTACAATCACCTCCCCTTCCCCTCCCCACAAGACACACCCTGGGAGGTAGGTGGGACACAGAGAGCTCTAAGAGAGCTGTGACTAGCCCGAGGTTAGCTGGCTTCATGTGGAGGAGTTGGGAAACCAACCTGGTTCTCCAGATTAGAGTCCGCTGCTCATGTGGAAGAGCAGAGAAATTAACCTGAGTCAGCTGTGACTCGGCGGCACTTTGCACACAGCAGGATAATAAACTCCATTATGGCAACTCAGGGCAAGATGCTTACCATTTCTCACTAGCTCTGAGACTATACGGGCAAGCTCCAGTAAAATGGCAGTTCCCACCCCAGCCTTCACGGCTCCAGGCCCCCAGGAATCACGCTGGGCTCCAAGCACAACATACCGATCTGCAACACAAAGGCCAATGCGGTTAAGCACACAAACTGGGCATTCTGGAGCACTTTCTAAGATGAGGGCACAACCTTGTGTGCCATACACACATCCCTCCATATGTTCAGCTGGAGGCTCCAGACCCAGCCAATGCCAGGCCTTCAGGGTCTACACAGAAACACCAACATGACCCCAAAGCCTCCAATTGATTTGCTGGGGCTCATTTCTGGGCCATGTGCTACCAGACACAAGCGCTGAGGCATTTCCGGCCTCACTTTAGAATGCGCCCTGGCCTCTGAAGATATTCTGTATTTTTTGTTTCTTGGCATGAGCTGGGGTGAATTCTGAAAAGACAGCTCATGCTGGACCCTGGCTGCCACACTAAGCTTTAAACAGCTTATCGCCCTAAGCCAGTGGTTGGCAAACCGTGGCTCCCGAGCCGCATGCGGCTCTTTGGCCCTTTGAATGCGGCTCTCCCTGGGGCCCGGGCGGCCGCGGTTCCTGGCCCAGCACAACCGCCGGCGGGATCCCGCCAGCCAGCCAGGAAGCCGCCTCCCCACCCCGTCCATCGGCTCAGCGGCTCCTCCATATCGCCGTGCCCAGCCAGGCAGAGGTGCAACGCTCCCGCTGGGCTCCAGCGCGCCCCAGGCGGGAGGAGCCAGCAGGCGAGTGGGAGGCAGCGCCCCCCTCCCCCGGCCTCCCCTCCTCTCTCTCTCTCCGGAGGGGAGGGATCAGAGGCGGCAGGGAGAGGCGGCAGCTGGCCGTCCAGGCTGCTGCTGCAAGGGGAAAAGAGGTAGGCGCCGCCTCGCGCTGGACCGGAGTGGGCTGCGCGCCCCGTACGCTCCCACCGCCTCACCCAACCGGACTGGGAAGGAGGGGAGGGTGGCGGCAGTGGGGCGCGGGGGAATCCCTCCCGGAGGCTGACTCCGTCGGCTGGGGGTGGGGGTCAGGCACGATGGACTTTGATGGACCAAGGGTCTGATTCAGTATAAGGCAGCTTCATGTGAGTGCAATTGGGGGGGTCCCCGAATCTCTCATTGGACCTTTCAAGCCAACCGCCTGCCAGTGCCCAGCGCCGGAAGGGCGGGGGGCAGGGCGGAGAGGAGCCCCCTTCCTGGGGGGGGGGCGGCGGCGGGGGGGCCTCAGAGGGTTGGGCAGCCAGCTTCGGTTGCCGTTTTATTTGGGGGGGAGGGGCTTGGGAACCGGGAGGGGGGGAAGACTGCACTTGCACCATTTGGGAGGGGCTGTGGGTCAGTGGTGGAGCATCTGCTTGGCATGCAGAAGGTCCCAGGTTCAATCCTCGGCATCTCCAGTTAAAGGGACAAGCAAGTAGGACGGTGGCTCTCAAAAGAAATCTCAATCGTTGTACTGTTGATATTTGGCTCTGTTGACTAATGAGTTTGCCGACCACTGCCCTAAGCAACCTAAATGTGTCCCTGTTTCCCTATCTTATTTTGGTCACATCATGAAAAGACAAGACTCTCTGGAAATGAAAATCGTGCTAGGGAAAGTTGTAAGGCAGTACGAAAGGAAAAAAAGATCCAACAGGAGATGGACTGACTCAAGGAACCCACGGCCTTATGTTTGCAAGGCTGTTAACAAAAGGACGTTTTGGAAGTCATTAATTCATAGGGTCGTCATAAGTAACTGGATAGCTCATCACACGTTCACACTGTCTTTGGTATGTTTAGCTCTGCTCCATCATAGTCATGTTTGGCTTCTCCCACTATTCTGCATGAGAAATGCCCTCAAAACAACAAAAAGGGAAGCATAAAGACATGCCCCCCCCCAGGTTTGCCAGTCTATAAAGCCACTCCCACAACATTGGCATGACTGGCCTAATTCATTTGAGGATTTCATGAGTTCAAAGTCTTACAACCTGGCATTATAGCTCTGCGCCAGGCACAACACCGTAGAACCATTCACATGCCCACACCCTTCACAGGTGAGGCAGGACTCACCTGGTTCCTCAAAACCTTTGAGCACTCCAAAGACATTCAGGATTCTCTTCTCTACAAGTGCGTTGTTGACTTGGAGGCTCACGTTGACTCCAGCAGGATCTCCTGAATTCAGCTTGCAAAGAGCCTTGAGCGTGCCGCTCCACTCCCCCGGACAGATCAGCCCATTCATGCGTCTGAAAGCAAAGCCCACGCATTAAAACCTGTTTTGACTGTGCACACCCCCCCCAAAGGCCTTGGTTATCATTCAGGACTGTTGACTGTTCTGCAAAGCAAAGGGTGTTTTAGTCTAAAACTGCACAGTGGGCTAATCCTGTGGCAAGGTTGGCGAGCAGAGGTTTAGACAACTTACTACAGGTTGAGTATCCCTTATCCAGAATTCTGATATCCAAAATACTCTGAAATCTTAAGACTTAATACGAAGCCTTTATTAGCATTAGCTATACAAACAGTAGCATCTACATAACCATAAAAAGTAGTTTAGGATCACCTCCATACAATTAACACTAAAACAGTTTTGAGTGCAGTGGAAGAGCACTCCCAACAGCCCTGCAAGGCAGCCCGGGTCAGGGGTCTCTTCCCCAGACTGCAGGCAAGCAGGCGGGAGACGGGCAAGGGATCCATCAGCTGCCCCTGCTGGAGGGGTGTGTGTGTCTCGGTGTCCATTCTGAAGGGCTTGGGCTCCCATTTGTGCCCAAGGCTGGCTCTGCAAGGAATACTCTGAAATCCAAAACTTTGAGTGCCCACATTGGGTAGTTAGAATGGCATGTGTGCAGGCCGGTCGTGCCTACAGCAGGTTCCCCATGGTAACCCACATGCACAAAATCATTAAAAATATTGGATAAAATTATCTTCAGGATATGTGTATAAGGTGTATATAAAACATAAATGAATTTCATGTTTAGATTTGGGGCCCATCCCCAAATTATCTCATTATGCATATGCAAATATTCCAAAAAATTGAAAGATCCGAAGTATAGGACACTTCTGGTCCCAAACATTTCGGATAAGGGACACTCAACCTGTATACCATCTTGTAGTATTCAGAAGGTTTAAGATGTAGCCACTACTCAGACTATATGCAGCTAATACATTTGCATTTATTTATATCCTGCTTTCCTTCCCAGCTGAGACAAAAGCAGCATTTAGAACATTGTTCTGCCTTCCTCCATTCTCTCATGACAACAACCCTGTGAGGGAGGCCAGGCTGAGAGTTTGTAATGGGCCCAAGGTCACCCAGCAAACTTCCACAGTAGAAGTGGGGATTTGAACCCAGGTTGCCCAGGGTCCTATGTCCAACAGTCCAGGCACTACACCACGCTGGCTCTCAACACTGGTTTATCATCACAGATTCCAGCTGTTTAATGATTTGTGCACATTGCCAAGAGGAGCTAGGAATTCCATATGAATGCATGATCCTGGGACCAGGCGGAGTCACCTCTGCCTTTCTTTCAAGTCGGCTCAAGCCTTTTAAAAAAAAATTATTTTGCTCCGTTGTTAACCATGCAAAAATGTTACTCATATACAGAGTCCTAGTTAAGTGCAAGACTGCTGGCTACATTAACGAACAGTCACACTTTTGATGACCACAACATTGTGGCAAATCTTTCTGTGGACATTCCAGCTGTGAGATGTCGGTAAGATTTGCACAGCTTGAAAAGCCTCCTCAAAGACACAAAAACAGCACACTGGCTGCTAAGTAACCACCCCCCAGCCAACATGCTCCTTCATCTTATGAATGTCTCCTGGTGGAGAAGTACTCAGATCTGCATACACGCAGCCCCCTCCTCCATCAGGAAGGCTCTAGTTATCTGGCCATTTGAAGTTGGCTGCAGACGGAACACTGAAGCAACGGAAGCCCATTAACTAGTACTGCTTATTCCCAAGGACAGCAACAGAGTATGCCAGCCTAGCTTTGGGAAAGGGGAATGATTTTTACCTGAACAGTTTAGTTGCCGCAGAATTAGAGATGGTCTGCACAGGAATGCGTGGCAGCCCTGAAGATTGAGCTGGCGGAAACTGGGTATGGTTGAAAGAAGGAAACCCTGGGGTGAAAGGGTCACCCGTCCCAAGGTGAGCCTGCCAAAGGAAAAACCAAGAGTTCCATGCACAGTGGAGAGTAAGGGCACATGAGCAGCAAGGAGGTGGGCATCATGGTTGTGTTTACTCAGGTTAGGGTTGCCAACCTCCAAGTGGGGCCTAGAGACCTTCCAGAATTACAATTAATCTCCAAACACAGATCAATCCTCTTGGAGAAAATGGCTGCTTTGCAGGGTGGACTCCAAGGAATTATACCTTGCTGAGGTTCCTCCACAAACTCCACCCCTCCTCAGGCTCCACCTCCAAATTTCCAGGAATTTCCCATCCTGGAGCTGGCAACCCTAACTCAGCCGGAATCTCGTAAGTTTCGCTTTTGATTCCTGAACACACCGCACACAGAACAATCCATCTTGCAGGATAATGCTGAATAACCACCTGTGTTCACCAAGGAAAGATCTGAGATACTCACATGCCCAAACTGTGCCACATCCTCTCCAAGACCGCTGTAGTCAGCTAGGGAAGGGAATATCAAGACTCCAACAGCACCTTGCTTCTGCGCATTGGCCACCTAGAACAGACATTTGGAGATTTGGTTGGGAATTTGGTCGGAAAGCAAGACAGAAACCCAAGCACTGGCCACGCCTAAGCACCAGGCAGCCAAGGTTCTTATTTACTTTATTTGTACCCCCAATCTTTCTCCTCAACGGGGACCCAAAGTGGCTCATGCTGTTCTCTTCTCCACCGTTTCTGTCCTCACAACAACCCTCTGAGATAGGTTAGGCTGAGAGGGTGTGCCTGACCCAGTGTCCCCCGCAGCAAGCTTCCATGGCAGAGGGGGGACTTGAACCTAGGTCTCCCAGATCGTAGTCTGATACTCTAACCACTACATCACGCTGGCTGGCTCTTCTCTTCTGTATGAGCCAGCGTGATGTAGTGGTTAAGAGCGGTGGAGTCTGATCTGGAGAACCGGGTTTGATTCCCCACTCCTCCACCTTGGGCTAGTCACTCTCTCTCAGTCCCACCTACCTCATAGGGTGTCTGTTGTGGGGAAGGGAAGGGAAGGTGATTGTAAGCCGGTTTGAGTCTCCCTTAAGTGGTAGAGAAAGTCAGCATATAAAAAACCAACTCTTCTTCTTCTATGACCTTAAGTTGCCCCTACAATGCCAGGTGCTTGACAGGTAAACAAACACCTGCTGAACTACAATACATGGCTTGTGACAGAGGACAGGACCTACTGTGTAACAGTGCCTAAAGCATCTGTAAGACACCTAGATAATCAGCAAATGAAACAGAGTGCCGACACCAAGCTAATTCACACTCCAAAGAATGGCTGTCAGATATAATGTTCTGCAGTAGAGGAGTGATTCAATCAATCCTTTTCAGGAATGATTAATATTTTGTTAAAATATCTGTTTTCCTGTGTGGCTCAAGCCATTTACAACTCTGAATTAGAATCATAGAGTTGGAAGGGGCCATACAGGCCACCTAGTCCAATCCCCTGCTCAATGCGGAATCAGCCTAGAGCATCCCTATAGAAATTAAAACTAATTAAAAAACCATTAACCCTCCCCCCTCCAGTCAAATGCTGCAGCTCAAACTCCACAAAAACGCCTAGGAAACTGAACAGCTTTGCAGTATCTCCTAAAAACGTCTAGGGATTATGTGCCCCCCCCCCCACTTCTGCAGGAAGGCTATTCTGCAAAGGGAGAGTCACTCCTGACAAGGAATGGGCTATGGCAGATGCCAAGCAAGCAACCTCGTGCAGGGTAACAACCAGAAGCTGAGAGGCAGAGGGCTGCCACTGGCACACAGGGACAGGGTAATACTAGCCATACCAACTCATTCTTTTGTAAACTTTTTGACATGCTGGTAATCGACGACAACTGCATGTTACACTCAACTGTGTTCCACCAACAGCCAGGAGTTCTAGTCTTATTTCCCATTCTGTTCGAGACAACCAAGCTGCAGCTTGTTAGCTAGTTTCACTACTAAGAATGGTAGCATGAACCTTTTTCAGAACCAGAAAGGTCTGTGAAATCACCTAAACAGACATCCCAAAGATCTCCATAGTAATTTCCATTAATCAAAAGTACTTTCATTAGCAGAATGGGATTTCCCTGACTACCCCACTCCCCAAAATGTTATTCTTGGGTGATAGGGGACCTCCAGCAACAAATGAGGGAGGAACTAGAGGCCTGCAGTGGGAATTATGAGGATACGGCACTACAGAAGAGTTGAGAGAAGGGACAGGAATTTTGCCCAGCAAGCCTTCTGACTGGCCAATGGAGATTTGATTGGCTGTGTGGATTTTTAAAAAACCTTGCTTTGGCAGCAGCTGCCACCATAGCTGCCACAACGATCTTCACTGTGTAACTGAAGGTAAGCTGTAGCAGCCTGTAGCTGCCATTGTGTGGCAGCCATTTTAATTCCAAAGGTGCCCACAGACTCAAAAAAGCTGGGGACCCCTGGTCAGAACTAAAAAAAAACAATCCATCTTCAAGTACTTGAAGGGTTGCCGTATAGAACAAAGCTTCTTAAGCTGTGGGTCGTGACCAATGTGGGGGTCGCGAAAAATTTGGCAACAGTAAAAGAAATGTCGAAGGCTTTCACAGTCAGAGTTCATCGGTTCTTGTAGGTTATCCGGGCTGTGACACCATGGTCTTGGTATTTTCTTTCCTGACGTTTCGCCAGCAGCTGTGGCAGGCATCTTCAGAGGAGTAACACTGAAGGACAGTGTCTCTCCCACTTGACACTGAGAGACACTGTCCTTCAGTGTTACTCCTCTGAAGATGTCTGCCACAGCTGCTGGCGAAATGTCAGGAAAGAAAATACCAAGACCACGGTCACACAGCCCAGATAACCTACAAGAACCAAGTAAAATAATTGTTTCAAAATAAATTTCTTTATGATTTATTATCAGTAAATATTTTATTTGTATACCTATTTTATATGCCTATATTCCCAGGGTCACATAAATATTTCTCGGGTGAAAACAGGTTGCCAGTGGAAAAAGTTTAAGAAGCCCTGATATAGAGGATAGTGTCGAGTTGTTTTCTGTTGCTCAAAAAGGTCGGACCAGAACCAACGGGTTTAAATCAAAAGTTTCCGCTTAGACATCAGGAAGACCTTTCTAACAGTTACAGCCTGTTCCTCAGTGGAACAGGCTTCCTTGGGAGGTGGTAAGCTCTCCTTCCCTGGAGGTTTTTAAGCAGAGGCTTGATGGCCTTCTGTCAGCAATGCTGATTCTATGACCTTAGACAGATCATAAGAGGGAGGGCATCTTGGCCATCTTCTGGGCATGGAATAGGGATCACTGGGGGTGTGGGGGGGGAGGTAGTTGTGAATTTCCTGCATTGCGCAGGGGGTTGGACTTGATGACCCTTGATGGTCCCTTCCAACTTTATGATTCTATGAATCCATGTTTTTCAATGAACAGTTTAGAACCCAAGCCTGGTGTGTTAAAGCAGGGTCTCCCCATGATTTGAGATTGTTTCCCCTCTCTAGCTTTTTGCTAACCCTCTGCATTTATAAGAATACAGTCCTTTGTGACTGATTACCAATATGGCACTTTCAATCCCCAGACATTTCTGAAGAGATGCAGACAACTCTTACCTTCTCAGCAAAAGTAATCTGTCCAGCTCTGACGATGACCACAGTCCCATTCATGTTAATCTTTTTCCCCATCAGGGTGACGAAATCTTCATTGCGGCCAAAATTGGCATAAACTGGTTTGCCCTATGAGAGAAAAGTATGCTTGGATCTCAGCTGATCCATCTGGATCGAGGGGGCTGCTATTCTGAGACTGCTGCCATTCTGACCACCCCCTTCTGGATACCCAAACCTCAGTGGTGCAAGAGAAGCTAAGGAAGACCACAATAGCATGAAGCATGCCTGTCCATTCTGACATTCGCAGGACCCAGGATGAAGGTAAAGCCTCATACTGCAAAGCAAGGAGTCCAATGCTTTGTCCCCTTTCTCGCCAATTCACCATCCCCCCCCCCTCCCCGGCATACTTGAGATGCGAGACTGGCTGCCACATTAGCATCTTATAGCACGGTCAAAGACACGCCAAGCCCCCAGAGGCAATTGGGAAAAATAAAGAAGAGTTGCTTAGATATATGATTACAGAGGCAGGAGTGATAATTGCATCTCATTGGAAGTTAGAAGCAATCCCGTCAACAGATAACTGGCTGGAGAAATTAGCTGAATATGCAGTGATGGCCAAATTGACGAACACTGTCAATAAAAGGCCATTGGAAGAATTTCGAGAGAATTGGAAATTATATTATGAATATGTGTCCAATTAAATATCCTCAAATAAACCTACGCTCTTGTTAGTATACTAGAATATTAAGTAGTCTATATTATTATTATTATTATTATTTTAGTAGTCTATATTATTGATGAATTACAATTAATAAAGCAGTGATATAGTTTTTTTCCTGATTGCAGAATACTATATATGTATTGTTGATTAGTTGTTAGATTTTATAGCAGTTGATATAGTAGCTGACATAATTCAAAGTATTAAAAATGAAATGCTATATGGATAATTTTGTATGAGGGGGGATACAATATTCCACAATATAGTACTTTTGCTAATAGGGATGTAAAGTAAGTTCTTGTCATAGTTAGGTTTGGGATAATGTGCCACACAAATGTTTATGAAGTGTATAGTACAATGCTGTGTAACGTTTGTTATGTTTGAAATAATTAAAAATTAATTAAAAAAAAAAGACACGCCAAGCCAACTTACAACAACGTTCCCATTTCCACTGTATGCCACATAAGCCTTTGATGCGTCAAGAGCTTCTTTACTCCCACCGGTGATTTCCATCGAGATGACATTTGGAGAGCTAAAGGGTAGAGATAACTGGCGTCACATGTACAGCTTTTAACAGTATTTGAACAGCCCCCGTTACGAAAGAATACTAACGGCCTTCTCAAGTATGGGTATCTGATCATGGGTCTTGAAGAAAATTTCCAGTTTTAACTAATGTTCTCTTTTATCTGATGCTTTTGCAGGGCGCTGCTGTTCCTGTGGCCAAAGTGCCAAATGCCCCAGGCAAGAGGCACTGCTCAGCAAGCTCAGCCTTTGGGATGAAGGAGTTGGAATTTTAGGGGATGCGGAGAATCAGGACTTTGTTTTTCAGAAGGACCCCAGTTGCTTAAGGATGAGGAGGCAGCACCCACCTTCCAGGGACCTGCAGCCTCACAAAGTGCTCGTCGTTCCAGACTTTGTCCAGCTTGTAGCTGCTAAACTCGCTGTGAACGTAGTTGACCAAATCCTCGTCTCCAGCTGTGCCGGCCTCATGAAAAGAAGCAGAGACCCTCCTGGACACAGAGGATTGCATGTTGTCAGCTACAGCTTGCAGTCATGACAAAACAAACACCCTGACTTATGCCAGGGCTTTGAGAGGCTCTTTGCAGAGTGTTACCTGATTTTAGCTTGGAAGCTTATACCGACAAGCTTCTCCGATAATTTCTTCTGGAGGTCACCCCAGTATAGCACAGTCTCAGGTTCCGGCTCTTGCGGCGGAAGATAAACAGGTTCTTTCACAGGCGCACACTGGGCATCCTTACATGGTTCGAGCCCATTCTCACATTCTTTCGGTGCTGGCATCCGTGTACGGAAGCTCAGGAAGCCAATCAGAAACCCTAAAGATGTTTTGCACACCAGATGAAAGATTGTCAGCTTTATTAGATAAGTGACTAATGAAAGACATAATGAAGCATTATGCCAAAAGGAAAAACAGACCAAAGCAACAAATTATACTCAAGCCAGCAATTAAAAAAAAACTAAGTGCACACAAAATTAGCCTTTGCTATAAGTAACTCTAAGCTAGGCCAGTTCCTGGCCCTGACCTGGATGGCCCAGCATAGCCCAATCTTGTCACACCTCAGAAGCTAAGCGGGGTCAGCCCTGGTTAGAACTTGGATGAGCGAACACCAAGGAATACCAGGGTTGCTATGCAGAGGAAGGCACTGGCAAACCACCTCTGTTAGTCTATTGCCTTGAAAGCCCTACTGGGTCACCATAAGTTGCCCGTGACTTGATGGCACCTTCCTCCGCCACCAAAGGAAAGCCACCGTCATCCAAGAATACCCAGAGAGGTTCTTCAAGGAGGCCTAGGGCTCTTCCCCCTTTGTGACACCTATGAGCCCCCAGCCATCTCTCGTTTCCCTCCATGACCATGGGCGTAAAATTATACCAGCATCCAGGGTAGGGCCTTACTGGAAGCGAGCTGGATGCAACACGATGATGCTCAGAAACAGACATTTTAGTAGTCCTGTGACTCTCTTCAGTACTTTCTGCATGCAAACACGACCCTCGTGAATTCCTATAAAGATGCAAGTCTTTGTTTCCCCAAAAATAATGCTACCAAGAGCAAAAACACGTACATATTTCACTGGGTGAATTAAGTCTATTTGGCCCCTGCCCACACCTCTTACCGATAAGAAAAACAAGAGCTACTGTAGAGCACACGCAGCAGAGGTTTCGATTAGTATTCCTTGGCTTTACTGAATGGGTATGAACATGGTCGATGACTCCGTTTTCGCCTCCTTCCTCATCTTCAGCAGAAAGCTTCATCTCCACATGACTGTTGTCTCCATCTGGCTGCCGAGCCAGACTGAACCGGGTGTACGAGAGGGGCTCCCCTCCAAACTAGGAAGAAAGGATTCAGTCAGCTAAATTAATGCTGTTGTGTTTGCAAATATGGCACAAGCGGCCAACTTAGCAAACTCAAGCCAAAGACAGGAACGCTTTCAGAACAAAAACGATCAAGTAGCCCTGTTAGCATTCTGTTTAAGGTATTAAGTTGAACTTTGAGCTACCTCCATAAAGCTTCTGAAAAGTTGCTCAAGACGTCCTGCTGCACGTTATAGTATCAGCTCCCCTCCTTGCCTCCCCCATTTCAAAGAGCCCAAGAAATATGCAAAGTATGTCACATCTGGAACAAGGCCTTTCCAAAGTTCTTGTTTACTAATAACCATAGGTGGGAGGGAACTAGCAACTGTTTCGGGATTTCAATTGCGAGCTGTAAGCTTGTGTGCATGTAAAGTGCTGTCAAGTCACAGCTGACTTACAGTAACTCCATAGGGTTTTCAAGGCAAGAGACATTCAGAGGTGGTTTGCCATTGCCTGCCTCTGTATGGGCTGAGAGGGTTCTGAGAGAAATGTGACTGGCCCAAGGTCACTCAGCAGGCTTCACGTGGAGTGGGGAATTGAACCCAGTTCTCCAGATTAGAGTCTGCTGCTCTTAACCACTACGCCACGCTGGCTCGCATAGCTGTAAGCTTAGTATGTGCCATTCCGGTTTTATCTAATGAGTTGCAGACTTACTGATGTGTGTACTTCATTTCTGTCCTGCCTTTCTCCCCAATGGGAACCCAAAACAGATGACATAATTCCCTCAATTTTACCCTCACAACCAGCCAACAAGGCAGGTTAGGCTACAAGTGCGTAACTGGCCCACGGTCATCTAGCAAGTTTCCACGGCAGAGTGGGGATTTGAACCTGGGTCTCCCAGATTATAGTTTGACACTCTGACCACTATCATGACAGCTCAATGGACATGGACATTAACGCACAAAGCACAAAATAAGGTCAGCTTCTTGTCCCAAGGAGCCTACCCTGGCAACTAAAATTTATTATTGCAACAGAAGGTGAAAAATACTCACAAGCAGTCACACACAGTTAAGGATGGTTGCTAGAGGTGGTCAGGACTGAAGCGGGGACTGCTAGAAGCATTCAAACACTACACTGAGGACGGATGGACTAGAAAAGCCACTTCACCAATAAGCTGCCCCCTAGTAAGTACTTTTTCATCACTTTATTTGACACAATAGATCCATATGGACAACCCAAACAATGGCCAAGTCTGAACTGGAATATTAGTCTGTCTTGTTTAAAATACTGGAGTCCCCCCAATTTGATTATTCAAATACAAGTTTAGCTTGTAAAGCTTGTTCTGTGTTATTTGCAAGGGCAACAGAAAACGTATTCCGCGTAGCTAAATGCCCCATCTAGTCTTACATCAATATGGTTGCATGCGTCCCCACTTACCAAGTTATATATTGCTTTCCTGGCATGATTCATCGTTTGAGGACAACTCCTTCAGGGGTGTGATTGAAACCTATAAGTTCAAAAAATTAACAGATTAGTTGGGCCAACTATTCACTGGCACAGCTGAATACATTTATAAGTGCTTGTCCCACTAGCAGGAACACCTGCAAGTGACAGCTGAGAACTGAAACTTAAACCCTACCTTAGTTTTAAAAGCTGAACAAGGCCGTGGCATATAATACATGCAAGTCACAAGTAGGTTCAGGGAAAGGTTCAAAGCAGCTAAAAGACTGCAGGATTTTGAACCTATGCAGCTTAAATCAATCGTTTTAATACTCTGGTTTTTGTTCCACCCTGGGAAATTACACTAGTCAGATTTTTCCCTTAAATAAGCTGAAATAGGACCAATCAGCAGTCAGAACCTTTTGTCTTAAGTCACCCGCCTAAGCTGCTAACACCCCAGGTGTATTTCCACAGGATCAAAGCACTACAATCACGCCTACTGGATGAAATCAGGCTATTATAATAAGACACCCTAGATGAGCTTTGGCACATGCACATCTAGAAACTTGTGTTCTGCTTATGTATACAGATATGTAATTCTGGGCCAATGTCATAAGAACATAAGCCCTCCTGGATCAGACCAAGGCCCATCAGGTCCAGCACTCTGTTCACACAGTGGCCAACCAGGTGCCTCCAGGAAGCCCACAAACAAGGCGACTGCAGCAGCATTATCCTGCCTGTGTTCCACATCACCAAATATTATAAGCATGCTCCTCTGATCCTGGAGAGAATAGGTAGGTAGGCATCATGACTAGTATCCATCTTTAGTAGTAGCCATGGACAGCCCACTCCTCCATGAACGTGTTCACTCCCCTCTTAAAGCCTTCCTAGTTGGCAGGGACAGGGAGTTCCACAATTTAACTATGCATTGTGTGAAAAAATACTTCCTTTTATCCGTTTTGAATCTCTCACCTTTCAGCTTCAGCAGATGACCCCATGTTCTAGTACTGAGAGAAAAGCTTCTCCCTGTACACTCTCTCCATACCATGCTTAATTCTATAGATCTCTATCATGTCTCCCCTTAACCACCTTCTTTCACAGCTAAACAGCCCTAAGTGTTTTAACTGCTCCTCATAGGGCAGGAAGGTTATTTGCTGTGAACATTGAGGTCAAGGGGGGAGGGAGCTTTCTGAAGGCACAAGTTAACCCCTCCATATATTTAACATTTTGTTTGCACTTAATTCAGTGGGTAGCCGTGTCAGTCTGTCTGCAGTAGTAGAAAAGAGCAAGAGTCCAGTAGCACCTTAAAGACTAACAAAAATATTTTCTGGCAGGGTATGGCTCATACCCTGCCAGAAAATATTTTTGTTAGTCTTTAAGGTGCTACTGGACTCTTGCTCTTTTCTACTGTTTGCACTTAATGCAGTGATAGGAGAGAATAACTTGTCAAGACTGAAGGTGGGATCCCAGTTGTTGAACTACTTCTGAACCTCCCCCAAACTCTCTAAAGTAGAGTCACTTTTCACAGCAGGCCATAATCATCCCTGGTCTTTCTTGGTGGCCTCCCATCCAAGTACTAGCCTTAGCTGACTTTGCTTCTGTGATCTGACGAGATCAGGATTGCCACAACATGACTGCTACAGCTTAACTTCAGTAACACAGTGTAGATCCTTATGCAGTGCTGGCAGCTGCTGCCAAAGCAACACTTTTAAAAAATCTGCACAGCCAATCAAATCTCCAATAGTCAATTAGAAACCTGGCTGGGCAAAAGCCCTATACGGCCCCACCCACTTCCTAAAAACACTTGGCGGGCACCATGGCGCCAACTGGCACCACTTTGGGGACCCCTGCTGTAATATATTCTATTTCTATCATTTCACCTTTTTCATCCCTGTATGGCCACAGCAGTAAAGCAATCTTGTTCTCCATCACCAGTTTTGATGGTTGGGCATACCATGCCTCTCGGATCTGTGGCATATGGAGAGGACCGATCAAGGTAGTACTTAGCAGCTCAGCACAGTGAAGCTGCTGAATGGTTGGACTAGTCCAACTCCCATTTGGCTACCAAATTCTTCAGATTATCTGGGACCACCCACTCAACCTAACCCACCGCACAGGGTTATTGTGAGGATATCATGGAAAGGAGATCCATGTAAGCCTCTGTAGGTCAAGTTTGGAATAAAAAATGCAAACCACATGAAGCTGCCTTATACTGAATCAGACCCTTGGTCCATCAAAGTCAGTATTGTCTACTCAGACCAGCAGTGGCTCTCCAAGGTCTCAGGCAGCAGTCTTTCACATCACCTACTTGCCTAGTCCCTTTAACTGGAGATGCTGGGAATTGAACCTGGAACCTTCTGCATGCCAAGCAGATGCTCTACCACTGAGCCACAGCCCCTCCCCACAGATCAGATGATATGGGCTAAGTGACTGTCCCCATTAAGACTGTACAGCACAACACATGCCCAATCGCTTCCATTTTGCCAGGAACATAAAAGGCCTTTCACTGCGGGAGCACAATCTTTTAGTCCTACGGTTCTTCGCTCTTCCACTATCTCCCCTTCAAATCCCCAACAGCCGCTTCTCCCCCCTCCCCCCCAAGGCGAGGGATACTCTAGTACTAAATGAATCACATGTATATCATTTTTCTTGGGGAGGGGGGGGTACTTCTCTGATCCTCCAACTGCTATTTTGTTTATTTTTTGCTGTGAACACCAAGGTGAGGAAGGCTCCCACAACGTTTGGCTTTCTGCCAGCTACTTAAAACAGAACTGTTCAGGAAGTCATTTTTACAAAGGAAACATGGCTGCAGTATAACAGAATGATTATACTGTTCTATGTTTTTATCTTGCTGTCACTGCACTGAATGAAACTTAGTTTCTTGTGTTGTTTAAGATGTCATGTTTAATACTACGCCTAGTTTCAGATTTCTGAAAGCCTAATCCTGCTGCATCGTTTATTATGCCTCTTCATCTATTGATTATACTGACTTAAAACTGTGTAATCCACCTTGAGTCTCAGTGAGAAAGGTAGCCTACAGAATAAATCCCAACGCCCACATATGCTTACAAAGCATGAATGGTTCCCAAGAAACTGTGCACAGTACTGGAGCCAGCCAATATCTATCTGTTTCCACAAATGACAGTTCTGCATATTGGCTTGCCATTACAGTACTGTTAAGGCTAGTGAGGAGACACGGCTAAGATCTCACCCATGTCCCCGGCACGTTCCATGAGCGGGAGATAAGTGCTTCGAGGAAAATTTGAACCCACCCTCACTGGGCAGCATTCAGCTGCTATGGGCTAGATAATACAAACTGAACTCCACCTTTCCCTAGAAGGGCGGAGACTTCTATGGAAGGCGACAACTGATATGCCTAAGCTTGAGGCACAAAGAACTTCCCCTACAACACCATCTCCTTTTGCTTTAGTCGCTCTGTTATTTGAACTAACACCTAAGATGTCCTGTTCGCACTTCCTCTTCAACACAACGCCAAGAGTCATGTACATACCCTGTTTCCAGAGGGTTGCGTTGGGGACCCTTTAAAGGGTCAAATACCACCCTGCACCTTATGTTTTGACAATGCTTCCGGGATATCAGATGTCCTGATTATTCAACTTTCTTCACGGTATTGTAAGGGTTTGGATCAGCACCATCCTCAGCATTAGTAACTCGTTGTGCAAGATATACTACACCTGTAGAGCAACCCTGAAACTAATATCCCAAGGGAAAGTCCTTTAAGGTGGCAACCTCTTCTGCACAAGCTCTTCCTACAAGAACTCAGCATGTGCTGTAAGCCATGTAAATGTGGTTTTCACTCCCTGTTAAGGTCTTCATTTTACCTAGTTCAAAGCAGAATTTCAGCCAACTTAATATTTTTAAAGCTCCCTTAAACAAGCTAATCCTCCCTCTGGTTTTTGACATGTTACTCCAACTGTGAAATGGCAATTTGTCAGGCAACGTGGTGCAGTGGTTAGTGTCAGACAGATGTGGGACACCCAGGTTCAAATTCCTATTCAGCCACAGAACCTTACTGGGTAACCATGGGCCAGTCACACCCTCTCAGCTTAATTTACCTCGCAAGGTGGTTGTGTAGATAAAATGGAGGAGAGGAGCAGGATATCTTCACTGGACAGAAAGGGGGAGTATCAATGACCAAATAAATTTCAACTGGTCACCTATCAGCTTGAGAAACCCTTATCACTTAATGGCTGCATACTGGAAGCATGTTTGGTCAGTTTTGGTCACTGCAATTTAAGAAAGATGTAGACAAGCTGGAGCGTGTCCAGAGGAGGGCAACAAAGATGGTGAGGGGTCTGGAGACCAAGTCCTATGAGGAAAGGTTGAAGGAGCTGGGTATGTTTAGCCTGAAGAGGAGAAGACTGAGAGGGGACATGATAACCATGTTCAAGTACTTGAGGGGCTGTCATAGAGAAGATGGTGCTGAGTTGTTTTCTGTTGCCCCAGAAGGTCAGACCAGAACCAATGGGTTGAAATTAAATCAAAAGAGTTTCTGTCTAGGCATTAGGAAGAATTTCTGTCTAGGCATTAGAAGAATTTTCTAACAGTTAGAGCAGTTCCTCAGTGGAACAGGCTTCCTCAGGAGGTGGTAAGCTCTCCTTTTAAGAAGAGGCTAGATGGTCATCTGTTAGCAAAGCTGATTCTATGACCTTGGGCAGATGATGAGAGGGAGGGCATCTTGGCCATCTTCTGGGCATGGAGTAGGGGTCACTGGGGTGTGTTGGGGGGGAAGGTAGTTTGGAATTTTCTGCATTGTGCAGGGGGTTGAAATAGTTGACCCTGGTGATCCCTTCCAACTCTATAATTCTAAGAATACCTTCCAAGAAGAATGTCTTATAAATCCACAGCACTACTGCTCTGACCCCAAATCCAAATTTCTGGAGGGTCTGGGGCTAGAAGACAGCTGCCACGTGTCGTGTTAATAGCTGGTAGACCAGTGCTGACACAGTGAACTTTCATTCTACAGCCCAACTTTCATTCTATAGCACCTTCAATTTTATCACTGAGAGGGCACCAAGTACGAATTAATGTCAAGAGACATTTTAATGTGCTGCCCGCCATCTCACCCACCGTTTTCTTTAGTGTGCCCCCCCATGGTTTTTCAGTGTTGCTACTACTAGCTAGGACAAGCACCCAAATGCTAGAAAAGTACAGCGGTCCAATGCCAGCCAAACCTGGGCAGAGCTGATCAGTGCTTTTAACAATACCATGCTTTTTTTTCAGTTGCAAACACTGGACTCTTTAGACTCCAGACAGAAGAGCAATGGTTATAACTCAGTGTCAGAAAGTGAGCTAAAGATGTATTTCCCCATCACGATGCACGGCTGAAGTGAAATTAGGAAGGGGTTACATCCTGCCCCGCCACAAGAGCGGTGAGAACTGTTTTGCAGGCAGAAGCGTATTGCATTAACACACGTTTAAAGCAGGCATCCGCTCCAGCAGTGGCTAAGTAACAATACTGCTGAAGCGGATGCCTGCTTTAAACAAGAGGATCAGAGGCAAGCAGGTGCTCTATCAAGCAAGCCGAGAGGCAGAAGCGGCAGCTCTCAACTGTTGCCAAGATCATTTACCTTTACCTGCCATGCCATCTCTTCATAAGGGAAACGGTGTGACCACGTGCTCCAAGTCATGGCTCCCTTTCCCAGCTGCACGTAGGCACTGACTGCAGGCCTTCCTAATTACACAACCAGCTATTATGCAGCAAGGCCTGCCCTCGTGCTACTGAGATACTAATTCACCTTCAAATAGTTTGCATCCATAAACCATGGCCATGACCCATTTCTACCCCTCCTATAGCACCATTGCCCTTCCCAGGAGTGAGCACTTAATCTAGCGATCCACAGACCCCCATACAGCACTCTAAATCCTCCCCCCCCTCATGCGCCACAAAAACCACGTGCGCAATGACATTTACTCCGTGCAGAAGACCCAGCCTCTGCCAGAGACCTTTCCCCTCCCTGGTAAAGGTCATTCATTCATCCACATGGCAAGGCCCTCAAAAGTATTTGCCCAATGCAGCGTAGCCCACCTCCCAGAAACGAGTTTTTAAATTCCTATTCAGGGCACTGCAAATATCCCCCCACCCCCACACTTTTATCCTCACTTTGAGACCAGTTAGGACGAAGCAACCTGTCTCAAGGTCAGAAGCATCGGCGGCTGAGCAGGGGATTCGAACTCTGCACTCCCAGGGCACTAATTAGCCACCCAACCCCGTTCCGTCTTGCAAGTCCCTTGCAAAGGCCGCTCAGGCGCCCCTTAACCCTCTCTCCCCCCCCCCGCAAATACAGGGCAGGATCCGAGCCTCTCCTCCTCCCCAGCCCATGCAACATTTCCCCACGCCAGCAAGCCAGGCGGGAGGGGAGCGTCGCTCCCTCCTCCGCCCCAGCACGATGAAAGGTGCGAGCAAGCCAAGCCCTGCCGCAATGCGGGACTCCTTTTGTGCCTCGGGGCCTGGCTAGGCGGGGGCGCCCGTAAAAGGGCTTGGAGGGAGAGGAGGAGGGGGGAAGAAAGATCACAAGCGAGGGGCTTTGCAAGCGGGAACTGGGGCCCGTGCAAAAGCAATGAATGAAAACGGGGGGAGGGGGAGGCGCTAAAGCCCTGCCCGAAGCAGCGGCGCCTCCTGAGCTACTGCCTCCCACCCGTTTCCCACGAGGGGCAACGCACGCGTGCAAAGAAACCCCGCACCGCTTGGCATATGGGGGCGCATGCGCACTGGTGGAGGCCGCCCCGACAGAGGACCCCCCCCCCCATTCCCTTGCCCCGACCACCTTCTATTCGGCACGGCGGCCCGTTCCCTTCCCCGCCACGGTCCTTGGCCCGCCGCCGCACGTCGCCGCGGCCTCCGAGAAAGGACGAGCAGAGGGCGCGTCGGTCTCACGCCGGGCCCCGCCCCTTTAACGCTTCACTCACCGGCGCTCTCCGCGCTCCGCAGCCGCGCTCAGGGAAAAAGAGACCGCCGCTCGCCAGCCGTACTTATCTAGGCCCTCGGCAGCCAATCGCTGGGCGCGCGGCCTACGGGAGGCGGGGCGAGGAGGAATTAAGCGTATGGGGACGAGGGAGGAAGGCGGGAAAAGTAGGGGGGAATTCAAGAGGGGGGGAATTTAGGCCTGTTTTAAAAAAAAAAAAAACACTCTGTCAGAGACTAGAGAGAGGCGCTTAAAAATAATGTCGATGCCCAACAAATTAAAAAATTGTTTTGATTAAAGACAGGTTTTTTTTTAACCGGCTGTAAAGCGTTGCCGGGCTGAAAGAGGAGGGGGCTGGGAAAGGGGCGCGTGAGGCGGTGACAGTTGGAAGGGAGGGAGGAGAGGCGGGAAAGGAACGACCTGATTGGTTAAGACGATGCGCGCGCCTTTCTCCCCCATACGTCGCCTGTACTAACTGACAGTTCGAGCTATACCACTTCATGCTGCGGGGGGGGAGTATTATCTCTCTAATTTAATGTGCCTCTGAGTCAAATAAGGTGCGGGGGGGGGAGCTCACACATAGAAATCTAGACTGTCAGGGAAAAGAGCTACTTTTCTACAGGGAGGGGTTGTAAAACATTTATTTATTTGCAGAATGTAAACCCAGCTATTGTGTCCTCATCAAAGGCGCCAAGGTTACCCAGATCCAAAACATACATAGTAAAAGCACACCTTAAAATGGGACAGGGTAAAAGCTGGAACGGGCATTAAACAAATAATAGTTCCTCAAAAAACAGTGGTGTGCCTTATGCTCTGTCTGCGTTTTGATTTCTAAAATATTGTTCTCGAGTGTCTGGAAGGCACACCACTGTTTTTTGCAGTACTATTATTTTTTTAATGCCTGTTCCGGAGTGTTCTTTTTTTTTCTTTTTTTTTGTGAAATTTTTTATTAGTTTTTATAATATAAATTTTCCATGTTAACACACAACAATAAAAATAATATAAAAAACTAAATCATAAGTAATGTTGTTATAGTTATTTAAGTGCTAAATAAAAAATAAAGGAAAATTTATTGGCTTCCCCATCACCTCCGTCCGCCTCTTAATAAAGTATTCTATCCCATCGTGATATGGTCTGATCTTAATTAATCTTATATCTCAATTAAGTTTCAGTCACAATATGCTATTAATATAATTGATTACATTTCTTAATGTTAACAATGTCATCTCGATCAGATTAAAAGGTACTTGGAGTGTTCCTGAGGCATTTTGGCCCAGAAAAGGTTAACAAGTGTGCTCTCTCACCGCGTTTCGATTTCTAAAATATTGTTCTGGAGTGTCTGGAAGGCATGCCACTGTTTTATGCCCCAATAAAATTTCTTGCATTTTTAGGTGTTGCAAGAGTTAGTTTCGCTGCAACAGACCCCAACTGACCCCTTTGCAAAAGCCTAATATACAGTTCTCAAGTCTGTCTTTGTTTTGCAGGGCATGAGCAGAATGGAGAGTTTCTACTCCCCTTCCTGAATTTAGGCTCTGAAAAATGTAGATTGTATTAGTGCAGGGGAGATAAATATAATATTCAGTGTGTACCAGTAGGTGAAACCATATCGAACTTTTGCCAGATGAATTCTCTTTTCCAGTACAGAATTTATGGCTGCAAAGGAACCAGGCCCAGGATTTCCACCACCACCCCCCTCTGGTGGGAGAGACAATAACCTTCTTCAGCAAAGATAGGTAATGCATGCCACAGACATGCAAAGACCTGCTATATCCGGAGTCTTGTGATCCCAAAATTACTTCCAAAATCATACATCATCCAATGATTTAAGCATTAATTAACTTTACTTGCACTAATGGTTAATGGTAAAGCTCTGTAAGACAGGAATTTAGGGATGCGGTTTGGTTTTAAAGGCTGAAGCGTTTGAGAACAGCAAGGTAGATAAGAAATAGGGATGCCAGCCTCCAGGTGAGACCCGGGGATCCCCCAGAATTACAGCTCATCTCCAGAGATCAGTTACCCTGGAGAAAATGGATGCTTTGGAGGGTAGACTGTATGGCATTGAACCCCACTGAAGTCCCTGTCCCCCCCAGGCTCCATCCTAAATCTTCAGGAGCTTCCCAACCTGGATCTGGCACAACCCTATCCCCCAACCCCTGCGGTTGGCCGGGGTGCAGGCGGGCTGGCAACCGTATGCTTGTCTGAACCTAACTCCGGCCACCATTTTATACTTGCACTCACTATCCTGTACCAGAATTCCAAAGGTGCCTACAGGATGAAAAAGGCTGGACATCTCTGCTCTAGACAATAGATCTCTATTTGTTTGGGCAGCTTTGACAATTCAAAACAAATAAATTCAGGCCACGATGTTATGTGGATCATTCCCATCTCCTCTAACCATCATTTTATTCCTGTAGCAAAAATCCATTTCCAGGTAGTCTAAATTTGCTTGTTTGCCCAGTTTAATACATACTCAATTTGGATATTTGAATGTGCATACAATATTTTTGTTCTTTTAGATCTCATTTGGGCTTGAACCAGTAAAACTGACAGGATCCTCCAGAATTTGTGGTGGGGAGGGGGGTTACCTGAGGTTACTCGGGTGGTTACTGGAACCCTTTTGTGAACAGGCTGAATCATTCTAGTTTGACACCTGCTCTGGGAAGAATAAAACAAACACTCAGGAGCCATGATAATAAATTATGGCTTGCAACTGCAAATGGATGTACATTTTTAATAGAGGCTATGTGTAGGGTACGTGGCCTATAGGTGGCCTATAGGTGGGCTGGCACACCACCACCTAGCCACACGGCTTTGCTCCGTGGCCTATAGGTCGGCTGGCACACCACCACCTAGCCACACGGCTTTGTTCCTAACGAGCTGGCAGACCACCGTCAGGGCATTGCCATAGCATACCCCAGAGCTCACTCCCGACGGGTTGGCATAGCACCGTACCACACAAGGCCTTGGGCTAGTCAGGCGTACTGCGTCAGTTAGGCTGCCCCTCAGCAGAGGGGTTTAGAACAATAGACAAAGGCTTCTAGTTCCTGCTATCTCTGCCGCTGCCATGGTTACTTACAACAGTTGCAAGTTACAAGCAGATTATTTACTACTTCCTATAAATAAAGCGCAGCTCTGTGACCAGAGGTCTGTTTTCCTTGACACCGAGTCTTTGTCTTCATTCTCCCAATTCCCACATCTGGTGACCTCCGACGTGATTCACTGGATCCCGCCCGCTTACCACGACTGGAAAAGGTTTACGAGTACTCTCAGCTCTTTGGCTCCCTCAGCTCATTGGCTCCCACAGCTTCGGCTCCCATTGGTAAGTATGGGTGAAACATTATCTTCAGAGCAGGTAAAGCATGCTGAAGAACTTTATCAATTGGTGAGACATAGCGGGGACTCAGTGTCGACAGCAGACCTTAAGGATCTCCTTCGGGAGATTGATTGTCAGTGTCCCTGGTATCCCCAGGAAGGCACTTTCAAATCAGGAGACTGGGAAAAGATAGGAAGGGAATTGAAGGGTGAGCCCCATGCACCAGTGCAATATATTCTTGCCTGGCAAAAGGTTTATAGAGCTGTCTGCGCTGGGACGCCAGCGGACAACATGCTCTTGAAACCTGCTATGGAGGTGACACCGCCCCCCTATCCGGCTCTCCTCCCTGCAGCCTCGTCTTTGGCTCCCTTATCTCCTTCTCCCACTTGTCCACCGCCTCGATCAAAAGTGGCGTTGGCAGTCCAGGCAGCCCGCTGTAATGGGGACCTGGATCTTTCCGAAGAGTGGGAGGGAGATCCACCTGCGTAAATCTTTCTCTGCCTTGAAACAAAGTCCCAATGAGTCATATGCAAGTTTTGTAAATCGGCTTAAAAATGCCATCTCACTGTTTTCACTGCCAAAAGCCCAATCACTTTAGGAGTACGTGCCGAGCCCCCGGTGGGGGAGCCTACCGAGGGAGTGGTGCTAACACTCCTAACTCTATGTTGCACAAGCACTTCAACAAACCCTCCCTGGAGAGGTTGCCCTTGTTTCCATGCGTGCTGAGGCTCCTCCTGGCACATACCTGGCCTTACCTACCTGTGCAGCCCAGCAACAGGGGATCAATGTGCAACCGGACAAGGTTGTGGTCCAGGACAATTGTATTTGTTGTTTTGCAGTGTTGGAGCGCTCTTCCTTTGAATTTAAAGGAAGGTGCTTCCTGTGCACACCTTGTGCCGCTCCCGCCCTCGGGAGTGGACAAGGGGGATTTTTCTTCTGATTCCTTACAGATTGCCTTGGTCACCGAGAACATCTGGCACCAGAAGCCAATTCGTGAGTATAAGGTGCAAGGTAAAAAATTAAGAGGTCTTCTCGATACTGATGCTAATGTTTCTGTGATCACCCCTCAGGATTGGGACCCCTCCTGGCCTCTAGAACGGTCAGCTGCTGTCTGGGGGGTGGGGGGTTCCACGCCGGCACAGCAAAGTGCTCGGCCTCTCCTTGTCACTACCACAACTGACCAGCAGGTGGGGTACGTGACTCCCATTGTCGTCCCACTTAAAGTCAATCTTTGGGGACGAGACCTTTTCTCTCAATAGGAGGCTACTTTAGTCACTAATGACTAAGCCTCGTGCCCTTGCCTTATCATGGCTTTCTACAGACTATGTGTGGATCGACCAATGGCTACTGCCTGGTGAAAAATTGGAAGCTTTGCAACGCCTAGTTGCAGGGTCATTTGGTTCCTTCCACTAGTCCCTATAATACTCCAGTGTTTGTCATCGAAAAGAAATCTGGCAAATGGCGTTCAAAGCATGATTTGCGCGCCATCAATAAAATTATCAAACCTATGGGTGCCTTACAGTGTGGCTTACCCAACCCAAACATGATCCCTCGTAATATGGCTATCATTGACCTTACAGCCTCAGGATCAAAAATATTTTGCCTTTAAACTCAACAGTCACATGTCTATAAGTCCATTTTTGTGGACTTATTAGGTCACCTCACACTCCCAAAATATCCATAAGTGTCTGCAACGGCAATAGCATGCACCAGATGCTCAAAAATCACATCTCCAGGCCATTCCGGGAGAATCTCCAGGCCATTCCAGGAGAATCTCCAGGCCATTCCGGGAGACACCCCCATGTCCATATTCTGGTGGAAGTTATGAAGGTTATAATATGTACAAATAGTGTAGAGAAAATAATGAATTTACAATGTAGTTCTTCAAAGGAAGGTGGGAACATGAGACTGCAGCTCATGGTACACGTGGTAAGATGGAATCTTAATAACAAAGTCAGTGAAAGAAATGGATTGTATAAATAATGTGAATGATTCTACAGTGGTAACTATGTTTAATTGGACTACATCTGCATCGAAGCAATTAACTGCAGAAGTTTCCCACCAGCCATTAAAATGTATATATTTGAATGTTTATGCTGTCTTTGTGGGTGTGACACCCAGGGCACTTTGGCCTCTGGATCTGCATGCCATAAACCTTTCCCCCTCTTTTTCTCTCCTGCTCTCTGTTTCTCTGCTACACACTTCACTCAGTGTGCCTAAACAGCACACAAACACGTTCACATTCTTAAAGTTGCAACAATTCTATGCCAGCCAGCTCGCTGTACTCCCCTCCCGTTGCTACGGCAAAGACCTTCAGTAGCATCTCCTGACCAAAGAATTAGTTGTTTAAAAGGTTCTATTGTTCCTTGGAAATAACTTTCTGTGCTTAAGTCAACTGCAGTTCTAACACTTTTTGTCCTTTTAGGGTCCCTTTGTATGGGCCCATTTTATTTTTGCGTTTTGCAATTCTATACTAAAATTAATGGAAATTATAAAAAATCTCCACATTTTTTTCTTTTGCTTAGTCCTTTTTTTTTACTTTTTCAAATACTTCTGAAAATTTGTTTCATGTTTGTCACATTGATCTTTTTCCCCATGATGCAGTCAATCTCATTTCCAACAGTTTGTATGTGTGTAATGTCATTTCTCAGGTGGAAGGAAGCTACGTGTCTCCTTCCTGTGATGACAATCTCCTGAGTCTGTTCATTGCTTTGCGCAATCAATTGGCAAAGCGCACTGGATTGCTGTTTGTTGCTCATATTCGCAGTCGTCAGCCCTTTCCTGGCATCATCTCTAAAGGAAATGCCCGGGCTGACTCCCTTGTTTCCTATGCAGCTCTCTCCCCCATTGAGAGCCATGCCATGCATCACCAAAACGCCAAGGCCTTGGCGAAACAATTTCACTTGCCCCTTGCAGAAGCCTCTGCCATCATTCAGCAATGTCCTCAGTGTTCTGGACAGGCTTCCTTTTCTTCCACTGGTGTCAACCCTCGAGGTTTTGGAGCCAATCAATTGTGGCAAATGGATGTTACTCAGTTTTCTTCATTTGCTCCCTGGAAATGTCTCCATGTGGTTGTGGACACCTACTCTGGTTACCTGTTTGCTACTCCCCAAAAGGGTGAGAAAGTTAAGCACGTTTGCACCCATTTAATTCGTGCCTTTTCGGTTATGGGTGTTCCCTCTGCTCTGAAAACAGGACAATGGCCCTGCCTATTGTTCCTCCGCCTTTGCTGCCTTTTGTGATCGGTGGCAAGTGCGCCATACCTTTGGCATCCCATATAATTCCACGGGCCAAGCCATCGTGGAACGTGCCAATGGCACTCTCAAAAGAATGCTTGAAAAATTGAAAAAACAAGGGGGAGTTGGCCTCTCCCTCTTGGACAGAGAGGGCCTACTAGCTCAGGCTCTCTTTACCCTCAACCATCTTAACCTTCTCTCTTTTAATTCAAAATTTGTTACTAGGACTCAGCGGCACTTCCAAATTGACATGCCGCTGCCACAGCCCCTGGTGCGCTACCGCCGCCTCCCCGACCCCCGCTGGCACGGGCCGGTGCCTCTCATCACGTGGGGCCGGGGCTACGCTGCAGTCCAAACATCTACCGGACCGTTGTGGGTGCCTGCACGGTGTGTTCGCCCTGATCTCCATGGCGTGGCATCAGAGACTCCCCAACCCGAGTCCTCAAGCCAACCCGATTCCTCACTTCCGCCTTCAGTTGGCGGACCCTGAGCCTATGGCCGAGAGGCGTCGTGGTCGTCGCAGATCGAGCCCTCCAGTAACTTGGGGGGCCCTCAAAGGCTTGTCTGAGCAAGCCCAACAGGAGTTGGCTAAGCAGCACCTGCCTATGACCCCAGGGAACTTTCTGGCTGCTGTTTTTGCTCAGCTGACTGTGAACTCAGTTATGATCATCTTGTGTTTTTGTCTCCTGAGCTCTGGAGTGCAGGGGGTTAAGCATGAGTCCTCTGCTCCGAACTTATGGGTTCGTCATGCTTCTTACATGTTTGCTTTTCATGGCAAGAACGTTTCTCTGATTTATGAGCCTCCTCTCTCTGCCTCTGCTATGTCCTTTTTGCCTACTCCCTTTAACTCTCCTGAACTGGTTCTGTCTGAACTACAACATTTGAACCACTCCATGCTGTTTGCCTCCACCACTGACCCTCACTGGAATAGTACTCCTTTCCAAAGGTTTCGCTTTCATCGCTACCTACCTGGGTTGTGCTTCTGTTGTTATGCTAGCAATCCTCTGTTTTCCCACTGGACTTATAAGACTGCTGCTGATCAGATGTGGGGAAATAATGCAGCCAATTATACTGCTTGTTCTGACCGCTTTTACCTTTGGGGTACCTTTAACTCTTCTTTCCAACCCAATCTCCATCTCATGAACACTACCACACAACAGTTGTATCACCGTTTACCGATGTTTTCCCCAAATGCTTCCCTGCTCACATCCGGAAGCATTTGTGGCAATTGGCTCATCCGAGACCCCAACCTTTGGTTCTTTTGGGGGTCAGGGTGGGCTACCAACTATCATCCTGGAAAATATCAGTGTGCAGCTCTTGGGTATCTTACCTTGCCAGTCCAAGTCCTGGATGCTTCTGGGACACCTTTAGCCAATCACAAAGTGAGGCGTGCCGCAGCGGCCCCCCTTGGCCCCGGGTGTTCAGATGAGGTTATTGTGGACACCCAACTCAGTGGGGGAAGCGACTGGGGTCGCGCCATAGGGGCTGGTCTTACTGGGATTTTGACTCTGGGGAGCTACCCAGGGATCATTGCCCAGGAGAACCGCCGTTCCATCTTAGGCCTCACTTGTAGGTTAGAAATGACTGTTAATGCTACAAGCCGCTTAATTCAAGATTTACAGCAAGAGATTTCTGAATTGCATCAAATCACCTTACAGCATCGCTTTGCCTTAGATTTTCTCCTGGCTCGACAAGGTGGGTTTTGTAAAATTGTTGGTCAGGCAGGTTGCAAGGTCACATTCCATGACCTCAACAAAACCATTGAGGACGAGCTGGAGAAATTGCGTCATATGCTCACTAACAATGTTATTACTTCCAGAGCTCCTGGTCTTTTTGATTGGTTGACCAGCTGGCTACCTGACTTTGGGTGGCTGCGAGCAACTTTTTTAGCGTTACTTGGAATCATTGCTGGTTTTATTGCATTGGGGTGCTTTGCCCAATGTCTTCCTGGTCTTTACAATATGTGTGCTTTCTCTAAGGAGCACGTTCAACGCCGTGTTATGTACTACGCATATCATCAGCTTAAAACGAAAAAGGGGGAGCTGTAGGGTACGTGGCCTATAGGTGGCCTATAGGTGGGCTGGCACACCACCACCTAGCCACACGGCTTTGCTCCGTGGCCTATAGGTCGGCTGGCACACCACCACCTAGCCACACGGCTTTGTTCCTAACGAGCTGGCAGACCACCGTCAGGGCATTGCCATAGCATACCCCAGAGCTCACTCCCGACGGGTTGGCATAGCACCGTACCACACAAGGCCTTGGGCTAGTCAGGCGTACTGCGTCAGTTAGGCTGCCCCTCAGCAGAGGGGTTTAGAACAATAGACAAAGGCTTCTAGTTCCTGCTATCTCTGCCGCTGCCATGGTTACTTACAACAGTTGCAAGTTACAAGCAGATTATTTACTACTTCCTATAAATAAAGCGCAGCTCTGTGACCAGAGGTCTGTTTTCCTTGACACCGAGTCTTTGTCTTCATTCTCCCAATTCCCACAGCTATGCAAGCCAAAAACCATAGCAGAGATAACTCTTTGATGCTCCCTACCCATTTTAATAATGTGATTATTAGGAATAGCTTACCACATGGCTCCTTGTGTGTCTTGTGAAATTCCCGAAAAAGAAGAGACACTAGAGATCATATTGCAAATTTATGTTGGTTACTGGAGCATTGGAGAGGATTTCAGAAGAAAATCAACTTGTGTTTCATAGATTACAGCAGAGCTTTTGACTGTGTGGATCATGAAAAACTATGGCTGGTTTTAAAGGAAATGGGTGTGCCACTACATCTGATCGTTTTGATGCGTAACTTGTATTCCGGAGAAGAGGCCACTGTTAGGACAGAATATGGAGGAACAGAATGGTTTCCAACTGGCAAAAAGTGTCAGACATAGATGTATTTTATCTGTCTATCTCTTCAGTATGTGCAGAACATATCATAAGAAAGCTGGGTTAGATTTAAATGAAGGTGGAGTGCAAATTGGTGAACGGCACATTAGCAATTTGAGATATTCAGATGACGCCACGTTACTGGCAGAAAGCAGTGAAGACTACTTC
The DNA here is from genome assembly GCF_029931775.1 of Euleptes europaea. NCBI lineage: Eukaryota > Metazoa > Chordata > Lepidosauria > Squamata > Sphaerodactylidae > Euleptes > Euleptes europaea. The sequence continues at coordinate 3,894,129 of NC_079316.1, forward strand.
AACTACTGATGAAGGTTAAAGATGAAAGTGCCAAAGCAGAATTACAGCTGAACATCAGGATGACAAAAATAATGACTGCTGGGGAAATACACAACTTTAAGACTGATGATGAAGAAACTGAAATTATTGTTCAAGATTTTCTGTTCCTTGGCTCCATCATTAACCAAAAGGGAGACTGCACCCAAGAAATCAGAAGGAGATTGAGGGCAGCCATGAAGGAGCCAGAAAATATTCTTAAATATGTATAAGAATGTATCACTGGTGACCAAGATCAAGATAATTCATGCCACAGTATTCCCCATTACTATGTATGAGTGTGAAAGTTGGGCAGTGAAGAAAGCTGACAGGAAGAAAGTGGATTCCTTTGAAATGTGGTGTTGGAGGAGGGTTTTACAGATACTGTGGACTGCCAAAAAGACAACTCAGTGGGTTCTAGATCAAATCAAGCCTGAACTCTTCCTAGAAACTAAAATGACTAAATGGAGGGTATCATATTTTGGTCACATTATGAGAAGACAAAAGTCACTAGAAAAGACAATCCTGCTAGGAAAAGTAAAAGGCAGGAGGAAAAGAGACCCAACATGAGATGGATTGACTTTATAAAGGAAGCCACGGCCCTCAGTTTGCAAGACCTGAGCAAGGCTGTTAACGATAGGATGTTTTGGAGGTCATTAATTCATAGGGTTGCCACAAATTGGAAGTGACATGACGGTTCTTCACGCACACACAATAATTCCAGTTCATTTGGGGCCCGTTCAAACAACAAACTGGTACTTTAAGGATACAGGTTGGTCTATGTCATCTACTTTCTGCAGATGGCATTCACCCTCTGCATGGACCCAAGGAGGGATTGCTACATGGGAAGGTTCTAAGCAAAGTTACATAAACACTGCCGAGAGACTTAATGGGGGGGACGGTGAGCAGGATGCAGGCTTTTGCTCAGGATAATTGCTTTGAACTGCTTCCTCTTCACTTTGCAAATCAGCTACTATTTAGAGTTCTTGGGTGGCAGATGAAAATAAACCTGCCCTTAAAATGGTAACCCACGTTCCTGGGCACTTGGTGAGTTAAACAGACAGACAAATGATCCCAGAGCTCAAACAGTAATGGCTAGTGTTTGGGGGAAATTATTGTCTCATTGCACCATTAAGGGGTCAGTTCACTGACTCCTGTTTAAAAATAAGGTAAAGGTCCCCTGTGCAAGTACAAGGCAACTGCAGGAGTACAGCAGAAAAGTTTATCTTAATGATCCACTTTTAACATACCCTTGTGGATTTCTAAATTCACCTTTGACACACCAATCCTCATCCAAGAATTTTTTGTTCTTTCTTGTCTGGATTTTTTGCTCGTCTGTATTTTTGCCCTCCCCCTCTTGTTTTGGGTTAAAGTTTGCGGCCTTGGTAAAAAAACAAAAAAAAATCTGGACTTTGGGTGTACCATCTGGATAGCATGTTTTTAAACTTTCAAAAATACTGAGCCATCAGTCTATGGGCCACAAAAGGAAACGAAATAGAAAAGTGAAATTTGAAAATATGGAAGGAATTACCAGTTTAGTCAAGACACGTGCAGAATGGAATCTTCTTAGATTTATTACTGGGGGTGGTGTGGGATTTGAGCCATTAATTACCCTGGGCTTATGGCTGGGGCAAAACACGGCACCCAAGATTTCCCTACGGTACTGAGGCTTCATCTTGGCCCATGGCAGAGGCTGAGCATCCATTTCTAAGCATGAGTCTGTCATGCCTAGACAAGCATACTGTAGAAGGCACGGGGCACGCATAAAAACTGAACTGTGGAGACTTAAGTTGGAAGCAATAAAACCACTTCACTATCTCTTCAGACACACCAAAGCCTGGAGACCAACGATAGTTCTGAAGAGAGCTGAAAGTCGTTTGAGAGAACCGGTGAAATGCCTGAAATCATTATATGTTATTGAAAATGTATTCTTTCACTGAAGAAATGTATTCATTCACTAAAAATGTATTGGAAATGTATTCTCTGATTTGAAATATATTCTTTGTACTCAATAAAGTATATCTGCACTCATGAACATGCCACACTCAGCATATTAGAGGTGGCTTGTATAGTTACACCAAGCACTTGCATATGTTGCAGGCCTCAAGTATAAGAGGCCCACTCTTGCTCCTTAGTTAGAAGCTAATTAAAGAATCCATAGATGGCCTTAGTTTGCTTGCATAAGCTGGTTTTTGAGAGGTAAGAACCAGCTAGGAACCCTCTTAGTTGGCCTTGGCAGCTGCCAGGGTCCAAGATAAGAAGAACTGCAGTAATTTAGGATCAAATAGAGAAGCACCTGGGAATGTGCGTCTTCACTGCTCATTAGTGAGAATGAGATCACCATTTCTATGTAACGCCTCCTAATCTCTAATAGGGTATTCAAATCCTTAAATATCTATTATTGGTTCTATGTATGGACTCCATGTATTTCGTCTTTTGTACCTCCCATTACCAAAGATTATATCCGTGCTTGCACTCCTTTGATGTTTGTGTGAATTGTCCTGCGCATTTTGGGCAATTTTCACCCGGTGTGTATATTGGGCCTAATAAACAAACTGATTTGAACTATCAACCTCCTACTGTGTTATTGTCATTGGGAATTGATACAATAATACAGGCTTATCACCGGCATGGTGCACCTTCATCGTTTCCAAACCTTCTATCTTTAGAGGACCCATTTCGACGTATTGTTTTATTTAGTACACTTGTTACCTGCTTTCTCCCTCGTCGGGACCCAGAGCGGCTTACATCATTCTCCTCTCCTGCATTTTATCCTCACAACAACTCTGTGAGGTAGGTTAGACCGAGAGAGTGTGACTGGCACAAGGTTACCCAGTGAGTGTCCATGGTACAAGTGAGGAATTGAACCTGGGTCTCTCAGATATATGGTTGCCAACCTCCAGGTACTAGCTAGAGATCATTTATAAATGATTTGGATGAAGGAATAGAGGGGATGCTTATTAAATTTGCAGATGATACTAAATTGGGAGGGGTAGCAAATACGGTAGAAGACAGTGCCAAGATGCAGGATGATCTTGACAGGCTGGAGAAATGGGATAGAACGAATAAAATGCACTTCAACAAAGACAAATGTAAAGTTCTGCATTTAGGTAGGAAAAATCAAATGCATAATTATTGGATGGGGGAGACTTGTTTGAGCAGTAGTGTGTGTGAAAAGGATCTTGGGTCTTAGTAGACCAAACACTGAACATGAGTCAGCAGGAAAGGTTGAAGGAGCTGGGTATGTTTAGCTTGAAGAGGAGACGACTAAGAGGGGATATGATAACCATGTTCAAGTACTTGAAGGGCTGTCATATAGAGGAGGGTGCCGAGTTGTTTTCTGTTGCTCAGAAAGGTCGGACCAGAACCAATGGGTTGAAATTAAGTCAAAAGAGTTTCCATCTAGACATTAGGAAGAATTTTCTAACAAAGAGCAGTTCCTCAGTGGAACAGGCTTCCTCGGGAGGTGGTTAGCTCTCCTTCCCTGGAGGTTTTTATGAAGAGGTTAGATGGCCATCTGTCAGCTCAGCAATGCTGATTCTATGACCTTAGGCAGATGATGAGAGGGAGGGCATCTTGGCCATCTTCTGGTCGGGTGTGGAGGGGGGAGGTAGTTGTGAATTTCCTGCACTGTGCAGGGGGTTGGACTTGATGACCCTGGTGGTCCCTTCCAACTCTATGATTCTATGATTCTATGCCATTACAACTGATTTCCAGCTGAAACAGCAGGGGTTCTCAACAAGGGGGGAATCCCCCCTGGGGGGATTTTAGGGTTCTGGGGGGGGGGGGAATTGGGACCACTATTCAGCAAAGTGTGATGTCCTGTAGATGATGTACAATCTGTAAAATTGTAGTTTGTTTTTCATTTAATCTGCACTGTTCAATAAAGTTTATGACTATCTTGGGAAGGGGGGGATTACATTCTGAACGGCAGTGAAAGGGGGGAATGGAGCAAAAAAGGTAGAGAACCACTGCGATAAAGATCAGTTCACCTGGAGAAAATGGCCGCTTTGGCAATTGGACTCTATGGCACTGAAGTCCCTCCCCTCCCCAAACCCCACCCTCATCGGGCTCCACCCACAAAACGTCCCACCGGTGGCAAAGAGGGACCTGGCAACCCTACCCTGATACTAGTCCGACACTCTTAACCGCTACACCACACTGGTTCACATGTCTGCCATGGAATTTCTGTGTGTCTCCCCTGGGAGGTTTTGTGCAATGCAGAATATTCTGGGCCTGTTTTTCAGGGTGTAACATAAAGTTACCAACTCCAGATTGGGAAATTCTTGGAGATTTGGGATGGAGTCTAAAGAGGGTGGGGTTTAGGGAGGGTAGGGAACACAGCAGCGATACAATGCCACATTGGGTCTACCCTCCAAAGCAGCCATTTTCTTAGGGGAACTGATATCTGTAGTCTGGAGAACAGCTGTAATTCTGGGAGATCTCCAGGCTAGACCTGGAGGCTGGCAACCCTGATGCACTGTCTATTCCCAGAGGGTAGTGTTTCATCATCAAACTGCAAATGCACTGTCAACACTGTGGCTGCAAATCACAAGGCCGGGATACTGGTTGAGAACCTCTGAGAAGCATCCAAGTTTTGCAAAACACAATTTGAAGTCCATTGACATGCACTAATTTTTCTTTCATCTGCCAAGCAGGCAGATTTCATGGGTTTCTGACACCACTTTGAAAAGCTGCAAACCTGTTAACCCGAAGTGAAGGTGAGTTCAATGTTATGTACATCCTGAGCAGTGACACCTTTTCCAATTTACCTTCAGCTCTCTGTAAATAAGCTGATAGTCTCCCTGACTCTTGATGGGCTGAGAAATCGAATATAAGCATCCTGTCTCTAATCAATCTTTGGTATTACATGTCCCAGGGGTGTCGTCCCTGTCTCCCGCCATCACTAGTCCTTTCAGCTGGAGATGCTGGGGATTGAATCTGGGACCTACTGCATGCCAAGCAGATGCTCTACCACTTAGCCACGGCCCCTCCCTCATGGACTGTGGGCAGGACAGCCAGAAACCCAGGAATGGGAAACGCACGCTGGGTGCCAGGTGGTGTACCACAGGAAGGGAGGACAAGCCCAAGAGAAAAGGTCTTTCTTCTTTTCCAGGGATTTTGAGTGGGTTTGAATGGGCAGGCATCTTTTAAGGGGGAGAGGGAGGGAGAAATTTGGGGTTTATTATTTTATCGGGGAGGGGCCATGGCTCAGTGGTAGAGCATCTGGTTAGCATACAGAAGGTCCCAGGTTCAGTCTTTGGCATCTCCAGTTAAAAGGACCAGGCAGAAGGTGATGTGAAAGACCTCTGCCTGAGACCCTGGAGAGCCGCTGCCCATCCGTGCAGACTATATGGGCCTTGATGGACCCAGGGCCTGATTTCGTAGAAGACAATTTCATGTGTTAACTGGAGATATGGTTTTTAACTATTATTGTAGGCTGCCTTGAACCACAAGGAAAGGTGGGGTATAAATGTTTTTAAGAAATGAATAAATTGGAAAAAATATCTCGCAGTGCAACAGGACAGGAGATTCCATGGGCTTGTGGCAGGGGTTGGGCAATGAGGCTGGGGAGTCTGAGATCCAAAGGACCGGCAGGGTATGCATTTAAGCTGCATAAGCCAAACATGTAGTGACAGTTATGTAGTCTGTTTAGACAAGCAAACATCAGCAAACACAAGGTGCCTATAGAGCGGCTGAAGAGAACAGGTGAGTCATTTCAGGCAAGTCTAATATCAGTCACATCCTCCTGCCCTCCTGTCTGCTAGGAAACAGTTTTGTGGCACACCATAGAGTTGGCAGGAGTGACTTGGCTAGCATAGCGGAGAAACAGAGTGACAGCCTGTCAAGGAGAAAGGGCTCTGTAACAGTGCATTCCAGAGGGGAATGCCCACGCCGGGCTTAGGAGGCAACGTGGTGGCGCTGCCTCCTAAGGAGATTTCGGCCCCACCGAAACCTCCTCCAGGACAAAAAAATCCGTGCAACCCCCATTGATACCTCCCGCCGGAAAAAAAATCCGTGCAATCCTAAAAAGGGGAGGCACACCCGGGCCATTCCAATTTAGGAGGCCTCCTAATGGCGGCCCTGCCCCCAGCTTGGCGCTGTGATGCCCCGGGAATGCCTCCTAGGATGCTGTGACGCCCCGGGAACGCCTCCCGGGATGCCACCGCAGCCTTTGCCGGCATTTGGACCCGCAGCCAGGCCTTCACGCCGGCGTTGGGGCCACAAACGCCGGTGTACTTTGCCCAGATGCCGGCACTGTGGGCCCTTACACCGGCGCAGGCCTTGGCCGGCCTGCAGAGCAATTTTCATCCTGGCCGCCGGTGCGGCTCAGGAATGCACAGTAACAGTTATGCATGAGGGGGAATTTCTGCCTGGCATACTAGGATAACAAAAGGGGATTTGTGAGGAGCCATAAACTTGATTCCCCTTCATGCCCCATGACTATTCACCCTCCCTGCCAACACAGGTAGGTTTCTAACTATATGAATAAGGATAGACCTCCCATATTTCCAGTTTAAAGCACCTGTCTGTAGCATAAAAAGATAATAAACCGCAATTACAGCATTATCACTGATCAGGGGGAAATCCCTGCTGAGCTGTTCTGCTTTTCAAGCTTCTGCTCTGTATTTCTTCCTCTTTTTTTTTCAAAATATGCAGAAAACACCTTTTAAGAAATGTGCTTTGTAGCGCTGGCAACTTTAGATTTCAGGAATATTGGGGCAGCTGATGGAGCCAGGGTGGGTTTGACTAAGCATGTGGTGGAGGAAGTTCAGAATCTAGCGGATCAAGAGGTGGGATCAGGCAAAAAGCAAATTATTAAACCATCCATGTTCCAAACTAATGGTCAAGTCAATGTCTCTGATCCTGAACCAAATGGGCCAGATGGTTGGCAACCGTAATTTGTGTTGAGGCACCATAAGGTTGCTGGCTTTGGGTTGGGAAATTCCTGGAGATTTGGAGGTGGAAGCCTGGGGAAGACGGGGTTTGGAGAGGGGAGAGAGCGGGGTATGATTCCATAGAGTCCACCCTCCAAAGCTGTCATTTTCTCCAAGGGAACTGATCTCTGTTGCCTGGAGGTCAGTTGTAATTCTGGGAGATCTCCGTGCCCCATCTGGACATTGGTAACCCTAATCATTACATAACACTGAACCTGTTGCAACATTAAATCTTTAGAAGGGAAAGCACAAGCCCGCACACCCCTTTATTCAAGAAATGCGTTGAAAGTCCTAGTTTTTGTTAACTTGACTAATCAGCACATTTTGTTTGCACTTCAAATGTGAAAAGGTTAGGCAAAGCTCGTCCAGCCTCACTGGCAATTTCATTCCCCACTTTGTCCAAGCAAAACACAGTAGGTGAAAAGATCGACTGTATTTCTGAGTTGTGCTGAGACAGACCCATCTAGCACGGGATGAGCTCTTTCCTGCCAGCAGACACCCATTTTTCTCTGCTGTTGTGAGTGTGCTCTACATTATCACGGTTAATAGGGTTGCCAGCTTCCAGGTAGTTGGAGTTCCACTACGGTTTTCAAGGCAAGAGATGTTTGGAGGTGGTTTGCCATTGCCTGCCTCTGCGTGGGCCGAGGGAGTTGTGAGAGAACCGTGACTGGCCCAAGGTCACCCGGCAGGCTTCATGTGGAGGAGTGGGGGATCGCACCTGGCTCTCCAGCTTAGAGCCCACCACTCTTGACCACCTACACGACACTGGCTCAGGAGTAAAATTGTAAGAGTGGCAAAAGCCAGCCAGGATACAAGCAAGACGGTTCCAAGAGAGCATCCGAACATCTCCGACACAGGCAGAGTGCCGATGAAGCCCCCAGGAATCTAGACCAGAGACCTCTACGCCAGGGATTAGAGGCCATTAATTTCTCCTTTAGAAACGAAGGAATCTGAACCTCTTATAAAACTAATCCTCTTTGCAATCATGTGATGCTCAATATCCAGTTCCCCTTATACCAGCCCCTGTATGCTGTGGAGGATTTAAAATTACGCCTCAGCTTTTCAGCGAGAGATGGTTTTTCTTGGAAGTAGGTATGGAACATGTAACAGACCAATTAAAAAAAAACCCTGACATTTCCACTAATGTCCTAAGTAAGGAAGAATCATTTGAGGTCACAGCTTGTGTTAAGTCAGTTTGCAAGGGAGGGATGGTTCTCTTTATTCCCTGTTGTCAGCTGGATACGCAGAGAAAACTCTTGCCCACGGGAATGGACCTCGCAGATTCATTCCATTAACAGTGGCATTTTCCTCCGTTGCGAAGAACCTTCTGCTGATGCATGAGGTTCTTCGGAGGAAAAGTGCCACATTTAGTTGGACAAATCTACACAATCCAGTCCCGTCATCAAATAGTTTCAAAGGGTAGCCATATTGGTTTGCAGTAGAACAGCTGGATTTGACTCCAGTAGCACCTTAAGAGACCAACAAGGATTTCAGGGTATAAGTGACTGAAGCCTGACAATAAGCTTTCTAGAGCCAGAGCTCTCTTCTTCAGATACCTTTGCTCGTACCTTGAAAAACTTGTTGGTCTCTAAGGTGGTACTAGACTTGAATCTAGCTCCCTCCTTCAGAGTTTGCGTTCCCAGTCTCCAGTGCAAAGATCAGGTAGCAGGTGTTGAAAAAAATACAATTTTTCTGCCAATCAAGGGACGGAGTACTGAACTTTATTCAGAGCTAGAGCAGTATAGTGGTCAAAGTGTCAGACTAGGATCTGGGAAACCCAGGTTCGAATCCCCACTCTGCCATGGAAGCTTGCTGGGTGACCTTGGGCCAGTCACACACTCTCAGCCTAATCCTACTTCACAGGGGTGTTGTGAGGATAAAATGGAGGACAGGGAAATGGCATAAGCCACTTTGGGTTCTGATTGGGGAAAAACAAACAATCAAACAAACTAGGTAGACAGGTGGCCTGATTCACAATAAGTTTTATGTATTCAAGTGGTGCAGCTAACTTTATAAAAGTTGGTAGAGGAGCATTATTTCTCTGTCTCAACATCTGCAGGGCTCATAGCAGCCACAGGGAAGCTCCTCTTGTGCAATCCTAAGACCAGCCCTTAGTAGACCTTATCGAGCCTTACCAAGGACATCTGGCTTTCCTAGAAGGACTAGCCGCCCTCTCCTCCTCCTCTCTGCCCTTGACTAAGAAGAGATACTGACTTATCAGGGTACAGGCCAAGAGAGAGAAAATGATAAAGGGGCACCATAAAAATGCATGCAAATTTGAGCCTCTGGAATTCTGCTCAGAAGAGCAACCACATTAGGTGGTTCTGGTGAGCTATTCCAAGGTAAAGGATTGGGTTTATCTAGAGAAATTAATATGGGCTTTTAAAAGGGTTAATTTATGGATCACACCCATAAATATGTATGCGTTTCCCTTAAGTTTCCAAATTTTCTGCCTCCAGAATCTTTAATTAGAGATGTCAATTCTGGATTGGGAAATTCCCGGAGATTTGGAGCTGGAGCTGGTGTGTGTGTGTAGGAGAGAGACCTCAGTACACTTGCAGTGCCTAGGCTTACCAACCTCCAGGTGCGGCCTGGAGAGCTCCTGGGGTTACAACTGGTCTCCAGACTATACTCTACTGAGACCCCTCCCCAAACTCTGCCCTCCTCAGGTTCCACCCCCAAATATCCAGAATTTCCTAACCCAGAGCTGCCAATTCTAATGCCATAGAGTCCACCGCCAAAGCAGCCATTTACTCCAGGGGAACTGAGCTCTGTCATCTGGAGATGAGGTGTAATTCTAGGAGATCTCCAGGCCCCACCTGGAGGTTGGCAACCCTATGTCTCTCTTGTGGTTTGCCAGTGTTGTTGCGACTGCAGCAACACTGTCCCCACATGAAATTAAAATGTGTCCTAAAACACCCCTGTGAGCTCATGAAGCCACAAATGGCAGAGGGGAGAAACTCTCTTGCAGGGAAACCCATCTGCTATCACTGATCTTCTCACTGTAGTACTCCAGGGTTCCCCAAGACAGAGTTAGAAACTGATGTATGGCTTTGTGGTCCCAGGGACATATTTCCATTGTTTGTGGCCAGGGTTGGAAGTAGATAGTTTGCATTTCACAGTCTAATGTATTAGGGCTTCCCCGCAAGCAATGAGAACGACAGGGAGGGAGTCTGCTTGCACGTGACATTTGCCTGCTTCTTGAGAGGCAAGAGTAGACACTCTTCCCACCTTCTGGCAGGGATGAAAAGAGGCAGAGATCTCCATTCCTAGTGTCTGTCGAAGGGAGCTTTGACTCTCGAAAGCTTCCACCCCCAGAAATCTTGTTGTTCTCTAAGGTGCTGCTGGACTCAAATCTAACTGTTAAGCTTCCTTTGTCTGTGTATTTTTTAATACGGTGTGGTGTATTGAGAGCCAGCGTGGTGTAGTGGTTAAGAGCGGTGGTTTGGTGGACTCTGATCTGGAGAACGGGGTTTGATTCCCCCCACTCTTCCACATGAGCAGCGGAGGCTAATCTGGTGAACTGGATTTGGTTCCCCACTCCTACACACGAAGCCAGCTGGGTGACCTTGGGCTAGTCATACACTCTCAGCCCCACCTACCTCACAGGGTGTCTGTTGTGGGGAGGGGAAGGGAAGGTGATTGTAAGTTGGTTTAAGTCTTCCTTAAGTGGTAGAGAAAGTTGGCATATAAAAACCAACTCCTCCTCCTCCTCCTCCTCCTCTTCCTTCTCCTCCTCCTCCTCCTCCTCCTCCTCCTCCTCCTCCTCCTCTTCTTCTTCTTCTTCTTCTTCAGTTTTACTTAATTTCTAGGCTGCCTTTCCGTAGTAATATGGCAAAGAGGCCTCAGGGCAGACTGAATGCTGGAGCAGCCATGGAGCAGGGTGGGCCACTTGGTCACTGTGGAGCGGACAGCGCTGCCCGGACCCCTCGGCTTGGACCCAGATCACGTTGTCAACATTTCTGTGGCCTGGGTCCAAGGCAGCCTTAGGGGCTACTTGGTTCTCCCTGCTAGGGTTGCTAGGTCCCCCCTGGCAACCAGGGGAGGGGCAGGGGGGGAACTTACATGGTGGTGGCTCTTGCCACTGAAGTGCTTATGTTGCTGGTGATGCAACAATGTCACTTCCTGGGCACACCAGAAGTGACATCAGAGAATGGCCAAGGATGCTCTGGCATTCGGGCAAATCTCTACAGTGATGTGATGTCAGAGAGTGATTTCAGAGCATTGGATTCAGCTGATGTCCCCCACCCCTTTTGGTGCCATTCCACCATCACCACCTTGGACAGCCAGGGAAACTCCTGGAGATTTGCTAGATTTGAGTCCAGTAGCACCTTAGAGACCAACAAGACATTCAGAGTATAAGCTTTCAGAAGCCAAAGCTCAGATACCTGGGAGCTTTGACTCTTGAAAGTTTATTCCCTCAAATTCGTGTTGGTCTCTGTTGATGTTACTGGACTCGACTCTAGCGCCTCTCCTGCAGACCAATGGGGCCTGCCCTCTGAAACTATCTTCTTGGAGATCTAGTGGTGGGGCCTGGGGAGAGTGGGACCTCAGCAAGGTGTAATGCCACAGAGTCCATCCTCCAAAGCCGCCATTTTCTCCAGGGAAACTGATCTCTGTTGTCTGTAGACGAGTGATCTCCAGACTCCATCCCAAGGTTGGTAACCTAGCGGCCACTCTTGTACCCCCTAACTGGCAGCGTCTCCCCAAGACACTTTCCTGGTCATGCTGACTGAGGACTATAGAGGAGTCCTGTCGGATCAGACTAAAGTCCAGTATCTTGTAGTCTCCCCAGATGCCTCTGTAAGGCCTCCAGGGAGAGTACCAAAGCCAAAACCCTTTGCTGCCTCCTAGGGACAACTGCTATTCAGAGGTGCTCTGCCTCTGAACATGGAGGTTCGTTGAGCCATAACGGCTAGTAGCTATTAATTTGTCCATCACCTCTCAAGTGGAGATGCCAGGGATCGGCTCTAGGACCTGTGGCTTGCAAAACACATAGCAACATAGAGCTGGAAGGGCTTCAAAACCTCCAAAGAAGGCCGCTCCTCTCCCCTCCCCCCCCAATGACAGTGCTGCTGGCTTCCCACCTCTTGACAGATGCCAAGCAGAAATCATACAGCTTTGGGGATTAAAGGACCAGCCTGCAATGAGTTTAGGTGCGCAGAACGTGTGACAAAGTTGGAGAGCTTCATGTGCGGTCCGTAAAGCTGAGAGGTGAGATGCCCATGCCCACAGTTCGGTTGTGGTTCCTCTACCTGGGAGGTGACTTTATCTTTTCAGTCCTCCGATCACCAGCACCCTTCCTTCTGAATTTGGCTGGCTTTGGGGTGTGTGTGTGTGTGTGTAGGGGGGATCTGCGGCTCTTATTGTGCTGCCCCAGCAGAGAGACACTTACCACAGCTTTTTTTTTTTCCTCCTTGGCATAATCTCCCTCTCCACTTTGAAGCCATGGGGGGATCAACGCTTTTGAGGTTGAGCAATATCTCCCCCTGTAAGCATCTCCTTTGAAGGAGGAGGATTAGATTCCCTTTGTGCAGCTCCAAGGTGTGCTTTATTTTTAAAGCCCTCAAAACAAAACCCGAATTTATTTGTGTAATTATACTGGGATTAGTGCCGGAAAGCAAAGCAAGCACTTTGAGAGCCAGTAGAGTTGCCAACTGTGGTTTGGGTAATTCCTGGAGATTTGGGGGTGGAGCCTGTGGAGGGGCAGGTTTTGAGGAGGGGAGGGACTTCAGTGGCGGGGGGGGGAGTAAAATGCCATACCGTCCACCCTCTAAAGTAACCATTTTCTCCAGAGGAACTGATCTCTGTTGTCTGGAGAACAAGACGAAGAAGAAGATTAGGTTTTTATACCCCACTTTTCTCCATCTTTAAGGAGTCTCGAAGCAGCCTTTCCTTCCCCACAACAGACACCTTGTGAGGTAGGTGGGGCTGAGAGATTTCAGAAGGAATTGTGACCAGCCCAAGGTCACCCAGCTGGCTTCATGGGTAGGGGAAACCAACCCAGTTCACCAGATTAGAGTCCGCTGCTCAAGTGGAGGAGTGGGGAATCCAACCCGGTCTCCAGATTAGAGTCTGCCACTCTTAACCACTACACCACACTAGCTCTCAGCTGTAATTCAGCTGTAATTCCTGGAGATCTCCCGGCCCTGTTTGGATGTTGGCAACCCTAGAAAAAATGAGGATAACTACTGCATGGTACTGTATGCCTGGCTTATCTGTCCGCCCAGGAAGAACCAAAATCCCCACCCACACACACTCACACTCACCCAGAACAATACAGATGAAGCTCTTTTTTCTCTCCTCCTGACCCTGCTTCTCCCATGATATCATGAGAAGGCTAATGGACTCTTGGGTCCTTCTAAGCTTCTCCTTTCCTGACTGTAGAGGGATTGCCTGCACTGGTGCTTTATGCTACCCCAATTTGTACGGGGCTGGTTTGCAATGCCTTTACCTGTTTATATGTCCTCACCTGAAGGCCCACCCACTAAGGGTGTTCAGTTGATACTCAGAAAGTCAGGATTGCTTTGCAGGCTCAGGCCAAGAGGTACCAGCTAAATGCCTTTGATGGAGACATACGCCCCCCTCTATATACATTGCCAGCATCTAAGGTTGCCAGTGTGGGTAAGAGTGTCAGTCTAGTACCTGGGAGATTGGGGTTCAAATTCCCAATCATGCCACGGAAGCTCTCTGGGTGGCCTTGGGCCAGTCACATTCTCTCAGCCTAACCTACCTCACAGGGTTGTCCTGAGGATAAAATGGAGGGGAGGAGAATTATGTAAGCCACCTTGGGTCCCCAATGGGGAGAAAGGCGGGATCCAAATGAATTAAATAAAAAAGAAAGAGACAAATAAATAAATAATGCCAGTAATGAAGCTCAATGGATTCCCCCCTAAATCTGAAAAGCATCCTCCAGAGGCTACAGAATGACAGCGGAAGGTGTGACTTAAGCTCTTTCTCTGCAAGCCATTTTTCTACATCTGGGCTGGAAAATTCCTGGAGATTTTGGGGGTTGAGCCTGAGGAGGGCAGGGGTTTGGGGGTAGGGAGGGACCTCAGCAGGGTATAATGCCAGAGAGTCCACCCTCTAAAACAGCCATTTTTCTCCAGGGGGACTGATCTCTGTCATCTGGAGATCAGTTGAAATTCCAGGAGATCCCCAGGTCCCAGCTGGAGATTGGCAACCTGATGCCTGAAGGGGAAAACGCCCTAACCCTTTTAACTGAGGCTTCACGGGATGCTATTTATTAGATAATATTATTGACTTCAATCCCATTAAAAGCTTCAGTGGTCCTTTTCTACACGTGAAGCCTCAGTTGTTCTTCTGGCAGCCCTACTCATGGGAAAGTAGTTCGGGAAATTTTGGAAAAATGGTTTGGGGGGAGGGTTAAACGGATATCCCCTCCCACCCCCCTTCTTTCTAAATTGCAGCATTCCAATACTGCTTTTTATTCTAAAAGACAAACATGGAGGGGGCTTATTGGCCATATTTCGACATAACAAATCATTTATCTCTAAACTTCTTGTGGCAATGAGTTTTATACAGAAGTTCTGAGCAATCGGAGGAAATGCTTCTTCAGAAATTATAAAGAAATCCTGTGCAAACAAATACTGTACTTCCTTCTGCGTGTGCTGAACATGACAGCAATGTGCTTCCTTGGACAGCTGAGGGTGTGAGCGCTTCGAAAGAGTAAGGCCTTTTATGCAGGGACGTTTATTGCAGTCGTCCCCCTGCTTCAGGGCTTCCTTTTGATTATGCATCCCTTTTCCACCGGTCAGAAGTCGCCTCGCTCTCCCCGTGCATGTTGCCCCCATTTTCTAGATTCTGGATAAAACAGCATCTGGAAAGCACTTAAGTTTGAAGTCTTCCTCTAGTGCACTGGTTCCCAACTGGGGGTCCGTGGACCCCCAGGGGTCCGCGAGAACTAAATTAAGGTCTGCAAAACAAAGTTATAAACCCATAATAAATTAATATTTTCAATTAAAAGTTCTCTATTATAAAAATATATATTCAAATATTATTCTAACTTTAATGTTTAACTAACAGTTATGATTAAAGTTTATTTTCAAATTCTCGGAATTTTTATTTTGAACCTTGGGGTCCCTGCACTGAACATAAAAAAGTCCTAGTGGTCCCTGGTCAAAAAAAGGTTGGGAACCACTGCTCTAGTGTAAGGAGGATTCCTCCAAATTCAGAAACTTTTCCGTGGGAAGAAGGCTACGCAGAAGATGGTTGGATCCAGCCTAGGGTGGCCAACCTCCAGGTTCTCTGAAAAACAACTTGTGCTGTAAACATGCAGAAAACACTATGACCAAATATGTAACCAAAGTAACAATTCAAAATGCAAACATTGTCAAAGTGCGTATGTACTTTGACAATGTTTGCATTTTGAATTGTTACTTTGGTTACATATTTGGCCATCGTTGCTGTGTTTTCTATGCAACCTCCAGGTACTAGCTGGAGATCTCCTGCTATTACAACTGATCTCCAGCCAATAGAAATCAGTTCCCCTAGAGAAAATGGCTGCTTTGGCCATTGGACTCTATGGAATCAAAGTCCCTCCCCTCCCCAAACCCCGCCCTCCTCAGGCTCCACCCCAAAAACCTCCCACCAGTGGCGAAGAGGGACCTGGCAACCCTAATCCAGCCCCCCCCCCCCGAATCCAAAATCAGCCAGATGAACAAGCATTAATAATGAAGTACTGAAACCATCAAAGTTATTTTTTTAAGTTTAGCTTTAGGCCAGTAGCAAAATGTCAATAAGGAAGAGGTGAGATTAGTTTCTCTGAGGGAGTTCCATAGCTCTGGGGCCGCTGTCGAGAAGACCCCGTGCCTCCTGACCATCTAGGGTTACCAACTCTGGGTTGGGAAATTCCTGGAGATTTGGGGGTAGAGCTTGAGGCGGGTGGGGCTTACAGAGGGGAGGGACCTGAACAAAGTATAATGCAGTCGAGTCCACCCTTCAGTGATGCCATTTTCTCCAGGGGAATGGATCTGAAAATCAGCTGTCTGAAAATCAGCTGTAATTCCAGGAGATCTCCAGGCCCTCCCTGGAGGTTAGCAACCCTAGCCCAAGTGGGTCGGGTGTGCTGTTCAGCTTCAGAAAACCACAGCCGACCTTGGAGAGTGTTGGATATCACTCCTCAGCCTCACTTTTCCTACCCTGTAAAATGGGAACTACGGGGGCCTGCCTCGCAGGGCTGCTGGGTGGGCCAGGTCAGCAAAGACCATGAAGGACCTCAGTGAGATATAATGCCATAGAGTCCACCCAAACTGCCCTTTTTCCAGAGACAGTGAAGGCTCAGGCCACACTGTTTTCCTTTGCAGCTAGGAGGTGTGGGTTGGCGAGGGAGGACGAGAGAGACTCTGTGGCTGGTCTGCTTAGGAGGAAGAATAAGGAACCCAGGAAAACATGACAAAGCTGGCATCCCTCCTCACTGGGAGAACCGCCTCAGCTCCTGTGTTGACACTCCACAGGATCACACCCGCTCTCCTTGCCCCTCCTTCTTACAACCGGCAAAGCTGCCCTTGACTCGCCTTCTGGAGTTACGTGGCCATGTCAAATGAAACGTGGCCATCGGTGCACACTTGGGCCTGAGCCAGGGCTCCTGATCAGATCCTCCGGCGTTTGCTGGTCTGCGTATTGCACTTGGTGTTGCGCCTCCAGCTATGGTTGCCAACCTCCAGGTACTAGCCGGAGAGCTCCTGCTATTGCAACTGATCTCCAGCTAGGGTTGCCAGGTCCCTCTTCGCCACTGGCGGGAAGTTTTTGGGGCAGAGCCCGAGGAGGGCGAGGTTTGGGGAGGGAAGGGACTTCAATGCCATGGAGTCCAATTGCCAAAGCGGGCATTTTCTCCAGGTGAAGTGATCTCTATTGGCTGGAGATCAGTTGTAATAGCAGGAGATCTCCAGCTGGTACCTGGAGGATGGCAACCCTATATCCAGCCGATAGAGCTCAGTTCACCTGGAGAAAATGGCTGCTTTGGCAACTGGACTCTATGAAATCCCTCCCCTCCACAAACCCCGCCCTCCTCAGACTCTGCCCCAGAAACCTCCCACCGGTGGTGAAGAGAGACCTGGCAACCCTACCTCCGGCCCATCCAGCCTGGCTGGGGACAGTGCCAGTCGAAGGGGAAGCCCCGAGCACTCTTCTCAAGGACATTTTTCAGTCCAGTACATTTTTATCCCTCCTTTCTCCCAAGGAGCTCTGAATGGTGCGGCAGTGGTTATTTCACCTGTTTCATCAGCACAACAACCCAGTGAGGTAGGTCTCAAAAGCAGAAAGCCAGCTTGGTGCAGTGGTTAAGAGAGGCAGAATCTAATCTGGAGAACCAGGTTCAATTCTCCACTCCTCCAAATGAAGCCTGCTGGGTGATCTTGGGCCATTCACAGTTCTCTGTGCACTCTCTCAGCCCCACCTACCATACAAGGTGTCTGTTGTGAGGAGGGGAAGGGAAAGTAAGCTGCTTTGAGACTTCTTAAAGGTAGAGACAAGGGGGTTATATAAACCAACTCTTCTTCTTCTTCTTCTTCTTCTTCAGTTCTAGCCTACCCTCTCCTGCACCCACCATGCTTTCAGGGGGTGGGGGGCTTCGGATTGACAACCTGTCCCCAAACCCAGTTTTTCCAAGTTCCACCCCCAAATCTCCAGGCATTTCCCAACCCGGAGTTGGCAACCCTCCACAAGCTGCAAAAGAGAAGGCATTTTCTTGAGCCTTTGACTTACAGTCATAATATAGGGGGGACATGATCGCTGTCTTTAAGAATGAGAAAGGCTGTCACTTAGAGGAGAGCAGGGAGTTGTTCCTGTTGCCAGCAGAGGTCTTGCAATAATGCGTATTAATTACAGATGAAAAGGTACTGGCTGGATATTAGGAATTTTTTTACAGTAAGAGTAGTTCAGCAGTGGTACCGGCTCCCTGGGGAGGTGGTGAGCTCCCCCTCACTGGCAGTCTTTAAGCAGAGGCTGGACACACACTTGTCAGGGGTGCTCTAGGCTGAGCCAGCATGGTGTAGTGGTTAAGAGCGGTGGTTTGGAGCAGCGGACTCTAATCTGGAGAACTGGGTTTGATTCTTCACTCCCACACTTGAGCGGTGGAGGCTATTCTGGTGAACTGGGTTGGTTTTCCCTCTCCTACACATGACGCCAGCTGGGTGACCTTGGGCTAGTCACAGCTCTCTTAGAGCTTTCTCAGTCCCACCTACCTCACAGGATGTCTGTTGTGGGAAGGTGATTGTAAGTCGTTTTGATTCTTCCTTAAGTGGTAGAGAAATTCGGCACACAAAAACTTCTGCATCGTCATCCTGCATTGAGCAGGGGGTTGGACTAGATGGCCTGTATGGCCCCTTCCAACTCTATGATTCTATTATTCTAGGGAATGAGGAGGGAAACCAAACATTCTCCCCCACATAGACACTGTGTTTTCTTTTGGGTAACTAGCCCCTAGCCTGCAATTTCTTTTAAGATCAGAGGCCCTAATTGGAAACTGGGGTCAGCTAAAAAGTCAGGTCTTCGTGTGGCTATAGGTTATAATATTAAGATATAAGTGTGGTTATTTTTAACCCAAACTCATTTAATATAACCTGATATATTTAATATGAACTAATGTTCAATACAAAAAAATTCTCGCGACAGTAGTGGTGGAGCACAAATCCTGCCGGCCTGGCTGATAGGTAGGGTTGCCACTCTGGGTTGGGAAACACCTGCAGATTTTAGGGGTAGAGCCTGGGGAGGGCAGGATTTGCGGAGGGAAAGGACATCAGCAGCGTACAGTGCCATAGATTCCATCCTTCAAAGCAGCCGTTTTCTCCAGGGGAGCTGATCTTGGGCATCTGGAGATCAACTGTAATAGCAGGAGGTCTCCAGGTACCACCTGGAGGTTGGCAACCCTATGGGCACTCTTACACAGCGGCCAACTGTAGTGGAAAGTCCCGTGCCTTTAATAGTGGGGCAGAAGGGGGGATTTTGCCGGTGCTGCTTCTTGGGTGTGGTGGAGGTGGAGGAAGTGGAACCTGCTGAAATCAAACCTCTTCAAGAAGAAACTCATCTTTCTTCTTTTGCAGCTGACCATGCGATTTCCAAGCCCAGGGGCTTTCCCATCATCACTCAGCTGTTGGTTCACTCTGTTCCCCATAGGAAATCTGACAAAAATCTTTTCTCACACAATACACGTGCATAGCGCTCATTTATTTGCCATGCAGAATCATGACTCCTCAAAGCAGCACTCGTGTTCCATCTCCTGGGTACTCAGCCAACAAACTCTGGCTGCTAAGAATATGGACTTTTTCCTCCCATTGAGCATCTTTTGTTTGTTTCAGTAGGATCATGGATGTGCACAGGTTTCACGGCATCATGTGCAGGGGCGTGCTGGTTTGCCACAAATTGGATGTCTCTTCCAGGAATCTCTCCCTCTAGGGTTGCCAACCTCCAGGAATTACAATTGTTCTCCTGAGAGGGTTGCCAGGTCCGCCCCTGTCACTGGCAGGGGATGAGGGGAAGAGCTGATGGATCCAGGCTGGGAAACTCCTGGCGATTTTGGGATGGAGCCTGGGGAGGACAGGGACCTCAGTGGGGTACAATGCCACAAAGTCCACCCTCCAAAGCAGCCATTTTCTCCAGGGGAACTGATCTCTGTTGTCTGGAGATTAGCTGTAATTCTGGGGGATCCCCAGGTCCCACCTGGAGGCTGGCATCCCTGCCTGCAACAGTGCAAGAGGAGGCTGCAGCATGGGAGGTGAAAGGCATTAGAAATCGGGGCTGCATTAATTCACCCCTGGACTGTTCACTCGGAAGAAGAGGTGGCAGACCACAAAGTACGTCAGGGCTCATTGCCAACTTTTTGCCTGGTAGGGTTGCCAGGTCCCTCTTCGCCACTGGCAGGATTTTTTTTTTTGGCGGAGCCTGAGGAGGGTGGGGTTTGGGGAGGGACTTCAATGCCATAGAGTCCAATTGCCAAAGCGGCCATTTTCTCCAGGGGAACCGATCTCAATCGGCTGGAGATCAGTTGCAATAGCAGGAGATCTCCAGCTAGTACCTGGAGGTTGGCAACACACCTTGGTACAGCAAAATGGCAAAGCTAACCAAAAGGGATGGATTAGATGAGGCCTCTTCAGAAGCTACAAAGAACCTACATGCAATCTGTATGCAGTGGACACGCACTAAGTAATTTCCATGTTGCATTCAACACACTTTCAGCTGAAATTGGGATTGAACCCCCCCACATTTCTCCAGTTTCCTAGGGTAGCCGTGTTGGTCTGCAGCAGAACAGCTAGATTTGAGTAAAGTCGCACCTGAGAGTCTGACAAGATTTTCAGGATGTGAACTTTCGGCAGTCACAGCTCCCTTAATATCTGACAATGGGAGCTTTGCCGATCAAAAGCTCATACCCATCACATCTGGTTGGTCTCGTAACATGCTACTGGGCTCAAATCTAGCTCTCCAGGTACTAGTACCAAATAAATGCTTGTTGGCTCTCGGTTATAAAGAGATATGTGCATCCACTGTAATATATAGATAGGGCTAGGGTGTGGGCTGTTCACGTGATGCAGACTCCGCAGCTGTTTCGATTTCTCAACCAACTTGTGGGTTTTGTGGCTTTTCAAATGTCATTATCTTTTTTTAAAAAAATAAGTCTTTAAAGGTTTCCACATACTGACTTCCTTTCCTGTGACTGCAATATCCAGAGAGGCTGGCCTCATGGGGACCGTACAGAGTCTCCACAACAGTGTTGGTGGCATCAGGGGTGCTGAGAGAGAGAGAGAGAGAGAGTGTCGGCAGGCCAAATTTAGTGGGGGCATGGATCCCATGCTTCTGGGAACCCAGAAAGAGGCTTTGAAGGCAGTGGAGCACCCCTGCAGTTTGGACTCCAGTAACTGGTATTCAGAGATAGACTGCCTTTGAGCATGGAGGTTCCATTTATCTTATACAGCTGACTGCTATCTACCCTCCTATCCCTTTGGCTGTCACCGTTGCTTGTTCCATAAGTTAAGAACATCAGAAGAGCCCTGCTGGATCAGACCAGTGATCCACCCAGTCCAGCACCCTGTCTCGGACAGTGGCCAACCAGTTCCTCTGGAGGTCCAACCACAGGGCACAGAGGCCGAGGCCTTCATAAGAACATCAGAAGAGCTTTGCAATCTACAATCAGTTACTTTAACAGTTGCAGAGATGATGGCCCTGTTGCAGAGTTTTACACCACAGAAATCCTTGGCTGGGAAGCTTTTATAAGCTTGCAAAACGTTGCAGTAAAGATAACAATAATAAACCCGGCTTCTCCCTGCACCCCCCAAGCGATGTGGGTAAAAGGTGTCGCCATTGTTGCCTCTTGGCAAAGCACGTCTTCAGCGTAGGAGTGGAAAACTAGCTTCCTTTGCACCTGGGGCTGGTAACAGTCATCACAGGCATGGTTTTTAGCTTGAACGGATTGCAATGGAAAAGCCACTGTGGTTGCAGAGGGAGGGCGAGACGTGCAATTCAGAAACCCCTCAAAGAAAGACGGCTGATGCCATACAGACCTGCAGCAATAGGGTTGCCAGCTCTGGACTGGGAAATACCTGGAGATTTTGTGGAGTCCACCCTCCAAAGGAGCCATTTTCTCCAAGGGAACTGATCTTGGTCTTCTGAAGATCAATTGTAATAGCGGGGGGATCTCCGGGTGCCACCTGGAGGCTGGCAACCCTCTTTGCAGCAAGTAGCTCTGCTTTGTGCAGTTCCACAGGTTTCCTTGCTACTCCACGCCTCCTCCACATAGCACAGTTGCCCAGGGTGTAGGTACTACCGCTCTGTGGCAGGGCACCTGCTTTGCACATAGAAGGTCCCAGGTTGATCTTCAGACTACAGAGATTAGTTCCCCTGGAGAGGGTGGCTCCTTCGGAGGGTGGGCTCTATGGCATCATACTCTGCTGAGGTCCCTCCCCTCCCCAAACCCTGCCCTCCCCATGCTGAACTCCCCAAATCTTCAGGAAGTCCCCAGCTTGGAGCCGGCAATCCCACCCAAAGTGCTCACTTGGAAAGCTTGGCCAGAGAACCGGCCATGTGTACCAGTTATCCTTTGCAAGTTTTCCTTGAGACAGGATTTTTTTTTTCACGTGGGCAGGCGAAGGCAGCATAAACAAGATTTCACCATCCTAGCTGGCTCTGGAATGATTTGCTAGCATTTCTCCAGTTACTACATGGTGCATTTGACTTATCTAGCAGTTACGTACTGAATTGATTGATGGCTCCCCAAAGTCCATATACTTGCGCAGACCACACTTCTGGCCTATTTATTGACAAATATCTTATCATCTCTTGCTCCAAAACCGTTCTTCACACACAAACCTGGGAGCTTCCCATTAAAATTAGCAGGGTTGGAAATACTTGGAGATTTTCTTGGGGTGGGGGTGGCGCTTGGGGAGAATAGGATTTGGGTTAGGGGAGGGAGCTCAGAAAGGCATAATGCCATAGAATCCACCCTCCCAAATAGCCATTTTCTCCAGGGGAACTGATCTCTCTCATCTGGAGATCAGTTGTAATTCTGGGATTTCTCCAGTCCTTGGGTTGCTGACTATGGCTTGGCAGTTTCCTGGATTTGGCGGTGGTGCTTCTGGTGGGCTGAGTTTGGGGTGGGGAGGGAACTCAGCAAGGATGTGATGCTCCAGAGTACAGGCTCTGAAACAGGGAAACTAATATGTGTAGTTTGGAGATCAGCCGTAATTCTGGGAGAACTCCAGGCCCCACCAGGCGTTTGGCAAGCCTATCTCAAACCTTTTTGGCTTTTTAGCTTTCCGGCTTCTTAGCCACAGTTTCAGACTTGGATAGGGGCAATATGTCTCAGAACCTTGATTCTGACAGATACCCCCATTACAGCCTATGACGCCTTACAGCCAGCGTGGTGTAGTGGTTAAGAGCGGTGGTTTGGAGCAGTGGACTCTGAACAGGAGAACCAGGTTTGATTCCCCACTCCTCCACATGAGCGGCGGAGGCTAATCTGGTGAACTGGGTTGGTTTCCCCATCCTACACATGAAGCCAGCTGGGTGACCTTGGGCTAGTCACAGTTCTCTCAGTCCCACCTACCTCACAGGGTGTCTGTTGTGGGGAGGGGAAGGGAAGGTGATCGTAA
This sequence comes from Euleptes europaea, assembly GCF_029931775.1. Lineage (NCBI taxonomy): Eukaryota > Metazoa > Chordata > Lepidosauria > Squamata > Sphaerodactylidae > Euleptes > Euleptes europaea. The sequence continues at coordinate 3,917,182 of NC_079316.1, forward strand.
GCCAGTTTAATTCTTCCTTAAGTGGTAGAGAAAGTCAGCATATAAAAACCAACTCTTCTTTTTCCTCCTCTTCCTCTTCTTCTTCTTCGTTATTGGTTGTCTTCTAGTTGCTATCCTTCAGCATAAGCAATTCAGCTGGAAATGTGGAGGTGAAATCCATTTGCAGCTGTGAGTCTCAATAGGGAACGTAAACCTCACTGTTCAGATGTTTATGCACACTCATCATCTTACACTGCCAGTGCATCACTGAATGGGAATCTGTCCCAATCGCTCCGATCAAATCATTTACCCTTCAGGCTGGATCTTGTCTCTCTTTGTGCTCTGCAATGTGAAATTGCACACACCTCTCTTGGGCTTTTTATGTACGTTTCCCACACTCTCGGTTTTATTAAGGGTTGATCCGCAAGCAGAAATAATGTGATTGCCACAAATTCTTTCGCATCTTCTCGTGGCATGGAAGTGGCGCTGCAGTGGGATTTTTTTTGTCCGGGTCCTAATTATTAATCCATCCATCCAGAGCACTACTCCCCAAACCCCTCCCCAAATGTCACCCATGACATATTTGTCAATGCTCAGAGATCACCCCCTTCCTTTTAAATTTTTTTGCACAGGCGCTGGATAAAGAACAGCAACGTTCACACTTGGGAATTTAAACAACATTTTATTGCACTGGTGCCTTTCTAAATCTGGCTGTGGAATTGGCCCGTTTGAAATCACATAAATCTGTGTAGATGTACATTATTTGATTATGCTGAGTGCAAGAAGGAGGTGGGATTCGTTATGATGGCCATTTGTTCCCATCAGAGAATCTCCCTCCCCTTTCTTCAGATCAAACCAGAGAGGAACCATGGTGGCGGTAGAGGAACCTCTGTTGGCAGTAATACAGGGTCTACTGCTGTCTTTAAAAAACGTGCTGATAATATTGTCTGTTTACATGCCTCTGCTGTATAACATCACATCATCAGTACAAGAGGAAATTCGAGAAAATGCGTTCACACCAGCCCAGGAGCGTAATGCTTTATCGTCATGCACAGATGTGTTGGTAAACCCTCGCCGCTCTGCCTGTGCCCCCATCGATATTGGGTCTACCCCAGAAGCCAGGACTGGTGGCAAAAATTTGTGACTGGGCTTTGGGGTGATGAGCAGAGACTGTTCAACTTTCGGATGACCCAATACACCTTTAGAGAAATTGTAGCTGTGCTTGCAGATGAACTACAATGCCAAACAACCATAATGTGTGATCCGATCCCTGTGGACAAACGTGTGGCAATCATCTTGTGGTACCTGGCCAACCCTAATACCTACCATGAAGTGAAGGACCAGTTTGGTGTGGGACTCTCAACAGTGGCAGAAACAGTGACTGAGGTTTGTTTGGCCATCGAACTGGAATTGTACAGCAAGCATGTTTGCCTGGGTCCAGAGGTTGCCAAGGTGAGATTAGCCTTAATCTGAACTCTGGTGCATTTCTACATTTATATTTTTCCATTTCCCAATATCACTCCTTTATTCCAGTCTGATTCACAATTGATGTTAACAGAGAATTACTGTGGTTATTTTCAGATAATGGATGGATTCCAGCGTTTGGGGTTCCCTCACTGCGTTGCCACCACTGACGGAACATATCTTCCCATTAATTCCCCTGGAAGTAGAGTGGATGAGTACAGCAACTGGAAAAAAAATCACTCTGTCCTCCTGCAGGGTGAGATGGACCATACCGGGAGATTTATAGACGCCGAGGTGGACTGGAGCAGTAGAACCTCCAATGCCTTTGTCTTCACCTCTTCTAACCTGTGTTCTGCCATGGACGCTGGTGTCTATGTCCCTGGAAGCCTGACACTGCATCTGGAGAGGCTGTCCATTCCAGTGCATATGATAGCATGTGGCGCATACCCCATGAGGCTCTGGCTGATGAAGCCCTACTCGCCCTGCCAGGACAGCTGAGAGAGAAATTTCAACTATGCATTGCGTCATGCAAGAAATGTGGTGGAGCGTGCATTTGGGCCACCTCAAGACACGTTGGAGATGTCTGTCTGCATGCCTGACAATGTATGAGAAAAACACTATCTCTGTAGCACACAGGAACACATGAAGCTGCCTTGTACTGAATCAGACCCTTGGTCCATCAAAGTCATTATTGTCTACTCTGACCAGCAGTGGCTCTCCAGGGTCTCAGGGTCTCACAGTAACTGTGTGTGTGGTCCTGCACAATATTTGTGAAGACAAGGGTCACAGTGTTTTGAACAATAGCTTTGAGTCAGGGCCAACAATCGCTGATCTCTTGGAACCACCAGCAACCGTGGTGTGCAATCAGGCGCCTGTATACTATGACTCTGCTGACAGGCTCCATTTAAATGATGAAAAGTCAGTCAGAGGGGTCCCCTGGTCCCACCTGGAGGCTGACACCCCTAATTGCTGAGGTCGGCCCTGGTTCCACATTGAGATTGTTGCTGAACTCTGAACAAGGATAATGCTAGAAACTCCTATACCTTCTGAACCTGGATCGTTCCCTTTCTCCTATCAGACTTAGAGGTAGATAGTGAGAAAATCCATCAGGTCGCCAAATATTTAACCCAGGTAATGGTCTCAAAACTATCCCAGCAAATGACACTGGCATGTAGCCTAACAGATTTTGTTGAACATATAAATTTATTATAAGCTTTTTACACTTCATGTATTCTTATACACTCTAGGCATCTATGTGTCTTATGTATAAGCTTATGACTTTGTTGTTAATGAGCAATAAACGAAATGAAATGAGAAACTCCTATATGCAAATTTAACAAGGCATCAGCAGTAACAGAAAATAGGGACAGTGATTTGCCAGGGACAGAAGCGAGGCAACAGGGACGCTTCCTGGTAAATGGGGCCATCTTGGCTTATGGGGCTGCATTTGGCAAGGTGTGTAGACCTGAATCAGAGAGCCAGCATGGTGTAGTGGTTAAGAGCAGTGGACTCTAATCTGGAGAATTGGGTTTGATTCCCCACTCCTCCACATGAAGCCAGCTGGGTGACCTTGGGCTAGTCACAGTTCTCTCCAAACTCTCTCAGCCCCAACTACCTCACATGGTTTCTGTTGTGAGGAGGGGAAGGGAAGGAGATTGTAAGCTGCTTTGAGACTCCTTAAAGGTAGAGAAAAGCAGGGTATAAAAACTAACTCTTCATCTTCTTCTTCATCTTTGGTCCTCCCAACTATATCATCCATTGCTTTGGAGGAGGGATCTTCAAGACAACTTTTTTAGGTCCTTAGTTTTTATTTGCTGTGTGTGCAGTATTTCCCTCTAAACCAGGGCCTTTTATGTGGCCAAGAGTAGTGGAACAGATTGTGCACATTCAGGACTTTGAAACAAACCCTCACATGCCAGATTTCCGTCTGTGGGTCCAAATCTAGCAAGGGGAAGATAAATCACCCCTTCTCCCAGGTCACCCACATACCATCTTGCAGTTTCTTCAGCTGGTGCTCGGCCTCATTCCACTTCCCGACTGGAACATGAGCATCATGCACAAGGCCCAGAGATGGAATCAGAAGTTCCATTAAGGTCAAACAGATGGGAGACATTAGAAAGACATGAAGAGAAATAGTTGCTACACTAAAGCACCTTTAGGTACCCTGTTGAATCAGGAGACCTGAGAGCTGAAGGCACACAGCGCTATTTGGTTTGAGGCTTGGATTTGACTCAGCCACATTCCAGGTGTTTAATGTTTCAGATTTGGTTTGTTGATGAATGATGCTTTTAAACCTCTGTATAGCCCAGCTTAGTCTGATCTCGTTAGATCTCAGAAGCTAAGCAGCATCGGCCCTGATTAGCACTTGGATGGGAGATCTCCCAAGTAGTCAAGGGTTGCTACACAGAGGTAAGCAATGGCAAAACCACCTCTGCTCATCATTTGCCTTGAAAGACCTGAAGATAGGTCGCTATGAGTCAGTTGCAACTTGATAGCACATTATTCATTATTATCATTATTCTATCATTGTATCAGAAAAGATATCTCTGGCAGGGAAATGCAGAAAGGAAGTTCTGCTTGACGCAGCAGGTAGATGACCCTTGGAACTCAGTAGAGTATTGGAAGGTGGGAATAGATTGAATTATGCTTCGGGAAACTTGATTTGGAGCAGATAAATGGTCAATAGGGAGTGTTGACAACTCTGGGTTAGAAAATGCCTGGACGTTTTGGTGTGGAGGTGCCAGGGGAGGGTGAGGTTTGGGGAGGGGAGGGATTTCAGTGGGGTATAATGCCATTGAATCGACCCTTCAAATGTGTCATTTTCTCCAGGGGATCTTATCTGTGTCATCTGGAGATCAGTTGTAATTCCTGGAGGTCTCTAGGCCCCACCTGGAGGTTGGCAACCCTATCAACAGTGCGGAAGGGCTTATACACCCCCCACTCCACCTCTTTTCTGTTAAAAATCAAAGTCTCCACAAATGACTTTTATTTAACAAAACTGGTTAAGGGTTAATTACATACATTGACTTGTAACCTGGTGTATCTGTCCCTTATTTTTAATTTTCCGCCTTCTTGTCTGGCGAAGGAGACAGGCAGTGTAAAAACCGTTCAACCAAAGTACAAGACCTCGGTCCTTTTCCTGGACATCTTTCTTCAGCTGCCCCCGTTCAAAAGCCAGCAAAAACACCATAATATTTGGAATGGCGGAGAGAGAAAAAGACTCCCTTGTGTTTTCAACAAGACCTCTTTGGTTGGAGACTTGGACGGCTCAGCCACATTCCAGGTGTTTAATGTTTATGAAAATAAAGGCCACCCTTTAGGGAAATATTTCCATTCAAATCTGCTTTAGCTCTGGCAAGCGGATTCCTTAAGATTTGGAGGTGGAGCCTAGGGAAGGACCTCAGCAAGGGTGTAATGCAATCGCGTCCACCCTCCAAAGCAGTCCTTTTCAGGCAAACCGATCTGTATAGCCTGGAGATCTGTTGAAATATCAAGAGATTCCCCAGGTCCCATCTGGAGGTTGGCAACCCTATTTGGCACTGCTCTTCTATTTCAGCCTGGCTGCAGATTCCATGCCCGTACGTCTCCATGGATGACCCTGAGCCAATGTCTCTCATGCAGCCCAACCAACCTACCTCACAGGGTTGTTGTGAAGACAATTCCAGCAGGGTAGCCATGTTAGCCTATCATAGCAAAACAAAACAGAATGCCAGTTGCATCGGTGCATAAAGACTAATAACATTTATTCCAGTATGAGTTTTAGTTAGAAAGAGCTCACTGCATCATACACAAACACAATAACAAGTAGAGTGGAGACATTTTTCTGCTCCCTCCTCCACTCCTTTGAGAGTAAGGTTGCCAATGCCCTCTTGGGAAATACCAGGACATTTTGGGGATGGAGCTGAGAAAAGGCAGGGTTTGGGAAGGGGAGGGACCTTATTGGGGCATAATGTCGTAGAGTCCACTCCCCACCCCAAGCTGCCATTTTCTCCAGGGAAATTTATCTCTGTTGCCTGGAGATCAGTTGTAATCCCGGGAGATCTTCAGCCTTCACCTGGAGGTTGGCAACCCTATTGGAGAGAAGAAAAAGAAGAGTTGGTTTTTAATACGTCAACTTTCTCTACCACTTAAGGAAGAATCAAACCGGCTTACAGTCACCTTTCCTTCCCCTCCCCACAAGAGACACCTTGTGAGGTAGGTGGGGCTGAGAGGGTTCAGAGAACTGTGACTGGCCCAAGGTCACCCAGCTGGCTTCAGGTGGAGGTGTGGGGAAACCAACCGGGTTCACCAGATTAAAGCTCATGTGGAGGAGGAGTGGGGAATCAAACCAGGTTCTCCAGATCAGAGTCCACTGCTCCAAGCCACCGCTCTTAACCACTACACCATGCTGGCAGGTCAAAAATGGAACCGAGAGTGGGCGGGGGGGCGGGTTGCACTCTTGCATATAAGCCCAATCAGCAATTTTCTGAGAGAATATTTCCTCCTGTTACAGCATGTTTTCCCCTAACAGCCATGGCCTGGTTCATACAATTGCCAGCTAACAGGGCCAAAACAAGTTTTAAAAGTGAAAAGGTCCTCCAGTCCCAGAAAATTCTGTATAAAAGCAAGAATTTTCGACTGGTTGACAGAATGTTTGGCGTAAAGCTGGAATAGAGCAAGGAAGTAGTAAATATTCCAAATAAATGTTCAACTGAAAGCCAAACTATATATTTATGTTGCAGACCCCTTATGGCATCTCCTGAATGCAGACTTGAGAAGCTGTTAATAGGCTTGCCAACTTCCAGGTACTGGCTGGAGATCTCCTGGAATTACAACTGATCTCCAGAGTATAGAGGTCAGTTCCCCTGAAGAAACTGCATCTTTGCAGTATGGACTCTATGGCATCACATCCCCACTAAGTTCCTTCCCCGCCCCGAGGTCTGCCCCCAAATCTCCAGGAATGTCCCAACACAGAGTTGATGACCTCACGTTGGTGGGGAACTCTGGATCGGGACCGTGGCACAAGGGGCCAGCTCTCCTCCCTATGCTCCCAAGTAGGAATCCATCCTCCAGTCTGCCATTATGCAGCCTCGGTGGATGAAACAAAAGGTGCTCCAGATAGGGTTGCCAACTCTGAGTTGAGAAATACCTGGAGATTTGGTGTTGGAGCCTAGGGAGGGCCCCGACACTCTATACCTGTTACATCTCCTGTTCGCGCCAAGGCCCCCACTTTTTGTGGGATAACTTTTTAATCTTCCAGGACATTCCATTGCTGAACATAGAGTGGCGGTCCTCAAACAGCTAGATTCGAATTTCATAACAGCTAAGAGACCAACAAGATTTTTGTGGACTTTTGACTCTTGAAAGCTTATAGCTGGGACTTGATTCTGGCTGTTCTACTGCAGATCAGCACGGCTACCCTCTGAAACATTCCTCAAACTGAGAAGCTTCAAAGGGAGATTACAGCGTGAGATTGCTGAACTTTCATTCATTCATACATTCAGAACAACGGAGCCCCCAGGGCTGAATAGGGACACAGGGTTCTTATCTTATTACAGATGCTAATTTTCTGCACCCCTAAGCATTTCTCCCCGGCTCTAATCAAGCTGATTACATTGGGCATTGTACCTTTGCATCCTGACTCCCTTCTTTGCAACACCTCTCCCACCTTCTGACTGGGATATAAAGGTTTCAGGATCACTGTTCCTGACATATCTGACAAAGGGAGCTTTAACTTTTAAAAGCTTATACCCTACCACTCTTGTAGGTCTCTAAGGTGCTAATTGACTGGAATCTTGCTCCTCTACTGCAGACAACACCTGAAACTAATGATGACACCATATTATTAATATACATTATTAATAATGTCAGCCTGAAGTCCTCTGCCACACTGCACAATTTAGATCATGCGGCACAGCCCTTTGGAATAACAACATATGTCTCAGTCTGACCCAGGCTCTCTTTTGGTCTCTGTTAGCTGTCTGGGCCAGTGGGGGGTCCAGGCAAGGCCTAAAGAAAAACTCTGCACATCTGGCTTGCAGGGGATCATAACTGCTGAAAGAGCATTCCTACTCCCCAACATTAAAGCAGCCCAGATGTGCCACTTCCTTAGAGTTATATAAGTTGATGGCAAATGTTCCTTTTGCTTCTTTGAGGAAGTGGTTTTCTGAACCAGCCGATATTTCCATGGACTGCTCTGCCCTTCCACTGATTCACTTGTCACATCACAACCCGTCACCTTCCTGATGCGTGCTCGGGACAGCGGGGCTGATCAAGCCCGCATACAGCAGTCTGGCGCCCGCCAGGGTCCCATGGATGTTTAAAGAGTAACCAAGCCAGTCTCTGGATCCACACACCCCACACACACACCCACACTCCTTTCCTAGCACCAGGCAGAGGGGGTTTCTAAAGGACTCCTCTCAGTGGATTGGCTTCTGGCATTTCAAGAGCACAGTTCATGTTGTCGGGAGGGAATGGTATCAAGGACGGCGCCAGAGGAGAGGGGGTGTAGACTGTCCCAGGCCTGGATCTGGCTGCGATTCAAGAGGTCTTTGTCCACAAACAATGTTAAGCATTAGTACCTGAATTACTCAACTTTAAGGTTGACAATGAAGAAACTGAAATTGTCCAAGACTTTCTATTCCTTGGCTCCATCATCAACCAAAAGGGAGACTGCAGCCAAGAAATCAGAAGGAGATTGAGACTAGGAAGGGCAGCCATGAAGGAGCTAGAAAAGATTCTTAAGTGTAAGGATGTGTCACTGGCAAACAAGATCAAGATAATTCATGCCATAGTATTCCCTATTACTATGTAGGGGTGTGTTAAAGTTGGACAATGAAGAAAGTTGACAGGAAGAAAGTAGATTCCTTTGACATGTGGTGTTGAAGTAGAGTTTTACGGATACTGTGTGTGTGAGTGTTAGGTGCTGTCAAGTTGCTTCCGACTCATGGCGACCCTATGAATCGATGACCTTCAAAACATCCTATCGCAAACAGCCTTGCCCAGGTCTTGCAAAATGAGGGCCGTGGCTTCCTTTATAGCAGTGGTTCCCAACCTTTTTTTGACCAGGGACCACTAGGACTTTTTTGTTCGGGGCAGGGACCCCAAGGTTCAAAATAAAAATTCTGAGAATTTGAAAATAAACTTTAATCATAACTGTTAGTTAAACATTAAACTTAGAATAATATTTGAATATATATATTTACAATAGAGAACTTTTAATTGAAAATATTAATTTATTATGGGTTTATAACTTTGTTTTGTGGACCTTAATTTAGTTCTCGCGGACCCCTGGGGGTCCACGGACCCCTGGTTGGGAACCAGTGCTTTATAGTCAATCCATCTCAAGTTGAGTCTTCCTCTTTTCCTGCTGCCTTCCACTTTTCCTAGCATTATTGCCTTTTCCAATGACTCTTGTCTTCTCAGAATGTGGCCAAAGTACGATAGCCTCAGTTTAGTCATTTTAGCTTCTAGGCTTGATTTGCTGTAGAAAGTACTTATTTGCCTTTTGGGTGGTTCCCAATGGATCTCAAAGATTCACGAGGTAAGTATAAAGAAGCTGTCTCTCAGTCTCCGATACACTATATGGTGATAACGCCGACCTTCCAGGGCTGTTGCAAGGATAATATCGTTGATATAATATAGTTGAAGAGCTTTGAACAAAGAGGGTGACGTAAAGGAGATAACTAACAAATGGAACATTGTACTTAATAGAACAGAAATGTCCATAGTTGACGTTTGAGGCACCATTTGGTATGAGGAAGCTTTTCAATGTTCTTTGTCATTGTCCTGATTTAAAGCTGAGAAGGTTTTATTTGTATTTCATAGCCTGTCAATCTCTTTGTATTTTCTTCTTATGTACATATTACTGTACTATTGTTTTATAAAATTAAAAAAATATTTACCCTGGTTGCCTCTTTGTTTCCAGGTTCAGTTCAAGGTGCTGCATCTTTCCTTTCAAGCCCTTCCTGGTGTGGGAATAGGGTTGCCAACCTCCAAGTCCTACAACAGGACTTCAGGCGACAGAGATGAATTCACTTGAAGAAAATGGCCACTTTGAAAGATGGACCTTCTGGTAATATACCCCGTTGAAGTCCCTCCCCTCCCCAAACTCCCCTCCCTCCCCTCAAGCTCTACCCCCAAAATCTCCAGGTATTACCCAGCCTGGAGCTGGCAACCCTATCTGGGAACCACATTGCTAAGGGATTGTGTCTCCCTGTTTGAACCCATGTAGTGCTTCCAATGGTCTTCTCAAGAGTTCCTAATGTTATCATTCAAGAGCCAGTATGGTGAAGTGGTTAAGAGCGGCGGTCTCTAATCTGGAAAGCCTGGTTCAATTCCCCACTTCTTCATATGACGCCTGCTGAGTGACCTTGGGCCAGTCACAGTTCTCTCCGAGGCAAGGACAAACCACCTCCGAATGTCTCTTGCCTTGAATACCCTACGGGGTCGCTGTAAGCAAGCTGTGACTTGACAACACTTTTCACCACCAAGGTGGCCATTCTCCAGGTGGGGCCTGGAGTTCTCCTGGTATTACAATTGATCTCCAGACTACAAATCAATTCCCCTGGAGAGAAGTAAAACTGCTGCTGTCTCGGCCCTTTCCTGTGGCGGATCCAATTCTGCAGAAGGGTCTTCCTGAGAAGCATTCAAAAGAAGTTGTAAGGCCGAGCCCTTCTGAAGAGCAGTGGTGTGGGGGGGAGGGCAGCTGGGAGGAGGTTGTTTTGCCCTGGACTGGTTTAAAGGGTTGGGGCTGTGTTTCTCAATGGCAGTAGCCCCTCTGGGTCCTTTTTGGGAAGAAAAGCACGTTTAAAATGTTTTAAACACATGAATGGGTCAGTAGCTGAAATCCGTTCAGAGTAGAGGTGACGTCGCAGCTTTTTGCTTTGAGAAGACGATTGTCATTCGGCTGTTTGCGTGCAATTGCTTTCTCTGGCATCAGCACCCCTTTTTGCACCCCTCCCATAAAGTAGAATAATAGGAGTGTACGGCTGCCAATCTCCAGTTGGGGGCTGGAGATCTCCCGGAATTACAACTGATCCCCAGACTACATCAATCACTTTGTTTGTCTGTGATGTTTGTTCCACTTCTCCTGGAGAAAATGGCTGCTTTGGAAGGTGGATATGATGACATTATACCCTACAGAGCTCCCTCCCCTTTCTAAACCCCAACGTCCCACAACGTCCACCCTCAAATCTCCAGGTATTTTTAAAACGTGAATTAGGAAACTTATCTCCAGACTGCAGAGATCAAGTGCCCCCTGGAGAAAATGGCTGCTTGGGAGGGTGGGCTCTATGGCATGATACCCTGCTGAGGTCCCGTCCCTCCCCAAACTCACCAGGCTCCATCCCCAAATCTCCAGGAATTTCTGCACCCAGAGTTGGCAACCATGGGGGTTGCCTATTAAGCAACACATGCCCACAGCAAACAGCTAGCAGTCTGCAGGGCTGGAGTTACATGCCCTCTTGCTTATTCCTGAGGGCAATGAGCGGCTGATGGGCTATTTCTGGTTTTTCTCAGTTTACTACTAAAGAGGACGCTATCAAGGATGGCGCCGGAGCATAGGGGTGGATTGGGCACAGGCCAGACCTGGTTGGCTTTCCGTGGGACCATGCCTGGAGAAGCAGGCACAGACTGGCTCCAGGCGACAAAGCTAATTCTCTCCTGGGAAATTGCCCCCAAAGTGCCAGGGTTCAGCTGGGCTAGATAAATTTCTACCATCACACAGATGACCCTGCCTTTGAGCATGGGCCATATACCCTGTTATCATTTGATAGCCTCACTCAGCTCTTCCGTAGGGGACATGTAGTTGGGGGGGGGTATTGTGATGTAGCTGGAATATGGCAGATCTTGGAAAGTCCCCTCTTAACCAGAACGGCTCCATAAAGAACAGACTCTGATAACTAGAGCGCAACTAGCAGCCTATGAAAAATCTTCCGTAAGTCATTTATGCATGGGAGTTTTACCTGAGGTTCGTTGCTGGCTGGACCCACACTTTCCAGCTGGGAATCTCTGCACCAGCAGCCTCCAAGCTCAAATCAAGTCCCGGCCCTTTAAATGCTGCTTTGTCATTGGCTTACTTGTAGTGCTTACTGTAAGAAAAAAATCCCCTCCCCACAAAAAACCCAATTGCAGCATTTTAAGAAAGAGCGCAGAGGAAGCAGGAACCGTTTGAATCCCCACCTGTTTACACGCTGCTTTGTGATTGGCTGTGAGAGAAAGCAAGCTTTCGTGGCCCGTGCTTTGCTCTCTCTTGGAGATTTCATTCAACTGGGCTGAGCTCAGGGGAGAGGGAAGAGTCAGGTTAACAGAGGAATGGGAAGACACGGACATTGCGAGGGCTGGCAGCAAGGTCATTTCTAACAGATGGGAAACTGGCGCAGAACTCCAAGGAACAACCGAGTCAGACAGGGGGTGAACATGAGTCCAAGTGCCCATGCATAAATGACCAAAGTCTGCTAGTGGCGCTGTTTGCTCTGCTCTAGCCCCTAGCTTGGCAGTGGTAGGGCAGGGGCTTTGGCACCCCTCTGAGGCTCAGTTTGGGCCGGGGCCTCCAAATGCCAACCCTACAAGACTCCCCAAGCATTCGATGGCATGTGTTGTCTCGGGCATTGTGCTTCCAACCTCCCTCGCTAGATGAGAATCAATGTCTGGGACACGAAGACAAACAGGTAAATGCTCAGGATCTCTCCTTGGCTGGCTGGCTGGCTCACCTACACAGTGGCAGCTAGTCAATATGCACGCACAAACACACACACACACACACACACACAAATGGAATTCTTCCAAAGTAGCTGTTCCAGAGGCTTGTAGCTGCAACCGAAAAAAAGCCCTTGCCAAGTCAGAAAAGCCAAATCCTACGCGTATTTACTCAGAGGAAAGTCCCTCTTTGTTTAATAACATTAACTTCCAGGTATTGGTGCATATTTATCTACTTGCATATTTATTATTTCATTTATTTAGAAAATTTCTATGCTGCCTCTCCAGATACCTTGGCTTACAAAATAAAACATAGTAAAAACATAAAACAGCATACATGTTATTACAAAGTAATGCTGGGTTTTCAAAAGTTTGTTTAAAACCTCCAATGCTTTCCCGTTTACAGCTACGGTGTATGTAAGCGCAACCGACTTATGGCAACCCCAGCAAGGGGCTTTCAAGGCCAGTGAGAAGCAGAGGGGTTTGCCATTGCTTTCCTCTGCAGAGTCTGCGTTGGTGGTCTCCCTTCCAAATACCAACCCTGCTTAGCTTCCGAGATCTGACCAAATTGGGCTACACCTGATCTTATACCTGGCCTGTATCTTCCCACTCTTGTAGAAGTAAACCCCTTTCATCGGGCAACTCTTTAAGACTCCAGGGGCAGGGCCTGGCAGAAGAGGGTGGGGCTTATTAGCTAGGGGTGGAGTCTGTGACCTTGGAGGCACCAATCACGTCAGGCCTGCCCAGGGGCCACGGCCTGATGGGTTTGGAAAACTGACGGATGGGGGAGCCCCAAACAGATGTTCTGGATTCAAGCAGAAAATTGTGGTTTTTCTCCTCCCCCTGCAGATGTTGAGGAGGCGGCTAAAAATCTGAAACATCCAACACCTCACTGCTAAGAAAGACAAATGCAGACTTTTAAGGAAAAAATGGCCATCTGCCTTGCATTTGCCTGTCTATTTGCTCTACTAACAAAGGAGCCTTTTAGTCCCTTTTATTTATTCACTATATTTTCAGTCCGCTTTTCTCACTGAGACTCAAAGCAGATTGCAAGGGGGGGGGGAAACCCTTGCAAATCTGAGTATTTTGCCTTTCCAGCGTTGGAGACATTAAGGGGAAAAGCAGAAGTGAAAAGGGAGAAAAAAATTCAGGCGACATCTCCCGGTATGCATTGTCTTAGCTGGCTTTAAAAGGGAATGCAAGAAGAATTCACAGACAATTAGGTCTCTTGTTGCTATTGACCAGGATGACACAACGGAGCCTCCATGTTCAGAGGAAGTATACCTCTGGGGCAAACCACAGGGAGGGGTGATGCTTTCGTGCTCTGCTTCTGGCCTTCCTGGAAGCGTCTGGCTGCTCACTGCTGGAAACAGGATGCTGGGTTACGCTGATCTTTTGGCTTTGATCCCACAGACCTCTGCTGATGTTCATCAAGCAACCACAGTTTTGTGCCGCTTCTTAAAATCAGGAGGGAAGAGTTTACACAAAGCGTGGAGCAGCCCATGTTTAATTTAGCTCTGGCATGGGTACATTTTTCCCTGGGTTCACCTCCATGTTGCACAATGAGCATGTGTGCAAACCACACCTGGAAGCCCATTGAGCTCAAACCAGAGCAATGGTGGAGAGACAGTGCCCCCTGCAGGCCTTCTTAGGAAGGAGGCTAAATCCTTTTTAGATAGGTGGTTGTGTTATTCATGATCATATATTCATTATAATGGTTATGTGAGAGCCAGTGCGGTGTAGTGCCGGACTAGGATCTGGGAGACCCAGGTTCGAATCCCCATTCTGACCTTGGGCCAGTCCCACACTTTCAGTCTGACCTGCCTCACAGGGTTGTTGTGAGGATAAAATGGAGGAGAAGACAATGGTGTACGGTGTTTTGGATCCCCATTGGGGAGAATGGCGGGGTATAAATGAAGTATACAAATAAATAAATTTGGTAGCAGTCTTGTGGTACTCGCCAGACTAGCCACTTATTCCAGCATAAGCTTTTGTGAGTCAGAGCTTACGTCTTCAGATGCTTTGGAGTTTGGGTTGCCAAACTCCAGGTGGTACCTGGAGATCTCCCACTGTTACAATTGATCTCCAGACGACTAAGATCAGCTCCCTTGCAGAAAATGGCTCCTTTGGAGGGTGGCTTCGGTGGCATTATACCCTGCTGAGGTCCCTCCCCTCCCCAAATCCTGCCCACCAGGCTCCACTCCCCAAATCTCCAGGTATTTCCCAACTCAGACCCTGGCAACACTATTTGGAGAGTATAATATGATCTTTTCTAAAGCCTCTCTCTACATTTTTATTCCCCCCAAGGAACTTGGAGCAGCTAATACAGCCCCACTTTTTTTCCTTACGATAACTCTGTGAGGTAGGCAGAGAGATAGTTACTGCCCCTAGGTTTCCTAGCAAGATTTCCAGGCAAGCTTGCTTGCTTACTTATTATTGAAATGTTTACATCTAGGATTGCCAACCTCCAGGTGAGGCCTGGAGTTTTCCTGGAATTACAGCCGATCTCAAGACCATAGACATCAGTTCCCTGGAAAAAATGGAAGGTTCAGAGGACAAACTCTATGGTATACCACAGATTCTAGGGGAAATCCGTCCCCCAAATTCTCATCTCTTCCCAACTCTTTGTGGAATTCCCTGACTGGAGCTGGCACCCTTGTTTAAACCCCACCTTTCCTCTTGGTTCAAGGTGGCTCACAATAATAGTTTAAAAGTTATAAAGAAAAATATTTTTATTTTATTTATATTTCACCTTTCTCCCCAAAGCATTCTCCTCTCCCGCATTTTATCCTCACAACAACCCTGTGAGGTAGGTTGGGCTGGTCCAAGGCTACTCAGTGAGCTTCCAGAGTGAAGATTTCAACCTGGGTCTCCCAGATCCTAGTCCTCCACGCTAACCACTGCACCACATAGCAAACCCCAGATCTCTCATTCATGTCCAAATGGGCAGTTCCGAGCCTGACCCTCTCACTACAAAACCTCTCTGGCTCTCAGACCTTTCTGAGGTAAGAAACAAAACAATTATCATGAAATAGGGGCAAGGTGCTAGCTTGCTGGTTTGTGTGCAGATGATGGGGTTGGGCTGGCAGATGCAATCATTCAAGGAGTGGAGCATCTGCCCATCAAGACAGGTGGGAATATGAACTTCTGGAGCCACTTTCGGAGGGTTAGCTATGGCGGTCTGTTTGCAGCAAAAAGAAAAAAGAGGGGAATAAGACCAAAGCTTAAAATGGAAGCTGGTTACCCAAGGTTGGGTAGAAAGAAAATATATATATAAAAATACTGAAAATATAATTTATTCGAGGCGCTATGTAAAGGTTAAAAATATTTTAAAACATTAAAATAGCACAATGGCATGACCTAGGGTTGAGACCTGTAACCATACACCAAACTCGCTTCGGCCTATTGGGCCTTCATCAGTGGTCAATTAAAACCCATGTTAAGCCTGCACACATTTATAGAAATAAATAAATACATACACAAACAGTTCAAATCAAACCAGGCATGTGTATAGGTTGTAAAATCTATTACCAATTACTCAAACATCTGGTCAGATTGGTTCAAGTTGTAATACTGGTTTGTATATGTCTCTCATATACGGTGTGTGCAGTTATCAACCTACCGTAGTAGAGCAGGGTAATTGGTAATAGATTTTACAACCTATACACATGCCTGGTTTGAACTGTGTGTGTGTGTATATATATTTCTGTAAATGTGTGCAGGCTTAACATGGGTTTTAATTGACCACTGATGAAGGCCCAATTGGCCGAAATGCGTTTGGTATGTGGTTACAGGTATCAACCCTAGGTATGCCATTGTGCTATTTCAATGTTTTGAAATATTTTTAACCTTTACATAGCGCTTCAAATAAATTGTATTTTCAGTATTTATACACACACACACACACACCCTGCATCAAAAAGAATACAGAATCTTGTGGCTCTTTAAGGTCTAACAAGTTTTTATTTTAGTGTGTCTATAGAGTCAAGCCCATTCCACATTCTTATTTTTTTAAGTGGGAGGGGGGATTTAAACCCCCAATGTATTTTGTTAAATTTTCAGATTTTTCTGCAAACTTGGGGAGGAACTGAAGTTGGCAGAAGAATCTGATTAGCAACAGTGTGGTCCCAATCCGTAGATTTAGGTATCTGCAGATGGGGGTGGGGGTGGTTTTTTCACACATCTTAGTCTTCCAGTCAGGGATATAGCCATTAAAACGACGTATATTCAAGCTGATCTTACGTGGCTGGAGAACAACCTGATAATTGCGTTGGAATAAAGGGGTTTAGAACCCATTCGGTATTTTGTAGCCTCAATCTGGGGTTGGTGAGAGAGCTACTCTGTAGTAATGTGCCCAGTTTGCCCAGGCTGCGTCTGACTCTTATTGATGAGCTTGGTGACCAGAAGATTTAGATGGTCTAACTTTGAGCACACAAGTTTCAAATTTTCAAAAATGCAGTTGACGGTTTCCACTGTCAGGAGAGAAAGCTCCTTTAAGATATTTTTTGAATCCCTGGAATCTCCCTCTTCAATTGACGGCAAAGACGATAAGGCTTCATTCTGGCCTTCATTACTGAGGATAGCGATTTGAAACAGGGACAGAGTCAACAGAAGTAGAAGTAAAATATTCCCCAATCTTACTCGTCTTGCATGCAGTAGAGCTTATATCTTCTGAATCATGAAAGTGTTTGCCACCACCCATTAAAATGTCTGATTTTTTGAGGCATGAGAAATGCTAATTAAGGTGATTTAAAACAAAACTCCATCCTAATGGTTTCCTAACTCTGATTGGGGGAGGGGGGGCTACATCACAGTCCAAGCAATAAATCACTAGGACACTGAACTCATCTCCTCCACCCTGCTGTGTGTGTTAAGTGCCATCAAGTCGCTTCCGACTCATAGCGACCCTATGAATCAATGTCCTATCTTTGACAGCATTGCTAACTGGACATAACTTAAAGCCTATCAGAGTGTGCTTAGTTATCACAAGTCAAACCACAGTCATCAGAAGTCAATATCAGAACTGGTAGGGGTTAAGGCACCAAGGTTGGTATAACTCCAAAAATTGCATACCAAACCCTGCGTTGGGCTCTGAAGGGTTGTGGCTCAGTGGAAGAGCTTCTATAGGTGATGTGAAAGACCTCAGTACGTGGAGAACCACGGAGAGGGGCCGTGGTAGAGCATCTGCTTGGCAAGCAGAAGGTCCCAGGTTCAATTCACAGCTTAAAAGAATGAGGTGGTAGGTGATGGAAAAGACCTATACCTGAGACCCTAGAGAGATGCTGCCAGTCTGGGTAGACAATACTGACCTTGATGGACCAAGGGTCTGAGTCAGTACAGGGCAACTTCATGTGTTCAGCCTTGGGGGGACCAACCACACACATTGCACTAGGATCGGACTAGGATCTGGGAGACCCAGGTTCGAATCCCCATTCTGACCTTGGGCCAGTCCCACACTTTCAGTCTGACCTGCCTCACAGGGTTGTTGTGAGGATAAAATGGAGGAGAAGACAATAGTGTACGGTGTTTTGGATCCCCATTGGGGAGAATGGCGGGGTATAAATGAAGTATACAAATAAATAAATTTGGTAGCAGTCTTGTGGTACTCGCCAGACTAGCCACTTATTCCAGCATAAGCTTTTGTGAGTCAGAGCTTACGTCTTCAGATGCTTTGGAGTTTGGGTTGCCAAACTCCAGGTGGTACCTGGAGATCTCCCACTGTTACAATTGATCTCCAGATGACTAAGATCAGCTCCCTTGCAGAAAATGGCTCCTTTGGAGGGTGGCTTCGGTGGCATTATACCCTGCTGAGGTCCCTCCCCTCCCCAAATCCTGCCCACCAGGCTCCACTCCCCAAATCTCCAGGTATTTCCCAACTCAGACCCTGGCAACACTATTTGGAGAGTATAATACGATATTTTCTAAAGCCTCTCTCTACATTTTTATTTCCCCCCCCCCCGTAAAATATTCCCCAATCTTACTCGTCTTGCAGGCAGTAGAGCTTATATCTTATGAATCATGAAAGTGTTTGCCAGGACCCATTAAAATGTCTGATTTTTTGTGGCAGAGATCTACTGCAACTGAATCTCTTTCCACACTCGGAGCATTCAAAAGGCTTCTCCCCTGTGTGGGTTCTTAGGTGCCGTTGAAGACTGCCATTGTGCCTGAATCTCTTTCCACACTCTGAACATTCAAAAGGCTTCTCCCCTGTGTGGCTCCTTAGGTGCTGTTGAAGATTGCCACTGCGACTGAATCTCTTTCCACATTCTGAGCATTCAAAAGGCTTCTCCCCTGTGTTGGTTGTTAGATGCACTTGAAGACGCTGACTGTGACTGAATCTCTTTCCACACGCTGAGCATTCAAAAGGCTTCTCCCCTGTGTGGGTTGTTAGATGCTGTTGAAGACTGCCATTGTGATTGAATCTCTTTCCACACTCTGAACATTCAAAAGGCTTCTCTCCTGTGTGGGTTCTTAGGTGCTGTTGAAGACTGCCATTGTGACTGAATCTCTTTCCACACTCTGAACATTCAAACGGTTTCTTTCCTGTATGGGATCTTACATGCATTTGCAGAGAGCTACTGCGACTGAAACTTTCCACACTCTGAGAATTCAAAAGGCTTCTCTCCTGTGTGGGTTGTTAGATGCGCTTGAAGACTCTGACTGTGACTGAATCTCTTTCCACACTGAACATTCAAAAAGCTTCTCTCCTGTGTGGGTTCTTAGATGCTTTTGAAGACTGCCATTGCAACTTAACCTCTTTCCACACTCTGAGCATTGAAAAGGCTTCTCCCCTGTGTGGGTTCGTAGGTGCTGTTGAAGACTGCCATTGCAACTTAACCTCTTTCCACACTCTGAGCATTCAAAAGGCTTCTCCCCTGTGTGGGTTCGAAGATGCTCTTGAAGATGGCCACTCTGTCTGAATCTCTTTCCACACTCTGAGCATTCAAAAGGCTTCTCCCCTGTGTGGGTTCGTAGGTGCTGTTGAAGACTGCCATTGCAACTTAACCTCTTTCCACACTCTGAGCATTGAAAAGGCTTCTCCCCTGTGTGGGTTCGTAGGTGCTCTTGAAGATGGCCACACTGTCTGAATCTCTTTCCACACTCTGAGCATTCAAAAGGCTTCTCCCCTGTGTGGGTTTTTTGATGTTGTCTAAGATGGCCACTGTCACTGAATCTCTTTCCACACTCTGAGCATTCAAAAGGCTTCGCCCCTGTGTGGGTTCTTAGATGCCGTTGAAGACTGCCACTATGAATGAATCTCTTTCCACACTCGGAACATTCAAATGGTTTCTCCCCTATATGGGATCTTACATGCATTTGAAGATACTCACTGCAACTGAATCTCTTTCCACACTCCGAGCATTCAAAAGGCTTCTCCCCTGTATGGATCCTTAGGTGCCGTTGAAGACTGCCACTCTGACTGAATCTCTTTCCACATGCTGAACATTCAAACGGTTTCTTCCCTGTATGGGATCTTACATGCATTTGCAGAGATCTACTGCAACTTAACCTCTTTCCACACTCTGAGCATTCAAAAGGCTTCTCCCCTGTGTGGATTCTTAGATGCTTTTGAAGACTGCCACTGCAACTGAACCTCTTACAACACTCTGAGCATTCAAAAGGCTTCTCCCCTGTGTGCGTTCTCAGGTGCTGTTGAAGATTGCCACTATGAATGAATCTCTTTCCACACTCGGAACATTCAAATGGTTTCTCCCCTGTGTGCGTTCTTAGATGCACTTGAAGATAACTACTGTGACAGAATTTCTTTCCACACTCTGAGCATTCAAAAGACTTCTCTCCTTTGTGGGTTCTTAGGTGCCGTTGAAGACTGCCACTGCGACTGAAACTCTTTCCACACTCTGAACATTCAAAAGGCTTCTCCCCTGTATGGGATCTTACATGCATTTGCAGAGAGCTACTGCGACTGAATCTCTTTCCACACTCTGAGCATTCAAAAGGTTTCTCCCCTGTGTGGGTTCTTAGGTGCTGTTGAAGATTGCCACTATAAAGGAATCTCTTTCCACACTCGGAACATTCAAATGGTTTCTCCCCTATATGGGATCTTACATGCATTTGAAGTGAGCCACTCGAACTGAATCTCATTCCACACTGTGAGCATTCAAAAGGCTCCTCCTCTGTGTGCGTCCTTAGGTGCCGTTGAAGATACCCACTGTAACTGAATCTCTTTCCACACTCAGAGCATTCAAACGGTTTCTTCCCTGTATGGGATCTTACATGCATTTGCAGAGAGCTATTGCAACTGAATTTCTTTCCACACTCTGAGCACTCAAAAGGCTTCACCTCTTTGTGGGTTCTTAGATGCTTTTGAAGACTGCCATTGCAACTTAACCTCTTTCCACACTCTGAGCATTGAAAAGGCTTCTCCCCTGTGTGGGTTCGTAGGTGCTGTTGAAGACTGCCATTGCAACTTAACCTCTTTCCACACTCTGAGCATTCAAAAGGCTTCTTCCCTGTGTGGGTTCGAAGATGCTCTTGAAGATGGCCACTCTGTCTGAATCTCTTTCCACACTCTGAGCATTCAAAAGGCTTCTCCCCTGTGTGGGTTCGTAGGTGCTGTTGAAGACTGCCATTGCAACTTAACCTCTTTCCACACTCTGAGCATTGAAAAGGCTTCTCCCCTGTGTGGGTTCGTAGGTGCTCTTGAAGATGGCCACTCTGTCTGAATCTCTTCCCACACTCTGAGCATTCAAAAGGCTTCTCCCCTGTGTGGGTTCTTTGATGTTGTCTAAGATGGGCACGGTCACTGAATCTCTTTCCACACACTGAGCATTCAAAAGGTTTCTCCCTTGTGTGTATTCGTTGGTGCACAAGGAGCTGTGATCTGTATTTGAAGTACTTTCCACACTGAAAGCATTTATGTGCCCTCATTAGACTGTGTTTCGGGGAAAGTATATTACTCTTTCTTCCATTAGTGAACATCTTTCCACTGTCTGAGCAGATCAATGACTTCTCTCCGGAATGGATCCTTTGGTGTTGAAAAAGGTCTGATTTCTGTGAGAAGCTCTTGCCACAGTCTGAGCTGCTAGAAGGTTTCTCTCCTGCATGTGTTCTTTGATGCCTAAGGAGCTCTTCTCTGCAAAGGAAGCTCTTTCCACACTCCAAGCATTGATGGGTCCTCTTCCCTTGGTGCATTTGCAAATGGATATCACATTGGGTTTGATCCGAGAAGTTCATTCTGCACTCCAAGCACTTATATGCTTCCTCCACCATGTGGATTAGTTTGCATAAATCCTGCCCTTGGACAGGAATAGCTTTATCCTCGACCATGTGACATCCTTTCTCCCTCTTAGGTCTGCCTTGATTCTTGATGTTTCCTTTCTTATCTTCATTCTGGACTGTATCTGGCAATACCTGATGCGGTTCCTCATCGCACTCATTCCACTGATCATCCCCTGCTGGAATAAAAAGAGAGATCCAATTAGCACCCACACAAGGAAGTCTTACCTTCCCTTGAAGGTCAGACTTCCATGCTCAAAACATTGCAGTGAATTTTTCCTGATGTACATTGAAGTGTACAATAACAGACAATTGAAAAGGATACGAAACCCTGCTGCATCAAAAAGAGAACCCCTGGAGTCCCCCAAGCATCTCTTCTACATGTGATGCTGGAAGAAACAAAGAGGTCCAGTCAGCACCTACACAAGAAGCCAAGCCACCCATCAGGCACTACTCATTAATGGAGACAGATCATGATAGGTAGCCATGTTAGTCTGTCAATAGCACTAGAAAAGAGCAAGAGTCCAGTAGCACCTTAAAAACTAACAACATTTCTGGCAGTGTATGAGCTTTCCTAAGCCACAGCTCACTTATTCTGATACCCATCTCACGAAAGCACAGATCCTGCCAGAAATGTTAGTCTCTAAGGTGCTACTGGACTCTTGCCCTTTTCTATTGCTCATTAAAGGGCAATTTAATTGCTCAATTTCAATTGCTCATTAAAGTGCATTTCCTTTAGAGAAGCTCTTTGGAGAATCTTCCTTTGGAGAAGCTCTATTCTCTCGGCCAAAACAAGACCAGGAGCCGACTGAGGTACAGATCATGAATTGTTAATATTGAAAATCAAGATAAAGCTTAAGAAAAACACCAAAACATTCATAGCACCAAAACACAATCTAAGCAATATTTCTGAAGAGTTTAATGACCATGTAAGGAACAGATTTGCATTACTGAGTTCAAGTGAATGTAAACCTGCAGAATTATGGGTGGAAACTAGAGATATTATCAAGGAATAATGTGCAAAGAGTATTCCTGTAGCCAAAAGAAATGAAAAACCTCGATGGATGCCTGAGGAAACTCTTAAAATTGCCAAAGATAGACGAGAAGCAAAAGTAGAAGGTGACAGAAACAGAATCAAAAGTCTAAGTGCAACGTTCCAGCGACTCACACGTAGAGACAAAGAGAACTATTATAATAACCAATGTAAAGAAATAGAAGAGAACAACAAAAAAGGAAGAACAAGAGATCTGTTCCACAAGATCCAAGAAATCAAAGGGAAATGTAAAGCACGGATAGGCATGTTGAATGATTAGCATGGAAATACATTAACTGAACAGGACAAAATAAAGAAAAGGTGGGAACAATACACTGAAGAACTATGCAGAAGAGATGAAAGGATGACAGATTCTTTCCAAGAATCTTTTGAAGAAGAACCTACAGTTTTAGAAAGTGAAGTGAAAGCTGCACTGAGAGCAATCGGGAGAAACAAATCACCAGGAGCAGATGGGTTATCAATAGAGCTATTCCAAGCCACAGAAATGGAGTCCATCAAAATATATTTTTTAATTTTTTTATAGAATTTTTATTAACAGAAAAAGAAAACATTTTTTAACAGAAAAGAAATTACAGAAGAGAGAAAAAAATTATAAAATTAAAAGTGAAAGTCCCCTTCCCTCTCTCATGACATGTGCCCACCCACCTCCCATTGTGACTTCCGGAGAAGTACCTCTTAACTTCATATCATTTACCATATATTTAGTTTCTCTATTGTTACCATATTTTATTTACAGCTCTTTCATAATCTTAATAAAATCAATCTTTGCCGTGTTAGCCCAGTGTACAAAGGCCTTATGCCAATCTCTTTTAAAGTCTTCTACATAGTTTCCATGTAGACTATTAGTTAATTTGGCCATTTGTACAAAATATAATATTTGATCTCTCCAGTCCTTTAAAAGGAGGCTAGTTTCTCCCTTCCAGGTTTTAGCTATTATTATTCTTGCAGCCGCAAAGCTATAATGACAGATCGTCTTATCTGATTTCTCCATTTCTTTTGGTAATAGGCGTATTAGGCAGGATTCCTGTTTCCGTTTTATGTTCCCATAAATCAACCTGTTAGTTTCTCTTATAACCTTTTCCCAAATTTTTTTAACTAAGTAGCAGGTCCACCAGGAGTGGAAAAATGTGCCTTTATATTCTTTACATCTCCAACATTTATCAGAAATAGATTTATATCCATTTTGGCCAAAATCTCTGGGGTTATGTGCCATCTACAAAACATCTTATACATATTCTCTCTTATACTACTAGTGGCACAGGCTTGTCTGTTGAAGTGGGCAGGGATGCCTATAGTGGTAATAAATGTATATATCCCGTCGTGCCCTACGAAGGATATTATATCTAACTATTGGGGAAAGCTCTTGGAATATTTGGAACTGCTTGAAGAGCAATTCCCTCTTTCAAATATTATTCTTGCCGGAGATTTTAATGCTAGGTTGGGCCAGAACAGTAATGGGATAATGGAGAAGCTGGGTCTCCCTGTCGAAGATGTTCCCTCTGTTTGTCTATCTGCTCAGAGATTATCTAGGGACGTGGTATATAATGAGGCTGGAACCCAACTAGCGCAACTTTGCCTGAGATTTAATTTAAACATTTTAAATGGTTCCCCTCCCTTTGATTATCCTGGAGAGTTTACGTATCGGTCTGCTCGCGGCTGTAGTGTTGTGGACTATATATTAATCTCAGTGTCCTTGAATAACAAAATTCAGGCCTTCTCAGTTACGGATAGAGTTGAAAGTGATCTTTGACTTTAGCAACTGAAACGGTCGGCTACATACATCACGATACTCACGTTAGTATGCCAAGGGATAAAGCAGTTATTAAATTGCCCAGAATTTTCTGGTCGAATACAGCCGCTCAAGCAATTGAGGGTATTTTGATCCCTGAAATTTTGGATGAATTTGCTCCCTTAGTTGAGAATTCATCTCGGAGTGTGGCCTGGCTATCAAAGTATAATAACATTGTTAACCAAATTGCTATGGCATTAAAGGCCCAAAATGAGCACCAACAGTGTAGTAGGGTTGTACCAAAATCTGGTTGATTCGATAATGAGTGTCATGTGAGGGAATGCCAACTACATTCTATTTACCAGAGTTATAGAGATTTGAATAGATTGCATCTTCCAAGGGAGTATTTCGTGCTGAAAAAGGCCCTCCACCTCTTATTTAAAAATAAACAAAATAATTTCATGTTAAAAAATTGGGAATCCCTTATACAAGCAACAAATAGGAACGACTCAAAGAAATTCCGGTCATTAATTGCTAATGCATTGGGGAGAAACGGCTTGGCTAATGGAGCGATCACTATGGGTGAATGGCATGAATATTTCTCTATGATCTTCCAGGGCGGTAGTGATAGCTGTGAGGAACTGTTTTCTCCCAACTTAACAGAGTGCCCGGAATGGGACCCGGTTCAGTTTGAGGAGGTCGACTCTTTGATTGCATCTATTAACCTGGGCAAAGCTGCCGGCCTGGATGTGATTCCGTCCGATGCTATCAAAACTTTCCCGCATTGGTGGGTTCCCTTCTTAGCTGCCCTGTTATAGACAGAACTGGGGTAATACCAGATGATTGGAGAAATGCCATAATAGTCCCTATTTTTAAAAAAGGTGAACCCCAGCTCCCGTCCAATAATAGGCCAATTAGCCTTTTGTCCTCTATTGGGAAACTGTATGCCAGCCATTTAGTGTGTAAGCTTAAATCCTGGATGGCAGATCAACAAATCTTGGGAATGGAGCAGATTGGCTTTTGCCAGGGCAAATCAACATTAGATCATTGTGCCATTTTAAACCATCTCATAGGCAAATATAAAAAGGGGAAGGGGCCTAAATTACATGCTGCCTTTTTAAACTTAAAGGGAGCTTTTGATTCTGTATCTTGATGTATCCTATGGAAAAAGCTGAATGATATGGGGATTGACAAATGTCTTCTACTCCTGATAAAAAAATTGCACTCTGGAACTACTTGCCAGATAAGATGTTCTAATGCGGGTGAGTTAACCCCCAAGATTTCAACCGCAATTGGAGTGAAGCAAGGCTGCATCTTGGCCCCCACTCTATTTAACCTCTTTTTAAATGATATGGCTCTTGAGTGAAATAGATGGCCACTACCCAAAAATAGGGAACAAGCATGTGGCCTTACTCTTATATGCTGATGACGCAGTTTTACTCTCGCTATCGAAAATTGGCCTGAAAAGGTCAATAAATCAATTTCTATTTTACTGTGCTAGAAACAAATTATCTTTAAATTTCGAAAAATCTAAAATTATGGTTTTTAGGAAAAATTGGAAGCCCAATAAATGGATCTTCCAAGGTAGTTGCATTGAACAGGTTAAATGCTTTAAATATCTTGGCATCTATTTTCAGCATGATTCTAGTTGGGCCACTCACGCTAGAAAACGGCAAAAGCTATAAAAGGTACAATTCTGGCAATCTCTCGTTTTTTTTTTTCACCAAAGGAAACCAGTATATACCTGCTGTACTTAAAGTGTTCAACTCAAAAATTTGCGCTAGACTATTATATGGTGCCCCAATTTAGATTTCTGCCTTTGGTGCACTGCTTGAGAGGGTACAAGCAAAATTTCTTAGAAAAATTTTAGGGCTTCCGGCTTGCATACTCTAGTTAAGAGGCCACAGTTAGAACAGAATATGGAGAAACTGAATGGTTTCCAATTGGCAAAGGTGTCAGACAAGGATGTATTTTATCTCCCTATCTCTTCAATCTATATGCAGAACATATCATTAGGAAAGCTGGATTAGATTTAGATGAAGGTGGAGTGAAAATTGGAGGGAGGAACATTAATAATTTGAGATATGCCGATGACACTACATTATTGGCAGAAAACCGTGAAGAATTGAAACAACTACTACTGGAAGTTAAAAGAGAAAGTGCCAAAGCAGGACTACAGCTGAACATCAAGAAAACAAAAGTAATGACTACAGGAGAATTACACAACTTTAAGGCTGACAATGAGGAAATTGAAATTGTTCAACACTTTCTATTCCTTGGCTCCACCATCAACCAAAAGGGAGACTGCAGCCAAGAAATCAGAAGGAGATTGAGACTGAGAAGGACAGCCATGAAGGAGCTGGAAAAGATTCTGAAGTGTACTGATGTGTCACTGGCTACCAAGTTTAGATTAATTCATGCCATCGTATTCCCTATTACTATGTATGGGCGTGAAAGATAGACATTGAAGAAAGCTGACAGGAAGAAAATAGATTCCTTTGAAATGTGGTGTTGGAAGAGAGTGTTATGGATACCGTGGACTGCCAAAAAAACAAATCAGTGGGTTGTAGATCAAATCAAGCCTGAACTGACCCTAGAAGCTAAATGACTAAACTGACGCAATTGTATTTTGGTCACATCATGAGATGACAAGAGGAACTGGAAAAGACAGTCATGCTAGGAAAAGTGGAGGGCAACAGGAAAAGAGGAAGACCCAACAAGAGATGGATGGGCTCAATAAAGGAAGCCACAGACCTCAGTTTGCAAAATCTGAGCAAGGCTGTCAAAGATCGGACATTTTGGAGGACTTTCATTCATAGGGTCGCCACAAGTCGGAAGCGACTTGACGGCACTTAAAACACACACACACTTCCTTTAGCAGACCTTCTTCCTCTCTCAACTGAGCTGCTGGTCATACCTTCTCCCCAGCCAGGCCCACCCTGCGTTAAGCAGTTACTATATTCTGCCTACCCCTCCACCTGTCACATTTGACTTGCCGTGCAACTATTGATTTCTGCTATTGATGATTAAATAGAAGAGAAGAAGAAGAGAAGGTTTTTCTACCCTGCTTTTTTCTACCCTCAAGAGTCTCGAAGCGGCTGACAAATCACATTCATTTCCCCTCCCCACAACAGGCACCTTGTTAGGTAGGTGTGGCTGAGAGAGTTCTGAGGGAACTGTGACTGGCCCAAATTACCCAGCAGACTTCAGGTGGAGGAGTGGGGATTCAAACATGGTCCTTCAGAGTAGAGTACTCCGCTCTCAACCACATCACGCAGGCTCTCCACAAGAAGTGACCATGATATCCAGTCCTGCAACTGCACAGAAAGTTTCCTTCCAGTTGTGATGAAAGCCATAAATAGCTGGTTTTCAGCCTTTGCTTGGGGGGGGGACGGGACACAGGGTTTCACAAAGTGAATCCCACAGTTCAAAGGGGACCCCCATGGTTTTAGAAAGAGGTGCCAGTTGTTGGGAGGGCAGGTAACCTCCAAAGGCATCTAGCTAACAGCTGTAGGAAAGGGCATTTGGCCTCCTGCCTGATTGCCTTTAAGTAACTCCCCACCTTTTCCTCGAATACCCAATATTTAAGGATACAGCAGCCCCTCAAGATCCACAGCTGAGCTCAGACCCAGAAAGAGCTGCTGTGGTAGGTGGGGTTGAGAGAGTTCTGAGGGAACTGTGACTGGCCCAAGGCCACCCAGTAGGCTTCAGGTGGAGGAGTGGGGAATTGAACCCGGTTCTCCAGATTAGATTAAAACCCACAATCCAGTGCAAGGGGGACAGATACATTCCAGATCACAGAGGGAAGGGATGTCTGTAATTCTAACTGAGCAATTAGGAGGTGGCCCCTTCAAGTTTTCCTGAGGCCCTCTCAGTCCCGCCTTGACCTCAGGTCAGGACACTGGCTTGGGTGATGGCCACAACACTGGCCTCAACTGGCCCTGGGCCAGCCAGGTGGCTTGGGTCACTCTACTCGGCCATGGTCGACCTTCGGGTTGGGGAGAGCGGGGTAGAAATATAATAAAATGGTGAATATCATTTTCGCTGCCACGCCACCACCTCAAGGCTCCCAGCTGGAAGCAGGTGGCTAGACAGGACTCAAAATGATACGTTGCTGCTGTTCAATATTTGCATCCATGCTTCATCCCATTGGCAGCCACGTGCAACACCTATGAAAGCGCCTTACCCAAAGAGGCCACGCTCTCACAGTTCTCCTGCATGACTTCCTTGTAAAGAGCTTTTTGGCCCGGATCCAGCAGGGCCCACTCTGCCTCCGTGAAATGCACGGCCACCTCCTCAAAGGAAACTGGAGACTGAAAGAAAAAGCAGATTCCCTCATCAGAGATTAAGCCAGGCAGAGACGGCACTCTGGCATTCTGGGAGGGTGCAGGATAGAAAGCCTGGCATAGGTACATGGTGAGGTGTTCAGGGCCTCTTTCATTTGAACACGCTAGCAGCAACTGCAGAAGCAACCCTCTCTCCCCCCGGAGGAAGGGGGACTCAGGTGTCCCCCGTTCATCTCCCCTACCTGGACCAGAGGTGAAGCAGCCACTTCCACAACTCCGCAAAGATGACGGCTTAATAGCATCTCTCCACTGCCTGCAAGGGAGACAAGGGCGGAAAGAAGAATGTTAGCCTAGACTTCCTATTTCATTTATTTGTTAGAATCCTACTTCACACACATCTATTTCCAGGGTGGATGTATTATTTTTTGTGTGTGCGCAGTCGAATCACAGCTGACTCGTGGCAAGAGATATTCAGAGGTGGTTTACTATTGCCTGCCTCCGTGTCACGCCCCTGGTGTTCCTTGGAGGTTGCCCATCCAAATACCAACCAGGGCCGACCCTGCTTAGCTTCTGAGATCTGCCAAGATCAGGCTAGCCTGGGGCTATCCAGGTCAAGGCTTGTGCTATGCGCACTCAAGAAAATTCATAACCATTTTTTAGTAAATGGTGAGAAAGGTGGAAAAGAAGCATCAGAGACCCATAAGCCTTGAGCTGCTCTTAAATGCTGCTGACACTTCTGTGAGACTTGAAATTTGTCCTGTGAAATCTGGAGCTCAAAAACAGCTGGGAGAGAGACAGAGGAGGAGCTTAGAGAAAGGTCAGTGAAAGTTTTACTGTAAAGTTTGTGTTTGTGTTTTCCTCAGTGGCTGAGGAGCAGTAGTTGAGGTTGCTGTGTGTGTGTGTGTGTGTGTTGTGTGTGTGTGTGTGTGTGTGTGTGTGTGTGTGTGTGTGTGTGTGTGAGTGAGTGAGTGAGTGAGTGCCTGTAGCCTGCTGGAGGGGGGTTTCTGACTGGTTCTCTGTGTTGTTTTATCTAGCTGTAGCTGGCTGAAGGTAATTGCTGTGCTGTTGATTGCTGAGGGTGGGGCTGAGACTATTTAAACAGGCTCTGCTTGCCAGAGGAGCAAGCCGAAGAGCGAGAGCACAAGGGCTCTTGCCATGGGGCTCTTAGCCTGGGGGCTATGTAACATTTTTTTTTCATTTTATGTGCTGAGTGTTTTACTTCTTCAAGGAGGGAGTCTTGAAAGAAGGTTTGCCAGGGAAACTATCAGAGTAGCCTAGGAAAGAAACTTCAGAAATGGATCACAGCACTTTGGCTAGTGAGGGAGCTGAGGCAGTAACATGCAAGGTCTGTGGCATGTTTGTCTTTTTACCTGAGGGTAACATTAATTACACTTGCAGCAAGTGTAAGTTGGTAGCCCTGCTGGAGGAGAAGATACAAGGTCTTGAGGCACGCTTGTCCACACTCCATTTTTTAAAGCAAGGTGAAGAGTTCATGGACAGAACTCATGAAGCTTTCTTTAGCGAGCAACAGGAGCAGGAGAGTAAGGAATCTGAGCAAATTGAGGTACAAACATCACAGGAGGAGGATGCATGGAAGAATGTGGCCCACAGGAGTAGGAAAATCAGGACACATCCTGATCCTCTCTTGCTCAGCAATCGGTTCCAGGATCTCCCAATAGATACTGATTCTGGACCACTGGAACAAGGGGTATCCCCCCAAAGCGTGAAAGAAATTCCTCAGGCTCCTGCGCATGAGAGGACTCGATCTTCTGCCCCACAATTTAGGAAGAGGCGTGTTCTCATAATTGGGAATTCCCTCCTCAAAGGGGTAGAGCCTAAAGTATGCCGACCTGACTTGTTGTCCCAAGAGGTCTGCTGTTTACCGGGTGCACACATCCAGGATGTGACAGAAAGGGTAGGAAGACTCATCAAGCCCACAGATTATTACCCTTTCTTGCTCGTTCATGTGGGAACAAATGATATTGCCTGGCACAGCCCAGAACATATTAAAAGAGACTACATGGCTCTGGGTGAGAAGGTGAAGGACTTGGGGGCGCAGGTTGTGTTTTCGTCAGTTCTGCCTGTTGAAGGTCGTGGCTTAGGAAGGGAAAGACGAATACTCCAAATTAATGACTGGCTGTGCAGGTGGTGACGTCAAGAAATGTTTGGATTTCTGGACCATGGCTTACGCTTTCGAGAAGAAGCTCTTCTGTCGGGGGATGGTTTACACCTCACGAGGGTAGGAAAAAATGTGTTTGGTGAGAGCCTTGCAAACCTGATCAGGAGGGCTTTAAACTAAATCCTATGGGGGAGCGAGACAACAATTTAAAGCCTTGTATGCTGATAATATCTGGAGACAAGGACAATAAAGATTTGCAGGGAGTGGCATGTATGCAAGGAAACAAACTCACGGGTAAGTACAGAAACAAAAACCTCAGGGCACATAAACCATGGATTCTGATGCTTGTACACTAATGCGCAGAGTATGGGAAACAAGCAGGAAGAACTCGAAGAACTTCTAATACAGGAAGGGGATTTTGACCTAATAGGCATTTCTGAAACTTGGTGGGATGTCACTCATGATTGGAATATTAAGATTGGGTGGTACAACTTGTTTAAAAGGGATAGACCAGGGGTCAGCAAACTCATTAGTCAAAAGAGCCAAATATCAACAGTACAACGATTGAAATTTCTTTTGAGAGCCAAATTTCTTAAACTTAAACTATATAGGTAGGTACACTGTTTATTAACTTAATAAACTTTAATTAAAGTTTTAAGTCTTAATTAAACTATAGGTACACTGAATAAAACTTGATATCATACTTAATAGTGATCTTATTTATTGATAAAAATTAAATTGTAAGTCCCTGCCATTTCCCCCTCCCCATCCGGAGTCCTCGTCTGGAGGCCTGGTCTACCGCCATAAAAGCCTATCGGTGGACCTGGACTCCGGCTGAGTCCCATTGGGAGGCCAGGTCTACCCATTGGCTTTCTTGGCAGTAAACCTGGCCTCCGGAGGCCCATAGAAGCCAATTGGTAGACCTGGCCTCTGAAGGGGGACTTTTCCCCCTCCTCGGAGTCCAGGTCTACCGCCAAGAAAGCCAGTGGGTAGACATGGCCTCCCAATGGGACTCAGCTGGAGGCCAGGTCTACCAAAGGAAGCCCGCCCTGCCCAACAGCTGATAGGTGGGGGGGGACAGGAACTGCTGAGCCGCCCGCCCAGCAATCGCATGGCTAGAGGGGAGGGGAGGCTTTAGCCTCCCAACCATTGAGGGAAAGGGAAAGGGGGACCCGGCCATTCTCCACGGCGGAAGGGGGGGGGAGAGACAGCGCGCCCGCTCGCCCGCTCGCTCTCTCAGGCGCGCCGGCTCCGCAGCCCGGCTGCTGGCGCGAGCGGGCACAAGAGCAGGGGCTCCGAACCAAGTTCGGAGAGCCGCACTCAACGGGCCAAAGAGCCGCATGCGGCTCTGGAGCCTCAGTTTTGAGACCCCTGGGATAGACTGATAAGGAAGGGGGGAGGAGTAGCACTGTATGTCAAAGATGTGTACACTTGTGAAGAAGTACATGAATCTGAGCATGGTAGTGCAGTCGAGACTCTATGGGTAAGCATAAAAGGAATAAGAAATAATTGTGATATTCTCGGGGCGGTCTGCTATCGACCGCCAAACCAGGCAGAGGACTTGGATGGGATGCTCCTAGACCAGATCACAAAGTTCTCAAAGAGATGGGACATGGTGGTCATGGGAGATTTTAATTACCCGGATATCTGTTGGAAGTCCAACGCTGCTAAAAATGCAAGATCCAATAAATTCCTGACTTATCTTGCTGACAACTTCCTATTCCAGAAAGTGGACAGGGAAACAAGGGGATCTGCTATTTTAGACTGGATTCTCACCAACAGGGAAGAACTGGTCAATGAGGTTAAAGTAGTAGGCACCCTGGGTAGTAGTGTCCACGTACTCTTGGAATTTACAATCTTGGGGAAAGGAAAACCTGTACGTAGTCAGACATATTAGTTGGACTTTAAAAGAGCAAATTTTAACAAACTTAAACTTATGCTAGATAGAATCCCATGGTCAGAAATACTTAAAGAGAAGGGAGTTCAAGAAGGGTAGGCTTTTCTTAAAAATGAAATACTGAAGGCGCAATCCCAAACCATTCCTATGAGAAGGAAAAATGGGAGGAGCCTAAAGAGGTCAGGGTGGCTCCATAAACAGCTTTTTAAAGAGTTGAGAAATAAAAAAGACTCATTTAGGAAGTGGAAGGAGGGCCTTATAACCAAAGAGGAATATAAGCAAATAACTAGCGCTTGTAGGGAGAGTGTTAGGAAAGCTAAAGCTCAGTATGAACTTAGGCTAGCAAGAGATGCTAAACGCAACAAAAAAGGGTTCTTTTCCTATGTACAGAGTAAGAACAAGGACAAGATAAGCCCATTGCGTGGACTGGAAAGTGAAATTGTAACAGGAGATGAAGAGAGGGCAGAACTCCTCAATTCCTACTTTTCCTCAGTCTTTTCTCGTGAGGGAAGTGGTGCTCAACATGGCATAAACAGAACATGTGATGAGGGAAGGGATTTGCAGCCTAGAACTGGCATTGGGGTAGTGCACAAACACCTGGTTTCTTTAAATGAAACAAAATCCTCTGGGCCAGATGAATTGCACCCAAGGGTACTCAAAGAACTTGCAGATGTAATTTTGGAACCTCTGTCCATTATTTTTGAAAAGTCTTGGCAAACAGGTGAGGTGCCAGAAGATTGGAGGCAGGCAAATGTTGTCCCCATCTTCAAGAAGGGGGAAAAGGAGGATCCGGTTAACTACCGACCCATCAGCTTGACTTCTATACCAGGAAAAGTGTTCGAACAAATCATCCAACAGTCTGTCCTTGAGCATTTAGAAAGGATGGATCTGATCACTAAGAGCCAGCATGGATTTCTCAAGAATAAGTCATGTCAGACTAACCTTATCTCCTTTTTTGAGAAGGTTACTACCTTGCTGGATCAGGGGAATGCTGTAGACATTGTTTATCTAGATTTCAGTAAGGCTTCTGATAAGGTTCCACATAGTATTCTAGTTGACAAATTGGGAAAATGTGGGTTAGATCCTATTACTGTTAGGTGGATCTGCAACTGGTTGACAGATCGTACCCGAAGAGTGCTAGTTAATGGTTCCTCATCCACTTGGAGAGAAGTGACTAGTGGAGCTCCTCAGGGATCTGTGCTGGGCCCTGTGTTGTTCAACATCTTTACAAATGATTTGGATGAAGGAATAGAAGGGATACTTATTAAATTTGCAGAGGATACTAAATTGGGAGGGGTAGCAAATATGGTAGAAGACAGAGCCAAGATGCAGGATGATCTTGACAGGCTGGAGAAATGGGATAGAACTAATAAAATGCACTTCAACAAAGACAAATGTAAAGTTCTGCATTTAGGTAGGAAAAATCAAATGCATAATTATCGGATGGGGGAGACTTGTTTGAGCAGTAGTGTGTGTGAAAAGGATCTTGGGGTCTTAGTAGACCAAACACTGAACATGAGTCAGCAGTGTGATGCGGTAACTAAAAAGGCAAATGCAGTCTTGGGCTGCATCAACAGAAGTATAGTGTCCAGATCACGTGAAGTGATGGGATCGCTTTACTCTTCTTTGGTTAGACCTCACCTAGAGTACTGTGTTCAGTTTTGGGCACCACAATTTAAGAAAGATGTAGACAAGCTGGAACGTGTCCAGAGGAGGGCAACAAAGATGGTGAGGGGTCTGGAGACCAAGTCCTATGAGGAAAGGTTGAAAGAGCTGGGTATGTTTAGCCTGAAGAGTAGAAGACTGAGAGGGGATATGATAACCATGTTCAAGTACTTGAAGGGCTGTCATATAGAGGAGGGTGCCGAGTTGTTCTCTGTTGCTCAAGAAGGTCGGACCAGAACCAACGGGTTGAAATTAAATCAAAAGAGTTTCCATCTAGACATCAGGAAGCATTTTCTAACAGTTAGAGCGGTTCCTCAGTGGAACAGGCTTCCTCTGGAGGTGGTAAGCTCTCCTTCCCTGGAGGTTTTTAAGAAGAGGTTAGATGGCCATCTGTCAGCAATGCTGATTCTGTGACCTTAGGCAGATGATGAGAAGGAGGGCATCTTGGCCATCTTCTGGTCACTAGGGGTGTGTGTGGGGGGGAGGTAGTTGTGTAATTCCTGCATTGTGCAGGGGGTTGGACTTGATGGCCCTGGTGGTCCCTTCCAACTCTATGATTCTATGACAGCAATTCTGCTGGATGAGACTAAAGGCCCAGACATGCCATTCTCCTGACAAGTCTGGGCTGGTGGGAGAAAAAGAGGGGACAGAAATGAGGTCGCACAACATGTCTTGCTCACGTCTGTCCAAAAACCCAGACGTGACTTTAGCACATCTGAAAACTCTAGGGTAAAATCAACGGGTTCCCATAGAGTCTGTGTCCGGGTTTTCAGCTGGATGCAACATGAATCTCTCTAATCCCCCTTCAAGCGAGTGACCATCACTATACCTTGTGGCACCAAGCTCACTTTGTATTGGGTGCAGACCTATTTCCTTTCTCTACCCAACAACTTCACTATGTGCCCCAATCCCATCCAGCCACAAAACACCCTTACCATGTGAGAGGGCACCTGGGGCACGCTCCTGGGCCTCACCCCACTGCACTTCCTCCAACAGAGCTCCTTCTGCCTCAGAAAACTTTGCTTCCATCTTCATGAATGGTTCCCGCATCTGAAAGAACAGCAAGGAAGACAGGTAAGGAAAGCATGGAATGGGATGAAGAGATGGATCCTCCCAGAATCTTCACCCCTGCATCGACCAACAGAGCTGCTTCAAACACAGGGGCCAGAATCAGGGTTGGTGGATTTCCCAGATGAGTCAATTCTCTACAGGTATGAAAATCTGGCAGAGAAGCCCTATGATAAAGTTGTTGCTTGAAATGAGTGAAGGAAACCCCCTCACCTGTACTGCCTGCCTCTCGTCCTCTGCCTGACTCAAGAGGAAACCTTCGGCCAGGGCCACCGCCTGGGAACTGGTCTCCGGCCCGCATCCTCTGACCCAGCACTGCATTTCCTGGGGCAGGATGGTCAAGAACTGCTCCAGGATCACCAGGTCCAGCATCTGCTTCTTGGAGTTCCTCTCTGGCTTCAGCCAGTGGTTGCAAAGTCCATGAAGCTGGCTGCAAACCTCTCGGGGCCCATCGGCCTCATGGTAAAGGAACTGCCGGAAACATTGGCTATGGACACCTGCTGTCCTCGTTTCCTGAGCCAGGATCTCTGGCACAGCTCTTTCCCAGAATTCATCACCACTCTCTGCTTGGATGGGATGGGGAACTTCCCTTGACCTCTTGCCAATTCCAGGTCCTTTTGGGTCCTGCTGTTCCATCTCCTTCCCCTTCCCTTGGGTGGTCTCTGACCGTGGAAAGATGTCCTTACTCTCGTGGCTATGAGAAGAGGAAAAAATATCAAAAAGGCAGAAAGAGAGCAAAAGAAAGTACACCTAGATCACCTACCCTCCTTGTCAAGAGGCACCTAAGGATTGCCCCAGTGGATCAGAAGGAGCATCACTGTCATTGTTTTTGGATCAGGATTAACATCATGGTGCTATATTGCATATCAAGCTTTTTAATGAGATACCTGTTTGGTCCTTCAAAAAAGTAAACATCAGTTGTGGAAGCTATGAGCTTGGCCTCCTATATCTGGGGATTGGTCTGTCAAGGGAAAAGCTCTCAAGGTCAACTGCAGCCCGGGACAAAAGGACTAGTGATGGCTTAACCATGGCAGATCTCTCCCTCAAGAGGCTTGAAGCATCAGGCAATAGCTCTTTCCAGCAGAGGGTCAGGGGCAGAGGTGTGTCTGACCTCTTGAGGGGAGGGCAAAATGGATGCTGGGAGGAACAGGAGCAGGGGGAGGCAGTGAACACCCAGGTAAAAGGCAGGTGGGCAGTGGGTGGAGCACTGGCCAAAATGCACAGCCTGTGGGGCAGCCAGCATGGATGATTCATCCCATATGATCATTCCCGGGACTCCTTTCTGGGCCTCCCAACAACCACCATAGTTGAGAATTTGTATTTAATCACAAAATTCAGACCCTGCTTTTCTGCCCCCACAAGAGCCACTAAATCAGGTAATGTATCAAAACATACTTTTTAGAAAATTTCCCTTATCTATTGTATGCCTTACTCCCTGGGAGTCCAGGTGGATTACACCAAGTGAATCTATACAATCAACAGAATGATACATTCAATAAACCAGTAAACAGGGGTTGGTTGTAGAACCAACCAGAAATCTAAAAAAACAGAACAAAAGCAAAGCATAAATGTTAACACATCACAGTAAATCATGCAAAATTACAGCGTAGGATCCAACTTACAACAAGCCATACACAGTAGTATAGAACACAATTTCTAATGATTTGTCCAAGTAACTTTGTGAATCATTTTATTCAGTGCTACCCCAGGGTGGAAAATCAGGAGAGGGGGTGTCTTTCTGACCTTCTCAGGCAGGCCTTTCCACAATGGGGGGGGGGGAGGGGGGCAACAGAGAAGGGATGTGCATGTGCAGTTATTGATTCTGCCCATTTGCCAGTTGGCACCTGCAGAAGGCCCTGCTCAGGTGAGTGAAGCTGTCATGGTGGAGAATAGGGGGAGAAACGGTCTCACAGATACCAAAATCCAGGTACCATGAACGGCTTTCTGTGTAATAACCAAAAAAGGGAGGAGAAAATCCTGATGGAACTCAACCAAAATGCTGATTACAAATCAAAGAAGTTGAGCTGAAAAATGCTAAAATTACAATTATATGAATTTTAATAAGGTGCACATATAGATTAAAAGCATAAAATTCCTAGTAAAGACAAAAACATATACATTCAATATATACAAACATGAACAACTGTGATGTACAATCTTTCATTGACCAATGTGAGATCCAATAAGGACCAGACGTATTTCAGTCTGGAAAGGCCTTCCTCAGTGGTCGGTATAGAATTATAATTTATCACACATCCTAATAATATAATCATATCATAACGGGCAGTAAGAAATATCTAAAAGCCCTTTGGGAAGAAAAAGGAAAGCAGGGAGGAGGAATCATTCGTATAATCTCCAAGTACATAAGGTCAAAAATTATTTTTAAACAGATTCATTTATAAAACACAGAAGTCAGATTACCTTCTAGTACAGTGATACTCCCTGTAAATTTCTTCTTATTTGTTAAAAGCTGGCTTCACTGTCTCACCTTTATTAAAATATAGATGTTATAAAGTATTAGGCTAACGTCTTTAGTTGTGTAATCCCTGATTTGATAGCCAAACCAAGTAACTGATGCTCGCCCTGACCTGGATGGCCCAGGCTAGCCTGATCTCGTCAGATCTAACCCAGACACAATTGATGATGAGCCAATGCAGTGACTGCAGAATGGGAATAATATGCCTGCTCCTTCCAGTTGCGGATACCAGTCGAACTGGGGCATTCTTAACAAACAGTCGTTTCTGAATTGATTTTGAGGAGAGACAATGTACAGTACATTACAATAGTCTAGTTTCAGTGTCACCACAGCATGGATCCAGGGGCCAGATCAGCCACATCAAGGTAAGGGGCCATTGTTGCAGCTATGCTGAGTTGGAAGAAAACTTTTTTTTTTTTGCAACTGCATTAACCCGCTCCTCTAGCAATAATATTGGGCCCAGTATAACCCCAAGGCTGTTAACTGTGTCAGCTGAATCCCAACAAAAGCTGGCAGCATAATATCCTTCCAGACCTCCACCTTCCCAAGCAGCATTTCTTTGGTGTTTCCAGCACTCAGATTCAGTTGGTTCACACTTGGCTACTGAAGCACAGGAGCCAGGCAGCGATTTAGGATCTCTACAACGTGATCAGGAGAGTTGGAGAAGGATGTATAGAGCTGGGTCTCCTCAGCATATTGATGACAGCAAAGCCCAAACTACGAATGATTCGGCCTCAGGGCTTTACATAAAGATTGAAAGCAAAGGGGATAGGATTGGGCCCTGTGAAACCTCCAAAGTAGAGACAGAAGAAGGGTTTTATACCTTGCTTTTTTCTACCTTAAGGACACCCAAAGGGACTTACAACTGCTATCCCTTCCTCACCCCACAACAGGCACCCTGTGAGGTAGGTGGGGCTGAGAAAGGTCACCCAGCAGGCTTCCAGTGGAGGAGAGAGGAAGCAACCCCAGTTCTCCAGGAGCGTTTCCACCACTCTTAACCATGCTGTAGTAGGTCCCACACTGTAGTAGGTCCCACACTGGTTTCCAATGGCAATTCCTTGGTTCGTGTCCAGGAGGAGTGATTTGACTCTGTCCAACGTACAACCCCTGAGGCCTCCTCCTGCCTGCCAGCAGCTCAACCAGGTGGGCCAAGTCCACTGTGCCAAAGGCAGCAGCAGATCAATCAGGAGGAGCAACAAGGAGGAGGCCTGACCTCAACCCAGGAGAGCCCATCTCCCTCCTGTAGCCTCCAAGAAGACCTGGAGTTGCTCGGCCACTCCTCTCTCTATCACTTTGCCTAGGAAGGGGGGGGAGATCAGAGACGGGGCGATTCTTGGCTCCCCCCATTTTTCTGTCTGTGCAGAAAGTGCCCTCAACTCGCAGCCTGCTCGTGGCGACCCAGCAGCAGCAGCAGGGCTCCCAAGGCCAGAGGCGAGCAGAGGCGCTCTGCCATCGCCTGCCTCTGCACATGCACAGAGGCCCTGGGGCTTCCTGGGGCGGAGGGGGGGGTCTGCCACCCAAGGACTATCCAGGCTGGCCCCTGCTGAGCAGTCCAGTGAGGTCGGGCCATCCTGGGCCATCCGGGTCAGGGCTCCCTATTTTTATAGCGATGGTTCTTGAGAGCAGCTCATCCCACTCCCCTCCAGGGACTTACTCGCGAGTAGGCCGTAGTCCCAGGATCCCGCCGCAGGGCTTTCGCCTACCCATGCAGCACCTCTGAAGCCCCTCCCCGTCCTCCTTCGCAACTCGGTGGCCGAGCCTCCCTCCTCCCCCCCAGGAGCCTTTCCGCTTCCGCCCCCTGCCTCGGCCGCTCTAGCAAACAGCTCCGTAGGCTTAACCCCTTCGGTGCTGCAGAGGAAGGAATGGAAAAAGGGGCTCCCTGCTCTTTCCATTGAGGGTGGGCGGCCAGAGCCGGGTGGAGGGAGCGGATTCCGGCCAGGCTGCAGCTCAGCGACGCCCCGTGCAGCTCAGCGGGATTGCTCGCGAGTAACTGCACGCAGGGTGGCGCTTCTGGGGGATCCCACAGCTGTTCAGCCGTCTCAGGCAACAGCTGGGCTGAGCTGGGAAAAAGAAAATTGACGCCAAGTCCAGCCAGATCACGCTAAGGGATCCGAAGCAGCTCTCACCGGATCCCTCCTCAGGCCTATTCGGTGGGGCTTATTACTCCCAGGAAAGCGGCTTCAGGGTTGCATTTCGAAACCGGCGTCCCGGTGACACCTCCCCCGTGTCTCAACCCAACATGCCAGCCTCGATGGCTTCCTGGAGGCTGTTGTGATTTTGCCCTATCAGCCAGGGTGGCCCCCTCTGGCTGGGGAAAGTCCGGGGGATCCAAGACCGTCAGAAAACAGCCCTGCTTGATCCGACCAGTGCGGGGTTGCCAACCTCCAGGGGGTAACAACTGACCTCTAGCCGACAGAGCTCGGTTCACCTGGAGAAAACGGCCGTTTGGGTGGGTGGGCTCTGTGGCACGACGCCCTAATACATTTCAATACATTTTACAGAAAGGAAAAGAGATTATTGCAAATTGCTAAATCAGTGGATCTTCCATAGTCAGGGGAAGTCTACCCTGCTGTCTCATTGGCTACAGCTTCGGGAGGTTTTCATTTCTCCCCCCCCTCCTTTCGAATCTGCTGTTGCCAGGGCTTGGAGCTGACTTTAGAGTTTGGCGTGGGGCTGCCTTCTTGGGCACGGTTGATGGCGGGGTCCCCTCAGGCACGGGGGGGGGTGCCGGTTGGGCTATCGGCTCGTGCTGGCTTGATTGATGTAAGGCAATGGCATTCTTCCTCTCCTTCTCCAGGTGCAAAGATGTTTCCATCTTCGGGGGCTGGCAGAGAGTGAAAGTGCAGATCTTGACCCTTAGGGTGTGTGTGTGGGACCGCATCAGATCGCCAGATGAGGTTTTCCTCTGTTTTTAACTCCCAACAAAGGGGGAATATAAGCTTTTCCACTGTGTTTCATTTCACTGGACTTAAACTGATCCATGAGCTGCAAAAGCACGCCATCAAGTGACCCCTGCCGAGGTCAAGCGACTTGGCAAAAGAAGAGAAGCTTCTTGCGGGACAACTCCTTAGTCCCTTTCAACTCTTTCCAACTTAACAGGATGTTGCCCACCGGACCCTCCTGTTTACTATAATTACTCCCCACGGCGGCCGACAACGAAAGGATTTTGATCCACTCTGCCGAGTGGGGTGGCGACTTCCGAGCAACGCAGTGGGGTGTGACCCACGCGCTGGGTCTTCGACCCAAAACGGCAGGACTCGACCCCTCCCCCGTTGAACTGCACGGCCTCCTTATCACGGTTGAAAGCCCCTTTTCCTCCCCCCAATTATGCTTCCCTCCCCAGGATGGGCAAGCATGTGAGACAGCATTTTCCATCCACACGAGGGAAAAGGAGTGGGAAAACTGTCAATCCGCCAATCTTGACCCCCACCGTAGCAGGAGAAGGGAACTGCAAGATCAACCAATTCAACACATCCGTATGTAAGATGTGCATAACATTCAGCTGTCTCTCATTCATACAAGGATTTCCATCCCCCCTTTCTCTCCCCCTTCCCCGTGCTCAAGTTCCACGTGCTCATCTGGGAATCACGACGTCTGGTGTGATGTCCTTCCCTGGAGCCTAGTGGATCCAACCTCCTTTGGGCAGGCGTTCAGCAGCATTCCTCTGGTATCTGCCTGTCTGGGAAAAGACTGGGCTCCCTCCCAAACAAAGGGTTGGGTGCACCCTGGGAATCAGAATTCCC
Organism: Euleptes europaea; assembly: GCF_029931775.1. Taxonomy (NCBI): domain Eukaryota; kingdom Metazoa; phylum Chordata; class Lepidosauria; order Squamata; family Sphaerodactylidae; genus Euleptes; species Euleptes europaea. The sequence continues at coordinate 3,958,576 of NC_079316.1, forward strand.
CAGTGAGGTTTCCCCAGGGAGCTGCCACCTGAAAGCTGACAGTTCTAAAGGCGAACCTGTCTCCCCACAGGATTTTTAGAGGCCAGCCTTCAGGCGGTCTCATCCGTTCGGGCGCCAATGATGTGTCTCCCCATTAACATAGAGTCCAATGCATCAATGAAGACAAGGAGGTTGGTTGAGCTTTTGGTTAGCTTTATTGGCCAAGAAATCAATAACAGGGTGAGCCAGAATACAGACGAACAGCTCTGCACTCCGGTCACACCGGGGCAGGGCTAATGCAAGAGGTTTTATAGACATTTGACATTCTAATATCATTCGATGCAGCTTGTCACTGCCACGCCATTAGCTTATTTATTCTAGGCTACCCCTCCAGATACCTTGGCTTACAAAATAAAACATAATTAAAACGTAAAATAGCATCAACATTACTACAAAGTATTGCTGGGTTTTCAACAGTTTGTTAAAAACTTCCGTTGCATTCCTGTTTACAGCTACTGTGTAGGTAAATGCAACCGACTTATGGCAACCCCAGCAAGGGGCTTTCAAGACAAGTGAGAAGCAGAGGTGGTTTACCATTGGATTCCTCTGCAGAGTCTTCCTCGTGGGTCTCCCTTCCAAGTACCAACCCTGCTTAGCTTCCGAGATCTGACCAAATTGGGCTACACCTAATCTTATACTGGGCCTGTATCTTCCCTCTCTTGTAAAAGTGTACTCCTTTCTTCAGCCACCAGTTAGAGGTTGAATGTCTTGAAGATTCCAGGGGGGGCAGGACTTAAGGGCAGGGCCAAGCAGAAGAGGTGGAGCTTATTAGTTAGTGGGTAGTGCTTGTGTTCTTGGAGGCACTAATCTTATTAGGCCTGCCACAGGGGACACAGCGTGATCGATTTAGAACAGTGATGGATATGGACGCCCCAAACAGATGTTCTTGATTCAGGCAGAAAATTGAGATTTTTCTCCTCCCCCTACAGACGTTGAGGAGGAGGCTAAACATCTACTTCCAACTGGACCCTCAGAGTAACACCTCACTGTTAAGACAAATGCAGACTTTTAAGGAAAAATTGGCAGCCTACCTTGTCTTTACCTGTCTATTTGCTCTACTAACAAAGGAGCCTTTTAGTCCCATTTATTTACATACTTACATACTATATTTACAGTCTGCCTTTCTCACTGAGACTCAAAGCAGATTACAAGAAGAAGAAGAAACCTTGTGAATCTGAGTATTTTGCCTTTCCAGTGTTGGAGACATTAAGAGAAAAGAAGTGAAAAGGGAGAAAACCATTCAGGCGACGTCTCCTGGAATGCATCGGCCTAGCTGGCTTTAAAAGGGAATGCAAGAAGAATTAGATCTCTTGTTGCAATTAACCAGCTTGGAAAGAAGGCGGCTAAGGGGAGACATGATAGAGGTCTATAAAATTATGCATGGCATAGAGAGAATGGACAGGGAGAAGGAACTCTCTGCCCTGGGATGTGGTGATGGCTGCCAACTTGGAAGGCTTTAAGAGGGGAGTGAACATGTTCACGGAGGAAACTAGTTCATGGCTACTAGTCAAAATGGATACTAGTCATGATGCATACCTAATTCCCTCCGGGATCAGAGGAACATGCCTATTATATTAGGTGCTGTGGAACTCAGGCAGGATCAGTTGTCTTGTTTGTGGGCTTCCTAGAGGCCTCTGTGTGAACAGACTGCTGGACTTGATGGGCCTTGGTCTGATCCAGCAGGGCTTGTCTTATCTTCTTTTTATATTTATCTTAAAATGTTATCAGAGCTTAGAGTAATACACAGTAATATATAAAGTCATTAATATTAAATCATATTGTAAATAACCATTTGCAATTTTATATACATAGGTACGTTTTACTGTGTTACTATGTTTATCACAACCTAATTTGGGTTATAATTGAGTTTGTGCATTAAGAAGAGAGAAAATGAAGATAAGAAGAAAAGATGACAGGACAAGAAAGGTTGAAAACATCTGCTATTATTTTTAATAGGGAGTTTTTAATGTATTCGCGAGTTTATCACAACATATCCTGGGTGCCAAGGAAGAAAAAGAAGAAATTTTGAATGTATTTTGTGTGTGTGTGTATTGTATATAATTCCCTTTTCTAATCTTTTCCTAATTTCCCCCCTTTTCCTTTTCAAATTATTCTTTTCAAAAATAAAAATTAAAAAAAACCCAAATGGCTGCCACAGCAGGTGGAGCTACCATAGAATAGCAAGGAGCAGGGCTCTACAGTATTAGAATTCTCTCTCAATAATCTTAGAATTATTTCTCAACACCCATTTCAGATTATGGTCTTTTTTTAAAATACATTTTTAAATTTTTCATACTACACACCTCACAATAAACACACAATTCATTCAATAACACATTTACTACCTACCATAATGCAAACATAACCACTAACAGTGGTTAAAATGCTTACAGCTGTTTAACAGGAAAAGAAGGTGGTTAAGGAGAGACATGACAGGTCAAAATTATGCATGGTATGGAGAGAGGGGACAGGGAGAAGCTTTTCTCCCTCTCTAATACTAGAAAGCGGGGTCATCTGCTGAAGCTGGAGAGCGAGAGATTTAAAACAGATAACAAGAAGTATTTCTTCACACAACGCATTGTTAAACTGAAACTCCCTGCCCCAAGATGTGCTCAGGGCTGCGAACTTGGAAGGCTTTAAGAAGAGGAGGAGGAGGAGGACATAAGAAAGGCCCTGCTGGATCAGACCAAGGCCCATCAAGTCCAGCAGTTTGTTCACACAGTGGCCAACCAGGTGCCTCTAGGAAGCCACTAACAAGACGAGTGCAGCAGCACCATCCTGCCCGTGTTCCACCGCACCCAAAATAATAGGCATGCTCCTCTGATACTAGAGAGAATAGGTGTGCAGCATGACTAGAATCCATTCTAACTAACAGCCATGAATACCCCTCTCCTCCATGAATATGTCCACTCCCCTATTAAAGCCCTCCAAGCTGGCAGCCATCACCACATCCTGGGGCAGGGAATTCCACAATTTAATTATGCGTTGTATGAAAAAATACTTCATCTGTTTTGAATCTCTCACCCTCCAGCTTTAGCAGATGACCCCGTGTTCTAGTATTATGGGAGAGGGAGAAAAACCTCTCCCTGTCCACTCTCTCCAAACCATGCATAATTTTATAGACCTCTATCATGTCTCCCCTCAGCCTTCTTTCCAAGCTAAACAGCCCTAAACGTCTTAACCGTTCCCCATAGGACAATTGCTCTAGTCTCCTAATCATTAGAGTTGCCTTTTATATGCCAACTTTCTCTACCACTTAAGGCAAAATTAAACTGGCTTACAAGTACTTTCCCTTCCCCTCCCCACAACAGACACCCTGTGAGGTAGGTGGGGCTGAGAGACCGCTTAAGAGAACTGTGACTAACTCAAGGTCACCCAGCTGGCTTCACGTGGGAGTGGAGGATAGGGCAATTCATGGCTACTAGTAAAAATAGATACTGGTGATGATGCATACCTATTCTCTCCAGCATCAGAGGAGCATGCCTATTATAGGTGCTGTGGAACACAAACAGGATAATGCTGCAACAAGTTGTCTTGTTCGTGGGCTTCCTTGAGGGACCTGGTTTGCTAGCATGTCTTTTCGTATGTTCTTATGAGAGCTGGTCTTAAATCGTCCTCCACCCTCAGAGTCATCCTTCCTTTCCACCCTTGGGATCTATTGGAGGCTTCAATCATGGCGAAAGCTTTTTCCACAGTCCCGGAGTTTACACCGTTTTTCCCCACACAGGGTAAGGTTTCTGTGCAGAGGCAAGCTCTTTACAGGACATTACATGGGTTCAGACCCTTCTATGGTCTGCGGTTGTCTTTGAGATGTGAAATAAGAGAAAAGCTCTTTTCCCAGGCTAAGCAGTTACATGGTTCCTCCTTATGTGTGTTTTTGGATGCTCTTCAAAATTGCCGCTCTGACTGAATTTCTTTCCACACATGGAGCATTTAAAAGATGGCCCCCTCATGTGGGTTCTTAGGTACTGTTGAAGAGAACCACTGCAACTGAATCTCTTGCCACACTCTGAGCATTTAGAAGGATTCTCCCCTCTGTGGGATATTAGATGCTTTTGAAGAGAGCCACTGTGACTAAATCTCTTTCCACACTCTTAGCATACAAAAGGCTTCTCCCCTGTGTGGGTTCTGAGGTGCTGTTGAAGATTGTCATTGCGACTGAATCTCTTTCCACACTCTGAGCATGCAAAAGGTTTCTCCCCTGTGTGGGTTCTCAGGTGCTGCTTAAGAGCGCCTTTCTGACTGAATCTCTTTCCACACTCTGAGCATTCAAAAGGTTTCTCCCCTGTATGGGTTCTTAGGTGCTTATTAAGAGCACCACTCTGACTGAATCTCTTTCCACACTCTGAGCATTCAAAAGGCTTCTCCCCTGTGTGGGTTCTCAGATGGTCTTTAAATCTGCCACTGTGACTGAAACTCTTTCCACACTCTGAGCATTCAAAAGGCTTCTCCCCTTTGTGAGATCTTAGGTGCTTTTGAAGGTTGTCACTGCCACTGAATCTCTTTCCACACTCTGAGCATTCCAAAGGCTTCTCCCCTGTGTGGGTTCTTAGATGCTTTTGAAGACTGCCACTGTGACCGAATTTCTTCCCACACTCTGAGCATTCAAAAGGTTTCTCCCCTGTGTGGGTTCTTAGGTGCTGCTTAAGAGTGCCACTCTGACTGAATCTCTTTCCACACTCTAAGCATTCAAAAGGTTTGTCCCCTGTGTGGGTTCTTAGATGGTCTTGAAGTCTGCCACTGTGACTGAATCTCTTTCCACACTCTAAGCATTCATAAGGCTTCTCCCCTGTGTGGGTTCTTAGGTGCTTTTGAAGATTGCCAGTGTGACTGAATCCCTTTCCACACTCTGAGCATTCAAAAGGCTTCTCCCCTGTGTGGGTTCGTAGATGGTCTTGAAGATTGCCACTGTGACGGAATCTCTTTCCACACAGTGAGCATTCAAACGGCTTCTCCCCTGTGAGGGTTCGTAGATGCTTTTGAAGATACCCACGGCAACTGAATCGCTTTCCACACTGTGAGCATTCAAAAGGCTTCTCCCCTGTGTGGGTTGTTAGGTGCTGCTGAAGGTTGTCAGTGCAACTGAATCTCTTTCCACACTCTGAGTACTCAAAAGGCTTCTCCCCTGTGTGGGTTGTTAGGTGCTGTTGAAGATTGTCACTTCGACTGAATCTCTTTCCACACTCTGAGCATTCAAAAGGCTTCTCTCCTGTGTGGGATCTTAGGTGCTTTTGAAGGTTGTCACTGCAACTGAATCTCTTTCCACACTCTGGGCATTCAAAAGGCTTCTCCCCTGTGTGGGTTCTTAGGTGCTGTTGAAGGTTGTCACTGCGACTAAATCTCTTTCCACACTCTGAGCATTCAAAAGGCTTCACCCCTGTGTGGGTTCTTAGATGCTTTTGAAGACTGCCACTGTGACAGAATCTCTTCCCACACACTGAGCATGCAAAAGGTTTCTCCCCTGTGTGGGTTCTTAGGTGCTGCTTAAGAGTGCTACTCTGACTGAATCTCTTCCCACAATGTGAGCATTTAAAAGGTTTATCCCTTGCATGTATTAGCTGGTGCACAAGAAGCTGTGATCTGTATTTGAAATACTTTCCACACTGAAAGCATTTATGTGCCCTCATTAGACTACGTTTTGGGAAAGGTGCATTACTCTTTCTTCCATTAGAGGCCATCTTTCCACTCTCGGAGCAGAAAAATATCTTCTCTCCTGAATGTATCCCCTGGTGTTGAAAAAGGTCTGATTCCTGTGAAACGCTCTTGCCACTGTCTGAGCAGCTAGAAGGTATCTCTCCTGCATGTGTTCTTTGATATCTAAGGAGCTCTGCTCTGCAAAGGAAGCTCTTTCCACACTTCAAATATTGATGTGTCTTCTTTCCACGGTGCATTTGCAAATGGATATCACATTGGGATTGATCTGAGAAGTTCATTTCACACTCCAAGCACTTATATGCTTCCTCCACCATGTGGATTAGTTTGCGGAAATCCCGCCCTTGGACATGAACGGCTTTATCCCTCTTCCTGACCATGTGACTTTCTTTCTGCCTCTTAGGTCTGCCTTGATTCTTGATGTTTCCTTTTACATCTTCATTCTGGACTTTACCTGGCAATGCCTGATGCGGTTCCTTATCGCCCTCATTCCACTCATCATCCCCTGCTGGAATGAAAAGAGAGATCCCATTAGCAGCCACACAAGGAGGTCTGACCTTCCCTTGAAGTTCCATCCATGCTCAAAACATTGCAGTGGCTTTTTCCTGGCATACGTTGAAGTGTACATTAAGAAACACTTGAAAAGGATATGAAACCCTGCTGCACTTGAAAAGGACATGAAACACTTGGAATACTGTGTACAGTTCTGGCCACCACACCTAAAAAAGGGATATTACAGAGCCTGAGAAGGTGCAGAAAAGAGAAACCAAAATGATTAGGGGACTAGAGCAACTGCCCTATGAGAAGCGGTTAAACCGCTTAGTGTTGTTTAGCTTGGAAAGAAGGCGGCTAAGAGGAGACATGATAGCTAAAATTATGCATAGTTTGGAGAGAGTGGACAGGGAGAGGTTTTTCTACCTCTCTCATAATACTAGAACGCAGGGTCATCTGCTGAAGCTGGAGGGTGAGAGATTCAAAACTGATAAAAGGAAGTATTTTTTCACACAACGCATAGTTAAATTGTGGAACTCCCTGCCCCAAGATGTGATGATGGCTGCCAACTTGGAAGGCTTTAATAGGAGAGGGGTATTCATGGCTACTAGTTAAAATGGATACTGGTCAGGATGAATACCTATTCTCTCCAGGATCAGAGGAGCATGCTGATTGTATTGGGTGCTGTGGAACACCGGCAGGATGCTGCTTCTGCAGTTGTCTTGTTTGGGGGCTTACTAGAGGCACCAGGTTGGCCACTGTGTGAACAGACTGCTGGATTTGATGGACCTTGGTCTGATCCAGCATGGCCTTTCTTATGTTCTAATATAATGCATCAGAAAGGCTTGGTTTGCAGTCTAACAAGTTATACAGCTTCTCACCTGAGTGAATTCTTTGATGCGAAGTAAGGGCTGGTTTCTGACTGAAGGGATTTGCACACTCCACACAGGCATATTGTTTCTCTCCTGAGGGAATTTGCCTCTTGGAAACAACACTGAAGGTATTTCCGAAGGCCACACTTTCATGTTCATTTTCACTGGAGCAGATTCTCTGGTTAGCATGGAGGCCTTCGTTTCGCCTTGTTTTGGTTAAGCTTTCTTCGTGTACTGGGATTTCCCGGAAGCCCCCTCCTCCTTGGGACAGAATGGGCTTATCCCTCCTCTTGTCTCTGTGGCTTCCCTCCTGCCTCTGTGGTCCATCTCCAAAGTTTCCTTTGGTGTCTTCACTCTTGACTCCTTCCAAAGATAACCCCTGGAGTCCCCCAAGCCTCTCTTCTAAATGTGCTGATGGAAGAAAGAAAGAGGTCCAGTCAGCACCTACGCAAGAAACCAAGCCACCCATCAAGCACTGCTCATTAATGGAGACAGATCACGACAGGTAGCCATGTTAGTCTGTCATTAGCAGTAGAAAAGAGCAAGAGTCCAGTAGCACCTTAAAAACTAACAAAATTTCTAGTGGACTCTTGCTCTTTTCTACTGCTCATTAATGGGCGTGAATTTCCTTCATCAGACCTTCTTGCTCTTCCAAGTGAGCTGCTGATCACACCTTCTCCCCAGCCAGGCCCACCCCACGTTAAGCAGTTATTATATTTTGCCTGCCCTTCCCCATACTCCCCACACGTACTTTAAAGAAAAAAGTGGAAAATAATCGCTCCCTCGCCTGTCACATTTGACTTGTCGTGCAACTCTTTTGATTCTCTGCTATTGATAATTAAATAGAAGAGAGGAAGAAGGATTTTAATTTTAATTCTTTCTAATGAAGGCATATTGATGAGTGATAAACGGTTTTTTCTCTTATTTTTATTTTCTCCCCCCCCCCTATTCAGGTAATCACTTTATTCACAAGGCGAAGTGGATTGTGGGGTTCACATGAAGCTGCCTTACACTGAATCAGACCCATAGTCCATACAAGTCAGTATTGTCTAATCAGACCGGCAGCGGCTCTCCAGGGTTTCAGGTTGAGGTCTTTCACATCACTTACTCACCTAGTCCCTTTAACTGGAGATGCTGGGGATTGAACCAGGGACCTTCTGCATGCCAAGCAGATGCTCTACCACTGAGCCAGAGTCCCTCCCCACCTTTATAGCACACCTTTACATGGATATGTATTTCAGAATATGTTTCTAAAATATTTAAATGTATATATGACCATTGAACAAGGCCACGTAGGCTGAAATGCGTTTGAGTTGTTTATTGGTCATTTACATGGATTTTTCCAACTATGTTGGAAAATTAGTAACTATTTGTATATATTCATTTAACTGATAAGCCTGTATAATTAAGGCTCAGTGTTTTTAATTTGTACACGGTATAATAAATAATATCAGTATGTTGTTATAATATTCATCTCAAATTTAGGTTCTTTGAGAAGGTTTTTATACCCTGCTTTTTTCTACCCTCAAGAGTGTCAAAGCGGCTGGCAATCACATTCCTTTCCCCTCCCCCACACCAGGCACCTTGTGAGGTGGGTGAGGCTGAGAGAGTTCTGAGGGAACTGTGACTGGCCCGAGGTCACCCAGTAGGCTTCAGGTGGAGGAGTATGAAATCGAACTCCAGATTAAAGATTAAAGCCCAAAATCCAGTATAAAGGGGACAGATACATTCCCGATCACATTCGGAGGGGATGACTGTAATCCCATCTGGGGGACAAGTGTGTTGTAATGGTCGGCAACTGAGCAATAGGGAGGTGGCCCCTTCAAGAGTTTTCCTGAGTCCCTCTCAGTCCCGCCTTGACCTCAGATCAGGACACTGGCTTGGGTGATGGCCTCAGGTGCCCCTGGGCCAGCCAGGTAGCTTGGGTCTCTCTACTCACCCATGGAGAATATCACTTTTGCTGCCACACCACCACATCAAGGCTCCCAGCAGGAAGCAAGTGGCTGGGCAGGCTTCAAAATGATATATTGCTGTCATTCAATATTTTGATCCATGCTTCATCCCAATGAGAGCCATTTGCATGTGCAGCTCCTATGAAAGAGTCTTACCCAGAGAGGCCATGTTCCCATAGTTCTCCAGAATGACTTCCTTGTAAAGAGCTCTTTGGTCTGGATCCAGCAGGGCCCACTCTGCCTCGGTGAAATGCACAGCCACGTCCTCAAAGGAAACAGGAGACTGAAAGAAAAAGCAGATTCCCTCGTCAGAGATCAAGCCAGGCAGAGACGGCACCCTGGAAGGGGGCATTCTGGGAGGGTGCAGGATGGAAAGCCTGGCATGGGTAAAGGGAGTGGTGGCCAGGGCCTCTTTCACTCGAACACCCTAGCAGCAACTGCAAGAGCAACCCTCCTCCCCTCTCCCCAAAAATGGAAGGCGGACTCAGGTGTCCCTCGCACATCTCCCCTACCTGGACCAGAGGTGAAGCAGCCGCTTCCACAACTCCACGAAGATGATGGCTTAGTAACATCTCTCCACTGCCTGCAAGGGAGATAACGGAGGAAGGCAGAATGTTAGCCTAGCCATCCTATTTCATTTACTTGTTAGAATCCTGCTTTACACACACCCATTTCCAGGGTGGATGTATTTTTTTTTTTGTGCCGTCAACTCACAGCTGACTTTTGGCGACTCCACAGTTTTTCATGGCAAGAGACATTCAGAGGTACTTTGCCGTTGCCTGCCTCCGCATCACGCCCCTGATGTTCCTTGGAGACTGCCCTTCCAAATACTAACCAGGGCCCACCCTGCTTAACTTCTGGGATCTGATGAGATCAGACTAGCCTGGAGATAACAAGGTCAGGGCATGTATTATGTACACTCAAGAAAATTCATAATGACTTTTTAGTAAATGGTGGGAGAAGCAGAAGAGAAGCACCAGAGACCCAGGAGCCTTGGGCTGTTCTTCATTGCTGCTGACACTTTTGACTTCTGTCAGACTAGAAATTTGTCCTGTGAAATCAGGAGCTCAAAAACATGACAGCAATCCTGCTGGATCAAAGGCCCAGAAACATCATTCTCCTGACGAGTCTGGGATGGTGGGAGAAAAAGAGGGGACAGAAATGAGGTCACATAAGACGGTCACGTCTGTCCAAAAACCCAGACAGGCCTTCGGCACATCTGAAAACTCTACAGTAAAATCAACGGGTTCCCACAGCATCTGTGTCCAGGTTTTCAGCTGGATGCGACATCAACATGACACGAATCTGTCTAATACCCCTTCAAGTGAGTGACCATCACTACATCCTGTGGCATTGAGTCCCACAAGCTCACTCTGTGTTATGTGCAGACCTGTTTCCTTTCTCTACCCCACAACTTCACTATGTGCCCCAATCCCATCCAGCCACAAAGCACCCTTACCATAAGAGAGGGCATCTTGGGCACGTTCCTGGACCTCAGCCTGCTGCCCTTCCTCCAACAGAGCTCCTTCTGCCTCAGAAAACCTCATTTCCATCTTCATGGATGATCCCCACATCTGAAAGAACAGCAAGGGAGACAGGTAAGGAAAGCATGGAACGGGTTGAGGAGACGGATCCTGCCCCACTCCCAGAATCTTCACCTCTGCATTGACTAACAAGAGTTCTTCAAGCACAGGGGCCAGAAACAGGGTTGCTTGTTTTCTCAAACGAGTCAATTCTCTAGAGGTATGAATATTTGGCAGGGAAGCCGTAGGACAGGGATGGGGAACGTCAGGCCCAGGGGCCATTTAAGGCCCGCAAAATCTTTTGGTCTGGCCCTAAGGACAGAGGAATGATAGGATTTAGGATCCTTTGTAAATGATTTATAACACCTGTAGTGGGAAGAGGTCTGCATTATAGAAATCACACCCAGAGAGGTATAAAGGAGCGCTGATGTAATGTTATGGTGCTAGGATTGAAATTAATAAATGGGTGAGTTTTTGAAAAATGTTATGTTGAACACAGTGTTAAAATACATTAAAAGTATGTTATAATTGCAAAAAAATTGTGATTATATAATTTACAAGAAGATTGACAACTGCTTAGAAATTATTCGAGCGGCAATATAGTTTCTACAAGACAGTCTTGGCTCAACCACAGGTGACTGACGAAGGAATACAGTGAAACAGGGACACATTACCAGAAACCTGTATCACCCTTTCTGTCTATTATGGGCTTTATACTGTAATGAATTTGTAGCCGCATCAATATATTGATTTCCTATTTTGTATAAATTTCTGTTCCAATGTATGCTATACTTCGCTAACTAACAGAAAGAAATATAATACTCAGTGAGTGTAAGAAACTGTGTTCTACTTTATATTGTGGTTAAACATTAGCCATAGTAGCTGTAAATATTTTTTACCAATAGACAATCACAGCTCAAGTTCTTCAATTATATTGACCTTTGTGGGTCCTGGCAGATCTCTAGCTCAGAAGGATCTACGGCTGGGAATAGCCTCTATTCAAGGCAGATATGAATTTGTTTTGCTGAGAAAAGGAACCTTTTCCCCCTCTTGCAGAAGAGTCCTTAACTTTGGAGCTGCTAGGCCTGCCCAAGAAACTGTGTTAACCCTTTCCCACCCAGGACATGGAGAAACGTATTCCCTCTGTACTACTGTTGCTTGCAGGGAGTGAAGGAAACCCCCTCACCTGCTCTGCCTGCCTCTTCTCCTCTGCCTGACTCAAGAGGAAACCTTCGGCCAGGGCCACAGCCTGGGAAGTGGTCTCTGGCTCACATCCTCTGACCCAGCACTGCATTTCCTGGGGCAGGACGGTCAGGAACTGCTCCAGGATCACCAGGTCCAGCATCTGCTTCTTGGAGTGCCTCTCCGGCTTCAGCCAGTGGTTGCAAAGTCCATGAAGCTGGCTGCAAACCTCTCGGGGCCCATCGGCCTCATTGTAAAGGAACTGCCGGAAACGTCGGCTCTGGACATCTGCTGTTTCCTGAGTCAGGATCACAGCTGTCTCCCAGAATTCAGCACCACTCTCCACTTGGACAGGATGGGGACCTTCCCTTGACCTCTTGTCAATTCGAGATCCTTCTGGGTCCTGCGGTTCCATCTCCTTCCCCTTCTTTTGGATAGCCTCTGACTGTGGAAAGATGCTCTTACTCTCGTGACTATGAAGGAGGAGAGGAACAGATATAAAAAAGACAGAAAGAGACCAAAAGAAAGCACACCTACGTCACCTACCCTCCTTGTCAAGAGGCATCTCAGGATTGCCCCGGTGGATCAGAAGGAGCCTCATTGTCGTCATTTGTGGATCAGGATTAATGTCATCGTACTATATTATTTTCCATTTCTGGCTTTTGAACGAGATACCTGTTTGGTCCTTCAGGAAAGTAAATACCTGTTGCGGAAGCTATGAGCTTGGCCTCCCATGTCTGGGGGATCAGTCTGTTGAGGGGCAACAGCTCAAGGTCAACTGCAGCCCGGGACAAAAGGACTGGTGATGGCTTAACCATGGCAGATCTCTCTTCAAGAGGCTCGAAGCGTCAGGCAATAGCTCTGTCCAGCAGAGGGTCAGGGGCAGAGGTGCATCTGACGTCTCGAGAGGAGAGCAAAAAGGCTGCTGGGAGGAACAGGAGCAGGGGGAGGCAGTGAACACCCAGGTAAATGGCAGGTGGGCAGGGGGTGGAGCACCAGCTAAAATGCACAGCCTGTGGGGCAGCCAGTCAGCATGGATGATTCATCCCATGTGATCACATCTGGGACGCCTTTCTGGGACTTCCAACGACCACCATGGCTGAGAATTTATTTTTATTTACAAAATTCAGACCTTGCCTTTCTGTCCCCACAAAGGCCACCAAATTCAGCTAACAAGTCAAACCATACATTTTAAAATTTCCCTTATGTCTAATCTGCTTTGCTCCCTGGCAGTCCAGGTGGATCACACCAAGGGAATCTATACAATCAACAGAGTGGGACGTTCAATAAACCAGTGAATAGGGTTTGGGTTGAAGAACCAACCAGAAATCTAAAAAGACAGAACAGAAGCAAAGCGAAAATGTTACCACAACACTGTAAATGATGCAAAATTACAAGGATCCAACTTCAGCAAGATATACACCCTGGTACAGAACACAATTTCTAATGATTTGTCCAAGTAACTTTGTGAATCATTTCATTCAGAGCTACCCTAGCGGTGAAAATCAGGAGAGTGCCCTCCTTAGACAGGCTATTCCACAATTTGGGGTGGGGGGCACAGAACAGAGATGTCACGCGCATGCACAGTTGTTGATTTTGCCCATTTGCCAGTTGGCACCTGCAGAAGGCCCTGCTCAGATAAGTGAAGCTGTCATGACAGAGTAAAGGGAGAGAGAGGGTCTCACAGATATCAGGGTCCAAGTACCGTGAATGGCTTACTGCGTGATAGCCAATACTTTTAACTGAGCCAAGTAACTGATGTTTGCCCTGAGCTGGATGTCCCAGGCTAGCCTAATCTCGTCAGAGCTAACACAGACACAATTGAAGTTGATCCAATGCAATGACTGCAGAGTGGGAATAATATGCATGCTCCATCCAGCTGCGGATAACAGTTGAACTGGGGAATTCTGAACAAATGGTAGCCTCCAAAAATTTTTTACAATAGTCTCGTCTCAATTTCACCATGCCAGGGGCCAGATCAGCTGTATAAGGGGCCATTTTTCCAGCTATGCTGAGTTGGAAGAAAGCCTTTTTTTTTGTCGAAGGCTTTCACGGTCAGAGTTCATTGGTCCTCGTAGGTTATCCGGGCTGTGTGACCGTGGTCTTGGTATTTTCTTTCCTGACGTTTCGCCAGCAGCTGTGGCCGGCATCTTCAGAGGAGTAACACCACTGTCCTTCAGTGTTACTCCTCTGAAGATGCCGGCCACAGCTGCTGGCGAAACGTCAGGAAAGAAAATACCAAGACCACGGTCACACAGCCCGGATAACCTACGAGAACCTTTTTTTTTTTTTTGCAACTGCATTAACCTGCTTCTCTCGCAATAACGCTGGGTCCCGTATAACCCCCAAGGCTTCCTGTGGAGGAGCCAGGAATCAACCCTGGTTCTCCAGGAGAGGTTTTCACCCCTCTTAACCACTGCACCATGCTGTGGCAGGTCCCACACTGGTCTCCAACGGCAACTCTTTGGTTCCAGCACAGGAGGACTGATTTGACTCTGACCAACGTACAACCCCCGTGACGTGACGCCTCCTCCTGCCTGCCAGCACCTCAACAAGATGGGCTGAGTCCGCTGTGCCAAAGGCAGCAGACCTTTGACCACTTTCAGACGAAGAGCTTCAACTCAACCCAGCAGAGCCCACCTCCCTCCCGTAGCCCGGTCTGAAAACAGACTGGAAAGGGTTTATAGCAGAAGAGTTATCTCAAAAGACCTGGAGTCGGTCGGCTGCTCCTCTCTCTATCAGTTGGCCCAGGAAGGGGGAGATCAGAGACGGGGCGATTATTGGCTCCCCCATTTTTCTGGTTGTGTGCAAAGTGCCCTGAAGTCACAGCCTGCTTGTGGCGACCCAGCAGCAGCAGCAGCAGGGCTCCCAAGGCCAGAGGCGAGCAGAGGAGCTCTGCCACCACCTGCCTCTGCACAGAGACCCTGGGCCTTCCTGGGGGGGGGAGAGAGGGGTCTCCCATCCAGTTACTAACCAGGCCCCACCCTGCAGGGCTTCTCAGCTCCGATGAAGTGGGGCCACCCAAGGTCAGGGCTCCAGTTTTCTGCAGGGAGGGATGTTTTTCAGGAGCGGGGGGTGGGGGGGGCACATTTGTTAACGGTTTGAAACGAACCGCCACCTCCCCCCCCCGAGAACCCCCGTGAGAGCTGCATTTCTCTCCTCCGAGATGGGAAAACTCATCTCCCGCTTCCCTCCCAGGGCTTACTTGCGAGGAGACCGTAGCCCCAGGACCCGGCTGCAAGGATTTCGCCTGCTGACGCGTCCCTGAAGACCTTCCTTTGCAATTCGGTAGCAAAACCTCCTTCCCCCCCCCCCACGCCCCGGAAATGGAACCTTTCCTCTTTTCCGCCCCCCCTCGCTCGGCCGCTCTAGCAAACAGCTCCGTAGGCTTAACCCCTTCGGTGCTGCAGAGGAAGGAATGGAAAAAGGGGCTCCCTGCTCTCTCCATTGAGGGTGGGCGGGCAGAGCCGGGTGGAGGGAGCGGCTTTCAGCCCGGCTGCCGTCAGCGACGCCCTGTGCAGCTGGGTGGGATTGCTCGCGAGTAACTGCACACGGGGTGGCGCTTCTGGGCGATCCCACAGCTGTTCAGCCATCTCAGGCAACAGCTGGGCTGAGCTGGGAAAAAGAAAATTAACGCCAAGTCCAGCCAGATCACGCTAAGGGATCCGAAGCAGCTCTCACCGGATCCCTCCTCAGGCCTATTCGATGGGGCTTATTACTCCCAGGAAAGCGGCTTCAGGGTTGCATTTCGAAATCTGCGTCCCGGTGACACCTGCCCTGTTTCTCAGAACAAAATGCCAGGTAGATCGACTTCGGGAGACTGATGTGATCCTGCTGCCCTGTCGGATAAGGGTCTCCATCCCTGGCTGGGGAATTTCCTGGAGATTGAAGAGCGTGAGAAGAGAGCCCTGCTTGGTCAGGCCAGTGCAGGGTTGCCAACCTCCAGGGGGTACAACTGACCTCCAGGCCACAGAGTCCAGCTCGCCTGGAGAAAACAGCTGCTTTGGTGGGTGGGCTCTGTGGCATTATGCCTCCCCTCTCTCCAGCTGCGCCCCCATGCCTGGAGAAGCAGGCACAGACTGGCTCCAGGCTAGGAAGCGGCTTCTCTCCTGGGAAATGGCCCCCAAAGGGTCAGGGTTCAGCTGGGCTAGAGAGGTTTCTGCCACCACGCAGATGACCCTGCCTCTGAGCATGGGCCGATTCCCCTGTTGTCGTTTGAAAGCCCAGCTCAGCTCTTCCACAGGGGACATGTAGGTGTGTGTGTGTTTGGGGGGCGTTTTGGTGTAGCCGGAATATGGCAGAATATGGAAAGTCCCCTCTTCCAGCAAAGTCTGCTAGCGGTGCAGTTTTCTCTGCTTTAGCCCCTAGCTTGGCAGTGGTGGGGCAGGGGCTTTGGCACCCCTCTGAGGCGGCCTCCGAAAGCCAACCCTACAAGATCCCCCCAAGCATTCAATGGCATGTTGTCAGATAGGGCTTCTGACAGCTCCGTCCTCAAACAAGATGGTTTCCCCGCAAACAAGATGGAGTTCTCGATGCACTCCTCCCCCCCCCCGTTTTGCACACGAACTCCGGCCAGGGATTTACAATTGTATTGGGACCCGCCCGTGTAAATCTCCGATCTGATACCGGGTCCCGCGCACAAAGCCAAGAGCTCAGCCATCTCCTCCACTAATTACCATTGTTTCTGTTTTAGTTTAACTTAAGTTGTTACCGGCAGGAAACAACTACATTGTTTCTTTGCTACTGTAACCCTATTGTATTACCCCTATATATGTATCCACTCTTCCCCAGTCATGTATTCCAGCCTTGTTTGTCTCCTTACTGAAATCATTGACTTTCGGAATAAATCTTTGAATCGCTCCTCTGCCTGGATTTGAGTTGTATTGCCTGAAACGCCGTGCATTTGCTGAAGCCTGATACGTGTGTTGTCTCGGGCATTGTGTTTCCAGCCTCCCTCTCTAAATCCCTCTGGAGGAGAGTCAGTGGCTGGGTCACAAAGACAAGCAGGTAAATGTGCGGCGTCTCTTCTTAGCTGGCTGACTCGCCTACGCAGTGGCAGCTAGTCGATATGCGCGCATTCGCGCATGCACACACACGCACATGGAATTCTTCCAAAGTAGCTGTTCCAGAGGCTTGTGGCCGCAACTGAAGAAAGTCCGTGCCATGTCAGAAAAGCCAAAACCTACGCGTATTTACTCAGAGAAAAGTCCCTCTTTGCATCCAGGAATGGGTGCATATTTATTCTAGGCTGCCCCTCCAGATACCTTGGCTTACAAAATAAAACATAATTAAAACGTCAAATAGCATCAACGTTACTACAAAGTATTGCTGGGTTTTCAACAATTTGTTAAAAACGTCCGTTGCAATCCTGTTTACAGCTACTGTGTAGGTAAATGCAACCGACTTATGGCAACCCCAGCAAGGGGCTTTCAAGACAAGTGAGAAGCAGAGGTGGTTTACCATTGGATTCCTCTGCAGAGTCTTCCTCGTGGGTCTCCCTTCCAAGTACCAACCCTGCTTAGCTTCCGAGATCTGACCAAATTGGGCTACACCTAATCTTATACTGGGCCTGTATCTTCCCTCTCTTGTAAAAGTGTACTCCTTTCTTCAGCCACCAGTTAGAGGTTGAATGTCTTGAAGATTCCAGGGGGGGCAGGACTTAAGGGCAGGGCCAAGCAGAAGAGGTGGAGCTTATTAGTTAGTGGGTAGTGCTTGTGTTCTTGGAGGCACTAATCTTATTAGGCCTGCCACAGGGGACACAGCGTGATCGATTTAGAACAGTGATGGATATGGACGCCCCAAACAGATGTTCTTGATTTAGGCAGAAAATTGAGATTTTTCTCCTCCCCCTACAGACGTTGAGGAGGAGGCTAAACATCTGATACTTCCAACTGGACCCTCAGAGTAACACCTCACTGTTAAGAAAGACAAATGCAGACTTTTAAGGAAAAATTGGCAGCCTACCTTGTCTTTACCTATTTGCTCTACTAACAAAGGAGCCTTTTAGTCCCATTTATTTACATACTTACATACTATATTTACAGTCCGCCTTTCTCACTGAGACTCAAAGCAGATTACAAGAAGAAGAAGAAACCTTGTGAATCTGAGTATTTTGCCTTTCCAGTGTTGGAGACATTAAGAGAAAAGCAGAAGTGAAAAGGGAGAAAACCATTCAGGCGACGTCTCCTGGAATGCATCGGCCTAGCTGGCTTTAAAAGGGAATGCAAGAAGAATTAGATCTCTTGTTGCAATTAACCAGCTTGGAAAGAAGGCGGCTAAGGGGAGACATGATAGAGGTCTATAAAATTATGCATGGCATAGAGAGAATGGACAGGGAGAAGGAACTCTCTGCCCTGGGATGTGGTGATGGCTGCCAACTTGGAAGGCTTTAAGAGGGGAGTGAACATGTTCACAGAGGAAACTAGTTCATGGCTACTAGTCAAAATGGATACTAGTCATGATGCATACCTAATTCCCTCCAGGATCAGAGGAACATGCCTATTATATTAGGTGCTGTGGAACTCAGGCAGGATCAGTTGTCTTGTTTGTGGGCTTCCTAGAGGCACCTGGTTGGCCTCTGTGTGAACAGACTGCTGGACTTGATGGGCCTTGGTCTGATCCAGCAGGGCTTGTCTTATCTTCTTTTTATACTTATCTTAAAATGTTATCAGAGCTTAGAGTAATACACAGTAATATATAAAGTCATATCTTAAATCATATTGTAAATAACCATTTGCAATTTTATATACATAGGTACGTTTTACTGTGTTACTATGTTTATCACAACCTAATTTGGGTTATAATTGAGTTTGTGCATTAAGAAGAGAGAAAATGAAGATAAGAAGAAAAGATGACAGGACAAGAAAGGTTGAAAACATCTGCTATTATTTTTAATAGGGAGTTTTTAATGTATTCGCGAGTTTATCACAACATATCCTGGGGGCCAAGGAAGAAAAAGAAGAAATTTTGAATGTATTTTGTGTGTGTGTGTGTTGTATATAATTCCCTTTTCTAATCTTTTCCTAATTTCCCCCCTTTTCCTTTGCAAATTATTCTTTTTAAAAATAAAACTAAAAAAAAACCCAAATGGCTGCCACAGCAGGTGGAGCTACCATAGAATAGCAAGGAGCAGGGCTCTACAGTATTAGAATTCTCTCTCAATAATCTTAGAATTATTTCTCAACACCCATTTCAGATTATGGTCTTTTTTTAAAATACATTTTTAAATTTTTCATACTACACACCTCACAATAAACATACAATTCATTCAATAACACATTTACTACCTACCATAATGCAAACATAACCACTAACAGTGCCCTAAAATATTACCTTACAAACTTTATCAGGGTGTAATTAAAACATTTAATTTCATTACTAGTTCATCTAATATGAAAAATATACTGCTCATTACTAACAGCCTAATTATAATAATAATACTAATCTTACAATCATAATATTTATGCTTGTCAGATAGGGCTTCTGACAGCTCCGTGCTGAAACAAGATGGTTTCCCCGCAAACAAGATGGAGTTCTCCGTGCACTCCTTCCCCCACCCCCGTTTTGCACACGAACTCCAGCCAGGGATTTACAATTGTATTGGGACCCGCCCGTGTAAATCTCCAATCTGATGTCGGGTCCCGCGCACAAAGCCGAGAGCTCGGCCATCTCCTCCACTGATTGCTCATAATTGTTTCTGTTTCAGTTTTACTTAAGTCGTTACCGGCAGGAAACGACTACATTGTCTCTTTGTTCCTGTAACCCTATTGTATCAGCCCTATAAATGTATCCACACTCCCCCAGTCATGTATTCCAGCCTTGCTCGTCTCTTACTGAAATCACTGACTTTCTGAAATAAATCTTTGAATCGCTGCTCTGCCTGGATTGAAGGTCTATTGCCTGAAATGCTGTGTATTTGCTGAAGCCTGACAATGCTCTAGCTTCATCACATTATCTTTCCACCCCTGTACCTCAACCATTTTTACCAACGTATGTGTTATCCCCGGGGGTGATTAATCATCTCAGACATTCTCTCTGATAACTTTCTTTTACAATACAAGATCCTTAAAGAACAAGAGTGAGAAAAATAAAAACTTGTATCTGTTTGGAATCTCTCACCCTCCAGCTTCAGCAGATGACCCCCGTTCTAGTATTATGAGAGAGGGAGAAAAGCTTCTCCCTGGAAAATAGAAATGTTTTTGCCAGTTTTCAGGTGTCAGAAAGAGTTTGGTTGGCAGATACCTAAAATAGCAAGTTTCACAGAGAAGGGCAACTGCTAAAAAGGCCCTTCTTTGCGTAACTACTTTCTGAGCCTCCAGCACCTGGGCGTTCAAACATCTTCATCAGAACCGACTTATGTGGAGAAATGTGAAGATCAGATCTCTGCCTCAAATTCTTGCCACACGTTGAACATTTATGAAGTTTCTCCTGCTTCGATTCCTCAGTGCTGAAGGAGAAAGCCAACAGGAACTGAGAAGCATTAGGTTTGGCAGACTCACTGTAAATGGACAAAGGGAAAATTGCTTCTGATTGTCCACATGGGAATGGGGTAGACATGAAAGGGGATGGTAAAGCGGGATAGCTACTTAAGGGTGCCCAAGGGGAAATACAGGGCAAGTCAAAAGAGAGACAGTGTGACAGTTTCTATGCTAATGCTAGAAGCCTCCAAGAGAAAATGGGGGAGTTAGAGAGCATGGTTTTAGAGAATTACAGAAACCTGGTGGAAGGGAAAGAACCGGTGAAATACGGTCATCCCTGGATACAAACTCTATAGAAATGACAGGGAAGGGTGTATTGGAGGGGATGTTGCTACGTATATCAAGGAAGGCATAGAGTCTAATAAACTAGAAACCATATAAAGGGCAGTCTCATCCACAGAATCCTTGTGGGTGACGATTCCAGGCCCCAAAGGTATTTATTACTGGGGACATTCTACTGACCCCCTGACCAAAAAGCTAAGGCTGATCTAGAGAAGGAGAAGGTCCCAGGTTCAATCCCCAGCAGAAAAAAGCAACCAAAATGATCAGGGGGCTAGAGCTACTGCCCTATGAGGAGTCGTTAAAATGCTTACAGCTGTTTAACAGGGAAAGAAGGTGGTTAAGGAGAGACATGACAGGTCAAAATTATGCATGGTATGGAGAGAGGGGACAGGGAGAAGCTTTTCTCCCTCTCTAATACTAGAAAGCGGGGTCATCTGCTGAAGCTGGAGAGTGAGAGATTTAAAACAGATAACAAGAAGTATTTCTTCACACAACGCATTGTTAAACTGAAACTCCCTGCCCCAAGATGTGCTCAGGGCTGTGAACTTGGAAGGCTTTAAGAAGAGGAGGAGGAGGAGGACATAAGAAAGGCCCTGCTGGATCAGACCAAGGCCCATCAAGTCCAGCAGTTTGTTCACACAGTGGCCAACCAGGTGCCTCTAGGAAGCCACTAACAAGACGAGTGCAGCAGCACCATCCTGCCCGTGTTCCACCGCACCCAAAATAATAGGCATGCTCCTCTGATACTAGAGAGAATAGGTATGCAGCATGACTAGAATCCATTCTAACTAACAGCCATGAATACCCCTCTCCTCCATGAATATGTCCACTCCCCTCTTAAAGCCCTCCAAGTTGGCAGCCATCACCACATCCTGGGGCAGGGAATTCCACAATTTAATTATGCGTTGTATGAAAAAATACTTCCTTTTATCTGTTTTGAATCTCTCACCCTCCAGCTTTAGCAGATGACCCCGTGTTCTAGTATTATGGGAGAGGGAGAAAAACCTCTCCCTGTCCACTCTCTCCAAACCATGCATAATTTTATAGACCTCTATCATGTCTCCCCTCAGCCTTCTTTCCAAGCTAAACAGCCCTAAGAGTCTTAACCGCTCCCCATAGGACAGTTGCTCTAGTCTCCTAATCATTAGAGTTGCCTTTTATATGCCAACTTTCTCTACCACTTAAGGCAAAATTAAACTGGCTTACAAGTACTTTCCCTTCCCCTCCCCACAACAGACACCCTGTGAGGTAGGTGGGGCTGAGAGACCGCTTAAGAGAACTGTGACTAACTCAAGGTCACCCAGCTGGATTCACATGGGAGTGGACCTGTTCATGGAGGACAGGGCAATTCATGGCTACTAGTAAAAATAGATACTGGTGATGATGCATACCTATTCTCTCCAGCATCAGAGGAGAATGCCTATTATAGGTGCTGTGGAACACAAACAGGATAATGCTGCAACAAGTTGTCTTGTTTGTGGGCTTCCTTGAGGGACCTGGTTTGCTAGCTTGTCTTTTCGTATGTTCTTGAGAGCTGGTCTTAAATCGTCCTCCACCCTCAGAGTCATCCTTCCTTTCCACCCTTGGGATCTATTGGAGGCTTCAATCATGGCTAAAGCTTTTTCCACAGTCCCAGAGTTTACACCATTTTTCCCCACACAGGGTAAGGTTTCTGTGCAGAGGCAAGCTCTTTACAAGACATTACATGGGTTCAGACCCTTCTATGGTCTGCGGTTGTCTTTGAGATGGGAAATAAGAGAAAAGCTCTTTTCCCAGGCTAAGCAGTTACATGGTTTTTGGATGCTCTTCAAAATTGCCGCTCTGACTGAATTTCTTTCCACACATGGAGCATTTAAAAGATGGCCCCCTCATGTGGGTTCTTAGGTACTGTTGAAAAGAACCACTGCAACTGAATCTCTTGCCACACTCTGAGCATTTAGAAGGATTCTCCCCTCTGTGGGATATTAGATGCTTTTGAAGAGAGCCACTGTGACTAAATCTCTTTCCACACTCTTAGCATACAAAAGGCTTCTCCCCTGTGTGGGTTCTGAGGTGCTGTTGAAGATTGTCATTGCGACTGAATCTCTTTCCACATTCTGAGCATGCAAAAGGTTTCTCCCCTGTGTGGGTTCTCAGGTGCTGCTTAAGAGCGCCATTCTGACTGAATCTCTTCCCACACTCTGAGCATTCAAAAGGTTTCTCCCCTGTATGGGTTCTTAGGTGCTTATTAAGAGTGCCACTCTGACTGAATCTCTTTCCACACTCTGAGCATTCAAAAGGCTTCTCCCCTGTGTGGGTTCTCAGATGGTCTTTAAGTCTGCCACTGTGACTGAAACTCTTTCCACACTCTGAGCATTCAAAAGGCTTCTCCCCTTTGTGGGATCTTAGGTGCTTTTGAAGGTTGTCACTGCCACTGAATCTCTTTCCACACTCTGAGCATTCCAAAGGCTTCTCCCCTGCGTGGGTTCTCAAATGCTCTTGAAGGTTGTCACTGCGACTGAAACTCTTTCCACAGTCTAAGCATTCAAAAGGCTTCTCCCCTGTGTGGGTTCTTAGATGCTTTTGAAGACTGCCACTGTGACCGAATTTCTTCCCACACTCTGAGCATTCAAAAGGTTTCTCCCCTGTGTGGGTTCTTAGGTGCTGCTTAAGAGTGCCACTCTGACTGAATCTCTTTCCACACTCTGAGCATTCAAAAGGTTTCTCCCCTGTGTGGGTTCTTAGATGGTCTTGAAGTCTGCCACTGTGACTGAATCTCTTTCCACACTCTAAGCATTCATAAGGCTTCTCCCCTGTGTGGGTTCTTAGGTGCTTTTGAAGATTGCCACTGTGACTGAATCCCTTTACACACTCTGAGCATTCAAAAGGCTTCTCCCCTGTGTGGGTTCGTAGATGGTCTTGAAGATTGCCACTGTGACGGAATCTCTTTCCACACAGTGAGCATTCAAACGGCTTCTCCCCTGTGAGGGTTTGTAGATGCTTTTGAAGATACCCACGGCAACTGAATCGCTTTCCACACTGTGAGCATTCAAAAGGCTTCTCCCCTGTGTGGGTTGTTAGGTGCTGTTGAAGGTTGTCAGTGCAACTGAATCTCTTTCCACACTCTGAGTACTCAAAAGGCTTCTCCCCTGTGTGGGTTGTTAGGTGCTGTTGAAGATTGTCACTTCGACTGAATCTCTTTCCACACTCTGAGCATTCAAAAGGCTTCTCTCCTGTGTGGGATCTTAGGTGCTTTTGAAGGTTGTCACTGCAACTGAATCTCTTTCCACACTCTGGGCATTCAAAAGGCTTCTCCCCTGTGTGGGTTCTTAGGTGCTGTTGAAGGTTGTCACTGCGACTAAATCTCTTTCCACACTCTGAGCATTCAAAAGGCTTCACCCCTGTGTGGGTTCTTAGATGCTTTTGAAGACTGCCACTGTGACAGAATCTCTTCCCACACACTGAGCATGCAAAAGGTTTCTCCCCTGTGTGGGTTCTTAGGTGCTGCTTAAGAGTGCTACTCTGACTGAATCTCTTTCCACACTCTGAGCATTCAAAAGGTTTCTCCCCTGTGTGGGTTCTTAGGTGCTGTTGAAGATGGCCACTCTGATTGAATCTCTTCCCACAATGTGAGCATTTTAAAGGTTTATCCCTTGCATGTATTAGCTGGTGCACAAGAAGCTGTGATCTGTATTTGAAATACTTTCCACACTGAAAGCATTTATGTGCCCTCATTAGACTACGTTTTGGGAAAGGTGCATTACTCTTTCTTCCATTAGAGGCCATCTTTCCACTCTCGGGGCAGAAAAATATCTTCTCTCCTGAATGTATCCCCTGGTGTTGAAAAAGGTCTGATTCCTGTGAAACGCTCTTGCCACTGTCTGAGCAGCTAGAAGGTATCTCTCCTGCATGTGTTCTTTGATATCTAAGGAGCTCTGCTCTGCAAAGGAAGCTCTTTCCACACTTCAAATATTGATGTGTCTTCTTTCCACGGTGCATTTGCAAATGGATATCACATTGGGTTTGATCTGAGAAGTTCATTTCACACTCCAAGCACTTATATGCTTCCTCCACCATGTGGATTAGTTTGCGGAAATCCCGCCCTTGGACATGAACGGCTTTATCCCTCTTCCTGACCATGTGACTTTCTTTCTGCCTCTTAGGTCTGCCTTGATTCTTGATGTTTCCTTTTACATCTTCATTCTGGACTTTACCTGGCAATGCCTGATGCGGTTCCTTATCGCCCTCATTCCACTCATCATCCCCTGCTGGAATGAAAAGAGAGATCCCATTAGCAGCCACACAAGGAGGTCTGACCTTCCCTTGAAGTTCCATCCATGCTCAAACATTGCAGTAGCTTTTTCCTGGCATACGTTGAAGTGTACATTAAGAAACACTTGAAAAGGACATGAAACCCTGCTGCACTTGAAAAGGACATGAAACACTTGGAATACTGTGTACAGTTCTGGCCACCACACCTAAAAAAGGGATATTACAGAGCCTGAGAAGGTGCAGAAAAGAGCAACCAAAATGATTAGGGGACTAGAGCAACTGCCCTATGAGAAGCGGTTAAACCGCTTAGTGTTGTTTAGCTTGGAAAGAAGGCGGCTAAGAGGAGACATGATAGCTAAAATTATGCATAGTTTGGAGAGAGTGGACAGGGAGAGGTTTTTCTACCTCTCTCATAATACTAGAACGCAGGGTCATCTGCTGAAGCTGGAGGGTGAGAGATTCAAAACTGATAAAAGGAAGTATTTTTTCACACAACGCATAGTTAAATTGTGGAACTCCCTGCCCCAAGATGTGATGATGGCTGCCAACTTGGAAGGCTTTAATAGGAGAGGGGTATTCATGGCTACTAGTTAAAATGGATACTGGTCAGGATGAATACCTATTCTCTCCAGGATAAGAGGAGCATGCCAATTGTATTGGGTGCTGTGGAACACCGGCAGGATGCTGCTTCTGCAGTTGTCTAGTTTGGGGGCTTACTAGAGGCACCAGGTTGGCCACTGTGTGAACAGACTGCTGGATTTGATGGACCTTGGTCTGATCCAGCATGGCCTTTCTTATGTTCTAATGTAATGCATCAGAAAGGCTTGGTTTGCAGTCTAACAATTTATACAGCTTCTTACCTGAGTGAATTCTTTGATGCGAAGTAAGGGCTGGTTTCTGACTGAAGGGATTTGCACACTCCACGCAGGCATATTGTTTCTCTCCTGAGGGAATTTGCCTCTTGGAAACAACACTGAAGGTATTTCCGAAGGCCACACTTTCATGTTCATTTTCACTGGAGCAGATTCTCTGGTTAGCATGGAGGCCTTCGTTTCGCCTTGTTTTGGTTAAGCTTTCTTCGTGTACTGGGATTTCCCGGAAGCCCCCTCCTCCTTGGGACAGAATGGGCTTATCCCTCCTTTTGTCTCTGTGGCTTCCCTCCTGCCTCTGTGGTCCATCTCCAAAGTTTCCTTTGGTGTCTTCACTCTTGACTCCTTCCAAAGATAACCCCTGGAGTCCCCCAAGCGTCTCTTCTAAATGTGCTGATGGAAGAAAGAAAGAGGTCCAGTCAGCACCTACGCAAGAAACCAAGCCACCCATCAAGCACTGTTCATTAATGGGACTTCCGGTGGTGCCGTTGGAGAGAGCACTCCATTTCCCCAGGTTGTCCTGGGAGAAATCCAAGTTTGCGTTATTTTTGGGGTACATAGATACCCCAATCCGACCCTTGCAAGTGGGTTGGAAAGCAGGAACTCCCTGCAGCCCGCAAACGCGGTTTGACCTCCTAGGTACTCTGAGGGGGCTTTTTTAAGCCCCTCGGAGTCCTAGACGCCGGTCCTGCGAGGGCACTAGGGAAGGACATCGCCAAAACGCAACTTTGGCAGCAAGCTCTACCCTCCACCGCCTTAATACCAACATAAGGACTACATAAAGAAAAGAACCTCACCTCTTGACACCCAAGTGAGTACAAAAGAACTCTTCGTCTACTTACTAGAAATTTGAACAGACGGGAGGCTGATAAGAATATTTCTGGGACCCCCACCCCTCCATAATCCGAACTGAAAAAGTTTGATCTGAGTTAGTCATCGGGATTAGCGACAGGAGCCTTATCGGATCGATCAGCCTAAACCATAACAAAGAGTCGGAAGGATACCTTTTAGACTGACAAGAATTATCACCAATGAGAAGGTCCGAAGGAAGGGGAGGGTGATTTCTCTTCCTGATTTTCCGGCGAATTCCTGCCACGTTTGCAGTAAGGGAGTGCCTGGAACGGAAGACTCTCTATAACACCCTCTCTATCATTGGAACTAAAACAACAGGAAGTAGCCGCGGGACTGAATATCCGTCGCACTCGAGTTACTT
The DNA here is from genome assembly GCF_029931775.1 of Euleptes europaea. Taxonomy (NCBI): domain Eukaryota; kingdom Metazoa; phylum Chordata; class Lepidosauria; order Squamata; family Sphaerodactylidae; genus Euleptes; species Euleptes europaea. Next base: position 3,985,380 of record NC_079316.1, read on the forward strand.
TCAAATCATTCCTGAAGGAATAACCATCGAGAAGAGGCGATAGAAGGTCTGCAGCACTAGTAACTTCCTGTTTACTTCCTGATTAATCCGATCTAGAGCGACCGAAAAAACTCACTGGTATTTTAAAACTTTAAAATGCAATTTTAAAGCCAATTTCGACTCTTTTCAACCCGAAAAAATTATTAGGCTGATCTTTGAACTATCATCTTTTAACCAGCACCTTAAAGGCCCTGTCGGTGGACATGTATTTTACCAGTTTTTTTTGAATGTAAATGTCTCGACCCCGCTCTGGCTCACTACATAGCCCTGCCTATACTAAACTAAGGGACTCTTTACAAACCTCGACCATGGAAAAAAAGTTACAGGATATGCTAACTAAACAAACTGAGGCAACAAATAAACAGTTTGAACAGATGTCTACACAGATGGCACAGTTGACTTCTATGATGACAAATCTTGGTCAAGCATCCCAAGCTATTAATCAGAAGTTGGATGTGGTCACTGGAGACTTGAAAGAAGTAAAAACTCAAATGATTGTTATGAAGACAGATATGCAAGCGATGGATGTATCAATTAAGAAAGTGATGGATGAGCACAAGGACACAAAGAAAAAATTAACAAGCCAAGAAAAACAGATTGAAACAATACAAGCGGATCAGATGGCGGCAAAAAATCAAATGGCAATGATGGAGATGAGAGTGAAAGAGACCAACCTTCGTATACGCAATTTTCCAGATATGATGGGAGATAATAAAGAATCTGCAATACCAAATTTGGCCTACTTATTTCAGATAGATGAACAAGAATTAAAACAAGCCATTAATAGAATATACAGGATACCACTACCTGCTAGAATGAGAAGATCTAAGCCAAGAGATTTGATGATAGTGTTCTATGACACCAGAGTTAAAGACAAGATTATGAAGATTCATTATGAAAATCCAGTGTCAGCAGGAGACTCCTCTCTTATACTACTGAAGGATATTCCAAGGCATCTACTTTCACAGAGGAATAACTACAAAGACTTTGTGTCTATACTGAAAGCTAATGGCATCAAATATCGTTGGATTATGCCACAAGGTTTGGCTTTCACCTATAAGGAAGTGAAAACGACAATTCTATCCCAAGCAGATGTGGGGAAATTTTTGAGAAAATATAAAATGGACCTTAAAGAATTACCTGGAGAGAAGGAGGAAGAAGAAGAGGAAGAAGAGGTACAGGGTGCAGAAGGTGGTACTAAACTATAGACTTTTTATTTTGCTAAAAAATACTACATTATGGCAAAAGCAATTTCTTGGAATGTAAATGGACTGAATGAGAAAACTAAAAGGGCCAGAATCTTCAAATATCTACAGAAATATAAATACTCCCTAATTTGCCTACAAGAAACCCATATAGCTTCAAAGCATAAAAAATACTTGGAGAAACAGATGCTTGGACAAGCATTTATTGCTTCTGCTAAAACTAAAACAAAGGGAGTGGTAATCTATGCCCACCCCAGTCTCTGTCCAGAACTAGTATATAAAGACAATGAAGGAAGAATTGTAATTATCAGAACTAAAATATTGGGACAAAGGACAATAGTGGTTGGAATCTATGCACCCAATGAAGGGAAAAAATCCTTCTATGAAAAATTACATGACCTGATAACCCAGTACGCACAAGACCAAATTTTATTGATGGGCGACTTCAATGGAATTATTCTCCCATCTCTGGACAAAAAATCAAAAGCAAAAGATATCAATGATGGATGCTTGCCTAAAACTTTCTTTGCCATGGCTTCAGAATTAGAATTACAAGACATTTGGAGAACAATGAATACAACAGCTAAAGAATACACCTTTTATTCAGCAAGACACGATTCACACTCCAGAATTGATATGATATGGGCCAGTAAATCAATTTTCACGCAACTACGTAAAATTCATATTTTACCTAGAACTTTTTCTGATCACAATCCTGTTACCTTTGATTGGAACAATAAACAAGCATTTAGATGGTGAATGAACGATAAACTTTTAAAAGACAACAAGATACAAAAGGAATTACAGGTTTTAATGAAAGACTTTTTTGAAATTAACCTTAATGGGGAAACTTCTTTAAATACAGTTTGGGACGCATTCAAAGCTGTTCTGAGAGGTTTTATGATACAGAAACACTCGGCCTGGAAGAAGACTCAATTGCAATTTACAAACAACATACTTTGGAATTTACAAAATTTGGAGCAGAAATTGGTAATGGCAACACAGGAAGAGGAGAGAAGAGAAATTCAAATACAGATTTCTGCATCTAAACACCAATTAAATTTGGTAATAATGGAGGAAATGAATAAAAATCTGAAACTTGCTAAACAAAAGTATTTTGAATATGCAAATAAACCAGGAAAATTTTTAGCAACACAACTGAAGGACTCATTTCAAAAGAAGATTATAACAAAAATCCAAACTGCTAAAGGACCAGTTTATTCAACTTCAGAAATTCAGAAAGAATTTGTTTCATTTTACTCTAAGTTATATCAGAAAGAAAATACTCCAAAACAGAAAATAGATAAATTTCTAAACTCAATACAGATGAAAGCTTTGTCAATGACCCAGAGAGAATGTATTGAAGCTCCAGTAACAAGGGAAGAAATACAAGAAGCAATACTGAGACAAAAAACGGATAAAACACCTGGACCAGATGGAATTACTGCACTATTTTATAGAACATTTAGTGACAATTTAGTTGGATTTTTTGGTTCACTTTACAATGCAATTTTGGACGAGGGAACATCCCCGGAGACTTGGTCACATGCATTTATATCACTGATACCCAAAGAAGGAAGAGATCCAGAAAAAACATCTAATTACAGACCTATATCGCTCTTAAATGTGGATTACAAAATTTTTGCTTCGGTTTTGGCATGTAGGATAAAGCAATTTATTAAGGATCTTATACATGAGGACCAAGCAGGTTTTATACCAGGAAGGCAAATAAAAGACAATGTAAGAATTTTACTAGATTCACTGGAATATTATGACCATAATATTCAACAAACTGCGGCTTTTGTATTTTTGGATGCAGAAAAAGCCTTTGATATGGTCTCTTGGAACTTTTTGAAACGGATTTTGGATAAATTGAATTTTGGAGATCGTTTTCAGAAAGGTATATCGGCTATTTATACCTCCCAACAAGCTAAAATTTTGGTTAATGAATCAATGTCAGATAACTGCCAAATCACGAAAGGGACTAGACAGGGATGTCCCTTGTCTCCACTTTTATTTTTGTTGGTGTTGGAACCGCTATGTGTGAAACTAAGAAGTATGGAGGACATCCGCGGGCTAAGAATTAAAAAACATGAATTTAAGTTGAGAGCATTCGCGGATGACCTACTGCTAATTTTGGAAAACCCAACACAGTCAATGAATATACTTCAGGAGACTTTGGATGATTTTGGAAAAGTATCAGGCTTTAAAGTGAATCAAGAAAAAACAAAGATAATATTTAAAAATTTATCGGAAATACAACAACAGGAATTTATATCATATACTGGCTGGGAGAAAGCTAACAAAGTTAAATACCTGGGAATTTGGATCACTGCAAAGAATAAAGATCTGTTAACCAACAATTACCTCAAGTTATGGGGTAAGATTAAAACTGATATGATTATATGGTCAAACAAAAAATTGTCATTAATGGGACGTATCTCAACGATCCAAATGAATGTCTTACCGAGGATGCTCTTCTTATTCCAAAATTTACCAATAATATCACAAACAAAATATTTTGAAACTTGGAGGAAAGACATTTCAAACTTCATCTGGCAAGGAAAAAAACCAAGGACTGCTTATAAATACTTGGTGGATCTAAAAACTAGAGGAGGTTTAGCACTGCCTAACTTTCAACTCTATGCTGAAGCGGTAGCTTTAGTATGGCTAAAAGACTGGATGAATTTGTCAAATGTACGTTTGCTAGACTTGGAAGGTTATAATAACTTAAGTGGATGGCATGGTTATTTGTGGTATGATAAAATTAAATTACAAGCAACATTCCGTAATCATATAATCAGGTCCTCTCTACTTCGTATTTGGATGAGATATAAACACATTTTGGAACCAGAAACACCGATGTGGATATCGCCCCAAGAAATGCTAACTTTGCGCCCACTTAGACCAGACAAATTTATTACTTATCAAGATCTAATTAATTGGGAAGGAAAGAAATGCTCACTAAAAGACTTTCAACTGCTTAAGGATGATTTACAATGGCTTCAATATTACCAAATCAAATCAGTTTTTGTACAAGATGCAAAAAAAGGTTTCTCTAAAGAAAAATCTCCTTTTCAAAGGATTCTACTAGACAATAATACAAAGCTGATTTCTAAAATGTATAATCTCCTTTTAACAATATACTGTGAGCAGGATACGATTAAACCAACTATGATCGATTGGGCTCAAAATGTGGGACATGATATTGTTTTAAATAAATGGGAAAGATTATGGTCTAAAGATTTAAAAGGAATAAAAGCACAGTCAGTGCGAGAAAACATCTATAAAATGATGTATAGATGGTATCTAACACCCAAGAAAATTGCAAAGATTTATAAAACGATGTCCCCCACTTGTTGGAAATGTAACAAAGAAATTGGTTCCTTTTATCACATGTGGTGGACCTGTGACAAAGCCAAAGACTTCTGGGACATGATTTATAACGAACTGAGATTAATACTACAAAAGAATATATCCAAAACACCAGAAATGATGTTATTGAGTATGATTCCAGACGACTTAGTAACACAAAGAACCTTTTTGATATATGCCACAACAGCTGCGAGACTGCTTTATGCAGCGAAATGGAAAGGGCTAGAAACTCCAGAGAAAAAAGACTGGATTGTTAAAATGTTTGAAGTGGCAGAAATGGCAAAACTCACAGCTATTCTAAATGAAGAAAATGACGTTCGGTTTTTGGGGGAATGGGGGGCGTGGATGCATTATTGTGAATATGAGTTAAAATTGGGAAGAATGGAAGAATATTTTCTAATCTGATCCAGAGGATTATTTTTGATTTTTTTTAATATTGAATAAGCATAATTATATTTACTAACAGATTATGGTTTTTTATATATGGTATTGATATTTTATCAAGATTAGATTACCTATGACGGGAGGAACTTTTTATTAAGAGGCAGATAGAGGTGATGGGGAAGTCAAAAAATTTTCCATTTCTTTTTTTCTTTTTTCTTTTCTCTTTTTTATTATATGATATGGAATTATAACAACTTTAGGTTAGAATTGAAATTCGATATTGTTATAGATGTTGTTTAATGCAATGGAAAATTTCTATCATAAAACCCAATAAAATTTATATATAAAAAAAAAAGCACTGTTCATTAATGGAGACAGATCACGATAGGTAGCCATGTTAGTCTGTCATTAGCAGTAGAAAAGAGCAAGAGTCCAGTAGCACCTTAAAAACTAACAAAATTTCTAGTGGACTCTTGCTCTTTTCTACTGCTCATTAATGGGCGTGAATTTCCTTCATCAGACCTTCTTGCTCTTCCAGGTGAGCTGCTGATCACACCTTCTCACCAGCCAGGCCCACCCCACGTTAAGCAGTTATTATATTTTGCCTGCCCTTCCCCATACTCCCCACACGTACTTTAAAGAAAAAAAGTGGAAAATAATCGCTCCCTCGCCTGTCACATTTGACTTGTCGTGCAACTCTTTTGATTCTCTGCTACTGATAATTAAATAGAAGAGAGGAAGAAGGATTTTAATTTTAATTCTTTCTAATGAAGGCATATTGATGAGTGATAAACGGTTTTTTCTCTTATTTTTATTTTCTCCCCCCCCCCTCTATTCAGGTAATCACTTTATTCACAAGGCGAAGTGGATTGTGGGGTTCACATGAAGCTGCCTTACACTGAATCAGACCCATAGTCCATACAAGTCAGTATTGTCTAATCAGACCGGCAGCGGCTCTCCAGGGTTTCAGGTTGAGGTCTTTCACATCACTTACTCACCTAGTCCCTTTAACTGGAGATGCTGGGGATTGAACCAGGGACCTTCTGCATGCCAAGCAGATGCTCTACCACTGAGCCAGAGTCCCTCCCCACCTTTATAGCACACCTTTACATGGATGTGTATTTCAGGATATGTTTCTAAAATATTTAAATGTATATATGACCATTGAACAAGGCCACGTAGGCTGAAATGCGTTTGAGTTGTTTATTGGTCATTTACATGGATTTTTCCAACTATGTTGGAAAATTAGCAACTATTTGTATATATTCATTTAACTGATAAGCCTGTATAATTAAGGCTCAGTGTTTTTAATTTGTACACGGTATAATAAATAATATCAGTATGTTGTTATAATATTCAGGTCAAATTTAGGTTCTTTGAGAAGGTTTTTATACCCTGCTTTTTTCTACCCTCAAGAGTGTCAAAGCGGCTGGCAATCACATTCCTTTCCCCTCCCCCACAACAGGCACCTTGTGAGGTGGGTGAGGCTGAGAGAGTTCTGAGGGAACTGTGACTGGCCCGAGGTCACCCAGTAGGCTTCAGGTGGAGGAGTATGAAATCGAACTCCAGATTAAAGATTAAAGCCCACAATCCAGTATAAAGGGACCAGATACATTCCCGATCACATTCGGAGGGGATGACTGTAATCCCATCTGGGGGACAAGTGTGTTGTAATGGTCGGCAACTGAGCAATTGGGAGGTGGCCCCTTCAAGAGTTTTCCTGAGTCCCTCTCAGTCCCGCCTTGTCTTCAGATCAGGACACTGGCTTGGGTGATGGCCTCAGGTGCCCCTGGGCCAGCCAGGTAGCTTGGGTCTCTCTACTCACCCATGGAGAATATCACTTTTGCTGCCACACCACCACCTCAAGGCTCCCAGCAGGAAGCAAGTGGCTGGGCAGGCTTCAAAATGATATATTGCTGTCATTCAATATTTTGATCCATGCTTCATCCCAATGGGAGCCATTTGCATGTGCAGCTCCTATGAAAGAGTCTTACCCAGAGAGGCCATGTTCCCATAGTTCTCCAGAATGACTTCCTTGTAAAGAGCTCTTTGGTCTGGATCCAGCAGGGCCCACTCTGCCTCGGTGAAATGCACAGCCACGTCCTCAAAGGAAACAGGAGACTGAAAGAAAAAGCAGATTCCCTCGTCAGAGATCAAGCCAGGCAGAGACGGCACCCTGGAAGGGGGCATTCTGGGAGGGTGCAGGATGGAAAGCCTGGCATGGGTAAAGGGAGTGGTGGCCAGGGCCTCTTTCACTCGAACACCCTAGCAGCAACTGCAAGAGCAACCCTCCTCCCCTCTCCCCAAAAATGGAAGGCGGACTCAGGTGTCCCTCGCACATCGCCCCTACCTGGACCAGAGGTGAAGCAGCCGCTTCCACAACTCCACGAAGATGATGGCTTAGTAACATCTCTCCACTGCCTGCAAGGGAGATAACGGAGGAACGCAGAATGTTAGCCTAGCCTTCCTATTTCATTTACTTGTTAGAATCCTGCTTTACACACACCCATTTCCAGGGTGGATGTATTTTTTTTTTGTGCCGTCAACTCACAGCTGACTTTTGGCGACTCCACACAGTTTTTCATGGCAAGAGACATTCAGAGGTACTTTGCCGTTGCCTACCTCCGCATCACGCCCCTGATGTTCCTTGGAGACTGCCCTTCCAAATACTAATCAGGGCCGACCCTGCTTACCTTCTGGGATCTGATGAGATCAGACTAGCCTGGAGATAACAAGGTCAGGGCATGTATTATGTACACTCAAGAAAATTCATAATGACTTTTTAGTAAATGGTGGGAGAAGCAGAAGAGAAGCACCAGAGACCCAGGAGCCTTGGGCTGTTCTTCATTGCTGCTGACACTTTTGACTTCTGTCAGACTAGAAATTTGTCCTGTGAAATCAGGAGCTCAAAAACATGACAGCAATCCTGCTGGATCAAAGGCCCAGAAACATCATTCTCCTGACGAGTCTGGGATGGTGGGAGAAAAAGAGGGGACAGAAATGAGGTCACATAAGACGGTCACGTCTGTCCAAAAACCCAGACAGGCCTTCGGCACATCTGAAAACTCTACAGTAAAATCAACGGGTTCCCACAGCATCTGTGTCCAGGTTTTCAGCTGGATGCGACATCAACATGACATGAATCTGTCTAATACCCCTTCAAGTGAGTGACCATCACTATATCCTGTGGCATCGAGTCCCACAAGCTCACTCTGTGTTATGTGCAGACCTGTTTCCTTTCTCTACCCCACAACTTCACTATGTGCCCCAATCCCATCCAGCCACAAAGCACCCTTACCATAAGAGAGGGCATCTTGGGCACGTTCTTGGACCTCAGCCTGCTGCCCTTCCTCCAACAGAGCTCCTTCTGCCTCAGAAAACCTCATTTCCATCTTCATGGATGATCCCCACATCTGAAAGAACAGCAAGGGAGACAGGTAAGGAAAGCATGGAACAGGTTGAGGAGACGGATCCTGCCCCACTCCCAGAATCTTCACCTCTGCATTGACTAACAAGAGTTCTTCAAGCACAGGGGCCAGAAACAGGGTTGCTTGTTTTCTCAAACGAGTCAATTCTCTAGAGGTATGAATATTTGGCAGGGAAGCCGTAGGACAGGGATGGGGAACGTCAGGCCCAGGGGCCATTTAAGGCCCGCAAAATCTTTTGGTCTGGCCCTAAGGACAGAGGAATGATAGGATTTAGGATCCTTTGTAAATGATTTATAACACCTGTAGTGGGAAGAGGTCTGCATTATAGAAACCACACCCAGAGAGGTATAATGGAGCGCTGATGTAATGTTATGGTGCTAGGATTGAAATTAATAAATGGGTGAGTTTTTGAAAAATGTTATGTTGAACACAATGTTAAAATACATTAAAAGTATGTTATAATTGCAAAAAGATTGTGATTATATAATTTACAGGAAGATTGACAACTGCTTAGAAATTATTCGAGCGGCAATATAGTTTCTACAAGACAGTCTTGGCTCAACCACAGGTGACTGACGAAGGAGTACAGTGAAACAGGGACACATTACCAGAAACCTGTATCACCCTTTCTGTCTATTATGGGCTTTATACTGTAATGAATTTGTAGCCGCATCAATATATTGATTTCCTATTTTGTATAAATTTCTGTTCCAATGTATGCTATACTTCGCTAACTAACAGAAAGAAATATAATACTCAGTGAGTGTAAGAAACTGTGTTCTACTTTATATTGTGGTTAAACATTAGCCATAGTAGCTGTAAATATTTTTTACCAATAGACAATCACAGCTCAAGTTCTTCAATTATATTGACCTTTGTGGGTCCTGGCAGATCTCTAGCTCAGAAGGATCTACGGCTGGGAATAGCCTCTATTCAAGGCGGATACGAATTTGTTTTGCTGAGAAAAGGAACCTTTTCCCCCTCTTGCAGAAGAGTCCTTAACTTTGGAGCTGTTAGGCCTGCCCAAGAAACTGTGTTAACCCTTTCCCACCCAGGACATGGAGAAACGTATTCCCTCTGTACTACTGTTGCTTGCAGGGAGTGAAGGAAACCCCCTCACCTGCTCTGCCTGCCTCTTCTCCTCTGCCTGACTCAAGAGGAAACCTTCGGCCAGGGCCACAGCCTGGGAAGTGGTCTCTGGCTCACATCCTCTGACCCAGCACTGCATTTCCTGGGGCAGGATGGTCAGGAAATGCTCCAGGATCACCAGGTCCAGCATCTGCTTCTTGGAGTGCCTCTCCGGCTTCAGCCAGTGGTTGCAAAGTCCATGAAGCTGGCTGCAAACCTCTCGGGGCCCATCGGCCTCATTGTAAAGGAACTGCCGGAAACGTCGGCTCTGGACATCTGCTGTTTCCTGAGTCAGGATCACAGCTGTCTCCCAGAATTCAGCACCACTCTCCACTTGGACAGGATGGGGACCTTCCCTTGACCTCTTGTCAATTCGAGATCCTTCTGGGTCCTGCGGTTCCATCTCCTTCCCCTTCTTTTGGATAGCCTCTGACTGTGGAAAGATGCTCTTACTCTTGTGACTATGAAGGAGGAGAGGAATAGATATAAAAAAGACAGAAAGAGACCAAAAGAAAGCACACCTACGTCACCTACCCTCCTTGTCAAGAGGCATCTCAGGATTGTCCCGGTGGATCAGAAGGAGCCTCATTGTCGTCATTTGTGGATCAGGATTAATGTCATCGTACTATATTATTTTCCATTTCTGGCTTTTGAACGAGATACCTGTTTGGTCCTTCAGGAAAGTAAATACCTGTTGCGGAAGCTATGAGCTTGGCCTCCCATGTCTGGGGGATCAGTCTGTTGAGGGGCAACAGCTCAAGGTCAACTGCAGCCCGGGACAAAAGGACTGGTGATGGCTTAACCATGGCAGATCTCTCTTCAAGAGGCTCGAAGCGTCAGGCAATAGCTCTGTCCAGCAGAGGGTCAGGGGCAGAGGTGCATCTGACGTCTCGAGAGGAGAGCAAAAAGGCTGCTGGGAGGAACAGGAGCAGGGGGAGGCAGTGAACACCCAGGTAAATGGCAGGTGGGCAGGGGGTGGAGCACCAGCTAAAATGCACAGCCTGTGGGGCAGCCAGTCAGCATGGATGATTCATCCCATGTGATCACATCTGGGACACCTTTCTGGGACTTCCAACAACCACCATGCCTGAGAATTTATTTTTATTTACAAAATTCAGACCTTGCCTTTCTGTCCCCACAAAGGCCACCAAATTCAGCTAACAAGTCAAACCATACATTTTAAAATTTCCCTTATGTCTAATCTGCTTTGCTCCCTGGCAGTCCAGGTGGATCACACCAAGGGAATCTATGCAATCAACAGAGTGGGACATTCAATAAACCAGTAAATAGGGTTTGGGTTGAAGAACCAACCAGAAATCTAAAAAGACAGAACAGAAGCAAAGCGAAAATGTTACCACAACACTGTAAATGATGCAAAATTACAAGGTAGGATCCAACTTACAGAAAGATATACACCCTGGTACAGAACACAATTTCTAATGATTTGTCCAAGTAACTTTGTGAATCATTTCATTCAGAGCTACCCTAGCGCTGAAAATCAGGAGAGTGCCCTCCTTAGACAGGCTATTCCACAATTTGGGGTGGGGGGCACAGAACAGAGATGTCACGCGCATGCACAGTTGTTGATTTTGCCCATTTGCCAGTTGGCACCTGCAGAAGGCCCTGCTCAGATAAGTGAAGCTGTCATGACAGAGTAAAGGGAGAGAGAGGGTCTCACAGATATCAGGGTCCAAGTACCGTGAATGGCTTACTGCGTGATAGCCAATACTTTTAACTGAGCCAAGTAACTGATGTTTGCCCTGAGCTGGATGTCCCAGGCTAGCCTAATCTCGTCAGAGCTGACACAATTGAAGTTGATCCAATGCAATGACTGCAGAGTGGGAATAATATGCATGCTCCATCCAGCTGCGGATAACAGTTGAACTGGGGAATTCTGAACAAATGGTAGCCTCCAAAAATTTTTTTACAATAGTCTCGTCTCAATTTCACCATGCCAGGGGCCAGATCAGCTGTATAAGGGGCCATTTTTCCAGCTATGCTGAGTTGGAAGAAAGCCTTTTTTTTTTGTCGAAGGCTTTCACGGTCAGAGTTCATTGGTCCTCGCAGGTTATCCGGGCTGTGTGACCGTGGTCTTGGTATTTTCTTTCCTGACGTTTCGCCAGCAGCTGTGGCCGGCATCTTCAGAGGAGTAACACCACTGTCCTTCAGTGTTACTCCTCTGAAGATGCCGGCCACAGCTGCTGGCGAAACGTCAGGAAAGAAAATACCAAGACCACGGTCACACAGCCCGGATAACCTGCGAGAACCTTTTTTTTTTTGCAACTGCATTAACCTGCTTCTCTCACAATAACGCTGGGTCCCGTATAACCCCCAAGGCTTCCTGTGGAGGAGCCAGGAATCAACCCTGGTTCTCCAGGAGAGGTTTTCACCCCTCTTAACCACTGCACCATGCTGCGGCAGGTCCCACACTGGTCTCCAACGGCAACTCTTTGGTTCCAGCACAGGAGGACTGATTTGACTCTGACCAACGTACAACCCCCGTGACGTGACGCCTCCTCCTGCCTGCCAGCACCTCAACAAGATGGGCCGAGTCCGCTGTGCCAAAGGCAGCAGACCTTTGACCACTTTCAGACGAAGAGCTTCAACTCAACCCAGGAGAGCCACCTCCCTCCCGTAGCCCGGTCTGAAAACAGACTGGAAAGGGTTTATAGCAGAAGAGTTATCTCAAAAGACCTGGAGTTGGTCGGCTGCTCCTCTCTCTATCAGTTTGCCCTGGAAGGGGGAGATCAGAGGCTGGGCGATTGTTGGCTCCCCCATTTTTCTGGTTGTGTGCAAAGTGCCCTGAAGTCACAGCCTGCTTGTGGCGACCCAGCAGCAGCAGCAGCAGGGCTCCCAAGGCCAGAGGCGAGCAGAGGCGCTCTGCCATCGCCTGCCTCTGCACATGCACAGAGGCCCTGGGGCTTCCTGGGGCGGAGGGGGGGGGTCTCCCACCCAAGGACTATGCAGGCTGGCCCCTGCTGAGCAGTCCAGTGAGGTCGGGCCATCCTGGGCCATCCGGGTCAGGGCTCCCTATTTTTGTAGGGATGGTTCTTGAGAGCAGCTCATCCCACTCCCCTCCAGGGACTTACTCGTGAGTAGGCCGTAGTCCCAGGATCCCGCCGCAGGGCTTTCGCCTACCCACGCAGCATCTCTGAAGCCCCTCCCCGTCCTCCTTCGCAACTCGGTGGCGGAGCCTCCCTCCTCCCCCAAGGAGCCTTTCCGCTTCCGCCCCCTGGCTCGGCCGCTCTAGCAAACAGCTCCGTCGGCTTAACCCCTTCGGTGCTGCAGAGGAAGGGGGAAAGGGGCTCCCTGCTCTTTGCAATGAGGGTGGGCGGCCGGAGCCGGGTGGTGGGAGCGGCTTTCAGCCCGGCTGCCGTCAGCGACGCCCTGTGCAGCTCAGTGGGATTGCTCGGGAGTAACTGCACGCAGGGCGGCGCTTCTGGGCGATCCCACGGCTGTTCAGCCATCTCAGGCAACTGGGCTGAGCTGGGAAAAAGAAAATTAACGCCAAGCCGGATCCGAAGCAGCTCTCACCGGATCCCTCCTCAGGCCTATTCGATGGGGCTTATTACTCCCAGGAAAGCGGCTTCAGGGTTGCATTTCGAAACCGGCGTCCCTGTGACACCTGCCCTGTTTCTCCCATCAAAATGCCAGGTAGATCGACTTCGGGAGACTGATGTGATCCTGCTGCCCTGTCGGATAAGGGTCTCCATCCCTGGCTGGGGAATTTCCTGGAGATTGAAGAGCGTGAGAAGAGAGCCCTGCTTGGTCAGGCCAGTGCGGGGTTGCCAACCTCCAGGGGTTACAACTGACCTCCAGGCCACAGAGTCCAGCTCGCCTGGAGAAAACAGCTGCTTTGGAGGGTGGGCTCTGTGGCATTACGCCTCCCCTCCCTCCAGCTGCGCCCCCATGCCTGGAGAAGCAGGCACAGACTGGCTCCAGGCTAGGAAGCGGCTTCTCTCCTGGGAAATGGCCCCCAAAGGGTCAGGGTTCAGCTGGGCTAGAGAGGTTTCTGCCACCACGCAGATGACCCTGCCTCTGAGCATGGGCCGATTCCCCTGTTGTCGTTTGAAAGCCCAGCTCAGCTCTTCCACAGGGAACATGTAGTGTGTGGGGAGGGGGGCATTTGAAGGCATGTGTTGTCTCGGGCATTGTGTTTCCAACTTCCCTCTCTAAATTCCTCTGGATGAGAGTCTGTGTCTGGGACATGAAGACAAGCAGGTAAATGTGTGGCGTTTCTTCTTAGCTGGCTGACTCACCTACACAGTGGCAGCTAGTCAATGTGAGCACATTCGCATGCACACGCGCGCACGCACACACAGTGTTATTCCAAAGAAGCTGTTCCAGAGGCATGTGGCTGCAACTGAAGAAAGTCCGTGCCATGTCAGAAAAGCCAAATGCTACGCGTATTTACTCAAAGAAAAGTCCCTCTTTGTTTAATGACATTTACTTCCAGGAATGGGTGCATATTTATTTACATGCCTATTTGTTTATTATTAATTTACAAAATGTCAATGCTACCCCTCCAGATACCTTGGCTTACAAAATAAAACATCGGAAAAAACGTCAGATAGCATCAACGTTATTACAAAGTGATGCTGGGTTTTCAACAGTTTGTTAAAAACTTCCGATGCTTTCCTGTTTAAAGCTACTATGTATGAAAATGCAACCAACTTATGGCAACCCCAGCAAGGGGCTTTCAAGGTAAGTGAGAAGCAGAGGGGGGTTTCCATTGTCTTCCTCTGCAGAGTCTTCCTCTGGGAGAGTCTTCTCCCTTCCAAGTACCAACCCTGCTTAGCTTCCGAGATCTGACCAAACTGGGCTACACCTGATCTTATACCCGGCCTGTATCTTCCGCCGCTTGTAAAAGTGAACTCCTTTCTTCAGCCACCAGTTACAAGTTGAATCTCTTGCAGATTCGGGGTGGGGGCTTAAGGGCGGGGCCTAGCAGAAGAGGTGGAGCTTATTAGTTAGTGGGTAGTGCTTGTGACCTTAGAGGCACTAATAATGTTAGGCCTGCCCCAGGGGACACAGCTTGATCGATTTAGAACACTGATGGATATGGCCTTTGGACACTCAGAGCCCCCACCAGCAAGACTTTGTGTGCTTCTAGGCGACCATCAGGCTTATACCCTATATAAGGGACAGGAAACCAGGAATGCTGCGGAGTACTTACTCCATTGTAAGAAATTTTATAAGAACATGATAGCAAAGAAGAAAAAAGAACATCTGAGGATGCTGCAGAAAGAAATAGTGGCCTCATCCAAACAGAATGTCAATAGGCATTTTTGGAAATTAATATCAGTACATTCCCACAGTGGGACTTATACCATTGACTCCTATATTACAGCTGAGGCATGGGAAGAATTCTTTCAAAAACATTACTCAGGTAATCATTCGGCAGCTGTAATACAAAATCATGAGGAGTTGCCAGCTTGGCCACCTGTGACTGCTTTAGAGATCGAGACATTAATTGGTAAATTAAAAAGGGGCAAGTCTCCGGGCCCCGATTTTATACCATCTGATCTATTATTTGAGAACAGTACCTGGTGGGCTCCGCTTTTAGCGGTTCTCTTTACATATGTTGACTCAACAGGCAACATCCCTGAGTCGCGGAAAACTGCCGTGATAGTTCCCCTTTATAAAGCAGGGAAGAGAAATGAGCCAACAAATTACAGGCCAATCAGTCTACTAAGTATATTGGGGAAGCTGTATGCAAGCCATCTCCTGGAGAAACTAAAAGAATGGCTAGATCGTGAAAAACTCCTAATAAAGGAACAAGCAGGGTTTAGGGAAGGCCGCTCTACCATAGGTCAAGTCATGATTTTAACACATTTAATAGATAAATATACTTTGCACAATGGTGCTCCTTTATATGCAGCTTTCATAGACTTGAAGGCTGCATTTGATTCTATCCCTAGGGCGGAACTTTGGGATAAGCTGAGTAGTTCCACAATCGATAAACTTCTTTTTCTGATGAAACGTTTACACATGGATACAACAATCAGGATTAGATGTAATAAACAGGGTCATCTAACAAATGCTATTGCTGTTGAGAAAGGTGTCAAGCAGGGTTGTGTCTTGGCCCATCTGTTTGCACTGTACATAAATGATTTGATTGACAACCTCAAGGCGGTAGATACACACCCACCATCTATAGCAAATTATCCTATAGTGGCTCTTCTCTACGCTGATGATATGGTCCTGATATCAAGAACGGAGGTTGGCCTCAAACGTGCATTGAAACAGCTTGATCATTACTGTGATCAAAATCAACTAGAGATTAACTATCAGAAAACTAAAGTTATGGTCTTTAGCAAAAAGCCCAAAATAAGTTCTTGGACCATAAAAGGGCACAGATTAGAGCAAGTGCCACCGTCAAATACCTTGGGGTAATGTTTCAGGATACAGCAGCAAAAAGGATCCACCTCGAGCACAACGCTAGTAAGAATCGTAAATCAGTGCTTGGCATTGCAAAGTTTGTTGCAGCAAAAGGGGGACACTCCATCCCTGTTGGTCTTAAACTTTACTTAGCCAAGGTAATCCCGCAACTCTTGTATGGGGTCCTGTTGGGCCCTTCCACCACAAGTCTCTCAACTTTGGAAAAGAGCCGATCAAAATTTTTAAGATCTATCTTTCGAGTACCATCTAGTGTCTCTAATGCTACCCTTCGCTTAAAAACAGGTTTGATTAAAATAGAGGCTAGGATAGTTTTGGATCTATAATCACCTGGTTAAGGCTATGTCATAATTCCTCTGATTTTACCTCTATAATTCTCAGTGACAGCCACTGCTCAGCCTGGCTTAAGGCTGTTCATCATAGGATATCTTTACTTGGGTTCTCATTTGAGTCCTTACAGATGATGCCAATTGATAGGGCCAGGGACACTGTTAAGCAAAGGCTGTATGATATAGAAAGGCAGAATGACATTGCATGAGTTCCTAACTACTGGGCTCAACAGACAACAAAATATGTAGCCGCCCCAGCATTATATCTTTCACTCTTGGAGGTCCCATCACACCATAGGGCATATACAATGGCAAGATGTAATACCTTCCCCTCAGCCATAACAGAAGGCCGGTATAAAAAGGTACCACTGGAAGAGAGGTTTTGTGCCTGTGGATCAGGGAGGATCGAGTCGATGGACCACATTATATTGCACTGCAGGTTTTATGGAGCAAGTAGAATGAAGCTTATTTCTCCAATAATAAAGAGATGGCATGAGTTACTGATGCCGAAATAAGCCAGAAATTATTATTTGAGACAAACCCAGAGCTTATACTGAATTGTGCTAGATTTTTAGCTATAGCCCTTAAAATTTGTGAAGATAAAGTGGTGATTAAATAAGGGGCTTCCTAGTAAAGATAACTTTATTTAGGCGATTTGCTGGGCTTTATATGTATTTTATATTTATAGTCAGCTTCAAATTTTATTGTGGGGTGTTGTATCCCAACCATTGCATTTGGATGACGGGTTAGATACAACTGTGTATTAGACTTTTTGTAATTCTGCTGGTCATGTACCGAATAAAATTGTACTGTACTTACTAGGCTCCCTTGTGTGGGGTCTTAGGTGCTGTTGAAGAGAACAACTGTGACTGAATCTCTTGCCACACTCTGAGCATTCAGAAAGAATCTCCCCTCTGTGGGATCTTGCATGAATTTGAGGATTGCCCCTCTGACTGAACCTCTTCGTTTGTTTGTTTTTTTAAAAAAATATTTTTATTGATTTTTATGACATAAAACAAAACAAAAAAGAAAAATACAAATGGATACTTACAAAATTTTCAGACTTCCTTGTATAGTAAGTTAAAAATATTCAAAGTATCTTTAAAGCCCACCACCCACCCTAACAAGTGTCCCTCCACCACAATAATAGACTTCTGGAGAAGTGTCTTAACAGTATAAAATTAAACACATTAACAATATTTTCAGATTTCTAAATTGCATCTATAACTCGTTCACTATATTAGTAAAATTCATTTTCGCCAGTTTGTCCCAATATGCGAAGGCCTTTGACCATATATTTTTAAATTCTTCCAAATCCTTTCCATGAAGAGAATCTGTCAATTTGGCCATCCGCATATATATCCATAATTTCTCTCTCCAGTCCTTAATTAGAGGTTTATTTACTTGCTTCCAGGATTTAGCTATTCTATTCCTTGCGGCTGCAAAACTATATTGGCATATGACTCTATCATTTTTATTCAATTTATCTTTAGGAATTCCCAATAAGCAAAAAGCCTCTTCCCACACTATGAGTATTCAAAAGGCTTCTCCTTTGTATGGGTTCTTAGGTGCTGTTGAAGATTGCCATTGCAACTGAACCTCTTTCCACACTCTGAGCATTCAAAAGGCTTCTCCCCTGTGTGGGTTCTTAGGTGCTGTTGAAGATGGCCACTGCGACTGAACCTCTTTCCACACTCTGAGCATTCAAAAGGCTTCTCCCCTGTGTGGGTTCTTAGGTGGCATTGAAGTTTGCCATTGCAACTGAACATCTTTCCACACTCTGAGCATTCAAAAGGCTTCTCCCATGTGTGGGTTCTTAGGTGCTGCTGAAGATAGCCACTCTGACTGAATCTCTTTCTACACTCTGAACATTCAAATGGTTTCTCCCCTATATGGGATCTTGCATGCATTTGAAGATGACTTCTCTGACTGAATCGCTTTCCACACTGTGAGCATTCAAAAGGCTTCTCCCCTGTGTGGATTCTTAGATGCTTTTGAAGATTGCCACTGCAACTGAACCTCTTTCCACACTCTGAGCATGCAAAAGGCTTCTCCCCTGTGTGGATTCTTAGATGCTTTTGAAGATTGCCACTGTGACTGAATCTCTTCCCACACTCTGAGCATTCAAAAGGCTTCTCCCTTGTGTGGGTTTTTTGATGTTGTCTAAGATGGCCATTGCGACTGAATCTCTTTCCACACTCTGAGCATTCAAAAGGCTTCTCCCTTGTGTGGGTTCTTTCATGTTGTCTAAGATGGCCACTGCGACTGAATCTCTTTCCACACACTGAGCATTCAAAAGGCTTCTCCCCTGTGTGGGTTCTTAGGTGCTTTTGAAGGCTGTAACTGCAACTGAATCTCTTTCCACAATCTGAGCATTCAAAAGGCTTCTCCCCTGTGTGGGTTCTTAGATGCAGTTGAAGATGGCCACTGCGACTGAATCTCTTTCCACAGTCTGAGCATTCAAAAGTCTTCTCCCCTGTGTGGGTTCTTAGGTGCTGTTGATGGGTCTTCTTTCCTTGGTGTATTTGGAAATGGATATCACACTGGGGTTGATCTGAGTTCATTCCACACTCCAAGCACCTATATGCTTCCTCCACCATGTGGATTAGTTTGCAGAAATCCTGCCCTTGGACAGGAATGGCTGTATCCCTTTTCTCGACCATGTGACATTCTTTCTGCCTCTTAGGTCTGCCTTGATTCTTGATGGTTCCTTCCTTATCTTCATTCTGGACTTTATCTGGCAATACCTGATGCGGTTCCTCATCCCCCCCATTCCACTGATCACCCCATGCTGGAATAAAAAGAGCGATCCCATTAGCACACACACAAAGAGGTCTGAACTTCCCTTGAAGTTCCATCCATGCTCAAAACATTGCAGTGAATTTTTCCTGCTGTACGTTGAAATGTACATTAACAGACTCTGAAAAAGGACATGAAACCCTGCTGCATCAGAAAGGCTTGGTTTGCAGTCTAATAATTTATACTGCTCCTCACCTGAGTGAATTCTTTGATGTGAAGTAAGGGCTGGTTTCTGACTGAAGGTCTTTCCACACTCCATGCAGGCATATGGTTTCTCTCCTGAGGGAATTTGCCTCTTGGAAACAACAATGAAGGTCTTTCCAAAGGCCACACTTTCATTTTCATTTTCCCTGGAGCAGATTCTACGGTTAGCACAGAGGCCTTCGTTCCTTCTTGTTTCGGTTGACCTTTCTTTGTGGACTGGAATTTCACAGAAACCCCCTCCTCCTTGGGATGGAATGGGCTTATCCCTCCTCTTACCTGTGTGCCTTCTCTCCTGCCTAGGTGGTCCATCTCCAAAGTTTCCTTTGATGTCTTCACTCTTGACTCCTTCCAAAGAGAACTCCTGGAGTCCCCCAAGCATCTCTTCTACATGTGATGCTGGAAGAAAGAAAGAGGTCCAGTCAGCACCTACACAAGAAGCCAAGCCACCCATCAGGCACTACTCATTAATGGAGGCAAGAGATCTGTTCCATAAGATCCAATAAATCAAAGGGAAATGTAAAGCACGGTTAGGCATGTTGAATGATTAGCATGGAAATACATTAACTGAACAGGACAAAATAAAGAAAAGGTGGGAACAATACACTGAAGAACTATGCAGAAGAGATGAAAGGATGACAGATTCTTTCCAAGAAGAATCTTTTGAAGAAGAACGTACAGTTTTAGAAAGTGAAGTGAAAGATGCACTGAGAGCAATCGGGAGAAACAAATCACCAGGAGCAGATGGGTTATCAATAGAGCTATTCCAAGCCACAGAAATGGAGTCCATCAAAATCTTGACAAGAATATGCCGACAGAGCGGACTTCCGGTAGAGAGTTGATCCCAGCGCCATGTCCCCCGAGATCTCTCGAGGGAAGCAAGAGGCGTTCTGAACTGGCCCCCCCCTTAAAAGCCCCGACTCCGATCCTAAATGGTGGATCGGAATGCAGGCAACCCCCTGCTGCCGAAGAAGAGCGGTTTGACTCCCACCCCCCTCCCACAAGAGTTACTTGATGTGGAGGAGGGTCGGTTGAAGTCCCGCCGGCCGAGGAGGAATTCCACCGCCGCGAACGTCTCATGGAAATAGGCTGCGATCTCCTCTATCTTTTACCGAACATTGAACAAGCTAATAATAGAGAACCCCAATTTCCAACATCCGAGTAAGTTACATGAACTCCTTTTGTCAACCAATCCGATTCTGAATGACTGGAATCAGCTAAAGACTCTGCACCCCTTCACCCAGGATTCTAAGTGACCCTCCGACTAAAAAGACTATTTAATTAAACTAAAAACTGAATTAGCAGGCAAACAAAATAATCGGAAAGAATTGAGTGGCATAAATAGCTACCAATCGGCGGCTGCGGCATAGAAGGGGGAAGGAGAAATCCTTCACTTTCGATTCTCCATTCCTTTACCTTAGGAGAGTCCTCCAGCCACATTTTCATTCAGGAAGTGGCTTCTCTAGGAAGACAGGAAACCATAGTGGGCTGTTGGGCCGGATGTGCCCCACTCAGTGTAGCAGCAAAATAAATCCTACCTTCTTTAATCATAGAGTGGGAGCGACGGAAAGCCCACTGCCTCACAATCTTCTGTATACTTCATGGAACAAGCTCCAAAGCCAAGCCAGAGCCTTCTAATAACTTAGTAGCTTTTTTGCACTGAGCTGCCTGCTTATATTTAACTTACCAGTCTGGAAAATACAAAAGCCACAGACAATCATGGAAAGTAATCATCAAAAGATACAGGAAATGCTGGCCATGCAAACTGAATTATTAAGGAAGAAGTTTGAACAGGTTTCCATGCAAAAAGAACAATCAGCTATACAAATTACTTTAATTATTACTCAAAAATTTGATGGCATAATAAATGAGATCAAGGAAATAAAAGATCAAATTACAGTAATGAAAAATGGCATGAATAAGATGGAACTTTCAGTTAAAAACAACACTGAAGAATTGAAAGGAGTTAAAATGGACATGAAACCTCAAGCACAACAAATTGAAGCAATACGACTCCAGGAAGAGCGAGTGAAAGACCAACTAGCTGTTTTGGACCTGCAACAGAGAGAATCCAACCTGCATATACGTAATTTGCCTGAAAGACTAGGGGGTACCAGAGAGACCATCATAAGATCGCTCGCTGATATATTTCATTTAAATGAACAAGAATTAAATTATGCGATAAACAAGATATACAGAATCCCCTTGTCAACTCGAGTACAGAAAACAAAAGTCTCCTTCTTTAACATCAGGATGAAAAATACCATTATGAAACTTCATTTGGAGAATCATCTAAGTGTAGATTATACACCATTAATAATTCTCAAAGACATTCCTCGTCACCTGATTGAAAAGAGAGCCATCTATAAAGACTTTGCTGAGACACTGAGAAACAAGGGAATAAAATACAGCTGGTTGCTACCACAAGGACTTACCTTTACCTATAAACAAGTTAAACATGCCGTCAATTCATTGGAAGATATCAAAAACTTTTTGACAAGAAACAATGAGCTGTCAGACCATATTACAGGAATACAAGAAGAAGAATCAACAGCCCAAGGAGCAATGGGTAAAGATTGTCACAGACAGGAGACCACTTCAAGAAAGCATGCAGACGGCAACAGAAACTCCAGACAGAAGAAAGTTTAAAAAGAAGAGTTAAGAAAGCCGGAATGATACAAATTTGACTCTTAATATGGGAAATGGGGGGTGTAGAGGAAAAATGATATCAACTTAATTTTTTACTTGGGGGTATATAAAGTTTTTTAAGATCTAATCCATTTTATATAACAGAGATGAGGGACTGGAGAAATTTATGTTAATGTGTTTTGTTATGTCTCTGTTTTCATTTTTTAAATGATTTTCTTCTTTTTTCTCTCTTTAGTATTAATATTATATTATATTGCTTATCGAAATGTATTAAATAAGGGGAAAGTATAATATTAAAATAATAACTTATAAGGATTAGAAAATATAAATACAAAGGAGATACCAGATATTTGTAGGGAGGAAGGAAGTCGGTGGGGAAGTCAATTATAATTAATTATATTTAATACTGAAGACATACACCTAATAATTTTTTAATTTTTTATCGACTCAAAGATTGGTATATAGGATGTATTGTCAAATGAGATGTATTGCAATTACTGAAAAATAATAAAAATATATATATAAAAAAAAAGAATATGCCAACAGATACAGAAAACAAAACAATGGCCCATGGACTGGAAACGATCCATTTACATTCCAATTCCCAAGAAAGGAGATATCAAAGATTGCAGCAACTATCGGACCATCGCATTAATTTCTCACGCAAGTAGAGTGATGCTCAAAATCTTATAGCAAAGGCTGTTACCATGTATGGAATGAGAAATGCCTGATGTTCAAGCTGGATTCAGAAAAGGATGTCATGGGCAAAGAGATAAATGCAATATAAAAGCTTATACAAATACATGGAACAGATGGATTTGTAGAATTTTCCTATTTAAAGTTAATAAAACACCATTAGAGGCTTGTCTTTTATTTGTAACTAGGCAAGCTTAGACATGCCTGACCATGTAACTCCTTTTGGAATCCAGACTTCTCTGAAATTCTACTCTGTTGAAAAACTGGTTTCTGAAATCCTATTCTTTTTAGAAAACCAAGTTTCTGGAATCCAACCTAAGTTTCTGGAATCCAACCTAAGTTTCTGGAATCCAACCTGTTTCTGGAATCCAACCTAAGTTTCTGGAATCCAAGTTGGTACTAGCAATGACTGCATAGAGCTGGAAATCCAAGCATTGAGCTGTGACTGATTGAAAACATTATCAAACAGTGTTGTATAAGCTGTTTTAAGTTTAAAGATGAATAATTACAGTAGAATGTCACTAAATATATTTATGTTAGAATACTCTTTAAGAGATGTAAAATGCTGGTATATTGATCCATTATAAAGGTATAATAAGACAAAAACTGACTGTTAAGCATAAGTGGATATGTCCAGGAAAAGAAAGTCCTTATATGGTAGCCTGCAAGAATACAGTAGAAGGAAGTCCTTATATGGTATCCTGGATTCATACAGTAGTGCGCAAACTCAGAGTACATCTCACAGATCCGATCAGATAAAAAAATCAGGAAACCCAGATCTCAAAAACCTATAAAAGAAGAGCTCTTCTAGCCTAGAGTTAGAGTTCCTAACAGGTTAGTACCCTCTGGCCTAAATAGATCTCTCCATCCCTTGCATGGGATGTAAGCTCTCAGACCTTGATCCTTGCGTGGATTGAGGCTCTTAGAGCTTTCCAGTCCTCATGGACTGGAGGAGCTTAGATCCATCCAAGTCTTTGCGTAGACATGGAGGTTCTAAGAGCTCCCTATAGATCTCTCCATCCCTTGTATGGAGGCACTGAGATCTCCTTCATTCTAGCATGGATTAAGGAGTTTTCACTAAGATCTATCTAGCCCTTGCATGGACACTTCAATCCTTATAGACATGGAAGTTCTTACACTTCCCTTAAAGTTTTACACAGAACTCTTTAGTCTCTGCATGGATTAAAGGGTCATGGAGCTTTCTAGCTCTTGCCTGAACTAAAGGTTCATACACAGATCTCTCTGATCTCGGCAAAAACAGAGAGACTCAGTTCTTAAATGAACTCAGAAAATACTCAGAGATTTCTCTGGTCTTTACATACACCAAAGATACTCAGAGACTCCAATAACTCTTAAAGGTTTTAAACTCTTGGGATGTGTAAACTTTTAAGACTTTAAGAGTTTGTACTGGGCAGTTTCACAGATGACATGACTGGGTAAAGTATGCCTACGTCTTATAATGATATTCTAGATACTTTGAATTAAGATACTTTCAACTAAATCAAAACTTATTTACTGAACTAACCATTTTTACAGATTTCTGTAACGGTTATATTTTCTGAATGAAACATTATTACTGTTTTAAGGGTTGAAACTCTCATCTAAGGTAAAATAGAGATTGTTTAAGATTGCTTGCAACATGAACATGTTTTAAGACTCATGTCTAAGCTTTTGTAGTATTTAAAGACTTTGTAACCATCTACATATATATACTTCATTATGTTAATACTGTACATACATTTACACATTTTACATGTTTTTGAAGCAGTTCAATAAAAAGTAAGAAAGCAGTTGAGTCCTGCTTATTAGGGGTCTCACTGAATAAGATAACATACTTCTTCTCAGGAAGGGGTCGATTCTAAGAGCACAGGCACTGAAACGCACTGACCCGCTTCAAGGAAGAGGCACTAGAGATCATATTGCAAATATACGCTGGTTACTGGAGCATACGAGAGAATTTCAGAAGAAAATCAGCTTGTGTTTCATAGATTACAGCAAAGCTTTTGACTGTGTGGATCACAAAAAGCTATGGCTGGTTTTAAAGGAAATGGGTGTGCCACTACGTCTGATTGTTTTGATGCGCAACCTTTAGAACAGAATATGGAGAAACGGAATGGTTTCCAATTGGCAAAGGTGTCAGACAAGGATGTATTTTATCTCCCTATCTCTTCAATCTACAGTGAGGGAAAAAAGTATTTGATCCCCTGCTAAATTTGCCCATTTGCCCTCTGACGAAGAAATGACCAGTCCATAATTTTAATGGTAGGTTTATGGTAGCTGTGAGAGACAGAATAACAACAGGAAAAACCCCAGAAACCCAGAAGACAAAAGTCAGAGATTGATGTGCATTATAATGAGTGAAATAAGTATTTGATCCCCTATCAACCAGCCAGATTTGATCCCCTATCAACCAGGCAGATGTCAGGCTACCTGGTATCTTCACTGTATGTAACTAGCTGAGATTAGAAGCACCTGCTGTAAGGGAAAGGTCTTACCTGTAATCCCAGCTCGTTACAGTACCTGTACAAAAGACACCTGTCGACAGAAGCAATCAATCCATCAGATTCCAAACTAGCCACCATGACCAAGACCAAAGAGCTGTTCAAGGATGTCAGGGACAAGATTGTAGACCTGCACAAGGCTGGACTGGGCTACAAGACTATTGCCAAGCAGCTTGGTGAGAAGGTGACAACAGTTGGTGCAATAATTCGCAAATGGAAGAAACACAAAATAACTGTCAACCTCCCTCGGTCTGGGGCTCCATGCAAGATCTCATCTCGTGGAGTTGCAATGATCATGAGAACGGTGATGAAGCAGCCCAGAACTACACGGGGGGAACTTGTCAATAATCTCAGGGCAACTGGGACCATAGTAACCATGAAAACAGTTGGTAACACACTACGCCATAAAGGACTGAGATCTTGCAGAGCCCACAAGGTCCCCTTGCTCAAGACAGCACATGTACAGGCCCGTCTGCAGTTTGCCAACGCACATCTGAATGACCCAGAGGAGAACTGGGTGAAAGTGTTGTGGTCAGATGAGACCAAAATCGAGCTCTTTGGCATCAAAGAGCTTGCCGTGTTTGGAGGAGGAGGAATGCTGCCTACGACCCCAAGAACACCATCCCCACCGTCCAACATGGAGGGGGACATATTATGCTTTGGGGGTGTTTTTCTGCTAAGGGGACAGGACACCTTCACCGCATCGAAGGGACAATGGACGGGACCGTGTATCGCCAAATCTTGGGTGAGCACCTCCTTCCCTCAGCCAGGGCATTGAAAATGGGTCGAGGATGGGTATTCCAGCATGACAATGACCCAAAACACACGGCCAAGGCAACAAAGGAGTGGCTCAAGAAGAAGCACATTAAGGTCCTGGAGTGGCCTAGCCAGTCTCCAGACCTTAATCCCATCGAAAATCTGTGGAGGGAGCTGAAGGTTCGAGTAGCTACACATCAGCCTCGAAATCTTACTGACTTAGAGAGGATCTGCAAAGAAGAGTGGGACAAAATACCTCCTGAGATGTGTGCAAACTTGGTGGCCACCTACAAGAAACGTCTGACCTCTGTAATTACCAACAAGGGTTTTGCCACCAAGTATAAAGTCATCTTTTGCAAAGGGATCAAATACTTATTTCACTCATTATAATCCTTTCCTTTCCTTTTATCCCTTCGAAGCTCCTTGATCAATTGATCTTGAGCAGCATATATCTAGTGTTGGAGGGATATAAGGACTGAAACAAATCTTGCCACTGACAATGTAGCCTTGGGGTCCCTATCACTTAGTAAAAAAGGCATTATGTCAGTCACAGAGGCATTGGATTTGTATATTAAAAGGGGGGAAATATAGTGCGATCGAAGTTCCTCGTAAAAGCGGCATTCCAAAAGGGCATGGGCTAATGAGTCAATAGAACCAGAAGAGCAAGGACAGATCCTGTCTGAGTATGGTATATTCAGAATTCTGCCCTGCATTACCATAGAAGGGTTAGCATTCAATCTAGCCAAGCAAAAAGCTCTACAGAGACGAGGAGTTGTTAGATAATATGTATAGGCAGGCAGACCACGTGGAGGGGGTATTCCGAAGAACTGGGATGAACAGACACGACGAGCACGAAAAGTAGTGCTGTTATAATCAAGCTCTTTAATGCGCTTTTTAATTTTGGCAAAAGCTTCAGTTTTCCCAAGATCTGATTATAATGCACATCAATCTCTGACTTTTGTCTTCTGAGTTTCTGGGGGTTTTCCTGTTGTTATTCTGTCTCTCACAGCTACAATAGACCAACCATTAAAATTATGGACTGGTCATTTCTTCGACAGAGGGCAAACGGACAAATTCAGCAGGGGATCAAATACTTTTTTCCCTCACTGTATATGCAAAACATATCATTAGCAAAACTGGATTAGATTTAGATGAAGGTGGAGTGAAAATTGGAGGGAAGAACATTAATAATTTGAGATATGGCGATGACATTACATTATTGGCAGAAAATAGTGAAGATTTGAAATGACTACTGCTGAAAGTTAAAAGAGAAAGTGCCAAAGCAGGACTACAGCTGAACATCAAGAAAACAAAAGTAATGACTACAGGAGAATTAAACAACTTTAAGGCTGACAATGAGGAAATTGAGGGAACTGTGACTGGCCCAAATTACCCAGCAGACTTCAGGTGGAGGAGTGGGGAATCGAACCTGGTCCTCCAGATTAGAGTCCTCCACTCTTAACCACTACATCACGCAGGCTCTCCACAAGAAGTGACCATGATATCCAGTCCTGCAACTGCACAGAAAGTTTCCTTCTAGTTGTGATGAAAGCCATAAATAGCTGGTTTTCAGCCTTTGCCGCAGGATGGGGGGAACACAGGATTTCACGAAGTGAATCCCACAGTTCAAAGGGGACCCCCATGGTTTTAGGAAGAGGTGCCAGTTGTTGGGAGGGCAGGTAACACCCAAAGGCATCTAGGTAACAGCTGTAGGAAAGTGCCTTTGGCCGCCTGCTTGACTGTCCTTAAGTAACCCCCCACCTTTTCCTCGAATACCCAATATTTAAGGATACAGCAGCCCCTCAAGAGCCACAGCTGAGCTCAGCCCCAGAAAGAGCTTCTGAGGTAGGTGGGGCTGAGAGAGTTCTGAGGGAACTGTGACTGGCCCAAGGCCACCCAGTAGGCTTCAGGTGGAGGAGCGGGGATTTGAGCCCGGTTCTCTAGATTAAAGCCCACAATCCAGGGTAAGGGGGACAGATACATTCCAGATCACAGACGGAGGGGATGACTGTAATTCTATCTTGGGGACAAGTGTGTTGTAATGGTTGGCAACTGAGCAATTAGGAGGTGGCTCCTTCGAGAGATTTCCTGAGGGCCTCTCAGTCCCTCCTTGACCTCAGGTCAGGACACTGGCTTGGGTGATGGCCTCAACCCCGGCCTCAATTGACCCTGGGCCAGGTGTCTTGAGCCACTCTACTTGGCCATGGTGAATATCGCTTTTGCTGCCACGACACCACCTAAAGGGGAGCAAGTGGCTGGACAGGACTCAAAATGATATGTTGCTTCTGTTCAATATTTGCATCCATGCTTCATCCCACTGGCAGCCACGTGCAACATCTATGAAAGAGCCTTACCCAAAGAGGCCACACTCTCACAGTTCTCCTGCATGACTTCTTTGTAAAGAGCTGTTTGGCCCGGATCCAGCAAGGCCCACTCTGCCTCGGTGAAATGCACGATCACCTCCTCAAAGGAAACCGGACACTGAAAGAAAGAGCAGATTCCCTCATCAGAGATCAAGCCAGGCAGAGACGGCACTTTGGAAGGGGACATTCTGGGAGGGTGCAGGATGGAGAGCTTGGCATGGGTAAAGGGTGTGGCGTTCAGGGCCTCTCTCGCTTGAACACCAGAGCAGCAACTGCAGAAGCAACCCTCTCCCCCCCCACCGAGAAAGGGGGACTCAAGTGTCCCCCGCTCATCTCCCCTACCTGGACCAGAGGTGAAGCAGCAGCTTCCCTAATTCCGCAAAGACGACGGCTGAATAGCATCTCTCCACTGCCTGCAAGGGAGACAACGGAGGAAGGTTAGCCTAGACTTACTATTTCATTTACTTGTTAGAATCCTACTTCACACACACCCATTTCCAGGTGTATGTATTAATTTTTGTGTGTGCGCAGTCAAATCACAGCTGACTCGTGGCAAGAGACACTCAGAGGTGGTTTCCCATTGCCTGCCTCCGTGTCACGCCCCTGGTGTTCCTTGGAGGTTGCCCATCCAAATACCAACCAGGGCCGACCCTGCTTAGCTTCTGAGATCTGCCAAGATTAAGCTAGCCTGGGGCTATCCAGGTCAGGGCTTGTACTATGTGCACTCAAGTAAATTCATCATGATTTTTTAGTAAGTGGTGAGAGAGGCTGAAAAGAAGCACCAGAGACCCATAAGCCTTGGGCTGCTCTTAAGTGCTGCTGACACTTCTGTGAGATTTGACATTTGTTCTGTGAAATCTGGAGATCAAAAACATGACAGCAATCCTGCTGGATGAGACTAAAGGCCCACACACGCCATTCTCCTGATGAGTCTGGGCTGGTGGAAAAAAAGAGGGGACAGAAATGAGGTCGCACAACATGTCTTGCTCACGTCTGTCCAAAAACAACAGGTTCCCACAGCATCTGTGTCCAGGTTTTCAGCTGGATGCGACATCAACGTGATATAAATCTGTCTAATCCCCCTTCAAGTGAGCGACCGTCACTACATCCTGTGGTACCAAGTACCACAAGCTCACTCTGTGTTCGGGGCAGACCTATTTCCTTTCTCTACCCAACAACTTCACTATGTGCCCCAATCCCATCCAGCCACAAAGTACCCTTACCATGTGAGGGGGCATCTGGGGCATGCTCTTGGACCTCAGCCTGCTGCTCTTCCTCCGACAGACCTCCTTCTGCCTCAGAAAACTTCGCTTCTATCTTCATGGATGATCCCCACGTCTGAAAGAACAGCAAGAAAGACAGGTAAGGAAAGCATGGAATGGGCTGAGGAGATGGATCCTGCCCCACTCCCAGAATCTTCCATCGACCAACAGAGTTGCTTCAAGCACAGGGGCCAGAATTAGGGTTGGTGGTTTTCCCAGATGAGTCAATTCTCTATAGTTATGAATATCTGGCAGAGAAGCCTTATGATAAAGTCGTTGCTCGAAATGAGTGAAGGAAACCTGCTCACCTGCTCTGCCTGCCTCTTCTCCTCTGCCTGACTCAAGAGGAAACCTTCGGCCAGGGCCACCGCCTGGGAACTGGTCTCCGGCCCACATCCTCTGACCCAGCTCTGCATTTCCTGGGGCAGGATGGTCAGGAACTGCTCCAGGATCACCAGGTCCAGCATCTGCTTCTTGGAGTGTCTCTCCGGCTTCAGCCAGTGGTTGCAAAGTCCATGAAGCTGGCTGCAAACCTCTCGGGGCCCATCGGCCTCATGGTAAAGGAACTGCCGGAAACATCGGCTATGTATATCCGCAGTCCTCATTTCCTGATCGAGGATCTCTGGCAAAGCTCTTTCCCAGAATTCAATACCACTCTCTGCTTAGATGGGATGGGGACCTTTCCTTGATCTCTTGCCAATTTCAGTCCTGCTGTTCCATCTCCTTCCTTCTCTTGGGTAGCCTCTGACTGTGGAAAGATACTCTTACTCTCGTGGTTATGAAGAGGAAAAGATGTAAAAAAGGCAGAAAGAGTCCAAAAGAAAGAACAGCTATATCACCCACCCTTGTCAACAGGCACCTCAGGATTGCCCTGGTGGATCGGAAGGAACTTCATTGTCATCGTTTGTGGATCAGTACTAATGTGACGGTGCTATATTATTTTCCATCTCAGGCTTTTGAATGAGATGCCTGTTTGGTGCTCAGGAAAGCAAACACCAGTAGTGGAAGCTAGGAGCTTGGCCTCCCATGCCTGGGGATCAGTCTGTCGAGGGGCAACAGCTCAAGGTCAACTGCAACCCAGGACAAAACGACTGGTGGTGGCTTAACCATGGCAGATCTCTCCCTCAAGAGGCTTGAACCATCAGGCAGCACTTCTGTCCAGCAGAGGGTCAGGGGCAGAGGTGTGTATGACATCTTGAGGGAGGACATAATGGATGCTGGGAGGAACAGGAGCAGGGGGAGGCAGTGAACACCCAGGCAAGCAGCATATGGGTGGAGCACCGGCCAAAATGCACAGGATTTGGGGCAGCCAGTCAGCATGGATGATTCATCCCGTGATCACACCTGGGACTCCTTTCTGGGCCTCCTGACAACCACCATGGCTGAGAATTTATTTTTATTCACAAAATTCAGACCCTGCTTTTCTGCCCCCACAAGGGCCACCAATTCAGCTCATAAATAAAAACATACTTTAAAAAAAATATCCCTTATCTATAGTATGCTTTACTCTCTGGGAGTCCAGGGGGATTACCTTTAGTCACCTTTGTGAGTCTCGATAGAGTGGGATGTTCAAAAAACCCAGTAAACAGGGTTTGGGTTGTGGAAGCAACCAGACATCTAAAAAACAGAATGGAAGCAAAGCATAAACGTTAACACATCACAGTAAATTATGTAAAATTACAGCATAGGATCCAGCTTACAACAAGCTATGCACAGTAGTATAGAACACAATTTCTAATGATTTGTCCAAGCAACTGTCATAGGCTACGGTGAATTAAATACGAAATTTGCCTATCAGACATTCATATAGAGCTCAAATGTTAAGAATAAAAGCCTCCCTGACCTGGATAAGATAAACGTACAGCTGCAAGGACATAAGCCAGCTATCTTACTGTCTTGGAATATGTTACACTAACTGAGGGTCTTTCTCCCCTATGTCTTGGAGTAAGGACAGATAAGAAGAGGAGAAAGGAAAAGTATGCCTCAGGACACTGCTGATTGTGAAATGTGCAGATGCTGTATGATGTAATGGTGTAATAAAGTTCTACCCTCTAAACTGCAAGAAAAGTCAAGGCAAGGTTGTGTAATGCAATGTAGGCATATCATTATGTTTTATGATTTAAAGGTATAAACATTATATTATTGATTTACAAATGAATGTATTAAATGTGTCTTGTGCGGGAGAAGAGAATGATGTTAAAATTGAGTATATAAAGTACTTGTGAAGCTCAAAACTAATAGTTTATGGTTTAGTAAAATAGACACAGAGGATGTAGATGTCCAAATATGATCTTACAAGGATGCAGTATTAATGCCTTGTCAAGTATCATAACTCTTTATTCCACAGGTGCAGAAGGCAAGCACTTTAAGGTTGCTGGTGCTTTATCCCAAACTCCACAGGTGCAGGGGCACCCACATATCAGATAACACTGAAATGGAGTGAATATAAGGGAGAGCTGCACAGCCAGTAGCTAGGAGAGTTGGTGGAGGACGACACTGGTCATCTGGCCTCACTCTCCCCACATCTCAAAGATTTAAAACCAGAGAGAATTGGTGGAGGACGACACTGGTCGTCTGGCCTCACTCTCTCCATCTCTTGCGTGAAGATGTAGAAGTTAAGGAGTTGATGGAAGATGGCTTAGGCTGTCTGACCTCACTCTCTCCACATATCTCAAAGATGTAAAACCTGGAAGAATGATTGGTAGAGGACAACACTGGTTGTCTGGCTATGACATTCGATCCTTCCATTTCTTACATGAGATGGGACTCTAACATTTCACAAGACTTCTTGTGAGAATGGGAAAGACTCCTCTTGAAGGAAATTCATTTCAAGATGACATGCTAAGGCTTGATGTCTGAAATGACTGCTTGCAGACTATTCCATAAGGATGGAGACTCTTAGAAAATCTATTAACCTTACTGTGGGCCTAAGAATATTGGATCATTCCATATTTGGAACACTGACATCTCATTAAGTCCAGCAAGGATTAATGAGTTCTCACTAAAAGATCTAAATAGTCCAGCTTGGCTTTCCTTAAGAAACAAGGAAGTTGTGAAACCCAAGTCACAGAATTGAAGAGATTAGAAACATGATTCTTAGATACTCTTAGAGATTCCTCTAAGCAACCAGAGATATCTCTCAGGGTATGAGCCAGAGGTTTCCCCAACGGGCAGGGGACGCTTCTGCACTCAGTTACAAAGATAGTACATACACAGTATAGTATATACATGGACCTTAATCCATGGAGCTGTTGAGCTCTCACACAGAACTATAGATTCACATATAAAGGTCCTCTCTAAGATTGGCATAATCAGAGAGACCTCAAAACAGAGTTGTAAGTAAGAACTCTTGAATATTAAAGCTACACATAGCTACAAATAGCTCTAACTTCAACTTTGCATAGACATAGCTCTGATACATAGACTTCAGAACAAGTTTCCTGAATATAATCTAACATGAAATACTTAAAGAGCTTTTAGACTTCAGCTCTCATAGAAACTAGAAACCAGAGATTTTCTAGCCTTTGCATAAACCAAAGATATTGTAATGACATAGAAACATTGGAATAAAACTATGTCCTTACAGAAAAGGTTTACTGAAAAAGGTTATCCTCAATAAGAACAGGGATCCTTCCAGATCTCTCTAAGGTTGATAACATGGCAAGGTAAAAGCATGTCTTTTTTCCTAAGAGTTTGTTATGATGTTTAAGAATGATTTGAGTTTAAGATGCCTTAACTAATCAAATCTTTCCTCCCTTACATTTAACCATCTTTTGACAGGATTTCTGTAACTGATATATTCCTGAATGATATATATTACAGGTTTAAGGTTTGAAAATCTAAATAAAGAAATTGCTTATAAAGATTGTTTGAAACTGCTTGCATAAATAAACATGTAAAAGAATCATAATGTTTGCACTTTATGACATGTTTTTAAAAGTGTGTAAATATTCACATGTGAATATTTTATGTGAAATAAATGGTAAAATGAAACCCACTGTTTATAAATTTATTTGGCACACTTCAAGAAAAAGACTTGCTTTTTAAAAGTAAGTAAATCATTGAGTCTTGCCTTGGTGACTGGCTGAATAAGATAATATATCACTTCTCAGAAAAGTGGTCTCTTATAAGAGCCTAGTCACATCAACGGCATGAACCGTGACACAACTTTGTGAATCATTTCATTCAGTGCTACCCTAGTGCAGAAAATCAGGAGAGTGCATGTTTCCTGGCCTTCACAGGCAGGCCATTCCACAATATGGGGGCCACAAAAGAGAAGGCAGGAGCCCCGTGGCGCAGAGTGTTAAGCTGCAGTACTGCAGTCAAAAGCTCTGCTCACGACCTGAGTTCGATCCCGACGGAAGTCGGTTTCAAGGTTGACTCAGCCTTCCATCCTTCCGAGGTCGGTCAAATGAGTACCCAGCTTGCTGGGGGTAAAGGGAAGATGACTGGGGAAGGCAACGGCAAACCACCCCACAAACAAAGTCTGCCTAGAAAACGTCGGGATGTGACGTCTCCCCATGGGTCAGGAATGACCCGGTGCTTGCACAGGGGACCTTTACCTTTTTAAAAGAGAAGGCACATACATGTGCAGTTGTTGATTTTGCCCATTCGCCAGTTGGCACCTGCAGAAGGCCCTGCTCAGGTGAGTGAAGCTGTCGTGGTGCAATATAGGGGGGAGAGACTGTCGCACAAGTACCATGAATGGCTTTCATTATGATAGCCAATACTTTTCATTGAGCCGGGGAACTGATGCTCACCTGGACCAGGATGGCCCAGGCTAGCCTGATCTCATTTGATCTAACACAGACAAGACACAGTTGATACTGAGCCAATGGAGTGACTGTAGAGTGGGAATAATACGCATGTTCCATCCAGCTGCCGATAACAGTTGAACTGTGGCAATCTGAACAAACGGTAGTTTCTGAATTTATTTTGAGAGACCAATGTGCAGTGCATTACAACAGTCTCCTCTCAATGTCACCACGGCATGGATCCAGGGGACAGCCGCATCAAGATAAGGGCCCATGGTTGCAGCTACACTGAATTGGAAGGAAGCCTTTTTTTTTTTGCAACTGCATTAACTTGTTTCTCTACCAATAATGCTGCGGTCCAGTATAGCCCCAAGGCTGTTAACTGTGCCAGCAAGGGTCAGCTGAATCCCAACAAAAGCGGGCAGCATAATATCCTTCCAGAACTCCACCTTCCCAAGCAGCATTTCTTATGTCTTTCCAGGACTTATATTCAGCTCGTTCACACTTGACTTTTGAACCACAGGCAGCAATTTAGGATCTCTACTGCATCACCAGGAGAGTTGGAGAAGGATATGTAGAACTGGGGCTCCTCAGCATATTGATGACAGCCAATCCCAAACTACGAATGATTCGGCCTCAGGGCTTTACATAAAGATTGAAAGCATAGGGGATAGGATTGGGCCCTGTGGGACCTCCACAGGATAGACAGAAGAAGGACTTTAGACCTTCCCCCCCTACCTTAAGGAGACCCAAAGGGACTTACAACTGCTATCCCTTCCTCACCCCACAACAGGCACCCTGTGAGGTAGGTGGGGCTGAGAGAGGTCACCCAGCAGGCTTCCAGTGGAGGAGAGAGGAATCAACCCCAGTTCTCCAGGAGAGGTTCCACCATGCTGTAGTAGGTCCCACACTGGTTTCCAATGGCAATTCCTTGGTTCATGTCCAGGAGGAGGGATTTAAACCTTTCCAACATACAACACCCCTGAGGCCTCCTCCTGCCTGCCGGCACCTCAACCAGGTGGGCCAAGTCCCCTGTGCCAAAGGCAGCAGCAGATCCATCCAGGAGCAACAAAGAGGCCTGAAGTTTGACTACTTTTAGACGGAGGGCGTCAGCTCAAGCCAGCAGAGCCCACCTCCCTCCTGAAGCCCGGTCTGAAAACAGACTGAAAAGGGTCTGGAGCAGAGGAGTTCTCCAAGAAGACCTGGAGTTGGTCGGCTACTCTTCTCTCTATCCGCTTGCCTAGGAAGGGGGGGGGGATCAGAGACTGGGCGATAACGGGCTCCCCCCATTTTTCTGTCTATGCACAAACTGCCCTCAAGTCACAGCCGATTTATGGCGACCCAGCAGCAGGGCTCCCAAGGCCAGAGGCGAGCAGAGGGGGGTCTTGCATCGCCTGCCTCTGCACATGCACAGAGACCCCGGGGAGAGGGGGGGGTCTCCCCTTCCAGTTGCTAACCAGGGCCGACCCTGCAGGGCTTCCCAGCTCCGAGGAGACCGGGGCCCTCCCGGCCCACCCAGCTCAGGGCTCCATATTTGTGTAGGGAGGGATGCTTTTCCAGTAGCAGAGGGGCTGTATTTGGAAACGAACCGGCCCCCCTCCAGCACCCTCGTGAGAGCTGCATTTCTCTCCTCCGAGATGGGAAAACCCATTCCCCACTTCCCTCCAAGGGCTTACTTGCGAGTAGACCGTAGTCCCAGGATCCGGCTGCAGGGATTTCGCCAGCTGATGCCTCCCTGAAGCCCCTCGCGGTCTCCTTTGCAACTCAACAGCAAACCCTCCCTTCCTCCCCCCCAAGGAGCCTTTCCGCTTCCGCCCCCCTCGCTCGGCCGCTCTAGCAAACAGCTCTCTCGGTTTAACCCTGTCGGTGCTGCAGGCGAGGGAAATAAATCCTTCCTGCTCTTTGCATGCTGAGAGACTGAAGAACTCCTCCACAGGGAACATGTAGTTGTGTGTGTGTTGGTGTAGCTGCAATATGGCAGAATATGGCAAGTCCCCTCTTCCAGTAAAGTCTGCTAGTGATGCTGTTTTCTCTGCTCTACTTTAGCCCCAGCCTGGCAATGGTGGGGCAGGGGCTTTGGCACCCCTCTGAGGCTCAGTTTCGGCCGGGGCCTCCAAATGCCAACCCTGAAAGATCCCCCCAAGCATTTGAAGGCATGTGTTGTCTCGGGCATTGTGTTTCCAACCTCCCTCGCTAAATCCCTCTTGATGAGAATCAGTGTCTGGGGCACGAAGACAAACAGATAAATGCTCAGGATCTCTCCTTGGCTGGCTGACTCACCTACGCAGTGGCAGCTAGTCGGCATGCACGCATCCACACGTACACACACATGGAATTATTCCAAAGTAGCGGTTCCAGAGGCTTGTGGCTGTCAAGAAACTGTATGACTTTCTTGCAGTTTCTCGTAAGAATTACGTTCGGTTCAGGCTTGGCCTTTGACCAGGCCTGAAATAGGGTTGTGAAGCTGGTATGCAAGGAGTGGTTAAGGAGTATTCTTTCCCTCCTTGAGAGAAGCACAGCTGGAAGCAAGTATATTGCTCCCTTCAGGCACTAATCAACTTAGGCCTGCCCCAGGGGACACAGCCTGATGGATTTTGAACAGTGAAGAATATGGACACCCCAAAGAGATGCTTTTGATTCAGGCAGAAAATTGAGATTTTTCTCCTCCCCCTACAGACGTTGAGGAAACGGCTACAAATCTGAAACTTCCAACTGGACCCTCAGAGTAACACCTCACTGTTAAGAAAGACAAATGCAGACTTTTATTGGCAGCCTACCTTGCCTTTACCTGTCTATTTGCTCTACTAACAAAGGAGCCTTTTAGTCTCTTTTATCAATCAATCAAGTTTTATTTCAATACAATATCATGAGGTGAGGAAAGCTTAATCTCAACTATATCTTCCCTTGAAACATTTTCTTCAGAGGGCTGTTCTTCTTTAGTAACATCGTCCCCTTTAGATTCCCCCATACCTGAATTCAACTGTTTCCACTCCTCGTCCTCAACTCGTTCCCTTAAGGTGTTCAAGGCATCCCTTGCTTGTTTCTCTCTTGCCCGTGTCTGCTGTTGGAAGTTGGCCATTTAATCTGCTACCTCATTGGGCCCTAGTTGCTCTAGAGTGCTGCCAATGCGCGCCGCCCTAAACAGCCATGTTGACACCCAAGATGCAGCCTTCTCACTTACTCTATGCATCCTTCCTATACCAGCCGCATTGCTAAATACATCTAGGCTTCACTGGAACTCATTCCAGACCTTTTCTGCTTCTGCATACAATCGTACCTTTTTTTCTAACAAATTGTCCTTGGCTTTGGAAGTCAGCTTCCGAACACGTTTTGTCTCAATTGGCATCAGTGTGGTCTTCTACTGCCCCAAATACCTGAGTAGACACACATGGTGCGCTACCTTCTCCTTGCCCCATAGCATCAAATACTGATGTATTCTGTGGAGAGTCTCCCATAGTGTATTACTAACAGAGTGTTAAGCTGCAGTACTGCAGTCAAAAGCTCTGCTCACGACCTGAGTTCGATCCCAACGGAAGTTGGTTTCAGGTAACCGGCTCAAGGTTGACTCAGCCTTCCAAGGTCGGTAAAATGAGTACCCAGCTTGCTGGGGGTAAAGGGAAGATGACTGGGGAAGGCACTGGCAAACCACCCCGCAAACAAAGTCTGCCTTGGAAACGTTGGGATGTGAGTCACCCCATGGGTCAGGAATGACCCGGTACTTGCACAGGGGACGTTTAATAACAATACAAAGACTGCAGTTCAACCAGTTCTTCATTAGCGTCACCAGGGCTGTGAAACGTTCCTTTAGTTAAAGTAGGTACGGTTGCGCTTGGCCTCTTAACTTCGATTTCAGCTTTAATGCTGGCTCTGAAGTTTTCTGCCCTTCCGCCTTCCATCCACTTAAGAAGCTTCGTCTTGGCACGCAACGTCTTTCTATTCTTTCAACAGGCGAGACCATATGCCACAAACTATTTCCAGAATTGCAGGAACTCGGCTTGAAACAGACTTAATTGCTTTGTTTCCTTGCCAAGGCACACAACTGCATTCCTTTTCTATCATCCCTTTAGGGCGTAGGGCGAAAGAGACATTCCACAGCTGTCTTTGTACTGTCACGTCTTGAGAATCCTGAGAGTTTATTCTCTTGATGGCAGCTCTAACACACTCCTCTAGTAATACCCACAAGAAGACTGTCTTCCCATGGGATACTTGAAAACACTCACGGCTCAGACGTCCAATGAAAAAAGGTATCTGTCTATTCATTAATGTTCATAGAGAGGTTGCGGTAAGAAGACACTAGTCTCATATCTCTTATCCTCAAGTTAAAAACAAAGGGATTGGGAGAGCCTCAATATAATCAAGCTCTCTCCGGAAATAAAAACAAACAAACCAACAACAAAGATTTATGGAAAGCATATGACCTACTAACCCAAAGAACTACATTTCCCAAAATGCTATAGTTTAAAGGCATAGGGCATAAATCACAACTAGTAATCTACACATTTATTAACTCTTCTCTGCTGGGGCAGAACACCACCCCTGTACCTCAACAATTTTTACCAAACTATGTGTTATCCCCAGGGGTGATTAATCATCTCAGAGATTTGCACTTAGACATTCTCTCTGATAACTTTCTTTTACAATACAAGATCCTTAAAGAACAAGAGTGAGAAAAACTTGTATCTGTTTTGAATCTTTCACCCTCCAGCTTCAGCAGATGACCCCACATTTTAGTATTATGAGACAGGAAGAAAAGCTTCTCCCTGGAAAACGGAAATGTTTTTGTCAGTTTTGCAGATGTCAGAAAGAGTTTGGTTGGCAGATACCTAAAATAGCAAGTTTCACAGAGGAGGGCAACCGCTAAAAAGACCCTTCTTTGAGTAACTACTTTCTGAGCCTCCAGCACCTGGGCGTTCAAAGAAGATCCTCATCAGAACTGACTTATGTGGATTCTCTGAGCAACGTGAAGGTCAGATCTGTGCCTCAAATTCCTGCCACACACTGAACATTTATGAAGTTTCTCCTCTGCTTCGATTCCTCAATGCTAAAAGGAGAAAGCCAACAGGAACTGAGAAGCATCCGGTTTGGGAAGATTCACTGCAAATGGACAAAGGGAAAATTGCTTCTGATTGTCCACATGGGAATGGGGTAGACATGAAAGGGGATGGTAAAACGGGAAAGCTACTTAAGGGTGCCCAAGGGGAAATACAAGGCAAGTCAAAAGAGACACAGTGTGGAGGTGTTTCTCAGCTAATGCTAGAAGCCTTCAACGAAAATGGGGGGGGGGGTTAGAGTGCATGGTTTTAAGGGTAACCACAGACAACTGCCCTATGAGGAGTGGTTAAAATGCTTAGGGCTGTTTAACAGGGAAAAAAGGTGGTTAAGAAGAGACATGACAGCTCTATAAAATTATGGATGGTATGGAGAGAGGGGACAGGGAGAAGCTTTTCTCCCTCATAATACTAGAAAGCAGGGTCATCTGCTGAAGCTGGAGAGTGAGAGATTTACAACAGATAACAAAAAGTATCTCTTCCCACAACACATTGTTAAATTGTGAAACTCCCTGCCCCAAGAGGTGCTGATGGCTGCGAACTTGGAAGGCTTTAAGAGGAGGAGGAGGAGGAGGAGGTGGAGAAGAAGAGTTCGCTTTTATATGCTAACTTTCTCTATCACTTAAGGCAAAATCAAACTGGCTTACAATTACTTTCCCTTCCCCTCCCCACAACGGACACCCTGTGAGGTAGGTAGGGCTGAGAGACCTCTTAAGAGAACTGTAACTAATCCAAGGTCACTTCACGTGGGAGTGGACATGTTCGTGGAGGATAGGGCTATTCATGGCTACGAGTAAAAATAGATACTGGTCATGATGCATACCTATTCTCTCCAGCACCAGAGGGGCATGCCTATTATATTAGGTGCTGTGGAACACAAACAGGATAATGCTGCAACATGTTGTCTTGTTTGTGGGCTTCCTAGAGGCACCTGGTTTGCTAGCATGTCTTTTCATATGTTCTTATGAGAGCTGGTCTTAAATCGGCTGCCACGCTCAGAGTCATCCTTCCTTTCTGCCCTTGGGATCTATTGGAGGCTTCAATCATGGCTAAAGCTTTTTCCACAATCCCAGAAATTACACCATTTTTCCCATACAGGGCAAGGTTTCTGTGCAGATGCAAGCTCTTTACAAGAGATTATATGGCTTCAGACCCTTCTATGGTCTGAGGTTGTCTTTGAGATGTGAAATAAGAGAAAAGCTCTTATCCAAGGTTAAGCAGTTACATAATTCCTCATTATGTGGGTTTTTGGATGCTCTTGAAAATTGCCGTTCTGACTGAATTTCTTTCCACACATGGAGCATTTAAAAGATGCCCCCCTCATGTGGGTTCTTAGGTGCTGTTAAAGAGAAACACTTCAACTGAATCTTTTGCCACACTCTGAGCATTCAGAAGGATTCTCCCCTCTGTGGGATATTAGATGCTTTTGAAGAGAGCCACACTCTGAGCATGCAAAAGGTTTCTCCCCTGTGTGGGTTCTTAGGTGCTGTTGAAGATTGTCACTGCGACCGAATCCCTTTCCACACTCTGAGCATTCAAAAGGTTTCTCTCCTGTGTGGGTTCTTAGGTGCTGCTTAAGATGGCCACTGCGACCGAATCCCTTTCCACACTCTGAGCATTCAAAAGGTTTCTCTCCTGTGTGGGTTCTTAGGTGCTGCTTAAGATGGCCACTGCGACTGAATCCCTTTCCACACTCTGAGCATTCAAAAGGCTTCACCCCTGTGTGGGTTCTTAGATGGTCTTGAAGATTGTCACTGCGACTGAATCTCTTTCCACACTCTGAGCATTCAAAAGGCTTCGCCCCTGTGTGGGTTCTTAGATGCTTTTGAAGACTGCTACTGTGACGGAATCTCTTCCCACACTCTGAGCATGCAAACGGTTTCTCCCCTGTGTGGGTTCTTAGGTGGTGCTTAAGACTGCCACTCTGACTAAATCTCTTTCCACACTCTGAGCATTCAAAAGGCTTCTCCCCTGTGTGGGTTCTTAGGTGCTGTTGAAGATGGCAACTGTGACTGAATCTCTTTTCACACTTCGAGCATTCAAAAGGCTTCTCCCCTGTGTGAGTTCTTAGGTGCTGTTGAAAATGGCATTTGTGACTGAATCTCTTTCCACACTCCGAGCATTCAAAAGGCTTCGCCCCTGGGTGGGTTCTTAGATGCTTTTGAAGACTGCCACTGTGACAGAATCTCTTCCCACACTCTGAGCATGCAAAAGGTTTCTCCCCTGTGTGGGTTCTTAGGTGGTGCTTAAGACTGCCACTCTGACTAAATCTTTTTCCACACTCTGAGCATTCAAAAGGCTTCTCCCCTGTGTGGGTTCTTAGGTGCTGTTGAAGATAGCAACTGTGACTGAATCTCTTTTCACACACTGAACATTCAAAAGGCTTCGCCCCTGTGTGAGTTCTTAGGTGCTGTTGAAGACTGCCATTGTGACTGAATCTCCTTCCACGCTCTGAACATTCAAATGGTTTCTCCCCTATATGGGATCTTGCATGCATTTGAAGAGTGCCACTCTGACTGAATCCCTTCCCACACTCTGAGCAAGCAAAAGGTTTCTCCCCTGAGTGGGTCCTTAGGTGCTGCTTAAGAGTGCCAGTCTGATTGAATCTCTTTCCACACTGTGAGCATTCAAAAGGCTTCTCCCCTGTGTGGGATCTTAGGTGCTTTTGAAGGTTGTCACTGCAACTGAATCTCTTTCCACACTCTGAACATTCAAAAGGCTTTGCCCCTGTGTGGGTTCTTAGATGATTTTGAAGACTGCCACTGTGACGGAATCTCTTCCCACACTCTGAGCATGCAAAAGATTTCTCCCCTGTGTAGGTTCTTAGGTGCTGCTTAAGAGTGCCACTCTGACTTAATCTCTTCCCACACTGTGAGCATTTAAAAAGTTTCTCCCTTGCATGTATTAACTGGTGCACAAGAAGATGTGATCTGTAGTTAAAGTACTTTCCACACTGAAAGCATTTATGTGCCCTCATTAGACTATGTTTTGGGAAAGGTGCATTACTCTTTCTTCCATTAGAGAACATCTTTCCACTCTTTGAGCAGAAAAATATTTTCTCTCATGAATGTACCCCCTGGTGTTGAAAAAGGTCTGATTTCTGTGAGAAGCTCTTGCCACAGTCTGAGCAGCTAGAAGGTTCCTCTCCTGCAAGTGTTCTTTGATGTCTAAGGAGCTCTCCTCTGCAAAGGAAGCTCTTTCCACACCCCAAGCATTGATCGGTTTTCTTTCCTTGGTGCATTTGCAAATGGATATCACATTGGGTTTGATCTGAGAAGTTCATTTCACACTCCAAGCACTTATATGCTTCCTCCACCATGTGGATTAGTTTGCTGAAATCCCGCCCTTGGCCAGGAATGGCTTTATCCCTCTTCCTGACCATGTGACTTTCTTTCTGCCTCTTTGGTCTGCCTTGATTCTTGATGTTTCCTTTTACATCTTCATTCTGGACTTCATCTGGCAATACCTGATGCGGTTCCTCATCGCCCTCATTCCACTCATCATCCCCTGCTGGAATAAAAAGAGAGATCCCATTAGCATCCACAAAAAGACCTTCCCTTGAAGTTTCATCCATGCTCAAAACATTGCAGTGGCTTTCCTGCCATACGTTGAAGTGTACATTACAGACACTTGAAAAGGACATGAAACCCTGCTGCACTTGAAAAGTATATAAAACACTTGGAATACTGTGTACAGTTCTGGTCACCACACCTTAAAAAAGGATATTATAGAGCTTGAGAAGGTGTAGAAAACAGCAACCAACATGATTAGGGGACTAGAGCAACTGCCCTATGAGGAGAGGTTAAAATGCTTAGTGCTGTTTAGCTAGGAAAGAAGGCAGCTAAGGGGAGACATGATAGAGGTGTATAAAATTATGCATGGTTTGGAGAGAGTGGACAGAAAGAGGTTTTTCTCCCTCTCTCATAATACTAGAATGCGGGGTCATCTGCTGAAGCTGGAGGGTGAGAGATTCAAAAACTGATAAAAGGAAGTATTTTTTCACACAACACATAGTTAAATTGTGGAACTCCGTGCCCCAAGGTGTAGTGATGGCTGCCAACTTGGAAGGCTTTAAGAGGGGAGTGGATATGTTCATGGAGGAGGGAGGTATTAATGGCTACTAGTTAAAATGGATACTGGTCATGATGCGTACCTATTCTCTCCCGGATAAGAGGAGCATGCCAATTGTATTGGGAGCTGTGGAACACGGGCAGGATGGTGCTGCTGCAGTTGTCTTGTTTGGGGGCTTCCTAGAGGTACCAGGTTGGCCGCGCTGTGAACAGACTGCTGGACTTGATGTGCCTTGGTCTGATCCAGCATGGCCTTTCTTATGTTCTTATGTTATGCAT
The DNA here is from genome assembly GCF_029931775.1 of Euleptes europaea. Taxonomy (NCBI): domain Eukaryota; kingdom Metazoa; phylum Chordata; class Lepidosauria; order Squamata; family Sphaerodactylidae; genus Euleptes; species Euleptes europaea. The sequence goes on from NC_079316.1 coordinate 4,029,045, forward strand.
CAGAAAGGCTTGGTTTGCAGTCTAACGATTTATACAGCTTCTCACCTGAGTGAATTCTTTGATGCGAAGTAAGGGCTGGTTTCTGACTGAAGGTCTTTCCGTGCTCCACGCAGACATATTGTTTCTCTCCTGAGGGAATTTGCCTCTTGGAAACAACACTGATGGTCTTTCCAAAGGCCACACTTTCATGTTCATTTTCACTGGAGCAGATTCTCTGGTTAGCACAGAGGCCTTCGTTTCGCCTTGTCTTGGTTAAGCTTTCTTCGTGTACTGGGATTTCCCGGAAGCCCCCTCCTCCTTGGGACAGAATGGGCTTATCCCTCCTCTTGTCTCTGTGGCTTCCCTCCTGCCTCTGTGGTCCATCTCCAAAGTTTCCTTTGGTGTCTTCACTCTTGACTCCTTCCGAAGATAACCCCTGGAGTCCCCCAAGCCTCTCTTCTAAATGTGCTGATGGAAGAAAGAAAGAGGTCCAGTCAGCACCTATGCAAGAAGCCAAGCCACCCATCAAGCACTGCTCATTAATGGAGACAGATCACGATAGGTAGCCGTGTTAGTCTGTCATTAGCAGTAGAAAAGAGCAAAAGTCCAGTAGCATCTTAAAAACTAACAGGGTAGGGTAGGAGCTTTCGTGAGCCACACCTCACTTATTCAGATATCCATCTCACGATAGCTCAGACCCTGCTAGAAATTTTGTTAGTCTTTATGGTGCTAGTGGACTCTTGCTCTTTTCTACAGCTCATTAACGGGTTTGCATTTCCTTCATCAGACCTTCTTCCTCTCCCAACTGAGCTGCTGGTCACACCTTCTCCCCAGCCAGGCCCACCCCGCGTTGAGCAGTTATTATATTCTGCCTACCCCTCCCCATCCCCACACGTACTTTAAATAAAAAAGTGGAAAATAATCCCTCCCTCGCCGGTCACATTTGACTTGTCGTGCAACTCTTTAGATTATCTGCTGTTGATGATTAAATAGAAGGGAGGAGGAAGGTTTTAAATTTTAATTCTTTCTAATGAAGGCATATTGACGAGTGATAATTTTTTCCTCTTATTTCTATTTTCTCCCCCCACCCTTCCATTCAGGTAATCACTTTAATGCACACCTTTATATGGATATGCATTTCAGGATGTTTTTCTAAAATATGTAAATGTATATGGGACCACTGAACAAGGCCACGTAGGCCGAAACATGTTTGGGTTGTTTATAGGTCTTTTACATTGATTTTTCCAACTATGTTGGAAAATTAGCAACTATTTGTATATATTCATTTAATTGATAAGCCTGTATAATAAAGGCTCAGTGTTTTTAATTTGTACACAGTATAATAAATAATATCAGTTTGTTGTTATAATATTCAGCTCAAATTTAGATTCTTTGAGAAGGTTTTTATACCCTGCTTTTTTCTACCCTCAAGAGTGTCAAAGCGGCTGGCAATCACATTCCTTTCCCCTCCCCCACAACAGGCACCTTGTGAGGTAGATGAGGCTGAGAGAGTTCTGAGGGAACTGTGACTGGCCCAAGGTCACCCAGTAGGCTTCAGGTGGAGGAGTATGAAATCGAACTCCAGGTTAAAGATTAAAGCCCACAATCCAGTATAAAGGGGACAGATAACATTCCCGATCACATTTGGAGGGGATGACTGTAATCCCATCTGGGGGACAAGTGTGTTGTAATGGTCGGCAACTGAGCAATTGGGAGGTGGCCCCTTCCAGAGTTTTCCTGAGTCCCTCTCAGTCCCGCCTTGACCTAAGATCAGGACACTGGCTTGGGTGATGGCCTCAGCACTGGCCTCAGGTGCCCCTGGGCCAGCCAGGTAGCTTGGGTCTCTCTACTCACCCATGGAGAATATCACTTTTGCTGCCACACCACCACCTCAAGGCTCCCAGCAGGAAGCAAGTGGCTGGGCATGCTTCAAAATGATATATTGCTGTCGTTCAATATTTTGATCCATGCTTCATCCCAATGGGAGCCATTTGCATGTACAGCAAATATGAAAGAGTCTTACCCAGAGAGGCCACGCTCCCATAGTTCTCCAGCATGACTTCACTGTAGAGAGCTCTTTGGTCTGGATCCAGCAGGGCCCACTCTGCCTCAGTGAAATGCACGGCCACGTCCTCAAAGGAAACTGGAGACTGGAAGAAAAAGCAGATTCCCTCGTCAGAGATCAAGCCAGGCAGAGACGGCACCCTGGAAGGGGGCATTCTGGGAGGGTGCAGGATGGAAAGCCTGGCATGGGTAAATGGAGTGGTGTTCAGGGCCTCTTTCACTTGAAGACCCTAGCAGCAACTGCAGGAGCAACCCTCCTCCCCTCCCCCTGAGAAACGAAGGGGGACTCAGGTGTCCCTTGCTTATCTCCCCTACCTGGATGAGAGGTGAAGCAGCCGCTTCCACAACTCCACAAAGATGACGGTTTAGTAACATCTCTCCACTGCCTGCAAGGGAGATAACAGAGGAAGGCAGAATGTTAGCCTAGCCTTCCTATTTCATTTACTTGTTAGAATCCTGCTTTGCACACACCCATTTCCAGGGTGGATGTATTTTTTTTTTTTTGTGCCATCAACTCACAGCTGACTTTTGGCGACTCCACGCAGTTTTTCATGGCAAGAGACATTCAGAGGTACTTTGCCGTTGCCTGCCTCCGCATCACGCCCCTGATGTTCCTTGGAGACTGCCCTTCCAAATACTAACCAGGGCCGACCCTGCTTACCTTCTGGGATCTAACGAAATCAGGATAGCCTGGGGATATCCAGGTCAGGGCATTTATTATGTACACTCAAGAAAATTCACAATGACTTTTTAGTAAATGGTGGGAGAAGCAGAAGAGAAGCACCAGAGACCCAGGAGCCTTGGGCTGTTCTTCAATGCTGCTGACACTTTTGACTTCTGTCAGACTAGAAATTTGTCCTGTGAAATCAGGAGCTCAAAAACATGACAGCAATCCTGCTGGATCAAAGGCCCAGAAACGTCATTCTCCTGATGAGTCTGGGCTGGTGGGAGAAAAAGAGACAGAAATGAGGTTATATAACAGTCACATCTGTCCAAAAACCTAGACAGGCCTTCAGCACATCTGAAAACTCTACGGTAAAATCAATGGATTCCCACGGCACCTGTGTCCAGGTTTTCAGCTGGATGCGACATCAACCTGACATGAATCTGTCTAATACCCCTTCAAGTGAGTGACCATCAGTACATCCTGTGGCACTGAGTCCCACAAGCTCACTCTGTGTTGTATGCAGACTCATTTCCTTGCTCTACCCCAAGACTTCACTATGTGCCCCAATCCCATCCAGCCACAAAGCACCCTTACCATGTGAGAGGGCATCTGGGGCACGCTCCTGAGCCTCAGCCTGCTGCCCTTCCTCCAACAGAGCTCCTTCTGCCTCAGAAAACTTCATTTCCATCTTCATGGATGATCCCCACATCTGAAAGAGCAGCAAGGGAGTCAGGTAAGGAAAGCATGGAACAGGTTGAGGAGACAGATCCTGCTGCACTCCCAGAATCTTCACCTCTGCATTGACTAACAGAATTTTTCAAGCACAGGGGCCAGAAGGAGGGTTGCTTGCTTTCCCAGAGGAGTCAATTCTCTATAGGTATGAATATCTGGCAAAGAAGCCTTAGGACTGGGATGGGGAACGTCAGGCCCAGGGGCTATTTAAGGCCTGTGAAATCATTTGGTCTGGCCCTAAGGACAGAGGAATGATAAGAATTTAGGATCCTTTGTAAATTATTTACAACACCTGTAGTGAGAAGAGGTCTGCATGATGGAAATCACACCCAGAGAGGTATAACAGAGCGCTGATGTAATGTTATGTGGTAGGACTGAAATTAATAAATGGGTTACTTTTTGAAAAATGTTATGTTGAACACAGTGTTAAAATGCATTAGAAGTATGTTATATTTGTAAAAACATGGTGATTATGGAATTTACAGGAAGATTGACAACTCCTTAGAAATGATTTGAGCGGCAATATAATTTCTACAAGACAGTCTCAGCTCAACCACAGGTGACTGACGAAGGACTACAGTGAAACAGGGATACATTACCGGAAACCTGTATGGACTTTATACTGTAATGAATTTGTAGCCGCGTCAATATATTGATTTCCTATTTTATATAAGTTTCTGTTCAAATGTATGTTATACTTAGCTAACTAATAGAAATAAATATAATACTCAGTGAGTGTAAGAAACTGTGTTCTACTTGTGGTTAAACATTAGCCATAGTAGCTGTAAATATTTTTTACCAATAGGCAATCACAGCTCAAGTTCTTCAATTATATTAACCTTTGTGGGTCCTGGCAGATCTCTAGCTCAGAAGGATCTAAGACTGGTGATCCGCCCCCTCCCATGGACAGGAATAGCTTCTATTCAAGGAGGATGTGAAATTGTTTTGCTGAGAAAAGGAACCTTTCCCCCCGCTTGCAGAAGAGTCTTTAGCTATGGAGCTGCTAGGCCCGCCCAAGAAACTGTGTTAACCCTTTCCCACCCAGGCCATGGAGAAACGTATTCCCTCTGTAATACAAAAGGGCTGGGGGCGGAAGTGGCGGCAATGGAGGGGCTAAAGGGGGCAGTGCCAGAATGCACCAGGGGATGGAGTTCTTTGCCATTGTGTCCTCATTTCATCCCTGCAGGCGGAGGTAGCAGGAGCCGGCTTTAGAATCCGGCCCCGACCATGCAGAGCAGGAGCCACTCCCGCGTGTGGATGGACGCCTACACCCGGCTGGTGCAACAGACAATCCTGTGCCACCAGGTGGGCAAGTGCACCACCAGTTGGAGGCCTGCCTGCTTGCCCGCACCAGGGGGGGTAATCTAGGGCAGCTGCCTGCTTGGGGCTTGGTCAGCTAATTTTTAAATTGATTATTTTGTATGGCCAACAAATGATGTTATAAATATCCAAATGGCCCTTGGCAGAAAAGTGTTTCCCCACCCCAGGTTTCCCACCCCTGCCTTAGGATAAACTTGTTGCTTACCGGGAGTGAAGGAAACGCCCTCACCTGCTCTGCCTTCCTCTTCTCCTCTACCTGATTCAAGAGGAAACCTTCGGCCAGGGCCACCACCTGGGAACTGGTCTCCGGCCCGCATCCTCTGACCCAGCACTGCATTTCCTGGGGCAGGATGGTCAGGAACTGCTCCAGGATCACCAGGTCCACGATCTGCTTTTTGGAGTGCCTCTCTGGCTTCAGCCAGTGGTTGCAAAGTCCATGAAGCTGGCTGCAAACCTCTCGGGGCCCATCGGCCTCATTGTAAAGGAACTGCCGGAAACATAGTCTCTGGACATCTGCTGTCCTCGTTTCCTGCGCCAGCATCTCTGGCACAGCTCTTTCCCAGAATTCAACACCACTCTCTGCTTGTATGGGATGGGGACCTTCCCTTGACCTCTTGTCAATTCGAGATCCTTCTGGGTCCTGCTGTTCCATCTCCTTTCCCTTCTCTTGGATAGCCTGACTGTGGAAAGATGCCCTTACTCTCGTGACTATGAAGAAGGAGAGGAATAGATATCAAAAAGACAGAGACCAAAAGAAAGCACACCTACGTCACCTACCCTCCTTGTCAAGAGCCACTTCAGGACTGCCCTGGTGGATCGGAAGGAGCATCATTGTCATTGTTTGTGGATTAGGATTAATGTCATTGTACTATATTATTTTCCATCTCAGGCTTTTGAATGAGATGCCTGTTTGGTCCTCAGGAAACCAGACACCTGTTGCGGAAACTATGAGCTTGGCCTCCCATGTCTGGGGATCAGTCTGTCGAGGGGCAACAGCTCAAGGTCAACTGCAGCCCAGGACAAAAGGACTGGTGACGGCTGAACCATGGCAGATCTCTCCCTCAAGAGGCTTGAAGCATCAGGCAATAGCTCTGTCCAGCAGAGGGTCAGGGGCAGAGGTGTATCTGACCTCTTGAGGGGAGGGCAAAATGGATGTTGGGAGAAATAGGAGCAGGGAGAGGCAGTGAACACCCAGGTATATGGCAGGTGGGCAGTGGGTGGAGCGCCAGCCAAAATGCACAGGATGTGGGGCAGCCAGTCAGCATGGACGATTCATCCCATGTGATCACACCTGGGACTCCTTTCTGGGCCTCCCGACGACCACCATGGCTGAGAATTTATTTTTATTTACAAAATCTTGTAATCTTGTTTGTGGCTTCCTAGAGGCACCTGGTTGGCCACTGTGTGAACAGACTGCTGGACTTGATGGGCCTTGGTCTGATCCAGTAGGGCTTTTCTTATATTCTTAAAATTCAGTCCTTGCTTTTCTGTCCCCACAAAGGCCACCTATTCAGCTAACAAATTAAACCATACATTTTTTTAATTTCCCTTATGTCCAGTCTGCTTTGCTCCCTGGCAGTCCAGGTGGATTACACCAAGTGAATCTATAAAATCAACAGGGACGTTCAGTAAACCAGTAAATAAGGTTTGGGTTGTAGAACCAAACAGAAATCTAAAAAAACAGAACAGGAGCAAAGCGTAAATGTTAACACAACACTGTAAATGATGCAAAAGTACAAGGTAGGATCCAACTTACAGCAAGATATACACCCTGGTATAGAACACAATTTCTAATGATTTGTCCAAGAAACTTTGTGAATCATTTAATTCCGCGCTACCCTAGCGCCGAAAATCAGGAGGGACCTCCTTAGACAGGCTGTTCCACAATTGGGGGGGGGCACAACAGAGACGTCACGTGCATGTGCAGTGCGCACATTTGCCAGTTGGCACCTGCAGAAGGCCCTGCTCAGATAAGTGAAGCTGTCATGGCGGAGTACAGGGGGACAGACGGTCTTGCAGATATCAAAGACCAAGTACCATGCACAGCTTTCTCTGTGATAGCCAATATGTTTAACTGAGCCAAGTAATTGATGCTCCCCCTGACCTGGATGGCCCAGGCTAGCCTGATCTTGTCAGATCTAACAGACACAATTGATGTTGATCCAATGCAGTGACTTCAGAGTGGGAATAATATGCATGCTCTGTCCAGCTGCAGATAACAGTTGAACACTGGCATTCTGAACAAATGGTAGTCTCCAAATTTATTTTGAAGAGAGACAAATGCACAGTGCATTACAGTAGTCTAATCTCAATTTCACCATGCCAGGGGCCAGATCAGCTAAGGAGCCATTTTTCCAGCTACTCTGAGTTGGAAGAAAGCCTTTTCTTTTTTTTGCAACTGCATTAACCTGCTTCTCTAGCAATAATGCTGGGTCCAGTATAACCCCCAAGGCTACCTGTGGAGGAGTTAGGAATTAACCCCAGTTCTCCAGGAGAGGTTCCACCACTCTTAGCCACTACATCATACTGTAGTAGGTCCCACACTGGTCTCCAATGGCAGTTCTTTGGTTCCAGCAGAGGAAGAATGATTTGAACCTGTTCAACAGACACCCCCGGATGCCTCCTTCTGCCTGCCGGCACCTCAACAAGGTGGGCCAAGTCCACTGTGCCAAAGGCGGCAGATCAATCCAGAAGGAGCAACAAGGAGGCCTGACCTTTGACCACTTTCAGACGGAGAGCTTCAACTCAACCCAGGAGAGCCACCTCCCTCCCGTAGCCCGGTCTGAAAACAGACTGCAAAGGGTCTGGAGCAGGAGTTATCTCAAAAGACCTGGAGTTAGTCGGCTACTCCTCCTCTCTGTCACTTTGCTTAGGAAGGGAGGGATCAGAGACCAGGCGATTGTTGGCTCCACCATTTTTCTGGTTGTGTGCAAAGTGCCCTCAAGTCACAGCCTGTTTATGGCGACCCAGCAGCAGCAGCAGGACTTCCAAGGCCAGAGGCGAGCAGAGGCGCTTTGCCACCGCCTGCCTCTGCACAGAGACCCTGGGGCTTCCTGGGAGGGGGGGGTTCTCCCATCCAAGGACTATCCAGGGCCGACCCTGCTGGGCTTCTGAGCTCCGAGGAGACCGGGCCATTCTGGGCCACCCTGGGCAGCAGGGTTCCAGTTTTCTGTAGGGAGGGATTTTTTTTCGGCAGCGGAGGGGCTCCATTTGTAAACGATCCAAAACGAATCTCCCATAGAAAACACTCCTGAAAGCAGCATTTTCCCCTTCCAAGATGGGAAAGCTTATTTCCCCCCAGACAATGACTTACTTCTGAGTAGACCGTCCCAGGATCCGGCTGCAGGGCTTTTGCCTGCTGATGCATCTCTGAAGCCCCTCGAGGTCTCCTTTGCAATTCGGTAGCGAAGCCTCCCTTGGTCCCCACTCACCCCCCCGGAAAGGAGCGTTTCCTCTTTACCTCCCCCCTCGCTCGGCTCCTCTAGCAAACAGCCTGGTCGGTTTAACCCCTTCGGTGCTGCAGAGGAAGGGGGAAAAGGGCTCCCTGCTCTTTGCAAATGAGGATCGGCGACCAGAGCCGGGGTGCTCGGAGCGGAGTTCGGCCAGGCTGCCGTCAGCCCCTCCCCGTGCAGCTCAGTGGGATTGCTCGGGAGTAACTCCACCCGGGGTGGCGCTTCTGGGCGATCCCAGGCTGGTTCAGCCATCTCAGGCAACGGCGCAGCCGAGTTGGAAAAAAGAACATTAAAGCAAAGTCAAGCCAGATCACGCTAAGCAATCCAGAGCAGATCTCAGGGCTGGGGGGGGGACACCTTTTCAATTAAAAAAAAAGAAAAAATTCTGAATGTGCGCTCGGAACATCAGAAGAAGCAAGGAGGCGTTTCTTATGTATTTATGTGAAATGGTCCAGCCCCCTGAACAAAGCAGAAAGGGCGTGAGGGCAGATGGGGATCTCACCCAGCAAAGCTTTTGAATAGCCATACAAGGTGTGTGTTTTTTTAATGTTGCTTTGGCAACAGCTGCCACCACAACCCAAGGAACATCCCTGTGTGACTGAATGTAAGTGGTGGCAGCCACTTTGTGGCTAGTTCTGCTTCCTGCAGCAGCTATTTTGTGGCTGTGCCCACCACACTGTATCAGAATTCCCAAGGTGCCAGCAGGCTCAAAAAGGTTGGGGGGCCCAGGACTAGACAATTCCTGGGATTAAGTGTCTGCTCTTCGAGTCTTAAAAGCCACTTTACTGATAATGAAGTGTCCATAGAAACCTCTCCAGCATTCATACACACACGTGTATGCATAAGCACGCAAACCCCCCTTCCCCCATTCACTCCAGTGCCTGAAAGCAGACACACACACCCACACACACACCCAAAAGCATCACCCCATTCAGCTGCCCCCGTCCAAGGACTGAATTTTCCCTCCCTCCTTTCCCGTTCCAGAATATAATGAACTCTGATAGGATCACCCCGTTCTTCGATAGCGGAAAGGCCAGGGAAAACGTGCTTGCGCATAGAGAATCGCTGACTGCTATACTAATGAATCTCAATGCTGAACAATGAAGACTAAAACCTTGCATGTTTGCAAATGTATATTTTATTTAAACGTAATTGCCTTAAAGTACTGCTTTGCCTTTGTCCGTGTGTGGTATTCTCTTGACTCCGTTGGGTCCTGAGTCTGTGCACCCAGCTGTTCTTTGGCCAAATAAAGAGCTGTTAGTTTATCCAACCTCCTCTCAATTGTCGAAGGCTTTCACGGTCAGAGTTCATTGGTTCTTGTAGGTTATCCGGGCTGTGTAACCGTGGTCTTGGAATTTTCTTTCCTGACGTTTCGCCAGCAACTGTGGCAGGCATCTTCAGAGGAGTAACACTGAAGGACAGTTACACAGCCCGGATAACCTACAAGAACTCCTCTCAATTGTCTTTCATTGGACTCTATGATAATTGGGTCACAACAATAATAACAGTGAAGCTGTCTGAACACTTGGTATCTGTTTCTGCATTGCATGTGCATTGTCCCTACGGAAACGTAGTTGGGTATCCATGGCAGGATCCGTGGTGTGGAACAAGATGTAAACTAAAGTGAGCCTGAAAGAAGGGGGCAAACTTTCCCCAGAACAATGTATTTATTTTGTAATCCTACCCCCATTTGTAACCAGAGCACACCAATGTTAAGTAAAGCCCTGCAGGATCAGACCAGTGGTCTATTTTGTCCAGCATTAGGGTTGCCAGGTCCCTCTTCACCACCGGCGGGAGGTTTTTGGTGTGGAGCCTGAGGAGGGTGGGGTTTGGAGAGGGGCTTCAATGCCATAGAGTCCAATTGCCAAAGCAGCCATTTTCTCCAGGGGAACTGATCTCTATCGGCTGGAGATCAGTTGTAATAGCAGGAGATCTCCAGCTACTACCTGGAGGTTGTTGTATGAGAAGGCAGCACGTGGCTCAAGACTAAAAAATATTTGTAATAACAAGCAAAAAGCAATTTGCAAGAATATGTATTGTAAATGCATTAATCACAAAACCAAAAAATTCTCAGAGAATTCTCTATGAGAATTTTTTGGTTTTGTGATTAATGCATTTACAATACATATTCTTGCAATTTGCTTTTTGGTTGTTATTACAAATATTTTTTAGTCTTGAGCCACGTGCTACCTTCTCATACAGTTACTACTATTTTCAGCACAGGTTTCTCACTCCTCCAGTTTACTACCTGGAGGTTGGCAACCCTATCCAGCATTCTGTTTCATAAACAGGACACAGGAGCAGAGGCCTTCCCCAAATGATGCCTCCTGGCATGGGTATTCAGGGTTTTCTGTCTCTGATTATGGCAGGCGCCCCCAACCTTTTTGAGCCTGCGGGCACCTTGGCAATACTGACACAGGGTGGTAGGCGCAACAACAAAATGGCTGCCACAGCAGGTGGAGCCAACCACAGAATATCAAAGAGCAGGGCTCTACTGTATTAGAATTATTTCTCAAAAATCTCAGAATTATTTCTCAACACTCGTAGAATACATAAAGTTTACAGCAAGCTGGGTTTCAGATTATGGTCTTTTTTTAATACATTTTTAAATTTTTCATACTACATACTAGACAAGAAACATACAATTCATTCAATAACATATTTACTACCTACCATAATACAAACATAACCACTAACAGTGCACTAAAATACTACCTTACATATTTACCAAGGTGTAATTAAAACATTTAATTTCATTACAAGTTCATCTAATATGAAAAATCCAAAATACTGTTCCTTACTAACAGCCTAATAATAATAATAGTAGTAGTAGTAATTTTACAATCATAATATTTATGCTCTATCTTTATCTCCTATCTTACCACCCCTGTACCTCAACAATTTTTACCAAATTATGTGTTAACTCCGGGGGGTGATTAATCATCTCAGAGATCTACACTTAGACATCGTCTCTGATAACTTGCTTTTACAATATAAAATCCGTAAAGAACAAGAGTAAGGAAAACTACTCAGTTTTCTCAGTATTTAGACAAGCCATGACCGAACATATAAGCAATACAATTCCCCATTTTTTAACATTCTTCACTAGTTATTTTGTTCATTAGATTTGTAAATTTTGCCATCACTGCATATGTGGCTAATTTGCTTCTCCAATCCTCAATTGGATCATGGTCTTAAACTGCTATTAGGAATTTATATCTGTACCGTCACTTTAAAAAAAAATGAAAGCTCTGGTTTTAGGGGTTCCTCTTGTGCACGGGGCAGTTGGGTTGCAGGAGACACCAACTGTACAGGGTCAGGATGAAACTGAACTCTTTTCCATAGACTTGGCGGCATGGGAAAGGGTCGGGAATTTGCCTGCTCACTGTATTCCCTGTGCATCAGTTCTCAGATGCAGGGCGCTAATGACACTCAGTTTACAGACAAATGGTGAGACTCCTTTCTATGGGAACCTGAGTCTCTTGGCACTCTGTTGGCAGGCTACTCATCCAGGACCATGTCCATACCACTGGGATTGATTTCCAGCCAACTGTTGGTGAGACCACACTTGGAATACTTTGTAATGTTCTGGTCACCACCTAAAAATGGATATTGCACAGCTTGAGAAGGTGCAGAAAAAAGCAACCAAAATGATCAGGGGGCTGGAGCAACTGCCCTATGAGGAGTAGTTAAAATACTTAAGGCTGTTTAACAGGGAAAGAAGGCGGTTAAGGGGAGACATGATAGATCTATAAAATTATGCATGGTATGGAGAGAGTAAACAGGGAGAAGCTTTTCTCCCTCTCTCATAATACTAGCACATGGGGTCATCTGCTGAAGCTGGAGGGTGAGAGATTAAAAACAGATAACAGGAAGTTTCTTCACACAGTGCATAGTTAAATTGTGAAACTCCCTGCCCCAAGATGTGCTGATGGCTGCCAACTTGGAAGGCTTTAAGAGAAGAGGTTAGTTTTTATGCGCCAACTTTCTCTACCACCTAAGGCAAAACCAAACTGGCTTACAATCACTTCTCCTCCCCACAATAGACACCCTGTGAGGTAGATAGGGCTGAGAGACCTCTTGAGGGAACTGTGACTAGCCCAAGGTCACCCAGCTGCCTTCATGGAGGATAGGGGTATTCAAGGCTACTAGTATAAATGGATACTGGTCATGATGCAAACCTATTTTCTCCGACATCAGAGGAGCATGCCTATTATATTAGGTGCTGTGGAACACAAGCAGGATAATGCTGCTGCAGTTGTCTTGTTTGTGGGCTTCCTAGAGGCACCTGGTTCGCCAGCATGGCTTATGTTCTTATGAGATATGAGCTGGTCTTATATCGCCTTCCACCCTCAGAGCCATCCTTCCTTTCTGCCCTTGGGATCTACTGGAGGCTTCAATCACGGCTAAAGCTTTATCCACAGTCCCAGCATTTACACCACTTTTCCCCACACAGGGTAAGGTTTCTGTGCAGAGGCAAGCTCTTTACAAGACATTACATGGCTTCAGAACCTTCTATGGTCTGAGGTTGTTTTTAAGATGTGAAATAAGAGAAAAGCTCTTCTCCCAGGCTAAGCAATTATATGGATCCTCCTTATGTGGGGTTTTGGATGCTCTTGAAAATTGCCGCTCTGACTGAATTTCTTTCCACACATGGAGCATTCAAACAATGGCTCCCTTGTATGGGTTCTTAGGTGCTGTTGAAGAGAACCACGGCAACTGAATCTCTTGCCACACTTCTGAATCTCTTAGCATTCAGAAGGAATCTCTGCTCTGTGAAATCTTAAGATGTTTTTGAAGACTGAATCTCCTTCCACACTCTGAGCATTCAAAAGGCTTCTCTCCTGGGTCGGCTTAGGTGCCGTTGAATACTACCACTGTAGATGAATATTTTTCCACATTCGGAGCATTCAAATGGTTACTTCCCTGTGTGTGTTCTTTCATGCCGTTGAAGACTGCCTCTGCAACTGAATCTTCTTCCACACTTGGAGCATTCAAAAGGCTTCTCCCCTGTGTGGGTTCTTAGGTGCTCTTGAAGACTGTCACTGCGACTGAATCTCTTTCCACACTCTGAGCATTGGAAAGGCTTCTCCCCTGTGTGGGTTCGTAGATGCTTGTGAACAGAGCTACGGCAGCTGAATCTCTTTCCACACTTGGAGCATTCAAAAGGCTTCTCCCCGGTGTGGGTTCTCAGGTGCTCTTGAAGACTGCCACTGCGACTGAATCGCTTTCCACATTCTGAGCATTTAAAAGACTTCTCCCCTGTGTGGGTTGTTAGGTGCTGTTGAAGATCGCTACTGCAGCTGAATCTCTTTCCACACTCTGAGCATTCAAAAGGCTTCTCTCCGGTGTGTGTTCTTTCATGCCGCTGAAGACTGCCACTGCAGCTGAATCCTCTTCTACACTCGGAGCATTCAAATGGTTTCTCCCCTGTGTGGGTTCTGAGATACTTTCGAAGATCGCTACTGCAGCTGAATCTCTTTCCACACTCTGAGCATTCAAAACGCTTCTCCCCTGTGTGTGTTCTTTCATGCCGTTGAAGATTGCTACTGCAGCTGAATCCTCTTCTACACTTGGAGCATTCAAACGGCTTCTCCCCTGTGTGGGTTCTGAGATGCTGTCGAAGATTGCTACTGCAGCTGAATCTTTTTCCACACTCAGAGCATTCAAATGGTTTCTCCCCTATGTGGGTTCGTAGATGCTTGTGAAGATCGCTACTGCAGCTGAATCTCTTTCCACACTCTGAGCATTCAAAAGGCTTCTCCCCCGTATGTGTTCTTTCATGCCGTTGAAGATTGCCACGGTGGCTGAATGTTTTTCCACACTCTGAGCATTCAAAAGCCTTCTCCCCCGTGTGTATTCTTTCATGACGTTGAAGATTGCTACTGCAACTGAATCTCTTTCCACACTCTGAGCATTCAAAAGGCTTCTCCCCCATGTGTGTTCTTTCATGCCGTTGAAGATTACCACGGTGGCTGAATTTTTTTCCACACTCTGAGCATTCAAATTGTTTCTCCCCTGTGTGGGTTCTCAGGTGCTGTTGAAGACTGCCACTCTGACTGAATCTCTTTCCACACTCTGAGCATTCAAAAGGCTTCTGCCCGGTGTGTGTTCTTTCATGCCGTTGAAGATTGCCACGGTGGCTGAATCTTTTTCCACACTCTGAGCATTCAAAAGGTTTCTTCCCTATGTGGGTTCTTAGATACTTTTTCAGAGAACCACTGTGACTGAATCTCTTTCCGCACTGAAAAGGTGCCACCCTTGAGTGTATTCGTTGGTGCACAAGGAGCAGTGATCTGTATTCGAAGTACTTTCCACACTGAACGCATTTATTTGCCCTCATTAGACTGTGTTCTGGAAAAAGTGCATTACTCTGTCTTCCATTAAAGAACATCTTTCCACTCTCTGAGCAGATCAATGGCTTCTCTCCTGAATTAATCCTTTGTTGTTGAAAAAGGTCTGATTTCTGTGAGAAGCTCTTGCCACAGTCTGAGCAGCTAGAAGGTTTTTCTCCTGCATGTGTTCTTTGATGCCTAAGGAGCTCTTCTCTGCAAAGGAAGCTCTTTCCACACTCCAAGCATTGATGGGTCTTTTTTCCTCGGTGCATTTGCAAATGGATATCACACTGGGTTTGACCTGAGAAGTTCATTCCACACTCCAAGCACTTATATGCTTCCTCCACCATGTGGATTAGTTTGTGGAAATCCCGCCCTTGGACAGGAATGGGTTCATCCCTCTTCTCGACCATGTGACTTCCTTTCTGCCTCTTAGGTCTGCGTTGATTCTTGATGTTTTCTTGCAAATCTTCATTCTGGACTTTACCAGGCAATGCCTGATGCGGTTCCTCATTCCACTCATCATCCCCTGCTGGAATAAAAAGAGAGATACCATTAGCACCCACACAAGGAGGTCTGACCTTCCCTTGAAGTTCTATCCATGCTCAAAACATTGCAGTGGCTTTTTCCTGCCATACGTTGAGGTGTACATTAACAGACAATTGAAAAGGACACGAAACCCTGCTGCATCAGAAAGGCTTGGTTTGCAGTCTACGATTTATACAGCTTCTCACCGGAGTGAATTCTTTGATGTGAAGTAAGGGCTGGTTTCCAACCGAAGGTCTTTCCATGT
Source organism: Euleptes europaea (assembly GCF_029931775.1). NCBI lineage: Eukaryota > Metazoa > Chordata > Lepidosauria > Squamata > Sphaerodactylidae > Euleptes > Euleptes europaea. Next base: position 4,044,387 of record NC_079316.1, read on the forward strand.
TCCACGCAGGCATATTGTTTCTCTCCTGAGGGAATTTGCCTCTTGGAAACAACACTGAAGGTATTTCCAAAGGCCATACTTTCATGTTCATTTTCCCTGGAGCAGATTTTCTGGTTAGCACAGAGGCCTTCATTCCTTCTTGTTTTGGTTGACCTTTTTTGGGGGACCGGGATTTCACAGAAGCCCCCTACTTGAGATGGAATCGGCTTATCCCTCCTCTTGTCTGTGTGGCTTCCCTCCTGCCTCTGTGGTCCTTCTCCATCGTTTCCTTTGGAGGCTTCATTCTTGGCTTCTTCCAAACAAAATCCCTGGAACCCCCCAAGCATCTCTTCTACATGTGATGCTGGAAGAAGGAAAGAGGTCCAGTCAGCACCTACGCAAGAAGCCAAGCCACCCATCAGGCACTGCTCATTAATGGAGATGGATCACAATAGGTAGCCGTGTTGGTCTGTCAGTAGCAGTAGAAAAGAGCAGTAGCACCTTAAAAACTAACAAAATCTCTGGCAGGGTATGAGCTTCCAAGAGCCACAGCTGGCTTATTCAGATACCCATCTCACGAAAGCCCAGATCCTGCAAGAAATTTTGTTTGTCTTTAAGGTGCTAGTGCTTGCTCTTTTCTACTGCTCATTAATGGGTATGCATTACCTTCATCAGACCTTCTTCTTCTCCCAACTGAGCTGCTGGTCAAACCTTCTCCCCAGCCAGGCACCCCCACTGAGCAGTTATTATATTCTGCCTACCCCTCCCCATACGCCCCACACGTACTTTAAAGAAAAAAGTGGAAAAGAATTGTTCCCTCACCTCTTAATGGTTTCCTGCTCAGACTCTGTTCACCTCTTTTGAGCTCTTTGATTGCCATCCTCTCTAACAGCTGCTGATTAGCCTGTCCTCCGTGATTTCTGTAAAACCACTTTAAATCTATTTCAAGCAGTGACTGACACATCTTGGGGCACTGAAGACTATATATTAAGTATAAATAAAAAGATTTACTCAGACCTCTCTGCTTGTATATAACTCCAAGCAAACTCCAAGCACCCTGGAAAGGTTTAACCCTTGTTTTTATCAAAACTCCTGGTTTCAGCTCGGAATTGCTGCAGTCCGCTGTTTGAAATGTCTGGTGTGCTTCTGAAAGGACCACACGTCTCCATCACCTCCCCTGCCTGTTTTTGCGGCATGTTCTTTTTCGCCTTTGGGAGCGTTCTAACACTTGCCCTGTAGAGCCATAGTGCTACAGCGGACCAGTGCTGTAATGGCTCCACTGACATGCGGAAACAAAAGGTCATTTCGGAGGTGATTAATTCATACGGTTGCCATGAGTTGGCACTTGTTGGCACTTAACACAAACACACACTGATGGGTCATGGAGTAATTCAATCAGTTGTTAAAATGTGCCCTTGGGCATTTTGAGTTTTAAATGAAAATGATTTTAAGTATTAATGTACGATGCCTTGAAATGCAAGGAAAAGCAGGATATAAACATTTTAATAAGACATATATATAAGGAAGTCTTGAGATTTCCACATTTGTCGTACACATTTCTTCTAAGAATTCCTCCCTCCCCCCCGCCCGGAATCCTTACAACTATCTTGCCTAAAGGGCATCCATCCAAAGGGCTTCCAGGCCTAGTGAGGATTGGAACCCAAATCCACACAGTTAGAAGTCAACACTCTGGCTATTCAACTCAACTGAGCCCCATCATGAATTGGGGCAAACTGGGTCAGATTCCTGCTCAGAGGGGATGCTTATTAAATTTGCAGATGATACGAAATTGGAAGGGGTAGCAAATACGGTAGAAGACAGAGCCAGGATACAGGATGATTTTGACAGGCTGGAGAACTGGGCTAAAACTAATAAAATGCACTTCAACAAAGGTAAATGTAAAGTTCTGCATTTAGGTAGGGAAAATCAAATGCATAATTATAGAATGGGGGAGACTTGTCTCAGCAGTAGTGGGTGCAAAAAGGATCTTGGGGTCTTAGTAGACCGAACACTGAACATGAGTCTGCCGTGTGATGCAGTAGCTAAAAATGCAAATGCGATCTTGGGCTGTATCAACAGAAGTATAGTGTCCAGATCATGTCAAGTGATAGTATCACTTTGCTCTGGTTAGGCCTCACCTAGAGTATTGTGTTCAGTTTTGGGCACCACAATTTAAGAAAGATATAGACAAGCTAGAACGTGTCCAGAAGATGGCAACAAAGATGGTGAGGGGTCAGGAGACCAAGTCCTATGAGGAAAGGTTGAAGGAGCTGGGTATTGTCGAAGGCTTTCACGGTCAGAGTTCATTGGTTCTTGTAGGTTATCCGGTCTGTGTGACTGTGGTCTTGGTATTTTCTTTCCTGACGTTTCGCCAGCATCTTTCTGACTATATATTACTTTTCCTACACACTTGACACTGAGAGACACTGTCCTTCAGTGTTACTCCTCTGAAGATGCCTGCCACAGCTGCTGGCGAAACGTCAGGAAAGAAAATACCAAGACCACGGTCACACAGCCCGGATAACCTACAAGAACCAATGAGCTGGGTATGTTTAGCCTGAAGAGGAGAAGACTTAGAGGGGATATGATAACCATCTTCAAGTATTTGAAGGACTGTCATTCTACTGACCCCCTGACCAAAAAGCTCAGGGTGATCCAGAGATAGAGAAGGTCCCAGGTTCAATCCCCAGCAAAAAAAAGCAACCAAAATGATCAGGGGGCTAGAGCAACTGCCCTATGAGGAGCAGTTAAAATGCTTAGGGCTCTTTAACAGGGAAAGAAAGAAAGTGGTTAAGGAGAGATATGATAGGTCTATACAATTAGTGCATTGTATAAGGAGGGAGTAGCTTTTCTCCCTCTCTCATAACACTAGAATGTGGGATCATCTGCTGAAGCTAGAGGGTGAGAGATTCAAAACGTAACAGGAAATATTTCTGATGGCAGCCAACTTGGAAGGCTTTCAGAGAAGTAGTGTTGGTTTTTATATGCCAACTTTCTCTACCACTTAAGGCAAAATCAAACTGGCTTACAATCACCTTCCCTTTCTCTCCCCACAATAGACACCTGTGAGGTAGGTGGGGCTGAGAGGGCTCCTCAGAGAACTGTGACTAGCCCAAGGTCACATGTGGGAGGGAACATGTTCATGGAGGATAGGGCTATTCAAGGCTACTAGTCAAAATGGATACTGGTCATGATGCATACCTATTCTCTCCAGCATCAGAAGAGCATGCCTACTATATTAGGTGCTGTGGAAAACAAGCAGGATAATGCTGCTGCAGTTATCTTGATTGTGGGCTTCCTAGAGGCACCTGGTTCGCCAGCATGTCTTTTCTTATGTTCTTACGAGGTATGAGCTGCTTTTAAATCTCCTTCCACCCTCAGATCCCATCCTTCTTTTCTTCCCTTGGGATCTCAGGAGGCTTCAATCATGGCTAAAGCTTTTCCACAGACCCAGCATTTACACTATTTTTCCCCACACAGGGTAAGGTTTCTGTGCAGAGGAAAGCCCCTTACAAGAGATTACATGGCATCAGACCCTTGTATGGTCTCAGGTTGTCTTTAAGATTTGAAATAAGAGAAAAGCTCTTTTCCCAGGCTAAGCAGTTACATGGTTCCTCCTGATGTGGGGTTTTGGATGTTCTTGAAAATTGCCGCACTGACTGAATTTCTTTTCACACACAGATAATTGAAATGATGGCTCCCTTGCGTGGGTTCTTGGGTGCTGCTGAAGATAGCGACTCTGACTGAATCTCTTTCCACACTCTGAGCATTCAAAAGGCTTCTCCCCTGTGTGGGTTCTTAGGTGCTTTTGAAGACTGCCACCGTGACTGAACCTCTTACCACACTCTGAAGATTCAAAAGGCTTCTCCCCTGTGTGGGTTCTTAGGTGCCTTTGAAGAATGCCACTGCCACTGAATCTCTTTAAAAACTCTGATCATTCAAACGGTTTCTTCCCTGTATGAGATCTTACATGCATTTGCAGAGAGCTACTGCAACTGAATCTCTTTCCACACTCTGAGCATTCAAAAGGCTTCTCCCCTGTGTGGGTTCTTAGGTGCTTTTGAAGACTGCCACCGTGACTGAACCTCTTACCACACTCTGAGCATTCAAAAGGCTTCTCCCCTGTGTGGGTTCTTAGGTGCTGTTGAAGACTGCCACTCTGATTGAATCTCTTTCCACACTCTGAGCATTCAAAAGGTGTCTCCCCTGTGTGGATTCTTAGATGCTTTTGAAGACTGCTACCGCAACTGAACCTCTTTTCACACTCCAAGCATTTAAAAGGCTTCTCCCCAGTGTGGGTTCTTAAGTGCTGTTGAAGATGGCCACTGCGCCTGAATCTCTTTCCACACTCTGAGCATTCAAAAGGCTTCTCCCCTGTGTGGGTTCTTAGGTGCTGTTGAAGATGGCCACTGAGACTGAATCTCTTTCCACACTCTGAGCATTCAAAAGGCTTCTCCCCTGTGTGGGTTCTTAGGTGAACTTGAAGACTGCCACTGCGACTGAATCTCTTTCCACACTCTGAGCATTCAAAAGGCTTCTCCCCTGTGTGGGTTCTTAGGTGCTTTTGAAGACTGCCACTGCGACTGAATCTCTTTCCACACTCTGAGCATTCAAAAGGCTTCTCCCCTGTGTGGGTTCTTAGGTGCTGCTGAAGATTGCCACTATGAATGAATCTCTTTCCACACTCGGAACATTCAAATAGTTTCTTTCCTTTATGGGATCTTACATGCATTTGAAGTGAGCCACTCTGACTGAATCTCTTTCCACACTGTGAGCATTCAAAAGGTTTCTCCCCTGTGTGGATTCTTAGATGCGTTTCAAGATTGCCACTGCAAATGAATCTCTTTCCACACTGCGAGCATTCAAAAGGCTTCTCCCCTGTGTGGGTTTTTAGGTGCACTCGAAGACTGCCACTGCGACTGAAACTCTTTCCACACTCTGAGCATTCAAAAGGCTTCTCCCCTGTGTGGGTTCTTAGGTGCTTTTGAAGACTGCCACTGCGACTGAATCTCTTTCCACACTCTGAGCATTCAAAAGTCTTCTCCCCTGTGTGGGTTCTTAGGTGCTTTTGAAGACTGCCACTGCGACTGAATCTCTTTCCACACTCTGAGCATTCAAAAGGCTTCTCCCCTGTGTGGGTTCTTAGGTGCTGTTGAAGATGGCCACTATGAATGAATCTCTTTCCACACTCGGAACATTCAAATTGTTTCTTCCCTGTATGGGATCTTACATGCATTTGAAGTGACCCACTCTGACTGAATCTCTTTCCACACTGTGAGCATTCAAAAGGCTTCTCCCCTGTGTGGATTCTTAGATGCATTTCAAGATTGCCACTGTAACTGAATCTCTTTCCACACTGTGAGCATTCAAAAGGCTTCTCCCCTGTGTGGGTTCTTAGGTGCTGTTGAAGATGGCCACTGCGACTGAAACTCTTTCCACACTCTGAACATTCAAAAGGCTTCTCCCCTGTATGGGTTCTTAGGTGCTCTTGAAGAGTGCCACTGCGATTGAATCTCTTTCCACACTCTGAGCATTCAAAAGGCTTCTCCCCTTTGTGATGGTGTCTAAGATGGCCACTGCCTCTCTTTCCACATTCAAAAGGTTTCTCCCTTGTATGTATTTGTTGGTGCACAAGGAGCTGTGATCTGTATTTGAAGTACTTTCCACACTGAAAGCATTTATGTGCCCTCATTAGACTATGTTTTGCGGAAAGTGCATTACTCTTTCTTCCATTAGCGAACATCTTTCCACTCTCTGAGCAGATCAATGGCTTCTCTCCTGAATTAATCCTTTGATGTTGAAAAAGGTTTGATTTCTGTGAGAAGCTCTTGCCACAGTCTGAGCAGCTAGGTTTCTCTCCTGCATGTGTTCTTTGATGCCTAAGGAGCTCTTCTCTGCAAAGGAAGCTCTTTCCACACTCCAAGCATTGATGGGTCTTCTTTCCTTGGTGCATTTGTAAATGGATATCACACTGGGGTTGATCTGAGAAGTTCATTCCATACTCCAAGCACTTATATGCTTCTTCCTCCATGTGGATTAGTTTGCAGAAATCCTGCCCTTGGACAGGAATAGCTTTATCCCTCTTCTCGACCATGTGACATCCTTTCTGCCTCTTAGGTCTGCCTTGATTCTTGATGTTTCCTTTCTTATCTTCATTCTGGACTGTATCTGGCAATACCTGATGCGGTTCCTCATCGCACTCATTCCACTGATAACCCCCTGCTGGAATAAAAAGAGGGATCCCATTAGTACCCACACAAGGAGGTCTGAACTTCCCTTGAAGTTCCATCCATGCTCAAAACATTGCAGTGAATTTTTCCTGCTGTATGTTGAAGTGTACATTAATAGACACTTAAAAAGGACCTGAAACCCTGCTGCATCAGAAAGGCTTGGTTTGCAGTCTAATGATTTATACTGCTCCTCACCTGAGTGAATTCTTTGATGTGAAGTAAGGGCTGGTTTCTGACTGAAGGTCTTTCCACACTCCATGCAGGCATATGGTTTCTCTCCTGAGGGAATTTGCCTCTTGGAAACAACTTTGAAGGTCTTTCCAAAGGCCACACTTTCATTGTCTTTTTCCCTGGAGCAGATTCTACGGTTAGCACAGAGGCCTTCGTTCCTTCTTGTTTCGGTTGACCTTTCTTTGTGGACTGGAATTTCACAGAAGCCCCCTCCTCCTTGGGACGGAATGGGCTTATCCCTCCTCTTACCTGTGTGCCTTCTCTCCTGCCACTGTGGTCCATCTCCAAAATTTCCTTTGATGTCTTCACTCTTGACTCCTTCCAAAGAGAACTCCTGGAGTCCCCCAAGTATCTCTTCTACATGTGATGCTGGAAGAAACAAAGAGGTCCAGTCAGCACATACGCAAGAAGCCAAGCCACCGATCAGGCACTACTCATTAATGGAGACAGATCATGAAGGTAGCCATGTTAGTCTGTCAATAGCAATAGAAAAGAGCAAGAGTCCAGTAGAACCTTAAAAACTAACAAAATTTCTGGCAGTGTATGAGCTTTCCTGAGCCACAGCTCACCTATTCCGATACCCATCTCACAAAAGCACAGATCTTTCCAGAAATGTTGTTAGTCTCTAAGGTGCTACTGGACTCTTGCCCTTTTCTACTGCTCATGAATGGGTGTGTATTTCCTTTAGAGAAGCTTCTTTTGGAGAAGCTCTATTCTCTCGGCCAAAACAAGACCAAGAGCTGACTGCGGTACAGATCATGAATTGTTAATATCGACTTTCGGGTCGGACGGCCCCACCACCAACAGCGTGGAAGCTGCGCTTCTGCTGACTGCTGTCCGAGGGCAATAAATTCGCCCCCGTAAGAACAGGCAAGTGGCACCCCTCGGCAGAAGAGGGGATGCGGACTCGGGAGCCGGTGGCTGCCCCGCCATCTGAGCGATAGCCGCTGAGAAATCAGCGGCGCTCGCTCTGACGGGTGCTGCCGAAGAGCCGGCGCCATCTTAAAAGGGAAAGCTAGAGAGATGCGGTGGAGGACTCCAATTCTAAAACAAGTTGCTTAACGATTTTACTTTTTTAAAAAAAAAATTCAAACTGGGGTGTTTGGCAGAGTTCTGAATAAAGAAGAAAACCTGGAACTATCTATAACTTCATTACGCTGTTCTTAGTGACTTTTGGCTTTTTGCCAGTGGACTGACGCAGTTTAAAAAGAATTACTTTCAGTATTGGAAGACTCTTACAACAAAGAAAAACAGTAAGAAAACAGTTACATTGACATGAAATACAACAACTGATATGTCATAGTGAGTGTGTTTTCTCCAAACTGAACTGATTCATCTGAACTATTTTTTTTAAGCTGATGAACTGAAAGAAGTACTCTGCCCCCCCTTTCCCTCTTTGTGAACTATATGCTGGACTCTGCTTAGCCTTCAGACCAATGGGAGACAAAGAGAAGCATGTCAGAGAATCTCTCAAAGAAACAAAGCTACTGGTACAGCTTCCCCCACGTAGAGCTTCTGTATCTACAACAACATCAGCACTAACAACTTCGCCTTTAACAACTACATCAGTAACAGCAAAGATGACTCCTAAACCTAGACCTGAAGTGACTTTGAACTCTGTTTTTGAACTGTTAACTAAGACCCATCAAGACGTCACAGAAATGAAGCAGGAACTGAGTCAAAATACAGCTACTACTTCCCAGAATTCAGTTGCAATAGCTGCTCTACAAGACACAATTACATCTCTAACTGCCAGACAAGACAAGGTGGAAGCCAAATTTGTGAAAACTACACAGGAGACTAAAGAGATCAAGAAAAAGGTGGACACCTTGGAAATGACATTAGAAGCTTCACGTGAAAGAGAGGAAAAGCAAGAAGTCCAAATGGCGATGCTTGAACTTAAGATCAAGGAATCTTCCCTTCGCATATGTGGGCTGAAGGAAAAAATTGAAGGAAGAGATTTGCGGGGATATCTGACAGGACTTTTGGCAGATTTTCTACAGGAAGCGGAAGAAGTTGTTGAAGGGATGATTGTGACAGCTTATAGAATCAACTCTGCATATGCAAATAGAAATAAAGTACCAAGGGACTGCCTGTTCCAACTTTTTTCAAGGAGTCACTGTGACCTTATTCTTAACAGCCACTATAAGTTACCACTTAAGGTTGAAGACGAACCTCTGAGATTGATGAAGGAAATTCCTGCACGGTTGCTGAGGAAAAGGAAGGATTTTGCGGAGATAGCGGAACGTTTAAGGCTCAATGGAATACAATACTGATGGGAATTTCCACAAAGTGTTTCTTTTACTTTCAAGGCTAAAAGGTTCAAGTTTACTGATATTGACAAGGCTGAACAGTTTTTGCAAAGATATGATGCAGAACTCTTTAAACCAACTAAACCGACTAAACAACCCTCTGCTAAAGAATCTACGGAAGAAGAAAAGGCGTCTGAAGCAACTGGAGGTGGAGGCTTACCAATAGACACAGCAGAGGAAGGCTGAATAGAGAAAAACTAAAAACTAAGGGGGTTTGGGGGGAGGGAGGGGGGCAGGCCATGGGATATGGAGGATAATTTTGGCTTTAAAAAGATAATGGATCTAACTGAATTTTAATATGTTACAGGTTTTATCTTGGAACATCAATGGGTGGAATTCTCCCAATAAAAGGAAGAAAATATTTCACCATTTACAGAAGTCTAAAGCTAATATTATTTGCCTACAGGAAAAGCATATTGTCCCGAAGGATATAGTTAGATTAGAACAAACAAGGTTGGGTGAACTTTTTACGTCATGTAATGAAAAAAAACAAACTATTGGAATAGTTATGTATTTATCCTTATCACTAGAACCGAAAATCATTTACCAAGACAAGGAAGGAAGAGTACTGTTGGTGGAAATAATTTGTGGGTTCCAGAAGATATTATTGGTTGGAATATATGTGCCTAATAATAATAAAAAAATGTTTTATGATAATTTAGCAATAATATTAGCTGAACATGCTACAGAAAAAATGTTATGGATGGGGGACTTCAATGGAGTAATGGTACCTAAGTTAGATAGGTCCGGAAAAAAGAAAAAGGCGAAAAGTGAAGGTAAATTACCTGGAATTTTTCACGCTCGCATAGACCAATGGGATATGTTTGATGTCTGGAGACTGGGAAATGGTAATAAGAAGGGATATGCTTATCTTTCCTCGAGACTTCTTACACATTCCAGGATAGATATGTTATGGCTTTCAAAAGGGTTGGTAAACAGATCAGAGAATCCAGAGATTTTACCTAAGGTGTTATCAGATCACAATGCGGTATCAGTAAAAATTAAAGTAGGAGATAGAAAATATAAGCCTTGGATAGTAAATGAATTTCTTTTAAAGAATAGTAAAATAGTGGACAAATTGAAGGTGGATATACAGAATTCTTTTAATGAAAATATAGGTAAGGGTACTAGGGAAGATATATTTTGGGATGCCAGTAAGGCGGTGATTAGAGGAGTATTAATTCAACAAAATACAAGATGGTTTCAGGACAGGGAGGCAAAGAAAAAATATATTTTGGATGAGATAAAACAAGGAGAACGACAGCTTAGAAAACTTCATGATAAAATATCCAAACAGGAACAGCTTGATAAGATTAGAAAATGGCAACATCAATATGAATTTTTAATATCGGATGAAATTGAACAGAAAATTATTTTTAACAAAGATTTTTTGAACATGCTAATAAGCCGGGCAAAATGTTAGCATGGCAACTCAAACACAAAGATGACGAGGGATAAGGATGAAATAATAGAAACATTTGTGGAATATTATACAAATTTGTATAGAGAGAACTTACTATCAGAGGCGGATATGGATACATATCTCATCAAATTAGGATGGGAAAAAATAACTCAAGAAAACAAAGAATTATTGAATTATCTAATAACTAGGGAAGAATTGGAAGAGGTTATAGCTAAAAGTAAATTAAATAAATCACCCGGACCAGATGGATTTACAGCATTTTATTATAAAGTATTTAAAGATCAGTTAATTCCCTATTTATTAGATGTGATGAATTCTTGTTTGTTAAATGGGTCTATTCCTCAAACTTGGAAACAAGCAAATATAGTATTAATACCTACGGTGAACTCCGATATATTGGAGGTTAAAAACTATAGACCGATTTCATTATTGAATAATGATTATAAATTATTTGTGGCGATTTTAGCAACTAGACTGAAAAGGGTATTAAATCAAATAATACATGAAGACCAAGCAGGGTTTTTACCAGGAAGGTTGATCAGTCAGAATGTAAGGGTGGTGATAGACCTTTTAGAATATGTGGAACAAGATACAACTCCGATAGCTATGGTATTTTTAGATGCGGAAAAAGCATTCGGTAATTTGAGAATTTATGGATTTTGGTGAGAATTTTAAAACTGCCATAAAAAATATATATACTTATCAATCCGCTAATTTGTTGATAAATGGAAAGCTATCACCAAAGATTGAAATTCAAAAGGGAACAAGACAAGGATGTCCTCTTTCCCCTTTGTTGTTTATTTTGGTATTAGAACTGTTACTGAAAAATCTTAGACAAACTGATGAAGTAGTTGGTGTAAGAATCGGGAGAAATCAATACAAAGTTAAAGCATATGCAGATGATCTTGTATGTTTTTTGACTGATCCAGTTGAACAAATCGACAGATGGAATAAAATTATGGAGGTTTATGACAGCTTTCAGGTTTTAGAATCAATACTGTACATACATTGACACATTTTACATATTTCTGAAGCAATTCAATAAAAAGTAATAAAGCAGTTGAGTCCTGCTTATTAGGTGTCTAACTGAATAAGATAACCTATTTCTTCTCAGGAAGGGGTCAATTCTAAGAGCATAGGCACTGAAATGCACTGACCCGCTTCAAGGAAGAGGCACTAGAGATCATACTGCAATTATAGGCTGGTTACTGGAGCACGCGAGAGAATTTCAGAAGAAAATCAGCTTGTATTTCATAGATTACAGCAAAGCTTTTGACTGTGTGAATCACGAAAACTATGGCTGGTTTTAAAGGAAATGGGTATGCCACTACATCTGATTGTTTTGATGTGCAACCTTTACTCTGGCCAAGAGGCCACAGTTAGAACAGAATATGGAGAAACGGAATGGTTTCCAATTGGCAAAGGTGTCAGACAAGGATGTATTTTATCTCCCTATCTCTTCAATCTATATGCAGAACATATCATTAGGAAAACTGGATTAGATTTAGGTGAAGGTGGAGTGAAAATTGGAGGGAAGAACATTAATAATTTGAGATATGCCGATGACACTACATTATTGGCAGAAAATAGTGAAGATTTGAAATGACTACTGCTGAAAGTTAAAAGAGAAAGTGCCAAAGCAGGTCTACATCTGAACATCAAGAAAACAAAAGTAATGACTACAGGAGAATTAAAAAACTTTAAACAATTAAACAATAAGTAAACTGAGGGTACTGTGACTGGCCCAAATTACACAGCAGACTTCAGGTGGAGGAGTGGGGAATCGAACCTGGTCCTCCAGATTAGAGTCCTCCACTCTTAACCACTACATCACGCAGGCTCTCCACAAGAAGTGACCATGATATCCAGTCCTGCAACTGCACAGAAAGTTTCCTTCTAGTTGTGATGAAATCCATACATTTCAGCCTTTGCCCGGGGGGGGGGGGGATAGGACACAGGGATTCATGAAGTGAATCCCACAGTTCAAAGGGACCCCCATGGTTTTAGGAAGAGGTCCCAGTTGTTGGGAGGACAGGTAACGCTCAAAGGCATCTAGGTAACAGCTGTAGGAAAGTGCCTTTGTCCCCTGCTTGACTGTCCTTAAAAGTAACCCCCCACCTTTTCCTCGAATACCCAATATTTAAGGATACAGCAGCCCCTCAAGAGCCACAGATGAGATCAGACCCAGAAAGAGCTTCTCAGGTAGGTGGGGCTGAGAGAGTTCTGAGGGAACTGTGACTGGCCCAAGGCTACCCAGTAGGCTTCAGGTGGAGGAGTGGGGAATTGAACCCGGTTCTCTAGATTAAAGCCCACAATCCAGTGCAAGGGGGACAGATACATTCCAGATCACAGTTGGAGGGGATGACTGTAATTCTATCTGGGGGACAAGTGTGTTGTAATGGTTGGCAACTGAGCAATTAGGAGGTGGCCCCTTCCAGAGTTTTCATGAGGCCCTCGCAGTCCCGCCTTGACCTCAGGACAGGACACTGGCTTGGGTGATGGCCACAACACTGGCCTCAGGTGCCCCTGGGCCAGCCAGGTGGATTGGGTCACTCTACTCGGCTGTGGCGAATATCACTTTCATTGCCACGCCATCTTGAGGCTCCCAGCGGGAAGCAAGTGGCTGGACAGGACTCAAAACCATGTTTCTGCTGTTCAATATTTTGATCCATGCTTCCTCCCACTGGCAGCCACATGCAACACCTATGAAAAAGCCTTACCCAAAGAGGCCACACTCTCACAGTTCTCCTGCATGACTTCTTTGTAAAGAGCTCTTTGGCCCGGATCCAGCAGGGCCCACTCTGCCTCGGTGAAATGCACCGTCACCTCCTCAAAGGAAACCGGACACTGAAAGAAAGAGCAGATTTCCTCGTCAGAGATCAAGCCAGGCAGAGACGGCACTCTGGAAGGGGGAATTCTGGGAGGGTGCTAGTTGGAGAGCTTGCCATGGGTAAAGGGTGTGGCGTTCAGGGCCTCTCTCGCTTGAACACCAGAGCAGCAACTGCAGAAGCAACCCTCTCTCCTCCCGAGAAAGGAAGGGAGACTCAGGTGTCCCCCGCTCATCTCCCCTACCTGGACCAGAGGTGAAACAACAGATTCCGCAACTCCGCAAAGACGATGGCTTAATAACATCTCTCCACTGCCTGCAAGGGAGACAACAGAGGAAGGAAGAATGTTAGCCTAGACTTACTATTTCATTTACTTGTTTGAATCCTACTTCACACGCACCCATTTCCAGGGAGTATGTATTATTTTTTGTGTGTGCGCAGTCAAATCACAGCTGACTCGTGGCAAGAGACATTCAGAGGTGGTTTCCTATTGCCTGCCTCTGTGTCACGCCCCTGGTGTTCCTTGGAGGTTGCCCATCCAAATACCAACCAGGGCCGACCCTGCTTAGCTTCTGAGATCTGCCAAGATCAGGCTAGCCTGGAGCTATCTAGGTCAGGGCTTGTACTATGTGCACTCAAATAAATTCATCATGATTTTTTAGTAAGTGGTGAGAGAGGCTGAAAAGAAGCACCAGAGACCCATAAGCCTTGGGCTGCTCTTAAATGCTGCTGACACTTCTGTGAGACATGAAATTTGTCCTGTGACATCTGGAGCTCAAAAACATGACAGCAAACCTGCTGGGTGAGACTAAAGGCCCACACACGCCATTCTCCTGATGAGTCTGGGCTGGTGGGAAAAAAAGAGGGGACAGAAATGAGGTCGCACAACATGTCTTGCTCACGTCTGTCCAAAAACCCAGCCGTGACTTTAGCACATCTGAAAAATCTAGGGTAAAATCAACAGGTCCCCACAGCATCTGTGTCCAGGTGTTCAGATGGATGCGACATCAACGTGATATAAATCCGTCTAATCCCCCTTCAAGTGAGCGACCATCACTACATCCTGTGGTACCAGGTCCCACAAGCTCACTCTGTGTTCGGGGCAGACCTATTTCCTTTCTCTACCCAACAACTTCACTATGTGCCCCAATCCCATCCAGCCACAAAGTACCCTTACCATGTGAGGGGGCATCTGGGGCATGCTCTTGGAACTCAGCCTGCTGCCCTTCCTCCGACAGACCTCCTTCTGCCTCAGAAAACTTCGCTTCTGTCTTCATGGATGATCCCCACATCTGAAAGAACAGCAAGAAAGACAGGTAAGGAAAGCATGGAATGGGCTGAGGAGATGGATCCTGCCCCACTCCCAGAATCTTCCATCGACCAACAGAGCTGCTTCAAGCACAGGGGCCAGAATCAGGGTTGGTGGTTTTCCCAGATGAGTCAATTCTCTACAGGTATGAATATCTGGCAGAGAAGCCCTATGATAATGTCGTTGCTTGAAGGGAGTGAAGGAAACTTGCTCACCTGCTCTGCCTGCCTCTTCTCCTCTGCCTGACCCAAGAGGAAACCTTCGGCCAGGGCCACCGCCTGGGAACTGGTCTCCGGCCCACACCCTCTGACCCAGCACTGCATTTCCTGGGGCAGGATGGTTAGGAACTGCTCCAGGATCACCAGGTCCAGCATCTGCTTCTTGGAATGCCTCTCTGGCTTCAGCCAGTGCTTGCAAAGTCCATAAAGCTGGCTGCAAACCGCTCGGGGCCCATCGGACTCACGGTAAAGGAACTGCCGGAAACATCGGCTATGTATATCCGCAGTCCTCATTTCCTGATCCAGGATCTCTGGCAAAGCTCTTTCCCAGAATTCAATACCACTGTCTGCTTGGATGGGATGAGGACCTATCCTTGATCTCTTGCCAATTCCAGGTCCTTCTGGGTCCTGCTGTTCCATCTCCTTCCCCTTCTCTTGGGTTGCCTCTGACCGTGGCTACGAAGAGGAAAAGATGTCAAAAAGGCAGAAAGAGTCCAAAAGAAAGAACAGCTATATCACCCACCCTTGTCAACAGGCACCTCAGGATTGCCCTGGTGGATCGGAAGGAGCATCATTGTCATCGTTTGTAGATCAGGACTAATGTGAAGGTGCTATATTATTGTCCATCTCAGGCTTTTGAATGAGATGCCTGTTTGGTGCTCAGGAAAGCAAACACCAGTAGTGGAAGCTAGGAGCTTGGCCTCCCATGCCTGGGGATCAGTCTGTCGAGGGGCAACAGCTCAAGGTCAACTGCAGCCCAGGACAAAACGACTGGTGAAAGCTTAACCATGGCAGATCTCTCCCTCAAGAGGCTTGAAGCATCAGGCAGCACTTCCGTCCAGCAGAGGGTCAGGGGCAGAGGTGTGTATGACATCTTGAGGGAGGACATAATGGATGCTGGGAGGAACAGGAGCAGGGGGAGGCATTGAACACCCAGGCAAGCAGCATGTGGGTGGAGCACCGGCCAAAATGCACAGCATTTGGGGCAGCCAGTCAGCATGGATGATTCATCCCCTGTGATCACACCTGGGACTCCTTTCTGGGCCTCCTGACAACCAGCATGGCTGAGAATTTATTTTTATTCACAAAATTCAGACCCTGCTTTTCTGCCCCCACAAGGGACACCAATTCAGCTCATAAATAAAAGCATACTTTTAAAACAATATCCCTTATCTATAGTATGCTTTACTCCCTGGGAGTCCAGGTGGATTACCTTTAGTCACCTTTGTGAGTCTCGATAGAGTGGGACGTTCAAAAAACCCAGTAAACAGGGTTTGGGTTGTGGAAGCAACCAGACATCTAAAAAACAGAACGGAAGCAAAGCATAAATGTTAACACATCACAGTAAATTAGGCAAAATTACAGCATAGGATCCAGCTTACAACAAGCTATACACAGTAGTATAGAACACAATTTCTAATGATTTGCCCAGGTAACTTTGTGAATCATTTCATTCAGTGCTACCCTAGCGCAGAAAATCAGGAAAGTGCATGTCTTCCTGGATTCCGCAGGCAGGCTGTTCCACAATATGGGGGCCACAAAAGAGAAGGCACATACATGTGCAGTTGTTGATTTTGCCCATTCGATTGTTGGCACCTGCAGAAGGCCCTGCTCAGGTGAGTGAAGCTGTCGTGGTGGAATATGGGGGGGGGGGGGACTGTCGCACAAGTACCATGAATGGCTTTCTGTGTGATAGCCAATACTTTTAATTGAGCCCTGGAACTGATGCTCGCCTGGACCAGGATGGCCCAGGCTAGCCTGATCTCATCTGATCTAACACAGGCAAGACACAGTTGATACTGAGCCAAAGCAGTGACTGCAGAGTGGGAATAACATGCCTGCTCCGTCCAGCTGCCGATAACAGTTGAACTGTGGCATTCTGAACAAACGGTAATTTCTGAATTGATTTTGAGGAGAGACCAATGTGCAGTGCATTACAACAGTCTCCTCTTAATGTCACCACGGCATGGATCCAGGGGACAGCCGTATCAAGGTAAGGGCCCATTGTTGCAGCTACACTGAATTGGAAGGAAGCCTTTTTTTTTTTGCAACTGCTTTCACTCGCTCCTCTAGCAATAATGCTGGGGTCCACTATAACCCTGAGGCTGTTAACTGTGCCAGCAAGGGTCAGCTGAATCCCAACAAAAGGGGGCAGCATAATATCCTTCCAGACCTCCACCTTCCCAAGCAGCATTTCTTCTGTCTTTCCAGGACTTTGATTCAGTTGGTTCACACTTGGCTATTGAGGGTCTCTACTGCATAACCCGGAAAATTGGATAAAGATATATAGAGCTGGGTATCCTCAGCATATTGATGATAGACAACCCCAAACTGTGAATGATTTGGCCTAAAGGCTTTACATAAAGATTGAAAGCATAGGGGATAGGATTGGGCCCTGTGGGACCTCCAAGATATATAGAGAAGGATTTTATACCCAGCTTTATTCTATCTTAAGGAGACCCAAAGGGACTTACAACTGCTATCCCTTCCTCACCCCATAACAGGCACCCTGTGAGGTAGGTGGGTCTGAGAGAGGTCCCCCAATAGGCTTCCTGTGGAGGAGGGAGGAATCAACCCCGGTTCTCCAGGAGAGGTTCCCCCACTCTTGACCACTATATACCATGCTGTGGCAGGTCCCACACTGATGATAGCCGGCCTCCAATGGCAATTCTTTGGTTCTGGTCCAGGTGGAGTGATTTGAATGGGTCCAACGTACAACCCCCGATGTCTCCTCCTGCCTGCCGGCACCTGTACAAGATGGGCCAAGTCCACTGTGCCAAAGGCAGCAGATCCATCCAGGAGGAGCAACAAGGAGGAGGCCTGACCTTTGGCTACTTTTCAGATGGAGGGTGTCGACTCAGCCCAGCAGAGACATCTCCCTCCTGTAGCCTCCAAGAAGAAGACCTGGAGTTGGTCGGCCACTCCTCTCTCTATCCGCTTGCCTAGGAAGGGGGGAGATCAGAGGCTGGGCGATACTGGGCTCCCCCCATTTTTCTGTCTGTAAGCAAACTGCCCTCAACTCGCAGCCTGCTCGTGGCGACCCAGCAGCAGCAGCAGGGCTCCCAAGGCCAGAGGAGAGCAGAGGTGGTCTCCCACCGCCTGCCTCTGCACAGAGACCCCGGGGCTCCCGGGGGGGGGGAGAGGGGTCTCCCATCCAGTTACTAACCAGGCCCCACCCTGCTGGGCTTCTGGGCTCCGAGGAGGTCGGGGCCACCCTGGCCCACCCAGCCCAGGGCTCCAGTTTCCTGCAGGGGTGGTTTTCCCTGTCCCAGAGGGGCGACATTTGTCAGCGCTTTGGAAAGAACAAGAGTCCAGGAGCACCTGAAAGACTCACAAAATAATGAGGCGCTCCTGGACTCCGGCCCTTTGCTGCTACTGCAGACAGACAGAGAAGACTAACACGGCTGCCCACTGTGCATTAGCTTGAAAACGAACCCGCCTCGGAGAAGAGTCGTGAGAGCTGCATGGCTCTCCTTGCCAGACGGGGAACCCCCTCCCCACCCCTCCCACGGCTTACTTGCGAGTCAACCGTCGCAGGGTCCGGCTGCCAGGCTGCAGCCCTTCCCGCCCTCCTTTGCAATGCGGCAGCAAAGCCTCCCTCCTCCTCCCCCCGTCCCCCCCAGGAGCCTTTCCGCTTCCGCCCCCTCGCTCGGCCGCTCTAGCAAACAGCTCACTCAGTTTAACCCCTTCGGTGCTGCAGAGGGAGGGGGGAAGGGGGGGGAAAGGGGGGGAGGGAGGGGGGAAGGGGGGAGGGAGGGGGGAAGGGGGGAGGGAGGGGGGGAGGGGGGGAGGGAGGGGGGGAGGGAGGGAGGAAGGTAGCCTCCTGCTCTTTGCAAGGAGGGTGGGCGGCCAGTGCCGGGCGGTGGGAGCTCAGCGGGATTGCTCGGGAGTAACTCCGCACGGGGCGGCGCTTCTGGGGTCTCCCAGGCTGTCCAGACAACGGCACGGCAGGGGTGGGAGAAAGAAAACGAAAGCAAAGTCAAGCCGGATCACGCGAAGGGATCACTCATCGGAACCCTCCTCAGGTCTATTCAGTGGGGCTTCCTCCCACCAAAGTGGTTTTAGGATTGCACTGGGAACATTTACCGGTAATTTCATTACAAGTTCATCTAATATGAAAAATCCAATATACTGTCGAAGGCTTTCACGGTCAGAGTTCATTGGTTCTTGTAGGTTATCCGGGCTGTGTAACCGTGGTCTTGGTATTTTCCAAGAGACACTGTCCTTCAGTGTTACTACTCTGAAGATGCCTGCCACAGTTGCTGGCGAAACGTCAGGAAAGAAAATTCCAAGACCACGGTTACACAGCCCGGATAACCTACAAGAACCAATCCAATATACTGTTCCCTACTAACAGCCTTATTATAATAGGAGTCATAATATTTATGCTCTATCTTTATCTCATATCTTATCACCCCTGTACCTCAACAATTTTTACCAAATTATGTGTTAGCCCCGGGGGTGATTAATCATCTCAGACATCTACACTTAGACATTGTCTCTGATAACTTGCTTTTACAATACAAGATCCTTAAAGAACAAAAGAAAAATTACTCCGTTTTCTTGCTATTTAGACAAGCCATTACCAAACACTTTTGCAGGCTCTGCCTACATTGGGGCCATTTTTCTTGCCTCATCCCCCCCCCCTTTCCCCACAGCTGGCATTCTGCCCCTGTCCACCACACTAACGTTTTTAAAAACATGACTCCATGAAATATTAATGTGACTTACCGTTAGTAGCTGACTATCAGTATTAACAACACTATCAGGATATGGCTGTTATGGAGTTTGGAAACGTTTGGAAACAGGCTAAGCGTGATGTACCACATGCAATTTACTTAACCGTCCCACAACTGAAGCTACTAGATCTCACTGAGGAGTCCACTTCTTCAGCTTGAATCCAGCATCCACCCGGACTTCTGGGGCTGACTCTCTGGGGCTGACTCAGGCCAAGACTGAGAGGTGCGTCTGTCTGCTGGTAGCCTGGTCTCCAGAGGCTCTACTGCAGGCTTTAAAGGAACTCTTCTCCAGATTAGAAATCACTCGCCCCTCCCAAACCCCCATGGAAACAGGGAATCCTTGGGAATCAAACTGGTTAGAAATATGCCCAACTCAGCAAGTCCTGCTGTTTTCGTTGGTACTTTTGTAAGCTCGATCAAAGTTCTTGTAGAGACACAAACGCTCACGCCCATTTCAGAAAACGGAAAAGAATTAGTGGTATATGTTACAAAAGGAAATGCATGCAGTGGATACCAAAACGTTTTCACAGAACTACTGAGCATGGGCAAGAAAATCAGGGGGTAAAGGGCATCCTCTCTGCCGAGCTCTAAACGTATCCCTGTAACGTGGAAAAGACAGGCAGAAACCTCTTAATGGTTTCCTGCTCGGACTCTGTTCACATCTTTTGAGCTGTCTGATTGCCATCCTCTCTAACAGCTGCCGATTAGCCTGTCCTCCGTGATTTTTGTAAAACCACTTTAAATCCATTTCAAGCAGTGACTGACACATCTTGGGGCACTGAAGACTATATATTAAGTATAAATAAAAAAGATGGACTCTGCTTCTATGTAACTCCAAGCACCCTGGAAAGGTTTAACCCTTGTTTTTATCAAAACTCCTGGTTTCAGCTCTGAATTGCTGCAGTCCGCTGTTTGAAATGTCTGGTGTGCTTCTGAAAGGTCGACACGTCTCCATCACCTCCCCTGCCTGTTTTTGCGCAAAGTTCTTTTTCGCCTTTGGGAGCGTTCTAACACTTGCCCTGTAGAGCCATCGTGCTATAGCAGAACAGTGCTGTAACGGCTCCACTGACATGCGGAAAAAAGAGGTCATTTCAGAGGGGATTAATTCATACGGTTGCCATGAGTCAGAAGCAACTTGTTGGCACTTAACACACACACATTGATGGGTCGTGGGGTAATTCAATCAGTTGTTAAAATGTGCCCTTGGGCATTTTGAGTTTTAAATGAAAATTATTTTAAGTATTAATGTACGATGCCTTAAACTGCATGGAAAAGCAGGATTTAAACGTTTTAATAAAACATATATAAGGAAGTGTTGAGATTTCCACATTTGCCGTAAACATTTCTTCTAGGAATTCCCCCCCCACACACACACACACTGAATCCTTACAACTATCTTGCCTAAAGGGCATCCATCCAAAGGGCTTCCAGGTCTAGTGTGGATTGGAACCCAGATCCACAAAGTCATAAGTCAACACTCTGGCTATTCAACTCAACGGAGCCCCATCATGAACAGGGGCAAACTGGGTCGGATTCCTGCTCAGAGGGGATGCTTATTAAATTTGCAGATGATACGAAATTGGGAGGGGTAGCAAATATGGTAGAAGACAGAGCCAGGATACAGGATGATCTGGACAGGCTGGAGAATTGGGCTAAAACTAATAAAATGCACTTCAACAAAGATAAATGTAAAGTTCTCCATTTAGGCAGGGAAAATCAAATGCATAATTATAGAACGGGGAGACTTGTCTCAGCAGTAGTGGGTGCAAAAAGGATCCTGGGTTCTTAGTAGACCGAACACTGAACATGAGTCTGCCGTATGATGCGGTAGCTAAAAAGGCAAATGCGATCTTGGGCTGTATCAACAAAAATATAGTGTCCAGATCATGTCAAGTGATAGTATAACTTGGCTCTGGTTAGACCTCACCTAGAGTATTGTGTTCAGTTTTGGGCACCGCAATTTAAGAAAGATATAGACAAGCTAGAATGTGTCCAGAAGACGGCAACAAAGATGGTGAGGGCTCCGGAGACCACGTCCTATGAGGAAAGGTTGAAGGAGCTGGGTATGTTTAGCCTGAAGAGGAGAAGACTTAGAGGGGATATGATAACCATCTTCAAGTATTTGAAGGGCTGTCATAGAGAGGATGGTGCCAAGTTGTTTTCTGTTGCCCCAGGAGGTTGGACCAGAACCAACGGATTGAAATTAAATCAAAAGAGTTTCCGTCTAGACATTAGGAAGACTTTTCTAACAGTTAGAGCAGTTCCTCAGTGGAACAGGCTTCCTCAGGCTTCCTCAGGAGGTGGTAAGTGCTCCTTCCCTGGAGGTTTTTAAGCAGAGGCTAGATGGCCATTGTGGGGGACATTTGGAAGTCCCCCCTGGCGTGGTTCTTTGAGTTTGGATTCTCTGCTTGCTTAACTTACCAGAAGCAAAGATCAGAGGTTTTATAGAAAAATGCAGATAGAGCTTGCACTTAAGATAGTTTAAACAGCACACAGAACAGATAACAGAAATCATGCAGTTTATCAAATCCTTTAAGCAAATATAAAAACAGAAACCAAAGCAAAAGAAGTCAAGGCAATACTTAATAAAAAATTAACAGACACACAGCTAATCTAATCAAAGCGCTTTGGATCATTCCAAGGAAAGACAGAAGATGGGAATCACAAGTGGAGACCCTGGTCCTTTCCCTAGAATGACAAAGACTGTGGCAAATTGGTTCTTTTATAGGTAAAACCGTGGAAGAGGGTCTTCTCTGGGCCCCTCCCGTTAAAATTCCTCAGGAGATGAGTTTTGCACAAATCATGGCTAATCTTGTTTTAAAATATGTTCCAAAAATTTTTTTTCTTGGGTCCGGGGTCCTTGACAGGCTGTCTGTTTACTCGTCAGACCTGCAAAAACAATTCTCCAGATAAATTGTTGCTGGCCTCAGTGACCTTGTTGTTCTCATAACAGAATGTGGGGGCACCCAATGTGTCTTACCTGAGTGACTCCTAGTAATGCCGTATTTTGTTCCCCTTTAGGTCATGGGTTAGTTTGGATTTTAGGGTCAGTTAAGGGTCTATTTCTTGAAGGCCCTAGTCTAAGCTACAGGTTACAATATTCAGGTATATGGATTCAGGTTTTTCTTATTACACAAAGTAATATTATCATTTAATACAGACTAGTGTTCAATAAAATATTCTCACCACAGCCATCGGTCAGCAATGCTGATTCTATGACCTTAGACAGATCATGAGAGCGAGGGCACCTTGGCCATCTTCTGGGCATGGCGTAGGGGTCACCGGTGTTGTAGGGGGAAGGTAGTTTGGAATTTCCTGCATTGTGCAGGGGGTTGGACTACATGGCCCTGGTGGTACCTTCCAATTCTATGATTCAGTGCTGGGTATCAATGATGGCATGAGGGGCCAGTTGCAGCGTCTGCAAGATTTCTTTCTTGCAGCTTTATACACATTAAAAAATACTTGCCACATTACAGTAATGAAGCCCAACTCATTAAAAAACCCCACCAGAAACCAGAGAAAAGAGAACACAAATAGTGTGAATTATCCCTGTAGAAAAATTTGGGGGTGGGTGGGGAGGACAACTGGGATTGGGAAATGGTGTTCCAAAGCATTCACCTGCCAACTCCACGGAGGTCTGCTCATTTCCACAATACTGGATGTTGCTGGGGGGAGGGGGGATCTGACCCCTTTCAATTTACTGAGTTGTTGGGTTGGGGGACAAAACCTTTTCCTTTCAACCCAAATTAATCCTATTGCTGGAACTCTTTGGGCTTCAAAATAGCAAGACCCCAAACAAATGTGCAGCAGGCTGGACTGGGGAGGAATTAGGGATTCAGAATGCCTCTCGAGATCTCTTTTGTCAGATAAAAATGGTTGTAAATTAAGGATGCCGGCTGTTCATAATAGGTTTATTCCAGTAGCAGATAGGCTGTAGATACCTGCTACCCTCAACTTGTCTATTTCCTCACGGGATTTGAACATAAGGCCATGCTGGGTCAGACCAGGGTCCGTCAAGTCCAACAGTCTGTTCACACAGTGTCCAACCAAATGCCTCTAGGAAGCCCACAAACAAGACGACTGCCGCAGTAATATCTTGCCTGTGTTCCTCAGCACCTAATATAATAGGCATACTCCTCTGATCCTGGAGAGAATATGTATGTGTCATGACTATTATCCACTTTTACTAGTAGCCATGAATACCCCTCTCCTCCATGAACATGTCCACTATTGTCTTAAAGCCTCCCAAGTTGGCAGCCATCACCACATCCTGGGGCAGGGTGTTTCACAATTTAACTATGCATTGCGTGAAGAAATACTTCCTTTTATCAGTTTTGAATCTCTCACCCTCCAGCTTCAGCAGATGACCCCACGTTGTAGTATTATGAGAGAGGGTGAAAAGCTTCTCCCTGGAAAATAGACATGTTTTTGCCAGTTTTGCAGATGTCAGAAAGAGTTTGGTAGGCAGATAACTAAAATAGCAAGTTTCACAGAGGAGGGCAACCACTAAAAAGGCCCTTCTTTGCATAACTACTTTCTGAGCCTCCAGCGCCTGGGCGTTTGAACATCCTCATCAGAACCAAATTATGTGGATTCTCTCAGGAATGGGAAGGTCAGATCTCTGCCTCAAACTCTTGCCACACATTTAAGAAGTTTCTCCTCTGCTTGGATTCCTCAATGCTGAATGAGAAAGCCAACAGGAGCTGAGAAGCATCCGATTTGGGCAGACTCATTGCAAATGGACAAAGGGAAAATTGCTTCTGATTGCCCACAGGGGAATTGGGTAGACTTGAAAGGGGATGGGAAAGTAAAGCGGGATAGCCACTTAAGGATGCCCAAGGGGAAATGCAAGGCAAGTCAAAAGACAGAAACAGTGTAGAGGTGTTTCTATGCCAATGCTAGAAGCCTCCAAGCAAAAATGGGGGAGTTAGAGAGCATGGTTTTAAAGATAAAACAGACCTGGTGGAAGGGAAAGAACCAGTGGAATACGGTCATCCCTGGATACAAACTCTATAGAAATGACAGGGAAGGGCAGATTGGAGGGGGTGTTGCTATGTATATCAAGGAAGGCATAGCGTCTAATAAATTAGAAACCAAATAAAAAGCAGACTCGTCCACGGAATCCTTGTGGGTGACGATTCCGGGCCCCAAAGGTAATTTAGTACTGGGGACATTCTACTTCCACCCTCAGATCCCATCCTTCTTTTCTTTCCTTGGGATCTGCAGGAGGCTTCAATCATAGCTAAAGCTTTTCCACAGTCCCAGCATTTACACTATTTTCCCACACACAGGGTAAGGTTTCTGTGCAGAGGCAAGCCCCTTCCAAGAGATTACATGGTATCAGACACTTGTACGGTCTGAGGTTGTATTTAAGATTTGAAATAAGAGAAAAGCTCTTTTCCCAGGCTAAGCAGTTACATGGTTCCTCCTTATGTGGGGTTTTGGATGCTCTTGAAAATTGCTGCACTGACGGAATTTTTAACACACAGATAATTGAAATGATGGCTCCCTTGCGTGGGTTCTTAGGTGCTGCTGAAGATAGCGAATCTGACTGAATCTCTTTCCACACTCTGAGCATTCAAAAGGCTTCTCCCCTGTATGGGTTCTTAGGTGCTGTTGAAGATTGCCACTGCGACTGAAACTCTTTCCACACTCTGAGCATTCATAAGGCTTCTCCCCTGTGTGGGTTCTTAGGTGCTGTTGAAGAAGGCCACTCTGACTGAATCTCTTTCCACACTCTGAGCATTCAAAAGGTGTCTCCCCTGTGTGGATTCTTAGATGCTTTTTAAGACTGCTACTGCGAATGAACCTCTTTCCACACTCTGAGCATTCAAAAGGCTTCTCCCCTGTGTGGGTTCTTAGGTGATCTTGAAGTCTGCCACTGCGACTGAATCTCTTTCCACACTCTGAGCATTCAAAAGGCTTCTCCCCGGTGTGGGTTGTTAGGTGATCTTGAAGATGGCTACTCTGACTGAATCTCTTTCCACACTCTGAGCATTCAAAAGGCTTTTCCCCTGTGTGGGTTCTTAGGTGCTTTTGAAGACTGCCACTGCGACTGAATCTCTTTCCACACTCGAAACATTCAAATAGTTTCTTCCCTGTATGGGATCTTACATGCATTTGAAGTGAGCCACTGTAACTGAATCTCTTTCCGCATTGTGAGCATTCAAAAGGTTTCTCTCCTGTGTGAATTCTTAGATGCTTTTCAAGATTGCCACTGCAACTGAATCTCTTTCCACACTCTGAGCATTCAAAAGGCTTCTCCCCTGTGTGGGTTCTTAGATGCTGCTGAAGACAGCCACTCTGACTGAATCTCTTTCCACACTCTGAACATTCAAACGGTTTCTTCCCTGTGTGGGATCTTACATGGATTTCCAGAGAGCTACCACAACTGAATCTCTTTCCACACTCTGAGCATTCAAAAGGCTTCTCCCCGGTGTGGGTTCTTAGGTGCTGTTGAAGATTGCTACTATGAATGAATCTCTTTCCACACTCGGAACATTCAAATAGTTTCTTCCCTGTATGGGCTCTTACATGCATTTGAAGTGAGCCACTCTGACTGAATCTCTTTCCGCATTGTGAGCATTCAAAAGGTTTCTCTCCTGTGTGAATTCTTAGATGCGTTTCAAGATTGCCACTGCAACTGAATCTCTTTCCACACTGTGAGCATTCAAAAGGCTTCTCCCCTGTGTGGGTTCTTAGGTGCTGTTGAAGACGGCCACTCTGACTGAATGTCTTTCCACACTCTGAGCATTCAAAAGGCTTCTCCCCTGTGTGGGTCCTCAGGTGCCGTTGAAGACAGCCACTCTGACTGAATCTCTTTCCACACTCTGAACATTCAAACGGTTTCTTCCCTGTGTGGGATCTTACATGGATTTCCAGAGAGCTACCGCAACTGAATCTCTTTCCACACTCTGAGCATTCAAAAGGCTTCTCCCCGGTGTGGGTTCTTAGGTGCTCTTGAAGATTGCCACTGCGACTGAACCTCTTTCCACACTCTGAGCATTCAAAAGGCTTCTCCCCTGTGTGGGTTCTTAGGTGCTCTTGAAGATTGCCACTGCCACTGAAACTCTTTCCACACTGAAAGCATTTATGTGCCCTCATTAAACTATGTTTTGGGGAAAGTGCATTACTCTTTCTTTCATTAGCGAACATCTTTCCACTCTCTGAGCAGATCAAGGGCTTCTCTCCAGAATGAATCCTTTGGTGTTGAAAAAGGCCTGATTTCTGTGAGAAGCTCTTGCCACAGTCTGAGCTGCTAGGTTTCTCTCCTGCATGTGTTCTTTGATGCCCAAGGAGCTCTTCTCTGCAAAGGAAGCTCTTTCCACACTCTAAGCATTGATGGGTCTTCTTTCCTTGGTGCATCCGCAAATGGATATCACACTGGGGTTGATCTGAGAAGTTCATTCCACACTCCAAGCACTTATATGCTTCTTCCTCCATGTGGATTAGTTTGCAGAACTCCTGCCCTTGGACAGGAAAGGCTTTATCCCTCTTCTCGACCATGTGACATCCTTTCTGCCTCTTAGGTTTGCCTTGATTCTTGATGGTTCCTTTCTTATCTTCATTCTGGACTTCATCTGGCAATACCTCATGCGGTTCCTCATCCCCCCCATTCCACTGATCATCCCCTGCTGGAATAAAAAGAGAGATCCCATTAGCACCCACACAAGGAGGTCTGAACTTCCCTTGAAGTTCCACCCATGCTCAAAACATTGAAGTGAATTTTTCCTGCTGTACGTTGAAGTGTACATTAACAGACGCTTAAAAAGGAGATGAAACCCTGCTGCATCAGAAAGGCTTGGTTTGCAGTCTAATAATTTATACTGCTCCTCACCTGAGTGAATTCTTTGATGTGAAGTAAGGGCTGGTTTCTGACTGAAGGTCTTTCCACACTCCATGCAGCCATATGGTTTCTCTCCTGAGGGAATTTGCCTCTTGGAAACAACACTGAAGGTCTTTCCAAAGGCCACATTTTCATTTTCAGTTTCCCTGGAGCAGATTCTATGGTTAGCACAGAGGCCTTCGTTCCTTCTTGTTTCGGTTGACCTTTCTTTGTGGACTGGAATTTCACAGAAATTCTCCTTGGGATGGAATGGGCTTATTCCTCCTCTTACCTGTGTGCCTTCTCTCCTGCCTCTGTGGTCCATCTCCAAAGTTTCCTTTGATGTCTTCACTCTTGACTCCTTCCAAAGAGAACTCCTGGAGTCCCCCAAGCATCTCTTCTACATGTGATGCTGGAAGAAAGAAAGAGGTCCAGTCAGCACCTATGCAAGAAGCCAAGCCACCCATCAGGCACCACTCATTAATAGAGACAGATCATGAAGGTAGCCATGTTAGTCTGTCAATAGCAGTAGAAAAGAGCAAGAGTCCAGTAGAACCTTAAAAACTAACAAAACGTCTGGCAGTGTATGAGCTTTCCTGAGCCACAGCTCACCTATTCCGATACCCATCTCACAAAAGCAGAGATCTTGCCAGAAATGTTGTTAGTCTCTAAGGTGCTACTGGACTCTTGCCCTTTTCTACTGCTCATTAATGGGTGTGCATTTCCTTTAGAGAAGCTTGTCAAGAAGTTGAAGTCCCTCAATTTCTTGGAATTCATAATTTTCTTGGTTCAGATTTAGAGGCCTATGAATTTTGTGCTGTTTGGATTTTAGACCAGCAAAATAGTTACATTGGTTCTTGTAGGTTATCCGGGCTGTGTAACCGTGGTCTTGGAATTTTCTTTCCTGACGTTTCGCCAGCAACTGTGGCAGGCATCTTCAGAGTAGTAACACTGAAGGACAATGTCTCTCAGTGTCAAGGGTGTAGGAAGAGTAATATATAGTCAGAAAGGGGTTGGGTTTGAGCTGAGTATTGTCCTGCAAAAGTATTGTCCTGTAAGTATCAAGATAATGTGCTAATGAGGGTGTGGTATGTTAATATGGAACCATTGTATCCTGAAGTGATCTGTTAATGTGTGTAATCCAAAGCTAATCTGTATGGCTATTGTTGAATGTTGTCTTTGTCTGGAGGTTTTTCAGGGCAGGAAGCCAAGCCTTATTCATTCTTAAACTCTCCTCTTTTCTGTTAAAGTTGTGCTGATGTTTATGAATTTCAATGGCTTCTCTGTGCAATCTGACAAAATAGTTGGTAGAATTGTCCAGTCTTTCAGTGTCTTGGAATAAGACCCTGTGTCCTGTTTGTGTCAGTCCATGTTCAGCCACTGCTGATTTCTCAGGTTGGCCAAGTCTGCAGTATCTTTCATGTTCTTTTATCCTTGTTTGTATGCTGTATACAGATTAGCTTTGGATTACACACATTAACAGATCACTTCAGGATACAATGGTTCCATATTAACATACCACACCCTCATTAGCACATTATCTTGATACTTACAGGACAATACTTTTGCAGGACAATACTCAGCTCAAACCCAACCCCTTTCTGACTATATATTACTCTTCCTACACCCTTGACACTGAGAGACATTGTCCTTCAGTGTTACTACTCTGAAGATGCCTGCCACAGTTGCTGGCGAAACGTCAGGAAAGAAAATTCCAAGACCACGGTTACACAGCCCGGATAACCTACAAGAACCAATGAACTCTGACCGTGAAAGCCTTCGACAAAATAGTTACATTTTGAAAGCTGCTTCTCGGGAGGGAACAAGATAGGCAACCAGCTGCTTCTCGTTAAACCTTTCTCTCCCCTTTCTGGAATGCAAGGCCGCGTGTTGTCACGGTAACTAATCGGTCAGCCATCATGACGATGTCCAGGTG
The DNA here is from genome assembly GCF_029931775.1 of Euleptes europaea. NCBI lineage: Eukaryota > Metazoa > Chordata > Lepidosauria > Squamata > Sphaerodactylidae > Euleptes > Euleptes europaea. The sequence goes on from NC_079316.1 coordinate 4,073,417, forward strand.
CAAGGAGTTCTGCAGGCTTCATCACCTGAACACTCAATTAGTGAGTCAGCATTCTGACCAAGCAATTAAATTACTTTCATTTTCTCATTGGCTCTTGAGCTCACACCATTGAGAGAACGATCATAAAACCAGATCAGTTCTGAGCCTATTATGCACGCTTTGGGGTACAGCAGGAGAGCTGTACTGGCGGCATCAGAACCCATTTGATTTTGGCCCTTGAGGGGGAAACTCTGGTCAAGCTGACCTTTTGGAGAAACCTTTGGACAACCTTTTGAAACTCTTGTATGCTGAAAGAACTCTTGAAACCGGTACCTATTGGAACATTGCTTTTGAGAAGCCTTGCCAATCTCTTGAATATTAGAAACTGAAATATTGTATGAGTTAGCTATGCTAAATCATTTTGTTATTTTCTTGCTTAAAACTTCATGAACCTTTTCTTCACTGTAACCAGCATAAATCTTATAAAATAAATCATTAGCCTTTTAATTGACTGTGTCTATGACTGTGGGATTCCAAGCCTAAATCTAAGTGCCTTGTGTGTGTGTGAGTGTGAAACCACCTACCAAAACCTAAGACATTTTTTGGGAGTGTGAACAGTCCTGGCTAGGTCTCAGCCTGGCAGGAAAAGTGTCACACTGGATTTGAAGCTTGGCAGGGGTTACTCTGGACCCCTGGCCTGGAGGCTTAACTTTTGCTTCTCGGGAGGGAACAAGATAGGCAGAGTTGGTGGCAGCTACTCATTGAACTTGGGGTGGAAGCCCGGAGTTTAATGTTTTGTTTTTTTGGGGAAACTTTTGACCAAACCAAAGCAGCCCAGCTGGTGAAGGCCGGTTGGAGCTCTATGACAAAGCTTCCTTTGGAGAAGCTCTATTCTCTTGGCCAAAACAAGACCAAGAGCTGACTGCAGTACAGATCATGAATTGTTAATATCGAAAATCAAGATAAAGCTTAAGAAAAACACCAAAACATTCATAGCACCAAAATACTACCTAAGCAGTATTCCTGAAGAGTTTAAAGACCATGTAAGGAATAGATTTGCATTATTGAGTTCAAGTGAATGTAAACCTGAAGAATTATGGGTGGAAACTAGAGATCTTCTAAGGAAGAATGTGCAAAGAGTATTCCTGTCGCTAAAAGAAATGAAAAACCTCAATGGATGTCTGAGGAAACTCTTAAAATAGCCAAAGACAGACGAGAAGCAAAAGGAGAAGGTGACAGAAACATACATCAAATACATGGGAATACATGAACTGAACAGGACAAAATAAAGAAAAGGTGGGAACAATACACAGAAGAACTGTACGGAAGAGATGAAAGGATGACAGATTCTTTCCAAGAAGAATTTTTTGAAGAACCACCTACAGTTTTAGAAAGTGAAGTGAAAGCTGAACTGAGAGCAATCGGGAGAAACAAATCACCAGGAGCAGATGGGTTATCAATAGAGTTATTCCAAGCCACAGAAATGGAGTCCGACAAAATCTTGACAAGAATATGCCGACAGATACGGAAAACAAAACAACGGCCCACAGCCTGGAAACGATCCATTTACATTCCAATTCCCAAGAAAGGAGACATCAAAGATTGCGGCAACTATCGGACCATCGCATTAATTTCTCAAGCAAGTAAAGTGATGCTCAAAATCTTACAGCAATGGAATGGAATGAGAAATGCCTGATGTTCAAGCTGGATTCAGAAAAGGATGTCATGGGCAAAGAGATAAATGCAATATAAAAGCTAATAGAAATACATGGAACAGATGGATTTGTAGAATTTTCCTATTTAAAGTTAATAAAACACCATTAAAGGCTTGTCTTTTATTTGTAACTAGGCAAGCCTAGACATGCCTGACCATGTAACTCCTTTTGGAATCCAGACTTCTCTGAAATCCTACTCTGTTGAAAAACTGGTTTCTGAAATCCTATTCCTTTTAGAAAACCAAGTTTCTGGAATCCAACCTAAGTTTCTGGAATCCAGGTTGTTACTAGCAATGACTGCATAGAGCTGGAAATCCAAGCATAGAGCTGGAAATCCAAGCATTGAGCTGTGACTGATTGAAAACATTATCAAACAGTGTTGTATAAGTTGTTTTAAGTTTAAAAATGAATAATTACAGTAGAATGTCAGTAAATATATTTATGTTAGAATATTCTTTAAGAGATGTAAAATGCTGGTATTTTTATCCATTATAAAGGTATAATAAAACACAAACTGACTGTTAAGCATATGTGGATATGTCCAGGAAAAGGAAGTCCTTATCTGGTAGCCTGCAAGAATACAGTAGAAGGAAGTCCTTATATGATATCCTGGATTTACTGGATTCATACAGCAGTTGTGCGCAAACTCAGAATACATCTCACAGATCCAATCCGATAAAAAAATCAGGAAACCCAGATATCAAAAATATATAAAAGAATGGCTCTTCTAGCCTAGAGTTAAGAGTTCCTAACAGGTTACTACCCTCTGGCCTAAATGGATCTCTCCATCCCTTGCATGGGATGTAAGCTCTCAGACCTTGATCCTTGCGTGGATTGAGGCTCTTAGAGCTTTCCAGTCCTCATGGACTGGAGGAGCTTAGATCCTTCCAAGTCTTTGCGTAGACATGGAGGTTCTAAGAGCTCCCTATAGATCTCTCCATCCGTTGTACGGAGGCACTGAGAGCTCCTTCATTCTAGCATGGATTAAGGAGTTTTCACTAAGATCTATCTAGCCCTTGCATGGACACTTCAATCCTTATAGACATGGAAGTTCTTACACTTCCCTTAGACTAAAGTTTTACACAGAACTCTTTAGTCTTTGCATGGATTAAAGGTTCATGCAGCTTTCTAGCTCTTGCCTGAACTAAAGGTTCACACACAGATCTCTCTGATCTTGGCAAAAACAGAGAGACTCAGTTCTTAAATGAACTCAGAAAATACTCAGAGATTTCTCTGGTCTTTACATACACCAAAGATACTCAGAGACTCCAATAACTCTTAAAGGTTTTAAACTCTTAGGATGTGTAAACCTTTAAGACAGTCATGTCCAAAGTCTGGCCCGGGGGCCAATTGCGGCCCCTGGGCTGGTTTAATATGGCCCCCCAGCCCGTTTTGCAGAGAGAGAAAAGGGGGCGCGTGGGGGCTGCACCTGTGCTTTGCATCCCCGACCGAGGGGGCGACACTTGGGTGGAGGGTCGCCTTGATTGGCTGTCTCAGCCCCACCCCCCCGGAATGAAGGCCAGCAAGTCTGAAACCCTAGAGAGGCCACTTCCTTCTTACCCAGAGCCCGCACGTGGGGCCTTTGTTGTTCTGACACGTGGAAAAGCAGCAGCAGCTCCTCCCGAGTGGGTCAAGGGGGATGCTGAGGATGGGTTGGGGGGGACTCGAGGGTGGGAAAGGTGGCGAGGGGGAAGGGAAATGCAAGGGAGGTCAGAGGCTGGCCCCAATCTGGGAGAGGAAAGACACTCCCCCACACACAAACACTGAAAAGCCTGGGGGTGGGGGGGTTGCTCTGTCTGGCTCTCCTCTTTCCTCCTTCCTCTCTGCAGAAGGCTGGGGTGGGGGAAATGCAGCCCCTTCCCTGCATTGCGGAGGCCTCGCGAGGGATCCAGATTTGCAGGGTGGGTGGGAGGGAGGGAGGGAGGGAGAGACTGGATGGGTCTTGGGTGGGGGGATTGTGAGTCAAGAAAAGGCAGGGGGGAGAGGGGGCTGGATTTGGAGGCAGGGAGTGTTTGGAGTCAGACCCCCCAGCAGGTTCTCTCCAAGGCAAGTGGCTGCTTAGAAAGAAGGGATGGGGTGGCGGAAATAAATGACTCCTGGCATGTATCGTGTTTGGAAATGAGGCGCGTTCAGACGGGGCCGAGTCTGCAGAGGACACCCGTGTTCATTCCGGAGGTCAAAGCCCCGAGAAGAGCAAAGAGGTCAGAAGGAAAGAAGAAGAGAAGAGTTGGTTTTTATAAGCCCACTTTCTCTACCACTTAAGGGTGGCTTACAATCGCCCTCCCCTTCCCCTCCCCACAAGATACCATAAGAGAGCTGTGACTAGCCCAAGGTCACCCAGCTGGCTTCGTCTGGAGGAGTGGGGAAACAAATCCAGCTCACCAGATTAGCCTCCGCCGCTCATGTGGAGTGGGGGAATCAGACCCGGTTCTCCAGATCAGAGTCCACCACTCCAAACCACCGCTCTTAACCACTACACCACGCTGGCTCTCATGGGGAGAAAAACTCCACATTCCTCCCTGCACGGGAGATGTCAGAGTGTTTGAATCTTGGACTCCATGAGAATGAAAACCAGTTTATTTCCTGGCTCAGATGAGGGGAGGACAGAATACCCCCGGCATGGTTGAAGGGAGAGAGTCCACAGTCCCAGAGAGGCACATGAATGGTGGGGGGAGGGGGGAGGAAGAGTTCCTGCTCCCTCCCTACAGAAGGAAGGTTGGAGATTTAGAAGCTGGGGGGCGTCCAGTGAGCTGAAAGGGGCTTTGGGGAAAGTAAGGAATGTAGCCATGGTTTTTGTGGTGCAGTCTGTGGTTATGGGCATAATAAGTATGCCGTTTGCAATAAGCTTTGCATAAAATAGTTAATTTGCATTTAATTAATTTAATTAAGAATGTCAGGCAAAATGGTCGGCCCTCCCGCATGTTCCCTTCATCAAATCGGGCTCTCTTTGAAAAAAGTTTGGACACCCCTGCTTTAAGACTTTAAGAGTTTGTACTGGGAAGTTTCACAGATGGCATGACTGGGAAAAGTATGCCTACGTCTTATACTGATATTCTAGATACTTTGAATTAAGATACTTTTAACTAAATCAAATATTATTTACTGAACTAACCATTTTTACAGATTTCTGTAACGGTTATATTTTCTGAATGAAACGTTATTACTGTTTTAAGGGTTGAAAGTCTCATCTAAGGAAAAATTGAGATTGTTTAAGATTGCTTGCAACATGATCATGTTTTAAGACTCATGTCTAAGCTTTTGTAATATTTAAAAACTTTGTAACCATCTACATAAATATATATACTTCATTATGTTAATACTGTACATACATTCACACATTTTACATATTTTTGAAGCAATTCAATGAAAAGTAAGAAAGCAGTTGAGTCCTGCTTATTAGGTGTCTCATTGAATAAGATAACCTACTTCTTCTCAGGAAGGGGTCGATTCTAAGAGCATAGGCACTGAAACGCACTGACCCGCTTCAAGGAAGAGGCACTAGAGATCATATTGCAAATACACGCTGGTTACTGGAGCATGCGAGAGAATTTCAGAAGAAAATCAGCTTGTGTTTCACAGATTACAGCAAAGCTTCTGTGTGGATCACGAAAAGCTATGGCTGGTTTTAAAGGAAATGGGTGTGCCACAACATCTGATTGTTTTGATGTGCAACCTTTACTCTCGCCAAGAGGCCACAGTTAGAACAGAATATGGAGAAACAGAATGGTTTCCAATTGGCAAAGGTGTCAGACAAGGATGTATTTTATCTCCCTATCTCTTCAATCTATATGCAGAACATATCATTAGGAAAAACGGATTAGATTTAGATGAAGGTGGAGTGAAAATTGGAGGGAAGAACATTAATAATTTGAGATATGCCGATGACACTACAGAATTGGCAGAAAATAATGAAGTTGAAAGTTAAAAGAGAAAGTGCCAAAGCAGGACTACAGCCGAACATCAAGAAAACAAAAGTAATGACTACAGGAGAATTAAACAACTTTAAGGCGGACAATGAGGAAATTGAGCGAACTGTGACTGGCCCAAATTACCCAGCAGGCTTCAGGTGGAGGAGTGAGGAATCGAACCTGGTCCTCCAGATTAGAGTCCTCCACTCTTAACCACTACATCACACAGGCTCTCTACAAGAAGTGACCATGATATCCAGTCCGGCAACTACACAGAAAGTTTCCTTATAGTTGTGATGAAAGCCATAAATTGCTGGTTTTCAGCCTTTGCTGGGGCTGGGGGGGAACACAGGATTTCACAAAGTGAATCCCAAAGTTCAAAGGGGACCCCCATGGTTTTAGGAAGAGGTGCCAGTTGTTGGGAGGGCAGGTAACGCCGAAAGGCATCTAGGTAACAGCTGTAGGAAAGTGCCTTTGGCCGCCTGCTTGACTGTCCTTAAGTAACCCCCCACCTTTTCCTCGAATACCCAATATTTAAGGATACAGCAGCCCCTCAAGAGCCACAGCTGAGCTCAGCCCCAGAAAGAGCTTCTGAGGTAGGTGGGGCTGAGAGAGTTCTGAGGGAACTGTGACTGGCCCAAGGCCACCCAGTAGGCTTCAGGTGGAGGAGCGGGGATTTGAGCCCGGTTCTCTAGATTAAAGCCCACAATCCAGGGTAAGGGGGACAGATACATTCCAGATCACAGACGGAGGGGATGACTGTAATTCTATCTGTGGGACAAGTGTGTTGTAATGGTTGGCAACTGAGCAATTAGGAGGTGGCCCCTTCCAGAGTTTTCATGAGGCCCTCTCAGTCCCACCTTGACCTCAGGTCAGGACACTGGCTTGGGTGATGGCCGCAACCCTGACCTCAATTGACCCTGGGCCAGCCAGGTGGCTTGGGTCACTCTACTCGGCCATGGCGAATATCACTTTCACTGCCATGCCACCACCTCGAGGCTCCCAGCGGGAAGCAAGTGGCTGGACAGGACTCAAAACCATATGTTGCTGCTGTTCAGTATTCTGATTCATGTTTCATCCCACTGGCAGCCACGTGCAACACCTCTGAAAAAGCCTTACCCAAAGAGGCCACACTCTCACAGTTGTCCTGCATGACTTCTTTGTAAAGAGCTCTTTGGCCCGGATCCAGCAGGGCCCACTCTGCCTCGGTGAAATGCACGGTCACCTCCTCAAAGGAAACTGGAGACTGAAAGAAAGAGCAGATTCCCTCGTAAGATCAAGCCAGACAGAGATGGCACCCTAGAAGGGGGCATTCTGGGAGGGTGCAGGATGGAGAGCTTGGCATGGGTAAAGGGTGTGGCGTTCAGGGCCTCTCTCGCTTGAACACCAGAGCAGCAACTGCAGAAGCAACCCTCTTCCCCCCCCCCCCCGATCTGGTAAAAAGAAAAAGGCAAAAAATGAAGGCAAATTACCTGGAATTTTTGACTATCTTACAGATCAATGGGATATGTATGATGTCTGGAGATTGACAAATGGTAATAAGAAGGGATATACTTATTTTTCATTAAGACATCTTACACACTCCAGGATAGATATGTTATGGCTTTCGAAAGGGTTGATAAACAGATCAGAGAATCCAGAGATTTTACCTAAGGTGCTATCAGACCATAATGCAGTAACAGTAAAAATTAAAGTAGGAGATAGAAGACATAAACCTTGGATAATAAATGAAGTTCTTTTAAAAAATACTAAAATAGTGGATAAACTGAAGGTGGATGTACAGAATTATTTTAATGAAAACATAGATAAAGGCACTCGGGAGGATATAGTTTGGAATGCCGGTAAGGCGGTGATTAGAGTATTAATTTAACAGAATACAAGATGGTTTAAGGAAAGGGAGGCAAAGAAAAAACATATTTTGGATGAAATAAGACAAGGGGAACGACAGCTTAGAAAATCTCAAGATAGAATATCTAAACAGGAACAGCTTGACAAGATTAGAACATGGCAACATCAGTATGAATTTTTAATAGCGGATGAAACTGAACGGAAAATCATCTTTAATAAACAAAGATTCTTTGAACATGCTAATAAGCCGGGTAAAATGTTAGCATGGTAACTCAAGCATAAAGAGAAAAAAGTACCAATAATCCAAATTAAAAGGAAGGGTAAGATAACACGAGATAAAGGTGAGATAATAGAAACATTTGTGGAATATTATACAAATTTATATAGAAAGAATCTAGTTTTAGAGAAAGATATGGATGCATATCTCATTAAATCTGATTGGGGAAAAATAATTCAAGAAAACAAAGAATTACTGGATTCTCCAATAACTAGAGCAGAACTAGAAGAGGTAATAAGTAAAAGTAAACTAAATAAGTCACCAGGGCCAGATGGATTTACCGCATTTTACTATAAAGTATTCAAACACCAGTTAATCCCTTATTTATTAGATGTGATGAACTTATGTTTGATAAATGGCATTATTCCTCAAACATGGAAACAAGCAAATATAACATTAATACCTAAGGTGAACTCGGATATATCGGAAGTCAAAAACTACAGACCGATTTCACTATTAAATAATGATTACAAACTATTTGCTGCAATTTTAGCTATGAGATTGAAAAGGGTATTAAATCAAATAATACATGAAGATCAAGCAGGGTTTTTGCCAGGGAGATTAATTAGTCAGAATGTAAGGGTGGTAATAGACCTTTTAGAATACGCGGAACAAGATACAATTGCGATAGCTATGATATTTTTAGATGCGGAAAAAGCATTTGATAACGTGAACTGGCAGTTTATGATTAAAATATTAGAATTTATGGATTTTGGTGAGAATTTTAGAACTGCCATTAAAAGTGTATAAACTCACCAAACCGCTAATTTGCTGATAAACGGAATATTATCACCGAAGATTGAGATTCAAAGGGGAACAAGACAAGGATGTCCTCTTTCCCCCTTGTTGTTCATTTTGGTATTAGAATTGTTATTGAAAAATTTAAGACAAAACGATGAAGTTGTTGGTGTAAGAATTGGGAGAAATCAATATAAAGTTAAAGCATATGCAGATGACTTAGTATGTTTTTTGATTGATCCGATTGAGCAAATTGATAGTTGGAATAAAATTTTGGAGGTTTATGGACAGCTTTCAGGTTTTAAAGTTAATAAAAATAAAACTATGATATTGGTTAAAAATATGACTCTTTCACAACAGCAAATACTGACTAAAAAGACAGGATTTAGCATTGAACATAAAGTTAAATATTTAGGTATATGGATATCAAATAACAATCTCAATTTATTTCAAAATAATTATGTAAATCAATGGCAACAGATAGCAAAAGATTTAAAAAGTTGGGGAAAAATACCATTATCATTGTGGGGATGAATTTCAGCAATTAAAATGATGTTACCTAAAATGCTCTTTTTGTTTCAAAACCTACCAATAGTGAAAGGCGCACAGATGGGAATTAAAACCTTTATTTACTTCTTTTCATACCATATATATGCATGCCACCCAAATCGTAAATTAAATCCCTCTAATTCCAATAATTTCGGATTCTCTAATAGAATCCAATTTTTTATCCAGGTGAAGCAAGCTGCTTGATAGTACATTCTCAAATCTGGTAATCTCAACCCTCCTGTTTCTTTCAATTCCGCTAAAGGTTTTAATTCCCATATTATTAGGAAAAGTTTATTGCAAACATGGAACAAATATAAAGGTTTCCTGGAAAATAAAACTCCCAGTTGGATTAATCCCATAGAAGCTTATACGAGAAGGGGTGTACATCTAAATCTGGATAGCAATATATATAGAGAACTGATAGAATATAGAGATGGTATATGGATGCTGAAAACTAGAGAAGCTGAACTATTGGTACGTGTGCTGAATAACGTTAGTTAAAGCAATTGGGCAGCACCACAGCTCACAAATTACAAATAGAAGAATTCAATAGAAATCACACATTTCATTAGGCATAAGCAAAATATATTCAAGCAGCCTACTATAAAACGCCAATCATTAAGAAACAAAATACAATAGCAAATAAACAGGTTGCTTCACCATATAATCCTAGGTATAGTTATAAATCAACTGGTTACTTCACCATGTAGTCCTGATCAATAATGTGCAGTAAGCAATCAAAATAGTCCCAAAATAATATAAACTGATAATCCAAAAGTCCTCAAGCGGTTACTCCACCGTTGTTGAAAGTTTATGTGCACACTTCAAGAAGATAACTCTGACAAAGACAGAATATTTAAAATGTTACCTAAAAAAACCTTTGTACAGAAAACGCCAAATGCAGATATGACTAAAGTTTGGAACTCTATGAGACGGAAAGTAAGATCAGAATCACATGCGGTTACCCTGTCTGAATATATTAATAATCATATCATTCCCAGAGGACTTAGAATCCAGAAATCTCCTGCTATGTATAGAACAGACAAGGAATTTAATAGCAAGTGGATTGCTATATTGAATAAATGCTCATATGACCTGATGATGCTGATAATTGAAAGGTCTATCAAGGAAGTAGAAACGGCTGAGGAGGAAGCTGAGAAACTAAAAGCTGACATTAAAAAAACTGTGTCGGATGAGATATTTGTGAATCAATTAGAACAATTGGAGAAGGACCTAAATAAATATAGCTCTGATATAGAGGTATATAAAAAACGTAAATTTCTTAGGGACAAAGAGGACTTTGATAAGGAGAGAGTTTACTTTTGGATTAATAGAGAGAAAAAGGACCGTCCCTTTAAGGGCGGCGTCAGTGCCAGAAATTTCTCGGATTCAGAGGGCTCCTCGGAGGATAGGGGCGGTTCTAGCATTTCTAGTAATGGTTCCTATGGTTCATCCTATTTTCTTCGTTCTAATCGTCGGGATTTTCCTTATTTCCCACGACCTCAACGGGGTCCCCCCCGGGACCGCGGAGAACACAAAAACCGACCTGATAGTTAACTTGTCCTCACGAGACTTCACACAGGAAGAGAAAGATATTTTAAACCTTGGATTGGGATTTGTTCCTACTCCAGTATATTCAGGATTTCAGACCCGCATAGACCTTTATAAGTTGTTTCGAAACATTAAACTAAAGGAGTTCTTTAAAGGACAAGAGAGGGTCACTAATGAATATCACCAATTTCGTGCGGAGTCTTTATTTAATCCTAAAAACTCAGGTTTCCAGATCAATACTTTTCAAACTTTAGTATTAAGAGATGTTGACAAGTTGGAAAAACGAAGGAGATGGCAATGGGAAAGGACTAATTTCACTGCTGAACAATTACAACTTTTAGAAAATATTTCTTCTGATCCCAGTATTACCTGTCGGCCAGCTGATAAAGGAGGTGCTTTGGTAATTTTGGACTCTCATTCTTATCACCAGGAGAACTTGAGACAACTTAGTGATAGACAATTTTATCAACCTTTGCTGTCAGATCCTACTAGTAGGATCATGAACATCATTAAGACTGTAGTCTATGAGGGACTAGCTCTCAACTATATAGAAAAAGCCACTGCAGATTTTCTTTTGGTTCAACATCCTTGTGTCCCTATTTTTTACAGTTTACCAGAAATACACAAATCATTAAGAGACCCACCTGGTCGTCCTATTATTTCCGCAATAGGCAGCATCCTTGAACCTATTTCTCGGTTTGTTGATTTTTTCTTACAACCATTTAGTAAGTCAACTGATTCTTATATTAAAGACACCAGGGACTTCATTAATAAGATTGAAGGTTTAACTTTACCAACGGAGGCAGTATTAGTCACGTTTGATGTTTCATCTCTTTACACCAATATTCCATTGGAAGAAGTCAGGTGTATTATTGAAAGGCTTTTGGACACAAGGACTGATTTATCTATTCCGACTCATTTCATTTTAAGTTTGATTGATATTATTTTTGAGAACAACTTTTTTAGGTATCAGGATTCTTTTTACCTACAAACGCAGGGAGTAGCAATGGGGCGGCATGCGCCCCTTCAGTGGCCAACATATATATGATTGCTTTTAAAGAGAGCTGGAGTACTCATTCAACATTTCGTGAGCATGTTCTTCATTATTTCCGTTTCATCGATGATTTATTCTGTATACTTGACACAGCTGATTCATATGATTCTATCTTCAGTATTTTGAACTCCTTAAACCCTCATCTCAAGTTCACCGGACTGTGTGATAGGCAGCAGATAGCCTACTTGGACGTGTTGGTCTTTAGGACCCAGGGGAACACCATTGCCGTTAAACCCTATTGTGGGTGCTGGGTTGCATTTCACTTCTAATCATCCATTACACTTACGGCGTAACTTACCATTTAGCCAGCTGTTAAGACTTAAACGGAACTCTACAAACCTTTCTGATTTTTACCCAGCAGCACGAGAATTGTGCCATAATTTTAAATCAAGGGGTTATAGAAATGCCCTTCTCTCCACGGCACTTGAAAAAGTAGCCCACAGGGACAGAAAGTCTCTTTTGAAACCATCTATACAGCATGATAAGAAATTCAATGGTGTTTTTGCTTCCTTACAGTTTAATCATTTAACTTATGAAATACAACGCATAATTCGCCGTCATTGGCACATCCTATATAATATTCCAAGATGCTCAGAACCTCCTTTATTCGGTTTGAGAAAAACCAAATCTCTTCGTAACTTTCTTGTTCACATTGACAGCCCCAAGAGTAAACCTAGGATTAACATCCGGGGACACTACAAGTGCGGCACATGTGCGATGTGCCCATATAGCCTTCCTATTAAGGAAGTAAGTTCCTCTAGCCTTAATTTTAAGTATTCTTTACAACAATTTACCAATTGTCTGTCCAAAAATGTTATTTATGCGGTCCTTTGTCCATGTTTAAAAATTTATGTTGGTTCGACATCTTGCCAATTAAAAACACGTATCAGTGAGCACAGAACCAGGATCCGGTCTAAGGTCCTGGAGGCGCCACTCACAGAACACTACCTGCATCATAATCATTCGGAAAATGACATTCGCTTTTTTGCCTTATGGCAATATAGACCTCGTCCCTATCAACAAGAGGACATAATCAAAATATTACATCAGCAGGAATTACGATATATTCATATGTTTAAATCATTATCACCTGCAGGACTCAACAATGAGTTTGATTTGTCTAGTTTCCTTTAAGACTTCTATTTCCCTCAGCTGTGCAGACAGAGTAATTTGTTCTTAATGAGGATGCAAACCATGTCTCATTACCAGCTATCAGAGATAGTAAGAAGCCCTTTGGGTCGCTGGTCAGGATCTGGTAAGGCAAAATATTATATACTTATTACTATTAAAAAAAAATTCTTTGGTTTATGAGCACAGTATTAGGAGATAATCACTAGGCTTTTCTTTCATGTTTATAGAGGTCTCTTGGACCATATATGAATTATCATGAATTGAATGTGGATACATGAATTTATAGATGGATGAATTTACAACTGAAGAAGCTATTGTGAAACGCACACAAGATCCGGAAGTGTCGTTTTGTCTTCTATTTTGTTGAAACTCTTTGTTTGCAGCCTTCTCTTGGAACGGATTGTCCTCCATTTCATTAAAGCCCTTGTTTAGTTCTTTTTGGAACCTGCACATTATCTTCTTGAAGTGTGCACATGAACTTTCAACAACGGTGGAGTAACCGCTTGAGGACTCTTGGATTATCAGCTTATATTATTTTGGGACTATTTTGATCCCGAAAACTAGAGAAGAGCTTCAAATTAAAGATTGGTTTATGTATTATAAATTAAGAGATATATTCAACAAAGATAACAAGACTGGCTTTAATCAAACTAAATCCAAATTTGAAATTATATTAACTAAGGGAAATAAAGGATTGATAGGACGGATTTATAAACTATTGATAGAAATGAATCTAGAACAGGAAAGGATTAAACCAGTGATGGTGAAATGGATGAGGGAACTAGGTTATAATATAGATTTGGAAATATGGGAAAATTTGTGGAAGAAGGAATTTAAATTTACTATTACTAACGAAATAAGAGAAAATTTATATAAAATGTTTTATAGATGGTATATAACCCCAATATTATTAAGTAAAATGAAAAAAGAGGAGGAGGGTCTTTGTTGGAAGTGCGGAACAGAGATAGGTACATTTATGCATGTTTGGTGGTTTTGCAAAAAACTCAAGAGATTTTGGCGGTTAGTTTTAAAAGAAACTAACAATGTGATTAAGTCAAAAATAAAAAAAGCAAGCCTCTCCCCCCCCCCCCCGAGAAAGGAAGGGGGACTCAGGTGTCCCCCGCTCATCTCCCCTACCTGGACCAGAGGTGAAGCAGCAGCTTCCGCAACTCCACAAAGATGACGGCTTAATAGCATCTGTCCACTGCCTGCAAGGGAGACAACGGAGGAAGGAAGAATGTTAGCCTAGACTTACTATTTCATTTACTTGTTTGAATCCTACTTCACACACATCCATTTCCAGGGTGGATGTATTATTTTTTGTGCGTGCTGTAAGCACTTGTTTCCACTGAAAGTCCAATAGCCACATCAAGAGACGGATAGTCCAAAAGAGTTGGTTTATTGGTAACAGGTATGCAGAGCTTAGAAACCAAAAGACAGGAACGAAGGGGGAAGGGTGTACACTTGGTTATATGGAGAAACTCACAGTACAGTCATATCATGATAACACCGTTCAGACTACCAGGCTCCCACAAAGCTCCCAGGCCCTGAGAAGCTATGCCAGCTGGAGGCTGTTCTGATAAACAACCTTGAAGCTGGAGGCAAACGGAGAATCCAAAAGTCAGCCTGACAAGTGCGCAGTCAAATCACAGCTGACTCGTGGCAAGAGACATTCAGAGGTGGTTTCCCATTGCCTGCCTCCGTGTCACGCCCCTGGTGTTCCTTGGAGGTTGCCCATCCAAATACCAACCAGGGCCGACCCTGCTTAGCTTCTGAGATCTGCCAAGATCAGGCTAGCCTGGAGCTATCTAGGTCAGGGCTTGTACTATGTGCACTCAAGTAAATTCATCATGATTTTTTAGTAAGTGGTGAGAGAGGCTGAAAAGAAGCACCAGAGACCCATAAGCCTTGGGCTGCTCTTAAATGCTGCTGACACTTCTGTGAGACATGAAATTTGTCCTGTGGAGCTCAAAAACATGACAGCAATCCTGCTGGATGAGACTAAAGATCCAGACATGCCATTCTCCTGACGAGTCTGGGCTGGTGGAAGAAAAAGAGGGGACAGAAATGAGGTCGCACAATATGTCTTAGAGACGTCTGTCCAAAAACCCAGACGTGACTTTAGCACATCTGAAAAATCTAGGGTAAAATCAACAGGTCCCCACAGCATCTGTGTCCAGGTGTTCAGCTGGATGCGACATCAACGTGACATAAATCCGTCTAATCCCCCTTCAAGTGAGCGACCATCACTACATCCTGTGGTACCAAGTCCCACAAGCTCACTCTGTGTTCGCGGCAGACCTATTTCCTTTCTCTACCCAACAACTTCACTATGTGCCCCAATCCCATCCAGCCACAAAGTACCCTTACCATGTGAGGGGGCATCTGGGGCATGCTCTTGGAACTCAGCCTGCTGCCCTTCCTCCGACAGACCTCCTTCTGCCTCAGAAAACTTTGCTTCTGTCTTCATGGATGATCCCCACGTCTGAAAAAACAGCAAGAAAGACAGGTAAGGAAAGCATGGAATGGGCTGAGGAGATGGATCCTGCCCCACTCCCAGAATCTTCCATCGACCAACAAAGCTGCTTCAAGCACAGGGGCCAGAATCAGGGTTGGTGGTTTTCCAGACTAATCAATTCTCTACAGGTATGAATATTTGGCAGAGAAGCCTATGATAATGTCGTTGCTTGAAGGGAGTGAAGGAAACCTGCTCACCTGCTCTGCCTGCCTCTTCTCCTCTGCCTGACTCAAGAGGAAACCTTCGGCCAGGGCCACCGCCTGGGAACTGGTCTCCGGCCCGCACCCTCTGACCCAGCGCTGCATTTCCTGGGGCAGGATGGTTAGGAACTGCTCCAGGATCACCAGGTCCAGCATCTGCTTCTTGGAATGCCTCTCCGGCTTCAGCCAGTGCTTGCAAAGTCCATGAAGCTGGCTGCAAACCGCTCGGGGCCCATCGGACTCACGGTAAAGGAACTGCTGGAAACATCGGCTATGTATATCTGCAGTCCTCATTTCCTGATCCAGGATCTCTGGCAAAGCTCTTTCCCAGAATTCAATACCACTGTCTGCTTGGATGGGATGGGGACCTTTCCTTGATCTCTTGCAAATTCCTGGTCCTTCTGGGTCCTGCTGTTCCATCTCCTTCCCCTTCTCTTCGGTAGCCTCTGACTGTGGAAAGATACTCTTACTCTCGTGGCTATGAAAAGGAAAAAATGCCAAAAAGGTAGAAAGAGTCCAAAAGAAAGAACAGCTATATCACCCACCCTTGTCAACAGGCACCTCAGGATTGCCCTGGTGGATGGGAAGGAGCTTCATTGTCATCGTTTGTGGATCAGGACTAATGTTACGGTGCTATATTATTTTCCATCTCAGGCTTTTGAATGAGATGCCTGTTTGGTGCTCAGGAAAGCAAACATCGGTAGTGGAAGATAGGAGCTTGGCCTCCCATGCCTGGGGATCAATCTGTCGAGGGGCAACAGCTCAAGGTCAACTGCAGCCCAGGACAAAACGACTGGTGAAGGCTTACCCATGGCAGATCTCTCCCTCAAGAGGCTTGAAGCATCAGGCAGCACTTCTGTCCAGCAGAGGGTCAGGGGCAGAGGTGTGTCTGACCTCTTGAGGGGAGGGCATAATGGATGCTGGGAGGAACAGGAGCAGGGGGAGGCATTGAACACCCAGGCAAGCAGCATGTGGGTGGAGCACCGGCCAAAATGAACAGCATTTGGGGCAGCCAGTCAGCATGGATGATTCATCCCCTGTGACCACACCTGGGACTCCTTTCTGGGCCTCCTGACAACCACCATGGCTGAGAATTTATTTTTATTCACAAAATTCAGACCCTGCTTTTCTGCCCCCACAAGGGACACCAATTCAGCTCATAAATAAAAGCATACTTTTAAAAATATATCCCTTATCTATAGTATGCTTTACTCCCTGGGAGTCCAGGTGGATTACCTTTAGTCACCTTTGTGAGTCTGGACAGAGTGGGACGTTCAAAAAACCCAGTAAACAGGGTTTGGGTTGTGGAAGCAACCAGACATCTAAAAAACAGAACGGAAGCAAAGCATAAATGTTAACACATCACAGTAAATTAGGCAAAATTACAGCATAGGATCCAGCTTACAACAACCTATACACAGTAGTATAGAACACAATTTTTTATGATTTGTCCAGGTAACTTTGTGAATAATTTCATTCAGTGCTACCCTAGCGCAGAAAATCAGGAAAGTGCATGTCTTCCTGGCCTCCACAGGCAGGCTGTTCCACAATATGGGTGCGACAAAAGAGAAGGAACATACATGTGCAGTTGTTGATTTTGCCCATTCGCCAGTTGGCACCTGCAGAAGGTCCTGCTCAGGTGAGTGAAGCTGTCGTGGTGGAATATAGGGGGGAGAGACTGTCGCACAAGTACCATGAATGGCTTTCTGTGTGATAGCCAATACTTTTAATTGAGCCCGGGAACGGATGCTCGCCTGGACCAGGATGGCCCAGGCTAGCCTGATCTCATCTGATCTAACACAGACAAGACACAGTTGATACTGAGCCAATGCAGAGACTGCAGAGTGGGAATAACATGCCTGCTCCGTCCAGCTGCCGATAACAGTTGAATTGTGGCATTCTGAACAAATGGTAGTTTCTGGATTGATTTTGAGGAGAGACCAATGTGCAGTGCATTACAACAGTCTCCTCTCAATGTCACCACGGCATGGATCCAGGGGACAGCCGTATCAAGGTAAGGGCCCATTGTTGCAGCTACACTGAATTGGAAGGAAGCCTTGTTCTTTTTTTTTGGCAACTGCTTTCACTCGCTCCTCTAGCAATAATGTTGGGTCCAGTATAACCCCGAGGCTGTTAACTGTGCCAGCAAGGGTCAGCTGAATCCCAACAAAAGACACAGCATAAGATCCTTCCAGACCTCCACCTTCCAAAGCAGCATTTCTTCTGTCTTTCCAGGACTTAGATTCAGCTGGTTCACACTTGGCTATTGAACCTGTCGCGGGACAATGCTTTTCAGTGCCTATGCTCTTAGAATGGACCCCTTCCTGAGGAGAAGTATGTTATCTTAGACACCTAATAAGCAGGACTCAACTGCTTCTTACCGGAGTAAGCTTTCTCTTGAAGTGCGCCAATAAATTATGAAAAGGGACATGAGTGTACGTACAATTTTACATAATGTAGTATATGCATGTAGATGGTTACAAAGTCATAAAATGCTACACAAGTTCAGACATTATGAGTCCTGAACATGTTCACGTATGCAAGAAATCTTAAGCAATCTCTATGGCTCTATACGAGAGAGTATCAAACCTTAAAACAATAATAATATTTCATTCAGAATAAAAGTTACAGAAATCTTGCAAATATGGTTAGTTCAGTACATAAGATCTAATTTAGATAAAAGCATCTTAACTCAAAGTACCTAGAACATCATAAAACATAAGACATACTTCACCTAGTCATGCCATTTGTGAACCTCCCCAGCACAGCAGGGCTTAGAGGGATCTGAAAAGTTCCTAATTCATGTTAGGGATATTTAAACCTTTTTGGTCCTTTAGTCACCAGTCACCAGTTATTTTAGTATTTAAATGTCTTTGGTGTATGCAAGGATTAGAGAAATCTCTGGTTCCATGAGTTCATGTCACAGCTGAAGTCATGAGCCCTTAAAGCATATTTTCAGTCCATGCCAGGACTAAGTTTTTTTAGCCTATGAAAGCCTCTGATCAATATTAAGATCCGGGAAATCTATATGTATGTGCATGCCTTCCATAGTCAGTACTAGTAAGCAATGCAAAGCTTAAAGCCATGTGAATGTCAAAGTTCTGTGTAAGAACTGAGTTCAGAGATCTCTCTGTCAAATATGCAAAGATCTAAACCCCTAGACTCCATACTAAGGTTGTTGGATTCTAAGAGTCTCCATCCTATTCATAAGATGGAGAAGTCTGCAGGCATTCAGTTCAGATATCCAGTCCTAGCAAGGGCTGGCTATCCTGAAAAGAATCCCCCTTTAAGGGAGTTCTCCAGTCTCACAGGAAGATTTGTAAATGTTGGAGAAATCTGTAAGTACCCAGCTCACACAAGGACTGAATACGTAGAGAGATCTCTTTAGGCCTGAGAGCCTCAGTCCACGCAAGAATCAAGGCTCCGAGTCTTTACATCCCAGGTAAGGGATGGAGAGATCCATTCAGGTCAATGGGTATCAACCTGTTAGGTTCTTGGCTAGGAAGTTCCTCCTTATATACTTTCCAAGATCAGTATCCTTCCTTACCCTTGATGATGCTTGGCAGGATTTGATCTTGAGATTGTTCCAGTACATCAGCGCTTTTTGGAAATTTGAGCAACAGCTCTCACCTTATAAGGCTTTCCTGTTAGGTCTTTGCTGACCTGGCCATTCACTAAACAGTCAGTTTATGGCTTTATGATATTTCTTAAATATATAACTTTTCCCAGCATTCTCCTTGTGTTAAGAATACGGTTAATTTGATCCCTGTATTACTTTAAAAAGACTTTCTTCACTTTAAGAGGACTTAAAACTTCACATAAAATCACATGGTGACATTTCATTACATCATTGCTCACAATCAGCAAATGTTGTCAGAGTACAGAGTCAGAAACACCCCGTTGCTGCCTCTATGGAGGACATCCTGGGAGCCTCCTCGCTGGCTTCGAGGGGGGGAGAGGGGGGGCTCCCATCCCAGCACTATCCAGGCCCGACCACGCTGGGCTTCTGAGCTCCGAGGAGGTCGGGGCCCTCCTGGCCCACCCAGCCCAGGGCTCCAGTTTCCTGCAGGGGTGGTTTTCCCTGTCCCAGAGGGGCGACATTTGTCAGCGCTTGGAGAAGAGTCGTGAGAGCAGCACTGCTCTCCTTGCCAGACGGGGAACCCCCTCCCCACCCCTCCCCTCCCCTCCCCTCCCGCCCCCTCCCACGGCTTACTTGCGAGTCAACCGTCGCAGGGTCCGGCCGCCAGGCTGCAGCCCTTCCCGCCCTCCTTTGCAATGCGGCAGCAAAGCCTCCCTCCTCCTCCTCCTCCTCCTCCTCCCCCCCCAGGAGCCTTTCCGCTTCCGCCCCCTTGCCCGGCCGCTCTAGCAAACAGCTCCGTCGCTTTAACCCCTTCGGTGCTGCAGACGAAGGAAGGAAGGATAGTTATTTATAATATTTATAAATATTTATTTATTTACTATCTTTACAGTCCGCCTCTCTCACTGAGACTAAAGCAGATTACTTACGAATCCGAGTATTTTGCCTTTCCAGGGCTGGA
This sequence comes from Euleptes europaea, assembly GCF_029931775.1. Classification (NCBI taxonomy): domain Eukaryota; kingdom Metazoa; phylum Chordata; class Lepidosauria; order Squamata; family Sphaerodactylidae; genus Euleptes; species Euleptes europaea. The sequence goes on from NC_079316.1 coordinate 4,093,423, forward strand.
GACATTAAGGGAGAAGCAGAAGGGAGAAAACCGTTCCGTGTACATCAGCTTAGCTGGCTTTCCAAGGCAATGCAAGAAGGGTTCACGGACAATCAGGTCTCTTGTTGCTGTTAACCAGGATGACACGACGGAACCTCCATGTTCAGAGGAAGTCTACCTCTGGGGCAAACCACAGGGAGAGTCCATGCGTTCACGCCCTGCTTCTGGCCTTCCTGGAAGCGTCTGGCTGCTCACGGCTGGAAACAGGATGCTGGGCCAGGTGGATCTATTGGCTTTGATCCCACAGACCTCTGCTGATGTTCTTCAAGCACCACGGTTTCGTCCCGCTTTTTGAAATCAGGATGGAAGAGTAGGCCCAAAGCGTGGGGCAGCCCATGTTTTATTGAGCTCTGGCGTGGGTCAACGTTTCCCTGGGTTCACCTCCATGTTGCACAATGAGCATGTGTGCAACACCACACCTGGAGGCTGACTGAGCTCAAACCAGAGCAATGGTGGAGAGACAGTGTCGTCCCCTGCAGGCCTTCTTAGGAAGGAAGGAGGCTAAAACGTTTTTAGATTCATGATCCTATCTTCCTTATAATGGTTATGTGCTGTGTCAGTGCTGTGTTGTGTCGGACTAGGATCTGCGAGACCCAGGTTCGAAACCCCATTCTGCCCTTGGGTCAGTCACATGCTGTCAGCCTAACCTACCTCACAGGGGTGTTCGGAGGATAAAATGGAGGAGAGGAGAATGGTGTAAGCTGCTTGGAATCCCCATTGGGGAGAATGGCGGGGTATAAATGAAGTAAACAAATAAGTTTGGTAGCAATCTTGTGGTACTAGTTAAAGACTAGCCAAACTTATTCCAGCATAAAGTTTTCTGAGTCAGAGCTTACGTCTTCAAATGCTTTGGAGTTTGAGTTGCCAAACTCCAGGGGGTACCTGGAGATCTCCCACTATTATACTTGATCTCCAGATAGTTCATCTCCCTTGCAGAAAATGGCTCCTTTGGAGGGTGGCTTCTGTGGCATTATACCCTGCTGAGGTCCGTCCCCTCCCCAAATCCTGCCCTCCCCAGGCTCCACCCCCAAAATCTCCAGGTATTTCCCAAATCAGACCCAGGCAACCCTATTTGGAGAGTATAACACTATTTGTTCTGAAACCTCTCTCTACATTTTTATCCCCCCCCCCCACCCTTCCAAGGAACTTGGAGCAGCTAATACGGGTCCACATGTTCTCTTTACGATAACTCTGTGAAGTAAGCAGAGAGATTCATAGAGTTGGAAGGGACCACCAGGGTCATCTAGTCCAACCCCATGCACAAATGCAGGATGGGTTTTTATATAATTTGCTAATTTAACAGCTGGCTTTCACTTATCAGTTAGCTGGCACACAGCCATATACCATTAAGTCATCTGCTACTGCAGCTTGAAGGACAGTGACCTTGTAGTAACAATAATATTAAGATAACAGCTAAATATTCTTCATCCCGTTACGTAGTCTAATGTGGAGCCTGTGGGGGTGTTCTGAATGCATTGAAACCTCTTACAGGAGGCTCTCTCATCTCCTTTCCCTGAACCTGTTTCATAGCTTGCTAAGGGGTTGGACACTAAAAATCAGATAACATTCTTGTCAGCCAAGCACGTGGCCATTTAAGTGGCCAGGTACGTGGTGTGAAACAGGTGCAGTGATTAATATGCCATTGAGAAGATTATATTATGAGAACCTTATGAAAAACCTTGAGAAGGGTCATGGGGGCAATTTTAATTGAGAATTTCTCATGCCAAATAGTATATAAGGGTGCAAATATTGTTTATTCTTTGGAGACTCAGCCCGAGTCTTCCCAGTGGTGTGGTATGTATTTTCCATGTATCTATGCATATATAAGATCTGTGTACACTGTGCAATTCCTGTATTAGTCTGCTGTGTCTCTAAGTTATATTCTGTCTTAATCTCTGGAGCTCTTTTTAAAATACTGAAATAGCAATAAAAAGAATTTTATTTCCAGATGTTGCCTCTAAGCCTTACGAGATTTCTCTAACAAGGTCCCATGCTTGTCAATCAAGCATACCTCCTATAGAGATTTCCTCAGATAACGGCTTCGGAGCCCATTTCAGGAACAAGACATAAACTAAGGTGAGCCTGGAAGAAGAGGGGCAAATTTTCCCCAGAACAAAGTCTTCACTTTGTAATCCTACCCTAGGGTTGCCAAGCCCCCGACCTTTCTGAGCCTCTGGGCACCTTGGAAATTCTGACACAGGGTGGTGGGCGCAACACCAAAATGGTTGCCACAGCTGGTGCAGCCAGCCACAGAATATCAAGGAGCAGAGCTCTATTGTATTAGAATTAGTATTACGGTTATTTCTCAGTAATCTTAGAATTAATTCTCAACATTCGTAGAATACATAAAGCTTAAAGCAAGCTGGATTTCAGATTATGGTCTTTCTTTTAATACATTTAAAAAATGTCCATACTACATAATACACGAGAAACATACAATACATTCAATAACACATTTACAACCTACCATAATGCAAACAAAACCACTTACAGTGCACTACAATATTACCTTACATACTTTACCAGGGTGTAATTAAAACATTTAATTTCCTTACAAGTTCATCTAATATGAAAAATCCAATATACTGTTCCCTACTAACAGCCTTATTATAATATTTATCATAATATTTATGCTCTATCTTTATCTCATATCTTACCACCCCTGTACCTCAACAATTTTTACCAAATTATGTGTTAACCCTGGGGGGTGATTAATCACCTCAGACATCTACACTTAGACATCGTCTCTGATAACTTGCTTTTACAATATGTTATGGAGTTTGGAAACGTTTGGAAACAGGCTAAGCGTGATGTACCACATGCAATTTACTTAACCATCCCAGAACTGAAGCTACTAGATCTCACTGAGGAGTCCACTTCTTCAGCTTGAATCCAGCATCCACCCGGACTTCTGGGGCTGACTCTCTGCTGCCACCACCAGGCCAAGACTGAGAGGTGCGTCTGTCTGCTCCGTCCAGCTGCCGATAACAGTTGAACTGTGGCATTCTGAACAAACGGTAGTTTCTGGATTGATTTTGAGGAGAGACCAATGTGCAGTGCATTACAACAGTCTCCTCTCAATGTCACCACGGCATGGATCCAAGGGACAGCCGTATCAAGGTAAGGGTCCATTGTTGCAGCTACACTGAATTGGAAGGAAGCCTTGTTCTTTTTTTTTGGTAACTGCTTTCACTCGCTCCTCTAGCAATAATGTTGGGTCCAATATAACCCCGAGGCTGTTAACTGTGCCAGCAAGGGTCGGCTGGATCCCAACAAAAGGGGGCAGCATAATATCCTTCCAGACCTCCACCTTCCCAAGCAGCATTTCTTCTGTCTTTCCAGGACTTTGATTCAGTTGGTTCACACTTGGCTATTGAGAATCTCTACTGCATAACCAGGAAAATTGGATAAAGACATATAGAGCTGGGTATCCTCAGCATATTGATGATAGACAACCCCAAACTATGAATGATTTGGCCTAAAGGCTTTACATAAAGATTGAAAGCATAGGGCAGGGGTCTCTTTGGCCCGTTGAGTGCGGCTCTCCAAACTTGGTTCGGAGCCCCTGCTCTTGCGCCAGCTCACGCCGGCAGCCGGGCTGTGGAGCTGGCGCACCTGAAAGAGAGAGAGAGCGGGCGCGCTGTCTCTCCCCCCGCCCGCCGAGAATGGCCGGGTCCCCCTTTTCCTTGCCCTTAATGGTTGGGAGGCTAAAGCCTCCCCTCTAGCCGCGCAATTGTTGGGCGGTCGGCTCGGCGGTTCGTGGCCCCCCAGCCTATCAGCTGTTGGGCGGGGCGGGCTTCCTTTGGTAGACCTGGCCTCCGGCTGAGTCCCATTGGGAGGCCATTTCTACCCACTGGCTTTCTTGTCGGTAGACCTGGACTCCGAGGAGGGGAAAAAGTCCCCCATCAGAGGCCAGGTCTACCCATTGGCTTCTATGGGCCTCCGGAGGCCAGGTCTACTGCCAAGAAAGCCAATGGGTAGACCTGGCCTCCCAATGGGACTCAGCCGGAGGCCAGGTCTACCAATAGGCTTTTATGGTGGTAGACCAGGCCTCCAGACGAGGGGAGGGGGAAATGGCAGGGACTTACAATTTAATTTTTATCAATAAATAAGATCACTATTAAGTATGACATCAAGTTTTATTCAGTGTACCTATAGTTTAATTAAGACTTAAAACTTTAATTAAAGTTTATTAAGTTAATAAACAGTGTACCTACCTATATAGTTTAAGTTTAAGAAATCTGGCTCTCAAAAGAAATCTCAATCATTGTACTGTTGATATTTGGCTCTTTTGACTAATGAGTTTGCCGACCCCTGGCATAGGGGATAGGATTGGGCCCTGTGGGACCTCCAAGATATATAGAGAAGGATTTTATACCCAGCTTTATTCTACCTTAAGGAGACCCAAAGGGACTTACAACTGCTATCCCTTCCTCACCCCACAACAGGCACCCTGTGAGGTAGGTGGGGCTGGGAGAGGTCCCCCAATAGGCTTCCTGTGGAGGAGGGAGGAATCAACCCCGGTTCTCCAGGAGAGGTTCCCCCACTCTTGACCACTATATACCATGCTGTGGCAGGTCCCACACTGATGAGAACCAGCCTCCAATGGCAATTCTTTGCTTCTGGTCCACGAGGTGTGATTTGACCCTGTCCAACGTACAACCCCCGATGCTTCCTCCTGCCTGCCGGCACCTGTACAAGATGGGCCAAGTCCACTGTGCCAAAGGCAGCAGATGATCCATCCAGGAGGAGCAACAAGAAGGAAGATGACCTTTGGCTACGTTTCAGACGGAGGGTGTCGACTCAACCCAGCAGAGACATCTCCCTCCTGTAGCCTCCAAGAAGACCTGGAGTTGGTCGGCCACTCCTCTCTCTATCCGCTTGCCTAGGAAGGGGGGGATCAGAGACGGGGCGATACTGGGCTCCCCCCATTTTTCTGTCTGTGCAGAAAGTGCCCTCAACTCGCAGCCTGCTCGTGGCGACCCAGCAGCAGGGCTCCCAAGGCCAGCGGCGAGCAGAGGAGGTCTTGCATCGCCTCCTCTGCACATGCACAGAGGCCCTGGGGCTTCCCGGGGAGGCTGCTGGGCTCCGAGGAGGTGGGGCCCTCCTGGCCCACCCAGGGCAGCAGGGCTCCAGTTTCCTGCAGGGGTGGTTTTCCCTGTTGCAGAGGAGTGACGTTTGTCAAGAGAAGAGTCGTGAGAGCAGCATCGCTCTCCTTGCCAGACGGGGAACCCCCTCCCACGACTTACTTGCGAGTAAACCGTCGCAGGGTCCGGCTGCCAGGCTCTAGCCCTTCCCGCCCTCCTTTGCAATGCGGCAGCAAAGCCTCCCCCCCCAAGGAGCCTTTCCGCTTCCGCCGCCCTCGCTCGGCCGCTCTAGCAAACAGCTCCGTCGGCTTAACCCCTTCGGTGCTGCAGAGGAAGGGAGGGAGGGAGGGAGGAAGGGGGGAAGGTAGCCTCCTGCTCTTTGCAAGGAGGGTGGGCGGCCAGAGCCGGGCGGTGGGAGCTCAGCGGGATTGCTCGGGAGTAACTCCGCACGGGGCGGCGCTTCTGGGGCCTCCCAGGCTGTCCAGACAACGGCACGGCAGGGGTGGGAGAAAGAAAACGAAAGCAAAGTCAAGCCGGATCACGCGAAGGGATCACTCATCGGAACCCTCCTCAGGTCTATTCAGTGGGGCTTCCTCCCAGCAAAGTGGTTTTAGGATTGCACTGGGAACATTTACCGGTAATTTCATTACAAGTTCATCTAATATGAAAAATCCAATATACTGTTCCCTACTAACAGCCTTATTATAATAGGAGTCATAATATTTATGCTCTATCTTTATCTCGTATCTTACCACCCCTGTACCTCAACAATTTTTACCAAATTATGTGTTAGCCCAGGGGGTGATTAATCATCTCATAGATCTACACTTAGACATCGTCTCTGATAACTTGCTTTTACAATACAAGAAAAATTACTCCGTTTTCTTGCTATTTAGACAAGCCATTACCAAACACTTTTGCAGGCTCTGCCTACATTGGGGGCATTTTTCTTGCTCATCCCCCCCTTTCCCCACAGCTGGCATTCTGCCCCTGCCCACCACACTAACGTTTTTAAAAACATGACTCCATGAAATATTAATATGACATACCGTTAGTAGTTGACTATCAATATGAACAACACTATCAGGATATGGCTGTTATGGAGTTTGGAAACGTTTGGAAACAGGCTAAGCGTGATGTACCACATGCAATTTACTTAACCATCCCAGATCTTAAGCTACTAGATCTCACCAAGGAGTCCACTTCTTCAGCTTGAATCCAGCATCCACCGGGACTTCTGGGGCTGACTCTCTGCTGCCACCACCAGGCCAAGACTGAGAGGTGCGTCTCTCTGCTGGTAGCCTGGTCTCCAGAGGCTCTACTGAAGGCTTTAAAGGAACTCTTCTCCAGATTAGAAATCACTCGCCCCTCCCAAACCCCCATGGAAACAGGGAATCCTTGGGAATCAAACTGGTTAGAAATATGCCCAACTCAGCAAGTCCTGCTGTTTTCGTTGGTACTTTTGTAAGCTCGATCAAAGTTCTTGTAGAGACACAAACACGCTCACACCCATTTCAGAAAACGGAAAAGAATTAGTGGTATATGTTACAAAAGGAAATGCATGCAGTAGATACCAAAACGTTTTCACAGAACTACTGAGCACGGGCAAGAAAATCAGGGGGTAAAGGGCATCCTCTCTGCTAAGCTCTAAACGTATCCCTGTAACGTGGAAAAGACAGGCAGAAACCTCTTAATGGTTTCCTGCTCGGACTCTGTTCACATCTTTTGAGCTGTCTGATTGCCATCCTCTCTAACAGCTGCCGATTAGCCTGTCCTCCGTGATTTTTGTAAAACCACTTTAAATCCATTTCAAGCAGTGACTGACACATCTTGGGGCACTGAAGACTATATATTAAGTATAAATAAAAAAGATGGGACTCAGACCTCTCTGCTTGTATGTAACTCCAAGCACCCTGGAAAGGTTTAACCCTTGTTTTTATCAAAACTCCTGGTTTCAGCTCTGAATTGCTGCAGTCCGCTGTTTGAAATGTCTGGTGTGCTTCTGAAAGGACGACACGTCTCCATCACCTCCCCTGCCTGTTTTTGCGGCATGTTCTTTTTCGCCTTTGGGAGCGTTCTAACACTTGCCCTGTAGAGCCATCGTGCTATAGCAGAACAGTGCTGTAACGGCTCCACTGACATGCGGAAAGAAGAGGTCATTTCAGAGGGGATTAATTCATATGGTTGCCATGAGTCAGAAGCAACTTGTTGGCACTTAACACACACACATTGATGGGTCGTGGGGTAATTCAATCAGTTGTTAAAATGTGCCCTTGGGCATTTTGAGTTTTAAATGAAAATGATTTTAAGTATTAATGTACGATGCCTTGAAATGCAAGGAAAAGCAGGATATAAACATTTTAATAAGACATATATATAAGGAAGTCTTGAGATTTCCACATTTGTCGTACACATTTCTTCTAAGAATTCCCCACACACACACACTGAATCCTTACAACTATCTTGCCTAAAGGGCATCCATCCAAAGGGCTTCCAGGCCTAGTGTGGATTGGAACCCAGATCCACAAAGTCATAAGTCAACACACTGGCTATTCAACTCAACGGAGCCCCATCATGAACAGGGGCAAACTGGGTCGGATTCCTCCTCAGAGGGGATGCTTATTAAATTTGCAGATGATACGAAATTGGAAGGGGTAGCAAATACGGTAGAAGACAGAGCCAGGATACAGGATGATCTGGACAGGCTGGAGAATTGGGCTAAAACTAATAAAATGCACTTCAACAAAGATAAATGTAAAGTTCTCCATTTAGGCAGGGAAAATCAAATGCATAATTATAGAAAGGGGGTCTCAGCAGTAGTGTGTGCAAAAAGGATCCTGGGGTCTTAGTAGACCGAACACTGAACATGAGTCTGCCGTGTGATGCGGTAGCTAAAAAGGCAAATGCGATCTTGGGCTGTATCAACAAAAGTATAGTGTCCAGATCATGTCAAGTGATAGTATCACTTTGCTCTGGTTAGACCTCACCTAGAGTATTGTGTTCAGTTTTGGGCACCGCAATTTAAGAAAGATATAGACAAGCTGGAACGTGTCCAGAAGACGGCAACAAAGATGGTGAGGGCTCCGGAGTCCAAGTCCTATGAGTAAAGGTTGAAGGAGCTGGGTATGTTTAGCCTGAAGAGGAGAAGACTTAGAGGGGATATGATAACCATCTTCAAGTATTTGAAGGGCTGTCATAGAGAGGATGGTGCCGAGTTGTTTTCTGTTGCCCCAGGAGGTTGGACCAGAACCAACGGATTGAAATTAAATCAAAAGAGTTTCCGTCTAGACATCAGGAAGACTTTTCTAACAGTTAGAGCAGTTCCTCAGTGGAACAGGCTTCCTCAGGAGGTGGTAAATGCTCCTTCCCTGGAGGTTTTTAAGCAGAGGCTAGATGGCCATTGTGGGGGACATTTGGAAGTTCCCCCTGGCGAGGTTCTTTGAGTTTGGATTCTCTGCTTGCTTAACTTACCAGAAGCAAAGATCAGAGGTTTTATAGAAAAATGCAGATAGAGCTTGCCCTTAAGATAGTTTAAACAGCACACAGAACAGATAACAGAAATCATGCAGTTTATTAAACCCTTTAAGCAAATATAAAAACAGAAACCAAAGAAAAAGTCAAGGCAATACTTAATAATAAATGTAACAGACCCACATAGGACAGACACACAGCTAATCTAATCAAAGCGCTTTGGATCATTCCAAGGAAAGACAGAAGATGGGAATCACAAGTGGAGACCCTGGTCCTTTCCCTAGAATGACAAAGACTGTGGCAAATTGGTTCTTCTTTTATAGGTAAAACCGTGGAAGAGGGTCTTCTCTGGGCCCCTCCCGTTAAAATTCCTCAGGATATGAGTTTTGCACAAATCATGGCTAATCTTGTTTTAAAATATAATGTTCCAAAAAAATTCTTTCTTGGGTCTGGGGTCCTTGACAGGCTGTCTGTTTACTCGTCAGGCCTGCAAAAACAATTCTCCAGATAAATTGTTGCTGGCCTCAGTGACCTTGTTGTTCTAACAGAATGTGGGGGCACCCAATGTGTCTTAGCTGAGTGACTCCTAGTAATGCTGTATTTTGTTCCCCTTTAGGTCATGAGTTAGTTTGGATTTTAGGGTCAGTTAAGGGTCTATTTCTTGAAGGCCCTAGTCTAAGCTACAGGTTACAATATTCAGGTATATGGATCCAGGTTTTTCTTAACACAAAGTAATATTATCATTTAATACAGACTAGTGTTCAATAAAATATTCTCACCACAGCCATCTGTCAGCAATGCTGATTCTATGACCTTAGACAGATCATGAGAGCGAGGGCACCTTGGCCATCTTCTGGGCATGGCGTAGGGGTCACCGGTGTTGTAGGGGGGAGGTAGTTTGGAATTTCCTGCATTGTGCAGGGGGTTGGACTACATGACCCTGGTGGTTCCTTCCAATTCTATGATTCAGTGCTGGGTATCAATGATGGCATGAGGGGCCAGTTGCAGCGTCTGCAAGATTTCTTTCTTGCAGCTTTATACACATTAAAAAATACTTGCCACATTACAGTAATGAAGCCCAACTCATTAAAAAACCCCACCAGAAACCAGAGAAAAGAGAACACAAATAGTGTGAATTATCCCTGTAGAAAAATTTGGGGGTGGGTGGGGAGGACAACTGGGATTGGGAAATGGTGTTCCAAAGCATTCACCTGCCAACTCCACGGAGGTCTGCTCATTTCCACAATACTGGATGTTGCTGGGGGGAGGGGGGATCTGACCCCTTTCAATTTACTGAGTTGTTGGGTTGGGGGACAAAACCTTTTCCTTTCAACCCAAATTAATCCTATTGCTGGAACTCTTTGGGCTTCAAAATAGCAAGACCCCAAACAAATGTGCAGCAGGCTGGGGAGGAATTAGGGATTCGGAATGCCTCTCGAGATCTCTTTTGTCAGATAAAAATGGTTGTAAATTAAGGATGCCGGCTGTTCACAATAGGTTTATTCCAGTAGCAGATAGGCTGTAGATACCTGCTACCCTCAACTTGTCTATTTCCTCACGGGATTTGAACATAATGCCATGCTGGGTCAGACCAGGGTCCATCAAGTCCAACAGTCTGTTCACACAGTGTCCAACCAAATGCCTCTAGGAAGCCCACAAACAAGACGACTGCCGCAGTAATATCTTGCCTGTGTTTCTCAGCACCTAATATAATAGGCATACTCCTCTGATCCTGGAGAGAATATGTATGTGTCATGACTATTATCCACTTTTACTAGTAGCCATGAATACCCCTCTCCTCCATGAACATGTCCACTATTGTCTTAAAGCCTCCCAAGTTGGAAGCCACATCCTGGGGCAGGGTGTTTCACAATTTAACTATGCATTGCGTGAAGAAATACTTCCTTTTATCAGTTTTGAATCTCTCACCCTCCATCTTCAGCAGATGACCCCACATTGTAGTATTATGAGAGAGGGTGAAAAGCTTCTCCCTGGAAAATAGACATGTTTTTGCCAGTTTTGCAGATGTCAGAAAGAGTTTGGTTGGCAGATAACTAAAATAGCAAGTTTCACAGAGGAGGGCAACCACTAAAAAGGCCCTTCTTTGCATAACTACTTTCTGAACCTCCAGCGCCTGGGCGTTTGAACATCCTCATCAGAACCAAATTATGTGGATTCTCTGAGGAATGGGAAGGTCAGATCTGTGCCTCAAACTCTTGCCACACATTTAAGAAGTTTCTCCTCTGCTTGGATTCCTCAATGCTGAATGAGAAAGCCAACAGGAGCTGAGAAGCATCCAATTTGGGCAGACTCATTGCAAATGGACAAAGGGAAAATTGCTTCTGATTGCCCACAGGGGAATTGGGTAGACTTGAAAGGGGATGGGAAAGTAAAGCGGGATAGCCACTTAAGGATGCCCAAGGGGAAATGCCAGGCAAGTCAAAAGACAGAAACAGTGTGGAGGTGTTTCTATGCCAATGCTAGAAGCCTCCAAGTGAAAATGGGAGAGTTAGAGAGCATGGTTTTAAAGATAAAACAGACCTGGTGGAAGGGAAAGAACCAGTGGAATACGGTCATCCCTGGATACAAACTCTATAGAAATGACAGGGAAGGGCAGATTGGAGGGGGTGTTGCTATGTATATCAAGGAAGGCATAGTGTCTAATAAACTAGAAACCATATAAAAAGCAGACTCGTCCACGGAATCCTTGTAGATGACGATTCCGGGCCCCAAAGGTAATTTAGTACTGGGGACATTCTACTTCCACCCTCAGATCCCATCCTTCTTTTCTTTTCTTGGGATCTGCAGGAGGCTTCAATCATGGCTAAAGCTTTTCCACAGTCCCAGCATTTACACTATTTTCCCACACACAGGGTAAGGTTTCTGTGCAGAGGCAAGCCCTTTCCAAGAGATTACATGGTATCAGACCCTTGTATGGTCTGAGGTTGTATTTAAGATTTGAAATAAGAGAAAAGCTCTTTTCCCAGGCTAAGCAGTTACATGGTTCCTCCTTATGTGGGGTTTTGGATGCTCTTGAAAATTGCCACACTGACTGAATTTTTCACACACAGATAATTGAAATGATGGCTCCCTTGCGTGGGTTCTTAGGTGCTGCTGAAGATAGTGAATCTGACTGAATCTCTTTCCACACTCTGAGCATTCAAAAGGCTTCTCCCCTGTATGGGTTCTTAGGTGCTTTTGAAGACTGCCACTGTGACTGAACCTCTTACCACACTCTGAGCATTCAAAAGGCTTCTCCCCTGTGTGGGTTCTTAGGTGCTCTTGAAGATGGCCACTTCGACTGAATCTCTTTCCACACTGTGAGCATTCAAAAGGCTTCTCCCCTGTGTGGGTTCTTAGATGCTCTTGAAGACTCTGACTGTGACTGAACCTCTTTCCACACTCTGAGCATTCAAAAGGCTTCTCTCCTGTGTGGGTTCTTAGGTGCTGTTGAAGATTGCTACTATGAATGAATCTCTTTCCACACTCGGAACATTCAAATAGTTTCTTCCCTGTATGGGATCTTACATGCATTTGAAGTGAGCCACTCTGACTGAATCTCTTTCCGCATTGTGAGCATTCAAAAGGTTTCTCCCCTGTGTGGATTCTTAGATGCGTTTCAAGATTGCCACTGCAACTGAATCTCTTTCCACACTGTGAGCATTCAAAAGGCTTCTCCCCTGTGTGGGTTCTTAGGTGCTGTTGAAGATTGCCACTGCGACTGAAACTCTTTCCACACTCTGAGCATTCAAAAGGCTTCTCCCCTGTGTGGGTTCTTAGGTGCTTTTGAAGACTGCCACTGCGACTAAATGTCTTTCCACACTCTGAGCAATCAAAAGGCTTCTCCCCTGTGTGGGTTCTTAGGTGCTTTTGAAGACTGCCACTGCAACTGAATCTCTTTCCACACTCTGAGCATTCAAAAGGCTTCTCCCCTATGTGGGTTCTGAGGTGCTCTTGAAGATTGCCACTGCGACTGAACCTTTTTCCACATCTGAGCATTCAAAAGGCTTCTCCCCTGTGTGGGTTCTTAGGTGCTCTTGAAGATTGCCACTGCGACTGAAACTCTTTCCACACTGAAAGCATTTATGTGCCCTCATTAAACTATGTTTTGGGGAAAGTGCATTACTCTTTCTTCCATTAGCGAACATCTTTCCACTCTCTGAGCAGATCAAGGGCTTCTCTCCAGAATGAATCCTTTGGTGTTGAAAAAGGCCTGATTTCTGTGAGAAGCTCTTGCCACAGTCTGAGCTGCTAGGTTTCTCTCCTGCATGTGTTCTTTGATGTCCAAGGAGCTCTTCTCTGCAAAGGAAGCTCTTTCCACACTCTAAGCATTGATGGGTCTTCTTTCCTTGGTGCATCTGCAAATGGATATCACACTGGGGTTGATCTGAGAAGTTCATTCCACACTCCAAGCACTTATATGCTTCTTCCTCCATGTGGATTAGTTTGCAGAACTCCTGCCCTTGGACAGGAAAGGCTTTATCCCTCTTCTCGACCATGTGACATCCTTTCTGCCTCTTAGGTTTGCCTTGATTCTTGATGGTTCCTTTCTTATCTTCATTCTGGACTTCATCTGGCAATACCTCATGCGGTTCCTTATCCCCCCCATTCCACTGATCATCCCCTGCTGGAATAAAAAGAGGGATCCCATTATCACCCACACAAGGAGGTCTGAACTTCCCTTGAAGTTCCATCCATGCTCAAAACATTGCAGTGAATTTTTCCTGCTGTACATTGAAGTGTACATTAACAGACACTTAAAAAGGACATGAAACCCTGCTGCATCAGAAAGGCTTGGTTTGCAGTCTAATAATTTATACTGCTCCTCACCTGAGTGAATTCTTTGATGTGAAGTAAGGGCTGGTTTCTGACTGAAGGTCTTTCCACACTCCATGCAGCCATATGGTTTCTCTCCTGAGGGAATTTGCCTCTTGGAAACAACACTGAAGGTCTTTCCAATGGCCACATTTTCATTTTCAGTTTCTCTGGAGCAGATTCTACGGTTAGCACAGAGGCCTTCGTTCCTTCTTGTTTCGGTTGACCTTTCTTTGTGGACTGGAATTTCACAGAAATTCTCCTTGGGACGGAATGGGCTTATTCCTCCTCTTACCTGTGTGCCTTCTCTCCTGCCTCTGTGGTCCATCTCCAAAGTTTCCTTTCATGTCTTCACTCTTGACTCCTTCCAAAGAGAACTCCTGGAGTCCCCCAAGCATCTCTTCTACATGTGATGCTGGAAGAAACAAAGAGGTCCAGTCAGCACCTACGCAAGAAGCCAAGCCACCCATCAGGCATTAATAGAGACAGATCATGAAGGTAGCCATGTTAGTCTGTCAATAGCAGTAGAAAAGAGCAAGAGTCCAGTAGAACCTTAAAAACTAACAAAACGTCTGGCAGTGTATGAGCTTTCCTGAGCCACAGCTCACCTATTCCGATACCCATCTCACAAAAGCAGAGATCTTGCCAGAAATGTTGTTAGCCTCTAAGGTGCTACTGGACTCTTGCCCTTTTCTACTGCTCATTAATGGGTGTGCATTTCCTTTAGAGAAGCTTGTCAAGAAGTTGAAGACCCTCAATTTCTTGGAATTCATTATTTTCTTGGTTCAGGTTTAGAGGCCTATGAATTTTGTGCTGTTGGGATTTTAGACCAGCAAAATAGTTACATTTTGAAAGCTGCTTCTGGGGAGGGAACAAGATAGGCAACCAGCTGCTTCTCGTTAAACCTTTCTCTCCCCTTTCTGGAATGCAAGGCCACGTGTTGTCACGGTAACTAATCGGTCAGCCATCATGACGATGTCCAGGTGCAAGGAGTTCTGCAGGCTTCATCACCTGAACACTCAATTAGTGAGTCAGCATTCTGACCAAGCAATTAAATTACTTTCATTTTCTCATTGGCTCTTGAGCTCACGCCATTGAGAGAACGATCATAAAACCAGATCAGTTCTGAGCCTATTATGCACGCTTTGGGGTACAGCAGGAGAGCTGTACTGGCGGCATCAGAACCCATTTGATTTTGGCCCTTGAGGGGGAAACTCTGGTCAAGCTGACCTTTTGGAGAAACCTTTGGACAACCTTTTGAAACTCTTGTACGCTGAAAGAACTCTTGAAACCGGTACCTATTGGAACATTGCTTTTGAGAAGCCTTGCCAATCTCTTGAATATTAAAACTGAAATATTGTATGAGTTAGCTATGCTAAATCATTTTGTTATTTTCTTGCTTAAAACTTCATGAACCTTTTCTTCACTGTAACCAGCATAAATCTTATAAAATAAATCATTAGCCTTTTAATTGACTGTGTCTATGACTGTGGGATTCCAAGCCTAAATCTAAGTGCCTTGTGTGTGTGTGAGTGTGAAACCATCTACCAAAACCTAAGACATTTTTTGGGAGTGTGAACAGTCCTGGCTAGGTCTCAGCCTGGCAGGAAAAGTGTCACACTGGATTTGAAGCTTGGCAGGGGTTACTCTGGACCCCTGGCCTGGAGGCTTAACATTTGGTCCAGAGTTGGTGGCAGCTACTCATTGAACTTGGGGTGGAAGCCCGGAGTTTAATGTTTTGTTTTTTGGGGGAAACTTTTGACCAAACCAAAGCAGCCCAGCTGGTGGAGGCACGTTGGAGCTCTTTGACAAAGCTTCCTTTGGAGAAGCTCTATTCTCTTGGCCAAAACAAGACCAAGAGCTGACTGCAGTACAGATCATGAATTGTTAATATCGAAAATCAAGATAAAGCTTAAGAAAAACACCAAAACATTCATAGCACCAAAATAAAACCTAAGCAGTATTCCTGAAGAGTTTAAAGACCATGTAAGGAATAGATTTGCATTATTGAGTTCAAGTGAATGTAAACCTGAAGAATTATGGGTGGAAACTAGAGATCTTCTCAAGGAAGAATGTGCAAAGAGTATTCCTGTCGCTAAAAGAAATGAAAAACCTCAATGGATGTCTGAGGAAACTCTTAAAATTGCCAAAGACAGACGAGAAGCAAAAGGAGAAGGTGACAGAAACATACATCAAATACATGGGAATACATGAACTGAACAGGACAAAATAAAGAAAAGGTGGGAACAATACACAGAAGAACTATACGGAAGAGATGAAAGGATGACAGATTCTTTCCAAGAAGAATTTTTTGAAGAACCACTTACAGTTTTAGAAAGTGAAGTGAAAGCTGAACTGAGAGCAATCGGGAGAAACAAATCACCAGGGGCAGATGGGTTATCAATAGAATTATTCCAAGCCACAGAAATGGAGTCCGACAAAATCTTGACAAGAATATGCCGACAGATACGGAAAACAAAACAACGGCCCACAGCCTGGAAACGATCCATTTACATTCCAATTCCCAAGAAAGGAGACATCAAAGATTGCGGCAACTATCGGACCATCGCATTAATTTCTCAAGCAAGTAAAGTGATGCTCAAATCTTACAGCAAAGGCTGTTACCATGTATGGAATGAGAAATGCCTGATGTTCAAGCTGGATTCAGAAAAGGATGTCATGGGCAAAGAGATAAATGCAATATAAAAGCTAATAGAAATACATGGAACAGATGGATTTGTAGAATTTTCCTATTTAAAGTTAATAAAACACCATTAAAGGCTTGTCTTTTATTTGTAACTAGGCAAGCCTAGACATGCCTGACCATGTAACTCCTTTTGGAATCCAGACTTCTCTGAAATCCTACTCTGTTGAAAAACTGGTTTCTGAAATCCTATTCCTTTTAGAAAACCAAGTTTCTGGAATCCAGGTTGTTACTAGCAATGACTGCATAGAGCAGGAAACCCAAGCATAGAGCTGGAAATCCAAGCATTGAGCTGTGACTGATTGAAAACATTATCAAACAGTGTTGTATAAGTTGTTTTAAGTTTAAAAATGAATAATTACAGTAGAATGTCAGTAAATATATTTATGTTAGAATATTCTTTAAGAGATGTAAAATGCAGTTTTTATCCATTATAAAGGTATAATAAAACACAAACTGACTGTTAAGCATATGTGGATATGTCCAGGAAAAGGAAGTCCTTATCTGGTAGCCTGCAAGAATACAGTAGAAGGAAGTCCTTATATGATATCCTGGATTTACTGGATTCATACAGCAGTTGTGCACAAACTCAGAGTACATCTCACAGATCCAATCCGATAAAAAAATCAGGAAACCCAGATATCAAAAATATATAAAAGAATGGCTCTTCTAGCCTAGAGTTAAGAGTTCCTAACAGGTTACTACCCTCTGGCCTAAATGGATCTCTCCATCCCTTGCATGGGATGTAAGCTCTCAGACCTTGATCCTTGCGTGGATTGAGGCTCTTAGAGCTTTCCAGTCCTCATGGACCGGAGGAGCTTAGATCCTTCCAAGTCTTTGCGTAGACATGGAGGTTCTAAGAGCTCCCTATAGATCTCTCCATCCGTTGTACGGAGGCACTGAGAGCTCCTTCATTCAAGCATGGATTAAGGAGTTTTCACTAAGATCTATCTAGCCCTTGCATGGACACTTCAATCCTTATAGACATGGAAGTTCTTACACTTCCCTTAGACTAAAGTTTTACACAGAACTCTTTAGTCTTTGCATGGATTAAAGGTTCATGCAGCTTTCTAGCTCTTGCCTGAACTAAAGGTTCACACACAGATCTCTCTGATCTTGGCAAAAACAGAGAGACTCAGTTCTTAAATGAACTCAGAAAATACTCAGAGATTTCTCTGGTCTTTACATACACCAAAGATACTCAGAGACTCCAATAACTCTTAAAGGTTTTAAACTCTTAGGATGTGTAAACCTTTAATACAGTCATGTCCAAAGTCTGGCCCGGGGGCCAATTGCGGCCCCTGGGCTGGTTTAATATGGCCCCCAGCCCGTTTTGCAGAGAGAGAAAAGGGGGCGCTTGGGGGCTGCACCTGTGCTTTGCATCCCCGACCGAGGGGGCGACACTTGGGTGGAGGGTCGCCTTGATTGGCTGTCTCAGCCCCACCCCCCCGGAATGAAGGCCAGCAAGTCTGAAACCCTAGAGAGGCCACTTCCTTCTTACCCAGAGCCCGCACGTGGGGCCTTTGTTGTTCTGACACGTGGAAAAGCAGCAGCTCCTCCCAAGTGGGTCAAGGGGGATCCTGAGGATGGGTTGGGGGGGACTCGAGGGTGGGAAAGGTGGCGAGGGGGAAGGGAAATGCAAGGGAGATCAGAGGCTGGCCCCAATCTGGGAGAGGAAAGACACTCCCCCACACACAAACACTGAAAAGCCTGGGGGTGGGGGGGTTGCTCCGTCTGGCTCTCCTCTTTCCTCCTTCCTCTCTGCAGAAGGCTGGGGTGGGGAAAATGCAGCCCCTTCCCTGCATTGTGGAGGCCTCGCGAGGGATCCAGATTTGCAGGGTGGGTGGGAGGGAGGAAGGGAGAGACTGGATGGGTCTTGGGTGGGGGGATTGTGAGTCAAGAAAAGGCAGGGGGGAGAGGGGGCTGGATTTGGGGGCAGGGAGTGTTTGGAGTCAGACCCCCCAGCAGGTTCTCTCCAAGGCAAGTGGCTGCTTAGAAAGAAGGGATGAGGTGGCGGAAATAAATGACTCCTGGCATGTATCGTGTTTGGAAATGAGGCGCGTTCAGACGGGGCCGAGTCTGCAGAGGACACCCATGTTCACTCCGGAGGTCAAAGCCTTGAGCAGAGAGCAAAGAGGTCAGAAGGAAAGAAGAAGAGAAGAGTTGGTTTTTATAAGCCCACTTTCTCTACCACTTAAGGGTGGCTTACAATAGCCCTCCCCTTCCCCTCCCCTTCCCACAACAGATACCCTAAGAGAGCTGTGACTAGCCCAAGGTCACCCAGCTGGCTTCATCTGGAGGAGTGGGGAAACAAATCCAGCTCACCAGATTAGCCTCCACCGCTCATGTGGAGTGGGGGAATCAGACCCGGTTCTCCAGATCAGAGTCCACCGCTCCAAACCACCGCTCTTAACCACTACACCACGCTGGCTCTCATGGGGAGAAAAACTCCACATTCCTCCCTGCACGGGAGATGTCAGAGTGTTTGAATCTTGGACTCCATGAGAATGAAAACCAGTTTATTTCCTGGCTCAGATGAGGGGAGGACAGAATACCCCCGGCATGGTTGAAGGGAGAGAGTCCACAGTCCCAGAGAGGCACATGAGTGGTGGGGGGAGGGGGGAGGAAGAGTTCCTGCTCCCTCCCTACAGAAGGAAGGTTGGAGATTTAGAAGCTGGGGGGCGTCCGGTGAGCTGAAAGGGGCTTTGGGGAAAGGAAGGAATGTAGCCATGGTTTTTGTGGTGCAGTCTGTGGTTATGGGCATAATAAGTATGCCGTTTGCAATAAGCTTTGCATAAAATAGTTAATTTGCATTTAATTAATTTAATTAAGAATGTCAGGCAAAATGGTCGGCCCTCACACATGTTCACTTCATCAAATCTGGCTCTCTTTGAAAAAAGTTTGGACACCCCTGCTTTAAGACTTTAAGAGTTTGTACTGGGGAGTTTCACAGATGACATGACTGGGAAAAGTATGCCTACGTCTTATACTGATATTCTAGATACTTTGAATTAAGATACTTTTAACTAAATCAAATCTTATTTACTGAACTAACCATTTTTACAGATTTCTGTAACTGTTATATTTTCTGAATGAAACCTTATTACTGTTTTAAGGGTTGAAACTCTCATCTAAGGAAAAATTGAGATTGTTTAAGATTGCTTGCAACATGAACATATTTTAAGACTCATGTCTAAGCTTTTGTAATAGTTAAAAACTTTGTAACCATCTACATAAATATATATACTTCATTATGTTAATACAATACATACATTCACACATTTTACATATTTTTGAAGCAATTCAATAAAAAGTAAGAAAGCAGCTGAGTCCTGCTTATTAGGTGTCTCACTGAATAAGATAACCTATTTCATCTCAGGAAGGGGTCGATTCTAAGAGCATAGGCACTGAAACGCACTGACCCGCTTCAAGGAAGAGGCACTAGAGATCATATTGCAAATACACGCTGGTTACTGGAGCATGCGAGAGAATTTCAGAAGAAAATCAGCTTGTGTTTCACAGATTACAGCAAAGCTTCTGACTGTGTGGATCACGAAAAGCTATGGCTGGTTTTAAAGGAAATGGGTGTGCCACAACATCTGATTGTTTTGATGTGCAACCTTTACTCTCGCCAAGAGGCCACAGTTAGAACAGAATATGGAGAAACAGAATGGTTTCCAATTGGCAAAGGTGTCAGACAAGGATGTATTTTATCTCCCTATCTCTTCAATCTATATGCAGAACATATCATTAGGAAAAACGGATTAGATTTAGATGAAGGTGGAGTGAAAATTGGAGGGAAGAACATTAATAATTTGAGATATGCCGATGACACTACATTATTGGCAGAAAATAATGAAGTTGAAAATTAAAAGAGAAAGTGCCAAAGCAGGACTACAGCCGAACATCAAGAAAACAAAAGTAATGACTACAGGAGAATTAAACAACTTTAAGGCGGACAATGAGGAAATTGAGCGAACTGTGACTGGCCCAAATTACCCAGCAGGCTTCAGGTGGAGGAGTGAGGAATCGAACCTGGTCCTCCAGATTAGAGTCCTCCACTCTTAACCACTACATCACACAGGCTCTCTACAAGAAGAGACCATGATATCCAGTCCGGCAACTACACAGAAAGTTTCCTTATAGTTGTGATGAAAGCCATAAATTGCTGGTTTTCAGCCTTTGCTGGGGGTGGGGGGGAACACAGGATTTCACGAAGTGAGTCCCAAAGTTCAAAGGGGACCCCCATGGTTTTAGGAAGAGGTGCCAGTTGTTGGGAGGGCAGGTAACGCCCAAAGGCATCTAGGTAACAGCTGTAGGAAAGTGCCTTTGGCCGCCTGCTTGACTGTCCTTAAGTAACCCCCCACCTTTTCCTCGAATACCCAATATTTAAGGATACAGCAGCCCCTCAAGAGCCACAGCTGAGCTCAGCCCCAGAAAGAGCTTCTGAGGTAGGTGGGGCTGAGAGAATTCTGAGGGAACTGTGACTGGCCCAAGGCCACCCAGTAGACTTCAGGTGGAGGAGTGGGGAATCGAACCCGGTTCTCTAGATTAAAGCCCACAATCCAGGGTAAGGGGGACAGATACATTCCAGATCACAGATGGAGGGGATGACTGTAATTCTATCTGTGGGACAAGTGTGTTGTAATGGTTGGCAACTGAGCAATTAGGAGGTGGCCCCTTCCAGAGTTTTCATGAGGCCCTCTCAGTCCCGCCTTGACCTCAGGTCAGGACACTGGCTTGGGTGATGGCCGCAACCCTGACCTCAATTGACCCTGGGCCAGCCAGGTGGCTTGGGTCACTCTACTCGGCCATGGCGAATATCACTTTCACTGCCATGCCACCACCTCGAGGCTCCCAGCGGGAAGCAAGTGGCTGGACAGGACTCAAAACCATATGTTGCTGCTGTTCAGTATTCTGATTCATGTTTCATCCCACTGGCAGCCACGTGCAACACCTCT
Organism: Euleptes europaea; assembly: GCF_029931775.1. NCBI lineage: Eukaryota > Metazoa > Chordata > Lepidosauria > Squamata > Sphaerodactylidae > Euleptes > Euleptes europaea. The sequence continues at coordinate 4,114,500 of NC_079316.1, forward strand.
GAAAAAACCTTACCCAAAGAGGCCACACTCTCACAGTTGTCCTGCATGACTTCTTTGTAAAGAGCTCTTTGGCCCAGATCCAGCAGGGCCCACCCTGCCTCGGTGAAATGCACGGTCACCTCCTCAAAGGAAACTGGAGACTGAAAGAAAGAGCAGATTCCCTCGTCAGAGATCAAGCCAGACAGAGATGGCACCCTAGAAGGGGGCATTCTGGGAGGGTGCAGGATGGAGAGCTTGGCATGGGTAAAGGGTGTGGCGTTCAGGGCCTCTCTCGCTTGAACACCAGAGCAGCAACTGCAGAAGGAACCCTCTCCCCCCTCCCCGATCTGGTAAAAAGAAAAAGGCAAAAAACGAAGGCAAATTACCTGGAATTTTTGACTATCTTACAGATCAATGGGATATGTATGATGTCTGGAGATTGACAAATGGTAATAAGAAGGGATATACTTATTTTTCATTAAGACATCTTACACACTCCAGGATATGTTATGGCTTTCGAAAGGGTTGATAAACAGATCAGAGAATCCAGAGATTTTACCTAAGGTGCTATCAGACCATAATGCGATAACAGTAAAAATTAAAGTAGGAAATAGAAGACATAAACCTTGGATAATAAATGAAGTTCTTTTAAAAAATACTAAAATAGTGGATAAACTGAAGGTGGATGTACAGAATTATTTTAATGAAAACATAGATAAAGGCACTCGGGAGGATATAGTTTGGGATGCCGGTAAGGCGGTGATTAGAGGAGTATTAATTTAACAGAATACAAGATGGTTTAAGGAAAGGGAGGCAAAGAAAAAACATATTTTGGATGAAATAAGACAAGGGGAACGACAGCTTAGAAAATCTCAAGATAAAATATCTAAACAGGAACAGCTTGACAAGATTAGAACATGGCAACATCAGTATGAATTTTTAATAGCGGATGAAACTGAACGGAAAATCATCTTTAATAAACAAAGATTCTTTGAACATGCTAATAAGCCGGGTAAAATGTTAGCATGGCAACTCAAGCATAAAGAGAAAAAAGTACCAATAATCCAAATTAAAAGGAAGGGTAAGATAACACGAGATAAAGGTGAGATAATAGAAACATTTGTGGAATATTATACAAATTTATATAGAAAGAATCTAGTTTTAGAGAAAGATATGGATGTATATCTCATTAAATCTGATTGGGAAAAAATAATTCAAGAAAACAAAGAATTACTGGATTCTCCAATAACCAGAGCAGAACTAGAAGAGGTAATAAGTAAAAGTAAACTAAATAAATCACCAGGGCCAGATGGATTTACCGCATTTTACTATAAAGTATTCAAACACCAGTTAATCCCTTATTTATTAGATGTGATGAACTTATGTTTGATAAATGGCATTATTCCTCAAACATGGAAACAAGCAAATATAACATTAATACCTAAGGTGAACTCGGATATATCGGAAGTCAAAAACTACAGACCGATTTCACTATTAAATAATGATTACAAACTATTTGCTGCAATTTTAGCTATGAGATTGAAAAGGGTATTAAATCAAATAATACATGAAGATCAAGCAGGGTTTTTGCCAGGGAGATTAATTAGTCAGAATGTAAGGGTGGTAATAGACCTTTTAGAATACGCGGAACAAGATACAATTGCGATAGCTATGATATTTTTAGATGAGGAAAAAGCATTTGATAACGTGAACTGGCAGTTTATGATTAAAATATTAGAATTTATGGATTTTGGTGAGAATTTTAGAACTGCCATTAAAAGTGTATAAACTCATCAAACCGCTAATTTGCTGATAAACGGAATATTATCACCGAAGATTGAGATTCAAAGGGGAACAAGACAAGGATGTCCTCTTTCCCCCTTGTTGTTCATTTTGGTATTAGAATTGTTATTGAAAAATTTAAGAGAAAACGATGAAGTTGTTGGTGTAAGAATTGGGAGAAATCAATATAAAGTTAAAGCATATGCAGATGACTTAGTATGTTTTTTGATTGATCCGATTGAGCAAATTGATAGTTGGAATAAAATTTTGGAGGTTTATGGACAGCTTTCAGGTTTTAAAGTTAATAAAAATAAAACTAAGATATTGGTTAAAAATATGACTCTTTCACAACAGCAAATACTGACTAAAAAGACAGGATTTAGCATTGAACATAAAGTTAAATATTTAGGTATATGGATATCAAATAATAATCTCAATTTATTTCAAAATAATTATGTAAATCAATGGCAACAGATAGCAAAAGATTTAAAAAGTTGGGGGAAAATACCATTATCATTGTGGGGATGAATTTCAGCAATTAAAATGATGTTACCTAAAATGCTCTTTTTGTTTCAAAACCTACCAATAGTGAAAGGCGCACAGATATTTAAAAACTGGAAGAAAGATATTTTAAGTTTTCTCTGGGGTAAAGAAAGACATAGGATAGCATATAATAATTTAGCGGAATTGAAAGAAACAGGAGGGTTGAGATTACCAGATTTGAGAATGTACTATCAAGCAGCTTGCTTCACCTGGATAAAAAATTGGATTCTATTAGAGAATCCGAAATTATTGGAATTAGAGGGATTTAATTTACGATTTGGGTGGCATGCATATTTATGGTATGAAAAGAAGTAAATAAAGGTTTTAATTCCCATATTATTAGGAAAAGTTTATTGCAAACATGGAACAAATATAAAGGTTTCCTGGAAAATAAAACTCCCAGTTGGATTAATCCCATAGAAGCTTATACGAGAAGGGGTGTACATCTAAATCTGGATAGCAATATATATAGAGAACTGATAGAATATAGAGATGGTATATGGATGCTGAAAACTAGAGAAGCTGAACTATTGGTACGTGTGCTGAATAACGTTAGTTAAAGCAATTGGGCAGCACCACAGCTCACAAATTACAAATAGAAGAATTCAATAGAAATCACACATTTCATTAGGCATAAGCAAAATATATTCAAGCAGCCTACTATAAAACGCCAATCATTAAGAAACAAAATACAATAGCAAATAAACAGGTTGCTTCACCATATAATCCTAGGTATAGTTATAAATCAACTGGTTACTTCACCATGTAGTCCTGATCAATAATGTGCAGTAAGCAATCAAAATAGTCCCAAAATAATATAAACTGATAATCCAAAAGTCTTCAAGCGGTTACTCCACCGTTGTTGAAAGTTCATGTGCACACTTCAAGAAGATAACTCTGACAAAGACAGAATATTTAAAATGTTACCTAAAAAAACCTTTGTACAGAAAACGCCAAATGCAGATATGACTAAAGTTTGGAACTCTATGAGACGGAAAGATCAGAATCACATGCGGTTACCCTGTCTGAATATATTAATAATCATATCATTCCCAGAGGACTTAGAATCCAGAAATCTCCTGTTATGTATAGAACAGACAAGGAATTTAATAGCAAGTGGATTGCTATATTGAATAAATGCTCATATGACCTGAAGATGCTGATAATTGAAAGGTCTATCAAGGAAGTAGAAACGGCTGAGGAGGAAGCTGAGAAACTAAAAGCTGACATTAAAAAAACTGTGTCGGATGAGATATTTGTGAATCAATTAGAACAATTGGAGAAGGACCTAAATAAATATAGCTCTGATATAGAGGTATATAAAAAACGTAAATTTCTTAGGGACAAAGAGGACTTTGATAAGGAGAGAGTTTACTTTTGGATTAATAGAGAGAAAAAGGACCGTCCCTTTAAGGGCGGCGTCAGTGCCAGAAATTTCTCGGATTCAGAGGGCTCCTCGGAGGATAGGGGCGGTTCTAGCATTTCTAGTAATGGTTCCTATGGTTCATCTTATTTTCTTCGTTCTAATCGTCGGGATTTTCCTTATTTCCCACGACCTCAACGGGGTCCCCCCCGGGGACCGCGGAGAACACAAAAGTCGACCTGATAGTTAACTTGTCCTCACGAGACTTCACACAGGAAGAGAAAGATATTTTAAACCTTGGATTGGGATTTGTTCCTACTCCAGTATATTCAGTATTTCAGACCCGCATAGACCTTTATAAGCTGTTTCGAAACATTAAACTAAAGGAGTTCTTTAAAGGACAAGAGAGGGTCACTAATGAATATCACCAATTTCGTGCGAAGTCTTTATTTAATCCTAAAAACTCAGGTTTCCAGATCAATACTTTTCAAACTTTAGTATTAAGAGATGTTGACAAGTTGGAAAAACGAAGGAGATGGCAATGTGAAAGGAATAATTTCACTGCTGAACAATTACAACTTTTAGAAAATATTTCTTCTGATCCCAGTATTACCTGGTGGCCAGCTGATAAAGGAGGTGCTTTGGTAATTTTGGACTCTCATTCTTATCACCAGGAGAACTTGAGACAACTTAGTGATAGACAATTTTAGCAACCTTTGCTGTCAGATCCTACTAGTAGGATCATGAACATCATTAAGACTGTAGTCTATGAGGGACTAGCTCTCAACTATATAGAAAAAGCCACTGCAGATTTTCTTTTGGTTCAACATCCTCGTGTCCCTATTTTTTACAGTTTACCAGAAATACACAAATCATTAAGAGACCCACCTGGTCGTCCTATTATTTCCGCAATAGGCAGCATCCTTGAACCTATTTCTCGGTTTGTTGATTTTTTCTTACAACCATTTAGTAAGTCAACTGATTCTTATATTAAAGACACCAGGGACTTCATTAATAAGATTGAAGGTTTAACTTTACCAACGGAGGCAGTATTAGTCATGTTTGATGTTTCATCTCTTTACACCAATATTCCATTGGAAGAAGTCAGGTGTATTATTGAAAGGCTTTTGGACACAAGGACTGATTTATCTATTCCGACTCATTTCATTTTAAGTTTGATTGATATTATTTTTGAGAATAACTTTTTTAGGTATCAGGATTCTTTTTACCTACAAACGCAGGGAGTAGCAATGGGGGCGGCATGCGCCCCTTCAGTGGCCAACGTATATATGATTGCTTTTGAAGAGAGCTGGAGTACTCATTCAACATTTCGTGAGCATGTTCTTCATTATTTCCGTTTCATCGATGATTTATTCTGTATACTTGACACAGCTGATTCATATGATTCTATCTTCAGTATTTTGAACTCCTTAAACCCTCATCTCAAGTTCACCGGACTGTGTGATAGGCAGCAGATAGCCTACTTGGACGTGTTGGTCTTTAGGACCCAGGGGAACACCATTGCCGTTAAACCCTATTGCAAACCCACTGACGTGGGTGCTGGGTTGCATTTCACTTCTTTTTTTTTTTTTTTTTTAATAATTTTTTTTATTATTTTCATAATAAACACACAAAAAAAAGAAAAAAAAAGAAAAAAAAAAGAAATACAAAATACATATACATTTAAAAAGAATAAAAAATAAAAAAAAATTACAAATTCAGCGCACTGTTTCTCCACTAATACAATATTCAAATCTCTCTATAAATCATACCGTGCCCCGAATCCAAACCACATCCCCCCACCACAGTGCCCTCCACCAATTGACTTCCGATGGAGTGTTATGACATATCAGAAAAAAATTCTATTATTATATCATATTTAAAATCATATTGTACTATAATTCGTTAACTATACTTTTAAAATCCGTTTTTGCCACTTTATCCCAATATGCGGTGGCCTTTACCCATATACATTTAAATTCCTCCATATCTTTATCTTGTAAAGATGCTGTAATTTTGGCCATCCGCATATACATCCATAATTTTTCTCGCCACTCTTTGATTGAAGGTTTATTTGTTAGCTTCCATTTTTTAGCAATTACAATTCTTGCTGCAGCAAAGCTATATTGGCATATGACTCTATCACCTTTATCTAGATCTCTTTTTGGAATACCCAAAAGACAAAAGGCGGGGTCTTTCTTAATTTTTAATTTAATCAAATTGTTGGTTTCCTTCAGAACTAATCTCCAAAACCTCCTTATTTTTTTACAAAACCACCAAACGTGCATAAATGTACCTATTTCCGTACCACATTTCCAACATAAAGCTTCATCATCCTTCTTCATTTTACTTAGTAGTACTGGGGTTATATGCCATCTATAAAACATTTTATACAAATTTTCTCTTATTTCATTTGAAATTGTAAAGTTAAATTCCTTTTTCCATAACTTTTCCCAAATTTCTAAGTCTATGTTATAACCTAAATCTCTCATCCATTTCAGCATCACAAACTTAATCCTTTCTTGTTCCAAATTTGTTTCTATAAGTAGTTTATAAACCCTACCTATCAATCCTTTATTTCCCTTGGATAATATAATCTCAAACACCATTGCCGTTAAACCCTATTGCAAACCCACTGACGTGGGTGCTGGGTTGCATTTCACTTCTAATCATCCATTACACTTACGGCGTAACTTACCATTTAGCCAGCTGTTAAGACTTAAACGGAACTCTACACACCTTTCTGATATTTACCCAGCAGCATGAGAATTGTGCCATAATTTTAAATCAAGGGGTTATAGAAATGCCCTTCTCTCCACGGCACTTGAAAAAGTAGCCCATAGGGATAGAAAGTCTCTTTTGAAACCATCTATACAGCATGATAAGAAATTCAATGGTGTTTTTGCTTCCTTACAGTTTAATCATTTAACTTATGAAATACAACGCATAATTCGCCGTCATTGGCACATCCTATATAATATTCCAGGATGCTCAGAACCTCCTTTATTCAGTTTGAGAAAAACCAAATCTCTTCGTAACTTTCTTGTTCACACTGACAGCCCCAAGAGTAAACCTAGGATTAACATCCGGGGACACTACAAGTGCGGCACATGTGCGATGTGCCCATATAGCTTTCCTATTAAGAAAGTAAGTTCCTCTAACCTTAATTTTAAGTATTCTTTACAACAATTTACCAATTGTCTGTCCAAAAATGTTATTTATGCGGTCCTTTGTCCATGTTTAAAAATTTATGTTGGTTCGACATCTCGCCAATTAAAAACACGTATCAGTGAGCACAGAACCAGGATCCGGTCTAAGGTCCTGGAGGCGCCACTCACAGAACACTATCTGCATCATAATCATTCGGAAAATGACATTCGCTTTTTTGCCTTATGGCAATATAGACCTCGTCCCTATCAACAAGAGGACATAATCAAAATATTACATCAGCAGGAATTACGATATATTCATATGTTTAAATTATTATCACCTGCAGGACTCAACAATAAGTTTGATTTGTCTAGTTTCCTTTAAGACTTCTATTTCCCTCAGCTGTGCAGACAGAGTAATTTGTTCTTAATGAGGATGCAAACCATGTCTCATTACCAGCTATCAGAGATAGTAAGAAGCCCTTTGGGTCGCTGGTCAGGATCTGGTAAGGCAAAATATTATATACTTATTACTATTAAAAAAAAAAATCTTTGGTTTATGAGCACAGTATTAGGAGATAACCACTAGGCTTTTCTTTCATGTTTATAGAGGTCTCTTGGACCATATATGAATTATCATGAATTGAATGTGGATACATGAATTTATAGATGGATGAATTTACAACTGAAGAAGCTATTGTGAAACGCACACAAGATCCGGAAGTGTCGTTTTGTCTTCTATTTTGTTGAAACTCTTTGTTTGCAGCCTTCTCTTGGAACGGATCGTCCTCCATTTCATTAAAGCCCTTGTTTAGTTCTTTTTGGAACCTGCACATTATCTTCTTGAAGTGTGCACATGAACTTTCAACAACGGTGGAGTAACCGCTTGAGGACTCTTGGATTATCAGCTTATATTATTTTGGGACTATTTTGATCCCGAAAACTAGAGAAGAGCTTCAAATTAAAGATTGGTTTATGTATTATAAATTAAGAGATATATTCAACAAAGATAACAAGACTGGCTTTAATCAAACTAAATCCAAATTTGAAATTATATTAACTAAGGGAAATAAAGGATTGATAGGACGGATTTATAAACTATTGATAGAAATGAATCTAGAACAGGAAAGGATTAAACCAGTGATGGTGAAATGGATGAGGGAACTAGGTTATAATATAGATTTGGAAATATGGGAAAATTTGTGGAAGAAGGAATTTAAATTTACTATTACTAACGAAATAAAAGAAAATTTATATAAAATGTTTTATAGATGGTATATAACCCCAGTATTATTAAGTAAAATGAAAAAAGAGGAGGAGGGTCTTTGTTGGAAGTGCGGAACAGAGATAGGTACATTTATGCATGTTTGGTGGTTTTGCAAAAAACTCAAGAGATTTTGGCGGTTAGTTTTAAAAGTAACTAACAATGTGATTAAGTCAAAAATAAAAAAAGCAAGCCTCTCCCCCCCCCCGAGAAAGGAAGGGGGACTCAGGTGTCCCCCGCTCATCTCCCCTACCTGGACCAGAGGTGAAGCAGCAGCTTCCGCAACTCCACAAAGACGACGGCTTAATAGCATCTCTCCACTGCCTGCAAGGGAGACAACGGAGGAAGGAAGAATGTTAGCCTAGACTTACTATTTCATTTACTTGTTTGAATCTTACTTCACACACATCCATTTCCAGGGTGGGTATATTATTTTTTGTGCGTGCTGTAAGCACTTGTTTCCACTGAAAGTCCAATAGCCACATCAAGAGACGGATAGTCCAAAAGAGTTGGTTTATTGGTAACAGGTATGCAGAGCTTAGAAACCAAAAGACAGGAACGAAGGGGAAAGGGTGTACACTTGGTTATATGGAGAAACTCACAGTACAGTCATATCATGATAACACCGTTCAGACTACCAGGCTCCCACAAAGCTCCCAGGCCCTGAGAAGCTATGCCAGCAGGAGGCTGTTCTGATAAACAACCTTGAAGCTGGAGGCAAACAGAGAATCCAAAAGTCAGCCTGACACGTGCGCAGTCAAATCACAGCTGACTCATGGCAAGAGACATTCAGAGGTGGTTTCCCATTGCCTGCCTCCGTGTCACGCCCCTGGTGTTCCTTGGAGGTTGCCCATCCAAATACCAACCAGGGCGACCCTGCTTAGCTTCTGAGATCTGCCAAGATCAGGCTAGCCTGGAGCTATCTAGGTCAGGGCTTGTACTATGTGCACTCAAGGAAATTCATCATGATTTTTTAGTAAGTGATGAGAGAGGCTGAAAAGAAGCACCAGAGACCCATAAGCCTTGGGCTGCTCTTAAATGCTGCTGACACTTCTGTGAGACATGAAATTTGTCCTGTGGAGCTCAAAAACATGACAGCAATCCTGCTGGATGAGACTAAAGATCCAGACATGCCATTCTCCTGACGAGTCTGGGCTGGTGGAAGAAAAAGAGGGGACAGAAATGAGGTCGCACAATATGTCTTAGAGACGTCTGTCCAAAAACCCAGACGTGACTTTAGCACATCTGAAAAATCTAGGGTAAAATCAACAGGTCCCCACAGCATCTGTGTCCAGGTGTTCAGCTGGATGCGACATCAACGTGACATAAATCCGTCTAATCCCCCTTCAAGTGAGCGACCATCACTACATCCTGTGGTACCAAGTCCCACAAGCTCACTCTGTGTTCGCGGCAGACCTATTTCCTTTCTCTACCCAACAACTTCACTATGTGCCCCAATCCCATCCAGCCACAAAGTACCCTTACCATGTGAGGGGGCATCTGGGGCATGCTCTTGGAACTCAGCCTGCTGCCCTTCCTCCGACAGACCTCCTTCTGCCTCAGAAAACTTTGCTTCTGTCTTCATGGATGATCCCCACGTCTGAAAAAACAGCAAGAAAGACAGGTAAGGAAAGCATGGAATGGGCTGAGGAGATGGATCCTGCCCCACTCCCAGAATCTTCCATCGACCAACAAAGCTGCTTCAAGCACAGGGGCCAGAATCAGGGTTGGTGGTTTTCCCAGACTAATCAATTCTCTACAGGTATGAATATTTGGCAGAGAAGCCTATGATAATGTCGTTGCTTGAAGGGAGTGAAGGAAACCTGCTCACCTGCTCTGCCTGCCTCTTCTCCTCTGCCTGACTCAAGAGGAAACCTTCGGCCAGGGCCACCGCCTGGGAACTGGTCTCCGGCCCACACCCTCTGACCCAGCACTGCATTTCCTGGGGCAGGATGGTTAGGAACTGCTCCAGGATCACCAGGTCCAGCATCTGCTTCTTGGAATGCCTCTCCGGCTTCAGCCAGTGCTTGCAAAGTCCATGAAGCTGGCTGCAAACCGCTCTGGGCCCATCGGACTCACGGTAAAGGAACTGCTGGAAACATCGGCTATGTGTATCCGCAGTGCTCATTTCCTGATCCAGGATCTCTGGCAAAGCTCTTTCCCAGAATTCAATACCACTGTCTGCTTGGATGGGATGGGGACCTTTCCTTGATCTCTTGCAAATTCCAGGTCCTTCTGGGTCCTGCTGTTCCATCTCCTTCCCCTTCTCTTGGGTAGCCTCTGACTGTGGAAAGATACTCTTACTCTCGTGGCTATGAAGAGGAAAAAATGTCAAAAAGGTAGAAAGAGTCCAAAAGAAAGAACAGCTATATCACCCACCCTTGTCAACAGGCACCTCAGGATTGCCCTGGTGAATCGGAAGGAGCTTCATTGTCATCGTTTGTGGATCAGGACTAATGTTACGGTGCTATATTATTTTACATCTCAGGCTTTTGAATGAGATGCCTGTTTGGTGCTCAGGAAAGCAAACATCGGTAGTGGAAGATAGGAGCTTGGCCTCCCATGTCTGGGGATCAGTCTGTCGAGGGGCAACAGCTCAAGGTCAACTGCAGCCCAGGACAAAACGACTGGTGAAGGCTTACCCATGGCAGATCTCTCCCTCAAGAGGCTTGAAGCATCAGGCAGCACTTCTGTCCAGCAGAGGGTCAGGGACAGAGGTGTGTCTGACCTCTTGAGGGGAGGGCATAATGGATGCTGGGAGGAACAGGAGCAGGGGGAGGCATTGAACACCCAGGCAAGCAGCATGTGGGTGGAGCACCGGCCAAAATGAACAGCATTTGGGGCAGCCAGTCAGCATGGATGATTCATCCCCTGTGATCACACCTGGGACTCCTTTCTGGGCCTCCTGACAACCACCATGGCTGATAATTTATTTTTATTCACAAAATTCAGACCCTGCTTTTCTGCCCCCACAAGGGCCACCAATTCAGCTCATAAATAAAAACATACTTAAAAAAAAATATCCCTTATCTATAGTATGCTTTACTCCCTGGGAGTCCAGGTGGATTACCTTTAGTCACCTTTGTGAGTCTGGACAGAGTGGGACGTTCAAAAAACCCAGTAAACAGGGTTTGGGTTGTGGAAGCAACCAGACATCTAAAAAACAGAACGGAAGCAAAGCATAAATGTTAACACATCACAGTAAATTAGGCAAAATTACCGCATAGGATCCAGCTTACAACAACCTATACACAGTAGTATAGAACACAATTTTTAATGATTTGTCCAGGTAACTTTGTGAATAATTTCATTCAGTGCTATCCTAGCGCAGAAAATTAGGAAAGTGCATGTCTTCCTGGCCTCCACAGGCAGGCTGTTCCACAATATGGGGGCCACAAAAGAGAAGGCACATACATGTGCAGTTGTTGATTTTGCCCATTCGCCAGTTGGCACCTGCAGAAGGCCCTGCTCAGGTGAGTGAAGCTGTCGTGGTGGAATATAGGGGGGAGAGACTGTCGCACAAGTACCATGAACGGCTTTCTGTGTGATAGCCAATACTTTTAATTGAGCCCGGGAACTGATGCTCGCCTGGACCAGGATGGCCCAGGCTAGCCTGATCTCATCTGATCTAACACAGACAAGACACAGTTGATACTGAGCCAATGCAGAGACTGCAGAGTGGGAATAACATGCCTGCTCCGTCCAGCTGCCGATAACAGTTGAATTGTGGCATTCTGAACAAATGGTAGTTTCTGGATTGATTTTGAGGAGAGACCAATGTGCAGTGCATTACAACAGTCTCCTCTCAATGTCACCATGGCATGGATCCAGGGGACAGCTGTATCAAGGTAAGGGCCCATGGTTGCAGCTACACTGAATTGGAAGGAAGCCTTGTTCTTTTTTTTTGGTAACTGCTTTCACTCGCTCCTCTAGCAATAATGTTGGGTCCAGTATAACCCCGAGGCTGTTAACTGTGCCAGCAAGGGTCAGCTAAATCCCAACAAAAGACACAGCATAAGATCCTTCCAGACCCCCACCTTCCAAAGCAGCATTTCTTCTGTCTTTCCAGGACTTAGATTCAGCTGGTTCACACTTGGCTATTGAACCTGTCGCGGGACAATGCTTTTCAGTGCCTATGCTCTTAGAATGGACCCCTTCCTGAGGAGAAGTATGTTATCTTAGACACCTAATAAGCAGGACTCAACTGCTTCTTACCGGAGTAAGCTTTCTCTTGAAGTGCGCCAATAAATTATGAAAAGGGACATGAGTGTACGTACAATTTTACATAATGTAGTATATGCATGTAGATGGTTACAAAGTCATAAAATGCTACACAAGTTCAGACATTATGAGTCTTGAACATGTTCACGTATGCAAGAAATCTTAAGCAATCTCTATGCCTCTATACGAGAGGGTATCAAACCTTAAAACAATAATAATATTACATTCAGAATAAAAGTTACAGAAATCTTGCAAATATGGTTAGTTCAGTACATAAGATCTAATTTAGTTAAAAGCATCTTAACTCAAAGTACCTAGAACATCATAAAACATAAGACATACTTCACCTAGTCATGTCATTTGTGAACCTCCCCAGCACAGCAGGGCTTAGAGGGATCTGAAAAGTTCCTAATTCATGTTAAGGATATTTAAACCTTTTTGATCCTCTATGTGTTATTTTAGTATTTAAATGTCTTTGGTGTATGCAAGGATTAGAGAAATCTCTGGTTCCATGAGTTCATGTCACAGCTGAAATGAGCCCTTAAAGCATATTTTCAGTCCATGCCAGGACTAAGTTCATGAAACCCTAGGGAAATCTCTAAGTGTTTTTAGCCTATGAAAGGCCTCTGATCAATATTAAGATCCGGGAAATCTATATGTATGTGCATGCCTTCCATAGTCAGTACTAGTAAGCAATGCAAAGCTTAAAGCCATGTGAATGTCAAAGTTCTGTGTAAGAACTGAGTTCAGAGATCTCTCTGTCAAATATGCAAAGATCTAAACCCCTAGACTCCATACTAAGGTTGTTGGATTCTAAGAGTCTTCATCCTATTCATAAGATGGAGAAGTCTGCAGGCATTCAGTTCAGATATCTAGTCCTAGCAAGGGCTGGCTATCTTGAAAAGAATCCCCCTTTAAGGGAGTTCTCCAGTCTCACAGGAAGATTTGTAAATGTTGGAGAAATCTGTAAGTACCCAGCTCACACAAGGACTAAATACGTAGAGAGATTTCTTTAGGCCTGAGAGCCTCAGTCCACGCAAGAATCAAGGCTCCGAGTCTTTACATCCCAGGTAAGGGATGGAGAGATCCATTCATGTCAATGGGTATCAACCTGTTAGGTTCTTGGCTAGGAAGTTCCTCCTTATATACTTTCCAAGATCAGTATCCTTCCTTACCCTTGATGGTGCTTGGCAGGATTTGATCTTGAGATTGTTCCAGTACATCAGCGCTTTTTGGAAATTTGAGCAACAGCTCTCACCTTATAAGGATTTCCTGTTAGGTCTTTGCTGACCTGGCCATACACTAAACAGTCAGTTTATGGCTTTATGATATTTCTTAAATATATAACTTTTCCCAGCATTCTCCTTGTGTTAAGAATACGGTTAATTTGATATCTGTATTACTTTTAAAAGACTTTCTTCACTTTAACTTCACATAAAATCACATGGTGACATTTCATTACATCATTGCTCACAATCAGCAAATGTTGTCAGAGTACAGAGTCAGAAACACCCCGTTGCTGCCTCTGTGGAGGACATCCTGGGAGCCTCCTCGCTGGCTTCAAGGCCACTCTGAATATCCTCAGCGTCTTTCTAAGAGGGCGCAGCTGCAGATCCTTGACTAAAAATAGTTAAGCTGAGTCCATTCAGAATCAAAGGCTTTTTTTCCTTTGAGAATCAGGCTTTTGAAAACCCTGTTTGCTCCTTACATAGGAAGTTTATATGGATTTCAAATGGGAAAATTCTATGTTTTTCCTTCATTTGTTCAGGAGCCCACAACAAACCACAGGCAGCAATTTAGGATCTCTACTGCATCACCAGGAGAGTTGGAGAAGAATATGTAGAGCTGGGGCTCCTCAGCTTATTGCTGAGAGCCAACCCCAAACTACAAATGATTCGGCCTCAGGGCTTTACATAAAGATTGAAAGCATAGGGGATAGGATTGGGCCCTGTGGGACCTCCACAGGATAGACAGAAGAAGGACTTTAGACCTCCCCCCCCCACCTTAAGGAGACCCAAAGGGACTTACAACTGCTATCCCTTCCTCACCCCACAACAGGCACCCTGTGAGGTAGGTGGGGCTGAGAGAGGTCACCCAGCAGGCTTCCAGTGGAGGAGAGAGGAATCAACCCCGGTTCTCCAGGAGTGGTTCCACCGCTCTTCACCATGCTGTAGTAGGTCCCACAAAGGTCTCCAACGGCAATTCCTTGGTTCATGTCCAGGAGGAGTGATTTGACCCTGACCAACGTACAACACCCCTGAGGCCTCCTCCTGCCTGCCGGCACCTCAACCAGGTGGGCCAAGTCCCCTGTGCCAAAGGCAGCAGCAGATCAACCCAGGAGGAGCAACGAGGACGAGCCCTGACCTCTGGCTCCTTTCAGACGGAGGGCGTCAGCTCAGCCCAGCAGAGCCCATCTCCCTCCCGTAGCCGGTCTGGAAACAGACTGAAAAGGGCCTGGAGCAAAGAAGACCTGGAGTCGAGTCGGCTGCTCCTCTCTGTAGCAGTTTGCCTAGGAAGGGGGGGGGGATAGGTGATGGCCGCAACCCTGGCGAGCAGAGGAGGTCTCCCACCGCCTGCCTCTGCACAGAGACCCCGGGGCTCCCTGGGGGGGGGAAGGGGGGGAAGAGGGGGAAGGGTCTCCCATCCCAGCACTATCCAGGCCTGACCCCGCTGGGCTTCTGAGCTCCGAGGAGACCGGGGCCCTCCTGGCCCACCCAGCCCAGGGCTCCAGTTTCCTGCAGGGGTGGTTTTCCCTGTCCCAGAGGGGCGACATTTGTCAGCGCTTGGCGAAGAGTCGTGAGAGCTGCATGGCTCTCCTTGCCAGACGGGGAACCCCCCCCCCTCCCACGGCTTACTTGCGAGTCAACCGTCGCAGGGTCCGGCCGCCAGGCTGCAGCCCTTCCCGCCCTCCTTTGCAATGCGGCAGCAAAGCCTCCCTCCTCCCCCCCCCGTCCGCCCAAGGAGCCTTTCCGCTTCCGCCCCCTGGCTCGGCCGCTCTAGCAAACAGCTCCGTCGCTTTAACCCCTTCGGTGCTGCAGAGGAAGGAAGGGGAAAAGGGGCTTCCTGCTCTTTGCAAGGAGGGTGGGCGGCCGGAGCCGGGCGGTGGGAGCTCAGCGGGATTGCTCGGGAGTAACTCCGCACGGGGCGGCGCTTCTGGGGTCTCCCAGGCTGTCCAGACAACGGCACGGCAGGGGTGGGAGAAAGAAAACGAAAGCAAAGTCAAGCCGGATCGTGCCAAGGGATCCGAGGCAGGTCTCATGGGAACCCTCCTCAGGTCCATCCAGTGGGGCTTATTACTCCCAGCAAAGTGGTTTTAGGATTGCGCTGGGAATCTGCGTCCCTGGAGCATGCAGAATGGGATAGTGGATCTCCAGATCTATTGGCTCTACTAACAAAGGAGCCTTTTAGTCCCTTTCATTTATTTATTTATTTACTATCTTCACAGTCCGCCTCTCTCACTGAGACTAAAGCAGATTACAACAAGGGGAAAAACCTTGCGAATCCGAGTATTTTGCCTTTCCAGGGCTGGAGACATTAAGGGAGAAGCAGAAGTGGAAAGGGAGAACACCGTTCCGTGTACATCAGCTTAGCTGGCTTTCCAAGGCAATGCAAGAAGGGTTCACGGACAATCAGGTCTCTTGTTGCTGTTAACCAGGATGACACGACGGAACCTCCATGTTCAGAGGAAGTCTACCTGTGGGGCAAACCACAGGGAGAGTCCATGCGTTCATGCCCTGCTTCTGGCCTTCCTGGAAGCGTCTGGCTGCTCACGGCTGGAAACAGGATGCTGGGCCAGGTGGATCTATTGACCTCTGCTGATGTTCTTCAAGCACCACGGTTTCGTCCCGCTTTTTGAAATCAGGATGGAAGAGTAGGCCCAAAGCGTGGGGCAGCCAATGCTACCCTCTGGCGTGGGTCAACGTTTCCCTGGGTTCACCTCCATGTTGCACAATGAGCATGTGTGCAACACCACACCTGGAGGCCCATTGAGCTCAAACCAGAGCAATGGTGGAGAGAGACAGTGCCGTCCCCTGCAGGCCTTCTTAGGAAGGAAGGAGGCTAAAACTTTTTTAGATTCATGATCCTATCTTCCTTATAATGGTTATGTGCTGTGTCAGTGTCAGTGCTGTGTTGTGTCGGACTAGGATCTGCGAGACCCAGGTTCGAATCCCCATTCTGACCTTGGGTCAGTCACACGCTGTCAGTCTAACCTACCTCACAGGGTTGTTCTGAGGATAAAATGGAGGAGAGGAGAATGGTGTAAGCTGCTTGGAATCCCCATTGGGGAGAATGGCGGGGTATAAATGAAGTCAACAAATAAATACATTTGGTAGCAATCTTGTGGTACTCGTTACAGACTAGCCAAACTCATTCCAGCATAAAGTTTTCTGAGTCAGAGCTCACGTCTTCAAATGCTTTGGAGTTTGAGTTGCCAAACTCCAGGGGGTACCTGGAGATCTCCCACTGTTACAATTGATCTCCAGATAGTTCATCTCCCTTGCAGAAAATGGCTCCTTTGGAGGGTGGCTTCTGTGGCATTATACCCTGCTGAGGTCCGTCCCCTCCCCAAATCCTGCTCTCCCCAGGCTCCACCCCCAAAATCTCCAGGTATTTCCCAACTCAGACCCAGGCAACCCTATTTGGAGAGTATAACAGTATTTGTTCTGAAACCTCTCTCTACATTTTTATCCCCCACCCGTCCTTCCAAGGAACTTGGAGCAGCTAATACGGGCCCACATGTTCTCTTTACGATAACTCTGTGAGGTAAGCAGAGAGATTCATAAAGGGACCACCAGGGTCATCTAGTCCAACCCCATGCACAAATGCAGGAAATTCACAACTACCTCCCCCTCAAACCCCCAGTGACCCCTACTCCATGCCCAGAAGATGGCCAAGATGCCCTCTCTCTCAGCTGGCATTGCTGGCCATCGACCCTCTTCTTAAAAACCTCCAGGGAAGAAGAGCTCCACACCTCCTGAGGAATCCCGTTCCACTGAGGGACCACTCTAACTGTTAGAAAATTCTTCCTAATGTCCAGAGGGAAACTCTTTTGATTTAGTTTCAACCCGTTGGTTCCGGCCTGACCTTCCGGGCAACAGAAAAGAACTTGGCAGCCCTTCAGATACTTGAAGATGGCTATCATATCCCCTCTCAGTCTTCTCCTCTTCAGGCTAAACATACCCAGCTCCTTCAACCTTTCTTCATAGGACTTGGTCTTTGTAGTAATGTGCTCTGTACCCCCAGGCTGCGTCTGTCTCTTATTGATGAGCTTGGTAAACAGAAGATTTAGATGGTCTAACTTTGAGCACACAAAAATGCTGTTGACAGCGTTCACTGTCAGGAGAGAGAGCTCCTTTAAGATGTTTTTTGAATCCCTGGAGGTTCCCTCTTCAATTGACGACAAAGACAATAAGGCTTCATTCTGGCCTTCATACTGAGGATTACGCTGGGGGACCACCAAGGGAGATGCTAGAACAGCATAGCCATTTGAAATGGGGACAGAGTCAACAGAAGTAGAAGTAAAATATCCCCCAATCTTACTCGTCTTGCATGCAGTAGAGCTTATATCTTCTGAATCACGAGAGCGTTTGCCGGGCCCCATTAAAATGTCTCTGAATTTTTTTTTTTTTTGGTGGCATGAGAAATGCTTATTAAGGTGATTTAAAACAAAACTCCAGCATAACAGTTTCCTAACTCTGATGTGGAGGGGACTACATAACAGTCCAAGCATACCACTTACTAAAAACACTTGGACCTAGCAACATCTAGGGCCTCTGCATTAAGGATAGTGGGGTCTATTTTACATTTTTTCTACACCAAGGGAAGTTTTCTTGTAGACCCTGTCCTAAACCTATACAAAAGCAAGGTCGTACCACATCTCCTCTATGGAGTGGAAGTATGGGGCTGGAAAGATAATATTCTTATCAGTCTAGAATCAATCCAAAATTATTTTCTCAGCTCTTAGCTCTCCCCAAGGGGACTCCCGCTGCCCTGATGAGGGCCGAAACAGGTCTTCCCTCGCTCAGGGCACGTGTATACCTAGCGGTATTAAAATTATGGGGGGGAAAACAAAATAGCTAGAACAAAATAATTTAGCAATCAATCATTTACCATCCTGCTAATGAAAGAGCCATCACGCCTTAACTTCTGAAATAAGATATTATCTCAGTACTCAATTCCATATGACCATTTAGGGCTATCAGCAGACTTTTCCCAACTTAAAGACTGGGTCTACAAATCAGATGCCTTGATGGACAGAACACAGATCCTGAAATGGGGAACTGCTCCTTGGTTTAAACTTTTCAAAACTGACCGTCTTAGAGCTACTTATTTAGTCAATATACCAAACCCCAAGCTTAGAGCAGCCTTTACGCCCCTGCGGTTTCAATCCATGCCAGCGGCTGTACTGTCTGGGCGTTATTGCCGAATTCCAAAAGACCAACGTTTTTGCATCTGTGGAACATCTGCTCTAGAGGACTTTTACCACTACTTATTTGAATGCCCTCTATATGTGGAACCCAGGACTAAATTTCTTGCCGGGTTGGTTTCTGGCCTAAACACCTGTCGTAGAGCCGAGAAACTAGTATTTTTGTTACAAGATTCAAATGGGTTAGTCTCTTATAGGATTGCCCTGTATGCTCTGGCAGCAAAGAAAATAAGGGCCAATATGGATGCTAAGGGAGTAGATCCTCCAAGTTGATTTTAATGGTCACTAGGTCCCATTGGCTGATTGGGACTGTCATGGGCTGCGACCATATAACCATAATTTTGATATGGAACCATGTCCCATTAGACTTCATAAGGATTAAATGTATTGAAAAGATGTAATCACTTCATAGACTGGGACTGAATAAGCTCAAGGCTTACTTGCTATTTAGAAGTAGCAAGCCAGATTCTGCTGTTATAGTTATTCAATAGAAGCAATCCAAGGTTCTTGTAAACTAAAATAAACTAAAATACGTGTGATATTATTAAGCTCAAGGTTGGTAACCTGTTATGCCATTCAAAATCTTGATATTGTAATCATTTAATACTACTGTCCCAGCTGAAGGTCATAGCTGCACTTAGAAGCACTAAGTTAGAAAACCAATGCAGATGTCAATTAGGTGCATAGTCTAACTATTATTAAACTGCTGACTGTTGGAGGTAGGCAAGCTCATAGTCGAGTACTGCTTGTAAGCCTACTGTTGACTAGATCAGTACCAATCCAAGGACACTGGGAAGATATAGAGACCTTTCTCTGACTACAGGTGAGAGAAGATCCTGATAGTCTGAACATGCTGACTTATGGACTTCCTCCATCTACCAAGAGATGTAAAAAGACTTGGCAATCTAATTCTTGCGTGAATTAGGAAATCTGATTCTTGCGTGAATCAGGACTTCATTTATTCTTGTCTTTTAATTCTGGAGAACTCTTACAGAGAGAGTTACTAAGCCACACAGTCTGTCTTTCTGAAGACTGATTGTCTGGAGTAACTGTTTGTACAAATGCTTCATCCTGAATATGATGAAGACCCTTATATTCTAAGGATCATGAGGGTATGGATCTTACCATCTTTGAATATGGTGACATTGAGAACTCATTTGTTCTAACAAGACTAATGTCTTCTCATAAGATCTATCTTATATACAGACTTCCTAGTGCTAATGGACAAAGATGTAAATGCAGCTTCTCTAAGAAGCCTATTACCAGAGCATATTTCAGGGGTTTCTCTACACAAGGTGAGAGCACTGAATATGTTCTGCAGTCAGTTCTAAGACTGAGGTTTGACACAGAACTGTCTGACATACACATGCATACATATACATGCCTTACAGCCAACAATGGCTTACACATAGAATTACTCTAATTGGAATACATATAATTGAAATACATGGATGGAGATCCATGGAGCCTTATGCTCTTAAACTGAACTATACTCAGTATCTCTCTAAAGACTGGCACTGCCAGAGAGACTGTAGAATAGAGTTTTATACTCTACACATAATGTTAAGCTTTACACATAGTAACAGCAAATACTGATTAATTACAGTATAGTTAAACCATCAAAGTGGCTCTTAACTATACAGCAATGCTTATATCAAATGCATGTTTAGAAATGGCTTTCACATAGCTTTTTCTAATCTGAACATGGGCTTCAGACCCAGAAACCTCAAATGTATAGAGACTCTGTGGTCTCATTGCTTCAGTCACAAACAGACTGCTGGAAGAGCAATAGAACCAGCTCTAACATGAAACTATGGAACCAAAGAAATCTCTCCTACTAAAGGCATTGAAATAACAGAATAATAGAGATTACCTGAAGGAAATCTAACTATTCTAAATGAACTCATAGAATCCTTACAGAAACTCTGCAATGACATAACTGGGTAAAGTATGTCTTATATTTAAATACTCTGAAGTAGAATACTTATTCAATGCACTAACCCTTATTTTACAAGATTTCTGTAAACTATATTATTTCTTGAATGAAATATATACTTGGAAAACTCTCATATAGAGTTATAGAGATTGTTGATATTGCTAAATATTGCTTGCATACATAGAATAATATTTTGTTCCTGTTGAACTAACTAATAGTTATTATTTCTGTAATTATTTACATGCATATATTTTATGTGAAATAAATAATATTTTATCTATATATTCTTTTCATATTTTTACTGGAACAATTCAATAGAAAGTCTATCTCGTGAGAGATGGAAAGTGTTGATCCCTGCTTAGTGGGTAACGGGCTGAATAGATACAGATCACTTTTTAGGAAGGGGTCAATTCTAGGAGCTGGGCTACCTTAATGGCACGGACCGCGACAGGACACCATAATTTTTAGCTATTATTTTTGTTGTTTTGTATGCATCGATTTAGCAAAGTTTTATGATGTATATTGAGAGAGAATAGAGAAGAACTCTACACAGCTCTTGGAGGAAAGAATGCGCGAGTTATAATTTATACCAAAGACGCATTTCCCCGGCGTGACGGTCTGATATTGGCTATTCCGGAAACAATTTGTCCTTAGATGTTGCCGGTTCATTATAAAGCATATTGAGCTGAAGAAGCCTCTTTGAAATGTGAATGTATGACTAGCCACACGTTCTCAAGTTTTCCACTTCTTTGGACTCCAGCCTTCGGGCTTCCTTGGACCTTTCACACCCATGGATTTCTCTCAGAACCTTGTGGGGTATTGGTGTGTATATAGGCAGTGTACCTCTATCTTTGCGTTTGTGCTTTACTGCAGGCATTTGCTTTGAGTTTGTGTTTTTCGGTTTATTTCCTTATTATCTGTTGTTGGACTTTGTATATAGTGTTTTTGTCAGTCCTTTCATGGCATGAAATTAATGCTTCATAATACAGCATATTATTTACCATTGTTCATTGTATGCTTCTTTATATTATATTGTTTAGTACATAATCCTTGCTTATTGTGTCTGAGCCCTCGTACTGCCAATTCCTTTAAGTTACTTAACTCTGGCACAGGTGTGCTTCATTTGTTGTTAACACTACCTGGAGGATGGCAACCCTACTTGGCGGGCACCAAGAAAGGCGTCAGTGGGCACCATGGTGCCCACAGGCACCTGTTGGGGAACCCTGATCTAGTCAATAAAGGATGTCATTGTCCTCATCAGGGTATAATACCATTGACTCCACCCTGTACCCCAGCCATTTTCTCCTGGGGCATTGGCCTGCAAATGGTCTGTCCTGGCACAGTTAAAGCATCTTCTAACCTGGGACTTGTTCCCATAAGCCCAGTTTGGGTAAGAATCCACCATTCCACCCTTTCTCTTCCCTTCCAGTGCCCCACCCATTAAAGGCGGGGAGGGCCTGAAATCATGTGTTAGGTGCCGTGCCCATTCCCCTGAGCTAGAAGAAGACCCAGTGGAAGTACTGCAAGGCTGAGCTACTTTGGGACAATAGAGGACTGGACACCTTTTTAATTTAAAAAACAATTCTGAATGTGCACTCGGAACATCAGAGGAAGCAAGGAGGCATTTCTTATGTATTTATGTCAACCAGTCCAACCCCCTGAACAATGAAGAAAGGGCGTGAGGGCAGATTGGGATCTCACTCAGCAAAGCTTTTGATTAGCCATACAATTTTTTCTTTTTAATGTTGCTTTGGCAACAGCTGCCACCACAACACAAGGAACATCACTGTGTGACTGAATGTAAGTTGTGGCAGCCACTTTGTGGCTAGTTCTGCTTCCTGCAGCAGCCATTTTGTGGCTGTGCCCACCACACTGTATCAGAATTCCCAAGGTGCCCGCAGGCTCAAAAAGGTTGGGGACCCCTGGACTAGACAATTCCTGGGGCTAAGCGTCTGCTCTTGTTGTCTTAAAAGCCACTTTACTGATAATAACTGTGAAGCAGTCTGAACACTTGGCATCTTTTCTGCACTGCATTTGCATTGTCCCTACTGCAACGTAGTCGGGTATTCATGACAGGATCCATGGCATGGAATGGAATCAGAAATATTTTAGCATTAAAGGATGGGTTTTTATATAATTTGCTAATTTAACAGCTGGCTTTCGCTTATCAGTTAGCTGGCACACAGCCATATACCATTAGGGCATCTGCTACTGCAGCTTGAAGGACAGTGCCCTTGTAGTAACAATAATATTAAGATAACAGCTAAATATTCTTCATCCCGTTACATAGTCTAATGTGGAGCCTGTGGGGGTGTTCTGAATGCATTGAAACCTCTTACAGGAGGCTCTCTCATCTCCTTTCCCTGAACCTGTTTCATACTTTGCTAAGGGGTTGGACACTAAAAATCAGATAACATTCTTGTCAGCCAAGCACCTGGCCATCTAAGTGGCCAGGTACCTGGTGTGAAACAGGTGCAGTGATTAATATGCCATTGAGAAGATTATATTATGAGAACCTTATGAAAAACCTTGAGAAGGGTCATGGGGGCAATTTTAGTAAAGAATTTCTCATGCCAAATAGTATATAAGGGTGCAAATATTGTTTATTCTTTGAGACTCAGCCCGAGTCTTCCCAGTGGTGTGGTATGTATTTTCCATGTATCTATGCATATATAAGATCTGTGTACTCTGTGCAATTCCTGTATTAGTCTGCTGTGTCTCTGTCTAAGTTATATTCTGTCTTAATCTCTGGAGCTCTTTTTAAAATATTGAAATAGCAATAAAAAGAATTTTATTTCCAGATGTTGCCTCTAAGACTTACGAGATTTCTCTAACAAGGTCCCATGCTTGTCAATCAAGCATACCTCCTATAGAGATTTCCTCAGATAACGGCTTCAGAGCCCATTTCAGGAACAAGACATAAACTAAGGTGAGCCTGGAAGAAGAGGGGCAAATTTTCCCCAGAACAAAGTCTTCACTTTGTAATCCTACCCTAGGGTTGCCAACCTCCAGGTACTAGCTGGAGATCTCCTACTATTACAACTGTTCTCCAGCTGACAGAGATCAGCTCACCTGGAGAAAATGGCCGCTTTGGCAATTGGACTCTATGGCACTGAAGTCCCTCCCCTCCCCAAACCCCGCCCTCCTCAGGCTCCACCCCAAAAAGAGGGACCTGGCAACCCTATCCTACCCTCATTTGGAACCAGAGCATACCAGTGTTAAGAAAAGCCCTGCTGGATCTGACAGGGGTCTAATTTGTCCAGCATCTGTTCCATGAACAGGACGCAGGAGCCGAGGCCTTCCCCAGACGATGCCTTCTGGCACGGGTATTCAGAGGTTTTCTCTTTCTGATGATGGAAGGCGCCCCCGACATTTCTGAGCCTCTGGGCACCTTGGAAATTCTGACACAGGGTGGTGGGCGCAACACCAAAATGGTTGCCACAGCTGGTGCAGCCAGCCACAGAATATCAAGGAGCAGAGCTCTATTGTATTAGAATTAGTATTACGGTTATTTCTCAGTAATCTTAGAATTAATTCTCAACATTCGTAGAATACATAAAGCTTAAAGCAAGCTGGATTTCAGATTATGGTCTTTCTTTTAATACATTTTAAAAATGTCCATACTACATAATACACGAGAAACATACAATACATTCAATAACACATTTACAACCTACCATAATGCAAACAAAACCACTTACAGTGCACTACAATATTACCTTACATACTTTACCAGGGTGTAATTAAAACATTTAATTTCCTTACAAGTTCATCTAATATGAAAAATCCAATATACTGTTCCCTACTAACAGCCTTATTATAATAGGAGTCATAATATTTATGCTCTATCTTTATCTCATATCTTACCACCCCTGTACCTCAACAATTTTTACCAAATTATGTGTTAACCCTGGGGGGTGATTAATCACCTCAGACATCTACACTTAGACATCGTCTCTGATAACTTGCTTTTACAATATGTTATGGAGTTTGGAAACGTTTGGAAACAGGCTAAGCGTGATGTACCACATGCAATTTACTTAACCATCCCAGATCTTAAGCTACTAGATCTCACCAAGGAGTCCACTTCTTCAGCTTGAATCCAGCATCCACCGGGACTTCTGGGGCTGACTCTCTGCTGCCACCACCAGGCCAAGACTGAGAGGTGCGTCTGTCTGCTGGTAGCCTGGTCTCCAGAGGCTGTCCTGCAGGCCTTTAAGGAACTCTTCTCCAGATTAGAAATCACTCGCCCCTCCCAAACCCCCATGGAAACAGGGAATCCTTGGGAATCAAACTGGTTAGAAATATGCCCAACTCAGCAAGTCCTGCTGTTTTCGTTGGTACTTTTGTAAGCTCGATCAAAGTTCTTGTAGAGACACAAACACGCTCACACCCATTTCAGAAAACGGAAAAGAATTAGTGGTATATGTTACAAAAGGAAATGCATGCAGTAGATACCAAAACGTTTTCACAGAACTACTGAGCACGGGAGAGAAAATCAGGGGGTAAAGGGCATCCTCTCTGCCGAGCTTTAAACGTATCCCTGTAACGTGGAAAAGACAGGCAGAAATCTCTTAATGGTTTCCTGCTCGGACTCTGTTCACATCTTTTGAGCTGTTTGATTGCCATTCTCTCTAACAGCTGCAGATTAGCCTGTCCTCCGTGATTTTTGTAAAACCATTTAAAATCCATTTCAAGCAGTGACTGACACATCTTGGGGCACTGAAGACTATATATTAAGTATAAGTAAAAAAAGATGGACTCAGACCTCTCTGCTTGTATGTAACTCCAAGCACCTTCCTCTCTCGGAGACCCTCCCGCTGCTTCGGCTGGCCTAGGGCACACGTGGAAAGAGCCGCACTCAGGGTCCCAAAGAGCCACTTGCGGCTTTGGAGCCGCGCTTTTGCGACCCCTGGGCTAGAGCAACTGCCCTATGAGTAGTAGTTAAAATGCTTAGGGCTCTTTAACAGGGAAAGAAAGTGGTTAAGGGGAGATATGATAGGTCTATACAATTAGTGGATTGTATAAGGAGGGAGTAGCTTTTCTCCCTCTCTCATAACACTAGAATGTGGGATCATCTGCTGAAGCTGGAGGGTGAGAGATTCAAAACATAACAGGAAATATTTCTGATGGCTGCCAACTTGGAAGGCTTTAAGAGAAGAAGTAGTGTTGGTTTTTATATGCCAACTATCTCTACCACTTAAGGCAAAATCAAACTGGCTTACAATCACCTTCCCTTTCTCTCCCCACAATAGACACCTGTGAGGTAGGTGGGGCTGAGAGGGCTCCTCAGAGAACTGTGACTACCCCAAGGTCACATGTGGGAGGGAACATGTTCGTAGAGGATAGGGCTATTCAAGGCTACTAGTCAAAATGGATACTGGTCATGATGCATACCTATTCTCTCCAGCATCAGAAGAGCATGCCTACTATATTAGGTGCTGTGGAAAACAAGCAGGATAATGTTGCTGCAGTTATCTTGATTGTGGGCTTCCTAGAGGCACCTGGTTCGCCAGCATGTCTTTTCTTATGTTCTTATGATATATGAGCTGCTTTTAAATCTCCTTCCACTCTCCGATCCCGTCCTTCTTTTCTTCCCTTGGGATCTACAGGAGGCTTCAATCATGGCTAAAGCTTTTCCACAGACCCAGGATTTACACTATTTTTCCCCACACAGGGTAAAATTTCTGTGCAGAGGCAATCCCCTTACAAGAAATTACATGGTATCAGACCCTTGTATGATCTGAGATGGTATTTAAGATTTGAAATAAGAGAAAAGCTCTTTTCCCAGGCTAAGCAGTTACATGGTTCCTCCTTATGTGGGGTTTTGGATGCTCTTCAAAATTGCCGCACTGACTGAATTTCTTTTCACGCACAGATAATTGAAATGATGGCTCCCTTGCATGGGTTCTTAGGTGCTGCTGAAGATAGCGACTCTGACTGAATCTCTTTCCACATTCTGAGCATTCAAAAGGCTTCTCCCCGGTGTGGGTTCTTAAGTGCCTTTGAAGAATGAAACTGCCACTGAATCTCTTTCGACACTTTGATCATTCAAACGGGTTCTTCCCTGTATGGGATCTTACATGCATTTGCAGAGAGCTACTGCGACTGAATCTCTTACCACACTCTGAGCATTCAAAACGCTTCTCCCCTGTGTGGCTTCTTAGGTGCTGTTGAAGATGGCCACTCTGACTGAATCTCTTTCCACAATCTGAGCATTCAAAAGGTGTCTCCCCTGTGTGGATTCTTAGATGCTTTTGAAGACTGCTACTGCAACTGAACCTCTTTCCACACTCCGAGCATTCAAAAGGCTTCTCCCCAGTGTGGGTTCTTAGGTGCTGTTGAAGATGGCCACTGCGACTGAATCTCTTTCCACACTCTGAGCATTCAAAAGGCTTCTCCCCTGTGTGGGTTCTTAGGTGTTGTTGAAGATGGCCACTGAGACTGAATCTCTTTCCACACTCTGAGCATTCAAAAGGCTTCTCCCCTGTGTGGGTTCTTAGGTGATCTTGAAGACTTCCACTGCGACTGAATCTCTTTCCACACTCTGAGCATTCAAAAGGCTTCTCCCCGGTGTGGGTTCTTAGGTGCTTTTGAAGACTGCCACTGCAACTGAATCTCTTTCCACACTCTGAGCATTCAAAAGGCTTCTCCCCTGTGTGGGTTCTTAGGTGCTGTTGAAGATTGCCGCTACGAATGAATCTCTTTCCACACTCGGAACATTCAAATCGTTTCTTCCCTGTATGGGATCTTACATGCATTTGAAGTGAGCCACTCTGACTGAATCTCTTTCCACACTGTGAGCATTCAAAAGGTTTCTCCCCTGTGTGGGTTCTTAAATGCATTTGAAGATTGCCACTGCAACTGAATCTCTTTCCACACTGTGAGCATTCAAAAGGCTTCTCCCCTGTGTGGGTTCTTAGGTGCACTTGAAGCCTGCCACTGCGACTGAAACTCTTTCCACACTCTGAGCATTCAAAAAGCTTCTCCCCTGTGTGGGTTTTTAGGTGCTTTTGAAGATTGCCACTGCGACTGAATCTCTTTCCACACTCTGAGCATTCAAAAGTCTTCTCCCCTGTGTGGGTTCTTAGGTGCTTTTGAAGACTGCCACTGCGACTGAATCTCTTTCCACACTCTGAGCATTCAAAAGGCTTCTCCCCTGTGTGGGTTCTTAGGTGCTGTTGAAGATGGCCTCTATGAATGAATCTCTTTCCACACTCGGAACATTCAAATCGTTTCTTCCCTGTATGGGATCTTAAATGCATTTGAAGTGAGCCACTCTGACTGAATCTCTTTCCGCACTGTGAGCATTCAAAAGGTTTCTCCCCTGTGTGGATTCTTAGATGCGTTTCAAGATTGCCACTGTACCTGAATCTCTTTCCACACTGTGAACATTCAAATGGCTTCTCCCCTGTGTGGGTTCTTAGGTGCACTTGAAGAGTGCCACTGCGACTGAAACTCTTTTCACACTCTGAGCATTCATAAGGCTTCTCCCCTGTGTGGGTTCTTAGGTGCTCTTGAAGAGTGTCACTGCGACTGAAACTCTTTCCACACTCCAAGCATTCAAAAGGTTTCTCCCTTGTATGTATTCGTTGGTGCACAAGGAGCTGTGATCTGTATTTGAAATACTTTCCACACTGAAAGCATTTATGTGCCCTCATTAGACTATGTTTGGGGGAAAGTGCATTACTCTTTCTTCCATTAGCGAACATCTTTCCACTCTCTGAGCAGATCAATGGCTTCCCTCCTGAATTAATTCTTTTATGTTGAAAAAGGTCTGATTTCTGTGAGAAGCTCTTGCCACAGTTTGAGCTGCTAGAAGGTTTCTCTCCTGCATGTGTTCTTTGATGCCTAAGGAGCTCTTCTCTGCAAAGGAAGCTCTTTCCACACTCCAAGCATTGATGGGTCTTCTTTCCTTGGTGCATTTGTAAATGGATATCACACTGGGGTTGATCTGAGAAGTTCATTCCACACTCCAAGCACTTATATGCTTCTTCCTCCATGTGGATTAGTTTGCAGAAATCCTGCCCTTGGACAGGAATGGCTTTATCCTTCTTCTCGACTATGTGACATCCTTTCTTCCTCTTAGGTCTGCCTGGATTCTTGATGGTTCCTTTCTTATCTTCATTCTGGACTTCATCTGGCAATACCTCATGCGGTTCCTCATCCCCCTCATTCCACTTATCACTCCCTGCTGGAATAAAAAGAGAGATCCCATTAGTACCCACATAAGGAGGTCTGAACTTCCCTTGAAGTTCCATCCATGCTCAAAACATTGCAGTGAATTTTTCCTGCTGTACGTTGAAGTGTACATTAACAGACACTTTAAAAGGACATGAAACCCTGCTGCATCAGAAAGGCTTGGTTTGCAGTCTAATGATTTATACTGCTCCTCACCTGAGTGAATTCTTTGATGTGAAGTAAGGGCTGGTTTCTGACTGAAGGTCTTTCCACACTCCATGCAGGCATATGGTTTGCCTCTTGGGAACAACATTGAAGGTCTTTCCAAAGGCCACACTTTCATTTTCAGTTTCCCTGGAGCAGATTCTACGGTTAGCACAGAGGCCTTCGTTCCTTCTTGTTTCGGTTGACCTTTCTTTGTGGACTGGAATTTCACAGAAGCCCCCTCCTCCTTGGGATGGAATGGGCTTATTCCTCCTCTTACCTGTGTGCCTTCTCTCCTGCCTCTGTGGTCCATCTCCAAAGTTTCCTTTGATGTCTTCACTCTTGACTCCTTCCAAAGAGAATTCCTGGAGTCCCCCAAGCATCTCTTCTACATGTGATGCTGGAAGAAACAAAGAGGTCCAGTCAGCACCTACGCAAGAAGCCAAGCCACCCATCAGGCATTGAGACAGATCATGAAGGTAGCCATGTTAGTCTGTCAATAGCAGTAGAAAAGAGCAAGAGTCCAGTAGAACCTTAAAAACTAACAAAATTTCTGGCAGTGTATGAGCTTTCCTGAGCCACAGCTCACCTATTCCGATACCCATCTCACAAAAGCACAGATCTTGCCAGAAATGTTGTTAGTCTCTAAGGTGCTACTGGACTCTTGCCCTTTTCTACTGCTCATTAATGGGTGTGCATTTCCTTTAGAGAAACTTGTCAAGAAGCTGAGGTCCCTCAATTTCTTGGATTTCATGATTTTCTTGGTTCAGGCCTAGAGGCCTATGAATTTTGTGCTGTTGGGATTTTAGACCAGCAAAATAGTTACATTTTGAAAGCTGCTTCTGGGGAGGGAACAAGATAGGCAACCAGCTGCTTCTCGTTAAACCTTTCTCTCCCCTTTCTGGAATGCAAGGCCGTGTGTTGTCACGGTAACTAATCGGTCAGCCATCATGACGATGTCCAGGTGCAGGGAGTTCTGCAGGCTTCATCACCTGAACACTCAGATAGTGAGTCAGCATTCTGACCAAACAATTAATCAATCATTAAATTACTTTCATTTTCTCATTGGCTCTTGAGAAAATGATCATAAAACCAGATCGGTTCTGAGCCTATTATGCACACTTTGGGGTACAGCAGGAGAGCTGTGCTGGCGGCATCAGGACACATTTGATTTTGACCCTTGAGGGGGAAACTCTGGTCAAGCTGACCTTTTGGAGAAACCTTTGGACAACCTTTTGAAACTCTTGTATGCTGAAAGAACTCTTGAAACTGGTAACTATTGGAACATTGCTTTTGAGAAGCCTTGCCAATCTCTTGAATATTAGAAACTGAAATATTGTATGAGTTAGCTATGCTAAATCATTTTGTTATTTTCTTGCTTCAAACTTCATGAACCTTTTCTTCACTGTAACCAGCATAAATCTTATAAAATAAATCATTAGCCTTTTAATTGACTGTGTCTATGACTGTGGGATTCCAAGCCTAAATCTAAGTGCCTTGTGTGTGCGAGTGTGAAACCACCTACCAAAACCTAAGACATTTTTTGGGAGTGTGAACAGTCCTGGCTAGGTCTCAGCCTGGCAGGAAAAGTGTCACACTGGATTTGAAGCTTGGCAGGAGTTACTCTGGACCCCTGGCCTGGAGGCTTAACTTTTGGTCCAGAGTTGGTGGCAGCTACTCATTGAACTTGGGGTGGAAGCCCGGAGTTTAATGTTTTGTTTTTTGGGGGAAACTTGTGACCAAACCAAAGCAGCCCAGCTGGTGGAGGCTCTTTGACAAAGCTTCCTTTGAAGAAGCTCTATTCTCTTGGCCAAAACAAGACCAAGAGCTGACTGCGGTACAGATAATGAATTGTTAATATCGAAAATCAAGATAAAGCTTAAGAAAAACACCAAAACATTCATAGCACCAAAATACAACCTAAGCAGTATTCCTGAAGAGTTTAAAGACCATGTAAGGAATAGATTTGCATTATTGAGTTCAAGTGAATGTAAACCTGAAGAATTATGGGTGGAAACTAGAGATCTTCTCAAGGAAGAATGTGCAAAGATATTCCTGTCGCTAAAAGAAATGAAAAACCTCAATGGATGTCTGAGGAAACTCTTAAAATAGCCAAAGACAGACGAGAAGCAAAAGGAGAAGGTGACAGAAACATACATCAAATACATGGAAATACATTAACTGAACAGGACAAAATAAAGAAAAGGTGGGAACAATACACTGAAGAACTATACAAAAGAGATGAAAGGATGACAGATTATTTCCAAGAAGAATCTTTTGAAGAAAAACCTACAGTTTTAGAAAGTGAAGTGAAAGCTGCACTGAGAGCAATCGGGAGAAACAAATCACCAGGAGCAGATGGGTTATCAATAGAGCTATTTCAAGCCACAGAAATGGAGTCCGACAAAATCTTGACAAGAATATGCCGACAGATACGGAAAACAAAACAACGGCCCACAGCCTGGAAACGATCCATTTACATTCCAATTCCCAAGAAAGGAGACATCAAAGATTGCGGCAACTATCGGACCATCGCATTAATTTCTCAAGCAAGTAAAGTGATGCTCAAAATCTTACAGCAAAGGCTGTTACCATGTATGGAATGAGAAATGCCTGATGTTCAAGCTGGATTCAGAAAAGGATGTCATGGGCAAAGAGATAAATGCAATATAAAAGTTTATAGAAATACATGGAACAGATGGATTTGTAGAATTTTCCTATTTAAAGTTAATAAAACACCATTAGAAGCTTGTCTTTTATTTGTAACTAGGCAAGCCTAGACATGCCTGACCATGTAATTCCTTTTGGAATCCAGACTTCTCTGAAATCCTACTCTGTTGAAAAACTGGGTTTCTGAAATCCTATTCTTTTTAGAAAACCAAGTTTCTGGAATCCAAGTTGTTACTAGCAATGACTGCATAGAGTTGGAAATCCAAGCATAGAGCTGGAAACCCAAGCATTGAGCTGTGACTGACTGAAAACATTATCAAACAGTGTTGTATAAGTTGTTTTAAGTTTAAAACTGAATAATTACAGTAGAATGTCAGTAAATATATTTATGTTAGAATACTCTTTAAGAGATGTAAAATGCTGGTATTTTTATCCATTATAAAGGTATAATAAAACACAAACTGACTGTTAAGCATATGTGGATATGTCCAGGAAAAGGAAGTCCTTATCTGGTAGCCTGCAATAATACTGTAGAAGGAAGTCCTTATATGATATCCTGGATTTACTGGATTCATACAGCAGTTGTGCGCAAACTCAGAGTACATCTCACAGATCCAATCCGATAAAAAAATCAGGAAACCCAGATATCAAAAATATATAAAAGAATGGCTCTTCTAGCCTAGAGTTAAGAGTTCCTAACAGGTTACTACCCTCTGGCCTAAATGGATCTCTCCATCCCTTTCATGGGATGTAAACTCTCAGACCTTGATCCTTGCATGGATTGAGGCTCTAAGAGCTTTCCAGTCCTCATGGACTGGAGGAGCTTAGATCCTTCCAAGTCTTTGCGTAGACATGGAGGTTCTAAGAGCTCCCTATAGATCTCTCCATCCGTTGTACGGAGGCACTGAGATCTCCTTAATTCTAGCATGGATTAAGGAGTTTTCACTAAGATTTATCTAGCCCTTGCATGGACACTTCAATCCTTATAGACATGGAAGTTCTTACACTTCCCTTAGACTAAAGTTTTACCCAGAACTCTTTAGTCTTCGCATGGATTAAAGGTTCATGGAACCTTCTAGCTCTTGCCTGAACTAAAGGTTCAAACATAGATTTCTCTGATCTTGGCAAAAACAGAGAGACAAAGTTCTTAAATGAACTCAGAAAATACTCAAGAGATTTCTCTGGTCTTTACATACACCAAAGATACTCAGACTCCAATAACTCTTAAAGGTTTTAAACTCTTAGGATGTGTAAACCTTTAAGACTTTAAGAGTTTGTACTGCAGAGTTTCACAGATGGCAAGACTAGGTAAAGTATGTCTACGTCTTATAATGATATTCTAGATACTTTGAATTAAGATACTTTTAACTAAATCCAATCTTATTTAGTTCAATTTTTACAGATTTCTGTAACTGTCATATTTTCTGAATGAAATATTATTACTGTTTTAAGGGTTGAAACTCATCTAAGGTAAAATAGAGATTGTTTAAGATTGCTTGCAACATGAACATGTTTTAAGACTCATGTCTAAGCTTTTGTAATATTTAAAGACTTTGTAACCATCTACATATATCTATATATACTTCATTATGTTCATACTGTACATACATTGACACATTTTACATATTTCTGAAGCAATTCAATAAAAAGTAAGAAAGCAGTTGAGTCCTGCTTATTAGGTGTCTCACTGAATAAAATAACCTACTTCTTCTCAGGAAGGGGTCGATTCTAAGAGCATAGGCACTGAAGCGCTTCAAGGAAGAGGCACTAGAGATCATATTGCAAATATGGTTACTGGAGCATACGAGAGAATTTCAGAAGAAAATCAGCTTGTGTTTCATAGATTACAGCAAAGTTTTGGACTGTGTGGATCATGAAAAGCTATGGCTAGTTTTAAAGGAAATGGGTGTGCCACTACATCTGATTGTTTTGATGCGCAACCTTTACTCTGTGTGAGAGTCCCAACCTAACTGTGCTAACTTCGCAAAATCACTTGCTCAGACTTGGATGCAGAAACAAAGGATTTATTGAAGGCTTCAGATAGTACAAGACAGACACGGGTTCAAAGTTGCAAGTGAGCTAGCTTATCGGGGTTACAGAATATATCTACTACAGGGCCCTTCTGTCGTGGGAAGTTACAAGATAGATTGGTGCAATACAAAACATCAAACGGGTCCCAGAGAGACTGTTAGGACTATCAGATCCCCAAGGCCATATTCGGCCCGAGGGAGTGTAGGCAGGAAGCGCAGCAGGGGAGGGCAAGAGAGCAGCACCTGGGAAAGGCAGATGAGGCGCCGGGGCCCAGGAAGGCATGGGAGGTGTGAACTGCTTTTACGAGTTCAAAGGAACAGAGATAGAGGAAGCAAGAAAGGGGAAGGGGAGTCAGAGACACATGGCCCTCACATTCTGCCCCCCTTAAGGCCCCCCTCCCGCAAGGTCGGGAGGCCGAGGTTTATCAGGGTAGGCGCAGTGGAATTCGTGAACGAGGCGGGGGGCCGCCATGTGGGGGGCTGCTACCCATTCATCGTGTGCAGGTCCCAGATGTTTCCATCGGACAAAGTAAAACAGTTTCCCTTTTTTCCACTTGGAATCCAAAACCTTGGACACTTCCAGGTGCGTGTCCCCGCCCACTACTGTCGGAACCTCGGGTCGGGGGGGGAGTGGAATTGGGGAGCGGGTACGTAAGGCTTGAGAAGACTGATATGAAAGATGGGGTGAACGCCCCTAAGGGTCTTTGGCAGCTCCAATTCCACTGTGACTTCATTGATTACCCGGGATATGGGGAAAGGACCCACATACCGATCGTTTAGCTTTTTGCAGGGCCGGAGCGAGCGCAGGTTCTTGGTGGAGAGATAAACTTGCTCCCCCACCTTGAGCTCCCAGCCCGGGGACCGATGTTTGTCGGCCTGTTCCTTGTATTTGCGCTTGGCCCGTTCTAGGTTCTTTTGTAACCAGGGCCAAGTAGACCGAACCACCTGCACCCACTCCTGGACCTCTGGGACTGCCTCGAGCTCAGGAGTGACGGGGGTGGAGCCGAAAGGGCCAAATTCCGTCCCGTACACCACCTGGAAAGGGCTAAATCCAGTGGAGGAGTGGGGGGTGTTGTTGTAGGCATACTCAGCAAAAGGCAGTAAGTCCACCCAATCGTCCTGGTGGTAATTGACATAACATCGGAGGTAACACTCGACCACGGCATTTACTCGCTCAGTTTGACCATCGGTTTGGGGGTGGTAAGCCGAGGAGAGTCCCTGCTCCTCCACCCCCATCAGTTTCAGGAAGGCCCGCCAGAATTTGGCAACGAACTGGACCCCCCTGTCGGAGAGGACCTTTCTGGGAATCGAGTGAAGCCTCAGGACATGAGTAACAAACAGTTTGGCCAGTCCCTGGGCCGAGGGGAGTCCGGCACAGGGAACGAAGTGGACCTGTTTGGAGAAAAGGTCCGTGATCACCCATAGGACCGTCTTACCCCGGCTAGGAGGCAGATCGGTGATAAAGTCCATGGCGATCACTTCCCACGGTCGGGTGGGTGTTTCTAAGGGTTTCAGAAGTCCCGGGGGTTTTCCCATCCTCTTCTTTGCTGTGGCGCAGATGGGGCAGCTGCGCACGTATAGTTCCACATCAGCTCTCATGCCTGGCCACCAAAATTGCCGCCTTACTAGGTGCAGTGTTTTTACAAAACCAAAATGACCCGCAAGTTTGGCCCCGTGGACTAGTCCCAAGACCTCCTTTCGGAGAGGCGTAGGGACGTAAAGCTTTCCACCCTGCACCCAGTAGGATTCCCGCTGTTCCATGCCGGCGGGGAGAATCTGTTGCTCCGCTTCCTGCAGAGACGCGTCTCAGAGCCTTTGTTGAAAGGCTTCCGGGACCCCTTTGAGCATGGGACTACCCGGTTGGCGGGCTTGGGACCGGGTGGTGACGGCTAAACCTGGGACTTCCCCCCGTTGCTCGGGGGTGAATAGGGAGTCCACGGGACGGTCAAAGTCATTGCGGTATTGGGGGAGTCGGGACAGGGCATCAGCCAGGGCATTTTCCTTCCCGGGGACGTGCTTGAGGGTGAAACGGAACTTGGCAAAGAATTGAGCCCACCGAATCTGTTTGGCGTTGAGCTTTCTAGCCCCCTTGAGAGCTTCTAAATTCTTGTGGTCGGTACACACTTCAAACGGAAATTCTGCCCCTTCCAAAAAATGTCTCCAGATGGTGAGGGCATGCTTCACCGCCGCCGCCTCCTTCTCCCAAATAGCCCAGTTAATTTCTGACTGAGAAAACTTTTTGGAGAAGTAGGCGCACGGCCTCAAACTCCCACTTTCGTCCCTCTGCAGGAGAGCCCCTCCCATGGCCACGTCCGAGGCGTCCACCTGGACCACGAATGGTTTAGTGCAGTCCGGGTGGGCTAATACTGGCTCGGACGAAAAGAGAAATTTGAGCTCATCGAACGCCTGCTGGCAGGGGGGAGACCACTGCAACCGGGCCGAGGGTAGCGCGGCATTCGCTCCCTTCCCCTTGGTGCGCAAAAGGGAAGTGAGGGGGAGAGCCACCTGTGCGAAATTGGGAATGAAGTTGCGGTAGAAGTTGGCAAACCCCAAAAACTGTTGCAATTGCCGGCGCGTGGTGGGGGGTTCCCAATCCCGTACCGCCTGAACCTTATCGGGATCCATCTCCAACCCCTGGTGGGAAATCACATAGCCCAGGAAAGTGATGGAGGGTTGGTGGAATTCACATTTTGACACCTTAGCATACAATTTGTGGTCCCGCAGTCGCTGGAGAACTTCACGCACTAGGCGGACATGCTCTTCCATGGTTTCAGAATAAATGAGAATATCATCCAGAAATACCACCACCCCCCGAAACAACAAATCATGTAAAACTTCATTAATTAATTGCATGAATACACTCGGAGCCCCTGAAAGTCCAAACGGCATCACTAAATATTCAAACATGCCAAAACAACTCGAAAAGGCCGTCTTGGATTCGTCCCCCTCCTTAATGCGGATACGGTGATAGGCTTCCACCAAATCCAGTTTGGTGAAGATTCGGCCTTCCTTCAATTGCGCTAGAAGGTCTGGAATGAGAGGGAGGGGGTAAGCGTTAGACTGAGTGACAGCGTTCAGTCTACGAAAGTCAATACACAGTCTCAAGTCACCCGTTTTCTTTTTGACAAAAAAGGCGGGGGCGGAGTACGGAGCTTTGGAGGGACGTATGAAGCCCCTCGCTAGGTTAGTGTCCAAATAGTCCCGCAACACCGCTTTTTCATTGGGGCTCATGGGGTAAACCTTCCCCTTGGACAACTTGCCATCTCCCACGATCTCAATTGCGCAATCGGTTTCTCGGTGTGGGGGCAGTTCATCACATTCCCTCACATCAAACACATCCGCGAACTGGGAGTACTCCGAGGGTAGATCGGGTGTAGCGGGGACGGGCTCGGGGGAACCCACCAACGCGGCGGCCGGGGCGCAAAGTACTCGGTCCTTGTCGTGCATTCCGCAGGGGTCCTCGGGGAAAGTGAGTGTCCGTTTGACCCAGTTAATGGAGGGGTTGTGTCCCTGTAACCAATTCATCCCCAAAACTACGGGGGCAACTATGGGGGCGATGGTAAAGTACAGTCGTTCCCAATGTTCTCCCACAGCCATGACCACCGCAGTGGTACGGTGAGTGACGGGCCCCTTTTTAAAGTCACTACCGTCCATTTGGGAGAAACGGAGAGGATCCGGGAGTCGTTTGCGTCGGGCGCGTGATTTCTTGGCTGCTTCCTCACTAATCAAGGTACGGGCACACCCAGAGTCAACTAGTGCGGGGAATTCTAATACTGGCCCCCCCCCTTTGGGTAAAGACAGGTGGACCCGGATGTACACATTATCCTCTTGGGCGCTTACCATCGGTGGAGCTCCTTGCACAACGATTGGAGCGGTCTGCTGAGGAGCCCCTCTTACAGCAGACCGACGGCATTTTTTGCCGGCATCTCCCACTCCTCCTCCTCACTGGACGAAGGAGACGTGGTAGTTGTAATCCGTGACTCGGCCGAGTCAAAAGCTGCATTTGTAATCCGGGGTCCCGATGGACCAGTGGAGGTGGAGGCTCCATCTTGAGCGCTCGCGTGTAGCGCGGTGGGCGCGCTCCGGCGTCCAGGAGCGCCGCTTCGGCGTCGAGGTTGGCCCTCCGCCGGGGTCTTCTCCGGTTCGGTCGGGGTTGGGCGAGGAGGAGCCGGACGTCCGGAGCGGGACGGGCATT
This sequence comes from Euleptes europaea, assembly GCF_029931775.1. Classification (NCBI taxonomy): domain Eukaryota; kingdom Metazoa; phylum Chordata; class Lepidosauria; order Squamata; family Sphaerodactylidae; genus Euleptes; species Euleptes europaea. Next base: position 4,152,444 of record NC_079316.1, read on the forward strand.
GCGAGGCGAAATGGCCCTTACCTCCGCACACCAAGCACACCCCGGTTTCGAAGCGCTTGCGGCGTTCGGCTGTTGAGGGGCCGCCGCCGCCCGGGGTTCGGGAATCTTTGGTACCGCCTGGTCTGTCCCCTCTTGGCTTAAAGTCGCGGCCGGTGCGCTGTTTGGACAGGGTCAGGAGCTGCTTCCGATTTTCGATATCGGCGGCGTGGCGCACCCAGCCCTCGACGTCAGGGGGATTACCTTGCATGAAGGCCCAATGTTGCAGGTCCAGGTTCAGTCCTTCTCTGAAGCACTGCACCCGGGTAGCCTCACTCCAATCCAGAATTCTGCTCGATAGAGACTGAAATTCGCTCGCATACTGCGCCACCGACTTAGTCCCTTGGCGCAGTTGCATCAGAGTGGCCTTGGCCCGCTCCCCCAGGTTCGGGTCCTCGAACCGGTTTCGGAGAGCAATCATAAACTCATCCAGGTTCCGCAGCACAGGGGAGCGGAGCTCGTATTGTGACACCATCCACGCGGCCGCTTCGCCTTGCAGGAGGGAGGCCACATACTGGACCTGGGACTCTTCAGAGGTAAAGGTCCGGCCCTGTTCCCGCATAAAAATATCCACTTGGACCATAAAGAAGGTCAACTGATCCCCCGACCCATCATACGTGATCTTCAGGTCACGGCGGGCCGGAGCGCTGGGAGGAACGGGGGGAGCCGCCGGTGTTCCATCCGGGGGGTTGCCGGGGGGAGGCTGTACCTTCAGCGCGTCCATGGCGGCAGCCATCTCACCCATCACGGTCTGCATGGCATCCATACGCTCCAGCATGGCTTGGCGTTCCTCCTGCCATTGCCTCCGTTCCTCGTCCATCAGGACTTCCCTACGCGCGGGGTCGTCCTCGAGTCTCGTGCCGGACAAAGCCAAGCGGCGGTGCTTCGCCTCGGTCCGGGAGAGCGACCAGCCCTTAGGAGAGTCCAGCCAGGAGTTAAAGGTGTTCTTGGGCTTCGTACCCAAGCCCGGTCCCGGGTGGGGGGCACCGGGTACCTTCCGCTTGGCACCCTCCTCCTTAGGGTCAGGTTTCTCCGGAACCTCGGGTTTCTCCGGTGAACCCGGGGGGGAAGAGGTATCCTCCTCGCCTGGCATTACTGTCCCTTAAGGTACAGATGCAGAACGAAAAGGCAGGACTTGCAACTTAATGTGAGAGTCCCAACCTAACTGTGCTAACTTCGCAAAATCACTTGCTCAGACTTGGATGCAGAAACAAAGGATTTATTGAAGGCTTCAGATAGTACAAGACAGACACGGGTTCAAAGTTGCAAGTGAGCTAGCTTATCGGGGTTACAGAATATATCTACTACAGGGCCCTTCTGTCGTGGGAAGTTACAAGATAGATTGGTGCAATACAAAACATCAAACGGGTCCCAGAGAGACTGTTAGGACTATCAGATCCCCAAGGCCATATTCGGCCCGAGGGAGTGTAGGCAGGAAGCGCAGCAGGGGAGGGCAAGAGAGCGGCACCTGGGAAAGGCAGATGAGGCGCCGGGGCCCAGGAAGGCATGGGAGGTGTGAACTGCTTTTACGAGTTCAAAGGAACAGAGATAGAGGAAGCAAGAAAGGGGAAGGGGAGTCAGAGACACATGGCCCTCACACTCTGGCCAAGAGGCCACAGTTACAGTAGAACAGAATATGGAGAAACGTGTAGCCTAAATGGTTGCCAATCTCCTGGACTGGTTATGGCAACCCCAGCAGGTATGTGCAGCAGCCTTTCCAGACCAAGCGGCAAGCCTGTGCCGCCATGGAAAGGACTCCTCTTCATCCCTCGAAACCAGCAGTCAAAGAGCAGCAGCCAAAGTAGTCCCTCCAGCAAACCAGAGGGCATCCATGTTTCTGTGTATCCTGCTCTAGTGAAAGCCATATTGTAGGGAATATGTCCAGACATGTAGCCTGCACCAACACCCCCCCTCTTGCAACATCGGACTAGTTCAGCAAAGCCATTCAGCAGACATTAAGATAACAATGACTCGCTCTTCAGCAACGATCTCCAGACATTAGCAGCGATCGCACCTTTTGTTTCAAGCCATTAAGCCAATCAGTGAGACTCCTGACTTCTCCTGGGGTTGCATAAGTCATTGGAATCAGAATAGATTTCCAAATTCTCACTACTCCACCCTGGTAGCCACAGATTAAGTCTGTTGTCACCTTTTTGCCACCTGGGAACCTAGGAGGGGTGAAACCCCTCTCCCCGCCCCCAGAAAAACAGTATAACTGGGGTGCCCCCATCCCATCCTCTCTCTCCCTCTCCCTTGGGCCTTCCCCTCCATACTGCCTGGCACTAGGCCAGAGTGGGTGTTCATGCTTGAACACATAGGGGGTCTCCCCCCGTTCCCTTTTTATCCCCCATAGCCGCATGGAATTCAGGATGGACAACATCTCTGCAAGAACGGTGCAGTATATTTCCTCCTCTACCTGCCACATGGCAAAAGTCTCTCTATTCCTCTCTGATTCCTAGACTCTGTATTTTATGTGATGAGTATGTGTAGTTTTGTATGTGTGTGTGAACATATAATCTGAGTAAATTCCTTTTTAACCTAATTCCATTGCTTCTGCCTCTTTACTGGTCATGGTATGGACTCTGGTAGACAAAGGTTGCATCCTTGCTTAAGTTATGCCCATTGCCGGTTATTGATTCGCTAATTCCCCCATATAACAATTCATAACCGGGCATTTTTGCTAACAAACGGAATGGTTTCCAATTGGCAAAGGTGTCAGACAAGGATGTATTTTATCTCCCTATCTCTTCAATCTACATGCAGAACTTATCATTAGGAAAACTGGATTAGATTTAGGTGAAGGTGGAGTGAAAATTGGAAGGAAGAACATTAATAATTTGAGATATGACGATGACACTACATTATTGGCAGAAAATAGTGAAGATTTGAAATGACTACTGCTGAAAGTTAAAAGAGAAAGTGCCAAAGCAGGTCTACATCTGAACATCAAGAAAACAAAAGTAATGACTACAGGAGAATTAAACAACTTTAAACAATTAAACAATGAGTAAATTGAGGGTACTGTGACTGGCCCAAATTACCCAGCAGGCTTCAGGTGGAGGAGTGGGGAATCGAACCTGGTCCTCCAGATTAGAGTCCTCCACTCTTAACCACTACATCACGTAGGCTCTCCACAAGAAGTGACCATGATATCCAGTCCTGCAACTGCACAGAAGGTTTCCTTCTAGTTGTGATGAAATCCATAAATAGCTGGTTTTCAGCCTTTGCCGGGGGGGGGGGGAGGACACAGTTCAAAGGGGACCCCCATGGTTTTAGGAAGAGGTCCCAGTTGTTGGGAGGGCAGGTAACGCCCAAAGGCATCTAGGTAACAGCTGTTGGAAAGTGCCTTGGCCCCTGCTTGACTATCCTTAAAAGTAACCCCCCACCTTTTCCTCGAATACCCAATATTTAAGGACAAAGCAGCCCCTCAAGAGCCACAGCTGAGCTCAGACCCAGAAAGAGCTTCTGAGGTAGGTGGGGCTGAGAGAGTTCTGAGGGAACTGTGACTGGCCCAAGGCCACCCAGTAGGCTTTAGGTGGAGGAGAGGGAATTGAATCCGGTTCTCTAGATTAAAGCCCACAATCCAGTGCAAGGGGGACAGATAAATTCCAGATCACAGACGGAGGGGATGACTGTAATTCTATCTGGGGGACAAGTGTGTTGTAATGGTTGGCAACTGAGTAATTAGGAGGTGGCCCCTTCCAGAGTTTTCCTGAGGCCCTCTCAGTCCCGCCTGGACCTCAGGTCAGGACACTGGCTTGGGTGATGGCCACAACACTGGCCTCAGGTGCCCCTGGTCCAGCCAGGTGGATTGGGTCACTCTACTTGGCCGTGGCGAATATCACTTTCATTGCCATGCCATCTCAAGGATCCCAGCGGGAAGCAAGTGTCTGGACAGGACTCCAAACCATATGTTGCTGCTGTTCAGTATTCTGATCCATGCTTCATCCCACTTGGAGCCACGTACAACACCTATGAAAGAGCCTTACCCAAAGAGGCCACACTCTCACAGTTGTCCTGCATGACTTCTTTGTAAAGAGCTCTTTGGCCTGGATCCAGCAGGGCCCACTCTGCCTCGGTGAAATGCACGGTCACCTCCTCAAAGGAAACTGGAGACTGAAAGAAAGAGCAGATTCCCTCGTCAGAGATCAAGCCAGGCAGAGATGGCACCCTAGAAGGGGGCATTCTGGGAGGGTGCAGGATGGAGAGCTTGGCATGGGTAAAGGGTGTGGCGTTCACGGCCTCTCTCGCTTGAACACCAGAGCAGCAACTGCAGAAACAACCCTCTCTCCCCCCACCCAAGAAAGGAAGGGGGACTCAGGTGTCCCCCGCTCATCTCCCCTACCTGGACCAGAGGTGAAGCAGCAGCTTCCGCAACTCCACAAAGACGACGGCTTAATAGCATCTCTCCACTGCCTGCAAGGGAGACAACAGAGGAAGGAAGAATGTTAGCCTAGACTTACTATTTCATTTACTTGTTTGAATCCTATTTCACACCAGTGGCGTAGCGTGGGGGGTGCAGGGGGGGCCGGCCGCACCGGGCGCAACATCTGGGGGGGCGCACTCGCAGCTCTCTGCCCCTGCCTGGCTCACTCACTCACTCTCTCTCACTGCAGTGAAGACGTCTTCCAACCATTCATAAGCCGCGGTATCCAAAAAACCCTTTCAAAGCGGTGTTTTTTGTATAACATTTTCAAACTCTCAGCAGGCCTCCAGGGGGCGGGAAAGCCGCGGCCCCGCTCCCCAACTCACGGCAGGGCCGCCTCAGGCATTAATCTCCCTCCCCCTCGCCGCTGAGGCAGGGCCGCACGGCGGAGCCCACAGCGTCGGCCTCACCCGGCCCAGCCCACCTTGGGGGTGGGACTCAGCAGCTCCTCCCTGCCGGGCCAGCGGAAGGGGGGGGGGAGTTTCAGAGGAGGCTGGAGGGCGGCGGCCGTCTTGTTTGTGGCGAGCAGAGGCGGCGGGGAAGGAGGGGTGGGGGGCGAAGGCGAGACAAAGCTGAAGGGCGCGGGGCGGCGCTGGGCCCTGAGAGAGGCGCCGGTCCCGCGAGGGCCGTCCCACCGGCCCGGGAGCGCCGCCTGCAACAGGTTCCTGGGCACGCGAGGCCGCCGCACTCCTCCAGGCCTCGGCCGTTGGTCTCCGCCTCGGTCCCGGGTGGTGGGAGCCGGCGCCACCCGCCTCAATGCGGTTCGGGGCGAAGATGATGCCGGTAAGTGGCCTCTGGGTTGCCATAAGTCGGCTGCGACTTGACGGCACTTTACACACACACACACACATTGTTAGAGAAACCACTTGTGGATTAGAATTTGATGCTTAGTGAGAATTGCCTCCTGGACTTTTCTTTTTCAAACTCATCTTCCACTTATTACTAATTGGTGAATTTGAATTGTATACAGTTAATTTAGTTTTGCAGCATGGGCCAATTTACTATACATCTTTGCCTCCTGTGGCCAGGATGTGCACAGAGGTGTATAGCAAGCATCATATCAGTAAACAGTAAATATATGTTTTGGGCATATGAAAATGAATGGGGGGGGGGGGTACATGAAGTCCCAAAAGGAAGCCAGTGGCTGCTTTCCACCTAAACAACACAGGAGGAGTATGGCCCAAAGACAAGCAGGCATAAGGTTTGTATTGCATCTTCCAAACACCTCTTAAACACAAATTATTAAGTACAGAGGTATTTGCAAGTCCCACAGCTGCTTGGTATACCGAAGGCCCCAGGTTCAGTCATTTTACTTTAATTACATCAGCACAAACAATACATGTGCTTAGGGGGTAAGGGTTTCTTTAACTAATCTAGTGGAAGAGACTCGAGTGCTAAAATCCACGGGTTAGGGGGCGCAAATTACTTGCCTTGCCCCGGGTGCTGACAACCCACGCTACGCCACTGTTTCACACACATCCATTTTCAGGGTGTATGTATTAGTTTTTGTGTGTGCGCAGTCAAATCACAGCTGACTCGTGGTAAGAGACATTCAGAGGTGGTTTCCCATTGCCTGCCTCCGTGTCACGCCCCTGGTGTTCCTTGGAGGTTGCCCATCCAAATACCAACCAGGGCCGACCCTGCTTAGCTTCTGAGATCTGCCAAGATGAGGCTAGCCTGGAGCTATCTAGGTCAGGGCTTGTACTATGTGCACTCAAGTAAATTCATCATGATTTTTTAGTAAGTGGTGAGAGAGGCTGAAAAGAAGCACCAGAGACCCATAAGCCTTGGGCTGCTCTTAAATGCTGCTGACACTTCTGTGAGACATGAAATTTGTCCTGTGAAATCTGGAGCTCAAAAACATGACAGCAAACCTGCTGGGTGAGACTAAAGGCCCACACACGCCATTCTCCTGATGAGTCTGGGCTGGTGGGAGAAAAAGAGGGGACAGAAATGAGGTGGCACAACATGTCTTGCTCACGTCTGTCCAAAAACCCAGCCGGGACTTTAGCACATCTGAAAAATCTAGGGTAAAATCAACAGGTCCCCACAGCATCTGTGTCCAGGTTTTCAGATGGATGCGACATCAACGTGATATAAATCCGTCGAATCCCCCTTCAAGTGAGCAGCCATCACTACATTCTGTGGTACCAAGTCCCACAAGCTCAATCTGAGTTCACGGCAGACCTATTTCCTTTCTCTACCCAACAACTTCACTATGTGCCCCAATCCCATCCAGCCACAAAGTACCCTTACCATGTGAGGGGGCATCTGGGGCATGCTCTTGGAACTCAGCCTGCTGCCCTTCCTCTGAAAGACCTCCTTCTGCCTCAGAAAACTTTGCTTCTGTCTTCATGGATGATCCCCACATCTGAAAGAACAGCAAGAAAGACAGGTCAGGAAAGCATGGAATGGGCGGAGGAGATGGATCCTGCCCCAATCCCAGAATCTTCCATCGACCAACAGAGCTGCTTCAAGCACAGGGGCCAGAATCAGGGTTGGTGGTTTTCCCAGATGAGTCAATTCTCTAGAGTTAGGAATAGCTGGCAGAAAAGCCTTATGATAAAGTCGTTGCTTGTAGGGAGTGAAGGAAACCTGCTCACCTGCTCTGCCTGCCTCTTCTCCTCTGCCTGACTCAAAAGGAAACCTTCGGCCAGGGCCACCGCCTGGGAACTGGTCTCCGGCCCGCACCCTCTGACCCAGCACTGCATTTCCTGGGGCAGGATGGTGAGGAACTGCTCCAGGATCACCAGGTCCACGATCTGCTTCTTGGGGTGCCTCTCTGGCTTCAGCCAGTGCTTGCAAAGTCCATGAAGCTGGCTACAAACCGCTCGGGGCCCATCGGCCTCACGGTAAAGGAACTGGCGGAAACATCGGCTATGTATATCCGCAGTCCTCATTTCCTGATCCAGGATCTCTGGCAAAGCTCTTTCCTAGAATTCAATACTACCCCCTGCTTGGATGGGACTTTGTAAGTCTGGACAGAGTGGGACGTTCAAAAAACCCAGTAAACAGGGTTTGGGTTGTGGAAGCAACCAGACATCTAAGAAAAAAAACAGAAGCAAAGCATAAATGTTAACACGTCCCAGTAAATTAGGCAAAATTACAGCATAGGATCCAGCTTACAACAAGCTATACACAGTAGTATAGAACACAGTTTCTAATGATTTGCCCAGGTAACTTTGTGAATCATTTCATTCAGTGCTACCCTAGCGCAGAAAATCAGGAAAGTGCATGTCTTCCTGGCCTCCGCAGGGAGGCTGTTTCACAATATGGGGGCCACAAAAGAGAAGGCACATACATGTGCAGTTGTTGATTTTGCCCATTCGCCAGTTGGCACCTGCAGAAGTCCCTGCTCAGGTGAGTGAAGCTGTCGTGGTGGAATATGGGGGGGGGGTCTGTCGCACAAGGGGGGGAGAGGGGGGGCTCCCATCCCAGCACTATCCAGGCCTGACCCCGCTGGGCTTCTGAGCTCCGAGGAGACCGGGGCCCTCCTGGCCCACCCAGCCCAGGGCTCCAGTTTCCTGCAGGGGTGGTTTTCCCTGTCCCAGAGGGGCGACATTTGTCAGCGCTTGGCGAAGAGTCGTGAGAGCTGCATGGCTCTCCTTGCCAGACGGGGAACCCCCCCCCCTCCCACGGCTTACTTGCGAGTCAACCGTCGCAGGGTCCGGCCGCCAGGCTGCAGCCCTTCCCGCCCTCCTTTGCAATGCGGCAGCAAAGCCTCCCTCCTCCCCCCCCCGTCCGCCCAAGGAGCCTTTCCGCTTCCGCCCCCTGGCTCGGCCGCTCTAGCAAACAGCTCCGTCGCTTTAACCCCTTCGGTGCTGCAGAGGAAGGAAGGGGAAAAGGGGCTTCCTGCTCTTTGCAAGGAGGGTGGGCGGCCGGAGCAGGGCGGTGGGAGCTCAGCGGGATTGCTCGGGAGTAACTCCGCACGGGGCGGCGCTTCTGGGGTCTCCCAGGCTGTCCAGACAACGGCACGGCAGGGGTGGGAGAAAGAAAACGAAAGCAAAGTCAAGCCGGATCGTGCCAAGGGATCCGAGGCAGGTCTCATGGGAACCCTCCTCAGGTCCATCCAGTGGGGCTTATTACTCCCAGCAAAGTGGTTTTAGGATTGCGCTGGGAATCTGCGTCCCTGGAGCATGCAGAATGGGATAGTGGATCTCCAGATCTATTGGCTCTACTAACAAAGGAGCCTTTTAGTCCCTTTCATTTATTTATTTATTTACTATCTTCACAGTCCGCCTCTCTCACTGAGACTAAAGCAGATTACAACAAGGGGAAAAACCTTGCGAATCCGAGTATTTTGCCTTTCCAGGGCTGGAGACATTAAGGGAGAAGCAGAAGTGGAAAGGGAGAACACCGTCCCGTGTACATCAGCTTAGCTGGCTTCCCAAGGCAATGCAAGAAGGGTTCACGGACAATCAGGTCTCTTGTTGCTGTTAACCAGGATGACACGACGGAACCTCCATGTTCAGAGGAAGTCTACCTGTGGGGCAAACCACAGGGAGAGTCCATGCGTTCATGCCCTGCTTCTGGCCTTCCTGGAAGCGTCTGGCTGCTCACGGCTGGAAACAGGATGCTGGGCCAGGTGGATCTATTGACCTCTGCTGATGTTCTTCAAGCACCACGGTTTCGTCCCGCTTTTTGAAATCAGGATGGAAGAGTAGGCCCAAAGCGTGGGGCAGCCAATGCTACCCTCTGGCGTGGGTCAACGTTTCCCTGGGTTCACCTCCATGTTGCACAATGAGCATGTGTGCAACACCACACCTGGAGGCCCATTGAGCTCAAACCAGAGCAATGGTGGAGAGAGACAGTGCCGTCCCCTGCAGGCCTTCTTAGGAAGGAAGGAGGCTAAAACTTTTTTAGATTCATGATCCTATCTTCCTTATAATGGTTATGTGCTGTGTCAGTGTCAGTGCTGTGTTGTGTCGGACTAGGATCTGCGAGACCCAGGTTCGAATCCCCATTCTGACCTTGGGTCAGTCACACGCTGTCAGTCTAACCTACCTCACAGGGTTGTTCTGAGGATAAAATGGAGGAGAGGAGAATGGTGTAAGCTGCTTGGAATCCCCATTGGGGAGAATGGCGGGGTATAAATGAAGTCAACAAATAAATACATTTGGTAGCAATCTTGTGGTACTCGTTACAGACTAGCCAAACTCATTCCAGCATAAAGTTTTCTGAGTCAGAGCTCACGTCTTCAAATGCTTTGGAGTTTGAGTTGCCAAACTCCAGGGGGTACCTGGAGATCTCCCACTGTTACAATTGATCTCCAGATAGTTCATCTCCCTTGCAGAAAATGGCTCCTTTGGAGGGTGGCTTCTGTGGCATTATACCCTGCTGAGGTCCGTCCCCTCCCCAAATCCTGCTCTCCCCAGGCTCCACCCCCAAAATCTCCAGGTATTTCCCAACTCAGACCCAGGCAACCCTATTTGGAGAGTATAACAGTATTTGTTCTGAAACCTCTCTCTACATTTTTATCCCCCACCCGTCCTTCCAAGGAACTTGGAGCAGCTAATACGGGCCCACATGTTCTCTTTACGATAACTCTGTGAGGTAAGCAGAGAGATTCATAAAGGGACCACCAGGGTCATCTAGTCCAACCCCATGCACAAATGCAGGAAATTCACAACTACCTCCCCCTCAAACCCCCAGTGACCCCTACTCCATGCCCAGAAGATGGCCAAGATGCCCTCTCTCTCAGCTGGCATTGCTGGCCATCGACCCTCTTCTTAAAAACCTCCAGGGAAGAAGAGCTCCACACCTCCTGAGGAATCCTGTTCCACTGAGGGACCACTCTAACTGTTAGAAAATTCTTCCTAATGTCCAGAGGGAAACTCTTTTGATTTAGTTTCAACCCGTTGGTTCCGGCCTGGCCTTCCGGGGCAACACAAAAGAACTTGGCAGCCCTTCAAATACTTTTGTTTTTGTAAATTTTTATTAGTTTTAACCAAAAAAGAAAACATAACAAATTATATATAACATAAACAAATAACTAAAAAGAAAAACAAAAATACAAAGAATACAAAAATTACAAAAAGGAGCACTTAAACTACAGTTTTTCATCTTCTACTATAATATTGTAAAATAAACAGTGCCCATGTACCCGCCCCCCACCTTACATATGTATCCCACCACCACTGGACTTCCGAAGAAGTGTTCTGACAGTATTTAAAATTTCCTTATACTATTTATCTATAAGCTACATACTTTATCTAAAATTCATTAACTATACTTGTAAAAGTCATTTTTGCCAGTTCATCCCAAAATGCGATGGCCCTTAACCAAGTTTTTTTGAACTCTTCCATATCTTTACCATGTAAAGAATCTGTAAGTTTATCCATCCACATATACAACCACAATTTCTCTCTCCAGTCTTTAATTGAAGGTTTATTCACTTGTTTCCAATTTTTTGCTATTGTAATTCTGGCTGCTGCAAAACTATATTGGCATATAACTCTATCATATTTATCCATATTCTTTTTAGGAATTCCTAATAAACAAAATGCAGGATCTTTTTTTAATTTTGTACTGATCAAATTATTAGTTTCTTTTATTATTAATCTCCAAAAACTCCTAATTTTCTTACAGTACCACCATACATGCATAAATGTACCCTTTCGGTTCCACATTTCCAGCATAAACCCATACCATCCTTCTTCATTTTACTTAGAAATATCGGAGTTATGTACCATCTATAAAACATCTTGTATAGATTTTCTCTTATTTCATTGGTAATTGTAAATTTGTATTCCCTTTTCCACAAATTTCCCCATATTTCCAAATCTATATTATATCCTAACTCCTTCATCCATTTTACCATAACTGGTTTTATTCTTTCTTGTTCCAAGTTCACTTCTATTAGTAACTTATAAATTCTTCCTATCAATCCTTTCTTACCCTTATTTAATATAATTTCAAATTTAGATTTATTTTGATTAAATCCCCTCACATTATCTTGATTAAATATATCCTTTAATTTATAATACATAAACCAGTCTTTAATTTTAAGTTCTTCTCTGGTCTTTAATGACCAAACCCCTTCCTTGTATTCTATAATCTCTCTATAAATATCAATATCCAAATTTAATTGTACCCCTCTATTCATAAAAGCTTTCACTGCATTAATCCAACCCGGGGTTTTACATTCCAAAAATCCTTTATATTTTTTCCAAATTTGGAGTAAACCACCTCTAATAACATGAGAATTTATCTTTTTCATACCATAGATATGCATGCCACCCGAAATGTAAATTGAATCCCTCTAATTCTAATATTTCAGGATTCTCTAACAGAATCCAATTTTTTATCCAGGTGAAACAAGCTGCTTGATAGTACATTCTCAAATCTGGTAATCCGAGGTCTCCTGTTTCTTTTAATTAAATTAAATTATTATACGCTATCCTATGCCTCTCCTTACCCCATAAAAAAAATTAAGATATCCTTCTTCCAATTTGTGAATATCTGTGTTCCTTTCAAAATTGGTAAGTTTTGAAACAAAAAAAGCATCTTTGGTAGTACCATCATTTTAATAACTGCTATTCTAGCCCAGCCTAACAGTTTCCTAACTCTGATGTGGGGAGGACTACATGACAGTCCAAGCAGCTACTCATAGGCAATAAATCACTCAAATGCTGAATTCCTCTCCTCCACCCTGCTAACAGGACAGAATTTAAAGCTTATCATTGTGTGCTTAATTATAATTCTCAAATTATGTATTAAACAAGTCAAACCAGAAGTCAATATCAGAAGTCAATATCAGAACTGGCACACAGGTTGGTATTCCTCCAAAAATTGCATACCAAACCCTGTGTTGGGCTCTGAGGGGTTGTGGCTCAATGGAAGAGCTTCTGACCTCAGTCTTAGATCCTGGAGAACCATAGAGAGGGGCCGTGGTAGAGTATCTGCTTGGCAAGCAGAAGGTCCCAGGTTTAATTCTTGGCTTAAAAGGATGAGGTGGTAGGTGATGGGGAAAACCTCTTCCAGAGGCCTAGAGAGACGTTGCCAGTCTGAATAGACAATACTGACCTTGATGGACCAAGGGTCTGAGTCAGTGTAGGGCAACTTCATGTGTTCAGCCTTGGGGGGACCAACTGCACACATTGCACTCCGGCAGGGGGGGGGGTCCTGCTCCCTGAAGAACATAAGAAAACCCATGCTGGATCAGACCAAAATCCATCAAGTCCAGCAGTCTGTTCACACAGTGGCCAACCAGGTGCTTCTAGGAAGCCCACAAACAAGATGACTGCAGCAGCATTATCGTGCCTGTGTTCCAATGCACCTAATAAAATAAGCATGCTCCTCTGATCCTGGAGAATATACATATGCATCATGACTAGCACCCATTTTGTTTTAGAACAAAATAATTTAGCAATCAATCATTTAACATCATGCTAGTGCAAGAGCCATCACGCCTTAACTTCTTAAATAAGATATTATCTCAGTACTCAATTCCATATGACCTTTTAGGACTATCAGCAGACTTTTCCCAACTTAAAGACTGGGTCTACAAATCAGATGCCTTGATGGACAGAACACAGATCCTGAAATGGAGAACTGCTCCTTGGTTTCAACTTTTCAAAACTGACCGTCTTAGTCAATATACCAAAGCCCTAGCTTAGAGCAGCCTTTACGCCCCTGCGGTTTCAAACTATGCCAACGGCTGTACTGTCTGGGCGTTATTGCCGAATTCAAAAAGACCAACGTTTTTGCATCAGCGGAATATCTGCTCTAACGACTTTTACCACTACTTATTTGAATGCCCTCTATATGTGGAACCCAGGACTAAATTTCTTGCTGGGTTGGTTTCTGGCCTAAACACCTGTCCTAGAGCTGAGAAACTAGTATTTTTGTTACAAGATACAAATGGGGTAGTCTCTTATAGGACTGCCCTGTATGCTCTGGCAGCAAAGAAAATAAGGGCCAATATGGATGCTAAGGGAGTAGATCCTCCGAGTTGATTTTAATGGTCACTAGGTCCCATTGGCTGATTGGGACAACACCACAATTTTTAGCTATTATTTTTGTTGTTTTGTATGCATTGATTTTTACTATGTATATTGAGATAGAATAGAGCAGAACTCTACACCGCTCTTGGAGGAAAGAATGCGCAAGTTATAATTTACACCAAAGACGCATTTCCCCGGTGTGACGGACTGATATCGGCTATTCCGGAAACAATTTGTCCTTAGATGTTGCCGGTTTATTATAAAGCATATTGAGCTGAAGAAGCCTCTTTGAAATGTGAACGTATGACTAGCCACACGTTCTCAAGTTTTCCACTTCTTTGGACTCCAGCCTTCGGGCTTCCTTGGACCATTCACACCCATGGATTTCTCTCGGAACCTTATTGGTGTGTATATAGGCAGTGTGCCTCTATCTTTGCGTTTGTGCTTTACTGCAGGCAGCGTGCCTTCATTTGCTTTGAGTTTGTGTTTTTCGGTTTATTTCCTTATTATCTGTTGTTGGACTTCGTATATAGTGTTTTTGTCAGTCCTTTCATGGCATGAAGTTAATGCTTCATAATACAGCATATTATTTACCATTGTTCATTGTATGCTTCTTTGCATTATATTGTTTAGTACATAATCCTTGCTTATTGTGTCTGAGCCCTCGTGCTGCCAACTCCTTTAAGTTACTTAACTCTGGCACAGGTGTGCTTCATTTGTTGTAACACTACCTGGAGGATGGCAACCCTACTTGGCGGGCACCAAGAAAGGCCTCAGTGGGCACCATGGTGCCCACAGGCACCTGTTGGGGACCCCTGATCTAGTCAATAAAGGATGTCATTGTCCTCATCAGGGTATAATACCATAGAGTCCACCCTCCACAGCAGCCATTTTCTCCTGGGGCATTGGCCTACAAATGGTCTGCCCTGACACAGTTAAAGCATCTTCTAACCTGGGACTGGTTCCAATAAGCCCAGTTTGGGTAAGAATCCACCATTCCACCCTTTCTCTTCCCTTCCAGTGCCCCACCCATTAAAGGCGGGGAGGGCCTGAAATCATGGTGTTAGGTGCCGTGCCCATTCCCCTGAGCTGGAAGAAGACCCCATGGAAGTACTGCAGGGCTGAGCTACTTTGGGACAATAGAGGACTGGACACCTTTTTAATTAAAAAAAAATTCTGAATGTGCACTCGGAACATCAGAGGAAGCAAGGAGGCGTTTCTTATGTATTTATGTCAACCAGTCCAACCCCCTGAACAATGAAGAAAGGGTGTGAGGGCAGATTGGGATCTCACCCAGCAAAGCTTTTGATTAGCCATACAATTTTTTTGTTAATGTTGCTTTGGCAACAGCTGCCACCACAACACAAGGAACATCACTGTGTGACTGAATGTAAGTTGTGGCAGCCACTTTGTGGCTAGTTCTGCTTCCTGCAGCAGCCATTTTGTGGCTGTGCCCACCACACTGTATCAGAATTCCCAAGGTGCCCGCAGGCTCAAAAAGGTTGGGGACCCCTGGACTAGACAATTCCTGGGGCTAAGCGTCTGCTCTTGTTGTCTTAAAAGCCACTTTACTGATAATAACTGTGAAGCAGTCTGAACACTTGGCATCTTTTCTGCACTGCATTTGCATTGTCCCTACTGCAACGTAGTCGGGTATTCATGACAGGATCCATGGCATGGAATGGAATCAGAAATATTTTAGCATTAAAGGATGGGTTTTTATATAATTTGCTAATTTAACAGCTAGCTTTTGCTTATCAGTTAGCTGGCACACAGCCATATACCATTAGGGCATCTGCTACTGCAGCTTGAAGGACAGTGACCTTGTAGTAACAATAATATTAAGATAACAGCTAAATATTCTTGATCCCGTTACGTAGTCTAATGTGGAGCCTGTGGGGGTGTTCTAAATGCATTGAAACCTCTTACAGGAGGCTCTCTCATCTCCTTTCCCTGAACCTGTTTCATACCTTGTGAAGGGGTTGGACACTAAAAATCAGATAACATTCTTGTCAGCCAAGCATGTGGCCATCTAAGTGGCCAGGTACATGGTGTGAAACAGGTGCAGTGATTGAGAGGTGTACGCAAGCGCTAAACCAAGACGGACGTGGTACTCCGAGCTCTCCTTTGAACTAAAGAATTTATAGCTCAAAAAGAATGTAAATAAGGGAGTCTTAGTATATTCAACGAGATAAGAGGGGAGAAAAACTAAGGGAAGCAGAGGAGATAAGAGCTTTGAAATTTCAACACCGGTAAGACCACTTTATTTATAGCCTTCCTGGGGGAACGCCTTGAGGCTGCAAAAAGCCTACTCATACTCCCCTAATTAGCTTCTAAAGATGGCTAAGAATATTAAGGAATTGTCAGAACAAATAGCTGCTCTTCACAATACAGTGACACCATTTCAAAATAAAATGAGCAAAGAAATGAAGTCCACTAAAGAAGACATAGCTAAAGTGGGAACAGAATTAATAGGAATTAAGCAAATAGCTACTTCTTGAAAAGAACTTGCAACAGAAACGAGCAGAAAATAGCCCAATTAAACCAGCAAATTAATGAACTCTCTGACCGTAACAGAAGGGCTAATTTATTTTTGGCAGGGATTTCTGAAGAAGTTTCTGCCAAGACTTTAGAAGGGTCTCTTAAGGAGTGGCTTACAGATAATAGAGTCAAGCTTCAACCAGACAAAATAGAACGAGCTCACCACTTGCAAAGAAGAGGGAGGGGTGGAGTAATCAAATTTACAAGAGAAAAGCTTCAACAAGTATATAAAGAACAAAAAAAAGAAGGACCTGCGCTTCAGAGGAAGAAGAGTGTGGGTGAGACAAGAGTTTTGTCAAGAAACTCTCAAGAAAAAGAATTTAATGTGGCCCTATGCCCAAAAATTGTAAGAAAATAATGTAAAATTTACATGGGGCTATCCATCCTCAATAATTATTTTCCAAGATAGAAAGAGGCTTATGGCACGAAATACATCAGAAGCAACAGAACTACTAAAACGGTTGGGGATACAGAAGATATGAGTGAGCAAGAAATGGAAGAAGAAGCAGAATCTGAAGAGGACCCTGAGGAAGGAGGATCAGGAAGAGCTGAAAAACGCCCTAGGACAGACACACAAAGGGAAACTAACTAAAAGGGAGGTATACAAATGTTAATTGAGCTAATGTGTAATATGTAAGAGAATTCAGGAAGGAGGAGATGCGTGCACACCAAGGAGTGGAGAGAGGGGATGCCTTTTTATCCCCAGTTGGCTTCTCTACCACAGGGTGGGAAGGGAAAGGGAAGGGGTGGGTTAGCAAACTACATAAAATATCCTCAGCCATGGAGCCTTAAGTCTCAAAGTAATAAGGAATATGGATAGGTTAATAAGATTACTTACACTGAATGTCAATGGGTTAACTTCGGATCTTAAGAGATACAGGATATCTAAACTCGCAAGAGACCAAAAGATTGATGTATTATGTCTCCAGGAAACACATAAGAAAAAAAATGATAAGAAGCCACTTTTAAAAGATACAGCCTGGGTGTCATTAGCAGAAGCTAGAAGCAATTCTAAGACAAAAGGGGTAGCAGTCTTGATTCACAAGAAATATAAAGTGGAGGAAGTGGAAAAAATGGTAAATAGAGATGGTAGATACTTATTAGTTAAATTTAAATTGGAAGGTAAACGGTATACAATAGTAAATATTTACGCCCCGAACAAAGGACAAAAGAAGTTTTTATGTAGAATTTTTTAAAAAACCAAACAATTTTCAGAAGGGGAAATCATTATAGCAGGAGATCTTAACATCAATATTACAAAAGATAAAACAATAAATTTGGGAGAATGGGGTCTGAAAGAAGCGCATGAATTTATGGGAGTCTCCCAGTGAAGGAATTTACCTCAACCACCTCTGACTTTAAATTTAAAATTACACACTTCTCCAACTGTTCCACCAGCCGCGTGGTTTATTGCGTCACCTGTCAATGTGGATTACTTTACGCAGGCAGCACGCTACGCGCAGTGAAATTGCGTATTGGCGAGCATAGGTCCAGAATTAGGTCCAGGAATTTAGAGGCGCCCCTGACCCAACATTTCATCGATGTAAGCTCTTGACCCAAAGAACCAGAAATCACCACAGAGTCATATAGAATCCAAGCAGATGGCTTTTACTGGTCAAAAAGGCAATACAGTGCATACAGGGAACTATGGCAGCTATGAGAGTCTCACTAGCTGAACAATAATATAAGGCAGTAAATGGCGGGAGATTACACAGCATCAGCACACATAAACAGAGTACACTTTCCCAGGAGCAGCATTCCCAGGCCTTGGTATGTGTGGTCGACCTTGAGGCTAGACAGTACAGTACAGACACAGAAACAATACTGAAACCGAGATAGCAGCCTGACATCCTGCTCCCCTTAAGGCCCCCTCCCAGTCTGTAAGGGGGATGGTCTTTCCGGGTAGGCAGTGTGAAAGGCATCGACGAGTTTGGGGGCGGAGACATCTCGTGCGCGAACCCATTCGTCGTAGGCAGGGGGGAAGTGTTTCCAACGGACTAAATACTGTAGGTTTCCATGGTGAACACGAGAGTCAAGGATTTTGGAGACCTCGAAGTGCTCCTCCCCCCCCACCATAATGGGCTGTTCGGGAGGCGGATCGGGATGCCATTGCGGAGAGGCAGTATGGGGCTTCAGGAGGCTAATGTGGAAAACGGGATGTACACGCCTCAGGGCTTTGGGGAGAGCTAGTTCCACTGTGACGGGATTTATGACCCGTGTGATGGGGGATGGGCCAATGAATTTAGCATTGAGCTTAAGGCACGGACGGGTGGAACGTAGATTTTTGGTGGAAAGATAGACCAATTTACCCACTCGCAGTTCGCCCCCGGGGGAACGATGTTTATCGGCTTGTGCTTTGTATTTGCGCTTGGCTCGGTCGAGATTGCTAACGAGCCAAGGCCAGGTGGTACGGAGGGTGTGTGCCCAGGAAGCAACGTCAGGATCTCCCTCCCCCTCCACATTATTTCTGGGAGTAACAGGACCGAAATCCTGTCCATACACTGCATAGAATGGGCTAAAACCTGTAGATTGATGTACAGCATTATTGTAGGCATATTCAGCAAAAGGTAATAGTTCCACCCAGTTATCTTGGTGGTAGTTAACATAACAGCGTAAATAACATTCAAGTACAGCATTGACACATTCAGTTTGACCATCGGTTTGGGGATGGTATGCAGTAGACAATCCTTGTTCTACCCCCACCAACTTGAGAAATGCTTTCCAAAACTTGGAAACAAAGCCACTGCCGCGGTCACAGATTATTTTGCGCGGAAACGAATGTAATTTGAAGATATGTGATACGAAGAGGCGGGCCAGTTTCTGAGCAGAGGGGATCCCTGCGCATGGAACTAAATGGATTTGCTTGGAAAACAAATCAGTAACAACCCATAATACAGTTTTTCCCCCGCTGAGAGGGAGATCAGTCATAAAGTCCATAGCAATCACTTCCCAGGGTTTGTTGGGTGTTTCCAGAGGTTGCAGTAGCCCCGGGGGTTTGCCCTGTGATCGTTTCACTGTGGCGCAAACAGGACAGCTGCGAATAAAAGAGTCAACATCGGAACGCATTCCCCCCCACCAAAATTGTCTGCGCAATAAGTGGAGAGTCTTTAGAAATCCAAAGTGTCCAGCTGTTTTTGCTCCATGAGCTAAGTGTAAAACGTCTTTTCGGAGCGCTTTGGGCACATACAATTTCGAGTCTTTGTACCAAGAGCCTCCTTGTTCGATTACACCAGGAGGCAGGGTTTGATCTGAGCGTTCCATAAGGCATTGTTCCCGAAGGGACTTTAAGAAGGATTCGGAGATGGGGGCCCCCCCCTTGGTCATAGTGGCATCAGGAGCAGTCATGGGGGTTGACGAGGGGGAAGCGCTTACTTGCGGTGGTGTGCAGACTGCAGGCGGCAGGGCGGCCGGTGGAGCTGGAGGAGCGGGAGCGCCGGCCATCATGAGTTTCGGTTGCGGAGGCGGCTGGGCAGCCGGTAGGGCTGGAGGAGCTTGCGCTCCGGTTATTGCGTGCTTCCGTTGCGGCAGCGTCTGGGATCGAGTTTGTACAGCTAGTACAGGCAGGGCTTCTCTTTGTGCGGGTGTAAATAAAGAGTTTGTTGGCCGATCGAGTTTCGCCGGGTATTGAGGTAACCGGGAGAGAGCATCTGCAAGAACGTTTTGTTTCCCAGGGACATGCTTCAGGACGAAACGAAACTGAGCAAAGAATTCTGCCCAACGCTGCTGTTTTGCGGACAATTTATGGGACCCCGTGAGGGCAGCTAGATTTTTGTGATCGGTCCAAACTTCAAAGGGGACTTTAGACCCCTCCAGGAATTGTCGCCATAGAGTAAGTGCATGGTGAACGGCCGATGCCTCTTTCTCCCAAATGGGCCAGTTCAATTGGGAGTGCGCAAACTTCTTCGAGAAGTAAGCGCAAGGGTGAAGGAGACCATCCGGTCCTTTTTGAAGAAGAGCCCCTCCCATAGCCACATCGGAGGCATCGACTTGCACAATGAACATTCGATTCGGGTCTGGGTGCCGTAGTACGGGTTCCGAAGTGAAGAGGCGTTTGAGGGCTACAAAAGCGGTTTGGCATTTATCAGTCCACAGTATTTTAGCGGAGGGTAAAGTAGCCGAGTTTTCTTTACCCTTGGTTTTCAGCAGGTCGGTAATGGATAGCGCCACTTTGGCGAAGTTAGGGATGAACCCGCGATAGAAATTAGCAAAACCTAGAAACTGTTGCACTTGTTTGCGGTTGGTAGGAGGGGTCCAATCGAGAACGGATTGGACCTTGGTAGGGTCCATGCTAAGGCCATGGTGGGAGATTATGTATCCTAAGAACGTTATTTTGCTCTGATGAAATTCGCATTTAGCCAACTTTGCAAAGAGTTGGTGATTGCGCAGGCGCTGCAGAACTTCTCGGACCAGAACTACATGCTCATCCATGGTTTTTGAATAAATAAGAATGTCATCCAAATAAACCACCACCCCGCGATACAGCAAATCGTGGAGGATTTCGTTGATGAGTTGCATGAAGACCCCCGGGGCCCCTTTCAACCCGAAAGGCATCACGAGGAATTCAAACATTCCAAAACAGCTAGAGAAGGCAGTGAGGGGCTCGTCTCCTTCGCGGATGCGGACCCGGTAGTAGGCTTCTACTAAGTCCAACTTGGAGAATATACGACCCTCCTGCAACTGCCCCAAAATATCTGATATTAGTGGTATAGGATAGGCGTTGGCTTGAGTAACTGCATTGAGTTTTCTGAAGTCAATGCATAGGCGAAGGTCGCCCTCCTTTTTTCGGACGAAAAATGCAGGGGCTGAGTTTGGGGCATTCGATGGGCGAATGAACCCTCTGGCAAGGTTTTTGTCCAAAAAGTCTCGTAGTACAGTGCGCTCGGAAGCGCTCATAGGGTAAATTTTACTCTTGGTTAGTGTGCAGTCCTTTACCACTTCAATTGCACAGTCAGTGGCCCGGTGGGGGGGTAAGGCATCACATTCTTTAATGTTGAAGACATCAGCAAAGTCCTGGTATACATCAGGGAGGGATGGCGGTGATGGGACTTCGGAGATTAATGCCGAAGCGGGTGGAGACAGCACCGCAACTTGCTGTCGGTGCTGGTCGCATTTGGGTTGGCAAAGGAGATCGTGTTCGTGTCCCAGTCTATACTGGGACTATGACCTTTAATCCAGTTAATTCCTAGGACCACTTCAAATCGGATAGGGGCTATGGTAAAGTCTATTTGCTCCCAGTGGGAGCCAATTCCCATCGCCACCCCTATAGTGCGATGATCAACTGGGCCCCCTTTGAAATGGCTCCCATCCATTTGGGCAAAATGGACGGGGGCTGGTAAAGCTTCGGACTTGACTTTGAGTGCTGCAAATGTGGCTTCATTGATGAGAGTGCGAGCGCAACCGGAGTCAATAAGTGCCTTGACAGGCAGTTGGGGACCCCCTTTATAGTGTTGTAACACTGCGTCCACATACACCGTACTTTCTACTTCTTTCACCTTCGTCGGTTTCGTAGGTTTTACAGGAGAAACTGCGGGGGTCTGCGGGGACGTTCCATTTACCGCAGACTGTGACCGGTTATTAGACAGGTCAAGAGGCGAGTCCAGGTTTAGCACTGGGGTATCCTGGAGATGATCCCTGTCCGAAGATGGAGAATTGTCCCCCACTGGGGCACTTATAATCCGAGACCCGGAGGGGTCTGTAGAAACAGGAAGATCGGGAGAGTCTCTGAACAGAAGTGCAGAGGGTGTGAACCGACCTGGCGTTGTACTGCGGGCGGTCGCAGCGCCTCCGCGTTGAGACCTTCCCCGGTTTTGTGAAAGGTCAGGAAGCGAGTCCAGGGTTAACGCTGGGGTATCCCAGGAAAGATCCCTGTCCGAAGACGAAGAATTGTCCCCCACTGGGGCACTTGTAATCCAGGACCCGGAGGGGTCTGCAGAAGTAGGAAGTGCAGAGGGTGTGGGCTGTCCCGGTGCTGTACTGCTGGTGGCGCGGTGCCTCTGCGTTGAGGTCGTCCCCGAGCTCGGGGCAATGTATTCGGTCGAGGGAGTTCCAGGCGTTGAGGACATGCTGAAACAAAGTGGTTCATCGCGCTGCAAACGAGGCAAGCTTCCCTTTGGAATCGGGATTCGCGATCTCGAGGGGGCCGTGCTGATCTCTGCGGGCAGGGAACGGAGACTTCGGGGGAGGCTTTTGGTCTCCCCTCACCTTGGGTCGCTGACAAGGTAGTATCTCTGCCGAGTCGGCAAAAGAGATCTTCAGTTTGGGTGGTCTCCATGGAACTGGAGGTAGTACGGGTGCTGGTGTAGATCCAAGCAACGGGACCCCTGGACTTCCTGGGGGTGGCAGGACGGGAGCTCTGGGGTCCCCTGGCGCCACAGGCACTGCTAGAGTTACTGGCAACATGGGCGTTCCGCCCAGAGGTGCCGCAGGTTGCTGCAGTTGAGCCTGATCCGGAGACCCTGGTTGTGGAGCTGGGGCCGAGCCATCCGGGTCGGCTTGTATCTGCTGCAAGCAGTCGTTGTCGTGAAGCAAAACGTGCATTTGACCCTGCAAGTGGGCCACCCGGTCTATGTGTTCCCGATTGTGCTGTCGGAGCAAAAACATATCCTTGCCCGCATCACCTAAGCGACGGGGCTGGCTGATTCGGAAGTTTGCAGTCCAGAGAGTTTCCTCATAGTGCAAGTCCTCTTTGGTTCCCTTACGATCCGCTAAAACTTGATCCGTTTCAAGTTTGGTGGTCAGGGTCGTGGTCGCTAGTGGCAGAGCTTCCTGCTCCCATGCCGACATAGAGCCGGCTTGATCCGGAAGATCCAGTTGCGGCAGGACCTGAACTGCTAAGGTCGCTACGTTGACGCCAAAGACGGGGGTTGACAGCTTAGCAATCCCGGCCATTGAAGCGGTGGTCGAGGTCATTCCGTGGAGGAGCGCAACCATCCGTTTTGCCAGTACTTTTAACCCGGCTCCGCACAACCGGGCCAGTTGAGCATCCTCCACTAGACAATCTGACACTAGGAGGTCGTGGCGGGCGCTGGCCTCCACGCTACGCCCTTACAAGTCCAGTCAGGCGGCTACGTTCCACTTCTGCCCAATGAACGTAGTCTAGGGCTTCCCCAAAGGAAGGTATCAAGGAGGAGACCCTTCCAGAGCTCCTGCTCCGGGGAACAGATCCACCGGGACCGGGCTCACTCGGAGAGCTCTGTAGTAGCTCCCATCCGAGCGGCAGGCGAGCCACACGGGGCTCCAGGCACGGTAAACTCACTCGGAGAGCTTTGTCTTAGCTCCCATCCGAGTGGCAGGCGAACCCTCCTGGGCTCCAGCCTGACTGATGAAAAGGGTGATGAAGGTGATAGCTGCCATAATGTAAGCTCTTGACCCAAAGAACCAGAAATCACCACAGAGTCATATAGAATCCAAGCAGATGGCTTTTACTGGTCAAAAAGGCAATACAGTGCATACAGGGAACTATGGCAGCTATGAGAGTCTCACTAGCTGAACAATAATATAAGGCAGTAAATGGCGGGAGATTACACAGCATCAGCACACATAAACAGAGTACACTTTCCCAGGAGCAGCATTCCCAGGCCTTGGTATGTGTGGTCGACCTTGAGGCTAGACAGTACAGTACAGACACAGAAACAATACTGAAACCGAGATAGCAGCCTGACAATCGATAAACAACACAATGAAAATGACCTTAGATTTTTTGTCATTTGGACTTATAAAGGTAACAATTTTGATGTGGAGAATGTACAAAGAATTCTATTGAGACAGGAAAGCAAGTTCATTCATTTATTTAAATCATATTTTCCTTTTGGCCTTAATGAGTTAGACCTCTCTTGTTATTTATAAGGTGTTGCTAAGTTTTTTCAGAATTTGTTCCTTGCCACTGATTTCCCCATTTTATATGTATAAATTGGCTAACATTTTCTATGCAACTTTAGCCATAGCCATTTTGAGCAGCCTTTTTGGTGCAACAAGACTGAATTATTCTCTCTGTATTAGATTGCTATTATTGCATCTACAAAGGTATGTCTCTCTCTATATATATATTTATAAGATTAAGGAATGCTTTGATTCTTTGTATAAAATAGCATTTATAAGTTTTTTCAGAATTTGTTCCTTGCCACTGATTTCCCCATTTTATATGTATAAATTGGCTAGCATTTTCTATGCAACTTTAGCCATAGCCATTTTGAGCAGCCTTTTTGGTGCAACAAGACTGAATTATTCTCTCTGTATTAGATTGCTATTATTGCATCTACAAAGGTATGTCTCTCTATATATATTTTTATAAGATGAAGGAATGCTTTGACTTTTTGTATAAAATAGCATTTATTTTTATTAATTATTTATTACACTTTATATAGACAAACCAATTAATATCTATGAAGATTCCAGCTGATGAAGCTGCAATTTTGCAGTGAAAACGCTAGTGTGCATCCGGACCGCGTTACTGTGGACTTTTTCAGCCTTCCTCGTGTTACTTTTTGAAGAAAACAACCTAGAGATAAGACTCTTACTTACCTTGAAAAAGACTTTCCATCTTAGATTTGCTTGTACATACTATCACTGCTGTTTTCACTTGTCTGTAGATGTTACACATTGTTCACAGTATATGTTTGCATAGTTTGCTTGTATTATTTAAATTAATTGGTTTGAGCCTAGTACTATATTTTCACTACTACAACCTCCAGGTACTAGCTGGAGATCTCCTGCTATTACAACTGTTCTCCAGCTGACAGAGATCAGTTCACCAGGAGAAAATGGCCGCTTTGGCAATTGGACTCTATGGCACTGAAGTCCCTTCCCAAACCCAGCCCTCCTCAGGCTCCACCCCAAAAAGACGCACCTGGCAACCCTATCCTACCCTCATTTAGAACTAGAGCATACCAGTGTTAAGAAAAGCCCTGCTGGATCTGACCAGGGGTCTATTTCGTCCAGCATCCTGTTTCATGAACTTCCCCAGATGATGCCTTCCCCAGATGATGCCTCCTGGCACGGGTATTCACAGGTTTCATGTCTCTCATTATGGCAACTGCCCCCAACCTTTTTGAGCCTGTGGGCACCTTAGGAATTCTGACACAGGGTGGTGGGCGCAACACCAAAATGGTTGCCACAGCTGGTGCAGCCAGCCACAGAATATCAATGAGCGGAGCTCTACTGTATTAGAATTAGTATTACAGTAATTTCTCAATAATCTTAGAATTAATTCTCAACACTCGTAGAACACATAAAGCTTAAAGCAAGCTGGATTTCAGATTATGGTCTTTTTTTTAATACAATTAAAAAAATTCCATACTACATAATACACAAGAAACATACAATACATTCAATAACACATTTACTACCTACCATAATGCAAACATAACCACTAAGAGCGCACTAAAATATTACCTTAAATATTTTACTGGGGTGTAATTAAACATTTAATTTCATTACAAGTTCATCTAATATGAAAAATCCAATATACTGTTCCCTACTAACAGCCTTATTATAATAGGAGTCATAATATTTATGCTCTATCTTTATCTCATATCTTACCACCCCTGTACCTCAACAATTTTTACCAAATTATGTGTTAACCCGGGAGGTGATTCATCATCTCATAGATCTACACTTAGACATCGTCTCTGATAACTTGCTTTTACAATACAAGATCCTTAAAGAACAAAAGAAAAATTACTCCGTTTTCTTGCTATTTAGACAAACCATTACCAAACACTTTTGCAGGCTCTGCCTACATTGGGGCCATTTAGGATATGGCTGTTATGGAGTTTGGAAACGTTTGGAAACAGGCTAAGCATGATGTACCACATGCAATTTACTTAGCCATCCCAGATCTTAAGTTACTAGATCTCACTGAGGAGTTCACTTCTTCAGCTTGAATCCAGCATCCACCAGGACTTCTGGGGCTGACTCTCTGCTGGTAGCCTGATCTCCAGAGGTTCTACTGCAGGCCTTTAAGGAACTCTTCTCCAGATTAGAAATCACTCGCCCCTCCCAAACCACCATGGAATCAGGGAATCCTTGGGAATCAAACTGGTTAGAAAGATGCCCAACTCAGCAAGTCCTGCTGTTTTCGTTGGTACTTTGGTAAGCTCGATCAAAGTTCTTGTAGAGTCGCAAACACACTCACACCCATTTCAGAAAACGGAAAAGAATTAGTGGTATAAGTTACAAAAGGAAATGATGCAGCAGATAACAAAAAGTTTTCACAGAACTACTGAGCACGGGAGAGAAAATCAGGGGGTAAAGGGCATCCTCTCTGCCGAGCTCTAAACGTATCCCTGTAACGTGGAAAAGACAGGCAGAAACCTCTTAATGGTTTCCTGCTCAGACTCTGTTCACATCTTTTGAGCTCTTTGATTGCCATCCTCTCTAACAGCTGCTGATTAGCCTGTCCTCCATGATTTCTGTAAAACCAATTTAAATCCATTTCAAGCAGTGACTGACACATCTTGGGGCACTGAAGACTATATATTAAGTATAAATAAAAAAGATGGACTCACACCTCTCTGCTTGTATGTAACTCCAAGCACCCAGGAAAGGTTTAACCCTTGTTTTTATCAAAACTCCTGGTTTCAGCTCTGAATTGCTGCAGTCTGCTGTTTGAAATGTCTGGTGTGCTTCTGAAAGGACGACACTTCTCCATCACCTCCCCTGCCTGTTATTGCGGCATGTTCTTTTTCGCCTTTGGGAGCATTCTAACACTTGCCCTGTAGAGCCATCGTGCTATAGCAGAACAGTGCTGTAATGGCTCCACTGACATGCGGAAAGAAGAGGTCATTTCAGAGGGGATTAATTCATACGGTTGCCATGAGTCAGAAGCAACTTGTTGGCACTTAACACACACACATTGATGGGTCGTGGGGTAATTCAATCAGTTGTTAAAATGTGCCCTTGGGCATTTTGAGTTTTAAATGAAAATGATTTTAAGTATTAATGTACGATGCCTTGAAATGCAAGGAAAAGCAGGATTTAAATGTTTTAACAAAACATATATATAAGGAAGTGTTGAGATTTCCACATTTGTCGTAAACATTTCTTCTAAGAATTCTCCCACACACACACACTGAATCCTTACAACTATCTTGCCTAAAGGGCATCCATCCAAAGGGCTTCCAGGCCTAGTGTGGAATGGAACCCAGATCCACACAGTCATAAGTCAACAATCTGGCTATTTAACTCAACTGAGCCCCATCATGAACTGGGGCAAACTGGGTCGGATTCCTGCTCAGAGGGGATGCTTATTAAATTTGCAGATGATATGAAATTGGGAGGGGTAGCAAATACGGTAGAAGACAGAGCCAGGATACAGGATGATCTTGACAGGCTGGAGAATTGGGCTAAAACTAATAAAATGAACTTCAACAAAGATAAATGTAAAGTTCTGCATTTAGGCAGGGAAAATCAAATACATAATTATAGAATGGGGGAGACTTGTCTCAGCAGTAGTGTGTGCAAAAAGGATCTTGGGGTCTTAGTGTTGGCGTATGTTAGAAAGCGTTGCAGCTCTACAGGCGAGTAAGCACAGAAGACTCAGCACGTAGTACAAAAGTGCTCTTTTATTCACAGTGACAGAATGCTCCGCTTGGTCATCAACTCTCCACAACCCACAACCCAATACATATATAACACACCTATATACATATCTGGCATAGTCTCTCAGCCAATCACCTGTTGGCTGCCTTGTCTCCAGGACTATCTAGCTCAGTCCAGTACAAGCCAGTTTTTCTGCTCAGTCATTGAGCTGTCATGTGACACCACCAATCACCTGGCTGTCACATAGATCTTTTACATCTGCTT
Source organism: Euleptes europaea (assembly GCF_029931775.1). NCBI lineage: Eukaryota > Metazoa > Chordata > Lepidosauria > Squamata > Sphaerodactylidae > Euleptes > Euleptes europaea. The sequence goes on from NC_079316.1 coordinate 4,180,194, forward strand.
GCCATGTGCAGTCTCATATTCCAACACTCCTCCTAGACTGACATTGCAAGCCCCAATTTGCTTCTAAATAGTTCAAACTTTTCAGTAGGCAAACACTTGGTAAAAACGTCAGCAATATTTACATTTGAAGCACAATGTTTCAAAACCATTAAACCATTGTTTACCGCTTCCCTGACATTCTGGTATCTTATTGTGATGTGTTTACTTCTTGTTCTTATACCTTGATATCCAGCCAATTGCTGTGCTGCAGTATTATCACAGTAAACACTTACAGGCATTTCACATTCAAGATTTAGGTCTTTAGCCAGTTGACACAGCCATTCCAGCTGAATCTCACTGTCGCTTAATGCAGAATATTCTGCCTCACATGTGCTGGTAGCTACATGAGTCTGTTTTAAAGACTTCCACATAACCAGTGCCCCATGTAGAAATAACACGTACCCAGTGGTAGACTTTCCTTCTTCTCTTTCCCCCCAACTGGAGTCACTATACACTGTGATTGTTTCCTCTGCATCAGCCTTTAAACACAACCTGGCTGAAGCTGAGCCTTTTAAGTATCGCAGCACCCTTTTTGCTGCATTCCAGTCTTTCATGTATGGACATGCACATTTCTGGCAAAGCAAATGTACTGCCATACAAATGTCTGGTCTTGTCCAACATGACAGATATAACAATGAACCCACCAACGATTGGTATTGATTTTTATCATGGAATACCTTATCATCCACCTCTTTCACATACCCTGTTGTCATGGGAGTTTCAGTGCTTTTGGCCTCTGTCATTTTAAATTTTTCTAGGAGCTGTTCAATCTTTTTCTCCTGGCACAATTCAAAATATCCTTCTGGGTTCCTGGTAATTTCTACCCCCAGATAATTTTGAATGTCACCAAGATGCTTCATTTTAAACAGTTTTCCAGTTGCCTCCTTAAACCAGTTTAGTTGTTCTTTTGTATGACACAACAAACAAAGATCATCAACATATAAAAATACAACACAGTCAGAGCCCTTTACACATTTGGTAAACATACAAGGATCAGCAACACCTTGCTTAAACCCAAGATTTGCCAATGCTTCACTAATGCATTGGGACCATGCACGTGCACTCTGCTTTAATCCATACAGAGCCTTATGCAATTTTAATACTCCTTGTTTACCCTTGCATTCAAACCCAGGGATCTGCTCCATATATATTTCTTCACTTATTGATGCATTCAGATATGCAGTGGTGAAATCAAAATGGTGCACTAACATGTTATCTCTGACAGCTTTACACAATGCAGCTCTTATAGTATCAGCCTTCACAGTGGGAGCAAATAATTCATCAAAGTCTTGCCCTTCAACTTGGGAATAACCCTTAGCCACAAGCCTGGCCTTACGGAGTATCTTCCCTTCTGGACACTGTTTGACTTTGTAAAGCCATCTGCACCCTATGGCTTTTCTTTGAGCTGGCAGTTTTGTTACAGAGAATACCTTATTCTCTTTCAGGGAATCAAACTCAGTTTGCATGGCTTCTAGCCAGGCCTCTTTTTCCCTGCTTTCCAAAGCCATTACCTCCTGAAAGCTCTTTGGTTCTTTGACTTGTACATGATTTACATCAGTAGTTTCAAAACCATACCTCTCCGGGGGAATTCCTTTAGTGCTCCTGCTTGACACCCTAGGAATCTGCCTCCCCTCTTCAGCCCTTGGCGATGAAGCCCTTTGAGGAGACCCCTCCTGCTTCACCCCATCTGCATCCTGTGAGAGATCTGTCAATGGTAGCCCAATTTCTTTTGGCTCCTCCTGTCCATGAATTCTGGCCCAGTTATTACTCTCACAAAAATTCGCAGCTCTGCTGTAGCTGAGAGAATTATGTTCATCAGCAAACCTGTATGATTTCATGCCAGACTGATACCCAAGGAAGGTTAGTTTTTTAGCTCTCGCTCCTCCTTTCCTTCTCTTGGATATTGGCACATCAACCCAGGCTTTTGTACCAAACACTCTGAGGTAACCTAAGCTAGGATCCCTCTGGTACAAAACCCTATAAGGTATGTCTTGTATGGACCTGGTCCAGATCCTGTTGGAAACATAGGAGGCGGCCTTTATTGCTTCTGCCCAGTATGTCATTGGCAACCCTGCATCCTGCAACATGGAATACATTTTTGTTTGTAGCATTCCCCCATGTCGCTCAGCAACACCATTTTCTGCTGGCACCGCCACGTTGGCAACTCTGTGCCTCACACCTTGCACCTGTAACCATTTCTTAAACTCATTTGACATGAATTCTCCCCCAAAATCTGTTTGGAGAGAATCCAAGGTACATTTAAGTTGTTTCTGCACTCTTTTGGCCCAATACTTAAATGTTTCAAACACCTGTGACTTCTTTTTCAAAGGATACACCCAGGAGAATCTGGTGCAATCATCCACCAGAATCAACGCGTAATGGTTACCTGAGTGACTCTCCCTGTAGGGGCCTATTACATCTGCATGCACTACCTTTAATGCAGTGTCTGAGAGTCTCTCACTATGCTTAGCCACTGGGTAAGCCTTAGATTTGGAACTTTTGCATACCTCACAATCCAGGTAGTTCCCACACTCTTTAACTTTTTCCTTCCCCAGTAAGGCTAGCGTTTTCTTTATGGTCTCATAATTTGCATGAGCCAACCTTCTATGTAGCAGATGTATGCAATTGTCATGGGGGCTCTTATTAGTTATCATCTTTGCCTCCACATGCCTATTTTCTACCACATACACATTATTACACATTTTCCCTGTAAGAAGCACTTTCCCACCTTTGGATATCTTACAAGCCTTGTCTGTAAATGTTACAGTATATCCAGCCCTGTCAAGGGCACTTACACTTAACAGATTGTTCTCTAGTTCAGGGACACATAGCACCTTTTTAAATGTATAGTTCAAAGCTGGGAACCACACACTCCCCTCACGTGTCACCTCAGAATTCCTTCCATCAGCGAGGCTTACGTGCGGCAAACTTGAGTCCCGTGTGTCTTTTAAAAGTTCCTGATGCCGGCAAATGGTCTGTGACGCACCAGAGTCTAAAATCCAGACACCGGCTGTGTCACTGTGCTCAGTCAGCACCAATGATGCCTTCTGACCGCTCACAAACTCACGTGACGACTGGTCCCTTCGGCTTTTCTTCCTTGCTTCTGGGCAGTCACGCTTTAAGTGATTTGTAGCCTTGCAGATGTAGCAACGTCTGACCCTCAGAGCCACGTGCTGCTGTAAATCACCCGGCTTTCTCTGCTCCGCATTCCTTTCTCCGCCGGCAAACCTCCGCGTCTCCTGGCTTGGCAGGTTTCCCTCCGGCTTGGCAGGCTTCTCAGGATTTCTTGCAAGCAATCTTTTTTCATGTTCCAAAATTCTTCCAATAACATACTGTAAAGTTAGTTTATCAATTTCAACCGACTCCAGAGCTGTAATTAGCATGTTATACTGCTCAGACAGAGAGCTCAGGAGTATATAAACTTTATCATCCTCCGGTAGAGTCTTCCCCCTCTGCTCCAGCATTTGGAAACATTCAGTCAGTTCATTTATATGGTTTCTCACAGGAACTGACGGCAAAAGAAAAGTTCTGTACAAACGCCTCGTTATGGCTATCAAAGAGCCAGCTGTTTTTTGGACGTAGACCTGTGATAATGAGTTCCAGGCTGCTTTCGCTTTCAAAGCTCCCGTCACATGGACAAGCTGGTCGTCAGCCACGCTCAGCACTATGCTTGCCAGTGCCTTTTCATCTTTCACCACGTCCTGCGGCGTCTCAGGATCCGGTGGGTTGGAGACATAAATCCACAGTGCCTCTCTTTTAAGGTAGTGTTGCATTCGTAACGCCCACACATTGTAGTTGGTAGAAGTGAGCTTCTCCACAAGCAAGGACATTGCAGCTTGAGCCATAATTTCTCCCGCTCCCTGCTGCTCCTGCTCCGTGTCGCTCTCCTCCTCCGCCTCAGACGCACTGCTGCTGACAGACCTGCTGGGCACCTCCTCTGCTCCGTCTGACTCAACCTCAGACATCCACTCGCCTTCTGCTCACTACAGCCCTTGTTCCACAGATAGTACCTCTGCTCAGAACCTCCAGGATGTAGCGCAGTTGAGCTGAACTGGGCCCATAACCCTGTTGGCGTATGTTAGAAAGCGTTGCAGCTCTACAGGCGAGTAAGCACAGAAGACTCAGCACGTAGTACAAAAGTGCTCTTTTATTCACAGTGACAGAATGCTCCGCTTGGTCATCAACTCTCCACAACCCACAACCCAATACATATATAACACACCTATATACATATCTGGCATAGTCTCTCAGCCAATCACCTGTTGGCTGCCTTGTCTCCAGGACTATCTAGCTCAGTCCAGTACAAGCCAGTTTTTCTGCTCAGTCATTGAGCTGTCATGTGACACCACCAATCACCTGGCTGTCACATAGATCTTTTACATCTGCTTGCCATGTGCAGTCTCATATTCCAACACTTAGTAGACCGAACACTGAACATGAGTCAGCCGTGTGATGCGGTAGCTAAAATTGCAAATGCGATCTTGGGCTGTATCAACTGAAGTATAGTGTCCAGATCATGTGAAGTGATAGTATCACTTTGCTCTGGTTAGACCTCACCTAAAGTATTGTGTTCAGTTTGGGGCACCGCAATTTCGGAAAGATAAAGACAACCTAGAACATGTCCAGAAGAGGGCAACAAAGATGGTGAGGGTCCGGAGACCAAGTCCTATGAGGAAAGGTTGAAGGAGCTGGGTATGTTTAGCCTGAAGAGGAGAAGACTGAGAGGGGATATGATATCCATCTTCAAGTACTTGAAGGGCTGTCATAGAGAGGATGGTGCCGAGTTGTTTTCTGTTGCCCCAGGAGGTCGGACCAGAACCAACGGATTGAAATTAAATCAAAAGAGTTTCCGTCTAGACATTAGGAAGAATTGTCTAACAGTTAGAGTTGTTCCTCAGTGGAACAGACTTCCTTGGGAGGTGGTAAGTGCTCCTTCCCTGGAGGTTTTTAAGCAGAGGCTAGATGGCCATCTGTCAGCAGTGCTGATTCTATGACCTTAGGCAGATCATGAGAGGGAGGGCACCTTGGTCATCTTCTGGGCATGGCATAGGGGTCACTGGGCCTGTAGGGAGGAGGTAGTTGTGAATTTCCTGCATTGTGCAAGGGGTTGGACTACATGACCCTGGTGGTACCTTCCAACTCTATGATTCAATGCTGGATATCAATGGCATGAGGGGCCAGCTGCAGCGTCTGCGAGATTTCTTTCTTGCAGCTTTATACACATTGGGGAAAAATACATGACACACTACAGTAATGAAGGCCAACTCATTAAAAAAAACACCAGAAACCAGAGAAAACACAAATAGTGTGAATTATCCCTGTAGAAAAATTTGGGGGTGGGTGGGGAGGACAACTGGGATTGGGAAATGGTGTCCCAGAGCATTCACCTGCCAACTCCATGGAGGCCTGCTCGTTTCCACAATACTGGATGTTTCTTGGTGGGAGGGATCTGACCCCTTTCAATTTACTGAGTTGTTGGGTTGGGGGACAAAACCTTTTTCTTTCAACCCAAATTAATCCTATTGCTGGAACTCTTTGGGCTTCAAAGTAGCGAGACCCCAAACAATGTGCAGCAGAATATATTACTCTTCCTACACACTTGACACTGAGAGACACTGTCCTTCAGTGTTAATCCTCTGAAGATGCCTGCCACAGCTGCTGGCGAAACGTCAGGAAAGAAAATACCAAGACCACGGTTACACAGCCCGGATAACCTACAAGAACCAATGTGCAGCAGGCTGGACTGTGGACGAATTAGGGATTCGGGATGCCTCTCTAAATCTCTTTGCAAGAAACAAATGGTTGTAAATTAAGGATGCCGTCTGTTCACATATAGGTTTATTCCAGTAGCAGATAGGCTGTAGAAATCTGCTACCCTCAACTTGTCTATTTCCTCACGGGATTTGAACATAAGAAAGGCCATGCTGGGTCAGACCAGGGTCCATCAAGCCCAGCAGTCTGTTCACACAGTGGCTCAACCAAATGCCTCTAGGAAGCCCACAAACAAGACGACCATAGCAGCAATATCCTGCCTGTGTTCCTCAGCACCTAATATAATAGGCATACTCCTCTGATCCTGGAAAGAATAGGTATGCGTCATGACAAGTATCCATTTTTACTAGTAGCCATGAATATCCCTCTCCTCCATGGACATGTCCACTTCTGTCTTAAAGCCTCCCAAGTTGGCAGCCATCACCCATCCTGGGGCAGGGTGTTCCACAATTTCACTATGCATTGTGTGAGGCAATACTTCCTTTTATCAGTTTTGAATCTCTCACCCTCCAGCTTCAGCAGATGACCCCGCGTTCTAGTATTATGAGAGAGGGTGAAAAGCTTCTCCCTGGAAAATAGAAATGTTTTTGCCAGTTTTGCAGACATCAGAAAGAGAAAACTAAAATAGCAAGTTTCACAGAGGAGGGCAACTGCTAAAAATGCCCTTCTTTGCATAACTACTTTCTGAGCCTCCAGTGCCTGGGCGTTCCAACATCCTCATCAGAGCCAACTTCTGTGGATTCTCTGAGGGATGTGAAAGTCAGATCTCTGCCTCAAACTCTTGCCACACATTTATGAAGTTTCTCCTCTGCTTGGATTCCTCAATGCTGAATGAGAAAGCCAACAGGAGCTGAGAAGCATCCGGTTTGGACAGACTCATTGCAAATGGACAAAGGGAAAATTGCTGCTGATTGCACAGGGGAATTGGGTAGACTTGAAAGGGGATCGGAAAGTAAAGCGGGATAGCCACTTAAGGATGCCCAAGGGGAAATGCAAGGTAAGTCAAAAGACAGAAACAGTGTGGAGGTGTTTCTATGAAAATGCTAGAATCCTCCAAGCGAAAATGGGGGAGTTAGAGAGAATGGTTTTAAAGATAAAACAGACCTGGTGGAAGGGAAAGAACCAGTGGAATACGGTCATCCCTGGATACAAACTCTATAGAAATGACAGGGAAAGACAAATTGGAGGGGGTGTTGCTATGTATATCAAGGAAGGCTATTAAACTAGAAACCGTATAAAAAGCAGATTTGTCCACAGAATCCTCCTGGGTGATGATTCCAGGCCCCAAAGGTAATTTAGTACTGGGGACATTCTACTGACCCCCTGACCGAAAAGCTCAGGGTGATCTAGAGATGGAGAAGGTCCCAGGTTCAATCCCCGGCAAAAAAAAAAAAAGCAACCAAAATGACCAGGGGGCTAGAGCAACTGCCCTATGAGGAGCGGTTAAAATGCTTAGGGCTGTTTAACAGGGAAAGAAAGCGGTTAAGGAGAGACATGATAGGTCTATACAATTAGTGGATTGTATAAGGAGAGAGTGGACAGGGAGAAGCTTTTCTCCCTCTCTCATAACACTAGAACGTGGGATCATCTGCTGAAGCTGGAGGGTGAGAGATTCAAAACAGATAACAGGAAATATTTCTGATGGCTGCCAACTTGGAAGCCTTTCAGAAAAGAAGAAGAGGTAGTGTTGGTTTTTATATGCCATCTTTCTCTACCAATTAAGGCAAAATCAAACTAGCTTACAATCACCTTCCCTTTCTCTCCCCACAATAGACACCCTGTGAGGTAGGTGGGGCTGAGAGGGCTCCTCAGAGAACTGTGACTAGCCCAAGGTCACCAGCTGGCTTCATGTGGGAGGGGACATGTTCGTGGAGGATAGGGCTATTCAAGGCTACTAGTCAAAAATGATACTGGTCATGATGGATATCTATTCTCTCCAGCATCAGAAGAGCATGCCTACTGTGGAACACAAGCAGTATAATGCTGCTGCAGTTGTCTTGATTGTGGGCTTCCTAGAGGCACCTGGTTCGACAGCATGTCGTTTCTTATGTTCTTATGAGATATGAGCTGCTCTTAAATCTCTTTCTACCCTCAGAGCCCATCCTTCTTTTCTTCCCATGGGATCTACAGGAGGCTTCAATCATGGCTAAAGCTTTTCCACAGTCCCAGCATTTACACTATTTTTCCCCACACAGGGTAAGGTTTCTGTGCAGAGGAAAGCCCCTTACAAGAGATTACATGGTTTCAGACCCTTCTATGGTCTGAGGTTGTCTTTAAGATTTGAAATAAGAGAAAAGCTCTTTTCCCAGGCTAAGCAGTTTCATGGTTCCTCCTGATGTGGGGTTTTGGATGCTCTTGAAAATTACCGCACTGACTGAATTTCTTTTCACACACAGAGAATTGAAATGATAGCTCCCTTGCATGAGTTCTTAGGTGCTGCTGAAGATAGCGACTCTGACTGAATCTCTTTCCACACTCTGAGCATTCAAAAGGCTTCTCCCCTGTGTGGGTTCTTAGATGCTGTTGAAGATTGCCACTCTGACTGAATCTCTTTCCACACTCTGAGCATTCAAAACGTTTCTCCCGTGTGTGGGTTCTTAGATGCTCTTGAAGTCTGCCACTGTGACAGAATCTCTTTCCAAACTCCGAGCATTCAAAAGGCTTCTCCCCTGTGTGGGTCCTTAGGTGCTTTTGAAGACTGCCACTGCGACTGAACCTCTTTCCACACTCCGAGCATTCAAAAGGCTTCTCCCCTGTGTGGGTCCTTAGGTGCCGCTGAAGACTGCCGCTGCAACTGAATCTCTTTCCACACTCTGAACATTCAAACGGTTTCTTCCCTGTATGGGATCTTACATGCATTTGCAGAGAGCTACTGCAACTGAACCTCTTTCCACACTCGGAGCATTCAAATGGCTTCTCCCCTGTGTGGGTTCTTAGGTGCTGTTGAAGATGGCCACTGAGACTGAATCTCTTTCCACACTCTGAGCATTCAAAAGGCTTCTCCCCTGTGTGTGTTTTTAGATGCCGTTGAAGATTACCACTGTGACTGAATCTCTTTCCACACTGTGAGCATTCAAAAGGCTTCTCCCCTGTGTGTGTTTTTAGGTGCTGTTGAAGATTACCACTGTGACTGAATCTCTTTCCACACTGTGAGCATTCAAAAGGCTTCTCCCCTGTGTGGGTTCTTAGATGGTCTTGAAGACTGTCACTGCGACTGAATCTCTTTCCACACTGTGAGCATTCAAAAGGTGTCTCCCCTGTGTGGATTCTTAGATGCTTTTGAAGACTGCCACTGTCTCTGAATCTCTTTCCACACTCCGAGCATTCAAAAGGCTTCTCTCCTGTGTGGGTTCTTTGATGTTGTTGAAGATGGCCACTGTGACTGAATCTCTTTCCACACTGTGAGCATTCAAAAGGCTTCTCCCTTGTGTGGTTTCTTTGATGTTGTTGAAGATGGCCACTGCGACTGAATCTCTTTCCACATTCCGAGCATTCCAAAGGGTTCTCTCCTGTGTGGGTCCTTAGGTGCAGTTGAAGATGGCCACTCTGACTGAATCCCTTTCCACACTCAGAGCATTCAAAAGGCTTCTCTCCTGTGTGGGTTGTTAGGTGCTGTTGAAGATTGCCACTGTGACTGAATCTCTTTCCACACTCCAAGCATTCAAAAGGCTTCTCCCCTGTGTGGGTTCTTAGGTGCTGTTGAAGATTGCTACTGCAACTGAATCTCTTTCCACACTCGGAGCATTCAAAAGGCTTCTCCCCTGTGTAGGTTCTTAGGTGCTCTTGAAGAGGGCCACTGAGACTGAATCTCTTTCCACACTCTGAGCATTCAAAAGGCTTCTCCCCTGTGTGTGTTTTTAGGTGCCGTTGAAGATTAGCACTGCGACTGAATCTCTTTCCACACTGTGAGCATTCAAAAGGCTTCTCCCCTGTATGTGTTTTTAGGTGCTGTTGAAGATTACCACTGTGACTGAATCTCTTTCCACACTGTGAGCATTCAAAAGGCTTCTCCCCTGTGTGGATTCTTAGATGGTCTTGAAGACTGCCACTGCAACTGAATCTCTTTCCACACTGTGAGCATTCAAAAGGCTTCTCCCCTGTGTGGGTTCTTTGATGTTGTTGAAGATGGCCACTACGACTGTATCTCTTTCCACACTCCGAGAATTCCAAAGGGTTCTCCCCTGTGTGCGTCCTTAGGTGCTTTTGAAGATTGCCACTGCAACTGAACCTCTTTTTACACTCCGAGCATTCAAAAGGCTTCTCCCCTGTGTGGGTCCTTAGGTGCAGTTGAAGATGGCCACTCTGACTGAATCCCTTTCCACACACTGAGCATTCAAAAGGCTTCTCCCCTGTGTGGGTTCTTTGATGTTGTTGAAGATGGCCACTCTGACTGAATCTCTTTCCACACTCCGAGCATTCCAAAGGGTTCTCCCCTGTGTGGGTCCTTAGGTGCTTTTGAAGATTGCCACTGCAACTGAACCTCTTTTTACACTCCGAGCATTCAAAAGGCTTCTCCCCTGTGTGGGTCCTTAGGTGCAGTTGAAGATGGCCACTCTGACTGAATCCCTTTCCACACTCAGAGCATTCAAAAGGCTTCTCCCCTGTGTGGGTTGTTAGGTGCTGTTGAAGATTGCCACTGCGACTGAATCTCTTTCCACACTCCAAGCATTCAAAAGGCTTCTCCCCTGTGTGGGTTCTCAGGTGCTGTTGAAGATTGCCACTGTCACTGAATCTCTTTCCACACTCCGAGCATTCAAAAGGTTTCTCCCTTGTGTGTATTCGTTGGTGCACAAGGAGCTGTGATCTGTATTTGAAATACTTTCCACACTGAAAGCATTTATGTGCCCTCATTAGACTATGTTTGGGGGAAAGTGCATTAATCTTTCTTCCATTAGTGAACATCTTTGCACTCTCTGAGCAGAACAATGGCTTCTCTCTGGAATGAATCCTTTGGTGTTGAAAAAGGTCTGATTTCTGTGAGAAGCTCTTGCCACCGTCTGAGCAGCTAGAAGGTTTCTCTCCTGCATGTGTTCTTTGATGCCTAAGGAGCTCTTCTCTGCAAAGGAAGCTCTTTCCACACTCCAAGCATTGATGGGTCTTCTTTCCTTGGTGCATTTGTAAATGGATATCACACTGGAGTTGATCTGAGAAGTTCATTCCACACTCCAAGCACTTATATGCTTCCTCCACCATGTGGATTAGTTTGCAGAAATCCTGCCCTTGGACAGGAATGGTTTTATCCTTCTTCTCGACCATGTGACATCCTTTTTGCCTCTTAGGTCTGCCTGGATTCTTGATGGTTCCTTTCTTATCTTCATTCTGGACTTCATCTGGCAATACCTCATGCAGTTCCTCATCCCCCCAATTCCACTGATCACCCCCTGCTGGAATAAAAAAAAGAGATCCCATTAGTACCCACACACGGAGGTCTGAACTTCCCTTGAAGTTCCATCCATGCTCAAAACATTGCAGTGAATTTTTTCTGCTGTACGTTGAAGTGTACATTAACAGACACTTAAAAAGGACATGAAACCCGGCTGCATCAGAAAGGCTTGGTTTGCAGTCTAATAATTTATACTGCTCCTCACCTGAGTGAATTCTTTGATGTGAAGTAAGGGCTGGTTTCTGACTGAAGGTCTTTCCACACTCCATGCAGGCATATGGTTTCTCCCCTGAGGGAATTTCCCTCTTGGAAACAACACTGAAGGTCTTTCCAAAGGCCACACTTTCATTTTCAGTTTCCCTGGAGCAGATTCTACGGTTAGCACAGAGGCCTTCGTTCCTTCTTGTTTCCGTTGACCTTTCTTTGTGGACTGGAATTTCACAGAAACCACCTCCTCCTTGGGATGGAATGGGCTTATCCCTCCTCTTGCCTATGTGCCTTCTCTCCTGCCTTTGTGGTCCATCTCCAAAGTTTCTTTTGATGTCTTCACTCTTGACTCCTTCCAAAGAGAACTCCTGGAGTCCCCCAAGCATCTCTTCTACATGTGATGCTGGAAGAAACAAAGAGGTCCAGTCAGCACCTACGCAAGAAGCCAAGCCACCCATCAGGCACTACTCATTAATGGAGACAGATCATGATAGGTAGCCATGTTAGTCTGTCAATAGCAGTAGAAAAGAGCAGTAGAACCTTAAAAACTAAGGTTGTAAAAACTAAGGTTTTTAAAACCTTAAAAACTAAGGTCCAGTAGAACCTTAAAAACTGACAAAATTTCTGGCAGTGTATGAACTTTCCTGAGCCACAGCTCACTTATTCCGATACCCATCTCACGAAAGCACAGATCATGCAGAAATGTTATTAGTCTCTAAGGTGATACTGGACTCTTGCCTTTTTCTACTGCTCATTAATGGGTGTGCATTACCTTTAGAGAAGATCTTTGGAGAAGTTCTATTCTCTCGGCCAAAACAAGACCAGGAGCTAACTGCGATACAGATCATGAATTGTTAATATCAAAAATCAAGATAAAGCTTAAGAAAAACACCAAAACATTCATAGCATTGGCCTGTGACTGATTGAAAACATTATCAAACAGTGTTGTATAAGTTGTTTTAAGTTTAAAAATGAATAATTACAGTAGAATGTTAGTAAATATATTTATGTTAGCATACTCTTTAAGAGATGTAAAATGCTGGTATATTTATCCATTATAAAGGTATAATAAGACACAAACTGACTGTTAAGCATATGTGGATATGTCCAGGAAAAGGAAGTCCTTATATGGTATCCTGGATTTACTAGATTCATACAGCAGTTGTGCGCAAACTCAGAGTACATCTCACAGATCCGAGCATCAGATAAAATGATCTGATTTTTATCTGATCTTCCTTTATCACAGGAACTTCAAGCATCAGATAAAAAAATCAGGAAACCCAGATCTCAAAAACATATAAATGAAGGGCTCTTGTAGCCTAGAGTTAGGGTTCCTAACAGGTTAGTACCCTCTGGCCTAAATGGATCCCTTGCATGGGATGTAAGCTCTCAGACCTTGAACCTTGCGTGGATTAAGGCTCTTAGAGCTTTCCAGTCCTCGTGGACTGGAAGAGCTTAGATCCTTCCAAGTCTTTGCATAGACATGGAGGTTCTAAGAGCTCCCTATAGATCTCTCCATCCCTTGTATGGAGGAACTGAGAGCTCCTTCATTCTAGCATGGATTAAGGAGTTTTCACTAAGATCTATCTAGCCCTTGCATGGACACTTCAATCCTTATTGACATGGAAGTTCTTAAACTTCCCTTAGACTAAAGTTCTTAAACTTCCCTTAGACACAGAACTCTTTAGTCTTTGCATGGATTAAAGGTTCATGCAGCTTTCTAGCTCTTGCCTGAACTAAAGGTTCACACACAGATCTCTCTGATCTTGGCAAAAACAGAGAGACTCAGTTCTTAAATGAACTCAAAAATACTCAGAGATTTCTCTGGTCTTTACATACACCAAAGATACTCAGAGACTCCAATAACTCTTAAAGGTTTTAAACTCTTAGGATGTGAAAACCTTTCAGACTTTAAGAGTTTGTACTGGGGAGTTGCACAGATGACATGACTAGGTAAAGTATGCCTACGTCTTATACTGATATTCTAGATACTTTGAATTAAGAATTCTTAATTCAAAGTATACTTTGAATACTTTGAATTCAACTAAATCAAATCTTATTTACTGAACTAACCATTTTTACAGATTTCTGTAACGGTTAGATTTTCTGAATGAAACATTATTACTGTTTTAAGGGTTGAAACTCTAATCTAAGGAAAAATAGAGATTGTTTAAGATTGCTTGCAACATGAACATGTTTTAAGACTCATAATGTTTAAGCTTTTGTAATATTTAAAGACTTTGTAACCATCTACATATATGTATACTTCATATATCTACATATATGTATATTTCATTATGTTAATACTGTACATACATTGACACATTTTACATATTTTTGAAGCAATTCAATAAAAAGTAAGAAAGCAGTTGAGTCCTACTTATTAGGTGTCTCACTGAATAAGATAACCTACTTCTTCTCAGGAAGGGGTCGATTCTAAGAGCATAGGCACTGAAACGCACTGACCCGATTCAAGGAAGAGGCAATAGAGATCATATTGCAAATAAACGCTTGTTACTGGAGCATGCGAGAGAATTTCAGAAGAAAATCAGCTTGTGTTTCATAGATTACAGCAAAGCTTTTGACTGGATCACTAAAAGCTATGGCTGGTTTTAAAGGAAATGGGTGTGCCACTACATCTGATTGTTTTGATGTGCAACCTTTACTCTGGCCAAGAGGCCACAGTTAGAACAGAATATGGAGAAACGGAATGGTTTCCAATTGGCAAAGGTGTCAGACAAGGATGTATTTTATCTCCCTATCTCTTCAATCTATATGCAGAACATGTCATTAGGAAAACCGGATAAGATTTAGATGAAGGTGGAGTGAAAATTGGAAGGAAGAACATTAATAATTTGAGATATGCCGATGACACTACATTATTGGCAGAAAATAATGAAGTTGAAAGTTAAAAGAGAAAAGTGCCAAAGCAGGACTACAGCTGAACATCAAGAAAACAAAAGTAATGACTACAGGAGAATTAAACAACTTTAAGGCGGACAATGAGGAAATTGAGTGAACTGTGACTGGTCCAAATTACCCAGCAGGCTTCAGGTGGAGGAGTCAGGAATCGAACCTGGTCCTCCAGATTAGAGTCCTCCACTCTTAACCACTACATCACACAGGCTCTCCATAAGAAGTGACCATGATATCCAGTCCTGCAACTGCACAGAAAGTTTCCTTATAGTTGTGATGAAAGCCATAAATAGCTGGTTTTCAGCCTTTGCCGCAGGGTGGGGGTGGGGGGGAACACAGGATTTCACGAAGTGAATCCCACAGTTCAAAGGGGACCCCCATGGTTTTAGGAAGAGATGCCAGTTGTCGGGAGGGCAGGTAACACCCAAAGGCATCTAGGTAACAGCTGTAGGAAAGTGCCTTTGGCCGCCTGCTTGACTGTCCTTAAGTAACCCCCCACCTTTTCCTAGAATAGCCAATATTTAAGGATACAGCAGCCCCTCAAGAGCCACAGCTGAACTCAGCCTGTCAGGCCTAGCCTGTGCTGTGTGCAGAGAATACCAGGCATGGTCTGACAGAGGATGTTATGCTTACTCCAGGTGCTGGACAAGGTCAGCTCTGCCAACTGCCAGCTATGTGTTTTGACTTTGGACTCTGTGGGAAACTTACCTCAAAAGGAGGGGGGTTACCACGTCATCCTGATATGTTCTATGCTTTTTCATATATGCCCTGTGTCATGCCTATAGTCCTCATTAGTGTCAACTTGACTCTTAGCTGCTGTAAACCTATGGATCTTCCAATAAATCAACTTTCTTTTGGACTACTCATCTGTGGATGTTGTTTATGGGATTGTCATGGGACAAGTGCTCACACAGCCCCAGAAAGAGCTTCTGAGGTAGGTGGGGCTGAGAGAATTCTAAGGGAACTGTGACTGGCCCAAGGCCACCTAGTAGACTTCAGGTGGAGGAGTGGGGAATCGAACCCGGTTCTCTAGATTAAAGCCCACAATCCAGGGTAAGGGGGACAGATACATTCCAGATCACAGACGGAGGGGATGACTGTAATTCTATCTGGGGGACAAGTATGTTGTAATGGTTGGCAACTGAGCAATTAGGAGGTGGCCCCTTCCAGAGTTTTCCTGAGGCCCTCTCAGTCCCGCCTTGACCTCAGGTCAGGACACTGGCTTGGGTGATGGCCGCAACCCTGACCTCAATTGACCCTGGGCCAGCCAGGTGGCTTGGGTCACTCTACTCGGCCATGGCGAATATCACTTTCACTGCCATGCCACCACCTCAAGGCTCCCAGCGGGAAGCAAGTGGTTGGACAGGACTCCAAACCATATGTTGCTGCTGTTCAATATTCTGATCCATGCTTCCTCCCACTGGCAGCCACGTGCAACACCTATGAAAGAGCCTTACCCAAAGAGGCCACGCTCTCACTGTTGTCCTGCATGACTTCTTTGTAAAGAGCTCTTTGGCCCGGATCCAGCAGGGCCCACTCTGCCTCGGTGAAATGCACGGTCACCTCCTCAAAGGAAACTGGAGACTGAAAGAAAAAGAAGATTCCCTCGTCAGAGATTAAGCCAGGAAGAGATGGCACTCTGGAAGGGGGCATTCTGGGAGGGTGCAGGATGGAGAGCTTGGCATGGGTAAAGGGTGTGGTGTTCAGGGCCTCTCTCGCTTGAACACCAGAGCAGCAACTGCAGAAGCAACCCTCTCCCCCCCCACCCAAGAAAGGAAGGGGGACTCAGGTGTCCCCCGCTCATCTCCCCTACCTGGACCAGAGGTGAAGCAGCAGCTTCCGCAACTCCACAAAGACGACGGCTTAATAGCATCTCTCCACTGCCTGCAAGGGAGACAACGGAGGAAGGAAGAATGTTAGCCTAGACTTACTATTTCATTTACTTGTTTGAATCCTATTTCACACACATCCATTTCTAGGGTGGATGTATTATTTTTTGTGTGTGCGCAGTCAAATCACAGCTGACTCGTGGCAAGAGATATTCAGAGGTGGTTTCCCATTGCCTGCCTCTGTGTCACGCCCCTGGTGTTCCTTGGAGGTTGCCCATCCAAATACCAACCAGGGCCGACCCTGCTTAGCTTCTGAGATCTGCCAAGATCAGGCTAGCCTGGAGCTATCTAGGTCAGGGCTTGTACTATGTGCACTCATCATGATTTTTTAGTAAGCGGTGAGAGAGGCTGAAAAGAAGCACCAGAGACCCATAAGCCTTGGGCTGCTCTTAAATGCTGCTGACACTTCTGTGAGACATGAAATTTGTCCTGTGACATCTGGAGCTCAAAAACATGACAGCAACCCTGCTGGGTGAGACTAAAGGCCCACACATGCCATTCTCCTGATGAGTCTGGGCTGGTGGGAGAAAAAGAGGGGACAGAAATGTGGTGGCACAACATGTCTTGCTCACGTCTGTCCAAAAACCCAGCCGTTACTTTAGCACATCTGAAAAATCTAGGGTAAAATCAACAGGTCCCCACAGCATCCGTGTCTAGGTTTTCAGATGGATGCGACATCAACGTGACATAAATCCGTCGAATCCCCCTTCAAGTGAGTGACCATCACTACATCCTGTGGTACCAAGTCCCACAAGCTCACTCTGAGTTCGGGGCAGACCTATTTCCTTTCTCTACCCAACAACTTCACTATGTGCCCCAATCCCATCCAGCCACAAAGTACCCTTACCATGTGAGGGGGCATCTGGGGCATGCTCTTGGAACTCAGCCTGCTGCCCTTCCTCCGCCAGACCTCCATCTGCCTCAGAAAACTTCGCTTCTGTCTTCATGGATGATCCCCACATCTGAAAGAACAGCAAGAAAGACAGGTCAGGAAAGCATGGAACGGGCTGAAGAGATGGATCCTGCCCCACTCCCAGAATCTTCCATTGACCAACAGAGCTGCTTCAAGCACAGGGGCTAGAATCAGGGTTGGTGGTTTTCCCAGACGAGTCAATTCTCTAGAGTTATGAATAGCTGGCAGAGAAGCCTTATGATAAAGTCGTTGCTTGAAGTGAGTAAAGGAAACCTGCTCACCTGCTCTGCCTGCCCCTTCTCCTCTGCCTGACTCAAGAGGAAACCTTCGGCCAGGGCCACCGCCTGGGAACTGGTCTCCGGCCCGCATCCTCTGACCCAGCACTGCATTTCCTGGGGCAGGATGGTCAGGAACTGCTCCAGGATCACCAGGTCCAGCATCTGCTTCTTGGAATGCCTCTCCGGCTTCAGCCAGTGCTTGCAAAGTCCATGAAGCTGGCTGCAAACCGCTCGGGGCCCATCGGACTCACGGTAAAGGAACTGCCGGAAACATCGGCTATGGATATCAGCAGTCCTCATTTCCTGATCCAGGATCTCTGGCAAAGCTCTTTCCCAGAATTCAATACTACTGTCTGCTTGGATGGGATGGGGACCTTTCCTTGATCTCTTGCCAATTCCCGTTCCCTCTGGGTCCTGCTGTTCCATCTCCTTCCCCTTCTCTTGGGTAGCCTCTGACTGTGGAAAGATGCTCTTACTCTCGTGCCTATGAAGAGGAAAAGATGTCAAAAAGGTAGAAAGAGTCCAAAAGAAAGAACAGTTATATCACCCACCCTTGTCAACAGGCACCTCAGGATTGCCCTGGTGGATCGGAAGGAGCTTCATTGTCATCGTTTGTGGATCAGGACTAATGTGACGGTGCTATATTATTGTCCATCTCAGGCTTTTGAATGAGATGCCTGTTTGGTGCTCAGGAAAGCAAACACCAGTAGTGGAAGCTATGAGCTTGGCCTCCCAGGTCTGGGGATCAGTCTGTCGAGGGGCAATAGCTCAAGGTCAACTGCAGCCCAGGACAAAAGGACTGGTGGAGATTTAACCATGGCAGCTCTCTCAAGAGGCTTGAAGCATCTGGCAGCAGTTCTGTCCAGCAGAGGGTCGGGGCAGAGGTATGTCTGACCTCTTGAGGGGAGGGCATAATGGATGCTGGGAGGAACAGGTGCAAGGGGAGGCAGTGAACACCCAGGCAAGCAGCATGTGGTGTAGCACCGGCCAAAATGCACAGCATTTGGGGCAGCCAGTCAGCATGGATGATTCATCTCCTGTGATCACACCTGGGACTCCTTTCTGGGCCTCCTGACAACCACCATGGCTGAGAATTTATTTTTATTCACAAAATTCAGACCCTGCTTTTCTGCCCCCACAAGGGCCACCAATTCAGCTCATAAATAAAAGCATACTTTAAAAAAAATATCCCTTATCTATAGTATGCTTTACTCCCTGGGAGTCCAGGTGGATTACTTTAGTCACCTTTGGAGTCTCAATAGAGTGGGACGTTCAAAAACATAAACAGGGTTTGGGTTGTGGAAGCAACCAGACATCTAAAAAACAGAACAGAAGCAAAGCATAAATGTTAACACATCACAATAAATTAGGCAAAATTACAGCATAGGATCCAGCTTACAACAACCTATACACAGTAGTATAGAACACAATTTCTAATGATTTGTCCAGGTAACTTTGTGAATCATTTCATTCAGTGCTACCCTATGCAGAAAATCAGGAAAGTGCATGTCTTCCTGGCCTCCGCAGGCAGGCTGTTCCACAATATAGGCGCGACAAAAGAGAAGGCACATACATGTGCAGTTGTTGATTTTGCCCATTCGCCAGTTGGCACCTGCAGAAGGCCCTGCTCAGGTGAGTGAAGCTGTCGTGGTGGAATATAGGGGGGAGAGACTGTCGCACAAGTACCATGAATAGCTTTCTGTGTGATAGCCAATACTTTTAATTGAGCCCGGGAACTGATGCTCGCCTGGACCAGAATGGCCCAGGCTAGCCTGATCTCATCTGATCTAACACAGACAAGACACAGTTGATACTGAGCCAATGCAGAGACTGCAGAGTGGGAATAACATGCCTGCTCCGTCCAGCTGCCGATAACAGTTGAACTGTGGCATTCTGAACAAACGGTAGTTTCTGGATTGATTTTGAGGAGAGACCAATGTGCAGTGCATTACAACAGTCTCCTCTCAATGTCACCACGGCATGGATCCAGGGGACAGCCGTATCAAGGTAAGGGCCCATGGTTGCAGCTACACTGAATTTGAAGGAAGCCTTGTTCTTTTTTTTTGGTAACTGCTTTCACTCGCTCCTCTAGCAATAATGTTGGGTCCAATATAACCCCGAGGCTGTTAACTGTGCCAGCAAGGGTCAGCTGAATCCCAACAAAAGGGGGCAGCATAATATCCTTCCAGACCTCCACCTTCCCAAGCAGCATTTCTTCTGTCTTTCCAGGACTTTGATTCAGTTGGTTCACACTTGGCTATTGAGGATCTCTACTGCATAACCAGGAAAATTGGATAAAGATATATAGAGCTGGGTATCCTCAGCTTATTGATGACAGACAACCCCAACTATGAATGATTTGGCCTAAAGGCTTTACATAAAGATTGAAAGCATAGGGGATAGGATTGGGCCCTGTGGGACCTCCAAGATATATAGAGAAGGATTTTATACCCTGCTTTTTTCTACCTTAAGGAGACCCAAAGGGACTTACAACTGCTATCCCTTCCTCACCCCACAACAGGCACCCTGTGAGGTAGGTGGTCTGAGAGAGGTCCCCCAATAGGCTTCCTGTGGAGGAGACAGGAATCAACCCCGGTTCTCCAGGAGAGGTTCCCACACTCTTTTTTTAAAAAAATTTTAATCAATTTTTTTAACAAAACATAAAACATAAAAAACAAACAAACAAAGTAAAATTAACATAAAAAACATATACAATAAAAAAGCAAAATACAAAAGGGTATCTATATACCCAAATTTTTACATTCATAGTTGCTTAATTATAAAATTCAGTAAGATACCCCTTCGCCCTCCACCCACCAAAAGAAAAAGTGACCCTTCACCCGACTTCTGAAGAAGTGTCTAAACAGTATTTATTATAGTTAATAACACAAAAATATAAAGTTAGTAAAACTAATTTCTATAACTCGTTAATTAATATTGTAAAATCCATTTTTGCCAAATTATCCCAATATGAGGCGGCCTTAGATCAGGTTTTTTTTTTAATTCTTCCATATCTTTTCCATGTAGGAATTCCGTTAATTTGGCCATCCTCATATTCATCCATAATTTCTCTCTCCAGTGAATAATTGAAGGTTTATTCGCTTGCTTCCAAACTTTAGCTATCACAATTCTTGCAGCAGCAAAACTGTATTGACAAATAACCCCATCATTATTACTCATATTATTTGGTGGCATTCCCAATAAACAAAATACTGACTTCCTTTTTACTCTACCATTAATCAAATTATTCGTTTCCCTCAGTACTTTTTTCCAAAAGCATTTAATTTTTTTACATAACCACCATACATGTGTAACCCTGCCAATATTGTGGGCTTTAGGACCCAAGGGGGCTCACTGAGCATGGTCAGTTAGGTAGGTTACTAACTGCAACTGCCACACCCCCGAGTCAGTTGGGCTGGCTAGGAAGAGGGAAGCCAGAGTTAAACGGAGGGGATTAATCATTTCCCTTTACAGGTCAGACTGGGGAGAGAGAAGGCGGCCTTCAGCATCCTCAGCAGCATTCATCGAGAATGTAAAGGGAAGCAACAACCCTGCATTTAGACTTTAAGTTGTGGACTTTTCTTTCTTTCCTTGCTATTGCACTTGGTGTTGTTTACCAATGTACAGCGTGCCCTTCCTGGAGGGCACTGAAGATTTCGTGTATTGTGTTTGTGTTTGTAATTGTTTGGTTACTTGAAGTTATAGGTTGTGCTGTTATATTAAATGTTTTGCTATTCTATTGTAAGCAACTTCACATCTGTCCACAAGTAGTGCGGTCAGTTTATTGAATGCAGAACCCCACCCCCCTTATCCTCTAGTGGGGATTTGTATCAACAGGGTTACACATGCATATACGTACCTTTTTCCTTTCCGCATTTCCAACATAGTCCCTTATCCCCTCTAATCATTTTGGATAACATCACTGGAGTTATATGCCATCTATAAAACATTTTGTATAGGTTTTCTCTGATTTCATTGGTTATTGTAAATTTAAATTCCCTCTTCCATAAATTTCCCCAAATTTCCAAATCAATATTAAATCCTAACTCCTTCATCCATTTAATCATAACTGGTTTAATTCTTTCACATTCCAAATTAGTTACAATTAATAATTTATACATTCTACCTATCAATCCTTTATTTCCTTTTATTAGTATTTCCTCTAATTCCATTTTATTTTTATTAAATCCAAACTGATTGTCTTTATTAAATATATTTTTTAACCAATAATACAAAAACCAATCCTTTATTTCAAGATCTTCCCTACTTTTTAAAACCCATTTTCCATCTTTCCATTCAATAATATTTCTATAGATATCAATTTCTAAATTCAAATGTATTCCACTTCTCATATGGGCTTCTACTGGGTTACCCATCCCGGAGTCTTATTTTCTAAAATCCTTCTATACTTTTTCCAAATTTGAAATAATCTGGCTCTGATAATGTGTATATTAAACTCTTTATTTACCTTTTCCTTCTCATACCATAAATATGCATGCCATCCAAAACGTAAATTATAACCTTCTAATTCTAACAATTTAATATTTTCTAACATAATCCAAGTCTTTAACCAAACAAAACAAGATGCCTCATAATACATTTTTAAATCTGGTAACCCTAAACCTCCTGTTTCCCTTAATTGAATCAAATTATTGTATGCTATTCTATGTTTTCCTTTACTCCATAAAAAGTTTAAAAATATATTTTTTCCAAATTTTAAATATTTTGGTTCCTTTAATAATTGGTAAGTTTTGCAATAAAAAAAGCATCTTAGGTAGAACCATCATTTTAATTACCGAAATTCTACCCCACAACAGGCACCCTGTGAGGTAGGTGGGGCTGAGAGAGGTCCCCCAATAGGCTTCCTGTGGAGGAGAGAGGAATCAACCCTGGTTCTCCAGGAGAGGTTCCCCCACTCTTGACCACTACACCATTCTGTGGCAGGTCCCACACTGATGATAACCGGCCTCCAGTGGTGATTTGAACCTGTCCAACGTACAACCCGCGATGCACCTTAACAAGATGGGCCAAGTCCACTGTGCCAAAGGCAGCAGATGATCAATCCAGGAGGAGCAACACGGAGGAGGCCTGACGTTTGGCTCCTTTCAGACGGAGGGCGTCAACTCAACCCAGCAGAGCCATCTGCCTCCCGTAGCCTCTAAGAAGACCTGGAGTTGGTCGGCTACTCCTCTCTCTATCAGTTTGCCTAGGAAGAGGGGGGGATCAGAGACTGGGCGATAATGGGCTCCCCCCATTTTTCTGCTTGCATGCAAAGTGCCCTCAAGTCACGGCCGACTTTATCGCGAAGTTCAGAGTGTTTATCAGTTGGTCCAAAACACTCCACCAGACTTCAGCTACTATAAAAGTGCTTAGTTTATTTACAGTGCATAAAACAACACTTCTTCCAGCATATACTTTTACCAGCATACACTCCAACACAGCATATCATTACACACCAGCATATAGTCCCAACTCAGCATATCGTCCCACACTGAGCTTCACATGCTATTCACTTATGTACTTATCACCACCAGATACCTATCAGGCCACCTGCTGTTACACCCACAGAGTTACATCACCCTTCTGACCACATCTGGTTTAATCTAGTTTACACTGCTGCTTCAGGCCATTGCAGCCTCTTACATCAGCCTCAGATCTCCTTGATGTGACAGGTATTGACAGCTCTCACTGACCAGCTGTCTGTCATAATATTATAGCATGCTTGTATTTCCGACACTCCTTCTCAAGCAGTTATAATGTTTTGACCAGTTGTTTATATCTCTCACTAGTAACAGCTTTAGTGAACAGATCTGCCACGTTATTTTCACTTGTACAACGCATAATACATACATTTTGCTTATTCACAGCATCTACCACATTTCCGTATCTGATCCTGATATGCTTACTTCTGCTTTTGAAACATTGCTCGTTTCCTAGCTGCATGGCTGCTGTATTATTATTATTATTATGGCGACCCAGCAGCAGCAGGGCTCTCAAGGCCAGAGGCGAGCAGAGGAGGTCTGCCACAGCCTGCCTCTGCACAGAGACCCCGGGGCTCCCTGGGGGGGGGGAGGGGGTCTCCCATCCGGTGACTAACCAGGCCCCACCCTGCTGGGCTGCTGGGCTCCGAGGAGGTGGGGCCATCCTGAGCCACCCAGGGCAGCAGGGCTCCAGTTTCCTGCAGGGGTGGTTTTCCCTGTTGCAGAGGAGTGACGTTTGTCAACGCTTGGAGAAGAATCGTGAGAGCAGCATTGCTCTCCTTGCCAGACGGGGAACCCCCTCCCACGACTTACTTGCAAGTAAACCGTCGCAGGGTCCGGCTGCCAGGCTCTAGCCCTTCCCGTCCTCCTTTGCAATTCGGCAGCAAAGCCTCCCTCCTCCTCCTCCTCCCCCCCCAAGGAGCCTTTCCGCTTCCGCCCCCTGGCTCGGCCGCTCTAGCAAACAGCTCCGTCGGCTTAACCCCTTCGGTGCTGCAGAGGGAGGGAGGGCCTCCTGCTCTTTGCAAGGAGGGTGGGCGGCCAGAGCCGGGCGGTGGGAGCTCAGCGGGATTGCTCGGGAGTAACTCCGCACGGGGCGGCGCTTCTGGGGTCTCCCAGGCTGTCCAGACAACGGCACGGCAGGGGTGGGAGAAAGAAAACGAAAGCAAAGTCAAGCCGGATCACGCGAAGGGATCCGAAAGCAGGTCTCATGGGAACCCTCCTCAGGTCTTATTCAGTGGGGCTTATTACTCCCAGCAAAGAGGTTTTAGGATTGCACTGGGAATCTGCGTCCCTGGAACATGCAGAATGGGATAGTGGATCTCCAGATCTATTGGCTCTACTAACAAAGGAGCCTTTTAGTCCCTTTCATTTATTTATTTACTATCTTTCCAGTCCGCCTCTCTCACTGAGACTAAAGCAGATTACAAGGGAAAAAACCTTGTGAATCCGAGTATTTTGCCTTTCCAGGGCTGGAGACATTAAGGGAAAAGCAGAACTGAAAAGGGAGAAAACCATTCCGTGTACATCAGCTTAGCTGGCTTTCAAAGGGAATGCAAGAAGTGTTCACGGACAATCTGTCAGAGTAACAAATTGCCCATAATAATCTGACAGAGACAGCTGACAGGTAGCTGTCAGATCAGAGGCATCTAGGATGATGCAAGAGGCAGCAATAGCCTTGCAGGTTCTAGGGTGAACTGCAACTAACCGGTTTGAAGCAGTTAGGATGATGTAATACTGTGGCCAGGTCTGCAGGTGGCCTTATTGGTTTCAGGTGGAGTTCTGTGTATATAAGCCTATGTAACTGTAACTCTTTGTTGGGAAGTTTGGTGGAGAAAGTGTACGTGACGGTTTGTCTTTTGTATCTGTGCACTGTAAATTAAACAACACTGTTTTCTATAAAGCAAGGAGTTCTGGTGGTGTGTCCTGGATAACTGCTAATCCGCCTGCTTCCACGTCACAATCAGGTCTCTTGTTGCTATTAACCAGGATGACACGATGGAACCTCCATGTTCAGAGGAAGTATACTTCTGGGGCAAACCACAGGGAGAGTCAATGCGTTCATGCCCTGCTTCTGGCCTTCCTGGAAGCGTCTGGCTGCTCACGGCTGGAAACAGGATGCTGGGCCAGGTGGATCTATTGGCTTTGTCCCACAGACCTCTGCTGATGTTCTTCAAGCACCATATTTTTTAAATATAATTTTTTAATTTTTCTTCATTTAATATATCAACAAAAACAATATAATAATATTGTAATAATAGAAAAAAACTTATAGTATTTCTAATTTAACAATCAAATGACTTCCCCCTCTCCCTCCTCCATCTAAAATTAAATTGTATAATCTTTTGCTAATGGAACTAATCCAATATTATTTTAATTAACCTGTTCTTGTCCTATCCAACATTATTAAATCAATACCTAATTATAAGAATTAATACAAAATATAAGTAAGGGATTAGATCAATGAGTATCCTTTAAATGGTCCCGCTAAAAAATAATTTTCACAATACATTCTCCAAGCCTCCCATTCCCCCCAAAATTGTTCATTATCATTCTGATTTATCAAAGCTGTAATCTTCGCCATCTCAGTCAATTCCAGCATCTTTTTTATCCAGTCTTTTTTGTCTGGTATCTCAACTGTCTTCCATTTAGCTGCATATATCAGTTGAGCAGCCGTGGTGGCATAAATCAAAAAAGTTCTATGAGTAAAGATGGTATCCGGTATCATACTCAATAGCATCATTTCAGGTGTTTTAGGGATATTTTGTTGTAAGATCAACCTTATTTCGTTATATATCATCTCCCAAAATTTCTTAGCTTTTTCACAGGTCCACCACATATGATGAAAAGATCCTATTTCTTTATTGCATTTCCAGCAGTTTGGTGACATTAAAGCATATGATTTTGCTAATTTCTTCAGTGTTAAATACCATTTATACATCATTTTGTATACATTTTCTCTTAGTAATTGCGAAGATATAAGTTTCAAGTCTCTCATCCAAAGCCTTTCCCATTTTTGTAACATATCATGACCCAGCATTTGTGCCCAACCAATCATGGTAGGTTTTATTCATTCTTGTTCACAATAAAGTTCTAACAATAATTTATACATCTTGGAAATAAGATTATAATTTGTATCCAGCAAAAGTTTCTGTTTCTGTAAAGTTGATTTAGTTTTAGAAAATCCTGTTTTCATATCCTGTAAAAAAAACCAAGTTTATTTGATGGTACTGGAACCAAGATAATAAGTCTTTAACTTCTTCATATTTCTTTAGTGAACATTTTGTACCTTCCCATTTCAAAAGATCCTAGTATATTACAAATTGAGCTGGTCTTAATGGGCGTAATGTCAACATTTCTTGAGAAGAAATCTATAGCGGAGTTTTTGTTTCTAATAAATGCTTATATCTAATCCATATCCTATAAAGGGATGATTTAACCATATGTTGTTGAAATGATGCATGTGTTTTAACTTTATTGTACCACAAATAACTGTGCCAACCACTTCTATTATCAAAACCTTGCAAGTCCAATCAACGTGTATTTTTTAAGTCCATCCAGTCTTTCAGCCATACTAAAGCAGCCACCTCAGCATATAGTTTAAAATTAGGAAGTGCAAGACCTCCTCTTTCTTTTGAATCCACCAAATATTTATATGCAATCCTTGGTTTTTTACCTTGCCAGATGAAGTTCAGTAGGTCTTTCTTCCAAGTGTTAAAATACTTTACTTGGGATATTATAGGAAGATTCTGAAACAAAAATAATGATCTTGGCAAAACATTCATTTGTATTGTTGAAATGCGGCCAAGCAGGGACAGATTTTTGATGGTCCAAATCATCATATCTTTCTTTATTTCTTCCCATAATCTAAAATAGTTGTTTGTAATCAGATCCGCATTTTTTGTAGAAATCCAAATTCCCAAGTATTTCACTTTGGTTGCTTTCTGCCATCCTGTCAAAGCCATAAAATGTTGTTGTTCCGATCCTGAAACATTCTTAAAAATCATTTGTGTTTTCTCTTGGTTAATTCTAAATCCTGAGATGTTACTATAAGAGTCCAATATCTCTTTCAATTTGAATTCAGATTGATTGGGATCATCTAGAATCAATAATAAATCGTCAGCAAATGCCCTCATTTTAAATTCCTGATTATTTATTTTCAGACCATGTACCTCCTTTGATTCTCGAATTTTACCACACAAAGATTTCAAAAATAAAATAAAAAGTAAAGGAGAAAGTGGACATCCTTGTCTTGTTCCTTTTTGTATATTACATTCGCCTGACATTGATTCATTAACCAGTATTTTCGCTTGCTGTTTAGTATATATAGCATCTATACCTCTTCTAAATTTATCTCCAAAATTCATTACTTCCAAAGTCTTTTTCATGTAATCCCAAGAGACCATATCAAAAGCTTTCTCTGCATCTAGAAAGACAAAAGCTGCTTTATGTTGAATATTCTGTTCATAGTACTCCAGAGCATCTAAGAGTACCCTGACATTGTCCTTTATTTGCCTTCCCGGTACAAATCCTGCTTGGTCTTCTTGAATCAAATCTTCAATAAACTTTTTGATTCTAGCTGATAAAACTGAGGCATAAATTTTGTAATCCACATTCAACAATGAAATAGGTCTATAGTTTGTTACTTTTTCTGGGTCTCTTCCAGACTTGTGAATTAATGAAATAAAAGCATGTGACCATGTTTCAGGTGATGTTCCTGTTTCCATTATTGTGTTACAAAGCATCAAAAATGGGTTTAGCAGAAGCTGTTTAAAGGTATGGTAAAACAAAGCTGTTATTCCATCTGGACCAGGAGTTTTATCTGTTTTTTACTTATTAAAAACTTCTAGTTCCTCTAAAGAAATTGTTTCATTTATAAGTTTCTGTTGGGCTAATGATAGTTTTTTGATATTTGTAGAATGTAAAAATTTTTCCATCTTTTTAATTGATATTTCATCTTTTTGATAAAGTTTAGTATAGAAAGATACAAATTCCTTTTGAATGTCTGTTGTAGTATAAACAGGTCCTTTTGCTGTTTGTAATTTGGTTATAATCCATTTTTGGAAGGAGTCCCTCACCTGAGTTGCCAAAAATTTACCAGGTTTGTTTGCCTGTTCAAAATATCTCTGTTTTGCATATTTCAATTTTTTATTCATTTCTTCAGAAGCCACCATATTTAACTGATGTTTAAGAGCATTTATCTTCCCTAAAATGGTACCTTTTTAATCTTCTTGAGATTCCAAAATCAGATCTTGTTCAAATTTTTGTAAATCCTAAAGTATAGTGTTAGTCAACTGTAACTGCTGTTTCCTCCATGCCGTATTTTTCTGTATCATAAATCCTCTAATCACCACTTTAAAGGCATCCCATACCATATTTAGGGTGGTTTCTCCATTCATGTTAATTTCAAAGTAGTCTTTAATCAAAGTAGATTGTTCCTCCACCAATTTCTGATCTTTCAAAAGTCTATCATTCATTCTCCATCTAAATGCTTGTCGATAATTCCACTCAAAAGAAATCGGATTATGGTCAGAGAAAGTTCTTGGTATAATGTGTATTTTACACAACTGTGTAAAAATAGATTTACTTGCCCAAATCATATCTATCCTGGAATGTGAATCATGTCTTGCTGAGTAAAAAGTAAATTATTTAGCTGTCGTGTTCATTGTTCTCCAGATGTCCTGTAATTCCAAGTCAGCCATTATTTGACAGAAGGTCTTGCTGTGGTTCGGGCCGTTAAGTGCCTACACTCTTAGAAAGGACCCCTTCCTGAGAAGGGATATGTTATCTTATTCAGCGAGACACCACTAGACCAGAATCAATGGTTCCTAGAAACTTGTTATTGCTCCTAGAGCTCCTTGAACACGCCAGTAAATTTATAATAATGGACAAGAGTAGAAGTATATAAGAAACACATTTATTTACATTATATAATATATGCTTTTTAGTTGCAAAGCCATAAAATATCATATAAGGATAGACATCATTAGTCTTAAACATGTTTATGTAGCAAGTAATCATTCACACTCTCTATGCCTCCATAAAGGAGTATCTTAGTCAGAATATACTCATAAAGTATCCGTAGTACAATGCACTTTCATTCAGAATATAAAGTTACAGAAATCCTGTCAAAATATGGTTAATTCTTTGGAGAAAGATTTGGTTAGAAGCATCCTAACTTAAATCATTCAAAACATAATCTTTCAGTACAGAAGACACACTATACCTTGCTGTGTCATCTGTAGTCCTCCAAGAATCTAAGCTCTATGAGAACATATGAAGTTATCCCAGAGTATCTATATTTTCTAAGTCTTGAATCCTTTAAAGACTTCTATTAATATTCTTAACTGATCATCATTAAGATCAGGCATTGTCTATGTACATGCTATGCATGCTTTTTCTAGTTTTAGACAGCAATGCTGAATATATAAATACTATGTGTTAGCTTAAAGCTGTTTACAGTCTTTTTGACTGTGCCAATCTGTGTATGCACTGTACAATGTATCAGCATTGTGCATATCTCACAGAGTACAGAGAGTCTCCTTTCCCTTCAGGAACATCTCTGGTCTCTTGCTCTGAGGAGGTTCAGAAGTCCCTCTGTTAAGTAGGGGACGTTCTGACACAATCTCAGAGGTCTATCTATTAGCCCTGTGCTCAAGATGCTCTTTAGCATTGGTAAGCCAAATAGGTTTAGTTGGTAAGAATCCATAAATCCAATGGACTCTCAGTGTTCCAATATATGGAAAGATCACTGCACTTAGATTCCCATTCAAAGAATAGGAATTCTAAGGGTCTCCATTCCCTTCTAGGAATAGAGCAGTCTCACAAGAAGACTGTAAGTAAGATATGTTGAAATATCCGGATCTTGATACTTCAAGATACCTCAGAGAACTGCTGTCCACGCAAGGATCAGAGTTTCAATGTTTTACATCTCAAGCCTTTTGAGATGGAGATATGTTACTTCAGACAGCTGCAGTCTGCCAGCTATAACACTCTGAAGTACTGGCTGCACTTATAGCTATATTTATACTGTTTCTAGACTCATTAAGAGTGAAAAAAGCTCCTTTATCCCCTCTTTCTTATCCATCGAGAGGGATGCCTTTATTCCCTCTTATCAGATGTCAGGAGCAGTGCAGCAATGGCTTGGTGAGCAGCTGCTCCTGTCTTGTGTCCTTATATGGACTTCCTTCCCTTACAGTCCACTTTGCTTAAAATATAAACACTCATTTCTGAGTTATATGATTATGGTATATACATTATTTGTATACCATCCTCTTCATTAGGACAATACGCATTAAATGAGACTACTTAGAAATCTGTAGCACAGCATTTAACTATATAACTCATAAAACACAATTATTGTTTACATTGTCATTTGCAAAGTGACATTGTTTACATTTGGTTAGCTGTATAGCCTTGAGCGAGATTACAGAAGAGCAAGAAAGCATATTACTCATATCTTTGAGAGAACTTTAATGCCTTTAAGCTATAATAAGCACAGTTTCAGTATTAATGCACTCTCAGTACATTAAGAGATCTTAAGACCTTGAAAAGGACAAGTGTTCTTCCTTTGAGATTCTGACATCTGGTAGTTGAGTCAGAAAGGTGATTTTTATCAACCCTGGAAGGTACTCTGTGCTGCCCCTTCAAGGACAAAGCCAGAGTAACTTTAGTTAGCTTTTGATAGAGCTGACCTTGAGAGCATTCTGTCAGCCTTTTGTAAGCTGACAGGCTTTTCATTACACAAACCTCTGCAGTGGCACAGTTTGCATGATGTGTTTAAGCTCTATATGGAATTAATTCTGCACATGTTCACATGATTATGTCAGGGCCTGTCACAGTCTTTGGAAGAATTCCTTCTTTTCCCCTTTTAGCCTGGGTTTTCTTATCCAAAATAGGGGAAATTATTCCATTAAAGTCTCCCATTAATAAAATCTGTTCTTGGGCATGTTGTAGTAGGATCTCATGCAATTGTTCATAAAATGTAGCTTTCCTCTCATTAGGTGCATAAATTCCAACCACCAATGTTTTTTGGCCCATTATTTTTGCTCTAATCATCATTATACGACCTTCTTCATCTTTATATACAAGTTCAGGGCTCAAACTAGCATGAGCATAAATGACTACTCCTTTAGTTTTAGTTTTAGATGATGTAATGAACGCTTGACCCAGCATTTTCCTGTCCAAATATTTTCTATCTTTTTTTGAAATGTGAGTTTCTTGTAGACAAATTAAAGTATTGGTTCTTGTAGGTTATCCGGGCTGTGTGACCGTGGTCTTGGTATTTTCTTTCCTGACGTTTCGCCAGCAGCTGTGGCAGGCATCTTCAGAGGAGTAACACTGAAGGACAGTGTCTCTCAGTGTCAAGTGTGTAGGAATAGTAATATATAATCAGAAAGGGGTTGGGTTTGAGCTGAATCATTGTCCTGCAAAAAGTATCAAAGGTAATGTGCTAATCATTGTCCTGTAAGTATCAAGGTATTGTGCTAATGAGGGTGTGATATGTTAATATGGAACCATTGTATCCTGAAATGATGTTAATGTGTGAAATCCAAAGCTAATCTGCATGGCTATTGTGGACTGTAGCCTTCGACAAAATTAAAGTATATTTCTGTTTTTGTAACAATTTGATCTTCTCGTTTAAGCCATTAACATTCCATGAAATTACTTTAGCCATGATGAATCTTTATTTTAGTTATAGCCTTATAGTCTAGT
The DNA here is from genome assembly GCF_029931775.1 of Euleptes europaea. Classification (NCBI taxonomy): domain Eukaryota; kingdom Metazoa; phylum Chordata; class Lepidosauria; order Squamata; family Sphaerodactylidae; genus Euleptes; species Euleptes europaea. The sequence goes on from NC_079316.1 coordinate 4,211,783, forward strand.
TCCTCCAACTGCTCCCTTCTGTGAAAGATCCTCTTGTTCTTCTTTCTCATCTTCCTGCTCATCTGAAAGAACATCCACAAAATCTCTTTTATACTTCCTCAAAAATTTTCCAACATCTTGTAATGAGGTAATAGTAGTTCTGACTCCTTTGCACATAAAGGTTAACCCTTGTGGTAATATCCATCGATATTTTATTCAATTTTTTTATAATGTTGCAGTAAAGTCTTTAAAGATGTTTCTTTAGATGTCTAGGTATATCTTTAAGTAGTATCAAGGTAGTTTCTCCTACCTTCATTGGCTTGTCATAGTGAAGTTTCATAATTGCATCTTTCATCCTGATGTCATAAAAAGTCATCATCACATCTCTTGGTTTAGTTTTCTTCAGCCTTGCCGGTAGGGGAATCCTATAGATTCTGTTTACTGCATGATCCAATTCTTGTTCATCTATTTGGGTTAACTCTGCGAGATTCCTTATCAATGCATCTCTAGTATCACCTAAGTCCTCATGGAAGTTACGTAATCGCAGGTTGGATTCTCTAGTTTTCATGTCCATCATAGCCAGCTGGTCTTTGACTATGTCTTCCTCAACAAGAATCGCATCAATTTGTCTCTCATGGCTGTCTACTTTCTTCTTGACATCCTTCTGGTCTTCCATCACTTTCTTTAATGATCCATCTAATGTCTTCATATCTGTTTTAATTGTATTAACCTAGATTTTCACTTCCTTGAGATCTTCTGTTACTTCGTTCATTTTTTGAGTCATTGTCTGGGTGAGAGTGTTCATCATGGTAGTCATTTGATCCATCTGCTTTGACATCTGCTCCTGTTGTTTTGACAGCTGTTCATGCTGTTTTGCAGTTGTCTCATTTTGTTTGGCAAACATATCTTGAATTTTCTTTTCCATATTTACTTCTTGCGAGGGTTCTTTGAGTTTGGATGTTGCAGGTGATAATGTATGTATTGATCCAGACCTTTGACGTGTTGAAGACATTTACAGCTGATGCTTTGTTTTAAACAGTTTTGGCAAGTCTTAATGAACGTTGTTTCCAGGGTGTCGGTAGTTTAAGAGCTTATGGTAAGCATAATCGCCAAGGTTTTTAAGCTTAAATCTTCAAAAACAGCTTAAAAATACACTTTTAAAAATTTAAGTACCATCGAGTTTTCAGGATGCTCTAGGTCAGCAAGCATACAGGAAGTAGGAAGTCGGCCGGAAACGATGGAACCGCGGACCTTCTGTCGTCCCCTTTCTGTAGTTTTTAGTAGCAAACCTTTTCATTGGTGCACCAGGGGGATTCACTTCCGGTCCTGCAGTGCCTCTGTCCTTCCTGTCTCTCCGTTATCGACGGCCGTCTTGCAAAGCAGTAATGCTATTTCCTAGTGGTCTTCCTGTACTTCAAAATAAATCTTGAAAACGTGGCTGGAGGACCTTCCCTGCCCGGAAAAGGTAACGCGACCAAGGGGTAGGAGGGTTTTATTTCTCCTTTCCCTTCAAACGTCACGGAGCCTGATTGGTAGTTTCCACGTCAATCAAAAAGTTCACTTGTTTAGTCCACCCACAGATCAACTTGATAGGGTCCTTGCCGTTTTATCTAATGTCTTGTCTTAGTGAAACAGTTTTTATGCGATGTGGGGGGAGCATACGGAGTTCCCAGTTATTTCTGCCAACCAGTTCAGACTTCTATTCCCGGTAAGATCAAAAGATTTCTTGTTACTCACTTAGATTTCGGAGAGTGAGGTTTTTCTTCTTTAAAATAGTTCATAAGATGGTTATAGGTAATGGAGGTGCAAGCCTAATTCCAAAGAGACGCTTGTGTCGATGCAATCTCCCCTCAATGCCTAGCGGGACACCATCCACACCTCCGGGGGACTTAAAAAAGCTCCCTCGGAGAGTATGGGAGTCACACCGCTTTCTTTGGGCTGCAGAGGAATTCCTGTACCCCAGTCCGCTATTTAGAACCGGGTTGGTGTGTTAAAAACACTCCATTCAAAGCGTTTCTTGGATTCCCTTGGGAGCTTCCCCAAGGGACGAGTGCTAGGACCAGCTCAGTTACCTGAAGTCTTCAAGCACCACGGTTTTGTCCCTCTTTTTGAAATCAGGATAGAAGAGTATATCCAAAGCGTGGAGCAGCCAATGTTTTATTTAGCTCTGGCATGGGTCGTTTCCCTGGGTTCACCTCCATGTTGCACAATGAGCATGTGTGCAACACCACACCTAGAGGCTGACTGACCTCAAAACAGAGCAATGGTGGAGAGACAGTGTCCCCTGCAGGCCTTCTTAGGAAGGAGGCTAAAACCTTTTTAGATGGGTGGTTGTGTTATTTATGATCATATATTCTTTATAATGGTTATGTGCTGTGTCAGTGTCAGTGCTGTGTAGTGTCGGACTAGGATCTGCGAGACCCAGGTTCGAATCCCCATTCTGACCTTGGGTCAGTCACACGCTGTCAGTCTAACATACCTCACAGGGTTGTTCTGAGGATAAAATGGAGGAGAGGAGAATGGTGTAAGCTGCTTGGAATCCCCATTGGGGGGAATGGCGGGGTATAAATGAAGTCAACAAATAAATACATTTGGTAGCAATCTTGTGGTACTTGTTAAAGACTAGCCAAACTTATTCCAGCATAAGGTTTTCTGAGTCAGAGCTCACGTCTTCAAATGCTTTGGAGTTTGAGTTGCCAAACTTCAGGTGGTACCTGGAGATCTCCCACTATTATACTTGATCTCCAGATAGTTCATCTCCCTTGCAGAAAATGGCTCCTTTGGAGGGTGGCTTCTGTGGCATTATACCCTGCTGAGGTCCGTCCCCTCCCCAAATCCTGCCCTCCCCAGGCTCCACCCCCAAAATCTCCAGGTATTTCCCAACTCAGACCCTGGCAACCCTATTTAGAGAGTATAACACTATTTATTCTAAAACCTCTCTCTACATTTTTATCCCCCACCCGTCCTTCCAGCAGCTAATACAGGTCCACATGTTCTCTTTACAATAACTCTGTGAGGTAAGCAGAGAGAATCAAAGAGTTGGAAGGGACCACCAGGGTCATCTAGTCCAACCCCATGCACAAATGCAGGAAATTCACAACTACCTCCCCCTCAAACCCCCAGTGACCCCTACTCCATGCCCAGAAGATGGCCAAGATGCCCTCTCTCTCAGCTGACACTGCTGGCCATCTAACCTCTTCTTAAAAACCTCCAGGGAAGAAGAGCTCCACACCTCCCAAGGAATCCTGTTCCACTGAGGGACCACTCTAACTGTTAGAAAATTCTTCCTAATGTCCAGACGGAATCTCTTTTGATTTAGTTTCAACCCGTTGGTTCCGGCCTGACCTTCCGGGGCAACAGAAAAGAACTTGGCAGCCCTTCAAATACTTGAAGATGTTTATCATATCCCCTCTCAGTCTTCTCCTCTTCAGGCTAAACATACCCAGCTCCTTCAACCTTTCTTCATAGGACTTGGTCTTTGCAGTAATGTGCTCTGTACCCCCAGGCTGCGTCTGTCTCTTATTGATGAGCTTGGTAAACAGAAGATTTAGATGGTCTAACTTTGAGCATACAAGTTTCAAATTTTCAAAAATGCGGTTGACAGTGTTCACTGTCAGGAGAGAAAGCTCCTTTAAGATGTTTTTTGAATCCCTGGAGTTTCCCTCTTCAATTGACGACAAAGACAATAAGGCTTCATTCTGGCCTTCATACTGAGGATTACGCCGGGGGGCCACCAAGGGAGATGCTAGAACAGCATAGCCATTTGAAATGGGGACAGAGTCAACAGAAGTGAAATATCCCCCAATCTTACTCGTCTTGCATGCAGTAGAGGTTATATCTTCTGAATCACGAGAGCGTTTGCCGGGCCCCATTAAAACGTCTGACCTTTTTTTGTGGCATGAGAAATGCTAATTAAGGTGATTTAAAACAAAACTCCAGCCTAACAGTTTCCTAACTCTGATGTGGGGGGGGGGGACTAAATGACAGTCCAAGCAGCTACTCATAGGCAATAAATCACTCGAATGCTGAATTCCTCTCCTCCACCCTGCTAACAGGATAGAATTTAAAGCTTATCATTGTGTGCTTAATTATAATTCTCAAATTATGTATTAAACAAGTCAAACCAGAGTCATCAGAAGTCAATATCAGAACTGGCACATAGGTTGGTATTCCTCCAAAAATTGCATACCAAACCCTGTGTTGGGCTCTGAGGGGTTGTGGCTCAATGGAAGAGCTTCTGACCTCAGTCCAAGATCCTGGAGAACCATAGAGAGGGGCCGTGGTAGAGTATCTGCTTGGCAAGCAGAAGGTCCCAGGTTTAATTCCTGGCTTAAAAGGATGAGGTGGTAGGTGATGGGGAAAACCTCTTCCAAAAGCCTAGAGAGACGTTGCCAGTCTGAGTAGACAATACTGACCTTGATGGACCAAGGGTCTGAGTCAGTGTAGGGCAACTTCATGTGTTCAGCCTTAGGGGGACCAACTGCACACATTGCACTCCGGCGGGGGCGGGGGGGTCCTGCTCCCTGAAGAACATAAGAAAAGCCATGCTGGATCAGACCAAAATCCATCAAGTCCAGCAGTCTGTTCACACAGTGGCCAACCAGGTGCTTCTAGGAAGCCCACAAACAAGACGACTGTAGCAGCATTATACTGCCTGTGTTCGAATGCACCTAATATAATAAGCATGCTCCTCTGATCCTGGAGAATATACATATGCATCATGACTAGCATCCATTTTGACTAATAGCCATGAATAGCCCTCCCCTCCATGAACATGTCCATTCCCCTCTTAAAGCCTTCCAAGTTGGCAGCCATGATCACATGCTGGGGCAGGGAGTTGCACAATTTAACCATGCGTTGTGTGAAGAAATACTTCCTTTTATCTGTTTTGAATCCCTCACCCTCCAACTTCAGCAGATGACCCCACGTTCAAGTATTATGAGAGAGGGAGAAAAGCTTCACCCTGACAACTCTCTCCATACCACTTACTAAAAACATTTGGACTTAGCAACATCTAGGGCCTCTGCATTAAGGATAGTGGGGTCTATTTTACATTTTTTTCTACACCAAGGGAGGTTTTCTTGTAGACCCTGTCCTAAAACTATACAAAAGCAAGGTCGCATCACATCTCCTCTATGGAGTGGAAGTATGGGGCTGGAAAGATAATATTCTTATCAGTCTAGAATCAATCCAAAATTATTTTCTCAGCTCTTAGCTCTCCCCAAGGGGACTCCCTGATGAGGGCTGAAACAGGTCTTCCCTTGCTCAGGGCACGTGTATACCTAGCGGTATTAACATTATGGGGAAAAAACAAAATAGCTAGAACAAAATAATTCAATCAATCATTTAACATCATGCTAACGAAAGAGCCATCACGCCTTAACTTCTTAAAAAAGATATTATCTCAGTACTCAACTCCATATGACCTTTTAGGGCTGTCAGCAGACTTTTCCCAACTTAAAGACTGGGTCTACAAATCAGATGCCTTGATGGACAGAACACAGATCCTGAAATGGGGAACTGCTCCTTGATTTAAACTTTTCAAAACTGACCATCTTAGAGCTACTTATTTAGTCAATATAGCAAACCCCAAGCTTAGAGCAGCCTTTACGCCCTGCGGTTTCAAACGATGCCAATGGCTGTACTGTCTGGGTGTTATTGCCAAATTCCAAAAGACCAAAGTTTTTGCATCTGTGGAACATCTGCTCTAGAGGACTTTTACCACTACTTATTTTAATGCCCTCTATATGTGGAACCCAGGACTAAATTTCTTGCCAGGTTGGTTTCTGGCCTAAACACCTGTCCTAGAGCCGAGAAACTAGTATTTTTCTTACAAGATACAAATGGGTTAGTTAGTCTCTTATAGGACTGCCCTGTATGCTCTGGCAGCAAAGAAAATAAGGGCCAATATGGCTGTTAAGGGAGTAGATCCTCCGAGTTGATTTTAATGGTCACTAGGTCCCATTGGCTGATTGGGACAACACCACAATATTTAGCTATTATTTTGTTGTTTTGTATGCATTGATTTTTATTATGTATATTGAGATAGAATACACCGCTCTTGGAGGAAAGAATGCGCGAGTTATAATTTACACCAAAGACGCATTTCCCTGGCGTGACGGTCTGATATCGGCTATTCCGGAAAAAAAATTGTCCTTAGATGTTGCCGGTTCATTATAAAGCATATTGAGCTGAAGAAGCCTCTTTGAAATGTGAACGTATGACTAGCCACACGTTCTAGAGTTTTCCACTTCTCTGGACTCCAACCTTCAGGCTTCCTTGGACCTTTCACACCCACGGATATCTCTCGGAACCTTGTGGGGTATTGGTGTGTATATAGGCAGTGTGCCTCTATCTTTGCGTTTGGGCTTTACTGCAGGCAGCGTGCCTTCATTTGCTTTGAGTTTGTGTTTTTCGGTTTATTTCCTTATTATCTGTTGTTGGACTTTGTATATAGTGTTTTTGTCAGTCCTTTCATGGCATGGTGTTAATGCTTCATAATACAGCATATTATTTACCATTGTTCATTGTATGCTTCTTTACATTATATTGTTTAGTACATAATCCTTGCTTATTGTGTCTGAGCCCTCGTACTGCCAATTCCTTTAAGTTACTTAACTCTGGCACAGGTGTGCTTCATTTGTTGTTAACACTACCTGGAGGATGGCAACCCTACTTGGCGGGCACCAATAGAAAATCTTTCTGAAACGTGGAGTTCCGCTTCAACCTTAATAATTGGTTGTAAGGTAGGTTACGCCTCAAGTGTAATGGGTGATTGGATGTAAAATGGAGGCTGGCTCCAACATCAGTCGGTTTTCGAAAGGGTTTTACCGCTACCAAGTTCTCCTGGGTCCTAATGACCTCCACATCCAGAAACGGCAAACAATGTCTATTCATTTGCCCAGTAAACTTCAAGTTGGAATTCAAAGAATTGAGCCATAATAAAAACGGCTCATATGTAGAGGCTGACTTGAGAATAAAAAACAAGTCATCAATATACCGAAAATAGGTGACCTCATGTTCCTGAAACATCGGGTCCGAACACAGGGAAACGTTCTCAAACGAAATCATATAGACGTTGGCCACAGACGGGGCACATGCCGCGCCCATGGCTACTCCGTTTCTGTAAATAGAAAGAATCCTGATATCTGAAAAAATTGTTTTCAAAGATAATATCTATCAAACTCAAAAGGAAGTGGGTCGGAATAGAACACTCTGTTCTGGAATCAAGCAAATTTTCAATGATGCACCGTGCCTCCTGTAATGGAATGTTCGTGTACAAATCTCGTCGGGATTTTTCGTATGCTCCGAGACCGCAGTGCAGACCACGGGGTCCACGTTTCATAAAGACTTTCTATTGGCAGCTCAATCTTACAGTAACAATTTCTTAGATAGAGGCTACAATCAGTCCATTATTTCTGAATCCCTTAGGAAAGTGGCGCTCAGGGATCGGAATTCTTTACTTTTTTCCCGCGAACCGGATCCTAATAAACCTCCCAGGATACAGGCATCCTTGGAATATAACCATCTCTCTTTTGAGATACAAAAAATTATTCGAAGGCATTGGCATATCATAGACAGTATACCAGGATGCTCCACACCACCCATTATTGGACTTAGACGAACTAAGTCCATACGGAACTTGTTAGTTAAGACTGACAGATCTTTTCAACAACGGGATCAGCTACCATCCGGGCACTTTAAAAGTGGCACATGCGCCTTTTGTCCGCAAAGCCTACCGATTAAACAGATTAGTTCCTCCAGTTCCAATTTTCAATATACCCTGAAACAATTCACTAATTGTGCATCCAAAAACGTGGTCTATGCAGTCATCTGTCCGTGCCTCCTTATGTACATCGGGTCCACGAGTCGCCAATTAAAATTAAGAATTGGTGAGCACAAAGCAAGGATACGCGCTAAGACCCTGGAAGCACCGCTCACGAGCCATTTTCTGGAAAAGGGTCACTTAGACTCGGATTTGTCCTTTTTTGCTTTATGGCAATATAAACAACGTAGATACCATGTGGAGGATGTATCCAAAATATTGCATAGGCAGGAAACTAAGCTCATCTACCTCTTTAAAACTATGGCCCCATTAGGTCTGAATAATTAATTTGATTTGTCTAGCTTTCTTTGAAAGTTTCTTTAAGAATAGCCTTTCCCCCATAATTGGTTTCAGCTGGGATGAACCTATTTTATCCCCGCATTCATTGTAGCGGTACCAGCCCTCAGAGAGTTAGAACCAACTGGTCAGCTGGCTATTGGTATGTATGGTGCTTGTTGGATCATGTGATATTTATATAATATAGATATGACTTAATATTAGGAGTTTGCCATTTAAATTTGTTTTGCAGAGGTCTATGGACCCTAAGAAAATTTATATCAACTGAAGAAGCATTGTTGGCGAAACGTGCACAAATCCGGAGGTGGCGTTTTGTTTGTGTGTACAATGGAATTTTCCTATTGCATTGGACAGTTTGCATGATGGAATTCTCCCATTGAATTGAATTGGAATTCTCCTAATGGACTTTGCGTTTGATTTATTCTATTACAAGGACTTCTGACCTTTTGCATTTTCACCTTTAAGAACTGTACCTGGACTCACATATACATGTTGGACAAATTGGACCTGGTGAAGTAACCTGTTGATTTATTAGTACTGTATAAGTTTAATAGGATTGTAATATTTGGTGAAGCAACCTTTGTATTATTTTTTCCTTTTGAATGAAGTGAGGGTTCCATGGTTGATGCTCTAATTGTGTAATTATTATTTTCAGTATTTTAGAGCTGGTGCTGTTTATGGTCTTAACCTCCAGGTACTAGCTGGAGATCTCCTGCTAATACAACTGTTCTCCAGCCGACAGAGATCAGCACACCTTGAGAAAATGGCCGCTTTGGCAATGGGACTCCACGGCATTTAAGACCCTCTCCTTCCAAACCCCACCCTCCTCAGGCTCCATCCCAAAAACAGGGACCCGGCAACCCTATCCTACCCTCATTTGGAACTAGAGCATACCAGTGTTAAGAAAAGCCCTGCTGGATCTGACCAGGGGTCTATTTTGTCCAGCATCCTGTTCCATGAACAGGACACAGGAGCTGAGGCCTTCCCCAGATGATGCCTCCTGGCACGGGTATTCAGAGGTTTTATGTCTTTGATAATGGCAGGCGCCCCCGACCTTTCTGAGCCTCTGGGCACCTTGGAAATTCTGACACAGGGTGGTGGGCGCAACACCAAAATGGCTGCCACAGCTGGTGCAGCAAACCACAGAATATCAAGGAGCAGGGCTCTACTGTATTAGAATTAGTATTAGGGTTATTTCTCAATAATCTTAGAATTAATTCTCAACACTCATAGAATACATAAAGCTTAAAGCAAGCTGGATTTCAGATTATGGTCTTTTAATACATTTTAAAAAAATCATACTACATAATACACAAGAAACATACAACACATTCAGTAACACATTTGTGTGTGTGTAAAGTGCCATCAAGTTGCAGCTGACTTATGGCAACCCCTTTTGGGGGTTTTCATGGCACATTTACTACTTACCATAATGCAAACATAACCACTAACAGCGTGTCAGGTCCTCAACTGACTGGAGGATCCCTGGCTCTCTCATGACTGGAGTCAGGCTCTTGACATGAGTTCAGGCCCAGTTCTGGCCCCGAGTCAAGTCCTTGGTTCTCAGGGCTTTGAAGCTCCTGTGTATACTTTCGTTTATCCTAATTCTCACAGCTGCGGCATGTTATGTCTTCACTCATGGGAAGCGCTTATCTCGCTGTTGCCTAGCAATGTTTATCTTACTCTCTTGTACTAGTGTTTTTAAGCAAGTAACCTGTAAGGGGTCCCCATCACTAACCTCATCTGCCTGTGTGCAGTCAGTTCTTTTATTTGCCTTTTAGTTCCTAATAAAGTATTACTGCTTCAGATCTACCTGTCTGGATGAGTTTGCTTGAGGGATGCTAGAGGCAGGCGCTTGAGACTAACATTAGGTTAGCAATCTCTCTTTTCGGGCTGAGGCGCAGTTTTCTTTCCAAGACCATGGGTGATGAGCCGGAGCAGAAAGAGCCCGACACCACGAAACCGGTTATCCCTGATAAGGAACCGGAGGAACAGAAGTTGCCGGCGGAGGAACCAAAGCCTTTGGACACGGAAGGAGGAGTGCCCAGGCTTCCAGATGTTCGTCCGCGACCGTGGTTGGAGTCTCCCCAGCTGTGGGTATCTTCACGTGTGGCAGCGGGCTCCGTCCTGCCGGAGGGAGACTGAAACTTTGCCTTACCTGTGAGGGTTCCTTCTATACTGAGGGAGGAGGACATCTTATCAGCGCCCCCTGCTTTCCAGTTCGACAACTTCCCAAGCAGGATAATTTCAGAAAACATCAAACTAGTAAACATAAGAAACACTGTGAACAGAAACTCAGAACCGGTTAGTAACACGGAACTATGAACACAATACACAGGGAAATGGATTGATGATCGTTTCCCCAACGACTTGCAGTAAGTCTTGCTTCAGCTCTTTCGGATCCCTCTCTTCGCCTTGTCATCCCTTAGCTTCACCCTGGGTGGGCAAGTTGTCCTCCTCCCTCAGTAGAGAAGGAACCCTCACAGGTAAGCCAAGGTTCCGTTCTCCAACTGAGCTTGGAGGATATCTTATCAGTGGGATCTTCAAAAGCTGTACATCAATGGGTGGTTCAATCGTCTGTCACTACGTGTTGAAGGATCCTTCTGCTGAAGACAGCATCCAATGAGGAGAAGGAATCTATCTTGTAGTGATGCGTAAAGGGGGCTGGACCAAGTGGCCGCTTTGCATATTTCCTCTACCGACACTTGCCTGTCAAACACCGCCGAAGTAGCTGAACTGCGAACTGAGTGAGTGGTAATCCCAGTCGGCACAGAGATGTTGCTGTGTTGGTAGCTAAGCTGTATGCACTGTCGGATGCAACGACTAATAGCTGTATTGGACATCATACTGCCCGTGTTAGGTGGAGACACCAAAATGAACAAGGCATCTGAACGCCGAATGTCTGCAGTTAAAATGCTTAGGGCTGTTTAACAGGGAAAGAAAGCGGTTAAGGAGAGACATGATAGGTCTATACAATTAGTGGATTGTATAAGGAGAGAGTGGACAGGGAGAAGCTTTTCTCCCTCTCTCATAACACTAGAACGTGGGATCATCTGCTGAAGCTGGAGGGTGAGAGATTCAAAACAGATAACAGGAAGTATTTCTGATAGCTGCCAACTTGGAAGGCTTTCAGAGAAGAAGAGGTAGTGTTGGTTTTTATATGCCAACTTTCTCTACCACTTAAGGCAAAATCAAACTGGCTTACAATCACCTTCCCTTTCTCTCCCCACAATAGACACCCTGTGAGGTAGGTGGGGCTGAGAGGGCTCTTCAGAGACCTGTGACTAGCCCAAGGTCACCAGCTGGCTTCATGTGGGAGGGGACAAGTTCATGGAGGATAGGGCTATTCAAGGCTACTAGTCAAAATGGATACTGGTCATGATGGATATCTATTCTCTCCAGCATCAGAAGAGCATGCCTACTGTGGAACACAAGCAGTATAATGCTGCTGCAGTTGTCTTGATTGTGGGCTTCCTAGAGGCACCTGGTTCGCCAGCATGTCGTTTCTTATAATCTTATGAGATATGAGCTGCTCTTAAATCTCTTTCCACCCTCAGAGCCCATCCTTCTTTTCTTCCCATGGGATCTACAGGAGGCTTCAATCATGGCTAAAGCTTTTCCACAGTCCCAGCATTTACACTATTTCCCCCCACACAGGGTAAGGTTTCTGTGCAGAGGAAAGCCCCTTACAAGAGATTACATGGTTTCATACCCTTGTATGGTCTGAGGTTGTCTTTAAGATTTGAAATAAGAGAAAAGCTCTTTTCCCAGGCTAAGCAGTTACATGGTTCCTCCTGATGTGGAGTTTTGGATGCTCTTGAAAATTGCCGCACTGACTGAATTTCTTTTCACACACAGAGAATTGAAATGAGTTCATGAGTTCTTCGGTGCTGCTGAAGATAGCGACTCTGACTGAATCTCTTTCCACACTCTGAGCATTCAAAAGGCTTCTCCCCTGTGTGGGTTCTTAGGTGCTGTTGAAGATTGCCACTCTGACTGAATCTCTTTCCACACTCTGAGCATTCAAAAGGTTTCTCCCCTGTGTGGGTTCTTAGATGCTCTTGAAGTCTGCCACTGTGACTGAATCTCTTTCGACACTGTGAGCATTCAAAAGGTTTCTCCCCTGTGTGGATCCTTAGATGCTTTTGAAGACTGCCACTGCAACTGAACCTCTTTCCACACTCCGAGCATTCAAACGGTTTCTTCCCTGTATGGGATCTTACATGCATTTGCAGAGAGCTACTGCAGCTGAAACTCTTTCCACACTCTGAGCATTCAAAAGGCTTCTCCCCTGTGTGGGTTCTTAGGTGCTGTTGAAGACTGCCATTGCAACTTAACCTCTTTCCACACACTGAGCATTCAAAAGGCTTCTCCCCTGTGTGGGTTCTTAGGTGCTGTTGAAGACTGCCATTCTGACTGAATCTCTTTCCACACTGTGAGCATTCAAAAGGCTTCTCCCCTGTGTGGGTTCTTAGGTGTTGTTGAAGGCTGCCACTGCCACGGAATCTCCTTCCACACTCTGAGCATTCAAAAGGCTTCTCCCCTGTGTGTGTTTTTAGGTGCTGTTGAAGATTACCACTGTGACTGAATCTCTTTCCACACTCCGAACATTCAACAGGCTTTGTCCCTGTGTGGGTTGTTAGGTGCCGTTGAAGATTGCCACTGTGATTGAATCTCTTTCCACACTGTGAGCATTCAAAAGGCTTCTCCCCTGTGTGGGTTCTTAGATGGTCTTGAAGACTGTCACTGCGACTGAATCTCTTTCCACACTGTGAGCATTCAAAAGGCTTCTCCCTTGTGTGGGTTCTTTGATGTTGTTGAAGATGGCAACTGCGACTGAATCTCTTTCCACACTCTGAACATTCAAAAGGCTTTTCTCCTGTGTGGGTCCTTAGGTGCAGTTGAAGATGTCCATTCTGACTGAATCCCTTTCCACACTCAGAGCATTCAAAAGGCTTCTCCACTGTGTGGGTTGTTAGGTGCTGTTGAAGATTGCCACTGTGACTGAATCTCTTTCCACACTCCAAGCATTCAAAAGGCTTCTCCCCTGTGTGGGTTCTTAGGTGCTGTTGAAGATTGCCATTGTCACTGAATCTCTTTCCACACTCCAAGCATTCAAAAGGTTTCTCTCCTGTGTGGGTCCTTAGGTGCAGTTGAAGATGGCCACTCTGACTGAATCTTTTTCCACACTGTGAGCATTCAAAAGGCTTCTTCCCTGTGTGGGTTCTTAGGTGCTGTTGAAGATTGCCACCGTGACTGAATCTCTTTCCACACTCTGAGCATTCAAAAGGTTTCTCCCCTGTGTGGGTTCTTAGATGCTCTTGAAGTCTGCCACTGTGACTGAATCTCTTTCCACACTGTGAGCATTCAAAAGGTTTCTCCCCTGTGTGGATTCTTAGATGCTTTGGAAGACTGCCACTGCAACTGAACCTCTTTCCACACTCCGAGCATTCAAAAGGTTTCTCCCTTGTGTGTATTCGTTGGTGCACAAGGAGCTGTGATCTGTATTTGAAGTACTTTCCACACTGAAAGCATTTATGTGCCCTCATTAGACTATGTTTGGGGGAAAGTGCATTAATCTTTCTTCCATTAGTGAACATCTTTGCACTCTCTGAGCAGATCAATGGCTTCTCTCTGGAATGAATCCTTTGGTGTTGAAAAAGGTCTGATTTCTGTGAGAAGCTATTGCCACCGTCTGAGCAGCTAGAAGGTTTCTCTCCTGCATGTGTTCTTTGATGCCTAAGGAGCTCTTCTCTGCAAAGGAAGCTCTTTCCACACTCCAGGCATTGATGGGTCTTCTTTGCTTGGTGCATTTGTAAATGGATATCACACTGGGGTTGATCTGAGAAGTTCATTCCACACTCCAAGCACTTATATGCTTCCTCCACCATGTGGATTAGTTTGCAGAAATCCTGCCTTTGGACAGGAATGGCTTTATCCTTCTTCTCGACCATGTGACATCCTTTCTGCCTCTTAGGTCTGCCTGGATTCTTGATGGTTCCTTTCTTATCTTCATTCCGGATTTCATCTGGCAATACCTGATGCGGTTCCTCATCCCCCTCATTCCACTTATCACTCCCTGCTGGAATAAAAAGAGAGTTCCCATTAGTACCCACACAAGGAGGTCTGAACTTCCCTTGAAGTTCCATCCATGCTCAAAACATTGCAGTGAATTTTTCCTGCTGTACGTTGAAGTGTACATTAACAGACACTTAAAAAGGACATGAAACCCTGCTGCATCAGAAAGGCTTGGTTTGCAGTCTAATGATTTATACTGCTCCTCACCTGAGTGAATTCTTTGATGTGAAGTAAAAGCTGGTTTCTGACTGAAGGTCTTTCCACACTCCACACAGGCATATGGTTTCTCTCCTGAGGGAATCTGCCTCTTGGAAACAACATTGAAGGTCTTTCCAAAGGCCACACTTTCATTTTCTTTTTCCCTGGAGCAGATTCTACGGTTAGCACAAAGGCCTTCGTTCCTTCTTGTTTCGGTTGACCTTTCTTTGTGGACTGGAATTTTACAGAAACCCCCTCCTCCTTGGGATGGAATGGGCTTATCCCTCCTCTTGCCTATGTGCCTTCTCTCCTGCCTTTGTGGTCCATCTCCAAAGTTTCCTTTGATGTCTTCACTCTTGACTCCTTCCAAAGAGAACTCCTGGAGTCCCCCAAGCATCTCTTCTACATGTGATGCTGGAAGAAACAAAGAGGTCCAGTCAGCACCTATGGAAGAAGCGAAGCCACCCATCAGGCACTACTCATTAATGGAGACAGATCATGATAGGTAGCCATGTTAGTCTGTCAATAGCAGTAGAAAAGAGAAGTAGAACCTTAAAAACTAAGGTTTTTAAAACCTTAAAAACTAAGGTCCAGTAGAACCTTAAAAACTAACAAAATGTCTGGCAGTGTATGAACTTTCCTGAGCCATAGCTCACTTATTCCGATACCCATCTCACGAAAGCACAGATCGTGCAGAAATGTTGTTAGTCTCTAAGGTGATACTGGACTCTTGCCCTTTTCTACTAATCATTAATGGGTGTGCATTTCCTTTAGAGATGATCTTTGGAGAAGCTCTATACTCTTGGCTAAAACAAGACCAGGAGCTAACTGCAGTACAGATCATTAATTGTTAATATCGAAAATCAAAGCTTAAGAAAAACACCAAAACATTCATAGCACCAAAATACAATCTAAGCAATATTCCTGAAAAGTTTAAAGAGCATGTAAGGAACAGATTTGCATTACTGAGTTCAAGTGAATGTAAACCTGAAGAATTATGGGTGGAAACTAGAGATATTATCAAGGAAGAATATGCAAAGAGTATTCCTGTAGCAAAAACAAATGAAAATATCAATGGATGTCTGAGGAAACTCTTAAAATTGCCACAGACGAGAAGCAAAAGGAGAAGGTGACAGAAACAGAATCAAAAGTCTAAGTGCAACGTTCCAGCGACTCACATGTAGAGACAAAGAGAACTATTATAATAACCAATGTAAAGAAATAGAAGAGAACAACAAAAAAGGAAGAACAAGAGATCTGTTCCACAAGATCCAAGAACTCAAAGGGAAATTTAAAGCATGGTTAGGCATGTTGAATGATCAGCATGGAAATACATTAATTGAACAGGACAAAATGAAGAAAAGGTGGGAACAATACACTGAAGAACTATACAGAAGAGATGAAAGGATGACAGATTCTTTCCAAGAAGAATCTTTTGAAGAAGAACCTACAGTTTTAGAAAGTGAAGTGAAAGCTGCACTAAGAGCAATTGGGAGAAACAAATCACCAGGAGCAGATGGGATATCAATAGAGCTATTCCAAGCCAAAGAAACTGGGTCCATCAAAATCTTGACAAGAATATGCCAACAGATACAGAAAACAAAACAATGGCCCAAAGACTGGAAACGATCTATTTACATTCCAATTCCCAAGAAAGGAGACATCAAAGATTGTGGCAATGATCGGACCATCGCATTAATTTCTCACGCAAGTAAAGTGATGCTCAAAATCTTACAGCAAAGGCTGTTACCATATATGGAACGAGAAATGCCTGATGTTCAAGCTGGATTCAGAAAAGGAAGAGGCACTAGAGATCATATTGCAAATATACGCTGGTTACTGGAGCATATGAGAGAATTTCTGAAGAAAATCAGCTTGTGTTTCATAGATTACAGCAAAGCTCTTGACTGTGTGGATCGCTAAAAGCAATGGCTGGTTTTAAAGGAAATGGGTCTGCCACTACATCTGATCGTTTTGATGTGCAACCTGTACTCTGGTAAAGAGGCCACAGTTAGAATATGGAGAAACAGAATGGTTTCCAATTGGCAAATGTGTCAGACAAGGATGTATTTTATCTCTCTCTCTTCAATCTATATGCAGAACATATCATTAGGAAAGCTGGATTAGATTTAGATGAAGGTGGAGTGAAAATTGGAGGGAGGAACGTTAATAATTGGAGATATGCCGATGGCACTACATTATTGGCAGAAAATAGTGAAGATTTGAAACGACTACTGCTGAAAGCTAAAAGAGAAAGTGCAGAAGGAGGGCCACAGCTGAACATCCAGAAAACAGAATGACTACAGGAGAATTACACAACTTTAAGATTGACAATGAGGAAATTGAAATTGTTGAAGACTTTCTATTCCTTGTCTCCACCATCAACCAAAAGGGAGACTGCAGCCAAGAAATCAGAAAAAGACTGAGACTGGGAAGGGCAGCCATGAAGGAGCCAGAAAAGATTCTGAAGTGTAAGGATGTGTTGTCACGGTCTCTGACATAATTATATTGTGTGTACATGTGCAGAATTAATTCCATGTAGAGCTTGAACACAACATACATAACTGAACCACAAACTGCAGAGGTTTGTGTAATGAAAAGACTGGCATCAGCTTATAAAATGCAAATGTCTTTAAAATAAGCTGACTGAATCCTTTCAGGAAATAACTATTTTACCCTGGTCTTATCCTTAAAGGGAAAAGAACAGAGTTACCCTTTACCATCTACTAAGAAAGATGTATCTGGAATTTCCCTTCTTGACTCATCTGTCAGCTGTTCATATCTCAAGAGCAGAAAAATCTTTACTTTTTGTAAATCTTGCTGAAGACTATATTTTCTACTAACCAGATGGTTGCATGTTACAATGTAAACAATAATTGTGTTTTATGATTTATATAGTTATATATTGTATTACAGATTTCTAAGTAGTCTCATTTAATGAGTATTTTATTGAAGATGAAGATGGTATAAAATTAAGTATATAATGTGATCATGAAGCTCAGAAATGATTGTTTATACTTTAAGCAAAATAGACTGAAAGGAAAGGTCATGGGGAATTGAACAGCTGCAACTAAGACATTACTGTACTGCTCATGTTATCTGAAAGAGGGAATAAAAGGTATCCCTCTTGATGGATAAAAATGTTGTCTGAAAGTGGGAATAAAAATCCCCCTTCATTCTTAATGAGTCTGAAACAGTATAAATACAGCCACAGTAAGCTCAGAGAACCAGAACCTTCCAAAAGGCTCTCAGAAAAGGCTGAATAATATGTATGGCTTAAATACATTACTCTAGACTTTATGAATTAGATACTTTGAACTGAATCAGAATAATTTGACTGTTATATTTTAGAAGATGGATTTTGAAACTGAATGGTATATAAGACTTGCTTGCTTTTATTTCATACATTGTACATACATACACTGTACTCTGACAAGAGTTTTTATAGAAGTGTTAAAGACTTGATAATCTGCATTTATATATTTTACTAGAAGTATATCAATAAAAAGACTTGCTTTTTAAAAGTAGGTAAAGTTGTTGAGTCCTGCTTACTCGATGATTGGATGAATAAGATAACTTCACTTCTCAGTAAGTAATACATTCTAAGAGCCTGTCATCTGAACAGCACGACCCGCTTCAGTGTCACTGGTCACCAAGAGTAGATTAATTCATGCCATCGTATTGCCTATTATTATGTATGGTTGTGAAAGCTGGACATTGAAGAAAGCTGATAGGAAGAAAATAGATTCCTTTGAAATGTGGTGTGGGAGGAGAGTGTTACGGATTCCGTGGACTGCCCCCCCAAAAAATCAGTGGGTTATAGATCAAATCAAGCCTGAACTGACCCTAGAAGCTAAAATGACTAAACTGAGGTTATCGTATTTTGGTCACATCATGAGACGACAAGAGGAACTGGAAAAGACAGTCATGCTAGGAAAAGTGGAGGGCAGCAGGAAAAGAGGAAGACCCAACAAGAGATGGATGGATTCAATAAAGGAAGCCACAGCCCTCAGTTTGCAAGATCTGAGCAAGGCTGTCAAAGATAGGACATTTTGGAGGACTTGAGGCGGGTCAGTGCCTTTCGAGTGACTATGCTCTTAGAATTGACCCCTTCCTGAGAAGTGGTATGTTATCTTATTCAGATAGTCAACTACTCTACGCACTTAAAAAAGCAAGTCTTTTTATTGATGTACTTCCAGTAAATATGTGCATGCAAGTTACAAAGTCGTAATGTTCAGTAACAATGTATGGTTACAATGTATACTGTAAAGCAAGCAAGTTCTACATACTATTCAGTTTTAAAATCCAACACTTAAAATATAACAGTCAGATAAGTCTGATTTAGTTCAGTCTCTAATTCACACTCTAGAATAATATATTTGTAAAGCCATACATACCAACAGCCTCTTCTTGAGTCCCTCTGAGAGAAGTCTGAAGTACTAGCCTTTCTGTGCCTGTATTTATACTGTTTCAGTCACCTTATGGATGTAAAACCGTTTCTCAATGTAAGTGTAACTGTCTTTCAACCAAGAAACAGTTTTACTGCACATGCTCAGTAGCCTCCTATTCCATTACCTTATTTGGACTTCCTCTTTCAGGAGACTATTTTGCTAAACTGTAAGCAATCAGTTTTAAGCTTTATCATCACTCTATATATTCAATTTTAGTATCATTCTCATCTACAGAAAAATACATTTAATAGGAACCCATTCATTAGGTTCTAACATCTAGCATTCATGTTTAAATCATAAAATACAATTATAGTTTACATTACAACATTATCAGTATCACATGAGTAGATAGAGAGCATATCTGTATGTGAAGTCATTGGAATCTGACATTTGGTTTCTGCTTTTCAATAGTTATTTAGGACATGAGAAACCGTTTCTTATTCCAGCAGTTATATAGGACATGAGAAACCGTTTCTCATTCCAGCAGTGATATAAGAAAATGGGAAACCGTTTCTCATCTGGAAAGGTCTTTGGTAAAAATAGAATAGAATGTTGCTGGAAAATTACTGAAGCCTCTGATAGAGTAATAGAATCAGAAGCCTCTTGCAAAGAATATTCTTCTTCCTTTTAAAAGGAAATTAAACCTCTTTATATATCTTTTGCAGTTTGTATGTGTAGTTGTGTTATATTCTGAATAATTCTGCATATGTACAACATTAATACCATGTTCATGTGCTCCAATATGTCAAAGCCTGTAACAGACTTTCATTCATGGGGTCGCCACAAGTCAGAAGCGACTTGACAGCACTTAACACACACACACACACAAACACATTTCCTTTAGCAGACCTTCTTCCCCTCTCAACTTCGCTGCTGGTCATACCTCCTCCCCAACCAGGCCCACCCTGCGTTGAGCAGTTATTATATTCTGCCTACCCCTCCACCTGTCACATTTGACTTGTCGTGCAACTCTTGATTCTCTGCTATTGATGATTAAATAGAAGAGAAGGTTTTTCTACCCTGCTTTTTTCTACCCTCAAGAGTCTCGAAGCGGCTGACAAATCACATTGCTTTCCCCTCCCCACAACAGGCACCTTGTGACATAGGTGGGGCTGAGAGAGTTCTGAGGGAACTGTGACTGGCCCAAGGTTACCCAGCAGGCTTCAGGTGGAGGAGTGGGAAATCAAACCTGGTCCTTCAGAGTAGAGTACTCCGCTCTCAACCACTAAACCGGCTCTCCACAAGAAATGACCATGATATCCAGTCCTGCAACTGCACAGAAAGTTTCCTTCCAGTTGTGATGAAAGCCATAAATAGCTGGTTTTCAGCCTTTAGCGGGGGGGGAGGGAGAACACAGGGTTTCACGCAGTGAATCCCACAGTTCAAAGGGGACCCCCATGGTTTTAGGAAGAGGTGCCAGTTGTTGGGAGGGCAGGTAACGCCCAAAGGCATCTAGCTAAGCTGTAGGAAAGGGCCTTTGGCCTCCTGCTTGATTGTCCTTAAAAGTAACCCCTCACCTTTTCCTCGAATACCCAATATTTAAGGATACAGCAGCTCCTCAAGAGCCACAGCTGAGCTCAGCCCCAGAAAGAGCTTCTGAGGTAGGTGGGGCTGAGAGAGTTCTGAGGGAACTGTGACTGGCCCAAGGCCACCCAGTAGGCTTCAGGTGGAGGAGCGGGGAATTGAGCCCGGTTCTCTAGATTAAAGCCCACAATCCAGGGTAAGGGGGACAGATACATTTCATATCACAGAGGGAGGGGATGTCTATAATTCTATCGGGGGGACAAGTGTGTTGTAATGGTCGGCAACTGAGCAATTAGGAGGTGGCCCCTTCCAGAGTTTTCCTGAGGGCTTCTCAGTCCCGCCTTGACCTCAGGTCACGACACTGGCTTGGGTGATGGCCACAACCCTGGCCTCAATTGACCCTGGGCCAGCCAGGTGGCTTGGGTCACTCTACTCGGCCATGATGAATATCGCTTTCGCTGCCACGCCACCACCTCAAGGCTCCCAGAGGGGAGCAAGTGGCTGGACAGGACTCAAAATGATATGTTGTTGCTGTTCAATATTTGCATCCATGCTTCATCCCACTGGCAGCCACGTGCAACACCTATGAAAGAGCCTTACCCAAAGAGGCCACGCTCTCACAGTTCTCCTGCATGACTTCCTTGTAAAGAGCTCTTTGGCCCGGATCCAGCAGGGCCCACTCTGCTTCCGTGAAATACACAGCCACCTCCTCAAAGGAAACTGGAGACTGAAAGAAAAAGCAGATTCCCTCGTCAGAGATCAAGCGAGGCAGAGACGGCACTCCGGAAGGGGGCATTCTGGGAGGGTGCAGGATGGAGAGCTTGGCATGGGTAAAGGGAGTGGCGTTCAGGGCCTCTTTCACTCGAACACCCTAGCAGCAACTCCAGAAGCAACTCTCTCCCCCGCTCGGAGGAAGGGGGACTCAGGTGTCCCCCGTTCATCTCCCCTACCTGGACCAGAGGTGAAGCAGCCACTTCCTCAACTCCGCAAAGATGACAGCTTAATAGCATCTCTCCACTGCCTGCAAGGGAGACAACGGAGGAAAGAATGTTAGCCTAAACTTCCTATTTTGTTTACTTGTTAGAATCCTACTTCACACACACCCATTTCCAGGGTGGATGTATTTTATTTTGGTGCAGTCAAATCACAGCTGACTCATGGCCGGAGACATTCAGAGGTGGTTTGCCATTGCCTGCCTCCGTGTCACGCCCCTGGTGTTCCTTGGAGGTTGCCCATCCAAATAACAAACATGGTTAACCCTGCTTAGCTTCTGAGATCGGCCAAGTTCAGGCTAGCCTGGGGCTATCCAGGCCAGGGCTTGTACTATCTGCACTCAAGTAAATTCATAATGATTTTTTAGTAAGTGGTGAGAGAGGCTGAAAAGAAGCACCAGAGACCCATAAGCCTTGGGCTGCTCTTAAATGCTGCTGACACTTCTGTGAGACATGAAATTTGTCCAGTGAAATCTGGAGCTCAAAAACATGACAGCAATCCTGCTGGATGAGACTAAAGGCCCAGACATGCCATTCTCCTGACGAGTCTGGGCTAATGATTTTTTAGTAAGTGGTGAGAGAGGCTGAAAAGAAGCACCAGAGACCCATAAGCCTTGGACTGCTCTTAAATGCTGCTGACACTTCTGTGAGACATGAAATTTGTCCTGTGAAATCTGGAGCTCAAAAACATGACAGCAATCCTGCTGGATGAGACTAAAGGCCCAGACACGCCATTCTCCTGACGAGTCTGGGCTGGTGGGAGAAAAAGAGGGGACAGAAATGAGGTCGCACAACATGTCTTGGAGACGTCTGTCCAAAAACCCAGCCGTGACTTTAGCACATCTGAAAACTCAAGGGTAAAATCAACAGGTCCCCACAGCATCTGTGTCCAGGTTTTCAGATGGATGCGACATCAGCGTGACATAAATCCATCTAATCCCCGTTCAAGTGAGCAACCATCAGTACATCCTGTGGTACCAAGTCCCACAAGCTCACTTTGTTTGGGGGCAGACCTATTTCCTTTCTCTACCCAACAACTTCACTACATGCCCTAATCCCACAAAGCCCCCTTACCATGTGAGAGGGCATCTGGGGCATGCTCTTGGACCTCAGCTTGCTGCCCTTCCTCCAACGGACCTCCTTCTGCCTCAGAAAACTTTGCTTCCATCTTTATGGATGATCCCCACATCTGAAAGAACAGCAAGGGACACAGGTAAGGAAAGCATGGAACGGGCTAAGGAGACAGATCCTGCCCCACTCCCACAATCTTCACCCCTGCATTGACCAATGGAGCTGCTTCAAGCACAGGGGCCAGAATCAAGGTTGGTTGTTTTCCCAGACGAGTCAATTCTCTATGTATGAATATCTGGCAGAGAAGCCTTATGATAAAGTCATTGCTTGAAGGGAGTGAAGGAAACCCCCTCACCTGCTCTGCCAGCCTCTTCTCCTCTGCCTGACTCAAGAGGAAACCTTCGGCCAGGGCCACTGCCTGGGAACTGGTCTCCGGCCTGCATCCTCTGACCCAGCGCTGCATTTCCTGGGGCAGGATGGTCAGGAACTGCTCCAGGATCACCAGGTCCATGATCTCTTTCTTGGAGTGCCTCTGTGGCTTCAGCCTGTGGTTGCAAAGTCCATGAAGCTGGCTGCAAACCGCTCGGGGCCCATCGGCCTCATGGTAAAGGAACTGCCGGAAACATGGTCTCTGGACATCTGCTGCCCTCGTTTCCTGAGCCAGCATCTCTGCTTGTATGGGATGGGGACCTTTCCTTGACCTCTTGCCAATTCGAGGTCCTTCTGGGTCCTGCTGTTCCATCTCCTTCCCCTTGTCGTGGTTGGTCCTGACTGTGGAAAGATGCCCTTACTCTCGTGACTACGAAGGAGAGGAAAAGATATCAAAAAGACCAAAAGAAAGCACATCAAAATCACCGACCCTTGTCAAGAGGCACCTCAGAATTGCTCTGGTGGATCAGAAGGAGCATCATTGTCATTGTTTGTGGATCAGGATTAATGTGACGGTGCTATATTATTTTCCATCTCAGGCTTTTGAATGAGATGCCTGATTGGTCCTCAGGAAAGTAAACACCTGTTGTGGAAGCTATGAGCTTGGCCTCCCATGTCTGGGGATCAGTCTGTCGAGGGGCAACAGCTCAAGGTCAACTGCAGCCCAGGATAAAAGGACTGGTGGAGGCTTAACCATAGCAGATCTCTCCCTCAAGAGACTTGAAGCATCAGGCAGCAGTTCTGTCCAGCAGAGGGTCAGGGGCAGAGGTGTGTCTGACCTCTTGAGGGAGGACATCATGGATGCTGGGAGGAATGGGAGCAGGGGGAGGCAGTGAACACCCAGGTAAACATCATGTGGGTGGAGCACCGGCCCAAATGCACGGGATTTGGGGCAGCCAGTGAGCATGGATGATTCATCCCCTGTGATCACACCTGGGACTCCTTTCTGGGCCTCCCAGCAAGCACCATGGCTGAGAATTTATTTTTATTCACAAAATTCAGACCCTGCTTTTCTGCCCCCACAAGGGCCACCAATTCAGCTCATAAATAAAAGCAGACTTTAAAAAAATATCCCTTATCTATCGTATGCCTTACTCCCTGGGAGTCCAGGTGGATTAAACCTAGTGAGTCTATACAATCAACAGAGTGGGGCGTTCAAAAAACCAGTAAATAGAGTTTGGGTTGTAGAACCAACCAGACATCTAAAAAACAGAACGGAAGCAAAGCATAAATATTAACACATCACAATAAATGATGCAAAATTACAGCATAGGATCCAGCTTACAACAACCTATACACAGTGTATAGAACACAATTTCTAATGATTTGTCCAAGTAACTTTGTGAATCACTTCATTCAGTGCTACCCTAGTGCAGAAAATCAGGAGAGTGCATGTCTTCCTGGCCTCCGCAGGCTGGCCGTTCCACAATATGGGGGCCACAAAAGAGAAGGCACATACATGTGCATTGGTTGATTTTGCCCATTTTCAGGCTGGCACCTCCAGAAGGCCCTGCTCAGGTGAGTGAAGCTGTCGTGGTGGAGTATAGGGGGGAGAGACTGTCTCACAGATATACATCAAAGTCCAAGTACCATGAACGGCTTTCTGCGTGATAGCCAATACTTTTAATTGAGCCCGGGAACTGATGCTAGCCTGGGCCATCCTGATTTTGTCTGATCTAACAGACAGGACACAGCTGATACTGAGCCAATGCAGTGACTGCAGAATGGGAATAATATGTCTGCTCTGTCCAGGTGCCGATACTAGTCGAACTGTTTCATTCTGAACAAACAGTAGTTTCTGAACTGATTTTGAGGAGAGACCAATGTGCAGTGCATTACAACAGTCTCCTCTCAATGTCACCACGGCATGGATCCAAGGGACAGCCGTATCAAGGTAAGGGTTCATTGTTGCAGCTACACTGAATTGGAAGAAAGCCTTTTTTTTTTTTTGCAACTGCTTTGACTTGCTCCTCTATAACCCCAAGGCTGTTAACTGTGCCAGCAAGGGTCAGCTGAATCCCAACAAAAGGGGGCAGCATAATATCCTTCCAGACCTCTGCCTTCCCAAGCAGCATTTCTTCTGTCTTTCTGTCTTATCTATAGTATGCTTTACTCCCTGGGAGTCCGGGTGGATTACTTTAGTCACCTTTGGAGTCTCAATAGAGTGGGACGTTCAAAAACATAAACAGGGTTTGGGTTGTGGAAGCAACCAGACATCTAAAAAACAGAACGGAAGCAAAGCATAAATGTTAACACGTCACAATAAATTAGGCAAAATTACAGCATAGGATCCAGCTTACAACAACCTATACACAGTAGTATAGAACACAATTTCTAATGATTTGTCCAGGTAACTTTGTGAATCATTTCATTCAGTGCTACCCTAGTGCAGAAAATCAGGAAAGTGCATGTCTTCCTGGCCTCCGCAGGCAGGCTGTTCCACAATATAGGCGCGACAAAAGAGAAGGCACATACATGTGCAGTTGTTGATTTTGCCCATTCGCCAGTTGGCACCTGCAGAAGGCCCTGCTCAGGTGAGTGAAGCTGTCGTGGTAGAATATAGGGGGGAGAGACTGGAGCACAAGTACCATGAATGGCTTTCTGTGTGATAGCCAATACTTTTAATTGAGCCCGGGAACTGATGCTCGCCTGGACCAGGATGGCCCAGGCTAGCCTGATCTCATCTGATCTAACACAGACAAGACACAGTTGATACTGAGCCAATGCAGAGTGGGAATAACATGCCTGCTCCGTCCAGCTGCCGATAACAGTTGAACTGTGGCATTCTGAACAAACGGTAGTTTCTGGATTGATTTTGAGGAGAGACCAATGTGCAGTGCATTACAACAGTCTCCTCTCAATGTCACCACGGCATGGATCCAGGGGACAGCCGTATCAAGGTAAGGGCCCATGGTTGCAGCTACACTGAATTTGAAGGAAGCCTTGTTCTTTTTTTTTGGTAACTGCTTTCACTCGCTCCTCTAGCAATAATGTTGGGTCCAATATAACCCCGAGGCTGTTAACTGTGCCAGCAAGGGTCAGCTGGATCCCAACAAAAGGGGGCAGCATAATATCCTTCCAGACCTCCACCTTCCCAAGCAGCATTTCTTCTGTCTTTCCAGGACTTTGATTCAGTTGGTTCACACTTGGCTATTGAGGAACCCTACTGCATAACCAGGAAAATTGGATAAAGATATACAGAGCTGGGTATCCTCAGAGTATTGATGATAGAAAACCCCAAACTGTGAATGATTTAGTGTAAAGGCTTTACATAAAGATTGAAAGCATAGGGGATAGGATTGGGCCCTGTGGGACCTCCAAGATATATAGAGAAGAAGGATTTTATACCCTGCTTTTTTCTACCTTAAGGAGACCCAAAGGGACTTACAACTGCTATCCCTTCCTCACCCCATAACAGGCACCCTGTGAGGTAGGTGGGTCTGAGAGAGGTCCCCCAATAGGCTTCCTGTGGAGGAGAGAGGAATCAACCCCGGTTCTCCAGGAGAGGTTCCCCCACTCTTGACCACTATATACCATGCTGTGGCAGGTCCCACACTGATGATAACCGGCCTCCAATGGCAATTCTTTGCTTCTGGTCCACGAGGAGTGATTTGACCCTGTCCAACGTACAACCCCCGAGGCCTCCTCCTGCCTGCCTGCCGGCCCCTCAACCAAGTCCACTGTGCCAAAGCCAGTGGATCAATCCAGGAGGAGCGACGAGGAGGGCTACTTTTAGACGGAGGTGATGAGCTCAACCCAGCAGAGCCCACCTCCCTCCCGAAGCCCGGTCTGGAAACAGACTGAAAAGGGCCTGGAGCAAAGAAGACCTGGAGTCGAGTCGGCTGCTCCTCTCTGTAGCAGTTTGCCTAGGAAGGGGGGGGGGGATCAGAGACGGGGCGATACTGGGCTCCCCCCATTTTTCTGCTTGCGTGCAAAGTGCCCTCAAGTCACAGCCTGCTCGTGGCGACCCAGCAGCAGCAGCAGGGCTCTCAAGGCCAGAGGCGAGCAGAGGGGGGTCTCCCACCGCCTGCCTCTGCACATGCACAGAGACCCCGGGGCTCCCTGGGGGGGGGCCGAGATGGGGGGGGGTCTCCCATGCAAGGACTATCCAGGCCCCACCCTGCTGGGCTTCCGGGCTCCGAGGAGACCGGGCCACCCTGGGCAGCAGGGCTCCAGTTTCCTGCAGGGGTGGGGATTTTTTTTCCAGTAGCAGAGGGACCCCATTTGGAAACGATTTAAAACGACCCCCCCCTTTGAGAGCAGCACTGGTGAGAGCTTCTCACTCCTCCCCCCTCTTACTTGCGAGTAGACCGCCCCAGGATCCGGCTGCGAGGCTTTTGCCAGCTGATGCACCTCTGAAGCCCTTCCGGGCCTCCTTGCCAGTTCAGTAGCGAAGCCTCCCTCCTCCCCCCCTGAAAAAAGGAGCCTTTCCGCTTCCGCCCCCCTCGCTCGGCCGCTCTAGCAAACAGCTCCGTCGCCTTAACCCCTTCGGTGCTGCAGAGGAAGCGGGAAAGGGGCTCCCTGCTCTCTCCATTGAGGGTGGGCGGCCGGAGCCGGGTGGTGGGAGCGGATTCCGGCCAGGCTGCAGCTCAGCGACGCCCCGTGCCGCTCAGCGGGATTGCTCGGGAGTAACTGCACCGGGGTGGCGCTTCTGGGGGATCCCAGCCTGGTTCAGACAACGGCTCGGCTGAGTCGTAAATAAGAACAGTGCACGAAAACATAACCGTAAATGTTCTTGTAGGTTATCCGGGCTTTAGGGCTGCATTGGAAATTTGCGGTCCTGTAATATGTTCCCTGTTTCTCACATCAAAGACATTACGGCACAAAAACGGTTGCAAAGAAAATGTGGAATGGATTTCCCAGTAAGGTTTCTAAACAGTTCTGAGGTGGTGATGACAGACCCCCAAGGGGATTGAAAGCCCCTGGGACCCCTAGAGGTCTTCTTAGGTGGTGATGACAGACCCCCAAGGGGATTTAAAGCCCCTGGGACCCCCAGAAGTGTTCTAGGGTGGGGATGACAGCCCCCCAAGGGGATTGAAAGCCCCAGGGACCCCCAGAAGTGTTTATAGGTGGGGATGACAGCCCTCCAAGGAAATTGATTGCCCCAGGGACCCCCCGAAGTGTTCTAGGTTGGGAATGACAGCTCCTGGGATCCCCAGAAGTGATCTAGGGTGGGGATGACAGCCCCTAGGACCCCCATAAGTGTTCTGCGGTGGTGATGACAGCCCCCCATGGGGACTGAAAGCCCCCTGGGACCACCAGCAGTGTTCTAGGGTAATGATGACAGCCCCCCAAGGAGATTGTAAGCCCCAGGGACCCCCATAAGTTCTTGTAGGTTATCCGGGCTGTGTAACCGTGGTCTTGGAATTTTCTTTCCTGACGTTTCGCCAGCAACTGTGGCAGGCATCTTCAGAGGAGTAACACTGAAGGACAGTGTCTCTCAGTGTCAAGGGTGTAGGAAGAGTAATATATAGTCAGAAAGGGGTTGGGTTTGAGCTGAGTATTGTCCTGCAAAAGTATTGTCCTGTAAGTATCAAGATAATGTGCTAATGAGGGTATGGTATGTTAATAGGGAACCATTGTATCCTGAAGTGATCTGTTAATGTGTGTAATCCAAAACTAATCTGTATGGCTATTGTTGAATGTTGTCTTTGTCTGGAGGTTTTTCAGGGCAGGAAGCCAAGCCTTATTCATTCTTAAACTCTCCTCTTTTCTGTTAAAGTTGTGCTGATGCTGATGCTGATGGCAGCATTCCTCCTCCTCCAAACACGGCAAGCTCTTTGATGCCAAAGAGCTCGATTTTGGTCTCATCTGACCACAACACTTTCACCCAGTTCTCCTCTGGGTCATTCAGATGTGCATTGGCAAACTGCAGACGGGCCTGTACATGTGCTGTCTTGAGCAAGGGGACCTTGCGGGCTCTGCAAGATCTCAGTCCTTTATGGCGTAGTGTGTTACCAACTGTTTTCATGGTTACTATGGTCCCAGTTGCCCTGAGATTATTGACAAGTTCCCCCCGTGTAGTTATGGGCTGCTTCATCACCGTTCTCATGATCATTGCAACTCCACGAGATGAGATCTTGCATGGAGCCCCAGACCGAGGGAGGTTGACAGTTATTTTGTGTTTCTTCCATTTTACATCTCTTAAAGAGTATTCTAACATAAATATATTTACTGACATTCTACTGTAATTATTCATCTTTAAACTTAAAACAGCTTATACAACAATGTTTGATAATGTTTTCAATCAGTCACAGCTCAATGCTTGGATTTCCAGCTCTATGCAGTCATTGCTAGTAACAACTTGGATTCCAGAAACTTAGGTTGGATTCCAGAAACTTAGGTTGGATTCCAGAAACTTGGTTTTCTAAAAAGAATAGGATTTCAGAAACCAGTTTTTCAACAGAGTAGGATTTCAGAGAAGTCTGGATTCCAAAAGGAGTTACATGGTCAGGCATGTCTAAGCTTGCCTAGTTACAAATAAAAGACAAGCCTCTAATGGTGTTTTATTAACTTTAAATAGGAAAATTCTACAAATCCATCTGTTCCATGTATTTGTATAAGCTTTTATATTGCATTTATCTCTTTGCCCATGACATCCTTTTCTGAATCCAGCTTGAACATCAGGCATTTCTCATTCCATACATGGTAACAGCCTTTGCTGTAAGATTTTGAGCATCACTTTACTTGCGTGAGAAATTAATGCGATGGTCCGATAGTTGCTGCAATCTTTGATATCTCCTTTCTTGGGAATTGGAATGTAAATGGATCGTTTCCAGTCCATGGGCCATTGTTTTGTTTTCTGTATCTGTTGGCATATTTTTTTTATATATATATATATTATTATTATTTTTCAGTAATTGCAATACATCTCATTTGACAATATATCCTATATACCAATCTTTGAGTCGATAAAAAATTAAAAAATTATTAGGTGTATGTCTTCAGTATTAAATATAATTAATTATAATTGACTTCCCCACCGACTTCCTCCCTCCCTACAAATATCTGGTATCTCCTTTGTATTTATATTTTCTAATCCTTATAAGTTATTATTTTAATATTATACTTTCCCCTTATTTAATACATTTTGATAAGCAATATAATATAATATTAATACTAAAGAGAGAAAAAAGAAGAAAATCATTTAAAAAATGAAAACAGAGACATAACAAAACACATTAACATAATTTTCTCCAGTCACTCATCTCTGTTATATAAAATGGATTAGATCTTTAAAAACTTTATATACCCCCAAGTAAAAAATTAGGTTGATATCATTTTTCCTCTACACCCCCCATTTCCCATATTAAGAGTCAAATTTGTATTCTTCCGGCTTTCTTAACTCTTCTTTTTAAACTTTCTTCTGTCTGGAGTTTCTGTTGCCGTCTGCATGCTTTCTTGAAGTGGTCTCCTGTCTGTGACAATCTTTACCCATTGCTCCTTGGGCTGTTGATTCTTCTTGTATTCCTGTAATATGGTCTGACAGCTCATTGTTTCTTGTCAAAAAGTTTTTGATATCTTCCAATGAATTGACGGCATGTTTAACTTGTTTATAGGTAAAGGTAAGTCCTTGTGGTAGCAACCAGCTGTATTTTATTCCCTTGTTTCTCAGTGTCTCAGCAAAGTCTTTATAGATGGCTCTCTTTTCAATCAGGTGACGAGGAATGTCTTTGAGAATTATTAATGGTGTATAATCTACACTTAGATGATTCTCCAAATGAAGTTTCATAATGGTATTTTTCATCCTGATGTTAAAGAAGGAGACCAAGATCTCTCTAGCTTTTGTTTTCTGTACTCGAGTTGACAAGGGGATTCTGTATATCTTGTTTATCGCATAATTTAATTCTTGTTCATTTAAATGAAATATATCAGCAAGCGATCTTATGATGGTCTCTCTGGTACCCCCTAGTCTTTCAGGCAAATTACGTATACGCAGGTTGGATTCTCTCTGTTGCAGGTCCAAAACAGCTAGTTGGTCTTTCACTCTCTCTTCCTGGAGTCGTATTGCTTCAATTTGTTGTGCTTGAGGTTTCATGTCCATTTTAACTCCTTTCAATTCTTCAGTGTTGTTTTTAACTGAAAGTTCCATCTTATTCATGCCATTTTTCATTACTGTAATTTGATCTTTTATTTCCTTGATCTCATTTATTATGCCATCAAATTTTTGAGTAATAATTAAAGTAATTTGTATAGCTGATTGTTCTTTTTGCATGGAAACCTGTTCAAACTTCTTCCTTAATAATTCAGTTTGCATGGCCAGCATTTCCTGTATCTTTTGATGATTACTTTCCATGATTGTCTGTGGCTTTTGTATTTTCCAGACTGGTAAGTTAAATATAAGCAGGCAGCTCAGTGCAAAAAAGCTACTAAGTTATTAGAAGGCTCTGGCTTGGCTTTGGAGCTTGCTCCAGGAAGTATACAGAAGATTGTGAGGCAGTGGGCTTTCCGTCGCTCCCACTCTATGATTAAAGAAGGTAGGATTTATTTTGCTGCTACACTGAGTGGGGCACATCCGGCCCAACAGCCCACTATGGTTTCCTGTCTTCCTAGAGAAGCCACTTCCTGAATGAAAATGTGGCTGGAGGACTCTCCTAAGGTAAAGGAATGGAGAATCGAAAGTGAAGGATTTCTCCTTCCCCCTTCTACGCCGCAGCCGCCGATTGGTAGCTATTTATGCCACTCAATTCTTTCCGATTATTTTGTTTGCCTGCTAATTCAGTTTTTAGTTTAATTAAATAGTCTTTTTAGTCGGAGGGTCACTTAGAATCCTGGGTGAAGGGGTGCAGAGTCTTTAGCTGATTTTGAAAAATTCCAGTCATTCAGAATCGGATTGGTTTACAAAAGGAGTTCATGTAACTTACTCGGATGTTGGAAATTGGGGTTCTCTATTATTAGCTTGTTCAATGTTCGGTAAAAGATAGAGGAGATCGCAGCCTATTTCCATGAGACGTTCGCGGCGGTGGAATTCCTCCTCGGCCAGCGGGACTTCAACCGACCCTCCTCCACATCAAGTAACTCTTGTGGGAGGGGGGTGGGAGTCAAACCGCTCTTCTTCGGCAGCAGGGGGTTGCCTGCATTCCGATCCACCATTTAGGATCGGAGTCGGGGCTTTTAAGGGGGGCCCCAGTTCAGAACGCCTCTTGCTTCCCTCGAGAGATCTCGGGGGACATGGCGCTGGGATCAGCTTTCTACCGGAAGTCCACTCTGTCGGCATATTCTTGTCAAGATTTTGATGGACTCCATTTCTGTGGCTTGGAATAGCTCTATTGATAACCCATCTGCTCCTGGTGATTTGTTTCTCCCGATTGCTCTCAGTGCATCTTTCACTTCACTTTCTAAAACTGTACGTTCTTCTTCAAAAGATTCTTCTTGGAAAGAATCTGTCATCCTTTCATCTCTTCTGCATAGTTCTTCAGTGTATTGTTCCCACCTTTTCTTTATTTTGTCCTGTTCAGTTAATGTATTTCCATGCTAATCATTCAACATGCCTAACCGTGCTTTACATTTCCCTTTGATTTCTTGGATCTTATGGAACAGATCTCTTGTCTCCATTAATGAGTAGTGCCTGATGGGTGGCTTGGCTTCTTGTGTAGGTGCTGACTGGACTTCTTTCTTTCTTCCAGCATCACATGTAGAAGAGATGCTTGGGGGACTCCAGGAGTTCTCTTTGGAAGGAGTCAAGAGTGAAGACATCAAAGGAAACTTTGGAGATGGACCACCTAGGCAGGAGAGAAGGCACACAGGTAAGAGGAGGGATAAGCCCATTCCATCCCAAGGAGGAGGGGGTTTCTGTGAAATTCCAGTCCACAAAGAAAGGTCAACCGAAACAAGAAGGAACGAAGGCCTCTGTGCTAACCATAGAATCTGCTCCAGGGAAAATGAAAATGAAAGTGTGGCCTTTGGAAAGACCTTCATTGTTGTTTCCAAGAGGCAGATTCCCTCAGGAGAGAAACCATATGCCTGCATGGAGTGTGGAAAGACCTTCAGTCAGAAACCAGCCCTTACTTCACATCAAAGAATTCACTCAGGTGAGGAGCAGTATAAATTATTAGACTGCAAACCAAGCCTTTCTGATGCAGCAGGGTTTCATGTCCTTTTTCAGAGTCTGTTAATGTACACTTCAACGTACAGCAGGAAAAATTCACTGCAATGTTTTGAGCATGGATGGAACTTAGAGGGAAGTTCAGATCTCTTTGTGTGTGTGCTAATGGGATCGCTCTTTTTATTCCAGCATGGGGTGATCAATGGAATGGGGGGGGATGAGGAACCGCATCAGGTATTGCCAGATAAAGTCCAGAATGAAGATAAGGAAGGAACCATCAAGAATCAAGGCAGACCTAAGAGGCAGAAAGAATGTCACATGGTCAAGAAAAGGGATACAGCCATTCCTGTCCAAGGGCAGGATTTCTGCAAACTAATCCACATGGTGAAGGAAGCATATAGGTGCTTGGAGTGTGGAATGAACTCAGATCAACCCCAGTGTGATATCCATTTCCAAATACACCAAATACATCAACAGCACCTAAGAACCCACACAGGGGAGAAGCCTTTTGAATGCTCAGAGTGTGGAAAGAGATTCAGTCGCAGTGGCCATCTTCAACTGCATCTAAGAACCCACACAGGGGAGAAGCCTTTTGAATGCTCAGATTGTGGAAAGAGATTCAGTTGCAGTTACAGCCTTCAAAAGCACCTAAGAACCCACACAGGGGAGAAGCCTTTTGAATGCTCAGAGTGTGGAAAGAGATTCAGTCGCAGTGGCCATCTTAGACAACATGAAAGAACCCACACAAGGGAGAAGCCTTTTGAATGCTCAGAGTGTGGAAAGAGATTCAGTCGCA
The DNA here is from genome assembly GCF_029931775.1 of Euleptes europaea. Lineage (NCBI taxonomy): Eukaryota > Metazoa > Chordata > Lepidosauria > Squamata > Sphaerodactylidae > Euleptes > Euleptes europaea. Next base: position 4,245,468 of record NC_079316.1, read on the forward strand.
ATGGCCATCTTAGACAACATCAAAAAACCCACACAAGGGAGAAGCCTTTTGAATGCTCAGAGTGTGGGAAGAGATTCAGTCACAGTGGCAATCTTCAAAAGCATCTAAGAATCCACACAGGGGAGAAGCCTTTTGCATGCTCAGAGTGTGGAAAGAGGTTCAGTTGCAGTGGCAATCTTCAAAAGCATCTAAGAATCCACACAGGGGAGAAGCCTTTTGCATGCTCAGAGTGTGGAAAGAGGTTCAGTTGCAGTGGCAATCTTCAAAAGCATCTAAGAATCCACACAGGGGAGAAGCCTTTTGAATGCTCACAGTGTGGAAAGCGATTCAGTCAGAGAAGTCATCTTCAAATGCATGCAAGATCCCATATAGGGGAGAAACCATTTGAATGTTCAGAGTGTAGAAAGAGATTCAATCAGAGTGGCTATCTTCAGCAACACCTAAGAACCCACACATGGGAGAAGCCTTTTGAATGCTCAGAGTGTGGAAAGATGTTCAGTTGCAATGGCAAACTTCAATGCCACCTAAGAACCCACACAGGGGAGAAGCCTTTTGAATGCTCAGAGTGTGGAAAGAGGTTCAGTCGCAGTGGCCATCTTCAACAGCACCTAAGAACCCACACAGGGGAGAAGCCTTTTGAATGCTCAGAGTGTGGAAAGAGGTTCAGTTGCAATGGCAATCTTCAACAGCACCTAAGAACCCATACAAAGGAGAAGCCTTTTGAATACTCATAGTGTGGGAAGAGGCTTTTTGCTTATTGGGAATTCCTAAAGATAAATTGAATAAAAATGATAGAGTCATATGCCAATATAGTTTTGCAGCCGCAAGGAATAGAATAGCTAAATCCTGGAAGCAAGTAAATAAACCTCTACTTAAGGACTGGAGAGAGAAATTATGGATATATATGCGGATGGCCAAATTGACAGATTCTCTTCATGGAAAGGATTTGGAAGAATTTAAAAATATATGGTCAAAGGCCTTCGCATATTGGGACAAACTGGCGAAAATGAATTTTACTAATATAGTGAACGAGTTATAGATGCAATTTAGAAATCTGAAAATATTGTTAATGTGTTTAATTTTATACTGTTAAGACACTTCTCCAGAAGTCTATTATTGTGGTGGAGGGACACTTGTTAGGGTGGGTGGTGGGCTTTAAGGATACTTTGAATATTTTTAACTTACTATACAAGGAAGTCTGAAAATTTTGTAAGTATCCATTTGTATTTTTCTTTTTTCTTTTGTTTTATGTCATAAAAATCAATAAAAATATTTTTAAAAAACAAACAAACAAACGAAGAGGTTCAGTCAGAGGGGCAATCCTCAAATGCATGCAAGATCCCACAGAGGGGAGATTCTTTCTGAATGCTCAGAGTGTGGCAAGAGATTCAGTCACAGTTGTTCTCTTCAACAGCATCTAAGACCCCACACAAGGGAGCCTAGTAAGTACAGTACAATTTTATTCGGTACATGACCAGCAGAATTACAAAAAGTCTAATACACAGTTGTATCTAACCCGTCATCCAAATGCAATGGTTGGGATACAACACCCCACAATAAAATTTGAAGCTGACTATAAATATAAAATACATATAAAGCCCAGCAAACCGCCTAAATAAAGTTATCTTTACTAGGAAGCCCCTTATTTAATCACCACTTTATCTTCACGAATTTTAAGGGCTATAGCTAAAAATCTAGCACAATTCAGTATAAGCTCTGGATTTGTCTCAAATAATAATTTCTGGCTTATTTCGGCATCAGTAACTCATGCCATCTCTTTATTATTGGAGAAATAAGCTTCATTCTACTTGCTCCATAAAACCTGCAGTGCAATATAATGTGGTCCCTCGACTCGATCCTCCCTGATCCACAGGCACAAAACCGCTCTTCCAGTGGTACCTTTTTATTCCGGCCTTCTGTTATGGCTGAGGGGAAGGTATTACATCTTGCCATTGTATATGCCCTATGATGTGATGGGACCTCCAAGAGTGAAAGATATAATGCTGGGGCGGCTACATATTTTGTTGTCTGTTGAGCCCAGTAGTTAGGAACTCTTGCAATGTCATTCTGCCTTTCTATATCATACAGCCTTTGCTTAACAGTGTCCCTGGCCCTATCAATTGGCATCATCTGTAAGGACTCAAATGAGAACCCAAGTAAAGATATCCTATGATGAACAGCCTTAAGCCAGGCTGAGCAGTGGCTGTCACTGAGAATTATAGAGGTAAAATCAGAGGAATTATGACATAGCCTTAACCAGGTGATTATAGATCCAAAACTATCCTAGCCTCTATTTTAATCAAACCTGTTTTTAAGCGAAGGGTAGCATTAGAGACACTAGATGGTACTCGAAAGATACATCTTAAAAATTTTGATCGGCTCTTTTCCAAAGTTGAGAGACTTGTGGTGGAAGGGCCCAACAGGACCCCATACAAGAGTTGCGGGATTACCTTGGCTAAGTAAAGCTTAAGACCAACAGGGATGGAGTGTCCCCCTTTTGCTGCAACAAACTTTGCAATGCCAAGCACTGATTTACGACTCTTACTAGCGTTGTGCTCGAGATGGATCCTTTTTGCTCCTGTATCCTGAAACATTACCCCAAGGTATTTGACGGTGGCACTTGCTCTAATCTGTTCCCTTTTATGGTCCAAGAACTTATTTTGGGCTTTTTGCTAAAGACCATAACTTTAGTTTTCTTATAGTTAATCTCTAGTTGATTTTGATCACAGTAATGATCAAGCTGTTTCAATGCACGTTTGAGGCCAACCTCCGTTCTTGATATCAGGACCATATCATCAGCGTAGAGAAGAGCCACTATAGGATAATTTGCTATAGATGGTGGGTGTGTATCTACCGCCTTGAGGTTGTCAATCAAATCATTTATGTACAGTGCAAACAGATGGGCCAAGACACAACCCTGCTTGACACCTTTCTCAACAGCAATAGCATTTGTTAGATGACCCTGTTTATTACATCTAATCCTGATTGTTGTATCCATGTGTAAACGTTTCATCGGAAAAAGAAGTCTCCTATCGATTGTGGAACTACTCAGCTTATCCCAAAGTTCCGCCCTAGGGATAGAATCAAATGCAGCCTTCAAGTCTATGAAAGCTGCATATAAAGGAGCACCATTGTGCAAAGTATATTTATCTATTAAATGTGTTAAAATCATGACTTGACCTATGGTAGAGCGGCCTTCCCTAAACCCTGCTTGTTCCTTTATTAGGAGTTTTTCACGATCTAGCCATTCTTTTAGTTTCTCCAGGAGATGGCTTGCATACAGCTTCCCCAATATACTTAGTAGACTGATTGGCCTGTAATTTGTTGGCTCATTTCTCTTCCCTGCTTTATAAAGGGGAACTATCACGGCAGTTTTCCACGACTCAGGGATGTTGCCTGTTGCGTCAACATATGTAAAGAGAACCGCTAAAAGCGGAGCCCACCAGGTACTGTTCTCAATTAATAGATCAGATGGTATAAAATCGGGGCCCGGAGACTTGCCCCTTTTTAATTTACCAATTAATGTCTCGATCTCTAAAGCAGTCACAGGTGGCCAAGCTGGCAACTCCTCATGATTTTGTATTACAGCTGCCGAATGATTACCTGAGTAATGTTTTTGAAAGAATTCTTCCCATGCCTCAGCTGTAATATAGGAGTCAATGGTATAAGTCCCACTGAGGGAATGTACTGATATTAATTTCCAAAAATGCCTATTGACATTCTGTTTGGATGAGGCCACTATTTCTTTCTGCAGCATCCTCAGATGTTCTTTTTTCTTCTTTGCTATCATGTTCTTATAAAATTTCTTACAATGGAGTAAGTACTCCGCAGCATTCCTGGTTTCCTGTCCCTTCTCTTATATAGGGTATAAGCCTCTTTAAGTTCTCTATTTGCTTTTATACAATCTTTATGAATCCATCTCTTGGAGCCATTCTTATATATTTGCCTTTGAGTTGAAGCATCACAAGTCAATATTGGCCTCAACAATTGGAGTAAATTATCCAAAAATAACAAAGGATTTTGTTCTGTCGGATTACTCATGAGCGCTAATCTCCGCTGTTCAACCTCATCTCCCTCTAAAAGTCCCTTTGCTTTCTTAGCAAGGTCCTCTGACCATTTGGCTCGACATACTGTGCCCTGTATTAATTCTGTGCATGGCCCCTCAACTATACTACATTGAATTTGCGGGGCCAACGGTGCCAAACTAAGTTGAAGGGGTAAGTGATCACTTTCCAGTTCTGGAAGAATCTGGAAATCTTCAATTTTGGGGATCAGGTTAGAATTTACAATCTAGTAATCTATGGTACTACACCTAGAGCCAGGAATATACGTAAATTCACCTGGGTAATCCCCTGGTGTGGATCCGTTCAATATAAAAAAGGCAAAACTCCTTACCAAATTAATCAAGTATTGACCACCAATATTTACTTTAAGGTCCTTAGATAAGCGAGGGACTGAGAAGGGGATAGACCCACAGTCATCCAAGTCAGCTCTACCCTTTGAACCTATCCTTGCATTAAAATCTCCTCCCATCAACACCATATCAGTCAAATTATCATTCATAAGATCTTCTATATATGAGGACAGTTCATACCAAGTTTTCCCAATATCTTGTTTCCTCTGTTGTGGGGGCAAGTAAGCATTAATTATTAATAATCTTTCTTTACTGATGTATAGGCAAACTGCCATGGCATACTCCTTCAGTGAGTTTAACAGTACACATTTAACCCTTAGGGTAGATGATACTAATATCCCCAGCCCCCCTTTTAGCCTGCCCGGGCCATTCCCAGGAATTGCCTCATTTGTAAAGGAATAATATCCGTCAATTAAAATATCAGCAGTCCAAGTTTCTTGTAAAAGGAGGATATCATATCCTTTCTGTAAAACAGAGCATCTTGTACTCCTTATGTGGGCCCAACCAGCAACATTCCAGGAAATTAGTCCAAGGTGGTCTCTTCTATCGGGCTTTCGACGGGCTCCCTGTCATGCTTTTGGGTCTCCTATCGTCACTGGGTCTTCTGAAATCTTACATAAAACAGGGTCATCAGCTGTAGTCATCAATTAGAGAGTAAATTCCCTCTCTGGATCTTTATAGTGGGCTCCAATGGGTACTGGCGCAAGGGCTCTGATACTGGAGGATCTGCCACCTTTGCCAAATAATCCGCTGACCTGGGGGGGGCGGGTCCTGTTGTCGTCTTAAATCTGTCAAAATATATATTAAGATTTCTAATCTGTTCAGTATTGAATCCTGATCCCCTGTAGGCAGACATTTGTATGAGTCAATAAGGTTTGTCTCTAGATCGTCTTCCGTCCCCAGGAGCTCCATATTACTCTTAGTTGATTTACCTTCCGGTTTCTGTGTTGGGATCTGTGTTGCTGGGATCTGAACCTCTGGATGTTCTTTAGGGATTTCCTTCCTTTGCACTCTCATTGGTGATGGTAAGTTTGTGGGGATAGCCGAGTCCAAAAGCACTTGGGGTTCTGATCTCCTCTTAAAGTCATCTGTCCCCAGGGACTTTGGAATAAGTCGTCTGCTTTGTCCACTTTGACAGCCTTGACTGTCTCTACCTTCACATGAGTCCCCAAAAAGCTTTTGCCTAATGGCATTTTTGAAGTGTCTTTGTATCTTGATACCTAATGACTCAAGTTTAGTGACACGAGAGAGCAAGTGGGAGGGTATTCTTTTAGAGCGGAAGTGCAGGAGATACCGTTCAAATCTTATAATGTTCCCCAATCGTTCCACCCTAAACAAATCGATTGATTCAGGACTAAGTCCAGTGATGTATGCCAGATGGCTTATTGCACTCCTTTTCCAACCCCAGTCTATGAATCTCCCCCTCCACGGGAATACATTTAACACCACTGACTTGGGGTTAAGGATCAGGGCAGAGTCTATTATTCCTTTTCCTTTGTTCTCCTTGTTTTCATAGTAACCAGCCTTAGGGCGAAAGTTCATTCGATTGTTCGGTACATTAGAACCACTAGTGTTTCTATCTACATTTGTATTAATTGGAGAATGAGTCAGCTTATTTTGAGTAGCAATATCCAGCAGCTCCTTGAGTTGGGAAAACATCATCTCCTGTAAAGCAAATATTTTTTCTAATGACTTCACTATCAGGAACGTTTGCTGAGCCAAAATCTCAGGCTCTTCCCAACACGTAGCACTCTGTTGCAGGCTGGGTGTCTGCTTACAACCGGTATCTGACTCCTTTGCAACAGTTACGCCAACTGCTTGCTCTGCTTTTACGAGTTCTATCTCCTCTTCCACCTCCTCTTCAGTTCCCAGGGACTCAAAGCTGTTGGAGGTTGGGATTCCTTTATAAAAATCATCCATTTTAAGTTGCTTTGTAAGAGGTAAACCCTCCTTCTCAGGTGAGCTTTTTCTTTTCTTTCCCATCGTATCAAAGCGCGTTTGTATTTAATTAGCAGTCTCAGCAGGGTCTGTTTTGTACTCACAATCTTGACGGGCGCATTCACTTATCTTAGTTGTCTAATTAACAACACCAGGCCTTTGAAGATGGGCAGCACCGAGCAAATTGAAGCAGTAAAACTGTAAACTTCCAAGCAGTTAGCTGATTCCTCAACTCTCCACCTCCTCTCTTAGTCTAAAAGTAGAAGCACGGAGCTCTAAAATATATCTGCAGCAGACACCTCAATCCTCCATAGAATTCATGTAATTAAAACCAAGTCAAACTAAAAAGAAGTATTTAAAAAATGAGATAAAATAAAGCTTATCTATGGAGTACGTTCTGACGGCATCCTGCTCTGAGAAGCCGGAAGTGATCCACAAGGGAGCCATCATTTCAATTCTCTCTGTGTGAAAAGAAATTCAGTCTGTTGGTAATTTTCAAGAGCATCCAAAACCCCACATAAGGAGGAACCATGTAACTGCTTAGCCTAGGAAAAGAGCTTTTCTCTTATTTCAAATCTTAAAGACAACCTCAGACCATACAAGGGTCTGAAACCATGTAATCTCTTGTAAGGGGCTTGCCTCTGCACAGAAACCTTACCCTGTGTGGGGGGAAATGGTGTAAATGCTGGGACTGTGGAAAAGTTTTAGCCATGATTGAAGCCTCCTGTAGATCCCAAGGGCAGAAAAGAAGGATGGGCTCTGAGGGTGGAAGGAGATTTAAGAGCAGCTCGTATCTCATAAGAACAAAATAAAAGACATGCTGGTGAACCAGGTGCCTCTAGGAAGCCCACAATCAAGACAACTGCAGCAGCATTATCCTGCTTGTGTTCCACAGCACCTAATATAGTAGGCATGCCTTTCTGATGCTGGGGAGAATAGGTATGCATCATGACCAGTATCCATTTTGACTAGTAGCCTTGAATAGCCCTATCCTCCATGAACATGTCCCCTCCCACATGAAGCCATTTGGTGACCTTGGGCTAGTCACAGTTCTCTGAGGAGCCCTCTCAGCCCCACCTACCTTACAGGTGTCTATTGTGGGGAGAGAAAGGGAAGGTGATGGTAAGCCAGTTTGATTTTGCCTTAAGCGGTAGAGAAAGTTGGCATATAAAAACCAACACTTCTTCTTCTTGGTTCTTGTAGGTTATCCGGGCTGTGTGACCGTGGTCTTGGTATTTTCTTTCCTGACGTTTCACCAGCAGCTGTGGCAGGCATCTTCAAGGAGTAACACTGAAGGACAGTGCTACTTCTCTGAAGATGCCTGCCACAGCTGCTGGCGAAACATCAGGAAAGAAAATACCAATACCACGGTCACACAGCCCGGATAACCTACAAGAACCAATGAACTCTGACCGTGAAAGCCTTCGACAATACTTCTTCTTCTGTTAAAGCTTTCCAAGTTGGCAGCCATCAGAAATATTTCCTGTTATCTGTTTTGAATCTCTCACCCTCCAGCTTCAGCAGATGATCCCACGTTCTAATGTTATGAGAGTGGGAGAAAAGCTTCTCCCTATCCACTCTCTCTTTATTCAGTCCACTAATTGTATAGACCTATCATGTCTCTCCTTAACCGCTTTCTTTCCCTGCTAAACAGCCCTAAGCATTTTAACCGCTCCTCATAGGGCAGTTGCTCTGGCCCCCTGATCATTTTGGTTGCCTTTTTTTTTTTGACGGGGATTGAACCTGGGACCTTCTCCATCTCTAGATCACCCTGAGCTTTTCGGTCAGGAGATCAGTAGAATGTCCCCAGTACTAAATTACCTTTGGGGCCCGGAATCATCACCTGTGGATGAGTCTGCCTTTTATATGGTATCTAGTTTAATAGACACTATGCCTTCCTTGATATACATAGCAACACCCCCTCCAATCTGCCCTTCCCTGCATTTCTATAGAGTTTGTATCCAGGGATGACCTTCCACCAGGTCTGTGTTTATCTTTAAAACCATGCTCTCTTAACTCCCCCATTTTCGCTTGGAGGCTTCTAGCATTAGCAAAGAAACACCTCCACACTGTTTCTGTCTTTTGACTTACCTTGCATTTCCCCTTGGGCATCCTTAAGTGGCTATCCCGCTTTACTTTACCATCCCCTTTCAAGTCTACCCAGTTCTCCTGTGGGCAATCAGAAGCAATTTTCCCTTTGTCCATTTGCAATGAGTCTGCCCAAACCGGATGCTTCTCAGCTCCTGTTGGCTTTCTCATTCAGCATTGAGGAATCCAAACAGAGGAGGAATTAATGGATTTTCTCAAAGATCTATCTACCTCTTTGGCTTCCCATGACAAGCATGAAGATTGTAAAACCTCCTGAACATAGGACTAAAAGATAGATCTCTGGGATTGTGTCAGATTAGTTCCTCTAATTAACAGAGGACATTCTGAACCTCCTCAGAGCAGAAGCGAAAAAGGAGAATCTCTGTACGCTGTGATAAATGCACAATGCTGATACAACACACAGCGCGTACACAGATTTAATTGAACCATAGGTTCATACAGAACTCTCTAAGATTGGCACAGCCAGAGAGACTTCAACAAAGGACAATTTAAACAGCTTAAAGCTAACACATAGTGTATTGATTGGCTTTTACATAAGCTTTGCATTGCTGTCTGATATTAAAAGAAACACATATAGCATGCATATAGATATCCCTGATCTTAATGATGATCAGAGGTCTTTTCAGAGGCTAAAAATACTGAAAGAAGTCTTTAAGGTTTCAAGACTTAGTCCAGGCAGAGAAAGTGTATATGCTTTGGGACAACTTCATCTAATCTCATGGAACTTAGATTCTTAAAGGTTTACAGATGACATAGTACTGAAATATTGGATGTTTAGAATGATTCGAGTTAAGATACTTCTAATCAAATCTTTTTCCAAAGTATTAACCATATTTTGACAGGATTTCTGTAACTTTATATGCTGAATGAATGTGCATTGCACTAACCATATTTTACAAGATTTCTGTAACTTAAATATATTCTAAAATGAGATACCATTACAGTATTAAGATAAGATACTCTTTTATAGAGGCATAGAGATTGTGAATGATTACTTGCAACAGAAATATAGACTAATGATGTTAGTCTAACATAGAGAATGATATTGTCGAAGGCTTTCACGGTCAGAGTTCATTGGTTCTTGTAGGTTATCCGGGCTGTGTAACCGTGATCTTGGAATTTTCTTTCCTGACGTTTCGCCAGCAGCTGTGGCAGGCATCTTCAGAGTAGTAACACTGAAGGACAGTGTCTCTCAGTGTCAAGTGTGTAGGAAGAGTCAGAGTCTGACTCTCAGTCAGAGAGGGGTTGGGTTTGAGCTGAGTATTGTCCTGCAGACGTAATGTGCTAATCATTGTCCTGTAAGTGACAATGATTAGCACATTACGTCTCTGACTCTTCCTACACACTTGACACTGAGAGACACTGTCCTTCAGTGTTACTACTCTGAAGATGCCTGCCACAGCTGCTGGTGAAACGTCAGGAAAGAAAATTCCAAGACCATGGTTACACAGCCCGGATAACCTACAAGAACCAATAGACAATGATGTCTAACCTTATATAATATTTTAAGATTTTGTACCTACAAGCATATATTATATGATGTGAATAAATGCGTTTTTATTAATGATACCCACTTTTCATAAATTTATTGGCGCATCTCAAGAAAAAGCTTACGTTAGGTAAGAAACGTTGATTGCTTAACGGGTGACTGGCTGAATAAGGTAACATATCACTTCTCAGGAAGTGGTCCTTTCTAAGAGTCTAGTCATTTCAACAGCACAAACCGCGATAATTGCTGCTGCAGTTGTCTTGTTTGTGGGCTTCCTAGAGGCATTTGTTTGGCCACTGTGTGAACAGATTGCTGGACTTGATGGACCCTGGTCTGACCCAGCATGGCCTTTCTTATGTTCAAATCCCGTGAGGAAATAGACAAGTTGAGGGTAGCAGATTTCTACAGCCTATCTGCTATTGGAATAAACCTATTGTGAACAGACGGCATCCTTAATTTACAACCATTTTTATCTTGCAAAGAGATCTAGAGAGGAATCCCGAATCCCTAATTCCTCCCCAGTCCAGCCTGCTGCACATTGTTTGGCGTCTTGCTACTTTGAAGCCCAAAGAGTTCCAGCAATAGGATTAATTTGGGTTGAAAGGAAAAGGTTTCGTCCCCCAACCCAACAACTCAGTAAATTGAAAGGGGTCAGATTTCCGACCCCCCCCCCCCAGCAACATCCTGTATTGTGGAAAGGGGTTGTCAGTGGAACAATTGTACATCAGAGAGTCATTCACTAAATGGCAAGCATCACCTGGTTGTAGTGTCCGGAAAAAGAACTTTGGTGATGTGATCCATTTACCAGTAGAACTAAAGTACAGGGTGTTTCTCCCACTGGTTGAAAGAAGATGTCTGATGGTCGCCTAGAAGCACACAAAGTCCCGGTGGTGGGGGCTCTGAGTGTCCAAAGGCCATATCCATCAGTGTTCTAAATTGATCAAGCTGTGTCCCCTGGGGCAGGCCTAACATTATTAGTGCCTCTAAGGTCACAAGCACTACCCACTAACTAATAAGCTCCACCTCTTCTGCTAGGCCCCGCCCTTAAGCCCCCCCCCCCGAATCTGCAAGAGATTCAACTCGTAACTGGTGGCTGAAGAAAGGAGTTCACTTTTACAAGCATTGGAAGATACAGGCCGGGTATAAGATCAGGTGTAGCCCAGTTTGGTCAGCTCTTGGAAGCTAAGCAGGGTTGGTACTTGGAAGGGAGAAGACTCTCCCCAAGGAAGACAGTGGAAACCCCCCTCTGCTTCTCACTTCCCTTGAAAGCCCCTTGCTGGGGTTGCCATAAGTTGGTTGCATTTTCATACATAGTAGCTTTAAACAGGAAAGCATTGGAAGTTTTTAACAAACTGTTGAAAACCCAGCATCACTTCGTAATAACGTTGATGCTATTTGACGTCTTTACGATGTTTTATTTTGTAAGCCAAGGTATCTGGAGGGGAAGCATTGACATTTTGTAAATTAATAATAAACAAATAGGCATGTAAATAAATATGCACCCATTCCTGGAAGTAAATGTCATTAAACAAAGAGGGACTTTTCTCTGAGTAAATACGCGTAGCATTTGGCTTTTCTGACTTGGCACGGGCTTTCTTCAGTTGCAGCCACAAGCCTCTGGAACAGCTTCTTTGGAATAACACTGTGTGTGCGTGCGCGCACGTGCATGCGAATGTGCTCACATCGACTAGCTGCCACTGTGTAGGCGAGTCAGCCAGCTAAGAAGAGACGCCCCGCATTTACCTGCTTGTCTTCATGTCCCAGACACTGACTCTCATCCAGAGGGATTTAGAGAGGGAAGTTGGAAACACAATGCCCGAGACAACACATGCCTTCAAATGCCCCCCTCCCCACACACTACATGTCCCCTGTGGAAGAGCTGAGTTGGGCTTTCAAATGACAACAGGGGAATTGGCCCATGCTCAGAGGCAGGGTCATCTGCGTGGTGGCAGAAACCTCTCTAGCCCAGCTGAACCCTGACACTTTGGGGGCCTTTTCCCAGGAGAGAAGCAGCTTCCTAGCCTGGAGCCAGTCTGTGCCTGCTTCTCCAGGCATGGGGGCGCAGCTGGAGGGAGGGGAGGCATAATGCCACAGAGCCCACCCTCCAAAGCAGCTGTTTTCTCCAGGGGAACTTTGCTCTGTCTCCTGGAGGTCAGTTGTACCCCCTGGAGGTTGGCAACCCCGCACTGGCCTGACCAAGCAGGGCTCTCTTCTCACGCTCTTCAATCTCCAGGAAATTCCCCAGCCAGGGATGGAGACCCTTATCCGATAGGGCAGAATCACATCAGTCTCCTGAAGTCGATCTACTTGGCATTTTGATGGGAGAAACAGGGCAGGTGTCACCGGGACGCAGATTTCGAAATGCAACCCTGAAGCCGCTTTCCTGGGAGTAATAAGCCCCACCGAATAGGCCTGAGGAGGGATCCGGTGAGAGCTGCTTCGGATCCCTTAGCGTGATCTGGCTGGACTTGGCGTCAATTTTCTTTTTCCCAGCTCAGCCCAGCTGTTGCCTGAGATGGCTGAACAGCTGTGGGATCCCCCAGAAGCGCCACCCTGCGTGCAGTTACTCCCGAGCAATCCCACCCAGCTGCACGGGGCGTCTCTGAGCTGCAGCCTGGCCGGAATCCGCTCCCTCCACCCGGCTCTGCCCGCCCACCCTCATTGCAAAGGGCAGGGAGCCCCTTTCCCCCTTCCTCTGCAGCACCGAAGGGGTTAAGCCGACGGAGCTGTTTGCTAGAGCGGCCGAGCGAGGGGGGGCGGAAAAGAGGAAAGGTTCCATTTCCGGGGCGTGGGGGGGGGGAAGGAGGTTTTGCTACCGAATTGCAAAGGAAGGTCTTCCGAGACGCGTCAGCAGGCGAAATCCTTGCAGCCGGGTCCTGGGGCTACGGTCTCCTCGCAAGTAAGCCCTGGGAGGGAAGCGGGAGATGAGTTTTCCCATCTCGGAGGAGAGAAATGCAGCTCTCACGGGGGTTCTCGGGGGGGGGAGGTGGCGGTTCGTTTCAAACCGTTAACAAATGTGCCCCCCCCACCCCCCGCTCCTGAAAAACATCCCTCCCTGCAGAAAACTGGAGCCCTGACCTTGGGTGGCCCCACTTCATCGGAGCTGAGAAGCCCTGCAGGGTGGGGCCTGGTTAGTAACTGGATGGGAGACCCTTCCCCCTCCCCCCCCCCAGGAAGGCCCAGGGTCTCTGTGCAGAGGCAGGTGGTGGCAGAGCTCCTCTGCTCGCCTCTGGCCTTGGGAGCCCTGTTCTGCTGCTGGGTCGCCACAAGCAGGCTGTGACTTCAGGGCACTTTGCACACAACCAGAAAAATGGGGGAGCCAACAATCGCCCAGCCTCTGATCTCCCCCTTCCAGGGCAAACTGATAGAGAGAGGAGCAGCCGACCAACTCCAGGTCTTTTGAGATAACTCTTCTGCTATAAACCCTTTCCAGTCTGTTTTCAGACCGGGCTACGGGAGGGAGGTGGGCTCTGCTGGGTTGAGTTGACGCCCTCCATCTAAAAGCGGTCACAGGTCTGCTGCCTTTGGCACAGTGGACTCGGCCCATCTGGTTGAGGTGCCGGCAGGCAGGAGGAGGCGTCACGTCACGGGGGTTGTACGTTGGTCAGAGTCAAATCAGTCCTCCTGTGCTGGAACCAAAGAGTTGCCGTTGGAGACCAGTGTGGGACCTGCCACAGCATGGTGCAGTGGTTAAGAGGGGTGAAAACCTCTCCTGGAGAACCAGGGTTGATTCCTGGCTCCTCCACAGGAAGCCTTGGGGGTTATACGGGACCCAGCGTTATTGCGAGAGAAGCAGGTTAATGCAGTTGCAAAAAAAAAAAGGTTCTCGTAGGTTATCCGGGCTGTGTGACCGTGGTCTTGGTATTTTCTTTCCTGACGTTTCGCCAGCAGCTGTGGCCGGCGTCTTCAGAGGAGTAACACTGAAGGACAGTGGTGTTACTCCTCTGAAGATGCCGGCCACAGCTGCTGGCGAAACGTCAGGAAAGAAAATACCAAGACCACGGTCACACAGCCCGGATAACCTGCGAGAACCAATGAACTCTGACCGTGAAAGCCTTCGACAAAAAAAAAGGCTTTCTTCCAACTCAGCATAGCTGGAAAAATGGCCCCTTATACAGCTGATCTGGCCCCTGGCATGGTGAAATTGAGACGAGACTATTGTAAAAATTTTTTTGGAGGCTACCATTTGTTCAGAATTCCCCAGTTCAACTGTTATCCGCAGCTGGATGGAGCATGCATATTATTCCCACTCTGCAGTCATTGCACTGGATCAACTTCAATTGTGTCAGCTCTGACGAGATTAGGCTAGCCTGGGACATCCAGCTCAGGGCAAACATCAGTTACTTGGCTCAGTTAAAAGTATTGGCTATCACGCAGTAAGCCATTCACGGTACTTGGACCCTGATATCTGTGAGACCCTCTCTCTCCCTTTACTCTGTCATGACAGCTTCACTTATCTGAGCAGGGCCTTCTGCAGGTGCCAACTGGCAAATGGGCAAAATCAACAACTGTGCATGCGCGTGACATCTCTGTTCTGTGCCCCCCACCCCAAATTGTGGAATAGCCTGTCTAAGGAGGGCACTCTCCTGATTTTCAGCGCTAGGGTAGCTCTGAATGAAATGATTCACAAAGTTACTTGGACAAATCATTAGAAATTGTGTTCTGTACCAGGGTGTATATCTTTCTGTAAGTTGGATCCTACCTTGTAATTTTGCATCATTTACAGTGTTGTAGTAACATTTTCGCTTTGCTTCTGTTCTGTCTTTTTAGATTTCTGGTTGGTTCTTCAACCCAAACCCTATTTACTGGTTTATTGAATGTCCCACTCTGTTGATTGCATAGATTCCCTTGGTGTGATCCACCTGGACTGCCAGGGAGCAAAGCAGATTAGACATAAGGGAAATTTTAAAATGTATGGTTTGACTTGTTAGCTGAATTTGGTGGCCTTTGTGGGGACAGAAAGGCAAGGTCTGAATTTTGTAAATAAAAATAAATTCTCAGCCATGGTGGTCGTTGGAAGTCCCAGAAAGGTGTCCCAGATGTGATCACATGGGATGAATCATCCATGCTGACTGGCTGCCCCACAGGCTGTGCATTTTAGCTGGTGCTCCACCCCCTGCCCACCTGCCATTTACCTGGGTGTTCACTGCCTCCCCCTGCTCCTGTTCCTCCCAGCAGCCTTTTTGCTCTCCTCTCGAGACGTCAGATGCACCTCTGCCCCTGACCCTCTGCTGGACAGAGCTATTGCCTGACGCTTCGAGCCTCTTGAAGAGAGATCTGCCATGGTTAAGCCATCACCAGTCCTTTTGTCCCGGGCTGCAGTTGACCTTGAGCTGTTGCCCCTCAACAGACTGATCCCCCAGACATGGGAGGCCAAGCTCATAGCTTCCGCAACAGGTATTTACTTTCCTGAAGGACCAAACAGGTATCTCGTTCAAAAGCCAGAAATGGAAAATAATATAGTACGATGACATTAATCCTGATCCACAAATGACGACAATGAGGCTCCTTCTGATCCACCGGGGCAATCCTGAGATGCCTCTTGACAAGGAGGGTAGGTGACGTAGGTGTGCTTTCTTTTGGTCTCTTTCTGTCTTTTTTATATCTGTTCCTCTCCTCCTTCATAGTCACGAGAGTAAGAGCATCTTTCCACAGTCAGAGGCTATCCAAAAGAAGGGGAAGGAGATGGAACCGCAGGACCCAGAAGGATCTCGAATTGACAAGAGGTCAAGGGAAGGTCCCCATCCTGTCCAAGTGGAGAGTGGTGCTGAATTCTGGGAGACAGCTGTGATCCTGACTCAGGAAACAGCAGATGTCCAGAGCCGACGTTTCCGGCAGTTCCTTTACAATGAGGCCGATGGGCCCCGAGAGGTTTGCAGCCAGCTTCATGGACTTTGCAACCACTGGCTGAAGCCGGAGAGGCACTCCAAGAAGCAGATGCTGGACCTGGTGATCCTGGAGCAGTTCCTGACCGTCCTGCCCCAGGAAATGCAGTGCTGGGTCAGAGGATGTGAGCCAGAGACCACTTCCCAGGCTGTGGCCCTGGCCGAAGGTTTCCTCTTGAGTCAGGCAGAGGAGAAGAGGCAGGCAGAGCAGGTGAGGGGGTTTCCTTCACTCCCTGCAAGCAACAGTAGTACAGAGGGAATACGTTTCTCCATGTCCTGGGTGGGAAAGGGTTAACACAGTTTCTTGGGCAGGCCTAGCAGCTCCAAAGTTAAGGACTCTTCTGCAAGAGGGGGAAAAGGTTCCTTTTCTCAGCAAAACAAATTCATATCCGCCTTGAATAGAGGCTATTCCCAGCCGTAGATCCTTCTGAGCTAGAGATCTGCCAGGACCCACAAAGGTCAATATAATTGAAGAACTTGAGCTGTGATTGTCTATTGGTAAAAAATATTTACAGCTACTATGGCTAATGTTTAACCACAATATAAAGTAGAACACAGTTTCTTACACTCACTGAGTATTATATTTCTTTCTGTTAGTTAGCGAAGTATAGCATACATTGGAACAGAAATTTATACAAAATAGGAAATCAATATATTGATGCGGCTACAAATTCATTACAGTATAAAGCCCATAATAGACAGAAAGGGTGATACAGGTTTCTGGTAATGTGTCCCTGTTTCACTGTACTCCTTCGTCAGTCACCTGTGGTTGAGCCAAGACTGTCTTGTAGAAACTATATTGCCGCTCGAATAATTTCTAAGCAGTTGTCAATCTTCCTGTAAATTATATAATCACAATCTTTTTGCAATTATAACATACTTTTAATGTATTTTAACACTGTGTTCAACATAACATTTTTCAAAAACTCACCCATTTATTAATTTCAATCCTAGCACCATAACATTACATCAGCGCTCCTTTATACCTCTCTGGGTGTGATTTCTATAATGCAGACCTCTTCCCACTACAGGTGTTATAAATCATTTACAAAGGATCCTAAATCCTATCATTCCTCTGACCTTAGGGCCAGACCAAAAGATTTTGCGGGCCTTAAATGGCCCCTGGGCCTGACGTTCCCCATCCCTGTCCTACGGCTTCCCTGCCAAATATTCATACCTCTAGAGAATTGACTCGTTTGAGAAAACAAGCAACCCTGTTTCTGGCCCGTGTGCTTGAAGAACTCTTGTTAGTCAATGCAGAGGTGAAGATCCTGGGAGTGGGGCAGGATCCGTCTCCTCAACCTGTTCCATGCTTTCCTTACCTGTCTCCCTTGCTGTTCTTTCAGATGTGGGGATCATCCATGAAGATGGAAATGAGGTTTTCTGAGGCAGAAGGAGCTCTGTTGGAGGAAGGGCAGCAGGCTGAGGTCCAGGAACGTGCCCAAGATGCCCTCTCTTATGGTAAGGGTGCTTTGTGGCTGGATGGGATTGGGGCACATAGTGAAGTTGTGGGGTAGAGAAAGGAAACAGGTCTGCACATAACACAGAGTGAGCTTGTGGGACTCGATGCCACAGGATGTAGTGATGGTCACTCACTTGAAGGGGTATTAGACAGATTCGTGTCATGTTGATGTCGCATCCAGTTGAAAACCTGGACACAGATGCTGTGGGAACCCGTTGATTTTACTGTAGAGTTTTCAGATGTGCCGAAGGCCTGTCTGGGTTTTTGGACAGACGTGACCGTCTTATGTGACCTCATTTCTGTCCCCTCTTTTTCTCCCACCATCCCAGACTCGTCAGGAGAATGATGTTTCTGGGCCTTTGATCCAGCAGGATTGCTGTCATGTTTTTGAGCTCCTGATTTCACAGGACAAATTTCTAGTCTGACAGAAGTCAAAAGTGTCAGCAGCAATGAAGAACAGCCCAAGGCTCCTGGGTCTCTGGTGCTTCTCTTCTGCTTCTCCCACCATTTACTAAAAAGTCATTATGAATTTTCTTGAGTGTACATAATACATGCCCTGACCTTGTTATCTCCAGGCTAGTCTGATCTCATCAGATCCCAGAAGTTAAGCAGGGTCGGCCCTGGTTAGTATTTGGAAGGGCAGTCTCCAAGGAACATCAGGGGCGTGATGCGGAGGCAGGCAACGGCAAAGTACCTCTGAATGTCTCTTGCCATGAAAAACTGTGTGGAGTCGCCAAAAGTCAGCTGTGAGTTGACGGCACAAAAAAAAAAATACATCCACCCTGGAAATGGGTGTGTGTAAAGCAGGATTCTAACAAGTAAATGAAATAGGATGGCTAGGCTAACATTCTGCCTTCCTCCGTTATCTCCCTTGCAGGCAGTGGAGAGATGTTACTAAGCCATCATCTTCGTGGAGTTGTGGAAGCGGCTGCTTCACCTCTGGTCCAGGTAGGGGAGATGTGCGAGGGACACCTGAGTCCGCCTTCCATTTTTGGGGAGAGGGGAGGAGGGTTGCTCTTGCAGTTGCTGCTAGGGTGTTCGAGTGAAAGAGGCCCTGACCACCACTCCCTTTACCTATGCCAGGCTTTCCATCCTGCACCCTTCCAGAATGCCCCCTTCCAGGGTGCCGTCTCTGCCTGGCTTGATCTCTGACGAGGGAATCTGCTTTTTCTTTCAGTCTCCTGTTTCCTTTGAGGACGTGGCTGTGCATTTCACCGAGGCAGAGTGGGCCCTGCTGGATCCAGACCAAAGAGCTCTTTACAAGGAAGTCATTCTGGAGAACTATGGGAACATGGCCTCTCTGGGTAAGACTCTTTCATAGAAGCTGCACATGCAAATGGCTCTCATTGGGATGAAGCATGGATCAAAATATTGAATGACAGCAATATATCATTTTGAAGCCTGCCCAGCCACTTGCTTCCTGCTGGGAGCCTTGAGGTGGTGGTGTGGCAGCAAAAGTGATATTCTCCATGGGTGAGTAGAGAGACCCAAGCTACCTGGCTGGCCCAGGGACACCTGAGGCCATCACCCAAGCCAGTGTCCTGATCTGAGGTCAAGGCGGGACTGAGAGGGACTCAGGAAAACTCTTGAAGGGGCCACCTCCCTATTGCTCAGTTGCCGACCATTACAACACACTTGTCCCCCAGATGGGATTACAGTCATCCCCTCCGAATGTGATCGGGAATGTATCTGTCCCCTTTATACTGGATTGTGGGCTTTAATCTTTAATCTGGAGTTCGATTTCATACTCCTCCACCTGAAGCCTACTGGGTGACCTCGGGCCAGTCACAGTTCCCTCAGAACTCTCTCAGCCTCATCCACCTCACAAGGTGCCTGTTGTGGGGGAGGGGAAAGGAATGTGATTGCCAGCCGCTTTGACACTCTTGAGGGTAGAAAAAAGCAGGGTATAAAAACCTTCTCAAAGAACCTAAATTTGACCTGAATATTATAACAACATACTGATATTATTTATTATACCGTGTACAAATTAAAAACACTGAGCCTTAATTATACAGGCTTATCAGTTAAATGAATATATACAAATAGTTGCTAATTTTCCAACATAGTTGGAAAAATCCATGTAAATGACCAATAAACAACTCAAACGCATTTCAGCCTACGTGGCCTTGTTCAATGGTCATATATACATTTAAATATTTTAGAAACATATTCTGAAATACATATCCATGTAAAGGTGTGCTATAAAGGTGGGAAGGGACTCTGGCTCAGTGGTAGAGCATCTGCTTGGCATGCAGAAGGTCCCTGGTTCAATCCCCAGCATCTCCAGTTAAAGGGACTAGGTGAGTAAGTGATGTGAAAGACCTCAACCTGAAACCCTGGAGAGCCGCTGCCGGTCTGATTAGACAATACTGACTTGTATGGACTATGGGTCTGATTCAGTGTAAGGCAGCTTCATGTGAACCCCACAATCCACTTCGCCTTGTGAATAAAGTGATTACCTGAATAGAGGGGGGGGGGAGAAAATAAAAATAAGAGAAAAAACCGTTTATCACTCATCAATATGCCTTCATTAGAAAGAATTAAAATTAAAATCCTTCTTCCTCTCTTCTATTTAATTATCAATAGCAGAGAATCAAAAGAGTTGCACGACAAGTCAAATGTGACAGGCGAGGGAGCGATTATTTTCCACTTTTTTCTTTAAAGTACGTGTGGGGAGTATGGGGAAGGGCAGGCAAAATATAATAACTGCTTAACGTGGGGTGGGCCTGGCTGGGGAGAAGGTGTGATCAGCAGCTCACTTGGAAGAGCAAGAAGGTCTGATGAAGGAAATTCACGCCCATTAATGAGCAGTAGAAAAGAGCAAGAGTCCACTAGAAATTTTGTTAGTTTTTAAGGTGCTACTGGACTCTTGCTCTTTTCTACTGCTAATGACAGACTAACATGGCTACCTATCGTGATCTGTCTCCATTAATGAGCAGTGCTTGATGGGTGGCTTGGTTTCTTGCGTAGGTGCTGACTGGACCTCTTTCTTTCTTCCATCAGCACATTTAGAAGAGAGGCTTGGGGGACTCCAGGGGTTATCTTTGGAAGGAGTCAAGAGTGAAGACACCAAAGGAAACTTTGGAGATGGACCACAGAGGCAGGAGGGAAGCCACAGAGACAAGAGGAGGGATAAGCCCATTCTGTCCCAAGGAGGAGGGGGCTTCCGGGAAATCCCAGTACACGAAGAAAGCTTAACCAAAACAAGGCGAAACGAAGGCCTCCATGCTAACCAGAGAATCTGCTCCAGTGAAAATGAACATGAAAGTGTGGCCTTCGGAAATACCTTCAGTGTTGTTTCCAAGAGGCAAATTCCCTCAGGAGAGAAACAATATGCCTGCGTGGAGTGTGCAAATCCCTTCAGTCAGAAACCAGCCCTTACTTCGCATCAAAGAATTCACTCAGGTGAGAAGCTGTATAACTTGTTAGACTGCAAACCAAGCCTTTCTGATGCATTATATTAGAACATAAGAAAGGCCATGCTGGATCAGACCAAGGTCCATCAAATCCAGCAGTCTGTTCACACAGTGGCCAACCTGGTGCCTCTAGTAAGCCCCCAAACAAGACAACTGCAGAAGCAGCATCCTGCCGGTGTTCCACAGCACCCAATACAATCAGCATGCTCCTCTGATCCTGGAGAGAATAGGTATTCATCCTGACCAGTATCCATTTTAACTAGTAGCCATGAATACCCCTCTCCTATTAAAGCCTTCCAAGTTGGCAGCCATCATCACATCTTGGGGCAGGGAGTTCCACAATTTAACTATGCGTTGTGTGAAAAAATACTTCCTTTTATCAGTTTTGAATCTCTCACGCTCCAGCTTCAGCAGATGACCCTTCGTTCTAGTATTATGAGAGAGGGAGAAAAACCTCTCCCTGTCCACTCTCTCCAAACTATGCATAATTTTAGCTATCATGTCTCCTCTTAGCCGCCTTCTTTCCAAGCTAAACAACACTAAACGGTTTAACCGCTTCTCATAGGGCAGTCGCTCTAGTCCCCTAATCATTTTGGTTGCTCTTTTCTGCACCTTCTCAGGCTCTGTAATATCCCTTTTTTTGGTGTGGTGGCCAGAACTGTACACAGTATTCCAAGTGTTTCATTTCCTTTTCAAGTGCAGCAGGGTTTCATATCCTTTTCAAGTGTTTCTTAATGTACACTTCAACGTATGCCAGGAAAAAGCCACTGCAATGTTTTGAGCATGGATGGAACTTCAAGGGAAGGTCAGACCTCCTTGTGTGGCTGCTAATGGGATCTCTCTTTTCATTCCAGCAGGGGATGATGAGTGGAATGAGGGCGATAAGGAACCGCATCAGGCATTGCCAGGTAAAGTCCAGAATGAAGATGTAAAAGGAAACATCAAGAATCAAGGCAGACCTAAGAGGCAGAAAGAAAGTCACATGGTCAGGAAGAGGGATAAAGCCGTTCATGTCCAAGGGCGGGATTTCGGCAAACTAATCCACATGGTGGAGGAAGCATATAAGTGCTTGGAGTGTGAAATGAACTTCTCAGATCAAACCCAATGTGATATCCATTTGCAAATGCACCGTGGAAAGAAGACACATCAATATTTGAAGTGTGGAAAGAGCTTCCTTTGCAGAGCAGAGCTCCTTAGATATCAAAGAACACATGCAGGAGAGATACCTTCTAGCTGCTCAGACAGTGGCAAGAGCGTTTCACAGGAATCAGACCTTTTTCAACACCAGGGGATACATTCAGGAGAGAAGATATTTTTCTGCTCCGAGAGTGGAAAGATGGCCTCTAATGGAAGAAAGAGTAATGCACCTTTCCCAAAACGTAGTCTAATGAGGGCACATAAATGCTTTCAGTGTGGAAAGTATTTCAAATACAGATCACAGCTTCTTGTGCACCAGCTAATACATGCAAGGGATAAACCTTTTAAATGCTCACATTGTGGGAAGAGATTCAATCAGAGTGGCCATCTTCAACAGCACCTAAGAACCCACACAGGGGAGAAACCTTTTGAATGCTCAGAGTGTGGAAAGAGATTCAGTCAGAGTAGCACTCTTAAGCAGCACCTAAGAACCCACACAGGGGAGAAACCTTTTGCATGCTCAGTGTGTGGGAAGAGATTCTGTCACAGTGGCAGTCTTCAAAAGCATCTAAGAACCCACACAGGGATGAAGCCTTTTGAATGCTCAGAGTGTGGAAAGAGATTTAGTCGCAGTGACAACCTTCAACAGCACCTAAGAACCCACACAGGGGAGAAGCCTTTTGAATGCCCAGAGTGTGGAAAGAGATTCAGTTGCAGTGACAACCTTCAAAAGCACCTAAGATCCCACACAGGAGAGAAGCCTTTTGAATGCTCAGAGTGTGGAAAGAGATTCAGTCGAAGTGACAATCTTCAACAGCACCTAACAACCCACACAGGGGAGAAGCCTTTTGAGTACTCAGAGTGTGGAAAGAGATTCAGTTGCACTGACAACCTTCAGCAGCACCTAACAACCCACACAGGGGAGAAGCCTTTTGAATGCTCACAGTGTGGAAAGCGATTCAGTTGCCGTAGGTATCTTCAAAAGCATCTACGAACCCTCACAGGGGAGAAGCCGTTTGAATGCTCACTGTGTGGAAAGAGATTCCGTCACAGTGGCAATCTTCAAGACCATCTACGAACCCACACAGGGGAGAAGCCTTTTGAATGCTCACAGTGTGGAAAGGGATTCAGTCACAGTGGCAATCTTCAAAAGCACCTAAGAACCCACACAGGGGAGAAGCCTTATGAATGCTTACAGTGTGGAAAGAGATTCAGTCACAGTGGCAGACTTCAAGACCATCTAAGAACCCACACAGGGGAGAAACCTTTTGAATGCTTAGAGTGTGGAAAGAGATTCAGTCAGAGTGGCACTCTTAAGCAGCACCTAAGAACCCACACAGGGGAGAAACCTTTTGAATGCTCAGAGTGTGGGAAGAAATTCGGTCACAGTGGCAGTCTTCAAAAGCATCTAAGAACCCACACAGGGGAGAAGCCTTTGGAATGCTCAGAGTGTGGAAAGAGATTCAGTGGCAGTGACAACCTTCAAAAGCACCTAAGATCTCACAAAGGGGAGAAGCCTTTTGAATGCTCAGAGTGTGGAAAGAGTTTCAGTCACAGTGGCAGACTTAAAGACCATCTGAGAACCCACACAGGGGAGAAGCCTTTTGAATGCTCAGAGTGTGGAAAGAGATTCAGTCAGAGTGGCGCTCTTAATAAGCACCTAAGAACCCATACAGGGGAGAAACCTTTTGAATGCTCAGAGTGTGGAAAGAGATTCAGTCAGAAAGGCGCTCTTAAGCAGCACCTGAGAACCCACACAGGGGAGAAACCTTTTGCATGCTCAGAGTGTGGAAAGAGATTCAGTCGCAATGACAATCTTCAACAGCACCTCAGAACCCACACAGGGGAGAAGCCTTTTGTATGCTAAGAGTGTGGAAAGAGATTTAGTCACAGTGGCTCTCTTCAAAAGCATCTAATATCCCACAGAGGGGAAAATCCTTCTAAATGCTCAGAGTGTGGCAAGAGATTCAGTTGCAGTGGTTCTCTTCAACAGTACCTAAGAACCCACATGAGGGGGCCATCTTTTAAATGCTCCATGTGTGGAAAGAAATTCAGTCAGAGCGGCAATTTTGAAGAGCATCCAAAAACACACATAAGGAGGAACCATGTAACTGCTTAGCCTGGGAAAAGAGCTTTTCTCTTATTTCACATCTCAAAGACAACCGCAGACCATAGAAGGGTCTGAACCCATGTAATGTATTGTAAAGAGCTTGCCTCTGCACAGAAACCTTACCCTGTGTGGGGAAAAACGGTGTAAACTCCGGGACTGTGGAAAAAGCTTTAGCCATGATTGAAGCCTCCAATAGATCCCAAGGGTGGAAAGGAAGGATGACTCTGAGGGTGGAGGACGATTTAAGACCAGCTCTCATAAGAACATACGAAAAGACATGCTAGCAAACCAGGTCCCTCAAGGAAGCCCACGAACAAGACAACTTGTTGCAGCATTATCCTGTTTGTGTTCCACAGCACCTATAATAGGCATGCTCCTCTGATGCTGGAGAGAATAGGTATGCATCATCACCAGTATCTATTTTTACTAGTAGCCATGAATTGCCCTATCCTCCATGAACAGGTCCACTCCCACGTGAAGCCAGCTGGGTGACCTTGAGTTAGTCACAGTTCTCTTAAGCGGTCTCTCAGCCCCACCTACCTCACAGGGTGTCTGTTGTGGGGAGGGGAAGGGAAAGTACTTGTAGGCCAGTTTAATTTTGCCTTAAGTGGTAGAGAAAGTTGGCATATAAAAGGCAACTCTAATGATTAGGAGACTAGAGCAACTGTCCTATGGGGAGCGGTTAAGACGTTTAGGGCTGTTTAGCTTGGAAAGAAGGCTGAGGGGAGACATGATAGAGGTCTATAAAATTATGCATGGTTTGGAGAGAGTGGACAGGGAGAGGTTTTTCTCCCTCTCCCATAATACTAGAACACGGGGTCATCTGCTAAAGCTGGAGGGTGAGAGATTCAAAACAGATGAAGTATTTTTTCATACAACGCATAATTAAATTGTGGAATTCCCTGCCCCAGGATGTGGTGATGGCTGCCAGCTTGGAGGGCTTTAAGAGGGGAGTGGACATATTCATGGAGGAGAGGGGTATTCATGGCTGTTAGTTAGAATGGATTCGAGTCATGCTGCATACCTATTCTCTCTAGTATCAGAGGAGCATGCCTATTATTTTGGGTGCGGTGGAACACGGGCAGGATGGTGCTGCTGCACTCGTCTTGTTAGTGGCTTCCTAGAGGCACCTGGTTGGCCACTGTGTGAACAAACTGCTGGACTTGATGGGCCTTGGTCTGATCCAGCAGGGCCTTTCTTATGTCCTCCTCCTCCTCCTCTTCTTAAAGCCTTCCAAGTTCGCAGCCCTGAGCACATCTTGGGGCAGGGAGTTTCAGTTTAACAATGCGTTGTGTGAAGAAATACTTCTTGTTATCTGTTTTAAATCTCTCACTCTCCAGCTTCAGCAGATGACCCCGCTTTCTAGTATTAGAGAGGGAGAAAAGCTTCTCCCTGTCCCCTCTCTCCATACCATGCATAATTTTGACCTGTCATGTCTCTCCTTAACCACCTTCTTTCCCTGTTAAACAGCTGTAAGCATTTTAACAACTCATAGGGCAGTAGCTCTAGCCCCCTGATCATTTTGGTTGCTTTTTTCTGCTGGGGATTGAACCTGGGATCTTCTCTAGATCAGCCTTAGTTTTTTGGTCAGGGGGTCAGTAGAATGTCCCCAGTAATAAATACCTTTGGGGCCTGGAATTGTCACCCACAAGGATTCTGTGGATGAGACTGCCCTTTATATGGTTTCTAGTTTATTAGACTCTATGCCTTCCTTGATATACGTAACAACATCCCCTCCAATACACCCTTCCCTGTCATTTCTATAGAGTTTGTATCCAGGGATGACCATATTTCACCGGTTCTTTCCCTTCCAGCAGGTTTCTGTAATTCTCTAAAACCATGCTCTCTAACTCCCCCATTTTCTCTTGGAGGCTTCTAGCATTAGCATCGAAACTGTCAAACTGTCTCTCTTTTGACTTGCCCTGTATTTCCCCTTGGGCACCCTTAAGTAGCTATCCCGCTTTACCATCCCCTTTCATGTCTACCCCATTCCCATGTGGACAATCAGAAGCAATTTTCCCTTTGTCCATTTACAGTGAGTCTGCCAAACCTAATGCTTCTCAGTTCCTGTTGGCTTTCTCCTTCAGCACTGAGGAATCGAAGCAGGAGAAACTTCATAAATGTTCAACGTGTGGCAAGAATTTGAGGCAGAGATCTGATCTTCACATTTCTCCACATAAGTCGGTTCTGATGAAGATGTTTGAACGCCCAGGTGCTGGAGGCTCAGAAAGTAGTTACGCAAAGAAGGGCCTTTTTAGCAGTTGCCCTCCTCTGTGAAACTTGCTATTTTAGGTATCTGCCAACCAAACTCTTTCTGACACCTGAAAACTGGCAAAAACATTTCTATTTTCCAGGGAGAAGCTTTTCTTCCTCTCTCATAATACTAGAACGTGGGGTCATCTGCTGAAGCTGGAGGGTGAGAGATTCCAAACAGATACAAGTTTTTATTTTTCTCACTCTTGTTCTTTAAGGATCTTGTATTGTAAAAGAAAGTTATCAGAGAGAATGTCTGAGATGATTTATCTCTGAGATGATTAATCACCCCCGGGGATAACACATACGTTGGTAAAAATGGTTGAGGTACAGGGGTGGTAAGATAATGTGATGAAGCTAGAGCATTGTCAGGCTTCAGCAAATACACAGCATTTCAGGCAATAGACCTTCAATCCAGGCAGAGCAGCGATTCAAAGATTTATTTCAGAAAGTCAGTGATTTCAGTAAGAGACGAGCAAGGCTGGAATACATGACTGGGGGAGTGTGGATACATTTATAGGGCTGATACAATAAGGTTACAGGAACAAAGAGACAATGTAGTCGTTTCCTGCCGGTAACGACTTAAGTAAAACTGAAACAGAAACAATTATGAGCAATCAGTGGAGGAGATGGCCGAGCTCTCGGCTTTGTGCGCAGGACCCGATATCAGATTGGAGATTTACACGGGCGGGTCCCAATACAATTGTAAATCCCTGGCTGGAGTTCGTGTGCAAAACGGGGGTGGGGGAAGGAGTGCACGGAGAACTCCATCTTGTTTGCGGGGAAACCATCTTGTTTCAGCACGGAGCTGTCAAAAGCCCTATCTGACAAGCATAAATATTATGATTGTAAGATTAGTATTATTATTATAATTAGGCTGTTAGTAATGAGCAGTATATTTTTCATATTAGATGAACTAGTAATGAAATTAAATGTTTTAATTACACCCTGATAAAGTTTGTAAGGTAATATTTTAGGGCACTGTTAGTGGTTATGTTTGCATTATGGTAGGTAGTAAATGTGTTATTGAATGAATTGTATGTTTATTGTGAGGTGTGAGTATGAAAAATTTAAAAATGTATTTTTAAAAAAGACCATAATCTGAAATGGGTGTTGAGAAATAATTCTAAGATTATTGAGAGAGAATTCTAATACTGTAGAGCCCTGCTCCTTGCTATTCTATGGTAGCTCCACCTGCTGTGGCAGCCATTTGGGGTTTTTTTTATTTTTATTTTTGAAAAGAATAATTTGAAAAGGAAAAGGGGGGAAATTAGGAAAAGATTAGAAAAGGGAATTATATACAATACACACACACACAAAATACATTCAAAATTTCTTTTTCTTCCTTGGCACCCAGGATATGTTGTGATAAACTCGCGAATACATTAAAAACTCCCTATTAAAAATAATAGCAGATGTTTTCAACCTTTCTTGTCCTGTCATCTTTTCTTCTTATCTTCATTTTCTCTCTTCTTAATGCACAAACTCAATTATAACCCAAATTAGGTTGTGATAAACATAGTAACACAGTAAAACGTACCTATTTATATAAAATTGCAAATGGTTATTTACAATATGATTTAAGATATGACTTTATATATTACTGTGTATTACTCTAAGCTCTGATAACATTTTAAGATAAATATAAAAAGAAGATAAGACAAGCCCTGCTGGATCAGACCAAGGCCATCAAGTCCAGCAGTCTGTTCACAAAGAGGCCAACCAGGTGCCTCTAGGAAGCCCACAAACAAGACAACTGATCCTGCCTGAGTTCCACATCACCTAATATAATAGGCATGTTCCTCTGATCCTGGAGGGAATTAGGTATGCATCATGACTAGTATCCATTTTGACTAGTAGCCATGAACTAGTTTCCTCCGTGAACATGTTCACTCCCCTCTTAAAGCCTTCCAAGTTGGCAGCCATCACCACATCCCAGGGCAGAGAGTTCCTTCTCCCTGTCCATTCTCTCTATGCCATGCATAATTTTATAGACCTCTATCATGTCTCCCCTTAGCCGCCTTCTTTCCAAGCTGGTTAATTGCAACAAGAGATCTAATTCTTCTTGCATTCCCTTTTAAAGCCAGCTAGGCCGATGCATTCCAGGAGACGTCGCTTGAATGGTTTTCTCCCTTTTCACTTCTGCTTTTCTCTTAATGTCTCCAACACTGGAAAGGCAAAATACTCAGATTCACAAGGTTTCTTCTTCTTCTTGTAATCTGCTTTGAGTCTCAGTGAGAAAGGCGGACTGTAAATATAGTATGTAAGTATGTAAATAAATGGGACTAAAAGGCTCCTTTGTTAGTAGAGCAAATAGACAGGTAAAGACAAGATAGGCTGCCAATTTTTCCTTAAAAGTCTGCATTTGTCTTAACAGTGAGGTGTTACTCTGAGGGTCCAGTTGGAAGTATCAGATGTTTAGCCTCCCCCTCAACGTCTGTAGGGGGAGGAGAAAAATCTCAATTTTCTGCCTGAATCAAGAACATCTGTTTGGGGCGTCCATATCCATCACTGTTCTAAATCGATCACGCTGTGTCCCCTGTGGCAGGCCTAATAAGATTAGTGCCTCCAAGATCACAAGCACTACCCACTAACTAATAAGCTCCACCTCTTCTGCTTGGCCCTGCCCTTAAATCCTGCCCCCCCTGGAATCTTCAAGACATTCAACCTCTAACTGGTGGCTGAAGAAAGGAGTACACTTTTACAAGAGAGGGAAGATACAGGCCCAGTATAAGATTAGGTGTAGCCCAATTTGGTCAGATCTCGGAAGCTAAGCAGGGTTGGTACTTGGAAGGGAGACCCACGAGGAAGACTCTGCAGAGGAATCCAATGGTAAACCACCTCTGCTTCTCACTTGTCTTGAAAGCCCCTTGCTGAGGTTGCCATAAGTCGGTTGCATTTACCTACACAGTAGCTGTAAACAGGAATGCAACGGATGTTTAAAAAACTGTTGAAAACCCAGCAATACTTTGTAGTAACGTTGATGCTATTTTACGTTTTAATTATGTTTTATTTCGTAAGCCAAGGTATCTGGAGGGGTAGCCTAGAATAAATAAGCTAATGACGTGGCAGTGACAAGCTGCATCGAATGATATTAGAATGTCAAATGTCTATAAAACCTCTTGCATTAGCCCTGCCCCGGTGTGACCGGAGTGCAGAGCTGTTCGTCTGTATTCTGGCTCACCCTGTTATTGATTTCTTGGCCAATAAAGCTAACCAAAAGCGCAACCAACCTCCTTGTCTTCATTGATGCATTGGACTCTATGTTAATGGGGAGACACATCATTGGCGCCCGAACGGATGAGACAGCCTGAAGGCTGGCCTCTAAAAAGACAGGTTCGCCTTTAGAACCGTCAGCTTTCCGGTGGCAGCTCCCTGGGGAAACCTCACTGGGGAATTCTGATTCCCAGGGTGCACCCAACCCTTTGTTTGGGAGGGAGCCCAGTCTTTTCCCAGACAGGCAGATACCAGAGGAATGCTGCTGAACGCCTGCCCAAAGGAGGTTGGATCCACTAGGCTCCAGGGAAGGACATCACACCAGACGTCGTGATTCCCAGGTGAGCATGTGGAACTTGAGCACGGGGAAGGGGGAGAGAAAGGGGGGGGTGGAAATCCTTGTATGAATGAGAGACAGCTGAATGTTATGCACATCTTACATACGGATGTGTTGAATTGGTTGATCTTGCAGTTCCCTTCTGCTGCTACGGTGGGGGTCAAGATTGGCGGATTGACAGTTTTCCCACTCCCCTTTTCCCTCGTGTGGATGGAAAATGCTGTCTCACATGCTTGCCCATCCTGGGGAGGGAAGCATAATTGGGGGGAGGAAAAGGGGCTTTCAACCGTGATAAGGATGCCGTGCAGTTCAATGGGGGAGGGGTCGAGTCCTGCCGTTTTGGGTCGAAGACCCAGCGCGTGGGTCACACCCCACTGCGTTGCTCGGAAGTCGCCACCCCACTCGGCAGAGTGGATCAAAATCCTTTAGTTGTTAGCCGGCATGGGGAGTAATTATAGTAAACAGGAGGGCCCGGTGGGCAACATCCTGTTAAGTTGGAAAGAGTTGAAAGGGACTAAGGAGTTGTCCCGCAAGAAGCTTCTCTTCTTTTGCCAAGTCGCTTGACCTCGGCAGGGGTCACTTGATGGCCTGCTTTTGCAGCTCATGGATCAGTTTAAGTCCAGTGAAATGAAACACAGTGGAAAAGCATATATTCCCCCTTTGTGGGGAGTTAAAAACAGAGGAAAACCTCATCTGGCGATCTGATGCGGTCCCACACACACACCCTAAGGGTCAAGATCTGCACTTTCACTCTCTGCCAGCCCCCGAAGATGGAAACATCTTTGCACCTGGAGAAGGAGAGGAAGAATGCCATTGCCTTGCATCAGTCAAGCCAGCACGAGCTGATAGCCCAACCGGCAGTCCCCCATGCCAATCAGGGACCCCGTGCCTGAGGGGACCCCTCCATCAACCGTGCCCAAGAAGGCAGCCCCACGCCAAACTCTAAAGTCAGCTCCAAGCCCTGGCAACGGCAGATTCGAAAGGAGGGGGGGGGGAGAAATGAAAACCTCCCGAAGCTGTAGCCAATGAGACAGCAGGGTAGACCTCCCCTGACTATAGAAGATCCACTGATTTAGCAATTTGCAATAATCTCTTTTCCTTTCTGTAAAATGTATTGAAATGTATTAGGACAGCCAGGGAATAGCTTGTTGCTGGGCAGGATATCTCTGTGTGCTAAGGAATTGGGCCAAGAGTCACGGAGGGTTACAATGAACCATAACAAGAACTGGGTGAAACTGTTACTCTACTGCCGCCTCCATGTCTATAGTGCTATCAGCTTTACCCTGAATGTTGATGGGTTGTCATATCTTGAATTTGGATAAATATCCCTTCCTCAGTATGATCGGGGCGCAGAGATTTTTACTCGGTAGAGTGCTCTGGGTAGCAGCTTCTCCTAATAAATAACTGTTTTCTTGCAAACAACGGTCTCGGGTCTCCTTCTCCCCCACGAACCTCTGGTTTACTGCATCACCATAAAGACAAAAGCCCTCTGCATGCCAGAGGGGGGTGGGGAGGGAGCCTAGTCAGAAGGAGAGAGAAAACAAAATGCCAAACCTCTCTCTTGCCTGGCTGCAACATTTTGTCACGAAGACATCAAGAACTCCCCGAGGCAGAAAAGGGGGAGGCAAGTGGGACAAAGACCTGCTCTGGTATTCTCTGCAGTCAACACAGGCATGCTGGGGTTGCCATAAGTCGGTTGCATTTACCTACACAGTAGCTGTAAACAGGACTGCAACGGACGTTTTTAACAAATTGTTGAAAACCCAGCAATACTTTGTAGTAACGTTGATGCTATTTGACGTTTTAATTATGTTTTATTTTGTAAGCCAAGGTATCTGGAGGGGCAGCCTAGAATAAATATGCACCCATTCCTGGATGCAAAGAGGGACTTTTCTCTGAGTAAATACGCGTAGGTTTTGGCTTTTCTGACATGGCACGGACTTTCTTCAGTTGCGGCCACAAGCCTCTGGAACAGCTACTTTGGAATAATTCCATGTGCGTGTGTGTGCACGCGCGAATGCGCGCATATCGACTAGCTGCCACTGCGTAGGCGAGTCAGCCAGCTAAGAAGAGACGCCGCACATTTACCTGCTTGTCTTTGTGACCCAGCCACTGACTCTCCTCCAGAGGGATTTAGAGAGGGAGGTTGGAAACACAATGCCCGAGACAACACATGTATCAGGCTTCAGCAAATGCACTGCGTTTCAGGCAATGGAACTCAAATCCAGGCAGAGCAGCGATTCAAAGATTTATTCCGAAAGTCAATGATTTCAGTAAGGAGACAAACAAGGCTGGAATACATGACTGGGGAAGAGTGGATACATATATAGGGGTAATACAATAGGGTTACAGGAACAAAGAAACAATGTGGTCGTTTCCTGCCAGTAACGACTTAAGTTAAACTAAAACAGAAACAATCGTGAGTAATAAGTGGAGGAGATGGCTGAGCTCTTGGCTTTGTGCGCGGGACCCGGTATCAGATCGGAGATTTACATGGGCGGGTCCCAATAAAATTGTAAATCCCTGGCCGGAGTTCGTGTGCAAAACGGGGGGGGGGAGGAGTGCATGGAGAACTCCATTTTGTTTGCGGGAAAAACATCTTGTTTGAGGACGGAGCTGTCAGAAGCCCTATCTGACAACATGCCATTGAATGCTTGGGGGGATCTTGTAGGGTTGGCATTTGGAGGCCCCGGCTGAAACTGAGCCTCAGAGGGGTGCCAAAGCCCCTGCCCCACCACTGCCAAGCTAGGGGCTAAAGCAGAGCAGAGAAAACAGCACCGCTAGCAGACTTTACTGGAAGAGGGGACTTTCCATATTCTGCCATATTCCGGCTACACCAAAACACCCCCCCACACACACACACAACTACATGTCCCCTGTGGAAGAGCTGAATGCTGCTATCAAATGACAACAGGGCCATCGGCCCATGCTCAGAGGCAGGGTCATCTGCGTGGTGGCAGAAATTTCTCTAGGCCAGCTGACCCCTGACACTTTGGGGGCCATTTCCCAGGAGAGAAGCAGCTTGAGCCAGTCTGTGCCTGCTTCTCCAGGCATGGGGATGCAGTGGGAGGGGAGGGGAGGGGCTTCAATGGGGCATCATGCCATAGAGCCCACCCACCAAAGGGGCTGTTTTCTCCCGAAGCTGTAGCCAATGAGACAGCAGGGTAGACTTCCCCTGACTATGGAAGATCCACCGATTTAGCAATTTGCAATAATCTCTTTTCCTTTCTGTAAAATGTATTGCAATGTATTAGGGCGTCGTGCCACAGAGCCCACCCACCCAAACGGCCGTTTTCTCCAGGTGAACCGAGCTCTGTCGGCTAGAGGTCCGTTGTTACCCCCTGGAGGTTGGCAACCCCGCACTGGTCGGATCAAGCGGGGCTCTTTTCTGACGGTCTTGGGTCCCCCGGACTTTCCCCAGCCAGAGGGGGCCACCCTGGCTGATAGGGCAGAATCACAACAGCCTCCAGGAAGCCATCGAGGCTGGCATGTTGGGTTGAGACACGGGGGAGGTGTCACCGGGACGCCGGTTTCAAAATGCAACCCTAAAGCCGCTTTCCTGGGAGTAATAAGCCCCATCGAATAGGCCTGAGGAGGGATCCGGGGAGAGCTGCTTCGGATCCCTTAACTTGGCGTTAATTTTCTTTTTCCCAGCTCAGCCGAGCTGTTGCCTGAGACGGCTGAACCAGCCTGGGATCGCCCAGAAGCGCCACCCTGCGTGGAGTTACTCCCAAGCAATCCCACCCAGCTGCACAGGGCGTCACTGGCGGCAGCCTGGCCGAAATCCGCTCCCAGCACCCGGCTCGGGCCGCCCACCCTCTGTGAGGTCCTGCCAGCTTATGACCTATGTGCCCTAGCCTGGACTCGTAAAAGCAGTCCAGGTCTGTAGGGCTTTCCTTGGTTCATGGACTTTGCAAGCAATGGCTGAAGCCGGAGAGGCACTCCAAGAAGCAGATGCTGGACCTGGTGATCCTGGAGCAGTTCCTGACCATCCTGCCCCAGGAAATGCAGTGCTGGGTCAGAGGGTGCGGGCCAAAGACCAGTTCCCAGGCAGTGGCCCTGGCTGAAGGTTTCCTCTTGAGTCAGGCGGAGGACGAGAGGCAGGCAGAGCTGGTGAGGGGGTTTCCTTCACTCCCTTCAAGCAACGACTTTATCATAGGGCTTCTCTGCCAGATATTCATACCTGTAGAGAACTGACTCATTTGGGAAAACCACCAACCCTGATCCTGGTCCCTGTGTTTGAAGCAGCTCTGTTGGTCGATGCAGGGGTGAAGATTCTGGGATTGGGGCAGGATCCGTCTCCTCATCCCATTCCATGCTTTCCTTACCTGTCTTCCTTGCTGTTCTTTCAGATGCGGGAACCATTCATGAAGATGGAAGCAAAGTTTTCTGAGGCAGAAGGAGCTCTGTTGGAGGAAGGGCAGCGTGGTGAGGCCCAGGAGCATGCCCCAGATGCCCTCTCACATGGTAAGGGTGTTTTGTGGCTGGATGGAACACATAGTGAAGTTGCTGGGTAGAAAAAGGAAATAGGTCTGCACCCAACACAAAGTGAGCTTGGTGCCACCAGGTGTAGTGATGGTCACTCGCTTGAAGGGGGATTAGAGAGATTCATGTCACGTTGTTGTTGCATCCAGCCGAAAACCTGGACACAGACTCTGTGGGAACCCATTGATTTTACCCTTGAGTTTTCAGATGTGCTAAAGTCATGTCTGGGTTTTTGGACAGACGTGCGACCTCATGTCTGTCTCCTCTTTTTCTCCCACCAGCCCAGACTTGTCAGGAGAATGGCGTGTGTGGGCCTTTAGTCTCATCCAGCAGGATTGCTGTCATGTTTATGAGCTCCAGATTTCACAGGACAAATTTCAAGTCTCACAGAAGTGTCAGCGGCATTTAAGAGCAGCCCAAGGCTCATGGGTCTCTGGGGCTTCTTTTCAGCCTCTCTCACCACTTACTAAAAAATCATTATGAATTTACTTGAGTGCAGATAGAACAAGCCCTGGCCTGGATAGCCCCAGGCTAGCCTGATCTCATCAGATCTCAGAAGCTAAGCAGGGTCGGCCCTGGTTAGTATTTGGAAGGGCAGTCTCCAAGGAACATCAGGGGCGTGATGCGGAGGCAGGCAATGGGAAACCACCTCTGAATATCTCTTGCCACGAGTCAGCTGTGATTTGACTGTGCACACACACAAAATAATACATCCACCCTGGAAATGGATGTGTGTGAAGTAGGATTCTAACAAATAAAAGAAATAGGAAGTCTAGGCTAACATTCTTCCCTCCTTCCTTGTCTCCCTTGCAGGCAGTGGAGAGATGCTGTTAAGCCGTCATCTTTGCGGATTTGCAAAAGCTGCTGCTTCACCTCTGGTCCAGGTAGGGGAGATGAACAGGGGACACCTGAGTCCCCCTTCCTTTCTTGGCGGGGGGGAGAGGGTTGCTTCTGTAGTTGCTGCTAGGGTGTTCAAATGAAAGAGGCCCTGAACACCTCTCCATGTACCTTTGCCAGGCTCTCCATCCTGCACCCTCCCAGAATGCCCCCTTCCAGAGTGCTGTCTCTGCCTGGCTTGATCTCTGACGAGGGAATCTGCTTTTTTTTTCTTTCAGTCTCCGGTTTCCTTTGAGGAGGTGGCCGTGCATTTCACCGAGGCAGAGTGGGCCCTGCTGGATCCGGGCCAAAGAGCTCTTTACAAGGAAGTCATGCAGGAGAACTGTGAGAGCGTGGCCTCTTTGGGTAAGTCTCTTTCATAGGTGTTGCACGTGGCTGCCAGTGGGATGAAGCATGGATGCAAATATTGAACAGCAGCAACATATCGTTTTGAGTCCTGTCCATCCACCTGCTTCCCGCTAGCAGCCTTGAGGTGGTGGCATGGCAGCGAAAGCGATATTCGCCATTTTATTATGTTTCTACCCCGCTCTCCCCAACCTGAAGCTTGGGCTCAGAGCAGCTATGGCCGAGTAGAGTGACCCAAGCCCAGGGTCAATTGAGGCCAGGGTTGTGGCCATCACCCAAGCCAGTGTCCTGACCTGAGGTCAAGGCGTGACTGAAAGGGCCTCAGGAAAACTCTGGAAGGGTCCACCTCCTAATTTCTCAGTTGCCAACCATTACAACACATTTGTCCCCCCGACAGAATTACAGACATCCCCTCCCTCTGTTATCTGGAATGTATCTGTTTCCCTTGCACTGGATTGTGGGTTTTAATCTAATCTGGAGAACTGGGTTCAATTCCCCACTCTTCCACCTGAAGCCTACTGGGTGGCCTTGGGCCAGTCACAGTTCCCTCAGAACTCTCTCAGCCCCACCTACCTCAGAAGCTCTTTCTGGGTCTGAGCTCAGCTGTGACTCTTGAGGGGCTGCTGTATCCTTAAATATTGGGTTTTCGAGGAAAAGGCTGGGGGTTACTTAAAGGCAAGCAAGCAGGAGGCCAAAGGCCCTTTCCTACAGCTGTTAGCTAGATGCCTTTGGGCGTTACCTGACCTCCCAACAACTGGCACCTCTTCCTAAAACCATGGGTGAAACCCTGTGTCCCCTCCCCCCCGCCGCCGCCAAAAGCTGAAAACCAGCTATTTATGGCTTTCATCACAACTGGAAGGAAACTTTCTGTGCAGTTGCAGGACTGGATATCATGGTCACTTCTTGTGGAGAGCCTGCGTGATGTAGTGGTTAAGACTGGAGGACTGTAATCTGAAGGACCAAGTTTGATTCACCACCCCTCCACCTGAAGTGGTTAAGACTGGAGGACTGTAATCTGAAGGACCAAGTTTGATTCCCCACTCCTCCACCTGAAGCCTGCTGGGTAATTTGGGCCAGTCACAGTTCCCTCAGAACTCTCTCAGCCACACCTAACTAACATGGTGCCTGTTGTGGGGAGGGGAAATGAATGTGATTTGTCAGCCGCTTCAAGACTCTTGAGGGTAGAAAAAAGCAGGGTATAAAAACCTTCTCTTCTTGTTCTCTTCTGTTTAATCATCAATAGCAGAGACTCAAGAGTTGCACGACAAGTCAAACGTGACAGGTGGAGGGGTAGGCAGAATATAATAACTGCTCAACGCAGGGTGGGCCTGGCTGGGGAGGAGGTATGACCAGTTGAGCTCAGTTGAGAGAGGAAGAGGGTCTGCTAAAGGAAATGTGTGTGTGTGTGTGTTCAGTGCCATCAAGTCGCTTCCGACTCATGGCGACCCTATGAATGAAAGTCCTCCAAAATGTCCGATTTTTGACAGCCTTGCTCAGATTTTGCAAACTGAGGTCTGTGGCTTCCTTTATTGAGCCCATCCATCTCTTGTTGGGTCTTCCTCTTTTCCTGCTGCCCTCCACTTTTCCTAGCATGACTGTCTTTTCCAGTTTCTCTTGTCATCTCATGATGTGACCAAAATACAATAGCCTCAGTTTAGTCATTTTAGCTTCTAGGGTCAGTTCAGGCTTGATTTGATCTATAACCCACTGATTTGTTTTTTTGGTATCCACGGTATCCATAACACTCTCCTCCCACACCACATTTCAAAGGAATCTATTTTCTTCCTATCAGCTTTCTTCAGTGTCCATCTTTCACGCCCATACATAGTAATAGGAATACGATGGCATGAATTAATCTAGTCTTGGTGGCCAGTGACACATCCTTACACTTCAGAATCTTTTCTAGCTGCTTCATGGCTGCCCTTCCCAGTCTCAATCTCCTTCTGATTTCTTGGCTGCAGTCTCCCTTTTGGTTGATGGTAGAGCCAAGGAATAGAAAGTCTTGAACAATTTCAATTTCCTCATTGTCAGCCTTAAAGTTGTGTAATTCTCCTGTAGTCAATACTTTTGTTTTCTTGATGTTCAGCTGTAGTCCTGCTTTGGCACTTTCTCTTTTAACTTTCAGTAGTAGTTGTTAAAATTCTTCACTATTTTCTGCCAGTAATGTAGTGTCATTGGCATATCTCAAATTATTAATGTTCCTCTCTCCAATTTTCACTCCACCTTCATCTAAATCTAATCCAGCTTTCCTAATGATATGTTCTGCATATAGATTGAAGAGATAGGGAGATAAAATACATCTGACACCTTTGCCAATTGGAAACCATTCCGTTTCTCCATATTCTGTTCTAACTGTGGCCTCTTGACTAGAGTACGGGTTGCGTATCAAAACAATCAGATGTAGTGGCACACCCATTTCCTTTAAAACCAGCCATAGCTTTTAGTGATCCACACAGTCAAAAGTTTTGCTGTAATCTATGAAACACAAGCTGATTTTCTTCTGAAATTCTCTCGTGTGCTCCAGTAACTAACGTGTATTTGCACTATGATCTCTAATGCCTCTTCCTTGAAGCAGCTCAGTGCATTTCAGTGCCTGTTCTCTTAGAATCGACCCCTTCCTGAGAAGAAGAAAGTTATCTTATTCAGTGAGACACCTAATAAGCAGGACTCAACTGCTTTCTTACTTTTTATTGAATTGCTTCAAAAACATGTAAAATGTGTAAATGTATGTACAGTATTAACATAATGAAGTATATATATGTAGATGGTTACATAGTCTTTAAATATTACAAAAGTGTAGAAATTATGAGTCTTAAAACATGTTCATGTTGCAAGCAATCTTAAACAATCTCTATTTTTCCTTAGATGAGAGTTTCAACCCTTAAAACAGTAATAATATTTCATTCAGAAAATATAACAGTTACAGAAATCTGTAAAAATCTGTAAAAATGGTTAGTTCAGTAAATAAGATTTGATTTAGTTAAAAGTAGCGTAAAATATTGTCGAAGGCTTTCACAATCAGAGTTCATTGGTTCTTGTAGGTTATCCGGGCTGTGTGACCGTGGTCTTGGTATTTTCTTTCTTGACATTTCGCCAGCAGCTGTGGCAGGCATCTTCAGAGGAGTAACACTGAAGGACAGTGTCTCTCAGTGTCAAGTGTGTAGGAAGAGTAATATATAGTCAGAAAGGGGTTGGGTTTGAGCTGAATCATTGTCCTGCAAAAAGTATCAAAGGTAATGTGCTAGTCATTGTCCTGTAAGTATCTAGATAATGTGCTAATGAGGGTGTGGTATGTTAATAAGGAACCATTGTATCCTGAAGTGATCTGTTAACATGTGAAATCCAAAGCTAATCCGCATGGCTATTGTGGACTGTAGTCTTTGTTAGTCTGGTGGTTTTCAGGACAGGAAGCCAAGCCTTATTCATTCTTAAACTCTCTTCTTTTCTGATAAAGTTGTGCTGATGTTTATGAATTTCAATGGCTTCTCTGTGCAATCTGACAAATAGTTGTTAGAATTGTCCAGTCTTTCAGTGTCTTGGAATAAGACCCTGTGTCCTGTTTGGGTCAGTCCTTGTTCAGCCACTGCTGATTTCTCAGGTTGGCCAAGTCTGCAGTATCTTTCATGTTCTTTTATCCTTGTTTGTATGCTGTGTTGTGTGGTCCACAACTGCTAGGTATACGATATGCTCCTGCAGAGGTGAAGGGGTCTCTTTTGTCTTTTGCTGATCGTAGCATCTGTTGTATTTTCTTGGTGGATTTAAACACTGTTTGTAGGTTATGTTTTCTCAAAAGTTTCTCCATCCTATCAGTGACTCCTTTAATAAATGGCAAGAATACCTTTCCTATGGGAGACTGTTTTTCCTGAGTTTTCTGATTTTTGTTTGGTTTAATGGCCCTTCTGATTTCATTTCTGGAATAGCCATTTGCTAGCAGTGCGTGATTTAGATGATTAATTTCTTCCTTGAGAAACTGTGGTTCACAGTTTCTCAAGGAAGAAATTAATCATCTAAATCACGTACTGCTAGCAAATGGTTGTGATGAAAGCCATAAATAGCTGGTTTTCAGCCTTTGCCGGTGGGGGAGGGGTCACAGGGTTTAACGAAGTGAATCCCACAGTTCAAAGGGGATCCCCATGGTTTTAGATAGAGGTGCCAGTGTTACTCCTCTGAAGATGCCTGCCACAGCTGCTGGCGAAACGTCAGGAAAGAAAATACCAAGACCACGGTCACACAGCCCGGATAACCTACAAGAACCAAAAGTATCTTAATTCAAAGTATCTAGAATATCATTATAAGAAGTAGGCATACTTTACCCAATCAGGTTATCTGTGAAACTCCCCAGTACAAACTCTTAAAGTCTTAAAGGTTTACACATCCTAAGAGTTTAAAACCTTTAAGAGTTATTGGACTCTCTGAGTATCTTTGGTGTATGTAAAGACCAGAGAAATCTCTGAGTTTTTTCTGAGTTCATTTAAGAACTGAGGCTCTCTGTTTTTGCCAAGATCAGAGAGATCTGTGTGTTAACCTTTAGTTCAGGCAAGAGCTAGAAAGCCCCACGAACCTTTAATCCATGCAAAGACGAAAGAGTTCTGGGTAAAACTTTAGTCTAAGGGAAGTTTAAGAACTTCCATGTCTATAAGGATTGAAGTGTCCATGCAAGGGCTAGATAGATCTTAGTGAAAACTCCTTAATCCATGCTAGAATGAAGGAGATCTCAGTGCCTCCATACAAGGGATGGAGAGATCTATAGGGAGCTCTTAGAACCTCCATGTGTACGCAAAGACTTGGAAGGATCTAAGCTTCTCCAGACCATGAGGACTGGAAAGCTCTAAGAGCCTCAATCCACGCAAGGATCAAGGTCTGAGAGCTTACATCCCATGCAAGGGATGGAGAGATCCATTTAGGCCAGAGGGTAGTAACCTGTTAGGAACTCTAACTCTAGGCTAGAAGAGCCCTTCTTTTATATGTTTTTGAGATCTGGGTTTCCTTATTTTTTCATTTGATCAGATCTGTGAGATGTACTCTGAGTTTGCGCACAACGTCTGTATGAATCCAGTAAATCCAGGATACCATATAAGGACTTCCTTCTACTGTATTCTTGCAGGCTACCATATAAGGACTTCCTTTTCCTGGTCATATCCATATATGCTTAACAGTCAGTTTGTGTCTTATTATACCTTTATAATGGATAAATATACCAGCATTTTACATCTCTTAAAGAGTATTCTAACATAAATATATTTACTGACATTTTACTGTAATTATTCATTTTTAAACTTAAAACAACTTATACAACACTGTTTGATAATGTTTTCAATCAGTCACAGCTCAATGCTTGGATTTCCAGCTCTATGCAGTCATTGCTAGTAACAACTTGGATCCCAGAAACTTAGGTTGGATTCCAGAAACTTACCCGCATTTTCCACTCCATTAGACGCACCAGACCATAAGATGCACTCCCCCAGCTGGCCGTTGGGGCGGGGAACGCCGGCTCGCATTGTTCTGGCGGGCGGGGCACACAGAGCTGGGCGCGCCAGAACGACGCAAGCCGGCATTCCCCGCCCCGAAGGCCAGCTGGGAGGCGGGTGGGCTCGCTCTGTGCTCCCCGCACGCCTCCCAGCTGGCCGTCGGGGTGGGGAATGCCGACTCGCATCGTTCTGGCGCGGGGCGCACAGAGCTGGGCGCGCCAGAACAACGCGAGCCGGCTTTCCCTGCCCCGACGGACAGCTGGGAGGCGGGGGGTGCGCAGAGTGGGCCCGCCCGCCTCCCAGCTGGTTGTCGGGGCAGGTAACGCCGGCTCGTGTTGTTATGGCGCGCCCAGCCGGCTCTGTGTGCCCCGCCCGCCTTCCTTCCAAGCTAGAATATGCGTCTTAATAACTGGGCTATGGTCCATAAGACACACATTCACTCCATAAGACGCACCGACATTTCCCCTCACTTTTGAGGAGGAAAAATGCGTTTTATGGAGCGAAAAATACGGTAGGTTGGATTCCAGAAACTTAGGTTGGATTCCAAATCTTGGTTGGATTCCAGAAACTTGGTTTTCTAAAAAGAATAGGATTTTAGAAACCAGTTTTTCAACAGAGTAGGATTTCAGAGAAGTCTGGATTCCAAAAGGAGTTACATGGTCAGGCATATCTAAGCTTGCCTAGTTACAAATAAAAGACAAGCCTCTAATGGTGTTTTATTAACTTTAAATAGGAAAATTCTGTGGAGCACCACCTCCGACTTGGCCCTCTCTGGTCCTTCAGGGATCCTTGGGGTCTGAGCCAAGGGAGCCTCCTCGGCCTCAGACCATTCCGAGGGAGAGTCTGAGTCACTCTCTCCCCCGGATGCAGCCAGGGTCTCTCACTCGCGTGCTCTCGCCAAAGCCAGCAGGAGTAGAGAACTCTTGACCATCCATCCTCCTCGGCCTCCGCTCTAGTGGCCTTTTATAGGCCTGGCTCACGAACCCCTCCCCCTTAGCTCCTCCTCCGAGTCCTTATTAGGCCGAACTATCCCTCAAGTCCCTCCCCAGTGCTCCCCTCCTCCCGGTCTCCTCTGCGCGCGCGCCCCCGACCTGGGCGGACCCGCCCAACTCTCAGCTGGGCAGCAGGGCCACGCCCGACTCGCGCGGCACCATGGCTGCCACCTCGCCCATTTTCCTGCTCTCAGCTTCCTCCTTGCAGGGCGGGTCCCGTCCTCCTTCCCTCGGCGGCGGTGGAGGTCCCGCGGTGTTTGTTGGGCGTCTGTCTGCTCCCAGCTGGTCATCCTTCCATGTTTCCACCTGGGAGGAAGGTAAGCCGGCCGGGAGAAGGGGCTGTTTTAATTGCTCCCTGCCCTGTTGGCTCCACCCGAACCTTAGCGGGCGGGTCCCCCTGGGGTGGTTCGGGGGGCCGTTGAGGATCTGAGTCAGCTGGGCAGGGGCAAATTCTACAAATCCATTTGTTCCATGTATTTCTATAAGCTTTTATATTGCATTTATCTTTTTGCCTATGATATCCTTATCTGAATCCAGCTTGAACATCAGGCATTTCTCGTTTCATATATGGTAACAGCCTTTGCTATAAGATTTTGAGCATCACTTTACTTGCGTGAGAAATTAATGCGATGGTCCGATAGTTGCCACAATCTTTGATGTCTCCTTTCTTGGGAATTGGAATGTATATGGATCGTTTCCAGTCTGTGGGCCATTGTTTTGTTTTCCATATCTGTCGGCATATTGTCAAGATTTTGATGGACTCCGTTTCTGTGGCTTGGAATAGCTCTATTGATATCCCATCTGCTCCTGGTGATTTGTTTCTCCCAATTGCTCTCAATGCAGCTTTCACTTTCTAAAACTAGGTTCTTCTTCAAAAGATTCTTCTTGGAAAGAATCTTTTATCCTTTCATAAGATAGAGATCCAAAAAGGTACTAGACAGGGCTGTCCTCTCTCCCCATTACTGTTTATCTTGGTAGTAGAAATATTAACTGAAAAAACTAGGGGAGTTAGAGCTTTAAATGGGGTTAGAGCTGGAAAATATGAATATAAGGTAAGAGCTTATGCTGATGATATGGTTTGTATTCTTGCTGATCCTATTGGCAATGCTAAAAAATGGATGGAAATACTTAGAGCCTACGGAAACCTCTCAGGCTTTAGATTAAATAGGGATAAATCTAAAATATTGGTGGGGGGGGGGGAAATCTTATTATCAAACAACAACAGGAATTAT
Source organism: Euleptes europaea (assembly GCF_029931775.1). Classification (NCBI taxonomy): domain Eukaryota; kingdom Metazoa; phylum Chordata; class Lepidosauria; order Squamata; family Sphaerodactylidae; genus Euleptes; species Euleptes europaea. Next base: position 4,288,653 of record NC_079316.1, read on the forward strand.
CCTTAACAGGTTGTAAACTAGAGAGTAAAATTAAATATTTAGGTATTTGGATCATTAAATGTAGTATAAATCTTTTCCAAAATAATTATGTGAAATTATGGGAAAAAATAAAAAAGACTTAATAAATTGGGAAAAATTACCTATTTCATGGCTAGGCAGGATTGCCATAATAAAGATGATGGTTCTCCCAAAGATGCTGTTCCTGTTTCAGAATTTGCCAATTTTGAAAGGAACTAAGTTTTTCCAACAGTGGAAAAAGGTGCTGGTGTCTTTTGTCTGGGGTAATTGTAGACATAGAATCTCTTATAAAAATCTTATAGATGCTAAAGATAGAGGAGGTTTGGCCCTCCCGGATTTAAGACGGTATTATGAAGCGTCTTGTTTTGTTTGGTTAAGACAATGGATTATGTTAGAAAACCCCAGATTATTAGATTTAGAAGGATTTATATGGCACGCGTATTTATGGTATGATAAAGACAGGGTGAATAAAGATTTTAAGCAACATATTATTAGAGCGAGTTTATTACAAGTTTGGAAGAGATACAAAAGAGGCTTTGAATCTAAAACTCCAGGATGGCTCAGACCCCTGGAGGCGTTTTCAAGAAGAGGTCCTAATATGGACCCTCATTGTAAGACTTATAGGGAATGTATAAACTATGAAAATGGTCAATGGAAATTAAAAAATAAGTAAGAGTTAGGTATTTCAGATTGGTTTAAATATTTCCAATCAAATGATATATTTCAAAAAGATCAAAGGTTAGGGTTTATAGATAAGAAGTCAACTTTGGAGGTAATTTTAGAATCAGAAAATAAGGGTATGGTGGCTAAAATGTACCAATTGATATTAGCTTACAATTTAGAACAAGAAAGAGTCAAAAAGGTTATGACAGCATGGGCAGTAGATATAGGACATACTATTCAGCTGGAAGATTGGGAAAGACTTTGGAAAAAAGAATTTAAATTTACAATCGCTAGTAGTATAAAAGAGAATATGTATAAGATGTTTTATAGATGGCACATAATCCCAGAGATTTTGGCCAAAATGGATAAATGTATTTCTGATAAATGTTGGAGATGTAAAGAATATAAAGGCACATTTTTCCACGCCTGGTGGACCTGCAACTTAGTTAAAAAAATTTGGAAAAAGGTTATAAGAGAAACTAACAGGTTGATTTATGGGAACATAAAATGGAAACCGGAATCCTGCCTAATAGGCCTATTACCAAAAGAAATGGAGAAATCAGATAACACGATCTGTCATTATAGCTTTGCGGCTGCAAGAATAATAATAGCTAAAACCTGGAAGGGAGAAACTAGGCTCCTTTTAAAGGATTGGAGAGATCAAATATTATATTTTGTACAAATGGCCAAATTAACTAATAGTCTACATGGAAACAATGTAGAAGACTTTAAAAGAGATTGTCATAAGGCCTTTGTTCACTAGGCTAACACGGCATAGATTGATTTTATGAAGATTATGAAAGAGCTGTAAATAAAATATGGTAACGATAGAGAAACTAAATATATACAGTGAGGGGGAAAAGTATTTGATCCCCTGCTGAATTTGCCCGTTTGCCCTCTGACGAAGAAATGACCAGTCCATAATTTTAATGGTAGGTTTATTGTAGCTGTGAGAGACAGAATAACAACAGGAAAACCCCCAGAAACCCAGAAGACAAAAGTCTCGGCCCTGCCGTTGCCTGAGACGGCTGAACAGCCGGGGATCGCCCAGAAGCGCCACCCTGTGCGGAGTTACTCGCGAGCAATCCCACTGAGCTGCACGGGGCGTCGCTGAGCTGCAGCCTGGCCGGAATCCGCTTCCACCACCCGGCTCTGGCTGCGGATTCCTCATTGCAAAGAGCGGGAGGCCCTTTCCCCCTTCCTCTGCAGCACCGAAGGGGTTAAACCGAGCGAGCTGTTGGCTAGAGCGGCCGAGCGAGGAAGGGCGGCGAAGAGGGAAGGCTCCGTTTCCGGGGTAGGGGGCGGGGCACGGCTTTGCTCCCGAACTGCCGCAGTGTACCGGAAGAGGCGCCTCAGCGGGCCAAAGCCCTGCAGCCGGATCCTGGGGCGGTCTACTCGCAAGTAAGTCAGTCACGGGAGGGAGGGAGTGGGAAAAGTTTCCCACCTTGGGAGAGAGAAAAGCTGCTCTCGCGAGGGTTCTCCGGGGGGGGAGGGGGAGGGGGGAGGGGAGAGGAGTCGATTCGGTTTAAACCGTTTCAAGATTTAATCGTTTTTCCGCTACCGGAAAAAAAACCGCCTCTGCAGAAAACCGGAGCCCCGGCCTGGGTGGCTCAGGAGCCCAGCAAGGTCAGGCCTGGATAGTGGCCATAAGAGCACAAGGAAGGCCCTGCTGGGTCAGACCCAGGAGGCCCATCAAGTCCAGCAGTCTGTTCACACGGTGGCCCACCAGGGGCCTCTGGGAAGCCCCCAAACAAGACGACTGCAGCAGCACCATCCTGCCTGTCTTCTGCAGCACCTAATATAATAGCCATGCACCTCTGATCATGGAGAGAATAGGTATGCATCATGACCTAAATTCATTTTGACTGGTAGCCATGAATGGCCCTCTCCTCCATGAACATGTCCACTCCCCTCTTAAAGCCCTCCAAGCTGGCAGCCATCACCGCATCCTGGGGCAGGGAGTTCCACAATTTAACTACGCGTTGTGTGAAAAAATACTTCCTTTTATCTGTTTTGAATCTCTCGCCCTCCAGCTTTAGCAGATGACCCCGTGTTCTAGTATTACCATGCATAATTTTATGGACCTCTATCATGTCTCCCCATAGCCACCTTCTTTCCAAGCTAAACATCCCTAAGCGTCCTAACCGCTCCCCATAGGACAGTTGCTGTAGTCCCCTAATCATTTTGGTTGCTCTTTTCTGCACCTTCTCAAGCTCTGTAATATCTTTTTTTAGGTGTGGTGACCAGAACTGTACACAGTATTCCAAGTGTGGTCTCACCGTAGATTTGTACAAGGGCAGGATGATACCAGCTGTTTTGTTCTCTATTCCTCGTCTAATTATGGCCAGCATGGAATTTGCCTTTTTTACAGCAGCCGCACACTGGGTTGACATCTTCATTGAACTATCCACTACCACCCCAAAATCCCTTTCTTGGTCTGTTGCTCCCAGCACAGATCCCATCAGTGTATATGTGAAGTTGGGATGTTTTGCCCCAATATGCATCACTTTACACTTACATTGAAATTCATTTGCCATTTTAATGCCCATTCTTCCGGTATGCAGAGATCCTTCTGGAGCTCTTCACAGTCCAATTTTGTTTTAACCACCCTAAATAATTTGGTGTCATCTGCAAACTTGGCTACTTCACTGTTTAACCCCAACTCCAGGTCATTGATGAACAGGTTAAAAAGCTCCGGTCCCAACACAGATCCCTGAGGCACCCCACTGCTCACATCCCGCCATTGGGACAACTGTCCATTGATTCCTACTCTCTGCTTCCTATTTTTCAGCCCGCTCTCAATCCATAAGAGGACTTGTCCTCTTATCCCGTGACTATGAAGTTTGCTTAGCAGTCTTTGGTGGGGGACTTTGTCAAAAGCTTTTTGGAAATCCAAATACACAGTATCCACAGGCTCATTCCTGTCCACATGCTTCTTGACGCTGTCAAAAAACTCTAATAGCTTAGTGAGACAGGACCTACCCTTACAGAAGACATGTTGGGTTTTGCCCCGCAAACCTTGCCCTTCTTTGTGCTTGACAATTCTATCTTTAATAATGCTTTCCACCAATTTACCCGGAACAGACTTTAAGCTAACTGGCCTGTAATTTCCTGGAACCTTTTTTATAAATGGGTGTTACATTGGCCATTCTCCAGTCCTCTGGTACAGAGGCTGATTGAAGGCAAATCTTTGTTAGAAGTTCAGCAATTTCCCATTTGAGTTCTTGAAGAACTCTAGGATGAATACCATCTGGTCCCTGTGACTTGTTAGTTTGCAGTTTGTCTAGACGTTTTAGGACTTCCTGCCTTGTTACCATTATTTGCTACAGTTCCTCATTTCCCCCTCTCCAAAATCTCTGTTCAGGAGAAGGAATCTGCCCTGTATCTTCAACAGTGAAGACAGATAAGAATTCATTTAGTGTTTCAGGAATCGCTTTATCCTCCCTTAGAGTTCCTTTACTCCCATTGTCATCCAATGGTCCAACCGCTTCCCTAACTGGTTTCCTACTCCTAATATACTTAAAGAATTTCTTACTGTTTGTTTTGATGTGTTTAGCAATATGCCCCTCAAAATCTTTTTTTGCATCTCTAATTATCTGCTTGCATTTCCTTTGTGCAAGTTTGTGTTTGCTTCTGTTTGCCTCGTTTGGGCAGACCTTCCAGTCTCTGAAGGAAGACTTTTTTCTCTCTGATTGCTTCCTTCCTTCTAGTGCTGGGATGAGAGACCCCCCCCCCCAGGAAGCCCAGGGTCTCTGTGCAGAGAGAGGCAATGGCCAACCACCTCTGCTAGTCTCTTGCCTTGAAAGCCCTGCTGCTGGATCGCCCTAAGTTGGCTGCGACTTGACGGCACTTTCTACACAAACAGAAAAATGGTGGAGCCAAGTATTGCACTGTCTCTATATCAGTAGGCAAACTGATATAGAAAGGATATACCTCCCAACCTCCCCCAAGCCGCTCTAGCAACTCCAACTTTAGGTCTTCTTGGAGAACTCCTCTGCACTAGACCCTTTCAGTCTATTTTTAGAGCAGGCTACGGGAGGGAGATGGCTCTGCTGGGTTGAGTTGACGCCCTCCGTCTGAAAGTAGCCAAAGGTCAGGTCTCCCTGTTGCTCCCCTGGGATTGATCTGCAGCCTTTGACACAGTGGACGGGCCCATCTCGTTAAGGTGCCGGCATCAGGGGTTGTACATTGGACAGGTTCAACTCATTCCTCCTGGACTGGAACCAAAGAATTGCCACTTGAGTCTAGTTATCATCAATGTGGGACTTGCCACAGCATAGTGTAGTGGTCAAGAGTGGTGGAACCTCTCCTGGAGAACCGGGGTTCATTCATCACTCCTCCACAGGAAGCCTGCTGGGTGACCTCTCTCAGCCCCACCTACCTCCCAAGGTGCCCAAAGGGCCCATTCATTTCCCCCATTCTTGTGTAAGCACTTGTTCCCGTAGTAATCCCAAAAGCAACGTCCACAGGCAGGTAGTCCAAAAGAGAGTTGATTTATTGGTTAACATACAGGTATTCAGAGCTTGCAGGTATAGAAAGGCAGGAATGGGGGGCTGAGGGCATACAGTAGAATATATGGAGGAATATCAGTCCTACTGGTCATATCTAGATAGCACGGGTGGCATGGCAACCCTCCAGTCCGACGGGGCCAAGTTCCCAAGTACATCAAAGACTTTGGAAGAATGTAACAGTTACCAAAACAAACTGAGCACAGCATTTGCGAGATGCAAAACAATCCCAGCCTGAAATCAGAGAGCAGGCCTGACATCTTGTCAGTCTTGATGTGAAGCCCTTAGGCCAGGTGTGGGGAACCTTTTTTCCACCAAGGGCCATTTGGATACTTACAGCATCATTCGCGGGCCATACAAAATTATCAACTTAAAAATTAGCCGGCCAAGCCCCAAGTAGGCAGTTGCCCCAGATGACCCCTCCCCCCCAGCACGGGCAAGCAGGCAGGCATCCAACCGGTGGCGCACTTGCTCACCTGGTGGCACAGGATGGTCTGTTGCACCACGGGAGGGGGCAGATCACCAGTCTTAGATCCTTCTGAGCTAGGGATCTGCCAGGACCCACGAAGGTGTTGACAATGCAGGGTTTTTTATATCTTTTGTTACTCGTGAGTAAAATAGGCTGTTGACTTACTACTCGTGAGTAAAATAGGGTGTTGACAATACTGTTTGTTTTGTATCTCATGTATTATAACAAAAACTTTTCTTTAACATCTATTGTATTTCAACATAAGTAATAATTGCTGCTACATCAGTCAATTATATTATATACTCAACTTGTTTTTTTGAATTTGCATACACAATCTGTGTTTCTAACACACAATGGATTCAACAGTAACAGTTCATATATGGTAGGTGGGACAGCTCTGTTTCATAGTTTTCTTCAGCCACCCTTAGCCGTTTTGTGTCCACTTCCACTTTGTAGAACAGCAAAGTTGTAATTCAAGCTATTAACATGAAAATATATACATAAAATCATATATACAAAAATATCCGAATAAATTCTTCAAAACTCACCACACCTTATATAATACTTACAGTTATCAATTCTTATGATTTCTTATAGAGGAAAATTATTCTTAGAAATCCTTTTTTAGGATCATGCAGTAGTCTCTGACTAGCTTGTGAAGTCCCAATCTTTTGAATACAGAGGCTTCCTTGCTCATTAATATACCAATGGCACCTTTGACTTAATCTTCTTAAAGTGACCCTCATAAAAAACCAGTGTAATCGCATACTGTGTTTAACCCATTGGGTTCCAGTGATCTAAGAAGGAAAATGAAGCGGGATTCTTGCTGAGCTAGTATCTTTTCTATGTTAGCTCTTTGATATCTGCATGGCTTGTATTGCCAAATGGCAAAGAAACAAAGATCCGTGTCTGCATGTTTAAATTTTTTAAAATGAGAAACAATGGGTGCTTCCAATACGTTGTTCCTTATGCGGGACAAATGTTTGGCAATTCCTATCTTAAGTGGTCTGGCTGGCTGTCCAATGTAAAATTTTTTACAAGGGCAGACTAGGACGTAAATCACATTTAATGAGTTGCAATTAGTAAAGATTTTGAGTTCAAAATTAAAACCTGTTTGTTCACAAGTAACGTTTTTTACATGGAACGCATATGTAAATTCTCAGCCATGGTGGTCGTTGGGAGGCCCAGAAAGGCATCTCCGATGTAATCCCATGGGATGAATAATCCACGCTGACTGGCTGCCCCACATCCTGTGCGTTTTGGCCGGTGCTCCACCTCCGCCCACCTGCCATTTACCTGGGTGTTCACGGCCTCCCACTGCTCCTGTTCCTCCTAGCATCCATTTTGCCCTCACCTTGAGAGGTCAGACCCACCTCTGCCCTGAGACTATGCTGGTCAGAGCTATTGCCTGATGCTTCCTGAGAACTTAGGAGAGATCTGCCATGGTTAAACAGTCACCAGTCCTTTTGTCCCGGGCTCCAGCTGACCTTGAGCTGTTGCTCCTCGACAGACTGATCCCCAGACACGGGAAGCCAAGCTCATAGCTTCCACAACTGATGTTTACATTCCTGAAGGACCAAGATGGCACCTCATTAAAATGCCTGAGATGCAATCTAACACCATGATTTTAATCCTGATCCACAAACAATGACAATGACGCTCCTACTGATCCACTGGGGCAATCCTGAGGTGCCTCTTGACAAGGTGGGTAGGTGATTTTGGTGTGCCTTCTTTTGGTCTCTTTCTGCCTTTTTGATAACTTTTCCTCTCTCTCTTCGTAGCCATGAGAGTAACGGCATCCTTCCAGACAGAGGCTACTCAAGTGAAGGGGAAGGAGATGGGACAGCAGGACCCAGAAGGTCCTGGAATTGGCCAGAGATCAAGGAAAGGTCCCCATCCCATACAGGCAGAGAGTGGTTATGAATTCTGGGAGAGAGATGTGCCAAAGATCCTGGCTCAGGAAACGAGGACAGCAGACATCCAGAGCCGACGTTTCCGGCAGTTCTTTTACCATGAGGCCGATGGGCCCCGAGAGGTTTGCAGCCAGCTTCATGGACTTTGCAAGCACTGGCTGAAGCCGAAGAGGCACTCCAAGAAGCAGATGCTGGACCTGGTGATCCTGGAGCAGTTCCTGACCATCCTGCCCCCGGAAATGCAGTGCTGGGTCAGAGGATGCGGGCCAGAGACGAGTTCCCAGGCGGTGGCCCTGGCCGAAGGTTTCCTCTTGAGTCAGGCAGAGGAGAAGAGGCAGGCAGAAAAGGTGAGGGGGTTTCCTTCACATCCTTCAAGAAATGACCTTCTCATCGGGCTTCCCTGATAGCTATTGATACCTCTAGAGAATTGACTCAGCTGGGAAAACAACCAACCCTGATTCTGGCCTCTGTGCTTGAAGCAACTCTGTTGGTCGATGCAGGGGTGAAGATTCTGGGAGTGGGTCAGGATCCGTCTCCTCAGCCCGTTCCGTGCTTTCCTTACATGTCTCCTTTGCTGTTCTTTCAGATGTGGGAACCATGCATGAAGATGGAAGTAAAGTTTTCAGAGGCAGAAGGAGCTCTATCGGAGGAAGGACAGAAGGAGAAGGCGCAGAAGCATGCCCAAGATGCCCTCTCGCATGGTAAGGGTGCTTTGTGGAGGGATGGGATTAGGGCACATAGTGAAGTTGCTGGGTAGAGAAAGGAAATGGGAGAGCAGAGAGATTCATTTCATATTGATCTCATGTCCAGCCGAAATTGCACAAAGGAAATGCAAGCAAACAATTAGAGATGCAAAAAAAGGTTTTGAGGGACATATCGCTAAACACATCAAAACAAACAATAAGAAATTCTTTAAGTACATTAGGAGTAGGAAACCAGCTTGGGAAGCGGTTGGACCATTGAATGACAATCAAAATAAAGGAACCCTAAGGGAGGAAAAAGTGGTGGCTGAGAAACTACATGAATTCTCATCTGTCTTCACTGTTGAAGATATAGGGCCGATTCCTTCTCCTGAATAGAGGTTTTGGGGAGGGGAGAATGAGGAACTGAGGCAAATAGTGGTAACAAGGCAGGAAGTCCTAGAACATCTAGACAAACCGCAAACTAAGAAGTCGCAGGGAGCAGACAGTATACATCCTAGAGTTCCTCAAGAACATCAATGGGAAATTGCTGAACTCCTAACAGTAATACGTAACATGTCCCTTAGATCGGCCTCTGTACCAGGGGACTGGAGAGTAGCCAATATAATACCCATTTATAAAACAAGTTCTAGGGGGGACCCAGGAAATGTTAAGTTCTCGCACTGGGGGGATGTGAGCAGTGTGGTCCCTCGGGGACCGATGATTTACAACCTGTTCATCACTGACCAGGAATTGGGGATGAACTTTGAGGTGGCCAAGTTAGCAGATGACATCAAATTATTTAGGGTGGTTAAAACAAAATCGGACTGTGAAGACTGTGGCGGGAATCTTTTGACCCCCCACCTTCTAGTTCGTTGTGCATGGCCCTCTCTGCCTGCTTCACTTACCAAAAAGCAACCCAGAGAGATCTGGCTAGAAAAGGACCTTGCATCCATAGAAACATTCGTCCACAGTCATTCTTAAACATCATTCAAACCATATGAGCAGTAAACCATTCAGTTTTATTGAACTTGCAGAAAGAATCTAAAGCAAAGGAGAAAGCAATATTTAACATATATGACAGTACTTAACAAACATACATTTTGACAGACAACAGATACAGAGGCCCCTGGGTCACTTCCAGAGAGAGAGAGAGAGAGATGGCAACCATGCAAAGGGTCTGTGGTCTCTCAGTGGAAGGACAAAGAACTGGGGTTTTGGGTTGTTCCTTTATAGAGAGGAGAGGGGGTCCCATATGGCCCCTCCCTGTCACATTCTTAGGAAATGAGTTTTCTGCAAATCATGACTAAATTGTTTAGAAATATCTTGTTCCATAATAATTCCTTCAATGTCAGTTTTGATATCTGATTGTCTTGTCCATCCATCAATGTTCCCAAAACAATCTCCTCCTAGAGTGGGCAGACAATTTGCCGCCTTCTTCAACGGCCTTGATTTGGAGCACTCAATGTGCTTTGGTTGACTAGCTCCTGTGCCCTTTAGGGTCAAGAGCCTAATTAGAGCTGATGTCAGCTAAAAGGGCTGTTTTCTGAAAGTCAGGTTTTTGTGTGGTAAGCAGGTGGTCATTTCCAACCCAAACTCATTTAATATAAATTAATGATATATATTGAACATGAACTAATGTTCAATACTAAAAATTCTCGCGACAGTTCCCCCATTTTTGGGTTGGAATGACCCAAACTATTTAGCGGGTTGTGTCCTGAAGGTATAAATATTGCTGGCATACATGGTGTGAGGCAATAAAGCATATTTATAACAGAAATAAATAAGATTAGAATTATAATGTACACAAGTATGTTAATTCATCCTGTTAAACTTGGAAATTTATTTTGTACCTGGGGTTTGTGATTGCATAAGTGTAGTTGTGCAGGGCGCCTCCATTTTCCTATCAGCTAGCTGTAGCTAGCTCACCTCCCTGTATACTTTCTAATATATTCTCTTATCTGCCTACCCTCGTTCTGTGGAGCTTCTATAAAGCTCCTCCTTTAATGTGTGTGTGGGCGTTGCAAAGTGGTATAAGGTTGCTGGGTCTGTGAATAGATGTAATATATATTGGGACCGTTTTATTACAATTTGCTGTAGAGTTAAATGTTGTCATACTGAGGTCCCCCATTTGTTTATAACAAAGGCTTGCTTTGCATAAATTATGTCCAGGTTCAAGAGTCCTGGGGTATATTTAAATAACTAAATTTGGAATATTTCAGATTAGTTTGCTGGCTGGAACTGTGGACAGAACAGCCTTGTATTTTAAAGCTCTTTCACAGATTCAACAATTGCATACCTAAGCCCACACCGAAGCGAAAACAACATATTTCGCACCATCAATTGACATTCACAATCATTGCTTAGTACTAATTCAAAACACTGCACACACATGCATCTACAAGGTTCCCTAAAATGTTCTGGATTGTCGTGGGGTTTTGGGATTCCCTTTCTTTTTATTAAAAACCTCTTGGGGATTGGTGAGTGATTTCTTTCAAAGTCTTAATCAATGGGGATACTCCTGGCTATCTATCAAAAAAATGTTTCTTACTAATCTAGATGGGTAAACAATACTTTGTACATTTATTGTCAGCAAGTGTTCGTTGTAATAGATCAGAGACTCAAAGTTCAAAGCAAAATGAGGACAAACATGTAAAACAAAGTTTCAAGCAAAGTTCAAAACAAAAGGCTTCAAGGGTCATGAGGTGTCTCTGGTGGCTGGTGGGATGATGCAAAAAAAATATAGTTCACACTGGGGCACTGGACTGGTGGTTGCAGGAAGCCTCCTCTTGTAGCGTAAAGAGAGGCGGGGGAATTGGGCTAGGGTTCCCGTCTCCGGTTGTCGGCCTGGCTCTTGGCTGGCTCGTGCTGCTGTCGTCTCAGGGTTGACAAGCTTCTGTGCATGTGAAGCATGGTTGCACTGGACTTTGGTAGTATACCAGGAGCGGTTTGTGCGGCCCTCCCCACTGTGGCTGGAACTTGTTGTGCCTGCGCAATGTCAGTGTTCACACCAGGTCCCCTGGTTTGATTTATGCCACCGTCAGCCAGTACTGATTGTAAGTTCTGCACCTCTCCGTGGATGACCCTCAAAAGTATTGAAAAAGACAAAACATGTTTAGTAATCATGCTGCATTCCTCCGTTAGGCTGGTGTTGCGAGGAGGATTACAAGAATAATAAAACCAAAAAGCAAAATTAAAAATAAAACAGGGATTGTCTCATGGCTGTGGGAAATGGGCTTCCCTCCCCCGACAATCCAGTATAACTTAACTAATTAGTAAAAACTATCTATTACACAATCTAACTACATAACTTAACTAAATTAAAAGATTACAAGTTTCTCCAACCAACCTCCCCCCATTCCCAGGTGATTCATAAAATGAGGTGCCTGGGCTATTTTGTGCCCCCATTTGTAAAACCATGGCTTTCCATGTTGCCAAAAGAGGCTGCACGGTCTGCCAAGGCTTTTTCATAGATGGTAAAGGTAATTAGGTTTCCAGTAGCAACCGGAGTTCTCCCCCTCCTTCATATCCTGGGTGGCTGTGTGGCAGGCATATGCAGGAATGAAGGAGCTTGGGGGGGTCCAAACAGTGGAGTAGCAGTTCTATTAAAAGATTGGGGCTTTTTTAAAAGTTTCAAAAATGCCAAACATAAGATAAAGTAAAAATTAAAAAAAGGAAAAAATGCAAAATGACAACATGAAATAAAACGTATAAGTACACAGCCCAAAGTGGATATTCTCCTTCTAAAAGTTTTAATTTAGCATAGAACTGAGTACTGTCCTGCAAAAGTAATGTGCTAATCATTGTCCTGTAAGTATCAAGATAATGTGCAAATGAGGGTATGGTATGTTAATATGGAACCATTGTATCCTGAAGTGATCTGTTAATGTGTGTAATCCAAAGCTAATCTGCCTTTGTTGCCTTTGTTAGTCTGGAGGTTTTCAGAACAGGAAGCCAAGCCTTATTCATTCTTAAACTCTCCTCTTTTCTGTTAAAGTTGTGCTGATGTTTATGAATTTCAATGGCTTCTCTGTGCAATCTGACAAAATAGTTGGTAGAATTGTCTAGTCTTTCAGTGTCTTGGAATAAGACCCTGTGTCCTATTTGTGTCAGTCCATGTTCAGCCACTATTGATTTCTCAGGTTGGCCAAGTCTGCAGTATCTTTCATGTTCTTTTATCCTTGTTTGTATGCTGCGTTTTGTGGTCCAATGTAAACTTCTCCACAGCTGCAAGGTATACGATATACTCCTGCAGAGGTGGGGGGGTCTCTTTTGTCTTTTGCTGATCGTAGCATTTGTTGTATTTACTTGGTGGGTTTAAACACTGTTTGTAGGTTATGTTTTTTCAAAGGTTTCTCCATCCTATCAGTGACTCCTTTAATAAATGGCAGGAATACCTTTCCTATGGGAGACTGTTTTTCCTGAGTTTTCTGATTTTTGTTTGGTTTAATGGCCCTTCTGATTTCATTCTTGGAGTAGCCGTTTGCTAGCAGTGCATGATTTAGATGATTAGTTTCTTCCTTGAGAAACTGTGGTTCACAGATCCGTCTTGCACGGTCCATTAATGTTTTGATTATTCCTCTTTTCTGTCGGGGGTGGTGGTTGGAGTTTTTGTGTAAGTAGTGATCTGTGTGAGTTGGTTTCCGGTAGACCTTGTGACCTAACTGAAAGTTTGTTTTACGGATGACAAGGGTATCAAGAAATGGGAGTTTACCCTCAATTTCCTTTTCCATGGTAAACTGAATGTTTGGATGGATATTATTAAGATGGTTTAGAAAGTCCATTAATTTTTCTTCACCATGGCTCCAAATGGTAAATGTATCATCTACGAACCTGAACCAGACTGTAGGTTTGTAAGGTGCTGATTCTAATGCTGTCTTTTGAAAATTTTGAAATTTCCTGCATTGTGCAGGGGTTGGACTTGATGGCCCTGGTGGTCCCTTCCAACTCTATGATTCTATGATTCTAGAAGCTAAAATGACTAAACTGGGGCTATCATATTTTGGTCACGTCATGAGACGACAAGTGTCACTGGAAAAGACAGTCATGCTAAGAAAAGTTGAGGGCAGCAGAAAAAGAGGAAGACCCAACAAGAGATGGATTGACTCAATAAAGGAAGCCACAGCCTTCAATTTGCAATGAGCAAGGCTGTCAAAGATAGGACATTTTGGAGGACTTTCATTCATAGGGTCGCCATGAGTGGGAAGCGACTTGACGACAGTTAACACACACACATTTAGCTTGGAAAGAAGGTGGTTAAGGGGAGACATGATAGAGGTCTATAAAATTATGCATGGTATGGAAAGAGTGGACAGGGAGAAGTTTTTCTCCCTCTCCCATAATACTAGAACGTTGGGTCATCTGCTGAAGCTGGAGGGTGAGAGATTCAAAACAGATAAAAGGAAGTATTTCTTCACGCAACTCGTAGTTAAATTGTGCAACTCCCTGCCCCAGGATGTGGTAGTGATGGCTGCCAACTTGGAGGGCTTTAAGAGGGGAGTGGACATGTTCATGGAGGAGAGAGGTATTCATGACTTCTAGTCAAAATGGATACTCGTCATGATGCATATCTATTCTCTCCAGGATTCGAGGAGCATGCCTATTATCTTAGGTGCTGTGGAACACAGGCAGGATAATGCTGCTGCAGCTGACTTGTTTGTGGGCTTCCTGGAGGCCCCTGGTTGGCCACTGCATGAACAGATTGCTGGACGTGATGGACCTTGGTCTGATCCAGAATGGCCTTTCTGATGTTCTTACGAAAACCTGGACACAGGCGCTGTGGGAACCCGTTGATTTTACCCTAGAGTTTTCTGATGCACTAAAGTAATGTCTGGATTGTTGGGCAGACGTGACCGAGACCTGTTGTGCAACATCATTTCTGTCCCTTCTTTTTCTCCCCCCAGCTCAGACTCCTCAGGATAATGGCGTTTCTGGGCTTTTTGGTCTGATCCAGCAGGATTTGACATGTTTTTGAGCTCCAGAGTTCACAGGGGAAATTTCAAGTCTCAGAGAAGTTTGAAAAATGTCAGCAGCATTTAAGAGCAGGCCAAGGCTCATGGGTCTCTGGTGCTACTCTTGCCCCTCTCCCACTATTTACTAAAAAGTCATTGTGAATTTTCTTGAGTGTACATAATACATGCCCTGACCTGGATATCCCCAGGCTAGCCTGATCTCATCAGATCTCAGAAGCTAAGCAGGGTCAGCCCTGGTTAGTATTTGGAAGGGCAGTCTCCAAGGAACAACAGAAGCCATGAAAACTCTATGGGACCCCCAAAAGTCAGCTGTGAGTTGATGGCGCGCGCACACGCACACACACACACACACAAAATGTCCACGCTGGGAATTAGTGTGTGTGAAGCAGGATTCAAACAAGTAAATGAAATAGTAAGTCTAGGCTAACTTCCTTCCTCCCTTGTCTCCCTTGCAGGCAGTGGAGAGATGCTATTAAGCCATCATCTTTGCAGAGGTGTGGAAGTGGCTGCTTCACCTCTGGTCCAGGTAGCGAAGATGAGCGGGGAATGCCTGAGTCCCCCTTCCTTTCTCAGCGGGGGAGGGGTTGCTCCTGCAGTTGCTGATCTGGTGTTCAGGTGAGAGAGGCCCTGAACGCCTCTCCCTTTACTCATGCCAGGCTCTCCATCCTGCACCCTCCCAGAATGCCCCCTTCCAGAGAAATGTCTCTGCCTGTCTTGATTTCTGGCGAGGGAATCTGCTTTTTCTTTCAGTTTCCCATTTCCTTTGAGGAGGTGGCCGTGCATTTCACCGAGGCAGAGTGGGCCCTGCTGGATCCAGACCAGAGATCTCTCTACAAGGAAGTAATGCTGGAGAACTATGGGAGCATGGTCTCTCTGGGTAAGGCTCTTTCATGAGTGCTGCATGTGCAAATTGCTGCCATTGGGATGAAGCACAGATCAAAACATTGAATAGCAGCAATATATCGTTTTGAGTCCTGCTGGGAGCCTCGAGGTGCTGGCGTGGTAGCAAAAGCGATATTCAGCACGGGTGAGTAGGGTAACCTAAGGAGCCAGGCTGCCCCAGGGGCACCTGAGACCAGTGTTGTGAACATCATTCAAGCCAGAGAGTGTCCTGGCCTGAGATCAAGGTGGGCCTGAGAGGCCCTCAGGAAGACTCTGGAAGGGTCCACCTCCTAATTTCTCAGTTGCCAACCATTACAACACACTTTCCCCCCGGATGGGATTACAGTCATCCCCTCTAACTATGATCTGTAATGGATCCGTGCCCTAGCAAAAGCCACCTCATGGCTTTCATCACAACTCGAAGGAAACTCTCCATTTGCCTGAGTGGATATCACGGTAGGTATTTGTGGAGAGCCAGCATGGTGTAGTAACTGAGAATGGAGGACTCTAACGTAGACATCTGGGTTCAATTCCCCACTCCTCCACCTGAAGCCTGCTGGGTAACCTTGGGCCGGTCACAATTCCCTCAGAACTCTCTCAGCCTCACCTGCTTCACAAAGTGCCTGTTGTGGGGAGGGAAAGGAATTTGATTTGTAAGCTTTTTTGAGACTCTTCAGGGAAGAGAAAAGCAGGGTATAAAAAAACTGCAGCAGGTTTTCGTGTTGTCTTCAATTTTATGTGAATGTACACTTCAACGTACAGCTGGAGAAATCCACTGCAATGTTTTGAGCCTGGATGGAACTTAAAGAGAAAGTCAGACCTAATTGTGTGGTTTCTAATGGAATCTCTCTCTTTGTTCCAGCAAGGGATGATCAGTGGGATGAGGGAGATGAGGAACCACATCAGTTATTACCAGATATACACAAGAATGAATGCTCAGAGTGCGGAAAGAAATTCAGTCACAGTGGCCATCTTGAAGAGCATCTAAGAACCCACACAAGGGAGAAGCCTTTTGAGTGCTCAGAGTGTGGAAAGAGATTCAGTCACAGTGGCCATCTTCAGCAGTACCTAAGAACCCACACAGGGGAGAAGCCTTTTGAATGTTCAGAGTGTGGAAAGAGATTCAGTCACAGTAGCAGTCTTCGAAAGCACCTAAGAACCCACACAGGGGAGAAGCCTTTTGAATGTTCAGAGTGTGGAAAGAAATTCAGCGAGAGTGGCAATCTTCAACAGCACCTAAGAACCCACACAGGGGAGAAGCCTTATGAATGCTCGGAGTGTGGAAAGAGATTCAGTCAGAGTGGCCATCTTCAAGATCACATAAGAACCCACACAGGGGAGAAGCCGTTTGAATGCTCAGAGTGTGGAAAGAGATTCAGTCGGAGTGGCGGTCTTCAAAAGCACCTAAGAACCCACACAGGGGAGAAGCCTTTTGAATGCTCAGAGTGTGGAAAGAGATTCAGTCGGAGTGGCGGTCTTCAAAAGCATGTAAGAATCCACATAGGGGAGAAGCCTTTTGAATGCTCAGAGTGTGGAAAGAAATTCTATCAGAGTTGCAGTCTTCAAATGCACCAAAGAACCCACACAGGGGAGAAGCCTTTTGAATGCTCAGAGTGTGGAAAGAGATTCAGTCACAGTAGCCATCTTCAAAAGCACCTAAGAACCCACACAGGGGAGAAGCCTTATGAATGCTCAGAGTGTGGAAAGAGATTCAGACAGAGTGGCCATCTTCAACAGCACCAAAGAACCCACACAGGGGAGAAGCCTTTTGAATGCTCAGAGTGTGGGAAGAGATTCAATTACAGTGGGAATCTTCAACGGCATCAAAGAACTCACACCGGGGAGAATCCATTTGAATGCTCAGAGTGTGGAAAGAGGTTAAGTTGCAATGGCAGTCTTCAAAAGCACCAAAGAACCCACACAGGGGAGAAGCCTTTTGAATGCTCAGAGTGTGGAAAGAGATTCAATTACAGTGGGAGTCTTCAACGGCATCAAAGAACTCACACCGGGGAGAATCCATTTGAATGCTCAGAGTGTGGAAAGAGGTTAAGTTGCAATGGCAGTCTTCAAAAGCACCTAAGAACCCACACAGGGGAGAAGCCTTTTGAATGCTCAGAGTGTGGAAAGAGATTCAGTTGCAGTAGCTCTCTGCAAATGCATGTAAGATCCCATACAGGGAAGAAACCGTTTGAATGCTCAGAGTGTGGAAAGAGATTGAGTTGCAGTAGCCGTCTTCAAGATCACATAAGAACCCACACAGGGGAGAAGCCGTTTGAATGCTCAGAATGTGGAAAGAGATTCCGTCACAGTGACAGTCTTCAAAAGCATCTAAGAACCCACACAGGGGAGAAGCCTTTTGAATGCTCAGAGTGTGGAAAGAGATTCCGTCACAGTAGCAGTCTTCAAAGCCATCTAAGAACCCACACAGGGGAGAAGCCTTTTGAATGCTCAGAGTGTGGAAAGAGATTCCGTCACAGTGGCAATCTTCAACAGCACAAAAGAACCCACACAGGGGAGAAGCCATTTGAATGCTCAGAATGAGGAACGAGATTTAATCAGAGTGGCAATCTTCAACAGCACCTAAGAGCCCACACAACCCATCTTTTGAAAACACTCCGTGTGTGGAAAGAAATTCAGTCAGAGCGGTAATTTTCAATTGAATCCAAAACCCCACATAAGGAAGAATCATGTAACTGCTTAGTCTGGGAAAAGAGGTTTTCTCTTATTTCATATCACAAAGACAACCTCAGACCATAGAAGGGTCTGAAGCCATGTAATCTCTTGTAAAGGGTTTCCTCTGCAGACAAACCTAACCATGTGTGGAGGGAAATAGTGTAAATGCTGGGACTATGGAAAAAGCTTTTGCCATGTTTGAAGCCTCTAATAGATCCCAAGGGCAGAAAGGAAGGATGGGCTCTGAGGGTGGTAGGAAATTTAAGACCAACTTATATATCATAAAAACATAAGAAAAGACATTCTGGCGAACCAGGTGCCTCCAGGAAGCCCACAAACAAGACAGCTGCAGCAGCATTATCCTGCTTGTGTTCCACAGCCCCTAATATAATAGGCATGCTCCTCTGATGCTGGAGAGAATAGGTTTGCATCATGACCAGTATCCATTTTTACTAGTTGCCATTAATAGCCCTATCGTCCATGAACATGTCCACTCCCACATGAAGCCAGCTGGGTGACCTTGGGCTAGTCACAGTTCTCTTCAGAGCTCTCTCATCCCCACCTACCTCACAGGGTATCTGTTGTGGGGAGGGGAACAAAAATGATTGTAAGCCAGTTTGATTTTGCCTTAAGTGGTAGAGAAAGTTGGCATATGAAAGCCAACTCTTCTTCTCTTAAAGCCTTCCAAGTTGGCAGTTATCATCACATCTTGGGGCAAGGAGTTTCACAGTTTAACAATGCGTTTTGTGAAGAAATACTTCCTGTTATCTGTTTTAAATCTCTCACCGTCCATCTTCAGCAGATGACCCCACATTCTAGTATTATGAGGGAGAAAAGCTTCTCCCTGTCCACGCTCTCCATACCATGCATAATTTTATAGACCTATCATGTCTGTCCTTAACGGCCTTCTTTGACTGTTAAACAGCCGTAAGCATTTTAACCACTCTTCTTAGGGCAGTTGCTCTAGCCCCCTGATCATTTTGGATGCTTTTTTCTGCTGGGGATTGAACCTGGGATCTTCTCCACCTCTAAATCACCCTGAGCTTTTTGGTCAGGGAGTCAGTAGAATGTCCCCAGTACTAAATTACCTTTGGGTCCTGGAATCATCACCCAAAAGGATTCTGTGGACGAGTCTGCTTTTTATATGGTTCCTAGTTTGACATTATGCCTTCCTTGATATCCCTGTCATTTCTATAGAGTTTGTATCCAGGGACGACTGTATTCCCCTGGTTCTTTCCCTTCCACCAGGTCTGTGTTTATCTTTAAAACAATGCACTCGAACTCCCCCATTTTCACTCTCCAAGATATGCCAATGTTTCTTGATGATTTTATCAACTAAATGTGAGTGGGGGGGGGGAATTGTAGAGACCAAGTGATCTGATTCACATTGGTGGTTGAAATATTAGATGCTAACAGATTCACGTGGTTGTGAATTAGCCTGCGTCTGTGCTGCATTGAGAATATGAGGGGGAAAGTATATATACTGGTATATATTTTTCACTTGCCTATATAGATAGATGTTTTTACCTGATCCCTTACTTCATTTGTCTGCCTACTTGAATGCTTATGTTGTTCCCACCTGGTTTTTGTAATATATTTTGTGTATTAACCATACTGATCCATACATCCTTACATTGATTCACCATTAAGCCTGTGGGCAGTTGGAATTGTACCTATTATGGTCATATATTTGTATACAATTCTTATTGAGGTAAGCTTTATGTATAGCAATTGTCATTGCATTTTTATTGGTATTTTTACAGTAAACTTTGTATCAATATTGATGCCATAACTTATTGCTGTTCCAGGTCAATATTGTAGTATATAATATTGTATTTGATATAGAACAATATTTTTATAATGGTATGAATTTATGATAATAAAATGCAATTTTAATATTTTTGTATTATAATAATAATCTTTATTATACATAGAAATTGATCAGCTGATGAAGCCTTGGCGAAATGTGAATAACGAACTAGACAACACGTCCATCTTCATTTTTTCCAGCTGTTCTAGTTGTTCATATGTCCTCAAAACTCTTGGACAATTGCACTTACCTGGAAGTTTGAACTCTGTAAAAGAAATTGTCAAGTTATTGATAAGCAACAACATTTAGTACTTACCTTATCTTTTTGATCCTTTGTATTTTGTGTATTGTTTGTTGTATGTGTTTTCACTGTACACCTCTTTGCACTTAATATATTTAATTGCATTGGAAATTTGTGCTGTTTTTGTTTTCTTCATATCACCTGGAGGTTGGCAACCCTGCACTGGTCGGATCAAGCAGGGCTCGTCTCATGTTCTTCAATTCCCAGGAATTTCCCCAGCCAGAGATGGCGACCCCATCCAATAAGGCAGAATCACAACAGTCTTCAGGAAGCGATCTAGCTGGTATTTTGATTTGCAAAACAGGGCAGGTGTTCCAGGAACGCAGGTGCCCAGTGCAACCCTTAAGCCACTTTGCTGGGAGTCGGCCCCACTGACTAGGCCTGAGGAGGATTCACAGTGGGTAGCCGTGTTAGTCTGTTTGCAGTAGTCAAAAAGGGCAAGAGTCCAGTAGCACCTTAAAGACTAACAAAAATATTTTCTGGTAGGGTATGAGCTTTCGTGAGCCACAGCTCACTTCTTCAGAAGAATCTGAAGAAGTGAGCTGTGGCTCACGAAAGCTCATACCCTACCAGAAAATATTTCAGAAGAATCTGAAGAAGTGAGCTGTGGCTCACGAAAGCTCATACCCTACCAGAAAATATTTTTGTTAGTCTTTAAGGTGCTACTGGACTCTTGCCCTTTTTGACTAGGCCTGAGGAGGTGTGAGCTCCAGGCTGGGATCACAGCTGGCTCCAAGGTCAAGTCGCTCAGACATTTGTTATGAGGGCTTGCGCTCCGTTGGCGCGACCACTGTAATCTGTCACGGGAACCAGGCTCGGCCTGGCCTCCAAGGGTGCCTTTGTGATGGATGTGTTCCTACCTGCCCGCTTCCCCTCCACCAGAGTCCTCGTACCTTTCCCTGTAATAGTAGAAAAGGGCCAGAGTCCAGTAGCACCTTAAAGACTAACAAAAATATTTTCTGGCAGGGTAGGAGCTTTCGTGAGCCACAGCTCACTTCTGTCTGCAGTAGTAGAAAAGGGCCAGAGTCCAGTAGCACCTGAAAGACCAACAAAAATATTTTCTGGTAGCCACAGCTCACGAAAGCTCCCACCCTACCAGAAAATATATTCTTATTACTCTTTCAGGTGCTACTGGACTCTGGCCCTTTTCTACTACTGCAGACAGACTAACACGGCGACCCACTGTAAAGTATACTAAAGATACTAAAGTAGCTGAAGAAGTGAGCTGTGGCTCAGGAAAGCTCCCACAATGCCAGAAAATATTCTTGTTAGTCTTTCAGGTGCTGCTGGACTCTTGCCCTGTTCTACTCCTGCAGACAGACAGACTAACACGGCGACCCACTGCGAACTCTCCCTGGACGTTTCTGCTCTGCACCTGATGCTTCCCGAACAAATAAGCTGCTTCTTAGACGACCCTGTCTGGTGACGGGGATTCGACAGGTGAACTCAGACCTTCCCGAAGGGCTCCGGGGAGACCCGCTCCGGATCGCTTGGCGTGATCTGGCTGGACTTGGCGTTAATTTCCTTTTCCCCATCTCAGCCCTGCCGTTGCCTGAGACGGCTGAACAGCCGGGGATCCCCCAGCACCGCCACCCCGTGCGGACTTACTCCCGAGCAATCCCACTGAGCTGCACAGGGCGTCTCTGAGCTGCAGCCTGGCCGGAATCCGCTCCCACCACCCGGCTCTGGCTGCGGATTCCTCATGGAAAGAGCGGGAGGCCCTTTCCCCCCCTTCCTCTGCAGCACCGAAGGGGTTAAACCGAGCGAGCTGTTGGCTAGAGCGGCCGAGCGAGGAAGGGCGGCGAAGAGGGAAGGCTCCGTTTCCGGGGTAGGGGGCGGGGCACGGCTTTGCTCCCGAACTGCCGCAGTGTACCGGAAGAGGCGCCTCAGCGGGCCAAAGCCCTGCAGCCGGATCCTGGGGCGGTCTACTCGCAAGTAAGTCACGGGAGGGAGTGGGATAGGTTTCCCACCTTGGGAGAGAGAAAAGCTGCTCTCGCGAGGGTTCTCCGGGGGGGGGAGGGGGAGGGGAGTCGATTCGGTTCGGTTTAAACCGTTTCAAGATTTAATCGTTTCTCCGCTACCGGAAAAAAAACCGCCTCTGCAGAAAACCGGAGCCCCGGCCTGGGTGTCTCAGGAGCCCTGCAGGGTCAGGCCTGGATAGTGGCCATAAGAGCACAAGGAAGGCCCTGCTGGCTCAGACCCAGGAGGCCCATCAAGTCCAGCAGTCTGTTCACACGGTGGCCCACCAGGGGCCTCTGGGAAGCCCCCAAACAAGACGACTGCAGCAGCACCATCCTGCCTGTGTTCCACCGCACCCAAAATAAAAGGCCTGCTCCTCTGATCATGGAGAGAACAGGTATGCTGCATGACCAGCATCCATTCCAACTAACAGCCATGAATGGCCCTCTCCTCCATGAACATGTCCACTCCCCTCTTAAAGCCCTCCAAGCTGGCAGCCATCACCACATCCTGGGGCAGGGAGTTCCACAATTTAACTATGCATTGTGTGAAAAAATACTTCCTTTTATCTGTTTTGAATCTCTCGCCCTCCAGCTTTAGCAGATGACCCCGTGTTCTAGTATTACCATGCATAATTTTATGGACCTCTATCATGTCTCCCCATAGCCACCTTCTTTCCAAGCTAAACATCCCTAAGCGTCCTAACCGCTCCCCATAGGACAGTTGCTGTAGTCCCCTAATCATTTTGGTTGCTCTTTTCTGCACCTTCTCAAGCTCTGTAATATCTTTTTTTAGGTGTGGTGACCAGAACTGTACACAGTATTCCAAGTGTGGTCTCACCGTAGATTTGTACAAGGGCAGGATGATACCAGCTGTTTTGTTCTCTATTCCTCGTCTAATTATGGCCAGCATGGAATTTGCCTTTTTTACAGCAGCCGCACACTGGGTTGACATCTTCATTGAACTATCCACTACCACCCCAAAATCCCTTTCTTGGTCTGTTGCTCCCAGCACAGATCCCATCAGTGTATATGTGAAGTTGGGATGTTTTGCCCCAATATGCATCACTTTACACTTACATTGAAATTCATTTGCCATTTTAATGCCCATTCTTCCGGTATGCAGAGATCCTTCTGGAGCTCTTCACAGTCCAATTTTGTTTTAACCACCCTAAATAATTTGGTGTCATCTGCAAACTTGGCTACTTCACTGTTTAACCCCAACTCCAGGTCATTGATGAACAGGTTAAAAAGCTCCGGTCCCAACACAAATCCCTGAGGCACCCCACTGCTCACATCCCGCCATTGGGACAACTGTCCATTGATTCCTACTCTCTGCTTCCTATTTTTCAGCCCGCTCTCAATCCATAAGAGGACTTGTCCTCTTATCCCGTGACTATGAAGTTTGCTTAGCAGTCTTTGGTGGGGGACTTTGTCAAAAGCTTTTTGGAAATCCAAATACACAGTATCCACAGGCTCATTCCTGTCCACATGCTTCTTGACGCTGTCAAAAAACTCTAATAGCTTAGTGAGACAGGACCTACCCTTACAGAAGACATGTTGGGTTTTGCCCCGCAAACCTTGCCCTTCTTTGTGCTTGACAATTCTATCTTTAATAATGCTTTCCACCAATTTACCCGGAACAGACTTTAAGCTAACTGGCCTGTAATTTCCTGGAACCTTTTTTTATAAATGGGTGTTACATTGGCCATTCTCCAGTCCTCTGGTACAGAGGCTGATTGAAGGCAAATCTTTGTTAGAAGTTCAGCAATTTCCCATTTGAGTTCTTGAAGAACTCTAGGATGAATACCATCTGGTCCCAGTGACTTGTTAGTTTGCAGTTTGTCTAGACGTTTTAGGACTTCCTGCCTTGTTACCATTATTTGCTACAGTTCCTCATTTCCCCCTCTCCAAAATCTCTGTTCAGGAGAAGGAATCTGCCCTGTATCTTCAACAGTGAAGACAGATAAGAATTCATTTAGTGTTTCAGGAATCGCTTTATCCTCCCTTAGAGTTCCTTTACTCCCATTGTCATCCAATGGTCCAACCGCTTCCCTAACTGGTTTCCTACTCCTAATATACTTAAAGAATTTCTTACTGTTTGTTTTGATGTGTTTAGCAATATGCCCCTCAAAATCTTTTTTTGCATCTCTAATTATCTGCTTGCATTTCCTTTGTGCAAGTTTGTGTTTGCTTCTGTTTGCCTCGTTTGGGCAGACCTTCCAGTCTCTGAAGGAAGACTTTTTTCTCTCTGATTGCTTCCTTCCTTCTAGTGCTGGGATGAGAGACCCCCCCCCCCCAGGAAGCCCAGGGTCTCTGTGCAGAGAGAGGCAATGGCCAACCACCTCTGCTAGTCTCTTGCCTTGAAAGCCCTGCTGCTGGATCGCCCTAAGTTGGCTGCGACTTGACGGCACTTTCTACACAAACAGAAAAATGGTGGAGCCAAGTATTGCACTGTCTCTATATCAGTAGGCAAACTGATATAGAAAGGATATACCTCCCAACCTCCCCCAAGCCGCTCTAGCAACTCCAACTTTAGGTCTTCTTGGAGAACTCCTCTGCACTAGACCCTTTCAGTCTATTTTTAGAGCAGGCTACGGGAGGGAGATGGCTCTGCTGGGTTGAGTTGACGCCCTCCGTCTGAAAGTAGCCAAAGGTCAGGTCTCCCTGTTGCTCCCCTGGGATTGATCTGCAGCCTTTGACACAGTGGACGGGCCCATCTCGTTAAGGTGCCGGCATCAGGGGTTGTACATTGGACAGGTTCAACTCATTCCTCCTGGACTGGAACCAAAGAATTGCCACTTGAGTCTAGTTATCATCAATGTGGGACTTGCCACAGCATAGTGTAGTGGTCAAGAGTGGTGGAACCTCTCCTGGAGAACCGGGGTTCATTCATCACTCCTCCACAGGAAGCCTGCTGGGTGACCTCTCTCAGCCCCACCTACCTCCCAAGGTGCCCAAAGGGCCCATTCATTTCCCCCATTCTTGTGTAAGCACTTGTTCCCGTAGTAATCCCAAAAGCAACGTCCACAGGCAGGTAGTCCAAAAGAGAGTTGATTTATTGGTTAACATACAGGTATTCAGAGCTTGCAGGTATAGAAAGGCAGGAATGGGGGGCTGAGGGCATACAGTAGAATATATGGAGGAATATCAGTCCTACTGGTCATATCTAGATAGCACGGGTGGCATGGCAACCCTCCAGTCCGACGGGGCCAAGTTCCCAAGTACATCAAAGACTTTGGAAGAATGTAACAGTTACCAAAACAAACTGAGCACAGCATTTGCGAGATGCAAAACAATCCCAGCCTGAAAGCAGAGAGCAGGCCTGACATCTTGTCAGTCTTGATGTGAAGCCCTTAGGCCAGGTGTGGGGAACCTTTTTTCCACCAAGGGCCATTTGGATACTTACAGCATCATTCGCGGGCCATACAAAATTATCAACTTAAAAATTAGCCGGCCAAGCCCCAAGTAGGCAGTTGCCCCAGATGACCCCTCCCCCCCAGCACGGGCAAGCAGGCAGGCATCCAACCGGTGGCGCACTTGCTCACCTGGTGGCACAGGATGGTCTGTTGCACCACGGGAGGGGGCAGATCACCAGTCTTAGATCCTTCTGAGCTAGGGATCTGCCAGGACCCACGAAGGTGTTGACAATGCAGGGTTTTTTATATCTTTTGTTACTCGTGAGTAAAATAGGCTGTTGACTTACTACTCGTGAGTAAAATAGGGTGTTGACAATACTGTTTGTTTTGTATCTCATGTATTATAACAAAAACTTTTCTTTAACATCTATTGTATTTCAACATAAGTAATAATTGCTGCTACATCAGTCAATTATATTATATACTCAACTTGTTTTTTTGAATTTGCATACACAATCTGTGTTTCTAACACACAATGGATTCAACAGTAACAGTTCATATATGGTAGGTGGGACAGCTCTGTTTCATAGTTTTCTTCAGCCACCCTTCGCCGTTTTGTGTCCACTTCCACTTTGTAGAACAGCAAAGTTGTAATTCAAGCTATTAACATGAAAATATATACATAAAATCATATATACAAAAATATCTGAATAAATTCTTCAAAACTCACCACACCTTATATAATACTTACAGTTATCAATTCTTATGATTTCTTATAGAGGAAAATTATTCTTAGAAATCCTTTTTTAGGATCATGCAGTAGTCTCTGACTAGCTTGTGAAGTCCCAATCTTTTGAATACAGAGGCTTCCTTGCTCATTAATATACCAATGGCACCTTTGACTTAATCTTCTTAAAGTGACCCTCATAAAAAACCAGTGTAATCGCATACTGTGTTTAACCCATTGGGTTCCAGTGATCTAAGAAGGAAAATGAAGCGGGATTCTTGCTGAGCTAGTATCTTTTCTATGTTAGCTCTTTGATATCTGCATGGCTTGTATTGCCAAATGGCAAAGAAACAAAGATCCGTGTCTGCATGTTTAAATTTTTTAAAATGAGAAACAATGGGTGCTTCCAATACGTTGTTCCTTATGCGGGACAAATGTTTGGCAATTCCTATCTTAAGTGGTCTGGCTGGCTGTCCAATGTAAAATTTTTTACAAGGGCAGACTAGGACGTAAATCACATTTAATGAGTTGCAATTAGTAAAGATTTTGAGTTCAAAATTAAAACCTGTTTGTTCACAAGTAACGTTTTTTACATGGAACGCATATGTAAATTCTCAGCCATGGTGGTCGTTGGGAGGCCCAGAAAGGCATCTCCGATGTAATCCCATGGGATGAATAATCCACGCTGACTGGCTGCCCCACATCCTGTGCGTTTTGGCCGGTGCTCCAC
Source organism: Euleptes europaea (assembly GCF_029931775.1). NCBI lineage: Eukaryota > Metazoa > Chordata > Lepidosauria > Squamata > Sphaerodactylidae > Euleptes > Euleptes europaea. The sequence continues at coordinate 4,315,316 of NC_079316.1, forward strand.
CTCCGCCCACCTGCCATTTACCTGGGTGTTCACGGCCTCCCACTTCTCCTGTTCCTCCTAGCATCCATTTTGCCCTCACCTTGAGAGGTCAGACCCACCTCTGCCCTGAGACTATGCTGGTCAGAGCTATTGCCTGATGCTTCCTGAGAACTTAGGAGAGATCTGCCATGGTTAAACAGTCACCAGTCCTTTTGTCCCGGGCTCCAGCTGACCTTGAGCTGTTGCTCCTCGACAGACTGATCCCCAGACACGGGAAGCCAAGCTCATAGCTTCCACAACTGATGTTTACATTCCTGAAGGACCAAGATGGCACCTCATTAAAATGCCTGAGATGCAATCTAACACCATGATTTTAATCCTGATCCACAAACAATGACAATGACGCTCCTACTGATCCACTGGGGCAATCCTGAGGTGCCTCTTGACAAGGTGGGTAGGTGATTGTGGTGTGCCTTCTTTTGGTCTCTTTCTGCCTTTTTGATAACTTTTCCTCTCTCTCTTCGTAGCCATGAGAGTAACGGCATCCTTCCAGACAGAGGCTACTCAAGTGAAGGGGAAGGAGATGGGACAGCAGGACCCAGAAGGTCCTGGAATTGGCCAGAGATCAAGGAAAGGTCCCCATCCCATACAGGCAGAGAGTGGTTATGAATTCTGGGAGAGAGATGTGCCAAAGATCCTGGCTCAGGAAACGAGGACAGCAGACATCCAGAGCCGACGTTTCCGGCAGTTCTTTTACCATGAGGCCGATGGGCCCCGAGAGGTTTGCAGCCAGCTTCATGGACTTTGCAAGCACTGGCTGAAGCCGAAGAGGCACTCCAAGAAGCAGATGCTGGACCTGGTGATCCTGGAGCAGTTCCTGACCATCCTGCCCCCGGAAATGCAGTGCTGGGTCAGAGGATGCGGGCCAGAGACGAGTTCCCAGGCGGTGGCCCTGGCCGAAGGTTTCCTCTTGAGTCAGGCAGAGGAGAAGAGGCAGGCAGAAAAGGTGAGGGGGTTTCCTTCACATCCTTCAAGAAATGACCTTCTCATCGGGCTTCCCTGATAGCTATTGATACCTCTAGAGAATTGACTCAGCTGGGAAAACAACCAACCCTGATTCTGGCCTCTGTGCTTGAAGCAACTCTGTTGGTCGATGCAGGGGTGAAGATTCTGGGAGTGGGTCAGGATCCGTCTCCTCAGCCCGTTCCGTGCTTTCCTTACATGTCTCCTTTGCTGTTCTTTCAGATGTGGGAACCATGCATGAAGATGGAAGTAAAGTTTTCAGAGGCAGAAGGAGCTCTATCGGAGGAAGGACAGAAGGAGAAGGCGCAGAAGCATGCCCAAGATGCCCTCTCGCATGGTAAGGGTGCTTTGTGGAGGGATGGGATTAGGGCACATAGTGAAGTTGCTGGGTAGAGAAAGGAAATGGGAGAGCAGAGAGATTCATTTCATATTGATCTCATGTCCAGCCGAAATTGCACAAAGGAAATGCAAGCAAACAATTAGAGATGCAAAAAAAGGTTTTGAGGGACATATCGCTAAACACATCAAAACAAACAATAAGAAATTCTTTAAGTACATTAGGAGTAGGAAACCAGCTTGGGAAGCGGTTGGACCATTGAATGACAATCAAAATAAAGGAACCCTAAGGGAGGAAAAAGTGGTGGCTGAGAAACTACATGAATTCTCATCTGTCTTCACTGTTGAAGATATAGGGCCGATTCCTTCTCCTGAATAGAGGTTTTGGGGAGGGGAGAATGAGGAACTGAGGCAAATAGTGGTAACAAGGCAGGAAGTCCTAGAACATCTAGACAAACCGCAAACTAAGAAGTCGCAGGGAGCAGACAGTATACATCCTAGAGTTCCTCAAGAACATCAATGGGAAATTGCTGAACTCCTAACAGTAATACGTAACATGTCCCTTAGATCGGCCTCTGTACCAGGGGACTGGAGAGTAGCCAATATAATACCCATTTATAAAACAAGTTCTAGGGGGGACCCAGGAAATGTTAAGTTCTCGCACTGGGGGGATGTGAGCAGTGTGGTCCCTCGGGGACCGATGATTTACAACCTGTTCATCACTGACCAGGAATTGGGGATGAACTTTGAGGTGGCCAAGTTAGCAGATGACATCAAATTATTTAGGGTGGTTAAAACAAAATCGGACTGTGAAGACTGTGGCGGGAATCTTTTGACCCCCCACCTTCTAGTTCGTTGTGCATGGCCCTCTCTGCCTGCTTCACTTACCAAAAAGCAACCCAGAGAGATCTGGCTAGAAAAGGACCTTGCATCCATAGAAACATTCGTCCACAGTCATTCTTAAACATCATTCAAACCATATGAGCAGTAAACCATTCAGTTTTATTGAACTTGCAGAAAGAATCTAAAGCAAAGGAGAAAGCAATATTTAACATATATGACAGTACTTAACAAACATACATTTTGACAGACAACAGATACAGAGGCCCCTGGGTCACTTCCAGAGAGAGAGAGAGAGAGATGGCAACCATGCAAAGGGTCTGTGGTCTCTCAGTGGAAGGACAAAGAACTGGGGTTTTGGGTTGTTCCTTTATAGAGAGGAGAGGGGGTCCCATATGGCCCCTCCCTGTCACATTCTTAGGAAATGAGTTTTCTGCAAATCATGACTAAATTGTTTAGAAATATCTTGTTCCATAATAATTCCTTCAATGTCAGTTTTGATATCTGATTGTCTTGTCCATCCATCAATGTTCCCAAAACAATCTCCTCCTAGAGTGGGCAGACAATTTGCCGCCTTCTTCAACGGCCTTGATTTGGAGCACTCAATGTGCTTTGGTTGACTAGCTCCTGTGCCCTTTAGGGTCAAGAGCCTAATTAGAGCTGATGTCAGCTAAAAGGGCTGTTTTCTGAAAGTCAGGTTTTTGTGTGGTAAGCAGGTGGTCATTTCCAACCCAAACTCATTTAATATAAATTAATGATATATATTGAACATGAACTAATGTTCAATACTAAAAATTCTCGCGACAGTTCCCCCATTTTTGGGTTGGAATGACCCAAACTATTTAGCGGGTCGTGTCCTGAAGGTATAAATATTGCTGGCATACATGGTGTGAGGCAATAAAGCATATTTATAACAGAAATAAATAAGATTAGAATTATAATGTACACAAGTATGTTAATTCATCCTGTTAAACTTGGAAATTTATTTTGTACCTGGGGTTTGTGATTGCATAAGTGTAGTTGTGCAGGGCGCCTCCATTTTCCTATCAGCTAGCTGTAGCTAGCTCACCTCCCTGTATACTTTCTAATATATTCTCCTATCTGCCTACCCTCGTTCTGTGGAGCTTCTATAAAGCTCCTCCTTTAATGTGTGTGTGGGCGTTGCAAAGTGGTATAAGGTTGCTGGGTCTGTGAATAGATGTAATATATATTGGGACCGTTTTATTACAATTTGCTGTAGAGTTAAATGTTGTCATACTGAGGTCCCCCATTTGTTTATAACAAAGGCTTGCTTTGCATAAATTATGTCCAGGTTCAAGAGTCCTGGGGTATATTTAAATAACTAAATTTGGAATATTTCAGATTAGTTTGCTGGCTGGAACTGTGGACAGAACAGCCTTGTATTTTAAAGCTCTTTCACAGATTCAACAATTGCATACCTAAGCCCACACCGAAGCGAAAACAACATATTTCGCACCATCAATTGACATTCACAATCATTGCTTAGTACTAATTCAAAACACTGCACACACATGCATCTACAAGGTTCCCTAAAATGTTCTGGATTGTCGTGGGGTTTTGGGATTCCCTTTCTTTTTATTAAAAACCTCTTGGGGATTGGTGAGTGATTTCTTTCAAAGTCTTAATCAATGGGGATACTCCTGGCTATCTATCAAAAAAATGTTTCTTACTAATCTAGATGGGTAAACAATACTTTGTACATTTATTGTCAGCAAGTGTTCGTTGTAATAGATCAGAGACTCAAAGTTCAAAGCAAAATGAGGACAAACATGTAAAACAAAGTTTCAAGCAAAGTTCAAAACAAAAGGCTTCAAGGGTCATGAGGTGTCTCTGGTGGCTGGTGGGATGATGCAAAAAAAATATAGTTCACACTGGGGCACTGGACTGGTGGTTGCAGGAAGCCTCCTCTTGTAGCGTAAAGAGAGGCGGGGGAATTGGGCTAGGGTTCCCGTCTCCGGTTGTCGGCCTGGCTCTTGGCTGGCTCGTGCTGCTGTCGTCTCAGGGTTGACAAGCTTCTGTGCATGTGAAGCATGGTTGCACTGGACTTTGGTAGTATACCAGGAGCGGTTTGTGCGGCCCTCCCCACTGTGGCTGGAACTTGTTGTGCCTGCGCAATGTCAGTGTTCACACCAGGTCCCCTGGTTTGATTTATGCCACCGTCAGCCAGTACTGATTGTAAGTTCTGCACCTCTCCGTGGATGACCCTCAAAAGTATTGAAAAAGACAAAACATGTTTAGTAATCATGCTGCATTCCTCCGTTAGGCTGGTGTTGCGAGGAGGATTACAAGAATAATAAAACCAAAAAGCAAAATTAAAAATAAAACAGGGATTGTCTCATGGCTGTGGGAAATGGGCTTCCCTCCCCCGACAATCCAGTATAACTTAACTAATTAGTAAAAACTATCTATTACACAATCTAACTACATAACTTAACTAAATTAAAAGATTACAAGTTTCTCCAACCAACCTCCCCCCATTCCCAGGTGATTCATAAAATGAGGTGCCTGGGCTATTTTGTGCCCCCATTTGTAAAACCATGGCTTTCCATGTTGCCAAAAGAGGCTGCACGGTCTGCCAAGGCTTTTTCATAGATGGTAAAGGTAATTAGGTTTCCAGTAGCAACCGGAGTTCTCCCCCTCCTTCATATCCTGGGTGGCTGTGTGGCAGGCATATGCAGGAATGAAGGAGCTTGGGGGGGTCCAAACAGTGGAGTAGCAGTTCTATTAAAAGATTGGGGCTTTTTTAAAAGTTTCAAAAATGCCAAACATAAGATAAAGTAAAAATTAAAAAAAGGAAAAAATGCAAAATGACAACATGAAATAAAACGTATAAGTACACAGCCCAAAGTGGATATTCTCCTTCTAAAAGTTTTAATTTAGCATAGAACTGAGTACTGTCCTGCAAAAGTAATGTGCTAATCATTGTCCTGTAAGTATCAAGATAATGTGCAAATGAGGGTATGGTATGTTAATATGGAACCATTGTATCCTGAAGTGATCTGTTAATGTGTGTAATCCAAAGCTAATCTGCCTTTGTTGCCTTTGTTAGTCTGGAGGTTTTCAGAACAGGAAGCCAAGCCTTATTCATTCTTAAACTCTCCTCTTTTCTGTTAAAGTTGTGCTGATGTTTATGAATTTCAATGGCTTCTCTGTGCAATCTGACAAAATAGTTGGTAGAATTGTCTAGTCTTTCAGTGTCTTGGAATAAGACCCTGTGTCCTATTTGTGTCAGTCCATGTTCAGCCACTATTGATTTCTCAGGTTGGCCAAGTCTGCAGTATCTTTCATGTTCTTTTATCCTTGTTTGTATGCTGCGTTTTGTGGTCCAATGTAAACTTCTCCACAGCTGCAAGGTATACGATATACTCCTGCAGAGGTGGGGGGGTCTCTTTTGTCTTTTGCTGATCGTAGCATTTGTTGTATTTACTTGGTGGGTTTAAACACTGTTTGTAGGTTATGTTTTTTCAAAGGTTTCTCCATCCTATCAGTGACTCCTTTAATAAATGGCAGGAATACCTTTCCTATGGGAGACTGTTTTTCCTGAGTTTTCTGATTTTTGTTTGGTTTAATGGCCCTTCTGATTTCATTCTTGGAGTAGCCGTTTGCTAGCAGTGCATGATTTAGATGATTAGTTTCTTCCTTGAGAAACTGTGGTTCACAGATCCGTCTTGCACGGTCCATTAATGTTTTGATTATTCCTCTTTTCTGTCGGGGGTGGTGGTTGGAGTTTTTGTGTAAGTAGTGATCTGTGTGAGTTGGTTTCCGGTAGACCTTGTGACCTAACTGAAAGTTTGTTTTACGGATGACAAGGGTATCAAGAAATGGGAGTTTACCCTCAATTTCCTTTTCCATGGTAAACTGAATGTTTGGATGGATATTATTAAGATGGTTTAGAAAGTCCATTAATTTTTCTTCACCATGGCTCCAAATGGTAAATGTATCATCTACGAACCTGAACCAGACTGTAGGTTTGTAAGGTGCTGATTCTAATGCTGTCTTTTGAAAATTTTGAAATTTCCTGCATTGTGCAGGGGTTGGACTTGATGGCCCTGGTGGTCCCTTCCAACTCTATGATTCTATGATTCTAGAAGCTAAAATGACTAAACTGGGGCTATCATATTTTGGTCACGTCATGAGACGACAAGTGTCACTGGAAAAGACAGTCATGCTAAGAAAAGTTGAGGGCAGCAGAAAAAGAGGAAGACCCAACAAGAGATGGATTGACTCAATAAAGGAAGCCACAGCCTTCAATTTGCAATGAGCAAGGCTGTCAAAGATAGGACATTTTGGAGGACTTTCATTCATAGGGTCGCCATGAGTGGGAAGCGACTTGACGACAGTTAACACACACACATTTAGCTTGGAAAGAAGGTGGTTAAGGGGAGACATGATAGAGGTCTATAAAATTATGCATGGTATGGAAAGAGTGGACAGGGAGAAGTTTTTCTCCCTCTCCCATAATACTAGAACGTTGGGTCATCTGCTGAAGCTGGAGGGTGAGAGATTCAAAACAGATAAAAGGAAGTATTTCTTCACGCAACTCGTAGTTAAATTGTGCAACTCCCTGCCCCAGGATGTGGTAGTGATGGCTGCCAACTTGGAGGGCTTTAAGAGGGGAGTGGACATGTTCATGGAGGAGAGAGGTATTCATGACTTCTAGTCAAAATGGATACTCGTCATGATGCATATCTATTCTCTCCAGGATTCGAGGAGCATGCCTATTATCTTAGGTGCTGTGGAACACAGGCAGGATAATGCTGCTGCAGCTGACTTGTTTGTGGGCTTCCTGGAGGCCCCTGGTTGGCCACTGCATGAACAGATTGCTGGACGTGATGGACCTTGGTCTGATCCAGAATGGCCTTTCTGATGTTCTTACGAAAACCTGGACACAGGCGCTGTGGGAACCCGTTGATTTTACCCTAGAGTTTTCTGATGCACTAAAGTAATGTCTGGATTGTTGGGCAGACGTGACCGAGACCTGTTGTGCAACATCATTTCTGTCCCTTCTTTTTCTCCCCCCAGCTCAGACTCCTCAGGATAATGGCGTTTCTGGGCTTTTTGGTCTGATCCAGCAGGATTTGACATGTTTTTGAGCTCCAGAGTTCACAGGGGAAATTTCAAGTCTCAGAGAAGTTTGAAAAATGTCAGCAGCATTTAAGAGCAGGCCAAGGCTCATGGGTCTCTGGTGCTACTCTTGCCCCTCTCCCACTATTTACTAAAAAGTCATTGTGAATTTTCTTGAGTGTACATAATACATGCCCTGACCTGGATATCCCCAGGCTAGCCTGATCTCATCAGATCTCAGAAGCTAAGCAGGGTCAGCCCTGGTTAGTATTTGGAAGGGCAGTCTCCAAGGAACAACAGAAGCCATGAAAACTCTATGGGACCCCCAAAAGTCAGCTGTGAGTTGATGGCGCGCGCACACGCACACACACACACACACAAAATGTCCACGCTGGGAATTAGTGTGTGTGAAGCAGGATTCAAACAAGTAAATGAAATAGTAAGTCTAGGCTAACTTCCTTCCTCCCTTGTCTCCCTTGCAGGCAGTGGAGAGATGCTATTAAGCCATCATCTTTGCAGAGGTGTGGAAGTGGCTGCTTCACCTCTGGTCCAGGTAGCGAAGATGAGCGGGGAATGCCTGAGTCCCCCTTCCTTTCTCAGCGGGGGAGGGGTTGCTCCTGCAGTTGCTGATCTGGTGTTCAGGTGAGAGAGGCCCTGAACGCCTCTCCCTTTACTCATGCCAGGCTCTCCATCCTGCACCCTCCCAGAATGCCCCCTTCCAGAGAAATGTCTCTGCCTGTCTTGATTTCTGGCGAGGGAATCTGCTTTTTCTTTCAGTTTCCCATTTCCTTTGAGGAGGTGGCCGTGCATTTCACCGAGGCAGAGTGGGCCCTGCTGGATCCAGACCAGAGATCTCTCTACAAGGAAGTAATGCTGGAGAACTATGGGAGCATGGTCTCTCTGGGTAAGGCTCTTTCATGAGTGCTGCATGTGCAAATTGCTGCCATTGGGATGAAGCACAGATCAAAACATTGAATAGCAGCAATATATCGTTTTGAGTCCTGCTGGGAGCCTCGAGGTGCTGGCGTGGTAGCAAAAGCGATATTCAGCACGGGTGAGTAGGGTAACCTAAGGAGCCAGGCTGCCCCAGGGGCACCTGAGACCAGTGTTGTGAACATCATTCAAGCCAGAGAGTGTCCTGGCCTGAGATCAAGGTGGGCCTGAGAGGCCCTCAGGAAGACTCTGGAAGGGTCCACCTCCTAATTTCTCAGTTGCCAACCATTACAACACACTTTCCCCCCGGATGGGATTACAGTCATCCCCTCTAACTATGATCTGTAATGGATCCGTGCCCTAGCAAAAGCCACCTCATGGCTTTCATCACAACTCGAAGGAAACTCTCCATTTGCCTGAGTGGATATCACGGTAGGTATTTGTGGAGAGCCAGCATGGTGTAGTAACTGAGAATGGAGGACTCTAACGTAGACATCTGGGTTCAATTCCCCACTCCTCCACCTGAAGCCTGCTGGGTAACCTTGGGCCGGTCACAATTCCCTCAGAACTCTCTCAGCCTCACCTGCTTCACAAAGTGCCTGTTGTGGGGAGGGAAAGGAATTTGATTTGTAAGCTTTTTTGAGACTCTTCAGGGAAGAGAAAAGCAGGGTATAAAAAAACTGCAGCAGGTTTTCGTGTTGTCTTCAATTTTATGTGAATGTACACTTCAACGTACAGCTGGAGAAATCCACTGCAATGTTTTGAGCCTGGATGGAACTTAAAGAGAAAGTCAGACCTAATTGTGTGGTTTCTAATGGAATCTCTCTCTTTGTTCCAGCAAGGGATGATCAGTGGGATGAGGGAGATGAGGAACCACATCAGTTATTACCAGATATACACAAGAATGAATGCTCAGAGTGCGGAAAGAAATTCAGTCACAGTGGCCATCTTGAAGAGCATCTAAGAACCCACACAAGGGAGAAGCCTTTTGAGTGCTCAGAGTGTGGAAAGAGATTCAGTCACAGTGGCCATCTTCAGCAGTACCTAAGAACCCACACAGGGGAGAAGCCTTTGGAATGTTCAGAGTGTGGAAAGAGATTCAGTCACAGTAGCAGTCTTCGAAAGCACCTAAGAACCCACACAGGGGAGAAGCCTTTTGAATGTTCAGAGTGTGGAAAGAAATTCAGCGAGAGTGGCAATCTTCAACAGCACCTAAGAACCCACACAGGGGAGAAGCCTTATGAATGCTCGGAGTGTGGAAAGAGATTCAGTCAGAGTGGCCATCTTCAAGATCACATAAGAACCCACACAGGGGAGAAGCCGTTTGAATGCTCAGAGTGTGGAAAGAGATTCAGTCGGAGTGGCGGTCTTCAAAAGCACCTAAGAACCCACACAGGGGAGAAGCCTTTTGAATGCTCAGAGTGTGGAAAGAGATTCAGTCGGAGTGGCGGTCTTCAAAAGCATGTAAGAATCCACATAGGGGAGAAGCCTTTTGAATGCTCAGAGTGTGGAAAGAAATTCTATCAGAGTTGCAGTCTTCAAATGCACCAAAGAACCCACACAGGGGAGAAGCCTTTTGAATGCTCAGAGTGTGGAAAGAGATTCAGTCACAGTAGCCATCTTCAAAAGCACCTAAGAACCCACACAGGGGAGAAGCCTTATGAATGCTCAGAGTGTGGAAAGAGATTCAGACAGAGTGGCCATCTTCAACAGCACCAAAGAACCCACACAGGGGAGAAGCCTTTTGAATGCTCAGAGTGTGGAAAGAGATTCAATTACAGTGGGAATCTTCAACGGCATCAAAGAACTCACACCGGGGAGAATCCATTTGAATGCTCAGAGTGTGGAAAGAGGTTAAGTTGCAATGGCAGTCTTCAAAAGCACCAAAGAACCCACACAGGGGAGAAGCCTTTTGAATGCTCAGAGTGTGGAAAGAGATTCAATTACAGTGGGAGTCTTCAACGGCATCAAAGAACTCACACCGGGGAGAATCCATTTGAATGCTCAGAGTGTGGAAAGAGGTTAAGTTGCAATGGCAGTCTTCAAAAGCACCTAAGAACCCACACAGGGGAGAAGCCTTTTGAATGCTCAGAGTGTGGAAAGAGATTCAGTTGCAGTAGCTCTCTGCAAATGCATGTAAGATCCCATACAGGGAAGAAACCGTTTGAATGCTCAGAGTGTGGAAAGAGATTGAGTTGCAGTAGCCGTCTTCAAGATCACATAAGAACCCACACAGGGGAGAAGCCGTTTGAATGCTCAGAGTGTGGAAAGAGATTCCGTCACAGTGACAGTCTTCAAAAGCATCTAAGAACCCACACAGGGGAGAAGCCTTTTGAATGCTCAGAGTGTGGAAAGAGATTCCGTCACAGTAGCAGTCTTCAAAGCCATCTAAGAACCCACACAGGGGAGAAGCCTTTTGAATGCTCAGAGTGTGGAAAGAGATTCCGTCACAGTGGCAATCTTCAACAGCACAAAAGAACCCACACAGGGGAGAAGCCATTTGAATGCTCAGAATGAGGAACGAGATTTAATCAGAGTGGCAATCTTCAACAGCACCTAAGAGCCCACACAACCCATCTTTTGAAAACACTCCGTGTGTGGAAAGAAATTCAGTCAGAGCGGTAATTTTCAATTGAATCCAAAACCCCACATAAGGAAGAATCATGTAACTGCTTAGTCTGGGAAAAGAGGTTTTCTCTTATTTCATATCACAAAGACAACCTCAGACCATAGAAGGGTCTGAAGCCATGTAATCTCTTGTAAAGGGTTTCCTCTGCAGACAAACCTAACCATGTGTGGAGGGAAATAGTGTAAATGCTGGGACTATGGAAAAAGCTTTTGCCATGTTTGAAGCCTCTAATAGATCCCAAGGGCAGAAAGGAAGGATGGGCTCTGAGGGTGGTAGGAAATTTAAGACCAACTTATATATCATAAAAACATAAGAAAAGACATTCTGGCGAACCAGGTGCCTCCAGGAAGCCCACAAACAAGACAGCTGCAGCAGCATTATCCTGCTTGTGTTCCACAGCCCCTAATATAATAGGCATGCTCCTCTGATGCTGGAGAGAATAGGTTTGCATCATGACCAGTATCCATTTTTACTAGTTGCCATTAATAGCCCTATCGTCCATGAACATGTCCACTCCCACATGAAGCCAGCTGGGTGACCTTGGGCTAGTCACAGTTCTCTTCAGAGCTCTCTCATCCCCACCTACCTCACAGGGTATCTGTTGTGGGGAGGGGAACAAAAATGATTGTAAGCCAGTTTGATTTTGCCTTAAGTGGTAGAGAAAGTTGGCATATGAAAGCCAACTCTTCTTCTCTTAAAGCCTTCCAAGTTGGCAGTTATCATCACATCTTGGGGCAAGGAGTTTCACAGTTTAACAATGCGTTTTGTGAAGAAATACTTCCTGTTATCTGTTTTAAATCTCTCACCGTCCATCTTCAGCAGATGACCCCACATTCTAGTATTATGAGGGAGAAAAGCTTCTCCCTGTCCACGCTCTCCATACCATGCATAATTTTATAGACCTATCATGTCTGTCCTTAACGGCCTTCTTTGACTGTTAAACAGCCGTAAGCATTTTAACCACTCTTCTTAGGGCAGTTGCTCTAGCCCCCTGATCATTTTGGATGCTTTTTTCTGCTGGGGATTGAACCTGGGATCTTCTCCACCTCTAAATCACCCTGAGCTTTTTGGTCAGGGAGTCAGTAGAATGTCCCCAGTACTAAATTACCTTTGGGTCCTGGAATCATCACCCAAAAGGATTCTGTGGACGAGTCTGCTTTTTATATGGTTCCTAGTTTGACATTATGCCTTCCTTGATATCCCTGTCATTTCTATAGAGTTTGTATCCAGGGACGACTGTATTCCCCTGGTTCTTTCCCTTCCACCAGGTCTGTGTTTATCTTTAAAACAATGCACTCGAACTCCCCCATTTTCGCTCTCCAAGATATGCCAATGTTTCTTGATGATTTTATCAACTAAATGTGAGTGGGGGGGGGGAATTGTAGAGACCAAGTGATCTGATTCACATTGGTGGTTGAAATATTAGATGCTAACAGATTCACGTGGTTGTGAATTAGCCTGCGTCTGTGCTGCATTGAGAATATGAGGGGGAAAGTATATATACTGGTATATATTTTTCACTTGCCTATATAGATAGATGTTTTTACCTGATCCCTTACTTCATTTGTCTGCCTACTTGAATGCTTATGTTGTTCCCACCTGGTTTTTGTAATATATTTTGTGTATTAACCATACTGATCCATACATCCTTACATTGATTCACCATTAAGCCTGTGGGCAGTTGGAATTGTACCTATTATGGTCATATATTTGTATACAATTCTTATTGAGGTAAGCTTTATGTATAGCAATTGTCATTGCATTTTTATTGGTATTTTTACAGTAAACTTTGTATCAATATTGATGGCATAACTTATTGCTGTTCCAGGTCAATATTGTAGTATATAATATTGTATTTGATATAGAACAATATTTTTATAATGGTATGAATTTATGATAATAAAATGCAATTTTAATATTTTTGTATTATAATAATAATCTTTATTATACATAGAAATTGATCAGCTGATGAAGCCTTGGCGAAATGTGAATAACGAACTAGACAACACATCCATCTTCATTTTTTCCAGCTGTTCTAGTTGTTCATATGTCCTCAAAACTCTTGGACAATTGCACTTACCTGGAAGTTTGAACTCTGTAAAAGAAATTGTCAAGTTATTGATAAGCAACAACATTTAGTACTTACCTTATCTTTTTGATCCTTTGTATTTTGTGTATTGTTTGTTGTATGTGTTTTCACTGTACACCTCTTTGCACTTAATATATTTAATTGCATTGGAAATTTGTGCTGTTTTTGTTTTCTTCATATCACCTGGAGGTTGGCAACCCTGCACTGGTCGGATCAAGCAGGGCTCGTCTCATGTTCTTCAATTCCCAGGAATTTCCCCAGCCAGAGATGGCGACCCCATCCAATAAGGCAGAATCACAACAGTCTTCAGGAAGCGATCTAGCTGGTATTTTGATTTGCAAAACAGGGCAGGTGTTCCAGGAACGCAGGTGCCCAGTGCAACCCTTAAGCCACTTTGCTGGGAGTCGGCCCCACTGACTAGGCCTGAGGAGGATTCACAGTGGGTAGCCGTGTTAGTCTGTTTGCAGTAGTCAAAAAGGGCAAGAGTCCAGTAGCACCTTAAAGACTAACAAAAATATTTTCTGGTAGGGTATGAGCTTTCGTGAGCCACAGCTCACTTCTTCAGAAGAATCTGAAGAAGTGAGCTGTGGCTCACGAAAGCTCATACCCTACCAGAAAATATTTCAGAAGAATCTGAAGAAGTGAGCTGTGGCTCACGAAAGCTCATACCCTACCAGAAAATATTTTTGTTAGTCTTTAAGGTGCTACTGGACTCTTGCCCTTTTTGACTAGGCCTGAGGAGGTGTGAGCTCCAGGCTGGGATCACAGCTGGCTCCAAGGTCAAGTCGCTCAGACATTTGTTATGAGGGCTTGCGCTCCGTTGGCGCGACCACTGTAATCTGTCACGGGAACCAGGCTCGGCCTGGCCTCCAAGGGTGCCTTTGTGATGGATGTGTTCCTACCTGCCCGCTTCCCCTCCACCAGAGTCCTCGTACCTTTCCCTGTAATAGTAGAAAAGGGCCAGAGTCCAGTAGCACCTTAAAGACTAACAAAAATATTTTCTGGCAGGGTAGGAGCTTTCGTGAGCCACAGCTCACTTCTGTCTGCAGTAGTAGAAAAGGGCCAGAGTCCAGTAGCACCTGAAAGACCAACAAAAATATTTTCTGGTAGCCACAGCTCACGAAAGCTCCCACCCTACCAGAAAATATATTCTTATTACTCTTTCAGGTGCTACTGGACTCTGGCCCTTTTCTACTACTGCAGACAGACTAACACGGCGACCCACTGTAAAGTATACTAAAGATACTAAAGTAGCTGAAGAAGTGAGCTGTGGCTCAGGAAAGCTCCCACAATGCCAGAAAATATTCTTGTTAGTCTTTCAGGTGCTGCTGGACTCTTGCCCTGTTCTACTCCTGCAGACAGACAGACTAACACGGCGACCCACTGCGAACTCTCCCTGGACGTTTCTGCTCTGCACCTGATGCTTCCCGAACAAATAAGCTGCTTCTTAGACGACCCTGTCTGGTGACGGGGATTCGACAGGTGAACTCAGACCTTCCCGAAGGGCTCCGGGGAGACCCGCTCCGGATCGCTTGGCGTGATCTGGCTGGACTTGGCGTTAATTTCCTTTTCCCCATCTCAGCCCTGCCGTTGCCTGAGACGGCTGAACAGCCGGGGATCCCCCAGCACCGCCACCCCGTGCGGACTTACTCCCGAGCAATCCCACTGAGCTGCACAGGGCGTCTCTGAGCTGCAGCCTGGCCGGAATCCGCTCCCACCACCCGGCTCTGGCTGCGGATTCCTCATGGAAAGAGCGGGAGGCCCTTTCCCCCCTTCCTCTGCAGCACCGAAGGGGTTAAACCGAGCGAGCTGTTGGCTAGAGCGGCCGAGCGAGGAAGGGCGGCGAAGAGGGAAGGCTCCGTTTCCGGGGTAGGGGGCGGGGCACGGCTTTGCTCCCGAACTGCCGCAGTGTACCGGAAGAGGCGCCTCAGCGGGCCAAAGCCCTGCAGCCGGATCCTGGGGCGGTCTACTCGCAAGTAAGTCACGGGAGGGAGTGGGATAGGTTTCCCACCTTGGGAGAGAGAAAAGCTGCTCTCGCGAGGGTTCTCCGGGGGGGGGAGGGGGAGGGGAGTCGATTCGGTTCGGTTTAAACCGTTTCAAGATTTAATCGTTTCTCCGCTACCGGAAAAAAAACCGCCTCTGCAGAAAACCGGAGCCCCGGCCTGGGTGGCTCAGGAGCCCAGCAAGGTCAGGCCTGGATAGTGGCCATAAGAGCACAAGGAAGGCCCTGCTGGCTCAGACCCAGGAGGCCCATCAAGTCCAGCAGTCTGTTCACACGGTGGCCCACCAGGGGCCTCTGGGAAGCCCCCAAACAAGACGACTGCAGCAGCACCATCCTGCCTGTGTTCCACCGCACCCAAAATAAAAGGCCTGCTCCTCTGATCCTGGAGAGAACAGGTATGCTGCATGACCAGCATCCATTCCAACTAACAGCCATGAATGGCCCTCTCCTCCATGAACATGTCCACTCCCCTCTTAAAGCCCTCCAAGCTGGCAGCCATCACCACATCCTGGGGCAGGGAGTTCCACAATTTAACTATGCATTGTGTGAAAAAATACTTCCTTTTATCTGTTTTGAATCTCTCGCCCTCCAGCTTTAGCAGATGACCCCGTGTTCTAGTATTACCATGCATAATTTTATGGACCTCTATCATGTCTCCCCATAGCCACCTTCTTTCCAAGCTAAACATCCCTAAGCGTCCTAACCGCTCCCCATAGGACAGTTGCTGTAGTCCCCTAATCATTTTGGTTGCTCTTTTCTGCACCTTCTCAAGCTCTGTAATATCTTTTTTTAGGTGTGGTGACCAGAACTGTACACAGTATTCCAAGTGTGGTCTCACCGTAGATTTGTACAAGGGCAGGATGATACCAGCTGTTTTGTTCTCTATTCCTCGTCTAATTATGGCCAGCATGGAATTTGCCTTTTTTACAGCAGCCGCACACTGGGTTGACATCTTCATTGAACTATCCACTACCACCCCAAAATCCGTTTCTTGGTCTGTTGCTCCCAGCACAGATCCCATCAGTGTATATGTGAAGTTGGGATGTTTTGCCCCAATATGCATCACTTTACACTTACATTGAAATTCATTTGCCATTTTAATGCCCATTCTTCCGGTATGCAGAGATCCTTCTGGAGCTCTTCACAGTCCAATTTTGTTTTAACCACCCTAAATAATTTGGTGTCATCTGCAAACTTGGCTACTTCACTGTTTAACCCCAACTCCAGGTCATTGATGAACAGGTTAAAAAGCTCCGGTCCCAACACAGATCCCTGAGGCACCCCACTGCTCACATCCCGCCATTGGGACAACTGTCCATTGATTCCTACTCTCTGCTTCCTATTTTTCAGCCCGCTCTCAATCCATAAGAGGACTTGTCCTCTTATCCCGTGACTATGAAGTTTGCTTAGCAGTCTTTGGTGGGGGACTTTGTCAAAAGCTTTTTGGAAATCCAAATACACAGTATCCACAGGCTCATTCCTGTCCACATGCTTCTTGACGCTGTCAAAAAACTCTAATAGCTTAGTGAGACAGGACCTACCCTTACAGAAGACATGTTGGGTTTTGCCCCGCAAACCTTGCCCTTCTTTGTGCTTGACAATTCTATCTTTAATAATGCTTTCCACCAATTTACCCGGAACAGACTTTAAGCTAACTGGCCTGTAATTTCCTGGAACCTTTTTTATAAATGGGTGTTACATTGGCCATTCTCCAGTCCTCTGGTACAGAGGCTGATTGAAGGCAAATCTTTGTTAGAAGTTCAGCAATTTCCCATTTGAGTTCTTGAAGAACTCTAGGATGAATACCATCTGGTCCCTGTGACTTGTTAGTTTGCAGTTTGTCTAGACGTTTTAGGACTTCCTGCCTTGTTACCATTATTTGCTACAGTTCCTCATTTCCCCCTCTCCAAAATCTCTGTTCAGGAGAAGGAATCTGCCCTGTATCTTCAACAGTGAAGACAGATAAGAATTCATTTAGTGTTTCAGGAATCGCTTTATCCTCCCTTAGAGTTCCTTTACTCCCATTGTCATCCAATGGTCCAACCGCTTCCCTAACTGGTTTCCTACTCCTAATATACTTAAAGAATTTCTTACTGTTTGTTTTGATGTGTTTAGCAATATGCCCCTCAAAATCTTTTTTTGCATCTCTAATTATCTGCTTGCATTTCCTTTGTGCAAGTTTGTGTTTGCTTCTGTTTGCCTCGTTTGGGCAGACCTTCCAGTCTCTGAAGGAAGACTTTTTTCTCTCTGATTGCTTCCTTCCTTCTAGTGCTGGGATGAGAGACCCCCCCCCCCCAGGAAGCCCAGGGTCTCTGTGCAGAGAGAGGCAATGGCCAACCACCTCTGCTAGTCTCTTGCCTTGAAAGCCCTGCTGCTGGATCGCCCTAAGTTGGCTGCGACTTGACGGCACTTTCTACACAAACAGAAAAATGGTGGAGCCAAGTATTGCACTGTCTCTATATCAGTAGGCAAACTGATATAGAAAGGATATACCTCCCAACCTCCCCCAAGCCGCTCTAGCAACTCCAACTTTAGGTCTTCTTGGAGAACTCCTCTGCACTAGACCCTTTCAGTCTATTTTTAGAGCAGGCTACGGGAGGGAGATGGCTCTGCTGGGTTGAGTTGACGCCCTCCGTCTGAAAGTAGCCAAAGGTCAGGTCTCCCTGTTGCTCCCCTGGGATTGATCTGCAGCCTTTGACACAGTGGACGGGCCCATCTCGTTAAGGTGCCGGCATCAGGGGTTGTACATTGGACAGGTTCAACTCATTCCTCCTGGACTGGAACCAAAGAATTGCCACTTGAGTCTAGTTATCATCAATGTGGGACTTGCCACAGCATAGTGTAGTGGTCAAGAGTGGTGGAACCTCTCCTGGAGAACCGGGGTTCATTCATCACTCCTCCACAGGAAGCCTGCTGGGTGACCTCTCTCAGCCCCACCTACCTCCCAAGGTGCCCAAAGGGCCCATTCATTTCCCCCATTCTTGTGTAAGCACTTGTTCCCGTAGTAATCCCAAAAGCAACGTCCACAGGCAGGTAGTCCAAAAGAGAGTTGATTTATTGGTTAACATACAGGTATTCAGAGCTTGCAGGTATAGAAAGGCAGGAATGGGGGGCTGAGGGCATACAGTAGAATATATGGAGGAATATCAGTCCTACTGGTCATATCTAGATAGCACGGGTGGCATGGCAACCCTCCAGTCCGACGGGGCCAAGTTCCCAAGTACATCAAAGACTTTGGAAGAATGTAACAGTTACCAAAACAAACTGAGCACAGCATTTGCGAGATGCAAAACAATCCCAGCCTGAAAGCAGAGAGCAGGCCTGACATCTTGTCAGTCTTGATGTGAAGCCCTTAGGCCAGGTGTGGGGAACCTTTTTTCCACCAAGGGCCATTTGGATACTTACAGCATCATTCGCGGGCCATACAAAATTATCAACTTAAAAATTAGCCGGCCAAGCCCCAAGTAGGCAGTTGCCCCAGATGACCCCCCCCCCAGCACGGGCAAGCAGGCAGGCATCCAACCGGTGGCGCACTTGCTCACCTGGTGGCACAGGATGGTCTGTTGCACCACGGGAGGGGGCAGATCACCAGTCTTAGATCCTTCTGAGCTAGGGATCTGCCAGGACCCACGAAGGTGTTGACAATGCAGGGTTTTTTATATCTTTTGTTACTCGTGAGTAAAATAGGCTGTTGACTTACTACTCGTGAGTAAAATAGGGTGTTGACAATACTGTTTGTTTTGTATCTCATGTATTATAACAAAAACTTTTCTTTAACATCTATTGTATTTCAACATAAATAATAATTGCTGCTACATCAGTCAATTATATTATATACTCAACTTGTTTTTTTGAATTTGCATACACAATCTGTGTTTCTAACACACAATGGATTCAACAGTAACAGTTCATATATGGTAGGTGGGACAGCGCTGTTTCATAGTTTTCTTCAGCCACCCTTCGCCGTTTTGTGTCCACTTCCACTTTGTAGAACAGCAAAGTTGTAATTCAAGCTATTAACATGAAAATATATACATAAAATCATATATACAAAAATATCCGAATAAATTCTTCAAAACTCACCACACCTTATATAATACTTACAGTTATCAATTCTTATGATTTCTTATAGAGGAAAATTATTCTTAGAAATCCTTTTTTAGGATCATGCAGTAGTCTCTGACTAGCTTGTGAAGTCCCAATCTTTTGAATACAGAGGCTTCCTTGCTCATTAATATACCAATGGCACCTTTGACTTAATCTTCTTAAAGTGACCCTCATAAAAAACCAGTGTAATCGCATACTGTGTTTAACCCATTGGGTTCCAGTGATCTAAGAAGGAAAATGAAGCGGGATTCTTGCTGAGCTAGTATCTTTTCTATGTTAGCTCTTTGATATCTGCATGGCTTGTATTGCCAAATGGCAAAGAAACAAAGATCCGTGTCTGCATGTTTAAATTTTTTAAAATGAGAAACAATGGGTGCTTCCAATACGTTGTTCCTTATGCGGGACAAATGTTTGGCAATTCCTATCTTAAGTGGTCTGGCTGGCTGTCCAATGTAAAAATTTTTACAAGGGCAGACTAGGACGTAAATCACATTTAATGAGTTGCAATTAGTAAAGATTTTGAGTTCAAAATTAAAACCTGTTTGTTCACAAGTAACGTTTTTTACATGGAACGCATATGTAAATTCTCAGCCATGGTGGTCGTTGGGAGGCCCAGAAAGGCATCTCCGATGTAATCCCATGGGATGAATAATCCACGCTGACTGGCTGCCCCACATCCTGTGCATTTTGGCCGGTGCTCCACCTCCGCCCACCTGCCATTTACCTGGGTGTTCACGGCCTCCCACTGCTCCTGTTCCTCCTAGCATCCATTTTGCCCTCACCTTGAGAGGTCAGACCCACCTCTGCCCTGAGACTATGCTGGTCAGAGCTATTGCCTGATGCTTCCTGAGAACTTAGGAGAGATCTGCCATGGTTAAACAGTCACCAGTCCTTTTGTCCCGGGCTCCAGCTGACCTTGAGCTGTTGCTCCTCGACAGACTGATCCCCAGACACGGGAAGCCAAGCTCATAGCTTCCACAACTGATGTTTACATTCCTGAAGGACCAAGATGGCACCTCATTAAAATGCCTGAGATGCAATCTAACACCATGATTTTAATCCTGATCCACAAACAATGACAATGACGCTCCTACTGATCCACTGGGGCAATCCTGAGGTGCCTCTTGACAAGGTGGGTAGGTGATTTTGGTGTGCCTTCTTTTGGTCTCTTTCTGCCTTTTTGATAACTTTTCCTCTCTCTCTTCGTAGCCATGAGAGTAACGGCATCCTTCCAGACAGAGGCTACTCAAGTGAAGGGGAAGGAGATGGGACAGCAGGACCCAGAAGGTCCTGGAATTGGCCAGAGATCAAGGAAAGGTCCCCATCCCATACAGGCAGAGAGTGGTTATGAATTCTGGGAGAGAGATGTGCCAAAGATCCTGGCTCAGGAAACGAGGACAGCAGACATCCAGAGCCGACGTTTCCGGCAGTTCTTTTACCATGAGGCCGATGGGCCCCGAGAGGTTTGCAGCCAGCTTCATGGACTTTGCAAGCACTGGCTGAAGCCGAAGAGGCACTCCAAGAAGCAGATGCTGGACCTGGTGATCCTGGAGCAGTTCCTGACCATCCTGCCCCCGGAAATGCAGTGCTGGGTCAGAGGATGCGGGCCAGAGACGAGTTCCCAGGCGGTGGCCCTGGCCGAAGGTTTCCTCTTGAGTCAGGCAGAGGAGAAGAGGCAGGCAGAAAAGGTGAGGGGTTTCCTTCACATCCTTCAAGAAATGACCTTCTCATCGGGCTTCCCTGATAGCTATTGATACCTCTAGAGAATTGACTCAGCTGGGAAAACAACCAACCCTGATTCTGGCCTCTGTGCTTGAAGCAACTCTGTTGGTCGATGCAGGGGTGAAGATTCTGGGAGTGGGTCAGGATCCGTCTCCTCAGCCCGTTCCGTGCTTTCCTTACATGTCTCCTTTGCTGTTCTTTCAGATGTGGGAACCATGCATGAAGATGGAAGTAAAGTTTTCAGAGGCAGAAGGAGCTCTATCGGAGGAAGGACAGAAGGAGAAGGCGCAGAAGCATGCCCAAGATGCCCTCTCGCATGGTAAGGGTGCTTTGTGGAGGGATGGGATTAGGGCACATAGTGAAGTTGCTGGGTAGAGAAAGGAAATGGGAGAGCAGAGAGATTCATTTCATATTGATCTCATGTCCAGCCGAAATTGCACAAAGGAAATGCAAGCAAACAATTAGAGATGCAAAAAAAGGTTTTGAGGGACATATCGCTAAACACATCAAAACAAACAATAAGAAATTCTTTAAGTACATTAGGAGTAGGAAACCAGCTTGGGAAGCGGTTGGACCATTGAATGACAATCAAAATAAAGGAACCCTAAGGGAGGAAAAAGTGGTGGCTGAGAAACTACATGAATTCTCATCTGTCTTCACTGTTGAAGATATAGGGCCGATTCCTTCTCCTGAATAGAGGTTTTGGGGAGGGGAGAATGAGGAACTGAGGCAAATAGTGGTAACAAGGCAGGAAGTCCTAGAACATCTAGACAAACCGCAAACTAAGAAGTCGCAGGGAGCAGACAGTATACATCCTAGAGTTCCTCAAGAACATCAATGGGAAATTGCTGAACTCCTAACAGTAATACGTAACATGTCCCTTAGATCGGCCTCTGTACCAGGGGACTGGAGAGTAGCCAATATAATACCCATTTATAAAACAAGTTCTAGGGGGGACCCAGGAAATGTTAAGTTCTCGCACTGGGGGGATGTGAGCAGTGTGGTCCCTCGGGGACCGATGATTTACAACCTGTTCATCACTGACCAGGAATTGGGGATGAACTTTGAGGTGGCCAAGTTAGCAGATGACATCAAATTATTTAGGGTGGTTAAAACAAAATCGGACTGTGAAGACTGTGGCGGGAATCTTTTGACCCCCCACCTTCTAGTTCGTTGTGCATGGCCCTCTCTGCCTGCTTCACTTACCAAAAAGCAACCCAGAGAGATCTGGCTAGAAAAGGACCTTGCATCCATAGAAACGTTCGTCCACAGTCATTCTTAAACATCATTCAAACCATATGAGCAGTAAACCATTCAGTTTTATTGAACTTACAGAAAGAATCTAAAGCAAAGGAGAAAGCAATATTTAACATATATGACAGTACTTAACAAACATACATTTTGACAGACAACAGATAAAGAGGCCCCTGGGTCACTTCCAGAGAGAGAGACAGAGATGGCAACCATGCAAAGGGTCTGTGGTCTCTCAGTGGAAGGACAAAGAACTGGGGTTTTGGGTTGTTCCTTTATAGAGAGGAGAGGGGGTCCCATATGGCCCCTCCCTGTCACATTCTTAGGAAATGAGTTTTCTGCAAATCATGACTAAATTGTTTAGAAATATCTTGTTCCATAATAATTCCTTCAATGTCAGTTTTGATATCTGATTGTCTTGTCCATCCATCAATGTTCCCAAAACAATCTCCTCCTAGAGTGGGCAGACAATTTGCCGCCTTCTTGAACGGCCTTGATTTGGAGCACTCAATGTGCTTTGGTTGACTAGCTCCTGTGCCCTTTAGGGTCAAGAGCCTAATTAGAGCTGATGTCAGCTAAAAGGGCTGTTTTCTGAAAGTCAGGTTTTTGTGTGGTATGCAGGTGGTCATTTCCAACCCAAACTCATTTAATATAAATTAATGATATATATTGAACATGAACTAATGTTCAATACTAAAAATTCTCGCGACAGTTCCCCCATTTTTGGGTTGGAATGACCCAAACTATTTAGCGGGTTGTGTCCTGAAGGTATAAATATTGCTGGCATACATGGTGTGAGGCAATAAAGCATATTTATAACAGAAATAAATAAGATTAGAATTATAATGTACACAAGTATGTTAATTCATCCTGTTAAACTTGGAAATTTATTTTGTACCTGGGGTTTGTGATTGCATAAGTGTAGTTGTGCAGGGCGCCTCCATTTTCCTATCAGCTAGCTGTAGCTAGCTCACCTCCCTGTATACTTTCTAATATATTCTCCTATCTGCCTACCCTCGTTCTGTGGAGCTTCTATAAAGCTCCTCCTTTAATGTGTGTGTGGGCGTTGCAAAGTGGTATAAGGTTGCTGGGTCTGTGAATAGATGTAATATATATTGGGACCGTTTTATTACAATTTGCTGTAGAGTTAAATGTTGTCATACTGAGGTCCCCCATTTGTTTATAACAAAGGCTTGCTTTGCATAAATTATGTCCAGGTTCAAGAGTCCTGGGGTATATTTAAATAACTAAATTTGGAATATTTCAGATTAGTTTGCTGGCTGGAACTGTGGACAGAACAGCCTTGTATTTTAAAGCTCTTTCACAGATTCAACAATTGCATACCTAAGCCCACACCGAAGCGAAAACAACATATTTCGCACCATCAATTGACATTCACAATCATTGCTTAGTACTAATTCAAAACACTGCACACACATGCATCTACAAGGTTCCCTAAAATGTTCTGGATTGTCGTGGGGTTTTGGGATTCCCTTTCTTTTTATTAAAAACCTCTTGGGGATTGGTGAGTGATTTCTTTCAAAGTCTTAATCAATGGGGATACTCCTGGCTATCTATCAAAAAAATGTTTCTTACTAATCTAGATGGGTAAACAATACTTTGTACATTTATTGTCAGCAAGTGTTCGTTGTAATAGATCAGAGACTCAAAGTTCAAAGCAAAATGAGGACAAACATGTAAAACAAAGTTTCAAGCAAAGTTCAAAACAAAAGGCTTCAAGGGTCATGAGGTGTCTCTGGTGGCTGGTGGGATGATGCAAAAAAAATATAGTTCACACTGGGGCACTGGACTGGTGGTTGCAGGAAGCCTCCTCTTGTAGCATAAAGAGAGGCGGGGGAATTGGGCTAGGGTTCCCGTCTCCGGTTGTCGGCCTGGCTCTTGGCTGGCTCGTGCTGCTGTCGTCTCAGGGTTGACAAGCTTCTGTGCATGTGAAGCATGGTTGCACTGGACTTTGGTAGTATACCAGGAGCGGTTTGTGCGGCCCTCCCCACTGTGGCTGGAACTTGTTGTGCCTGCGCAATGTCAGTGTTCACACCAGGTCCCCTGGTTTGATTTATGCCACCGTCAGCCAGTACTGATTGTAAGTTCTGCACCTCTCCGTGGATGACCCTCAAAAGTATTGAAAAAGACAAAACATGTTTAGTAATCATGCTGCATTCCTCCGTTAGGCTGGTGTTGCGAGGAGGATTACAAGAATAATAAAACAAAAAGCAAAATTAAAAATAAAACAGGGATTGTCTCATGGCTGTGGGAAATGGGCTTCCCTCCCCCGACAATCCAGTATAACTTAACTAATTAGTAAAGACTTAACTATCTATTACACAATCTAACTACATAACTTAACTAAATTAAAAGATTACAAGTTTCTCCAACCAACCTCCCCCCATTCCCAGGTGACTCATAAAATGAGGTGCCTGGGCTATTTTGTGCCCCCATTTGTAAAACCATGGCTTTCCATGTTGCCAAAAGAGGCTGCACGGTCTGCCAAGGCTTTTTCATAGATGGTAAAGGTAATTAGGTTTCCAGTAGCAACCGGAGTTCTCCCCCTCCTTCATATCCTGGGTGGCTGTGTGGCAGGCATATGCAGGAATGAAGGAGCTTGGGGGGTCCAAACAGTGGAGTAGCAGTTCTATTAAAAGATTGGGGCTTTTTAAAAAGTTTCAAAAATGCCAAACATAAGATAAAGTAAAAATTAAAAAAAGGAAAAAATGCAAAATGACAACATGAAATAAAACGTATAAGTACACAGCCCAAAGTGGATATTCTCCTTCTAAAAGTTTTATTTAGCATAGAACTGAGTACTGTCCTGCAAAAGTAATGTGCTAATCATTGTCCTGTAAGTATCAAGATAATGTGCAAATGAGGGTATGGGATGTTAATATGGAACCATTGTATCCTGAAGTGATCTGTTAATGTGTGTAATCCAAAGCTAATCTGCATGGCTATTGTTGACTGTTGCCTTTGTTAGTCTGGAGGTTTTCAGAACAGGAAGCCAAGCCTTATTCATTCTTAAACTCTCCTCTTTTCTGTTAAAGTTGTGCTGATGTTTATGAATTTCAATGGTTTCTCTGTGCAATCTGACAAAATAGTTGGTAGAATTGTCCAGTCTTTCAGTGTCTTGGAATAAGACCCTGTGTCCTATTTGTGTCAGTCCATGTTCAGCCACTATTGATTTCTCAGGTTGGCCAAGTCTGCAGTATCTTTCATGTTCTTTTATCCTTGTTTGTATGCTGCGTTTTGTGGTCCAATGTAAACTTCTCCACAGCTGCAAGGTATACGATATACTCCTGCAGAGGTGAGGGGGTCTCTTTTGTCTTTTGCTGATCGTAGCATTTGTTGTATTTTCTTGGTGGGTTTAAACACTGTTTGTAGGTTATGTTTTTTCAAAGGTTTCTCCATCCTATCAGTGACTCCTTTAATAAATGGCAGGAATACCTTTCCTATGGGAGACTGTTTTTCCTGAGTTTTCTGATTTTTGTTTTGTTTAATGGCCCTTCTGATTTCATTCTTGGAGTAGCCGTTTGCTAGCAGTGCATGATTTAGATGATTAGTTTCTTCCTTGAGAAACTGTGGTTCACAGATCCGTCTTGCACGGTCCATTAATGTTTTGATTATTCCTCTTTTCTGTCGGGGGTGGTGGTTGGAGTTTTTGTGTAAGTAGTGATCTGTGTGAGTTGGTTTCCGGTAGACCTTGTGACCTAACTGAAAGTTTGTTTTACGGATGACAAGGGTATCAAGAAATGGGAGTTTACCCTCAATTTCCTTTTCCATGGTAAACTGAATGTTTGGATGGATATTATTAAGATGGTTTAGAAAGTCCATTAATTTTTCTTCACCATGGCTCCAAATGGTAAATGTATCATCTACGAACCTGAACCAGACTGTAGGTTTGTAAGGTGCTGATTCTAATGCTGTCTTTTGAAAATTTTGAAATTTCCTGCATTGTGCAGGGGTTGGACTTGATGGCCCTGGTGGTCCCTTCCAACTCTATGATTCTATGATTCTAGAAGCTAAAATGACTAAACTGGGGCTATCATATTTTGGTCACGTCATGAGACGACAAGTGTCACTGGAAAAGACAGTCATGCTAAGAAAAGTTGAGGGCAGCAGAAAAAGAGGAAGACCCAACAAGAGATGGATTGACTCAATAAAGGAAGCCACAGCCTTCAATTTGCAATGAGCAAGGCTGTCAAAGATAGGACATTTTGGAGGACTTTCATTCATAGGGTCGCCATGAGTGGGAAGCGACTTGACGACAGTTAACACACACACATTTAGCTTGGAAAGAAGGTGGTTAAGGGGAGACATGATAGAGGTCTATAAAATTATGCATGGTATGGAAAGAGTGGACAGGGAGAAGTTTTTCTCCCTCTCCCATAATACTAGAACGTTGGGTCATCTGCTGAAGCTGGAGGGTGAGAGATTCAAAACAGATAAAAGGAAGTATTTCTTCACGCAACTCGTAGTTAAATTGTGCAACTCCCTGCCCCAGGATGTGGTAGTGATGGCTGCCAACTTGGAGGGCTTTAAGAGGGGAGTGGACATGTTCATGGAGGAGAGAGGTATTCATGACTTCTAGTCAAAATGGATACTCGTCATGATGCATATCTATTCTCTCCAGGATTCGAGGAGCATGCCTATTATCTTAGGTGCTGTGGAACACAGGCAGGATAATGCTGCTGCAGCTGACTTGTTTGTGGGCTTCCTGGAGGCCCCTGGTTGGCCACTGCATGAACAGATTGCTGGACGTGATGGACCTTGGTCTGATCCAGAATGGCCTTTCTGATGTTCTTACGAAAACCTGGACACAGGCGCTGTGGGAACCCGTTGATTTTACCCTAGAGTTTTCTGATGCACTAAAGTAATGTCTGGGTTGTTGGGCAGACGTGACCGAGACCTGTTGTGCAACATCATTTCTGTCCCTTCTTTTTCTCCCCCCAGCTCAGACTCCTCAGGATAATGGCGTTTCTGGGCTTTTTGGTCTGATCCAGCAGGATTGCTGACATGTTTTTGAGCTCCAGAGTTCACAGGGGAAATTTCAAGTCTCAGAGAAGTTTGAAAAATGTCAGCAGCATTTAAGAGCAGGCCAAGGCTCATGGGTCTCTGGTGCTACTCTTGCCCCTCTCCCACTATTTACTAAAAAGTCATTGTGAATTTTCTTGAGTGTACATAATACATGCCCTGACCTGGATATCCCCAGGCTAGCCTGATCTCATCAGATCTCAGAAGCTAAGCAGGGTCAGCCCTGGTTAGTATTTGGAAGGGCAGTCTCCAAGGAACAACAGAAGCCATGAAAACTCTATGGGACCCCCAAAAGTCAGCTGTGAGTTGATGGCGCGCGCGCACGCACACACACACACACACAAAATGTCCACGCTGGGAATTAGTGTGTGTGAAGCAGGATTCAAACAAGTAAATGAAATAGTAAGTCTAGGCTAACTTCCTTCCTCCCTTGTCTCCCTTGCAGGCAGTGGAGAGATGCTATTAAGCCATCATCTTTGCAGAGGTGTGGAAGTGGCTGCTTCACCTCTGGTCCAGGTAGCGAAGATGAGCGGGGAATGCCTGAGTCCCCCTTCCTTTCTCAGCGGGGGAGGGGTTGCTCCTGCAGTTGCTGATCTGGTGTTCAGGTGAGAGAGGCCCTGAACGCCTCTCCCTTTACTCATGCCAGGCTCTCCATCCTGCACCCTCCCAGAATGCCCCCTTCCAGAGAAATGTCTCTGCCTGTCTTGATTTCTGGCGAGGGAATCTGCTTTTTCTTTCAGTTTCCCATTTCCTTTGAGGAGGTGGCCGTGCATTTCACCGAGGCAGAGTGGGCCCTGCTGGATCCAGACCAGAGATCTCTCTACAAGGAAGTAATGCTGGAGAACTATGGGAGCATGGTCTCTCTGGGTAAGGCTTTTTCATGAGTGCTGCATGTGCAAATTGCTGCCATTGGGATGAAGCACAGATCAAAACATTGAATAGCAGCAATATATCGTTTTGAGTCCTGCTGGGAGCCTCGAGGTGCTGGCGTGGTAGCAAAAGCGATATTCAGCACGGGTGAGTAGGGTAACCTAAGGAGCCAGGCTGGCCCAGGGGCACCTGAGACCAGTGTTGTGAACATCATTCAAGCCAGAGAGTGTCCTGGCCTGAGATCAAGGTGGGCCTGAGAGGCCCTCAGGAAGACTCTGGAAGGGTCCACCTCCTAATTTCTCAGTTGCCAACCATTACAACACACTTTCCCCCCGGATGGGATTACAGTCATCCCCTCTAACTATGATCTGTAATGGATCCGTGCCCTAGCAAAAGCCACCTCATGGCTTTCATCACAACTCGAAGGAAACTCTCCATTTGCCTGAGTGGATATCACGGTAGGTATTTGTGGAGAGCCAGCATGGTGTAGTAACTGAGAATGGAGGACTCTAACGTAGACATCTGGGTTCAATTCCCCACTCCTCCACCTGAAGCCTGCTGGGTAACCTCAGAACTCTCTCAGCCTCACCTGCTTCACAAAGTGCCTGTTGTGGGGAGGGAAAGGAATTTGATTTGTAAGCTTTTTTGAGACTCTTCAGGGAAGAGAAAAGCAGGGTATAAAAAACTGCAGCAGGTTTTCGTGTTGTCTTCAATTTTATGTGAATGTACACTTCAACGTACAGCTGGAGAAATCCACTGCAATGTTTTGAGCCTGGATGGAACTTAAAGGGAAAGTCAGACCTAATTGTGTGGTTTCTAATGGAATCTCTCTCTTTGTTCCAGCAAGGGATGATCAGTGGGATGAGGGAGATGAGGAACCACATCAGTTATTACCAGATATACACAAGAATGAATGCTCAGAGTGCGGAAAGAAATTCAGTCACAGTGGCCATCTTGAAGAGCATCTAAGAACCCACACAGAGGAGACGCCTTTAGAATGCTCAGAGTGTGGAAAGAGATTCAGTCGCAGTGACAGTCTTCGAAAGCAACTAAGAACCCACACAGGGAAGAAGCCTTTTGAATGTTCAGATTGTGGAAAGAGATTCAGCAGCAGTGGACGTCTTCAAAAGCACCTAAGAACCCACACAAGGGAGAAGCCTTTTGAGTGCTCAGAGTGTGGAAAGAGATTCAGTCACAGTGGCCATCTTCAAAAGCACCTAAGAACCCACACAGGGGAGAAGCCTTTTGAATGCTCAGAGTGTGGAAAGAGATTCAGACACAGTGGCCATCTTCAGCAGCACCTAAGAACCCACACAGGGGAGAAGCCTTTTGAATGTTCAGAGTGTGGAAAGAGATTCAGTCACAGTAGCAATCTTCGAAAGCACCTAAGAACCCACACAGGGGAGAAGCCTTTTGAATGTTCAGAGTGTGGAAAGAAATTCAGCGAGAGTGGCAATCTTCAACAGCACCTAAGAACCCACACAGGGGAGAAGCCTTATGAATGCTCGGAGTGTGGAAAGAGATTCAGTCAGAGTGGCCATCTTCAAGATCACATAAGAACCCACACAGGGGAGAAGCCGTTTGAATGCTCAGAGTGTAGAAAGAGATTCAGTCACAGTAGCCATCTTCAAAAGCACCTAAGAACCCACACAGGGGAGAAGCCTTTTGAATGCTCAGAGTGTGGAAAGAGATTCAGTCGGAGTGGTGGTCTTCAAAAGCATGTAAGAATCCACACAGGGGAGAAGCCTTTTGAATGCTCAGAGTGTGGAAAGAAATTCTATCAGAGTTGCAGTCTTCAAAAGCATCTAAGAACCCACACAGAGGAGACGCCTTTTGAATGCTCAGAGTGTGGAAAGAGATTCAGTCACAGTGGCAGTCTTCAAAAGCACCTAAGAACCCACACAGGGGAGAAGCCTTTTGAATGCTCAGAGTGTGGAAAGAGATTCAGTCACAGTGGCCATCTTCAAAAGCACCTGAGAACCCACACAGGGGAGAAACCTTTTGAATGCTCAGAGTGCGGAAAGAGATTCAGTCAGAGTGGCCATCTTCAAAAGCACCTAAGAACCCACACAGGGGAGAAGCCTTTTGAATGCTCAGAGTGCGGAAAGAGATTCAGTCAGAGTGGCCATCTTCAAAAGCACCTAAGAATCCACACAGGGGAGAAGCCTTTTGAATGTTCAGAGTGTGGAAAGAAATTCAGCGAGAGTGGCAATCTTCAAAAGCACCTAAGAACCCACACAGGGGAGAAGCTTTATGAATGCTTAGAGTGTGGAAAGAGATTCAGTCAGAGTGGCCATCTTCAAGATCACATAAGAACCCACACAGGGGAGAAGCCTTTTGAATGCTCAGAGTGTGGAAAGACATTCAGTCAGTGGGGTGCTCTTCAAAAGCATCTAATATTCCACACAGGGGAGAAGCCTTTTGAATGCTCAGAGTGTGGAAAGACATTCAGTCAGTGGGGTGCTCTTCAAAAGCATCTAATATCCCACACAGCAGGAGTAGCAGGAGCTGTCCGTATTAATTTTTGGGAGGAAGGAGGAGCTGATGGTGGGGGTGCTTAATGTACGTTTGTGTTTCAGCATATCTTTGCAGTGAGGAAGGAGGCAGGCAAGTGGCCAGCCCCCAACTTTTTATTTGTTTATTTATGGTCTGTGACCGCAGTCTTGGACCAGAGAAGGGAAAGGGAAACGGGGCAGGGATGAGGGACATAAAAACATAAGGCATAAAAACAATACTAAATTAAATTAAACAGTGCTAAAAAAAACCCAGTTGTTAGCCCTGGGGTTAAAATTTCCTAACTAAACTAGATTAGGGGCAGAGCAAACTGACTAGAGGTTGCCAAAGGTAACTTTAGAGAAATATGCTTGTGCATTTCTACATGGGTATGCCCCCTCCACCTCTTCAGCAGCCTTCCATGCTGTTAAAAATACAGAAGGAGAGACATAGACACCAAGCCAGAGAGAGAGGCTTGTTCCCCTTGCCTTTCCACAGAACAGGAAAGTCAGAAATGAAGCAGAAACACTGGCTGACCTATATTTTCACTGCAAAAAGTTAAAAAAAAATTCCCATGAAGAGTCCAGCAGGCTTTCAACCCCATTCTTTCCTACAGTCTCAAATTGTGAAAAAACACACACACGCACACACACACACACACACAGAGAGAGAGAGAGAGAGAGAGAGAGAGATAAAGGTGCGAAAGGAAGACTGCTTCCTTATCTGCAGAGGTGTATGTGTGTGGGGGGAGAACCAGCCTTACAAAGCATGCCTGAGGAGGCTGGGGTTAGAGAAAATTAAAACTTTCCAAAACTAACTCAGTTTGCAGACCAGAGTTGTGCTCCCCTCTTAAGACCCTCAAGCAATGAGAGGGGAGGAGCACCTCATCGCAAAGCTTAAAAGCGAAGGGAGGGGGGGGGCTTAGGGAAGCATGTGATCAAGCTAACCTTTTACAAGCGTACTTCCAAGCCATGTGCTCGCAGATTCCAGTAAGCCACAGAGCAGCCTTATCATTAGGAGAGCACAACATGTGGTCTGTTGATTCACTGAACTCTGCATCAGAGACAACCTATGTCTCATGATTGATTGATCCTTTGCAAGCTGTTGCATCTTGGGAAGAAGGGAAAAATGCAGACCTCCTTTGTTAAGAATTCAGGGGGGGACACTATTTTTGGCCTTCTTTGCCAGCGTGCACACTGGGAATGGGGGCTGAACTGTGATCCCGCTGAAAAGTACAGTGGGAGTTAGTAAAGCATCTCTGGGAGAGCACATGACTTTTGTTTACAAAAGAAGGCTCCTGTAACTTTTCCAGTAGGCTGCACCTTTGGGGGGAAAGCACTTTTAAAAGAACAAAGTCTCCAAAAACAGAAACAAACATGCACACACACTCCATTGTGCTGCACCCCTCAAGAGACTGAACAATGAGCCTGTATTTGAAATGTGTTTTTTTAAGTCTAGCACAAACAGCCAGCTCTGCAAGGTGGGGCTGATTGACCCAACTTGCTGAGAGAGCATTACAGAGAGCTGAGATTTCACACACAGGTTTGGGGGCAGACTAGAGAGGCACACCATAAGGTCATTCAGTTTTTGAATACTACAAAAGGACTTCTTAATGAAATGTCTTATAATAGAACTTATTAATGAAATGTCTTATAATAGAGCAGGGGTGGGGAACCTTTTTCCTGCAAAGGGCCATTTGCATATTTATAGCATCATTCGGGGGCCATACCAGGTGTAGCTCTCCTGGCAGTGGGGGGGAGATGCTAGGGTTGCCAGGTCTCCAGCCACCACCTGGAAGTTGGCAACCCTGGTAGAGGAAGGGAGGAGGAGTTATGGAGAAAGGAAGGAACTGGGAAAGGAAAGAGAACGAAGGAAGGAAGGAGAGAGAAAGAAAGAGGAAGAAACTAGGAAAGGGAAGGAACTGGGGAAGAAAGGATGGAAGGAAGGAAGAAAGTGGGGGGAGGGACAGAGAAAGAAAGAAAAAGGAAGGAACTGGGAAAGGTAAGAGAAGGAAGGAACTGGGGAAGAAAGGATGGGAGGAAGGAAGGGGAGGGGGTGAAAGAAAAGACTGAGGGAGACAGCAGGCCCTTCTCTGGCGGATGCGCGGCTGTTGAGGGGCTGCCTGGCCCTCCGCAAGTGCCCTGAGGAGGAGGAGACAGGCGAAAACCGCCGGGAAGAGGCGCCTGAGAACGATGGCGGCGGCTGTGGCCTGGAGCTGGTCTTTTGGGAGCCGTCTGAGGGGGATGAGGAGGAGGAAGGCGGTGAGGAGCTGCTGCTGGAGCCTGGAGGAGGAGGCCCGGCCTCCTTGCCGCTGGCCTCCCTGCCGCCTGTCAGCTGTTGGGGGGCGGGAGAAAGAGGAAGAAGCCAGCCGCATGCGTGGCACAAAGCCTTCAGCCCTGCTGATGCGCGCGCGTATGCAGGTGGGGGGAGAAAGGCGGTGTGTTGGCCGCTCTTCCCTGCCGGCCCCCCTCAAAGGTCCCCGCTAGTGGCAGCGGCACCGAGGACAGCCCGGGGGGGGATGACAGCAGGGGCGGCGAGGCCAGAGGCAACGACACCGGGGCTCCAGGCTCCAGCAGCAGCTCCTCCTCACTGCCTTCCTCCTCCTCGTCCCCCTCAGTCGGCTCCCAAAAGTCCAGCTCCAGGCTGCCGCTGCCGCTGTCAGAAGGAGGCTTCGGCCTGGAGAGTGCCGCCTAGCCCCTCGCCCCGGGCCCGGCTCCCCTGGCCCTGCCCCCGGGAGAGGGCCCCCGCCTCTTCTATTGCGCCCGGCCCGGCCTCCAGAGGGAGGCGTCGGAGAGGGCGCCTTTTCCGAAGGGAGCGCAGCACGGCCGCCACGCAGAAAGGCTCTGGCTGCTGCAAGCAGAGGAGCGCCTCGCCCGCCCCGTCCATGGCGACGGCTCCCTGCTCATGCCCAATCTGGCGCACGTGCCATGCATTCACCAACACGGTAATAGAACTTCCCCCCCAGTATTCAGAGTATTGAATGAATCTGAAATTCCTATGATGGAAGAACATTAGTCTCATTGTTCTACACAGACAAGACAAAAAAGATGTGTTAATGATAATGGGGAAGGGCTGTGGCTCAGTGGTAGAGCACTGGCATGTTGAAGGTCCCAGGTTCAATTCCCGGCATCTCCACTTAAAGAGACTAGGCAAGTAGGTGATGTGAAAGACCTCTGTATTTGCATTTTTTTACATCACTGTATTTCTGTGTATATGTGCAGACTTAAGAAAAGGTTTTAACTAACCACTGATGAAGGCTCTAGAGGCCGAAACGTGTTTGGTTTGTGGTTATAGATATCAACCTCAAGATTTGCCATTGTGCTATTTTAATGCTTTTTTTATATATATATAACATATTTTATTAAATTTTTCAAACAAACATATAATCACACATACATTCATACACAGTTTATACTCCTTCGGAGAGTCTGTTCATCTTACATCTCAAGAATTGTTCATTACTCTTATGGTTAACAAAATAATTTCCTTCTGTGCTAATTATTACATGATATAAATCTATATATTATTACTACAAATCTATCCCCATTGTTGAACATAATCAAAATAGCCTTCCCATTTTCGTAAAAATTCATCAGTTAACCTCTCTTTTATCATACTAGTCAGCTTAGCCAACACAGCAAATTCTTCCATTTTCTGTCGCCACCTTTCCACATCTGGAATACGTTCCTGTTTCCAAAATGTTGCCAAAACCAGTCTAGCCGCCGTTGTCATATAGCCAAATAATTCTCCCATATTTTTGTCCATTGTGTTAGGTTCAATTCCTAATAACATAGTCTCTGGTTTCAATGGAAATTTGATCTTTAAAACTTTCTGCATTTTTTGATGTATTTGTATCCAGAATTTCTTAACTTCCTTGCATGTCCACCACATATGAAAATGTTCCACCTGTGTCTTTACATTTCCAACACCGACTATCATATGACTTGTCCATTTTTTTATATCCATCGGTGCGGTATACCATCTAAAAAATTGTTTATACCAGTTTTCACATAAATTATTGCTAGCCGTAAATTTAATAGATTTAGTCCAGAGTTTTTCCCATTGCTGAAAAGTTATCTTCTTTTTAAAATTATCCATCCATTTGACCATACATGTCTTGATTTGTTCTTGTTCTGTTTCATTTTTTAAGTAAGAGCTTATAGATTTTTCCTAACATGTGGTCTGTTTCTTTATTAACTAAGTCTTCAAATTCTGTGGTTTTTCTTATCCCATTTGGTAACAGACAATCCTGTCGTGCTTTCATAATCATGCGATTATAAGTCATCCAATCAATGTTTTTATTTCTGTTAACCTCATTCCATGTTTTTATAGCTCCTTGTTCAGTTAGCATATCCTGGTATACAACCTTATCTACTTTCTTCTTCTCTTTCTTGGTCAAGTATGCATCTGTAGGAGACATTATCGTTGGAGGAGTCAGGCTTAATCTGTTTCTGTTTCTAAGCCATATCTTCATTAGTCCTTCTTTGACTACATGTTTCTCTTCGAAAATCTCTTTGCTCTTAGCTTTCCATAAACAATAATGGAATCCTTTAGTCCAAATACCCTTTTCAGTATTCAAAGTTGTCCAGTCTGGCTTCTTTATCCATTCCGCTATCCATGCTAATCCAGCAGCTTGATAGTAAAGCTTAATATTCGGTAAAGCTAGCCCGCCTCTTTTCTTCTCATCTTGCATAATTCTGAAGTTGATTCTTGGTTTCTTTCCTGCCCAGATGAATTTATTAATCTGTCTCTGCCATTCTTTCAGTAACTTATCTTCAATTCAAATTCGTAGCATTTGGAAAAGAAATGTCAACTTAGGTAATAGATTCATCTTTACCGCTGCAATCCTTCCCATCCATGATAGGTTAAGTTTAATCCATCTTTTTAAATCTTCCTGTATTGTCAACCACAATTTAAGGTAGTTATCTTTCACTAATGTATAATTTTTCCCAGTGATATGTATTCCAAGGTATCTAACTGGATCTTCTGTTATCTCGCATCCTGTGAGAATTTTTATAGTTTGTTTTTCCACGTTACTCAGGTTCTCCAAAATTATCTTTGTCTTATATGTGTTTATTCTATATCCGGAAACTTGGGCATATTTCTCTATTTCAGTCATAAGATGTTCAATTGATTCGGTGGGATTCTCTAATGATAACACCACGTCGTCAGCATAACATTTCAATTTATACTCCTCTCCATCTGCTTTTAATCCACCAATCTTGTCGTCTTGTCTTATTTTATTTGCCAATATTTCAAGTGCCATATTAAACAGCAATGGTGAAAGTGGGCATCCTTGCCTAGTACCTTTTTTATTTCCATCCTTTCTGATAGGTTATTATTAATCACTAGCCTCACTGATTGTTCTTGATATATGCTCTGTATCTATTTGTAAAATTTACTGCCAGTTAGACTGTTGAAGAACTTGTAATAAGAAATCCCAGTGAATACTGGCAAAAGCTTTTTCAGTGTCCAGAAAAATAAAAGCTGCTTTCCTTTTTGACCATTTAACATGTTCTATGGCATTGATAATAAAACGTATATTATCTCTCATGAGTCATTTTGGCATGAAACCAGTCTGGTCTGTATGTATTATTTGTCCTATTTTCTTCTTTAATCTTTCAGCCAATATTGAAGCAAAAATTTTATAATTTGCGTTTAACAATGATATCGGTTTATAAGAGCTTGGTTTCTGTGGGTCATTGCCTTCTTTGTGTATTAATGTGATGAAAGCTTCTTGCCACGTATCAGAACATTTTCCAGTTTGTGGTATTTCATTTAACAACCTTTGGAAATGTAAAGCTTTTCTTCAAAACACTTGTAATAATGCGCTGTCAGGCCATCTGGACCCAGAGCTTTGTCTGTTTTTTGTTTTGCAATTGCTGTGGTGATCTCTTGTATAGTGATATTCTGATTCCACCATGAGTCATCTTTTTCAGATGTTTTTAGATTGGAGTTTTTAATATAATTTTCCATTTCTTCTTGCTTGTGGCCGTCTAGATGAGATTGATACAGTCTTTTTTGTTTTTTAAGCTTGGAATTGATAGCAATCAATCTTCCTGTCATGAAAGCTTTACTCGCGCCCCATATAGTTCTGTCCAGAACATCCAGTGTGCAATTTATCTCAAAAAATTCTTTTAGTTCTTTCTTACATTGCACAACAATTTCTTTATTCAGCAGCAGGTTATTGTCAAGTCTCCATTTTCTAGTCCCTAGTCTCTCATATTTCCAAGTCAATTCAAGTGGGTTATGATCTCATAATAATTTTGGTAGAACTTCCACTGCTTTTAAGTTATTCAATAACGTCTTAGATATCCAACACATATCAATTCAGGAATACGAATCATGTATCTGTGAATAAAATGTATAAACTTTTTTATAATTATTTTTAGATCTCCATGCATCTTGAATCTGAAGTAAATCCATATTTTGTTTGACCAATTTGGGTAAACAACCTCCCTTGTGATTCTTAGATCTGTCATTCTTTGGTCTATTACTGCATTCATATCCGCAATCATAATTATTTCACCTTCTTGTTCTTCCAGGATAATTTGAAACACTTTTTCAAAAAATTGTTGTCGACCATTGATAGGTGCATAGACACGTCAATGTCAAGATTCTACCTTCTGGCACTCTCAATTTGATTAGAAGAAAATGTCCCTCTGGGTTTTTAATCTCGGTTATTACTTGAAGAAGAGGATTCTTTATATAAATAAGAACTCCTTTCTTTTTTTTCTCCAGCTGAAGCGATGACAGCCTGTCCTAATTTTTTGTTCTTCAATAAATGTTCATGTGATTGTTTAACATGTGTTTCCTGTAAACAAATTATATCCGCTTTTTGTGTAGTCAAATGGTGGAATATTTTGTTTCTTTTTGTAGGGGAATTAAGTCCATTTACATACTAAGAGTATACTTGTAGTTTTTCCATCTCTATTTTTAATACGCTGCTGCCTCACTCGATTTAGATGATTCTCCTTTCTTTGCGTCTCTTCTTTGGTGATCTGAGGTGTCTTTTCTTTTAGGGCTTGAAGTCCGGGAATCTTTTTTCTCTCCTTCTGTTTGTAAGTCTTTTAACAAACTGTCTGCTTGTTGTTGATTTTTAACTGTTTTTCTTCCTGACGGTAGAAAAATTTCCAATCCTGCAGGGATGGTCCAGCGGTATCTAATCCCTTTATTTAGTAAAACTTGACTAAGCTGGTTAAACTTTTCTTTTTTCCACCACCGAGCTTGGTAAATCTTGAAATATCTGGATTTGCTTGCCGTTGTATTCTAATGGTTTTTCTCTTTGTAGTCTTAATATTGAGTCTTTTGTTATCTTCTGTGTAAATTTTACTAGGATGTCCCTAGGGACTTTGTTTCTTGTTGCTTATCTGGAATTCTGTAAATATCGTATATTAAAATAGGTTGGTCTTCCAATTGCAGATAATCTTGAATTAAATCAGTAAAACTCTCCAGCAAATTATCTTTTCCAAAATCTTCCTCAAGACCACGAAAACGAACATTGGCTTCTCTAGTTTGAATCTGTAATGTCTCGATTTCTCTTTCTGCGTTGGCTTTCCAATTTTCTTGTTCTTGGACCTTATCAACAAGAGTTTGATTTGAAGCTTTAAGTTCTTTGATTTCCTCTGCGTTTTCTTTAATCTTAACTTTAATTTCTGAAAGTGAAGTTCTTGTTTCTAATTTGAAAGTTTGTAGTTCTTCTTTCAGTTTACTTTCTAATCCTGCTAGCTGTACTGTGATTTGATCAACCACTGCTTTCACCATTCCGTTGGACATTGTTTCTGTGATTTCTCCCTCCAGTTCTTCTTCACTTGATGACTTTCTTCTTGCCTTTTGATCTTTTCTTGGTAACTTGTTGTTGTCTATATTGTTTTCTTCTT
Organism: Euleptes europaea; assembly: GCF_029931775.1. Lineage (NCBI taxonomy): Eukaryota > Metazoa > Chordata > Lepidosauria > Squamata > Sphaerodactylidae > Euleptes > Euleptes europaea. The sequence goes on from NC_079316.1 coordinate 4,353,598, forward strand.
GTTTGCATATGTTGAAACAGTTTTTCCATAAAACAGTAATTAAGTACCCAGACAGTAGCCACTATAATCATTTAAATATTATCCCAATAACCTGACAGATATATTTCAACAGTAGTAGTCAATAATTTACAATAATCACTTTTAAAATCAATTAGTTCACCAATATCAACAAGTAATCAATTATTCAGTCAATAGTTAAATCCATATATTCCAAATCAATTGTTATGCCCTTATCAATGAATTAAGGTCCTTAGTTAATTATGTAAGTAATCAAAATGTTAATGATATTAATTATGCTTATTTTAACCTAAATTAATTTGTTAAGGTAAGGATAGAGTCTAAAAATTAAACCTTGTTAAGTCGCCTTGTTAAGTAGGTATAGATAAAGGATTTGGGTGGGATAAGCGCTACTGACAGAGTTATGCCACAGAGAGATGGAAAAGTTAAGTGTTAATTTTGCAGACAACTTTGGCCTATGGTTAAAGAATATGAAAAAAAATGTCCAGGAAGTACTTTTGTACTTTGGTCAATAGATGGTGCTCTCACGTCTGATTCAGGTTCTGGAGATGTTTCTTTTCAGTGACTTGGTTGCTTGTCTTAGCTTATTTCGGGGGGGTTAGCTTATAATGTGGAAAATAATTGAACAATCTTGGGGGGGTGCTTGATAGATTTGTATCACTGTGTGGAGAGGTGCCCAGAGAAACCACTTTTAAAAAACTCCTGCGCCACAAACAGGTCAGTAAAATGGCGATCACCGGAAATTCACTGCTCACTTGTTACTTTCGATTTCGCAATCCCGAGCTTGTGCTTCTAATTAACAACCCTTTACTGTTCTCTTTTCATGCTCCCCGATTCTTTTATTTATCCAAGATTATAGAGTCGTGAAAATCGTGGTTTCCCGGCTTTTCCAATCTGTCTCCCCTCCACACCCCGCCTCTCCCCCTCCCTCTTCACTGTCGCTCTCGTTCAGTCGCCTTTCCACCACCTCTTTCTGTTTCCCTGGAGCGCTAAATCTTCACCCCCTCCCTGACAGCATCTTCTTACTTAAATGCAAGTTGCCCGAAAGATGCAGGTGGCAATTATCTGTGCAGTACTAACCAGGGTTAGCTGTAGTGGCACTGCCGTTGTCTACAAAAGAGTCTCCACCAATGTCACCTTCCACTACTGCTGCTGCCCAGTAGCTAGCCTTCAGGGATTCCTCTGCCCCCATCACCATTGGAACTGCCTGTTCTCTTCTGCGGATGTGGCCATTGATCCCTTAAGGGGGTGGCTGCATCTTCGTCTGGTGTCTCAGCTGTGACCATTCCGTCTTGAGCGACTCTGCTAGGAGTTTAGTCTCTTGATAGAGTCCAGACCCCTTACGGTATCGCTCTCAGCTTCCCTGGCACACACAAACCCCCTCACCATGTTAAGGTGTGCATCCAGAAAGGGGAAACTTCTTTTACTAGATGATAAAATGGACTGGTCTTTAATGAATACTTCATGGCTTCAACATGAATTGAATCTTTCAGCTAAACAGATGAAAGTTCTTAGACATACTGTGAAAACTTACATTTATGACCTTCATACAATGCCATCATTAACTAGTTATAAAGCTGAAATATTTTTTTCTTTAGAATTAATTGTCCCAAGAAAAATATATGATACCAATTATAGAGTGATAAATATTGGACATCTGTTAAGAATGGGTATTTATTTGTCAAAGATTATGGTTATTTCATCTTTTGATTTAATGATAATTGTGGAAAATTAACTTATTTGAAGGTTAATAATTGCATTGATAAAAATATATATGTGATGTTATGTTATGCCTATTGAACCATGTAGAAATCAAAATAGATCTAATTGCAAAATGCATGCTGAAAAGGTTGATAGTCCTTATGCAGAAACTCTTCCTTTAAAAAATGAAAGTTATATTGTTACGATTGATCAGCAAGATTGCAATATACCTATGTATCAGGCTAATTTAACAACAATAAATGCTACAGTTCAGTGTTTTGGAGAACCTTTAGAACCACCTTTGAAATCCTCGAATACAGTTGTCCTGAGAACTCTGACTATTCCACAATTAAAAGGAAATATCACTTCTATGACAGAAGTTCTCACAAATTTGAAGGAAGTTCAAATACATTTTTTTTTCTTCCTGGGATAATATAACTGAACTCATTCAGAGATCCGAAACAGTTTCTTAAACTGGATCTACGTGAGACAGATTCCCCGGAATGATTACAAATGTTAAAGTACAAATGAAAATTCTTTTCCTAGGTGGTGAAATTGCAAGGCTAACAAATATTCTGGAAGAACATTTAGTCTTATGTATATATGCTTCTAGAACTAAGCAGATTATTTCTAACAATTATATGTGTCATAGTTATCAAACTAGACTAGGTTTGTGGAAATTGAAGTATACTTGTTGATATTGTTCTCAACTAATTATTGAACCTGTTAGTTTTACAAAGACTTTTCCAGGTTTATACGTTCCTGAAAAGAAGAAGAAAAATTGATGGACATATTTGAGTAAATGTTTACAGATGGTTTATATAACCTTCGGGACATATCTTTGGCTACAATTGATATGATGATGTGCTTATGCCTAAAGCAACAAAGACTTTTGCAACTGTAGCAACACAAACTGATATTCCAGTACCACCATCTTATGTCATCCTGGATCTCAACATTGGGAAAATCTTCAAGTATTAGATGGACTATTTACTATTTATAGTGACTGGACTCGTAAAAACTAGATAGATTCTATAGTTCAACAAATGTAACGAAGTTATGCTTTTTTATTTATGTATTTGGTATTAATACATAGATAAATTCTGCAGTGTACATGGTGAGGGTGTTGCAGGCTTTGACATGTTGGAACATGTGAACTATTATATTTGTAGTGTACATAGACAGAATTTCCCTATTGTAGAATCATAATTCTCATTAAAAAGCCATTTAGAAGCTTGTCTTCCCTTAGCTGGACAAGCCTGAGCTTGCCTTTTATTCCATGAAATAAAGAAATGGGTCTGTCTCATCTTTTGCTTTCAGAGAAACTGTTTCTGCTGAAAAGACCTTGAGAATGGAATGTGTGCTAAATAGGCACTTTTTAAACAACTGATTGAATGACCCCACAGCCAATCTCTCTGTGTGTTAAGTGCCGTCAAGTTGTTTCCTATTCATGATGACCTTATAAATTAATGACCTCCAAAATGACCCATTGTTTCTACCTAACAACATTGGCAGGCATAGAATCATAGAGTTGGAAGGGACCACCAGGGTCATCTAGTCCAACCCCCTTTCACAATGCAGGAAATTAACAACTACCTCCCCCCCCCACATCCCCAGTGACCCCAACCCTCGCCCCGCAATGCAGGATCCCACAATCAAAGCACTCCCAACAGATGGCCATCCAGCCTCTGCTTAAAGACCTTCATAGATGGGGACTCCACCACCCTCCGAGGCACTGCATTCCACCATTGAACAGCCCTCACTGTCAGAAAGTTCTTCCTAATGTTTAGGTGGAATCTCTTTTCTATTAGTTTAAATCCATTACTCCGTGTCCTAGTCTTTGGAGCAACAGAGAACAAGCTAGTTCCCTCATCAACATGACATCCCTTCAAATATTTAAACATGGCTATCATGTCTCCCCTCAACCTTCTCTTCTCCAAACTAAACAAACCCAACTCTCTAAGTCTCTCCTCATAGGGCATGGATTCCAGACCTCTGACCATTCTGGTCGCCCTCCTCTGGACACGCTCGAACTTGTCAACGTCCTTCTTAAATTGTGGAGCCCAAAACTGGACACAGTATTCCAAGTGAGGTCTGACTAATGCAGAATACAGTAATAGTATTGCTTCCCTTGATCTAGACACAATACTCCTATTGATGCAGTCCAGATGTGAGAGTCCCAATCCCCTGTGCTACTTCGCCAAATCACTTGCTCAGACTTGATGCAGAAACAAAGGATTTATTGAAGGCTTCAGAAGATATGAGCAGACACGGATTCAAAATTACAAGTGAACTAGCTTATCGGGGTTACAGTATATATCTACTACAGGGCATAAAGGTTCACACTCCTGTTGTGAGAAATTACAAGATAGATTGGTGCAATACAAAACATCAAACAGTCCCAAGGAGACAGTGAGGGCTATCAGCACTTCAAGGCCGAGCTCGGCCTGAGGGAGTGTGGGCAGGAAGCGCAGCAGGGGAGGGAGAGTCGGCACCTGGGCAAGATGGATGGGACGTGAGACCCAGGAAGGCACAGGGAGGTGTGAACTGCTTTTACGAGTTCAAAGGGGTTGTGATAGAGGACATGGAGAAGTCAGCAACACATGGCCCTCACATTCTGCCCCCCTTAAGGCCCCCCTCCCGCGAGGTCGGGAGGCCGAGGCTTATCGGGATAAGCGCAATGGAATTCGTGGACGAGGCGAGGGGCCGCCATGTGGGGGGCTGCAACCCATTCATCGTGTGCAGGGCCCAGATGTTTCCATCGGACAAAATAGAACAGCTTTCCCTTTTTCCATTTAGAATGTAAGACCTTGGAAACTTCCAGGTGTGTGTTCCCTCCCACCACCGTCGGTACTTCTGGTTTGGGTGGGGAGTGGAATTGGGGAGCGGCTACGTAAGGCTTGAGTAAACTAATATGAAAAACGGGGTGAACGCCCCGAAGGGTTTTAGGTAGGTCCAATTCTACGGTGACTTCATTGATCACCCGGGAAATGGGGAAGGGGCCTACGTAGCGGTCATTGAGTTTTTTGCAGGGTCGGAGGGAGCGCAGGTTTTTGGTGGAGAGGTAAACCTGTTCTCCCACCTTGAGTTCCCATCCCGGGGACCGATGCTTGTCGGCTTGTTCTTTGTATTTACGCTTGGCCCGTTCAAGGTTCTTTTGTAACCAGGGCCAAGTGGACCGGACCACCTGTACCCATTCCTGGATTTCAGGGACAGCTCCGAGTTCAGGAGTGACGGGGGTGGAACCGAACGGGCCAAAATCAGCCCCATATACCACCTGGAAAGGGCTAAACCCAGTAGAGGAATGAGGAGCATTGTTGTAGGCATATTCAGCAAACGGCAGCAGGTCCACCCAATCATCCTGGTGGTAATTAACATAACACCGGAGGTAACATTCAACTACTGCATTTACTCGTTCGGTTTGACCATCGGTTTGGGGGTGGTAAGCTGAGGAAAGCCCTTGCTCCTCCACCCCCATCAATTTCAGGAAGGCCCGCCAGAATTTGGCGACGAACTGAACCCCTCTGTCGGAGAGGACCTTCTTGGGGATCGAGTGAAGCCTGAGGACATGGGTGACAAACAGCCTGGCTAGACCCTGGGCAGAGGGGAGTCCTGCACAGGGTACAAAATGGACCTGTTTGGAGAACAGGTCCGTGACCACCCAGAGCACCGTCTTGCCCTGGCTGGGAGGCAGATCGGTGATAAAGTCCATGGCAATCACCTCCCAGGGCCGGGAGGGCGTTTCTAAGGGCTTCAAAAGCCCCGGGGTTTTTCCCATTCTCTTCTTGGCTGTAGCGCAGGTGGGGCAGCTGCGCACGTACAATTCTACGTCGGTTCTCATGCTAGGCCACCAAAATTGCCGTCTCACCAGGTGCAGTGTTTTTACAAATCCGAAATGCCCCGCCAGTTTGGCCCCGTGGACTAGCCCCAGAACTTCCTTGCGGAGAGGCGCCGGGACGTAAAGCTTTCCCCCCTGTGTCCACCAGGATCCACGTTGCTCCATGCCAGAGGGAAGAGCCTGCTGCTCTGCCTCCCACAGGGAGGCGTCCCGGAGGCGTTGCTGAAAAGCCTCCGGGATTCCCTTGAGCAAGGGGTCATCCGGTTGGCGGGTTTGCGACCTGGTGGTGACGGCGAGTCCCTGGACCTCTCCTCGTTGTTCAGGGGTGAACAGGGAGTCCACGGGACGGTCAAAATTGTTGCGGTACTGGGGCAGGCGGGAGAGAGCATCCGCCAGAGCGTTTTCCTTTCCGGGTACATGTTTGAGGGTGAACCGGAATTTGGCAAAAAACTGAGCCCAACGAATTTGTTTGGCGTTGAGCTTTCGAGCCCCTTTTAGAGCCTCCAAATTTTTGTGATCGGTCCACACCTCAAACGGACTTTCTGCCCCTTCCAGGAAGTGCCTCCAAATGGTGAGGGCATGCTTAACCGCCGCCGCCTCCTTCTCCCAAATGGCCCAGTTAATCTCGGACTGGGAAAACTTCTTAGAGAAGTAGGCGCACGGCCGCAAGGCGCTGCCGCCGTCGCGCTGCAGTAGCGCTCCTCCCATAGCTACATCCGAGGCGTCCACCTGGACTACAAACGGCTTATTGCAGTCCGGGTGGGCCAGAACCGGCTCGGACGAAAAGAGTAGCTTTAAATTTTCGAAGGCCTGCTGGCAGGGAGGAGACCACTGCAAACGGGCGGAGGGCAGAGCGGCGTTTGCCCCTTTCCCCTTAGTGCGTAAAAGGGAAGTGAGGGGAAGGGCCACCTGGGCGAAGTTGGGGATAAAGTTGCGGTAGAAATTGGCAAACCCTAGAAACTGTTGCAACTGACGGCGTGTGGTGGGGGTCTCCCAATCCCTAACCGCCCGAACTTTATCGGGGTCCATTTCCAAACCTTGGTGAGAAATAACATAGCCCAAGAAAGTTATAGAGGGTTGGTGAAATTCACATTTGGACACCTTGGCATACAATTTGTGTTCCCTAAGCCGCTGGAGGACTTCGCGCACCAGACGGACATGTTCCTCCATGGTTTCAGAATAAATGAGAATGTCGTCTAGAAACACGACCACCCCCCGAAACAATAAATCATGTAATACGTCATTGATCAATTGCATGAATACACTCGGAGCCCCAGAAAGTCCGAACGGCATGACCAGATATTCAAACATGCCAAAACAACTCGAGAAGGCTGTCTTGGGTTTGTCCCCCTCCTTAATACGGATACGGTGGTAGGCTTCCACCAAATCCAACTTGGTGAAAATCCGGCCCTCCTTCAATTGTGCTAGCAGGTCTGGAATGAGAGGGAGGGGGTAAGCATTAGACTGAGTGACCGCGTTCAGTCTGCGAAAGTCAATACACAGTCTCAAATCCCCGGTTTTCTTTTTGACGAAGAAAGCAGGGGCTGAATACGGAGCTTTGGATGGACGGATAAAGCCCCTGGCTAGGTTAGTGTCCAAGTAGTCCCGCAAAACTGTTTTTTCATTAGGGCTCATGGGGTAGACCTTCCCCTTAGACAATTTGCCATCCCCCACAATTTCAATAGCGCAGTCGGTCTCCCGGTGTGGGGGCAGTTCATCACATTCCCTCACATCGAACACATCCGCGAACTGAGAATATTCGGTGGGTAGGAGGGGTGGGGTGGCGACGGGCACGGGGGACCCCACCAATGCGGCGGCCGGTGTGCAAAGCACCCGGTCCATATCATGCTGGAGGCAGGGGTCCTCGGGAAACGTAAGCGTCCGCTTAACCCAGTCTATGGCGGGATTATGCCCCCGCAACCAATTCATCCCTAAAACCACGGGGGCGACAATGGGGGCGATGGTAAAATAAAGCCTTTCCCAATGTTCCCCAACGGCCATAATCACTGCAGTGGTGCAGTGGGTGACGGGTCCCTTTTTAAAGTCACTACCGTCCATCTGTGAGAAACGGAGGGGAGCCGGGAGCCGTTTGCGCCGGACGTGCAGTTTCTTGGCTACTTCCTCACTTATTAATGTACGGGCGCACCCAGAATCAACTAAAGCGGGGAATTCTAATGCTGGGCCCCCTTTAGCTAGGGAAAGTTTGACCCTAATGTACACATTCTCCTCTTGGGCGCTTACCATCGGGGGAGCTCCTTGCACAACAATCGGAGCGGTCTGCTGAGGAGCCCCTCTTACAGCAGACCGACGGCGTTTTTTGCCGGCATCTCCCACTCCTCTTCCTCGCTGGACGAGGGAGACGGGGTAGTTGTAATCCCAGACTCAGCGGAGTCAAAGGTGGCATTTGTAATCCGAGATCCCGATGGACCGGTAGAAGTGGAAGGTTCTTCTTGGGTGCGCGCGTGCAGCGCGGAGGGCGCGCTCCGGCGTCCAGGAGCACCACTCCGGCGGCGGGGTTGGCCCTCCGCTGGGGTCTTCTCCGGTTCGGTTTGGCGAGGTAGAGGAGGGCGTCCGGAATGGGACGGGCATTGTGAGGCGAAGTGGCCTTTACCTCCACACACCAAGCACACTCCAGCCTCGAAACGTTTGCGGCGTTCGGCGGCTGAGGGACCACTTCCGCCCGGGGTTCGGGGATCCCTGGCACCGCCTGGCCTGTCCCCTTTCAGTTTAAGATCGCGGCCGGTGCGCTGTTTGGATAAATTCAGGAGTTGCCTCCGATTTTCAATGTCTGCTGCATGGCGCACCCAGCCCTCGACATCAGGGGGATTACCTTGCATGAAGGCCCAGTGTTGCAGGTCCGGATTCAGTCCCTCCCGGAAACACTGCACTCGGGTAGCTTCACTCCAATCCAAAATTCTACTTGACAAGGATTGGAATTCACTCGCATACTGCGCCACCGACTTAGTCCCTTGGCGCAGCTGCATCAGAGTGGCCTTGGCCCGCTCCCCCAGGTTCGGGTCTTCGAACCTGTTGCAGAGTGCAATCATAAACTCATCCAGGTTCCGCAGCACCGGAGAGCGGAGTTCATACTGCAACACCATCCACGCGGCCGCTTCGCCTTGTAGGAGAGAGGCCACATACTGGACCTGGGACTCTTCCGAGGTGAAGGTTCGGGCCTGTTCCCGCATAAAAATATCCACTTGGACCATAAAGAAAGTTAACTGGTCCCCCGACCCATCATACGTGATCTTCAGTTCACGGCGGGCCGGAGCGCTGGGGAGGACGGGGGGAGCCGCCGGCGTCCCATCTGGAGGGTTACCAGGGGGGGGCTGTACCTTCAGCGCGTTCATGGCGGCAGCCATCTCACCCATCACGGTTTGCATGGCATCCATCCGCTCCAGCATGGCTTGGCGTTCCTCCTGCCATTGCCTCCGTTCCTCGTCCATCAGGGCGTCCCTGCGCGCGGAGTCGTCCTCGAGACCCGTGCCGGATAATCCCAAGCGGCGGTGCTTCGCTTCGGTCCGGGAAAGCGACCAGCCCTTAGGAGAGTCCAGCCAGGAGTTAAAGGTGTTCTTGGGCTTCGTACCCAAGCCCGGTCCCGGAGGGGGGACGACGGGTACTTTCCGCCTGGCATCCTCCTTCTTGGGGTCCGGCCCCTCCGGAACGTCGGGTTTGTCCGGCGTGCCCGGGGGAGAAGAGGGATCCTTCTCGCCTTGCATTACTGTCCCTAGAGGTACAGACGCAGAGCGAAAAGGCAGAGGACTTGTAACTTAATGTGAGAGTCCCAATCCCCTGTGCTACTTCGCCAAATCACTTGCTCAGACTTGATGCAGAAACAAAGGATTTATTGAAGGCTTCAGAAGATATGAGCAGACACGGATTCAAAGTTACAAGTGAACTAGCTTATCGGGGTTACAGTATATATCTACTACAGGGCATAAAGGTTCACACTCCTGTTGTGAGAAATTACAAGATAGATTGGTGCAATACAAAACATCAAACAGTCCCAAGGAGACAGTGAGGGCTATCAGCACTTCAAGGCCGAGCTCGGCCTGAGGGAGTGTGGGCAGGAAGCGCAGCAGGGGAGGGAGAGTCGGCACCTGGGCAAGATGGATGGGACGTGAGACCCAGGAAGGCACAGGGAGGTGTGAACTGCTTTTATGAGTTCAAAGGGGTTGTGATAGAGGACATGGAGAAGTCAGCAACACATGGCCCTCACACCAGAATTGCATTGGCCTTCTTAGCCGCCATATCACACATGTGCAGTTTGTGGTCCACTAAGACTCCCAGAGTGCCTCTTGCCGGCTTACAGGGACCCGCAGGCCCAAAAGACGACGGGGGAACAGAGTCGGCACCACAGAAGATGGGGCGCCGCGGCCCAGCGCCGCTGCCAGGGATGTGCCAGCAAAGGAAGCCCGCCCCGCCCAACAGCCTCCCAACCATTGAGGGCAAGGGGGACCCGGCCATTCTCCATGGCGGGGGGGGGGGAGACAGCGCGCCCGCTAGCCTGCTCTCTCAGGCGCGCCGGCTCCGCAGCCCGGCTGCCTGCGTGAGCAGGTGCGAGAGCAGGGGCTCCAAACCAAGTTTGGAGAGCCGCACTCAAGGGGCCAAAGAGCTGCATTCGGCTCTCGAGCCGCAGTTTGGTGACCCCTGGCCTAGGTGAAGTACCTTACACTTCTCCCTATTGAAATCCATTTTATTACTTTATGGCCCAGCTCTCCAGTCTATTGAGGTCATTCTGAACTCTGACCCTACCCTCCGGGGTATTAACTACCCCTCCTAACTTGGTGTCATCTGCAAATTTGATTAGCACGCTCTCTATTCCATCATCCAAGTCATTTATAAAAATATTAAATAGTACCGGTCCCAGGACAGACCCCTCTGGTACCCCACTAGTCACTCCTCTCCAGGATGAAGTTGTGCCATTAATGAGCACCCTTTGGGTTCAGTTGGTCAACCAATTCCCAATCCACCTAACAGTAGCAGTGTCCAGCCCACATTTTACTAGCTTTGTTTCAAGAAGATCATGGGGGACTTTATCAAAGGCTTTACTGAAATCAAGGTACACTACATCTACAAACTCCAGGAGAACATGGTCACTCCCACCTAATATTAATGGTGCCATTACAGCATGGACTGCTAGGGGGCTGTGGCTCCAAAGCGCAAATCTTAGAACACTCCCAAAGGCGAAAAAGGACATGTTGTGAAAAAAAACGGTGTGTGTGTGTGTGTGTGTGTGGTCCTTTTGGAAGTGTTCCAGACATTTAAAAGAGCAGACTGCAGCAACTGAGAAGGGCAAAAAATAACTGAAAGGGATAATTTTCATAAAAACGAGGTTTAAATCTTTCCAGGGTGCTTGGAGTTACAAGCAGAGAGGTTTGGAGTAAATCTACTTTATTTATACTTAATGTATAGCCTTCAGTGCCCCAAGATGTGACAGTCACTGCTTGAAAGGGTTTTTAGAGAAATCACGGAGGACAGGCCAATCTACAGCTATTAGAGAAGATTGCTATCAAACAGCTTAAAAGATGTGAACAGAGTTTAAGCAGGAAACCAATAAGATATTTCTGCCTATCTTTTTCACATTACAGGGATACGTTTAGATCTAGGCAGAGAGGATGCCCTTTACCTCCCCATTTTCTTCCCCTTACTCAGTAGTTCTACAAGCACTTGGATCGAGTTTACCAAAGTACTAGTGAAAGCAACAGGACCTGCTGAGTTGGGTATATTTATAACCAGTTTGATTCCCAAGGATTCCCTGCTTCCCAGGTGGTTTGAGAGGGGTGAGTGATTTGTAATCTGCAGAAAAGTTTCTCAAAGGCCTGCAGGAGAGCCTCTCGACTGGAGACCAGGCTACCACCAAACAGACGCACCTCTCAGTCTTGGCCTGGTAAAGGCAGCAGAGAGTCAGCCCCAGCTCTTCTGGGGAATGCTGGAAACAAGCTGAAGAAGTGGACTCCTCGGTGAGATCTAGCAACTTAAGTTCTGCGATGGTTAAGTCAATTGTGTGTGCCTGTGGTACATCACGGCGGGCTGCATAGCCTGTTTTCAAACAGAAGTGGGTGTAGTTCTATAGTGAGAACAGGAAGAGAGATTTGAGGAGAAGTCTCCATACTTCTGTGTTCTTTGGAGAAGAGAGGTTGTTTAATCTTTACCTTTCCTGGAGATTGGCAATCTTGGAGGTGGAAAGGGCCCTCAAGTCACAGCTGACTTATGGCGACCCCATAGGGTTTCCCAGGCAAGAGACATTGAAGAGGTGGTTCTGCCACTGCCTGCCTCCGCCTGGGCTGAGAGAGTTCAGAGAGAGCTGTGACTGGCCCAAGGTCACCCAGCAGGCTGCATGTGGAAGAGTGGGGAATCGAACCCAGCTCTCCAGATTCGAGTCCGCCGCTCTTTACCAGTACACCACGCTGGCTCTTGAATGGAAACCTTAGGAACTCTTGAGAAGACCATTGGAAGCTCTACATGGGTTCAAACAGAGACACACAAGATCTTTGAAACGTTGTTGCCAGCTCGGGGCGGGGTAATACCTGGAGATTTTGGGGATGGAGCTTGAGGAAGGGGAGGGACGTTTTGGGAGGGGCTTCAATGGGGCATAATGGCATAGAGCCCAACCCCCAAAGCAGACATTTTCTCCAGGTGAACTGGTCTCTGTCGCCTGGAGGCCAGTTGTTACCCCCTGGAGGTTGGCAACCCTGCACTGGTCGGATCAAGCAGGGCTCTTTTCTCACGTTCTTCAATCTCCAGGTATTTCCCAAGGCAGAGGGGGCGACCCTTATCCGACAGGGCAGAATCACAACGGTCTCCAGGAAGCCATCTAGGCTGGCATTTTGGTTTGAGAAACGGGGAACATGTTACAGGAACGCAGATTTCCAGGCCAACCCTAAAGCCTCTTTCCTGGGAGTCAGCCCCATATAGGCCCCAGGAGGGCTCCGAGGAGACCTGCCTCGGATCCCTTCGCGTGCTCCTGCTTGACTTCGCTTTAGTTTTCTTTCTCCCAACTCAGCCGTGCCCTGGTCTGAACAGCCTGGGGTCCCCCAGAAGCGCCCCCCTGCATGCAGTTACTCCCGAGCAATCCCGCTGAGCTGCAGCCGGGCCGGAATCCGCTCCCACCACCCGGCTCTGCCCGCCCACCCTCATTGCAAAGGGCAGGAGGCCCTTTTCCCGCTCCTCTGCAGCACCGAAGGGGTTAAACCGACGGAGCTGTTTGCTAGAGCGGCCGAGCGAGGGGGCGGAAGCGGAAAGGCTCCTGGGGGGGGTGCGAAGGAGACCGGGGAGGGCTTCAGAGAGGCATCGGCTGGCCAAAGCCCTGCAGCGGGATCCCGGGACTACGGTCTGCTCACGAGTAAGTCATTGGTGGAGGAGGAGGGGATGAGCTTCCCCGTCTCGGAGGAGAGAAATGCTGCTCTCACGAGGGTGCTCGAGAGGAGATTCGTTTTCAAAGGTAGCCCCCCTCTGCTGCTAAAAAACATCCCCCCCCCTGCAGAAAACGGAGCCTTGGCCTGGACGGCCCAGGACGGCCCGACCTCATGGAACAAGGTGAAAGCCGGGACGGACGGGCATGGAACAAATCATAGTTCAACGTTTTTAGAACAATACCAGGGCAATATTTTTAGGAACCAAACCCGCGGGGAGAGCGCACGTTTCACGCAGGGAAAACACCCGAGAACAAAAAAATAAAATTATATATATATATATATATAGCAGAAAACACCCGAGAACAAAAAAATAAAATTATATATATATATATATATATAAAAAAGCAGAAAGTCCAAGTGATTCCAAAACAACTATTTCCAAAAGTGCACCAAAAGGGTTTTCATCCACTATTGAATTTCTGTCTTCAACAGTATTATTCTTCACCTTGGTCTTTGTGCTTGAAGGGTAACTTACGTAAGAAGCCCAAGAACGACACTACGGTTCTTTGTCAGGAGTATGTCAGGACTAGGAAGACAGTCATGCTAGGAAACGTTGAGGGCAGCGGGAAAAGAGGAAGACCCCACAAGAGATGGATGGACTCAATAAAGGAAGCCACGGCCTTCAGTTTGCAAGATCTGAGCAAGGCTGTCAAAGACAGGACATTTTGGAGGACTTTCATTCATGGGGTCGCCATGAGTCGGAAGCGACTTGACGGCACTTAACACACACACATGTCAGGACTGGGATCATCTTGTCTTGCCTTGAGCTAACTCAAGCTCTTTATGGCATATATATTTTTTCAATCAATCGACCTTTATTGGCATATTTCCAGAAATATTAATGGTGTATTTAAATGTCCAAAGCGTTCCAAGCAACAGGTTGTATTGGCAGCAGTCAGAAGTGAATAATCTTTGGCCAGCAATAGCGTTTTTCTTGATGCATCCTTTGATCCTTTTAAAGCTAGTGTTGATGTTACTGGGTTTTAGATGATGTCAGGCAATGGAAAAATATTAGTTTTCTTTTTTTTAATTTTATTGTTTGTGTTAAGTGCCCTCAAGTCGCTTCCAACTCATGGCGACCCTGTGAATGAAAGTCCTCCAAAATGTCCTATCTTGGACAGCCTTGCTCAGATCTTGCAAATTGAATTTTTTAAATTTTATTAACAGATATAAATACAATCACAGTTCACAAACACAGGAACACATAAATACATAAAACAAACAAAGCAAAAAAAAAACCCGAAACAAACAAAAACAGCAAAACTGTCATTACAGCATTAATGGTGAGGGCTTAGTATTTGTTACAAATTCTTGTGAGAATACACACATACACACACATAGTTTTATATACACACAAACTTTTTTCTTTTCCTTTGATTACAGGTATAAAAGAAGTACAATAACAGCTTAGGTGGTTAATACACAAGGCTGGGAAGTAGAGGAAGGGTAATTATAACTTTAATTTATTTCCCATAATCTTTGAAATGGTTTAGATGCACGTTCAATTTCTTTCTGGTTTGTATATGAGATGAAATTATGCCATATTTCAAAAAAATCCAATACATTAGCCTTGCCTTTTATAACATCTAAAAATTGATGTGTCAATTTTTCTGCCATAGCTATTTGCCACAGATCAGAAAACCAAGAGCATAATGTTAAGAATTCTGCCTTTCCCCAATATCTTGCTATAATCCTCCGAGCGTCCATTAACATAAACACTATTAATCCTTTAAATGTTGGTTTTTGTAAAAAATATTAGTTTTCAATACTTAGAACAATGTTCTAAAAACACTAATTTGGTATAACTCTTTTGTTGTTTCAAACAAATTGGTTTTGTTGCTTCTTTTTTGAATTTTACAGGGATCATGATTCCTAAAGAATATTGGTAAAGATGTTTAGATTTATAAGGGATTCGATAATTTATTTTTGAAAAATATTCTTAACTGTTATATTTATTTTATTATGGCATAATAAAAATATATAGCACTTAAAAAGCAGGATAGCCACCCGAGTATGTTGCAGCAAAAAGAGTTGTAGTGAAAGATTTATTGAAAAATAACTTTAAGCAACTTCAAATGGAAAATGTAGAGAAATTGTTGGGGTGGAATTTCCCAATCGTTTGGACTAACAATCATACTCTAGGCATAAAATTGCTTCATATAAGTTTGTTGTCAGTGATCACTGTGATTATACTGTACAATTCTGAGTGTTGCATATAAAAGTCACAAACTCTATCTCTTGCATTTCATGGCATCTCTACCCATTTCCCCCCTTTTCCTCTGCTGTGCATATGATTCTGCTGTCTGGAAGTTCACTTAATGTATGTGATAAAGTGGCCTGGAACTAGGGTTACCAACAGGTCTGGAGAAAAATGACTTGTCCCTTTAATAAAGGAAACAGGCAGTTGAAGCTTTTCATGGCATGGAGTTAAATTACATCCCCAGCAGATATGTTTGTACAAATTTTAGGAATACCTTGGTTTGCAGAAAAATCTGAAGTGGAATTTAAAATGGGGGTTGTGCGTGTGAGTATAAAGTGCTGTCAAGTCACAGCCAATTTGTGGGGATCCCAGCAAGGAGCTCAAAGCAAGTGAGAAGCAGAGGTGGTTTGCCATTGCCGTCCTCTGCAAAGTCTTTCTTTGTGGTCTCTCATCCAAGTACCAACCCTCCTAAGCTTCTGAGATCTGATGAGAACAAATGTCATCTTCCCTCCTGAAAATGGGGGTTACAATCCATCCAAATTAGCGATCAATGTTTCAATCACACGAAAACTGTCTGAAATGTTGGGTTGCTTAGCACCAGAAGATCCCCATGACCTAAGAGAGGGCTGTGGAAAGGACGGTTGGGCATATTACAGGAGGGGAGGACAATACAGGATTGGGTGGGAATGGCAGTCAATAGGGTCTTCTGTGGTGGGTCAGGGCTGAAAGTGCCTCTGGGCATTCTTTCAGCGCCAAGGCCCCCCACAACTGTCCAGTGGTAGCTTGGGGCTTAAGGCATGGCCTCAGCCTAATGGGGGTCAACTGGCTGGAGGCTACACAGTGCAGAGCCATGAGACCTGTGGAAGGGGCGAATGGGAATTCCCCCTCCCCAAGGGTTTTTGCAGGTCCCCCACTTGCACATCAGTCAATTTGTTAAAGTTCCACAAGTCTAGGTGTAGTATTTAACCAGCTAACAATAAAAAAGAGATGTCATATTAATGTATATAAACAACTGAGCAACTGAAACTGCTTTAAGCATTGCTCCCTGTAGCCAGTCATGAACACTGCCTTATACTGAATCAGACCCTTGGTCCATCAAAGTCAGTATTGCCTACTCTGATCGGCAGCGGCTCTCCAGGGTCTCAGGCAGAGGTCTTTCACATCACCTACTTGCCTAGTCCCTTTAACTGGAGATGCCGGGGATTGAACCTGGGACCTTCTGCATGCCAAGCAGATGCTCTGCCACTGAGCTATGGCCCTTCCTCTACTCAAACTGGCAGTGGTTGTCCCAGGTTTTCTAACACAGATGTTCTCTAGTCCGGCTTGCAGCAATTCTTCTTTAACTGGACCTGCTGAAGGTTGAACCTTCTGTAGTATCTTGAACTGGGCTATTGTTGCCCCTTCTGTAGGGCCACCTAGATTATACTATCTTAATTCAGGCAGTGGGTGAGAATGAAAGTGAGTGCAATAATAAAGGAAGGGGGGATGTGGCTTATGTATAGAGGTTGAAAGTAACGAAAACAGTAATGCAACTGCTGGCTTTGAATTGGTTAGAAAGCTGCAGGAAGCTTTGGTATTTGAAGGGGGATTTGACAAAAGGGTCAGCAGGCCCCCAGAGAGAGGATCCAAGCGTGCATGAAGATAAGAAGGGTTGATTTCTTATACCCACCTTTTCTCTACTTGGAGGAGTTTCAAAGCAGCTTACAATCACAATCCCCTCCCCACAACAGACATCTTGTGAGGTAGGTGGGACTGAGAGAACTCTGATACAGCTGTGACTAGCCCAAGGTCACCCAGCAGGCTTCATATGGAGGACTGGAGAATTAAACCTGGTTCTCCAGATTAAAGTCTACCACTCTTAACCACTATACCATGCCAGCTCAACCACTTCAGTGATGTCGGAGTACTTCAGTGATGCAGGACGTCACGAGCCTAAGAACACATTCCTGGGAGAAAGCCTCACTAAATAAAATGGGACTTCTTAGTAGATCTGCTTAGCATTTCTCCCAGACATGTCCACACACAGTATTTGGCCCACGCTTGGTGTTGTTGGGAAGTGTTTTTTTCCTGCTTCCCCACTGCATTATTGTGCATTTGTGCACCTTCTGGGGCTTCCCCTGCTTGTCTCTAATTTTTCCTATATCTGCTTTGCTGCAAATTTGTGAAAGAAGACTCAGCAAACCTTGGATGGCTGTCCTGTGAGTAAAAAAGTTTGGATTTTGCCAGGCCAACCCACACAACAGCCATCTTAACTTCCACTGTCCCCAGCAGCAATAGTTCACTCCCTCTGGCACCGTGACTCTTTTTATCAGAAAATGAACATATTTATATCAGTCTTATGTTATAACAATGTATCTTGCAGATTCTCTGAATTTCCAGCTTTCATTTTTAACAAGTAAATCTCTAGCCCTTTTCATTGCAGAGATAAAAGGGGGAAACATGTGCAACAAAGGTAGCTAGACAGTTATTTTTAAAAAAAAAGAAAGCTGGGAATTTGGAGAACCAGAGAGACACACTGTTATGTCATAATGATATATTCAACAGCTATTTTAAAAACGGTTAATAAATGCACTCTATTTCAGTGTATTAGTTTCCAAATGTTGTTCTGGAGGGCTTTTAACACATCCCACAGTTTTTTGTGGTCCTGTTATTTGTTTAATATCCGTTCTGTCCCGTTCCAGAGTGTACCGGAGGCATTTTGTGAGCTCTCTCCAAGTTTTGATTTCTAAAATATTGTTCTGGAGTGTCTACAAGGCATGCTGTTGTTTTTTGCGGAACTGTAATTTGTTTAATGCCCTTTCCAGACCTTTCTGGCCAGTTCCGGCTTTTACAGTGTCCCCAATCTCATCGGAGCTCAGAAGCTCAGCAGGGTACAGCCAGGTTAGTACTTGGGTGGGAGACCCCCCAGAAAGCCCAGGGTCTCTGTGCAGAGGCAGGCGATGGCAGACCACCTCTGCTAGTCTCTTGCCTTGAAAGCCCTGTTGGATCGCCATAAGTTGGCTGTGACTTGAGGGCACTTTGCACACCAACCGAAAAGCGGTGAGCTGCCCTTCCTAGGCAAATTGATATAGAGAGGAGTAGTCGACTGACTCCTGGTCTTCTTGGAAAACTCCTTTGCTCCAGACCCTTCTCAGTCTGTTTCCAGACTGGGCTACAGGAGGGAAATGGCTCTGCTGGGTTGAGTTGACACCCTCGGTCTAAAACGAGTCAAAGGTCAGGCCTCCTTGTTGCTCCTCCTGGATTGATCTGTTGCCTTTGGCACAGTGGACTGGCCCATCATGTTGAGGTGCCGGCAGGCGGAAGGAGGTTTTACGTTGGACAGGGTCAAATCATTCTGTGTTGACCAGAACCAAAAAATTGCCATTGGAGACCGGTTATTATCAGTGTTGGACTTGGCACAGCATGATGTAGTGGTTAAGAGTGGTGGCACCTATCCTGGAGGACTGGGTTTGATTCCTTGCTCCTCCACAGGAAGCCTGCTGGGTGACCTCTCTCAGCCCCACCTACCTCACAAGGTGGCCACAGGGCCCATTCCTATCCCCCATGCTTGTCAATCTTTATGTAAAGCCCTTAGGCCAAATCATTCATAGTTTGGGGTTGGCTGTCATCGATATGCTGACCGTACCCTGCTCTATACATCCTTCTCCAGCTCTCCTGGTGATGCAGTAGAGATCCTAAATTGCTGCCTGGCGCTTGTGATTCAATAGCCAAGTGTGGACCAACTGAATCTAAGTCCTGGAAAAACAGAATAAATGCTGCTTGGGAGGGTGGAGGTCTGGAAGGATATTATGCTGCCCGCTTTTGTTGGGATTCAGCTGATCCTTGCTGGCACAGTTAACAGCCTCAGAGTCATACTGGACCCAACATTACTGCAAGAGAAGCAAGTTAATGCAGTTGCCAAAAAAAAAAAAAGGCTTTCTTCTAACTCAGCCTGGCTGAAAAAATGGCCCCTTACCTTGATACAGCTGATCTGGCCCCTGGATCCATGCTGTGGAGACATTGAGACAGGACTATTGTAATGCCCATTGTAATTGTATTGTAATGTACATTGGTCTCTCCTCAAAATCAATTCAGAAAGTACTTTGGTTCTTGTAGGTTATCCGGGCTGTGTAACCGTGGTCTTGGAATTTTCTTTCCTGACGTTTCGCCAGCAACTGTGGCAGGCATCTTCAGAGTAGTAACACTGAAGGATAGTGTCTCTCAGTGTCAAGTGTGTAGGAAGAGTAATATATAGTCAGAAAGGGGTTGGGTTTGAGCTGAGTACTGTCCTGCAAAAGTAATGTGCTAATCATTGTCCTGTAAGTATCAAGCTAATGTGCTAATGAGGGTATGGTATGTTGATATGGAACCATTGTATCCTGAAGTGATCTGTTAATGTGTGAAATCCAAGGCTAATCTGCATGGCTATTGTGGACTGTATTCTTTGTTAGTCTGGAGGTTTTCAGAACAGGAAGCCAAGCCTTATTCATTCTTAAACTCTCCTCTTTTCTGTTAAACTTGTGCTGATATTTATGAATTTCAATGGCTTCTCTGAGCAATATGACAAAATATTTGGTAGAATTGTCCAGTCTTTCAGTGTCTTGGAATAAGACCCTGTGTCCTGTTTGTGTCAGTCCATGTTCAGCCACTGCTGATTTCTCAGGTTGGCCAAGTCTGCAGTATCTTTCATGTTCTTTTATCCTTGTTTGTATGCTGCGTTGTGTGGTCCCGATGTAAACTTCTCCACAGCTGCAAGGTATACGATATACTCCTGCAAAGGTGAGGGGGTCTCTTTTGTCTTTTGCTGATCGTAGCATTTGTTGTATTTTCTTGGTGGGTTTAAACCAGGAGTGGGGAACCTCAGGCCCGGGGGCCATATGCGGCCCCCGAGGACATTTTTTGTGGCCCTTGGGAGCTCCGGGACCCTGCTGCAGAGGCGGGGCGCAGGGTGGCCCTCCCAGAGAGTGTTTCTGGCGCCATGGCTTACAGCGGTGCTGCGGCGCCCTTTGGACCTCCTCTCGCCGACTGTCGGCTGTTGAGCAGCGAGAGGGAGGGGGAAAGAGGCTGGTGGCTCCTGGCAGCAGAGCATGCATGCAGGAGCCGATCGGGCTTCGGGGGGGCCCTTTTGTGGACTCTGGGGAGGAGAGGGCATGGAGAGTGGGCCCGGTCACACGGGGCTCTGTGCACCGCCGTGTGTGTGTGTGTGGGCAGGGGAGGCTGGGGCCCGGTCGCGCGGGGCCAGCGTGCGCATGTGTGTGTGTGGGGGGGAAAGGCTTTTCTCTCTTTTCTTCCTCTTTTTCTGTCACTCTTTCTCCTTTCTCTCCCTCTCTTTCTCCCTCTTTTTCTGTCTTTCTTTATCTCCCTCCGTCCTTTTCCTTGTCTCCCTTCGTCCTTTTCTTTCTTTCTCCCTCTCTCTCCATTTCTTTCTCCCTTTCTCTCCCTTTCTCCCTCCCTCCTCCTCTTTCTCTGTTTTCCTTCCTCCCTTGCCGATCGACTGTGGGCTGCGCCCCCCTGGCACCTCGTTTTCTCGGGCCCACTGCTGGCTGCCCTTCCGCCTGGGAGGGGGAGTGGGGGCACCCTACAGGCCTTCTCTGTGTGGCCTCCCCTGGGGTTGTCAACCTCCAGGTGGTAGCTGGATGCCTGGCAACCCTAGCCTCTTCCCCCCCACCGGGAGATCTACACCTGGTATGGCCCCTGAATGATGTCATAAATGTGCAAATGGCCCTTGGCAGGAAAAAGGTTCCCCACCACTGGTTTAAACACTGTTTGTAGGTTATGTTTTTTCAAAAGTTTCTCCATCCTATCAGTGACTCCTTTTGTGACGGGCTATGACATAATCATGGTATTCTGTGAACATATGCAGAATTAATTCCATATAGAGCTTAAACACATCATGCAAACTAAACCACTACAGAGGCTTGTATAATGAAAGTCTGTGTCATGCTGACAGGCTAGCTCAAGGTTAGCTCTTTCAAAGCTAACTACTAAAGTTACCCTGATCTGTCCTCGAAGGGGCACAGCTGAGCACCTTCCCTTGAAGGGGCAGCGTAAAGCACTTTCTCTTATCTATCTAAGTGTGCAAAAGTCACCTTTCTGACTCAGCTGCCAGATGTCAGAATCTCAAAGAATACCAAAGGCAGAATACTTGTCCTTTTCAAGGTCTTAAGATATCTTACTGTACTAAGTGTGCATTAATAGCTGAAATTGGGCTTATTATAGCTTAAAGGCATTTAAAGTTCTCTCAAAGATAAGAGTAATATGTTTCCTTGCCTTTTGTAATCTGCCCAAGGCTGTCAGTTACTAAAAGATGTTACAAAGTGACAAATGTAAACAATAATTGTGTTTCATGAGTTATATAGTTAAACGTTGTGCTACAGATTTCTAAGTAGTCTCATTTAATGCGTATAGTCCTAACGAAGAGGATGGTATAGAAATTAAATATGTAATGTGATCATGTAACTCAGAAATAAGTGTTTATACTTTAAGCACAGAGGAATGAAAGGGAAGGAAGTCCATATTTGGACATAAGATACCAAAAGACATGAGCAGTTCAGCTAAGCCAGTTCAGCACTGCTCCTGACATCTGATAAGAGAGAATAAAGGCACCCCTCTGGAAGGATAAGAAGGAGGGGATAAAGGAGCCGTCTTCACTCTTAATGGGTCTAGAAATAGTATAAATACAGCTTCAAATACTGCTAGTACTTTAGAGTGCTATGACTGGCAGACTGCAGCTGTCTGATGTAGCACTTCTCCATCTCAAAAGGCTTGAGATGTAAAACATTGAAACTCTGATCCTTGCGTAGGACAGCAGTTCTCTAAGGTATCTTGAAGTATCAAGATCTGGATATTTCAACATATCTTACTTACAGTCTTCTTGTGCGACTGCTCTATTCCTAGAAGGGAATAGAGACCCTTAGAATTCCTATTCTTTGAATAGGAATCTAAGTGCAGTGACCTTTCCATGTATTGGAACACTGAGAGTCCATCAGATTTATGGTTTCTTACAAACTAAACCTATTTGGCTTACCAATGCTAAGAAGCATCCTGAATACAGGGCTAATAGCTAGACCTCTGAGATAGTGTCAGAACGTCCTCTACTTAACAGAGGGACTTCTGAACCTACTCAGAGCAAGAGACCAGAGATGTTCCTGAAGGGAAAGGAGACTCTCTGTACTCTGTGAGATATGCACAATGCTGATACATTATACAGTGCATACACAGATTGGCACAGTCAAAGAGACTGTAAACAGCTTTAAGCTAACACATAGTATTTATATATTCAGCATTGCTGTCTAAAACTAGAAAGAGCATGCATAGCATGTACATAGACAATGCCTGATCTTAATGATGATCAGTTAAGAATATTAATAAAAGTCTTTAAAGGATTCAAGACTTAACAAATACAGATACTCTGGGATAACTTCATATGTTCTCATAAGAGCTTAGATTCTGAGAGGACTACAGATGATACAGAAAACACAGCAGGGTATAGTGTGTCTTCTGTACTGAAATATTATGATGTTTTGAATGGTTTAAGTTAGGATGCTTCTAACCAAATCTTTCTCCAAAGAATTAACCATATTTTGACAGGATTTCTGTAACCTTATATTCTGAATGAAAGTGCATTGCACTAAGGATACTTTATGAGTATATTCTGACTAAGATACCCCTTTATGGAGGCATAGAGAATGTGAATGATTACTTGCTACATAAACATGTTTAAGACTAATGATGTCTATCCTTATATGATATTTTAAGGCTTTGCAACCAAAAAGCATATATTGTATAATGTAAATAAATGTGTTTTTAATATACTTCTACTCTTGTCCATTATTATAAATTTATTGACGTGTTCAAGAGATGTTCTAGGAACCATAACAAGTTTCTAGGAACCGTTGATTCCGGTCTAGTGGTGTCTCGCTGAATAAGATAACATATCCCTTCTCAGGAAGGGGTCCTTTCTAAGAGTGTAGGCACTTAACGGCCCGAACCGCGACACTTTAATAAATGGCAAGAATACCTTTCCTATGGGAGACTGTTTTTCCTGAGTTTTCTGATTTTTGTTTGGTTTAATGGCCCTTCTGATTTCATTCTTGGAGTAGCCGTTTGCTAGCAGTGCGTGATTTAGATGATTAGTTTCTTCCTTGAGAAACTCTGGTTCACAGATCCGTCTTGCACGGTCCATTAATGTTTTAAGAATGAATAAGGCTTGGCTTCCTGTTCTGAAAACCTCCAGACTAACAAAGAATACAGTCCACAATAGCCATGCAGATTAGCCTTGGATTTCACACATTAACAGATCACTTCAGGATACAATGGTTCCATATTAACATACCATACCCTCATTAGCACATTAGCTTGATACTTACAGGACAATGATTAGCACATTACTTTTGCAGGACAGTACTCAGCTCAAACCCAACCCCTTTCTGACTATATATTACTCTTCCTACACACTTGACACTGAGAGACACTGTCCTTCAGTGTTACTACTCTGAAGATGCCTGCCACAGTTGCTGGCGAAACGTCAGGAAAGAAAATTCCAAGACCACGGTTACACAGCCCGGATAACCTATAAGAACCAATGAACTCTGACCGTGAAAGCCTTCGACAATATTCAGAAAGTACTGTTTGTTTAGAATTCCACAGTTTGACTATTCTTGGCAGCTGGATGGAGCATGCATATTATTCCCATTCTGCAGTCTCTCCATTGGCTGAGCATCAGTCGTACCAGCACTTCATGGCTTTCATCATTACTAGAAGGAATCTCTGTCCATTTGCCTGGGTGGATATCATGGTAACTATTTGTGGAGAGCCAGCATGATATAGTAATTAAGAATGGAGGACTGTAATGTAGACAACTGGGTTCAATTCCCCAGTCCTCCACCTGAAGCCTGCTGGGTAACCTTAGGTCAGTCACAGTTCCCTCAGAACTCTCTCAGCCTCACCTGCTTCACAAAGTGTCTGTTGTGGGGGGGAGAAAGGAATTTGATTTGTAAGCCTCTTTGAGACTCTTCAGGGTAGAGAAAAGCGGGGTATAAAAAACTTCTCTTCGATTTAATCAATAGCAGAGAATCAAAAGAGTTGCATGACCAGTTATTCATGACCGGTGGGGGAATTATTCTTTTCCACTTTATTTCTTTAACATACATATTGGGAGGGGGAGGGTAGGCAGAATATCAAAACTGCTCACCAGAGGGCCTGGCTGGGGAGAAGTTGTGACCAGCGGCTGAGTTGGGAGAGGAAGAAAGGCAGATAAAGGAAACGCTTACTCCTTAGTGAGCAATGCCTGACGGGTGGCTTGGCTTATTGCATACTTGCTGCCTGAACCTCTTTCTTTCTTCCAGCAGCACATGTAGAGGAGATGTTTGCGGGACTACAGGGGTTTTCTATGGAAGAAGCCAAGAATGAAGACTCCAAAAGCAACTATGGAGAAGGACCACAGAGGCAGGGGGGAAGCCACACAGACAAGAGGAGGGATAAGCCCATTCTGTCCCAAGGAAGTGGCTTCTGTGAAATCCAAGTCCACAAAGAAAGGTCAACCAAAAGAAAAAAGAATGAAGGCCTCTTTGCTAACCAGAGAATCTGCTCCAGGGAAAATGAAAGTGTGGCCTTCGGTAAGAGCACAAGTGTTGTTTCCAAGTGCTGCAGCAGGTTTTCGTGTCGTTTTCAATTTTATGTGAATATACACTTCAACATACAGCAGGAGAAATCCACTGCAATGTTTTGAGCCTGGATGGAACGTCAAATGAAAGTCAGGCCTAATTGTGTGGTTGCTAATAGGATATCTCTTTTTGTTCCAGCAGGGGATGATCAGTGGGATGAGGGCGATGAGGAACCACACCAGCTATTTCCCGATATAGACAAGAATGAAGATTTCCAAGGAAAGGTCAAGAATCAAGGCAGCCCTCAGAAAGGAGGTCACATGGTCGAGAAGAGGGACAACCCCATTGCTGGCCAAGGGTGGGATTTCATTGAACAAGTGCACATGGTGGAGGAGGAAGCATATAAATGTTTGGAGTGTGGAATAAAGTTCTCAGATCAAATGCAATATGATATACATTTGCAAATGCACAGAGGAAAGAAGACCCATCAATGCTTGGTGTGTGGAAAGAGCTTCCTTTGCAGAGCAAAGCTCCTCAGACATCAAAGAACACATGCAGGAAAGAAGCCATTGATCTGCTTGGAGCGTGGAATAATGTTCTCTCATGGAAGAAAGAGTAATGCACTTTTTCCAAAGCATAGCATGATGAGGGCATATAAATGCTTTCAGTGTAGACAGTACTTCAAATACAGATCACAGCTCTTCATGCACCAAAGAATTCACGCAAGGAAGAAACCTTTTCATGGCTCAGAGTGTGGAAAGAGATTCAGTCAGAGTGGCTCTCTTCAAAAGCATCTAAGATCTCACACGGGGGAGAAGCCTTTTGAATGCTCAGAATGTGGAAAGCGGTTCAGTTTCAGTGGTCATCTTACACGCCATGTAAGAACCCACACAGGGGAGAAGCCTTTTGAATGCTCATTGTGTGGAAAGAGATTCAGTCAGAATGGCAATCTTAAAAACCATGTAAGATCCCACACAGGGGAGAAGCCTTTTGAATGCTCAGTATGTGGAAAGAGATTCAGTCAGAATGGCAATCTTAAAAAGCATGTAAGATCCCACACAGGGGAGAAGCCTTTTGAATGCACAGAGTGTGAAAAGAAATTCAATCGCAATGGTCATCTTAAGCTCCATGTAAGAACCCACACAGAGGAGAAGCCTTTTGAATGCTCAGAGTGTGGAAAGAAATTCAGTCAGAGGGGCAATCTTAAAAATCATCTGAGATCCCACACAGGGGAGAAGCCTTTTGAATGCTCAGAGTGTGGAAAGGGATTCAGTCAGTTTATCAGTCTTAAAAAGCATATAAGATCCCACACAGGAGAGAAGCCTTTTGAATGCTCAGAGTGTGGAAAGAGATTCAGCCAGAGTGACAATCTTCTAAAGCATCTAAGATCCCACACAGGGGAGAAGCCATTTGAATGCTCAGAGTGTGGAAAGAGATTCAATTGCAGTGGTCATCTTAAACGCCATGTAAGAACCCACACAGAGGAGAAGCCTTTAGAATGTTCAGAGTGTGGAAAGAGATTCAGTTGCTGTGACAGTCTTCAACAGCATCTAAGAACCCACACAGGAGACAAGCCTTTTGAATGCTCAGAGTGTGGAAAGAGATTCAGTTGCAGTGGAAGTCTTCAACAGCACCTAAGAACCCATACAGGAGAGAAGCCTTTTGAATGCTCAGAGTGTGGAAAGAGATGCAGTCGCAGTTTCTGTCTTCAAATGCATGTAAGATGCATTCACACAGGAGAGAAGCCTTTTGAATGCTCCTTGTGTGGGAAGAGATTCAGTCAGAGTGGCTCTCTTCAAATGCATGTAAGATCCCACAAAGGGGAGAAACCTTTCGAATGCTCAGAATGTGGAAAGAGATTCAGTAAGAGTGGCTCTCTCCAAACACACCTGAGAACCCACAAAAGAGAGACACCTTTTGAATGCTCAGAATGTGGAAAGAAATTCAGTCAGAGTAGCAATCTTAAAACGCATCTAAGATCCCACACAGGGGAGAAGCCTTTTGAATGCTCAGAGTGTGGAAAGAGATTCGGTTATAGTAGCCATCTTAAACGGCATCTAAGATCCCACACAGGGGAGAAGCCTTTTGAATGCTCAGAGTGTGGAAAGAGATTCAGTCAGAGTGGCAATCTTCAAAAGCATCTAATATTCCACACAGGGGAGCATGCTCAAAGTGTGGAAAGATTTTCAGTTGGACTGGAGATTTTCAAGAGCATCGGAGAAACCACTCAAGGAGAAACCATGTAACTGCTTAGCCTGGAGTAAGAAATTTTCTCTTATTTCAAATCTCAAAGAAAACCTCAAACTATAGAAGGGGCAATAATCTTACCCTATGTGGGAAGAAATGGTATACCTGCTGGAACTGTGGTTGAAGCCTCAAATAGATCCCACAGATAAGAAAGCAAAGATAACCCTGGACAGTTGGCGTCTCCTGCAACCATACTGCACAGAACTGTGCCCCATGCACAAGAGGACACCCTAAAACCAGTGTTTTCATTTTTTAAAAGTGCCAGTACTGATATAAATTCCTAATAGCAGTTTAAAACCATAATCTGAAATCCAGCTTGCTTTAAACTTTATGTATTCTACTAGCGTTGAGAAATAATTCTAAGATTATTGGGAAATAATTCTAATACTAATTCTTATACTGTAGGACCTTGCCTTGGTGTGGGGGAGGGCGGGATATAAATAAAGTAAAATAAATAAATGTTAGGTGATTTGATTGGATTGGAACTTGTTTTTGCAGCAGCTGTAGGGTAAATTATCAACTGTATTTTGTAGCTTTTTGCCTAATAAAGAAAAGTATTTCTTTTCATGTTAATTTTATTAGAAGATCACAAACCCTCTAAATGTTTCTGCCTGTTTTACTGGTAAGAGCTCATATTTAATTTAAGGCTTGCATTCAACCTTAACCAATAGATCCTGGAGATATTTGGGGCTAAGTTGTTTAAAGAACAATTCTTAAACAGCTACTTTGTCCAGATTCTTTGTTCATATCCAGAACTGGATATGAGATTCATTATCTTGTTACTAAAGGAATTTGAAGACCAGCTCATCTCTTCTTAAGCATCAAGGCATCCGCACAGAGGAGAACTTGGAATTTTGACCATGGTATTCTCACAATAACCAAAAGCTGATAGATCACAATGGGTAGAAGTGTTTGCCTGTTTGTAGCAGTAGAAAAGAGCAGGAATCCAGTTATAGACTAACAAAACTTCTGTCACATTGTTCGCTTTCGTGATTCTCAGCTCACTTCTTCAGATACTGCCAGAATGTGAGTCCATCTCTCATTAACTAGTAAAGAGGGTCCCCTCCCCCAAGATTTTACCCTTGTAACTGTCTTGCAAGGTATGTTAGTCTAAAGATGTGATCGGCCACATGTGGATTTGAGGCCAGATCCACCCGCTCATACACCAACGCTCTGGGCTTTGAACTGAACTGACCACGTTGAGAGACAGACAGAGAGATAGGTTATATCTTTGTTTTTGTTCCCTTTGTGGCCCTAGCCTCTCATACCCAGCCCTCCTGGCACACATTTTGGTTGCTCTTTTCTGCACTTTCTGCTCTTTTCTGCACCTTCTCAAGCTCTGTAATATCCCTTTTTAGGTGTGGTGACCAGAACTGTGCACAGTATTCCAAGTGTGGTCTTACCATAGATTTGTACAAGGGCAGTATGATAGCAGCAGTTTTATTCTCTATTCCTCATCTAATTATGGCCAGCATGGAATTTGCCTTTTTTACAGCAGCCGCACACTGGGTTGACATCTTCATCAAGTGATCCACTACCACCCCAAGATCCCTTTCTTGGTCTGTCGCTGCCAGCAGATCCCATCAACGTATATGTGAAGTTGGAATTCTTTGCCCCCAAATGCATCACTTTACACTTAATCACATTGAATCTCATTTGCCATTTTAATGCCTATTATTCCAGTTTGTAGAGATCCTTTTGGGGCTCTTCACAGTCCGATATTGTTTTAACCACCCTAAATAATTTGGTGTCATCTGCAAACTTGATCATCCCTCACTACAGTTATTCTCCTTGGAACTTCTCTCCAGACCTCTGATGGTAGCTATAATGTCCAGTTGCCCTATCCATATTAGGAATCTGTGTGTGTTGGTTTATTGTGCTCTTTCTGTGTTTGTGTGTACCCATTTATTCCTCTAAATAAAGACAACCTGTTTTACTGTAAATTGCTTTATACTAGTTTATTCCTCTCAGTTTGCTCATCCCTCGTATACATAGGTCCAAGACTCCGTTCTCAATCAGCTCTCATTAGAGCTTTAAATTCCATCTCCAATAAGCTAATTTCCCCATCTAAATATTGGAGACCCCCCAGCATTCCATGTAACATCTCTTGAGGCTTCATTAGGCTGTGTCTAAATTGATTTCTTTTTTTCCTTTTCGTGTCATTTATTTTTATGTTGTTTTAGATAAGGCTGTCCTTGAGCCTCCTGGTGGAGGCTTAGTTAAGAGGGATGTTTTTAACCTGAGTATATCTAATTTCCAATTGTGCTCCCTATCTGTGGATAGTTAAAACTGCAGACGGGGGCACACTTACCCCAAACAGATGTTTCTTCACACTTGGGGTGCTCCCAACACCATTATTCCCATCACATTGCAACTCTACAGGAGCCAGAAGCGTTGTGGGGAGACAGCTATGACCAATATGTCTCCCATGGGCCACTCTACAGCCAGACCCCTTGAAATTTTATAGACCTCTATCATGTTTCTGCTTACTCGCCATTTTTTGGAACTCTTTGCCATCTCTTTTAGTCTTGCCTCAGTGGCAATCTTTGCACCCCCTGGAGCAGTTTTAGGTCAAGAAACCCTTTCCAATCTCCATCCTCAAATTTCCAGGTATTTTCCAACCCAGAGTTCGCACTCCTATGAACCATGGATCTACAGTTGACCAAGATCAGTTCCCTTGGAGAAAATGGCTACTTTAGAGGGTGGTCTCTATGGCATTATACCCTTCTGAGGTCCCTCCCTAAGCTCCACCCCGTAAATTTCCAGGTATTTTCCAACCCAGAATTCGCACTCCTATGAACCATGGATCTACAGTCTCTTTTGTCTTTTGGTGATCGTAGCATCTGTTATATTTTCTTGGTGGGTTTAAACCCACTGTTTAGTTTCTCAAGGAAGAAATTAATCATCTAAATCACGCACTGCTAGCAAACGGCTATTCCAGAAATGAAATCAGAAGGGCCATTAAACCAAACAAAAATCAGAAAACTAAGGAAAAACAGTCTCCCATAGGAAAGGTATTCTTGCCATTTATTAAAGGAGTCACTGATAGCATGGAAAAACTTTTGAAAAAACATAACCTACAAACAGTGTTTAAACCCACCAAGAAAATACAACAGATGCTACAATCACCAAAAGACAAAACAGACCCCCTCACCTCTGCAGGAGTATATCATATACCTTGCAGTTGTGGACAAGTTTACATCGGGACCACACAACGCAGCATACAAACAAGGATAAAAGAACATGAAAGATACTGCAGACTTGGCCAACCTGAGAAATCAGCAGTGGCTGAACATGGACTGACCCAAACAGGACACAAGACCTTATTCCAAGTGTGAGGAGTCGCCCCTTAGACCCCCGCCTACTTGTCCCGTGGCCTGGCCAACTCGATCCAGAGGGGGCTTCCTTGGCCTCAGAATAGGCTTTCTGAGAGCAATCCTTGCCCTCCTCTTTAGCCCTTCGGTCGGTCTCTGCTCCACCGAGCCAACTGCTCCACAGTCGACCGTCGCCGCTTCCTCCCTGGCCTCCACCTCCCTCCTCGTCATATAGGCCAGGCCCCCTGCAGATCTGCCCCTTCCCCATCCTCCCTTCTTGCCGGGCAGGGGCTCCACCAATCGGCCCCTGCCGGCACTGTCAGCCCTCCCTCCCTTTCAGGTGGGCCGGGGCCCCAACTCAGCTGATTGGCGGCTCCCGCTCCTCCTCCCCCGCTCACGTCTGCCTGGCCCTCTGCCTCCTCCCCGCTCGGCTCTTTCCGAGTCGGGTGAGACCGCAGCAGAATCGGGGCCACCAGCGTGGGCCCCGGAGGTGGCGCCCTGCGGAGCCCGATGCCACCGGGCCGTGGCACCGCGCGGCTCAGCCCCAGCCCTCCCGGCCAGGACGGCGATTTCCCCGGGGCCTTCGCGGGCCGCGGAGCAGTCGGCCCGGCCGTTCGGATGCCACCGGGCAGTCCCGCGTCTGGGGCTGGCCCGGGCGCGGGACACCAAGACACTGGAATATTGGAAAATTCTACCAACTATTTTGTCAGATTGCACAGAGAAGCCATTGAAATTCATAAACATCAGCACAACTTTATCAGAAAAGAAGAGAGTTTAAGAATGAATAAGGCTTGGCTTCCTGTCCTGAAAACCTCCCGACTAACAAAGACTACAGTCCACAATAGCCATACCGATTAGCTTTGGATTCGTTCTAGGCAGGAAGTCCTAGAACGTCTAGACAAACTGCAAACTAACAAGTCACAGGGACCAGACGGTATTCATCCTGGAGTTCTTCAAGAACTCAAATGGGAAATTGCTGAACTTTTATGTAATATGTCCCTTCGATCAGCCTCTGTATCAGAGGACTGGAGAATGGCCAATGTAACACCCATTTATAAAAAAGGTTCCAGGGGGGGCCCAGGAAATTGCAGGCCAGTTAGCTTAACGTCTGTTCCGGGTAAATTAGTGGAAAGCATTATGAAAGATAGAATTGTCAAGCATATAGAAGGGCAAGGGCTGCTGGGCAAAACCCATCATGGCTTCTGTAAGGGTAGGTCCTGTCTCACTAACCTATTAGAGTTTTTTGAAAGCGTCAATAAGCATGTGGACAGGAATGAGCCTGTGGATACTGTGTATGTGGATTTCCAAAAAGCTTTTGACAAAGTCCCCCACCAAAGACTGCTAAGCAAACTTCATAGTCACGGGGTAAGAGGACAAGTCCTCTTATGGATTGAGAGCGGGCTGAAAAATAGGAAGCAGAGAGTAAGAATCAATGGACAGTTGTCCCAATGGCGGGATGTGAGCAGTGGGGTGCCTCAGGGATCTGTGTTGGGACCGGAGCTTTTTAACCTGTTCATCAATGACCTGGAGTTGGGGTTAAACAGTGAAGTAGCCAAGTTTGCAGATGACACCAAATTATTTAGGGTGGTTAAAACAAAATTGGACTGTGAAGAGCTCCAGAAGGATCTCTGCATACTGGAAGAATGGGCATTAAAATGGCAAATGAGATTCAGTGTAAGTGTAAAGTGATGCATATTGGGACAAAAAATCCCAGCTTCACATATACACTGATGGGATCGGTGCTGGCAGCGACAGACCAAGAAAAGGATCTTGGGATGGTAGTGGATAGCTCAATAAAGATGTCAACCCAGTGTGCGGCTGCTGTAAAAAAGGTAAATTCCACGCTGGCCATAATTAGATGAGGAATAGAGAATAAAACGGCTGCTATCATACTGCCCTTGTACAAATCTGTGGTGAGGCCACACTTGGAATACTGTGTACAGTTCTGGTCACCACACCTAAAAAAGGATATTACAGAGCTTGAGAAGGTGCAGAAAGGAGCAACCAAAATGATTAGGGGACTAGAGAAACTGTCCTATGGAGAGCGGTTAAGACGCTTAGGGCGGTTTTGCTTGGAAAGAAAGCGGCTGAGGGGAGACATGATAGAGGTCTATAAAATTATGCATGGTTTGGAGAGAGTGGACAGGGAAAAGTTTTTCTCCCTCTCCCATAATACTAGAACACGGGGTCATCTGCTAAAGCTGGAGGGCGAGAGATTCAAAACAGATCAAAGGAAGTATTTTTTCACACAACGCATAGTTAAATTGTGGAACTCTCTGCCCCAGGATGTGGTGATGGATGTCAGCTTGGAGGGCTTTAAGAGGGGAGTGGACATATTCATGGAGGAGAGGGGTATTCATGGATGTTAGTTAGAATGGATACTAGTCATGCTGCATACCTGTTCTCTCTAGTATCAGAGGAGTATGCCTATTATTTTGGGTGCGGTGGAACACAGGCAGGATGGTGCTGCTGCAGTCTTCTTGTTTGGGGGCTTCCTAGAGGCACCTGGTGGGCCACTGTGTGAACAGACTGCTGGACATGATGGGCCTTGGCCTGATCCAGCAGGGCCTTTCTTATGTTCTTATGCAATGTTCTTATTCCACATGTTAACAGATCACTTCCGGATACAATGGTTCCATATTACCATACCACACCCTCATTAGCACATTATCTTGATACTTAAAGGACAATGATTAGCACATTACCTTTTATACTTTTTGCAGGACAATGACTCAGCTCAAACCCAACCCTCTTCTGACTATATATTACTCTTCCTACACACTTGACACTGAGAGACACTGTCCTCAGTGTTACTCCTCTGAAGATGCCTGCCACAGCTGCTGGCGAAACGTCAGGAAAGAAAATACCAAGACCATGGTCACATAGCCCGGATAACCTACAAGAACCAATTATTTTGAACTTTCTTAATAAAGCTTTCAGCTTTTTTGAAAGGCTGTGGTTTCTTTTGAATTTACTGGCCTATGCTCGGTCCTGTTACAACAAGTTCTGGGGTCCCTGGAGAGGGCTCATGCTTGACACTATTAGTGTGGCATGTATTTTTTCATTGTGTATAAAGCTGCAAGAAAGAAACCTTGCAGATGCTGCAGAAGGGCCCCTCCTGCCACCATTGATGCCCAGGATTGAATCTGACCCACTTTGCCCAAATTCATGATGGGGGTCAGTTGAGTTGAATAGCCAGAGTTTTGACTTATGACTCTGTGGATTTGTGTTCCAATCCACACTAGGCCTGGAAGCCATTTGGATGCCCTTTAGGCAAGATAGTTGTAAGGATTCAGTGGGGGGGGGGCATTCTTAGAAGAAATGTGTATGACAGATGTGGAAATCTCAAGACTTCCTGATATATATATGTTTGTTATGTCAGTGGAGCCATTACATCACTGTTCCGCTATAGCACTATGGCTCTATAGGGCCGTGTTGGCGAACCTATGGCATGCGTGCCAAGTCCACGCCGAGCCCTCTCTGTGGGCACGCACGGGGGCGGCGGGGGCTTTGAAGGGAGTGCGGAGCCGTTCAAAGCCCCCCCTTCCCTGGACTCCCCGCTGCCCGACTTTGAAGGGAGCCCTTCAAAGCCGCCCCCCCTTCCCTGGATTCCCCGGGGCCCCCCCTTGACGAGCTGGGAGGAAACCTCAGTATTCAGGTTAAATTGCCGTGTTGGCACTTTGCGATAAATAAGTGGGTTTTGGGTTGCAGTTTGGGCACTTGGTCTCTAAAAGGTTCGCCTAATAGGGCCAGATTATAATACTCTCTTCCAAAATCGTATAGGAAATTTTGATGAATCTTTCCTGAGCTCCCTATGGTATACTAGAACTTCCAGGGACTCGGTAATCAATTCTTCCGGCTTAAGCCTGGCCCAATTCGCTATTCAGAGGAACCTAATAATAGTCAATGGGCGATCGCAGATCGACCCTAATGGAGATTTCACTTTTTTTAACCAAAATGGTGCCAGTGTAATCGATTATTTTCTGGTTTCATTAGATCTCTTACCTCTAATCAGTAATATGGAAGTCTGCGATTACATGGGCAGTGACCATCTCCCTATCTCTCTTTCAATCAACCAATTATGTGTTCCACACTTATTACCGTCCTACCATCAAATATTGCACCAATCCCAAAAAGCCCTAGCTCGTGTTTACTGGAGCCCTGAGCTTGATTCCTTGGTGCATGGTAAAATGCAGCTTTTGGAGGTGACTTCGTTGAAAGCTGCCCTCCTTGAGCAAGAGTCTGCAGCTACTGTCTTAAATGTTTTTTTCAGATTAATTGATTTATTTAAACCTTTATTTACTAAAGAAATCACCTCAAGCTTTCACACTTTATACAAACGAAATTCTTGGTTTAACCACGAGTGTAGACTACTCAAACGAGCAATAACCAGGAAACATAGAGAATTCAGAAGGAACAATACTATTTCAGTATTGAAGGTATTGTTAACTATTAAAAAGAACTACAAGAACTTGGTAAACTGGAGGAAAAAAGAGGCCCTATATAAAAATTGGAGGAGCTTGATTACAGCTATAAACAACAATTATACTTCAACTTTTTGGCGGACTGTGAATTCTTTAAGCAATGGCTATGCCAGAGTCCCCGCATGTATCCCGTCTTCGGTCTGGGTAGCTTACTTCAAGAGCCTCTTCTCCTACTCTGTGGAAAACCAGGGTCTTATACCTGTAGCACCTTCTATTTTGTTGAATTCCTGGCCAGATGTGTCTCCTAAGGAATTAAACCGCTCATTGATCGCCTACACTCAGGTAAAGCCCCAGGTCCCGATCTAATTCCCTACGAACTTTTTAAAGTCAACAGCGAATGGTGGGCCAACATTCTTGCTCCTGTATTCACACAAATTAATGCCTCAGGAGCTATTCCAAAATCTTGGAGACATACTATTATCGTCCCAATCTTTAAAAAGGGTCAGCGCTCTGACCCAAGCTGTTATCGTCCAATCAGCCTTTTGTCTTGCTTAGGCAAATTGTATTTCTCCTACTTATTAAAGAGGCTGTTGGACTGGGTTGAGAGTAATGACATCCTTGGCTGGGAACAGATTGGCTTTAGAAGGGGTTGGTCTGTCACGGACCACTGTTTAGTGCTCTCCCATCTAGCAGATAAATATTCCTCCCCCAGAAATGGCACCCTTTATGCGGGTTTTATGGATCTTAAGGGAGCTTTTGATACCATCCCGAGGGAGAGGATATGGTTGAAACTATCACATTCTACTATGGATAGGAGGTTACTATGGCTTATTCAGCAATTTCATACTGACCTCACAGCTCAGGTTCGCTGTGGCAACCAAGGAGAACTAACCGAGCCCTTTGAACTGGTCAAGGGAGTTAGACAAGGTTGCCTCCTTGCTCCTCTCTTGTTTAACCTATACCTGAATGATATGGCAACCAATTTCTCAGAGTTTTGCCACCCCCCAAAGCTTGCAAGTCATCCCACCCCGATTCTACTCCATGCTGACGATGCAGTTCTCCTGTCCCGCACAAGAATTGGTTTGAAAAGATCTTTGCAAACTTTTTCTGAGTACTGCTCTAGGGAAGGTCTTAAAATAAACCATCATAAATCTAAGATTATGATCTTCACTAAGAGGAGAAAATTGCCTCTTTTTCGCTGGGTATTAGATGGCTTTGAGGTTGACCAAGTCAAGGAGTTTGTTTACCTTGGCATTCTTTTTTCCCGTAACCTAAATTGGAATGCCCATCAAAAAGCAATGTCCAACAAAATTAAACCTGGGGTTGGTGCTATTGTCAATTTTTTTCACACCAAAGGTGGCAAATATATTCCAGGGGCTATTCAGGTTTTTAACCTGAAAATTACCCCAATTATCCTCTTTGGTGTTGCAATCTGGATTACAGTCATCAATGAATCTATAGATCGTCCACTGCTTCAGTTCTTACGAAAACTTCTAAATGCCCCTCGATGTGTTGCTGGCGTTACTCTTCGTTCCGAGTTTGGCCAAATGTCACTTGAAGCTAGGGCATGGTTGGCCGCCTTTAAACTACACCTTAAACTGTGCTTTAGCACTGAGAGGTTCCTAGCTTCTCTGAAGCATGACCCTTTCAAATCCTCATGGCAAAAAATCTTAGATGAGAAACTAGCGTTGTTGGGCTTCTCGCAGGATATGTTATCAGATCTTGGGAAAACTGAAGCTTTTGCCAAAATTAAAAAGCGCATTAAAGAGCTCAATTATAACAGCACTACTTTTCGTGCTCGTCGTGTCTGTTCATTCCAGTTCTTCGGAATACCCCCTCCACGTGGTCTGCCTGCCTATACATATTATCTAACAACTCCTTGTCTCTGTAGAGCTTTTTGCTTGGCTAGATTGAATGCTAACCCTTCTATGGTAATGCAGGGCAGAATTCTGAATATCCCATACTCTGACAGGATCTGCCCTTGCTCTTCTGGCTCTATTGACACATTAGCCCATGCCCTTTTGGAATGCCGCTTTTACGAGGAACTTCGATCGCACTATATTTCCCCTCTTTTAATATACAAATCCAATGCCTCTGTGACTGACATAATGCCTTTTTTACTAAGTGATAGGGACCCCAAGGCTACATTGTCAGTGGCAAGATTTGTTTCAGTCCTTATATCCCTCCAACACTAGATATATGCTGCTCAAGATCAATTGATCAAGGAGCTTCTAAGGGATAAAAGGAAAGGAAAAGGTTCGCCATCGCTGCTATAGGGCAAGTGTTAGAACGCTCCCAATGGTGAAAAAGAACTTGTGTCTCTACAAGAACTTGGATGGAGCTTAACACAGTACCAGCAAAAACAGCACGACTTGCCGAGTTGGGCGTCTTTCTAACCATTTTGATTCCCAAGGATTCCCTGCATCCATGTCGGATTGGGAGGGGGAAGTGATTTTTAATCTGGAGAAAAGTTTCTTAAAGGCCTGCAGCAGAGCCTCTGGAGACCAGGCTACCACCAGACAGGTGCACCTCTCAGTCTCAGCCTGGTGGCAGCAGCAGAGAGTCAGCCCCAGATCTCCAGGGGAATGCTGGAATCAAGGTGAAGAAGTGAACTCCTCAGTGAGATCTAGCAGCTTAAGTTCTGAGACGGTTAAGTAAATTGCATGTGGTATGTCATGCTTAGCTTATTTTCAAACATTTCCAAATTCCATAACAGACATATCGTGATAGTGTTGTTAATATTGATAGTCAACTATCAACGTTAAGTCATCTTTATATTTCTTTGAGTGATGACTTTTAAAACCTTAGGGTAGTGAACAGGGGCAGAATGCCAGCTGCAGGGAAGGGTGGGGGGGATGAGGCTAGAAAAATGGCCCCAATGTAGGCAGAGCCTGAAAAAGTGTGAGTTTTCTTGCCCACATTGCAATAAAATGGGGGGGGGCACAGAACGTGCACAGTTTGGGGATGAGATCATGTGGATGCTCCAAAAACCTGTCTTTGTGGAAGGAGACAAAAAACAGCTAGATTTCAGTCCAGCAGCCCCTTAGAGACCGACCAGAAACCTGCCCTCCAATCTAGCTATTCTACTGAAGACCAACACGACTACCCTCTGAAACAGCCCAAGAGCAGTTTGCCCGGTGGAAATTCACCTTTTCTGCAGATGATTTTTGATAAAATGATCCTGCAGTGCCCGCCACTGCCAGACAGTAAGTTTGTCCTGATAATTTATCCGAATTTTACAGTTGTATATTTGCCACTGCTGAAGAATTCAAAGAAGCTTTTTGAGCCGGAAACAGCTTTGAAAAGTGTAGAATTGGACAGAAACCACCAAGAAGCCCCATTTCCTTGCTCTATTTAGATGGCTTGCGCAGACGTGGTCTTGCCGTAAAAGCTGTAGACTAATTGAAACAGCTAGCTGGAAATCGAGCCCAGTGGGATGACCGTGGTCCTGGATGGAGAGGCTGCCCACAGAGTGCCAAGAGACTTGGGCTCCCATAGAAAGGGGTCTCACCATTTGTCTGCAGATCGAGTGTCATCAGCACCCTGCATCTGGGAACTGATGCCCAGGGAATACAGGGAGCAGGCAGATTCCCGACCCTTTGCCCTGCCGCCAAGTCTATGGAGAAGGGTTCAGTTTCATCCTGACCCTGTAGAGCCGGCGTCTCCTGCAACCCAACTGCCCCGTGCACAAGAGGAACCCCTAAACCCAGAGCTTTCATTTGTTACAAGTGCCAGTACGGACATAATTTCCTAAATGCAGCATAAAACCATGATCCAATTGAGGGTCGGAGAAGCAAATTAGCAGGATATGCTGTGAAGGCAGAACTGGAAAATCTGGTGAACAAAAGGACGAGTGAAGAATTTTTTTAAAAAATGGAAATGGTATTGCTGATATGTTCGGTAATGGCTTGTCTAAATAGCAAGAAAACGGCGTCTCTCCTTCAGGGTCCTTCGGCGTTGCTCCTCTGAAGACGCCTGCCGCAGTTGCTGGCGAAACGTCAGGAAAGAAGCTACCAAGACCCCGGTCACACCGCCCGGACAGCCTGCAGGAACCTGCAAGGTTATGTTTCCGTGCACCGTTCTTGTTTCCGACTCAGCCGAGCCGTTGTCTGAACCAGGCTGGGATCGCCCAGAAGCGCCACCCCGGTGCAGTTACTCGCGAGCAATCCCGCTGAGCTGCACAGGGCGTCGCTGAGCTGCAGCCTGGCCGGAATCCGCTCCCACCACCCGGCTCCGGACGCCCTCAATGGAAAGTGCAGGGAGCCCCTTTCCCCCCTTCCTCTGCAGCACCGAAGGGGTTAAAGCGACGGAGGTGTTTGCTAGAGCGGCCGAGCCAGGGGGCGGAAGCGGAAAGGCTCCTTGGGGGGGGGGGGAGGAAGGGAGGCGTCAAAGACGCATCAGCACGCGAGAGCCTTGCAGCCGGGTCCTGCGACGGTCTACTCGCAAGTAAGCCCTGGGAGGGAAGTGGGGAATCAGCTTCCCCATCTCGGAGGAGAGAAATGCTCGGTGGGAGATTCGTTTTCAATCGTTTCCAAACGCGGCCCCTCCGCGACCGAAAAAAATCCCTCCCTGCAGGAAACGGGAGCTTGAACCGGGGCGGCCCAGCAGGGTCGGAGCTCAGAAGCCCAGCAGGGTGTGTGTGTGTGTGTGGGGGGGCTGGTTAGCAACTGGGAGGGGAGACCCCCCTCCCCCCCGGGAAGCCCCAGGGTCTCTGTGCATGTGCAGAGGAGGCGATGCAAGACCCCCCTCGGCTAGTCTCTGCCCTTGGAAGCCCTGCTGCTGGGTCGCCATAACCTGGCTGCGAGTTGAGGGCACTTTGTGCACAGACAGAAAAACGGGGGGAGCCCAGTATCGCCCAGCCTCTGATCGCCCCCCCTTCCCAGGCTCACTGGTAGAGAGAGGAGTGGCCGAGCAACTCCAGGTCTTCTTGGAGGCTACAGGAGGGAGATGGGCTCTCTTGGGTTGAGGTCAGGCCTCCTCCTTGTTGCTCCTCCTGGATGGATCTGCTGCTGCCTTTGGCACAGGGGACTTGGCCCACCTGGTTGAGGGGCCGGCAGGCAGGAGGAGGCCTCAGGGGTGTTGTACGTTGGACAGGGTCAAATCACTCCTCCTGGACATGAACCAAGGAATTGCCATTGGAAACCAGTGTGGGACCTACTACAGCATGGTTAGGAGTGGTGGAACCACTCCTGGAGAACTGGGGTTGCTTCCTCTCTCCTCCACTGGAAGCCTGCTGGGTGACCTTTCTCAGCCCCACCTACCTCACAGGGTGCCTGTTGTGGGGTGAGGAAGGGATAGCAGTTGTAAGTCCCTTTGGGTCTCCTTAAGGTAGGGGGGAAAGGTCTAAAGTCCTTCTTATGTCTATCGTGTGGAGGTCCCACAGGGCCCAATCCTATCCCCTATGCTTTATGGAAAGCCCTGAGACCCAATCATTCATAGTTTGGGGTTGGCTGTCATCAATATGCTGAGGATACCCAGCTCTATACATCCTTCTCCAACTCTCCTGATCACGCTGTAGAGCTCCTAAATCGCTGCCTCGCTCCTGTGGTTCAGTAGCCAAGTGTGAACTAACTGAATCTAAGTCCAGGAAAGACAGAAGAAATGCTGCTTGGGAAGGTGAAGGTCTGGAAGGATATTATGCTGCCTGCTTTTGTTGGGATTCAGCTGACACAGTTATCAGCCTTGGGGTTATACTGGGCCCAACATTATTGCTAGAGGAGCAAGTTAATGCAGTTGCCCAAAAAAAAGAAAAAAAGTTTGTTGCAAGTCTGGAAAAGGTATAAAAGAGGACTTGAACGTAAAACTCCAGGATGGCTCAATCGAATGGAAGCTTTTTCAAGGAGAAGTCCATCAAGAGATCGTAGTTGTAAACCATACCGGGAGTATATACAAAAAATTAACAATCAATGGATATTAAAAAGCAAAGAACAGTTGGATATGTTAGATTGGTTTAAATATTATCAGTTGAATGATATTTTTAAAAAAGATCAAAAAAGGGATTTACAGACAAGAAGTCAAATTTGGAGACCATCTTAATTTCAGAGAATAAAGGTCTTCTATCAAAATTATATCAATTGTTACTGAATTATAATTTGGACGATTGGGAAAGGCTCTGGAAAAAAGAAATGAAATTCACAGTAGCTAATGAGATTAAGAAAAAAACTTATGTTTTATAGGTGGTGTTGTTGAATAAAATGGACAAGTCCAAATGTGAAAAATGCTGGAGACGTAAAGAATATAGGAGGACGTTCATTCATTTCATGGTGGTCCTGTAAATTAGTTAAAAAAAATTGGAAAGCGGTTATTCAGGAAACTAACAATTTGATTCAAGGAACTATAAAAAGGGAACCTGCACCCTGTTTAATAGGTATCTTTTCTGCAGCTAGAGTAATAATTGCTAAATCCTGGAAAGTAGACATTAGGCTAAAATTAAAAGACTGGAGAGAAAAACTACGGCATTATATACAGATGGCCAAATTAACCAATAGCCTGCAGGGCAAAGATATTGAAGAGTTTAAAAATGACTGGCAGAAGGCCTTTGCATATTGGAAGAATACAGCAAAGATGGATTTAACCGAGAACGTGAAGGAGCTGTAAAAATGGTTGTTGTTGTTTTTTGTTATTTATAATAATTTAATTGTTAGAAAATATATGATAACCTGAGTGATACTTTTTCTGGAAGTCACACGGGGTGGAGGGTGGGCACTAAATAAGGGGGAGGGAAGTGGGGTGCTTTAATGTTGTAATATATTAAGAAATTTCCTTAATAAATAGTTAAAAAAAAATTTC
This sequence comes from Euleptes europaea, assembly GCF_029931775.1. Taxonomy (NCBI): domain Eukaryota; kingdom Metazoa; phylum Chordata; class Lepidosauria; order Squamata; family Sphaerodactylidae; genus Euleptes; species Euleptes europaea. The sequence goes on from NC_079316.1 coordinate 4,395,131, forward strand.
CCCCCAACTCAGCATAGCTGCAACAATGACCCCTTACCTTGATGCGGCTGATCTGGCCCCTGGATCCATGCCGTGGTGACACTGAAACTAGACTATTGTAATGTACTGTACATTGGTTTCTCCTCAAAATCAGTTCAGAAACTACTGTTTGTTCAGAATGCCCCAGTTCGACTGGTATCCGCAGCTGGACGGAGCAGGCATATTATTCCCATTCTGCAGTCACTGCATTGGCTCATCATCAATTCTGTCTGGGTTAGATCTGACGAGATCAGGCTAGCCTGGGCCATCCAGGTCAGGGCGAGCATCAGTTACTTGGTTTGGCTATTGAATCAGGGATTACACAACTAAAGATGTTTAGCCTAATACTTTATAACATCTATATTTTAATACAGGCGAGACAGTGAAGCCAGCTTTTAACATATAAGAAGAAATTTACAGGGAGTTTCACTGTACTAGAAGGTAATCTGACTTCTGTGTTTTATAAATGAATCTGTTTAAAAATATTTTTTGACCTTATGTACTTGGAGAGTATACTAATGATTCCTCCTCCCTGCGTCCTTTTTCTTTCCAAAGGGCTTTTAAATAATTCTTACTGCCCGTTATGATATGATTATATTATTAGGATGTGTGATAAATTATAATTCTATACTGACCACTGAGGAAGGCCTTTCCAGGCTAAAATGTGTCTGGTCCTTATTGGATCTCACATTGGTCAATGAAAGATTGTACATCGCAGTTAGTTGTTCATGTTTGTATATATTGAATGTATAAGTTTTTGCCTTTACTAGGAGTTTTATGCTTTTAATCTATATGTGCACCTTATTCATATAATTGTAATTTTAGCTTTTTTCAGCTCAACTTCTTTGATTTGTAATCAGCATTTTGGTTGAGTTCCGTCAGGATTTCCTCCCCCCCTTTTTGGTTATCACAGAGAAAGCCGTTCATGGTACCTGGACTTTGGTATCTGTGAGACCGTTTCTCCCCCTATTCTCCACCACGACAGCTTCACTCACCTGAGGAGGGCCTTCTGCAGGTGCCAACTGGCAAATGGGCAGAATCAACAACTGCACATGCACATCCCTTCTCTGTTGCGCCCCCCCCCCCCATTGTGGAAAGGCCTGCCTGAGAAGGTCAGAAAGACACCCCCTCTCCTGATTTTCCACACTGGGTTAGCACTGAATAAAATGATTCACAAAGTTACTTGGACAAATCATTAGTAATTGTGTGCTATACTACTGTGTATGGCTTGTTGTAAGTTGGATGCTACGCTGTAATTTTGCATCATTTACTGTGATGTGTTAACATTTATGCTTTGCTTTTGTTCTGTTTTTTTTAGATTTCTGGTTGGTTCTACAACCCAAACCCTATTTACTGGTTTATTGAATGTCCCACTCTGTTGATTGTATAGACTGGATCCACCCGGACTCCCAGGGAGCAAGGCAGATTAGACTTAAGGGAAATTTAAAAATGTATGCTTTATTTGTTAGCTGAATTGGTGGCCTTTGTAGAAGTAGAAAGTAAACCCTGTTTACTGGTTTATTGAATGTATCATTCTGTTGATTGTATCGATTCACTTGGTGTAATCCACCTGGACTCCCAGGGAGTAAGCCCATGCTGACGGGCTGCCCCACAGGCTGTGCATTTTGGCCGGAGCTCCAGCCACTGCCCACCTGCCTTTTACCTGGGTGTTCACTGCCTCCCCCTGCTCCTCCCAGCATCGATTTTGCCCTCCCCTCAAGAGTCAGACACACCTCTGCCCCTGACACTCTGCTGGCAGAGCTATTGCCTGATGCTTCAAGCCTCTTGAGGGAGAGATCTGCCATGGTTAAGCCATCACTAGTCCTTTTGTCCCGGGCTCCAGTTGACCTTGAGAGCTTTTCCCTTGACAGACCAATCCCCAGATATAGGAGGCCAAGCTCATAGCTTCCACAACTGATGTTTACTTTCTTGAAGGACCAAACAGGTATCTCATTAAAAAGCTTGATATGCAATATAGCACCATGATGTTAATCCTGATCCAAAAACAATGACAGTGATGCTCCTTCTGATCCACTGGGGCAATCCTTAGGTGCCTCTTGACAAGGAGGGTAGGTGATCTAGGTGTACTTTCTTTTGCTCTCTTTCTGCCTTTTTGATATTTTTTCCTCTTCTCATAGCCACGAGAGTAAGGACATCTTTCCACGGTCAGAGACCACCCAAGGGAAGGGGAAGGAGATGGAACAGCAGGACCCAAAAGGACCTGGAATTGGCAAGAGGTCAAGGGAAGTTCCCCATCCCATCCAAGCAGAGAGTGGTGATGAATTCTGGGAAAGAGCTGTGCCAGAGATCCTGGCTCAGGAAACGAGGACAGCAGGTGTCCATAGCCAATGTTTCCGGCAGTTCCTTTACCGTGAGGCCGATGGGCCCCGAGAGGTTTGCAGCCAGCTTCATGGACTTTGCAAGCACTGGCTGAAGCCGGAGAGGCATGCCAAGAAGCAGATGCTGGACCTGGTGATCCTGGAGCAGTTTCTGACCATCCTGCCCCAGGAAATGCAGTGCTGGGTCAGAGGGTGCAGGCCGGAGACCAGTTCCCAGGCGGTGGCCCTGGCCGAAGGTTTCCTCTTGAGTCAGGCAGAGGACGAGAGGCAGGCAAAGCAGGTGAGGGGGTTTCCTTCACTCCCTTCAAGCAACGACTTTATCATAGGGCTTCTCTGCCAGATTTTCATACCTGTAGAGAATTGACTCATCTGGGAAATCCACCAATCCTGATTCTGGCCCCTGTGTTTGAAGCAGCTCTGTTGGTCAATGCAGGGGTGAAGATTCTGGGATTGGGGCAGGATCCGTCTCTTCATCCCATTCCATGCTTTCCTTACCTGTCTTCCTTGCTGTTCTTTCAGATGCGGGAACCATTCATGAAGATGGAAGCAAAGTTTTCTGAGGCAGAAGGAGCTCTGTTGGAGGAAGGGCAGCGGGGTGAGGACCAGGAGCGTGCCCCAGATGCCCTCTCACATGGTAAGGGTGTTTTGTGGCTGAATGGGATTGGAACACATAGTGAAGTTGCTGGGTAGAAAAAGGAAATAGGTCTGCACCCAACACAAAGTGAGCTTGGTGCAATAAGGTGTAGTGATGGTCACTCGCTTGAAGGGGGATTAGACAGATTCATGTCACTTTGATGTCGCATCCAGCTGAAAACCTGGACACAGAGGCTGTGGGAACCGGTTGATTTTACCCTAGAGTTTTCAGGTGTGCTGAAGTCATGTCTGGGTTTTTGGACAGACGTGAGCAAGACATGTTGTTTGACCTCATGTCTGTCTCCTCTTTTTCTCCCACCAGCCCAGACTCGTCAGGAGAATGGCATGTCTGGGCCTTTAGTCTCATCCAGCAGGATTGCTGTCATGTTTTTGAGCTCCAGATGTCACAGGACAAATTTCAAGTCTCACAGAAGTGTCAGCAGTATTTAAGAGCAGCCCAAGGCTTATGGATCTCTGATGCTTCTTTTCCGCCTTTCTCACCATTTACTAAAAAATCGTTATGAATTTTCTTGAGTGCACATAGTACAAGCCCTGACCTGGATAGCCCCAGGCAGATCTCAGAAGCTAAGCAGGGTCGGCCCTGGTTGGTATTTGGATGGGCAACCTCCAAGGAACACCAGGGGCGTGACACGGAGGCAGGCAATGGGAAACCACCTCTGAATATCTCTTGCCACGAGTCAGCTGTGATTTGACTGCGCACACACAAAAAATAATACATACACCCTGAAAATGGATGTGTGTGAAATATGATTGAAACAAATAAATGAAATTGGAAGTTTAGGCTAACATTCTTCTTTCCTCCGTTGTCTTCCTTGCAGGCAGTGGAGAGTTGCTATTAAGCCGTCATCTTTGCGGAGTTGTGGAAGCGGCTGCTTCACCTCTGGTCCAGGTAGGGGAGATGAACGGGGGACACCTGAGTCCCCCTTCCTTTCTCGGTGGGGAGGGGAGAGGGTTGCTTCTGCAGTTTCTGCTAGGGTGTTCAAATGAAAGAGGCCCTGAACATCTCTCCATGTACCTATGCCAGGCTCTCCATCCTGCACCCTCCCAGAATGCCCCCTTCCAGAGCGCCATCTCTTCCTGGCTTGATGTCTGATGAGGGAATCTGCTTTTTCTTTCAGTCTCCAGTTTCCTTTGAGGAGGTGGCCGTGCATTTCACGGAGGCAGAGTGGGCCCTGCTGGATCCGGGCCAAAGAGCTCTTTACAAGGAAGTCATGCAGGAGAACTGTGAGAGCATAGCCTCTTTGGGTAAGGCTCTTTCATAGGTGTTGCACGTGTCTGCCAGTGGGATGATGCACGGATGCAAATATTGAACAGCAGCAACATATCATTTTGAGTCCTGTCCAGCCACTGCTTCCCGCTGGGAGCCTTGAGGTGGTGGCGTGGCAGCGAAAGCGATATTTGCCATTTTATTATATTTCTACCCCGCTCTCCCCAACCCGAAGGGCAGGCTAAGAGCAGCCATGGCCGAGTAGAGTGACCCAAGCCACCTGGCTGGCCCAGAGTCAATTGAGGCCAGTGTTGTGGCCATCACCCAAGCCAGTGTCCTGACCTGAGATCAAGGCGGGACTGAGAGGGCCTCAGGAAAACTCTGAAAGGGGCCACCTCCTAATTGCTCAGTTGCCGACCATTACACCACACTTGTCCCCCAGATGGAATTACAGACATCCCCTCCCTCTGTGATCTGGAATGTATCTGTCCCCTTTGCACTGGATTGTGGGTTTTAATCTAATCTGGAGAACCAGGTTCAATTCCCCCCTCCTCCACCTGAAGCCTACTGGGTGGCCTTGGGCCAGTCACAGTTCCCTCAGAACTCTCTCAGCCCCACCTACCTCAGAAGCTCTTTCTGGGTCTGAGCTCAGCTTTGGCTCTTGAGGGGGGGCTGTATCCTTAAATATTGGGTATTTGAGGAAAAGGTGGGGGGTTACTTTTAAGGACAGTCAAGCAGGAGGCCAAAGGCCCTTTCCTACAGCTGTTAGCTAGATGCCTTTGGGCGTTACCTGCCCTCCCAACAAAAGGCACCTCTTCCTAAAACCATGGGCGTCCCCTTTGAACTGTGGGGTTAACTTTGTGAAACCCTGTGTTCTCCCTCCCACCTCCCCTGCCAAAGGCATGGTCACTTCTTGTGGAAAGCCTGCGTGCTGTAGTGGTTAGGACTGGAGGACTGTAATCTGAAGGACCAGGTTTGATTCCCCACTTCTTAACCTGATTTTTGACAGCCTTGCTCAGATTTTGCAAACTGAGGTCTGTGGCTTCCTTTATTGAGCCCATCCATCTCTTGTTGGGTCTTCCTCTTTTCCTGCTGCCCTCCACTTTTCCTAGCATGACTGTCTTTTCCAGTTCCTCTTGTCGTCTCATGATGTGACCAAAATACAATTGCCTCAGTTTAGTCATTTTAGCTTCTAGGGTCAGTTCAGGGTTGATTGGATCTGTAACCCACTGATTTGTTTTTTTTGGGCAGTCCACAGTATCCGTAACACTCTCCTCCCACACCACATTTCAAAGGAATCTATTTTCTTCCTATCAGCTTTCTTCAATGTCCAGCTTTCACATACATAGTAATAGGGAATAGGATGGCATGAATTAATCTAGTCTTGGTGGCCAGTGACACATCCTTACACTTCAGAATCTTTTCTAGCTGCTTCATGGCTGCCCTTCCCAGTCTCAGTCTCCTTCTGATTTCTTGGCTGCAGTCTCCCTTTTGGTTGATGGTAGAGCCAAGGAATAGAAAGTCTTGAACAATTTCAATTTCCTCATTGTCAGCCTTAAAGTTGTGTAATTCTCCTGTAGGGTAACCTTGGGCCAGTCACAGTTCCCTCAGAACACTCTCTGCCCCACCTATGTCACAAGGTGCCTGTTGTGGGGAGGGGAAAGGAATGTGATTTGTCAGTCGCTTTGAGACTCTTGAGGGTAGAAAAAAGCAGGGTAGAAAAACCTTCGATTTAATCATCAATAGCAGAGAATCAAGAGTTGCATGACAAGTCAAATGTGACAGGTGGAGGGGTAGGCAGAATATAATAACTGCTCAACGCAGGGTGGGCCTGGTTGGGGAGGAGGTATGGCCAGCAGCTCAGTTGAGAGAGGAAGAAGGTCTGCTAAAGGAAATGTGTTTGTGTGTGTGTGTGTGTGTGTGTGTGTGTGTGTGTGTGTGTGTGTTAAGTGCTGTCAAGTCGCTTCTGACTTGTGGCGACCCCATGAATGAAAGTCTGTTACAGACTTTGACATATTGGAGCACATGAACATGGTATTAATATTGTACATATGCAGAATTATTCAGAATATAACACAACTACACATACAAACTGCAGAAGATATATAAAGAGGTTTAATTTCCTTTTAAAAGGAAGAAGAATATTCTTTGCAGGAGGCTTCTGATTCTATTACTCTATCAGAGGCTTCAGTAATTTTCCAGCAACATTCTATTCTATTTTTACCAAAGACCTTTCCAGATGAGAAACGGTTTCCCATTTTCTTATATCACTGCTGGAATGAGAAACGGTTTCTCATGTCCTAAATAACTATTGAAAAGCAGAAACCAAATGTCAGATTCCAATGACTTCACATACAGATATGCTCTCTATCTACTCATGTGATACTGATAATGTTGTAATGTAAACTATAATTGTATTTTATGATTTAAACATGAATGCTAGAACCTAACGAATGGGTTCCTATTAAGTGTATTTTTCTGTAGATGAGAATGATACTAAAATTGAATATATAGAGTGATGATAAAGCTTAAAACTGATTGTTTACAGTTTAGCAAAATAGTCTCCTGAAAGATGAAGTCCAAATAAGGTAATGGAATAGGAGGCTACTGAGCATGTGCAGTAAAACTGTTTCTTGGTTGAAAGACAGTTACACTTACATTGAGAAACGGTTTCACATCCATAAGGTGACTGAAACAGTATAAATACAGGCACAGAAAAGCTAATACTTCAGACCTCTCTCAGAGGGTCTCAAGAAGAGGCTGTTGGTATGTATGGCTTTACAAATATATTATTCTAGAGTGTGAATTAGATACTTTGAACTAAATCAGACTTATTTGACTGTTAAATTTTAAGTGTTGGATTTTAAAACTGAATAGTATGTAGAATTTGTTTGCTTTACAGTATACATTGTAACCATACATTGTTACAGAACATTAAGACTTTGTAACTTGCATACACATATTTACTGGAAGTACAACAATAAAAAGACTTTCTTTTTTAAGTGAGTAAAGTAGTTGAGTCCTGCTTAGTAGGTGACTATCTGAATAAGATAACATACCACTTCTCAGGAAGGGGTCAATTCTAAGAGCATAGTCACTCGAAAGGCACTGACCCGCTTCAAGTCCTCCAAAATGTCCTATCTTTGACAGCCTTGCTCAGATCTTGCAAACTGAGGGCTGTGGCTTCCTTTATTGAGTCCATCCATCTCTTGTTGGATCTTCCTCTTTTCCTGCTGCCCTCCACTTTTCCTAGCATGACTGTCTTTTCCAGTTCCTCTTGTCGTCTCATGATGTGACCAAAATATGATCGCCTCAGTTTAGTCATTTTAGCTTCTAGGGTCAGTTCAGGCTTGATTTGAACTATAACCCACTGATTTTTTTTTTTTTGGCAGTCCACGGAATCCGTAACACTATCCTCCCACACCACATTTCAAAAGAATCTATTTTCTTCCTATCAGCTTTCTTCAATGTCCAGCTTTCACACCCAAACATAATAATAGGCAATACGATGGCATGAATTAATCTAGTCTTGGTGGCCAGTGACACATCCTTACACTTCAGAATCTTTTCTAGCTGCTTCATGGCTGCCCTTCCCAGTCTCAGTCTCCTTCTGATTTCTTGGCTGCAGTCTCCCTTTTGGTTGATGGTGGAGCCAAGGAATAGAAAGTCTTGAACAATTTCAATTCCCTCATTGTCAGCCATAAAGTTGTGTAATTCTCCTGTAGTCATTACTTTTGTTTTCTTGATGTTCAGCTGTAGTCCTTCTTTGGCAGTTTCTCTTTTAACTTTCAGTAGTAGTTGTTTCAGTTCTTCACTATTTTCTGCCAATAATGTAGTGTCATCGGCATATCTCAAATTATTAATGTTCCTCCCTCCAATTTTCACTCACCTTCATCTAAATCTAATCCAGCTTTCCTAATGATATGTTCTGCATATAGATTGAAGAGATAGGGAGATAAAATACATCCTTGTCTGACACCTTTGCCAACTGGAAACCATTCCGTTTCTCCATATTCTGTTCTAACTGTAGCCTCTTGACTAGAGTACAGGTTGCGTATCAAAACAATCAGATGTAGTGGCACACCCATTTCCTTTAAAACCAGCCATAGCTTTTAGTGATCCACACAGTCAAAAGCTTTGCTGTAATCTATGAAACACAAGCTGATTTTCTTCTGAAATTCTCTCGTATGCGCCAGTAACCAACGTGTATTTGCAATATGATCTCTAATGCCTCTTCCTTGAAGCGGCTCAGTACGTTTCAGTGCCTATGCTCTTAGATTATCTATCTCTACTTCTTCTTCTCAGGAAGGGGTCAATTCTATCTATCTATCTCACTTAGCCAGTCAAAACATGATAAAACGAAAAGCATGGACTAATAGATTCTTACAATCATAGAATTACAGTCCAAGTCTTAAAACATTTTTAAAACATTTAAAAAGGAATTACAGCTGGGACATATCTGTCAATTGCGCTGTTGTTCTAAGGCGACAAATTTTCATTGTCGCTAAACAAAATTTCGCAACCTGAAGAGTGGTTGAAAGATTACCTCCTTGTAGGAGCATCTCCCCTGACCTGGATGACCCAGGCTAGTCTGATCTCGTCAGATCTCAGAAGCTAAGCAGGGTTAGCCCTGGTTGGTATTTGGATGGGAGACCACCAAGGAATACCAGGATTGCTGTGCAGAGGAAGGCACTGGCAAACCACCTCTGTTAGTCTGTTGCCATGCAAACCCCGTCGCCATAAGTCGGCTGCAACTTGACGGCACTTTACACACACACAGGAGCATCTCAAACCTTTTACCTGCCCTGTCAGGTCTCAATCTCAATAAGAAAGGCTCAATAAACTTCCAACGGGGTAATGTGTAGAAATTGCAGTTCAGGAGGGCATGCTCAACAGTTTCTAAGTCCCCTGATTTGCAGGGGCAGTCTCTCTCTTCCCAGGGTGTCTTCTTATATTTCCCCTCAAGCAAAGCAGAGGGTAAGGCTGCACATCTGGCCAGGGTAAAGGCCCTTCTATAATTGTTTATCTCTAAATAGTGGAGATAGGCCGCTGGTGCTAGGATGTATTTAGTATGGAGGGGTGCAGTGAATAGTGGCGCCCTCGCTAGATCTGTTTGTCTCTCGATGTCTTTGATCCTTTGGGATATAATTAAATTAGCTTGTTCCCACCCTAACTGAAGTGAAGCTAGGGGTGTAAAGCCCAAGTTGTTTAATTTGACATCTATGGCTGTCCCCCATCTGGATCTAAAGGAGTCACATAGGATCAGTGGGAGAAGACCATTAGGGTTGAAATTAATTTTCAGCCAGAGAAAGATCGAGGACAGGACAATCCTTGCCTTCATCATGCCAGTTTCTAAACGTATCAGAGCATTTGGAACACATCTTGGCAATTGCAGGGCAGCTCTAAGGAACTTAGATTGCACACGTTCAATGGGAGTAAGACTAGAGGGTGAGGAGTCGAGTTGTGTTCCATATAGCATTTGTGCTAGGGTTTTCGCCTGATAAAGTTTGAGTGCTGCTGGAATGTAATCTGCCCCTTTGGTCCGGGCTGACCTTTCCCCCAAATTGGCTACATGAGTATTATGGGCCAACTTGGATCCAGATGCCTGGATTGTCGTTCCGAGATATTTATATTGGGTGACCTGTTCCAGCTTGTGGCCATTAATGCTCCACATTAATGGTGCTGCTTCACTCGTCTTGTTAGTGGCTTCCTGGAGGCACCTGATTGGCCACTGTGTGAGCAGACTGCTGGACTTGATGGGCCTTGGTCTGATTCAGCAGGGCCTTTCTTATGTTCTTATGTACCTCCTATATTTGGGACGTCTACCAAAGGCCATGACTTTTGTTTTATCGTAGTTGATCATTAGGCGTTCTTTCTTGCAAAACGTTGCCACTCTCATAAGTGCCCTCCTGAGACCAACTGGGGTTCTTGAAAGAATTACCGCATCGTCGGCATAGAGCAGTATATGAATATGCCTGTCCGCCAGTTTAGGAGGATGCAAATCTGGTGCTTTCAGTGTGTTAACTAGATTATTTATATCGTAGGCAAAAAGTTGGGGGACGAGAAGACAACCCTGCTGTGAGGGTCTCTGTCTTTGTGTCTCTGCTTTCCATCACCTGCTGTGCTATCAGTGAACTCGTAAAAGCAGTTCACACCTTCTGGTCTCAGGCGCCAGGCCTGATGGCCCATGTATCTTCCCCCCCCCCCGCTGTTCTTCCTGCCAGTACTCCCTCAGGCCGGTGCGGCCTTGGAAGTGTGATAGCCGCACCAGACTTCCTGGGATCCGTCTGATGTTTTGTATTATGCCAAGCTTGCAACTTCCCATAACAATAAGTGTGAACCCCAGTGCCCCAGTGCCCTGGAGTCAATATATTCTGTAAACCCGTATAGCCCCTCACTTGCAACTTTCTACCTGTGCCTGTCTCATCTCCTGAAGGCTTCAATAAATCTATTGTTTCTGTATCAACGTCTGAGCAACTGATTTGGAGAAGCAAACTCAGTGAGGGGGATCTCTCACATTAAGTTGCAAGTCCTTGCCTCTCGGACTGCAGCTGTACCGCTTTGGACAGAATGTCAGCCGACGAGGAGACCATCCCTAACCCCGATGCCCCCAAGGAACCGGACGAGCCGGAGAAGCCGGACCCTAAAGAGGAGGGAGCCAAGCCAAAGAAACCGAAGGGTCGCGCCCCCGACCAAGATCGGGACGGACGTCCCCGGGGGCTTACTTATTGGCTGGACTCTCCCAAGGGCTGGTCGCTCTCGCGGACTGCGGCGAAGGATCGCCGGTTGGCCTTCCCCAGCACGGGACTCGAAGGGGACCCGGCCCGCAAAGAGGCCCTCATGGAGGAAGAACGAAGGCAGTGGCAGGAAGACCGCCGGGCTATGCAGGAGCAGATGGAGATCATGCAACGCGTAATGGGTGAGATGGCCACGACCCTAGATGCGCTGAAATTGCAACCTCCAGCCGGTGCTCCCCCAGACGGGGCGCCGGTAGTTCCGCCCGCAACACCTGCCCCCCCGGCCCGTCGAGACCTGAAAGTCACGTATGACGGGTCGGGAGACCAGTTGACCTTTTTTATGGTCCAAGTAGACATTTTTATGCGGGAACAAGGCCGAACCTTCGTTTCTGAGGAGTCCCGGGTGCAGTACGTGGCTTCTTTACTGCAAGGGGAGGCGGCTGCCTGGATGGTGCTGCAGTATGAACTCCGCTCGCCGGTGCTGCGAACCCTGGACGAGTTCATGGTAGCACTCCGAAACCGTTTTGAGGACCCGACTCTGGGTGAGCGGGCTAAAGCCTCCCTGATGCAACTGCGCCAAGGGACTAAGTCGGTGGCGCAGTATGCAAGTGAGTTCCAGTCACTGGCTAGCCGAATTCTGGACTGGAGTGAGGCTACCTTGGTACAATGTTTCAGGGAGGGTCTCAACCCAGACCTCCAACATTGGGCCTTCATGCAAGGGAACCCCCCGGATGTGGAAGGTTGGGTTCGCCATGCTGCTGACATCGAGAATCGCAAACAACTCCTGAACTTGTCCAAGCAACGGATTGGGCGAGACCCCAGGCCCCGGGGTGACCGTGGCCGGGAACTCCGGCAAGGGGGTGGCGGGGGCCTCTCGGCCGCGGAACGCCGCAAGCGGTTCGAGGCCGGCGTCTGCCTGATCTGCGGGGGAAAGGGTCACTTTGCATCGCAATGCCCCTCTCGCTCAGGCCGTCCGACCCCTCCCCGCCAAACCCAGGCCGAGCCGACGAAACCGGCCACCGACAGCCAGCCTCGCCGCAGAAGTGGACCACTGAGCCGGCGCTCCGGCGCACCCTCCGCTCTCCACGCGCGCCCCCAGGATGGGGCATCCGACTCTACGGTCCCATCGGGGTCCCGGATTACAAATACCATCTTCGATTCGGACGGCTCCCCGGAAGCCACCACCCCGTCCCCCTCTTCCAGCGAGGAGGAAGAGTGGGAACAGCCGGCAAAAAACGCCGTCGGTCTGCTGTAGAGGGGGCTCCGCAGCAGACCGTCCCTATCGTTGTGCAAGGAGCTCCACCGATGGTAAGCGCCCAAGAGGACAATGTATTTGTGCGTGTTCATCTGTCCCTACCCAAAGGGGGTCCCCCGTTAGAGGTCCCCGCGTTGGTCGACTCGGGGTGTGCCCGCACCATGATAAATGAGGAAACTGCCAAGAAGTTGGGTGTCCGGCGCAAACGGCTTCCGGGACCCCTCCGTTTTTCCCAAATGGACGGGAGTGACTTTAAACGGGGCCCTGTGACCCACAGAACGGCAGCCGTGATTATGTCCGTGGGGGAACATTGGGAACGGTTGTATTTCACCATCGCCCCCATTGTAACCCCTGTGGTTTTAGGGATGAACTGGTTAAGGGGGCACAATCCCTCCATTGATTGGGTTAAACGGGTGCTTTCCTTCCCCGAAAACCCCTGTGGGTTGCATGACAAGGAACGGGTACTCAGAACTCCAGCCGCCGCACTGGTAGGGTCCCCCGCCCCAGTCTCTCCTCAATTACCCTCTGAGTACTCGCAATTTACTGATGTTTTTGATGTTAGAGAGTGCGACGAACTGCCTCCCCACAGAGAAACGGACTGTGCCATCGAGATTGTAGGGGAAGGCAAACTGTCTAAGGGAAAGGTTTACCCCATGAGCCCGAGTGAAAAGACAGTGTTGCGAGACTATCTGGATGTCAATCTGGCGAGGGGTTTCATACGCCCCTCCAAGGCTCCTTATTCAGCCCCAGCTTTCTTTGTAAAGAAAAAGACGGGAGATTTAAGACTGTGTATTGACTTTCGCAGACTGAACGCAGTCACCCAGTCTAATGCTTACCCCCTCCCTCTTATTCCTGACCTTCTAGCACAATTAAAGGAGGGCCGAATCTTCACCAAACTGGACTTGGTAGAAGCCTACCACCGCATTCGCATCAAAGAAGGAGACGAACCCAAAACGGCCTTTTCCAGTTGTTTTGGGATGTTTGAGTACCTGGTCATGCCGTTCGGACTTTCGGGGGCTCCGAGTGTCTTTATGCAATTAATTAATGAGGTTTTGCATGATTTGCTGTTTCGGGGGGTGGTGGTATTTCTCGATGACATCCTTATTTACTCTGAAACCATGGAAGACCATGTGCGCCTAGTGCGAGAAGTGCTCCAGCGGCTGCGGGAGCACAAACTGTATGCTAAGGTGTCCAAATGTGAATTCCACCAACCCTCCATTACATTTCTGGGGTATGTGATCTCCCACCAAGGGTTGGAAATGGACCCCGCCAAGGTCCAGGCAGTGCAGGACTGGGAACCCCCCACTACCCGCCGCCAACTCCAGCAGTTTTTGGGGTTTGCCAATTTTTACCGGAACTTCATTCCTAACTTTGCCCAAGTTGCGCTTCCCCTCACTGCCCTGTTGCGTACCAAGGACAAGGGGGCTAGCGCCGCGCTTCCCTCAGCCCGTTTGCAATGGTCCCCCCAGTGCCAGCAAGCTTTTGAACGTTTGAAGCTACTTTTTTCATCCGAACCCGTTTTGGCTCACCCAGATTGCACCAAGCCTTTTGTGGTGCAAGTGGATGCCTCGGATGTAGCCATGGGCGGGGCCCTATTGCAGAGGGATGAGGGGGAACGGTTGAGACCATGCGCCTACTTCTCCAAGAAGTTTTCCCAGTCTGAAATCAACTGGGCCATTTGGGAGAAGGAGGCAGCAGCGGTCAAACATGCCCTTACCATATGGCGACACTTCTTGGAAGGGGCCGAACTGCCATTCGAAGTGTGTACTGATCACAAGAATCTTGAGGCCCTCAAGGGGGCTAGAAAACTCAATGCCAAACAGATTCGGTGGGCCCAATTTTTCGCTAAGTTCCGGTTCACTCTCAAACATGTCCCTGGCAAAGAAAATGCCCTAGCCGACGCTTTGTCACGACTTCCCCAGTATCGCAACGATTTCGATCGCCCAGTCGACTCCCTATTCACTCCCGAGCAGCGAGGGGAAGTTCCCAGCTTAGCCGTCACCACCCGGTCCCAAGCCCGACCACCGGAGACCCCCCCTACACTCAAAGGCATCCCGGAAGCCTTCCAACAGCGACTCCGGGACGCCTCCTTGCAGGAGGAGGAGCATCATCTCCTCCCCACTGGCCTGGAACGTACCAACACTTGGTGGGTGCAAGGGGGGAAACTGTATGTCCCATCCTCCCTTCGCAAGGAAGTATTGGGACTTGTACATGGTGCCAGGCTAGCGGGTCATTTTGGTTTCGTAAAAACGCTTCACCTGGTTCGAAGACAATTCTGGTGGCCCGGTATGAGATCTGATGTAGAGTTGTATGTGCGCAGCTGCCCCACCTGCGCCACAGCCAAGAAACGGATGGGAAAACCCCCAGGGCTTCTCAAACCGCTTGAGAGCCCCTCCCGTCCCTGGGAAGTCATCGCCATGGATTTTATCACCGACCTACCTCCGAGTCGGGGAAAAACGGTTCTTTGGGTTATCACAGACCTCTTTTCCAAACAGGTTCATTTCGTTCCATGTGCAGGTCTTCCTTCAGCCCAGGGCTTAGCTAAACTGTTCATCACACACGTCCTCAGGCTACACTCGATCCCGAGGAAGGTCCTCTCCGACCGGGGGGTCCAGTTTGTTGCCAAATTCTGGCGGGCCTTCCTAAAGTTAATGGGAGTGGAGGAACAGGGCCTTTCTTCCGCCTATCACCCCCAAACGGATGGTCAAACGGAACGAGTAAATGCGGTGGTAGAATGTTATTTGCGTTGCTATGTAAATTTCCACCAGGACGACTGGGTCGACCTGCTGCCATTTGCCGAATATGCGTACAACAATGCGCCTCATTCCTCTACCGGCTTTAGTCCCTTCCAAGTTATATACGGGACGGATTTTGGCCCTTTCGGTTCTGCCCCCGTCTCGCCAGAGCTCCAGTCTACCCCTGATCTTCAGGAGTGGATTCAGGTGGTTAAATCCACCTGGCCATGGTTGCTCAAAAATCTGGAAAGGGCAAAAAGCAAGTACAAGGAACAAGCTGACAAACACCGGTCGCCGGGATGGGAACTCAAGGTGGGGGAGCGAGTCTATCTGTCCACCAAAAACCTCCGCTCTCTTCGCCCCTGCAAAAAACTGAGCGACCGTTATGTGGGACCTTTCCCCATTACCAGAGTAATCAACGAGGTTACTGTGGAACTGGACCTCCCAAAAACTCTGAAAGGAGTCCATCCAGTCTTTCATATAAGCCTCCTCAAACCCTATGTAGCAGCCCCCCAGTTCCACCCCCCTCCCGCACACGAGATTCCTACCGTAGTAGGAGGGGACACCCATTTGGAAATATCCAAGGTTTTAGACTCCAAATGGAAGAAAGGGAAACTGTTTTACTTTGTTCGCTGGAAAAACCTTGGCTCCGCTCATGACGAATGGGTGGCCGCACCCCACATGGCGGCTCCTCGCTTAGTCCGGGAATTCCACCTCGCTTATCCCGATAAGCCTCGTCCTCTCGGGGACCCCGGGGGGGGCCTTAAGGGGGGCAGAATGTGAGGGTCTCTGTCTTTGTGTCTCTGCTTTCCATCACCTGCTGTGCTATCAGTGAACTCGTAAAAGCAGTTCACACCTTCTGGTCTCAGGCGCCAGGCCTGATGGCCCATGTATCTTCCCCCCCCCCGCTGTTCTTCCTGCCAGTACTCCCTCAGGCCGGTGCGGCCTTGGAAGTGTGATAGCCGCACCAGACTTCCTGGGATCCGTCTGATGTTTTGTATTATGCCAAGCTTGCAACTTCCCATAACAATAAGTGTGAACCCCAGTGCCCCAGTGCCCTGGAGTCAATATATTCTGTAAACCCGTATAGCCCCTCACTTGCAACTTTCTACCTGTGCCTGTCTCATCTCCTGAAGGCTTCAATAAATCTATTGTTTCTGTATCAACGTCTGAGCAACTGATTTGGAGAAGCAAACTCAGTGAGGGGGATCTCTCACACCTGCCTAACACCTCAATAGGTGTTTATGGGGGCAGTAAGATGTCCTCCTCTATCACACCTGACTGTCAGTGCTGTATGTTCGTGCAGGGCTCTCAGCAACAACAGGAGCCTTTTGTCTATGTTTGTGGCTTCAAGTTTGTCCCAAAGTAAAGGTCTGGAGATCGAATCGAATCGAATGCTGCCCTGAAATCAATGAATGCCGCATATAAGGAGGAATTTCCCTTATTAGAGTATTTGTCTGCAAGAGGTTGAAGGACAAGGCGGTGCTCTATTGTAGCTCTCCCTTCCCTAAAGCCTGCCTGTACTGTTGGCAAAATATCCTCTTGGGTGAGCCAGAGAGTTAATTTGTCTAGCAAGTGTCTTGAATATAATTTGCTAATGATGCTTAGGAGACTAATAGGCCTATAGTTGGACGGGTCCTTCCTACTACCTTTTTTATAGAATGGGATAACTATTGCCATCCCCCAATCGGTTAAGACACCTAGGGCTGTTTTAGGGCTGTCAATTCGGTTCGGTCCGAACTGAAAATCAACCGAATTTCCCCTGATTCGGTGATTTTCAGTTCGGACGGATCCGAACTCAAATCTGGCGGGCAACCGGGGGGGCCGAATTCAGCGAGTTCGGGAGTTCACGAATAAATTCGGCCAATTCGCCCCCCCCCTTCAGGGCAGCCCGCTGAAAGGCGCGGGCTGCCCTTTAAACTGATCTGCGCCTCCCAGCTGGGAGGCTCAGATGAGTTTAAAGGGCAGCCCGCCTCCCTTCAGCGGGCTCCCCTGAAGGGAGGCGGGCTATCCTTTAAACTCATCTGTGCCTCCCGGCGGGAGGCACAGATGAGTTTAAATGACAGCCCGCCCCCCTTCACGGGAGCCCGCTGAAGGGAGGCGGGCTGTCCTTTAAACTCATGTGTGCCTCCCGGCCGGGAGGCACAGATGAGTTTAAAGGACAACCCCCCCCCCTTCACGGGAGCCCGCTGAAGGGAGGCGGGCTGTCCTTTAAACTCATGTGTGCCTCCCGGCCGGGAGGCACAAATGAGTTTAAAGGACAACCCCCCCCCTTCACGGCAGCCCACTGAAGGGAGGCGGGCTGTCCTTTAAACTCATGTGTGCCTCCCGGCCGGGAGGCACAGATGAGTTTAAAGGACAACCCCCCCCCCCTTCACGGGAGCCCGCTGAAGGGAGGCGGGCTGTCCTTTAAACTCATGTGTGCCTCCCGGCCGGGAGGCACAAATGAGTTTAAAGGACAACCCCCCCCCTTCACGGCAGCCCACTGAAGGGAGGCGGGCTGTCCTTTAAACTCATGTGTGCCTCCCGGCCGGGAGGCACAAATGAGTTTAAAGGACAACCCCCCCCTTCACGGCAGCCCACTGAAGGGAGGCGGGCTGTCCTTTAAACTCATCTGTGCCTCCCGGCCGGGAGGCACAGATGAGTTTAAAGGACAACCCCCCCCCCTTCACGGGAGCCCGCTGAAGGGAGGCGGGCTGTCCTTTAAACTCATGTGTGCCTCCCGGCCGGGAGGCACAGATGAGTTTAAAGGACAACCCCCCCCCCTTCACGGGAGCCCGCTGAAGGGAGGCGGGCTGTCCTTTAAACTCATGTGTGCCTCCCGGCCGGGAGGCACAGATGAGTTTAAAGGACAACCCCCCCCCTTCACGGGAGCCCGCTGAAGGGAGGCGGGCTGTCCTTTAAACTCATGTGTGCCTCCCGGCCGGGAGGCACAGATGAGTTTAAAGGACAACCCCCCCCTTCACGGCAGCCCACTGAAGGGAGGCGGGCTGTCCTTTAAACTCATGTGTGCCTCCCGGCCGGGAGGCACAGATGAGTTTAAAGGACAACCCCCCCCCTTCACGGGAGCCCGCTGAAGGGAGGCGGGCTGTCCTTTAAACTCATGTGTGCCTCCCGGCCGGGAGGCACAAATGAGTTTAAAGGACAACCCCCCCCCTTCACGGCAGCCCACTGAAGGGAGGCGGGCTGTCCTTTAAACTCATGTGTGCCTCCCGGCCGGGAGGCACAAATGAGTTTAAAGGACAACCCCCCCCCTTCACGGCAGCCCACTGAAGGGAGGCGGGCTGTCCTTTAAACTCATCTGTGCCTCCCGGCCGGGAGGCACAGATGAGTTTAAAGGACAACCCCCCCCCTTCACGGGAGCCCGCTGAAGGGAGGCGGGCTGTCCTTTAAACTCATCTGTGCCTCCCGGCCGGGAGGCACAGATGAGTTTAAAGGACAACCCCCCCCTTCACGGCAGCCCACTGAAGGGAGGCGGGCTGTCCTTTAAACTCATGTGTGCCTCCCGGCCGGGAGGCACAGATGAGTTTAAAGGACAACCCCCCCCCCTTCACGGGAGCCCGCTGAAGGGAGGCGGGCTGTCCTTTAAACTCATGTGTGCCTCCCGGCCGGGAGGCACAAATGAGTTTAAAGGACAACCCCCCCCCTTCACGGCAGCCCACTGAAGGGAGGCGGGCTGTCCTTTAAACTCATGTGTGCCTCCCGGCCGGGAGGCACAAATGAGTTTAAAGGACAACCCCCCCCCTTCACGGCAGCCCACTGAAGGGAGGCGGGCTGTCCTTTAAACTCATGTGTGCCTCCCGGCCGGGAGGCACAGATGAGTTTAAAGGACAACCCCCCCCCTTCACGGGAGCCCGCTGAAGGGAGGCGGGCTGTCCTTTAAACTCATCTGTGCCTCCCGGCCGGGAGGCACAGATGAGTTTAAAGGACAACCCCCCCCCCCTTCACGGCAGCCCGCTGAAGGGAGGCGGGCTGTCCTTTAAACTCATGTGTGCCTCCCGGCCGGGAGGCACAGATGAGTTTAAAGGACAACCCCCCCCCTTCACGGGAGCCCGCTGAAGGGAGGCGGGCTGTCCTTTAAACTCATGTGTGCCTCCCGGCCGGGAGGCACAGATGAGTTTAAAGGACAACCCCCCCCCTTCACGGGAGCCCGCTGAAGGGAGGCGGGCTGTCCTTTAAACTCATGTGTGCCTCCCGGCCGGGAGGCACAGATGAGTTTAAAGGACAACCCCCCCCTTCACGGCAGCCCACTGAAGGGAGGCGGGCTGTCCTTTAAACTCATGTGTGCCTCCCGGCCGGGAGGCACAGATGAGTTTAAAGGACAACCCCCCCCCTTCACGGGAGCCCGCTGAAGGGAGGCGGGCTGTCCTTTAAACTCATGTGTGCCTCCCGGCCGGGAGGCACAGATGAGTTTAAAGGACAACCCCCCCCCCTTCACGGGAGCCCGCTGAAGGGAGGCGGGCTGTCCTTTAAACTCATGTGTGCCTCCCGGCCGGGAGGCACAGATGAGTTTAAAGGACAACCCCCCCCCCTTCACGGGAGCCCGCTGAAGGGAGGCGGGCTGTCCTTTAAACTCATGTGTGCCTCCCGGCCGGGAGGCACAGATGAGTTTAAAGGACAACCCCCCCCCTTCACGGGAGCCCGCTGAAGGGAGGCGGGCTGTCCTTTAAACTCATCTGTGCCTCCCGGCCGGGAGGCACAGATGAGTTTAAAGGACAACCCCCCCCCTTCACGGCAGCCCGCTGAAGGGAGGCGGGCTGTCCTTTAAACTCATGTGTGCCTCCCGGCCGGGAGGCACAGATGAGTTTAAAGGACAACCCCCCCCCCTTCACGGGAGCCCGCTGAAGGGAGGCGGGCTGTCCTTTAAACTCATGTGTGCCTCCCGGCCGGGAGGCACAGATGAGTTTAAAGGACAACCCCCCCCTTCACGGCAGCCCGCTGAAGGGAGGCGGGCTGTCCTTTAAACTCATGTGTGCCTCCCGGCCGGGAGGCACAGATGAGTTTAAAGGACAACCCCCCCCCTTCACGGGAGCCCGCTGAAGGGAGGCGGGCTGTCCTTTAAACTCATCTGTGCCTCCCGGCCGGGAGGCACAGATGAGTTTAAAGGACAACCCCCCCCCCTTCACGGGAGCCCGCTGAAGGGAGGCGGGCTGTCCTTTAAACTCATCTGTGCCTCCCGGCCGGGAGGCACAGATGAGTTTAAAGGACAACCCCCCCCCCTTCACGGCAGCCCGCTGAAGGGAGGCGGGCTGTCCTTTAAACTCATGTGTGCCTCCCGGCCGGGAGGCACAGATGAGTTTAAAGGACAACCCCCCCCCTTCACGGGAGCCCGCTGAAGGGAGGCGGGCTGTCCTTTAAACTCATCTGTGCCTCCCGGCCGGGAGGCACAGATGAGTTTAAAGGACAACCCCCCCCCCTTCACGGGAGCCCACTGAAGGGAGGCGGGCTGTCCTTTAAACTCATCTGTGCCTCCCGGCCGGGAGGCACAGATGAGTTTAAAGGACAACCCCCCCCCCCTTCACGGCAGCCCACTGAAGGGAGGCGGGCTGTCCTTTAAACTCATGTGTGCCTCCCGGCCGGGAGGCACAGATGAGTTTAAAGGACAACCCCCCCCCCCTTCACGGCAGCCCACTGAAGGGAGGCGGGCTGTCCTTTAAACTCATGTGTGCCTCCCGGCCGGGAGGCACAGATGAGTTTAAAGGACAACCCCCCCCCCCTTCACGGGAGCCCGCTGAAGGGAGGCGGGCTGTCCTTTAAACTCATCTGTGCCTCCCGGCCGGGAGGCACAGATGAGTTTAAAGGACAACCCCCCCCCCCTTCACGGCAGCCCACTGAAGGGAGGCGGGCTGTCCTTTAAACTCATGTGTGCCTCCCGGCCGGGAGGCACAGATGAGTTTAAAGGACAACCCCCCCCCCCTTCACGGCAGCCCACTGAAGGGAGGCGGGCTGTCCTTTAAACTCATGTGTGCCTCCCGGCCGGGAGGCACAGATGAGTTTAAAGGACAACCCCCCCCCCCTTCACGGGAGCCCGCTGAAGGGAGGCGGGCTGTCCTTTAAACTCATCTGTGCCTCCCGGCCGGGAGGCACAGATGAGTTTAAAGGACAACCCCCCCCCCCTTCACGGCAGCCCACTGAAGGGAGGCGGGCTGTCCTTTAAACTCATGTGTGCCTCCCGGCCGGGAGGCACAGATGAGTTTAAAGGACAACCCCCCCCCCTTCACGGCAGCCCACTGAAGGGAGGCGGGCTGTCCTTTAAACTCATGTGTGCCTCCCGGCCGGGAGGCACAGATGAGTTTAAAGGACAACCCCCCCCCTTCACGGGAGCCCGCTGAAGGGAGGCGGGCTGTCCTTTAAACTCATCTGTGCCTCCCGGCCGGGAGGCACAGATGAGTTTAAAGGACAACCCCCCCCCCTTCACGGCAGCCCACTGAAGGGAGGCGGGCTGTCCTTTAAACTCATGTGTGCCTCCCGGCCGGGAGGCACAGATGAGTTTAAAGGACAACCCCCCCCCCTTCACGGGAGCCCGCTGAAGGGAGGCGGGCTGTCCTTTAAACTCATGTGTGCCTCCCGGCCGGGAGGCACAGATGAGTTTAAAGGACAACCCCCCCCCTTCACGGGAGCCCGCTGAAGGGAGGCGGGCTGTCCTTTAAACTCATCTGTGCCTCCCGGCCGGGAGGCACAGATGAGTTTAAAGGACAACCCCCCCCTTCACGGCAGCCCACTGAAGGGAGGCGGGCTGTCCTTTAAACTCATCTGTGCCTCCCGGCCGGGAGGCACAGATGAGTTTAAAGGACAACCCCCCCCCTTCACGGGAGCCCGCTGAAGGGAGGCGGGCTGTCCTTTAAACTCATCTGTGCCTCCCGGCCGGGAGGCACAGATGAGTTTAAAGGACAACCCCCCCCCCCTTCACGGGAGCCCACTGAAGGGAGGCGGGCTGTCCTTTAAACTCATCTGTGCCTCCCGGCCGGGAGGCACAGATGAGTTTAAAGGACAACCCCCCCCCCTTCACGGGAGCCCACTGAAGGGAGGCGGGCTGTCCTTTAAACTCATCTGTGCCTCCCGGCCGGGAGGCGCAGATGAGTTTAAAGGGCAGCCGCGCCTCTCCAGCGGGCTCCGCTGCAGAGGCGCGGCTGTCATTTAAAGTCATCTGAGCCTCCCGCCCGGGAGGCTCAGATGAGTTTAAATGACAGCCCGCGCCTCTCCAGCGGAGCCCGCTGAAGGGGGGCGGGCTGCCCTTTAAACTCATCTGCGCCTCCCAGCTGGGAGGCTCAGATCAGTTTAAAGGGCCCCCGCGCGCCTTCAGGGAATCCCTGAAGGCGCGCTTCGGCCGAATTTTCCCCCGAACTCCGGATCCCCCCGAATTACCGGGGATCCGAAGCGGGGGAGTTCGGACTTCGGACCGTACCGACCCCACAAGGGTCAAATTCGGCCGAATCCGAACTGTACCGAATTTTTTTTTTTTTGACAGCCCTAGGCTGTTTAGCTTGGAAAGAAGGCGGCTGAGGGGAGACATGATAGAGGTCTATAAAATTATGCATGGTTTGGAGAGAGTGGACAGGGAGACGTTTTTCTCCCTCTCCCATAATACTAGAACACGGGGTCATCTGCTAAAGCTGGAGGGTGAGAGGTTCAAAACAGATAAAAGGAAGTATTTTTTCACACAACGCATAGTTAAATTGTGGAACTCCCTGCCCCAGGATGTGGTGATGGCTGCCAGCTTGGAGGGCTTTAAGAGGGGAGTGGACATATTCATAGAGGAGAGGGGTATTCATGGCTGTTAGTTAGAATGGATACTAGTCATGCTGCATACCTATTCTCTCTAGTATCAGAGGAGCATGCCTATTATTTTGGGTGCGGTGGAACACAGGCAGGATGGTGCTGCTGCACTCGTCTTGTTAGTGGCTTCCTAGAGGCACCTGGATGGCCACTGTGTGAGCAGACTGCTGGACTTGATGGGCCTTGGTCTTATCCAGCAGGGCCTTTCTTATGTTCCAGTAGAGTCTATAAATGTAAACAGTGTTGCTAGAAAGGGGGCCCACCAATCTATATTCTCCTTAAGCAGCTCAGGGGGGATACCATCATATCCAGGGGCTTTGCCCTGTTTTAGTTGGTTGATAAGGGATTTAACCTCATTTGCCGAGACCGGCGGCCAGGAGGGAGTCTTTGACAGGTCAGGGCTATAGGGGGCCAGAGGATGCATTTCGTCATAAAGGCTCTGAAATAATATGACCCACCTGTCCGCAGCCACATGTGAATCTAAAGGTGAATTCTTTTTAAAGTGATGTGGTAACCAGGGGTTGGGGCGGGGAGAGAGACCCGAATCGTTATTTCAAGAAAACAGTTTATTCTGGCAGCTGCGACCCAGAGGCCCTAATGGGCAGAAATCTCTGAGTCCCAATTGTACTGAGGGAGAGACATTTATCCAAATTCAAGTTATGACGGCATATCAACATTCTGTACATATCTGATTGTATTACAGACAAAGAGGCGGCGCAGTACAGTTCAGTTCTATCCAGTTTCTCCTATCATTGTTTATAGTTCACTCTGACACTCCATGACTCTTAACCCACTTACTTAAAGCACACAGAGAGCAAGCCTGTATCTAGGTAGACATTCCTTCCCCCAGCTTCCCTGGCAGTCTGGATGCCAATTATTACCGGGAGATCTTTTGGGCCACTGTTACAAAAGTTACTATCAGTAACTGACCTCCAAAATAGGGATGTATTTTTGGCCTTGGCTGCATTAATCAATATTCTCCATGACTCCTTACAATGCCCCTTTTTCTTTTGGTGGATTATAAGTTTGTACGTCTTTTTAGCCAGGAGCAAGGATTGCTGTGCGATCTTGGTATGGCAACCCTGAGCTTTGATGAACTTGGAGTAGGCTTGTTTAAGAGCTATTTTTGCTTCAAGACAGTCCTTATCGAACCAAGGCTTAGATTTAAAAACCGGCCTCTTCTGTTGCTGGCATGGGCTAAAAAGTAAGGGACTTAGACTCTGAATGAATTCCCTATAGATTGTTAAAGGGTTCTGGTCTGGGGTTGGGTTTAGAAAAGCTGCACAATATGTATAAACGTCTTCTGTCGACAGATGCTCCTTCAATTTAGATTGCAGCTCATTTGACCATCTTAAACGCTTGCCCATTACGTTAAGCTCTGATGTAACTGTGGGGAAAGGGGCGCTAAGGTGGGCGTCCCCTAGAGGTAAAGTAGCCTGTAGACATAGGGGGAAATGATCTCCCTCTAAATAGGGGAGAATTCGGAAGGACTTAACCGTTAGCAATATTTGTGAGAACACCAGCTTATAGTCGAGGGTACTGGCACGAGAGCCTGCCATATACGTATATTCCCCTGGATTATCACCTTCCGAGGAACCGTTTAGAATGTAGAGATGTGATTTGAAGGCAAAATTTGCCAGACACATTCCGGCAAAGTTTGACTGGAGGTCTTTAGAGACTCAACTGTAGGGGAAGCTTCTTAAATCATCTTCTGCTGAGAAGTATGTTATCTTATTCAGTTAGACACCTAATAAGCAGGACTCAACTGCTTTCTTACTTTTCATTGAATTGCTTCAAAAACATGTAAAATGTGTCAATGTATGTACAGTATTAACATAAGGAAGTATATATATATATATATGTAGATGGTTACAAAGTCTTTAAATATTACAAAAGTGTAGACATTATGAGTCTTAAAACATGTTCATGTTGCAAGCAATCTTAAACAATCTCTATTTTTCCTTAGCTGAGAATTTCAACCCTTAAAACAGTAATAATATTTCATTCAGAAAGTATAAGTTACAGAAATCTGTAAAAATGGTTAGTTCAGTAAATAAGATTTGATTTAGTTAAAAGTATCTTAATTCAAAGTATCTAGAATATCATTATAAGAAGTAGGCATACTTCACCCAATCATGTCATCTGTGAAACTCCCCAGTACAAACTCTTAAAGTCCTAAGAGTTTAAAACCTTTAAGAGTTATTGGAGTCTCTGAGTATCTTTGGTGTATGTAAAGACCAGAGAAATCTCAGTATTTTCTGAGTTCATTTAAGAACTGAGACTCTCTGCTTTTGCCAAGATCAGAGAGAGCTGTGTGTGAACCTTTAGTTCAGGCAAGAGCCAGAAAGCCCCATGAACCTTTAATCCATGCAAAGACTAAAGAGTTCTGGGTAAAACTTTAGTCTAAGGGAACTTCCATGTCTATAAGGATTGAAGTATCCATGCAAGGGCTAGATAGATCTTAGTGAAAACTCCTTAATCCATGCTAGAATTAAGGAGATCTCAGTGCCTCCAAACAAGGGATGGAAAGATCTATAGGGAGCTCTTAGAACCTCCATGTCTACGCAAAGACTTGGAAGGATCTAAGCTCCTCCAGACCATGAGGACTGGAAAGCTCTAAGAGCCTCAATGCACGCAAGGATCAAGGTCTGAGAGCTTACATCCCATGCAAGGGTTGGAGAGATCCATTTAGGCCAGAGGGTACTAACCTGTTAGGAACCCTAACTCTAGGCTAGAGGAGGAGCCCTTCTTTTATATGTGTTTGAGATCTGGTTTTCCTGTTTTTTTATCTGATCGGATCTGTGAGATGTACTCTGAGTTTGCGCACAACGTCTGTATGAATCCAGTAAATCCAGGATACCATATAAGGACTGCCTTCTACTGTATTCTTGCAGGCTACCATATGAGGACTTCCTTTTCCTGAACATATCCACATATGCTTAACAGTCGGTTTGTGTCTTATTATACCTTTATAATGGATAAATATACCAGCATTTTACATCTCTTAAAGAGTATGCTAACAGAAATATATTTACTAACATTCTACTGTAATTATTCATTTTTAAACTTAAAACAACTTATACAACACTGTTTGATAATGTTTTCAATCAGTCACAGCTCTATGCTTGGATTTCCAGCTCTATGCAGTCATTGCTAGTAACAACTTGGATTCCAGAAACTTAGATTGGATTCCAGAAACTTGGTTTTCTAAAAAGAATAGGATTTCAGAAACCAGTTTTTCAACAGAGTAGGATTCCAGAGAAGTCTGGATTCCAAAAGGAGTTACATGGTCAGGCATGTCTAAGCTTGCCTACTTACAAATAAAAGACAAGCTTCTAATGGTGTTTTATTAACTTTAAATAGGAAAATTCTACAAATCCATTTGTTCCATGTATTTCTATAATCTTTTATATTGCATTTATCTTTTTGCCCATGACATCCTTTTCTGAATCCAGCTTGACCATCAGGCATTTCTCGTTCCATATATGGTAACAGCCTTTGCTGTAAGATTTTGAGCATCACCTTACTTGCGTGAGAAATTAATGTGATGGTCCGATAGTTGCAGCAATCTTTGATGGGAATTGGAATGTAAATGGATCGTTTCCAGTCTGTGGGCCCTTGTTTTGTTTTCCGTATCTGTCGGCATATTCTTGTCAAGATTTTGTCGGACTCCATTTCTGTGGCTTGGAATACTCTATTGATAACCCATCTGCTCCTTTTGATTTGTTTCTCCCGATTGCTCTCAGTGCAGCTTTCAAGATGAATATCTCCTGGCTAGGAAGAATATCCACAATTAAGATGAATGTACTGCCCAGACTCAACTTCTATTTCAATTTCTTCCAATAAGTCTTACCGACAAAAGGATAGAGGGCTGGCAAAGACAATTAAATCACTTTGTCTGGAATGGAAAGAAACCAAGAGTAAGATTTAAGGTATTACAAGATGAGAAGAAAAGAGGCGGACTAGCACTACCAAATCTCAAATTGTACTATCATGCTGTCTGTTTAACATGGATAACAGATTGGATTAAACAGCCAAAGAACATAAATATTACGTTGGAAAGAGCTGATTTACAACAAGTTTTCCATAAGGTGTTATGGAGCTCTACATCCCATCTTCAATTAAAAAAACCTGTTAGAAGATTGTAATATTAAACCAGCACTTCTGAAAGTTTGGAATAAATACAAGAAAAGAATAAGCTATTCCCCGCCATCGATTATGTCCCCAACAGAAGCATACCTAGATGATGCTGTTCCAAACGTGCCGTACATAACCTATCAAGAATTGATGAATTCTGAAGGGGAGATTAAAAGTTTTCCGGTCCTTCAAAAGGAACATAAGAACGTCAACTGGTTGACATATCTACAATTAAAATCCTGTTTCAAACAGGACAGCTTAAAAATTGGAGCTATGAGAGACTTAACAGAGTTTGAAACAATTATAACTAAGAACGATCGACATTTTCTGGGGGAAATTTATAAGTTGTTACTAAAATATGATTCAGAAACTGAACAGGTCAAAGTTAACATGATAAAATGGATGCAGGATTTTGGAGAAATGATAACCATGGAAACATGGGAAAAACAATATACACAAGAACTAAAATACACTGCAAGTCAGGAAGTAAAAGAAAATTGGTACAAGATGTATTATAGATGGTATATCACCCCCAACATGATCTCTCACATGCAACAAGTGAATAAAAAAGAGGAGGCATGTTGGAAATGTCGAGAAACAGATGGCTCCTTCTTTCATGTATGGTTTACGTGCCCCAAACTACAAGTGTATTGGAAAAAGATCCGTGGTGAGATACAATGTTCAATTTAAAACTCAGCCTGGATCCCAAAATTTTTCTACTGAGCATAGTACCATCAGATTTACCAGAAAAATATAAAGACTTGCTTAAATATGCCACAACGGCTGCAAGAGTTGTTCTTGCAAGGAGATGGAGACAAGCGGCTCTACCAGAAATAGATGAATGGAAAGAAAAGAAGCTGGAATATGCAAATATGGCTAAGATGACTTACTTTATGAATTTAGACGAACCACAAAATGTTGAGATTTTATTTTAATTTAATGAGAAATGGTTACCATGGTATACTTATATATCTTCAAATATTTAACTTTGATATAATCATTCTCCTTTTCATGTCAGTAAAAGTTACTTATGTGTATACATACTTTAAAGATGAATATTTTTAGAGAAATTGACCATGGTTTATCTTACGCACAAAAATATACATGACTACTTTTTATTGAGTAAAAATAGAATAGAAATTAACATTTTTAATCAGCAGTAATAACTACAATAAGTATAACATAATCCAGGTACTAAGTATAATCTTTGTGTGTATATCAATGTTTGAGACAATGTCGTTTATTGCAAACGGATGCAAACTTTTCCCATTCCCCTTCATTCCTTTCTGTATTCCCTAAAAAATAATAAAAAAATTATTTTTAAAAAAAGATTTTGATGGACTCCATTTCTGTGGCTTGGATTAGCTCTATTGATAACCCATCTGCTCCTGGTGATTTGTTTCTCCCGATTGCTTTCAGTGCAGCTTTCACTTCACTTTCTAAAACTGTAGGTTCTTCTTCAAAAGATTCTTCTTGGAAAGAATCTGTCATCTTTTCATCTCTTCTGTATAGTTCTTCAGTGTATTGTTCCCACCTTTTCTTTATTCTGTCCTGTTCAGTCAATGTATTTCCATGCTGATCATTCAACATGCCTAACCGTGCTTTAAATTTCCCTTTGATTTCTTGTATCTTGTGGAACAGATCTCTTGTTCTTCCTTTTTTGTTGTTCTCTTCTATTTCTTTACACTGGTTATTATAATAGTTCTCTTTGTCTCTATGTGTGAGTCGCTGGAACGTTGCACAGACTTTTGATTCTGTTTCTGTACCTCAGTTGGCTCCTGGTCTTGTTTTGGCCGAGAGAATAGAGCTTCTCCAAAGGAAGCTTCTCCAAAGAGCTTCTCTAAAGGAAATGCACACCCATTAATGAGGAGTAGAAACGGGCAAGAGTCCAATAGCACCTTAGAGACTAACAACATTTCTGGCAGGATCTCCCCCGCCTGAGACCGTGCCCTCTTATGTGAGCTTGCTGACAATCCCAGGCCATAGACATGCCTTTATGCTTGCTAGACTAAATGCTTATCCAGCTGCAGAGATGTCAGGTCGTTTTGAGAAAATTCCCTACTCAGATCAAGTTTGTGAATGTAAATCTGGAGATATTGGGACTCTACACCATCTCTTATTGTTTTGTCAGCACTGGTCAGCTCCTCGGTTGCGTTGGATCACCCCAATATTGTCTAAATACAAACTTCCCTTGGAGTCCTGGGTGATATCCCACATAATGGGAGATAGTCACCCTGATATCACTAGTTCTGTTGCAAGATTTTTGGCGGTGATGTCGCTCAAACGTCAAAATAAAATAAGCGTGTAAGCTGCAAGTTGAATATTGAAACAAATTTTGTGATTTGAATGATTTCAGATCAATGAGGCTGGTTCAGGGGGAATATATTGTTATGGTATTAGTGATGCTATGTTTAGTAATTGTTTTCTACTGTGTTTTAACCTTAAATATATGTTGGGTATTGTAAACTGATTATTTGGTGTTGTATTATGTAATATTGTTAAGGTTAAGCTCAAGACCTTTGGTCAAAGGAGCTAGTAAATAAGTGGAAATCTGGCAGGATCTGTGCTTTCATGAGATGGGTATCAGAATAAGTGAGCTGTGGCTCAGGAAAGCTCATACCCTGCCAGAAATGTTAGTCTCTAAGGTACTACTGGACTCTTGCTCTTTTCTACTGCTATTGACAGACTAACATGGCTACCTATCATGATCTGTCTCCATTAATGAGTAGTGCCTGATAGGTGGCTTGGCTTCTTGCGTAGGTGCTGACTGGACCTCTTTGTTTCTTCCAGCATCACATGTAGAAGAGATGCTTGGGGGACTCCAGGGGTTCTCTTTGGAAGGAGTCAAGAGTGAAGACACCAAAGGAAACTTTGGAGATGGACCACAGAGGCAGGAGGGAAGGTGCACAGGTAAGAGGAGGGATAAGACCATTCCGTCCCAAGGGGGAGGGGGCTTCTGTGAAATTCCAGTCCACAATGAAAGGTCAACCAAAACAAGAAGGAACGAAGGCCCCTGTGCTAACCAGAGAATCTGCTCCAGGGAAAATGAACATGAAAGTGTGGCCTTTGGAAAGACCTTCAATGTTGTTTCCATGAGGCAAATTCCCTCAGGAGAGAAACCATATGCCCGCGTGGAGTGTGGAAGCCCTTACTTCACATCAAAGACTTCACTCAGGTGAGGAGCAGTACTGCAAACCAAGCCTTTCCGATGCAGCAGGGTTTCACGTCCTTTTTAAGTGTCTGTTAATGTACACTTCAACGTACAGCAGGAAAAATTCACTGCAATGTTTTGAGCATGGATGGAACTTCAAGGGAAGTTCAGACCTCCTTGTGTGGGTGCTAATGGGATCTCTCTTTTTATTCCAGCAGGGGGTGATCAGTGGAATAGGGGAGATGAGGAACCGCATCAGGTATTGCCAGATAAAGTCCGGAATGAAGATAAGAAAGGAACCATCAAGAATCAAGGCAGACCTAAGAGGCAGAAAGGATGTCACATGGTCGAGAAGAGGGATAAAGCCATTCCTGTCCAAGGGCAAGATTTCTGCAAACTAATCCACATGGTGGAGGAAACATATAAGTGCTTGGAGTGTGGAATGAACTTCTCAGATCAACCCCAGTGTGATATCCATTTGCAAATGCACCAAGGAAAGAAGACCCATCAATGCTTGGAGTGTGGAAAGAGCTTCCTTTGCAGAGAAGAGCTCCTTAGGCATCAAAGAACACATGCAGGAGAGAAACCTAGCAGCTCAGACTGTGGCAAGAGCTTCTCACAGAAATCAGGCCTTTTTCAACACCAAAGGATTCATTCCGGAGAGAAGCCATTGATCTGCTCAGACAATGGAAAGATGTTCACTAATGGAAGAAAGAGTAATACACTTTCCCCAAAACATAGTCTAATGAGGTCACATAAATGCTTTCAGTGTGGAAAGTACTTCAAATACAGATCACAGCTCCTTGTGCACCAACGAATATACACAAGGGAGAAACCTTTTGAATGCTCGGAGTGTGGAAAGAGATTCAGTGAGAGTGGCCATCTTAGACAACATCAAAGAACCCACACAGGGGAGAAGCCTTTTGAATGCTCAGTGTGTGGAAAGAGATTCAGTTGCAGTAGCTCTCTGCAAATCCATGTAAGATCCCACACAGGGAAGAAACCGTTTGAATGTTCAGAGTGTGGAAAGAGATTCAGTCAGAGCAGCAGTCTTCAACGGCACCTGAGGACCCACACAGGGGAGAAGCCTTTTGAATGCTCGGAGTGTGGAAAGAGATTCAGTGACAGGGGCCATCTTCAAAAGCATCTAAGAATCCACACAGGGGAGACACCTTTTGAATGCTCACAGTGTGGAAAGAGATTCAGTCAGAGTGGCTCACTTCAAATGCACGTAAGATCCCATATAGGGGAGAAACCATTTGAATGTTCCGAGTGTGGAAAGAGATTCAGTCACAGTAGCAATCTTCAACAGCACCTAAGAACCCACACAGGGGAGAAACCATTTGAATGTTCCGAGTGTGGAAAGACATTCAGTCACAGTGGCAGTCTTCAAAAGCACCTAAGAATCCACACAGGGGAGAAGCCTTTTGAATGCTCAGAGTGTGGAAAGAGTTTCAGTTGCAGTGGCCATCTTCAACAGCACCTAAGGAGCCACACAGGGGAGAAGCCTTTTGAATGTTCAGAGTGTGGAAAGAGATTCAGGCACAATGGCAGTCTTCAAAATCACCTAAGAACCCACACAGGGGAGAAGCCTTTTGAATGTTCACAGTGTGGAAAGAGATTCAGTCGCAATGGCAGTCTTCAACAGCACCTAAGAACCCACACAGGAGAGAAGCCTTTTGAATGTTCAGAGTGTGGAAAGAGATTCAGTCACAGTCAGAGTCTTCAAGTGCATCTAACAACCCACACAGGGGAGAAGCCTTTTGAATGCTCAGAGTGTGGAAAGAAATTCGGTCACAGTCAGAGACTTCAAGTGCATCTAACAACCCACACAGGGGAGAAGCCTTTTGAATGCTCAGAGTGTGGAAAGAGTTTCAGTCGCAGTGGCACTCTTCAGCAGCACCTAAGGAGCCACACAGGGGAGAAGCCTTTTGAATGTTCACAGTGTGGAAAGAGATTCAGACACAATGGCTGTCTTCAACGGCACCTAAGAACCCACACAGGAGAAAAGCCTTTCGAATGCTCAGAGTGTGGAAAGAAATTCTGTCACAGTAGCCATCTTCAAGTGCATCTAAGAACCCACACAGGGCAGAAGCCTTTTCAATGTTCGGAGTGTGGAAAGAGATTCAGTCAGAGTGCCAGTCTTAAAGAGCATCTAAGAACCCACACAGGGGAGAAGCCTTTTGAATGCTCAGAATGTGGAAAGAGTTTCAGTCGCAGTGGCACTCTTCAACAGCACCTAAGGAGCCACACAGGGGAGAAGCCTTTTGAATGTTCAGAGTGTGGAAAGACATTCAGTCAAAGTGGCCATCTTCAACTACACCTAAGGACCCACACAGGGGAGAAGCCTTTTGAATGCTCAGAGTGTGGAAAGAGATTCAGTCAGAGTGGCTCCCTTCAACAGCACCTTAGAACCCACACAGGGGAGAAGCCTTTTGAATGCTCACAGTGTGGAAAGAGATTCAGTCAGAGCGGCTACTTTCAAATGCATCTAAGATCCCATATAAGGGAGAAACTATTTGAATGTTCAGAGTGTGGCAAGAGATTCAGTCACAGTGGCAGTCTTCAAAAGCACCTAAGAACCCACACAGGGGAGAAGCCTTTTGAATGCTGAGAGT
Organism: Euleptes europaea; assembly: GCF_029931775.1. Classification (NCBI taxonomy): domain Eukaryota; kingdom Metazoa; phylum Chordata; class Lepidosauria; order Squamata; family Sphaerodactylidae; genus Euleptes; species Euleptes europaea. The sequence continues at coordinate 4,427,758 of NC_079316.1, forward strand.
GGGAAGCAGATTCAGTCACAGTGGCTCTCTTCAACAGCACCTAAGAACCCACACGAGGGGGCCATCTTTTAAATGCTCCGTGTGTGGAAAGAAATTCTGTCAGTGCGGCAATTTTCAAGAACATCCTAAACCCCACATCAGGAGGAACCATGTAACTGCTTAGCCTGGGAAAAGAGCTTTTCTCTTATTTCAAATCTCAAAGACAACCTCAGACCATGGAAGGGTCTGAAGCCATGTAATCTCTTGTAAAGAGCTTGCCTTTGCACAGAAACCTTACCCTGTGTGGGGGGAAATGGTGTAAATGCTGGGACTGTGGAAAAGCTTTAGCCATGATTGAAGCCTCCAAGGGAAGAAAAGAAGGATGGGCTCTGAGGGTGGAAGGAGATTTAAGAGCAGTTCATATCTCAGAAGAACATAAGAAAAGACATGCTGGCGAACCAGGTGCCTCTAGGAAGCCCACAATCAAGACAACTGCAGCAGCATTATCCTGCTTGTGATCCACATAGCACCTAATATAGTAGGCATGCTCTTCTGATGCTGGAGAGAATAGGTATGCATCATGACCAGTATCCATTTTGACTAGTAGCCTTGAATAGCCCTATCCTCCATGAACATGTCCCCTCCCACATGAAGCCAGCTGGTGACCTTGGGCTAGTCACAGTTCTCTGAAGAGCCCTCTCAGCCTCACCTACCTCACAGGTGTCTATTGTGGGGAGGGAAAGGGAAGGTGATTGTAAGCCAGTTTGATTTTGCCTTAAGCGGTAGAGAAAGTTGGCATATAAAAACCAACACTACTTCTTCTCTGAAAGCCTTCCAAGTTGGCAGCCATCAGAAATATTTCCTGTTATCTGTTTTGAATCTCTCTCCCTCCTTATACAATCCACTAATTGTATAGACTTATCATGTCTCTCCTTAACCGTTTTCTTTCCCTTTTAAAGAGCCCTAAGCATTTTAACCGCTTCTCATAGGGCAGTTTCTCTAGCCCCCTGATCATTTTGGTTGCTGTTTTTTTTTTTTTTTTTTGCTGGGGATTGAACCTGGGACCTTCTCCATCTCTAGATCACCCTGAGCTTTTCGGTCAGGGGGTCAGTAGAATGTCCCCAGTACTAAATTACCTTTGGGGCCCGGAATCGTCACCCACAAGGATTCTGTGGACGAATCTGCTTTTTATATGATTTCTAGTTTAATAGCCGCTATGCCTTCCTTGATATACATAGCAACACCCCCTCCAATCTGCCTTTCCCTGTCATTTCTATAGAGTTTGTATCCAGGGATGACCGTATTCCACTGGTTCTTTCCCTTCCACCAGGTCTGTTTTATCTTTAAAACCATGCTCTCTAACTCCCCCATTTTCGCTTGGAGGCTTCTAGCATTAGCATAAAAAAACCTCCACACTGTTTCTGCCTTTTGACTTGCCTTGCATTTCCCCTTGGGCATCCTTAGGTGGCTATCCCACTTTACTTTACCATCCCCTTTCAAGTCTACCCAATTCCCCTGTGGGCAATCAGAAGCAATTTTCCCTTTGTCCATTTGCAATGAGTCTGCCCAAACCGGATGCTTTTCAGCTCCTGTTGGCTTTCTCATTCAGCACTGAGGAATCCAAGCAGAGGAGAAACTTCATAAATGTGTGGCAAGAGTTTGAGGCAGAGATCTGACCTTCCCATTCCTCAGAGAATCCACATAAGTTGGTTCTGATGAGGATGTTCGAACGCCCAGGCGCTGGAGGCTCAGAAAGTAGTTATGCAAAGAAGGGCCTTTTTAGCGGTTGCCCTCCTCTGTGAAACTTGCTATTTTAGTTATCTGCCAATCAAACTCTTTCTGACATCTGCAAAACTGGCAAAAACGTCTATTTTCCAGGGAGAAGCTTTTCACCCTCTCTCATAATACTAGAACGCGGGGTCATCTGCTGAAGCTGGAGGGTGAGAGATTCAAAACTGATAAAGGAAGTATTTCTTCACACAACGCATAGTTACATTGTGTAACACCCTGCCCCAGGATGTGGTGATGGCTGCCAACTTGGGAGGCTTTAAGACAATAGTGGACATGTTCATGGAGGAGAGGGGTATTCATGGCTACTAGTAAAAATGGATACTAGACATGATGCATATATATTCTCTCCAGGAGTATGCCTATTATATTAGGTGCTGAGGAACGTAGGCAGGATATTGCTGCTGCAGTCGTCTTGTTTGTGGGCTTCCTAGAGGCATTTGGTTGACCACTGTGTGAACAGACTTCTGGACTTGATGGACACTTGTCTGACCCAGCATGGCCTTTCTTATGATCAAATCCTGTGAGGAAATAGACAAGTTGAGGGTAGCAGATACCTACAGCCTATCTGCTACTGGAATAAACCTATTGTGAACAGCTGGCATCCTTAATTTACAACCATTTTTATCTGACAAAGAGATCTTGAGACGCATTCCGAATCCCTAATTTCTCCCCTGTCCAGCCTGCTGCACATTGTTTGGGGTCTTGCTACTTTGAAGCCCAAAGAGTTCCAGCAATAGGATTAATTTGGGTTGAAAGGAAAAGGTTCCCCCCCCAACCCAACAACTCTGTAAATTGAAAGGGGTCAGATCCCCCCCTCCAAGCAACATCCATATTGTGGAAATGAGCAGGCCTCCATGGAGTTGGCAGGTGAATGCTCTGGGACACCATTTCCCAATCCCAGTTGTCCTCCCCACCCACCCCCACATTCTTCTACAGGGATAATTCACACTATTTGTGTTATCTTTTCTCTAGTTTCTGGTGGGTTTTTTTTAATGAGTGGGGCTTCATTACTGTAATGTGGCATGTATTTTTTAATGTGTATAAAGCTGCAAGAAAGAAATATTGCAGACACTGCAGCTGGCATAGAATCATAGAGTTGGAAGGTACCACCAGGGTCATGTAGTCCAACCCCCTGCACAATGCAGGAAATTCCAAGCTACCTTCCCCCTACTGCCCCAGTGACCCCTACGCCATGCCCAGAAGATGGCCAAGGTGCCCTCCGTCTCATGATCTGCCTAAGGTCATAGAATCAGCATTTCTGACAGATGGCCATCTAGCCTCTGCCTAAAAACCTCCGGGGAAGGAGCACTGTTACAGGCTTTGACATATTGGAACACATATGCTATGATATTGGTGTTGTACAGATGCAGAATTGTTCAATATAAAATCTAAATACATATATGAACTACAAGCAATACAGCAGAGGCTTCCATTTCATTTTAAGAGGACAGAAAAACCTGTATATTCTTTGCTAGAGGTTTGTGTTTCTAAAACTGCTGTCAGCACAGATTTGCTAGCAGTATTTTTTCTTCTCATTCTATGACCTTTTCCAGCTCAGGAAATGAGAAACGTATAATTCTTAGGAAATTAGAAACTTATAATTCTCAGTGTCAAACTGTGTGCAAAGAACAGGTCTCTTAAGAATGGGTTTCTCAAATGATGACGAGTGCTTAATTATCCAATTAGTTATCCATGTGAGGGCAGAAAAGGGTCAACTAGAAATATGCTGACTGAGATGAAATGGTACAATATATTGTATGTTATGATTTTAACATGAAAACATGATGCTCTTGATCAATGAATGGGTTCAATCTCACCGTATTATGCTATAGATGAGAATGATGGTAAAATTGAGTATATAAAGAAATTGTAAAGCTCAAAACTAGTTGTTTATAGTATAGCAAAAGACCCTGATAGAAAAAGAAGTCCATATTTGGTCATACAAAGGAAGGCCACTGAGCATGTGCAGTAAAAATGAGAATTTTATGATTGTCAAAATCAACGTCATTAGAGGCAATTGAAACAGTATAAATACAGGTACAGAAAGGCAGGAACTTCAGACTTCTCTCAGAGGGTCTCAGAAGATGGTATGTATGGCTTTACAAATATATTAATCTAGATAAGTGTGAATTAGATACTTTGAACTAAATCAGACTTCTTTAACTGTTAAATTATAAGAGTTGGATTTTAAAACTGAATAGTATGTAGAACTTGCTTGTTTTACTGTATACTGTATACATTGTTACTGAACTTTAAGACTTTGTAATACTTGCATATACACATATCTACATATTTACTTGGAGTACATCAATAAAAAGACTTGCTTTTTAAGTAAGTAAAGTAGTTGAGTCCTGCTTAGTAGGTGACTAACTGAATAAGATAACATACCACTTCTCAGGAAGGGGTCAATTCTAAGAGCTTAGTCACTCGAAAGGCACTGACCCGCTTCAGCACTTACCACCTCCCGAGGAAGTCTGTTCCACTGAGAACCACTCTAACTGTTAGAAAATTCTTCCTAATGTCTAGTCGGAAACTCTTTTGATTTAATTTCAAACCGTTGGTTCTGGTCCAACTTCCTGGGGCAACAGAAAACAACTCGGCACCATCTTCTCTATGATAGCCCTTCAAGTACTTGAAGATGGTTATCATATCCCCTCTCAGTCTTCTCCTCTTCAGGCTAAGCATACCCAGCTCCTTCAATCTTTCCTCATAGGACTTGGTCTTCGGACCCCTCACCATCTTTGTTCCCCTCTTCTGGACACGTTCTAGCTTGTCTATATCTTTCTTAAATTGCGGTGCCCAAAACACAATGCTCTAGGTGAGGTCTAATCAGAGCAAAGTGATACAATCACTTCACATGATCTGGACACTATATTTCTGTCGATACAGCCCAAGGTTGCATTTGCATTTTTAGCTACCACATCACACGGCTGACTCATGTTCAGTGTTCGGTCTACTAAGACCCCAAGATCCTTTTTGCACACACTACTGCTGAGACAAGTCTCCCCTATTCTATACTTATGCATTTGATTTTCCCTACCTAAATGCAGAACTTTATATTTAGCATTGTTGAATTGCATTTTATTAGTTTTAGCCCAATTCTCCAGCCTGTCCAGATCATCCTGTATCCTGGCTCTGTCTTCTACCGTATTTGCTACCCCTCCCAATTTCGTGTCATCTGCAAATTTAATAAGCATCCCCTCTGAGCAGGAATCCGACCCAGTTTGCCCCAATTCATGATGGGGCTCAGTTGAGTTGAATAGCCAGAGTGTTGACTTATGACTGTTTGGATTTGGGTTCCAATCCTCACTAGGCCTGGAAGCCCTTTGGATGCCCTTTAGGCAAGATAGTTGTAAGGATTCTGGGCGGTGAGGGGGGAGGAGTTCTTAGAAGAAATGTGTACGACAAATGTGGAAATCTCAAGACTTCCTTATATATATGTTTTATTAAAATGTTTATATCCTGCTTTTCCTTGCATTTCAAGGCATCGTACATTAATACTTAAAATCATTTTCATTTAAAACTAAAAATGCCCAAGGGCACATTTTAACAACTGATTGAATTACCCCATGACCCATCAGTGGGTGTTTGTGTTAAGTGCCAACAAGTTGCTTCTGACTCATGGCAACCATATGAATTAATCACCTCCGAAATGACCTTTTGTTTCCGCATGTCAGTGGAGCCATTACAGCACTGTTCTGCTATAGCACGATGGCTCTACAGGGCAAGTGTTAGAATGCTCCCAAAGGCGAAAAAGAACATGCCGCAAAAACAGGCAGGGGAGGTGATGGAGACGCGTGGTCCTTTCAGAAGCACACCAGACATTTCAAACAGCAGACTGCAGCAATTCAAAGCTGAAACCAGGAGTTTTGATAAAAACAAGGGTTAAACCTTTCCAGGGTGCTTGGAGTTTGCTTGGAGTTATATACAAGCAGAGAGGTCTGAGTAAATCTTTTTTATTTATACTTAATATATAGTCTTCAGTGCCCCAAGATGTGTCAGTCACTTCTTGAAATGGATTTAAAGTGGTTTTACAGAAATCACGGAGGACAGGCTAATCAGCAGCTGTTAGAGAGGATGGCAATCAAAGAGCTCAAAAGATGTGAACAGAGTCCGAGCAGGAAACCATTAAGAGGTTTCTGCCTGTCTTTTCCACATTACAGGGATACGTTTAGAGCTCAGCAGAGAGGATGCCCTTTACCCCCTGATTTTCTTGCCCGTGCTCAGTAGTTCTGTGAAAATTTTTTGCTATCCACTGCATGCATTTCCTTTTGTAACTTATACCGCTAATTCTTTTCTATTTTCTGAAATGGGTGTGAGTGTGTTTGCGACTCTACAAGAACTTTGATCGAGCTTACAAAAGTACCAACGAAAACAGCAGGACTTGCCGAGTTGGGCATCTTTCTAATCAGTTTAATTCCCAAGGATTCCCTGGTTCCATGGTGGTTTGGGAGGGGCGAGTGATTTCTAATCTGGAGAAGAGTTCCTTAAAGGCCTGCAGGACAGCCTCTGGAGACCAGACTACTAGCAGACAGACGCACCTGTCAGTCTTGGCCTGGTGGTGGCTGGAGAGAGTCAGCCCCAGAGGTCCCGGTGGATGCTGGATTCAAGCTGAAGAAGTGGACTCCTTGGTGAGATCTAGTAGCTTAAGTTCTGGGACGGTTAAGTAAATTGCATGTGGTACATCACGCTTAGCCTGTTTCCAAACGTTTCCAAACTCCATAACAGCCATATCCTGATAGTGTTGTTAATACTGATAGTCAGCTACTAACGGTAAGTCATATAAATATTTCATGGAGTCATGTTTTTAAAAACGTTAGTGTGGTGGACAGGGGCAGAATGCCAGCTGTGGGGAAAGGGGGGATGAGGCAAGAAAAATGGCACCAATGTAGGCAGAGCCTGCAAAAGTGTTTGGTAATGGCTTGTCTACATCTCAAGAAAACGGAGTAATTTTTCTTTTTCTTACTCTTGTTATCAGGATCTTATATTGTAAAATCAAGTTATCAGAGACAATGTCTAAGCGTAGATCTCTGAGATGATTAATTAATTAATTATTGAGAAATAACCCTAATACTAATTCTAATACAGTAGAACCCTGCTCCTTGATATTCTGTGGTTGGCTGCACCAATCCCCCTCCCTTCTCTCTGTGCCTACTCCAAAAGAGCTGACTCCTTGCAAGGACAATTGCTCTGAACGCTTTGCCCTCCCCTCGCTTCTGGAACACTGTGGACTATCAGTGAATAAAGCTTTCATTCATAGCTTGTATCAAATGTGTGCTAGGCACGTAGGTGCAGTAAAAGCTAATTAGGTAATAATCATGTGTTCTCGATTGTATCCTTATTAAAATGGAATGCTGAAAGTCTATAAAGGTTGATACATTAACCCCGCCCGTGTGGCATTATTTCGACTCTGCTAGTCTGGATTTTGGAAAACCTAGCTGCACTTCTGTGATCAAATAAATGAGCTGTAAATTCATCCAACCTCCTCCCTCATTGTCTCATTGGACTCTATAGACAAATTTGGGTCACAACATTGGAGCCCCACATTTTCACACACACTACTGTGTGTTGCCCTACACTGACTCAGACCCTTGGTCCATGAAGGTCAGTATTGTCTACTCAGACTGGCAACATCTCTCTAGGGCCTCTGGAAGAGGTCTTTCCCATCACCCACCACCTCATCCTTTTCAGCTAGGAATCGAACCTGGAACCTTCTGCTTGCCAAGCGAATGCTCTACCACGGCCCCTCTCTATGGTTCTCCAGGATCTTGGACTGAGGTCTTTCACATCACCTAAAGAAGCTCTTCCATTGAGTCACAACCCCTCAGAGCCCAACACAGAGTTTGGTTTGCAATTTTTGGAGTTATACCAACCTCTGTGCCTTCACCCCTACCAGTTCTGAAGAGCCTTTATACTCACCCGTTTAAATGCTGCACCCTCAGCAGTATTAAATGGAAGAAGGCTGAGAGGGGATATGATAACCATCTTCAAGTACTTGAAGGGCTGTCATATAAAGGAGGGTGCCGAGTTGTTTTCTGTTGCCCCGGAAGGTCGGACCAGAACCATCGGGTTGAAACTAAATCAAAAGAGTTTCCATCTAGACATTAGGAAGAATTTTCATATTTGGCTATCTGACAATGGCAGCTAGACTTGTACTGGCAGCATCTTGGAAACAGGAAGACATTCCAGATTTGGAAAAGTGGCAACAAAAGATGGACGAATTTGCGGTGATGACCAGACTGTCCAGCTTGATGAAAGAAGACGACTGAAGAATCCCAAAAGAGATACGAACGTTATTTTTATTATGTTAAATGGAAAGGATAGACTGTTAGATATAAGGATCAGTTTATAAAATTTACTATATAGTATAGAAGGAATTTATTATCCAAAATGTAGAATATAAGAACAGTGTATAAGATAGTTGAAACGTAAGATGAGTTCAAACTGTGTGTATATAATGTTTTGTCTTTTCTTGAAAATGTTAATAAAATATCTTTATAAAAAAATAGACATTAGGAAGAATTTTCTAACAGTTAGGTGTTTTATGCATGGTCATTTAACCCTCCTTTATTCTCTGTTTCAGCCAGGATCAAGTTTTTGGGAATGCATGTTACCTCATTCCTGGGAAGGGAGACCACCAAGGCAGACTGCAGAGGAAAGCAAGGGGCAAACCCCCTCTGCTTCTCACTGACCTAGAAAGCCCCTTGCTAGGGTTGCCGTAAGTCTTTTGCAGTTACGTACATAGTAGCTGTAAACAGGAAAGCATTGGAGGTTTTAAACAAATGGTTGAAAACCCAGCATTACTTTGTAATAACATTCATGCTGTTTTACATTTTTATTATGTTTTATTTTATAAGCCAAGTTATCGGGAGAAGCAGCACAGAAATGCTCTAAATAAATAAAATAATAAATATGCACGTCAATAAATATGCACCCATTCCTGGAAGTAAATGTTACTAAACCAAGAGGGACTTTCCTCTGAGAAAATACGCATAGGATTTGGCTTTTCTGACATGGTGAGGGCTTTTTTCGGTTGCAGCCACAAAACTCTGGAACAGCTACTTTGGAAGAATTTCATGTGTGTGCGTGTGCGCATGTTGACTAGCTGCCACTGCGTGGGCGAGTCAGCCAGCTAAGAAGAGACACCGTGCATTTACCTGCTTGTCTTTGTGACCCAGACACTTTCTCTCCTCCAGAGAGATTTAGCGAGGGAGGTTGGAGACGCAACGCCCGAGACAAAACATACCATCGAATGCTTGGGGAGTCGTTTAGGGTTGGCTTTTGGAGGCCGCCTCAGAGGGGTGCCAAAGCCCCTGCCCCACCACTGCCAAGCTAGGGGCTAAAGCAGAGCAGAGAAAACAGCACCGCTAGCAAACGTTGCTGGAAGATTTTTCACAGGTTGCTAGTTGCACTCTAGTGATCGGATTCTGTTCTGTATGGAGCCGTTCTGGTTAAGAGGGGACTTTCCCTATTCTGCCATATTCCAGCGACACCACAACAGCCACAACTACATGTCCCCTGTGGAAGAGCTGAGTGCGGCTTTCAAATGACAACAGGGGAATCGGCTCATGCTCAGAGGCAGGGTCATCTGCGTGGTGGCAGAAACCTCTCTAGCCCAGCTGAACCCTGACACTTTGGGGGCCTTTTCCCAGGAGAGAAGCAGCTTCCTAGCCTGGAGCCAGTCTGTGCCTGCTTCTCCAGGCATGGGGATGCAGTTGGAGGGAAGGGAGAGGAGGGGCTTCAATGGGGCGTCGTGCCATAGAGCCCACCCACCAAAACGGCCGTTTTCTCCAGGTGAACCGAGCTCTGTGGCCTGGAGATCAGTTGCACCCCCTGGAGGTTGGCAACCCCGCACTGGTCGGATCAAGCAGGGCTCTTTTCTCTTGTTCTTCAGTCTCCAGGGATTTCCCCAGCCAGAGATGGAGACCCTTGTCCCATAGGGCAGAACCACAACCGTCTCCAGGAAGCGACCAAGGCTGGCATTTTGATGTGAGAAACAGGGAACATATTACAGGACCGCAGATTTCCAATGCAGCCCTAAAGCCCGGATAACCTACAAGAACATTTACTGTTATATTTTAGTGCACCGTCTTATTTCCGACTCAGCCGAGCCGTTGTCTGAACCAGGCTGGGATCCCCCAGAAGCGCCACCCCAGTGCAGTTACTCCCGAGCAATCCCGCTGAGCGGCACGGGGCGTCGCTGAGCTGCAGCCTGGCCGGAATCCGCTCCCACCACCCGGCTCCGGCCGCCCACCCTCAATGGAGAGAGCAGGGAGCCCCTTTCCCCCTTCCTCTGCAGCACGGAAGGGGTTAAGGCGACGGAGCTGTTTGCTAGAGCGGCCGAGCCAGGGGGGCGGAAGCGGAAAGGCTCCTGGGGGGGAGGAGGGAGGCTTCGCTACGGAACTGGCAAGGAGGCCCGGAAGGGCTTCAGAGGTGCATCAGCTGGCAAAAGCCTGGCAGCCGGATCCTGGGGCGGTCTACTCGCGAGTAAGTCATTGAGGGGGGGAGGAGTGAGAAGCTCTCACCAGTGCTGCTCTCAAAGTGGGGGGGGTCGTTTTAAATCGTTTCCAAATGGGGTCCCTCTGCTACTGGAAAAAAATCCCCACCCCTGCAGGAAACTGGAGCCCTGCTGCCCAGGGTGGCCCAGGGTGGCCCAGGGTGGCCCGGTCTCCTCGGAGCCCGGAAGCCCAGCAGGGTGGGGCCTGGATAGTCCTTGCATGGGAGACCCCCCCCATCTCCCCCCTCCCCAGGGGGGGCTGTCATCCCCCCTTCAGAACACTTCTGGGGGTCCCTGGGGCTTACAATCTCCTTGGGAGGCTGTCATCATTACCCTAGAACACTGCTGGTGGTCCCAGGGGGCTTTCAGTCCCCTTGGGGGGCTGTCATCACCACCGCAGAACACTTATGGGGGTCCTAGGGGCTGTCATCCCCACCCTAGATCACTTCTGGAGATCCCAGGGGCTGTCATTCCCAACCTAGAACACTTCGGGGGGTCCCTGGGGCAATCAATTTCCTTGGAGGGCTGTCATCCCCACCTATAAACACTTCTGGGGGTCCCTGGGGCTTTCAATCCCCTTGGGGGGCTGTCATCCCCACCCTAGAACACGTCTGGGAGTCCCAGGGGCTTTAAATCCCCTTGGTGGTCTGTCATCACCACCTAAGAAGACCTCTAGGGGTCCCAGGGGCTGTCATCCCCTCCCTAGAACACTTCTGGGGGTCCCAGGGGCTTTCAATCCCCTTGGGGGGCTGTCATCCCCACCCTAGAACACGTCTGGGAGTCCCAGGGGCTTTAAATCCCCTTGGTGGTCTGTCATCACCACCTAAGATACCTCTAGGGGTCCCAGGGGCTGTCATCCCCTCCCTAGAACACTTCTGGTTGTCCCAGGGGCTTTCCGTTCTGTTGGGGGGTGTCAGACTCCAGGATCTCGTTGCATCTCAGGAATAATAAACTTCACTCCAGGTGTTTGCAGAGAGTTTAAAAAGCTGACAGGGGGGCTGTCATCCCCCCTTCAGAACACTTCTGAGGGACCCAGGAGCTGTCATCCCCACCGTAGAACACTTCTGGGGGTTCCAGGGGCTTTCAGTCCCCTTAGGGAGATGTCATCAACACCCCAGAATACATCTGGGGGTCCCAGGGGCTGTCATCCCCACCCTATAACACTGCTGGGCATCCCAGGGGCTGTCATCCCCACCCTAGAACACGTCTGGGGGTCTCCGGGGCTTTCAATCCCCTCCAGGGGTGTTCATCCCCACCCTAGAACACTTCTGGGGGTCCCAGGGGCTTTCAGTCCCCTTGGGGGTCTGTCATCCCCACCTCAGAACGGTTTAGAAACCTTACTGGGAAATCCATTCCACGTTTTCTTTGCAACCGTTTTTGTGCTGTAATGTCTTTCAATGGAGTCAATGCAAGTCAACCGACACTCTCCTGTCCCATTATCTTCAATGGGCTGTGCAGCCTCTCCCATTGCTGCCAATGGGCTGTCTTGTCATTCGTTTTAGTACATCCTGCCCGGGATAACCTACAAGAACATGTACAGTTATTGGTTCTTGTAGGTTATCCGGGCTGTGTGACCGTGGTCTTGGTATTTTCTTTCCTGTCGTTTCGCCAGCAGCTGTGGCAGGCATCTTCAGAGGAGTCACACTGAAGGACAGGGTCTCTATTTACGGTTATATTTTAGTGCTTTCAATCCCCTTGGTGGCCTGTCATCACCACCTCAGAACTGTTTAGAAACCTTACTGGGAAATCCATTCCACATTTTCTTTGCAACCGTTTTTGTGCCGTAATGTCTTTGATGTGAGAAACAGGGAACATATTACAGGACCGCAAATTTCCAGGGCAGCCCTAAAGCCAGGATAACCTACAAGAACATTTACGGTTATATTTTAGTGCACTGTTCTTGTTTCCGACTCAGCCGAGCCATTGTCTGAACCAGCCTGGGATCGCCCAGAAGCGCCACCCCGGTGCAGTTACTCCCGAGCAATCCCGTTGAGCTGCACGGGGCGTCGCTGAGCTGCAGCCTGGCCGGAATCCGCTCCCACCACCCGGCTCCGGCCGCCCACCCTCATTGCAAAGAGCAGGGAGCCCCTTTCCCGCTTCCTCTGCAGCACCGAAGGGGTTAAGGCGACGGAGCTGCTTGCTAGAGCGGCCGAGCGAGGGGGGCGGAAGCGGAAAGGCTCCTTTTTTCAGGGGGGGAGGAGGGAGGCTTCGCTACTGAACTGGCAAGGAGGCCCGGAAGGGCTTCAGAGGTGCATCAGCTGGCAAAAGCCTCGCAGCCGGATCCTGGGGCGGTCTACTCGCAAGTAAGAGGGGGGAGGAGTGAGAAGCTCTCACCAGTGCTGCTCTCAAAGGGGGGGGTCGTTTTAAATCGTTTCCAAATGGGGTCCCTCTGCTACTGGAAAAAAAAACCCCACCCCTGCAGGAAACTGGAGCCCTGCTGCCCAGGGTGGCCCGGTCTCCTCGGAGCCCGGAAGCCCAGCAGGGTGGGGCCTGGATAGTCCTTGGATGGGAGACCCCCCCATCTCCCCCCCAGGGAGCCCCGGGGTCTCTGTGCATGTGCAGAGGCAGGCGGTGGGAGACCCCCCTCTGCTCGCCTCTGGCCTTGGAAGCCCTGCTGCTGCTGCTGCTGGGTCGCCATAAGCAGGCTGTGACTTGAGGGGACTTTGCACGCAAGCAGAAAAATGGGGAACCCATTATCGCCCAGTCTCTGATCCCCCCCCTTCCTAGGCAAACTGCTACAGAGAGGAGTAGCCGACCAACTCCAGGTCTTCTTGGAGAACTGCTCTGCTCCAGGCCCTTTTCAGTCTGTTTCCAGACCGGGCTTCGGGAGGGAGGTGGGCTCTGCTGGGTTGAGCTTATCACCTCCGTCTAAAAGTAGCCCTCCTCGTCGCTCCTCCTGGATTGATCCACTGGCTTTGGCACAGTGGACTTGGTTGAGGGGCCGGCAGGCAGGCAGGAGGAGGCCTCGGGGGTTGTACGTTGGACAGGGTCAAATCACTCCTCGTGGACCAGAAGCAAAGAATTGCCATTGGAGGCCGGTTATCATCAGTGTGGGACCTGCCACAGCATGGTATATAGTGGTCAAGAGTGGGGGAACCTCTCCTGGAGAACCGGGGTTGATTCCTCCCTCCTCCCCAGGAAGCCTATTGGGGGACCTCTCTCAGCCCCACCTACCTCACAGGGTGCCTGTTGTGGGGTGAGGAAGGGATAGCAAGTGTAAGTCCCTTTGGGTCTCCTTAAGGTAGAAAAAAGCAGGGTATAAAATCCTTCTCTCTATATCTTGGAGGTCCCACAGGGCCCAATCCTATCCCCTATGCTTTCAATCTTTATGTAAAGCCAAATCATTCATAGTTTGGGGTTGTCTATCATCAATATGCTGAGGATACCCAGCTCTGTATATCTTTATCCAATTTTCCTGGTTATGCAGTAGAGATCCTCAATAGCCAAGTGTGAACCAACTGAATCAGAGTCCTGGAAAGACAGAAGAAATGCTGCTTGGGAAGGCGGAGGTCTGGAAGGATATTATGCTGCCCCCTTTTGTTGGGATTCAGCTGACCCTTGCTGGCACAGTTAACAGCCTTGGAGTTATAGAGGAGCAAGTGAAAGCAGTTGCAAAAAAAAAAAAGGCTTTCTTCCAATTCAATGTAGCTGCAACAATGAACCCTTACCTTGATACGGCTGTCCCTTGGATCCATGCCGTGGTGACATTGAGAGGAGACTGTTGTAATGCACTGCACATTGGTCTCTCCTCAAAATCAATTCAGAAACTACCGTTTGTTCAGAATGAAACAGTCCGACTAGTATCGGCAGCTGGACAGAGCAGGCATATTATTCCCATTCTGCAGTCACTGCATTGGCTCAGTATCAACTGTGTCTTGTCTGTTAGATCGGACAAAATCAGGATGGCCCCGGCTAGCATCAGTTCCCGGGCTCAATTAAAAGTATTGGCTATCACGCAGAAAGCCGTTCATGGTACTTGGACTTTGATATATATCTGTGAGACAGTCTCTCCCCCCTATACTCCACCATGACAGCTTCACTCACCTGAGCAGGGCCTTCTGGAGGTGCCAGCCTGAAAATGGGCAAAATCAACCAATGCACATGTATGTGCCTTCTCTTTTGTGGCCCCCATATTGTGGAACGGCCTGCCTGCGGAGGCCAGGAAGGCATGCACTCTCCTGATTTTCTGCACTAGGGTAGCACTGAATGAAGTGATTCACAAAGTTACTTGGACAAATCATTAGAAATTGTGTTCTATGCTACTGTGTATAGCTTGTTGTAAGCTGGATCCTATGCTGTAATTTTGCATCATTTACTGTGATGTGTTAATATTTATGCTTTGCTTCCGTTCTGTTTTTTAGATGTCTGGTTGGTTCTACAACCCAAACTCTATTTACTGGTTTTTTGAACACCCCACTCTGTTGATTGTATAGACTCACTAGGTGTAATCCACCTGGACTCCCAGGGAGTAAGGCATACGATAGATAAGGGATATTTTTTTAAAGTGTGCTTTTATTTATGAGCTGAATTGGTGGCCCTTGTGGGGGCAGAAAAGCAGGGTCTGAATTTTGTGAATAAAAATAAATTCTCAGCCATGGTGCTTGCTGGGAGGCCCAGAAAGGAGTCCCAGGTGTGATCACAGGGGATGAATCATCCATGCTCACTGGCTGCCCCAAATCCTGTGCATTTTGGCCGGTGCTCCACCCACATGCTGTTTACCTGGGTGTTCACTGCCTCCCCCTGCTCCCATTCCTCCCAGCATCCATTATGTCCTCCCTCAAGAGGTCAGACACACCTCTGCCCCTGACCCTCTGCTGGACAGAACTGCTGCCTGATGCTTCAAGTCTCTTGAGGGAGAGATCTGCCATGGTTAAGCCTCCACCACTCCTTTTATCCTGGGCCTCAGTTGACCTTGAGCTGTTGCCCCTCGACAGACTGATCCCCAGACATGGGAGGCCAAGCTCATAGCTTCCACAACAGGTGTTTACTTTCCTGAGGACCAATCAGGCATCTCATTCAAAAGCCTGAGTTGGAAAATAATATAGCACCGTCACATTAGTCCTGATCCACAAACAATGACAATGATGCTCCTTCTGATCCACCAGAGCAATTCTGAGGTGCCTCTTGACAAGGGTCGGTGATTTTGATGTGCTTTCTTTTGGTCTTTTTGATATCTTTTCCTCTCCTTCGTAGTCACGAGAGTAAGAGCATCTTTCCACAGTCAGAGGCCAACCACGACAAGGGGAAGGAGATGGAACAGCAGGACCCAGAAGGACCTGGAATTAACAAGAGGTCAAGGAAAGGTCTCCATCCCATACAAGCAGAGATGCTGGCTCAGGAAACGAGGACAGCAGATGTCCAGAGACGATGTTTCCGGCAGTTCCTTTACCATGAGGCCGATGGGCCCCGAGCGGTTTGCAGCCAGCTTCATGGACTTTGCAACCACTGGCTGAAGCCAGAGAGGCACTCCAAGAAGCAGATCGTGGACCTGGTGATCCTGGGGCAGTTCCTGACCATCGTGCCCCAGGAAATGCAGCACTGGGTCAGAGGATGCAGGCCGGAGACCAGTTCCCAGGCGGTGGCCCTGGCTGAAGGTTTCCTCCTGAGTCAGGCAGAGGAGAAGAGGCTGGCAGAGCAGGTGAGAGGGTTTCCTTCACTCCCTTCAAGCAATGACTTTATCATAAGGCTTCTTCCAGATATTAATACCTCTAGAGAATTGACTCAGCTGGGAAAACAACCAACCTTGATTCTGGCCCCTGTGCTTGAAGCAGCTCCATTGGTCAATGCAGGGGTGAAGATTGTGGGAGTGGGGCAGGATCCGTCTCCTCAGCCCGTTCCATGCTTTCCTTACCTGTCTTCCTTGCTGTTCTTTCAGATGTGGGGATCATCCATAAAGATGGAAGCAAAGTTTTCTGAGGCAGAAGGAGATCCGTTGGAGGAAGGGCAGCAGGCTGAGGTCCAAGAGCATGCCCCAGATGCCCTCTCACATGGTAAGGGGTCTTTGTGGGATTAGGGCATGTAGTGAAGTTGTTGGGTAGAGAAAGAAATTAGGTCTGCCCCCAACACAAAGTGTTTATGGCAAAGAAACAAATTACAGACAAAAATTATGCTGTTACAAAGATCTATTCAAGATACAAAGTGCCCATACATTAATCTTTACTGTGTACAAAATACAATTGATGCAATAACATGCAATACATGTGTGAAATCCGTATGGAGATGCATCAAATCGTCCGTGAGACTCTAGGTCCTTAAAGGTACATAAGACTCTAAGTCCTTTAAGCTGCGTAGGTGAAAGCCAAAATCGGTCTCCTGTAAATGTCCAATTTTGGCTTTCACCTGTGCAGCTTAAAGGACTTAGAGTCTTATGTACCTTTAAGGACCTAGAGTCTCACGGACGATTTGATGCATCTCCATACGGATTTCACACATGTATTGCATGTTATTGCATCAGTTGTATTTTGTACACAGTAAAGATTAATGTATGTGCACTTTGTATCTTGAATAGATCTTTGTAACAGCATAATTTTGTCTGTAATTTGTTTCTTTGCCATAAGTGCTTGTGATTTCCAGTAGCTTCTGATTGGGCACTAGATCCAGCTTTGATTCCCAACACAAAGTGAGCTTGTGGGACTTGGTACCACAGGATGTAGTGACGGTTGCTCACTTGAACGGGGACTAGACGGATTTATGTCATGCTGATGTCACATCCTGCTGAAAACCTGGACACAGATGCTGTGGGAACCCGTTGATTTTATCCTACAGTTTCCAGATGTGCTAAAGTCATGTCGGTTTTTGGACACACGTGACCGAGACATGTTGTGCGACCTCATTTCTGTCCCCTCTTTTTCTCCCACCAGTCCAGACTCATCAGGAGAATGGCGTGTCTGGGCCTTTAGTCTCATCCAGCAGGATTGCTGTCATGTTTTTGAGCTCCAGATGTCACAGGACAAATTTCAAATCTCACAGAAGTGTCAGCAGCATTTAAGAGCAGCCCAAGGCTTATGGGTCTCTGGTGCTTCTTTTCAGCCTCTCTCACCACTTACTAAAAAATCATTATGAATTTACTTGAGTGCAGATAGTACAAGCCCTGGCCTGGATAGCCCCAGGCTAGCCTGATCTTGGCAGATCTCAGAAGCTAAGCAGGGTCGGCCCTGGTTGGTATTTGGATGGGCAACCTCCAAGGAACACCAGGGGTGTGACACGGAGGCAGGCAATGGGAAACCACCTCTGAATGTCTCTTGCCATGAGTCAGCTGTGATTTGACTGCACCAAAAAAAAATACATCCACCCTGGAAATGGGTGTGTGTGAAGTAGGATTCAAACAAGTAAACGAAATAGTAAGTTTAGGCTCCGTTGTCTCCCTTGCAGGCAGTGGAGAGATGCTATTAAGCTGTCATCTTTGCGGAGTTGAGGAAGTGGCTGCTTCACCTCTGGTCCAGGTAGGGGAGATGAACGGGGGACACCTGAGTCCCCCTTCCTCGGGGGGGGGAAGAGGGTTGCTTCTGGAGTTGCTGTTAGGGTGTTCGAGTGAAAGAGGCCCTGAACGCCACTCCCTTTACCCATGCCAAGCTCTCCATCCTACACCCTCCCAGAATGCCCCCTTCCGGAGTGCCGTCTCTGCCTGGCTTGATCTCTGACGAGGGAATCTGCTTTTTCTTTCAGTCTCCAGTTTCCTTTGAGGAGGTGGCTGTGTATTTCACAGAAGCAGAGTGGGCCCTGCTGGATCCGGGCCAAAGAGCTCTTTACAAGGAAGTCATGCAGGAGAACTGTGAGAGCGTGGCCTCTTTGGGTAAGGCTCTTTCATAGGTGTTGCACGTGGCTGCCAGTGGGATGAAGCATGGATGCAAATATTGAACAGCAGCAACATATCATTTTGAGTCCTGTCCAGCCACTTGCTCCCCTCTGGGGCGTGGCAGCGAAGGCGATATTCATCATGGCCGAGTCGAGTGACCCAAGCCACCTGGCTGGCCCAGGGTCAATTGAGGCCAGGGTTGTGGCCATCACCCAAGCCAGTGTCATGAGCTGAGGTCAAGGTGGGACTGAGAGGCCCTCAGGAAAACTCTGGAAGGGGCCACCTCCTAATTGCTCAGTTGCCGACCATTACAACACACTTGTCCCCCCGATAGAATTACAGACATCCCCTCCCTCTGTGATATGAAATGTATCTGTCCCCCTTACCCTGGATTGTGGGCTTTAATCTAGAGAACCGGGCTCAATTCCCCACTCCTCCACCTGAGGCCTACTGGGTGGCCTTGGGCCAGTCACAGTTCCCTCAGAACTCTCTCAGCCCCACCTATCTCAGAAGCTCTTTCTGGGGCTGAGCTCAGCTGTGGCTCTTGAGGGACTGCTGACCAGAGTACAGGTTGCACATCAAAACGATCAGATGTAGTGGCACACCCATTTCCTTTAAAACCAGCCATAGCTTTTAGCGATCCACACAGTCAAGAGCTTTGCTGTAACCTATGAAACACAAGCTGATTTTCTTCTGAAATTCTCTCGTATGCTCCAGTAACCAATGTAGATTTGCAATATGATCTCTAGTGCCTCTTCCTTTTCTGAATCCAGCTTGAACATCAGGCATTTCTCGTTCCATATTTGGTAACAGCCTTTGCTGTAAGATTTTGAGCATCATTTTACTTGTGTGAGAAATTAATGCGATGGTCTGATCATTGCCGCAATCTTTGATGTCTCCTTTCTTGGGAATTGGAATGTAAATGGATCGTTTCCAGTCTTTGGGCCATTGTTTTGTTTTCTGTATCTGTTGGCATATTCTTGTCAAGATTTTGATGCACTCCGTTTCTGTGGCTTGGAATAGCTCTAATGATATCCCATCTGCTCCTGGTGATTTGTTTCTCCCGATTGCTCTTAGTGCAGCTTTCACTTCACTTTCTAAAACTGTAGGTTCTTCATCAAAAGATTCTTCTTGGAAAGAATCTGTCATCCTTTCATCTCTTCTGTATAGTTCTTCAGTGTATTGTTCCCACCTTTTCTTCATTTTGTCCTGTTCAATTAATGTATTTCCATGCTGATCATTCAACATGCCTAACCATGCTTTAAATTTCCCTTTTGAGTTCTTGGATCTTGTGGAACAGATCTCTTGTTCTTCCTTTTTTGTTGTTCTCTTCTATTTCTTTACATTGGTTATTATAATAGTTCTCTTTGTCTCCACATGTGAGTCGCTGGAACATTGCATTTAGAGTTTTGATTCTGTTTCTGTCACCTCCTTTTGCTTCTCGTCTGTCAAAAGAGTTTCTGTCTAGACATTATGAAGAATTTTCTAACAGTTAGAGCGGTTCCTCAGTGGAACAGGCTTCCTCGGGAGGTGGTAAGCTCTCCTTCCCTGGAGGTTTTTAAGAAGAGGTTAGATGGCCATCTGTCAGCAATGCTGATTCTGTGACCTTAGGCAGATGATGAGAGGGAGGGCATCTTGGCCATCTTCTGGTCACTAGGGGTGTGGAGGGGTGAGGTAGTCGTGAATTTCCTGCATTGTGCAGGGGGTTGGACTTGATGGCCCTGGTGGTCCCTTCCAACTCTGATTCTATGATTCTAACAACATTTCTGCAGGCTCTGTGCTTTCGTGAGATGGGTATCAGAATAAGTGAGCTGTGGCTCAGGAAAGCTCATACCCTGCCAGAAATGTTGTTAGTTTTTAAGGTTCTACTGGACTCTTGCTCTTTTCTATTGCTATTGACAGACTAACATGGCTACCTATCATGATCTGTCTCTATTAATGAGTAGTGCCTGATGGGTGGCTTGGCTTCTTGCGTAGGTGCTGACTGGACTTCTTTGTTTCTTCCAGCATCACATGTAGAAGAGATGCTTGGGGGACTCCAGGGGTTCTCTTTGGAAGGAGTCAAGAGTGAAGACACCAAAGGAAACTTTGGAGATGGACCACAGAGGCAGGAGGGAAGGCACACAGGTAAGAGGAGGGATAAGCCCATTCTGTCCCAAGGAGGAGGGGGCTTCTGTGAAATTCCAGTCTGCAAAGAAAGGTCAACTGAAACAAGAAGGAATGAAAGCCTCTGTGCTAACCAGAGAATGTGCCCCAGGGAAAAAGAAAATGAAAGAGTTGCCTTTGGAAAGACCTTCAATGTTGTTTCCAAGAGGCAAATTCCCTCAGGAGAGAAACCATATGCATACGTGGAGTGTGGAAAGACCTTCAGTCAGAAACCAGACCTTACTTCACATCAAAGAATTCACTCAGGTGAAGAGCAGTATAAATCATTAGACTGCAAACCAAGCCTTTCGGATGCAGCAGGGTTTCGTGTCCATTTCAAGGGTCTGTTAATGTACACTTCAATGTACAGCAGGAAAAATTCACTGCAATGTTTTGAGCATGGATGGAACTTCAAGGGAAGTTTAGACTTCCTTGTGTGGTTGCTAATGGGATCTCTCCTTTTATTCCAGCGGGGGATGATCAGTGGAATGAGGGCGATGAGGAACCGCATCAGGTATTGCCAGATACAGTCCAGAATGAAGATAAGAAAGGAAACATCAAGAATCCAGGCAGACCTAAGAGGCAGAAAGAAAGTCACATGATCAGGAAGAGGGATAAAGCCATTCCTGGCCAAGGGCAGGATTTCCGCAAACTAATCCACGTGGTGGAGGAAGCATATAAGTGCTTGGAGTGTGGAATGAACTTCTCAGATCAACCCCAGTGTGACATCCATTTGCAAATGCACCAAGGAAAGAAGACCCAACAATGCTTGGAGTGTGGAAAGAACTTCCTTTGCAGCGCAGAGCTCCTTAGACATCAAAGAACACACGCAGGAGAGAAACCTAGCTGCTTAGACTGTGGCAAGAGCTTCTCACAGAAATCAGACCTTTTTCAACACCAAAGGATTCATTCCAGAGAGAAGTCATTGATCTGCTCAGACAGTGGAAAGATGTTCACTAATGGAAGAAAGAGTAATGCACTTTCCCCAAAACATAGTCTAATGAGGGCACATAAATGCTTTCAGTGTGGAAAGTACTTCAAATACAAATCACAGCTCCTTGTGCACCAACGAATACACACAAGGGAAAAACCTTTTGAATGCTCAGAATGTGGAAAGAGATTCAGTGACAGTGGCAATCTTCAACAGCACCTAAGAACCCACACAGGGGAGAAGCCTTTTGAATGCTCGGAGTGTGGAAAGAGATTCAGTCACAGTGGCAATCTTCAACAGCACCTGAGAACCCACACAGGGGAGAAACCTTTTGAATGCTTAGAGTGTGGAAAGAGGTTCAGTTGCAGTGGCAGTCTTCAAGTGCACCTAAGAACCCACACAGGGGAGAAGCCTTTTGAATGCTCAGAGTGTGGAAAGAGATTCAGTTGCAGTAGCTCTCTGCAAATGCATGTAAGATCCCATATAGGGAAGAAACCGTTTGAATGTTCAGAGTGTGGAAAGACATTCAGTCACAGTGGCCATCTTCAAAAGCACCTAAGGACCCACACAGGGGAGAAGCCTTTTGAATGCTTGGAGTGTGGAAAGAGGTTCAGTTGCAGTGGCCATCTTCAAATGCACCTAAGAACCCACACAGAGGAGAAGCCTTTTGAATGCTCAGAGTGTGGAAAGAGATTCAGTCAGAGTGGCAATCTTCAAACTCATGTAAGATCCCATATAGGGGAGAAACCGTTTGAATGTTCAGAGTGTGGAAAGAGATTCAGTCACAGTGGCCATCTTCAACAGCACCTAAGGACCCACACAGGGGAGAAGCCTTTTGAATGCTTGGAGTGTGGAAAGAGGTTCAGTAGCCGTGGCAATCTTCAAAAGCACCTAAGAACCCACACAGGGGAGAAGCCTTTTGAATGTTCACAGTGTGGAAAGAGATTCAGTCGCAGTGACAGTCTTCAAGACCATCTAAGAACCCACACAGGGGAGAAGCCTTTTGAATGCTCACAGTGTGGAAAGAGATTCAGTCACAGTGGCAGACGTCAAGAGCATCTAAGAACCCACACAGGGGAGAAACCTTTTGAATGCTCAGAGTGTGGAAAGAGATTCAGTCACAGTGGCAGACTTCAACAGCACCTAAGAACGCACACAGGGGAGAAGCCTTTTGAATGCTGAGAGTGGGAAGCAGATTCAGTCACAGTGGCTCTCTTCTAATTATCGAAGATCCCACAGAGGGGAGATTCCTTCTGAATGCTCAGAGTGTGGCAAGAGATTCAGTCCCAGTGGTTCTCTTCAACAGCACCTAAGAACCCACACAAGGAAGCCATCCTTTCAATTCTCTGTGTGTGAAAAGAAATTCATTCAGTGCAGCAATTTTCAAGAGCATCCACAACCCCACATCAGGAGGAACCATGTAACTGCTTAGCCTGGGAAAAGAGCTTTTCTCTTATTTCGAATCTCAGAGACAACCTCAGACCATAGAAGGGTCTGAAGCCATGTAATCTCTTGTAAAGACCTTGCCTCTGCATAGAAACCTTACCCTGTGTGGGGGGAAATGGTGTAAATGCTGGGACTGTGGAAAAGCTTTAGCCATGATTGAAGCCTCCTGTAGATCCCAAGGGAAGGAAAGAAGGATGGGCTCTGAGGGTGGAAGGAGATTTAAGAGCAGCTCATATCTCATAAGAACATAAGAAAAGACATGCTGGCGAACCAGGTGCCTCTAGGAAGCCCACAATCAAGACAACTGCAGCAGCATTATCCTGCTTGTGTTCCACACGGCACCTACTATAGTAGGCATGCTCTTCTGATGCTGGAGAGAATAGATATCCATCATGATCAGTATCCATTTTGACTAGTAACCTTGAATAGTCCTATCCTCCATGAACATGTCCCCTCCCACATGAAGTCAGCTGGTGACCTTGGGCTAGTCACAGTTCTCTGAAGAGCCCTCTCAGCCCCACCTACCTCACAGAGTGTCTATTGTGCGGAGGGAAAGGGAAGGTGATTGTAAGCCAGTTTGATTTTGCCTTAAGCGGTAGAGAAAGTTGGCATATAAAAACCAACACTACCTCTTCTTCTCTGAAAGCCTTCCAAGTTGGCAGCCATCAGAAATATTTCCTGTTATCTGTTTTGAATCTCTCACCCTCCAGCTTCAGCAGATGATCCCACGCTGTAGTGTTATGCGAGAGGGAGAAAAGCTTCTTCCTGTCCACTCTCTCCTTATACAATCCACTAATTGTATAGACTTATCATGTCTCTCCTTAACCGCTTTCTTTCCCTGTTAAAGAGCCCTAAGCATTTTAACCGCTCCTCATAGGGCACAATCTGAAGAAGAATCTGAAGTATCTGAAGAAGTGAGCTGTGGCTCACGAAAGCTCATACCCTACCAGAAAGTATTTTTGTTAGTCTTTAAGGTGCTACTGGACTCTTGCCCTTTTCTACCTCATAGGGCAGTTGCTTTAGCCCTCTGGTCATTTTGGTTGCTTTTTTGTGCCGGGGATTGAACCTGGGACTGTCTCCATCTCTAGATCACCCTGGGCTTTTCAGTCAGGGGGTCAGTAGAATGTCCCGAGTACTGAATTACCTTTGGGGCCTGGAATAATCCCAGAAGGATTCAGTGGAGGAGTCTGCCTTTTATATGGTTTCTAGTTTAATAGACACTATGCCTTCCTTGATATACATAGCAACACCCCCTCCAATCTGCCCTTCCCTGTCATTTCTATAGAGTTTGTATCCAGGGATGACCATATTCCACTGGTTCTTTCCCTTCCACCAGGTCTGTTTTATCTTTAAAACCATTCTCTCTAACTACCCCATTTTCGCTTGGAGGCTTCTAGCATTAGCATAGAAACACCTCCACACTGTTTCTGTCTTTTGACTTGCCTTGCATTTCCCCTTGGGCATCCTTAAGTGGCTATCCCACTTTACTTTACCATCCCCTTTCAAGTCTACCCAATTCCCCTGTGGGCAATCAGAAGCAATTTTCCCTTTGTCTATTTGCAATGAGTCTGCCCAAACAGGATGCTTCTTAACTCCTGTTGGCTTCCTCATTCAGCATTGAGGAATCTGAGCAGAGGAGAAACTTCTTAAATGTGTGGCAAGAGTTTGAGGCAGAGATCTGACCTTCCCATTCCTCAGAGAATCCACATAAGTTGGTTCTGATGAGGATGTTCGAACGCCCAGGCGCTGGAGGCTCAGAAAGTAGTTATGCAAAGAAGGGCATTTTTAGCGGTTGCCCTCCTCTGTGAAACTTGCTATTTTAGTTATCTGCCAACCAAACTCTCTGGCATCTGCAAAACTGGCAAAAACATTTCTATTTTCCAGGGAGAAGCTTTTCACCCTCTCTCATAATACTAGAACGCGGGGTCATCTGCTGAAGCTTGAGGGTGAGAGATTCAAAACTGATAAAAGGAAGTATTTCCTCACACAACACATAATTGTGGAACACCCTGCCCCAGGATGTGGTGATGGCTGCCAGCTTGGGAGGCTTTAAGACAATAGTGGACATGTCCATGGAGGAGAGGGGTATTCATGGCTACTAGTAAAAATGGTTACCAGTCATGACGCATACCTATTCTCTCCAGGATCAGAGGAGTATGCCTATTATATTAGGTGCTGAGGAACACAGGCAGGATATTGCTGCTGCGGTTGTCTTGTTTGTGGGCTTCCTAGAGGCATTTGGTTGGCCACTGTGTGAACAGACTGCTGGACTTGATGGACACATGTCTGACCCAGCATGGCCTTTCTTATGTTCAAATTCCGTGAGGAAATAGACAAGTTGAGGGTAGCAGATATCTACAGCCTATCTGAAACTGGAATAAACCTATTGTGAACAGCCGGCGTCCTTAATTTACAACCATTTTTTTCTTGCAAAGAGATCTCGAGAGGCATCCCGAATCCCAAATTCCTCCCCAGTCCAGCCTGCTGCACATTGTTTGGGGTCTCGCTACTTTGAAGCCCAAAGAGTTCCAGCAATAGGATTAATTTGGGTTGAAAGGAAAAGGTTTTGTCTCCCAATCTAACAACTCAGTAAATTGAAAAGGGTCAGATCCCCCCGCCCCAAGCAACACCCAGTATTGTAGAAATGAGCAGGCCTCCGTGGAGTTGGCAGGTGAATGCTCTGGGACACCATTTCCCAATCTCAGTTGTCCTCCCCACCCACCCCCACATTCTTCTACAGAGATATTTCACACTATTTGTGTTATCTTTTCTCTGGTTTCTGGTGGGGTTTTTTTAATGAGTTGGCCTTCATTACTGTAGTGTGGCATGTATTTTTTTCCAATGTGTATAAAGCTGCAAGAAAGAAATCTTGCAGACGCTGCATCTGGCCCCTCATGCCATCATTGATACCCAGCATTGAATCATAGAATCATAGAGTCGAAAGGTACCACCAGGGTCATCTAGTCCAACCCCCTGCACAATGCAGGAAATTCCAAGCTACCTCCCCCCTACAGCCCCAGTGCCCCCACGCCATGCCCAGAAGATGGCCAAGGTGCTCTCCCTCTCATGATCTGCCTAAGGTCATAGACTCAGCATTGCTGACAGATGGCCATCTAGCCTCTGCTTAAAAACCTCCAGGGAAGGAGCACTTACCACCTCCCGAGGAAGCCTGTTCCACTGAGGAACCGCTCTAACTGTTAGAAAATTCTTCATAATGTCTAGACAGAAACTCTTTTGATTTAATTTCAAACTGTTGGTTCTGGTCCAACCTCCCAGGGCAACAGAAAACAACTCAGCACCATCCTCTCTATGACAGCCCTTCAAGTACTTGAACATGGTTATCATATCCCCTCCCAGTTTTCTCCTTTTCAGGCTAAACATAGCCAGCTCCTTCAACCTTTCCTCATAGGACTTGGTCTCCAGACCCTCACCATCTTTGTTGCCCTCTTCTGGACACATGATCTGGACAGTATACTTCTGTTGATACAGCCCAAGATCATATTTGCATTTTTGGCTACTGCATCACACGGCTGACTCATGTTCAGTGTTCGGTCTACTAAGACCCCAAGATCCTTTTTGCACACACTACTGCTGAGACAAGTCTCCCCCATTCTATACTTACGCATTTAATTTTTCCTACCTAATTGCAGAACTTTACATTTATCTTTGCTGAAGTACATTTTTTTAGTTTTGGCCCATTTTCCAGCCTGTCAAGATCATCCTGTATCCTGGCTCTGTCTTCTACCATATTTGCTACCCCTCCCAATTTCGTATCATCTGCAAATTTAATAAGCATCCCCTCTGAGCAGGAATCCGACCCAGTTTGCCCCAATTCATGATGGGGCTCAGTTGAGTTGAATAGCCAGAGTGTTGACTTATGACTGTGTGGATCTGGATTCCAGTCCACACTAGGCCTGGAAGCCCTTTGGATGCCCTTTAGGCAAGATAGTTGTTACATACAAGCAGAGAGGTCTGAGTACATCTTTTTTATTTGTATTTAATATATAGTCTTCAGTGCCCCAAGATGTGTCAGTTACTGATTGAAATGAATTTAAAGTGGTTTTACAGAAATCACGGAGGACAGGCTAATCGGCAGCTGTTAGAGAGGATGGCAAACAAAGAGCTCAAAAGATGTGAACTGAGTCCGAGCAGGAAACCATTAAGATGTTTCTGCCTGTCTTTTCCATGTTACAAGGATACGTTTAGAGCTCAGCGGAGAGGATGCCCTTTAACCCCCCTGATTTTCTGGCCCTTGCTCAGTAGTTCTGTAAAAAAAAAATAGCTATCCACTGCATGCATTTCATTTTGTAACCAGTGACTTATACCACTAATTCTTTTCCGTTTTCTGAAATGGGTGTGAGTGTGTTTGCAACTCTACAAGAACTTTGATCGAGCTTACCAAAGTACCAGCGAAAACAGCAGCACTTGTTGAGTTGGGTATATTTCTAACCAGTTTGATTCCCAAGGATTCCCTGCTTCCATGGCGGTTTGGGAGGGGCAAGTGATTTGCATCGTCATGCATCAGCTGCGTTCCGTGGGCTCGACTTCACATGCGAAGGCTACAGTGGTTTCTGAAGCCATACCAGGCGCAGATCATACTGAAGAGGAATCCAGTCCTCCTCATACCACCTCCATTAAAGGTCAACCTGAGATGGTGGACCAAGCCTCGCAACTTGGCCAAGAGCCAAACCTATCTTCTGAGAGCGACTACGCAACATTTCACAGATGCCAGCCTAGAAGATTGGGGAGCCACCCTTTTACAATACATGGCTCAGGGTCAGTGGACCGATGCAGAAAAACGTCTCCACATCAACAAATTGTAATTGTGAGTGATCCGGAACGCTCTCCTTCGTTTTCAACCCCTAATAGAGAGTCAACATGTTCTCATTCGGACGGACAATGTGGCAGCAAAAGCTCAGGGTCTCGTTCCTCCTCCCTCCACTCAGAGGCCGAGAACATTCTATGCTGGGCAGAGATTCATTTCGCGTCTCTCCGAGCACAACATGTTAGGGGAGTATTGAACACCCAGGCGGACTGGCTGAGCCGGCAACAGATAGACGAAGGGGAATGGTCCCTAAAAAGAGAAGTCTTCCTACAGATGTCAAAGAGATTCGGACATCCCATGGTGGACTTGTTCGCCACGCCAAACAATCACCAGACGCCAAGGTACTTCTCAAGATTCAAGCACCCATGAGCGGAGGGAGTAGACGCGCTGGAATTGACATGGCCTCAGGGGCTACTGTTTGCCTTCCCTCCTTTTCCAATCATTCCAAGGGTCCTTCGAAAGGTCAGACAGGAGAGAGCATATGTCATCTTCATCGCCCCACATTGGCCTCGAAGACCGTGGTTCCCGACGCTGAGGAAACTCTCACAATAGGATCCCTGGCCCCTTTCCCCAAGCCATGATCCGACCTTTATTCCTAAAGTGAACTCTAGATTCCACCTACAACAGGAGATTAGCCTACTGTCTTTCTGCCCACGTCCCTCTCATCCTAAGGAGAAAGGTTGGCACACTTTAGATCTGAGACAGGCCCTTCGTACTTACTTATGTTGGACTGCAGACATTCAGCGTTCAGATGTCTTGTTCATTTTGGTGTCTCCACCTAACACGGGCAGTATAATATCCAATACAGCTATTAGTTGTTGCATCCAACAGTGCATACAGCTTAGTTACCAACACAGCAACATCTCTGTGCCGACTGGGATTACCACTCACTCAGTTCGCAGTTCAGCTACTTCGGCGGCGTTTGACAAGCAAGCGTCGGTCGAGGAAATATGCAAAGCGGCCACTTGGTCCAGCTACCTTTACGCATCACTACAAGATAGATTCCTTCTCCTCATTGGATGCTGCCTTCGGCAGAAGGGTCCTTCAACACGTAGTGACAGACGATTGACCCACCCATTGATGTACAGCTTTTGAAGATCCCGCTGATAAGATATCCTCTGAGCTCAGTTGGAGAATGGAACCTTGGCTTACCTGTGAGGGTTCCTTCTCTACTGAGGGAGGAGGACATCTTGCCCACCCAGGGTGAAGCTAAGGGATGACAAGGCGAAGAGAGGGTTCCGAAAGAGCTGAAGCAAGACTTACTGCAAGTCGTTGGGGAAACGATCATCGATCCATTTCCCTGTATATTGTGTTCATAGTTCCGTGTTACTAACCGGTTCTGAGTTTCTGTTCACAGTGTTTCTTATGTTTACTAGTTTGATGTTTTCTGAAATTATCCTGCTTGGGAAGTTGTCGAACTGGAAAGCAGGGGGCGCTGATAAGATGTCCTCCTCCCTCAGTAGAGAAGGAACCCTCACAGGTAAGCCAAAGTTTCAGTCTCCCTCCGGCAGGACGGAGCCCGCTGCCACACATGAAGATACCCACAGCTGGGGAGACTCCAACCACAGTCACGGACAAACATCTGGAAGTCCTGGCACTCCTCCTTCCATGTCCAAAGACTTTGGTTCCTCCGCCGGCAACTTCTGCTCCCCCGGTTCCTTATCAGGGATAACCTGTTTCGTGGTGTCGGGCTCTTTCGGCTCCGGCTCATTACCCATGGTCTTGGAAAGAAAACTGCGCCTCAGCCCGAAAAGAGAGATTGCTAACCTAATGTCAGTCTCAAGCGCCTGCCTCTAGCATCCCTCAAGCAAACTCATCCAGACACGTAGATCAGAAGCAGTAATACTTTATTAGGAACTAAAAGGCAAATAAAAGAACTGACTGCACACAGGCAGATGAGGTTAGCAATGGGGACCCCTTACAGGTTACTTGCTTAAAAACACTAGTACAAGAGAGTAAGATAAACATTGCTAGGCAACAGCGAGATAAGCGCTTCCCATGAGTGAAGACATAACACGCCGCAGCTGTGAGAATCAGGATAAACGAAAGTATACACAGGAGCTTCAAAGCCCTGAGAACCAAGGACTTGACTCGGGACCAGAACTGGGCCTGAACTCATGTCAAGAGCCTGACTCCAGTCATGAGAGAGCCAGGGATCCTCCAGTCAGTTGAGGACCTGACACGCTGTTAGTGGTTATATTTGCATTATGGTAGGTAGTAAATGTGCCATGAAAACCCCCAAAAGGGGTCGCCATAAGTCAGCTGCGACTTGATGGCACTTTACACACACACACAAATGTGTTATTGAATGTGTTGTATGTTTCTTGTGTATTATGTAGTATGAATTTTTTTAAAAATGTATTAAAAGAAAGACCATAATCTGAAATCCAGCTTGCTTTAAGCTTTATGTATTCTATGAGTGTTGAGAATTAATTATTGAGAAATAACCCTAATACTAATTCTAATACAGTAGAGCCCTGCTCCTTGTTATTCTGTGGTTGGCTGCACCAGCTGTGGCAGCCATTTTGGTGTTGCGCCCACCACCCTGTGTCAGAATTCCCAAGGTGCCCAGAGGCTCAAAAAGGTCGGGGGCGCCATTATCAAAGACATAAAACCTCTGAATACCCGTGCCAGGAGGCATCATCTGGGGAAGGCCTCGGCTCCATCTCACTTACATGGTGAGATCTAGTAGCTTAAGTTCTGGGACGGTTAAGTAAATTGCATGTGGTACATCACGCTTAGCCTGTTTTCAAACGTTTCCAAACTCCATAACAGCCATACCCTGATAGTGTTGTTCATATTAATATTTCATGGAGTCATGTTTTTAAAAACGTTAATGTGATTGGCAGGGGCAGAATGCCAGCTGTGGGGAAAGGGGGGGGATGAGGCAAGAAAAATGGCCCCAATGTAGGCAGAGCCTGCAAAAGTGTTTGGTAATGGCTTGTCTAAATAGCAAGAAAACGGAGTAATTTTTCTTTTGTTCTTTAAGGATCTTGTATTGTAAAAGCAAGTTATCAGAGACGATGTCTAAGTGTAGATGTCTGAGATGATTAATCACCCCCCGGGGTTAACACATAATTTGGTAAAAATTGTTGAGGTACAGGGGTGGTAAGATATGAGATAAAGATAGAGCATAAATATTATGACTCCTATTATAATAAGGCTGTTAGGGAACAGTATATTGGATTTTTAGATGAACTTGTAATGAAATTAAATGTTTTAATTACACCCTGGTAAAGTATGTAAGGTAATATTTTAGTGCACTGTTAGTGGTTATGTTTGCATTATTGTAGGTTGTAAATGTGTTGTTGAATGTATTATATGTTTCTTGTGTATTATGTAGTTTGGAAATTTTTAAAATGTATTAAAAGAAAGACCATAATCTGAAATCCAGCTTGCTTTAAGCTTTATGTATTCTATGAGTGTTGAGAATTAATTCTAAAATTATTGAGAAATAACCCTAATACTAATTCTAATACAGTAGAGCTCTGCTCCTTGATATTCTGTGGCTGGCTGCACCAGCTGTGGCAGCCATTTTGGTGTTGCGCCCACCACCCTGTGTCAGAATTTCCAAGGTGCCCAGAGGCTCAGAAAGGTCGGGGGCGCCTGCTATCATCAGAGAGAGAAAACCTGTGAATACCCGTGCCAGAAGGCATCGTCTGGGGAAGGCCTCGGCTCCTGCGTCCTGTTCATGGAACAAGATGCTGGACAAAATAGACCCCTGGTCAGATCCAGCAAGGCTTTTCTTAACACTGGTATGCTCTAGTTCCAAATGAGGGTAGGATAGGGTTGCGAGGTCCCTCTTTTTGGGGTGGAGCCTGAGGAGGGCGGGGTTTGGGGAGGGACTTCCGTGCCGTAGAGTCCAATCGCCAAAGTGGCCATTTTCTCCTGGTGAGCTGATCTCTGTCGGCTGGAGAACAGTTGTAATAGCAGGAGATCTCCAGCTAGTACC
Source organism: Euleptes europaea (assembly GCF_029931775.1). Taxonomy (NCBI): domain Eukaryota; kingdom Metazoa; phylum Chordata; class Lepidosauria; order Squamata; family Sphaerodactylidae; genus Euleptes; species Euleptes europaea. The sequence goes on from NC_079316.1 coordinate 4,459,119, forward strand.
TGGAGCTTGGCAACCCTAGGGTAGGATTACAAAGTAAAGACTTTGTTCTGGGGAAAATTTGCCCCTCTTCTTCCAGGCTCACCTTAGTTTATGTCTTGTTCCTGAAATGGGCTCCGAAGCCGTTATCTGAGGAAATCTCTATAGGAGGTATGCTTGATTGACAAGCATGGGACCTTGTTAGAGAAATCTTGTAAGGCTTAGAGGCAACATCTTGAAATAAAATTATGTTTATTGCTGTTTCAATATTTTAAAAGAGCTCCAGAGATTGACAGAATATAACTTAGACAGAGTCACAGCAGACTAATACAGAAATTGCACAGTGTACAGATCTTATATATGCATAGATACATGGAAAATATGTACCACACCACTGGGAAGACTCGGGCTGCGTCTCCAAAGAATAACAATATTTGCACTCTTATATACTATTTGGCATGAGAAAATTCTCGATTAAAATTGCCCCCATGACCCTTCTCAAGGTTTTTCATAAGGTTCTCTCTCATAATATCATAATCTTCTCAATGGCATATTAATCACTGCACCTGTTTCACACCAAGTACCTGGCCACTTAGATGGCCAGGTGCTTGGCTGACAAGAATGTTATCTGATTTTTAGTGTCCAACCCCTTAGCAAGGTATGAAACAGGTTCAGGGAAAGGAGATGGGAGAGCCTCCTGTAAAAGGTTTCAATGCATTCAGAACACCCCCACAGGCTCCACATTAGACTACGTAACGGGATCAAGAATATTTAGCTGTTATCTTAATATTCCCCCTTCTGGATGCACACCTTAACGTGGTGAGGGGGTTTGTGAGTGTCAGGGAAGCTGAGAGCAATACCATAAGGGGTGTAGACTCTATCATGAGACTAAACTCCTAGCAGAGTCACTCAAGACGGAATGGTCACAGTTGAGACACCAGACAAAGATGCATCCACCCCCTTAAGGGATCAATGGCCACATCCGCAGAAGAGAACAGGCAGTTCCAATGGGGATGGGGGTAGAGGAATCCCTGAAGGTTAGCTACTGGGCAGCAGCAGTAGTGGAAGATGACACTGGCGGAAGATCTTTCGTAAACAACGGCAGTGCCACTACAGCTAACTCTGGTTAGTACTGCGCAGAAGAAGGCACTGGTAAACCACTTCTGACCCACCTTTACCTTGAAAACCCTATGATGAGACAATCCAAAATGAAAAAAGATATAGTGCTGGAAGATGGGACCCCCAGGTCGGATGGCACTCAATCTGCTACTGGGGTAGAGCAGAGGACAAGTGCGAGTAGCGCTGTTCTTAATGATGCGATTGGACTAAAGCCGAAAGGACGTTCAGTGGTTGACATGAATAGATGCAAAAGGAAAGTCCGAAGCTGTTCGACGCATATAATAGGAACATGGAATGTGAGAAGCATGAATCAGGGTAAGCTTGAAATTGTTAAACAAGAAATGGAACGCATGGACATTTCAGTCCTGGGAGTAAGCGAATTAAAGTGGACTGGATTAGGACATTTTCAATCAGAAAATTACAAAGTGTTTTATTCAGGGAATGACAAAAAGAGAAGAAACGGAGTTGCTTTAATAGTGAGGCAAGATGTAGCAAAGGCAGTCAAGAGCTATAATGCAAAGTCTGACCGAATAATATCAATCAGACTTCAGGGAAAGCCTATCAACATAAGCATCCTTCAAGTTTATGCCCCAACTACAGATGCTGATGAGGAAGAAATTGAAAGTTTTTATGCCAGTGTTCAGGAAAAAATTGATCACACACCTAAACAAGATATGCTGATAATCATAGGTGACTGGAACGCAAAAGTAGGAAACAAAGCAGAATCAAATGTTGTTGGCAGATTTGGGCTTGGAGCACGGAATGAAGCAGGAAAACGCCTCGTAGAATTCTGTGAAGACAACAATCTGTTCATTGCAAACACATGTTTCAGGCAACCAAATAGACGATTGTATACATGGACATCACCAGACGGCCAGTATAGAAATCAAATAGATTATATAATTGGAAGCAGAAGATGGAGAAGCTCTATTCTCTCAGCCAAAACAAGACCAGGAGCCGACTGCGGTACAGATCATGAATTAATAATATCGAAAATCAAGATAAAGCTTAAGAAAAACACCAAAACATTCATAGCACCAAAATACAATCTAAGCAATATTCTGGAAGAGTTTAAAGACCATGTAAGGAACAGATTTGCATTACTAAGTTCAAGTGAATGTAAACCTGAAGAACTATGGGTGGAAACTAGAGATATTATCAAGGAAGAATGTGCAAAGACTATTCCTGTAGCCAAAAGAAAAGAAAAACCTCGATGGATGTCTGAGGAAACTCTTAAAATTGCCAGAGATAGATGAGAAGCAAAAGTAGAAGGTGACAGAAATAGAATCAAAAGTCTAAGTGCAACGTTCCAGCGACTAGCACGTAGAGACAAAGAGACCTATTATAATAACCAGTGTAAAGAAATAGAAGAGAACAACAAAAAAGGAAGAACAAGAGATCTGTTCCACAAGATCCAAGAAATCAAAGGGAAATTTAAAGCACGGTTAGGCATGCTGAAAGATCAGCATGGAGATACATTAACTGAACAGGACAAAATAAAGAAAAGGTGGGAACAATACACTGAAGAACTATACAGAAGAGATGAAAGGATAAAAGATTCTTTCCAAGAAGAATCTTTTGAAGAAGAACCTACAGTTTTAGAAAGTGAAGTGAAAGCTGCACTGAGAGAAATCGGGAGAAACAAATCACCAGGAGCAGATGGGTTATCAATAGAGCTATTCCAAGCCACGGAAACGGAGTTCAACAAAATCTTGACAAGAATATGCCGACAGATACGGAAAACAAAACAACGGCCCACATGTCAGGTTTGCTCTCTGCGAGGGCCGCCAAACTGGGATTGTTTTGCTTTTTGCAGGTGCTGCTCAAGAACTGTTTTGCTACCCGTTACATTCCAGCCAGGACTGTGAATTGCATGGGAATCTGGCCCCATTGAGATGGGGGGTTACCATGCCAACCACTGCTATCTAGATATGACCAGTATTCCTTCATATATCCTTCTGTATGCCTCCAACCCACCATTCCTGCCAATTTATCTGTTTGCTCTGAATCCTTCATATATCCTTCTGTATGCTTCCAACCCCCCATTCCTGCCAATTTATCTGTTTGCTCTGAATGCCTGTATGTTTCCAATAAATCAACTCTCTTTTGGACTACTCGTCTGTGGATGTTGCTTTTGGGACTACTACAGGGACAAGTGCTCACATCTTGGCAGGAATCACTTCTCTACTTTAACCTGCCTGGCTAGAGCCCCGGAGGGTTCGCCTGAGTCCCGGGTGGGAGCGGGGAGCGCTCCCTGGGTACGGGTTTCCTGATTGGAACCCTGGAGGGTCTTGAACATTGGTCCCTCCCGTTGGGAATGTCGGACGACTTCCCAGACGACCCTACTTTGCTGCACAACATGCTCGCTGAGACGCTACGGACTGATGCGGAAATCAACCGCCTAGTTGGACTTATTCGGGTTCAGTGGCACTGCCTTACTGAAATGACACCCTGGACATCTGAGGACGCAGATCGAAGTGCCCATCACAACCTCCGGACACTGGACGGGTTGTTGGAGGAAGTGCGGCTGGCACAAGAGGATTTAGCAACCTTAACCCGCTTGTTAGTAGGCTTGACTTTACAAGAGGCGCACCAGGAATCGACGGCGGCCCCGATCCGTCCCGATCCATGCAGGAGCACAGGCGGGGGGGGGGGGCGATGTCAACCATCCCTGACCCCAACTTGTGCTTGACGGAGGCACAGGAGGTTGCGGTCCGGACGGCGTTACTGTTTGTGGGTTTGACCCCGACCACGGCTACGGTAGCCGAGCTCACGCAGCTGTTAACCCCTGAGTTTGGAGCAGACGCAGATGCACTGGCAGTACGGGTACAACCACTGCTGGGTCAAGGCCCCGCCGAACTCCTTGCCCTTTTGGAGCACGAGGCCCTCCCGATCGTCACAACGGTTATCGCCGTTAAGCTCGAGGCCCACCAGGCTCTCGCCGATCGGAAGCAGGCCGAGGAGCAACTACGAGCTGCGGATGCTGCTTTGGCCGCAGCTCAAGGCAGCGCAATGACAGCAACGGATGTGCATCCCAAGGAGAGCACCGGGTTCGGGCTATTCCCCTCGTTTTCTATGGCCTACGGTCTGCCTCGAGAAGTGCACCATGCACGCCGGCTTGCCGGGCGTCTGATTGAGCTGGATTTCTCCAATGAGGAGGACTTATACTGTAATGAACCCCACTGGGCTACTGGCCTCTGAGTCAGCCAGTCCCGACGCACTGGGGGAACTGAAGACGAAATGCGTCTCTTACGAGACCAAAACCGGGACTTGACCAATCGAGTGTCCCGTCTACAAGACCAAATGGAGCTCCTACTGCGGGACAACGCACGCTTACAGCAAGCTCAAACTCCCCCAGTGCAACCAATGCCAACACAGCCAACTCAGCTGGCTCCACGACCACAAGCTCCGCCGCTGAGACAACCACTTTTACCCCCTCCGGGACAGCCAATCCAACTGCCCCGAGGTCCTCTGGCTCAACCGGTCCCGGGGGCACCGGTGCTGCCGCTCCCTGGACAACCAGTTTTGCCGCTAGGGCAACCAGTTTTGCCGTTCCTGGGGCAACCGCCAGTACTACCCCCAGCACCCCCTCCTATGCAGTGGAAGCAAGCACGTTTGCGGGTGACTTATGATGGCTCGATTGATGCTTTGCCGTTTTCTACACGAAGTAGACAGTTACATGAGGGAACAAGGGCAGCACTTTCCGACGGAGGATAGCGGAGTGCGATTCGTCGCCTCACTGTTAACAGGTAGAGCCGCCGATTGGATGGTTCTCCAATTTGACACTCGGGCCCGATCCATACGCTCCCTCAACAACTTTATGTTTGCCTTACGGCGCCATTTTGAGGATCCCTTCCTGGGAGAGAAGGCTAAAGCAGCCCTCCTGAAAGGCTCTACACCAGTGCGGGAGTTCGCAGATGAATTCCAAAGGCTGGCCAGTAAAACAGTAGACTGGACTGAAGCTACCCGAATACATTATTTCCGGGAGGCCTTACACCCTGAAATATTGAACTGGGCTTACATGCAACAGGACCCAGACACCTTGGAAGGTTGGATTTTACTGGCCGAAGAAGTGGAAAGCCGTCGCCAATTCATTTCACTAGCCCGATGTCGGGCCAGAGAGGGGAGCAGTCAAAAACCTCCGCCGAAAGGTGCAGCTCCCGTACCGCGGAGACCAGCTCAACCCTCACAGGACCGCGTGTCTCGGTTCCAGAGGGGAGCCTGTCTCGTTTGCGGCACCATAGGCCATTTTGCTTCAACCTGCCCACTTCGTTTGGACCGAACGCTTCCTCTCCGGCCAGAAGGGCCGCCCCGGAATCGGGGCAGTTTAGTCATTTTAGCTTCTAGGGTCAGTTCAGGCCTGATTTGATCTAGAACCCACTGATTTGTTTTTTTGGCAGTCCACGGAATCCGCAACACTCTCCTCCAACACCACATTTCAAAGGAATCTATTTTCTTCCTATCAGCTCTCTTCATTGTCCAGCTTTCACACCCATACATAGTAATAGGGAATATAATGGCATGAATTAATCTAGTCTTGGTGGCCAGAGTCACATCCTTACACTTCAAAATATTTTCTAGCTCCTTCATGGCTGCCCTTCCCAGTCTCAATCTCCTTCTAATTTCTTGGCTGCAGTCTCCCTTTTGGTTGATGGTGGAGCCAAGGAATAGAAAGTCTTGAACAATTTCAATTTCCTCATTGTCAACCTTAAAGTTGTGTAATTCTCCTGTTGTCATTACTTTTGTTTTCTTGATGTTCAGCTGCAGTCCTGCTTTGGCATTTTCTCTTTTAATTTTCAGCAGTAGTTGTTTCAAATCTTCACTATTTTCTGCCAATAATGTAGTGTCATCAGCATATCTCAAATTATTAATGTTCCTCCCTCCAATTTTCACTCCACCTTCATCTGAATCTAATCCTGCTTTCCTAATTATATGTTCTGCATATATATTGAAGAGATAGGGAGATAAAATACATCCTTGTCTGACACCTTTGCCAATTTGAAACCATTCCGTTTCTCCATATTCTGTGGCCTCTTGTCCAGAGTACAGGTTGCGCATCAAAACAATCAGATGTAGTGGCACACCCATTTCCTTTAAAACCAGCCATAGCTTTTCATGATCCACACAGTCAAAAGCTTTGCTGTAATCTATGAAACACAAGCTGATTTTCTTCTGAAATTCTCTCGTACGCTCCAGTAACCAGCGTATATTTGCAATATGATCTCTAGTGCCTCTTCCTTTTCTGAAACCAGCTTGAACATCAGGCATTTCTCGTTCCATATATGGTAACAGCCTTTGCTGTAAGATTTTGAGCATCACTTTACTTGCATGAGAAATTAATGCAATGGTCCGATAGTTGTTGCAATCTTTGATGTGTCCTTTCTTGGGAATTGGAATGTAAATGGATCGTTTCCAGTCTGTGGGCCTTTTCTTTATTTTGTCCTGTTCAGTTAATGTATTTCCATGTATTTGATGTATGTTTCTGTCACCTTCTCCTTTTGCTTCTTGTCTGTCTTTGGCAATTTTAAGAGTTTCCTCAGACATCCATTGAGGTTTTTCATTTCTTTTAGCGACAGGAATACTCTGCACATTCTTCCTGGAGAAGATCTCTAGTTTCCACTCATAATTTTTCAGGTTTACATTCACTTGAACTCAATAATGCAAATCTATTCCTTACATGGTCTTTAAACTCTTCAGGAATACTGCTTAAGTTGTATTTTGGTGCTATGAATGTTTGGGTGTTTTTCTTAAGCTTTATCTTGATTTTCAATATTAACAATTCATGATCTGTACCGCAGTCAGCTCTTGGTCTTGTTTTGGCCGAGAGAATAGAGCTTCTCCAAAGGAAGCTTTGTCAAAGAGCTCCAACCGGCCTCCACCAGCTGAGCTGCTTTGGTTTGGTCAAATGTTTCCCCAAAAAAACAAAACATTAAACTCCGGGCTTCCACCCCAAGTTCAATGAGTAGCTGCCACCAACTCTGGACCAAAAGTTAAGCCTCCACGCCAGGGGTCCAGAGTAACCCCTGCCAAGCTTCAAATCCAGTGTGACACTTTTCCTGCTAGGCTGAGACCTAGCCAGGACTGTTCACACTCCCAAAAAATGTCTTAGGTTTTGGTAGGTGGTTTCACATTCACACACACACATAAGGCACTTAGATTTAGGCTTGGAATCCCAGAGTCATAGACACAGTCAATTAAAAGGCTGATGATTTATTTATGTTATAAGATTTATGCTGGTTACAGGGAAGAAAAGGTTCATGAAGTTTGAAGCAAGAAAATAACAAAATGATTTAGTATAGCTAACTCATACAATATTTAGTTTCTAATATTCAAGAGATTGGCAAGGCTTCTCAAAAGCAATGTTCCAATAGTTACCAGTTTCAAGAGTTCTTTCAGCATACACGAGTTTCAAAAGGTTGTCCAAAGGTTTCTCCAAAAGGTCAGCTTGACCAGAGTTTCCCCCTCAAGGGCCAAAATCAAATGGGTCCTGATGCCGCCAGCACAGCTCTCCTGCTGTATTCCAAAGCGTGCATAATAGGCTCAGAACCGATCTGGTTTTATGATCATTTTCTCAATGGCGTGAGCTCAAGAGCCAATGAGAAAATGATAGTAATTTAATGTTTGATTAATTGCTTGGTCAGAATGCTGACTCACTAACTGAGTGTTCAGGTGATGAAGCCTGCAGAACTCCCTGCACCTGGACATCGTCATGATGGCTGACCGATTAGTTACCATGACAACACACTGCCTTGCACTCCAGAAAGGGGAGAGAAAGGTTTAATGAGAAGCAGCTGGTTGCCTATATTGTTCCCTCCCCAGAAGCAGCTTTCAAAATGTAACTATTTTGCTGGTCTAAAATCCCAACAGCACAAAATTCATAGGCCTCTAAGCCTGAACCAAGAAAATCATGAAATCCAAGAAATTGAGGGACCTCAACTTCTTGACAAGCTTCTCTAAAGGAAATGCTCACCCATTAATAAGCAGTAGAAAAGGGCAAGAGTCCAGTAGCACCTTAGAGACTAACAACATTTCTGGAAAGATCTGTGCTTTTGTGAGATGGGTATCGGAATAGGTGAGCTGTGGCTCAAAAAAGCTCATACACTGCCAGAAATTTTGTTAGTTTTTAAGGTTCTACTGGATCTTGCTCTTTTCTACTGCTATTGACAGACTAACATGGCTACCTTCATGATCTGTCTCCATTAATCAGTAGTGCCTGATGGGTGGCTTGGCTTCTTGCGTAGGTGCTGACTGGACCTCTTTGTTTCTTCCAGCATCACATGTAGAAGAGATGCTTGGGGGACCCCAGGAGTTTTCTTTGGAAGGAGTCAAGAGTGAAGACATCAAAGGAAACTTTGGAGATGGACCACAGAGACAGGAGAGAAGGCACACAGGTAAGAGGAGGGATAAGCCCATTCCGTCCCAAGGAGGAGGGGGCTTCTGTGAAATTCCAGTCCACAAAGAAAGGTCAACCGAAACAAGAAGGAACGAAGGCCTCTGTGCTAACCGTAGAATCTGCTCCAGGGAAACTGAAAATGAAAGTGTGGCCTTTGGAAAGACCTTCAATGTTGTTTCCAAGAGGCAAATTCCCTCAGGAGAGAAACCATATGGCTGCATGGAGTGTGGAAAGACCTTCAATCAGAAACTAACCCTTACTTCACATCAAAGAATTCACTCAGGTGAGGAGCAGTATAAATCATTAGACTGCAAACCAAGCCTTTCTGATGCAGCAGGGTTTTGTGTTCCTTTCAGGTTTCTGTTAATATACACTTCAACATACAGCAGGAAAAATTCACTGCAATGTTTTGAGCATGGATGGAACTTCAAGGGAAGTTCAAACCTCCTTGTATGGGTGCTAATGGGATCCCTCTTTTTATTCCAGCAGGGGATGATCAGTGGAATTGGGGGGATGAGGAACCGCATCAGGTATTGCCAGATGAAGTCCAGAATGAAGATAAGAAAGGAACCATCAAGAATCAAGGCAGACCTAAGAGGCAGAAAAGATGTCACATGGTCGAGAAGAGGGATAAAGCCTTTCCTGTCCAAGGGCAGGATTTCTGCAAACTAATCCACATGGAGGAAGAAGCATATAAGTGCTTGGAGTGTGGAATGAACTTCTCAGATCAACCCCAGTGTGATATCCATTTGCAAATGCATCAAAGAAAGAAGACCCATCAATGCTCAGAGTGTGGAAAGAGATTCAGTCGCAGTGTCAGTCTTCAAAAGCACCTAAGAACCCACACAGGGGAGAAGCCTTTTAAATGCTCAGAGTGTGGAAAGAGATTCAGTCGCAGTGTCAGTCTTCAAAAGCACCTAAGAACCCACACAGGGGAGAAGCCTTTTGAATGCTCAGAGTGTGGAAAGAGATTCATTCAAAGTGGCAATCTTCAACAGCACCTAAGAACCCACACAGGGGAGAAGCCTTTTGAATGCTCAGAGTGTGGAAAGAGATTCAGTCGCAGTGTCAGTCTTCAACAGCACCTAAGAAGCCACACAGGGGAGAAGCCTTTTGAATGCTCAGAGTGTGGAAAGAGATTCATTCAAAGTGGCAATCTTCAACAGCACCTAAGAACCCACACAGGGGAGAAGCCTTTTGAATGCTCACAGTGTGGAAAGAGATTCAGTTGCAGTAACAATCTTGAAACGCATCTAAGAATCCACACAGGGGAGAAACCTTTTGAATGCTCACAGTGTGGAAGGAGATTCAGTCATAGTGGCTCACTTCAAAACCATGTAAGATCCCATACAGGGAAGAAACGATTTGAATGTTCCGAGTGTGGAAAGAGATTCATTCAGAGTGGCGAACTTCAACAGCACCTAAGAACCCACACAGGGGAGAAGCCTTTTGAATGCTCAGAGTGTGGAAAGAGATTCAGTCTCAGTGGCAGTCTTCAAAATCACCTAAGAACCCACACAGGGGAGAAGCCTTTTGAATGCTCAAAGTGTGGAAAGAGATTCAGTCGCAGTGGCAGTCTTCAAAATCACCTAAGAACGCACACAGGGGAGAAGCCTTTTGAATGCTCAGAGTGTGGAAAGAGATTCAATCGCAGTGGATCTCTTCAACAGCACCTAAGAACCCACACAGGGGAGAAGCTTTTTGAATGCTCAGAGTGTGGAAAGAGATTCAGTCGCAGTGGCAGTCTTCAACAGCACCTAAGAACCCACACTGGGGAGAAGCCTTTTGAATGCTCAGAGTGTGGAAAGAGGTTCAGTTACAGTAGCAGTCTTCAAAAGCATCTAAGAATCCACACAGGGGAGACACCTTTTGAATGCTCAGAGTGTGGAAAGAGATTCAGTCTCAGTGGCTATCTTCAACAGCACCTAAGAACCCATACAGGGGAGAAGCCTTTTGTATGCTCAGAGTGTGGAAAGAGATTCAGTCGCAATGGCTCTCTGCAAAAGCACGTAAGATCCCATACAGGGAAGAACCCGTTTGAATGATCAGAGTGTGGAAAGAGATTCAGTGGCAGTGGCATTCTTCAAAGGCACCTAAGAACCCACACAGGGGAGAAGCCTTTTGAATGCTCAGAGTGTGGAAAGAGATTCAGTCAGAGTCGCTATCTTCAGCAGCACCTAAGAACCCACACAAGGGAGCCATCATTTCAATTATCTGTGTGTGAAAAGAAATTCAGTCAGTGCGGCAATTTTCAAGAGCATCCAAAACCCCACATCAGGAGGAACCATGTAACTGCTTAGCCTGGGAAAAGAGCTTTTCTCTTATTTCAAATCTTAAAGACAACCTGAGACCATACAAGGGTCTGATACCATGTAATCTCTTGTAAGGAGCTTGCCTCTGCACGGAAACCTTACCCTGTGTGGGGGGAAATAGTGTAAATGCTGGGATTGTGGAAAAGCTTTAGCCATGATTGAAGCCTCCTGTAGATCCCTAGGGAAGAAAAGAAGGATGGGATCTGAGGGTGGAAGGAGATTTAAAAGCAGCTCATATCTCATAAGAACATAAAAAAAGACATGCTGGTGAACCAGGTGCCTCTAGGAAGCCCACAATCAAGAGAACTGCAGCAGCATTGTCCTGCTTGTTTTCCACAGCACCTAATATAGTAGGCATGCTCTTCTGATGCTGGAGAGAATAGGTATGCATCATGACCAATATCCATTTTGACTAGTAGCCTTGAATAGCCCTATCCTCCATGAACATGTTCCCTCCCACATGTGACCTTGGGCTAGTCACAGTTTTCTGAGGAGCCCTCTCAGCCCCACCTACCTCACAGGTGTCTATTGTGGGGAGAGAAAGGGAAGGTGATTGTAAGCCAGTTTGATTTTGCCTTAAGTGGTAGAGAAAGTTGGCATATAAAAACCAACACTTCTTCTTCTCTGAAAGCCTTCCAAGTTGGCACCCATCAGAAATATTTCCTGTTATGTTTTGAATCTCTCACCCTCCAGCTTCAGCAGATGATCCCACATTCTAGTGTTATGAGAAGGAGAAAAGCTACTCCCTCCTTATACAATCCACTAATTGTATAGACCTATCATATCTCTCCTTAACCACTTTCTTTCCCTGTTAAAAGAGCCCTAAGCATTTTAACTGCTCCTCATAGGGCAGTTGCTCTAGCCCCCTGATAATTTTGGTTGCTTTTTTTTTGCCGGGGATTGAACCTGGGATTTTTTCTATCTCTAGATCACCCTGAGCTTTTTGGTCAGGGGGTCAGTAGAATGTCCCCAGTACTAAATTACCTTTGGGGCCTGGAATCGTCACCCACAAGGATTCCGTGGATGAGTCTGCTTTTTATATGGTTTCTAGTTTATTAGACGCCATGCCTTCCTTGATATACATAGCAACACCCCCTCCAATCTGCCCTTCCCTGTCATTTCTATACAGTTTGTATCCAGGGATGACTGTATTCCACTGGTTCTTTCCCTTCCACCAGGTCTGTTTTATCTTTAAAACCATTCTCTCTAACTCCCCCATTTTTACTTGGAGGCTTCTAGCATTAGCATAGAAACACCTCCACACTGTTTCTGTCTTTTGACTTGCCTTGCATTTCCCCTTGGGCATCCTTAAGTGGCTATCCCACTTTACTTTACCACCCCCTTTCAAGTCTACCCAATTCCCCTATGGGCAATCAGAGGCAATTTTCCCTTTGTCTATTTGCAATGAGTCTGCCCAAATCAGATGCTTCTCAGCTTCTGTTGGCTTTCTCATTCAGCATTGAGGAATCCAAGCAGAGGAGAAACTTCTTAAATGTAAGGCAAGAGTTTGAGGCAGAGATCTGACCTTCCCATTCCTCAGAGAATCCACATAAGTTGGTTCTGATGAGGATGTTCGAACGCCCAGGTGCTGGAGGCTCAGAAAGTAGTTCTGCAAAGAAGGGCCTTTTTAGCGGTTGCCCTCCTCTGTGAAACTTGCTATTTTAGTTATCTGCCAACCAAACTCTTTCTGACATCTGCAAAACTGGCAAAAACATTTCTATTTTCCAGGGAGAAGCTTTTCACCCTCTCTCATACTACTACAACGTGGGGTCATCTGATGAAGCTGGAGGGTGAGATATTCAAAACTGATAAAAGGAAGTATTTCTTCACGCAATGCATAGTTCCCCAGGATGTGGTGATGGCTGCCAACTTGGGAGGCTTTAAGACAATAGTGGACATGTTCATGGAGGAGAGGGGTATTCATGGCTATTAGTAAAAGTGGATAATAGTCATGACACATACATATTCTCTCCAGGATCAGAGGAGTATGCCTATTATATTAGGTGCTGAGGAACACAGGCAGGATATTACTGCGGCAGTCGTCTTGTTTATGGGCTTCCTAGAGGCATTTGGTTGGCCATTGTGTGAACAGACTGCTGGACTTGATAGACTCTTGTCTGACTCAGCATGGCCTTATGTTCAAATCCCGTGAGGAAATATACAAGTTGAGAGTAGCAGATATCTACAGCCTATCTGCTACTGGAATAAACCTATTGTGAACAGCCGGCATCCTTAATTTAAAACCATTTTTATCGGACAAAGAGGTCTAGAGAGGCATTCCGAATCCCTAATTCCTCCCCAGTCCAGCCTGCTGCACATTTGTTTGGGGTCTTGCTATTTTGAAGCCCAAAGAGTTCCAGCAATAGGATTAATTTGGGTTGAAAGGAAAAGGTTTTGTCCCCCAACCCAACAACTCAGTAAATTGAAAGGGGTCAGATCCCCCCTCCCCCCAGCAACATCCAGTATTGTAGAAATGAGCAGGCCTCCGTGGAGTTGGCAGATGAATGCTCTGGGACACCATTTCCCAATCCCAGTTGTCCTCCCCACCCACCCCCACATTCTTCTACAGGGATAATTCACACTATTTGTGTTTTCTCTGGTTTCTGGTGGTTTTTTTTTTTTAATGAGTGGGGCTTCATTACTGTAATGGGGCATGTATTTTTTAATGTGTATAAAGCTGCAAGAAAGAAATCTTTCAGACACTGCAACTGGCCCCTCATGCCCTCATTGATACCCAGCATTGAATCATAGAATTGGAAGGTACCACCAGGGTTATGTAGTCCAACCCCCTGCACAATGCAGGAAATTCCCAACTACCTCCCCCCTACAGCACCAGTGACCCTACGCCATGCCCAGAAGATGGCCAAGGTGCCCTCCCTCTCATGATCTGTCTAAGGTCATAGAATCAGCATTGCTGACAGATGGCCATCTAGCCTCTGCTTAAAAACCTCCAGGGAAGGAGCACTTACCACCTCCTGAGGAAGCCTGTTCCACTGAGGAACCGCTCTAACTGTTAGAAAAGTCTTCCTAATGTCAAGACGGAAACTCTTTTGATTTAATTTCAAACCGTTGGTTCTGGTCCGACCTCCTGGGGCAATAGAAAATAACTCGGCATCATCCTCTCTATGACAGCCCTTCAAATATTTGAAGATGGTTATCATATCCCCTCTAAGTCTTCTCCTCTTCAGGCTAAACATACCCAGCTCCTTCAACCTTTTTTCATAGGACTTGGGTATATTTCTAACCAGTTTGATTCCCAAGGATTCCCTGCTTCCATGGGGGTTTGGGAGGGGCGAGTGATTTCTAATCTGGAGAAGAGTTCCTTAAAGGCCTGCAGGACAGCCTCTGGAGACCAGGCTACCACCAGACGTACGCACCTGTCAGACTTGGCCTGGTGGTGGCAGCAGAGAGTCAGCCCCAGAAGTCCCGGTGGATGCTGGATTCAAGCTGAAGAAGTGGACTCCTTGGTGAGATCTAGTAGCTTAAGATCTGGGATGGCTAAGTAAATTGCATGTGGTACATCACACTTAGCCTGTTTCCAAACGTTTCCAAACTCCATAACAGCCATATCCTGGTAGTGTTGTTAATATTGATAGTCAACTACTAACGGTAAGTCATATTAATATTTCATGGAGTCATGTTTCTAAAAACGTTAGTGTGGTGGGCAGGGGCAGAATGGCAGCTGTGGGGAAAGGGGGGGATGAGGCAAGAAAAATGGCCCCAATGTAGGCAGAGCCTGCAAAAGTGTTTGGTAATGGCTTGTCTAAATAGCAAGAAAACGGAGTAATTTTTCTTTTGTTCTTTAAGGATCTTGTATTGTAAAAGCAAGTTATCAGAGACGATGTCTAAGTGTAGATGTCTGAGATGATTAATCACCCCCCGGGGTTAACACATAATTTGGTAAAAATTGTTGAGGTACAGGAGTGGTAAGATTTGAGATAAAGATAGAGCATAAATATGACTCCTATTATAATAAGTCTTTTAGTAGGGAACAGTATATTGGATTTTCATATTACACGAACTTGTAATGAAATTAAATGTTTTAATTACACTCTGGTAAAGTATGTAAGGTAATATTTTAGTGCGCTCTTAGTGGTTATGTTTGCATTATGGTAGGTAGTAAATGTGTTATTGAATGTATTGTATGTTTCTTGTGTGTTATGTAGTATGGAAATTTTTAATAAATGTATTAAAAGAAAGACCATAATCTGAAATCCAGCTTGCTTTAAGCTTTATGTATTCTACGAGTGTTGAGAATTAATGCTAAGATTATTGAGAAATAACCCTAATACTAATTCTAATGCAATAGAGCTCTGCTCCTTGATATTCTGTGGCTGGCTGCACCAGCTGTGGCAACCATTTTGGTGTTGCGCCCACCACCCTGTGTCAGAATTTCCAAGGTGCCCAGAGGCTCAGAAAGGTCGGGGGCGCCTGCCATCATCAGAGAGAGAAAACCTGTGAATACCCGTGCCAGAAGGCATCGTCTGGGGAAGGCCTCGGCTCCTGCGTCCTGTTCATGGAACAGATGCTGGACAAAATAGACCCCTGGTCAGATCCAGCAAGGCTTTTCTTAACACTGGTATGCTCTAGTTCCAAATGAGGGTAGGATAGGGTTGCGAGGTCCCTGTTTTTGGGGTGGAGCCTGAGGGGGGCTGGGTTTGGGGAGGGGACCAGTGCCATAGAGTCCAATTGCCAAAGCAGCCATTTTCTCCAGGTGAGCTGATCTCTGTTGGCTGGAGAACAGTTGTAATAGCAGGAGATCTCCAGCTAGTACCTGGAGGTTGGCAACCCTAGGGTAGGATTACAAAGTAAAGACTTTGGGGGAAATTTGCCCCTCTTCTTCCAGGCTCACCTTAGTTTATGTCTTGTTCCTGAAATGGGCTCCGAAGCCGTTATCTGAGGAAATCTCTATAGGAGGTATGCTTGATTGACAAATGGGACCTTGTTAGAGAAATCTCGTAAGGCTTAGAGGCAACATCTTGAAATAAAATTCTTTTTATTGCTATTTCGATATTTTAAAAAGAGCTCCAGAGATTAAGACAGAATATAACTTAGAGACACAGCAGATTAATACAGGAATTGCACAGAGTACACAGATCTTATATATGCATAGATATATGGAAAATACGTACCACACCACTGGGAAGACTCGGGCTGAATCTCCAAAGAATAAACAATATTTGCACTCATATACTATTTGGCATGAGAAAATTCTCGATTAAAATTGCCCCCTTCTCAAGGTTTTTCATAAGGTTCTCTCTCATAATGTCATAATCTTCTCAATGGCATATTAATCACTGCACCTGTTTCACACCAGGTACCTGGTCACTTAGATGGCCAGGTGCTTGGCTGACAAGAATGTTATCTAATTTTTAGTGTCCAACCCCTTAGCAAGGTGTGAAACAGGTTCAGGGAAAGGAGATGAGAGAGCCTCCTCTAAGAGGTTTCAATGCATTCAGAATACCCCCACAGGCTCCACATTAGACTACGTAACGGGATCAAGAATATTTAGCTGTTATCTTTGATGGGAATTTTACCCTTAATAGAGGAAATGGATCGTTGAATATTAATGGAATCACCGGCAGAAGCTAATTAAGGTTGCACGCACACAAAGAAAGACACGCAGTCATTTCTCTTAGTAAAAATCACCTTTACTTACTAACTTCAGGAAAGGGTAACTTGGATGTAAAATAATAAATCTCTTTCTACATTCTAAGTTTCCTATCACATCCCAAAGTGGGAGTTCTATAGTTTACATCTTCACATGGTCAGATCTAAAGTCTAATTCCAATGGCGGAGGCTTCTTCTAGGTAAGACAAAGAAGAAGCTCCTGGTATGCAAATACCTTTACAACTGTCCTGTTTAGCCAATGGCTATTTGACACATACTGTAGGTCACATCACCTTTGATCTGGTCAGCTTGGTTACAAACAGTTTAACCCTTGAGTGACTGAAATACAATGAAACTCGCTATCCAAAACCCAACAAACCCCTTTTCGAGTTTACATAGTATTCAGGCATACAAACATAAAGCATCACGCAAATATTCAAATTGTTGCTTGTGTAGTGGCTTTGTCAAAATGTCCGCCACCATCTCTTTGCTCTCACAGTACTTCACTTTCAAAAGTCCTCTTTGTTGCTTGTCTCTCACGGAGGCAGTCTTGTATTGAAGAAATCTTCTTCCTTTCCTGGCGCTTTCGCTGCTCAGTATTGCTATGCAAGCTTGATTGTCCTCAAACATTGTTACAGGTGTCAGTCCATCTATTCCGAAGTCACGTAGTAGTTCAAGTATTTCCTCTAGTTCCGCACACGCGCTGCTGGCTGCTTCACATTCAGCATCTGTTGAAGAGGTTACAACATTTTGCTGTTTCTGGCTTGTCCAGGAGATTAGGTTTCCTTCAAAGAAGAATAAATATCCACTTGTGGATTTGCAGTCTGTTCTGTCTCCACCTAAATTAGCGTCCATGTATCCTACGAGTCTTGGTTCATCGCTTGGAGTTATCTTCAGTTTCAAGTCGATTGTTTTCTTTAGGTATTTTGTCAGGTGTTTTATCGCGTTCCAATCGTGTTCTGTAGGTGCGTTGGTCTTTCTGCTCAGAATTCCAACTGCAACAGCTATATCTGGTCTACTAACATTACTCAGGTATAGTAGTTTTCCAATTGCTTCTCTGTATTTGTGATTGTCCTTCAATGGTTCACTTCCTTCCAGACTCATATATGATGGGTCAAGTGGAATATTTTTGGTTTTGCACTCCATCATATCCATAAATTGTAGGAATTTCAGTATTTTGCTCCTTTGGCTGATTGAGAATCCATTATCTTGATCTCTTTCAATTTCCATTCCAACATAATTTTTCACTTCTCCAAGTAGTTTGACTTCTACTGATTGGTTCAGTTTGTCTGCTATTTGCTTAGCAGCTGTTTCTGTATCACAACAGATTAGAATGTCGTCTACAAAAATTAAAATATATTGCCATCGATCATCCACTTTCCTGCTGAATAAACATCTCTCTATGTTTCCTTGTTTGAAGCCTTGAGCTTCCAGTAAGGTTGTAAGTTTGTGGTTCCATGCTCTTGCAGATTGTTTAAGTCCATATAAAGTCTTTTCAAGTTTACAAACTTTATTCTCCGTATTACTGTCCATTAGTCCAGGAGGTATTTCCATGTATATCTCCTCTGTTAATTCTCCATTTAGAAATGCTGTCTTGACATCCAGTTGTAAGACAATTTTGTTCTTAGATGCAGCTATACTCAGCAAAGTCTTTATAGCTGTTTGTCCACTAACAGGTGCATACGTTTCTGTGTAGTCAGTCCCATATTTCTGGGTAAATCCTTTTGCGACTAATCTTGCTTTGTACTTGTTGATCTTTCCATCAGCATTTTCCTTCAGTTTGAAAACCCATTTACATCCCACTGCCTTCTTTCCAGGTGGGAGTGTGGTTAATTTCCAAGTTTTATTTTTCTTCAGCGATTCTAGTTCATCTCGAATTGCGTCAAGCCATTTGGTCCGCTCACCATCGGGAAGCTTTTCCAGCTCTTCCCAACTTGAGGGCTCCATCTGACCTTTCACTTCCGCATAGAGATTCAGTTTAGGCGCTGGTATTCCTTTTGTAGTCCTTGTGGATCTTCTTAGGATTGGAGAGGGTGAGGTGGTTCCATCAGCACCGGGGTCATCCCCTTTTGTTCCTGCAGTCTCTGGGTTGTCTGCAGAATCAGGTGGTATGATTTCCCATGCTGTAAACGGAATCCCCTTTTCTTCCTCTTCACTGTCCTCTGGATTAGATGAGTAGCTGGTTTGCTTTCCATTCATGACATCTCTCTCATCTATGTACACTGCATTCAATGCTTGAACTTTGAATGTCTTTGGATTCATTACACGGTATCCTTTTGGGAGATATCCTACTAAGATTCCAAGTTCTGTTGTAGGACTTAGCTTTCCCCTTTTCTCTTTCGGGATGTAAGTATATACATGACTTCCAAAAGCTTTCAAATGTCTTAGACTAGGCTTTCTGCCATTCCATCTTTCATATGGAGTCATGTTAATGGTACTAGAAATTGACCTATTGTAGAGATAGGCTGCTGTACTAACACATTCTCCCCAGCAGGGGTCAGGCAATCCTGCCTGCAACAACATACATCTCGCACTTTGCATCAGAGTTCTATTAAATCTCTCTGAGAGTCCATTGTGCCGTGGGCTATATGCAACACTGGTCACATGTTCAATCCCTTCAGATTCAACAAATTCCTTCATTTGACTATTAACGTACTCAGTTCCTAGATCTGTGAATAACACTTGAATTCCTTTATTAAATTTGTTCTTCACCATGGCAGCATACATCTTAAACTTATCAACTACTTCAGTCTTTGATTTCAATAAGTAGGCATATGCATATCTTGAATAACTGTCTATAAAATGCAGAACATATTTAGATCCTCCAGCAGAATCTTTGATTGGCCCAATAAGATCAGAGTGAACTTCATCAAGAATTTCTGCCTTAACATCTGTGCCTCTCTGCACGTGCTTTGGGGCAGTTCCTTTCCCTCTAATGCAAACGCTGCATCGCTCCTGGCTGGCAAAGCATTCTTTTACTGCTATATCACAATCATTCAGCAGTTGCTTCACAGATTTGAAATTTCTATGCCCTAATTTCACATGATATCCATAAACACAGTCCTTATGATCACATTCCTTAGTTTTCATCTCATTTGATTTTCCATTATATGCAGCTAAATCCGTTTCTGAATTGCAGGCCTCATCCTGCGCTTCCTGCAATGCCTCATCATTGCAATCTGAATCAGAAGTGTCTATTTCATCTGCTATGTTAACCAAACAGTAATGAGATCCTTCTGCTTTAGTTGGATAAATCCGTCCTTTAGGGTCAATTAACCAACATCCATCTTTCTCCATAGTCACTTTAAAATCTGCATTATTCAGTTTCCTTACAGACATCAAACATTCTTTGGCATTAGGCACATGATAAACATCAGTCAAATTCAGTTGCATTACATTTCCACATAGGCTTTCTATATACACAGTCACAGATCCCTTTTCCTTGCAAGTGATTGACTCTCCATTGGCAACTGTAAGTTTCTCATTGCATGCTTCCATATGGTTAAAACATTCCCTGTTAGACCATAAGTGGCAATCCGCTCCTGAATCAAGAATAATGTCTCTAACATGCTTGGATTCAGTTTTAGACTTTAAATCAATACAAGAAGTCTTCTTAACCATAAGCGTGGTCATCTCATTTGGCCTTTTACTTGTACTCTGGTTCCCTCTTGTGGCTGGTTGGCGCGATTGCTGCCTTTCCGGCCTTTGTTTGAATTTCGCGGGCTTTTGGTGAGAAGAAGAAGAGGGGGAGGGGGATGAGGGGCCCCCCTTTGCCATGTTTTCTCGGCATTGAAAACTTCTGTGACCAATTTTCCCACACGTAAAGCATTTAAAAATCTTTCTTTCATGCACATTCATCACTGAGATCCCACTTGATACTTCATTTAAACGTTTCTGATCATTTTCAAACTCTTTCAGTGCACACACAAGATCATTAAGGTTCAGGTCCTTTCTCCCTAGCAAGTTTCTCCTTTCAGACTGAAATTTGGGATGAAGACTGGCTAGGAAAATTGTTATAAAGTCTCTTTCTGACACTGTTTCGCCTGCAATACGAATTTCAGCGGCCAGGGTCTGTAATTGTCTTAGATGCTCAGTCAGAGAAATATTTTCTGGCATCCTGCTTGAGAATAAGTTTCCTTTCATTGCCATGAGCTGATTTGAGGAAGTTACAGAATACTTTGCAGATAGCTCTTTCATTATATCTTTGGCCGTTTCATTATTTAACAGAATATCAGATTCACTTTGGCTTAATGCTCCCATTAAGAGGCAGACTGCTTGTGCATTTGCCCTCTTAAAATCAGGGTACTCTGGGTCATCTCTTCCTGGCTTTTCTTTATCTAAGACCCATTCAATATCCATAGCTTCAAAGGCAAACATTACATTTCTCTTCCATAAAGCAAATGGTGTTTTTGCTATGGGAGGTATAGTCACAGTTTGGGGGCCTTTTGCACTCACGACTCGTGGAGTTGCGTTGGGAGCGGCTGGAGTTCCCGTGCTCGTTGTAGCTCTGTCGTCTGGGTTCGACATCCTCGCAGCTTTCCTCCTCTCAGATTACAGCACGCTGGGTCTGAGTTCCTCAGGTCTCACACGAATAAACCGCTGAGCTTTTGCAGAGAAAAAGATCCCTTCTGGCGTTTTGTAATCCGTTTGGCTTCCCTGGAAAAATCCTAACTTAAGCTGTGCGTGTTTTGGCTTCTCCAAAATCCATTAATAATTCATATTAATATTCCAAACCGTCTGATGCTACCAATTTGATGGGAATTTTACCCTTAATAGAGGAAATGGATCGTTGAATATTAATGGAATCACCGGCAGAAGCTAATTAAGGTTGCACGCACACAAAGAAAGACACGCAGTCATTTCTCTTAGTAAAAATCACCTTTACTTACTAACTTCAGGAAAGGGTAACTTGGATGTAAAATAATAAATCTCTTTCTACATTCTAAGTTTCCTATCACATCCCAAAGTGGGAGTTCTATAGTTTACATCTTCACATGGTCAGATCTAAAGTCTAATTCCAATGGCGGAGGCTTCTTCTAGGTAAGACAAAGAAGAAGCTCCTGGTATGCAAATACCTTTACAACTGTCCTGTTTAGCCAATGGCTATTTGACACATACTGTAGGTCACATCACCTTTGATCTGGTCAGCTTGGTTACAAACAGTTTAACCCTTGAGTGACTGAAATACAATGAAACTCGCTATCCAAAACCCAACAATCTTAATATTATTGTTACTACAAGGTCACTGTCCTTCAAGCTGCAGTAGCAGATGCCCTAATG
Organism: Euleptes europaea; assembly: GCF_029931775.1. NCBI lineage: Eukaryota > Metazoa > Chordata > Lepidosauria > Squamata > Sphaerodactylidae > Euleptes > Euleptes europaea. The sequence continues at coordinate 4,480,809 of NC_079316.1, forward strand.
GTATATGGCTGTGTGCCAGCTAACTGATAAGCGAAAGCCAGCTGTTAAATTAGCAAATTATATAAAAATCCATCCTTTAATGCTAAAATATTTCTGATTCCATTCCATGCCATGCCATGGATCCTGTCATGAATACCCGACTACGTTGCAGTAGGGACAATGCAAATGCAGTGCAGAAAAGATGCCAAGTGTTCAGACTGCTTCACAGTTATTATCAGTAAAGTGGCTTTTCAGACAACAAGAGCAAACGCTTAGCCCCAGGAATTGTCTAGTCCAGGGGTCCCCAACCTTTTTGAGTCTGCGGGCACCTTGGGACTTCTGATACAGTGTGGTGGGCACAGCCACAAAATAGCTGCTGCAGGAAGCAGAACTAGCCACAAAGTGGCTGCCACCACTTACATTCAGTCACACAGTGATGTTCCTTGTGTTGTGGTGGCAGCTGTTGCCAAAGCAACATAAAAAAAACAACAACAACCCACCCTGTATGGCTATTCAAAAGCTTTGCTGGGTGAGATCCCAATCTGGCCTCACGCCCTTTCTGCTTTGTTCAGGGGGCTGGACCATTTCACATAAATACGTAAGAAATGCCTCCTTGCTTCCTCTGATGTTCCGAGTGCACATTCAGAATTTTTTTTTTAAATTAAAAAGGTGTCCAGTCCTCTATTGTCCCAAAGTAGCTCAGCCCTGCAGTACTTCCATGGGGTCTTCTTCCAGCTCAGGGGAATGGGCACGGCACCTAACACATGATTTCAGGCCCTCCCCGCCTTTAATGGGTGGGGCACTGGAAGGGAAGAGAAAGGGTGGAATGGTGGATTCTTACCCAAACTGGGCTTATGGGAAGCAGTCCCAGGTTAGAAGATGCTTTAACTGTGTCAGGACAGACCATTTGTAGGTCAATGCCCCAGGAGAAAATGGCTGTGGTGGAGGGTGGACTCTATGGCATTATGCCCTGAAGAGGACAATGACAACCTTTATTGACTAGATCAGGGGTCCCCAACAGATGCCTGTGGGCACCATGGTGCCCACTGACACCTTTCTTGGTGCCTGCCAAGTAGGGTTGCCATCCTCCAGGTATGAATGAAGCACACCTGTGCCAGAGTTAAGTAACTTAAAGAAATTGGCAGCACGAGGGCTCAGACACAATAAGCAAGGATTATATGCTAAACAATATAATGTAAAGAAGCATACAATGAACAATGGTAAATAATATGCTGTATTATGAAGCATTAACTTCATGCCATGAAAGACTGACAAAAACACTACATACAAAGTCCAACAACAGATAATAAGGAAATAAACAGAAAAACACAAACTCAAAGCAAATGAAGTCACGCTGCCTGCAGTAAAGCACAAACGCAAAGATAGAGGCACACTGCCTATATACACACCAATACCCCACAAGGTTCCGAGATAAATCCATGGGTGTGAAAGGTCCAAGGAAGCCCGAAGGCTGGAGTCCAAAGAAGTGGAAAACTTGAGAACGTGTGGCTAGTCATACATTCACATTTCAAAGAGGCTTCTTCAGCTCAATATGCTTTATAATGAACCGGCAACATCTTAGGACAAATTGTTTCCGGAATAGCCAATATCAGACTGTCACGCCGGGGAAATGCGTCTTTGGTGTAAATTATAACTCGCGCATTCTTTCCTCCAAGAGCTGTGTAGAGTTCTGCTCTATTCTCTCTCAATATACATAATAAAACTTTGCTAAATCGATGCATACAAAACAACAAAAATAATAGCTAAAATTATGGTGTTGTCCTGTCGCGGTCCGTGCCATTAAGGTAGCCCAGCTCCTAGAATTGACCCCTTCCTAAAAAGTGATCTGTATCTATTCAGCCCGTTACCCACTAAGCAGGGATCAACACTTTCCATCTCTCACGAGATAGACTTTCTATTGAATTGTTCCAGTAAAAATATGAAAAGAATATATAGATAAAAATATTATTTCACATAAAATATATGCATGTAAATAATTACAGAAATAAAAACTATATTAGTTAGTTCAACAGGAACAAAATATTATTCTATGTATGCAAGCAATATTTAGCAATATCAACAATCTCTATAACTCTATATGAGAGTTTTCCAAGTATATATTTCATTCAAGAAATAATACAGTTTACAGAAATCTTGTAAAATAAGGGTTAGTGCATTGAATAAGTATTCTACTTCAGATTATTTAAATATAAGACATACTTTACCCAGATATGTCATTGCAGAGTTTCTGTAAGGATTCTATGAGTTCATTTAGAATAGTTAGATTTCCTTCAGGTAATCTCTATTATTCTTTTATTTCAATGCCTTTAGTAGGAGATATCTCTTTGGTTCCATAGTTTCATGTTAGAGTTGGTTCTATTGCTCTTCCAGCAGTCTGTTTGTGACTGAAGTAATGAGACCACAGAGTCTCTATACATTTGAGGTTTCTGGGTCTGAAGCCCATGTTCAGATTAGAAAAAGCTATGTGAAAGCCATTTCTAAACATGCATTTGATATAAGCATTGCTGTATAGTTAAGAGCCACTTTGATGGTTTAACTATACTGTAATTAATCAGTATTTGCTGTTACTATGTGTAAAGCTTAACATTATGTGTAGAGTATAAAACTCTATTCTACAGTCTCTCTGGCAGTGCCAGTCTTTAGAGAGATACTGAGTATAGTTCAGTTTAAGAGCATAAGGCTCCATGGATCTCCATCCATGTATTTCAATTATATGTATTCCTATTAGAGTAATTCTATGTGTAAGCCGTTGTTGGCTGTAAGGCATGTATATGTATGCATGTGTATGTCAGACAGTTCTGTGTCAGACCTCAGTCTTAGAACTGACTGCAGAACATATTCAGTGCTCTCACCTTGTGTAGAGAAACCCCTGAAATATGCTCTGGTAATAGGCTTCTTAGAGAAGCTGCATTTACATCTTGTCCATTAGCACTAGGAAGTCTGTATATAAGATAGATCTTATGAGAAGACATTAGTCTTGTTAGAACAAATGAGTTCTCAATGTCACCATATTCAAAGATGGTAAGATCCATACCCTCATGATCCTTAGAATATAAGGGTCTTCATCATATTCAGGATGAAGCATTTGTACAAACAGTTACTCCAGACAATCAGTCTTCAGAAAGACAGACTGTTGGCTTAGTAACTCTCTCTTTAAGAGTTCTCCAGAATTAAAAGACAAGAATAAATGAAGTCCTGATTCACGCAAGAATCAGATTTCCTAATTCACGCAAGAATTAGATTGCCAAGTCTTTTTACATCTCTTGGTAGATGGAGGAAGTCCATAAGTCAGCATGTTCAGACTATCAGGATCTTCTCTCACCTGTAGTCAGAGAAAGGTCTCTATATCTTCCCAGTGTCCTTGGATTGATACTGATCTAGTCAACAGTAGGCTTACAAGCAGTACTCGACTATGAGCTTGCCTACCTCCAACAGTCAGTCAGCAGTTTAATAATAGTTAGACTATGCACCTAATTGACATCTGCATTGGTTGTCTAACTTAGTGCTTCTAAGTGCAGCTGTGACCTTCAGCTGGGACAGTAGTATTAAATGATTACAATATCAAGACTTTGAATGGCATAATAGGTTACCAACCTTGAGCTTAATAATATCACAGGTATTTTAGTTTATTTTAGTTTACAAGAACCTTGGATTGCTTCTATTGAATAACTATAACAGCAGACTCTGGCTTGCTACTTCTAAATAGCAAGTAAGCCTTGAGCTTATTCAGTCCCAGTCTATGAAGTGATTACATCTTTTCAATATATTTAATCCTTATGAAACCTAATGGGACATGCTTCCATATCAAAATTATGGTTATATGGTCGCAGCCCATGACAGTCCCAATCAGCCAATGGGACCTAGTGACCATTAAAATCAACTTGGAGGATCTACTCCCTTAGCATCCATATTGGCCCTTATTTTCTTTGCTGCCAGAGCATACAGGGCAGTCCTATAAGAGACTAACCCATTTGAATCTTGTAACAAAAATACTAGTTTCTTGGCTCTAGGACAGGTGTTTAGGCCAGAAACCAACCCGGCAAGAAATTTAGTCCTGGGTTCCACATATAGAGGGCATTCAAATAAGTAGTGGTAAAAGTCCTCTAGAGCAGATGTTCCACAGATGCAAAAATGTTGGTCTTTTGGAATTCGGCAATAACGCCCAGACAGTACAGCCGCTGGCATGGACTGAAACCGCAGGGGCGTAAAGGCTGCTCTAAGCTTGGGGTTTGGTATATTGACTAAATAAGTAGCTCTAAAACAGTCAGTTTTGAAAAGTTTAAACCAAGGAGCAGTTCCCCATTTCAGGATCTGTGTTCTGTCCATCAAGGCATCTGATTTGTAGACCCAGTCTTTAAGTTGGGAAAAGTCTGCTGATAGCCCTAAATGGTCATATGGAATTGAGTACTGAGATAATATCTTATTTCAGAAGTTAAGGCGTGATGGCTCTTTCATTAGCATGATGTTAAATGATTGATTGCTAAATTATTTTGTTCTAGCTATTGTTTTTTCCCCCATAATTTTAATACTGCTAGGTATACACGTGCCCTGAGCGAGGGAAGACCTGTTTCGGCCCTCATCAGGGCAGCGGGAGTCCCCTTGGGGAGAGCTAAGAGCTGAGAAAATAATTTTTGATTGATTCTAGACTGATAAGAATATTATCTTTCCAGCCCCATACTTCCACTCCATAGAGGAGATGTGGTACGACCTTGCTTTTGTATAGTTTTAGGACAGGGTCTACAAGAAAACCTCCCTTGGTGTAGAAAAAATGTAAAATAGACCCCACTATCCTTAATGCAGAGGCCCTAGATGTTGCTAGGTCCAAGTGTTTTTAGTAAGTGGTATGGAGAGAGTGGACAGGGTGAAGCTTTTCTCCCTCTCTCATAATACTTGAACGTGGGGTCATCTGCTGAAGTTGGAGGGGGAGAGATTCAAAACAGATCAAAGGAAATATTTCTTCACACAACGCATGGTTAAATTGTGTAACTCCCTGCCCCAGCATGTGGTCATGGCTGCCAACTTGGAAGGCTTTAAGAAGGGAATACACATGTTCATGGAGGGGAGGGCTATTCATGGCTATTAGTCAAAACGGATGCTAGTCATGATGCATATGTATATTCTCCAGGATCAGAGGAGCATGCTCTGTGCATTGGAACACAGGCAGGATAATGCTGCTGCAGTCGTCTTGTTTGTGGGCTTCCTAGAAGCACCTGGTTGGCCACTGTGTGAACAGACTGCTGGACTTGATGGATTTTGGTCTGATCCAGCATGGCTTTTCTTATGTTCTTCAGGGAGCAGGACCAGCCCTCCCCGCCGGAGTGCAATGTGTGCAGTTGGTCCCCCCAAGGCTGAACACATGAAGTCGCCCTACACTGACTCAAACCCTTGGTCCATCAAGGTCAGTATTGTCTACTCAGACTGGCAACGTCTCTCTAGGCCTCTGGAAGAGGTTTTCCCCATCACCTACCACCTCATCCTTTTAAGCCAGGAATTAAACCTGGGACCTTCTGCTTGCCAAGCAGATACTCTACCACGGCCCCTCTCTATGGTTCTCCAGGATCTTGGACTGAGGTCAGAAGCTCTTCCATTGAGTCACAACCCCTTGGAGCCCAACACAGGGCTTGGTATGCAATTTTTGGAATTATACCAACCTATGTGCCAGTTCTGATATTGACTTCTGATGACTCTGGTTTGACTTGTTTAATACATAATTTGAGAATTATAATTAAGCACACTATGATAAGCTTTAAATTATGTCCTGTTAGCAGGGTGGAGGAGAAGAATTCAGCATTCGAGTGATTTATTGCCTATGAGTAGCTGCTTGGACTGTCATGTAGTCCCCTCCACATCAGAGTTAGGAAACTGTTAGGCTGGAGTTTTGTTTTAAATCACCTTAATTAGCATTTCTCATGCCACAGAAAAAAAAATCAGAGACATTTTAATGGGGCCCGGCAAACACTCTCGTGATTCAGAAGATATAAGCTCTACTGCATGCAAGACGAGTAAGATTGGAGGATATTTTACTTCTACTTCTGTTGACTCTGTCCCCATTTCAAATGGCTATGCTGTTCTAGCATCTCCCTTGGTGGCCCCCCAGCGTAGTCCTCAGTATGAAGGCCAGAATGAAGCCTTATTGTTTTTGTCGTCAATTGAAGAGGGAAACTCCAGGGATTCAAAAAACATCTTAAAGGAGCTCTCTCTCCTGACAGTGAACACTGTCAACCGCATTTTTGTGTGCTCAAAGTTAGACCATCTAAATCTTCTGTTTACCAAGCTCATCAATAAGAGACAGACACAGCCTGGGGGTACAGAGCACATTACTGCAAAGACCAAGTCCTATGAAGAAAGGTTGAAGGAGCTGGATATGTTTAGCCTGAAGAGGAGAAGACTGAGAGGGGATATGATAACCATCTTCAAGTATTTGAAGGGCTGCCAAGTTCTTTTCTGTTGCCCCGGAAGGCCAGGCCGGAACCAACGGGTTGAAACTAAATCAAAAGAGTTTCCATCTGGACATTAGGAAGAATTTTCTGACAGTTAGAGTGGTCCCTCAGTGGAACAGGATTCCTCGGGAGTGGTGTTGCACACATGCTCATTGTGCAACATGAAGGTGAACCTAGGGAAATGTTGACCCACGCCAGAGCTAAATAAAACATGGGCTGCCCCACGCTTTGGGTCTACTCTTCCATCCTGATTTCAAAAAGCGGGACGAAACCGTGGTGCTTGAAGAACATCAGCAGAGTTCTGTGGGATCAAAGCCAATAGATCCACCTGGCCCAGCATCCTGTTTCCAGCCGTGAGCAGCCAGACGCTTCCAGGAAGGCCAGAAGCAGGGCGTGAACGCATGGACTCTCCCTGTGGTTTGCCCCAGAGGTAGACTTCCTCTGAACATGGAGGTTCCGTCGTGTCATCCTGGTTAACAGCAACAAGAGACCTGATTGTCCGTGAACCCTTCTTGCATTGCCTTGGAAAGCCAGCTAAGCTGTGTACACGGAATGGTTTTCTCCCTTCATGTCTCCAGCCCTGGAAAGGCAAAATACTCGGATTCGCAAGGTTTTTCCCCTTGTTGTAATCTGCTTTAGTCTCAGTGAGAGAGGCGGGCTGTGAAGATAGTAAATAAATAAATAAATAAATGGGCCTAAAGGCTCCTTTGTTAGTAGAGCAAATGGATCTGGAGATCCACTGTCCCATTCTGCATGTTCCAGGGACGCGGATTCCCAGTGCAATCCTAAAGCCACTTTGCTGGGAGTAATAAGCCCCACTGAATAAGACCTGAGGAGGGTTCCCATGAGACCTGCCTCGGATCCCTTCGCGTGACCCGGCTTGACTTTTCTTTCTCCCACCCGTGCCGTGCCGTTGTCTGGACAGCCTGGGAGACCCCAGAAGCGCCGCCCCGTGCGGAGTTACTCCCGAGCAATCCCGCTGAGCTCCCACCGCCCGGCTCTGGCCGCCCACCCTCATTGCAAAGAGCAGGAGGCCCTCCCTCCCTTCCTTCCTTCCTGCCTTCCTCTGCAGGTTAAGCCGACGGAGCTGTTTGCTAGAGCGGCCGGGCAAGGGGGGCGGAAGCGGAAAGGCTCCTTGGGGGGGGGAGGAGGAGGAGGGAGGCCTTGCTGCCGCATTGCAAAGGAGGGCGGGAAGGGCTTCAGCCTGGCAGCCGGACCCTGCGACGGTTGACTCGCAAGTAAGTCGTGGGAGCGAAGTCGTGGGAGGGGGCGGGAGGGGTGGGGAGGGGGTTCCCCGTCTGGCAAGGAGAGCGATGCAGTTCTCACGACTCTTCTCCAAGCGCTGACAAATGTCGCCCCTACGACAGGGAAAACCACCCCTGCAGGAAAGTGGAGCCCTGCTGCCCTGGGTGGCCCAGGAGGGTGGGGCCTGGATAGTCTTTGGATGGGAGACCCCCCAGGGAGCCCCGGGGTCTCTGTGCAGAGGAGGCGGTGGGAGACCTCCTCTGCTCGCCAGGGTTGCGGCCCTCACCCATCATCCCCCCCCCCTTCCTAGGCAAACTGATACAAGGAGGAGCAGCCGACTCGACTCCAGGTCTTCTTTGCTCCAGGCCCTTTTCAGTCTGTTTCCAGACCGGCTACGGGAGGGAGATGGGCTCTGCTGGGTTGAGTTGAAGCCCTCCGTCTGAAAGGAGCCAGAGGTCAGGCCTCCTCCTCGTTGCTCCTCCTAGATCACTGGTTCCCAACCAGGGGTCCGTGGACCCCCAGGGGTCCACGAGAACTAAATTAAGGTCCACGAAACAAAGTTATAAACCCATAATAAATTAATATTTTCAATCAAAAGTTCTCTATTATAAATATATATATTCAAATATTATTCTAAGTTTAATGTTTAACTAACAGTTATGATTAAAGTTTATTTTCAAATTCTCAGAATTTTTATTTTGAACCTTGGGGTCCCTGCACCAAACAAAAAAGTCCTAGTGGTCCCTGATCAAAAAAAGGTTGGGAACCACTGTCCTAGATGGATCTGCTGCTGCCTTTGGCACAGGGGACTTGGCCCACCTGGTTGAGGTGCTGGCAGGCAGGAGGAGGCCTCAGGGGGGTTGTCCGTTGGACAGGGTCAAACCACTCCACATGGACTGGAACCAAGGAATTGCCATTGGAAACCAGTGTGGGACCTACTACAGCATGGTTAGGAGTGGGGGAACCGCTCCTGGAGAACCGGGGTTGCTTCCTCTCTCCTCCACTGGAAGCCTGCTGGGTGACCTTTCTCAGCCCCACCTACCTCACAGGGTGCCTGCTGTGGGGTGAGGAAGGGATAGCAGTTGTAAGTCCCTTTGGGTCTCCTTAAGGTAGGGGGGAAAGGTCTAAAGTCCTTCTTCTGTCTATCCTGTGGAGGTCCCACAGGGCCCAATCCTATCCCCTATGCTTTCAGTCTTTATGTAAAGCCCTGAGGCCGAATCATCCGTAGTTTGGGGTTGGCTCTCAGCAATATGCTGAGGAGCCCCAGCTCTATATATCCTTCTCCAACTCTCCTGGTGATGCAGTAGAGATCCTAAATTGCTGCCTGGTGCCTGTGGTTTGTTGTGGGCTCCTGAACAAATGAAGGAAAAACATAGAATTTTCCCATTTGAAATCCGTATAAACTTCCTATGTAAGGAGCAAACAGGGTTTTCAAAAGCCTGATTCTCAAAGGAAAAAAAGCCTTTGATTCTGAATGGACTCAGCTTAACTATTTTTAGTCAAGGATCTGTAGCTCCGCCCTCTTAGAAAGACGCTGAGGATATTCAGAGTGGCCTTGAAGCCAGCGAGGAGGCTCCCAGGATGTCCTCCACAGAGGCAGCAACGGGGTGTTTCTGACTCTGTACTCTGATAACATTTGCTGATTGTGAGCAATGATGTAATGAAATGTCACCATGTGATTTTATGTGAAGTTTTAAGTCCTTTTAAAGTGAAGAAAGTCTTTTAAAAGTAATACAGGTATCAAATTTACCGAATTCTTAACACAAGGAGAATGCTGGGAAAAGTTATATATTTAAGAAATATCATAAAGCCATCACCTGACTGTTTAGTGTATGGCCAGGTCAGCAAAGACCTAACAGGAAATCCTTATAAGGTGAGAGCTGTTGCTCAAAGTTCCAAAAAGCGCTGATGTACTGGAACAATCTCAAGATCAAATCCTGCCAAGCACCGTCAAGGGTAAGGAAGGATACTGATCTTGGAACGTATATAAGGAGGAACTTCCTAGCCAAGAACCTAACAGGTTGATACCCATTGACCTGAATGGATCTCTCCATCCCTTACCTGGGATGTAAAGACTCTGAGCCTTGATTCTTGCGTGGACTGAGGCTCTCAGGCCTAAAGAGAGATCTCTACGTATTCAGTCCTTGTGTGAGCTGGGTACTTACAGATTTCTCCAACATTTACAAATCTTCCTGTGAGACTGGAGAACTCCCTTAAAGGGGGATTCTTTTCAAGATAGCCAGCCCTTGCTAGGACTGGATATCTGAACTGAATGCCTTCACACTTCTCCATCTTATGAATAGGATGGAGACTCTTAGAATCCATCAACCTTAGTATGGAGTCTAGGGGTTTAGATCTTTCCATATTTGAAATGGAAACCCTGAGAACTCATTGATTCTAGCAGGGATTAATGGGTTATTACTAAGATCTCTCTAGCCTTGTATAGGCCTCCCAGTCCTGACAGATGTGGAGAATGTAAAACCTATAGCTCTCTTTACACAGGTCTCTTCGGCCCTTCAAAGAGTTGAAGAGACCATGAGCTTATCCTCTGAGCATGCATCAGAGATTTCTCTAGCTAACAGAGAGAATTCTGAACATTCTCTGAGCATGAGTCAGAGATCTCTCTAGCTGACAGAGATCTCTCTAGCTGAGAGATCTCTGAACTCAGTTCTTACACAGAACTCTGACATTCACATGGCTTTAAGCTTTGCATTGCTTACTAGTACTGACTGTAGAAGGCTATAGAAGGCATGCACATACATATAGATCTCCCTGATCTTAATATTGATCAGAGGCCTTTCATAGGCTAAAAACACTTAGAGATTTCTCTAGGGTTTCATGAACTTAGTCCTGGCATGGACTGAAAATATGCTTTAAGGGCTCATGACTTCAGCTGTGACATGAACTCATGGAACCAGAGATTTCTCTAATCCTTGCATACACCAAAGACATTTAAATACTAAAATAACACATAGAGGACCAAAAAGGTTTAAATATCCTTAACATGAATTAGGAACTTTTCAGATCTCTCTAAGCCCTGCTGTGCTGGGGAGGTTCACAAATGGCATGACTAGGTGAAGTATGTCTTATGTTTTATGATGTTCTAGGTACTTTGAGTTAAGATGCTTTTAACTAAATTAGATCTTATGTACTGAACTAACCATATTTGCAAGATTTCTGTAACTTTTATTCTGAATGAAATATTATTGTTTTAAGGTTTGATACTCTCTCGTATAGAGGCATAGAGATTGCTTAAGATTTCTTGCATACATGAACATGTTCAAGACTCATAATGTCTGAACTTGTGTAGCATTTTATGACTTTGTAACCATCTACATTCATATACTACATTATGTAAAATAAATTGTACATACACTCATGTCCCTTTTCATAATTTATTGGCGCACTTCAAGAGAAAGCTTACTCCGGTAAGAAGCAGTTGAGTCCTGCTTATTAGGTGTCTAACTGAATAAGATAACATACTTCTTCTCAGGAAGGGGTCCATTCTAAGAGCATAGGCACTGAAAAGCATTGTCCCGCGACAGGTTCAATAACCAAGTGTGAACCAGCTGAATCTAAGTCCTGGAAAGACAGAAGAAATGCTGCTTTGGAAGGTGGAGGTCTGGAAGGATATTATGCTGCCCGCTTTTGTTGGGATTCAGCTGACCCTTGCTGGCACAGTTAACAGCCTTGGGGTTATAGTGGACCCCAGCATTATTGGTAGAGAAACAAGTTAATGCAGTTGCAAAAAAATGAGGCTTCCTTCCAATTCAGTGTAGCTGCAACAATGGGCCCTTACCTTGATACGGCTGTCCCCTGGATCCATGCCATGGTGACATTGGGAGGAGACTGTTGTAATGCACTGCATATGGGTCTCTCCTCAAAATCAATTCAGAAACTACCGTTTGTTCAGAATGCCACAGTTCAACTGTTATCGGAAGCTGGACGGAGCAGGCATGTTATTGCCACTCTGCAGTCACTGCATTGGCTCAGTATCAACTGTGTCTTGTCTGTGTTAGATCAGATGAGATCAGGCTAGCCTGGGCCATCCTGGTCCAGGTGAGCATCAGGTCCCATGCTCAATTAAAAGTATTGGCTATCACACAGAAAGCCATTCATGGTACTTGTGCGACAGTCTCCCCCCCCCCCTATATTCCACCACGACAGCTTCACTCACCTGAGCAGGGCCTTCTGCAGGTACCAACTGGCGAATGGGCAAAATCAACAACTGCACATGTATGTGCCCCCATATTGTGGAACAGCCTGCCTGCGGAGGCCAGGAAGACATGCACTTTCCTGATTTTCTGCGGTAGGGTAGCACTGAATGAAATGATTCACAAAGTTACCTGGACAAATAATTAGAAATTGTGTTCTATACTGCTGTGTATAGCTTGTTGTAAGCTGGATCCTTTGCTGTAATTTACTGTGATGTGATTACATAATTTACTGTGATTACATAATTTACTGTGATGTGTTAACATTTATTCTTTGCTTCCGTTCTGTTTTTTAGATGACTGGTTGCTTCCACAACCCAAACCCTGTTTACTGGGTTTTTTGAACGTCCCACTCTGTCCAGACTCACAAAGGTGACTAAAGGTAATCCCCCTGGACTCCCAGGGAGTAAAGCATACTATAGATAAGGGATATTTTTTTAAAAGTATGCTTTTATTTATGAGCTGAATTGGTGGCCCTTGTGGGGGCAGAAAAACAGGGTCTGAATTTTGTGAATAAAAATAAATTCTCAGCCATGGTGGTTGTCAGGAGGCCCAGAAAGGAGTCCCAGGTGTGATCACAGGGGCTGAATTATCCATGCTGACTGGCTGCCCCAAATGCTGTGCATTTTGGCTGGTGCTCCACCCACATGCTGCTTGCCTGGGTGTTTAATGCCTCCCCTTCTCCTGTTCCTCCCAGCATCCATTATGTCCTCCCTCAAGATGTCATACACACCTCTGCCCCTGACCCTCTCCTGGACAGAACTACTGCCTGATGCTTCAAGCCTCTTTTAAAAAAAACCTTTTTATTGCTTTTTATGAATAAAGAAAAAAAACAAAAAAGAAAAAAGAAAACAAAATAAAAATAAAATTATAATACAATATATATATAAAAATACAAATACAAAATCATACATAAAGCACTATTACATCCATTGCTAATACATTATAAACTATCCTTTATATAAAAAAAGTATAGTGCCCAAACCTCCACCACCCACCTATTGTGCCCACCACCCTTGGACTTCCGGACCGGTGTTATGACAGTATTTAAAAATCTTATTATAGTCATTTATTAACATCATCTTAAACTATAATTCATTAACTATACCTGTAAAATCCGTTTTTGCCAATTTATCCCAATATGCGGCGGCCTTAGACCATATTTTTTTTAATTCATCCATATCTTTAGCATGTAAAAATCTGTAAGTTTAGCCATCCGCATATACATCCATAGCTTTTCTCTCCACTCTTTAATTGAAGGTTTATTTGTTTGCTTCCAGTTCTTAGCAATTATAATTCTAGCTGCAGCAAAGCTATATTGGCATATGACTCTATCAGCATTATCTAAATTCCTTTTAGGAATACCCAATAAACAAAAGGCAGGATCTTTTTTATTTTTAAATTAATCAAATTGTTGGTTTCCTTTAAAACTAACCTCCAAAATCTCTTAATTTTTTTACAAAACCACCAAACATGCATAAATGTACCTATTTCCGTTCCACACTTCCAACAAAAACCCTCATCTTCTTTTTTCATTTTACTTAGTAATAGTGGGGTTATAGACCATCTATAAAACATTTTATATAAATTTTCTCTTATTTCATTAGTAATAGTAAATTTAAATTCCTTCTTCCACAAATTTTCCCATACTTCCAAATCTATATTATAACCTAATTCCCTCATCCATTTCACCATCACTGGTTTAATTCTTTCCTGTTCTAAATTCATTTCTATCAATAATTTGTAAATTCTTCCTATCATTCCTTTATTCCCCTTAGTTAATATAATTTCTAATTTAGATTTGGTTTGGTTAAAGCCCGTCCTGTTATCCTTGTTAAATATATCCCTTAATTTATAATACATAAACCAATCTTTAATTTGAAGCTCTTCTCTAGTTTTCAAGATCCATATCCCCTCCTTATATTCTATCAATTCTCTATATATATTACTATCCAAATTTAGATGTACACCCCTTCTCATATGAGCTTCTATGGGATTAATCCAGCCAGGGGTTTTACTTTCCAAAAAACCTTTATATTTCTTCCATACTTGTAATAAACTATTCCTTATAATATGGGAATTGAATTCTTTATTTACTTTCTCTTTTTCATACCATAAATATGCATGCCACCCAAATCGTAAATTAAATCCCTCTAATTCCAATAGTTTCGGATTCTCCAATAGAATCCAATTTTTTTATCCAGGTGAGACAAGCTACCTGATAGTACATTTTCAGATCTGGTAGTCCCAACCCTCCTGTTTCTTTCAATTCCACAATTATTATATGCTATCCTATGCCTTTCTTCACCCCAAAGAAAATTTAAAATACCTTTCTTCCAATTTTTAAATATCTGTACACCCTTCAATATTGGTAAATTTTGAAACAAAAAAAGCATCCTAGGTAATAACATCATTTTAATTACTGAAATTCGTCCCCACAGTGATAATGGTATTTTTCCCCAGCTTTTTAAATCTTTTACTATCCGTTGCCATTGATTCACATAATTGTTTTGAAATAAATTAAGATTATTATTTGATATCCAAACGCCTAAATATTTAACTTTATGTTCAATAGTAAATCCTGTCTTTTTAATCAAAATTTGTTGTTGTGACAGTCATATTTTTGACCAATATCTTAGTCTTGTTTTTGTTAATTTTAAAACCTGAAAGCTGTCCATAAACCTCCATAATTTTATTCCATCTATCAATTTGCTTCAAGCCTCTTGAGGGAGAGATCTGCCATGGTTAAGCCTTCACCAGTCCTTTTGTCCTGGGCTGCAGTTGACCTTGAGCTGTTGCCCCTTGACAGACTGATCCCCAGGCATGGAAGGCCAAGCTCCTAGCTTCCACTACTGGTTTTTGCTTTCCTGAGCACCAAACAGGCATCTCATTCAAAAGCCTGAGATGGAAAATAATATAGCACGGTCACATTAGTCCTGATCCACAAATGATGACAATGATGCTCCTTCCGATCCACCAGGGCAATCCTGAGGTGCCTGTTGACAAGGGTGGGTGATATAGCTGTGCTTTCTTTTGGGCTCTTTCTACCTTTTTGACATTTTTTCCTCTTCATAGCCACAAGAGTAAGAGTATCTTTCCACAGTCAGAGGCTACCCAAGAGAAGGAAGGAGATGGAATAGCAGGACCCAGAAGGACCCGGAATTGGCAAGAGATCAAAGAAAGGTCCCCATCCCATCCAAGCAGACAGTGGTATTGAATTCTGGAAAAGAGCTTTGCCAGAGATCCTAGATTAAGAAATGAGGACTGCGGATATACATAGCCGATGTTTCTGGCA
Organism: Euleptes europaea; assembly: GCF_029931775.1. Taxonomy (NCBI): domain Eukaryota; kingdom Metazoa; phylum Chordata; class Lepidosauria; order Squamata; family Sphaerodactylidae; genus Euleptes; species Euleptes europaea. The sequence continues at coordinate 4,496,003 of NC_079316.1, forward strand.
GTTCCTTTACCATGAGGCCGATGGGCCCCGAGTGGTTTGCAGCCAGCTTCATGGACTTTGCAACCACTGGCTGAAGCCGGAAAGGCACTCCAAGAAGCAGATGCTGGACCTGGTGGTTCTGGAGCAGTTCCTGACCATCCTGCCCCAGGAAATGCAGTGCTGGGTCAGAGGATGCAGGCCGGAGACCAGTTCCCAGGCGGTGGCCCTGGCCGAAGGTTTCCTCTTGAGTCAGGCAGAGGAGAAGAGGCAGGCAGAGCAGGTGAGCAGGTTTCCTTCACTCCCTTCAAGCAATGACTTTATCATAAGGCTTCTCTGCCAGCTATTCATAACTCTAGAGAATTGACTCGTCTGGGAAAACCACCAACCCTGATTCTGGCCCCTGTGCTTAAAGCAGCTCTGTTGGTCGATGGAAGATTCTGGGAGCGGGGCAGGATCCATCTCCTCAGCCCATTCCATGCTTTCCTTACCTGTCTTTCTTGCTGTTCTTTCAGACGTGGGGATCATCCATGAAGACAGAAGCGAAGTTTTCTGAGGCAGAAGGAGGTCTGTCGGAGGAAGGGCAGCAGGCTGAGGTCCAAGAGCATGCTCCAGATGCCCCCTCACATCGTAAGGGTACTTTGTGGCTGGATGGGATTGGGGCACATAGTGAAGTTGTTGGGTAGAGAAAGGAAATAGGTCTGCCCCGAACTCAGACTGAGCTTGTGGGACTTGGTACCACAGGATGTAGTGATGGTCGCTCACTTGAAGGGGGATTAGACGGATTTATATCACGTTGATGTCACATCCATCTGAACACCTGGACACAGATGCTGTGGGGACCTGTTGATTTTACCCTAGATTTTTCAGATGTGCTAATGTCACGGCTGGGTTTTTGGACAGACGTGAGCAAGACATGTTGTGCGACCTCATTTCTGTCCCCTCTTTTTCTCCCACCAGCCCAGACTCATCAGGAGAATGGTGTGTGTGGGCCTTTAGTCTCATCCAGCAGGTTTGCTTTCATGTTTTTGAGCTCCAGATGTCACAGGACAAATTTCATGTCTCACAGAAGTGTCAGCAGCATTTAAGAGCAGCCCAAGGCTTATGGGTCTCTGGTGCTTCTTTTCAGCGTCTCTCACCACTTACTAAAAAATCATGATGAATTTACTTGAGTGCACATAGTACAAGCCCTGACCTAGATAGCTCCAGGCCAACCTGATCTTGGCAGATCTCAGAAGTTAAGCAGGGTCGGCCCTGGTTGGTATTTGGATGGGCAACCTCCAAGGAACACCAGGGGCGTGAGATGGAGGCAGGCAATGGGAAACCACCTCTGAATGTCTCTTGCCACGAGTCAGCTGTGATTTGACTGCGCACACACAAAAAATAATACATCCACCCTGGAAATGGATGTGTTTGAAGTAGGATTCAAACAAGTAAACGAAATAGTAAGTCTAGGCTAACATTCTTCCTTCCTCCGTTGTCTCCCTTGCAGGCAGTGGAGAGATGCTATTAAGCCGTCATCTTTGTGGAGTTGCGGAAGCTGCTGCTTCACCTCTGGTCCAGGTAGGGGAGATGAGCGGGGACACCTGAGTCTCCCTTTCTCGGGGTGGGGCAGAGGGTTGCTTCTGCAGTTGCTGCTCTGGTGTTCAAGCGAGAGAGGCCCTGAACGCCACACCCTTTACCCATGCCAAGCTCTCCATCCTGCACCCTCCCAGAATGCCCCCTTCCAGAGTGCCATCTCTGCCTGGCTTGATCTCTGACGAGGGAATCTGCTCTTTCTTTCAGTCTCCAGTTTCCTTTGAGGAGGTGACCGTGCATTTCACCGAGGCAGAGTGGGCCCTGCTGGATCTGGGCCAAAGAGCTCTTTACAAAGAAGTCATGCAGGACAACTGTGAGAGCGTGGCCTCTTTGGGTAAGGCTCTTTCATAGGTGTTGCATGTGTCTGCCAGTGGGATGAAGCATGGATCAGAATACTGAACAGCAGCAGCATATGGTTTTAAGTCCTGTCCAGCCACTTGCTTCCCGCTGGGAGCCTCGAGGTGGTGGCATGGCAGTGAAAGTGATATTCGCCATGGCCGAGTAGAGTGACCCAAGCCACCTGGCTGGCCCAGGGTCAATTGAGGCCAGGGTTGCAGACATCACCCAAGCCAGTGTCCTGACCTGAGGTCAAGGCGGGACTGAGAGGCCCTCAGGAAATCTCTGGAAGGGGCCACCTCCTAATTGCTCAGTTGCCAACCACTACAACACACTTGTCCCCCAATTACAGTCATCCCCTCCGTCTTTGATCTGGAATGTATCTGCCCCCCTTACCCTGGATTGTGGGCTTTAATCTAGAGAACCGGGTTCAATTCCCCACTCCTCCACCTGAAGTCTACTGGGTGGCCTTGGGCCAGTCACAGTTCCCTCAGAATTCTCTCAGCCCCACCTACCTGAGAAGCTCTTTCTGGGGCTGAGCTCAGCTGGGGCTCTTGAGGGGCTGCTGTATCCTTAAATATTGGGTATTCGAGGAAAAGGTGGGGGGTTACTTAAGGACAGTCAAGCAGGCGGCCAAAGGCACTTTCCTACAGCTGTTACCTAAATGCCTTTGGGCGTTACCTGCCCTCCCAACAACGGGCACCTCTTCCTAAAACCATGGGGGTCCCCTTTGAACTGTGGGATTCACTTCGTGAAATCCTGTGTTCCCCCCCACCCCCAGCAAAGGCTGAAAACCAGCTATTTATGGCTTTCATCACAACTATAAGGAAACGTTCTGTGCAGTTGCAGGACTGGATATGATGGTCACTTCTTGTGGAGAGCCTATGTGATGTAGTGGTTAAGAGTGGAGGACTCTAATCTGGAGGACCAGGTTCGATTCCTCACTCCTCCACCTGAAGCCTGCTGGGTAATTTGGGCCAGTTACAGTTCGCTCAATTTCCTCATTGTCAGCCTTAAAGTTGTTTAATTCTCCTGTAGTCATTACTTTTGTTTTCTTGATGTTCAGCTGTAGTCCTGCTTTGGCACTTTCTCTTTTAACTTTCAACTTCATTATTTTCTGCCAATAATGTAGTGTCATCGGCATATCTCAGATTATTAATGTTCTTCCCTCCAATTTTCACTCCACCTTCATTTAAATCTAATCCAGTTTTCCTAATGATATGTTCTGCATATAGATTGAAGAGATAGGGAGATAAAATACATCCTTGTCTGACACCTTTGCCAATTGGAAACCATTCCGTTTCTCCATATTCTGTTCTAACTGTGGCCTCTTGGCCAGAGTAAAGGTTGCACATCAAAACAATCAGATGTAGTGGCACACCCATTTCCTTTAAAACCAGCCATAGCTTTTTGTGATCCACCCAGTCAAAAGCTTTGTTGTAATCTATGAAACACAAGCTGATTTTCTTCTGAAATTCTCTCGCATGCTCCAGTAACCAGCGTGTACTTGCAATATGATCTCTGGTGCCTCCTCCTTGAAGAAGGTCAGTGCGTTTCAGTGCCTATGCTCTTAGAATCAACCCCTTCCTGAGAAGAAGTAGGTTATCTTATTCAGTGAGACACCTAATAAGCAGGACTCAACTGCTTTCTTACTTTTTATTGAATTGCTTCAAAAATATGTAAAATGTGTCAATGTATGTACAGTATTAACATAATGAAGTATATATATTTATGTAGATGGTTACAAAGTCTTTAAATATTAAAAAAGCTTAGACATGAGTCTTAAAACATGTTCATGTTGCAAGCAATCTTAAACAATCTCTATTTTTCCTTAGATGAGAGTTTCAACCCTTAAAACAGTAATAATGTTTCATTCAGAAAATATAACAGTTACAGAAATCTTTAAAAATGGTTAGTTCAGTAAATAAGATTTGATTTAGTTAAAAGTATCTTAATTCAAAGTATCTAGAATATCAGTATAAGACGTAGGCATACTTTACCCAGTCATGTCATCTGTGAAACTCCCCCGTACAAACTCTTAAAGTCTTAAAGGTTTACACATCCTAAGAGTTTAAAACGTTAAGTGTTATTGGAGTCTCTGAGTATCTTTGGTGTATGTAAAGACCAGAGAAATCCCTGAGTATTTTCTGAGTTCATTTAAGAACTGAGACTCTCTGCTTTTGCCAAGATCAGAGAGATCTGTGTGTGAACCTTTAGTTCAGGCAAGAGCTAGAAAGCTGCATGAACCTTTAATCCATGCAAAGACTAAAGAGTTCTGTGTAAAACTTTAGTCTAAGGGAAGTTTAAGAACTTCTATGTCTATAAGGATTGAAGTGTCCATGCAAGGGCTAGATAGATCTTAGTGAAAACTCCTTAATCCATGCTAGAATGAAGGAGATCTCAGTGCCTCCATACAAGGGATGGAGAGATCTAAAGGGAGCTCTTAGAAGCTCCATGTCTACGCAAAGACTTGGAAGGATCTAAGCTCCTCCAGTCCACGAGGACTGGAAAGCTCTAAGAGCCTCAATCCACGCAATGATCAAGGTCTGAGAGCTTACATCCCATGCAAGGGATGGAGAGATCCATTTAGGCCAGAGGGTACAACCTGTTAGGAACTCTAACTCTAGGCTACAAGAGCCATTCATTTATATGTTTTTGAGATGTGGGTTTCCTGATTTTGTTACCTGATGCTTGAAGTTCCTGTGTTAAAGGAAAATCAGATAAAAATCAGATCATTTTATCTGATGCTCGGATCTGTGAGATGTACTCTGAGTTTGCGCACAACTGCTGTATGAATCCAGTAAATCCAGGATACCATATAAGGACTTCCTTTTCCTGGACATATCCACATATGCTTAACAGTCAGTTTGTGTCTTATTATACCTTTATAATGGATAAATATACCAGCATTTTACATCTCTTAAAGAGTATGCTAACATAAATATATTTACTAACATTCTACTGTAATTATTCATTTTTAAACTTAAAACAACTAATACAACACTGTTTGATAATGTTTTCTATCAGTCACAGGTCAATGCTTGGATTTTCAGCTCTATACAGTCATTGCTAGTAACAACTTGGATTGGATTCCAGAAACTTGGTTTTCTAAAAGGAATAGGATTTCAGAAACCAGTTTTTCAACGGAGTAGGATTTCAGAGAAGTCTGGATTCCAAAAGGAGTTACATGGTCAGGCATGTCTAGGCTTGCCTAGTTACAAATAAAAGACAAGCCTCTAATGGTGTTTTACTAACTTTAAATAGGAAAATTATGGAAATCTGTTCCATGTATTTCTATGAGCTTTTATATTGCATTTATCTCTTTGCCCATGACATCCTTTTCTGAACCCAGATTGAACATCAGACATTTCTCATTCCATACATGGTAACAGCCTTTGCTGTAAGATTTTGAGCCTCACTTTACTTGCGTGAGAAATTAATGCGATGGTCCGATAGTTGCCGCAATCTTTGATGTCTCCTTTCTTGGGAATTGGAATGTAAATGGATCGTTTCCAGTCTGTGGGCCATTGTTTTGTTTTCCGTATCTGTTGGCATATTCTTGTCAAGATTTTGATGGACTCCATTTCTGTGGCTTGGAGTAGCTCTATTGATAGCCCATCTGCTCCTGGTGATTTGTTTCTCCCGATTGCTCTCAGTGCAGCTTTCACTTCACTTTCTAAAACTGTAGGTTCTTCTTCAAAAGATTCGTCTTGAAAAGAATCTGTCATCCTTTCCTCTCTTCAGTATCGTTCTTCAGTGTATTGTTCCCACCTTTTCTTTATTTTGTCCTGTTCAGTTAATGTATTTCCATGCTGATCATTCAACATGCCTAACCGTGCTTTACATTTCCCTTTGATTTCTTGGTTCTTGTGGAACAGATCTCTTGTTCTTCCTTTTTTGTTGTTCTCTTCTATTTCTTTACATTGGTTATTATAATAGTTCTCTTTGTCTCTACGTGTGAGTCGCTGGAACGTTGCACTTAGACTTTTGATTCTGTTTCTGTCATCTTCTCCTTTTGCTTCTCGTCTGTCTTTGGCAATTTTAAGAGTTTCCTCAGACATCCATCAAGATTTTCATTTGTTTTAGCTACAGGAATACTCTTTGCACATCCTTCCTTGATAATATCTCTAGTTTCCACCCATAATTCTTCAGGTTTACATTCACTTGAACTCAGTAATGCAAATCTGTTCCTTACATGGTCTTTAAACTTTTCAGGAATATTGCTTAGATTGTATTTTGGTGCTATGAATATTGTGGTGTTTTTCTTAAGCTTTATCTTCATTTTCGATATTAACAATTAATGATCTGTACTGCAGTTAGCTCCTGGTCTTGTTTTGGCCGAGAGAATAGAGCTTCTCCAAAGATCTTCTCTAAAGGAAATGCACACCAATTAATGAGCAGTAGAAAAGGGCAAGAGTCCAGTATCACCTTAGAGACTAACAACGTTTCTGCAGGATCTGTGCTTTCGTGAGATGGGTATCGGAATAAGTGAGCTGTGGCTCAGGAAAGTTCATACATTGCCAGAAATTTTGTTAGTTTTTAAGGTTCTACTGGATCTTAGTTTTTAAGGTGTTAAAAACCTTAGTTTTTAAGGTTCTACTGCTCTTTTCTACTGCTATTGACAGACTAACATGGCTACCTATCATGATCTGTCTCCATTAATGAGTAGTGCCTGATGGGTGGCTTGGCTTCTTGCGTAGGTGCTGACTGGACCTCTTTGTTTCTTCCAGCATCACATGTAGAAGAGATGCTTGGGGAACTCCAGGAGTTCTCTTTGGAAGGAATCAAGAGTGAAGACACCAAAGGAAACTTTGGAGATGGACCACAGAGGCAGGAGAGAAGGCACACAGGTAAGAGGAGGGATAAGCCCATTCCATCCCAATGAGGAGGTGGTTTCTGTGAAATTCCAGTCCACAAAGAAAGGTCAACCGAAACAAGAAGGAACGAAGGCCTCTGTGCTAACCGTAGAATCTGCTCCAGGGAAACTGAAAATGAAAGTGTGGCCTTTGGAAAGACCTTCAATGTTGTTTCCAAGAGGCAAATTCCCTCAGGAGAGCAACCATATGCCTGTGTGAAGTGTGGAAAGACCTTCAGTCAGAAACCAGCCCTTCACATCAAAGAATTCACTCAGGTGAGGAGCAGTATAAATTATTAGACTGCAAACCAAGCCTTTCTGATGCAGCAGGGTTTCATGTCCTTTTTAAGTGTCTGTTAATGTACACTTCAACGTACAGCAGGAAAAATTCACTGCAATGTTTTGAGCATGGATGGAACTTCAAGGGAGGTTCAGACCTCCTTGTGTGGGTACTAATGGGATCTCTCTTTTTATTCCAGCAGGGGGTGATAAGTGGAATGAGGGGGATGAGGAACCGCATCAGGTATTGCCAGATGAAGTCCAGAATGAAGATAAGAAAGGAACCATCAAGAATCCAGGCAGACCTAAGAGGCAGAAAGGATGTCACATGGTCGAGAAGAGGGATAAAGCCATTCCTGGCCAAGGGCAGGTTTTCTGCAAACTAATCCACATGGTGGAGGAAGCATATAAGTGCTTGGAGTGTGGAATGAACTTCTCAGATCAGCTCCAGTGTGATAGCCATTTACAAATGCACCAAGGAAAGAAGACCCATCAACGCTCGGAGTGTGGAAAGAGCTTCCTTTGCAGAGAAGAGCTCCTTAGGCATCGAAGAACACATACAGGAGAGAAACCTAGCAGCTCAGACTGTGGCAAGAGCTTCTCACAGAAATCAGACCTTTTTCATCACCAAAGGATTCATTCCGGAGAGAAGCCATTGATCTGCTCAGAGAGTGCAAAGATGTTCACTAATGGAAGAAAGATTAATGCACTTTCCCCCAAACATAGTCTAATGAGGGCACATAAATGCTTTCAGTGTGGAAAGTATTTCAAATACAGATCACAGCTCCTTGTGCACCAACGAATACACACAAGGGAGAAACCTTTTGAATGCTCAGAATGTGGAAAGAGATTCAGTCACAGTGGCAATCTTCAACAGCACCTAACAACCCACACAGGGGAGAAGCCTTTTGAATGCTTTGAGTGTGGAAAGGGATTCAGTCGCAGTGGCTATCTTCAACAACATCAAAGAACCCACACAAGGGAGAAGCCTTTTGAATGCTCACAGTGTGGAAAAAGATTCAGTCGCAGCGGCAGTCTTCAAGACCATCTAAGAACCCACACAGGGGAGAAGCCTTTTGAATGCTCACAGTGTGGAAAGAGATTCAGTCATAGTGGCAATCTTCAACGGCACCTAACAGCCCACACAGGGACGAAGCCTGTTGAATGTTCGGAGTGTGGAAAGAGATTCAGTCAGAGTGGCTCTCTTCAAAGGCATGTAAGAACCCACACAGGGGAGAAGCCTTTTGAATGCTCAGAGTGTGGAAGGAGATTCCGTGGCAGTGGCAGTCTTCAACAGCACCTAAGAAGCCACACAGGGGAGAAGCCTTTTGAATGCTCAGTGTGCGGAAAGAGGTTAAGTTGCATTGGCAGTCTTCAACAGCACCTAAGAACCCACACAGGGGAGAAGCCTTTTGAATGCTCAGAGTGTGGAAAGAGATTCAGTTGCAGTGGCAGTCTTCAAAAGCATCTAAGAATCCACACAGGGGAGACACCTTTTGAATGCTCAGAGTGTGGAAAGAGATTCAGTCACAGTAGCAGTCTTCAAAACCACCAAAGAACCCACACAGGGGAGAAGCCTTTTGAATGCTCGGAGTGTGGAAAGAGGTTCAGTTGCAGTGGCAGTCTTCAAAAGCATCTAAGAATCCACACAGGGGAGACACCTTTTGAATGCTCAGAGTGTGGAAAGAGATTCAGTCACAGTAGCAGTCTTCAAAACCACCAAAGAACCCACACAGGGGAGAAGCCTTTTGAATGCTCGGAGTGTGGAAAGAGGTTCAGTTGCAGTGGCAGTCTTCAAAAGCATCTAAGAATCCACACAGGGGAAACACCTTTTGAATGCTCTGTGTGTGGAAAGAGATTCAGTCACTGTAGCAGTCTTCAAAACCACCAAAGAACCCACACAGGAGAGAAGCCTTTTGAATGCTCAGAGTGTGGAAAGAGATTCAGTCAGAGTGGCAATCTTCAACAGCACCTAAGAACCCACACAGGGGAAAAGCCTTTTAAATGCTCAGAGTGTGGAAAGAGATTCAGTCAGAGTCGCTATCTTCAGCAGCACCTAAGAACTCATGCAAGGGAGCTATCATTTCAATTCTCTGTGTGTGAAAAGAAATTCAGTCAGTGCGGCAATTTTCAAGAGCATCCAAAACCCCACATCAGGAGGAACCATGTAACTGCTTAGCCTGGGAAAAGAGCTTTTCTCTTATTTCAAATTTTAAAGACAAACTCAGACCATACAAGGGTCTGAAACCATGTAATCTCTTGTAAGGGGCTTTCCTCTGCACAGAAACCGTACCCTGTGTGGGGAAAAATAGTATAAATGCTGGGACCGTGGAAAAGTTTTAGGCATGATTGAAGCCTCTTGTAGATCCCATGGGAAGAAAAGAAGGATGGGCTCTGAGGGTGGAAGGAGATTTAAGAGCAGCTCATATCTCATAAGAACATAAGAAAAGATATGCTGGTGACTTCCTGTGAAGATGCCGACCCAGCGCCATGTCTTCTGAGTTCGCTCGGAAGAACCGAGAGGTGTTTTAAATCGGGGCTCCCTTCATAAGCCCCGTCTCCGATCCTAAACAGGGGATTGGAATGCAGGTAACTTCCTGCTGCCGAGATGTGCGGTTTTGACTCCCAACCTCCCCCCTCCTGCAGAGGGGGAGAGATGGTTTGAGTCCCGCCGGCTGAGGAGGATTTCATCGCCATAAAACGCCTCGAGGAACAGAAGCTGTGGTCCCCTTCACATTACACCAATAAATTTTACAAGCAAATGAAAGAGAAACCCCGTCTTTCAAGCTCCATGTAAGTTACTAGAATTCCTTTTGCTTACTACCAAGGATTTGAACAACTGGAACTGTTTAAAATCCAACTAAGACTTTACACCCCACCACCCAGACTTTTAAATGAACATCCTGCTAAAAAGTATGTTTAAAACAATATAAATTGAGTTAGCAGGCAAACAAAAACAACCTGGAAGATTTGAGTGGCATCGATAGCTTCCAATCGATAGCTGCAGTGTGAAGGGGAGGAGGAATATTCTTAGCTTTCGTTTTCCCCGTCTGGAAGAGTCCTCCAGGAAGAGACTTCTCTAGGACTTGGAAATCAAAGAGGAGGGCCGTGCCGGTGTGCCTCGCTCTGTGCAACATCAAAATACATCCTACTCCTTGTATCAGAGTGAGAGTCACGGAAGGCTTATATCCTTGCATCTTCCAGTTCTGCCTAGAAACAGCACTAAAGCTAACAGATTCTTTCTATAACTTTACTGAATCGGTCTGCCTGCTTACATTTATCTCTGGTTGGGGAAAAGGAGAAAGCCACAGACAATCATGGAAATAAACTATCAGAAGATACAGGAAATGCTGGCTGAGCAAAATGAATTGATAAATGGACTAGTTAAGAAAAAGTTTGAACAGGTCTCCAAGCAACAAGAGCAATCAGTTGCACAAATGACTTTAATCATTACTCAACAGTTTGCTGATGTTATAAATGAGATTAAAGAAAAATCCAAGTTTCACAGATGAAAGAGAGTATGAATAAGATGCAACTTTCAATTAACAACAACACGGATGATGTCAACAGGCTTAAGAAAGACATGAATTCCCAGGCACAACTAATTGATTCTATACAACTTCAGGAACAGCAAATAAAAGATCAACTTGCTATTTTGGATTTACAGCAAAGAGAATATAATCTACGCATACGCAATTATGCGGAACGACTGGGGGCTACCAGAGATTACATCATTAAATCACTGGCTGAAATATTCCATCTAAATGCACAAGAATTGAATGCAGCAATAAATAAGATATATAGAATTCCTTTATCAACGCGGGTACAAGCAAAAGCCAGAGAAATTTTGATCTCTTTCTTTGACATCAGGATGAAAAATATTATCATAAAATTTCAACTGGAGAATCAACTGAGATTTGATAATATACCACTGATAATTCTCAAAGATATTCCACGTCACCTGATGGAAAAGAGAGCTGTATACAAAGATTTTACTGAATTACTCAGAAACAAAGGAATAAAATATACCTGGTTGCTACCACAAGGTCTTACCTTTACCTATAAACAAACTAAACATGCTATCAATTCATTGGCAGACGTGGAAATTTTTTTGACAAGAAACAGTGAGCTATCAACTTATGTTCTTGGAAAACAGGAGGAAGATTTTATAGCTCACGAAACACAGGGCATTGACTGTTCCAGAAAGGAGACTACTTCGAGCAAAAAAGTGATGGGCGATAGAAACTCCCGACAGAAGAAAAAGAATAAGAAGAAGGGCTGAGAAAGCAGGAAGAACACTAATTTGATTTCCAACATGGGAAAGGTGGGGGGTAGAGGGAAAATACTATAATCATTATCTTTGTACAAGATTGTATAACTTTTTTTTTTAATCCTCTTTTTTCGCTTTTCTTTTTGGATTAACATATGTATTTTGAGATGAATATATGAGGGAAGTGAGATTTCTCTTATTTTTCTTTTCTTTTTTCTTCTCCTTTTCTTTCTTTTTTTTCTTCTCTTTTTCTCTCCTTGGTATAAATAATATTGAATATATTGGATAAGGGGAAAGTACAATATGAAATAGGGTGACTTATAAATGAATTAGAATGCATGGATGCAAAGGAGATTTTAGATATTTTAGAGAGGGAGTAAGACGGTGGGGAAGTCAATTATTTTTTGATTGTATTTTGAAGACATACATCTAATAATTCCATGAATTTGTAATGGTTATTTTTATTGATATAGAGGGTGTATGTCTAAATGTAATGTTGTTTATTATTGAAAAAATAATAAAAAAAAGAAAAAAGAAAAGATATGCTGGTGAACCAGGTGCCTCTCGGAAGCCCACAATCAAGACAACTGCAGCAGCATTATACTGATTGTGTTCCACAGTAGGCATGCTCTTCTGATGCTAGAGAGAATAGGTATGCATCATGACCAGTATCCATTTTGACTAGTAGCCTTGAATAGCCCTATCCTCCATGAACATGTCCCCTCCCACATGAAGCCAGCTGGTGACCTTGGGCTAGTCACAGTTCTCTGAAGAGCCCTCTCAGCCCCATCTACCTCACACGGTGTCTATTGTGGGGAGGGAAAAGGAAGGAGATTGTAAGCCAGTTTGATTTTGCCTTAAGCGGTAGAGAAAGTTGGCATATAAAAAAAACAGAGTTGCACTTACCTGTAACTGTTGTTCATCGAGTGGTCTTCTGTGCAGGCACGCATGGAGACTGCGCTTGCGCAGACCAGCCGCGGAGAACTGACTAGAAAGCTTTTAGGAGCTTCAGAACGCCTGGAGCGCTCCCCCTCCCCTCCGTCCCAGGCCGAGAGCAACGGTCCGCCCAACGGTCAGTTGACGGTCAGTTCTCCCTTCACCGCCATGGAAGACCACCATAGCCACCAAGCAGTAGCCCACAGCGGGGAAAGGAGGGAGGGATGCGTGCCTGCACAGAAGACCACTCGATGAACAACAGTTACAGGTAAGTGCAACTCTGTTTTTCATCTTCGTGGCTTCTGTGCAGTCCCGCATGGGAGAATAGCAAGCTCACCTATCATGGAGGCGGGTGTGGGCTTGTCACCTAATTAAAAGACAACTCTCACAAACAGCTGTTTCCTCCCTGGAGACCACATCTACAGGGCAATGCCAGAGGTATGTGGATCGAAGGACCAGGTTGCTACTTTAGAGAAGCCTCAGAAATCTGTCATGGCAAGCGAAAGAGACATGAGCCCTGTTGCAAAAGGCCTCCATATGGAGTGGACAGCAAAGTTCAGCATTGCTATAAACACAAAGTTTTGTAGTGTTCACCCATTGGGAAACAGTTTCCAAAGAAGCTGCTGGTTCAGCCTTCCATGCACTAGACCAATAGGTTGTTTAGGTGCTGCATGGAACCTGAAGGACATGGTCTTCAGGCACTTGATTGCATGAAGAGATTGCTCAGTTAGCGACTGAGGATTTAGAAGAAAACAGGTTCGGCAACGGGACCTTACCCAAGGTCAAACTTCAATCTAGGTAATACTACCTTAACCTGATGGAAAGTGATCACAGACCAATAAGTTAAACAGGTTAAATGACAGCAACCAAAAACAGCACCTTAGTGGATAACAGAAAAACAGGTTAGACAGTGCCATTATACAAAAGGTTTAAAGCATAATGCAAAGAATAATAAGGGCATTAGCGTAGGAAAAAAAAATAGACTAGCCAAGGCCCTCAAACCATTAGCAAACTGGTGTTGCAAATATTGATTAAGAATTAATCAGGAAACAGAGGGCTGAGATGACCACCAGATGTGCTTGATGGGAATAACAGCCAGGCTAGTATCATTTAATGAGTAATGACACACCCCATATAAAGGTGAAGTAAGAGGCTGCAAACCGTCTGACCTTGATCATTCAAAAAACAGCCCACTTGGCAGCATAAGATGACCATCTGTGCGGTATGCATAATACTGTTAACAACCTTGTGACTCTAGGTAGGTCCCGATAGATGGTTGAGATGACCACGCCACCCACTCTAGTGAAGCGACATTGTGGCAGAGAAGGAAGGGGCTATACCCTGATCAGCTAGTCTTCTTGAGAAAGTACCCCAAATCCCCATCAAAAGTAATCTACAGATTGGGAACACAAAACATTGTGGCCAATAGGAACCTATGAGCATCACTGGTGTCCTGCGTCTGTGAAGCCAGGGAACAAAAATGCAGCATTAAAATAAATGTGACCAGTGAAAACTGGAAAATCTCCCTGATGGCCTCATGGCAGCCAGTGTTCTGTAGGAAGCAGGGACATATTGCATCTGCACTTGAGATAATAGGACTCTACCTGGGAAAAACCCATTCCCTTAAAAAGGGAAAGCAGGGAACATAAGTGAGGGATTACTTGTGGGTTGATGAAACCTGTCATCTTGGGAAATCTGAGAGAGTAGGCTTCTCCCACTACCTGGACGTCCAGGAAGGAAACGTGCTGTTAGGTCCTTTGCCGCAACCGGAAAAACCTGGGACAGCAGGACAGGGAACTCTCCCTCATGCTATAGATATTTACATTGCCATGCTATATAATAGCAGTGGCTGAAAAAAGGTACAAAATGGTACTGGATTGTCCTGACTTCCAGAAGAATAATGTGATTTCATGAAGGAAAACATTCAGGTAAACACCCTTGCACAAGTGCTTGTGAGAACCTTAGTACTGGAGAGAACTCAGCACAGTTCTGGACATAGGAAGACTATGTCTTCAGGTGGTATTAGCATAGTTGCCCTGTCAGACAGGATCTGTACCACTAGTCTGGGAAGGAGCAGGAACCAAACCGATATGCAATAAAACCAACCGTAGTAGGGGACGATGACTGGAAACATATTATATATATATATATATATATATATATATATATATATATATATATATATATATATATTTGTTTGCCTTTGGTAAGGTATGTTTTTTAATGTCCTCTTGAAAACCCTTGTTTTGTAAATTCGGGTACCAGAGGTCTAATGTTCTTAGACTGATGATCCACAATACACACAGAGGAGTATTCCCCAGTCTCAGAACCAAGCTGAAACCCATTAGTTGTCGGTCTTGTTTTTGTTTTTTTATTTTTATTTTATTTTATTTTGAAACCTCTAGGTAGATACCCTAGGATATAGACCAGTAACAATGGTGATCAAAATTATTCCTTTTAAGAACTGATCTACACTTGCACATAAATTGTGCAGCTAAAGGGACAGAAAAACCATGGGCCCTTGAGTTGTAAAGGGCTCGAAGAAAAAACATTCAAAGTAGCAAAAAGAATGCTATCCTTTGAGTAGGGAGCAATTGGGATTACACAAATTCAACTAGCAAATCCAACGACACATAGGGCTGACGAGGTTAGAGACAGGCAAACCTGCAGGACTGGTAAAATGAATTGTCCAATAGCCAATAATCCAATTACGGATCAACAGCACCACCTGCTGACAGCAGGAAAGCAAGTGCAACAAGCCTGTAACATACTGTAACATACAATTAAGATAATTGCCCTTAGATACAGGATTACAACCAAAAAGGCTCCCAGGCAACTGAGGAAGGACATCTGCAAAGGGAAGTATCCTGAAATGTGGGCACCTGTGGATCCATATTAAGGAGTCTGAAGTCCAGTCGGGGTCCCTTATCAGCATTTTCCTTTATCCAAGATAAAAAATACATAGATTAAAATTTGCGTGTTCCTAAATAAAGGGGTTTATTTGCATTGCAATATAGAGATCTCAGCTGCAATGAACTCAATATGGAGGGAACCCAGTGCCTTGGATGGTCAAAAGCACCATTCAGCATTTAGCATAAATCTACCCAGGAGTTAGCATTTATTATCCTGTAGTCATGCCACCTGTTTGTCCCTGTATGAAAAGTCCTTGGGAAGTCAAACACCCTGTGAGTTGGGGACGTCTCCCCTTATGCTGGATAAACGCAATATGTACAAGACTTATCAGTGTACATAATTTGCTTAGGCTAATTACGGCCCTAACACTGAAAAGTGTTCTTAATGGGAGATTCAGTGCTCCTGCCCAGAGTCAAAGTGGGCAGCCCCCGCAACCCCCGGAAAAAAATGGGAACCTGACCCATATTAAGATAGAAGTGTCCCAGTAACCAGCAAATGGGTGAGGGATACTGTAAGAGGAATCAAGCATCCTCTTTTAGCTTTATATAGATTTCCCACCTTCTAGGGAAAAGCTTGGCTATAAAAAGAAGCCAAATGTATACCATATTAGTTTCGCATAACACAACTCCTTGTCAGATCCGACTTCGAATCTGAGGGAGATTATAACATCTTCCAAGCCTATGCCATCCAGATTAATTATTCTAAATAGAGCTGAATGACCCCATGGGTGAGACAGGCAGGAACCCAGATGGGTTACACATGAGAGGAAGCGTATTATGAGCCAAGGTGACCATGTAAATTGACTTCAAGGTCGGTGGGAAGACACTTGTCACAGAGGGGATGAGTGTCTATACACCCATGGGGATATATGCATTCCCGCAGGAGCATCCCAAGGAGAGGCTCAGGGAACATAAGGGGGGGGGAAACGGAACATGGCTGAGAAGCCTTCCCCACATGCTGGACAATGCTTCAGCCCAAGCTTGCTTACCCCACCAGCGACGGCGATGCATGACGTCGAGGGAAGTGTGGGGGGGGAGCTGCAACGCCAAGACCCCTCCCCTTCTCCGAACAGATGCCGCAGCAACAGACAGTTGGCATGGAGGCAAACTTGAACCCGCTCATCTCGGCACCGAGGAGGAATCGGTGTATGACGTCGACAAGAGCCAGGTGGCTGTTGTGTTGGTGCGTCAGAGGTGAGCCAACGTCGAGGCTTTTACACCCTGAGGAGTAGGTGTTCCCACCTCCTTGGGATTGCTCGACCTCGAGACCTCTCTCTGCACGTCATGGGGGACTGTTCCCCTAGTACTGTAGACTAGCAGGCTTTCCACGGAACCTGTCGACATCGAGACATCGTCCATGCACGTCATGGGGTCCAGAGCCCCTAGCACCACAGTAAAACGGCTTTCCACGCTGCCTGTCGACTTCAAGGTCTCATCCATGCACATCGTAAGGGACGGAACACCGAGCCCCTAGTGCAACCATACAGTGGCTTTTCTCAGAGCCTGTCGACTTCAAGGTCTCATCCATGCACATCGTAAGGGACGGAACACCGAGCCCCTAGTGCAACCATACAGTGGCTTTTCTCAGCCTGTCGACTTCAAGGTCTCATCCATGCACATCGTAAGGGACGGAACACCGAGCCCCTAGTGCAACCATACAGTGGCTTTTCTCAGAGCCTGTCGACTTCGAGGTCTCATCTATGCACTTCATAGGGGACAGAACCCCTAGTGCTGCAGCATATCCAGTCCTTATCACAGCCTTTGGGTTGAGACCTCTTTCCACACACATCGTGGAGATAACCTAAGCATTAGTAAAGTCGGATTTCCTCACAGACATTCGAACTGGAGCAACACAGCCTGAATGACTTGTAAAAATGAAAAAGAGACAAGATTAAAACAAGTATCTGAAACAAAACGACCATTAATTAGTGGCATACTTATTCTGCATTTGGCAGAATTGTCAAAGAAAGTGATATTGGCAAAACAGACATCAAATGCTGAAAGAAAAAAAATTTCTGAGGTAGAAGAAAAGACACAAGTCTCTCAAATAGAACAAGCATTATTAATTTGTACCATACTATTGTACATTTGGCAAATTTGTTAAATAAAGCCACATTGACAAAAGAAAATAAATCAAATCCTGAAGAGAAGACCTTTCTAAGTGAAAGAAAAGACATACGTCTCTTAAACAGAACAATCATCGTTATTTTGTTCTATAATCCTTTCATATTTGGCACATTTGGTACATCAAACCATATTGGCAAAAAGGAAATCAAATCCTGAAGAGAGAAACTTTTCTGAAGTAAAAGAAAAAGCACAAATCTCTCAAACGTAACAACAGTCATTATTTTGTGCCATACTATTTCTACATTTGGCACAGTTGTTAAATAAGATTATATTGGCAAAAAAGAAATAAAATCCTGAAGAGAAATTTTCTCTGAGGTAATAGAAAAGACGCTCTGAAACAAAGCTAGTGCTCTCTCCACGGCGGCGAAGAGAGAACTGAGGGGGGAGCGCCCCTCCTCCCTCCGTCAACTGACCGTTGGGCGGACCGTTGCTCTTGGCCTGGGACGGAGGGGAGGGGGAGCGCTCCAGGCGTTCTGAAGCTCCTAAAAGCTTTCTAGTCAGTTCTCCGCGGCTGGCCTGCGCAAGCGCAGTCCCCATGCAGGACTGCACAGAAGCCACGAAGATGAACCAACAGTTCTTTTTCTCTGAAAGCCTTCCAAGTTGACAGCCATCAGATATATTTCCTGTTATCTGTTTTGAATCTCTCACCCTCCAGCTTCAGCAGATGATCCCACGTTCTAGTGTTATGAGAGAAGGAGAAAAGCTTCTCCCTGTCCACTCTCTCCTTATACAATCCACTAATTGTATAGACCTATCATGTCTCTCCTTAACCGCTTTCTTTCCCTGTTAAAAAGCCCTAAGCATTTTAACCGCTCATTATAGGGCAGTTGCTCTAGCCCCCTGGTTATTTTGGTTGCTTTTTTTTGCCAGGGATTGAACCTGGGACCTTCTCCATCTCTAGATCACCCTGAGCTTTTCGGTCAGGGGGTCAGTAGAATGTCCCCAGTACTGAATTACCTTTGGGGCCTGGAATCATCACTCAGAAGGATGCTGTGGACATATCTGCTTTTTATACGGTTTCTAGTTTAATAGACGCTATGCCTTCCTTGATATACATAAGCAACACCCCCTCCAATTTGCCTTTCCCTGTCATTTCTATAGAGTTTGTATCCTGGGATGACCGTATTCCACTGGTTCTTTCCCATCCACCAGGTCTGTTTTATCTTTAAAACCATGCTCTCTTAACTCCCCCATTTTCGCTTGGAGGCTTCTAGCATTAGCATAGAAACACCTCCACACTGTTTCTGTCTTTTGACTTGCCTTGCATTTCCCCTTGGGCATCCTTATGTTGCTGTCCTGCTTTACTTTCCCATCCCCTTTCAAGTCTACTCAATTCCCCTGTGGACAATCAGAAGCAATTTTCCCTTTGTCCATTTGCAATGAGTCTGCCCAAACCGGATGCTTCTCAGCTCCTGTTGGCTTTCTCATTCAGCATTGAGAAATTCAAGCAGAGGAGAAACTTCTTCAATGTGTGGCAAGAGTTTGAGGCGGAGATCTGACCTTCCCATTCCTCAGAGAATCCACATAAGTTGGCTCTGATGAGGATGTTCAAACGCCCAGGCGCTGGAGGCTCAGAAAGTAGTTATGCAAAGAAGGGCCTTTTTAGCAGTTGTCCTCCTCTGTGAAACTTGCTATTTTAGTTTTCTCTTTCTGATATCTGCAAAACTGGCAAAAACATTTCTATTTTCCAGGGAGAAGCTTTTCACTCTCATAATACTAGAATGTGGGGTCATCTGCTGAAGCTGGAGGGTGAGAGATTCAAAACTGATGAAAGGAAGTATTTCCTCACACAACGCATAGTTAAATTGTGGAACACCCTGTCCCAGGATGTGGTGATGGCTGCCAACTTGGGAGGCTTTAAGACAGAAGTGGACATGTTCATGGAGGAGAGGGGTATTCATGGCTACTAGTAAAAATGGATACTAGTCATGACGCATACCTATTCTCTCCAGGATCAGAGGAGTATGCCTATTATATTAGGTGCTGAGGAACACAGGCAGGATATTGCTGCTGCGGTTGTCTTGTTTATGGGCTTCCGAGAGGCATTTGGTTGAGCCACTGTGTGAACAGACTGCTGAGCTTGATGGACCCTGGTCTGACCCAGCATGGCCTTTCTTATGTTCAAATCCCGTGAGGAAATAGACAAGTTGAGGGTAGCAGATTTCTACAGCCTATGTGCTACTGGAATAAACCTATTGTGAACAGACGGCATCCTTAATTTACAACCATTTTTTTCTTGCAAAGAGATCTCTAGAGGCATCCCCAATCCCTAATTCCTCCCCAGTCCAGCCTGCTGCACATTGTTTGGGGTCTCGCTACTTTGAAGCCCAAAGAGTTCCAGCAATAGGATTAATTTCGGTTGAAAGGAAAAGGTTTTGTCTCCCAACCCAACAACTCAGTAATTTGAAAGGGGTCAGATCCCCCCCCCCCAAGAAACATCCAGTATTGTGGAAACGAGCAGGCCTCCGTGGAGTTGGCAGGTGAATGCTCTGGGACACCATTTCCCAATCCCAGTTGTCCTCCCCACCGACCCCCAAATTTTTCTACAGGGATAATTCACACTATTTGTGTTTTCTCTGGTTTCTGGTGTTTTTTTTTTTAATGAGTTGGCCTTCATTACTGTAGTGTGTCATGTATTTTTTTCCAATGTGTATAAAGCTGCAAGAAAGAAATCTTGCAGACGCTGCAGCTGGCCCCTCATGCCATCATTGATACCCAGCAATGAATCATATGAATCATAGAGTTGGAAGGTACCACTAGGTTCATGTAGTCCAACCCCTTGCACAATGCAAGAAATTCACAACTACGTCCCCCCTACAGCCCCAGTGACCCCTATGCCATGCTCAGAAGATGACCAAGGTGCCCTCCCTCTCATGATCTGCCTAAGGTCATAGAATCAGCATTGCTGACAGATGGCCATGTAGCCTCTGCTTAAAAACCTCCAGGGAAGGAGCACTTACCACCTCCCAAGGAAGTCTGTTCCACTGAGGAACAACTCTAACTGTTAGACAATTCTTCCTAATGTCTAGATGGAAACTCTTTTGATTTAATTTCAAACCGTTGGTTTTGGTCCGACCTCCTGGGGCAACAGAAAACAACTCGGCACCATCCTCTCTATGACAGCCCTTCAAGTACTTGAAGATGGATATCATATCCCCTTTCAGTCTTCTCCACTTCAGGCTAAACATACCCAGCTCCTTCAACCTTTCCTCATAGGACTTGGTCTCCGGAGCCCTCACCATCTTTGTTGCCCTCTTCTGGACACGTTCTAGGTTGTCTTTATCTTTCCGAAACTGCGGTGCCCCAAACTGAACACAATACTTTAGGTGAGGTCTAACCAGAGCAAAGTGATACTATCACTTGACATGATCTGGACACTATACTTCAGTTGATACAGCCCAAGATCGCATTTGCATTTTTGGCTACAGCATCACATGGCTGACTCATGTTCAGTGTTCGGTCTACTAAGTCCCCAAGATCCTTTTTGCACACACTACTGCTGAGACAAGAAAAAGAGGAAGACCCAACAAGAGATGGGTGGACTCAGTCAAGGAAGCCACAGCCTTCAATTTGCAAGATCTGAGCAAGGCTGTCAAAGATAGGACATTTTGGAGGACTTTCATTCATAGGGTCGCCGTGAGTTGGAAGCGACTTGACGGCACTTAACACACACCACACCAGCTGGAGATCTCCTGCTATTACAACTGATCGCCAGCCAATAAGGATCAGTTCACCTGGAGAAAATGGCCACGTTGGCAATTGGACTGTATGGCATTAGGGTTGCCAGGTCCCTCTTTGCCACCAGTGGGAGGTTATTGGGGCGGGGTTTGGGGAGGGAAGAGACTTCAATGCCATAGAGTACAATTGCCAAAGCGGCCAGTTCCTCCAGGTGAACTAATCTCTATCGGCTGGAGATCACTTGTAATAGCAGATCTCCAGCTACTACCTGGAGGTAATCAGCGACCGCGGGAGTACCTACGTAGCAAAATTTTGGAAAGCTTTTCTCAAGTTGGTGGGGGTGGAACAAGGTTTGTCTAGTGCTTTTCACCCCCAAACGGATGGGCAAACTGAACGTGTAAATGCTGTACTGGAGTGTTATCTGCGTTGTTATGTCAATTATCATCAAGATGATTGGGTTGAACTATTGTCTTTTGCCGAATATGCTTATAATAATGCTGTGCATCAATCTACAGGTTATAGTCCTTTTTATGCTGTGTACGGTCAAGATTTCAATCCTATTGGTCATGTCAATGTTGCGGGGGAGGAGGGAGGTGATGATGTAGCATCTTGGGCTCAAGCTGTCCACACCACCTGGCCCTGGCTAGTGAAGAATTTAGAAAGGGCCAAACGCAAATATAAAGCTCAACCAGATAAACATTGCTCTCCCAGCAGAGACTTCCAAGTTGGTGACTTAGTGTACTTATCCACCAGAAATCTACGGTCCCCCCGGCTATGTGGTAAACTCAGTGCCAAGTACGTGGGTCCATATCCCATTGCCTGGATAATTAACCCAGTCACTGTGGAACTGACCCTCCCTAAAACATTGAGGCGTATCCATCCTGTCTTCCATGTCAGCCTTCTCAAGCCTCATGTCGCCAAACTGGCACCCGGAACCGCCTCCTGAGCAGCCTGTGATGGTGGGAGGGGAGGAGCATTTTGAAGTGTCAAAGATCCTGGACTCTCGTAAGCGTCACGGCTCTCTGCAATACTTGGTGCGTTGGAAACACTTCCCCCCTGCCTACGATGAATGGGTTCGTGCATGGGATGTCTCCGCCCCGCACCTAGTGCGCGCCTTCCACATCGCCTACCCCCATAAGCCGTCCCCCTTGCAGGTTGGGAGGGGGCCCTAAGGGGAGCAGAATGTCAGGCCTGCTCGCTGTGTCTTACTAGTTTCGTTTTCTCCCAGAGTTTCCCTCAAGGACTGTTTTCCCAAAACTGCATTCCTGTCTCCTTTGAAGCTTGCAGGTGCCTGTGGGAGCTGCGGTGCCTCTAGACTGTTTGGAGTGATCTCATGAGACTGTATTGCTGAACGCTTTTTTCAATGTTCTTATATTATCCAGTGCATGCCATTTCCCTCCATTGTTGTCTTTGGACCTCTAAGCTCTGCTTGCCTAGGATACCAATAAACATACTCTTTTGGACTACTAAGTCTCCTGGTGTGACTGTTGGTTGTCGGTGGAACAAGTGCTTACAGGCAACCCTATATGGCATTGAAGTCCCTCCCCTCCCAAAACCCCGCCCTCCTCAGACTCCACCCCCAAAACCTCCCGCCGGTGGTGAAGAGGGACCTGGGAACCCTATGCACAGCGCTCAAACCCCCAGCTTTAAGGGCTCTCTGAATCTATTCATAGCCTACATTTTGGCAGCTGGATCCTCAAATCCTTAATTGGTGCACAGCTAGAGCCAATCAGAACCATAAAAAGTCATCTGAATTCTCAATTCAGGCTACACTTGTCTTGCTTGTACATTTTAACACAAAAAAATCAGATTTTCATCTCTTTCACGGGGGGGTGGGGAAGAGAATGGAGCTTGCTTATCCGGGGCCCGAATGGATGCCCTTGTTGACACTCCGCCTCCCCAAAGACCCCTCCGCGGGGTAGTGCCGATGGAATTCCGCTACCAGGGTGGGAGCTTTTACATGCACCGCGGACACCCACTCATTGTGGCTGGAATTCAGGTGTTTCCAATGCATGAGGTACTCCAGCTGACCCCTGAGAGGAGTCTGGGACTTGCTCCTCCACCTTATCCCCCCGCTCTCGCTGAAAGGTTTCTCCCCCCCTTTCTGTGACTGTCTCTGGAAGATCTCCTGGGATCACCAGGGATGGGGGGGTAGAGGCAGCCTTCTCCTGAGGGGGGTCTGGGACTGGCTCCTCCGCTGCTGGGCTTGAGCTCTGGTCAAAAACCCCGCGCTTGTCCCCTCCGGTTCCAAGCCCAGGTGTACCCGGGTAAAAAGGGATCCCACTGGCCTTTCGACCTTACAGTCATATTGCGGCATCCCGGACAGCCCATCGGCCAAGCAGTTTTCCTTCCCTGCCATGTGTTTAATGCTGAAATGGAACTTGGAGAAAAAGTCCGCCCAGCGAAGCTGTTTGGTTAATAGCTTCCTCTGACCCAATATAGCCTCAAGATTCCAGTGGTCCGTCCAAACCTCGAAAGGCTCCGCCACCCCCTCTAGGAATTGCCACCAAACCGTAAGGGCATGCTTGATAGCCATGGCCTCCTTTCCCCAATCGGCCAGTTTAGCTCGGGGCCAGAGAACTTCCTAGAAAAATAGGCACAGGGTCTAAGCACCCCTTGGTTATCCCTCTGAAGGAGCACACCTCCCATGGCCTTCTCTGAGGCGTCTACTTGGAGGGTGAACGGCTTCGAACAATCTGGGTGAGTCAGAATGGGCTTGGAGGTAAAACGCTCTTTCAGAGTCTCAAATGCCGCCTGACACCGGTCAGTCTTCGGCACTTGGTATTGCGCAAAGGTAACCTTCTGCCCCTTCCCCTTAGTCTTGAGCAGATTGGTGATTGGTGAGGCTACCTTGGCAAAATCCTGGATAAAATTCCTATAAAAATTTGTGAACCCCAAGAACTGCCAAACCTGCTTGCAAGTTCTGGGGGGCTCCCATTCCCTGACTGCCTGGACCTTCTTGGGGTCCATGATCAAACCTTGGGGGGACACAACATACCCGAGAAAGGACAATTGGCTCTGATTGAACGCACATTTCGAAAGCTTGGCATACAAATGGTTGTCCCTTAAATGACGCAAAACCTCCCGCACCAAATTCCAGTGTTCCTCGGGATCCCTGGAGTAGATCAGAATATCGTCCAGATAAACGATTACCCCTTTAAACAGTAGATCATGCAGGACCTCATTGATTAATTGCATGAAGCATGATGGTGCCCCCGATAGACCGAACGGCATAACCATGAATTCAAATAACCCATAACAACAAGAAAAAGCCATTTTTGTTTCATTCCCCTCCTTAATACGGACCCAGTAGTAAGCTTCCGCCAGGTCAAGTTTCAAGAAAACACAGCCCTCCTGGAGAGCACTCAGGAGGTCCGGGATTAAAGGGATGGGGTAAGCGTTAATCTCAGTAATTGCGTTAAGTCCCCTATAGTCCACACACAGCCTGAGATCAGATGTCCCCTCCTTCACAAAGAAGCAGCGAGACTAGAACGCGGCCTTGGACAACCGTATGAACCCCCGCTCCAAGTTCTTGTCCAGGAATTCCCGCAGTACCGCCTTCTCTTGGGGGCCCATGGGATAGACCCGGGCTTTGGACGGCTTAATGTCTTTAGTAAGTTCTATGGCACAGTCCGTCTTGCGGTGAGGGAGTAATAAGTCACAGTCCATCCCCTCAAACACATCCGCAAAGTCACTATATTCTGAGGGCAGCATGAGTGCCTCAATCATAGCGGCATCCCCCCCTTCGCCTCCGGGTATGTTGTCCTGGCCGTGCCTCTCACATTGGGGGCCCCCATACACTAACCGCCGCTGTTCCCGGTCGATACTAGGGTTGTGTCCCGCCAGCCAGTTGCTACTGAGAACCACCGGATAAGAGATCTTAGGCACTACCGTGAAGTGGATCTAGAACTGGACCAGCCCTTGCATTTCCATCAGATGGATGGGAGTGATCTACAGGGAGGTCCAGTCCATTTGTGCTCCCACAAGGTGTTGTTGGGGGTGGGGGACCACTGGGAACAGATCCACTTATCTGGGACTCAGAGCTCTATGGCTAGAATGCTTCCTGTATCTCATAAACCCTTAATGGGAGGGCCGGTACCTACTGTGTGTCAGAGCCCTTCCAAGCCAGTACAGTAGGTCATGTTTCTGATAATGACGGAGCATTAGTCCCCTGCACCTGGCTGTCTTCAGCCCTTGGGTTGGGACCTCAAAACAATCCCAGAGTTGACCTTGCTGGGTCAGTAGCCCATATGGAGCTGTCTCTTGTTCGCTGCTTCTTTATGGAATCATCTGCTGTTAGCGTCCGTATGTAGACATCAAGGATGCCGCTCCTTCTGCCCTCTTGGCAGAAGGCAAGGGGGCTCAGTGGTGGAGAAGATTCCTCTTTAGCACAGGCAGGTTCCAGGAGTCTGACTCCTCCTCTTCCTGTCACATGACTGTGGCATACCTTACTGATGTGGTTGAAGCTCAGGGGGTCCTGTGCTGTCACCTGTGGCTAAAGGTGGGTCTGGAATCTGGAAGGATAGGATAGGAGTAGCACGTCGCATCCTAGATTCCATGCTGATGGGAACTCAGTCACTCTCCCACGAAGTCCTAACTACTCTTCTGGCGGAAGTTGCTGCTATCATCAACGCCAGACCCTTGGTTCCGGTTTCCTCAGATCCTGACCACCCGACGGTACTGACACCAGCCACCTTGCTGACGCAGAAGACTGGAGACTGGCCAGCACCCCCAGGGGACTTTGTCGCTAAAGACTTGCACAAGCAGCAATGGCGACAGGTTCAGGTGCTAGCTGACACCTTCTGGAAGCGATGGCGACAAGAATACCTCCCACTTCTGCAAGGCCGCCACAAGTGGAAAACCTCTACACCTGATCTACACGAGGGAGATGTGATCCTGTTGAAAGACAAGGAAGCTCCTCGGAATGCATGGCCTATGGGACTTGTGGAGAAGGCCATACCAAGCGCAGATGGGCGAGTTCGCAAGGTCGAAGTACGCGTCATCAAGCCAGATGGCGCCAAGACTCTTCCCAGACCAATCACTGAAGTGGTGCTTTTGTGCGCCAAAGAATAATTCCGGTGAATCCTGTTAGACCGTGTGCATGTTATTTGGATATGCAACCTAGTTGTGTGTAGTATTGTATAATCCCAGCTAGACTTGTTATATTAACCATAGTATGCATGCAGTTAGTGGAATTCATAAGAATTCCAGGCGGGGAGTGTGCTGCCCCAGCAGAACGCGAAATGTTACATAGAAAATGTTTGTAGTAGTTAGCCCTTTAAGACTTAGAATCGTGGGAAATGTAGTCCAGACCAACACTAGGTCAGATGTGTCTGAACTGCATGCTAATTGGCTATCAGAGCTTCTTCCCACAATTCCTTCTGGCCCGGGTAAATTGAAATCCTTTGTTCTACCAAGACCGAGTCAGAAGAGGAAGGAGGCTCCCAATTCATCTGTTTTTTCACGGACTCTAGATATGTTCTGCATCTACTTCCTGTTCAGCGATGTGTGAGTTGAGAGATTAATCCTTATGCATTTATGTGAAGAAATAATAAAGATGTAATATTTTGGACATTAAGAGTTCTGTTGTCACTACTCAAAAGTACCTGCCACAGAAACCTAGGTATAGGTCTTCAGAAAATATCTTTGATGGTATGTATAATATTATGCAATTTATATGGACATCTTAAATGATTGTATTCTGTGGGCTAGCATTAAAAACATCTTTTATTTAATAGAAAGCTGGGCTGATGAAGCGACTGGCGAAAGCGTTTCCGGATAGAACGTTCCCCTCTCTCTGTGTGTGTTTGGAGCATGGCTACGGGAGGGAAAGAGTACGAGTAGCCTCAAGTCACTTGCAGGACGCTGTTGGGATCTTCATAGACGAGAGCGCATTTGCCTCCAGCGTCTTTTGTTGAACTTTGTACATCAACCTAACTTGGATTCAACATTCGCGATCTCCTGGATTTCACGGACTTTGTTACAGTTGAGAGACATTTTTATGTTTAATTTGTGTACATATGAACATTGAATTGATAGTAGAATATAGTATTTATACTGTTTGAAAAAATTCTTTGAACTTAACAAATAGAAGTTGTTGATTATATTGAGTTTGGGTGCTGTTTATTTCCTAATTGCCAGTATTAGTCTAGCTGCCGTTGTCAGATAGCCAAATATGAAAATTCTTCCTAATGTCTAGATGGAAACTCTTTTGATTTAGTTTCAACCCGATGGTTCTGGTCTGACCTTCCGGGGCAACAGAAAACAACTCGGCACCCTGCTTTATATGACAGCCCTTCAAGTACTTGCAGATGGTTATCATATCCCCTCTCAGTCTTCTCCTCTTCAGGCTAAACATACCTAGCTCCTTCGACCTTTCCTCATAGGACTTGGTCTCCGTAGTAGTGTGCTCTGTACCCCCAGGCTGCGTCTGACTCTTACTGATGAGCTTGGTAACCAGAAGATTTAGATGGTCTAACTCTGAGCACACAAGTTTCAAATTTTAAAAAATGCTGTTGACCGTTTTCACTGTCAGGAGAGAAAGCTCCTTTAAGGTATTTTTTGAATCCCTGGAGTCTTCCTCTTCAATTGACGGCAAAATGAAGATAAGTCTTCATTCCGGCCTTCATACTGAGGATTACGCTGGGGGGGCCACCAAGGGAGAGGCTAGAACAACATAGCAATTTGAAACGGGGGCAGAGTCAACAGAAGTAGAAGTAAAATATTCCCGAATCTTACTCTTCTTGCATGCAGGAGTAGAGCTTATATCTTCTGAATCACGAGAGCGTTTGCCGGGCCCCATTAAAATGTCTGATTTTTTTTTGTGGCATGAGAAATGCTAATTAAGGTGATTTAAAACAAAACTCCAGCCTAACAATTTCCTAACTCTGATGGGGGGGGGGGGGGCAGACAGACTACATGACATTGGTTCTTGTAGGTTATCCGGGCTGTGTAACCGTGGTCTTGGAATTTTCTTTCCTGACGTTTCGCCAGCAACTGTGGCAGGCATCTTCAGAGTAGTAACACTGAAGGACAGTGTCTCTCAGTGTCAAGGGTGTAGGAAGAGTAATATATAGTCAGAAAGAGGTTGGGTTTGAGCTGAGTATTGTCCTGCAAAAGTATTGTCCTGTAAGTATCAAGATAATGTGCTAATGAGGGTATGGTATGTTAATATGGAACCATTGTATCCTGAAGTGATCTGTTAATGTGTGTAATCCAAAGCTAATCTGTATGGCTATTGTTGAATGTTGTCTTTGTCAGTCTGGAGGTTTTTCAGGGCAGGAAGCCAAGCCTTATTCATTCTTAAACTCTCCTCTTTTCTGTTAAAGTTGTGCTGATGTTTATGAATTTCAATGGCTTCTCTGTGCAATCTGACAAAATAGTTGGTAGAATTGTCCAGTCTTTCAGTGTCTTGGAATAAGACCCTGTGTCCTGTTTGTGTCAGTCCATGTTCAGCCACTGCTGATTTCTCAGGTTGGCCAAGTCTGCAGTATCTTTCATGTTCTTTTATCCTTGTTTGTATGCTGGGTTTTGTGGTCCCGATGTAAACTTCTCCACAGCTGCAAGGTATACGATATACTCCTGCAGAGGTGAGGGGGTCTCTTTTGTCTTTTGCTGATCGTAGCATTTGTTGTATTTTCTTGGTGGGTTTAAACACTGTTTGTAGGTTATGTTTTTTCAAAAGTTTCTCCATCCTATCAGTGACTCCTTTAATAAATGGCAAGAATACCTTTCCTATGGGAGACTGTTTTTCTTGAGTTTTCTGATTTTTGTTTGGTTTAATGGCCCTTCTGATTTCATTCTTGGAGTAGCCGTTTGCTAGCAGTGCGTGATTTAGATGATTAGTTTCTTCCTTGAGAAACTGTGGTTCACAGATCCGTCTTGCACGGTCCATTAATGTTTTGATTATTCCTCTTTTCTGTCGGGGGTGGTGGTTGGAGTTTTTGTGTAAGTAGCGATCTGTGTGAGTTGGTTTCCGGTAGACCTTGTGACCTAACTGAAGGTTTGTTTTACGGATGACAAGGGTATCAAGAAATGGGAGTTTACCCTCAATTTCCTTTTCCATGGTAAACTGAATGTTTGGATGGATATTATTAAGATGGTTTAGAAAGTCCATTAATTTTTCTTCACCATGGCTCCAAATGGTAAATGTATCATCTACGAACCTGAACCAGACTGTAGGTTTGTAAGGTGCTGATTCTAATGCTGTCTTTTCAAAATATTCCATGTAAAAGTTTGCTATTACTGGACTACATGACAGTCCAAGCAGCTACCCATAGGCAATAAATCACTCGAATGCAGAATTCCTCTCCTCCACCCTGCTAACAGGACATAATTTAAAGCTTATCATAGTGTGCTTAATTATAATTCTCAAATTATTTATTAAACAAGTCAAACCAGAGTCATCAGAAGTCAATATCAGAACTGGCAGGGGTTAAGTCACATAGGTTGGTATAACTCCAAAAATTGCATACCAAACCCTGTGTTGGGCTCTGAGGGGTTGTGGCTCAGTGGAAGAGCTTCTGACCTCAGTCCAAGATCCTGGAGAACTACAGAGGGGGGCCGTGGTAAGAGTATCTGCTTGGCAAGCAGAAGGTCCCAGGATTAATTGCTGGCTTAAAAGGATGAGGTGGTAGGTCCTTTTTCCCTTTCCCTTCTTTGCTCCTATGACCCATAGGTCCTGAGCAGTTATTTCTTAGAGAAAGAATTCATTTATTTATTTAGCCATAGGCTGTTACAAAATATCCTATTATTTCTTAGAGGAAAATATGATGGAGAGAAATTTGGCCACAGCCAGTGTTATATTTGGATCTCTATCCATTAGCAAAAAGGGGACTATTTTGTCTCTTGTTAGGGGGGCAGGAATTCTCGCCAATATGGGGGTGATCCATTTATCTCGGTGGTGTTTAATTATGATTATCATTATCTTATGAGATAATGTGTCAATTTTCTTTGAATAGCATGAGCAAAGTCTGTCAGAGTATGGTAGATTTCCATATCTTCCATTTAATACTGCTGAGGGTTCAGCATTTAAACGGGTGAGTATAAAGGCTCTTCAGAACTGGTAGGGGTTAAGGCACAGAGGTTGATATAACTCCAAAAATTGCAAACCAAACCCTGTGTTGGGCTCTGAGGGGTTGTGGCTCAATGGAAGAGCTTCTTTAGGTGATGTGAAAGACCTCAGTCCAAGATCCTGGAGAACCATAGAGAGGGGCCGTGGTAGAGCATTCGCTTGGCAAGCAGAAGGTTCCAGGTTCGATTCCTAGCTGAAAAGGATGAGGTGGTAGGTGATGGGAAAGACCTCTTCCAGAGGCCCTAGAGAGACGTTGCCAGTCTGAGTAGACAATACTGACCTTGATGGACCAAGGGTCTGAGTCAGTGTAGGGCAACACACAGTAGTGTGTGTGAAAACATGGGGCTCCAATGTTGTGACCCAAAATTGTCTATAGAGTCCAATGAGACAATGAGGGAGGAGGTTGGATGAATTTACAGCTCATTTATTTGATCAAAGAAGTGCAGCTGGGTTTTCCAAAATCCAGACTAGCAGAGTCGAAATAATGCTGAGGTGGGTCGTGCTGTTCGAATGACAGGCTCTTAGAATGTTCCACTTACTGAGAAGTGAAGGTATCTTATTCAGCCAATCATTGTGTAAGCAGGACTCAACAACTTTACTTACTTTTGAAAAGCAAGTCTTTTTATTGATATACTTCTAGTAAAATATATGTAAATGTAGATTATCAAGTCTTTAACACTTCTATAAAAACTCATGTAAAAATACAATGTATGTATTTCCATATATGCAGTAAATATATGCAATGTATGCAGTAAGAGCAAGCAAGTCTTACATACTATTCAGATTCAAAATCCAATTTATAAAATATAACAGTCAAATTATTCTGATTCAGTTTAAAGTATCTAATTCACAAAGTCTAGAGTAAAGTATATAATCCATACATACCATTCAGCCTTTTCTGAGAGCCTTTTGGAAGGTTCTAATTCTCAGGGCTTACTGGGGCTGTATTTATACTGTTTCTAGACTCATTAAGAGTAAAGAGAAATCTTTTATCCCCTCTTTCTTATCCATCAAGAGGGACACCTTTTATTCCCTCTATCATCAGGAGCAGTGCAGAAATGGCTTAGTAGCAGCTGCTCAGCTCCTTATGTCCATATATGGACTTCCTTTCCTTTCAGTCCACTTAGCTTAAAGTATAAACACTTATTTCTGATCTTCATGATCATGTTACATACTTAATTTTTATACCATCCTCTTCGTTAGGACAATACACATTAAATGAGACCATTTAGAAATCTGTAGCACAATATTTAACTGTATAACTCATAAAACACAATTATTGTTTACATTTGTCACTTCATAAACATCTGGTCAGTTGCATATCTTACAGAAAGCAAGAAAGGACATTATATCTTTGAGAGAACTTTAATGCCTTTTGAGCTATCATAGTTTAAGCTATTAATGCACTCTTAGCACATTAAGATATCTTGAGACGGGCAAAAGTGTTCTGCTTGTGAGATTCTGACATCTGGCAGCTGAGTCAGAAAGGTGATTTTAGTCACATCTTATTGATGGATAAGGAAAGTGCTCTATTCTTCCCCTTCAAGGATAAGATTAGGGTAACTTAGTTAGTTAGTTCTTGATAGAGCTGACCTTGAGAGAATTCGGTCAGTCTGTTCTAAGGACATTTGCATTACACAAGCATTTCATTATACAAGCCTCTGTAGCTTGTGGTCAGTTTGCATGTTATATTCAAGCTTTACATGTGGAATTACATGGAATTAATTCTGCACATGTTCACAAAATACCACATTTATGTCAGAGACAAGCGGGGTTAATGCATCAACCTTTATAGACTTTCAGCATTCCATTTTAATAAGGATACAATCGAGAACACATGATCATTACCTAATTAGCTTTTACTGCACCTACCTGGCACACATTTGATACAAGCTATGAATGAAAGCTTTATTCACTTGATAGTCCACAGTGTTCCAGAAGCGAGGGGAGGGCAAAGCGTTCGGAGCAATTGTCCTTGCAAGGAGTCAGCTCTTTTGGAGTAGGCACAGAGAGAAGGGAGGGGGGTTGGTGCAGCCAACCACAGAATATCAAGGAGCAGGGTTCTACTGTATTAGAATTAGTATTAGGGTTATTTCTCAATAATTAATTAATCATCTCAGAGATCTACGCTTAGACATCGTCTCTGATAACTTGCTTTTACAATATAAGATCCTTATAACAAGAGTAAGAAAAAGAAAAATTACTCCGTTTTCTTGAGATTTAGACAAGCCATTACCAAACACTTTTGCAGGCTCTGCCTACATTGGGGCCATTTTTCTTGCCTCATCCCCCCCTTTCCCCACAGCTGGCATTCTGCCCCTGCCCACCACACTAACGTTTTTAAAAACATGACTCCATGAAATATTAATATGACCTACCGTTAGTAGTGACTATCAGTATTAACAACACTATCAGGATATGGCTGTTATGGAGTTTGGAAACGTTTGGAAACAGGCTAAGCGTGATGTACCACATGCAATTTACTTAACCGTCCCAGAACTTAAGCTACTAGATCTCACCAAGGAGTCCACTTCTTCAGCTTGAATCCAGCATCCACCGGGACTTCTGGGGTTGACTCTCTGCAGCCACCACCTGGCCAAGACTGACAGGTGCGTCTCTCTGCTAGTAGTCTGGTCTCCAGAGGCTGTACTGCAGGCCTTTAAGGAACTCTTCTCCAGATTAGAAATCACTCGCCCCTCCCAAACCACCATGGAAGCAGGGAATCCTTGGGAAGTAAACTGGTTAGAAAGATGCCCAACTCAGCAAGTCCTGTTGTTTTCGCTGGTACTTTGGTAAGCTTGATCAAAGTTCTTGTAGAGTCGCAAACACACTCACACCCATTTCAAAAAACGGAAACGAACTAGTGGTATAAGTCACTGGTTACAAAAGGAAATGCATGCAGTGGATAACAAACATTTTCTTACAGAACTACTGAGAACGGGCCAGAAAATCAGGGGGATTAAAGGGCATTCTCTCCGCCAATCTCTAAACGTATCCCTGTAACATGGAAAAGACAGGCAGAATCATATTCATGGTTTCCTGCTCGGACTCTGTTCACATCTTTTGAGCTCTTTGATTGCCATCCTCTCTAACAACTGCCGATTAGCCTGTCCTCCGAGATTTCTGTAAAACCACTTTAAATCCATTTCAAGAAGTGACTGACACATCTTGGGGCACTGAAGACTATATATTAAGTATAAATAAAAAAGATGGACTCAGACCTCTCTGCTTGTATGTAACTCCAAGCACGCTGGAAAGGTTTAACCCTTGTTTTTATCAAAACTCCTGGTTTCAGCTCTGAATTGCTGCAGTCCGCTGTTTGAAATGTCTGGTGTGCTTCTGAAAGGACCACACTTCTCCAGCACCTTCCCTGTCTGTTTTTGTGGCATGTTCTTTTTCACCTTTGGGAGAGTTCTAACACTTGCCCTGTAGAGCCATAGTGCTATAGCGGACCAGTGCTGTAATGGCTCCACTGAAATGCGGAAATAAAGAGGTCATTTCGGAGGTGATTAATTCATATGGTTGCCATGAGTCAGAAGCAACTTGTTGGCACTTAACAGACACACACACACTGATGGGTCATGGGGTAATTCAATCACTTGTAAAAATGTGCCCTTGGGCATTTTTAGTTTTAAATGAAAATGATTTTTAAGTATTAATGTACGATGCCTTGAACTGCAAGGAAAAGCAGGATATTAAAGTTTTAATAAAACATATATATAAGGAAGTCTTGAGATTTCCACATTTGTCGTACACATTTCTTCTAAGAATTCCCCCCCCACACTGAATTTTTACAACTATCTTGCCTAAAGGGCATCCAAAGGGCTTCCAGGCCTAGTGTGGACTGGAACCCAGATCCACACAGTCATAAGTCAACACTCTGGCTATTCAACTCAACTGAGCCACATCATGAATTGGGGCAAACTGGGTCAGATTCCTGCTCAGAGGGGATGCTTATTAAATTTGCAGATGATACGAAATTGGGAGGGGTAGCAAATATGGTAGAAGACAGAGCCAGGATACAGGATGATCTGGACAGACTGGAGAATTGGGCTAAAACTAATAAAATGCAATTCAACAACGATAAATGTAAAGTTCTGCATTTAGGTAGGGAAAATCAAATGCATAAGTATAGAATGGGGGAGACTTGTCTCAGCAGTAGTGTGTGCAAAAAGGATCTTGCGGTCTTAGTAGACCGAACACTGAACATGAGTTAGCCGTGTGATGCGGTAGCTAAAAATGCAAATGCAACCTTGGGCTGTATCGACAGAAATATAGTGTCCAGATCATGTGAAGTGATCGTATCACTTTGCTGTGATTAGACCTCACCTAGAGTATTGTGTTCAGTTTTGGGTACCGCAATTTAAGAAAGATATAGACAAGCTAGAATATGTCCAGAAGAGGGCAACAAAGATAGTGAGGGGTCCGGAGACCAAGTCCTATGAGGAAAGATTGAAGGAGCTGGGTATGCTTAGCCTGAAGAGGAGAAGACTGAGAGGGAATATGATAACCATCTTCAAGTACTTGAAGGGCTATCATAGAGAAGATGGTGCCGAGTTGTTTTCTGTTGCCCAAGGAAATTGGACCAGAACCAACGGTTTGAAATTAAATCAAAAGAGTTTCCGACTAGACATTAGGAAGAATTTTCTAACAGTTAGAGTGGTTCTCAGTGGAACAGACTTCCTCGGGAGGTGGTAAGTGCTGAAGCGGGTCAGTGCCTTTCGAGTGACTAAGCTCTTAGAATTGACCCCTTCCTGAGAAGTGGTATGTTATCTTATTCAGTTAGTCACCTACTAAGCAGGACTCAACTACTTTACTTACTTGAAAAAGCAAGTCTTTTTATTGATGTACTCCAAGTAAATATGTAGATATGTGTATATGCAAGTATTACAAAGTCTTAAAGTTCAGTAACAATGTATACAGTATATAGTATACAGTAAAGCAAGCAAGTTCCACATACTATTCAGTTTTAAAATCCAACTCTTATAATTTAACAGTTAAAGAAGTCTGATTTAGTTCAAAGTATTTAATTCACACTTATCTAGATTAATATATTTGTAAAGCCATACATACCATCTTCTGAGACCCTCTGAGAGAGGTCTGAAGTTCCTGCCTTTCTGTACCTATATTTATACTGTTTCAATCGCCTCTAATGACGTTGATTTTGACAATCATAAAATTCTCATTTTTACTGCACATGCTCAGTGGCCTTCCTTTGTATGACCAAATATGGACTTCTTTTTCTGGCAGGGTCTTTTGCTATACTATAAACAACTAGTTTTGAGCTTTACAGTTTCTTTATATACTCAATTTTACCACCATTCTCATCTATAGCATAATAC
Organism: Euleptes europaea; assembly: GCF_029931775.1. Classification (NCBI taxonomy): domain Eukaryota; kingdom Metazoa; phylum Chordata; class Lepidosauria; order Squamata; family Sphaerodactylidae; genus Euleptes; species Euleptes europaea. Next base: position 4,531,365 of record NC_079316.1, read on the forward strand.
GGTGAGATTGAACCCATTCATTGATCAAGAGCATCATGTTTTCATGTTAAAATCATAACATACAATACCCTTTTCTGCACTCACATGGATAACTAATTGGATAATTAAGCACTCGTCGTCATTTGAGAAACCAATTCTTAAGAGACCTGTTCTTTGCACACAGTTTGACACTGAGAATTATAAGTTTCTAATTTCCTAAGAATTATACGTTTCTCATTTCCTGAGCTGGAAAAGGTCATAGAATGAGAAGAAAAAATACTGCTAGCAAATCTGTGCTGACAGCAGTTTTAGAAACACAAACCTCTAGCAAAGAATATACAGGTTTTTCTGTCCTCTTAAAATGAAATGGAAGCCTCTGCTGTATTGTTTGCAGTTCATATATGAATTTAGATTTTATATGAATAATTCTGCATATGTACACCAATATCATAGTATATGTGTTCCAATATGTCAAAGCCTGTAACAGTGCTCCTTCCCCGGAGGTTTTTAAGCAGAGGCTAGAAGGCCATCTGTCAGCAATGCTGATTCTATGACCTTCGGCAGATCATGAGACGGAGGGCACCTTGGCCATCTTCTGGGCATGGCGTAGGAGTCACTGGGGTATAGGTGGGAGGTAGTTTGGAATTTCCTGCATGTGCAGGGGGTTGGACTACATGACCCTGGTGGTACCTTCCAACTCTATGATTCTATGCTGGGTATCAATGATGGCATGAGGGGCCAGCTGCAGTGTCTGCAATATTTCTTTCTTGCAGCTTTATACACATTAAAAAATACATGCCACATTACATTAATGAAACCCCACTCATTAAAAAAAACCCACCAGAAACCAGAGAAAATAAAGTGTGAATTATCCCTGTAGAAGAATGTGGGCGTGGGTGGGGAGGACAACTGGGATTGGGAAATGGTGTCCCAGAGCATTCACCTGCCAACTCCATAGAGGCCTGCTCATTTCCACAATACGGATGTTGCTGGGTGGGGGGGATCTGACCCTTTTCAATTTACTGAGTTGTTAGGTTGGGAGACAAAACCTTTTCCTTTCAACCCAAATTAATCCTATTGCTGGAACTCTTTGGGCTTCAAAGTAGCAAGACCCCAAACAATGTGCAGCAGGCTGGACTGGGGAGGAATTAGGGATTTGGAATGCCTCTCAAGATCTCTTTGTCAGATAAAAATGGTTGTAAATTAAGGATGCCAGCTGTTCACAATAGGTGTATTCCAGTAGCAGATAGGCTGTAGATATCTGTTACCCTCAACTTGTCTATTTCCTCACGGGATTTGAACATAAGAAAGGCCATGCTGGGTCAGACAAGTGTCCATCAAGTCCAGCAGTCTGTTCACACAGTGGTCAACCAAATGCCTCTATTGTCTTAAAGCCTCCCAAGTTGGCAGCCATCACCACATCCTGGGGCAGGGTGTTACACAATTTAACTATGCGTTGTGTGAAGAAATACTTCCTTTTATCAGTTTTGAATCTCTCACCCTCCAGCTTCAGCAGATGACCCCGCGTATGAGAGAGGGTGAAAAGCTTCTTCCTGGAAAATAGACATGTTTTTGCCAGTTTTGCAGATGTCAGAAAGAGTTTGGGTGGCAGATAACTAAAATAGCAAGTTTCACAGAGGAGGGCAACCGCTAAAAAGGCCCTTCTTTGCATAACTACTTTCTGAGCCTCCAGTGCCTGGGCGTTCGAACATCCTCATCAGAACCAACTTATGTGGATTCTCTGAGGAATGGGAAGGTCAGATCTCTGCCTCAAACTCTTGCCACACATTTATGAAGTTTCGCCTCTGCTTGGATTCCTCAATGCTGAATGAGAAAGCCAACAGGAGCTGAAAAGCATCCGGTTTGGGCAGACTCATTGCAAATGGACAAAAGGAAAATTGCTTCTGATTGCCCACAGGGGAATTGGGTAGACTTGAAAGGGGATGGTAAAGTAAAGTGGGATAGCCACCTAAGGATGCCCAAGGGGAAATGCAAGGCAAGTCAAAAGACAGAAACAGTGTGGAGGTGTTTCTATGCTAATGCTAGAAGCCTCCAAGCGAAAATGGGGGAGTTAGAGAGCATGGTTTTAAAGATAAAACAGACCTGGTGGAAGGGAAAGAACCAGTGGAATACGGTCATCCCTGGATACAAACTCTATTGAAATGACAGGGAAAGGCAGATTGGAGGGGGTATTGCTATGTATATCAAGGAAGGCATAGCGTCTATTAAACTAGAAACCATATAAAAAGCAGATTCGTCCACAGAATCCTTGTGAGTGACGATTCCGGGCCCCAAAGGTAATTTAGTACTGGGGACATTCTACTGACCCCCTGACCGAAAAGCTCAGGGTGATCTAGAGATGGAGAAGGTCCCAGGTTCAATCCCCAGCAAAAAAAAAAAAAAAAAAAGCAACCAAAATGATCAGGGGGCTAGAGCAACTGCCCTATAAGGAGCGGTTAAAATGCTTTGGGCTGTTTAACAGGGAAAGAAAGCGGTTAAGGAGAGACATGATAGGTCTATACAATTAGTGGATTGTATAAGGAGAGAGTGGACAGGGAGAAGCTTTTCTCCCTCTCTCATGACACTACAGCGTGGGATCATCTGCTGAAGCTGGAGGGGGAGAGATTCAAAACAGATAACAGGAAATATTTCTGATGGCTGCCAACTTGGAAGGCTTTCAGAGAAGAAGAACTGTTGGTTTTTATATGCCAACTTTCTCTACCGCTTAACGCAAAATTTAAACTGGGTTACAATCACCTTCCCTTTCTCTCCCCACAATAGACACCTGTGAGGTAGGTGAGGCTGAGAGGGCTCTTCAGAGAACTGTGACTAGCCCAAGGTCACCAGCTGGCTTCATGTGGGAAGGGACATGTTCACGGAGGATAGGGCTATTCAAGGTTCTGGTCATGATGCATACCTATTCTCTCCAGCATCAGAAGAGCATGCCTACTATATTAGGTGCTGTGTGGATCACAAGCCAGGATAATGCTGCTGCAGTTGTCTTGATTGTGGGCTTCCTGGTTCGCCAGCATGTCTTTTCTTATGTTCTTATGAGATATGAGCTGGTCTTAAATCTCCTTCCACCCTCAGAGCCCATCCTTCTTTTCTTCCCTTGGTATCTACAGGAGGCTTCAATCATGGCTAAAGCTTTTCCACAGTCCCAGCATTTACACCATTGTCCCCCACACAGGGTAAGTTTTCTGTGCAGAGGCAAGCTCTTTACAAGAGATTATATGGCTTCAGACCCTTCCATGGTCTGAGGTTGTCTTTGAGATTTGAAATAAGAGAAAAGCTCTTTTCCCAGGCTAAGCAGTTACATGGTTCCTCCTGATGTGGGGTTTTGGATGTTCTTGAAAATTGCCGCACTGATTGGATTTCTTTCCACACACGGAGCATTTAAAAGATGCCCTGATGTGGGTTCTTAGGTGCTGTTGAAGAGAGCCACTGTGACTGAATCTGCTTCCCACTCTCAGCATTCAAAAGGCTTCTCCCCTGTGTGGGTTCTTAGGTGCTTTTGAAGACTGCCACTGTGACTGAATCTCTTGCCACACTCTGAGCATTCAAATGGCTTCTCCCCTGTGTGGGTTCTTTGGTGCTGTTGAAGATTGCTACTGCAACTGAATCTCTTTCCACACTCTGAGCATTCAAAAGGCTTCTCCCCTGTGTGGATTCTTACATGCTCTTGAAGATTGCAACTCTGACTGAATCTCTTTCCACACTGTGAGCATTCAAAAGGCTTCTCCCCTGTGTGGGTCCTTAGGTGTAGTTGAAGATGGCCACTCTGACTGAATGTCTTTCCACACTCTGAACATTCAAAAGGCTTCTCCCCTGTGTGGCTCCTTAGGTGCTGTTGAAGAGTGTCACTGCGACTGAAACTCTTTCCACACCCTGAGCATTCAAAAGGCTTCTCCCCTGTGTGGGTTCTTAGGTGCTGTTGAAGATGGCCACTGTGATTGAATCTCTTTCCACACTCTGAACATTCAAACGGTTTCTCCCCTATATGGGATCTTACATGCATTTGAAGATGGCCACTCTGACTGAATCTCTTTCCACACTCTGAGCATTCGAAAGGCTTCTCTCCTGTGTGGGTTCTTTGGTGGTTTTGAAGACTGCTACTGTGACTGAATCTCTTTCCACACTCTGAGCATTCGAAAGGCTTCTCTCCTGTGTGGGTTCTTTGGTGCTCTTGAAGATTGCTACTACAACTGAATCTCTTTCCACACTCTGAGCATTCGAAAGGCTTCTCTCCTGTGTGGGTTCTTTGGTGCCTTTGAAGACTGCTACTTTGACTGAATCTCTCTCCACACTCTGAGCATTCGAAAGGCTTCTCTCCTGTGTGGGTTTTTTGATGCTGTTGAAGACTGGCACTCTGATTGAATCTCTTTCCATACTCTGAGCTTTTGAATGGCTTTTCCCCTGTGTGGGTTCTTCGGTGCAATTGAAGATGGCCACTCTGACTGAATGTCTTTCCACACTCTAAGCATTCATAAGGCTTCTCCCCTGTGTGGGTTCTTAGGTGCTGTTGAAGATGGCCACTGTGACTGAATCTCTTTCCACACTCTAAGCATTCATAAGGCTTCTCCCCTGTGTGGGTTCTTAGGTGCTGTTGAAGATGGCCACTGCGATTGAATCTCTTTCCACACTCTGAGCATTCATAAGGATTTTCCCCTGTGTGGGTTGTTTGGTGCTGTTGAAGATGGCCACTACGAATGAATCTCTTTCCACACACTGAGCATTCAAAAGGCTTCTCCCCTGTGTGGGTTGTTAGATGCACTTGAAGACTCTGATTGTGACTGAATCTCTTTCCACACTCTGAACATTCAAAAGGCTTCTCTCCTGTGTGGGTTGTTAGATGCACTTGAAGACTCTGACTGTGATTGAATCTCTTTCCCCACTCTGAACATTCAAAAGGCTTCTCTCCTGTGTGGGTTGTTAGATGCACTTGAAGACTCTGACTGTGACTGAATCTCTTTCCACACTCTGAACATTCAAAAGGCTTCTCTCCTGTGTGGGTTCTTAGGTGCTGTTGAAGACTGCCATTGCGACTGAATCTCTTTCCACACTGTGAGCATTCAAAAGGCTTCTCCCCTGTGTGGGTTCTTAGGTGCTGTTGAAGACTGCCATTGCGACTGAATCTCTTTCCACACTGTGAGCATTCAAAAGGCTTCTCCCCTGTGTGGGTTCTTAGGTGCTGTTGAAGACAGCCACTCTGACTGAATCTCTTTCCACACTCTGAACATTCAAACGGTTTCTTCCCTGTGTGGGATCTTACATGGATTTGCAGAGAGCTACTGCAACTGAATCTCTTTCCACACTCCAAGCATTCAAAGGGCTTCTCCCCTGTGTGGGTTCTTAGGTGCTGTTGAAGATTGCCACTGTCACTGAATCTCTTTCCACACTCTGAGCATTCAAACGGTTTCTCCCTTGTGTGTATTCGTTGGTGCACAAGGAGCTGTGATCTGTATTTGAAATACTTTCCACACTGAAAGCATTTATGTGCCCTCATTAGACTATGTTTGGGGGAAAGTGCATTAATCTTTCTTCCATTAGTGAACATCTTTGCACTCTCTGAGCAGATCAATGGCTTCTCTCCGGAATGAATCCTTTGGTGTTGAAAAAGGTCTGATTTCTGTGAGAAGCTCTTGCCACAGTCTGAGCTGCTAGGTTTCTCTCCTGCATGTGTTCTTTGATGCCTAAGGAGCTCTTCTCTGCAAAGGAAGCTCTTTCCACACTCCAAGCTTTGATGGGTCTTCTTTCCTTGGTGCATTTGCAAATGGATATGACACTGGGGTTGATCTGAGAAGTTCATTCCACACTCCAAGCACTTATATGCTTCCTCCACCATATGGATTAGTTTGCAGAAATCCTGCCCCTGGCCAGGAATGGCTTTATCCCTCTTCTCGACCATGTGACATCCTTTCCGCCTCTTAGGTCTGGCTTGATTCTTGATGGTTCTTTTCTTATCTTTATTCTGGACTGTATCTGGCAATACCTGATGCGGTTCCTCATCCCCCCCATTCCACTGATCACACCCTGCTGGAATAAAAAGAGAGATCCCATTAGCACCACACAAGGAGGTCTGAACTTCCCTTGAAGTTCCATCCATGCTCAAAACATTGCAGTGAATTTTTCCTGCTGTACGTTGAAGAGTACATTAACAGACACTTAAAAAGGACATGAAACCCTGCTGCATCAGAAAGGCTTGGTTTGCAGTCTAATGATTTATACTGCTCCTCACCTGAGTGAATTCTTTGATGTGAAGTAAGGGCTGGTTTCTGACTGAAGGTCTTTCCACACTCCACGCGGGCATATGGTTTCTCTCCTGAGGGAATTTGACTCATGGAAACAACATTGAAGGTCTTTCCAAAGGCCACACTTCCATGTTCATTTTCCCTGGAGCAGATTCTCTGGTTAGCACAAAGGCCTTCATTCCTTCTTGTTTCGATTGACCTTTCTTTGTGGACTGGAATTTCACAGAAATTCTCCTTGGGATGGAATGGGCTTATTCCTCCTCTTACCTGTGCACCTTCCCTCCTGCCTCTGTGGTCCATCTCCAAAGTTTTCTTTGGTGTCTTCACTCTTGACTCCTTCCAAAGAGAATCCCTGGTGTCCCCCAAGCATCTCTTCTACATGTGATGCTGGAAGAAACAAAGAGGTCCAGTCAGCACCTATGCAAGAAACCAAACCACCCATCAGGCACTACTCATTAATGGAGACAGATCATGATAGGTAGCCATGTTAGTCTGTCAATAGCAGTAGAAAAGAACAAGAGTCCGGTAGCACCTTAAAAAGTAACAAAATTTCTGGCAGGGTATGAGCTTTCCTGAGCCACAGCTCACTTATTCTGATACCCATCTCACGAAAGCACAGATCCTGCCAGATTTCCATTTATTTACTAGCTCCTTTGACCAAAGTCTTGAGCTTAACCATAACAATATTACATAATACAACACCAAATAATCAATTTACAATACCCAACAGATACTTAAGGTTAAAACACAGTAGAAAACAATTACTAAACATAGCATCACTAATAACATAACAATATATTCCCCCTGAACCAGCCTCATTGATCTGAAATCATTCAAATCACAAAATTTGTTTCAACATTCAACTTGCAGCTTACATGCTTATTTTATTTTGACGTTTGAGAGACATCACCTCGCCAAAAATCTTGCAACAGAACTAGTGATATCAGGGTGAATATCTCCCATTATGTGGGATATCACCCAGGACTCCAAGGGAAGTTTGTATTTAGACAATATTGGGGTGATCCAACGCAACCGAGGAGCTGACCAGTGCTGACAAAACAATAAGAGATGGTGTAGAGTCCCAATATCTCCAGATTTACATTCACAAACTTGATCTGAGTAGGGAATTTTCGCAAAACGACCTGACGTCTCTGCAGCTGGATAAGCATTTAGTCTAGCAAGCATAAAGGCATGTCTATGGCCTGGGATTGTCAGCAAGCTCACATAAGAGGGCACGGTCTCAGGCGGGGGAGATCCTGCCAGAAATGTTGTTAGTCTCTAAGGTGCTACTGGACTCTTGCCCTTTTCTACTGCTCATTAATGGGTGTGCATTTCCTTTAGAGAAGCTCTTTGGAGAAGCTTCCTTTGGAGAAGCTCTATTCTCTCGGCCAAAACAAGACCAGGAGCCGACTGAGGTACAGAAACAGAATCAAAAGTCTAATTGCAACGTTCCAGCGACTCTCACGTAGAGACAAAGAGAACTATTATAATAACCAGTGTAAAGAAATAGAAGAGAACAACAAAAAAAGGAAGAACAAGAGATCTTTGGTTCTTGTAGGTTATTCGGGCTGTGTAACCGTGGTCTTGGAATTTTCTTTCCTGACGTTTCGCCAGCAACTGTGGCAGGCATCTTCAGAGTCTACTCTGAAGATGCCTGCCACAGTTGCTGGCGAAACGTCAGGAAAGAAAATTCCAAGACCACGGTTACACAGCCCGAATAACCTACAAGAACCAATGAACTCTGACCGTGAAAGCCTTCGACAATAACAAGAGATCTGTTCCACAAGATCCAAGAAATCAAAGGGAAATTTAAAGCATGGTTAGGCATGTTGAATGATCAGCATGGAAATACATTAACTGAACAGGACAAAATAAAGAAAAGGTGGGAACAATACACTGAAGAACTATACAGAAGAGATGAAAGGATGACAGATTCTTTCCAAGAAGCATCTTTTGAAGAAGAACCTACACTTTTAGAAAGTGAAGTGAAAGCTGCACTGAGAGCAATCGGGAGAAACAAATCACCAGGAGCAGATGGGTTATCAATAGAGCTATTCCAAGCCACAGAAATGGAGTCCATCAAAACCTTTTTTTTTTAAAATAATTTTTTAGGGAATACAGAAAGGAATGAAGGGGAAGGGGAAAAGTTTGCATCCGTTTGCAATAAACGACAAAGTTAAATATTTGTCAGATTGCACAGAGAAGCCATTGAAATTCATAAACATCAGCACAACTTTAACAGAAAAGAGGAGAGTTTAAGAATGAATAAGGCTTGGCTTCCTGTTCTGAAAACCTCCAGACTAACAAAGACAACATTCAACAATAGCCATGCAGATTAGCTTTGGATTACACACATTAACAGATCACTTCAGGATATAATGGTTCCATATTACCATACCATACCCTCATTAGCACATTATCTTGATACTTACAGGACAATGATTAGCACATTACTTTTGCAGGACAGTACTCAGCTCAAACCCAACCCCTTTCTGACTATATATTACTCTTCCTACACACTTGACACTGAGAGACACTGTCCTTCAGTGTTACTACTCTGAAGATGCCTGCCACAGTTGCTGGCGAAACGTCAGGAAAGAAAATTCCAAGACCACGGTTACACAGCCCGGATAACCTACAAGAACCAACAAACGACATTGTCTCAAACATTGATATACACACATAGATTATACTTAGTACCTGGATTATGTTATACTTATTGTAGTTATTACTGCTGATTCAAAATGTTAATTTCTATTCTATTTTTACTCAATAAAAAGTAGTCATGTATATTTTTGGGCATAATAAGCAGCCAGTAATATCACTAAGATAATATTTAAGATAAACCGTGGTCAATTTCTCTAAAAAGTCATCTTTAAAGTATGTATACACATAAGTAACTTTTACTGACATGAAAAGGAGAAAGATTATATCAAAGTTAAATATTTGACGATATATAAGTATACCATGGTAACCATTTCTCATTAAATTAAAATAAAATCTCAACATTTTGTGGTTCGTCTAAATTCATAAAGTAAGTCATCTTAGCCATATTTGCATATTCCAGCATCTTTTCTTTCCATTCATCTATTTCTGGTAGAGCCGCCTGTCTCCATCTCCTTGCAAGAACAACTCTTGCAGCCGTTGTGGCATATTTAAGCAAGTCTTTATATTTTTCTGGTAAATCTGATGGTACTATGCTCAGTAGAAAAATTTTGGGATCCAGGCTGAGTTTTAAATTGAACATTGTATCTCACCACAGATCTTTTTCCAATACACTTGTAGTTTGGGGCACGTCCACCATACATGAAAGAAGGAGCCATCTGTTTCTCGACATATCCAACATGCCTCCTCTTTTTTATTCACTTGTTGCATGTGAGAGATCATGTTGGGGGTGATATACTATCTATAATACATCTTGTACCAATTTTCTTTTACTTCCTGACTTGCAGTGTATTTTAGTTCTTGTGTATATTGTTTTTCCCATGCTTCCATGGTTATCAGTTCTCCAAAATCCTGCATCCATTTTATCATGTTAACTTTGACCTGTTCAGTTTCTGAATCATATTTTAGTAACAACTTATAAATTTCCCCCAGAAAATGTCAATAGTTCTTAGTTATAATTGTTTCAAACTCTGTTAAGTCTCTCATAACTCCAATTTTTGAGCTGTCCTGTTTGAAACAGGATTTTAATTGTAGATATGTCAACCAGTTGACGTTCTTATGTTCCTTTTGAAGGACCGGAAAACTTTTAATCTCCCCTTCAGAATTCATCAATTCTTGATAGGTTATGTACGGCACGTTTGGATCAGCATCGTCTAGGTATGCTTCTGTTGGGGACATAATCGATGGCGGGGAATAGCTTATTCTTTTCTTGTATTTATTCCAAACTTTCAGAAGTGCTGGTTTAATATTACAATCTTCTAACAGTTTTTTTTTTATTGAAGATGGGATGTAGAGCTCCATAACACCTTATGGAAAACTTGTTGTAAATCAGCTCTTTCCAACGTAATATTTATGTTCTTTGGCTGTAAATCAGCTCTTTCCAACATAATATTTCTGTTCTTTGGCTGTTTAATCCAATCTGTTATCCATGTTAAACACGCAGCATGATAGTACAATTTGAGATTTGGTAGTGCTAGTCCGCCTCTTTTCTTGTCATCTTGTAATACCTTAAATCTTACTCTTGGTTTCTTCCCATTCCAGACAAAGTGATTTGATTGTCTTTGCCAGCCCTCTATCCTTTTGTCGGTAAGACTTACTGGAAGAAATTGAAATAGAAGTTGAGTCTGGGCAGTACATTCATCTTAATTGTGGATATTCTTCCTAGCCAGGAGATATTCATCTTGAAAGCTGCACTGAGAGCAATCAGGAGAAACAAATAAAAAGGAGCAGATGGGTTATCAATAGAGCTATTTCAAGCCACAGAAATGGAGTCCATCAAAATTTTGACAAGAATATGCCGACAGATACGGAAAACAAAACAAGGGCCCACAGACCAGAAACGATCCATTTACATTCCAATTCCCAAGAAAGGAGACATCAAAGATTGCTGCAATTATCGGACCATCACATTAATTTCTCACGCAAGTAAGGTGATGCTCAAAATCTTACAGCAAAGGCTGTTACCATATATGGAACGAGAAATGCCTGATGTTCAAGCTGGATTCAGAAAAGGATGTCATGGGCAAAAAGATAAATGCAATATAAAAGATTATAGAAATACATGGAACAAATGGATTTGTAGAATTTTCCTATTTAAAGTTAATAAAACAAGATTAGAGGCTTGTCTTTTATTTGTAACTAGGCAAGCTTAGACATGCCTGACCATGTAACTCCTTTTGGAATCCAGACTTCTCTGAAATCCTACTCTGTTGAAAAACTGGTTTCTGAAATCCTATTCTTTTTAGAAAACCAAGTTTCTGGAATCCAAGTTGTTACTAGCAATGACTGCATAGAGCTGGAAATCCAAGCATAGAGCTGGAAATCCAAGCATAGAGCTGTGACTGATTGAAAACATTATCAAACAGTGTTGTATAAGTTGTTTTAAGTTTAAAAATGAATAATTACAGTAGAATGTTAGTAAATATATTTCTGTTAGCATACTCTTTAAGAGATGTAAAATGCTGGTATATTTATCCATTATAAAGGTATAATAAGACACAAACTGACTGTTAAGCATATGTGGATATGTTCAGGAAAAGGAAGTCCTCATATGGTAGCCTGCAAGAATACAGTAGAAGGAAGTCCTTATATGGTATCCTGGATTTACTGGATTCATACAGCAGTTGTACGCGAACTCAGAGTACATCTCACAGATCCGATCAGATAAAAAATCAGGAAACCCAGATCTCACATATAAAAGAAGGGCTCTTCTAGCCTAGAGTTAGAGTTCCTAACAGGTTAGTACCCTCTGGCCTAAATGGATCTCTCCAACCCTTGCATGGGATGTAAGCTCTCAGACCATGATCCTTGAGTGGATTGAAGCTCTTAGAGCTTTCCAGTCCTCATGGTCTGGAGGAGCTTAGATCCTTCCAAGTCTTTGTGTAGACATGGAGGTTCTAAGAGCTCCCTATAGATCTCTCCATCCCTTGTATGGAGACACTGAGATCTCCTTAATTCTAGCATGGATTAAGGAGTTTTCACTAAGATCTATCTAGCCCTTGCATGGACACTTCAATCCTTATAGACATGTAAGTTCCCTTAGACTAAAGTTTTACACAGGACTCTTTAGTCTTTGCATGGATTAAAGCAGGGGTGGGGAACCTTTTTTCTGCCAAGGGCTGTTTCGATATTTGTAATATCATTCGGGGCCCACACAAAATTACCAACTTAAAAATTAGCCTGCTATAATTAATTAATCAATTAAACATTAATTAACTTTAAACCGCGGCGCAGCAAGCACACGGGGGGAGTGGAGGGTGGCAAGCACAAAGGGGGCGGGGGGCATGGAGGGTGGCAAGCTCACGGAATGGAGGGTGGCAAGCTCACAGGGGAATGGAGGGTGGCAAGCTCGTGGGGGAGAGAATGGAGGGTGGCAAGCACAAAGGTGGCGGGGGGGAGAATGGAGGCGGGAGCTTTGCCCCCCAGGGAACTTTATGCTGCGGCACGGCAAGCACAAGAGGGGGGATGGAGGCGGGAGCTTTGCCCCCCAGGGAACTTTATGCTGCGGCACGGCAGGCACAAGAGGGGGGATGGAGGCGGAAGCTTCGCCCCCCAGGGAACTTTATGCCGCGGCGTGGCAAGTACAAGAGGGGGGGATGGAGGCGGGAGCTTCGGCCTTCCAGGGAACTTTATGCCGCGGCGCGGCTAGCACAAGAGGGGGAGGGAATGGAGGCGGGAGCTTCGCCCCCCCCAGGGAACTTTATGCCGCGGCGCAGCTAGCACAAGAGGGGGGAACGGAGGCGGGAACTTTGGCCGCCCCAGCAGCTACAAGCCACGGAATGGGGTTGCAGCTGGGGGAGCGCGAGGTGAGGGCCGCATAGGGGCCCACCGAGCCGGTAGCATACCACCCACTCACCTGGAAAAAGCTGGTAGGTTGCAGGGGAAGGGGCCAGATGCATATGTTCTCTCTCACAAGGAACAGAAAACAAGCAACAGGAAGCCAGGAGACTTGGGGGAAACGCCCCCAAAATCATCCAATCAGCCTTCAGTTTTTTTGTGCCTGCGCTCCTGCTTCCCAGTGAAGCCTGAAATGCCGAGAGGAGGGCCTGGCTAGCGATAGCTAGCTCAGTGGAGCTCTCGGCCTCAGCAGGTGGGCTGTGGAGTTCCCGGCCCCGGCAGGTGGGCCGGGGGCCGGACAAAATGATCTCGCGGGCCGGATCCGGAGGTTCCCCACCCCTGGATTAAAGGTTCATGGAACTTTCTGGCTCTTGCCTGAACTAAAGATTCACACACAGCTCTCTCTGATCTTGACAAAAACAGAGCGTCTCAGTTCTTAAATGAACTCAGAAAATACTCAGGGATTTCTCTGGTCTTTACATACACCAAAGATACTCAGAAACTCCAATAACTCTAAAGGTTTTAAACTCTTAGGATGTGTAAAACTTTAAGACTTTAAGAGTTTGAACTGGGGAGTTTCACAGATGACATGATTGGGTGAAGTATGCCTACTTCTTATAATGATATTCTAGATACTTTGAATTAAGATACTTTTAACTAAATCAAATCTTATTTACTGAACTAACCATTTTTACAGATTTCTGTAACTGTTATACTTTCTGAATGAAATATTATTACTGTTTTAAGGGTTGAAATTCTCAGCTAAGGAAAAATAGAGATTGTTTAAGATTGCTTGCAACATGAACATGTTTTAAGAATCATAATGTCTACACTTTTGTAATATTTAAAAACTTTGTAACCATCTACATATATATACTTCCTTATGTTAATACATACAATGACACATTTTACATGTTTATGAAGCAATTCAATAAAAAGTAAGAAAGCAGTTGAGTCCTGCTTATTAGGTGTCTAACTGAATAAGATAACATACTTCTTCTCAGCGGAAGATGATTTAAGAAGCTTCCCCTACAGTCGAGTCTCTAAAGACCACCAGTCAAACTTTGCCGGAATGTGTCTGGCAAAATTTGCCTTCAAATCACATCTCTACATTCTAAATGATTCCTCAAAAAAGTGACAAACACCGCTCACCAGGGAAGGATTATAAAGTGGGGGATATGGTTTACATGTCCACCAAGAATCTGCGGTCCAACCTCCCGTTAACAAACTCAGTGCCAAGTACGTGGGACCGTTTCCTATTTCTTGAGTCAGCCTGAGCCTTGTATTTACGTTTGGCCCGTTCTAGATTTTTAATCAGCCAGGGCCTGGTTGTTTGAATAGTGTGTACCCAGTCGGCTACACCTTCGCCCCCCTCCTCCCCCGAGATATCATAGTGGCCAATGGGACCGAAGTCCTGACCATATACGGCCCGGAAGGGGCTATACCCAGTGGATTGATGAACAGCATTATTGTATGCATATTCAGCAAAGGGTAACAATTCAACCCAATCATCTTGATGGAAGTTAACATAACAACGTAGATAGCATTCTAACACAGCATTAACCCGTTCCGTCTGGCCGTCGGTTTGGGGATGGAAGGCACTTGAGAGACCTTGTTCTACCCCCACAAATTTTAAGAAAGCTTTCCAGAATTTAGCTACATATCTACTTCCGCGGTCGCTGACTATCTTGCGTGGAAAGGAATGTAGTCGGAAGACATGTGACACAAAGAGGCGGGCCAGTTTCAGAGCGGATGGGATACCTGCGCAAGGGACAAGATGAATCTGTTTAGAGAATAGGTCAGTGATTACCCAAAGTACAGTTTTTCCCTCGCTGAGGGGGAAGTCAGTCATAAAATCCATTGCGATTACTTCCCAAGGTCTAGTGAGGGTCTCTAACAGTTGCAATAATCCGGGAGGTTTACCTTGGGACCTTTTAACAGTAGCGCAGACTGGGCAACTGCGGATGAACGAATCCACGTCAGTTCGCATGCCCGCCCACCAAAACTGTCTCCGTAACGAATGTAACGTTTTTAGAAATCCAAAGTGTCCCGCGGTCTTGGCTCCATGGACTAGCTGTAGTACTTCCTTCCGTAGTCCTTTAGGCACATATAGCTTAGAATCTTTGTACCACAAACCTTCACGTTCAGTCAGAGTGGTGGGGAGGGTTTGCGCAGAGAGTTCGGCTTGGCAATTGGACCGAAGTGAGGTCAAAAAAGAGTCTGTTAGACCCACCCCATCCGGCAGTGTGGGCTCCTGCCTGTGTTCCACCGCACCCAAAATAATAGGCATGCTCCTCTGATACTAGAGAGAATACGTATGCAGCATGACTAGTATCCATTCTAACTAACAGCCATGAATACCCCTCTCCTCCATGAATATGTCCACTCCCCTCTTAAAGCCCTCCAAGCTGGTAGCCATCACCACATCCTGGGGCAGGGAGTTCCACAATTTAACTATGCGTTGTGTGAAAAAATACTTCCTTTTATCTGTTTTGAATCTCTCACCCTCCAGCTTTAGCAGATGACCCCGTGTTCTAGTATTATGGGAGAGGGAGAAAAACCGCTCCCTGTCCACTCTCTCCAAACCATGCATAATTTTATAGACCTCTATCATGTCTCCCCTCAGCCGCCTTCTTTCCAAGCTAAACAGCCCTAAGCGTCTTAACCGCTCTTTAGGGAAGAGTCCCTAAAGATTGGGGGCTGGCAATAGTTTTCCCATTCTATAAAAAAGGTAGTAGGAAGGACCCGTCCAACTATAGGCCTATTAGTCTCCTAAGCGTCATTAGCAAATTATATTCAAGACATTTGCTAGACAAATTAACTCTCCGGCTCACCCAAGAGGATATTTTAGCAACAGTACAGGCAGGCTTTAGGGAAGGGAGAGCTACAATAGAGCACCGCCTTGTCCTTCAACCTCTTGCAGACAAATACTCTAATAAGGGAAATTCCTCCTTATATGTGGCATTCATTGATTTCAGGGCAGCATTCGATTCGATCTCCAGACCTTTCCTTTGGGACAAACTTGAAGCCACAAACATAGACAAAAGGCTCCTGATGTTGCTGAGAGCCCTGCACGAACATACAGCACTGACAGTCAGGTGTGATAGAGGAAGACATCTTACTGCCCCCATAAACTCCTATTGAGGTGTTAGGCAGGGTTGTCTTCTCGTCCCCCAACTTTTTGCCTACGATATAAATAATCTAGTTAACACACTGAAAGCACCAGATTTGCATCCTCCTAAACTGGCGGACAGGCATATTCATATACTGCTCTATGCCGACGATGCGGTAATTCTTTCAAGAACCCCAGTTGGTCTCAGGAGGGCGCTTATGAGAGTGGCAATGTTTTGCAAGAAAGAACGCCTGATGATCAACTACAATAAAACAAAAGTCATGGCCTTTGGTAGACATCCCAAATATAGGAGGTACATAAGAACATAAGAAAGGCCCTGCTGAATCAAACCAGGGCCCATCAAGTCCAGCAGTCTGCTCACAGTGGCCAACCAGGTACCTCTAGGAAGCCACTAACAAGACGAGTGAAGCAGCACCATTAATGTGGAACATTAATGGCCACAGGCTGGAACAGGTCACCCAATATAAATATCTCGGAACGACAATCCAGGCATCTGGATCCAAGTTGGCCCATAATACTCATGTAGCCAATTTGGGGGAAAGGTCAGCCCGTTTGATAATCAATTTCCTCCGGACCAAAGGGGCACATTACATTCCAGCAGCACTCAAACTTTATCAGGTGAAAACCCTAGCACAAATGCTATATGGAACACAACTCGACTCCTCACCCTCTAGTCTTACTCCCATTGAACGTGTGCAATCTAAGTTCCTTAGAGCTGTCCTGCAATTGCCAAGATGTGTTCCAAATGCTCTGATACGTTTAGAAACTGGCATGATGAAGGTGGAGGCAAGGATTGTTCTGTCCTCGATCTTTCTCTGGATGAAAATTAACTTCAACCCTAATGGTCTTCTCCCACTGATCCTATGTGACTCCTTTAGATCCAGATGGGGGACAGCCATAGATATCAAATTAAACAACTTGGGCTTTACACCCCTAGCTTTACTTCAGTTAGGGTGGGAACAAGCTAATTTAATTATATCCCAAAGGATCAAAGACATCGAGAGACAAACAGATCTAGCGAGGGCGCCACTATTCACTGCACCCCTCCATACTAAATACATCCTAGCACCAGCAGCCTATCTCCACTATTTAGAGATAAACAATTATAGAAGGGCCTTTACCCTGGACAGATGTGCAGCCTTACCCTCTGCTTTGCTTGAGGGGAAATATAAGAAGACACCCTGGGAAGAGAGACTCTGCCCCTGCAAATCAGGGGACTTAGAAACTGTTGAGCATGCCCTCCTGAACTGCAATTTCTATACATTACCCCGTTCGAAGTTTATTGAGCCCCTCTTATCGAGATTGAGACCTGACAGGGCAGGTGAAAGGTTTGAGATGTTCCTGTGTTTGTGTAAAGTGCCGTCAAGTTGCAGTCGACTTATGGCGACGGGGTTTGCATGGCAACAGACTAACAGAGGTGGTTTGCCAGTGCCTTCCTCTGCACAGCAATCCTGGTATTCCTTGGTGGTCTCCCATCCAAATACCAACCAGGGCTGACCCTGGTTAGCTTCTGAGATCTGACGAGATCAGGCTAGCCTGAGCCATCCAGGTCAGGGGAGATGCTCCTACAAGGGGGTAATCTTTCAACCACTCTTCAGGTTGCGAAATTTTGTTTAGCAGCAATGAAAATTCGTCGCCTTAGAACAGCGCAACTGACAGATGTGTCCCAGCTGTAATTCCTTTTTAAATGTTTTAAAAATATTTTAAGACTCGGACTGTAATTCTATGATTGTAAGAATCTATTAGTTCATGCTTTTCGTTTTATCATGTTTTGACTGGCTAAGTGCCGCAAATAAATTATCTATCTATCTATCTATCTACCTACCTACCACTTCTTCTTAGGAAGGGGTCAATTCTAAGAGCATAGGCACTGAAACGCACTGAGCTGCTTCAAGGAAGAGGCATTAGAGATCATATTGCAAATACATGTTGGTTACTGGAGCATACGAGAGAATTTCAGAAGAAAATCAGCTTGTGTTTCATAGATTACAGCAAAGCTTTTGACTGTGTGGATCACTAAAAGCTATGGCTGGTTTTAAAGGAAATGGGTGTGCCACTACATCTGATTGTTTTGATACGCAACCTGTACTTTAGTCAAGAGGCCACAGTTAGAACTGAATATGGAGAAACGGAATCGTTTCCAGTTGGCAAAGGTGTCAGACAAGGATGTATTTTATCTCCCTATCTCTTCAATCTATATGTGGAACATATCATTAGGAAAGCTGGATTAGATTTAGATGAAGGTGGAGTGAAAATTGGAGGGAGGAACATTAATAATTTGAGATATGCCGATGACACTACATTATTGGCAGAAAATAGTGAAGAATTGAAACAACTACTACTGAAAGTTAAAAGAGAAACTGCCAAAGCAGGACTACAGCTGAACATCAAGAAAACAAAAGTAATGACTACAGGAGAATTACACAATTTTAAGGCTGACAATGAGGAGACTGAAATTGTTCAAGACTTTCTATTCCTTGGCTCCACCATCAGCCAAAAGGGAGACTGCAGCCAAGAAATCAGAAGGAGATTGAGACTGGGAAGGGCAGCCATGAAGCAGCTAGAAAAGATTCTGAAGTGTAAGGATGTGTCACTGGCCACCAAGACTAGATTAATTCATGCCATCCTATTCCCTATTACTATGTATGTGAAAGCTGGACCATTGAAGAAAGCTGATAGGAAGAAAATAGATTCCTTTGAAATGTGGTGTGGGAGGAGAGTGTTATGGATACCGTGGACTGCCCAAAAAAAAAAATCAGTGGGTTACAGATCCAATCAACCCTGAACTGACCCGAGAAGCTAAAATGACTAAACTGAGACAATTGTATTTTGGTCATATCATGAGACGACAAGAGGAACTGGAAAAGACAGTCATGCTAGGAAAAGTGGAGGGCAGCAGGGAAACAGGAAGACCCAACAAGAGATAGATGGGCTCAATAAAGGAAGCCACAGACCTCAGTTTGCAAAATCTGAGCAAGGCTGTCAAAAATCAGGTTAAGGAGTGGGGAATCATACCTGGTCCTTCAGATTACAGTCCTCCAGTCCTAACCACTACAGCACGCAGGCTCTCCACAAGAAGTGACCATGATATCCAGTCCTGCAACTGCACAGAAAGTTTCCTTCCAGTTGTGATGAAAGCCATAAATAGCTGGTTTTCAGCCTTTGGCGGGGCGGGGAGGGGGGAGAACACAGGGTTTCACAAAGTTAACCCCACAGTTCAAAGGGGAACCCCATGGTTTTAGGAAGAGGTGCCTTTTGTTTGGAGGGCAGGTAACGCCCAAAGGCATCTAGCTAACAGCTGTAGGAAAGGGCCTTTGGCCTCCTGCTTGACTGTCCTTAAAAGTAACCCCCCACCTTTCCCTCAAATACCCAATATTTAAGGATACAGCCGCCCCTCAAGAGCCAAAGCTGAGCTCAGACCCAGAAAGAGCTTCTGAGGTAGGTGGGGCTGAGAGAGTTCTGAGGGAACTGTGACTGGCCCAAGGCCACCCAGTAGGCTTCAGGTGGAGGAGTGGGGAATTGAACCCGGTTCTCCAGATTAGATTAAAACCCACAATCCATTGCAAAGGGGATAGATACATTCCAGATCACAGAGGGAGGGGATGTTCCATCTGGGGGACAAGTGTGTTGTAATGGTCGGCAACTGAGCAATTAGGAGGTGGCCCCTTTCAGAGTTTTCCTAAGGCCCTCTCAGTCCCACCTTGATCTCAGGTCAGGACACTGGCTTGGGTGATGGCCACAACACTGGCCTCAATTGACCCTGGGCCAGCCAGGTGGCTTGGGTCACTCTACTCGGCCATGGCCGCTCTTAGCCCGACCTTCGGGTTGGGGAGAGCGGGGTAGAAATATAATAAAATGGCAAATATCGCTTTCGCTGCCACGCCACCACCTCAAGGCTCCCAGCGGGAAGCAGGTGGTTGGACAGGACTCAAAATGATATGTTGCTGCTGTTCAATATTTGCATCCGTGCTTCATCCCACTGGCAGCCACGTGCAACACCTATGAAAGAGCCTTACCCAAAGAGGCCATGCTCTCACAGTTCTCCTGCATGACTTCCTTGTAAAGAGCTCTTTGGCCCGGATCCAGCAGGGCCCACTCTACCTCCGTGAAATGCACAGCCACCTCCTCAAAGGAAACTGGAGACTGAAAGAAAAAGCAGATTCTCTCATCAGAGATCAAGCCAGGAAGAGACGGCACTCTGGAAGGGGGCATTCTGGGAGGGTGCAGGATGGAGAGCCTGACATAGGTACATGGAGAGATGTTCAGGGCCTGTTTCATTTGAACACCCTAGCAGCAACTGCAGAAGCAACCCTCTCCACCCCCGAGAACGGAAGGGGGACTCAGGTGTCCCCCGTTCATCTCCCCTACCTGGACCAGAGGTGAAGCAGCCGCTTCCACAACTCCGCAAAGATGACGGCTTAATAGCATCTCTCCACTGCCTGCAAGGGAGATAACGGAGGAAAGAAGAATGTTAGCCTAAACTTCCTATTTCATTTATTTGTTTCAATCCTATTTCACACACATCCATTTACAGGGTGTATGTATTATTTTTTGTGTGTGCGCAGTCAAATCACAGCTGACTCGTGGCAAGAGATATTCAGAGGTGGTTTCCCATTGCTTGCCTCCGTGTCACGCCCCTGGTGTTCCTTGGAGGTTGCCCATCCAAATACCAACCAGGGCCGACCCTGCTTAGCTTCTGAGATCTGCCAAGATCAGGCTAGCCTGGGGCTATCCAGGTCAGGGCTTGTACTATGTGCACTCAAGAAAATTCATAACGATTTTTTAGTATATGGTGAGAAAGGCGGAAAAGAAGCATCAGAGACCCATAAGCCTTGGGCTGCTCTTAAATGCTGCTGACACTTCTGTGAGACTTTAAATTTGTCCTGTGAAATCTGGAGCTCAAAAACATGACAGCAATCCTGCTGGATGAGACTAAAGGCCCAGACATGCCATTCTCCTGACGAGTATGGGCTGGTGGGAGAAAAAGAGACGACAGACATGATGTTGCTCAACATGTCTTGCTCACGTCTGTCCAAAACCCAAACATGACTTTAGCACATCTGAAAACTCTAGGGTAAAATCAATGGGTTCCCACAGCCTCTGTGTCCAGGTTTGCAGCTGGATGCGACATCGAAGTGACATGAATCTGTCTAATCCCCCTTCAAGCGAGTGACCATCACTACACCTTGTGGCACCAAGCTCACTTTGTGTTGGGTGCAGACCTATTTCCTTTTTCTACCCAACAACTTCACTATGTGTTCCAATCCCATCCAGCCACAAAACACCCTTACCATGTGAGGGGGCATCTGGGGCACGCTCCTGGGCCTCACCCCGCTGCCCTTCCTCCAACAGAGCTCCTTCTGCCTCAGAAAACTTTGCTTCCATCTTCATGAAAGGTTCCCGCATCTGAAAGAACAGCAAGGAAGACAGGTAAGGAAAGCATGGAATGGGATGAAGAGACAGGTCCTGCCCCAATCCCAGAATCTTCACCCCTGCATCGACCAACAGAGCTGCTTCAAACACAGGGGCCAGAATCAGGGTTGGTGGATTTCCCAGATGAGTCAATTCTCTACAGGTATGAATATCTGGCAGAGAAGCCCTATGATAAAGTCGTTGCTTGAAGGGAGTGAAGGAAAACCCCTCACCTGTTCTGCCTGCCTCTCGTCCTCTGCCTGACTCAAGAGGAAACCTTCGGCCAGGGCCACCGCCTGGGAACTGGTCTCCGGCCTGCACCCTCTGACCCAGCACTGCATTTCCTGGGGCAGGATGGTCAGGAACTGCTCCAGGATCACCAGGTCCAGCATCTGCTTCTTGGCGTGCCTCTCCGGCTTCAGCCAGTGCTTGCAAAGTCCATGAAGCTGGCTGCAAACCTCTCGGGGCCCATCGGCCTCACGGTAAAGGAACTGCCGGAAACATTGGCTATGGACATCTGCTGTCCTCGTTTCCTGAGCCAGGATCTCTGGCACAGGTCTTTCCCAGAATTCATCACCACTCTCCGCTTTCACGGGATGGGAAACTTCCCTTGACCTCTTGCCAAATCCAGGTCCTCTTGGGTCCTGTTGTTCCATCTCCTTCCCTTGGGTGGTCTTTGACCATGGAAAGATGACCTTACTCTCGTGGCTATGAGAAGGGAGAGGAAAAAATATCAAAAAGGCAGAAAGAGACCAAAAGAAAGCACACCTACATCTCCTCCCCTCCTTGTCAAGAGGCACCTAAGGATTGCCCCGGTGGATCAGAAGAATTTTTAAACTCTTCAATATCTTTGCCCTCCAGGCTATTGGTTAATTTGGCCATCTGTACATAATGCCATAGTTTTTCTCTCCAGTCTTTTAATTTTAGCCTAATTTCTCCTTTCCAAGATTTATCAATTATTACTCTAGCTGCAGAAAAGATACCTATTAAACAGGGTGCCGGTTCCCTTTTTATAGTTCCTTGAATCAAATTGTTAGTTTCCTGAATAACCGCTTTCCAATTTTTTTTAACTAATTTACAGGACCACCATGAAATGAATGAACGTCCTCCTATATTCTTTACGTCTCCAGCATTTCTCACATTTGGACTTGTCCATTTTATTCAACAACACCGGATTTCTACACCACCTATAAAACATCTTATAAGTGTTTTTCTTAATCTCATTAGCTACTGTGAATTTCATTTCTTTTTTCCAGAGCCTTTCCCAATCGTCCAAATTATAATTCAGTAACAATTGATATAATTTTGATAGAAGACCTTTATTCTCTGAAATTAAGATGGTCTCCAAATTTGACTTCTTGTCTGTAAATCCCTTTTTTGATCTTTTTTAAAAATATCATTCAACTGATAATATTTAAACCAATCTAACATATCCAACTGTTCTTTGCTTTTTAATATCCATTGATTGTTAATTTTTTGTATATACTCCCGGTATGGTTTACAACTACGATCTCTTGATGGACTTCTCCTTGAAAAAGCTTCCATTCGATTGAGCCATCCTGGAGTTTTAGGTTCAAGTCCTCTTTTATACCTTTTCCAGACTTGCAACAAACTTTTTTTCTTTTTTGGGGGCAACTGCATTAACTTGCTCCTCTAGCAATAATGTTGGGCCCAGTATAACCCCAAGGCTGTTCCCTCCCAGTTGCTAACCAGGCCCCACCCTGCTGGGCTTCTGAGCTCCGACCCTGCTGGGCCGCCCCGGTTCAAGCTCCCGTTTCCTGCAGGGAGGGATTTTTTTCGGTCGCGGAGGGGCCGCGTTTGGAAACGATTGAAAACGAATCTCCCACCGAGCATTTCTCTCCTCCGAGATGGGGAAGCTTATTCCCCACTTCCCTCCCAGGGCTTACTTGCGAGTAGACCGTCGCAGGGTCCGGCTGCCAGGCTGTAGCCCTTCCCGTCCTCCTTTGCAATTCGGCAGCAAAGCCTCCCTCCTCCTCTTCCCAAGGAGCCTTTCCGCTTCCGCCCCCTGGCTCGGCCGCTCTAGCAAACAGCTCCGTCGCCTTAACCCCTTCGGTGCTGCAGAGGAAGCGGGAAAGGGGCTGCCTGCCCTTTGCAATGAGGGTGGGCGGCCGGAGCTGGGTGGTGGGAGCGGATTCCGGCCGGGCTGCAGCTCAGTGGGATTGCTCGGGAGTAACTGCGCACGGGGTGGCGCTTCTGGGCGATCCCAGGCTGGTTCAGACAACGGCTCGGCTGAGTCGGAAACAAGAACGGTGCACGGAAACATAACCTTTCAGAATATGGCCGAAGGCTTTCACGGTCAGAGTTCATTGGTTCTTGTAGGTTCTCCGGGCTGGGTGACCGTGGTTATCTTACCTTACCTCCAGACTGCAGAGATCCGTTCCTCTGGAGAAAATGGGCTGCTTGGGAGGGTGGGCTCTATGGCATGATACCCTGCAGAGATCCCTCCCCTCCTTAAACCCCCCAGGCTCCACCCCCAAATCTCCAGGAATTTCTGCACCCAGAGTTGACAACCATGGGGGTTGCCTATTAAGCAAGCTATTCCCACAGCAGAGAGTGAGCAGTCCGCTGAGCTGGCACCCTGGAGTTATGTGTCCTCTTGCTTATTCCTGAGAGCAATGAGCGGCTGGTGGGCTATTCCTGGGTTTTCTCAGTCTACTAATAAAGAGGACGCTACCAAGGACTGTGCCAGAGCGTGGGGGTGGATTGGACACGTGTAGTGGGGGGGGGGCTGTTGTGGTGTGACTGAAATAGGGCAGATCTTGGGAAGCCTCTTAACCACAACGGCTCCATAAAGAACAGAAACTGATAACTAGCAATTATGAAAAACCTTCCAGCCTATTCTGGGCACTGCGGGCCAAATTAAGCGCCATCTGGAGTTTTGAATGGTTTTTAATTGGGTTTTATTGTTTAATTTAAGAATTATTACTTTTACTGTTTATTATATGTGTGATGTTCCCCGCCCTGAGCCTAGCCTTGGCCGGGGAGGGCAGGTTATAAATGGAATAACTAAATAAATATATTTCTGCTAGTGATGCTGCTTGCTCTGCTTTAGCCTCTAGCTTTGCAGCGGTGGGGCAGGGGCTTTGGCACCCCTCTGAGGCTCAGTTTGGGCCGGGGCCTCCAAACGCCAACCTTAAAAGACTCCCCAAACATTCCATGGCATGTGTTGTCTTGGGCATTGTGTTTCCAACTTCCTTCGCTTAATCCCTTTGGAGAAGAGTCAGTGTCTGGGAGGTAAACGCGTGGTGTCTCTTCTTGGCTGGCTGACTCACACAGTGGCAGAGAGATCAGTTCCCCTGGAGAAACCCTCCCTGGGGTTTGGAGAGGAGACTCCATGGCATTGTACCCGAGGTCCCTCTGTTCACCAAACCCAGGCCTCCTCCCTAGCCTCCACCGCCATATGTCCAGGAATTTCCCAACCAGGAGTTGGCAACACTAACTCTTCACCTTAACCAAAGGGCAGATGCACTGCAGAATGGCCTGCTGTTCAAAGAACTTCAGATGACTTGAGCAAGTGAGCCAATTCACAAAATTTGTTAGTGGGAAATCCTCAAATTATGAAAATCAAAGAGACCCTGTGAGCGAAACCCCATAAATGTGTTGCCAGGAAGTACTTCTGGAGGGCAATTCAGTCCCTGCTATTTAGCTTCATAGCCATGTTTGTGTCCCTGATACCACCCTGGATGAAATATTCAGAAACAATGCCATTCCCCTGAGGGTAAGCTACAGCACTGTGACCTACAAGATGCCTTTTATCAGTCTCACAGCTTCTTCCTTCATTTCCTCTACTTCGCCCCCATCAAGACGGATGGAGAGCAGATCACAGGAAATCTATTCACTAGGGATCTCTGTGCTTCTGTCTGTGGTGCTACCTGCTTTTCTTGTTGCCAGCCTATAGGGGGAAGCATTAAGTTGTCACCAAATGGGAAGACAAGGAATGACTAGGCAAAGCAATCCATGGATTTTGTAATGAGCCACTTCCATTGGTACTTTATCTGTCACAGTAAACCTATGAATCCCAGTGCCAGGAGGCAACATCAGGGGAAGGCCTCAGCCTCTATGCCCTGTTGTTGGAACTCCAAAAGGTACGGGTTGGTCACTTTGTGAGACCGGATATGGCACTAGATGGACCCTCACTGTTCTGATCCAGCAGAGCCCTTTGTTTGTTCTTATGATCCCAAATCCTCAACTGATACTCCTCATCCCTCAGTTCCCCTGGAGAAAATGGCTGTACCGCCCCTTCCCCAAACCCACCCTCCCCAAGTTCCACCCCCCAAATCTCCAGAGATTTCCCAAACCAGAGTTGGCGACCCTAGGAATCTGGGCATCTCTCCCTTGTCTACAGAAACAAACATGCTAGATTCAAGTCAATTTACATTGCAATTCCCAAGAAAGGAGACATCAAAGATTACAGCAACTATCGGACCATCTCATTAATTTCTCATGCAAGTAAAGTGATACTCAAAATCTTAAAACAAAGACTGTCACCATATATGGAACGAGAAAGGCCTGCTGTTCAAGCTGGATTCAGAAAAGGAAGAGGCACTAGAGATCATATTGCAAATTCATGTTGGTTACTGGAGCATACGAATTTCAGAAGAAAATCAGCTTGTGTGTCATAGATTACAACAAAGCTTTTGACTGTGTGGATCACGAAAAGCTATAGCTGATTCTAATGGGTGTGCCACAACATGTGATCATTTTGATGCGCAACCTGTACTCTGGACAAGAGGCCATGGTTAGGACAGAATATGGAGAAAAAGAATGGTTTCCAGTTGGCAAAGGTGTTAGACAAGGATGTATTTTATCTCTCAGTCTCTTCAATCTGTATGCAAAACATATCATTAAGAAAGATAGATTCGATCTAGATGAAAGTGGAGTGAAAATTGGGGGGGGGGAGAACATTAACAATTTGAGATATGTTGATGATACTACATTACTGGCAGAAAATAGCGCAGACTACTGCTGCAAGTTAAAGGAGAAAGTGCCAAAGCAGGACTACAGGTGAACATCAAGAAGACAAAAGTAATGACTACATGAGAATTACTCAACTTTAAGGTTGTCAATGAGGAAATTGAAATTGTTCAAGACTTTCTATCCCTTGGCTCCATCACCAACCAAAAGGGAGACTGTCACCAATAAATCAGAAGGAGATTGAGACTGGGAAGATTCTGAAGTGTAAGGATGTGTCACCGGCAACCGGCATCAAGTTAATTCATGCCAACGTATTCCCTATTACTATGTATGGGTGTGAAAGCTCGACAATGAAGAAAGCTGATAGGAAGAAAGTAGATTCCTTTGAAATGTGGTGTTGGAGGAGAGTGTTACAGATACCGTGGACTGCTAAAAAACCATTCAGTGGGTTATAGATCAAATCCTGAACTAAATCAAGCTAAAATGACTAAACTGAGGCTATTGTATTTTGGTCACATTATGAGAAGACAAGAGGAACTGGAAAAGACAGTCATGCTAGGAAAAGTGGAGGGCAGCAGGGAAACAGGAAGACCCAACAAGAGATGGATTGACTCAATAAAGGAAGCCACAGCCTTCAATTTGCAAGATCTGAGCAAGGCTGTCAAACATAGGACATTTTGGAGGACATTGATTCATAGGGTCGCTATGAGTAGGAAGCGACTTGATGGCACTTAACATACACAGATTTGAGTCCAGTAGCATCTTAGAGACCAACAAGATTTTCAGGGTATGAGCTTTGGACAGTCAAAGCTCTCTTTGGTTCTTGTAGGTTATCCGGGCTGTGTAACTGTGGTCTTGGTATTTTCTTTCCTGACGTTTCGCCAACAGATGTGGCAGGCATCTTCAGAGGAGTAACACTGAAGGACAGTATCTCTCAGTGTCAAGTGTGTAGGAAGAGTAATATATAGTCAGAAGGGGGTTCGGTTTGAGCTAAGTCATTGTCCTGCAAAAAGTATCAAAGGTAATGTGCAAATCATTGTCCTGTAAGTATCAAGATAATGTGCTAATGAGGGTGAGATATGTTAATGTGGAACCATTGTATCCTGAAGTGATCTGTTAACATGTGGAATCTAATCTGCATGGCTATTGTTGACTGTAGTCTTTGTTAGTCTGGAGGTTTTCAGGACAGGAAGCCAAGCCTTATTCATTCTTAAACTCTCTTCTGTCAAAGTTGTGCTGATGTTTATGAATTTCAATGGCTTCTCTGTGCAATCTGACAAAATAGTTGGTAGAATTTTCCAGAATTCCAGTGTCTTGGAATAAGACCCTGTGTCCTGTTTGGGTCAGTCCATGTTCAGCCACTGCTGATTTCTCAGGTTGGCCAAGTCTGCAGTATCTCATGTTCTTTTATCCTTGTTTGTATGCTGGGTTGTGTGGTCCCGATGTAAACTTGTCCACAACTGCAAGGTATATGATATACTCCTGCAGAGGTGAGGGGTCTCTTGTCTTTTGGTGATTGTAGCATCTGTTGTATTTTCTTGGTGGGTTTAAACACTGTTTGTAGGTTATGTTTTTTCAAAAGTTTTTCCATCCTATCAGTGACTCCTTTAATAAATGGCAAGAATACCTTTCCTATGGGAGACTGTTTTTCCTGAGTTTTCTGATTTTTGTTTGGTTTAATGGCTCTTCTGATTTCATTTCTAGAATAGCCATTTGCTAGCAGTGCGTGATTTAGATGATTAATTTCTTCCTTGAGAAACTAAACAGTGGGTTTAAACCCACCAAGAAAATACAACAGATGCTACGATCACCAAAAGAAAAAGAGACTGTAGATCCATGGTTCATAGAAGTGCCAACTCTGGGTTGGAAAATACCTGGACATTTACGGGGTGGAGCTTAGGGAGGGACCTCAGAAGGGTATAATGCCATAGAGTCCACCCTCTAAAGTAGCCATTTTCTCCAAGGGAACTGATCTTGGTCAACTGTAGATTCATAGTTCATAGGAGTGCGAACTCTGGGTTGGAAAATACCTGGAAATTTGAGGATGGAGATTGGAAAGAGTTTCTTGACCTAAAACTGCTCCAGGGGGTGCAAAGATTGCCACTGAGGCAAGACCAAAAGAGATAGCAAAGAGCTCCAAAAAGATGGTAAGCAGAAACATGATAGAGATCTATAAAATTTCAAGGGGTCCTGCTGTACAGTGGCCCACGGGAGACATATTAGTCATAGCTGTCTCCCCATGATGCTTCTGGCTCCTGTAGAGTTGCAATGTGATGGCAATAGTGGTGTTGGGAGTACCCCAAGTATGAAGAAACATCTGTTTGGGGTAAGTGTGCCCCCGTATGCAGTTTTAACTATCCACAGATAGGGAGCACAATTGGGAATTAGATATACTTAGGTTAAAAACATCCCTCTTAACTAAGCCTCCACCAGAAGGCTCAAGGACAGCCTTATCTAAAACAACATTAAAATAAATTACACGAAAAGGAAAAAAAGAAATCAATGTAGACAGCCTAATGAAGCCTCAAAAGGTGTTACATGGAATGCCGGGGGGTCTCCAATATTTAGATGGGGAAATTAGCTTATTGGAGATGGAATTTAAAGCTCTAATGAGAGCTGATTGAGAACTGGGCCTTGGATCTATGTATACGAGGGATGAGCAAACTGAGAGGAATAAACTAGTATAAAGCAATTTACAGTAAAACAGGTTGTCTTTATTTAGAGGAATAAATGGGTACACACAAACACAGAAAGAGCACAATAAACCAACACATACAGATTCCTAATATGGATAGCTATAGCTACCATCAGAGGTCCGGAGAGAAGTTCCAAGGAGAGTAACTGTAGTGAGGGATGATCAAGTTTGCAGATGATACCAAATTATTTAGGGTGGTTAAAACAATATTGGACTGTGAAGAGCTCCAAAAGGATCTCTACAAACTGGAATAATAGGCATTAAAATGGCAAATGAGATTCAATGTGAGCAAGTGTAAAGTGATGCATATTGGGGCAAAGAATTCCAACTTCACATATACACTGATGGGATCTGCTGGCAGCGACAGACCAAGAAAGGGATCTTGGGGTGGTAGTGGATCACTTGATGAAGATGTCAACCCAGTGTGCGGCTGCTGTAAAAAAGGCAAATTCCATGCTGGCCATAATTAGATGAGGAATAGAGAATAAAACTGCTACTATCATACTGTCCTTGTACAAATCTATGGTGAGACCACACTTGGAATACTGTGTACAGTTCTGGTCACCACACCTAAAAAGGGATATTACAGAGCTTGAGAAGGTGCAGAAAAGAGCAGAAAGTGCAGAAAAGAGCAGCCAAAATGTGTGCCAGGATGGCTGGGTATGAGAGGCTAGGGCCACAAAGGAAACAAAAACAAAGATATAACCTATCTCTCTGTCTGTCTCTCAACATGGTCAATTCATTTCAAAGCCCAGAGTGTTGGTGTATGAGTGGGTGGATCTGACCTCAAATCCACATGTGGCCGATCACATCTTTACCTTGCAAGACAGTTACAAGGGTAAAATCTTGGGGGAGGGGACACTCTTCACTAGTTAACGAGAGATGGACTCACATTCTGGCAGTATCTGAAAAAGTGAACTGAGAATCACGAAAGCTCCCAATGTGACAGAAATGTTGTTAGTCTATAACTGGATTCTTGCTCTTTTCTACTGCTACAAACAGGCAAACACTTCTACCCATTGTGATCTATCAGCTTTTGGTTATTGTGAGAATACTATGGTCAAAATTCCAAGTTCTCCTCTGTGTGGATGCCTTGATGCTTAAGAAGAGATGAGCTGGTCTTCAAATTCCTTTAGTAACAAGATAATGAACTCTCATATCCAGTTAGAGAATCTGGACAAAGTAGTTGTTTAAGAATTGTTCTTTAAACAACTTAGCCCCAAATATCTCCAGGATCTATTGGTTAAGGTTGAATGCAAGCCTTACATTTGACAGTCCAAACCAATTAAATATGAGCTCTTACCAGTAAAATAGGCAGAAACTTTTAGAGGGTTTGTGATCTTCTAATAAAATTAACATAAAAAGAAATACTTTTTTTTATTAGGCAAAAAGCTACAAAATACAGTTGATAATTTACCCTACAGCTGCTGCAAAAACAAGTTCCAATCCAATCAAATCTCCTAAAATTTATTTATTTTACTTTATTTCTATCCCGCCCTCCCCCACACCAAGGCAAGGTCCTACAGTATAAGAATTAGTATTAGAATTATTTCCCAATAATCTTAGAATTATTTCTCAACGCTAGTAGAATACATAACATTTAAAGCAAGCTGGATTTCAGATTATGGTTTTAAACTGCTATTAGGAATTTATATCAGTACTGGCACTTTTAAAAAATGAAAACACTGGTTTTAGGGTATCCTCTTGTGCATGGGGCCCAGTTCTATGAAGTATGGTTGCAGGAGACGCCAACTGTCCAACTGCTTTCTTATCTGTGGGATCTATTTGAGGCTTCAACCACAGTTCCAGCAGGTATACCATTTCTTCCCACATAGGGTAAGGTTCTTGCCCCTTCTATGGTTTGAGGTTTTCTTTGAGATTTGAAATAAGAGAAAATTTCTTACCCCAGGCTAAGCAGTTACATGGTTTCTCCTTGAGTGGTTTCTTCGATGCTTTTGAAAATCTCCAGTCCAACTGAAAATCTTTCCACACTCTGAGCATGCTCCCCTGTGTGGGATATTAGATGCTTTTGAAGATTGCCACTCTGACTGAATGACTTTCCACACTCTGAGCATTCAAAAGGCTTCTCCCCTGTGTGGGATCTTAGATGCACTTTAAGATTGCAACTCCGACTGAATCTCTTTCCACACTCTGAGCATTGAAAAGGCTTCTCCCCTGTGTGGGATCTTAGATGCCGTTTAAGATGGCTACTAAAACAGAATCTCTTTCCACACACTGAGCATTCAAAAGGCTTCTCCCGTGTGTGGGATCTTAGATGCGCTTTAAGATTACTACTCTGAC
This sequence comes from Euleptes europaea, assembly GCF_029931775.1. Classification (NCBI taxonomy): domain Eukaryota; kingdom Metazoa; phylum Chordata; class Lepidosauria; order Squamata; family Sphaerodactylidae; genus Euleptes; species Euleptes europaea. Next base: position 4,562,572 of record NC_079316.1, read on the forward strand.
TGAATTTCTTTCTACATTCTGAGCATTCAAAAGGTGTCTCTCTTTTGTGTGTTTGTGTGTTTCTAAGGTGTGTTTGGAGAGAGCCACTCTTACTGAATCTCTTTCCACATTCTGAGCATTCAAAAGGTTTCTCCCCTTTGTGGGATCTTACGTGCATTTGAAGAGAGCCACTCTGACTGAATCTCTTCCCACACAAGGAGCATTCAAAAGGCTTCTCTCCTGTATGAATGCATCTTACATGCATTTGAAGAGAGAAACTGCGACTGAATCTCTTTCCACACTCTGAGCATTCAAAAGGCTTCTCTCCTGTATGGGTTCTTAGGTGCTTTAGAAGATTGCCACTCTGGCTGAATCTCTTTCCACACACTGAGCATTCAAAAGGCTTCTCTCCTGTGTGGGATCTTAGATGCTTTAGAAGATTGTCACTCTGGCTGAATCTCTTTCCACACTCTGAGCATTCAAAAGGCTTCTCTCCTGTGTGGGATCTTAGATGCTTTTTAAGACTGATAAACTGACTGAATCCCTTTCCACACTCTGAGCATTCAAAAGGCTTCTCCCCTGTGTGGGATCTCAGATGATTTTTAAGATTGCCCTTCTGACTGAATTTCTTTCCACACTCTGAGCATTCAAAAGGCTTCTCCTCTGTGTGGGTTCTTACATGGAGCTTAAGATGACCACTGCAATTGAATTTCTTTTCACACACTGTGCATTCAAAAGGCTTCTCCCCTGTGTGGGATCTTACATGCTTTTTAAGATTGCCATTCAGACTGAATCTCTTTCCACACACTGAGCATTCAAAAGGCTTCTCCCCTGTGTGGGTTCTTAGATGGTTTTTAAGATTGCCTTTTTTACTGAATCTCTTTCCACACAATGAGCATTCAAAAGGCTTCTCCCCCGTGTGAGATCTTAGATGCTTTTGAAGAGAGCCACTCTGACTGAATCTCTTTCCACACTCTGAGCCATGAAAAGGTTTCTTCCTTGCGTGAATTCTTTGGTGCATGAAGAGCTGTGATCTGTATTTGAAGTACTGTCCACACTGAAAGCATTTATATGCCCTCATCATGCTATGCTTCGGAAAAAGTGCATTACTCTTTCTTCCATGAGAGAACATTATTCCACGCTCCAAGCAGATCAATGGCTTCTCTCCTGCATGTGTTCTTTGATGTCTGAGGAGCTTTGCTCTGCAAAGGAAGCTTTTTCCACACACCGAGCATTGATGGGTCTTCTTTCCTGTGTGCATTTGCAAATGTTTATCATATTGCATTTTATCTGAGAACTTTATTCCACACTCCAAACATTTATATGCTTCCTCCTCCACCATGTGCATTTGTTTAATGAAATCCCACCCTTGGCCAGGAATGGGGTTGTCCCTCTTCTCGACCATGTGACCTCCTTTCTGAGGGCTGCCTTGATTCTTGACCTTTCCTTGGAAATCTTCATTCTTGTCTATATCGGGAAATAGCTGGTGTGGTTCCTCATTGCCCTCAACCCACTGATCATCCCCTGCTGGAACAAAAAGAGATATCCTATTAGCAACCACACAATTAGGCCTGACTTTCATTTGACGTTCCATCCAGGCTCAAAACATTGCAGTGGATTTCTCCTGCTGTATGTTGAAGTGTACATTCACATAAAATTGAAAACGACACGAAAACCTGCTGCAGCACTCGGAAACAACACTTGTGTTCTTACCGAAGGCCACACTTTCATTTTCATTTTCCCTGGAGCAGATTCTCTGGTTAGCAAAGAGGCCTTCATTCTTTTTTCTTTTGGTTGACCTTTCTTTGTGGACTGGGATTTCACAGAAGCCACTTCCTTGGGACGGAATGGGCTTATCCTTCCTCTTGTCTGTGTGGCTTCTCCCCTGCCTCTGTGGTCCTTCTCCATAGTTGCTTTTGGAGTCTTCATTCTTGGCTTCTTCCATAGAGAACCCCTGGAGTCCCCCAAACATCTCCTCTACATGTGCTGCTGGAAGAAAGAAAGAGGTTCAGGCAGCAAGTATGCAATAAGCCAAGCCTCCCATCAGGCATTGCTCACTAAGGAGTAAGCGTTTCCTTTATCTGCCTTTCTTCCTTTCCCAACTCAGCTGCTGGTCACAACATCTCCCCAGCCAGGCCCTCTGGTGAGCAGTTTTGATATTCTGCCTACCCTTCCCCTCCCAATATGTATATTAAAGAAATAAAGTGGAAAAGAATATTGGTTCTTGTAGGTTATCCGGGATGTGTAACACTGTCCTTCAGTGTTACTCCTCTGAAGATGCCTGCCACAGCTGCTGGCGAAACGTCAGGAAAGAAAATACCAAGACCATGGTTACACAGCCCAGATAACTTACAAGAACCAATGAACTCTGACCATGAAAGCCTTCGACAATATTTTGGAAAAGAATAATTCCCCCACCTATCATGAATAACTTGTCATGCAACTCTTTTGATTCTCTGCTATTGATGATTAAATCGAAGAGAAGTTTTTTATACCCCGCTTTTCTCTACCCTGAAGAGTCTCAAAAAAGCTTACAAATCAAATTCCTTTCTCCTCCCCACAACAGACACTTTGTGAAGCAGGTGAGGCTGAGAGAGTTCTGAGGGAACTGTGACTGACCTAAGGTTACCCAGCAGGCTTCAGGTGGAGGACTGGGGAATTGAACCCAGTTGTCTACATTACAGTCCTCCATTCTTAATTACTATATCATGCTGGCTCTCCACAAATAGTTACCATGATATCCACCCAGGCAAATGGACAGAGATTCCTTCTAGTAATGATGAAAGCCATGAAGTGCTGGTACGACTGATGCTCAGCCAATGGAGAGACTGCAGAATGGGAATAATATGCATGCTCCATCCATCTGCCAAGAATAATCAAACTGTGGCATTCTGAACAAACAGTACTTTCTGAATTGATTTTGAGGAGAGACCAATGTACATCACAATACAATTACAATGGACATTACAATAGTCCTGTCTCAATGTCACCACAGCATGGATCCAGGGGCCAGATCAGCTGTATCAAGGTAAGGGGCCATTTTTGCAGTCAGGCTGAGTTGGAAGAAAGCCTTTTTTTTTTTTTTTTGGCAACTGCATTAACTTGCTTCTCTTGCAGTAATGTTGGGTCCAGTATGACCCTGAGGCTGTTAATTGTGCCAGCAAGGGTCAGCTGAATCCCAACAAAAGCAGGCAGCTTAATATCCTTCCAGACCTCCACCCTCCCCAGCAGCATTTATTCTGTTTTTCCAGGACTTAGATTCAGTTGGTCCACACTTGGCTATTGAATCACAAGAGCCAGGCAGCAATTTAGGATCTCTATTGCATCACCAGGAGAGCTGGAGAAGGATACGGGTACGCGTACGGTCAGGGTACGGTCAGCATATCGATGACAGCCAACCCCAAACTATGAATGATTCGGCCTAAGGGCTTTACATAAAGACTGAGAAGCATGGGGGATAGGAATGGGCCCTGTGGCCACCTTGTGAGGTAGGTGGGGCTGAGAGAGATCACCCAGCAGGCTTCCTGTGGAGGAGCAAGGAATCAAACCCAATCCTCCAGGATAGGTGCCACCACTCTTAACCACTACATCATGCTGTGCCAAGTCCCACACTGATGATAACCGGTCTCCAATGGCAATTCTTTGGTTCCGGTCACTGAGGAATGATTTGACCCTGTCCAACGTAAAACCCCTGATGCCTCCTTCTGCCTGCCGGCACCTCAACATGATGGGCCAGTCCACTGTGCCAAAGGCAGCAGATCAATCCAGGAGGAGCAACAAGGAGGCTTGACCTTTGACTCGTTTTAGACGGTGGGTGTCAATTCAACCCAGCAGACCATTTCCCTCCTGTAGCCCAGTCTGGAAACAGACTGAAAAGGGTCTGGAGCAAAGGAGTTTTCCAAGAAGACTAGGAGTCAGTCGACTACTCCTCTCTATATCAGTTTGCCTAGGAAGGGCAGCTCAGAGACCAGGCGATAATTGGCTCCACCGCTTTTCAGTTGGTGTGCAAAGTGCCCTCAAGTCACAGCCAACTTATGGCGATCCAGTAGGGCTTTCAAGGCAAGAGACTAGCAGAGGTGGTCTGCCATCGCCTGCCTCTGCACAGAGACCCTGGGCTTTCGGGGGGGGGGGTCTCCCACCCAAGTACTAACCAAGCTGTACCCTGCTGAGCTTCTGAGCTCCGATGAGATTGGGGACAGGATAAAAGCCGGAACTGGCCAGAAAGGGCATTAAACAAATTACAGTTCCGCAAAAAACAACAGCATGCCTTGTAGACACTCCAGAACAATATTTTAGAAATTCAAAACATGGAGAGAGCTCACAAAATGCCTCTGGTACACTCTGGAACGGGACGGGACGGATATTAAACAAATAACAGAACCACAAAAAACTGTGGGATGTGCTAAAAGCCCTCCAGAACAACATTTGGAAACTAATACACTGAAATAGAGTACATTTATTAACCGTTTTTAAAATAGCTGTTGAATATATCATTATGACATAACAGTGTGTCTCTCTGGTTCTCCAAATTCCCAGCTTTTTTTTAAAAAAAATAACTGTCTAGCTACCTTTGTTGCACATGTTTCCCCCTTTTATCTCTGCAATGAAAAGGGCTAGAGATTTACTTGTTAAAAATGAAAGCTGGAAATTCAGAGAATCTGCAAGATACATTGTTATAACATAAGACTGATATAAATATGTTCATTTGCTGATAAAAAGAGTCACGGTGCCAGAGGGAGTGAACTATTACTGCTGGGGATAGTGGAAGTTAAGATGGCTCTTGTGTGGGTTGGCCTGGCAAAATCCAAACTTTCCTACTCACAGGACAGCCATCCAAGGTTTGCTGAGTCTTCTCTCACAAATTTGCAGCAAAGCAGATATAGGAAAAATTAGAGACAAGCAGGGGAAGCCCCAGAAGGTGCACAAATGCACAATAATGCAGTGGGGAAGCAGGAAAAAAACACTTCCCAACAACACCAAGCGTGGGCCAAATACTGTGTGTGGACATGTCTGGGAGAAATGCTAAGCAGATCTACTAAGAAGTCCCATTTTATTCAGTGAGGCTTTCTCCCAGGAATGTGTTCTTAGGCTCGTGACGTCCTGCATCACTGAAGTACTCCGACATCACTGAAGTGGTTGAGCTGGCATGGTGTAGTGGTTAAGAGTGGTAGACTCTAATCTGGAGAACCAGGTTTAATTCTCCAGTCCTCCATATGAAGCCTGCTGGGTGACCTTGGGCTAGCCACAGCTGTATTAGAGTTCTCTCAGTCCCACCTACCTCACAAGATGTCTGTTGTGGGGAGGGGATTGTGATTGTAAGCTGCTTTGAAACTCCTCCAAGTAGAGAAAAGGTGGGTATAAGAAATCAACCCTTCTTATCTTCATGCATGCTTGGATCCTCTCTCTGGGGGCCTGCTGACCCTTTTGTCAAATCCCTCTTCAAATACCAAAGCTTCCTGCAGCTTTCTAACCAACTCAAAGCCAGCAGTTGCATTACTGTTTTTGTTACTTTCAACCTCTATACATATGCCACATCCCCCCTTCCTTTATTATTGCACTCACTTTCATTCTCACCCACTGCCTGAATTAAGATAGTATAATCTAAGTGGCCCTACAGAAGGGGCAACAATAGCCCAGTTCAAGATACTACAGAAGGTTCAACCTTCAGCATCTCCAGTTAAAGGGACTAGGCAAGTAGGTGATGTGAAAGACCTCTGCCTGAGACCCTGGAGAGCCGCTGCCGATCAGAGTAGGCAATACTGCCTTTGATGGACCAAGGGTCTGATTCAGTATAAGGCAGTGTTCATGACTGGCTACAGGGAGCAATGCTTAAAGCAGTTTCAGTTGCTCAGTTGTTTATATACATTAATATGACATCTCTTTCTGATTATTAGCTGGTTAAATACTACACCTGGACTTGTGGAACTTTAACAAATTGACTGATGTGCGAGTGGGGGACCTGCAAAAACCCTTGGGGAGGGGGAATTCCCATTCGCCCCTTCCACAGGATTCATGGCTCTGCACTGTGTAGCCTCCAGCCAGTTGACCCTCATTAGGCTGAGGCCATGCCTTAAGCCCCAAGCTACCACTGGACAGTTGTGGGGTGGCCTTGGTGCTGAAAGTATGCCCAGAGGCACTTTCAGCCCTGACCCACCACAGAAGACCCTATTGACTGCCACTCCCACCCAATCCTGTATTGTCCTCCCCTCCTGTAATATGCCCAACCATCCTTTCCACAGCCCTCTCTTAGGTCATGGGGATCTTCTGGTGCTAAGCAACCCAACATTTCAGACAGTTTTCGGGTGATTGAAACATTGATCGCTAATTTGGATGGATTGTAACCCCCATTTTCAGGAGGGAAGATGACATTTGTTCTCATCAGATCTCAGAAGCTTAGGAGGGTTGGTATTTGGATGAGAGACCACAAAGAAAGACTTTGCAGAGGAAGGCAATGGCAAACCACCTCTGCTTCTCACTTGCTTTGAGCTCCTTGCTGGGATCCCCACAAATTGGCTGTGACTTGTCAGCACTTTATACTCACACTTTATACTCACAACCTCCATTTTAAATTCCACTTCAGATTTTTCTGCAAACCAAGGTATTCCTAAAATTTGTACAAACATATCTGCTGGGGATGTAATTTAACTCCATGCCATTAAAAGCTTCAACTGCCTGTTTCCTTTATTAAAGGGATAAGACATTTTTCTCCAGACCTGTTGGTAACCGTAGTTCCAGGTCACTTTATCACATACATTAAGTGAACTTCCAAACAGCAGAATCATATGCACAGCAGAGGAAAAGGGGGGAAATGGGCAGAGATGCCATGAAATGCAAGAGATAGAGTTTGTGACTTTTATATGCAACACTCAGAATTGTACAGTATAATCACAGTGATCACTGACAACAAACTTATATGAAGCAATTTTATGCCTAGAGTAGGTAAGAAAGTATCAGCTCTGTTTAATATCTGATTGTTAGTCCAAACGATTGGAAAATTCCACCCCAACAATTTCTTTACGTTCTCCATTTGAAGTTGCTTAAAGTTATTTTTCAATAAATCTTTCACTACAACTCTTTTTGCTGCATCATATTCGGGTGGCTATCCTGCTTTTTAAGTGCTATATATTTTTATTATGCCATAATAAAATAAATATAACAGTTAAGAATATTTTTCAAAAAAGAATTATCGAATCCCTTATAAAGCTAAACATCTTTACCATTATTCTTTAGGAATCATGATCCCAGTAAAATACAAAAAAGAAGCAACAAAACAAATTTGTTTGAAACAACAAAAGAGTTATACCAAATTAGTGTTTTTAGAACACTGTTCTAAGTATTGAAAACTAATATTTTTTACAAAAAGCAACATTGAAAGGATTAATAGTGTTTATGTTAATCGACACTCGGAGGATTATAGCAAGATATTGGGGAAAGGCAGAATTCTTAACATTATGTGATGTTGTGGGTGATCGCCATAACAGTGGCCTCAGGTGCCCCTGGACCAGTCCTTTATAAAATGTATACCATATATACTCGCGTATAAGCCGAGTTTTTCAGCCCCAAAAAAGGGCTGAAAAAGCCGAACTCGGCTTATACGCGGGTCAATACGGTAGGGGAGGGGAGGGGGGAGGGGGGAGGGAACTTACTGTTGCCGCCGCCGCTGGGCCCATGCTGCTTCCTGCTGCCGAGAGCGGCCTGGGGCGGCCTCCTGCGGCTGCAGGGAGGCTGCCCCGGCCCCCGCCCGGCCGCGCTGCCGCTTCTCCCCACTGAGAGCGGCCTGGGGCGGCCTCCTGCGGCTGCAGGGAGGCTGCCCCGGCCCCCGCCCGGCCGCGCCGCCGCTTCTCACGGCCGAGAGTGGCCTGGGGCGGCCTCCTGCGGCTGCAGGGAGACTGCCCCGGCCCCCGCCCGGCCGCGCCGCCGCTTCTCGCGGCCGAGAGCGGCCTGGGGCGGCCTCCTGCGGCTGCAGGGAGGATGCCCCGGCCCCCGCCCGGCCGCGCCGCCGCTTCTCCCTGCCGAGAGCGGCCTGGGGCGGCCTCCTGCGGCTGCAGGGAGGCTGCGCCAGCCCCCGCCTGGCTGCGCCACCGCCGCTGCCAGGCCCGCGCCGCTTGCTGCCAGGAGCCCAGGTAAGCCTGCGGGGTGGGGGAAGGGGCTATAAGCCGACCCTCGGCTTATACGCGGGTGCCTAATTTTCCCCCATTTTTGGGGAGAAATTAGGCACCTCGGCTTATACGCGGGTCGGCTTATACACGGGTATATATGGTACTTTGGTAATTGTTAGTATTACATTTTACAAAGGGACACAAAAAGTGTTCTTACCTTAATAAAATGTATATTTTGGTAATTGTGAATATGGTTGTGCAATTCTTTAAAAATAATTTTTATTTTCTATATTGAGATACAGAAAAAATAGGGAAAAGGGAAATAAAAAAACCGAGTAAAGAAATATATCTGTGTCCAAGCTTCAATATAATAATACATACATATAACCATCATCTACTCTAATCTCACCTTAGATTCGAATACTGATTGCTAAATAGTGCCAGAATTGATGTGCTGTTCTCCTACAAAATATAATTTATTTATTGCATAAAATAAAGAGGACTAATAAATGATTGCTAATCAAATAAAAACTATTACGTTATTATAGATTTGTGCCCTTTATTCTGTCAGTGAGCCAAAACTGTAATCTTCTGGTACTGAGTGTTTGACGTTGTACATTATGGCCTTTAAAAAAAACAAAGGGAAGGGTTTAAAGCAGATGAAAATGTATCATATAGTGGTTGCCATTTCAGCTTAAAGTCATCTATTGTGTTCCTTTTCATCAAATGTGTTAACTTTGACATCGAGGAAAAATCAAATAGTTTATTAGTCCATTCAGTCATGTTCGGAGTCAAAGAGATTTTCCAATATTTTCCATATAAAATTATGGCAGCGGTAGTCACATATTCAAAAAGTTCTATGTGTACTAAGCTTACTTGTGAGGGTATGATACCCAACAACATGTGTATGCTTGTGCAGTTTTGTATATACATATTTTTTTCTATTTAAGTAGGTGCATGGCAGAATTCAGGTGGAACTGAAGAAGTCTGAGGACGAAATGGATAACTTCTAGAAGACCGTCTTTTATCCTGTTCTTTGTTCAAATTGCAAAATAGTTCTGTGACCATATCAAAGTTTGTATTCTACATATAATTCTGTTGGACTTCTTTATATTTGCAGCCAAACATTACACATATATGGCACTCTAATTATGGCTACCTAGGTTTTTGTTTTTATTAAGGTTCCTTTTTTAACATAGTGGTACTTCATTTTGATTGGTGTCATCCCGATGGCAGCCATTTGCACATACAGCACCTATGAAAGAGCCTTACCCAGAGAGGCCACGCTCCCATAGTTCTCCCACATGACTTCCTTGTAAAGTGCTTTTTGGCCTGGATCCAGCAGGGCCCACTCTGCCTCAGTGAAATGCACAGCCACCTCCTCAAAGGAAACCGGAGACTGAAAGGAAAAGCAGATGCCCTCGTCAGAGATCAAGCCAGGCAGAGAAGGCACTCTGGAAGGGGGCATTCTGGGAGGGTGCAGGATGGAAAGCCTGGCATGGGTAAATGGAGTGGCGTTCATGCCCTCTTTCACTTGAACACCCTTGCAGCAACTGCAGGAGCAACCCTCTTCCCCTTCCCCCACGAAAGGAAGGGGGACTCAGGTGTCCCCCGCTCATCTCCCCTACCTGGACCAGAGGTGAAGCAGCAGCTTTCACAACTCCGCAAAGTTGATGGCTTAATAGCATCTCTCCACTGCCTGTGAGGGAGACAATGGGGGAAGGAAGAATGTTAGCCTAGACTTACTATTTCATTTACTTGTCCGAATCCTGCTTCACACACACACATTTCCAGGGTGGATGTATTCTTTGTGTGTGTGTGTGTGTGTGTGTGTGTGTGTGCCGTCAACCCACAGCTGACTTTTGGCGACCCCATACAGTTTTTCATGGCAAGAGACATTCAGAGGTGGTCTGCAGTTGCCTGCCTCTATGTCCCACCCTTGATGTTCCTTGGAGGTTGCCCATTGAAATACTAACCGGGGCCATCCCTGCTTAGCTTCTGAGATGTGACGAGATTAGGCTAGCCTGGGGAGATCCAGGTCAGGGCATGCAGTATGTATCCTCAAGAAAATTCACAATGATTTTTTAGTAAATGGTGGCAGAAGTGGAAGAGAAGCACCAGAGACCTTGGGCTGCTCTTAAATGCAGCTGACACTATTCAGACTTCTTTGAGACTTGATATTTGCCCTGTGAAATCTGGAGCTCAAAAACATGTCAGCAATCCTGCTGGATCATACTAAAGGCCAATCTCCCGATGAGTTGGCACTGGTGGGGGGAAAAGAGGGGACAGAAATGAGGTTGCACAACACGGCTATGACACATCAGTCCAAAAAACCAAATATGACTTTAGCACATCTGAAAACTCTAGGGTAAAATCAATGGGTTCCCACAACATTTGCATCCAGGATTTAGGCTGGATGTGACATCAACATGACATGAATCTGTCTAATACCCCTTCAAGTGAGTGACCATCACTACATCCTGTGACACCGAGTCCCACAAGCTCACTCTGCATTGGGTGCAGACATATTTCCTTTCTCTACCCAACAACTTCACTATGTGCCCCAATCCCATCCAGCCACAAAGCACCCTTACCATGTGAGAGGGCATCTGGGGCATGCTCTTGGACCGCAGCCTGCTGCCCTTCCTCCGACAGACCTCCTTCTGCCTCAAAAAATGTTGCTTCCATCTTCAAGGATGATTCCGGCATCTGAAAGAACAGCAAGGGAGACAGGTAAGGAAAGCATGGAATGGGCTGAGGAGATGGATCCTGCCCTTCTCCCAGAATCGTCACCCCTGCATCGACCAAAACAGCTGCTTCAAGCACAGGGGCCAAAATCAAGGTTGGTGGTTTTCCCAGCCGAGTCAATTCTCTAGAGGTATTAATATCTGGCAGAGAAGCCTTAGGATAAAGTCGTTGCTTGAAGGGAGGGAAGGAAACCCCGTCACCTGCTCTGCCTGCCTCTTCTCCTCTGCCTGACTCAGGAGGAAACCTTCAGCCAGGGCCACCGCCTGGGAACTGGTCTCTGGCTCACATTCGCTGACCCAGCACTGCATTTCCTGGGGCAGGATGGTCAGGAACTGCTCCAGGATCACCAGGTCCAGCATCTGCTTCTTGGAGTGCTTCTCCGGCTTCAGCCAGTGCTTGCAAAGTCCATGAAGTTGGATGCAAACCTCTCGGGGCCCATCGGCCTCATGGTAAAGGAACTGCCGGAAACGTCGACTCTGGACATCTGCTGTCCTTGTTTCCTCAGGCAGGATCTCTGGCACAGTTCTTTCCCAGAATTCAGCACCACTCTCCACTTTCACGGGATGGGGACCTTCCTTTGACCTCTTGTCAATTCGAGGTCCTTCAGGATCCTGCTGTTCCATCTCCTTCCCCTTCTCTTGGGTAGTCTCTGTGGAAAGATGCCCTTACTCTCGTGGCTATGAAGAAAGAGAGGAAAATATATCAAAAAGGCAGAAAGAGACCAAAAGAAAGCACACTTACATCACCTACCCTCTTGCCCCAGTAGATCAGAAGGAGCCTCATTGTCATCATTTGTGGATCAGGATTAATGTCATGGTGCTATATTATTTTCCATCTCAGGCTTTTGAATGAGATGCCTGTTTGGTCCTCAGGAAAGTAAACACCTATTGTGGAAGCTATGAGCTTGGCCTCCCATGTCTGGGGATCAGACTGTCGAGGGGCAACAGCTCTAGGTCAACTGCAGCCCGGGACAAAAGGACTGCTGACGGCTTAACCATGGCAGATCTCTCCCTCAAGAGGCTCGAAGCATCAGGCAATAGCTCTGTCCAGCAGAGTGTGAGGGGAAGAGGTGTGTCTGACCTCCCTAGGGGAGGACAAAATGGATGCTGGGAGGAACAGGAACAGGGGGAGGTGGTGGGTAGGGGGTGGAGCACTGGCCAAATGGAGCAGGAAATGGAGCAGCCAGTCAGCATGCATGATTCATCCCCTGTGATCACATCTGGGATGTCTTTCTGGGCCTCCCAACAACCACCATGGCTGAGAATTTATTTTTATTTACAAAATTCAGATCTTGCCTTTCTGCCCCCACAAAGGCCACCAATTCAGCTAACAAATAAAGCATACATTTTAAAATTTTCCTTATGTCTAATCTGCCTTGCTTCCTGGGAATCTAGGTGGATTACACCAACTGAGTCTATACAATCAACAGAGTGGGACATTCAATAAACCAGTAATTAGGGTTTGGGTTGTAGACCCAACCAGAAACATAAAAAAACAGAGCAGAAGCAAAGCATAAATGTTAACACAACACAGTAAACAATGCAAAATTACAGTGTAGGATCCAACTTACTACAAGCTATACACAGTAGTATAGAACACAATTTCTAATGATTTGTCCAAGTAACTTTGTGAATCATTTTATTCAGTGCTACCCTAGTCCGGAAAATCAGGAGAGGTGGTGTCTTTCTGACCTCCTCAGACAGGCCATTCCACAATTGGGGGGGCCACAACAGAGAAGTCAGGTTCATGTTCAGTTGTTAATTTTGCCCATTTGCCAGTTGGCACCTGCAGAAGGCCTTGCTCAGGTGAGTGAAGCTGTCGTGGCAGAGTACAGGGGGAGAGACGGTCTCGCAGATATCAGAGTCCAAGTACCATGAATGGCTTTCTGTGTGACAGCCAAACCAAATAACCGGTGCTCCCCCTGACCTGGATGTCCCCGGCTAGCCCGATCTCCTCAGCTCTAACACAGACACAATTGAGGCTGAGCCAATGCAGTGAGTGCAGTGTGAATAACATGCCTGCTCCGTCCAGCTGCCGATAACTGTCGAAATGGGGCGTTCTGAACAAAAGGTAGTTTCTGAATTTATTTTGAAGAGAAACCAATGTGCAGTGCATTACAATCATCTAGTCTCAATGTCACCATGCCAGCGACCAGATCAGCCGTATCAAGGTAAGGAGCCATTTTTTTTCAGCTAGGCTGAGTTGGAAGAAAGCCTTTCTTTGCAACTGCATTAACTCGATCCTCTAGCAATAATCCTGGGGTCCAGTAAAACCCCGGGGCTCTGAGCTGTGCCAGCAAGGGTCCGTTGAACCCCAACAAAAGGGGGCCGCATAATATCCTTCCAGACCTCCGCCTTCCTAAGCAGCATTTCATCTGAAGAAGTGAGCTGTGGCTCACGAAAGCTCATACCCTACCAGAAAATATTCTTGTTAGTCTTTAAGGTGCTACTGGACTCTGGCCCTTTTTGACTACTGCAAACAGACTAACACGGCTACCCACTGTGAATTATATTCCTGGACTTAGATTCAGCTGGTTCACCCTTGGCTATTGAACCACAGCCACCAGGCAGCAGCAGGGTTTCCAGGGAAAGAGACGAGCAGAGGCGGTCTGCCATCGCCTGCCTCTGCACATGCACAGAGACCCTGGGGCTTCCTGGGCCCCGGGTCTCCCACCCAAGGTCTATCCAGGCTGGACCCTGCTGAGCTTCGCAAGTCCAGTGAGGTCGGGGCCATCCTGGGCCATCCGGGTCAGGGCTCCCTGTTTTTGTAGCACACAAACTACATTTGTGAAAGATTTAAAACGAATCTCCCCCCCCCCTCGAGAAGACTCTTGAGAGCAGCAGAGATGGGGAAGCTCATCCCACTCCCCTCCAGGGACTTACTCGTGAGTAGGCCGTAGTCCCAGGATCCCGCTGCAGGGCTTTTGCCAGCTGATGCGTCTCTGAAGCCCTCCCCGTCCTCCTTCGCAACTCGGTGGCCGAGCCTCCCTCCTCCCCCAAGGAGCCTTTCCGCTTCCGCCCACCTTGCCCGGCCGCTCTAGCAAACAGCCCGGTCGGCTTAACCCCTTCGGTGCTGCAGAGGAAGGAAGGGGCCTCCTGCTCTTCTCCATTGAGGATGGGCGGCCAGAGCCGGGTGGAGGGAGCGGATTCCGGCCAGGCTGCAGCTCAGCGACGCCCTGTGCAGCTCAGTGGGATTGCTCGGGAGTAACTCAGCACAGGGTGGCGCTTCTGGGGAATCCCAGGCTGTACAGCCGTCTCAGACAACGGCAGGGCTGAGATGCGAAAAAGAAAATTAATGCCAAGCGATCCGGAGCAGGTCTCCTCGGATCCCTCCTCAGGCCTAGTCAGTGGGGCTGACTCCCAGCAAAGTGGCTTTAGGGTTGCACTGGGAATCTGCGTTCCTGTAACACCTTCCCTGTTTCTCAAATCAAAATACCAGCTAGATCGCTTCCTGGAGACTGTTGTGGTTCGGAGGACATACTAAAACAAAGGACAGCGATTGCCCGTAGGGAGTGCATGATTGCCCATAGAGAAACAGGGAAACCACACTTGCCCATAGAGAATAAGGCAAACCACGCTTCCCCATTGAGAATAACAGAAAACACACTTGCCCAAACAGGGAAACTATGCTTGCCAAGAGAGAATCCCCAAACCTAAGGTCAGCAATTGCCCATAGACAATGCATGATTGCCCATAAAGAAACAGGAAAACTGCATTTGCCTATAGAGAAACAGGGAAACTACACTTGCCAATAGAGAATCCCAAAAACTAAGGACAGTATTTGCCCATAGACAATACATGAGTGCCCATAGGGAATGAATGATTGCCAATACACGCTTGCCCATAGAGAATATGGCAAACCACACTTGCCAACTCAGAATAAGGCAGACCATGCTTGCCCATTGAGAATAAGCCCATTGAGGGCTGCCAGGGGCCATGACAGGTCCTGTCTTCATGGGGTCACCTCAACATCAGCCTCTATGTCGAGGTCAGGAGCCCCCTCCTGCATCACTCGCCACAATGCATTGCAACATGCTGTTTAGCAAGGTGAATGGGAAGGTTTTGTCCCCCATCATTGGCCTTGTCCTCGGGGAAGGATAAACACTTTGTCCTCGGGGAAGGATAAACACTTTGTCCTCGGGGAAGGATAAACACTTTGTGACCCCAAGACATGTTACTCCCTGTCTCTCAGGCACAGCCCCTCTCAACTGCAGCCTCCGCCCGCATCATCTGGATTCTCGATGCATGGCCTCAGTAGCCCAACGTTTGAGCCCTTCTGGGGTGTCCACAGGGGCCCCTGAGAAATGAGCAGGTGTCTCGGTGTGCCCTGAGTCCTTCCCCGGGCCCACTTTCATACCTATCCCTGTTGGGGCCCCTCAGGGGTGAATTGAATCCATTTGTGAGTGATTCCCCACCAGCTGGATCCCGGGACAAAAGGACTGGTGACTGCTTAACCATGGCAGATCTCTCCTAAATTGTCAGGAAGCATCAGGCAATAGCTCTGACCAGCAGAGTGTCAGGGAAGAGGTGTGTCTGACCTCTCAAGGTGAGGGCAAAATGGATGCTGGGGGGAACAGGAGCAGTGGGAGGCAGTGAACACCCAGGTAAATGGCAGGTGGGCGGAGGTTAGCACCGGCCAAAATGCACAGGATGTGGGGCAGCCAGTCAGCGTGGATTATTCATCCCATGGGATTACATCCGAGATGCCTTTCTGGGCCTCCCAATGACCACCATGGCTGAGAATTTGCATATGCGTTCCATGTAAAAAACTTCACTTGTGAACAAACAGGTTTTAATTTTGAACTCAAAACCTTCACTAATTGCAACTCATTAAATGTGATTTACGTCCTAGTCTGCCCCAGTAAAATTTTTTACATTGGACAGATGGCCAGACCAATGTAAAGCAAATAATAGATTGCCTTATTAATACCAAATATATAAATCAAAAAGCATAACTTGGTTACATTTGTTGAACTATAGAAGCTATCCAGTTTTTACGAGTCCAGTCACGATCAATAGTAAATAGTCCATCTAATACTTGAAGATTTTCTCAGTGTTGAGATCCAGGATGACATAAGATGGTGGTGCTGGAATATCAGTTTGTGTTGCTACAGTTGCAAAAATCTTTGTTGCTTTAGGCATAAGCACGTCATCATATCAATTGTAGCCAAAGATATGTCCCGAAGGTTATATAAACCATCTGTAAATGTTTACTCAAATATGTCCATCAATTTTTCTTCTTCTTTTCAGGAACTTATAAACCTGGAGAAGTCTTTGTAAAACTAATAGGTTCATTAATTAGTTGAGAACAATATCAACAAGTATACTTCAATTTCCACAAATCTAGTCTAGTTTGATAATTATGACACATATAATTGTTAGCAATAATCTGCTTAGTTCTAGAAGCATATATACATAAGACTAAATGTTCTTCCAGAATATTTGTTAGGCTTGCAATTTCACCACCTAAGAAAAGAATTTTCATTTGTACTTTAACATTTGTAATCATTCTGGGAAATCTGTCTCATGTAGATCCAGTTTAAGAAACTGTTTCGGATCTCTGAATGAGTTCAGTTATATTATCCCAGGAAGAAAAAACATGTATTTGAACTTCCTTCAAATTTGTGAGAACTTCTATCATAGAAATGTGTCACGCCGCCCCTGTACCCCTGCGGCTGCCGGGGTCTCTGCCTTGGAGGAGGGTTGGGGCGGAGGAGCCTCCTCGGCCTCAGACCAGTCCGAGGGAGAGTCGGAGCTTTCTCCTCCCTCGGATGCAGCCAGGTTGTCAGCACTCAGCCTTCTCAACCTCTGACTGCTTCCTCCCAGGCCAAGGCTCCTCCCTCACCTCATATCCTCTCCAGGCCAGAGAGGTCCCGCCCCTCCCCCCCGCAAGCCTGTAGCCGGCTTGTCAAGCGTGCTCCCCTGCGGAGCCCGTTGCAGCTGTCCTGCCGACTCTTCCCCGCCCCGCCCTTGCTCTGTTGATGCTCAGCTGTTGAGCGGGGCAGGGTTCTGAGGCGCCCATCATTCTGGCTGCGCCCGACATTGGGACTGCTCGGCCCACCGCAGGATTCCTCGGTCTTCTTGTCCCGTCCTGCCGGCAGCCTGGGGGGAGAGAAGGACAGAAGGTGGCATCTCCCCGTTTTCCCCGGGAGGGCCGGTTGATGCTGCAAGTCCCCCCCCCTGTCTCTGATGTGAGTGAGCCGGGTCCGGGGGGTTGAGTGTGGGGCTAACCAAGGCCCGGGAGGTGGATGGGAGGCACGTCCTGGGACAAAGTGATATTTCCTTTTAATTGTGGAATATTCAGAGTTCTCCGGACAACTGTATTCGAGGATTTCAAAGGTGGTTCTAATTGTTCTCCAAAACACTGAACTGTAGCATTTATTGTTGTTAAATTAGCCTGATACATGGGTATATTGCAATCTTGCTGATCAATTGTAACAATATAACTTCCATTCTTTAAAGTAAGAGTTTCTGCATAAGGACTATCAACCTTTTCAGCAAGCACTTTGCAATTAGATCCATTTTGATTTCTACATGGTTCAATAGGCATAACATAACATCACATATATGATATTTTTCATCAATGCAATTATTAACCTTCAAATAAGTTAATTTTCCACAATTATCATTAAATCAAAAGATGAAATAACCATAATATTTGACAAATAATTACCGATTCTTAACAGATGTCCAATATTTATCACTCTCTAATTGGTATCATATATTTTTCTTGGGACAATTAATTCTAAAGAAAAAAAATTCAGCTTTATAACTAGTTAATGATTGCATTGTATGAATGTCATAAATGTAAGTTTTCACAGTATGTCAAAGAACTTTCATCTGTTTAGCTGAAAGATTCAATTCATGTTGAAGCCATAAAGATCAGTCCATTTTATCATCTAGTAAAAGAAATTTCCCCATTCTGGATGCACACCTTAACATGGTGAGGGGGTTTGTGTGTGCCAGGGAAGCTGAGAGTGATACCGTAAGGGGTCTGGACTCTATCAAGAGACTAAACTCCTAGCAGAGTCACTCAAGACGGAATGGTCACAGCTGAGACACTAGACGAAGATGCAGCCACCCCCTTAAGGGATCAATGGTCACATCCGCAGAAGAGAACAGGCAGTTCCAATGGTGATGGAGGCAGAGGAATCCCTGAAGGCTAGCTACTGGGCAGCAGCAGTAGTGGAAGGTGACATTGGCGGAGACTCTTTTATAGACAACGGCAATGCCACTACAGCTAACCCTGGTTAGTACTGCGCAGATAATTGCCACCTGCATCTTTCGGGCAACTTGCATTTAAGTAAGAAGATGCTGTCAGGGAGGGGGTGAAGATTTAGCGCTCCAGGGAAACAGAAAGAGGTGGTGGAAAGGCGACTGAACGAGAGCGGCAGTGAAGAGGGAGAAGGAGAGGCGGGGTGTGGAGGGGAGACAGATTGGAAAAGCCGGGAAACCGCGATTTTTGCGACTCTATAATCTTGGATAAATAAAAGAACCGGGGAGCGTGAAAAGCGAACAGTAAAGCGTTGTTAATTAGAATCTCAAGCTCGGGATCGCGAAATCAAAAGTAACAAGTGAGCAGTGAGTTTCCGGTGATCGCCATTTTAGTGACCTGTTTGTGGCACAGCAGTTTTTTAAAAGTGGTTTCTCTGGGCACCTCTCCACACAGTGACACAAATCTATCAAGCACCCCCCCAAGATTGTTAAATTATCTTCCACATTATAAGCTAACCCCCCCCCGAAATAAGCTAAGACAAGCAACCAAGTCACTGAAAAGAAACATCTCCAGAACCTGAATCAGATGTGAGAGCGCCATCTATTGACCAAAGTACAAAAGTACTTCCTGGACATTTTTTTTTCATATTCTTTAACCATAGGCCAAAGTTGTCTGCAAAATTAACACTTAACTTTTCCATCTCTCTGTGGCATAACTCTGTCAGTAGCGCTTATCCCACCCCAAATCCTTTATCTATACCTATCAAAGGCGACTTAACAAGGTTTAATTTTTAGACTCTATCCTTACCTTAACAAATTAATTTAGGTTAAAATAAGCATAATTAATATCATTAACATTTTGATTATTTACATAATTAACTAAAGACCTTAATTCATTGATAAAGGGCATAACAATTGATTTGGAATATATGGATTTAACTATTGACTGAATAATTGATTACTTGTTGATATTGGTGAACTAATTGATTTTAAGAGTGATTATTGTAAATTATTGACTACTACTGTTGAAATATATTTGTCAGGTTATTGGGATAATATTTAAATTATTATAGTGGCTACTGTCTGAGTACTTAATTACTATTTTATGGAAAAACTGTTTCAACATATGCAAACAAGAAGAAAACAATATAGACTACAAAAAAATACTAAGAAAAGATCAAAAGGCAGCAGCATATTAAAAATAGAGATGGAAAAACTACAAGTATACTCTTTGAATGTAAATGGACTTAATTCCCCTACTAAAAAAAACAAAATATTCCACCATTTGACTAAACAAAAAGCGGATATAATTTTACAGGAAACACATGTTAAACAATCACATGAACATTTATTAAAGAACAAAAAATTAGGACAGGCTGTCATCGCTTCAGCTGGAGAAAAAAAGAAAGGACTTCTTATTTACATAAAAAATTATCTTCTTCAAGTAATAACCGAGATTAAAGACCCAGAGGCACGTTTTCTTCTAATCAAACTGAGAATGCCAGAAGGTAGAATCTTGACATTGACATGTCTCTATGCACCTAGCAATGGTCGACAACAATTTTTTGAAAAAGTGTTTCAAATTATCCTGGAAGAAGGTGAAATAATTATGATTGGGGATATGAATGCAGTAATAGACCAAAGAATGACAGATCTAAGCATCACAAGGGAGGTCGTTTACCCAAATTGGTCAAACAAAAAATGGACTTACTTCAGATTCAAGATGCATGAAGATCTAAAAATAATGATAAAAACGTTTATACATTTTATTCACAGATACATGATTCGTATTCCCGAATTGATATGTGTTGGATATCTAAGACGTTATTGAATAACTTAGAAGCAGTGGAAATTCTACCAAAATTATTATCAGATCATAACCCACTTGAATTGACTTGGAAATATGAGAGACTAGGGACTAGAAGATGGAGACTTGACAATAACCTGCTGCTGAATAAAGAAATTGTTGTGCAATGTAAGAAAGAACTAAAAGAATTTTTTGAGATAAATTGCACACCGGATGTTCTGGACAGAACTATATGGGACGCGAGTAAAGCTTTCATGAGAGGAAGATTGATTGCTATCAATTCCAAGCTTAAAAAACAAAAAAGACTATCAATCTCATCTAGACGGCCACAAGCAAGAAGAAATTGAAAATTATATTAAAAACTCCAATCTAAAAACATTTGAAAAAGATGACTCATGGTGGAATCAGAATATCACTATACAAGAGATCACCACAGCAATTGCAAAACAAAAAACAGACAAAGCTCCGGGTCCAGATGGCCTGACAGTGCGTTATTACAAGTGTTTTGAAGCAGAAATAGCTTTACATTTCCAAAAGTTGTTAAATGAAATACCACAAATTGGAAAATGTCCTGATACGTGGCAAGAAGCTTTCATCACATTAATACACAAAGAAGGCAATGACCCACAGAAACCAGGCACTTATAGACTGATATCATTGTTAAACGCGGATTATAAAATTTTTGCTTCAATATTGGCTGAAAGATTAAAGAAGAAAATAGGACAAATAATACATACAGACCAGACTGGTTTCATGCTAAAAAGACTCATGAGAGATAATATACGTTTTATTATCAATGCCATAGAACATGTTAAACGGTCAAAAAGGAAAGAAGCTTTTATTTTTCTGGACACTGAAAAAGCTTTTGACAATATTCACTGGGATTTCTTATTACAAGTTCTTCAACAGTCTAACTGTGGTAGTAAATTTTACAAATGGATACAGAGCATATATCAAGAACAATCAGCGAGGCTAGTGATTAATAATAAACTATCGGAAAGGATGGAAATTAAAAAAAAGGTACTAGGCAAGGATGCCCACTTTCACCATTGCTATTTAATATGGCACTTGAAATATTGGCAAATAAAATAAGACAAGATGACAAGATTGGTGGATTAAAAGCAGATGGAGAGGAGTATAAATTGAAATGTTATGCTGACGACGTGGTGTTATCATTAGAGAATCCCACTGAATCAATTGAACATCTTATGACTGAAATAGAGAAATATGGCCAAGTTTCCAGATATAGAATAAACACACATAAGACAAAGATAATTTGGAGAACCTGAGTAACGTGGAAAAACAAACTAAAAAAATTCTCACAGGATGCGAGATAACGGAAGATCCAGTTAGATACCTTGGAATACATATCACTGGGAAAAATTATACATTAGTGAAAGATAACTACCTTAAATTGTGGTTGACAATACAGGAAGATTTAAAAAGATGGACTAAACTTCACCTATCATGGATGGGAAGGATTGCAGCTGTACAGATGAATCTATTACCTGAGTTGACATTTCTTTTCCAAATGCTACGAATTTGAATTGAAGATAAGTTACTGAAAGAATGGCAGAGACAGATTAATAAATTCATCTGGGCAGGAAAGAAACCAAGAATCAACTTCAGAATTATGCAAGATGAGAAGAAAAGTGGCAGGCTAGCTTTACCGAATATTAAGCTTTACTATCAAGCGGCTAGATTGGCATGGATAGCGGAATGGATAAAGAACCCAGACTGGACAACTTTGAATATTGAAAAGGGTATTTGGACTAAAGGATTCTATTATTGTTTATGGAAAGCTAAGAGCAAAGAGATTTTCGAAGAGAAACATGTAATCAAAGAAGGACTAATGAAGATATGGCTTAGAAACAGAAACAGATTAAGCCTGACTCCTCCAACGATAATGTCTCCTACAGATGCATACATGACCTAGGGAGAGAAGAAGAAAGTAGATAAGGTTGTATATCAGGATATGCTAACTGAACAAGGAGCTATAAAAACATGGAATGAGGTTAAGAGAAATAAAAACATTGATTGGATGACTTATAATCACATGATTATGAAAGCACGACAAGATTGTCTGTTACCGAATGGGATAAGAAAAACCACAGAATTTGAAGACTTAGTTAATATAGAAACAGACCACATGTGTCGTGGTGCAGGCGAGGAACGAGGGCTGTAAGCGTAGTCTGGAGAACAGTCCAAGGTCATTCACAGTGAAGGCAGAGTCCGAGATAGCAATACAGGCAAGGGAAGTCCAAAGGATAGCAAGGAAACAAGGCCGGTACACAAAGAGGTTGGTGACAAGTTGCTTGCACAACAGCCAAGCCTAACTGATGGCTTAAATCCCTTCCCCTGCTGCTGAAGCAGAGCCAGCTGATGCTGATGAGGCTGAGTTCACAGGTGGTGCTTCAGCCCTGCTCTTCTTCATCACTGCTACTGGGGAGGTTCCTCTGTAAAGCCTTCAGTCTAGCACTCTGCCGTCTCTGCTGCATTGCCAGACGAACCTGTTTTCTTCTCTGCTCCAGTGGCCTTGGTGTGGCCTCTGGAGACACTGCATGTCAAGGTGTCAGATCCAACTGGAGTCCTTGAGCTGGCAGGCTGCAGGCATGGTGGGTCATCTCCTGACTTTGGCTGATCCTCTACTCTGGCAGGCTGTAGGCCCTGTGGTTGTTCCTGTGGGACTTCTGCCTGAGGATGTCCCTCTGTTCTGGCTTCTATTTCCTCTTTGTCAGAGGAGGTCTCTGCAGGCTGACTCATGACAACATGTTAGGAAAAATCTATAAGCTCTTACTTAAAAATGAAACAGAACAATAACAAGTCAAGACATGTATGGTCAAATGGATGGATAATTTTAAAAAGAAGATAATTTTTCAGCAATGGGAAAAACTCTGGACTAAATCTATTAAATTTACGGCTAGCAATAATTTACATGAAAACTGGTATAAACAATTTTTTAGATGGTATATCACACCGATGGATATAAAAAAAATGGACGAGTCATATGAGTTGGAAATGTAAAGACACAGGTGGAACTTATTTTCATATGTGGTGGACATGTAAGGAAGTTAAGAAATTCTGGATACAAATACATCAAGAAATGCAGAAAGTTTTAAAGATCAAATTTCCATTGAATCCAGAGACTATGTTATTAGGAATTGTCCCAATAGACAAAAATATGGGAGAATTATTTGGCTATATGACAACGGCGGCTAGACTGGTTTTGGCAACATTTTGGAAACAGGAAGATATTCCAGATGTGGAAAGGTGGCGAGAGAAAATGGAAGAATTCACTGTGTTGGCTAAGCTGACTAGTTTGATACAAGAGAGGTTAACTGATGAATTTTTACGAAAATGGGAAGGCTATTTTGATTATGTTCAACAATGGGGATAGATTTGTAGTAATAATATATAGATTTATATCACGTAATAATTAGCAT
The DNA here is from genome assembly GCF_029931775.1 of Euleptes europaea. NCBI lineage: Eukaryota > Metazoa > Chordata > Lepidosauria > Squamata > Sphaerodactylidae > Euleptes > Euleptes europaea. Next base: position 4,585,862 of record NC_079316.1, read on the forward strand.
AGAAGGAAATTATTTTGTAAACCATAAGAGTAATGAACAATTCTTGAGATATAAGATGAACAGACTCTCCGAAGGAGTATAAACTGTGTACGAATGTATGTGTGATTATATGTTTGTTTGAAAAATTTAATAAAATATGTTATATATGTAACCACAAACCAAATGCGTTTCGGCCTCTAGGGCCTTCATCAGTGGTTAGTTAAAACCTTTTCTTAAGTCTGCACACATATACAGAAATACAATGATGTAAACAAATGCAAATACAGAGGTCTTTCACATCACCTACTTGCCTAGTCTCTTTAAGTGGAGATGCTGGGATTGAACCTGGGACCATCAACATGCCAAGCAGATGCTCTACCACTGAGCCACAGCCCTTCCCCATTATCATTAACACATCTTTTTTGTCTTGTCTGTGTAGAACAATGAGATTAATGTTCTTCCATCATAGGAATTTCGGATTCATTCAATACTCTGAATACTGGGGGGAAAGTTCTATTACCGTGTTGGCGAATGCATGGCACGCGTGCCAGATTGGGCACGCGGAGCCCACTCTGTGGGCATGCGCGGGGAGCCGCCGCCATGGACAGGGCGGGTGGGGCGCTCCTCCGCTTGCAGCAGCCGGAGCCTTTCTGTGTGGCGGCCATGCTGCGCTCCCTTCGGAAAAGGCGCTCTCTCCGATGCCTCCCTCCGGAGGCCGGGCCGGGCGCAATAGAAGGGGCGGGGGCCTTCTCCCGGGGGCAGGGCCAGGGGAGCCGGGCCGGGGGTGAGGCGGCACTCTCCTGGCCGAAGCCTCCTTCTGACAGCGGCGGCGGCCTGGAGCTGGACTTCTGGGAGCCGCGTGAGGGGGATGAGGAAGAGGAAGGCAGTGAGGAGGAGCTGCTGCTGGAGCCTGGCGCCCCGGCGTCGTTGCCTCTGGCCTCGCTGCCACTGCTGTCATCCCCCTGGGCTGGCCTCGGTGCCGCTGCCACTAGTGGGGGCCTTTGAGGGGGGCCGGCAGGGAAAAGCGCCCAACACACCGCCTTTCTCCCCCCACCTGCATGTGCGTGCCCATCAGCAGGGCTGAAGGCTTCGTGCCACGCACGCGGCTGGCTTCTTCCTCTTTCCCTCCTTCCCGCCCCCCAACAGCTGACAGGCGGCGGGGAGGCCAGCGGCAAGGAGGCCGGGCCTCCTCCTCCAGCAGCAGCTCCTCGCCGCCTTCCTCCTCCTTGTCCCCCTCAGGCGGCTCCCAAAAGACCAGCTCCAGGCCACAGCCGCCGCGATCGTCCTCCTCAGGCACCTCTCCCTGACGGTTTTCACCCACCGTCTCCTCCTCCCCAGGGCGCTCGCGGAGGCCCAGGCAGCCCCGCAACAGCTGCACTTCCGCCAGAGAAGGGCCTGCCGTCTCCCTCCCCCCTTTCTTTCTCCCCCTCCCCCCTCTTTCTTCCTTCCTTCCTCCCTTTCATCCTTTCTTCCCCAGTTCCTTCCTTCTTTCTTTTCCCAGTTCCTTCCTTCCTCTTTCTTTCTCTGTCCCTCACCCCACTTTCTTCCTTCCTTCCATCCATTCTTCCCCAGTTCCTTCCCTTTCCTTTCCCAGTTCCTTTCTTTCTCTCTCCTTCCTTCGTTCTCTTCTCTTTCCTTTCCCAGTTCCTCCCTTTCTCCATCCCTCCCCCTCCCTCTACCAGGGTTGCCAACATCCAGGTGGTGGCTGGAGACCTGGCAACCCTAGCATCACCCCACCCCCGTCAGGAGAGCTACACCTGGTATGGCCCCCGAATGATGATACAAATATGCAAATGGCCCTTTGCAGGAAAAAGGTTCCCCACCCCTGCGGTAGATGCTTTAAGCCGTGTTGGCTTAAAATGCCGTGTTTAAATTGCCATGTTGGCACTTGGCGGTAAATAAGTGGGTTTTGGGTTGCAGTTTGGGCACTCGGTCTCTAAAAGGTTCGCCATCACTGTTCTATTATAAGAAATTTCATTAATAAGTCCTTTTGTAGTATTCAAAAACTGTTTGAGGTACTGAATGACCTTATGGTGTGCCTCTCTAGTCTGCCCCCAAACCTGAGTGTGAAATCTCAGCTCTCTGTAATGCTCTCTCAGCAAGTTGGGTCAATCAGCCCCACCTTGCAGAGCTGGCTGTTTGTGCAAGACTTAAAAAAACACATTTCAAATACAGGCTCACTGTTCAGTCTCTTGAGGGGTGCAGCGTAATGGAGTGTGTGTGCATGTTTGTTTCTGTTTTTGGAGACTTTGTTCTTTTAAAAGTGCTTTCCCCCCAAAGGTGCAGTCTGCTACAGGAGCCTTCTTTTGTAAACAAAAGTCATGTGCTCTCCCAGAGATGCTTTACTAACTCCCACTGTGCTTTTCAGCGGGATCACAGTTCAGCCCCCATTCCCAGTGTGCATGCTGGCAAAGAAGGCCAAAAATAGTGTCCTCCCCCCTGAATTCTTAACAAAGGAGATCTGCATTTTTCCCTTCTTCCCAAGATGCAACAGCTTGCAAAGGATCAATCAATCATGAGACATGGGTTGTCTCTGATGCAGAGTTCAGCGAATCAACAGACCACATGTTGTGCTCTCCTAATGATAAGGCTGCTCTGTGGCTTACTGGAATCTGCGAGCACAAGCCTTGGAAGTCTGCTTGTAAAAGGCTAGCTTGATCACATGCTTTTCTAAGCCCCCCCCTCCCTTCACTTTTAAGCTTTGCGATGAGGTGCTCCTCCCCTCTCATTGCTTGAGGGTCTTAAGGGGGGAGCACAACTCTGGTCTGCAAACTGAGTTAGTTTTGGAAAGTTTTAATTTTCCCTAACCCCAGCCTCCTCAGGCATGCTTTGTAAGGCTGGTTCTCCCCCACACACACACACACCCCTGAAGATAAGGAAGTAGTCTTCCTTTCCCGCCTTTATCTCTCTCTCTGTTTATCTTTATCTCTGTGTTTTTTTACAATTTGAGACTGTAGGAAAGAATGGGCTTGAAAGCCTGCTGGACTCATCATGGGAATTTTTTTTTAACTTTTCGCAGTGAAAATATAGGCCAGTCAGTGTTTTCTGCTTCATTTCTGACTTTCCTGTTCTGTGGAAAGGCAAGGGGAACAAGCCTCTCTCTCTGGCTTGGTGTCTATGTCTCTCCTGTATTTTTAACAGCATGGCAGGCTGCTGAAGAGGTGGAGGGGGCATACCCATGTAGAAATGCACAAGCATATTTCTCTAAATTTACCTTTGGCAACCTCTAGTCAGTTTGCTCTGCCCCTAGTCTAGTTTAGTTAGGAAATTTTAACCCCTGGGCTGACGCCTGGGTTTTTTAGCACTGTTTAATTTAATTTAGTATTGTTTTCATGCCTTATGTTTTTATGTTCCTTATCCCTGCCCTGTTTCCCTTTCCTGGTCCAAGACTGCGGTCACAGACCATAAATAAATAAATAGTTGGGGGCTGGCCACTTGCCTGCCTCCTTCCTCACTGCAAAGATATGCTGAAACACAAACGTACATTAAGCACCCCCACCATCAGCTCCTCCTTCCTCCCGAAAATTAATACGGACACCTCCTGCTACTCCCGCTGTGTGGGATATTAGATGCTTTTGAAGAGCACCCCACTGATTGAATGTCTTTCCACACTCTGAGCATTCAAAAGGCTTCTCCCCTGTGTGGGTTCTTAGATGCTCTTGAAGATTGCCACTGCGACTGAATCTCTTTCCACACTCTGAGCATACAAAAGGCTTCTCCCCTGTGTGGGTTCTTAGGTTTTGAAGACTGCAACTGTGACTGAATCTCTTTCCACACTCTGAACATTCAAAAGGCTTCTCCCCTGTGTGGGTTCTTAGGTGCTGTTGAAGATTGCCACTCTCGCTGAATTTCTTTCCACACTCTGAACATTCAAAAGGCTTCTCCCCTGTGTGGGTTCTTAGATGCTCTTGAAGATTGCCACTGCGACTGAATCTCTTTCCACACTCCGAGCATTCATAAGGCTTCTCCCCTGTGTGGGTTCTTAGGTGCTGTTGAAGATTGCCACTCTCGCTGAATTTCTTTCCACACTCTGAACATTCAAAAGGCTTCTCCCCTGTGTGGGTTCTTATGTGATCTTGAAGATGGCCACTCTGACTGAATCTCTTTCCACACTCCGAGCATTCATAAGGCTTCTCCCCTGTGTGGGTTCTTAGGTGCTGTTGAAGATTGCCACTCTCGCTGAATTTCTTTCCACACTCTGAACATTCAAAAGGCTTCTCCCCTGTGTGGGTTCTTAGATGCTCTTGAAGATTGCCACTGCGACTGAATCTCTTTCCACACTCTGAGCATACAAAAGGCTTCTCCCCTGTGTGGGTTCTTAGGTTTTGAAGATTGCCACTGTGACTGAATCTCTTTCCACACTCTGAGCATTCAAAAGGCGTTTCCTCTGTGTGGGTTCTTAGATGCTTTTGAATACTGCAACTCTGATCGAATTTCTTTCCACACTCTGAGGATACAAAAGGCTTCTCCCCTGTGTGGATTCTTACGTGCTTTTGAAGATGGCCACTGTGACTGAATCTCTTTCCACACTTTGAGCATTCAAAAGGCTTCTCCCCTGTGTGGGTTCTTAGGTGCTTTTGAAGATGACCACTGTGACTGAATCTCTTTCCACACTCTGAGCATTCATAAGGCTTCTCCCCTGTGTGGGTTCTTATGTGATCTTGAAGATGGCCACTCTGACTGAATCTCTTTCCACACTCCGAGCATTCATAAGGCTTCTCCCCTGTGTGGGTTCTTAGGTGCTGTTGAAGATTGCCACTCTCGCTGAATTTCTTTCCACACTCTGAACATTCAAAAGGCTTCTCCCCTGTGTGGGTTCTTAGGTGCTTTTGAAGATTGCTACTGTGACTGAATCTCTTTCCACACTCTGAGCATTCAAAAGGCTTCTCCCCTGTGTGGGTTCTTAGGTGCTCTTGAAGATGGCCACTGTGACCGAATCTCTTTCCACACTCTGAGCATTCAAAAGGCTTCTCCCCTGTGTGGGTTTTTAGGTGCTTTTGAAGATGGCCACTGTGACTGAATCTCTTTCCACACTCTGAGCATTCAAATGGCTTCTCCCCTGTGTGGGTTCTTAGGTGCTTTTGAAGATGGCCACTGTGACTGAATCTCTTTCCACACTCTGAGCATTCAAAGGGCTTCTCCCCTGTGTGGGTTCTTAGGTGCTGTTGAAGATGGCCACTGTGACTGAATCTCTTTCCACACTCTGAGCACTCAAAAGGCTTCTCCCCTGTGTGGGTTCTTAGGTGCTTTTGAAGACTGCAACTCTGACCGAATTTCTTTCCACACACTGAGCATACAAAAGACTTCTCCCCTGTGTTGATTCTTATGTGCACTTGAAGACTGCCATTGTGACTGAATCTCTTTCCACACTCTGAGCATTCAAAAGGCTTCTCCCCTGTGTGGGTTTTTAGGTGCTGTTGAAGACGGCCACTGTGACTGAATCTCTTTCCACACTCTGAGCATTCAAAAGGCTTCTCCCCTGTGTGGGTTCTTTGATGTTGTTTAAGATGGCCACTGCTGCTGAATCTCTTTTCACAATCTGAACATTGAAAAGGCTTCTTCCCTGTGTGGGTTCTTAGATGCTTTCGAAGACTGTCACTGCGACCAAATCTCTTTCCACACTCTGAGCATTCATTCTTGTGTATATCTGGTAATAACTGATGAGGTTCCTCATCTCCCTCATCCCACTGATCATCCCTTGCTGGAACAAAAAGAGATTCCATTAGAAACCACACAATTAGGTCTGACTTTCCCTTTAAGTTCCATCCAGGCTCAAAACATTGCTGTTGATTTCTCCAGCTGTATGTTGAAGTGTACATTCACATAATATTGAAAACAACACGAAAACCTGCTGCAGTTTTTTATACCCCGCCTTTCTCTACCCTGAAGAGTCTCAAAGAAGCTTACAAATCAAATTCCTTTCCCTCCCCACAACAGGCACTTTGTGAAGCAGGTGAGGCTGAGAGAGTTCTGAGGGAACTGTGACTGGCCCAAGGTTACCCAGCAGGCTTCAGGTGGAGTGGGAAATTGAACCCAGATGTCTACGTTAGAGTCCTCCATTCTCAGTTACTACACCATGCTGGCTCTCCACAAAAACCTACCGTGATATCCACTCAGGCAAATGGAGAGTTTCCTTCTAGTTGTGATGAAAGCCATGAACTGGCTTTTGCTAGGGCACGGATCCATTACAGATCACAGTTAGAGGGGATGACTGTAATCCCATCCGGGGGGAAAGTGTGTTGTAATGGTTGGCAACTGAGAAATTAGGAGGTGGACCCTTCCAGAGTCTTCCTGAGGGCCTCTCAGTCCCGCCTTGACCTCAGGCCAGGACACACTCTCTGGCTTGAATGACGTCCACAACACTGGTCTCAGGTGCCCCTGGGCCACCCAGGCTCCTTAGGTCACCCTACTCACACGTGCTGAATATCGCTTTTGCTACCACGCCAGCACCTCTAGGCTCCCAGCAGGACTCAAAATGATATATTGCTGCTATTCAATGTTTTGATCTGTGCTTCATCCCAATAGCAGCAATTTGCACATGCAGCACTCATGAAAGAGCCTTACCCAGAGAGGCCATGCTCCCATAGTTCTCCAGCATTACTTCCTTGTAGAGAGATCTCTGGTCTGGATCCAGCAGTGCCCACTCTGCCTCGGTGAAATGCACGGCCACCTCCTCAAAGGAAATGGGAAACTGAAAGAAAAAGCAGATTCCCTCGCCAGAGATCAAGACAGGCAGAGACATTACTCTGGAAGGGGGCATTCTGGGAGGGTGCAGGATGGAGAGCCTGGCATGAGTAAAGGGAGAGGCGTTCAGGGCCTCTCTCACCTGAACACCAGATCAGCAACTGCAGGAGAAACCCCTCCCACACCGAGAAAGGAAGGGGGACTCAGGCATTCCCTGCTCATCTCCCCTACCTGGACCAGAGGTGAAGCAGCCGCTTCCACACCTCTGCAAAGATGATGGCTTTATAGCATCTCTCCACTGCCTGCAAGGGAGACAAGAGAGGAAGGAAGTTAGCCTAGACTTACTATTTCATTTACTTGTTTGAATCCTGCTTCACACACACTAATTCCCAGGGTGGACATTGTGTGTGTGTGTGTGTGTGTGTGTGTGTGTGTGTGTGTGTGTGCGCGAGCGCCATCAACTCACAGCTGACTTTTGGTGGTCCCATAGAGTTTTCATGGCTTCTGTTGTTCCTTGGAGACTGCCCTTCCAAATACTAACCAGGGCTGACCCTGCTTAGCTTCTGAGATCTGATGAGATCAGGCTAGCCTGGGGATATCCAGGTCAGGGCATGTATTATGTACACTCAAGAAAATTCACAATGACCTTTTAGCAAATAGTGGGAGAGGGGCAAGAGTAGCACCAGAGACCCATGAGCCTTGGCCTGCTCTTAAATGCTGCTGACATTTTTCAAATTTCTCTGAGACTTGAAATTTGCCCTGTGAACTCTGGAGCTCAAAAACATGTCAGCAATCCTGCTGGATCAGACCAAAAAGCCCAGAAACGCCATTCTCCTGAGGAGTCTGGGCTGGGAGGAGAAAAAGAAGGGACAGAAATGATGTTGCACAACAGGTCTCGGTCACGTCTGCCCAACAACCCAGACATTACTTTAGTGCATCTGAAAACTCTAGGTAAAATCGACGGGTTCCCACAGAGCCTGCGTCCAGGTTTTCATAAGAACATCAGAAAGGCCATTCTGGATCAGACCAAGGTCCATCAAGTCCAGCAATCTGTTCATACAGTGGCCAACCAGGGGCCTCCAGGAAGCCCACAAACAAGACAGCTGCAGCAGCATTATCCTGCCTGTGTTCCACAGCACCTAAGATAATAGGCATGCTCCTCTGATCCTGGAGAGAATAGATATGCATCATGACTAGTATCCATTTTGACTAGTAGCCATGAATACCTCTCTCCTCCATGAACATGTCCACTCCCCTCCAAGTTGGCAGCCATCACTACCACATCCTGGGGCAGGGAGTTGCACAATTTAACTCCACGTTGCGTGAAGAAGTACTTCCTTTTATCTGTTTTGAATCTCTCACCCTCCAGCTTCAGCAGATGACCCAACGTTCTAGTATTATGGGAGAGGGAGAAAAACTTCTCCCTGTCCACTCTTTCCATACCATGCACAATTTTATAGACCTCTATCATATCTCCCCTTAACCACCTTCTTTCCAAGCTAAATGTGTGTGTGTTAACTGCCATCAAGTCGCTTCCGACTCATGGTGACCCTATGAATGAAAGTCCTCCAAAATGTCCTATCTTTGACAGCCTTGCTCATTGCAAATTGAAGGCTGTGGCTTCCTTTATTGAGTCAATCCATCTCTTGTTGGGCCTTCCTCTTTTCCTGCTGCCCTCAACTTTTCTTAGCATGACTGTCTTTTCCAGTGACACTTGTCGTCTCATGACGTGACCAAATATTATAGCCTCAGTTTAGTCATTTTAACTTCTAGAATCATAAAGTTGGAAGGGATCACCAGGGCCATCAAGTCCAACCCCCTGCACAATGCAGGAAATTCACAACTACCGCCCCCCTCCACACCCCTAGTGACCAGAAGATGGCCAAGATGCTCTACCTCTCATCATCTGCCTAAGGTCACAGAATCAGCATTGCTGACAGATGGCCATCTAACCTCTTCTTAAAAACCTCCAGGGAAGGAGAGCTTACCACCTCCTGAGGAAGCCTGTTCCACTGAGGAACCGCTCTAACTGTTAGAAAATTCTTCCTAATGTCCAGACGGAAACCCTTTTGATTTAATTTCAACCCGTTGGTTGTGGTCTGACCTTCTTGAGCAACAGAAAACAACTCAGAACTATCCTCAATATGACAGCCCTTCAAGTACTTGAACATGGTTATCATATCCCCTCTCAGTCTTCTCCTCTTCAGGCTAAACATATCCAGCTCCGTCAACCTTTCCTCATAGGACTTGGTCTCCAGACCCCTCACCATCTTTGTTGCCCTTCTCTGGACCCGTTCCAGCTTGTCTACATCTTTTTTGAATTGTGGTGCCCAAAACTGAACATAGTACTCTACTTGAGGTCTAACCAGAGCGGAGTAAAGCGATACCATCACTTCACGTCATCTGGACACTATACTTTTGTTGATGCAGCCCAAGACTGCATTAGCCTTTTTAGTTACAGCATCACACTGCTGACTCACGTTCAGTGTTTGGTCTACTAAGACCCCAAGATCCTTTTCACACACACTACTGCTCAAACAAGTCTGCCCCATCCTATAATTATGCATTTGATTTTTCCAACCCAAATGCAGAACTTTAGTCTTTGTTGAAGTGCATTTTGTTAGTTCTAGCCCATTTCTCCAGCCTGTCAAGATCATCCTGCATCTTGGCTTTGTCTTCTACCGTATTTGCTACCCCTCGCAATTTAGTATCATCTGCAAATTTAATAAGCATCCCCTCTATTCCTTCATCCAAATCATTTATAAAGATGTTGAACAACACAGGGCTCAGCACAGATCCCTGAGGAACTCCACTAGTCACTTCTCTCCAAGTGGACGAGGAACCATTAACTAGCACTCTTTGGGTACGATCTGTCAACCAGCTGCAGATCTATCTAACAATAATAGGATCTAACCCACAGGCTTGATCTATAACCCACTGATTTGTTTTTTTGGCAGTCCACGGAATCCCTAACACTCTCCTCCAAAACCACATTTCAAAGGAATCTATTTTCTTCCTATCAGCTTTCTTCACTGTCCAGCTTTCACACCCATACATAGTAATAGGAAATACGATGGCATGAATTAATCTAGCCTTGGTGGCCAGTGACACATCCTTACACTTCAAAATATTTTCTAGCTTTTTCATGGCTGCCCTTCCCAGTCTCAATCTCCTTCTGATTTCTTGGCTGCAGTCTCCCTTTTGGTTGATGGTGGAGCCAAGGAATAGAAAGCTAAATAGCACTAAGCATATTAACCACTCCTCATAGGGCAGTTGCACTAGTCCCCTGATCATTTTTGTTGCTGTTTTCTGCACCTTCTCAAGCCCTTAAATATCCTTTTTTAGGTGTGGTGACCAGAACTGTACACAGTATTCCAAGTGTGGTCTCACCATAGATTTGTACAAGGGCAGTATGAAAGAAGCAGATTTGTTCTCTATTCCTTGTCTAATTATGGCCAGCATGGAATTTGCCTTTTTCACAGCAGCCGCACACTGGGTTGACATCTTTATCGAACTATCCACTATCATCCCAAGATCCTTTTCTTGGTCTGTCACTGCCAGCGCAGATCCCATCAGTGTATATGTGAAGTTGGATTCCGCCCCCAGTATGCATCACTTTACACTTGCTCACATTGAATCGCCTTTGACATTATAATGCCCATTCCTCCAGTTTGTAGAGATCCTTTTGGAGCTCCACAGTCCGATTTTGTTTTAACCACCCTAAATAATTTGATGTCATCTGCTAACTTGGCCACCTCACAGTTCATCCCCAATTCCTGGTCAGTGATGAACAGGTTGTAAATCACCGGTCCCCGAGGGACCCCACTGCTCACATCCCCCCATTGCGAGAACTTAACATTTCCTGGGTCCCCCCTGGAACCTTTTTTATAAATGGGTATTATATTGGCTACTCTCCAGTCCCCTGGTACAGAGGCCGATCTAAGGGACATGTTACATATTATTGTTAGGAGTTCAGTAATTTCCCATTTAAGTTCTTGAGGAACTCTAGGATGTATACTGTCTGCTCCCTGCGACTTCTTAGTTTGCAGTTTGTCTAGATGTTCTAGGACTTCCTGCCTTGTTACCACTATTTGCCTCAGTTCCTCATTCTCCCCTCCCCAAAACCTCTGTTCAGGAGAAGGAATGCCCTATAATATCTTCAACAGTGAAGACAGATGAGAATTCATGTAGTTTCTCAGCCACCACTTTTTCCTCCCTTAGGGTTCCTTTATTTTGATTGTCATTCAATTGTCCCAAGCTGGTTTCCTACTCCTAATGTACTTAAAAGAATTTCTTATTGTTTATTTTGATGTGTTTAGCGATTTGTCCCTCAAAATCTTTTTTTGCATCTCTAATTGTTTGCTTGCATTTCCTTTGTGCAATTTCGGCTGGACATGAGATCAATATGAAATGAATCTCTCTGCTCTCCCATTTCCTTTCTCTACCCAGCAACTTCACTATGTGCCCTAATCCAATCCCTCCACAAAGCACCCTTACCATGCGAGAGGGCATCTTGGGCATGCTCCTGCGCATCATCCTTCTGCCCTTCCTCCGACAAAGCTCCTTCTGCCTCAGAAAACTTTGCTTCCATCTTCATGCATGGTTCCCACATCTGAAAGAACAGCAAGGGAGACATGTAAGGAAAGCACAGAACGGGCAGAGGAGACGGATCCTGACCCACTCCCAGAATCTTTACCCCTGCATCGACCAACAGAGTTGCTTCAAGCACAAGGGCCAGAATCAGGGTTGGTTGTTTTCCCAGCTGAGTCAAATTCTCTAGAGGTATCAATAGCTATCAGGGAAGCCCGATGATAAAGTTATTTCTTGAAGAGTGTGAAGGAAACCCCCTCACCTTCTCTGCCTGCCTCTTCTCCTCTGCCTGACTCAAGAGGAAACCTTCGGCCAGGGCCACCGCCTGGGAACTGGTCTCCGGCCCGCACCCTCTGACCCAGCACTGCATTTCCGGGGGAAGGATGGTCAGGAACTGCTCCAGGATCACCAGGTCCAGCATCTGCTTCTTGGAGTGCCTCTCCGGCTTCAGCCAGTGGTTGCAAAGTCCATGAAGCCGGCTGCAAACCTCTCGGGGCCCATCGGCCTCATGGTAAAGGAACTGCCGGAAACGTCAGCTCTGGACGTCTGTTGTCCTCGTTTCCTGAGCCAGGATCTTTGGCACATCTCTCTCCCAGAATTCATAACCACTCTCTGCCTGTATGGGATGGGGAACTTTCCTTGATCTCTGGCCAATTCCAGGTCCTTCTGGGTCCTGCTGTCCCATCTCCTTCCCCTTCACTTGAGTAGCCTCTGTCTGGAAGGATGCCCTTACTCTCATGGCTATGAAGAGAGAGAGGAAAAGTTATCAAAAAGGCAGAAAGAGACCAAAAGAAGGCACACCAAAATCACCTACCCACCTTGTAAAGAGGCACCTCAGGATTGCCCCAGTGGATCGGTAGGAGCGTCATTGTCATTGTTTGTGGATCAGGATTAATATCATGGTGCTAGATTGCATCTCAGGCTTTTGAATGAGGTGCCTTCTTGGTCCTTCAGGATTGTAAACATCAGTTGTGGAAGCTATGAGCTTGGCTTCCCGTGTCTGGGGATCAGTCTGTCGAAGAGCAACAGCTCAAGGTCAGCTGGAGCCCGGGACAAAAGGACTGGTGACTGCTTAACCATGGCAGATCTCTCCTAAGTTGTCACGAAGCATCAGGCAATAGCTCTGACCAGCACAGTGTCAGGGCAGAGGTGTGTCTGACCTCTCAAGGTGAGGGCAAAATGGATGCTGGGAGGAACAGGAGCAGTGGGAGGCAGTGAACACCCAGGTAAATGGCAGGTGGGCGGAGGTTAGCACTGGCCAAAATGCACAGGATGTGGGGCAGCTAGTCAGCGTGTATTATTCATCCCATGGGATTACAACTGAGATGCCTTTCTGGGCCTCCCAACGACCACCATGGCTGAGAATTTACATACGCGTTCCATGTAAAAAACTTCACTTGTGAACAAACAGGTTTTAATTTTGAACTCAAAACCTTCACTAATTGCAACTCATTAAATGTGATTTACGTCCTAGTCTGCCCTTGTAAAATTTTTTACATTGGACAGATGGCCAGACCACTTAAGATAAGAATTGGCAAACATTTGTCCCGCATAAGGAACAACGTAATGGAAGCACCCGTTGTTTCTCATTTTAAAAAATTTAAACACGCAGACACGGATCTTTGTTTCTTTGCCATTTGGCAACATAAGCCGCTGATATCAAAGAGCTAACATAGAAAAGATACTAGCTCAGCAAGAATCTCACTTCATTTTCCTTCTTAGATCACTGGAACCCAATGGCTTAAACGCAGCATGCGATTACACTGGTTTTTTATGAGGGTCACTTTAAGAAGATTAAGTCAAAGGTGCCATAGGTATATTAATGAGCAAGGAAGCCTCTGTATTCAAAAGATTGGGACTTCACAAGCTAGTTAGAGACTACTGCATGATCCTAAAAAAGAATTTCTAAGAATCATTTTCTTCTATAAGAAATCATAAGAATTGATAACTGTAAGTATTATATAAGGTGTTGTGAGTTTTGAAGAATTTATTGGGATATTTTTGTATATATGATTTTATGTATATATTTTCCTGTTAATAGCTTGAATTACAACTTTGCTGTTCTACAAAGTGGAAGTGGACACAAAACGGCTAAGGGTGGCTGAAGAAAACTATGAAACAGCGCTACTTAACGGAAAGCTGTCCCACCTACCATATATGAACTGTTATTGTTGAATCCATTGTATGTTAGAAACACAGATTGTATATGCAAATTCAAAAACACAAGTTGAGTGTATAATATAATTGACTGATGTAGCAGCAATTATTATTTATGTTGAAATACAATAGATGTTGAAGAAAAGTTTTTGTTACAATACGAGATACAAAACAAACCTTATTGTCAACACCCTATTTTACTCACGAGTAGTAAGTCAACAGCCTATTTTACTCACGAGTAACAAAAGATACAAAAAAACCTGTATTGTCAATACCTTCGTGGGTCCTGGCAGATCCCTGCTCAGATAAGACTGGTGATCTGCCCCCTCCCGTGGTGCAACAGACCATCCTGAGCCACCAGGTGAGCAAGTGCGCCACCAGTTGGATGCCTGCCTGCTTGCCCGTGCTGGGCGGGGGGGTCATCTGGGGCAACTGCCTACTTGGGGCTTGGCCAGCTAATTTTTAAGTTGATTATTTTGTATGGCCCGCGAATGATGTTATAAGTATCCAAATGGCCCTTGGTGGAAAAAAGGTTCCCTTCACGTGGCCTAAGGGCTTCACATCAAGATTGACAAGCATGGCCGAAATGAATGGGCCCTTTGGGCACCTTGTGAGGTAGGTGGGACTGAGAGAGGTCACCCAGCAGGCTTCCTGTGGAGGAGAGAGGAATGAACCCCGGTTCTCCAGGAGAGGTTCCACCACTCTTGACCACTACACTATGCTGTGGCAAGTCCCACATTGATAATAACTGGACTCAAGAGGCAATTATTTGGTTCCAGTCCAGAAGGAATGAGTTGAACCTGTCCAATGTCCCCTGATGCCTACTTCTGTCTGCCGGCATCTTAACAAGATGGGCCCGTCCACTGTGTCAAAGGCTGCAGATCAATCCCGGAGGAGCAACAGGGAGGCCTGACCTTTGGCTACTTTCAAACGGAGGGCGTCAACTCAACCCAGCAGAGCCCATCTCCCTCCCGTAGCCTGCTCTAAAAATAGACTGAAAGGGTCTAGTGCAGAGGAGTTCTCCCAGAAGACCTAAAGTTGGAGTTGCTAGAGCGGCTAGGGGGAGGTGGGGAGGTATATCCTCTCTATATCAGTTTGCCTACCGATATAGAGACAGTGCGATACTTGGCTCCACCATTTTTCTGTTTGTGTAGAAAGTGCCGTCAAGTCGCAGCCAACTTTGGGCGATCCAGCAGCAGGGCTTTCAAGGCAAGCAGAGGTGGTTGGCCATTGCCTCTCTCTGCACAGAGACCTGACCTGGGCTTCCTGGGGGTGTGTGTCTCCCATCCCAGCACTAGAAGGAAGGAAGCAGAGAAAAAAAAAGTCTTCCTTCAGAGACTGGAAAGTCTGCCCAAACGAGGCGAACAGAAGCAAACACAAACTTGCACAAAGGAAATGCAAGCAGATAAATAGAGATGCAAAAAAAGATTTTGAGGGGCATATTGATAAACGCATCAAAACAAACTAAGAAATTCTTTAAGTATATTAGGAGTAGGAAACCAGCTAGGGAAGCGGTTGGACTATTGGATGACAATGGGAGTAAGGGAACTCTAAGGGAGGATAAAGCGATTGCTGAAACACTAAATGAATTCTTTTCATCTGTCTTCACTGTTGAAGATACAGGGCAGATTCCGTCTCCTGAACAGAGATTTTGGAGAGGGGGAAATGAGGAACTGTAGCAAATAGTGGTAACAAGGCAGGAAGTCCTAGAACATCTAGACAAACTGCAAACTAACAAGTCACAGGGACCAGACGGTATTCACTCACCAGACGGTATTCATTGAGTTCTTCAAGAACTCAAATGGGAAATTGCTGAACTTCTAACAAAGGTATGTAATATGTCCCTTCGATCAGCCTCTGTTCCAGAGGACTGGAGAATGGCCAATGTAACACCCATTTATAAAAAAGGTTCCAGGGGGGACCCAGGAAATTACAGGCCGGTTAGCTTAAAGTCTGTTCTGGGTAAATTGGTGGAAAGCATTATTAAAGATAGAATTGTCAAGCATATAGAAGGGCAAGGTCTGCTGGGCAAAACCCAACACGACTTCTGTAAGGGTAGGTCCTGTCTCACTAACCTATTAGAGTTTTTTGACAGCATCAATAAGCATGTGGACAGGAATGAGCCTGTGGATGCTGTGTATTTGGATTTCCAAAAAGCTTTTGACAAAGTCCCCCACCAAAGACTGCTAAGCAAACTTCATAGTCATGGGATAAGAGGACAAGTCCTCTTATGGATTGAGAGCTGGCTGAAAAACAGGAAGCAGAGAGTAGGAATCAATGGTCAGTTCTCACAATGGCGGGATGTGAGCAGTGGGGTGCCTCAGGGATCTGTGTTGGGACCGGTGCTTTTCAACCTGTTCATCAATGACCTAGAGTTGGGGTTAAACAGTGAAGTAGCCAAGTTTGCAGATGACACCAGATTATTTAGGGTGGTTAAAACAAAATCGGACTGTGAAGAGCTCCAGAAGGATCTCTGCATACTGGAAGAATGGGCATTAAAATGGCAAATGAATTTCAATGTAAGTGTAAAGTGATGCATATTGGGGCAAAACATCCCAACTTCACATATACACTGATGGGATCTGTGCTGGCAGCGACAGACCAAGAAAGGGATTTTGGGGTGGTAGTGGATAGTTCAATGAAGATGTCAACTCAGTGTGCGGCTGCTGTAAAAAAGGCAAATTCCATGCTGGCCATAATTAGACGAGGAATAGAGAATAAAACAGCTGGTATCATACTGCCCTTGTACAAATCTATGGTGAGACCACACTTGGAATACTGTGTACAGTTCTGGTCACCACATCTAAAAAAGGATATTGCAGAGCTTGAGAAGGTGCAGAAAAGAGCAACCAAAATGATTAGGGGACTAGAGCAACTGTCCTATGGGGAGCGGTTAGGACGCTTAGGGCTGTTTATCTTGGAAAGAAGGCGGCTGAGGGGAGACACGATAGAGGTCTATAAAATTGTGCATGGTAATACATGGTAATACTACTAGAACACGGAGTCATCTGCTAAAGCTGGAAGGCGAGAGATTCAAAACAGATAAAAGTATTTTTTCACACAACGCATAGTTAAATTGTGGAACTCCCTGCCCCAGGATGCGGTGATGGCTGCCAGCTTGGAAGGCTTTAAGAGGGGAGTGGTCATGTTCTTGGAGGAGAGGGCCATTCATGGCTACCAGTCAAAATGAATTTAGGTCATGATGCATACCTGTTCTCTCCAGGATCAGAGGTGCATGGCTATTATATTAGGTGCTGCAGAAGACAGGCAGGATGGTGCTGCTGCAGTCGTCTTGTTTGGGGGCTTCCCAGAGGCCCCTGGTGGGCCACCGTGTGAACAGACTGCTGGACTTGATGGGCCTCCTGGGTCTGACCCAGCAGGGCCTTCCTTGTGCTCTTATGGCCACTATCCAGGCCTGACCTTGCTGGGCTCCTGAGCCACCCAGGCCGGGGCTCCGGTTTTCTGCAGAGGCGGTTTTTTTTCCGGTAGCGGAGAAACGATTAAATCTTGAAACGGTTTAAACCAAACCGAATCGACTCCTCTCCCCTCCCCCTCCCCCCCGGAGAACCCTCGCGAGAGCAGCTTTTCTCTCTCCCAAGGTGGGAAACTTTTCCCACTCCCTCCCTCCCGTGACTGACTTACTTGCGAGTAGACCGCCCCAGGATCCGGCTGCAGGGCTTTGGCCCGCTGACGCGCCTCTTCCCGCACACTGCGGCAGTTCGGGAGCAAAGCCGTGCCCCGCCCCCTACCCCGGAAACGGAGCCTTCCCTCTTCGCCGCCCTTCCTCGCTCGGCCGCTCTAGCCAACAGCTCGCTCGGTTTAACCCCTTCGGTGCTGCAGAGGAAGGGGGGGAAAGGGCCTCCCGCTCTTTCCATGAGGAAACTGCCGCCAGGGCCGGGTGGTGGGAGCGGATTCCGGCCAGGCTGCAGCTCAGAGACGCCCCGTGCAGCTCAGTGGGATTGCTCGGGAGTAAGTCCGCACGGGGTGGCGGTGCTGGGGGATCCCCGGCTGTTCAGCCGTCTCAGGCAACGGCAGGGCTGAGATGGGGAAAAGGAAATTATCGCCAAGTCCAGCCAGATCACGCCAAGCGATCCGGAGCGGGTCTCCCCGGAGCCCTTCGGGAAGGTCTGAGTTCTCCTGTCGGACCCCCGTCGCCAGACGGCCAGACAGGGTCGTCTAAGAAGCAGTTGGTGCGGGAAGCATCGGGTGCAGAGCAGAAACGTCCAGGGAAAGGCACGAGGACCCTAGTGGAGGGGAAGCGGGCAGGTAGGAACATATCCATCCCAAAGTAGAAAAGGGCAAGAGGCCAGTAGCACCTTCAAGACTAACAAAAATATTTTCTGGCAGGGTCTGAGCTTTCGTGAGCCACAGCTCACTTCTTCGGATACAGCTAGAATGTGAATCCATCTGTCTATAAGTAGAGGAGAGTGAATTCAGACAAGCATTAGAATGTAAATGTTAACAGTAAGTAAATGTGAACAGCAGGCGTGATGGGATGAGGTGTGGTATGCAGAAGAGTCTGTGATGTCCAGGGGAGAGAGCTGAATTCACTCTCCTCTACTTAAAGACAGATGGATTCACATTCTAGCTGTATCTGAAGAAGGGAGCTGCGGCTCACGAAAGCTCATACCCTGCCAGAAAATATTTTTGCTAGTCTTTAAGGTGCTACTGGACTCTTGCCCTTTTCGACTACTGCAGACAGACCAACACGGCTACCCACTGTGATACATCACAAAGGCACCCTTGGAGACCAGGCCGAAAGCCAGCTGCGCTCCCAGCCTGGAGCTCACACCTCCCCAGGCCTAGTCAGTGGGGCTGACTCCCAGCAAAGTGGCTTTAGGGTTGCACTGGGAATCTGCGTTTCTGTAACACCTGCCCTGTTTCTCAAATCAAAATACCACCTAGATCGCTTCCTGGAGACTGTTGTGATTCTGCCCTATGGGATAAGGGTCTCCATCTCTGGCTGGGGAAATTCCTGGAGATTGAAGAACGAGAGAAAAGAGCCCTGCTTGATGAGACCAGTGCAGGGTTGCCAACCTCCAGGTGGTAACAACTGATCTCCAGGTGACAGAGCTCAATTCACCTGGAGAAGATGGCCACAGGAGTGTGGGCTGTATGGCATTATACCCCATTGAAGTCCCTTCCCTCCTCCTCAGGCTCCACCTCCCCAAATCTCTAGGAATTTTCAAACCCGGAGCCTACAACCTATACCAGTGAGGGTCCCTCTAATTATTTATATTCATCTCAGCAGACAATGCTGTTTTGTGCACAAGCTTCCGTTTCACTAAGGCTATAATTAATCTGCTTGGCAACTGGAGCAACATCAGAAAGTCAAGAGGTTTTCCTGTACAGCAGCAACAGACTTCTGATGAAGCCAATGCAAGTAGCGAAACAAGGATAAGATTGGTTCTTGTAGGTTATCCGGGCTGTGTAACCGTGGTCTTGGAATTTTCATTCCTGACGTTTCGCCAGCAACTGTGGCAGGCATCTTCAGAGTAGTAACACTGAAGGACAGTGTCTCTCAGTGTCAAGGGTGTAGGAAGAGTAACCCTTGACACTGAGACACTGTCCTTCAGTGTTACTACTCTGAAGATGCCTGCCACAGTTGCTGGCGAAACGTCAGGAAAGAAAATTCCAAGACCACGGTTACACAGCCCGGATATCCTACCAGAACCAATGAACTCTGACCGTGAAAGCCTTCGACAAGGATAAGATTGGCAAAACTCTGTAAACTTGCATAGATTGTTTTGCTGCAACTTCCATAGATTGTTTTGTTGCATAACTTGAATCATTTGCTGGAAATCATGTTTTGAAATGATATAAACCGTTATATTCAGCGTATGTGTGGTACTTTATGTATATGCATGTTCCAGGAACCACTCCCTTTCTGGTATTGTATACTTAATCTTTAGCTTGGCAGTGATGGGGCAGGGGTAGGGTTGCCAGGTCCCTCTTCGCTATCGGCGGGAGATTTTTGGGGCGGAGCCTGAGGAAGGCGGGGTTTGGGAGGGGAAGGACTTCAATGCCATTAGAGTTCAATTGCCAAAGTGGCCATTTTCTCCAGGTGAACTGATCTCTATCGGCTGGAGATCAGTTGAATTAGCAGGAGATCTCCAGCTATTACCTGGCAGTTGTAAAAAATAGCAGCACGAAGGCTCTCAATCAATGTGAATACACTGACTCAAAATTGTATTCAAATTATTGTAACATAAAACATAAAAGCATTGCCTCATGCATTAATACAATCCAAAGTATGCAAATTGAAAACAAACTCAAATTGAGTACAAGGTAAGTTCATCCACCAAAACGTATTCAACATAAAGCAGAACCCAAAATAAATTCATACGTAAGTCCACCACTGTCTGTGGTATAAATAAAGTCAGTCCATATGATGCACATATTATTCAAAAGAAGCCAAGGAGTTCCTTGTTATTTTCTCCGGACTGAACAGAGAATCCCTGCTTTTCCGTTCCGCTTTGGCGCATGCCAACTGTAAAACTTCATCATCATAGCCTCTGTTTTTTAGCTTGGCACATAGTTCTGTTGTTGCTTCCACATAGTCTTGATTAAGGGTTGCATTTCTTTTTAGTGTAAGGATCTGACTGTAAGGCAGATTTCGGCGCAAATGAAGAGGATGATGCGACGTAATCCCGTGCCATGGTCTAGGTTTTTTAAAAGGTTTGACTGCTATGTGACCGGGTCCTAAAGACCGTCACGTCGAGAAAAGCAACCGATTGCTGATTGACACAACCAGTAAACTAAGTGTCTATCTAGGGAGTTAATCCAATCACACAGAATTTGATAATGGTTGACTGAGTCTAAAATAAAAATTAATCATCAATAAATTTAAAATAAAATAAGACATGTGACTTGAAAAACGTGTCTTTAAGTAAAAAATTGTTTTCAAAATGAACCATATATAAATTGGCAATGGCCGGGGCGCACGCTGAGCCTATAGCCATGCCTTGTGTCTGCAGAAAAAATTGGTCTTTGTAACGAAAATAATTATTTTCAAACAAAATGTCTATAAGAGATAAAATAAAGTGGGTGGGGGGGGGTTAAGTGAACTTCTCAAATCTAAGTTGTCCTGAATAATGTTCCTTGCCCCATCTAGTGGGATATTTGTATATAATGCCGAGACATCCAGAGTCGCGAAAACTGCTTCATCAGGGATCTTCTGGTCTTCTATCTTGCTTATAAAATCGGCTGTGTCCTTGATGTAAGACGGTGTGAGTATGCTAAAAGGCTGTAAGAGGGAGTCAACATATTTAGAAATAGGCTCGAGGCAACCTGGTAGTTGGCAAACCTAGGCAGGGGCTTTGGCACCCCTCTGAGGCTCAGTTTGGGCCAGGGCCTCCAAATGCCAACACTACAAGACTCCCCAAGCATTCGATGCCATGTGTTGTCTCATGCATTGCGTTTCCAACTTCCCTTGCTAAATCCCTCTGGATGAGAGTCAGTGTGTGGACACGAAGACAAGCAGGTAAATGCTCGGGATCTCTTCTTGGCTGGCTAGCTCACTTACACAGTGGCAGCCAACAGGCACACACACACACACACACACAAATGGAATTCTTCCAAAGTAGCTGTTCCAGAGGCTTGTAGCTGCAACCAAAGAAAGCCCATGCCGTGTCAGAAAAGCCAAATCCTATGTGTATTTACTCAGAGGAAAGTCCCTCTTTAATGAATAACATTTACTTCCAGGAATGGGTGCGTGTTAGTTGATTATCTAGTTCACAAGATACACGAAAAAGCTTTGGTATATGTAATTTGCTTTGGTATATGTTGCTTTGGTAGATATGATTTCTTATTAATGTAGTCCTACTTCAACGTATGAATATATTACTACCTATAGTACTATAAGTTTTCATTTGGCCACTGTGCTGTCTTTCTTTTTCTTACCACCTGGAGGCTGGCAATCCCAGAGGCAGTCCACTCAGGGGGAAGGAGAGGGAAGTAGTCAGAGCCTTTGCCAGCTTCATGTTGCAGGATTCAAACTAGGGTTGCCAGCTCTGTGTTGGGAAATACCTGGAGATTTGGGGGGCGGAGCCTGAGGAGGGCAGGGTTTGGGGGAGAGGAGGGACTTCAATGCCATAGAGTCCAATTGCTAAAGCGGCCATTTTCTCCAGGGGAACTGATCTCTATCAGCTGGAGATCAGTTGTAATAATGGGAGATCTCCAGTCATTACCTGGAAGTTGGCAAACGTAATTCAAACACAGCCGGAAGAAAGGTGGGGGAGTGCTGCTGCTGGGTGTTTTGGAT
This sequence comes from Euleptes europaea, assembly GCF_029931775.1. Taxonomy (NCBI): domain Eukaryota; kingdom Metazoa; phylum Chordata; class Lepidosauria; order Squamata; family Sphaerodactylidae; genus Euleptes; species Euleptes europaea. Next base: position 4,607,535 of record NC_079316.1, read on the forward strand.
GAAGGATGCATGCAAATCATCTCCACGCTGAAGGACGGCTGGGGGTTGAGCACCAGGTAGGCGAGGCAGGAAGCCATCACAGCTGTGTCGTAACCGCTCAGGAAGACCACAAAGAGGCTGAAGAAGCGGATGTTGTGGTGGCCAGTGCAGTTGTTGAGCCACATGGTGGTCAAAATCCTGCAGGGGGTGCCAGACAGTTAGAAGCCAGCCTTTAAGGGAACCTCCCTGACCCCATAGCCCCAAAATCAAGTCAAGGCATCCTCCCACCCCACTTAGTTCCTTTAATTCCTCTGACTAGCCGGATCCGGTTCTCTGGCCAACCAGCCCAAATGATTCGGTGTCGTGGCAGAATGGGGAGTAGGGTTGCCACCTCCAGGTTGGGATATTCCTGGAGATTTGGGTGTGACATCTGTGTAGGGGGAAGTTTGCGTAGTGGCTTCATCTAGAATCTATGATAGACCATAGAGTCTGCCCTCCCCAGACTGATCTCCAGATTACAAAGATCAGCTTAAATTATATGCTGAAGCTTGTGCATTAGTAGGGCTAAAAGACTGGATCATATTGTCTAATACGCGCTTATTGGACTTGGAAGGATTTGACAATAGAAGTGTTGGCATGGCTATCTATGGTATGATAAAATTAAGATACATTAATCATTTCAACCACATACAGTTAAGTCTACCCTTCCCAAAACCTAGCAAAAGTATTAAAAAAAAATGGAACCTAAGACACCATTGTGGATATCTTCACAAGAAATGCTGACGTTGCGGCCATTGACACCAGCTCAATTCGTTCCATATCATGATCTCCTAAAACGGGATTACAATAAATGTACCTTGAAAGACTATGATGAGATTAAGGACCAGCTGACCTGGTTTCAATATCATCAGATAAATTGTTTTTATACAGGATTTGAAAACAGGATTTTCTAAAACTAAATCAACTTTACAAAAACTTTTATTGGATCCAATGATCATTCAATCTCTAAAATGTATAACCTACTTTTAGAATTTTACTGCGAACAAGAGCAAATAAAACCCACCATGATTAGTTGGGCACAGAGTTTTGGTCATGATATATCACTGAGTAAATGGGAAAAACTTTGGTCACGTGATATGAAACTTATATTATCTCAATCACAAGGGAAAATATTTACAAAATGATATACAGATGGTTTTTAACACCGAAAAAGCTGGCAATGGTATACAAATCGATGTCTTCAAAGTGCTGGAAGTGTAACAAAGAAGTAGGTTCTTTCCATCATATGTGGTGGACTTGTGACAAAGCTAAAATCTTTTGGAATATGATTTACAATGAAATAAGACTGATTATACAAAGCAACATACCCAAAACACCTGAGATGATGTTACTAAGTATGATACCTGACTCTATATTAACTCAGAGATCCTATTTGATATATGTGACCACAGCTGCTAGGTTGATTTATGCAGCTAAATGGAAATTTTGGAAATTCCAGACAAAAATGACTGGATATTAAAAATGTTTGAAATGGCGGAAATGGCAAAACTTACTGCCCTGGTAAACCAAAAAGACAATGTTCAGTTTATGGGTGAATGGGAGACATAGAGGGCATATTGCGAGACAGAAACCTATATGGGAAAACGTCAAGGTTATTCACTGATCTAATCCATTGACAAGCAGAATCACTTCTATGGTATACTTAATATGCCAGCTTGTTTTTTTATTTTTTACTGCTATATACAATAATGGGAAATCAAAGATATTATGTTTTGTTCTTTTTAAAATTGTTGTTAAATTGATGATATAACAACTCTTGGTAAGAGATACAATAAAACATTTAAATATAATATCAAACAATATCTGGATAAGAATTTTGAGTGCAAAAGAGTACACAGGTTAAAAGGATGAAGGGGGATGAAGGGGAATTTCTCTTTTTATTTTCAATATATAATAATGATGTATTTTCAACAACAACGGGCTGATATGAAATATTTTGTAACTTTCGATTGCTGTTGGAAAATTTATATGTAATTTTATGAAAAATAAAAAATGTTCTTCCAAAAACAAAGATCAGCTCCCCTGGAGAAAATGGCAGTGTCAAAGGGAGGACTCTAAGATATACCACCATGCCCAGGAAAAATGGATGTCCCTTCCCAAGTATTTCTCCTCCCCCCCTCAAATTTCCAGGGATTTCCCAAGCTAGAGTTGGCAACCATAGCAGGAATAGACAGGCCCCAACTAAATGATCCCTGCGAGGCCACGAATGGATCTTCTCAGCATTTTTAATTGATAAACACAGCTCTAAGGTTGCCCCATCCAGACTGGATGTTGGCAACTCTAATTCATAGTGATGTGGTGCTGCAAAGTCACAACTGACTTATGGCCACCCCTCAAGGCAAGAGATGAGCGGAGGCGGTTTGCCATTGCCTGACTCCGCACAGCAGCCCTGGTCTTCCTACCTTGAATCTCAGAAGAAAGATCCAGTGCATGGAGTAGGGGGTAAGCGAGGGTGGGGAGGAAGTAGTTGTGGATTTCCTGCATTGAACAGGGGGTTAGACTACATGACCCTGGTGGTCCCTTCCAACTCTATGATTTGACGTTTGTGCGCATATAATAGCCAAATAAGGCTAAAAGAAAGTGGTAAACACGTGATCGTTTTGTGAACATTGTATGAAAGACCTGAGAGGGTGGGTGTGCGTTGGAATCTGGGTGTTTATAACCCTGACTTCACCTTTCTTTGAACAAAGCATTTTTTAAAACCTTTTCCTCTATTTCTGGAGTCTCACTGGTTGTAAAAATTGGGAGGGATATACACAGCAGGTCAAGAGCCTAGCAGCCTATTTGAACTCCATCCTTCACAGATTATAAAGAGGTACTGCTATATATAGTAAACTGATGATGAAAATGACATCCTTTATTGACAAGAACAGAGGTCCCCAACAGGTGCCCGTGGGTACCATGGTGCCCACCGACAACTTTCCTCGTGCCTGCCAAGTGTTTTTAGTAAGTTGGTGGCGCAAGATCAGGATTTCACCCACCCGTACAGATTTTTTTAAAAGTGTTGCTTTGGCAACAGCTGCCATCACAACACAAGGATCATCACGGTGTGACTGAATGTAGGTTGTGGCAGCCATTTTGTGGCTGTGCCCACCACACTGTACCAGAATTCTAATGGTGCCCTCAGACCCAAAACGGTTGGGGACCCCTGGACTATCATGTTCCTGAGGTTGAGTGTCTGCACTTGTGTCTTAAAAGCTAGTTTACTGATAATAACTGTGAGGAAATATGAACACTTTACACCTTTTCTGCACTACATTTGCATTGTCCCTACTGAAACGCAGTTGGGTATTCATGGCAGGATCTGTGGTGTGGAACAAGACGTAAACTAAGGTGAGCCTGGAAGAAGAGGGGCAAATTGTATCCAGAACAAAAACCCCATTTGGAACTAGAGCATACCAATGTTAAGAAAAGCCCTGCTGGATCTGACCAGGGGTCTGTTTGGTCCAGCATCCTGTTTCATAAACAGGACGCAGGAGCCGAGGCCTTCCCCAGATGATGCTTCCTGGCACGGGGTATTGAGAGGTTTTTTCTCTCTGATTATGGCAGGCACCCCCAACCTTTTTTGAGCCTGCGGGTACCTTGGCAATTCTGACACAGGGTGGTGGGTGCAGCCAAAAAACAAACCCACGCAATATCAAGCAGCTGGGATTTACAGTATTAGAATTAGTATTAGAATTATTCCTCAATAATCTTAGAATTATTTTTCAACACTCATAGAATACATAAAGCTTAAAACAAGCTGGATTTCAGATTATGGTATCTTTTATTCATATGTTTTTAAATTTTTCATACTACATACTACACAATAAACATACAATACATTCAATAACATATTTACTACCTACCATAATAAAACATAACCACTAACAGTGCGCTACAATATAACCTCACATTCTTTAACAGGGTGTAATTAAAACATTTAATTTCATTACGAGTTCATCTAATATGAAAAACATACTGCTCATTACGAACAGCCTTATTATACTAATAATAGTAATCTTACAATCATAATATTTATGCTCTATCTTTATCTCGTATTTTACTGCCCCTGTACCTCAACAATTTTTACGTGTTATCCCTGGAGGTGATTAATCATCTCAGAGACCTACACATAGACATCCTTGTCAGATAAAAATGGTTTTAAATTAAGGATTCTGGCTGTTTACACTAGGTTTATTCCTGTAGCAAAGAGGCTGTAGATAACTGCTACCCTCAACTTGTTTATTTCATCATAGGATTTGAAGATAAGGCCATGCTGGATCAGACCTAGGCCCATCAAGTCCAGCAGTCTGTTCACACAGTGGCCAACCAAATGCCTCTAGGAAGCCCACAAACAAGACAACTGCAGCAGCATTACCCTGCCTGTGTTCCAAAGCACTTAATATAATAGGCATGCTCCTCTGATCCTGGAGAGAACAGGTATGCATCATGACTAGTATCCATTTTTACTAGTAGTCAAGAATATCCCCTATCCATTTCTAATAGTAGTCAAGAATACCCTTTCTCCTCCACGAACATGTCCACTCCCCTCTTAAATCCTCCCAAGTTGGCAGCCATCACCACATTCTGGGGCAAGGAGTTATACAATTTAACTATGTGATGTGTGAAGAAATGCATCCTTTTATTGGTTTTGAATTTGCCACCCTCCAGCTTCAGCAGGTGACCCCAGCTTCTCCATGGAAAATAGAAATGTTTTCGCCAGTTTTGCAGATGTCAGAAAGAATTCAGTTGGCAGATACCTAAAATAGCAAGTTTCACAGAGGAGGGCAACTGCTAAAAAGGCCCTTCTTTGCATAACTACTTTCTGAGCCTCCAGCACCTGGGCGTTTGAACATCCTCATCAGAACCAACTTATGAGGATTCTCTGAGGAATGTGAAGGTCAGATCTCTTCCTCAAACTCTTGCCACATGCTCAACATTTATGAAGTTTCTCCTCTGCTTGGATTCCTCAATGCTGAAGGAGAAAGCCAACAGGAGCTGAGAAGCATCCGGTTTGGGCAGACTCGTCAATGGACAAAGGGAAAATTGCTTCTGATTGTCCACACAGGAATAAGGTAGTCATGAAAGAAGATGGTAATGTAAAGCAAGATAGCCACATAATGATGCCCAAGGAGAAATGCAAGGAAAGTTGAAAGAGAGAGACAGTGTAGAGGTGTTTCTATGCTAATGCTAGAAGCCTCCAAGCGAAAATGGGGGAGTTAGAGTGCATGGTTTTAAAGATAAACACAGACCTGGTGGAAGGGAAAGAACCAGTGGAATACGGTCGTCCCTGGATACAAACTCTATAGAAATGACAGGGATATCAAGGAAGGCATAGTGTCTATTAAACTATTGACCATATAAAAAGCAGACTCGTCCACAGAATCCTTTTGAGTGATGATTCCAGGACCCAAAGGAAATTTAGTACTGGGGACATTCTACTGACCCCCTGACCAAAAAGCTCAGGGTGATCTAGAGGTGGAGAAGATCCCAGGTTCAATCCCCAGCACAAAAAAGCAACCAAAATGATCAGGGGGCTAGAGCAACTGTCCTATGAAGTGTGGTTAAAATGCTTACGGCTGTTTAACAGGGAAAGAAGGCGGTTAAAGACAGACATGATAGGTGTATAAAATTATGCATGGTATGGAGAGCTTGGACAGGGAGAAGCTTTTCTCCCTCTCATAAGACTAGAATGTGGGGACATCTGCTGAAGATGGACGGTGAGAGATTTAAAACAGATAACAGGAAGTATTTCTTCACAAAACGCATTGTTAAATTGTGAAACTCCCTGTCCCAAGATGTGATGATAACTGCCAACTTGGAAGGCTTTAAGAGAAGAAGAGTTGCCAACTTTCTCTACCACTTAAGGCAAAATCAAACTAGCTTATATTCATTTTTGTTCCCCTCCCCACAACAGACACCCTGTGAGGTAGGTGGGGATGAGAGAGCTCTTAAGAGAACTGTGACTAGCCCAAGGTCACCCAGCTGGCTTTATGTGGGAGTGGACATGTTCATGGACGATAGGACTATTAATGGAAACTAGTCAAAATGGATACTGGTCATGATGCAAACCTATTCTCTCCAGCATCAGAGGAGCATGCCTATTATATTAGGTGCTGTGGAACACAAGCAGGATAATGCTGCTGCAGTTGTCTTGTTTGTGGGCTTCCTGGAGGCACCTGGTTCGCCAGAATGTCTTTTCTTATGTTTTTATAATATATGAGTTGGTCTTAAATTTCCTTCCACCGTCAGAGCCCATCCTTCCTTTCTGCCCTTGGGATCTATTAGAGGCTTCAAACATGGCAAAAGCTTTTTCCAGAGTCCCAGCATTTACACTATTTCCCTCCACACATGGTTATGTTTGTCTGCAGAGGAAACCCTTTACAAGAGATTACATGGCTTCAGACCCTTCTATGGTCTGAGGTTGTCTTTGTGATATGAAATAAGAGAAAACCTCTTTTCCCAGACTAAGCAGTTACATGATTCTTCCTTATGTGGGGTTGTGGATTCTATTGAAAATTACCGCTCTGAATGAATTTCTTTCCACACACGGAGTGTTTTTAAAAGACGGCCCCGTTGTGTGGGTTCTTAGGTGCTGTTGAAGATTGCCACTCTGATTAAATCTCTTTCCTCACTCTGAGCCTTCAAATGGGTTCTCCCCTGTGTGGGTTCTTTGGTGCCGTTGAAGATGGTGACTGTGACTGAATCTCTTTCCTCGCTCTGAGCGTTCAAATGGCTTCTCCCCTGTGTGGGTTCTTTGGTGCCGTTGAAGATGGTGATTGTGACTGAATCTCTTTCCACACTCTGAGCATTCAAATGGCTTCTCCCCTGTGTGGGTTCTTATGTGATCTTGAAGATTGCCACTGTGACGGAATCTCTTTCCACACTCTGAGCATTCAAAAGGCTTCTCCCCTGTGTGGGTTCTTAGATGCTTTTGAAGACTGCCAGTGCGACTGAATCTCTTTCCACACTCTGAGCATTCAAAAGGCTTCTCCCCTGTGTGGGTTCTTAGATGCGTTTGAAGACTGCCACTCTGACTGAATCTCTTTCCACACTCTGAGCATTCAAATGGCTTTTCCCCTGTGTGGGTTCTTAGATGCTCTTGAAGACTGCCACTGTGACTGAATCTCTTTCCACATTCTGAACATTGAAAAGGCTTCTCCCCTGTGTGGGTTCTTAGGTGCTTTTGAAGATTGCCACTACAACTGAATCTCTTTCCACACTCTGAGCATTCAAAAGGCTTCTCCCCTGTGTGGGTTCTTAGATGCTCTTGAAGCTGGCTACTGCAACTCAATCTCTTTCCACACTCTGAGCATTCAAAAGGCTTCTCCACTGTGTGTGTTCTTTGGTGCTTTTGAAGACTGCCACTGAGACTGAATCTCTTTCCACACTCTGAACATTCAAAAGGCTTCTCCCCTGTGTGGGTTCTTAGATGCTCTTGAAGATTGCCACTGCGACTGAATCTCTTTCCACACTCTGAGCATTCAAAAGGCTTTTCCCCTGTGTGGGTTGTTTGGTGCTTTTGAAGATTGTCACTGTGACTGAATCTCTTTCCACACTCTGAGCATTCATAAGGCTTCTCCCCTGTATGGGTTCTTAGGTGCTGTTGAAGATGGCCACTGCGACTGAATCTCTTTCCACACTCTGAGCATTCAAAAGGCTTCTCCCCTGTGTGGGTTCTTAGGTGTTGTTGAAGATGGCCACTGACACTGAATCTCTTTCCACACTCTGAGCATTCAAAAGGCTTCTCCCCTGTGTGGGTTCTTAGGTGCTGTTGAAGATGGCCACTGCGACTGAATCTCTTTCCACACTTTGAGCATTCAAATGGCTTCTCCCCTGTGTGGGTTCTTAGATGCTCTTGAAGACTGCCACTCTGACTGAATCTCTTTCCACACTCTGAGCATTCAAATGGCTTCTCCCCGGTGTGAGTTCTTTGATGCAGTTGAAGATTGCCTCTGCAACTGAATCTCTTTCCACACTCTGAGCATTCAAAAGGCTTCTCCCCTGTGTGGGTTCTTAGGTGCTGTTGAAGATGGCCACTGCGACTGAATCTCTTTCCACACTGTGAGCACTGAAAAGAGTTCTCCTTTGCATGTATTTGTTGGTGTACAAGGAGCTGTGATCTGTATCTGAAGTACTTTCCACACTGAAAGCATTTATGTGCCCTCATCAGACTATGTTTTGGGGAAAGTGCATTACTGTTTCTTCTATTAGAGAACATCTTTCCACTCTCTGAGCAGATCAACGGCTTCTCTCCTGAATGAATTGTTTGGTGTAGAAAAAGGTCTGATTTCTGTGAGAAGCTCTTGCCACAGGCTGAGCAGGTAGAATGTTTCTCTCCTGCATGTGTTCTTTGATGTTTAAAGAGCTCTTCTCTGCAAAGGAAGCTCTTTCCACACGCCAAGCGTTGATGGGTCTTCTTTCCTCGGTGCATTTGCAAATGGATATCACACTGGGTTTCATCTGAGAAGTTCATTCCACACTCCAAACACTTATATGCTTCCTCCACCATGTGGATTAGTTTACGGAAATCCTGCCCTTGGCCAGGAATGGCTTTGTCCCTCTTCTCCACCATATGACTCCCTTTCTGCCTCTTAGGTCTGCCTTGATTCTTGATGTTTCCTTTCTTATCTTCATTCTGGACTTTATCTGGCAATACCTGATGCGATTTCTCATGGCCCCCATTCCACTGATCATTCCCTGCTGGAATAAAAAGAGAGATCCCATTAGCACCCACTCAAGCAAGTCTAACCTTCCCTTGAAGTTTCATCCATGCTCAAAGCATTGCAGTGGCTTTTTCCTGCTGTACGTTGAAGTGTATATTAACAGACACTTGAAAGGGATACAAAACCCTGCTGCATCAGAAAGGCTTTGTTTGCAGTTTAACGATTTATACAGCTCCTCACCTGAGTGAATTCTTTGATGTGAAGTAAGGGTTGGTTTCCGACTGAAGGTTTTTACGCACTCCACGCAGGCATATGGGTTGTCTCCTGAGGGAATTTGCCTCTTTGAAACAACACTGAAGATTTTTCCAAAAGCCACATTTTCATTTTCCCTGGAGCAGATTCTCTGGTTAGTACAGAGGCCTTCGTTCCTTCTTGTTTTGGTTGACCTTTCTTCGTGGACTGGGATTTCACGGAAGCCCCCTACTTCAGATGGAATCGGCTCATCCCTCCTCTTGTCTGTGTGGCTTCCCTCCTGCCTCTGTGCTCCTTCTCCGTAGTTTCCTTTGGAGTCTTCATTCTTGACTTCTTCCAAACAAAATCCCTGGAATCCTCCAAGCGGCTCCTCTACATGTGATCCTGGAAGAAAGGAAGAGGTCTAGTCAGCACCTATGCAAGAAGCCAAGCCACCCATCAGGCACTGCTCATTAATGGAGATAGATCACAATAGCTAGCCATGTTAGTCTGTCAATAGCAGTAGAAAAGAGCAAGAGTCCAGTAGCACCTTAGAGACTAACACAATTTCTGGCAGGGTATGCGATTTCGTGAGCCACACCTCACTTATTCAGATACCCATCTCACAAAAGCTCAGACCCTGCTAGAAATTTTGTTTGTCTTTAAGGTGCTAGTGGACTCTTGCTCTTTTCCACTGCTCATTAATGGGTGTACGTTTCCTTCATCAGACCTTCTTCCTCTCCAAACTGAGCTGCTGGTCAAACTTCTTCCCCAGCCAGGCCCACCCCACATTGTAAAAAAATGTCCCATGCTTCCCACATGTACCTTAAAGAAAAAAGTGGAAAATAATAGTTCCCTCACTGGTCACATTTGACTTGTCATGCAACTCTTTTGATTCTCTGCTCTTGATGATTAAATAGACAAGAAGAAGAGGTTTTTAATTGTAATTCTGTCTAATGAAGATATATTGATGAGTGATGTGTGATTTTCTCTTTTCTTCTCTCCTCCCCCCCCCCCCCCATTCAGGTCATCACTTTACAGCATGCCTTTATATGTATATCTATTTCTGGATGTGTTTCTAAAATATGTAAATGTATATTTAAACACTGAAGAAGGCCACATAGGCCGAAACAAGTTTGGGTTGTTTATTGGTCATTTACACTGATTTTTTATCATCAACCATGTTGGAAAATTAGCAGCAATTTTTATATATTCTTGATCAGCCTGTATATTTAAGGCTGAGTGTTTTGAATTTGGCGTAAATTGTATAAGTAATATCAGTATTTTGTTATAATTTTCAGCTCAACTTTTAGGTACCGTATATACTCGCGTATAAGCCGAGTTTTTCAGCCCAAAAAAAAGGCTGAAAAAAGCCAACTCGGCTTATACGCGGGTCAATACGGTAGGGGAGGGGAGGGGGGAGGAGGGAAAACTTACCACTGCCGTCATCCTTCGCCGCCGGCCCGCTCGCCTTCCCGCGGCCTGGGAGTGGCCAGCGGGGCCTGCCTGGGAGCAGGCAGGCCTCGCCGCCGCCGCCCCCCCGCCGCTGGCCCGCTTGCCTTTTCGCGGCCTGGGAGCGGCCAGCGGGGCCTGCCTGGGAGCAGGCAGGCCTCGCTGCCGCCGCCCCCCCGCCGCTGGCCCGCTTGCCTTTTCGCGGCCTGGGAGCGGCCAGCGGGGCCTGCCTGGGAGCAGGCAGGCCTCGCCGCCGCCGCTTCCGCCGCCCCCCCCCCCGCCGCCGGCCCGCTCGCCTTTTCGCGGCCTGGGAGCGGCCAGCGGGGCCTGCCTGGGAGCAGGCAGGCCTCGCCGCCGCCGCTTCCGCCGCCCCCCCCGCCGCCGGCCCGCTCGCCTTTTCGCGGCCTGGGAGCGGCCAGCGGGGCCTGCCTGGGAGCAGGCAGGCCTCGCCGCCGCCGCTTCCGCCGCCCCCCCCCCCCGCCGCCGGCCCGCTCGCCTTTTCGCGGCCTGGGAGCGGCCAGCGGGGCCTGCCTGGGAGCAGGCAGGCCTCGCCGCCGCCGCTTCCGCCGCCCCCCCCCGCCGCCGGCCCGCTCGCCTTTTTGCGGCCTGGGAGCGGCCAGCGGGGCCTGCCTGGGAGCAGGCAGGCCTCGCCGCCCCCGCCCCCCCCGTGCAGCTTTCCGCCGCCCGGAGCGGCCTCCTGCGGCTGCAGGAAAGCCGCCCCCATGGGGCCCACGCCTCTTTTCGCAGCCAGGAGCCGGTCAGGTAAGCCTGCGGGGGGGGGGGAGAGTTATAAGCCGACCCTCGGCTTATACGCGGGTGCCTAATTTTTCCCCATTTTTGGGGAGAAATTAGGCACCTCGGCTTATACGCGGGTCGGCTTATACACGGGTATATACGGTACTTTGAGAAGGTTTTTACACCCTGCTTTTTTCTACCCTCAAGTCTCAAAGCGGCTGACAAATCACATTCCTTTCTCTTCCCCACAACAGGCACCTTGGGAGGTAGGTATCACATGGTTTGCCATTGTCTGCTTCCGCGTGGGCTGAGAGAGTTCTGAGAGAACTGTGACTGGCCCAAGGTCACCCAGTAGGCTTCAGGTGGAAGAGTGGGGAATCGAACCGGGTTATCCAGATTACATTAAAGATTAAAGCCCACAATCCAGTGTAAGAGGGACAGATGCATTCCAGATTACAGTCGGAGGGGATGACTCTAATTCCATCTGGAGAACAACTGTGTTGTAATGGTTGGCAACTGAGCAATTAGGAGGTGGTCCCTTCCAGAGTTTTCCTGAGATAACTTCTAGAAGACCGTCTTTTATCCTGTTCTTTGTTCAAATTGCAAAATTGTTCTGTGACCATATCAATGTTTGTATTCTACATATAACTCTGTTGGACTTCTTTATATTTGCAGCCAAACATTACACATATATGGCACTCTAATTATGGCTACCTAGGTTTTTGTTTTGATTAAGGTTCCTTTTTTAACATAGTGGTACTTCATTTGGATTGGTGTCATCCCGATGGCAGCCATTTGCACATACAGCACCTACGAAAGAGCCTTACCCAGAGAGGCCACGCTCCCATAGTTCTCCCTCATGACTTCCTTGTAAAGAGCTCTTTGGCCTGGATCCAGCATGGCCCACTCTGCCTCAGTGAAATGCACGGCCACCTCCTCAAAGGAAACAGGAGACTGAAAGGAAAAGCAGATGCCCTCGTCAGAGATCAAACCAGGCAGAGATGGCACTCTGGAAGGGGGCATTCTGGGAGGGTGCAGGATGGAAAGCCTGGCATGGGTAAATGGGGTGGTGTTCAGGGCCTCTTTCACTCAAACACCCTAGCAGCAACTGCAGGAGCAACCCTCTTCCCCTCCCCCCGAGAAAGTAAGGGGGACTCAGGTGTCCCCCGCTCATCTCCCCTACCTGGACCAGAGGTGAAGTAGCTGCTTTCACAGCTCTGCAAAGTTGACGACTTAATAGCATCTCTCCACTGCCTGCGAGGGAGACAACGGAGGAAGGAAGCATGATAGCCTAGACTTACCATTTCATTTACTTGTCAGAATCCTGTTTCACACACACATTTTCCGGGGTGGATGTATTCTTTGTGTGTGTGTGTGTGTGTGTGTGTGTGTGTGTGTATGTGTGTGCTGTCAAATCACAGCTGACTTTTGGTGACCCCATACAGTTTTTCACGGCAAGAGACATTCAGAGGTGGTCTGCCGTTGCCTGCATGTCCCACCCTTGGTGTTCCTTGGAGGTTGCCCATTGAAACGTTAACCGGGGCCTTCCCTGCTTAGCTTCTGAGATCTGATGAGATCAGGCTAGCCTGTGGAGATCCAGGTCAGGGCATGTATTATGTATACTCAAGAACATTCACAATGGTTTTTTAGTAAATGGTGGGAGAAGTGGAAGAGAAGCACCAGAGACCCATGAGCCTTGGGCTGCTCTTAAATGCCGCTGACACTATTCAGACTTCTTTGAGACTTGACATTTGCCCTGTGAAATCTGGAGCTCAAAAACATGTCAGCGATCCTGCTGGATCATACTAAAGGCCACTCTCCCGATGAGTTGGCACTGGTGGGGGAAAAAGAGGGGACAGAAATGAGGTTGCACAACACGTCTATGACACATCAGTCCAAAAACCCAGACATTACTTCAGCACATCTGAAAACTCTATGGTAAAATAAATGGATTCCCATGGCACCTGTGTCCAGGTTTTCAGCTGGATGCGACATGAATCTGTCTAATACCCCTTCAACTGAGTGACCATCACTACATCCTGTGACACCGAGTCCCACAAGCTCACTCTGTGTTGGGTGCAGACGTATTTCCTTTCTCTACCCAACAACTTCACTATGTGCCCCAATCCCATCCAGCCACAAAGTACCCTTACCATGAGAGAGGGCATCTGGGGCATGCTCTTGGACCTCAGCCTGCTGCCCTGCCTCCAACAGACCTCCTTCTGCCTCAGAAAACTTTGCTTCCATCTTCAAGGATGATTCCGGCATCTGAAAGAACAGCAAGGGAGACAGGTAAGGAAAGCATGGAACGGGCTGAGGAGACGGATCCTGCCCCTCTCCCAGAATCTTCACCCCTGCATCGACCAACAGAGCTGCTTCAAGCACAGGGGCCAGAATCAAGGTTGGTGGTTTTCCCAGCCGAGTCAATTCTCTAGAGGTATTAATATCTGGCAGAGAAGCCTTAGGATAAAGTTGTTGCTTGAAGGGAGGGAAGGAAACCCCTCACCTGCTCTGCCTGCCCCTTATCCTCTGCCTGACTCAGGAGGAAACCTTCAGCCAGGGCCACCGCCTGGGAACTGGTCTCTGGCCCACATTCTCTGACCCAGAACCGCATTTCCTGGGGCAGGATGGTCAGGAACTGCTCCAGGATCACCAGGTCCAGCATCTGCTTCTTGGAGTGCCTCTCCGGCTTCAGCCAGTGCTTGCAAAGTCCATGAAGTTGGATGCAAACCTCTCGGGGCCCATCGGCCTCATGGTAAAGGAACTGCCGGAAACGTCGACTCTGGACATCTGCTGTCCTTGTTTCCTCAGACAGGATCTCTGGCATAGCTCTTTTCCAGAATTCAGCACCATTCTCCGCTTGGACGGGATGGGGACCTTCCTTTGACCTCTTGTCAATTCGAGGTCCTTCTGGGTCTTGCTGTTTCATGTACTTCCCCTTCTCTTGGGTAGCCTCTGTGGAAAGATGCCCTACTTACTCTCGTGGCTATGAAGAAAGAGAGGAAAATATATCAAAAAGGCAGAAAGAGACCAAAAGAAAGCACACTTACATCACCTACCCTCTAGCCCCAGTGGATCAGAAGGAGCCTCATTGTCATCATTGCAGGACAATGATTCAGCTCAAACCCAACCCCCTTTTCTGACTATATATTACTCTTCCTACACACTTGACACTGAGAGACACTGTTCTTCAGTGTTACTCCTCTGAAGATGCCGGCCACAGCTGCTGGCGAAACGTCAGGAAAGAAAATACCAAGACCACGGTTACACAGCCCGGATAACCTACGAGAACCTCATTGTCATCATTTGTAGATCAGGATTAATGTCATGGTGCTATATTATTTTCCACCTCAGGCTTTTAAATGAGATGCCTGTTTGGTCCTCAGGAAAATAAACACCTGTTGTGGAAGCTATAAGCTTCGCCTCCCATGTCTGGGGATCAGTCTGTCGTGGGGCAACAGCTCAAGGTCAACTGAAGGCCGGGACAAAAGGACTGGTGACCTCTTAACCATGGCAGATCTCTCCCTCAAGAGGCTCGAAGCATCAGGCAATAGCTCTGTCCAGCAGAGTGTGAGGGGCAGAGTGTGAGAGATCCCCCTCTCTGAGTTTGCTTCTCCAAATCAGTTGCTCAGACGTTGATACAGAAACAATAGATTTATTGAAGCCTTCAGGAGATGAGACAGGCACAGGTAGAAAGTTGCAAGTGAGGGGCTATACGGGTTTACAGAATATATTGACTCCAGGGCACTGGGGCACTGGGGTTCACACTTATTGTTATGGGAAGTTACAAGCTTGGCATAATACAAAACATCAGACGGATCCCAGGAAGTCTGGTGCGGCTATCACACTTCCAAGGCCGCACCGGCCTGAGGGAGTACTGGCAGGAAAACAGCGGGGGGGAAAATACATGGGCCATCAGGCCTGGCGCCTGAGACCAGAAGGTGTGAACTGCTTTTACGAGTTCACTGATAATACCGCAGGTGATGGAAAGCAGAGACACAAAGACAGAGACCCTCACATTCTGCCCCCCTTAAGGCCCCCCTCCGGGAGGACGAGGCTTATCGGGATAAGCGAGGTGGAATTCTCGGACCAGGCGAGGAGCTGCCATGTGGGGTGCGGCCACCCATTCGTCATGAGCGGAGCCAAGGTTTTTCCAGCGAACAAAGTAAAACAGTTTCCCTTTCTTCCATTTGGAATCTAAAACCTTGGATATTTCCAAATGGGTATCCCCTCCTACTACGGTAGGAATCTCATGAGCGGGAGGGGGGTGGAACTGGGGAGCTGCTACATAAGGTTTGAGGAGGCTTATATGGAAGACTGGATGAACCCCCTTGAGTGTCTTAGGGAGACTCAGTTCCACGGTAACCTCGTTGATTACTCTGGTAATGGGGAAAGGTCCTACATAACGGTCGCTCAGTTTTTTGCAGGGGCGAAGAGAGCGGAGGTTTTTGGTGGACAGATAGACTTGCTCCCCCACCTTGAGTTCCCATCCCGGAGACCGGTGTTTGTCCGCTTGTTCCTTGTACTTGCTTTTTGCCCTTTCCAGATTTTTGAGCAACCATGGCCAGGTGGATTTAACCACCTGAATCCACTCCTGAAGATCAGGGGTAGACTGGAGCTCTGGCGAGACGGGGGCAGAACCGAAAGGGCCAAAATCCGTCCCGTATATAACTTGGAAGGGACTAAAGCCGGTAGAGGAATGAGGCGCATTGTTGTACGCATATTCGGCAAATGGCAGCAGGTCAACCCAGTCATCCTGGTGGAAATTTACATAGCAGCGCAAATAACATTCTACTACCGCATTTACTCGTTCTGTTTGACCATCCGTTTGGGGGTGATAGGCGGAAGAAAGGCCCTGTTCCTCCACTCCCATTAACTTTAGGAAAGCCCGCCAGAATTTGGCAACAAACTGGACCCCCCGGTCGGAGAGGACCTTCCTCGGGATCGAGTGTAGCCTGAGGACGTGCGTGATGAACAGTTTAGCTAAGCCCTGGGCTGAAGGAAGACCTGCACATGGAACGAAATGAACCTGTTTGGAAAAGAGGTCTGTGATAACCCAGAGAACCGTTTTCCCCCGACTTGGAGGTAGGTCGGTGATAAAATCCATGGCGATGACTTCCCAGGGACGGGAGGGGTTCTCAAGCGGTTTGAGAAGCCCCGGGGGTTTTCCCATCCGTTTCTTGGCTGTGGCGCAGGTGGGGCAGCTGCGCACATACAACTCCACATCAGATCTCATACCGGGCCACCAGAATTGCCTTCGAACCAGGTGAAGCGTTTTTACGAAACCAAAATGACCTGCTAGCCTGGCCCCATGTACAAGTCCCAATACTTCTTTGCGAAGGGAAGATGGGACATATAGTTTCCCCCCCTGCACCCACCAAGTGTTGGTTCGTTCCAAGCCAGGGGGGAGGAGATTGTGCTCCTCCTCCTGCAAGGAGGCGTCCCGGAGTCGCTGTTGGAACACTTCCGGGATACCTTTGAGCGTAGGGGGGGTCTCCGGTTGGCGGGCTTGGGATCGGGTGGTGACGGCTAAGCCAGGGACTTCCCCTCGCTGTTCGGGAGTGAACAGGGAGTCGACGGGGCGATCGAAATCGTTGCGATACTGGGGAAGTCGTGACAAAGCATCAGCTAGGGCATTTTCTTTGCCAGGGACATGTTTGAGGGTGAATCGGAATTTTGCAAAAAATTGGGCCCACCGAATTTGTTTGGCATTGAGTTTTCTAGCTCCCTTGAGAGCCTCAAGATTCTTGTGATCTGTGCACACTTCGAACGGCAGCTCGGCCCCCTCCAAGAAGTGTCTCCATATGGTAAGGGCATGTTTGACCGCTGCTGCCTCCTTCTCCCAAATGGCCCAGTTGATTTCGGACTGGGAAAACTTCTTGGAGAAGTAGGCGCATGGCCTTAACCGTCCCCCCTCATCCCTCTGCAATAGGGCCCCGCCCATTGCTACATCCGAGGCATCCACCTGCACCACGAAGGGCTTGGTGCAATCCGGGTGAGCCAAAACGGGTTCGGATGAAAAAAGTAGCTTTAAACGTTCAAAAGCTTGCTGGCACTGGGGAGACCATTGCAGACGGGCTGAGGGGAGTGCGGCGCTAGCCCCCCTGTCCTTGGTACGCAACAGGGCAGTGAGGGGAAGCGCAACTTGGGCAAAGTTGGGAATGAAATTCCGGTAAAAGTTGGCAAACCCCAAAAACTGTTGAAGTTGGCGGCGGGTAGTGGGGGTTTCCCAGTCCCGCACCGCCTGGACCTTGGCGGGGTCCATTTCCAACCCTTGGTGGGAAATTACATACCCCAAAAATGTAATAGAAGGTTGGTGGAATTCACACTTGGACACCTTAGCATACAGTTTGTGCTCCCGCAGCCGCTGGAGCACTTCTCGCACTAGGCGCACATGTTCTTCCATGGTCTCAGAGTAAATAAGAATGTCATCGAGAAATACCACCACCCCCCGAAACAGTAAATCATGCAAAACTTCATTAATTAATTGCATAAAGACACTCGGAGCCCCCGAAAGTCCGAACGGCATGACCAGGTACTCAAACATCCCAAAACAACTGGAAAAGGCCGTTTTGGGTTCGTCTCCTTCTTTGATGCGAATGCGGTGGTAGGCTTCTACCAAGTCCAGTTTGGTGAAGATTCGGCCCTCCTTTAATTGTGCTAGAAGGTCAGGAATAAGAGGGAGGGGGTAAGCATTAGACTGGGTGACTGCGTTCAGTCTGCGAAAGTCAATACACAGTCTTAAATCTCCCGTCTTTTTCTTTACAAAGAAAGCTGGGGCTGAATAAGGAGCCTTGGAGGGGCGTATGAAACCCCTCGCCAGATTGACATCCAGATAGTCCCGCAATACAGTCTTTTCACTGGGGCTCATGGGGTAAACCTTTCCCTTAGACAGTTTGCCTTCCCCTACGATCTCGATGGCACAGTCCGTTTCTCTGTGGGGAGGCAGTTCGTCGCACTCTCTAACATCGAAAACATCAGTAAACTGCGAGTACTCAGAGGGTAATTGAGGAGAGACTGGGGCGGGGGACCCTACCAGTGCGGCGGCTGGAGTTCTGAGTACCCGTTCCTTGTCATGCAACCCACAGGGGTTTTCGGGGAAAGGGGTGGTGTCCTCGTCGGCTGACATTCTGTCCAAAGCGGTACAGCTGCAGTCCGAGAGGCAAGGACTTGCAACTTAATGTGAGAGATCCCCCTCTCTGAGTTTGCTTCTCCAAATCAGTTGCTCAGACGTTGATACAGAAACAATAGATTTATTGAAGCCTTCAGGAGATGAGACAGGCACAGGTAGAAAGTTGCAAGTGAGGGGCTATACGGGTTTACAGAATATATTGACTCCAGGGCACTGGGGCACTGGGGTTCACACTTATTGTTATGGGAAGTTACAAGCTTGGCATAATACAAAACATCAGACGGATCCCAGGAAGTCTGGTGCGGCTATCACACTTCCAAGGCCGCACCGGCCTGAGGGAGTACTGGCAGGAAAACAGCGGGGGGGAAAATACATGGGCCATCAGGCCTGGCGCCTGAGACCAGAAGGTGTGAACTGCTTTTACGAGTTCACTGATAATACCGCAGGTGATGGAAAGCAGAGACACAAAGACAGAGACCCTCACACAGAGGTGTGTCTGACCTCCCTAGGCGAGGGCAAAATGGATGCTGGGAGGAACAGGAGCAGGGGGAGGGCAGAGGGTGGAGCACCGGCCAAAAGGCGCAGGAAGTGGGGCAGCCAGTCAGCATGCATGATTCATCCCCTGTGATCACATCTGGGATGTCTTTCTGGGCCTCCCAACAACCACCATGGCTGAGAATTTATTTTTATGTACAAAATTCAGATCTTGCCTTTCTGCCCCCACAAAGGCCACCAATTCAGCTAACAAATAAAGCATACATTAAAATTTTTTCCTTATGTCTAATCTGCCTTGCTTCCTGGGAGTTCAGGTGGATTACACCAATTGAGTCTGTACAATCAACAGAGTGGGACATTCAATAAACCAGTAATTAGGGTTTGGGTTGTAAAACCAACCAGAAATATAATTAAAAAAAACAGAGCAGAAGCAAAGCATAAATGTTAACACAACACAGTAAACAATGCAAAATTACAGTGCAGGATCCAACTTACAACAAGCTATACACAGTAGTATAGAATACAATTTCTAATGATTTGTCCAAGTAACTTTGTGAATCATTTTATTCAGTGCTACCATAGTCCGGAAAATCAGGAGAGGGGGTGTCTTTCTGACCTCCTCAGACAGGCCGTTCCACAGTTGGGGTGGGGGGCACAACAGAGAAGTCACGTTCATGTTCAGTTGTTAATTTTGCCCATTTGCCAGTTGGCACCTGCAGAAGGCCCTGCTCAGGTGAGTGAAGCTGTCGTGGCAGAGTGCAGGGGGAGACACTGTCTCGCAGATATCAGAGTCCAAGTACCATGAATGGCTTTCCATGTGACAGCCAAACCAAGTAACCGGTGCTTGCCCTGACCTGGATGGCCCCGGCTAGCTCGATCTCCTCAGCTCTAACACAGACACAACAGATGCTGAGCCAATGCAGTGACTGCAGAGTGGGAATAACATGCATGCTCCGTCCAGCTGCTGATAACAGTCGAACTGGGGCATTCTGAACAAAAGGTAGTTTCTGAATGTATTTTGAAGAGAAACCAATGTGCAGTGCATTACAATCATCTAGTCTCAATGTCACCATGCCAGGGTCCGATCAGCCGTATCAAGGTAAGGGGGCATTTTTTCCAGCTAGGCTGAGTTGGAAGAAAGCCTTTCTTTGCAACTGCATTAGCTTGATGCTCTAGCAATAATGCTGGGTCCAGTAAAAACCCGAGGCTGTTAACTGTGCCAGCAAGGGTCCATTGAACCCCAACAAAAGGGGGCAGCATAATATCCTTCCAGACCTCCGCCTTCCCAAGCAGCATTTCTTCTGCCATTCCTGGACTTAGATTCAGTTGGTTCGCACTTGGCTATTGAACCACAGCCACCAGGTGACCATTTAGGATCTCTACTGCATCACCAGGAGAGTTGGAGAAGGATGTATAGAGCTGGGTCTCCTCAGCATATTGACAACAGCCAACCCCAAACTATGAATGATTCGGCCTAAGGGCTTTCCATAAAGATTGGAAGCATAGGGGATAGGATTGGGTCCTGTGGGACCTCCAAAGAATAGACAGAAGATGATTTTTATACCCTGCTTATTTCTACCTTAAGACCCAAAGGGACTTACAATTGCTATCCCTTCCTCTCCCCACAACAGGCAGGTGGGGCTGAGAGAGGTCACCCAGCAAGCTTCACGCAGAGGAGAGGGGAATCAAACCCAGTCCTCCAGGATAGCTTCCACCACTCTTAACCACTACACACCATGCTGTGGTAAGTCCCACACTGATGCGAACTGATCTCCAAGGGCCATTCTTTGGTTCTGGTCCACGAGGAATGGTTTGAACCTGTCCAATGTGCAGCCCCTGATGCCTCCGCCTGCCTGCCGGCACCTTGACCAGATGGGCCAGTCCACTCTGCCAAAGGCAGCAGATCCAGCCAGGAGGAGCAACGAGGAGGAGGGCCCATCTGTGACTCCTTTCAGACGGAGGGCTTCAACTCAACCCAGCAGGGCCGTCTCCCTCCCGTAGCCCTGTCTGAAAGCAGACTGGAAAGGGTCTGGAGCAGAAGAGTTCTGCAAGGAGGCCTGGAGTCGGTCGGCTGCTCCTCTCTCTACCAGTTGGCCCAGGAAGGGGGGGAGATCGGAGACTGGGCGATTCTTGGCTCCCCCCACTTTTCTGTCTGTGCAGAAAGTGCCCTCAACTCGCAGCCTGCTCGTGGCGACCCAGCAGCAGCAGCGGGGCTCCCAAGGCCAGAGGCGAGCAGAGGCGCTCTGCCATCGCCTGCCTCTGCACATGCACAGAGGCCCTGGGGCTTCCTGGGGCGGAGGGGGGGGGGTCTCCCACCCAAGGACTATCCAGGCTGGCCCCTGCTGAGCAGTCCAATGAGGTCGGGGCATCCTGGGCCATTCGGGTCAGGGCTCCGTATTTTTTTGTAGCAGACAAACTATACTTGAAAACGATTTAAAACGAATCCCCCCCTCGAGAAGACTCGTGAGAGCAGCAGAGATGGGGAAGCTCATCCCACTCCCCTCCAGGGACTTACTCGTGAGTAGGCCGTAGTCCCAGGATCCCGCTGCAGGGCTTTCGCCTACCCATGCAGCATCTCTGAAGCCCTCCCCTCCCCTCCCCTCCCCTCCCCTCCCCTCCCCTCCCCTCCCCTCCCCTCGCCCTCCTTCGCAACTCGGTGGCCGAGCCTCCCTCCTCCCCCAAGGAGCCTTTCCGCTTCCGCCCCCTGGCTCGACCGCTCTAGCAAACAGCCCGGTCAGCTTAACCCCTTCGGTGCTGCAGAGGAAGGAAGGAAGGGCCTCCTGCTCTTCTCCATTGAGGATGGGCGGCCAGAGCCGGGTGGTGGGAGCGGATTCCGGCCAGCTGCAGCTCAGTGGGATTGCTCGGGAGTAACTCAGCACAAGGTGGCGCATCTGGGGGATCCCACAGCTGTTCAGCCGTCTCAGACTACGGCAGGGCTGAGATGGGAAAAAGAAAATAAACGCAAAGTCAAGCAAAATCACGCCAAGTGATCCGGAGCAGGTCTTCTCGGATCCCTCCTCGGGCCTAGATGGGGCTGATTCCCAGGAAAGTGGTTTTAGGGTTGCACTGGAAATCTGCGTTCCTGTAACACGTTCCCTGTTTCTCAAACCAAAATGCCAGCTGGATCGCTTCCTGGAGACTGTTGTGGTTCGGGATGGGTCGCCCATCTCGGGATAGACGAAAACGAATGGCAAGTCTGCCCATGGGAAGCAATGGGAGAGGCTGCCCAGCCCATTGAAGATAATGGGAGAGGAGAGTGTCTTTCAATGGAGTCAATGTCTTTCAATGGAGTCAATGCAAGTCAACCGACACTCTCCTCTCCCATTATCTTCAATGGGCTGGGTAGCCTCGCCCATGACTTCCAATGGGCTGACTTGTCATTTGTTTTAGTACACCCCATGGGCAAGTGTGGTTTCCCTGTTTCTCTATGGGCAATCATGCACTCCCTACGGGCAATCGCTGTCCTTTGTTTTAGTATGTCCTCCGAACGACATCAGTCTCCAGGAAGCGATCCAGCTGGCATTTTGATTTGAGAACTAGGGAACATCTTACAGGAACGCAGATTTCCAGTGCAATCCTAAAACCACTTTCCTGTGAGTCAGCCCCATATAGGCCCGCAGGAGGGATCCGAGGAGACCTGCTCCGGATCGCTTGGCGTGATTTGGCTCGACTTTGCGTTAATTTCCTTTTTCCCCATCTCAGCCCTGCCGTTGCCTGAGACGGCTGAACAGCGGTGGGATCCCCCAGAAGCGCCACCCTGCGTGCAGTTACTCCCGAGCAATCCCACTGAGCTGCACAGGGCGTCGCTGAGCTGCAGCCTGGCCGGAATCCGCTCCCTCCACCCGGCTCTGGCCGCCGATCCTCATTGCAAAGAGCAGGAGGCCCCTTCCTTCCTCTGCAGCACCGAAGGGGTTAAAGCGACGGAGCTGTTTGCTAGAGCGGCCGAGCAAGGGGGCGGAAGCGGAAAGGCTCCTTGGGGGAGGAGGGAGGCTCGGCCACCGAGTTGCGAAGGAGGACGGGGAGGGCTTCAGAGACGCATCAGCTGGCAAAAGCCCTGCAGCGGGATCCTGGGACTACGGCCTACTCACGAGTAAGTCCCTGGAGGGGAGTGGGATGAGCTTCCCCATCTCTGCTGCTCTCAAGAGTCTTCTCGAGGGGGGGGGGAGATTCGTTTTAAATCTTTCACAAATGTAGTTTGTGTGCTACAAAAACAGGGAGCCCTGACCCGGATGGCCCAGGATGGCCCCGACCTCACTGGACTTGCGAAGCTCAGCAGGGTCCAGCCTGGATAGTCCTTGGTTGGTAGACCCGGGGCCCAGGAAGCCCCAGGGTCTCTGTGCATGTGCAGAGGCAGGCGATGGCAGACCACCTCTGCTCGTCTCTTTCCCTGGAAACCCTGCTGCTGCCTGGTGGCTGTGGTTCAATAGCCAAGGGTGAACCAGCTGAATCTAAGTCCAGGAATATAATTCACAGTGGGTAGCCGTGTTAGTCTGTTTGCAGTAGTCAAAAAGGGCCAGAGTCCAGTAGCACCTTAAAGACTAACAAGAATATTTTCTGGTAGGGTATGAGCTTTCGTGAGCCACAGCTCACTTCTTCAGATGAAATGCTGCTTAGGAAGGCGGAGGTCTGGAAGGATATTATGCGGCCCCCTTTTGTTGGGGTTCAACGGACCCTTGCTGGCACAGCTCAGAGCCCCGGGGTTTTACTGGACCCCAGGATTATTGCTAGAGGATCGAGTTAATGCAGTTGCAAAGAAAGGCTTTCTTCCAACTCAGCCTAGCTGGAAAAAAATGGCTCCTTACCTTGATACGGCTGATCTGGTCGCTGGCATGGTGACATTGAGACTAGATGATTGTAATGCAGTGCACATTGGTTTCTCTTCAAAATAAATTCAGAAACTACCTTTTGTTCAGAACGCCCCATTTCGACAGTTATCGGCAGCTGGACGGAGCAGGCATGTTATTCACACTCTGCAGTCACTGCATTGGCTCAGCCTCAATTGTGTCTGTGTTAGAGCTGAGGAGATCGAGCTAGCCGGGGCCATCCAGGTCAGGGGGAGCACCGGTTATTTGGTTTGGCTGTCACACAGAAAGCCATTCATGGTACTTGGACTCTGATATCTGCGAGACGGTGTCTCCCCCTGTACTCTGCCACGACAGCTTCACTCACCTGAGCAAGGCCTTCTGCAGGTGCCAACTGGCAAATGGGCAAAATTAACAAGTGAACATGAACCTGACTTCTCTGTTGTGGCCCCCCGCCCCCATTGTGGAACGGCCTGTCTGAGGAGGTCAGAAAGACACCCCCTCTCCTGATTTTCCGGACTAGGGTAGCACTGAATAAAATGATTCACAAAGTTACTTGGACAAATCATTAGAAATTGTGTTCTATACTACTGTGTATAGCTTGTTGTAAGTTGGATCCTACACTGTAATTTTGCATTGTTTACTGTGTTGTGTTAACATTTATGCTTTGCTTCTGATCTGTTTTTTTATATTTCTGGTTGGTTGTACAACCCAAACCCTAATTACTGGTTTATTGAATGTCCCACTCTGTTGATTATATAGGCTCAGTTGGTGTAATCCACCTGGACTCCTAGGAAGCAAGGCAGTTTAGACATAAGGATTTTTTTTTAAATGTATGCTTTGTTTGTTAGCTGAATTGGTGGCCTTTGTGGGGGCAGAAAGGCAACATGTGAATTTTGTACATAAAAATAAATTCTCAGCCATGGTGGTTGTTGGGAGGCCCTGAAAGTCATCCCAGATGTGATCACAGGGGATGAATCATGCATGCTGACTGGCTGCCCCACTTCCTGTGCCTTTTGGCCGGTGCTCCACCCCCTGCCCACCACCTCCCCCTGCCCCTGTTCCTCCCAGCATCCATTTTGTCATCCCTTAGGGAGATCAGACACACCTCTGCCCCTCACACTCTGCTGGACAGAACTATTGCCTGATGCTTCGAGCCTTTGGAGGGAGAGATCTGCCATGGTTAAGCCGTCAGCAGTCCTTTTGTCCTGGGCTCCAGTTGACCTTGAGCTGTTGCCCCTCGACAGACTGATCCCCAGACATGGGAGGCCAAGCTCATAGCTTCCACAACAGGTGTTTACTTTCCTGAGGACCAAACAGGCATCTCATTCAAAAGCCTGAAATGGAAAATAATATAGCACCATGACATTAATCCTGATCCACAAATGATGACAATGAGGCTCCTTCTGAACCTCTGGGGCAAGAGGGTAGGTGATGGAAGTGTGCTTTCTTTTGGTCTCTTTCTGCCTTTTTGATATATTTTCCTCTCTTTCTTCATAGCCACGAGAGTAAGGGCATCTTTCCACAGAGACTACCCAAAAGAAGCGGAAGGAGATGGAACAGCAGGACCCAGAAGGACCTCGAATTGACAAGAGTTCAAAGGAAGGTCCCCATCCCATGAAAGCGGAGAGTGGTGCTGAATTCTGGGAAAGAGCTGGGCCAGAGATCCTGCCTGAGGAAACGAGGATAGCAGATGTCCAGAGTCGACGTTTCCGGCAGTTCCTTTACCATGACGCCGATGGTCCCCGGGAGGTTTGCAGCCAGCTTCATGGACTTTGCAACCACTGGTTGAAGCCGGAGAGGCACTCCAAGAAGCAGATGCTGGACCTGGTGATCCTGGAGCAGTTCCTGACCATCCTGCCCCAGGAAATGCGGTGCTGGGTCAGAGAATGTGGGCCAGAGACCAGTTCCCAAGTGGTGGCCCTGGCTGAAGGTTTCCTCCTGAGTCAGGCAGAGGAGAAGAGGCAGGCAGAGCAGGTGAGGGGGTTTCCTCCCCTCCCTTCAAGCAACAACTTTATCCTAAGGCTTCTCTGCCAGATATTAATACCTCTAGAGAATTGACTCGGCTGGGAAAACCACCAACCTTGATTCTGGCCCCTGTGCTTGAAGCAGCTCTGTTGGTCGATGCAGGGGTGAAGATTCTGGGAGAGGGGCAGGATCCGTCTCCTCAGCCCGTTCCATGCTTTCCTTACCTGTCTCCCTTGCTGTTCTTTCAGATGCCGGAATCATCCTTGAAGATGGAAGCAAAGTTTTCTGAGGCAGGAGGAGGTCTGTCAGAGGAAGGGCAGCAGGCTGAGGTCCAAGAGGATGCCCCAGATGCCCTCTCACATGGTAAGGGTGCTTTGTGGCTGGATGGGATTGGGGCACATAGTGAAGTTGTTGGGTAGAGAAAGGAAATACGTCTGCACCCAACACAGAGTAAGCTTGTGGGACTCGGTGTCACAGGATGTAGTGATGGTCGCTCACTTGAAGGGGCATTAGACAGATTCATATCACGTTGATGTCACATCCAGCCTAAATCCTGGATGCAAATGTTGTGGGAACCCATTGATTTTACCTTAGAGTTTTCAGATGTGCTAAAGTCATGTCTGGGTTTTTGGACTGATGTGTCATAGACGTGTTGTGCAACCTCATTTCTCTCCCTTTCCCCCCCCCCAGTGCTAACTCATTGGGAGAATGGCCTTTAGTATCATCTAGCAGGATTGCTGACATGTTTTTGAGCTCCAGATTTCACAGGGCAAATTTCAAGTCTCAAAGAAGTCTGCATAGTGTCAGCGGCATTTAAGAGCAGCCCAAGGCTCATGGGTCTCTGGTACTTCTCTTCCACTTCTCCCACCATTTACTAAAAAATCATTGTGAATTTTCTTGAGTATACATAATACATGCCCTGACCTGGATATCCCCAGGCTAGCTCGATCTCGTCAGATCTCAGAAGCTAAGCAGGGATGGCCCTGGTTAGTATTTCAATGGGCAACCTCCAAGGAACACCAAGGGTGGGACATAGAGGCAGGCAACCGCAGACCACCTCTGAATGTCTCTTGCCATGAAAAACTGTATGGGGTCGCCAAAAGTCAGCTGTGGGTTGACGGCACACACACACAAAAAGAATACATCCACCCTGGAAATGGGTGTGTGTGAAGCAGGATTCTGACAAGTAAATGAAACAGTAAGTAACATTCTTCCTTCCTCCGTTGTCTCCCTTGCAGGCAGTGGAGAGATGCTATTAAGCCGTCGACTTTGCGGAGTTGTTAAAGCCGCTGCTTCACCTCTGGTCCAGGTAGGGGAAATGAGCGGGGACCACCTGAGTCCCCCTTCCTTTCTCGGGGGGAGGGGAAGAGGGTTGCTCCTGCAGTTGCTGCTAGGGTGTTCAAGTGAAACAGGCCCTGAACACCACTCCATTTACCCACGCCAGGCTTTCCATCCTGCACCCTCCCAGAGTGCCGTCTCTGCCTGGCTTGATCTCTGACGAGGGAGTCTGCTTTTCCTTTCAGTCTCCGGTTTCCTTTGAGGAAGTGGCCGTGCATTTCACTGAGGCAGAGTGGGCCCTGCTGGATCCAGGCCAAAGAGCTCTTTACAAGGAAGTCATGAGGGAGAACTATGGGAGCGTGGCCTGTCTGGGTAAGGCTTTTTCGTAGGTGCTGTATGTGCAAATGGCTGCCATCGGGATGCCACCAATCAAAATGAAGTACCACAATGTTAAAAAAGGAACCTTAATCAAAACAAAAACATATGTAGCCATAATTAGAGTGCCATATATGTGTAATGTTTGGCTGCAAATATAAAGAAGTCCAACAGAGTTATATGTAGAATACAAACATTGATAAGGTCACAGAACAATTTTGCAATTTGAACAAAGAACAGGATAAAAGACGGACTTCTAGAAGTTATCCGTTTCATCCTCAGACTTCTTCAGTTCCATCTGAATTCTGCCATGTACCTACTTAAATAAAAAAGATATGTATATACAAAACTGCACAACCATACTCATGTTGTTGGGTATCATGCTCTCACAAGTAAGCTCAGTACACATAGAACGTTTTGAATATGTGACTACCGCTGCCATAATTTTATTTGCAAAATATTGAAAAACGTCTTTGATTCCGAACATGACTGAACGGACTAATAAACTATTTGATTTTGCCTCGATGTCAAAGTTAACACATTTGATGAAAAGAAACACAGTAGATGACTTTAAGCTGAAATGGCAACCAGTATATGATACATTTTCATCTGCTTTAAACTCATCCCTTTGTTTTTTTAAAGGCCATAATTTAGAACATCAAACACTCAGTACCTGAAGATTATAGTTTTAGCTCACTGACAGAATAAAGGGCACAAACCTATAATAACGTAATAGTTTTTATTTGATTAGCAATCTTTTAGCGCTCTTAATTTTTATGCAATAAATTATATTTTGTAGGAGAACAGCACATCAATTCTGGCACTATTTAGAAATCAGTATTAGAATCTAAGGTGAGATTAGAGTAGATGATGGTAATTTGCTTGTATTATCATGTTGAAGCTTGGACACAGACATATTTCTTAACTCAGTTTTTTTCTTTCCCTTTTCCCTATTTCTTTTTTCTGTATCCCAATATAGAAAATAAAAATTATTTTTAAAAAATTGTACAACCATAATAACAATTATCAAAATATACATGTTATTAAGGTAAGAACACTTCTTGTGTCCCTTTATAAAATGTATACTTTGGTAATTGTTAGTATGTTTGTGTAATTTTTTATATACGTATGTTTTTGTTTTAAGTAAGCTCATGGCAGAATTCAGATGGAACTAAAGAGGTCTGCGGACAAAACGGATTACTTCCAGAAGACTATCTTTTGTTGCTGTTCTTTGCTTTATTGTCTGCCTTGCAAAATTGTTCTGTGACCTTATAGATGGTTTTGAGTCCTGCCCAGCCACTTGCTTCCCTCTGGGAGCCTCGAGGTGAAGGTGTGGCAGCAAAAGTGATATTCTCCATGGCCGAGTAGAGTGACCCAAGCCACCTGGCTGGCCCCGGGGCACCTGAGGCCAGTGTTGTGGCCATCACCCAAGCCAGTGTCCTTACCTGAGGTCAAAGTGGGACTGAGAGGGCCTCAGGAAAACTCTGGAAGGGACCACCTCCTAATTGCTCAGTTGCCAACCATTACAACACAGTTGTCCCCCAGATGGAATTACAGTCATCCCCTCCGACTGTGATCTGGAATGCATCTGTCCCTCTTACACTGGATAGTGGGCTTTTATCTTTAATGTAATCTGGAGAACCGGGTTCGACTCCCCACTCCTCCACCTGAAGCCTACTGGGTGACCTTGGGCCAGTCACAGTTGTCTCAGAACTCTCTCAGCCCACGCAGAAGCAGACAATGGCAAACCACATGATACCTACCTCCCAAGGTGCCTGTTGTGGGGAAGAGAAAGGAATGTGATTTGTCAGCCACTTTGAGACTTGAGGGTAGGAAAAAGCAGGGTGTAAAAACCTTCTCAAAGTACCTAAAAGTTAACCTGAAAATTATAACAAAATACTGATATTACTTATTTTACAATGTACACCAAATTCAAAACACTCAGCCTTAAATAGATTGGATGATCAAGAATACATAAAAATAGTTGCTAATTTTCCAACATAGTTGATGATAAAAAAAATCAATGTAAATGACCAATAAACAACCGAAATGTGTTTCGGCCTATGTGGCCTTCTTCAGTGGTTACACATACATTTACATATTTTAGAAACACATCCAGAAATAGATATACATATAAAGGTATGCTGTAAAGTGATGGCCTAAATTGGGGGACGGGGAAATGAAAAGAAAAAAAGAGAGTTTTTTTTCATCATGCATCAATATATCTTCATTAGACAGAATTACAAGTAAAAACCTCTTCTTCTTGTTTGACCAGCAGCTCAGTTGGGAGAGGAAGAAGATCTGATGAAGGAAATGCACACCCGTTAATGAACAGTAGAAAAGAGCAAGAGTCCACTAGCACTTTAAAGACAAAATTTCTAGCTGGGTCTGAGCTTTTGTGAGATGGGTATCTGAATAAGTGAGGTGTGGCTCACGAAATCTCATACCCTGCCAGAAATTGTGTTAGTCTCTAAGGTGCTACTGGACTCTTGCTCTTTTCTACTGCTATTGACAGACTAACATGGCTAGCTATTGTGATCTATCTCCATTAATGAGCAGTACCTGATGGGTGGCTTGGCTTCTTGCATAGGTGCTGACTGGACCTCTTCCTTTCTTCCAGGATCACATGTAGAGGAGACACTTAGGGGATTCCAGGGATTTTGTTTGGAAGAAGTCAAGAATGAAGACTCCAAAAGAAACTATGGAGAAGAACCACAGAGGCAGGAGGGAAGCCACACAAACAGGAGGGATAAGCCGATTATGTCTCAAGTAGGGGGCTTCCGTGAAATCCCAGTCCACGAAGAAAGGTCAACCAAAACAAGAAGGAACGAAGGCCTCTGTGCTAACCAGAGAATCTGCTCCAGGGAAAATGAAAATGTGGCTTTTGGAAAGATCTTCAGTGTTGTTTCTAAGAGGCAAATTCCCTCAGGAGAGAAACCATATGCCTGCGTGGAGTGCGGAAAAACCTTCAGTCGGAAACCAGCCCTTACTTCACATCAAAGAATTCACTTAGGTGAGGAGCTGTATAAATCGTTAAACTGCAAATGAAGCCTTTCTGATGCAGCAGGATTTTGTGTCCCTTTCAAGTGTCTGTTAATATACACTTCAACGTACAGCAGGAAAAAGCC
The DNA here is from genome assembly GCF_029931775.1 of Euleptes europaea. NCBI lineage: Eukaryota > Metazoa > Chordata > Lepidosauria > Squamata > Sphaerodactylidae > Euleptes > Euleptes europaea. The sequence goes on from NC_079316.1 coordinate 4,637,818, forward strand.
AGTGCGATGTTTTGAGCATGGATGAAACTTCAAGGGAAGGTTAGACTTGCTTAAGTGGGTGCTAATGGGATCTCTCTTTTTATTCCAGCAGGGGATGATCAGTGGAATGGGGGCCATGAGGAACCGCATCAGGTATTACCAGATAAAGTCCAGAATGAAGATAAGAAGGGAAACATCAAGAATCAAGGCAGACCTAAGAGGCAGAAAGGGAGTCATATGGTGGAGAAGAGGGACAAACCCATTCCTTGCCAAGGGCAGGATTTCCGTAAACTAATCCACATGGTGGAGGAAGCATATAAATGCTTGGAGTGTGGAATGAACTTCTCAGCTGAAAGCCAACATGATATCCATTTGCAAATGCACCAAGGAAAGAAGACCCATCAATGCTTCGAGTGTGAAAAGAGATTCAGTCAGAGTGGCAGTCTTCAAGAGCATCTAAGAACCCACACAGGGGAGAAGCCTTTTGAATGCTCAGAGTGTGGAAAGAGATTCAGTCAGAGTGGCAGTCTTCAAACGCATCTAAGAACCCACACAGGGGAGAAGCCATTTGAATGCTCAGAGTGTGGAAAGAGATTCAGTTGCAGTAGCAATCTTCAAAAGCATCTAAGAACTCACACAGGGGAGAAGCCATTTGAATGCTCAGAGTGTGGAAAGAGATTCACTTGCAGAGGCCATCTTCAAGACCATCTAAGAACTCACACAGGGGAGAAGCCTTTTGAATGCTCAGAGTGTGGAAAGAGATTAAGTTCCAATGGCTATCTTCAACAGCATCTAAGAACTCACACAGGGGAGAAGCCATTTGAATGCTCAGTGTGTGGAAAGAGATTCAGACACAGTGGCCATCTTCAAGAGCATCTAAGAACTCACACAGGGGAGAAGCCTTTTGAATGCTCAGTGTGTGGAAAGAGATTCAGTCACAGTGGCAGTCTTCAAAAGCACCTAAGAACTCACACAGGGGAGAAGCCATTCCAATGCTCAGAGTGTGGAGAGAGATTTAGTCAGAGTGGTAATCTTCAAAAGCATCTAAGAACCCACACAGGGGAGAAGCCATTTGAACGCTCAGAGCGAGGAAAGAGATTCAGTCACAGTCACCATCTTCAACGGCACCAAAGAACCCACACAGGGGAGAACCCATTTGAAGCCTTAGAGTGAGGAAAGAGATTTAATCAGAGTGGCAATCTTCAACAGCACCTAAGAACCCACACAACGGGGCCGTCTTTTAAAAACACTCCGTGTGTGGAAAGAAATTCATTCAGAGCGGTAATTTTCAATAGAATCCACAACCCCACATAAGGAAGAATCATGTAACTGCTTAGTCTGGGAAAAGAGGTTTTCTCTTATTTCATATCACAAAGACAACCTCAGACCATAGAAGGGTCTGAAGCCATGTAATCTCTTGTAAAGGGTTTCCTCTGCAGACAAACATAACCATGTGTGGAGGGAAATAGTGTAAATGCTGGGACTCTGGAAAAAGCTTTTGCCATGTTTGAAGCCTCTAATAGATCCCAAGGGCAGAAAGGAAGGATGGGCTCTGAGGGTGGAAGGAAATTTAAGACCAACTCATATATTATAAAAACATAAGAAAAGACATTCTGGCGAACCAGGTGCCTCCAGGAAGCCCACAAACAAGACAACTGCAGCAGCATTATCCTGCTTGTGTTCCACAGCACCTAATATAATAGGCATGCTCCTCTGATTCTGGAGAGAATAGGTTTGCATCCTGACCAGTATCCATTTTGACTAGTTTCCATTAATAGCCCTATCGTCCATGAACATGTCCACTCCCACATGAAGCCAGCTGGGTGACCTTGGGCTAGTCACAGTTCTCTTAAGAGCTCTCTCATCCCCACCTACCTCACAGGGTGTCTGTTGTGGGGAGGGGAACAAAAATGATTATAAGCTAGTTTGATTTTGCCTTAAGTGGTAGAGAAAGTTGGCAACTCTTCTTCTCTTAAAGCCTTCCAAGTTGGCAGTTATCATCACATCTTGGGGCAGGGAGTTTCACAATTTAACAATGCATTTTGTGAAGAAATACTTCCTGTTATCTATTTTAAATCTCTCACCGACCAGCTTCAGCAGTTGTCCCCACATTCTAGTCTTATGAGAGAGGGAGAAAAGCTTCTCCCTGTCCACGCTCTCCATACCATGCATAATTTTATAGACCTATCATGTCTGTCCTTAACGTCCTTCTTTCCTTGTTAAACAGCCGTAAGCATTTTAACCACTCTTCATAGGCAGTTGCTCTAGCCCCCTGATCATTTTGGTTGCTTTTTTCTGCTAGGGATTGAACCTGGGATCTTCTCCACCTCTAGATCACCGTGAGCTTTTTGGTCATTGGGTCAGTAAAATGTCCCCAGTGCTAAATTACCTTTGGGGCCTGGAATCATCACCCAAAAGGATTCTGTGGACGAGTCTGCTTTTTAAATGGTTCCTAGTTTAATCGACACTATGCCTTCCTTGATATCCCTGTCATTTCTATAGAGTTTGTATCCAGGGACGACCGTATTCCACTGGTTATTTCCCTTCCACCAGGTGTGTCTTTATCTTTAAAACCATGCACTCTAACTCCCCCGTTTTCGCTTGGAGGCTTCTAGCATTAGCACAGAAACACCTCTACACAGTCTCTTTCTTTCGACTTGCCTTGCATTTCTCCTTGGGCATCATTAAGCGGCTATCTTGCTTTACTTTACCATCTTCTTTCATGACTACCTTATTCCTGTGTGGGCAATCAGAAGCAATTCTCCCTTTGTCCATTGACGAGCCTGCCCAAACCGGATGCTTCTCAGCTCCTGTTGGCTTTCTCCTTCAGCATTGAGGAATCTAAGCAGAGGAGAAACTCTATAAATGTTCAGCGTTTGGCAAGAGTTTGAGGAAGAGATCTGACCTTCACATTCCTCAGAATGTGGTTCTGTGGTTCCTCGTAAGTTGGTTCTGATGAGGATGTTCGAACGCCCAGGTGCTGGAGGCTCAGCAAGTAGTTACACAAAGAAGGGCCTTTTTAGCAGTTGCCCTCCTCTGTGAAACTTGCTATTTTAGGTATCTGCCAGCTGAACTCTTTCTGACATCTGCAAAACTGGCAAAAACATTTCTATTTTCCAGGGAGAAGCTGGGGTCACCTGCTGAAGCTGGAGGGTGAGAGATTCAAAACCATTAAATGGGTGCATTTCTTCACACAACACATAGTTAAATTGTGTAAATCCTTGCCCCAGGATGTGGTGGTGGCTTCCAACCCTGGGAGGATTTAAGAGGGGAGTGGACATGTTCATGGAGGAGGGGGTATTCATGGCTACTAGTAAAAATGGATACTAGTCATGATGCATACCTGTTCTCTCCAGGATCAGAGCAGCATGCCTATTATATTAGGTGCTTTGGAACACAGGCAGGGTAATGCTGCTGCAGTTGTCTTGTTTGCGGGTTTCCTAGAGGCATTTGGTTGGCCACTGAGTGAACAGACTGCTGGACTTGATGGGCCTAGGTCTGATCTAGCATGGCCTTATGTTCAAATCCTATGATGAAATAGACAAGTTGAGGGTAGCAGATATCTACAGCCTCTTTGCTACAGGAATAAACCTAGTGTAAAAAGCCAGCATCCTTAATTTAAAACCATTTTTATCTGACAAGGAGTTCTAGAGAGGCACCCCGAAACCCTAATTTCTTCCCAGTGCAAGAAAAGATTAAGAAAAGGGTTATATACATTACATTCAAATTTTCTCACTGTGTTGCTGTTTATCACAACCCAATTTGAGTTATAACTGAGTTAATGCATTCAGAAGAGAAGAAATGAGAAGAAAAGAAGACAGGACAAGAAAGGCAGGTGGGGAAAGAGTTTTCATTTTTTTTAAAGTGTCAGTAGGGATATAATTTCCTAATTGCAGTTTAAGACCATAATCCAATTAAAATTGGAGAAGAAATTAGCAGAATATGCTATAATGGCAAAACTGACAAATCTGGTGAACAAAAAAAGTAGTGAAGAATTTTAAAAGTGGGAATTGTATTACTTTTTTGGTTCTTGTAGGTTATCCGGGCTGTGTAACCGTGGTCTTGGAATTTTCTTTCCTGACGTTTCGCCAGCAGCTGTGGCCGGCATCTTCAGAGGAATTTTATCAAGAATTTTATGAACAGATTGATGGAGTAGCTATGGGAAGTCCACTCAGTCCAGTAATAGCAAATTTTTACATGGAATATTTTGAAAAGACAGCATTAGAATCGGCACCTTACAAACCTACAGTCTGGTTCGTGGATGATACATTTACTATTTGGAGCCATGGTGAAGAAAAATTAATGGACTTTCTAAACCATCTCAGTAATATCCATCCAAACATTCAGTTTACCATGGAAAAGGAAATTGAGGGTAAACTCCCATTTCTTGATACCTTTGTCATCCGCAAAACAAACTTTCAGTTAGGTCACAAGGTCTACCAGAAACCAACTCACACAGATCGCTACTTACACAAAAACTCTAACCACCACCCCCGACAGAAAAGAGGAATATTCAAAACATTAATGGACCGTGCAAGACGGATCTGTGAACCACAGTTTCTCAAGGAAGAAACTTATCATTTAAATCATGCACTGCTAGCAAACGGCTATTCCAAGAATGAAATCAGAAGGGCCATTAAACCAAACAAAAATCAGAAAACTCAGGAAAAACAGTCTCCCATAGGAAAGATATTCTTGCCATTTATTAAAGGAGTCACTGATAGGATGGAGAAACCTTTGAAAAAACATAACCTACAAACAGTGTTTAAACCCACCAAGAAAATACAACAAATGCTATGATCAGCAAAAGACAAAAGAGACCCCCTCACCTCTGCAGGAGTATATCGTATACCTTGCAGCTGTGGAGAAGTTTACATCGGGACCACAAAACGCAGCATACAAACAAGGATAAAAGAACATGAAAGATACTGCAGACTTGGCCAACCTGAGAAATCAGCAGTGGCTGAACATGGACTGACACAAACAGGACACGGGTCTTATTCCAAGACACTGAAAGACTGGACAATTCTACCAACTATTTTGTCAGATTGCACAGAGAAGCCATTGAAATTCATAAACGTCAGCACAACTTTAACAGAAAAGAAGAGAGTTTAAGAATGAATAAGGCTTGGCTTCCTGTCCTGAAAAACCTCCAGACTAACAAAGGCTACAGTCAACAATAGCCATGCAGATTAGCTTTGGATTTCACACATTATCAGATCATTTCAGGATACAATGCTTCCATATTAACATACCACACTCTCATTAGTACATTATCTTGATACTTACAGGACAATGGTTAGCACATTACCTTTGTTACTTTTTGCAGGACAATGATTCAGCTCAAACCCAACCCCTTTCTGACTATATATTACTCTTCCTACACACTTGACACTGAGAGACACTGTCCTTCAGTGTTACTCCTCTGAAGATGCCGGCCACAGCTGCTGGCGAAACGTCAGGAAAGAAAATTCCAAGACCACGGTTACACAGCCCGGATAACCTACAAGAACCAATGAACTCTGACCGTGAAAGCCTTCGACAATATTTTGTATTACTTTTATTTTTGGTAATGGCTTGTCTAAATAGCAAGAAAAGAAAGTTTTTCTTTTTCTTACTCATGCTTTTACAATACAAGATCCTTAAAGAACAAGTTATCAGAGAGGATGTCTATGTGTAGGTCTCTGAGATGATTAATCACCTCCAGGGATAACACGTAAAAATTGTTGAGGTACAGGGGCAGTAAAATCCGAGATAAAGATAAAGCATAAATATGATTGTAAGATTATTATTATTATTATTATAAGGCTGTTAGTAATGAGCAGTATATTTTTCATATTAGATGAACGCGTAATGAAATTAAATGTTTTAATTACACCCTGGTAAAGTATGTACGGTTATATTTTAGCGCACTGTTAGTGGTTATGTTTTTATTATGGTAGGTAGTAAATATGTTATGGAATGTATTTTATGTTTATTGTGTAGTATGTAGTATGAAAAATTTTAAAATGTCTCAATAAAAGAGACCATAATCTGAAATCCAGCTTGCTTTAAGCTTTATGTATTCTATGAGTGTTGAAAAATAATTCTAAGATGATTGAGAAATAATTTTAATACTAATTCTAATACTGTAAATCCCAGCTGCTTGATATTCTGTGGGGTTTTTTTTTGTTTATTTGCTGCACCCACCCCCCTGTGTCAGAATTGCCAAGGTACCCGCAGGCTCAAAAAAGGTTGGGGCCGCCTGCCATAATCAGAGACAAAAAGCATCTGAATACCCCGTGCCAGAAGGAATCATCTGTGGAAGGCCTCAGCTCCTGTGCCCTGTTTATGAAACAGGACGCTGGACCAAACAGACCCCTGGTCAGAGCCAGCAGGGCTTTTCTTACATTGGTATGCTCTAGTTCCAAATGGGGGTTTTGTTCTGGGGACAATTTGCCCCTCTTCTTCCAGGCTCACCTTAGTTTACGTCTTGTTCCACACCGCAGATCCTGCCATGAATACCCAACTACGTTTCAGTAGGGACAAGGCAAGTGTAGTGTAGAAAAGGTGTAAAGTGTTCAGATTGCCTCACAGTTATTATCAGTAAACTAGCTTTTAAGACACAAGTGCAGACACTCAACCTCAGGAACATGATAGTCCAGGGGTCCCCAACCGTTTTGGGTCTGAGGGCACCATTGGAATTCTGGTACAGTGTATTGGGCACAGCCACGAAATGGCTGCCATAACCTACATTCAGTCACACAGTGATGATCCTTGTGTCGTGATGGCAGCTGTTGCCAAAGCAACATTTTTTAAAAAATCTGTACGGCTGGGAGAAATCCTGATCTTGCGCCACCCACTTACTGAAAACACTTGGCGGGCACGAGGAAAGATGTCGGTGGGCACCATGTTACCCTTGGGCACCTGTTGGGGATCTCTGTCCTTGTCAATAAAGGATGTCATTGTCATCATCAGTTTATTATATATAGCAGTACTTCTTTATAACCTGTGAAGGATGTAGTTCAAATAGGCTACGCTCTTGACCTACTGTGCGTATCCCTCCCAATTTTTACAACCAGTTAGACTCCAGAAATAGAGAAAAAGGTTTTTAAAAACGCTTTATTCAAAGAAAGGTGAAGCCAGGGTTATAACCACCCGGATTCCAATGCACACCCACCCTCTTAGGTCTTTTATACAATCGTCACAAAACGATCACATGTTTACCGTCCACTTTCTTTTAGCCTTATTTGGCTATTATAAACACACAAACATCAAATCATCGAGTTGGAAGGGACCACCAGGGTCATCTAGTCTAACCCCCTGCTCAATGCAGGAAATTCACAACTACCTCCCCCCCACCCTTGATGTGCTCCCCGATTCCCATAGAATGTGATAAAAAATGAGGGAAGGAGGTGGGTTTGAACTTACAGCCAATTATATTGATCAATACACCTCGCGCCCCGAACAAAGCGGCGCGGGCGGGAGGGAATACCCCCCCCAATTGACATCTGCGGCTCCCCTTGGAGAAGAGGGGATGCTGAATGGACGGTCGGCTCGCGGTTCGCCCTAGACATGCCCGCTGCCTTGGAATCGGCGGCGAGCGCCCAGGCGGGCTAGTGGGGAAGCCGGTGCCATTGTTTTCACAGAGTTCGGGAAGGCGGCGCAGAGGCACGGAACGAACTAAAGGTTACCTAAACTATTTGAACATAATAAATTAATATTTCACGGGGGTGTCTGGTAGCAAACGAAATAAGGAGAAGCAAGCCGGTTTCTCTTTCTATACCCACTAACGACTCCAAAACGAAACCTGGCTTTTTGCCAAGCTGTGGCGCAGTTTGAATTTTTTTGCCTAGCTGACTCTGACAGACTCTGAGAGACATTGAGCAGAGTTGCAGATGTTGAGTTGGCAATGAAATACTGATGGATTGCTTCTTTTTTGTGCGCTAATGCCTCTCCAGGACTTATCTCTCAATGCAAACAGTTCCAATTGATGAGATTCTCTGAACTGATGGTGTAAGACTGCTACCCCCCCCTCATCTCTCTTTTGGATTATAAATACAGCTTTCCTGAGTGTCTCAATGGGAGATAAAGAAGAAAGAAACAAGAAAGACTCAGAAAAGCATCCTAAAGCCCTCATTAAAGATCCAAAACACCTCCAGACTCAACTACCCATACAACCAAAAAGAGGATCTTCTGTCACTAGTCCAGCTATTTCACCAGATACTTCTCCAGTAATAGGATCAACCTCATTGGCAAAAATGACCAAAAAACCTGATGCCACTTTGAACTCTCTACAAGAACTTTTAACTAAAACACTTCAGGAAGTGACATCAGTAAAAACTGAACTGGCTGAAGTTAAAAAAGATGTGGCAGAAGTAAAATCTGAAGTGGTATCAATGAAGCAAGATATGGACTTTGTTAAACAAGGCCTTAACCAGAATACTGCTGCCATCTCAACACTACAGGATTCTATTTCAGCCCTAACATTAAAGCAGGATAAGTTGGATGCTAAACAACAAAAACAGTCAAAGGAAAGTAAAGAAACCAGAAAAAAGGTTGACACCTTAGAACTGTCGTTGGAGGCAAGCCAAGAGCGTGAAGGAAGACTTGATGACCACGCAGCAATGTTAGAACTGAAGATAAAAGAAAGTTGGATTCGTATGCGCGGTCTTAAGGAACGGTTGGAGGGCTCTGACCTGAAAGAATACCTGAAAGTGCTCTTGGCTGATTTTTTACAGGAAGAAGAAACAATAGTGGAAGGCATGATAATTACAGCTTATAGAGTCAACTCTGCTTTTGCATCCAGGAATAAAGTTCCACGGGATTGTTTGGTACAGTTTTTTTCCAGATCTCATCGGGACCTAATACTGAATAAACACTACAATAATCCTTTAACAATAGAAGGTTCACCAGTGAGATTAATGAAGGAGATCCCAGGAAGACTACTGAGAAAAAGAAAAGATTTTGCAGAGTTTGTGGCAAGGCTGAGACATAATGGAATACAACATAGATGGGAATATCCTCAAGGAGTTTCATTTATATTCAAGGCGAAGAGATTCAAGTTCACAGATGTTGCCAAAGCCAATCAGTTTTTGCGAAGATATGAAGGAGACTTAAGCAAACCACCACAATCAACCAAAGAAGCGGCTGAAAAGAAACTCACAGAGGAAGAAAAGGCAGCAGACGCTTCAGGAGGGAAACCATTGATGGAAGAGGATGACACCGACTGAACTATAATGATGGGCAAAACACAAGAGGAATAGGGGGAGGAGGGGGGTGGGAGTACTATAATTCGAGGGGAAACTTTTTATAAAAATGGGTTATTATTAATTATTAAAATGATGAAAATTTTATCATGGAATGTTAATGGTTTGAATTCTCCAAATAAGAGGAGGAAAATATTTTACCATCTACAAAAACCCAAAGCTAACATTGTTTGCTTACAGGAGACACATATGCTAATACAGGAAGTTACAAGGTTGGAACAAAATTAATTGGGTAAACTATTTACATCATGTAATGAAAAGAAAAAAATTAACGGAATAGCTATGTATATTCCTTTAATATTTGAACTGGGGATATTGTATAAAGATGTTGAAGGAAGGATTTTGATGGTGGAGATTTTGTGTGGTGTCCAAAAAGTAATACTAGTTGGTATTTATGCACCTAATAATAATCAGAAATTATTTTATATGGATCTAACATCAATATTGGCTGAATATGCTACTGAAAATATGATATGGATGGGGGATTTTAATGGGGTAATAGAACCTCGACTAGATAGATCAGCGAAGAAAAAACAGGGGAAATCTGAAGGTAAATTACCTGGTATTTTTAATCATTTAACAGATCAATGGGAAATGTTTGATGCATGGAGACTGAAAAATGGTAACAAAAAGGGATATACTTTTTATTCCTCAAGACATAGCTCTCATTCGAGAATAGATATGTTATGGTTATCCAAAGATGTTACAGGTAAATTGGATGGCTTTGAAATCTTACCTAAAGTATTATCAGATCATAATGCATCGATGTTGCAAATGAATATGGGAAACAAATCTTGGAGTATTAATGAATATTTATTAAAAAATAAGAAGATAACAGACAAAATAAAATTAGAAATACAACATTATTTTCAGAAAAACGCAGATAAAGGAACTCCAGAAGATATTGTTTGGGATGCGGGGAAGGCAGTAATTAGAGGTATTTTAATACAACAAAATTCAAGGTGGTACAGAGAGAAAGAGTTGAAAAAGAAAAAAATATTGGAGGAAATTAAGCAGGCAGAAATACCATTAAGAAAAATACAAAATAAATCACTTAAACAAGAACAGATTGATAAAATAAAAAATTTGCAACAACAATATGAAATTTTAATAACTGTAGATATAGAAAAAAAATATTGTATAACAGGCAAAGATTTTTTGAACATTCAAATAAACCAGGTAAAATGTTAGCATGGCAGCTTAAACGCAAAGAGAGGAAAACACCTATATTGAAAATAAGGAAGAATGGCAAAGTTTTATCAGATAAACAAAAAATTATAGAAACTTTTATAATTATTATTCGAATCTTTATACACAAGGAATAGCATCAGAAAAATAAATAGAAAGTTATTTAACACAATTTGAATGGGATAAAATATCACAGGAATATAAGGAATTGTTAGATGCTGAAATTACAATAGAGGAATTAAAATTAGCAATAAATAAAAGTAAATTAAATAAAGCACCAGGAGAAGATGGTTTTACAGCTTTTTATTACACAGTTTTTGTAGATCAACTCTCACCATACTTATTGAGAGTGATGAATAATTGTATACAGGGAGGATCTATTCCAAATACCTGGAAAAAAGCAAATATAATTTTAATTTCAAAAGTAAACTCTGATTCGATTGAAGTAAAAAACTACAGACCAATATCATTATTGAATAGCAACTATAAATTGTTTGTAACGATCCTAGCAAATAGATTGAAGAAGGTATTAAGCATTATTATACATGAAGTTCAAGCAGGATTCCTTCCAGGGAGATTGATTAGCCAAAATGTTAGAGTAGTGTTAGATCTTTTAGAATATGCAGAATTTGATACTACACCTTTTGCAATGATATTTTTAGATGCAGAAAAAGCGTTTGACAATGTGAATTGGAAATTTATGAGAAAAGTGTTAGAATATATGGATTTTGGCGAAAAATTTCAAAGGGTTATTGGAAATATCTATACTTGTCAAACTGCTAGGTTATTAATTAATGGGGAACTATCCTCACAATTTGAAATACAAAAGGGCACAAGGCAAGGTTGTCCTCTTTCACCTTTGCTGTTTATTATTATATTAGAAGTTTTGATGAGAAAAATTAGAAACAATGTAGAGATTGTAGGTTACAAAATAGGGAGAAATCATTATAAGGTTAAGGCATACGCGGATGATTTAGTCTGTTTTTTAACTGATCCTATTACTCAGATTGTTGAATGGAATAAAATGATTGAGGTTTATGGAAAGCTAGCAGGTTTTAAAATAAATAAAAATAAAACCAAAATACTGGTTAAAAATATTACATCATTGCAGCAGCAAGAATTGGCGGGAATTACGGGTTTTGCTATTGAGCACAAAGTAAAATATTTGGGAATATGGCTGACTTCTAATAATTGTAATTTATTTAAAAATAACTATGATAAAATATGGCAGCAAATAAATACAGATTTAAAAAATTGGGGGAAAATACCCTTATCGTTATGGGGTAGAATATCGGTAATTAAAATGATGGTATTACCCAAGATGCTTTTTTATTTCAAAATTTACCGATTATTAAGGGATTTTAAAAAATTTAAAATTTGGAAAAAATATATTTTAACATTTTTGTGGGGAAAAGGAAAACAGAATAGCGTATAATAATTTGATTCAATTAAGAGAAACAGGAGGATTAGGATTACCAGATTTACAACAATATTATGAGGCTTCCTGTTTCCTCTGGTTAAAAACTTGGATTAAGTTAGAAAATTTTCGATTATTAGAGTTAGAAGGTCACAATCTTCGTTTTGGCTGGCATGCATATCTATGGTATGAAAAGGATAAGGTAAATAGGGATTTTAAAATTCATATTATTAGAGCTGGGTTATTCCAAATTTGGAAAAAATATAAGAAGATTTTAGAAAATAGAACTCCGGGATGGATTAACCCAACAGAAGCTTATATGAGAAGGGTATACAGTTAAATTTAGATATAGAGATGTATAGGAATATTATTGAGTGGAAAGAGGGTAAATGGGTTTTAAAAAGTAGGGAAGAACTAAAGATAAAAGATTGGTTTGTATATTATAGGTTACAAGACATTTTTAATAAAGATAATCGGATTTAATAAAAATAAGTCCGAGTTAGAAAAAATATTAGATAAAGGAAATAAGGGAATGATTGGTAGAATGTATAAACTATTGATTACAATTAATTTAGAGCAAGAAAGAATTAAACCAGTCATGATTAAATGGATGAAGGACTTAGGATTTAATATAGATCTGGATAAGTGGGAAAATTTATGGAAAAGGGAATTTAAATTTACAATAACCAATTAAATTAGAGAAAATTTATACAAAATGTTTTATAGATGGCATATAACACCAGATATGATATCTAAGATGAATAGCCGAGACAAAGGAATATGTTGGAAATGCGGGAAAGGAAGAGGAATTTATATGCATGTATGGTGGACGTGTAAAAAAATTAAAAACTTTTGGGAAAAAATAGTGAAAGAAACAAACAATTTGATTAATAGTAAAGTGAAAAGGAAACCATTATTTTGTTTGTTGGGTATTCCACCAAACAATATCTATGATATTGCCAGTATAGTTATTTGCCAGTATAGTTTTGCTGCTGCAAGAATTGTAATAGCTAAAGTATGGAAACAAACAAATAAACCTCTAATTACAGACTGGAGAGAGAAATTATGGTTATATATGAGGATGGCTAGACTAACAGAATTTTTGTATGGAAACGATATGGAAGAATTTAAACAAACATGGTTTAAGGCCACCTCATATTGGGATAAGATGGCAGAAATGGATTTTATGACGTTATTTAGTGAGATATAGAAAAATAACTTTTTTTTTCTTAATAAAATCAAATATTACATAATTGGTAAATAAAACTACCAGACACTTCTTTGGAAGTCTGGTGATGGGTCACTTTTTCGGTGGGTGTGGGGGAAAGGGTATTATTGGATACTTAGATTGATGATGATTGTATTGAATATGCTGTACAAAGACCCTTTTATAATTCTTTTTTTTTAATATAACTGTATTTTATATTTTTTCTTTTTTCTTTATATTGTATGCTTTGTTAAAAATTTAATAAACTATATATATATATATAAAATACACCATAGCTGGGCGAAAGCAGGATCTGAAGCCAACGCGGAGTAAGATCCAATCTCACACCGAGGCGGGGCAACAGCAAAAGATTATATAGACTTTTCACATTCCAACAGAAGATACTTTTTCTGAACAGGCGATCCTAGCTTTGTCAGAGCGCGTGCGTGTATGCTCTTTGCAACATTTATGAATAGAGCCTATTCCAGTGATGGCGAACGTTTTAGAGACCGAGTGCCCAAACTGCAACCCAAAACCCACTTATTTATCGCAAAGTGCCAACACGGCAATTTAACCTGAATACTGAGGTTTTCATGTAGAAAAAACAACTCATACATTAACATCTTTTGTCTTAAAAAAAAAACACTGTCTCTGTGAAAAGTTTGCATACACCTCTAGGCATTACCTCTCGGAAGAGCCCAAACATGCCTCTCAGGTAGCTTGATCCTATGCATGCCCACACCCTAAGCATGCATAGGACCACAGCCTCCTTAGGCTCAAGTCTCCAGCAAAGCAGCCTTTCTGAATGGGGATTTGAGCTCTGATCTGGAGAACCGAGTTTGATTCCCCACTCCTCCACATGAGTGGCAGACTCTAATCTGGTGAACCAGGTTGGTTTCCCCATTCCTACACACGAAGCCAGCTGGGTGACCTTGGGCTAGTCACAGCTGTCTTTGAGCTCTCTCAGCCCCACCTACCTCACAGATTGTCTGTTGTGGGGAGGGGGAGGGAAGGTGATTGTAAGCTAGTTTGAGACTCCCTTAAGTGGTAGAGAAAGTCAGCATACAAAAACAGGCAATTTATGGTTTTGCCTTGGATTCGGTGCTCTTTATATGCCCATTTTCCTCATCCAGTTTCTCATAACTCAACAATAAGCCCCCGTGCAGAGGTTTGAGAATTTGGATGGGGAAAACGTGCATCTAGAGAGCAGCGAATCCAAGGCAAAACTTCCCATGCATCAATGGCCCAACTCTTCTTCTGATGCGAGGAAGCAGACGCACTCTGCAGAGGCTCAGAGGCACCCCTCCCATTCCGGGGTCATTCTCTGGCCACGTTGCAGGGCTGCTTCCCTGGGAGCCGGGCGGGCGCTCCTCCTCTCCGCAGACCAGCTGCTCCCCGTGTCCTCCCCCCCTCCGCCCCCTCCTCTCGCTCCCGGGCCGCTCAGCGGCGCCTGTTTGCCACCTTCCATGCCTCGCTGCCGCCTGCGCGGACTCGGCGGTGCCAAGGGAGGCGCACTTGGCTGCAGCCAGCAGTGCTGGCAGATGCAACTACCCAGCCGAGCCTCCCCACTTGGAGCGCTGCTGCCGCCGGGGATGGCTGAGCTGGAGCGTGTAATGCCTGAAATCATTATATTCTATGGGAAATGTATTCTTTGATTTGAAATATATTCTTTGTAATCAACGTATAATCGGCGCTTATGAATATGCCAGACTCAGCATATATAAGAGTTGACATCTATTATAAAGTCACACCAAGCACATATGTTAAAGGCCTTGACTATAAGAGGCCCAGCTTTGCTTGTTAGAAGTTAATTAGGGAAGCTGTATAGACGATCTTAGTATGCTCTCATAAGCTGACCTCCCCCCCCCCCCTTCCCTCATCGAGCCAGCTAGGAAAACTCCCTTAGTTAGCCTTGGAGATGCCAGGGTCCAAGATAAGAACTTCAGTAGCTTAGGATCAAACAGAAGCACCTGACACTGGTAGGTCTTCTCTGCTCATTAGAGAGCATTAGATCGCCACTTTCTCTGCAACGCCTTCAATGCTGTTATAGGCTATTCTAATTTAGGGGTCCCAAGTATTGGGCAGTTGGGTCTTACGTGTGTATTACGCCTCTGTAACCACCCATTATCGAAGTCTATATTCATGCTTGCAACCCTTTGATGTGGGTGTGAATTGCCCTGCGCTTCAGGCAATTTTCACCAGGCTTTGACAAACAAACTCCTTTGAATCTTCAACTTCTGACTGTTTTATTGTGATTGAATATTGATACGATAAGACCAGCTTATCAAGCGCTGGAAGATTTAGGGGCTGGACTGCTTCCCTTTAGGATTGCCAAGGGCCGACCCCGGAGATGGTCTCTTCCTCGGCTTGCTAAGTGGGGTTGTTTTTTTTGGGGGGGGGATGCTCCGCAAGTTACCCGCGCGTGCCCACAGAGAGGGCTCTGAGTGCGCATTCCGACACGCATGCCATAGGTTTGCCAACACGGATCTATGATATACCGTAGAGTCTGCCCTCCCCAGACTGATCTCCAGATTACAAAGATCAGCTCCCCTGGAGAAAATGGCAGTGTCAGAGGGAGGAATCTTAGATATACCATCATGCCCAGGAGAAATGGATGTCCCTTCCCAAGTATTGCTCCCCCCCTCTCAAATCTCCAGGGATTTTCCAAGCTAGAGTTGGCAACCATAGCAGGAACAGACAGGCCCCATCCAGACTGGATGTTGGCAACCCTAATTCATAGTGATGTGGTGGTTTATCTGATGGTTTTATCTCTGCCACCTAATAATAATTTAGTGCTGCAAAGTCATAACTGACTTATGGCCACCCCTCAAGGCAAGAGATGAGCGGAGGTGGTTTGCCATTGCCTGACTCCGCACAGCAGCCCTGGTCTTCCTACCTTGAATCTCAGAAGACAGACACGGGAAACAATAGGAAAAGGAGTTTGGGCAGGAGACTAGGGGGTCTTTCCTGCCCGACAGGGAGGGGTTTGACACAACAGGCACGTCGCCTAGACCTGACCGTTTCCCTCGCGGGAGGACAAAAATACATGCCCAAGGCTCATTCAGCACGTTCCCAAACAGTGCATAACATTCAGCCGTCTCTCATACATACAGAAGGGATACCACCCCCCTTTTCCTTCCCCATCTTCTCAAGTTCTACTCTACTCACCGGGAATCACAATGTGGTGGTGTGATGTCCCTCGAGCCTGGTGGAGCCAACCTCCTTTGGGCCGGTGTTCAGTAGCGCTCCTCTGGGTCTGCCTCTCTGGGGAAAGACTGGGTTCCCCCCAACAAAGGAGTTGAGTGCGCGCTGGGAATCAGAATTCCCCATCGAGGTTTCTCCAGGGAGCTGCCGCTTGAAAGCTGACGGCTCTAAACTCGAGCCTGTCTAAACTCGAGCCTGACAGGATTTTTAGAGCATAGCCATCAGGCGTGTGGTTCTCATCTGTTTGGGCGCCAATGAAGTGCTCCCCCCATTGTCGTAGAGTCCAATGAGCAAGGAGGGCAAGGAGGCTGGTTTGAGCTTACGGCTTGCTTTACTGGCCAAGGAATCATATCTGGGTGAGCCAGGATCCAGAGAACTTGCTCCGCGATCCTGTCACACCGAGGGAGGGACAATGCAAGGTTTTATAGACATTTGACATTCCAATACAACAACGATACATTTACTTAACATCCGGTGTTAGCTTGTCAATGCAACGTCATTAGTTTCTTCGGCACCTGCGTGAGCCTTGCTACATTAATGAAGGGAGCTTGTCTCCTTGAGAAAGCTCACAGTGTCCTGAAGGGGAGGGGGGGCAACGCTGGAGCGTTCCTTATCAGACATTGGAATGTGTGTGCGCCTGGTGCTGACTTGAAGTGTATGCAAGGGAAGGGGGGGCACTGGCTTAGCTTCTATCAGCTAATGGCTTTTGCGAGTCAGGGGCTTCTGTGTGTAGCTTGCAAGCAGCTTCTGAGTGTATGTCTGAATGCAGTTACTCCGGCACAACACTGCAAAGTCGCAACTGACTTACGGCCACCCCTCAAGGCAAGAGATGAGCAGAGGCGGTATGCCATTGCCTGACTCCGCACAGCAGCCCTGGTCTTCCTACCTTGAATCTCAGAAGAAAGATCCAGTGCATGGAGTAGGGGGTAAGTGAGGGTGGGAAGGAGGCAGTTGTGGATTTCCTGCATTGAGCAGGGGGTTAGACTACATGACCCTGGTGGTCCCTTCCAACTCGATGATTTGACGTTTGTGTGCTTATAATAGCCAAATAAAGCTAAAAGAAAGTGGACTTGGTAAACATGTGATCGTTTTGTGAACATTGTATGAAAGACCTGAGAGGGTGGGTGTGCGTTGGAATCCGGGTGGTTATCACCCTGGCTTCACCTTTCTTTGAATAAAGCATTTTTTAAAACCTTTTTCTCTATTTCTGGAGTCTAACTGGTTGTAAAAATTGGGAGGGATACACACAGCAGGTCAAGAGCGTAGCCTATTTGAACTCCATCCTTCACAGATTATAAAGAAGTACTGCTATATATAATAAACTGATGATGACAATGACATCCTTTATTGACAAGAACACAGGTCCCCAACAGAGGTCCCCAACAGGTGCCACCGACATCTTTCCTCGTGCTCGCCAAGTGTTTTTAGTAAGTGGGTGGCGCAAGATCAGGATTTCACCCAGCCGTACAGATTTTTTAAAAAGTGTTGCTTTGGCAACAGCTGCCATCACGACACAAGGATCATCACTGTGTGACTGAATGTAGGTTGTGGCAGCCATTTCGTGGCTGTGCCCACCACACTGTACCAGAATTCCAATGGTGCCCTCAGACCCAAAACGGTTGGGGACCCCTGGACTATCATGTTCCTGAGGTTGAGTGTCTGCACTTGTGTCCTAAAAGCTAGTTTACTGATAATAACTGTGAGGCAATCTGAACATTTACATCTTTTCTGCACTACATTTGCATTGTCCCTACTGAAATGTAGTTGGGTATTCATGGCAGGATCTGCGGTGTGGAACAAGACGTAAACTGGAAGAAGAGGGGCAAATTTCCCCCAGAACAAAACCCCATTTGGAACCAGAGCACACCAATGTTAAGAAAAGCCCTGCTGGATCTGACCAGCGGTCTGTTTGGTCCAGCATCCTGTTTCATGAACTGGACACAGGAGCCGAGGCCTTCCCCAGATGATGCTTCCTGGCAAGGGGTATTCAGAGGTTTTCTCTCTCTGATTATGGCAGGCGCCCCCAACCTTTTTTGAGCCTTTTTTGAACCTTGGCAATTCTGACACAGGGGGGTGGGTGCAGCAAACAAACAAAAAACCCCCACAGAATATCAAGCAGCTGGGATTTACAGCATTAGAATTAGTATTCGAATTATTTCTCAATAATTGTTGAGGAGGTCCAGGCCGCTCTCCAGCAAACCGGTTCCTCTTTGGGTCAAAAGTCACCAAATGTTTTCCTAAGAAAACCCAAATTCCTTTCTGAGCTCCAGGATTCCCCCTTTGAGCGCAGTACAGGTATATTGCCACCAGCTCTCAATTCCAAAAGGCTGGCTTCTCCAGGGATGAGCTGAGAGCGGCTCTTCCCCAGCCAGTTTCCCAAAAGTCAAAAGAGGCAAAAACCGTCCCTGCAGAGTAGAGCAGCTGCCAGAGGAGGCTTGTTGCCACAAAACACTTAGGTAGGTGGTTTTCACATACACTCGCTCTCACTCCCGCACTCAGATTTAGCCCTGAGCCTCAGAAAGGTTTCTCAGACTTCAATATAAAGTCTATAAGTTTATTTTAATAAAATGTGCTCATTACAGAAAGGAAAGTATTCGTGAGGCAGGTAGCATAAAACAAGAAATCTTAGTGTAACCCTGCCAATATTGTGGGCTTTTAGGATCCAGGGGGGCTCACTGAGCATCGGCAGTTAGGTAGGTTACTAACTGCAACTGCCACACCCCTGGGTCAGTTGGGCTGGCTAGGAAGAGGGAAGCCAGAGTTAAGCGGAGGGGATTAATCATTTCCCGTTACAGGTCAGACTGGGGAGAGAGAAGGCGGCCTTCAGCATCCTCTGCAGCATGCATCGAGAACGTAAAGGGAAGCAACAACCCTGCAGTTAGACTTTAAGTTGTGGACTTTTCTTTCTTTCCGTGCTATTGCACTTGGTGTTGTTTACCAATGTACAGCGTGCCCTTCCTGGAGGGCACTGAAGATTTTGTGTATTGTGTTTGTAATTGTTTGGTTACTTGAAGTTATAGGTTGCGCTGTTATATTAAATGTTTTGCTATTCTATTGTAAGCAATTTCACATCTGTCCACAAGTAGTGCTGTCAGTTTATTGAATTCAGAACCCCCCCTTATCCTCTAGTGGGGATTTGTATCAACAGGTTTACACAAGGGGGGGGGGGAATGGCGCCCAAACAGGGACAGCGCCATCTTGTGGCATATTGATATTGCAAGTATAAAATTAGTGAAGTTGCTTTAAAAATTGTATAAATATATTTCTATGATGGAAAAGGATCTGTTTGACCCAGAATACTCAGTTAGGCTGAGCGAGATTCACCCTGAAGTTACTGATGGAGAGTTAATGGATGCTTTGAATGTATATGGTGCTGTAAGCAAATTTAAAAGAATTCAGGGTGCAAAACTAGGTATTGCATTGTGTGAATACAGTAAAAGGTGTGCAGCTAAAATGATAAGGTCTGAATGTAAACAGTTTAAATTAAATGGCAAATGGAACGTGTTTTCTATCAGCTTAGGGAAAATACCTTTTAGTGACACTGTATCACCTGAAGAGAATCTGGCCACTGAACCAATAGCTAGTACTTTACCTACTCAGTTTTCAGGGGGGAATTCATTTACCCCTTGTCAGTGAGGGCACCCAGTCGGACCCGGGATGAATAAGCTCCATGCTCATTCCCCCCCCCCTTCCGATCCCATGGGAAAAGGGACGGAGACTGGGAACTGTAACACCTCCACTTCAAAGCCTTCCCGTTGTAAATCAGAGATCGACTTTCCTAGTGCCATTCCTAACACCTTGTGGAAGCTTCAAAGAAACTTGATGTTTTTTGCATTTCAAAGTCTACTTGTAATTAATTCTTTGTATGTTCTATATATGCTGTGTCTTGTCTTTGCCTTGCTATTCTGTCGTTGAATTTCTCAAGGATACTGATCTCGTATGCTTCTCTGAAATAAACTTTAAACTCTCTGTAACGTCTGGAGTGAAGTTTATGCTACTGGAATGCTACGAGGTACTGAAACCCTGACACCCCTCCAGCTCCTCAGGCACAATCTACCCCTATCTTCACTGTCCCTGAAGGGGTTCATCAAGTAGTAGTGGAGCATGAAGTAAAGTCTAATGAGGGTACTGCTGCTTATTATCACACACCCTTTAAACTTAAATGCTCTTCTGGTCTTTCATTAAAACCCAAGGGTGAGGTAGATTTTGACACATGGAGGCTGCAGGTACAACAGCTACTTGATGATCCAGAGATATCTCCAAAAGGGAAAAAGAGGAAAATAATAGAAAGTTTGTCTCCTCCAGCCTTGAAGGAAGCCTTAAATGCAGGGTGGAATTCCACAGCTGAAGAATGCCTGGCACAGCTGGAAACTATATATATCTCTGTTACAAGTAGTGATGAACTCTATGCCCAATTTCTAGAGACTTTTTAAAATTCTGAAGAAAAACCCTCTGAGTATTTGAAAAGATTAAATAGTTGCTGGAGGAAGGTTCTTGAGAAGAAGGCCAATGTGCTAGAAAATCAGGAAGTGCAGCTAATAAAACAATTCATTCGTGGTTGCTGGGATGAGTACCTGATTATGCAACTTCATCTTAGGGATTATTTGGATATTACCAACATTTCTAAAATATCTTATTCACAACTACTATACCAGGTGAGATTATATGAAGAAGAAAAGGAAATGAAAAAGCAAAGGAGATGTAAGCAGTTAGGGAGACCACTTTATAAATCTAGCAGCTCATGTCATATTATGGAATCAGGAAGCCCTACCAGTACTATAGCCATAGAGCCAAGGAAAATGGAAGACAGACTAGAACATCTTAAAGGGGCTGTTTCTAAACTGGTGAACCGGCCTGTTATTCAGAAGCAGATGGATGGGGCAAAACAAAAGGTCTTTAAAAGTCCAACACAAGATAAGTCTGGGTTTAGTAAACTTTGGTTTTTCTGTTATAACTGTGGAATGGAAGGTCACTCTAGGACTGAGTGCATAGGAGTACGCAATGCTGATTTAGTGCAAGAGAAATTAATTTCTAGGCAGAGTAGTGTTTCAAAATCTTTAAAAATTGCTGAGAATTGTAAAGTTGGTGCTAAGCTCCACGGAGCCACATATAAAGATAGGAAGGTGAACAAACCACCAAATGAATTAGTGGGAGAGCCATGCCATACTCAGATGTTTATAGATGGAGTACCGTGTAAGTGTTTACTAGACACAGATTCCCAGGTGACCTGCATAACTGCAAAGTTTTATGAAGAACTGTTGTCACATACAGAATTGCATCCAATTAAAGAAGCACTTCAGATTATAGGAGCAGGTGGTCAAGAGGTTCCTTATTTGGGATATGTTGTTGTTTCTGTTCATTTTCCCAAACAAAATTGTGGCACTGAAAAGGGTCAGGTTGTTTTTGCTTTAGTGTGCCCTGATCAAAATCCTCCTGCAGAAGTGCCAGTTATTGTGGGTACCAATATATTGTGGAAATTTAGAAATGACTGTGGACCACATTTTCTGAAGAAGCTCAGGATTGATATGGTATGGGCAAAAGTATATACAGTGTGCAAAATGGAAAAAAAAATTGCACAGGGAGACCCCAAAAAGAATAATAAGAACTGCAGCAAACCAGCCAGTAACAATACCCCCAGGTGAAGTAAAGGAAATTACTGGAAATGTAAGGAAACTCTCAGGAGAGGGACAATTTGAAATGCTACTAGAAGATGCAGAAAATAAATGCTTTCCAGGAGGGTTGGTGCTAAAGACTCAATTTGCTACCACAGCTTCTGTGTCTTGCAATAGGATAACAGTACAGCTGCAGAATGTAAGTTCTCGTGAGATTACAGTACCTCCCAAATGTGTTGTTGCAAAAGGAGAAATTGTAGATTGGGTGAAGCCTAGTCCTGTTTTGAATGAAGACAATACCACTCCTTTGTCATTGGATTTTGGAGAGTCACCTATAAATCCGGACTATAAACAGTACCTTGAGAAAATGATTCTCCAAGAAGCTGGAGCAGCTTTTTCCAGGCATGACTTAGATGTGGGCCATGTTAAAGGAGTGAAGCATGCTATTCATCTTTCAGATAATATGCCCTTCAAAGAGAGGACAAGACCTGTCTCACCAGCAGATTTTGAAGACTTAAGAAATCATCTTTATGAATTGCTGGCAAGTGGTATTATAGAAGAATCAGATAGTCCTTATGCTTCTCCTGTAGTTTTAGTTAGGAAAAAGACTAGTGCATTGAGGATGGTGGTGGATTACAGACATCTTAATAGCATAACAAGGAAGGATGCCTATCCATTGCCAAGGATTGAAGAAACTTTTGCTTTGCTTTCTGGATCAAAGTGGTTCACTGTCTTGGATTTGAAGAGTGGATATTACCAGATTGAAATGGAAAAAGAAGATAAACCCAAAACAGCATTTACTACACCAATGGGAAATTGGCAGTTCAGTATGATGCCACAAGGGCTAACAAATGCTCCGGCAACATTTCAAAGGATGATGGAACGTGTCATGAAAGATATCAACCTCACTGAAGTAATTGCATTCCTGGATGATCTAATAATATTTTCTGCAACCCTAGAAGAACATGAGGCCAGGTTGATGAAGGTTGTACAACGGCTGGCAGAACATGGATTAAAGTTATCAGTTTCCAAATGTAAATTCTTCCAAACATCAGTGAAATACCTGGGGCATGTCATCTCACAGGAAGGTATACAACCTGATCCAGATAAATTGTCTGCTTTAAAGGACTGGCCAAGGCCAAAGACTGTAAAAGAACTGAGGACCTTCCTGGGGTTTGCGGGATATTATAGGAGATTTGTAAAGAATTATTCAACTATCACTAAGCCCTTGACTTCACTTCTGGCAGGCAGGACACAAGGTAGAAAAGGAAATAGAAGTGGTCCTGGTAAGCATTCTCAGAAATTAGAAGAAGAGTGGAGCGGAAGGTGTCAAGAAGCTTTTGATGCCATAAAAAATTTTTTGACATCTGCACCTGTCTTGGGGTTTTCTAACTGGAAACTCTCATATATATTACATACAGATGCCAGCTTGAACGGATTAGGAGCAGCCTTATACCAAGAACAAGAAGGAGAACTCAGGGTGATTGCATATGCCAGCCGTGGATTAAGAGCAAGTGAAAGAAATTACCCAGTCCATAAATTAGAGTTTCTTGCTCTTAAATGGGCCATATCAGAAAAATTCCATGACTATTTGTATGGAGCAAAATTTAAAGTTACAAACTGACAATAATCCCTTGACACATGTTCTCACTTCAGCAAAGTTGGATGCTACTTCTCATCGGTGGTTGGCAGCATTGTCTAATTATAATTTTACCATTACTTATAAAGTGGGTAGAATGAATGCGGATGGAGATGGGTTATCCCGCAGACCACATGACCCTGAAATGGAAGATGATAGTTCATTAAAATTACAGGAGCGTGTCTCAGAATTATTAGCAAGAGCTAAACCTGACACTGAGGATTTGGAAGAAATATCTGTGGCTAGTTGTACTGCTGTGTGGCAAAAACATTATGTTCATGTCATGGTACAGAAAAATGAAGAGGATTCTACTGAAGACACTTTTCCAATGATTGAACTGTTGTCCTGTGATGATGGAGCCGTGCCAGATGAGTATGAATACCCAGAGTTATGGCCTGGGACATCAAGTATCCCTGGACTTTGCTCTGAAGATTGGCGAGAGATACATAGGAAAGACAGGTTTGTTGCCCGAGTGATCCAAATAATAGAGGAAGGTAGCAGGCCTAGTAGGGGAGAAGAGAAACAGGAACACTATGAAGTCCAGTTGCTGCTGAGAGAGTGGAAACTTCATCTGCATGAAGGGGTGCTTTATCAAAGAGTAAGAAGGAAAGAGGATTTCATTGATCAGTTAGTCCTTCCACGTTCTCACAGAAGTCGAGCATTACGAGGTATCCATGATGAAGTAGGACACATGGGCATGGAAAGAACATTGGACTTAGCCAGAGATCGGTTCTATTGGCCTAAAATGGCAGCTGATGTTGACCGCAAGTGCAGGACCTATGAAAGGTGCATCAGAAAGAAAGCTCCAGCAGAGAAGGCAGCACCTTTGGTGAATATAAAGGTTTATGCTCCAATGGAACTTATATGTACAGACTTTTTGATGTTGGAGCCTGATGACAGAGACACCCGGAATATTTTGGTGCTAACTGATTGTTTTACAGGGTATGCACAAGCCTATCCAACAAAAGATCAAACAGCCAAGACTGTGGCTGTTACTTTGTGGGAAAACTTTCTTTGCCACTATGGTTTTCCAAAGAGGATCCACAATGATCAAGGTGCAAACTTTGAATCTGAATTAATATCTGAACTTTGCAACATTGTTGGTGTGAAATCAAGAACTACCCCTTACCATCCACAAGGAAACCATGTGGAAAGATTTAATAGAACTTTAATAAGTATGTTGGGAACTTTAGAAGATTCTGAAAAGGCTAAGTGGAGGAAATATGTTAAACCACTGGTTCATGCATATAACTGTACCCGAAATGATAGAACTGGAGAGTCTCCCTGTTTTTTAATGTTTGGTAGACAGCCCTTGTTACCAATTGATTTATGCTTTGGTATTAGGAGCCCTGTGGTGCAGAGTGTTAAGCTGCAGTACTGCAGTCAAAAGCTCTGCTCACGACCTGAGTTCAATCCCGATGGAAGTTGGTTTCAGGTAGCCGGCTCAAGGTTGACTCAGCCTTCCATCCTTCCGAGGTCGGTCAAATGAGTACCCAGCTTGCTGGGGGTAAAGGGAAGACGACTGGGGAAGGCACTGTTAAACCCCACAAAAACAAAAAGTCTGCCTAGAAAACGTCAGGATGTGACGTCTCCCCATGAGTCAGGAATGACCCGGTGCTTGCACAGGGGACCTTTACCTTTTTTATTAGGCTGCAAGGGAAATCTAAAGTAACTCACCAACAATATGTGAAGGACCTAAAAAAGGGCTGAAGCATGCTTATGAGTTGGCTAGAAGAGAATCTGAAAAGAACCAGGAAGCTAATAAGAGGAGGTGGGATGCAAAAGTCAAAATTTCGCACATCTCAGGTGACAGAGTGCTGGTTCGCAATCTCAGTTTAAGAGGAAAACATAAATTAGCTGACAGATGGGAAAAGGAAATATATGTTACCATTCAACAGCTGCAAGACCTCCCAGTTTATGTAGTTAGACCTGAAGATGGTGATGGTCCTCAAAGGACATTGCATCGTGATCTGTTGCGGCCATGTGGGTTCATTTCAGCTATGGAGTGGGAAGAAGTTCAGCTAGTTGCTCACTCTGATCATGACCTGCCAGTTGTTGAACTGAATCCTGAAGCAATAGAGTTTGAACCAAAAGATTCCAGCTTTTCACCAGATATTTGGCAGCCAGATGCGGAAAGTACAGTGTTGCTGGACTCCAATGATACAATATCGTATACTCAAGGGGATGAGCTGGTTGATGTATCTGTTGAATTTCCAGGGATTGAAATGGAGGACAGACGTGTTGAAACATCAGGTATGGGCACATCAGTTCTGGAAGTTGAACCTGAACACTTGCCTCGCAGACCGCAAAGGCAGAGACAGATTCCTACAAGATTTCATGATTATGTATGTGGTGTACACAAATTAGCCCCACCACACAGAAGGATGTCGGGGACGACATCGGTTTAGTAGGGGAGAATGTAACCCTGCCAATATTGTGGGCTTTAGGACCCAGGGGGGCTCACTGAGCATGGGCAGTTAGGTAGGTTACTGACTGCAACTGCCACACCCCTGAGTCAGTTGGGCTGGCTAGGAAGAGGGAAGCCAGAGTTAAACGGAGGGGATTAATCATTTCCCGTTACAGGTCAGACTGGGGAGAGAGAAGGCGGCCTTCAGCATCCTCAGCAGCAGGCATCAAGAACGTAAAGGGAAGCAACAACCCTGCAGTTAGACTTTAAGTTGTGGACTTTTCTTTCTCTCCTGGTTATTGCACTTGGTGTTGTTTACCAATGTACAGCATGCCCTTCCTGGAGGGCACTGAAGATTGTGTGTATTGTGTTTGTGTTTGTAATTGTTTGGTTACTTGAAGTTATAGGTTGCGCTGTTATATTAAATGTTTTGCTATTCTATTGTAAGCAATTTCACATCTGTCCACAAGTAGTGCTGTCATTTTATTGAATTCAGAAACCCCCCCCTTAGCCTCTAGTGGGGATTTGTATCAACAGGGTAACATTAGCAATCTCTGACTTCACAGTAATTCTTAAGTTTCAGGCAAAACAGGCAAAGTTTCCAAGAGAGTTACAAAGGCAAGGCTTTAGTTGATTTATAGTTACCAAGAACAAGGTTTGGTCCTAACACGCAGAGTGTCAGTCTCTCATGGCTGTCAAAAGGTGATGATAGCTCGGGGACATGGCCAGGATGTCCCCCCCCCCCAGGCTTCATGGTTTTTGGTTCAGAACAGGGTTCATATGTATCTCTCCAATCTCGTCAGGTGGTGGCCATTCCCCCAATGGGATTGTTGAGAACGCAGTAAGCTTGTAAGGTATTTGGCATGACACCTCTAGGTCTTTTGAAGTTAAGGATGAATTTGCATTTCTGCAGCAATGCAAAACATCTGGATTATTTCAGGCGCCAGCGATGCCAGGCTTCTGACAGAATTGTCACCATGAGAAAAGATATCTGATTTACAATAGGTAGGCTTGCTTTGAACAGATATCTGATTTACAATAGGAAGGCTTGCTTTGAAATTCACACATTACCCAAAACTGAAGTGACTTCTCATGGGAATAGGTTTGCGAGAGAGCTGATGCGGTCATCAGCTCCCAGAGACTTGATATCAAAACATTGAAGGCCGCAGCCTGAACCAATGTTTGGTGACCAGAAGAAGAGCAAGGCTGCTTTTATTTTTCAACACTCATAGAATACATAAAGCTTAAAGCAAGCTGGATTTCAGATTATGGTCTCTTTTATTCATATGTTTTTAAATTTTTCATACTACATACTACACAATAAACATACAATACATTCCGTAACATATTTACTACCTACCATAATAAAAACATAACCACTAACAATGTGCTAAAATATAACCTTACATACTTTACCAGGGTGTAATTAAAACTTAGTTTCATTACGAGTTAATCTAATATGAAAAAATATACTGCTCCTTACTAACAGCATTATTATAATAATAGTAATCTTACAATCATAATATTTATGCTCTATCTTTATCTCGTATTTTACCGCCCCTGTACCTCAACAATTTTTATGTGTTATCCCTGGAGGTGATTAATCATCTCAGAGATCTACACATAGACATCCTCTCTGAATCCTTGCTTTTACAATACAAGATCCTTAAAGAAAAAGAGTAAGAAAAACTACTCTTGTTTTCTTGCTATTTAGACAAGCCATTACCGAAAATATAAGAAATACAATTCCCATCTTTTAAAATTCTTCACTACTTCTTTTGTTCACCAGATTTATCAGTTTTGACATTATAGCATATTCTGCTAATTTGCTTCTCCAATTTTAATTGGATTATGGTCTTAAACTGCTATTAGGAAATTATATCCGTACTGGCACTTTAAAAAAATGAAAACTCTTTTCCCCCCTGCCTTTCTTGTTCTTTTCTTCTCTTCTTAATGCATAAACTCAGTTATAACTCAAATTGGGTTGTGATAAACATAGCAACAGAGTTGAGAAAATTTGAATGTATTGTATGTAACCCTTTTTTATATTTTTCTGGACTGGGGAGGAATTAGGGTTTCAGGGTGCCTCTCTAGAACTCCTTGTCAGATAAAAATGACTTTAAATTAAGGTTGCTGGCTGTTTACACTAGGTTTATTCCTGTAGCAAAGAGGCTGTAGATATCTGCGACCCTCAACTTGTCTATTTCATCATAGGATTAGAACATAAGGCCATGCTGGATCAGACCTAGGCCCATCAAGTCCAGCAGTCTGTTTACACAGTGGCCAACCAAATGCCTCTAGGAAGTCCACAAACAAGACTACTGCAGCAGCATTACCCTGCCTGTGTTCCAAAGCACCTAATATAATAGGCATGCTCCTCTGATCCTGGAGAGAACAGGTATGCATCAGGACTAGTATCCATTTTTACTAGTAGTCAATACCCCCTCTCCTCCATGAACATGTCCACTCCCCTCTTAAATCCTCCCAAGTTGGCAGCCATCACCACATTCTGGGGCAAGGAGTTACACAATTTAGCTATGTGATGTGTGAAGAAATGCATCCTTTTATTGGTTTTGAATCTCTCACCGTCCAGCTTCAGCAGATGACCCCAACTTCTCCATGGAAAATAGAAATGTTTTTGCCAGTTTTGCTGATGTCAGAAAGAGTTCAGTTGGCAGATACCTAAAATAGCAAGTTTCACAGAGGAGGGCAACTGCTAAAAAGGCCCTTCTTTGCGTAACTACTTTCTGAGCCTCCAGCACCTGGGCGTTTGAACATCCTCATCAGAATCAACTTATGAGGATTCTCTGAGGAATGTGAAGGTCAGATCTCTTCCTCAGACTTTTGCCACATGCTCAACATTTATGAAGTTTCTCCTCTGCTTGGATTCCTCGATGCTGAAGGAGAAAGCCAACAGGAGCTGAGAAGCATTCCGGTTTGGGCAGACTCGTAAATGGACAAAGGGAAAATTGCTTCTGATTGTCCACACAGGAATAAGGTAGTCATGAAAGAAAATGGTAAAGTAAAGCAAGATAGCCACTTAATGATGCCCAAGGGGAAATGCAAGGAAAATCGAAATCCAAGGCAAAACCTCCCATTCACAAATGGCCAATAACCCCCCCCCCCCATGCAGAGTTTTGAGAATCTGGATGGGGAAAATGTGCATCTCAGAGGCAAATCCAAGGCAAAACCTTTTTGGTGGTGGTGGTGGTGGGGGGGGGGGTCCATGATCCTTGTGCCCCACCTTTGCCAAGCGAAGGCTTTCTGGCCGAGCAGCGCCGAGTGCCCCCTGCCCCGGGAAGGGGGACCGCGGCCCGCCCTTGCGCCCGCCCCGTCGCGCCGCGCTCCCCGGCGGGCCAGGGCCACTCACAGCAGGCAGAGGCGAAGGCGCCGGCCACACTGTCGCGCACCAAGAAGCTTCCGTTGCGGCCGGCCCGGGCCAGCAGCTCCTCGGCCGCCACCCGGCTCAGGTCCTTGTGGTACCATGGCGGTGGCGCAGGCGGAGGCGCCGGGCCGACTGGCGGAAGAGCCGCCCCACCGCAAGCCATATGCCTCCCACCGCCCCGCTCTGCCTCAGCAGCAGCGCCGCCGGCGCACCCAGGCGCTGCTCTGGACTTTCCGCCGCCACCAGCCGCTCATGCTCGGCCCGCCCTGCCGGCCGCACCGCTATGCCCGCCTGTGCCAGGCCCTGACATAATCATGTGAACATGTGCAGAATTAATTCCATATAGAGCTTAAACACATCATGCAAACTGAGCCACTACAGAGGTTTGTGTAATGTATAATGAAAGTCTGTGTCATGCTGACAGACTACTCTCAAGGTTAGCTCTATCAAAGCTAACTACTAAAGTTACTCTGGCTTTGTCCTTGAAGGGGCAGCGTAAAGCACTTTCTCTTATCTAAGTGTGCAAAAGTCACCTTTCTGACTCAGCTGCCAGATGTCAGATTCTCAAAGAACACCAAAGGCAGAATACTTGTCCTTTTCAAGGTCTTAAGATATCTTAATGTACTAAGAGTGCATTAATAGCTGAAATTGTGCTTATTATAGCTTAAAGGCATTAACGTTCTCTTAAAGATAAGTAACAAGCTTACTTGCTCTTCTGTAATCTGCCCAAGGCTGTCAGTTACTAAAAGATGTTACAAAGTGACAAATGTAAACAATAATTGTGTTTCATGAGTTATATAGTTAAACGTTGTGCTACAGCTTTCTAAGTCGTCTCATTTAATGCGTATAGTCCTAACGAAGAGGATGGTATAGAAATTAAATATGTAACATGATCATGTAACTCAGAAATGAGTGTTTATACTTTAAGCACAGAGGAGTGAAAGGGAAGGAAGTCCATATTTGGACAATAAGATATCAGAGGACATGAGCAGTTGCCCACTAAGCCAGTTCAGCACTCTGACATCTGATAAGAGGAAATAAAGGCACCCCTCTGGAAGGATAAGAAGGAGGGGATAAAGGAGCTTTCTTCACTCTTAATGGGTCTAGAAATAGTATAAATACAGCCACAGTAAAGCTAGCACTTTAGAGTGCTATGACTGGCAGACTGCAGCTGTCTGGTGTAGCACTTCTCCATCTCAAAAGGCTTGAGATGTAAAACATTGAAACTCTGATCCTTGCGTAGGACAGCAGTTCTCTAAGGTATCTTGAAGTATCAAGATCTGGATATTTCAACATATCTTACTTACAGTCTTCTTGTGAGACTGCTCTATTCCTAGAAGAGGATAGAGACCCTTAGAATTCCTATTCTTTGAATAGGAATCTAAGTGCAGTGATCTTTCCATGTATTGGAACACTGAGAGTCCATCAGATTTATGGATTCTTACAAACTAAGCCTATTTGGCTTACCAATGCTAAGAAGCATCCTGAACACAGGGCTAATAGCTAGACCTCTGAGATTGTGTCAGAACGTCCTCTACTTAACAGAGGGACTTCTGAACCTACTCAGAGCAAGAGACCAGAGATGTTCCTGAAGGGAAAGGAGACTCTCTGTACTCTGTGAGATATGCACAATGCACATACACAGATTGGCACAGTCAAAGAGCCTGTAAACAGCTTTAAGCTAACACATAGTATTTATATATTCAGCATTGCTGTCTAAAACTAGAAAGAGCATGCATAGCATGTACATAGACAATGCCTGATCTTAATGATGATCAGTTAAGAATATTAATAGAAGTCTTTAAAGGATTCAAGACTTAGCAAATACAGATACTCTGGGATAACTTCATATGTTCTCATAGAGCTTAGACTCTTAAAGGACTCCAGATGACACAGATGACACAGCAAGGTATAGTGTGTCTTCTGTACAGAAATGTTATGATGTTTTGAATGGTTTAAGTTAGGATGCTTCTAACCAAATCTTTCTCCAAAGAATTAACCATATTTTGACAGGATTTCTGTAACCTTATATTCTGAATGAAGGTGAAATGCACTAAGGATACTTTATGAGTATATTCTGACTAAAATACTCCTTTATGGAGGCATAGAGAATGTGAATGATTACTTGCTACATAAACATGTTTAAGACTAATGATGTCTATCCTAATATGATATTTTAAAGCTTTGCAACTAAAAAGCATATATTGTATAATGTAAATAAATGTGTTTTTAATATACTTCTACTCTTG
This sequence comes from Euleptes europaea, assembly GCF_029931775.1. NCBI lineage: Eukaryota > Metazoa > Chordata > Lepidosauria > Squamata > Sphaerodactylidae > Euleptes > Euleptes europaea. The sequence continues at coordinate 4,669,353 of NC_079316.1, forward strand.
TCCATTATTATAAATTCATTGACGTGTTCAAGAGATGTTCTAGGAACCATAACAAGTTTCTAGGAACCGTTGATTCCGGTCTAGTGGTGTCTCGCTGAATAAGATAACATATCCCTTCTCAGGAAGGGGTCCTTTCTAAGAGTGTAGGCACTTAACGGCCCGAACCGCAACACGCCCCCGCCCCACGACAAAGTTGGCTGCGGCGCGGCCGAAACGTGCATCAAGGCCGCGAGGAGGAGCGAAGGAGGGGAACGGGCAGCTAACTTTGTTGCGGGGCGGGGCCGAGGCGGCGGGCGTAGTGGTGCGGCCGGCAGGGCAGCCCTCAGGGCCGAGCATGAGCGGGCAGAAGTGGGTCTGGAGCGGTGCCTGAGTGGGGCGGAGGCGCTGCTGCTGCTCCTGAGGAGGAGCGGGGCGGCGGGAGGCATATGGCGTTGAGGCTGCGAGGAGGGGGCGGAGGAGGGGGACAGGCGGGGGGGCCCGGCGGCTCCACACGTGCCCATAGAGAGGGCTTGACGTGCCGCTTGTGGCACGCGTGCCATCGGTTCGCCAACACGGTACTAGAATGTGGGGTCATCTGCTGAAGCTGGACGGTGAGAGATTTAAAACAGATAACAGGAAGTATTTCTTCACAAAACGCATTGTTAAATTGTGAAACTCCCTGCCCCAGGATGTGATGATAACTGCCAACTTGGAAGGCTTTAAGAGAAGAAGAGTTGGCTTTCATATGCCAACTTTCTCTACCACTTAAGGCAAAATCAAACTGGCTTACAATCATTTTTGTTCCCCTCCCCACAACAGACACCCTGTGAGGTAGGTGAGGATGAGAGAGCTCTTAAGAGAACTGTGACTAGCCCAAGGTCACCCAGCTGGCTTCATGTGGGAGTGGACATGTTCATGGAGGATACGGCTATTAATGGAAACTAGTCAAAATGGATACTGGTCACGATGCAAACCTATTCTCTCCAGCATCAGAGGAGCATGCCTATTATATTAGGTGCTGTGAAACACAAGCAGGATAATGCTGCTGCAGTTGTCTTGTTTGTGGGCTTCCTGGAGGCACCTGGTTCGCAAGAATGTCTTTTCTTATGTTGTTATGATATATGAGTTGGTCTTAAATTTCCTTCCACCCTCAGAGCCCATCCTTCCTTTCTGCCCTTGGGATCTATTAGAGGCTTCACACACGGCAAAAGCTTTTTCCATAGTCCCAGCATTTACACTATTTCCCTCCACACATGGTTAGGTTTGTCTGCAGAGGAAACCCTTTACAAGAGATTACATGGCTTCAGACCCTTCTATGGTCTGAGGTTGTCTTTGTGATATGAAATAAGAGAAAACCTCTTTTCCCAGACTAAGCAGTTATATGATTCTTCCTTATGTGGGGTTTTGGATTCTATTGAAAATTGCCGCTCTGATTGAATTTCTTTCCACACACGGAGTGTTTTCAAATGATGGCACCGTTGTGTGGGTTCTTAGGTGCTGTTGAAGATTGCCTCTGTGACGGAATCTCTTTCCACACTCTGAGCATTCAAAAGGCTTCTCCCCTGTGTGGGTTCTTTGATGCTTTTGAAGATTGCCACTGCAACTGAATCTCTTTCCACGCTCTCAGCATTCAAAAGGCTTCTCCCTTGTGTGGGTTCTTAGATGCTCTTGAAGATGGCCACTGCAACTCAATCTCTTTCCACACTCTGAGCATTCAAAAGGCTTCTCCGCTGTGTGGGTTCTTTGGTGCTTTTGAAGACTGCCACTGAGACTGAATCTCTTTCCACACTCTGAGCTCCGTTGTGTGGGTTCTTAGGTGCTGCTGAAGATCACCACTCTGATTAAATCTCTTTCCTCACTCTGACCATTCAAATGGGTTCTCCCCTGTGTGGGTTCTTTGGTGCCGTTGAAGATTGACACTGTGATGGAATCTCTTTCCACACTCTGAGCATTCAAAAGGCTTCTCCCCTGTGTGGGTTCTTAGGTGCTGTTGAAGATGGCCACTGCGACTGAATCTCTTTCCACACTCTGAGCATTGAAATGGCTTCTCCCCTGTGTGGGTTCTTAGATGCTCTTGAAGACTGCCACTGTGACTGAATCTCTTTCCACACTCTGAGCATTCAAATGGCTTCTCCCCTGTGTGGGTTCTTAGATGCTCTTGAAGATTGTGACTGTGACTGAATCTCTTTCCACACTCTGAGCATTCGAACGGCTTCTCCCCTGTGTGGGTTCTTTGGTGCTTTTGAAGACTGCCACTGAGACTGAATCTCTTTCCACACTCTGAGCATTCAAAAGGCTTCTCCCCTGTGTGGGTTCTTTGGTGCTTTTGAAGACTGCCACTGAGACTGAATCTCTTTCCACACTCTGAGCATTCAAAAGGCTTCTCCCCTGTGTGGGTTCTTAGGTGCTGTTGAAGATAGCCACTGCGACCGAATCCCTTTCCACACTCTGAGCATTCAAAAGGTTTCTCCCCTGTGTGGGTTCTTAGGTGCTGTTGAAGATGGCCACTGCGACTGAATCTGTTTCCACACTCTGAGCATTCAAATGGCTTCTCCCCTGTGTGGATTCTTAGATGCTCTTGAAGACTGCCACTGTGACTGAATCTCTTTCCACACTCTGAGCATTCAAATGGCTTCTCCCCTGTGTGGGTTCTTAGATGCTCTTGAAGACTGCCACTCTGACTGAATCTCTTTCCACACTCTGAGCATTCAAACGGCTTCTCCCCTGTGTGGGTTCTTAGGTGCTTTTGAAGACTGCCACTGAGACTGAATCTCTTTCCACACTCTGAGCTCCGTTGTGTGGGTTCTTAGGTGCTGCTGAAGATCACCACTCTGATTAAATCTCTTTCCTCACTCTGACCATTCAAATGGGTTCTCCCCTGTGTGGGTTCTTTGGTGCCGTTGAAGATTGACACTGTGATGGAATCTCTTTCCACACTCTGAGCATTCAAAAGGCTTCTCCCCTGTGTGGGTTCTTAGGTGCTGTTGAAGATGGCCACTGCGACTGAATCTCTTTCCACACTCTGAGCATTGAAATGGCTTCTCCCCTGTGTGGGTTCTTAGATGCTCTTGAAGACTGCCACTGTGACTGAATCTCTTTCCACACTCTGAGCATTCAAATGGCTTCTCCCCTGTGTGGGTTCTTAGATGCTCTTGAAGATTGTGACTGTGACTGAATCTCTTTCCACACTCTGAGCATTCGAACGGCTTCTCCCCTGTGTGGGTTCTTTGGTGCTTTTGAAGACTGCCACTGAGACTGAATCTCTTTCCACACTCTGAGCATTCAAAAGGCTTCTCCCCTGTGTGGGTTCTTTGGTGCTTTTGAAGACTGCCACTGAGACTGAATCTCTTTCCACACTCTGAGCATTCAAAAGGCTTCTCCCCTGTGTGGGTTCTTAGGTGCTGTTGAAGATAGCCACTGCGACCGAATCCCTTTCCACACTCTGAGCATTCAAAAGGTTTCTCCCCTGTGTGGGTTCTTAGGTGCTGTTGAAGATGGCCACTGCGACTGAATCTGTTTCCACACTCTGAGCATTCAAATGGCTTCTCCCCTGTGTGGATTCTTAGATGCTCTTGAAGACTGCCACTGTGACTGAATCTCTTTCCACACTCTGAGCATTCAAATGGCTTCTCCCCTGTGTGGGTTCTTAGATGCTCTTGAAGACTGCCACTCTGACTGAATCTCTTTCCACACTCTGAGCATTCAAACGGCTTCTCCCCTGTGTGGGTTCTTAGGTGCTTTTGAAGACTGCCACTGAGACTGAATCTCTTTCCACACTCTGAACATTCAAAAGGCTTCTCCCCCGTGTGGGTTCTTAGATGCTCTTGAAGACTGCCACTGTGACTGAATCTCTTTCCACAATCTGAGCATTCAAATGGCTTCTCCCCGGTGTGAGTACTTTTATGCTTTTGAAGACTGCCACTGTGACTGAATCTCTTTCCACACTCTGAGCATTCAAATGGCTTCTCCCCTGTGTGGGTTCTTAGGTGCTGTTGAAGATGGCCACTGCGACTGAATCTCTTTCCACACTCTGAGCATTCAAATGGCTTCTCCCCGGTGTGAGTTCTTTGATGCAGTTGAAGATGGCTTCTGCAAGTGAATCTCTTTCCACACTCTGAGCATTCAAAAGGCTTCTCCCCTGTGTGGGTTCTTAGGTGCTGTTGAAGATGGCCACTGCGACTGAATCTCTTTCCACACTGTGAGCATTCAAATGGCTTCTCCCCGGTGTGAGTACTTTGATGCAGTTGAAGATTACCACTGCGACTGAATCTCTTTCCACACTCTGAGCATTCAAATGGCTTCTCCCCGGTGTGGGTTCTTAGATGCTCTTGAAGACTGCCACTCTGACTGAATCTCTTTCCACACTCTGAGCATTCAAATGGCTTCTCCCCTGTGTGGGTTCTTAGATGCTCTTGAAGACTGCCACTCTGACTGAATCTCTTTCCACACTCTGAGCACTGAAAAGAGTTCTCCTTTGCATGTATTTGTTGGTGTACAAGGAGCTGTGATCTGTATCTGAAGTACTTTCCACACTGAAAGCATTTATGTGCCCTCATTAGACTATGTTTTGGGGAAAGTGCATTACTGTTTCTTCCATTAGAGAACATCTTTCCACTCTCTGAGCAGATCAACGGCTTCTCTCCTGAATGAATTGTTTGGTGTAGAAAAAGGTCTGATTTCTGCGAGAAGCTCTTGCCACAGGCTGAGCAGGTAGAATGTTTCTCTCCTGCATGTGTTCTTTGATGTTTAAAGAGCTCTTCTCTGCAAAGGAAGCTCTTTCCACACTCCGAGCGTTGATGGGTCTTCTTTCCTCGGTGCATTTGCAAATGGATATCACACTGGGTTTGATCTGAGAAGTTCATTCCACACTCCAAGCACTTATATGCTTCCTCCACCATGTGGATTAGTTTGCGGAAATCCTGCCCTTGGCCAGGAATGGCTTTGTCCCTCTTCTCCACCATATGACTCCCTTTCTGCCTCTTAGGTCTGCCTTGATTCTTGATGTTTCCTTTCTTATCTTCATTCTGGACTTTATCTGGCAATACCTGATGCGGTTCCTCATGGCCCCCATTCCACTGATCATCCCCTGCTGGAATAAAAAGAGAGATCCCATTAGCACCCACTTAAGCAAGTCTAACCTTCCCTTGAAGTTTCATCCATGCTCAAAACATCGCAGTGGCTTTTCCTGCTGTACGTTGAAGTGTATATTAACAGACACTTGAAAGGGACACAAAATCCTGCTGCATCAGAAAGGCTTCATTTGCAGTTTAACGATTTATACAGCTCCTCACCTGAGTGAATTCTTTGATGTGAAGTAAGGGCTGGTTTCTGACTGAAGGTTTTTCCGCACTCCACGCAGGCATATGGTTTCTCTCCTGAGGGAATTTGCCTCTTAGAAACAACACTGAAGATCTTTCCAAAAGCCACATTTTTATGTTCCCTGGAGCAGATTCTCTGGTTAGCACAGAGGCCTTTGTTCCTTCTTGTTTTGGTTGACCTTTCTTCGTGGACTGGGATTTCACGGAAGCCCCCTACTTGAGACGAAATTGGCTTATCCCTCCTCTTGTCTGTGTGGCTTCCCTCCTGCTTCTGTGGTCCTTCTCCATAGTTTCCTTTGGAGTCTTCATTCTTGACTTCTTGTAAACAAAATCCATGGAATCCCCCAAGCGACTCCTCTACATGTGATCCTGGAAGAAAAGAAGAGCCACCCATCAGGCACTGCTCATTAATGGAGACAGATCACAATAGCTAGCCATGTTAGTCAATAGCAGTAGAAAACAGCAAGAGTCCAGTGGCACCTTAGAGACTAACACAATTTCTGGCAGGGTATGAGATTTCGTGAGCCCCCCTCACTTATTCAGATACCCATCTCACGAAAGCTCAGACCCTGCTAGAAATTTTGTTTATCTTTAAGGTGCTAGTGGACTCTTGCTCTTTTCCACTGCTCATTAATGGGTGTGCATTTCCTTCATCAGACCTTCTTCCTCTCCCAACTGAGCTGCTGGTCAAACTTCTTCCCCAATCATGCCCAACCCGCATTGTAAAAAAATGCCACATACTCCCCACATGTACTTTAAAGAAAAAAGTGGAAAATAATGCTTCCCTCACTGGTCAATTTGACTTGTCATGCAACTCTTTTGATTCTCTGCTCTTGATGATTAAATAGATGAGAAGAAGAAGAGGTTTTTAATTGTAATTCTGTCTAATGAAGATATATTGATGAGTGATGAAAAAAATTCTGTTTTTTCTCTTTTCTTCTCTTCTCCTTCCCCCCACCCATTCAGGTCATCACTTTACAGCATGCCTTTATATGTATATCTATTTCTGGATGTGTTTCTAAAATATATAAATGTATATATAACCACTGAAGATCTGCCTGTATATTTAAGGCCGAGTGTTTTTAATTTGGTGTACATTGTATAATAAGTAATATCAATATTTTGTTATAATTTTCAGCTCAACTTTTAGGTACTATGAGAAGGTTTTTACACCCTGCTTTTTTCTACCCTCAAGTCTCAAAGCAGCAGACAAATCACATTCCTTTCTCTTCCCCACAACAGGATAACCACAACCCGGTTATCCAGATTATATTAAAGATTAAAGACCACTATCCAGTGTAAGGGGGACAGATGCACTCCAGATCACGGTCGGAGGGGATGACTGTAATTCCATCTGGGGAACAACTGTGTTGTAATGGTTGGCAACTGAGCAATTAGGAGGTGGTCCCTTCCAGAGTTTTCCTGAGGCCCTCTCAGTCCCACTTTGACCTCAGGTCAGGACACTCGCTTTGGTGATGGCCACAACACTGGCCTCAGGTGCCCCTGGGCCAGCCAGGTGGCTTGGGTCACTCTACTCGGCCATGGAGAATATCACTTTTGCTGCCACACCTCCACCTCGAAGCTCCCAGAGGGAAGCAAGTGGCTGGGCAGGACTCAAAACCATCTATTGCTGTTGTTCAATATTTTGATCCATGCTTCATCCCAATGGCACTTTTATCAAAACAAAAACATAGGTAGCCAGAAATAGAATGCCATATATGTATAATGTTTGGCCACAAATATAACGAAGTCCAACAGAGTTATATGTAGAATACAAGCATCAATAAGGTCACAGAACAATTTTGCAAGGCAGACAATAAATCAAAGAACAGCAACAAAAGACCGTCTTCTAGAAGTAATCTGTTTCGTCCGCAGACTTCTTCAGTTCCGTCTGAATTCTGCCATGCACTTACTTAAAACAAAAACATATGTATATACAAAATTACACAAACATACTAACAATTAACAAAGTATACATTTTATAAAGGGACACAAAAAGTGTTCTTACCTTAATAAAACGTATATTTTGGTAATAGTTAATATGGTTGTGCCGTTTTCAAAAAAATAATTTTTATTTTATACATTGGGATACAGAAAAAAGAAATAGGGAAAAGGGAAAGAAAAAAACCGAGTAAAGAAATATGTCTGTGTCCAAGCTTCAACATAATAATACAAGCATATGACCATCATCTACTCTAATCTCCTTAGATTCGAATACTGATTGCTAAATAGTGCCAAAATTGATGTGCTGTTCTCCTACAAAATATAATTTATTGCATAAAAATTAAGTGCGCTAAAAATGATTGCTAAGCAAATAAAAACTATTACGTTATTATAAGTTTGTGCCCTATATTCTGTCAGTGTGCTAAAACTATAATCTTCAGGTACTGAGTGTTTGACGTTCTACATTATAGCTTTTAAAAACAAAAAACAGAAGAGTTTAAAGCAGATGAAAATGTATCATATAGTGGTTGCCATTTCAGATTAAAGTCATCTAGTGTGTTCCTTTTCATCAAATGTGTTAACTTTGACATCGAGGAAAAATCAAATAGTTTATTAGTCCGTTCAGTCATGTTCGGAATCAAAGAGGTTTTCCAATATTTTCCATATAAAATTATGGCAGCGGTAGTCACATATTCAAAAAGTTCTATGTGTACTGAGCTTACTTGTGAGGGTATGATACCCAACAACATGTGTATGCTTGTGCAGTTTTGTATATACATATGTTTTTGATTTAAGTAGGTGCATGGCAGAATTCAGATGGAACTGAAAAAGTCTGAGGACGAAACGGATAACTTCTAGAAGACCGTCTTTTATCCTGTTCTTTGTTCAAACTGCAAAATTGTTCTGTGACCATATCAATGTTTGTATTCTACATATAACTCTGTTGGACTTCTTTATATTTGCAGCCAAACATTACACATATATGGCACTAATTATGGCTACATATGTTTTTGTTTTGATTAAGGTTCCTTTTTTAACATCGTGGTACTTCATTTGGATTGGTGTCATCCCGAGGGCAGCCATTTGCACATACAGTACCTACGAAAGAGCCTTACCCAGAGAGGCCACAGTCCCATAATTCTCCCTCATGACTTCCTTGTAAAGAACTCTTTGGCCTGGATCCAGCAGGGCCCACTCTGCCTCGGTGAAATGCACGGCCAGTCTCCGCTGAAAGGAAAAGCAGATGCCCTCGTCAGAGATCAAGCCAGGCAGAGATAGCACTCTGGAAGGGGGCATTCTGGGAGGGTGCAGGATGGAAAGCCTGGCATGGGTAAATGGAGTGGTGTTCAGGGCCTCTTTCACTTGAACACCCTAGCGGCAACTGCAGGAGCAACCCTCTTCCCCTCCCCCCGAGAAAGGAAGGGGGACTCAGGTGGTCCCCGCTCATCTCCCCTACCTGGACCAGAGGTGAAGCAGCGGCTTTACCAACTCCGCAAAGTCGACGGCTTAATAGCATCTCTCCACTGCCTGCGAGGGAGACAACGGAGGAAGGAAGAATGTTAGCCTAGACTTACTATTTCATTTACTTGTCAGAATCCTGCTTCACACACACCCATTTCCAGGTGTGTGTGTGTGCGCCGTCAACTCACAGATGACTTTTGGCAACCCCATACAGTTTTTCATGGCAAGAGACATTCAGAGGTGGTCTGCTGTTGCCTGCCTCTATGTTCCCTTGGTGTTCTTTGGAGGTTGCCCATTGAAATACTAACCGGGGCCATCCCTGCTTAGCTTCTGAGATCTGACGAGATCAGGCTAGCCTGGGGATATCCAGGTCACGGCATTATACTCAAGAAAATTTACAATGGTTTTTTAGTAAATGGTGGGAGAAGTGGAAGAGAAGCACCAGAGACCCATGAGCCTTGGGCTGCTCTTAAATGCTGCTGACACTATTCAGACTTCTTTGAGACCTGAAATTTGCCCTGTGAAATCTGGAGCTCAAAAACATGTCAGCGATCCTGCTGGATCATACTAAAGCAAAAAATACTGCACAAATCTTAACATAAATAAAGAAATAAACCACAGAACTTGTTTCAATGTGATAACAATCACTTCATTATTAGTTATATAACTTTAATAAGTACAATAAATATTCCTATGTGTAATACTTTCTATATAATAACAATCATTCACTAATTTCATAAGTACTATAAATATGCCTATGTATAATGTTGATAGAGGAATAATCTATAATCGCAGTACAAATAACCAGCATCCACTTTAAGTGCCAAAACACTTCATTGCCACACTACAGACTACACCAGCAAAGAGTTAATGTTAACAGAAGAATCATGCACTCTCGTGCCAGTAGCCAGAGGCTGCACTAATTAAGAACGGACCTGTTCTGAGTATTTAGAGGTGCACCCCAATGCCTTTTTAACTGGCAAAAAGTAACCTCAATGATGGTAACTAAGGAAAAAAAGGGGGAGAGAGAGAGACGACTTTGCTGTTGGTTCTTGTAGGTTATCCGGACTGTGTAACCGTGGTCTTGAAATTTTCTTTCCTGACGTTTCGCCAGCAACTGTGGCAGGCATCTTCAGAGGAGTAACACTGAAGGACAGTGTCTCTCAGTGTCAAGTGTGTAGGAAGATATAGTCAGAAAGGGGTTGGGTTTGAGCTGAGTCATTGTCCTGCAAAAGTAATGTGCTAATCATTGTCCTGTAAGTATCAAGATAATGTGCTAATGACGGTGTGGTATGTTAATATGGAACCATTGTATCCTGAAGTGATCTGTTAATTTGTGAAGTCCAAAGCTAATCTGCATGGCTATTGTTGACTATAGTCTCTGTTAGTCTGGAGTTTTTTTAGGACAGGAAGCCAAGCCTTATTCATTCTTAAACTCTCTTCTTTTCTGTTAAAGTTGTCCTGATGTTTATGAATTTTAATGGCTTCTCTGTGCAATCTGACAAAATAGTTGGTAGAATTGTCCAGTCTTTCAGTGTCTTGGAATAAGACCCTGTGTCCTGTTTGTGTCAGTCCATGTTCAGCCACTGCTGATTTCTCAGGTTGGCCAAGTCTGCAGTATCTTTCATGTTCTTTTATCCTTGTTTGTATGCTGTGTTTTGTGGTCCCGATGTAAACTTCTCCACAGCTGCAAGGTATACGATATACTCCTGCAGAGGTGAGGGGCTCTCTTTTGTCTTTTGCTGATCGTAGCATCTGTTGTATTTTGTTGGTGGGTTTAAACACTGTTTGTAGGTTATGTTTTTTCAAAAGTTTCTCCATCCTATCAGTGACCATCTTAATAATATCCATCCAAACATTCAGTTTACCATGGAAGGAAATTGAGGGTAAACTCCCATTTCTTGATACCCTTGTCATCCGTAAAACAAACTCTCAGTTAGGTCACAAGGTCTACCGGAAACCAACTCACACAGATCGCTACTTACACAAAAACTCCAACCACCACCCCGACAGAAAAGAGGAATAATCAAAACATTAATGGACCGTGCAAGACGGATCTGTGAACCACAGTTTCTCAAGGAAGAAACTAATAATCTAAATCACGCACTGCTAGCAAACGGCTATTCCAAGAATGAAATCAGAAGGGCCATTAAACCAAACAAAAATCAAAAAACTCAGGAAAAACAGTCTCCCATAGGAAAGGTATTCTTGCCATTTATTAAAGGAGTCACTGATAGGATGGAGTTGAACCCCAAAAAAAGGGGGCAGCATAATATCCTTCCAGACCTCCACCTTCCCAAGCAGCATTTCTTCTGCTATTCCTGGACTTAGATTCAGTTGGTTCGCACTTGGCTATTGAACCACAGCCACCAGGCGGCCATTTAGGATCTCTACTGCATGACCAGGAGAGTTGGAGAAGGATGTATAGAGCTGGGTCTCCTCAGCATATTCATGACAGCCAACCCCAAACTATGAATGATGTGGCCGAAGGGCTTTCCATAAAGATTGAAAGCATAGGAGATAGGATTGGGCCCTGTGGGACCTCCAAAGAATAGACAGAAGATGGTTTTTATACCCTTATTTCTACCTTAAGACCCAAAGGGACTTACAATTGCTATCCCTTCCTCTCCCCACAACAGGCAGGTGGGGCTGAGAGAGGTCACCCAGCAAGCTTCACGCAGAGGAGAGAGGAATCAAACCCAGTCCTCCAGGATAGCTTCCACCACTCTTAACCACTACACACCATGCTGTGGTAGGTCCCACGCCGATGCGAACTGATCTCCAAGGGCAATTCTTTGGTTCTGGTCCAGGTGGAGTGATTTGACCCTGTCCAACGTACAACGTACAACTCCTGCCTGCCAGCAGCTCAACCAGGTGGGCCAGTCCACTGTGCCAAAGGCAGCAGATCCAGCCAGGAGGAGCGACGAGGAGGGCCCATCCGTGACTCCTTTCAGACTGAGGGCTTCAACTCAGCCCAGCAGAGCCCATCTCCCTCCCGCAGCCCGGTCTGGAAACCGGCTGGAAAGGGTCTGGAGCAGAAGAGTTCTGCAAGGAGGCCTGGAGTCGGTCGGCTGCTCCTCTCTCTACCAGTGTGCCTAGGAAGGCGGGGATCAGAGACGGGGCGATACTGGGCTCCCCCCATTTTTCTGTCTGTCCAGAAAGTGCCCTCAACTCGCAGCCTGCTTGTGGCGACCCAGCAGCAGCAGCAGGGCTCCCAAGGCCAGCGGCGAGCAGAGGCGCTCTGCCATCGCCTGCCTCTGCACATGCACAGAGACCCTGGGGCTTCCTGGGCCCCGGGTCTCCCACCCAAGGTCTATCCAGGCTGGACTCTGCTGCGCTTCGCAAGTCCAATGAGGTCGGGGCCATCCTGGGCCACACAGGTCAGGGCTCCCTATTTTTGTAGCAGACAGACTACATTTGGAAACGATTTACAACGAATCTCCCCCCCCTCGAGAAGACTCGTGAGAGCAGCAGAGATGGGGAAGCTCATCCCACTCCCCTCCAGGGACTTACTCGTGAGTAGGCCTTAGTCCCAGGATCCCGCTGCAGGGCTTTTGCCTACCGATGCAGCATCTCTGAAGCCCTCCCCGTCCTCCTTCGCAATTCGGTGGCGGAGCCTCCCTCCTCCCCCCAAGGAGCCTTTCCGCTTCCGCCCCCTTGCTCGGCCGCTCTAGCAAACAGCTCCGTCGGCTTAAACCCTTCGGTGCTGCAGAGGAGAGGAAGGAAGGAAGGGCCTCCTGCTCTTTGCAATGAGGATCGGCGGCCAGAGCCGGGTGGTGGGAGCGGATTTCGGCCAGGCTGCAGCTCAGCGACGCCCTGTGCAGCTCAGTGGGATTGCTCGGGAGTAACTCAGCACAGGGTGGCGCTTCTGGGGGATCCCAGGCTGTTCAGCCGTCTCAGACAACGGCAGGGCTGAGATGCGAAAAAGAAAATTAATGCCAAGCGATCCGGAGCAGGTCTCCTCGGATCCCTCCTCAGGCCTAGTCAGTGGGGCTGACTCCCAGCAAAGTGGCTTTAGGGTTGCACTGGGAATCTGCGTTCCTGTAACACCTTCCCTGTTTCTCAAATCAAAATACCAGCTAGATCGCTTCCTGGAGACTGTTGTGGTTCGGAGGACATACTAAAACAAAGGACAGCGATTGCCCGTAGAGAAAGCATGATTGCCAATAGAGAATCAGACAAACCACACTTGCCCATAGAGAATAAGGCAAACCACGCTTCCCCATTGAGAATAACAGAAAACACACTTGCCCAAACAGGGAAACTATGCTTGCCAAGAGAGAATCCCAAAACCTAAGGTCAGCAATTGCCCATAGACAATGCATGATTGCCCATAAAGAAACAGGAAAACTGCATTTGCCTATAGAGAAACAGGGAAACTACACTTGCCAATAGAGAATCCCAAAAACTAAGGACAGTATTTGCCCATAGACAATACATGAGTGCCCATAGGGAATGAATGATTGCCAATACACGCTTGCCCATAGAGAATATGGCAAACCACATTTGCCAACTCAGAATAAGGCAGACCATGCTTGCCCATTGAGAATAAGCCCATTGAGGGCTGCCAGGGGCCATGACAGGTCCTGTCTTCATGGGGTCACCTCAACATCAGCCTCTATGTCGAGGTCAGGAGCCCCCTCCTGCATCACTCGCCACAATGCATTGCACACATGCTGTCTAGCAAGGTGAATGGGAAGGTTTTGGCCCCCATCATTGGCCTTGTCCACGGGGAAGGATAAACACTTTGTCCTCTGGGAAGGATAAACACTTTGTGACCCCAAGACATGTTACTCCCTGTCTCTCAGGCACAGCCCCTCTCAACTGCAGCCTCCACCACTACCATCACTCGTCCGCCCGCATCATCTGGATCCTCGATGCATGGCCTCAGTCGCCCAACGTTTGAGCCCTTCTGGGGTGTCCACACGGGCCCCTGAGAAATGAGCAGGTGTCTCGGTGTGCCCTGAGTCCTCCCCCAGGCCCACTTTCATACCTGTCCCTGTTGGGGCCCCTCAGGGGTGAATTGAATCGATTTGTGAGTGATTCCCCACCAGCTGGATCCTGAGACAAAAGGACTGGTGCCTGCTTAACCATGGCAGATCTCTCCTAAGTTGTCAGGAAGCATCAGGCAATAGCTCTGACCAGCACAGTGTCAGGGCAGAGGTGTGTCTGACCTCTCAAGGTGAGGGCAAAATGGATGCTGGGAGGAACAGGAGCAGTGGGAGGCAGTGAACACCCAGGTAAATGGCAGGTGGGCGGAAGTGGAACACCGGCCAAAATGCACAGGATGTGGGGCAGCCAGTCAGCGTGGATTATTCATCCCATGGGATCACATCTGAGATGACTTTCTGGGCCTCTCAATGACCACCATGGCTGAGAATTTGCTTATGTGCTCCCTGTAAAAAACTTCACCTGTGAACAAACAGGTTTTAATTTTGAACTCAAAACCTTCACTAATTGCAACTCATTAAATGTGATTTACGTCCTAGTCTGCCCTAGTAAAAATTTTTACATTGGACAGACGGCCAGACCAATGTAAAGCAAATAATACAGAGTGCCTTATTAATACTAAATACATAAATCAAAAAGCATAACTTTTTTACATTTGTTGAACTATAGAAGCTATCCAGTTTTTACAAGTCCAGCCACTATCAATAATAAATAGTCCATCTAATATTGTCGAAGGCTTTCACGGTCAGAGTTCATTGGTTCTTGTAGGTTATCCGGGCTGTGTAACCGTGGTCTTGGAATTTTCTTTCCTGACGTTTCGCCAGCAACTGTGGCAGGCATCTTCAGAGGAGTAACACTGAAGGACAGTGTCTCTCAGTGTCTAGTGTGTAGGAAGAGTAATATATAGAGGTCAGAAAGGGGTTGGGTTTGAGCTGAGTCATTGTCCTGCAAAAAGTAATGTGCTAATCATTGTCCTGTAAGTATCAAGATAATGTGCTAATGAGGATGTGGTATGTTAATATGGAACCAAACTTCTCCACAGCTGCAAGGTATACGATATACTCCTGCAGAGGTGAGGGGCTCTCTTTTGTCTTTTGCTGATCGTAGCATTTGTTGTATTTTCTGTATTTTCACTGTTTGTAGGTTATGTTTTTTCAAAAGTTTCTCCATCCTATCAGTGACTCCACAGGATATATTAGTCAGTTTTGATGTTGTATCCCTCTTTACCAAGGTTCCAGTAAAAGACACAATCTCATTGTTTAACCAGATTTTTCCAGAAGATATAACAGCCTTATTTCACCATTGTTTGACAACAAGTTATTTCCTAATGTCTAGACGGAAACTCTTTTGATTTAATTTCAACCCGTCGGTTCTGGTCCGACCTTCTTGAGCAACAGAAAACAACTCGGCACCCTCCTCTATATGACAGCCCTTCAAGTACTTGAACATGGTTATCATATCCCCTCTTAGTCTTCTCCTCTTCAGGCTAAACATACCCAGCTCCTTCAACCTTTCCTCATAGGACTTGGTCTCCAGACCCCTCACCATCTTTGTTGCCCTTCTCTGGACACGTTCCAGCTTGTCTTCATCTTTCTTAAATTGTGGTGCCCAAAACTGAACACAGTGCTCTAGTTGAGGTCTAACCAGAGCAGAGTAAAGCGATACCATCACTTTGCGTGATCTGGACACTATACTTCTGTTGATGCAGCCCAAGACTGCGTTTGCCTTTTTAGGTACAGCATCACACTGCTGACTCATGTTCAGTGTTTGGTCTACTAAGACCCCAAGATCCTTTTCACACGACGCGGCCCAGGCCTGGACGCGACAGTCACTTTAGGAAGATTAAGTCAAAGGTGCCATAGGTATATTAATGAGCAAGGAAGCCTCTGTATTCAAAAGATTGGGACTTCACAAGCTAGTCAGAGACTACTGTATGATCCTAAAAAAGCATTTCTAAGAATAATTTTCTTCTATAAGAAATCATAAGAATTGATAACTGTATTATATAAGGTGTGGTGAGTTTTGAAGAATTTATTCGGATATTTTTGTGTATATGATTTTATGTGTATATTTTCATGTTAATAGCTTGAATTACAACTTTGCTGTTCTACAAAGTGGAAGTGGACACAAAACAGCTAAGGGTGGCTGAAGAAAACTAAGAAACAGCGCTACTTACCGGAAAGCTATCCCACCTACCATATATGAACTATTATTGTTGAATCCATTGTATGTTAGAAACACAGATTGTGTATGCAAATTCAAAAACACGTTGAGTGTATAATTGACTGATGTAGCAGCAATTATTATTTATGTTGAAATACAATAGACGTTAAATAAAAGTTTTTGTGACAATACATGAGATACAAAACAAACCTTGTCAACACCTTATTTTACTCACGAGTAG
This sequence comes from Euleptes europaea, assembly GCF_029931775.1. Classification (NCBI taxonomy): domain Eukaryota; kingdom Metazoa; phylum Chordata; class Lepidosauria; order Squamata; family Sphaerodactylidae; genus Euleptes; species Euleptes europaea. Next base: position 4,685,409 of record NC_079316.1, read on the forward strand.
TAAGTCAACAGCCTATTTTACTCATGAGTAACAAAAGATATAAAAAACCTGTATTGTCAACACCTTCGAGGGTCCTGGCAGCTCCCTAGCTCAGAAAGATCGAAAACTGGTGATCTGCCCCCTCCCGTGGTGCAACAGACCATCCTGTGCCACCAGTTGAGCAAGTGCGCCACCAGTTGGATGCCTGCCTGCTTGCCCATGCTGGGGGGGGGGTCATCTGGGGCAACTGCCTACTTGGGGCTTGGCCAGCTAATTTTTAAGTTGATTATTTTGTATGGCCCGCGAATGATGTTATAAGTATCCAAATGGCCCTTGGTGGAAAAAAAGGTTCCCCACACCCGGCCTAAGGGCTTCACATCAAGATTGACAAGAATGGGAACTTCCGGTGGTGCCGCTGGGGTGAGTGCCACGTTTCCCCAGGTTGTCCTGGGGGAAATCCAAGTTTGCGTTAATCCTGGGGTGCTATATGCACCCCAACCCGACCCTTGCAAGTGGGTCCGATAGCAGGAACTTCCTGCAGCCCGCAAACGCAGTCTGACCTCCTAAATACTCTGAGGGAGCTTCCATAAGTCCCCCGGAGTTTTGGACGCCGGTCCTGCGAGGGCACCAAGGGAAAGAAATCGCCAAAACGCAACTTCGGCATTAGGCTCTACCCTCCACCACCTTATAACCAACATAAGGACTACTTTAAGGTAAGAACCTCACCTCTAGACGCCCAAGTGAGTACACAAGAATCCTTCGCTTTTTACTGACGTTACCGAATAACCGGGGGGTAGATGAAGACATTCCCAGTACCCTTGCTCCTCCCTTAATTGAATCGGATAAGTTTGACTTACAAAATCCATCAGGATTGGAGGCAGGAGCCTTATCAAGTTGATCAGCTTAAACTAAAACAAAGAGCTAGAAGGACGCTTATAAGATGGACTAAAATCTCCACCAATGAGAAGCATTCTTGAGGGAAGGGGAGGGTGAATCTCTTCTTCCGTTGGAAAAAAAAAGGAGTCCTCCTGCCACGTTTGCAGCAAGGGATTCCTTAGACCGGAAGACCCTCTATACCACCCTCTCTATCATCTGGCTTACAACAACAGGAAGCAAGTCGTAGGACACGTCGCACTCGAGCAACATAGAAATAGTTCCTGAAGGAAACAACCATCGAGAAGAGGCGGTAGAAGGTCCACGGCGAAATTAGCTTCCGGAATACTTCCTGGTTGATCCGACCTAGAGCGGCCGGCAAAACTCGCTGGTATTTTAAAACTTTAATAAGCTGTTTTAAAGCGAAATAGGGGCCTTTTCAATGCGGAAAAATTATTAAGCTGATCATCGAATCATTTTCTATCAACAACTAATCAGAGGGTCCTGCCTGAGGACATGTATTTTACCAGCCTTATTTCAATGTAAATGTCTGCATCCCGACCCCGTTCTGGCTCACTACATAGCCCTGCCTATACAAAATTGAAAGAAGCGGCACAAACCTCAACCATGGAAAAGAAATTGCAAGACATGTTAGCCAAACAAACAGAGGCAACAACTAAACAGTTTGAACAGATGTCTACACAGATGACACAGCTGACTGCTATGATGACAAATCTTGGCCAAGCATCTCAAGCTATTAACCAAAAATTGGATGTGGTTACAAAAGACCTTAAAGATGTTAAGACTCAAATGAATACTATGAAGTTGGACATGCAAGCAATGGACTCATCAGTTAAGAAAGTGATGGAAGAACACAAGGATACAAAGAAAAAATTAGCAAGCCAAGAAAAGCAGATTGAAACAATACAAACTAACCAGACAGCTGTTAAAGACCAGATAGCAATGATGGAGATGAGAGTTAGAGAAACCAACCTTTGTCTGCGCAACTTTCCAGATATGATGGGAGATAACAAAGAAACTGTAGTCCCAAATCTGGCTTACTTATTTCAAATAGAAGAACAAGACTTGAACCAAGCCATTAACAGAGTTTACAGAATACCATTACCTGCTAGAATGAAAAGATCTAAACCAAGAGACCTCATAATTGTTTTTTATGACACTAGGATCAAGGACAGGCTCATGAAGATCCATTATGACAACCCGGTTTCAGCAGGAGATATTCCTCTAATATTATTAAAGGACATACCAAGACATTTACTCTCACAGAGGAATAATTACAAAGAATTTGTGTCTGTTCTGAAAGCTAATGGTATCAAATATCGTTGGATTATGCCACAAGGCTTGGCTTTTACATACAAAGAAATGAAAATGACAATCTTATCTCCATCGGATGTGGGAAAATTTTTGAGGAAATACAAAACAGAACTTAAAGGACTAACCCTGGAACAAAAGGAAGAGGAAGAAGAAGAAGAAGAAGAAGAACCACAGGGAGCAGAAGGAGGCACTGCGTTATAGACTGAATATTTTGCTTCAATAATTACTACATCATGGCAAAAGTAATTTCGTGGAATGTGAATGGTTTGAATGAAAAAACCAAACGGGCTAGAATTTTCAAATATTTACAGAAATACAAATACTCCCTAATTTGTTTACAAGAGACTCATATAGCAACAAAACACAAAAAATACCTAGATAGGCAAATGCTTGGACAAGCATTTGTTGCATCGGCTAAAACAAAAACAAAGGGAGTAGTGATATATGCTCATTCTAGCCTTAGTCCTGAACTATTGTACAAAGACAATGAAGGGAGAATTGTAATTATCAAGACCAAAATATTGGGGCAAAAGACGATCGTAATAGGAATATATGCACCTAACGAAGGAAAAGCTAAATTCTATGGACAACTACATGAACTGATTTCTCAGTATGCAAATGACCAGATTCTTTTGATGGGTGACTTCAATGGTGTTATCCGCCCAATCTTGGATAAAAAATCAAATGCAAAAGACAAAAATGAAGGATGTTTACCTAAAACCTTCTTCACCATGACTTCAGAATTGGAAATACAAGACATCTGGAGAACAATGAATACAACGGCTAAAGAATATACTTTTTATTCAGCGAGACACGACTCACACTCCAGAATAGACATGATATGGGCTAGTAAATCTATTTTTACACAACTACGTAAAATCCAAATCGTACCAAGAACTTTTTCTGACCATAACCCGGTTACATTTGAATGGAACAATAAACAAGCATTCAGATGGCGATTAAATGATAAACTTTTAAAGGATAATAAGATTCAAAAAGAACTACAGGATTTAATTAAAGATTTCTTTGAAATTAATCTTAATGGGGAAACTTCGCTGAACACAGTTTGGGATGCATTTAAAGCTGTTCTAAGAGGATTTATGATACAGAAACATACGGCCTGGAAGAAAACCCAACTACAATTTACCAATAATATACTTTGGGATCTACAAAATTTGGAACAAAAACTTGTTATGGCATTACAGGAAGCAGAGAAAAATGAAATACAAATGAAGATTTCTGTATCTAAACACCAACTAAATTTGGTAATAATGGAGGAAATGAATAAAAACTTAAAATTTGCCAAACAAAAATACTTTGAACATGCTAATAAACCTGGAAAATTTTTAGCAACACAATTGAACGATTCATTTCAAAAGAAGATTATAACAAAAATCCAATCTGCTAAAGGACCAGTTTATTCAACTCTGGAAATACAAAAGGAATTTGTTTCATTCTATACTAAACTATATCAGAAAGAGAATATTTCAAAACAGAAAATGGACAACTTCTTAAATTCAATACAGATTAATATCCTTTCAACAACCCAACGAGAATGGATAGACGCTCCAATTACAAGGGAAGAATTACAAGAAGCAATAATGAAACAAAAACCGGATAAGACACCTGGACCAGATGGAATTACTGCACTATTTTATAGGACATTTAGTGATAATTTAGTAGACTTTTTTGTATTACTTTGTAACACAATTTTGGATAAGGGAGTATCCCCAGAGACTTGGTCACATGCATTTATATCGTTGATACCTAAGGAAGGAAGAGATCCAGAAAAAACATCAAACTATAGACCTATCTCGCTGTTAAATGTGGATTATAAGATTTATGCCTCGGTCTTATCGAATAGGATGAAACATTTTATTAAGAACCTTGTACACAAAGACCAAGCAGGCTTTGTTCCAGGAAGGCAAATTAAAGATAATATAAGAATTTTATTAGACTCAATGGAATATTATGACCAGAATATCCAACAAACGGCGGCCTTTGTATTCTTGGACGCAGAGAAAGCTTTTGATATGGTCTCCTGGGATTTTATGAAAAAGATACTGGAAAAATTAAATTTTGGAGACCGCTTTTTGAGAGGTATATCAGCCATATACATATCCCAACAGGCAAAAATTTTGGTGAATGAATCGATGCCAGACAATTGTTCAATCAAGAAAGGAACTAGACAAGGTTGTCCCCTATCTCCGTTATTATTTCTGTTGGTGTTGGAATCATTATGTTGTAAGTTAAGTAGCATGGAGGACATTCGCGGATTAAAAATTAAAAAACATGAATTCAAATTGAGAGCATTCGCGGATGACCTCCTGTTAATTTTAGAAAACCCAACACAATCAATGAAGATATTATTGGAAACTCTGGACGATTTTGGAAGAATATCGGGATTTAAAGTCAATCAAGAAAAGACAAAGACAATATTCAAGAATCTATCAGAAACACAGCAGCAGGAATTTACATCATATACAGGCTGGGAGAAAGTCAATAAAGTCAAATATTTGGGAATCTGGATCTCTGTGAAGAATAAAGAATTGATAAACAATTATCTTAAACTATGGAGTAAAATAAAAACTGATATGATCATTTGGTCAAATAAAAAGTTGTCATTATTAAAACGTATATCAACAGTCCAAATGAACATTTTACCAAGGATACTCTTCTTATTCCAAAATTTACCTATAATATCACATGACAAATATTTTGATACCTGGAGGAAAGACATATTAAACTTCATCTGGCAAGGGAAAAAACCGAGGATTGCTTATAAATATTTGGTGGATCTTAAAGTTAGAGGAGGCTTAGCACTACCTAATTTTCAACTCTATGCTGAAGCGGCAGCTTTAACATGGCTAAAAGACTGGATGGACTTATCCAATGTGCGTTTGTTAGATCTTGAAGGTTTCAACAATATAAGTGGATGGCATGGCTACTTATGGTACGATAAAATCAAGATACATGCATCGTTTCGTAACCATATAATCAGGTCCGCCTTATTTCGTATTTGGATGAGATATAAACATATTCTTGAACCAGTAACACCGATGTGGATATCACCCCAAGAAATGCTGACACTACGCCCACTTAGACCGGATAAATTTATTACTTACCAGGAATTAATTAACTGGGAAGGGAAAAAATGCTCACTAAAAGACTTTCAGTTACTTAAAGATGATTTACAATGGCTTCAATACTGTCAGATTAAATCAGTCTTTGCACAAGATATGAAAAATTGATTTTCTAAAGAAAAATCGCTCTTTCATAAGATGTTATTAGACAATGACACTCAACTGATTTCTAAAATGTATAATCTTCTTTTAACAATATACTGTGAGCAGGAGACAATTAAACCAACAATGATTGATTGGGCTCAAAATGTGGGACATGACATTGTTTTAAATAAATGGGAAAGACTATGGTCAAAAGACCTGAAAGGAATAAATGCGCAGTCAGTTCGAGAAAATATTTATAAAATGATGTATAGGTGGCATTTAACACCTAAGAAGATTGCAAGGATTTACAAAATGACGTCCCCTAAATGTTGGAAATGTAACAAGGAAATTGGTTCCTTTTACCATATGTGGTGGACCTGTGATAAAGCCAAGGATTTTTGGGATATGATTTATCATGAATTAAGACTGATAGTACAAAAAAATATACCCAAAATACCAGAAATGATGCTACTAAGTATGATACCTGATGACCTGTCAACACAAAGAAATTTTTTGATTTATGCTACAACAGCTGCAAGACTGCTTTATGCAGCAAAATGGAAAGGGGCAGATATTCCTGGGAAAAAAGACTGGATTATGAAAATGTTTGAACTGGTGGAAATGGCAAAACTTACAGCCGTTTTAAATCAAAAAGACAATGCTCAGTCCAAAGATTTTGGAAGAAAATTCATAAGAACATAGAAATTATAATTGGTCAACCGATCTCATATGATCCCAAACTTTTCCTATTGAGTAAAATACCAGATGAATGCAGCAAAGATCAACAGATCGTATTAAAATACCTAATAACCACGGCAAGAATAGTGTTAGCATCACAATGGAAAACAGATAAAATTCCAAAAATCGAAACTTGGATTGATAAAGCGTATGAATTTATAACAATGGCACACCTAACAGAACTATTGCAAACAAATACTCAAAGAGCAAATAAAGATAAATGGCATGCCTTCTATGAATATATTAAAACCAAAAAACAACAATAATTTTTTTTATAAATACTATGAAAGATTTAATGATTAAATACATTATGTTAACAAACAATGATAATTAGAATGAAAATTTGAATGAGAATTTAAACGATAATTTGAATATTATAAGGGGGTAGAAATATGTAATTTCTTGCTGATGTTTTCCCCCTCCCCTTTCTTTTTTCCTGTATCCCTATGTAATATTATAAACCAATAAAATATTTGGGGGAAAAAAAGACAATGCTCGATTCATGGGGGAATGGGAGGCTTGGATGAAATATTGTGAATATGAATTAAAACTGGGAAAAACGGAAGAATACCTTTTAATCTGATCTAGATGACACTATTAATATTAAGAATTATAACCATTTATATCAATAGAGTATGTTATATGAAATTTAAATGAAATTTAAACGAGTTTAAGAATAATTAAGATCAGACCATATTACGATGGGATAAAATACTTTATTAAGAGGCGGACAGAGGTGATGGGGAAGTCAAAGAAATTTCCTTTATTTTTTTTTCCTCTTTGTAATGTTTATATGTTCTTAGTTATTATGGAAAATTTCTATTATAAAAACCAATAAAATTTTTATAAAAAAAAAAAGATTGACAAGAATGGGGGAAATGAATGGGCCCTTTGGGCACCTTGGGAGGTAGGTGGGGCTGAGAGAGGTCACCCAGGCTTCCTGTGGAGAGAGGAATGAACCCCGGTTCTCCAGGAGAGATTCCACCACTCTTGACCACTACACTATGCTGTGGCAAGTCCCACATTGATGATAACTGGACTCAAGTGGCAATTCTTTGGTTCCAGTTCAGGAGGAATGAGTTGAACCTGTCCAATGTACAACCCCTGATGCCTACTTCTGTCTGCCTTAACAAGATGGGCCCGTCCACTGTGTCAAAGGCTGCAGATCAATCCCGGAGGAGCAACAGGGAGGCCTGACCTTTGGCTACTTTCAGACGGAGGGCGTCAACTCAACCCAGCAGAGCCCATCTCCCTCCCGTAGCCTGCTCTAAAAATAGACTGAAAGGGTCTAGTGCAGACTGAAAGGGTCTAGCTTCTCCAAGAAGACCTAAAGTTGGAGTTGCTAGAGCGGCTGGGGGGAGGTGGGGAGGTATATCCTCTCCATATCAGTTTGCCTACTGATATAGAGACAATGCGATACTTGGCTCCACCATTTTTCTGTTTGTGTAGAAAGTGCCGTCAAGTCGCAGCCAACTTAGGGCGATCCAGCAGCAGGGCTTTCAAGGTACGAGACTAGCAGAGGTGGTTGGCCATTGCCTCTCTCTGCACAGAGACCCTGGGCTTCCGGGGTGTGTGTGTGTGTCTCCCATCCCAACACTAGAAGGAAGGAAGCAATCAGAGAAAAAAAGTCTTCCTTCAGAGACTGGAAGGTCTGCCCAAACGAGGCGAACAGAAGCAAACACAAACTTGCACAAAGGAAATGCAAGCAGATAATTAGAGATGCAAAAAAAGATTTTGAAGGGCATATTGCTAAACACATCAAAACAAACAGTAAGAAATTCTTTAAGTATATTAGGAGTAGGAAACCAGCTAGGGAAGTGGTTGGACCATTGAATGACAATGGGAGTAAAGGAACTCTAAGGGAGGATAAAGCGATTGCTGAAACACTAAATTAATTCTTCTCATCTGTCTTCACTGATGAGATACAGGGCAGATTCCGTCTCCTAAACAGAGATTTTGGAGAGGGGGAAATGAGGAACTATAGCAAATAATGGTAACAAGGCAGGAAGTCATAGAACATCTAGACAAACTGCGAACTAACAAGTCACAGGGACCAGACGGTATTCATCCTAGAGAACTCAAGAACTCAAATGGGAAATTGCTGAACTTCTAACAAAGATATGTAATATGTCCCTTTGATCAGCCTCTGTTCCAGAGGACTGGAGAATGACCAATGTAACACCCATTTATAAAAAAGGTTCCGGGGGGACCCAGGAAATTACAGGCCAGTTAGCTTAAAGTCTGTTCCGGGTAAATTGGTGGAAAGCATTATTAAAGATAGAATTGTCAAGCATATAGAAGGGCAAGGTTTGCTGGGCAAAACCCAACATGTCTTCTGTGAGGGTAGGTCCTGTCTCACTAACCTATTAGATAATTCACAGTGGGTAGCCGTGTTAGTCTGTCTGCAGTAATAGAAAAGAGCAAGAGTCCAGTAGCACCTTAAAGACTAACAAAAATATTTTCTGGCAGGGTATTAGAGTTTTTTGACAGCGTCAATAAGCATGTGGACAGGAATGAGCCTATGGATACTGTGTATTTGGATTTCCAAAAAGCTTTTGACAAAGTCCTTCACCAAAGACTGCTAAGCAAGCTTCAATCTCTTATGGATTGAGAGCTGGCTGAAAAACATGAAGCAGAGAGTAGGAATCAATGGTCAGTTCTCACAATGGCGGGATGTGAGCAGCGGGGTGCCTCAGGGATTTGTGTTGGGACTGGTGCTTTTCAATCTGTTCATCAATGACCTGGAGTTGGGGTTAAACAGTGAAGTAGCCAAGTTTGCAGATGACACCAGATTATTTAAGGTGGTTAAAACAAAATTGGACTGTGAAGAGCTCCAGAAGGATCTCTGCATACTGGAAGAATGGGCATTACAATGGCAAATGAGTTTCAGTGTAAGTGTAAAGTGATGCATATTGGGACAAAAAATCCCAACTTCACATATACACTGATGGGATCTGTGCTGGCAGCGACAAACCAAGAAAGGGATTTTGGGGTGGTAGTGGATAGTTCAATGAAGGTGTCAACCCAGTGTGCGGCTGCTGTAAAAAAGGCAAATTCCATGCTGGCCATTAATTAGACAAGGAATAGAGAATAAAACAGCTGGTATTATACTCCCCTTGTACAAATCTAGGGTGAGACCACACATGGAATACTGTGTACAGTTCTGGGTCACCACACCTAAAAAAGGATATTACAGAGCTTCAGAAGGTGCAGAAAAGAGCAACCAAAATGATTAGAGGACTAGAGGAACTGTCCTATGGGGAGCGGTTAGGACGCTTAGGGCTGTTTAGCTTGGAAAGAAGGCGGCTGAGGGGAGACACGATAGAGGTCTATAAAATTGTGCATGGTACTACATGGTAATACTAGAACATGGGGTCATCTGCTAAAGCTGGAAGGCGAGAGATTCAAAACAGATAAAATATTTTTTCACACAACGCATAGTTAAATTGTGAAACTCCCTGCCCCAGGATGCGGTGATGGCTGCCAGCTTGGAGGGCTTTAAGAGGGGAGTGGACATGTTCATGGAGGAGAGGGGTATTCATGGCTATTGGTTGGAATGGATGCTGGTCATGCTGCATACCTGTTCTCTCCAGGATCAGAGGAGCATGCCTATTATTTTGGGTGCGGTGGAACACAGGCAGGATAACACTGCTGCAGTCGCCTTGTTTGTGGGCTTCCTAGAGGCACCTGGTTGGCCACTGTGTGATCAGACTGCTGGACTTGATGGGCCTCCGGGGTCTGATCCAGCAGGGCCTTCCTTGTGCTCTTATGGCCACTATCCAGGCCTGACCCTGCTGGGCTCCTGAGCCACCCGGGGCCACCCAGGCCGGGGCTCCGGTTTTCTGCAGAGGCGGTTTTTTTTCCGGTAGCGGAGAAACGATTAAATCTTGAAACGGTTTAAACCGAATCGACTCCTCTCCCCTCCCCCTCCCCCTCCCCCCCGGAGAACCCTCGCGAGAGCAGCTTTTCTCTCTCCCAAGGTGGGAAACTTTTCCCACTCCCTCCCTCCCGTGACTGACTTACTTGCGAGTAGACCGCCCCAGGATCCGGCTGCAGGGCTTTGGCCCGCTGACGCGCCTCTTCCCGCACACTGCGGCAGTTCGGGAGCAAAGCCGTGCCCCGCCCCCTACCCCGGAAACGGAGCCTTCCCTCTTCGCCGCCCTTCCTCGCTCGGCCGCTCTAGCCAACAGCTCGCTCGGTTTAACCCCTTCGGTGCTGCAGAGGAAGGGGGGGAAAGGGCCTCCCGCTCTTTCCATGAGGAATCCGCAGCCAGAGCCGGGTGGTGGGAGCGGGTTCCGGCCAGGCTGCAGCTCAGAGACGCCCTGTGCAGCTCAGTGGGATTGCTCGGGAGTAAGTCCGCACGGGGTGGCGGTGCTGGGGGATCCCCGGCTGTTCAGCCGTCTCAGGCAACGGCAGGGCTGAGATGGGGAAAAGGAAATTAACGCCAAGTCCAGCCAGATCACGCCAAGCGATCCGGAGCGGGTCTCCCCGGAGCCCTTCGGGAAGGTCTGAGTTCTCCTGTCGGATCCCCGTCGCCAGACGGCCAGACAGGGTCGTCTAAGAAGCAGTTGGTGCGGGAAGCATCGGGTGCAGAGCAGAAACGTCCAGGGCAAGTTCGCAGTGGGTCGCCCTGTTAGTCTGTCTGTCTGTCTGCAGCAGCAGAAAAGGGCCAGAGTCCAGCAGCACCTGAAAGAGTAATAAGAATATATTTTCTGGCGGGGCGGGAGCTTTCGTGAGCTGTGGCTACCAGAAAATATTTTTGTTAGTCTTTCAGGTGCTTCTGGACTCTGGCCCTTTTCTACTACTGCAGACAGAAGTGAGCTGTGGAAATTTCCTACACACTTGACACTGAGAGACACTGTCCTTCAGTGTTACTCCTCTGAAGATGCCTGCCACAGCTGCTGGCGAAACGTCAGGAAAGAAAATACCAAGGCCATGCTTACACAGCCCGGATAACCTACAAGAACCAATGATATACAGATGGTTTTTAACACCGAAAAAGCTGGCAATGGTATACAAATCGATGTCTCCAAAGTGTTGGAAGTGTAACAAAGAAGTAGGTTCTTTCCATCAGATGTGGTGGACTTGTGACAAAGCTAAAATCTTTTGGGATAGGATTTACAATGAAATAAGACTGATTATACAAAGCAACATACCCAAAACACCTGAGATGATGTTACTAAGTAGGATACCTGACTCTATATTAACTAAGTCTTAGAGATGAGGGGAGGGGGTTTGCCATTGCCTGACTCTGCACAGCAGCCCTGGTCTTCCTACCTTGAATCTCAGAAGAAAGAGTCAGTTCATAGAGTAGGGGGTAAGTGAGGGTGGGGAGGAGGTAGTTGTGGATTTCCTGCATTGAGCAGGGGGTTAGACTACATGACCCTGGTGGTCCCTTCCAACTCTATGATTTGACATTTGCGCGCATATAATAGCCAAATAAGGCTAAAAGAAAGTGGACTTGGTAAACATGTGATCGTTTTGTGAACATTGTATGAAAGACCTGAGAGGGTGGGTGTGCATTAGAATGGGGGTGTTTATAACCCTGACTTCACCTTTCTTTGAACAAAGCGTTTTTAAAACCTTTTTCTCTATTTCTGGAGTCTAACTGGTTGTATAAATTGGGAGGGATATATACAGCAGGTCAAGAGCCTAGCCTATTTGAACTACATCCTTCACAGATTATAAAGAAGTACTGCTATATATAATAAACTGATGATGACAATGACATCCTTTATTGACAAGAACAGAGGGCCCCAATAGGTGCCCGTGGGTACCATGGTGCCCACCGACAACTTTCCTCGTGCCCAAGTGTTTTTAGTAAGTGGGTGGCGCAAGATCAGGATTTCACCCAGCCGTACAGATTTTTTTTAAAAAATGTTGCTTTGGCAACAGCTGCCACCACAACACAAGGATCATCACTGTGTGACTGAATGTAGGTTGTGGCAGCCATTTCGTGGCTGTGCCCACTACACTGTACCAGAATTCCAATGGTGCCCTCAGACCCAAAACGGTTGGGGACCCCTGGACTATCATGTTCCTGAGGTTGAGTGTCTGCACTTGTGTCTTAAAAGCTAGTTTACTGATAATAACTGTGAGGCAATCTGAACACTTTACACCTTTTCTGCACTATATTTGCATTGTCCCTACTGAAACGCAGTTGGGTATTCATGGAAGGATCTGTGGTGTGGAACAAGACGTAAACTAAGGTGAGCCTGGAAGAAGAGGGGCAAATTGTCCCCAGAACAAAACCCCCACTTAGAACTAGAGCATACCAATGTTAAGAAAAGCCCTGAGCAGGAGTCTGTTTTGTCCAGCATCCTGTTTCATAAACAGGACGCAGGAGCCGAGGCCTTCCCCAGATGATGCTTCCTGGCACGGGGTATTCAGAGGTTTTTCTCTCTGATTATGGCAGGTGCCCCCAACCTTTTTTGAGCCTGCGGGTACCTTGGCAATTCTGACACGGGGGTGGGTGCAGCAAAAAAACAAAAAACCCACACAATATCAAGCAGCTGGGATTTACAGTATTAGAATTAGTATTAGAATTATTCCCCAATAATCTTAGAATTATTTTTCAACACTCATAGAATACATAAAGCTTAAAACAAGCTGGATTTCAGATTATGGTCTCTTTTATTCATACGTTTTTAAAATTTTCACGCTACATACTATACAATAAACATACAATACATTCAATAACATATTTACTACCTACCATAATAAAAACATAACCACTAACAGTGCGCCAAAATATAACCTCACATACTTTACCAGGGTGTAATTAAAACATTTAATTTCATTACGAGTTCATCTAAAATGAAAAATGTACTGCTCATTACTAACAGCCTTATTATACTAATAATAGTAATCTTACAATCATAATATTTATGCTCTTATCTTTATCTCATATTTTACCGCCCCTGTACCTCAACAATTTTTATGTGTTATCCCTGGAGGTGATTAATCATCTCAGAGACCTACACATAGACATCCTTGTCAGATACAAATGGTTTTAAATTAAGGATGCTGGCTGTTTAGGTTTATTCCTGTATATATCTGCTACCCTCAACTTGTCTATTTCATCATAGGATTTGAACATAAGGCCATGCTGGATCAAACCTAGGCCCATCAAGTCCAGCAGTCTGTTCACACAGTAGCCAACCAAATGCCTCTAGGAAGCCCACAAACAAGACCAACTGCAGCAGCATTACCTTGCCTGTGTTCCAAAGCACCTAATATAATAGGCATGCTCCTCTGATCCTGGAGAGAACAGGTATGCATCATGACTAGTATCCATCTTTACTAGTAGTCAAGAATACCCCCTCTCCTCCATGAACATGTCCACTCCCCTCTTAAATCCTCCCAAGTTGGCAGCCATCACCACATTCTGGGTCAAGGAGTTACACAATTTAACTATGTGATGTGTGAAGAAATGCATCCTTTTATTGGTTTTGAATCTCTCACCCTCCAGCTTCAGCAGATGACCCCAGCTTCTCCATGGAAAAAAGAAATGTTTTTGCAGTTTTGCTGATGTCAGAAAGAGTTCAGTTGGCAGATACCTAAAATAGCAAGTTTCACAGAGGAGGGCAACTGCTAAAAAGACCCTTCTTTGCGTAACTACTTTCTGAGCCTCCAGCACCTGGGCGTTTGAATATCCTCATCAGAATCAACTTATGAGGATTCTCTGAGGAATGTGAAGGTCAGATCTCTTCCTCAAACTCTCGCCACATACTCAACATTTATGAAGTTTCTCCTCTGCTTGGATTCCTCAATGCTGAAGGAGAAAGCCAACAGGAGCTGAGAAGCATCCAGTTTGGGCAGACTTGTAAATGGACAAAGGGAAAATTGCTTCTGATTGTCCACACAGGAATAAGGTAGTCATGAAAGAAGATGGTAAAGTAAAGCAAGATAGCCACTTAATGATGCCCAAGGGGAAATGCAAGGCAAGTCGAGAGAGACAGTGTAGAGGCGTTTCTATGCTAATGCTAGAAGCCTCCAAGTGAAAATGGGGGAGTTAGAGTGCATGATTTCAAAGATAAAAACAGACCTGGTTGAAGGGAAAGAACCAGTGGAATACAGTCGTCCCTGGATACAAACTCTATAGAAATGACGGGGATATCAAGGAAGGCATAGTGTCTATTAAACTAGGAACCATATAAAAAGCAAACTTGTCCACAGAATCCTTTTGGGTGATGATTCCAGGACCCAAAAGTAATTTTATACTGGGGACATTCTACTGACCCCCTGACCAAAAGGCTCAGGGTGATTTATAGGTGGAGAAGATCCCAGGTTCAATCCCCAGCAGAAAAAAGCATCCAAAATGATCAGGGGGCTACAGCAACTGCCCTATGAAGAGTGGTTAAAATGCTTACGGCTGTTTAACAGTGAAAGAAGGTCGTTAAGGACAGACATGATAGGTCTATAAAATTATGCATGGTATGGAGAGCGTGGACAGGGAGAAGCTTTTCTCCCTCTCTCATAATACTAGAATGTGGGGTCATCTGCTGAAGATGGACGGTGAGAGATTTAAAACATAACAGGAAGTATTTCTTCACATAACGCATTGTTAAATTGTGAAACTCCCTACCCCAAGATGTGATGATAACTGCCAACTTGGAAGGCTTTAAGAGAAGAAGAGTTGGCTTTCATATGCCAACTTTCTCTACCACTTAAGGCAAAATCAAACTGGCTTACAATCATTTTTGTTCCCCTCCCCACAACAGACACCCTGTGAGGTAGGTGGGGATGAGAGAGCTCTTCAGAGAACTGTGACTAGCCCAAGGTCACCCAGCTGGCTTCATGTGGGAGTGGACATGTTCTTGGAGAATAGGGCTATTAATGGCAACTAGTAAAAATGGATACTGGTCACGATGCAAACCTATTCTCTCCAGCATCAGAGGAGCATGCCTATTATATTAGGTGCTGTGGAACACAAGCAGGATAATGCTGCTGCAGTTGTCATTTGTGCGCTTCCTGGAGGCACCTGGTTCGGCAGAATGTCTTTTCTTATGTTTTTATGATATATGAGTTGGTCTTAAATTTCCTTCCACCCTCAGAGCCCATCTTTCCTTTCTGCCCTTGGGATCTATTACAGGCTTCAAACATGGCATAAGCTTTTTCCAGAGTCCCAGCATTTACACTATTTCCCTCCACACATGGTTAGGTTTGTCTGCAGAGGAAACCCTTTACAAGAGATTATATGGCTTCAGACCCTTCTATGGTCTGAGGTTGTCTTTGTGATATGAAATAAGAGAAAACCTCTTTTCCCAGACTAAGCAGTTACATGATTCTTCCTTATCTTGGGTTGTGGATTCTATTGAAAATTACCGCTCTGACTGAATTTCTTTCCACACAAGGAGTGTTTTCAAAAGGTGGCTCCGTTGTTGAAGATTGCCACTCTGATTAAATCTCTTTCCTCACTCTGAGCATTCAAATAGCTTCGCCCCTGTGTGGGTTCTTTGGTGCCGTTGAAGACTGTGACTGTGACTGAATCTCTTTCCACACACTGAGCAATCAAATGGCTTCTCCCCTGTGTGGATTCTTAGATGCTCTTGAAGACCGCCACTCTGACTGAATCTCTTTCCACACTCTGAGCATTCAAAAGGCTTCTCCCCTGTGTGGGTTCTTAGATGCGTTTGAAGACTGCAACTCTGACTGAATCTCTTTCCACACTCTGAGCATTCAAACGGCTTCTCCCCTGTGTGGGTTCTTAGATGCCCTTGAAGACTGCCACTGTGATTGAATCTCTTTCCACACTCTGAGCATTCAAACGGCTTCTCTCCTGTGTGAGTTCGTAGGTGCTTTTGAAGATTGCCACTGCAACTGAATCTCTTTCCACACTCTGAACATTCAAAAGGCTTCTCCCCTGTATGGGTTCTTAGATGCTCTTGAAGAAGGCTACTGCAACGCAATCTCTTTCCACACTCTGAGCATTCAAAAGGCTTCTCCGCTGTGTGGGTTCTTTGGTGCTTTTGAAGACTGCCACTGAGACTGAATCTCTTTCCACACTCTGAACATTCAAAAGGCTTCTCCCCTGTGTGGGTTCTAAGATGCTCTTGAAGATTGGCACTGCGACTGAATCTCTTTCCACACTCTGAGCATTCAAAAGGCTTTTCCCCTGTGTGGGTTGTTTGGTGCTTTTGAAGACTGTCACTGTGACTGAATCTCTTTCCACACTCTAAGCATTCAAATGGCTTCTCCCCTGTGTGGGTTCTTAGGTGCTGTTGAAGATGGCCACTGCGACTGAATCTGTTTCCACACTCGGAGCATTCAAAAGGCCTCTCCCCTGTGTGGGTTCTTAGGTGCTGTCGAAGATGGCCACTGACACTGAATCTCTTTCCACACTCTGAGCATTCAAAAGGCTTCTCCCCTGTGTGGGTTCTTAGGTGCTGTTGAAGATGGCCACTGCGAATGAATCTCTTTCCACACTCTGAGCATTCATAAGGCTTCTCCCCTGTGTGGGATCTTAGATGCTCTTGAAGACTGCCACTCTGACTGAATCTCTTTCCACACTCTGAGCATTCAAATGGCTTCTCCCCGGTGTGAGTTCTTTGATGCACTTGAAGTTGGCTACTGCAACTCAATCTCTTTCCACACTCTGAGCATTCAAAAGGTTTCTCCCCTGTGTGGGTTCTTTGGTGCTTTTGAAGACTGCCACTGAGACTGAATCTCTTTCCACACTCTGAACATTTAAAAGGCTTCTCCCCTGTGTGGGTTCTTAGATGCTCTTGAAGATTGCCACTGCGACAGAATCTCTTTCCACACTCTGAGCATTCAAAAGGCTTCTCCCCTGTGTGGGATCTTATATGCTCTGCAAGATGACTCCTCTTACTGAATCTCTTTCCACACTCTGAGCATTCAAATGGCTTCTCCCCTGTGTGGGTTCTTAGATGCTCTTGAAGACTGCCACTCTGACTGAATCTCTTTCCACACTCTGAGCATTCAAAAGGCTTCTCCCCTGTGTGGGTTCTTAGGTGCTGTTGAAGATGGCCACTGCGACTGAATCTCTTTCCACACTGTGAGCACTGAAAAGAGTTCTCCTTTGCATGCATTTGTTGGTGTACAAGGAGCTGTGATCTGTATCTGAAGTACTTTCCACACTGAAAGCATTTATGTGCCCTCATTAGATTATGTTTTGGGGAAAGTGCATTACTGTTTCTTCCATTAGAGAACATCTTTCCACTCTCCGAGCAGATCAACGGCTTCTCTCCTGAATGAATCTTTTGGTGTAGAAAAAGGTCTGATTTCTGTGAGAAGCTCTTGCCACAGGCTGAGCAGGTAGAATGTTTCTCTCCTGCATGTGTTCTTTGATGTTTAAAGAGCTTTTTTCTGCAAAGGAAGCTCTTTCCAAACTCCGAGCGTTGATGGGTCTTCTTTCCTCGGTGCATTTGCAAATGGATATCACACTGGGTTTGTTCTGAGAAGTTCATTCCACACTCCAAGCACTTATATGCTTCCTCCACCATGTGGATTAGTTTACGGAAATCCTGCCCTTGGCCAGGAATGGCTTTGTCCCTCTTCTCCACCATATGACTCCCTTTCTGCCTCTTAGGTCTGCCTTGATTCTTGATGTTTCCTTTCTTATCTTCATTCTGGACTTTATCTGGCAATACTTGATGTGGTTCCTCATGGCCCCCATTCCACTGATCATCCGCTGCTGGAATAAAAAGAGAGATCCCATTAGCACCCACTCAAGCAAGTCTAACCTTCCCTTGAAGTTAATTCACAGTGGGTAGCCGTGTTAGTCTGTCTGCAGTAGTAGAAAAGGGCAAGAGTCCAGCAGCACCTTAAAGACTAACAAAAATATTTTCTGGTAGGGTATGAGCTTTCGTGAGCCACAGCTTCCTTTGAAGTTTCATCCATGCTTAAACATTGTAGTGGCTTTTTCCTGCTGTACGTTGAGGTGTATTTTAACAGACACTTGAAAGGGACACAAAACGCTGATGCATCAGAAAGGCTTCGTTTGCAGTTTAACAATTTATACAGCTCCTCACCTGAGTGAATTCTTTGATGTGAAGTAAGGGCTGGTTTCCGACTGAAGGTTTTTCCGCACTCCACGCATGCATATGTTTCTCTCCTGACGGAATTTACCTCTTAGAAACAACACTGAAGATCTTTCCAAAAGCCACATTTTTATTGTCCCTGGAGCAGATTCTCTGGTTAGCTCAGAAGCCTTCGTTCCTTCTTGTTTTGGTTGACCTTTCTTCGTGGACTGGGATTTCACGGAAGCCCCCTACTTGAGACGGAATCTGCTTATCCCTCCTCTTGTCTGTGTGGCTTCCCTCCTGCCTCAGTGGTCCTTCTCCATAGTTTCCTTTGGAGTCTTCATTCTTGACTTCTTCCAGTAGAAAAGAGCAAGAGTCCAGTAGCACCTTAGAGACTAACACAATTTCTGGCACATAAGATTTCCTGAGCCACACCTCACTTATTCAGATACCCATCTCACGAAAGCTCAGACCCTGCTACAAATTTTGTTTGTCTTTAAGGTGCTAGTGGACTCTTGCTCTTTTCCACTGCTCCTTAATGGGTGTGCATTTCCTTCATCAGACCTTCTTCCTCTCCCAACTGAGCTGCTGGTCAAACCTCTTCCCCAGCCAGGCCCACCCCGCATTGTAAAAAAATGTCCCATACTCCCCACATGTACTTTAAAGAAAAAAGTGGAAAATAATAGTTCCCTCACTGGTCACATTTGACTTGTCATGCAACTCTTTTGATTCTCTGCTCTTGATGATTAAATAGACGAGGAGAGAGTTCTGAGAGAACTGTGTCTGGCCCAAGGTCACCTAGTAGGCTTCAGGTGGAATAGCGGGGAATCGAACCTGGTTCTCAAGATTACATTAAAGATTGAAGCCCACAATCCAGTGTAAGAGGGACGGATGCATTCCAGATCACAGTCGGAGGGGATGACTGTAATTCCATCTGGGGAACATCTGTGTTGTAATGGTTGGCAACTGAGCAATTAGGAGGTGGTCACTTCCAGAGTTTTCCTGAGGCCCTCTCAGTCACACTTTGACCTCAGGTCAGGACACTGGCTTGGGTGATGGCCACAACACTGGCCTCAGGTGCCCCTGGGCCAGCCAGGTGGCTTGGGTCACTACTCGGCCATGGAGAATATCACTTTTGCTGTCACACCTCCACCTCGACGCTCCCACAGGTAAGCAAGTGGCTGGGCAGGACTCAAAATGATCTATTGCTGTTGTTCAATATTTTGATCCATGCTTCATCCCAATGGCACTTTTATCAAAACAAAAACATAGGTAGCCAGAAATAGAATGCCATATATGTATAATGTTTGGCCACAAATATAAAAAAGTCCAACAGAGTTATATATAGTAAAGAAATATTTCTGTGTCCAAGCTTCAACATAATAATACAAGCATATAACCATCATCTACTCTAATCTCACCTTAGATTCCTATACTGAATGCTAAATAGTGCCAGTACTGACGTGCTGTTCTCCTACAAAATATAATTTATTGCATAAAAATTAAGAGCGCTAAAAATGATTGCTAATCAAATAAAAACTATTATGTTATTATAGGTTTGTGCCCTTTATTCTGTCAGTGAGCTAAAACTATAATCTTCAGGTACTGAGTGTTTGACGTTCTACATTATGGCCTTTAAAAAAAACAAAGGGAAGAGTTTAAAGCAGATGAAAATGTATCATATAGAGGTTGCCATTTCATCTTAAAGTCATCTATTGTGTTCCTTTTCATCAAATGTGTTAACTTTGACATCGAGGCAAAATCAAATAGTTTATTAGTCCATTTAGTCATATTCGGAATCAAAGAGGTTTCCCAGTATTTTGCATATAAAATTATGGCAGCGGTAGTCACATATTCAAAACGTTCTATGTGTGCTGAGCTTACTTGGGAGGATATGATACCCAACAACATGTGTGTGGTTGTGCAGTTTTGTATATACGTATGTTTTTGATTTAAGTAGGTGCATGGCAGAATTCAGATGGAACTGAAGAAGTCTGAGGACGAAACGGACAACTTCTAGAAGACAGTCTTTTATCCTGTTCTTTGTTCAAATTGCAAAATTGTTCTGTGACCATATCAATCATAGAATCAAGGAGTTGGAAGGGACCAGCAGGGCCATCAAGTCCAACCCCCTGCACAATGCAGGAAACCCACAACCACCTTCCCCCTCCACACCCCTAGTGACCCGAAGATGGCCAAGATTCCCTCCCCCTCATCATCTGCCTAAGGTCACAGAACCAGCACTGCTGACAGATGGCCATCTAACCACTTCTTAAAAACCTCCAGGGAAGGAGCGCTTACCACCTCCCGAGGAAGCCTGTTCCACTGAGGAACCGCTCTGTTAGAAAATTCTTCCTAATGTCTAAACGGGACCTCTTTTGATTTAATTTAAACATGTTGGTTCTGGTCTGACCTTCTTGAGCAACAGAAAACAACTCGGCACCCTCCTCTATATGACAGCCCTTCAAGTACTTGAACATGGTTATCATATCCCCTCTCAGTCTTCTCCTCTTCAGGCTAAACATACCCAGCTCCTTCAACCTTTCCTCATAGGACTTGGTCTCCAGACCCCTCACCATCTTTGTTGCCCTTCTCTGGACATGTTCCAGCTTGTCTACATCTTTCTTAAATTGTGGTGCCCAAAACTGAACACAGTACTCTAGCTGAGGTCTAATCAGAGCAAAGTAAAAATATTGTCGAAGGCTTTCACAGTCAGAGTTCATTGGTTCTTGTAGGTTATCCGGGCTGTGTAACCGTGGTCTTGGAATTTTCTTTCCTGACGTTTCGCCAGCAACTGTGGCAGGCATCTTCACAGTAGTAACACTGAAGGACAGTGTCTCTGTCCTTCAGTGTTACTACTCTGAAGATGCCTGCCACAGTTGCTGGTGAAACTTCAGGAAAAAAAATTCCAAGACCACGGTTACACAGTCCGGATAACCTACAAGAACCAAAGAGCAGAGTAAAGCAATACCATCACTTCCCGTGATCTGGACACTATACTTCTGTTGATGCAGCCCAAGACTGCATTTGCCTTTTTAGTTACAGCATCACACTGCTGACTCATGTTCAGTGTTTGGTCTACTAAGACCCCAAGATCCTTTTCACACACACTACTGCTCAAACAAGTCTCCCCCATCCTATAATTATGCATTTGATTTTTCCTACCTAAATGCAGAACTTTACAGTTCTCTTTGTTGAAGTGTATTTTATTAGTTCTAGCCCATTTTTCCAGCCTGTAAAAATCATCCTGCATCTTGGCTCTGTCTTCTACTGTATTTGCTACCCCTCCCAATTTAGTATCATTTGCAAATTTAATAAGCACCTCCTCTATTCTTTCATCCAAATCATTTATATAGACGTTGAACAACACAGGGCCCAGCAGAGATCCCTGAGGAACTCCACTAGTCACTTCTCTCCAAGTGGACGAGGAACCATTAACTAGCACTCTTTGGGTACAATCTGGCAACCAGTGGCAGATCCATCTAATAATAATAGGATCTAACCAACTTGTCATCTAAAATACTATGTGGAACCTTATCAAAAGCCTTACTGAAATCTAGATAAACTATGTCTACAGCATTCCCCTGATCCAGCAAGGTAGTAACTTTCTCAAAAAAGGAGATAAGATTAGTCTGACACGACTTATTCTTGAGAAACCCAAATGTTTGTATTCTAAATATAACTCTGTTGGAGTTCTTTATATTTGCAGCCAAACATTACACATATATGGCACTCTAATTATGGCTACCTAGGTTTTTGTTTTGATTAAGGTTCCTTTTTTAACATAGTGGTACTTCATTTGGATTGGTGTCATCCCAATGGCAGCCATTTGCACAAACAGCACCTATGAAAGAGCCTTACCCAGAGAGGCCACGCTCCCATAGTTCTCCCTCATGACTTCCTTGTATAGAGCTCTTTGGCCTGGATCCAGCAGGGCCCACTCTGCCTCAGTGAAATGCACGGCCACCTCCTCAAAGGAAACCGGAGACTGAAAGGAAAAGCAGATTCCCTCGTCAGAGATCAAGCCAGGCAGAGAAGGCACTCTAGAAGGGGGCAATCTGGGAGGGTGCAGGATGGAAAACCTGGCATGGGTAAATGGAGTGGTGTTCAGGGCCTCTTTCACTCGAACACCCTAGCAGCAACTGCAAGAGAAACACTCTTCCCCTCCCCCCGAGAAAGGAAGGGGGACTCAGGTGTCCCCAGCTCATCTTCCCTACCTGGACCAGAGGTGAAGCAGCAGCTTTCACAACTTCGCAAAGTTGACGGCTTAATAGCATCTCTCCACTGCCTGCGAGGGAGACAACGGAGGAAGGAAGAATGTTAGCCTAGACTTACTATTTCATTTACTTGTCCGAATCCTGCTTCACACACAGCCATTTCCAAGGTGTGCCGTCAACTCACAGCTGACTTTTGGCGACCCCATACAGTTTTTCATGGCAAGAGACATGCAGAGGTGGTCTGCCGTTGCCTGCTTCTATCTCACCCTTGGTGTTCCTTGGAGGTTGCCCATTGAAATACTAACCGGGGCCATCCCTGCTTAGCTTCTGAGATCTGATGAGATCAGGCTAGCCTGGGGAGATCCAGGTCAGGGCATGTATTATGCATACTCAAGAAAATTCACAATGATTTTTTAATAAATGGTGGGAGAAGTGGAAGAGAAGCACCAGAGACCCATGAGCCTTGGGCTACTCTTAAATGCTGCTGACAGTATTCAGACTTCTTTGAGACTTGACATTTTCCCTGTGAAATCTGGAGCTCAAAAACATGTCAGCAATTCCGCTGGATCATACTAAAGGCCATTCTCCCGATGAGCTGGCACTGGTGGGGGGAAAAAGAGGGGACAGAAATGAGGTTGCACAACACGGCTATGTCACATCAGTCCAAAAGACCAGACATGACTGATGCGAGAAAATCTAAGTTCGTTGTGTATGGACTTCTCTCTGCCTGCTTCACTTACCAGAAAGCAACCCAGAGAGATCCGGATAGAAAAGGACCTTGCATACAGAGAAACATTCTTACACAATCATTCTTAAACAGCATTCAAGCCATATGAGCAGTATTGAACTTACAAAAAGAATATGAAGCAAAGGAGAAAGCAATATTTAACATATTAAATATGTATTTATTTAACATATTAAATAAATATATTTATTTAACATATTTAATATTTAATATTTAATTTAAATTTAATATTTATATGGCAGCACTTTACAAACGTATACATACTGACAGACATACAGATAGAGAGGCCTTTGGGTCACTTCCAGAGAGAGAGACAGAGATGGCAACCATTCAAAGGGTCTGTGGTATCTCCGTGGAAGGACAAAGAAAGGATATTTGGACTGTCCTTTTTATAAGCTGGATCATCAGGAGAGGGTCTCAAATGACCCCTCCCTATCACATTCTTTAGGAAATGGGTTTTCACAAATCATGACTAAAATTGTTTAGAAATATCTTGTTCCATAATACCGTAATTCTTTCAGTGTCCGGGTCTGATATCTGATTGTCCTGTCTATCAGTCAATGTTCCAAAACAAGAATCCTTCCTTAGGTGGACAGATAATTTGTTATCTGTTTTAATGACCGTAGTGTTATAAACATAAATTTGGGGCATCTGATGTGCTGTGGGTCATTAACTGTTAGCAATGCAAATCTCCTGTTACTTTCTAAGGTCAGGGACCTAATGGAAAAGTTGGGGTCAGCTAAAAGGGCTGCTTTCTGAAAGTCAGGTTTTTGTGTGACTTACAGGTTATAATGTTAAGGTATGCATGTGGTTATTTTTGTTAACCCAAACTCATTTAATATAAGCTAATATGTTTTATATGAACTAATGTTCAATACACAAAAATTCTCGCGACAATGACTTTAGCACCTCTGAAAACTCTAGGGTAAAATCAATGTGCTCCCACAACATTTGCATCCAGGATTTTGGCTGGATGCGACATCAACGTCACATGAATCTGTCTAATACCCCTTCAGGTGAGTGACCATCACTACATCCTGTGACACAGAGTCCCACAAGCTCACTCTGCATTGGGTGCAGACATATTTCCTTCCTCTACCCAACAACTTCACTATGTGCCCCAATCCCATCCAGCCACAAAGCACCCTTACCATGTGAGAGGGCATCTGGGGCATGCTCTTGGACCTCAGCCTGCTGCCCTGCCTCCAACAGACCTCCTTCTGCCTCAGAAAATGTTGCTTCCATCTTCAAGGAAGATTCCGGCATCTGAAAGAACAGCAAGGGAGACAGGTAAGGAAAGCATGGAACGGGCTGAGGAGATGGATCCTGCCCCTCTCCCAGAATCTTCACCCCTGCATCAACCAACAGAGCTGCTTTAAGCACAGGGGCCAAAATCAAGGTTGGTGGTTTTCCCAGCCAAGTCAATTCTCTAGAGGTATTAATATCTGGAAGAGAAGCCTTAGGATAAAGTCGTTGCTTGAAGGGAGGGAAGGAAACCCCCTCACCTGCTCTGCCTGCCTCTTCTCCTCTGCCTGACTCAGGAGGAAACCTTCAGCCAGGGCCACCGCCTGGGAACTGGTGTCTGGCTCACATTCGCTGACCCAGCACTGCATTTCCTGGGGCAGGATGGTCAGGAACTGCTCCAGGATCACCAGGTCCAGCATCTGCTTCTTGGAGTGCTTCTCCGGCTTCAGCCAGTGCTTGCAAAGTCCATGAAGTTGGATGCAAACTTCTCGGGGCCCATCGGCCTCATGGTAAAGGAACTGCCGGAAACGTCGACTCTGGACATCTGCTGTCCTTGTTTCCTCAGGCAGGATCTCTGGCACAGTTCTTTCCCAGAATTCAGCACCACTCTCCACTTTCACGGGATGGGGACCTTCCTTTGACCTCTTGTCAATTCGAGGTCCTTCTGGGTCCTGCTGTTCCATCTCCTTCCCCTTCTCTTGGGTAGTCTCTGTGGAAAGATGCCCTTACTCTAGTGGCTATGAAGAAAGAGAGGAAAATATATCAAAAAGGCAGAAAGAGACCAAAAGAAAGCACACTTACATCACCTACCCTCTTGCCCCAGTAGATCAGAAGGAGCCTCATTGTCATCATTTGTGGATCAGGATTAATGTCATGGTGCTATATTATTTTCCATCTCAGGCTTTTGAATGAGATGCCTGTTTGGTCCTCAGGAAAGTAAACACCTATTGTGGAAGCTATGAGCTTGGCCTCCCATGTCTGGGGATCAGACTGTCGAGGGGCAACAGCTCTAAGTCAACTGCAGCCCGGGACAAAAGGACTGCTGATGGCTTAACCATGGCAGATCTCTCCCTCACGAGGCTCGAAGCATCAGGCAATAGCTCTGTCCAGCAGAGTGTGAGGGGAAGAGGTGTGTCTGACCTCCCTAGTGGAGGACAAAATGGATGCTGGGAGGAACAGGAGCAGGTG
Organism: Euleptes europaea; assembly: GCF_029931775.1. Taxonomy (NCBI): domain Eukaryota; kingdom Metazoa; phylum Chordata; class Lepidosauria; order Squamata; family Sphaerodactylidae; genus Euleptes; species Euleptes europaea. The sequence continues at coordinate 4,710,940 of NC_079316.1, forward strand.
GTGGGTAGGGGGTGGATCACTGGAAGAGCAGAAGCAAAGCATAAATGTTAACACAACACAGTAAACAATGCAAAATTACAGTGTAGGATCCAACTTACAACAAGCTATACACAGAGTATAGAACACAATTTCTAATGATTTGTCCAAGTAAGTTTGTGAATCATTGTATTCAGTGCTACCCTAGTCCGGAAAATCAGAAGAGGGGGTGTCTTTCTGACCTCCTCAGACAGGCCGCTCCACAATTGGGGGGGGGGGCACAACAGAGAAGTCACGTTCATGTTCAGTTGTTAATTTTGCCCATTTGCCAGTTGGCACCTGCAGAAGGCCCTCCTCAGATTAGTGAAGCTGTCGTGGCAGAGTACAGGGGGAGAGACGGTCTCGCAGATACCAAAGTCCAGGTACCATGAATGGCTTTCTGTGTGACAGCCAAACCAAATAACCAGTGCTCCCCCTGACCTGGATGGCCTCGGCTAGCCCGATCTCTTCAGCTCTAACACAGACACAATTGAGGCTGAGCCAATGCAGTGACTGCAGAGTGGGAATAACATGCATGCTACGTCCAGCTGCCGATAACAGTCAAACTGGGGCGTTCTGAACAAAAGGTAGTTTCTGAATGTATTTTGAAGAGAAACCAATGTGCAGTGCATTACAATCATCTAGTCTCAATGTCACCATGCCAGCGACCAGATCAGCCGTATCAAGGTAAGGGGCCATTTTTTTTCAGCTAGGCTAAGCTGGAAGAAAGCCTTTTTTTGCAACTGCATTACCTGATGCTCTAGCAATAATGCTGGGTCCAGTAAAAACCCGAGGCTGTTAACTGTGCCAGCAAGGGTCCGTTGAACCCCAACAAAAGGGGGCCGCATAATATCCTTCCAGACCTCCACCTTCCCAAGCAGCATTTCTTCTGCCATTCCTGGACTTAGATTCAGTTGGTTCGCACTTGGCTATTGAACCACAGCCACCAGGCGGCCATTTAGGATCTCTACTGCATTACCAGGAGAGTTGGAGAAGGATGTATAGAGCTGGGTCTCCTCAGCATATTCATGACAGCCAACCCCAAACTATGAATGATGTGGCCGAAGGGCTTTCCATAAAGATTGAAAGCATAGGAGATGGGATTGGGCCCTGTGGGACCTCCAAAGAATAGACAGAAGATGGTTTTTATACCCTGCTTATTTCTACCTTAAGACCCAAAGGGACTTACAATTGCTATCCCTTCCTCTCCCCACAACAGGCAGGTGGGGCTGAGAGAGGTCACCCAGCAAGCTTCACGCAGAGGAGAGAGGAATCAAACCCAGTCCTCCAGGATAGCTTCCACCACTCTTAACCACTAGACACCATGCTGTGGTAGGTCCCACGCCGATGAGAACTGATCTCCAAGGGCCATTCCTTGGTTCTGGTCCCCGAGGAGTGGTTTGAACCTGTCCAATGTGCAGCCCCCGATGCCTCCTTGTGCCCGCCAGCACCTCAACCAGACGGGCCAGCCCACTGTGCCAAAGGCAGCGGATCAATGCAGGAGGAGCAACGAGGAGGAGGGCCCATCTGTGACTCCTTTTAGAGGGAGGGCATCAACTCAACCCAGCAGGGCCGTCTCCCTCCCGCAGCCCGGTCTGGAAACCGGCTGGAAAGGGTCTGGAGCAGAGCAGTTTTCGAAGAACATCTGGAGTCGCTTGGCTGCTCCTCTCCCTACCAGTTGGGGAGATCAGAGACTGGGCGATACTGGGCTCCCCCCATTTTTCTGTCTGTGCAGAAAGTGCCCTCAACTCGCAGCCTGCTCGTGGCGACCCAGCAGCAGCAGCGGGGCTCCCAAGGCCAGAGGCGAGCAGAGGCGCTCTGCCATCGCCTGCCTCTGCACATGCACAGAGACCCCGGGGCTCCCTGGGGTGGACTCTGTGCCAAGGACTATCCAGGCTGGACCCTGCTGCGCTTCGTAAGTCCAGTGAGGTCGGGGCCATCTTGGGCCACGCGGGTCAGGGCTCCCTGTTTTTGTAGCAGACAAACGACATTTGTGAACGATGTACAACGAATCTCCCCCCCCCCTTGAGAAGACTCGTGAGAGCAGCAGAGATGGGGAAGCTCATCCCACTCCCCTCCAGGGACTTACTCGTGAGTAGACCGTAGTCCCAGGATCCCGCTGCAGGGCTTTCGCCTACCGATGCAGCATCTCTGAAGCCCTCCCCGTCCTCCTTCGCAACTCGGTGGCGGAGCCTCCCTCCTCCCTCAAGGAGCCTTTCCGCTTCCGCCCACCTTGTCCGGCCGCTCTAGCAAACAGCTCCGTCGCTTTAACCCCTTCGGTGCTGCAGAGGAGAGGAAGGGAGGAAGGGCCTCCTGCTCTTTGCAATGAGAATCGGCGGCCAGAGCCGGGTGCTGGGAGCGCATACTCCTGGAGAACTGGCCAGAGGGCAAAGGCTGGCCAGCTGCTGCTCCTCAGCCTCCCAAGGCTCCAGCCACTAAGCGCTGGTCGCCATTGGAAGTGATTTAGGGTGGGGATGACAGCCCCTGGGACCCCCAGAAATGTTCTGAGGTGGTGATGACAGATCACCAAGGGTAAATAAAAGCATGCTCTTTATGCTTTTTTATTTGTGAAATATTGTTCTGAAGTATCTGCAATGCATGCCACTGTTTTATGTGGAACCATTATGAGTTTAAAGTCTGTCCCCGCCTATTCCTGCTGTTATGTAATCCCAGGGATTGCATCATTGTGCATTTGTGCATCTCCGGGGGGTTTTCCTGGTTGTCTCTTGCCAAATCTGCTTGGCTGCAAATGTTTGAGAAAGATCTCAGCAAACCCTGGATGGCTGTAATGTGAGTACAATTTTGCCTGGCCAACCCACACAAAAGCCATCTTACCATCCCCTTTCCCGGAAGCAGTAGTTAACCCCCTCTGGCACTAGGGTTGGCAACCTTCAGGTAGTACCAGGAGATCTCCTGCTATTACAACTGATCTCCAGCCAACAGAGTACTGCTCACCTAAAGAAAATGGCCGCTCTGTGAACTGGACTCTACGGCATTGAAGTCCTTTCCCTCCCCAAACCCTGCCCTCCTCAGACTCTGCCCCCCAAAAACCCCTGTGATGGTGAAGAGGGACTTGGCAACCCTCTCTGGGACCGTGACTCTTTTTATCAGCACATGAACATCATTATATCGGTCTTCTGTTATAACGATGTATCTTACAGAATATCTTAATTTCCAGCTTTCAAAGTCTCTAGCCCTTTTCATAGCTGAGATATAAGGGGAAAACATATCTTCAACAATAGTAGATAGACACTTTTTAAAAAACGGAAGTTGGGAATTTGGAGAATTACATAAACACATTGTTATGTCATCATGAAATATTACAGAGGTTCTAATTGGCAAGTTAAGAATCATGGAACCATTTTGGCGAAATCTACACACTTTCCCGTATTATTTATTAAAATGTTAAGTATTTCATGCCACTGTACAATTTATTATTCAAGGTGGCGAACACTGAGTGTACTTCAAGCATCTGTCATTCCACCCCTGTGGCTGTCATCCCCACCTCAGAACACCTCTGAGGGTCCCAGGGGCTTTCAATCTCCTTGAGGGGCTGTCATCCCCCCTTCAGGACACTTCTCAGGGTCCCAGGGGCTTTCAAACCCCTGTGGGGGTCAGTAATCCCCCCTCAGAACAGTTATGGGGGTCCCAGGGGTTTTCATGCCCTCTTCAGAACAATTCTGGGGGTCCCATGGGCTTTCAATCCCCTTGAGGGCCCGTCATCACCCCCCTCAGAACGCTTTTTGGGGTCTCATGGGCTTTAATCCCCCCCTCAGAACATCTCTGTTATTATTTAATGTTTTCATTTAAAGATAAGGGTACGAAAAGGAAAAAGAAGGAGAGGAACAAGGGAATCCATCCTATGTTAACAAATCTATTGATATATAATCAAGTAAGTTCAAGCACATTTTAAATTTTCAAATATAAATTACCAAACATTGTCATTAATCTAATCTGGTTACATTTAATTAATTTTATTCTCCATTTTCTAACCACAAATTTGTCAACTAATTAGCTAACATATATGTATAAAATGGATGCCAGAAGACTTCTGAAGGACCCAGGGGCTTTCAATCCCCTTGGGGGGCTGTCATACCCCCTTCAGAACACTTCTGGGCATGCCAAAGGCTGTAATCCCCATCACAGAACACGTCTAGGGGTCGCTGGGGTTTTTCCCCTTGAGGGGTCTGTTAAGTCCGCGTGGGGATGACACACGAGTCCGAGACGGAGTTCCAACAACAACGCAGCTTTATTGATTTCAGCAATGAACAGACGGAACTGAGGAACTGTACAACCTGGCTCTGCTTATATGCACCCCTGGCCCCAGGTGGCCGCTCCCCCCGATCCGTGATAGGGGGAAAACAACCCCCAGGTCACCAATGGCATGACCTGGCTTAGGGCCAATGGGATGTGTTGGCTGTGGCCAATCATGTGAGCAGGGCTTAGGAGCCTTCGCCCAGGACTCAAGCTCCTGGGCTTCCTTCGATATGCTCTTAACTGATGCACATACATTACACCCCTCCCCCCTAAGTTAAAACACTCACGAGCACACAAAGTCTTTCAGGTGGCTGGGTCGTGTTCGTAACCGCTGCGACCTACGCGGTACCGGAACTGGCATTGTGGGTGCTGGGGCCGCGTCTGTGGCAGCGGTCGGCCCGGGTTCGCAGGAGGTGGGAGAAACGGCTTCCAGGAGCAATCTTTGCGTGCTGGCAGACAGGCGCTCTTCGCTCGGCTCGCTCTCCGCTGGCGCGGTTTGCTCCGGCACTCTGGGAAGCTCCAGAGCTTCTGTGGCAGCGACGCGGTCTGGCTCGTCAGCCAGTCGGCAGCGCAGCTGATCGATGTGTCGCCGGAGGACTCGACCCTCGGGGGTGGCAACCAGGTAGGATACCGGGCCGGTTGCGTCTTGCACGGTAGCCGGAATCCAGGCTGGGCCCATTCCATAGTTACGGGCATAGACGGGGGCATCCTGCTCTACGACCCATGGGGTTGCCAGTTCTTCTCGGTGGTGAGGGCGTTCCGTCGCAAGGTCGGGGTGTAGCCGGTCAAGTGGTGTTTTTGCCCGGCGGCCCATGAGGAGCTCTGCGGGGCTTTTTCCGGTGGCGGAGTTGGGTGTAGTGTGCTGGTACAGGAGGAATTCTGCCAGCCCCCTGTCCCAGTCGTTGCGCTCAATGTGCCGCATCGCTTCCTTGGTCGTGCGGACCATTCTCTCTGCCTGTCCGTTAGTGGCAGGGTTTGAACGGAGCTGAGGTCATGTGGCGGATTCCGTTTTTGGCCAAGAACCCTTGGAACTCCGCAAACGTAAATTGGGCCCCGTTGTCGGAGACCACCGTGTCTGGCAAGCCGTGGGTGGCAAAAAGCTTATGCAGTTCCCGAACCACCACTCGCGAGGTCATAGAGCCTATGTCAGCGACCTCCAGCCACTTGGAGTAAGAGTCCACCACGATCAGGAAAGTTTTGCCCTGGAACGGGCCCACAAAGTCTATGTGGAGGCGGGAACAGGGTTTGTGGGTGGACTCCCAATGGTGGGTCGGGGCTCGCGGCATCTCGGGCGACTCTTGGCACGGCTGGCAGCGGCTCACCCACTCCTCCACAGCAGCGTATATGCCCGGCCACCAAACGTAGCTCCTCGCCAGGGCCTTCATGCACACTATTCCCAGGTGGCAGGCATGCAGGGCCTCCAAGACCTTGGTGCGCAGTTTGGCTGGAACCACGACGCGGTTCCCCCAGAGTATACACCCCTTATTCAGCGAGAGTTCATGCTGCCGCGTGCAAAAGGGCTTAAATTTGCCCTCCGGCCTGGCAGCTGGCCACCCCTTCCCCACCCAGTTCAAAACGTGGGCGAGGGTGCAGTCCTTCGCTGTGTGAGCCGCAATGTCAGAGGAATGTAGGGGCGGTTCAGGCAGGATCTCCAGCAGCATGACATTGTAGGCCAGGGACGGGTCTGGGTCGGAGTCCTTGAGCAGCAAACGGCTGAGCGCATTGGCGTTCGCGATGCTGGACCCGGGACGGTGCAGTAGCCAGAAGTCGTAGGCGTTGAGAAAAATCGACCACCGGAGCATGCTGGGGGACAGGATTTGAGGCGTCTGTCGATCCGGCACGAACAACCCCAAAAGTGGCTTGTGGTCGGAGATGATGGAGAAGGGGCGGCCATAAACGTAGTCGTGGAATTTCTTCACGCCGGCCACGACGGCAAGCGCCTCCCGGTCGATTTGCGCGTAGTTCCTCTCCGCAGTGGAGAGGGTCCGGGAGTAGAAAGCAATCGGGGCCTCCCGACTGCCTGGCAGCTGGTGGCTCAGAACCGCTCCAACGCCGTAGGGTGAGGCGTCGCATGTTAACACAACGGGAAGCTTCTCGTCGAAATGGACGAGCAAGCTGGAGGGAGACAGGAGGGCTTTGGTAGCCTTGAACGCCCGTTGATGCGACTTACCCCATGCCCAGGGGAGGATTTGTCCAGGAGACAGTGGAGCAGCTCGGCAACCGACGCCTTGTTAGGGAGGAAGGCGTGGTAAAAGTTCAGCAGGCCGAGGAACAACTGGAGCTCCTGCTTGCTTTGGGGCGGCGGGGCGTTGTGGATAGCCTTGATCTTGGCGGGCGTGGGATGGATGACCTCTGCGTCGATCAAGTAGCCCAGGAACTCCACCTGTGGCATGCCCAGCTTGCACTTCTCTCGCTTGACCGTCAGCCCGGCATCTCAGAAACAGCGGAGCACCCGGCGGACGTGATCCAGGAGCTCGTCGTCGGAGCTTGCAGCGATCAAGACGTCGTCAAAGTACGGGACGATGCCAGGCAACCCCTTCAGGAGGTCTTCCATCAAATTCTGGAAGATGCCCAGGGCCGCGCTGACCCCGAACTGCAGGCGTGTCACCCGGAAGGCACCCCAGTGAGTAACAATTGTCTGTGCCTCGGCCGACTCAGGGTCCATGGGTAGCTGTTGGTAAGCCTGAGCGAGGTCCAGTTTGGCAAACACCCGACCCCCAGCGAGGGAGGCCAGGAGGTGGCTGACAACGGGCACAGGGTAGGCGTGCGGCTGCAGCGCCGTATTAATAGTACATTTGTAGTCTGTGCAGATGCGGACGTCACGAAGTGGTCACACAGCCTGTCGTTGAGGTCCGGGAACTCACAGGAATGGGCGGTCATGCGTAGTGCGGCAATATATGCAGCTGCAGATTCCGCTGGGTCCTGGTCCCGCAGGTGGAACGCCAAGCGGCGGGTGGCCCGAGTCACGGAGAATCGCAGGAGATTTCAGCGAGAGTGATTTCGGTAGCAAGCTGGACTGCCTACCAGCCTTCGTCGCCACTGTTAAGTCCACGTGGGGATTACACACGAGGTCGAGACGGAGTTCCAACAACAACGCAGCTTTATTGATTTCAGCAATGAACAGACGGAACTGAGGAACTGTACAACCTGGTTCTGCTTATATGCACCCCTGGCCCCCAGTGGCCACTCCCCCCTGATCCGTGATAGGGGGAAAACAACCCCCAGGTCACCAATGACATGACCTGGCTTAGGGCCAATGGGATGTGTTGGCTGTGGCCAATCATGCGAGCAGGGCTTAGGAGCCTTCGCCCAGGACTCAAGCTACTGGGCTTCCTTCGCTATGGTCTTAACTGATGCACATACATTACAGGGTCATCATCACCACCTGAAATGTCTGATTCCACCTGTCAAATCCCAAAACAACAGGCATCCAAACAGAGTCGTCTAAGAAGCAGTTTATATGGGAAGCATAAGCTGTAATGCAGCAACTTACAGGGAAAGGTAAGAGGAGTCAAGTGAAGGGAGAGCTGGAAGGTTGACACATAAACATCAGAAAGGCACCGTTGGGTACCAGGCAGAGCCTGGTTCCCATGAAAGATTACAGCTATCGCGCCGGGACGCAGACCGTCATAACAAACCTCCGAGCTACTCGACCTTTAGGCCAACTGCGCTCTCACACCACCTCAGAACACTTCTGGGGATACCAGGGGCTGTCATCCCCAGCCTATAAGTCTTCTGGGCATCTCAGGGGCTGTCATCCCCACCCGCGAAGTTTTCTTTGGGTCCACGGGGCTGTCATCCCCACCCTAGAACATGTCTGGGGGTTCCAGGGGCTTTCTGTCCCCTTGGGGATCTGTCATCACCACCTAAGAAGACCTCTAGGGGTCCCAGGGGCTGTCATCCAGACCCAAGAACACTTCCGGGGATCCCAGAGGCTTTCACTCCCCTTGAGGATCTGTCATCACCACCTAAGAAGACCTCTAGGGGTCCCAGGGGCTGTCATCCCCACCCAAGAACACTTCCGGAGTCCCAGAGGCTTTCACTCCCCTTGGGGATCTGTCATCACCACCTAAGAACACTTCTAGGGGTCCCAGGGGCTGTCATCCCCATCCTAAAACACTTCCAGGGGTCCCAGAGGCCTTTACTCCCCTTGGGGATCTGTCATCACCACCTAAGAAGACCTCTAGGGGTCCCAGGGGCTGTCATCCCCACCCAAGAACACTTCCGGGGGTCCCAGAGGCTTTCACTCATTCACAGGATCTGTCATCACAACCTAAGAAGACTTCTAGGGGTCCCACGGGCTGTCATCCCCACCCAAGAACACTTCCGAGGATCCCAGAGGCTTTCACTCCCCTAGAGGATCTGTCATCACCACCTAAGAACACTTCTAGGAGTCCCTGGGGCTGTCATTTCCACCCTAAAACACTTCCAGGGGTCCCAGAGGCCTTCACTCCCCTTGGGGATCTGTCATCACCACCTAAGAAGACCTCTAGGGGTCCCAAGGGCTGTCATCCCCACCCAAGAACACTTCCAGGGGTCCAAGAGGCTTTCACTCCATCAGAGGATGTGTCATCACCACCTAAGAAGACTTCTAGGGGTCCGAGGGGCTGTCCTCCCCACCCAAGAATACTTCCGGAGGCCCCAGAGGCTTTCACTCCCCTTGAGGATCTGTCATCACCACCTAGGAAGACTTCTAGGGGTCCCAGGGGCTGTCATCCCCAACCAAAAACACTTCCGGGGGTCCCAGAGTCTTTCACTCCTCTGGGGGATCTGTCATCACCACCTAAGGAGACTTCTAGGGGTCCCACAGGCTGTCATACCCACCCAAGAACACTTCCGGGGATCCCAGAGGCTTTCACTCCCCTTGGGGATCTGTCATCACCACCAAAGAAGACTTCTAGCGGTCCCAGGGGCTGTCATCCCCACCCAAGAACACTTCTGGGAGTCCCAGAGTCTTTCACTCCTTTAGAGGAACTGTCATCACCACTAAGAACACTTCCAGGGGTCCCAGGGGCTGTCATCCCCATCCAAGAACACCTCCGGGGGTCCCAGAGGCTTTCACCTTCCTTGGGGATCTGTCATCACCACCTAAGAGGACCTCTAGGGGTCCCAGGGGCTGTCATCCCTACCCAAGAACACTTCCGGGGGTCCCAGAGGCTTTCACTCCCCTTGAGGATCTGTCATCACCACCTAAGAAGACCTCTAGGGGTCCCAGGGGCTGTCATCCCCACCCAAGAACACTTCCGGAGTCCCAGAGGCTTTCACTCCCCTTGGGGATCTGTCATCACCACCTAAGAACACTTCTAGGGTTCCCAGGGGCTGTCATCCCCACCCTAAAACACTTCCAGGGGTCACAGAGGACTTTACTCCCCTTGGGGATCTGTCATCACCACCTAAGAAGACCTCTAGGGGTCCCAGAGGCTGTCATCCCCACCCAAGAACACTTCCGGGGGTCCCAGAGGCTTTCACTTCTTCACAGGATCTGTCATCACAACCTAAGAAGACTTCTAGGGGTCCCACGGGCTGTCATCCCCACCCAAGAACACTTCCGAGGATCCCAGAGGCTTTCACTCCCCTAGAGGATCTGTCATCACCACCTAAGAACACTTCTAGGAGTCCCTGGGGCTGTCATTTCCACACTAAAACACTTCCAGGGGTCCCAGAGGCCTTCACTCCCCTTGGGGATCTGTCATAACCACCTAAGAACACTTCCAGGGGTCCCAGGGGCTGTAATCCCCATCCAAGAACACCTCCGGGGGTCCCAGAGGCTTTCACCTTCCTTAGGGATCTGTCATCACCACCTAAGAAGACCTCTAGGGGTCCCAGGGGCTGTCATCCCTACCCAATAACACTTCCGGGGGTCCCAGAGGCTTTCACTCCCCTTGAGGATCTGTCATCACCACCTAAGAAGACCTCTAGGGGTCCCAGGGGCTGTCATCCAGACCCAAGAACACTTCCGGAGTCCCAAAGGCTTTTACTCCCCTTGGGGATCTGTCATCACCACCTAAGAACACTTCTAGGGGTCCCAGGGGCTGTCATCCCCACCCTAAAACACTTCCAGGGGTCACAGAGGACTTTACTCCCCTTGGGGTTCTGTCATCACCACCTAAGAGGACCTCTAGGGGTCCCAGGAGCTGTCATCCCCACCCAAGAACACTTCCGGGGGTCCCAGAGGCTTTCACTCCTTCACAGGATCTGTCATCACAACCTAAGAAGACTTCTAGGGGTCCCACGGGCTGTCATCCCCACCCAAGAACACTTCCGAGAATCCCAGAGGCTTTCACTCCCCTAGAGGATCTGTCATCACCACCTAAGAACACTTCTAGGAGTCCCTGGGGCTGTCATTTCCACCCTAAAACACTTCCAGGGGTCCCAGAGGCCTTCACTCCCCTTGGGGATCTGTCATCACCACCTAAGAAGACCTCTAGGGGCCGCAGGGGATGTCATCCCCACCCAAGAACACTTCCGGGGGTCCAAGAGGCTTTCACTCCTTCAGAGGATGTGTCATCACCACCTAAGAAGACTTCTAGGGGTCCGAGGGGCTGTCATACCCACCCAAGAATACTTCCGGAGGTCCCAGAGGCTTTCACTCCCCTTGAGGATCTGTCATCACCACCTAGGAAGACTTCTAGGGGTCCCAGGGGCTGTCATCCCCAACCAAAAACACTTCCGGGGGTCCCAGAGTCTTTCACTCCTCTGGGGGATCTGTCATCACCACCTAAAAAGACTTCTAGGGGTTCCAGGGGCTGTCATCCCCACCCAAGAACACTTCCGGGGGTCCCAGAGACTTTCACTGCCCTTGAGGATCTGTCATCACCACGTAGGAAGACTTCTAGGGGTCCCAGGGGCTGTCATCCCCACCGTAAAACACTTCCAGGGGTCCCAGAGGCTTTCACTCCCCTTGGGGATCTGTCATCACCACCTAAGAACCCTTCTAGGGTCCCAGGGGATTTCATCCCCACCCAAGCACACTTCCGGGGGTCCAAGAGGCTTTCACTCCCCTAGAGGATCTGTCATCACCACCTAAGAAGACTTCTAGGGGTCCCTGGGGCTTTCATCCCCACTCAAGAACATTTCCGGGGGTCCCAGAGGCTTTCACTCCCCTTGGGGATCTGTCATCACCACCTAAGAACCCTTCTAGGGTCCCAGGGGCTTTCATCCCCACTCAAGAACATTTCCGGGGGTCCCAGAGGCTTTCACTCCCCTTGGGGATCTGTCATCACCACCTAAGAACACTTCTTGGGTTCCCAGGGGCTGTCATCCCCACCCAAGAAGACGTCTGGGGGTCCCAGAGGCTTTCACTCCTTTAGAGGATCTGTCATCACCACCTAAGAACCCTTCTAGGGACCCAGGGGCTTACATCCCCACCCAAGAACACTTCCGGGGGTCCAAGAGGCTTTCACTCCCCTAGAGGATCTGTCATCACCACCTAAGAAGACTTCTAGGGGTCCCAGGGGCTGTCATCCCCACCCAAGAACACTTCCGGGGGTCCCAGAGGCTTTCACTCCCCTTGGGGATCTGTCATCACCACCCCAGAACACTTCTTGGGTTCCCAGGGGCTGTCATCCCCACCCAAGAAGACGTCTGGGGGTCCCAGAGGCTTTCACTCCTTTAGAGGATCTGTCATCACCACCTAAGAACCCTTCTAGGGACCCAGGGGCTTACATCCCCACCCAAGAACACTTCCGGGGGTCCAAGAGGCTTTCACTCCCCTAGAGGATCTGTCATCACCACCTAAGAAGACTTCTAGGGGTCCCAGGGGCTGTCATCCCCACCCAAGAACACTTCCGGGGGTCCCAGAGGCTTTCACTCCCCTTGGGGATCTGTCATCACCACCTAAGAAGACTTCTAGGGGTCCCAGGGGCTGTCATCCCCACCCAAGAACACTTCTGGGGGTCCCAGAGGCTTTCACTCCTTTTGAGGATCTGTCATCACCACCTAAGAACACTTCTAGGGGTCCCAGGGGCTGTTATCCCCACCCAAGAACACCTCCGGGGGTCCCAGAGGCTTTCACCTCCCTTGGGGATCTGTCATCACCACCTAAGAAGACCTCTAGGGGTCCCAGGGGCTGTCATCCCCACTCAAGAACACTTCCGGGGGTCCTAGAGGCTTTCACTCACCTTGAGGATCTGTCATCACCACCTAAGAACACTTCTAGGGTTCCCAGGGGCTGTCATCCCCACCCAAGAACACTTCCGGGGGTCCAAGAGGCTTTCCCTCCTTTAGAGGATCTGTCATCACCACCTAAGAAGACTTCTAGGGGTCCCAGGGGCTGTCATCCCCACCCAAGAACACTTCCGGGGGTCCCACAGGCTTTCACTCCCCTTGGGGATCTGTCATCACCACCTTAGAAGACTTCTAGGGGTCCCAGGGGCTGTCATCCCCACCCTAAAACACTTCCAGGGGTCCCAGAGGCTTACACTCCCCTTGGGGATCTGTCATCACCACCTAAAAAGACTACTAGGGGTCCCAGGGGCTTTCATCCCCACCCAAGAACACTTCCGGGGGTCCCAGAGGCTTTCACTCTCCTTGAGCATCTGTCATCACCACCTAAGAACACTTCTAGGGTCCCAGGGGCTTTCATCCCCACCCAAGAACACTTCCGGGGGTCCCAGAGGCTTTCACTCCCCTAGAGGATCTGTCATCACCACCTAAGAACACTTCTAGGAGTCCCTGGGGATGTCATTTCCACCCTAAAACACTTCCAGGGGTCCCAGAGGCCTTCACTCCCCTTGGGGATCTGTCTTCACCACCTAAGAAGACCGCTAGGGGTCCCAGGGGCTGTCATCCCCACCCAAGAACACTTCCGGAAGTTCCAGAGGCTTTCACTCCCCTTGAGGATCTGTCATCACCACCTAAGAAGACTTCTAGGGGTTCCAGGGGCTGTCATCCCAACCCAAGAACACTTCCAGGGGTCCCAGAGGCTTTCACTCCCCTTGGGGATCTGTCATCACCACCTAAGAACACTTCTAGGGTTCCCAGGGGCTGTCATCCCCACCCTAAAACACTTCCAGGGGTCACAGAGGACTTTACTCCCCTTGGGGATCTGTCATCACCACCTAAGAAGACCTCTAGGGGTCCCAGAGGCTGTCATCCCCACCCAAGAACACTTCCGGGGGTCCCAGAGGCTTTCACTTCTTCACAGGATCTGTCATCACAACCTAAGAAGACTTCTAGGGGTCCCACGGGCTGTCATCCCCACCCAAGAACACTTCCGAGGATCCCAGAGGCTTTCACTCCCCTAGAGGATCTGTCATCACCACCTAAGAACACTTCTAGGAGTCCCTGGGGCTGTCATTTCCACACTAAAACACTTCCAGGGGTCCCAGAGGCCTTAACTCCCCTTGGGGATCTGTCATAACCACCTAAGAACACTTCCAGGGGTCCCAGGGGCTGTCATCCCCATCCAAGAACACCTCCGGGGGTCCCAGAGGCTTTCACCTTCCTTAGGGATCTGTCATCACCACCTAAGAAGACCTCTAGGGGTCCCAGGGGCTGTCATCCCTACCCAATAACACTTCCGGGGGTCCCAGAGGCTTTCACTCCCCTTGAGGATCTGTCATCACCACCTAAGAAGACCTCTAGGGGTCCCAGGGGCTGTCATCCAGACCCAAGAACACTTCCGGAGTCCCAAAGGCTTTTACTCCCCTTGGGGATCTGTCATCACCACCTAAGAACACTTCTAGGGGTCCCAGGGGCTGTCATCCCCACCCTAAAACACTTCCAGTGGTCACAGAGGACTTTACTCCCCTTGGGGTTCTGTCATCACCACCTAAGAAGACCTCTAGGGGTCCCAGGAGCTGTCATCCCCACCCAAGAACACTTCCGGGGGTCCCAGAGGCTTTCACTCCTTCACAGGATCTGTCATCACAACCTAAGAAGACTTCTAGGGGTCCCACGGGCTGTCATCCCCACCCAAGAACACTTCCGAGAATCCCAGAGGCTTTCACTCCCCTAGAGGATCTGTCATCACCACCTAAGAACACTTCTAGGAGTCCCTGGGGCTGTCATTTCCACCCTAAAACACTTCCAGGGGTCCCAGAGGCCTTCACTCCCCTTGGGGATCTGTCATCACCACCTAAGAAGACCTCTAGGGGCCGCAGGGGCTGTCATCCCCACCCAAGAACACTTCCGGGGGTCCAAGAGGCTTTCACTCCTTCAGAGGATGTGTCATCACCACCTAAGAAGACTTCTAGGGGTCCGAGGGGCTGTCATCCCCACCCAAGAATACTTCCGGAGGTCCCAGAGGCTTTCACTCCCCTTGAGGATCTGTCATCACCACCTAGGAAGACTTCTAGGGGTCCCAGGGGCTGTCATCCCCAACCAAAAACACTTCCGGGGGTCCCAGAGTCTTTCACTCCTCTGGGGGATCTGTCATCACCACCTAAAAAGACTTCTAGGGGTTCCAGGGGCTGTCATCCCCACCCAAGAACACTTCCGGGGGTCCCAGAGACTTTCACTGCCCTTGAGGATCTGTCATCACCACGTAGGAAGACTTCTAGGGGTCCCAGGGGCTGTCATCCCCACCGTAAAACACTTCCAGGGGTCCCAGAGGCTTTCACTCCCCTTGGGGATCTGTCATCACCACCTAAGAACCCTTCTAGGGTCCCAGGGGCTTTCATCCCCACCCAAGCACACTTCCGGGGGTCCAAGAGGCTTTCACTCCCCTAGAGGATCTGTCATCACCACCTAAGAAGACTTCTAGGGGTCCCACGGGCTGTCATCCCCACTCAAGAACATTTCCGGGGGTCCCAGAGGCTTTCACTCCCCTTGGGGATCTGTCATCACCACCTAAGAACACTTCTAGGGGTCCCAGGGGCTGTCATCCCCACCCAAGAACACTTCTGGGGGTCCCAGAGTCTTTCACTCCTTTAGAGGATCTGTCATCACCACCTAAGAACACTTCTAGTGGTCCCAGGGGCTGTCATCCCCACCCAAAAACACCTCCGGGGGTCCCAGAGGCTTTCACTCCCCTTGAGGATCTGTCATCACCACCTAAGAAGACTACCAGGGGTCCCAGGGGCTGTCATCCCCACCCAAGAACACTTCCGGATGTTCCAGAGGCTTTCACTCCCCTTGAGGATCTGTCATCACCACCTAAGAACACTTCTAGGGTCCCAGGGGCTGTCATCCCCACCCAAGAACACTTCCGGGGGACCCAGAGGCTTTCACTCGTCTTGGGGATCTGTCATCACCACCTAAGGAGACTTCTAGGGGTCCCAGGGGCTGTCATCCCCACCGTAAAACACTTCCAGGGGTCCCAGAGGCTTTCACTCCCCTTGGGGATCTGTCATCACCACCTAAGGAGACTTCTAGGGGTTCCAGGGGCTGTCATCCCAACCCAAGAACACTTCCGGGGGTCCCAGAGGCTTTCACTCCCCTTGGGGATCTGTCATCACCACCCCAGAACACTTCTTGGGTTCCCAGGGGCTGTCATCCCCACCCAAGAAGACTTCTGGGGGTCCCAGAGGCTTTCACTCCTTTAGAGGATCTGTCATCACCACCTAAGAACCCTTCTAGGGACCCAGGGGCTTACATCCCCACCCAAGAACACTTCCGGGGGTCCAAGAGGCTTTCACTCCCCTAGAGGATCTGTCATCACCACCTAAGAAGACTTCTAGGGGTCCCAGGGGCTGTCATCCCCACCCAAGAACACTTCCGGGGGTCCCAGAAGCTTTCACTCCCCTTGGGGATCTGTCATCACCACCTAAGAAGACTTCTAGGGGTCCCAGGGGCTGTCATCCCCACCCACGAACACTTCTGGGGGTCCCAGAGGCTTTCACTCCTTTTGAGGATCTGTCATCACCACCTAAGAACACTTCTAGGGGTCCCAGGGGCTGTTATCCCCACCCAAGACCACCTCCGGGGGTCCCAGAGGCTTTCACCTCCCTTGGGGATCTGTCATCACCACCTAAGAAGACCTCTAGGGGTCCCAGGGGCTGTCATCCCCACTCAAGAACACTTCCGGGGGTCCTAGAGGCTTTCACTCACCTTGAGGATCTGTCATCACCACCTAAGAACACTTCTAGGGTTCCCAGGGGCTGTCATCCCCACCCAAGAACACTTCCGGGGGTCCAAGAGGCTTTCCCTCCTTTAGAGGATCTGTCATCACCACCTAAGAAGACTTCTAGGGGTCCCAGGGGCTGTCATCCCCACCCAAGAACACTTCCGGGGGTCCCAGAGGCTTTCACTCCCCTTGGGGATCTGTCATCACCACCTTAGAAGACTTCTAGGGGTCCCAGGGGCTGTCATCCCCACCCTAAAACACTTCCAGGGGTCCCAGAGGCTTACACTCCCCTTGGGGATCTGTCATCACCACCTAAGAAGACTACTAGGGGTCCCAGGGGCTTTCATCCCCACCCAAGAACACTTCCGGGGATCCCAGAGGCTTTCACTCTCCTTGAGCATCTGTCATCACCACCTAAGAACACTTCTAGGGTCCCAGGGGCTTTCATCCCCACCCAAGAACACTTCCGGGGGTCCCAGAGGCTTTCACTCCCCTAGAGGATCTGTCATCACCACCTAAGAACACTTCTAGGAGTCCCTGGGGATGTCATTTCCACCCTAAAACACTTCCAGGGGTCCCAGAGGCCTTCACTCCCCTTGGGGATCTGTCTTCACCACCTAAGAAGACCGCTAGGGGTCCCAGGGGCTGTCATCCCCACCCAAGAACACTTCCGGAAGTTCCAGAGGCTTTCACTCCCCTTGAGGATCTGTCATCACCACCTAAGAAGACTTCTAGGGGTCCGAGGGGCTGTCATCCCCATCGTAAAACACTTCCAGGGGTCCCAGAGGCTTTCACTCCCCTTGGGGATGTGTCATCACCACCTAAGGAGACTTCTTGGGGTTCCAGGGGCTGTCATCCCAACCCAAGAACACTTCCAGGGGTCCCAGAGGCTTTCACTCCCCTTGGGGATCTGTCATCACCACCCCAGAACACTTCTTGGGTTCCCAGGGGCTGTCATCCCCACCCAAGAAGACTTCTGGGGGTCCCAGAGGCTTTCACTCCTTTAGAGGATCTGTCATCACCATCTAAGAACCTTCTAGGGTCCCAGGGGCTTTCATCCCCACCCAAGAACACTTCCGGGGGTCCAAGAGGCTTTCACTCCCCTAGAGGATCTGTCATCACCACCTAAGAAGACTTCTAGGGGTCCCACGGGCTGACATTCCCACCCAAGAACACTTCCGGGGGTCCCAGAGGCTTTCACTCCCCTTGGGGATCTGTCATCACCACCTAAGAAGACTTCTAGGGGTCCCAGGGGCTGTCATCCCCACCCAAGAACACTTCTGGGAGTCCCAGAGTCTTTCACTCCTTTAGAGGATCTGTCATCACCACCTAAGAACACTTCTAGTGGTCCCAGGGGCTGTCATCCCCACCCAAAAACACCTCCGGGGGTCCCAGAGGCTTTCACTCCCCTTGAGGATCTGTCATCACCACCTAAGAAGACTACCAGGGGTCCCAGGGGCTGTCACCCCCACCCAAGAACACTTCCGGATTTTCCAGAGGCTTTCACTCCCCTTGAGGATCTGTCATCACCACCTAAGAAGACTACTAGGGGTCCCAGGGGCTTTCATCCCCACCCAAGAACACTTCCGGGGGTCCCAGAGGCTTTCACTCTCCTTGAGGATCTGTCATCACCACCTAAGAACACTTCTAGGGTCCCAGGGGCTGTCATCCCCACCCAAGAACACTTCCGGGGGACCCAGAGGCTTTCACTCCTCTTGGGGATCTGTCATCACCACCTAAGGAGACTTCTAGGGGTCCCAGGGGCTGTCATCCCCACCGTAAAACACTTCCAGGGGTCCCAGAGGCTTTCACTCCCCTTGGGGATCTGTCATCACCACCTAAGGAGACTTCTAGGGGTTCCAGGGGCTGTCATCCCCACCGTAAAACACTTCCAGGGGTCCCAGAGGCTTTCACTCCCCTTGGGGATCTGTCATCACCACCTAAGGAGACTTCTAGGGGTTCCAGGGGCTGTCATCCCAACCCAAGAACACTTCCGGGGGTCCCAGAGGCTTTCACTCCCCTTGGGGATCTGTCATCACCACCCCAGAACACTTCTTGGGTTCCCAGGGGCTGTCATCCCCACCCAAGAAGACGTCTGGGGGTCCCAGAGGCTTTCACTCCTTTAGAGGATCTGTCATCACCACCTAAGAACCCTTCTAGGGACCCAGGGGCTTACATCCCCACCCAAGAACACTTCCGGGGGTCCCAGAGGCTTTCACTCCCCTTGGGGATCTGTCATCACCACCTAAGAAGACTTCTAGGGGTCCCAGGGGCTGTCATCCCCACCCTAAAACACTTCCAGGGGTCCCAGAGGCTTACACTCCCCTTGGGGATCTGTCATCACCACCTAAGAAGACTACTAGGGGTCCCAGGGGCTTTCATCCCCACCCAAGAACACTTCCGGGGATCCCAGAGGCTTTCACTCTCCTTGAGCATCTGTCATCACCACCTAAGAACACTTCTAGGGTCCCAGGGGCTTTCATCCCCACCCAAGAACACTTCCGGGGGTCCCAGAGGCTTTCCCTCCTTTAGAGGATCTGTCATCACCACCTAAGAAGACTTCTAGGGGTCCCAGGGGCTGTCATCCCCACCCAAGAACACTTCCGGGGGTCCCAGAGGCTTTCACTCCCCTTGGGGATCTGTCATCACCACCTTAGAAGACTTCTAGGGGTCCCAGGGGCTGTCATCCCCACCCTAAAACACTTCCAGGGGTCCCAGAGGCTTACACTCCCCTTGGGGATCTGTCATCACCACCTAAGAAGACTACTAGGGGTCCCAGGGGCTTTCATCCCCACCCAAGAACACTTCCGGGGATCCCAGAGGCTTTCACTCTCCTTGAGCATCTGTCATCACCACCTAAGAACACTTCTAGGGTCCCAGGGGCTTTCATCCCCACCCAAGAACACTTCCGGGGGTCCCAGAGGCTTTCACTCCCCTAGAGGATCTGTCATCACCACCTAAGAACACTTCTAGGAGTCCCTGGGGATGTCATTTCCACCCTAAAACACTTCCAGGGGTCCCAGAGGCCTTCACTCCCCTTGGGGATCTGTCTTCACCACCTAAGAAGACCGCTAGGGGTCCCAGGGGCTGTCATCCCCACCCAAGAACACTTCCGGAAGTTCCAGAGGCTTTCACTCCCCTTGAGGATCTGTCATCACCACCTAAGAAGACTTCTAGGGGTCCGAGGGGCTGTCATCCCCATCGTAAAACACTTCCAGGGGTCCCAGAGGCTTTCACTCCCCTTGGGGATGTGTCATCACCACCTAAGGAGACTTCTTGGGGTTCCAGGGGCTGTCATCCCAACCCAAGAACACTTCCAGGGGTCCCAGAGGCTTTCACTCCCCTTGGGGATCTGTCATCACCACCCCAGAACACTTCTTGGGTTCCCAGGGGCTGTCATCCCCACCCAAGAAGACTTCTGGGGGTCCCAGAGGCTTTCACTCCTTTAGAGGATCTGTCATCACCATCTAAGAACCTTCTAGGGTCCCAGGGGCTTTCATCCCCACCCAAGAACACTTCCGGGGGTCCAAGAGGCTTTCACTCCCCTAGAGGATCTGTCATCACCACCTAAGAAGACTTCTAGGGGTCCCACGGGCTGACATTCCCACCCAAGAACACTTCCGGGGGTCCCAGAGGCTTTCACTCCCCTTGGGGATCTGTCATCACCACCTAAGAAGACTTCTAGGGGTCCTAGGGGCTGTCATCCCCACCCAAGAACACTTCTGGGAGTCCCAGAGTCTTTCACTCCTTTAGAGGATCTGTCATCACCACCTAAGAACACTTCTAGTGGTCCCAGGGGCTGTCATCCCCACCCAAAAACACCTCCGGGGGTCCCAGAGGCTTTCACTCCCCTTGAGGATCTGTCATCACCACCTAAGAAGACTACCAGGGGTCCCAGGGGCTGTCACCCCCACCCAAGAACACTTCCGGATTTTCCAGAGGCTTTCACTCCCCTTGAGGATCTGTCATCACCACCTAAGAAGACTACTAGGGGTCCCAGGGGCTTTCATCCCCACCCAAGAACACTTCCGGGGGTCCCAGAGGCTTTCACTCTCCTTGAGGATCTGTCATCACCACCTAAGAACACTTCTAGGGTCCCAGGGGCTGTCATCCCCACCCAAGAACACTTCCGGGGGACCCAGAGGCTTTCACTCCTCTTGGGGATCTGTCATCACCACCTAAGGAGACTTCTAGGGGTCCCAGGGGCTGTCATCCCCACCGTAAAACACTTCCAGGGGTCCCAGAGGCTTTCACTCCCCTTGGGGATCTGTCATCACCACCTAAGGAGACTTCTAGGGGTTCCAGGGGCTGTCATCCCCACCGTAAAACACTTCCAGGGGTCCCAGAGGCTTTCACTCCCCTTGGGGATCTGTCATCACCACCTAAGGAGACTTCTAGGGGTTCCAGGGGCTGTCATCCCAACCCAAGAACACTTCCGGGGGTCCCAGAGGCTTTCACTCCCCTTGGGGATCTGTCATCACCACCCCAGAACACTTCTTGGGTTCCCAGGGGCTGTCATCCCCACCCAAGAAGACGTCTGGGGGTCCCAGAGGCTTTCACTCCTTTAGAGGATCTGTCATCACCACCTAAGAACCCTTCTAGGGACCCAGGGGCTTACATCCCCACCCAAGAACACTTCCGGGGGTCCCAGAGGCTTTCACTCCCCTTGGGGATCTGTCATCACCACCTAAGAAGACTTCTAGGGGTCCCAGGGGCTGTCATCCCCACCCAAGAACACTTCCGGGGGTCCCAGAGGCTTTCACTTGAATCCAATTCTCAAGAAATCATTAAAATCAAACAGAAACAAGAAGATATAGAGACTTCAGTAACACAACACACCACAGAGCTCTTAGAACAATCAAAAATAATTCAAGACCTTTCAACCAGAGCTGATGCACATGAAGTGAAGCTTAGAGATAAGAATATTAAATTCCGTGGGATTCCTGAACATTTCGGAAAAGATAGCCTGGAGGCAGATCTCAGGACATTACTTCATGACAATTATGATTTTGAAGAAGATGATACCCTTTTGGAATTTTGCTATAGAATAAACTCATCTTTTGCCACTAAATTTAAAAAACCAAGAGATATATTGGTGAGATTTGTTCATAAAAGAACTAGAGATCTGTTGCTGAAGACACAAAGGGACGACCCACTGATTTGGGAAGGAAGTACAATACAGATTTTATCTGATCTCCCGCGAAACGTCTTATCCAAAAGGAAAGAGTACAACGAACTGAAGCTAGAATTGGCCAAGCATCAGATCAGGTTTCGTTGGCTCATTCCATATTCCCTAGAGATCTCATTGCCACAAGGGAAGAGAATAATTCACAATCAACTCCAAGCAAAAGACTTACTTGAAGAATTAAAAACCCTAGAAGACTCCCCTCCAAAAGACTCCGAAGACACTCCGGCAGAAGGTCCAAGTACGTCACAACAGACTCAGAAAGACAAAAAACAACCACTTGAAAAACGAGAACTTAGAAAAAACAAGAAGACTACTGAAGTTGACAAATTAGACCAAACAGCAGCATTGTAGATTCTAACCTTAATTTCACTATGAATTATCTACAGATTGTATCATTGAATATCAACGGCCTAAACTCCCCTAATAAAAGAAAAAGAGTTTTTCATAACTTAAAAAAACAGAAGAAAGATATCATTTGTCTTCAAGAAACTCACATTAAAAAAGAACATGAAAAACTTTTACAGACAAATCAGCTTGGAACTCCCTATCTCGCTTCAGCCCAAGAGAAGAAGAGGGGCCTAGCTATCTATGTTAACGAGAAGATCTTAACTGTTAAGACCCATATAGCAGACCCAGATGGACGTTACCAAATTTTGATTCTACATGGGCCAGACGGAATTTGCTTCACAGTAGCACATATTTACGCTCCAAATGCTGCTAAGGAAGTCTTCTATGAAACACTTTTTAAGAATCTTGCAGAATATTACCAAGGAGAAATTATAATCTTAGGAGACTTCAATGCGGTTGTGAACCCTACAATAGATAAGACTCACAACAGTATATCTGGAAAACTGCCGAAGAATGTTCTCAAACAAATGAAAGAATTCAACTTAATTGACATATGGAGAATGAAGAATCCCAGAACAAAAGACTTTACATTTTACTCAAATCGTCATGGATCTCACTCTAGAATTGACATGTGTTGGATCTCCAGTTCAATGATAACAACTGTGGAAAGAATACAGATTGCACCCAGAATACTGTCAGATCATAACCCAATCGAATTGACTCTGTTAAAAGGTAGAATAGGCATTAGAAGATGGCGTTTGAATGATCAAATACTGCGGAGGAAACAAATACTTGAACAATGTAAACGTGAAGTGAAGGAGTTTTTCACATTAAATAAAACTCCAGGCATGTCTGATTTTGTAATTTGGGATGCAAGTAAAGCCTTTATCAGAGGGAGAATGATTGCTCTGAATACCAAAATCAAGAAAGATAAACAGAAGAAACTTAAAGATCTCCAAGACCAATTAAGAACATTGGAAAAAAAAGTTCAAACAAGATCAGATAAAAGTACTTTACGAAGTATCAAGATGACCAAACATCAAATTGAGCTAATAGAAACCGAAGAAATCCAAATGAAAGTTAAATATGCCAAGCAAAGACTTTTTGAAAGAGCAAACAAACCTGGTCGTTTTTTAGCAAATCAACTTCGACAACAAGAGAAAATAAGGAAGATTACTGGGGCTAAGGCAAATGGAATAATTCATAATAAACAAGAAGAAATTGAAAAAATATTTGTTGACTACTACAAGCAACTATATGCGAAGGACGATTTGCAAGAAGACGGACTGACAACTTACTTATCAGATGCACAACTATTTAAGTTACCAAAAGAAGATCAAGAGAGTCTTAACCAGAAGATATCGACTCAAGAAATTGTAGACGCTATAAATAATCTGAAACCAGATAAAGCACCAGGTCCGGACGGTATTACCCCACAATTTTACAAGTTGTTTGAACAACAACTGACTCCGGTTTTACTTTCTCTTTACAATGAAGTAATTGAAGAAGGTAAGATCCCTTCGTCCTGGCAGGAAGCACACATCTCTCTGATTCCAAAAGAAGGCACAGATCAATTTCTTCCTCAAGCCTATAGACCAATTTCATTGTTGAACATTGATTACAAAATTTTTGTCTCTATAATTACCAAAAGATTTCAAAAATTTGTTGGCAAATTGGTACATCCAGACCAAACCGGATTTATTCCAAAGAGACTTATGAGAGATAACGTACCTTTGATTCTTAGTGCAATCAAATACATAAAGTCTAAATCATTAAAAGCCGCAATGATCTTTCTAGATGCAGAGAAAGCTTTTGATAATGTCTCCTGGCATTTTATTTCCAAGATTTTACAACAAATGGACTGTGGAGACACTCTTTTAACGATTTTCAACGCAATATACTCTGTTCAGAAAGCACGTCTCTTGATCAATGGTTCATTGTCAACAGAATTTGCTATTACAAAAGGCACAAGACAAGGTTGTCCACTTTCTCCACTTTTATTTGATTTATCAATGGAAATCCTTTCGAATTATATCAGAAACGATTCAAAGATTAAAGGTCTCACAGTAGGAAACGAAGAACATAAAATCAAAAGCTATGCAGATGATGTTGTCTTAATCTGTCAGAACCCTGGACAAACACTTCCACAAGTTTATAATCACATTATGGAATATGCAAAGCATTCTGGTTACAAATTGAACAAAACAAAGACGAAAATTATGACCTTTAATACTACAACAGATGAAGATAAATACATTACAGAAGTTTCTGGCTGTCACATTGCCAAGGAACCGGTTAAATATCTGGGTGTCAACATATCCTCACAAAACAAGACACTTTTAAGGTCAAATTATTTGAAAACCTGGGGAAAAATAGAAAAGGACTTGAGTTTATGGTCAAATATGAACATTTCATGGTTGGGTAGGATATCGGTGATAAAGATGAATGTACTTCCAAGACTGAACTTTTTGTTTCAATTTTTGCCGATTGATATTCCAGATAGAACAATAGAAAGTTGGCAAAAACAAATTAACCGATTTGTCTGGAATGGAAAAAAACCGAGAATAAGATTCAAAGTGTTACAAGATGAAAAGAAAAGAGGAGGATTAGCATTACCCAACCTTAAATTATATTATCATGCCGCTTGCCTGACTTGGACTGCAGAATGGATAAAATACCCAATATCCAGACATCTCATTTTGGAACGAGCGGACCTTGGACAAGGTTTTCATAAAGTTTTGTGGGATACATCGACAAGAATTCAAAAAGATAAAGTACCAGAAGATTCTGATGTTAAAATGGTGTTATTGAAAGTATGGAAAAAATATAAAAAGAGAATAAGTCCTTCTCCACCATCTATAATGTCACCAGTTGAAGCTTATCATGACAATGTTAAACTAAAACCGGGTGTTCATTTTACTTATAATCAAATGATCGAGTCTACAGGAGAAATCAAGACTTTGACCAATCTTCAAGAAAACTTCCAAAAACTGAATTGGCTAACTTATTTACAACTGAGATCTAATATACAAAAAGACTGTCTTCATCCTCAACCATTTCGTGAATTAACAGAATTTGAGCAGATAATCTCTAAAAACGATTTACACCTACTAGGAAAAATTTATAAGCTTCTACTGAAATACGAAACAGAAGAAGAACAAGTGAAAATCAACATGATAAAATGGATGCAAAACTTTGGAGAAATGATTAATATGGACTTATGGGAAAAACTTTGCACTTCTGAAATGAAATATACCGTCTCCCAAGAAGTGAAAGAAAATTGGTATAAAACATTCTATAGATGGTACCTGACTCCCAACATGCTTTCTCAGATGACTACTCCTGGAAAAAGAGGTGCCTGTTGGAAATGCCAAGATACTGATGGTTCATACTTTCATGTCTGGTGGACATGCCCAAAGTTACAAACATATTGGAAAAGAATTCATCAAGAACTACAGACAATGTTCAATATTAAGTTAACAATTGATCCAAAATCCTATCTTCTCAGTATAGTGCCCCCTAACCTACCGTTGGAATTTCATGACGTCTTTAAATATGCTACGACAGCAGCTAGAACGGTTCTTGCAAGAACTTGGAAACAAACTATAATACCTGATATAGAAGACTGGAAAGAAAAACTATTGGAATATGCCTGTATGGCCAAGATGACTTTCGAGACAAACCAAAAATCTAATGAATCCATAGAGCAATTTGAAGAAAAGTGGGTGACATTCTACAATTACATGAATTCTAGCTAATTGAAAGAAATGTGATGTTTAAATACATTTAATTTGTTATAAAGGATTGTGAGTAACATTAGATTCTTATATAACAGAATATTAGTATAAGTAGAATAATATAATGAGGTTTTGCAACATCTTTTTTTTTTATTAACATAGAGAAAGTCTCACAACATGTATCTGAACTCATTTTTTTTTCAAACAGTGTATTGTTTTTATACTATGATGCCTTATCCCTTCCCTTTTTTTTCCTGTACCCCTTCATTAATACAAATAAAATGTACAGAAAAAAAAAAAAAAAAAAGAACACTTCCGGGGGTCCAAGAGGCTTTCACTCCCCTAGAGGATCTGTCATCACCACCTAAGAAGACTTCTAGGGGTCCCACGGGCTGACATTCCCACCCAAGAACACTTCCGGGGGTCCCAGAGGCTTTCACTCCCCTTGAGGATCTGTCATCACCACCTAAGAAGACTTCTAGGGGTCCCAGGGGCTGTCATCCCCACCCAAGAACACTTCTGGGGGTCCCAGAGGCTTTCACTCCTTTTGAGGAACTGTCATCACCACCTAAGAACACTTCTAGGGTTCCCAGGGGCTGTCACCCCCACCCAAGAACACTTCCGGGGTCCAAGAGGCTTTCCCTCCTTTAGAGGATCTGTCATCACCACCTAAGAAGACCTCTAGGGGTCCCAGGGGCTGTCATCCCCACCCAAGAACACTTCCGGGGGTCCCAGAGGCTTTCACTCCCCTTGGGGATCTGTCATCACCACCTAAGAAGACTTCTATGGGTCCCAGGGGCTGTCATCCCCACCCAAGAACACCTCTGGGGGTCCCAGAGGCTTTCACTCCCCTTGGGGATCTGTCATCACCACCTAAGAAGACTTCTAGGGGTCCCAGGGGCTGTCATCCCCGCCCAAGAACACTTCCGGGGGTCCCAGAAGCTTTCACTCTCCTTGAGGATCTGTCATCACCACCTAAGAACACTTCTAGGGGTCCCAGGGGCTGTCATCCCCACCCTAAAACACTTCCAGGGGTCCCAGAGGCTTACACTCCCCTTGGGGATCTGTCATCACCACCTAAGGAAACTTCTAGGGGTCCCAGGGGCTGTCATCCCCACCCAAGAACACTTCCGGGGGTCCCAGAGGCTTACACTCCCCTTGGGGATCTGTCATCACCACCTAAGGAGACTTCTAGGGGTCCCAGGGGCTGTCATCCCCACCCAAGAACACTTCCGGGGGTCCCAGAGACTTACACTCCCCTTGGGGATCTGTCATCACCACCTAAGAAGACTTCTAGGTGTCTCAGGGGCTGTCATTCCCACCCAAGAACAGTTCCGGGTGTCCCAGAGGCTTTCACTCCCCTTGAGGATCTGTCATCACCACCTAAGACTTCTAGGGGTCCGAGGGGCTGTCATCCCCACCATAAAACACTTCCAGGGGTCCCAGAGGCTTTCACTCCCCTTGGGGATCTGTCATCACCACCTAAGGAGACTTCTAGGGGTTCCAGGGGCTGTCATCCCAACCCAAGAACACTTCCGGGGGTCCCAGAGGCTTTCACTCCCCTTGGGGATCTGTCATCACCACCCCAGAACCCTTCTTGGGTTTCCAGGGGCTGTCATCCCCACCCAAGAAGAATTCTGGGGGTCCCAGAGGCTTTCACTCCCCTTGGGGATCTGTCATCACCACCTAAGAACACTTCTAGGGTTCCCAGGGGCTGTCATCCCCCCCTGGAAGAACACTTCCGGGGGTCCAAGAGGCTTTCTCTCCTTTAGAGGATCTGTCATCACCACCTAAGAAGACTTCTAGGGTTCCCAGGGGCTGTCATCCCCACCCAAGAACACTTCCAGGGGTCCCAGAGGCTTTCACTCCCCTTGAGGATCTGTCATCACCACCTAAGAACACTTCTAGGGTTCCCAGGGGCTGTCATCCCAACCCAAGAACACTTCCAGGGGTCCCAGAGGCTTTCACTCCCCTTGGGGATCTGTCATCACCACCCCAGAACACTTCTTGGGTTCCCAGGGGCTGTCATCCCCACCCAAGAAGACTTCTGGGGGTCCCAGAGGCTTTCACTACTTTAGAGGATCTGTCATCACCATCTAAGAACCTTCTAGGGTCCCAGGGGCTTTCATCCCCACCCAAGAACACTTCCGGGGGTCCAAGAGGCTTTCACTCCCCTAGAGGATCTGTCATCACCACCTAAGAAGACTTCTAGGGGTCCCACGGGCTGACATTCCCACCCAAGAACACTTCCGGGGGTCCCAGAGGCTTTCACTCCCCTTGGGGATCTGTCATCACCACCTAAGAAGACTTCTAGGGGTCCCAGGGGCTGTCATCCCCACCCAAGAACACTTCTGGGGGTCCCAGAGTCTTTCACTCCTTTAGAGGATCTGTCATCACCACCTAAGAACACTTCTAGTGGTCCCAGGGGCTGTCATCCCCACCCAAAAACACCTCCGGGGGTCCCAGAGGCTTTCACTCCCCTTGAGGATCTGTCATCACCACCTAAGAAGACTACCAGGGGTCCCAGGGGCTGTCATCCCCACCCAAGAACACTTCCGGATGTTCCAGAGGCTTTCACTCCCCTTGAGGATCTGTCATCACCACCTAAGAAGACTGCTAGGGGTCTTCAGGGGCTTTCATCCCCACCCAAGAACACTTCCGGGGGTCCCAGAGGCTTTCACTCTCCTTGAGGATCTGTCATCACCACCTAAGAACACTTCTAGGGTCCCAGGGGCTGTCATCCCCACCCAAGAACACTTCCGGGGGACCCAGAGGCTTTCACTCCTCTTGGGGATCTGTCATCACCACCTAAGGAGACTTCTAGGGGTCCCAGGGGCTGTCATCCCCACCGTAAAACACTTCCAGGGGTCCCAGAGGCTTTCACTCCCCTTGGGGATCTGTCATCACCACCTAAGGAGACTTCTAGGGGTTCCAGGGGCTGTCATCCCAACCCAAGAACACTTCCGGGGGTCCCAGAGGCTTTCACTCCCCTTGGGGATCTGTCATCACCACCCCAGAACACTTCTTGGGTTCCCAGGGGCTGTCATCCCCACCCAAGAAGACGTCTGGGGGTCCCAGAGGCTTTCACTCCTTTAGAGGATCTGTCATCACCACCTAAGAACCCTTCTAGGGACCCAGGGGCTTACATCCCCACCCAAGAACACTTCCGGGGGTCCAAGAGGCTTTCACTCCCCTAGAGGATCTGTCATCACCACCTAAGAAGACTTCTAGGGGTCCCAGGGGCTGTCATCCCCACCCAAGAACACTTCCGGGGGTCCCAGAGGCTTTCACTCCCCTTGGGGATCTGTCATCACCACCTAAGAAGACTTCTAGGGGTCCCAGGGGCTGTCATCCCCACCCAAGAACACTTCTGGGGGTCCCAGAGGCTTTCACTCCTTTTGAGGATCTGTCATCACCACCTAAGAACACTTCTAGGGGTCCCAGGGGCTGTTATCCCCACCCAAGAACACCTCCGGGGGTCCCAGAGGCTTTCACCTCCCTTGGGGATCTGTCATCACCACCTAAGAAGACCTCTAGGGGTCCCAGGGGCTGTCATCCCCACTCAAGAACACTTCCGGGGGTCCTAGAGGCTTTCACTCACCTTGAGGATCTGTCATCACCACCTAAGAACACTTCTAGGGTTCCCAGGGGCTGTCATCCCCACCCAAGAACACTTCCGGGGGTCCAAGAGGCTTTCCCTCCTTTAGAGGATCTGTCATCACCACCTAAGAAGACTTCTAGGGGTCCCAGGGGCTGTCATCCCCACCCAAGAACACTTCCGGGGGTCCCACAGGCTTTCACTCCCCTTGGGGATCTGTCATCACCACCTTAGAAGACTTCTAGGGGTCCCAGGGGCTGTCATCCCCACCCTAAAACACTTCCAGGGGTCCCAGAGGCTTACACTCCCCTTGGGGATCTGTCATCACCACCTAAAAAGACTACTAGGGGTCCCAGGGGCTTTCATCCCCACCCAAGAACACTTCCGGGGGTCCCAGAGGCTTTCACTCTCCTTGAGCATCTGTCATCACCACCTAAGAACACTTCTAGGGTCCCAGGGGCTTTCATCCCCACCCAAGAACACTTCCGGGGGTCCCAGAGGCTTTCACTCCCCTAGAGGATCTGTCATCACCACCTAAGAACACTTCTAGGAGTCCCTGGGGATGTCATTTCCACCCTAAAACACTTCCAGGGGTCCCAGAGGCCTTCACTCCCCTTGGGGATCTGTCTTCACCACCTAAGAAGACCGCTAGGGGTCCCAGGGGCTGTCATCCCCACCCAAGAACACTTCCGGAAGTTCCAGAGGCTTTCACTCCCCTTGAGGATCTGTCATCACCACCTAAGAAGACTTCTAGGGGTCCGAGGGGCTGTCATCCCCATCGTAAAACACTTCCAGGGGTCCCAGAGGCTTTCACTCCCCTTGGGGATCTGTCATCACCACCTAAGGAGACTTCTAGGGGTTCCAGGGGCTGTCATCCCAACCCAAGAACACTTCCAGGGGTCCCAGAGGCTTTCACTCCCCTTGGGGATCTGTCATCACCACCCCAGAACACTTCTTGGGTTCCCAGGGGCTGTCATCCCCACCCAAGAAGACTTCTGGGGGTCCCAGAGGCTTTCCCTCCTTTAGAGGATCTGTCATCACCACCTAAGAACCTTCTAGGGTCCCAGGGGCTTTCATCCCCACCCAAGAACACTTCCGGGGGTCCAAGAGGCTTTCACTCCCCTAGAGGATCTGTCATCACCACCTAAGAAGACTTCTAGGGGTCCCACGGGCTGACATTCCCACCCAAGAACACTTCCGGGGGTCCCAGAGGCTTTCACTCCCCTTGGGGATCTGTCATCACCACCTAAGAAGACTTCTAGGGGTCCCAGGGGCTGTCATCCCCACCCAAGAACACTTCCGGGGGTCCCAGAGGCTTTCACTCCCCTTGGGGATCTGTCATCACCACCTAAGAAGACTTCTAGGGGTCCCAGGGGCTGTCATCCCCACCCAAGAACACCTCTGGGGGTCCCAGAGGCTTTCACTCCCCTTGGGGATCTGTCATCACCACCTAAGAAGACTTCTAGGGGTCCCAGGGGTTGTCATCCCCGCCCAAGAACACTTCCGGGGGTCCCAGAGGCTTTCACTCTCCTTGAGGATCTGTCATCACCACCTAAGAACACTTCTAGGGGTCCCAGGGGCTGTCATCCCCACCCTAAAACACTTCCAGGGGTCCCAGAGGCTTACACTCCCCTTGGGGATCTGTCATCACCACCTAAGGAGACTTCTAGGGGTCCCAGGTACTGTCATCCCCACCCAAGAACACTTCCGGGGGTCCCAGAGGCTTACACTCCCCTTGGGGATCTGTCATCACCACCTAAGAACACTTCTAGGTGTCTCAGGGGCTGTCATTCCCACCCAAGAACACTTCCGGGGGTCCCAGAGGCTTTCACTCCCCTAGAGGATCTGTCATCACCACCTAAGAACACTTCTAGGGATCCCAGGGGCTGTCATCCCCACCCTAAAACACTTCCAGGGGTCCCAGAGGCTTTCACTCTCCTTGAGGATCTGTCATCACCACCTAAGAACACTTCTAGGGATCCCAGGGGCTGTCATCCCCACCCAAGAACACTTCCGGGGGTCCCAGAGGCTTTCACTCTCCTTGAGGATCTGTCATCACCACCTAAGAACACTTCTAGGGGTCCCGGGGGGCTTTAATCCCCACCCAAGAACACTTCCGGGGGTCCCAGAGGCTTTCACTCTCCTTGAGGATCTGTCATCACCACCTAAGAACACTTCTAGGGTCCCAGGGGCTTTCATCCCCACCCAAGAACACTTCCGGGGGTCCCAGAGGCTTTCACTCCCCTAGAGGATCTGTCATCACCACCTAAGAACACTTCTAGGAGTCGCTGGGGATGTCATTTCCACCCTAAAACACTTCCACGGGTCCCAGAGGCTTTCATTCCCCTTGAGGATTTGTCATCACCACCTAGGAAGAAGTCTAGGTCTCCCAGGTGCTGTCATCTCCACCCAAGAACACTTCCGGGGGACCCAGAGGCTTTCACTCCCCTTGAGGATCTGTCATCACCACCTAAGAAGACTTCTAGGGGTCCGAGGGGCTGTCATCCCCATCGTAAATCACTTCCAGGGGTCCCAGAGGCTTTCACTCCCCTTGGGGATCTGTCATCACCACCTAAGGAGACTTCTAGGGGTTCCAGGGGCTGTCATCCCAACCCAAGAACACTTCCGGGGGTCCCAGAGGCTTTCACTCCTTTAGAGGATCTGTCATCACCACCTAAGAACCCTTCTAGGGACCCAGGGGATTACATCCCCACCCAAGGACACTTCCGTGGGTCCAAGAGGCTTTCACTCCCCTATAGGATCTGTCATCCCCACCTAAGAAGAGGATCTGTCATCCCCAGGGGCTGTCATCCCCACCCAAGAACACCCGCCCAGAGGCTTTTCACTTCCGGGGGTCCAAGAGGCTTTCCCTCCTTTAGAGGATCTGTCATCACCACCTAAGAACCCTTCTAGGGACCCAGGGGCTTACATCCCCACCCAAGAACACTTCCGGGGGTCCCAGATGCTTTCACTCCCCTTGGGGATCTGTCATCACCACCTAAGAAGACTTCTAGGGGTCCCAGGGGCTGTCATCCCCACCCAAGAACACTTCCGGGGGTCCCAGAGGCTTTCACTCCCCTTGGGGATCTGTCATCACCACCTAAGAAGACTTCTAGGGGTCCCAGGGGCTGTCATCCCCACCCAAGAACACCTCTGGGGGTCCCAGAGGCTTTCACTCCCCTTGGGGATCTGTCATCACCACCTAAGAAGACTTCTAGGGGTCCCAGGGGCTGTCATCCCCGCCCAAGAATACTTCCGGGGGTCCCAGAGGCTTTCACTCCCCTTGGGGATCTGTCATCACCACCCCAGAACACTTCTTGGGTTCCCAGGGGCTGTCATCCCCACCCAAGAAGACTTCTGGGGGTCCCAGAGGCTTTCACTCCTATAGAGGATCTGTCATCACCACCTAAGAACCCTTCTAGGGACCCAGGGGCTTACATCCCCACCCAAGAACACTTCCGGGGGTCCCAGAGGCTTTCACTCCCCTTGGGGATCTGTCATCACCACCTAAGAAGACTTCTAGGGGTCCCAGGGGCTGTCATCCCCACCCAAGAACACTTCTGGGGGTCCCAGAGGCTTTCCCTCCTTTTGAGGATCTGTCATCACCACCTAAGAACACTTCTAGGGGTCCCAGGGGCTGTCATCCCCACCCAAGAACACCTCCGGGGGTCCCAGAGGCTTTCACCTCCCTTGGGGATCTGTCATCACCACCTAAGAAGACCTCTAGGGGTCTCATCCCCACTCAAGAACACTTCCGGGGGTCCTAGAGGCTTTCACTCACCTTGAGGATCTGTTATCACCACCTAAGAACACTTCTAGGGTTCCCAGGGGCTGTCATCCCCACCCAAGAACACTTCCGGGGGTCCAAGAGGCTTTCCCTCCTTTAGAGGATCTGTCATCACCACCTAAGAAGACTTCTAGGAGTCCCTGGGGATGTCATTTCCACCCTAAAACACTTCCAGGGGTCCCAGAGGCCTTCACTCCCCTTGGGGATCTGTCTTCACCACCTAAGAAGACCGCTAGGGGTCCCAGGGGCTGTCATCCCCACCCAAGAACACTTCCGGAAGTTCCAGAGGCTTTCACTCCCCTTGAGGATCTGTCATCACCACCTAAGAAGACTTCTAGGGGTCCGAGGGGCTGTCATCCCCATCGTAAAACACTTCCAGGGGTCCCAGAGACTTTCACTCCCCTTGGGGATCTGTCATCACCACCTAAGGAGACTTCTAGGGGTTCCAGGGGCTGTCATCCCAACCCAAGAACACTTCCAGGGGTCCCAGAGGCTTTCACTCCCCTAGAGGATCTGTCATCACCACCTAAGAAGACTTCTAGGGGTCCCACGGGCTGACATTCCCACCCAAGAACACTTCCGGGGGTCCCAGAGGCTTTCACTCCCCTTGGGGATCTGTCATCACCACCTAAGAAGACTTCTAGGGGTCCCAGGGGCTGTCATCCCCACCCAAGAACACTTCTGGGGGTCCCAGAGGCTTTCACTCCTTTTGAGGATCTGTCATCACCATCTAAGAACACTTCTAGGGTTCCCAGGGGCTGTCATCCCCACCCAAGAACACTTCCAGGGGTCCTAGAGGCTTTCACTCCTTTAGAGGATCTGTCATCACCACCTAAGAACCCTTCTAGGGACCCAGGGGCTTACATCCCCACCCAAGAACACTTCCGGGGGTCCCAGAGGCTTTCACTCCCCTTGGGGATCTGTCATCACCACCTAAGAAGACTTCTAGGGGTCCCAGGGGCTGTCATCCCCACCCAAGAACACTTCTGGCGGTCCCAGAGGCTTTCACTCCTTTTGAGGATCTGTCATCACCACCTAAGAACACTTCTAGGGGTCCCAGGGGCTGTCATCCCCACCCAAGAACACTTCCGGGGGTCCTAGAGGCTTTCACTCACCTTGAGGATCTGTCATCACCACCTAAGAACCCTTCTAGGGACCAAGGGGCTTACATCCCCACCCAAGAACACTTCCGGGGGTCCCAGAGGCTTTCACTCTCCTTGAGGATCTGTCATCACCACCTAAGAACACTTCTAGGGGTCCCAGGGGCTGTCATCCCCACCCTAAAACACTTCCAGGGGTCCCAGAGGCTTACACTCCCCTTGGGGATCTGTCATCACCACCTAAGAAGACTTCTAGGGGTCCCAGGTACTGTCATCCCCACCCAAGAACACTTCCGGGGGTCCCAGAGGCTTACACTCCCCTTGGGGATCTGTCATCACCACCTAAGAACACTACTAGGTGTCTCAGGGGCTGTCATTCCCACCCAAGAACACTTCCGGGGGTCCCAGAGGCTTTCACTCCCCTAGAGGATCTGTCATCACCACCTAAGAACACTTCTAGGGATCCCAGGGGCTGTCATCCCCACCCTAAAACACTTCCAGGGGTCCCAGAGGCTTTCACTCTCCTTGAGGATCTGTCATCACCACCTAAGGAGACTTCTAGGGGTTCCAGGGGCTGTCATCCCAACCCAAGAACACTTCCAGGGGTCCCAGAGGCTTTCACTCCCCTAGAGGATCTGTCATCACCACCTAAGAAGACTTCTAGGGGTCCCACGGGCTGACATTCCCACCCAAGAACACTTCCGGGGGTCCCAGAGGCTTTCACTCCCCTTGGGGATCTGTCATCACCACCTAAGAAGACTTCTAGGGGTCCCAGGGGCTGTCATCCCCACCCAAGAACACTTCTGGGGGTCCCAGAGGCTTTCACTCCTTTTGAGGATCTGTCATCACCATCTAAGAACACTTCTAGGGTTCCCAGGGGCTGTCATCCCCACCCAAGAACACTTCCAGGGGTCCTAGAGGCTTTCACTCCTTTAGAGGATCTGTCATCACCACCTAAGAACCCTTCTAGGGACCCAGGGGCTTACATCCCCACCCAAGAACACTTCCGGGGGTCCCAGAGGCTTTCACTCCCCTTGGGGATCTGTCATCACCACCTAAGAAGACTTCTAGGGGTCCCAGGGGCTGTCATCCCCACCCAAGAACACTTCTGGCGGTCCCAGAGGCTTTCACTCCTTTTGAGGATCTGTCATCACCACCTAAGAACACTTCTAGGGGTCCCAGGGGCTGTCATCCCCACCCAAGAACACTTCCGGGGGTCCTAGAGGCTTTCACTCACCTTGAGGATCTGTCATCACCACCTAAGAACCCTTCTAGGGACCAAGGGGCTTACATCCCCACCCAAGAACACTTCCGGGGGTCCCAGAGGCTTTCACTCTCCTTGAGGATCTGTCATCACCACCTAAGAACACTTCTAGGGGTCCCAGGGGCTGTCATCCCCACCCTAAAACACTTCCAGGGGTCCCAGAGGCTTACACTCCCCTTGGGGATCTGTCATCACCACCTAAGGAGACTTCTAGGGGTCCCAGGTACTGTCATCCCCACCCAAGAACACTTCCGGGGGTCCCAGAGGCTTACACTCCCCTTGGGGATCTGTCATCACCACCTAAGAACACTACTAGGTGTCTCAGGGGCTGTCATTCCCACCCAAGAACACTTCCGGGGGTCCCAGAGGCTTTCACTCCCCTAGAGGATCTGTCATCACCACCTAAGAAGACTTCTAGGGGTCCCACGGGCTGACATTCCCACCCAAGAACACTTCCGGGGGTCCCAGAGGCTTTCACTCCCCTTGGGGATCTGTCATCACCACCTAAGAAGACTTCTAGGGGTCCCAGGGGCTGTCATCCCCACCCAAGAACACTTCTGGGGGTCCCAGAGGCTTTCACTCCTTTTGAGGATCTGTCATCACCATCTAAGAACACTTCTAGGGTTCCCAGGGGCTGTCATCCCCACCCAAGAACACTTCCAGGGGTCCTAGAGGCTTTCACTCCTTTAGAGGATCTGTCATCACCACCTAAGAACCCTTCTAGGGACCCAGGGGCTTACATCCCCACCCAAGAACACTTCCGGGGGTCCAAGAGGCTTTCACTCCCCTTGGGGATCTGTCATCACCACCTAAGAAGACTTCTAGGGGTCCCAGGGGCTGTCATCCCCACCCAAGAACACTTCTGGCGGTCCCAGAGGCTTTCACTCCTTTTGAGGATCTGTCATCACCACCTAAGAACACTTCTAGGGGTCCCAGGGGCTGTGATCCCCACCCAAGAACACTTCCGGGGGTCCTAGAGGCTTTCACTCACCTTGAGGATCTGTCATCACCACCTAAGAACCCTTCTAGGGACCAAGGGGCTTACATCCCCACCCAAGAACACTTCCGGGGGTCCCAGAGGCTTTCACTCTCCTTGAGGATCTGTCATCACCACCTAAGAACACTTCTAGGGGTCCCAGGGGCTGTCATCCCCACCCTAAAACACTTCCAGGGGTCCCAGAGGCTTACACTCCCCTTGGGGATCTGTCATCACCACCTAAGGAGACTTCTAGGGGTCCCAGGTACTGTCATCCCCACCCAAGAACACTTCCGGGGGTCCCAGAGGCTTACACTCCCCTTGGGGATCTGTCATCACCACCTAAGAACACTACTAGGTGTCTCAGGGGCTGTCATTCCCACCCAAGAACACTTCCGGGGGTCCCAGAGGCTTTCACTCCCCTAGAGGATCTGTCATCACCACCTAAGAACACTTCTAGGGATCCCAGGGGCTGTCATCCCCACCCTAAAACACTTCCAGGGGTCCCAGAGGCTTTCACTCTCCTTGAGGATCTGTCATCACCACCTAAGGAGACTTCTAGGGGTTCCAGGGGCTGTCATCCCAACCCAAGAACACTTCCAGGGGTCCCAGAGGCTTTCACTCCCCTAGAGGATCTGTCATCACCACCTAAGAAGACTTCTAGGGGTCCCACGGGCTGACATTCCCACCCAAGAACACTTCCGGGGGTCCCAGAGGCTTTCACTCCCCTTGGGGATCTGTCATCACCACCTAAGAAGACTTCTAGGGGTCCCAGGGGCTGTCATCCCCACCCAAGAACACTTCTGGGGGTCCCAGAGGCTTTCACTCCTTTTGAGGATCTGTCATCACCATCTAAGAACACTTCTAGGGTTCCCAGGGGCTGTCATCCCCACCCAAGAACACTTCCAGGGGTCCTAGAGGCTTTCACTCCTTTAGAGGATCTGTCATCACCACCTAAGAACCCTTCTAGGGACCCAGGGGCTTACATCCCCACCCAAGAACACTTCCGGGGGTCCCAGAGGCTTTCACTCCCCTTGGGGATCTGTCATCACCACCTAAGAAGACTTCTAGGGGTCCCAGGGGCTGTCATCCCCACCCAAGAACACTTCTGGCGGTCCCAGAGGCTTTCACTCCTTTTGAGGATCTGTCATCACCACCTAAGAACACTTCTAGGGGTCCCAGGGGCTGTCATCCCCACCCAAGAACACTTCCGGGGGTCCTAGAGGCTTTCACTCACCTTGAGGATCTGTCATCACCACCTAAGAACCCTTCTAGGGACCAAGGGGCTTACATCCCCACCCAAGAACACTTCCGGGGGTTCCAGAGGCTTTCACTCTCCTTGAGGATCTGTCATCACCACCTAAGAACACTTCTAGGGGTCCCAGGGGCTGTCATCCCCACCCTAAAACACTTCCAGGGGTCCCAGAGGCTTACACTCCCCTTGGGGATCTGTCATCACCACCTAAGGAGACTTCTAGGGGTCCCAGGTACTGTCATCCCCATCCAAGAACACTTCTGGGGGTCCCAGAGGCTTACACTCCCCTTGGGGATCTGTCATCACCACCTAAGAACACTTCTAGGTGTCTCAGGGGCTGTCATTCCCACCCAAGAACACTTCCGGGGGTCCCAGAGGCTTTCATTCCCCTAGAGGATCTGTCATCACCACCTAAGAACACTTCTAGGGATCCCAGGGGCTGTCATCCCCACCCTAAAACACTTCCAGGGGTCCCAGAGGCTTTCACTCTCCTTGAGGATCTGTCATCACCACCTAAGAAGACTTCTAGGGATCCCAGGGGCTGTCATCCCCACCCAAGAACACTTCCGGATGTTCCAGAGGCTTTCACTCCCCTAGAGGATCTGTCATCACCACCTAAGAAGACTACTAGGGGTCCCGGGGGGCTTTAATCCCCACCCAAGAACACTTCCGGGGGTCCCAGAGGCTTTCACTCTCCTTGAGGATCTGTCATCACCACCTAAGAACACTTCTAGGGTCCCAGGGGCTTTCATCCCCACCCAAGAACACTTCCGGGGGTCCCAGAGGCTTTCACTCCCCTAGAGGATCTGTCATTACCACCTAAGAACACTTCTAGGAGTCGCTGGGGATGTCATTTCCACCCTAAAACACTTCCACGGGTCCCAGAGGCTTTCATTCCCCTTGAGGATTTGTCATCACCACCTAGGAAGAAGTCTAGGTCTCCCAGGGGCTGTCATCCCCACCCAAGAACACTTCCGGGGGACCCAGAGGCTTTCACTCCCCTTGAGGATCTGTCATCACCACCTAAGAAGACTTCTAGGGGTCCGAGGGGCTGTCATCCCCATCGTAAATCACTTCCAGGGGTCCCAGAGGCTTTCACTCCCCTTGGGGATCTGTCATCACCACCTAAGGAGACTTCTAGGGGTTCCAGGGGCTGTCATCCCAACCCAAGAACACTTCCGGGGGTCCCAGAGGCTTTCACTCCTTTAGAGGATCTGTCATCACCACCTAAGAACCCTTCTAGGGACCCAGGGGATTACATCCCCACCCAAGGACACTTCCGGGGGTCCAAGAGGCTTTCACTCCCCTATAGGATCTGTCATCCCCACCTAAGAAGAGGATCTGTCATCCCCAGGGGCTGTCATCCCCACCCAAGAACACCCGCCCAGAGGCTTTTCACTTCCGGGGGTCCAAGAGGCTTTCCCTCCTTTAGAGGATCTGTCATCACCACCTAAGAACCCTTCTAGGGACCCAGGGGCTTACATCCCCACCCAAGAACACTTCCGGGGGTCCCAGATGCTTTCACTCCCCTTGGGGATCTGTCATCACCACCTAAGAAGACTTCTAGGGGTCCCAGGGGCTGTCATCCCCACCCAAGAACACTTCCGGGGTCCCAGAGGCTTTCACTCCCCTTGGGGATCTGTCATCACCACCTAAGAAGACTTCTAGGGGTCCCAGGGGCTGTCATCCCCGCCCAAGAACACTTCCGGGGGTCCCAGAGGCTTTCACTCTCCTTGAGGATCTGTCATCACCACCTAAGAACACTTCTAGGGGTCCCAGGGGCTGTCATCCCCACCCTAAAACACTTCCAGGGGTCCCAGAGGCTTACACTCCCCTTGGGGATCTGTCATCACCACCTAAGGAGACTTCTAGGGGTCCCAGGGACTGTCATCCCCACCCAAGAACACTTCCGGGGGTCCCAGAGGCTTACACTCCCCTTGGGGATCTGTCATCACCACCTAAGAAGACTTCTAGGTGTCTCAGGGGCTGTCTTTCCCACCCAAGAACACTTCCGGGGGTCCCAGAGGCTTTCACTCCCCTAGAGGATCTGTCATCACCACCTAAGAACACTTCTAGGGATCCCACGGGCTGTCATCTTCACCCTAAAACACTTCCAGGGGTCCCAGAGGCTTTCACTCTCCTTGAGGATCTGTCATAACCACCTAAGAAGACTTCTAGGGATCCCAGGGGCTGTCATCCCCACCCAAGAACACTTCCGGATGTTCCAGAGGCTTTCACTCCCCTTGAGGATCTGTCATCACCACCTAAGAAGACTACTAGGGGTCCCAGGGGGCTTTAATCCCCACCCAAGAACACTTCCGGGGGTCCCAGAGGCTTTCACTCTCCTTGAGGATCTGTCATCACCACCTAAGAACACTTCTAGGGTCCCAGGGGCTTTCATCCCCACCCAAGAACACTTCCGGGGGTCCCAGAGGCTTTCACTCCCCTAGAGGATCTGTCATCACCACCTAAGAACACTTCTAGGAGTCCCTGGGGATGTCATTTCCACTCTAAAACACTTCCACGGGTCCCAGAGGCTTTCATTCCCCTTGAGGATTTGTCATCACCACCTAGGAAGAAGTCTAGGTCTCCCAGGGGCTGTCATCCCCACCCAAGAACACTTCCGGGGGACCCAGAGGCTTTCACTCCTCTTGGGGATCTGTCATCACCACCTAAGGAGACTTCTAGGGGTTCCAGGGGCTGTCATCCCAACCCAAGAACACTTCCGGGGGTCCCAGAGGCTTTCACTCCCCTTGGGGATCTGTCATCACCACCCCAGAACACTTCTTGGGTTCCCAGGG
Organism: Euleptes europaea; assembly: GCF_029931775.1. Lineage (NCBI taxonomy): Eukaryota > Metazoa > Chordata > Lepidosauria > Squamata > Sphaerodactylidae > Euleptes > Euleptes europaea. The sequence goes on from NC_079316.1 coordinate 4,751,273, forward strand.
GCTGTCATCCCCACCCAAGAAGACTTCTGGGGGTCCCAGAGGCTTTCACTCCTATAGAGGATCTGTCATCACCACCTAAGAACCCTTCTAGGGACCCAGGGGCTTACATCCCCACCCAAGAACACTTCCGGGGGTCCCAGAGGCTTTCACTCCCCTTGGGGATCTGTCATCACCACCTAAGAAGACTTCTAGGGGTCCCAGGGGCTGTCATCCCCACCCAAGAACACTTCTGGGGGTCCCAGAGGCTTTCACTCCTTTTGAGGATCTGTCATCACCACCTAAGAACACTTCTAGGGGTCCCAGGGGCTGTCATCCCCACCCAAGAACACCTCCGGGGGTCCCAGAGGCTTTCACCTCCCTTGGGGATCTGTCATCACCACCTAAGAAGACCTCTAGGGGTCTCATCCCCACTCAAGAACACTTCCGGGGGTCCTAGAGGCTTTCACTCACCTTGAGGATCTGTTATCACCACCTAAGAACACTTCAAGGGTTCCCAGGGGCTGTCATCCCCACCCAAGAACACTTCCGGGGGTCCAAGAGGCTTTCCCTCCTTTAGAGGATCTGTCATCACCACCTAAGAAGACTTCTAGGGGTCCCAGGGGCTGTCATCCCCACCCAAGAACACTTCCGGGGGTCCCAGAGGCTTTCACTCTCCTTGAGGATCTGTCATCACCACCTAAGAACACTTCTAGGGTCCCAGGGGCTTTCATCCCCACCCAAGAACACTTCCGGGGGTCACAGAGGCTTTCACTCCCCTAGAGGATCTGTCATCACCACCTAAGAAGACTTCTAGGAGTCCCTGGGGATGTCATTTCCACCCTAAAACACTTCCAGGGGTCCCAGAGGCCTTCACTCCCCTTGGGGATCTGTCTTCACCACCTAAGAAGACCGCTAGGGGTCCCAGGGGCTGTCATCCCCACCCAAGAACACTTCCGGAAGTTCCAGAGGCTTTCACTCCCCTTGAGGATCTGTCATCACCACCTAAGAAGACTTCTAGGGGTCCGAGGGGCTGTCATCCCCATCGTAAAACACTTCCAGGGGTCCCAGAGGCTTTCACTCCCCTTGGGGATCTGTCATCACCACCTAAGGAGACTTCTAGGGGTCCCAGGGACTGTCATCCCCACCCAAGAACACTTCCGGGGGTCCCAGAGGCTTACACTCCCCTTGGGGATCTGTCATCACCACCTAAGAAGACTTCTAGGTGTCTCAGGGGCTGTCTTTCCCACCCAAGAACACTTCCGGGGGTCCCAGAGGCTTTCACTCCCCTAGAGGATCTGTCATCACCACCTAAGAACACTTCTAGGGATCCCACGGGCTGTCATCTTCACCCTAAAACACTTCCAGGGGTCCCAGAGGCTTTCACTCTCCTTGAGGATCTGTCATAACCACCTAAGAAGACTTCTAGGGATCCCAGGGGCTGTCATCCCCACCCAAGAACACTTCCGGATGTTCCAGAGGCTTTCACTCCCCTTGAGGATCTGTCATCACCACCTAAGAAGACTACTAGGGGTCCCAGGGGGCTTTAATCCCCACCCAAGAACACTTCCGGGGGTCCCAGAGGCTTTCACTCTCCTTGAGGATCTGTCATCACCACCTAAGAACACTTCTAGGGTCCCAGGGGCTTTCATCCCCACCCAAGAACACTTCCGGGGGTCCCAGAGGCTTTCACTCCCCTAGAGGATCTGTCATCACCACCTAAGAACACTTCTAGGAGTCCCTGGGGATGTCATTTCCACTCTAAAACACTTCCACGGGTCCCAGAGGCTTTCATTCCCCTTGAGGATTTGTCATCACCACCTAGGAAGAAGTCTAGGTCTCCCAGGGGCTGTCATCCCCACCCAAGAACACTTCCGGGGGACCCAGAGGCTTTCACTCCTCTTGGGGATCTGTCATCACCACCTAAGGAGACTTCTAGGGGTTCCAGGGGCTGTCATCCCAACCCAAGAACACTTCCGGGGGTCCCAGAGGCTTTCACTCCCCTTGGGGATCTGTCATCACCACCCCAGAACACTTCTTGGGTTCCCAGGGGCTGTCATCCCCACCCAAGAAGACTTCTGGGGGTCCCAGAGGCTTTCACTCCTATAGAGGATCTGTCATCACCACCTAAGAACCCTTCTAGGGACCCAGGGGCTTACATCCCCACCCAAGAACACTTCCGGGGGTCCCAGAGGCTTTCACTCCCCTTGGGGATCTGTCATCACCACCTAAGAAGACTTCTAGGGGTCCCAGGGGCTGTCATCCCCACCCAAGAACACTTCTGGGGGTCCCAGAGGCTTTCACTCCTTTTGAGGATCTGTCATCACCACCTAAGAACACTTCTAGGGGTCCCAGGGGCTGTCATCCCCACCCAAGAACACCTCCGGGGGTCCCAGAGGCTTTCACCTCCCTTGGGGATCTGTCATCACCACCTAAGAAGACCTCTAGGGGTCTCATCCCCACTCAAGAACACTTCCGGGGGTCCTAGAGGCTTTCACTCACCTTGAGGATCTGTTATCACCACCTAAGAACACTTCAAGGGTTCCCAGGGGCTGTCATCCCCACCCAAGAACACTTCCGGGGGTCCAAGAGGCTTTCCCTCCTTTAGAGGATCTGTCATCACCACCTAAGAAGACTTCTAGGGGTCCCAGGGGCTGTCATCCCCACCCAAGAACACTTCCGGGGGTCCCAGAGGCTTTCACTCTCCTTGAGGATCTGTCATCACCACCTAAGAACACTTCTAGGGTCCCAGGGGCTTTCATCCCCACCCAAGAACACTTCCGGGGGTCACAGAGGCTTTCACTCCCCTAGAGGATCTGTCATCACCACCTAAGAAGACTTCTAGGAGTCCCTGGGGATGTCATTTCCACCCTAAAACACTTCCAGGGGTCCCAGAGGCCTTCACTCCCCTTGGGGATCTGTCTTCACCACCTAAGAAGACCGCTAGGGGTCCCAGGGGCTGTCATCCCCACCCAAGAACACTTCCGGAAGTTCCAGAGGCTTTCACTCCCCTTGAGGATCTGTCATCACCACCTAAGAAGACTTCTAGGGGTCCGAGGGGCTGTCATCCCCATCGTAAAACACTTCCAGAGGTCCCAGAGACTTTCACTCCCCTTGGGGATCTGTCATCACCACCTAAGGAGACTTCTAGGGGTTCCAGGGGCTGTCATCCCAACCCAAGATCACTTCCGGGGGTCCCAGAGGCTTTCACTCCCCTAGAGGATCTGTCATCACCACCTAAGAAGACTTCTAGGGGTCCCACGGGCTGACATTCCCACCCAAGAACACTTCCGGGGGTCCCAGAGGCTTTCACTCCCCTTGGGGATCTGTCATCACCACCTAAGAAGACTTCTAGGGGTCCCAGGGGCTGTCATCCCCACCCAAGAACACTTCTGGGGGTCCCAGAGGCTTTCACTCCTTTTGAGGATCTGTCATCACCATCTAAGAACACTTCTAGGGTTCCCAGGGGCTGTCATCCCCACCCAAGAACACTTCCAGGGGTCCTAGAGGCTTTCACTCCTTTAGAGGATCTGTCATCACCACCTAAGAACCCTTCTAGGGACCCAGGGGCTTACATCCCCACCCAAGAACACTTCCGGGGGTCCCAGAGGCTTTCACTCCCCTTGGGGATCTGTCATCACCACCTAAGAAGACTTCTAGGGGTCCCAGGGGCTGTCATCCCCACCCAAGAACACTTCTGGCGGTCCCAGAGGCTTTCACTCCTTTTGAGGATCTGTCATCACCACCTAAGAACACTTCTAGGGTTCCCAGGGGCTGTCATCCCCATCCAAGAACACTTCCGGGGGTCCAAGAGGCTTTCCCTCCTTTAGAGGATCTGTCATCACCACCTAAGAAGACTTCTAGGGGTCCCAGGGGCTGTCATCCCCACCCAAGAACACTTCCGGGGGTCCCAGAGGCTTTCACTCCCCTTGGGGATCTGTCATCACCACCTAAGAACACTTCTAGGGTCCCAGGGGCTTTCATCCCCACCCAAGAACACTTCCCGGGGTCACAGAGGCTTTCACTCCCCTAGAGGATCTGTCATCACCACCTAAGAACACTTCTAGGAGTCCCTGGGGATGTCATTTCCACCCTAAAACACTTCCAGGGGTCCCAGAGGCCTTCACTCCCCTTGGGGATCTGTCTTCACCACCTAAGAAGACCGCTAGGGGTCCCAGGGGCTGTCATCCCCACCCAAGAACACTTCCGGAAGTTCCAGAGGCTTTCACTCCCCTTGAGGATCTGTCATCACCACCTAAGAAGACTTCTAGGGGTCCGAGGGGCTGTCATCCCCATCGTAAAACACTTCCAGGGGTCCCAGAGACTTTCACTCCCCTTGGGGATCTGTCATCACCACCTAAGGAGACTTCTAGGGGTTCCAGGGGCTGTCATCCCAACCCAAGAACACTTCCAGGGGTCCCAGAGGCTTTCACTCCCCTAGAGGATCTGTCATCACCACCTAAGAAGACTTCTAGGGGTCCCACGGGCTGACATTCCCACCCAAGAACACTTCCGGGGGTCCCAGAGGCTTTCACTCCCCTTGGGGATCTGTCATCACCACCTAAGAAGACTTCTAGGGGTCCCAGGGGCTGTCATCCCCACCCAAGAACACTTCTGGGGGTCCCAGAGGCTTTCACTCCTTTTGAGGATCTGTCATCACCATCTAAGAACACTTCTAGGGTTCCCAGGGGCTGTCATCCCCACCCAAGAACACTTCCAGGGGTCCTAGAGGCTTTCACTCCTTTAGAGGATCTGTCATCACCACCTAAGAACCCTTCTAGGGACCCAGGGGCTTACATCCCCACCCAAGAACACTTCCGGGGGTCCAAGAGGCTTTCACTCCCCTTGGGGATCTGTCATCACCACCTAAGGAGACTTCTAGGGGTTCCAGGGGCTGTCATCCCAACCCAAGAACACTTCCGGGGGTCCCAGAGGCTTTCACTCCCCTTGGGGATCTGTCATCACCACCCCAAAACACTTCTTGGGTTCCCAGGGGCTGTCATCCCCACCCAAGAAGTCTTCTGGGGGTCCCAGAGGCTTTCACTCCTTTAGAGGATCTGTCATCACCACCTAAGAACCTTCTAGGGTCCCAGGGGCTTTCATCCCCACCCAAGAACACTTCCGGGTGTCCAAGAGGCTTTCACTCCCCTAGAGGATCTGTCATCACCACCTAAAAAGACTTCTAGGGGTCCCACGGGCTGACATTCCCACCCAAGAACACTTCCGGGGGTCCCAGAGGCTTTCACTCCCCTTGGGGATCTGTCATCACCACCTAAGAAGACTTCTAGGGGTCCCAGGGGCTGTCATCCCCACCCAAGATCACTTTTGTGGGTCCCAGAGGCTTTCACTCCTTTTGAGGATCTGTCATCACCACCTAAGAACACTTCTAGGGTTCCCAGGGGCTGTCATCCCCACCCAAGAACACTTCCGGAGGTCCTAGAGGCTTTCACTCCTTTAGAGGATCTGTCATCACCACCTAAGAACCCTTCTAGGGACCCAGGGGCTTACATCCCCACCCAAGAACACTTCCGGGGGTCCAAGAGGCTTTCACTCCCCTAGAGGATCTGTCATCACCACCTAAGAAGACTTCTAGGGGTCCCAGGGGCTGTCATCCCCACCCAAGAACACTTCCGGGGGTCCCAGAGGCTTTCACTCCCCTTGGGGATCTGTCATCACCACCTAAGAAGACTTCTAGGGGTCCCAGGGGCTGTCCTCCCCACCCAAGAACACTTCCGGGGGTCCCAGAGGCCTTCACTCCCCTTGGGGATCTGTCTTCACCACCTAAGAAGACCGCTAGGGGTCCCAGGGGCTGTCATCCCCACTCAAGAACACTTCCGGGGGTCCAAGAGGCTTTCACTCCCCTTGGGGATCTGTCATCACCACCTAAGAAGACTTCTAGGGGTCCCAGGGGCTGTCATCCCCACCCAAGAACACCTCTGGGGGTCCCAGAGGCTTTCACTCCCCTTGGGGATCTGTCATCACCACCTAAGAAGACTTCTAGGGGTCCCAGTGGCTGTCATCCCCGCCCAAGAACACTTCCGGAGGTCCCAGAGGCTTTCACTCTCCTTGAGGATCTGTCATCACCACCTAAGAACACTTCTAGGGGTCCCAGGGGCTGTCATCCCCACCCTAAAACACTTCCAGGGGTCCCAGAGGCTTACACTTTCCTTGGGGATCTGTCATCACCACCTAAGGAGACTTCTAGGGGTCCCAGGGGCTGTCATCCCCACCCAAGAACACTTCCGGGGGTCCCAGAGGCTTACACTCCCCTTGGGGATCTGTCATCACCACCTAAGGAGACTTCTAGGGGTCCCAGGGGCTGTCATCCCCACCCAAGAACACTTCCGGGGGTCCCAGAGGCTTACACTCCCCTTGGGGATCTGTCATCACCACCTAAGAAGACTTCTAGGTGTCTCAGGGGCTGTCATCCCCACCCAAGAAGACTTCTGGGGGTCCCAGAGGCTTTCACTCCTTTAGAGGATCTGTCATCACCACCTAAGAACCTTCTAGGGTCCCAGGGGCTTTCATCCCCACCCAAGAACACTTCCGGGGGTCCAAGAGGCTTTCACTCCCCTAGAGGATCTGTCATCACCACCTAAGAAGACTTCTAGGGGTCCCACGGGCTGTCATCCCAACCCAAGAACACTTCCGGGGGTCCCAGAGGCTTTCACTCCTTTAGAGGATCTGTCATCACCACCTAAGAACCCTTCTAGGGACCCAGGGGATTACATCCCCACCCAAGGACACTTCCGGGGGTCCAAGAGGCTTTCACTCCCCTATAGGATCTGTCATCCCCACCTAAGAAGAGGATCTGTCATCCCCAGGGGCTGTCATCCCCACCCAAGAACACCCGCCCAGAGGCTTTTCACTTCCGGGGGTCCAAGAGGCTTTCCCTCCTTTAGAGGATCTGTCATCACCACCTAAGAACCCTTCTAGGGACCCAGGGGCTTACATCCCCACCCAAGAACACTTCCGGGGGTCCCAGATGCTTTCACTCCCCTTGGGGATCTGTCATCACCACCTAAGAAGACTTCTAGGGGTCCCAGGGGCTGTCATCCCCACCCAAGAACACTTCCGGGGTCCCAGAGGCTTTCACTCCCCTTGGGGATCTGTCATCACCACCTAAGAAGACTTCTAGGGGTCCCAGGGGCTGTCATCCCCACCCAAGAACACCTCTGGGGGTCCCAGAGGCTTTCACTCCCCTTGGGGATCTGTCATCACCACCTAAGAAGACTTCTAGGGGTCCCAGGGGCTGTCATCCCCGCCCAAGAACACTTCCGGGGGTCCCAGAGGCTTTCACTCTCCTTGAGGATCTGTCATCACCACCTAAGAACACTTCTAGGGGTCCCAGGGGCTGTCATCCCCACCCTAAAACACTTCCAGGGGTCCCAGAGGCTTACACTCCCCTTGGGGATCTGTCATCACCACCTAAGGAGACTTCTAGGGGTCCCAGGGACTGTCATCCCCACCCAAGAACACTTCCGGGGGTCCCAGAGGCTTACACTCCCCTTGGGGATCTGTCATCACCACCTAAGAAGACTTCTAGGGGTCCGAGGGGCTGTCATCCCCATCGTAAAACACTTCCAGGGGTCCCAGAGACTTTCACTCCCCTTGGGGATCTGTCATCACCACCTAAGGAGACTTCTAGGGGTCCCAGGGGCTGTCATCCCAACCCAAGAACACTTCCGGGGGTACCAGAGGCCTTCACTCCCCTTGGGGATCTGTCTTCACCACCTAAGAAGACCGCTAGGGGTCCCAGGGGCTGTCATCCCCACTCAAGAACACTTCCGGGGGTCCAAGAGGCTTTCACTCCCCTTGGGGATCTGTCATCACCACCTAAGAAGACTTCTAGGGGTCCCAGGGGCTGTCATCCCCACCCAAGAACACCTCTGGGGGTCCCAGAGGCTTTCACTCCCCTTGGGGATCTGTCATCACCACCTAAGAAGACTTCTAGGGGTCCCAGGGGCTGTCATCCCCGCCCAAGAACACTTCCGGAGGTCCCAGAGGCTTTCACTCTCCTTGAGGATCTGTCATCACCACCTAAGAACACTTCTAGGGGTCCCAGGGGCTGTCATCCCCACCCTAAAACACTTCCAGGGGTCCCAGAGGCTTACACTTTCCTTGGGGATCTGTCATCACCACCTAAGGAGACTTCTAGGGGTCCCAGGGGCTGTCATCCCCACCCAAGAACACTTCCGGGGGTCCCAGAGGCTTACACTCCCCTTGGGGATCTGTCATCACCACCTAAGGAGACTTCTAGGGGTCCCAGGGGCTGTCATCCCCACCCAAGAACACTTCCGGGGGTCCCAGAGGCTTACACTCCCCTTGGGGATCTGTCATCACCACCTAAGAAGACTTCTAGGTGTCTCAGGGGCTGTCATTCCCACCCAAGAACAGTTCCGGGGGTCCCAGAGGCTTTCACTCCCCTTGAGGATCTGTCATCACCACCTAAGACTTCTAGGTGTCCGAGGGGCTGTCATCCCCACCGTAAAACACTTCCAGGGGTCCCAGAGGCTTTCACTCCCCTTGGGGATCTGTCATCACCACCTAAGGAGACTTCTAGGGGTTCCAGGGGCTGTCATCCCAACCCAAGAACACTTCCGGGGGTCCCAGAGGCTTTCACTCCCCTTGGGGATCTGTCATCACCACCCCAGAACACTTCTTGGGTTCCCAGGGGCTGTCATCCCCACCCAAGAAGACTTCTGGGGGTCCCAGAGGCTTTCACTCCTTTAGAGGATCTGTCATCACCACCTAAGAACCTTCTAGGGTCCCAGGGGCTTTCATCCCCACCCAAGAACACTTCCGGGGGTCCAAGAGGCTTTCACTCCCCTAGAGGATCTGTCATCACCACCTAAGAAGACTTCTAGGGGTCCCACGGGCTGTCATCCCAACCCAAGAACACTTCCGGGGGTCCCAGAGGCTTTCACTCCTTTAGAGGATCTGTCATCACCACCTAAGAACCCTTCTAGGGACCCAGGGGATTACATCCCCACCCAAGGACACTTCCGGGGGTCCAAGAGGCTTTCACTCCCATATAGGATCTGTCATCCCCACCTAAGAAGAGGATCTGTCATCCCCAGGGGCTGTCATCCCCACCCAAGAACACCCGCCCAGAGGCTTTTCACTTCCGGGGGTCCAAGAGGCTTTCCCTCCTTTAGAGGATCTGTCATCACCACCTAAGAACCCTTCTAGGGACCCAGGGGCTTACATCCCCACCCAAGAACACTTCCGGGGGTCCCAGATGCTTTCACTCCCCTTGGGGATCTGTCATCACCACCTAAGAAGACTTCTAGGGGTCCCAGGGGCTGTCATCCCCACCCAAGAACACTTCCGGGGTCCCAGAGGCTTTCACTCCCCTTGGGGATCTGTCATCACCACCTAAGAAGACTTCTAGGGGTCCCAGGGGCTGTCATCCCCACCCAAGAACACCTCTGGGGGTCCCAGAGGCTTTCACTCCCCTTGGGGATCTGTCATCACCACCTAAGAAGACTTCTAGGGGTCCCAGGGGCTGTCATCCCCGCCCAAGAACACTTCCGGGGGTCCCAGAGGCTTTCACTCTCCTTGAGGATCTGTCATCACCACCTAAGAACACTTCTAGGGGTCCCAGGGGCTGTCATCCCCACCCTAAAACACTTCCAGGGGTCCCAGAGGCTTACACTCCCCTTGGGGATCTGTCATCACCACCTAAGGAGACTTCTAGGGGTCCCAGGGACTGTCATCCCCACCCAAGAACACTTCCGGGGGTCCCAGAGGCTTACACTCCCCTTGGGGATCTGTCATCACCACCTAAGAAGACTTCTAGGGGTCCGAGGGGCTGTCATCCCCATCGTAAAACACTTCCAGGGGTCCCAGAGACTTTCACTCCCCTTGGGGATCTGTCATCACCACCTAAGGAGACTTCTAGGGGTTCCAGGGGCTGTCATCCCAACCCAAGAACACTTCCGGGGGTCCCAGAGGCTTTCACTCCCCTTGGGGATCTGTCATCACCACCCCAAAACACTTCTTGGGTTCCCAGGGGCTGTCATCCCCACCCAAGAAGTCTTCTGGGGGTCCCAGAGGCTTTCACTCCTTTAGAGGATCTGTCATCACCACCTAAGAACCTTCTAGGGTCCCAGGGGCTTTCATCCCCACCCAAGAACACTTCCGGGTGTCCAAGAGGCTTTCACCCCCCTAGAGGATCTGTCATCACCACCTAAAAAGACTTCTAGGGGTCCCACGGGCTGACATTCCCACCCAAGAACACTTCCGGGGGTCCCAGAGGCTTTCACTCCCCTTGGGGATCTGTCATCACCACCTAAGAAGACTTCTAGGGGTCCCAGGGGCTGTCATCCCCACCCAAGATCACTTTTGTGGGTCCCAGAGGCTTTCACTCCTTTTGAGGATCTGTCATCACCACCTAAGAACACTTCTAGGGTTCCCAGGGGCTGTCATCCCCACCCAAGAACACTTCCAGGGGTCCTAGAGGCTTTCACTCCTTTAGAGGATCTGTCATCACCACCTAAGAACCCTTCTAGGGACCCAGGGGCTTACATCCCCACCCAAGAACACTTCCGGGGGTCCAAGAGGCTTTCACTCCCCTAGAGGATCTGTCATCACCACCTAAGAAGACTTCTAGGGGTCCCAGGGGCTGTCATCCCCACCCAAGAACACTTCCGGGGGTCCCAGAGGCTTTCACTCCCCTTGGGGATCTGTCATCACCACCTAAGAAGACTTCTAGGGGTCCCAGGGGCTGTCCTCCCCACCCAAGAACACTTCCGGGGGTCCCAGAGGCCTTCACTCCCCTTGGGGATCTGTCTTCACCACCTAAGAAGACCGCTAGGGGTCCCAGGGGCTGTCATCCCCACTCAAGAACACTTCCGGGGGTCCAAGAGGCTTTCACTCCCCTTGGGGATCTGTCATCACCACCTAAGAAGACTTCTAGGGGTCCCAGGGGCTGTCATCCCCACCCAAGAACACCTCTGGGGGTCCCAGAGGCTTTCACTCCCCTTGGGGATCTGTCATCACCACCTAAGAAGACTTCTAGGGGTCCCAGGGGCTGTCATCCCCGCCCAAGAACACTTCCGGAGGTCCCAGAGGCTTTCACTCTCCTTGAGGATCTGTCATCACCACCTAAGAACACTTCTAGGGGTCCCAGGGGCTGTCATCCCCACCCTAAAACACTTCCAGGGGTCCCAGAGGCTTACACTTTCCTTGGGGATCTGTCATCACCACCTAAGGAGACTTCTAGGGGTCCCAGGGGCTGTCATCCCCACCCAAGAACACTTCCGGGGGTCCCAGAGGCTTACACTCCCCTTGGGGATCTGTCATCACCACCTAAGGAGACTTCTAGGGGTCCCAGGGGCTGTCATCCCCACCCAAGAACACTTCCGGGGGTCCCAGAGGCTTACACTCCCCTTGGGGATCTGTCATCACCACCTAAGAAGACTTCTAGGTGTCTCAGGGGCTGTCATTCCCACCCAAGAACAGTTCCGGGGGTCCCAGAGGCTTTCACTCCCCTTGAGGATCTGTCATCACCACCTAAGACTTCTAGGTGTCCGAGGGGCTGTCATCCCCACCGTAAAACACTTCCAGGGGTCCCAGAGGCTTTCACTCCCCTTGGGGATCTGTCATCACCACCTAAGGAGACTTCTAGGGGTTCCAGGGGCTGTCATCCCAACCCAAGAACACTTCCGGGGGTCCCAGAGGCTTTCACTCCCCTTGGGGATCTGTCATCACCACCCCAGAACACTTCTTGGGTTCCCAGGGGCTGTCATCCCCACCCAAGAAGACTTCTGGGGGTCCCAGAGGCTTTCACTCCTTTAGAGGATCTGTCATCACCACCTAAGAACCTTCTAGGGTCCCAGGGGCTTTCATCCCCACCCAAGAACACTTCCGGGGGTCCAAGAGGCTTTCACTCCCCTAGAGGATCTGTCATCACCACCTAAGAAGACTTCTAGGGGTCCCACGGGCTGTCATCCCAACCCAAGAACACTTCCGGGGGTCCCAGAGGCTTTCACTCCTTTAGAGGATCTGTCATCACCACCTAAGAACCCTTCTAGGGACCCAGGGGATTACATCCCCACCCAAGGACACTTCCGGGGGTCCAAGAGGCTTTCACTCCCCTATAGGATCTGTCATCCCCACCTAAGAAGAGGATCTGTCATCCCCAGGGGCTGTCATCCCCACCCAAGAACACCCGCCCAGAGGCTTTTCACTTCCGGGGGTCCAAGAGGCTTTCCCTCCTTTAGAGGATCTGTCATCACCACCTAAGAACCCTTCTAGGGACCCAGGGGCTTACATCCCCACCCAAGAACACTTCCGGGGGTCCCAGATGCTTTCACTCCCCTTGGGGATCTGTCATCACCACCTAAGAAGACTTCTAGGGGTCCCAGGGGCTGTCATCCCCACCCAAGAACACTTCCGGGGTCCCAGAGGCTTTCACTCCCCTTGGGGATCTGTCATCACCACCTAAGAAGACTTCTAGGGGTCCCAGGGGCTGTCATCCCCACCCAAGAACACCTCTGGGGGTCCCAGAGGCTTTCACTCCCCTTGGGGATCTGTCATCACCACCTAAGAAGACTTCTAGGGGTCCCAGGGGCTGTCATCCCCGCCCAAGAACACTTCCGGGGGTCCCAGAGGCTTTCACTCTCCTTGAGGATCTGTCATCACCACCTAAGAACACTTCTAGGGGTCCCAGGGGCTGTCATCCCCACCCTAAAACACTTCCAGGGGTCCCAGAGGCTTACACTCCCCTTGGGGATCTGTCATCACCACCTAAGGAGACTTCTAGGGGTCCCAGGGACTGTCATCCCCACCCAAGAACACTTCCGGGGGTCCCAGAGGCTTACACTCCCCTTGGGGATCTGTCATCACCACCTAAGAAGACTTCTAGGTGTCTCAGGGGCTGTCATTCCCACCCAAGAACACTTCCGGGGGTCCCAGAGGCTTTCACTCCCCTAGAGGATCTGTCATCACCACCTAAGAACACTTCTAGGGATCCCACGGGCTGTCATCTTCACCCTAAAACACTTCCAGGGGTCCCAGAGGCTTTCACTCTCCTTGAGGATCTGTCATAACCACCTAAGAAGACTTCTAGGGATCCCAGGGGCTGTCATCCCCACCCAAGAACACTTCCGGATGTTCCAGAGGCTTTCACTCCCCTTGAGGATCTGTCATCACCACCTAAGAAGACTACTAGGGGTCCCAGGGGGCTTTAATCCCCACCCAAGAACACTTCCGGGGGTCCCAGAGGCTTTCACTCTCCTTGAGGATCTGTCATCACCACCTAAGAACACTTCTAGGGTCCCAGGGGCTTTCATCCCCACCCAAGAACACTTCCGGGGGTCCCAGAGGCTTTCACTCCCCTAGAGGATCTGTCATCACCACCTAAGAACACTTCTAGGAGTCCCTGGGGATGTCATTTCCACCCTAAAACACTTCCACGGGTCCCAGAGGCTTTCATTCCCCTTGAGGATTTGTCATCACCACCTAGGAAGAAGTCTAGGTCTCCCAGGGGCTGTCATCCCCACCCAAGAACACTTCCGGGGGACCCAGAGGCTTTCACTCCTCTTGGGGATCTGTCATCACCACCTAAGGAGACTTCTAGGGGTTCCAGGGGCTGTCATCCCAACCCAAGAACACTTCCGGGGGTCCCAGAGGCTTTCACTCCCCTTGGGGATCTGTCATCACCACCCCAGAACACTTCTTGGGTTCCCAGGGGCTGTCATCCCCACCCAAGAAGACTTCTGGGGGTCCCAGAGGCTTTCACTCCTATAGAGGATCTGTCATCACCACCTAAGAACCCTTCTAGGGACCCAGGGGCTTACATCCCCACCCAAGAACACTTCCGGGGGTCCCAGAGGCTTTCACTCCCCTTGGGGATCTGTCATCACCACCTAAGAAGACTTCTAGGGGTCCCAGGGGCTGTCATCCCCACCCAAGAACACTTCTGGGGGTCCCAGAGGCTTTCACTCCTTTTGAGGATCTGTCATCACCACCTAAGAACACTTCTAGGGGTCCCAGGGGCTGTCATCCCCACCCAAGAACACCTCCGGGGGTCCCAGAGGCTTTCACCTCCCTTGGGGATCTGTCATCACCACCTAAGAAGACCTCTAGGGGTCTCATCCCCACTCAAGAACACTTCCGGGGGTCCTAGAGGCTTTCACTCACCTTGAGGATCTGTTATCACCACCTAAGAACACTTCAAGGGTTCCCAGGGGCTGTCATCCCCACCCAAGAACACTTCCGGGGGTCCAAGAGGCTTTCCCTCCTTTAGAGGATCTGTCATCACCACCTAAGAAGACTTCTAGGGGTCCCAGGGGCTGTCATCCCCACCCAAGAACACTTCCGGGGGTCCCAGAGGCTTTCACTCTCCTTGAGGATCTGTCATCACCACCTAAGAACACTTCTAGGGTCCCAGGGGCTTTCATCCCCACCCAAGAACACTTCCGGGGGTCACAGAGGCTTTCACTCCCCTAGAGGATCTGTCATCACCACCTAAGAAGACTTCTAGGAGTCCCTGGGGATGTCATTTCCACCCTAAAACACTTCCAGGGGTCCCAGAGGCCTTCACTCCCCTTGGGGATCTGTCTTCACCACCTAAGAAGACCGCTAGGGGTCCCAGGGGCTGTCATCCCCACCCAAGAACACTTCCGGAAGTTCCAGAGGCTTTCACTCCCCTTGAGGATCTGTCATCACCACCTAAGAAGACTTCTAGGGGTCCGAGGGGCTGTCATCCCCATCGTAAAACACTTCCAGGGGTCCCAGAGACTTTCACTCCCCTTGGGGATCTGTCATCACCACCTAAGGAGACTTCTAGGGGTTCCAGGGGCTGTCATCCCAACCCAAGAACACTTCCGGGGGTCCCAGAGGCTTTCACTCCCCTAGAGGATCTGTCATCACCACCTAAGAAGACTTCTAGGGGTCCCACGGGCTGACATTCCCACCCAAGAACACTTCCGGGGGTCCCAGAGGCTTTCACTCCCCTTGGGGATCTGTCATCACCACCTAAGAAGACTTCTAGGGGTCCCAGGGGCTGTCATCCCCACCCAAGAAGACTTCTGGGGGTCCCAGAGGCTTTCACTCCTATAGAGGATCTGTCATCACCACCTAAGAACCCTTCTAGGGACCCAGGGGCTTACATCCCCACCCAAGAACACTTCCGGGGGTCCCAGAGGCTTTCACTCCCCTTGGGGATCTGTCATCACCACCTAAGAAGACTTCTAGGGGTCCCAGGGGCTGTCATCCCCACCCAAGAACACTTCTGGGGGTCCCAGAGGCTTTCACTCCTTTTGAGGATCTGTCATCACCACCTAAGAACACTTCTAGGGGTCCCAGGGGCTGTCATCCCCACCCAAGAACACCTCCGGGGGTCCCAGAGGCTTTCACCTCCCTTGGGGATCTGTCATCACCACCTAAGAAGACCTCTAGGGGTCTCATCCCCACTCAAGAACACTTCCGGGGGTCCTAGAGGCTTTCACTCACCTTGAGGATCTGTTATCACCACCTAAGAACACTTCAAGGGTTCCCAGGGGCTGTCATCCCCACCCAAGAACACTTCCGGGGGTCCAAGAGGCTTTCCCTCCTTTAGAGGATCTGTCATCACCACCTAAGAAGACTTCTAGGGGTCCCAGGGGCTGTCATCCCCACCCAAGAACACTTCCGGGGGTCCCAGAGGCTTTCACTCTCCTTGAGGATCTGTCATCACCACCTAAGAACACTTCTAGGGTCCCAGGGGCTTTCATCCCCACCCAAGAACACTTCCGGGGGTCACAGAGGCTTTCACTCCCCTAGAGGATCTGTCATCACCACCTAAGAAGACTTCTAGGAGTCCCTGGGGATGTCATTTCCACCCTAAAACACTTCCAGGGGTCCCAGAGGCCTTCACTCCCCTTGGGGATCTGTCTTCACCACCTAAGAAGACCGCTAGGGGTCCCAGGGGCTGTCATCCCCACCCAAGAACACTTCCGGAAGTTCCAGAGGCTTTCACTCCCCTTGAGGATCTGTCATCACCACCTAAGAAGACTTCTAGGGGTCCGAGGGGCTGTCATCCCCATCGTAAAACACTTCCAGGGGTCCCAGAGACTTTCACTCCCCTTGGGGATCTGTCATCACCACCTAAGGAGACTTCTAGGGGTTCCAGGGGCTGTCATCCCAACCCAAGAACACTTCCGGGGGTCCCAGAGGCTTTCACTCCCCTAGAGGATCTGTCATCACCACCTAAGAAGACTTCTAGGGGTCCCACGGGCTGACATTCCCACCCAAGAACACTTCCGGGGGTCCCAGAGGCTTTCACTCCCCTTGGGGATCTGTCATCACCACCTAAGAAGACTTCTAGGGGTCCCAGGGGCTGTCATCCCCACCCAAGAACACTTCTGGGGGTCCCAGAGGCTTTCACTCCTTTTGAGGATCTGTCATCACCATCTAAGAACACTTCTAGGGTTCCCAGGGGCTGTCATCCCCACCCAAGAACACTTCTAGGGGTCCTAGAGGCTTTCACTCCTTTAGAGGATCTGTCATCACCACCTAAGAACCCTTCTAGGGACCCAGGGGCTTACATCCCCACCCAAGAACACTTCCGGGGGTCCCAGAGGCTTTCACTCCCCTTGGGGATCTGTCATCACCACCTAAGAAGACTTCTAGGGGTCCCAGGGGCTGTCATCCCCACCCAAGAACACTTCTGGCGGTCCCAGAGGCTTTCACTCCTTTTGAGGATCTGTCATCACCACCTAAGAACACTTCTAGGGTTCCCAGGGGCTGTCATCCCCATCCAAGAACACTTCCGGGGGTCCAAGAGGCTTTCCCTCCTTTAGAGGATCTGTCATCACCACCTAAGAAGACTTCTAGGGGTCCCAGGGGCTGTCATCCCCACCCAAGAACACTTCCGGGGGTCCCAGAGGCTTTCACTCCCCTTGGGGATCTGTCATCACCACCTAAGAACACTTCTAGGGTCCCAGGGGCTTTCATCCCCACCCAAGAACACTTCCCGGGGTCACAGAGGCTTTCACTCCCCTAGAGGATCTGTCATCACCACCTAAGAACACTTCTAGGAGTCCCTGGGGATGTCATTTCCACCCTAAAACACTTCCAGGGGTCCCAGAGGCCTTCACTCCCCTTGGGGATCTGTCTTCACCACCTAAGAAGACCGCTAGGGGTCCCAGGGGCTGTCATCCCCACCCAAGAACACTTCCGGAAGTTCCAGAGGCTTTCACTCCCCTTGAGGATCTGTCATCACCACCTAAGAAGACTTCTAGGGGTCCGAGGGGCTGTCATCCCCATCGTAAAACACTTCCAGGGGTCCCAGAGACTTTCACTCCCCTTGGGGATCTGTCATCACCACCTAAGGAGACTTCTAGGGGTCCCAGGGGCTGTCATCCCCACCCAAGAACACTTCCGGGGGTCCCAGAGGCTTTCACTCCCCTTGGGGATCTGTCATCACCACCTAAGAAGACTTCTAGGGGTCCCAGGGGCTGTCCTCCCCACCCAAGAACACTTCCGGGGGTCCCAGAGGCCTTCACTCCCCTTGGGGATCTGTCTTCACCACCTAAGAAGACCGCTAGGGGTCCCAGGGGCTGTCATCCCCACTCAAGAACACTTCCGGGGGTCCAAGAGGCTTTCACTCCCCTTGGGGATCTGTCATCACCACCTAAGAAGACTTCTAGGGGTCCCAGGGGCTGTCATCCCCACCCAAGAACACCTCTGGGGGTCCCAGAGGCTTTCACTCCCCTTGGGGATCTGTCATCACCACCTAAGAAGACTTCTAGGGGTCCCAGGGGCTGTCATCCCCACCCAAGAACACTTCCGGGGGTCCCAGAGGCTTACACTCCCCTTGGGGATCTGTCATCACCACCTAAGGAGACTTCTAGGGGTCCCAGGGGCTGTCATCCCCACCCAAGAACACTTCCGGGGGTCCCAGAGGCTTACACTCCCCTTGGGGATCTGTCATCACCACCTAAGAAGACTTCTAGGTGTCTCAGGGGCTGTCATTCCCACCCAAGAACAGTTCCGGGGGTCCCAGAGGCTTTCACTCCCCTTGAGGATCTGTCATCACCACCTAAGACTTCTAGGTGTCCGAGGGGCTGTCATCCCCACCGTAAAACACTTCCAGGGGTCCCAGAGGCTTTCACTCCCCTTGGGGATCTGTCATCACCACCTAAGGAGACTTCTAGGGGTTCCAGGGGCTGTCATCCCAACCCAAGAACACTTCCGGGGGTCCCAGAGGCTTTCACTCCCCTTGGGGATCTGTCATCACCACCCCAGAACACTTCTTGGGTTCCCAGGGGCTGTCATCCCCACCCAAGAAGACTTCTGGGGGTCCCAGAGGCTTTCACTCCTTTAGAGGATCTGTCATCACCACCTAAGAACCTTCTAGGGTCCCAGGGGCTTTCATCCCCACCCAAGAACACTTCCGGGGTTCCAAGAGGCTTTCACTCCCCTAGAGGATCTGTCATCACCACCTAAGAAGACTTCTAGGGGTCCCACGGGCTGTCATCCCAACCCAAGAACACTTCCGGGGGTCCCAGAGGCTTTCACTCCTTTAGAGGATCTGTCATCACCACCTAAGAACCCTTCTAGGGACCCAGGGGATTACATCCCCACCCAAGGACACTTCCGGGGGTCCAAGAGGCTTTCACTCCCCTATAGGATCTGTCATCCCCACCTAAGAAGAGGATCTGTCATCCCCAGGGGCTGTCATCCCCACCCAAGAACACCCGCCCAGAGGCTTTTCACTTCCGGGGGTCCAAGAGGCTTTCCCTCCTTTAGAGGATCTGTCATCACCACCTAAGAACCCTTCTAGGGACCCAGGGGCTTACATCCCCACCCAAGAACACTTCCGGGGGTCCCAGATGCTTTCACTCCCCTTGGGGATCTGTCATCACCACCTAAGAAGACTTCTAGGGGTCCCAGGGGCTGTCATCCCCACCCAAGAACACTTCCGGGGTCCCAGAGGCTTTCACTCCCCTTGGGGATCTGTCATCACCACCTAAGAAGACTTCTAGGGGTCCCAGGGGCTGTCATCCCCACCCAAGAACACCTCTGGGGGTCCCAGAGGCTTTCACTCCCCTTGGGGATCTGTCATCACCACCTAAGAAGACTTCTAGGGGTCCCAGGGGCTGTCATCCCCGCCCAAGAACACTTCCGGGGGTCCCAGAGGCTTTCACTCTCCTTGAGGATCTGTCATCACCACCTAAGAACACTTCTAGGGGTCCCAGGGGCTGTCATCCCCACCCTAAAACACTTCCAGGGGTCCCAGAGGCTTACACTCCCCTTGGGGATCTGTCATCACCACCTAAGGAGACTTCTAGGGGTCCCAGGGACTGTCATCCCCACCCAAGAACACTTCCGGGGGTCCCAGAGGCTTACACTCCCCTTGGGGATCTGTCATCACCACCTAAGAAGACTTCTAGGTGTCTCAGGGGCTGTCATTCCCACCCAAGAACACTTCCGGGGGTCCCAGAGGCTTTCACTCTCCTTGAGGATCTGTCATAACCACCTAAGAAGACTTCTAGGGATCCCACGGGCTGTCATCCCCACCCAAGAACACTTCCGGATGTTCCAGAGGCTTTCACTCCCCTTGAGGATCTGTCATCACCACCTAAGAAGACTACTAGGGGTCCCAGGGGGCTTTAATCCCCACCCAAGAACACTTCCGGGGGTCCCAGAGGCTTTCACTCTCCTTGAGGATCTGTCATCACCACCTAAGAACACTTCTAGGGTCCCAGGGGCTTTCATCCCCACCCAAGAACACTTCCGGGGGTCCCAGAGGCTTTCACTCCCCTAGAGGATCTGTCATCACCACCTAAGAACACTTCTAGGAGTCCCTGGGGATGTCATTTCCACCCTAAAACACTTCCACGGGTCCCAGAGGCTTTCATTCCCCTTGAGGATTTGTCATCACCACCTAGGAAGAAGTCTAGGTCTCCCAGGGGCTGTCATCCCCACCCAAGAACACTTCCGGGGGACCCAGAGGCTTTCACTCCTCTTGGGGATCTGTCATCACCACCTAAGGAGACTTCTAGGGGTTCCAGGGGCTGTCATCCCAACCCAAGAACACTTCCGGGGGTCCCAGAGGCTTTCACTCCCCTTGGGGATCTGTCATCACCACCCCAGAACACTTCTTGGGTTCCCAGGGGCTGTCATCCCCACCCAAGAAGACTTCTGGGGGTCCCAGAGGCTTTCACTCCTATAGAGGATCTGTCATCACCACCTAAGAACCCTTCTAGGGACCCAGGGGCTTACATCCCCACCCAAGAACACTTCCGGGGGTCCCAGAGGCTTTCACTCCCCTTGGGGATCTGTCATCACCACCTAAGAAGACTTCTAGGGGTCCCAGGGGCTGTCATCCCCACCCAAGAACACTTCTGGTTGTCCCAGAGGCTTTCACTCCTTTTGAGGATCTGTCATCACCACCTAAGAACACTTCTAGGGGTCCCAGGGGCTGTCATCCCCACCCAAGAACACCTCCGGGGGTCCCAGAGGCTTTCACCTCCCTTGGGGATCTGTCATCACCACCTAAGAAGACCTCTAGGGGTCTCATCCCCACTCAAGAACACTTCCGGGGGTCCTAGAGGCTTTCACTCACCTTGAGGATCTGTTATCACCACCTAAGAACACTTCAAGGGTTCCCAGGGGCTGTCATCCCCACCCAAGAACACTTCCGGGGGTCCAAGAGGCTTTCCCTCCTTTAGAGGATCTGTCATCACCACCTAAGAAGACTTCTAGGGGTCCCAGGGGCTGTCATCCCCACCCAAGAACACTTCCGGGGGTCCCAGAGGCTTTCACTCTCCTTGAGGATCTGTCATCACCACCTAAGAACACTTCTAGGGTCCCAGGGGCTTTCATCCCCACCCAAGAACACTTCCGGGGGTCACAGAGGCTTTCACTCCCCTAGAGGATCTGTCATCACCACCTAAGAAGACTTCTAGGAGTCCCTGGGGATGTCATTTCCACCCTAAAACACTTCCAGGGGTCCCAGAGGCCTTCACTCCCCTTGGGGATCTGTCTTCACCACCTAAGAAGACCGCTAGGGGTCCCAGGGGCTGTCATCCCCACCCAAGAACACTTCCGGAAGTTCCAGAGGCTTTCACTCCCCTTGAGGATCTGTCATCACCACCTAAGAAGACTTCTAGGGGTCCGAGGGGCTGTCATCCCCATCGTAAAACACTTCCAGGGGTCCCAGAGACTTTCACTCCCCTTGGGGATCTGTCATCACCACCTAAGGAGACTTCTAGGGGTTCCAGGGGCTGTCATCCCAACCCAAGAACACTTCCGGGGGTCCCAGAGGCTTTCACTCCCCTAGAGGATCTGTCATCACCACCTAAGAAGACTTCTAGGGGTCCCACGGGCTGACATTCCCACCCAAGAACACTTCCGGGGGTCCCAGAGGCTTTCACTCCCCTTGGGGATCTGTCATCACCACCTAAGAAGACTTCTAGGGGTCCCAGGGGCTGTCATCCCCACCCAAGAACACTTCTGGGGGTCCCAGAGGCTTTCACTCCTTTTGAGGATCTGTCATCACCATCTAAGAACACTTCTAGGGTTCCCAGGGGCTGTCATCCCCACCCAAGAACACTTCTAGGGGTCCTAGAGGCTTTCACTCCTTTAGAGGATCTGTCATCACCACCTAAGAACCCTTCTAGGGACCCAGGGGCTTACATCCCCACCCAAGAACACTTCCGGGGGTCCCAGAGGCTTTCACTCCCCTTGGGGATCTGTCATCACCACCTAAGAAGACTTCTAGGGGTCCCAGGGGCTGTCATCCCCACCCAAGAACACTTCTGGCGGTCCCAGAGGCTTTCACTCCTTTTGAGGATCTGTCATCACCACCTAAGAACACTTCTAGGGTTCCCAGGGGCTGTCATCCCCATCCAAGAACACTTCCGGGGGTCCAAGAGGCTTTCCCTCCTTTAGAGGATCTGTCATCACCACCTAAGAAGACTTCTAGGGGTCCCAGGGGCTGTCATCCCCACCCAAGAACACTTCCGGGGGTCCCAGAGGCTTTCACTCCCCTTGGGGATCTGTCATCACCACCTAAGAACACTTCTAGGGTCCCAGGGGCTTTCATCCCCACCCAAGAACACTTCCCGGGGTCACAGAGGCTTTCACTCCCCTAGAGGATCTGTCATCACCACCTAAGAACACTTCTAGGAGTCCCTGGGGATGTCATTTCCACCCTAAAACACTTCCAGGGGTCCCAGAGGCCTTCACTCCCCTTGGGGATCTGTCTTCACCACCTAAGAAGACCGCTAGGGGTCCCAGGGGCTGTCATCCCCACCCAAGAACACTTCCGGAAGTTCCAGAGGCTTTCACTCCCCTTGAGGATCTGTCATCACCACCTAAGAAGACTTCTAGGGGTCCGAGGGGCTGTCATCCCCATCGTAAAACACTTCCAGGGGTCCCAGAGACTTTCACTCCCCTTGGGGATCTGTCATCACCACCTAAGGAGACTTCTAGGGGTCCCAGGGGCTGTCATCCCCACCCAAGAACACTTCCGGGGGTCCCAGAGGCTTTCACTCCCCTTGGGGATCTGTCATCACCACCTAAGAAGACTTCTAGGGGTCCCAGGGGCTGTCCTCCCCACCCAAGAACACTTCCGGGGGTCCCAGAGGCCTTCACTCCCCTTGGGGATCTGTCTTCACCACCTAAGAGGACCGCTAGGGGTCCCAGGGGCTGTCATCCCCACTCAAGAACACTTCCGGGGGTCCAAGAGGCTTTCACTCCCCTTGGGGATCTGTCATCACCACCTAAGAAGACTTCTAGGGGTCCCAGGGGCTGTCATCCCCACCCAAGAACACCTCTGGGGGTCCCAGAGGCTTTCACTCCCCTTGGGGATCTGTCATCACCACCTAAGAAGACTTCTAGGGGTCCCAGGGGCTGTCATCCCCGCCCAAGAACACTTCCGGAGGTCCCAGAGGCTTTCACTCTCCTTGAGGATCTGTCATCACCACCTAAGAACACTTCTAGGGGTCCCAGGGGCTGTCATCCCCACCCTAAAACACTTCCAGGGGTCCCAGAGGCTTACACTTTCCTTGGGGATCTGTCATCACCACCTAAGGAGACTTCTAGGGGTCCCAGGGGCTGTCATCCCCACCCAAGAACACTTCCGGGGGTCCCAGAGGCTTACACTCCCCTTGGGGATCTGTCATCACCACCTAAGGAGACTTCTAGGGGTCCCAGGGGCTGTCATCCCCACCCAAGAACACTTCCGGGGGTCCCAGAGGCTTACACTCCCCTTGGGGATCTGTCATCACCACCTAAGAAGACTTCTAGGTGTCTCAGGGGCTGTCATTCCCACCCAAGAACAGTTCCGGGGGTCCCAGAGGCTTTCACTCCCCTTGAGGATCTGTCATCACCACCTAAGACTTCTAGGTGTCCGAGGGGCTGTCATCCCCACCGTAAAACACTTCCAGGGGTCCCAGAGGCTTTCACTCCCCTTGGGGATCTGTCATCACCACCTAAGGAGACTTCTAGGGGTTCCAGGGGCTGTCATCCCAACCCAAGAACACTTCCGGGGGTCCCAGAGGCTTTCACTCCCCTTGGGGATCTGTCATCACCACCCCAGAACACTTCTTGGGTTCCCAGGGGCTGTCATCCCCACCCAAGAAGACTTCTGGGGGTCCCAGAGGCTTTCACTCCTTTAGAGGATCTGTCATCACCACCTAAGAACCTTCTAGGGTCCCAGGGGCTTTCATCCCCACCCAAGAACACTTCCGGGGGTCCAAGAGGCTTTCACTCCCCTAGAGGATCTGTCATCACCACCTAAGAAGACTTCTAGGGGTCCCACGGGCTGACATTCCCACCCAAGAACACTTCCGGGGGTCCCAGAGGCTTTCACTCCCCTTGGGGATCTGTCATCACCACCTAAGAAGACTTCTAGGAGTCCCAGGGGCTGTCATCCCCACCCAAGAACACTTCTGGGGGTCCCAGAGGCTTTCACTCCTTTTGAGGATCTGTCATCACCACCTAAGAACACTTCTAGGGTTCCCAGGGGCTGTCATCCCCACCCAAGAACACTTCCGGGGGTCCCAGAGGCTTTCACTCCCCTTGGGGATCTGTCATCACCACCTAAGAAGACTTCTAGGGGTCCCAGGGGCTGTCATCCCCGCCCAAGAACACTTCCGGAGGTCCCAGAGGCTTTCACTCTCCTTGAGGATCTGTCATCACCACCTAAGAACACTTCTAGGGGTCCCAGGGGCTGTCATCCCCACCCTAAAACACTTCCAGGGGTCCCAGAGGCTTACACTCCCCTTGGGGATCTGTCATCACCACCTAAGGAGACTTCTAGGGGTCCCAGGGGCTGTCATCCCCACCCAAGAACACTTCCGGGGGTCCCAGAGGCTTACACTCCCCTTGGGGATCTGTCTTCACCACCTAAGAACACTTCTAGGTGTCTCAGGGGCTGTCATTCCCACCCAAGAACACTTCCGGGGGTCCCAGAGGCTTTCACTCCCCTAGAGGATCTGTCATCACCACCTAAGAAGACTTCTAGGGGTCCCACGGGCTGACATTCCCACCCAAGAACACTTCCGGGGGTCCCAGAGGCTTTCACTCCCCTTGGGGATCTGTCATCACCACCTAAGAAGACTTCTAGGGGTCCCAGGGGCTGTCATCCCCACCCAAGAACACTTCTGGGGGTCCCAGAGGCTTTCACTCCTTTTGAGGATCTGTCATCACCACCTAAGAACACTTCTAGGGTTCCCAGGGGCTGTCATCCCCACCCAAGAACACTTCCGGGGGTCCTAGAGGCTTTCACTCCCCTTGAGGATCTGTCATCACCACCTAAGAACACTTCTAGGGTTCCCAGGGGCTGTCATCCCCACCCAAGAACACTTCCGGGGGTCCAAGAGGCTTTCCCTCCTTTAGAGGATCTGTCATCACCACCTAAGAAGACTTCTAGGGGTCCCAGGGGCTGTCATCCCCACCCAAGAACACTTCCGGGGGTCCCAGAGGCTTACACTCCCCTTGGGGATCTGTCATCACCACCTAAGAAGACTTCTAGGTGTCTCAGGGGCTGTCATTCCCACCCAAGAACAGTTCCGGGGGTCCCAGAGGCTTTCACTCCCCTTGAGGATCTGTCATCACCACCTAAGACTTCTAGGTGTCCGAGGGGCTGTCATCCCCACCGTAAAACACTTCCAGGGGTCCCAGAGGCTTTCACTCCCCTTGGGGATCTGTCATCACCACCTAAGGAGACTTCTAGGGGTTCCAGGGGCTGTCATCCCAACCCAAGAACACTTCCGGGGGTCCCAGAGGCTTTCACTCCCCTTGGGGATCTGTCATCACCACCCCAGAACACTTCTTGGGTTCCCAGGGGCTGTCATCCCCACCCAAGAAGACTTCTGGGGGTCCCAGAGGCTTTCACTCCTTTAGAGGATCTGTCATCACCACCTAAGAACCTTCTAGGGTCCCAGGGGCTTTCATCCCCACCCAAGAACACTTCCGGGGGTCCAAGAGGCTTTCACTCCCCTAGAGGATCTGTCATCACCACCTAAGAAGACT
Organism: Euleptes europaea; assembly: GCF_029931775.1. Taxonomy (NCBI): domain Eukaryota; kingdom Metazoa; phylum Chordata; class Lepidosauria; order Squamata; family Sphaerodactylidae; genus Euleptes; species Euleptes europaea. The sequence goes on from NC_079316.1 coordinate 4,776,725, forward strand.
TCTAGGGGTCCCAGGGGCTGACATTCCCACCCAAGAACACTTCCGGGGGTCCCAGAGGCTTTCACTCCCCTTGGGGATCTGTCATCACCACCTAAGAAGACTTCTAGGAGTCCCAGGGGCTGTCATCCCCACCCAAGAACACTTCTGGGGGTCCCAGAGGCTTTCACTCCTTTTGAGGATCTGTCATCACCACCTAAGAACACTTCTAGGGTTCCCAGGGGCTGTCATCCCCACCCAAGAACACTTCCGGGGGTCCCAGAGGCTTTCACTCCCCTTGGGGATCTGTCATCACCACCTAAGAAGACTTCTAGGGGTCCCAGGGGCTGTCATCCCCGCCCAAGAACACTTCCGGAGGTCCCAGAGGCTTTCACTCTCCTTGAGGATCTGTCATCACCACCTAAGAACACTTCTAGGGGTCCCAGGGGCTGTCATCCCCACCCTAAAACACTTCCAGGGGTCCCAGAGGCTTACACTCCCCTTGGGGATCTGTCATCACCACCTAAGGAGACTTCTAGGGGTCCCAGGGGCTGTCATCCCCACCCAAGAACACTTCCGGGGGTCCCAGAGGCTTACACTCCCCTTGGGGATCTGTCTTCACCACCTAAGAACACTTCTAGGTGTCTCAGGGGCTGTCATTCCCACCCAAGAACACTTCCGGGGGTCCCAGAGGCTTTCACTCCCCTAGAGGATCTGTCATCACCACCTAAGAAGACTTCTAGGGGTCCCACGGGCTGACATTCCCACCCAAGAACACTTCCGGGGGTCCCAGAGGCTTTCACTCCCCTTGGGGATCTGTCATCACCACCTAAGAAGACTTCTAGGGGTCCCAGGGGCTGTCATCCCCACCCAAGAACACTTCTGGGGGTCCCAGAGGCTTTCACTCCTTTTGAGGATCTGTCATCACCACCTAAGAACACTTCTAGGGTTCCCAGGGGCTGTCATCCCCACCCAAGAACACTTCCGGGGGTCCTAGAGGCTTTCACTCCCCTTGAGGATCTGTCATCACCACCTAAGAACACTTCTAGGGTTCCCAGGGGCTGTCATCCCCACCCAAGAACACTTCCGGGGGTCCAAGAGGCTTTCCCTCCTTTAGAGGATCTGTCATCACCACCTAAGAAGACTTCTAGGGGTCCCAGGGGCTGTCATCCCCACCCAAGAACACTTCCGGGGGTCCCAGAGGCTTTCACTCCCCTTGGGGATCTGTCATCACCACCTAAGAAGACTTCTAGGGGTCCCAGGGCCTGTCATCCCCACCCAAGAACACCTCTGGGGGTCCCAGAGGCTTTCACTCCCCTTGGGGATCTGTCATCACCACCTAAGAAGACTTCTAGGGGTCCCAGGGGCTGTCATCCCCGCCCAAGAACACTTCCGGGGGTCCCAGAGGCTTTCACTCTCCTTGAGGATCTGTCATCACCACCTAAGAACACTTCTAGGGGTCCCAGGGGCTGTCATCCCCACCCTAAAACACTTCCAGGGGTCCCAGAGGCTTACACTCCCCTTGGGGATCTGTCATCACCACCTAAGGAGACTTCTAGGGGTCCCAGGGGCTGTCATCCCCACCCAAGAACACTTCCGGGGGTCCCAGAGGCTTACACTCCCCTTGGGGATCTGTCATCACCACCTAAGAACACTTCTAGGTGTCTCAGGGGCTGTCATTCCCACCCAAGAACACTTCCGGGGGTCCCAGAGGCTTTCACTCCCCTAGAGGATCTGTCATCACCACCTAAGAACACTTCTAGGGATCCCAGGGGCTGTCATCCCCACCCTAAAACACTTCCAGGGGTCCCAGAGGCTTTCACTCTCCTAGAGGATCTGTCATCACCACCTAAGAAGACTTCTAGGGATCCCAGGGGCTGTCATCCCCACCCAAGAACACTTCTGGGGTTCCCAGAGGCTTTCACTCCACTTGAGGATCTATCATCACTACCAAAGAACACTTCTGGGGGTCCCAGGGGCTTTAAACCCCCTTGGTGGTCTGTCATCCCCACCTCAGAACGGTTTAGAAACCTTACTGCGAAATCCATTCCACGTTTTCTTTGCAACCGTTTTTGTGCTATAATGTCTTTCAATGGATTCAACTCTATGATTTGACGTTTGCGCGCATATAATAGCCAAATAATGCTAAAAGATAGTGGACTTGGTAAACATGTGATCGTTTTGTGAACATTGTATGAAAGACCTGAGAGGGTGGGTGTGCATTAGAATCTGGGTGTTTATAACCCTGACTTCACCTTTCTTTGAACAAAGCATTTTTTAAAACCTTTTTCTCTATTTCTGGAATCTAATTGTTTGTATAAATTGGGATATATACAGCAGGTCAAGAGCGTAGCCTATTTGAACTATATCCTTCATAGATTATAAAGAAGTACTGCTATATATAATAAACTGATGATGACAATGACATCCTTTATTGACAAGAACAGAGGTCCCCAATAGGTGGCCGTGGGTACCATGGTGCCCACCGACAACTTTCCTCGTGCCCAAGTGTTTTTAGTAAGTGGGTGGCGCAAGATCAGGATTTCACCCAGCCGTACAGATATTTTTTAAAAAATGTTGCTTTGGCAACAGCTGCCACCACAACACAAGGATCATCACTGTGTGACTGAATGTAGGTTGTGGCAGCCATTTCGTGGCTGTGCCCACCACACTGTACCAGAATTCCAATGGTGCCCTCAGACCCAAAACGGTTGGGGACCCCTGGACTATCATGTTCCTGAGGTTGAGCGTCTGCACTTGTGTCTTAAAAGCTAGTTTACTGATAATAACTGTGAGGCAATCTGAACACTTTACCCCTTTTATGCACTATATTTGCATTGTCCCTACTGAAATGCAGTTGGGTATTCATGGAAGGATCTGTGGTGTGGAACAAGACGTAAACTAAGGTGAGCCTGGAAGAAGAGGGGCAAATTGTCCCCAGAACAAAACCCCCACTTAGAACTAGAGCATACCAATGTTAAGAAAAGCCCTGAGCAGGAGTCTGTTTTGTCCAGCATCCTGTTTCATAAGCAGGACGCAGGAGCCGAGGCCTTCCCCAGATGATGCTTCCTGGCACGGGGTATTCAGAGGTTTTTCTCTCTGATTATGGCAGGTGCCCCCAACCTTTTTTGAGCCTGCGGGTACCTTGGCAATTCTGACACCGGGGTGGGTGCAGCAAAAAAACAAAAAAACCACACAATATCAAGCAGCTGGGATTTACAGTATTAGAATTAGTATTAGAATTATTCCCCAATAATCTTAGAATTATTTTTCAACACTCATAGAATACATAAAGCTTAAAACAAGCTGGATTTCAGATTATGGTCTCTTTTATTCATACGTTTTTAAAATTTTCACACTACATACTATACAATAAACACAATACATTCAATAACATATTTACTACCTACCATAATAAAAACATAACCACTAACAGTGCGCTAAAATATAACCTCACATACTTTACCAGAGTGTAATTAAAACATTTAATTTCATAACGAGTTCATCTAACATGAATAATATAGTGCTCATTACTAACAGCCTTATTATACTAATAATAGTAATCTTACAATCATAATATTTATGCTCTATCTGTATCTCGTATTTTACCGCCCCTGTACCTCAACAATTTTTATGTGTTATCCCTGGAGGTGATTAATCATCTCAGAGACCTACACATAGACATCCTTGTCAGATACAAATGGTTTTAAATTAAGGATGCTGGCTGTTTAGGTTTATTCCTGTAGCAAAGAGGCTGTATATATCTGCTACCCTCAACTTGTCTATTTCATCATAGAATTTGAACATAAGGCCATGCTGGATCAAACCTAGGCCCATCAAGTTCAGCAGTCTGTTCACACAGTAGCCAACCAAATGCCTCTAGGAAGCCCACAAACAAGACCAACTGCAGCAGCATTACCCTGCCTGTGTTCCAAAGCACCTAATATAATAGGCATGCTCCTCTGATCCTGGAGAGAACAGGTATGCATCATGACTAGTATCCATTTTTACTAGTAGTCAAGAATACCCCCTCTCCTCCATGAACATGTCCACTCCCCTCTTAAATCCTCCCAAGTTGGCAGCCATCACCACATTCTGGGGCAAGGAGTTACACAATTTAACTATGTGATGTGTGAAGAAATGCATCCTTTTATTGGTTTTGAATCTCTCACCCTCCAGCTTCAGCAGATGACCCCAGCTTCTCCATGGAAAATAGAAATGTTTTTGCAGTTTTGCTGATGTCAGAAAGAGTTCAGTTGGCAGATACCTAAAATAGCAAGTTTCACAGAGGAGGGCAACTGCTAAAAAGGCCCTTCTTTGCGTAACTACTTTCTGAGCCTCCAGCACCTGGGCGTTTGAACATCCTCTCAGAATCAACTTATGAGGATTCTCTGAGGAATGTGAAGGAAAGATCTCTTCCTCAAACTCTTGCCACATGCTCAACATTTATGAAGTTTCTCCTCTGCTTGGATTCCTCAATGCTGAAGGAGAAAGCCAACAGGAGCTGAGAAGCATCCGTTTGGGCAGACTTGTAAATGGACAAAGGGAAAATTGCTTCTGATTGTCCACTCAGGAATATGGTAGTCATGAAAGAAGATGGTAAAGTAAAGCAAGATAGCCACTTAATGATGCCCAAGGGGAAATGCAAGGAAAGTCGAAAGAGAGAGACAGTGTAGAGGCGTTTCTATGCTAATGCTAGAAGCCTCAAAGCGAAAATGGGGGAGTTCGAGTGCATGGTTTTAAAGATAAACACAGACCTGGTGGAAGGGAAAGAACCAGTGGAATACAGTCGTCCCTGGATACAAACTCTATAGAAATGACGGGGATATCAAGGAAGGCATAGTGTCTATTAAACTAGGAACCATATAAAAAGCAAACTTGTCCACAGAATCCTTTTGGGTGATGATTCCAGGACCCAAAAGTAATTTAGTACTGGGGACATTCTACTGACCCCCTGACCAAAAGGCTCAGGGTGATTTATAGGTGGAGAAGATCCCAGGTTCAATCCCCAGCAGAAAAAAGCATCCAAAATGATCAGGGGGCTACAGCAACTGCCCTATGAAGAGTGGTTAAAATGCTTACGGCTGTTTAACAGTGAAAGAAGGTCGTTAAGGACAGACATGATAGGTCTATAAAATTATGCATGGTATGGAGAGCGTGGACAGGGAGAAGCTTTTCTCCCTCTCTCATAATACTAGAATGTGGGGTCATCTGCTGAAGATGGACGGTGAGAGATTTAAAACAGATAACAGGAAGTATTTCTTCACATAACGCATTGTTAAATTGTGAAACTCCCTACCCCAAGATGTGATGATAACTGCCAACTTGGAAGGCTTTAAGAGAAGAAGAGTTGGCTTTCATATGCCAACTTTCTCTACCACTTAAGGCAAAATCAAACTGGCTTACAATCATTTTTGTTCCCCTCCCCACAACAGACACCCTGTGAGGTAGGTGGGGATGAGAGAGCTCTTCAGAGAACTGTGACTAGCCCAAGGTCACCCAGCTGGCTTCATGTGGGAGTGGACATGTTCTTGGAGAATAGGGCTATTAATGGCAACTAGTAAAAATGGATACTGGTCACGATGCAAACCTATTCTCTCCAGCATCAGAGGAGCATGCCTATTATATTAGGTGCTGTGGAACACAAGCAGGATAATGCTGCTGCAATTGTCATTTGTGGGCTTCCTGGAGGCACCTGGTTCGCCAGAATGTCTTTTCTTATGTTTTTATGATATATGAGTTGGTCTTAAATTTCCTTCCACCCTCAGAGCCCATCCTTCCTTTCTGCCCTTGGGATCTATTAGAGGCTTCAAACATGGCAAAAGCTTTTTCCATAATCCCAGCATTTACACTATTTCCCTCCACACATGGTTAGGTTTGTCTGCAGAGGAAACCCTTTACATGAGATTATATGGCTTCAGACCCTTCTATGGTCTGAGGTTGTCTTTGTGATATGAAATAAGAGAAAACCTCTTTTCCCAGACTAAGCAGTTATATGATTCTTCCTTATGTGGGGTTGTGGATTCTATTGAAAATTACCGCTCTGACTGAATTTCTTTCCACACAAGGAGTGTTTTCAAAAGGTGGCTCCGTTGTTGAAGATTGCCACTCTGATTAAATCTCTTTCCTCACTCTGAGCATTCAAGTGGCTTCTCCCGTGTGTGGGTTCTTTGGTGCTGTTGAAGATTGTCACTGTGACGGAATCTCTTTCCACACTCTGAGCATTCAAAAGGCTTCTCCCCTGTGTGGGTTCTTAGATGCTTTTGAAGACTGCCACTGCGACTGAATCTCTTTCCACACTCTGAGCATTCAAATGGCTTCTCCCCTGTGTGGGTTCTTAGATGCGTTTGAAGACTGCCACTCTGACTGAATCTCTTTCCGCACTCTGAGCATTCAAACGGCTTCTCCTCTGTGTGGGTTCTTAGATGCCCTTGAAGACTGCCACTGTGACTGAATCTCTTTCCACACTCTGAGCATTCAAACGGCTTCTCCCCTGTGTGAGTTCGTAGGTGCTTTTGAAGATTGCCACTGCGACTGAATCTCTTTCCACACTCTGAACATTCAAAAGGCTTCTCCCCTGTGTGGGTTCTTAGATGCTCTTGAAGAAGGCTACTGCAACGCAATCTCTTTCCACACTCTGAGCATTCAAAAGGCTTCTCCCCTGTGTGGGCTCTTAGATGCGTTTGAAGACTGCCACTCTGACTGAATCTCTTTCCACACTCTGAGCATTCAAACGGCTTCTCCCCTGTGTGGGTTCTTAGATGCCCTTGAAGACTGCCACTGTGACTGAATCTCTTTCCACACTCTGAGCATTCAAACGGCTTCTCCCCTGTGTGAGTTCGTAGGTGCTTTTGAAGATAACCACTGCAACTGAATCTCTTTCCACACTCTGAACATTCAAAAGGCTTCTCCCCTGTGTGGGTTCTTAGATGCTCTTGAAGAAGTCTACTGCAACGAAATCTCTTTCCACACTCTGAGCATTCAAAAGGCTTCTCCGCTGTGTGGGATCTTTGGTGCTTTTGAAGACTGCCACTGAGACTGAATCTCTTTCCACACTCTGAACATTCAAAAGGCTTCTCCCCTGTGTGGGTTCTAAGATGCTCTTGAAGTTGGCCACTGCGACTGAATCTCTTTCCACACTCTGAGCATTCAAATAGCTTCTCCCCTGTGTGGGTTGTTAGGTGCTGTTGAAGATGGCCACTGCGACTGAATCTCTTTCCACACTCGGAGCATTCAAAAGGCCTCTCCCCTGTGTGGGTTCTTAGGTGCTGTTGAAGATGGCCACTGAGATTGAATCTCTTTCCACACTCTGAGCATTCAAAAGGCTTCTCCCCTGTGTGGGTTCTTAGGTGCTGCTGAAGATGGCCACTGCGACTGAATCTCTTTCCACACTCTGAGCATTCATAAGGCTTCTCCCCTGTGTGGGATCTTAGATGCTCTTGAAGACTGCCACTGTGACTGAATCTCTTTCCACACTTTGAACATTCAAATGGCTTCTCCCCGGTGTGAGTTCTTTGATGCAGTTGAAGATTGCCTCTGCAACTCAATCTCTTTCCACACTCTGAGCATTCAAAAGGCTTCTCCCCTGTGTGGGTTCTTAGGTGCTGTTGAAGATGGCCACTGCGACCGAATCTCTTTCCACACTGTGAGCACTGAAAACAGTTCTCCTTTGCATGCATTTGTTGGTGTACAAGGAGCTGTGATCTGTATCTGAAGTACTTTCCACACTGAAAGCATTTATGTGCCCTCATTAGACTATGTTTTGGGGAAAGTGCATTACTGTTTCTTCCATTAGAGAACATCTTTCCACTCTCTGAGCAGATCAACGGCTTCTCTCCTGAATGAATCGTTTGGTGTAGAAAAAGGTCTGATTTCTGTGAGAAGCTCTTGCCACAGGCTGAGCAGGTAGAATGTTTCTCTCCTGCATGTGTTCTTTGATGTTTAAAAAGCTCTTCTCTGCAAAGGAAGCTCTTTCCACACTCCGAGTGTTGATGGGTCTTCTTTCCTCGGTGCATTTGCAAATGGATATCACACTGGGTTTGTTCTGAGAAGTTCATTCCACACTCCAAGCACTTATATGCTTCCTCCACCATGTGGATTCGTTTACGGAAATCCTGCCCTTGGCCAGGAATGGCTTTGTCCCTCTTCTCCACCAGATGACTCCCTTTCTGCCTCTTAGGTCTGCCTTGATTCTTGATGTTTCCTTTCTTATCTTCATTCTGGACTTTATCTGGCAATACCTGATGTGGTTCCTCATGGCCCCCATTCCACTGATCATCCGCTGCTGGAATAAAAAGAGATCCCATTAGCACCCACTCAAGCAAGTCTAACCTTCCCTTGAAATTAATTCACAGTGGGTAGCCGTGTTAGTCTGCCTGCAGTAGCAGAAAAGGGCAAGAGTCCAGCAGCACCTTAAAGACTAACAAAAATATTTTCCGGTAGGGTATGAGCTTTCGTGAGCCACAGCTTCCTTTGAAGTTTCATCCATGCTTAAACATTGCAGTGGCTTTTTCCTGCTGTACGTTGAGGTGTATTTTAACAGACACTTGAAAGGGACACAAAACGCTGCTGCATCAGAAAAGCTTCGTTTGCAGTTTAACAATTTATACAGCTCCTCACCTGAGTGAATTCTTTGATGTGAAGTAAGGGCTGGTTTCCGACTGAAGGTTTTTCCGCACTCCACGCAGGCATATGGTTTCTCTCCTGACGGAATTTACCTCTTAGAAACAACACTGAAGATCTTTCCAAAAGCCACATTTTTATTTTCCCTGGAGCAGATTCTCTGGTTAGCTCAGAAGCCTTCGTTCGTTCTTGTTTTGGTTGACCTTTCTTCGTGGACTGGGATTTCACGGAAGCCCCCTACTTGAGACGGAATCTGCTTATCCCTCCTCTTGTCTGTGTGGCTTCCCTCCTGCCTCAGTGGTCCTTCTCCATAGTTTCCTTTGGAGTCTTCATTCTTGACTTCTTCCAGTAGAAAAGAGCAAGAGTCCAGTAGCACCTTAGAGACTAACACAATTTCTGGCACATAAGATTTCCTGAGCCACACCTCACTTATTCAGATACCCATCTCACGAAAGCTCAGACCCTGCTACAAATTTTGTTTGTCTTTAAGGTGCTAGTGGACTCTTGCTCTTTTCCACTGCTCCTTAATGGGTGTGCATTTCCTTCATCAGACCTTCTTCCTCTCCCAACTGAGCTTCTGGTCAAACCTCTTCCCCAGCCAGGCCCACCCCGCATTGTAAAAAAATGTCCCATACTCCCCACATGTACTTTAAAGAAAAAAGTGGAAAATAATAGTTCCCTCACTGGTCACATTTGACTTGTCATGCAACTCTTTTGATTCTCTGCTCTTGATGATTAAATAGACGAGGAGAGAGTTCTGAGAGAACTGTGTCTGGTCCAAGGTCACCTAGTAGGCTTCAGGTGGAATAGCGGGGAATCGAACCCGGTTCTCAAGATTACATTAAAGATTAAAGCCCACAATTCAGTGTAAGAGGGACGGATTCATTCCAGATCACAGTCGGAGGGGATGACTGTAATTCCATCTGGGGAACATCTGTGTTGTAATGGTTGGCAACTGAGCAATTAGGAGGTGGTCCCTTCCAGAGTTTTCCTGAGGCCCTCTCAGTCACACTTTGACCTCAGGTCAGGACACTGGCTTGGGTGATGGCCACAACACTGGCCTCAGGTGCCCCTGGGCCAGCCAGGTGGCTTGGGTCACTCTACTCGGCCATGGAGAATATCACTTTTGCTGCCACACCTCCACCTCGAGGCTCCCACAGGGAAGCAAGTGGCTGGGCAGGACTCAAAATGATCTATTGCTGTTGTTCAATATTTTGATCCATGCTTCATCCCAATGGCACTTTTATCAAAACAAAAACATAGGTAGCCAGAAATAGAATGCCATATATGTATAATGATTGGCCACAAATATTAAAAAGTCCAACAGAGTTTTATGTAGAATACCAGCATCAATAAGGTCACAGAACAATTTTGCAAAGCAGACAATAAAGCAAAGAACAGCAACAAAAGACAGTCTTCTAGAAGTAATCCGATTCGTCCGCAGACCTCTTCAGTTCCATCTGAATTCTGCCATGAGCTTACTTAAAACAAAAACATACGTATATACAAAATTACACAAACATACTAACAATTACCAAAGTATACATTTTATAAAGGGACACAAGAAGTGTTCTTACCTTAATAAAATGTATATTTTGGTAAATGTTAATATGGTCGTACAATTTTTCAAAATAATTTATATTATATATTTTTGGATACAGAAAAAAAGAAATAGGGAAAAGGAAAAGAAAAAAAACGGAGTAAAGAAATATTTCTGTGTCCAAGCTTCAACATAATAATACAAGCATATAACCATCATCTACTCTAATCTCACCTTAGATTCCTATACTGATTGCTAAATAGTGCCAGTACTGACGTGCTGTTCTCCTACAAAATATAATTTATTGCATAAAAATTAAGAGAGCTAAAAATGATTGCTAATCAAATAAAAACTATTATGTTATTATAGGTTTGTGCCCTTTATTCTGTCAGTGAGCTAAAACTATAATCTTCAGGTACTGAGTGTTTGACGTTCTACATTATGGCCTTTAAAAAAAACAAAGGGAAGAGTTTAAAGCAGATGAAAATGTATCATATAGAGGTTGCCATTTCATCTTAAAGTCATCTATTGTGTTCCTTTTCATCAAATGTGTTAACTTTGACATCGAGGCAAAATCAAATAGTTTATTAGTCCATTTAGTCATATTCGGAATCAAAGAGGTTTTCCAGTATTTTGCATATAAAATTATGGCAGCGGAAGTCACATATTCAAAAAGTTCTATGTGTGCTGAGCTTACTTGGGAGGGTATGATACCCAACAACATGTGTATGGTTGTGCAGTTTTGTATATACGTATGTTTTTGATTTAAGTAGGTGCATGGCAGAATTCAGATGGAACTGAAGAAGTCTGAGGACGAAACAGATAACTTCTAGAAGACCATCTTTTATCCTGTTCTTTGTCCAAATTGCAAAATTGTTCTGTGACCATATCAATCATAGAATCAAGGAGTTGGAAGGGACCACCAGGGCCATCAAGTCCAACCCCCTGCACAATGCAGGAAACCCACAACCACCTCCCCCCTCCACACCCCTAGTGACCAGAAGATGGCCAAGATTCCCTCCCCCTCATCATCTGCCTAAGGCAGTGGTTCTCAACCTTTTTCGAGTTGCGACCCCCTTTTACAATTGCCAAGTAACCTGCGACCCTCGTCACATTTGCATAAATTTTCATAAATTACATTTTCAATCGGATAAAGAAAACACATTTTTTTTGGGCAGTCCAGGGTATCCATATATATAATTAAATTTTATAGTTTAAAACAAACAAGCAAACGGTACTACCACCTGTTGCACAGCGGCTGTGACTGTGTGGCGCAGCAACCTTTCCTGGCACAGAGGAAAGAGTGCCTCTGAGCATGCACTGTGTTCCTTGTCCTCCCCTCTCTCCCCAAAAACTCTTCCAAGCAGGCCGGGGCTCTCGTGAGGAAACCCCCTCTCTTGTGACTGGGACACTGCTTGTGCACAGAACTACAGTTATCCCTCAAAGCGGAGCTCTGTTTAATCACCTCACGAGAGCGAAGGGCCAGGAAAGAGCCGAGGGCTGCTTATCCCACTCGGACTTTTTGTGCCTTTTTCTCCCCTCCGCCAGTCACCGTTTCTTCTGCGCCTCACCGAACCTGTGCACTAGAGGGGGAAATCCCGAACTGCACCTCGAGTCTCTCCCCCTTGGCCATGCCAGAGCGGAACTGATGACTCAGGGCAGAAAAGCGAAGCCACACTACGACATGCGCACTTGGATTCCAGGCTGAAGCTCCCGCCCCACCCGAGCGCAGCTAAAAGTAAAAGCAACGTGGCTGTAGCAGCCTCAAGGGGGACCGCCCTCTTCTCCTCCGAGACCTGAACTGGCCGAGCCAGGGGAGCTTCCTCGGCCTCCCACACATCCTGCCACATCATCCGCCCGGTGCAGGTGCGACCGCGCCCAGGGCTGGCCCGCCCACCTTTCAGCTGGGCAGCGGGGCTACAGCTGGTGTGCGGCGGCATGCCGCCGCGTCTCTGCAGCCCGGCTCCTTCTATCGGTCGGTCAGTTCCTCACCTCTCTGCTTGGGGTCTTCCCTGCCCTCGCGGACGGATCAGGGTTACAGGGCGTCTGGGTTAGTCCTGGACAGCCCGGGATGGGGGCTGTCCCAGGACAGTGGCGGCGACCCCCCAGAAAACACTTCGCGACCCCCTTGGGGGTCCCGACCCCCAGGTTGAGAACCACTGGCCTAAGGTCACAGAACCAGCACTGCTGACAGATGGCCATCTAACCACTTCTTAAAAACCTCCAGGGAAGGAGCGCTTACCACCTCCCGAGGAAGCCTGTTCCACTGAGGAACCGCTCTAACTGTTAGAAAATTCTTCCTAATGTCTAAACGGGAACTCTTTTGATTTAATTTAAACATGTTGGTTCTGGTCTGACCTTCTTGAGCAACAGAAAACAACTCGGCACCCTCCTTTATATGACAGCCCTTCAAGTACTTGAACATGGTTATCATATCCCCTCTCAGTCTTCTCCTCTTCAGGCTAAACATACCCAGCTCCTTCAACCTTTCCTCATAGGACTTGGTCTCCAGACCCCTCACCATCTTTTTTGCCCTTCTCTGGACACGTTCCAGCTTGTCTACATCTTTCTTAAATTGTGGTGCCCAAAACTGAACACAGTACTCTAGCTGAGGTCTAACCAGAGCAAAGTAAAAATATTGTCGAGGGCTTTCACGGTCAGAGTTCATTGGTTCTTGTAGGTTATCCGGGCTGTGTAACCGTGGTCTTGGAATTTTCTTTCCTGACGTTTCGCCAGCAACTGTGGCAGGCATCTTCAGAGTAGTAACACTGAAGGACAGTGCCACAGTTGCTGGTGAAACTTCAGGAAAGAAAATTCCAAGACCACGGTTACACAGCCCGGATAACCTACAAGAACCAAAGAGCAGAGTAAAGCAATACCATCACTTCCCGTGATCTGGACACTATACTTCTGTTGATGCAGCCCAAGACTGCGTTTGCCTTTTTAGTTACAGCATCACACTGCTGACTCATGATCAGTGTTTGGTCTACTAAGACCCCAAGATCCTTTTCACACACACTACTGCTCAAACAAGTCTCCCCCATCCTATAATTATGCATTTGATTTTTCCTACCTAAATGCAGAACTTTACATTTGTCTTTGTTGAAGTGTATTTTATTAGTTCTAGCCCATTTTTCCAGCCTGTAAAAATCATCCTGCATCTTGGCTCTGTCTTCTATCGTATTTGCTACCCCTCCCAATTTAGTATCATCTGCAAATTTAATAAGCATCCCCTCTACTCTTTCATCCAAATCATTTATATAGACGTTGAACAACACAGGGCCCAGCAGAGATCCCTGAGGAACTCCACTAGTCACTTCTCTCCAAGTGGACGAGGAACTATTAACTAGCACTCTTTGGGTACAATCTAGCAACCAGTGGCAGATCCGTCTAATAATAATAGGATCTAACCAACTTGTCATCTAAAATACTATGTGGAACCTTATCAAAAGCTTTACTGAAATCTAGATAAACTATGTCTACAGCATTCCCCTGATCCAGCAAGGTAGTAACTTTCTCAAAAAAGGAGATAAGATTAGTCTGACACGACTTATTCTTGAGAAACCCAAATGTTTGTATTCTAAATATAACTCTGTTGGAGTTCTTTATATTTGCAGCCAAACATTACACATAGATGGCACTCTAATTATGACTACCTATGTTTTTGTTTTGATTAAGATTTCTTTTTTAACATAGTGGTACTTCATTTTGATTGGTGTCATCCCGATGGCAGCCATTTGCACAAACAGCACCTACGAAAGAGCCTTACCCAGAGAGGCCACGCTCCCGTAGTTCTCCCGCATGACTTCCTTGTAAAGAGCTCTTTGGCCTGGATCCAGCAGGGCCCACTCTGCCTCAGTGAAATGCACGGCCACCTCCTCAAAGGAAACCGGAGACTGAAAGGAAAAGCAGATGCCCTCGTCAGAGATCAAGCCAGGCAGAGATGGCACTCTAGAAGGGGGCAATCTGGGAGGGTGCAGGATGGAAAGCCTGGCATGGGTAAATGCAGTGGTGTTCAGGGCCTCTTTCACTCGAACACCCTAGCAGCAACTGCAAGAGAAACACTCTTCCCCTCCCCCCGAGAAAGGAAGGGGGACTCAGGTGTCCCCAGCTCATCTTCCCTACCTGGACCAGAGGTGAAGCAGCAGCTTTCACAACTTCGCAAAGTTGACGGCTTAATAGCATCTCTCCACTGCCTGTGAGGGAGACAACGGAGGAAGGAAGAATGTTAGCCTAGACTTACTATTTTATTTACTTGTCAGAATCCTGCTTCAGACACATCCATTTCCAAGGTGGATGTATTCTTTTCGTGTGTGTGTGTGTGCTGTCAACTCACAGCTGACTTTTGGCGACCCCATACAGTTTTTCATGGCAAGAGACATGCAGAGGTGGTCTGCCGTTGCCTGCTTCTATCTCACCCTTGGTGTTCCTTGGAGGTTGCCCATTGAAATACTAACCGGGGCCATCCCTGCTTAGCTTCTGAGATCTGATGAGATCAGGCTAGCCTGGGGAGATCCAGGTCAGGGCATGTATTATGCATACTCAAGAAAATTCACAATGATTTTTTAATAAATGGTGGGAGAAGTGGAAGAGAAGCACCAGAGACCCATGAGCCTTGGGCTACTCTTAAATGCTGCTGACAGTATTCAGACTTCTTTGAGACTTGACATTTTCCCTGTGAAATCTGGAGCTCAAAAACATGTCAGCAATTCCGCTGGATCATACTAAAGGCCATTCTCCCGATGAGCTGGCACTGGTGGGGGGAAAAAGAGGGGACAGAAATGAGGTTGCACAATACGGCTATGTCACATCAGTCCAAAAGACCAGACATGACTGATGCGAGAAAATCTAAGTTCGTTGTGTATGGACTTCTCTCTGCCTGCTTCACTTACCAGAAAGCAACCCAGAGAGATCTGGATAGAAAAGGACCTTGCATAGAGAAACATTCTTACAGTTATTCTTAAACAGCATTCAAGCCATATGAGCAGTAAATCAAACAGTTTTATTGAACCTACAAAAAGAATATGAAGCAAAGGAGAAAGCAATATTTAACATATTTAACATATTAAATATTTATTGATTTAACATATTAAATAAATATATTTATTTAATATAAATATATTTATTTAACATATTAAATATTAAATATTTAATTTAAATTTAATATTTATATGGCAGCACTTTACAAACGTATACATACTGACAGACATACAAATACAGAGGCCTTTGGGTCACTTCCAGAGAGAGAGACAGAGATGGCAACCATTCGAAGGGTCTGTGGTATCTCCGTGGAAGGACAAAGAAAGGATATTTGGACTGTCCTTTTTATAAGCTGGATCATCAGGAGAGGGTCTCAAATGACCCCTCCCTGTCACATTCTTTAGGAAATGGGTTTTCACAAATCATGACTAAAATTGTTTAGAAATATCTTGTTCCATAATACCGTAATTCTTTCAGTGTCCGGGTCTGATATCTGATTGTCCTGTCTATCAGTCAATGTTCCAAAACAAGAATCCTTCCTTAGGTGGACAGATAAGTTATTGTCTGTTTTAATGACCGTAGTGTTATAAACATAAATTTGGGGCATCTGATGTGCTGTGGGTCATTAACTGTTAGCAATGCAAATCTCCTGTTACTTTCTAAGGTCAGGGACCTAATGGAAAAGTTGGGGTCAGCTAAAAGGGCTGCTTTCTGAAAGTCAGGTTTTTGTGTGACTTACAGGTTATAATGTTAAGGTATGCATGTGGTTATTTTTGTTAACCCAAACTCATTTAATATAAGCTAATATGTTTTATATGAACTAATGTTCAATACATAAAAATTCTCGCGACAATGACTTTAGCACCTCTGAAAACTCTAGGGTAAAATCAATGTGCTCCCACAACATTTGCATCCAGGATTTTGGCTGGATGCGACATCAACGTCACATGAATCTGTCTAATACCCCTTCAAGTGAGTGACCATCACTACATCCTGTGACACCGAGTCCCACAAGCTCACTCTGCGTTGGGTGCAGACGTATTTCCTTTCTCTACCCAACAACTTCACTATGTGCCCCAATCCCATCCAGCCACAAAGCACCCTTACCATGTGAGAGGGCATCTGGGGCATGCTCTTGGACCTCAGACTGCTGCCCTGCCTCCAACAGATCTCCTTCTGCCTCAGAAAACGTTGCTTCCATCTTCAAGGATGATTCCGGCATCTGAAAGAACAGCAAGGGAGACAGGTAAGGAAAGCATGGAACGGGCTGAGGAGATGGATCCTGCCCCTCTCCCAGAATCTTCACCCCTGCATCGACCAACAGAGCTGCTTCAAGCACAGGGGCCAAAATCAAGGTTGGTGGTTTTCCCAGCCGAGTCAATTCTCTAGAGGTATTAATATCTGGCAGAGAAGCCTTAGGATAAAGTCGTTGCTTGAAGGGAGGGAAGGAAACCCCGTCACCTGCTCTGCCTGCCTCTTCTCCTCTGCCTGACTCAGGAGGAAACCTTCAGCCAGGGCCACCGCCTGGGAACTGGTCTCTGGCTCACATTCGCTGACCCAGCACTGCATTTCCTGGGGCAGGATGGTCAGGAACTGCTCCAGGATCACCAGGTCCAGCATCTGCTTCTTGGAGTGCTTCTCCGGCTTCAGCCAGTGCTTGCAAAGTCCATGAAGTTGGATGCAAACCTCTCGGGGACCATCGGCCTCATGGTAAAGAAACTGCCGGAAACGTCGACTCTGGACATCTGCTGTCCTTGTTTCCTCAGGCAGGATCTCTGGCACAGTTCTTTCCCAGAATTCAGCACCACTCTCCACTTTCACGGGATGGGGACCTTCCTTTGACCTCTTGTCAATTCGAGGTCCTTCTGGATCCTGCTGTTCCATCTCCTTCCCCTTCTCTTGGGTAGCCTCTGTGGAAAGATGCCCTTACTCTCGTGGCTATGAAGAAAGAGAGGAAAATATATCAAAAAGGCAGAAAAAGACCAAAAGAAAGCACACTTACATCACCTACCCTCTTGCCCCAGTAGATCAGAAGGAGCCTCATTGTCATCATTTGTGGGTCAGGATTAATGTCATGGTGCTATATTATTTTCCATCTCAGGCTTTTGAATGAAAGTAAACACCTATTGTGGAAGCTATGAGCTTGGCCTCCCATGTCTGGGGATCAGACTGTCGAGGGGCAACAGCTGAAAGTCAACTGCAGCCCAGGACAAAAGGACTGCTGATGGCTTAACCATGGCAAATCTCTCCCTCACTAGGCTCGAAGCATCAGGCAATAGCTCTGTCCAGCAGAGTGTGAGGGGAAGAGGTGTGTCTGACCTCCCTAGTGGAGGACAAAATGGATGCTGGGAGGAACAGGAGCAGGGGGAGGTGGTGGGTAGGGGGTGGAGCACTGGCCAAAAGGCGCAGGAAATGGGGCAGCCAGTCAGCATGCATGATTCATCCCCTGTGATCACATCTGGGATGTCTTTCTGGGCCTCCTAACAACCACCATGGCTGAGAATTTATTTTTATTTACAAAATTCAGATCTTGCCTTTCTGCCCCCACAAAGGCCACCAATTCAGCTAACAAATAAAGCATACATTTTAAAATTTTCCTTATGTCTAATCTGCCTTGCTTCCTGGGAGTCTAGGTGGATTACCCCAACTGAGTCTATACAATCAACAGAGTGGGACATTCAATAAACCAGTCATTAGGGTTTGGGTTGTAGAACCAACCAGAAATATAAAAAAACAGAGCAGAAGCAAAGCATAAATGTTAACACAACACAGTAAACAATGCAAAATTACAGTGTAGGATCCAACTTACAACAAGCTATACACAGTAGTATAGAACACAATTTCTAATGATTTGTCCAAGTAACTTTGTGAATCATTGTATTCAGTGCTACCCTAGTCCGGAAAATCAGGAGAGGGGGTCTCTTTCTGACCTCCTCAGACAGGCTGTTCCACAATTGGGGGGGGGGGGGCACAACAGAGAAGTCACGTTCATGTTCAGTTGTTAATTTTGCCCATTTGCCAGTTGGCACCTGCAGAAGGCCCTCCTCAGGTGAGTGAAGCTGTCGTGGCAGAGTACAGGGGGAGAGACGGTCTCGCAGATATCAGAGTCCAAGTACCATGAATGGCTTTCTGTGTGACAGCCAAACCAAATAACCGGTGCTCCCCCTGACCTAGATGGCCCCGGCTAGCCCGATTTCCTCAGATCTAACACAGACACAACAGATGCTGAGGCAATGGAGTGACTGCAGAGTGTGAATAACATGCCTGCTCCGTCCAGCTGCCGATAACCGTCGAACTGGGGCATTCTGAACAAAAGGTAGTTTCTGAATGTATTTTGAAGAGAAACCAATGTGCAGTGCATTACAATCATCTAGTCTCAATGTCACCATACCAGCGACCAGATCAGCCGTATCAAGGTAAGGGGCCATTTTTTTTCAGCTAGGCTGAGTTGGAAGAAAGCCTTTTTTTTGCAACTGCATTAACTCGATCGTCTAGCAATAATGTTGGGGTCCAGTAAAACCCCGAGGCTGTTAGCTGTGCCAGCAAGGGTCCGTTGAACCCCAACAAAAGGGGGCCGCATAATATCCTTCCAAACCTCCACCTTCCCAAGCAGCATTTCTTCTGTTTTTCCAGGACTTAGATTCAGCTGGTTCACCCTTGGCTATTGAACCACAGCCACCAGGCAGCAGCAGGGTTTCCAGGGCAAGAGACGAGCAGAGGCGGTCTGCCATCACCTGCACAGAGGCCCTGGGGCTTCCTGGGGCGGAGGGGGGGGGGTGTCTCCCACCCAAGGACTATCCAGGCTGGACCCTGCTGCGCTTCGGAAGTCCAGTGAGGTCGGGGCCATCCTGGGCCACGCGGGTCAGGGCTCCCTGTTTTTGTAGCAGACAAACGACACTTGAAAACGATTTACAACGAATCTCCCCCCCCCCTCGAGAAGACTCGTGAGAGCAGCAGAGATGGGGAAGCTCATCCCACTCCCCTCCAGGGACTTACTCGTGAGTAGACCGTAGTCCCAGGATCCCGCTGCAGGCCTTTCGCCTACCCATGCAGCATCTCTGAAGCCCCTCCCCGTCCTCCTTCGCAACTCGGTGGCCGAGCCTCCCTCCTCCCCCAAGGAGCCTTTCCGCTTCCGCCCACCTCGCTCGGCCGCTCTAGCAAACAGCCCGGTCGGCTTAACCCCTTCGGTGCTGCAGAGGAAGGAAGGAAGGAAGGAAGGAAGGAAGGAAGGAAGGAAGGAAGGAAGGGCCTCCTGCTCTTTGCAATGAGGATCGGCGGCCAGAGCCGGGTGGTGGGAGCGGATTTCGGCCAGGCTGCAGCTCAGCGCGCCCCGTGCAGCTCAGTGGGATTGCTTGGGAGTAACTCCACACAGGGTGGCGCTTCTGGGGGATCCCCTGGGTGTTCAGTCATCTCAAGACAACGGCAGGGCTGAGATTGGAAAAAGAAAATAAACGCAAAGTCAAGCAAAATCACGCCAAGCGATCCGGAGCAGGTCTCCTCGGATCCCTCCTGGGGCCTATATGGGGCTGACTCCCAGGAAAGTGGTTTTAGGATTGCACTGGAAATCTGCGTTCCTGTAACACGTTCCCTGTTTCTCAAACCAAAATGCCCGCTGGATCGCTTCCTGGAGACTGATGTGGTTCGGGATGGGTCGCCCATGGGCAAGTGTGGTTTGCCTGATTCTCTATTGGCAATCATGCATTCCTTATGGGCAATTGCTGTTCTTAGTTTTTGGGATTTTTCTATTGGCAAGTGTGGTTTCCCTGTTTCCCTATGGGCAATCATGCTTTCTCTACGGGCAATCGCTGTCCTTTGTTTTAGTATGTCCTCCAAACCACATCAGTCTCCAAGAAGCGATCCAGTTGGCATTTTGATTTGAGAACTAGGAACATGTTACAGGAACGCAGATTTCCAGTGCAACCCTAAAACCACTTTCCTGGGAGTAAGCCCCATCTAGGCCCCAGGAGGGATCCGAGGAGACCTGCTCCGGATCGCTTGGCGTAATTTTGCTTGACTTTGCGTTTATTTTCTTTTTCCCATCTCAGCCCTGCCGTTGTCTGAGACGGCTGAACATCGGTGGGATCCCCCAGAAGCGCCACCTTGTGCTGGGTTACTCCCGAGCAATCCCACTGAGCTGCACGGGGCGTCGCTGAGCTGCAGCCTGGCCGGAATCCGCTCCCTCCACCCGGCTCTGGCCGCAGATTCCTCATTGCAAAGAGCAGGAGGCCCCTTCCTTCCTTCCTTCCTCTCCTCTGCAGCACCGAAGGGGTTAAGCCGACCGGGCTGTTTGCTAGAGCGGCCGAGCCAGGGGGCGGAAGCGGAAAGGCTCCTTGGGGGAGGGGGGAGGCTCCGCCACCGAGTTGCAAAGGAGGACGGGGAGGGCTTTAGAGACGCATCAGCTGGCAAAAGCCCTGCAGCGGGATCCTGGGACTACGGCCTACTCACGAGTAAGTCCCTGGAGGGGAGTGGGATGAGCTTCCCCATCTCTGCTGCTCTCACGAGGGGCAAAAACAGGGAGCCCTGACCCGCGTGGCCCAGGATGGCCCCGACCTCATTAGACTTGCGAAGCTCAGCAGGGTCCAGCCTGGATAGACCTTGGTTGGGAGACACACACCCCCTCCGCCCCAGGAAGCCCCAGGGCCTCTGTGCAGGTGATGGCAGACCGCCTCTGCCCGTCTCTTGCCCTGGAAACCCTGCTGCTGCCTGGTGGCTGTGGTTCAATAGCCAAGGGTGAACCAATGGAATCTAAGTCCTGGAAAGACAGAAGAAATGCTGCTTGGGAAGGCGGAGGTCTGGAAGGATATTATGCTGCCCCCTTTTGTTGGGGTTCAACGGACCCTTGCTGGCACAGCTAACAGCCCCGGGGTTTTACTGGACCCCAACATTATTGCTAGACGATCGAGTTAATGCAGTTGCAAAAAAAAGGCTTTCTTCCAACTCAGCCTAGCTGGAAAAAAATGGCTCCTTACCTTGATACGGCTGATCTGGCCCCTGGCATGGTGACACTTGAGACTTGATGATTGTAATGCACTGCACATTGGTTTCTCTTCAAAATAAATTCAGAAACTACCTTTTGTTCAGAATGCCCCAGTTCGACGGTTATCGGCAGCTGGACGGAGCAGGCATGTTATTCCCACTCTGCAGTCACTCCATTGGCTCAGCCTCAATTGTGTCTGTTAGAGCTTAGGAGATCGGGCTTGCCAGGGCCGTCCAGGTCAGGGGGAGCACCGGTTATTTGGTTTGGCTGTCACACAGAAAGCCATTCATGGTACTTGGACTTTGGTATCTGCGAGACCTTCTCTCCCCCCTATATTCCGCCACGACAGCTTCACTCACCTGAGCAGGACCTTCTGCAGGTGCCAACTGGCAAATGGGCAAAATTAACAACTGAACATGAACCTGACTTCTCTGTTGTGCCCCCCCCCCAATTGTGGAGCGGCCTGTCTGAGGAGGTCAGAAAGACACCCCCTCTCCTGATTTTCCGGACTAGGGTAGCACTGAATAAAATGATTCACAAAGTTACTTGGACAAATCATTAGAAATTGTTCTATACTACTGTGTATAGCTTGTTGTAAGTTGGATCCTACACTGTAATTTTGCATTGTTTACTGTGTTGTGTTAACATTTATGCTTTGCTTCTGATCTGTTTTTTTAATATTTCTGGTTGGTTCTACAACCCAAACCCTAATTACTGGTTTATTGAATGTCCCACTCTGTTGATTGTATAGACTCAGTTGGTGTAATCCACCTGGACTCCCAGGAAGCAAGGCAGATTAGACATAAGGAAAATTTTAAAATGTATGCTTTGTTTGTTAGCTGAATTGGTGGCCTTTGTGGGGGCAGAAAGGCAAGATGTGAATTTTGTGAATAAAAATAAATTCTCAGCCATGGTGGTTGTTGTGAGGCCCAGAAAGACATCCTAGATGTGATCACAGGGGATGAATCATGCATGCTGACTGGTTGCCCCACTTCCTGCGCCTTTTGGCCGGTGCTCCACCCCCTGCCCACCACCTCCCCCTGCTCCTGTTCCTCCCAGCATCCATTTTGTCCTCCCCTAGGGAGGTCAGACACACCTCTGCCCCTCACACTCTGCTGGACAGAACTATTGCCTGATGCTTCGAGCCTTTGGAGGGAGAGATCTGCCATGGTTAAGCCGTCACCAGGACTTTTGTCCCGGGCTCCAGTTGACCGTGAGCTGTTGCCCCTCGACAGACTGATCCCCAGACATGGGAGGCCAAACTCATAGCTTCCACAACAGGTGTTTACTTTCCTGAGGACCAAACAGGCATCTCATTCAAAAGCCTGAGATGGAAAATAATATAGCACCATGACATTAATCCTGACCCACAAATGATGACAATGAGGCTCCTTCTGAACCTCTGGGGCAAGAGGGTAGGTGATGTAAGTGTGCTTTCTTTTGGTCTCTTTCTGCCTTTTTGATATATTTTCCTCTCTTTCTTCATAGCCACTAGAGTAAGGGCATCTTTCCACAGAGACTACCCAAGAGAAGGGGAAGGAGATGGAACAGCAGGACCCAGAAGAACGTCGAATTGACAAGAGGTCAAAGGAAGGTCCTCATCCCGTCCAAGTGGAGAGTGGTTCTGAATTCTGGGAAAGAGCTGGGCCAGAGATCCTGCCTGAGGAAACGAGGATAGCAGATGTCCAGAGTCGACGTTTCCGGCAGTTCCTTTACCATGAGGCCGATGGTCCCCGAGAGGTTTGCAGCCAGCTTCATGGACTTTGCAAGCACTGGCTGAAGCCGGAGAGGCACTCCAAGAAGCAGATGCTGGACCTGGTGATCCTGGAGCAGTTCCTGATCATCCTGCCCCAGGAAATGCAGTTCTGGGTCAGAGAATGTGAGCCAGAGACCAGTTCCCAGGCGGTGGCCCTGGCTGAAGGTTTCCTCCTGAGTCAGGCAGAGGAGAAGAAGCTGGCAGAGCAGGTGAGGGGGTTTCCTTCCCTCCCTTCAAGCAACGACTTTATCCTAAGGCTTCTCTGCCAGATATTAATATCTCTAGAGAATTGACTCGGCTGGGGAAACCACCAACCTTGATTTTGGCCCCTGTGCTTGAAGCAGCTCTGTTGGTCGATGCAGGGGTGAAGATTCTGGGAGAGGGGCAGGATCCGTCTCCTCAGCCCGTTCCATGCTTTCCTTCCCTGTCTCCCTTGCTGTTCTTTCAGATGCCGGAATCATCCTTGAAGATGGAAGCAAAGTTTTCTGAGGCAGGAGGAGTTCTGTCGGAGGCAGGGCAGCAGGCTGAGGTCCAAGAGCATGCCCCAGATGCCCTCTCACATGGTAAGGGTGCTTTGTGGCTGGATGGGATTGGGGCACATAGTGAAGTTGTTGGGTAGAGAAAGGAAATACGTCTGCACCCAACGCAGAGTGAGCTTGTGGGACTCTGTGTCACAGGATGTAGTGATGGTCGCTCACTTGAAATGGCCTTTAGTATGATCTAGCAGGATCGCTGACATGTTTTTGATCTCCAGATTTCACAGGGCAAATTTCAAGTCTCAAAGAAGTCTGAATAGTGTCAGCGGCATTTAAGAGCAGCCAAGGCTCATGGATCTCTGGTGCTTCTCTTCCACTTCTCCCACCATTTACTAAAAAATCATTGTGAATTTTCTTGAGTATACATAATACATGCCCTGACCTGGATATCTCCAGGCTAGCTTGATCTCATCAGATCTCAGAAGCTAAGCAGGGATGGCCCCGGTTAGTATTTCAATGGGCAACCTCCAAGGAACACCAAGGGTGTGACATAGAGGCAGGCAACGGCAGACCACCTCTGAATGTCTCTTGCCATGAAAAACTGTATGGGGTCGCCAAAAGTCAGCTGTGAGTTGACGGCACACACACACAAAAAGAATACATCCACCCTGGAAATGGGTGTGTGTGAAGCAGGATTCTGACAAGTAAATGAAACAGTAAGTAACATTCTTCCTTCCTCCGTTGTCTCCCTCACAGGCAGTGGAGAGATGCTATTAAGCCGTCAACTTTGCAGAGTTGTGAAAGCCGCTGCTTCACCTCTGGTCCAGGTAGGGGAAATGAGCGGGGACCACCTGAGTCCCCCTTCCTTTCTCAGGGGAGGGGAAGAGGGTTGCTCCTGCAGTTGCTGCTAGGGTGTTCGAGTGAAAGAGGCCCTGAACACCACTCCATTTACCCACGCCAGGATTTCCATCCTGCACCCTCCCACAGTGCCGTCTCTGCCTGGCTTGATCTCTGACGAGGGAATCTGCTTTTCCTTTCAGTCTCCGGTTTCCTTTGAGGAAGTGGCCGTGCATTTCACTGAGGCAGAGTGGGCCCTGCTGGATCCAGGCCAAAGAGCTCTTTACAAGGAAGTCATGCGGGAGAACTATGGGAGCGTGGCCTCTCTGGGTAAGGCTTTTTCGTAGGTGCTGTATGTGCAAATGGCTGCCATCGGGATGACACCAATCAAAATGAAGTACCACGATGTTAAAAAAGGAACCTTAATCAAAACAAAAACATATGTAGCCATAATTAGAGTGCCATATATGTGTAATGTTTGGCTGCAAATATAAAGAAGTCCAACAGAGTTATATGTAGAATGCAAACATTGATAAGGTCACAGAACAATTTTGCAATTTGGACAAAGGATAAAAGACGGTCTTCTAGAAGTTATCCGTTTCGTCCTCAGACTTCTTCAGTTCCATCTGAGTTCTGCCATGTACCTACTTAAATAAAAAAGATATGTATATACAAAACTGCACAACCATACACATGTTGTTGGGTATCATGCTCTCACAAGTAAGCTCAGTACACATAGAACGTTTTGAATATGTGACTACCGCTGCCATAATTTTATATGCAAAATATTGAAAAACCTCTTTGTTTCCGAACATGACTGAACGGACTAATAAACTATTTGATTTTGCCTCGATGTCAAAGTTAACACATTTGATGAAAAGAAACACAGTAGATGACTTTAAGCTGAAATGGCAACCACTATATGATACATTTTCATCTGCTTTAAACTCATCCCTTTGTTTTTTTTTTAAGGGCCATAATTTAGAACGTCAAACACTCAGTATCTGAAGATTATAGTTTTAGCTCACTGATAGAATAAAGGGCACAAACCTATAATAACGTAATAGTTTTTATTTGATTAGCAATCTTTTAGCGCTCAATTTTTATGCAATTAAATTATATTTTGTAGGAGAACAGCACATCAGTTCTGGCACTATTTAGAAATCAGTATTCGAATCTAAGGTGAGATTAGAGTAGATGATGGTCATAAGCTTGTATTATCATGTTGAAGCTTGGACACAGACATATTTCTTAACTCAGCTTTTTTCTTTCCCTTTTCCCTATTTCTTTTTTTCTGTATCCCAAAATATATAATATAAATTATTTTGAAAAATTGTACGACCATATTAACATTTACTAAAATATACATTTTATTAAGGTAAGAACACTTTTTGTGTCCCTTTATAAAATGTATACTTTGGTAATTGTTAGTATGTTTGTGTAATTTTGTATATACGTATGTTTTTGTTTTAAGTAAACTCATGGCAGAATTCAGATGGAACTGAAGAGGTCTGCCGACGAAACGGATTACTTCTAGAAGACTGTCTTTTGTTGCTGTTCTTTGCTTTATTGTCTGCCTTGCAAAATTGTTCTGTGACCTTACAGATGGTTTTGAGTCCTGCCCAGCCACTTGCTTCCCTCTGGGAGCCTCGAGGTGAAGGTGTGGCAGCAAAAGTGATATTCTCCATGGCCGAGTAGAGTGACCCAAGCCACCTGGCTGGCCCCGGGGCACCTGAGGCCAGTGTTGTGGCCATCACCCAAGCCAGTGTCCTTACCTGAGGTCAAAGTGGGACTGAGAGGGCTTCAGGAAAACTCTGGAAGGGACCACCTCCTAATTGCTCAGTTGCCAACCATTACAACACAGTCATCCCCTCCAACTGTGATCTGGAATGCATCTGTTCCTCTTACACTGGATTGTGGGCTTTAATCTTTAATGTAATCTGGAGAACCAGGTTCGACTCCCCACTCCTCCACCTGAAGCCTACTGGGTGACCTTGGGCCAGTCACAGTCCTCTCAGAACTCTCTCAGCCCACGCGGAAGCAGACAATGGCAAACCACATGATACCTACCTCCCAAGATGCCTGTTGTGGGGAAGAGAAAGGAATGTGATTTGTCAGCTGCTTTGAGACTTGAGGGTAGGAAAAAGCAGGGTGTAAAAACCTTCTCAAAGTACCTAAAAGTTGAGCTGAAAATTATAACAAAATACTGATATTACTTATTATACAATGTACACCAAATTAAAAACACTCGGCCTTAAATATATAGGATGATCAAGAATACATAAAAATAGTTGCTAATTTTCCAACATATGGTAGTTGATGATAAAAAAATCAATGTAAATGACCAATAAACAACCGAAATGTGTTTTGGCCTATGTGGCCTTCTTCAGTGGTTACACATACATTTACATATTTTAGAAACACATCCAGAAATAGATATAAAGGTATGCTGTAAAGTGATGGCCTGAATTGGGGGGCGGGGAAGAGAAGAAAAGAGAAAAAAGAATTTTTTTCATCACGCATCAATATATCTTTATTAGACAAAATTACAATTAAAAACCTCTTTTTCTCATTTGACCAGCAGCTCAGTTGGGAGAGGAAGAAGGTCTAATGAAGGAAATGCACACCCGTTAATGAACAGTGGAAAAGAGCAAGAGTCCACTAGCACTTTAAAGACAAACAAAATTTCTAGCTGGGTCTGAGCTTTTGAGAGATGGGTATCTGAATAAGTGAGGTGTGGCTCACGAAATCGCATACCCTGCCAGAAATTGTGTTAGTCTCTAAGGTGCTACTGGACTCTTGCTCTTTTCTACTGCTATTGACAGACTAACATGGCTAGCTATTGTGATCTATCTCCATTAATGAGCAATGTCTGATGGGTGGCTTGGCTTCTTGCATAGGTGCTGACTGGACCTCTTCCTTTCTTCCAGGATCGCATGTAGAGCAGATGCTTGGGGGATTCCAGGGATTTTGTTTGGAAGAAGTCAAGAATGAAGACTCCAAAGGAACCTATGGAGAAAAACCACAGAGGCAGGAGGGAAGCCACACAAACAGGAGGGATAAGCCGATTCCGTCTCAAGTAGGGGGCTTCCGGGAAATCCCAGTCCACGAAGAAAGGTCAACCAACACAAGAAGGAACGAAGGCCTCTGTGCTAACCAGAGAATCTGCTCCAGGGAAAATGAAAATGTGGCTTTTGGAAAGATCTTCAGTGTTGTTTCTAAGAGGCAAATTCCCTCAGGAGAGAAACCATATGCCTGCGTGGAGTGCGGAAAAACCTCCAGTCGGAAACCAGCCCTTACTTCACATCAAAGAATTCACTCAGGTGAGGAGGTGTATAAATCGTTAAACTGCAAATGAAGCCTTTCTGATGCAGCAGGATTTTGTGTCCCTTTCAAGTGTCTGTTAATATACACTTCAACGTACAGCAGGAAAAAGCCAGTGCGATGTTTTGAGCATGGATGAAACTTCAAGGGAAGGTTAGACTTGCTTGAGTGGGGCTAATGGGATCTCTCTTTTTATTCCAGCAGAGAATGATCAGTGGAATGGGGGCCATGAGAAACCACGTCAGGTATTACCAGATAAAGTTCAGAATGAAGATAAGAAAGGAAACATCAAGAATCAAGGCAGACCTAAGAGGCAGAAAGGGAGTCATATGGTGGAGAAGAGGGACAAAGCCATGAGGGCACATGAATGCTTTCAGTGTGGAAAGTACTTCAGATACAGATCACAGTTCCTTGTACATCAACAAATACATGCAAGGGAGAACTCTTTTCAGTGCTCACAGGGTGGAAAGAGATTCAGTTGCAGTGGCAATCTTCAACAGCACCGAAGAACCCACACAGGGGAGAAGCCATTTGAATGCTCAGAGTGTGGAAAGAGATTCAGTCAGAGGGGCAGTCTTCAAACGCATCTAAGAACCCACATAGGGGAAAAGCCATTTGAATGCTCAGAGTGTGGAAAGAGATTCTTACAGAGGGGCAGTCTTCAAGAGCATCTAAGAACCCACACAGGAGAGAAGCCGTTTGAATGCTCAGAGTGTGAAAAGAGATTCAGTCAGAGTGGCAGTCTTCAAACGCATCTAAGAACCCACACAGGGGAGAAGCCATTTGAATGCTCAGAGTGTAGAAAGAGATTCAGTCGCAGTGACTGTCTTCAAAACCACCTAAGAACCCACACAGGGGAGAAGCCTTTTGAATGCTCAGAGTGTGGAAAGAGATTCAGTCGCAGTTACTTTCTTCAAAACCACCTAAGAACCCACACAGGGGAGAAGCCTTTTGAATGCTCCGAGTGTGGAAAGAGATTCAGTTGCAGTGGCAATCTTCAAAAGCATCTAAGAACTCACACAGGGGAGAAGCCATTTGAATGCTCAGAGTGTGGAAAGAGATGCAGTCACAGTGGCAGTCTTCAAGAGCATCTAAGAACTCACACAGGAGAGAAGCCTTTTGAGTGTTCAGAGTGTGGAAAGAGATTCAGTTCCAGTGGCACTCTTCAAAAGCATCTAAGAACTCACACAGGGGAGAAGCCGTTTGAATGCTCAGAGTGTGGAAAGAGATTCAGTCACAGTCACAATCTTCAAGAGCATCTAAGAACTCACACAGGGGAGAAGCCTTTTGAATGCTCAGAGTGTGGAAAGAGATTCAGTCACAGTGGAAGTCTTCAAAACCACCTAAGAACCCACACAGGGGAGAAGCCTTTTGAATGCTCCGAGTGTGGAAAGAGATTCAGTTGCAGTGGCAATCTTCAAAAGCATCTAACAACTCACACAGAGGAGAAGCCGTTTGAATGCTCAGAGTGTGGAAAGAGATTCAGTCACAGTGGAAGTCTTCAAAAGCATCTTAAGAACCCACACAGGGGAGAATGCTCAGAGTGTGGAGGGAGATTCCATCACAGTGGCAGTCTTCAAGATCATCTAAGAACCCACATAGGGGAGAAGCCTTTTTAATGCTCAGAGTGTGGAGAGAGATTCAGTCACAGTGGCGATCTTCAACGGCATCAAAGAACTCACACCAGGGAGAAGCCTTTTGAATACTCAGAGTGTGGAAAGAGATTCAGTCGCAGTGGCAATCTTCAAGAGCATCTAAGAACCCACACAAAGGAGCCATCTTTTGAAAACACTCTGTGTGTGGAAAGAAATTCAGTCAGAGCGGCAATTTTCAATAGAATCCAAAACCCCACATAAGGAAGAATCATCTAACTGCTTAGTCTGGGAAAAGAGCTTTTCTCTCATTTCTTATCACAAAGACAACCTCAGACCATAGAAGGGTCTGAAGCCATGTAATCTCTTGTAAAGGGTATCCTCTGCAGACAAACCTAACCATTTGTGGAGGGAAATAATGTAAATGCTGGGACTCTGGAAAAAGCTTTTGCCATGTTTGAAGCCTCTAATAGATCCCAAGGGCAGAAAGGAAGGATGGGCTCTGAGGGTGGAAGGAAATTTAAGACCAACTCATATATCATAAAAACATAAGAAAAGACATTCTGGTGAACCAGGTGCCTCCAGGAAGCCCACAAACAAGACAACTGCAGAAGCATTATACTGCTAGTGTTCCACAGCACCTAATATAATAGGCATGCTTCTCTGATGCTGGAGAGTATAGGTATGCATCATGACCAGTATCCATTTTTACTAGTTGCCATTAATAGCCCTATCCTCCATGAACATGTCCACTCCCACATGAATCCAGCTTGGTGACCTTGGGCTAGTCACAGTTCTCTTAAGAGCTCTCTCATCCCAACCTACCTCACAGGTAGGTCTGTTGTGGGGAGGGGAACAAAAATGAGTGTAAGCCAGTTTGATTTTGCCTTAAGTGGTAGAGAAAGTTGGCATATGAAAGCCAACTCTTCTTCTTCTTCTCCTCTTAAAACCTTCCAAGTTGGCAGTTATCATCACATCTTGGGGCAGGGAGTTTCACAATTTAACAATGCGTTTTGTGAAGAAATACTTCCTGTTATCTGTTCTAAATCTCTCACCGTCCAGCTTCAGCAGATGACGCCACATTCTAGTATTATGAGACAGGGAGAAAAGCTTCTCTCTGTCCACGCTCTCCATACCATGCATAATTTTATAGGCCTATCATGTCTGTCCTTAACCACCTTCTTTTCCTGTTAAACAGCCGTAAGCATTTTAACCACTCATAGGGCAGTTGCTCTAGCCCCCTGATCATTTTGGTTGCTTTTTTCTGCTGGGGATTGAACCTGGGATCTTCTCCACCTCTAGATCACCCTGAGCTTTTTGGTCAGGGGGTCAGTAAAATGTCCCCAGTGCTAAATTACCTTTGGGTCCTGGAATCATCACCCAGAAGGATTCTGTGGATGAGTCTGCTTTTTATATGGTCCCTAGTTTAATCGACACTATACCTTCCTTGATATCCTTGTCATTTCTATAGAGTTTGTATCCAGGGATGACCGTATTCCACTGGTTCTTACCATTCCACCAGGTCTGTGTTTATCTTTAAAACCATGCACTCTAACTCCCCCATTTTCGCTTGGAGGCTTCTAGCATTAGCATAGAAACACCTCTACACAGTCTCTTTCTTTCGACTTGCCTTGCATTTCTCCTTGGGCATCATTAAGTGGCTATCTTGCTTTACTTTACCATCTTTCATGACTACCTTATTCCTGTGTGGACAATCAGAAGCAATTTTCCCTTTGTCCATTTACGAGTCTGCCCAAACCGGATGCTTCTCAGCTCCTGTTGGCTTTCTCCTTCAGCATTGAGGAATCTAAGCAGAAACTTCATAAATGTTCAGCGTTTGGCAAGCGTTTGAGGAAGAGATCTGACCTTCACATTCCTCAGAGAATCCTCATAAGTTGGTTCTGATGAGGATGTTCGAATGCCCAGGTGCTGGAGGCTCAGCCAGTAGTTATGCAAAGAAGGGCCTTTTTAGCAGTTGCCCTCCTCTGTGAAACTTGCTATTTTAGGTATCTGCCAACTGAACTCTTTCTGACATCTGAAAAACTGGCAAAAACATTTTTATTTTCCAGGGAGAAGCTGGGTTACCTGCTGAAGCTGGAGGGTGAGAGATTCAAAACCATTAAATGGGTGCATTTCTTCACACAACACATAGTTAAATTGTGTAAATCCTTGCCCCAGGATGTGGTGGTGGCTGCCAACTTGGGAGGATTTAAGAGGGGAGTGGACATGTTCATGGAGGAGAGGGGGTATTCATGGCTACTAATAAAAATGGATACTAGTCATGATGCATACCTGTTTTCTCCAGGATCAGAGGAGCATGCCTATTATATTAGGTGCTTTGGAACACAGGCAGGATAATGCTGCTGCAGTTGTCTTGTTTGTGGGCTTCCTAGAGGCATTTGGTTGGCCACTGTGTGAACAGACTGCTGGACTTGATGGGCCTAGGTCTGATCCAGCATGGCCTTATGTTCAAATCCTATGATGAAATAGACAAGTTGAGGGTAGCAGATATCTACAGCCTCTTTGCTACAGGAATAAACCTAGTGTAAAAAGCCAGCATTCTTAATTTAAAACCATTCTTATCTGACGAGTTCTAGAGAACTCGTTCACCCCGAAACCCTTATTCCTTCCCAGTGCAAGAAAAGATTAAGAAAAGGGTTATATACATTACATTCAAATTTTCTCACTGTGTTGCTATGTTTATCACAACCCAATTTGAGTTATAACTGAGTTAATTCATTCAGAAGAGAAGAAATGAGGAGAAGAAAAGAAGACAGGACAAGAAAGGCAGGTGGGGAAAGAGTTTTCAGGTTTTTTTAAGTGTCAGTAGGGCTATAATTTCCTAATTGCAGTTTAAGACCATAATCCAATTAAAATTGGAGAAGCAAATTAGCAGAATATGCTATAATGGCAAAACTGACAAATCTGGTGAACAAAAAAAGTAGTGAAGAATTTTAAAAGATGGGAATTATATTACTTTTATTTTTGGTAATGGCTTGTCTAAATAGCAAGAAAAGAAAGTAGTTTTTCTTTTTCTTACCCATGCTTTTACAATACAAGATCCTTAAAGAACAAGTTATCAGAGAGGATGTCTATGTGTAGGTCTCTGAGATGATTAATCACCTCCAGGGATAACACGTAAAAATTGTTGAGGTACAGGGGCGGTAAAATCTGAGATAAAGATAGAGCATAAATATTATGATTGTAAGATTACTATTATTATTATAATAAGGCTGTTAGTAACGAGCAGTATATTTTTCATATTAGATGAACGCGTAATGAAATTAAGTGTTTTAATTACACCCTGGTAAAGTATGTAAGGTTATATTTTAGCACACTGTTAGTGGTTATGTTTTTATTAAGTTGGTAGTAAATATGTTACGGAATGTATTTTATGTTTATTGTGTAGTATGTAGTATGAAAAATTTAAAAACGTCTGAATAAAAGAGACCATAATCTGAAATCCAGCTTGCTTTAAGCATTCTATGAGTGCTGAAAAATAATTCTAAGATGATTGAGAAATAATTCTATTACTAATTCTAATACTGTAAATCCCAGCTGCTTGATATTCTGTGGGGTTTTTTTGTTTGTTTTTTGCTGCACCCACCACCCTGTGTCAGAATTGCCAAGGTACCCGCAGGCTCAAAAAAGGTTGGGGTCGCCTGCCATAATCAGAGACAAAAAGCCTCTGAATACCCCGTGCCAGGAGGCATCATCTGGGGAAGCCTCGGCTCCTGTGTCCAGTTTATGAAACAGGATGCTGGACAAAACAGACCACTGGTCGGATCCAGCAGGGCTTTTATTAATACTGGTATGCTCTAGTTCCAAATGGGGGTTTTGTTCTGGGGACAATTTGCCCCTCTTCTTCCAGGCTCATCTTAGTTTACGTCTTGTTCCACACCGCAGATCCTGCCATGAATACCCAACTACGTTTCAGTAGGGACAAGGCAAATTTAGTGCAGAAAAGGTGTAAAGTGTTCAGATTGCCTCACTGTTATTATCAGTAAACTAGCTTTTAAGACACAAGTGCAGACACTCAACCTCAGGAACATGATAGTCCAGGGTGTCAAAGAGCTCCAACCAGTCTCCACCAGTTGGGCTGCTTTGGTTAGGTCAAAAGTTTCCCAAAATATTAAACTCCAGGTTTCCACCCCAAGTTTAATTCAGTAGCTGCCACCAACTCTGGGCCAAAAGGTAAGCCTCCAGGCATGGGGTCCAGAGTAACCCCTGCCAAGCTTCAAAAGTTAAGTGTAACACTTACCCTGCAAGGTAGAAGCCTGCCAGGGAAAGATTACACTCCAAAAAATGTCTTAGGTTTTTGGTAGGTGGTTTTTACACAAGGCATTTAGAATTTAGGCTTGGAATCTCAAAATCACAGACACAAGCCATTTAAAGGCTAACAATTTATTTATAAGATTCAAGCTGGTTTACAGGAAAGAAAAAGTCATGAAGTGTTAAGCAAGAAAATAATAAACTATTTAGCATAGCTAGCTAATACATTCAAAAGCCTTTTTGGTTCAAAAGGATTGGCAAAGGTTTCTTGCATCAGGTTTATAGTTACCAACTTCCCAAAGATGCTTCCAGCATTCAAGTTTCAAAAGATTGTCCAAAGGTTTCTCCAAGCAGGTCAGCTTGACCAGAGTTTCCCCGTAGGGCCAAAATCAAATGGGTTGTGATGCAGCCAGCACAGCCTTCCTGCTGTGCACCCCAAAGCGTGCATAGTTTGTTTAGGGTTGGTCTGTCCTTATATTCGTTTTCTCAAAAGGATGAGCTCATAGAAACCAATCGAGAAAACGAAAGCACTTAGCTGGTAATTAATTGCTTGGTCAGAAATGCTGACTCCTTAAGTGATGTGTTCAGGTGAGGAAGCTTACAGAACTACCTGCACCTGGACATTGTCCTGATGGCTGACCAATTAGTTACTATGGCAATGCCCGGCCTTGCATTCCAAAAAGGGGAAAGGTTTAATGAGAAGCAGCTGGGGATTACCTTACTCCCTCCACAGAAGCAGTTTTCAAAAGGAAACTTATTTTTCTGGTCTAAAATCCCAATAATACAAAATCTATAGGCCTCCCAGGCCTGAACCAAGGAAATAACACACACCAAGAATTTGAGGGACCCCAACTTCTTGACACAGGGGTCCCCAACCGTTTTGGGTCTGAGGGCACCATTGGAATTCTGGTACAGTGTGGTGGGCACAGCCACGAAATGGCTGCCACAACCTACATTCAGTCACACAGTGATGATCCTTGTGTCGTGATGGCAGCTGTTGCCAAAGCAACAATTTTTTAAAAATCTGTACGGCTGGGAGAAATCCTGATCTTGCGCCACCCACTTACTAAAAACACTTGGCAGGCACGAGGAAAGATGTCGGTGGGCACCATGGTACCCACGGGCACCTGTTGGGGACCTCTGTCCTTGTCAATAAAGGATGTCATTGTCATCATCAGTTTATTATATATAGCAGTACTTCTTTATAACCTGTGAAGGATGGAGTTCAAATAGGCTACGCTCTTGACCTACTGTGCGTATCCCTCCCAATTTTTACAACCAGTGAGACTCCAGAAATAGAGAAAAAGGTTTTAAAAAACGCTTTATTCAAAGAAAGGTGAAGTCAGGGTTATAAACACCTGGATTCCAACGCACACCCATCCTCTCAGGTTTTTTATACAGTGTTCACAAAACAATCACTTGTTTACCAAGTCCACTTTCTTTTAGCCTTATTTGGCTATTCTAAGCACACAAACGTCAAATCATCGAGTTGGAAGGGACCACCAGGGTCATGTAGTTAACCCCCTGCTCAATGCAGGAAATTCACAACTACCTCCCCCCCACCCTTGCCGTGCTCCCCGATTCCCATAGAATCCGATAAAGAATGAGGGAAGGAGGTGGGTTTGAACTTACAGCCAATTATATTGATCAATACACCATAGCTGGGCGAAAGCAGGATCTGAAGCCAGCGCGGAGTGAGATCCAGTCTCACACCGAGGCAACAGCAAAAGATTATATAGACTTTTCACATTCCAACAGAAGACACTTTTTCTGAACAGGCGACCCTAGCTTTGCCAGAGCGCGTGCGTGTATGCTCTTTGCAACATTTATGAATAGAGCCTATATTCTATTGAGTTCAGAGCGTTCCCTTGAAAGCGAAAGCTTTATTGCAAAGGGGAGGGGAAAGGATCTCCCGGGTAGCTCCTTATGCAAAGGGGAGACTTTTCCAGCCTTGGAGAGGGAGAGAGAGAGAGAGAGTTCTTCGGTGCAAACTAGTTACTCGCTGAAGGGGAGCAGGCTGTTATGCAGGGAAGGGAAAAAGGTTAGTGAGAAGCTGCTTCTGCCAGCTAACAGCTTTTGCATGCATGCTTGCCTGTAAAATGCGGGTATGTCTGAAGTTGCTGCAGGTATGATTACTTAGGCACAACACCCTCACTTTCCCCCCTACTCCATGCACTGGATCTTTCTTCTGAGATTCAAGGTAGGAAGACCAGGGCTGCTGTGCGGAGTCAGGCAATGGCAAACCGCCTCTCAACTCTTTTAAAAGCTGTTTATGGAGCCACCCTGGCCTCTTTAGGCTCCTCCCATTTTTCCTTCTCTTAGGAATGGTTTGGGATTGCCCCTTCAGTATTTTATTTTTAAGAAATGTCCACCCTTCTTAAACTCCCTTCTCCTTAAGTTTTTCTGACCATGGGATTCTACCTAGCATAAGTTTAAGTTTGTTAAAATTTGCTCTTTTGAAGTCCAACCTACATGTCTGACTACGTACAGGTTTTCCTCTCCCCAAGATTGTAAATTCCAAGAGTACGTGGTCACTACTACCCAGGGTGCCTACTACTTTAACCTCATCGACCAGTTCTTCCCTGTTGGTGAGAATCAAGTCTAAGATAGCAGACCCCCTTGTTTCCCTGTCCACCTTCTGGAATAGGAAGTTGTCAGCAAGACAAGTCAGGAATTTATTGGATCTTGCATTTTTAGCAGCGTTGGACTTCCAACAGATATCTGGGTAATTAAAATCTCCTATGACCACCACGTCCCGTCTCTTTGAGAACTTTGTGATCTGGTCCAGGAGCATCCCATCCAAGTCCTCTGCCTGGTTTGGCAGTCGATAGCAGACCCCCACAAGAATATCACGATTATTTCTTATTCCTTTTATGTTTTCCCATAGTCTCGACTGCACTACCATGCTCAGATTCATGTACTTCTTCACAAGTGTACACATCTTTGATATACAGTGCTACTCCTCCCCCCTTCCTTATCAGTCTATCCCTTTTAAAAAGTTGTACCCCTCTATCTTAATATTCCAATCATGAGTGACATTCCACCAAGTTTCAGAAATGCCTATTAGGTCAAAATCCCCTTCCTGTATTAGGGCTTTGAGTTCTTCCTGCTTGTTTCCCATACTGTGCACATTAGTGTACAGACATCGGAATCCATGGTTTATGTGCCCCATGGTTTTCGTTTCTGTACTTACCTGTGAGTTTATGTTTCCTTGCATACATGCCACTCCCTGCAAATCTTTATTGTTCTCGTTTCCCGGTATGATCAGCATACAAGGCTTTAAATTGTTGTCTCGCTCTTCCATAGGATTTAGTTTAAAGCCCTCCTGATGAGGTTTGCAAGGCTCTCACCAAACACATTTTTCCTATCGTTGTGAGGTGTAAACCATCCCCCAACAGAAGAGCTTCTTCTCAAAAGCGTAAGCCATGGTCCAGAAATCCAAACCTTTCTTGACACCATCTACGCAGCCAGTCATTAATTTGGAGTATTCATCTTTCCCTTCCTAAGCCACGACCTTCAACAGGCAGAACTGATTAAAACACAACCTGCGCCCCCAAGTCCTTCACCTTCTCACCCAGAGCCATGTAGTCTCTTTTAATACGTTCTGGGCTGTGCCGGGCAATATCGTTTGTTCCCACATGAACAAGTAAGGAAGGGTAATACTCTGTGGGCTTGATGAGTCTTCCTACCCTTTCCGTCACATCCTGGATGCGTGCACCCGGTAAACAGCAGACCTCTCGGGACAACAAGTCAGGTCGGCATACTTTAGACTCCACCCCTCTCAGGAGGGAATCCCCAATTATGAGAACACACCTCTTCCTAAATTGTGGGGCGGAAGATTGAGTCCTCTCATGCGCAGGAGCCTGAGGAATTCCTTTCACGCTTTGGGGGGGATGGCCCTTGTTCCAGTGGTCCAGAATCAGTATCAATTGGGAGATCCTGGAACCGATTGCTGAGCAAGAGAGGATCTGGATGTGTCCTGATTTTCCTACTCCTGTGGGCTACATTCCTCCATGCATCCTCCTCCTGTGTTGTTTGTACCTCCATTTGTTCAGATTCCTTACTCTCCTGCTCCTGTTGCTCGCTAAAGAGAGCTTCATGAGTTCTGTCCATGAACTTTTCACTTTGTTTTAAAAAATGGAATGTGGACAAGCGTGCCTCAAGACCCTTTATCTTCTCCTCCAGCAGGGCTACCAACTTACACTTGCTGCAAGTGTAATTAATGTTACCCTTAGGTAAAAAGACAAACATGCCACAGACCTTGCATGTTACTGCCTCAGCTCCCACACTAGCCACAATACTGTGATCCATTTCTGAAGTGTCTTTCCTAGGCTACTCTGATAGTTCCCCTAGCAAACCTCCTTTCAAGGCTCCCTCCTTGAAGTAAAACACTCAGCACATAAAAAGAAAAATATTACAGTGCCCCCAGGCTAAGAGCCCTTTGGCTCGCACCTCTGGCAAGCAGAGCCTGTTTAAATGCTGTTTAAATACAGCCCCACCCTCAGCAATCAACAGCACAGCAATTACCTTCAGCCAGCTACAGCTAGATAAAACAACAAAGAGAACCAGTCAGAAACCCCCCTCCAGCAGGCTACAGGCACTCACTCACTCACACACACACACACACACACACACACACACACACAGCGCAAACTCAACTACTGCTCCTCAGCCACTGAGGAAAACACAAACTTTCACTGACCTTTCTCTAAGCTCCTCCTCTGTCTCTCTCCCAGCTGCTCAGGCTAGCCTCTGGCAAGCAGAGCCTGTTTAAATACTGTCAGCCCCACCCCCAGCAATCAACAGCACAGCAATTACCTTTAGCCAGCTACAGCTTTCTCTAAGCTCCTCCTCTGTCTCTCTCCCAGCTGCTCAGGCATATTCATATGTTGAAGTAGGACTAGATTAATAAAAAATCATATATACCAAAGCAACATATACCAAAGCAAATTACATATACCAAAGCACCCACTAACATGGGTGCATGTTAGTTCACTATCTATCTAGTTCAAAAGATACATAAGAAATTACATATACCAAAGCTTTTGTATATGTAATTTCTTATGTATCTTTTGAACTAGATAGATAGTGAACTAACATGCACCCGTTCCTGGAAGTAAATGTTATAAATGTTGTGTCTAAGTAACACATTCAGACATACCTGCATCTCACAGGTAAACATGCTTGCAAGAGCAGGTAATTAGCAGAAGCTGCTCCTCAGTAGCCCTTCCCCCCGCCCTTCGCTGCATAACCAGGCCGCTCTCCCTCCTTGTCAACTAAAAACATGCTCCTCTCCAGGCCGCTTCCCCCTCCCCTCTGCTGAAAGTAGCTGGCCAGAAAGATAACGCACACACACACATTCCAGAGGCTGGAAGACCTTAATTTCCTAGGAAACCCTCAGAGGTAGGAGAACAGGCGTATTCATTCAATGTTGCGAAGTGAAATACAATGCGTAGACGCTGACAAGCTAGGATGGGATGGTCTGAGAGAAAGTCTCCTGATCTTTGAAATGCATAGAGTGTACAAAATACTTTCTTGTAAGCCCTCCTCCTCGTGAGACGGGGTCCTGCCTTTGCTGGCATTGGACTTGGGTTTCACCCGGCTCTTATTGATCAATAAATCTGCTGTTAATTCAACTCAACCTCCTTTCCTAATTGTCTGATTGGGCTGAATGGTAATTAGGAGAATACATCATTTGGCGCACCGAACAGTTTGGACAGCAAACTTGATCGGAAGGCAAGCTCCCTTTAGAGCTGTCGGCTTTCAAGCAGAAGATTCCTGAAGAAACCTCAACGTGGGAGGCTCTGACTCCCAGTGCACACCCAGCCCTTTTGTTTGGGGGGGGGGGTTCGGTTTTCCCCCCGGAGGGGCTGACTTGGAGAATCTCTACATGAACATTTGCCCTCAGCAGATTGAATCCGCTAGGCTCCAGGGAAGGACATCACACCAGCCAACGTGATTTCCCTGGTGAGTTACAGTGGAACTTGAACAGGTGGGGGGAGGAAGGAAAAGGGGGGTGGAATCCCTTTGCATGAATGAGAGACAACTGAATGCTACACACAGTCTTACATGCGGACGTGTTGAATTGGTTGGTCTTGCAACGGGCGTGGTAAGGATTGGGGGATTGGTTGCTTTCCCAAACCCCTTTCCCCCGTGTGCTTGAAAAACATTGTCTCACTTGATTCCCCTTCCCAGGGAGGGAAAAATATATATTGGGAGGAGGTGAAAGGGGCTTTCAACTGTGATAAGGAGGCCGTGCGGATCAGCTAGTGCGGCCGAGTCCAAAGGGTTTTGGGTCAGAGTCCCAACTTCTGGATCAAGCCCCTCTGGTTGCCCACAAGCCACCGCCCACCCTACGGGGTGAAGGAAATCCTTTAGTTGTCAGCCGCCATGGGGAATAGTTACAGTAAACAGGAAGGGCCGGTAGGCACCATCCTGAACAATTGGAAGGAATTGAAGGGAACAAAGGAGTTGTCCAGCAAGAAGCTTCTCTTCTATTGATCAGAAACACAGTTAAAAAGCATATCTCTCCCCTTTTTGGGATTTATGATCTAAACCACATCTGGCTACCAAATGTGATCTCACACTGCCCTCTAAGGGTAGAGATCTGCATACTGTCGCTCTTTGCCAAACCCCGAAGACACCATTTTTGGATTTGGAGGAGGAAGAAGAATTTCCGCCGCCTTACTCCGTTGGACCTAGTGCCCCTTTGGTTCCAGTAGTTCAAGAAATACACCAGCCGGCAGTCCCCACACTGGCCCAGCCAGCCACCTTGCAAATCAAGGTCCCAGCAGAGGTTTCTGTTCCACAGGAGCCAGATTCAAGCTCAGAGGCAGAGCCCTCTCTACCCAGAGCAATCACCCCACCAACTGAAAGGCCTGCCCCTAAGCCACGCTCCAGGTCACTTTCCAGATCCAGAGCAAAGAAAGCAGATTCTTCCACCCAGGAAAAGGAAGGGGGGGGGAAAGCGAGCTCCTGGGAGCTACAGGTGGAGGGACAAACACACCTTCACAGTCCCGCTCTCTCTCCCCTGCACGCCCAACACTCCAGAGAGAAGTCAGCCAGCTTGCAATCGCTTCTGACAGCCCTGCCCATACCAGAGAGGGAAATGACTATGGCTTAGTGACTCCCCTCCAGCAGGTCCCACTAGGGAAGGCACTTGTCTACATGCACACTCCCTTCACCTCTAGTAACATGTTCCATTGGAAGTCTTCGCTTCCTCCTTATCGAGAGTCACCCCAAGCATACGTACAGTTGGCAGAAAGAGTAATAGCCACCCACAGACCAAATGTTCAGGATCTCTATTCCCTGCTTTCAGCCCTGCTGGATGCAGAGTCCAGACGGCTGGTTCTAATCCAAGCCGCCAAACAGTGGGAGGACCCCAAAAAGCTTGCAGCCGGTCAGGGACTTAACTGGCCCGCCCTATTTGGCGATCCCCCAGCCGATATCGATCCCAACTCTCAAGCAGCCTTCCTAATCACAGCCCGGGAGTGCTTTGTCCACGGATTAAAAACCGGGGTCCCAAAAATCATAAACTTCCACTGGGTCTATCAGACCTTTCAAGAACCCACTGAGTCCCCAACAGACTTTCTCATCCACCTAAAAGACAACTTCTGCCGTTTTTCAGACTTAGATCCAGACAGCGAAACCGCACTACCCACCCTTAAGATGATTTTCATAGGTCAAAGTGCCCCAGACATTCGTAAAAAGTTACAACGCTTACAGCCCCCCAGCGTTCAAACTATGGAAGTTCTACTGCACACTGCTTACCAAGCTTATGTGCAAAGGAGCGAAAAGGAGGCTACCGCTCAGAGGGAGATAATGAAAGACCAATCCTCTCTCATAGCTGCAATGAAAGAGCAATCCTCTCTTCTAGCTGCAGCCGTTCACCAAGACATCAGGGAATACACCCCACCAGGTGGTGGCCCCTGTAGGGTTGTGGCCCTCTGGCGACGCTGGCAGACCACCGCTATGACCACTAGGCCGTGTTTAGCGAGTTGGCAAACTGCCGCTATACCATGCACGGCCTTGGTGGGGCAGTCAGGTGATGGCTGGCAGGCCACGTCACTGAGGCTGCCCCTCCTCCGTAGAGGGGGGGGTAGAACAATAGACAAAGGCTTCTAGTTCCTGCACCATATATGCTCGGCTGACCTAGTTTGCTATCTATGCCGCTACCATGGTTACTCACAACAGTTGCAAGTTACAAGCAACTGTTATTTACTACTTGCTATAAATAAAACGCAGCTCTGAGACCAGAGGTCTGTTTTCCTTGACACCGAGTCTTTGTCTTCACTCTCTCAATTCCCACATCTGGTGCCGCCGACGTGATTCGACGTGATTCACTGGGTCTCGCCTGCTTACCACGACTGGAAAAGGTTTACGCGTACTCTCAGCTCTTTGGCTCCCACGGCTCATCGGCCCCCTCGGCTTCGGCCCCCATTGGTAAGTATGGGTGAAACATTATCTTCAGAGCAGGTAAAGCATGCTGAAGAACTTTATCAATTGGTGAGACATAACGGGGACTCAGTGTCGACAGCAGACCTTAAGGATCTCCTACGGGAGATTGATTGTCAGTGTCCCTGGTATCCCCAGGAAGGCACTCTCAAACCAGGGGACTGGGAGCAGATAGGAAGGGAATTGAAGGGTGAGCCCCATGCACCAGTGCAATATATTCTTGCCTGGCAAAAGGTTTATAGAGCTGTCTGCGCTGGGACGCCAGCGGACAACATGCTCTTGAAACCTGCTATGGAGGTGACACCGCCCCCCTATCCGGCTCTCCTCCCTGCAGCCTCGTCTTTGGCTCCCTTATCTCCTTCTCCCGCTTGTCCACCGCCTCGATCAAAAGTGGCGTTGGCAGTCCAGGCAGCCCGCTGTAATGGGGACCTGGATCTTTCCGAAGAGTGGGAGGGAGATCCACCTGCGTAAATCTTTCTCTGCCTTGAAACAAAGTCCCAATGAGTCATATGCAAGTTTTGTAAATCGGCTTAAAAATGCCATCTCACTGTTTTCACTGCCAAAAGCCCAATCACTTTAGGAATAAGTGCCGAGCCCCCGGTGGGGGAGCCTACCGAGGGAGTGGTGCTAACACTCCTAACTCTATGTTGCACAAGCACTTCAACAAACCCTCCCTGGTGAGGTTGCCCTTGTTTCCATGCGTGCTGAGGCTCCTCCTGGCACATACCTGGCCTTACCTACCTGTGCAGCCCAGCAACAGGGAATCAATGTACCACCAGACAAGGTTGTGGTCCAGGACAATTGTATTTGTTGTTTTGCAGTGTTGGAGCGCTCTTCCTTTGAATTTAAAGGAAGGTGCTTCCTGTGCACACCTTGTGCCGCTCCCGCCCTCGGGAGTGGACAAGGGGGATTTTTCTTCTGATTCCTTACAGATTGCCTTGGTCACCGAGAACATCTGGCACCAGAAGCCAATTCGTGAGTATAAGGTACTAGGTAAAAAATTAAGAGGTCTTCTTGATACTGGAGCTAATGTTTCTGTGATCACCCCTCAGGATTGGGACCCCTCCTGGCCTCTAGAACGGTCAGCTGCTGTCTGGGGGGTGGGGGGTTCCACGCCGGCACAACAAAGTGCTCGGCCTCTCCTTGTCACTACCACAACTGACCAGCAGGTGGGGTACGTGACTCCAATTGTCGTCCCACTTAAAGTCAATCTTTGGGGGCGAGACCTTTTGTCTCAATAGGAGGCTACTTTAGTCACTAATGACTAAGCCTCGTGCCCTTGCCTTATCATGGCT
Source organism: Euleptes europaea (assembly GCF_029931775.1). NCBI lineage: Eukaryota > Metazoa > Chordata > Lepidosauria > Squamata > Sphaerodactylidae > Euleptes > Euleptes europaea. The sequence continues at coordinate 4,819,826 of NC_079316.1, forward strand.
TTCTACAGACTATGTGTGGATCGACCAATGGCTACTGCCTGGTGAAAAATTGGAAGCTTTGCAACGCCTAGTTGCAGGGTCATTTGGTTCCTTCCACTAGTCCCTATAATACTCCAGTGTTTGTCATCGAAATGAAATCTGGCACATGGCGTTCAAAGCATGATTTGCGCGCCATCAATAAAATTATCAAACCTATGGGTGCCTTACAGTGTGGCTTTCCCAACCCGAACATGATCCCTCGTAATATGGCTATCATTGACCTTACAGCCTCAGGATCAAAAATATTTTGCCTTTAAAACTCAACAGTCACATTGTCTATAAGTCCATTTTTGTGGACTTATTAGGTCACCTCACACTCCCAAAATATCCATAAGTGTCTGCAACGGCAATAGCATGCACCAGATGCTCAAAAATCACATCTCCAGGCCATTCCGGGAGAATCTCCAGGCCATTCCGGGAGATTCTCCAGGCCATTCCGGGAGACACCCCCATGTCCATATTCTGGTGGAAGTTATGAAGGTTATAATATGTACACATAGTGTAGAGATACTAATAATTTACAATGTAGTTCTTCAAAGGAAGGTGGGAACATGAGACTGCAGCTCATGGTACACGTGGTAAGATGAAATCTTAATAACAAAGTCAGTGAAAGAAATGGATTGTATAAATAATGTGAATGATTCTACAGTGGTAACTATGTTTAATTGGACTACATCTGCATCGAAGCAACTAACTGCAGAAGTTTCCCACCAGCCATTAAAATGTATATATTTGAATGTTTATGCTGTCTTTGTGGGTGTGACAGCCAGGGCACTTTGGCCTCTGGATCTGCATGCCATAAACCTTTCCCCCTCTTTTTCTCTCCAGCTCTCTGTTTCTCTGCTACACACTTCACTCAGTGTGCCTAAACAGCACACAAACACGTTCACATTCTTAAAGTTGCAACAATTCTATGCCAGCCAGCTCGCTGTACTCCCCTCCCGTTGCTACGGCAAAGACCTTCAGTAGCATCTCCTGACCAAAGAATTAGTTGTTTAAAAGGTTCTATTGTTCCTTGGAAATAACTTTCTGTGCTTAAGTCAACTGCAGTTCTTACACTTTTTGTCCTTTTAGGGTCCCTTTGTATGGGCCCATTTTATTTTTGCGTTTTGCAGTTCTATACTAAAATTAATGGAAATTATAAAAAAATCTCAACATTTTTTTCTTTTGCTTAGTCCTTTTTTTTTACTTTTTCAAATACTTCTGAAAATTTGTTTCATGTTTGTCACATTGATCTTTTTCCCCATGATGCAGTCAATCTCATCTCTGATAGTTTGTATGTGTGTAATGTCATTTCTCAGGTGGAAGGAAGCTACGTGTCTCCTTCCTGTGATGACAATCTCCTGAGTCTGTTCATTGCTTTGCGCAATCAATTGGCAAAGCGCACTGGATTGCTGTTTGTTGCTCATATTCGCAGTCGTCAGCCCTTTCCTGGCATCATCTCTGAAGGAAATGCCCGGGCTGACTCCCTTGTTTCCTATGCAGCTCTCTCCCCCATTGAGAGCCATGCCATGCATCACCAAAACGCCAATGCCTTGGCGAAACAATTTCACTTGCCCCTTGCAGAAGCCTCTGCCATCATTCGGCAATGTCCTCAGTGCTCTGGACAGGCTTCCTTTCCTTCCACTGGTGTCAACCCTCGAGGTTTTGGAGCCAATCAATTGTGGCAAATGGATGTTACTCAGTTTTCTTCATTTGCTCCCTGGAAATTTCTCCATGTGGTTGTTGACACCTATTCTGGTTACCTATTTGCCACTCCCCAAAAGGGTGAGAAGGCTAAGCACGTTTGCACCCATTTAATTCGTGCCTTTTCGGTTATGGGTGTTCCCTCTGCTCTGCAAACAGGACAATGGCCCTGCCTATTGTTCCTCCGCCTTTGCTGCCTTTTGTGATCGGTGGCAAGTGCGCCATACCTTTGGCATCCCATATAATTCCACGGGCCAAGCCATCGTGGAACGTGCCAATGGCACTCTCAAAAGAATGCTTGAAAAATTGAAAAAACAAGGGGGAGTTGGCCTCTCCCTCTTGGACAGAGAGGGCCTACTAGCTCAGGCTCTCTTTACCCTCAACCATCTTAACCTTCTCTCTTTTAACTTAAAATTTGTTACTAGGACTCAGCGGCATTTCCAGGCCGACAAGCCGCTGCCACAGCCCCTGGTGCGCTACCGCCGCCTCCCCGACCCCCGCTGGCACGGGCCGGTGCCTCTCATCACGTGGGGCCGGGGCTACGCTGCAGTCCAAACATCTACTGGACCGTTGTGGGTGCCTGCACGGTGTGTTCGCCCTGATCTTCATGGCGTGGCAGCAGGATCTCCCCAACCTGAGTCCTCCAGACCCGAGTCCTCCGGCCAACCTGATTCCTCACTTCCGCCTTCAGTTGGCGGACCCTGAGCCTATGGCCGAGAGGCGTCGTGGTCGTCGCAGATCGAGCCCTCCAGTAACTTGGGGGGCCCTCAAAGGCTTGTCTGAGCAAGCCCAACAGGAGTTGGCTAAGCAGCACCTGCCTATGACCCCAGAGAACTTTCTGGCTGCTGTTTTTGCTCAGCTGACTGTGAACTCAGTTATGATCGTCTTGTGTTTTTGCCTCCTGAGCTCTGGGGTGCAGGGGGTCAAGCATGAGTCCTCTACTCCGAACTTATGGGTTCGTCATGCTTCTTACATGTTTGCTTTTCATGGCAAGAATGTTTCTCTGATTTATGAGCCTCCTCTCTCTGCCTCTGCTATGTCCTTTTTGCCTACTCCCTTTAACTCTCCTGAACTGGTTCTGTCTGAACTACAACATTTGAACCACTCCATGCTGTTTGCCTCCACCACTGACCCTCACTGGAACAGTACTCCTTTCCAAAGGTTTCGCTTTCATCGCTACCTACCTGGGTTGTGCTTCTGATGTTATGCTAGCAATCCTCTGTTTTCCCACTGGACTTATAAGACTGCTGCTGATCAGATGTGGGGAATTAATGCAGCCAATTATACTGCTTGTTCTGACCGTTTTTACCTTTGGGGTACCTTTAACTCTTCTTTCCAACCCACTCTCCATCTCATGAACACTACCACACAACAGTTGTATCACCGTTTACCGATGTTTTCCCCAAATGCTTCCCTGCTCACATCCGGTAGCATTTGTGGCAATTGGCTCATCCGAGACCCCAACCTTTGGTTCTTTTGGGGGTCAGGGTGGGCTACCAACTGTCATCCTGGGAAATATCAGTGTGCAGCTCTTGGGTATCTTACCTTGCCAGTCCAAGTCCTGGATGCTTCTGGGACACCTTTAGCCACTCACAAAGTGAGGCGTGCCGCAGCGGCCCCCTTGGCCCCGGGTGTTCAGATGAGGTTATTGTGGACGCCCAACTCAGTGGGGGAAGCGACTGGGGTCGCGCCATAGGGGCTGGTCTTACTGGGATTTTGACTCTGGGGAGCTACCCAGGGATCATTGCCCAGGAGAACCGCCGTTCCATCTTAGGCCTCACTTGTAGGTTAGAAATGACTGTTAATGCTACAGGCCGCTTAATTCACGAGTTACAGCAAGAGATTTCTGAATTGCATCAAATCACCTTACAGCATCGCTTTGCCTTAGATTTTCTCCTGGCTCGTCAAGGTGGGTTTTGTAAAATTGTTGGTCAGGCAGGTTGCAAAGTCACATTACATGACCTCAACAAAACCATTGAGGACGAGCTGGAGAAATTGCGTCATATGCTCACTAACAATGTTAGTACTTCCGGAGCTCCTGGTCTTTTTGATTGGTTGACCAGCTGGCTACCTGACTTTGGGTGGCTGCGAGCAACTTTTTTAGCGTTACTTGGAATCATTGCTGGTTTTATTGCATTGGGGTGCTTTGCCCAATGTCTTCCTGGTCTTTACAATATGTGTGCTTTCTCTAAGGAGCATGTTCAATGCCGTGTTATGTATTATGCATATCATCAGCTTAAAACGAAAAAGGGGGAAGTGTAGGGTTGTGGCCCTCTGGCGACGCTGGCAGACCACCGCTATGACCACTAGGCCGTGTTTAGCGAGTTGGCAAACTGCCGCTATACCATGCACGGCCTTGGTGGGGCAGTCAGGTGATGGCTGGCAGGCCACGTCACTGAGGCTGCCCCTCCTCCGTAGAGGGGGGGGTAGAACAATAGACAAAGGCTTCTAGTTCCTGCACCATATATGCTCGGCTGACCTAGTTTGCTATCTATGCCGCTACCATGGTTACTCACAACAGTTGCAAGTTACAAGCAACTGTTATTTACTACTTGCTATAAATAAAACGCAGCTCTGAGACCAGAGGTCTGTTTTCCTTGACACCGAGTCTTTGTCTTCACTCTCTCAATTCCCACAGGCCCCAGAGGCCGGGGCAACGAGAGTCGAGGGAGAGGGAGGGCAGGCTCCAACTTGGGACGTGAGCAGTGTGACTGTTGTGGCATTGGCAGAGAGAGTGCTCACAAAACCAGCCTTGCCCACATAACCGGGCAGAACCACCCGCAAACTGGCAGCACAGGGCAGATCCCTCCACCAGATGGCCGCAGCCTGCAAACTGGCACCCACCCACCCGAAGCTATGAGCCTCGCCAACCCAGCCCCTCCCTTCCCCAAAGCAACAACTGGCCCCGCATCCCTTGAGGACGCATTGCCCATGGAGCTTACCAGCCCCCTGCGGGAGCCCATGGAGCTTATCAACCCTCTGGCGGTGCCCCAGCTTTCAACATGCCTGCTCTTGAAGAGCCATACCGAGATCAAGACTTCTGAAGGGGCAGCCCCCGACCACTTAATCAATCACTTGTAAACTGCTTCTAATCCCCCCCACACTCCTTCTTTATAGCCCGCTTCCCCCTCCCCTCTCAGCTGAAATTACCTGCCCAGAAAGATAACACACACACATTCCAGAGGCTGGAAGACCTTGATTTCCTGGGAAACGCTCAGAATTAGGAGAAGAGTCCTATTCATTCCATGATGCAAAGTAAAATACAATGCATACACACTGACAAACTAGGATGGGATGGTCTGAGAGAGTGTCTCATGATGTTTGGAATTTGAAAAGTCTATATAATGTTTTCTGTAACCACACCTCCTCGTGAGACGGGGTCCTGCCTTTGCTGGCTGTAGACTTGTGCCTCACCCAGCTTGATCCTTATTGATTCAATAAATCCGCTGTTAGTTCACATCAACCTCCTTTCCTAATTGTCTGATTGGACTGAATGGTAATTAGGGACATACACCACTCTCAGGATCACAATAAACTTTCTAAGTGCCTTAAGTGTTCTATGGTTTATAATTCTATCTAACCCTTGTGATTTTCTTATAGTGAATAGTTATTGTTAACACTGCTGTGGTTATGTGGGTGCTACCAGGTATAAATGCATGACACATCCATTCAACACCAGAATTCAGAACACCAGAATATCACATGCATTTTATTCTTTTGCCTATGTAAATCTTCAATCCAGACCTTGGGTCTGCTTTCCCAGGCAAAAGTTGCCAAAAAGTCCAAAAAGCCATTGTGCACAGTATACACCCAGCCTTGGCTGTGGCAGCAGAAACTCCATCTCAAAGCTGCTCCAGCCCCCGCCAGCAAGCCCATCAGCTCCCCCCCAATGTACCAAAAAGTTGCAATCTTCAGCCCAGCTCTCAGCCTCTGCCAAGAATCTTTTTTCGTTGACTTGGGAGAACAAGTTGCTCTTACGCTGAATGTATCTGATTGCTGTGTGTGTGTGTGTGGGGGGGGGGGGACTCAGATGTCTGAGCACTAGCCCTGGAACTCTGTGTACTTCCAGGCTACTATCACAAGTGGCTAGCCATGAGCATCATCGATTATTATGTTTAACTGTACAATGACGCCAGTCTATCCTAAAGGTGATTTCTAATCAAACCAAAGCTGCCTTTGATTTATTAGCTCATCAGCAAACACAAATGAGAGCTGCTATTTAACAAAACCGTCTGGCTTTGGATTATCTGCTTGCATGTGAAGGTGTGTGTGTGGAAAAAGTTCAAGTTTACAAATTGTTGTCTGAAGGTAGATAACAATGGGGAGGCAGTACTAAATATGTTGCCTCTGAGATCAGAAAGATATCGAGTGTCCCAGTTTAAACCTGGAAAAGTGTATTAAACTAGGAGTGGTAAAATAATACATTTGGTGGGGGAAGTTGGAAGAAAGTGATGTGGTTTTATTGGTTGTGCATTAGCAAGCATTATTTTGTTTCCTTGATTGAATTCCATGTTTTGTGCAATTGATAAGGTCTGTCATTGACAGCTCACACTTAGTTGCAATGCCTGTTGACATCCGCCCTCATGGGGCCCCTGGGAGGGTAATGATACTTCGTTCCTTTCCTAAGGAACTCACCAGCCTACTGGAACCCTGACTTTCCATGCACCTCTCTCCCTTTGGAAGCATCCAAAGGTAAAAGAAAAAGTGAGGAATGTTGCGCCTGAGTAATCATACCTGCATCACATTCAGACATACATGCAAGCTACACGCATAAGCCACTGATCCGCAAAAGCCATTAGCTGGCAAAAGCTGCTTACAAGCAAAATCACAGAAGCCGCTTCCCAGTGGCCCCCCTTTCCTTTCTCTTGCATACACTTCAAGTCAGTAACAAGTTAGCACGCATGCACACACATTCCAAGGTCTGAGAAGGAATGCTCCGGCGTTTCCCCCCTCCCCTTCAGTAACTTTTGCTTCGCTCTGCAAAAGGTCACTGTGAGCTTTCTCAAGGAAACAGGCTCCATTCATTAATGTAGCAAGGCTCACGCACGCGCTGAAAAAACTAATGTCATTGCATTGACAAGCTAACATCGCATGTTAAGAAAATGTATCATTGTTGTATTGGAATGTCAAATGTCTATAAAACCTCTTGCATTGATGTGTTCTCCTAATTACCATTCAGTTCAATCAGACAATTAGGAACGGGGGTTGAGTTGAACTAACAGCGGATTTATTGATATCAATAAGGATCAAGCTGGATGAGGCGCAAGTGTACAGCCACGGCAGGGGCTGGACCCCGTCTCACCAGGAGGCGGGCTTACAACAAAGCATTTTATACACTCTATGCATTTCAAAGATCAGGAGACTTTCTCTCAGCCCATCCCATCCTAACTTGTCAGCTTCTACGCATTGTATTTCACTTCGCAACACTGAATGAATAGGACCTTTCTAACTCTGAGCGTTTCCTAGGAAACAAAGGTCTTCTGGCCATTGGAATGTAGCTGTTATCTGTTTTGGCCAGCTCCTTTCAACAGAGAGGGGAGGGGGAAGCGGCCTGGAGAGAAGCTGTTTGTTTTAGCTGACAAGGAAGAGCAGGCTGGTTATACAGCGAAGGGGGGGGGGAGAAGGGCTACTGAGGAGCAGCTTCTGCTAATTACTAGCTCTTGCAAGCATGTTTACCTGTGAGGTGCAGGTATGTCTGAATGCGTTACTTAGACACAACAGCATTTGCCCTGCCTCGGGGTGACAGGATCGCAGAGCTGTTTGTCTGTATCCTGATCTCTATCGGCTGGAGATCAGTTATAATAGTGGGAAATCTCCAATCAGTACCTGGAGGTTGTCAAACCTAATTCAAACACACACAGCTGGAAAAAAGGGGGGAGTGCTGCTGCTGGGTATTTTGGATGAAGGATACATGCAAATCTTCTCCACGCTGAAGGACGGTTGGGGGTTGAGCACCAGGTAGGCAAGGCAGAAGCCATCATGGCCGTGTCGTAACTGCTCAGGAAGACCATAAAGAGGCTGAAGAAGCGGATGTTGTGGTGGCCAATGCAGTTGTTGAGCCACATGCAGTGGTAAGTCTCTTAATATCAAATCTCGTTCAGCTACACTGAAGGCAAACGTATTCTGGGGCAAATTTTCCCCAGAACAAAACCCCCATTTGGAACTAGAGCATACCAATGTTAAGAAAAGCCCTGCTGGATCTGACCAGCGGTCTGTTTGGTCCAGCATCCTGTTTCATAAACAGGACGCAGGAGCCGAGGCCTTCCTCAGATGATGCCTCCTGGCACGGGGTATTCAGAGGTTTTTTCTCTCTGATTATGGCAGGCCCCCCAACCTTTTTTGAGCCTGCGGGTACCTTGGCAATTCTGACACAGGGTGGTGGTTGCAGCAAAAAAACAAAAAACCCACACAATATCAAGCAGCTGGGATTTACAGAATTATAATTAGAATTATTCCTCAATAATCTTAGAATTATTTTTCAACACTCATAGAATACATAAAGCTTAAAGCAAGCTGGATTTCAGATTATGGTCTCTTTTATTCATACGTTTTTAAATTTTTCTTACTACATACTACACAATAAACATACAATGCATTCAATAACATATTTACTACCTACCATAATAAAAACATAACCACTAACAGTGCGCTAAAATATAACCTCACATACTTTACCAGGGTGTAATTAAAACATTTAATTTCATTACGAGTTCATCTAAGATGAAAAATATACTGCTCATTACTAACAGCCTTATTATACTAATAATAGTAATCTTACAATCATAATATTTACGCTCTATCTGTATCTCGTATTTTACCGCTCCTGTACCTAACAATTTTTATGTGTTATCCCTGGAGGTGATTAATCATCTCAGAGACCTACACATAGACATCCTTGTCAGATAAAAATGGTTTTAAATTAAGGATTCTGGCTGTTTACACTAGGTTTATTCCTGTAGCAAAGAGGCTGTAGATATCTGCTACCCTCAACTTGTCTATTTCATCATAGGATTTGAACATAAGGCCATGCTGGATCAGACCTAGGCCCATCAAGTCCAGCAGTCTGTTCACACAGTGGCCAACCAAATGCCTCTAGGAAGCCCACAAACAAGACAACTGCAGCAGCATTACCCTACCTGTGTTCCAAAGCACCTAATATAATAGGCATGCTCCTCTGATCCTGGAGAGAACAGGTATGCATCATGACTAGTATCCATTTTTACTAGTAGTCAAGAATACCCCCTATCCATTTTTACTAGTAGTCAAGAATACCCCCTCTCCTCCATGAACATGTCCACTCCCCTCTTAAATCCTCCCAAGTTGGCAGCCATCACCACATTCTGGGGCAAGGAGTTACACAATTTAACTATGTGATGTGTGAAAAAATGCATCCTTTTATTGGTTTTGAATTTGTCACCCTCCAGCTTCAGCAGGTGACCCCAGCTTCTCCCCGGAAAATAGAAATGTTTTTGCCAGTTTTGCTGATGTCAGAAAGAGTTCAGTTGGCAGATACCTAAAATAGCAAGTTTCACAGAGGAGGGCAACTACTAAAAAGGCCCTTCTTTGCATAACTACTTTCTGAGCCTCCAGCACCTGGGCGTTTGAACATCCTCATCAGAACCAACTTATGAGGATTCTCTGAGGAATGTGAAGATCAGATCTCTTCCTCAAACTCTTGCCACATGCTCAACATTTATGAAGTTTCTCCTCTGCTTGGATTCCTCAATGCTGAAGGAGAAAGCCAACAGGAGCTGAGAAGCATCCGGTTTGGGCAGACTAGTAAATGGACAAAGGGAAAATTGCTTCTGATTGTCCACACAGGAATAAGGTAGTCATGAAAGAAGATGGTAAAGTAAAGCAAGATAGCCACTTAATGATGCCCAAGGGGAAATGCAAGCCAAGTCGAAAGAGAAAGACAGTGTAGAGGTGTTTCTATGCTAATGCTAGAAGCCTCAAAGCGAAAATGGGGGAGTTCGAGTGCATGGTTTTAAAGATAAACACAGACCTGGTGGAAGGGAAAGAACCAGTGGAATACGGTCGTCCCTGGATACAAACTCTATAGAAATGACGGGGATATCAAGGAAGGCATAGTGTCTATTTAACTAGGGACCATATAAAAAACACTCGTCCATAGAATCCTTTTGGGTGATGATTCCAGGACCCAAAGGTAATTTAGTACTGGGGACATTCTACTGATCCCCTGACCAAAAAGCTTAGGGAGATTTAGAGGTGGAGAAGATCCCAGGTTCAATCCCCAGCAAAAAAAAGCAACCAAAATGATCAGGGGGCTAGAGCAACTGCCCTATGAAGAGTGGTTAAAATGCTTACGGCTGTTTAACAGGGAAAGAAGGCCGTTAAGGACAGACATGATACGTCTATAAAATTATGAATGGTATGGAGAGCATGGACAGGGAGAAGCTTTTCTCCCTGTCTCATAATACTAGAATGTGGGGTCATCTGCTGAAGCTGGATGGTGAGAGATTTTAAACAGATAACAGGAAGTATTTCTTCACAAAACACATTGTTAAATTGTGAAACTCCCTGCCCCAAGATGTGATTATAACTGCCAACTTGGAAGGCTTTAAGAGAAGACGAGTTGGCTTTCATATGCCAACTTTCTCTACCACTTAAGGCAAAATCAAACTGGCTTACACTCATTTTTGTTCCCCTCCCCACAACAGACACCCTGTGAGGTAGGTGGGGATGAGAGAGAGCTCTTAAGAGAAATGTGACTAGCCCAAGGTCACCCAGCTGGCTTCATGAGGGAGTGGACATGTTCATGGAGGATAGGGCTATTAATAGAAACTAGTAAAAATGGATACTGGTTACGATGCAAACCTATCTTCTCCAGCATCAGAGGGGCATGCCTATTATATTAGGTGCTGTGGAACACAAGCAGGATAATGCTGCTGCAGTTGTCTTCTTTGTGGGCTTCCTGGAGGCACCTGGTTCGCCAGAATGTCTTTTCTTATGTTGTTATGATATATAAGTTGGTCTTAAATTTCCTTCCACCCTCAGAGCCTATCCTTCCTTTCTACCCTTGGGATCTATTAGAGGCTTCAAACATGGCATAAGCTTTTTCCATAGTCCCAGCATTTACACTATTTCCCTCCACACATGGTTAGGTTTGTCTACAGAGGAATCCCTTTACAAGAGATTACATGGCTTCAGACCCTTCTATAGTCTGAGGTTGTCTTTGTGAAAATTACCGCTCTGACTGAATTTCTTTCCACACACGGAGTGTTTTCAAAAGATGGCTCCATTGTGTGGGTTCTTAGGTGCTGTTGAAGATTGCCACTCTGATTAAATCTCTTTCCTCACTCTGACCATTCAAATGGGTTCTCCCGTGTGGGTTCTTTGGTGCCGTTGAAGATGGTGACTGTGACTGAATCTCTTTCCACACTCTGAGCATTCAAATGGCTTCTCCCCTGTGTGGGTTCTTTGGTGCTGTTGAAGATTGCCATTGTGACGGAATCTCTTTCCACACTCTGAGCATTCAAACGGCTTCTCCCCTGTGTGGGTTCTTAGGTGCTCTTGAAGACTGCCACTGTGACTGAATCTCTTTCCACACTCTGAGCATTCAAATGGCTTCTCCCCAGTGTGAGTTCTTAGGTGCTTTTGAAGATTGCCACTGTGACTGAATCTCTTTCCACACTCTGAACACTCAAAAGGCTTCTCCCCTGTGTGGGTTCTTACATGCTCTTGAAGATGGCTACTGCAACTAAATCTCTTTCCACACTCTGAGCATTCAAAAGGCTTCTCTGCTGTGTGAGTTCTTTGGTGCTTTTGAAGACTGCCACTGAGACTGAATCTCTTTCCACACTCTGAACATTCAAAAGGCTTCTCCCCTGTGTGGGTTCTTACATGGTCCTGAAGACTGCCACTGTGACTGAATCTCTTTCCACACTCTGAGCATTCAAAAGGCTTCTCCCCTGTGTGGGTTCTTAGGTGCTGTTGAAGATGGCCACTGCGACTGAATCTCTTTCCACACACTGAGCATTCAAATGGGTTCTCCCCTGTGTGGGTTCTTAGATGCTCTTGAAGACTGCCACTGTGACTGAATCTCTTTCCACACTCTGAGCATTCAAAAGGCTTCTCCCCTGTGTGGGTTCTTAGGTGCTGTTGAAGATGGCCACTGCGACTGAATGCCTTTCCACACTCTGAGCATTCGAATGGCTTCTCCCCTGTGTGGGTTCTTAGATGCTCTTGAAGACTGCCACTGTGACTGAATCTCTTTCCACACTCTGAGCATTCAAATGGCTTCGCCCCGGTGTGAGTTCTTTGATGCAGTTGAAGATTGCCTCTGCAACTGAATCTCTTTCCACACTCTGAGCATTCAAAAGGCTTCTCCCCTGTGTGGGTTCTTAGGTGCTGTTGAAGATGGCCACTGCGACTGAATCTCTTTCCACACTGTGAGCACTGAAAAGAGTTCTCCCTTGCATGTATTTGTTGATGTACAAGGAACTGTGATCTGTATCTGAAGTACTTTCCACACTGAAAGCATTCATGTGCCCTCATTAGACTATGTTTTGGGGAAAGTGCATTACTGTTTCTTCCATTAGAGAACATCTTTCCACTCTCCGAGCAGATCAACGGCTTCTCTCCTGAATGAATTGTTTGGTGTAGAAAAAGGTCTGATTTCTGTGAGAAGCTCTTGCCACAGGCTGAGCAGGTAGAATGTTTCTCTCCTGCATGTGTTCTTTGATGTTTAAAGAGCTCTTCTCTGCAAAGGAAGCTCTTTCCACACTCCAAGCGTTGATGAGTCTTCTTTCCTCCGTGCATTTGCAAATCGATATCACACTGGGTTTCATCTGAGAAGTTCATTCCACACTCCAAGCACTTATATGCTTTCTCTACCATGTGGATTAGTTTGCGGAAATCCTGCCCTTGGCCAGGAATGGCTTTGTCCCTCTTCTCCACCACATGACTCCCTTTCTGCCTCTTAGGTCTGCCTTGATTCTTGATGTTTCCTTTCTTATCTTCATTCTGGACTTTATCTGGCAGTACCTGATGCGGTTTCTCATGGCCCCCATTCCACTGATCATCCCCTGCTGGAATAAAAAGAGAGATCCCATTAGCCCCCACTCAAGCAAGTCTAACCTTCCCTTGAAGTTTTATCCATGCTCAAAACATCGCACTGGCTTTTTCCTGATGTACGTTGAAGTGTATATTAACAGACACTTGAAAGGGACACAAAACCCTGCTGCACCAGAAAGGCTTCGTTTGCAATATTGTTGAAGGCTTTCACGGTCAGAGTTCATTGGTTCTCGTAGGTTATCTGGGCTGTGTAACCGTGGTCTTGGTATTTTCTTTCCTGACGTTTCGCCAGCAGCTGTGGCCGGCATCTTCAGAGGAGTAACACTGAAGGAAGTGTCTCTGAAGATGCCGGCCACAGCTGCTGGCAAAACGTCAGGAAAGAAAATACCAAGACCACGGTTACACAGCACGGATAACCTACGAGAGCTTCGTTTGCAGTTTAATGATTTATACAGCTCCTCACCTGAGTGAATTCTTTGATGTGAAGTAAGGGCTGGTTTCCGACTGAAGGTATTTCCACACTCCACGCAGGCATATGGTTTGTCTCCTGAGGGAATTTGCCTCTTAGAAACAACACTGAAGATCTTTCCAAAAGCTACATTTTCATTTTCCCTGGAGCAGATTCTCTGGTTAGCACAGAGGCCTTCGTTCCTTCTTGTTTTGGTTGACCTTTCTTCGTGGACTGGGATTTCATGGAAGCCCCCTACTTGAGACGGAATCGGCTTATCCCTCCTCTTGTCTGTGTGGCTTCCCTCCTGCCTCTGTGGTCCTTCTCCATAGTTTCCTTTGGAGTCTTCATTCTTGACTTCTTCCAAACAAAATCCCTGGAATCCCCCAAGCGGCTCCTCTACATGTGATCCTGGAAGAAAGGAAGAGGTCCAGTCAGCACCTATGCAAGAAGCCAAGCCACCCATCAGGCACTGCTCATTAATGGAGATAGATCACAATAGCTAGCCATGTTAGTCTGTCAATAGCAGTAGAAAAGAGCAAGAGTCCTGTAGCACCTTAGAGACTAACACAATTTCTGGCAGGGTACGAGATTTCGTGAGCCACACCTCTCTTATTTAGATAACCATCTCACGAAAGCTCAGACCCTGCTAGAAATTTTGTTTGTCTTTAAGGTGCTAGTGGACTCTTGCTCTTTTCCACTGCTCATTAATGGGTGTGCATTTCCTTCATCAGACCTTCTTCCTCTCCCAACTGAGCTGCTGGTCAAACTTCTTCCCCAGCCAGGCCCACCCCACATTGTAAAAAAATGCCCCATACTTCCCACATGTACCTTAAAGAAAAAAGTGGAAAATAATAGTTCCCTCACTGGTCACATTTGACTTGTCATGCAACTCTTTTGATTCTCTGCTCTTGATGATTAAATAGACGAGAAGAAGAGGTTTTTAATTGTAATTTTGTCTAATGAAGATATATTGATGAGTGATGTGTGATTTTCTCTTTTCTTCTCTCCTCCCTCCCCCCCCCCCATTCAGGTCATCACTTTACAGGATGCCTATTTCTGGATGTGTTTCTAAAATATGTAAATGTATATATAAACACTGAAGAAGGCCACATAGGCCGAAACACGTTTGGGTTGTTTATTGGTCATTTACACTGATTTTTTATCATCAACTACGTTGGAAAATTAGCAGCTATTTTTATATATTCTTGATCAGCCTGTATATTTAAGGTCGAGTGTTTTGAATTTGGTGTACATTGTATAATAAGTAATATCAGTATTATGTTATAATTTTCAGCTCAACTTTAAGTACTTTGAGAAGGTTTTTACACCCTGCTTTTTTCTAACCTCAAGTCTCAAAGCGGCTGACAAATCACATTCCTTTCTCTTCCCCACAACAGGCACCTTGGGAGGTAGGTATCACATGGTTTGCCATTGTCTGCTTCCGCGTGGGCTGAGAGAGTTCTGAGAGAACTGTGACTGGCCCAAGGTCACCCAGTAGGCTTCAGGTGGAAGAGTGGGGAATTGAACCGGGTTATCCAGATTACATTAAAGATTAAAGCCCACAATCCAGTGTAAGAGGGACAGATGCATTCCAGATCACAGTCGGAGGGGATGACTGTAATTCCATCTGGAGAACAACTGTGTTGTAATGGTTGGCAACTGAGCAATTAGGAGGTGGTCCCTTCCAGAGTTTTCCTGAGATAGGTTGTAGAAGACCGTCTTTTATCCTGTTCTTTGTTCAACTTGCAAAATTGTTCTGTGACCATATCAATATTTGTATTCCACATATAACTCTGTTGGACTTCTTTATATTTGCAGCCAAACATTACACATATATGGCACTCTAATTATGGCTACCTAGGTTTTTGTTTTGATTAAGGTTCCTTTTTTAACATAGTGGTACTTCATTTGGATTGGTGTCATCCCGATGGCAGCCATTTGCACATACAGCACCTACAAAAGAGCCTTACCCAGAGAGGCCACGCTCCCATAGTTCTCCTGCATGACTTCCTGGTAAAGAGCTCTTTGGCCTGGATCCAGCAGGGCCCACTCTGCCTCTGTGAAATGCACGGCCACCTCCTCAAAGGAAACCGGAGACTGAAAGGAAAAGCAGATGCCCTCATCAGAGATCAAACCAGGCAGAGACGGCACTCTGGAAGGGGGCATTCTGGGAGGGTGCAGGATGGAAAGCCTGGCATGGGTAAATGGAGTGGTGTTCAGGGCCTCTTTCACTCGAACACCCTAGCAGCAACTGCAGGAGCAACCCTCTTCCCCTCCCCCCGAGAAAGGAAGGGGGACTCAGGTGTCCCCCGCTCATCTCCCCTACCTGGACCAGAGGTGAAGCAGCAGCTTTCACAACTCTGCAAAGTTGACGGCTTAATAGCATCTCTCCACTGCCTGCGAGGGAGACAATGGAGGAAGGAAGCATGTTAGCCTAGACTTACCTTTCATTTACTTGTCAGAATCCTGCTTCACACACACCCAATTCCAGGGTGGATGTACTCTTTGTGTGTGAGTGTGTGTTTGTGTGTGTGCCATCAACTCACAGCTGACGTTTGGCGACCCCATACAGTTTTTCATGGCAAGAGACATTCAGAGGTGGTCTGCCGTTGCCTGCCTCTATGTCCCACCCTTGATGTGATGTTCCTTGGAAGTTGCCCATTGAAACACTAACCGGGGCCATCCCTGCTTAGCTTCTGAGATGTGACGAGATCAGGCTAGCCTGGGGAGATCCAGGTCAGGGCATGTATTATGTATACTCAAGAAAATTCACAATGGTTTTTTTTAGTAAATGGTGGGAGAAGTGGAAGAGAAGCAACAGAGACCTATGAGCCTTGGGATGCTCTTAAATGCTGCTGACACTATTCAGACTTCTTTGAGTCTTGAAATTTGCCCTGTGAAATCTGGAGCTCAAAAACATGTCAGTGATCCTGCTGGGTCATACTTAAGGCCATTCTCCCGATGAGTTGGCACTGGTGGGGGGAAAAGAGGGATCAGAAATGAGGTTGCACAACGTGTCTATGACAGTCCAAAAACCCAGACATGACTTCAGCACATCTGAAAACTCTACAGTAAAATAAACGGATTCCCACGGCACCTGTGTCCAGGTTTTCAGCTGGATGCGACATCAACGTGACATGAATCTGTCTAATACCCCTTCAAGTGAGTGACCATCACTACATCCTGTGACACAGTCCCACAAGCTCACTCTGCATTGGGTGCAGACGTTTTTCCTTTCTCTACCCAACAACTTCACTATGCTCCCCAATCCCATCCAGCCACAAAGTACCCTTATCATGAGAGAGGGCATCTGGGGCATGCTCTTGGACCTCAGCCTGCTGCCCTTCTTCCGACAGACCTCCTTCTGTCTCAGAAAACTTTGCTTCCAACTTCAAGGATGATTCCGGCATCTGAAAGAACAGCAAGGGAGACAGGTAAGGAAAGCATGGAACGGAGCTGAGGAGATGGATCCTGCCCCTCTCCCAGAATCTTCACCCCTGCATCGACCAACAGAGCTGCTTCAAGCACAGGGGCCAGAATCAAGGTTGATGGTTTTCGCAGCCGAGTCAATTCTCTAGAGGTATTAATATCTGGCAGAGAAGCCTTAGGATAAAGTCGTTCCTTGAAGGGAGTGAAGGAAGCCCCTTCACCTGCTCTGCCTGCCTCTTCTCCTCTGCCTGACTCAGGAGGAAACCTTCAGCCAGGGCCACCGCCTGGGAACTGGTCTCTGGCCCACATTCTCTGACCCAGCACTGCATTCCCTGGGGCAGGATGGTCAGGAACTGCTCCAGGATCACCAGGTCCAGCATCTGCTTCTTGGAGTGCCTCTCCGGCTTCAGCCAGTGCTTGCAAAGTCCATGAAGTTGGATGCAAACCTCTCGGGGCCCATCGGCCTCATGGTAAAGGAACTGCCGGAAACGTCGACTCTGGACATCTGCTATCCTCGTTTCCTCAGGCAGGATCTCTGGCACAGTTCTTTCCCAAAACTCAGCACCACTCTCCACTTGGACGGGATGGGGACCTTCCTTTGACCTCTTGTCAATTCGAGGTCCTTCTGGGTCTTGCTGTTCCATCTCCTTCCCCTTCTCTTGGGTAGCCTCTGTGGAAAGATGCCCTTACTCTCGTGGCTATGAAGAAAGAGAGGAAAATATATCAAAAAGGCAGAAAGAGACCAAAAGAAAGTACACTTACATCACCTACCCTCTTGACCCAGTGAATCAGCTAACAAATAAAGCATACATTTTAAATTTTTCCTTATGTCTAATCTGCCTTGCTTCCTGGGAGTCCAGGTGGATTACACCAACTGAGTCTATACAATCAACAGAGTGGGATGTTCAATAAACCAGTAATTAGGGTTTGGGTTGTAGACCCAACCAGAAATATAAAAAAACAGAGCAGAAGCAAAGCATAAATGTTAACACAACACAGTAAACAATGCAAAATTACAGTGTAGGATCCAACTTACAACAAGATATACACAGTAGTATAGAACACAATTTCTAATGATTTGTCCAAGTAACTTTGTGAATCGTGTGAAATCCAAAGCTAATCTGCATGGCTATTCACACATTAACAGATCACTTCAGGATACAATGGTTCCATATTAACATACCACACCCTCATTAGCACATTATCTTGATACTTACAGGACAATGATTAGCACATTACCTTTGATACTTTTTGCAGGACAATGATTCAGCTCAACCCAACCCCTTTCTGACTATGTATTACTCTTCCTACACACTTGACACTGAGAGACACTGTCCTTCACTGTTACTCCTCTGAAGATGCCTGGCACAGCTGCTGACGAAATGTCAGAAAAGAAAATACCAAGACCACGGTTACACAGCCCGGATAACCCACAAGAACCAATGAACTCTGACCGTGAAAGCCTTCGACAATATTTTGGACTTACAATTGCTATCCCTTCCTCTCCACACAACAGGCAGGTGGGCCTGAGAGAGGTCACCCAGCAAGCTTCACGTAGAGGAGAGAGGAATCAAACCCAGTCCTCCAGGGTAGCTTCCACCACTCTTAACCACTGCACCATGCTGTGGTAGGTCCCACACTGATGAGAACTGATCTCCAAGGGCCATTCTTGGAGATCAGTTGTTATTAGTTCATTTTACTTTATTCCTTATCGAATATATATTTTATTCAAACAGTACTGTCCCAAAAAATGCCCCAAACCAATCACATTCTGCAAAGTCAATACTGAATACAGAAAATGTTGTACAAGTGGAACAATAGTTATATAAAAACTCAGTAGATTGCCCTGGGGAGGACCGAAGATGCCATGAGGAAGAATGACTCAGATAAACCATTGTAAAGGCATTACCATTGACATGACACACACAAATGTTGAACTGTCTACAAAGAATTCTACCGCTAGAAATACAGTAAATAAGAAATAAGCCAGGTCTGCCACTTCCAAAAACCTCAACTGAATAAGCAAAATATAAAAATTTTACGCTAGAAAACAGAAATATCTCAGTAAATATGGGAACTGAAGCACCAGTTGCGGGTTAATGAAACCAGTAGGAATATACACATTAAATAGGATTACCAACCTCCAGGTACTAGCTGGAGATCTCCTGCTATTACAACTGATCTCCAGCCATTAGAGATCAATTCACCTGGAGAAAATGGCCTCTTTGGCCATTGGATTCTATGGCATTGAAGTCCCTCCCCTCCCCAAACCCCGCCCTCCTCAGGCTACACTCCAAAACCCTCCCACTGGTGGCAGACAGGGACCTGGCAACCCTACACATGAACGAGAAGTCACTCCACCCAACATCAATGAGCGGGAAAAAGTATTGGTTCTTTCTCTAGAAGTGTGTGGTTGGCCTCAACAAGGGCCAGGGCATTTTTGGCCCTGGCCCCAGCCTGATGGAATGCTCTTACGAGTAACATCAGGGCCCTGCAGGACCTTCAGAAGTTCTGCAGGGCTTGTAAAGCAGAGCTATTCCACCAGGCGTACAATTGAGGGCAACTACAGGCTGTCGTCATTACTGGCCTCCCTTCCCTCTCCTCCTCGGGGCTTCTGATATGAGGATTTGGCTGCATGGCCGTGCCTCCGACGGCCCTGTAATTATATGAGTACCATCTTGTTAACTGTATTGAATGGTTTTATGCATTTTATTGATTACTTATGAATTTTAGAAATATATTATTTTATTATGATTGTTGTTCTCTGCTGTCAGGTAAGAGAGAGGAATGGGGATCTTCAATAGCTGCCACCACTCTGGTGTGGGCCTAATTCAGGAGTGCTACTTTCTAGGTATGAAGCATGAGGACCCAGACAGAGTTACATACAGTTTATTAAAGAGGTCTAATACTAATGATAACTCAAGCCACAAACCGGAAAGGGTCTGGAGCAGAAGAGTTCTGCAAGGAGGCCTGGAGTCGGTCGGCTGCTCCTCTCTCTGTCAGTTTGCCTTAGGAAGGGCCACTCAGAGACCAGGGGATTATTGGCTCCCCCAATTTTCTGTTTGTGGGAAAAGTGCCCTTAAGCCACAGCCTGCTTGTGGCGACCCAGCAGCAGGGTTTCCAGGGCAAGAGACTAGCAGAGGCGGTCTGCCATCGCCTGCCTCTGCACATGCACAGAGACCCTGGGGCTTCCTGGGCGGGTCTCCCAACCAAGGTCGGGGGCCATCCAGGTCAGGGCTCCATATTTTTGTAGGGAGGGATTTTTTCGGTAGCAGAGACAGGACATTTGTAAACGATTTACAACGAATCTCCCCCCTTGAGAAGACTCGTGAGAGCAGCAGAGATGGGGAAGCTCATCCCACTCCCCTCCAGGGACTTACTCGTGAGTAGACCGTAGTCCCAGGATCCCGCTGCAGGGCTTTCGCCTACTCATGCAGCATCTCTGAAGCCCTCCCCGTCCTCCTTCGCAACTCGGTGGCCGAGCCTCCCTCCTCCCCCAAGGAGCCTTTCCGCTTCCGCCCCCTCGCTCGGCCGCTCTAGCAAACAGCCCGGTCGGCTTAACCCCTTCGGTGCTGCAGAGGAAGGAAGGAAGGAAGGAAGGAAGGAAGGGCCTCCTGCTCTTTCCATTGAGGGTGGGCGGCCAGAGCCGGGTGGTCGGAGCGGATTCCGGCCAGGCTGCCGCTCAGCGCGCCCCGTGCAGCTGAGTGGGATTGCTCGGGAGTAACTCCAGGCAGGGTGGCGCTTCTGGGGGATCCCCTGGGTGTTCAGTCATCTCAAGACAACGGCAGGGCTGAGATGGGAAAAAGAAAATAAACGCAAAGTCAAGCAAAATCACGCCAAGCGATCCGGAGCAGGTCTCCTCGGATCCCTCCTCGGGCCTAGATGGGGCTGACTCCCAGGAAAGTGGTTTTAGGATTGCACTGGAAATCTGCGTTCCTGTAACATGTTCCTAGTTCTCAAATCAAAATGCCAGCTGGATCGCTTCCTGGAGACTGATGTGGTTCGGAGGACATACTAAAACAAAGGACAGCGATTGCCCATAGGGAATGCACGATTGCCCATAGAGAAACAGGGAAACTATGCTTGCCAAGAGAGAATCGCAAAACCTAAGGACAGCAGCTGCCCATAGACAATGCATGATTGCCCATAGGGAATGCATGATTGCCCATAGAGAAACAGGAAAACTGCATTTGCCTATAGAAAATCCCAAAAACTAAGGACGGTGATTGCCCATAGGCAATACATGATTGCCCATAGAGAAACAGGGAAACTATGCTTGCCAATAGAAAACTAGAATAGAATCATAGAGTTGGAAGGGGCCACCAGGGTCATCAAGTCCAACCCCCTGCACAATGCAGGAAATTCACAACTACCTCCCCCCTCCACACCCCTAGTGACCAGAAGATGGCCAAGATGCCCTCCCTCTCATCATCTGCCTGTCACAGAATCAGCATTGCTGACAGATGGCCATTTAGCCTCTTCTTAAAAACCTCCAGGGAAGGAGCGCTTACCATCTCCCAAGGAAGCCTGTTCCACTGAGGAACCGCTCTGTTAGAAAATTCTTCCTAATGTCTAGACGGAAACTCTTTTGATTTAATTTCAACCCGTTGGTTCTGGTCCGACCTTTTTGAGCAACAGAAAACAACTCGGCACTATCCTCAACATGACAGCCCCTCAAGTACTCGAGCATGGTTATCATATCCCCTCTCAGTCTTCTCCTCTTCAGGCTAAACATACCCAGCTCCTTCAACCTTTCCTCATAGGACTTGGTCTCCAGACCCCTCACCATCTTTGTTGCCCTCCTCTGGACACGTTCCAGCTTGTCTACATCTTTCTTAAATTGTGGTGCCCAAAACTGAACACAGTACTCTAGGTGAGGTCTAACCAGAGCAGAGTAAAGTGATACCATCACTTCGCGTGATCTGGACACTATACTTCTGTTGATGCAGCCCAAGACTGCATTTGCCTTTTTTGCTACCGCATCACACTGCTGACTCATGTTCAGTGTTCGGTCTACTAAGACCCCAAGATCCTTTTCACACACACACACTACTGCTCAGACAAGTCTACCCCATCCTATAATTATGCATTTGATTTTTCCTACCTAAATGCAGAACTTTACATTTGTCTTGGCTGAAGTGCATTTTATTAGTTCTAGCCCACTTCTCCAGCCTGTCAAGATCATCCTGCATCTTGGCTCTGTCTTCTACCATATTTGCTACCCCTCCCAATTTAGTATCATCTGCAAATTTAATAAGCATCCCCTCTATTCCTTCATCCAATCATTTATAAAGATGTTTTAAACACAGGGCCCAGCACAGATCCCTGAGGAACTCCACTAGTCACGTCTCTCCAAGTGGATGAGGAACCATTAACTAGCACTCTTTGGGTATGATCTGTCAACCAGTTGCAGATCCACCTAACAATAATAGGATCTAACCCACATTTTCCCATTTTGTCAACTAGAATACTATGTGGAACCTTATCAAAAGCCTTACTGAAATCTAGATAAGCTATGTCTACAGCGTTCCCCTGATCTCAAAAAAGGAGATAAGATTAGTCTGACATGACTTATTCTTGAGAAACCCATGCTGGCTCTTAGTGATCAGATCCATCCTTTCTAAATGTTCATGGACTGACTGTTTGATGATTTGTTCAAACACTTTTCCTGGTATAGAAGTCAAGCTGATAGGTTGGTAGTTACCCGGATCCTCCTTTTTCCCCTTCTTGAAGATGGGGACAACATTTGCCCGCCTCCAATCTTCTGGCACCTCACCTGTTCACCAAGACTTTTCAAAAATAGTGAGGTTCCAAAATTACATCTGCAAGTTCTTTGAGTATCCTTGGATGCAATTCATCTGGCCCAGAGGATTTTGTTTCATTTAAAGAAACCAGGTGTTTGTGCACTACTCCAATGCCAATTTTAGGCTGCAAATCCCTTCCCTCATCACATGTTCTGTTTATGCCATGTTGAGCACCACTTCCCTCACGAGAAAAGACTGAGGAAAAGTAGGAATTGAGGAGATCTGCCCTCTCTTCATCTCCTGTTACAATTTCACTTTCCGGTCCACACAATGGGCTTATCTTGTCCTTGTTCTT
This sequence comes from Euleptes europaea, assembly GCF_029931775.1. Taxonomy (NCBI): domain Eukaryota; kingdom Metazoa; phylum Chordata; class Lepidosauria; order Squamata; family Sphaerodactylidae; genus Euleptes; species Euleptes europaea. The sequence continues at coordinate 4,842,567 of NC_079316.1, forward strand.
ACGCCTACTCTGTACATAGGAAAATAACCCTTTTTTGTTGCGTTTAGCATCTCTCACTAACCTAAGTTCATACTGAGCTTTAGCTTTCCTAACACTCTCCCTACAAGCACTAGTTATTTGCTTATATTCCTCTTTGGTTATAAGGCCCTCCTTCCACTTCCTAAATGAGTATTTTTTATTTCTCTTTAAAAAGCTGTTTATGGAGCCACCCTGGCCTCTTTAGGCTCCTCCCATTTTTCTTTCTCGTAGGAATGGTTTGGGATTGCTCCTTCAGTATTTCATTTTTAAGAAACGCCCACCATTCTTGAACTCCCTTCTCCTTAAGTATTTCTGACCATGGGATTCTACCTAGCATAAGGTTAAGTTTGTTAAAATTTGCTCTTTTAAAGTCCAACCTATATGTCTGACTACGGACAGTGATTGCCCATAGAGAAACTAAGGACAGTGATTGCCCATAGAGAAACAGGGAAGCTATGCTTGCCAATAGAAAATCCCAAAAATTAAGCGCAGCAATTGCCCATAGGGAATGCATGATTGCCCATAGAGAAACAGGGAAACTATGCTTGCCAACAGAAAATCCCAAAAACTAAGTGCAGCAATTGCCCATAGGGACTGCATGATTGCCCATAGACAATGCATGATTGCCCTTAGGGAACACATAATTTTCTAAAAGCAAACCCAGCTATAGGCTGTAGATGCCCCCCTTTCAGTGCCAGCCAAGAGCTGAGAGTACGAGCATAGTCTTCTCAGGACTGGGTAAATAGCCCCAAGCCCTGCCGAGACTTCAGTGCCAGAGTGGTCAGTCTTTTCAAAAGTGGGAGGAAAAATTCCCCGCTTTTTCCTAGACTTTGCAGACTAAAACCGTCTTGCCAGAACGCAGGTAAAACAATCCTAGCTGTTTTGGTGAGGCTCCCCCAGAGAAATAAGTCTTATTGGAGAGCAGGGAGGTGAACTTCCCTGTGTGTCCACTGAGCCAGCAGAGCAATGTAGTAATCTTGTCAGAGGAGGTGAATGCAGCAAGTGCCCTGCCCCTCTGCTGAGACCCTTCCGAAAGTTTAATAAATCTCATCAGAGACCGGGGGTGGGTGGGGGGAGAATGCCCCTGTGTGTCTGCTGGGACCTTGTGTGTATGTGTTAAGTGCCGTCAAGTCACTTCCGACTCATGGCGACCTGAGGGAGTTTAAACTCAGTCTTTTCGGAGGAGGTGCAAGTGCCTAACCCTCTGTAAGGATCTTTTTAGCAAGGATCTTTAACAACCAAGCAAGCATAAACATGATCTTGTCGGGAGCAGGGGAGATGGCCACAGCAACCACCAAAGCCTTAAAGAACAGGAATAAGAAAAGCTTATATGGAGACAAATTAGAAAAATGGGTAGCAAAGAAGGCAAGAACCCCTGGGAATAGGGAGCCTTTCAAGGCCCAGATCCCCTTCAAATCTTGAGAGATGCATTCCAAAAACTATATGAAGATAAGAACTGAAGAAGTTCAAAGAAGGATTGATTCGCAGCTTGGGGCCTCTGGTCATGCCTTAATGATACTGTTAATACCACCAAGGAGAAGGATGATAAGAGTAAAAGAACTTAGTGAGAGATGTGATGATTTAGAAAAAGAAATAGAGATGATGAGAGCCCAGAATTATGAGCTGATCATAGGAAAAAACAGCTATGCCACAGCCACGCTAGAAAATAAGAAAAGAGCAGAGATGGCTGAGAGAAAAAATGAGCAACTAAGAGAGGAATTAACCAATGCCAAACAGGCAGCTAAATTTCTAGTAGCAGAGAACCTACACCAGCAGGATGAGGTTAATCATCCAGCCTATCAGGAAGAAATAAATAGCCTTAAAAGGAAACTAGGAATGCAGCAAGCCATAATCTCCGCAGTCCATCCCAAGAGATTTTCCAAAATCAAGGAAAGCTCTTCCTCTGAATCTTTGCCAGAGGATGCCCTAGGGAAAAAAAATCCTTGGGCCATTTATGCATGGTCAGTTTTGAAGCTCGGTCAAAGCTCTGTTTTAAAAAATGCGACTTTAAAAACGCCTATTCACGGTCCGACACAAAAGGAGAAATTCCACCCACCTCCCACTCGCCTGCTCCTTCAGTCGTTTGCATGGCCATTAGCATGTGCTGTGTGCGCGTGTGTGTGTTAAGTGCCGTCAAGTCGCTTCCTACTCATGGCGACCCTATGAATGAAAGTCCTCCAAAATGTCCTGTCTTTGACAGCCTTGCTCAGATCTTGCAAATTGAAGGCTGTGGCTTTATTGAGTCAGTTCATCTCTTGTTGGGTCTTCTTTTCCTGCTGCCCTCAACTTTTCCTAGCATGACTGTCTTTTCCAGTGACTCTTGTCGTCTCATGACGTGACCAAAATACGACAGCCTCAGTTTAGTCATTTTAGCTTCTAGGGTCAGTTCAGGCTTGATTTGATCTATAACCCACTGATTTGTTTTTTTGGGCAGTCCACGGAATCCGTAACACTCTCCTCCAACACCACATTTCAAAGGAATCTATTTTCTTCCTGTCAGCTTTCTTCACTGTCCAGCTTTCACACCCATACATAGTAATAGGGAATACGATGGCATGAATTAACCTAGTCTTGGTGGCCAGTGACACATACTTACACTTCAAAATATTTTCTAGCTCCTTCATGGCTGCCCTTCCCAGTCTCAATCGCCTTCTGATTTCTTGCCTGCAGGCTCCCTTTGGGTTGATGGTGGAGCCAAGGAATATAAAGTCTTGAACAATTTCAATTTCCTCAGTGTCAACTTTAAAGTTGTGTAACTCTCCTGTAGCCATTACTTTTGTTTTCTTGATGTTCAGCTGTAGTCCTGCTTTGGCACTTTCTCTTTGAACTTTCAGCAGTAGTCGTTTCAAATCTTCACTGTTTTCTGCCAATAATGTAGTGTCATCATCATATCTCAAATTATTAATGTTCCTCCCTCCAATTTTCACTCCACCTTCATCTAAATCTAATCCAGCTTTCCTAATTATATGTTCTGCATATAGATTGAAGAGATAGGGAGATAAAATACATCCTTGTCTGACACCTTTGCCAATTGGAAACCATTCCGTTTCTCCATATTCTGTTCTAACTGTGGCCTCTTGTCCAGAGTACAGGTTGCGCATCAAAACGATCAGATGTAGTGGCACACCCATTTCCTTTAAAACCAGCCATAGCTTTTCATGATCCACACAGTCAAAAGCTTTGCTGTAATCTATGAAACACAAGCTGATTTTCTTTTGAAATTCTCTCGTATGTTCCAGTAACCAGCGTATATTTGCAATATGATCTCTAGTGCCTCTTCCTTTTCTGAAACCAGCTTGAACATCAGGCATTTCTCGTTCCATATATGGTAACAGCCTTTGCTGTAAGATTTTGAGCATCACTTTACTTGCATGAGAAATTAATGCGATGGTCCGATAGTTGCTGCAATCTTTGATGTCTCCTTTCTTGGGACTTGGAATGTAAATGGATCGCTTCCAGTCTGTGGGCCGTTGTTTTGTTTTCCGTATCTGTTGGCATATTCTTGTCAAGATTTTGATGGACTCCGTTTCTGTGGCTTGGAATAGCCCTATTGATATCCCATCTGCTCCTGGTGATTTTTTTCTCCCGATTGCTCTCAATGCAGCTTTCACTTCACTTTCTAAAACTGTAGGTTCTTCAAAAGATTCTTCTTGGAAAGAATCTTTTATGCTTTCATCTCTTCTGTATAGTTCTTCAGTGTATTGTTCCCACCTTTTCTTTATTTTGTCCTGTTCAGTTAATGTATTTCCATGCTGATCTTTCAGCATGCCTAACCGTGCTTTAAATTTCCCTTTGATTTCTTGGATCTTGTGGAACAGATCTCTTGTTCTTCCTTTTTTGTTGTTCTCTTCTATTTCTTTACACTGGTTATTATAATAGGTCTCTTTGTCTCTACGTGCGAGTCGCTGGAACGTTGCACTTAGACTTTTGATTCTGTTTCTATCACCTTCTACTTTTGCTTCTCGTCTATCTCTGGCAATTTTAAGAGTTTCCTCAGACATCCATCGAGGTTGTTCTTTTCTTTTGGCTACAGGAATAGTCTTTGCACATTCTTCCTTGATAATATCTCTAGTTTCCACCCCTAGGTCTTCAGGTTTACAACTTGAACTCAGTAATGCAAATCTGTTCCTTACATGGTCTTTAAACTCTTCCAGAATATTGCTTAGATTGTATTTTGGTGCTATGAATGTTTTGGTGTTTTTCTTAAGCTTTATCTTGATTTTCGATATTAACAATTCATGATCTGTACCGCAGTCGGCTCCTGGTCTTGTTTTGGCCGAGATAATAGAGCTTTTCCATTTTCTGCTTCCAATTATATAATCTATTTGATTTCTATACTGGCCGTCTGGTGATGTCCATGTATACAATCGTCTATTTGGTTGCCTGAAACATGTGTTTGTAATTTACAGATTGTTGTCTTCACAGAATTCTATGAGGCGCTCTCCTGCTTCATTCCGTGCTCCTAGCCCAAATCTGCCAACAACATTTGATTCTTTGTTTCCTACTTTTGCGTTCCAATCACCCCTTCTGGATGCACACCTTAACGTGGTGAGGGGGTTTGTGTGTGTCAGGGAAGCTGAGAGCAATACTGTAAGGGGTCTAGACTCTATCAAGAGAATAAACTCCTAGCAGAGTCACTCAAGACAGAATGGCCACAGCTGAGACACCAGACGAAGATGCATTCACCCCCTTAAGGGATCAATGGCCACATCCACAGAAGAGAACAGGTAGTTCCAGTGGGGATGGGGGCAGAGGAATCCCTGAAGGTTAGCTACTGGGCAGCAGCAGTAGTGGAAGGTGACATTGGTGGAGGATCTTTCGTAGACAACGGCAGTGCCACTATGGCTAACTCTGGTTAGTACTGCGCACAAGAAGGCACTGGTAAAACACTTCTGACCAACCTTTACCTTGAAAACCCTATGATGAGACAATCCAAAATGAAAAAAAGATATAGTGCTGGAAGATGGGACCCCCAGGTCGGATGGCACTCAATCTGCTACTGGGGTAGAGCAGAGGACAAGTACCAGTAGCGCTGTTCTTAATGATGCGATTGGACTAAAGCCGAAAGGACGTTCAGTGAGCATGTGCTAGCAACCACTTAAACTAGATAAATAGGTCAAGATAACACAGTCACACTGCCACTCATTCAAGAAAGAAATACAAAATGAGACAAACAAAGAAGCTGTTCCAGTAGGTTGCTTGTTCAGAACAGCTCTATACATCTTGTTTGCTGCAGAATAAAATCTTGAAAACATTTCAACCATCAGATTTAAATTACATTTGTTTGCTTGTTTGTTTTTGGCCATTTATGCACGGGGAGGTTTTGCCTTGGATTTGCCACTCTTTAGATGTACATTTTTCCCATCCAGGTTCTAAAAACTCAACAATAAGCCCCCATGCAGAGTTTTGAGAATTCGGATAGGGAAAATGTGCATCTAGAGAGCGGCAAATCCAAGGCAAAACCTCCCGTGCGTAAATGGCCTTTGAAATGAAACTAATTCTAACAAGCTGAGGGGCCATGTGAGGAATGGCAGGGGTGGGTGGGAAAGATTTAGAGCTGTTAAAAGGAAGGATTTGGGGTCTTCCTCCACTTTGTGCTATATGGGAGAGGTTGGGAAGGAAATGTGTGTGTGTTAAGTGCCGTCAAGTCGCTTCCGACTCATGGCGACCCTATGAATGAAAGTCCTCCAAAATGTCCTGTCTTTGACAGCCTTGCTCAGATCTTGCAAATTGAAGGCTGTGGCTTCCTTTATTGAGTCAATCCATCTCTTGTTGGGTCTTCCTCTTTTCCAGCTGCCCTCAACTTTTCCTAGCATGACTGTCTTTTCCAGTGACTCTTGTTGTCTCATAACGTGACCAAAATACGATAGCCTCAGTTTAGTCATTTTGGGGAGGAAATAGAAATAGGTTTTTTGTTGTTTTTTTAAGGATACCCACCTTACATTGTTTAGGGCTGCCTTCAACATTCTGTTCTTCCTTTAGAGTAATAAGCATCAACTGTGGCGTGACCCCTGCATACCCAGCATTCCAGCTACCCATCCAGGACTGGAGCAGAACCTTTCCAAGGGCACGCAGTGCTGGATGCCAAGGACAGGAAGTGACTTGGACTCCATCTTAGAAGAAGTTTCATGCCACTGGAGAAAAGAACCTCTTCTCTTCACCTTGCTACCTCCGGAGCTGTGGAAGGATGATGCCTCTTCGAACAATGGAGACTTTGCTACATTTTGCATAGCCATCAAATCAGCTCCTCTATCAAGATCTGCCTGACAACTGGAGAGAGAACAATGACCGCTCCCTCTCACACCTTGCATTCCTTTCCTGGGGCAGCCTGACAGCTGGCTAATCTCATTTTGTAGATCATCTCCACCCCATGCTTACATGCAGCTAATCAATGGCTGATATCAACCGGCATCACATTCAGACAAACATGCAAGCTACACGCATAAGCTGCTTACAAGCAAAACCACAGAAGCCACTTCCCAGTGGCCCCCCTTTCCTTTCTCTTGCATACACTTCAAGTCAGCACCAAGCACGCACACACGCACACACATTCCAAGGTCTGATAAGGAACGCTCCGGTGTGTCCCCCCTCCCCTTCAGTAATTTTCGCTTCGCTCTGCAAAATGACACTGTGGGCTTTCTCAAGGAAACAGGCTCCATTCAGTAATGTAGCAAGGCTCACGCACGCGCTGAAGAAACTAATGACGTTGCATTGACAAGCTAACACGGATGTTAAGAAAATGTATCATTGTTGTATTGGAATGTCAAATGTCTATAAAACCTCTTGCATTTGCCCTGCCTCGGGGTGACAGGATCGCAGAGCTGTTTGTCTGTATCCTGGCTCACCCAGTTATGACTTCTTGGCCAAAAAAGCAAGCTGTAATCAACCAACCTCCTGCCCTCATTGCTCTCATTGGACTCTACGAGAATGGGGGGAGCACATCATCGACTGGAGATCAGTTGAATTGGCAGGAGATCTCCAGCTATTACCTGGCAGTTGAGGGAAAAAATAGCACAAGGCTCAAAAAGTTATGCAAAGTACAAAATTTATAACACAAATACTACCAACTAATACAGTGTATAAACTACCACCTATGTGAACGTAGACATCAACAAATAAACAGAACTTATATACAAAGTACAGTCTCTTATGAGCACGACAGCTCTATCAGACTTTGATAGTACTCTAACAAACAAGTTGCTTCCTCCGCCTGCAAGGATTGGCTTTGCAAGGAACTGTTCAATGAAATTAACGTCTTCTTCAGCAGAAAAAATGAACGCCGCCAGAAAAAATGAACGGAACGCCTTCCGGATTGTGCTTCCGCGTTTTCGCCCCTAGGGGCTTCATCAGCCTGGCAATAAATACAGTTCACAATAAAATATGTTCTCACTTCAGCAAAGTTGGATGCTACTTCTCATCGGTGGTTGGCAAGCATTGTCTAATTATAATTTTACCATTACTTATAAAGCGGGTAGAATGAATGCGTGTCTCAGAATTATTAGCAAGAGCTAAACCTGACACTGAGGATTTGGAAGAAATATCTGTGGCTAGTTGTACTGCTGTGTGGCAAAAACATTCTGTTCATGTCATGGTACAGAAAAATGAAGAGGATTCTATTGAAGACACTTTTCCAATGATTGAACTGTTGTCCTGTGATGATGGAGCCATGCCAGATGAGTATGAATACCCAGAGTTATGGCCTGGGACATCAAGTATCCCTGGACTTTGCTCTGAAGATTGGCGAGAGATACAGAGGAAAGACAAGTTTGTTGCCCGAGTGATCCAAATAATAGAGGAAGGTAGCAGGCCTAGTAGGGGAGAAGAGAAACAGGAACATTATGAAGTCCAGTTGCTGCTGAGAGAGTGGAAACAACTTCATCTGCATGAAGGGGTGCTTTATCGAAGAGTAAGAAGGAAAGAGGATTTCATTGATCAGTTAGTCCTTCCACGTTCTCACAGAAGTCGAGCATTACGAGGTATCCATGATGAAGTAGGACACATGGGCATGGAAAGAACATTGGACTTAGCCAGAGATCGGTTCTATTGGCCTAAAATGGCAGCTGATGTTGACCGCAAGTGCAGGACCTGTGAAAGTTGCATCAGAAAGAAAGCTCCAGCAGAGAAGGCAGCACCTTTGGTGAATATAAAGGTTTATGCTCCAATGGAACTTCTATGTATAGACTTTTTGATGTTGGAGCCTGATGACAGAGACACCCGGAATATTTTGGTGCTAACTGATTGTTTTACAGGGTATGCACAAGCCTATCCAACAAAAGATCAAACAGCCAAGACTGTGGCTGTTACTTTGTGGGAAAACTTTCTTTGCCACTATGGTTTTCCAAAGAGGATCCACAGTGATCAAGGTGCAAACTTTGAATCTGAATTAATATCTGAACTTTGCAACATTGTTGGTGTGAAATCAAGAACTACCCCTTACCATCCACAAGGAAACCATGTGGAAAGATTTAATAGAACTTTAATAAGTACGTTGGGAACTTTAGAAGATTTTGAAAAGGCTAAGTGGAGGAAATATGTTAAACCACTGGTTCATGCATATAACTGTACCCGAAATGATAGAACTAGAGAGTCTCCCTATTTTTTAATGTTTGGTAGACAGCCCTTGTTACCAATTGATTTATGCTTTGGTATTAGGAGCCCTGTGGTGCAGAGTGTTAAGCTGCAGTACTGCAGTCAAAAGCTCTGCTCACGACCTGAGTTCAATCCGACGGAAGTTGGCTTCAGGTAGCAGGCTCAAGGTTGACTCAGCCTTCCATCCTTCCGAGGTCGGTCAAATGAGTACCCAGCTTGCTGGGGGTAAAGGGAAGACGACTGGGGAAGGCACTGGCAAACCACCCCACAAAAACAAAAAGTCTGCCTAGAAAAAGTTGGGATGTGACGTCTCCCCATGGGTCAGGAATGACCCGGTGCTTGCACAGGGGACCTTTACCTTTTTTATTAGGCTGCAAGGGAAATCTAAAGTAACTCACCAACAATATGTGAAGGACCTCTTCCTCAAACTTTTGCCAAATGCTCAACATTTATGAAGTTTCTCCTCTGCTTGGATTCCTCAATGCTGAAGGAGGAAGCCAACAGGAGCTGAGAAGCATCCGGTTTGGGCAGACTCATAAATGGACAAAGGGAAAATGGCTTCTGATTGTCCACACAGGAATAAGGTAGTCATGAAAGAAAATGGTAAAGTAAAGCAAGATAGCCACTTAATGATGCCCAAGGGGAAATGCAAGGAAAGTCAAAAGAGAGAGACAGTGTAGATTAGCAGATTAGTTTTGGATTACACACATTAACAGATCACTTCAGGATACAATGGTTCCATATTAACATACCATACCCTCATTAGCACATTATCTTGATACTTACAGGACAATGATTAGCACATTACTTTTGCAGGACAATACTCAGCTCAAACCCAACCCCTTTTTGACTATATATTACTCTTCCTACACCCTTGACACTGAGAGACACTGTCCTTCAGTGTTACTACTCTGAAGATGCCTGCCACAGTTGCTGGCGAAACGTCAGGAAAGAAAATTCCAAGACCACGGTTACACAGCCCGGATAACCTACAAGAACCAGTGTAGAGGTGTTTCTATACTAATGCTAGAAGCCTCCAAGCGAAAACGGGGGAGTTAGAGTGCATGGTTTTAAAGATAAACACAGACCTGGTGGAAGGGAAAGAACCAGTGGAATACGGTCGTCCCTGGATACAAACTCTATAGAAATGACAGGGATATCAAGGAAGGCAGAGTGTCGATTAAACTAGGAACCATATAAAAAGCAGACTCGTCCACAGAATCCTTTTGGGTGATGATTCCAGGACCCAAAGGTAATTTAGTACTGGGGACATTCTACTGACCCCCTGACCAAAAAGCTCAGGGTGATTTAGAGGTGGAGAAGATCCCAGCAGAAAAAAGCAACCAAAATGATCAGGGGGCTAGAGCAACTGCCCTATGAAGAGTGGTTAAAATGCTTACGGCTGTTTAACAAGGAAAGAAGGCTGTTAAGGACAGACATGATAGGTCTATAAAATTATGCATGGTATGGAGAGCGTGGGCAGGGAGAAGCTTTTCTCCCTCTCTCATAGTACTAGAACAGTGATGGCGAACCTTTTAGAGACCGAGTGCCCAAACTGCAACCCAAAACCCACTTATTTACCGGCGGCTCCACACGTGCCCATAGAGAGGGCTCGACGTGCCGCATATAAAAAGCAGACTCGTCCACAGAATCCTTTTGGGTGATGATTCCAGGACCCAAAGGTAATTTAGTACTGGGGACATTCTACTGACCCCCTGACCAAAAAGCTCAGGGTGATTTAGAGGTGGAGAAGATCCCAGCAGAAAAAAGCAACCAAAATGATCAGGGGGCTAGAGCAACTGCCCTATGAAGAGTGGTTAAAATGCTTACGGCTGTTTAACAAGGAAAGAAGGCTGTTAAGGACAGACATGATAGGTCTATAAAATTATGCATGGTATGGAGAGCGTGGGCAGGGAGAAGCTTTTCTCCCTCTCTCATAGTACTAGAACAGTGATGGCGAACCTTTTAGAGACCGAGTGCCCAAACTGCAACCCAAAACCCACTTATTTACCGGCGGCTCCACACGTGCCCATAGAGAGGGCTCGACGTGCCGCTTGTGGCACGCATGCCATAGGTTTGCTAACACCGTACTAGAATGTGGGGTCATATGCTGAAGCTGGACGGTGAGAGATTTAAAACAGATAACAGGAAGTATTTCTTCACAAAACGCATTGTTAAATTGTGAAACTCCCTGCCCCAAGATGTGATGATAACTGCCAACTTGGAAGGCTTTAAGAGAAGAAGAGTTGGCTTTCATATGCCAACTTTCTCTACCACTTAAGGCAAAATCAAACTGGCTTACAATCATTTTTGTTCCCCTCCCCACAACAGACACCCTGTGAGGTAGGTGGGGATGAGAGAGCTCATAAGAGAAATGTGACTAGCCCAAGGTCACCCAGCTGGCTTCATGAGGGAGTGGACATGTTCATGGAGGATAGGGCTATTAATGGCAACTAGTAAAAATGGATACTGGTCACGATGCAAACCTATCCTCTCCAGCATCAGAGGGGCATGCCTATTATATTAGGTGCTGTGGAACACAAGCACGATAATGCTGCTGCAGTTGTCTTCTTTGTGGGCTTCCTGGAGGCACCTGGTTCGCCAGAATGTCTTTTCTTATGTTTTTATGATATATGAGTTGGTCTTAAATTTCCTTCCACCCTCAGAGCCCATCCTTCCTTTCTGCCCTTGGGATCTATTAGAGGCTTCAAACATGGCAAAAGCTTTTTCCATAGTCCCAGCATTTACACTATTTCCCTCCACACATGATTAGGTTTGTCTGCAGAGGAAACCCTTTACAAGAGATTACATGGCTTCAGACCCTTCTATGGTCTGAGATTGTCTTTGTGATATGAAATAAGAGAAAACCTCTTTTCCCAGACTAAGCAGTTACATGATTCTTCCTTATGTGGGGTTTTGGATTCTATTGAAAATTACCGCTCTATTGAATTTCTTTCCACACACGGAGTGTTTTCAAAAGATGGCACCGTTGTGTGGGTTCTTAGGTGCTGTTGAAGATTGCCACTCTGATTAAATCTCTTTCCTCACTCTGAGCATTGAAATGGGTTTTCCCCTGTGTGGGTTCTTTGGTGCCGTTGAAGATGGCGACTGTGACTGAATCTCTTTCCACACTCTCAGCATTCAAAAGGCTTCTCCCCTGTGTGGGTTCTTAGATGCTCTTGAAGATGGCCACTGCAACTCAATCTCTTTCCACACTCTGAGCATTCAAAAGGCTTCTCCGCTGTGTGGGTTCTTTGGTGCTTTTGAAGACTGCCACTGAGACTGAATCTCTTTCCACACTCTGAGCTCCGTTGTGTGGGTTCTTAGGTGCTGCTGAAGATTACCACTCTGATTAAATCTCTTTCCTCACTCTGAACATTCAAATGGGTTATCCCCTGTGTGGGTTCTATGGTGCCGTTGAAGATGGCCACTGCGACTGAATCTCTTTCCACACTCTGAGCATTCAAATGGCTTCTCCCCTGTGTGGGTTCTTAGATGCTCTTGAAGACTGCCACTGTGACGGAATCTCTTTCCACACTCTGAGCATTCAAATGGCTTCTCCCCTGTGTGGGTTCTTAGATGCTCTTGAAGATTGTGACTGTGACTGAATCTCTTTCCACACCCTGAGCATTCAAACGGCTTCTCCCCTGTGTGGGTTCTTTGGTGCTTTTGAACACTGCCACTGAGACTGAATCTCTTTCCACACTCTGAGCATTCAAAAGGCTTCTCCCCTGTGTGGGTTCTTAGGTGCTGTTGAAGATAGCCACTGCGACCGAATCCCTTTCCACACACTGAGCATTCAAAAGGTTTCTCCCCTGTGTGGGTTCTTAGGTGCTGTTGAAGATGGCCACTGCGACTGAATCTCTTTCCACACTCTGAGCATTCAAACGGCTTCTCCCCTGTGTGGATTCTTAGATGCTCTTGAAGACTGCCACTGTGACTGAATCTCTTTCCACACTCTGAGCATTCAAATGGCTTCTCCCCTGTGTGGGTTCTTAGATGCTCTTGAAGACTGCCACTCTGACTGAATCTCTTTCCACACTCTGAGCATTCAAACGGCTTCTCCCCCGTGTGGGTTCTTAGATGCTCTTGAAGACTGCCACTGTGACTGAATCTCTTTCCACAATCTGAGCATTCAAATGGCTTCTCCCCGGTGTGAGTACTTTTATGCTTTTGAAGACTGCCACTGTGACTGAATCTCTTTCCACACTCTGAGCATTCAAATGGCTTCTCCCCTGTGTGGGTTCTTAGGTGCTGTTGAAGATGGCCACTTAGACGGAATCTCTTTCCACACTCTGAGCATTCAAAAGGCTTCTCCCCTGTGTGGGTTCTTAGGTGCTGTTGAAGATGGCCACTGCGACTGAATTTCTTTCCACAATCTGAGCATTCAAATGGCTTCTCCCTGGTGTGAGTACTTTGATGCAGTTGAAGATTACCACTGCGACTGAATCTCTTTCCACACTCTGAGCATTTAAATGGCTTCTCCCCTGTGTGGGTTCTTATATGCTCTTGAAGACTGCCACTCTGACTGAATCCCTTTCCACACTCTGAGCATTCAAATGGCTTCTCCCCGGTGTGAGTTCTTTGATGCAGTTGAAGATTGCCTCTGCAACTGAATCTCTTTCCACACTCTGAGCATTCAAAAGGCTTCTCCCCTGTGTGGGTTCTTAGGTGCTGTTGAAGATGGCCACTGCGACTGAATCTCTTTCCACACTGTGAACACTGAAAACAGTTCTCCTTTGCATGTATTTGTTGGTGTACAAGGAGCTGTGATCTGTATCTGAAGTACTTTCCACACTGAAAGCATTTATGTGCCCTCATTAGACTATGTTTTGGGGAAAGTGCATTACTGTTTCTTCCATTAGAGAACATCTTTCCACTCTCTGAGCAGATCAACGGCTTCTCTCCTGAATGAATTGTTTGGTGTAGAAAAAGGTCTGATTTCTGTGAGAAGCTCTTGCCACAGGCTGAGCAGGTAGAATGTTTCTCTCCTGCATGTGTTTTTTGATGTTTAAAGAGCTCTTCTCTGCAAAGGAAGCTCTTTCCACACTCCAAGCGTTGATGGGTCTTCTTTCCTCGGTGCATTTGCAAATGGATATCACACTTTGATCTGAGAAGTTCATTCCACACTCCAAGCACTTATATGCTTCCTCCACCATGTGGATTAGTTTGCGGAAATGCTGCCCTTGGGTAGGAATGGCTTTGTCCGTCTTCTCCACCATATGACTCCCTTTCTGCCTCTTAGGTCTGCCTTGATTCTTGATGTTTCCTTTCTTATCTTCATTCTGGACTTTATCTGGCAATACCTGATGCGGTTCCTCATGGCCCCCATTCCACTGATCATCCCCTGCTGGAATAAAAAGAGAGATCCCATTAGCCCCCACTCAAGCAAGTCTAACCTTCCCTTGAAGTTTTATCCATGCTCAAAACATCGCAGTGGCTTTTCCTGCTGTACGTTGAAGTGTATATTAACAGACACTTGAAAGGGACACAAAACCCTGCTGCATCAGAAAGGCTTCGTTTGCAGTTTAACGATTTATAGAGCTCCTCACCTGAGTGAATTCTTTGATGTGAAGTAAGGGCTGGTTTCTGACTGAAGGTTTTTCCGCACTCCACGCAGGCATATGGTTTCTCTCCTGAGGGAATTTGCCTCTTAGAAACAACACTGAAGATCTTTCCAAAAGCCACATTTTTATGTTCCCTGGAGCAGATTCTCTGGTTAGCACAGAGGCCTTCATTCCTTCTTGTTTTGGTTGACCTTTCTTTGTGGACTGGGATTTCACAGAAGCCCCCTACTTGAGACCAAATTGGCTTATCCCTCCTCTTGTCTGTGTGGCTTCCCTCCTGCTTCTGTGATCCTTCTCCATAGTTTCCTTTGGAGTCTTCATTCTTGACTTCTTCTAAACAAAATCCCTGGAATCCCCCAAGCAGCTCCTCTACATGTGATCCTGGAAGAAAAGAAGAGCCATCCATCAGGCACTGCTCATTAATGGAGATAGATCACAATAGCTAGCCATGTTAGTCAATAGCAGTAGAAAACAGCAAGAGTCCAGTAGCACCTTAGAGACTAACACAATTTCTGGCAGGGTATGAGATTTCGTGAGCCACACCTCACTTATTCAGATACCCATCTCACAAAAGCTCAGACCCTGCTAGAAATTTTGTTTATCTTTAAGGTGCTAGTGGACTCTTGCTCTTTTCCACTGCTCCTTAATGGGTGTGCATTTCCTTCATCAGACCTTCTTCCTCTCCCAACTGAGCTGCTGGTCAAACCTCTTCCCCAATCAGGCCCAACCCGCATTGTAAAAAAATGCCCCATACTCCCCACATGTACTTTAAAGAAAAAAGTGGAAAATAATGCTTCCCTCACTGGTCAATTTGACTTGTCATGCAACTCTTTTGATTCTCTGCTCTTGATGATTAAATAGATGAGAAGAAGAGGTTTTTAATTGTAATTCTGTCTAATGAAGATATATAGATGAGTGATGAAAAAAATTCTGTTTTTTCTCTTTTCTTCTCTTCTCCCTCCCCCCACCCATTCAGGTCATCACTTTACAGCATGCCTTTATATGTATATCTATTTCTGGATGTGTTTCTAAAATATATAAATGTATATATAACCACTGAAAAAGGCCACATAGGCCGAAACACGCTTGAGTTGTTTATTGGTATTTACACTGAATTTTTATCATCAACTATGTTCGAAAATTAGCAACTATTTTTATGTATTCTTGATCGGCCTGTATATTTAAGGCCGAGTGTTTTTAATTTGGTGTACATTGTATAATAAGTAATATCAGTATTTTGTTATAATTTTCAGCTCAACTTTTAGGTACTATGAGAATATCACTTTTGCTGCCACACCTCCACCTCGAAGCTCCCAGAGGGAAGCAAGTGGCTGGGCAGGACTCAAAACCATCTATTGATGTTGTTCAATATTTTGATCCATGCTTCATCCCAATGGCACTTTTATTCAAAACAAAAACATAGGTAGCCAGAAATAGAATGCCATATATGTATAATGTTTGGCCACAAATATAAAGAAGTCCAACAGAGTTATATGTAGAATACAAGCATCGGCTTCCGGGTCGGGCGACCCCCCCCCCCCCCGTTGCAAGCGCGAAGTCGTGCTCCTGCTGTTCGCTGCCGCGGGGCACCAAACAGCCCCGTAAAGAACCGGCAAGTGGCACCCCTCGGCGCAAGAGGGGATGCAGATTCGGGTGCCGGTGTTGGAACCGCCATTGGAGCGATAGCCGCCGAGAAATCGGCGGCGGTTGCTCTGGCGGACTCCAGCGAAGAGCCGGCGCCATCTTAAAGGGACGGCAGGAGAGAGCGAGGTGGGACCCGATTTTTCTTTCAATTTTGGATTACAAATAAAGCTTACACTTTTATAAGCACTAATTTGGGGTGTGTGGCATTATTCCTTTTCACAAGAGACAATTCTGAACTATCTATAATTCAGTTACGCTTGGTTACTGTGCTTTTTGACTTTTTGCCAGTTGGGTGACGCACTCTGAAAAGAAAAGTATTCTGCCAAGGAAGATTTGTGAATTAAAAGAAAGGAGTTGGAGAATAATCAAGTGACATGGCATAGATCATCTCAGTGGTCATAGTGATTGCTTCTCCAAACTGTTTTTCTCCATCTGAATAAATTTTTCAATGATTTAAAAGGAAATTCCCCCCCCCCCCACTCCTCCCTGGATTACAAATGCCAGCTGTTTTCTTCTAGCTTATCAATGGCTGAGAAGCATACTAAGGATATTCTTAAGGATACAAAGTTGATGGTACAGCCTCCTATTAGACGGTCTTCTGTAACTCAAATAACTCAGACACCTAAATTGATAACTTCTCCAATAGCATCTACATCTATCACAACCAAGATGCCTTTAAAAACTAAACCTGAAGCAAAACCTGAAGTGACTCTGAACTCTGTGTTTGAACTGTTAACTAAGACTCATCAGGACGTCACAGAAATGAAGCAGGAACTATCCCAGAATACAGTAGCCATAGCCCAGAATTCAGCTGCAATAGCTGCCCTTCAGGATACAATCTCATCCTTGGCTGTCAGACAAGATAAGGTTGAAACCAAGCTCAAAAAAAATTCACAGGAGACCAAAGAAATCAAGAAGAAGGTGGATACCTTGGAGATGTCGATAACATCTGCAGTTGACAGAAAAGAGATGCAAAATGACCAAATGGCGATGATGGAACTTAAGATAAGAGAATCCTCCCTACGTATACGTGGTTTGAGAGAGAAAATTGAGGATCGGGACTTACGTGGATATCTGACAGTCCTTTTGGCGGATTTCTTACAAGAATCTGAAGAGGTTATTGCAGGGATGATAGTGACAGCTTACAGAATAAATTCAGCATATGCGACAAGGAATAAAGTACCTAGGGATTGCCTGCTTCAACTGTTCTCCAGAAGTCATAGAGACTTAATACTTAACACTCATTACAAGACACCACTGAAGATTGGGGATGAGTCTCTGAGATTGATGAAAGAAGTACCTGCAAGATTGCTGAGGAAAAGGAAGGATTTCATGGAGATTGCTCAATGTCTAAGGCTCAGTGGAATACAATTTCGATGGGAATTCCCACAGGGTCTTTCTTTTACTTTCAAGGCCAAAAGGTTCAAGTTCACTGAAGTGGATAAGGCAGACCAGTTTCTAAGAAGATATGACACTGAACTGGCTAAACCTTCTAAAGCAGCTAAACAAGTTCCAACCAGAGACTCTACAGAAGAAGAAAAGGCTTCTGGAGGTGGAGATATACCAACAGTCCCATCAGAGGACTCTCCAACTGATGATACAGAAGAATGAACAGAAGAAGGGGGGTAGGGGGTGGCAGTAGTAGGTGGTAAGCATGTTAAAATTGATTGCGGGAATATGGGTTCTAACTGAAATTTGAGATGCTACAGGTCCTATCTTGGAATGTGAATGGATTGAATTCTCCCAATAAGAGGAGGAAAATACTTCATCACTTACGGAAAACTAACGCTAGTATTATTTGTTTACAGGAAACGCATATACTCCCAAGTGATGTATTTAGACTGGAACAAGCAAGGCTGGGTACCCTATTTACAGCATGTAATGATAGTAAGAAAACCAATGGAATTGCCATGTATATACCTGCTTCACTGCAACCAAAAGTTATTTACCAAGATACGGAGGGAAGGGTTTTGATGTTGGAAGTATTATGTGATTTTCAAAAGATATTGCTTGTGGGAATATATGCACCTAATATAAATCAGAAGTTATTTTATGAAAAATTAACAATATTACTAGCTGAATATGCTACTGAAAAAATGATATGGATGGGGGATTTTAATGGTGTTAAGGTACCTAAGATTGATAGATCTGGGAAAAAGAAAAAAGCAACTAATGAAGGAAAATTACCAGAGATTTTTGATACTCTTGTAGATCAGTGGGATATGTTTGATGTCTGGAGGTTGATGCATGGTAATAAAAAGGGATATACTTTCTTTTCACAGAGACATCTTAACGTATTCCAGGATAGATATGATATGGATGTCAAAGGATCTGGTAGAGAAATCAGAAAATTCAGAGATTTTGCCCAGGGTGTTATCAGATCATAATGCGGTTCTAGTTAAAATTAAAATGGGAAATAGAGGTTATAAGCCCTGGAGAATTAACGATTTTCTTTTAAAAAATAATAAAATAGTTGATAAATTGAAGGTGGAAATATGTAATTATTTTAAAGAAAACATAGATAAAGGTACCAGTAAAGATATAGTTTGGGATGCTGGTAAGGCAGTAATTAGGGGAATTTTGATTCAACAGAATACCAGATATTATAGGGAAAGGGAGAAAAGGAAAAAATGTATATTAGAGGAAATAAAACAAGGGGAAAGATATTTAGGCAGATTGCAAGATAAAGGTGCTAAACAAGAACAACAGAATAAGATTAGAAATTGGCAACACCAATACGAATTTTTAATTGCTGAAGAGATAGAAAGAAAAGTGATGTATAACAAACAAAGATTTTTTGAACATGCTAATAAACCGGGTAAAATGTTAGCTTGGCAACTTAAACAAAAAGAAAAAAAAGTACCAATAACCCAAATTAGAAGGAATGGTAAGATAACAAGAGTTAAAGAGGATATAGTTGATACATTTGTGAAATTTTATACAGATTTATATAAAAAAAATTTAGTCTTCGAGGCGGAGATGGAAGCTTATCTTACTAAATGGGACTGGGGAAAAATAACACAGGAGCATAAAGAATTGTTAGATTCCCCAATATCTAAGGATGAATTGGAACAAGCAATTAATAAAAGCAAACTGAATAAATCTCCCGGACCAGACGGTTTTACAGCATATTACTACAAAACATTTAAAGAGCAATTAAGTCCCTATTTTTTGGAAGTGATGAATCTAGGGTTGAAAAAAGGTATTATCCCCCAGACAGGGAAGCAAGCAAACATAGCATTGATACCAAAGGTTAACTCTGATCCACTGGAAGTTAAAAATTACAGACCGATTTCATTATTAAATATTGATTATAAATTATATGTAGCAATTTTAGCCAATAGATTAAAAAGAGTATTGAATCAATTAATACATGATGATCAGGCTGGATTTTTACCAGGAAGGCTGATTAGTCAGAATGTAAGGGTGGTAATAGATATTTTAGAATATGCCGAGCAAGACACAACACCAATAGCTCTAATATTTTTGGATGCTGAAAAAGCTTTTGATAATGTTAATTGGCAGTTTATGATTAAGGTATTGGATTTTATGGATTTTGGTGAAAGTTTTAAAACTGCTATAAAAGGTATATACACACATCAAACAGCTAATTTGATTGTAAATGGACTATTATCACCAAAGATTGAAATTCAAAGGGGAACGAGACAGGGTTGTCCTCTTTCCCCTTTACTTTTTATTTTAGTGTTAGAGATTTTACTGAATAATCTTAGAAAGTCTAATGATGTAGGGCTACGAATTGGGAGAAATCATTATAAACTTAAGGCATATGCTGATGATTTAGTATATTTTTTGATTGATCCGATTGAACAGTTTGATAGATGGAATAAAATTTTGGAGGTTTATGGAAAGCTTTCAGGTTTTAAAATTAATAAAGCTAAAGCCAAAATATTGGTTAAAAATATGACTCTTGCACAGCAACAAATATTATTCAAAAAGACGGGACTCAGTATTGAAAATAAAGAAAATATTTGGGTATATGGATATCGAATAATAATCTTAATCTATTTCAGGATAATTATGCAACTCAATGGCAACAAATAAAAAAAGATTTGATAAGTTGGGGAAAAGTACCCTTATCACTTTGGGGAAGAATATCAGTAATTAAAATGATGGTATTACCCAAAATGCTTTTTTTGTTTCAAAATTTACCAATAGTAACAGGTACACAGATATTTGAAAATTGGAAAAAAGATATTATGGGATTTCTTTGGGGTAAAGAAAGACATAGGATTGCATATAATAATTTAATTGAATTAAAGGAAACGGGAGGATTGGGACTACCGGACTTAAAAATGTATTATCAAGCGGCATGTTTCACCTGGATTAAGGATTGGATCCTATTGGAGAATCCAAAGTTATTAGAATTAGAAGGATATAAGCTTCGATTTGGGTGGCATGCTTATCTATGGTATAACAAAAAGTGAATAAAGAATTCAACTTACATATTATTAGGAAAAATTTATTACAAATATGGAATAAATATAAAGTTGTTTTAGAAGGTAAAACTCCCGGGTGGCTAAATCCTATAGAAGCATTCATGCGAAGAGGTGCACATTTAAATTTGGATTGTGGAAATTATAGAGAAATGTTATACTATAGAGATGGGGCATGGATATTGAAAACACGTGAACAAATAAAAGACTGGTTTATGTACTACAAATTAAAAGATGTTTTTATTAAAGATAATAGGCTGGGATTTAATTGTACCAAATCTAACTTTGAGACAACACTTTTAAAGGGTAATAAAGGATTGATCGGAAGGATTTATAAAATACTTATAGAATTGAATTTAGAACAGGCAAGGATCAAACCGGTCATGTTGAAGTGGATGAGAGATTTAGGTTATAATATTGATTTGGAAATTTGGGAAAAGTTGTGGAAAAATGAATTTAGGTTTACTAACTCAAATGAAATAAGGGAAAATTTATATAAAATGCTTTATAGATGGTACATAACTCCGGTCTTATTAAGCAAAATGAAGAAAATGATAAAGCGCTTTGTTGGAAATGTGGTACTGAGATAGGTACATTTATGCATACTTGGTGGTTTTGTGAAAAAACTAGGAGATTTTGGCAATTAGTTATGAATGAGACTAATAATTTGATTAAAGTAAAAATTAAGAGAGATCCCGCTTTTTGTTTATTGGGTATACCACAAAAAGATTTGGATAAAGGTGACAGAGTCATATGTCAATATAGTTTTGCAGCAGCAAGGATTATTATTGCTAAAAAATGGAAGCAAACAAATAAACCTTCAATTAAAGAGTGGAGAGAAAAATTATGGATGTATATGCGGATGGCCAAAATTACAGTATCTTTACATGGTAAAGATATGTAGAATACAAGCATCAATAAGGTCACAGAACAATTTTGCAAGGCAGACAATAAAGCAAAGAACAGCAACAAAAGACAGTCTTCTAGAAGTAATATGTTTCGTCCGCAGACTTCTTCAGTTCCGTCTGAATTCTGCCATGCACTTACTTCAAACAAAAACATATGTATATACAAAATTACACAAACATACTAACAATTACCAAAGTATACATTTTATAAAGGGACACAAAAAGTGTTCTTACCTTAATAAAATGTATATTTTGGTAATTGTTAATATGGTTGTGCCGTTTTCAAAAAAATATTTTTTATTTTATACATTGGGATACAGAAAAAAGAAATAGGGAAAAAGGAAAGAAAAAAACCGAGTAAAGAAATATGTCTGTGTCCAAGCTTCAACATAATAATACAAGCATATGACCATCACCTACTCTAATCTCACCTTAGATTCGACTACTGATTGCTAAATAGTGCCAAAATTGATGTGCTGTTCTCCTACAAAATATAATTTATTGCATAAAAATTAAGTGCGCTAAAAATGATTGCTAATCAAATAAAAACTATTACGTTATTATAGGTTTGAGCCCTATATTCTGTCAGTGTGCTAAATTTATAATCTTCAGGTACTGAGTGTTTGACGTTCTACATTATAGCTTTTAAAAACAAAAAACAGAAGAGTTTAAAGCAGATGAAAATGTATCATATAGTGGTTGCCATTTCAGATTAAAGTCATCTAGTGAGTTCCTTTTCATCAAATGTGTTAACTTTGACATCGAGGAAAAATCAAATAGTTTATTAGTCCGTTCAGTCATGTTCGGAATCAAAGAGGTTTTCCAATATTTTCCATATAAAATTATGGCAGCGGTAGTCACATATTCAAAAAGTTCTATGTGTACTGAGCTTACTTGTGAGGGTATGATACCCAACAACATGTGTATGCTTGTGCAGTTTTGTATATACGTATGTTTTTGATTTAAGTAGGTGCATGGCAGAATTCAGATGGAACTGAAGAAGTCTGAGGACGAAACGGATAACTTCTAGAAGACCGTCTTTTATCCTGTTCTTTGTTGAAATTGCAAAATTGTTCTGTGACCATATCAATGTTTGTATTCTACATATAACTCTGTTGGACTTCTTTATATTTGCAGCCAAACATTACACATATATGGCACTCTAATTATGGCTACATATGTTTTTGTTTTGATTAAGGTTCCTTTTTTAACATCGTGGTACTTCATTTGGATTGGTGTCATCCCGAGGGCAGCCATTTGCACATACAGTACCTACGAAAGAGCCTTACCCAGAGAGGCCACAGTCCCATAATTCTCCCTCATGACTTCCTTGTAAAGAACTCTTTGGCCTGGATCCAGCAGGGCCCACTCTGCCTCGGTGAAATGCACGGCCACCTCCTCAAAGGAAACCGGAGACTGAAAGGAAAAGCAGATGCCCTCGTCAGAGATCAAGCCAGGCAGAGACGGCACTCTGGAAGGGGGCATTCTGGGAGGGTGCAGGATGGAAAGCCTGGCATGGGTAAATGGAGTGGTGTTCAGGGCCTCTTTCACTTGAACACCCTAGCAGCAACTGCAGGAGCAATCCTCTTCCCCTCCCCCCGAGAAAGGAAGGGGGACTCAGGTGGTCCCCGCTCATCTCCCCTACCTGGACCAGAGGTGAAGCAGCGGCTTTCACAACTCCGCAAAGTTGATAGCTTAATAGCATCTCTCCACTGCCTGCGAGGGAGACAACGGAGGAAGGAAGAATGTTAGCCTAGACTTACTATTTCATTTACTTGTCAGAATCCTGCTTCACACACACACATTTCCAGGTGTGTGTGTGCGCACCGTCAACTCACAGCTGACTTTTGGCAATCCCATAGAGTTTTTCATGGCAAGAGACATTCAGAGGTGGTCTGCCGTTGCCTGCCTCTATGTTCCCTTGGTGTTCTTTGGAGTTTGCCCATTGAAATACTAACCGGGGCCATCCCTGCTTAGCTTCTGAGATCTGACGAGATCAGGCTAGCCTGGGGATATCCAGGTCACGGCATGTATTATGTATACTCAAGAAAGTTTACAATGGTTTTTTAGTAAATGGTGGGAGAAGTGGAAGAGAAGCACCAGAGACCCATGAGCCTTGGGCTGCTCTTAAATGCTGCTGACACTATTCAGACTTCTTTGAGACTTGAAATTTGCCCTGTGAAATCTGGAGCTCAAAAACATGTCAGCGATCCTGCTGGATCATACTAAAGCAAAAAATACCGCACGAATCTCAACATAAATAAAGAAATAAGTCACAGAACTTGTTTCAATGTGATAACAATCACTTCATTATTAGTTATATAAATTTCATAAGTACAATAAATATTCCTATGTGTAATACTTTCTATATAATAACAATCATTCACTAATTTCATAAGTACTATAAATATGCTATGTATAATGTTGATAGAGGAATAACCTATAATCGCAGTACAAATAACCAGCATCCACTTTAAGTGCCAAAATACTTCATTGCCTCACTACAGACTACACCAGCAAAGAGTTAATGTTAACAGAAGAATCATGCACTCTCGTGCCAGTAGCCAGAGGCTGCACTAATTAAGAACGGACCTGTTCTGAGTATTCAGAGGTGCACCCCAATGCCTTTTTAACTGGCAAAAAATAACCTCAATGATGGTAACCAAGGAAAAAAAGGGGGAGAGAGAGAGACGACTTTGCTGTTGGTTCTTGTAGGTTATCCAGGTTGTGTAACCGTGGTCTTGGAATTTTCTTTCCTGACGTTTCGCCAGCAACTGTGGCAGGCATCTTCAGAGTAGTAACACTGAAGGACAGTGTCTCTCAGTGTCAAGTGTGAAGGAAGATAGTCAGAAAGGAGTTGGGTTTGAGCTGAGTCATTGTCCTGCAAAAGTAATGTGCTAATCATTGTCCTGTAAGTATCAAGATAATATGCTAATGACGGTGTGGTATGTTAATATGGAACCATATGTTAATATGGAACCATCCTGGGCCATCCGTGTCAGGGATCCCTATTTTTGTAGGGATGGTTCTTGAGAGCAGCTCATCCGACTCCCCTCCAGGGACTTACTCGTGAGTAGGCCGTAGTCCCAGGATCCCGCTGCAGGCCTTTCGCCTACCCATGCAGCACCTCTGAAGCCCCTCCCCGTCCTCCTTCGCAATTCGGTGGCCAAGCCTCCCTCCTCCCCCAAGGAGCCTTTCCGCTTCCGCCCACCTCGCTCGGCCGCTCTAGCAAACAGCTCCGTTGGTTTAACCCCTTCGTTGCTGCAGAGGAGAGGAAGGAAGGAAGGGGCCTTCTGCTCTTTGCAATGAGGGTGGGCGGCCAGACCCGGGTGGTGGGAGCAGATTTCGGTCAGGCCGCTGTCAGCGACGCCCTGTGCAGCTCAGTGGGATTGCTCGGGAGTAACTCAGCACAGGGTGGCGCTTCTGGGGAATCCCAGGCTGTACTGCCGTCTCAGACAACGGCAGGGCTGAGATGCGAAAAAGAAAATTAATGCCAAGCGATCCGGAGCAGGTCTCCTCGGATCCCTCCTCAGGCCTAGTTAGTGGGGCTGACTCCCAGCAAAGTGGCTTTAGGGTTGCACTGGGAATCTGCGTTCCTGTAACACCTTCCCTGTTTCTCAAATCAAAATACCAGCTAGATCGCTTCCTGGAGACTGTTGTGGCTCGGAGGACATACTAAAACAAAGGACAGCGATTGCCCGTAGAGAAAGCATGATTGCCCATAGAGAATCAGACAAACCACACTTGCCCATAGAGAATAAGGCAAACCACGCTTCCCCATTGAGAATAACAGAAAACACACTTGCCCATAGAGAAACAGGGAAACTATGCTTGCCAAGAGAGAATCCCAAAACCTAAGGTCAGCAATTGCCCATAGACAATGCATGATTGCCCATAGAGAAACAGGAAAACTGCATTTGCCTATAGAGAAACAGGGAAACTACACTTGCCAATAGAGAATCCCAAAAACTAAGGACAGTATTTGCCCATAGACAATACATGAGTGCCCATAGGGAGGAATGATTGCCAATACACGCTTGCCCATAGAGAATATGGCAAACCACACTTGCCAACTCAGAATAAGGCAGACCATGCTTGCCCATTGAGAATAAGGGAGAATGAGGGAGTGAACACTTGCTTATAGGGAATGCAAGAGAGAATGCTTGCGCATAGGGAATGAGGGAGTGGTGGCGGCAGCAAGTCAATTTGCCCCTGAGGGCTGCCAGGGGCCATGACAGGCCCTGTCTTCATGGGGTCACCTCAACATCAGCCTCTATGTCAAGGTCAGGAGCCCCCTCCTGCATCACTCGCCACAATGCATTGCACACATGCTGTCTAGCAAGGTGAATGGGAAGGTTTTGGCCCCCATCATTGGCCTTGTCCACGGGGAAGGATAAACACTTTGTCCTCTGGGAAGGATAAACACGTTGTGACCCCAAGACATGTTACTCTCTGTCTCTCAGGCACAGCCCCTCTCAACTGCAGCCTCCACCACTACCATCACCCGTCCGCCCGCATCATCTGGATCCTCGATGCATGGCCTCAGTCGCCCAACGTTTGAGCCCTTCTGGGGTGTCCACAGGGGCCCCTGAGAAATGAGCAGGTGTCTCGGTGTGCCCTGAGTCCTCCCCCAGGCCCACTTTCATACCTGTCCCTGTTGGGGCCCCTCAGGGGTGAATTGAATCCATTTGTGAGTGATTCCCCACCAGCTGGATCCCGGGACAAAAGGACTGGTGACTGCTTAACCATGGCAGATCTCTCCTAAGTTGTCAGGAAGCATCAGGCAATAGCTCTGACCAGCAGAGTGTCAGGGCAGAGATGTGTCTGACCTCTCAAGGTGAGGGCAAAGTGGATGCTGGGGGGAACAGGAGCAGTGGGAGGCAGTGAACACCCAGGTAAATGGCAGGTGGGCAGAAGTGGAACACCGGCCAAAATGCACAGGATGTGGGGGAGCCAGTCAGCGTGGATTATTCATCCCATGGGATCACATCTGAGATGACTTTCTGCTCCTCTCAATGACCACCATGGCTGAGAATTTGCATATGTGCTCCCTGTAAAAAACTTCACCTGTGAACAAACAGGTTTTAATTTTGAACTCAAAACCTTCACTAATTGCAACTCATTAAATGTGATTTATGTCCTAGTCTGCCCTAGTAAAAAATTTTACATTGGACAGACGGCCAGACCAATGTAAAGCAAATAATACAGATTGCCTTATTAATACTAAATACATAAATCGAAAAGCATAACTTTTTTACATTTGTTGAACTATAGAAGCTATCCAGTTTTTACGAGTCCAGCCACTATCAATAATAAATAGTCCATCTAATATTGTCGAAGGCTTTCACGGTCAGAGTTCATTGGTTCTTGTAGGTTATCCGGGCTGTGTAACCGTGGTCTTGGAATTTTCTTTCCTGACGTTTCGCCAGCAACTGTGGCAGGCATCTTCAGAGGAGTAACACTGAAGGACAGTGTCTCTCAGTGTCAAGTGTGTAGGAAGAGTAATATATAGTAGTCAGAAAGGGGTTGGGTTTGAGCTGAGTCATTGTCCTGCAAAAAGTAATGTGCTAATCATTGTCCTGTAAGTATCAAGATAATGTGCTAATGAGGATGTGGTATGTTAATATGGAACCAATTGTATCCTGAAGTGATCTGTTAATGTGTGAAATCCAAAGTTAATCTGCATGGCTATTGTTGACTGTAGCCTTTGTTAGTCTGGAGGTTTTCAGGACAGGAAGCCAAGCCTTATTCATTCTTAAACTCTCTTCTTTTCTGTTAAAGTTGTGCTGATGTTTATGAATTTCAATGGCTTCTCTGTGCAATCTGACAAAATAGTTGGTAGAGTTGTCCAGTCTTTCAGTGTCTTGGAATAAGACCCTGTGTCCTGTTTGTGTCAGTCCATGTTCAGCCCCTGCTGATTTCTCAGGTTGGCCAAGTCTGCAGTATCTTTCATGTTCTTTTATCCTTGTTTGTATGCTGCGTTTTGTGGTCCCGATGTAAACTTGTCCACATCTGCAAGGTATATGATATACTCCTGCAGAGGTGAGGGGCTCTCTTTTGTCTTTTGCTGATCGTAGCATTTGTTGTATTTTCTGTATTTTCACTGTTTGTAGGTTATGTTTTTTCAAAAGTTTCTCCATCCTATCAGTGACTCCACAGGATATATTAGTCAGTTTTGATGTTGTATCCCTCTTTACCAAGGTTCCAGTAAAAGACACAATCTCATTGATTAACAAGATTTTTCCAGAAGATATAACAGCCTTATTTCACCATTGTTTGACAACAAGTTATTTCCTAATGTCTAGACGGAAACTCTTTTGATTTAATTTCAACCCGTTGGTTCTGGTCCGACCTTCTTGAGCAACAGAAAACAACTCGGCACCCTCCTCTATATGACAGCCCTTCAAGTACTTGAACATGGTTATCATATCCCCTCTTAGTCTTCTCCTCTTCAGGCTAAACATACCCAGCTCCTTCAACCTTTCCTCATAGGACTTGGTCTCCAGACCCCTCACCATCTTTGTTGCCCTTCTCTGGACACGTTCCAGCTTGTCTACATCTTTCTTAAATTGTGGTGCCCAAAACTGAACACAGTACTCTAGTTGAGGTCTAACCAGAGCAGAGTAAAGCGATACCATCGCTTTGCGTGATCTGGACACTATACTTCTGTTGATGCAGCCCAAGACTGCGTTTGCCTTTTTAGTTACAGCATCACACTGCTGACTCATGTTCAGTGTTTGGTCTACTAAGACCCCAAGATCCTTTTCACACGACGCGGCCCAGGCCGGGACGCGACAGTCACTTTAGGAAGATTAAGTCAAAGATGCCATAGGTATATTAATGAGCAAGGAAGCCTCTGTATTCAAAAGATTGGGACTTCACAAGCTAGTTAGACTACTGCATGATCCTAAAAAAGCATTTCTAAGAATAATTTTCTTCTATAAGAAATCATAAGAATTGATAACTGTAAGTATTATATAAGGTGTGGTGAGTTTTGAAGTATTTGGATATTTTTGTATATATGATTTTATGTGTATATTTTCATGTTAATAGCTTGAATTACAACTTTGCTGTTCTACAAAGTGGAAGTGGACACAAAACAGCTAAGGGTGGCTGAAGAAAACTAAGAAACAGAGCTACTTACCGGAAAGCTATCCCACCTACCATATATGAACTATTATTGTTGAATCCATTGTATGTTAGAAACACAGATTGTGTATGCAAATTCAAAAACACGTTGAGTGTATAATTGACTGATGTAGCAGCAATTATCATTTATGTTGAAATACAATAGACGTTAAATAAAAGTTTTTGTGACAATACATGAGATACTGGCAAATCTACTACTAGTTTCATCAGAGGACTCTCCAAATGATGATCCTGAAGACTGAAGATTGAACAGATTGGGGGTAGAGGGGGGTTCCAGTAGTAGGAGTCAACTATGTATTTATTGTGGAAATATATGGAATCTAATTGAAAATTTGATATGTTACAGGTTATATCTTGGAATGTTAATGGATTGAACTCTCCCAACAAAAGGAGGAAAATATTTCATCATTTACGAAAATTTAATGCTAATATTATTTGCTTACAGGAAACGCATATACTCCCAAAGGATGTTTTCAGGTTGGAACATGCTAGGTTGGGTACTTTATTTACGGCTTGTATTGGGAGTAAAAAAACCAATGGAATAGCTATGTATATACCTGCTTTATTACAACCAAAAGTCATTTATCAAGATACAGAGGGAAGAGTTTTGTTGTTGGAGATAACAATTGGTTTCCAAAAGGTATTGCTTGTGGGAATATATGCACCTAACTCAAATCAAAAGGTATTTTATGAGAATTTAGCATTATTATTAGCTGAGTATGCTACTGAAAAAATGGTATGGATGGGGGACTTTAATGGAGTAAAGGTACCTAAGGTAGACAGATCTGGTAAAAAGAAAAAAGCAAGTAATGAAGGAAAGTTACCAGGGATTTTTGATGTTCTTACAGATCAGTGGGATATGTTTGATGTCTGGAGGTTGACACATGGTAATATGAAGCAATATACTTTTTTTTCACAGAGACATCTCACGTGTTCCAGGATAGACATGATATGGATGTCAGAGGGTCTGGTACAGAATTTAGAAAACAGTGAGATTTTACCTAGGGTGTTGTCAGACCACAATGCGGTATCAGTTAAAATTGAAATGGGAAATAGAGGTTATAAACCCTGGAGAATTAATGACTTTCTTTTAAAAAATACAAAAATTGTAGATAAATTGAAAATTGAAATATCAAATTATTTTAGAGAAAATATGGATAAAGGTACCAGTGAAGACATAGTTTGGGACGCTGGTAAAGCAGTAATTAGGGGATTTTTAATCCAACAAAATACAAGATATTATAGGGAAAGGGAGAATAAGAAAAAATGCATATTAGATGAAATAAAGCAGGCGGAGAGAGATTTAAGTAGATTGCAAGATAAAGGGGCTAAACAAGAACAACAAAATAAGATTAGAAATTGTCAACATCAATTTGAATTTTTACTTGCTGAAGAAATTGAACGAAGTTATGTATACTAAACAAAGATTTTTTGAACATGCTAATAAACCAGGTAAAATGTTAGCTTGGCAAATTAAACAGAAAGATAAAAAAATACCAATAACTCAAATAAGAAGGGAGGGCAAGATAACAAGAACTAAAGAGGAGATAGTAGATACATTTGTGAAATTTTATACAGATTTATATAAAAAACAGTTAGTTTCAGAGGTAGAAATGGAAGCTTATCTTGCTAAATGGGACTGGAGAAAAATAACACAAGAAAATAAAGAATTTTTAGATTCTCCAATAACCAAGGATGAATTGGAGCAGGCTATAAAAAAAAGTAAACTGAATAAATCTCCTGGACCAGATGGTTTTACAGCATATTATTATAAAACATTTAGAGAGCAACTAATCCCCTATCTTTTGGAAGTTATGAATTTAGGGATGATAAAAGGTATTATCCCTCAGACCTGGAAGCAAGCAAACATAGCCTTAATACCAAAGGTGAATTCTGATATACTGGAAGTTAAAAATTATAGACCGATTTCATTGTTAAATATTGATTACAAATTATTTGTAGCAATTTTAGCTACTAGACTAAAAGGAGTATTGAATCAATTAATACATGATGATCAAGCTGGATTTCTACCAGGAAGATTGATTAGTCAAAATGTTAGGGTGGTAATAGATCTTTTAGAATACGCGGAGCAAGACACAACACCAATAGCTTTTATTTTTTTGGATGCCGAAAAAGCCTTTGATAATGTTAATTGGCAGTTTATGATTAAGGTATTAGAATATATGGGTTTTGGTGATAGTTTTAAAACTGCCATAAAAAGTATTTATACATATCAAACAGCTAATTTGATTGTGAATGGGTCTTTATCACCAAAGATTCAAATTCAAAGGGGAACGAGACAGGGCTGTCCTCTTTCCCCTTTACTTTTTATTTTAGTATTAGAGGTATTACTGAATAATCTTAGAAATTCCAATGATGTAGTAGGGGTAAGAATAGGGAGAAATCATTATAAACTTAAAGCTTATGCAGATGATTTAGTATGTTTTTTGATTGACCCGATTGAACAGTTTGATAAATGGAATAAAATATTGGAGGTTTATGGAAAGATTTCAGGTTTCAAAATTAATAAAGTAAAAACAAAAATGTTGGTTAAAAATATGACTCTCTCACAGCAACAAACATTGATCAAAAAGTCGGGACTCAATATTGAACATAAAGTTAAATATCTAGGTATATGGTTATCGAACAATAATCTTAATTTATTCCAGGATAATTATGTGAAACAATGGCAACAAATAAAAAAAGATTTGATAAGTTGGGAAAAAGTTCCTTTATCATTTTGGGGAAGAATATCAGTAATAAAAATGATGGTATTACCCAAAATGCTTTTTCTGTTTCAAAATTTACCAATAGTGACGGGGGTACAGATATTTGAGGAATGGAAAAAAGATATTCTGAGATTTCTTTGGGGTAAAGAGAGACACAGGATTGCATATAATAATTTAATTGAATTAAGGGAGACGGGAGGATTGGGATTACCGGATTTAAAAATGTATTACCAAGCGGCATGTTTTACCTGGATTAAAGATTGGATTCTCTTGGAGAATCCAAAGCTATTAGAACTAGAAGGATATAAATTACGATTTGGATGGCATGCTTATTTATGGTATGAGAAGCAGAAGGTGAATAAGGAATTTAATTCTCATATTATCAGGAAAAATTTATTACAAGTATGGAATAAATATAAAGATGCTTTAGAAAGCAAAACTCCCGGTTGGATAAATCCTATAGAAGCTTTTATGCGAAGAGGTGCACACCTAAATTTGGACTGTGATATTTACAGAGAACTGATAGAATATAGAGATGGGACATGGATATTGAAAACACGTGAAGAACTTCAACTGAAAGACTGGTTTATGTATTATAAATTAAACGATGTTTTTATTAAAGATAATAGATTGGGATTTAATCATACTAAGTCCAACCTTGAGATAGTATTATTGAAAGGTAATAAAGGATTGATAGTTAGGATTTATAAAGTATTTATAGAATTGAACTTAGAACAAGAAAGGATTAAACCAGTCATGTTGAAATGGATGAGAGATCTAGGATATAATATTGATTTGGAAATTTGGGAAAAGCTCTGGAAAAATGAATTTAGGTTTACTATTTCGAATGAAATAAGAGAAAATTTATATAAAATGTTTTATAGATGGTATATAACCCCGGTTTTATTAAGTAAAATGAAAAAAGATGATAAAGCGTTATGTTGGAAATGTGGTACTGATGTAGGAACGTTTATGCATAGCTGGTGGTTTTGTAAAAAAATTAGGAGATTTTGGCAATTAGTTATGAATGAAACTAATAACCTTATTAAAGTAAAAATTAAGCGAGATCCCGCTTTTTGTTTATTGGGTATTCCAAATAGAGAATTGGATAAAGGTGACAGAGTCATATGCCAATATAGTTTTGCAGCAGCTAGAATTATAATTGCAAAAAAGTGGAAGCAAACGATTAAACCTTCAATTAGAGAATGGAGAGAAAAATTATGGTTGTATATGCGGATGGCCAAAATTACAGCATCTTTACATGGTAAAGACATGGAGGAATTTAAAATTATGTGGTCAAAGGCCGCTGCATATTGGGATAAATCGGCAAAAACGGACTTTAAAAATATAGTTAACGAATTATAGTATAATGTGATTTTAATTAATGTATAATAATGTGATTTTTTTTTATTAGTCGCTACACCCCATCGGAAGTCCATTGGTGATGGGCACAGTGGTGGGTGGTGGATTTTTGCAGTAGGGCGTAATATATATTTTTATATGTATAACAATTTAGGTATAACAATATATGTATAACAATATAAACAATATGTATCTTTAGATGTACAATGTAATAACAGAATAGTACGCTCTATGTATGTTTGTAATATTTTTTGTTTTTATTTTTATTTTATTATATATATTTTTTTATGTATCATGTATATATATATATATATTTGGATTTATTATAAAAATCAATAAAAAATTATTTTAAAAAAACAAAACAATACATGAGATACAAAACAAACCTTGTCAACACCTTATTTTACTCAGGAGTAGTAAGTCAACAGCCTATTTTACTCATGAGTAACAAAAGATATAAAAAACCCTGTATTGTCAACACCTTCAAGGGTCCTGGCAGCTCCCTAGCTCAGAAAGATCGAAGACTGGTGATCTGCCCCCTCCTGTGGTGCAACAGACCATCCTGTGCCACCAGTTGAGCAAGTGCGCCACCGGTTGGATGCCTGCCTGCTTGCCCATGCTGGGGGGGGGTCATCTGGGGCAACTGCCTACTTGGGGCTTGGCCGGCTAATTTTTAAGTTGATTATTTTGTATGGCCCGCGAATGATGTTATAAGTATCCAAATGGCCCTTGGTGGAAAAAAGGTTCCCTACTGTCAGCCCTTGGCCCACAGAACCAGAAATCACCACAAAGTCATATAGAGTCCAAACAGATGGCTTTTACTGATCAAATAGGCATACAGTGCAAACGAATAAAATGACAGCTATGAGAGGCTCACTAGCTGGGAGATATTATAAGGCAGGAAAGGCGGGAGATTACACGCATGAATACAGTTTCCCAGGAGCTGAGTTCCCAGGCCTAGGTATGCGACCTTGGGGGGCAGACAATACAGCACAGAGACAGAGGCAATAACGAAACCGAGATAGCAGCCTGACACCTACACCTGGCCTAAGGGCTTCACATCAAGATTGACAAGAATGGGGGAAATGAATGGGCCCTTTGGGCACCTTGGGAGGTAGGTGGGGCTGAGAGAGGTCACCCAGGCTTCCTGTGGAGGAGAGAGGAATGAACCCCGGTTCTCCAGGAGAGGTTCCACCACTCTTGACCACTACACTATGCTGTGGCAAGTCCCACATTGATGATAACTGGACTCAAGTGGCAATTCTTTGGTTCCAGTTCAGGAGGAATGAGTTGAACCTGTCCAATGTACAACCCCTGATGCCTACTTCTGTCTGCCTTAAGAAGATGGGCCCGTCCACTGTGTCAAAGGCTGCAGATCAATCCCGGAGGAGCAACAGGGAGGCCTGACCTTTGGCTACTTTCAGACGGAGGGCGTCAACTCAACCCAGCAGAGCCATCTCCCTCCCGTAGTCTGCTCTAAAAATAGACTGAAAGGGTCTAGTGCAGACTGAAAGGGTCTAGCTTCTCCAAGAAGACCTAAAGTTGGAGTTGCTAGAGCGGCTGGGGGGAGGTGGGGAGGTATATCCTAATGTCAGGCCTGTATCTCAGTTGCTTTCGTTTCCTGCTCTCTGTTCAGACTCCACAGCTCAAGGATTGTTATGCATACCAATCTGACTTTGAAGCTGTGTGAACTTCAGTACTGTTTGTGTTCTGTAATCTCTTACGTGTTTTCATGCTTCTATATTACCAAGCCCAAGCCAGCAAAAGCCATTGCTGTCACCTTTCCTCCATGCTCTGTAATCCTATTTAGACCAAGTAAAAAACCAGCTTCTTTGGACCTGGCTGTCTCTGATGTGGTTTTTTGGTTCTGATTTAGGCCAAGGGCTGACATTGTGACAGCAATCTCCATCACCCTTTTCATCAGTCAGGCTGGAGCCCAGGAGGGTTCGCCTGCCACTCGGATGGGAGCTAAGACAGAGCTCTCAGAGTGAGTTTACCGTGGCTGGAGCCCCGTGTGGTTCGCCCCGGTCCCGGCGGATCTGATCCCCGGGTAGCGGGTTCCTCGCCGGAGCCCTGGAAGGGTCTCATCCTTGATACCTTCCTTTGAGGACGCCCTAGACAAAGTTCATCGGGCAGACGTGGAACGTAGCCGCCTGACTCGACTTGTACGGGTGCAGTGCGGAGGCCAGCGCCCTCCACGACCTCCAAGCGTCAGATTGTCTAGTGGAGGATGCTCGACTGGCCCGGGTGTGCGAATCAGTGAGGCCACATTTGCAGCCCTCAAAGTCAAGTCCGAGGCTTTACCAGCTCCCGTCCAATTTGCCCAGATGGATGGGAGCCGTTTTAAGGGGGGACCAGTCGATCATCACACACGGGGCGTAGTGATGGGTATTGGTTCTCATTGGGAACAAATAGACTTTACCATAGCTCCCATCCGGTTCAAAGTTGTCCTAGGGATTAATTGGCTTAAAGGACACAGTCCCTATATAGACTGGGAAACTGACACTATTACCTTTGCCAATCCCAAATGCGAACAGCACCGACAGGGAGTAGCGGTGGTGCCTCCACCCGCTCCGGCTTTAACCTCCGATGCCTCAACGCCACTGCCTTTGCCCGAAGCATACAGTGATTTTGCTGATGTCTTTAATGTTAAAGAATGTGATGCCTTGCCCCCCCCCACCGTACCACTGACTGTGCAATTGAGGTAGTCAAGGACTGCATGCTAACTAAGAGCAAGATTTACCCCGAGCGTTTCCGAACGCGCTGTGTTGCGTGACTTTCTGGATAAGAATCTTGCTCGAGGGTTCATTCGGCAATCGAACGCTCCCAACTCAGCCCCTGCGTTCTTTGTCCGAAAAAAGGAGGGTGATCTACGTTTATGCATTGACTTCCGAAAGCTTAATGCAGTTACCCAAGCCAACGCCTACCCCATACCGTTGATTTCAGATATTTTGGGGCAATTACAGGAAGGACGCGTTTTCTCCAAACTGGACTTAGTGGAAGCTTATTATCGCGTTCGTATCCGTGAAGGGGACGAGCCCCTCACCGCCTTCTCTAGCTGTTTTGGGATGTACGAATTTCTTGTGATGCCTTTCGGATTTAAAGGGGCCCCGGGAGTCTTCATGCAACTCATTAACAAAATCCTCCATGATTTGCTATACCGCGGCGTGGTGGTTTATTTGGATGATATCCTAATTTATTCTAAAACCATGGAAGAACATGTTGCTCTGGTCAGAGATGTTTTGCAACGTCTGCGTAACCACCAACTCTATGCAAAGCTGTCTAAATGCGAATTTCACCAAGAGAAAATAACTTTCTTGGGTTACATAATCTCTCATCGTGGCCTTAGCATGGACCCCTCTAAAGTCCAATCGGTACTTGACTGGACACCACCCTCCACCCGCAAGCAAGTGCAGCAATTCCTAGGCTTTGCTAATTTCTACCGCGGTTTCATTCCCAACTTCGCTCAAGTGGCGCTGCCAATCACCGATCTCCTGAAAACGAAAGGCAAAGGGGTTTCTGCAACGTTGCCCTCTGCCAAAATACAGTGGACTGATCAATGCCAATCCGCCTTTGTAGCACTCAAACGACTTTTCACATCAGAACCTATTCTGTAGCACCCAGATCCGAACCAAATGTTCATTGTACAGGTCGATGCGTCCGAGGTAGCCATGGGGGGGGGGCTTCTCCAGAGAGGACCGGACGGTCTCCTTCACCCTTGTGCCTACTTCTCAAAAAAGTTTGCTCATGCCCAATTAAATTGGCCCATCTGGGAGGAGGCATCAGCCATCCACCATGCCCTTACTCTGTGGAGGCAATTCCTGGAGGGATCCAGGGTCCCCTTTGAAGTCTGGACAGATCACAAAAATCTAGCTGCCCTCACGGGGACCCATAAATTGTCCGCAAAACAACAGCGTTGGGCGGACTTCTTTGCCCAATTTCGTTTTGTTCTTAAACACGTGCCTTGCTGATGCCTTATCCAGGTTGCCTCAATACCCGGTAAAACTTGATCGGCCGTCTGACTCTTTGTTCACCCCGGCGCACCGAGGGACTCTGCCCATGCTGGCTGTGCAAACCCGGTCCCAAACTCGACCTCTACCTGACGTCCGAGCAGTAACCGACAAGGTAACCAACCCTGCCCAGCAAGCTCCCTTTCCAGCCCCCCTTGCGCCGTCTGAAACCGGTGCCCCGCAGCAGCCAGTTTCTCCCCCCCTTCCAGCGCCTGGCTCTCCTTCTTCAACAAAGGGAGGGGGGTTGATCATCTCCAACTCCTTCCTGGACTCCCTCAGGGCTCAATGCTTAGCCGAACGCACTGCCCAAACGCTGCCCCCAGGTGTACTTGAGCAAGGTGATTGTTGGTACAAAGACTCAAAATTGTATGTGCCTAAGACACTTCGAAAAGACGTCCTGCAATTAGCTCATGGAACTAAAACTGCAGGACACTTTGGTTCCTGAAAACCCTTCACTTGTTGCGCAGGCAGTTTTGGTGGAGGGGGATGCGTTCTGATGTAGACTCCTTCGTTCGCAGCTGCCCCATTTGTGCCACAGTCAAACGATCTCAAGGCAAGCCCCCAGGACTGCTGCAACCGTTAGAAGTTCCCAGCAAGCCATGGGAAGTAATTGACATGGATTTTATGACGGATCTACCACTTAGCGGGGGCAAAACTGTACTATGGGTTATTACTGACTTATTTTCCAAACAGGTACATTTGGTTCCGTGTGCGGGTATTCCCTCCGCCCCCAAGTTGGCCCGCCTCTTTGTGTCACATGTTTTCCGGCTGCATTCGTTTCCGCGTAAGATAATCTGCGACCGCGGAAGTAGTTTTGTTGCTAAGTTTTGGGAAGCTTTTCTCAAGTTGGTGGGGGTGGAGCAAGGGTTATCTAGTGCCTATCATTCCCAGACGGATGGACAAACTGAACGTGTCAATGCTGTGTTAGAATGTTATTTATGCTGTTATGTCAATTACCACCAAGATGATTGGGTAGAACTGTTGCCTTTTGCAGAATATGCTTACAATAATGCTGTACATCAATCTACAGGTTTCAGCCCATTCTATGCTGTATATGGTCAGGACTTCGGTCCTCTTGCCCCTGTAGAAGCACCCGAGGGGGAGGGGGATCCTGACGTAGCCTCTTGGGCACATGCTCTCCGTACCACATGGCCCTGGCTGATGAGCAATCTTGACAGAGCTAAGCGCAAGTACAAAGCGCAAGCAGATAAGCATCGTTCTCCCAGCAAGGACTTTCAAATTGGTGACTTAGTGTATCTGTCCACCAAGAACCTAAGGTCCACTCGTCCTTGCCACAAACTCAGTGCCAAGTATATTGGACCATATCCTATTGCC
Source organism: Euleptes europaea (assembly GCF_029931775.1). Classification (NCBI taxonomy): domain Eukaryota; kingdom Metazoa; phylum Chordata; class Lepidosauria; order Squamata; family Sphaerodactylidae; genus Euleptes; species Euleptes europaea. The sequence continues at coordinate 4,880,332 of NC_079316.1, forward strand.
CGGATTATTAATCCTGTCACCGTGGAACTTACTCTCCCTAAAACCTTAAGACGTATACACCCAGTCTTCCATGTCAGTCTCCTCAAACCTCATACTGCCTCCCCGGAATGGCACCCTGACCCGCCTCCCGAGCAGCCCATAATGGTGGGGGGGGGGGAGGAGCATTTTGAAGTATCAAAGATCCTGGACTCCCGAATACAAAATGGATCTCTCCAATACCTGATTCGCTGGAAGCACTTTCCCCCAGCGTACGACGAGTGGGTGCATGCACAGGATGTCTCCGACCCACATCTGGTCAACTCCTTTCACACCGCCTACCCGGACAAGCCGTCCCCCTACCAAGCCGGAGGGGGGCCTTAAGGGGGGCAGAATGTCAGGCCTGTATCTCAGTTGCTTTCGTTTCCTGCTCTCTGTTCAGACTCAACAGCTCAAGGATTGTTATGCATACCAATCTGACTTTGAAGCTGTGTGAACTTCAGTACTGTTTGTGTTCTGTAATGTCTTACGTGTTTTCATGCTTTTATATTACCAAGCCCAAGCCAGCAAAAGCCATTGCTGTCACCTTTCCTCCATGCTCTGTAATCCTATTTAGACCAAGTAAAAAACCAGCTTCTTTGGACCTGGCTGTCTCTGATGTGGTTTTTTGGTTCTGATTTAGGCCAAGGGCTGACACCTCTCCATATCAGTTTGCCTACTGATATAGAGACAATGCGATACTTGGCTCCACCATTTTTCTGTTTGTGTAGAAAGTGCCGTCAAGTCGCAGCCAACTTAGGGCGATCCAGCAGCAGGGCTTTCAAGGTAAGAGACTAGCAGAGGTGGTTGGCCATTGCCTCTCTCTGCCCAGAGACCCTGGGCTTCCGGGGGGGGGGGCGTCTCCCATCCCAACACTAGAAGGAAGGAAGCAATCAGAGAAAAAAAGTCTTTCTTCAGAGACTGGAAGGTCTGCCCAAACGAGGCGAACAGAAGCAAACACAAACTTGCACAAAGGAAATGCAAGCAGATAATTAGAGATGCAAAAAAAGATTTTGAAGGTCATATTGCTAAACACATAAAAACAAACAGTAATAAATTCTTTAAGTATATTAGGAGTAGGAAACCAGCTAGGGAAGCGGTTGGACCATTGAATGACAATGGGAGTAAAGGAACTCTAAGGGAGGATAAAGCGATTGCTGAAACACTAAATGAATTCTTCTCATCTGTCTTCACTGTTGAAGATACAGGGCAGATTCCGTCTCCTAAACAGAGATTTTGGAGAGGGGGAAATGAGGAACTATAGCAAATAATGGTAACAAGGCAGGAAGTCCTAGAACGTCTAGACAAACTGCAAACTAACAAGTCACAGGGACCAGACGGTATTCATCCTAGAGAACTCAAGAACTCAAATGGGAAATTGCTGAACTTCTAACAAAGATATGTAATATGTCCCTTTGATCAGCCTCTGTTCCAGAGGACTGGAGAATGACCAATGTAACACCCATTTATAAAAAAGGTTCCGGGGGGGACCCAGGAAATTACAGGCCAGTTAGCTTAAAGTCTGTTCTGGGTAAATTGGTGGAAAGCATTATTAAAGATAGAATTGTCAAGCATATAGAAGGGCAAGGTTTGCTGGGCAAAACCCAACATGTCTTCTGTGAGGGTAGGTCCTGTCTCACTAACCTATTAGATAATTCACAGTGGGTAGCCGTGTTAGTCTGTCTGCAGTAGTAGAAAAGAGCAAGAGTCCAGTAGCACCTTAAAGACTAACAAAAATATTTTCTGGCAGGGTATTAGAGTTTTTTGACAGCGTCAATAAGCATGTGGACAGGAATGAGCCTGTGGATACTGTGTATTTGGATTTCCAAAAAGCTTTTGACAAAGTCCCCCACCAAAGACTGCTAAGCAAGCTTCAATCTCTTATGGATTGAGAGCTGGCTGAAAAATAGGAAGCAGAGAGTAGGAATCAATGGTCAGTTCTCACAATGGCGGGATGTGAGCAGCGGGGTGCCTCAGGGATTTGTGCTAGGACCGGTGCTTTTCAATCTGTTCATCAATGACCTGGAGTTGGGGTTAAACAGGGAAGTAGCCAAGTTTGCAGATGACACCAGATTATTTAGGGTGGTTAAAACAAAATTGGACTGTGAAGAGCTCCAGAAGGATCTCTGCATACTGGTAGAATGGGAATTACAATGGCAAATGAGTTTCAGTGTAAGGTGATGCATATTGGGACAAAAAATCCCAACTTCACATATACACTGATGGGATCTGTGCTGGCAGCGACAAACCAAGAAAGGGGTCTTGGGGTGGTAGTGGATAGCTCAATGAAGGTGTCAGTCCAGTGTGCGGCTGCTGTAAAAAAGGCAAATTCCATGCTGGCCATAATTAGACAAGGAATAGAGAATAAAACAGCTGGTATCATACTGCCCTGGAATACTGTGTACAGTTCTGGTCACCACACCTAAAAAAGGATATTACAGAGCTTCAGAAGGTGCAGAAAAGAGCAACCAAAATGATTAGAGGACTAGAGCAACTGCCCTATGGGGAGCGGTTAGGACGCTTAGGGCTGTTTAGCTTGGAAAGAAGGCGGCTAAAGGGAGACATGATAGAGGTCTATAAAATTATGCATGGTATTACATGGTAATACTAGAACACGGGGTCATCTGCTAAAGCTGGAAGGCGAGAGATTCAAAACAGATAAAAGTATTTTTTCACACAATGCATAGTTAAATTGTGGAACTCCCTGCCCCAGGATGCGGTGATGGCTGCCAGCTTGGAGGGCTTTAAGAGGGGAGTGGACATGTTCATGGAGGAGAGGGGTATTCATGGCTATTGGTTGGAATGGATGCTGGTCATGCTGCATACCTGTTCTCTCCAGGATCAGAGGAGCAGGCCTATTATTTTGGGTGTGGTGGAACACAGGCAGGATGGTGCTGCTGCAGTCGCCTTGTTTGTGGGCTTCCTAGAGGCACCTGGTTGGCCACTGTGTGATCAGACTGCTGGACTTGATGGGCCTCCTGGGTCTGAGCCAGCAGGGCCTTCCTTGTGCTCTTATGGCCACTATCCAGGCCTGACCCTGCTGGGCTTCTGAGCTCCGAGGACATCCGGGGCCATCCGGGGCCACCCAGGTCGGGGCTCCGGTTTTCTGCAGAGGCGGTTTTTTTTCGGTAGCGGAGAAACGACATCTTGAAACGGTTTAAACCGAATCGACTCCTCTCCCGCCCCCGCCCCCCGGAGAACCCTCGCGAGAGCAGCTTTTCTCTCTCCCAAGGTGGGAAACCTATCCCACTCCCTCCCGTGACTGACTTACTTGCGAGTAGACCGCCCCAGGAGCCGGCTGCAGGGCTTTTGCCCGCTGACGCGCCTCTTCCGGTACACTGCGGCAGTTCGGGAGCAAAGCTATGCCCCGCCCCCCCGGAAATGGAGCCTTCCCTCTTCGCCGCCCTTCCTCGCTCGGCCGCTCTAGCAAACAGCTCGCTCGGTTTAACCCCTTCGGTGCTGCAGAGGAAGGGGAAAAAAGGGCTCCCTGCTCTTTCCATGAGGAATCTGCAGCCAGAGCCGGGTGGTGGGAGCGGATTCCGGCCAGGCTGCAGCTCAGAGACGCCCCGTGCAGCTCAGCGGGATTGCTCGCGAGTAACTCCACGCAGGGTGGCGCTTCTGGACGATCCCCGGCTGTTCAGCCGTCTCAGGCAACGGCAGGGCTGAGATGGGGAAAAGGAAATTATCGCCAAGTCCAGCCAGATCACGCCAAGCGATCCGGAGCGGGTCTCCCCGGAGCCCTTCGGGAAGGTCTGACTTCTCCTGTCGGACCCCCGTCCCCAGACGGCCAGACAGGGTCGTCTAAGAAGCAGTTGGTGCGGGAAGCATCGGGTGCAGAGCAGAAACGTCCAGGGAAAGTTCGCAGTGGGTCGCCGCGTTAGTCTGTCTGTCTGTCTGTAGGAGTAGAACAGGGCAAGAGTCCAGCAGCACCTGAAAGACTAACAAGAATATTTTCTGGCAGGGTATGAGCTTTCGTGAGATAGATTGGATAGATGGATGGATGGATGGATGGATAGATAGATAGATAGATAGATAGATAGATAGATAGATAGATAGATAGATAGATAGATAGACAGACAGATAGATAGACAGATAGATAGACAGATAGATAGATAGACAGATAGATAGATAGATAGATAGATAGATAGATAGATAGATAGATAGATAGATAGATAGATAGATAGATAGATAGATAGATAGATAGATAGATAGATAGATAGATAGATAGAATATTTTCTGGCAGGGTATGAGCTTTCGTGAGATAGATTGGATGGATGGATGGATGGATGGATGGATGGATAGATAGATTGGATAGATGGATGGATGGATGGATAGATAGATTGGATAGATGGATGGATGGATGGATGGATAGATAGATAGATTGGATGGATGGATGGATGGATGGATGGATGGATGGATGGATGGATGGATGGATGGATGGATAGATGGATAGATGGATAGATGGATAGATGGATAGATGGATAGATGGATAGATGGATAGATAGATAGATAGATAGATAGAATATTTTCTGGCAGGGTGGGAGCTTTCGTGAGCTGCGGCTACCAGAAAATATTTTTGTTAGTCTTTCAGGTGCTTCTGGACTCTGGCCCTTTTCTACTACTGCAGACAGAAGTGAGCTGTGGAAATTTCCTACACACTTGACACTGAGAGACACTGTCCTTCAGTGTGACTCCTCTGAAGACGCCGGCCACAGCTGCTGGCGAAACGTCAGGAAAGAAAATACCAAGACCACGGTTACACAGCCCGGATAACCTACAAGAACCAATGATATACAGATGGTTTTTAACACCGAAAAAGCTGGCAATGGTATACAAATCGATGTCTCCAAAGTGTTGGAAGTGTAACAAAGAAGTAGGTTCTTTCCATCATATGTGGTGGACTTGTGACAAAGCTAAAATCTTTGGGGATAGGATTTACAATGAAATAAGACTGATTATACAAAGCAACATACCCAAAACACCTGAGATGATGTTACTAAGTAGGATACCTGACTCTATATTAACTAAGACAGTGGTTCTCAACCTGCGGGTCAGGACCCCTAAGGGGGTCGCGAAGTGTTTTCTGGGGGGTCACCGCCACTGTCCTGGGACAGCCCCCATCCCGGGCTGTCCAGGACTAACCCAGATGCCCTGTAACCCTGATCCGTCCGCGAGGGCAGGGAAGACCCCAAGCAGAGAGGTGAGGAACTGACCGACCGATAGTCAGAAGGAGCCGGGCTGCAGAGACGCGGCGGCATGCCGCCGCACACCAGCTGTAGCCCCGCTGCCCAGCTGAAAGGTGGGCGGGACAGCCCTGGGCGTGGTCGCACCTGCGCCGGGCGGATGATGCGGCAGGATGTGTGGGAGGCCGAGGAAGCTCCCCTGGCTCGGCCAGTTCAGGTCTCGGAGGAGAAGGGGGCGGTCCCCCTTGAGGCTGCTACAGCCACGTTGCTCTTACTTTTAGCTGCGCTCGGGTGGGGCGGGAGCTTCAGCCTGGAATCCAAGTGCGCATGTCTGTAGTGTAGCTTCGCTTTTCTGCCCTGAGTCATCAGTTCCGCTCTGGCAAGGCCAAGGGGGAGAGAGTCGAGGTGCAGTTCGGGATTTTCCCCTCGAGCGCACAGGTTCGGTGAGGCGCAGAAGGAACGGTGACTGGCGGAGGGGAGAAAAAGGCACGAAAAGTCCGAGCGGGATAAGCGGCCCTCGGCTCTTTCCTGGCCCTTCGCTCTTGTGAGGTGATTAAACAGAGCTCCGCTTTGAGGGATAACTGCAGTTCTGTGCACAAGCAGTGTCCCAGTCACAAGAGAGGGGTTTTCCTGGCGAGAGCCCCGGCCTGCTTGGAAGAGTTTTTGGGGAGAGAGGGGAGGACAAGGAACGCAGTGCATGCTCAGAGGCACTCTTTCCTCCGTGCCAAGAAAGGTTGCCGCGCCACACAGTCACAGCCGCTGTGCAACAGGTGGTAGTACCGTTTGCTTGTTTGTTTTAAACTTTAAAATTTAAAGTAATTATATATATGGATACCCCGGACTGCCCCAAAAAATGTGTTTTCTTTATCCGATCGAAAATGTAATTTATGCAAATTTATGCAAATGTGATGAGGGTCGCAGGTTACTTGGCAATTGTAAAAGGGGGTCGCGACTCGAAAAAGGTTGAGAACCACTGAACTGAGAGATCCTTTTTAATATATGCGACCACAGCTGCTAGGTTGATTTATGCAGCTAAATGGATATCGTTGGCTAGAGTTGGCAACCATAGCAGGAATAGACAGGCCTCAACTAAATGATCCCTGTGAGGCCATGAATGGATCTTCTCAGCATTTTTAATTTATAAACACAGCTCTAAGGTTGCCCCATCCAGACTGGATGTTGGCAACTCATTCATAGTGATGTGGTGGTTTATCTGATGTTTTTATCTCTGCCACCTAATAATAATTTAGTGCTGCAAAGTCACAACTGAGTTATGGCCACCCCTCAAGGCAAGAGATGAGGGGAGGCGGTTTGCCATTGCCTGACTCCGCACAGCAGCCCTGGTCTTCCTACCATGAATCTCAGAAGAAAGAGTCAGTGCATAGAGTAGGGGGTAAGTGAGGGTGGGGAGGAGGTAGTTGTGGATTTCCTGCATTGAGCAGGGGGTTAGACTACATGACCCTGGTGGTCCCTTCCAACTCGATTTGACGTTTGCGCGCATATAATAGCCAAATAAGGCTAAAAGAAAGTGGACTTGGTAAACATGTGATCGTTTTGTGAACATTGTATGAAAGACCTTAGAGTGTGGGTGTGCATTAGAATCCGGGTGTTTATAACCCTGACTTCACCTTTCTTTGAACAAAGCATTTTTTAAAACCTTTTTCTCTATTTCTGGAGTCTAATTGTTTGTATAAATTGGGAGGGATATATACAGCAGGTCAAGAGCCTAGCCTATTTGAACTACATCCTTCACAGATTATAAAGAAGTACTGCTATATATAATAAACTGATGATGACAATGACATCCTTTATTGACAAGAACAGAGGTCCCCAGTAGGTGACCATGGGTACCATGGTGCCCACCGACAACTTTCCTCGTGCCCAAGTGTTTTTAGTAAGTGGGTGGCGCAAGATCAGGATTTCACCCAGCCGTACAGATTTTTTTTAAAAAATGTTGCTTTGGCAACAGCTGCCACCACAACACAAGGATCATCACTGTGTGACTGAATGTAGGTTGTGGCAGCCATTTCGTGGATGTGCCCACCACACTGTACCAGAATTCCAATGGTGCCCTCAGACCCAAAACGGTTGGGGACCCCTGGACTATCATGTTCCTGAGGTTGAGTGTCTGCACTTGTGTCTTAAAAGCTAGTTTACTGATAATAACTGTGAGGCAATCTGAACACTTTACACCTTTTCTGCACTATATTTGCATTGTCCCTACTGAAACGCAGTTGGGTATTCATGGAAGGATCTGTGGTGTGGAACAAGACGTAAACTAAGGTGAGCCTGGAAGAAGAGGGGCAAATTGTCCCCAGAACAAAACCCCCATTTAGAACTAGAGCATACCAATGTTAAGAAAAGTCCTGAGCAGGAGTCTGTTTTGTCAAGCATCCTGTTTCATAAACAGGACGCAGGAGCCGAGGCTTTCCCCAGATGATGCTTCCTGGCACGGGGTATTCAGAGGTTTTTCTCTCTGATTATGGCAGGTGCCCCCAACCTTTTTTGAGCCTGCGGGTACCTTGGCAATTCTGACACGGGGGTGGGTGCAGCAAAAAAAACAAAAACCCACACAATATCAAGCAGCTGGGATTTACAGTATTAGAATTAGTATTAGAATTATTCCCCAATAATCTTAGAATTATTTTTCAACACTCATAGAATACATAAAGCTTAAAACAAGCTGGATTTCAGATTATGGTCTCTTTTATTCATACGTTTTTAAAATTTTCACACTACATACTATACAATAAACGTACAATACATTCAATAACATATTTACTACCTACCATAATAAAAACATAACCACTAACAGTGCGCTAAAATATAACCTCACATACTTTACCAGGGTGTAATTAAAACATTTAATTTCATTACGAGTTCATCTAATATGAAAAATATACTGCTCATTACTAACAGCCTTATTATACTAATAACAGTAATCTTACAATCATAATATTTATGCTCTATCTTTATGTTGTATTTTACCGCCCCTGTACCTCAACAATTTTTATGTGTTATCCCTGGAGGTGATTAATCATCTCAGAGACCTACACATAGTCATCCTTGTCAGATACAAATGGTTTTAAATTAAGGATGCTGGCTGTTTAGGTTTATTCCTGTAGCAAAGAGGCTGTAGATATCTGCTACCCTCAACTTGTCTATTTCATCATAGGATTAGAACATAAGGCCATGCTGGATCAAACCTAGGCCCATCAAGTCCAGCAGTCTGTTCACACAGTAGCCAACCAAATGCCTCTAGGAAGCCCACAAACAAGACCAACTGCAGCAGCATTACCTTGCCTGTGTTCCAAAGCACCTAATATAATAGGCATGCTCCTCTGATCCTGGAGAGAACAGGTATGCATCATGACTAGTATCCATCTTTACTAGTAGTCAAGAATACCCCCTCTCCTCCATGAACATGTCCACTCCCCTCTTAAATCCTCCCAAGTTGGCAGCCATCACCACATTCTGGGGCAAGGAGTTACACAATTTAACTATGTGATGTGTGAAGAAATGCATCCTTTTATTGGTTTTGAATCTCTCACCCTCCAGCTTCAGCAGATGACCCCAGCTTCTCCATGGAAAAAAGAAATGTTTTTGCAGTTTTGCTGATGTCAGAAAGAGTTCAGTTGGCAGATACCTAAACTAGCAAGTTTCACAGAGGAGGGCAACTGCTAAAAAGGCCCTTCTTTGCGTAACTACTTTCTGAGCCTCCAGCACCTGGGCGTTTGAACATCCTCATCAGAATCAACTTATGAGGATTCTCTGAGGAATGTGAAGGTCAGATCTCTTCCTCAGACTCTTGCCACATGCTTAACATTTATGAAGTTTCTCCTCTGCTTGGATTCCTCAGTGCTGAAGGAGAAAGCCAACAGGAGCTGAGAAGCATCCAGTTTGGGCAGACTTGTAAATGGACAAAGGGAAAATTGCTTCTGATTGTCCACTCAGGAATAAGGTAGTCATGAAAGAAGATGGTAAAGTAAAGCAAGATAGCCACTTAATGATGCCCAAGGGGAAATGCAAGGAAAGTCGAAAGAGAGAGACAGTGTAGAGGCGTTTCTATGCTAATGCTAGAAGCCTCAAAGCGAAAATGGGGGAGTTCGAGTGCATGGTTTTAAAGATAAACACAGACCTGGTGGAAGGGAAAGAACCAGTGGAATACAGTCGTCCCTGGATACAAACTCTATAGAAATAATGGGGATATCAAGGAAGGCATAGTGTCTATTAAACTAGGAACCATATAAAAAGCAAACTTGTCCACAGAATCCTTTTGGGTGATGATTCCAGGACCCAAAAGTAATTTAGTACTGGGGACATTCTACTGACCCCCTGACCAAAAAGCTCAGGGTGATTTATAGGTGGAGAAGATCCCAGGTTCAATCCCCAGCAGAAAAAAGCATCCAAAATGATCAGGGGGCTAGAGCAACTGCCCTATGAAGAGTGGTTAAAATGCTTACAGCTGTTTAACAGTGAAAGAAGGTCGTTAAGGACAGACATGATAGGTCTATAAAATTATGCATGGTATGGACAGCGTGGACAGGGAGAAGCTTTTCTCCCTCTCTCATAATACTAGAATGTGGGGTCATCTGCTGAAGCTGGACGGTGAGAGATTTAAAACAGATAACAGGAAGTATTTCTTCACATAACGCATTGTTAAATTGTGAAACTCCCTACCCCAAGATGTGATGATAACTGCCAACTTGGAAGGCTTTAAGAGAAGAAGAGTTGGCTTTCATATGCCAACTTTCTCTACCACTTAAGGCAAAATGAAACTGGCTTACAATCATTTTTGTTCCCCTCCCCACAACAGACACCCTGTGAGGTAGGTGGGGATGAGAGAGCTCTTCAGAGAACTGTGACTAGCCCAAGGTCACCCAGCTGGCTTCATGTGGGAGTGGACATGTTCTTGGAGAATAGGGCTATTAATGGCAACTAGTAAAAATGGATACTGGTCACAATGCAAACCTATTCTCTCCAGCATCAGAGGAGCATGCCTATTATATTAGGTGCTGTGGAACACAAGCAGGATAATGCTGCTGCAGTTGTCATTTGTGGGCTTCCTGGAGGTACCTGGTTCGGTAGAATGTCTTTTCTTATGTTTTTATGATATATGAGTTGGTCCTAAATTTCCTTCCACCCTCAGAGCCCATCCTTCCTTTCTGCCCTTGGGATCTATTAGAGGCTTCAAACATGGCAAAAGCTTTTTCCATAATCCCAGCATTTACACTATTTCCCTGCACACATGGTTAGGTTTGTCTGCAGAGGAAACCCTTTACAAGAGATTATATGGCTTCAGACCCTTTTATGGTCTGAGGTTGTCTTTGTGATATGAAATAAGAGAAAACCTCTTTTCCCAGACTAAGCAGTTATATGATTCTTCCTTATGTGGGGTTGTGGATTCTATTGAAAATTACCGCTCTGACTGAATTTCTTTCCACACAAGGAGTGTTTTGAAAAGGTGGCTCCGTTGTTGAAGATTGCCACTCTGATTAAATTTCTTTCCTCACACTGAGCATTCAAGTGGCTTCTCCCCTGTGTGGGTTCTTTGGTGCCGTTGAAGATGGCGACTGTGACTGAATCTCTTTCCACACACTGAGCATTCAAATGGCTTCTCCCCTGTGTGGGTTCTTTGGTGCTGTTGAAGATTGTCATTGTGACGGAATCTCTTTCCACACTCTGAACATTCAAAAGGCTTCTCCCCTGTGTGGGTTCTTAGATGCTTTTGAAGACTGCCACTGCGACTGAATCTCTTTCCACACTCTGAGCATTCAAATGGCTTCTCCCCTGTGTGGGTTCTTAGATGCGTTTGAAGACTGCCACTGTGACTGAATCTCTTTCCACACTCTGAGCATTCAAACGGCTTCTCCTCTGTGTGGGTTCTTAGATGCCGTTGAAGACTGCCACTCTGACTGAATCTCTTTCCACACTCTGAGCATTCAAACGGCTTCTCCCCTGTGTGAGTTCTTAGATGCTTTTGAAGATTGCCACTGTGACTGAATCTCTTTCCACACTCTGAACATTCAAAAGGCTTCTCCCCTGTGTGGGTTCTTAGATGCTCTTGAAGAAGGCTACTGCAACGCAATCTCTTTCCACACTCTGAGCATTCAAAAGGCTTCTCCCCTGTGTGGGTTCTTAGATGCTCTTGAAGAAGGCTACTGCAACGCAATCTCTTTCCACACTCTGAGCATTCAAACGGCTTCTCCCCTGTGTGGGTTCTTAGATGCCCTTGAAGACTCCCACTGTGACTGAATCTCTTTCCACACTCGGAGCATTCAAACGGCTTCTCCCCTGTGTGAGTTCGTAGGTGCTTTTGAAGATTGCCACTGCAACTGAATCTCTTTCCACACTCTGAACATTCAAAAGGCTTCTCCCCTGTGTGGGTTCTTAGATGCTCTTGAAGAAGTCTACTGCAACGAAATCTGTTTCCACACTCTGAGCATTCAAAAGGCTTCTCCGCTGAGTGGGTTCTTTGGTGCTTTTGAAGACTGCCACTGAGACTGAATCTCTTTCCACACTCTGAACATTCAAAAGGCTTCTCCCCTGTGTGGGTTCTAAGATGCTCTTGAAGATTGCCACTGCGACTGAATCTCTTTCCACACTCTGAGCATTCAAAAGGCTTTTCCCCTGTGTGGGTCCTTAGGTGCAGTTGAAGTTGGCCACTGCGACTGAATCTCTTTCCACACTCGGAGCATTCAAATCGCTTCTCCCCTGTGTGGGTTCTTAGGTGCTGTTGAAGATGGCCACTGCGAATGAATCTCTTTCCACACTCTGAGCATTCAAAAGGCCTCTCCCCAGTGTGGGTTCTTAGGTGCTGTCGAAGATGGCCACTGACACTGAATCTCTTTCCACACTCTGAGCATTCAAAAGGCTTCTCCCCTGTGTGGGTTCTTAGGTGCTGTTGAAGATGGCCACTGCGACTGAATCTCTTTCCACACTCTGAGCATTCATAACGCTTCTCCCCTGTGTGGGATCTTAGATGCTCTTGAAGACTGCCACTGTGACTGAATCTCTTTCCACACTTTGAGCATTCAAATGGCTTCTCCCATGTGTGGGTTCTTAGATGCGTTTGAAGACTGCCACTCTGACTGAATCTCTTTTCACACTCTGAGCATTTAAAAGGCTTCTCCGCTGTGTGGGTTCTTTGGTGCTTTTGAAGACCGCCACTGAGACTGAATCTCTTTCCACACTCTGAACATTTAAAAGGCTTCTCCCCTGTGTGGGTTCTTAGATGCTCTTGAAGACCACCACTGTGACTGAATCTCTTTCCACACTCTGAGCATTCAAAAGGCTTCTCCCCTGTGTGGGATCTTATATGCTCTGCAAGATGACTCCTCTGACTGAATCTCTTTCCACACTCTGAGCTTTCAAATGGCTTCTCCCCTGTGTGGGTTCTTAGATGCTCTTGAAGACTGCCACTCTGACTGAATCTCTTTCCACACTCTGAGCATTCAAAAGGCTTCTCCCCTGTGTGGGTTCTTAGGTGCTGTTGAAGATGGCCACTGCGACTGAATCTCTTTCCACACTGTGAGCACTGAAAACAGTTCTCCTTTGCATGCATTTGTTGGTGTACAAGGAGCTGTGATCTGTATCTGAAGTACTTTCCACACTGAAAGCATTTATGTGCCCTCATTAGACTATGTTTTGGGGAAAGTGCATTACTGTTTCTTCCATTAGAGAACATCTTTCCACTCTCTGAGCAGATCAACGGCTTCACTCCTGAATGAATCGTTTGGTGTAGAAAAAGGTCTGATTTCTGTGAGAAGCTCTTGCCACAGGCTGAGCAGGTAGAATGTTTCTCTCCTGCATTTGTTCTTTGATGTTTAAAAAGCTCTTCTCTGCAAAGGAAGCTCTTTCCACACTCCGAGCGTTGATGGGTCTTCTTTCCTTGGTGCATTTGCAAATGGATATCACACTGGGTTTGTTCTGAGAAGTTCATTCCACACTCCAAGCACTTATGTCCTTCCTCCACCATGTGGATTAGTTTAAGGAAATCCTGCCCTTGGCCAGGAATGGCTTTGTCCCTCTTCTCCACCAGATGACTCCCTTTCTGCCTCTTAGGTCTGCCTTGATTCTTGATGTTTCCTTTCTTATCTTCATTCTGGACTTTATCTGGTAATACCTGATGCGGTTCCTCATGGCCCCCATTCCACTGATCATCCGCTGCTGGAATAAAAAGAGATCCCATTAGCACCCACTCAAGCAAGTCTAACCTTCCCTTGAAATTAATTCACAGTGGGTAGCCGTGTTAGTCTGTCTGCAGTAGTAGAAAAGGGCAAGAGTCCAGGAGCACCTTAAAGACTAACAAAAATATTTTCTGGTAGGGTATGAGCTTTCGTGAGCCACAGCTTCCTTTGAAGTTTCATCCATGCTTAAACATTGCAGTGGCTTTTTCCTGCTGTACGTTGAAGTGTATTTTAACAGACACTTGAAAGGGACACAAAACGCTGCTGCATCAGAAAGGCTTCGTTTGCAGTTTAACAATTTATACAGCTCCTCACCTGAGTGAATTCTTTGATGTGAAGTAAGGGCTGGTTTCTGACTGAAGGTTTTTCCGCACTCCACGCAGGCATATGGTTTCTCTCCTGACGGAATTTACCTCTTAGAAACAACATTGAAGATCTTTCCAAAAGCCACATTTTTATTTTCCCTGGAGCAGATTCTCTGGTTAGCTCAAACCCCCTGCACAATGCAGGAAACCCACAACCACCTCCCCCCTCCACACCCCTAGTGACCAGAAGATGGCCAAGATTCCCTCCCCCTCATCATCTGCCTAAGGTCACAGAACCAGCACTGCTGACAGATGGCCATCTAACCACTTCTTAAAAACCTCCAGGGAAGGAGCGCTTACCACCTCCCGAGGAAGCCTGTTCCACTGAGGAACCGCTCTAACTGTTAGAAAATTCTTCCTAATGTCCAAACAGGAACTCTTTTGATTTAATTTAAACATGTTGGTTCTGGTCTGACCTTCTTGAGCAACAGAAAACAACTCGGCACCCTCCTCTATATGAGAGCCCTTCAAGTACTTGAACATGGTTATCATATCCCCTCTCAGTCTTCTCCTCTTCAAGCTAAACATACCCAGCTCCTTCAACCTTTCCTCATTGGACTTGGTCTCCAGACCCCTCACCATCTTTGTTGCCCTTCTCTGGACACGTTCCAGCTTGTCTACATCTTTCTTAAATTGTGGTGCCCAAAACTGAACACAGTACTCTAGCTGAGGTCTAACCAGAGCAGAGTAAAAATATTGTCGAAGGCTTTCACGGTCAGAGTACATTGGTTCTTTTAGGTTATCCGGGCTGTGTAACCGTGGTCTTGGAATTTTCTTTCCTGACGTTTCGCCAGCAACTGTGGCAGGCATCTTCTGTCCTTCAGTGTTACTACTCTGAAGATGCCTGCCACAGTTGCTGGCGAAACTTCAGGAAAGAAAATTCCAAGACCACGGTTACACAGCCCGGATAACATACAAGAACCAAAGAGCAGAGTAAAGCAATACCATCACTTCCCGTGATCTGGACACTATACTTCTGTTGATGCAGCCCAAGACTGCATTTGCCTTTTTAGTTACAGCAGGGGTGGGGAACGTCAGGCCCGGGGGCCGTTTAAGGCCCGCGAAATCGTTTGGTCTGGCCCTTCGTGGGTCCTGGCAGATCTCTAGTTCAGAAGGATCTAAGACTGGTGATCCGCAGACAGGAATAGCCTCTATTCAAGGCAGATGTGAGTTTGTTTTGCTAAGACACCTTTCCCCCCCCCCCTTGCAGAAGAGTCGTTAGCTATGGAGCTGCTAGGACCGCCCAAGAAACTGTGTTAACTCTTTCCCATCCAGGCCATGGAGAAACGTATTCCCAGTTGGATGCCTGCCTGCTTGCCACACCGGGGGGGGGGGTGTCATCTGGGGCAGCTGCCTGCTTGGGGCTTGGTTGGCTAATTGTTAAGTTGATAATTTTGTATGGCCCGCGAATGATGTTATAAATATCCAAATGGCCCCTGGCGGGAAAAAAGGTTCCCCACCCCTGAGTTACAGCATCACACTGCTGACTCATGTTCAGTGTTTGGTCTACTAAGACCCCAAGATCCTTTTCACACACACTACTGCTCAAACAAGTCTCCCCCATCCTATAATTATGCATTTGATTTTTCCTACCTAAATGCAGAACTTTACATTTGTCTTTGTTGAAGTGCATTTTATTAGTTCTAGCCCATTTTTCCAGCCTGTAAAAATCATCCTGCATCTTGGCTCTGTCTTCTACCGTATTTGCTACCCCTCCCAATTTAGTATCATCTGCAAATTTAATAAGCATCCCCTCTATTCTTTCATCCAAATCATTTATATAGACGTTGAACAACACAGGGCCCAGCACAGATCCCTGAGGAACTCCACTAGTCACTTCTCTCCAAGTGGACGAGGAACCATTAACTAGCACTCTTTGGGTACAATCTAGCAACCAGTGGCAGATCCATCTAATAATAATAGGATCTAACCAACTTGTCATCTAAAATACTATGTGGAACCTTATCAAAAGCCTTACTGAAATCTAGATAAACTATGTCTACAGCATTCCCCTGATCCAGCAAGGTAGTAACTTTCTCAAAAAAGGAGATAAGATTAGTCTGACACAACTTATTCTTGAGAAACCCAAATGTTTGTATTCTAAATATAACTCTGTTGGAGTTCTTTATATTTGCAGCCAAACATTACACATAGATGGCACTCTAATTATGACTACCTATGTTTTTGTTTTGATTAAGGTTCCTTTTTTAACATAGTGGTACTTCATTTTGATTGGTGTCATCCCGATGGCAGCCATTTGCACAAACAGCACCTACGAAAGAGCCTTACCCAGAGAGGCCACGCTCCCATAGTTCTCCCTCATGACATCCTTGTAAAGAGCTCTTTGGCCTGGATCCAGCAGGGCCCACTCTGCCTCAGTGAAATGCACGGCCACCTCCTCAAAGGAAACCGGAGACTGAAAGGAAAAGCAGATTCCCTCGTCAGAGATCAAGCCAGGCAGAGACGGCACTCTAGAAGGGGGCAATCTGGGAGGGTGCAGGATGGAAAACCTGGCATGGGTAAATGGAGTGGCGTTCAGGGCCTCTTTCACTCGAACACCCTAGCAGCAACTGGAAGAGAAACCCTCTTCCCCTCCCCCCGAGAAAGGAAGGGGGACTCAGGTGTCCCCAGCTCATCTTCCCTACCTGGACCAGAGGTGAAGCAGCAGCTTTCACAACTTCGCAAAGTTGACGGCTTAATAGCATCTCTCCACTGCCTGCGAGGGAGACAACGGAGGAAGGAAGAATGTTAGCCTAGACTTACTATTTCATTTACTTGTCCGAATCCTGCTTCACACACACCCATTTCCAAGGTGTGCCGTCAACTCACAGCTGACTTTTGGCGACCCCATACAGTTTTTCATGGCAAGAGACATGCAGAGGTGGTCTGCCGTTGCCTGCTTCTATCTCACCCTTGGTGTTCCTTGGAGGTTGCCCATTGAAATACTAACCGGGGCCATCCCTGCTTAGCTTCTGAGATCTGATGAGATCAGGCAAGCCTGGGGAGATCCAGGTCAGGGCATGTATTATGCATACTCAAGAAAATTCACAATGATTTTTTAGTAAATGGTGGGAGAAGTGGAAGAGAAGCACCAGAGACCCATGAGCCTTGGGCTACTCTTAAATGCTGCTGACAGTATTCAGACTTCTTTGAGACTTGACATTTGCCCTGTGAAATCTGGAGCTCAAAAACATGTCAGCAATTCCGCTGGATCATACTGAAGGCCATTCTCCCGATGAGTGGGGGGAAAAGAGGGGACAGAAATGAGGTTGCACAACACGGCTATGTCACATCAGTCCAAAAGACCAGACATGACTGATGCGAGAAAATCTAAGTTCGTTGTGTATGGACTTCTCTCTGCCTGCTTCACTTACCAGAAAGCAACCCAGAGAGATCTGGATAGAAAAGGACCTTGCATACAGAGAAACATTCTTACACAGTTATTCTTAAACAGCATTCAAGCCATATGAGCAGTAAATCAAACAGTTTTATTGAACTTACAAAAAGAATATGAAGCAAAGGAGAAAGCAATATTTAACATATTTAACACATTAAATATTTATTTATTTAACATATTAAATCTTTATATATATTTATTTAATATAAATATATTTATTTATCATATTAAATATTTAATATTTAATTTTAATTTAATATTTATATGGCAGCACTTTACAAACGTATACATACTGACAGACATACAGAGACAGAGGCCTTTGGGTCACTTCCAGAGAGAGAGAGACAGAGATGGCAACCATTCAAAGGGTCTGTGGTCTCTCCGTGGAAGGACAAAGAAAGGATATTTGGACTGTCCTTTTTATAAGCTGGATCATCAGGAGAGGGTCTCAAATGACCCCTCCCTGTCACATTCTTTAGGAAATGGGTTTTCACAAATCATGACTAAAATTGTTTAAAAATATCTTGTTCCATAATAATTCTTTCAGTGTCCGGGTCTGATATCTGATTGTCCTGTCCATCAGTCAATGTTCCAAAACAATAATCCTTCCTTAGGTGGACAGATAATTTGTTGTCTGTTTTAATGACCGTAGTGTTATAAACATAAATTTGGGGCATCTGATGTGCTGTGGGTGATTAACTGTTAGCAATGCAAATCTCCTGTTACTTTCTAAGGTCAGGGACCTAATGGAAAAGCTGGGGTCAGCTAAAAGGGCTGCTTTCTGAAAGTCAGGTTTTTGTGTGACTTACAGGTTATAATGTTAAGGTATGCATGTGGTTATTTTTGTTAACCCAAACTCATTTAATATAAGCTAATATGTTTAATATGAACTAATGTTCAATACATAAAAATTCTCGCGACAATGACTTTAGCACCTCTGAAAACTCTAGGGTAAAATCAATGTGCTCCCACAACATTTGCATCCAGGATTTTGGCTGGATGCGACATCAACGTCACATGAATCTGTCTAATACCCCTTCAGGTGAGTGACCATCACTACATCCTGTGACACCGAGTCCCACAAGCTCACTCTGCGTTCGGTGCAGACATATTTCCTTCCTCTACCCAACAACTTCACTATGTGCCCCAATCCCATCCAGCCACAAAGCACCCTTACCATGTGAGAGGGCATCTGGGGCATGCTCTTGGACCTCAGCCTGCTGCTCTGCCTCCAACAGACCTCCTTCTGCCTCAGAAAACGTTGCTTCCATCTTCAAGGATGATTCCGGCATCTGAAAGAAGAGCAAGGGAGACAGGTAAGGAAAGCATGGAACGGGCTGAGGAGATGGATCCTGCCCCTCTCCCAGAATCTTCACCCCTGCATCGACCAAAAGAGCTGCTTCAAGCACAGGGGCCAAAATCAAGGTTGGTGGTTTTCCCAGCCGAGTCAATTCTCTAGAGGTATTAATATCTGGCAGAGAAGCCTTAGGATAAAGTCGTTGCTTGAAGGGAGGGAAGGAAACCCCCTCACCTGCTCTGCCTGCCTCTTCTCCTCTGCCTGACTCAGGAGGAAACCTTCGGCCAGGGCCACTGCCTGGGAACTGGTCTCTGGCTCACATTCGCTGACCCAGCACTGCATTTCCTGGGGCAGGATGGTCAGGAACTGCTCCAGGATCACCAGGTCCAGCATCTGCTTCTTGGAGTGCCTCTCCGGCTTCAGCCAGTGCTTGCAAAGTCCATGAAGTTGGCTGCAAACCTCTCGGGGCCCATCGGCCTCATGGTAAAGGAACTGCCGGAAACGTTGACTCTGGACATCTGCTGTCCTCATTTCCTCAGGCAGGATCTCTGGCACAGTTCTTTCCCAGAATTCAGCACCACTCTCCGCTTTGACGGGATGGGGACCTCCCTTTGACCTCTTGTCAATTCGAGGTCCTTCTGGGTCCTGCTGTTCCATCTCCTTCCCCTTCTCTTGGGTAGCCTCTGTGGAAAGATGCCCTTACTCTCGTGGCTATGAAGAAAGAGAGGAAAATATATCAAAAAGACAGAAAGAGACCAAAAGAAAGCACACTTACATCACCTACCCTCTTGCCCCAGTAGGAGGAGCCTCATTGTCATCATTTGTGGATCAGGATTAATGTCATGGTGCTATATTATTTTCCATCTCAGGCTTTGAATCAGATGCCTGTTTGGTCCTCAGGAAAGTAAACACCTATTGTGGAAGCTATGAGCTTGGCCTCCCATGTCTGGGGATCAGACTGTCAAGGGGCAACAGCTCAAGGTCAACTGCAGCCCGGGACAAAAGGACTGGTGATGGCTTAACCATGTCAGATCTCTCCCTCAAGAGGCTCGAAGCATCAGGCAATAGCTCTGTCCAGCAGAGTGTGAGGGGCAGAGGTGTGTCTGACCTCCCTAGGGGAGGACAAAATGGATGCTGTGAGGAACAGGAGCAGGGGGAGGAGATGGGCAGGGGGTGGAGCACCGGCCAAAAGGCGCAGGAAATGGGGCAGCCAGTCAGCATGCATGATTCATCCCCTGTGATCACATCTGGGATGTCTTTCTAGGCCTCCCAACAACCACCATGGCTGAGAATTTATTTTTATTTACAAAATTCAGATCTTGCCTTTTTGCCCCCACAAAGGCCACCAATTCAGCTAACAAACAAAGCATACATTTTAAAATTTTCCTTATGTCTAATCTGCCTTGATTCCTGGGAATCTAGGTGGATTACACCAACTGAGTCTATACAATCAACAGAGTGGGACATTCAATAAACCAGTAATTAGGGTTTGGGTTGTAGAACCAACCAGAAATATAAAAAAACAGAGCAGAAGCAAAGCATAAATGTTAACACAACACAGTAAACAATGCAAAATTACAGTGTAGGATCCAACTTACAACAAGCTATACACAGTAGTATAGAACACAATTTCTAATGATTTGTCCAAGTAACTTTGTGAATCATTGTATTCAGTGCTACCCTAGTCCGGAAAATCAGGAGAGGGGGTGTCTTTCTGACCTCCTCAGACAGGCTGTTCCACAATTGGGGGGAGGGGGCACAACAGAGAAGTCACGTTCATGTTCAGTTGTTAATTTTGCCCATTTGCCAGTTGGCACCTGCAGAAGGCCCTCCTCAGGTGAGTGAAGCTGTCGTGGCAGAGTACAGGGGGAGAGACGGTCTCGCAGATATCAGAGTCCAAGTACCATGAATGGCTTTCTGTGTGACAGCCCAACCAAATAACCGGTGCTCCCCCTGACCAGGACGGCCCCGGCTAGCCTGATCTCTTCAGCGCTAACACAGACACAAATGATGCTGAGCCAATGCAGTGACTGCAGAGTGGGAATAACATGCCTGCTCCGTCCAGCTGCCGATAACAGTCAAACTGGGGCATTTGAACAAAAGGTAGTTTCTGAATTTATTTTGAAGAGAAACCAATGTGCAGTGCATTACAATCATCTACTCTCAATGTCACCATACCAGCGACCAGATCAGCCGTATCAAGGTAAGGGGCCATTTTTTTTCAGCTAGACTGAGTGTGAAGAAAGCCTTTTTTTGCAACTGCATTAACTCGCTCCTCTAGCAATAATGCTGGGGTCCAGTAAAACCCCGGGGCTGTTAGCTGTGCCAGCAAGGGTCAGCTGAACCCCAACAAAAGGGGGCCGCATAATATCCTTCCAGACCTCCGCCTTCCCAAGCAGCCTTTCTTCTGCCATTCCTGGACTTAGATTTAGCTGGTTCACCCTTGGCTATTGAACCACAGCCACCAGGCAGCAGCAGGGTTTCCAGGGCAAGAGACGAGCAGAGGCGGTCTGCCATCACCTGCACACAGGCCCCGGGGCTTCCTGGGGCGGAGGGGGTGTCTCCCAACCAAGGACTATCCAGGCTGGACCCTGCTGCGCTTCGTAAGTCCAGTGAGGTCGGGGCCATCCTGGGCCACGCGGGTCAGGGATCCCTGTTTTTGTAGCAGACAAACGACTTTTGGAAACGATGTACAACGAATCTCCCCCCACCCCCCCCCCACCCCACCCCCGAGAACCCTCGTGAGAGCAGCAGAGATGGGGAAGCTCATCCCACTCCCCTCCAGGGACTTACTCGTGAGTAGACCGCCCCAGGATCCCGCTGCAGGGCTTTCGCCTACCCATGCAGCATCTCTGAAGCCCCTCCCCGTCCTCCTTCGCAATTCGGTGGCGTTTCCGCTTCCGCCCCCTTGCTCGGCCGCTCTAGCAAACAGCTCCGTCAGTTTAACCCCTTCGGTGCTGCAGAGGAGAGGAAGGGAGGAAGGGCCTCCTGCTCTTTGCAATGAGGATCGGCGGCCAGAGCCGGGTGCTGGGAGCGCATACTCCTGGAGAACTGGCCAGAGGGCAAAGGCTGGCCAGCTGCTGCTCCTCAGCCTCCCAAGGCTCCAGCCACTAAGCGCTGGTCGCCATTGATAAGGTTGCAGGGGCTGTCATCTCCACCCTAGAACACATCTGGGGGTCCCCGGGGCTTTCAGTCCCCTTGGGGGGCTGTCATCCCCACCTCAAAATGGTTTAGAAACCTTACTGGGAAATCCATTCCACGTTTTCTTTGCAACTCTTTTTGTGCCGTAATGTCTTTCAATGGAGTCAATGCAAGTCAACCAACACTCTCCTCTCCCATTATCTTCAATGGACTGTGCAGCCTCTCCCATGACTTCCAATGGGCTGACTTGTCATTTGTTTTAGTACACCCCATGGGCAAGTGTGGTTTGCCTGATTCTCCTTGGGCAATCATGCTTTCTCTACGGGCAATCGCTGTCCTTAGTTTTTGGGATTCTCCGTTGGCAAGTGTGGTTTCCCTGTTTCTCTATGGGCAATCGTGCACTCCCTATGGGCAATCGCTGTCCTTTGTTTTAGTATGTCCTCCGAACCACATCAGTCTCCAGGAAGCGATCCAATTGGCATTTTGATTTGAGAACTAGGAACATGTTACAGGAACGCAGATTTCCAGTGCAACCCTAAAACCACTTTCCTGGGAGTCAGCCCCATCTAGGCCCGAGGAGGGATCCGAGGAGACCTGCTCCGGATCGCTTGGCGTGATTTTGCTCGATTTTGCGTTTATTTTCTTTTTCCCATCTCAGCCCTGCCGTTGTCTTGAGATGACTGAACACCCAGGGGATCCCCCAGAAGCGCCACCCTGCGTGGAGTTACTCCCGAGCAATCCCACTCAGCTGCACGGGGCGCGCTGAGCGGCAGCCTGGCCGGAATCCGCTCCCTCCACCCGGCTCTGGCCGCAGATTCCTCATTGCAAAGAGCAGGAGGCCCTTCCTCCCTTCCTTTCTCTCCTCTGCAGCACCGAAGGGGTTAAGCCGACTGAGCTGTTTGCTAGAGCGGCCGAGCGAGGTGGGCGGAAGCGGAAAGGCTCCTTGGGGGAGGAGGGAGGCTCGGCCACCGAGTTGCGAAGGAGGACGGGGAGGGGCTTCAGAGATGCTGCATGGGTAGGCGAAAGGCCTGCAGCGGGATCCTGGGACTACGGCCTACTCACGAGTAAGTCCCTGGAGGGGAGTGGGATGAGCTTCCCCATCTCTGCTGCTCTCACGAGGGGGGGGGGGATTCATTGTACATCGTTTTCAAGTATAGTTTGTCTGCTACAAAAAAACAGGGAGCCCTGACCCGTGTGGCCCAGGATGGCCCCGACCTCACTGGACTGCCGAAGCTCAGCAGGGTCCAGCCTGCATAGTCCTTGGGTGGGAGACCCCCCCCCTCCGCCCCAGGAAACCCCAGGGTCTCTGTACATGTGCAGAGGCAGGCGATGGCAGAGCGCCTCTGCTCGCCTATGGCCTTGGGAGCCCCGCTGCTGCCTGGTGGCTGTGGTTCAATAGCCAAGGGTGAACCAACTGAATCTAAGTCCAGGAATGACAGAAGAAATGCTGCTTGGGAAGGTGGAGGTCTGGAAGGATATTATGCTGCCCCCTTTTGTTGGGGTTCAACGGACCCTTGCTGGCCCAGCTAACAGCCTCGGAGTTTTACTGGACCCCAACATTATTGCTAGAGGAGCGAGTTAATGCAGTTGCCAAAAAAAAAAAAAAAAGGCTTTCTTCCAACTCAGCCTAGCTGGAAAAAAATGGCCCCTTACCTTGATACGGCTGATCTGGTCGCTGGCATGGTGACATTGAGACTAGATGATTGTAATGCACTGCACATTGGTTTCTCTTCAAAATAAATTCAGAAACTACCTTTTGTTCAGAACGCCCCAGTTCAACTGTTATCGGCAGCTGGACGGAGCAGGCATGTTATTCCCACTCTGCAGTCACTGCATTGGCTCAGCATCAATTATGTCTGTGTTAGAGCTGAAGAGATCAGGCTAGCCGGGGCCATCCAGGTCAGGGGGAGCACCGGTTATTTGGTTTGGCTGTCACACAGAAAGCCATTCATGGTACTTGGACTCTGATATCTGCGAGACCGTCTCTCCCCCTGTACTCTGCCACGACAGCTTCACTCACCTGAGCAGGGCCTTCTGCAGGTGCCAACTGGCAAATGGGCAAAATTAACAACTGAACATGAACCTGACTTCTCTGTTGTGGCCCCCCGCCCCCATTGTGGAACAGCCTGTCTGAGGAGGTCAGAAAGACACCCACTCTCCTGATTTTCCGGACTAGGGTA
Organism: Euleptes europaea; assembly: GCF_029931775.1. NCBI lineage: Eukaryota > Metazoa > Chordata > Lepidosauria > Squamata > Sphaerodactylidae > Euleptes > Euleptes europaea. The sequence goes on from NC_079316.1 coordinate 4,904,099, forward strand.
GCACTGAATACAATGATTCACAAAGTTACTTGGACAAATCATTAGAAATTGTGTTCTATACTACTGTGTATAGCTTGTTGTAAGTTGGATCCTACACTGTAATTTTGCATTGTTTACTGTGTTGTGTTAACATTTATGCTTTGCTTCTGCTCTGTTTTTTTATATTTCTGGTTGGGTCTACAACCCAAACCCTAATTACTGGTTTATTGAATGTCCCACTCTGTTGATTGTATAGACTCAGTTGGTGTAATCCACCTGGACTCCCAGGAAGCAAGGCGGTTTAGACATAAGGAAATTTTTTAAAATGTATGCTTTGTTTGTTAGCTGAATTGGTGGCCTTTGTGGGGGCAGAAAGGCAAGATGTGAATTTTGTACATAAAAATAAATTCTCAGCCATGGTGGTTGTTGGGAGGCCTAGAAAGACATCCCAGATGTGATCACAGGGGATGAATCATGCATGCTGACTGGCTGCCCCATTTCCTGCGCCTTTTGGCCGGTGCTCCACCCCCTGCCCATCTCCTCCCCCTGCTCCTGTTCCTCCCAGCATCCATTTTGTCCTCCCCTAGGGAGGTCAGACACACCTCTGCCCCTCACACTCTGCTGGACAGAGCTATTGCCTGATGCTTCGAGCCTCTTGAGGGAGAGATCTGACATGGTTAATCCGTCACCAGTCCTTTTGTCCCGGGCTGCAGTTGACCTTGAGCTGTTGCCCCTTGACAGTCTGATCCCCAGACATGGGAGGCCAAGCTCATAGCTTCCACAATAGGTGTTTACTTTCCTGAGGACCAAACAGGCATCTGATTCAAAGCCTGAGATGGAAAATAATATAGCACCATGACATTAATCCTGATCCACAAATGATGACAATGAGGCTCCTTCTGATCTACTGGGGCAAGAGGGTAGGTGATGTAAGTGTGCTTTCTTTTGGTCTCTTTCTGCCTTTTTGATATATTTTCCTCTCTTTCTTCATAGCCACGAGAGTAAGGGCATCTTTCCACAGAGGCTACCCAAGAGAAGGGGAAGGAGATGGAACAGCAGGACCCAGAAGGACCTCGAATTGACAAGAGGTCAAAGGGAGGTCCCCATCCCGTGAAAGTGGAGAGTGGTGCTGAATTCTGGGAAAGAGCTGTGCCAGAGATCCTGCCTGAGGAAATGAGGACAGCAGATGTCCAGAGTCAACGTTTCCGGCAGTTCCTTTACCATGAGGCCGATGGGCCCCGAGAGGTTTGCAGCCAGCTTCATGGACTTTGCAAGCACTGGCTGAAGCCGGAGAGGCACTCCAAGAAGCAGATGCTGGACCTGGTGATCCTGGAGCAGTTCCTGACCATCCTGCCCCAGGAAATGCAGTGCTGGGTCAGCGAATGTGAGCCAGAGACCAGTTCCCAGGCGGTGGCCCTGGCTGAAGGTTTCCTCCTGAGTCAGGCAGAGGAGAAGAGGCAGGCAGAGCAGGTGAGGGGGTTTCCTTCCCTCCCTTCAAGCAACGACTTTATCCTAAGGCTTCTCTGCCAGATATTAATACCTCTAGAGAATTGACTCGGCTGGGAAAACCACCAACCTTGATTCTGGCCCCTGTGCTTGAAGCAGCTCTGTTGGTCGATGCAGGGGTGAAGATTCTGGGAGAGGGGCAGGATCCGTCTTCTCAGCCCGTTCCATGCTTTCCTTACCTGTCTCCCTTGCTGTTCTTTCAGATGCCGGAATCATCCTTGAAGATGGAAGCAAAGTTTTCTGAGGCAGGAGGAGGTCTGTCGGAGGCAGGGCAGCAGGCTGAGGTCCAAGAGCATGCCCCAGATGCCCTCTCACATGGTAAGGGTGCTTTGTGGCTGGATGGGATTGGGGCACGAAGTGAAGTTGTTGGGTAGAGAAAGGAAATACGTCTGCACCCAACGCAGAGTGAGCTTGTGGGACTCGGTGTCACAGGATGTAGTGATGGTCGCTCACTTCAAGGGGCATTAGACAGATTCATATCACGTTGATGTTGCATCCAGCCTAAATCCTGGATGCAAATGTTGTGGGAACCCATTGATTTTACCTTAGAGTTTTCAGATGTGCTAAAGTCATGTCTGGGTTTTTGGACTGATGTGACATAGCCGTGTTGTGCAACCTCATTTCTCTCCCTTCTTTTCCCCCCACCAGTGCCAACTCATCGGGAGAATGGCCTTTAGTATCATCTAGCAGGATTGCTGACATGTTTTTGAGCTCCAGATTTCACAGGGCAAATTTCAATTCTCAAAGAAGTCTGAATAGTGTCAGCGGCATTTAAGAGTAGCCCAAGGCTCATGGGTCTCTGGTGCTTCTCTTCCACTTCTCCCACCATTTACTAAAAAATCATTGTGAATTTTCTTGAGTATGCATAATACATGCCCTGACCTGGATATCCCCAGGCTAGCTTGATCTCGTCAGATCTCAGAAGCTAAGCAGGGATGGCCCCGGTTAGTATTTCAATGGGCAACCTCCAAGGAACACCAAGGGTGTGACATAGAGGCAGGCAACGGCAGACCACCTCTGAATGTCTCTTGCCATGAAAAACTGTATGGGGTTGCCAAAGGTCAGCTGTGAGTTGACGGCACACACACACAAAAAGAATACATCCACCCTGGAAATGGGTGTGTGTGAAGCAGGATTCTGACAAGTAAATGAAACAGTAAGTAACATTCTTCCTTCCTCCGTTGTCTCCCTTGCAGGCAGTGGAGAGATGCTATTAAGCCGTCAACTTTGCGGAGTTGTTAAAGCCGCTGCTTCACCTCTGGTCCAGGTAGGGGAAATGAGCGGGGACCACCTGAGTCCCCCTTCCTTTCTCGGGGGGAGGGGAAGAGGGTTGCTCCTGCAGTTGCTGCTAGGGTGTTCAAGTGAAAGAGGCCCTGAACACCACTCCATTTACCCATGCCAGGCTTTCCATCCTGCACCCTCCCAGAGTGCTGTCTCTGCCTGGCTTGATCTCTGACGAGGGAATCTGCTTTTTCAGTCTCCGGTTTCCTTTGAGGAAGTGGCCGTGCATTTCACTGAGGCAGAGTGGGCCCTGCTGGATCCAGGCCAAAGAGCTCTTTACAAGGAAGTCATGAGGGAGAACTATGGGAGCGTGGCCTGTCTGGGTAAGGCTTTTTCGTAGTTGCTGTATGTGCAAATGGCTGCCCTCGGGATGACACCAATCAACATGAAGTATCACAGTGTTAAAAAAGGAACCTTAATCAAAACCAAAACATATGTAGCCATAATTAGAGTGCCATATATGTGTAATGTTTGGCTGCAAATATAAAGAAGTCCAACAGAGTTATATGTAGAATACAAACATTGATAAGGTCACAGAACAATTTTGCAATTTGAACAAAGAACAGGATAAAAGACGGACTTCTAGAAGTTATCCGTTTCGTCCTCAGACTTCTTCAGTTCCATCTGAATTCTGCCATGTACCTACTTAAATAAAAAAGATGTGTATGGTTGTGCAGTTTTGTATATACATATGTTGTTGGGTATCATGCTCTCACAAGTAAGCTCAGTACACATAGAACGTTTTGAATATGTGACTACCGCTGCCATAATTTTATATGCAAAATATTGAAAAACGTCTTTGATTCCGAACATGACTGAACGGACTAATAAACTATTTGATTTTGCCTCAATGTCAAAGTTAACACATTTGATGAAAAGAAACACAGTAGATGACTTTAAGCTGAAATGGCAACCACTATATGATACATTTTCATCTGCTTTAAACTCATCCCTTTGTTTTTTTTTAAAGGCCATAATTTAGAACATCAAACACTCAGTACCTGAAGATTATAGTTTTAGCTCACGGACAGAATAAAGGGCACAAACCTATAATAACGTAATAGTTTTTATTTGATTAGCAATCTTTTAGCGCTCTTAATTTTTATGCAATAAATTATATTTTGTAGGAGAACAGCACATCAATTCTGGCACTATTTAGAAATCAGTATTAGAATCTAAGGTGAGATTAGAGTAGATTATGGTCATATGCTTGTATTATCATGTTGAAGCTTGGACACAGACATATTTCTTAACTCAGTTTTTTTCTTTCCCTTTTCCCTATTTCTTTTTTCTGTATCCCAATATAGAAAATAAAAATTATTTTTAAAAAATTGTACAACCATAATAACAATTATCAAAATATACATGTTATTAAGGTAAGAACACTTCTTGTGTCCCTTTATAAAATGTATACTTTGGTAATTGTTAGTATGTTTGTGTAATTTTGTATATACGTATGTTTTTTTTTTAAGTAAGCTCATGGCAGAATTCAGATGGAACTGAAGAGGTCTGCGGATGAATCGGATTACTTCTAGAAGACTGTCTTTTGTTGCTGTTCTTTGCTTTATTGTCTGCCTTGCAAAATTGTTCTGCGACCTTATAGATGGTTTTGAGTCCTGCCCAGCCACTTGCTTCCCTCTGGGAGCCTCGAGGTGAAGGTGTGGCAGCAAAAGTGATATTCTCCATGGCCGAGTAGAGTGACCCAAGCCACCTGGCTGGCCCCGGGGCACCTGAGGCCAGTGTTGTGGCCATCACCCAAGCCAGTGTCCTTACCTGAGGTCAAAGTGGGACTGAGAGGGCCTCAGGAAAACTCTGGAAGGGACCACCTCCTAATTGCTCAGTTGCCAACCATTACAACACAGTTGTCCCCCAGATGGAATTACAGTCATCCCCTCCGACTGTGATCTGGAATGCATCTGTCCCTCTTACACTGGATAGTGGGCTTTTATCTTTAATGTAATCTGGAGAACCGGGTTCGACTCCCCACTCCTCCACCTGAAGCCTACTGGGTGACCTTGGGCCAGTCACAGTTGTCTCAGAACTCTCTCAGCCCACGCAGAAGCAGACAATGGCAAACCACATGATACCTACCTCCCAAGGTGCCTGTTGTGGGGAAGAGAAAGGAATGTGATTTGTCAGCCACTTTGAGACTTGAGGGTAGGAAAAAGCAGGGTGTAAAAACCTTCTCAAAGTACCTAAAAGTTAAGCTGAAAATTATAACAAAATACTGATATTGCTTATTTTACAATGTACACCAAATTCAAAACACTCGGCCTTAAATATATTGGATGATCAAGAATACATTAAAATAGTTGCTAATTTTCCAACATAGTTGATGATAAAAAAATCAATGTAAATGACCAATAAACAACCGAAATGTGTTTCGGCCTATGTGGCCTTCTTCAGTGGTTACACATACATTTACATATTTTAGAAACACATCCAGAAATAGATATACATATAAAGGTATGCTGTAAAGTGATGGCCTGAATTGGGGGGCGGGGGAAAGAAAAGAAAAAAAAAGAATTTTTCTCATCACGCATCAATATATCTTCATTAGACAGAATTACAAGTACAAACCTCTTCTTCTCGTTTGACCAGCAGCTCAGTTGGGAGAGGAGGAAGGTCTGATGAAGGAAATGCACACCCGTTAATGAACAGTGAAAAAGAGCAAGAGTCCACTAGCACTTTAAAGACAAACAAAATTTCTAGCTGGGTCTGAGCTTTTGTGAGATGGGTATCTGAATAAGTGAGGTGTGGCTCACGAAATCTCATACCCTGCCAGAAATTGTGTTAGTCTCTAAGGTGCTACTGGACTCTTGCTCTTTTCTACTGCTATTGACAGACTAACATGGCTAGCTATTGTGATCTATCTCCATTAATGAGCAGTGCCTGATGGGTGGCTTGGCTTGTTGCATAGGTGCTGACTGGACCTCTTCCTTTCTTCCAGGATCACATGTAGAGGAGACGCTTGGGGGATTCCAGGGATTTTGTTTGGAAGAAGTCAAGAATGAAGACTCCAAAGGAAACTATGGAGAAGAACCACAGAGGCAGGAGGGAAGCCACACAAACAGGAGGGATAAGCCGATTCCGTCTCAAGTAGGGGGCTTCCGTGAAATCCCAGTCCACGAAGAAAGGTCAACCAAAACAAGAAGGAACGAAGGCCTTTATGCTAACCAGAGAATCTGCTCCAGGGAAAATGAAAATGTGGCTTTTGGAAAGATCTTCAGTGTTGTTTCTAAGAGGCAAATTCCATCAGGAGAGAAACCATATTCCTGCGTGGAGTGTGGAAAAACCTTCAGTCGGAAACCAGCCCTTACTTCACATCAAAGAATTCACTTAGGTGAGGAGCTGTATAAATCGTTAAACTGCAAATGAAGCCTTTCTGATGCAGCAAGATTTTGTGTCCCTTTCAAGTGTCTGTTAATATACACTTCAACGTACAGCAGGAAAAAGCCAGTGCGATGTTTTGAGCATGGATGAAACTTCAAGGAAAGGTTAGACTTGCTTAAGTGGGTGCTAATGGGTTCTCTCTTTTTATTCCAGCAGGGGATGATCAGTGGAATGGGGGCCATGAGGAACCGCATCAGGTATTACCAGATAAAGTCCAGAATGAAGATAAGAAGGGAAACATCAAGAATCAAGGCAGACCTAAGAGGCAGAAAGGGAGTCATATGGTGGAGAAGAGGGACAAAGCCATTCCTGGCCAAGGGCAGGATTTCCGTAAACTAATCCACATGGTGGAGGAAGCATATAAATGCTTGGAGTGTGGAATGAACTTCTCAGCTGAAAGCCAACATGATATCCATTTGCAAATGCACCGAGGAAAGAAGACCCATCAATGTTTCGAGTGTGGAAAGAGATTCAGTTGCAGAGGCAATCTTCAAACGCATCTAAGAACCCACACAGGGGAGAAGCCATTTGAATGCTCAGAGTGTGGAAAGAGATTCAGTTGCAGATGCAATCTTCAAACGCATCTAAGAACCCACACAGGGGAGAAGCCATTTGAATGCTCAGAGTGTGGAAAGAGATTCTTTCAGAGGGGCAGTCTTCAAACGCATCTAAGAACCCACACAGGGGAGAAGCCATTTGAATGCTCAGAGTGTGGAAAGAGATTCTTTCAGAGGGGCAGTCTTCAAGACCATCTAAGAACCCACACAGGAGAGAAGCTGTTTGAATGCTCAGAGTGTGGAAAGAGATTCAGTCAGAGTGGCAGTCTTCAAACGCATCTAAGAACCCACACAGGGGAGAAGCCATTTGAATGCTCCGAGTGTAGAAAGAGATTCAGTCGCAGTGACGGTCTTCAAGGGCATCTAAGAACCCACACAGGAGAGAAGCCGTTTGAATGCTCAGAGTGTGGAAAGAGATTCAGTCACAGTGGCAATCTTCAAAAGCATCTAAGAACTCACACAGGGGAGAAGCCATTTGAATGCTCAGAGTGTGGAAAGAGATTCAGTCGCAGTGGCAGTCTTCAAGAGCATCTAAGAACTCACACAGGGGAGAAGCCTTTTGAATGCTCCGAGTGTGGAAAGAGATTCAGTTCCAGTGGCAGTCTTCAAAAGCATCTAAGAACTCACACAGGGGAGAAGCCATTTGAATGCTCAGTGTGTGGAAAGAGATTCAGTCACAGTGGCCATCTTCAAGAGCATCTAAGAACTCACACAGGGGAGAAGCCATTTGAATGCTCAGAGTGTGGAAAGAGATTCAGTCACAGTGGCCATCTTCAAAAGCATCTAAGAACTCACACAGGGGAGAAGCCATTCCAATGCTCAGAGTGTGGAGAGAGATTTAGTCAGAGTGGCAATCTTCAACAGCACCTAAGAACCCACACAAAGGAGCCATCTTTTGAAAACTCTCTGTGTGTGGAAAGAAATTCAGTCAGAGCGGCAATTTTCAATAGAATCCAAAACCCCACGTAAGGAAGAATCATCTAACTGCTTAGTCTGGGAAAAGAGCTTTTCTCTCATTTCATACCACAAAGACAACCTCAGACCATAGAAGGGTCTGAAGCCATGTAATCTCTTGTAAAGGGTTTCCTCTGCAGACAAACCTAACCATGTGTGGAGGGAAATAGTGTAAATGCTGGGACTATGGAAAAAGCTTTTGCCATGTTTGAAGTCTCTAATAGATCCCAAGGGCAGAAAGGAAGGATGGGCTTTGCGGGTGGAAGGAAATTTAAGACCAACTCATATATCATAAAAATATAAGAAAAGACATTCTGGTGAACCTGGTGCCTCCAGGAAGCCCACAAACAAGACAACTGCAGAAGCATTATACTGCTAGTGTTCCACAGCACCTAATATAATAGGCATGCCCCTCTGATGCTGGAGAGTATAGGTATGCATCATGACCAGTATCCATTTGTACTAGTTGCCATTAATAGCCCTATCCTCCATGAACATGTCCACTCCCACATGAAGCCAGCTTGGTGACCTTGGGCTAGTCACAGTTCTCTTAAGAGCTCTCTCATCCCAACCTACCTCACAGGGTGTCTGTTGTGGGGAGGGGAACAAAAATGAGTGTAAGCCAGATTGATTTTGCCTTAAGTGGTAGAGAAAGTTGGCATATGAAAACCAACTCTTCTTCTTCTTCTCTTAAAGCCTTCCAGGTTGGAAGTTATCATCACATCTTGGGACAGGGAGTTTCACAATTTAACAATGCGTTTTGTGAAGAAATAGTTCCTGTTATCTGTTTTAAATCTCTCACCGTCCAGCTTCAGCAGATGACGCCACATTCTAGTATTATGAGACAGGGAGAAAAGCTTCTCTCTGTCCACGCTCTCCATACCATGCATAATTTTATAGACCTATCATGTCTGTCCTTAACGGCCTTCTTTTCCTGTTAAACAGCCGTAAGCATTTTAACCACTCTTCATAGGGCAGTTGCTCTAGCCCCCTGATCATTTTGGTTGCTTTTTCCTACTGGGGATTGAACCTGGGATCTTCTCCACCTCTAGATCACCCTGAGCTTTTTGGTCAGGGGGTCAGTAAAATGTCCCCAGTGCTAAATTACCTTTGGGGCCTGGAATCATCACCCAGAAGGATTCTGTGGACGAGTCTGCTTTTTAAATGGTTCCTAGTTTAATAGACACTATGCCTTCCTTGATATCCCTGTCATTTCTATAGAGTTTGTATCCAGGGACGACCGTATTCCACTGGTTCTTTCCATTCCACCAGGTCTGTGTTTATCTTTAAACCCATGCACTCTAACTCCCCCGTTTTCGCTTGGAGGCTTCTAGCATTAGCACAGAAACACCTCTACACAGTCTCTTTCTTTCGACTTGCCTTGCATTTCTCCTTGGGCATCATTAAGCGGCTATCTTGCTTTACTTTACCATCTTCTTTCATGACTACCTTATTCCTGTGTGGGCAATCAGAAGCAATTCTCCCTTTGTCCATTGACGAGTCTGCCCAAACCGGATGCTTCTCAGCTCCTGTTGGCTTTCTCCTTCAGCATTGAGGAATCTAAGCAGAGGAGAAACTTCATAAATGTTCAGCGTTTGGCAAGAGTTTGAGGAAGAGATCTGACCTTCACATTCCTCAGAGAATCCTCATAAGTTGGTTCTGATGAGGATGTTCGAACGCCCAGGTGCTGGAGGCTCAGCAAGTAGTTACACAAAGAAGGGCCTTTTTAGCAGTTGCCCTCCTCTGTGAAACTTGCTATTTTAGGTATCTGCCAGCTGAACTCTTTCTGACATCTGCAAAACTGGCAAAAACATTTCTATTTTCCAGGGAGAAGCTGGGGTCACCTGCTGAAGCTGGAGGGTGAGAGATTCAAAACCATTAAATGGGTGCATTTCTTCACACAACACATAGTTAAATTGTGTAAATCCTTGCCCCAGGATGTGGTGGTGGCTGCCAACTTGGGAGGATTTAAGAGGGGAGTGGACATGTTCATGGAGGAGGGGGTATTCATGGCTACTAGTAAAAATGGATACTAGTCATGATGCATACCTGTTCTCTCCAGGATCAGAGGAGCATGCCTATTATATTAGGTGCTTTGGAACACAGGCAGGGTAATGCTGCTGCAGTTGGTCTTGTTTGCGGGTTTCCTAGAGGCATTTGGTTGGCCACTGTGTGAACAGACTGCTGGATTTGATGGGCCTAGGTCTGATCCAGCATGGCCTTATGTTCAAATCCTATGATGAAATAGACAAGTTGAGGGTAGCAGATATCTACAGCCTCTTTGCTACAGGAATAAACCTAGTGTAAAAAGCCAGCATCCTTAATTTAAAACCATTTTTATCTGACAAGGAGTTCTAGAGAGGCACCCCGAAACGCTAATTCCTTCCCAGTGCAAGAAGAGATTAAGAAAAGGGTTATATACATTACATTCAAATTTTCTCACTGTGTTGCTGTTTATCACAACCCAATTTGAGTTATAACTGAGTTAATGCATTCAGAAGAGAAGAAATGAGGAGAAGAAAAGAAGACAGGACAAGAAAGGCAGGTGGGGAAAGAGTTTTCATTTTTTTTAAAGTGTCAGTAGAGATATAATTTCCTAATTGCAGTTTAAGACCATAATCCAATTAAAATTGGAGAAGAAATTAGCAGAATATGCTATAATGGCAAAACTGCTGCACCCACCACCCTGTGTCAGAATTGCCAAGGTACCCGCAGGCTCAAAAAAGGTTGGGGTCGCCTGCCATAATCAGAGACAAAAAGCCTCTGAATACCCCGTGCCAGGAGGCATCATCTGGGGAAGGCCTTGGCTCCTGTGTCCAGTTTATGAAACAGGATGCTGGACAAAACAGACCACTGGTCGGATCCAGCAGGGCTTTTATTAATACTGGTATGCTCTAGTTCCAAATGGGGTTTTTGTTCTGGGGACAATTTGCCCCTCTTCCAGGCTCACCTTAGTTTACGTCTTGTTCCACACCACAGATCCTGCCATGAATACCCAACTACGTTTCAGTAGGGACAAGGCAAATGTAGTGCAGAAAAGGTGTAAAGTGTTCCGATTGCCTCACAGTTATTATCAGTAAACTAGCTTTTAAGACACAAGTGCAGACACTCAACCTCAGGAACATGATAGTCCAGGGTGTCAAAGAGCTCCAACCAGTCTCCACCAGTTGAGCTGCTTTGGTTAGGTCAAAAGTTTCCCAAAATATTAAACGCCAGGTTTCCACCCCAAGTTTAATTCAGTAGCTGCCACCAACTCTGGGCCAAAAGGTAAGCCTCCAGGCATGGGGTCCAGAGTAACCCCTGCCAAGCTTCAAAAGTTAAGTGTAACGCTTACCCTACAAGGTAGAAGCCTGCCAGGGAAAGATTACACTCCAAAAAATGTCTTAGGTTTTTGGTAGGTGGTTTTTACACTCAAACAAGGCACTTAGAATTTAGGCTTGGAATCTCAAAATCACAGACACAAGCCATTTAAAGGCTAACTATTTATTTATAAGATTCAAGCTGGTTTACAGGAAAGAAAAAGTCATGAAGTGTTAAGCAAGAAAATAATAAACTATTTAGCATAGCTAGCTAATACATTCAAAAGCCTTTTTGGTTCAAAAGGATTGGCAAAGGTTTCTTGCATCAGGTTTATAGTTACCAACTTCCCAAAGATGCTTCCAGCATTCAAGTTTCAAAAGATTGTCCAAAGGTTTCTCCAAGCAGGTCAGCTTGACCAGAGTTTCCCCGTAGGGCCAAAATCAAATGGGTTGTGATGCAGCCAGCACAGCCTTCCTGCTGTGCACCCCAAAGCGTGCATAGTTTGTTTAGGGTTGGTCTGTCCTTATATTCGTTTTCTCAAAAGGATGAGCTCATAGAAACCAATCGAGAAAACGAAAGCACTTAGCTGGTAATTAATTGCTTGGTCCGAAATGCTGACTCCTTAAGTGATGTGTTCAGGTGAGGAAGCTTACAGAACTACCTGCACCTGGACATTGTCATGATGGCTGACCAATTAGTTACTATGGCAATGCCCGGCCTTGCATTCCAAAAAGGGGAAAGGTTTAATGAGAAGCAGCTGGGGATTACCTTACTCCCTCCACAGAAGCAGTTTTCAAAAGGGAACTTATTTTTCTGGTCTAAAATCCCAATAACACAAAATCTATAGGCCTCCCAGGCCTGAACCAAGGAAATAACACACTCCAAGAATTTGAGGGACCTCAACTTCTTGACACGGGTCGCCAACCGTTTTGGGTCTGAGGGCACCATTGGAATTCTGGTACAGTGTGGTGGGCACAGCCACGAAATGGCTGCCACTGTAAGCCCTTGGCCCAATATGAACCAGAAACCACATCAGAGACAGTCAGGTCCAAAGAAGCTGGTCTTTACTGGTCAAATAGGTTAACAGAGCATATAAGAAAGGGTGACAGCAATGAGGCCTGCTGGCCTAGGCTTGGTAATATAAAAGCATAGAAAAAGGCAAGAGATTACAAAACACAAACAGTGCTGTGATTCCCCCAGCTTCAAACGGGTTTAGGAATTCATAACAGTCCTTGAGTCTGGGCAGTGGGAAATGAAACCAACTGAGATACAGAAACTGAGATACAGGCCTGACAGCCACAACCTACATTCAGTCACACAGTGATGATCCTTGTGTCGTGATGGCAGCTGTTGCCAAAGCAACATTTTTTAAAAAATCTGTACGGCTGGGAGAAATCCTGATCTTGCACCACCCACTTACTAAAAACACTTGGCGGGCACGAGGAAAGATGTTGGTGGGCACCATGGTACCCTTGGGCACCTGTTGGGGACCTCTGTCCTTGTCAATAAAGGATGTCATTGTCATCATCAGTTTATTATATATAGCAGTACTTCTTTATAACCTGTGAAGGATGTAGTTCAAATAGGCTACGCTCTTGACGTACTGTGCCTATCCCTCCCAATTTTTACAACCAGTTGGACTCCAGAAATAGAGAAAAAGGTTTTAAAAAACGCTTTATTCAAAGAAAGGTGAAGCCAGGGTTATAACCACCCGGATTCCAATGCACACCCACCCTCTCAGGTCTTTTATACAATGGTCACAAAACGATCTCATGTTTACCAAGTCCACTTTCTTTTAGCCTTATTTGGCTATTATAAGCACACAAACGTCAAATCATCGAGTTGGAAGGGACCACCAGGGTCATGTAGTCTAACCCCCTGCTCAATGCAGGAAATTCACAACTACCTCCCCCCACCCTTGATGTGCTCCCCGATTCCCATAGAATGCGATAAAGAATGAGGGAAGGAGGTGGGTTTGAACTTACAGCCAATTATATTGATCAATACACCTCGCGCCCCGAACAAAGCGGCGCGGGCGGGAGGGAATACCCCCCCCCCCGATTGACATCCGTGGCTCCACTTGGAGAAGAGGGGATGCTGAACGGGCGGTCGGCTCGCGGTTCGCCCTAGACGCGCCTGCTGCCTTGGAATCAGCGGCGAGCGCCCAGGCGGGCTAGCGGGGAAGCCAGCGCCATTGTTTTCACAGAGTTCGGGAAGGCAGCACAGAGGCACGGAACGAACTAAAGGTTACCTAAACTATTTGAACATAATAAATTAATATTTCACGGGGGTTTCTGGTAGCAAACGAAATAAGGAGAAGCAAGCCGGTTTCTCTTTCTATACCCACTAACGACTCCAAAACGAAACCTGGCTTTTTGCCAAGCTGTGGTGCAGTTTGAATTTTTTTGCCTAGCTGACTCTGACAGACTCTGAGAGACATTGAGCAGACATGCAGATGTTGAGTTGGCAATGAAATACTGATGGATTGCTTCTTTTTTGTGCGCTAATGCCTCTCCAGGACTGATCTCTCAATGCAAACAGTTCCAATTGATGAGATTCTCTGAACTGATGGTGTAAGACTGCTATCCCCCCTCCCCTCATCTCTCTTTTGGATTATAAATACAGCTTTCCTGAGTGTCTCAATGGGAGATAAAGAAGAAAGAAACAAGAAAGAAAAGCATCCTAAAGCCCTCATTAAAGATCCAAAATACCTCCAGACTCAACTACCCATACAACCAAAAAGAAGATCTTCTGTCACTAGTCCAGCTATTTCACCAGATACTTCTCCAGTAATAGGATCAACCTCATTGGCAAAAATGACCAAAAAACCTGATGCCACTTTGAACTCTCTACAAGAACTTTTAACTAAAACACTTCAGGAAGTGATATCAGTAAAAACTGAACTGGCTGAAGTTAAAAAAGATGTGGGAGAAGTAAAATCTGAAGTGGTATCAATGAAGCAAGATATGGACTTTGTTAAACAAGGCCTTAACCAGAATACTGCTGCCATCTCAACACTACAGGATTCTATTTCAGCCCTAACATTAAAGCAGGATAAGTTGGATGCTAAACAACAAAAACAATCAAAGGAAAGTAAAGAAACCAGAAAAAAAGGTTGACACCTTAGAACTGTCGTTGGAGGCAAGCCAAGAGCGTGAAGAAAGACGCGATGACCACGCAGCAATGTTAGAACTGAAGATAAAAGAAAGTTGGGTTCATATACGCAGTCTTAAGGAACGGTTGGAGGGCTCTGACCTGAAAGAGTACCTGAAAGTGCTCTTGGCTGATTTTTTACAGGAAGAAGAAACAATAGTGGAAGGCATGATAATTACAGCTTATAGAGTCAACTCTGCTTTTGCATCCAGGAATAAAGTTCCACGGGATTGTTTGGTACAGTTTTTTTCCAGATCTCATCGGGACCTAATACTGAATAAACACTACAATAATCCTTTAACAATAGAAGGTTCACCAGTGAGATTAATGAAGGAGATCCCAGGAAGACTACTGAGAAAAAGAAAAGATTTTGCAGAGTTTGTGGCAAGGCTGAGACATAATGGAATACAACATAGATGGGAATATCCTCAAGGAGTTTCATTTATATTCAAGTTCACAGAGATGAAGAGATTCAAGGTCACAGATGTTGCCAAAGCCGATCAGTTTTTGCGAAGATATGAAGGAGACTTAAGCAAACCACCACAATCAACCAAAGAAGCGGCTGACAAGAAACTCACAGAGGAAGAAAAGGCAGCAGAAGCTTCAGGAGGGAAACCATTGATGGAAGAGGATGACACCGACTGAACTATAATGATGGGCAAAACACAAGAGGAATAGGGGGAGGAGGGGGTGGGAGTACTATAATTCGAGGGGAAACTTTATAAAAATGGGTTATTATTAATTATTAAAATGATTAAAATTTTATCATGGAATGTTAATGGTTTGAATTCTCCAAATAAGAGGAGGAAAATATTTTACCATCTACAAAAATCCAAAGCTAACATTGTTTGCTTACAGGAAACACATATGCTAATAAAGGAGGTTACAAGGTTGGAACAAAATAAATTGGGTAAACTATTTACATCATGTAATGAAAAGAAAAAAATTAACGGAATAGCTATGTATATTCCTTTAATATTTGAACCGAGGATATTGTATAAAGATGTTGAAGGAAGGATTTTGATGGTGGAGATTTTGTGTGGTGTCCAAAAAGTAATACTAGTTGGTATTTATGCACCTAATAATAATCAGAAATTATTTTATATGGATCTAACATCAATATTGGATGAATATGCTACTGAAAATATGATATGGATGGGGGATTTTAATGGGGTAATAGAACCTCGACTAGATAGATCAGCGAAGAAAAAACAGGGGAAATCTGAAGGTAAATTACCTGGTATTTTTAATCATTTAACAGATCAATGGGAAATGTTTGATGCATGGAGACTGAAAAATGGTAACAAAAAGGGATATACTTTTTATTCCTCAAGACATAGCTCTCATTCGAGAATAGATATGTTATGGTTATCCAAAGATGTTACAGGTAAATTGAATGGCCTTGAAATCTTACCTAAAGTATTATCAGATCATTGTCAGGCCGGTATCTCAGTTGATATGTTTACTTTTGTTTTCCCACTGACCAGACTCAAGGACTGTTGTGCATACCGAACTCCGTTTGAAGCTCTGGGAACTCAGAAGCTCTGGGAACTCAGCTCTGTTTGTGATTTGTAATCTCTTGTCTTTTCCTATGCTTTTATATTGAAAAGCTCAAGCCAGCATGTTTTCCGTCTGCATTCGTTCCCACGCAAGATAATCTGCGACCGCGGAAGTAGTTTCGTGGCTAAATTTTGGAGGGCTTTCCTCAAGTTGGTGGGGGTGGAGCAAGGGTTGTCAAGTGCTTACCATCCCCAGATGGATGGGCAAACTGAACGGGTTAATGCTGTACTGGAATGTTATTTACGAAGTTATGTCAATTACCACCAAGATGACTGGGTAGAACTGTTGCCTTTTGCAGCATATGCTTACAATAATGCTGTCCATCAATCTACAGGGTTCAGCCCTTTCTATGCTGTGTACGGTCAGGACTTCGGTCCTATTGCCTCTGTACAGGTACCAGAGGGGGAGAGGGATCCCGATGTAGCCTCTTGGGCACATGCCCTCCGCACCACATGGCCCTGGCTGGTGAGCAACCTAGATAGAGCCAAGCGCAGGTATAAGGTGCAAGCTGATAAACATCGTTCCCCCAGCAAGGATTTCCAAGTTGGTGAATTGGTGTATCTTTCCACTAAAAACCTGCGGTCTACTTGACCTTGCCACAAACTCAGTGCCAAGTACATTGGACCGTATCCCATTGCCCGGATCATTAACCCTGTCACTGTGGAACTGACTCTCCCCAAAACCTTGAGGCGTATCCACCCAGTCTTTCATGTCAGCCTTCTTAAACCTCATGTCGCCTTTTCGAAATGGCACCCAGAACCGCCTCCCGAGCAGCCCGTGATGGTGGGGGGGGGGAGGAACATTTTGAAGTGTCAAAGATCCTAGATTCACATATACGGCATTGTTCCCTGCAATACTTAATTCGCTGGAAGCACTTCCCCCTGCCTACGATGAGTGGGTGCGTGCACAGGACGTCTCCGCCCCACACTTAGTGAACGCCTTTCACACCGCCTACCCGGACAAGCCGCCCCCCTTGCAAGATGGGAGGGGGCCTTAAGGGGGGCAGAATGTCAGGCCGGTATCTCAGTTGATATGTTTACTTTCGTTTTCCCACTGACCAGACTCAAGGACTGTTGTGCATACTGAACTCCGTTTGAAGCTCTGGGAACTCAGCTCTGTTTGTGATTTGTAATCTCTTGTTTTTTCCTATGCTTTTATATTGCCAAGCTCAAGCCAGCAAGCCTCATTGCTGTCGCCTTCTTCTATGCTCTGTTAACCTATTTGACCAGTAAAAACCAGCTTCTTTGGACCTGACTGTCTCTGATGTGGTTTGTGGTTCGATTGGGCCAAGGGCTTACAATCATAATGCATTGATGTTGCAAATGAATATGGGAATTAAGAGAAACAAATCTTGGAGTATTAATGAATATTTATTAAAAAATAAGAAGATAACAGACAAAATAAAATTAGAAACACAACATTATTTTCAGAAAAACGCAGATAAAGGAACTCCAGAAGATATTGTTTGGGATGCAGGGAAGGCAGTAATTAGAGGTATTTTAATACAACAAAATTCAAGGTGGTACAGAGAGAAAGAGTTGAAAAAGAAAAAAATATTGGAGGAAATTAAACAGGCAGAAATACAATTAAGAAAAATACAAAATAAATCACTTAAACAAGAACAGATTGATAAAATAAAAAATTTGCAACAACAATATGAAATTTTAATAACTAGATATAGAAAAAAAATATTGTATAACAGGCAAAGATTTTTTGAACATTCAAATAAACCAGGTAAAATGTTAGCATGGCAGCTTAAACGCAAAGAGAGGAAAACACCTATACTGAAAATAAGGAAGAATGGCAAAGTTTTATCAGATAAACAAAAAATTATAGAAACGTTTATAGATTATTATTCGAATCTTTATACACAAGGAATAGTATCAGAAAAAGAAAGTTATTTAACACAATTTGAATGGGATAAAATATCACAGGAATATAAGGAATTGTTAGATGCTGAAATTACAATAGAGGAATTAAAATTAGCAATAAATAAAAGTAAATTAAATAAAGCACCAGGAGAAGATGGATTTACAGCTTTTTATTACAAAGTTTTTGTAGATCAACTCTCACCATACTTATTGAGAGTGATGAATAATTGTATACAGGGAGGATCTATTCCAAATACCTGGAAAAAAGAAAATATAATTTTAATTCCTAAAGTAAACTCTGATTCGATGGAAGTAAAAAACTACAGACCAATATCATTATTGAATAACAACTATAAATTGTTTGTAACAATCCTAGCAAATAGATTGAAGAAGGTATTAAGCATTATTATACATGAAGATCAAGCAGGATTCCTTCCAGGGAGATTAATTAGCCAAAATGTTAGAGTAGTGTTAGATCTTTTAGAATATGCAGAATTTGATACTACATCTTTTGCAATGATATTTTTAGATGCAGAAAAAGCGTTTGACAATGTGAATTGAAAATTTATGAGAAAAGTGTTAGAATATATGGATTTTGACAAAAAATTTCAAAGGGTTATTGGAAATATCTATACTTGTCAAACTGCTAGGTTATTAATTAATGGGGAACTATCCTCACAATTTGAAATACAAAAGGGCACCAGGCAAGGTTGTCCTCTTTCACCTTTGCTGTTTATTATTATATTAGAAGTTTTGATGAGAAAAATTAGAAACAATGTAGAGATTGTAGGTTACAAAATAGGGAGAAATCATTATAAGGTTAAGGCATACGCGGATGATTTAGTCTGTTTTTTAACTGATCCTATTACTCAGATTGTTGAATGGAATAAAATGATTGAGGTTTATGGAAAGCTAGCAGGTTTTAAAATAAATAAAAATAAAACCAAAATACTGGTTAAAAATATTACATCATTGCAGCAGCAAGAATTGGCGGGAATTACGGGTTTTGCTATTGAGCACAAAGTAAAATATTTGGGAATATGGCTGACTTCAAATAATTTAAATTTATTTAAAAATAACTATGATAAAATATGGCAGCAAATAAATACAGATTTAAAAAATTGGGGGGAAATACCCTTATTGTTATGGGGTAGAATATCGGTAATTAAAATGATGGTATTACCCAAGATGCTTTTTTATTTCAAAATTTACCGATTATTAAGGGATTTAAAAAATTTAAAATTTGGAAAAAATATATTTTAAAATTTTTGTGGGGAAAAGGAAAACACAGAATAGCGTATAATAATTTGATTCAATTAAGAGAAACAGGAGGATTAGGATTACCAGATTTACAACAATATTATGAGGCTTCCTGTTTCCTCTGGTTAAAAACTTGGATTAAGTTAGAAAATTTTCGATTATTAGAGTTAGAAGGTCACAATCTTCGTTTTGGCTGGCATGCATATCTATGGTATGAGAAGGATAAGGTAAATAGGGATTTTAAAATTAATATTATTAGAGCTGGGTTATTCCAAATTTGGAAAAAATATAAGATTTTAGAAAATAGAACTTTGGGATGGATTAACCCAACAAAAGCTTATATGAGAAGGGGAATACAGTTAAATTTAGATATAGAGATGTATAGGAATATTATTGAGTGGAAAGAGGGTAAATGGGTTTTAAAAAGTGGAGAAGAACTAAAGATAAAAGATTGGTTTGTATATTATAGGTTACAAGACATTTTTAATAAAGATAATCAACTCGGATTTAATAAAAATAAATCCGAGTTAGAAAAAATATTAGATAAAGGAAATAAGGGAATGATTGGTAGAATGCATAAACTATTGATTACAATTAATTTAGAGCAAGAAAGAATTAAACCAGTCATGATTAAATGGATGAAGGACTTAGGATTTAATACAGATCTGGATAAGTGGGAAAATTTATGGAAAAGGGAATTTAAATTTACAATAACCAATGAAATTAGAGAAAATTTATACAAAATGTTTTATAGATGGCATATAACCCCAGATATGATATCTAAGATGAATAGCCGAGACAAAGGAATATGTTGGAAATGCGGGAAAGAAAGAGGAATTTATATGCATGTATGGTGGACGTGCAAAAAAATTAAAAACTTTTGGAAAAAAATAGTGAAAGAAACAAACAATTTGATTAATAGTAAAGTGAAAAGGAAACCATTATTTTGTTTGTTGGGTATTCCACCAAACAATATCTATGATAGGGATAGGATTATTTGCCAGTATAGTTTTGCTGCTGCAAGAATTGTAATAGCTAAAGTATGGAAACAAACAAACCTCTAATTACAGACTGGAGAGAGAAATTATGGTTATATATGAGGATGGTTAGACTAACGGAATTTTTGTATGGAAACGATATGGAAGAATTTAAACAAACATGGTTTAAGGCCACCTCATATTGGGATAAGATGGCAAAAATGGATTTTATGACGTTATTTAGTGAGATATAGAAAAATAACTTTTTTTCTTAATAAAATCAAATATTACATAATTGGTAAATAAAACTACCAGACACTTCTTCAGAAGTCTGGTGATGGGTCACTTTTTCGGTGGGTGTGGGGGAAAGGGTATTATTGGATACTTAGATTGATGATGATTGTATTGAATATGCTGTACAAAGACCCTTTTATAATTCTTTTTTTTAAAATATTACTGTATTTTATATTTTTTCTTTTTTCTTTATATTGTATGCTTTGTTAAAAATTTAATAAAAACTATATATATATATATAAAATACACCATAGCTGGGCAAAAGCAGGATCTGAAGCCTACGCGGAGTAAGATCCAATCTCACACCGAGGCAGGGCAACAGCAAAAGATTATATAGACTTTTCACATTCCAACAGAAGATACTTTTTCTGAACAGGCAATCCTAGCTTTGCCAGAGCGCGTGCGTGTATGCTCTTTGCAACATTTATGAATAGAGCCTATTCCAGTGATGGCGAACGTTTTAGAGACCGAGTGCCCAAACTGCAACCCAAAACCCACTTATTTATCGCAAAGTGCCAACACTGCAATTTAACCTGAATACTGAGGTTTTCATGTAGAAAAAACAACTCATACATTAACATCTTTTGTCTTAAAAAAAACCCACTGTCTCCGTGAAAAGTTTGCATACACCTCTAGGCATTACCTCTCGGAAGAGCCCAAACATGCCTCTCAGGTAGCTTGATCCTATGCATGCCCACACCCTAAGCATGCATAGGACCACAGCCTCCTTATGCTCAAGTCTCCAGCAAAGCAGCCTTTCTGAATGGGGATTTGAGCTCTGATCTGGAGAACCGAGTTTGATTCCCCACTCCTCCACATGAGTGGCAGACTCTAATCTGGTGAACCAGGTTGGTTTCCCCATTCCTACACACGAAGCCAGCTGGGTGACCTTGGGCTAGTCACAGCTCTCTTTGAGCTCTCTCAGCCCCACCTACCTCACAGATTGTGGGGAGGGGGAGGGAAGGTGATTGTAAGCTAGTTTGAGACTCCCTTAAGTGGTAGAGAAAGTCAGCATACAAAAACAAAGGCCATTTATGGTTTTGCCTTGGATTCAGCGCTCTTTATATGCCCATTTTCCTCATCCAGTTTCTCATAACTCAACAATAAGCCCCCGTGCAGAGGTTTGAGAATTTGGATGGGGAAAACGTGCATCTAGAGAGCAGCGAATCCAAGGCAAAACTTCCCATGCATCAATGGCCCAACTCTTCTTCTGAGGCGAGGAAGCAGACGCACTGCAGAGGCTCAGAGGCACTCAGGCCACGTTGCAGGGCCACTTCCCTGGGAGCCGGGCGGGCGCTCCTCCTCTCCGCAGACCGGCTGCTCCCCGCGTCCTCCCCCCCTCCTCTCGCTCCCAGGCCGCTCAGCGGCGCCTGTTTGCCACCTTCCGTGCCTCGCTGCCGCCTGCGCGGACTCGGAAGTGCCAAGGGAGGCGCACTTGGCTGCAGCCAGCAGTGCTGACAGATGCAACTGCCCAGCCGAGCCTCCCCGCTTGGAGCGCCGCCACCGCCGGGGATGGCTGGGATGGAGCGTGTAATGCCTGAAATCATTATATTCTATGGGAAATGTATTCTTTGATTTGAAATATATTCTTTGTAATCAATAAAGTATAATCGGCGCTTATGAATATGCCAGACTCAGCATATAGAAGAGTTGGCATCTATTATAAAGTCACACCAAGCACGTATATGTTAAAGGCCTTGAGTATAAGAGGCCCAGCTTTGCTTGTTAGAAGTTAATTAGAGAAGCTATAGATGATCTTAGTATGCTCTCATAAGCTGACCTCCCCCCCTTCCCTCATCGGGCCAGCTAGGAAAACTCCCTTAGTTAGCCTTGGAGATGCCAGGGTCCAAGATAAGAACTTCAGTAGCTTAGGATCAAACAGAGAAGCACCTGACACTGGTAGGTCTTCTCTGCTCATTAGAGAGCATTAGATCGCCACTTTCTCTGCAACGCCTTCAATGCTGTTATAGGCTATTCTAATTTAGGGGTCCCAAGAATTGGGCAATTGGGTCTTACGTGTGTATTACGCCTCTGTAACCACCCATTATCGAAGTCTATATTCATGCTTGCAACCCTTTGATGTGGGTGTGAATTGCCCTGCGCTGCAGGCAATTTTCACCAGGCTTTTTGCGTATTGGCCAATAAACAAACTGCTTTGAATCTTCAACTTCCGACTGTTTTATTGTGATTGAATATTGATACAATAAGACCAGCTTATCAAGCGCTGGAGGATTTAGGGGCTGGACTGCTTCCCTTTAGGATTGCCAAGGGCCGACCCCGGAGATGGTCTCTTCCTCGGCTTGCTAAGTGGGGTTGTTTTTTTTTGGGGGGGGGTGCTCCGCAAGTTACCCGCAAGTGCCCACAGAGAGGGCTCTGAGTGCGCATTCTGACACGCATGCCATAGATTTGCCAACACGGATCTATGATATACCGTAGAGTCTGCCACCCCAGACTGATCTCCAGATTACAAAGATCAGCTCCCCTGGAGAAAATGGCAGTGTCAGAGGGAGGAATCTTAGATATACCATCACGCCCAGGAGAAATGGATGTCCCTTCCCAAGTATTGCTCCCCCACCCTCTCAAATCTCCAGGGATTTTCCAAGCTAGAGTTGGCAACCATAGCAGGAACAGACAGGCCCCATCCAGACTGGATGTTGGCAACCTTAATTCATAGTGATGTGGTGGTTTATCTGATGGTTTTATCTCTGCCACCTAATAATAATTTAGTGCTGCAAAGTCATAACTGACTTATGGCCACCCCTCAAGGCAAGAGATGAGCGGAGGCGGTTTGCCATTGCCTGACTCCGCACAGCAGCCCTGGTCTTCCTACCTTGCATCTCAGAAGAAAGACACAGGAAACAATAGGAAAAGGAGTTTGGGCAGGAGACTAGGGGGTCTTTCCTGCCCGACAGGGAGGGGTTTGACACAACAGGCACGTCGCCTAGACCTGACCGTTTCCCTCGCGGGAGGACAAAAATACATGTCCAAGGCTCATTCAGCACGTTCCCAAACAGTGCATAACATTCAGCCGTCTCTCATACATACAGAAGGGATACCACCCCCCTTTCCTTCCCCCTCTTCTCAAGTTCTACTCTACTCACCGGGAATCACAATGTGGTGGTGTGATGTCCCTCGAGCCTGGTGGAGCCAACCTCCTTTGGGCCGGCGTTCAGTGGCGCTCCTCTGGGACTGCCTCTCTGGGGAAAGACTGGGTTCCCCCAAACAAAGGAGTTCAGTGCGCGCTGGGAATTCCCCATCGAGGTTTCTCCAGGGAGCTGCCGCTTGAAAGCTGACGGCTCTAAACTCGAGCCTGTCTAAACTCGAGCCTGACAGGATTTTTAGAGCATAGCCATCAGGCGTGTGGTTCTCATCTGTTTGGGCGGCAATGAAGTGCTCCCCCCATTGTCGTAGAGTCCAATGAGCAAGCAGGGCAAGGAGGCTGGTTTGAGCTTACGGCTTGCTTTACTGGCCAAGGAATCATATCTGGGTGAGCCAGGATCCAGAGAACTTGCTCCGCGATCCTGTCACACCGAGGGAGGGACAATGCAAGGTTTTATAGACATTTGACATTCCAATACAACAATGATACATTTACTTAACATCCGGTGTTAGCTTGCCAATGCAACGTCATTAGTTTCTTTGGCGCCTGCGTGAGCCTTGCTACATTAATGAATGGAGCTTGTCTCCTTGAGAAAGCTCACAGTGTCCTGAAGGGGAGGGGGGGCAACGCTGGAGCGTTCCTTATCAGACATTGGAATGTGTGTGCGCCTGGTGCTGACTTGAAGTGTATGCAAGGGAAGGGGGGGCACTGGCTTAGCTTCTATCAGCTAATGGCTTTTGCGAGTCAGGGGCTTATGCGTGTAGCTCGCAAGCAGCTTCTGCGTGTATGTCTGAATGCAGTTACTCCGGCACAACACTGCAAAGTCGCAACTGACTTATGGCCACCCCTCAAGGCAAGAGATGAGTGGAGGCGGTTTGCCATTGCCTGACTCCGTACTGCTATATATAATAAACTGATGATGACAAAGACATCCTTTATTGACAAGAACAGAGGTCCCCAACAGGTGCCACCGACATCTTTCCTCATGCCCGCCAAGTGTTTCCTCATGCCCGCTAAGTGTTTTTAGTAAGTGGGTGGTGCAAGATCAGGATTTCACCCAGCAGTACAGATTTTTTTAAAAAATGTTGCTTTGGCAACAGCTGCCACCACGACACAAGGATCAGCACTGTGTGACTGAATGTAGGTTGTGGCAGCCATTTTGTGGCTGTGCCCACCACACTCCATCCTATCAGTGACCCCTTTAATAAATGGCAAGAATACCTTTCCTATGGGAGACTGTTTTTCCTGAGTTTTCTGATTCTTGTTTGGTTTCATGGCCCTTCTGATTTCATTCTTGGAATAGCCGTTTGCTAGCAGTGCGTGATTTAGATGATTAGTTTTCTTCCTTGAGAAACTGTGGTTCACAGATCCGTCTTGCACGGTCCATTAATGTTTTGATTATTCCTCTTTTCTGTCGGGGGTGGTGGTTGGAGTTTTTGTGTAAGTAGCGATCTGTGTGAGTTGGTTTCCGGTAGACCTTGTGACCTAACTGAGAGTTTGTTTTACGGATGACGAGGGTATCAAGAAATGGGAGTTTACCCGACATTTATTAAAGGAGTCACTGATAGGATGGAGAAACTTTTGAAAAAACATAACCTACAAACAGTGTTTATATCCACCAAGAAAATACAACAAATGCTACGATCAGCAAAAGACAAAAGAGACCCCCTCACCTCTGCAGGAGTATATCGTATACCTTGCAGCTGTGGACAAGTTTACATCGGGACAACAAAACGCAGCATACAAACAAGGATAAAAGAACATGAAAGATACTGCAGACTTGGCCAACCTGAGAAATCAGCAGTGGCTGAACATGGACTGACACAAACAGGACACAGGGTCTTATTCCAAGACACTGAAAGACTGGACAATTCTACCAACTATTTTGTCAAATTGCACAGAGAAGCCATTGAAATTCATAAACATCAGCACAATTTTAACAGAAAAGAAGAGAGTTTAAGAATGAATAAGGCTTGGCTTCCTGTCCTGAAAACCTCCAGACTAACAAAGACTACAGTCAACAATAGCCATGCAGATTAGCTTTGGATTTCACACATTAACAAATGACTTCAGGATACAATGGTTCCATATTAACATACCACACCCTCATTAGCACATTATCTTGATACTTACAGGACAAGGTGTCATGGGCCCTGCCTTCGGAGCTGAGGACCCGGAGGACTCTGAAGCTGAAGTGGAGGAACAGGTTGCCTCTGGGCCTTCAGTACCTCCATTGCAGTCAGTAGTACAGGAGCCTGAAACAACTCAGCAGGAACCACAGCTAGGCAGAGAGATGGAACAACGGCAGACAGAAGCTACTCGTCCCCCAACTCCTGCAGTGGAAGCTGAGAATGGCAGCCCTCCAAGCTCACCTGAACCTGATAGGCATATCAGGACTCGCCAGCGTATAGTTTTGCAGGGTAGGCGAAGGAGTGCTCGCCTGGAAAGCCTAAGCAGACAGAGAACTGGTGCTGAGTCGTTGCAGGATGAAGCCTAGCTTGGAAGTGCACTGACTGATAAAGGCAGTGCAGGCACGCTTTCACTTTGCGGAAGCAATTGTGCAATTTCCCTGCCTTCTTGCTACTGCTATGAGTGATCTTTCCGGCTGTTGACTCCTGCCTGTTTTGACGACGCCTCTGAATACTGACCTTGGGAGATAGCAAAATCTTTGTTGCCTGCTCCGAAAGGGGCTAGATACCTCCCGCACGTCTGAGGACTGCGGGCACCACCCAGCCCTTGGCCTACGCCGGCACACAATGATTAGCACATTACCTTTGATACTTTTTGCAGGACAATGATTCAGCTCAAACCCAACCCCTTTCTGACTATATATTACTCTTCCTACACACTTGACACTGAGAGACACTGTCCTTCAGTGTTACTCCTCTGAAGATGCCTGCCACAGCTGCTGGCGAAATGTCAGGAAAGAAAATACCAAGACCACGGTTACACAGCCCGGATAACCTACAAGAACCAATGAACTCTGACAGTGAAAGCCTTCGACAACATATACCTACCATAATAAAAACATAACCACTAACAGTGCGCTATAATATAACCTCACATACTTTACCAGGGTGTAATTAAAACATTTAATTTCATTACGAGTTCATCTAATATGAAAAATATACTGCTCCTTACTAACAGCCTTATTATAATAATAGTAATCTTACAATCATAATATTTATGCTCTATCTTTATCTCGTATTTTACCGCCCCTGTACCTCAACAATTTTTACGTGTTATCCCTGGAGGTGATTAATTATCTCAGAGACCTACACATAGACATCCTCTCTGATAACTTGCTTTTACAAAACAAGATCCTTAAAGAACAAAAGAAAAAGAAAAACTACTCTGTTTTCTTGCAATTTAGAGAAGCCATTACCAAAAATATAAGTAATACAATTCCCATCTTTTAAAATTCTTCACTACTTCTTTTGTTCACCAGATTTGTCAGTTTTGCCGTTACAGCATATTCTGTTAATTTGCTTCTCCAATTTTAATTGGATTATGGTCTTAAACGGCTATTAGGAAATTATATCTGTACTGGCACTTTAAAAAAATGAATACTCTTTCCCCCCCTTCCTTTCTTGTCCTGTCTTTTCTTCTCTTTTTAATGCATAAACTCAGTTATATCTCAAATTAGGTTTTTGATAAACATAGCAACAGAGTGAGAAAATTTGAATGTATTGTATGTAACCCTTTTATATCTTTTCCTGGACTGGGGAGGAATTAGGGTTTCGGGGTGCCTCTCTAGAACTCCTTGTCAGATAAAAATGGTTTTCAATTAAGGATGCTGGCTATTTACACTAGGTTTATTCCTGTAGCAAAGAGGCTGTAGATATCTGTGTCGAGGAGACCCGGTCTGCTCTCCAGCAGGCCTGTTCCTCTTTAGTTCAAAGTCACCAAATGTTTTCCTAAGAAAACCCAAACTTCCCACTTGGCTTCAGGATTCCCCCAAAAGCACAATGTAGGTAGATTCTGCCACAAGCTCTTAGTTCCAAAAAGCTAGCTTTCCCAGCTAGTTTCCCAAAAGTCAAAAGAGGCAAAAACCGTCCCTGCAGAGTAGAGCTTCTGCCAAGGGAGGCTTGTTGCCAGAAAACACTAAGGTAGGTAGTTTTCACATACACTCGCTCTCACGCCGGTACTCAGATTTAGCCCTGAGCCCCAGAACAGTTTCTCAGACTTCAATATAAAGTCTATAAGTTTATTTTAATAACATGTGCTCGTTACAGAAAAGGAAAGTATTTGTGAGGCAGGTAGCATAAAACAAGAAATCTTAGCAATCTCTAACTTCACAGTAATTCTTAAGTTTCAGGCAAAACAGGCAAAGTTTCCAAGAGAGTTACAAAGGCAAGGCTTTAGTTGATTTATAGTTACCAAGAACAAGGTTTGGTCCTAACACGCAGAGTGTCAGTCCTTCATGGTTGTCAAAAGGTGATGATAGCTCGGGGACATGGCCAGCATGTTCCCCCCCCTTAAGCTTCATGGTTGTTTTTTCAGAACAGGGTTCATATGTATCTCTCCAATCTCGTCAGGTGGTGGCCATTCCCCCAATCGGATCGTTGAGAACGCAGTAAGCTTGTAAGATATTTGGCATGACACCTCTAGGCATTTTGAAGTTAAGGATGAATTTGCATTTCTGCAGCAATGCAAAACATCTGGCTTCTTTCAGGCGCCAGCGATTCCAGGCTTGCGTTGAACAGATATCTGATTTACAATAGGAAGGCTTGCTTTGAAATTCACACATTACTCTAAACTGAAGTGACTTCTCACGGGAATGGAATTGGGTTCCCACGGGAAAGGTTTGCGAGAGAGCTGATGCGGTCATCAGCTCCCAGAGTCTTGATATCAAAACACTGAAGGTCGCAGACTGAACCAATGTTTGGTGACCAGAAGAAGAGCAAGGCTGCTTTTCTTCACAATCTGCTACCCTCAACTTGTCTATTTCATCATAGGATTTGAACATAAGGCCATGCTGGATCAGATCTAGGCCCATCAAGTCCAGCTGTCTGTTCACACAGCGGCCAACCAAATGCCTCTAGGAAGCCCACAAACAAGACAACTGCAGCAGCATTATCCTGCCTGTGTTCCAAAGCACCTAACATTATAGGCATGCTCCTCTGATCCTGGAGAGAACAGGCATGCATCATGACTAGTATCCATTTTTACTAGTAGTCAAGAATACCCCTCTCTCCTCCATGAACATGTCCACCCCCCTCTTAAATCCTCCCAAGTTGGCAGCCATCACCACATCCTGGGGCAAGGAGTTACACAATTTAACTATGTGATGTGTGAAGAAATGCATCCTTTTATTGGTTTTGAATTTGTCACCCTCCAGCTTCAGCAGGTGACCCCAGCTTCTCCCCGGAAAATAGAAATGTTTTTGCCAGTTTTGCAAATGTCAGAAAGAGTTCAGTTGGCAGATACCTAAAATAGCAAGTTTCACAGAGGAGGGCAACTGCTAAAAAGGCCCTTTTTTGCGTAACTACTTTCTGAGCCTCCAGCACCTGGGAGTTTGAACATCCTCATCAGAATCAACTTATGAGGATTCTCTGAGGAATGTGAAGGTCAGATCTCTTCCTCAAACTCTTGCCAAACGATGAACATTTATGAAGTTTCTCCTCTGCTTGGATTCCTCAATGCTGAAGGAGAAAGCCAACAGGAGCTGAGAAGCATCCGGTTTGGGCAGACTTGTAAATGGACAAAGGGAAAATTGCTTTTGATTGTCCACACAGGAATAAGGTAGTCATGAAAGAACATGGTAAAGTAAAGCAAGATAGCCACTTAATGATGCCCAAGGGGAAATGCAAGGCAAGTCGAAAGAGACAGTGTAGAGGAGTTTCTATACTAATGCTAGAAGCCTCCAAGCGAAAAGGGGGGAGTTAGAGTGCATGGTTTCAAAGATAAACACAGACCTGGTGGAAGGGAAAGAACCAGTGGAATACGGATGTCCCTGGATACAAACTCTATAGAAATGACAGGGATATCAAGGAAGGCATAGTGTCTATTAAACTAGGAACCATATAAAAAGCAGACATCCACAGAATCCTTCTGGGTGATGATTCCAGGCGCCAAAGGTAATTTAGTACTGGGGACATTCTGCTGACCCCCTGACCAAAAAGCTCAGGGTGATCTAGAGGTGGAGAAGATCCCAGGTTCAATCCCCAGCAGAAAAATGCAACCAAAATGATCAGGGGAATAGAGCAACTGCCCTATGAGGAGTGGTTAAAATGCTTATGGCTGTTTAACAGGGAAAGAAGGTGGTTAAGGACAGACATGATAGGTCTATAAAATTATGCATGGTATGGAGAGCGTGGACAGGGAGAAGCTTTTCTCCCTCTCTCATAATACTAGAATATGGGGTCATCTGCTGAAGCTGTACGGTGAGAGATTTTAAACAGATAACAGGAAGTATTTCTTCACAAAACGCATTGTTAAATTGTGAAACTCCCTGCCCCAAGATGTGCTGATAACTGCCAACTTGGAAGGCTTTAAGATAAGAAGAAGACGAAGAGTTTGCTTTCATAAGCCAACTTTCTCTACCACTTAAGACAAAATCAAACTAGCTTATAATCATTTTTGTTCCCCTCCCCACAACAGACACCCTGTGAGGTAGGTGGGGATGAGAGAGCTCTTAAGAGAACTGTGACTAGCCCAAGGTCATCCAGCTGGCTTCATGTGGGAATGGACATGTTCATGGACGATAGGGCTATTAATGGAAACTAGTAAAAATGGATACTGGTTATGATGAAAATCTATTCTCTCCAGCATCAGAGGTACATGCCTATTATATTAGGTGCTGTGGAACACAAGCAGGATAATGCTGCTGCAATTGTCTTGTTTGTGGGTTTCCTGGAGGCACCTGGTTGGCCAGAATGTCTTTTCTTATGTTTTTATGATATGAGTTGGTCTTAAATTTCCTTCCACCCTCAGAGCCCATCCTTCCTTTCTGCCCTTGGGATCTATTACAGGCTTCAAACATAGGAAAAGCTTTTTCCATAGTCCCAGCATTTACACTATTTCCCCCCACACATGGTTAGGTTTGTCTGCAGAGGAAACCCTTTACAAGAGATTACATGGCTTCAGACCCATCTATGGTCTGAGGTTGTCTTTGTGATATGAAATAAGAGAAAAACTCTTTTCCCAGACTAAGCAGTTACATGATCCTTCCTTATGTGGGGTTTTGGATTCTATTGAAAATTGCCGCTCTGACAATTTCTTTCCACACACGGAGTGTTTTCAAAAGATGGCTCCGTTGTGTGGGTACTTAGGTGCTGTTGAAGATTGCCACTCTGACTAAATCTCTCTCCACACTCGGAGCATTTAAAAGATTTCTCCCCTATGTGGGTTCTTAGATGGTATTGAAGATTGCCAGTGCGACTGAATCTCTTTCCACACTCTGAGCATTGGAATGGCATCTCTCCTGTGTTGGTTCTTCGGTGCCATTGAAGACTGCCACTGCGAGGGAATCTCTTTCCACACTCTGAGCATTCAAATGGCATCTCCCCTGTGTGGGTTCCACGGTGCTGTTGAAGACTGCTACTGCACCTGAATCTCTTTCCACACTGAGTTTTCAAAAGGCTTCTCCTGTGTGGGTTCTTAGGTGCTTTTGAAGATGACTACTCTGACTAAATCTCTTTCCACACTCTGAGCATTCAAAAGGATTCTCCCCGGTGTGAGTTCTTTGATGCCGTTGAAGATTGCCACTGTGACTGAATCTCTTTCCACACTCTGAGCATTCAAATGGCTTCTCCCCGGTGTGAGTTCCTTAATGCCGTTGAATATCGCCACTGCGACTGAATCTCTCTCCACACTCTGAGCTTTCAAAAGGCTTCTCCCCTGTGTGCGTTCTTTGGTGCCTTTGAAGATTGCCACTGCAACTGAATCTCTTTCCACACTCTGAGCATTCAAAAGGCTTCTTCACTGTGTGGGTTCCTAGGTGCTGTTGAAGACTGCCACTGTGACTGAATCTCTTTCCACACTCTGAGCATTCAAAAGGCTTCTCCCCTGTGTGGGTTCTTAGATGCTCTTTAAGACTGCCACTGCGACTGAATGTCTTTCCACACTTTGAGCATTCAAACGGCTTCTCCCCTGTGTGGGTTCTTAGATGCTCTTTAAGACTGCCACTGTGACTGAATGTCTTTCCACACTCTGAGCATTCAAACGGCTTCTCCCCTGTGTGGGTTCTTAGGTGCTTTTGAAGACTGCCACTGTGACTGAATCTCTTTCCACACTCTGAGCATTCAAAAGGCTTCTCCCCTGTGTGGGTTCTTTGATGCACTTGAAGACTGTAACTGTGACTGAATCTCTTTCCACACTCTGAGCATTCAAATGGCTTCTCCCCGGTGTGAGTTCTTTGATGCTGTTGAAGACTGCCATTCTGACTGAATCTCTTTCCACACTCTGAGCATTCAAACGGCTTCTCCCCTGTGTGGGTTCTTAGGTGCTTTTGAAGACTGCCACTGTGACTGAATCTCTTTCCACACTCTGAGCATTCAAAAGGCTTCTCCCCTGTGTGCGTTCTTAGATGCTCTTGAAGATTGCCACTGTGACTGAATCTCTTTCCACACTCTGAGCATTCAAACGGCTTCTCCCCTGTGTGGGTTCTTAGGTGCTTTTGAAGACTGCCACTGCGACTGAATCTCTTTCCACACTCTGAGCATTCAAAAGGCTTCTCCCCTGTGTGGGTTCTTAGATGCATTTGAAGACTGCCACTGTGACTGAATCTCTTTCCACACTCTGAGCATTCAAAAGGCTTCTCCCCTGTGTGGGTTCTTAGATGCTCTTGAAGACTGCCACTGTGACTGAATCTCTTTCCACACTCTGAGCATTCAAACGGCTTCTCCCCTGTGTGGGTTCTTAGGTGCTTTTGAAGACTGCCACTGCGACTGAATCTCTTTCCACACTCTGAGCATTCAAAAGGCTTCTCCCCTGTGTGGGTTCTTAGATGCTTTTGAAGACTGCCACTGCGACTGAATCTCTTTCCACACTCTGAGCATTCAAAAGGCTTCTCCCCTGTGTGGGTTCTTAGATGCTCTTGAAGACTGCCACTGCGACTGAATCTCTTTCCACACTCTGAGCACTGAAAAGGGTTCTCCCTTGCATGTATTTGTTGGTGTACAAGGAGCTGTGATCTGTATCTGAAGTACTTTCCACACTGAAAGCATTTATGTGCCCTCATTAGACTATGTTTTGGGGAAAGTGCATTACTGTTTCTTCCATTAGAGAATATCTTTCCACTCTCTGAGCAGATCAACAGCTTCTCTCCTGAATGAATCGTTTGGTGTAGAGAAAGTACTGATTTCTGTGAGGAGCTCTTGCCACAGGCTGAACAGGTAGAATGTTTCTCTCCTGCATGTGTTCTTTGATGTTTAGAGAGCTTTTCTCTGCAAAGGACGCTCTTTCCACACTCCAAGCATTCATGGGTCTTCTTTCCTCGGTGCATTTGCAAATGGATATATTGGCTTTCAGCTGAGAAGTTCATTCCACACTCCAAGCACTTATATGCTTCCTCCACCATGTGGATTAGTTTGCAGAAATCCTGCTCTTGGCCAGGAATGGCTTTGTCCCTCTTCTCCACCATATGACTCCCTTTCTGCCTCTTAGGTCTGTTTTGGTTCTTGATGTTTCCCTTCTTATCTTCATTCTGGACTTTATCTGGTAATACCTGATGCGGTTCCTCATGGCCCCCATTCCACTGATCATCCCCTGCTGGAATAAAAAGAGATCCCATTAGCACCCACTCAAGCAAATCTAATCTCCCCTTGAAGTTTCATCCATGCTCAAAACATCCCAGTGGCTTTTTCCTGCTGTACGTTGAAGTGTATATTAACAGACACTTGAAAGGGACACAAAACCCTGCTGCATCAGAAAGGCTTCGTTTGCAGTTTAACGATTTATACAGCTCCTCACCTAAGTGAATTCTTTGATGTGAAGTAAGGGCTGCTTTCCGACTGAAGGTTTTTCCGCACTCCACGCAGGCATATGGTTTCTCTCCTGAGGGAATTTGTTTCTTAGAAACAACACTGAAGATCTTTCCAAAAGCCACATTTTCATTTTCCCTGGAGCAGATTCTCTGGTTAGCACAGAGGCCTTCGTTCCTTCTTGTTTTGGTTGACCTTTCTTCGTGGACTGGGATTTCACTGAAGCCCCCTACTTGAGCCGGAATCGGCTTATCCCTCCTCTTGTCTGTGTGGCTTCCCTCCTGCTTCTGT
The DNA here is from genome assembly GCF_029931775.1 of Euleptes europaea. Lineage (NCBI taxonomy): Eukaryota > Metazoa > Chordata > Lepidosauria > Squamata > Sphaerodactylidae > Euleptes > Euleptes europaea. Next base: position 4,937,501 of record NC_079316.1, read on the forward strand.
GGTCCTTCTCCATAGTTGGAGACTTCATTCTTGACTTCTTCCAAATAAAATCCTTGGAATCCCCCAAGCGTCTCCTCTACATGTGATCCTGGAAGAAAGGAAGAGGTCCAGTCAGCACCTATGCAAGAAGCCAAGCCACCCATCAGGCACTGCTCATTAATGGAGATAGATCACAATAGCTAGCCATGTTAGTCTGTTAATAGAAGTAGAAAAGAGCAAGAGTCCAGTAGCACCTTAGAGACTAACACAATTTCTGGCAGGGTATGAGATTTTGTGAGCCACACCTCACTTATTCAGATACCCATCTCACGAAAGCTCAGACCCTGCTAGAAATTTTGTTTGTCTTTAAGGTGCTAGTGGACTCTTGCTCTTTTCCACTGCTCATTAATGGGTGTGCATTTCCTTCATCAGACCTTCTTCCTCTCCCAACAGAGCTGCTGGTCAAACTTCTTCCCCAGCCAGGCCCAACCCGCATTGTAAAAAAATGCCCCATACTCCCCACATGTACTTTAAAGAAAAAAGTGGGAAATAATGGTTCCCTCACTAGTCAATTTGACTTGTCATGCAACTCTTTTGATTCTCTGCTATGATGATTAAATAGATGAGAAGAAGAGGTTTTTAATTGTAATTCTGTCTAATGAAGATATATAGATGAGTGATGAAAAAAATTCTCTTTTTTCTCTTTTCTTCTCTTCTCTCCCCCCCCCCCCCCCACATTCAGGTCATCACTTTACAGCATGCCTTTATATGTATATCTATTTCTGGATGTGTTTCTAAAATATGTAAATGTATATATAACCACTGAAGAAGGCCACATAGGCCGAAACACGCTTGAGTTGTTTATTGGTCATTTACACTGAATTTTTATCATCAACTATGTTCAAAAATTAGCAACTATTTTTATGTATTCTTGTCCAGCCTGTATATTTAAGGCCGAGTGTTTTTAATTTGGTGTACATTGTATAATAAGTAATATCAGTATTTTGTTATAATTTTCAGCGCAACTTTTAGGTACTTTGAGAAGGTTTTTATACCCTGCTTTTTTCTACCCTCAAGTCTCAAAGCGGCTGACAAATCACATTCCTTTCTCTTTCCCACAACAGGATAACCACAACCCGGTTATCCAAATTACATTAACGATTAAAGACCACTATCCAGTGTAAGGGGGACAGATGCATTCCAGATCACGGTCGGAGGGGATGACTGTAATTCCATCTCGGGAACAACTGTGTTGTAACAGTTGGCAACTGAGCAATTAGGAGGTAGTCCCTTCCAGAGTTTTCCTGAGGCCCTCTCAGTCCCACTTTGACCTCAGGTCAGGACACTGGCTTGGATGATGGCCACAACACTGGCCTCAGGTGCCCCTGGGCCAGCCAGGTGGCTTGGGTCACTCTACTCGGCCATGGAGAATATCACTTTTGCTGCCACACCTCCACCTCGAAGCTCCCAGAGGGAAGCAAGTGGCTGGGCAGGACTCAAAACCATCTATTGCTGTTGTTCAATATTTTGATCCATGCTTCATCCCAATGGCACTTTTATCAAAACAAAAACATAGGTAGCCAGAAATAGAATGCCATATATGTATAATGTTTGGCCACAAATATAAACAAGTCCAACAGAGTTATATGTAGAATACAAGCATCAATAAGGTCACAGAACAATTTTGCAAGACAGACAATAAAGCAAAGAACAGCAACAAAAGACAGTCTTCTAGAAGTAATCTGTTTCGTCCGCAGACTTCTTCAGTTCCATCTGAATTCTGCCATGCACTTACTTCAAACAAAAACATATGTATATACAAAATTACACAAACATACTAACAATTACCAAAGTATACATTTTATAAAGGGACACAAAAAGTGTTCTTACCTTAATAAAACGTATATTTTGGTAATTGTTAATATGGTTGTGCCATTTTTAAAAAAATAATTTTTATTTTATACATTGGGATACAGAAAAAAGAAATAGGGAAAAGGGAAAGAAAAAAACCGAGTAAAGAAATATGCCGGTGTCCAAGCTTCAACATAATAATACAAGCATATGACCATTATCTACTCTAATCTCACCTTAGATTCGAATACTGATTGCTAAATAGTGCCAAAATTGATGTGCTGTTCTCCTACAAAATATAATTTATTGCATAAAAATTAAGTGCGCTAAAAATGATTGCTAATCAAATAAAAAATATTACGTTATTATAGGTTTGTGCCCTATATTCTGTCAGTGTGCTAAAACTATAATCTTCAGGTACTGAGTGTTTGACGTTCTACATTACAGCTTTTAAAAACAAAAAACAGAAGAGTTTAAAGCAAATGAAAATGTATCATATAGTGGTTGCCATTTCAGATTAAAGTCATCTAGTGTGTTCCTTTTCATCAAATGTGTTAACTTTGACATCGAGGAAAAATCAAATAGTTTATTAGTCCGTTCAGTCATGTTTGGAATCAAAGAGGTTTTCCAATATTTTCTATATAAAATTATGGCAGCGGTAGTCACATATTCAAAAAGTTCTATGTGTACTGAGCTTACTTGTGAGGGTATGATACCCAACAACATGTGTATGCTTGTGCAGTTTTGTATATACATATGTTTTTGATTTAAGTAGGTGCATGGCAGAATTCAGATGGAACTGAAGAAGTCTGAGGACGAAACGGATAACTTCTAGAAGACCGTCTTTTATCCTGTTCTTTGTTCAAATTGCAAAATTGTTCTGTGACCATATCAATGTTTGTATTCTACATATAACTCTGTTGGACTTCTTTATATTTGCAGCCAAACATTACACATATATGGCACTCTAATTATGGCTACATATGTTTTTGTTTTGATTAAGGTTCCTTTTTTAACATCGAGGTACTTCATTTGGATTGGTGTCATCCCGAAGGTAGCCATTTGCACATACAGCACCTACGAAAGAGCCTTACCCAGAGAGGCCACGCTCCCATAGTTCTCCCTCATGACTTCCTGGTAAAGAGCTCTTTGGCCTGGATCCAGCAGGGCCCACTCTGCCTCGGTGAAATGCACGGCCACCTCCTCAAAGGAAACCGGAGACTGAAAGGAAAAGCAGATGCCCTCGTCAGAGATCAAGCCAGGCAGAAACGGCACTCTGGAAGGGGGCATTCTGGGAGGGTGCAGGATGGAAAGCCTGGCATGGGTAACTGGAGTGTGTTCAGGGCCTCTTTCACTCGGACACCCTAGCAGCAACTGCAAGAGAAACCCTCTTCCCCTCCCCCCGAGAAAGGAAGGGGGACTCAGGTGTCCCCCGCTCATCTCCCCTACCTGGACCAGAGGTGAAGCAGCAGCTTTCACAACTCCGCAAAGTTGACGGCTTAATAGCATCTCTCCACTGCCTGCGAGGGAGACAACGGAGGAAGGAAGAATGTTAGCCTAGACCCGTGTTGGCGAACCTATGGCACGCATGCCAAGTCCGGCACGCCGAGCCCTCTCTGTGGGCACGCACGGGGGCGGCGGGGGCTTTGACGGGAATGCGGAGCCGTTCAAAGCCCCCCCTTCCCTGGACTCCCCGCGCCCCCCTGCCGAGCTGGGAGGAAACCTCAGTATTCAGGTTAAATTGCCGTGTTGGCACTTTGCGATAAATAAGTGGGTTTTGGGTTGCAGTTTGGGCACTCGGTCTCTAAGAGGTTCGCCATCACTGGCCTAGACTTACTATTTCATTTACTTGTCAGAATCCTGCTTCACACACACCCATTTCCATGTGTGTGTGTGTGTGTGTGCCGTCAACTCACAGCTGACCTTTGGCAACCCCATACAGTTTTTCATGGCAAGAGACATTCAGAGGTGGTCTGCTGTTGCCTGCCTCTATGTCACACCCTTGGTGTTCCTTGGAGGTTGCCCATTGAAATACTAACCGGGGCGATCCCTGCTTAGCTTCTGAGATCTGACGAGATCAGGCTAGCCTGGGGATATCCAGGTCACGGCATGTATTATGTATACTCAAGAAAATTTAAGTGGTTTTTTAGTAAATGGTGGGAGAAGTGGGAGAGAAGCACCAGAGACCCATGAGCCTTGGGCTGCTCTTAAATGCTGCTGACACTATTCAGACTTCTTTGAGACTTGAAATTTGCCCTGTGAAATCTGGAGCTCAAAAACATGTCAGCGATCCTGCTCTATCATACTAAAGCAAAAAATACCGCACAAATCTCAACATAAATAAAGAAATAAATCACAGAACTTGTTTCAGTGTGATAACAATCACTTCATTATTAGTTATATAAATTTCATAAGTACAATAAATATTCCTATGTGTAATACTTTCTATATAATATCATTCACTAATTTCATAAGTACTATAAATATGCCTATGTATAACGTTGATAGAGGAATAATCTATAATCGCAGTACAAATAACCAGCATCCACTTTAAGTGCCAAAACACTTCACTGCTCACTACAGACTACACCAGCAAAGAGTTAATGTTAACAGAAGAATCATGCACTCTCGTGCCAGTAGCCAGAGGCTGCAGTAATTAAGAACGGACCTGTTCTGAGTGTTGAGAGGTGCACCCCGATGCCTTTTTAACTGGCCAAAAATAACCTCAATGATGGTAACTAAGGAAAAAAAGGGGGAGAGAGAGAGACAACTTTGCTGTTGTTATGAACTCCCGGCGTCAAAATAATAGCACAGCTGTAGTTGTGCGTGCGTGATGCTCAAAACTCTACAGTTCGAGCAGTTCAACAAAGAACTGTATTCTTTTTGCTGGATCATACTAAAGGCCATTCTCCCGATGAGTTGGCACTGGTGGGGGAAAAAGAGGGGACAGAAATGAGGTTGCACAACACGGCTATGTCACATCAGTCCAAAAACCCAGACATGACTTTAGCACCTCTGAAAACTCTAGGGTAAAATCAATGGGTTCCCACAACATTTGCATCCAGGATTTAGGCTGGATGCGACATCAACGTGACATGAATATGTCTAATACCCCTTCAAGTGAATGACCATCACTACATCCTGTGACACTGAGTCCCACAAGTTCACTCTGCGTTGGATGCAGACGTATTTCCTTTTTCTACCCAACAACTTCACTATGTGCCCCAATCCCATCCAGCCACAAAGCACCCTTACCATGTGAGAGGGCATCTGGGGCATGCTCTTGGACCTCAGCCTGCTGCCCTTCCTCCGACAGACCTCGTCCTGCCTCAGAAAACTTTGCTTCCACCTTCAAGGATGATTCCAACAGCTGAAAGAACAGCAAGGAAGACAGATAAGGAAAGCATGGAACAGGTTGAGGATACGGATCCTGCCCCTCTCCCAGAATCTTCACCCTGCATCAACCAACAGAGCTGCTTCAAGCACAGGGGCCAGAATCAAGGTTGCTGGTTTTCCCAGCCGAGTCAATTCTCTAAAGGTATTAATATCTGGCAGAGAAGCCTTAGGATAAAGTCGTTGCTTGAAGGGAGGGAAGAAACCCCTTCACCTGCTCTGCCAGCTTCTTCTCCTCTGCCTGACTCAGGAGGAAACCTTCAGCCAGGGCCACCGCCTGGGAACTGGTCTCTGGCCCACATTCTCTGACCCAGCACTGCATTTTCTGGGGCAGGATGGTCAGGAACTGCTCCAAGATCACCAGATCCAGCATCTGCTTCTTGGAGTGCCTCTCCGGCTTCAGCCAGTGCTTGCAAAGTCCATGAAGCTGGATGCAAACCTCTCGGGGACCATCGGCCTCATGGTAAAGGAACTGCCGGAAACGTCGACTCTGGACATCTGCTGTCCTCATTTCCTCAGGCAGGATCTCTGGCACAGCTCTTTCCCAGAATTCAGCACCACTCTCCACTTGGACGTCCTCTGACCTCTTGTCAATTTGAGGTCCTTCTGGGTCCTGCTGTTCCATCTCCTTCCCCTTCTCTTGGGTAGCCTCTGTGGAAAGATGCCCTTACTCTCGTGGCTATGAAGAAAGAGAGGAAAATATATCAAAAAGGCAGAAAGAGACCAAAAGAGAGCACACTTACATCACCTACCCTCTTGCCCCAGTGGATCAGAAGGAGCCTCATTGTCATCATTTGTGGATCAGGATTAATGTCATGGTGCTATATTATTTTCCATCTCAGGCTTTTGAATCAGATGCCTGTTTGGTCCTCAGGAAAGTAAACACTTGTTGTGGAAGCTATGAGCTTGGCCTCCCATGTCTGTGGATCAGTCTGTCGAGGGGCAACAGCTCAAGGTCAACTGGAGCCCGGGACAAAAGGACTGGTGACCTCTTAACCATGGCAGATCTCTCCCTCAAGAGGCTCGAAGCATCAGGCAATAGCTCTGTCCAGCAGAGTGTGAGGGGCAGAGTTTTGTCTGACCTCCCTAGGGGAGGGCAAAATGGATGCTGGGAGGAACAGGAGCAGGGGGGGTGGTGGGCAGGGGGTGGAGCACCGGCCAAAAGGCGCAGGAATTGGGGCAGCCAGTCAGCATGCATGATTCATCCCCTGTGATCACATCTGGGATGTCTTTCTGGGCCTCCCAACAACCACCATGGCTGAGAATTTATTTTTATGTACAAAATTCACATCTTGTCTTTCTGCCCCCACAAAGGCCACCAATTCAGCTAACAAACAAAGCATACATTTTAAAAAATTTCCTTATGTCTAAACCGCCTTGCTTCCTGGGAGTCCAGGTGGATTACACCAACTGAGTCTATACAATCAACAGAGTGGGACATTCAATAAACCAGTAATTAGGGTTTGGGTTGTAGACCCAACCAGAAATATAAAAAAACAGAGCAGAAGCAAAGCATAAATGTTAACACAACACAGTAAACAATGCAAAATTACAGTGTAGGATCCAACTTACAACAAGCTATACACAGTAGTATAGAACACAATTTCTAATGATTTGTCCAAGTAAGTTTGTGAATCATTGTATTCAGTGCTACCCTAGTCCGGAAAATCAGGAGAGTGGGTGTCTTTCTGACCTCCTCAGACAGGCTGTTCCACAATGGGGGCGGGGGGCCACAACAGAGAAGTCAGGTTCATGTTCAGTTGTTAATTTTGCCCATTTGCCAGTTGGCACCTGCAGAAGGCCCTGCTCAGGTGAGTGAAGCTGTCGTGGCAGAGTACAGGGGGAGAGACGGTCTCGCAGATATCAGAGTCCAAGTACCATGAATGGCTTTCTGTGTGACAGCCAAACCAAATAACCGGTGCTCCCCCTGACCTAGATGGCCCCGGCTAGCCCGATCTCCTCAGCTCTAACACAGACACAATTGATGCTGAGCCAATGCAGTGACTGCAGAGTGGGAATAACATGCCTGCTCCGTCCAGCTGCCGATAACAGTTGAACTGGGGCGTTCTGAACAAAAGGTAGTTTCTGAATTTATTTTGAAGAGAAACCAGTGTGCAGTGCATTACAATCATCTAGTCTCAATGTCACCATGCCAGCGACCAGATCAGCCGTATCAAGGTAAGGGGCCATTTTTTTCCAGCTAGGCTGAGTTGGAAGAAAGCCTTTTTTTTTTTTTTTTTTGGCAACTGCATTAACTCGCTCCTCTAGCAATAATCCTGGGGTCCAGTAAAACTCCGAGGCTGTTAGCTGGGCCAGCAAGGGTCCGTTGAACCCCAACAAAAGGGGGCAGCATAATATCCTTCCAGACCTCCACCTTCCCAAGCAGCATTTCTTCTGTCATTCCTGGACTTAGATTCAGTTGGTTCGCACTTGGCTATTGAACCACAGCCACCAGGCGGCCATTTAGGATCTCTACTGCATCACCAGGAGAGTTGGAGAAGGATGTATAGAGCTGGGTCTCCTCAGCATATTCATGACAGCCAACCCCAAACTATGAATGATGTGGCCGAAGGGCTTTCCATAAAGATTGAAAGCATAGGAGATAGGATTGGGCCCTGTGGGACCTCCAAAGTATAGACAGAAGATGGTTTTTATACCCTGCTTATTTCTACCTTAAGACCCAAAGGGACTTACAATTGCTACCCCTTCCTCTCCCCACAACAGGCAGGTGGGGCTGAGAGAGGTCACCCAGCAAGCTTCACGTAGAGGAGAGAGGAATCAAACCCAGTCCTCCAGGATAGCTTCCACCACTCTTAACCACTGCACCATGCTGTGGTAGGTCCCACGCCGATGAGAACTGATCTCCAAGGGCCATTCTTTGGTTCTGGTCCACGAGGAGTGATTTGAACCTGTCCAGCGGACAACCCCCTGATGCCTCCTTGTGCCTGCCGGCACCTCAACCAGGTGGGCCAAGTCCACTGGGCCAAAGGCAGCAGATCCGTCCAGGAGGAGCAACGAGGAGGAGGGCCCATCCCTGACTCCTTTCAGACTAGGGCTTCAGCTCAACCCAGCAGAGCCCACCTCCCTCCCGCAGCCCGGTCTGGAAACCGGCTGGAAAGGGTCTGGAGCAGAAGAGTTCTGCAAGGAGGCCTGGAGTCGGTCGGCTGCTCCTCTCTCTACCAGCTGGGCCAGGAAGGGGGAGATCGGAGACGGGGCGATTCTTGGCTCCCCCCATTTTTCTGTCTGTGCAGAAAGTGCCCTCAACTCGCAGCCTGCTTGTGGCGACCCAGCAGCAGGGCTCCCAAGGCCAGAGGCGAGCAGAGGCGCTCTGCCATCGCCTGCCTCTGCACATGCACAGAGGCCCTGGGGCTTCCTGGGCGGGTCTCCCACCCAAGGTCGGGCCATCCTGGGCCATTCGGGTCGGGCTCCATATTTTTGTAGGGAGGGATTTTTTCGGTAGCAGAGAAAGGACATTTGTCAACGATGTACAACGAATCCCCCCCCCCCGAGAACCCTCGTGAGAGCAGCAGAGATGGGGAAGCTCATCCCACTCCCCTCCAGGGACTTACTCGTGAGTAGGCCGTAGTCCCAGGATCCCGCTGCCTAGCCATGCAGCATCTCTGAAGCCCTCCGCCCGCCCTCCTTCGCAACTCGGTGGCGGAGCCTCCCTCCTCCCCCGAAGGAGCCTTTCCGCTTCCGCCCGGCCGCTCTAGCAAACAGCTCCGTCGGCTTAACCCCTTCGGTGCTGCAGAGGAGCGAAAAAAAGGGGCCCCCTGCTCTCTCCATTGAGGGTGGGCGGCCAGAGCCGGGTGGTGGGAGCGGATTCCGGCCAGGCTGCAGCTCAGCGACGCCCTGTGCAGCTCAGCGGGATTGCTCGGGAGTAACTCCGCACAGGGTGGCGCTTCTGGGGGATCCCCTGGCGGTTCAGTCGTCTCAAGACAAGGGCATTTTTAAAACAGAGCTTCAGAACTGACCGTGCAAAAATGTCCCAAGGCAAAACCTCCCGTGCATCAACGGCCTTTATCTGTACCTCGGCTTTAAGGCAGAGCTGGACCAATAGGGCTCGCGCCATAGAGTCTGCGGGCTAGAGGGTAGAGCCGGCGGGACAACCCTGTCTGTAGAGGGAGGGGAAGAAGCAGGGGACTCTTTCCGCTTGCAGGCCAGCTGCTTTCCCCAGAGAAGCCGGAAGTAAACCGAAGGCGGATTCGGCCTGCCTTGTTTTCCCAGCATGGGGAAGGCGGATTTCCTCAGCCCCGAGGCGATCGCGAGCCGCATCAAACCGAAGGGGCTGCAAAAGCTGCGCTGGTGTTGCCAGATGTGCCAGAAGCAGTTGATATGGTAAACAAGGGTTCGTGGGGGGAAGGGAGACCTGAGATCGATATTTCAAGAAAACGGTTTATTTGCAGCTGCTGACTCAGAGGCCCTAGTGGGCAGAAATCTCTGAGCCCCGATCGTATTGAGGAAGGGATATTTATCCAAATTCAAGATATGACAGCTCATCAACATTCAGGGTAAAGCTGATAGCACTCCAGACATAGAGGCGGCACAGTACAGTTCAGTTCTATCCAGTTTCTCCTATCAATGTTTATAGTCCACTCTGACTCTCCATGGCTCTTAACCCACTTCCTTAGCACACAGACATACTGAGATATTCTGCCCAGCAACAAGCTATTCCCTGGCTGTCCTAATACATTTTACAGAAAGGAAAAGAGATTATTACAAATTGCTAAATCAGTGGAGCTTCCATAGTCAGAGGAAGTCTACCTGCTGTCACACAGTGTAGGGACGAGAACAGCTTTACATGTCATTGCATGTCAGAATCTCACCAGAGGCAGCTGCTGCTGGCGACTGAAAACCCTCAGCAGTTCATGGATTACTTTTCCGAGGAATTCCGGAACGATTTCTTGGAACTGCTCCGGAGAGGATTTGGAACAGAGAGAGTCCGCAACAGTATCGTGTACTGTCGAAGGCTTTCACGGTCAGAGTTCATTGGTTCTTGTAGGTTATCCGGGCTGTGTAACCGTGGTCTTGGAATTTTCTTTCCTGACGTTTTGAGACACTGTCCTTCAGTGTTACTCCTCTGAAGATGCCTGCCACAGTTGCTGGCGAAACGTCAGGAAAGAAAATTCCAAGACCACGGTTACACAGCCCGGATAACCTACAAGAACCAAAGTATCGTGTACAATGAATATATAAGTCAGCGGGAGAACATCTTTATGAACGCCACCCAATGGGGGACGCTGACCGGTTTTACCAAGTGGCTCGGGCGAGAAGGCTTCTGCAAGGTGGACGAGACCCCCCAAAGGCTGGTACATCCAGGACATCGACCGAGACCCCGAGACCATCCGCGGGCAGCAGGAGCAAGAGAGGAAGAAAAAGCGGGACTTGGATGTCACTCCTCCTTGGCGCCGCCGTTGCCTTCGGGGTCTCTGCCCTGGAGGGGGGTCTGACCGGAGGAGCCTCCTCGGCCTCAGACCAGTCTGAGGGGGAATCCGAACTTGTCTCCCCCTCGGATGCAGCCAGGTTGCTCTGGGTCAGCTCAGCCCTTGCTACCTGTTGCTGCTACTCCTCCCTGGCCCAGGCTCCTCTCTGGCCTTATATCCCCTCCAGGCCAGAGAGGCCCCGCCCCTTCCTCCCCCAAGGCCCGCCCCCGAAGTCCCAAATAAGGGCCTAAGCCGAGCCACGTGGCTGGCCTTAAGGCGGGGAGCCGGTGCGCTCTCTCCGGCCCCGCCCGCGCCCTCCCGCGGCTCAGCTGTTGAGCGGGACGGGGTGTAGGCGCGCGGGCCGGCGCTGCTGCGGCCGGCGCTGCGGCTGGGCCACTCGGGCCGTGCTCTCCAGTGGGCCCCGGAGAGGAAGCCAGAGCGGGGATTCGGCCGACAAGCTGGCCGTCGGCGGGCCGCGCTGCTTTGCCCTCGGGGCTCCTCCCCTCTCCGGTGAGTGGGGACTCTTCTCCCGGGGGGGGAAGACCTTGGACGGCCCGGGCGACGCTGGGAGGGGCTCGCCCCGGGACATTGGACGACGAGGAGAAGACGGCCAAGTTCAGCAAAGGGCAAGTCCGGAGAGGCCTGGAAGGGAGACAAGGAAACTCCGGTTTATACAGAACTCAGCCGAGAAAACGAGGAAGAGAAAGTGGTATTTAATTTGAACAGAGGAGCCAGTGCTCCCGCAGTGGCGCAGCCGAAGCCCAGTTTGTTGGGACCCAGCTGGCTGAAGTCGGCAGGAGCCACACCGGCTGTTAAGCGGAAAGAAACGTCTTCTGCCTCAGGGCAATCTAAAGAAAAGAAGAGGAAGACAGTGCTGGGTGAGATCATAGGGTTAGAAGAAGAGAAGAGAAAATCGGCTCGAACCGACTACAGCCCGAAATCGTGGTCAAAATCATCACAAAGAAGCTTGGCGAGAAATACCATAAAAAGAAGGCTATCGTCAAGGAAGTGATCGACAAATACACAGCAGTTGTCGAGATGATCGGTTCCGGGGACAAACTGAGACTCGACCAGACCCATCTGGAGATGGTGATTCCAGCACCGGGCAGAAAGGTGCTGGTTTTAAATGGCGGCTACCGAGGGAGCGAAGCGACTTTAGAGCGCGTGAGTGAACAAACGTTTTCGGCCACGATACTCATCGAGTCTGGGCCTGTACAGGGACGCCGGGTGGGTGGCGTGGCGTACGAAGACATCTCTAAACTGGCCTGAGCTGCCAGTGCTGCTGGACTCTCGAAAAGTATCCAGCGTAAAGAAGCCCCGGTCTGTGACTGCTACTGATCTGGCACTGGAGTTTTCATATCTGGTTGCAGAAGCAAGTAAGCAAGCATAGGCTTCTGTTTCAGTGAATATGACCCTCAAAGAACTCTTCCTCCCCGCCAAAGAAACTTAGCACTTAAAATATATGTGAGGGAGGTAAGCAAGAGTATTATTTCTAATGCTAGAAATCAAAATTGATATCCTAGTTTGTACATTTCCAGGGGGGTTTCATTAATGCATGGTTATATACTCAGATTTAAATTACATTTGTTTGCTTGTTTGTTTTTGGCCATTTATGCACGGGGAGGTTTTGCCTTGGATTTGCCACTCTTTAGATGTACATTTTTCCCATCCAGGTTCTCAAAACTCAACAATAAGCCCCCATGCAGAGTTTTGAGAATTTGGATGGGGAAAATGTGCATCTAGAGAGCGGCAAATCCAAGGCAAAACCTCCCGTGCGTAAATGGCCTTTGAAAGGAAACTAATTCTAACAAGCTGTGGGGCCATGTGAGGAGTGGCAGGGGTGGGAGGGAAAGATTTAGAGCTGTTAAAGGAAAGGATTTGGGGTCTTCCTCCACTTTGTGCTATATGGGAGAGGTTGTGGAGGAGGTTCTTGTAGGTTATCTGGGCTGTGTAACCGTGGTCTTGGTATTTTCTTTCCTGACGTTTCGCCAGCAGCTGTGGCAGTGTCAGATAGGGCTTCTGACAGCTCTGTCCTCAAACAAAATGGTTCCCCCGCAAACAAGATGGAGTTCTCCATGCACTCCTTCCCCCCGGTTTTGCACACGAGCTCCAGCCAGAGATGCCATCTTCTCCACTGATTGCTCATGATTGTTTCTGTTTCAGTTTTACTTAAGTCGTTACCGGCAGGAAACAACTACATTGTCTCTTTGTTTCTGTAACCCTATTGTATCAGCCCTATAAATGTATCCCCACTCCCCCTATCATGTATTCCAACCTTGCGTGTCTCTTACTGAAATCACTGACTTCTGAAATAAATCTTTGAATTGCTGCTCTGCCTGGATTGAAGGTCTATTGCTGAAACGCTGTGAATTTGCTGAAGCCTGACAGGCAGGCATCTTCAGAGGAGTAACACTGAAGGACAGTGTCAAAGGTAATGTGCTAATACAGTATACTTACAGGACAATGATTAGCACATTACCTTTGATACTTTTTGCAGGACAATGATTCAGCTCAAACCCAACCCCTTTCTGACTATATATTACTCTTCCTACACACTTGACACTGAGAGACACGGTCCTTCAGTGTTACTCCTCTGAAGATGCCTGCCACAGCTGCTGGCAAAACGTCAGGGAAGAAAATACCAAGACCACGGTTACACAGCCCGGATAACCTACAAGAACCAATGAACTCTGACTGTGAAAGCCTTCGACAAAATAGAAATAGGTTTTTTGCTGTTGTTTTTAAGAATACCCACCTTACATTGTTTTGGGGTGCCTTCAACATTCTGTTCTTCCTTTAGAGTAATAAGCATCAACAGCCCTCATCTTTTTTTCAACTTATAAATTAATACTTTTTGTATAACTGTGGAGTCATCCCCCCACAGTTCTGCATTTAGCAGAACAAGGGTAACATTCACAAAACTCTGTAAACTTGCATAGATTGTTTTGTTGCATAACTTGAATCATTTGTTGGAAATCACGTTTTTGAAATTATATAAACCATTATATTCAGTGCATGGGTGGTACTTTATGTATATGTGTGTTCCAGGAACCACTCCCTTTCTGGTATTGTATACTTAATCTTTAGCTTGGCAGTGGTGGGGCAGGGGCTTCGGCACCCCTCTGGGGCTCCTTTTGGGTCGGGGCCTCCAAATGCCAACCCTAAAAGACTCTCCGAGCATTCGATGTCATGTGCTGTCTCGGGCATTGTGTTTCCAACTTCCCTCGCTAAATCCCTCTGGCTGAGCGTCAGTATCTGGGACACAAAGACCAGCAGGTAAATGCTCAGGATCTCTTCTTGGCTGGCTGACTCACCTACACAGTGGCAGCCAGTCAATATGCGCGCACACACACAAAAATTGAATTCTTCCAAAGTAGCTGTTCCAGAGGCTTGTAGCTGCAACCAAAGAAAGCCCGTTCCGTGTCAGAAAAGCCAAATCCTATGTGTATGAGGGCAAAACTAGGGGGGAAATACACAGCAAAGTGAAGGCAATGACTTTACAACACATTTTTATCCAGTGTTCCCACTACAAAAATCTGGTTGCTGGGAGAGCAGTGAAGAGTCCCTTCAGATATCCGACAGCGAGAGGAGTGTGCCCGTGGGTGAGGAAGGGGCACGTCTATTGATGTAGAGCTGGCATTTCCAATGTGTATCCTGGTCTTCGTCCAGCAGCTGCAGTGACTCTGGCATTTCTGGGACTGGCAGGAAAGAGAAAGCAAGAGCTGAGATTCCCTCTCCTGATTATTACCACTTATCTCCTTGTGGTTAGTACCCTCTACGTCTGCCGGACCCTCACAGATCCACTGCAGTATAGTAACAGCAAGTTTGGACCCCTTCAGGTTCGTTACCTTAGCAACATTCACAAGGTAAGCGACAATGAATATTCTGGGATTCCAGATGTGGCACTGAGGCTGGAAAATTTGTAAGTTGCAGAAAACTACCTGGTGAGTTCTTGGTTGAAGCAAGATTTGAACTTGGGACATCCTGGCACTTAGCTACTATTTGTGCTCTTCAAAGGGTTGCCAACCTCTAGGTACGGCCTGGAGATCTCCCAGAATTACAGGATTCCCAGACTAGAGAGATCAGTTCCCCAGGAGAAAATGGCTGCTTTGGACGGTGGACTCCATGGCATTGTTACCCCACTGAGGTCCCACCAGTCACCAAATCCCGGTCTCCTCCCTAGCCTCCACCTCCATATGTCCAGGAATTTCCCAACCAGGAGTTGGCAACACTAAGTTTTCACCTTACACAAAGATCAGATGAACAACAATGCCCTGCTGTTCAAAGAACTTCAGATGACTTGAGCAAGTGAGTAAATTCACAAAATTTTTGGGAATTCTCTCTCCTTATCCTCAAATTATGAAAATCAAAGAGACCCTGTGAGTGAAACCCCATAAATGTGTTGCCAGGAAGTACTTCTGGAGGGCAATTCAGTCCCTGCTATCTAGCTTCATAGCCATGTTTGTGTCCCTGATACCCCCCTGGATGAAATATTCAGAAACAATCCCATTCCCCTGAGGATAAGCTATAGCACTGTGACCTACAAGATGCCTCTTATCAGTCTCACAGCTTCTTCCTTTATTTCCTCTACATCGCCCCCATCAAGATGGATGGAGAGCAGATCACAGGAAATTTACTCACTTGGGATCTCCGTGCTTCTGTCAGTGGTGTTCAGAGGCCAGCTGCTTTTCTTCTTGCCAGCCTGTAGGGGGAAGCATTGAGTTGTCACCAAATGGGAAGACACGGAATGAGGCAAAGCATTCCACAAGCCACGGATTGTGTAGTGAGCCACTTCCATTGGTACTTTGTCACAGTAAACCCCTGAATCCCAATGTTAGGAGCAACATCAGGGGAAGGCCTCGGCCTCTATGCCCTGTTGTTGGACCTCCAAAGGTACTGGTTGATCACTGCGATAGACAGGATATGGCACTAGATGGACCCTCACTGGTCTGATCCAGCAGAACATCTTCTGATGTTCTTATGATCTCAAAAACTCACCTGATACTCTGACCACAATTACCACATGGGCTAGAGGAGGCCTTACAACTAGGATCTCTGGCACACGCTGTGTCACTGGATGGCCTATATCCAATTGTTTTCATTATATATATGAATAGGGTTGCCAGCTCTGGGTTGGGAAAGGCTGGAGATTTTGGGAGTGGAGCCCGAGGAGGGTGGGGTTTGGAGATGGGAGGGACTTCAATGCCATAGAGTCCAATTGCCAAAGCAGCCATTTTCTTCAGGGGAACGGATCTGTATTGCCTGGAGATCAGTGGTAATAGTGGGAGATCTCCAGCCACAACATATCGGACCCCTGTAATACACCCCAGACTGTGAAACTAGTATGACCCCAACCTCATATGGTCAGTGCAATCAACAGGAGACTACTCCGTGATGCACTTCAACTTTAAGGCACCCAACTGTGGCAACCTTGAAAGGATTATACATGGACAATGTTTCCAAAGATATTGGTTCTAAAAAAGAACATTCAACTTGTGTATATAGTTCTTTTTTGCTTTAAACAATATCACTGTATATATCTGTTCACTGTTTTTGATCACTGCACATAGAATATAGCATAGTATGATTAATGCATAGTATGATTAATGTGTTTTGTTGTCTTACGCTGCTGTGTTTATAAGGTTGGAACAACATAGAGGTTGGCAACCCTATATATGAAAGACCTGTGCCGGATACCCTGGAGAGCTGCTGCCAGTGTGAGTAGCCAATCCTGACCTTGATGGACTGAGGATTTGATTCAGTAGAAGGCATCTTCATGTGTGTGATGGACATTGAAGGGCTATTAGGCAAAGCCCGGTGGTGCATCTGCATCCTTTCCTTTCTGCTGTCTCAATCCATCACTTGGGTGGTTAGCTGGAGAAGCAGCCTTTGCTGCAGGGGTGGTCTTAGCCAGTGGGCAATCGGGGCAGCTGCTTCATGCTTGGAGGGGGGAGGACGTATCTGACTGCCCATGGCCCTGACACACACACCCCCAATGGAGGGGAGGAGAAGCCTCCCAGTACTGGCATTTGTGCCTACCCCACTGGGGATTGGGCAGCCACCTTCCAGCAGCAGTAATGGCTCCCTCTCACAGAGCTAGGGCCACCGAGGGTCGCCAGCACTGTGTTGTGGAACTCCTGGAGATTTTGGGGGATGGAGTCTGGGGAGGGCAGGGTTTGCGGGGGGAGGGACCTCAGCAGGGTATAATGCAGTAGAGTCCACCCCCCAAAGCTGCCATTTTCTCCAGGGGAGTTGGTCCTTGTACTCTGGAGATGACTTGTCATTCCAGGAGATCTCCAGACCCCACTTTGCTTGGCTCTGATATGTGTGTGTGGGGTGGTAATACTGGATCTGAGGCCCCATCCCATCCAGGGCCCCAGAATTCCTAAGACTGCCCCTGCCTGTCTGACAGCCAGGTCAACTTTGCTGCCCTTTTCCTTCTGCTCCTGAGCTCACCTCCGTTGTAAATTGCTGTGTTGACTCTCCCATCCTGGGACCCTTCTGTCGCAGAAAGCTCCCCATGGCAGCCAGTAAGTGATGCCAGGCCTTGGCCGCTCTCCGCTCGTCGGGCTTGTTTGGAGGGCCCCCACAGGAGGAAGAGCTTGCAGTGGCCAAGCTGAAGTCGGAAACTGGGGGGACTGAAGCCTTCTCGGCTTTCTCGGTCTGTGCTTTTGGCATGGCTGATTTCACTCGGGGCCTGGGAACGCAAGGGCAGAATCAGATGGCATTAATTCAATGTGTGTGCATGGGGGTGGGGACAGACACACTGAACACCTAACGTGTCAACCAGCAGGTATCATGGATGATCAAGAGCAGGGGTCCTCAACGTGGTGCCCGTGGAAGCCATGATGCCTGCTGACATCTTTTCTGGCACCTGCCAAGATTTTTAGAAAGTAAACATGGCCAGGTGTGGCTTTTGTCCAGTAAGGCTTCTGACTGGCCATTGAGGATTTGATTGGCTGTACTGATTTGTAACTACGTTGTTTTGGAAGCAGCTGCTACTGTAGTACAAGGATCTTTGCTGTGTGACTGAAGGTAAGCTGCAGGAGCCATTTTGTGGCTGGCTTCGCCTTCTGCAGCAGTGATTTTGTGGCTGTGCCCACCACACTGTGTCAGAACTCCAAAGAGGCCCACAAATTCAAAAGGGTTGGGGACCCCTGATCAAGAGCATCGTTATAAGGGAAGGTGGGGATACTGGGAGTTAACCGAGATGTGGAGTTAATAGAGATGTGGGGATGGAGTAGGGGTGCCAACTCCTTGTTGGGAATTCCTGGAGATTTGAGGGTGGAGACTGGAGAAGGGGAGGGACCTCAGAAGGGTACAATGCCATAGATCAGTGATGGCGAACCTTTTAGAGACCGAGTGCCCAAACTGCAACCAAAACCCCACTTATTTATCGCTGAGTGCCAATGAGGCAATTTAACCTGAATACCACCCCCAGAGGGGGCCCAGAGGGAGAGGCTAGGGTTGCCAAGTTCATCTTCGCCATGAGTGGGAGGTTTTGGGGGTGGCGCCTGAGGAGGGTGGGGTTTGGGGCAGAGGGCGCCTCCTTCGCACCCACCGGCCAGCCACGCCCCTCCGCCCGCACAGGCCCAGAGGGCACCGGAGAAGCCGCCGGCCATGCCGAGTGTGGGCGCTCGGCTTCTGTTCCCCGCTCTCCCACCCGCCTGGCCGGCCGCTCACGCTCCAGCGGCGGCAATGGCGGCGGCTTCTGTGGGAGAGTCCGGGGGCCACCGCCAATGATGTCGGAGGTTCCCACCCCTGGGCTACAGCCTCCCTCATCCGGGGCGGGGAAGAGCCGGAAAGGCCAGCAGCTTGGAGGAACCGCGCGTGCCGGCAGAGAGGGCTACGCGTGCCGGAAGTGGCACATGTGCCATAGGTTCGCCAACACGGCCATAGAGTTTACCCTCAAAAATTAATGTGAAAATTGACTTACTTAATTACGCTGATCCCAACTTTTTAAAAAAGCACTCAAGATGTAAAATGGGTTAAATGGCAACAAAATTGTTCCTTAGATTATTGTCCTACCCAAGGAAGGCTTGTGCAGCAAAGGCTGAACCACTTACTTTGATCCGTGCCGGGTGTGCAAAGCCCAGGGCCACCCCCAGGCCAGGCGGGATTTGAAGGGTTTCCCGTGTGAAGCCTGAGCCTGTGGAAAGAGATGGTGAACAGCAGGTGTCAGAAGGCCCTTGCTGGGAGGAATAGGGTTGCCAGGTCCCACCGGCAGGGGATGGGGTGGGGGCCTAAAGGGTTGCCAGATCCAGATTGGGAAACTCCTGGAGATCTGGGATGGAGCCGGGGGGGGGGGGGGGACAGGGACTTCAGTGGGGTACAACTTTCAAGCAGCCATTTTCTCCAGGGGAACTGATCTCTGTAGTCTGGAGATGAGCTGTAAATCCAGGGGACCCACAGGTCCCACCTGGAGGCTGGCTCCCCTAGGCACCCTCATGCAGGCTCTGAATCTTGGCAATTCAGGCAAGATGTGTGAAGTAGGTAGGCTTGCCAACCTCCGGGTGGTGCTGGGGGGCTTCCCAGAATTACAACTGATCTCCAGATTACAGAGATCAGTTCCCCTGGAGGAAATGGCTGCTTTGGAGTGTAGACTCTCCGACATTATACCCCTGCTGAGGTCTTTTACCTCTCCAAACCCCACCCTCCCCAAGTTCCACCACCCCCCCAGGGATTTCCCAAACCAGAGTTGGCTACTCTAGGAATCTGGAGCATCTCCATCCTCATCTGCAGACACACATGCTAGATTTGAGTCCAGTAGCATATTAGAGACCAACAAGATTTTCAGGGTATGAGCTTTTGAGAGTCAAAGTTCCCTTCGACAAACATATCTACACACCTCCAGCTATCATCCCAACCATATCAAACAGTCCATTGTCTGCAGCCAAGCCTTACGCTATAGTTTCATCTGCTCCAACCCTTCAGACAGAGGTACTCACTTGAAGGACCTACAGCAAGCATTTTTGCAGCTACAATATCCTGCTGATATGGTAAGACAGATGATTGGAAAGGCCAGAATGATACCCTGGCACAACTTGCTACAAGACAAGCCCAAAGAAAATGACAATAGAATATCTCTGGTGATCACACACAGCTCCCAACTCAAGCCAGTGCAACGCATTATTAATGACCTACAACCAATGCTGGATTGTGACACTTCCCTCGCTAAGGCACTGGGATGCTGACCCTTTCTTGTTTACAGACAGCCTGCTAACATAAAACACCCGCAATGATAAACTACTTAACAGTAGCATGGACTCTGGTACCAAGGCCTGCAACAAACCTAGGTGTCAACTTTGCTCTCATACCTAGGTGTCAACTTTGCTCCTAGCAACAACACCACTGGACCCAGCAACATCAGCTGTACTATCTCAGGTTCATACTTCTGTTCATCTTCTAATGTGATTTATGCCATCACGTGCCAGGAATGCCTTTCACACTCTACATTGGACAAACAGGCCAGTCCCTGCAACAAAGAGTAAATGGACATAAGACTGACTTCAGAAACCAGCGGGGGAACATTTTAACCTTCCAGGTCATTCAGTTGCTGATTTAAGAGTAGCCGTTCTCTTACAAAAGGGATTTCAAAGGGAGATTAGAGAGACAGCTGAATTAAAACTAATAATGAAGCCCAAGGCAATGCATTCTCCTGGATTGAATAGGGACCTGCGATTCCTGTCTCTTTACCAATGCTGATTTCTCCACACCTACAACCCCTCTGCATATCATACCCAATCCAATTACTCCAGCTAATGCCATTTACTTGTTTTGACATTTACATGCTTTGCCATTGGGTGTCCTAATTCACTCTTCTCTACTTAAGGATGGACTCACATTCTAGCTGTATCTGAAGAAGTGAGCTGTGACTCACAAAAGCTCATACCCTGCCAGAAATTTTGTTAGTCTTTAAGGTGCTATGGGACTCCTGCTCTTTTCTACTGCAACAGACAGATTTATATGGCTACCCATTGTGATCCAAAGCTTCCTTTGTCAGACACAGTAGGAATTCTTCCTCTGTACACTCAGATCATGGGGCTATGGCCAAAGACCATGTTCTCCCACACAAACACAAACATGTTAGAGCCACATGACTCTGGCTGATACCTGGAGCTTGCACCTGTACTGAGCTGTCCAGATGTTGCTGAGCTGGGAGCTCAGTTGAATGAGCAGCGGGAGCAGGTAGAATGCCGCGGGGATGGTCACCATGATGCTGGGAGCCAGAGAGTCAAGGGATGGCATGGAGAGAGAGGGAGAGAGAAGGACCAGCCGCGTGCCAGGGTCATGTGCATGTGCAGGCCATGGAGTTCTCTGGGACTTGGGGGGGGGGGACGACACTGACCACACACATTGCTCATCCCCTGATGTTCTGAGTGCACATTCAGATTTTTTTTTAATTGCAGAGGTGTCCACACCTCTGTTGTCCCAAGGTAGCTCAGCCTTGCAGTTCTTCCATGGGGTCTTCTTCCAGCTCAGGGGAATGGGCATGGCTCATAACAATCTCGTTGCGCATGATTTTAGGCCCGTCTTTAATGAGTGGGGCACTGGAAGGGAAGAGAAAGGGTTCCAGAGAGGTGGTGTAAAGGCTGAAATCATTATATGTTATTGAAAATGTATTTATTCACTACAAATGTATTGGAAAAGTATTCTCTGATTTGAAATATATTCTTTGTACTCAATAAAGTATATCTGCACTCATGAATATGCCACACTCAGCATATTAGAGGTGGCTTGTATAGTTACACCAAGCACTTGCATATGTTACAGGCCTCAAGTATAAGAAGCCCACTGTTGCTCCTTAGTTAGAAGCTAATTAAAGAATCCATAGATGGCCTTAGTACGCTTGCATAAGCTGGTTTTCCAGAGATAAGAACCAGCTAGGAACCCTCTTAGTTAGCCTTGGCAGCTGCCAGGGTCCAAGATAAGAAGAACTGTAGTAATTTAGGATCAAATAGAGAAGCACCTGGGAATGTGGGTCTTCACTGCTCATTAGTGAGAATGAGATCACCATTTCTATGTAATGTCTCTGAATCTCTAATAGGGTATTCAAATCCTTAAATATCTATTATTGGTTCTATGTATTGACACCATGTATTTCGTACCTCCCATTACCAAAGATTATATCCATGCTTGCACTCCTTTAATGTTTGTGTGAATTGTCCTGCGCATTTGGGCAATTTTCACCCTGTGTGTATACTGGGCCTAATACACAAACTGATTTGAACTATCAACCTCCTACTGTGTTATTGTCATTGGGAATTGATACAATAATACAGGCATATCAGTGGAAAGGTGGATTCTCACCCAAACGAGAAGGGGCTTCTGCTCAGGCAGAGCTTAAGAAACCCCCTGATCAGGTAACTGGAACCAGCCCAGGTTAGAAAATGCTTTAACTGTGGCAGGACAGCCCATTTGTAGATCAATCCCCCTGGAGAAAATGACTGCTTTGGAGGGTGGATTCTATGGCGTTATACCGCGCTGAGTTTCTTCCCCTCCCTAAACTCTGCCCTTCCCAGGCTCCACCCCCAAGATCTCCACGTACTCCCAACCCAGAGCTGGCAATCTTAAACCCCCATGGCAAGAGGGCGGTTGGTCTGTATCAGTGCCAGAGGTGGTCGTGAATACTAAGGATGGGTAGCATGAACTGAGGCAATTATGGCTGGGAAATACCTGGAGATTGGGGGTGGAGCCTGAGGAGGATGGGGTTTGGGGAGGGAAAGGACTTTCACAACATATAGTGCCACGGAGTCCACCCTCCCATGGAGCCATTTTCTCTAGGGGGGTTGATCTCTGTCATTTGGAGATCAGTGGTAATCCCAGGAGATTCCTAGCCACCACTGGAGGCTGGTAACCCTAGAGGCAGTCCACTTGGGGGGAGGGGGTTAGGGGTAGGGCGAAGCAACTAGGGCCATTGCTGGCTTCACGTTGCAGGATGCAAACACACACATAGCTGGAAGAAAGGTGAAGGAGTGCTGCTGCTTTGGATGAAGGATACGTGCAAATCTTCTCCACGCTGAAGGGTGGCTGGGGGTTGAGCACCAGGTAGGCGAGGCAGGAAGCCATCACGGCCATGTCGTAACCGCTCAGGAAGACCACAAAGAGGCCGAAGAAGCGGATGTTGTGGCGGCCAATGCAGTTGTTCAGCCACATGCAGTGATGGTCAAAATCCTGCCGGGGGGTGCCAGACAGTTAGAAGCCAGCCTTCAAGGGAACCTCCCTGACCCCGTAGCCCCAAAACCAAGTCAAGGCATCCCCCCACCCCACTTACTTCCTTTGGATCCCTCTGACTAGCCAGATCTGGTTCTCGGGCCAACCAGCCCAAATGACTTGGGGTGCCTGTGGCAGAATGGGGAGTAGGGTTGCCACCTCTAGGTTGGGATATTCCTGGAGATTTGGGGGTGATGCCTGTGGGGGGGGGAGTTTGGGGAGTGGCTTCACCTAGAATCTATGATGTACCACAGTCTGCGCTCCTCAGACTGATCCCCAGATTACAGAGATCAGCTTCCCTGGAGAAAATGGCAGTGCCAGAGTGAAGAATCTGAGGAATACCATCGAGTCTAGGAGAAATGGATGTCCCTTCCAAGTATCCCCCTCCCCCAAACTCCAGGGATTTTCCAAGCTAGAGTTGGCAACCGTAGCAGGAACAGACAGGCCCTAACTAAATGATGCCCTGCGAGGCCACTAATGGATCTTCTCAGCATTTTTAATTGCAAAAAAGCAGCTCTGAGGTTGCCCCATCCAGACTGGATGTTGACAACCCTAATTCATAGGGATGTGGTGGTTTATCTGACGTTTTTATTGTATATCTCTGCCATCTAATAATAATAATTTAGTGTCATCAAGTCCCAACTGACTTATGGGTGACCCCCTCATGGGGTTCTCAAGGCAAGAGATGAGCAGAGGTGTTTTGCCATTGCCTGACTCCACACAGCAGCCTTGGACTTCCTACCTTGAATCTCAGAAGAAAGATCCAGTGCAAATATTTCAACAAACAAGCACAAATAAAGAAATCAATGAAGCCCACCTTCGGTCCACTCATTCTCCCTAACGGCATCTGTCCCCAGCTGCAATAACTGCTCCAAAGTGGATAGGGTCGCCAACTGTGGTTTGGAAAATTTGGGGCAGCAGGTTTTGAGAAAGGACTCAGCAGAAAATGAATAAAAACAAAAGAGCCCTACTGGATCAGACCAGTGGTCTGTATAGTCCAGCATCCTGTTTCATATAGTGGCCAACCAGTTCCTCTGAAGGTCCAGCAACAGGGCATAGAGGCCGAGGCCTTCCCTTGATGTTGCCTCCTGGCACCAGGATTCAGAGGTTGACTGCCTCTAAATGAGGAGGTTCCCTTAGCTACCATGGCTAGTAGCCACTGATAGACCTATCCTCCAAAAATCTGTCTAGCCCCCTTTTAAAGCCCTCTATTCCTGCTGCCATCACTACATCCTCTAGCAACAAACTCACATTTTAAATCACTCGCTGTGTAAATAAATAGTCCCTTTTGTCCATCCTGAATCTACTGCTTAGCCGCTTCATTGGATGCCCTTGAGTGCCAGTATTTTGGGGCAAGGAGAAAAAGTTCCGTAAAGTCTATTCTCCAAAGCTGCCGTTTTCCTCAGGGGAACTGATTTCTGCAGTCTGGACATCAGTTGCAATTCCAGCAAAACGCGGGCCTCCAACTAAAAGTAGAACACCCACCCTACCAAGCCATGGGGACCTGTGCTGCTTTGGACTACCCCGTCTGACCTTACCTCCACACAGGTATTGCACCAGGCACAGTGGAAAGTATGTGGCAGGCTGTGGAGCTGGCATCGGTTGCACCAATGCTGCCGGGGAGCTCTTATGATAACCACCTGGTTCACCAACTCTTCTTCAATGCCTGGCAGTGGGAGAGAACACAGGGGAGAATTTGCAGGGGGCATCAATCCTGTCCCCAGGATCAGAGACATGGAGATCCCTGTGTGTCTGTGCAGTTTTTGCATTGACAGGGTCACAGACATTCATTGGCTGCCCATCAATTACCAGCCTCTTAGCGCAGTTGACAGATGTGTCCCAGCTGTAATTTTCTTTTTAAGTGTTATAAGACTCGGCCTGTAATTCTTTGTTTGTAAGAATTTATTAGCCAATGTATTCTGTTTTATCTTGTTTTATCTGGCTAAGGGCCATAAATAAATTATTTATCTATCTATCATCAATTACCAGGCTCAATTCAAAGCCCTTCATGGCCTTGGTCCCTCATATCTCTTTCCCTGTGCTCTGCCATGACAGTATCACTTATCCCAGCAGGCCCTTCTGCAGGTCCCCTCCTGCTAATGAGAAAATCAAGATCCGCCTGTACTAGGGTCACCAACCTCCAGGTAGTAGTTGGGGATCTCCCACTATTACAACTGATCTCCAGCCAATAGAGATCAGTTCACCTGGAGGAAATGGCTGCTTTGGCAATCGTACTCTGTGGCATTGAAGTCACTCCCCTGCCCAAACCTCCGTCCAGTAGCAAAGAGGGACCTGGCAACCTCCTGGCAACCTGAGCCTGTACTCATTCCTTCTCTGTTGTGGCCCCCATTTTATGGAATGGCCTTGCTGATGAGGTCAGAAAGGCTCCCACTCTCCTGGCTTTCCGCAAACAATGCAAAATGGAATTACCTGGCTTTTTTTGCACAGGTAAGTAGGACTGTGCCCTGACCTGGATGGCCCAGGCTAGCCTGATCTCGTCAGATCTCAGAAGCTAAGTAGGGTCAGCTCTGGTTAGTATTTGGATGGGATACCACCAAGGAATACCAGGGTTGCTGTGCAGAGGAAGGCACTGACAAACCACCTCTGTTAGTCTCTTGCCATGAAAATTCCAAAAGGGGTCGCCATAAGTCGGCTGCGACTTGGCGGCACTTTACACACACACACACACACACACACACACACACACACACACACACACACACGTAGGACTGTACTGCAATGAAATGGATGCATTGGTCAAGGGACAGGGACTGCAGCCTACACTGCTGTATTGCTGCCTATCACTGCAAATCTGCTCTAGACTAGGTAGATTCTATACCGCCTAACGCATCATGTTTAAAAGATCTCCTTTTGTTTCAGCTCCGCCTGGGATTTCTGTTAGTTTTCAGATGTCTGTAGTCCAAACCCTGTTAAACTGTTCATCGGATGTCCCCATCTTGTTGGTTCTACTTGATTTACGCTACGTAATCCGCCTTGAGTCCCAGCGAGAAAGGCAGACCGTAAACAACAGCAACAGTAATAAATGAAGCACAGATAATGCCACATGGAGCTGTGACTGGGATGGGGCCATGTCTGATTCTTGACTTTTCCAGCTCAGCAACCCTGAAGTCAGCAGCTGAACCGAGTTGCTTAATCCCAGGGTGAGGGGCACGTCTTTGCTGAGCTGGCAGAGGAGGAAGGCCGAGCTCTGAGGATTTATCCTAGACCTTAGTCTGCAAATCATGTTGGCCTCCCCTATTTCCTTCTGTGGCCAACAAGGACTCTGAGTCTACACAAGAGTATCATGTGAGTCTGGCAGCACATTAAAAGCCAACCACGTTTTTCAAGGGTATAAATAAGAACGTAAGAAGACGAGCCCTGCGGGATCAGACTAGTGAGGGTCCATCTAGACTAGCATCCCTTCTCGCACAGTGTCCAACTAGTTCCCCTGGAGGTCCAGCAACAGGGCATAGAGGCACAAGAACATCAGAAGAGTCCTGCTGGATCAAACCAGTGGTCCATCGAGTCCAGCATCCTGTCTCACACAGTGGCCAATCAGCTTCTCTATGGGGCCAACAACTAGGGTTGCTAACCACCAGGTACTAGCTGGAGATCGCCTGCTATTACAACTGATCTCTATGCAATAGAGATCAGTTCACCTGGAGAAAGTGGCCGCTTTGGCAATTGGACTCCATGACATTGAAGTCCCCTCCCCAGGCTCCACCCCCAAAATATCCAGGTATTTCCCAACCCAGAGCTGGCAACCCTACCAACAACAAGACTGGGGCCTTCCCCTGATACTGCCTCCTGGCCCTGAGGTTCAGAGGTTGTGGAATTTCCCTTTAGTCACCATGGCTAGTAGCTAGATTTGTCAACTCCAGATTGGGAAATCCCTGGATATTTTTTTTTGAGGGGGTGGAACCTGGGGAGAGCAGAGTTTGGGGAGAGGAGTGACCTTAGCAGGGTATAGTGTGAGGTCCACCCTCCAAAGGAGCCATTTTCTCCATGAGAAGTGATCTCTGAAGTCTGGAAATCAGCTGTAATTCTTGGAGATCCCCAGGTACCACCTGGAGGCTGGCAACCCTACATAGTAGCCACACCTGATAGAAGCTTTCAAGAGTCAAAGCTCCCTTTGTCAGATATGAGCCCATGAGGAGTTTCAATTGATCTCCAGACAATAAACATCAGCTCCCCAGCAGGAAATGGCAGTTTTGGAAGGTGGACTCTGTGGCATCACGTTTCTGCTGAGCATTCTCCTTTCCACAAACTCCACCCTTAAATTTCCAGGAATCTCCCAGTCCAGAGTTGTTAACCCTTCTGGCACGGCAGGTGCCAGACTCTCCCTTCCCATGTCTGCGGGCCCACGATTCTGCTTACCTTTGTGGAGAATTCCTGTGTCTGTGAAACTGGCAAAGAGGAAGAAGACAATGGTGGGGATGAAGAGGAGGCCACAGGTGATGGGGAAGGCCCAGGATACATGGAGGGTTAGCCAGCTGCAGCTGAAAGAGAAGCAAATGGCTGTCAGCTCCTTGATCTTGTGTCTGTCAGGCATAGGTAGTCACCAGAGGGCCTAAAAAAGCAAAACCATCTTTAGGAGATTTATTTGAAAGGTGATATATAAGCATGCCCTGACGTGGGTAGCCCAATCTCATCAGATGCTGGAAGCTCAGGGTCAGCCCTGGTTAGTACTTGGATGGGAGCCCACCAAGGGAATCCAGAGCCGCTGCCCAGAGGCATGCAATGGCAAACCACCTCTGAATGTCTTGTGTCTCAAAAGCCCTGTCGAGTCACCCTAAGTCATAGAATCATAGAGTTGGAAGGGACCACCAGGGTCATCTAGTCCAACCCCCTGCACAATGCAGGAAACTCACAACTACCTCCCCTCACCCCACCCCCAGTGACCAGAAGATGGCCAAGATGCCTTCAAGTCCTCGGTGACTTGACAGCATTTTCTACCACCACCATATATAAGCAACTGACTAGAGGACAGCAAAAGCAACACCCCCGCCCCCAGTTTCTCCATGGGGCTGGTGTTTTTTAGATAGCCCCTGGCTGCCTGGCAGATCAAAATGCTCCACCTTGACTTGGTCCTTTGGAAGGGGGGCACTTCCCCCCAGAATCTGGCCATGGTTTAAAGTTGACAACTCCCGCAGTGTTCTTCAGGAAACTGCTGGGGGCAGCTATCGGCCGGGTGGGGGTCTTGGCAGCTGAGTAAGCAGATCTTGCTCATTCATAGGGCTACCAACCTCCAGGTGGTGGCTGGAGATCTCCTGGGATTACAAACTGATCTCTAGATGTCAGAGACCAGTTCCCCTGGAGCAAATGGCCACTTTGAAAGGAGGACTCTGTGGCATGATACCCTGCTACCCAACTTACGGGAAGGTGAAGAAGAGGCAGGTGAGACATAGGAGCAAACTGAAATGAAAAGAGGCAAAGATGCTGGACATGAGATACAGGCGTCCAACTTGAGCGCCAGGCCTCATTTCTCAGGGGGACCCACCAGGGCCGTTCAGACCATTGCTAGGCTGGCCTGGCCGGAACTGTGCTCGGCCGGTTGCCATGGTGATGCTGTAACATAAGCAGCAGCAGCAAGCGAGAGGAGCAGCAAGCATCTCTGCTTGGGATCGTTGCCATGGCGCCAAAGATGAGGGAAAGATGTCCACTCCCAGAGACCTGCAAGCATTCAGCTGCTACAGGTTCAAAGGTTTCTGGGAGTGGCCACTTTCCCCTTAAAGGCAGGGTTACCAACTGTGGTTGGGAAATTCCTGGAGATTGTGCGGATGCAGCTAGCAGAGGGATGAGTTTGGGGAGGGGAGGGACCTCACTGGGATATAATGCCATAGAGTCCACCCTCCAAAGCAGCCATTTTAGATTGGCAACCCTACTTAAACGACCCTGGCTATGAGGGGCATTCCACATCCAAAATGAGACACCTTTCACAGATTATAAAGAGGTACTACTATACATAACCGATGATGACAATAACATCCTTTATTGACTAGAACAGGGGTCCCTAACAGGTGCGCATTGACACCTTTCCCTGTGCCTGCCAAGTGTTTTTAGTAAGTGGGTGTTGGATGTAAATATACACTCTCCTCTGTGACCAGATTTATTATCACAAAGTAGAGACGACGCCAGGTTTAAGAAGCAAAGGGAGAAAAAAGCTTTTTTTATTTTGCCAGGCAAAAGAGGAAGACATTTCAGCCCTTTTCGGGTTCAAAAGTGAAAGTCTCCTAACAGACTCCGCCTAGTCCTCATATTTATACTTTTCCAGAGTTCTTTGTTCTAAGAGGATTTGAATATCTCCTCCTCTCAAATCCACCCTAACTCTGATCTCATTTTGTGGTCACATGTATATGATCTCATCTGTTATTTGGTGATATCCTGTACCAGATACGAAAAATCACCTGCTTTGTTCAGTTTAAGTTAGACAGGACTATTTTCTACTGACTTATATAAATAACCACAGCTTACAAATATAATAGAAAAATAACATTTTTCCAATATGCTAGAATTAAATTAATTAAAATCTTACACATCCCACAGTCCCCCCTCATGATCAAAATCAAAATTATTTTGAATCTTGATCATTCTATTATATTAACTTGCAATTTTAAAACAATAATGTAGACACAATGTTTCCCTAGCCACTTTTTTTTTTAACCCAAAGGACCAAATAATACATCAAAATGGCTTTCTAAAAGAGTCTCAAACATCTACTCTTGTTCTTTAGCTAACAATTGTGCTCTGGTTTCCAAGTTTTCAATCATAAGTCTTGTTGATTTTTGAATAAAAAATTAAGTTCGCCTGCAGGTTTGACAAACCACTTCGAGCCTCTTGCGCATGGACTCTCTCCAGTTGCAATGGCTTTGGCTGCCACGACGTCATCTACTGCCCTTCTGGTCTTGACCTTACACGGTGGTAGCGCTGCCTTGCATCTGGAATAGTGGACCCAGCCTCCCTTTCCATCTACCTTTACTGCGGCATCTGCGGTGAAAAGAATTTGGAACGGACCCGTCTACCTGAGCTGGAGAGTAGTATGCTTTTAAGATTTTACAAACACCCAGTCTCCTATTAAAAAAAGAATGGACAACAGAGTTTAGGGGGAGAGGTTGTACAACACAAGCCAGTTTTTGGGTTTCCTTCAAAGCTGCACTTAAAGTTTTTATATAGTTTTTTTCATATATCTGTTTCCAACCTCTTTATTGGGTGTTCCCTGATTCTAAAAATGCTAAAAGAGACATTCATACAGAGCCTCAAAGGGCAACAACTTGTGTGGCCCCCGGGCTAATATACGGATGCGTGTCAGTGTGATAGGCAATACATCTGACCATTTTAAATTAGTTTTTTTACACAAATTTTAATTAACATCTCTTTTTAGGGTCTGATTCATTTTTTTTTACTGTCCCTGATAACTGGGGTCGCCAAGCCATGTAAAAACTATATTTTATTTTCATATATATATATATTTTTTAGAACTGTTTTATAACTTCCCTAACAAATAACCCCCTCTGTTTACATATACCCTTTGATATGTCACATGTTTTTGCTATGTGTTTTGTTTTCTGATAGATGCCCTTTCCATTGTATGATTGCAAGAATATTTCTGTTAACCCTGTTCCCCAGATGACTATTTTAGTGTAATTGTGTGAGGATGTGTGTGATGTGTACCCTTAGGCTTTTTTTTCAACCACCCCCCTCTTGTTTCTGTAGTCCCTACTTTTGCCATCCAGTTCCTTTTCTTCTTCAGTGCAGGGCCCTGTAGGTGGTAGTGTAAAAACTGGGGTTAAAGTCATTACCATATCACAGGATGTTGATTTTGCTGTAGTCACTTTTGCCATTTCATCAGCTCTGCAATTTCCTTTGGCCTCCTTGGTATGTCCAGTTTGATGTTATTGTCACCTGTAACTAAATATTGTCCAAAACCTGTAAAATTAAATTTCCATGCTTTACAGCTTCCCACTAGCTGTCAGGACTCCTCGTTCTTTTCAGATGTATTTATATGCTTGTACAACTCCAAAAGCATCTTTGCTGTCAGTATAAATGTTCACAGTCTTACCTGCTGCTTTAAGTAAGGCCTGGTTCAATGCATATAATTCGGCTGCTTGTGCTGAAAATGACGCTGGTAATGGCTTTGCTTCAAGCACTTTGCACTCAGTCACCAGGCTGTATCCACTCTGCCTTTTTCCACTCACCACTTGAGAAGATCCATCAATCCAAATCTCGAGATCTGCGTTGTGGATAGGCTCATCTACCCGTGCCATGGTGCACATATCTACAGTCTGTAGACAGTCATGATATTCCTCCAGGTTAGTTGTTACAGGCAGCAGACTAGCAGGATTTTTGTAAGCCACTTGGCTCCTTTTTGTTGTAACAAAATAGTCACTGCATGAGGGCAAAACACTCTGATTGGATGTTCAATAGTCAATTTCTTTGCTTCCTTCACAGCCAGGGCAGTTGCAGCTACTGCCCTCAAGCATGGAGGCCACTCTTGTGCCACTGGATCCAGCTGTTTTGATAAATAAGCTACAGGTCTTTCAGTTAGCCCACAAGTTTGTGTAAGGACCCCCGCCATGCAACCCTCTTTTTGCAGGTCAGGGATACCCAGAGCTGGTGCTGTCATCAAAGCTTGCTTCAGCTCTTTTTACTTATGTGCATTTTCAGGTTCCCACTACAATACTTCTGGTTCCTCATCATGGCATATTTTTATAAAGTCTCTGGTTAGTTTACTATATTCTTTTATCCACTCACGACAAAATTTCAATATTCCCAAGAAGGACCTTAGCTGTTTCTTAGTTTGAGGGAGTGGCATGCGATAAATAGTCTTCCCTGTGTTATTTTGTGTCCCAAATAAATTACTTCCCTTTTGGGCTACTTGGAGTTTTTTCTTTTGAGACCCTATATTCTTTCTGTCCTAAGAAATTCAGCAATGAGATCGTTCCCTCTAACACCAGCTTCCCTGTTTTTGCAGAGATTATCTGGATTCTTTCACCCCAGGAGAAACAGGTCCTTAGAGTTGGCATCCAGTGGAATGCTAAAAAGGCATTTTTCAAATCTGTCACACTAAACCATACATGGTGTCCTGATGGGGTGTACAGGAAAGTGTGAGGATCTGACACCACTGGATACCCATGTTGAACAATCTCATTGATTTCCTTTAAATCCTCAACTAATTTTTATCCTTTTCTTTTTCCTTTTCTACCTGGCTTTGGCAATGCCAGAATAGGGATGTTGTCTCCCATTTGTCAGCAACTGCTGTACTACTGGTAATTTTAACTGGCATTTACGCTCCCAGTCAAAGGTTACCTGTATGGGTGAAATGTTCAACTGGCCTGCATTGTCATCTTGCACTTACAGCATTCGTTTACAAATAATATATATACTTTTTTTTTATTAATGATGCCACTTTTATGTTATAACAACAGAAAAACAGAAAAACATAAAATAAAAAGACACTGTCCTTCAGTGTTACTCCTTTGAAGATGCCCGCCACAGCCGCTGGCGAAACGTCAGGAAAGAAAATTCCAAGACCACGGTTACACAGCCCTGATAACCTATGAGAACCAATGAACTTTGACCGTGAAAGCCTTCAATAATACCCCGGCTTTATTTTGACTGTGTTTTAAAACACTTAATATATTAACATGATTTCTCCGTCCCTGGAGAAAACAGGCACCCAGCATCACCAATATCCATCTCATTGAATAACCATAACTATCCTCTCTCTTTATAAACCCTTCTGCTTTCCTCTCTTAAAGTCTTTCCCAACCATACATAACACCTTTCCTCAGCCCTCTTAAGCCAAAACACTTGCCCCTTCACAACACACTCAAAACATGCTCTAACTTTCTCATAACTTACTTATTCCCTCATATTAATACACATTGCCTTTCCACCTTGTAAGCATTTCCAGTCTGTTTTTTTTTTCTTCTTATAAAGTTTGATACAGTTCACAAGACTCTGCTTTCCAAATTCCAAATACTTTGACTTGGCCCCTCCTCCTGCGTTCAGCAAGAGGGCTGGTTCAGTCAGAGTTAACTTAAAATTCCTTTTTTTTTTGTTTCACATTTTAAACTTCAGAGAAAGAAAGGATCTTCTGTTAACAAAACAGTATTGCTGCCTTGATTTACGACCAGTCTGATAGAAAGAAGAACAGAAACACTTTGAAGCGGAGAAAGGAGGGGCATGGGGGATTTTTTCTCTTCCAGTCTCTTCCTCAGAAAGAAGACAACCAGATTACTTTTCTCCCAGCAAAGAACAGATTTGCAACAGAAAACAACAACAACACACACAACAAAACCAGACTACTCAAACAATTTGATTTCCTTTCGGCAACACAGTTTCTTTACACTCCAACTTTAAAAAGGAAAAGAAAGAGAATGAAGGGAGGGAAACTCCTTTTTGGCCGACGCCGTCCATTATCCCAGGCTGGCCCCATAAAAAATAAACACGTTAACATTTGTCAAATAATCACATAACCCTTTATAAAATACTTCACAGGAAGAGAGGACATATAATAAATCACGCTGGACAAAACAAAACACAAAAATACGTTCCCCTTTTCTAGGCATTTACCTCTTCCAGTGCCCTGGAGGCAACTGGAAAAATTCCGGATCAGCACAGGATTTTACAATCCCTGCTCTTGCTACTGCTTTTTTTTTTCATTGATAATATACCATTGGCTGAACCCTCTGTTACAGCCCCCGTTACCATTCCAACTCAGTGGCGTCCCACTGAGCCCCTTATCCATGGTGGCGTTGCTTCTGCCTTCTCCTCTTAGAAGGGCTTACCTCTAAGATCTGCCCCACCATTAAGGTCCCGTAATTCCTTTCCGCGGTTCCTTACCTCCAGCCCGTTGCTTCTCCTGGGTCGGTTTAAAAGTGGGACTCTGCAATTGCACTCACCCCCCAGATGCTGTGTCTGCCAAGCTTGAGGACCAGCGAAATCGCCGGGTGCACCTGTCCTACAAAACTTCGACACCAGTCATCTGTGAGCAGTTGACAACCAGATGTCCCCTGGGGTGCCATAAATCTGTTGGATGTAAATATACACTCTCCTCTGTGACCAGATTTATTATCACAAAGTAGAGACGACGCCAGGTTTAAGAAGCAAAGGGAGAAAAAAGCTTTTTTTATTTTGCCAGGCAAAAGAGGAAGACATTTCAGCCCTTTTCGGGTTCAAAAGTGAAAGTCTCCTAACAGACTCCGCCTAGTCCTCATATTTATACTTTTCCAGAGTTCTTTGTTCTAAGAGGATTTGAATATCTCCTCCTCTCAAATCCACCCTAACTCTGATCTCATTTTGTGGTCACATGTATATGATCTCATCTGTTATTTGGTGATATCCTGTACCAGATACGAAAAATCACCTGCTTTGTTCAGTTTAAGTTAGACAGGACTATTTTCTACTGACTTATATAAATAACCACAGCTTACAAATATAATAGAAAAATAACATTTTTCCAATATGCTAGAATTACATTAATTAAAATCTTACACATCCCACATGGGTGGGGCCCGATCAGGATTTCACCCAGCAAAGCTTCTGATTAGCCATACAGATTTTTTAAAAAATGTTGCCCTGGCAACAGCTGCCACGACAACACGAGGTTCATCAATGTGCGACTGAATGTAAGTTGCCGCAGCCATTTTGTGGCAGCCATGTTGTGGCTGTGCCCACCACACTGTATCAGAATTCCCAAGGTGCCCGCATGCTCAAAAATGTTGGGGACCCCTGTTCCTGAGGTTAAGTGTCTGCTCTGCTTGTCTTAAAAACCAGTTAACTGTGAAGCAATTTGAATAGGTGGCATCTCTTTGTGCACTGCATTTGCATGGTCCCTACTGAAACGTAGTTGGGTATTCATGGCAGGATCAGTACTGGCTCTTAAAAAAAAAACACCTCTGGTTTTAGGGGTTCCTCTTGTGCATGGGGGCACAGTTCTGTGCAGTTTGGTTGCAGGAGACGCTGGCTGTACAAGGTCAGGATGAAACTAAACCCTTTTCCGCTGACTTGGCAGCATGGCAAAGGGTTGGGAATCTGCCTGCTCAATGTATTCCCTGGGCATCAATTCTCAGTAGCAGGGTGCTAATGATTTATAGACAAATGGTGAGACTCCTTTCTCTGGGAACCCAAGTCTCTTGGCACTCTGTGGCAGGCTATTCATCCAGGACCACGTTCATACCACTGGGCTCGCTTTCCAGCCAACTTTTACTATTAGTCCTACGGCTTTTATGGTTAGATCATGTTTGGGCAAGTGATCTAAATAGCGTAGGAAATGGTGCTTCTTGGTTGTTCCTATTAAATTCTACACTTTTCAAAGCTGTCCCCCACACCCAAGCTATTTCAGGCTCAAAAAGCTCCTTTTAATTCTTCAGCAGTGGCAAATGTCAACCAGTAAAATTAGGGAAAATTGTCAGGACAAACATATTGTCTGCCAGTGGAGGGCACTGCAGGGTTGTTTATCAAAATCCAGCTGCAGAAAAGGTGAATTTCCACAGGGCAAACTGCTCTTGGGCTGCTTCAGAGGGCTGTCGTGTTGGTCTTCAGTAGAATAGCTAGATTCGAAGCCAGGTTTCTGGTTGGTCTCTAAGGGGCTACTGGACTTGAATCTAGCTGCTATTTGTCTCCTTCCACAAAGACAGGTGTCACGACCCCTCGCGTGTGTGCTGAGGGAGAAAGAGGATGCTTCTCAAAATGTTTGTTTGGAGTTTTAATTTTTCTCCATAGTCCCCTTTACTTGTTTTATCTCAGTAGACATGAGCCGCCCTGACCTGGATGGCCCAGGCTAGCTTGATCTCATCAGATCTCAGAAGATAAGCTGGGTCAGCCCTGGTTAGTATTTGGATGGGAGATCACCCATCCAAAGAAGTCCAGGGTTGCTACGCAGAGGAAGGCACTGGCAAACCACCTCTGTTAGTCTCTTGCCATGGAAACCCCAAAAGTGGTCACCATAAGTCAGCTGCAACTTGACGGCACTTTACACACACACACACACAGAGAGAGACATCACAGGCTTTTTCAAGATAACAATCATTTCATTTTCATTTTCATTAACCTTTATTGGCATACCAAAAGACAGAGATAGAAAAAAACAACAATATACCTCCAAAGGGCAATACATATAAATTACAAGTCGGGTTAATAAATCTTTTCTTGTTCTTTAAGAACTTCTGTAAGCAAGATAACAATCAAGTAACAGAGATTTAGTAAACTCTGTACAAGGGATAGATTTGGAGGGGAAACTGTATGTATGAGAAGCATAGAACCAGAGCTATTTTATAAGTTTCACTTCATAGAAGGCGTAGATCTTAGATGGCTTAGTTGGTACAGACTCTGCTGCCTAACTAACAGGAAAGGTAGAGATTAAACAAATCTCTCTTCCTGTTCTCACTATAGAACTACCCCCACTTCTGTGGCAGTAATCAGTTAACCTCCTGTATTTGGAATATCTCCTTCCCAGAGCCTGGTCCCCTTTAGTGACCTGAGAAAGGGCCCTTTTCCTCCCAATCTCTGCCTGTCACTCCACAGGATTTGTTTCACACAAGCTTAGGCAAAACTGAACCGTCAGGTTCTCAGAGTCAAACACAGCTACTGATCATGCAGGTTTCCAAAACCAGAACCAATTCCTTTCTTCAGAACAGACAGAGTGAGCTCCTTTCTCTAAGCTTCTCTCAAAGATTATCCCTTGGTTCGTCACAACAGGCTAATGGAGCATCTGCAGGACCTCATCCCCAAATTGTGCGTGATCAGTCCCCCTCCCCCATTTTACTGCGATGCAGGCAAGAAAACACACACATTGGGGCCATTTTCTTGCCTCAGCCCCCTCCTGCCCTGCAGCTGGCATTCTGCCCCTGCCCACCACACTAAGGTGTATAAAAACACCACTCCATGAAATATTAAGATGACAACATTAATGGCTGACAAAGGGGTCGCCATAAGTCGGCTGCGACTTGACAGCACTTCACACACACATGCACACACAAATACGCACACCCGCACACACATTAACAACACTATAATTATATGACTGTTACGGAGTTTGGAAATGCTTGAAAACAGGCTATGCAGCCCGCCGTGACGTACCACAGGCACATGCACGTTACTTAACCGTCCCAGATCTTAAGCTACTAGATCTCACCAAGGAGTCCACTTCTTCAGCTTGATTCCAGCATTCCTCAGGACATCTGGGGCTGACTCTCTGCTGCAGCCACCAAGCCAAGACTGAGAGGTGTGTCTGTCGGGTGGTAGCGTGGTCTCCAGAGGCTGTACTGCAGGCCTTTAAGAAACTTTTCTCCAGATTACAAATCACTCACCCCTGCCAAACCACCATGGTACCAGGGAATCCTTGAGAATCGAATTGGTTAGAAAGATGCCAAATCTGGAAAGTCCTGCACTTTGGGAAGAAGACGAAGACTTGGTTTTTATATGTCAACTTTCTCTACCACTTAAGGGAGATTCAAACAGGCTTACAATGACCTCCTCTCCCCCTCCCCACAACAGACACCCTGTGAGGTAGGTGGGGCTGAGAGAGCTCATAATAGAACTGTAACTTGCCCAAGGTCACCCAGCTGGCTTCGTGTGTAAGAGTGGGGAAACAAATTCAGTTCACCAGATTAGCCTCCGCCGCTTATGTGGAGGAGTGGAGAATCGAATCCAAATCAGATCAGAGTCCACCGCTCCAAACCACTGCTCTTAACCACAACACCACGCTGGCTCGATCCAAGTGCTGGTAGTGATGCAAACACACTCACACCCATTTCTGTAACAGGAAAAAAATTAGTGGTATAAACAGTCACTGGTTACAAAAGGAAATGCATGCAGTGGATAGCAAATAAATAAATTACAGAACTACTGAGCAAAGAAAAGTTGAGGGCAGCAGGAAAAGAGGAAGACCCAACAAGAGATGGATTGACTCAATAAAGGAAGCCACAGCCTTCAATTTGCAGGATCTGAGCAGGGCTGTCAAAGATAGGACATTTTGGAGGACTTTCATTCATAGGGTCACCATGAGTCGGAAGCGACTTGACAGCACTTAACACACTCACACACACACTGAGCAAGGGGAAGAAAATGGGGAGGTAAGGGGCATCCCCTCTGCCTAGTCCTCAACGTAAAGACAGGCAGAAATATCGTAATGGTTTCCTTTTAAGCTGTTTGATAGAAATCCTCTCTAATAGCTGCAGATTGGCCTATCCTCTGTGATTTCTCTAAAACCTCTCTAAAAGTCATTTCAAGCAGTGACTGTCACATCTTGGGTCTATGAAATCTGTACATTAAGTATAGATAAAATAGATTTACTCCAAACATCTCTGCTTGTAAGTAACTCCCAGCCCCCTGGAGAGGTTTAAACCTCATTTTTATGAAAACTCCCATTTTCAGCTCTTCTTTGCGCTTCTGAATAGCTGTAGTCTGCTGTTTAAAATGTCCACAACACTTCCAAAAGGATCTTTCACAACATGTTCTTTTTCACCTTTGGGAGCGTTCTAAAATTTGCGCTACAGAGCCATTGCGCTAAAGCGATCAAGTGTTGTAATGGCACCATTGACATGCCTGCTAACGTTGTTAGGTAGACATAAGAGGTAATTTGGGAGGTCATTAATTTATAAGGTCATCATGAGTAGGAACCTTGACGGCACTTCACACACACAGAGATTTTAATAAACAAATATATAAGGAAGTCCTGAAATTTCCACTCTTCTCGTACACATTTCTTCTGAATGCCCTCCCCCCACATTGAATCCTTACAACTATCTCTACAAAAGGGCTTCAAAAGGGCTTCTAGGCCTAGTGTGGATTTGAACCCAGATCCACCCAGTCGTTCCGGCTCTTCAACTCAACTGACTCTCAACATGAATGTGGGCAAAGTGTGTCAGGCTCAATCCTGGGCATCAGTGGTGGCATGAGGCACCCATCTCCAGCGTCTGCAAGAGGATTGCTTTCTTACAGCTTTATACACATTGAAAAAAATACACGCCACACTGATATAAATGAAACCCAAGTCATTAAAAAAAGCCACAAACCACAGAAAACACAAAGTGTGAATTATCTATGTAGGAGTATTGGGTGTATGTGCACAGGACAACTGGGAGTAGGAACAGGTGTCCCATGGTATTCACCTGACTACTCCAAGGAGATCTGTTCATTTTCCCAATACTGGATGTTGCTGGGGAGGGGGTCTGACTCTTTTTGAACTTACTGAGTTGTTGAGTTGTGGAACAAAACCTTTTCCTTTCAATTCAGTTTAATCCTACTGCCAGAACTCTTTGGGCTTCAAAGTAGTCAGGCCCCACAAAATGCAAAGCAGGCTGGACTGGGAAGGAATTAGGGTTGCGGGTTGCCTCTCTAGAACTCCTTGTAAGCCAAAAATGTGTGTAAATTAAGGATGCTGGCTGTTCACAATAGGTTTATTCCAGCAGCAGAGAGTTTGTACATAACATAATACAAGAAAAGCCATGCTGGATCAGATCCAGGCCCATCACATCCAGCAGTCTGTTCACACAGTGGCCAACCAGTTGCCTCTAGGAAGCCCAAAAACAAGATGACTGCAGCAGCATCCTGCCTGTGTTCCACAGCACCTAATATAATAGGCATGTTCCTCTGATACAGGAGTGAACAGATATGTGTTAGTTATTATACATCACATTTAGCAGAGTAAATAATCACAGATGCTAATGTTAACTCAAACATAAAGATTTTTTTCCTCAGCTAACTAACTAAATATAACTCCTACATTATGGAAACACTAAATCAAATTAACACAAGATCAGTTAATCTCCCCCCTTCTAGAATCAACTGCTTTACTTAACGTCCTATTGGCTACATGCAAATCTAGCAGTTTACTAACAAAGCAATTAATTATTTCATGACTGTGGATGCTGAGACTTGCATATCCCAACAGTATGCATCATGACTAGTATTCATTTGGACTAGTAGCCATGGTAGTAATGTCCTCCATGAACATGCCCATTCCCCTCTTAAAACCTTCCAAGTTGGAAGCTATCACCACATCCTGGGGCAGGGAGTTCCACATTTTAACTATGCATTGTGTAAAGAAATACTTCCTTTTATCTGTTTTAAATCTGTCAAGCTTCAGCTTCAACAGATGACCTTGCATTCTAGTATTATGAGAGGGAGAAAAGCTTTTCCCTGTCCACCTTTCCCATGCATAATTTTATAGACCTCTATCATGTCATCCCTTAACCGCCTTCTTTCCAAGCTAAGTAGCCCTAAGCATTTTAACCGCTCCTCATAGGGCAGTTGCTCTAACTCCCTGATAATTTTGGTTGCTCTTTTCTACTTCTCAAGCTCTGCAATATCCTTTTTTAGGTGTGGTGGCCAGAACTGTACACAGTATTCCAAGTGTGGTCTTACCACAGATTTGTACAAGAGCAGTATGATAGCAGCAGTTTTATTCTCAATTCATTTTCTAATTATGGCCAGCATGGAATTTGCCATTTTCACAGCAGGCGCACATTGGGTTGACATCTTCATCGAGCTATCCACTACCATCCCAAGATCCCTTTCTTGGTCTGTAGCTGCCAGCACAGATCCCATCAGTGTATATGTAAAGCTGGGTTTTTTTGACCCAATATGTAGATATCTGCTACCCTCAACTTTGGTTCTTGCAGGTTATCCGGGCTGTGTAACCGTGGTCTTGGAATTTTCTTTCCTGACGTTTCGCCAGCAACTGTGGCAGGCATCTTCAGAGTAGTAACACTGAAGGACAGTGTCTCTCAGTGTCAAGTGTGTAGGAAGAGTAATATATAGTCAGAAAGGGGTTGGGTTTGAGCTGAGTACTGCAAAAGTAATGTGCTAATCATTGTCCTGTAAGTATCAAGATAATGTGCTAATGAGGGTATGGTATGTTAATATGGAACCATTGTATCCTGAAGTGATCTGTTAATGTGTGTAATCCAAAGCTAATCTGCATGGCTATTGTTGACTGTTGTCTTTGTTAGTCTGGAGGTTTTCAGAACAGGAAGCCAAGCCTTATTCATTCTTAAACTCTCCTCTTTTCTGTTAACACTTTTCTGTTGACACTGAGAGACACTGTCCTTCAGTGTTACTACTCTGAAGATGCCTGCCACAGTTGCTGGCGAAACGTCAGGAAAGAAAATTCCAAGACCACGGTTACACAGCCCGGATAACCTACAAGAACCAATGAACTCTGACCGTGAAAGCCTTTGACAATACCCTCAACTTGTTTATTTTCTTCACAGGATTTGGAAAATAGAAACAGCTTTGCCAGTTTTGCAGATGCCAGGAAGAGTTCAGTGAACAGATTCCTCAATCAGTGAGTTTCACATATGAGGGCAACCACTAAAAAGGCCCTTCTTTGCATAATTACTTTCTGAACCTCCAGCACCTGAGCGTTCAATTCCTCATCAAAACCAGCTTATGTGAATTCTCTGAGGAACGTGAAGATCAGATATCTGCCTCAAGCTCTTGCCACGCACTGAACTTTTATGAGGTTCCTCCCCTGCAGGGATTCCTCAATGCAGAAGGAGATATGAGCTGGTATTGAATCTCCTTCCACCCTTAGAGCCCATCTTTGCTTTCTTTCCTGTGGGATCTATTTGAGTCTTCAATGATGGCTAAGGCTCTACCCAAAGTTACACCATTTATACAATTTCTTCCCATGTAGGGTAAGGTTTCTATGCATATGCAAGCACATTACAAGCGTGTAAATGGCTTCTGCCCCTTCTATGGTCTGAGGTTGTCTTTGAGATTTGAAATAAGAGAAAAGCTCTTTCCCCAGGCTAAGCAGTTACATGTTTTCTCCTTGTGTGGGTTCTTGGATGCTCCTGGAGATCGCCACTCCAACTGAAAATCTTTCCACACTCTGAGCATCCACCCCTGTGTGTGTAGTTCGATGCCGTTTAAGATGGCTACTGCAACTGAATCTCATTTCACACTCTGAGCATTCAAAAGGCTTCTCCCCTGTGTGGGATCTTAGATGGTTTTTAAGATTGCCACTCTGGCTGAATTTCTTTCCACACTCTGAGCATTCAAAAGGTGTCTCCTTTGTGTGGGTTCTTAGGTGCTTGTGGAGAGAGCCACTCTGACTGTATCTCTTCCCACACTCTGAGCATTCAAAAGGTTTCTCCCCTTTGTGGGTTCTTTGATGCTCTTCAAGATGGCCACTCTGACTGAATCTCTTCCTACACAAGGAACATTCAAATGGCTTCTCCCCTGTGTGAATGCATCTTACATGCATTTGAAGAGAGAAACTGCGACTGAATCTCTTTCCACACTCTGAGCATTGAAAAGGCTTCTCTCCTGTGTGGGTTCTTAGGTGGTGTTGAAGACTGCCATTGCAAGTGAATCTCTTTCCACACTCTGAGCATTGAAAAGGCTTCTCTCCTGTGTGGGTCCTTAGGTGCTGTTGAAGACTGTCACAGCAAATGAATTTCTTTCCGCACTCTGTGCATTCAAAAGGCTTCTCCCCTGTGTGAGTTCTTAGATGGCATTTAAGAGGACCACTGTAACTGAATCTCTTTCCACACTCTGAGCATTCAAAAGGCTTCTGCCCTGTGTGGCATCTTAGATGCTTTTGAAGATTGCTACTCTGACTGAATCTCTTTCCACACTCTGAGCATTCAAAAGGCTTCTCTCCAGTGTGGGATCTTAGATGGTTTTTAAGATTGCTACTCTGACTGAATTTCTTTCCACACTCCGAGCATTCAAAAGGTGTCTCCCCTGTGTGGGTTCTTAGGTGCTGTTGAAGACTGCCACTGCCACGGAATTTCTTCCCACACAAGGAGCATTCAAAAGGCTTCTCCCCTGTGTGGGATCTTAGATGGTATTTAAGATTGCTATTCTGACTGAATTTCTTTCCACACTCTGAGCATTCAAAAGGTGTTTCCCTTGTGTGGGTTCTTAGGTGCTTTTGGAGAGAGCCACTCTGACTGTATCTCTTCCCACACTCTGAGCATTCAAAAGGTTTCTCCCCTTTGTGGGTTCTTTGATGTTCATGAAGATGGCTACTCTGACTGAATTTCTTCCCACACAAGGAGCATTCAAAAGGTTTCTCCCCTGTGTGAATGTATCTTACATGCATTTGAAGAGAGAAACTGCGACTGAATCTCTTTCCACACTCTGAGCATAGAAAAGGCTTCTCCCCTGTGTGGGTTCTCAGGTGTTGTTGAAGACTGCCATTCTGACTGAATCTCTTTCCACACTCTGAGCATTCAAAAGGCTTCTCCCCTGTGTGGGTTCTCAGGTGCTGTTGAAGACTGCTATTCTGAGTGAATCTCTTTCCACACTCTGAGCATTCAAAAGGCTTCTCCTCTGTGTGGGTTCTTAGATGCGTTTGAAGACTGCCACTGCTACTGAATCTCTTTCCACACTCTGAGCATTCAAAAGGCTTCTCCTCTGTGTGGGTTCTTAGATGCGTTTGAAGACTGCCACTGCTACTGAATCTCTTTCCACACTGTGAGCATTCAAAAGGCTTCTCCCCTGTGTGGGTTCTTAGGTGCTTTTGAAGACTGCCACTCTGATTGAATCTCTTTCCACACTCTGAGCATTCAAAAGCCTTTTCCTTTGCATGGGTTTTTAGGTGCTTTTGAAGACTGTCATTGCAACTGAATCTCTTTCCACACTTGGAGCATTCAAAAGGCTTTTCCTTTGTGTGGGTTCTTAGGTGCTTTTGAAGACGGTCACTGCAACTGAGTCTCTTTCCGCACTCTAAGCATTCAAAAGGCTTCACCTCTGTGTGGGATCCTAGATGTTTTTGAAGAGAGCCACTCTGACTGAATCTCTTTCCACAATGTGAGCAATGAAAAGGTTTTCTCTTTGCATGCATTCTTTGGTGCACAAGGAGCTGTGATCTGTATTTGAAGTATTTTCCACACTGAAAGCATTGATGTGTTCTCATTATACTATGCTTTGGGAAAAAAGCATTACTCTTT
Organism: Euleptes europaea; assembly: GCF_029931775.1. Lineage (NCBI taxonomy): Eukaryota > Metazoa > Chordata > Lepidosauria > Squamata > Sphaerodactylidae > Euleptes > Euleptes europaea. Next base: position 4,981,269 of record NC_079316.1, read on the forward strand.
CTTCCCTGCGACAACATCATTCCACTCTCTGAGCAGATCAATGGCTTCTCTCCTGCATGTGTTCTTTGATGTCTAAGGAGCTCTGCTCCGCAAAGGAAGCTCTTTCCACACTCCAAGCATTGATGGGTCTGTTTTCCTCTGTGCATTTGCAAATGTATGTCATATTGCCTTTGATCTGAGGCATTCATTCCACACACCAAACACTTATATGCTTCCTTCATCATGGGTATTAGTTCACAGAAATTCCACCCCTCGCCACGAATGGGTTTGTCTCCCTTCTCGACCATGTGGCCTCCTTTCTGCCTCTTAGGGCTGCCTTGATTATTGATGTTTCCTTGGAAATCTTCATTCTTGACTATATCTGGAAATAGCTGATGTGGTTCCTCATCACCCTCATTCCTCTGATCATCCCCTGCTGGAAAAAAAAGAGAGACCCCATTAGCACCCATACAATTAGGTCTGACTTTCCATTGAAATTTCATCCATGCTCAAAACATTGCAGAGGATTTCTCCTGCTGTACATTGAAGTGTACATTCACATAAAATTGAAAGCAACAAGAAAACTTGCTTCAGCAGAAAGGCTTGGCTTGCAGTCTACCGATTTATATAGCTCCTCACCTGAGTGAATTCTTTGATGTGATGTAAGGGCTGGTTTCCAACTGAAGGTCTTTCCATACTCCATGCAAGTATATGGTTTATTTCCTGAGGGAATCTGCCACTTGAAAGCAACACGTGTTCTTACTGAAGGCCACACTTTCATTTTCATTGTCCCTGGAGCAGATTCTCTGGTTAGCGCAAGGGCCTTCATTCCTTCTAGTTTTGGTTGACCTTTCTTTGTGGACTGGGATTTCACAGAAGACCCCTCCACTTTGGGATAGAATGGGCTTATCCCTCCTCTTGTCTGTATGGCTTCCCTCATGCCTCTGTGGTCCATTTCCAGCCCCAAAATTTCCTTTGGAGTGTTCATTCTTGGCATCCTCTGTAGAGGACCTCTGGAATCCCCCAAGCATCTCCTCTACCTGTGCTGCTGGAAAAAAGAAAGAGGTTCAGTCAGCACGTATGCAAGAAGCCAAGCCACCCATCAGGCACTGCTCATTAAGGGGTCTGCATTTCCTTTATCAGACCTTCTTCTTCTCCCAACTGAGCCGCTGGTTACACCTTCACCACAGCCAGCCCCCACCTCTGGTTGACCCATTATGTATGTTAAAGCAAAAAAGTGGGAATAATTCCCCCACTAGTCACGTTTAACTTGTTGTGCAGCTCTCTTGATTCTCTGCTATTAATGATTAAATAGAAGAGAAGTTTTTATACTTCGCTTTTTTCTACCCTCAGAGTCTCAAAGAAGCTTACAAATCAAATTCCTTTTCCCTCCCTGCAACAGGCACCTTGTGAGGTAGGTGGAGCTGAAAGAGTTCTGAGGGAACTGTGACTGGCCCAAGTTCACCCAGTAGGCTTCAAGTGGAGGAGTGGGGAATTGAACCCAGTTGTCCAGATTATAGTCCTTCATTCTTAATTATTACATCACACTGTCTCTCCATGAAAAGTTACCATGATATCCAGTCCTGCAACTGCACAGAGTTTCCTTCTAGTTGTGATGTAAGCCATGAAGTGCTGGTTTTCAGATTTTGCTAGGAGATAGATCCATTCCAGATCACAGACAGAGGTGATGACTGTAATCCCATCTGGGGGACAAGTGTGTTGCAATGGTTGGCAACGGAGAAATTAGGAGGTGACCCCTTCCAGAAGGCCTCTCAGTCCCACCTTGACCTCAGGTCAGGACATCAGCTTGGGTGACGGCCACAACCCTGGCCTGAGGCTTGGGTCACTCTACTCAGTCATGGTGGACATCGCTTTCGCTAACACACTACCGAGGCTCCCAGCAGGAAGCAAGTGTCTGGGCACGCTTCAGAACAATATATTGTTGCTCAGAATTTGGTCCATGCTTCATCCCAATGGCACCTATGAAAGAGCCTTACCCAGAGAGGTCACTATCCCACTGTTCTCCAGCATGACTTCCCTGTAGAGAGCTCTCTGGCCTGGATCCAGCAGGGCCCACTCTGTCTCGGTGAAATGCACGGCCACCTCCTCAAAGGAAATTGGAGTCTGAAAGAAAAAGCAGATTCTCATCAGAGATCAAGCCAGGCAGATACGACACTCTGGAAGGGGGCATTCTATGAGAACGCAGGATGGAGAGCTTGGCATGGGTAAAGGAAGTGGCATTTAGGGCCTCTCTTACTTGGACACCCAAGAAGCAACTGCAGGAGCAACCCGCCTGAGAAAGGAAGGGGGAATCAGGCATCCCCCGCTCATCTCTCTTACCTGGACCAGAGGTGAAGCAGCCGCTTCCACACCTCCACAAAGATGACAGCTTAGTAGCATCTCTCCACTGCCTGCGAGGTAGACAATGGAGGAAGGAAGAATGTTAGCCTACACTACCTATTTCATTTACTTGTTTGAATTCCGCGTCACACACACCTATTTCCAGGATGGATTTTTTTGTATGGGTGCAGTCAAGTCACAGATGACTATAGGTGACCCCAGAGATTTTCATGGCCTCTGGTGTTACTTGCAGGTTGCCGGTCCAGATACGAATCAAGGCCGACCCTGCCTAACTTTTGAGATCTGAGGAGATCAGGGTAGCTTGAGGCTTTCCAGATCAGGGCATGTATCAGGTACACTCAAGAAAATTCACAATCATTATTTAGTAAATGGTGGGAGAGGCAGAAGAGAAGCACCGGAAGCCCTATTAACTCTGGAGCTCAAAAACATGACAGCAACAAGAGCCTTCTATCTATGAAACATGACATCAATCCTGCTGAATCAGACCAAAGGGCCAGACACGCCATTCTCCTGATGAATCTGGGCTGGTGGGAGAAAAAGAGGGGATGGAAATGACGTCGCATGACACGTCTCGGTCATGTCTGCCCAACAACCAAGACATTAGTTTAGTGCATCTGAAAACTCTAGGGTAATATTAACTGGTTCCCACAGCATCAGCATCCCGGTTTTCAGCTGGACGTGACACCAACATTAAATGAATCTATCTCTGCCTCCATGAATCTGTCTAATCCCCCTTAAAGTGAGTGACCATCAATACATCCTGTGGCGCATAGTCCCACAAGCTCACTCTGTGTTGGGTGCAGACCCATTTCCTTTCTCTACCCCACAACTTCACTATGTGCTTCAATCCCATCCAGCCACAAAGCACCCTTACCATGTGAAAGGGCATCTTGGGCACGCTCCTGGGCCTCAGCCCGCTGACCTTCCTCCAACAGAGCTCCTTCTGCTTCAGAAACCTCTGCTTCCATCTTCATGGATGGTCCCCATATCTGAAAGAACAGCGAGGGAGTCAGTTAAGGAAAGCATGGGACAGGCTGAGGAGACGGATCCTGCCCCCCTCCCAGAATCTTCACCTGTACATCAACAAACAGAGCTGCATCAAGCTCGAGGCAAGAATCAGGGTTGGTTGTTTTCACAGCTGAGTGAATTTTCTAGAGGTATTAATATCTGGCACAGAAGCCTTATGATAAAGTGGTTGCTTGAAGTGAGTGGAAAAAACCCCTCACCTGCTCTGCCTGCCTCTTCTCCTCTGCCTGACTCAAGAGGAAACCTTCGGCCAGGGCCACCGCCTGGGAACTGGTCTCCGGCCCACATCCTCTGACCCAGCACTGCATTTCCTGAGGCAGTATGATCAGGAACTGCTCCAGGATCACCAGATCCAGCATCTGCTTCTTGGAGTGCCTCTCCGGCTTCAGCCAATGGCTGCAAAGTCCATGAAGCTGGCTGCAAACCTCTCGGGGCCCATCGGCCTCATGGTAATGGAACTGCCGGAAACATCGGCTTTGGACATCTGCTGACCTAGTTTCCTCAGCCAGGATCTCTGGCACAGCTCTTTCCCAGAATTCTTGGGTGGAATGGGGACCTTCCCTTGATCTCTTGCCAATTCCAGGTCCTTCTGTGTCCTGCTCTTCCATCTCCTTCCCCTTCCCTTGGGTGGCCTCTGACTGTGGTAAGATGCCCTTTCTCTTGTGGCTATGAAGAGGAATAGGAAAAGTTATCAAAAAAGGCAAAAAGAGACCAAAAGAAAGCACACCTACATCTCTTACCCTCCTTGTCAAGAGGCACCTCAGGATTGCCCTGGCGGATCAGAAGGAGCATCATTGGTGTCATTTGTGGACCAGGATTAATGTCATGATGCTATATTGCACACCAGGCTTTTTAATGAGATGCTAGTTTGGAAATGCTAGTTTCCTTCAGGAAAGTAAACATCACTGGTGGAAGCTATGAGCTTGGCCTCCCATGCCTGGGGATCAATCTGTCAAAGGGCAACAGTTCAAAGTCAACTACAGCCTGGGTCAAAAGGACTGGTGACAGCTGAACCATGGCAGATCTCTCCCTCATGAGGCTCAAAGCATCAGGCAATAGCTCTGTCCAGCAGAGGCTCAGGGGCAAAAGTGTGTCTGAACTCTTGAGGGGAGGGCAAAATGGCTGCTGGGAGGAACAGGAGCAGGGGGAGGCAGTGAACACCCAGAACGTGTGGTGTGGGGAGCACCGGCCAAAATGCACAGAATGCGAGGCAGCCAGTCAGCATAGATCAGGGATCGGCAAACTCATTAGTCAAAAGAGCCAAATATCAACAGTACAACGATTGAGATTTCTTTTGAGAGCCAAATTACTTAAACTATATAGGTAGGTACACTGTTTATTAACTTAATAAACTTTAATTAAAGTTTTAAGTCTTAATTAAACTATAGGTACACTGAATAAAACTTGATATCATACTTAATGTGTGTGTGTAAAGTGCCTTCAAGTCGCAGCCGACACGGCGACCCTTTTTGGGGGTTTTCATGGCAAGAGACCAACAGAGGTGGTTTGCCAGTGCCTTCCTCTGCACAGCAACCCTGGTATTCCTTGGTGGTCTCCCATCCAAATACTAACCAGGGCTGACCCTGCTTAGCTTCTGAGATCTGACGAGATAGCCTGGGCCATCCAGGTCAGGGCATTATACTTAATAGTGATCTTATTTATTGATAAAAATTAAATTGTAAGTCCATGCCATTTCCCCCACCCCGTCCGGAGTCCTCGTCTGGAGGCGTGATCTACCGCCATAAAAGCCTATTGGTGGATCCGGCCTCCGGCTGAGTCCCATTGGGAGGCCAGGTCTACCCATTGGCTTTCTTGACAGTAGACCTTGTCTCCTGAGGCCCATAGAAGCCAATTGGTAGACCTGGCCTCTGAAGGGGGACTTTTCCCCCCTCCTCGGAGTCCAGGTCTACCGCCAAGAAAGCCAGTGGGTAGACATGGCCTCCCAATGGGACTCAGCCGGAGGCCAGGTCTACCAAAGGAAGCCCGCTCTGCCCAACAGCTGATAGGTGGGGGGGCCAGGAACCACCGAGCCACCCACCCAGCAATCGCGCGTCTAGAGGGGAGGGGAGGCTTTAGCCTCTCAACCATTGAGGGCAAGGGAAAGGGGGCCCCGGCCATTCTCCACGGCGGGGGGGGGGGAGACAGCACGCCCGCTCTCTCTCTGTCTCTCTCTCTCAGGCTCGCCGGCTCCACAGCCCGGCTGCCGGCGCGAGCGGGCGCAAGAGCAGGGGCTCTGAACTAATTTCAGAGAGCCGCACTCAATGGCCAAAGAGCAGCATGCAGCTCTAGAGCCGCAGTTTTGAGACCCCTGGAATAGATTATTCATCCTCTGTGATTACATCTGAGATGCCTAAATGTTAACACAACACAGTAAATGATGCAAAATTACCACATAGGATCCAACTTACAGCAAGCTATAGACAGTAGTATAGAACACAATTTCTAATGATTTGTCCAAGTAACTTTGTGACTCATTTTATTCAATGCTACCCTAGTGTGAAATATCAGGAGTGTGGGTGTCTTTCTGACCTTAGGCAGGCCGCTCCACAACAGGGGGGGCACAACAGAGAAGTGATGTGCAGTTGCTGATTTTGCCCGTTTGCCAGTTGGCACCTGCAGAATGCCCTGCTCAGGTAATTGAAGCTGTTGTAGCGAAGTACAGGGGGAGAGATCGCCTCGCAGATATCAAAGTCCAAGAACGATGAACAGCTTTCTGTGTGACAGCCAATACTTTTAATTGAGCCAAATAACTGATGCTTGCCCAGTATAACCCCAAGGCTGTTAACTGTGACAGTGAGGGTCAGTTAAATTCCAACAAAAGCGGGCAGCATAATATCCTTCCAGGATTATCCACCTTCCCAAGCAGCATTTCTTTTGTCTTTCCAGGACTTAAATTCAGCTGGTTTACACTTGGCTATTGAACCACAGGTGCCAGGCAGCAATTTAGGATCTCTACTGCTAGGAAAAGTTGAGGGCAGCAGGAAAAGAGGAAGACCCAACAAGAGATGGATTGACTCAATAAAGGAAGCCACAGGCTTCAATTTGCAGGATCTGAGCAGGGCTGTCAAAGATAGGACATTTTGGAGGACTTTCATTCATAGGGTCGCCATGAGTCGGAAGTGACTTGACGGCACTTAACACACACACATACTGCATCACCAGGAGAGTTGGAGAAGGATGTATAGAGCTGGGTCTCCTCAGCACATTGATGACAGCCAGCCCCAAACTATAAATGATTTTTCCTAAAGGCTTTACATAAGGATTGAAAAGCCTGGGGGGATAGGAACAGGCCCAGTGGGACCGCCACAGGATGGATAGAAGAAGAAAGGAATGCTTTTATACTCTTTTTTTCTACCCTAAGGAGAGCCAAAGGGATTTACAATTGCTATTCCCTCCTCTCTCCAAACAGGTACCCTGTGAGGTAGGTGGGGCTGAGAGAGGTCATCCAGCAAGCTTCAAGTGGAGGAATGAGGAATCAACCCCAGTTCTCCAGGATAGGTTCTCCCACTCTTGACCACCACACCATGCTGTGGCAGGTCCCACACTGATGATAACAGGTCTCCTCCAATGGCAATTCTTTGGTTCTGGTCCAGGAGGACTGTTTTGAACCTGTCCAGCATAAAGCCCCCGAGGCCTCTTTCTGCCTGCCGGCACCTCAACAAGGTGGGCCAAGTCCACTGTGCCAAATGCAGCAGATCAATCCAGGAGGAGAAATAAGGAGGCCTGACCTTTAGCTACTTTTAGACTGGAGGGCGTCAACTCAATCCAGCTCCCTCCCGTAGCCCAGTCTGAAAACAGACTGAAAAGGTCTAGAGCAGAGGAGTTCTCCAGGAAGACCTGGAGCTGGTCAGCTACTGCTCCCTCTATGAGTTTGCCTAAGGACAGATCAGAGACTGGGTGATAATTGGCTTCACCATTTTTGCGTATGTGTGTAAAGTGCAGTCAAGTCGCAGCTGACTTATGGCTGTTACCGCACTAGGTATTCCCAGCAATGTATCAAGAGTTCAGAAATGTTATAAAAAACATTGCTTTAAAAGGGGTTTTGGATGCCACGGCTAAAAAATGGTTGGAAGACATCTTCACAGCTAAAGGGGCCAAACAAAGTGCGAACAGTATTTTTTATAACAGTTTCAAACTTTTAATACATCGGTGGGAATACATAGTGGGGTAACAGCCTATGTCAGGGGTCTGCAAACTGCGGCTCCCGAGCCTCATGCAGCTCTTTGGCCCGTTGAGTGCGGCTCTCCAAACTTGGTTCGGAGCCCCTGCTCTTGCGCCTGCTTGTGCCGGCAGCTGGGCTGCGGAGCCAGCACGCCTGAGAGAGCGAGTGAGCGGGCACGCTGTCTCTCCCTACCCCGCCGTGGAGAATGGCCGGGTCCCCCTTTCCCTTGCCCTCAATGGTTGGGAGGCTAAAGCCTCCCCTCTCCTCTAGCCGCGCGATTGCTGGGCAGGCGGCTCGGCGGTCCCTGCCCCCCCCCCCATCAGCTGTTGGGCGGGGCGGGCTTCCTTTGGTAGACCTGGCTTCCGGCTGAGTCCCATTGGGAGGCCATGTCTACCCACTGGCTTTCTTGGTGGTAGACCTGGACTCCGAGGAGGGGAAAAAGTCCCCCTTCAGAGGCCAGGTCTACCCATTGGCTTCTATGGGCCTCCGGAGGCCAGGTCTACTGCCAAGAAAGCCAATGGGTAGACCTGGCCTCCCAATGGGACTCAGCTGGAGGCCAGGTCTACCAATAGGCTTTTATGGTGGTAGACCAGGCCTCCAGACAAGGACTCCAGACGGGGAGGGGGAAAATGGCAGGGACTTACAAATTAATTTTTATCAATAAGTAAGATCACTATTAAGTATGATATCAAGTTTTATTCAGTGTACCAATAGTTTAATTAAGACTTAAAACTTTAATTAAAGTTTATTAAGTTAATAAACAGTGTACCTACCTATATAGTTTAATTCACAGTGGGTAGCTGTGTTAGTCTGTTTGCAGTAGTCAAAAAGGGCAAGAGTCCAGTAGCACCTTAAAGACTAACAAAAATATTTTCTGGTAGGGTATGAGCTTTCGTGAGCTGACGAAAGCTCACACCCTACCAGAAAATATTTTTGTTAGTCTTTAAGGTGCTCCTGGACTCTTGCCCTTTTTGACTATATAGTTTAAGTTTAAGAAATTTGGCTCTCAAAAGAAATCTCAATCGTTGCACTATTGATATTTGGCTCTTTTGACTGATGAGTTTGCCGACCCCTGGCCTATGTCTATCCAGCAGGACTTTCAAGGCAAGGGACTAACCGAGGTGGTTTGCCTGCTGTCCGACAAGACTGGGCTAGCCAGGGCCATCCAGGCAGCAGGGGCTATTCTGGTGGTGGAAAGGGCCTGGCAAGTTGCAGCCGGAGTACGGCCACCGCCCGGGACGTTTTCAAGGCAAGCAACTAGCAGAGGTGGTTTGCAATCGCCTCCCTCTGCCTAGGGAACCTAGGGGTCCGGGTGCAGGGGGGGTCTCCCATCCCACTACCATCCAGGCCTGACCCTGCTGAGTTTCTGAGCTCCGAGGAGATCCTGGGCCACCCAGGTCTGGACTCCATTAAGTTTTCGGTAGCGGAGAGACTCCAGTTGGAAACGATTTAAAACGGATCTCCTCCCCCCCCCCCGCCCCCGGACAGCAAGACGGGAAAGGTCTCCCTCCCCGCTCCCATGACTCAGGAGCCCCGTGGCGCAGGGTGGTCAGCTGCACGACTGCAGTCCAAGCTCTGCTCACGACCCGAGTCGCCCCCCAGGGTCAGGAATGACACGGCCGATTGCACGGGGGACCTTTACCTTTTACTCCCGTGACTTGCTTGTGAGGAGACCGCCCCAGGATCCGGCTGCAGGGCTTTTCCCTGCTGATGCATCTCTGAAGCCCCCCCCCCCCCGGTCTCCTTTCCTCTTTGCCTCCCCCCCCCGCCTTGCTCGGCCGCTCTAGCAAACAGCTGGTCGGTTTAACCCCTTCGGTGCTGCAGACGAAGGGAGAAAAGGGGCTTCCTGCTCTTTGCAATGAGGGTGGGCGGCCAGAGCCGGGCGCTGGGAGCGGATTTCGGCCAGGCTGCCGCCAGCGACGCCCTGTGCGGCTCAGCGGGATTGCTCGGGAGTAACTCCGCACAGGGTTGCGCGTCTGGGCGATCCCACGCTATTGAGCCTTTTCGGGCAATGGCACGGCTGAGTTGGACAATGAATCCGGAGCAGGTCTCATCGGAACCCTCCTCGAGCCTATCCAATGGGGCTTATTACTCCCAAGAAAGGGTCTTTAGGGCTGCATTGGAAATCGGCGTTCCTGTAACGTGTTCCCTGTTTCTCACATCAAAGTGCCAGCTCGGTCGCTTCCTGGAGATTGATGTGATTCTGCCCTATGGGATAAGGGTCGCCATCTCTGGCTGGGGAAACTCCTGGAGACTGAAGAACGTGAGAAAAGAGCCCTGCCTGATCAGACCAGTGCAGGGTTGCCAACCTCCAGGTCGTACAACTGATCTCCAGGCGACAGAGACCAGTCCACTTGGAGAAAATGGCCGCTTTGGAGGGTGGGCATTATATGCCATTGAAGTCCCTCCCCTCCCCAAGCCCCTCCCTCCTCAGCCTCCGCCTCCCCAAATCTCCAGGTATTTCCCAGCCCAGAGCTGGCAACCCTAGACCACTGAGGGTCCATCTAGTCCATCATCCTGTTTTAAACAGTGGCCAACCATTTCATCGGTAGGGTTATCAACAGGGCAGAGATGCCAAGGCCTTCCTCTGATGTTGCCTCCTGGCACTAGGATTTATAGATTGACTGCATCAAAACGTGGAGATTCCTTTTCATAACCACTGATAAATTTCTATTCCATTAATCTAATGCTCTTTTAAAGCTGTCTGTCCACTACATCCCCTGGCAGTGAATCTCACATTTTAATCACACGCTGTGTAAAGAAGTACTCCCTTTTGTCCACCCTGAATCAGCTGTGTTGATTCTTCTTGACTTTTAGTATACTGAGAGAGAGATAAAAAGTTCCCTTCATCAACTTTCTCCACCCAGTGCGTAATTTTATAAACCTCTCTCGTGGCCCGTGAAGTCATTTCTAAACTGAAAAGAAGAGTTGGTTTTTATACGCCAACTTTCTCTACCACTTAAGGGAGATTCAAACCAGTTTACAATCTCCTTCCCCTCCCCACAACACACACCCTGTGTGGTAGGTGGGGCTGCAAGAGCTCTAAGAGAACTGTAACTTGCCTAAGGTCACCCAGCTGGCTTTGTGTGTAGGAGTGGGAAACAAATCCAGTTCACCAGATTAGCCTCCACTGCTCATGTGGAGGAGTGGAGACTCAAACCCAGTTCTCCAGATCAGAGTCCACTGCTCCAAACCACCACTCTTAACCACTACATGCTGGCCCAAATCCTTCAGCTTTTCCTCCTAGAGAAGGAGCTCCAACCCCCGAATCACCTTGGTTGCCCTCTCTTGTGCTTTTTTCAGCTCTGCGATGCTCCTTTTTTAGATACAGTGAACAGGAGTGTATCAAATGAGGCTGCACCCTTGATCTATCCAGGGGCATTATAATATCAACCATTGTATTTTCAACCCCATTCCTAATAACCCCTAACACAGAATTTGCCTTTTTCACCGCTGCAGCATACTGGGTTGACACATTCATGGAGCTACCTGCTACGACCCAAAGATCTTTCCCCCTCTCAGTCTCAGCAATTTCAGACCCCATCAGCCTATACCTGAAGTTGGGATTCTTCCTCCCAATGTGCATCACCTTTCACTTACCAACATGGAACTTTTTTTTGACACATTGTCACCCACTCACCCAATTTGTGGAGAGCCTCCTGGAGCTCTTCACAGTCATCCTTGGTTTCCATCATCCTGAATAGTTTTGTGTCATCTGCAAACTTGGTCATTCCTGACCCACCCCTTGTTCCAGATCATTTATGAATCTGTGTGCTCAGTTTTCCCTGTGGATCAGTTCTCAGAAGCAGGGTGCTAATGGCACACAATTTATAGACAAATGGGAACCTGAGTTTGTTCACACTCTTGCCATGCAATTCATCCAGGACCATGTCCATACCACTGGGCCCGATTCCAGCCAAGTGCTATGATTAGTATACAGTTTTCATGGCAAGAACATTTGCACAAGCGATACAAATAGAGTAGGACATGGTGCTTCTTGGTTGTTCCTATTGTCCTACACTTTCCAAAGCTGTTTTCCCCAAGCTATTCCAGGCTCAAAATGCTTCTTTTCATTCTTCAGAATAAAGAATAAAGTTGTCAGGACAAACATATCGCCTGCCAGTTGAGGGCACTGCAGGATTGTTTTTTCAAAATCCATCTGCAGAAAAGGTGAATTTCCCCTCAGAAAAGGTGAAAGGTGTTCTTGGGCTGTTTCAAAGGGTAGTTATGTGGGTTTTTCAGAACAACTACTAGATTTGAGGCCAGGTTTCTGGTTTGTGTGCAAGTGGCTACTAGACTCAAATCGCCCTGCTTTTTGTCTCCTAACACAAAGACAGGTTTTTGGAGCATTTACATGACCTCATCCCCAAACTGTGCATGTTCTGTGGCCCCCTCCCCATTATACTACAGGGTGGGTAAGAAAACACACACTTTTGCAGGCCCTGTTTACATTGGGGCTATTTTTCTTGTCTCAGCCCCTCACCCCACAGCTGGCATTCTGCTCCACCCACTATACTAAGGTTTTTAAAAACATCACTCCATTAAATATTAAGATATTAGTGTTGTTAATATTGGTAGTCAGCTACTAACGTTATCAGGATATGATTGTTACGAAGTTTGGGAATGTTTGAAAACAGGCTACACAGCCACCCGTGACATACCATGGGCACATGCAATTTACTTAACTGTCCCAGAACTTAAACTGCTAGATCTTACCGAGGAATCCACTTCTTCAGCTTGATTCCAGCATTCCCCAGGAATGGCTCTCTGCTGCCATCACCAGGCCAAGACTGAGAGGTGTGTCTGTCTGGTGGTAGTCTGGTCTCCAGAGGCTCTAACCCTAACCCTTAAAGAAACTTTTCTCCAGATTACAAATTACTCGCCCCTCCTAAACCACCACAGAAGCAGGGAGTCCTTGGGAATCTGATTGGTTATAAATATACCCAACTCAGCAAGTCCTGCTGCTTTTCCTGGCACTTTGGTAAGCTCGATCCAAGTGCTTGTAGAGATGCAAACACACTCACACCCATTTCAAAAAGAGGAAAAAATTAGTTATGTAAACATTCATTGGTTACAAAATGAAATGCATGCAGTGGAGAGCAATATATATATATGTGTGTGTGTGTGTGTGTGTGTGTGTGTGTGTAACTCCAAACACCCTAGGGCCGTGTTGGCGAACCTATGGCACGGGTGCCACTTCCGGCACGCGTAGCCCTTTCTGCCGGCACGCACGGTTCCTCGCTGGCCTTTCCGGCTCTGCCCCACCCCAGATGGGGGTGGCTGTAGCCCAGGGGTGGGGAACCTCCGACATCATTGGCAGTGGCCCCCGGACTCTCCCACAGAAGCTGCCGCCATTGCCGCCGCTGGAGCGTGCGCGGCCAGCCAGGCGGGTGGGAGAGCGGGGAACAGAAGCTGAGCGCTCACACTCGGCATGGCCGGCGGCTTCTCCGGCGCCCTCTGGGCCTGTGCGGGCGGAGGGGCATGGCTGGTCGGTGGGTGCGAAGGAGGCACCCTCTGCCCCACCCTGCTCGCCTCTCACAAGCCTGCCGCCGCGCCCCACCGAGTGGCAAATCCAAGGCAAAACCTCCCATGTATAAATGGCCTCTTTCTTTTTCTGTCTCCCTCTGTCCTTTTCTTTCTCTCCCTTGCTCCATTTCTTTCTCCCTTTCTCTCTCTTTTTCTTTCTTTCTTTCTCTCCCTCCCTTCCTTCCCTTTCCCCCTCCCTTCCCTTCTTTCCTTCCTTCCTTCCTTCTTTCCCTCCAGCGGCTTCTCCGGCACCCTCTGGGTCTGTGCGGGGGGAGGGGCGTGCAGTCCTATTCCACCTTTGAAGTGCCCACAAGCTATCCTCCAAACACCTTTCCATTTGTCTTGATATGTAGAGAGAAAACACTAAGGAACTAGTTGCCAATCTCCAGGTACTAGCTGGAGATCTGCTATTACAGGTGATCTCCAACCAATAGAGATCAGTTCCCCTGGAAAAAATTGCCACTTTGGCAATTGGACTCTATGGCACTGAAGTCCTTCCCCAAACCCCGCCCTCCTCAGGCGCCACCCCAAAAACCTCCCACTCATGGCGAAGAGGAACTTGGCAACCCTAGCCTCTCCCTCTGGGCCCCCTCTGGGGGTGGTATTCAGGTTACATTGCCGCATTGGCACTCGGCGATAAATAAGTGGGGTTTTGGTTGCAGTTTGGGCACTCGGTCTCTAAAAGGTTCGCCATCACTGCCCTAGGGAGATTTAACCCTTGGTTTTATGAAAACTCCCATTTTTAGCTGTGCGCTTCTGAATCACTTCAGTCTGTTGTTTAAAATGTTTGGAGCATTTCAGAAAGGACCGTGCTTCCCCCTCCCCTGCCTTTTTTTTGCTACACATTCTTTTCCACCTTTGGGAGCATTGTAAAATTTGCGCTATAGTGCCACAGTGCTATAGCAGTTCTGCATTGTAATGGCTCCACTGACTTGCCTGCAGCTGTCCTTAGGTGGAAACAAGAGGTCATTTCAGAGTTCGTTAATTCATAAGGTCACCATGAGTCAGAAGCAACTTGGCGGCACTTCATACACACACATGGAGACATTGAATAAGTTTTGAAAATGTGCCCTTGGACATTTTTGGTTTTAAATGAAACTGTTTTTAAGTAATTCACAATGGGTAGCCGTGTTAGTCTGTTTGCAGTAGTCAAAAAGGGCAAGAGTCCAGTAGCACCTTAAAGACTAAACTAAACTAAAGTCAATGCATTTACCTGGGCTGAATAAAGACCTTGCATTCATGGCCCATTACCAATGCTGATTTCTCCACACCCATCTCTCCCCTGGACATCACAGACTCTTCTGCATATCACACCTAATCCAATCAAGCCTGCTATTGACATTTACATACTGTTCCTCTACTTAAAGACCGATGGATTCACATTCTAGCTGTATCTGAAGAAGTGAGCTGTGGCTCACGAAAGCTCATACCCTACCAGAAAATATTTTTGTTAGTCTTTAAGGTGCTACTGGACTCTTGCCCTTTTTGTTTTTAAGTATTAAAGCACAATGCCTTGAACTGCAAGGAAAAGCAGGATGTAAGAAATTTAACAATACAAACAAATACATATATGTGGAAGTCCTGAGATTTCAACACTTGTTGTCCATGTTTCTTCTAAGAATGCCCCCCCAACTGAATCCTTTCAATTATCTTGCCTAAAGGGCATCCAAAGGGCTTCTAGGCCTACTGTGGATTTTTCAAAAGATTTTATTTCTTTTCACAAACCACAAAACATCACCAAACAGCATCAAAACTGAGAAACCAAATAAGAAAAGACGGTGGACAATTAAGAAAGAAGACGACTTTTGAACAACTAATCACAGGAGACTCAAAACATTTATTAGGAATAATTAATAAACTGTTATTACAATAGGATACTGAAACAGAGCAAGTAAAAGATTGCATGATAAAATGGATGCAAAACTTTGAAGGAAGCATACCCTTGAATCAGTGAGAGACTTTTTGCTAAAGAAATAAAGGTTACAGAATGTCAAATAATGAGAATTGGTAATCATGTTTTTCAGGTGGTATATTACACCTAAAGTCATAGCAAAAGCTAACAAAGGTTACAATGGGAAGTGTTGGAAACATCAGAATACAGATGCAACATTTTATCATATGTGGCGGACATATTAAAAAAGCCAGAAAGTATTGGATCATGATACCTGAAAAATTCAAAAGATATTAAAACTCAAGTTTGTGCTGGATACAAAAAATATGCTATTAAGTATTGTGCCAAGCAATATCCAAAACTGCATAGCAAACTATTCAAGTGCGTCGTGACGGCAGCAAAAGTAATATATGAGGGAAAATAGATAAAAACCCAGATTTGATTGAATGCATGAATAAGCTAACAATATGCAACTATGGCAAAACTAACATCTTTTATACATAATAGACGAATTTCAGGAAAACTGAATTTTTTATTATATTTATATAGCTAAATATTAAGAACAGGATTAAATCAAAGCAGATTAAGAATGATTTAGACAATACATTTTAAGTAAGCATATTATCATATGTGAAGACATAGTGAGAATTGTAATGCAAACAAGTTAATTATTAAAATGTAATTGTGAACAAAAATGAAGTAAACTCCATATAAACTGTAATACGATGATGACTGTTTATGTTCAAATGTTTATGTTTTGTTTGCTTTGTGCCTAGTATGGATTTGAACCCAAATCCATGCAGACATAAGTCAACACTCTGGCTGTTGATCATAACTGACCCTCATCATGAATGTGGGCAAAGTGGGCTGGGTTCAATCCTGAGGATCAATAGTGGCACTAGATGCCCATCTCAAGCGATGGCAAGAGAATTTCTTTCTTACAACTTTATACACAATTTAAAAAAAAGACATGCCACACTAACATGAACAAAGACCAACTCATTAAGAAAAAACACCACAAACCACAGGAAACACAAAGTGTGAATTATCTCTCTCTAGGAGAGTGAGGGGGTGGGGAAGACAACTGGGATTGGGAACTGGTGTCCCACAGCGTTCACCTGCCAACTCCAAGGAGATTTGCTCATTTCCACAATACTGGATGATGCTGGGAGGGGGGGGGGTGACCCGTTTTGAACTTACTGAGTAATTGGGTTGGGGGACAAAACCTTTTCCTTTCAGTCCACATTAATCCCACTGCCAGAACTCTTTGGGCTTCAAAGTGGTGAGACCCCAAACTGCACTGGGGAGGAATTAGGGTTTTGGGATGCCTTTTTAGAACTCCTTGTCAGATAAAAACGCTTATAAATTAAGGATGCCGGCTATTCACACTAGTTTTATTCCAGTAGCAGAGAGGCTGTAGATATCTGCTACCCTCAACTTGTCTCTTTCTTCACAAGATTTGGACAATAGAAATGTTTTTGCCAGTCCTGCAGATGTCAGAAAGAGTTTGGTTAGCAGATACCTAACGTAGCGAGTTTCACAGAGGAGGCAACCACTAAAAAGAACTTTCTTTGCATAACTACTTTCTGAGCCTCTAGCACCAGGCTGTTCAAAGAAGATCATCATCAGAAGGAAATTGTGTAGATTCTCTGAGGAACGTGAAGGTCAGTTCTCTGCCTCAAGCTCTTGCCACACACTGACCATTTATGAGGTTCTTCTGCTGTGTAGATTCCTCGATGCTGAAGGAGCTGGTCATGAATCTCCTTCCACCCTCAGAGCCCATCCTTGCTTTCTTCCCTATGGGATGTATTTGAGGTTTCAATCATGGCTAAATCTCTTTCCACAATCCCAGCACTGATACCTTCTCTTCCCACATGGGGGTTTCTTTGCATATGCAAGTTCTTTTCAAGAGTTTACATGGCTTCAGCCCCTTCTATGGTCTGAGGTTGTCTCTGAGATCTGAAATAAGAGAAAAGCTGTTTTCCCAGGCTAAGCAGTTACATGGTTTCTCCTTGTGTGGGTTCTTGAATGCTCTTGAAAATTGCCACTCCAACTGAAAATCTTTCCACACTCTGAGCATCCTCCCTTGTGTGAGTTATTAGATGCTTTTGAAGAGCACCACTCTGAGTGAATCCCTTTCCACACTTTGGACATTCAAAAGGCTTCTCCCCTGTGTGGGTTCTTAGATGCCGTGTAAGATGACCACTGCAACTAAACCTCTTTCCACACTCTGGGCATTCGAAAGGCTTCTCCCCTGTGTGTGTTCTTTGATGCCGTTTAAGATGACCACTGCGATTGAATCTCCTTCCACACTCTGAGCATTCAAAAGGCTTCTCCCCTGTGTGGGTTCTTAGATGCCTTTGAAGAGATCCACTGTGACTAAATCTCTCTCCACACTCTGAACATTCAAAAGGCTTCTCCCCTGTGTGTGTTCTTAGATGTTCTTGAAGACTGCCCCTCTGATTGAATCTCTCTCCACACCTTGAGCATTCAAAAGGTTTCTCCCCTGTGTGGAATCTTAAATGCTTTTGAAGATTGGCACTCCTACTGAATTTCTTGCCACACTCTGCACAATCAAAAGGCTTCTCCCCTGTGTGGGTTCTTAGATGTTCTTGAAAACTGCCTCTCTGATTGAATCTCTCTCCACACTCTGAGCATTCAAAAGGTTTCTCCTCTGCATGAGATCTTAGATGCTTTTGAAGATTGGCACTCCGACTGAATTTCTTGCCACACACTATGCAATCAAAAGGCTTCTCCCCTGTGTGGGTTCTTAGATGCTCTTGAAGACTGGCACTCCGACTGAATCTCTTTCCACACTCTGGGCAATCAAAAGGTTTCTCCCCTGTGTGGGCTCTTATATGCTCTGCAAGATGACTGCTCTGACTGAATCTCTTTTCACACAAGGAGCATTCAAAAGGCTTCTCCCCTGTGTGGGTTCTTAGATGCTCTTGAAGAGTGCTCCTCTGACCGAATCTCTTGCCACACTCAGAGCATTCAAAAGGCCTCTCCCCTGTGTGGGATCTTATATGGCGCTGAAGAGAGCCACTGTGACTGAATCTCTTTCTACATTCTAAGCATTCTAAAGGTTTCTCCTCTGTGTGGCTTTTTAGGTGCCGTTGAAGACTGCCACTGCAAATGAATCTCTTCCCACACTCTGAGCATCCAAAGGGTTTCTCCTCTGTGTGAGTTCTTAGAAGCTGGGCAAGAATGCTACTGTTACTGAATCCACACTCTGAATGTTCAAAAGGTTTATCCTTTGTGTGGGTTTTTAGATGCTCTTGAAGACTGCCACTCTGACTGAATCTCTTTCCACACTCTGAGCAATGAAAAGGTTTCTCTCTTGTGTGGATTCTTTGGTGCACAAGGAGTTGTGATCTGTATTTGAAGTACATTCCACACTGAAAGCATTTAGGTGCCCTCATTATACTATGCTTTGGAAAAACTGCATTACTCTTTCTTCCATGAGAGAACACCCTTCCATTCTCTGAGATGAACAATGGCTTCTCTTCTGAATGAATACTTTGGTGTTGAAAAAGGTCTGATATCTGTGAGAAGCTATTGTCGCAGTCTGCGAAGCTATAAGGTTTCTCTCCTGCATGTGTTCTTTGATGTCTATGAAGGTCTGCTCTGCAAAGGAAGTTCTTTCCACACTCCAAGCATTGATGGGTCTTCTCTCCTCTGGGCATTTGCAAATGAATATCATATTGGTTTTGATCTGAGAAGTTCATTCCACACTCCAAAAACTTATATGCTTCCTCCTCCACCATGGGGATTAGTTCACGGAAATCCCACCCTTGGCCAGGAATGGGTTTATTTCTCTTCTCAACCGTGTGACTTTCTTTCTGCCTCTTAGGGCTGTCTTGATTATTGACATTTCCTTGCAAATCTTCATTCTGGACGTTATCTGGAGATTGCTGATGTAGTACCTCATCACCCTCATTCCACTGATCATCCCCCACTGGAATAAAAAGAGAGAACCCATTAGCACCCACATAAGAAGATCCGACTTTCCCTTCAAGTTCCATCCATGCTTGATACATTGCAGTGGCTTTTTCCTGCTGTATATTGAAGTGTACATTAATGGCACTTGAAAAGGACATGAAAGCCTCCTGCATTAAAAAGGCTTTGTTTTCAGTCTATGCAAGAAGCCAAGCAACCCATCATGCACTAAGCATTAATGGGTGTGCATTTCCTTTATCAGACTATTTTCCTCTCCCAAGTAAGCCGCTGGTCACACCTTCTCCCCAGCCAGGCCCCCAAGGTGAGCAGGTATTATATTCTGCCTACCCCTCCCCTGACCTGACCTGGATGGCCCAGGCTAGCCTGGTCTCGTCAGATCTCAGAAGCTAAGCGGGGTCAGCCTTGGTTAGTATTTGGATGGGAGACCACCAAGGAATACCAGGGTTGCTATGCAGAGGAAGGCACTGGCAAACCACCTCTGTTAGTCTCTTGCCATGAAAACCCCCAAAAGGGGTCACCGTAAGTCGGCTGCGACTTGACAGCATTTTACACACACGCACACCCTTCCCCATACTCCCTTTGCATACTTTAAAGAAAAAAGTGGAAAAGAATTATTCCTCCACCAGTCAAATTTGACTTGTCATGCAATTCTTTTGATTCTCCGCTAATAAAAGAGAGGAAGAGAAGTTTTTCATACTCCACAAGAAGTTACCATGATACCTATTCTCTCTAGTATCAGAGGAACATGCCTGTTATCTTAGGTGCTGTGGAGCACAGGCAGGATGGTGCTGCTGCACTCGTCTTGTTTGTGGCTTCCTAGAGGCACCTGGTTGGCCACTGGGTGAACAGACTGCTGGACTTGATGGGCCTTGGTCTGATCCAGCAGGGCCTTTCTTATGTTCTTGTTCTCCAGATAAGAGTCCGCTGCTCTTAACCACTGCACCACATGTGAGCAGTTATTATATTCTGCCTACCCCTCCCCTCCCCATACTTCCTTTGCATACTTTAAAGAAGAAAAAGTGGAAAAGTATCATTCCCCCACCGGTCATATTTGACTTGTCGTGCAACTCTTTAGATTCTCTGATATTGATGATTAAATAGAAGACAAGAAAAAGCTTTTCATACTCCACAAGATGTTACCATGATTATTTTCCTGCAAATGGACAGAGTTTCCTTCTACTCGTGATGAAAGCCATGAAGAGCTGGTTTTCAGCCTTTGCTGTGGGGGAAGGGGAGGGAGAGCCCAGGACTTTACGAAGTGAACCCCACAGTTCAAAGGGGACCCCCATGGTTTTTGAAAGAGGTGCCAGTTGTTCAGAGGGCAGGTAAGGCCAAAGGCTTCTAGGTGATGGCTGTAGGAAAGGGTGTTTGGCCTTCTCCAGCTTGGCTGTTCTTAAGTAACCCCTCCCCACACACACACCTTTTCCTAGAATAGTCAATATTTAAGGATACAACAGCTCCCCAAGAGCTGCAGCTGAGCTCAGCAATGGAAAGAGCTTCTGAGCCTCCCAGATTTTGGGCCCCAGAAGGCCTCCTTCCCCCCTTTTCCATCAGGCTTTATGATTCTACCAAGTACAAGTTGAACTCACATGAAGCTGCCTTCTACTGAATCAGACCCTGGGTCCATCAAAGTCAGTATTGTCTATTCAGACCAGCAGCGGCTCTCCAGGGTCTCAGGCAGAGGTCTTTCACATCATCAACTTACCCAGTCTGGAGATGCCGGGGATTAAACCTGGGACCTTCTGCATGCCAAGCAGATGCTCTACCACTGAGCCACGGTCCCTCTCCATAAGTATGTCACTTGGTAAGAAGTGAAGCAGAAATTCTCCAGGGCGATTCCTTGCTCATTCCCTGGACATAACTGTGAAGGATACTCACTGTCAGACAACTCATCTGGTAAGGAAGTACTCTCTTGAGATCCTCTTGAGAAACTCTCCTGCCTTTCTTCAGATGCAAGGCCTTTGTTTGTCTCCACTGTAGTCTCTCTTACAATCCTGGCTCCTTTGGCACAGAAAAAGAGAAAGAAAATGATCGTTCTTATATGGGGAAGGAAAGAAAACCAAGAAAGGGGAAATATTTTTCTGGAGCAATGGAAACCTGGTCAAGATTAAAGCCCACAATCCAGAGCACGGGGGACGGATCCATTCCAGATCACAGCCAGAGGGGATGACTGTAATCCCATCGAGGGGCACGTGTGTAGTAATGGTTGGCAAATGAGAAATTAAAAGGTGGCCCTTTCCAGAGTCTTCCTGAGGGCTTTCTAACAGTTAGAGCGGTTCCTCAGTGGAACAGGCTTCCTCAGGAGGCAGTGAGCTCTCCTTCCCTGGAGGTTTTTAAACAGAGGCTAGATGGCCATCTGTCAGCAATGCTGATTCTATGACCTTAGGCAGATCATGAGAGGGAGGGCATCTTGGCCATCTTCTGGGCATGCAGTAGGGGGTCACTGGGGATGTGTAAGAACATAAGAAAGGCCCTGCTGGATCAGACCAAGGCCCATCAAGTCCAGCAGTCTGTTCACACAGTGGCTAACCAGGTCCCTCTAGGAAGCCCCCAAACAAGACGACTACAGCAGCACCATCCTGCCTGTGTTCCACAGCACCTAATAGGCATTCTCCTCTGATACTAAAGAGAATAGGTATGCAGCATGACTAGTATCCATTCTAACTAATAGCCATGAATACCCCTTTCCTCCATGAATATGTCCACTCCCCTCCTAAAGCCCTCCAAGCTGGCAGCCATCACCACATCCTGGGGCAGGGAGTTTCACAATTTAACTATGCATTTTATCTGTTTCGAATCTCTCACTCTCCAGCTTCAGCAGATGACCCTGTGTTCTAGTATTATGGGAGAGGGAGAAAAACTTCTCCCTGTCCACTCTGTCCAAACCATGCATAATTTTATAGGTCTCCCCTCAGCCACCTTCTTTCCAAGCTAAACAGCCCTAAGCGGTTTAACCGCTCCTCATTGGGTAGTTGCTCTAGCCCCCTGCATTTTGGTTGCTCTTTTCTGCACCTTCTCAAGCTCTGTAATATCCTTTTTTAGGTGTGGTGACCAGAACTGTACACAGTATTCCAAGTATGGGGGAGGTAGTTGTGAATTTCCTTAATTGTGCAGGGGTTTGGACTAGATGACTCTGGTGGTCCCATCCAACTCTATGATTCTCAGTTCTGTCTTGACCTCAGGCCAGGACACCCTCTGTGGCTTGGCTGATGTCCCCAACACTAGCCTCAGGTGCCCCTGGACCAGCCAGGCGGCTTGGGTCACTCTATCCGGCCATGGTGAATATCGCCTTCGCTGCCATGCCAAAAACTCACAGCTCCCAGAGGAGGCAAGGTGCTGGGGCATGCCTCAAAACGATATATTGCTGTTGTTCATTTTTTAAAAAAAATTATTTACCTTAAGATGGTTACTTCAAAACATCATAAAATACATAGAAAAAAACTAAGTGAATAATAAGAACCCCCAGGAACTCCCATCTAGGCTGCAAAACCAACTCTCAAAAAGGGCAAAACAGGCGACAAAAGGACCAATGTCCCTCAATAATACTGTCAAAAGCATCAAAATGTTACGAGACAGTTCAGTATCTTTGACAAAAGAAAAACCTACAAACAGAAATATGACACACAAATACCAAGGTGATTACCAGTGGAAATCACCTCCATCACTAAACACTCTACAGCCCCAATAATCTATAGTCAAAGTAAAGTTCCCCAGTTCTGCCGATCTTTGTCATAAGCAGCCATCATAATTTTAAAAATCCAAAATGAAATCCCCCAGATAGATCAACCCTCTCACACCACTCAGAATCATATCAAAAGTGCCACTAGGAAGACACTCCATTTCTCTTAGCTCCCGACCCGACAGGCAAATGTCAGACAGTGCATACCCCCATGACCCATACCCCAAATCTACAAACTTCACCCACTGTTACCCTCCCAGTTCCCCCTGTAACTTAGCCCGCTGAATGTTCAATATTTTGTTCCTCCTTTCCAATGGCAGCTATTTGCATGTGCGGCACCCATGAAAGAGCCTTCCCCAGAGAGGCCACACTCCCACAGTTCTCCAGCATGACTTCCCTGCAGAGAGCATAAGAGGACCCATTCTGCCTCGGTGATAAGAGTTTTCATGGCAAGAGACGTTCAGATTTATTATTTATTTATATGTTTGCTAAACTCATATCCTGCTCTCCCCAGCACTGCTGGGCTCAGGGCAGCTTCCAATAAAAAGGTAGAAAAATCATATAAATACATATAGGTTCAATGACATTAAAACATACGTGTAAACCTTAAAATTGAACCCAATTTAAACAGTGTGGCACCCTAACTCACTAACATGCTCTATAAGCCTCCTCACCAAAGAGGCAGGCCAAGGTCAAAATCAGGGAAAGGAAGCCATTATGGCAGGGGTGGGGAACCTCCGGCCCGCAGCATCATTGGCTGCAGCCCGCGGACTCTCCCATGAAAGCCGGTGCCATTGCTACCGCAGGGCCATGCGCGCGTGCATGCGTGTGTGGGAAGCCTTCCTGGTGATTGCACGGGTGAATGCATGCGTGTGATCCCGGGAAATTGTGCGACCTGGGGAGAGAGAGTCTGTGTGTGTGAAAGAGAGATCCCCGTGCGCGGTGTGTGTGTGTGTGCAAGATCCCAGGAAGTTGCGCAGCCGGGAGAGGGGGAGAGAGAGAGAGAGAGAGAGAGAGAGAGAGAGAGAGTGAGTATGTGTGAGAGAGAGATCCCCGTGCAGGGGGTGTGTGTGCATGTGCAAGATCCCGGGACTCTGTGCGGCCCGGGGGGGGGGGAGAGTGAGTCTGTGTGTGTGTGCGAGAGAGAGAAGTTCTTGCAGCTTCGTTGCGAGTATGACGCCCAGCTTGGTCTAGTTGTCGAAGTTCACACTTCTTACCTACCTCTCAACGTCTAGGTATACCAAGGAGCAATGTGGATTGCTCCAAAGGAGAAGGACTCCTGAATGACTGAGAAACCCGGGGGGGGGGGAGTTTTTTCAAGGCAACTGTCTCACCCTTCATAGAATCATAGAGTTGGAAGGGACCACCAGGTCCCTAGTCCAACCCCCTAGTCCAACCCCCTGCATAACTCAGGAAATTCACAACTACCTCCCCCACACACCCCCAGTGACCCCTACTCCATGCCCAGAAGATGGCCAAGATGCCCTCCCTCATAGAATCAGCATTGCTGACAGATGGCCATCTAGCCTCTGCTTTAAAACCTCCAGGGAAGAAGAGCTCACCACCTCCCAAGGAAGCCTGTTCCACTGAGGAATTGCTCTAACTGTTAGAAAATCCTTCCTAATGTCTAGATCGAAACTCTTTTGACATAATTTCAACCCGTTGGTTCTGGTCCGACCTTCTGGGACAACAGAAAACAACTCTGCACCATCCTCTATGTGACAGCCCTTCCAGTACGTGAAGATGGTTATCATATCACCTCTTCAGGTTAAACATACCCAGCTCCTTCAACCTTTCTTCATAGGACTTGGTCTCCAGACCCCTCACCATCTTTGTTGCCCTCCCCTGGACATGTTCCAGCTTGTCTACATCCTTCTTAAATTGCGGTGCCCTACCCAGGTCTCGATCATGCATAAGAGGTCCACTTCTTGCACTGCAAAATAATTTTGCAGCGTTGCTTTCTTATTATTAATGGGCCTGGTATTACATAACATCAGTGCTGGAGAAGGGCTGAAACTCCTAACCCCACCATCAGGAGACTGAGCATAGCCAGATCTCCGTCTCCGTCCCTTCTGCCATCTCCTCCCACCGCCATACCTTCCCATCCCCCCCAATCACCAGTATCCCTGGCCCCACATCAACTTCCCCGCTACTACTTGAACCTATCTCCATCCCCTACAGACCGGCCTGCCATGCAACCACACAATGAAACCTTACGATTGTGCTGTCGCAGCGGGAGTGTTAAGAGTTTGAGTTCCCACGCTTTTGTTCTTTTTAATTAGTTTAAGGAGTGCACAGACTTCAGGGCGGCTCAGGTCTGTAAATTGTTTGATTAAGGAAGTGATGTTGTTGGGGGAAGATAGTCCTGTCTGATAAACACACAACACTGGAGTCTCGTAAAACCTTCACTGCAGAACTTGGTAATGAGGGATCAGGCCCGGTTTACTACTAGAGTATCACACAACATCCCTATACAGCAACCACACATAGCATCTAATAACATTACCCGCCTGGGTGACCTTGGGCTAGTCACATTCTCTCAGCCCCACCTACCTCACAGGGTGTCTGTTGAAGGGAAGGGAATTATAAGCTGGTTTGATTCTCCCTTAAGAGCCAACGCGGTGTAGTGGTTAAGAGCAGTGGTTTGCAGCAGTAGACTCTGATCTGGAGAACCAGGTTTGATTCCCCACTCCTCCACATGAGCGGTGGAGGCTATTCTGGTGAACTGGATTTATTTCTACACTCCTACACATGAAGCCAGCTGGGTGACCTTGGGCTAGTCACAGTTCTATTAAGAGCTCTCTCAGCCCCACCTACCTCACAGGGTGTCTGTTGTGGGGAGGGGAAGGGAAGGTGATTGTAAGCTGGTTTGTTTCTCCCTTAAGTGGTAGAGAATGTCAGCATATAAAAACCAACTCTTCTTCTTAAGTGGCAGAGAAAGTTGGCATATAAAAACCTTCTTCTTCTCACTCCTCCCCTTAAAACCCACACTAAAACTATACTAACAGGCAACTCCTAAAACTACTCTATATCCCTTTCAGATTGTAAATGACCAGAATCTACTGCTACAATTCCAGCCAGCTCCATGGCTGGAGGCTGCCAAAACTCAGGTTCAAGGACTGCCAATACCATCCCAAGGACTGAAGACTTAGCAGAGCCAGGATGGAAACAGCCAGGCAGCCCAAAAAGTCCCTGAGTTCTGATCATCTGCCAGTTAAGGGACTTTGCCAGCTCTCAGCACCACCAGGACCAGCGCTTCAGGCAATAGGAACCACGGCTGGACAGCTGAAGCCCTCAACGGCCGAGGACCCAAGATCGCAATGAGCTGAACAGCCAGGGCCTGATAAAAAATGTTCTACTCGGCCGCCCTGAACCCAACCAAATCTGAGCCTGGGGAACCTAGCTTTGGCTGGAGAGGGCACGCTAGAAATTGAAATAACAAATTAATTAATTAACTAACTAACTAATTAATGGTAGTCAACAGTAACCATCACTGGAAAACTAATCCAGGAAGCTGCTGCTGAAAACGTAGTCCAGGAAGCCATCAGGAGACGCAGCAAGGAGAAACAGCAGCCAGAGAGTCCCTGGGAGTACCCCAACTATGTCCATGAGGCCCGGAAAAGCTGCAAAAGACCATGCAGCCAGACTCCCCATTGCAAATGCTTACTCCCTACAGGTGGGGGGGGGGAGAGGGAAGGTATCAGAAGCCCTCCAATGTTCCGATATCTCGAGCTCTCAATAGGGTGATGTTTTGTGTTTGCAGTGGAGTGATGTTTCAATATTTAGAGTATTGTGTTGTCTCAGGTCCATTTAAACCCACTGGCGTTCTGGTACTCCAAACACTCTGAGACTCCAGTGCTTCATTTGCTCCAACTCTTAGCCCTAAGCTCGTTAGTATCACTCCTTCCAACTCTGCGCTTTGATTTGCCATTGGCTGCCTCCATGTGACTTGCCCCTGGTGTTCCTTGGAGGTTGTTCCTCCAAATACCAGGGCCAACCCTGCTTAGCTTCAGAGATCTGCCAAGATCAGGCTAGCCTGGAGCTATCCAGGTCAGGGCATATATTATGTACACTCAAGAAAATTCAAATTTTTTAGTAAATGATGGGAGAGGCGGAAGAGAAGCACCCAGAGACCCATGAGACTTGGGCCATTAACGCATGGCTGATTTGTCTTGCGATTCTCCCTGTCATGTCTCACGCTTTTTTATCCCGGGAGCCAAAAATTGAAAGCATTGTGAACTCTATCCTGCATCAATCTCACAAAATTTCAGAGAGGGATATTCCCAAGTGAAGCACCGTGGGATAGTAGGGGAGTGATAATTATTTCATCAGTGCTCTATGATTGGCTGATGCCAGTTAAGGGCTGACCTAACAAGGTTTAAAATAATTTTTTTCGCCCGTATGCCAGCATACTATTGTATCAACATTAAACTCTCTTATTGTACAGCAAGCATGGTTGTAGACTCCCCGCCTCCCTTGCAAAATAAAAACAGCTGGTGCCATGACTTTTAGGGCAGTGCAAGGCAGGCGAGCAGGTGGGCGCTGATGACCCTGGCCGGTGAACGAGCTCCAATGGCGAGGAGGAGGCTTGGAGAATGGCTATCCCTTTGTTCTTGGTTGGGGGGAAGCCTTCTCTCATTTCCTCAGTGTGCGCCCCTTCTCTACGCCCCAGCCTCTGCTGTGGCAGAGGGTTGTGTGTGTGTGTGTGTGTATAGGGGAGCAATGGCACAGCTCCCAGCTGCAAGTGATTCTTGTAACTTCTGCTTCTTTCTCCCTCTCCTCTCCCTCTGGGAGCCAAACACCAGTGGCTGCTGGCAAGAAAGAACAAAAGCTAAAAGACCCCCCTCCCAAAGTTTCCAATTGACTGAGAACACAGCTGCCTGAGGAAGGTTGGGGTTGAAACCAAAGACTTTTCTTGCAGGACAGTTGGGAAAAGGGGGGAAACATCAAGGACCCCATCCCTGTTTTACCAATACGTTGGTATACCGGTATACTGACCACTCCAGAGACGTACAGCCATTACAAGCAATGGCGGACATTTTCCAGAGTTCCACCGAGAGGGAGGTGGAGGGAAAAGTGGAATGGGGGAGTGTCAGAAGGAAGAGGAGTCGACATGAGCGCTGAAATGCAGGAGCAGGAACTCGCAATTGCTGCGCTTATTTGTTTTTAATCGGGATAAAGCTGGGATTGGAAAACCAGGGAAGTTTCGCAAAGGAAGTGGATTGGTGCTGCAGGAGGGGGAGGATCATGCGTTTAGACAACAGAGATTTGCTACATTCACAGGAAAATTGCAAGACAAAACAGCCATGTGTTAATGTCCTTGGGTTGCTCTTAAATGCTGCTGAAACTTCTGATATCTGCGAGCCTTGAAATTTGTCCTGTAAAATCTGGAGCTCAAAAATATGACAGCAATCCTGCTGGATTAGACCAAAGGCCCAGATATGCCATTCTCCTGATGGGAGAGGGGATGGAAATGACTTCACATGGCACCTCTTGGTCATGTCTGTCCAAAAACCCAGACGTGAATTTAGCGCATATGAAAACTCTAGGGTAAAATCATCAGGTCCCAGAAGTTCTGCATCCAGGTTTTCAGCTAGATGCAACATCAATGTGACATAAATCGGGCTAATCCCTCTTCAAGTGAGTGGCACCGAGTCCCAGAAGCTCACTCTGTGTTGTGTGCAGAACTATTTCCTTTTTCTACCCCACAACTTCACTATGTTCCCCAAACCCAACCAGCCAAAAAGCACCCTTATCATGTGAGAGGGCATCTCCCAGAAATCAACACCACTCTCCTTGACCGCTTACCAATTCCAGCTCCTTCTGGGTCCTGCTGTTCCATCTCCTTCTCCTGGGTAGCCTCTGACTGTGAAAAGATGCTCTTATTCTGTAGCTATGAGGAGGGAGAGGAAATGATATCAAAATGACAAAAAGAGACCAAAAGAAAGCACCCCTACATCACCTACCCTCCTTGTCAAGAGGCACCTCAAGATTGCCTCGGTGGATCAGAAGGAGCCTCATTGTCGTCATTTGTGGATCAAGATTAATGTCATTGTGCTATATTATTTTGCATCTCAGGCTTTTTAATGAGATGCCTGTTTGGTCTTTCAGGAAAGTAAACATCAATGGTGGAAGCTATGACCTTGGCCTCTCATGTCTGGGGGTCAGTCTGTCGAGGGGCAACAGCTCAAGGTTAGAATCATAGAGTTGGAAGGGACCACGAGGGTCATCTAGTCCAACCCCCTGCACAATGCAGGAAATTAACAACTACCTCCCCCCACATCCCCAGTGACCCCAACCCTCCCCCCGCCATGCAGGATCTCACAATCAAAGCACTCCCGACAGATGGCCATCTAGCCTCTGCTTAAAAAGGTAAGGTAAAGGTCCCCTGTGTAAGCACCGGGTCATTCCTGACCCATGGGGTGACGTCACATCCCGACGTTTCCAAGGCAGACTTTGTTTGCAGGGTGGTTTGCCAGTGCCTTCCCCAGTCATCTTCCCTTTACCCCCAGCAAGCTGGGTACTCATTTCATTGACCTCAGAAGGATGGAAGGCTGAGTCAACCTTGAGCCAGCTACCTGAAACTGACTTCCATTGGGATCGAACTCAGGTCGTGAGCAGAGCTTTTGACTGCAGTACTGCAGTTTAACACTCTGCGCCATGGGGCTCTGCTTAAAGACCTCCAAAGATGGGGACTCCACCACCCTTCGAGGAAACACATTCCACCGTCGAACAGGTTAACTGGAGTCCGGGACAAAAGGACTGGTGATGGCTTAACCATGGCAGATCTCTCCTCCATTGGCTCAAAGCATCAGGCAATAACTCTGTCTGGCGCAGGGGCAGAGTGCATCTGACCTCCCGAAGTGAGGGCAAAATGGCTGCTGGGAGGAATAGGAGCAGGGGGAGGCAGTGAACACCCAGGTAAGCAGCATGTGGGGGAGCGAAGCACCGGCTAAAATGCACAGCATTTGAGGCAGCAAGTAAGCATGGATGAGTCATCCCAAGTGATCACATAGAATCATAGAACAGAATCATAGAGTTGGAAGGGACCACCAGGGTCATCAAGTCCAACCCCCTGCACAATGCAGGAAATTCACAACTACCTCCCCCCCACACACCTAGTGACCAGAAGATGGCCAAGATGCCCTCCCTCTCATCATCTGCCTAAGGTCACAGAATCAGCATTGCTGACAGATGGCCATCTAACCTCTTCTTAAAAACCTCCAGGAAAGAAGAGCTCACCATCTCCCGAGGAAGCCTGTTCCACTGAGGAACCTCTCTAACTGTTACAAAATTCTTTCTAATGTCTGGGACGCCTTTCTGAGCCTCCCGACAACAACCATGGCTGAGAATTTATTTTTATTCACAAAATTCAGATCCTGCCTATCTGCCCCACAATGGCAACCAATTCAGCTAACAAATTAAAGCATACATTTTAAAAATTTTCCCTTATCTCTAGTGTGCCTTGCTCCCTGAGAGTCCAGGTCAATTACATGGTGGATTACAGCAAGTGAGTCTACAATCAACAGAATGGGACATTCAATAAACCAGTAAACAGGGTTTGGGTTGTAGAACAGCTAGATATCTAAAAAACAGATCAGAAGCAAACCATAAATGTTAACACGACACAGCAAATGATGGAAAAATGCAGCGTAGGATCCAACTTACAGTAAGTTATAGACAGTAAGTTATAGAACACAATTTCTAACCATTTGTCCAAGGAACTTTGTGAATAATTTTGTAGAGTTCTACCCTATTGCAAAAAGCCAGGAGAATGGTTGTCTTCCTGAACTCCTCAGGCAAGCCGCTCCACAATTGGGGGGAGGATATAGCAGAAAAGTCATGTGCACTGGCAGTTGTTGATGTTGCCCAATTGCAGGCTGGCACCTGCAGAAGGCCCTGTTCAAATGAGTGAAGCTGTCATGGCAGAGTATTGGGGGAGAGACGGTCTCGCAGATATTTGGGTCCAATTTCCATGAATGGCTTACTATGTGAAAGCCAATACTTTTAACTGAGCCCAGTTACTGATGCTCGTTCCTGACCAGGATGGCTCAAGCTAATCTGTTCTTGTCAGATCTAAGCAGCTAAGCAAGGGCAGCTCTGGTTAATAATTGGATATGAGACCACCAAGGAATACCAGGGTCTCTATGCAGAGGAAGGCAATGGCAAACCACCTCTGTAAGTCTCTTGCCTTGAAAACTCTACAGGGTCACCATAAGAAGAAGATGCGAAGGGAGAAAATAGCTTCTCAGATGTTAGAATGCCTTAGGAGTAACTTTATATATGGTTCATATTTGAGTAACGAAGAAATTGCTTTTTCTGATCCTACTCCTGATGGGAAACTCTTTGCAACACAGTACTGTGGTACTAGCCAATTTCTGGTATACAATTTTCTCAGTGGACAACAACCTGCTTGAAGTGTAAAGCTTTATAGCAAACAGTAATGAGAATTTATTGCCTGGCTGCAGGTTTTTGACCAAGAGAATGGGACACTTTCGTTAGCAGTGAACTCACTGGTTGTACTTTGTATTTTATTAAAAGTGTAAACATTACAGAAATTAGGATAATTTTTAAAAGATATTTTTATAAACATTTGATGTATTACCTAGTTTAGTCATGTTTACATGCAGCAGAATTGTTCACAGTGGACTGTCAATGAGTGAAAGAGCTGTGATCGTCTTACAGTATATTTTGAAGTTCACAATGCAGAAGAGGCTGTGTCTCAGAGGCAGAGCATCTGCTTGGCATGCAGAAGGTCCCAGGTTCAACCCCTGGCATCTCCAGTTAAAGGGACTAGGCAAGTAGGTGATGTGAAAGACCTCTGCCTGAGACCCTGGAGAGCAGCTGCCGGTCTGAGTAGACAATACTGACTTTGATGGACCCAGGGTCTGATTCAGGATAAGGCAGCTTCATGTGTTGAATATACCAAGGCTGTGAATGTTGCTCCTGGTGACAGCATCAAATGTTCAAGAAGGGCTTGTGCATCAATAAAGGCATTCTACAGCAAGACATTATTTAAGTTCCATTAGTTATTTTGAACTTTGCTGTGGTTCAGAAAAAACTAGGTTAGCCTTTATGAGCTACAAAATAATAGTTTCGGTGGCTTCAGCAACAGCATACTGGGTATGCATCTTCATTAGTGGACTTCATTTTGATACTTTAATCTGAAACTCTCCACTTTCATAGGGAGGAAAGGGCCGTGGCTTGGCATGCAGAAAGACCCAGGTTCAATCCCTGGCATCTCCAGTTAAAGGGACTAGGCAAGTAGGTGATGTGAATGACCTCTGCCTGAGACCCTGTAGAGCCGCTGCTGGTCTGAGTAGACAATACTGACTTTGATGGACCAAGGGTCTGATTCAGTATAAGGCAGCTTCATGTGTGTGTTCATGCGTGAGCCTATATTGGAAAACTATCATGGCCTTTCTTGACCTTTATAATGTATAATGTACATGAAGTAAACTATTTGATAACCTTTAAATGATGTACTAATACTGAATGCATTTCCTTTGATATGGTTGAATATTAAAAGTTGATTGGAAAAAAAAGAAGAAGAGAAAGAAGAGTTAGTTTTTATATGCCGACTTTCTCTACCACTTAAGGGAGACTCAAACCGGCTTATAATCACCTTTCCCTTCCCTTCCCCACAACAGACACTCTGTGAGGTAGGCGGGACTGAGAGAGCTCTAGCAGAGCTGTGACTTGCCCAAGGGCACCCAGCTGGCTTCGTGTGTAGGAGTGGGGAAACAAATCCAGTTAAGCTAATGTGGAGGTGGGGACTTGGCAGCACTTTACACACACACATACACACACACACAATTGATGCTCAGCCAATGGAGTGACTGCAGAGTGTGAATAATATGCATGCTCTATCAAGCTGCTGAGCATAGTCAAACTGTGGCATTCTGAACCAACTGTAGTTTCCAAATTGATTTTGAGGAGAGACCCATGTACAACGCATTGCAGTACTCTAGTCTCAATGTCACAATGGCATGGGTCCAGATCAGCCATTTTTCCAACCAGGCTGAGTTGGAAGAAAGCCTTGTTTTCCTCTTTTGCAACTGCGTTAACTCGCTCCTCTAGCAATAGTGTTGGGTCCAGTATAACCCCGAGGCTGTTAACTGTGCCAGCAAGGGTCAGCTGAATCCCAACAAAAGTGGGCAGCATAATATCCTTCCAGACCACCACCTTCCCAAGCAGCATTTCTTGTTTTTCCAGGACTTAGATTCTATTTGTTCACACTTGGCTACTGAACCACAGGCACCAGGCAGCGATCTGGATCTCTACTGCATCACCAGGAGAGTTGGGGAAGGATGTATAGAACTGGGTCTCCTCAGCATATCAATGACTGCCAACCTCAAACTCCGAATGATTTGGCCTCCTGGCTTCGCTTAAAGATTGAAAGCATAGTGGATAGGATTGGGCCCTGTGGGACTTACACAGGATAGACAGAAGGATTTTATACCCTGTTTTTTTTCTACCTTAAGGAGACCCAAAGGGAGTTGCAATTGCGATCCCTTCCTCTCCCCACAACAGGCACCCTGCAAGATAGGTGGGGCTGAGAGATGTCACCCAGCAGGCTTCCTGCGGAGGAGTCACCCAGCAGACAGAAGGATTTTATACCCTTTTTTTTCTACCTTAAGGAGACCCAAAGGGAGTTGCAATTGCGATCCCTTCCTCTCCCCACAACAGGCACCTTGCAAGATAGGTGGGGCTGAGAGATGTCACCCAACAGGCTTCCTGCGGAGGAGTCACCCAGCAGGCTTCCTCCGGTAATTACAGGCTCCACCATTTTTCTGTTTGTGTGTCAAGCCCCGTCAAGTCACAGCCTGCTTATGGCGATGGGAGTATGGTTCTCAAGGCAAGAGACTAGCGGAGGTGGCCGCCCATCGCCTGCCTCTGCACAGAAGAAGAGTTGGGTTTTCATATGCCGACTTTCGCTGCCACTTCTGGGAGAATCAAACCAGCTCGCAATCACCTTCCTTTCCCACTCCCCACAGCAGACACCCTGTGAAGTAGGTGGGGCTGGGAGAGCTGTGACTAGCCCAAGGTCACCCAGCTGGCATCATGTGCAGGAGTGGGGAAACAAACCCAGTTCTCCAGATGAGCCTCTGCTGCTCATGTGGAGGGGTGGGGAATCAAACCCGGTTCTCCAGATCAGAGCCCACCGCTCTTAACCACTACACCACCCTGGCTCTCTCGGAGACCCTTGGCCTCCTGGGGGGGGGGGGGTCTCCCATCCAAGGACTATCCAGGCCCGACCCTGCTGAGCTACCCAGATCTGATGAGATCCTGAGCCATCCTGGGCCACCCAGGTCGGGGCTCCAGTTTTCTGCAGGGGTGGGATATTTTTGGGAGCAGAGGGGCCACATTTGGAAACGATTTAAAACTGACATATCCCCCCCCCCCCCGCGGCCTGGAGAACATTCGTATATCGCTTCCGAGCTTGGAAAGGTTATCCCCCCCCCCGACCTCCTGTGACTTACTCGTGAGTAGGCCGTCCCAGGATCCGGCTGCAAGGCTTTCGACTGCTGATGCCTCTCTGGAGCCGCTCCCCGTCCTCCTTTGCAAAGCCTTTCCTCCCACGCCCGGAAAAGAAGCCTTTCTTCTTTGCCCCCCCCCCCCGCTCGGCCGCTCTAGCAAACAGCTCGGTCGGTTTAACCCCTTCGGTGCTGCAGAGGAGAGAGAAAAAAGGGGCTCCCTGCTCTTTGCAATGAGGATCGGCGGCCGGAGCCGGGTGGTGGGAGCGGATTCCAGCCCGGCTGCCGTCAGCGACGCCCTGGGCATCTCCGTGGGATTGCTCGGGAGTAACTGCACACAGGGTGGCGCTTCTGGGCGATCCCAGGCTGGTTCAGCCATCTCAAGCAATGGGGAAAAGAAAATTAAAGCTGAGTCAAGCAATCCGAGGCAGGTCTCATAGGCACCCTCCTCGGACCTCTTCCTGGGAGTAAGCCAGGCTTACTCCCAGGAAAGTGGTTTTAGGATTGCATTGGAAATCTGTGTTCCTGTAGCATGTTCCCTGTTTCTCAAATTAAAATGCCAGCTAGATCGCTTCCTGGAGACCGATGGGACTCTGCCCTATGGGACATGGTTCACCATCTCTGGCTTGGGAAATTCATGGAGACCGAGAACGTGCTTGATCCGACCAGTGCAGGGTTGCCAACCTCCAGGTGGTACAACTGATCTCCAGGTGACAGAGATCAGTTCACCTGGAGAAAACAGCCCCTTTGGAGGGTGGCCTCTATGGCATTATACCTCATTGAAGTCCCTCCCCAAACCCCTCCCTCCTCCTCAGGCTCCACCTCCAAAATCTCCAGGAATTTTACAACCCAGACCTGGCAACCCTAGACCAGTGAGGGTCCATCTAGTCCAGCATCCTGTTTTGCACAGTGGTCAGCCATTGCCTCTGGAGGGCTTACAACAGGGCTTAGAAGCCGAGACCTTTCCCTGATGTTACCTCCTGGCAGTGGGATTTAAAGGTTGACTGCATCTGAACGTGGAGGTTCCCATTCGTCACTACTGATAGACTTATCTTCCATTAATCTATGTAATCCCTTTTTAAAACTGGCTATGCCAGTAGCCTTCACTCCATCTTGGCAGCGAATGCCACATTTTAATCACTCACTATGTAAAGATGTATTCCCTTTTGTCCATCCTGAATTTTGTCCATCAGCTTCGTTGAACGCCTTCGACTTCTAGAATAGCAGGAGAGGGAGAAAAAGTTCCCCTGATCAACTCTCTCTACCTAGTGCATAATTTTATAAACCTCTTTCATGACTCTCTGAAGTCGTCTCTTATCTAAAGTGAAAAGTCCCAGACTCTTCAGCCTTTCCTCATAGGGCAGGAGCTCCCAACCCCTGAATCTTCTTGGTTGCCCTCTCCTGTACTTTTTCCAACTCCGCAATGTCCTTTGTCAGATATGGTGAACAGAATTTGTACATAGTCTTCTAAATGAGGCTGCACCATCGATCCATATAAGGGCATTATAATCTCAGCCATTTTATTTTCAATCCTTTCCTAATGCTCCCTAACACAGAATGCCTTTTTCACCACTGCACACAATAAAGAGAAAAAATCACAAATGTATTAGTGTAACCAGTAGCTCAAAGCCCTGACAAGCACATGTAAACATAGTGTAACAATCACCACAGAGTCC
Source organism: Euleptes europaea (assembly GCF_029931775.1). Lineage (NCBI taxonomy): Eukaryota > Metazoa > Chordata > Lepidosauria > Squamata > Sphaerodactylidae > Euleptes > Euleptes europaea. The sequence goes on from NC_079316.1 coordinate 5,017,006, forward strand.
TGACAAACACATATAAACAGGTAAATGAAGCACAGCGCCCAAGCAACATATATATGACAAACCAAAAAAGTCCAAGGACTTAAAAAACGTGTGGGAGTCTTGCAAAGACGAAGAGAGCAATCCTGTGTAGACTGACTCCACAGGAAGTCGTCAGGAGAACAAAGTGAGAGCCAATTAAGTAAAATAACAAAGTCGAAGGCAGTTGTGATTTTTTCTCTTTAATGTGAGATTTCTTGGCCACCTTGCTGTGAGTTTTTGGTCATTTTTTCACCACTGCAGCACACTGGGTTGACACGTTCATGGAGCGATCTGCTACGACCCAAAGATCTTTCCCCCTCTCAGTCTCAGCAATTTCAGACCCCATCAGCCTATCCCTGAAGTTGGGATTCTTCCTCCCAATGTGCATCACTTTCCATTTACCCACATGGAATTTCTTTTGACATATTGTCACCCACTCACCCAATTTGTGGAGATCTTCCTGGAGCTCTTCGCAGTCATCCTTGGTTTTCACCATCCTGAATAATTTTGTGTCATCTGCAGACTTGGTCACTACAAGACTCACCCCTCATTCCAGATCATTTATGAACAAATTAAATAGTACTGGCCCCAATACTGATCCTGGTGAGACTCTGCTGCTTACTTCCCTCCCTTGTGAGAACTGTCCATTTATTCCTACTTTTTAAAGTTTACTCAGGGGTCTTTCGGGAGAAACCTTGTCAAAAGCCTTTTGAAACTTTCAAGTATATCATGTCTACTGGGTCACCATTGTCTACACCAGTGGTTCCCAACCTTTTTTTGACCAGGGACCACTAGGACTTTTTTGTTCGGTGCAGGGACCCCAAGGTTCAAAATAAAAATTCCAACAATTTGAAAATAAACTTTAATCATAACTGTTAGTTAAACATTAAACTTAGAATAATATTTGAATATATATATTTTATAATAGAGAACTTTTAATTGAAAATATTAATTTATTATGGGTTTATAACTTTGTTTCACGGACCTTAATTTAGTTCTCGCTAGTTGGGAACCAGTGGTCTACACGCTTGTTTACTTTCTCAAAGAACTCTAACAAGATTAGTGAGGCAGGACTTCCCTCTGCAGAACCCATGCCCATTTCCCCTCGGCCCTCTTCCTCTATGTGCCTATTCCTTTTATCTTTGATTACAGTTTCTACTAATTTGGCAGGGACAGACGTTCGGCCTCTAATTTCCGGGTTCCCCTCTGAACCCTCTTTTAAAAATTGATGTGACATTTGCTACTCTCTAGCCTTCTGGTATGGAGGCTGAAGGTAGTGAAAAGCCATTTAGCTACTTTCTCTGCCCTCAGAGGTTTTGCGGGATGTTCAAACGACTGCTTTCAGGTTGGGGGGGATCTACGGAAGGAACACCCCTTCCATAATTGTTTATAGCTACAGACACTTTTAGGTGGGGCTTTATTGTGGCAGGACTCATGGGCACTATGTACCAGCACCTTTGGGAAGGTGCTCTGCCAAGTCATGAGAGGGGTGCAGTGCAACTTGATATCAGTACTGGCACTTTTAAAAAATGAAAACACTTCTTTTAGGGGTTCCTCTTGTGCACAGGGCACTATTTTGTACAGTTTGGTTACTGGAGACTCCAGCTGTACAGGGTCAGGATGAAAGTGAACCCTTTTTAGTGGACTTCTTGGCATGGCAAAGGGTTGGGAATCTCCCTGCTCACTGTATTCCCTGTGCATCAGTTCTCAGAAGCAAAGTGCTAATCACACTCGAATTATAGACCAATTGTGAGATCCTTTCTCTGGGAACCCAAGTCTGTTCACACACTGTTGCCATGCTATTAATCCAGGACCATGTCCATACCACTGGTCTCGATTCCAGCCAACTGCTATGATTAATATACAGCTTTTATGCCAAGAACATTTGCCCAAGCAATCCAAACAGAGTAGGATATGGTGCTTCTTGGTTGTTCCTATTCAATTCTACACTTTTCAAAGCTATTTCAGGCTCAAAATGCTTCTTTTCATTCTTCAGAAAAAAGAATAAAGTTATCTGGACAAACATATTGCCTGCTAGCCGAGGGCACTGCAGGATTGTTTTTCAAAAACCATCTGTAGAAAAAGTGAATTTCCACTGGGCAAACTGTTTTGGGGCTGTTTCAGAGGATAGTCATGTTGATCTTTAGTAGAACAGCTAGATTCAAGGCCAGGTTTTTAGTTGGTCATGAAGGGGCTACCGGACTCAAATCTAGCTATTTTTTCTCTTCTTTCACAAAGACAGGTTTTCAGAGCATCTATATGACCTCATAGTGTGCACATTCTATGGCCCCCTTCCCATTTTATTGATATGAGCACACTTTTGCAGGCACTGCCAACACTGGGGTATTTTTATTGCCCCACCCCCCACCACTCCCAGCAGCTGGTATGCTACACCTGCCCATTACACTAAGGTTTTTAAAAACATCCCTCCATGAAATATTAAGATGACTTAGTATTGTTAATACTGATAAGTCAACAACTAACATTATCAGGATATTACTGTTATGGAATTTGGAAATGTTTGGAAACAGGCTGTACAGCCACCTGTTCTGTTCCACGGGGCCATGCAATTTACTTAACCGTCCCAGAAATTACACTGCTATATCTCACTGAGGAGTCCACTTCTTCATCTTGATTCCAGCATTCCCCAGGAGATCCAGGGCTGACTCTCTGCTGCCACCACCAGTCCAAGTCTGAGAGGTGCGTCCATCTGGTGGTAGCCTGGTCTCCAGAGACCTTTAAGAAACCCAGCTGACTTCATGTGCAGGAGCAGGGCAACAAATCCAGTTCACCAGATTAGCCTCCTCTGCTCATGTGGAGGATGTGGAGGAGTGTGGAATCAAACCCGGTTCTCCAGTTCAGAGTCCACCTCTCCAAACCACCGCCATGGAAGCAAGGAATCCTTAGGAATCTAACGGATTAGAAAGATGCTCAATTTGGCAGGTCCTGCTGCTTTTGCTGGTACTTTGGAAAGCTCAATCCGAGTGCTTGTAGAGATGCAAACACACCCACAATCATTTCAGAATGAGGGGGGAAATAGTTGTATAAACTGCCATTGGTTACAAAAGGAAATGCATGCAGTGGAGAGCAAAATATATATATATATAAATACAGAACTACTAAGCAAGGGGAAGAAAATCGGGAGGTGAAGGACATCCCATCTTCCTTGCTCTCAACATATCCCTGTAATGTGAAAAAGACTGGCAGAAATATCTGAATGGTTTCCTGCTCAGGCTCTGTTCACATCTTTTAAGCTCTCTGATAACCATCCTCTCTAATAGCTGCTGAATGGCTTATCCTCTGTGATTTCTCTAAAACTCCTTTCAAGCCATTACAAGCAGTGACTGTCACATTTTGGCACACTGAAGTGTATACATTAAGTATAAATAGATTTACTCCAAATGTCTCTGCTTGTAAGTAACTGTAAGCACCCTGGCGAGGTTTAACCCTAGTTTTTATGAAAACTCCCAATTTCAGCTCTTCTTTGCACTTCTGAATTGCTGTAGCCTGCTGTTTAAAATGTTAGGAGCACTTCTGAAAGGACCACGCTTCCTCCCTCCGACGCCTTTTTTTGCTGCACGTTCTTTTTCACCTTTGGGAGCGTTGTAAAATATGCGCTATAAAACCACAGCACTATAGCGGTCCAGTGCTGTAATGGCACCATTACCATGCCTGCAACTGTTGTTAGGTGGAAACAAGAGGTCATTGTGGAGGTCATTAATTCATAAGGTCCCCATGAGTCGGAAGCAACTTGATAGCACTTAACATACACAGATGGACCATGGGGTCATTAAATGGGTTTTGAAAATGTGCCCTTGGACATTTTTGGTTTTAAATGAAACCGATTTTTAAGTATTAAAGTACGATGCCTTGAACTGCAAGGAAAAGCAGGATATAAAACTTTTAATAAAACAAATACATATATACGTTAATCCTGAGATTCCAACTTATCGTCCATATTTACTCTAGGAATGCCCCTAACACACATTGAATCCTTACAATTATCTTGTCTAAAGGGCATCCAAAGGTCTTCCAGGCCTTGTGTGGATTTTTCAAAAGATTTTGTTTCTTTTCACAAACAACAAAACATTCAGTGGTTATTATATCACCAAATGGCATCAAAATTGAGAAATCAAATAAGAAAAGAAGGTGCACAATTAAGGAAGAAGATGATTTTTGAACAACTAATTACTGGAGATTCAAGACATTTTATTAGGAATAACTTATAAACTGTTAATGCAATATGATACTGAAACAGAGCAAGTAAAAGATTGCATGATAAAATGGATGCAAAAATTTGAAGGAAGCATACACATGAATCAGTGGGAGACTAAAATATTAAGGTTACAGAATGTCAAATATTGAGAGAGAATTGGTAAACATGTTTTTCAGGTGGTATATCATACCTAAATACATAGCAAAAACTAACAAAGATTACAATGGGAAGTGTTGGAAATGTCAGAATACAGATGCAACATTTTATCATATGTAGCTGACATGTAAAAAAGCAAGAAAGAATTAGTTAATGATACATGACGAAATGTAAAAGATACTAAAACTCAAGTTTTTCCGGATCCGAAAAATATGCTATTGAATACTGTGCCAAGCAATATCCAAAATTGCATAGCAAACACTTCAAGTACATGGTGATGGTGGCAAGAGTAATATGTGGGAAAATTGAAGGCAGATAAAAACCCAAATTTGACTGAATGCATGAATAAGCTAACAGAATATGCAACTATGGGAAAACTAACATCTTTTATACATAATAGACAAATTCCAGAATGTCAGTAAAATTGATTTTAAAAATTATACAGCTAAAAATTATGAACAGAATTAAATCAAAATAGGTTAAGAATGATTTAGACAAAACATTTTAAAATAAATATACTCTCAGATATGAAGACATGTTGAGAATTGTAATACAAAGAAGTTAATTATTAAAATGTAGTAAGCAAACAAAAATGAAGTTCCATATAAATTGTAATACGATGATGATTCTTTATGTTCATATATTTATATATTTTGTTTGATTTGTGCCTAGTGTGGATTTGAACCCAGATCCACGCAGTTGTAAGTCAACACTCTGGCTCTTGAACTTAACTGACCCCATCACGAATGTGGGCAAAGTGGGTCTGGTTCAATCCTGGGGGTCAATAGTGACACAAAGTGTCCATCTCAAGCAACGGCAAGAGGATTTCTTTCTTACAGTTTTAGTAAGACAAAAGCTCTTTACCCAGGCTAAGCAGTTACATGGTTTCTCCTCGTGTGGGTTCTTGGATGCCCTTGAAGATTGCCACTCCAACTGATAATTGTTCCGCACTCTGAGCATCCTCCACTGTGTGGGATATCAGATGCTTCTGAAGACCACCACTTTGACTGAATCCCTTTCCACACACTGAGCATTCAAAAGGCTTCTCCCCTGTGTGGGTTCGTAGATGCCTTTGAAGAGATCCACTGTGACTGAATCTCTTTCCACACTCTGAACATTCAAAAGGCTTCTCCCCTGTGTGTGTTCTTAGATGCTCTTGAAGACTGCCATTCTGACTAAATCTCTTGCTACACAAGGAGCATTCAAAAGGTTTATCCTTTGTGTGGGTTCTTAGATGCTCTGCAAGATGGCTACTCTGACTGAATCTTTTTCCACACTTCGAGCATTCAAAAGGTTTCTCCCCTGTGTGGGATCTTAGATGCTTTTGAAGATTGCCATTCTGACTGAATCTCTTGCCACACGCAGAGCATTCAAAAGGCTTCTCCCCTGTGTGGGTTCTTAGATGCTCTTGAAGATTGGCACTCCGACTGAATCTCTTTCCACAAACTGCGCAATCAAAAGGTTTCTCCCCTGTGTGAGATCTTATATGCTCTGCAAGATGACTCCTCTGACTGAATCTCTTTCCACACTCTGAGCATTCAAAAGGCTTCTCCCCTGTGTGGGTTCTTAGATGCTCTTGAAGACTGCCACTCTGACTGAATCTCTTGCCACACTGTGAGCATTCAAAAGGCTTCTCCCCTGTGTGGGATCTTATATGCCGTTGAAGAGTGCCACTGTGACTGAATCTCTTTCCACACTCTAAGCATTCTAAAGGTTTCTCCTCTGTGTGGCTTCTTAGGTGCCGTTGAAGACTGCCACTGCAACTGAATCTCCTTCCACACTCTGAGCATCCAAAGGGTTTCTCCTCTGTGTGGGTTTTTAGAAGCTGGGCAAGAATGCTACTGTCACTGAATCCACACTCTGAATGTTCAATAGGTTTATCCTTTATGTGGGTTTTTAGATGCTCTTGAAGACTACCACTCTGACTGAATCTCTTTTCACACTCTGAGCATTGAAAAGGTTTCTCTCTTGTGTGGATTCTTTGGTGCACAAGGAGTTGTGATCTGTATTTGAAGTACTTTCCACACTGAAAGCATTTAGGTGCCCTCACTAAACTATGCTTTGGAAAAACTGCATTACTCTTTCTTCCATGAGAGAACACCCTTCCATTCTCTGAGATGAAAAATAGCTTTTCTTCTGAATGAATCATTTGATGTTGAAAAAGGTCTGATTCCTGTGAGAAGTTCTTGTCGCAGTCTGAGAAGCTGTAAGGTTTCTCTCCTGCATGTGTTCTTTGATGACTATGGAGGTCAGCTCTGCAAAGGAAGCTCTTTCCACATTCCAAGCATTGATGGGTCTTCTCTCCTCTGGGCATCTGCGAATGGATATCATATTGGGTTTGATCTGAGAAGTTCATTCCAGAGTCCAAAAACTTATATGCTTCCTCCTCCACCATGGGGATTAGTTCATGGAAATCCCACCCTTGGCCAGGAATGGATTCATCCCTCTTCTCGACCATCGGACTTTCTTTCTGCCTCTTAGGGCTGCCTTGATTCTTGACATTTCCTTTCAAATCTTCATTCTGGACTTTATCTGGCAATACCTGATGCGGTTCCTCATCAACCTCATTCCACGGATCATCCCCTGCTGGAATAGAAAGAGAGACCCCATTAGCACCCACACAAAGAAGTCTGTTCTTCCCTTGAAGTGCCATCCATGCTCAAAACATTGTGGTGTTGTACATTGTAGAAAAAGAAGAAGAGTTGGTTTTTAAATGCTGACTTTCTCTACCACTTAAGGAAGAATCAAACCGGCTTACAATCACCTTCCCTTCCCCACAACAGACACCCTGTGAGGTAGGTGAGGCTGAGAGCGCTCTAACAGAGCTGTGACTAGCCCAATGTCACCCAGCTGGCTTCGTGTGTAGGAGTGGACAAACAAATCCAGTTCACCAGATTAGTATCCACTGCTCATGTGGAGGAGTAGGGAATCAAATTCAGTTCTCCAGATTAGAGTCCACCTCTCCAAACCTCTGCTCTTAGCCACTACTCCAAACTGGTTCCCTTAGTAGACAATTGAAAACGACATAAAAGCCTGCTGAATCAGAATGGTTTGTTTTGCAGTCTAACAATTTATACAGCTCCTCACCTGAGTGAATTCTTTGATGTGAAGAAAGGGCTGGTTTCTGACTGAAGGTTTCTCCATGCTCAACGCGGAAAGCATATGGTTTCTGTCCTGAGGGAATTTGCCTCTTGGAAACAACACTTGTGTTCTTACTGAAGGTCTTTCCAAAGGCCACATTTTCATGTTCATTTTCCATGAAGCAAATTCTCTGGTTAGCACAAAGGCCTTCGTTCCTTCTTGTTTTGGTTGACCTTTCTTTGTGGACTGGGATTTCAAGGAAGCCACCTTGAGACAGATGTGGTCCTTCTTCATCCCCAAAATTTCCTTTGGAGTCTTCATTCTTGGCTTCTTCTGTAGAGAACCCCTGGAATCCCCCAAACATCTCCTCTACATGTGATGCTGGAAGAAAAAAGTGGTACTGTCAGCACCTACACAAGAAGCCAAGGCACCCATCAGGCACTGCTCATTAATGGGTGTGCATTTTCTTTATCAGACTATTTTCCTCTCCAAACTAATCCGCTGGTCACACCTTCGCCCCAGCCAGGCCCCCCAGGTGAGCAGTTATTATATTCTGCCTACCCCTCCCCTCCCTACACTCCCCATGTGTACTTTAAAGAAAAAAAGTTGAAAAGAATAATTCCCCCACCTGTCACATTTGACTTGCTGTGCAACTCTTGAGTCTCTGCTATTGATGATTAAATAGAAGACAAGAAGATAAGGTTTTTATATTCTGCTTTTCTCTAACCTCAGGAGTCTCGAAGCGGCTTACAAATCATCTTCCTTTCCCTTCCCCACAAAAGACACCTTGTGAGGGGGAAAGGGAGAGCCCAGGACTTTATGAAGTGAATCCCACAATTTAAAAGGGACCCCCATGGTTTTTGGAAGAGGTGCCAGTTGTTCAGAGGGCAGGGAAGGCCCAAAGGCATCTAGGTGACAGCTGTAGGAAAGGGCCTTTTTCTTCCTGCAGCTTGGCTGTTCTTAAGTAATTCCCCCACACCTTTTTCTGGAATATCCAATGTTTAAGGATACAGCAGCCCCCAAAGAGCTGCAGGTGAGCTCAGCAACAGAAATAGCATCTGAGCCTCCCAGATTTCAGCCCCCAGAAGGCTTCCCTCCCTCCTTTCCCAGCAGGCTTTATGATTCTACCAAACTACAAGTTGCTAAGAAGTGAAGCAGAAATCCTCCAAGGCAATTTCTTGCTCATTCCCTGGACTTAAGCATGAAGGATACTTACTGTCAGCCAGCTCATCTGGGAAGGAAGTACTCTCTTGAGATCCTCTTGAGAAACTTTCCAGCCTTTCTTCAGACATAAGGTCTTTGTCAGTCTCCACCGGAGTCTCTCTGACAATCCTAGCTCCTTTGGCACACACAGAGAGAATATGATTGTTCTTATATGGGGAAGGAAAGAAATCCAAGGAAGGGGAAATCTTTTTGTGGAAGAATGGAAACCTGGTCAAAATTACAGCCCACAATTCCAACCAGTGTAAGGGGGATGAATCCATTCCAGATCACAACCAGAGGGGATCACTGTAATCCCAGCTGGGTGACAAGTGTGTTGTAATGGTTGGCAACTGAGCAATTAGGAGGTGGCCCCTTTCAGAGTCTTCCTGAGGGCCTCTCAGTTCTACCTTGACCTCAGTCCAGGACACCCTCTCTGGCTTGAGTGATGTCCACAACACTGGCTTCATTTGCCCCTGGGCCAGCTAGGCGGCTTGGGTCACTCCACCTTGCCATGGAGAATATCGCTTTCGTTGCCACACCACCACCCTGAGGCTCCCAGCAGGAAGCAAGTGGCTGTGCAGGACTCAAAATGATATATTGCTGCTGTTCAATATTTTGATCCATGCTTCATCTCAATGGCAGCCATTTGCACGTGCAGCAACTATGAAAGAGCCTTACCCAGAGAGGCCACGCTCCCATAGTTCTCCTGCATGATTTCCCTGTAGAGAGCTCTTTGATCCAGCAGGGCCCACTCTGCCTTGGTGATAGAGTTTTCATGGCAAGAGGCATCCAGATTATTTATTTATTTATTAAACTCATACCCCGCCCTCCCCAGCACTGCCAGGCTCAGGGTGGCTTCCAATAAATGAGCAGAAAAATCATATAAATACATACAGATTTTTAAACGCATATAAATACCATCCAGCTGTCCCCAACCAGGGCCACAGCCTTTTCAGCACTGGCCCCAGCCTGGTGTTCTCTGTCGAATGAGACCAGTGCCCTGAAGGACCTAGCCCAGTTCTGCAGGGCATGTAAGACAGAAATGTTCCACCTGGCATATTGTTGAGGGCAGTGATGTTTAAATGGACTGGCTGGCCTCCCTGTCCCTCTCCTCTTCCCCCCGTTTCCCCCTTCTCTCTCCCCCTTCTCCCCTTTTCTTGGTCCTTCTTCATCCCCGTAACTGCTGCCCTTCTCCGGCTTTGGGCCAATGGCCCCCTTGGTGGTTTGGCCTTCTGATTTTTACCTTGGCTGCCAAAACTCAGGTTCAAGGACTGCTAATACCATTCTGAGAACTGACGTCTCAGCAGAGGCCAGGATGGAAACAGCCAGGCAGCCCAGAAAGTCCCCCTTGAGTTCCGATCATCTGCCAGTTAAGGGACTTTGCCAGCTTTTAGCAGTGGGCAGCACATCAGGCAATAGGATTCACGGCGGGACAGCCAAATCCCTAAACGGCCGAGTACCCACAATCTCAATGAGCCAAACGGCCACAGCCCCAAACAGCTGAAGGCCCGTTAAGAAAAGTTCTACTTGGAACTCAACCAACAAAAATAAATATCCCATTAGATCAGTAAAAACTTTAAAACATTTTAAAATAGCTCTATAAAATCATATAAATATCATCCTAATTTACCTAAGGTGCCTCTAAAGTGTAGCACAAAGTTCAGTAAGGCGAGCAGATGGAATAAATACAGATTGAATAACAAGATAAAAAGATATTACCACAGCAGGGAGGTTACGGAGACCAGCATTAATATATAGGGAACTGTAGCTGGCCTCAACCATAGGCTTGGCAAAATAGCTCTGTTTTACAGGCCCTGCAGAACTCTCTAAGGTTCCGCAGGGGCCCTGGTCTCACTAGAAAGGCTATTCCACCAGGCAGGGGCCAGGGCAGAGAAATAAATGGTAGTTGACAGTAACCACCACTGAAAAACTAATCCAGGAAGCCACTGCTGAAAAATTAATCCAGGAAGCCATCAGGAGATGCAGCAAGGAGAAACAGCGGCCAGAGAGTCCCCGGGAGTATCTATAAGGCATATAAGGATCCCGATAATGTCTGTGAGGCCTGGAAAAGCTGCAAGACTACGGGGCCAGGCTTCCCATTGAAAAGGTAGCAAATATTTACTCCCTACAAGTGGGGGGGGAGGGTGTCAGAAGCACTCCCGATGTTCCAATATCTCACACTCTCAATAGGATGATTTGCGGTCACAGTGGAGCGATGTTTAAATATTTAGAGCATCGTGTTGCCTCAGCTCCATTTAAACTCACTGGCATTCCCGTAGTCCAAATATTTCGAGACTCCGGTGCTTCCTTCGCTTCAACACTTCAACCTGTTTGCTTCAGCCTGTTAGTATCAGGTTTTTCCACTCCTTCCAACTCTATGCTTCACTTTGGTTTCCCATTGCCTGCCTCCATGTTCCTTAGAGGTTGCCTATCCAAATACTAACCAGGGCCGACCCTGCTTAGCTTCTGAGATCTGATGAGATCAGGCTAGCGTGGGATTATCCAGATCAGGGCATGTATTACATACACTCAAGAAAATTCACAGTAATTTTTTAGTAAATTGTGGGAGAAAGAGAAGCACCAGAGACCCAGGAGCCTTGGGCTGCTCCTAAATGCTGCTGACACTTTTCAGACTTCTGTGACACTTGAAATTTGCCCTGTAAACTTTGGAGCTCAAAAACATGACAGCAATCCTGCTGGATCAGACCAAATGCCCAGACACACCATTCTCCTGATGAGTCTGAGCTGGTGGGAGAAAAAGAGGGGACAGAAATGATGTTGCATGACACGTCTTGGTCATGTCTGTCCAAAAACCCAGACGTGCCTGTAGCACATCTGAAAACTCTAGGGTAAAATCAATGGGTCCCAGAACGTCTGTGTCCAGGTTTTCGGCTAGATGTGACATCAACGTGACATAAATCTGTCTAATCCCCCTTCAAGTGAGTGACCATCACTACATTCTGTGGCACCGTCCCACAAGCTGTGTTGGGTGTAGACCTATTTCCTTTCTCTACCCCACAACTTCACTATGTGTCCCAATCCCATCCAACCCCAAAGGACCCTTACCATGTAAAAGGGCATCTCTCAGAATTCAACACCACTCTCCTTGACTTCTTACCAATTCCAGATCCTTCTGGATCCTGCTGTTCCATCTCCTTTCCCTTCTCTTGGATAGCCTCTGACTGTGGAAAAATGTCCTTATTCTCGTGGCTATAAAGAGGGAGAGGAAAATATATCAAAAAGGCAGAAAGAGACCAAAAGAAAGAACACCTACATCACCTACCCTCCTTGTCAAGAGGCACCTCAGGATTGCCTCGTTGGATCAGAAAAAGCCTCATTGTCGTCATTTGAGGATCAGGATTAATGTCATGGTGCTACATGGTGCTACAAGCTTTTTAATGAGACTCCTGTTTGGGCCTTCTGTTGTGGAAGTTATGAGCTTGGTCTCCATGCCTGGGGATCAGTCTTTCTAGAGGCAACAGCTCAAAGCCAACTGAAGCCTGGGACAAAAGGAATGGTAACGGCTTAACCATGGCAGATCTCTCCTCCATCGGCTCAAAGCATCAGGCAATAACTCTGTCTAGTAGAGGGTCAGTGGCAGAGGTGAATCTGACCTCTCGAGGGGAGGGCAAAAAGGCTGCTGGGATGAAGAGGAACAGGGGGAGGCAGTGAACACCCGGGTAAACGGCACTTGGGGAACGGCACTTGGGGGGAGCACCATCCAAAATGCACAGCCTGTGGGGCAGCTAGTCAGCATGGATGAGAATTTATTTTTATTTACAAAGTTCAGACCCTGCCTTTCTGCCCCACAAGGGCTTCCAATTCGGCCAACAAATTAAAGCATACATTTTTTAAAAATTTCCCTTATCTCTAGTCTGCCTTGCTCCCTGGGAGTCTCCCAGGTGAATTACACCAAGTGAGTCTACACAATCAACAGAATGGGACATTCAATAAACCAGTAAATAGGGTTTGGGTTGTAGAACCAACCAGAAATCTAAAAAACAGAACAGAAGCAAAACATAGATGTTAATACAACAAAGCAAATAATGCAAAATTGCAGCATAGGATCCAACTTGCAGCAAGCTATACAAAATAGTGCCCTGACCTGGATGGCCCAGGCTAGCCTGATCTCGTCAGATCTCAGAAGCTAAGCAGGGTCAGCCCTGGTTAGTATTTGGATGGGAGACCACCAAGGAATACCAGGGTTGCTGTGCAGAGGAAGGCACTGGGAAACCACCTCTGTTAGTCTCTTGCCATGAAAACCCCAAAAAGTGGTCGCCATAAGTCGGCTGCGACTTGAAGGCACTTTACACACATACAAAATAGTATAGAACACAATTTCTAACCATTTGTCCAAGAAACTGTGTGAATAATTTTGTATAATACTACCAAAGTATTTATGTGGAGGTAGGCAATGGCAGACCACCTCTGTAAGTCTCTTGCCTTGAAAACTCTACAGGGTCGCCGTAAGTCGGCTGCAATTTCACGGCACTTTACACACACACAACTGATGCTCAGCCAATGGAGCAGCTGCAAAATGGGAATAATATGCATGCTCCATCCAGCTGATGAGAATAGTCCAACTGTAGCATTCTGAACCAACTGTAGTTTCCGAATTGATTTGGAGGAGAGACCATGTATAATGCATTACAGTACTCTAGTCTCAATGTCACCACCACATGGGTCCAGGGGCCAGATCAGCCGCATCAAGGTAAGGGGCCCTGGTGGTCCCTTCCAACCCTGAGGATGTTAACTGTGCCAGCAAGGGTCAGCTGAATCCCAACAAAAGTGGGCAGTATAATATCCTTCCATACCTCCACTTTCCCAAGCAGGATTTCTTCTGTCTTTCCAGGACTTAGATTCCATTGGTTCACACTTGGCTACTGAACCACAGCTACCAGGCAGAAATTTAGGATCTCTACAGCGTGATCAGGAGAATTGGAGAAGGGTGTATAGAGCTGGGCATCCTGAGCATACTGATGATAGCCAACCCCAAACTACAAATGATTTGGCCTCGGGGCTTTACATAAAGATTTAAAAGCATGGAGGGACAGGATTGGGCCCTGTAGGACCTCCTCAGAATGGATAGAAGAGAAAGTTTTTATACCCTGCTTTTTTTCTACCTTAAGGAGACCCAAAGGGACTTACAATTGCTATCCCTTCCTCTCCCCACAACAGGCACATTGTGAGCTAGGTGGGGCTGAGAGAGGTCGCCCAGCAGGCTTTCTGTGGAGGAGAGAGGAATCAAACCCAGTTCTCCAGGATAGGTTCCACTACTCCTAACCACTACACAATGCTGTGGCAGATCCCACATTGGTCTCCAAAGGCAATTCTTTGGTTCTGGTCCACGAGGATTGATTTGAAGCTGGCCAAATCAACCCGAGGCCTCCTTCTGCCTGCTGGCACCTCAACAAAATGGGCCAGTCCACTGTGTCAAAGGCAGCAGATCAATCCAGTAGGAGCAAGAAGGAGAGCTGACCTTTGACTACTTTTAGATGGAATTGTCAACTCAACCCACAGAACCATCTCCCTCCCATAGCTTGGCCTGAAAACAGACTGAAAAGGGTCTAGAGCAGAGGAGTTCTCTAAGAAGACCTGGAGTTGGTCGGCTACTCCTCTATCAGTTTGTCTAGGAAGGGTGGCTCAAAGACCAGGAGATAACTCGCTCCACAACTTTTCTGTTTATGCTCAAAGTACCATCAAGTCACAGCCGACATACAGCAACCCAGTAGGGTTTTCAAGGAAAGACTAGCGGAGGTGGTTTGCCATTGCCTGTCTCTGCACAGAGACCCTGGGCTTCCTTGGTGGCCCCCCTTCAAGTACTATCCAGGCCCTAGGGCCAAGTCATAGAATCACAGAATCATAGAGTTGGAAGGGGCCACCAGGGTCATCTAGTCCAACCCCCCTGCACAATACAGGAAATTCACACGTACCTCCCCCACACACACACACAGTGACCCCAATCCTCCCCCCGCCATGCAGGATCCCACAATCAAAGCACTTCCGACAGATGGCCATCCAGCCTCTGCTTAAAGACCTCCAAAGACAGGGACTCCACCACCACCCTCCGAGGCAGTGCATTCCACCGTCGAACCATCCTCACCGTCAGAAAGTTCTTCCTAATGTTTAGGTGGAGTCGCTTTTCTATTAGTTTAAATCCATTATTCCGTGTCCCAGTCTCTGGAGCAACAGAGAACAAGCTAGTTCCCTCATCAACATGACATCCCTTCAAATATTTAAACATGGCTATCATGTCTCCCCTCAACCTTCTCTTCTCCAAATGCTTGGGAAGGGCCTGGGGGAGTGGCTGCTCCGGGAAAAGGAGGGCCGCCGTGGTGGCACGGGCACGACTGCCCACCTAGCTGCTGCATGTGCCACCCTCAGGAAGTACGTGACGGTGACGCTGAGTCTACACAGAGAGATTGCGCTGATGACTTGGCCAAAAAGAAGCCTGCTCCGCGGAACCTCACATCTCCCTTTCTGACAGCTACTTGTGGTTCTTTTTAAAATAGATTTGTTCTTGAAGTCTAAGTAGAGACTGAATTTGTTGATGCAGAGAATTGCTTTTTGCCCCCACAGTGAAGCATTTTGAAGTCCCAAATTGATTTTAAAACAAGAGTTAACTACATGCTTAAACCATGGTAGTTGAAGACTAAGTTCCTGAGACTCCAAACAAATTGATCCTGTTAACTTGGGGGAAAGTCCCACTAGGTTGCATGGGACTTTCTTCCAAGGTTAAGTACTACAATAGGGAACCCCCCTCGACACACACTATTTTAACTGTACTTGGTTTTAATGTTTTAAGTTTGCTGCCTTGTGGACACTGATTGGGTGGGAAAGCAGCATCAAAAGCCCCCTTAGCTTCTCCCCTTTCCTCCTCGACTTCCCACCCACCAACCAACTCACCTTTATCTCCCCTCCCACTTCTTCAGTTTTCCCTCCTTCCTAGCCCTCGCAGCCTTTAACCAAGAAATCCTAAGCATGCATGTGTGTGTCACCAATGTCAAGTCACTCCCAACTTAAAGGTGACCCTATGATGTTCATTAACAGCCTTGCTCAGCTCTTGTAAACTGGAGCCTGTGGCATACATGTGTGCATACTAAGTAAATACTACTATTAAGCTGAGTAGTAGGTACTCCTTAGTAAGAATGCTTAAGACTGCAGCTTAAATGACATCATTTGTGAGTAGGGTTGCCAACAGACCTGGAAACCGATATCCTGTCCTTTGAACAGAGGCTTGGAAATGGGCAGGTGGTGATGATCAAGCCAGGGAGCTAAATAGCATCCCTGTTAAAGTCTGTGTTAAAGTGACAGGACATTTTCTTTCTCCAATCAGTTGTACCCCCTATGAACACATTGAATAATGCCTGCAAGATTGGGGTGTCACGCTACGGCTATTCTCTCTGCACGCTAATTTAGAAGTAAGCCCCACTGAATGTAGTGGGACTTCTGTGGGCGGCACACTTGGGCAGCATTTATCAAGACTGGCTACACTGTCTATCAAAAGTGATGTGGCAAATAACATGAATTATGACAATGCTGTGAGAGGTTTTGCAGAAAAAAAGTGAGGAAAGTTCAATTGTAGTGAATCCCCTACCATATTTCCATCTTACTGGAATACTGATGGCTTAAGCTTGCAAGAGCTCTTTTTTTAGGAGAGCCCACCCTTCACTTAGGAGCCCCGTGGCACAGAGTGGTAAACTGCAGTACTGCAGTCCAAGCTCTGCTCACGACCTGAGTTCGATCCCAACGGAAGTTGGTTTCAGGTAGCTGGCTCAAGGATGACTCAGTCTTCCATCCTTCCGAGGTTGGTCAAATGAGTACCCAGCTTGCTGGGGATAAAGGGAAGATGACTGGGGAAGGCACTGGCAAACCACTCCGTAAAATAAAGTCTCCCTAGTAAACGTCGGGATGTGACGTCACTCCATGGGTCAGGAATGACCCAGTGTTTGCACAGGGAACCTTTACCTTTACCCTTCAGTTGCTCCTTTCCCTTCCAGCATTTTTGCCCATGGAACGACTCTCATCATGCCTTTGAGTTCATTAAAGTCTGTCTTCCTAAAATCTAACATACATGAACTGCCTTGGCTCCTGACACCAAAAGGACTTTGAGGAAGACATGGTCAGTTTCCCCTAAAGTTGCCACCACCTTCCCCCACCCCCATCTACTAACACTTGCCTGTTGCTTATTAGGATTGCATTGCAAGTTTCCCATTAGAGAAGTCACCCACTCTGTTGTCCCTCTGACAGCCCTCATGGCTGCTGTGAAGGAAATTTTTTCCATTCTTGATCTCATGAAGGGCAGCAACCCCACCCTCCAGGCTCTGAACCTTCTCCTCTATGAGCCCAGCCAGCTCACACTTTTGACACATGTCAAAGACGATAGATAAGAAAATGTAAATGTCCCTCTGACTTGTCCCCCCACTTCGGTCCCTATCCAGGGCCTCATGGCTGCTGTTAAAGGCTCAGATTTATTAAAATACAGACATTGACCAGCATAACAATAAAAGAAAGCAATCACAGTAGTACACAATCATACAATAGTATAGTTAGCGAGCTTTTTCACATTGCAACAACACTCTTCGTATTCTGGTAGCGATATAGCAAAACTTTGCCACTGTATGTGAGATAGTGGGATTCTCGTCTTCAAGCAGAAAATTCATAATTAAAACATTATCATGACTGGAACCTGGACAGCAGAGGAAAGATTAGGTGGTGTTAAAGGAAATTCTTTCCATCCTTGATCTCATGAAAGGCAGCAATCCCATCCTCCAGGCTTTGAACCTGACATAAGAAAAGCCATGCTGGATCAGACCAAGGCCCAAGTCCAGCAGTCTGTTCACACAGTGGTCAACCAGTTGCCTCCATGAAGCCCCCGAACAAGACAACTGCAGCAGCACCATCCTGCCTGTGTTCCAATGCACCTAATATAATAGACATGCTCATCTGATCCTGGAGAGAACAGGTATGCACCATGACCAGTATCCATTTTAACTAGTAGCCATGAATACCCGTCTCCTCCATGAACATGTCCACTCCCCTCTTAAAGCCTTCCAAGGTGGCAGCCATCACCACATCCTGGGGCAGGGAGTTCCACAATTTAGCTATGCCTTCTCCTCTATGAAGTCAACAAAATGAATTCTATGGTTTAAAAATTGATTGTATATGTATATTGTATATGTTGACTACATATATATATGTGTGTGTGTGTGTGTGTATGTATATATATGTGTGTATGTGTGTATATGTATGTAGTCAACATATACAATGTGTGTTAAGTGCCGTCAAGTCGCTTCCGACTCATGGCGACCCTATGGATGAAAGTCCTCCAAAATGTCCTGTCTTTGACAGCCTTGTTCAGATCTTGCAAGTGCTGTGGCTTCCTTTATTGAGTCCATCCATCTCTTGTTGGGTCTTCCTCTTTTCCTGCTGCATGTACAATATACATATACAATCAATGACTCCATTAAACCATAGAATTCATTTCTTTATATACATATAAAGAAAAATATGTATATTCTACATATATACATAAATCTATACTATATATATTATATACTATATATATTATATACTACATATACACTATATATTATATTATATATATATATATTATATATTATATTCTCTCTCTCTCTCTCTCTCTCTCTCTCTCTCTCTATATATATATATATATATATTAGGATTGCATTGCAAGTTTCCCATTAGAGAAGTCACCCACTCTGTTGTCCCTCTGACAGGGATATACACACACACACACACACACACATATATATATATATACACACACACACACACACACACATATATATATATATATACATATATACACACACACTATACACACACATAAAATTAAAAAATGTGTATACTATATCTACTTTTGCCCAGCCCCCTTCCAAATAATGTATATCCGGCCCTGCCAGGCCTCACCCTGCTGAGCTTCTGAGCTCCGAGGAATCCCGCCTCGAGGGCGCTCGTGAGAGCAGCATTTCTCCCTTCCAAGACTGGACAGCCGATCCCCCCCCCCTCGCTCCCTCCCTCCCTCCCTCCCTCCCAGGACCTTACTTGCGAGTAGACCGTAGTCCCAGGATCCGGCTGCGAAGCTGTCGCCTGCTGATGCAGCATCTCGACGCCCCTCGTCGACTCCTTTGTAATTCGGGAGCAACGCCTCCCCGCCCCCCCCCCCGACCCCCGGCAAGGAGCCCTTCCTCTTTGTCTCCCCCGCCGCCCCCCCCCTTGCTCGGCCGCTCTAGCAAACAGCTCTATCGGCTTAACCACTTCGGTGCTGCAGGCGAAGGTAAAAATGCTTCCTGCTCTTTCCGGGAGGGTCCGCGGAGGTGGCGCTTCTGGGCGGTATGCCCCACGCTGTTCAACCATTTCAGACAACTGCGTGGCAGAGTTTGGGGGGGGGGGAGAAAATTAATGCAAAGGCAACCTAGTTACGCAGATCCCTGTTGGAGGATAAGGGAGGGAGGGTTCAAAATCCAATAAAATCACAGCCCCCCCCTGTGAATCATTGCACAAATGTGAAATTGCTTCAGAAATCTAAGGTAGCGAACATTTAATATAAACAGTACACCTTATGCAACTTGAAGTAACTAAATTGTGACAGCAGGTAGACTTCCCCTGACTATGGAAGATCCACTGATTTAGCAATTTGTAATAATCTCTTTTCCTTTCTGTAAAATGTATTAGGGCAACCAGGGAATAGCTTGTTGCTGGGCAGAATCTCCCTGTGTGTCTGTGAGCTAGTAACTGGGGTAAGAGTCATGGAGGGTTACAGTAAACCATAACAAGAACTGGGTGAAACTATTACTCCACTGCCGCCTCGATGTCTGGAGTATTATCAGCGTTACCCTGAATGTTGATGGGTTGTCATATCTTGAATTTGGATAAATATCCCTTCCTCAGTATGATCGGGGCTCAGAGATTTTTACTCGGTAGAGTGCTCTGGGTCGCAGCTGCCAGAATAAACTGTTTTCTTGAATAACGATCTCAGGTCTCTCTCTCCCCCCACGAACCCCCGTTTGCCGTATCAAAATCATAATGACTATAAACATAGCCACACTAAAGTATACAAAATCTTCAGTGCCCTTCAGGAAGGGCACTCAAGATTTTGTCTACTTTAGTGTGGCTATGTTTATAGTCGTCATGATTTAGTTAATTCAAGTGGCATAAGAACATTGGCAAACAACCCACAATTCCCAATAATACAAAAGGGGAAAGAAAGAAAAGCCCACAACTTTAATTCAAAATGCAGGCAGGGCTGTCTCTTCCCTTTATGCTCCTGATGAATCCTGACCTGCAAAGGAAAATTATTAATCCCCTCTGGGCTTCCCTCTTCATTTAAAGCAGTGGTTCCCAACCTTTTTTTGACTAGGGACCACAAGGACTTTTTTGTTCAGTGCAGGGACCCCAAGGTTCAAAATAAAAATTCCGAATATTTGAAAATAAACTTTAATCATAACTGTTAGTTAAACATTACACTTAGAATAATATTTGAATATATATATTTTATAATAGAGAACTTTTAATTGAAAATATTAATTTATTATGTGTTTATAACTTTGTTTCGCGGACCTTAATTTAGTTCTCACGGACCCCTGGGGTCCACGGACCCCTGGTTGGGAACCAGTGATTTAAAGAATAAAAACTCTGGTTTTGGGGGTTCTTCTTGTACACGGGTCACAGTCTTGTGCGGTTTGGTTGCAGGAGAAGCCAGCTGTACAGGGTCAGGATGAAACTGAACCCTTTTCTGTGGACTTGGCAGCATGGCAAAGGGTTGGGAATCTGCCTGCTCAATGTATTCCCTGGGCATCAATTCTCAGTAGCAGGGTCCCAATGACACTCGATTTGTAGACAAATTGTGAGACTCTTCTCTGGGAACCCGAGTCTCTTGGCACTCTGCTGGCAGGCTATTCCTCCCAGGACCACGTCCATACCACTGGGCTCGATTTCCAGCCAATTGCTATGATTAGTCTTGGGCTATTATGGCAAGAACACATTTGCACAAGCAACCCAAATAGAGTGGAGCATGGTGCTTCTTGGTTGTTCCTATTCAATTCAACACTTTTCAAAGCTCTTTCCCCGAAAAAGCTCAAAAAGTTTCTTTTGATTCTTCAGCAGTGGCAAATGTAAAACTAAGAATAAAGTTGACCGGACAAACATATTATCTGCCAGTGGAGGGCACTGCAGGAGTGTTTTTCAAAAATAATCAACAGAAAAGTGAATTTCCGCTGAGCAAACTGCTCTTCGGCTGTTTCAGAGGGTAGCCGTGTTGGTTTTCAGAAGAACAACTAGATTCGAGGCGAGGTTTCTGGTTGGTCTCGAAGAGGATACTGGACTCAAATCAGGCTGCTTTTGTCTCCTTCCACAAACACTGCTTTTTGGAGCATCCACATGACCTCATCCCCAAATCATGAATGTTCTGTAGCCCCCACCCCCCCGTCCCCATTTTACTGCAATGTGGACAAGAAAACACATACTTTTGCAGGCCCTGCCTACATTGGGGTCATTTTCTTGCGTCATCCCCCCACCCCGCAGCTAGTATTCTGCCCCTCCCCACTACACTAAGGGGTTTTTTTTGAACTTCACTCAATGAAATATTAATATGACTTAACAACACTACCAGGATATGACTGCTATGGAGTTTGGAAATGCTTGAAAACAGGCTGTGCAGCCACCTGTGATGTACCACAAGAACATGCAATTTACGTAACCATCCCAGAACTAAAGCTGCTAGATCTCACCGAGGAGTCCTCTTCTTCAGCTTGATTCCAGCATTCCCCAGGACATCTGGGGCCGACTCTATGCTGCAGCCACCAGGCCAGGAGTGAGAGGTGCATCTGACTGATAGTAGCCTGGTCTCCAGAGCCTCTACTGCAGCCCTTTAAAGAAACTTTTTGCAGATTACAAATCACTCGCCCCTCCCAAACCGCCATGGAAGCAGGGAATCCTTGGGAATTAAACTCGTTAGAAAGATGCGCAACTCGGAAACTCCTGGCACTTTGGTAAGCTTGATCCAAGTGCTTGTAGAGATACAAACACACTCAGGACCCGGGGGGGGGGGAATCAGTGGTATAAACAGTCACAGGAAATGCATGCAGTGGAGAGCAAAAAACATTCAGAACTACTGAGCAAGGGGAAGACAATCGGCAGGTGAAGGGCATCCTTTCTTCCAAGCTGTAAAACTCTCCCTGCAATGTGAAAAGGACAGGTAGAAACATCCTAATACAGTGGTGGCGAACCTGTGGCACGCATGCCAGAGGTGGCACTCAGAGCCCTCTCTGTGGGCACGCGAGCCGTCGCCCCAGCACAGAGTTTGGCTGAGTTCGTTCCCCCGGCTGAGGAGGCTGGGGACCAGCGGTGCCTTCCCGGCTCCTCCGGGAAGCTCCGGGCTCCTTCCCAGTGCCTTCTCTGCAGTCGCTGGCTGCATGCTCCGGAAGTGAAGACAACAAGCCTTCTGTCGAGAACTGGAAGAGGCAGAGCCGGGACGGGGATGGACCAGGAGTGGGATGCCTGGGCAGCCGTCTGCGGCGGGCTGGTTGGTGACTGCAGCGCAGGGGGTTGGCGGTGAGGGCCGAACGGGGGCCCGCCTGGCGTTTGTGCTGGAGCCGTGTGCGGGAGCCAAGCCCTTCGCTTAGCTCGGGTTTCCACTCTGCTCGTTCATGCAACCGAAGGTGCCTCTGAGCGTGTGCAGAGGGCTGTCCCCACCATCAGCGCCCCCCGCATAACAGTCTTTTTTAATTCGTATGAACGGTTGGAAAAAGAACCAAACTGAAGGGGTGGGGGCTATGCTCCATCTGCTTTCCTTCCCCCGCTTGGCCGCCCATGCAGGGTTGCCAACCTCCAGGTAATAGGAGGAGATCTGCTATTTCAGTTCACCTGGAGAAAATGGCCGCTTTGGCAATTGGATTCTATGGCATTGAAGTCCCTCCCCAAACCCCACCATCCTCAGGCTCCGCCCCAAAAACCTCCCGCAGGTGGCAAAGAGGGACCTGGCAACTCCATGTGGACCTCTAGCTGTGTTGGCACTTTGCGATAAATAAGTGGGTTTTGGGCTGCAGTTTGGGCACTTGGTCTCTAAAAGGTTCGCCATCACTGTCCTAATAATTTCCTGCTCAGGCTCTGTTCACCTTTTAAGCTCTTTGATAGACATCCTCTCCAATGGCTGCTGATTGGCCTGTTCTCCGTGATTTCTCTAAAACCCCTTTCAAGCCATTTCAAGCAGTGACTGGCACAACTTGGGGCACTGAAATCTATCCATTAAGTATAAATAAAGTAGATTTACTCCAAGCTTCTCTGCTTGTAAGTAACTCCAAGCACCATGGAGAAGGTTAACCATCATTTTTATGAAAACTTCCCTTTTCAGGTATTTTTTGCACTTCTCAATCACTGCAGTCTGCTCTTTAAAATGTTTGGAGCGCTTCCGAAAGGACCACACTTACCTCCCCACACACCTTTTTTCACGGCACATTCTTTTTCTCCTTTGGGAGCGCTCTAAGGAGAGCCACAGCAGTGTAGCGGTCCAGAGCTGTAAGGGCTCCACTGACATGCCTGCAGCTGCTGTTAGGTGGAAACAATTCGGAAGGTCATTAACTCATAAGGTTGTCATGAGTCGGAAGCAAATTGATGGCACTTAACACAGAGAGAGACTGGCCGTGGAGTCTTTAAATACCTTGTGAAAATGTGCCCTTGGGCATTTTTTGTTTTAAATGAAACTGTTTTTAAGTAGTAATGTACCATGCCCTGAACCACAAAGAAAAGCAGGCTAGAAAAGTTTTAATAAATATATAAGGAAGTCCTCAGATTTCCAAACTTGTTCAACACATTTCTTCTAAGAATGCCTTCCCCACACTGAATCCCTACAACGATCTTGCTTCCACAGGGCTTCCAGGCCTAGTGTGGATTTGAACCCAGATCCACGCAGTCGTAAGTCAACACTCTGGCTCTTCAACTCAACTGACCCCCATCATGAATGTGGGCAAAGTGGGACTGGTTCAATCCTGGGCATCAATGGTGGCATGAAGCGTCCGTTTCCAGCATCTGCAAGAGGATTGCTTTCTTACAGCTTTATACACAATGGAAAAAAAGGCATGCCACACTAACATTAATGAAGCCCACCTCATTAAAAAAAAAACACACACCACAAACCACAGAAAAGAAAAAAACAAAGTGTGAATTATCTCTCGAGGAGAATGTGGGTGGGGAGGGCAGCTGGGATTGGGAACTAATGTCCCGCAACATTCACCTACCAACTCCATGGAGACCTCTTGATTTCCCCCTGCCAACTTCTAGGCGACCTGCTCATGTCCACAATACTGGAATATTGAGAGGGGAGCAGTCTGACCTTTTGAACTTACTAAGTAGAAGACTTGGTTTTTATATGCCAACTACCACTTAAGGAAGAATCAAACTGGCTTACAATCACCTCCCCCCACCTCCCCCCAAGAGACACCCTGTGATGTAGGTGGGGCTGAGAGAGTGTGACTCGCCAAGGGTCACCCAGCTGGCTTCATGTGTAGGACTGGCAAAACCAACCCGGTTCACCAGATTAGCGTCCGCCACACGTGTGAAGGAGTGGGGAATCAAACCAAGTTCTCCAGATCAGACTCCACCACTCCAAACCACCGCTTTTAACCACTCGCCTATGCTGGTGTAGTTGACTTAGGGGGGTAAAATCTTTTCCTGTCAACCCAAATTAATTCTACTGCCAGAACTCTTTGGGCTTCAAAGTGGCAACCCTAAAAGTGTGCAGCAGGCTGGACTGGGGAGGAATTAGGGTTGCAGGATGCCTCCATAGAACTCCTTGTCAGGTAAAAATGTTTGTAAATTGGGGTTGCTAGCTCTCCACACCAGGATTTGTCTAGCAGCAGGGAGGACATAGATACCTGCTGTCTTCATCCTGTCTATTGCTTCACAGGATTTGGAAAACAGAAATGTTTTTGCCGGCTTTGCAGATGTCAGAAAGAGCTCAGTTGGCAGATAACTGAAGTATCAAGTTTCACAGAGGAGAGCAACCACTAAAAGGGCCCTTATTTATCATTCGAAGAAGATCCTCATCAGAACCAACTTATGTGGATTCTCTGAAGAACATGAAGGACAGATCTCTGCCTCAGACTCTTGTCCCACACTGAACATTTCTGAGGTTCCTCCCCTGCGTGGTTTCCTCAATGCAGAAGGAGATAGGAGCTGGTCTTGAATCTCCTTCCACCCACAGAACCCATCCTTGCTCTCTTCCCTGTGAGATCTATTGGAAGTTTCAATCATGGCTAAATCTCTTTCCACCGTCCCAGCATTGATACCTTTTCTTCCCATGTAGGGTAAGGCAGGGGTGTCAAACAGGCGGCCCATGGGCCCTGTCATTCCCAGGCGCAAGGAGTCCCATCTGGCCTCACTGCACCCAGCCACCCCTCGCCTTTCCCGCCCACCCACCGACCACGTCCTGTCTTTCTCGGCCGCAGCGAGGACCATCCAGCCTTGCTGCAGTTTACTTACCCCTCGTCTTTGCCACCCAACCACCCACCTCGCTCTGTCTTTCCCGGGTGCACCACCTTTCTGCGCCCCCTCGCTTACCCCTGTTCGACTTTCCCATCCACCCAGGTCTTTCCCACCCACCCACTTCGCCCTGTCTTTCCCGGGCGCAGCACCTTGCAGCGCCCACTCACTCACCCCTCCTCATCTTTCCTGGGTGCCTTGTCTGGTGGCGGCCACCCTGGCTGGCGAGCTGGTGAGATGGCAACTGACTTGCCAGCCCAGATCTGGATGGGGTGGTGGGGTGGTGAGGCTTCCAGCTCGTCAGCCAAGTTGGCCACCACCCCATCCAGATCTGGGCTGGCAAGTCGACTGTGGGCTCACCAGCCAAGGAAGCTACCCCCCCCAGCTTAAAATGTTAAAAAATAAATAATGCGAGGGACTACAGATCCTAACTTTGTAGAAAACACAGACATTTGATAGTATTTATTTATTTATTTGGTACACATAGTATGCCTGACCAAGTAACATTTATGTTATATCCGGCCCTCCTAACACATGAGTTTGACACCCCTGGGGTAAGGTTTCTGTGTAGATGCAAGCTCTTAACAAGAGTTTACATGACTTCAGCCCCTTCTATGATCTGACGTCTTTGAGATTTGAATTTGAAATACATACTGTCATATAGAGGATGGTGCCGAGTTGTTTTCTGTTGCCCAAGAAGGTCAGACCAGACCCAACGGGTTGAAATTAAATCAAAATAGCTTCCGTCTAGACATTAGGAAGAATTTTCTAACGTTAGAGCGGTTCCTCAGTGGAACAGGCTTCCTTGAGAGGTGGTAAGCTCTTCTTCCCTGGAGGTTTTTAAGAGGAGGTTAGATGGCCATCTGTCAGCAATACTGATTCTGTGACCTTAGGCATATGATGATGAGAGAGAGCAACTTGGCCATCTTCTGGTCACTAGGGGTGTGTGTGGGGAAGGAAGTAGTTGTGAATTTCCTGCATTGTGCAGGGGGGTGGACTTGATGACCCTGGTGGTCCCTTCCAACTCTACGATTCTATGAATTTATGATTCTATTCCCTGTGTAAATTCTCTGATGCACCTTAAGGTTGCCACTCCAACTGAATCTCTTTCCACCCTCTGAGCATTCAAAAGGCTTCTCCCCTGTGTGGGTTTTTAGATGCTGTTGAAGAGAGCCACTCTGACTGAATCTCTTTCCACACTCTGAGCATTCAAAAGGCTTCTCCCCTGTGTGGGTTCTTAGATGCTTTTGAAGAGAGCCACTCTGACTGAATCCCTTTCCACACTCTGAGCATTCAAAAGGTTTCTCCCCTGTGTGGGTTCTTACATGCATTTGAAGTGAGCCACTGTGACTGAATCCCTTTCCACACTCTGAGCATTCAAAAGGCTTCTCTCCTGTGTGAGTTCTTTGATGCCTTTGAAGATCACCACTCTGACTGAATCTCTTTCCACACTCTGAGCATTCAAAAGCCTTCTCCCCTGTGTGGGTTCTTAGATGCTTTTGAAGAGAGCCACTGTGACTGAATCTCTTTCCACACTCTGAGCATTCAAAAGGCTTCTCTCCTGTGTGAGTTCTTCGATGCCTTTGAAGATCGCCACTCTGATTGAATCTCTTTCCACACTCTGAGCATTCAAAAGCCTTCTCCCCTGTGTGGGTTCTTAGATGCTGTTGAAGAGAGCCACTCTGACGGAATCTCTTTCCACACTCTGAGCATTCAAAAGGCTTCTCCCCTGTGTGGGTTCTTAGATGCTGTTGAAGATAGCCACTCCGACTGAATCTCTTTCCACACTCTGAGCATTCAAAAGTTTTCTCCCCTGTGTGGGTTCTTAGATGCTGTTGAAGAGAGCCACTCTGACTGAATCTCTTTTCACGCTCTGAGCATTCAAAAGGCTTCTCCCCTGTGTGGGTTCTTAGATGCTTTTGAAGAGAGCCACTCTGACGGAATCTCTTTTTACATCCTGAGCATTCAAAAGGCTTCTCCCCTCTGTGGGTTCTCTGATGTTCGTGAAGACTGCCATTGCAACTGAATCTCTTTTCACACTCTGAGCATTCAAAAGGCTTCTCCCCTGTGTGAGTTCTCTGATGCACATTAAGATTGCCACTCCGATTGAATCTCTTTCCACACTCTGAGCATTCAAAAGGCTTCTCCCCTGTGTGGGTTCTTAGATGCTGTTGAAGAGAGCCAGTGTGACGGAATCTCTTTCCACACTCTGAGCATTCAAAAGGCTTCTCCCCTGTGTGTGTTCTTACATCCCTTTGAAGAGAGCCACTGTGATTGAATCCCTTTCCACACTCTGAGCACTCAAAAGGCTTCTCTCCTGTGTGAATTCTTCGATGCTGTTGAAGAGAGCCACTCTGACTGAATCTCTTTCCACACTCTGAGCATTCAAAGGCCTTCTCTCCTGTGTGGGTTCTTAGATGCTTTTGAAGAGAGCCACTGTGACTGAATCTGTTTCCGCACTCTGAGCATTCAAAAGGCTTCTCCCCTGTGTGTATTCTTTGGTGCACAAGGAGCTGGAATCCACACTGAAAGCATTTACTTGCCCTCATTATACTATGCTTTGGGAAGACTACCTTACTCTTCCTTCCATGAAAGAACATCCTTCCATTCTCTGAGCAGATACATAGCTTCTCACCTGAATTAATCCTTTCGTGTTGAAAAAAGTCTGACTTCTGCAAGCTCTTGTCATCTGAACAACTAGAACGTTTCGCTCCTGCATGTGTTCTTTGATGTCTAAGGAGCTCTCCTCTGCAAAGAAAGCTTTTTCCACACTCCAAGCATCCAAGGGTCTCCTTTCCTCTGTGCATATGCAAATGGATATCATATTGGGTTTGATCTGAGAAGTTCATGCCACACTGCAAACACTTATATGCTTCCTCCACCAGGGGGATTAGTTCACAGAAATCCCTCCCTTGGCCAGGAATGGGTTTATCCCTCTTCTCAACCATGGGACTTCCTTTCTGCTTCTTAGGTCTGCCTTGATTCTTGACATTTCCTTGAAAATCTTCATTTTTTATTTTATCTGGCAATAGCTGATGTGTTTCTTCATTTCCCTTATTCCATTGATCATCCCCTGTGGAATAAAAAGAGAGCCCATTAGCACACACTCAAAGAGGTCTGACATTCCCTTCAAATTCCATCCATGCTCAAAACATTGCAGTGGTTTTTTCCTGCTGTACATTGAAATGTACACGAATAGACACTTGAAAAGGACATGAAAGCCTGCTGAATCAGAATGGTTTGTTTTGCAGTCTAACAATTTATACAGCTCTTCACCTGAGTGAATTCTCTGATGTGAAGTAAGGGCTGCTTTCCAACTGAACAACTTTCTGTACTCCGTACATGCATATGGTTTTAATCCTGAGGGAATTTGTGTCTTGGAAACATCACTCGTGTTCTTACTGAAAGTCTTTCCAAAGGCCACACTTTCATTTTCATTTTCCCTGGAGCAGATTCGCTGGTTAGCACGGAGGTCTTCGTTCCTTCTTGTTTTGGTTGACCTTTCTTCGTGGACTGGCATTTCCCAGAAGCACCCTCCTTGGGACGGTATGGGCTTATCCCTCCTCTTGTCTGTGTGGCTACCCTCCTGCCTCTGTGGTCCATCTCCATCCCCAATGTTTCCTTTGGAATCTTCATTCTTGGCTTCTTCTGTAGAGAATTCCTGGAATCCCCCCAGCATCTCTTCTACATGTGCTGCTGGAAGAAAGATAGCGGTCCAGTCAGTACCTATGCAACAAGCCAAGCCACCCATCAGGCACTGCTCACTAATGGGTGTGCATTTCCTTTATCAGACCTTCTTTCTCTCCCAACTGAGCCGCTGGTCACAACTTCTTCTCAGCCAGACCCCCTCCAGATGAGCAGTTATTATATTCTGCCTACACTTCCCCATACTTCACGTATGTACTTTAAAGAAAAAACTGTCCCCCCACTAGTCACATTTGGCTTGTCATGCAAGTATTTTGATTCTCTGCTATTCATGATTAAATAGAAGTTTTTTTTACACCCCACTTTTCTCTACCCTGAAGAGTCTCAAAGGGGCTTACGAATCACATTCTTTTCCTCTTCCCGTAACATCTACCTTGTGAGGTAGATGGGGCTGAGAGAGTTCTGAGAGAACTGTGACTGGACCAAGGCCACCCAGCAGGCTTCAGGTGGAGGAATGGGGAATCAAACCCGGTTCTCCAGATTAGAGTCCTCTACTCTCAACCTCCACACCACGCTGGCTCTCCACAAGAAGTGACCACGATATCCAGTCCTGCAACTGCACAGAGGGTTTATTTCTAGTTCTGCTGAAGAGCTGGTTTTAAGCCTCTTCTTGGGGGGCGGGGGGGGGGGGAGAACCCAGGACTTCACCAAGTGAACCTCATAGTTCAAAGGGGACCTTCATGGTTTTTGGAAGAAGTGTCAGTTTTTGGAAGGGCAGGCAAGGCCCAAAGGCATCTGGGAGACTGCTGTAGGAAAGGGCCTTTGGACTCCTCCAGCTTGGCTGTCCTTAAGTAACACCCCCCCCCCCCGCAGCCTTTTCCTGGAATATCCAATATTGAAGGGTACAGCAGCCCCTCAAATGCCGCAGCTGAGCTCAGCCCTGGAAAGAGCCACTGAGCCACCCAGATTACAGGCCCCAGAAGGCCCCTCTCCCTCCTTTCCCAGCAGGCATTTTGATTTTACCAAACAAAGAGTTGCTGAGAAGTGAAGCAGCATGGCGATTCATAAGAACATAAGAAAGGCCCTGCTGGATCAGACCAAGGCCCATCAAGTCCAGCAGTCTGTTCACACAGTGGCCAACCAGGTGCCTCTAGGAAGCCACAAACGAGTGCAGAAGCACCATCCTGCCTGTGTTCCACCGCACCCAAAATAATAGGCATGCTCCTCTGATACTAGAGAGAACAGGTATGCAGCATGACCAGCATCCATTCCAACTAATAGCCATGAATACCCCTTTCCTCCATGAACATGTCCACTCCCCTCTTAAAGCCCTCCAAGCTGGCAACCATCACCACATCCTGGGGCAGGGAGTTCCACAATTTAACTATGAGTTGTGTGAAAAAATACTTCTTTTATCTGTTTTGAATCTCTCACCCTCCAGCTTTAGCAGATGACCCCGTGTTCTAGTATTATGGGAGAGTTTTTCTCCCTGTCCACTCTCTCCAACCCATGCATAATTTTATAGACCTCTATCATGTCTCTCCTCAGCCGCCTTCTTTCCAAGTGAAACAGCTTGGAATTAGATTCCTTGCTAATTAGATTCCTTGGAATTAGATTCCTTGCTAATTCCCTGCACATAACCAAGAAGAATACTCAAAATGATACAGTAGAAAAGAGCAAGAGTCCAGTAGCACCTTAAAGACTAACAAAAATATTTTCTTGCAGGGTATGAGCTTTCGTGTGCCACAGCTCACTTCTTCAGTATAGCTCATACCCTGCCAGAAAATATTTTTGTTAGTTTTTAAGGTGCTACTGGACTCTTGCTCTTTTCTACTACTGCAGACAGACTAACACGGCTACTCACTGTGAATTATCAAAATGATACATTGCTGCTGTTCACTATTTGGATCCATGCTTCATCCCAATGGCAGCCATTTGCATGTGCGGCACCTACGAAAGAGCCTTACCCAGAGAGGCCACGCTCCCATAGTTCTCCTGCATGACTTCCCTGTAAAGAGCTCTTTGGCACGGATCCAGCAGGGCCCACTCTGCCTCGGTGAAATGCACGGCCACCTCCTCAAAGGAAACCGGAGACTGAAAGAAAAAGTAGATTCCCTCGTCAGAGATCAAGCCAGGCAGAGACGGCACCCTGGAAAGGGGCATTCTGGGAGGGTGCAGGTTGGAGAGGTTGGCACGGGTAAAGGGAGGGGGGTCCAGGGCCTCTCTCACTTGGACACCTGAGCAGTGACTGCAGGAGTAGCCTTTCCCCCCACCCAAAGAAATGAAGGGGGACTCAGGTGTTCCCCCCTCACCTTCCCTACCTGGAACAGAGGTGAAGCAGCCGCTTCCTCACCTCCGCAAAGACGACAGCTTAACAGCATCTCTCCACTCCCTGCAAGAGACACAATGGAGGAATGTTAGCCTTGTCGCAGGCAAGGGTTAAAATTATAGAAAGCCTGTAGAATTTTTCTATTTAAAGTCCATAAGAATTGTCTTATTTAGTCTAAAAAGACTGTGCTCTCTAAATAAGACAATTCTTATGGACTTTAAATAGAAAAATTCTACAGGCTTTCTATAATTGCTCTATCCTTTTTCTGTCCTCTGATAATATTTACACTGACTAAGACCTAATGATATAATGTAATAATACAATGAGATTTTATATGGAATCTTAAATCTCATAAAGTAAAGATTCAAATTAATCGTTTCTTTAAGGAGAAGAAAATGCTGGAAAAAGAAACTTTCATAGAAACATAACAAAGCTACAAACTGACTGTTTAGTACAAATGGCTATGGTCAGCAAAAGACCTGCTGTAGGAAGGAACTCCTTATATGGTGGGTGCAGAGGTGCTGCTGCCCCAAGTAACATACAGTTCCAGAGCAGTGCTGCACTGGAACACTCTCAAGATCAGATAGACACTGATCTTGAAGGTATAAAAGGAGGAGCTTTCTAGCCAGGAGTTAGAATTCCTAGCAGGTTGGTAGCCGCTGGCCTGAATGGATTTCTCCATCCCTTGCGTGGGATGTGAGTTCTTGGACCTTGATTCTTGCATGGATTGAGGCTCTTAGACCTTCCATCTGAGTTAAGACTTTCTTGCCTAAAAAGTCTCTCTACGTATTTAATCCTTGCGTGTTCTGAATACCTACAGATTTCTCCAACATTTACAAGTCTTCTTATAAGACTGGAGAACTCCCTAAACTAATGGGTTCTCTCTAGATATCTAGCCAGGACTGGGTGTCTGCACTGAATACCTACAGACTTCACATCTTTCATATAAGATGGGGAGCGCTTGGAGTCCATCAACCCTTGCGTGGATTCTTGGAGCTTACCAGTCCTCATGGACTGGAGGAGCTTAGATTTCTCCAAGTCTTTGCATAGACATGGAGGTTCTAAGATATCCATATAGATCTCTCCATCCTTTGTATGGAGGCCCTGAAAACTCCTTAATACTTACATGTATTAAGAAGTGTTCACTAAGATCTATCCAGCCCTTATAGACATAGACGTTCTTAAGACTTCTCTCAGACTAAGGTCTTGCACACAGCTTTACATAGCTTTAAGCTCTACATAACTTCTAGCTCTGACAAGGCTAAAGATGGCATGCACACACACACACAGATCTCCTTGATCTTAGCATAGATCAGACGCCTTTCATACAAATGAAAAGACTCATAGACTCAGTCCTTTCATAGGCTGAGAACTCTCAGAGATTTCTCTAGGTTTCATGAACCTGGTCCTGGCAAGGACTGAATATATGCTCTAAAGGCTTATTCAGTTCTTGTAAACAGAGAAATCTTCTCTTGTAAACAGAGAAATCTTCTCTTGTAAACAGAGAAATCTTATAAACAGGGTTATTACAGTAACTTTTATACTCTGTTTACAAGATTTCTGTAACTGTTATACACTCAGAGATTTCTCTATGGTTTCATGAATCTGGTCCTGGCATGGGCTGAATATATGCTCTAAAGGCTCGTTACTTCAGTTCTTATATGAACTCATGAAATCAGAGATTTCTCTAACCATTGCATACACCAAAGACATTTAAAGACTAAATTAACACATAGAGGACCTTAAAGGTCTATTTAATCCTAACATGGAGAACTTTTCAGATCTTTCTAGTCCTGATGTACTGGGGAGGTTCACAAATGACATGACTGGGTAAAGTATGTTTACTTGTTTTATAATATTCTAGATACTTTGAATTAAGATGCTTTTAATTAAATCAGATCTTATTCATTGCACTAACCATTTTACAAGATTTCTGTAACTGTTGTATTTTTTGAATGAAATATTATTACTGTTTTAAGGTTTGAAACTCTCCTATAGCAGTATAGAGATTGTTTAAAATTGCTTGCATACATGAACATGTTTAAGATGTCTTAACTTTGTAACATTTTTAAGACTTTGTAACCATCTACATGCATATATACTACATTAAATAAACAACACATACAGTTACATCTTTTTCATATTTTTGAAGCATTTCGATAATAAAGCTTACTTTGGTAAGAAAGCAGTTGAGTTCTGCTTAGTAGGTGTCTAACTAAAAAAGATAACATACTTCTTCTTAGGAAGGGGTCGATTCTAAGAGCATAGGCACTGAAAAGCATTGACCCGCTTCAGCCTAGACTTCCTATTTCATTTGTTTCAATCCTTCTTCCCACATACCCATTTCCAGGAGGTTTGTGTTATTGTTTCCTTTTTGTGATGTCGAGTCACAGCTGACGTATGGCAACCCCATAAAGTTTTCATGGCACGAGGCGTTCAGAGATGGTTTGCCATTGCCTGCCTCTGCATCACACCCCTAGTGTTCCTTGGAGGTTGCCCATCGAAATACCAACCAGGTCCGACCTTGCTTAGCATCTGAGATCTGACGAGATCAGGCTAGCCTGGGGCTATTGAGGGCAGGGCATGTATTATGTACCCTCAAGAACATTCATGATTTTTAGTAAATTTTGGGAGAGGCAGAAGAGAAGCACCAGAGACCCATGAACCTACGGCTGCTCTTAAATGCTGCTGACACTTTTCAGACTTTTGTGAGACTTGAAGTTTGCCCTGTGAATGCTGCAGCTCAAAAACACCACAGCAATCCTGCTGGACCAGACCAAAGGCCCAGAAACACCATTCTCCTGATGAGTCTGGGCTGATGGGAGAAAAAAAGGCGACAGAAATGACATTGCACGACACCTCTCGGTCATGTCTGTCAAACAACCCAGACGTGACTTTAGCATATATGAAAACTCTAGGGTAAAAAAAATGGGTCCCAGAGCGTCTGTGCCCAGGGTTTCCGCTGAATGCAACATCAGTGTGACATAAATCTGTCTTTGCCCGCCATGAATCTGTCTACACTACCTTAAAGTGAGTGACCATCACTACATCCTGTGGCACCAATTCTGACAGCTCACATTGTGTTGTGTGCAGACCTATTTCCTTTTTCTACCCAACAACTTCACCATGTGCCCCAATCCCACCCAGCCACAAACCATGTGAGAGGGCATCTTGGGCATGCTCCTGGGCTTCAACCCGCTGCCCTTCCTCCAACAGAGCTCCTTCTGCCTCAGAAAACTTTGCTTCCATCTTCAGGGATGGTCCCCACATCTGAAAGAACATCAAGAGAGACAGGTAAGATTCTTCACCCCTGCATTGACCAACAGAGCTGCTTCAAGCACAGGGGCCAGAATCAGCATTGGTTGTTTTTCCAGCCAAGGTATCAATATCCGGCAGAGAAGTCTTAGGATAGAGTCAGTGCTTGAAGGGAGAGACGGAAACCCCCTCACCTGCTCTGCCTGCCTCTGCTCCTCTGCCTGACTCAGGAGGAAACCTTCGGCCAGGGCCACTGCCTGGGAACAGGTCTCCGGCCCACATCTTTTGACCCAGCACTGCATTTCCTGGGGCAGGATGGTCAGGAACTGCTCCAGGATCACCAGGTCCAGTATCTCCTTCTTGGAGTGCCTCTCCGGCTTCAGCCAGTGGTTACAAAGTCCATGAAGCTGGCTGCAAACCGCTCGGGGCCCATTGGCCTCATGGTAAAGGAACTGCCGAAAACATTGGCTCTGGACATCTGCTGTCCTCGTTTCCTGACCCAGGTTCTCTGGCACAGCTCTTTCCTGGAATGTAACACCACTCTCCACTTGGACGGGATGGGGACCTTCCCTTGATCTCTTGCCAATTCCAGATCCGTCTGTGTCCTGTGGTTCCATCCCCTTTCTCTTGGGTAGTCTCTGTCAGTGGGAAGATGCCCTTACTCTTGTGGCTATGAAGAGGGAGAGGAAAAGATATCAAAAAGACAGAAAGAGACCAAAAGAAAGCACACCTACCTCACCTACCCTCCTTCTCATGAGGTACCTCAGGATTGCCCTGGTGGAACAGAACGAGCGTCATTGTCGTAGTTTGTGGATCAGGATTAATGTCATGGTGCTAGATTGCATATCAGGCTTTATCATGAGATGCTTGTTTGGTCCTTGAGAAGAAGAAGAAGATCTCTTTCTTTTTTACCCCGGTTTTCGTTACTTTTAAGGAGTCTCAAAATGGTTTACAATCGCCTTCCCTTCCTCTCCCCACAACAGGCATCTTGTGAGGTAGGTGGGGCTGAGAGAGTTCAGAGAGAAGGGAGATTAGCCTAAGATCACCCAGCAGGATTCACCTGGAGGAGTGGGGAATCAAACCCGATTCACCAGAGTCATCCACTGTTAACCACTATACCACGCTGGCTCTCAGGAAAGTAAACATCTGTTGTGGAAGCTATGAGTTTGGCCTTCCACATCTGGAGATCAGTCTGTCTAGAGTAGGGGTGTCAAACATAAGGCCCGGGGGCCGGATTTGGCCCCTTGAGAGCTCTTATCCGGCCCATGAATCAGTCGAGGCAGACACCCCCTCCCAGTTCCAAGGTGTCAATGATCAGAGACTGTTAAATAAAAGAAAATACTGGAAGAGTGTTATAGTGTTAAGCATGTTTGTATTTTAAGTAAAAAATAATATCATTAATTGGCTTTGTCTGTGTCTTCTATAAAGTTTGTATCTCCGGTATCTTGCATTAAATTTTACGGTACACATGGCCCGGTCCAACAAAGAGACATTTATGTCATATCCGGTCCTCATAACAAAGGAGTTCAATACCCCTGGTCTACAGGCAACTGCAGCTGGGGACAAAAGGACTGGTGACAGCTTAACCATGCCTGATCTCTCCTCCATCGGCTTGAAGCAACAGGCAATAGCTCTGTCTAGCAGAGGATTGGGGGCAGAGGTGCGCCTGACCTCTCCAGGAGAGAGCAAAAATGCTGCTGGGATGAAGAGGAGCAGGAGGAAGCAGTGAACACCCAAGAAAATGGCACATGGCCAGGAGGGGGGAGAGCCAGCCAAAATGCACTGCATTTCAGGCAGCCAATCAGCATGTCTGATTCATGCCCTGTGATCCCTCTTTTCTGGGCCTCCTGACGACCACCATGGCTGAGAATTTATTTTTCTTTACAAAATTCAGACCCTGCCTTTCAGCCCCAACAATGGCCACCCATTCAGCTAACAAATTAAGCCATGCATTTTTCAATTTCCCTTATCTCTAGTCTGCTTTGCTCCGTAGGAGTCAAAATGGATTGCAGCAAGTGAGTCTACACAATCAACAGAACGGGACGTTCTAGAAACCAGTAAACAGGGTTTGGGTTGTAGAACTAACCAGAAATCTAAAAAACAGAAGCAAAGCATAAATGTTAACAAGACACAGCAAATGATGCAAAATTGCAACGTAGGATCTGGCTTACAGCAAGCAGTACACAGTAGTACAGAATACAATTGCTAACCATTTGTCCAAGTAATTTTGTGAATTGTTTTGTACACTGCCTTCCTACTGCGGAATGCCAGGAGAGAGGGTGTCTTCCTGACCTCCTCAGGCAGGCTGATCCTCATTGTGGGGGCCACAACACAGAAGACACGTGCACAGACAGTTGTTGATTTTGCCCATTTGCAGGTTGGCACCTGCAGAAGGCCCTGCTCAGGTGAGTGAAGTCGTCGTGGTGGAGTAAAGGGGGAGAGACGGTCAGACAGATATCAGGGTCCAAGTACCATGAACGGCTTTCTGTGTGATAGCCAATACTTTTACTTGAGCCTGGAGGGTCTGGGAATAATATGCATGCTCCAGCATGGTCTGTGCATTATAGTAGTCTAGTCTCAATGTCACCACAGTATGGATCCAGAAGCCAGACCAGAAGTATCAAGGTGAGGGGCCATTTTTCCAGCAAGGATGAGTTGGAAGAAAGCCTTTTTTTGCACTTGCATTAACTCACTCCTCTAGCAATAATGCAGGGACCAGTATAACCCCGAGGCTGTTAACTCTGCCAGCAAGGGTCAGCTGAATCCCAACAAAAGCGGGCAGCATAACATCCTTCCAGACCTCCACCTTCCCAAGCAGCCTTTCTGCTGTCTTTCCAGGACTTAAGATTCTGTTGGTTCACACTTGGCTATTGAACCACAGCTGCCAGGCAGCAATTTAGGATCTAAGAACATAAGATCTCTACTGCATCACCAGGAGAGTTGGGGAAGGATGCATAGACCTGGGTGTCCTCAGCATATTGCTGACAGCCAACCCCAAACTATGAATGATTTGGCCTCAGGGTTTCACATAAAGATCGACAAGCATGGGGGACAGGATTTGAGCCCGTGGGACCTCCACAGGATGGATATAAGAAGAGAAGGATTTCATACCCTGCCTTTCTCTACCTTAAGGAGACCCAAAGGTATTTACCTGTTGACATGTAAGACTGCACATGGCAAGCAGATGTAACAGATGTAAAGGATCTAAGTGACAGCCAGGTGATTGGTGGTGTCACATGACAGCTCAATGACTGAGCAGAAAAACTGGCTTGTACTGGACTGAGCTAGATGGTCCTGGAGACAAGGCAGCCAACAGTTGATTGGCTGGGAGACTATGCCAGATATGTATATAGGTGTGTCATATATGTATTGGGTTGTGGGTTGTGAGAAGTAGATGCTTTGCGGAGCATTTTGTCACTGTATAATAAAATAGCACTTTTATACAATGTGCTGACTCTGCTGTATTTACTCGCTGCTGTGGTGTCTGATACTTCTTCCAAACATCCCTTCCTCTCCCCACAACAGGCATCTTGTGAGGCTGGTAGAGCTGAGAGAGGTCACCCAGCACATTTCCTGTGGAGGAGAGAGGAATCAACCCCGGTTCACCACTCTTGACCACTACACCATGCTGTGGCAGGTCCCACACTGACGATAACCGGCCTCCAATGGCAATTCTTTGGTTCTGGTCCAGAAGGAGTGATTTGAACCTGTCCAACGTACAACCCATGAGGCCTCCTCCTGCCTGCCGGTACCTAAACCAGATGGGCCAAGTCCACTGTGCCAAAGGCAGCAGCAGATCCATCCAGGAGGAGCAACAAGGAGGAGTCCTGACCTTTGATTACTTTGAGACGGAGGGCGTCAACTCAGCCCGGCAGAGCCCATCTCCTTCCCGTAACCCAGTCTGAAAACAGACTGGAAAGGGCCTGGAGCAGAGCAGTTCTCCAGGAAGACCTGGAGTTGGTCGGCTCCTCCTCTCTCTGTTAGTTTGCCTTAGGAAGAGGGAGATCAGAGGCTGGGGGATTATTGGCTCCACCGCTTTTCTCTTTGTGTGCAAAGTGCCCTCGAGTCACAGCCGACTTATGGTGACCCAGCAGCAGGGTTTTCAAGGCAAGGGATGAGCCGAGGTGGTCTGCCATCGCCTGCCTCTGCACAGAGACCCTGGGCTTCCTGGGGGGGGGGGTCTCCCATCCCAGCACTAACCATGACCCACCCTGCTGAGCTCCCGAGGTTGCATGAGATCCTCCGGGGCCACCCAGATCAGGCCTCGTGTTTTCTGCAGGGGTGGGTTGTTGTTTTTTTAGTAGCGGAGGGGCCCCATTTGGAAACACATTTGGATTTAAAAGGGACCCCCTCCTTCAGAACAGCCGTGAGAGCCGCATTTCTCTCTTCCAAGACTGGAAAGCTTATTCCCCACTCCCCTCCGATGACTTACTCGTGAGGAGACCGTCCCAGGATCCGGCTGCTGTTGCATCTCGGTAGCCCTTCCGGGACTCCTGTGCAATTCCTTCCCCCCCCCCGGAAAAGGAGCCTTTCCTCCTTGCCTCCTCCCCCGACCCCCCTCGCTCGGCCGCTCTAGCAAACAGCTCGGTCGGTTTAACCGTTTCGGTGCTGCAGACGAAGGAAACAAGAGGCTCCCTGCTCTTTGCAATGAGGATCGGCGGCCAGAGCCGGGTGGTGGGAGCGGATTTCGGCCAGGCTGCAGCTCAGAGACGCCCCGTGCTGCTCAGTGGGATTGCTCGGGAGTAACTCCGCACAGGGTGGCGCTTCTGGGGAATCCCAGGCTGTTCAGACCAGGGCACGGCTGAGTTGGGAGAAAGAAAATTAAAGCAAAGTCAAGCGGGATCACGCTAAGGGTCCGGAACCTTCCTCGGATCTATCCAATGGGGCTTATTACTCCCAGCAAAGCGGCTTTAGGGTTGCATTGGAAATCGGCATTCCTGTAACACCTTCCCTATTTCTCACATCAAAGTGCCAGCCTAGATGGCTTCTTGGGGACTGATGCGATTCTGCCCCATCGGACGGGGTCTCCATCTCTGGCTGGGGAAATTCCTGGAGGTTGAAGACCGCGAGAAGAGACAGTGCCGGGTTGCCAACCTCCAGGGGGTACAACTGACCTCCAGGCGGCAGAGATCAGCCCACCTGGAGATAGTGGCCGCTTTGGAGGGGGGGCTCTGTGGCCTTATGCCCCATTGGAGTCCATTCCCCCCCCCATCCCACCCTCCACTGGCTCCACCCCCCAAAATCTCCAGGTATTTCCCAAGCCGGAGCTGGCAACCGTAGACCAGTGAGGGTCCATCCAGTCCAGCATCCTGCTTCTCTGCTTGTAAGTAACTCCAAGCATCCTGGATAAGGTTAACCCTCATTTTTATGAAAACTTCCCTTTTCAGGTATTTTTTGCACTTCTCAGCCACTGCAGTCTGCTCTTTCAAACATCTGGAGCGCTTCCGAAAGGACCGCTTTTCCCTCCCCACACACCTTTTTTCACGGCACATTCTTTTTCGCCTTTGGGGGTGTTCTAAGGTTTGCGCTATAGAGCCACAGCGCTATAGAGCCAAACCCGCTGTAAGCCAGGGGTGTCAAACAGGCGGCCCATGGGCTGGTTCCGGCCCGCGGAGGCCTTTTCTCCAGCCTGCAAGGTGAGGCAGCCAGCCCCCACTCCCCCTCCCTTTATAAGTTTCCTAGGCAAGCGGCGGCCTCACGCGCCCAACCAGTGACCTGGCTCCATCATTCCCAGGTGCAAGGAGGCCCGTCCGGCCTCACTGCACCCAGCCACCCCTCCTCGTCTTTCCTGTCTATCCACTCCACCCACCCCTCGTCTTTTTCAGGTGCAGTGGGGCCCGTCCGGCCTTGCTGTGCCCACTCGCCCACCCCTCCTCGCCTTGCCCACCCACCGACCACGCCCATCTGGGTGACAAGTGTGTTGTAATGGTTGGCAACTGAGCAATTAGGAGGTGGCCCCTTTCAGAGTCTTCCTGAGGGCCTCTCAGTTCTACCTTGACCTCAGTCCAGGACACCCTCTCTGGCTTGAGTGATGTCCACAACACTGGCTTCATTTGCCCCTGGGCCAGCTAGGCGGCTTGGGTTACTCCACCTGGCCTTGGAGAATATCGCTTTCGTTGCCACACCACCACCCTGAGGCTCCCAGCAGGAAGCAAGTGGCTGTGCAGCACTCAAAATGATATATTGCTGCTGTTCAATATTTTGATCCATGCTTCATCTCAATGGCAGCCATTTGCACGCGCAGCAACTACGAAAGAGCCTTACCCAGAGAGGCCACGCTCCCATAGTTCTCCTGCATGATTTCCCTGTAGAGAGCTCTTTGGCCTGGATCCAGCAGGGCCCACTCTGCCTTGGTGATAGAGTTTTCATGGCAAGAGGCATCCAGATTATTTATTTATTTATTAAACTCATACCCAGCTCTCCCCAGCACTGCCGGGCTCAGGGTGGCTTCCGATAAATGAGCAGAAAAATCATATAAATACATACAGATTTTTAAATACATATAAATACCATCCAACTGTCCCCAACCAGGGCCAGAGCCTTTTCAGCACTGGCCCCAGCCTGGTGTTCTCTGTCGAATGAGACCAGTGCCCTGAAGGACCTAGCCCATGTGACGGGCTCTGACATAATCATGGTATTCTGTGAACATGTGCAGAATTAATTCCATATAGAGCTTAAACACATCATGCAAACTGAGCCACTACAGAGGTTTGTGTAATGTATAATGAAAGTCCGTGTAATGCTGACAGGCTGACAGAATGCTCTCAAAGTCAGCTCTATCACAAGCTAACTACTAAAGTTACTCTGGCTTAGTCCTTGAAGGGGCAGCGCAGAACACTTTCTCTTATCTATCTAGGTTTGCAAAAGTCACCTTTCTGACTCAGCTGCCAGATGTCAGAATCTCAAAGGCAGAACACTTGTCCTTTTCAATGTCTTAATAGCTGAAACTGTGCTTATTATAGCTTAAAGGCATTAAAGTTCTCTCAAAGATAAGAGTAATATGCTTTTCTTGCTCTTTTGCAATCTCGCTAGAGGCAATCCTACAGACTATTGTAAACAAAACACCTTGCAAGTGACAATGTCAGCTATAATTGTGTTTTATGAGTTATATAGTTAAATGTTGTGCTACAGATTTCTAAGTAGTTTCATTTAATGCGCATTGTCCTAACAAAGAGGATGGTATACAAATTATGTATATAACATGATCATGTAACTCAGAAATGAGTGTTTATACTTTAAGCTAAGCGGACTGAAAGGAAAGGAACTCCATATATGGACATACCATATATACTCGTGTATAAGCCGAGTTTTTCAGCCCAAAAAAAGGGCTGAAAAAGCCGAACTCGGCTTATACACGGGTCAATATGGTAGGAAAGGGGAGGGGGGAGGAGGG
The DNA here is from genome assembly GCF_029931775.1 of Euleptes europaea. Lineage (NCBI taxonomy): Eukaryota > Metazoa > Chordata > Lepidosauria > Squamata > Sphaerodactylidae > Euleptes > Euleptes europaea. Next base: position 5,058,802 of record NC_079316.1, read on the forward strand.
AGGGAGGAACTTAACCGCTCGCAGCCTCAACCTTCCTGGGCCGGCAGAAGGTCCCTGCCGGCCGCTCTGCCGCCACCCAGGCGCCTGGGCGCCTTTCTTCTGCCGGCAGGGACCTTCCTGGGCTGGCAGGAGGCCCCTGCCGGCTGCGCCGCCGCCACCCACGCGCCCAAGCGCCTTCCTCCGGCCGGCAGGGGCCTGGAAAGGCCTCCTGCCGGCCCAGGAAGGCCACGCCGCCGATTCGCCGCGTCTCCCGGTAAGTAGGGGGTTCAGGGGCTCTTCCCCCTCCCCCCCTTGGATGGCACTGGGGGTGGGGTGGGGTGGGGAGGGGCGGGAGGGCCTGGGAGGCGGCGGGAGGGCGACCTGGGGCAGGGGCCCTGCGCTCTAAAATGGCGGCCGGCATTTTAGAGCGCAGCATTGCCGGTAAAGGGAATTTCTTATTGACCCTCGGCTTATACACGGGTCAATAAGAAATTCCCTTTTCTGGCCTCAAATTTGGGGGGTCGGCTTATACTCGGGTCGGCTTATACCCGAGTATATACGGTAAGACATCAGAAGACATGAGCAGCTGCTTACCAAGCCATTTCTGCTCTGCTCCTGACATCTGATAAGAGGGAATAAAGGTACCCTTTTGAAGGATAAGAAAGAGGGGATAAAGGAGCTTTCTTCACTCTTAATGGGTCTAGAAACAGTATAAATACAGCTACAATACTGCCAGTACTTCAGAGTGTTATTACTGGCAGACTGCAGCTGTCTGGAGTAACATGTCTCTATCTCAAAAGGCTTGAGATGTAAAACATTGAAACTCTGATCCTTGCGTGGACAGCAGTTCTCTGAGGTATCTTGAAGTATCAAGATCTGGATATTTCAACATATCTTACTTACAGTCTTCTTGTGAGACTGCTCTATTCCTAGAAGAGGATAGAGACCCTTAGAATTCCTATTCTTTGAATAGGAATCTAAGTGCAGTGATCTTTCCATGTATTGGAACACTGAGAGTCCATTGGATTTATGGATTCTTACAAACTAAGCCTATTTGGCTTACCAATGCTAAAAAGCATCCTGAACACAGGACTAATAGCTAGACCTCTGAGATTGTGTCAGAACGTCCTCTACTTAACAGAGGGACTTCTGAACCTACTCAGAGCAAGAGACCAGAGATGTTCCTGAAGGGAAAGGAGACTCTCTGTACTCTGTGAGATATGCACAATGCTGATACATTGTACAGCGCATACACAGATTGGCACAGCCAAAGAGACTGTAAACAGCTTTAAGCTAACACATAGTATTTATATATTCAGCATTGCTGTCTAAAACTAGAAAGAGCATGCATAGCATGTACATACACAATGCCTGATCTTAATGTTAAGAAGACTTTAAAGGATTCAAGACTTAGCAAATACAGATACTCTGGGATAACTTCATATGTTCTCATAAGAGCTTATATTCCTAGAGGACTACAGATGATACAGATGACACAGCAAGGTATAGTGTGTCTTCTGTACTGAAATATTATGATGTTTTGAATGATTTAAGTTAGGATGCTTCTAGCCAAATCTTTCTCCAAAGAATTAACATATTTTGACAGGATTTCTGTAACCTTATATTCTGAATAAAAGTGCATTGCACTAAGGATACTTTATGAGTATATTCTGACTAAAATACTCCTTTATGGAGGCATAGAGAGTGTGAATGATTATTTGCTACACTTGCTACATAAACATGTTTAAGACTAATGATGTCTATCCTTATATGATATTTTAAGGCTTTGCAACTAAAAAGCATATATTGTATAATGTAAATAAATGTGTTTTTTATACTTCTACTCTTGTCCAGTATTATAAATTTATTGACGTGTTCAAGAGATGTTCTAGGAACGATAACAAGTTTCTAGGAACCGTTGATTCCGGTCTAGTGGTGTCTCGCTGAATAAGATAACATATCCCTTCTCAGGAAGGGGTCCTTTCTAAGAGTGTAGGCACTTAACGGCCCGAACCGCGACACCCAGTTCTTCAGGGCATGTAAGACAGAAATGTTCTGCCTGGCATATGGTTGAGGACAGTGATGGTTAAATGGACTGGCTGGCCTCCCTGTCCCTCTCCTCTTCCCCCCGTTTCCCCCTTCTCTCTCCCCCTTCGGCTACTCCTCTATCAGTTTGTCTAGGAAGGGCGGCTCAAAGACCAGGAGATAACTGGCTCCACAACATTTCTGTTTATGCTCAAAGTGCCATCAAGTCACAGCCGACATACAGCAACCAACCCAGTAGGGTTTTCAAGGCAAGAGACTAGCGGAGGTGGTTTGCCATTGCCTGTCTCTACACAGAGACCCTGGGCTTCCTTGGTGGCCCCCTTCAAGTACTATCCAGGCCCTAGGGCCGAGTCATAGAATCACAGAATCATAGAGTTGGAAGGGGCCACCAGGGTCATCTAGTCCAACACCCCTGCACAATACAGGAAATTCACACGTACCTCCCACACACACACAGTGACCCCAGTCCTCCCCCCGCCATGCAGGATCCCACAATCAAAACACTCCCAACAGATGGCCATCCAGCCTCTGCTTAAAGACCTCCAAAGACGGGGACTCCACCACCACCCTCCGAGGCAGCACATTCCACCGTCGAACCGCCCTCACAGTCAGAAAGTTCTTCCTAATGTTTAGGTGGAGTCGCTTTTCTATTAGTTTAAATCCATTATTCCGTGTCCCAGTCTCTGGAGCAACAGAGAACAAGCTAGTTCCCTCATCAACATGACATCCCTTCAAATATTTAAACATGGCTATCATGTCTCCCCTCAACCTTCTCTTCTCCAAATGCTTGGGGAGGGCTTGGGGGAGTGGCTGCTCCGGGAAAAGGAGGGCCGCCGTGGTGGCATGGGCACGACTGCCCACCTAGCTGCTGCACGTGCCACCCTCAGGAAGTACGTGAGGGTGATGCTGAGTCTACACAGAGAGATTGCGCTGATGACTTGGCCAAAAAGAAGCCTGCTCCGTGGAACCAGCCAGGTCCTTCTGCTGCTGTTTAAGAACCTCATAACATCTCCCTTTCTGACAGCTACTTGTGGTTCTTTTTTGCTGGGGGTAAAGGGAAGATGACTGGGGAAGGCACTGGCAAACCACTCCGTAAAACAAAGTCTCCCTAGTAAACGTCGGGATGTGACGTCACCCCATGGGTCAGGAATGACCCAGTGCTTGCACAGGGGACCTTTACCCTTCAGTTGCTCCTTTCCCTTCCAGCATTCTTGCCCATGGAACGACTCTCATCATACCTTTGAGTTCATTAAAGTCTGTCTTCCTAAAATCTAACATACATGAACTGCCTTGGCTCCTGACAGCAAAAGGACTTTGAGGAAGACATGATCAGTTCCCCCTAAAGTCCCCACCACCTTCCCCCCACCCCCATCTACTAACGCTTGCCTGTTGCTTATTAGGATTGCATTGCAAGTTTCCCATTAGAGAAGTCACCCACTCTGTTGTCCCTCTGACAGCCCTCATGGCTGCTGTGAAGGAAATTCTTTCCATCCTTGATCTCATGAAGGGCAGCAACCCCACCTTCCAGGCTCTGAACCTTCTCCTCTATGAGCCCTGCCAGCTCACACTTTTGACACATGTCAAAGACAATAGATAGATAAGAAAATGTAAATGTGTAAGTATTAACAATTCATAGAGGTCAACACAATTTATCCTATGGTTTAAAAGAGTTGTTGATTATATATGTATATCATATACGTTGATTGTATACTTAAATATAAAGAAAAATATGCATTATAGGGGCATCATCTTGTACTTCTGCCAGCCCCCATCTACTAACTCTACACTGTTGGTTAAACTGACAGTGCAATCCTAAAGAGAGTTACTCCAGTCTAAGCCCATTGAAATGAACGGGCATAGACTGGAATAACTCTCCTTAGGATTGCACTGCAAGTCTCCAGTTAGGAAAGCCATCCACTCTGTTGTCCCTCTGACTTGTTCCCCACCCCCCATCCCTATCCAGGGCCTCATGGCTGCTGTTAAAGGTTCAGATTTATTAAAATACAAACATTGACCAGCATAACAATAAAAGAAAGCAATCACAGTAGTACACAATCATACAATAGTATAGTTAGCGAGCTTTTTCACATTGCAACAACGCTCTTTGTATTCTGGTAGCCATATAGCAAAACTTTGCCACTATATGTGAGATAGTGGGATTCTCGTCTTCAAGCAGAAAATTCATAATTAAAACATTATCATGACTGGAACCTGGACAGCAGAGGAAAGATTAGGTGGTGTTAAAGGAAATTCTTTCCATCCTTGATCTCATGAAAGGCAGCAATCCCATCCTCCAGGCTTTGAACTTTACATAAGAAAAGCCATGCTGGATCAGACCAAGGCCCAAGTCCAGCAGTCTGTTCACACAGTGGCCAACCAGTTGCCTCCATGAAGCCCCCAAACAAGACAACTGCAGCAGCACCATCCTGCCTAATATAATAGGCATGCTCATCTGATCCTGGAGAGAACAGGTATGCATCATGACCAGTATCCATTTTAACTAGTAGCCATGAATACCCGCCTCCTCCATGAACATGTATCCACTCCCCTCCTAAAGCCTTCCAAGGTGGCAGCCATCACCACATCCTGGGGCAGGGAGTTCCACAATTTAACCATGCCTTATCCTCTATGAAGTCAAGTCCAGAAGGGAGTCCATATGAGACCATATGTCATTAATACCCCCAGCTATGTCCGAGACACCACAGACTTCCTAAGGAAACTGCAGTCCATCAACTGTCTCCCAGAAAACAGCATTCTAGTCACCATGGATGGGGAGTCTCTATACACCAACATCCCCCATGACGACGGGCTACAAGCCATTAGAAATACCATCCCAGACAACAACACTGCATATCTGGCTACACAACTCTGCAGATTTGTTCTCACTCACAACTACTTCCGGTTTGGTAAGGACTTATACCTTCAAATCAATGGCACTGCCATGGGCACTCGCATGGCTCCACAATATGCCAACATTTTCATGGCAGATCTAGAACAACGTTTTCTGAACTCATACCCACTGGCACCTCTCCTTTACCTGAGGTTCATTGATGACATTTTCTTTGTCTGGACTCATGGCAAAGAAGCCCTTGAAAGATTTAACCAGGCTTTCAACGACTTCCACCCAACCATCAATCTAACTATGAATTATTCCGAACAAGAAATCAACTTCCTAGACACCACAGTACGGATCCATGGGGGACACACAAGCACCACATTGTACCGGAAACCGACAGATCGGCAAACGTATCTACATGCGTCCAGCCACCACCCCAACCATATCAGACAATCCATTGTCTATAGCCAAGCCCTACGCTATAGTCGCATCTGCTCCAATTCTTCAGACAGAGATACACACTTGAGAGACCTACAGCAAACATTTTTGCAACTACAATATCCTGCAGATATGGTGCGAAAGATGATTGAGAAGGCCAGAATGATACCCAGGCACAACTTACTACAAGATAAGCCCAGAGAGAACGACAACAGAACACCTCTGGTTGTCACTTATAGCTCCCAACTAAAACCAGTCCAACGTATTATTAAGGACCTACAACCAATGCTGGATTGTGACACTTCCCTCGCTGAAGCACTGGGGGGATGTCCCTTTCTTGCTTACAGACAGCCGGCTAACCTAAAACAACTTCTCACCCATGATGATAAACTACTTAACAAGAACATGGACTCTGGCACCAAGGCCTGCAACAAACCAAGGTGCCAACTTTGCCCTCATATAGATTCTAGGAACACCATCTCTGGACCCACCAATGTCAGCCATACTATCTCAGGTTCATATTCCTGCTCATCTTCTAATGTGATTTATGCCATCACATGCCAGCAATGCCCTTCCACAATCTACATTGGACAAACAGGTCAGTCTCTTAGACAAAGATTAAATGGACATAAGTCTGACATCAGAAACCACAATATTCAAAAACCAGTGGGTGAACATTTCAACCTTCCAGGACATTCTGTTGCAGATTTAAGAGTAGCAGTTCTCTTACAAAGGAATTTTAAAGGGAGATTGGAAAGAGAAACTGCTGAATTACAGTTGATATTCAAACTAAAGTCAATGCATTTACCTGGGCTGAATAAAGACCTTGCATTCATGGCCCATTACCAATGCTGATTTCTCCACACCCATCTCTCCCCTGGACATCACAGACTCTTTTGCATATCACACCTAATCCAATCAAGCCTGCTATTCACATTTACATACTGTTCCTCTACTTAAAGACCAAGGGATTCACATTCTAGCTGTATCTGAAGAAATGAGCTGTGGCTCACGAAAGCTCATACCCTACCAGAAAATATTTTTGTTAAGTCTTTAAGGTGCTACTGGACTCTTGCCCTTTTTGACTACTGCAAACAGACTAACACGGCTACCCACTGTGGACAAACATACTGTCTGCCAGTGGAGGGCACTGCAGGAGTGTTTTTCAAAAATAATCATCAGAAAAGTGAATTTCCGCTGAGCAAACTGCTCTTCGGCTGTTTCAGAGGGTAGCCGTGTTGGTTTTCAGAAGAACAACTAGATTCGAGGAGAGGTTTCTGATTGGTCTCGCAGAGGATACTGGACTCAAATCAGGCTGCTTTTGTCTCCTTCCACAAACACAGCTTTTTGGAGCATCCACATGACCTCATCCCCAAATCATGAATGTTCTGTAGCCTCCCCATTTTACTGCAATGTGGACAAGAAAAAACATACTTTTGCAGGCCCTGCCTACATTGGGGTCATTTTCTTGCCTCATCCCCCCACCCCGCAGCTGGTATTCTGCCCCTGCCAGCTACACTAAGGGTTTTTTTAAAACTTCACTCAATGAAATATTAATATGACTTAACAATACTACCAGGATATGATTGCTATGGAGTTTGGAAATGCTTGAAAACAGGCTGTGCAGCCCACTGTGACATACCCCAGGCTCATGCAATTTACGTAACCGTCCCAGAACTAAAGCTGCTAGATCTCACCGAGGAGTCCTCTTCTTCAGCTTGATTCCAGCATTCCCCAGGACATCTGGGGCCGACTCTATGCTGCCGCCACCAGGCCAGGAGTGAGAGGTGCATCTGACTGATAGTAGCCTGGTCTCCAGAGCCTCTACTGCAGCCCTTTAAAGAAGCTTTTTGCAGATTACAAATCACTCGCCCCTCCCAAACCGCCATGGAAGCAGGGAATCCTTGGGAATTAAACTCGTTAGAAAGATGCGCAACTCGGAAACTCCTGGCACTTTGGTAAGCTTGATCCAAGTGCTTGTAGAGATACAAACACACTCAGGACCCGGGGGAGGGGGGAATCAGTGGTATAAACAGTCACAGGAAATGCATGCAGTGGAGAGCAAAAAACATTCAGAACTACTGAGCAAGGGGAAGAAAATCGGCAGGTGAAGGGCATCCTTTCTGCCAAGCTCTAAAACTCTCCCTGCAATGTGAAAAGGACAGGTAGAAATATCCTAATGTTTTCCTGCTCAGGCTCTGTTCACCTTTTAAGCTCTTTGATAGACATCCTCTCCAATGGCTGCTGATCGGCCTGTCCTCCGTGATTTCTCTAAAACCCCTTTCAAGCCATTTCAAGCAGTGACTGCTGGCACAACTTGGGGCACTGAAATCTATCCATTAAGTATAAATAAAGTAGATTTACTCCAAGCTTCTCTGCTTGTAAGTAACTCCAAGCACCATGGAGAAGGTTAACCCTCATTTTTATGAAAACTTCCCTTTCCAGGTATTTTTTGCACTTCTCAATCACTGCAGTCTGCTCTTTAAAATGTCTGGAGCGCTTCCGAAAGGACCGCGCTTCCCTCCCCACACACCTTTTTTATGGCACATTCTTTTTCTCCTTTGGGAGCACTCTAAGGAGAGCCACAGCGGTGTAGCGTTTCAGAGCTGTAAGGGCTCCACTGACATGCCTGCAGCTGCTTTTAGGTGGAAACAATTCGGGAGGTCATTAACTCATAAGGTTGCCAGGAGTAGGAAGCAAATTGACGGCACTTAACACAGAGAGAGACTGGCCGTGGAGTCTTTAAATACCTTGTGAAAATGTGCCCTTGGGCATTTTTGGTTTTCAATGGAACTGTTTTCAAGTAGTAATGTACCATGCCCTGAACCACAAATAAAAGCAGGATAGAAAAGTTTTAATAAAACAAATATATAAGGAAGTCCTCAGATTTCCAAACTTGTTCAACACATTTCTTCTAAGAATGCCTTCCCCACACTGAATCCCTACAACGATCTTGCTTCCAAAGGGCTTCCAGGCCTAGTGTGGATTTGAACCCAGATCCACACAGTCGTAAGTCAACACTCTGGCTCTTCAACTCAACTGACCCCCCATCATGAATGTGGGCAAAGTGGGACTGGTTCAATCCTGGGCATCAATGATGGCACGAAGCGCCCGTTTCCAGCATCTGCAAGAGGATTGCTTTCTTACAGCTTTATACACAATGGAAAAAAGGCATGCCACACTAACATTAATGAAGCCCACCTCATTAAAAAAAACACACACACCACAAACCACAGAAAAGAAAAAAACAAAGTGTGAATTATCTCTCGAGGAGAATGTGGGTGGGGAGGGCAGCTGGGATTGGGAACTAATGTCCCGCAGCATTCACCTACCAACTCCATGGAGACCTCTTGATTTTCCCCTGCCAACTCCTAGGCAACCCGCTCATCTCCACAATACTGGAATATTGAGAGGGGAGCAATCTGAACCCTTTGAACTTACTAAGTAGAAGACTTGGTTTTTATATGCCAACTTTCTCTACCACTTAAGGGAGAATTAAACTGGCTTACAATCACCTCCCCCCGCCTCCCCCCAAGAGACACCCTGTGATGTAGGTGGGGCTGAGAGAGTGTGACTCGCCAAGGGTCACCCAGCTGGCTTAATGTGTAGGACTGGTAAAACCAATCCGGTTCACCAGATTAGCATCCGCCACACGTGTGAAGGAGTGGGGAATCAAACCAAGTTCTCCAGATCAGACTCCACCACTCCAAACCCCTGCTTTTAACCACTCGCCTATGCTGGTGTAGTTGACTTAGGGGGGTAAAATCTTTTCCTTTCAACCCAAATTAACCCTACTGCCAAAACTCTTTGGGCTTCAAGCTGGTGACCCCTAAAAGTGTGCAGCAGGCTGGACTGGGAAGGAATTAGGGTTGCAGGATACCTCCATAGAACTCCTTGTCAGGTAAAAATGTTTGTGAATTGGGGTAGCCAGCTCTCCACACCAGGATTTGTCCAGCAGCGGGGAGGCTATAGATACCTGCTGTCTTCATCCTGTCTATTGCTTCACAGGATTTGGAAAACAGAAATGTTTTTGCCGGCTTTGCAGATGTCAGAAAGAGTTCAGTTGGCAGATAACTGAAGTATCAAGTTTCACAGAGGAGGGCAACCACTAAAAGGGCCCTTATTTGAGTTATCATTCGAAGAAGATCCTCATCAGAACCAACTTATGTGGATTCTCTGAAGAACATGAAGGTCAGATCTCTGCCTCAGACTCTTGTCCCACATTGAACATTTCTGAGGTTCTTCCCCTGCGTGGTTTCCTCAATGCAGAAGGAGATAGGAGCTGGTCTTGAATCTCCTTCCACCCACAGAACCCATCCTTGCTCTCTTCCCTGTGAGATCTATTGGAAGTTTCAATCATGGCTAAATCTCTTTCCACCGTCCCAGCATTGATACCTTTTCTTCCCACGTAGGGTAAGGCAAGGGTGTCAAACAGGCGGCCCATGGGCCCTGTCATTCTCAGCCGCAGCGAAGATCGTCCGGCCTCGCTGCACCCAGCCACCCCTCACCTTTCCCGCCCACCCACCGACCACGTCCTGTCTTTCCCGGCAGCAGCGAGGACCGTCCAGTCTCGCTGCAGTTTACTTACCCCTCCCTTGTCTTTCCCACCCAACCACCCACCTTGTTCTGTCTTTCCCGGGTGCACCACCTTTCTGCACCCCCTTGCCCACCCCTGTTCATCTTTCCCACCCACCCCAGTCTTAACCACCCACCCACCTCGCCCTGTCTTTCCCGGGCGCAGCACCTTGCAGCGCCCACTCGCTCACCCCTCCTCATCATTCCTGGGTGCCTTGTCTGGTGGCGGCCACCCTGGCTGGCGAGCTGGTGAGCTGGCAGCTGACTTGCCAGCCCAGATCTGGATGGGGTGGTGGGTTGGTGAGGCTTCCAGCTCGTCAGCCAAGGTGGCCACCACCACGCCATCCAGATCTGGGCTGGCAAGTCGACTGTGGGCTCACCAGCCAAGGAAGCTACCCCCCCAGCTTAAAATGTTAAAAAAAAAATAATGCAAGGGACTACAGATCCTAACGTTGCAGAAAACACAGACATTTGATAGTATTTATTTGGTACACATAGTCGGCCCGACCAAGTAACATTTATGTTATATCCGGCCCTCCTAACCCATGAGTTTGACACCCCTGGGGTAAGGTTTCTGTGTAGATGCAAGCTCTTAACAAGAGTTTACATGACTTCAGCCCCTTCTATGATCTGACGTCTTTGAGATTTGAAATACATGCTGATTTAATCTCTATACACACTCTGAGCATTCTCCCCTGTGTGGGTTCTTAGTTGTTCATGAAGATTGCCATTGCAACTGAATCTCTTTCCACACTCTGAGCATTCAAAAGGCTTCTTCCCTGACTCTCTGAAGGCTTTTGATAAGGTTCCACAAAAGCCTTTCAGTACGGCTTTTGATGTTCCACATAGCATTCTAGTTGACAAATTGGGAAAATGTGGTTTAGATCCTATTATTGTTAGGTGGATCTGCAACTGGTTACAGATCGTACCCAAAGAGTGCTAGTTAATGGTTCCTCATCCATTTGGAGAGAAGTGACTAGTGGAGTTCCTCAGGGATCTGTGCTGGGCCCTGTACTGTTCAACATCTTTATAAATGATTTGGATGAAGGAATAGAGGGGATGCTTATTAAATTTGCAGATGATACTAAATTGGGAGGGATAGCAAATGCGATAGAAGTCAGAGCCAAGATGCAGGATGATCTTGACAGGCTGGAGAAGTGGGCTAGAACTAATAAAATGCACTTTAACAAAGACAAATGTAAAGTTCTGTATTTAGGTAGGAAAAATCAAATGCATAATTATAGGATGGGGGAGACTTCTCTGAGCAGTAGTGTGTGTGAAAAGGATCTTGGGGTTTTAGTAGAGCAAATACTGAACATGAGTCAGCAGTGTGATGCGGTAGCTAAAAAGGCAAATGCAGTCTTGGGCTGCATCAACAGAAGTATAGTGTCCAGATGACGTGAAGTGATGGTATCGCTTTACTCCGCTCTGGTTAGACCTCAACTAGAGTACTGTGTTCAGTTTTGGGCACCACAATTTAAGAAAGATGTAGACAAGCTGGAACGTGTCCAGAGGAGGGCAACAAAGAGAGCAAGTCCTATGAGGAAAGGTTGAAGGAGCTGGGTGTATTTAGCCTAAAGAGGAGAAGAGTGAGAGTGCATATGATAACCATGTTCAAGTACTTGAGGGGCTGTCATATAGAGGATGGTGCCGAGTTATTTTCTGTTGCCCAAGAAGGTCAGACCAGACCCAACGGGTTGAAATTAAATCAAAATAGCTTCCGTCTAGACATTAGGAAGAATTTTCTAACAGTTAGAGCGGTTCCTCAGTGGAACAGGCTTCCTCAAGAGGTGGTAAGCGCTCCTTCCCTGGAGGTTTTTAAGAGGAGGTTAGATGGCCACCTGTCAGCAATACTGATTCTGTGACCTTAGGCATATGATGAGAGAGAGGGCATCTTGGCCATCTTCTGGTCACTAGGGGTGTGTGTGGGGAAGGAAGTAGTTGTGAATTTCCTGCATTGTGCAGGGGGTTGGACTTGATGACCCTGGTGGTCCCTTCCAACTCGACAATTCTATGAATCTATGATTTTATTCCCTGTGTGAGTTCTCTGATGCACCTTAAGGTTGCCACTCCGACTGAATCTCTTTCCACACTCTGAGCATTCAAAAGGCTTCTCCCCTGTGTGGGTTTTTAGATGCTGTTGAAGAGAGCCACTCTGACGGAATCTTTTTCCACACTCTGAGCATTCAAAAGGCTTCTCCCCTGTGTGTGTTCTTACATGCATTTGAAGAGAGCCACTGTGACTGAATCCCTTTCCACACTCTGAGCATTCAAAAGGCTTCTCTCCTGTGTGAGTTCTTTGATGCCTTTGAAGATCGCCACTCTGACTGAATCTCTTTCCACACTCTGAGCATTCAAAAGCCTTCTCCCCTGTGTGGATTCTCAGATGCTTTTGAAGAGAGCCACTGTGACTGAATCTCTTTCCACACTCAGAGCATTCAAAAGGCTTCTTCCCTGTGTGAGTTCTCTGATGCACTTTAAGATTGCCACTCCGACTGAATCTCTTTCCACACTCTGAGCATTCAAAAGGTTTCTCCCCTGTGTGGGTTCTTAGATGCTGTTGAAGAGAGCCACTCTGACGGAATCTCTTTCCACACTCTGAACATTCAAAAGCTTTCTCCCCTGTGTGGGTTCTTACATGCATTTGAAGAGAGCCACTGTGACTGAATCCCTTTCCACACTCTGAGCATTCAAAAGGCTTCTCCCCTGTGTGGGTTATTACGTGCATTTGAAGAGAGCCACTGTGACCGAATTTCTTTCCACACCCTGAGCATTCAAAAGGCTTCTCCCCTCTGTGGGTTCTCTGATGTTCATGAAGACTGCCATTGCAACTGAATCTCTTTTCACACTCTGAGCATTCAAAAGGCTTCTTCCCTGTGTGAGTTCTCTGATGCACATTAAGGTTGCCACTCCGACTGAATCTCTTTCCACACTCTGAGCATTCAAAAGGCTTCTCCCCTGTGTGGGTTCTTAGATGCTGTTGAAGAGAGCCACTCTGACGGAATCTATTTCCACACTCTGAACATTCAAAAGGTTTCTCCCCTGTGTGTGTTCTTACATGCATTTGAAGAGAGCCACTGTGACTGAATCCCTTTCCACACTCTGAGCATTCAAAAGGCTTTTCTCCTGTGTGAGTTCTTCGATGCCTTTGAAGATCGCCACTCTGACTGAATCTCTTTCCACACTCTGAGCATTCAAAGGCCTTCTCTCCTGTGTGGGTTCTTAGATGCTTTTGAAGAGAGCCACTGTGACTGAATCTCTTCCCGCACTCTGAGCATTCAAAAGGCTTCTCCCCTGTGTGTATTCTTTGGTGCACAAGGAGCTGGAATCTGTATTTGAAGTACTTTCCACACTGAAAGCATTTACTTGCCCTCATTATACTATGCTTTGGGAAGACTACCTTACTCTTCCTTCCATGAAATAACATCCTTCCATTCTCTGAGCAGATAAATAGCTTCTCACCTGAATTAATCCTTTCGTATTGAAAAAAGTCTGACTTCTGCAAATTCTTGTCATCTGAACAGCTAGAACTTTTCTCTCCTGCATGTGTTCTTTGATGTCTAAGGAGCTGTGCCCTGCAAAGAAAGCTCTTTTCACACTCCAAGCATCCAAGGGTCTCCTTTCCTCTGTGCATATGCAAATGGATATCATATTGGGTTTGATCTGAGAAGTTCATGCCACACTCCATACACTTATATGCTTCCTCCACCAGGGGGATTAGTTCACAGAAATCCCTCCCTTGGCCAGGAATGGGTTTATCCCTCTTCTCAACCATGGGACTTCCTTTCTGCTTCTTAGGTCTGCCTTGATTCTTGACATTTCCTTGAAAATCTTCATTTTTTATTTTATCTGGCAATAGCTGATGTGTTTCTTCATTTCCCTCATTCCACTGATCATCCCCTGTGGAATAAAAAGAGAGCCCATTAGCACACACTAAAGGAGGTCTGACATTCCCTTCAAATTCCATCCATGATTAAAACATTGCAGTGGCTTTTTCCTTCTGGACATTGAAGTGTACACGAATAGACACTTGAAAAGGACATGAAAGCCTGCTGAATCAGAATGGTTTGTTTTGCAGTCTAACAATTTATACAGCTCCTCACCTGAGTGAATTCTTTGATGTGAAGTAAGGGCTGCTTTCCAACTGAAGAACCTTCTGTAGTCTGTACATGCATATGGTTTTACTCCTGAGGGAATTTGTATCTTGGAAACATCAATCGTGTTCTTACTGAAAGTCTTTCCAAAGGCCACACTTTCATTTTCCCTGGAGCAGATTCTCTGGTTAGCACGGAGGTCTTCGTTCCTTCTTGTTTTGGTTGACCTTTCTTCGTGGACTGGCATTTCCCAGAAGCCCCCTCCTTGGGACGGTATAGGCTTATCCCTCCTCTTGTCTGTGTGGCTGCCCTCCTGCCTCTGTGGTCCATCTCCATCCCCAATGTTTCCTTTGGAATCTTCATTCTTGGCTTCTTCTGTAGAGAATTCCTGGAATCCACCCAGCATCTCTTCTACATGTGCTGCTGGAAGAAAGATAGCGGTCTAGTCAGTACCTATGCAACAAGCCAAGCCACCCATCAGGCACTGCTCACTAATGGGTGTGCATTTCCTTTATCAGACCTTCTTTCTCTCCCAACTGAGCCGCTGGTCACAACTTCTTCTCAGCCAGACCCCCTCCAGATGAGCAGTTATTATATTCTGCCTACACTTCCCCATACTCCACGTATGTACTTTAAAGAAAAAACTGTCCCCCCATTAGTCACATTTGGCTTGTCATGCAAGTATTTTGATTCTCTGCTATTCATGATTAAATAGAAGTTTTTTTACACCCCACTTTTCTCTACCCTGAAGAGTCTCAAAGGGGCTTACGAATCACATTCTTTTCCTCTTCCCGTAACATCTACCTTGTGAGGTAGATGGGGCTGAGAGAGTTCTGAGAGAACTGTGACTGGACCAAGGCCACCCAGCAGGCTTCAGGTGGAGGAATGGGGAATCAAACCCGGTTCTCCAGATTAGAGTCCTCTGCTCTCAACCACCACACCACGCTGGCTCTCCACAAGAAGTGACCATGATATCCAGTCCTGCAACTGCACAGAGGGTTTATTTCTAGTTCTGCTGAAAGCCATGAAGAGCTGGTTTTAAGCCTCTTCTTGGGGGGCGGGGGGGGGGAGAACCCAGGACTTCACCAAGTGAACCTCATAGTTCAAAGGAGACCTCCATGGTTTTTGGAAGAAGTGTCAGTTTTTGGAAGGGCAGGCAAGGCCCAAAGGCATCTGGGAGACTGCTGTAGGAAAGGGCCTTCGGACTCCTCCAGCTTGGCTGTCCTTAAGTAACCCCCCCCCACAGCCTTTTCCTGGAATATCCAATATTGAAGGGTACAGCAGCCCCTCAAATGCCGCGGCTGAGCTCAGCCCTGGAAAGAGCTTCTGAGCCACCCAGATTTCAGGCCCCAGAAGGCCTCCCTCCCTCCTTTCCCAGCAGGCGTTTTGATTTTACCAAACAAGGAGTTGCTGAGAAGTGAAGCTGCAATCCTCCATGGCGATTCATAAGAACATAAGAAAGGCCCTGCTGGATCAGACCAAGGCCCATCAAGTCCAGCAGTCTGTTCACACAGTGGCCAACCAGGTGCCTCTAGGAAGCCACAAACGAGTGCAGCAGCACCATCCTGCCTGTGTTCCACTGCACCCAAAATAATAGGCATGCTCCTCTGATACTAGAGAGAACAGGTATGCAGCATGACCAGCATCCATTCCAACTAATAGCCATTAATACCCCTTTCCTCCATGAACATGTCCACTCCCCTCTTAAAGCCCCCCAAGCTGGCAGCCATCACCACATCCTGGGGCAGGGAGTTCCACAATTTAACTATGAGTTGTGTGAAAAAATACTTCCTTTTATCTGTTTTGAATTTCTCACCCTCCAGCTTTAGCAGATGACCCCGTGTTCTAGTATTATGGGAGAGGGAGAAAAACGTCTCCCTGTCCACTCTCTCTAAACCATGCATAATTTTATAGACCTCTATCATGTCTCTCCTCAGCCGCCTTCTTTCCAAGCTAAACAGCTTGGAATTAGATTCCTTGCTAATTAGATTCCTTGGAATTAGATTCCTTGCTAATTCCCTGCACATAACCAAGAAGGATACTCAAAATGATACAGTAGAAAAGCGCAAGAATCCAGTAGCACCTTAAAGACTAACAAAAATATTTTCTGGCAGGGTATGAGCTTTCATGAGCCACAGCTCACTTCTTCAGTATAGCTCATACCCTGCCAGAAAATATTTTTGTTAGTCTTTAAGGTGCTACTGGACTCTTGCTCTTTTCTACTACTGCAGACAGACTAACACGGCTACCCACTGTGAATTATCAAAATGATACATTGCTGCTGTTCACTATTTGGATCCATGCTTCATCCCAATGGCAGCCATTTGCATGTGCGGCGCCTTACCCAGAGCCTTACCCAGAGAGGCCACGCTCCCATAGTTCTCCTGCATGACTTCCCTGTAGAGAGCTCTTTGGCCCAAATCCAGCAGGGCCCACTCTGCCTTGGTGAAATGCACGGCCACCTCCTCAAAGGAAACCGGAGACTGAAAGAAAAAGCAGATTCCCTTGTCAGAGATCAAGCTAGGCAGAGACGGCACCCTGGAAAGGGGCATTCTGGGAGGGTGCAGGATGGAGAGGTTGGCACAGGTAAAGGGAGGGGGGTTCAGGGCCTCTCTCACTTGGACACCTGAGCAGTGACTGCAGGAGCAACCGTTCCCCCCCCAAAGAAAGGAAGGGGGACTCAGGCATTCCCCCTCACCTTCCCTACCTGGACCAGAGGTGAAGCAGCCGCTTCCTCACCTCCGCAAAGATGACAGCTTAATAGCATCTCTCCACTCCCTGCAAGAGACACAATGGAGGAATGTTAGCCTTGTCGCAGGCAAAGGTTAAAATTATAGAAAGCCTGTAGAATTTTTCTATTTAAAGTCCATAAGACAATTCTTATTTAGTCTAAAAAGACTGCGCTCTCTAAATAAGACAATTCTTATGGACTTTAAATAGAAAAATTCTACAGGCTTTCTATAATTGCTCTGTCCTTTTTCTGTCCTCTGATAATATTTGCTCTGACTAAGACCTAATGATATAATGTAATAATACAATGAGATTTTATATGGAATCTTAAATCTCATAAAGTAAAGGAAAGATTCAAATTAATTGTTTAAGGAGAAGAAAATGCTGGAAAAAGAAACTTTCATAGAAACATAACAAAGCTACAAACTGACTGTTTAGTACAAATGGCTATGGTCAGCAAAAGACCTGCTGTAGAAAGGAACTCCTTATATGGTGAGTGCAGAGGTCCTGCTGCCACAAGTAACATACAGTTCCAGAGCAGTGCTGCACTGGAACACTCTCAAGATCAGATAGACATTGATCTTGAAGGTATAAAAGGAGGAGCCTTCTAGCCAGGAGTTAGAGTTCCTAGCAGGTTGGTACCCACTGGCCTGAATGGATTTCTCCATCCCTTGCTTGGGATGTGAGTTCTTGGACCTTGATTCTTGCATGGATTGAGGCTCTTAGACCTTCCATCTGAGTTAAGACTTACTTGCCTAAAAAGTCTCTCTATATGTTTAGTCCTTGCGTGTTCTGAATACTTACAGATTTCTCCAACATTTACAAGTCTTCTTATAAGACTGGAGAACTCCCTAAACTGAGGGTTCTCTCTAGATATCTAGCCAGGACTGGGTGTCTGGACTGAATACCTACAGACTTCACATCTTTCATATAAGATGGGGAGCCCTTGGAGTCCATCAACCCTTGCGTGGATTCTTGGAGCTTACCAGTCCTCATGGACTGGAGGAGCTTAGATTTCTCCAAGTCTTTGCGTAGACATGGAGGTTGTAAGATATCCATATAGATCTCTCCATCCTTTGTATGGAGGCACTGAAAACTCCTTAATACTTACATGTATTAAGAAGTGTTCACTGAGATCTATCCAGCCCTTATAGACATAGTTCTTAAGACTTCTCTCAGACTAAGGTCTTGCACACAGCTTTACATAGCTTTAAGCTTTGCATAGCTTTCTAGCTCTGACAAGGCTAAAGATGGCATACATCAGTAATGGCGAACCTTTTAGAGACCGAGTGCCCAAACTGCAACCCCAAACCCACTTATTTATTGCAAAGTGCCAACACGGCAATTTAACCTGAATACTGAGGTTTTAGCTTAGAAAAAACAACTTCCCTGGACTCCCTGCTGGGCAGCGGGGAGTCCAGGGAAGGGGGCAGGGCCTTTGAACTGCTCCACGCTGCCTGCAAAAACTGCATTAGAACAAAAACTGCATTAGACCTAATATAGATGGGAACCAGACATCCATAGTGGTACCTTCACATTCAGAGGCAGTCTACCAGTTGTGGGAGGGCTGTATTCTCCATTCTTGAGGAAGTCCTGGAGAGACCTAGCAGGCATTTGCTGGAATCAGGAAAGTTTTCAGGGAGGGACGGAGGGAGGAAAAGGAAAGGAAGAAAGGAAGGAAGAGCTTTCTGGCCAGGGAAGGGGGCTTCTGGGCTGGTGAGTAGGGCGGCAGCCACCTCGTGCGCCAAGGAAAGGGGGTTTTGGTGGGGAAGGGGGCTTCTGGGCTGGTGAGTAGGGCGGCAGCCACCTCGTGCGCCAAGGAAAGGGGGTTTTGGTGGGGAAGGGGGCTTCTGGGCCAGCATGAGAGGCAGCTGCAGCCTCGCAAGCTGAGGAAAGGGGCTTCTGGTGGGGGGGGGGAGAATGAGGCTTCTGGGCCGGCGCGCTGCCACCTTGCGTGCCCAGGAAAGGGGTTTTGAAGGGAGAGAGGAAAGGGGGCTGCAGGGCAGCTGCCTTGCAACCCAGGAAAAGGTTTTTTGCCCATGGAAGGCACCAAGGGAGAAAGGGAAGGGGGCTGGAGGGCCGGCTCGCGAGCCCTGCAAAGGGTTTTTTGGCCGGGAAGGGGGGGAGGGAGAGGGAGAAGGGGGCTGGAGGACGACAGCCGCCTCGTGCGCCCTGCAAAGGGCTTTTGGCTGGGGAGGGAGAGGGAGAAGGGGGCTGGAGGACGACAGCCGCCTCGTGCGCCCTGCAAAGGGGTTTTTGGCCAGGGAGGGGGGAGGGAGAGGGAGGCTGGAAGACGGCAGCCACCTCGTGTGCCCTGCAAAGGGGTTTTTGGCCAGGGAGGGGGAGAGGGAGAAGGGGGCTGGAGGGCGGCAGCCGCCTCTGCGCTCTGCAAAGCGGTTTTTGGCTGGAGAGGAGAGGGAAAGGGAGAAGGGGGCTGGAGGGGGACAGCTGCCTCGTGCGCCCGCAAACGGTTTTTTGGCCGGGGGAGGGAGAGGGAGAAGGGGGCTGGAGGGCGGCAGCCGCCTCTGCGCTCTGCAAAGGGGTTTTCGGCCGGGGAGGGGGGGAGAGGGGAAAGGCTGGGCGGCGGAGAGTCCAGGGAAGGGGGCGGGGCCTTTGAACTGCTCCGCGCTGCCTGCAGGCAGCACAGAGCAGTTCAAAGCTGGCGGCTGGGAGGGCAGGGGCCCCGCTGCCCAGCTGAGCCGTGCGTGCCAGCAGAGAGGGCGACGCGTGCCGGAAATGGCACGCGTGCCATAGGTTCGCCAACACGGGCATACATACACACACACACAGATCTCCCTAATCTTAGCATAGAGAGGCCTTTCATACAAATGAAAAGACTCACAGACTCAGTCCTTTCATAGGCTGAGAACACTCAGAGATTTCTCTATGGTTTCATGAACCTGGTCCTGGCATGGGCTGAATATATGCTCTAAAGGCTCATTACTTCAGTTCTTATATGAACTCATGAAATCAGAGATTTCTCTAACCATTGCATACACCAACGACATTTAAAGACTAAACACATAGAGGACCTTCAAGGTCTATTTAATCCTAAACATGAATTGAGAACTTTTCAGATCTCTCTAGTCCTGATGTACTGGGGAGGTTCACAAATGACATGACTGGGTAAAGTATGTCTACTTGTTTTATGATATTCTAGATACTTTGAATTAAGATGCTTTTAATTAAATCAGATCTTATTCATTGCACTAACCATTTTTACAAGATTTCTGTAACTGTTATATTTTTTGAATGAAATATTATTACTGTTTTAAGGTTTGAAACTCTCCTATAGCAGTATAGAGATTGTTTAAAATTGCTTGCATACATGAACATGTTTAAGATGTCTTAACTTTGTAACATTTTTAAGACTTTGTAACCATCTACATGCAAATATACTATATTAAATAAACTATACATACATTTACATCTTTTCATATTTTTGAAGCATTTCGATAACAAAGCTTACTTTGGTAAGAAAGCAGTTGAGTCCTGCTTAGTAGGTGTCTAACTAAATAAGATAACATACTTCTTCTTAGGAAGGGGTCGATTCTAAGAGCATAGGCACTGAAAAGCATTGACCCGCTTCAGCCTAGACTTCCTATTTCATTTACTTGTTTCAATCCTTCTTCCCACATACCCATTTCCAGGAGGTTTGTGTTATTGTTTCCTTTTTGTGATGTCGAGTCACAGCTGACTTATGGCAACCCCATAAAGTTTTCATGGCACGAGGCGTTCAGAGATGGTTTGCCATTGCCTGCCTCTGCATCACACCCCTAGTGTTCCCTGGAGACTGCCCATCGAAATACCAACCAGGTCCGACCTTGCTTAGCATCTGAGATCTGACGAGATCAGGCTAGCCTGGGGCTATTGAGGGCAGGGCATGTATTATGTACCCTCAAGAACATTCACAATGATTTTTAGTAAACTTTGGGAGAGGCAGAAGAGAACCACCAGAGACCCATGAACCTACGGCTGCTCTTAAATGCTGCTGACACTTTTCAGACTTTTGTGAGACTTGAAGTTTGCCCTGTGAATGCTGCAGCTCAAAAACACCACAGCAATCCTGCTGGACCAGACCAAAGGCCCAGAAACACCATTCTCCTGATGAGTCTGGGCTGATGGGAGAAAAAAAGGCGACAGAAATGACATTGCTTGACACCTCTTGGTCATGTCTGTCCAACAACCCAGACGTGACTTTAGCATATATGAAAACTCTAGGGTAAAACAAATGGGTCCCAGAGCGTCTGTGCCCAGGGTTTCAGCTGAATGCAACATCAGTGTGACATAAATCTGTCTTTGCCCGCCATGAATCTGTCTACACCACCTTAAAGTGAGTGACCCTCACTACATCCTGTGGCACCAATTCTGACAGCTCACATTGTGTTGTGTGCAGACCTATTTCCTTTTTCTACCCAACAACTTCACCATGTGCCCCAATCCCACCCAGCCACAAACCATGTGAGAGGGCATCTTGGGCATGCTCCTGGGCTTCAACCCGCTGCCCTTCCTCCAACAGAGCTCCTTCTGCCTCAGAAAACTTTGCTTCCATCTTCAGGGATGGTCCCCACATCTGAAAGAACATCAAGGGAGACAGGTAAGATTCTTCACCCCTGCATTGACCAACAGAGCTGCTTCAAGCACAGGGGCCAGAATCAGCGTTGGTTGTTTTTCCAGCCAAGTGCGTTCTCTAGAGGTATCAATATCTGGCAGAGAAGTCTTAGGATAAAGTCAGTGCTTGAAAGGAGAGACAGAAACCCCCTCACCTGCTCTGCCTGCCTCTGCTCCTCTGCCTGACTCAGGAGGAAACCTTCGGCCAGGGCCACCGCCTGGGAACAGGTCTCCGGCCCACATCCTCTGACCCAGTACTGCATTTCCTGGGGCAGGATGGTCAGGAACTGCTCCAGGATCACCAGGTCCACTATCTCCTTCTTGGAGTGCCTCTCCGGCTTCAGCCAGTGATTGCAAAGTCCATGAAGCTGGCTGCAAACCGCTCGGGGCCCATTGGCCTCATGGTAAAGGAACTGCCAAAAACATTGGCTCTGGACATCTGCTGTCCTCGTTTCCTGACCCAGCATCTCTGGCACAGCTCTTTCCCGGAATGTAACACCACTCTCCACTTGGAAGGGATGGGGACCTTCCCTTGATCTCTTGCCAATTCCAGATCCGTCTGTGTCCTGTGGTTCCATCCCCTTTCTCTTGGGTAGTCTCTGTCAGTGGGAAGATGCCCTTACTCTTGTGGCTATGAAGAGGGAGAGGAAAAGATATCAAAAAGACAGAAAGAGACCAAAAGAAAGCACACCTACCTCACCTACCCTCCTTCTCATGAGGTACCTCAGGATAGCCCTGGGGGAACAGAACGAGCGTCACTGTCGTAGTTTGTGGATCAGGATTAATGTCATGGTGCTAGATTGCATATCAGGCTTTATCATGAGATGCTTGTTTGGTCCTTGAGAAGAAGAAGAAGATCTCTTTCTTTTTTACCCCGGTTTTCGTTACTTTTAAGGAGTCTCAAAATGGTTTACAATCGCCTTCCCTTCCTCTCCCCACAACAGGCATCTTGTGAGGTAGGTGGGGCTGAGAGAGTTCAGAGAGAAGGGAGATTAGCCTAAGATCACCCAGCAGGATTCACCTGGAGGAGTGGGGAATCAAACCCGATTCACCAGAGTCATCCACTGTTAACCACTATACCACGCTGGCTCTCAGGAAAGTAAACATCTGTTGTGGAAGCTATGAGTTTGGCCTTCCACATCTGGGGATCAGTCTGTCTAGAGCAGGGGTGTCAAACATAAGGCCCGGGGGCCGGATTTGGCCCCTTGAGGGCTCTTATCTGGCTCATGAACCAGTCGAGGCAGACACCCCCTCCCAGTTCCAAGGTGTCAATGATCAGAGACTGTTAAATAAAAGAAAATACTGGAAGAGTGTTATAATGTTAAGCATGTTTGTATTTTAAGTAAAAAATAATATCATTAATTGGCTTTGTCTGTGTCTTCTATAAAAGTTTGTATCTCTGGTATCGTGCATTAAATTTTACGGTACACATGGCCCGGTCCAACAAAGAGACATTTATGTCATATCCGGTCCTCATAACAAAGGAGTTCAATACCCCTGGTCTAGAGGCAACTGCAGCCGGGGACAAAAGGACTGGTGACAGCTTAACCATGGCTGATCTCTCCTTCATCGGCTTGAAGCAACAGGCAATAGCTCTGTCCAGCAAAGGGTCAGGGCAGAGGTGCGCCTGACCTCTCCAGGGGAGAGCAAAAAGGCTGCTGAGATGAAGAGGAGCAGGAGGAAGCAGTGAACACCCAGGAAAACGGCACATGGCCAGGAGGGGGGAGAGCCAGCCAAAATGCAAAGCATGTTGGGCAGCTAGTCAGCATGTCTGATTCATGCCCTGTGATCCCTCCTTTCTGGGCCTCCTGACGACCACCATGGCTGAGAATTTATTTTTCTTTACAAAATTCAGACCCTGCCTTTCAGCCCCAACAATGGCCACCCATTCTGCTAACAAATTAAGCCATGCATTTTTCAATTTCCCTTATCTCTAGTCTGCTTTGCTCCCTGGGAGTCAAAATGGATTGCAGCAAGTGAGTCTATACAATCAACAGAACAGGACGTTCAAGAAACCAGTAAACAGGGTTTGGGTTGTAGAACCAACCAGAAATCTAAAAAACAGAAGCAAAGCATAAATGTTAACAAGACACAGCAAATGATGCAAAATTGCAACGTAGGATCTGACTTACAGCAAGCAACACACAGTAGTATAGAATACAATTGCTAACCATTTGTCCAAGTACTTTTGTGAATTGTTTTGTACACTGCCTTCCTACTGCGGAAAGCCAGGAGAGAGGGTGTCTTCCTGACCTCCTCAGGCAGGCCGATCCACATTGTGGGGGCCACAACAGAAAAGTCACGTGCACAGACAGCTGTTGATTTTGCCCATTTGCAGGTTGGCACCTGCAGAAGACCCTGCTCAGGTGAGGGCAGCCGTCGTGGCAGAATATAGGGGGAGAGACGGTTAGACAGATATCAGGGTCCAAGTACCATGAACGTCTTTCTGTGTGATAGCCAATACTTTTACTTGAGCCTGGAGGGTCTGGGAATAATATGCATGCTCCAGCATGGTCAGTGCATTATAGTAGTCTAGTCTCAATGTCACCACAGCATGGATCCAGGAGCCAGACCAGAAGTATCAAGGTGAGGGGCCATTTTTCCAGCGAGGCTGAGTTGGAAGAAAGCCTTTTTTTGCACTTGCAATAACTCACTCCTCTAGCAATAATGTAGGATCCAGTATAACCCCGAGGCTGTTAACTCTGCCAGCAAGGGTCAGCTGAATCCCAACAAAAGGGGGGAGCATAATATCCTTCCAGACCTCCACCTTCCCAAGCAGCATTTCTTCTGTCTTTCCTGTAGTTAGATTCTGTTGGTTCACACTTGGGTATTGAAAGGCAGCAATTTAGGATCTAAGAACATAAGATCTCTACTGCATCACCAGGAGAGTTGGGGAAGGATGTATAGAGCTGGGTGTCCTCAGCATATTGCTAACAGCCAACCCCAAACTATGAATGATTTGTCCTCAGGGTTTCACATAAAGATCGACAAGCATGGGGGAAAGGATTTGGGCCTGTGGGACCTCCCCAGGATGGATAGAAGAAGAGAAGGATTTCATACCCTGCATTTCTATACCTTAAGGAGACCCAAAGGGATTTACCATCCCTTCCTCTCCCCACAACAGGCATCTTGTGAGGCTGGTAGGGCTGAGAGAGGTCACCCAGCACCCTTCCTGTGGAGGAGAGAGGAATCAACCCCGGTTCACCACTCTTGACCACTACACCATGCTGTGGCAGGTCCCACACTGACGATAACCGGCCTCCAATGGCAATTCTTTGGTTCTGGTCCAGAAGGAGTGATTTGAACCTGTCCAACGTACAGCCCCTGATACCTCCTCCTGCCTGCCGGTACCTAAACCAGATGGGCCAAGTCCACTGTGCCAAAGGCAGCAGCAGATCCATCCAGGAGGAGCAACAAGGAGGAGTCCTGACCTTTGATTACTTTGAGACGGAGGGCGTCAACTCAGCCCGGCAGAGCCCATCTCCTTCCCGTAACCCAGTCTGAAAACAGACTGGAAAGGGCCTGGAGCAGAGCAGTTCTCCAGGAAGACCTGGAGTTGGTCGGCTACTCCTCTCTCTGTTAGTTTGCCTTAGGAAGAGGGAGATCAGAGGCTGGGGGATTATTGGCTCCCCCATTGTTCTTGTGTGTGTGCAAAGTGCCCTCAAGTCACAGCCGACTGATGGTGACCCAGCAGCAGGGTTTTCAAGGCAAGGGATGAGCCGAGGTGGTCTGCCATCGCCTGCCTCTGCACAGAGACCCTGGGCTTACTGGGGGGGGGGTCTCCCATCCCAGCACTAACCATGACCCACCCTGCTGAGCTCCCGAGATTGCATGAGATCCTCCGGGGCCACCCAGATCAGACCTCGTGTTTTCTGCAGGGGTGGGGTTTTTTTTTTTTTAGTAGCGGAGGGGCCACATTTGGAAACACATTTGGATTTAAAAGGGACCCCCTCCTCCAGAACAGCCGTGAGAGCCGCATTTCTCTCTTCCAAGACTGGAAAGCTTATTCCCCACTCCCCTCCGATGACTTACTCGTGAGGAGACCGTCCCAGGATCCGGCTGTTGTTGCATCTCGGTAGCCCTTCCGGGACTCCTGTGCAATTCCTCCCCCCCCCCCCGGAAAAGGAGCCTTTCCTCCTTGCCTCCTCCCCCGACCCCCCTCGCTCGGCCGCTCTAGCAAACAGCTCGGTCGGTTTAACCGTTTCGGTGCTGCAGAGGAAGGAAACAAGAGGCTCCTTGCTGGGATGTACGAAAACGAATGGCAAGGCAGCCCATTGGAAGCCACCTCCTCAAAGGAAACCGGAGACTGAAAGGAAAAGCAGATGCCCTCATCAGAGGTCAAGCCAGGCAGAGGCGGCACCCTGGAAGGGGGCAATCTGGGAGGGTGCAGGATGGAGAGCTTGGCATGGGTAAAAGGAGAGGTGTTCAGGGCCTCTCTCACCTGAACACCAGATCAGCAACTACAGGATCAACCCTCCTCCTTTCCCCCCTGAGAAAGGAAGGGGGACTCAGGTGTCCCCCGCTCATCTCCCCTACCTGGACCAGAGGTGAAGCAGCCGCTTCCACAACTCCGCAAAGACGACGACTTAATAGCATCTCTCCATTCCCTGTGAGGGAGACAAGGGAAGAAGGAAGAATGTTAGCCTAGCCTTCCTATTGCATTTACTTGTTAGAATCCTGCTTCACACACACCCTTTTCCAGGGTGGATGTATTATTATTATTATTATTATTATTTGTGTGCTATCAACTCACTGCTGACATATGGTGACCCCGTAGAGTTTCCATGGCAAGAGACATCCAGGGGTGGTTGGCCATTGCCTGACTTCACATCATGCCCCTGGTATTCCTTGGAGGTCTCCCATCCAAATACTAACCGGGGCTGACCCTGATTAGCTTCTGAGATCTGATGAGATCAGTCTAGCCTGAGGCTGTCCAGGCCAGTGGAACCAATGAAAAGGGAAGGAAAAGGAAGAAAAAACTAGACAGATAACTTTCAGCGTGGTGTAGTAGTTGAGAGCGAAAGACCGGTGAACCGGGTTGGTTTCCCCACTCCTCCACGTGAAGCCAGCTGGGTGACCTTGGGCTAGTCACACACTCTCAGCCCCACCTACCTCACAGGGTGTGTGTTGTGGGGAGCGGAAGGGAAGGTGATTGTAAGCTGGTTTGATTCTTCCTTAAGTGGTAGAGAAAGTTGGCATCTAAGAACCAACTCTTCTTCCACTAATATTAATTATTGCATGGTGTACACAGAAATAAAACCACTTAGCCTTATATACAGGCCAATCAATTAAAATACTATATTAATAGTTGCTAATTTTTCAACATTTTGGTGATAAAAACCAATGTAAATGACCAATTAAAAAAAGACGCGTCTCGGCCTGTTTGGCCTTCTTCAGTGGTCATATATACAATTACAATTATTACAGACACATCCAGAAATACATGTAAAAGCTGTGCTATAAAGCAATAACCTGAATGAAGAGGGTGGGAAAGAAGAGATAAAATATAAAACTCATATATATCACTTTTGTTATTACTTTCATTACAAAGGTTTTAAATCTGCCAATTGATACCCAAACCATTAATTTTTTACCTTATGTATTGGGTGGCCTGTTGTCACTAATTGTTGTATTTCATGGATTTCACCATTTGAATTGACTCACACAAAAGTCTAAATATCAAAAAAGTCCATGAGTAAGGTTTTAATCCCAATTCCAAAAACATAAACTCCCCCATAAAAAAAGTATTTTCTGAGGCCAATATTTTAAAAGCCAATTATAAAACATACCTTGTAATGGATTTTTAATGAATATCATCATCCAGTGATAAAGTGTATTGGCAACGACATTCAGATAAGTTCAGCTTATACGCATTGCTGCAGGATGCAATACAGTCCACCACGTGATACATCTTGTTGACAAAGAGGGGGGAGGGAGTTTCACAAGGCACAAGTAATTCGTTTTACACAGTTGTTTAAATGCAGCACATCCAATTTGCTGACTCATTAAGACCTTGAGGTGTCAATATCTGCAGCTGGAAAATCCAGAACACCTCTCGTTTCTGTAAACATGCACTCAGTTGTGGGAGGTCCCACTGGACACTTTCTATCACCCAAAAATGTAGCTTTCTCCATGTGTCCTGATGTTAGATAGTGCTGGACCAGTGGAGTGTTTAGTTTCCTGAGTCGGATGCAGCTCCTGTATTCGCTGATTCTGATCTTCACAGGTCTGGTGGTCATTCTGATATACATCAGATTACAAGAATCTTGTACAACATAAATAACTCCTTTTGTATTACAATTAAAGAATGAATTGCTTTGAAGTGTCCTGGCAGAAGAAGAAGAAAAGTTGGTTTTTATACGCCAACTTTCTCTACCACTTAAGGAAGAATCAAACCGGCTTACAATCACCTTCCCTTCCTCACAACAGACACCCGGTGAGGTAGGTGGGGCTGAGAGAGTTCTAAGAGAGCTGTGACTAGGCCAAGGTCCCCCAGCTGGCTTCATGTGTAGGAGTGGGGAAACAAATCCAGTTCTCCAAATCAGAATCCACTGCTCCAAACCACCGCTCTTAACCACTACACCATGCTGGCTCGCCAACTTGAATTTTGAAATGTTCTTTTTGTTACGCTACTCCCACACATCTTGCAGTGTCTGCATGGAAAGAAACCTTTTAAAGCTGATATTACCCCTTTGCTGTGCTTTTCCTTTATCTCTGGCACTCTGCTGGAAACTAGTCTGTCCCTGAAGTTTCTTGCTGTTTTGGCTGTGAAGAGAGGAAGATTCTGGCACCTAAGGATATTACAAAAAAAATGCCAGTGTTTGGTTATGATAGCCCTGACTGGTTTGTAGGCAGCATTATGCGTCAAGGGAACTACCATTCTATCATTGCCTTGCGATTTGTTCTTTGGGGTAAGCAGCTCTAGGTGTGTTTTTAGCTCTAAACCATGCTCTTTTTAATTTTCTAGAGGAGTTACCTCACTTGGAAAGTTGGTTCATCAAAATCTCTGCCTGCCAATAGAAATCTACACTGGGCTACAAGTCTTAGTAACTGAGAATATGGTAAATTTCTTTTCAGGTGATAAGTATGAAAACTATCACCTGCTAAGAAGGAATTGGCATCTGTAGGTTTTCTGTACACATCTGTCTGCAGAATGAACGTGTTCTCCTTAGTTCTACCTCCAAAAAATGCACTTCACTTTTGTCAAAGGTCACATCAAACTTAATTGTGCTTTGTATAGAGTTAATGAATTGGCCAAAATCCATAAGTGATTCCTTAGTACCTTCCCAAATTAAAAATATATCGTCCCGGAACCTTTTATAAATAATATAATATTATCTTGGAGGATGAATGTATTTTCCAACCTATCCATAAAAAGGGTGGCCAATTCGGGTGCAAATGTGTACCCCATTGCTGTGCCTGAGATTTGTAAATAAAAATATTCTTGAACTTGGAAGAATAATTCTGCAATATGACAAAGGAATGATGTGTGAGGGTTGGGGTTTTGATTTCTTTTCTCTAATACCTCCCAAAGTACATCAAGGGCCCCATCTTGTGGAATGTTGGTGCACAAAGATACAGCATCCAAGGTGACAAAAAATAATTCGGCTGCATGTGACATCAATGTGACATGAATCTGTCTCATCCCCCCTTCAAGTGAGTGACCATCACTACATCCTGTGGCACCGAGTCCCACAAGCTCACTCTGTATTGTGTGTGCAGACCCATTTCCTTACTCTACCCAACAACTTCACTACGTGCCCTAATCCCACAAAGCCCCCTTACCATGCGAGAGGGCATTTTGGGCATGCTCCTGGGCCTCAGCCTGCTGCCCTTCTTCCGACAGACCTCCTTCTGCCTCAGAAAACTTTGCTTCCAACTTCATGGATGGTTCCCACATCTGAAAGAGCAGGAAGGGAGACAGGTAAGGAAGGAATGGAATGGACTGAAGAGACAGATCCTGCCCCACTCCCAGAATCTTCACCCCTGCATCAACCAACAGAGCTGCTTCAAGAATAGGTGCAAGAATCAGGGTTAGTTGTTTTCCCAGCAAAGATAATTCTCCAGAGGTATTTATCATAAGGCTTCTCTGCCAGATATTAAGCCGTTGCTTGAAGTGAGTGAAGGAAACCCCCTCACCTGCTCTGCCTGCCTCTCGTCCTCTGCCTGACTCAAGAGGAAACCTTCGGCCAGGGCCACTGCCTGGCAACTCGTCTCCGGCTCGCATCCTCTGACCCAGCACTGCATTTCCTGGGGCAGGATGGTCGGGAACTGCTCCAGGGTCACCAGGTCCAGCATCTGCTTCTTGGAGTGCCTCTCCGGCTTCAGCCAGTGGTTGCAAAGTCCATGAAGCTGGCTGCAAATCTCTCGTGCCGGAAGGAACTGCGGGAAACATTGGCTCTGGGCATCTGCTATCCTCGTTTTCTCACCCAGGATCTCTGGCACAGCTCTTTCCCAGAATTCATCACCACTCTCTGCTTGGATGGGATGGGGACCTTCCCTTGATCTCTGGCCAATTCCAGGTCCTTCTGGGTCCTGCTGTTCCATCTCCTTCCACTCCCCTAAGGTAACCTCTGGGTGTGAAAAGATGCTCTTACTCTCGTGGCTATGAGGAGGAAGAAAAAAAGATATCAAAAAGGCAGAAAGTGACCAAAACAAAGCACGCCTATATCACCTAACCTCCTTGTCAAGAGGCACTTAAGGACTGCCCCAGTGGATCAGAAGGCGTGTCAGTCATTGTTTTTGGATCAGGATTAACATCATGGTGCTATATTGCATATCAAGCTTTTGAATGAGATGCCTGTTTGGTCCTTCAGGAAAGTAAACATCTGTTGTGGAAGCTATGAGCTTGGCCTACCATGTCTAGGGATCAGTCTGTCAAGAGAAAAGCTCTAAGTGGAACCTACCCGATAGCTACCATGAATGAATTTTATTTATTAGTTGTATATTTTAGTTACTGAATATCCACTTTATACAATTACTATTGTAACTAATATGCCGACAGAGATATTGATTGATTGATGGTGCATATCAGGATTTTGAATGAGGTGCCTGTTTGGTCTTTCAAGAAAGTCAACACCGAGAAAGTGGAAGCTATGAGCTTGGCTTCCAATGTCTGGGAATCAGTCTGTCGAGGGGCAAAATCTCAAGATCAACTGGAACCAGGGCCAAAAGGACTGGTGATGGCTGAATCATGGCAGATCTCTCTTCCATCGGATTGAAGCATTAGGCGAAAGCTCTGTCCAGCAGAGGGTCAGGGGCAGAGGTGTGTCTGACCTCTTGAGGTGAGGGCAAAAGGATCCTGGGATGAAGAGGAGCAGGGGGAGGCAGTGAACCCCCAGGTAAACAGCATGTGGAGAACCAGCCAAAATGCACAGCCTGTGGGGCAGCCAGTCAGCATGAATGATTCATCCCCTGTGATCACACCTGGGACTCCTTTCTGGGCCTCCCAACAACAACCATGTCTGAGAATTTATTTTTATTTACAAAATTCAGACCCTGCCTTTGGGCCCTCATAAGGGTTACCAATTCGGCTAACAAATTAAAGCATAGTCTGCCTTGCTTCCTGGGAGTCAAGATGAATAACAAGCGAGTCTATACAGTCAACAGAATGGGACGTTCAAGAAAGCAGAAACTAGGGCTGTAGAACCAACCAGAAATCTAAGAAACAGAACAGCAGCACCCCATAAATGTTAACACAACACAGTAGATGATGCAAAATTACAACATAGGGTCCAACTTACAGCAAGCTATACACAGCAATATAGAACACAATTGCTAACCATTTGTCCAAGGAATATTGTGAATCTTTTTGTACAGTTGCTACCCTATTGCGGAAAGTCAGGAGAGTGAGTGTCTTCCTGAGTGTCTTCCTGACCTCCTTGGGCAGGCCATTCCACAATGTGGGGGCCGCAACAGAGAAGCCACGAGCACCGGCAGTTGTTGATTTTGCCCATTTTCAGGATGGCACCTTTAGAAGGCCCTGCTCAGATGAGTGAAGCTGTCATGGTGGAGTATAGTGCGCGCGAGAGGGTCTCGCAGATATCAAAGTCCAAGTACCACAAACAGCTTTCTGTATGATAGCCGATACTTTTAACTGAGCCTGGGAAACTGACCTGGATGGCCCAGGCTAGCCTGATCTCCTCAGATCTAACACAAGACACAACTGATTGCTGAGCCAATGCAGTGTCTGCAGAATGGGAATAATATGCATGCTCTGTCCAGGTGCCGATAATAGTTGAACTGTGGCACTCTGAACAAATGGTAGTGTCCAAATTTATTTTGAAGAGAGACCAATGTACAGTGCATTATGGTACTTCAGTCTCATCTCAATTTTACAATGCCAGGATCAGCTGTAAGGGGCCTTTTTTCCAGCCACGCTTAGGTTGGAAGAAAGCCTTTTTTTATTTTTTGCAACTGCATTAACCTGCTTCTCTAGCAATAATGCTGGGTCCAGTATAACGCCGAGGCTACCTGTGGAGGAGTGAGGAATCAACCCCAGTTCTCCAGGAGAGGTTTCCATCACTCTTAACCACTACATCATGCTGTAGTAGGTCCCACACTGGTCTCCAATGGCAATTCTTTGGTTCCAGTCCAGGAGGAACGATTTGAACCTGTCCAACGTACAACCCCTGAGGCCTCTTTCTGCCTGCTGGCACCTCAACAAGGTGGGCCAAGTCCACTGTGCCAAAGGCAGCAGATCAATCCAGAAGGAGCAACAAGGAGGCCTGACCTTTGACTACTTTTAGATGGAGGATGTCAACTCAACCCAGCAGAGCCATCTGCTTCCTGTAGGCCAGTCTGAAAACAGACTGGAAAGGGTCTGGAGCAGAGCAGTCCTCCAAGAAGTGTGTGTGTGTGTTTGAAAGTGCCCTCAAGTGGCTTCTGACTCATGGCAACCCTATGAATGAAAGTCCTCCAAAATGTCCTATCTTTGACAGCCTTGTTCAGATCTTGCAAATTGAAGTTTGTGGCTTCCTTTATTGAGTCCATCCATCTCTTGTTGGATCTTCCTCTTTTCCTGCTGCCCTCAACTTTTCCTAGTATGACTGTCTTTTTCAGTGACTCTTGTCGTCTCATGACATGACCAAAATACGAGAGCCTCAGTTTAGTTCTAGGGTCAGTTCAGGCTTGATTTGATCTATAACCCACTGATTTGTTTTTTTGGCAGTCCATGGAATCCATAACACTCTCCTCCAACACCACATTTCAAAGGAATCTATTTTCTTCCTATCAGCTTTCTTCACTGTCCAGCTTTCACACCCATACATAGTAATAGGAAATACGATGGCATGAATTAATTTAGTCTTGGTGGCCAGTGACACATTCTACACTTGGCTACTCCTCTCTCTATCAGTTTGCCTATGAAGGGCAGATCAGAGACTGGGTGATAATGGGCTCCACCATTCTTCTGTATGTGAGAAAAGTGCCCTCAACTCACAGCCTGCTTATGTCAATCCAGCAGCAGGGCTTTCAAGGCCAGAGGCTAGCAGAGGCGGTTTGCCATCGCCTGCCTCTGCAGAGACCCTGGGCTTCCTAGTGGGGCGGGGTCTCTCATCCAAGGACTATCCAGGCCTGACTCTAGGGTTGCCAACTGCCAGGTACTAGCTGGAGATCTCCTGCTATTACAACTGATCTCCAGCTGATACAGATCAGTTCACCTGGAGAAAATGGCTGCGTTAGCAATTGGACTCTATGGCATTGAAGTCCCTCCCCAAACCCCCCCTCCTCAGGCTCTGCCCCAAAACTCTCCATCCAATGGCAAAGAGGGACCTTGCAACCCTACCTGACTCTTCTGAGCTTCTGAACTCCATCCTGGGCCACCCAGGTCAGGGCTGCATTTTTCTGCAGGGAGTAATTTTTTCAGTAGCAGAGGGAGACGACATTTGTCAACGATTTACAATGAATCCCCACTTCGAGAACCCTCGTGAGAGCAGCATTTATCTCTTCCAAGAGGGGAAAGCTTATCCCCTCCCTCCAAGGACTTACTTCTGAGTAGACCGTCTCAGGATCCGGCTGATGCAGCTCTGAAGCACCTCGTGGTCTCCTTTGCAATTCAATAGCAAAGCATCCCTTCCTCCCCATCCCCGGGAAAAGGAGCCTTTCCTCTTTGCTGCTCCCCCCGCGCCCCCAGCTCGGCTGCTCTAGCAAACAGCTCCATAGGTTTCACCGCTTCAGTGCTGCAGAGAAAGGGGAAAAAGGGTTTCCTGCTTTTTGCAATGAGGATCCGCGGGCAGAGCCAGGTGCTGGGAGCGGATTTCGGCCAGGCTGCCTTCAGCGACGCCTTGTGCATCTCAGCGGGATTGCTCACGAGTAACTCCACGCGGGGTTGCGCTTCTGGGGGATCCCAGGCTGGTTCAGACAACGGCACAGGCGAGTTGGAAGAAAGAAAATTAATGCAAAGTCAAGCCAGATCATGCCAAGCAATCCAGAGCAGGTCTCATCGGATGCCTATTCAATGGGGCTGACTCCCAGGGAAGTGGTTTTAGGACTGCATTGGAAATTTGCATTCCTGTAACATGTCCCCTGTTTCTCAAATCAAAATACCTGGTCGTTCAATTCCGGAAGACCGTTGTGATTCTGCCCTATAGGATAAGGGTTGCCACCTCTGGCTGGGGAAATTCCTGGAGACTGAAGAACGTGAGAAAAGAGCCCTGCTTGATCCGACCAGTGCCGGGTTGCCAACCTCCAGGGGGTAACAACTGATCTCCAGGCGACAGAGCTCAGTTCACCTGGAGAAAACGGCCGTTTTGGTGGGTGGGCTCTATGGCATTACGCCCATTGAACTCCCTCCCTCCGGCTCCATCCCCATGCCTGGAGAAGCAGGAACAGACTGGCTCAAGGCTACGAAGCAGATTCTGTCCTGGGAAACTGCCCCCAAAGTGTCAGGGTTCAGCTGGCCTAGGGAAATTTCTGCCATCACGCAGAAATGGATGGAAGACTTCCAAGGAATACCAAGAGCATGATGTGAAGGCAGGCAATGGCAAACCACCTCTGGATGTCTCTTGCCATGGAAACTCTACGGGGTCACCATATGTCAGCAGTGAGTTGATAGCACACACACACACACACACAAATAATACATCCACCCTGGAAATGGATGAGTGTGAAGCAGGATTCAAAGACGTAAATGAAATAGGAACTCTAGGCTAACATTCCTCCTTCCTCCCTTGTCTTCCTTGCAGGCAGCGGAGAGATGCTATTAAGCCGTCATCTTTGTGGAGTTGTGGAAGCTGCTGCTTCACCTCTGGTCCAGGTAGGGGAGATGAGCGGGGGACACCTGAGTCCCCCCTTCCTGGGGGGGGAGGGTTGCTTCTGCAGTTGCTGCTAGCGTGTTCAAATGAAAGCGGCCCTGAAAGCGGCCCCTCTCCATGTACCTATGCCAGGCTCTCCATCCTGCACCCTCCCAGAATGCCCCCTTCCAGAGTGCCGTCTCTGCCTGGCTTGATCTCTGACATGGGAATCTGCTTTTTCTTTCAGTCTCCTGTTTCCTTTGAGGAGGTGGTCATGCATTTCACCGAGGCAGAGTGGGCCCTGCTGGATCCAGACCAGAGAGCTCTCTACAGGGAAGTCATGCTAGAGAACTGTGTGAGTGTGGCCTCTCTCGGTAAGGCTCTTTCATAAGGGCCGCAGCAATGTATAATTTTGAGTTCTGTCCAGCCACTTGCTTCCCACTGGGAGCCTCAAGGTGGTGGCGTGGCAGCAAAAGCGATATTCTCCATGGCCAGGTAGGGTGACCCAAGCCACCTGGCTGGCTCAGGGGCTCCTGAAACCAGTGTTGTGGACATGGCTCAAGCCAGAGAGGGTGTCCTGACTTGAGGTCAAGGCGCGACTGAGAGGCCCTCAGGAAGACTCTGGAAGGGGCCACTTCCTAATTGCTCGGTTTCCAACCATTACTAGACACTTGCTATCAGGGTGGAGGAGAGGAATTCAGCATTCGAGATGGACCACAGAGGCAGGCTGCAACCGAAAAAAGCCCTCACCATGTCAGAGGAAAGTCCCTCTTTGTTTTACTCAGAGGAAAGTACCTCTTTGTTTAATAACATTTACTTCAAGGAATGGTTGCATATTTATTTATGTGCATATTTGTTTATTATTTTATTTCTTTAGAACATTTCTATGCTGCCTCTCCAGATACCTTGGCTTATAAAATAAAACATAATAAAAATGTAAAATAGCATAAATGTGTCAGGCCTGTGTCTCAGTTTCGCTTTCCCACCGACTTGTTCCCAAGGATTGTTTTGCATTCTTGGACTCTTTGAAGTAGATAGTACTCCGTGAGAATGGAGGCATCTCTAGACTGTTTTGAATTAAGTAATCTCATGAACCTGTCCTATGCTGCTGAATGCTGAATGCTTTTTTCTATGCTTTTATATAGTCAAGTATATCCCAGTGCCCTCCATTGCTGTCTTAGATCCTGTATGCTCTGCTTACCTATGCTGCCAGTAAACCATCTTCCTTGGACCAGTTTGTCTCCTGCTGTGGTTACTGGTTCTTAATAGGGCAAGTGCTGACATTAAGACAGCAATCTTCGCTTCTTCTTTTACTTGTCAGGCTGGAGCCCCGGAGGGTTCACCTGCCACTCGGATGGGAGCAAGAGCAGTGCTCTCCGAGTGATCTACCCGTGGCTGGAGCCCCGTGTGGTTCGCCCCTGGCCCGGTGGACCTGATCCCCGGGTAGCGGGTTCCTGCTAGGAGCCCTGGAAGGCTTCCATCCGTGGTCCCTTCCGTTGGGAACGCCGACTGACGACCCTGAGCTCATACGGGACGTTATAGCTGAGCTACATCGAACAGATGCAGAAGTCAACCGCTTGACTGGGCTGGTCCGAGCCCAGTGGCGTTCCCTAGCCGCAACGGTCCCCTGGACGTCTGACGTTGCAGATACCAGCGCCTGTCAAGACCTCCAGACCCTTGATGGGTTGGTGGATGATGCTCGATTGGCAGCTGAGGATTTACAACTATTGACTAGCTTGTTGGCTGGACTCACTACTTGTGAAACGCAACCGACTTCGACCGCGGTCCCGATCCGTGCGGTCGACATGGCGACCCCGGTCGCACCCCCCCCCGAGCTTTGCCAAGCGGAGGCACATGCAGTAGCCACACGGGTGGCTGCCCTCTTCCAGGGCCATACTGCAGCCACTATTTCAGTGGCGGAACTCACGACGCATCTCACCCGATTTCAGTGCAAATGCTGCGGCCTTGGCGGTACAGATCCAACCGCTGTTGGACCTGCAAGATCAGCGCGCAGAGCTCCTCTACGTTTTGGAACAAGAGGCCCTTCCACTCGTTACCACGGCGCTGACCGCCAAACTGGCAGCCGACCAGACCCTGGCTGAGCACAAGAAAGCGGAGGAGCAAGCGCGGGCGACGGCTGAAGCTGAGGCAAAAGCTCGGGCAGAGCAGAGGGAGAGGGAGCGCTTAGCCCTTGAACGCGCGCAGACCAGCGCACGCCCTCAACAGTCCAGGGGCTATGAATTACCTCCGTTCTCCCCATCTTTCGTTCCGTCCCGTAGCGTTCAACGGTCCCGCAGGTTGGCAGGGGATTTGCCCGAGATACCAGGCAACTTCGACGATGAGGACTTATATACTGGAGAATCTCTCTGGGCCGCTAATCTACGGGCCAGCCAGTCTCGCCGGACTGGCGGCGCTGATGACCAAGTATTTTTGATACGTAACCAAAATATGGATCTTTTGGAACAGGTAGCACGCTTACAAGATCAACTGACCTTAGTACTCAGGGACAATGACCAGTTGCAACGGGCTCAAACTGCGCCCATTACTCCCACACCCATGATACCACAGCAGCTGCCGCAACAACCAGCTGTCCCGCTGGTTCCTCCTGGCAGGGGCCCCGTCACGCCAGGCGGAGGTCCCGCAGCACCTTGAAGGGGGTCCCGTCGCACCTGGTGGGGGACCCGTAGTCCCAGGCGGAGGTCCCGCAGCTCCTGGCCCCGCAGCACCTGTTGCACCTGCCTTACCGCAGTGCCTGTTGCACCTGTATTTCCCAACCCGAAGCTGGCAACCCTAGGTGGGCTGTCTTCCTGTGTGTTGTAAAACACCAAGTATGCCAGTGACACTGAACAAATGGCCAAATTAATGAAATAATGCCTTTAAGGAGACACCTCCATTCTTTCAGAGTTGCACAGAAGGGGGAAATTCAAGCGATATCTCCAGGGAAAAGCTCCCCCCTTGCGCACTTTCAAAAAGTCCAAGCAGACAAGTTTTGTCTACTCATAAGTAGGTACTAATCCAGGTACTAGCTGGAGATCTTTTGCTATTACAACTGATCTCCAGCCAATAGAGATCAGTTCCCCTGGAGAAAATGGCCGCTTTGGCCATTGGAATCTATGGCATTGAAGTCCCTCCCCTCCCCAAAGCCTGCCCTTCTCAGGCTCTGATTCAAAAACCTCCCACCGGTGGCGAAGAGGGACCTGGCAACCCTAACCATAAGCCACATCTGAGGGGTCTTCCCGGTCTGATTAAGACAGCTCTGAGAAAAGGAGCACATTCTCAACATTTTTGGGTACTTTCCCATTAATGCGCTTTCATAAACAAGGCAACGGAGCCGACAGAACGGCCCCCCTTCTCATCGGGAGTCCTCTCGCCTGGTTGCTAGGAAGAGGATTCTTCTGTAAAGGCATCATTAGTGGTAATGTGACAACTGCGAGCACTTGGTTTCTGCACGAGGCAGAACATTTCCCCCTTCAGATCGCTTCATGGTTCAAGAGGGAGTTCTACATTTGGGTAACTAATTTGTTGATGAGCAAGTACAAAATCTTGCAAGAAAACATGCCAACGGTGCCTATTTGGTGGACACTGTATTTTTGGGTACCTGCCTTGTTTTATTCTTTCTCTTTGGCATGATTGGATTGCCTTTTAAAAGTTGGCTTAGTTTGCATAAGTGCATTAGAATTGCCCAAGATGGGTTCCACAAGTCATTGGAGATTTTTGGCATTTGTCTTCAGTCACCTGTCCAATGACGTATGGATGCTGCCTGGGTTTCATCCCTCTTCCCACAGGTCTGTTAAGTCAAATCTCAGGGGCAGGGAGCAGATGCATCTTGACTGCAGCATGCACACTTATAAATGAGCACATTAGGCTTGCCAACCTCCAGGCAGCACCCGGACATCTCCCGCTATAACAATTGCTCTCCAGACAACCAAAATCAGTTCTTCTGGAGAAAATGGCTGGTTTGGGGGGAGGACTCGATAGCATTATTTCCTGCTAAGGTCCTGCCCCTCCTTCCCAGGGCCCACACCCCAAATCTCCAAGTATTTCTCAACCAAGAGCTGTCCCTACTACTGGTATATTCAGAATGTCTAGGCCCACATTTCCTTACATCTTTTCCCCTTAACTACCCATCCAGGTTGTCAATGTTGCTAAGTTGTGTTTGTGTTGCTATTTTAATATAAATGCAAGAAGATTCATTCGGGGATAAAACATCCCGTTTTCCTGCACTGCCAGTTTTCAGGGAACTGCTTGCAGCTAATGCTGCTCTAGAATCCCCAGTGGAAATCCTGTGCATGCACACAAACACAGCTGCTCACAGCCACCTGCTCATGGGGTAACGCACGCACAAAGAAAACTCCACATCACTTGAAGAGGACAGGGCTATGCCTCAGCCAAAGCAGATGTCACCTCGAGGAACATCTAGCCCCCAAGATCTGGGGGGTTGTTTCTGCTTTGGAAGGATTTGACATCTCCCCCACACACACCCCATTGCGCGTTTAAAAATCATCTCCATTATGTTGGAGAAAAGAATTATGCACAGCCTCAGAATCTACAGCTGGCAAGAGAGTTTGCGTGTGGGTGAAGAGATGTCAAGACACAGCCGACTTATGGAGACCCTATATATGTGGCTCTGCCTTGCCTGTTTTATCCTGACAACTCTGGGAAACAGGTTATCCTGAGATAGAGTGACTGGTCTGAGGTCACCGACTATTCCAAAACACATCCATT
The DNA here is from genome assembly GCF_029931775.1 of Euleptes europaea. Lineage (NCBI taxonomy): Eukaryota > Metazoa > Chordata > Lepidosauria > Squamata > Sphaerodactylidae > Euleptes > Euleptes europaea. Next base: position 5,098,068 of record NC_079316.1, read on the forward strand.
TTTCGATTAGGACAACCTGACAGATGCTCTTTCCTCCTCTCCCTCCTTTCTGCCTCAGAAGCCACAACCCTGAGTGAAAAAACAGCAACAGAGAGTAATTTTTATTTTATTTTATTACATTTCTACCCCGCTCTCCCCAACCCAAAGGTGGGGCTCAGAGCGGCTGAACCTTCTTCCTCCAGCCATTTCCCCGCTCGAATTCACACAAACCCCCAAACTGTGTTTCACTCTCTAGGGAGAAAATATAAGCACTTGCTATCTTCTCCCTGCAGGTGGAAATGCACCGGAGGTGGGGGGAAAGGAATACGTGGAAGGGAAAGGTTTAAACAGTAAGGATATGAAGCCACAACTGTCATAAAGCCCACCCAACCCAAAACATGTCCCACTTGTAAATGTCCGGGAAGTCCCAAATCCAAACATGGCTGTTTCTGATATTCTTCTGATCTCTGGCACCCCCCTCTCTGGTTTTGCTCAAAATTGCAGCTTCTACAGCTGCATTTAGGGGAAAGAAAACGGAAGGGGGGGGAGAGAAACGAGAGAGCATCAGGTGTGTCTTGAGCCTCTGGCAGGTTCTCATCTGGACAGAGATGTTTAGCTCCATGTCCTGGGGCACATTGATCTGGTTACCCTGTGGCTACACAACAGTGGTAGCCGTTTGGGATCCGCTTCTCAGCCTGCGTGCCTCTGTGCCATTCGTTGACCTGTCGGTTATTTTGTGGGGCTCTTTAATTGCATTGTGGTCAAATCGTTCCATTTAAGCTGCGTTGGGTTTCCGATTTTAATATAGATTGGAAGGTATGGTCAACATATATAAATCAGTATTTTAGGGATAGAAAAATGACTTTAGGGTTTAGAACATAAATTTGACTAAGATGGAAATAGTTCAATAAAAGTTTAAAGTAAAAACAGATAAAACCAAAGTGTTCTTTCACAAAAGAAATAATATATATATATTGTTTTATATGAAGAGAGTTGGAAGTCAGTCTCTGTATTATTGTATTATATTTTTTACTTTTCTTTATCATTTTCACTTTTTTGTGTGTATGTTTTTCTTTCATATTTTGGTATATTCTGTAATACTTTGTTTATTTTGGTAAAAACTAGAACAACATCAAAAAAGGAAGTCCTCAGATTTCCAAACTTGTTGAACACATTTCTTCCAAGAATGCCTCCCCCACATTGAATCCTTACAACTATCTAGCTTCCAAAGGGCTTCCAGGCCTAGTGTGGATTTGAACCCAGATCCATGCAGTCGTAAGTCAATACTCTGGCTCTTGAACTCATCTAACCCCCACCATGAATCTGGGCAAAGTGGGTCTGGTTCAATCCTGGGCATCAGTCAGGGCACAAGGCGCCTGTCTCCAGTATCTGCAAGAGGACTGCTTTCTTACAGCTTTATACACAGTTTAAAAAGGCATGCCACACTAACATTAATGAAGCCCACCTCATTAAAAAAACAACCACACCACAAACCACAGAAAAGAAAAAACAAAGTGTGAATTATCTCTTGAGGAGAATGTGGGTGGGGAGGACAACTGGGATTGGGAACTAATCTCCCACAGCGTTCACCTAGCAACTCCATGGAGACCTCTTGATTTTCCCCTGCCAACTCCTAGGAGACCTGCTCATCTCCACAATACTGAAATATTGAGAGGGGGTCAGCCTGATCCCTTTGAACTTACTGAGCAGTAGTAGAAGAAGAGGAGTTAGTTTTTATATGCTGACTTTCTCTATCAGTTAAGGGAGACTCAAACCGGATTACAATCCCCTTCCCTTCCCCTCCCCACAACAGAAACCCTGTGAGGTAGATGGGGCTGAGAGAGAGTGACTAGCCCAAGGTCACCCAGCTGGCTTCATGTGTAGGAGTGGGGAAACAAATCCGGTTCACCAGATTAGCGTCCGCTGCTCATGTGGAGGAGTGGGGAATCAAACCCGGTTCTCCAGATCAGACTCTACCGCTCCAAACCACCATGCTTAACCACCACACCATGTTGAGTTAGGGGGGCAAAATATTTTCCTTTCATGCCAAATTAATCCTACTGCCAGAACTCTTTGGGCTTCAAAGTGGCGACCCCAAAAAGTGTGCAGCAGGCCGGACTGGGGAGGAATTAGGGTTTCGGGATGCCTCTCTAGAACTCCTTGTCAGGTAAAAATGTTTGTAAATTGGGTGCCAGCTGTTCACACTAGGATTTGTCCAGCAGCGGGGAGGCTATAGATATCTGAATCTTCATCCTGTATATTTCTTCACGGGATTTGGAAAACAGAAGTGTTTTTTGCCAGCTTTGCAGATGTCAGAAAGGGTTTGGTTGACAGATAACTAAAGTATCGAGTTTCACAGAGGAAGGTTTCTGTGTAGATGCAAGCTCTTAACAGGCGTTTACATTGCTTCAGCCCCTTCTATGATCTGAGGTTGTCTTTGAGATTTGAAATACTAAAAAAGCTCTTTTCCCAAGCAGTTACATGGTTTCTTGTGTGGGTTCTGGGATGTTCTGAAAGACTGCCCCGCTGAGTTAATCTCTATCCACACTCTGAGCATGCATCCCTGTGCGGGATCTTAAATGCTTTTGAAGATCGCCACTCCGACTGGATCCCTTTCCGCACTCTGAGCATTCAAAAGACTTCTCCCTGTGTGGGTTCTTAGATGCCATTGAGGAGAGCCTCTAAGCCTGAATCTCTTTCCACATTCTGAGCATTCAAAAGGCTTTTCCCATGTGGGTTCTTAGGTGCTGTTGAAGAGAACCACTCAATGAATCTCTTTCCACACTCTGAGCAGTGGAAAGGTCTTTACCTTGTGTGTATTCTTTGGTGCACAAGGAGCTGAGATCTGTATTGGAAGTACTTTTGACACTGAAAGCATTTACGTGCCCTCATTATACTATGCTTTGGGAAGACTGCCTTACTCTTCCTTCCATGGGAGCACATGCTTCCACTCTCCGTGCAGATCAATGGCTTCTCTCCTGAATGAATCCTTTGGGTTGAAAAAGGTCTGACTTCTGCAAGAAGCTCTTATCACAGTCTGAGCAGCTAGAATGTTTCTCTCCTGATGTCTAAGGAGCTCTGCTCTGCAAAGAAAGCTCTCTCCACACTCCAGGCATCCATGGGTCTCCTTTCCTCTGTGCATATGCAAATGGATAACATACTGGGTTTGATCTGAGAAGTTCATGCCACACTCCAAACACTTATATGCTTCCTCCTCCATGGGGATTAGCTCATGGAAATCCCTCCCTTGGACAGGAATGGGTTTATCCTTCTTCTCGACCATGGGACTTCCTTGCTTCTTAGGTCTGCCTTGATCCTTGACATTTCCTTGCAAATCTTCATTTTTGACTTTATCTAGCAATAGCTGCTGTGGCTCCTCATAGCCCTCATTCCACTGATCTTCCCTGTGGAATAAAAAGAGAGATCTCATTAGCAGACACGCAAGGAGGTCTGACAGTCCCTTGAAGTTCCATCCATGCTCAAAACATTGCAGTAGCTTTTTCCTGCTGTATATTGAAGTGTACGCTAATAGACACTAAGGACATGAAGGGCTGCTGCATCAGAAAGGCTAGCTTTGCAGCCTAACAATTTATACAGCTGCTCGCCTGAGTAAATTCTTTCACGTGAAGTAAGGGCTGCTTTCCAACTGAAGGTCTTTCTGTACTCCACACACACATATGGTTTTTCTCCTGAGGGAATTTGCGACTTGGAAATATCACGTGTTCTTACTGAAAGTCTTTCCAAAGGCCAAACTTTCATGTTCATTTTCCCTGGAGCGGATTCTCTGGTTAGCACGGAGGCCTTTGATCCTTCTTGTTTTGGTTGACCTTTCTTTGTGGACAGATTTCATGGAAGCCCCCTACTTGGGACAGAATGGGCTTATCCTGCCTCTTGTCTGTGTGGCTTCCCTCTTTGAAATTAGAATTACAAGAAAAGCTTTTTTCCCAAGCTAAGCAGTTACAGAGGTTCTCCTTGTGTGGGTTCTTGGATGTTCTTGAAGACTGCCATGCGGACTTAATTTCTATCCACACTATGAGTATTCTCCCCTGTGTGGGATCTTAGATGTTTGTGAAGATCGCCATTGCAACTGAATCCCTTTCAACACTCTGAGCATTAAAAAAGCTTCTCCCCTGTGTGGGTTCTTACATGCATTTGAAGAGAGCAACTCTGACTGAATCTCTTTCCACACTCTGAGCATTCAAAAGGCTTCTTAACTGTGAGTTCTTTCATGACTTTGAAGATTGTTACTGTGACTGAATCTCTTTCCACACTCTGAGCATTCAAAAGGCTTCTCCCGTGTGTTAACTCTTTGATGACTTTGAAGATCGCCACTGTGACTATATCTCTTTCCACACTCTGAGCATTCAAAAGGCTTCTCCCCTGTGTGGGTTCTTACATGAACTTGAAGAGAGCCACTCCGACTGAATTTCTTTCCACACTCTGAGCATTCAAAAGACTTCTCCCCTGTGTGAATTCTTACATGCATTTGAAGAGAGCCACTGTGACTGAATCTCTTTCCACACTCTGAGCATTCAAAAGGCTTCTCCCCTGTGTGAGTTCTTTGATGACTTTGAAGATCGCCACTCTGACTGAATCTCTTTCCACACTCCAAGCATTCAAAAGGCTTCTCCCCTGTGTGAGTTCTTTGATGACTTTGAAGATCGCCACTCTGACTGAATCTCTTTCCACACTCCGAGCATTCAAAAGGCTTCTCCCCTGTGTGTGTTCTTACATGAATTTGAAGAGAGCCACTCCGACTGAATTTCTTGCCACACTCAAAACATTCAAAAGGCTTCTCCCCTGTGTGGGTTCTTACATGCATTTGAAGAGAGCAACTCTGACTGAATCTCTTTCCACACTCTGAGCATTCAAAAGGCTTCTTAACTGTGTGAGTTCTTTCATGACTTTGAAGATTCTTACTGTGACTGAATCTCTTTCCACACTCTGAGCATTCAAAAGGCTTCTCCCTTGTGTGGGTTCTTACATGAACTTGAAGAGAGCCACTCCGACTGAATTTCTTTCCACACTCTGAGCATTCAAAAGACTTCTCCCCTGTGTGAATTCTTACATGCATTTGAAGAGGGCCACTGTGACTGAATCTCTTTCCACACTCTGAGGATTCAAAAGGCTTCTCCCCTGTGTGAGTTCTTACATGCATTTTAAGAGGACCACTGTGACTGAATCTCTTTCCACACTCTGAGCATTCAAAAGGCTTCTCCCCTGTGTGAGTTCTTAGATGGCATTTAAGAGGACCACTGTCACTGAATCTCTTTCCACACTCTGAGCATTCAAAAGGCTTCTCCCCTGTGTGGCATCTTAGATGCTTTTGAAGATTGCTACTCTGACTGAATCTCTTTCCACACTCCGAGCATTCAAAAGGTGTCTCCCCTGTGTGGGTTCTTACATGAATTTGAAGAGAGCCACTCCGACTGAATTTCTTGCCACACTCAGAGCATTCAAAAGGCTTCTCCCCTGTGTGGGTTCTTACATGCATTTGAAGAGAGCAACTCTGACTGAATCTCTTTCCACACTCTGAGCATTTAAAAGGCTTATCCCGTGTGAGTTCTTTGATGCCTTTGAAAATGGCCACTGCGACTGAATCTCTTTCCACACTCTGAGCATTCAAAAGGCTTCTCCGCTGTGTGAATTCTTAGATGGCATTTAAGAGGACCACTGTGACTGAATCTCTTTCCACACTCTAAGCATTCAAAAGGCTTCTCCCCTGTGTGAGTTCTTTGATGACTTTGAAGATGGCCACTGTGACTGAATCTCTTTCCACACTCTGAGCATTCAAAAGGCTTCTCCCCTGTGTGAGTTCTTACATGCATTTGAAGAGAGCCACTGTGACTGAATCTCTTTCCACACTCTGAGCATTCAAAAGGCTTCTCCCCTGTGTGAGTTCTTTGATGACTTTGAAGATCGCCACTCTGACTGAATCTCTTTCCACACTCTGAGCATTCAAAAGGCTTCTCCCCTGTGTGAGTTCTTACATGCATTTGAAGAGAGCAACTCTGACTGAATCTCTTTCCACACTCTGAGCATTCAAAAGGCTTCTCCCCTGTGTGAGTTCTTAGATGGCATTTAAGAGGACCACTGTGACTGAATCTCTTTCCACACTCTAAGCATTCAAAAGGCTTCTCCCCTGTGTGAGTTCTTTGATGACTTTGAAGATGGCCACTATGACTGAATCTCTTTCCACACTCTGAGCATTCAAAAGGCTTCTCCCCTGTGTGAGTTCTTACATGCATTTGAAGAGAGCCACTCTGACTGAATCTCTTTCCACACTCTGAGCATTCAAAAGGCTTCTCCCCTGTGTGAGTTCTTAGATGGCATTTAAGAGGACCACTGTGACTGAATCTCTTTCCACACTCTGAGCATTCAAATGGCTTCTCCCCTGTGTGAGTTCTTAGATGGCATTTAAGAGGACCACTGTCACTGAATCTCTTTCCACACTCTGAGCATTCAAAAGGCTTCTCTCCTGTGTGGCATCTTAGATGCTTTTGAAGATTGCTACTCTGACTGAATCTCTTTCCACACTCCGAGCATTCAAAAGGTGTCTCCCCTGTGTGGGTTCTTACATGAATTTGAAGAGAGCCACTCCGACTGAATTTCTTGCCACACTCAGAGCATTCAAAAGGCTTCTCCCCTGTGTGGGTTCTTACATGCATTTTAAGAGAGCCACTGTGACTGAATCTCTTTCCACACTCTGAGCATTCAAAAGGCTTCACCCCTGTGTGAGTTCTTTGATGACTTTGAAGATTGCCATTCTGACTGAATCTCTTTCCACACTCTGAGCATTCAAAAGGCTTCTCCACTGTGTGAGTTCTTACATGCATTTGAAGAGAGCCACTGTGACTGAATCTCTTTCCACACTCTGAGCATTCAAAAGGCTTCTCCCTTGTGTGAGTTCTTTGATGCCTTTGAAGATTGTTACTGTGACTGAATCTCTTTCCACACTCTGAGCATTCAAAAGGCTTCTCCCCTGTGTGGGTTCTTACATGCATTTGAAGAGAGCCATTGTGACTGAATCTCTTTCCACACTCTGAGCATTCAAAAGGTCTCTGCTTTGTGTGTATTCTTTGGTGAACCAGTAGCTGTGATCTGTATTTGAAGTACTTTCCACACTGAAAGCATTTACATGCCTTCATTATACTATGCTTTGGGAAGATTGCCTTACTTTTCCTTCCACGAAAAAACATCCTTCCATTCTCTGAGCAGATTAATAGCTTCTCACCTGAATGAATCCTTTGGTGTTGAAAAAGGTCTGACTTCTGCAAGAAGCTCTTGCCATCTGAGCAGCAAGAACGTTTCTCTCCTGCATGTGTTTTTTGATGTCTAAGGAGCTCTGCTCTGCAAAGAAAGCTCTTTCCACACCCAGAGCATCCATGAGTCTCCTTTCCTCTGTGCATATGCAAATGGATATCATATTGGGTTTGATCTGAGAAGTTCATGCCACACTCCAAACACTTATAAGCTTCCTCCGCCAGGGGGATTAGTTCACAGAAATCCCTCCCTTGCCCAGGAATGGGTTTACCCCCCTTCTCGACCATGGGACTTCCTGTCTGCTTCTTAGGTCTGCCTTGATTCTTGAAATTTCCTTGCAAATCTTCACTTTTGACTTTATCTGGCAATAGCTGATGCAGTTCTTCATCACCCTCATTCCACTGATCATCCCCTGTGGAATAAAAAGAGAGAGCCCATTAGCAGACACACAAGGAGGTCCCATCTTCCCTTGAAGTTCCATCCATGCTCAAAACATTGCAGTGGCTTTTTCCTGCTGTATATTGAAGTGTACACTAATAGACACTTGAAAAGGACATGAAAGGCTGCTGCATCAGAAAGGCTTGCTTTGCAGCCTAACAATTTATACAGCTCCTCACCTGAGTGAATTCTTTCATGTGAAGTAAGGGCTGCTTTCCGACTGAAGGTCTTTCTGCACTCCACGCATGCATATGGTTTTACTCCTGAGGCAATTTGCATCTTGGAAACATCACTCGTTTTCTTACTGAAAGTCTTTCCAAAGGCCACACATACATTTTCTTTTTCCCTGGAGTGGACTCTCTGGTTAGCACGGAGGTTTTTGTTCCTTCTTGTTTTGGTTGACCTTTCTTCATGGACTGGGATTTCACGGAAGCTCCCTCCTCTTTGGGATGGTATGGGCTTATTCCTCCTCTTGTCTGTGTGGCTGCCCTCCTGCCTCTGTGGTCCATCTCCATCCCCAACGTTTCCTTTGGAGTCTTCATTCTTGGCTTCTTCTGTAGAGAATGCCTGGAATCCCCCAAGCATCTCCTCTACACGTGCTGTTGGAAGAAAGAAAGAGGTCCAGTGAGTACCTATGTAACAAGCCAAGCCACCCATCAGGTACTGCTCACGAAGGGCTCTGCATTTCCTTTATCAGACCTTCTTCCTCTCCCAACTGAGCCACTGGTCACACCTTCTCCCCAGCCAGGCCCCCTCCAGATGAGCAGTTATTATATTCTGCCCTGCCCTGCCCTCCCCATACTCCCTATATGTACTTTAAAGAAAAAAAGTGGAGAAGCATCATTATCTACCAGTCACATTTGACTTGTCATGCAACTCTTGATTCTCTGCTACTGATGATTAAATAGAAGAGGAGCTTACGAATCACATTCTTTTCCTCTCCCCATAACAGGCACCTTGTGAGGTAGATGGGGCTGAGAGAGTTCTGAGAGAACTGTGACTGACACACAATCACCCAGCAGGCTTCAGGTGGAGGAGTGGGGAATCAAACCCAGTTCTCCAGATTAGAGTCCACTGCTCTCAACCACTACACCATGCTGGCTCTCCAGAAGTGACAATGATATCCAGTCCTGCAACTGCACAGAGGGTTTCTTTCCAGTTGTGATGAAAGCCATGAAGTGCTGGTTTTATGCCTCTTCTTGGGGGAGTGGGGAGAGAACTCAGGACTTCACCAAGTGAACTTCATCGTTCAAAGGGGATCCCCGCGGTTTTTGGAAAAAGTGTCAGTTGTTGGAAGAGCAGGAAAGGCCCAAAGGCAGCTGGGTGACAGCTGTAGGAAAGGGCCTTTGGCCTCTTCCAGCTTGGCTGTCCTTAAGTAACCCCCCACCCTTGCAGCCTTTTCCTGGAATATCCAATATTTAAGGATCCAGCAGCCCCTCAAAAGCCGCAGCTGAGCTCAGCCCTGGAAAGAGCTTCTGAGCCGCCCAGAGTTCAGGCCCCAGAAGGCCTCTCTCCATCCTCTCCCAGCAGGCTTTTTGATTTTACCAAACAAGGAGTTGCTGAGAAGTGAAGCAGCAACCTCCATGGCGATTCCTTGCTAATTCCCTGGACATATCCAAGAAGGATACTCAAAATGATACATTGCTTCTGTTCACTATTTGGATCCATGGTCAATCCCAATGGCAGCAATTTGCACGTGCGCCACCTGTGAAAAAGCCTTACCCAGAGATGCCACACTCCCATAGTTCTCCAGCATGACTTCCTTGTAAAGAGCTCTTTGGCCCGGATCCAGCAGGGCCCACTCTGCCTTGGTGAAATGCATGGCCACCTCCTCAAAGGAAACGGGAGACTGAAAAAAAAGCAGATTCCCTCGTCAGAGATCAAGCTAGGCAGAGATGGCACTCTGGGAGGGTGCAGGATGGAGAGCTTGGCGTGGATAAAAAAATGGAGCGTTCCGGGCTTCTTTCACTTGAACACCAGAGCAGCGACTGCAGAAATACCCCCCTCCCCAAGAAAGGATGGGGGACTCAGGTATCCCCTGCTCATCTCCCCTACCTGGACCAGAGGTGAAGCAACCACTTCCTCACCTCCACAAAGACAATGGCTTAGTAGCATCACTTCACTCCCTGCAAGAGACACAACGGAGGAAGAATTTTAGCCTAGACTTCCTTTTTCATTTACTTATTTGAATCCTTCTTCCCACATACCCATTTCCAGGGTGTTTGTGTTATTGTTTCCTTTTTGTGATGTCAAGTTACAGCTGACTTATGGCAACCCCATAAAGTTTTCATGGCACGAGACGTTCAGAGATGGTTTGCCATTGCCTGCCTCTGCGTCACGCCCCTGGTTTTCCTTGGAGGTTCCCCATCTGAATACTAATTAGGGACAACCCTGCTTAGCTTCTGAGATCTGACGAGACCAGGCTAGCCCGGGGCTACCCAGATCAGGGCATGTATTATGTACACACAAGAAAATGATTTTTCAGTAAATTTTGGGAGAGGCAGAAGAGAAGCGTCAATAAGCATGTAGACAGGAATGAGCCTGTGGATATTGTGTATTTGGATTTCCAAAAAGCTTTTGAGAAAGTCCCCCACCAAAGACTGCTAAGCAAACTTCATAGTCATGGGATAAGAGGACAAGACCTCTTATGGATTGAGAGCTGGCTGAAAAATAGGAAGCAGAGAGTAGGAATCAATGGTCAGTTCTCACAATGGCGGGATGTGAGCAGTGGGGTGCCTCAGGAATCTGTGTTGGGACCGGTGCTTTTCCACCTGTTCATCAATGACCTGGAGTTGGGCTTAAACAGTGAAGTAGCCAAGTTTGCAGATGACACCAAATTATTTAGGGTGGTTAAAACAAAATCGGACTGTGAGGAGCTCCAGAAGGATCTCTGCATACTGGAAGAATGGGCATTAAAATGGCAAATGAGATTCAATGTGAGTAAGTGTAAAGTGATGCATATTGGGGCAAAAAATCCCAACTTCACATATACACTGATGGGATCTGTGCTGGCAGCGACAGACCAAGAAAGGGATCTTGGGGTGGTAGTGGATAGCTCAATGAAAATGTCAACCCAGTGTGCGGCTGATGTAAAAAAGGCAAATTCCATGCTGGCCATAATTAGACGAGGAATTGAGGATAAAACTGCTGATATCATACTGCCCTTGTACAAATCTATAGTGAGACCACATTTGGAATATTGTGTACAGTTCTGGTCACCACACCTAAAAAAGGATATTACAGAGCTTGAGAAGGTGCAGAAAAGAGCAACCGAGATGATTAGGGTACTAGAGCAACTGTCCTATGGGGAGCGGTTCAGATGCTTAGGGCTGTTAAGACGCTTGGAAAGAAGGCGGCTGAGGGGAGACATGATAGAGGTCTATAAAATTATGCATGGTTTAGAAAGAGTGGACAGGGAGAAGTTTTTCTCCCTCTCCCATAATACTAGAACATGGGTTCATCTGCTAAAGCTGGAGGGTGAGAGATTCAAAACAGATAAAAGGAAGTATTTTTTCACACAACGCATAGTTAAATTGTGGAACTCCCTGCCCCAGGATGTGGTGATGGCTGCCAGCTTAGAGGGCTTTAAGAGGGGAGTGGACATATTCATGGCGGAGAGGGGTATTCATGGCTATTAGTTAGAATGGATACTAGTCATGCTGCATACCTGTTCTCTCTAGTATCAGAGGAGCATGCCTATTATTTTGGGTGCAATGGAACACAGGCAGGATGGTGCTGCTGCACTCGTCTTGTTTGTGGCTTCCTAGAGGCACCTAGTTGGCCACTGTGTGAACAGACTGCTGGACTTGATGGGCCTTGGTCTGATCCAGCATGGTCTTTCTTATGTACTTATGTTCTAAGCTCCAGATACCCATGAGCCTAGGGCTGATCTTAAATGCTGCTGACACTTTTCAGACTTTTGTGAGGCTTGAAGTTTGCCCTGTGAATGCTGCAGCTCAAAGACATGGCAGCAGTCCTGCTGGATCAGACCAAAGGCCCAGAAACACCATTCTCCTGATGAGTCTGGGCTGGTGGGAGAAAAAGAGGGGAGGGAAATGACATTGCACGACACCTCTAAGTCATCTCTGCCCAACAACCCAGACATGACTTTAGCACATAAGAAAACTCTAGGGTAAAATCAATGGGTCCCAGAACGTCTCGGTCCAGGGTTTAAGCTGAATGCAACATCAATGTGACATAATTCTGTCTTGGCCCTCCATGAATCTGTCTACTCCTCCTTCAAGTGAGTGACCATCACTACATCCTGTGGCACCGAGTCCTGAAAGCTCACATTGTGTTGTGTGCAGACCCATTTCCTTTTTCTACCCAGCAACTTCACCATGTGCCCCAATCCCATCCAGCCACAAAGCACCCTTACCATGTGAGAGGGCATCTTGGGAACCCTCCTGGGCCTCAGCCCGCTGCCCTTCCTCCGACAGAGCTCCTTCTGCCTCGGAAAACTTCACTTCCATCTTCAGGGATGGTCCCCACATCTGAAAGAACATCAAGGGAGACAGGTAAAGTAAGATTCTTCACCCCTGCATCGACTAACAGAGCTGTTTCAAGCACAGGGGCCAGAATCAGCGTTGGTTGTTTTCCCAGCCGAGTGAATTCTCTAGAGGTATCACAATATCTGGCACAGAAGCCCTATGATATAAAGTCAGTGCTAGAAGGGAGAGAAGGAAACCCCCTCACCTGCTCTGCCTGCCTCTTCTCTTCTGCCTGACTCAGGAGGAAACCTTCGGCCAGGGCCACTGCCTGGGAACTGGTCTTCGGCCCGCATCCTCTGACCCAGCACTGCATTTCCTGGGGCAGGATGGTCAGGAACTGCTCCAGGATCACCAGGTCCAGCATCTGCTTCTTTGAGTGCCTCTCCGGCTTCAGCCAGTGGTTGCAAAGTCCATGAAGCTGGCTGCAAACTGCTCGGGGCCCATCGGTTTCATGGTAAAGGAACTGCCGGAAGCATCGGCTATGGACATCTGCTGTCCTTGTTTCCTGAGCCAGGTTCTCTGGCACAGCTCTTTCCCAGAATTCAACACCACTCGCTGCTTGGACGGGATGGGTACCTTCCCGTGATCTCTTGCCGATTCCAGCTCCTTCTGTGTCCTCCGGTTCCATCTCCTTCCCTTTTTCTTGTGTTGCCTCGGATTGTGGAAAGAGGCCCTTACTCTTGTGGCTATGAAGAGGGAGAGAAAAAGATATCAAAAAGGCAGGACGAGACCAAAAGAAAGCACACCTACCTCAATTTTCCTCCTTCTCATGAGGTACCTTAGGATTGCCCCAGTGGATCAGAAGGAGCTTCATTGTCATAGTGTGTTGATCAGGATTAATGTCATGGTGCTAGATTGCATATCAGGCTTTTTCATGAGACACTTGTTTGGAGGCGGAGGAGGAGATCTGGGTTTTTTTTTACCCCCCCCTTTTTTTTTACTATTGAGGAGTCTCAAAATGGTTTACAGTCGCCTTCCCTTCCTACCCCCCAATAGGCATCTTGTGAGGTAGGTGAGGCTGAGAGAGTTCAGAGAGAAAGGAGATTAGCCTAAGAACATCCAGGATTCACGTAGAGGAGTGGGGAATCAAACCCAATTCACCAGAGTCATCCACTCCTAACCACTATACCACACTGGCTCTCAGGAAAGTAAACATCTGTTGTGGAAGCTATGAGCTTGGCCTTCCACATCTGTCTACAGCAGGGGTGTCAAACATAAGGCCCGGGGGGGGGATTTGGCCCCTTGAGAGCTCTTATCCGGCCCACGAACCAGTCGAGGCAGACACCCCCCAGCTCCAAGGTGTCAAAAATCAAAGACTGTTAAATAAAAGAAAATACTGGAAGAGTGTTATAGTGTTAAGCATGTTTGTATTTTAAGTTAAAAATATCATTAATTGACTTTGCCTGTGTCTTATATAAAAGTTTGTATCTCTGGTATCTTGCATTAAATTTTATGGTACACATGGCCCGGCCCGACAAAGAGACATTTATGAGGGGACATGATAACCATCTTCAAGTACTTGAAGGGCTATCATATAGAGGAGGGTGCCAAGTTGTTTTCTGTTGCCCCAGAAGGTCGGACCAGAACCAACAGGTTGAAATTAAATCAAAAGAGTTTCCATCGAGACATTAGGAAGAAATTTCTAACAGAGCGGTTCCTCAGTGGAACAGGCTTCCTCGGGAGGTGGTAAGCTCTCCTTTATGGAGGTTTTTAAGCAGAGACTGGATGGCCATCTGTCAGCAATGCTGATTCTATGACCTTAGGCAGTTCATGAGAGGGAGGGCATCTTGGCCATCTTCTGGGCATGGAGTAGGGGTCACTGTGTGTGTGTGTGTGTGGGGGGGAAAGGTAGTTGTGAATTTCCTGCATTGTGCAGGGGGTTGGACTAGATGACCCTGGTGATCCCTTCCAACGCTATGATTCTATGATTCTATGTCATATCTGGCCCTCATAACAAACGACTTCGATGCCCCTGATCTAGAGGCAACTGTAGCCCGGGACAAAAGGACTGGTGACGGCTTAACCATGGCTGATCTCTCCTCCATCGGCTTGAAGCAACAGGCAATAGCTCTGTCTAGCAGAGGATTGGGGGCAGAGGTGTGCCTGACCTCTCCAGGGGAGAGCAAAAAGGCTGCTGGCATGAAGAGGAGCAGGAGGAAGCAGTGAACACCCAGGAAAACGGCACATGGCCAGAAGGGGGGAGAACCAGCCAAAATGCACAGCATGTGGGGCAGCCAGTCAGCATGTCTGATTTACGCCCTGTGATCCCTTCTTTCTGGGCCTCCTGATGACCACCATGGCTGAGAATTTATTTTTCTTTACAAAATTCAGAGCCTGGCTTTCTGCCCCCACAACGGCCACCCATTCAGCTAACAAATTAAATCATGCATTTTTCAGTTTCCCTTATCTCTAGTCTGCTTTGCTCCCTGGGAGTCAAAATGGATTGCAGCAAGTAAGTCCATACAATCAACAGAACGGGACGTTCAAGAAACCAGTAAACAGGGTTTGGGTTGTAGAACCAGAAGCAAAGCATAAATGTTAACACGACACAGCAAATGAGGCAAAATTGCAGCGTAGGATCCGACTTACAGCAAGCTAATCACAGTAGTATAGAACAGAATTGCTATCGATTTGTCCAAGTAACTTTGTGAATGGTTTTGTAGACTGCCACCTTACTGCGGAAAGCCAGAAGAGTGGGTGTCTTCCTGACCTCAGGCAGGCCGATCTTCATTGTGGGGGGTGGGGGTGGGCACAACAGAGAAGGCACGTGCACTGGCAGTTGTTGAATTTGCTCATTTGCAGGTTGGCACATGTAGAAGGCCCTGCTCAGGTGAGGGAAGCTGTCGTGGAGGAATATAGGGGGAGAGACGGTCACGCAGATATCAGGGTCCAAGAACCATGAACGGTTTCCTATGCGATAGCCAATACTTTTAATTGAGCCTGGGGGGGGGGTGTCTGGGAATAATATGCAGGTTCCATCCTGCTGCTGATAATAGTCAAACTCCATAATGTTCAGTGCATTACAGCAGTCTAGTCTCAATGTCACCACAGCATGGATCCAGGGGCCAGACCAGAAGTATCAAGGTAAAGGGGCCATTTTTCCAGCGAGGCTGTGGAAAAAAGCTTTGTTTTGCAACTGCATTAACTTGCTCTTATAGCAATAATGCTGGGACCAGTATAACCCTGAGGCTGTTAACTGTGCAAGCAGGGCATATCCTTCCAGACCTCCACCTTCCCAAGCAGCATTTCTTCTATCTTTCCAGGACTTAGATTCAATTGGTTCATACTTGGCTAGTAAACCACAGACACCAGGCAGCAATTTAGGATCTCTACTGCATCTCTACTGAACCTACAGTTTTAGAAAGTGAAGTGAAAGCTGCATTGAGAGCAATCAGGAGAAACAAATCACCAGGAGCAGATGGGATATCAATAGAGCTATTCCAAGCCACAGAAACGGAGTCCATCAAAATCTTGACAAGAATATGCCAACAGATATGGAAAACAAAACAATGGCCCACAGACTGGAAACAATCCATTTACATTCCAATTCCCAAGAAAGGAGACATCAAAGATTGCAACAACTATCGGACCATAGCATTAATTTCTCATGCAAGTAAAGTGATGCTCAAAATCTTACAGCAAAGGCTGTTACCATATATGGAATGAGAAATGCCTGATGTTCAAGTTGGTTTCAGAAAAGGAAGAGGCACTAGAGATCATATTGCAAATATACGCTGGTTACTGGAGCGTACGAGAGAATTTCAGAAGAAAATCAGCTTGTGTTTCATAGATTACAGCAAAGCTTTTGACTGTGTGGATCATGAAAAGCTATGGCTGGTTTTAAAGGAAATGGGTGTGCCACTACATCAGATCGTTTTGATGCACAACCTGTACTCTGGACAAGAGGCCACAGTTAGAACAGAATATGGAGAAACGGAATGGTTTCCAATTGGCAAAGGTGTCAGACAAGGATGTATTTTATCTCCCTATCTCTTCAATCTATATGCAGAACATATAATTAGGAAAGCAGGATTAGATTTAGATGAATGTGGAGTGAAAACTGGAGGGAGGAACATTAATAATTTGAGATATGCTGATGACACTACATTATTGGCAGAAAATAGTGAAGATTTGAAACAACTACTGCTGAAAGTTAAAAGAGAAAGTGCCAAAGCAGGACTACAGCTGAACATCAAGAAAACAAAAGTATTGACTACAGGAGAATTACACAACTTTAAGGCTGACAATGAGGAAATTGAAATTGTTCAAGACTTTCTATTCCTTGGCTCCACCATCAACCAAAAGGGAGACTGCAGCCAAGAAATTAGAAGGAGATTGAGACTGGGAAGGGCAGCCATGAAGGAGCTAGAAAAGATTTTGAAGTGTAAGGATGTGACTCTGGCCACCAAGACTAGATTAATTCATGCCATCGTATTCCCTATTACTATGTATGGGTGTGAAAGCTGGACAGTGAGGAAAGCTGATAGGAAGAAAATAGATTCCTTTGAAATGTGGTGTTGGAGGAGAGTGTTACGGATTCCGTGGACTGCCAAAAAAACAAATCAGTGGGTTATAGAACAAATCAAGCCTGAACTGACCCTAGAAGCTAAAATGACTAAACTGAGGCTGTCGTATTTTGGTCACGTCATGAGACGACAAGAGTCACTGGAAAAGACCGTCATGATAGGAAAAGTTGAGGGCAGCAGGAAAAGAGGAAGACCCAACAAGAGATGGATTGACTCAATAAAGGAAGCCACAGCCTTCAATTTGCAAGATCTGAGCAAGGCTGTCAAAGATAGGACATTTTGGAGGACTTTCATTCTTAGGGTCGCCATGAGTCGGAAGCGACTTGACGGCACTTAACACACACACACACTGCATCACCAGGAGAGTTGGGGAAGGATGCACAGAAATGGGTCTCCTCAGCACATTGATGACAACCAACCCCAAACTATTTTTTTTATAAATTTTTTATTGCTTTTTTATAATGGTTAGCAATTGTGTTGTATACTACTGTGTATGTGTGTGTTAAGTGCCGTCAAGTCGCTTCCGACTCATGGCGTCTCTATGAATGAAAGTCCTCCAAAATGTCCTATCTTTGACAGCCTTGCTCAGATCTTGTAAACTGAAGGCTGTGGCTTCCTTTATTGAGTCAATCCATCTCTTGTTGGGTCTTCCTCTTTTCCTGCTGCCCTCAACTTTTCCTAGCATGACTGTCTTTTCCAGTGACTCTTGTCGTCTCATGACGTGACCAAAATACGACAGCCTCAGTTAGCTTCTAGGGTCAGTTCAGGCTTGATTTGATCTTTCACCCACTGATTAGTTTTTTTTGGCAGTCCACGGAATCTGTGTATAGCTTGCTGTAAGTCGGATCCTACGTTGCAATTTTGCCTCATGTGCTGTGTCGTGTTAACATTTATGCTTTGCTTCTTTAGATTTCTGGTTGGTTCTACAACCCAAACCCTGTTTACTGGTTTCTTGAACGTCCCATTCTGTTTATTGTATAGACTCACTTGCTGCAATCCATTTTGACTCCCAGGGAGCAAAGCAGACTAGAGATAAGGGAAACTGAAAAATGCATGGTTTAATTTGTTAGCTGAATGGGTGGCCGTTGTGGGGGCAGAAAGCCAGGCTCTGAATTTTAAAAGAAAAATAAATTCTCAGCCATGGTAGTCGTCAGGAGGCCCAGAAAGAAGGGATCACAGGGCGTGAATCAGACATGCTGACTGGCTGCCCCATATGCTGTGCATTTTGGCTGGTTCTCCCCCCTCCTGGCCATGTGCCGTTTTCCTGGGTGTTCACTGCTTCCTCCTGCTCCTCTTCATCCCAGCAGCCTTTCTGCTCTCCCCTGGAGAGGTCAGGCGCACCTCTGCCCCGACCCTCTGCTGGACAGAGCTATTGCCTGTTGCTTCAAGCCGATGGAGGAGAGATCAGCCATGGTTAAGCCGTCACCAGTCCTTTTGTCCCAGGCTACAGTTGCCTCTAGATCAGGGGTATCGAACTCGTTTGTTATGAGGGCCAGATATGACATAGAATCATAGAATCATAGCGTTGGAAATGACCACCAGGGTCATCTAGTCCAACCCCCTGCACAATGCAGGAAATTCACAACTACCTTTCCCCCACATACACACACCCAGTGACCCCTACTCCATGCCCAGAAGATGGCCAAGATGCCTTCCCTCTCATGAACTGCCTAAGGTCATAGAATCAGCATTGCTGACAGATGGCCATCCAGTCTCTGCTTAAAAACCTCCATAAAGGAGAGCTTACCACCTCCCGAGGAAGCCTGTTCCACTGAGGAACCGCTCTAACTGTTAGAAATTTCTTCCTAATGTCTCGATGGAAACTCTTTTGATTTAATTTCAACCTGTTGGTTCTGGTCCGACCTTCTGGGGCAACAGAAAACAACTTGGCACCCTCTTCTATATGATAGCCCTTCAAGTATTTGAAGATGGTTATCATGTCCCCTCATAAATGTTTCTTTGTCGGGCCGGGCCATGTGTACCATAAAATTTAATGCAAGATACCAGAGATACAAACTTTTATATAAGACACAGGCAAAGCCAATTAATGATTTTATTTTTTACTTAAAATAGAAACTTGCTTAACACTATAACACTCTTCCAGTATTTTCTTTTATTTAACAGTCTTTGATTTTTGACACCTTGGAGCTGGGGGAGGGGGTTGTCTGCCTTGACTGGTTCGTGGGCCGGATAAGAGCTCTCAAGGGGCCAAATCCAGCCCCTGTGCTTTATGTTTGACACCCCTGCTCTAGACAGACTGATCCCCAGATGTGGAAGGCCAAGATCATCTAGATATTAGGAAGAAATTTCTAACAGAGCGGTTCCTCAGTGGAACAGGCCTCCTGACGACCACCATGGCTGAGAATTTATTTTTCTTTACAAAATTCAGAGCCTGGCTTTTTGCCCCCACAAGGGTCACACATTCAGCTAACAAATTAAACCATGCATTTTTCAGTTTCCTTTATCTCTAGTCTGCTTTGCTCCCTGGGAGTCAAAATGGATTGCAGCAAGTGAGTCCATACAATCAACAGACGGGATTGCTATCGATTTGTCCAAGTAACTTTGTGAATGGTTTTGTAGACTGCCACCCTACTGTGGAAAGCCAGGAGAGTGGGTGTCTTCCTGACCTCCTCAGGCAGGCCAATCCACATTGGGGGGGGGGCACAACAGAGAAGGCACGTGCACTGGCAGTTGTTGAATTTGCTCATTTGCAGGTTGGCACCTGTAGAAGGCCCTGCTCAGGTGAGGGAAGCTGTCATGGCGGAATATAGGGGGAGAGACGGTCATGCAGATATCAGGGTCCAAGTACCACGAACGGCTTTCTATGCGATAGCCAATACTTTTAATTGAGCCTGGGGGGTCTGGGAATAATACGCAGGTTCCATCCTGCTGCCGATAACAGTCGAACTCCATCATGTTCAGTGCATTACAGCAGTCTAGTCTCTATGTCACCACAGCATGGACCCAGGGGCCAGACCAGAAGTATCAAGGTAAGGGGCCATTTTTCCAGCGAGGCTGTGGTGGAAGAAAGACTTTTTTTGCAACTGCATTAACTCGCCCCTCTAGCAATAATGCAGTGTCCAGTATAACCCTGAGGCTGTTGACTGTGCCAGCAAGGGTCAGCTGAATCCCAACAACAGCTAAGGGCATAATATCCTTCCAGGCCTCCACCTTCCCAAGCAGCATTTCGTCTATCTTTCCAGGACTTAGATTCAGTTGGTTCATATTTGGCTATTAAACCACAGACACCAGGCCGCAATTTAGGATCTCTGCTGCATCACCAGGAGAGTTGGGGAAGGATGCATAGAAATGGGTCTCCTCAGCACATTGATGACAACCAACCCCAAACTATGAAGGAGTTGACCTAAGGGCTTTACATTAAGATTGACAAGCATGGGGGTCAGGATTGGGCCCTCTGGGACCTCCGCAGGATGGATAGAAGAAGAGAAGGATTTTATACCCTGCTTTTCTCTGCCTTAAGGAGACCCAACGGGATTCACCATCCCTTCCTCTCCCCACAACAGGCATCTTGTGAGGTTGGTGGGGCTGAGAGAGGTCATTTAGCACCCTTCCTGTGGAGGAGAGAGGAATCAACCCCGGTACACCACTCTTGACCACTACACCATGCTGTGGCAGGTCCCACGCTGTTGATCACTGGTCTCCAACGGCAATTCTTTGGTTCTGGTCCAGGAGGAGTGGTTTGACCCTGTCCAACGTACAACCCCCGATGCCTCCTCCTGCCTGCCAGCACCTCAACCTGATGGGGCAGTCCACTGTGCTAAAGGCAGCAGATCCATCCAGGAGCAGGAGGCCTGACCTTTGGCTACTTTGAGACGGAGGGCGTCAACTCAACCCAGCAGAGCCCACCTCCCTCCTGTAGCCCCGTCTGAAAACAGACTGCAAAGGGTCTGGAGCAGAGCAGTTCTCCGAGAAGACCTGGAGTCCCGTCGGCTACTCCTCCTTCTACCAGGTTGCCCAGGACGGGCAGCTCAGAGACCGGGCGACAATTGGCACCACCCTTTTTCTATTTGTGTGCAAAGTGCCATCAAGTGACAAGCTGCTGATGGCGACCCAGCAGCAGGGTTTTCAATGCAAGGGACTAAGCGAGGGGGTCTGCCGTCGCCTGCCTCTGCACAGAGACCCTGGGGCTTCCTGGGAGGGTCTCCCGTCCAATTGCTAACCAGGGCCGACCCTGCTGAGCGCTTCTGGGCTCCCCGGAGGCCATCCGGGGCCACCCAGGCCGGGGCTCCATGCTTTCTGCAGGGGTGGGTTTCTTTAGTAGCGGAGGGGGGACATTTGGAAACGATTTAAAACTGATCCCCCTTCGAGAAGACTCGTGAGAGCAGCGTTTCTCTCTTGCAAGGCTGGAAAGCTTATTCCCCACTCACCCCCCTGCAGTGACTTACTCGTGAGTAGACCGTCGCAGGATCCGGCTGCAAGGCTGCTGCCCGCTGATGCATCTCTGAAGCCCCTCGTGGTCTCCTTTGCAATTGGGTAACAAAGCCTCCCCTTCCTCTTTGCCTCCCCCGCCCCCCTTGCTCGACAGCTCGGTCGGTTTAACCCCTTCGGTGCTGCAGGCGAGGGAGAAAAGGGGCTCCCTGCTCTTTGCAATGAGGATCCATGGACAGAGCCCGGTGGTGGGAGCGGATTCCGGCCAGGCTGCAGCTCTGAGACGCCCCGTGCAGCTCAGTGGGACTCCTCGGGAGTAACTCCACACAGGGTGGCGCTTCTGGGCTTTCCCAGGCCATCTCTGAGAATGGCACGGCTGAGTTGGGGGAAAAAGAAAATTAAACCTTCCTCGGGCGTATTCAGTGGGGCTGATCTCCCAGCCAAGTGGCTTTAGGACTGCATTGGAAATCTGCGTTCCTGTAACATGTCCCCTGCTCCTCAAATCAAAGCTTACCCCACTCACTCCCCTGCAATGACTTACTTGTGAGTAGACCGTCCCAGGATCCGGCTGCAAGGATTTCGCCTACTGATGCATCTCTGAAGCCCCTCGAGGTCTCCTTTGCAATTCGGTAGCAGAGCCCTCCCCCCTCCCCCGGAAATGGAGCCCGTCCGTCCCAGAACTTAAGCTGCTAGATCTCATTGAGGAGTCCACTTCTTCGGCTTGATTCCAGCATTCCCCAGGACATCTGGGTCTGACTCTCTGCTGCCACCACCTGGCCAAGAGCGAGAGGTGCATCTGTCTGGTGCTAGCCTGGTCTCCAGAGGCTGTACTGCAGGACTGACTGACTGAGGGGTGGGGCTCTTGCAGTTGCCATGGTCCATCATCATCATCATTCCTTTCTTGGCATAAAAAAATGCAATACAAAAGATTACAAAAGGAATGGAAATATTAAAAGGTGCCCTTTGTAGTAAGACAGTTAAAAGACAGTTACATCGCGTAACACTGTTTGTTGATGCTGCCGTCTAATTAACTGTTTGACGGGCTTTTAAAACAAGCTCTAAAAACAGTGCCACCATCTCCTATATTTGAGGCGAACAATTGTTCAATAAATAGGAAACATTAAGAGAATCTGAGACATTGTCTATTCACCAACAGGGAGCTTAATCAAAAAGGGCAAGAGTCCAGTAGCACCTTAAAGACTAACAAAAATATTTTCTGGTAGGGTGTGAGCTTTCGTGAGCCACAGCTCACTTCTTCAGATAGCTTAAGGGAGCTTAATTAAGGGAGCTTAATCGTTCATTGCGAGATTCTGTGTGAAAACTACAATACAATCGAACCTGAGCAACTGTTTTGTTACAATTGTTGTCACAAGGGCAAGGCCTGTCAGAGGGATTTTCTGAAATCTGCCTTCGAGTAGCGCAGATGGCAAAACATTAAATCTGGCCAGACAAATGACTCTGAGATGGATCACACAGGGGGGACCACCTCTCTACCCCGCCCAGACCACGGGGGCGGGAGGGGTGCTGGGCAGACATACGCCTGCCACCAGGACTGGCGCCCGCTGATGTAGGGGGCAAGGTTCGGACCACCTTGGTGGCCCAAGGACCCGCTGCCGTGATCTGACCTCCCCCTGCCATTCTGCCAGGCCTCGAGCGATCCTCTTTGGTCCCCCAACCCTGCTTCCATTCTGTCCACATGGAGGACATGTGTGTGTAAAGTGCCGACAAGTCGCAGCCGACTTAAGCAACCCCTTTTTGGGGGTTTTCATGGCAAGAGACTAGCAGAGGTGGTTTGCCAGTGCCTTCCTCTGCACAGCAACCCTGGTCTTCCTTGGTGGTCTCCCATCCAAATACTAACCAGGGCTGACCCTGCTTAGCTTCTGAGATCTGACGAGATCAGGCTAGCCTGGGCCATCCAGGTCAGGTCCCACATTGAGGATACCAGAGACAAAATCTGTGTAAACCCATGCTTTATTGTGAGGGGAGAGAAAGGGTGTAGGCCCCTTGGAGGGAGGGGGGCTGACTCTGTGGGTGGGCGGGGGGGCAGTTGCCGGCCTTGTGCCCTGCTTGGCTGGCATGTCTTTGGCGCCCATCAATGCATCTCCGAGTTCTGCTTGTTGAAGTCACAGCCCCGAGATTGATCTCTGTGGGTCAGTTCTCAGAAGTAGGGTGCTAATGACACTCGATTTGTAGGCAAATTGTGAGACTCCTTTCTAAGGGAACCCAAGTGTGTTGGCACTCTGTTCGCATGCTATTCATCCAGGACCACACCCATACCTCTGGACTCGATTTCCAGCCAACTGTTATGACTAGTCTACAGCTTTTAATGCAAGAACGTGTTTGTGCAAACAATCCAAATAGAGTAGGAAATGGTGCTTCTTGGAGAGCCGGCGTGGTGTAGTGGTTAAGAGCAGTGGACTCTGATCTGGAGAACCAGGTTTGATTCCCCACTCCTCCACATGAGCGGGGGAGGCTGATCTGGTAAACTGGATTTGTTTCCCCACTCCTACACACGAAGCCAGTTGGGTGACATGGGGCTAGTTGCACTCTCTCAGCCTCACCTACCTTACAGGGTGTCTGTTGTGGGGAGGGGATGGGAAGGAGATTGTAAGCCGGTTTGATTCTGCCTTAAGTGGTAGAGAAATTCAACATATAAAAAACCAACTCACGAAAGCTCATACCCTGCCAGAAAATATTTTTGTTAGTCTTTAAGGTGCTACTGGACTCTTGCTCTTCTTGTTGTTGTTCCTATTAAATCCTACACTTTTCAAAGCTTTTTTCCACAGGCTATTTCAGGCTCAAAAAGCTGTTTTTCATTCTTCAGCAGTGGAAAATATAAAACATTAAAATTAAGAAAAATTGTCAGGAGAAACATATTGTCTGCCAGATGAGGGCACTGCAGGATTGTTTTTCAAAACCCATCAGCAGAAAAGGTGAATTTCCACGGGGCAAACTGTTCTTAGGTCATTTCAGAGGATAGACATGTGGGTTCTTCAGTAAAACAGCAAGATTTGGGGCCAGGTTTCTGGTTGGACTCTTAAGGGGCTGCTGGATTGCAATCTTGCTGCTTGTCTCTCCTTCCACAATGACAGGTTTTTGGAGCCTCCACATGATCTCATTCCCAAACCATGCACATTCTGTGCCTCCTCTTCCATTTTACTGGGTTGTGGGAGAGAAAACACACTTTTGCAGGCCGTGGCTACACTGGGGCCATTTTTTTTGCCTCCCCCCACCCCGCAGCTGGCATTCTGCCCCTGCCCACTGTGTGTGTGTGTGTGTGTGTGTGTGTGTGTGTGTGTGTGTGTGTGTAAAGTGCCGTCAAGTAGCAGCCAGACTTATGGCGACCCCCTTTTGGGGGTTTTCATGGCAAGAGACTAACAGAGGTGGTTTGCCAGTGCCTTCCTCTGCACAGCAACCCTGGTATTCCTTGGTGGTCTCCCATCCAAATACTAACCAGGGCTGACCCTGCTTAGCTTCTGAGATCTGACGAGATCAGGCTAGCCTGGGCCATCCAGGTCAGGGCCCCCACCCACTACACTGTTTTAAAAAGCATCACTCAAGGAAATGTTACTATGATTTAATGTTAGTAGTTGACTATCAATATTAACTACACTATCAGGATATGACTGTTATGGAGTTTGGAAATGTTTCAAAACAGGCTAAGCAGGCACCCATTAAGTATCACGGGCACATGCAATTTACTTAACTGTCCCAGAACTTAAGCTGCTAGATCTCACTGAGGAGTCCACTTCTTCGGCTTGATTCCAGTATTCCCCAGATCTGGGACTGACTGTATGCTGCCACCACCTGGCCAAGAGTAAGAGGTGTGTCTGTCTCATGGTAGCCTGGTCTCCAGAGGCTCTACTGCAGGCCTTTAAGAAACTTTTCCCAGTTTAAAAAACACTCACCCCTCCCAAACCACCATGGAAGCAGAGAATCCTTGGGAATCAAACTGGTTAGAACTCAGCAACTCCTGCCTCTCTCTCTCGGATACCTTGGTAAGCTTGAACCAAGTGCTTGTTAAGACCCTAACACATTCACACCCATTTCAGAACCAGGAAAAAAAACTAGTGATATAAACAGTCACTGGAAATGCATAAAGTGGAGAGCAAAAAAATATACAAAACTGAGCAAGGGGAAGAAAATCGGGAGGTAAAGGGTATCCTCTCTGCCTAGATCTAAAAGTATCCCTGTCATGTGAAATGGTTTCCTACTCAGGCTCTGTTCACATCTTTTAAGCTCTCTGATAGCTGTTGAAGGCTTTCACGGTCAGAGTTCATTGGTTCTTGTAGGTTATCCGGGCTGTGTGACCGTGGTCTTGATATTTTCTTTCCTGATGTTTCGCCAGCAGCTGTGGCAGGCATCTTCAGAGAAGTAACACTGAAGGACAGTGTCTCTCAGTGTCAAGTGTGTAGGAAGAGTAATATATAGTCAGATGTGCTGAGGGTTATTAATATTAACATACCACACCCTCATTAGCACAGTATCTTGATACTTACAGGACAATGATTAGCACATTACCTTTTATACTTTTTGCAGGACAATGATTCAGCTCAACCCCCCCCTTTCTGATTATATATTACTCTTCCTACACACTTGACACTGAGAGACACTGTCCTGCAGTGTTACTCCTCTGAAGATGCCTGCCACAGCTGCTGGCGAAACATCAGGAAAGAAAATATCAAGACCACGGTCACACAGCCCGGATAACCTACAAGAACCAATCTCTGATAGCTATTCTCTCTAATAGCTGCTGATTGGCCTATCTTCTGTGATTTCTATAAAACCCCTTTAAAGCCATTTCAAGCAGTGACTGTCACATCTTGGGGCACTGAAATTATACATTAAGTATAAATGAAGATTTACTCCAAACCTCTCTGCTTGTAAGTAACTCCAAGCACCACGGAGAGGTTTAACCCTTGTTTTTATGAAAACTCCTGTTTTCAGCTCTCCTTTGCGCTTCTGAATCGCTGCAGTCTGCTGATTAAAATGTCAAGAGTACTTTCGAAAGGACCACACTTCCCCCCTCCCACTCCCTTTTTTGCTATGTGTTCTTTTTCATCTTTGGGAGTGTTCTAAAATTTGAGCTATAGAACCACAGCGTTATAGCAGTCCAGTGCTGTAATGGCACTATTAACATGCCTGCAGCTGTCATTTGGTGGAAACAAGAGGTCATTTTGGAGGTCATTAATTTGTATGGTCACCATGAGTCAGAAGCAACTTGATGGCACTTACACACACACACGGGCCATGGGGTTGTTAAATAAGTGTTGAAAATGTGCCCTTGGACATTTTTGGTTTTAAATGAAACTGTTTTTAAGTATTAAAGTACGATGCCTTGAACTGCAAGGAAAAGCAGGACATAAAACTTCATAAAACAAACGAATACATATATACGTTAGCCTGAGATTTCCACACTTATTGTCCACATTTCCGCTAAGAATGCCCCTCACACACATTGAATCCTTACAATTATCTTGTCTAAAGGGCATCCAAAGGTCTTCCAGGTCTTGTGTGGATTTTTCAAAAGATTTTATTTCTTTTCACAAACAACAAAACATTGAGTGGTTATTATATCACCAAATGGCATCAAAATTGAGAAATCAAATAAGAAAAGGTGGACAATTAAGAAAGATGACTTTTGAACAACTAACCACTGGAGATTCAAGGCATTTATTAGGAATAACTTATAAACTGTTAATTCAATATGATACTGAAACAGAGCAAGCAAAAGATTGCATGATAAAATGGATGCAAAAATTTGAAGGGAGCATACACATGAATCAGTGGGAGACTAAAGAAAATAAGGTTACAGAATGTCAAATATTGAGAGAGAATTGGTAAACATATTTTTCAGGTGGTATATCACACCTAAAAACATAGAAAACTAACAAAGATTTTAATGGGAAGTGTTGGAAATGTCAGAATACAGATCATATGTGGAGGACATGTAAAAAGGTAAGAAAGAAATGGATAATGATATATGATGAAATGCAAAAGATACTAAAACTAAAAGTTTGTGCTGGATCCGAAAAATATGCTATTAAATATTGTGCCAAGCAACAGCCAAAACTGCACAGCGAACTATTCAAGTACTTGGTGATGGCAGCAAGAGTAATATATGAGGAAAACTGAAAGCAGATAAAAACCCAAATTTGTCTGAATGCAGGAATAAGCTAACAGAATATGCAACTATGGCAAAACTAACATCTATTATACATAGACCAATTTCAGAATGTCAGCAAAACTGATTTTTTTTTAAATTTAAAGGTAAAAATTATGAACAGAATTAATTCAAAGCAGATTAAGAATTAATAATACAATACATTTAAATAAATATATAACCAGATAGGAAGACATATGGAGAACTGTAATACAAAGAAGTTAATTATTAAAATGTAATTACAAACAAAACTGAAGTAAGCTCCATATAAATTGTAATACAATAACAGTTTATTTTCAAATGTTTATATGTTTTGTTTGATTTGTGGCTAGTGTAGATTTGATCCCAGATCCACGCAGTCATAAGTCAACACTCTAGCTCTTGAACTAAACTGACCCCCGTCATGAAAGTGGGCGAAGTGGGTCAGGTTCTAACCTGGGGATCAATGGTGGCACGAGGTGCCCATGTCAAGCGATGGCAAGAGGATTTCTTTATTACAGCTTTAATAAGAGAAAAGCTCTTTACCCAGGCTAAACAGTTACACGGTCTCTCCTTGTGTGGGATCTTGAATGCTCTTGGAGATAGCCACTCCAACTGAAAATCGTTCCACACTCTGAGCATCCTCCCTTGTATGGGATATTAGATGCTTTTGAAGAGCACCACTCCGACTGAATCCCTTTCCACACTCTGAGCATTTAAAAGGCTTCTCCCCTGTGTGGGTTATTAGATGCCGTTTCAGATGGCCACTGCGACTGAATCTCTTTTCACACTCTGAACATTTAAAAGGCTTCTCCCCTGTGTGTGTTCTTAGATGCTCTTGAAGACTGCCATTCTGACTGAATCTCTTGGCACACTCTGGGCATTCAAAAGGTTTATCGTTTGTGTGGGTTCTTAGATGGCCTGCAAGATGGCTACTCTGACTAAATCTCTTTCCACACTTTGTGCATTCAAAAGGTTTCTCTCCTGTGTGGGCTCTTAGATGCTTTTGAAGATTGCCATTTTGACTAAATCTCTTTCCGCACTGGGAGCATTCAAAAGGCTTCTCTCCTGTGTGGGTTCTTAGATGCTCTTGAAGATTGGCACTCCGACTGAATCTCTTTCCACAAACTGCGCAATCAAAAGGCTTCTCCCCTGTGTGGGATCTTATATGCTCTGCAAGATGGCTGCTCTGACTGAATCTCTTTTCACACAAGGAGCATTCAAAAGGCTTCTCCCCTGTGTGGGTTCTTAAATGCTCTTGAAGACTGCCACTCTGACTGAATCTCTTGCCACACTGTGAGCATTCAAAAGGCTTCTCCCCTGTGTGGGATCTTATATGCCGTTGAAGAGAGCCACTGTGATTGAATCTCTTTCCACACTCTAAGCATTCTAAAGGTTTCTCTTCTGTGTGGCTTCTTAGGTGCCGTTGAAGACTGCCACTGCAAATGAATCTCTTTCCACACTCTGAGCATCCAAAGGGTTTCTCCTCTGTGTGGGTTCTTAGAAGCTGGGCAAGAATGCTACTGCTACTGAATCCACATTCTGAATGTTCAAAAGGTTTATCCTTTGTGTGGGTTTTTAGATGCTCTTGAAGACTGCCACTCTGACTGAATCTCTTTCCACACTCTGAGCATTGAAAAGGTTTCTCTCTTGCGTGGATTCTTTGGTGCACAAAGAGTTGTGATCTGTATTTGAAGTACTTTCCACACTGAAAGCATTTAGGTGCCCTCGCTAAACTATGCTTTAGAAAAACTGCATTACTTTTTCTTCCATGAGAGAACACCCTTCCATTCTCCGAGATGAATAAGAGCTTTTCTTCTGAATGAATCTTTTGGTGTTGAAAAAGGTCTGATTCCTGTGAGAAGTTCTTGTCACAGTCCAACAAGTTATAAGGTTTCTCTCCTGCATGTGTTCTTTGATGACTATGGAGGTCAGCTCTGCAAAGGAAGCTCTTTTCACACTCCAAGCATTGATGAGTCTTCTTTCCTCTGTGCATTTGTAAATGGACATCATATTGGTTTTGATCTGAGAAGTTCATTCCACACTCCAAAAACTTATATGCTTCCTCCTCCACCATGGGGATTAGTTCACAGAAATCATGCTCTTGGCCAGGAATGGGTTCATCCTTCTTATCAGCCATGTGACTTTCTTTCTGCTTGTTAGGGCTGTCTTGATTCTTGACATTTCCTTTCACATGTTCATTCTGGACTTTATTTGGCAATACCTGATGCGGTTCCTCATCGCCCTCAGTCCATTGATTATCCCCTGCTGGAATAAAAAGGAAGATTCCATTAACACTCACACAAGGAGGTCTGGCCTTCCCTTGAAGTTCCATCCATGCTCAAAACATTGCAGTGGCTTTTTCCTGCTGTACGTTGAAGTGTAGAAGAAGAAGAAGAAGAAGAGTTGGTTTTTATATGCAGACTTTCTCTACTTAAGGAAGTATCAAACCGGCTTACAATCACCTTCCTTTCCCCTCCCCACAACAGACACCTTGTGAAGTAGATGAGGCTGAGAGAGCTCTAACAGAGACGTGACTAGCCCAAGGTCACCCAGCTGGCTTCGTGTGTAGGAGTGGGGAAACAAATCCATTTCACCAGATTAGCATCTGCCGCTGATATGGAGGAGTGGGGAATCAAACCCGGTTCTTCAGATCAGAGTCCACCACTCCAAATCACCACTGTTAACCACTACACCATGCTGGCTCCCTTAATAGACACTTGAAAAAGACATAAAAGCCTACTGCATCAGAAAGGCTTGGTTTGCAGTTTAACAATTTATATACGTATGTCCTCACCTGAGTGAATTCTTTGATGTGAAGGAAAGGCTGGTTTCCGACTGCAGATCTTTCCCCCAAGCATCTCCTTAACATGTGATTCTGGAAGAAAAAAAGAGGTCCAGTCAACATCTACGCAAGAAGCCAAGCCACCCATCAGGCACTGCTCATTAACGGGTCTGCGTTTTCTTTACCAGACCTTCCTCTCCCAGCTGAGCTGCTGGTCACACCTTCTCACCAGCCAGGCTCCCCAGGTGAGCAGTTATTATATTCAGCCTACCCCTCCCATCCCCATACTTCCCATGCATACTTAAAAAAAAAGTGGAAAAGAATCATACCCCCACCGTTCACACTTGACTTGTCATGCAACTCTTTTGATTCTCTGCTATTGAGGAGTAAATAGAAGATGATAAAGGTTTTTTTATCCTACTTTTCTCTACCCTCAAGAGTCTCAAAGCAGCTTACAAATCACATTCCTTTCCCTTCCCACAAAAGGCACATTGTGGGGTAGGTGGGGCTGAGGGAGTTCTGAGGGAACTGTGGCTGGCCCAAGGCTACTCAGCAGGCTTCAGGTGAAGGAGTGTGGAATCGAACAGGATGGTGCTGCTGAAGTCGTCTTGTTTGTGGCTTCCTAAAGGCACCTGGTTGGCCACTGGGTGAACAGACTGCTGGACTTGATGGGCCTTGGTCTGATCCAGCAGGGCCTTTCTTATGTTCTTGTTCTCCAGATAAAAGTCCGCTGCTCTTAACCACTGCACCACATGTGAGCAGTTATTAAATTCTGCCTACCCCCCCTCCCCTCCCCATACTTCCTTTGCATACTTTAAAGAAAAAGTGGAAAAGAATCATTCCCCCACCGGTCATATTTGACTTGTCATGCAACTCTTTAGACTCTCTGATATTGATGATTAAATAGAAGACAAGAAAAAGCTTTTTATACTCCACAAGATGTTATCATGATTATTTTCCTGTAAATGGACAGTTTCCTTCTACTTGTGATGAAAGCCTTGAAGAGCGAGTTTTAAGCCTTTGGCGGGGGGGGGGGGGGAGAGCCCAGGACTTTACAAGTGAACCCCACAGTTCAAAGGGGTCCCCCATGGTTTTTGGAAGAGGTGCCAGTTGTTCAGAGGGCAGGTAAGGCCCAAAGGTATCTAGGTGATGACTGTAGGAAAGGACCCTTTTCCTACGGAAAGAGCTTCTGAGCCTCTCAGATTTCAGCCCCCAGAAGGCCTCCCTCCCTCTTTTCCCAGAAGGCTTTATGATTCTACCAAACTACAAGTTGCTAAGAAGTGAAGCAGAAATCCTCTAGGATGATTCCTTGCTCATTCCCTGGAAATAACCATGAAGGATACTCACTTGCGGCCGGCTCATCTGGGAAGGAAGTACTCTCTTGAGATCCTCTTGAGAAGCTTTCCAGCTTTTCTTCAGACATAAGGTCTTTGTCTGTCTCCACCGGAGTCTCTCTGACAATCCTAGCTCCTTTGGCGAGAGAGAGAATATGATTGTTCTTATATGAAGAAGGAAAGAAATCCAAGGAAGGGGAAATCTTTTTCTGGAAGAATGGAAACCTGGTCAAGATTACAGCCCACAATTCCAACCAGTGTAAGGGGGACGAATCCATTCCAGATCACAACCAGAGGGAATGACTGTAATCCCATCTGGGTGACAAGTGTGTTGTAATGGTTGGCAACTGAGCAATTGGGAGGTGGCCCCTTCCAGAGTCTTCCTGAGGGCCTCTCAGTCCCGCCTTGACCTCAGGCCAGGACACCCTCTCTGGCTTGAGCGATGTCCACAACACTGGCCTCAGTTGCCCCTGGGCCAGCTAGGCAGCTTGGGTCATTCCACCTGGCCATGGAGTCACTCCACCCGTCTTTCACTGCCACCCCACCACCCCGAGGCTCCCAGCAAAAAGCAAGTGCCTGGGTAGGACTCAAAATGATATATTGCTGCTGTTCAATATTTTGATCCATGCTTCATCTCAAAGGCAACAATTTGCATGAGCAGCAACTACAAAACAGCCTTACCCAGAGAGGCCAGGCTCCCATAGTTCCCCAGCATGACTTCCCTGTAGAGTACTCTTTGGCCCGGATCAGGGCCCACTCTGCCTCGGTGATAATGTTTTCATGGCAAGAGACATTCAGATTATTTATTTATTAAACTCATACCCCTCCCTCCCCAGCACTGCCGGGCTCAGGGTGGCTTCTAAAAAATAAGTAGAAAAATCATATAAATACATACAGATTTTTAAATGTGTATAAATACCATCCAGCTGTCAACCAGGGCCAGCGCCTTTTCAGCGCTGGCCCCAGCCTGGTCGAATGAGACCTGTGCCCTGAAGGACCTAGCCCAGTTCTGCAGGGCATATAAGACAGAAATGTTCCGCCAGGCATATGGTTGAGGACAGCGATGGTGATATGGACTGGCTGGCCTCCCTGTCCCTCCTCTCTTCCCCCCGTTTCCCCCTTCTCTCCCCCCACTTTTTCTTCTTCCTTTTCTTGGTCCTTCTCCATTCTCGTAACTGCTGCCTTTCCTTGGCCTTGGGCCAATGGCCCGCTTGGAGGTTTGGCCTTCTGATTTCCACCTTGCTGCCAAAACTCAGGCTCAAGGACTGCTAATACCAGGATGGAAACTGCCAGGCAGCCCAGAAAGTCCCCTTTGAGTTCCGATCGTCTACCAGTTAAGGGACTTTGCCAGCTTTTAGCACCACCAGGACCAGCAGCGGGCAGCCATCAGGCAATAGGATTCATGGCCGGACAGCCAAATCACCAAACGTCCGAGGACCCAAGATCACAATGAGCCCAACAGGTATGGCCCTGAATGGCTGAAGGCCTGGTAAGAAAAGTTCAGGCTAGCCTGGGGCTATTCAGGTCAGGGGATATATTATGTACACTCATGGAAATCTGCAATGATTTTTAGATAAATGATGGGAAGGGAAGCACCAGATAGCCATGAGCCTAGAGCTGTTCTTAAAGGCTGCTGACACTTTTCATACTTCTGTGAGATTTGAAATTTGCCCTGTGAATTCTGGAGTTCAAAAACATGACAGCAATCCTGCTGGATCAGACCAAAGGCCCAGACACACCATTCTCCTGATGAGTCTGAGCTGGTGCAATACAAAGACAGGACAGGAAATGACATCACACAACATGTCTTGAACATGTTTGTCCAAAAACCCAGATGTGAATTTAGCACATATGAAAACTCTAGTGTAAAATCAACGGGTCCCAGAGGGTCTGCGTCCAGGTTTTCGGCTAGATGTGACATCAATGTGACATAAATCCATCTAATCCCCCTTCAAGTGAGCGATCATCACTACCTCCGGTGGCACCGAGTCCCATAAGCTCACTCTGTATTGTGTGCAAATCCATTTCCTTTTTCTACCCCACAGCTTCACTATGTGCCCCAATCCCATCCAGCCACAAAGCACCTTTACCATCTCCCAGAATTCAACACCAGAATTTAACACCACTCTCCTTGACCTCTTACCAATTCCAGATCCTTCTGGGTCCTGCTGTTCCATCTCCTTCCCCTTCCCTTGGTTGGCCTCTGACTGTGCAAAGATGCCCTTACTCTCGTGGCTATGAATAGGGGGAGGAAAAGATACCAAAATGGGAGAAAGAGACCAAAAGAAAGCACACTTACATCATCTACTCTCCTTTTCAAGAGGCACCTCAGGATTGCTTGGGTGGATCAAAACAAGCCTCATTGTCATTTGTGGATCAGGATTAATGTCATGGTGCTATATTATTTTGCATATCAGGCTTTTTAACGAGATGCCTGTTTGGTCTTTCAGGAAAGCAAACATTAGTGGTGGAAGCTATGAGCTTGGCCTCCCATGTCTGGGGATCACTCTGTCGAGGGGCAACAGCTCAAGGACAACTGGAGCCCGGGACAGTAGGACTGGTGACGGCTGAACCATAGAAGATCTCTCCTCCATCGACTGGAAGCATCAGGCAATAGCTCTGTCCAGCAGAGGGTCAGGGGCAGAGTTGCATCTGATCTCTTGAGGTGAGGGCAAAACAGCTGCTGGAAGGAACAGGAGCAGGGGGAGGCAGTTAACACCCAGGTAAATGGCATGGGGGCGGGGAGCACTGGCCAAAATGCACAGCCTGTGGGGCAACCAGTCAGCATGGATGATTCATCCCATGTGATCACATCTGGAACTCCTTTCTGGGACTCCCAACAACCACCATGGCTGAGAATTTATTTTTATTCACAAAATTCAGACCCTGCTTTTCTGCCCCCACAAGGGCCACCAATTCAGCTAACAAATTTAAGCATACATTTTTTTTTAATTTCCCTTATCTCTAGTCTGCCTTGCTTCCTGGGAGTCCAGGTGGATTACACCAAGTGAGTTTATACAATCAACAGAATGGGACATTCAACAAACCAGTAAATAGGGTTTGGGTTGTAGAACTGATACTCAGCCCTAAGAGACCCAGGCCCTTAATAAAGGTCAAGACTCTCAAACTGAAGGAAGGGCTCATTAAGCTCAAAAGTGCATAGCAAAAAAAGCCTGATAGTAGTAATATTTTGATGTGCTAGCGCTCACACATAACAAGAGGAACATCTGGAGGTTCATCAACACTGCTAAGATCCCAACAAGATCCCAACAAGCTCAGGTCAACCTTGTAAAGTGACAGGGAGTTACTTAGTGACGTAAACATGGCCAGAACACACCTCTTGTAAGAAAGTGGTCCTCCTTCAAGGATGGCTGAGCAATCGCAGTGGGAGTTTAATTATATAAGACAGTAAGCTGTACGCATACTTGAATAATAATGAGTAGATGTGCCAATCAGTAACGTGCTTTCCAAATATGTATAACAGAAGAAGGAAATGAGATCCTTTATATAGTTTTAGACAAGGGCAAGAGGCCAGTAGCACCTTAAAGACTAACAAAAATATTTTCTGGTAGGGTATGAACTTTCGTGAGCCTCCTCCTCCACCACTCACGAAAGCTCATACCCTACCAGAAAATATTTTTGTTAGTCTTTAAGGTGTTACTGGACTCTTGCCCTTTTCTACTACTGCAGACAGACTAACACGGCTACCCACTGTGAATTATCTTTATATAGTTTGTGATTGTGAGTAACAGTGTGCTTCTCTCTTCAACAGCCCTTGAGCTAGGGGGGGCACCTTATTTGTGAGCACAGAAATAAACTTTTTTCCTTTCACCCCTGTGGTGCATGGTTATTGGCTCAACAGCACCAGGGTCAAACCTGTTTACAGTAACAGAACCAACCAGAAATCTAAAACACAGAACAGAAGCAAACTATAAATGTTAACACAACACAGCAAATGATGCAAAATTGCAGCATAGGATCCAACTTACAGCAAGCTATACATAGTAGTATAGAAAACAATTGCTAACCATTTGTCCAAGGAACTTTGAGAATCATTTTGTACAGTGCTACCCTATTGAGGAAAGCCAGGAGAGTGGGTGTCTTCCTGACCTCCTCAGGCCGGCTGTTCTACATTTGTGGGGAGGGGGGCACAACAGAAAAGTCACGTGGACGGGCAGTTGTTGATTTTGCTTATTTGCAGGCTGGCGCCTGCGGAAGACCCTGTTCAAATGAGTGAAGCTGTAGTGGTTAAGAGCAGTGGACTCTAATCTGAAGAACCGGGTTGGTTTCCCCAGTCCTACACACAAAGGCCAGTTATGCATGGGAGGTTTTGCCTTGAATTTACCACTCTCTAGAGGTGCACATTTCCCCCTGCCAAATTCTGTCGTATTTTGGCCACATTATGAGAAGACAAGAGTCACTGGAAAAGACCGTCATGATAGGAAAAGTTGAGGGCAGCAGGGAAAGAGGAAGACCCAACAAGAGATGGATTGACTCAATCAAGGAAGCCACAGCCTTCAATTTGCAAGATCTGAGCAAGGCTGTCAAAGACAGGACATTTCGGAGGACTTTCATTCATAGGGTCGCCATGAGTCGGAAGCGACTTGACGGCCCTTCACACACACACAAATTCTTAAGACTCAACAACGAGCCCCCATTCGGAGCTGTGAGAATGCGGATGGGGAAACCCGTGCATCTAGAGAGCGGCCAATCCAAGGCAAAACCTCCCGTGCATAGATGGCAGAAGCCAGCTGGGTGACCTTGGGCTAGTCAAACTCTCTCAGCCCCACCTTCCTCGCAGGGTGTCTGTTGTGGGGAGGGGAAGGGGATCGTAAGCCGGTTTGATTCTCCCTTAAGTGGGAGAGAAACTCGGCATATAAAAACCCAACTCTTCCTCTTCTTCGTTGCCTGCCTCAGCACAGAGGCCCTGAGCTTCCTGGAGGGAGGGAGGGAGGGAGGGAGGGAGGGTCTCCCATCTAAGTACTATCCAGGGCCCACCCCGAGGAGACCGGGCCATCCTGGACCATCCAGGTCGGGGCATCCTTTCTGCAAGGATGGGATTTTTTAACCACAAATGGACTACATTTTGAAACGGTTTAAAACTAAACACCCCACCACCCCCCCTCCAGCACCCTCGTGAGAGCAGCGCTTCTCTCTTCCGAGATGGGAAAGCTCATCCCCTCCTCCTCCTCCTCCTCCTCCTCCTCCTCCTCCTCCTCCTCCAATGACTTACTTGTGAGTAGACTGCCTCAGGATCTGGCTGCAGGGCTTTCCCCTGCTGACCTATCTCCGAAGTGGCCTCCTTTGCAATTCGGATAGCAAAGCCTCCCCTCCTCCCCACCCCCGGAAAAGAAGCCTTTCCGCTTCCGACTCCCTCGCTCGGCCGCTCTAGCAAACAGCTCGGTCGGTTTAACCCCTTCGGTGCTGCAGAGGAGCCAAAAAAAGGGGCTTCCTGCTCTTTGCAATGAGGGTGGGCGGCCGGAGCCGGGTGGTGGGAGCGGATTTCGGTCAGGCTGCAGCTCAGTGGGATTGCTCGGGAGTAACTCCGCACGGGGTGGCGCTTCTGGGGGATCCCCAGGCTGTTCAGCCGTCTCAGACAGTGGCTGAGTTGGAAATAAGAAAATTAAAGTCAAGCCAGTTCACGTTAACCAGCCGAAGCAGGTCTCATCGGAACCTTCCCTCAGGCCAATTCAATGGGGCTTACTTACTCCCAGGAAAGTGGTTTTAGGATTGCACTGGAAATCTACGTGCCTGTAACATGTTCCCTGGGCCTCAAATGAAAAATGCAAGCTAGATCGCTTTCTGGAGACTGATGGGACTCTGCCCTACCTGATAGAATTGCCATCTCTGGTTTGGGAAATTCCTGGAGATTGAAGAACATAAGAACATGAAAAGAGCCCTGCTTGATCCGACCACTGCAGGGTTGCCAACCTCCAGGTGGTACAACTGATCTCCAGGAGACAGAGGTCAGTTCACCTGCAGAAGGTGGGCATTATACGTATATGCCCCATTGAAGTTCCTCCCCGTCCTCCTCCTCAGGGTCCACTCCCTAAATCTCCAGGTATTTCCCAACCTGGAGCTGGCACCCTCGACTAGTGAGGGTCTATCTATTCCAGCATCTGTCTTACACGGTGGCCGACCACTTCCTCTGGAGGGCTAGCAACAGAATAGAGGTGGAGGCCTTCCCCTGACGTTGCCTCCTGGCACTGGGATTTAGAGATTGGCTGCATCTGAATGTGGAGGTTCCCTTTCTTCACTTATCTTCCACAAATCTATCTGATCCCCTTTTAAATTTGTCTTTGGGGGGAACTGGCGGCTGTAGAACCGGACGGTAGCATAACTTTGAACTGCTGCCCTCCTCCCGCTCTCTGTTATAAAAATTGATATAGCAAGATTTCAGGAGCTGGATTTCAAACACAAAGACCCCAAAGCCAGTTTTCTGGAAGAACGGGTTTTTTATTTCAAACAGCTGGTTGAGTCTCCAAGCTTTCTAAATGGTGTTTGGAGTACCGGACAAAAGTGTGTTTAGACTTTTATAACCTTTGGTTAGCTTATTATACATTTTCTAAAATACGTCACTTATACATTATACCGATCATTGGTTTACAACTTTTCTGCTAACTCATTGGTTGATTAATATGTAATTCATTTGTTAATTGGCTTACCCATACAGATATTTCATTGGTAAATCATAAAGCGGCAATAACATGATTGGTCAGATTAACCGTGTATAGAGTCCATTGTATTAACACCTGGCATTTTATCTAACTGCCCTCCCTAAAAGT
The DNA here is from genome assembly GCF_029931775.1 of Euleptes europaea. Lineage (NCBI taxonomy): Eukaryota > Metazoa > Chordata > Lepidosauria > Squamata > Sphaerodactylidae > Euleptes > Euleptes europaea. Next base: position 5,136,199 of record NC_079316.1, read on the forward strand.
TCCCAGAAATCTTGTCTGCTTTGAATAACTTTTCTCTGTTTTTCAACCTTGGGGTGACTTGAGTAACAACTTCTTCTTTTCCTTGCCTTCTTTGTTTGTTCATGAACTAAATATATTTCCCTGGTCCCCTCCTTTGGAGTTTAGTAATTTTCCAAAAGGCCTACTGATTTTCTAAAAGCCTGCCATCTTAAAATAAAAGCTATTAGATAGTCACCAGAACGTCAAAATGGTCAGGAAAGGGCCAAAAGATCACCCCACACCCGTCGGAGGAAAACCAGACCCGAAGATGTTCTTTGCGGGGCAGAAAGAATTCAACAAAGAAAAAACAGCACACCACCGACGGCAATAAAATGGCGGCCATAAATCACGGAGAGGAGCAAGAAGACGATGAAAGGAGAAGCCGACCCGGAGGGGTGCCTGCCTCTAAAGAGGGTGTCTTGCCAAACTCTTTAGAAACAGATCAATAATTAACAGAATGGAGAGCCTGCTGGCCCCAATCAATGTGCATCTAAAGGAGATCAAACAAAGCCCCCTGGAAACGGCAACAATAGCGGGAGAGGCTAAGGAATTGGCCAATTCTAACCAAAGGAAAATTCAAAACCTGGAACGGAGTGAAAACGACCTCCTTCACAGGTATTGGCTGTTACCGCACTTGTATTCCCACCGATGTATTAAGAGTTTGAAAACGTTATAAAAAGTTCTGTTCGCACTTTGTTTGGCCCCTTTAGCTGTGAAGACGTCTTCCAACCATTTATAAGCCGCGGTATCCAAAAACCCTTTTAAAGCGATGTTTTTTATAACATTTTCAAACTCTTAATACATCGCTGGGAATACAAAGTGCGGTAACCCCCATTGTCACTGGATGCTAAACCCAGGCAGAATAACCTATGATTTAGAGGATTTATGGAGGGAGAGGAGGGAAATGATCCAGCGCTGTTTCTTTCGAATTGTCTAGTGGGGGTGCTAGACATGGAAGAAGGCATAGCCCCAGTCATAGTTAGAGCATACAGGGTGGGCCCTCCACACTCAGAGTCCCCAAAGTTTACAAGAGACGTGTGTGTGTAAAGTGCCGTCAAGTCGCAGCCGACTTATGGCGACCCCTTATGGGGTTTTCGAGGCAAGAGACTAACAGAGGTGGTTTGCCAGTGCCTTCCTCTGCACAACAACCCTGGTATTCCTTGGCGGTCTCCCATCCAAATACTAACCAGGGCTGACCCTGCTTAGCTTCTGAGATCTGACGAGATCAGGCTAGCCTGGGCCATCCAGGTCAGGGCACAAGAGACATATTGGCAAGCTTTTCCCATGAGAGGACAAAGGCTAAAGTTCTCAGCATGGCAAGGGAAAGAGGAACCCTAACCCATAAGGGAAAGAAGATACAGATTTTTGCAGATATTGCCCCAGAAATTCTGGGGAAAAGGCAGAAGCTGAAGATGACTGCTCAGGCCCTTCACGAGAATGGGATCCGATACGGATGGGGGTTTCCCGCCAAAATCATGGTATACCATGACAACCATCTTTTCACGGCCTCTGATGAGCAGCAAAGCAAACAAATGCTATATGATATGGGCATCAGGAATCATTCGCCTGGTAAATCTGCAAAAGCTTCGACTCCAACCTCGACTTCGCCAAAGCACAACTAAAGAGTTTTAAACAGAGTTGGGATCTTCAGGTTTCTGACTTTCAGATGTATACTTTGCATACCTATAAACTGATTCTATATTAGTATAATGCCAGAACAAAACCTGGCCGAATTGCTGCAGATTGGTGACTTGCTTGAGAGTTCAGTGCATGTCCTCCTTAGTACAAAAGCATTGGTCCTAGCTAATAGAGGTCACTAATGCAATTCCTGAATATGGTTACGGATAAGTCCGGGTCTCAATTAGGGTCAACTCTCGAAGAGTGTACGGTTATATTTAAGTTAATTGGTTAGAATGAAACAAGTGTATTTTATTTGACCCAAGAATACTAGTTGCATGAGAAGCATGTTTCAGTTATACATACTGTATTGAACTGTATAATTTCTGAAGGTTATATAGCCTCAGAGTCATATAAGCTACAGCTATATATTAAGTATATTGTGTTTAGGTTAAGGACAATGCTGGGCCTAAAGGCAAGTTTTAATTTCTCAAAGCTAAGAAGAACGGAAGTTTATTCTATAAGTGCAGTGGGTTAAGCAGAGTTGGCAATAAGATTCAGCTGCAAATGTTTTGCTAAACTTATTCTTTTAGGGCTACAATAGTCCAGTACTCAGATTTCTCTTGATCCAAAGATAAAAGCTGTATATAAAGCATGTCTTAGTCATAGACAAACTAGGAAATTATTGTTTTATCACTTTTGCTGGGCCAGTCAAGGTGCTTTATAAATGTTGACAAGATAGCTATTGGTGCAGCATCTGTTTTAAATCACATTGCTTTCTCCAATTATAACTGACCAATAAATACAATAAATAAATACTACATCTGATCGTTTTAATTCACAACCTGTACTCTGGACAAGAGGCCACAGTTAAAACAGAATATGGAGAAACGGAATGGTTTCCAATTGGCAAAGGTGTCAGACAAGGATGTATTTTATCTCCCTATCTCTTCAATCTATATGCATAACATATAATTAGGAAAGCAGGATTAGATTTAGATGAAGGTGGGGTGAAAATTGGAGGGAGGAACATTAATAATTTGAGATATGCTGATGACACTACATTATTGGCAGAAAATAGTGAAGATTTGAAACGACTACTGCTAAAAGTTAAAAGAGAAAGTGCCAAAGCAGGATTACAGCTGAACATGAAGAAAACAAAAGTAATGACTACAGGAGAATTACACAACTTTAAGGTTGACAATGAGGAAATTGAAATTGTTCAAGACTTTCTATTCCTTGGCTCCACCATCAACCAAAAGGGAGACTGCAGCCAAGAAATCAGAAGGAGATTGAGACTGGGAAGGGCAGCCATGAAGGAGCTAGAAAAGATTTTGAAGTCTAAGTATGTGTCACTGGACACCAAGGCTAAATTAATTCATGCCATCGTATTCCCTATTACTATGTATGGGTGTGAAAGCTGGACAGTGAAGAAAGCTGACAGGAAGAAAATAGATTCCTTTGAAATGTGGTGTTGGAGGATTGTGTTACGGATTCCGTGGACTGCCAAAAAAACAAATCAGTGGGTTCTAGATCAAATCAAGCCTGAACTGACCCTAGAAGCTAAAATGACTAAACTGAGGCTCTTGTATTTTGGTCACGTCATGAGACGACAAGAGTCACTGGAAAAGACAGTCATGCTAGGAAAAGTTGAGGGCAGCAGGAAAAGAGGAAGACGCAACAAGAGATGGATTGACTCAATAAAGGAAGCCGCGACCTTCAATTTGCAGGATCTGAGCAGGGCTGTCAAACGTAGGACATTTTGGAGGACTTTCATTCATAGGGTTGCCATGAGTCGGACGCGACTTGACGGCACTTAACACACACACACAATAAATACATTTCCATAGCCCTGAGAGTTCAAGCTAATTATGAAGATTTAATTCAGGCCATGGAAAATGTAAAAAGACAGGAATAAGGTCTGAATTCAAATCCTGAGGCTAAGGTAGCCTACAGCCATTCCAGGTTAAATGAGGTTATGACCGGTCACTATGGGCTCGGAAACCGACTAAAGGATAACTTAGTTTTTGAAATGAGGTTGAATAATTGTATTCATTGACTGGAGGAACAACATGACCCTAGTATTTTCATTATATTGAGACTCAATTAGCATAAGTTAATCAGGAGGGGAGGATTGTACACTCTAACTGCTTCATTGAAAAATGGTCTTATTTTGCCTATAATTTTAGTAAAGTGGACTATTGTTGTGTCGCAGTAACATTCAGATGTACACGCATACGTCGCTGACTCGCAAGAAACCATTAGTTGGCAGAAGCCAATTGTAAGCTGCTTCTCCCTCCCAGCCCCCACACACACCCCTTTGAGTTTGAAACTAGCCTGCCAAGAATGCAGACATTCCAAAGGCTGGGAAGACCTTCATTTCCTAGGTAACGCTCTGACCTGCATAGAAGGGCTATTCATTCATGTTGCAATCTACAATATAGATGCGTAGACTCTGACAGGCCAGGATGGGCTGTTCAGAAAAGTAGCTTATTCTGCTTAACATGTCAACGTTAGTAGTTGACTATCAGTATTAACAACACTGTCAAGATATGGCGCTCCCATAGGCAAAAAAGAACACACTGTGGAAAAAGGCGCGGGAGCGGGGAAGCGCAGTCCTTTGGGAAGCGTGCCGGACATTGTAAACAGCAGACTGCAGCTATTCAGAAGTGGAAAGAAGAGCTGAAAATGGGAGTTTTCATAAGAATGAGGGTTAAACCTCTCCAGGGTGCTTGGAGTTGCTTACAAGCAGAAAAGTTTGGAGGAAAGAAGAGCTGAAAATTGGAGTTTTCATAAGAATGAGGGTTAAACCTCTCCAGGGTGCTTGGAGTTGCTTACAAGCAGAAAAGTTTGGAGGAAATCTACTTTATTTGTACTTAATGTATAGACTTCAGTGCCCCAAGATGTAACAGTCACTGCAACTTGTTTTTTTCTTCACAGGATTTGGAAAATAGAAATGTTTTTGCCAGTTTTTGCACATGTCAGAATGAGTTCAGTTAGCAGATTTCGAAAGTAGCAAGTTTCACAGAGGAGGGCAATCACTAAAAAGGCACTTCTTTGCGTAACTACTTTCTGAGCCTCCAGTACCCGGGTGTTCGAAGAAGATCTTCATCAGAACCAACTTATGTGGATTCTGAGGAACATAAAAGTCTGATCTCTGCCTCAAGCTCTTGCCACACACTGAACATTTATAAGGTCCTCATCTGCATGGATTCCTCACTGCTGAAGGAGATATTAGCTGGTCTTGAATCTCCTTCCACCCTCAGCCCATCTTTGCTTTCTTTCCTGTAGGATGTATTTGAGGCTTCAATCATGGCTAAAGCTCTTCCCACAGCATTTATACCATTTTTCCCCACATAAAGGTTTCTGTGCATGTGCAAGCACTTTACAAGAGTTTACATGGCTTCAGCACTTGTATGGTGTGAGGCTGTCTTTGAGATTTGAAATAAGAGAAAAACTCTTTCCCCAAGCAAAGCAGTTACATAGTTTCTCCTTGTTTGCGTTCTTCGATGTCATTGAAGATCACCACTCCAACTGAAAATCCGCACTCTGAGCATCCTCCCCTACGTGGGACATTAAATGATTTGAAGAGCACCATTCTGACTTAATCTTTTTCCACACTCTGAGCATTCTCCCCTGTGTGGGATCTTAGATGCTCTTCAAGATTGCCACTGTGACTGAATCTCTTTCCACACTCTGAGCATTCAAAAGGATTCTCCCCGTTGTGAGTTCTTAGATGCTCTTGGAGATGGCCACCCTGACTGAATCTTTTTCCACACTCTGAGCATTGAAAAGGTTTCTCCCCTGTGTGGGATCTTAGGTGCTTTTGAAGATTGCCACGAAGACTGAATCTCTTTCCACACTCTGTGCATTCAAAAGGCTTCTCCCCTGTGTGGGATCTTAGATGCATTTGAAGATTGCCACCCTGACTGAATCTTTTTCCACACTCTGAGCATTCAAAAGGCTTCTCCCCTGTGTGGGATCTTATGTGCATTTGAAGATGGCCACCCTGACTGAATTTCTTTCCACACTCTGAGCATTGAAAAGGCTTCTCCCCTGTGTGGGATCTTAGGTGCTTTTGAAGATTGCCACTCAGATTGAATCTCTTTCCACACTCTGTGCATTCAAATGGCTTCTCTCCTGTATGGGTACTTTGATGCTGTTTGAGATGGCCACTGAAACTGAATCTCTTTCCACACTCTGTGCATTCAAAAGCCTTCTCCCCTGTGTGGGTTCTTAGATGCTTGTGAAGACTGCCGCTGGAACTGAATCTCTTGCCACACACTGAGCATTCAAAAGGTTTCTCCCCTGTGTGGGTTCTTAGGTGCTGTTGAAGAGAGCCACTCTGACTGAATCTCCTTCCACACTGTGAGCATTCAAAAGGTTTCTCCCCTGTGTGTGTTGTTTGATGCTTTTGAAGATGGCCACTTTGACTGAATTTCTTTCCACACTCTAAGCATTCAAAAGGTGTCTCCCCTGTGTGGGATCTTAGATGTATTTGAAGACAGAAACTGCGACTGAATCTCTTTCCACACTCTGAGCACTGAAAAGGCTTCTCCCCTGTGTGGGTTCTTTGATGCCGTTTGAGATGGCCACTGAAACTGAACCTCTTTCCACACACTGAGCATTCAAAAGGTTTCTCCCCTGTGTGGGTTCTTAGGTGCTGTTGAAGACTGCAACTCTGACCGAATCTCTTTCCACACCCTGTGCATTCAAAAGGCTTCTCCTCTGTGTGGGTTCTTAGATGCTTTTGGAGAGAGCCACTCTGACTGAATCTCTTTTCACACTCTGAGCACTGAAGAGGTTTCTCTTTTGTGTTGATTCTTTGGTGCAGAAGGAGCTGTGATCTGTATTTGAAGTACTTTCCACATTGAAAGCATTTATGAGCCTTCATTACACTATGCTTTGGGGAAAGTGCATTAGCCTTTCTTCCCTGAGAGAAATTCTTTCCACCCTCCGAGTAGATCAATGGCTTCTCTCTTGAATGAATCCTTTGGTGTTGAAAAAGGTCTGACTTCTGCAAAAAGCTCTTGCCACAGTCTGAGCAGCTATACGGTGCGTGTGTTCTTTGATGTCTATGGAAGTCTGCTCTGGAAAGGCTCTTGCCACATTTCAAGCACTGATGGGTCTTCTTTCTTCTGTGCATTTGCAAATGGATATCATAATGGGTTTGATCTGAGAAGTTCAGTCCACACTCCAAGCACTTACATGCTTCCTTCACCATGGGGATTAATTCACCGAAATCCTGCCCTTGGCCAGGAAGGGGTTCATCCCTCTTCTCAACCATGTGATCACCTTTCAGCAACTGAGGTTTGCCTTGATTCTTGACGTTTCCTTGCAAATCGTCTTTCAGGACTTTATTTGGCAATAGCTGATGCGGTTCCTTATCACCCTCATTACACCGATCATCCCCTGCAGGAATAAAAAGACAGATCCCATCAGCACCCACACAAGGAGGTCTAACTTTCCCTAGAAGTTGCATCCATGCTCAAAATATAGCAGTGGCTTTTTCCTGCTGTACGTTGAAGTGTACATTAACATACACTTGAGAAGGACATGAAACCTTGCTGCACCAGAAAGGCTTAGTTTGAAGTCGATTTCTAGAGCTCCTCACCTGAGTGAATTATTTGATCCCTCCTCTTCTCTGCGGGGCTTCTCTCCTGCCTCTGTGGTCCTTCTCCACAGTCTCCTTTGAGGTCTTCATTCTTGGCTTCTTCCAGACAGAATCCCTCGAATCCCCCAAGCGTCTCCTCAACATGTGATGCTGTAAGAAAAAAAGAGGTCCAGTAAGCACTTATGCAAGAAGCCAACCCACCCATCAGGCACTACTCATTAATAGGTGTGCATTTCCTTTATCAGACCTTCTTCCTCTCCCAACTTGAACACATGAAGCTGACATACTGAATCAGACCCTCGGTCCATCAAAGTCAGTATTGTCTGCTCAGACAGGTAGCGGCTCTCCAGGGTCTCAAGCAGAAGTCTTTCAGATCACCTACTCACCTAGTCCCATCAACTGGAGATGCCGGGGATTGAACCTGGGACCTTTTGCATGCCGAGCAGATGCTTTACTGCTAGGCCAGCAGCCACTTAGCTGCTGGTTACATCTTCTCCCCAGCCAGGCAGTTTTTATATACTGCCTACCCACCCCCTCCCCATACTCCCCTTGTATACTTTAAAGAAAAAAAGTGGAAAAGAATACTTCCCCCACCAGTCCCATTTGACTTGTCATTCAACTCTTTTGATTCTTTTCTATTGATGATTAAATAGAAGACAAGAAAAAGAGGTTTTTATACCCCACTTTTCTCTACCCTCAGGAGTCTCAAAGTGACTGACAAATCACATTCCTTTCACTTCCCACAAAAGGCAACTTGTGAGGTAGGTGGGGCTGAGAGAGTTCTAAGGGAACTGAGACTGGCCCAAGGCCACCTAGGAGGCTTCAAGTGGAGGACTGGGGAATCGAACCCAGTTGTCCAGATTAGTCCTCCGTTCCTAACTACTACACAACGCTGGCTCTCCACAAATAGTTGCCATGATATCCAGTCCTGCAACTGCACAGAGTTTCCTTCTAGTTGTGATGAAAGCCATGAAGAGCTTGTTGTCAGCTTTTGTTAGGGGACAGATCAATTCCAGATCAGTCAGAGGCGATGACTGTAATCCCATTTGGGGGACAAGTGTGTTGCAATGGTTGGCAACTGAGAAATTAGGAGATGGCCCCTTCCAGAGTCTTCTTCGGGGCCTCTCAGTCCCCCCTTGACCTCAGGCCAGGACACCCTCTCTGGCTTGAGTGATGTCCACAACACTGGCCTCAGTTACCCCTGGGCCAGCCAGGCTCCTTAGGTCACCCTACCCTCCCATGCTGAATATTGCTTTTACTTCCACACCTCATGGCTCCCAGCAGGAGGCAAGTGGCTGGGCAGGACTCAAAACGATATATTGCTGCTTCATCCCAACGGCAGCCATTGGCACGTGCGGCACCTATGAAAGAGCCTTACCCAGAGAGGCCACACTCCCATAATTCTCCAGCATGACTTCCCTGTAAAGAGCTCTTTGGCTCGGATCCAGCAGGGCCCACTCTCCCTCGGTGAAATGCACGGCCACCTCCTCATAGGAAACTGGAGACTGAAAGAAAAAGCAGATTCCCTCATCAGAAATCAAGCCAGACAGAGACGGCACACTGGAAGGGGACATTCTGAGAGGGTGCAGGATGGAGAGTTTGGCATGGGTAAAGGGAGAGGCGTTCAGGGCTTCTCCCAGTTAGACACCCAAGCAGCAACTGCAGGAATTCTCCCCCAAGAAATTAAGAGGGACTCAGGCATCCCCCGCTCATCTCCCCTACCTGCACCAGAGGCGAAGAAGCTGCTTCCACACCTCTGCAAAGATGACAGCTTAATAGCATCTCTCCAGTGCCTGCGAGGGAGACCATAGAGGAAGGAAGTTAGCCTAGCCTTCCTATTTCATGTACTTCTTTGAATCCTGCTTCACACACACCCATTTCCAGAGTGGATGTATTTTTTTGCGCGCGCAGTCAGGTCACAGCTGACTTATGGCAACCCCATAGACTCTAGAGTTTTTTATGGCAAGAGATGTTCAGAGGTGGTTTGCCATTGCCTGCCTCTGCGTCACACCCCTGGTGTTCCTTGGAGGTTGCCATTCCAAATACTAACTAGGGCCAACCCTGCTCAGCTTCTGAAATATGAGATCAGGCTAGCTTGGGGCTAACCCTTCCAAATACTAACTAGGGGCGACCCTGCTTATTTTCTGAGCTCTGACGAGATCAAGCTAGCCTGGGGCTATCAATGTCAGGGCATGTATTATGTATGTGTTCCAATCCCACCCAGCCACAAAGCACCCTTACTATATGAGAGGGCATCCTGGGCATGCCCCTGGACCTCATCCCGCTGCCCTTCCTCCAACAGAGCTCCTTCTGCCTCAGAAAACTTTGCTTCCACCTTCATGGATGGTTCCCATATCTGAAAGAACAGTGAGGGAGACAGGAAAGGTAAGAATCTTCACCCCTGCATTGACCAGCAGAGCTGCTTCAAGCACAGGGGAAAGAATCAGGGTTGGTTTCTCCCCCACCCCCAGCCAGTTCTCTACAGGTATTAATATCTGGCAGAGAAACCTTATGATAAAGTTGTTGCTTGAAGGGAGTGAAGAAAAAACCCTCACCTGCTCTGCTTGCCTCTTCTCTGCCTGACTCAAGAGGAAACCTTCGGCCAGGGCTACTGCCTGGCAACTGGTCTCCGGCCTGCATCCTCTGACCCAGCACTGCATTCCCTGGGGCAGGATGGTCAGGAACTGCTCCAGGATCACCAGGTCCAGCATCTGCTTCTTGGAATGCCTTTCCGGCTTTAGCCAGTGGTTGCATAGTCTATGAAGCTGGTTGCAAGCCGCTCGGGGCCCATCGGCCTCATGGTAAAGGAACTGCCGGAAACATTGGTTCTGGACATCTGCTGACCAAGTTTCTTGAGCCAGGATCTCTGGCACAGCTCTTTCCCAGAATTCATCACCACTCTCCGCTTGGACGGGATGGGGACCTTTCCTAGATCTCTTGCCAATTCCAGGTCCTTCTGGGTCATGCTGTTCCATCTCCTTCCCCTTCCCTTGGGTGGCTTCTGACTGTGGAAAGATACCCTTACTCTCTTGGCTATGAATACAGAGAGGAAAAGTTATCAAAAAGGCAGAAAGAGACCAAAAGACAGCACACCAACATCACCTACCCTCCTTGTCAAGAGGAACCTAAGGATTGCCCCAGTGGATCTGTAGGAGAGTCATTGTCATTGCTTGTGGATCAGGATTAATGTCATGGTGCTAGATTGCATATCAGGCTTTTGTATGAGGCACCTGCTTGGTCCTTCAGGAAGGTAAACATTAGTTGTGGAAGCTATGAGCTTGGCCTCCCATGTCTGGGAATCAGTCTGTCGAGGAGCAAAAGCTCAAGGTCAACTGCAGCCCGGGACAAAAAGACTGGTGACGGCTTAACCATGGCAGATCTCTCCCTCAAGAGGCTTGAAGCATCAGGCAGTAGTTCTGTCCAGCAGAGGTGTCTCTGACCTCTCGAGGGGAGGGCAAAATGTATGCTGGGAGGAACAGGAACAGGGAGCGGAAGTGAACACCCAGGTCAATGGCAGGTGGGTGGGGGGTGGAGCACTGGCCAAAATGCACAGCATGTGGGGAAGCCAGTCAGTATGTATGATTCATCCCCTGTGATCACCCCTGGGACTCCTTTCTGGGCCTCCCGACAACCACCATGGCTGAGAATTTATTTTTATTTACAGAATTCAGGCCCTGCTTTTCTGCCCCCACAAGGGCCACCAATTCGGCTAACAAATTTTTAATATTTCCCTTATCTGCAGTCTGCCTTGCTCTCTTGGAGTGAAGGTAGATTACACCAAGTGAATCTATACAATCAACAGAATGAGACCTTCTATGAACCATTATATAGGGTTTGGGTTGTAAAGCAACCAGAAACCTAAAAAACAGAAGAGTAACAAAGTAGGTTAACACAGCACAGTAAATGATGGAAAATTGCAGTGTAGGATCCAACTTACAGCAAGCTATACACAGTAGTATAGAACACAATTTCTAATGATTTGTCCAAGTAACTGAATTGTTTTTTACAGTGCTATCCTACTGCAGAAAGCCAGGAGAGAGGGTGCCTTCCTGACCTCCTCAGGCAGGCCATTCCACAATGTGGGGGCCACAACAAAGAAGTCATATGCATGGGCAGTTATTGATTTTGCCCATTTGCCAATGACACCTGCAGAAGGCCCTGCTTAGATGAGTGAAGCTGTCGTGACAGAGTATAAGAGGAGAGGCCGTCTTGCAGATATCAGGGTCCAAGTACCATGAATGGCTTTCTACGTGATAGCCAATACGTTTAATTGACCCTGGAGGGTTTGGGAATAATATGCACATTCCATCCAGCTGCCAATAATAGTCAAACTCCAGCAAGGTCTGTGCATTATAGCCGTCTAGTCACAATGTCACCACAGCCTGGATCCAGGGGGCAGATCAGCCATGTCAAGGTAAGGGGCTATTTTTTCCAGATAGGCTGAGTTGGAAGAAAACTTTTTTTTTTTTTGGCAACTGCATTAACTTGCTCCTCTAGCAATAACGTTGGGTCCAGTATAACCCCGAGGCTGTTAACTGTGCCAGCAAGGGTCAGCTGAATCCCAACAAAAGCGGGCAGCATACCGGTAATATCCTTCCAGATCTCCACCTTCTCAAGCAGCATTTCTTCTGTCTTTCCAGGACTTAGATTCAGTTGGTTCACACTTGGCTACTGAACCACAGGCACCAGAGATTTAGGATCTCTGCTGCATCACCAGGAGCGTTGGAGGAGGATGCATAGAGCTGGGTCTCCTCAGTGTATCAATGACAGCCAACCCCAAACTGCAAATGATTTGGCCTCAGGGCTTTACATAAAGATTTAAAAGCATGGGGGATGGGGGGAGAGAACAGGATTGCACCCTGTGGGACCTCCTCAGAATGTATAGAAGAGAAAGTTTTTATACCTTGCTTTTTTCTACCTTAAATAGACCCAAAGGGACTTACACTTGCTATCCCTTCCTCTCCCCACAACAGGCACCTTGTGAAGTAGGTGGGTCAGAGAGAGGTCAGCCAGCAGGCTTTTTGTGGAGAAGTGAGGAATCAACCCTGGTTCCCCAAGACAGGTTCCACTACTCTTAACCATGCTGTAGTAGGTCTCCAATGGCAATTCTTTGGTTCCAGTCCATGAGGAATGATTTGAATCTGTCCAGCGTACAACCCCATGAGGCCTCCTTCTGCCTGCCAGCACCTCAACAAGGTGGGCCAGTCCACTGTGCCAAAGGCAGCAGATGATCCCAGGAGGAGCAACAAGAAGGAAGCCGGACCTTTTGCGACTTTCAGACGGAGGGCGTCAGCTCAGCCCAGCAGAGCCCACCTCCCTCCCGTAGCCTGCTCTAAAAACCGACTGAATGAGAAACTATGGATGTATACGAGGATGGCCAAATTAACAGAATTCCTACATGGAAAAGATATGGAAGAATTCAAAAAAAACGTGGGCAAAGGCCGTCACATATTGGGATAAACTGGCAAAAATGGATTTTACTATTTTAGTTAGTGAGTTATAGAAACAAGTTTTGTTACTTTTCTATTTTACTGTTAACAATGTAATTTTTAAAACTGTTTAGACACTTCTTTGGAAGTCTGGTGATGGGTCACTTTTTAAGGTGGGTGGAGGGTCAAAAGGGTATTTTTGTATTTTTGAACTTTATAACTTTGTAACTATGAATGTATTAATTAGAGCATATAATTGATAAAAAAAAAATAAAAACCGACTGAAAGGGGTCTGGAGCAGAGGAGTTCTCCAAGAAGACCTGGAGCCGGCCGGCTACTCCTCTATCCGTTTGCCTGGGGAGGGCAGCTCGGAGACCCGGCGATCATTGGCTCCACCGCTTTCCTGTTCGTGTGCAAAGTGCCCTCGAGTCACAGCCTGCTTGTGGCGACCCAGCAGCGGGGTTTTCAAAGCAAGAGGCGAGCAGAGGCGCTCTGCCACCGCCGGCCTCTGCACATGCACAGAGACCCTGGGGCTTCCTGGGGGGTCTCCCACCCAGTTACTGCCCAGGGCGGACCCTGCTGAGCTTCTCAGCTCGGAGGAGATCATCGGGCCATCCAAGGCAGGGCTCCGTTTTTCTGTAGGGGTGGGGTTTTTTTAGAAGCAGAGGGACTAACTACATTGAGAAACTACTGAAAACGAATTCCCACGTCGAAAAGACTCGTGAGAGCTGCATTTCTCTCTTGCAAGATGGGAAAGCTTATTCCCCACTCCCCTGCAATGACTTACTTGTGAGTAGACCGTCCCAGGATCCGGCTGCAAGGCTGTTGCCGGCTGATGAAGCCCCTCGTGGTCTCCTTTGCAATTCGGTGGCGGAAAGGAGCGCTTCCGCCTCCACCGCCCCCCCCCCTTGCTCGGCCGCTCTAGCAAGCAGCTCGGTCGGTTTAACCCCTTCGGTGCTGCAGAGGAGCCAAAAAAAGGGCTCCCCGCTCTTTGCAATGAGGGTGGGCGGGCAGAGCCGGGTGCTCGGAGTGGATTTCGGCCAGGCTGCCGCCAGTGCAGCTCAGCGGGATTGCTCGGGAGTAAGTCCACACGGGGTTGCCCTTCTGGGGGATCCCAGGCTGAGCTTGCAAAAAGGGAAATTAATGCAAAGTCAAGCCAGATCAGGGAGCCCCACGGCGCAGAGTGGTCAACTACAGTACTGCAGTCCCAAGTTCCGCTCACGATCCCCACGGAAGGCGGTTTCAGGTAGCCGGCTCAAGGTGGACTCAGCCTTCCATCCTTCCCAGGTCGGGAACACGAGGACCCAGCTTGCTGGGGGTAAAGGGAAGATGACTGGGGAAGGCACTGGCAAACCACCCCGCAAACAAAGTCTGCCTAGAAAACGTCGGGATGTAATGTTGCTCCATGGGTCAGGAATGACCCGGTGCTTGCACAGGGGACCTTTACCTTTTACGAGCCAGTTCACGTTAACCAACCGAAGCAGGTCTCATCAGAACCCTCCCTCAGGCCAATTCAATGGGGCTTACTTACTCCCAAGAGAGTGGTTTTAGGATTGCACTGGAAATCTGCGTGCCTGTAACATGTTCCCTGGGCCTCAAATGAAAAATGCAAGCTAGATCGCTTTCTGGAGACTGATGTGACTCTGCCCTACCTGATAGAACTGCCATCTCTGGTTTGGGAAATTCTTGGAGATAGAAGAACATAAGAACGAGAAAAGAGCCCTGCTTGATCCAACCACTGCAGGGTTGCCAGCCTCCAGGTGGTACAACTGATCTCCAGGCGACAGAGACCAGTTCACCTGCTTTGGAGGATGGGCTCTATGGCATTATCCCCCATTGAAGTCCCTCTCCTCCCCAATCCCCATCCTCCTCCCAAAATCTCCAAGTATTTCCCATCCCGGAGCTGGTAGCCCTCGACTAGTGAGGATCTATCTATTCCAGCATCTGTCTTACACGGTGGCCGACCACTTCCTCTGGAGGGCTAGCAACAGAATAGAGGTGGAGGCCTTTACCTGACGTTGCCTCCTGGCACTGGGATTTAGAGATTGGTTGAATGTAATTTGGTTTCTAAATTGAAAAGGCACAAACTGAAAAGGCACAGGGCTATTACAATATCAGCCATTTTATTTTCAACCACTTGCCTAATAATCCCCAACACAGAGTTTGCCTTTTTCACCACTGCAGCACACTGGGTTGACACTTTCATCGGGCCACCTACAACAACCCAAAGATCCTTTTCCCTCTCAGTATCACCAAGTTCAGACCCCACTAGCCTACACCTGAAGTTGGGATTCTTTCTCCCAATGTGCATCACCTTACACATACCGACATGAAACTTATTTTGACACATTGTCACCCAATTTGTGGGGATCCTTTTGGAGCTCTTCATCTGCAAACTTGGTCACCCCTTGTTCCAGATCATTTATGAGCAAATTTAATAGTACCAGCCCAGATAATGATCCTGGTGGGTCTCCACTGCTTACTTCCCTCCCTTGTGTGGACTGTCTATTTATTCCTACTCTTTTATGTTTACTCTTTGATGAGGGACCTTGCAAGAAGTGTTTTGAAAGTCCAAGTATATCATGTCTACTGGGTCACCTTTGTCTCCGTGCTGGTTTACATTCTCAAAGATCTCCCAAAGGTTGGTGAGGCAGGACTTTCCTTTGCAGAAACCACACTGATTCCCCCCAGCAGGCTTTGTTCTTCTATGTGCCTACTATCTCTGATTACACTGTTTACAAATTTGCCTGGGACAGACGTTAGGCTGACAGGCCTCTGATTTCCAGGTTCCCCTCTGAACGCCTTTTTAAAAATTGGTGGAACATTTGCTACTCTCCAGCCTTTTGGTACAGCGGCTGAATGGGACATTTACCCACTTTATCTGCCCCCTGAGGCTTTATTTCAAATGACTCTTTTGTTTGTTTATAGTTGCAGACATTTTTAGGCAGGGCTTTATTGTGGCTGTACTCATGGGCACTACGTACCAGCATCTTCGGGAAGGTGCTCTGCCAAGTCATGAGAGAGATGCCGTGCAACTTGATATCAATACTGGCCCTTTTTAAATATTAAAACACTGGTTTTAGGGGTTCCTCTTGTGCACAGGGCACCGTTTTGTGCAGTTTGGTTGCAGGAGAAGCCAGCTGTACATGTCAGGATGAAACTGAACTCTTTTCTGTGGACTTGGTAGCATGGCAAAGGGTCAAAAATCTCCCTGGTCACTGTATTCCCTGTGCATCAGTTCTCAGAAGCAGCATGCTAATTTATAGACAACTTGTGAGACTCACTTCTATGGGAACTTGAGTCTCTTGGCACTCTGCATGCTATCCACCCAGGACCACATTCATACGACTGGACTTGATTTCCAGCCAATTGTTATGATTAGTTTTCAGCTTTTATGGCAAGAACATGTTTGTGGAAGCAATTCAAACAGAGTAGGACGTGGTGCTTCTTGGTTATTCCTATTAAATTCTACACTTTTCAATGCTTTCCCCCCCCCTCCCTCCAAGCAATTGCAGGCTCAAAAAACTTCTTTTCGTTTTTTAGCAGTGGCAAATGAAAAACAGTAAGAAAAATTGTCAGGACAAAGTGGAGGGCACTGCAGGAGTTTTTCAAAAGCTATCTACAGAAAAGGAGAATTTCCATGGGGCAAACTGCTCTTAGGTCATTTCAGAGGGTAGTCATGTGGGTTCTTCAGTAGAACAGCTAGATTCAAGGCTGAGTTTCTGGTTGGTCTCTAAGGGGCTACTGGACTTTAGTTGCTTTTTGTCTCCTTCCACAAAGACAGGTTTTTGGAGCATGCACATGACCTCAAATAGTGCATGTTCTGTGCCCCTGCCCATTTTACTGTTATGTGGGGGGAAATGCACACTTTTGCAGGCCCTACCTACATTGGGCCCATTTTTTTTTGCCTCATCCCTCCTGCCCCTCCTCGCAGCTAGCATTCTGCCCCTGCCCACTACACTAAGGTTTTAAAAAATATCACTCAAGGAAATGTTAATATGATTTAACGTTAGTAGTTGACTATCAATATTAACAGCACTATCAGGATATGACTGTTGTGGTGTTTGAAAACAGGCTATGCAGCCACGCGTTCCATACCACAGAAACATCCAATTTACTTAACTGTCCCAGAACTTAAGGTGCTGGATCTCACTGAGGAGTCCACTTCTTCAGCTTGATTCAAGCCTTCCCCAGGAGATCTGTGTCTGACTTTCTGCTGCAGCTACCAGGCCAAGAGTGAGAGGTGCATCTATCTGGTGGTAGCCTGGTCTCCAGAGGCTCTACTGCAGGCCTTTAACACTTCTCCAGATTACAAACCACTCACCCATCTCAATCCGCCATGGAAGCAGGGGAAACCTTGGGAATGAAACTGGTTAGAAAGATGCCCAACTTGGCATGTCCTGCTGCTTTTGCTGGTACTTTGGTAAGCTCGATCCAAGTGTTTGTAGAGATGCAAACACACACACATTTCAGAAAGAGGGAAAAATTAGTTGTATTAACAGTCATTGGATACAAAAGGAAATGCATGCAGGGGAGAGCAAATACATACAGTACAACTAAGCAAGGGGAAGAAAATCGGGAGGTGTAAAGGGCATACTCTCTTCCTAATTCTCAACATATCACTGTAATGTGAACAGCCAGAATCATCTGAATGGTTTCCTGCTCAGGCTCTGTTCACACCTCTTAAGCTCTTTGGAAACCATCCTCTCTAACAGATGCTGATTGGCTGTGTCACAGTAGCAATTATCTCATCCCCAGTACAAGGAGCCACCTGTTAGTTATGTCATCCTTTGCTTGCAGTTTCTAGGCCTGAGAAACTATTTTTGATCAGACAGCTTTCTAGCTTGCTATGTTAAAAATGTTCTGAAAGCATTTGTTGAAATAATCACGTGTTTGTGCTTATCACAATAGCCAACCAGGTACTTCGAAGTAGCCACATGATTGTGATAAGTGACTTCAAAGATTGATCAGATAAGTTTTCTTATCAGATTTCCTTGGACTGAAGCTCAGAAGTCAGAGATTGAAGGACCCCAGCTTGGTAAGACACAGGAACCTTCTTGGCTTGATATTCCTTAAGAGCAATGAACAAGAGACTGAATTCTGATTTGTTCTAACAGACAACTAGTTTTGATATGCATTAGAATACTGTTAGAAACTTTGTTGTACTTGCTCGTTTGTCTATGCTCTGTGTAGGCGCAACAATTTTAGTTCTCTATTGTATACTGCCTTGTTTAATACAAGGAACCTTTCTCTTTTTCAATAAGGGATAGAAAGATTCATACAGCTGTCGATTCATTTGCTGGTTACCCATTTAGAGAAACAGAGGACCTGCGGTCCTAGAGATAACATTGTATTATCAAAAACTAGGGGTGATAGCCTTTTCTGGCATGATAAAGCAAAGGATGTTATGAAGTTGCAAATGACCCTCAAAGCAGAGCTCTGGGGAATTTTCAGTTCATAATCTAAGTGCTGTGAACGGAAAAGCTGAACGCTACAGCCTATCCTCCATGATTTCTCTAAAACTCCTTTCAAGCCATTTCAAGCACTGACTGTCACATCTTGGAGCACTGAAGTCTATACACTGAGTACAAATAAAGTACATTTCCTCCAAACTTCTCTGCTTGTAAGCAACTCCAAGCACCCTGGAGAGGATTTCTTTCTTACAGATTTATGTGTGTGTAAAGTGCCGTCAAGATGCGGCCAAGTTATGGGGACCCCTTTTGGGGGGTTTTCATGGCAAGAGACTAACAGCTTTATACACAATAAAAAAGGAGACTTGGCACTCTAACGTGAATGAAGTCCAACTCATTAAGAAAACACCACAAACCACAGAAAACACAAAGTGTGAATAATCTATCTAGGACTATTGGGTATGTGTGTGTATGTGGGCACAGGACAACTGGGAGTGGGAACTGATATCCCACAATGTTCACCTGCCTACTCCAAGGAGACCTGCTCATTTCCACAATACTGGATGTTGCTGGGGGGAGCGGGTCTGTATTCCACAACACCTAATATAATAGGCTTGCTCCTTTGATACTGGAGAGAATTGGTATGCATCACGGCAAGTATTCATTTTGACTAGTAGCCATGGATAGCAATATCCTCCATGAACATGCTCACTCCCCTCTTAAAGCCTTCCAAATTGACAGCTATTACCACATCCTGGGGCAGGTAGTTCCACAATTTAACTACGCCTTGCGTGAAGAAATACTTCCTTTTATCAGTTTTGAATCTCTCATCCTCCAGCTTCAGCAGATGACCCCGCATTCTAGTGTTATGAGGGAGAAAAACTTCTCCCTGTCCAGTCTCTCCATACCATGCATAATTTTATAGACCACTATCATTTCTCAGCTTAACCACCTTCTATCTAAGCTAAACAGCCCTAAGTGTTCTAACCGTTCCTCATAGGGCAGTTGCTCTAGTTCCCAGATTATTTTGGTTGCTCTTTTCTGCACCTTTTCAAGCTCTGCAATATCCCTTTTTAGGTGTGAAGAACTGTATACAGTATTCCATGTGGTCTCACCATAGATTTGTAACCGGGCAGTATGATAGCAGCACTTTTATTCTACATTCCTTGTCTAATTATTCTCTCCAATGTGGGATCTTAGATGCTCTTCAAGATTGCCACTGTGACAGAATCTCTTTCCACACTCTGAGCATTCAAAAGGATTCTACCTGTTGTGAGTTCTTAGATGCTGTTGGAGAAGGTCACTCCGACTGAATCTTTTTCCACACTCTGAGCACTGAAAAGGCTTCTCCCCTGTGTGGGATCTTAGGTGCTTTTGAAGATTGCCACTCAGACTGAATCTCTTTCCACACTCTGAACATTCAAAAGGTTTCTCCCCTGTGTGGGTTCTTAGATGCATTTGGAGATTGCCACCCTGACTGAATCTCTTTCCACACTCTGAGCATTCAAAAAGATTCTCCCCAGTGTGGGTTCTTAGATGCTCTTGGAGATGGTCACTCCGACTGAATCTTTTCCCACACTCTGAGCATTCAAAAGGTTTCTCCCCTGTGTGGGATCTTAGGTGCTTTTGAAGATTGCCACTCAGACTGAATCTGTTTCCACACACTGTGCATTCAAAAGGCTTTTCCCCTGTGTGGGATCTTAGATGCATTTGAAGATTGCCACCCTGACTAAATCTCTTTCCACACTCTGAGCATTCAAAAGGTTTCTCCCCTGAGTGGGATCTTAGATGCTTTTTAAGATTGCCACTTTGACTGAATTTCTTTCCACACTCCAAGCATTCAAAAGGTGTCTCCCTTGTGTGGGTTCTTAGGTGTTGTTGAAGACTGCCACTGCAACTGAATTTCTTTCTGCACTCTGAGCATTCAAAAGCCTTCTCATCTGTGTGAGTTCTTAGATGCTCTTGAAGATGGCCACTCTGACTGAATCTCTTACCACACAAAGAGCATTCAAAAGGCTTCTCCCCTGTGTGGGCTCTTAGATGCATTTGAAGACAGAAACTGCGACTGAATCTTTTCCCGCACTCTGAGCATTGAAAAGGCTTCTCCCCTGTGTGGGTTCTTAGGTGCTGTTGAAGACTGCTACTGCAACTGAATCTCTTTCCACACTCTGAGCACTGAAAAGGCTTCTCCCCTGTGTGGGTTCTTAGGTGCTGTTGAAGACTTCCACTGCAACTGAATCTCTTTCCACACTCTGAGCATTCAAAAGGCTTCTCCCCTGTGTGGGTTCTTAGATGCTCTTGAAGATGGCCATTCCGACTGAATTTTTTTCCACACTCTGAGCATTCAAAGGGTTTCTCCCCTGTGTGGGTTATTAGATGCCGTTTAAGATGGCCACTAAAATTGAATCTCTTTCCACACTCTGAGCACTGAAAAGGCTTCTCCCCTGTGTGGGTTCTTACGTGCTGTTGAAGACTGTCACTGCAACTGAATCTTTTCCCACACTCTGAGCATTCAAAAGGCTTCTCCCCTGTGTGGGATCTTAGATGCTTTTGAAGAGAGCCACTGCAACTGAATCTCTTTCCACACTCAGAACATTCAAAAGGCTTCTCCCCTGTGTGGGTTTTTAGATGCTCTTGAAGATGGCCACTCTGAATGAATCTCTTTCCACACTCGGAGCATTCAAAAGGCTTCTCCCCTGTGTGGATTCTTAGATGCTCTTGAAGATTGCCACTCTGACTGAATTTCTTGCCACACTCTGAGCATTCAAAAGGCTTCTCTCCTGTATGTATTCTCTGATGCCGTTTGAGATGGCCACTGAAACTAAATCTCTTTCCACACTCTGAGCATCCAAAAGGTTTCTCCTCTGTGTGGGTTTTTTGATGCTCTTGAAGATGGCCACTCCGATTGAATCTCTTTCCACACTCTGAGCATTCAAAAGGTTTCTCCCCTGTGTGCGTTCTTAGATGCTCCTGAAGATGGCCATTCTGACTGAATCTCTTTCCACACTGTGAGCATTCAAAAGGTTTCTCCCCTGTGTGTGTTGTCTGATGCCGCTTAAGATGGCCACTGCAACTGAACCTCTTGCTACATGCTGAGCATTCAAAAGGTTTCTCCTCTGTGTGGGTTTTTAGATGCTCTTGAAGACTGCAACTCTGATCGAATCTCTTGCCACACACTGTGCATTCAAAAGCCTTCTCCTCTGTGTGGGTTCTTAGATGCTTTTGGAGAGAGCCACTCTGACTGAATCTCTTATCACACTCTGAGCACTGAAAAGGTTTCTCTTTTGTGTGGATTCTTTGGTGCACAAGAAGCTGCGATCTATATTTGAAGTACTTTCCACATTGAAAGCATGTATGTGCCTTAATTATACTATGCTTTGGGAAAAGTGCATTAGTCTTTCTTCCATGAGAGAAATTCCTTCCACTCTCTGAGTAGATCAATGGCTTATCTCCTGAATGAATCCTTTGGTGTTGAGAAAGGTCTGACTTCTGCAAAAAGCTCTTGCCACAGTCTGAGCAGCTATACGGTGCATGTGTTCTTTGATGTCTATGGAAGTCTGCTCTGGAAAGGAAGCTCTTGCCACATTTCAAGCACTGATGGGTCTTCTTTCTTCTGTGCATTTGCAAATGGATATCATAATGGGTTTGATCTGAGAAGTTCAGTCCACACTCCAAACACTTACATGCTTCCTTCACCATGGGGATTAATTCACCGAAATCCTGCCCTTGGCCAGGAATGGGTTCATCCCTTTTCTCAACCATGTGATCTCCTTTCAGCAACTGAGGTCTGCCTTGATTCTTGACGTTTCCTTGCAAATCTTCTTTCTGGACTTTATCTGGCAATAGCTGAAGTGGTTCCTCATCGCCCTCATTACACTGATCACCCCCTGCTGGAAGAAAAAGAGAGACCCCATTAGCACCCACACAAGGAGGTCTAACCTTCCCTGGAAGTTCCATCCATGCTCAAAATATAGCAGTGGCTTTTTCCTGCTGTACGTTGAAGTGCACATTAACAAACACTTGAGAAGGACATGAAACCTTGCTGCACCAGAAAGGCTTAGCTTGAAGTCGATTTCTAGAGCTCCTCACCTGAATGAATTATTTGATGTGAAGTAAGGGCTGGTTTCCAACTGAAGGTCTTTCTGCACTCCATGTGGAAAGCATATGGTTTCTCTCCCGAGGGAATTTGCCTCTTGGAAACAACACTTGTGTTCTTACTGAAGGTCTTTCCAAAGGCCACACTTTCATCGTCATTCTCCCTGTAGCAGATTCTCTGGTTAGCACAGAGGCCTTCATTCCGTCTTGGTTTGGTTGACCTTTCTTCATGGACTGGTATTTCACAGAAGCCGCCTCCTCCTTGGGATGGAATGTGTTTATCCCGCCTCTTCTCTGTGTGGCTTCTCTCCTGCCTCTGTGGTCCTTCTCCCCAGTTTCCTTTGGGGTTTTCATTCTTCTCTTCTTCCAAACAGAATCCCTCGAATCCCCCAAGCATCTCCTCTACATGTGATGCTGTAAGAAGAAAAGAGGTCCAGTAAGCACTTATGCAAGAAGCCAACCCACCCATCAGGCACTACTCATTAATGGGTGTGCATTTCCTTTATCAGATCTTCATCTCCCAACATGAACATATGAAGCTGACTTACTGAATCAGACCCTCGGTCCATCAAAGTCAGTGTTGTCTACTCAGACAGGTAGTGGCTCTCCAGGGTCTCAAGCAGAAGTCTTTCACATCACCTACTCACCTAGTCCCTTTAACTGGAGATGCCGGGGATTGAACCTGGGACCTTCCGCATGCCAAGCAGATTCTCTACCACTAGGCCAGCAGCCACTTAGCTGCTGGTTACATCTTCTCCCCAGCCAGGCAGTTTTTATATACTGCCTACCCACCCCCTCCCCATACTCCCCTTACATACTTTAAAGAAAAAAAGTGGGAAAGAATACTTCCCCCACCAGTCCCATTTGACTTGTCATTCAACTCTTTTGATTCTTTTCTATTGATGATTAAATAGAAGACAAGAAAAAGAGGTTTTTATACCCCACTTTTCTCTACCCTCAGGAGTCTCAAAGTGACTGACAAATCACATTCCTTTCACTTCCCACAAAAGGCACCTTGTGAGGTAGGTGGGGCTGAGAGAGTTCTAAGGGAACTGAGACTGGCCCAAGGCCACCTAGGAGGCTTCAAGTGGAGGAGTGGGGAATCGAACCCAGTTGTCCAGATTAGTCCTCCGTTCCTAACTACTACACAACACTGGCTCTCCACAAATAGTTACCATGATATCCAGTCCTTCAACTGTACAGAGTTTCCTTCTAGTTGTGATGAAAGCCATGAAGAGCTTGTTTTCAGCTTTTGTTAGGGGACAGATCAATTCCAGATCAGTCAGAGGGGATTTAAAGGAAATGGGTGTGCCACTACATCTGATCGTTTTGATGCGCAACCTGTACTCTGGACAAGAGGCCACAGTTAGAACAGAATATGGAGAAATGAAATGGTTTCCAATTGGCAAAGGTGTCAGACAAGGATGTATTTTATCTCCCTATCTCTTCAATCTATATGCAGAACATATAATTAGGAAAGCTGGATTAGATTTAGATGAAGGTGGAGTGAAAATTGGAGGGAGGAACATTAATAATTTGAGATGTGCTGATGACACTACATTATTGGCAGAAAATAGTGAAGATTTGAAACGACTACTGCTGAAAGTTAAAAGAGGAAGTGCCTAAGCAGGACTACAGCTGAACATCAAGAAAACAAAAGTAATGACTACAGGAGAATTACACAACTTTAAGGTTGACAATGAGGAAATTGAAATTGTTCAAGACTTTCTATTCCTTGGCTCCACCATCAACCAAAAGGGAGACTGCAGCCAAGAAATCAGAAGGAGATTGAGACTAGGAAGGGCAGCCATGAAGGAGCTAGAAAAGATTTTGAAGTGTAAGGATGTGTCACTGGCCACCAAGACTAGATTAATTCATGCCATCATATTCCCTATTACTATGTATGGGTGTGAAAGCTGGACAGTGAAGAAAGCTGATAGGAAGAAAATAGATTCCTTTGAAATGTGTTCTGGGAGGAGAGTGTTATGGATACCGTGAACTGCCAAAAAAACAAATCAGTGGGTTATAGATCAAATCAAGCCTGAACTGACCTTAGAAGCTAAAATGACTAAACTGAGGCTATTGTATTTTGGTCACGTCACGAGACGACAAGAGTCACTGAAAAAGACAGTCATGCTAGGAAAAGTTGAGGGCAGCAGGAAAAGAGGAAGACCCAACAAGAGATGGATTGACTCAATAAAGGAAGCTACAGCCTTCAATTTGCAAGATCTGAGTAAGGCTGTCAAAGACAGGACATTTTGGAGGACTTTCATTCATAGGGTCGCCATGAGTCGGAAGCGACTTGACAGCACTTAACACACACACACACAGGGGATGACTGTAATCCCATTTGGGGGACAAGTGTGTTGCAATGGTTGGCAACTGAGAAATTAGGAGGTGGCCCCTTCCAGAGTCTTCCTCAGGGCCTCTCAGTCCCCCCTTGACTTCAGGCCAGGACACCCTCTCTCGCTTGAGTGATGTCCACAACACTGGCCTCAGTTGCCCCTGGGCCAGCCAGGCTCCTTAGATCACCCTACCCACCCATGCTGAATATTGCTTTTACTTCCACACCACCACCTCATGGCTCCCAGCAGAAGGCAAGTGGCTGGGCAAGACCCAAAACAATATATTGCTGCTTCATCCCAACGGCAGCCATTGGCACGTGCGGCACCTACGAAAGAGCCTTACCCAGAGAGGCCACACTCCCATAGTTCTCCAGCATGACTTCCCTGTAAAGAGCTCTTTGGCTCGGATCCAGCAGGGCCCACTCTGCCTCGGTGAAATGCACGGCCACCTCCTCATAGGAAACTGGAGACTGAAAGAAAAAGCAGATTCCCTCATCAGAGATCAAGCCAGACATAGACGGCACACTGGAAGGGGACATTCTGAGAGGGTGCAGGATGGAGAGTTTGGCATGGGTAAAGGGAGAGGTGTTCAGGGCTTCTCCCAGTTAGACACCCAAGCAGCAACTGCAGGATTCTCCCCCAAGAAATTAAGAGGGACTCAGGCATCCCTCGCTCATCTCCCCTACCTGCACCAGAGGCGAAGAAGCTGCTTCCACACCTCCACAAAGATGACAGCTTAATAGCATCTCTCCAGTGCCTGCGAGGGAGACCATAGAGGAAGGAAGTTAGCCTAGCCTTCCTATTTCATGTACTTCTTTGAATCCTGCTTCACACACACCCATTTCCAGAGTGGATGTATTTTTTTGCGCGCGCAGTCAGGTCACAGCTGACTTATGGCAACCCCATAGACTCTAGAGTTTTTTATGGCAAGAGATGTTCAGAGGTGGTTTGCCATTGCCTGCCTCTGCGTCACACCCCTGGTGTTCCTTGGAGGTTGCCATTCCAAATACTAACTAGGGCCAACCCTGCTCAGCTTCTGAAATTTGAGATCAGGCTAGCCTGGGGCTAACCACGTCAGGGCATGTATTAGGTACACTCAAAAAAAATTGCAATGAATTTTTTGCAAATTGTGGGAGAGGCGGAAGAGAAGCACAGATACCCATGACCCTTGGGCTCCTCTTAAATGCTGCTGACATTTTTCACACTTCTCATAGGAAACTGGAAACTTGAAATTTACCCTGTGAACACTGCAGCTCAAAAACATGACAGCAATGCTGCTGGATCAGACTAAAGGCCCAGTCATGGCATTCCATGAGTCTGGACTGGTGGGAGAAAAAGAGGGGACGATAATGATGTGTAATGACACGTCTCAGTCACAGGTTGTTTAGTGCATCTGAAAACTCTAGGGTAAAATCATCGGGTTCCTACAGCATCTGTGTCCAAGGTTTTGGCCGGATGTGACATGATTCTGTCTCCGCCCTTCATGAATCAGTCTAATCCACCTTAAAGTGAGTGACCATCAACACATTGTGTGGCACCAAGTCCCACAAGCTTACTGTGTGTTGGGTGTAGACCTATTTCCTTTCTCTACACAACAACTTGAACACATGAAGCTGCCTTATACGGAATCAGACCCTTGGTACATCAAAGTCAGTATTGTCTACTCAGACCAGCAGCAGATCTCCAGGGTCTCAGGCAGGGTTTTTTCACAACACCTACTTGCCTAGTCCCTTTAACTGAAGATGCCGGGGATTGAACCTAGGAACTTCTGCATGCCGAGCAAACACTCTACAACTGAGCCACGCCTCCTCCCCAAAAAGCCGGCGAGTGGGGCCAGCAACCCTACCTGCCAGTGACAGGCATCTATATGCCCTCGGGACAGAATCACCGATCCCCTGGAAGACGTATTCCTTGGGAAAACTGAAGCTTTTACCAAAATTAAAAAGCGCATTAAAGAGCTCGATTATAACAGCACTACTTTTCTTGCTCGTCGCGTCTGTTCATCCAAGTTCTTTGGAATACCCCCTCCACGTGGTCTGCCTGCCTATACATATTATCTGACAACTCCTCGTCTCTGTAGAGCTTTTTGCTTGGCTAGATTGAATGCTAACCCTTCTATGGTAATGCAGGGCAGAATTCTGAATATACCATACTCAGACAGGATCTGCCCTTGCTCTTCTGGCTCTATTGACTCAATAGCGCATGCCCTTTTGGAATGCCGCTTTTACGAGGAACTTCGATCGCACTATATTTCCCCCCTTTTAATATACAAGTCCAATGCCTCTGTGACTGACATAATGCCTTTTTTACTAAGCGATAGGGACCCCAAGGCTACATTGTCAGTGGCAAGATTTGTTTCAATCCTTATATCCCTCCAACACTAGATATATGCTGCTCAAGATCAATTGATCAAGGAGCTCCTAAGGGATAAAAGGAAAGGAAAGGAAGACGTATCCAATCCTCAGTGGGGGCCAATGAAGGGAGTCCCCAATGGCGGCTGCAAACCAGCCTGGAAAGCTCCTCTGTCCCATGAAGGCATAGGTCAGCCCACCACACGGCAGGTGTAGCAGCTCCCATTCAGACTCACTCCCCTGGTGTTCCTTGGAGGTTACCCTTCCAAATACTAACTAGGGGCGACCCTGCTTAGCTTCTGAGCTCTGACAAGATCAGGCTAGCCTAGGGCTATCCATGTCAGGGCACGTATTATGTATGAGCCCCAATCCCACCCAGCCACAAAGCACCCTTACTATATGAGAGGGCATCCTGGGCATGCTCCTGGACCTCATCCCGCTGCCTTTCCTCCAACAGAGCTCCTTCTGCCTCAGAAAACTTTGCTTCCACCTTCATGGATGGTTCCCATATCTGAAAGAACAGCGAGGGAGACAGGAAAGGTAAGAATCTTCACCCCTGCATTGACCAGCAGAGCTGATTCAAGCACAGGGGCAAGAATCAGGGTTAGTTTTCCCCCTAGCCAATTCTCTACAGGTATGAATATCTGGCAGGGAAACCTTATGATAAAGTTGTTGCTTGAAGGAAGTGAAGGAAACCCCCTCACCTGCTCTGCCTGCCTCTTCTCCTCTGCCTGACTCAAGAGGAAACCTTCAGCCAGGGCCACCGCCTGGGAACTGGTCTCCGGCCCGCATCCTCTGACCCAGCACTGCATTTCCTGGGGCAGGATGGTCAGGAACTGCTCCAGGATCACCAGGTCCAGCATCTGCTTCTTGGAGTGCCTCTCCGGCTTCAGCCAGTGGTTGCAAAGTCCATGAAGCTGGCTGCAAACCTCTCGGGGCCCATCGGCCTCATGGTAAAGGAACCGCCGGAAACATCGGTTCTGGACATCTGCTGTCCTCGTTTCCTGATCCAGGTTCTCTGGCACAGCTCTTTCCCAGAATTCAACACTGCTCTCTGCTTGTACGGGATGGGGACCTTCCCTTGATCTCTTGCTAATTCCAGGACCTCCTGTGTTCTGCTGTTCCATCTCCTTCCCCTTCCCTTGGGTGGCTTCTGACTGTGGAAAGATACCCTTACTCTCTTGGCTATGAATACAGAGAGGAAAAGTTATCAAAAAGGCAGAAAGAGTCCAAAGGAAAGCACACCAAAATCACCTACCCTCCTTGTCAAGAGGAACCTAAGTGGATCCGTAGGAGAGTCATTGTCATTGTTAGTGAATCAGGATTAATGTCATGGTGCTAGACCGCATATCAGGCTTTTGTTCGAGGCACCAGCTTGGTCCTTCAGGAAGGTAAACATTAGTTGTGGAAGCTATGAGCTTGGCCTCCCATGTCTGGGGATCAGTCTGTCGAGGAGCAACAGCTCAAGATCAATTGGAGCCCGGGACAAAAAGACTGGTGATGGCTTAACCATGGCAAATCTCTCCTCAAGAGGCTTGAAGCATGAGACAATAGCTCTGTCCAGCAGAGGGTCAGGTAAGACTAACCTCTCAAGGGGAGGGCAAAAAGGGTTCTGGGGGAAATGGGAGCAGGGGGAGGCAGTGAACACCCCGGTAAACAGCAGGTAGGCAGGGGTGTGGGGGAGAGAGAGAACCAGCTAAAATGCACAGCATGTGGGGCAGGCAGAAAGTATGTATGATTCATCCCCTGTGATCACACCCGGGACTCTTTTTCTGGGCCTCCCGATGACCACCATGGCTGAAAATTTATTTTTATCTACAAAAGTCAGATCCTGTTTTTCTGTGCCCATAAGGGCCACCAATTTGGCTAACAATTTTTTGTTATCTGCAATCTGCCTGGCTCTCTTGGAGTGAAGGTAGATTACACCAAGTGAATCTATACAATCAGCAGAATGGGACATTCAATATACCATTAAATAGGATTTGGGTCTTAAACCAACCAGAAATCTAAAAAACAGAACAGAAACAAAGTATAAATTTTAACACAGCACAGTAAATGATGGAAAATTATAGTGTAGGATCCAACTTACAGCAAGCTATACACAGTAGTATAGAACACAATTTCTAATGATTTGTCCAAGTAACCGAATTGTTTTTTACAGTTCTATCCTATTGCGGAAAGCCTGGAGTGTGGGTGTCTTCCTGACCTCCTCAGGCAGGCCGTTCCACGGGGGGGGGGGCACAACAGAGAAGTCACATGCATGGGCAGTTATTGATTTTGCCCATTTGCCAGCTGGTACCTGCAGAAGGGCCTGTTCAGATGTGTGAAGCTGTCATGGCGGAGTATAGGAGAAACAGTCTTGCAGGTATCAGGGTCCAATTACTGTGAAGGGATTTCTGTGTGCTCAGCAATACTTTTAATTGAGCCTGGTAACTAATGCTTGCCCTGACATGGGTGGCCCAGGCTAGCTTGATCTCGTCAGATCTAAGAAGCTAAGCAGGGTCAGCCCTAGTTAATAATGGGACAGGAGACTACCAAGGAATACCAGGGTCTCTATGCAGAAGAAGGCAATGGCAAACCACCTCCGTAAGTCTCTTGCCTTGAGACCCCATGGAGTGACCAGCAGTTGGCTATGATTTGACTGCACTTTACACACACACAATTGATGCTCAGTGAACAGAGTGACTGCAGAGTAGGAATAATATGCATGTTCCATCCAGCTGCTGAGAATAGTCGACCAAACGATAGTTTCCAAATTGTTTTGTACAGTGCATTACAATAGTCTAGTCTCAATATTACCAAGGCATGGATCCAGGGGACAGCTGTATCAAGGTAAGGTGCCATTTTTCCAGCAACGCTGAGTTGGAAGAAAGCCTTTTTTTGCAACTGCATTAACTTGATCCTCTCGTAATAATGTTGGGTCCAGTATAACCCCGAGGCTATTAACTGTGCCAGCAAGCGTCAGCTGAATCCCAACAAAAGAGGGCAGCATAATATCCCCCCAGACCTCCAACTTCCCAAGGAGCATTTCTTCTGTCTTTCCAGGACTTAGATTCTGTTTGTTTACACTTTGAAACAGAGCCACCAGGCAGCAATTTAGTATCTCTACTGCATCACCAGGAGAGTTGGATAAGGATGTATAGAGCTGGGCCTCCTCAGCATATTGATGACAGCCAACCCTAAACTACGAATGATTTGGCCTAAGGGCTTTACATAAAGATTGAAAGGCGTGGGGAACAGGATTGGGCCCTGTGGGACTTCCACAGGATGGATAGAAGAAGGGAATGTTTTTATATACTGCTTTTTTTCTACTTTAAGGAGATCCAAAGGGACTTACACTTGCTATCCCTTCCTCTCCCCACAACAGGCACCTTGTGAAGTAGGTGGGTCAGAGAGATGTCACCCAGCAGGCTTTCTGTGGAGGAGTGAGGAATCAGACCCAGTTCCCCAGGAGAGGTTCCACCACTCTTAACCATGCTGTAATAGGTCCCACACTGGTCTCCAACGGCAATTCTTTGGTTCCGGTCCAGGAGGAATGATTTGATCCTGTCCAACGTACAACCCTTGATGCCTCCTTCCGCCGGCTGGCACCTCAACAAGATGGGCCAGTCCACTGTGCCAACAGCAGCAGATCAATCCAGGAGGAGCAACAAGGAAGTTGGACCTTTGACTACTTTTAGATGGAGGTCATCAGCTCAATCCAGCAGGGCCCACCTCCCTCCCGTTGCCCGGTCTGAAAACAGACTGGAAGGGGTCTAGAGGAGAAGTTCTCCAAGAAGACCTGGAGTTTGTCCGCTACTCCTCTCCATACAAATTTGCCTAGGAAGGGCAGATCAGAGACGGGCTGATAATTGGCTCCACCATTTTTCTCTTTGTGTGAAAAGTGCCATCAAGCCACAGCCAGGTTATGGCGACCCAGTAGGGTTTTCAAGGCAAGGGACTAGCAGAGGTGGTTGGCCATCGCCTGCCTCTGCACAGGGACCCAGGGCTTCCTGGGTGGTCTCCCATCCCAGTACTAACCAGGGTTGACCCTGCTTAGCCTCTCAGCTCCAAGGACATGGGGCCACCCAGGAAAGGGCTCCGTTTTTCTGCAGGGGTGGGGGTGGGGGGGTTAGAAGCAGAGGGACCACATTAGAGAGACTATTTAAAACGAATTCCCACTTCGAGAACAGTCGTGAGAGCAGCGTTTCTCTCCTCCCAGATGGGAACACTTATCCCACCCACCCCTGCCATGACTTACTCGTGAGTAGACCGCCCCAGGATCCGGCTGCAGGGCTTTTGCCTGCTGGTGCATCTCTGAAACCTTTCCCGGTCTCCTTTGCAATCCGGCAGCAAAGCCTCCCCGCCTCCCCACCCCCGAAAAAGGAGCCTTTCCGCTTCCGCCTGCCTTGCTCGGCCGCTCTAGCAAACAGCTCTCTCAGTTTAACCCCTTCGGTGCTGCAGAGGAAGGGGGGAAAGGGGCTTCCGGCTCTTTGCATGAGGGTGGGCGGCCGGAGCCGGGTGGAGGGAGCGGATTCCGGCCAGGCTGCCGCCAGCGACGCCCCGTGCAGCTCAGTGGGATTGCTCGGGAGTAACTGCACACAGGGTTGCCCTTCTGGGCTATCCCATGCTGTTCAGCCATCTCAGACAACGGCACGCCTAAACTGGAAAAAAAGAAAATTAAAGCAAAGTCAAGCAATCCGAAGCAGGTCTCATCGGAGCCCTCCTCGGGCCTATTCAATGGGGTTTATTACTCCCAGGAAAGTGGTTTTAGGGTTGCAATGGAAATTCCTGTAACATGTCCCCTGTTTCTCAAATCAAAATGCCAGCTAGAGCTCTGCCCTCAGAAGGATATTCAATTGACTGTTTTCAGGTTGTGGGGTCTAAGGAAGGGCACCCCTTACATCAGTGTTTATGTTATGTTAGTCTTGAAGGTGCTCCTGGACTCTGGCCCTTTTCTACTACTGCAGACAGACTCACACGGCGACCCACTGTGAATTATCAGTGTTTATGGTTGCAGGCATTTTTAGATAGGGCTTTATTGTGGCAGGACTTGTGGGTATTCTGTACCAGCATCTTTGGGAAAGTGCTCTGCCAAGTCATGAGAGGGGTGCAGTGCAACCTGATTATCAGTACTGGCACTTAAAAAAAAACGAAAACACTTCTTTTAGGGGTTCCTCTTGTGCACGGGTCACAGTCTTGTGCAGATTGATGGCAGAAGATGCGGGCTGTACAGGGTCAGGGTGCAACAACTTGGCATCATGGCAAAGGGTCGGGAATCTGCCTGCTCACTGTATTCCCTATGGATCAGTTCTTAGAAGCAGGGTGCATTGACACTCAATTTATACACAAATTGTGAGACTCCTTTCTATGGGAACCCGGCTTTCTTGGCACTCTGTTGACATGCTGTTCATCCAGGACCACGTCCATACCACCGGGCTCGATTAAAGATTAGTCTACGGCTTTTAATGGCAAGAACATGTGTGCGCTTGTGATCCAAATAGAGTCGTATATGGTGCTTCTTGGTTGTTCCTATTAAATTCTGCACTTTTCAAAGCTGTTTTTCCCCCAAGCTATTTCAGCCTCAAAAAGCTTCTTTTCATTGTTCAGCAGTGGCAAATGTAAAGCAAGATTAAGAAAAATTATCAGGACAATATTGTCTGCCAGTGGAGGGCACTGCAGGGTTGTTTTTCAAAACCCATCTGCATTAAAGTTGAATTTCCACTGGCCAAACTGCTCTGACCTGGATGGCCCAGGCTAGCCTGATCTCGTCAGATCTCAGAAGCTAAGCAGGGTCAGCCCTGCTTAGTATTTGGATGGGAGACCGCCAAGGAATACCAGGGTTGTTGTGCAGAGGAAGGCACTGGCAAACCACCTCTGCTAGTCTCTTGCCATGAAAACCCCCAAAGGGGTCACCATAAGTCGGCTGCGACTTGATGGCACTTTACACACAAACTGCTCTTGGGCTGTTTCAGAAGGTAGTTGTGTTTGGTCTTCAGTAAAACAGCTAGGTTCGGGGCCAGGTTGGTCTCTAAGAGGCTAATGGACTCAAATCTAGCTGCTTTTTGTCTCCTTTCACAAAGACAGGTTTTTGGAGCATCCACATGATATCATCACCAAATCGTGCACGTTCTGTGGCCATCCTCCCAATCTTACTGCGATGTGGGTAAGAAAATGCACACTTTTGCAGGCACTGCCTACATTGGGGCCATTTTTCTTGCCACCCCACCCCACATCTGGCATTCTGCCCCTGCCCACTACGCTAATGTTTTTAAAAACATCACTCCATGAAATATGAAGATGACTTAACATTAGTGTGTGTGTTAAGTGCTGTCAAGTCGCTTCCGACTCATGGCGACCCTATGAATGAAAGTCCTCCAAAATGTCCTATCTTTGACAGCCTTGCTCAGATCTTGCAAACTGCGGGCTGTGGCCTCCTGTATTGACTAACATCAGTACTAACATTAGTAGTTGACTCAATATTAACTTTATCAGGATATGACTGTTATGGAGTTTGGAAATGTTTGAAAACAGGCTATGCAGCCACCCATACCACGGGCACATGCAATTTACTTAACCATCCCAGAACGTAAGTTGCTAGATCTCACTGAGGTGTCCACTTCTTCAACTTGATTCCAGGAGATCTGGGGGTGACTGCTTCCATTACCAGGCCAAGAGTGAGATGTACGTCTGTCTGGTGGTAGCCTGGTCTCCAGAAGCTCTACTACAGGCCTTTAAGAAAATTTCTCCAGATTACAAATCACTTGCCCCTCCCAAACTGCCATGGAAGCAGGGAATCCTTGGGAATCTAAACAGGTTAGAAGGATGCCCAGCTCGGCATGTCCTGCTTCTTTTGCTGGTACTTTGGTAAGCTCGATCCAAGTGCTTGTAGAGATGCAAACACACTCGCACCCATTTCAGTAACAGAAAAAAAAAATAGTGGTATAAACAGTCTGGTTTCAAAAGGAAATGCATGCAGCGGATAGCACATAAATAAATAAATACAGAACACTGAGCAAGGGGAAGAAAATTGGGAGGTGTAAAGGGCATCCTCTGCCTTGACCTCTAAAAGTATCCCTGTAATGTGAAAAGACAGCCAGAAATATCTCTCAGGCTCCGTTCACATCTTTTAAGCTTTTTGATAACCATCCTCTCTAATAGCTGCTGATTGGCCTGTCCTCCGTGATTTCTCTAAAATTCTTTTAAAGCCATTTCAAGCAGTGACTGTCACATCTTGGGGCACTGAAGTCTATGCATTAAGTACAAATAGATTTACTCCAAACCTCTGCTTGTAAGTAACTCCAAGCACCCTGGAGAGGCTTAACTCTTGTTTTTATGAAAACTCCCACTTTGAGCTCTTCTTTGAGCTTCTGAATCGCTGCAGTCTGCTGTTTAAAATGCCTGCAGTGCTTCCAAAAGAACTGTGCTTCCCTCCTCCCATGCCTTTTTGTTTGTGGCTCATTCTTTTTGCCTTTGGGAGCATTCTAAGATTTGCGATATAGAGCCACAGCGCTATAGCAGTCCAGCGTTGTAACGGCTCCACTGACATGCCTACAGCTGTTGTTAGGCGGAAACAAGAGGTCGTTTTGGTGGTTATTAATTCATAAGGTCACCATGAGTCGGAAGAAACTTGATGGCACTTAACACACACACAGATTGGCCGTGGAGTCATTAAATAACTTGTGAAAATGTGCCCTTGGGCATTTTTGGTTTTAAATGAAACTGTTTTTAAGTATTAATGTACGATGCCTTGAACTGCAAGGAAAAACAGATATAAAACTTTAATAATACAAATACATATATACGTTAGTCCTGATATTTCTACACTTATTGTCCACATTTCCTCTAAGAATGCCTCTCACACACATTGAATCCTTACAATTATCTTGTCTAAAGGGCATCCAAAGGTCTTCCAGGCCTAGCGTGGATTTTTCAAAAGAATTTATTTCTTTCCACAAACCACAAAACATTCAGTGGTTATTAGATCACCAAATGGCATCAAAATTGAGAAATCAAATAAGAAAAGAAGGTGGACAATTAAGAAAGAAGAGAACTTTTGAACAACTAATCACTGGAGTCTCAAGATATTTATTAGGAATAATTTATAAACTTAACTGCAATATGATACTGAAACAGAGCAAGTAAAAGATTGCATGATAAAATGGATGCAAAATTTTAAAGGGAGCATACACATGAATCAGTAGGAGACTCTTCGTAATAAAGGTTATTCCTTGTAATAAAGGTTACAGAATGTCAAATATTGAGAGAATTGGTAAACATGTTTTTCAGGTGGTATATCACACCTAAAGACATAGCAAAAGCTATGAAAGATTGTAATGGGAAGTGTTGGAAATGTCAGAACACAGATGGTAGACAGGTAAAAAAGCAAGAAAGAATTGGATAATGATACATGATAAAATGCAAAAGATACTAAAACTCAAGTTTGTGCTGGATCCAAAAAATATGCTATTAAATATTGTGCCAAGCAATATCCAAAAATGCATAGCGAACTATTCAAGTACATGGTGATGGCGGCAAGAGTAATATATGCGGCAAAACTGAAGGCAGATAAAAACCCAGAATTGACAAATTCATGAATAAGCAACTATGGCAAAACTAATATATTTTATACACAATAGACCAATTTCAGAATATAGCTAAAAATTGAAAATAGAATTAAATCAAAACAGATTAAGAATGATTTTAGACAATACATTTTAAAATAAATATATTACCAGATATGAAGACATGTTGAGAATTGTAATACAAAGAAGTTAATTATTAAAATGTAGTTGTGAACAAAAATGAAGTAAGCTCCATATAAATTGTAATACAATTATGATTCTGTATGTTCAAATGTATATATGTTTTGTTTGAACCCAGATCTACACAGTTGTAAGTCAATACTCTGGCTCCTGAACTCAACTGACCCCCATCATGAAAGTGGGCAAAGTGGGTCGGGTTCAATCCTGGGGATCAATAGTGGCACAAGGTGCCCATCACAAGCGATGGCAAGAGGATTTATTTCTTACAGTTTTAAACACAATTTTTAAAAAGACGTGCCACACTATCATGAATGAAGCCCAACTCATTAAGAAAAAACACCACCACAAACCACAGAAGAGAAAGCACCAAGTGTGAGATAGGTTATTTAGCCACTTTCTCTGCCCTCAGAGGCTTTGGGGGATATTCACATGACTGTTTTCGAATTGAGGGTCTACGGAAGGGCATCCCTTCCATCATTGTTTATAGTTGCAGACATTTTTAGGTAGGGCTTTATTGTGGCAGGACTCATGGGCACTATGTACCAGCACCTTTGGGGAGTTGCTCTGCCAAGTCATGAGAGGGGTGCAGTGCAACTTGCTATCAGTACTGGCACTTTTAACAAATGAAAAGTCTGGTTTTAGGGGTTCCTCTTCGGCATTGGACACAGGTTGCAGGAGACCCCGGTTGTATAGGGTCAGGATGAAACTGAACCCTTTTCTGTGGACTTAGCAGCCTGCCCTCACTGTATTTCTTGTGGATCAATTCTCAGAAGCAGGGCGCTAATGACACTTGATTTGTAGACAAATGGTGAGACTCCTTTCTTTGGGAATCCGAGTCTCTTGGCATTCTGTTGGCAGGTTATTCATCCAGGACCACATCCATACCACTGGGTTCAATTTCCAACCAATTGTTATGATTAGTCTTTGGCTTTTATGGCAAGAACATATTTGCCCAAGTGATCCAAACACAGTGTGTGTGTATGTTAAGTGCCATCAAGTGTCTTCCGACTCATGGCGACCCTATGCATGAAAGTCCTCCAAAATGTTGTATCTTTGACAGCCTTGCTCAGTTCTTGCAAACTGAGGGCTGTGGCTTCCTTTATTGAGTCCATCCATCTCTTGTTGGGTCTTCCTCTTTTCCTGCTGCCTTCAACTTTTCCCAGCATGATTGTCTTTTCCAGTGACTCTTGTCGTCTCATGATGTGACCAAAATATGATAGCCTCAGTTTAGTCATTTTAGCTTCTAGGGTCAGTTCAGGCTTGATTTGATCTATAACCCACTGATTTGACCTATAACCCACGGTATCCGCAACACTCTCCTCCAACACCACATTTCAAAGGAATCTAATTTCTTCCTATCAGCTTTCTTCAATGTCTTCAATGTCCACTGCTTTCACACCCATACATAGTAATAGGGAATACGATGGCATCAATTAATCTAGTCTTGGTGGCCAGTGACACATCCTTACATTTCAGAATCTTTTCTAGCTCCTTCATGGCTGCTCTTCCTAGTCTAAATCGTCTTCTGATTTCTTGGCTGCATTCTCCCTTTTGGTTGATGGTGGAGCAAAGGGAAAAAAAGTCTTCAACAATTTCAATTTCCTCATTGTCAACCTTAAAGTTGTGTAATTCTCCTGTTGGTTCTGGTCCGACCTTCTGGGGCAACAGAAAACAACTCGGCACCCTCCTCTATATGACAGCCCTTCAAGTACTTTAAGATGGTTATCATATCCCCTCTCAGCCTTCTCCTCTTCAGGCTAAACATACCCAGCTCCTTCAACCTTTCCTCATAGGACTTGGTCTCCAGACCCCTCACCATCTTTGTTGCTGTCAGTTAGGCTCTCTGTTGGCCCCAGGTAAAAACAAGATGGTTCCCCGCACAGACAAAATGGAGTTTTTTGTGCACTCTGCCCCCCCCCCCGTTTTGCACTCGGTCTCCAGCCTGACATCTGCACCTTAATAGAGACCCGCCCGAGCAATCACTGATCTGATACCGGGTCCCGCGGAACAATGCCGGGAGCCCGGAAAGATCAGCCAGTTATTGCACACGTTAATTTCCTGTATGCGTTGTCTTAAGTCATTACCAGCAGTTAACTTCTATATTGTTTTTGTTTCTATAACCTAATCAATCCCATTGTATTTACCCTATACATGTACCAAGTTTTCCCCATGCCTGTATTCTAGCCTTAAGTTTCTATGACTTGCTGAACTCGCTGACTTTCTGAATAAAACTTTTACTCACTGCAACGTCTGGAGCAAAGTTCCTTTACAAGAAACGCATCGTGTTGCTGAGGTCTGACAGTAGGCTAGAATCACCTTTTTTTGTTTTCGGGATAGTTAGTATTAGGGGAAGATGTCCACTCGACCCTACAACCCGTTCCGAGCGGAGGAGGAACCCTGCCAGGGGGACGGGCAGAGAGCGACCTCTCTCAATGGGGGGAACCGGGAAGAAGCAACCCCGGGACAGCGCCCGTCTGAGTTCCCCGGGGAGCAGGCGTGGACCTCTCTACCAACACACACCGAGCTACGGGGTATGGCCGGGACCGACAATGCCTTCAGGAGGGCAGTCCGACAGCCAGCGACGGACCCTGACCTCGACCGCTTATATCGAGGACCGTTGACCGACTTCTACGGGGAAGGAAGAGAACGGAGCCAAGACTGGATGACGATCGACCGGTGGGACAACCCCTCGCCCCTCCGCGCTCCGGTCACCTCAGTCCTCGTTTCCAGAGAAGAGGAAGCCCTGCTGCGGGAGCAGAACCGCTCACTGACCCTCCAGAACCAGGATCTCCAGGCACACCACCCGTTCTGCCAAGGCGAGCTGCAACCCGGGACCTGAAAGTATCTTTTGACGGGTCCTGCACCCAGCTGCCCTACTTCCTACTTCAGCTGTCCAGGTTCATGAAGGACCAAGGAGAGACTTTTTCTTCGGAGGAAGCCCGGGTCTGGTACGCTATCAGCCTGCTGGAGAAGGAGGCGGTAGAATGGGCGTTGACGGCGGCAGAATCCGAGCCCGGAATCCTGCGTTCGCTGAGTGCGTTTCTAGCAGCCTTGCAGCGTTTTGAAGACCCTCACAGGGGGGAGAGGGCCAAGATTGCCATGCGCAGGCTGAGGCAGGGCCCCCGCTCTGTCATGGAGTATGCCCAAGAGTTTCAGTCCCTCTCCTGCAAAATCAGGGAGTGGAACGAAGCCACTAAGGTCCAACACTTCCGCGAAGGACTGCGGTGGCAAGTGTTGGACGGCTGTTTAACCCTTGGAGACCCGTGGACGATCAATGAGTGGATTCGGCTGGTGACGCAAGTGGAGACCTGTAAACAGACACTCCAGTTCGCCAAGGATCACCCGGCTAGGGAATCCTCCCGAAATCCTTTCAAGGGGAGCGCCGCAACTGAACCTCGCCACGACGGGGGGAACCTGGGTGGTTTCTCCGAAGAAAGAGCACACCGTCTGAAGGA
Source organism: Euleptes europaea (assembly GCF_029931775.1). Classification (NCBI taxonomy): domain Eukaryota; kingdom Metazoa; phylum Chordata; class Lepidosauria; order Squamata; family Sphaerodactylidae; genus Euleptes; species Euleptes europaea. Next base: position 5,175,278 of record NC_079316.1, read on the forward strand.
AGGAGCCTGCGAGAAGATAGGGCAAGGATCAGTGGACCAACGGACCAGACCGCCGGCGGAGCGAACCGGGGCCCGGACCCAAGGAGAGCGGAGGGGATGATCACCCAACGCGGGACGGCTGCTCTGCGCACAGACCCGGCGCCTGCTCCTTGTGACCATCGCTGCTGTTCCAGGGACTCCTCGCTGGCAAAAAACGAGGGCTTTCTGTGAAGAAACCGGCACAGAAGGCTACCTTAAGTGACACCAATCCAGTTCTGAACGGGGTGAGTGATCAGGGAGACACCCTCCTACTCCCCATTGTGTTACGGAATCCCCGGGGAGGGGATCCCGTTGCGGTTGTTGCAATGTTGGACTCTGGATGCTCCCGGACTTTAATTGACCAGGAAGTAATAGACCGCTTACAGGTTGGGACGCAAGAACTGGACCACCCACTGCATTTCCATCAGATGGATGGCAGTGATCTACAGGGGGGTCCTGTCCATTTGCATTCCTGCCCGATGCTGTTGGGGGTGGGAAACCACTGGGAGCACATCTGTTTCACGGTGGCTCCTCGAATCTCGTACCTGGTGATTCTGGGTAGTAACTGGCTAGCGGGGCACAACCCTAGCATAGATTGGGTACAGCGCCGAGTGGTGTTTGGGTCCCCCCAGTGTGAACGGCACGGCAGGGAAGACTTGCCCGGAGAAGATGGGGGGGGGGATGCCGCTGCAGCCGAGGCTACAATGCTGCCGCCGGAATATAGTGACTTTAATGACGTTTTCGAGGGGAAGGACTGTGATTTATTGCCCCCTCACCGCACTACGGACTGCGCCATTGAGTTAACAAAAGACATTAAGCCATCCAAAGCCCGGGTGTACCCCATGAGCCCCCAAGAGAAGACTGTTCTGCGGGAGTTCCTCGATAAGAACTTGGCCCGAGGGTTCATACGATCGTCCAAGGCTGCATTTTCGTCACCCTGCTTCTTCGTGAAAAAGGGAACTTCGGACCTCAGATTGTGTGTGGACTATAGGGGGCTTAACGCGGTCACTGAAACTAATGCTTACCCCATCCCCCTCATCCCTGACCTTCTAAGTCAACTCCAAGAAGGTAGGGTATTCTCTAAACTGGACCTGGCGGAAGCCTATTACCAGGTCCGGATAAAGGAGGGGGATGAGGCGAAGACAGCCTTCTCATGTTGTTATGGTCTGTTTGAATTTAATGTAATGCCGTTCGGGTTGTCTGGAGCTCCGTCGTGCTTCAGGCAACTAATTAACGAGATTTTGCATGATTTGCTATTTAAGGGGGTAATTGTTTACTTAGACAATATCCTAATTTACTCCAAGGACACGGAGGACCACCGGGAATTGGTACGGGAGGTACTGCGCCTCTTGTGGGAACACCACTTGTATGCAAAGCTGTCTAAGTGTGCATTCAATCAGGACAAACTGTGTTTTCTCGAGTATGTCGTGTCCCCCAATGGGTTGATCATGGACCCTGAGAAGGTTCAGGCGGTCCAGGACTGGGAACCCCCCAGGACTCGCAAGCAGGTTCAACAATTTTTAGGCTTCGCCAATTTTTATCAAAGTTTTATCTGGGACTTTGCCAAAATTGCCCTTCCCATCACGGACTTCCTTAAAACTAAAGGGAGGAGGCAGGCGGCTACGGCTTCTAACTATCAGGTGCCTTGGGACAACCGCTGTCAGGTGGCGTTCGAGCAGCTGAAAAACCACTTTACCTCCGAGCCCGTCCTAGCCCACCCCGATTGTTCTTGCCCATTCACCCTGCAGGTGGACTCTTCCGATAAGGCCATGGGGGGTGCACTTCTCCAGAGGGACTCCCAGGGGGTGCTTAGGCCCTGCGCCTATTTTTCAAGAAAATTCTCCGGTCTCGAGCTTAGCTGGCCGATTGGTGAGAAGGAAGCCATGGCAATTAAACATGCCCTCACGATCTGGCGCCAGTTCTTGGAAGGGGCTGCCGAACCATTTGAAGTCTGGACGGATCACCGGAATCTAGAGGCCATCTTAGGACAAAGGAAACTATCGGAAACTAACAGCTCCGGTGGGCGGACTTCTTTTCAAAGTTCCACTTTACAATCAAGCACGTCCCTGTTAGGGAAAATAGTTTGGCGGGCGGCTTATCCCACATGCCACAATTTGATTGCAAAGTCGAATGGCTGGTAGGGTTCCTTTTTACCCCGGAACACCTGGGTTTGGACCCGGAGGGGGCCAGCACTGTTCTGACCAGAGCTCAAGCCTGTGTGGCGGCCCCGCACCCAGCCCTGGAACCCCCCCAGGGTGAGGCGGGTTCTACCCCCCGCTCCTTGCCAACCCCGGGGGACCTTTCCGTGGCCATCCAAGCCAGGTGGGAGGAGGCTCTTTAGGAGGAGCGAGGGGATAAGTCCCGGTCTCCTCAGGGGAAAGAGGAGACCGGCACCCAGGAGGGTAAACCTTATGTCCCCCAGAAGCTGCACTGAGGTACTGGAGTGGAACCACAGCTCCAAGAGGGGGGGCATTTCGGTTTTGTCAAAACCCTGCACCTAGTGCAACATCGTTTCTGGTGGCCAGGGATGCGCCAGGACATCGGCAGTTTTATAAAGTCTTGCCCAGCGTGCACCACGAATAAACGCCTGATGGGGAAGTCTCCGGGATTGCTAAAACCTCTCGAGACTCCGGAGGCGCCATGGCAGGTGATCGGAATGGATTTCATCACTAGCCTCCCCCCTAGTCAGGTCAACTCGGTTCTTTGGGTTATTACCGATCTCTTTTCAAAACAGGTTCACCTAATACCGTGCGAGGGAATGCCTTCAGCCCACAAATTGGCCCAGTTGTTTGTACAACAGATCTTCTGCCTACACGGCTTTCCGCGGAAGATCGTGAGCGACAGGGGCTCGGTATTCATATCAAAATTTTGGAAGGCATTCCTAGGGCTGGTTGGAGTACAACAGGGTTTATCTTCCGCCTATCACCCGAAGACGGATGGGCAAACGGAAAGGGTGAACGCCGTGATCAAATGCTACTTGAGTTGTTTTTCTAATTACCACCAGGACAATTGGGTCGACCTGCTACCAATAGCGGAGTATGCATACAACAACTCTGTACACTCTGCAACTGGCTTGAGTCCGTTCAAAGCAGTTTATGGGATGGAGTTCAATCCCTTTGGGGGCTGTCCCTCTCCCGCTGGGGGGGACCCCCCCCCCCCGGAAGTATCCGCATGGGCTAACACTGTAAGAAATACTTGGCCCTGGTTAATAAAAAATTTGGATCAGGCAAAGGAGAAATACAAGGTACAGGCGGATAAACACCGAGCGCCCCAGTGGGACCTTAAGGTTGGAGAAAAGGTCTATCTCTCCACAAAGAACTTAAGGTCCTTGTGCCCGTGTAAGAAATTGTGCCAGAAGTATGTGGGTCCGTTTCCGATATCCCGGGATATAAACGAAGTCACTCTAGAATTAGACCTCCCTAAAACCTTACAGGGAGTGCACCCGGTGTTCCACGTTAGTCTTTTGAAACCCTTTTTGCCCGCCCCCGATTGGCATCCCGAACCTACGGCTGCTACCCCTATCATGGTCCAAGGGGAACAGCACTTGAAATTTCCAAGTTCCTAGATTCCAGACTACGAAGGGGTCAGCTGGAATACCTTGTACACTGAAAACACCTGAACTCTAGCCATGACGAATGGGTTTCCGCGGTACACATAAATGCCCCCATCCTGATCGCTGAGTTCCACCAGAGTTGTTCTGACAAGCCGGGAGACCCGGGGAGGGGGTCTTTGGGGAGGCAAGATGTCTGCTAGGCTCTCTGTCGGCCCTGGGTAAAAACAAGATGGTTCCCCGCACAGACAAAATGGAGTTTTTTGTGCACTCTGCCCCCCCCCCATTTTGCACTCGGTCTCCAGCCCGACATCTGCATCTCAATAGAGACCCGCCCGAGTAATCACTGATCTGATACCGGGTCCCGTGGAACAATGCCGAGAGCCCGGAAAGATCAGCCAGTTATTGCACACGTTAATTTCCTGTATGCGTTGTCTTAAGTCATTACCGGCAGTTAACTTCTATATTGTTTCTTTGTTTCTATAACCTAATCAATCCCATTGTATTTACCCTATATATGTACCAAGTTTTCCCCATGCTTGTATTCTAGCCTTAAGTTTCTATGATTTGCTGAATTCGCTGACTTTCTGAATAAAACTTTTACTCGCTGCAACGTCTGGAGCAAAGTTCCTTCACAAGAAATGCATTGTGTTGCTGAGGTCTGACAGTTGCCCTCCTCTGGACGTGTTCCAGCTTGTCTACATCTTTCTTAAATTGCGGTGCCCAAAACTGAACACAGTAGGTGAGGCCTAACCAGATGAGACTAAAGCGATACCAGCCCTTTGTGTGATCTGGATACTATATGTCTGTTGACACAGCCCAAAATCGCATTTGCCTTTTTAGCTACTGCATCACACTGCTGACTCATGTTCAGTTTTTGGTCTACTAAAACCCCCAAGATCCTTTTCACACACACTACTGCTCAGACAAGTCTCCCCATCCTATAATTATGCATTTGATTTTTCCTACCTAAATGTAGAACTTTACATTTATCTGTGTTGAAGTGCATTTATTAGATTTAGCCCAATTTTCCAGCCTTTCAAGATCAGCCTGTATCCTGCCTCTGTCTTCTATGGTATTTGCTACCCCTCCCAATTTAGTATCATCTGCAGATTTAATAAGCATCCCCTCTATTCCTTCATCCAAATCATTTATAAAGATGTTGAACAACACAGAGCCCAGGACAGATCCCTGAGGAACTCCACTAGTCTCTCCAAGTGGATGAGGAACCATTAAGAAGCACTCTTTGGGTGCAATCTGATAGGGTCTAAACCATATTTTCTCAGTTTGTCAACTAGAATACTATGTGGAACCTTATCAAAAGCCTTACTGTTAAGGATCTCTAACTCTGATAGATCTCTAACTCAAGCTCTTGCCACACATCGAACATTTATGAGGTTCCTCCCATGTGTGGATTCCATAATGCTGAAGGAGATAGATGGTCTTGAACTTCCTTCCACCCTCAGAGACCATTATCATTCCACCCTCATCCTCCAACATTTGCTCATAGTAACATTAATGTCCTGTGTTTTTCCCCCGATGATGTGGTTTTGTTATCTAGGACCCCGGTTGGGCTTAAAAGAGCCTTGTGGAGGTTATCACAAGACTACTCTGAAGAACATCTAGAGATAAACTATTCAAATACTAAAATTATGGCCTTTGGTGGGCGTCCTAAACTGTGTGTGTGGAGCATAAATGGCCACAAAGTAGAACAATTGACCAAATTTAAGTGTCTTGGAGTGGTCCTGCATGCCTCTGGTTCAAGGAGACCCCACAGCGACTATGCAGCAGAGCTAGGGCACAAATCCACTTTTAATATAATTAAAATTTTAAGAACCAAGGGAGGGCATTTTATTCTAGCTGCTCTCAAGCTATACCAAGCAAAAACGCTGGCCCAACTGTTGTATGGGACCACATCATCCTGTTTTGCCCCACTTGAGTGGATCCAATCAAAAATTTTAAGAGCAGCCCTCCACTTACCCTGTTGCGTATCAAATGCAACTGTACATCTGGAGACAGGAACGGTGAAGGTGGAGGCAAAGGTATGTCTTGCTTCCATTACCCTGTGGCTCAAATGAAATCCTAATCCTCAAGGCTGGTCGCCTTTGATATTGCAGGACAACTTCCAGTCCTTATGGCCTAAGGCAGTTTACAACAAAATAGAAGGGCTGGGCTTCTCTCCACTTTGCTTGTTGGCGCAGGGTAAGGATCACACAATATGCCTTCCGAAGCAAAGGGTGAATGACATAGAACGTCAGGCAGATCTCGGGAGATCACCACTTTTCCTATCACGTGAAAAATCTAGGTACATAGTCTCCCCCGCAGCATACCTCTCCCAGTTAGAACTTATCAATCATAGGAAAGCTTTCACCCTTGCTAAGTGCCAGGCCTTACCATCGGCGGTATTAGAGGGAAGATATAAGAAGGTCCCTATAGCAGAAAGCCTTTGTCCTTGTGAGTCAGGGGATATAGAAACTTCAGAACGTGTCTCAATCCGCTGTTCGTTCTACCACGAAGTCCGCACAAGGGTTCTTTACCCTTTGCTCAACACTTTCCCTGACCAACCAGATGACTTTCTGGCTACGAACTGATGATAAATCAGTTGACTGCTAAATTCTGCACTGCAGCTATTAAAATACGTTGTACCCTGACAGGATAAGAGTAACAGAAATACCTTATTACTCAAAATATTAAGGAGGTCACCCCAAGTTATACGATGTTTATATAAATGTTTATTCATACATGTAATATGTATTTTTTAAGCTTAGATTATTTCTAGTAGCAGTAGTGAGCCCCATGGCAAGCTGCAGTACTGCAGTCCAAGCTCTGCTCAAGACCTGATGAGTTCGATCCCAATGGAAGTTGGTTTCAGGTAGCCTGCTTAAGGTTGACTCAGCCTTCCATCCTTCCGAGGTCGGTAAAATGAGTACCCAGCTTGCTGGGGGTAAAGGGTAGATGTCTGGGGAAGGCACTGGCAAACCACTCCATAAACAAAGTCTGCCTAGAAAACGTTGGGATGTGACACCCCATGGGTCAGGAATGACCTGGTGCTTGCGCAGGGGACCTTTACCTTAGTAGCAGTAGTAGATGTTGTTGTGGTTTTCTTATTATCTGTTGTGGCTGTTGTTGTTTTTGCTGGTCAGTGACCATATTAATAAATGATTATATTATTAGATAAGGTTTCTCTGCAGAATAAAGTTCTTTACAAGAGGTAACATGTTTCAGCTCCTTCTCTGGTTGTCTTTGAGATTTGAAAGAAAAGAAAAGCTCTTTTCCCAGACTAAGCAGTTACATCATTTCTCCTTGTGTGGGTTCTTGGATGCTCCTGAAGATGGTTACGCTGAATGAATCTTTTCCCACACTGAGCATTCTTCCCATCTTAGATGCTTTCCAAGGTTGCCACTCTAAATCTATTTCTACACTGTGCTTCTGAAGAGAGCCACTGCAACTGAATGTCTTTCCATTCTCTGAAAATGTTTCTACCCTGTGTGGGTTCTTAAATGCAGTGCAAGACTGCCACTCCAACTGAATCTCTTTCCACACTCTGAGCATTCAAAAGGCTTCTCCCCTGAGTGGGTTCTTAGATGCTCTTGAAGACTGCCACTCCGACTGAATCTCTTTCCACACTCTGAACATTCAAAAGGCTTCTCCCCTGTGTGGGTTCTTAGATGATGCTGATGACTGCCCCTCTGATTGAATCTCTTTCCACACTCTGAGCATTCAAAAGGCTTCTCCCCTGAGTGGGTTCTTAGATGCTGTTGAAGAGAGCCATTGAAACTGAATCTCCTTCCACACTCTGAGCATTCAAATGGCTTCTCCCCTGTGTGGGTTCTTAAATGCAGTGCAAGACTGCCACTCCAACTGAATCTCTTTCCACACTCTGAGCATTCAAAAGGCTTCTCCCCTGAGTGGGTTCTTAGATGCTGTTGAAGAGAGCCATTGCAACTGAATCGCCTTCCACACTCTGAGCATTCAAAAGGCTTCTCCCCTGTGTGGGTTCTTTGATGCTCTTGAAGACTGCCACTCCGACTGAATCTCTTTCCACACTCTGAACATTCAAAAGGCTTCTCCCCTGTGTGGGTTCTTAGATGCTGTTGAAGAGTGCCCCTCTGACTGAATCTCTTTCCACACTCTGAGCATTCAAAAGGTTTCTCCCCTGAGTGGGTTCTTAGATGCTGTTGAAGAGAGCCATTGCAACTGAATCTCCTTCCACACTCTGAGCATTCAAAAGGCTTCTCTCCTGTGTGGGTTCTTAGATGCAGTGCAAGACTGCCACTCCGACTGAATCTCTTTCCACACTCTGAGCATTCAAAAGGCTTCTCCCCTGTGTGGGTTCTTAGATGCTCTTGAAGATGGCCACTCCGACTGAATCTCTTTCCACACTCTGAGCATTCAAAAGGCTTCTCCCCTGTGTGGGTTTTTAAATGCAGTGCAAGACTGCCACTCTGACTGTATCTCTTTCCACACTCTGAGCATTCAAAACTTTTCTCCCCTGTGTGGGATCTTACATGTTTTGCAAGACTGCTGCTGTCAATGAATCTCTTTCCACACTCTGAGCACTGGGAAGGCTTCTCCCCAGTGTGGGTTCTTAGGTGCTGTTGAAGATTGCTACTGCAACCAAATCTCTTCCCACACTCTGGGCATTCAAAACGTTTCTCCCCTGTATGGGTTCTTATATGTGTTTGAAGAGAGCTACTGCAGCTAAATCTCTTTCCACACTCTGAGCATTCAAACGGCTTCTCCCCTGTGTGGGTTCTTAAATGCACTGCAAGACTGCCACTCTGACTGTATCTCTTTCCACACTCTAAGCATTCAAAAGGCTTCTCCCCAGTGTGGATTTTTAGGTGCTGTTGAAGAATGCCACTCCGACTGAATCTCTTTCCACACTCTGAGCATTCAAAAGGTTTCTCTCCTGTGTGGGTTCTTTGATGTACTACAAGACGGCTGTTATAACTATATCTCTTTCCACACACTGAGCATTGGAAAGGCTTCTCCCCAGTGTGGGTTCTTAGATGGTCTGCAAGATTTCCACTCTGACTGAATCTCTTTCCACACTCTGAGCATTCAAACGGCTTCTCCCCTGTGTGGGTTCTTTGATGTACTACAAGACGGCTGCTATAACTATATCTCTTTCCACACTCTGAGCACTGGAAAGGCTTCTCCCTTGTGTGTGTTCTTTGGTGCATGAAGAGCTGTGATCTGTATTTGAAGTACTTTCCACAATGAAAGCATTTATGTGCCCTCATTATACTTTGCTTTGGGGAAAGGGCCTTACTCCTTCTTCCATGTGAGAACATTCTTCCACTCTCCAAGCAGATCAACAGCTTCTCTCCTGAATGTATCCTTTGGTGTTGAAAGATATCTGACTTCTGTGAAAAGCTCTTGCCACAGGCTGAGCAGCTAGAAGGCTTCTCTCCTGTTCTTCGATGTCTATGGAGCTCTGCTCTGCCAAGGAAACTCTTTCCACACTCCGGGCATTCATGGGTCTTCTTTCCTTTGTGCGTTTGCAAATGGATATCATATTGGGTGGGATCTGAGAAGTTCATTCCACATTCCAAGCACTTATACGCTTCCTCTACCATGAGGATTTGTTCACAGAAATCTCGCCCTTGGCCAGGAATGGGTTGATCCCTCTCAGGGACTATGTGACTTCCTTTCTGCCTCTTAAGTCTGATTTGATCCTTGAGGTTTCCTTTCAAGTTTTCTTTCAGGACTTTATCTGGTAATAGCTGATGCGGTTCCTCACTGCCCTCATTCCACTGATCATCCCCTGCTGGAATAAAAAGAGAGATCCCATTAGCACACACACAACGAGGTCGGACCTTCCCTTGAAGAAATACCATCCATGCTCAACACATTGAAGGCTTTTCCCTGCTGTATATTAAAGTGTACATTAATAGACACTTGGAAAAGACATAAAAGTCTGCTGCATCAGAAAGCTTGCTTTGCAAGTCTAACAATTTATACAGTTCCTCACCTGAGTAAATTCTTTGTTGTGAAGTAAGGGCTGAATTCTGACTCAATGTCTTTCCACATTCACCGCCAGCATATGGTTTCTCTCCTGTAGGAATTTGTCGCTTGAAAACAACACTCGTGTTCTTACTGAAGGTCTTTTCATTTTCCCTGGAGCAGATTCTATGGTTAGCATGGAGGCATTTGTTCCTTCTTGTTTTGGTTGACCTTTCTGTGTGGACTGGGATTTCACGGAAGCCCCCTCCTTGGGATGGAATGGGCTTATCCCTTCTCTTGTCTGTGTGGCTTCCCTCCTGCCTCTCATGTCCATCTCCATCCCCAAAGTTTCCTTTGGAGTCTTCATTCTTGGCTTCTTCCAGACAGAACCCCTGGAATCCCCCAAGCATCTCCTCTACATGTGATGCTGGAAGAAAACAAGATTTCCAGTCAGCACTTACGCAAGAAGCCAAGGCACCCATCAGGCACTGCTCATTAATGGGTGTCCTTCATCAGACCTTCTTCCTCTCCCAACTGAGGTGCTGGTCACACCTTCTCCCAGCCAGGCTCCCCAAGGGAGCAGTTTTTATATTCTGCCTACCCCTCCCATCCCCAAACTCCACGTACGTACTTTAAAGAAAAAAGTGGAAAAGAATCTTTCCCCCACCGGTCATATCTGATTTGTCATGCATCTCTTTTGATTCTCTACAATTGATGATTAAATAGAAAACAAGAAGAATGTAAGTTTTTATACCCCACTTTTCTCTACCCTCAAGAGTCTCTAAGCAGCTTATAAATCACATTTCTTTCCCCTCCCCACAACAGGCACCTTGTGAGATAGGTGGGGCTGAGAGAGTTCTGATGGAACTGTGACAGGCCCAAGGCCACCCAGCCGGCTTCAGGTGGAGGAGTGGGGAATCAAACCCGGTTCCCCAGATTAGAGTCCTCCACTTCTAGCCACTACACCACACTGCCTCTCCACAAGAAGTTACCGTGATGTCCACTCATGCAAATGATATCCACTTCTACTTGGGATGAAAGCCAAGAAGAGCTGGATTTCAGCCTTTGCTGGGGGGAGGGAAGGGAGAACCCAGGACTTAACCAAGTGAACCCCACAGTTCAAAGGCCCCCCCCCCACAGTTTTTGGAAGAGGTGCCAATTGTTGAGAGGGCAGGTAAGGCCCAAAGGGATCTGGGTGACAGCTGTAGGAAAGGGCCTTTTTGGACTCCTCCTGCTTGGCTGTCCTTAAGTAACCCCTCCCCCAAACGTTTCCTGAAATATCCAATATTTAAGGATACAGCAGCCCCCTCAAGAGCCACACCTGAGCTCAGCAACAGAAAGAGCTTCTGAGCATCCCAGATTTCAGGACCCAGAAGGCCTCCCTCCCTCCTCTCCCAGCAGGCTTTATGATTCTACCAAATTACAAGTTGCTGAGAAGTGAAGCACAAATCCTCCAGGGCGATTCCTTGCTCATTCACTGGACATAAACGTGAAGGATACTCATACAGTCATAGAGTTGGAAGGGACCACCAGGGTCGTCTAGTCCAACCCCCTTCACAATGCAGGAAACTCACAACCACCTCCTCCACACAACCCCAGTGACCCCTACTCCATGCCCAGAAGATGGCCAAGACGCCCTCCCTCCCATGAACTGTCCAACGTCACAGAATCAGCATTGCTGATAGATGGCCATCTAGCCTCTGCTTAAAAACCTCCAGGGAAGGAGAGCTTACCACCTCTTGAGGAAGGCTGTTCCACTGAGGAACCGCTCTAACTGTTAGAAAATTCTTCCTGATGTCTAGTTGCAAACTCTTTTGATTTAATTTCAACCTGCTGGTTCTGGTCCGACCTTCTGGGGCAACAGAAAACAACTCGGCACCATCCTCTATATGACAGCTCTTCAAGTACTTGAAGATGGTTATCATATCCCCTCTCTGTCTTCTCCTCTTCAGACTAAACATACCCAGCTCCTTCAACCTTTCCTCATAGGACTTGGTCTCCAGATCCCTCACCATCTTTGTTGCCCTCCTCTGGACACGTTCCAGCTTGTCTACATCCTTCTTAAATTGTGGTGCCCAAAACTGAACACAATATTCTATTTGAGGTCTAACCACAGCAGAGTAAAGCAATACCATCACTTCACATGATCTAGACGCTATACTTCTGTTGATGCAGCCCAAGACTGCATTTGCCTTTATAGCTACCGCATCACACTGCTGACCTCATGTTCAGGTCTACTAAGACCCCAAGATCCTTTTCGCACACACTACTGCTAAGACAAGTCTCCCCATCCTATAATTATGCATTTGATTTTTCAGAATGTTTGCAGAATTTTACATTTATCTCTGTTGAAATGCATTTTATTGGTTTTAGCCCAATTTTCCAGCCTGTCAAGATCATCCTGTATCCTGGCTCTGTCTTCTACCATATTTACTACCCCTCCCAATTTAGTATCATCTGCAAATTTAATAAGCATCCCCTCTATTCCTTCATCCAAATCATTTATAAAGATATTGAACAACACAGGGCCCAGGGAAGATCCCTGGGGTACTCTACTAGTCACTCCTCTCCAAGTGGATGAGGAACCATTAACAAGCACTCTTTGGGTGTGGTCTGTCAACCAATTACAGATCCACCTAACTGTAACAGGATCTAAATCACATTTTCCCAATTTGTCAACAAGAATATTGTGGGGAACCTTATCAAAAGCCTTACTGAAATCTAGATAAACTATGACTACTGCATTCTTCTGATCCAGCAAGGTAGTAACTTTCTCAAAGAAGGAGATAAGATTAGTCTGACATGACTTGTTCTTGAGAAACCCATGCTGGCTCATAGTAATCAGATCCATCCTTTCTAAATGCTCATGGACTGACTGTTTGGTGACTTGTTAAAAAACTTTTCCTGGTATAGAAGTCAAGCTGGTGGGTCGGTAGTTACCCGGGTCCTCCTTTTTCCCCTTCTTGAAGATGGGGACAACATTTGCCCGCCTCCAGTCTTCTCCAGGAATTCTAAAAACAATGGATAGAGGCTCAGAAATTACATCTGCAAGTTCTTTAAGTACCCTTGGATGCAATTTATCTGTCCCTGAGGGGTTTGTTTCATTTAAAGAAACTAGGGGTTTGTGTATTACCCCAATGCCAATCCTAGGCTGCAACTCCCTTCCCTCGTCATGTGTTCTACTTATGCCTTGTTGAGCACCATTTCCCTCGCAAGAAAAGACTGAGGAAAAGTAGGAATCGAGCATTTCTGCCCTCTCTTCATCTCCTGTTACAATTTCATTTTCTGGTCCCCGCAGTGGGCTTATCATGGGCTTGTTCTTATTCTTACTATGTACATAGGAAAAGAACCCTTTTTTGTTGTGTTTAACATGTCTTGCTAGCCTAAGCTTATACTGAGCTTTAGCTTTCCCAACACACTCCCTACAAGCACTAGTTATTTGTTTATATTCTTCTTTGGTTATAAGGCCCTCCTTCTACTTCCTAAATGAGTCTTTTTTATTTCTCAAATCTTTAAAAAGCTATTTATGGAGCCACCCTGGCCTCTTTAGGCTCCTCCTATTTTTCCTTCTTATAGTAATGGTTTGTGATTGCACCTTCGGTATTTCATTTTTAAGAAACTCCCACCCTTCTTGAACTCCCTTCTCTTTCAGTATTTCTGACCATGGGATTCTACCCAGCTTGTTAAAATTAGCTTTACTAAAGTCCAATCTATATGTCTGATTACGTACAGTTTTTCCTTTCCCCAATATTGTAAATTCCATGGTCACTACTACACAGGGTGTCTACTACTTTAACCTCATCAACCAGTTCTTCCCTGTTGGTGAGAATCAAGTCTAAGATAGCAGATCTCCTTGTTTCCCTGTCCACTTTCTGGAATACAAAGTTGTCAGCACGACAAGTCAGGAATTTATTGGACCTTGCATTTTTAGCAGAATTGGACTTCCAACAGATATCCGGTAATTAAAATCTCCCATGACCACCATGTCCCGTTTCTTTCAGAACTTTGTAATCTACCAAAGTAAGAGTTCCTGAGAAGCAAAGCAGAAATCTTCTAGGGCGAGTCCTTGCTTATTCCCTTCACATAACCATGAAGGATACTCACTTGCAGCCAGCTCATCTGGGAAGGAACTACTCTCTTGAGATCCTCTTGAGAAACTCTCCAGCCTTTCTTCAGATGCAAGGCCTCTGTCTGTCTCCACTGTAGTCTCTCTTACAATCCTGGCTCCTTTAGCACAGAGGGAGAGACAACATGATCATTCTTATATGGGTAAGGAAAGAAATCCAAGGAAGGGGAAATATTTTTTCTGGAAGAATGGAAAGCTGGTCAAGATTAAAGCCTACAATTCCAACCAGTGTAGGGGGGTGGGGGTGGGAATCCATTCCATATCACAACCAGAGGTGATTATTGTAATCCCATCTGGGGGACAAGTGTGTTGTAATGGTTGGCAACTGAGCAACTGGGAGATGACCCCTTCCAGAGTCGTCCTGAGGTCCTCTCAGTCCCACCTTGACCTCAGGCCAGGACACCCTCTCTGGCTTGATGGCCACAATACTGGCCTCAGGTGCCCTTGGGCCAGCCAGGAGGCTTGGGTCACTCTACCCAGCCATGGCTGAGCAGGACTCAAAATGATATATTGCTGTTCAAGACTTTGATTCATGCATCATCCCCATGGCAGCCATTTGCACGTGCAGCACCTCTGAAAGAGCCTTACCCAGAGAGGCCACGCTCCCATAGTTCTCCAGCATGACTTCCTTGTAAAGAGCTCTTTGGCCCGGATCCAGCAGGACCCACTCTTCCTCGGTGAAATGCACAGCCACCTCCTCAAAGGAAAAGTGAGACTGAAAGAAAAAAAGGATTCCCTCATCAGTGATCAAGCCAGGCAGAGATGGCACTCTGGAAAGGGGCATTCTGTGGGAATGCAGGATGGAGAGCTGGCATGGGTAACGGGAGTGGCATTTAGGGCCTCTCTCACTTGGACACTGAAGCAGAAACTGCAGAGCAAACCTCCACCCCCACCCCCCAAGAAAGGAATGGGGACTCAGGCATCCTCCGCTCATCTCCCCTACCTGAACCAGAGGTGAAGCAGCCGCTTCCACACCTCTGCAAAGATGACGGCTTACTAGCATCTCTCCACTGCCTGTGAGAAAGGAAGAATGTTAGCCTAGACCCCCTATTTTATTTACATGTTTGAATTCTCCTTCGCACACACCCATTTCCAGGGTGTTTGTATTACTTGGTTTTTGTGCCATCAAGTCACAGCAGACCTATGGCGACCCTGTAGGGCAGGAGACATTGGGAAGGTAGATTACACCAAGTGAATCTATACAATCAACAGAATGAGACATTCTGTTCACCATGTGCCCCAATCACCATGTGCCCCAATCCCATCCAGCCAAAAAGCACCCTTACCATGTGAGAGGGCATCCTGGGTCCGCTCCTGGGCCTCAGCCCACAGCCCTTCCTCCAACAGAGCTCTTTCTGCCTCAGAAAACTTCACTTCCATCTTCAGGGTTGGTCCCCACATCTGAAAGAACAGCAAGGGAGACAGGTGAGGTAAGAATCTTTACCCCTGCTTCAACCAACAGAGCTGCTTCAAGCACAAGCATCAGGGTTGGTTGTTTTCCCAGCTGAGTGAACTATCTAAAGGTATTAATATCTAGCAGAGAAGCCGAATGATAAAGTCGCTGCTTGAAGTGAGTGAAGGAAACCCCCTCACCTGCTCTGCCTGCCTCTGCTCCTCTGCCTCACTCAGGAGGAAACCTTCGGCCAGGGCCACCGCCTGGGAACTGGTCTCCGGCCCGCATCCTCTGACCCAGCACTGCATTTCCTGGGGCAGGATGGTCAGGAACTGCTCCAGGATCACCAGGTCCAGCATCTGCTTCTTGGAGTACCTCTCCGGCTTCAGCCAGTTCTTGCAAAGTCCATGAAGCTGGCTGCAAACCGCTCGGGGCCCATCAGCCTCATGGTAAAGGAACTGCCAAAAACGTTGCCTATCTGCTGTCCTTGTTTCCTGAGCTCTGTCCCAGAATTCAATACCACTCTCTGTTTGGATGGGATGGGGACCTTCCCTTGATCTCTTGCCAATTCCAGGTCCTTCTGGGTCCTGCTGTTCGATCTCCATCCCCTACTCTTGGTTAGCCTCTGACTGTGGAAAGATGCTCTTACTCTAGTGGCTATGAAGAGAGAGAGGAAAAATTATTAAAAGGGGAGAAAGAGACCAAAATAAAGTACACCTACATCATCTACCCCCCTTTTCAAGAAGCACCTAAGGATTGCCCCAGTGGATCAAAAGAAGCATCATTGTCCTCATTTGAGGATCAGCATTAATGTCATGGCACTTTTTATGAGCTTTGAGCTTAGCCAGCGGTGGTTTGGTGCGGTGATCTCTAATCTGGAGAACTGGGTTTGATTCCCCACTCCTTCACATGAGTGGCGGACTCTAATCTGGTGAACTGGATTGGTTTTCCCACTCCTACACATGAAGCCAGCTGGGTGACCTTGGGCTACTCACAGCTCTCTTAGAGCTCTCTGAGCCCCACCTACCTCACAGGGTGTCTGTTGTGGGGAGGGGAAGGGAAGGTGATTGTAAGCTGGTTTGATTCTTCCTTAAGTGGTAGAGAAAGTCGATATATAAAAATCAACTCCTCTTCTTCTCCCATGTCTGGGGATCAGTCTGTCTGGAGGCAACAGCTCAAGGTCAACTGGAGCCCGGGACAAAAGGAATGGTAACTGGTTAGTCATGGCAGATCTCTCCTAAATCTGTCCAGCAAAGGGTCAGGGCATTTCAGCCCCCACAACTGGCCCCTATTTAGCTAACAACATAAAGCATACTTTAAAAAAATCCCCTTATCTCTCATCTGCCTTGCTCCTTGGGAGTCTAGTTGGATTACACCAAGTGAGTCTACACAATCAGCAGTGAACACCCCGGTAAACAGCAGGTGGGCGAGGAGCGGGGGGGAGAACCAGCCAAAATGCACAGCATGTGGGGCAGGCAGGCAGTATGCATGATTCATCCACTGTGATCACACCCGGGACTCTTTTTCTGGGCCTCCCGATGACCACCATGGCTGAGAATTTATTTTTATTTACAGAATTCAGACCCTGCTTTTCTGCCCCCACAAGGGCCACCAATTCGGCTAACAAATTTTTAATATTTCCCCTATCTGCAGTCTGCCTTGTTCTCTTGGAGTGAAGGTAGATTATATCAAGTGAATCTATACAACCAACAGAATGAGACATTCTATGAACCATTATATAGGGTTTGGGTTGTAAACCAACCAGAAACCTAAAAAACAGAACAGTGTAAGCTCTAGCCCTGCGGCAAACCCATAAACAGATTTCAGCAGACGGCAAATCCACGAAAGCAGTTTTATTGGTTAGAATTGACAGGTTTCAGAAGCCATATTCAAAAGGACACTAGTAAGGGTCAAAGGCAAGGCACATAGCATATATGGGAGAGCAAAAGGAGATAACCGGTTACCCAGGCAACTCCCCCCCCTCCAAAAGGAAGGAAGGTGCTTGCGGCGATTCCCACAGTATGGGAATCTAAGAAGACTAAACACGGGGCTTAGACTGGCCTTGGAAAGAATAGCACAACAGCACCTGGAAGCAGCACAACAACACTACCACATACCATCCTCATGGCCTGCTCCTGACAAACAGAAACAAAGTATGTTAACACAGCACAGTAAATGATGGAAAATTGCAGAGTAGGATCCACCTTACAGCAAGCTATACACAGTAGTATAGAACACAATTTCTAATTATTTGTCCAAGTAACTGAATTGTTTTTTACAGTGCTATCCTACTGCAGAAAGCCAGGAGAGAGGGTGTCTTCCTGACCTCCTCAGGCAGGCCATTCCACAATGTGGGGGCCACAACAAAGAAGTCATACGCACGGGCAGTTATTGATTTTGCCCATTTGCCAATGACACCTGCAGAAGGCCCTGCTCAGATGAGTGAAGCTGTCATGACAGAGTATAAGAGGAGAGGCCGTCTTGCAGATATCAGGGTCCAAGTACCAGGAATGGCTTTCTACGTGGTAGCCAATATGTTTAATTGACCCTGGAGGGTCTGGGAATAATATGCATACTCCATCCAGCTGCCAATAATAGTCAAACTCCAGCATGGTCTGTGCATTATAGCCGTCTAGTCACAATGTCACCACAGCCTGGATCCAGGGGGCAGATCAGCCATGTCAAGGTATGGGGCTATTTTTTCCAATAGGCTGAGTTGGAAGAAAACTGCATTAACTTGCTTCTTCTGCAATAACGTTGGGTCCAGTATAACCCCGAGGCTATTAACTGTGCCAGCAAGGGTCAGCTAAATCCCAACAAAAGAGGGCAACATAATATCCCTCCAGACCTCCAACTTCCCAAGCAGCATTTCTTCGGTCTTTCCTGGACTTAGATTCAGTTGGTTCACACTTGGCTATTGAACCACATGCGCCAGGCAGCAATTTAGGATCTCTGCTGCATCACCAGGAGAGTTGGTGAAGGATGCATAGAGCTGGGTCTCCTCAGTGTATCAATGACAGCCAACCCCAAACTGCAAATGATTTGGCCTCAGGGCTTTACATAAAGATTTAAAAGCATGGGGGATGGGGGGAGAGAACAGGATTGCACCCTGTGGGACCTCCTCAGAATGGATAGAAGAGAAAGTTTTTATACCTTGCTTTTTTCTACCTTAAATAGACCCAGAAGGACTTACAGTTGCTATCCCTTCCTCTATTGCGGGAGCTAGCAGATTATGCAGATGATCCAGGACAAACCACCAGACATACTTGCTACTAGAAAAGCAGTGATTGATTTATTTACAGTGCACAGATATAACAGTAATCTATAACACACTGTCTCTCCACTATAGCAACCCACACTGGGTTACAGTACTATGGACATTTATACACATTGCCACCACCAGGGACCAATGAGACCACTTGCCGAGTCATTCACCTGTTGCAAAGCATTGCATCAGTTTCTGGCCTCATCTGGTTTAGGCTAGTCTACTTAGGGACTTTCCAGGCCATTGCATCATCTAGATGCCTCAAATCTAGATGCTGTCTGTCAAACCACTAATATGACAGCCTTGTTCCCTTTGGCATCCTCTCCCCACAACAGGCACCTTGTGAAGTAGGTGGGTCAGAGAGAGGACTCCCAGCAGGCTTTCTGTGGAGAAGTGAGGAATCAACCCTGGTTCCCCAAGAGAGGTTCCACCACTCTTAACCATGCTGTAGTAGGTCTCCAATGGCAATTCTTTGGTTCCAGTCCATGAGGAATGATTTGAATCTGTCCAGCGTACAACCCCATGAGGCCTCCTTCTGCCTGCCAGCACCTCAACAAGGCGGGCCAGTCCACTGTGCCAAAGGCAGCAGATGAGCCCAGGAGGAGCAACAAGAAGGAAGCCGGACCTTTGGCGACTTTCAGACGGAGGGCGTCAGCTCAGCCCAGCAGAGCCCACCTCCCTCCCGTAGCCTGCTCTAAAAACCGACTGAATGAGAAACTATGGATGTATATGAGGATGGCCAAATTAACAGAATTCCTACATGGAAAAGATATGGAAGAATTCAAAAAAACTTGGGCAAAGGCCGTCACATATTGGGATAAACTGGCAAAAATGGATTTTACTATTTTAGTTAGTGAGTTATAGAAACAAGTTTTGTTACTTTTCTATTTTACTGTTAACAATGTAATTTTTAAAACTGTTTAGACACTTCTTCGGAAGTCTGGTGATGGGTCACAGGACATAACCACCAGCAGACTTGCTTTATAAGAAACAGTGTCTTTTATTTACAGCGCACAGATAAAACATACCATCACGTACACTTCTCCACTACTACTTCCAGGCTGTAATTGATATCATTGGTGTGTGTGTTTTACAGAAGCACAGTTACATAGCCTTATATACACCCACTGCACCTGATCTGCATTAGGGCACCTGTGGACCTTCCCAAGCATTGCATCAGCAAACTGCCCAGATCCGGATTCCTGCAGTTCCCTTTGGTACCAGCAAGGCTATTGCTTCTGCTGACATCATCTTTGGCCTCTCAGATCTCTCAGATCTGACAGCTCTCACACAGCTGTTACTGTCAGATTATTACAATCAACTTGATACTCTGACAGGGTGGAGGGTCAAAAGGGTATTTTTGTTTTTTGAACTTTGTAACTTAGAGCAAATAATTGATTAAAAAAAAAAAAACCGACTGAAAGGGGTCTGGAGCAGAGGAGTTCTCCAAGAAGACCTGGAGCCGGCCGGCTACTCCTCTATCCGTTTGCCTGGGGAGGGCAGCTCGGAGACATTGGCTCCACCGCTTTCCTGTTCGTGTGCAAAGTGCCCTCGAGTCACAGCCTGCGTGTGGCGACCCAGCAGCGGGGTTTTCAAAGCAAGAGGCGAGCAGAGGCGCTCTGCCATCGGCGGCCTCTGCACATGCACAGAGACCCTGGGGCTTCCTGGGGGGTCTCCCACCCAGTTACTGCCCAGGGCGGACCCTGCTGAGCTTCTCAGCTCCGAGGAGATCATCGGGCCATCCAAGGCAGGGCTCCGTTTTTCTGCAGGGGTGGATTTTTTTTTAGAAGCAGAGGGACTAACTACACTGAGTAACTACTTAAAACGAATTCCCACGTCGAAAAGACTCGTGAGAGCTGCATTTCTCTCTTGCAAGATGGGGAAGCTTATTCCCCACTCCCCTGCAATGACTTACTTGTGAGTAGACCGCCGCAGGACCCGGCTGCAGGGCTTCTGCCTGCTGATGCATCCCTGAACGTCTTCCCGGTCTCCTTTGCAATTCTGTAGCAAAGCCTCCCTTCCTCCCCCCCCCCGGGGCAAGGAGCCTCTCCTCTTTGCCGCCCCCGCCCCTCCTCTCTGAGACGCTCTAGCAAACAGCTCGATTGGTTTAACCAATGCAGTGCTGCAGACAAGCGAACAAAGGCTTGCAGACCTTTCGGTGAGCTGGCTGCCAGTGAGTATCGCCAGCTGTTCAGGCAAGGGAACAGCTGAGCTGGTTAAAAGATACACCCAAGTCAAGCCAGATCACGCGAAGGGATCCGAAGCAGGTCACATAGGAACCCTCCTCAGATCTATTCAATGGGGCTTCCTCCCAGCAAAGTGGTTTTAGGATTGCACTGGGAATCTGGGTTACTGTAACATGTTCTTTGTTTCTCAAATCAAATGCCAGCTCGGCCGCTTCCTGGAGACTGATGCGATTCTGCCCTATCAAGTAGGGTTGCCAACTGCCAGGTAGTGGAAGATATTACTGCACACTTGCTCAATGTTATTCTAATAAAAAAAAAAATTTTTTTAACCATCAATAGTGTCTATTCTTTTTTAGTGTTTTCAAAATGTAACAGTGTTACTTGCACACTTTAGAGATTACTGCCAGGTAGTGGCAGGAGATTTCCCGCTAATTCAACTGATCTCCGGCAGATAGAGATCAGATCACCTGGAGAAAAATGGCCGCTTTGGCAATTGAACTCTATGGCATTGAAGCCCCTCCCCTCCCCAAACCCCGCCCTCCTCAGGCTCCGCCCCAAAAATCTCCTGCAGGTGGAGAAGAGGGACCTGGCAACCGCACTTATCAGACTAGGGTCGCCATCTCTGGCTTGGGACGTTCCTGGAGATTGAAGAACATGAGAAGAGCCCTGCTTGATCAGACCAGTGCAGGGTTGCTAACCTCCAGGTAGTACAACTCCAGGAGACAGAGATCAGTTCACCTACTTTGGAGGGTGGGCTCTATGGCATTATACCCCAGTTAGGTCCCTCCCCTCCCCAAACCCCACCCTCTTCTTCAAGCTCCACCCCCCAAATTCCAGGTATTTCCCAAATGCAGCTGGCAACCCTAGACCACTGAAGGTCCATCAAGTCCAGCATCCTGTCTTATACAGTGGCCAACCATTTCCTCTGGAGGCTGAACACCAGGGCAGAGAGGCTGAGGCCTCCCCCTGGCATTATTGTCTCCTGGCACTGGGACTGAGTGGTTGACTGCATCTGAATGTGTAGGATCCCTTTCCCTACCACTGATAGTTATCTTCCATGAATCTAATCCCCTTTTAAAGCTGTCTACGCCTGTGGCCATCACTACATCCTCTGACAGCGAATCCCACGTTTTAATTTCCCTTTTGTCCATCCTGAATCTACCGCCCATCAGCTTTGTTGATTTCCCTCAACTTCTAGCAGAGTGGTAGAGGGAGAAAAGGTTTTCCTGGTCAACTCTCTCCACCTGGTGCATACATTTATAAACCTCTCTCATGGCCCCCTTTCTGTTTTCTAAACTGAAAAGGCCCATGCTCTTCGGCTATTCCTCATAAGGAAGGAGCTGCAATCCCCAAATCATCCTGGTTGCCCTCTCCTGCACTTTTTCCAGTTCTTCAAAGTTTACATGGGGCTGCACCATTGATTTATACAGGAGCATTATATTATCAGCCATTTTTTTTTCAATCCCTTCCTCATATTCCCTAACACAGAGTTTGCCTTTTTCACCACTGCAACACACTGGCTTGACACTTTCACAGAGCTATCTACTACGACCCAAAGATCTCTCCCGCTCTCAGTCTCAGCAATTTCAGACCCCATCAGCCTATACCTGAAGCTGGGTTTCTTTGTCCCAACATGGAACGTCTTTTGACACATTGTCACCCACTAACCCAATTTCTGGAGATCCTCTTGGAGCCCTTCACAGTCATCCTTGGTTTTCACCATTTTGTGTTATCTGCATACTTGTTCACTACGCGACTCACCCCTTATTCCAGACCATTTATGAACAAATTAAATAGTACCAGCCCCGATACCAATCCTCGTGGGACTCCACTGCTTACGTCCCTTCTTTGTGAGGACTGTCCATTTGTTCCTACAGTTTTAAGTGTACTCAGGAGTCTTTGGGAAGGTACCTTGTCAAAAGCATTTTCAAAGTCCAAGTATATCATGTCTACTGGGTCACCATTGTCTATGTGCTTGTTTACTTTCTCAAAGAACTCCCAAAGGTTGGTGAGACAGGACTTCCCTTTGCAGAAGCTATGCCGATTTCCCCTCAGCAGGCTTTGTTCCTCTATGTGCTTAACCCTTCTGTCTTTGATTACAGTTTCCACTAATTTGCCAGGGACACTCTTTAGGCCAGGGGTGGGGAACGTCAGGCCTGGGGGTCATTTAAGGCCTGCAAAATCATTTGGTCTGGCCCTTCGTGGGTCCTGGCAGATGTCTAGCTCAGAAGGATCTAAGACTGGCGATTCGCCCCTTTCCGCGGACAGGAATAGCCTCTATTCAAGGCGGATATGAGTTTGTTTTGCTGAGAAAAGGAACCTTCTTTCCCCCTTGCAGAAGAGTCATTAGCTATGGAGCTGCTAGGACAGCCCAAGAAACTGTGTTAATCCTTTCCCACTCGGGCCATGGAGAAACGTATTCCCTCTGTACTACAAGAGGGCTGGGGGCGGAAGTGGCGACAATGGAGGGGTTAAAGGGGGCAGGCCAAAATGTGTGGAGGGGGGGGAGTTCTAGGTTCATGAAAATATAGAATTCCATTGTTCTGAAGTCTATGTATCAGAGAAAGCTATGTCTATGCAAAGCTGAAGTTAGAGCTTGTGAAGAAAAGCAGCCTTGCTCTTCTTCTGGTCACCAAACATTGGTTCAGGCTTTGGCCTTCAATGTTTTGATATCAGGACTCTGGGAGCTGATGACCGCATCAGCTCTCTTGCAAACCTTTCCCGTGGGAACCCAATTCTATTCCCGTGAGAAGTAACTTCAGTTTAGGGTAATGTGTAAATTTCAAAGCAAGTCTTCCTATTGTAAATCAGATATCTGTTCAAAGCAAGCCTGGCATCGCTGGCGCCTGAGAGAACCCAGATGTTTTTGCATTGCTGCAGAAATGCAAATACATCCTTAACTTCAAAAGGCTTAGAGGTGTCATGCCAAATATCTTACAAGCTTACTGCATTCTCAACAATCTGATTGGGGGAATGGCCACCACCTGACGAGATTGGAGAGATACTTAGGAACCCTGTTCTGGACCAATGAACCATGAAGCCTGGTGTGGGGGGGAGACATGCTGGCCATGTCCCCGAGCTATCATCACCTTTTGACAACCATGAGGGGCTGACACTCTGCGTGTTAGGACCAAACCTTGTAACTCCCTTGGAAATTTTGCCTATTTTGCCTGAAACTTAAGAATTACTGTGAAGTTAGAGATTGCTAATATTTGTTTTATGCTACCTACATCAAAATAAACTTATAGATTTTATATTGAAGTCTGAGAAAACTTTCTGGGGCTCAGGGCTAAATCAGTGTCTGAGCGAGGGTGAGTGTATGTGAAAACCACCTACCTTAGTGTTTTGTGGCAACAAGTCTCCCTTGGCAGAAGCTCTACTCTGCAGGGATGGTTTTTGCCTCTTTTGACTTTTGGGAAACTGGCTGGGGGAAGAGCCACTCTCAGTCTGGGCAAAAGGACTGGTGATGGCTTAACCATGGCAGATCTCTCCTCGAGAGGCTCGAAGCATCAGGCAGTAGCTCTGTCCAGCAGAGGGTCAGGGGCAGAGGTGTATTTGACCTCTCGAGGGGAGGGCAAAACGGATGCTGGGAGGAACAGGGTTGCCAGACTCCAGGTGGTACAACCGATCTCCAGGCGACAGAGATCAGTCCTAGAGATCATGGGCACTTTGGAGGGTGGGCTCTATGGCATCATGCCCCATTGAAGTCCCTTCCCTTCCCTCCCCTCCCCCAACCCTGCCCTCTTCCTCCGCCCCACCCCCAAATGTCCAGGAATTTCCCAACCCGGACATGGCAACCCTAGACAAGTGAGGGTCCATCTAGTCCTGCTTCCTGTCTTACACAGTGGCAAGTGCTTCCTCTGTAGTAGCAGACATTTTTAGGTAGGGCTTTATTGTGGCAGTACTCATGGGCACTATGTACCAGCATCTTTAGGGAGGTGCTTTTCCAAGTCACGAGAGGGGTGCAGTGCAACTTGATATCAGTACTGGCACAGTTAAAGAATTAAAACTGGTTTTCAGGGTTCTACTTGGCACGGGTCACAGTCTTGTGCAGTTTGGTTGCAGGAGAAGCCAGCTGTACAAGGTCAGGATGAAACTGAACCCTTTTCCGTGGACTTGGCAGCATGGCAAAGGGTTGGGAATCTGCCTGCTCACTGTATTCCCTGTGGATCAATTCTCAGAAGCAGGGTCCCAATGACAGTCGATTTGTAGACAAATTGTGAGACTCTTCTCTGGGAACCTGTGCCTCTTGGCAGACTATTCCCCGAGGACCGCGTCCATAGCACTGGGCTCGATTCCCAGCCAATTGTTATGATTAGTCTTGGCTATTATGGCAAGAACATATTTGCACAAACAACCCAAATAGAGTAGAACATGGTGCTTCTTGGTTGTTCCTATTCAATTCAGCACTTTTCAAAGCTCTTTCCCCGAAAAAGCTCAAAATGTTTCTTTTGATTCTTCAGCAGTGGCAAATGTAAAATTAAGAATAAAGTTGACCGGACAAACATATTATCTGCCAGTGGAGGGCACTGCAGGAGTGTTTTTCAAAAATCATCAGCAGAAAAGTGAATTTCCGCTGAGCAAACTGCTCTTCAGCTGTTTCAGAGGGTAGCTGTGTTGGTTTTCAGAAGAACAACTAGATTCGAGGAGAGGTTTCTGGTTGGTCTCGAAGAGGGTACTGGACTAGAATCAGGCTGCTTTTGTCTCCTTCCACAAACACAGCTTTTTGAAGCATCCACATGACCTCATCCCCAAATCATGAATGTTCTGTAGCACCCCTTCCCCATTTTACTGCAATGTGGACAAGAAAACACATACTTTTGCAGGCCCTGCCTACATTGGGGTCATTTTCTTGCCTCATCCCCCCACCCCGCAGCTAGTATTCTGCCCCTCCCCACTATACTAAGGTGTGTTTTTTTAAACTTCACTCAATGAAATATTAATATGACTTAACAACACTACCAGGATATGACTGCTATAGAGTTTGGAAATGCTTTAAAACAGGCTGTGCAGCCACCCATGATGTACCACAAGAACATGCAATTTACGTAACCATCCCAGAACTAAAGCTGCTAGATCTCACCGAGGAGTCCACTTCTTCAGCTTGATTCCAACATTCCCCAGGACATCTGGGGCCGACTCTATGTTGCTGCCACCAGGCCAAGAGTGAGAGGTATGTCTGTCTGGTGGTAGCCTGGTTTGCAGCCCTTTAAAGAAACTTTTTGCAGATTACAAATCACTCACCCCTCCCAAACCGCCATGGAAGCAGGAATCCTTGGGAATCAAACTCCTTAGAAAGATGCCCAACTCGGCAACTCCTGGTACTTTGGTAAGCTTGACCCAAGTGCTTGTAGAGATGCAAACACACTCAGGAACGGGGGGGGGGGATTCAGTGGTATAAACAGTCACAGGAAATGCATGCACATAGCATTCTAGTTGATAAATTGGGAAAATGTGGTTTAGATCCTATTATTGTTAGGTGGATCTGCAACTGGTTACAGATCGTACCCAAAGAGTGCTAGTTAATGGTTCCTCATCCATTTGGAGAGAAGTGACTAGTGGAGTTCCTCGGGGATCTGTGCTGGGCCCTGTGTTGTTCAACATCTTTATAAATGATTTGGATGAAGGAATAGAGGGGATACTTATTACATTTGCAGATGATACTAAATTGGGAGGGGTAGCAAATACGGTAGAAGACAGAGCCAATTTGCAGGATAACCTTGATAGGCTGGAGAAGTGGGCTAGAACTAATAAAATGCACTTCAACAAAGACAAATGTAAAGTTCTGCATTGAGGTAGGAAAAATCAAATGCATAATTATAGGATGGGGGAGACTTGCCTGAGCAGTACTGTGTGTGAAAAGGATCTTGGGGTCCTAGTAGACCGAACATTGAACATGAGTCAGCAGTGTGATGCGGTAGCGAAAAAGGCTAATGCAGTCTTGGGCTGCATCAACAAAAGTATAGTGTCCAGATGACGTGAAGTGATGGTATCGCTTTACTCCGCTCTGGTTAGACCTCAACTAGAGTACTGTGCTCAGTTTTGGGCACCACAATTTAAGAAAGATGTAGACAAGCTGGATGTGTCCAGAGGAGGGCAACAAAGATGGTGAGGGGTCTGAAGACCAAGTCCTATGAGGAAAGGTTGAAGGAGCTGGGTATGTTTAGCCTGAAGAGGAGAAGACTGACAGCACTTATGATAACCATGTTCAAGTACTTGAGGGGCTGTCATATAGAGGATGGTGCTGAGTTGTTTTCTGTTGCCCAAGAAGGTCAGATCAGAACCAACGGGTTGAAATTGAATCAAAACAGTTTCCGTCTAGACATTAGGAAGAATTTTTTAACAGTTACAGCGATTCCTCCGTGGAACAGGCTTCCTCGGGAGGTGGTAAGCTCTCCTTCCCTGGAGGTTTTAAAGAAGAGGTTAGATGGTCATCGGTCAGCAATGCTGATTCTGTGACCTTAGACAGATGATGAGAGGGAAGGCATCTTGGCCATCTTCTGGTCACTAGGGGTGTGTGGGGGGGAGGTAGTTGTGAATTTCCTGCACTGTGCAGGGGTTGGACTTGATGACCCTGGTGGTCTTTTCTGTCGCAGTAGCAATGATCTCATCCCCAGTACAAGGAGATACCTGTTTGCTATGTCATCCTTTGCTTGCAGTTTTAGTTTTTAGCTAATATAATCGGGGACAGTTTTTGGGAAAGTTTGGGAAACTTTTAAAAGGTTATTTTGATGAGATAAAAGACCAGAAACAATCTAGCTCTTTCAGATATGTATTGATCATGTGATAAAGTGAACAGATGTGTTTATGCTGACTTGCTTATTACGATAGCCAACCAGGTATTTAGCAATAGTCACATGATTGTGATAAGTGACTTCAGAGATTGGTCAGATAGATACGTTTTGCTATAACTATGCATGAATCTGAGGACCAAATCAGATTTCCTTGGACTGAAGCTCAGAGATTGAAGTACCCTTGCTTGGTAAGATATTAGGAGCCTTTTGGCTTAATTGATATTCCTTAAGAGCAATGAATAAGAGACTGAATTCTGATTTATTCTAACAGACAATTAATTTTAATATGCATTAAAATAATGTTAGGAGAATTGATTATACTTGCCTGCTTAATTACATTCTGTATAAGTTCAATAATATTAGTATTATATACTGTCTTGTTTATTAAAAAGAACCTTTCCTTTTGTTAATAAAAGTTAGAAAGATTCACCCAGGTGTCAATTCATTTGCTGGTTACCTAAACAGAGAAACGAAGGACCTATGTCCTGAGAAAAATATTGTCCTATCAAAAAGGTTGGATGAGGTGTTAAGCCTTTTCTAATTTGATAAAACGGGGAGGATTGTGATGCTGTGAATAGCGGCCAAGAGTAAAGCCTTGAGCTATTTTCAGTTCATAGTTCTCTGAAGTTACGGGCCGAAATCCAGTCCGTTACACTTCCAACTCTTATGATTCTATGAATCTATGATTCTGTTCCCTGTGTGAGTTCTCTGATGCACATTAAGATTGCCACTTGGACTGAATCTCTTTCCACACTCAAGCATTCAAAAGGCTTCTCCCCTGTGTGGGTTCTTACATGCATTTGAAGAGAGCCACTGTGACAGCATTTCTTTCCACACTCTGCATTCAAAAGGCTTCTTTCCTGTGTGGGTTCTTAGATGTTCGTGAAGACTGCCACTGCAACTGAATCTCTTTCCACACTCTGAGCATTCAATAAGGCTTCTCCCCTGTGTGAGTTTTTTTATGCCTTTGAAGATTGCTACTGCAACTGAATCTCTTTCCACACTCTGAGCATTCAAAAGGCTTCTCCCCTGTGTGGGTTCTTAGATGCTTTTGGAGAGAGCCACTCTGACTGAATCTCTTTCCACACTCTGAGCATTCAAAAGGCTTCTCCCCTGTGTGGGTTCTTAGGTGAGGTTGAAGATTGCGATTCTGACTGAATCTTTTTCCACACACTGAACATTCAAAAGGTTTCTCCCCTGTATGGGTTCTGAAATGCTCTTGAAGACTGCAACTGCATCTCTTTTCACACTTTTGGCATTCAAAAGGCTTCTCCCCTGTGTGGGTTCTTAGGTGCTTTTGAAGATTGCCAGTGTCACTGAATCTCTTTCCACACTCTGAGCATTCAAAAGGCTTCTCCCCTGTGTGGGTTCTTAGGTGCTTTTGAAGATTGCCAGTGTCACTGAATCTCTTTCCACACTCTGAGCATTCAAAAGGTTTCTCCCCTGTGTGTGTACTCTGATGCCGTTTAAGATGGCCACTGCAACTGAATCTCTTCCCACACTCTGAGCATTCAAAAGGCTTCTCCCCTGTGTGGGTTCTTAGGTGCTTTTGAAGATTGCCAGTGTCACTGAATCTCTTTCCACACTCTGAGCATTCAAAAGGCTTCTCCCCTGTGTGGGTTCTTACATGCATTTGAAGAGAGCCACTGTGACTGAATCCCTTTCCACACTCTGAACATTCAAAAGGCTTCTCCCCTGTGTGGGTTCTTACATGCATTTGAAGAGAGCCACTGTGACTGAATCCCTTTCCACACTCTGGGCATTCAAAAGGCTTCTCTCCTGTGTGGGTTGTTAGATGCATTTGAAGCGAGCCACTCGGACTGAATCTCTTTCCACACTCTGAGCATTCAAAAGTCTTCTTCCCTGTGTGAGTTCTCTGGTGCTCTTTAAGACTGCCACTGTGACTAAATCTCTTGCCACACTCTGAGCATTCAAAAGCCTTCTCCCCTGTGTGGGTTTTTAGATGCTTTTGAAGAGAGCCATTCTGACTGAATCTCTTGCCACACTCTGAGCATTCAAACGGCTTCTCCCCTGTGTGGGTTCTTAGATGGATTTGAAGAGAGCCACTGCGACTGAATCTCTTTCCACACTCTGAGCATTCAAACGGCTTCTCCCCTGTGTGGGTTCTTACATGCATTTGAAGAGAGCCACTGTGACTGAATCTCTTTCCACACTCTGAGCATTCAAAAGGCTTCTCTCCTGTGTGAGTTCTTTGATGGCTTTGAAGATCGCCACTCTGACTGAATCTCTTGCCACACTCTGAGCATTCAAATGGCTTCTCCCCTGTGTGGGTTCTTAGATGCTTTTGAAGAGAGCCATTCTGACTGAATCTCTTGCCACACTCTGAGCATTCAAAAGGCTTCTTTCCTGTGTGAGTTCTGTGATGCACTTTAAGATGGCCACTGTGACTGAATCTCTTTCCACACTCTGAGCATTCAAAAGGTTTTTTCCCTGTGTGAGTTCTCTGATGCAAATTAAGATTGCCACTCTGACTGAATCTCTTTCCACACTCTGAGCATTCAAAAGGCTTCTTCCCTGTGTGGGTTCTTAGATGCCGTTGAAGATGGCTACTGAGACTGAATCTCTTTCCACACTCTGAGCATTCAAAAGGCTTCTCCCCTGTGTGCGTTCTTACATGCATTTGAAGAGAGCCACTGTGACTGAATCCCTTTCCACACTCTGAGCATTCAAAAGGCTTCTCCCCTGTGTGGGTTTTTAGATGCTTTTGAAGAGAGCCACTGTGACTGAATCCCTTTCCACACTCTGGGCATTCAAAAGGCTTTTCTCCTGTGTGGGTTCTTAGATGCATTTGAAGATGGCCACTCTGACTGAATCTCTTTCCACACTCTGAGCATTCAAAAGGCTTCTCCCCTGTGTGGGTTCTTACATGCATTTGAAGAGAGCCACTGCGAATGAATCTCTTTCCACACTCTGAGCATTCAAACGGCTTTTCCCCTGTGTGGGTTCTTAGATGCTCTTGAAGATTGCCCCTCTGTCTGAATCTCTTGCCACACTCTGAGCATTCAAAAGCCTTCTCCCCTGTGTGGGTTCTTAGATGCTGTTGAAGAGAGCCATTCTGACTGAATCTCTTTCCACACTCTGAGCATTCAAAAGGTTTCTTCCCTGTGTGAGTTCTCTGATGCAAATTAAGATGGCCACTCCGATTGAATCTTTTTCCACACTCTGAGCATTCAAAAGGCTTCTCTCCTGTGTGAGTTCTTCGATGCCTTTGAAGAGAGCCACTGTGACTGAATCTCTTTCCACACTCTGAGCATTCAAATGCCTTCTCCCCTGTATGTATTCTTTGGTGCACAAGGAGCTGCGATCTGTATTTGAAGTACTTTCCACACTGAAAACATTTACTTGCCCTCATTATACTATGCTTTGGGAAGACTGCCTTACTCTTCTTTCCATGAAAGAACATCCTTCCATTCTTTGAGCAAATAAATAACTTCTCACCTGAAAGAATCCTTTCATGTTGAAAAAGATCTGGCTTCTGCAAGAACCTCTTGCCATCTGAACAGCTAAAACGTTTCTGTCCTGCATGTGTTCTTTGATGTCTAAGGAGCTCTGCTCTGCAAAGAAAAATCTTTCCACACCCAGAGCATTCAAGGGTCTCCTTTCCTCTGTGCACATGCAAATGGATATCATATTGGGTTTGATCTGAGAAGTTCGTGCCACACTCCAAACACTTATATGCTTCCTCCACCATGGGGATTAGTTCACAGAAATCCCTCCCTTGGCCAGGAATGGGTTTATCCCTCTTCTCAACCATGGGACTTCCTTTGTGCTTCTTAGGTCTGCCTTGATTCTTGACGTTTCCTTGCAAATCTTCACTTTTGATTTTATCTGGCAATAGCTGATATGGCTCCTCATCGCCCTCAATCCATTGATCATCCCCTGTGGAATAAAAAGAGAAAGCCCATTAGCGCACACGCAAGGAGGTCTGACCTTCCCTTTAAGTTTCATCCATGCTCAAAACATTGCAGTGGCTTTTTCCTTCTGGACATTGAAGTGTACACAAATAGACACCTGAAAAGGACATGAAAGTCTGCTGCATCAGAATGGCTTCTTTTGCAGTCTAGCACTTTATACAGCTCCTCACCTGAGTGAATTCTTTGATGTGAAGTAAGGGCTGCTTTCCGACTGAAGATCTTTCCGTACTCCACGCACGCATATGGTTTTTCTCCTGAGGCAATTTGCATCTTGGAAACATCACTCGTATTCTTACTGAAAGTCTTTCCAAAGGCCACACTTTCATTTTCATTTTCCCTGGAGCGGATTCTCTGGTTAGCATGGAGGTCTTCGTTCCTTCTTGTTTTGGTTGACCTTTCTTCGTGGACTTGGAAGCCGCCTCCTCTTTGGGAGGGAATGGGCTTATGCCTCCTCTTGTCTGTGTGGCTTCCCTCCTGCCTCTGTGGTCCATCTCCATCCCCAGCATTACTTTTGGAGTCTTCATTCTTGGCTTCTTCTGTAGAGAATGCCTGGAATCCCCCAAGCGTCTCTTCTACATGTGCTGTTGGAAGAAAGAGGTCCAGTCAGTACTTATGTAACAAGCCAAGCCACCCATCAGGCACTGCTCACGAAGGGGTCTGCATTTCCTTTATCAGACCTTCTTCCTCTCCCAACTGAGCAGCTGGTCACACCTTCTCCCCAGCCAGGCCCCCTCCAGATGAGCAGTTATTATATTCTGCCCTCCCCTCCCCATACACCCCATATGTACTTTAAAGAAAAAAGTGGAAAAGAATCATTCCCCCATCAGTCATATTTGACTTGTCCTGCAACTCTTTTGATTCTCTGCTACTGATGATTAAATAGAAGTTTTTTACACCCCACTTTTCTCTACCCTGAAGAGTCTCAAAGCAGCTTACGAATCAAATTATTTTCCTCTCCCCATAACAGGTACCTTGGGAGGTAGATGGGGCTGAGAGAGTTCTGAGAGAACTGTGACTGAAACACAATCACCCAGCAGGATTCAGGTGGAGAAGTGGGGAATCAAACCCGGTTCTCCAGATTAGAGTCTGCTGCTCTCAACCACTACACCATGCTTGCTCTTCACAAGAAGTGACCATGATATCCAGTCCTGCAACTGCACAGAGGGTTTCTTACTAGTTCTGCTGAAAGCCACGAAGAGCTGGTTTTAAGCCTCTTCTTGGAGCGGGGGGGGGGGGGGGGAGAAGAGAACCCAGGACTTCACCAAGTGAACCTCATAGTTCAACGGGGACCGCCGAGGTTTTTTGAAGAAGTGTCAGTTGTTGGAAGGGCAGGCAAGGCCCTAAGGCATCTGGGTGACAGTTGTAGGAAAGGGCCTTTGGCCTCCTCCAGCTTGGCTGTCCTTAAGTAACCCCCCCACCCCCAGCCTTTTCCTGGAATATTCAACATTTAAAGATACGGCAGCCATTCAAAACCTGCAGCTGAGCTCAGCCCCGGAAAGAGCTTCTGAGCCACCCAGATTTCAGGCCCCAGAAGCCCTCCCTCCCTCCTCTCCCAGCAGGCTTTTTGATTTTACCAAACAAGGAGTTGCTGAGAAGTGAAGCAGCAATCCTCCGTGACAATTCCTTGCTAATTGCCTGGACATAACCAAGAAGGATACTCAAAATGATATATTGCTTCTGTTCACTATTTGGATCCATGGTCAATCCCTATGGCAGCAATTTGCACGTGCGGCACCTGTGAAAAAGCCTTACCCAGAGATGCCACATTCCCATAGTTCTCCTGCATGACTTCCCTGTAGAGAGCTCTTTGGCACGGATCTAGCAGGGCCCACTCTGCCTCAATGAAATGCACGGCCACCTCCTCAAAGGAAACCGGAGACTGAAAGAAAAAGCAGATTCCCACGTCAGAAATCAAGCCAGGCAGAGACGGCGCTCTGGAAGGAGGCATTCTGGGAGGGTGCAGGATGGAGAGCTTGGCACGAGTGAAGGGAGAGGCATTCAGGACCTCTCTCACTTGAACACTAGAGCAGCAACTGCAGGAGCAACCCTCCCAATCCCCCCAAAGAAAGGAAGGGGGACTCAGGTGTTCTCCCCTCATCTTCCCTACCTGGACCAAAGATGAAGCAGCCGCTTCCTCACCTCCGCAAAGATGATGGCTTAATAGCATCTCTACACTCCCTGCAAGAGACACAACGGAGGAAGAATTTTAGCCTAGACTTCCTTTTTCATTTACTTGTTTGAATCCTGCTTCACACATACCCATTTCCAGGTTTGTGTTATTGTTTCCTTTTTGTGATGTCGAGTCACAGCTGACTTATGGCAACCCCATAACGTTTTCATGGCACGAGGCGTTCAGAGACGGTTTGCCATTGCCTGCCTCTGCGTCACGCCCCTGGTGTTCCTTGGAGGTTGCCAATCCAAATACCAGCCAGGGCCGACCCTGCTTAGCTTGAGGTCTGACGAGATCAGGCTAGCCTGGGGCTATCCAGGTCAGGGCATGTATTATGTACACTCAAGAACATTCACAATGATTTTTTTAGTAAATTTTGGGAGAGACAGAAGAGTCCCATGAGTCCAGGGTTGCTCTTAAATGCTGCTGACACTTTTCAGACTTTTGTGAGACCTGAAATTTGCCCTGTGAATGCTGCAGCTCAAAAACATGATAGCAATCCTGCTGGATCAGACCAAAGGCCCAGAAACACCATTCTCCTGATGAGTCTGGGCTGATGGGAGGAAAAAAGGGGACAGAAATGATGTTGCACGACACGTCTCGGTCATGTCTGTCCAACAACCCAGATGTGACTTTAGCACATATGAAAACTCTAGGGTAAAATCAATGGGTCCCAGAGCGTCTGTGCCCAGGGTTTCAGCTGAATGGAACATCAGTGTGACATAAGTCTGTCTTTGCCCACCATGAGACACCACCTATACTACCTTCAAGTGAGTGATCACTACATCCTGTGGCACCGAGTCCAATAAGCTCACTCTGTGTTGCATGCAGATCCTTTTCCTTTTTCTACCCCACAGCTTCACCATGTGCCCCAATCCCATCTCGCCACAAAGCACCCTTACCATGTGAGAGGGCATCCTGGGAATGCTCCTGGGCCTCAGCCCACGGTCCTTCCTCCGACAGAGCTCCTTCTGCCTCAGAAAATGTTGCTTCCATCTTCAGGGATGGTTCCCATATCTGAAAGAACAGCAAGGGAGACAGCGAGGAAAGCATGGAACAGGCTGAGGTGTTGGATCCTGCCCCACTCCCAGAATCTTCACCCCTACATCGACAAGCAGAGCTGCATCAAGCTCGGGGCAAGAATCAGGGTTGGTTGTTTTCCCAGCCAAGTGAATTCTCTAGAGGTATTAATATCTGGCAGAGAAGCTTTAGGATAAAGTCCTTGCTTGAAAGGGGTGAAGGAAACCCCCTCACCTGCTCTGCCTTCCCCTCGTCCTCTGCCTGACTCAGGAGGAAACCTTCGGCCAGGGCCACCGCCTGGGAACTGGTCTCCGGCCCGCATCCTCTGACCCAGCATTGCATTTCCTGGGGCAGGATGGTCAGGAACTGCTCCAGGATCACCAGGTCCAGTATCTCCTTCTTGGAGTGCCTCTCCGGCTTCAGCCAGTGGTTGCAAAGTCCATGAAGCTGGCTGCAAACCGCTCGGGGCCCATCGGCCTCATGGTAAAGGAACTGCCGGAAACATCGGCTCTGGACATCTGCTGTTTTAGTTTCCTGAGCCAGGATCTCTGGCTTGGCTCTCTCCCAGAATCCAACACCACTCTCTGCTGGGACAGGATGGGGATCTTCCTTTGAGCCCTTGCCAATTCCTGCTGCTTCTGGCTCCTGCTGTTCCATCTCCTTCCCCTTCCCTTGGGTTGCCTCTGACTATGGAAAGATGGCCTTACTCTCGTGGCTATGAAGAGGGGAAGGAAAAGATTATTAAAAAGGAAAAAGAGACCAAAAGAAAGCTCTCCTACATCACCTTACTTTCCTTGTCAAGAGACGCCTCAGGATTGCCCCTGTGGATCAGAAGGAGCCTCACTGTGGTCATTTGTGGATCAGGATTAATGTCATGGTGCTATATTATATTGCATCTCAGACTTTTTAATGAGATGCCTGTTTGGTCCTCCAGATAAGTAAACATCAGTTGTGGAAGCTGTGAGCTTGGCCTCCCATGTCGGGATCAGTTTGTCAAGGGGAAAAATCTCGAGGACAACTGCAGTCTGGGCAAAAGGACTGGTGATGGCTTTACCATGGCAGATCTCTCCTCGAGAGGCTCGAAGCATCAAGCAGTAGCTCTGTCCAGCAGACGGTCAGGGCAGAGGTGTATCTGACCTCTCGAGGGGAGGGCAAAACGGATGCTGGGAGGAACAGGAGCAGTGGCAGAAAGTGAACACCCAGATAAATGTCACGTGGGTGGGAGAACCAGACAAAAACAGGCAATGGCAAACCACCTTTCCCTTGCCTTGAAAGCCCTAGTGTTGCCGTAAGTCGGCTGCGACTTGGCAGCACTTTACACGCATACAAGTGATGCTTAGACAATGGAGTGACTGCAGAATGGGAACAATATGCATACTCCATCAAGCTGCTGAGAATAGTCGTACTGCGGCATTCTGAACCAAGTGTAGTTTCTGAACTGATTTGGAGGAGAGGCCCATGTATAGTGCATTACAGGAGTCTAGTCTCAGTGTCACCATGGCATGGATCCAGGGGCCAGGTCAGCCGTATCTAGGTAAGGGGCCATTTTTTTCCAGCTGCGCCGAGTTGGAAGAAAACCTCCCCCCCCAACTGCATTAACTTGTTTCTCTAGCAATAATGTGGGGTCAAGTATAACCATGAGGCTGTTAACTGTGCCAGCAAGGGTCAGCTGAATCCCAACAAAAACGGGCGGCATAATATCCTTGCAGACCTCCACCCTTCCAAGCAGCATTTCTTCTGTCTTTCCAGGACTTTGATTCAGTTGGTTCTCACTTGGCTATTGAACCACAGCCGCCAGGCAGCAATTTAGGATCTCTACTGCATCACCAGGAGAGTTGGGGAAGAATGCATAGAGCTGGGTCTCCTCAACATATCGATGACAGCCAATCCCAAACTATGAAGGAGTTGACCTACGGGATTTACCTAAAGATTGGAAAACATGGGGGATAGGATCGAGCCCTATGGGACCTCTACAGAATGGACAGCAGAAGAAGAGAGGAATTTTATATGCTGCTTTTCTCCTCCTTAAGGAGACTCAAAGGGACTTACAATTGCTATCTCTTCCACTCCCCACAACAGGCACCTTGTGGGGCTAAGAGAGGACACCCTGCAGAAAGCTTCCTGTGAAGGAGTGAGGAATCAAACCTGGTTCTTCAGGAGAGGTACCACCACTCTTAACCACTGCACCAAGCTGTGGCAGGTCCCACACCGATGATCACCAGCCTCCAATGGCAATTCTTTGGTTCTGGTACAAGAGGAGTGGTTTGACCCTGTCCAAAGTACAACCCATGAGGCCTCCTTCTGCCTGCCGGCACCTCAACAAGGCGGGCCAGTCCACTGTGCCAAAGGCAGCAGATCCATCCAGGAAGAGCAACAAGGAGGAGGCCTGGCCCTTGACTCCTTTTGGACGGAGGGTGTCAACTCAACCCAGCAGAGCCCATCTCCCTCCCGGACCCCGTCTGAAAACCGACTGGAAAGGGCCTGGAGCAGAGCAGTTCTTCGAGAAGACCTGGAGTCAAATCGGCTACTCCTCTCTCTCTATCAGTTTGCCTAGGAAGGGCAGATCAGAGCCCGGGCGACAATTGGCTCCACCGCTTTTCTCTTTGTGTGCAAAGTGCCGTCAAGTCACAGCCGACTTATGGTGACCCAGCAGGCTTTTCAAGGCAAGAGACTAGCAGAGGTGAGAGACTAGCAGAGGTGGTTGGCCATCGCCTGCCTCTGCACAGGGACCCAGGGCTTCCTGGGGTGGGGGGTCTCCCATCCCAGTACTCACCAGGGTTGACCCTGCTTAGCCTCTCAGCTCCGAGGACATCATCGGGCCATCCTTGGTCACCCAGGACAGGGATCCTCTTTTTTTTTTTTTTTTGGTAGGGATGGGATTTTTTTTAACAGCAAAGGGACTACATTTTGTTTTGTTTTTTATAAATATTTTTTATTGATTTCTGATATTAAATGGGGATACAGGAAAGGAAAAAGGGTAAGGGAGATTATTAACAAAAGGGAAATACATTTTGAAACGAGCCCCCCCCCTCGAGAACACCCGTGAGAGCAGCATCTCTCTCTTCCAAGATGGGAAAACGTATCCCCCCTCCCTCCCATGACTTACTTGTGAGTAGACCGTCGCAGAACCCGCTGCAGGGCTTTTGCCTGCTGATGCATCCCCGAAAGTCTTCCCGGTCTCCTTTGCAATTCTGTAGCAAAGCCTCCCTTCCTCCCCCCCCCCCGGGGAAGGAGCCTTTCCTCTTTGCTGCCCCCCCACGCACCCCCCCTCCGCCGCTCTAGCAAACGGCTCGGTCGGTTTAACCCCTTCGGTGCTGCAGAGGAGCAAAAATAGGGCTTCCTGCTCTTTGCAATGAGGATCGGCGGCCAGAGCCGGGCGGTGGGAGCGGATTTCGCCCAGGTTGCCTTCAGCCCCGTGCAGCTCAGCGGGATTGCTCGGGAGTAACCCCGCGCAGGGTCGCGCTTCTGGGGGATCCCAGGCTGTTCAGACAACGGCGCAGTTGAGCTGGAAAATATTTTTTAAAGCAAAGTCAAGCAAGATCACGCTAAGCGACCCGAAGCAGGTATCATCGGAGCCCTCCTCAGGCCTATTCAACGGGGCTTGTGTGTGTGTGTGTTAAGTGCCGTCAAGTCGCTCCCGACTCATGGCAACGCTATGAATTAAAGTCCTCCAAAATGTCCTATCTTTGACAGCCCCGCTGAGATCTTGCAAATTGAGGGCTTTTCAACCTGTTCATCAATGACCTGGAGTTGGGATTGAACAGCGAAGTAGCCAAGTTTGCAGAGGACACCAAATTATTTAGGGTGGTTAAAACAAAATCGGACTGTGAAGAGCTCCAGAAGTATCTCTGCATACTGGAAGAATGGGCATTAAAATGGCAAATGAGATTCAATGTGAGCAAGTGTCAAGTGATGCATATTGGGGCAAAAAATCCCAACTTCACATGTACACTGATGGGATCTGTGCTGGCAGCGACAGACCAAGAAAGGGATCTTGGGGTGGTAGTGGATAGCTCAATGAAGATGTCAACCCAGTGTGCGGCTGCTGTAAAAAAGGCAAATTCCATGCTGGCTATAATTAGACGAATTGAGAATAAAACTGCTGATATCATACTGCCCTTGTACAAATCTATGGTGAGACCACACTTGGAATACTCTGTACAGTTCTGGTCACCACACCTAAAAAAGGATATTACAGAGCTTGAGAAGGTGCAGAAAAGAGCAACCAAAATGATTAGGGGACTAGAGCAAATGTCCTATGGGGAGCGATCAAGCGGTTAAGCTGTTAAGCTTGGGGCTGTTTAGCTTGGAAAGAAGGCGGCTAAAGGGAGACATGATAGAGGTCTATAAAATAATGCATGGTTTGGAGAGAGTGGACAGGGAGAATTTTTTCTTGCTCTCCCATAATACTAGGACGCGAGGTCATCTGTTGAAGCTGGAGGGTGACAGATTCAAAACAGATAAAAGGAAGTATTTTTTCACACAACGCATAGTTAAATTGTGGAACTCCCTGCCCCAAAATGTGCTGATGGCTGCCAACTTGGAAGGCTTTAAGAGGGGAGTGGACATTTTCATGGAGAGGGCTATCCAAGGCTACTAGTCAAAATGGCTACTGGTCATGATGCATACCTATTCTCTCCAGAATCAGAGGAGCATGCCTATTATATTAGGTGCTGTGGAACACAGGCAGGCTGGTGCTGCTGCAGCAGTTGTTTGTGGCTTCCTAGAGGCACCTAGTTGGCCATTGTGTGAACAGACTGCTGGACTTGATGGGCCTTAGTCTGATCCAGCAGGGCCTTTCTTATGTTCACTACTATCATGCACTGGGTTGACACTTTCATTGAGTTATCTACTACGACCCAAAGATCTTGTCCCCTCTCAGTCTCACCAAGTTCAGACCCCACTAACCTATCCTGAAGTTGGGATTTTTTCTGTGTCCCGTGTTGCACGCATGCCTGCATCTGGGAGTTGTGGAGCTCTGCGACGCACATGTGCCATACCAGTCCCCACAGCAGCACAGGGGCCTGTGCTGGAGCAAAAGGGGGCATTCCCGGGGCCAGACTGACATTAGACAGCTTCCTGAAAGCTTTTGGGCGAGGAACGCCCGCTGTTCCCAGCATAAAGTTACTCCAGCTAAAATCATGGTGTAGCCCACAGAGCCCATTATAGAACCAACCCATTAAAGAGTTGGTTTTTATATGCTGACTTTCTCTACCACTTGAAGAATCAAACTGGCTTACAATCACCTTCCCCTCCCTACAACAGACACCCTGTGAGGTAGGAGGGGCTCAAAGAGCTCTAACAGAGCTGTAACTTGCCCAAGGTCACCCAGCTGGCTTCATGTGTAGTAGTGGGGAAATAAATCCAGTTCACCAGATTAGCCTCCACAGCTCATGTGGAGGAGTGGGGGATCAAACCCGATTCTCCAGATCAGAGTCTACCACTCCAAAGCACCGCTCTTAACCACTACACCATGCTGGCTCTCTCATGATAAGTCCATCGTAGGGACTGGAAAGTGGAATTTTAACAGGAGATGGAAGGCAGAACTGCTCAATTCCTACTTTTCCTCAGTCTTTTCTTGTGAGGGTAATGGTACTCAACATGGCATAAACAGAACACATGATGAGGGAAGGGAGTTGCAGCCTAGAATTGGCATTGGGTAATACATAAACACCTAGTTTCTGTAAATGAAACAAAGGCCTCAGGGTCAGATGGATTGCATCCAAGCGTACTTAAAGAACTTGCAGATGAAATATCTGAGCCTCTGTCAATTTCAATACCTTTATTGGCATAGCATCCAGCCTCTGCATTTAGGTAGGAAAAATCAAATGCATAATTATTGGATGGGGGAGACTTGTCTTAGCAGTAGTGTGTACGAAAAGGATCTTGGGGTCTTAGCAGAGCAAACACTGAACATGAATCAGCAGTGTGATGTGGTAGCTAAAAAGGCAAATGCGATCTTGGGCTGCATCAACAGAAGTATAGTGTCCAGATCAGATTTTTCTTGTGAGGGTATATATCTCATTTCTTCCCACATAAGGTAAGGCTTCTGTACATATGCAAGCTCTTTACAAGAGTTTACATGGCTTCAGCACTTCTATGGTCTGAGGTTGACTTTGAGATCTGAAATAAGAGAAAAGCGGTTTTCCCAGGCTAAGCAGTTACATGGTTTCTCCTTGTGTGGGTTCTTGGAGATGACCACTCCGACTGAAAACCTTTCTGCATGCTGGACCTGGTCCCCTGTGTGGAATGATGCTTTCAAATAGTACCACTTTGACTGAATGTTTTTCCACACTGAGCATTCTCCCTTGTGTGGGATCTTAGATGCTCTTGAAGATTGCCACTCAGACTGAATCTCTTTCCACAGTCTGAACATTCAAACAGATCACGAGAGGGAGGGCATCTTGGCCATCTTCTGGGCAAGGAGTAAGGGTCACTGGGGGAGTGGAAGGGGGGCAGTTGTAAATTTCCTGCATTGTGCAGGGGGTTGGACTAGATGACCCTGCTGGTTTCTTCCAAGTGTATACTTTGATGCTGTTTAAGATTGCCACTTTGATTGAATGTCTTTCCACACTGAGAGCATTGAAAAGGTGTCTCCCCTCTGTGGATTCTTAGATGCTTCTGAAGATTGCTACTGCAAGTGAATCTCTTCCCACACTCTGAGCATTCAAAAGGTGTCTCCCTTGGGTGGTTTGTTAGGTGCTGTTGATGACTACCACTGCAACTGAATCTCTTTCCACACTTTGAGCATTCAAAAGGCTTCTCCCCTGTGCGAGTTCTTAGATAGTCACTCTGACTGAATCTATTTCCACACTCTGAACATTCAAAAGGCTTCTCCCCTGTGTGGATTCTTAGATGCTTCTGAAGATGGACACTCTGACCAAATCTCTTTCCACACTCTGAACATTCAAATGGCTTCTCTCCTGTGTGGGATCTTAGATGGTTTTTAAGACTGCCACGTAAACGGAAACTCTTTCCACACTCTGAGCACTGAAAAGGTGTTTCTCCTGTGTGGGTTCTTTGATGCTGTTGAAGAGAGCCATTGGAACTGAATCTCCTTCCACACTCTGAGCATTCAAAAGGCTTCTCCCCTGTGTGGGGTTCTTTGATGCTGTTTGAGGTGGCTATTGCAACTGAATCTCTTTTTACACTCTGAGCATTCAAAAGGCTTCTCCCCTGTGTGGGTTCTTTGATGCTGTTGAAGAGAGCCATTGGAACTGAATCTCCTTCCACACTCTGGGCATTCAAAAGGCTTCTCCCCTGTGTGGGTTCTTAGATGATGTTGAAGATTGCAAAGGGGTTTTTGGCCGGGGAGGGCGGGAGGGAGAGGGGAAAGGCTGGGCGGCAGGGAGTCCAGGGAAAGGGGTGGGGGCCCAGCTGCCCAGCTGAGCCACGAGTGCCGGCAGAGAGGGCTACGCATGCCGGAGTCGGCACGCGTGCCATAGGTTCAACAACACGGGTGTATGGAAACCTGGAGATACTCTTCTTCAGATGTATGTTTGTTAGGATCTGAAACTCACTTAATTAATCTGCTACCATTCAGGGCGATGAA
Organism: Euleptes europaea; assembly: GCF_029931775.1. Taxonomy (NCBI): domain Eukaryota; kingdom Metazoa; phylum Chordata; class Lepidosauria; order Squamata; family Sphaerodactylidae; genus Euleptes; species Euleptes europaea. The sequence continues at coordinate 5,217,236 of NC_079316.1, forward strand.
TCTTGGTTTTGGCTTATTGATAATAAAGGTTAGTCACACACAAAAATACCATAGAGTCGTTTTCTTAATCAAATTAATTCTTTACTAACTAATCTCAAGGGTAGGGTACATGGATTAAACAATAAACATCCTACATCTCTAAGTTTCCTAGACTTGCTAAACTCCTTTAGCAGTTACTACGCTTACTCACGAGTAGCCATTCTCACAAGGAGAATGTGCTCCTCCATGCTTGCAGGTTGGTAACTTACAAGTAACTGGGATACAGTTTCTCTTTTAGACAAAGGATATACCAAAGCAGTAAAATGCAGATTACTTTGCCTACGTGACCATATGACATGGAAGCAATGGCGATCTGCTCTTCCTGACCATTTGGCTAATTAACCCTTTGACTGTCTGACATGTAACGAATCTCGCTATCTAAGACCCAACAAATCCCCTTTTCGAGGTTCAGTTACATTCAGACATGCAAACATAATTCATCACATTTATTAACACATCATATCATATCAATAAGTCCCCTTTGTTTCTTGTCTTTCACTGAGTTAATCTTGAGTTGAAGATTTCTTCCTTGTCTTGTTTGATTTGCGTTCTTGCACTTTTCATTGCTTGAGAAATTCCAGTATTTTGTCTCTTTCTGTTTCCATATCAAAACAGTGTCTTTCTTCAAAGAGTTTGGATCCTGCTGATTTCTCCAGTTGTTCAGCAATTTTCTTTGCATTTGACTCAGTATCACAGCAAATTAAAACATTGTCCATTATTATTAAAATGTATTGCAATAGGCCATTTTCCTTTCTGCTGAGTAGACATTTCTCTTTATTTCCCCTTTTGAAGCCTTGCTTCTGTAGTTGTGAAGTAAGCTTTTGGCTATCTGTAACAGTAAACATCATCACTGTCATTTTCTTTGAAGTGGCAATGTTTAAAAGAATGTTTATCGCTGTAAGTTGTTGCAGTGATTTCTTCTCCCCACTGAGAAACTTTTGCTCTTTGTTCTCCCAGCTTGAGAAGTTACTTTTCACTTCAGAATGGTTTAAGGTGGTTGAAACCTTTACATCTCCATCAGCTTCAGGACTGCCCCCTTCTGATGCTGTATCCTGTAGACACTTTGCTGCACCAGGCGGCCTAAGCTCCCATGCTGAGGATGTAACCGGCTCGGTTTCCCTTCTTCCAACCTTTGCATCACTCATTCTCTCAGTTGCATTCATCTCGTTTACAATGGAAATTTCCTTTCCCCTTTTGTCTCCTGAGATGCTAACATTTCCTTCATCAGTAGATGGCGCTAGAGGTTCTGTTGAATCACTCTGCACATGCTCTGATGCTTCAATACAAATTTTACATTGCTCATAACTCTTCACACAGTCCTTTACTGGCAAGCCAAACTCATGTAGTTGCTGCCTCACAGACTCCATATTTCTGTGTTTCAATTTCAAATGCCAGAAATACACGCAATTCTCATGTTTACATTTCTCAGTATTTAAACCTTTAATCTCCTTATTGCAGTCAACAAAGCATTCCTTCTCATCAACAACAGCATTTTCCTTTGCACAAAGTCCATTGTCTTTCTCACACTGATACAGTTCATCAGAATTAACACCGTCCTCAGTATAATCCACAATCTGGTCTGCAACGTTCTCCAAGTAGTAATGAGAACCTTCTGACAAAACTTCATATTCCCTTGCTTGAGAATCAAACAAATAGCAACCGTTCTCATTTATTGTCACTTGGAACTTAGCATTTGCTAGCCTTTTCACAGACAGTAAACAATGTTCAGATTTTTGCATATAAAGCACATTCTGTAATCTTAAGCCCATTACATTTCCACAGAGAGACTGGATAGAAACAGAAATTTGTCCTTTCTGGGTGCATATTTGTCTCTCCCCATTGGCCATTATGAATGTTTCAGCGCATGGTTCCAAATAATCAAAGGCTTCCATGATCCCACATGTATGGTTACTTGACCCTGAATCTAAAAGCAATTTTTGTACACGCTTTGGGTCATCTTTTATTGGTAAAATGTGAGTTGATTGATCTTTTAGCAAAAGCGTAGCGATCTGATCTGGTCTCTTGGGCTTGCTATAGCCTTGACTTCCTGTTGTGGCTGAATCTGGTCTTTGTCTAAAATTCGCGGGCTTTCCCCCCGGAGAGGGGGGGTTTCCCCCTTTTGATTCCCTCTGCTTGCATTGATACGATTTATGGCCAAATTTTCGACAGGTGAAACATTGGAACTTTTTCTCATGCACATGCAATACCTGTATTCCATTAGACAGTTCATTTTCGCGTGCTCTGTCTGTTTCAAATTCTTTCAAGGCTGTGATCAGCTTATTAAGGGTTAAATCCTCTCTGGCTAGCAGGTTTCGCTTCTCTGCATTAAAGCGTGGGTGGAGACTGGCAATGAATATTGTTAAAAAATCTTCTGAGCTCACTTCCCCTCCTGCAAATTTCACCTCTGATTCCAAATCTTGCATATGCTTTAAATGTTGTAAGAGAGTTACATTTTCAGGCATCTTATATGAGAGTAGATTCGCCTTGAGGCTCATCCTCTGACCTCTGGACAAAACACCATACTTTTCATTGAGTGCTTTCATCATATCTTTCGTTGAATTACTATTTAAAATGATGGATGATTCTGTTGGTGATATTGCTCCCACCAGAAGGCACATCCCCTGGGCATCAGCTTTATCAAAGGCATTAAACTTATCTCTGTCAGTCTCATCTGGGGGATCTTCATTTAGTACGTGTTTAATCCCCAGTGCCTTAAATGCTAATTCGACAGATCTTTTCCATATTGGGAAGGATGACTGACTTATGTGGGGAATTATTACTGATTGGATCCCTTTCCCATTTACACTCACGGCTCCTGCGTTTGTGCTCGATGTTACTGGCGTGGCTGCCCGGTTTGCGTCCTCTCCCATTCTTGCAGCTTGTCGCTCTCCTCCTCCAGTTCACAGGCGTGAGGGTTGAGTTTTCCTGTCGTCCCCACAGACTCGGCTGCTCGGCTTCTTTACAGGAATTCCCTCAGGCGTCTGTAAGGTCCTTTGTATTCCTCAGTTCCCCGATGGGACACGATTCAAAAATCAAAAATTGTTCTGTGTGACTTTATATCAATAGCCAAGAAAGAACCATCCTCTGCTACCACTTGTTAGGATCTGAAACTCACTTAATTAATCTGCTACCATTCAGGGCGATGAATCTTGGTTTTGGCTTATTGATAATAAAGGTTAGTCACACACAAAAATACCATAGAGTCGTTTTCTTAATCAAATTAATTCTTTACTAACTAATCTCAAGGGTAGGGTACATGGATTAAACAATAAACATCCTACATCTCTAAGTTTCCTAGACTTGCTAAACTCCTTTAGCAGTTACTACGCTTACTCACGAGTAGCCATTCTCACAAGGAGAATGTGCTCCTCCATGCTTGCAGGTTGGTAACTTACAAGTAACTGGGATACAGTTTCTCTTTTAGACAAAGGATATACCAAAGCAGTAAAATGCAGATTACTTTGCCTACGTGACCATATGACATGGAAGCAATGGCGATCTGCTCTTCCTGACCATTTGGCTAATTAACCCTTTGACTGTCTGACATGTAACGAATCTCGCTATCTAAGACCCAACAATGTTCTTCCCTCCATTTCTTGAACATTTCCTTTTTCTTCATCATGGAGTTCTCTGTTCATCCACATTGGCTTCTGCCATGTTTCCTTCTTGTTGGTATAGCGTTGGCTTGAGCTTTCAAGAGCTCTCTTTTTAAGGAGAGCTCACCCTTGCTCCTTTCCCTGTATCTGAAGAAATGAGCTGTGACTCTCGAAAACTCTGCCAGAAATTTTGCTAGTCTTTAAGGTGCTACTGGATTCTTGCTCTTTCCTTCCCTTCCAGCACTCTTGCCCATGGAGTGACCCTCATCATGCCTCTGAGTTTCTTAAAGTCTGCCCTACTAAAATCTAACAGACGTGTGTGGCTACAAACTTCCTTGCTCCCCCCTTCCAGAAGGAATTCTAGGAGGACATGGTCACTTCCCCCTAACATCCCCACCACCTTCACCCCATCTACCAACTCTTGCCTGTTGGTTAATATTAAGTTGAGTATGGCCAAGCGTTTCGTAACTTCCTCTAACATTTGAAAAAGGAAGTTGTCAGCCAGGCAGGGCTGTGCCCTTATTTAATAAAACAGATAACTGAACTCTGTCAAACAATAGAATATAATAGACAGTAAATGCTTTGTTATCTGGAAGCCATGGGGAATGGGGGTTGCTGGTTGATCAAACGTGCCAGTTAATAGACCTTCGCTGCAATGACTGCTGAATTTGTCTCCACCTCGGTTTCTCTTACTCTACCCTCTGACATCACTCAATGGAAGAAGCCCCCTCCTTGAGATGCTGGAGAAGTGTGGGGCTACCTAGTCCGGCAAGTCTGGCTCCTGGCTTGCCTTGGGTTGCTTTCTGGCCAGTCTGGCCACACTCATAAAGGGCACGGGGTCTGCAGCGGTTTTCACTGCAAGCTGTGGCCACAGCAAAGTGCCCGTCTTCCTGCTTTTCCTTGGCAGGAGCTTCGGCACCAAGTGAATAGATTAGCTCACTGCTGCCAATCAGGTGGCAGGCCTCTTCCCTCCGGTTGCCAGCTCTGGGTTGGGAAATACTGTATCTGGAGATTTAGGGGGTGGAGCCTGGAGAGGGTGGGGGTTGGGGAGACAGATAGGGTTGCCAACCTCCTGGTACTCAAATTAGGTCTAGTGCCCCAAGAAATTGCTACTGGAAATCTCAAGCACTTACGGCAAAACAGCAATTACAGACAAACGTATGCTGTGAGGTCTATTCAAATAATAAAGTGCACACACATTGATATACCGTATACACAATCACAAGTGACGCAAGAACATGCAGTACATGTGTGAATCCGTTTGGAGATGCATCAACTCGTCTGTGAGGCTCTAGGTCCTTGAAGATGTATCAGACTCTAGGGCCTGTAAGCTGCGTAGGTGAAAGCCAAAATAGGTCTCCGGTAAAAGTGTCCTATTTCGCAAGCTGCTTTTTCATTATTGGCAGTCCCCAGAAGCTAAACAACCAGAACATATGTTCTGCAAAAAGTGCATGTGCATAAATATTATTAAATTACATTAGGAGTTACAATGCATTTAAAATCATACATTAAAGAAATTTTACTTACCCAGTGCAGGCACGTAGCCTTCCTATAGATCTGGATGGCGAATCTGCGTCATCTGAATCCTCTACTGTGATTACTGATCTTAAAGAGACCATGTCTAATACTCCACAGCTGAAATCCATTTCCATTAAATTGTCTGATTTCATGAAGCCAACATTTAAAGGAGCATCCATAAATAGTGCTTGAGATTTCCAGTAGCAACCTCCTGGTACTAGCTGGAGATCTCCTGCTATTACAACTGAACTCCAGCCGATACAGATCAGTTCACCTGGAGAAAATGGCCGCTTTGGCCATTGGACTCTATGGCAATGAATGTCCCTCTCTTCCCCAAGCCCCACCCTCCTCAGGCTCCGCCCCCAAAACCTCCCGCAGGTGATGAAGAGGGGCCTGGCAACCCTAGACAGGACCGCCCCAGGGTACAATGCCATGGAGTCCATTCTCCAAGCAGCCATTTCCCCCCGAGGAACTGATCTTCGTCATCTGGAGATTAATTGTACTATTGGGAGATGTCCAGGCACAACACTGCTCCTCTCACCCAGGAATGGTGAGAGCAGAGATGGGCCCTATGTTGTCCCCATACATATTGCTAGCCTTGTGTTTGTCAGGTTAACTTTTGCAGTTGCTGGAAGTGGATGTTTGATGGCAATTGGGATGTTTCTGGATCACTGAAGGAGGATTTGCATTACCAGGAGGAGGATTTGCATTACCAGCCATGATTTAGGCCAGCTAACAGAGTTGTTTGGATAACAAAGTGCCACATAACACAGCTTTTACTGTAGTATAATACAGTGGTATACAAAACAGTGCAAGGCAATGTGAAGTATTGGGACATCTCCATATGAGGAAAGGCTAAAGAGTTTGGTACATTTTACTTCTAATTCTGTGAACTTAGGCAGATCATGAGAGGGAGGGATGAGCCAGTGCTCGGCTCTCGTGGCCCTTTCTTACATGCTCAGGGTAATGCCAAATGCCACTTTGGGGCCAGGAAGGAATTTTCTTCCAGGCCACGTTGGCCAGGGATCCTGGAGGGTTTTTTGCCTTCCTGTGTTGTGAAGAGGGTTGGACTAGATGACCCTTCAGGTCCCTTCCAGTGCTATGTTTCTGTTTCTATGTTAGAAAAAACTAGTGGGGACCCGCAAAACTCTTGGGGGAGGGGAAAATCCCATTTCTCCTCCTCCTCCTCCCATTTCTTGTCTTTCAGTGATGGGGGGTAGGCTGGCCCACCTCTGGCTCCTGGGCTCTACAGCCCCCCTACACACACACGGGCATGCTGCTTAGGAAGGACTGTAGTCAGTGGTATGGGGTCTGTCTGCCCTCTATCCTCCCTCAGGGGTGGACTTGGGAAGTAGATATATAGATAATGAACATGGAAAACATGAGACATGAAGAACATGCAGGTCCAGAGGGCATAAAGGTAGGATTTTTTTTTTTTTACAATAAATAAAAGAAAGAGAGGGAAGGAGGAGGAGTGGGCAGGCCTTGATCCTTTCTTGGGACCCCAAAGCCATAATTGCTATTGGGACTTCTATCTATGAATCCGTCAATTACTTAGAAAACAGGAAGGTGGACATTTTTTGTTCTCCTACCGGGCACTTTTTTTGTTCTAATGCTTCAGAAAAAGAAATTATCAGTAAGGGTACATAGTTCAGTGGTAGAAAACGTCTCCTTTGGAGACACAAGATTCTGGTCTGTGACTAATAAATACTATTAATTCCTTCAATCAATCAAAAGATTCCATGGTTCATAGGGATGCCACCTCTGGGTTGGAAAATACCTGGAAATCTGAGGATGGGGATTGCAGAGAGTGGTAGGATTGCCAGGTCCAGGTTGGGAAATACCTGGAGATCCAGGGTGGGGGTGGAGCCTGGAGTGGTCAAGGTTTGGGGAGAGAGGAACCTCAGTCGGGTATAATGCCCTAGAATCCACCCTCCAAAGCTGCCATTTTCTCCAGGGGAATTGATCTTGCTTGTCTGGAGATCATTTGTAACATCAGGAGATTTCCAGGCAAGCCTAATTCAACATCCAGTTAAGAAACTCTGCAAGAGGAGAGCCGGAAGGTCACCTCTGCCTGAGACCCTGAACAACCCCTGCTTGTTGGAGAAGGCAGGATTGGGTGAAAAGGACGGATGGGTTCTATTTTTCTCTTCTCCTCTCTCCACAGCTCTCCTTCCCAGCATTTGGTTTTTACAGGACGTCATTTGGAATGACGTCCTGTGATTTTCTTGGCACGTTGCCTGTGTGATGTTGGAAAATCCCCCTTTAAGCACTGGGGTAGGCCATCCCTCTTCCCCAGTTATTAACCAGGGACGTTCAGGCCCGCGTGGCCGTGATCTCTGCTGATGGCATGACATCTCTGTCAGTGAACTCACTGGCATATAGCGACAAGGGACAGGGTGGGGGAAGAGGGTTGGTTCAAAGCGTTTCGACTCCCAGCTGCACTGAGCTGCAGGACTCTGACCCTGCCTTGGCAAACACACCAGATCACTGCGCTTCTTCAGTTCCGGGCTAGAGATCTGCATCTCGTGTGATCGAGGATTAGCCACCCACGGGAGGACGTTTTAAAGAAGAAAGGAGCCATGGAGGAGCTGGTGACCGACCCCAGGTAATCAACGTGCCTCTTTTGAACATATGAATTTGCTTCGGGCAGCGTTAGACCATGAACACACATGCAGCTGCCTTATACTGAATCAGACCCTCGGTCCATCAAGGTGAGGACTGTTTACTCAGACTGGCAGCTGCTCTCTCTCAGGCTGAAGTATTTCATGTCACTCATTGCCTGGAGATGCTGGGGATCGAACCTGGGACCGTCTGCGTGCCAAGCAGATGCTCTGCCACTGAGCCACAGCCCCTCTCCTCATTGGCCCCAATGGGCCAGCTAGCTCAGTATTGATTGCTCTGACTAGTGGATTTGGTGGCAGGGAGGAATCTTCCCCTGCCCTGCTGCCCAACTACTTTCGCCAGAGGTGCCAAAGATCAAACTTGGCATCTTTTGCATGCAAAACATGTGCTTTACAACTGAGCCATGGCCTTTTCCCCTCACATTGATTTCTGTGCAGTGCCCTCCAGTTGAGAAGTGCCAGTCTCCCCTTTATAAGACTTCCAACAGCAACAGTTATTCTGCATCTTCTTCCTGAAGTCAGGGAACGGGAGTGGAGACTGAGGGCCTATTCACACGTTGTAAAGTTCTTGCATCCCCTGTGTGTCTTCCCTAGGTGGTCCGAAAGTTCCATGCACGAAAACTAATTTTTAGGTGCTTGCACATTGGATTCAGATGAGGTAGGGTTGCCAACTTCCAGGTACTAGCTGGAGATCTCCTGCTATTACAACTGATCTCCAGCCGATAGAAATAAATTCACCTGGAGAAAATGGCCGCTTTGGCAATAGGACTCTATGGCATTGAAGTCCCTCCCCAAACACTGCCCTCAGGCTCCGGCCCAAAAACCTCCCCCCGGTAGCGAAGAGGGACCTGGCAACCCTAAGATGAGGACAATGGTGCACCTTAAGCCTTCCCTTCATTGGGGTTGCCAACTCCTGGTTGGGAAATTCCTGGAAATTTGGAGGTGGAGCCTGGGGAGGGTGGGTTTGGGGAGAAGAGGAACCTCACCAGGGTATAATGCCATATAACACGATGCCACCCTCCGAAGGAGCTATTTTCTCAAGAGGAACTGGTTTCTGTTTCCTGGAGATCACTGATTTAAAAACATCCACAAATTATTTGTTTATTTTGTTTAACCCATGTAATCCATTTTGTGTGTCAAGTCTGGGCAACTCCCCCCCCCCCGCCCGCCTTTAAGGTGTGCCTAGCTGGGCTAGATAATCTCCACTGTGTCACCCTAAAGTGAATTAATCAGCGCTCTGTGGAGTAAACTGGTTGAATGTGGTATCCAGTCTTTAGGAATCTCTCTTTCTGACCTAAAAGAGCACGGGTTATCTGCAGCTCTTTCTTCAATCTTGAGCTGCTTGCAAAAACTGGATTTTGAAAGTACTGCAATAAGAGCACGTAGAGTTCACCTCTAATCCTAGGTCTAAACTTGCCACAATCCCTCCCAATGTATTTTGATTTTCTGACAATGCCGCGATACAGACGATTATTTATGTTGGCTAGACTGAATGCCATTCCATCAGGGGAGTTAATAGGTCGTTTAAATAGGATGAGGTTAGAGACAGATGGATAAAGACTTTTATCTGGGATAATCTGTAAATGGGATAAATCTGAGGGTTCTTTTAGCAGGGGTGAATTTTGGTACTACATTGGCAGTTGCCAAATTCCCCACCCCCCAGTCAATCAATATTTAAAAACCACTAATTTTCTTATGGGCTATTTAGCTAGTTCTCCCCCCCCCCCCCGTTTTTTTCCTGTATTTTGATCTCAGTGTGACGTTGTTCAGGGCTGAATTGGCCCTATCGACAGTATCATTAAAGTAAGTAATCAGCGCTCCGAGCAGACTATTACTTACCCTATCTGCTTCCATCCCACCAATCAATCAGTATTAAAGGGTCTAGCACAGGCATTCTCTTGGGCCATGACGATCCATCAATCCTCTCTATCTCGGAGAAGCATACTGCCATTAGCGGATTAGATCCCAGGGCTCCAACCCAGCTACCAATAATATAAATTAATAATTATTAATAAGTAACGACATTGCATATTAATTAACTGATAATATTGCAGATGATAAGAAAAGCTAAAATCAAGGCTAGCAAATATTTTGACACAAACCAATAAGTGGGAAACTCCTTCTCAAAGTATTTCAGAATAGGACTGTGTGCAAGGGTGCTAGGGTTGCCATCCTCCAGGTGGCACCTGGAAATATCTCACTATTACAATTGGTCTCCAGACCACAGAGATCAGTTCCCCTGAAGAAAATGGCTGCTTTGGAGGGTGGACTCTATGGCATTGTATCCCACTGAAGTCCCTCCCCTCCCCAAACCCACCCCAGGCTCCACCCCCCAAATCTCCAGGTATTTCCCAACCCAGAGCTGGCAACCCTATGTGCAACCGGCTGAGATGTACCTTTCTTTTCTCCCAAGATTCCCCCCTCAACTGATCCACTTGCTGATAGACAATTACAGCATCCCTGCCGCCTGTTTCTCCAAACCACCAAAGGTTCTGCAACTCCTTCATGGTAAGTTTGTGGTGCAGAGGCTGAAAAGAGCATACTAGCAGAGCTCAGAATCTCCTTCCCCTACAGTTACCAACCTCCAGATGGGGGCTAGAGTTCTCCCAAAATTACAACTGATCTCAGAGGTCAGATCCCCTGGGGATTACAGATAATAAAGGTCAATTCCCCTGGATAAACAGCAGCTTCAAAGGGAAGACTCTACACTATACCATTGAGTCTAGGAGAAACGGAAGTCCCTTCCCAAGTCCTGCCCCAGAATCTCCAGGAATTTCCCAAGCCAGAGTTGAAACCCTACCAGCCCTCTTAGGATGCTGATCTGAACTACTGGGTGTGTATTCTTCTGAGAATAAAAAGAATATCCCTAGAAACCCATTACTCCTCTACACCTCTCCCTTGTTCCTGCTCTGTAGACATATAGGAACATATGAGTAGCCATGCTGTTCAGACCAGTGGTCCATATCACCCACCATCCTGTTTCTCACAGTGACCAAATACCCCAGATAGGGTTGCCAGGTCCCTCTTCACCACTGGCGGGACTTCAACGCCATAGAGTCCAATTGCCAAAGTGGCCATTTTCTCCAGGTGAACTGATCTCTATCAGCTGGATATTAGTTGTAATAGCAGGAGGTCTCCAGCTAGTACCTGGAGGTTGGCAACCCTAGCTGCAAAAGGTCTACAATCAGAACACAGAAGTCAAGGCCTACCCCTGATCTTGCCCCTCCTCTATGGCCTCTCCCTTCCCCAAAGCCCACCCTCTACAGGCTCCACCTGCCAAATCTCCAGATATTTCCCAACCTGGAGGTGGCAACCCTAGTTCCCAGCGTGGTGCCTATGGGCACCATGGTGGCCACTGACATCTTTTCTGGAGCCTGACTAGTATTTTTAGGAAGTGGCTGGGGCCAGGAAGGGCTTTTGCCCAGCAAGGCTTCTGATTGAGTGCGCAGATTTATAAAATGTTTATTTGGCAGGAGCTACCACCGCAGTACAAGGATAGGCGCTGTGTTACTGAAGTTAAGATGTGGTGAACATTTAGTGGCTGCTGCATCCACCACCTGTGGCAGCTATTTTGTGGCAGCCAGTTTGTTGCTGCGCCCACCATGCCTTATCAGAATTCCAAATGTGCCTGCAAATGTATCTACTCTAACTGGTCATGGGTCTCGGCTTCCTCATGGAGGGCTTGACCAGGGACTTGGCCAGGGCTTCTGCTAGGGTTGCTAGGTCCCTCTTTGCCACCGGCAGGAGGTTTTTGGGGCGGAGCCTGAGGAGGGCAGGGTTTAGGAGGGGAGGGACTTCAGTGCCATGGAGTCCAATTGCCAAAGCGACCACTTTCTCCAGGTGAACTGATCTCTATCGGCAAGGGAGCAGTTGTAATAGCAGGAGATCTCCAGCTAGTACCTGGAGGTTGGCAACCCTACCTGCTGCAGAACAGATACTCAGTGCCACACTCTGCCCCTCTGTCCAGCTGGGTCTTGCTCTTGAGTTGGGAACAGCTGAAAAGGGGCAGGAGAGGCAGTGTTGTGTAGTGGCTAGTGTGTTGGAGTTGGACTGAAGAAACCTGGGTTGTAATCCTCACAAAGCTCACTATGGGTAACTTTGGGCTAGTCATTTCCCCCCTGCCTCACAGGGTTATTGTAATCACCAATAATTCCAGGAGGTCTCCAGGCCCCACCTGTGGGCTGGCAACCGTATTTCTCCTCCCTCCTGTGTCTCCCTTAATTTTTATTATAACCTTCTTCAGGCAGGGGCCTACCTTCTTGTACTTTGTAAAGATCCCTGCCCATTAAACAAAGGCTAAACAGACAGCAATTGGGGGGGGGGGGAAATACCATGTTCAATAAAGGATGAGTTAAAACTTTCCCCGGCATGGGGCCCAACTTTCCTTGCAGTTCAGACCACCGTTGACCACAGCATCACTGGCGCGGTGACCTTCCTGACACTGTTTTCCATCATCATCTTCATCGAAGAAGCTCTGTACCTCTCCAAGAAGGTCCGGTGCCCCGTCAAGATGAAAACTCTCATCTGGAGCAGCTCAGCGCCCACTGTGAGTGTCAGCGTCTTGGGGTTCCATGAGAGCAGAATGAGCAGGGTTGCCAGTACTGGGTTGGGAAATTCCTGGAGATTTTGGGGGTAGAGCCTGGAGAGGGTGGGGTTTGGGGAGGAGAGGGACTTCAGTGGGGCGTGATGCCAGAGAGTCCACCCTCCAAAGCAGCCATTTTCTCCAGGGGAACTGGTCTCTGTCGCATGATCAGTTGTAATTCCAGGAGATCTCCAGGTGCCATCTGTGAGCTGGCAACCCAAGGAATGAGGTATGCCCTGCCTTGGCAGGTTGTCAAGTCAAAGCTATGTAGACAGAGGCTAGATACCTTGAAGACCTGCCCAAGAGGCAGAAGATCTATAGGTAAAGCTTTCTTGACACATGCAAAGGTGAGCCCTTGTTCCTGTTATCCAGTGGTTAGGTACAGATGCCCTGGTCTATCTGAAGCTGCAGCCCTAGACTGGTGTCTGCCTCTTAACCTGGTTTAAACATTCATGTTGTAAAGGTGGGAAATTGTTGACCATTAGATCCAGAAGTGATTACTGCCACCACCTTCCTTGGGGATTGCATGCCTCTGGATTTCACACTGCTGCCATTCAGCTAGGAATGCCAGCCTCCAGGTGGGACCTGGGAATCCCCCATAATTACAACTCATCTCCAGACTACAGAGACTAGTTCCCTTGCAGAAAATGGATGTTTTGGAGGGTGGACTCCATGGCGTTGTACCCGGATGAAGTCCCTCCCCAGGCACCACCCCCAAATCTCCAGGAGCTTCCCAACCTGCTGTAAGAGTTGCAATGTCTAGCATGCAAAGGAACTGAGAAGACCTAGCAGGGGGTGGGCAAGTGGTCAGCTAGTTAGGGCTGTAAGGCTAGAGACCTTTCCACCCTTTTTTCACACCTCTTGTCTGTCCTTATTCTTAGGGGACAATTTCCTCCTTTTTCTCGGAAGTCCTTCTACCCTCTCTCTCCCTCCTTAGCTAGATAGACAGCTAGAGGCTCTGGTCTCTCAGCTTTCCTATCCTAAAATGTAGTTCCCTCAATAAAGACAGCTTTATCATTGATCAGTGAGACTGACCCTTCACTGCGTACTTAGCCTACTCTACCAACAGTACCTGGATGAGGTCCCTCTCCAGGCGCCACCCCCAAATCTCCAGGAGTTTCCCAACCTAAAGATGGCAACCCAGGGCCCCCCTCCAATCTTTCGCCCATGGCTGGGGGTGCCTGGCAACCCTACATTCAGCCTGGGCTGTCTTCTTTTCTTTGCCAGGTGGTCTCGATATTCTGCTGTGTCGGTATCTGGGTGCCCCGCTCCATAATGGTGGTGGAGATGGCCATTGGCTCGTGAGTATCTCCAGGGGATAGGCCCTGCTGTTTGGCACAGGAGCAGGAGAATAGCATGCCTGAATCTTGGGGGCTCTGCCACGGGGAAGCCCCAGGCCCAGAGACCCTTCCAATGGTGGGGGCAGCCCTAATGCCTCGAGCTGCCCTTTTCTGCTTTTCTTCTAGGTACTTTGCTGCTTGCTTCTACCTGATGATGCTGGTCATGGTGGAGGGCTTTGGAGGGACAGAGGCCGTGCTCAAGGCCCTGAAGGGCACCCCCATGGTGATCAGCACAGGGCCCTGCTGCTGCTGCTGCCCCTGCTGCCCCCGCATCCTGATGACCAAGTGAGTAAAAAAAGGGTGGGTGGGGCCAGGTGGAGCTTTTGCTCAGCAAGGCTTCTGATTGGCCACTGGATATTTGATTGGCGTGTGCCGATTTTTAAAGATGCTGCTTTGGCAGCAGCTGCCACCACAGCACAAGGATCTTCACTGTGTGACTGAAGTTAAGCGGTGGCAGCCAGTTTTTGGTTGCAGCCATTTTGTATCTGTTCCCATGTCAGAATTGCAAAGATGCCCACAGACTCAATAAGGTTGGGGACCCCTGGTGTAGTGGTAAGCACCTGGGCCGTCCTTAGTCAGTGCCTGGTTTCATTTCCCCTTCAGGATTTACTTCTTCCCAGGAGGTGTGAGGAGGGACGGATTACATTTGGCTCTGTCTCCTGAGTAGCCATTTTGGGATGGTGCCCTGTGCCCTCCCTCAGAATCCCAGATGTTCCCACAGGCACAGAGTAGGTTGACCAGGTCCCTCTTGGCCACTGGTGGGAGGTTTTTGGGGCGGAGCCTGAGGAGGGCGGGGTTTGGGGAGGGGCGGGACTTCAATGCCACAGAATCCAATGGCCAAAACGGCCATTTTCTCCAGAGGAACTGATCTCTATTGGCTCGATATCAGTTGTAATAGCAGGAAATCTCCTGCCACCACCTGGAGGTTACTAAATTCAAAATTCAAAACTGAAATAAAACATGTTACATCACACACAAGAAAAACCACCAAACTGAAATATAGCCTCGCAGGGGTTAAGGCAACGCCAATAAGGGCAAGTTCAATGCAGCCAGTCAGCCAGTAGCGAAGGAATGCAAGCTGAGCATAGGTGGTGATTTTCTCCACCAAGATCAACTTCATTTTAAATCTATAACACCTAGTGTTACAACAGGGGATGCATATTAAAATGTGAATTTTTGCATTCATGACCACCTTGCTCCATGAAGTAATTGGGTCAGCAAGTTGAAGAAGACTTCGAAACACGTCCTTGTGACGGACCGATGTTTGGATAATATATTGTTGTTATTCTTGCTACTCCTTGCTACTCTTCGTGATTGTAATTTATAGCCTTTTAGCTCTGCATTTATGCTCAGTTACAGCCTGAAAGGCTTTATATTTTGTTAAGCTGACTGGCTGCATTGAACTTGCCCTTATTGGCGTTACCTTAAGCCCTGCGAGGCTATATTTCAGTTTGGTGGTTTTTCTTGTGTGTGATGTAACATCTTTTATTTCAGTTTTGAATTTTGTTGTGAATATATTGATTTTGAAGTATTCTTGTGTGTGGTGTAACATGCTCTTATTTCAATTGTGAATACATTGAGCCACGTGCTGTTTCTCTATATAGTTGCCACTATTTCAGCATAGGTTCTTTCCCTTCTTAGTTAAACCACCTGGAGGTTGGCAACTAGGGTTGTCAGCTCTGGGGTTGGGAAATACCTGGAGGTTTTTGAGGCAGAGCCTGAGGAGGGTGGGTTTTGGGGAGGGGCGGGACTTCAATGCCATAGAATCCAATTGCCAAAGCGGCCGTTTTCTCCAGGGGAACTGATCTCTATTGGCTGGGTTCAGTTGTAATAGCAGGAGGTCTCCAGCTGTTACCTGGAGGTTGGCAACCCTATTGGCAACTCTAGAGGGGACTTCAGTGGCGTATAATGCCATTCAGTCTACACCTCCCTGCAAGCAGACATTTCCTCCAAGATAACTGATCTCTGCAGTCAGGAGATCTGGTGTAATTCCAGATCACCAGGTGCCACCTGGAGGTTAGCAGCTCTTTCCAAAATATTTCCTGGCTGCTGAGCTGGTATGGGGACAGCGGCGGGCTTGATCAAACCCTAGCTGCCTTTCCCCCTTTGCAGGCGAAAGCTGAAGATCATGATCCTGGCTACTTTCCAGTACGCCTTCTTCAAGACAGCCTGCGTCTTCCTCGGCTTGGTCCTGGACACAGAAGGTCTCTACAACCCCTCTGATGTAAGTGAGGGCAACCGTTTTGTCCTCTCAAGGAGAGGCAAACTATGTTCTCCTTGGAGTGCCAGGCCAGGGCTAGGAGTCCTGGGTTCAAATCTCTGCACAACACTGAATCTCACAAGGTGACTTGGGCTGGTCGTTCTCTTTCAATCTAATCCACCTCGCAGGGCTGTTGTGAGGATAGTGGAGGAGGGGAAAACCACACACATTGCCCCTGACTTCCTGGAGGAAAGGCAGAATAAAAATATAATAGATCAGGGGGTCCCAACATGGTGCCCTGATGCCCTCTGACACTTTTCCTGTCACCTGCCGAGTGTTTTCAGGAAGTGTGCATGGCCAGGTGGGGCTTTTGCTTGGCAAAGCTTCTGATTGGCCATCAGATATTTTAAAACACAGCTTTGGCCACTGCTGCCGTCACAGCACAAGGTTCTGTGTGACTGAAGGTAAACTGCAGCAGCCATTTTCTGGCTGGGTCCCCCTTCTGTGGCAGCCATTTTCTGGCCGCACCTACCACACCATATCAGAATTCCAAAGGTGTCCGCAGGCTCAAAAAACTTGGGGATCCCTGTAATAGAGAGATGAATCCATATGATGGGGGCATTTTAAATGCAGCCTGTAAGTTGCTTGACACATTTTGCCTTGGAGTACTAAGTGTGTCTGAACAGGACTAGGAGACCTGGGTTCAAATCCTTCTGCTATGTCACTCTCTGGGACAGCTTGAGCTGGTCACCCTTTCCCAGCCTAACCTACCTCACAAGATTGTTGTGAGGATAAAACAGAAGATGGAACAACCGCATAATCCACTCAGTGCTTTGGAGGAAGGGCAGGATAAAAATCTACTTTAAAAAATTTGCATATTGCCATTTTGCTCTCTGCCTGGGAAGAGGATGAGGAATAAAGGGGTAAATACCAGGAAGGGAAGCCCAGAGAATGATGTCACAGCAGTTGGTGTTTTCTTTCCAAACTCCAGGCATGCTCAGTGACTGGTGTAGAAGAAAACAGGTTCTTGGCAACATGTTTAGGCAGAATTTGCAGATGTCCTTTATTAAAATTGAATAAACAAGTAGCTACTTGGAGAGATTCCAGACTCACACAGGAGACGATTCAGTCAAAAGATCTCTGTCCAGCAAAGAAATTGTAGAATGGTTTAATTCTGGTAAGCTAGGAATGCATCTTGAGAGAAGAGAACATGTATTCCTGCCCTAAGGAGTTGGTGTGTTTCCCCCAAAAAAACTCTGGTCTTAGCCATGGGCCATCCAGCATAAACGGTACAGGGTATGCTCATCACCAGAGCCAGGCCTAAAAACTGGGTACTTTGTCCTCTCCCAGAGGTAGAATTAAACCACTCTGCAACACTACTAGGCAGAGCTACCCTTCAAAATGTCTGCTTTCTTGCTGAGGCAGACTGAAAGTATCACTGCCCTCTCCCTGAGCAGTAGAAAAGAGCAAGAATCCAGTAGCACCTTAAAGACTAACAAAATTTCTGACAGGGAATGACCTGGACTAACTGCCTCTGTGCTTCCCTACACAAGAACAGCCCATCAAAGTCAGTGTTTTCTACTCAGACTGGAAGCAGCTCTCTATGGTCTCAGGTGGAAGTCTTTCAGATCACCTACTGCCTGGTCCTTTTAACTGGAGATGCCGGAGATCGA
Source organism: Euleptes europaea (assembly GCF_029931775.1). Taxonomy (NCBI): domain Eukaryota; kingdom Metazoa; phylum Chordata; class Lepidosauria; order Squamata; family Sphaerodactylidae; genus Euleptes; species Euleptes europaea. The sequence goes on from NC_079316.1 coordinate 5,234,808, forward strand.
TCCGGGGATCTTCTGCATACCAAGCAAATGCTCTGTCACTGAGCCAAAGCCCCTCTCCAAACACGCACGAAAGCTTCCTTATACAGAATCAGAACATCGGCCCATCAGGGTCACGACTGTCTACACAGACTGGCAGCTGCTCTCCAAGGTCTCAGGAGGAGGAGGAAGAAGAAGAGTTGGTTTTTATATGCCGAGTTTCTCTACCACTTAAGGGAGAATCAAACCAGCTTACAATCACCTTCCCTTCCCCTCCCCACAATAGTTACCCTGTGAGGTAGGTAGGGCTGAGAGAGCTGTGACTAGCCCAAGGTCACCCAGCTGGCTTCATGTGTGGGAGTGGGGAAACAAATCCAGTTCACCAGATCAGCCTCCGCCGCTCATGTGGAGGAGTGAGGAATCAAACCCAGTTTTCTAGAGCACCACTCCAAACCACCACTCTTAACCACTACACCAAGCTGGCAGAGGTCTTTCACATCACCTACTGTCTGGTCCTTTTAACTGGAGATGCTGGGGATTGAACCGGTGACCTTCTGCTTGCCAAGCAGGTGCTCTGTCACTGAATCATGGCTCTTCCTCCTACGTTCCACCCCCTTGGATAGAGATTAGATGATTCAGCAGGACTCCCATGGGCTCAGCTGAGTGGCTGTTTATCCCTTCAGGGACAGGGCAGGCCTCTATCCATCACAGTGACTTATTGCCTTCTGCATAGGGACTCTAGGATTACCAGTAGTCAGTAGCCAGCGTGGTGTAGTGTTTAAGAGCGGTGAACTCTAATCTGGAGAACTGGGTTTGATTCTCCGCTCCTCCACATGAGCGGAGGATTCTAATCTGGTGAACTGGGTTTGATTCCCCACTCCCACACATGAAGCCAGCTGGGTGACCTTGAGCTAGTCACAGTTCTCTCAGTACTATCTCAGCCACACCTACCTCACAAGGCGTCTGTTGTGGGGAGAGGAAGGGAAGGAGATTGTAAGCCGATTTGATTCTCCTTAAAAGGTAGAGGACATCAGCATATAAAAACCAACTTCTTCTTCAAACATTTCTCCAACTGTCGCTGTAAGAATTTGCATACATTTGCTTATGTCTGGCATCTGCTGACCTTGGGAGATGCAAAGGTTTCTGCGGCCTTCCAGGGGTATCACTCTTAACCGCTGTTTAGGGGCATTTCCACCCATATTTAGCACGCTGAGGGTATCCCATAACTGCAACCATTTGCTTTGTCTTTTGCAACCAGATTTCAGCCGGGAGCGTGGCTCTTTGGATAAACACTTGCCTTGGGGTGTCCACCCTCTTTGCTCTGTGGGGATTGGCAGTCCTGTTCCGGCAAGCCAAGGCTCACCTCTCAGAACAGAACATAGTGGGCAAGTTTGTTTGCTTCCAGGTAATTGCATCTTAACTGTCTTTAAATAAATGGATGGATGAGATGCAGGACTCACCCTGGGGGGTATGGTTGCCAGGTCCCTCCTCACCACCGGCGGGAGGTTTTTGGGGTGGAGCCTGAGGTGGGCAGGGTTTGGGGAGGAGAGGGACTTCAGTGCCATAGAGTCCAATCGCCAAAGGTTTGGGGAGAAGAGAGACTTCAGTGCCATAGAGTCCAATTGCCAAAGCCGCCATTTTCTCCAGGTGAACTGATCTCTGTTGACTGGAGATCAGTTGTAATAGCGGGAGATCTCCAGCTACTAACTGGAGGTTTGGCAACCGGCTAAGGAATTATTCAGTACGCAGCCACCAATGCACTAAATTCTTTACTTTTAAGAGAAAACCTGCAAGTGTTCAAATATGTACTACTTTACAAGATAAACCATCATATATACCAGTACTTTTTATACAATATATTAGAAAGCTGTTCCATTCTTTATACAGGGAAATACATATACACGGATATATCACTGTTCTTATCTCAGTGGAACAATGTCCCTTGTTGAATTCTAACTATAGAATGTAAACTAAACTTGTCAAGACGTCGCAATGTCCAGTTGTGGGTGCGTGGATCTTGCGCACACACACAAAATGCACTTGCTTCTGAGTCAGCTGGTTTGATTAATCCAATCAGGACATCACTTCTTCCAAGCCTGTGTTATACAGCTCATGCCTTCATTGATGTATTTTTCTTTGTAAAATTGACTCAGGATAATGCCTTGATGCCCAAATCAGGGCCAACGTCCCAATAATGGAAAATGACAAGACTCCGACTATATCTTGTTTCATAGGCTTCCTCAGAATATTAATTTCATTTATCCGGACGCAATCTTGCAGCTCCTGGAATGTGACTCTTAGTCCAATGGAGTCTAGTGCATTGGTGGCTGCGTACTGAATAATTCCTTAGCCGGTTGCCAAATCTTTCTATTTAGTACACTAACTGGAGGCTGGCAGCTGTACTGGGTGTGTGGGTGAACTACCCTTGCAGCAGGGTTGCCAACTCTGGGTTGGGAGATTCTTAAAGATTTGGGGGTGGAGGCTGGGGCGGGTGGGTATAATGCCACAGGGTCCACCCTCCAAAGCAACAATTTTCTGCAGGGGAACTGATCTCTGTCATCTAGAGATCAGTCGTAATTCCAGGAGATCTCCAGGCCCCACCTGGATGTCGGCAGCCCCACCTTGCAGTCAAAGGCAGCAGCCACATCAGATGTTTCACTCCTTTTCCATTCAGCTATTCTGGAGAATCCAGGCTAGTGTGTCGTCAAACGGCTGCATTCCCATGTTTTCTGTGTCAAGACGTGGTTATTTGTTCCTGACTTTGAATGCAATTATAGTGGCAGCCGCATGGATTGGCAGTGAGCTCTTCATGATCCATATGGGAGGAAGGGCCTGTGAGCTGTCGATTTAATATATTTATAAACCATGCTGTTAATAAAAAGATCCCAAGATGTGCTATGGAACGCCTGCCGCTCTCTATGACTTGCATTGAGTTTCCTGGTTATGTAGCTGCTGGCCTCTGACCTATGGAAACATAGAGTTGGAAGGGACCACCAGGGTCATCTAGTCCAACCCCCTGTACCATGCAGGAAATTCACAACTACCTCCCCCCCCCATACCCCCAGTGACCCCTACTCTATGCCCAGAAGATGGCCAAGATGCCCTCCCTCTCATGAACTGCCTAAGGTCATAGAATCAGCATTGCTGACAGATAGGCCATCTAGCCTCTGCTTAAAAACCTCCAGGGAAGGAGAGCCTACCACCTCCCGAGGAAGCCTATTCCACTGAGGAACCGCTCTAACAGAAAATTCTTCCCAACGTCTAGATGGAAACTCTTTTGCCTTTATTTCAACCCGTTGGTTCTGGTTCGACTTTCTGGGGCAACAGAAAACAACTCGGCACCATCCTCTATATGACAGCCCTTCCAGTTCTTGAAGATGGACATGTCTCCATGCTCAACAGGGACATGACCACCTGCTGTAGCCCCTCCCTTTCCCACTGTTCAGGGAATAACACTCCCTCAGCAGTTATTAGCATGGGAAGAACCCGTGCTTTTCTCTGGAGCTGCTGAAAATGCAGCCTCCCGCTCTCTTCTGTGCTTCTGAATTTCAGGTTCTTCTCATCCTGACGGCGCTACAGCCTTCCATTTTCAGTATCCTGGCAGATGTGGGCCAGATAGCCTGCTCTCCGCCCTTCTCCTCCAGAGCAAGGTCACAGCGTAAGTCTTCATCCCTGTGAGGTTAGGGCCGCCAGCTCTGGCTGGGGAAATATCTGGAGATTTTAGAGATGGAGCTGGGGGAGGGCGGGGTTTGGGAAGGGAGGGACTTCATCAGGGTACCATGCCATGGTGTCCACCCTCGAAAGCAGCCATTTTATCTGGATCTTTATTGCCTGGAGATCAGTTGTAATAGCAGGGAATCTCCAAGCTGCCCCTGGAAGTTGGCAATCCTAGGTTAGACATGGAAAGGGGTGGGTGGGCTGGAGAGAGCTGGAGGGAGACAATCAAGGTAGTCGCTAAAGCCCAGCCATATTTGAAAGGCTGTTGGAAGCTCAGAGGCAGACCCAGCAGGCAGAGAGTGTCTATTCTGCAAAGTTCTCTGAGGCCCAGCCAACAAGGCTGGTACAAGATAATTCATCTCTCCAAGTCTGTTGTTTCCTCCCGCATTGCAAGCAAGTAGAAGCAAGCCAAACTCAAGGGCAGAAGCTCGCCTTAGACCTAGCTGGGTGGCAGCATGGATTCAGGAAATGGTGATGGGCATTGGCTGTAGTTCTGCGTTCTCCCACGCTGGCAACAGCGTTGGGAGATCCCTGGAGATTAAGGGGTGGAGTCTAGGGAGAGAACTCAGCAGGGATTCCATGCAATAGATTCCACCATCCCAAAGTAGCCATTTTTCCAAGAAATGGATCTCTGTAGTCTGGGGATCAGTTGTAATTGAACACATGAAGCTACCCCTTGACCCATCAAAGTCAGTATTGTCTATTCACACCGGCAGCAGCTCTCCAGGGTCTCAGGCAGAAAAGGGTCTTTCGCATCACCTGCTTGCCTAGTCCCTTTTAGAGATGCCTGGGATTGAACCTGGGGCCTTCTGCATGCCAAGCAGATGCTCTGCCTCTGATCCACAGCCCCTCCTGGGAGATCTCCAGGCCCCACTTGGAGGGTGGTGGTGGTACAAACATCCAGGCTGGACTGTGGCCTCCAGGGCACACGTGTGCCTTAACCCCAGGCAACTACTTGAGAAGAGGACCGTTGCGGTGTAGAGTGACTCAGGGTGGTGTAATGGTGAGAGTGTCAATCTGGAATCTGGGAGTCCCAGGTTCAAATCTCCACTCTGCCATGGAAGTTTGCTGGGTGACTTGGGGCCTGTCACACACTGTCAGCCTAATTTACCTCACAGGGCTGTAGTGAGGATAAAAATGGAGGGGAGGAGAATGATGTAAGGTGCTACTGGGGGGAAAAACAGAGTGTAAATGAAATAAGTAAGTAAGAAGAGTCAGCATGGTATAGTGGTTAAGAGCGGTGGATTTTAATATAGAGAACCAGGTTTGATGCCCCACTCCTCCACATGCGGCCAGCTGGGTGACCTTGGGCCAGTTTATAAGCCACTTTGAGACTCCTTAAAGGTAGAGAAAAGCAGGGTATAAAAACCAACTCCTCCTCCTCCACTACTACTACTACATCATTTATAAATAAAAACCAGGCCTGCTAGCTGGAATACAACTGGATCAGAAGAAAACTAAGAGGGCTCAAACAGATTACCATAGGCCAGGAAGGGCTGATGAAGAGGCAGAGTTGAGCAGGATTATGGGGTTTTCCAGTAGCTCCCAGTGGGGAGGGTTAACCAGGCAGCCAGGGGCTCCTTCCTGCTCCCATTTGGAGGAGCAGCTGGAATTGCAGTCCCAGTGGGATAGTTAACTCTTGAAATTTAAAGAATAATTCTGGTACCTGCTGGGCCTGATGGTGGCGCCATCTAGGCTAGGAGAGAAACCCATGAGAAGGTGGTACAAGGAGGTAGAGCCCTGGGGCTTTTGGTGGGGGCAGAGGCCAGTACCTAGGATCCAGTGCCACATTCCCATGCAGAGCTGGAAAAAGGGCAGAAGAGGACAACCGAGAAGATTAAGGAGTTGGAGCACCTTCCCAATGAGGAAAGGCTGGAGAGACTGGGATATTTCATTTTAGAAAAGAGAACACTAAGGGAGGACATGATAGAGGTTTATAAAATTATGTATGGCATGGAGAGAGTTTACAAAGAGAACTTTTTCTCCCTCTCCCACTATACTAGAACTCGAGGGCATCCAGTGAAGCTGATGAGCAGTACATTCAGGATGGACAAAAGGACATACTACTTTACACAATGAACAATTGCAATGTGGAGTACACTGCCAGAAGTTGTCGTGGTGGCCCACAGGCATACTGTATAGGCAGCTTTAAAAGGGGATTAGACAGATTCATGGAGGAAAGGTCTATCAGTGGCCACTAGCCATGGTGACTAAAGAGAACCTCCATATCCAGAGGCAGTCAACCTTTGAATCCTAGTGCCAGGAAGCAACATAAGGGGAAGGCCTTGGCCTCTATGCCCTGTTGCTGGACCTCCAGAGTAACTGGTTGGCTGCTGTGTGAGACGGAATGGTGGACTAGATGGACCACGGGTCTGATCCACTCTCAGCCAGGGGCCTAGAGAAGCCTCTTAAGGCACTTTGTAAGGGCTGGAAAAGTTGCCCCTAGGAAGATTCTGCAACCCCAGTGATGGAATTTAGGTTATCAGGGTGCTCAAGGCACATGGCACAACGTGTACGCTGTTATTAACATAAGAACATAAGAAAGGCCATGCTGGATCAGACCAAGGTCCATCAAGTCCAGCAGTCTGTTCACACAGTGGCCAACCAGGTGCCTCTAGGAAGCCCACAAACAAGACGACTACTGCAGCATTATCCTGCCTGTGTTCCAAAGCACCTAATATAATACGCATGCATCATGACTAGCACCTAATATAATAGGCATGTGGAGAATAAAGTGACGCACAGAGGCTTTTTATCTTAGCAAACTAATATCAGTTCTTTATTGTAAGGAATGCCATTTTAGACAGGATAGAGACAGCATTCTAATCAGCTCTAGCAAGGATGGATAGAGATGCAGGAAGCATGTCCTGCTCTCATAATTGCAAGATGGAGAGAGGAAAAAAAGAGAGTGTAAGAGAGAAGGTGGCCGGAAGTGTTAGCGTCAGAACAGTAGAAAGGAAGGGATGCAGAGGTCCTGAGCTATCTATCATTCTGACTCTCTATAGTCCCCCTCTGGAGTCTAAGGCTAAGAGAAAGTGCCAAGCCCTTCACTTTCAACATCCAAAAGGCGTTCTGCGGGAGTAGAAGCAGCAATTGTTCCCCTAGGGGAGGCTCCAAATAATTATTTTCTTTCTCTGTCATTGTGCACAAAGAGATGAACATGCAGATTCTGATCATCGAAACCTTCCTGATGACAGTGCTGGCCAGGATGTATTACCGGAAGCCAGATGGTAGAGCAGCGTACGGTCCAGTTACCCCTCCCGAAAGCAAAGCAGAGACCGGCAGCCACTGAGATCCATCTGCTCTCAGAAACAGTGGGCAAACCGAAGATTAGGATACACCTGTAAAACATTGGCTCTGTGACCTCAAGCAGAAGAAGAAGAGTTGGTTTTTATATGCAGACTTTCTCTACCACTTAAGGAAGAATCAAACTGGCTTACAATCACCTTCCCTTCCCCCTCCCCACAACAGACACCCTGCGAGGTAGGTGGGGCTGAGAGCTGTGACTAGCCCATGGTCACCCAGCTGGCTTCATGTGGAGGAGTGGGGTATCGAACCTGGTTCTCTATATTAAAATCCACTGCTCTTAACCACTATACCATGCTGGCTCTCCTTACTTACTTATTTCATTTACACTCTGTTTTCCCCCCCAGTAGCACCTTACATCATTCTCCTCCCCTCCATTTTTATCCTCACTACATTTTTATCCTCATGTGGAGGAGTGGGGAAACCAACCCGGTTCACCAGATTAGCCTCCACTGCTCATGTGGAGGAGTGGGGGATCAAACCTGGTTCTCCACATTAGAGTCCACCGCTCCAAAGCACTGCTGTTAACCACTACACCTCATAGCAAGAAGACAGCCATTCCTAGGAAGATACAGGGTAGAGGGGGAAGGAGGGTAGATTACGGCCGGTTTCCAACAGGCGCATGGTACCAATGTGCTGTTACCATCCCCTCGAACTCTTCACAGATTAAAATTGTGACATGCTTTTAACACCCCAATTTGCAGACCATGGATATCTGTCTCAGTTATGGTTGCCAACCTCCTGGTGGGTCCTGGAGACCTCCCAGAATGACAATTGATCCTCAGACTACAAAGCTCAGTTCCCTTGGAGGAAAGGGCAGCTTTGGAATGTGGATTGTATGGCATCATACCCTGCTGAGGTCCATCCCTTCCACAAGCCCTGCGCCACCCTCAGATCTCCAGGAATGTCACAACCCGGGATTGGCTCCCTCCTCCACTGGCTGTATGCAGTGCTCATTCATTCACTCAGCACTAATAATTAGTTTAAAAGCTAATAATTAGCTCCTTTGTTAAAGATATGAGGCAAACATTGGTATCAATATGTTCATTTATTTCAATATAGTTACCTTATATGCAATATAACTATAACATTTATTTCAATATAGTTACCTTAACTATAGCTCAGTTGCTGCAGAGTGTAAACACATGAAGCTGCCTTATACTGAATCAGACCCTTGGTCCCTCAAAGTCAGTATGCTCAGCCCAGCAGTGGCTCTCCAGGGTCTCTGGCACCTACTTGCCTAGTCCCTTAACAGGAGATGCCCGGGACTGAACCTGGGACCTTCTGAATGCTCTACTACTGCGCCACAGCCCCTCCCCTAAGGGCAGATTGGCTACTGCAGGGTGTCTTAGTGTTCTTACGTAAGCATTGACATGGATGCTAGGGCTGCCAACCTCAAGGTGGGACCTGGAGGTCTCCTGGAATTACAACTCATCTCTAGGATACAAAGATCAGTCCCCTGGAGAAAACTGCTGTTTGGGGTGGTGGTGGCTGTATGTCTTTATATCCCACTGAGGTCCTTTCCAAACCCCACCCTTGCCAGACTCCACCGCCAGATCGTCAGGAATTTTCCAACCTGGAGTTGGCAACCCTAAAGACGCACACTAGAGATGAGGCATATGTATTCCCTGCTCAGAGATTTAACTTCTAGAGAAAAAATATGTGTGTGTGTGTGTGTGTGTGAGAGAGAGAGACAGAGAGAGAGAGAGAGAGAGAGAGAGAGAGAGAGAGAGAGAGAGAGAGAGAGAGAGAGAGAGAGATGAAGCTGAACCCTGAAGGACATTGCTAGTAACTTAAGCAAAAGACTCTTTAACAAGGCAAACATACAACGAAAGCAAACAGACTAACACGGCTACCCACTGTGAATTATCTTCATGGAAGGCACCACATTTAGCCGTACAGAATGGAAATCCATCAACCTTGTGAAGAAATATTTTTGTTAGTCTTTAAGGTGCTACTGGACTCTTGCTCTTTTCTACAACGAAAGCAAAAATCAGTACAGCGATTTATTAGAGGCAAAAGCCAAGAAACAGGGCTGTTTGGAGAGTGTGCATTCAATCCATGCCTCAGTGTGAAGAGCCCAGGACCACTGAAATATGCACAGGAGTCACAAGGAATAAAATCTGCCATAGAGCTAGATTATGGTTGTCATTCATTCCATTAACTCAATGAGTAATTAAACAGTGCCAAGGGATGTAGTAATAGCCACAAGCAGAGAAGATTTTTTTAATACACATGAAGCTACCTTCTACTGAATCAGACCCTTGGTCCATCAAGGTCAGTATTGCCTACTCAGACTGGCAGCTGCTCTCCAGGATCTCAGCTTTGCATCATCTCCCACCTGGTCCTTTTAACTGGGGATGCTGGGCCTTGAACCTGAGACCTTCTGCATGCCAATAGGATGCTCTACCACTGAGCCATGGCCCCTTCCCAAAAAGAGGATTGGACATTGATTAAAAAGGGATTGGACAGATTCATGGAGGAGAGGCCAATCTGTGGTGAGTTTCCAAGCGCAGCTTCTGAGCAGAGAAAGATTACACTGTGTTTCAAATAATCAAGCACAATCCGGAAAATTTGGGTAACATGATTTATTTGGCTAAACCCAAAAGCCAACCCCACTCTCCCTCAGCAGCCCAGGAACTTGCTTTTGGGCACGAAGCTGAAGCATGTAATTCTGATTGAAAAGAGACATGCTCGTGAAAGTAGGAATCTATCGTCCCCAGCCCTAGGGCTTCTGCAAGCTCCAAAGGTATTTATTGATTTACTTCATTTATACCTCACCTTTATGCCCAATGGGAACCCAAAGCAGCTTACATCGGTCTCCTCTGCTCCTAGTCCGACACTCTAACCACTACCCCATGCTGCTAAGGCTCTGTGATGCATTCTGAGAACAGGCAAGAGACCTGGGCTTTTAAGAAGAGTTGGTTTTAATATGCCAACTTTCTCTACCACTTAAGGGAGACTCAAACAGGCTTACAATCACCTTCCCTTCCCCACAACAGACACCCTGTGAGGTAGGTGGGGCTGAGAGAGCTCTTAATAGAACTGCAACTAGCCCGAGGTCACCCAGTTGGCCTCGTGTGTAGGAGTGGGGAAACAAATCCAGTTCACCAGATTAGCCTCCACTGCTCATGTGGAGGAGTGGAGAATCAAACCTGGTTCTCCAGATCAGAGTCCACTGCTCTTAACCACTATACCATGCTGGCTCCTAAAGGAGGGTTTTAAAAAGTGGTTAAAAACAAGAGACCTCTGCATTGCTTGCTCCTGAGTACAGCTGAGCGGATTCCTGAGGTGATGGCTGAATCGCCACAAGAGGCTCTCCCCTCCCTCCATAACATTTCTCAAGGCAAGATGACCCTGTGAAATGAGCCCCCCCCCCGACTTAGTCCTAGGACCATTCAAGTGTGTATAAGTGGAAGGGGAAAACAGGATCTAAAAGCCTGTCTGGAGAGTCAAACAGGCATCCTTCCTTGAGTTACAAAGTCATTCATCTTTGGCTGCTTCCTTCCATGGGCATAGGAATACAGAAATAAAGTCCAGGAGTCTGGAATGCATGGGATATTTATCTTCAAGGTGACAAAGGATGGCCTTCACACCGCAGACAGGATCTCACCTGACAGAACGCTCCTTTCCATGCCCCCCCCCAATCCACTCCATACAGAAAAGCCTGATGTCAGCAGAGATTTTCCCTGCCAGACTAGCTTTCTATGTGCAAGGACTTTCTTTTCATATGGAGCAGCACTCAATCCCTGGCATGGCCTCCTATCTGACCTTTGAAACAATGCAGCCTAACTAGGGGGCCCCAGTGTGGTGACCATAGTGCCTGCTGACACCCTTGAGGGTGCCCCCCAAGTGCTTTTACAAAGTGGGTGGAGCTAGGCTTTTGCTCTATCTCCTCGCTATCACAATTGTCTTCCGTGATATGCCACTACAGCTCCACCTCTTGGTGACCGTGAGTTTCTCCATCTGTGCCATGGATTGCCCTGTGACAGCACCGTGTGTGTGTGTGATTTATGGGGAACCCTTATGGGGTTTTCAAGGCAAGAGACTAGCAGAGGTGGTTTGCCAGTCTGCATTGGGCGCACCTGGCCCTGGAATGCGGGAGTTGCTTTATCTCTTGGCCTTTGAGAGCCCCATCCCATAGCTGGGCATTAGAACCTCAGCTCAGACCATGGAGGGACGGTGCTGAGCACTTTGGCTGACACCCAGGAGTCTACCCGCTGCTGTTGTCAGAATTTCCACAGCTGAAAGGGGCGTGGGCATATCTCTTTATTATTCTCTGTTTATGTTGAAAGCTTATGAAGAATAAAACTGCTTTCCTTCTACCATTGGCGTGTTCATTGCTTTTTGAAATCCCTGGGGGGGAAATAACTGATTGTCTCTTGGCAACTGGAGCTGCTGGGGTTTGGATACATGCAACCTGTGTGTGTTAAGTCACTTCTGACTCATGGTGACCCTATGAATCAATGTCCTCCAAAAATCCCATCTTTAACTGCCTTGCTCAGGTCTTGCAAACTGAGGGCTGAGGCTTCCTTTATAGTCAATCCATCTCCTGTTGGGTCTTCCTCTTTTCCTAGCATGATTGTCTTTTCCAGTGACTCTTGTCTTCTCATAATGTAACCAATACAATAGCCTCCGTTTAGTCATTCCATCAAGGTCATTATTGTCTACTCAGATTGTCAGCAGCTCTCCAGGGTCTCAGGCAGATGTCTTTCACATCACCTACTATCTGGTCCTTTTTAACTAGGGATGCAGGGATTGAACCTGGGACTTTCTCCATGCAAAGCAGATGTTCTACCACTGAGCCATGGCCCCTCCCCATGAAGCTGCCTTCTACTTAACCAGACCCTTGGTCCATCAAGGGAAAGACTGGCTACTTAGACTGGCAGCTGCTCTCCAGGGTCTCATACAGAGGGTCTTTCACATCACCTACTGCCTGGTCCTTTCAACTGGAGATAGCCAGGATTGAACCTGGGACCTTCTGCATGCCAAGCAGAGGCTCTGCCACTGAGGCACAGCTCCTCCCCAACAGATCTTAAGGCTACAAAGAAAGGTCTGAGGCATCCCAAAAGGCAGAGTAAATGCATTCATTTGAGCATAAAGCTACAGAACAGACAGTAAAATCTGAACGTTTATTACAGCCGTTAATAACAAAAGTCAAAAACCCAAGATGTTAATAACAAGATTCAACAACCCAACCCCACCGAGATGGAAAACAGCTGTTCTGTGTAATGTCAGTTCAGACCCTGCAAGCGATACAGCGAACAGGCGGGAGAACTCGCACTGAACGCATGATAAGGACCACGCCGGACCCTCCCCCGGATCTGTCTTACTGGACATCGGGGGGGAGGGAAGACACGGCACAGGTTCAGCGAGATTTTTAACAGTGGGGCTGTCACTCCTCTATCACGAAGAGGAGGTGACAGATCCCTGGTCAGTCAGCACTGAGAACACTGGCACAGAGGCGAGAGTAGACCTGCAGGGACAGCCATGCTACCATCTGAGCAAGAAGGGGGGCCAGGAGATACGGATGCATGCGTGAGCACGCACATGGGTGAGGAGGGGTGAACGGACAATTTAGAAAAGCGTGGATGCATTCTAGCCATAAAGACCCAACAGCAGACACTGGAAAAAGGACCGCGAACTTTTGCCGAAAGCATAAAAACCATGGGAGAAAGACCGCATAGACTGTTTTCGGCGCTCTTTGGTTTGACTGCTGAAGAGCAAGTTCCAAATGGAAGTGGGGCTTCCCAAGGGACCCCCGCAGAGAACTGGATCAGGTATCCCAACTCTGCACAATGAGTGTGATAGATCTGGCCCCGGCTTTTCAAGTGTTGGCGGGAAATACGCCAAAGGAGGCATACCAACCCCTTCGGAGTCTCCCCGATATGGGAATGAGCTGCTTTCCCAGGATGCTTTGCAACAATTCTGCCCACAATCCCCTGCTTAACATCCACAGGCAAATTGAGCAAGCTCCGCCCTTTGGTGTCAGTTTGGGAATGCTCTTTTAACCTCTTCTTTTACCAAAAACACAGAAGGCAGGACATAAAACAAAACAGTATCGTTGGGACACAGTGGGAAATCTATGGGCACTACGCTGATTTCCACAGCCCACCATGCCTTTTTCTCTTGAGGACTGGCAACTTGGTGACCAGGAGGACCCCAAGAGCTTGCAAGGTGCCAAGCCCTGCTCTGGCATCTAGGGAAGCCAAACCGCGTTTCATAACTGCCATTTGATGCTGCCTTTTCCCCTGGGGGGGTTTTATGGTCTGCCCATATTGCTTCTTTCTTTGCCTCCTCCAATCAACGGGTGAAAGAGACGGGCAGGCAAAGAGCTGTGTCTGGGGATCAGCCCCTGTGCGTTGCCGGGCCAACAATTCCCAAACAACTGGAGCAGTTCATTTTACAGCCAGAAGGAGAGGCGTAAAAGGAGAAGGCGTAAAAAAAAAAAGAACACCTTTGCTTTAAAAAAAAAAAGAAGAAGAGCCACGCTTCCCTTCCCCCTCTTCCCCCAGAAACCGACAGGAAAAAAGTGATAAAAGGGGAGAGGAGAAATTGCTGGAAAAGATGACGCCGTGTCCCACTTCCCCCCCTTATTCTGAGATGAAAGGGTCTCCCCCAGAGGGCCCCGCAACACAGCCAGCCTCTGGGCGCTTGCTTCCTGGCACTCCCCGGTGGTCCTCTTTGCCTCTGGAGGTGGGATCCGCCCGTTCCGAATCCGCGACGCTCCCCTCCCTGCTCAGTCCTCCTCGTCCTCGCTGATGTCGTAGGCGACCGTAGACTTATTCCGGGAGAGGCTGGCCGGGGAGGAGGGCGGCGTCCGGGCTGTGAAGGGCCAGCGGAAGGAAGGCGAGGGGGAGCGGTCGTGTGTGGGGCTGCTGCTCGGGCTCTGCTTGGGGCTGATGGCCTGCAGCATGCGGCCCTTGCCCTCCTTCAGCATGTGTTTCTGGAGGGAAGAGAAAGGTTTAAGAAGCCGGCCTGAAGCTTTAAAGCAATGAACACATACATGAACACTTGAGGCTGCCTTATACTGAATCAGACCCTCGGTCCATCAAAGTCAGTACTATCTACTCAGGCTGGCAGTGGGTCTCAGGCAGAGGTCTTTCATATCAACTACTTGCCTAGTCCCTTTAACTGGAGATGCCAGGGATTGAATCTGGGACCTTCTGCATGCCAAGCAGATGCTCTGCCACTGAGCCACAACCCTTCCCAGAAACCTGTTCTGACAGGTTTCGATTTTGGGACTTAAAGATGACAAAATTATGATTCCTACCTTTCCTACTTCTCTGGATTATATCCTGGTTACTAAAAGGGAAACCCCCCCCCCCCGTTCAGAGGCAGTCATCCCAGTGCCAGGAGGCAACATCAGGGGAAGGCCTCAGCCTCTATGCTCCGTTTGGCCATGGAACTGTTTTGCCATGGTGTGAGACAAGATGATAGACTAGATGGGCCATCATTGTTCTGATCCAGCAGGGCTGATGTTTTAATGAAGGCCTCAGCCTCAATGCCCTGTTGCAGTCCTCCAGATGAACTGGTTGGCTGCTGTGTGAGACAAAGATGCTGGACCAGATGGACCACCGGTCTGACGCAGCAGGGCTCTTCTTCTGATGTTCTTGTTTGGGTAAGTCTTGGATCTTATCCCAAAAACGGATGCACTCACAGAATTTATGTGGATAAACAGTGAGGGAGATGCTGCAGGGTCCTTTCAAAAAATTTAGTGCCTATTTATTCATTTCATGAATTCCCATTACAGCAGGGACAAAAATTCTTCCAGATCCTTTTTGTACATTTGATATGGGTAAACGTGTTGCCGCTTGTCTAAACTCAATTTTAAAAAATGAAGCAACCCCTCAGAATTCTTGGGAATCCACATGCCTTGAACCATTACAGACCCCTGGAGAGGCAGTGCAGGTCATTGGCTAGAGTACTGGGCTAGAAGTTCCAAGTCCCCACTCAGCTACAAAGTTATGGGATCAATCACTTTTTCTCAGACTAGCCTATTGATGCCGATAAGAACATAGGGAGAGCCCTGCTGGATCAGACCAGTGAGGGTCCATCTAGTCCAGCATCCTGTCTCACACAGTGGCCAACCAGTTCCTCTGGGGTTCCAACAACAGGGCATAGAAGCCGAGGCCTTCATGAGAACATCAGAAGAGCCCTGCCGGATCAGACCAGTGAGGGTCCACCTAGTCCAGCATCCTGCCTCACACAGTGGCAAACCAGTTCCTCTGGGGGTCCAACAACAGGGCACAGAGGCCAAGGCCTTCAGTAGAAGATCAGAAGAGCCCTGCTGGATCAGACCAGTGGTCCATCTAGTCCAGCATCCTATCCCTCAACCCTCAACCCTGAGAACTCCCATTTTTGTTATGGCATGGGATGGAGAAAGTGGACAGGAAGAACTCCCCCCCCCCCAATAATAGTAGATCTTGTCGGTCCCCAATGAAGTTATGAGCTCTGGGACCTGACCACATGAAGGTCCTGCGTGGAACCTGCCGCAAAGCACAATACAAAGGACGAGGGTGCCTCCAAGCCTGAGGGTGAGGCAGAGTTAGGATGGATGGGGTTTTGTGGCTCATTACCAGCGCTCCTTCGGGGCCAAACATCTCCAGGAAGTTGCCGATGAACTCGCGGGATTTCTCCTCCCATTTCTGGATGAGGTCAATGCTTTTCTCCTCCACTTTCTGGACAAACTCCTTGGACTTTTCTTCCACGTCCTTCACTCTCTTCTTCACCTTATCAACACGCTCTTGCAAATGGTACTTCTTCTCCTGGAAAAAAAATAGGGAATTTGGGTAGGTAGTGATGCCGGAAGCCCACAAGGCCAGGATGGCATGCACTCTCCCCCATAAGGCAAGTTCAAATTCAGTGTAGAAAAAAACACTCAAAATTGTTACCAAAAACAGATTGCATCAATGAAATGTCTTCGTTCTGACAGCAAGATCTGGATTTCTCAAAGTCTGGCATCTTGTGCAAAAGAAAAATGGCAAGAAGAGCCGTGTCTAAAGGGCACAGAGCTGGCCTGGAATATCGGCAGCTCTTCCCTACTGCCCTCTTTGTTTCCTGACAATGGACAGGAGCTGAGTTCTACATTCAAAAGACTTTCTAGGGGAAAAATGGAACCACAGCTCACATGAACCACTTCCTTTATCTGATGCAGAGATCCTGGGTGTACCAGGGTCTGTTCCCTCTGCTTGTTTTTTAAAACAAGTCTCACAAGGGTATAGGACTGTTTCAGAGGATAGCCATGTTGGTCTGCAACACAACAGCCAGATTCAAGTCCAGTAGTACTGTAGAGACCAACAAGATGTTGGGGACATGAGCTTTCGAGAGTCGAAGCTCCCTTCATCAGAATCCAGGACTGTATCAGACAATAGCAGAGACATTCAGGCAGGGCCTGGGGGAATGTCTGAGGCCAGGAAAAAAGGCTGAGTGTGACTTCCAGTGGTCAAGGGATGGAACTTCCATGCTCTGCTTCTTAGCATTTCCTGTATTTAGCAGAAAATTAGATATCTATTTTGCATCTGCACCTGAAGACACAGAATTTGGGTATGCAATGCAGATGGATGCAGAGCGTGTATAGCTCAGTATGGCAATTACAACAGTAAATAATCATTCTAATCGCTACTTAGCTGTGAAGCTCACTGGATGACGTTGGGGCAGTTAATGCCTCTAAGCCCTGACCTGGCTGGCCCAGGCTCGCCTGATCTCAACAGATCTTGGAAGTTAAGCAGGGTCAGCCCTGGTTAGTACGTGTATGGGGGACCAGCAAGGAAGTCCAGTGCTGCTAAGCAGAGGCAGGCCATGGCAAACCATCTCTGTTGTGGTGAGACTAAAATGAAGAGAACCCTATAAATGCTGCCCTGAGCTTCTTGGAGGATAAAAAAAAAGTTAGACAAATGAAAGCAAGAGTAAGGCAAGAGGCCAGCATCTCTTTGAACCAGTTGGTCAACAGAAGTAACCGCATGACAGAAAGAAGCAGGGGGATCACCCCTGGACTCACGTTGATGAAGCTGACATTGAGCTCTTTGGCTGTATAACCTCTCTGTAGATTCCGCCGCGCATAGACATCATAGTCACGGACGATGCGGGTGATGATATCTGATGTGGAAATCCCTTCGGTCCTCTGAGTTGGTGCAAACATTCCTACAATGGTGTGAGAGAGAGAACATGAGAATACAGCTGAGCTACAAGTTCGTCAAAAAGGCCCTGTCCTGGGTGGCCCAGACTAGCCCAATCTCATCAGATCTTGAAAGGGTCAGCCCTGGGCTCTACTGGGATATGAGATATGACCCCACCAAGGAAGTCCAGGGTTACTTTGCAAAGGCAGGCAATGGCAAACCACCTCTGTCTGTCTCTTGCCTTGAAAGTCCTACGGGGTCGCCATAACCGCATTTTCAACCATCATGTTTGTCAAAAAAGCAAAGAGTAGAGCAATGGCTTACAGCATGGAAAGACTCTTATGAAGCTTCCTTATACTGAATCAGAACCTTGTCCATCAAAGTCAGTATTGTCTACTCAGACCAGCAGCAGCTCTCCAGGGTCTCAGGCAGGGGTCTTTCACATCACCTACTTGCCCAGTCCCTTTAACTGGAGATGCCGAGGATTGAACCTGGGACCTTCTGC
This sequence comes from Euleptes europaea, assembly GCF_029931775.1. NCBI lineage: Eukaryota > Metazoa > Chordata > Lepidosauria > Squamata > Sphaerodactylidae > Euleptes > Euleptes europaea. The sequence goes on from NC_079316.1 coordinate 5,252,430, forward strand.
ATGCCAAGCAGAGGCTCTACCACTAAGCCACAGCCTCCTCTCCTCCCTCCCTGAAGAAGGACTTGTTATGCAAAGGCTTGGGAGAGGGAAAGAATGAAGACAACCAAGCCCTGAACTTCCACGGCAATTACTCCTCAAAACCTTCGACCTGCCATCAGAAATTTCTTCACGTTGGAGGATCCAGCTTTAAAAAAAAGAAGGGCAAAGAAAGATTCTTTGGCACCTTAATGACTAACGGGCTTTACTAAAGCAGAAGGTTCTATGGGCCACAGCAGACTTCATCAGCTGCCTTAAGGGTTATCCTTCAGGGCAGAGAAATATGTGCAAGATGGGGCCCCCCACAGAGAAATCTGCACGTGTGTGTGATTAACAACTGAAAATCCCCTTTCCTCTGAGTCCAACCCTCCCTCTACAGCACTATTTATAAACATTTATACCCCACTTTCTCTCCTGAAACTCAGGGTAGCTAACCCGGTTCTCCAGATTAGAGCCTACTGCTCTTAAACCACTACACCATGCTGGTTCAAGAGAAATTCACAAGCCGGGCCTGAGCCTGGTTACTCTTCCTACCACTGCCACAGACTCACCGGCTTCCTTTATGTGCTTATAGACATCATCGCTCCCAGCAGAGGAATACGGGATGTCGTCATGGGCAACAAAGTCAATCTGCAGGTTGTACAACAGAAGCCGTCAGAACCCCGCACGTCTTCCTTTGGGGTCAGTCAAAGGATGCAAGGGATGCCCAACCCCAACCCCGGTCTCCTCTACCCTGTGTTCAGCCAAGAACTCCGGCGTGAGTGTCCACGGGGCGTTCCGCACCACCTCGTCCACGTAGCGGCAGTGCTGCACAGCGTCATAGCGCTCAGCCTCATTCATCACCGTGAAGCCCTTGAAGTTGTGGGTCAGCTCGTCGCTGCAGACTGCAGGAGTAGAAAACAACAGGCATGAACAAAGTGGGCAAGAGGCATTGTTTGCTGGCAAAGGGTCCCAATCTCAGACCCCTTGGAAAGGCAACCTTGGGCTTTGGGGGCATTATTACGCCCCAACCACACGGGCTCCTGCATTTCTGGCAACATCGACCTGAAGCCAGCATGATGTAGTGGTTAAGAGCAGTGGTTTGGAGTGGTGGACTTTAATTTGGAGAACCGAGTTTGATTCTCCACTCCTCCACATAAGTGGCAGACTCTGAACCATTCCTTTCCCCACACATGAAGCCAGCTAGGTAACCTTAGGCTAGACACAGTTCTCTTATATCTCTCTCAGCCTCACCTACCTCACAGGGTGTCTGTTGTGGGGAGGGGAAGGGAAGGTGATTGTAAACCGGTTTGATTCTCCCTTAAGTGATAGAGAAAGTCAGCATATAAAAACCAATTCTTATTCTCTTAAACAATGCTGCCAGTTCTCACCGCTGTACCTTAGAAGAAGAGTTGGTTTTTATATGCCGACTTTTACCACTTAAGAGAGAATCAAACTGGCTTTCAATCACCTTCCCTTTCCCTCCACACAAAGTCCAAGGTCACCCAGCTGGCCTTACGTGTAGGACTGGGGAAACCAACCTGGATCACCAGATTAGCATCCGCCACTCATGTGGAGGAGTGGGGAATCAAATCTGGTTCTCCAGATTAGAATCCACCAAACCACCACTCTTAACCACTACACCACACTGGAATGGGGAGAGGCCGTGGCTCAGTGGAAGAATCATAGAAGCAAAGAGTTGGAAGGGACCACCAGGGTCAAGAGCATCTGCTTGGCATGCAGAAGGTCCCAGATGCAATCCCCAACATGTCTCCTCCACAAAACACCTTTGCATGCCTCACTGCATTGACTCTCAACCCTTCCCACCAACTCTCAACAACTTTAATCTCCTTGGGGCAGGGCCCCTTGCTTATATTACTACACAAAATGCCATGCCCCTCCAATGGCTTTCTAAATAACCCATATTTTTAGATTATTTTCATGAAAGCGCTCATGTGAAAGCTCAAGAGAGAAACCCTGTACAGCAATGTGCGACTCCCTTTTTTTGTTGTTAAAAAGTTAGGTTGTAAGACTGCGGCACAAAAATAAAAGGCAGATAAAAACAGACCCACTTTTTAAAAAAAAGTTAGATTGTAAGATTGTGACACACAAATGAAAATAGACAAAATAAAAATATACCAATTTTTTAAAAGTTAGGTTGTAAGACTGAGGCACAAATAAAAAAAGACTTCCTTGGCACCTGGCCATCTTTCATGCCAGGTGGCAGCAAAGCAAAAGGCTAGGGAGGGTGTGGTGTAGTGGTTAAAGTGTTGGACTAGGGTTTGAGAGGCCCAGATTCAAATTCCACCACTGCCACAGAAACGTGCTGGGTGACCCTGGTCCTGTTACATACTCTCAGCCTATGACTTGGATCTGGAAGACCCAGGTTTGAATGCGCCCACTTTGCCATGGAAGCATGCTGGGTGACCTTCGGCTAATCGCACATTCTCTCAGCCTAACCTATCTCACGGGGATGTTGTGAGGATAAAATGGAGGACAGGAGAAAATTTAAAGGTGCTTTGGATCCCCAGTGGGGAAAAAGGTGGGATATAAACAAAGTAAATAACTGAAAAGCATAAATAAATTCATTAAAGGAATTATGCGCAGCACCAAGTAGGTGGCTTCTCTTTTCCCCATCTGCTGTATCTACCTGCCATCCATCAATTTCACAGCAGGCCAAGCTGAGTTCTAAGATCATCATTGAGCAAAAACCTCTGCCAGTTTCCCTTCATAACATATGTGGCTCCTCCAGCCAGGCAAATCCCTCCCCCCTCGCCCTCCAAAGTGAACAGAATGTTTCCTTACCTCCTACAATGAGGTATGTGTTTGGGAAGAGGTTTTTTGCTTGCATCAAAGCCCGGGCATGTCCAGAGTGGAAAAGATCGAATATCCCATCGGCGTAAACCCTGATCGGCCTGTCCACTAGAGGAGGAACAAGAAAAACAAACCTAAGTTCATGAATAAGGAACCTGGCCGACCCCAGGGAGTTGGTTCTGAGTCCATGCAACACACACCGATCCTTGGCCCAAACAGATTTATAGAGGATAGGTCTATCAGTGGCTGCTAGCCATTGTGACTAAAGGGAGCCTCCACGTTCCAAGGCAGTGAACCCTTGAATCCCAGTGCCAGGAGAACATCAGGGGAAGGCCTCAGCCTCTATGCCCTGTTTGTTGGCCCTCCAGAGGAAATGGTTGGCCATGGTGTGAGACGAGATGCTGGATTAGATGGGCCTCTGGTCTAATCCAGCAGGGCTCTTCTTATGTTCCAATAAAGGCCTGGGCCTCTGGGCCCTGTTGTTGGACCTCCAGAGGAACTGGTCAGCCACTGTGTGGGACAGGATGCTGGACTAGATGGACCCTCACTGGTCTGATCCAGCAGGGCTATTCTTATGTTCTTATGAAGGCCTCAGCCTCTATGTCCTGTTGTTGAACTGGCTGGCCACTGTGAGATGGGATGCTGGACTAGATGGACCCTCACTGGTCTGATCCAGCTGGGCTCTTCTTCTGATGTGCGGCCAGTCCCCTTCAGACTAAACTGGAGAAGCTCATATCCATGAAGGAGTCTTCAGAATTGGGGCTTTCAGTGGAACTGGCAACATGAAGGACATCAGGCAACAAAACTGGCCACCATCTTCTGCCTCTGATCCAGTGAGATTGTTTCAGAGGGAAGCCATGTTGGCCTGTGGTAGAATAACTAGAGTCTAGTCCAGTAGTATCTTAGGGAGCCCTGACCTTCGTAGCCCCAGGCTAGCCTGATCTTGTCAGATCTCAGAAGCTAAGCGGGGTCAGCCTTGGACAGGCAACCTCCAAGGAATACCAGGTTCATGACGCAGAGGTAGGCAATGGAAAAACCACCTCCAAACGTCTCTTGTCTTGAAAATCCTACCGGGCTGCTATTCAGCTGTGAGTTGATGGCAAAATCACACACACGGAGCACTTAGAGACCAACACGACTTTCAGGGCGTAAGCTTTCGAGACTCAAAGCTCCCTTCAGCAAGTTCCCAGTGATCCAGTGAGGGAAGTGCAGGGAGACGAGGCACACCGGAGCCAAAGACTGCTCTTCGGTCCTGATAAAAGCATCAAGATCACTCTCGCTTGGACAGTTCGGGGATCTGAGCTTGCCAGCTTTGACTTGCCCCTGACTGCCAGAAACCTGGGCTGGTGCTTCTCCAATGAAGCATCAAATGGTACCAAGCAACTATAATATTCTGCACCATTATGAAACAATGCTGGACTTCCCCTCCGATGACTACACTGCTATTAACAGACAGGAGATTAAGGGGATTTTGCATTTCATTGTGAAAGTGGGGTGTAGAATGAGGGCGAGGCTGAGTCAGCCTAAGGAATCCCTGGCAAATCTTTTCTTACATTTCCAGACCTTTACTGATTAAAAAGGGCACATCTTTGCAGCAGAAAAGAAGGGGAAACGTCCACACTATTCTTTCACAGCTCTAGGCAAAACAGAGGAAACCAGAACCCGATTTTAAAAGGGTGGCCCTGCTTCTGAAGAGACTAAAGATGCAAAAACAATCGATAAGTAATTTATTATGGTCAGGGTGGTGGGAAGTGTTGTCAAATCAAGCCAACTTATGGTGACCCCTGGTGGGGTTTTCAAGGCAGGAGACGTTCAGAGGTGGTTTGCCATTGCCTGCCTCCGTGTAATGACTTTGGATTTCCTTGGTGGTCTCCCATCCAAGTACTAATCAGAGCTGACCCTGCTTAACTTCCGAGATATGACAAGATTGGGCTAGCCTGGGCCATCCAGGTCAGGGCGTGGACCAAAAAGCAAAAACATCCCAAGCACTGTGGGCCAGCTCTGAAACATGTTAATTTTTGTGTACATGCTGCCATTTTGTGATTGGCTTCACCCACCGAGCCACCATTAATAAATAAAACAAATTTTGAGACTGGTGGCTTCCATGGTATTTAAAAACAACAACAACAACAAAGCAGTTTCCAAAAACATACCGGTAATATCTGTTCTGCTTTTTCCTGATGCACATGGAGCTGTCAAGCAGTATGGCAAACAGCGGAAGGGGGGGCACGGTGCCTGCTACAGTGCTCAGCTCTCTGTGGGCTCCAGCCTGGCTCCCCCTCCCACGTGGCCGGCTGCAGGAGGTGCTTTGGCAACTGTCGTAGCTCTGGACTCATTTAAATGTGACTTACTGAGGCAAAAGGACTCACCCGTGGGGCACTGCCCTCCCAGGGCATCTCACTGAAACTGGGCTGCAGCCCGTGCAAAGGAGCCAAGCGCTATACAGAACTACTCTGAGTGGGGGCAGCCTGGTTTCAACAAGATGGTGTAGGAGTACCACAGGTTGGGTTGCCAAATTCCAGGTGGGGCCTGGAGATATCCGGGAATTGTTATTGACGTCTAGCCAATAGGGATCAGTTCCACTCGGGAAAATGCCTGTTTTGGAGGGTGGACTCTGTAGCATTATATCTTGCTGTGGTCCCTCCCCTGCCCAGGTGCCCCCAACAAAACAAAACAATTCCAGGAATTTTCCAACCTGGAGTTAGCAACCCTATCTGCCATGTTAGAAAGTTGTCCTCTTTCTTAGTACTAGAAAAGAGCAAGAGAAGAAGTGAGCTGTGGCTCACAAAAGCTCATACCCTGCCAGAAATTTTGTTAGTCTTTAAGGTGCTACTGGACTCTTGCTCTTTTCTACTGCTAGTGACAGACTAACACGGCTACGCATCGTGATCTATCTCCTTCTTAGTACGGTGGCCAACCTCCACACGGAGTCTGGAGATCACCTGGAATTGCAACTGATCTCTAGACAACAGGGATCAGTTCCCCAGGAGAAAATGGTTGCTCTGGAGGGTGGACTCAATGGCATTAAACCCTGCTGTGGTCCTTCCCCAAACCCTCCCCTCTCCAGGCTCCGCCCCCAAATGTCTAGGAACTTCCCACCCTCAAGTTGGCAACCCTACCGACAGGTGAGCTCTTTTGCCTTGATCAGGGTCAAGTTTATCTAACAGCCGGTGAAGGGCAGGAAGGGTTCAGAGAGAAAGACGCCCACCGCTTACGCCAGCGAGGTTCCCATAAGAACTACTCACACGGGGTCCCTCGCAAGGCCTCCTCGTATGTGACCCGGCTATATGGCTTGCTGTAATCCACTTTAAGCTCATCAGAAAATGGAGCCGGCTCCCGAAGACCCTACGTTAACAAAGTAAAAAACGTCAGCCCAAGCCAAGGGAAGAGGCATCTGCAGGGACAAAACAGTTTACTGGGACCTAGAAAGGGAAGCAAAAGTTGTCTAGTAAGATGCTGTGGGGTGAGGTGGAATTCTCTGAATAAATCAATGGGCTAAAGCGTATTTCAGTCAGTCAGCACCCCCCCACTCTGTGAGCTGTTTATTTTATTTACTCTACTTAAATCCCATCTTTCTCCTCAATGGGGACCCCAAAACAACTTCAATCATTCTCCTTATCCTCACAACAACCCTGTAAGGTAGGTTAGGCTGAGAGTGTGTGACTGGCCCAAGGTCACCCAGCAAGCTTCCATGGCAGAGAGAGGATTCAAACCTGGGTCTCCCAGAGCCTAGCCCAACAGTCTAAACACTATATAATGCTGGCTCTCTGGGGGAAGGAGGCCACGAGCGAAACCTGCATAAGCTCCCAGGATCAGCCTGTGACGTGGCCTTATTCAAAGATCTCAGGCAGGTGAAAAAACTTTCTGTCTGAGATCTTGGCGAACCCCTGCCAGTTGTGGCGGTCTGACTCACTAAAAGGCAACTTCAGAAAAAAATGTGACCCAGTTGCTCTTATTATGAAATCTGGGTCCTCATTCCAAGCCAAGGGAAGAAGAGTTGGTCTTTATACCCTGCTTGTCTCTACCTTTAAGTGGCTTACAATCACCTTCCCTTCCCCTCCTCACGACAGACACCCTGTGAGGTAGGTGGGGCTGAGAGTCAGCATGGTGTAGTGGTTAAGACCGGTGGTTTGGAGCGGTGTTTGATCTGGAGAATCAGGTTCGATTCCCCACTCTTCCATATGAAAGGTGAAGGCTAATCTGGTGAACTGGATTTGTTTCCCGACCCCTACACACGAAGCCAGCTGGGTGACCTTGGGCTAGTCACACTCTCTCAGCCCCACCTACCTCGCAGGATGTCTATTGTGGGGAGGGGAAGGGAAGGTGATTGTAAGCCGGTTTGAGTCTCCCTTAAGTGGTACAGAAAGTCGGCATATAAAAACCAACTCTTCTTCTTCTGAGACAGTTGGGAGAGAGCTGATAGAGAAAAAATACAACCAACACTGTGGTGGCAGCTGCCACTGAAACAATGTTATTTTAATCTGCATAGCCAGTCAGGTCTCCAATGGCCCATCAGAAGCCCTTCTGGGCAGTAGCCCCACCCAGCCCTACCCAGTTTCTAAAAAGTGTCAGGGGCCCCCACAGTGCCCACAGGCACTATGCTGGGGATCCCTGGTGTAAGGAGCTGAAGAAATTATCCTTAACGCCACTTAGACCAAACAATGAACATGAGTCAGCAGTGTGATGCGGTAACAAAAAAGGCAAATGCGGTCTTGGGCTGCATCAACAGAAGTATAGTGTCCAGATCATGTGAAGTGATGGCATCACTTTACTCTGCTCTGGTTAGACCCCACCTAGAGTATTGTGTTCGGTTTTGGGCACCGCAATTTAAGAAAGATGTAGACAAGCTGGAACGTGTCCAGAGGAGGGCAACAAAGATGGTGAGGGGTCTGGAGACCAAGTCCTATGAGGAAAGGTTGAAGGAGCTGGGTATGTTTAGCCTGGAGAGGAGAAGACTGAGGGGTGATATGATAACCATCTTCAAGTACTTGAAGGGCTGTCATATAGAGGATGGTGCCGAGAAATGCTGATTCTATGACCTTAGGCAGATGATGAGAGGGAAGGCATCTTGGGCATCTTCTGGGCATGGAGTAGGGGTCACTGGGGGTTTGGGGGGGGTAGTTGTGAATGTCCTGCATTGTGAATTTCCTGGTGGTCCCTTCCAACTCTATGATTCCTTCACTTGCTGTTCAGTTCCTGTGTCCAGTGATCAAAGGCAAACAACTTCTGAAACTAGGAGTCTCTTGTTATTTATGTGTTTAGGGTTATCACTGCTAGCAATAGACCAGAGTGTTCACATAGCATATTTCCCAAGGGTGGAAAGCACCCATCTAACTGCAATAATGTCAACAACAGTCCTGTGAGGTGGGCCTCCATTCTCACTCCTATGTTACAGAACTGGGGGGGGGGGGTGCGCCAATGCACTCACACATGAAGCTGCCTTCTACTGAATCAGACCCTTGGGGTCCATCCAAGTCAGTACTGTCTACTCTGACTGGCAGCATCTCTCCAGCGTCTCAGGACCTACTGCCTGGTCCTTTTAACTGCAGGTGCCGGGGATTGAACCCGGGATCTTCTGCGTGCCGAGCAAATGCTCTACCACTGAGCCACTGCCCCTCCTTCTTACCAAAGGCCTTGCAATGATTTCATAGTGGATAAAGGATCTGAGTCAGGAGCTACCCAACTCACAGATCATTCCCTAAACTGCTGACTTTGTGTGGGCTTCCCTTATTATGACTGCAGATAAGACTCTCTTGTCTTCTGCATATCCATCCAGGCCTTTTAGCAACCACTTCGGCACCTCACATGCTGTGGCAATGAGTTCCAAAGACTGAACTGACAATGAGAACTTTTTCTCCCTCTTCCCAAGTACTTGAACTCAAGGGTATCCAATGAAGCTGATGGGCAGTAGATTCAGGACGGACAAAAGGAAATACGTTTTACTCAACAAGTAATTGAATTGTGGAACCGGTGGCCAGTAGAGGAACTCATGGTCATGAGCATGGATAGCTTTAAAAAGGGATTAGACAGATTCATGGAGAAAATGTCCATCAGTGGCTACTAGTCCCTGTGATTAAAGGAGACCTCCCCGTTCAGAGCCAGTCAAACTCTGAATCCCACTGTCAGAAGGCAACATCAGGGGAAGGCCTCGGCCTCTATACTCTCCTGTTGGCCCTCCAGAGGAACTGGTGGGCCACTGCGTGAGTGAGGATCCTGGACTGGATGGACCCTCACTGGTTTGATCCAGCAGGGCTCTTCTGATGTTCTCTTCTTCGGGCCTTAGCATCTATGGCCTGTTTGTTTGGCCTTCCAGAGGGACTGGCAGGCCACTGTGTGAGACAGGATGCTGGACTGGATGGACCCTCATAAGCCTGATCCAGAAGGGCTCTTCTGATGTTCTTATGAAGGCCTCGGGCCCCAATGCCCTGTGATTGGACCTCCAGAGGAACTGGTTGGCCTGTGTGTGAAACAGGATGCCAGACTAGATGGACCACTGGTCTGATCCAACAGGGTCCTGATGTCCTTATTATACACTGTGTGAACTGATGCCTTGGTTGATCTGTACTGAACCGGCGAGCTCCGTGCCAGTTTTGAATTGGAAGAGCAAACCCTCCCATCCACCTTTCTCCTAAGCTCATCCAAAGCCTTTCTTCACCCTCTCTCCTTGAGCATCCCAGCTGCCCTTCTCTGGGTCTGCTCATCCGTGCCAAGTGCAAAGCAAGCTGATCGAGAAACGTCAGTGTTGATTCCCCCCCTCACACTCCCTCCAGACCCGGCTTACCAAACAGTTCCGGGGCATCTTGGTAGGAATGCCATCAGTCTCAGTGGCCCCGTTGGGTCCGACCCCCTCTTTCCTTCTCTTCCTGGAATTCAGCCTGGCTGAGCCCAGAGGCTCCATCCCAAGAATCGCGTCCTGCAGCTCAGCTGGAAAGACCTGCTGGAACAAAGGCATTGCCTTTGAACTCTCGGGGGAGGGGGGGAGAAATCAGCTGGGAAAGAGCTCCACGCTCAGGAGACCTGGTGCAAACTGGGACTGGCCGTAGCCACCACGCCTGCTAGTGACAGAGCCCACGATGGATACAGCTGGCTGAGACGCTTTCTCAAGCAGTCTTATCTGCTGCAGTGCAATAAGGCCAGTTGGCAGTAAGGAAAATCTTTCTCCAATGACCCAGCCGGAATGTTGGAATCCGGACAGAAGTTTGCAACAGACAGCAGGGGCTTATTTTAGTTCTCAGTTTCAGGCAGCAGGCCAAAGATCCAGAACACCCGTCCCACGGCAAATTAGGCATGGCAGTTTTCAAGTCAGCATTTCTGCAGCACTGGTATAGCTGGAAGTTTATTTTTTATATTTGCTCCATTTATACCCCAACTTTCTCCCCAATGGGGAACCAAGGTGGCTTACATAATTCTCCTCCCCCACATTTTATCCTCACAACAACCCTGTGAGTTAGGTTAGGCTGTGTGACTGGCCCAAGGTCACCCAGCCAGCTTCCCTGGCAGAGTGGGGATTCGAACCTGGGTCTCTCAGGTCTTAGTCTGACAGTCTAACCCAGTGGTTCCCAAAGTGGGCAGTATCACCCCCTGAGGGGCAGCAGGATTACCTATGGGGGCACCAAGAGGCAAGGGGGCAGCAGGGGGGAGCTAGAGGTGGGTCCTTCAATTGTGTTGTTGGATAGGGTCGGAGGCACTGGGGTTGAGTTTGTGGAATCAAGGGGGCAGTAGCCCAAAAGGTTTGGGAACCACTGCTCTAACCACTACACCACACTGGCTCTTGTTGAATGGGACTTACCAAATGGGTGCATGCACTTGTGTCCCCCCCCCCCACACACACACTTATATCTCCACCTATCAGGAATGGTGGAGGAATAAAGTCTAGTTCAAGCAGAACTTGGGCCATGTCCTCTGCCACGTGTCTCAAACCTTTTGAATCTCCATAGACTGATTCAGGCAATTGCGAGTTAAACTCCCAGGGGAAAGATTGTGCTTGACTTTTGCTTCCGATTCCCTTTCTCCTTGGACTTAACTCCCTTTCGCGGGGCTGGACCTACTTGCCAGATAGAATGGGGCTTCGAATAGGAGATGGAAAAGTCAGGCCAGGGGTGCCAGTCGGACGGCTTGCCAGCCGGAGGAAAGAAGACAAGGCATTTCAGGCAAGGGTGGGATGACAACCCACTGAATTCGGCTGCCCCCTCTGTGCCCCCAGGCCGTGTGACCTAAACTTCCTGTCAGATTGCTCCGGGTATTTGGCAGCTTTTGGCCCTGTCCCCATCGGCCAGCAAGCCGGGACTGCTCCCCCTCCTCCAGACCTGGAATTTGGGCGAGGACCTGCCCATGCCACTCAAAATATTGCTGCGAGCAGAGTCATGACTCAAGCATGGGGGGTGTGTGAGAAAATTTAAGAAGTCACTTCACTTTTCTCTGTTCCTCCTCTGTCTGCAGTACCAAACATTAAGATCAGAGACTATCACAAGTCCCAGAAATTCAAATTCTCCTCCTAAGCCCCTAGGACAAATTATCTCTCTCTCCCCCTAGACTGTTTCTTTAACCCAGAAAATCCCAGAATGGAATGAGGAAGTGGTTTCTCCTTTCATCCAAAAAGGGGCAGAGACCAATCTAGTTTAGATAAGGGAAGCTGAGAAGCTAGGGAAGGAAAACCTTGCTACTGATTAACAGGGTCGGGGGAAGGGAAATAGATCTGTCCCTTTGCATACGTGCAGCCCCAAGGAGCAAGGTATCCAGGCAGATGTGAACTCAAGGCACGCAGCCGGTTGCTCAGCCCACAATCATAAGTACCCTGTAAACGTGGGAGCATTCCAGAACTTTCTGTTCTGCCTCTAAGACAGGGCAGTTCTCTATTTCCGAGCTGTTAGGTCAGCTGCATGCCAGCACCATGTGGTACAAGACGGTGCCAATTTTGCAATCGTTCCTTTGCTGACTCACACGCATCTAAGGCAAAGCCACGCCTAAGCCTCAAATTCTACTAGCTGCTTGCTTAGGCTGATCCCAGCATATGGAGAATTGATTATTTCCCCAGGGGAAAAAATAGAGAACCCAGATGGCTGGAAAGGTTGAATGTGAACCATTTAACAACGGTCGATACAGCAACACCCTCCCTGCATGCCGCCCTCCTTCCCAAACTCCCTGCATGCCTCCTTGCCACACTTCTCCTTCCTTAAGAGACTGGTGCGCTGGCATTTCTTATGGGAGTAGGGTTGTCAACTCCAGGTTGGGAAATTCCAGGAAATTTGGAAGTAAAGTCTGGGAAAGGCAGGGTTTGGGAGGGAGAGGTATCACAGCAGGCTATAATGTCCCAGAGGCCACCCTCCAAAGCAGCCGTTTTCTCCAGGGGAAATGATTTCTGTAGTTGTAAGTCTGGGGAATCTCCAGACCCCACCTGGAAGTTGGCAAACCTATGTGGGAGAGACTCCAGTCCAGATTCCCCTGCAGCCATATAAAGGGTGCTGGACAAGGATCTGGGAGATCCAGATTTTAATCCCCCCTCTGTCATGGAAGCTTGCTGGGTGACCTTCGGCCAGTCACATTCTCTCAGCCTAACCCACCTCACAGGGTTGTTGGGGGGGATAAAATGGAGGAGAGGAGAATTATGTAAGCCACCTTGAGTCCCCATTGGAGAGGTTAGGATATAAATGGAGTAAATAACTATTGAGTCCGCAAACGTAGACACTGCAGTATTCTAAGTAAGCCCTGACAGGGCTTGTAATAGCGAGAAGCAGAGAAAAACTTCTCCAAGACTGTGAGTTCAAGAAAATTTATCAGACAACTTGTCTTAGGCCCTTAACATTTTTTGCAGGTCTACAGGAACAATAATGGATGAGGCAGGTATGCACAGGGGCTTTTTAATATTAAAAACAGCCACATCAGTGGCCAAGAATCAGAAAAGTAGTTTCTACAGGTGATGGCTGTTCTGTTAACCTAACAAGAAGCCACAAAAATGGTAGTAAAAACTAGCCAAACTCCTTTTGACATACAAGGAAATGTGACCTTTATGTCGATACAGCAACAGGAAATCGGCTCTGGCTGTTAGGGAAAGCCTGACCATTCTAAGCCCCACACCCTTGGCATAATTCCAGTCCAGGCTACATTCAAGCACAACACTGAAGCTGCAAATGCAGTCGACAGGAACATTTTTCAGCCACATGCATAACTGTTAGGAAGATGGAATTTTGCCATTTAGTATGGAGATGAAAGCCCTGGCCTGGGTGGCCCAGGCTAGCCTGATTTCAGAAGCTAAGCAAGGTTGTCCCTGGTCAGTACGTAGATGGGAGACCACCAAGGAAGTCCAGGGTTGTTATGCAGAGGCAGGCAATGGCAAACCACCTCTGTTAGTCTCTTGCCTTGAAAACCCTACGGGGTTGTCATAAGTCAGCTGCGACTTGAGGGCACTTTACACACTCATTTTGACCACTCAGCTTTGACAACCTAGGAGTGTTAAGCAAGAACACAACTTGACCTAAGCGAGAACACAACTTGACCTATGTTTAGACAGACAACAGTACCTGTATCGTGATGGCTTATTTGCATTTGTAACCAATTCTATCACCTTTTGGGTCTAACAGGAGAAAAATTCCCATGTGACTTGGTGATGCAGTTTGCAACTCAGCTGGAGCAAGTTAGCACTGCCTGTGAATATGCTAGATACGAGAGAAGGAAAGCAGTGGAAACAGGGGGGAAATACAAATACTTTGCTTAGCCACCAGGATGGGAGCAGAGCAGGGGTTAGGGATAGAAGAAGAGTTGGTTTTTATATGCCGACTTTCTCTACCGCTTAAGGGAGACTCAAGCCAGCTTACAATCACCTTCCCTTCCCCCTCCCCACAACAGACACCCTGTGAGGTAGGTGGGGCTGAGAGAGCTCAATAGAACTGTAACTTGTCCAATGTCACCCAGCTGGCTTCGAGTGTAGGAGTGGGGAAACAAATTCAGGTCACCAGATTAGCCTCCGCCACTCATGTGGAGGAGTGGGGAATCAAACCCGGTTCTCCAGATCAGAGTCCACCGCTCCAAACCACCGCTCTTAACCACTACACCACGCTGGTAGTCATCTAATAAATATTTGCAAGGCTGGCATACATTTTTTTTTTCAAATCAGCAGCTAGATTAAAGCCAGTTTGGTTCAACAAACTGCAGGGTGGACTTGGATCCAGGTCCAAGTGTCTCCTTTGCCAATGGACTTACTGTGAAGCCTTGAGCAACTTACACATTTTAATATTGCGGTGCATTGGTCAGAGTGCTAGACCAGGCCCTGGGGGACCTGAATTCAAATCCCACTTAGCCACAAAGACCGTTAGGTGAGCTTGGGCCAGTCACACTCTTGCTCAACATCACAAGGGTGTTGTGACGACTAAATGGGAGGGGGAGACACAACATATGCCAATCTGAGCTCCTTGACCCCTTTGGAATTCTGCCGCAGGATTTTAAAATGTATAGACTGAGACTGTTCCCATGCAGCTCACTTTCTACCATTACAGGAAAATATGGACATCTCTACCAGAATACACTGCCGCTCTGTTTCTCTTAAGAAGTGGCTGCGCTTTCTATGGCTACAGCCTGTTTCATATCTGTCCTGTCTTCTGAGATATCTGCACACCAGGTCAGAACTATCGCCACGGAGGGGGCAACCACTTGCACCTTCCATTCAAAGACCCTGACATGGAACTAGTTTTACCTGCAGGCAGCTTCGAGCAGAGAAGTTCAAATCTCCCAGCCAGAAAGTGGTTTTCATCCAGTTTTCATGCAGCCCCTCACTGTTCCCCATCAATCTGTGTTCCTTGAAACTACTCAGATGGGGGAGGGGGAGGCAAGAGAGAAGCAACAGCAGCCGTCTCCTTCCCTGGCTAGGTCACCTCTGTCCACCCCTGGCCTGCCCCAAGGCATTCAAAAGATCAAAGGGTGGAACAAAGAGCATTTGCAGCTTGCATCCCTGGAGAGACCTTTATTCTCAGGGAGAAAAGCTATCAGATTATGCTAGGGTGTGGGCTCACCATGATCAAAAGAAAGACATGCAAAACCGAAATAGCAGGTACTGACTGGACTGGAGGAACCGTTCCACAGTTGCCTCTCAAATCAAAGCACAGGAAAGAGACCAAGGTGAGGGCAGCAGAATTCCAAAGGGGTCAAGGTAGACCCCCCCCCAGAAGAGAAGGTCAATGTTTCTTTGAAAGGAACTAGTTCCCAATGCTGGACTCAAACATTCCTTCACTTAGTATGTCTCTTTTCAGAGTCAGATGCTGCAACACAAAGTCTGCATAGAAATTTCACAACCCTTCTGTTCTCTTTTGTGCTTTTTTATCACAATCTGCAAAATTCCGTGTATGAGTACACACACCTGTCACTTTCCAGATTGGAGGAAGAAGCCCCTAGCCCATAAAGTGAACGCTGCAATATAGGCTTTAACTCACACACACACAAAATGATTCTAGGAGTTACCCCAGAAAATTAGCAGCCAGACTAATTTCACAGCTTTCTGGGTTTTGTATGTCAATGACCACATTATCTAATTATTGCTTCCACAAACCCTAACCCTAATGTCTTCAGATTCTTCTAACTTATTTTATGCTATAACAAATGTGTTCTGCTACATCAATAAATACAGGGATAACCTTGGTTTTCTTTTCTTTTTTCCTTTTTTTTGATCACATCTTATACTTCAAATTTAATAGTTCTCAAAAGATACATAACAGATGTGAAATTTAATTGCATCTGTACTGTACAGTACTGATTCTTTCAAGATGCTAAAAAAAGAAGTGGGGAGATGAAGATGAGAAACGATATGGAGTGTTGACTAGCTTTATGCCTTGAACTGAACTGCCCATTACTCAGCTCCCAATATAAATGGTAGACCAGGGTCTTCATGCTTTCTTGTAAACTCGAGTAGATTTGACATCGTTCATGACACATTCCACATCTTCCCATCTACCACCTTCCTTGTTATCGTGGCCTCTTTACCATCCCATTTTTGGACCTGGGTTAACACGTTATCGTCACCTAATGTTACAATGGTCTCTGTTTTTCGGCCATCTATTGTATCTTCAGTGAATTGCTCTCCCAATTTGAAGGAGAATTCTGATGTTTTGAAGGTACTTTCTGTTTTCACTTTGAACATATCTCCGTCCTTGCAGATGATAACATCTGGCTTGGCCATACTTCCCATCTTCCTCATGGCCATGTTCACACCCAGCTCTTTCATAAAGTCCTCGAAGCCCTTGCTGGACTCCAAGCACCATCTGCCCAAGAAGGCATCCAGGTTCGCCATGGCGCGGGGCTTTGCAAGGCTCCGAGCGGACGACCCAAGGAGAGGCTGGGGAAAAGACTCAACTCTGGTTTTCATTACCACAACAAAAGCTAACCTCTAACCTAACTCCTCCCCAGTTTCTCATAACTGTGTTAAAAAGCTCCATTTAATTGAATGTGGTTGGCAGTATAGAAAGCAGCTAGTAAAGAATCTGCCACCACTGAGTGGCACAAAATTATCTATCTATCTATCTATCTATCTATCTATCTATCTATCTATCTATCTATCTATCTTTTTATGTTATACAACAAAACACGCTGGAGTAAAATTATGAATAAGATCTGGGTTGAATCCAGCCAGTTTTTATACTCCGTCAAGCATTGCATTCTCCTATCCAAATACTAACCACAGCCAACCCTGCTTAGCTCCAAGATCTGATGAGATCCTGCCAGCCTGGGCCATCCAGGCCAGGGCAGAAAATAAATCCATTACCCAGGCTCAAAGGAAAGACCCCTTGGTGAATGCTCAGGGGATCTCCATAGATTGCCCACCCCTCACCATCCCTGCCCCCATTTTCATAGACCTCCCTAGTTATTCTCTCCAGTTTAGCACATGACACTTGGTTCTTTCCACTCATGGCCCATCATATTCCTCCCAGGCATCAAGAGGACATTTTATAGTAAGGTTAACCCTATAATCCTAGCCTGTCACATAGTACTAGCTCTGGTATGTGTGACACTCCCCTGCCACACTAGAAATTTCCTATATAGCCACTACTTAACTTTCCTCACCTTCCCAAACCACACTATCTCCATGGGCCCCTTTCAATGGAATGCCACATACTTCCAAACCCTGCCAATTCCCACCATAATAACTCTCTCCTTGCAACCAAACCTGATTTCTTAACTCATGTGTTTGAGTGTGTGTGTTTTGGGGGTGGGCTGTCTCTGTCAGTTGTCTAATGCCCCTCACCCTGCACCCCTAATAAAGCCCCCACATCCCACAACAGGATGCCCCCCCAAATAGGATGGGAAATTCCTGAAGAATTGGGGGTGGAGCCTGAGTAGGGCAGGACTTGAGGAAAGGAGGGACCTCAGTAGGGTATAATGCCAGAGAGTCAACCATCCAAAGCAGCCATTTTTCTCCAGGGCAACACACATGAAGCTGCCTTATACTGAATCACACCCTTGGTCCATCAAAGTCCGTATGGTCTACTCAGACTGGCAGCGGCTCTCCAGGGTCTCAGGCAGAGGGTCTTTCACATCACCTACCTGCCTAGTCCCTTTAACTGGAGGTGCCGGGGATTGAACCTGGGACCTTCTGCATGCCAAGCAGAGGCTCTACCACTGAGCCACGGCTCCTCTCCTACTGATGCCTGTAATCTGGGGATAAGTAATAATTCCAGATCTCCAGGCCCCACCTGGAAACTGGCAATCCCATGGACTCCCCGCCCCAGACCCAGCAGATTTCCAAATGGGCTCTTGGCAGCTCCCTCTGAAGTACTGTGAGCCCCCTCCCCCCAAAAAAACCCCTCACATCTCCCCCCATAAACCTCCAACCTGATCCCTCCACTCTTTCAGAGGATCATGGCTGGGGGAAGAGGGAGGCAAGGGAGAGTGAAGTTCCGGGGTAAAACATGCCGAAGTTTAAAAAACAAACCAGCATTAATCAAAAAGGGCAAGAGTCCAGTAGCACCTTAAAGACTAACAAAAATATTTTCTGGTAGGGTATGAGCTTTCGTGAGCCACAGCTCACTTCTTCAGAAATATTTTCTGGTAGGGTATGAGCTTTCGTGAGCCACAGCTCACTTCTTCAGAAGTGAGCTGTGGCTCACGAAAGCTCATACCCTACCAGAAAATATTTTTGTTAGTCTTTAAGGTGCTACTGGACTCTTGCCCTTTTTGACTACTGCAAACAGACTAACCCACTGTGAATTATCTAAACCAGCATTAAGTTGCTTCCTGCTACCACGCCTGAAGGCTCAATCGTGAGGGTGTCTTGTAACTCTGAGTGAGGCAATTCCACCATGGGCTGCTTGCAAGATCTTAAGAGATGACCTGGGAGACCCCGGGAGGGGGAGGCCGGTGTTGCCGGACCTGCAACCGGGCAAGGAGACCCCTTCCAGGCTCCCGGTCTTGCGGGGGGAAGGGGCGTTTCCTCTCCCCGGAGGGCTTCTGCTTCCTGCCTTTCTAGGGCCTAGCCCGGCCCGGCCCGGCCTCCCCAGCCCGCCACGTCCCGCTCGATCCCCGACGGAGCTCCAGCCTACCTCGGGCTGCCCCGCTTCCCGTCGCCGGCCTCTGGGACTCCCTCGCACAGCGCCAACGGGGCTGAGCCGAACAGGAAGTGCTTCCACTCGGACCCGGCCGGAAGGGACCCGGCAACACTGGTCCGCTTCCTTTAGGCGTCCCTCCGGGGAAACTAATGCCCGATAGTGAAGTTCCGGGGTAAAACTTCCAGCCTCCCCCCCATCCCGCCGGGGGGTTTTCAGAATGGATCGATTGCCTTTCGACCCCGCTTTTCCTCAAGCGTTGCAATTCTCCTATATAATAATAATAATAATAATAATAATAATAATAATAATAATAATAATATAAATATAATATATATTATATTAAATATATATATACTATAATATATTATATATATATAATATTATATATATATATAATATAATATAATATATATATTATATAATATATATAATATATATATAATATATATATTATATTATATTATATATATATATATATATATATATATATAAATATAAATATAAAAAATAATATAATAAATGGACACCCCCAAAAGCTTCCTCGTTGACTTGCTCCCACTCCCTGGCTCCCTCCTAGGGTTGCCAACTTTGGGTTGGCAAATTCCTAGAGATTTGGGGGTAGAGCCTGGGGAGGGTGGGGGTTGAAGAGGGGAAGAGCCTCAGTTGAGTATGATACCAGTGCAGAGTCAACCCTGCAAAGATGCCATGTTCTCCAGGGGGACTGATCTCTGTTACCTGGAGATCGGTTGTAATAGCGGGGGATCTCCAGCTACCTCCTGGAGGTTATAAGAAAAAAACACCTATGCTATAATAAATTAGTGAATATGAACAAATAGCACTGGGCTCAATAGTATATGCAAATTACAAATTTATAAGACCTCAATTTCTACAAACTAATACAACAGTGTATAACTACCACCCATGTGACTACGTAACAAGACAAAACATATTTACAACAAGTAGTACAATTCTACATAAGCACAGCGGCTTTGTTAGGTTTGTTCAATTTCAGTCAACAAGTAAGCAAACAAGTTTTATATGCCTGCAAGGCTAAAGGGTTTTCAAAAAACTCTTCATTGCAAAGATGCCATGTTCTCCAGGGGAACTGATCTCTGTTACCTGGTGTCAAGCCTCAGCAACACATTGCGTTCCTTGCAAAGAAAACTCCTTTCCAGACGTTGCAGCGAGTAAAAAGTTTTATTTCAAAGAGACAGCGAGTTCAGCACGTCATAGAGACAAGGCTAGAATACAGACATGGGGGAGTATCGGTACATATATAGGGTAAATACAATGGGGTTGATTAGGTTATAGAAACAAAGAAATAATACAGAAGTGAACTACCAGTAACGACTTAAGGCAACACATACAGAAAATAAACGCGTGCATTAACTGGCTGATCTTCCCTGGCATTGTTTTGTGGGACCCGGTATCAGATCAGCGATTACCCAGGCGGGTCTCCATTGAGGTGCAGATCTTGGTCAGGAGACCGGGTGCAAAAGGGGCAGGAATGGAGTGCACAAAAACTCCATTTTGTCCGTGGGGGGAACCATCTTATTTCTTATCCGGGGCCGGCAGAGAGCCTATCTGACACCTGGAGATCAGTTGTAATAGCGGAGATCAGTTGTAATAGCGGGAGATCTCCAGCTACCTCCTGGAGGTTGGCAGCTCTAGTCATAATGTCTAGTATTGGACCTTAGAGAAAGGGTATTGGACACAGAACAGACCCAGCTAGCACTACTATAAATATTAACATAAAAATTGCTTTTGGGGTTACTTTAAAGTTTTATACTCTGTGTCCTGCTTAGACCAGCTGTGAAAGGACAGAGATGTGATCTATTTTAATTTAGGCTAAAATACACACGCTAAAATTCTTTAAAAAAAACATTGATTTGCTTCCTGTTACCATGCCTGAAAGCTAAATCATGATTGTATCTTTTAACTCTGTGTTTAAGCAATTCCACTAAGGCTGCTTGCAAGATCTTAGATATGAGCTGCTCAAATTCAGAACCTTTAAATGAGCAAAAATGGCTGCAATCTGGCAAAGAGTTCACTTTTGATCTCACTGCCTTATTGATTGGGCTAAAAGTTCAAAGGAGCAGAGCTGGGTTGCAAAATGCTAATTGAACTAAACTCTATTATAAAACATTAGACTTTGAACTGGCAGGCTCCAGTTCTCTGCTGATGACTCAGTTTTGGAAAATCTGTGCAAAAGAAGTTAACCCCCAAAAGGAAGTCATAGGGTTGTTAACCTCTAGATGGGGCCTGGAGTTATTCTGGAATTACAATTTATCTCTAGAGTTTAATTCTCCTGGAGAAAACATTTAGATTCAAGTCCAGTAGCACCTTAGAGACCAATAAGATTTTTGGGGTATCAGTTTTCTAGAGTCAAAGCTCCTTTCATCAGATATTAGTAGGAATGGAGATCTCTGAGTCTTTATATCTCAGTCAGAAGGTGGGGGGAATCTAGCATGCTATAGAGGTTAAGGTGTCGGATTAGGATCTGGGAAACACAGGTTTAAATCTCCACTTGCTGGGTGACCTTGGGTCAGTCACACACTCTCAGCCCGGACCTTGGCTAATATTTGGATTGGAGACCTCCAAGGAATACCAGGGCTGTGAAATGGAGACAGGCACTGGCAAACCACCCCTGAAAGTCTCTTGCCTTGAAAACCTTATGGGATCGCCATAAATCAGCTGTGACTTGATGGCACACACACAAAAAAGGTGGGAGGGGTCTTGAGAAGGAACTCATGCATAATGTAATTAGCTAGATGAGAGCGGAAGGAAAATGCTTGGGGCAGTCAATTAGCATATGTAGTAAGATAAGAATCCTATGTCCCTCTTCAGTCCTTGGGGGTGGTTTTCCATTTTTCTGAATTTGTAAATGAACAAGTTCAGCAATCTCCCAGTGTAGTCTCCCCTTCAATGTTTCCTCATAGGACTTGATCTCCAGACCCCTCACCATCTTTGTTGCCTTCCTCTGGACACATTCCAGTGTGTCTATGTGTGTGTGTGTAAAGTGCCGTCAAGTCACAGCCAACTCATGGCTACCCCTTTTTGTGGTTTTCATGGCAAGAGACTAACAGAGGTGGTTTGCCAGTGCCTTCCTCTGCATAGCAACCCTGGACTTCCTTGGTGGTCTCCCATCCAAATACTAACCAGGGCTGACCCTGCTTAGCTTCTGAGATCTGTCGAGATCAGGCTAGCCTGGGCCATCCAGGTCAGGGTAGGTCAGTGTGTCTAGATCTTTCTTAAATTTGGGTAGAATAAATATCATCCTGGTGTTTGTTGAATCAGCGTCTCTAATTTATTAGCCTAAGTGTAATGACTAAATCTGACCTGGATGGCCCAGGCTAGCCTGATCTCGTCAGATCTCAATTTATAATTAGATATATAACCAACCAATTGCTAAAGATTGAATCAAATGGATAAGGATTGTAGACCAACCCCCCAGCTCCTAGGTCCAGTTTGGGAGAATTCCTCAAGGGTAGATTCTAATTTGGACTTCTAATTCTGGATTTCTAATCTCAGTGCTAGTATTCATCCCTGGATTTTCGGTCATGGGATATGCACACAGGGTTTTTAGGTGTTCAAAGCACAGTACATACATTGTCTTGCAGTCCTTTCGGCAACCATGTAAGGTAGGTTTATTTATTTACTTCATTTACACCCTGACTTTCCCCCCATATAGAATCATAGAACCATAGGGTTGGAAAGGACCACCAGGGTCATCTAGTCCAACGCCCTGCACAATGCAGGAAATTCACAACTACCTTTCCCGCACACACCCCAGTGACCCCTACTCCATGCCCAGAAGATCGCCAAGATGCCCTCCTTCTCATCATCTGCTTAAGGTCATAGAATCATCATTGCTGACAGGTGGCCGTATGATGATCCTTATACTGTGGCTGGGGATGAGGAATAGGCAATGGGTTGAGTAATGGTCTCCAAGTAATTGGTTCTTGTAGGTTATCCGGGCTGTGTAACCGTGGTCTTGGAATTTTCTTTCCTGACGTTTCGCCAGCAACTGTGGCAGGCATCTTCAGAGTAGTAACACTGAAGTAGTACTCTGAAGATGCCTGCCACAGTTGCTGGCGAAACGTCAGGAAAGAAAATTCCAAGACCACGGTTACACAGCCCGGATAACCTACAAGAACCAATGAACTCTGACCGTGAAAGCCTTCGACAATATTTTGTCTCCAAGTAAGTTAACAAGGCAGGACTCAAACTGGTGAGTTCCTGGTCACAGCTCAATCTCTTAGCTATTACACTACAGCAGGGTCGCCAGCCTCCAGACTAGGACGGCTACTGTAGAGGATAGGGCATCATACCCCATTGAGGTCCTTCCCCTCCCCAAACCCTGCCTTCCCAAGCCTCCACCTAGGATTGCCAACCTCCAGATTGTAGCTGGAGATCTCCCAGAATTACAGCTGGTCTCCAGACAACACTGATCAGTTCCCCTGGAGAAAAGGGCTGCTTTGAAAGTTGGTCTTTATGGTGTTATATCCTGCTGAAGTCCCTCCCCAAACCCCAGCCCACCCAAAATCTCCACCCCACCCCAAATCTCCAGGAATTTCCCAACCCCGAGATGGCAATCCTAGCTCTACCCCCAAATCTCCAGAAATTTCCCAACCCGTAGTTGGCAACTCCAGTCCAGCCTGGGCCTGGTTCTAGTACTTGAAATATGGCTCAAGTACGTGTTTGCAAAGGGCTAATTGTAGCTGCTCTGTAGTGTAGGCGGGCACTTTGTACATTCTCAAGAGAACTCTCCTTTTCGTCACCATTCCTCCATGGCTGAGCCCAGACTTTCAGGCCATGATTAGGGAAAGGCAGAGATTACACCTTGCTGGCTCATGCAAGATGCAGGCCCTAGGCCAAGGCATGGCTGCTAAGGGTCATGGCTGAACTTACCCAATCTGACACGCGCAACACCGTCGCCGACTCCTCTTCCTCTTGGTCTGGATCCTGTTGGTCACCGCCTGAGCCGTGGCTGGCCGTGGGAGAGGGAGCCCGGGTCTCACGCCATCGTGACTCCGAGTCCTCCCCCGATGGCTGGAGAGGGCTGACGGGTTGCAAAGAGCATCCGGGGCACAAATCTCCTTCAGCTGCCCCAGAGAAACGAGCTTCGCACAGCAAACAGCGTTTGGATTTCCTGCTGTGCTTGCGTGGCTTGTCCCCCATGGTAGGGTGAGGATCAGGAAGCCACACTGGAGTGCCCCGAGGGGGGCAAAGGGAGCCGAAAGTGGGCAGATTGCAAATTTGGATTAATGGGAAAGATGGGGAGAGCCGCCAATTAGTTTTTCCTCTCCAGGGAAGGACTTCTGGGTGATTCTGCGGTGGTAGTGCTCTTCTTGGATATGCACCCCCTTTAGAGCCCACAAGGGGGCGACAGCGTTCATGGGTGGGGAGGGGGGAGAGCCCCTTCAGAAGTTGCAAGATATTTCCAGTTGCAATTTGGTCCAGCGCTTTGGCAAGAACTTCAGGGCCCCTTCATTAACGCCCCCTGTTGGGTAGGAGGCCTATCATGCAGCTCATAGGTGGGGTGGGGTTCTCTGGGAGGGGAAAAACCTAGGCAGAGCTGGATTTATGTACAAGGAAAGAAAGATTTGGTTTAGAATCACAGAGTTGGAAGGGGCCACACAGGCCATCTAGTCCAACCCACTGCTCAATGCAGGATCAACCTAAAGAATCCGTGGCAAGTGTTCATCTAGCCTCTGCTTGAAGACTTTACTAGGGAAGTGGTGAGCTCCCCCTCCCTGGCAGTCTTCAAGCAGAGGCTGGACTAGGGTTGCCAACCTCCAGGTAGTAGCAGGAGATCTCTTGCTATTACAACTGATCTCCAGCCAATAGAGATCAGTTCACCTGGGGAAAATGGCCGGTGGCGAAGAGGGACCTAGCAACCCTAGGCTGGACGAACACTTGTCAGGGAAGCTCTAAATGGCCTTTGTGGCCCCTTCCAGCTCTATGATTTTACTAAATTTCAATGTTAAAATAATATGCTGGGGGGGGGGGGTTCATGCTATGAGGTCTTTTAAACTTGATATAGGTTAGGCCTCAGCATGTCTTTATCCATCCCTGGCCCTAGGAATGTAGAAAGGTTTATAGATATAGAAATATGAGATGATAGAAATATGTGATCATAGAATATTTAAAACATTTGTTAGCCATCTTTCTACCTTAAGGAACGCAAAGGGGTTTACAGTGTCAACTAAGAACCATAAGAATACATTTAAAATCTCCCCCACAATATAAAATAATTTAAGAGAGCCAATAATTAGAAAACTAGATCAGAGCACATAAAAAAGTACATTAAAAACAGAAAAGCCCAAATTTAAAATCACACCTCAGGACTGCTAGTAAACTTAACCAACTGCAGTCTGAAATAAAACCATCTTCAGCTGTCTCCTAAAGATTGAAAATGAGGGGTCCAGATGCACTGCCCAGGGGAGGTTGTTCCATAATAGAAACATATATGTGGAAGAAGAGAGCACACGTTTTATCCTGAGCTAAGCAGCTCAGGAGGTAGTGTCCATGGCTCTCTCTTCCCCATTTAAACTTCCAACAACCCTATGAGGTAGGCGCATCTGAGAGAAAGGGACTGACCCAAGGTCACCCCACTGGCTTCATGGATAGGGGTGGGGAATCAAACCTGGTTCTCCAGATTAGTCTTCCACTCTTAACCACTCTACTATGCTGGCTCTCAGTTCTCGCCATTCCCTACCCCCCAAACCTCTCAGCTGGTAGCATCACAAACCCGATGGAACCAGACTCTCTGTGCCTTGGTTTACCTCTTGCTGCCTTGGACTGGCCAGAGTTAGAACTGGGAAATGCTCAGCGGCGCAGTGTTTGATGACTCTCTGTGAAAAGGGAGTTCTACAGCTCTGCAGCAGGCACTAACAACTCTGTAAAGAGGTTGGTGGTGCAGTCCAGTGTGGGGAACAGGACCCTGCTTCAAATCTGGCAGCAGCACGGGGAACTGAGTGCCTCAGCCAGCCTTAGATGGTTATGTATCATTAATAAAACATCTGACAGGGACAAGAAGCAAACTTGGGACCACTGCCGATCCCCTGCCAATAATAAACATAATACAGTACTTTGCATTTAGAACGTTCAAAGCCCAGCCCCTACCTTGTTTTAACCCTCACAACAACCCTGTATGGTAGGTCAGACGCAGGCTTCAGATTGGGCAGTGGGGGGGGGGGGCTGAAAGGAGCTGGCCTGTCTAAGGTAGGGTTGCCAACCTCCAGGGTTGGAGATCTCCCACTATTACAACTGATCTCCATGGGGATCATTTCCCCTGGAGAAAATGGCTGCTTTGGAGGGTGGATTCTGTAGCATTATACCTCATTGAAGTCCATCCCCCAAACCCCACCCTCCTCAGGCTCCACCCCTAAAATCTCCAGGTATTTCCCAACCCAGAGCTGGCAACCCTTTTCTGGGAAGCTCCGGTCAGATTCCTTCTGGGGACTTGCTCGTTCATCGCTCGGCCACAATGGCAGCTTCAAATACTGGCCTCCCTTGCAATAGGGCTGGCAACCAACCTGTGTCTGTAAGAGCACCTGCAGAGACCAGGTGAGGCAGAAGGGGGAAGGCTTTTAAGGCCCTCCTCCCCGATCCACAGCACAGCCGCAGTTAAGGGCAAATCACACTGCTGGAGTTCCAGTCACAAAGCACCAACATTGTGTCTACTTCAGCCCTACGAATTTATATGAATGCTCAGAAATGCTGAGCATTACCACTTATTTACCTTATTTATACCCCACCTTTCTCCCCAACGGGGATACAAAGCAACCTTTATCGTTCTCTTCTTGTCTGTTTTATCCTCCCAACAACCCTGTGAGGTAGATTAGGCTGAGAGTTGTGGTCACTGGGGGTGTGGGGGGAGGTAGTTGTGAATTTCCTGCATAGTGCACGGGGTAGGACTAGATGACCCGGGGGTCCCTTGTTCTATGATTCTTTGACTAGCTCAAGGTCACCCAGCAATCTTCCATGGCAGAGTGGGGCTTCAACCCCGAGTTTCCCAGATCCTATTCTGGTGCTTTAACCACTACACAATGCTGGCTTTCATTTGGTATCCTGACTTAGCCAAGATACAATATTTATACGGGCATCACTTGTCTTATTGCTTAGGTTTACTGAGTGATTGGAAGCTTATTTCCCTGAGTAAGGAACAGCTGTGACAAGCATTGGGTTAGGGTTAACAGCAATCTTGTCTGGCAAGTTCTTGGGGCTTGTTGGCTCAGGGGAGGGGCCATGGCTCTGTGCTAGAGCATCTGCTTGGCATGCAGAAGGTCCCAGGTTCAATCCCCGGCATCTCCAGTTAAAGGGACTAGGCAAGTAGATGATGTGAAAGACCTCTACCTGAGTAGCCCTGGAGAGACACTGCCGATCTGAGTAGACAATACTGACTTTGATGGACCAAGGGTCTGATTCAGTATAAGGCAGCTTCACATGTTGCTTACGGAAAGTGGAACATGGAAAGGTATGCAGAAGGTGAGGGACTATGGCTCAGTGGTAGAGCATCTGCATGGCACGCAGAAGGTCCCAGGTTCAATCCCTGGCATCTCTAGTTAAAGAGATAAAAGACCTTCGCCTGAGACCCTGGAGAGCTGCTGTCAGTCAGAGGAGACAAGACTTCTGGTCTGATTGACTTTTGATCTGATTCAGTATAAAGCAGCGTAGTGTGTTAAAGGGCTGGATCAGCAACAAGACAAACTCATAGGGGGAAATATAGACATATATTAAAAAATGAAAATTACACAGTGCCCTATGTTACATTTCTCGTGAAGTCTTCTGGGTATTCAAACCAACTGGGATTCTGTATAGCAGTTTAAGTACACAGCGAATCTGCAAGTGGTAATTCCAGGTGATGGCTGCGTCAGGATTGGCCTTGCTTTAGACCAGTTCATCTGTGACATGTCAGTGACTGGGCTCAATCCTTTGGGAAGTTCTCTTGCAGAAGCGCAACTGAATAGGACCTGCCCAGCTCCTATTAATGTCAACGGGACTGGCACAGGAAAACTTGCTGACGAAGCGTGCCCAGGCCCTGCCTAAAAGCAGCAGCAGAATTTCGTCCGTAATATTTTACAAGATCACATGAAAAAAACAAGTGTGTTTTGCACAGAGGAGCGTCGACTGGTGTGCAGAAGAAGCACAGAGGGCAGCTGGTTTTGTGGGTCTTTCTGGAATGGTGGCACCTCCTTCCTGGAGCTCTTCTCCCTGCCTCAGTAGTAGAAACAGCCGAAGGCAGCTGCCACACAGAAGAGGCTGTCCTGGGGAAAGGAAAGGAATGAGGATCAGGGAGCAATGAGGTCTGCAGGCAGAACAGAAATAAACTTCAAGAGTCTTTAACTTGTCTGATCAACGCTTTACAATTAGCAAGCGGTCGCTTCTCACCCGCACATCTTCCCATGAGCAGACAGATGACAGCGGGGACCTTGTTATTATCACTGCCACCATCTAATACATTCCTACCCAGGAACTAAGATCACAGGCCCTCCTGACAGTCTCATTGATCAAAGAAGCTCAGTTGATGGCCACATGAGAGAGGGCCTTTTTGGTGGCAGCCCCACGATTTTGGAACAACCTCCCCAGGGAGGTGCACCCGGCCCTCTCACTTTTGATCTTTAGGAGGCAGTTGAAGACGGGGTTTTTTTAGGACTGCCTTTGATTAAATTTAGTAGCATTCCTGAATAGTGGTTTTAAATGTTGGTTAACTGTTTGTAATGCATTTGACTTGATGCGTTTTCTCTATGTTTGTAAGCTGCCTGGAACTCAGTAAGGAAGAAAGGTGGTTAATAAATGTTTTAAATAAATAAAATAAAATATTCATGTAACGCTTTGGAGTTGTCAAAGTATTCTGCAGATGTTATTGCATTATAATCCTTAAAGTAGGGTCAGAATGAGAACAGAAAAAGAACCCCACTGGATCAGGCCAGTGGTCCATCCAGTCCAGCATTCTGTCTCACACAGTGGCCAACCAGTTCCTCTGGAGAGACAACAACCATGCACAGAGGCCGAAACTTTCACCTATTGTTGCCTCTTAGCATTGGGATTCAGACATCTGCTGCCTCCGTATATGGAGGATCCCTTCTGTTACCATGGTTCCATTTGTGTTCAGCACAAGACTCTCCCCACCAATAAAACTGCCAAAAATATTTTTATCCTCTTTGATGGCTCCCATTCTGGTTCACAAATTGAAGATGCAACAGTACATCCATCCACCCTGTATCCTACGGCAAGGCTTTCACACCATGAAGGTGAAGCATCGGCACCGTGGCTCATATGATCACACTATTGCTTCACAGCACATAAAAAACTGTGTTGGGGGGTGGGGTTGCTGTTTTGGGGACTATCTTAGTCTGATCAGGACTGAGCCTGGGCATGAAGCAGATTCAACAGAGCTCCCCAAGCAGCAGGACAGCAGGAAGAGGCCAGTAAACACTTCCTCAACATCATATGGTACACAAATTTAATTTTATATTTATCTTGTACTCCATTTTCATATGGAGAAAGGATTGAGTGGCTTCTTTGTTGCTGCTGCAGATACAGCACAGAGGCAACAAGGCTTCAGCATGGCATGTTTCCCACATTTTTCTGCCCCAGTGGCAGCCTCCTGGGGTGGGGGCTTTTACCTCTTTTAAATTTGCAATTTAAATACCATTATAGAGTTATAATGTTATAACAATCTGTCTGTCAGGGTCTCTGAATTCTAAGCTTTAATTTTTTAAAAGAAGAGCAGCTAGCCCTTTTCATTGTTGAGATATAAGAGGAAAGTAATATCTACATCTGATCGTTTTGATACGCAACCTGTACTCTGGACAAGAGGCCACAGTTAGAACAGAATATGGAGAAACGGAATGGTTTCCAATTGGCAAAGGAGTCAGACAAGGATGTATTTTATCTCCCTATCTCTTCAATCTATATGCAGAACATATAATTAGGAAAGTTGGATTAGATTTCGATGAAGGTGGAGTAAAAATTGGAGGGAGGAACATTAATAATTTGAGATATGCTGATGACACTACATTATTGGCAGAAAATAGTGAAGATCTGAAACGACTACTGCTGAAAGTTAAAAGAGAAAGTGCCAAAGCAGGACTATAGCTGAACATCAAGAAAACAAATGTAATGACTACAGGAGAATTACACAACTTTAAGGTTGACAATGAGGAAACTGAAATTGTTCAAGACTTTCTATTCCTTGGCTCCACCATCAACCAAAAGGAAGACTGCAGCCAAGAAATCAGAAGGAGATTGAGACTAGGAAGGGCAGCCATGAAGGAGCTAAAAAAGATTTTGAAGTGTAAGGTTGTGACTCTGGCCACCAAGACTAGATTAATTCATGCCATCATATTCCCTATTACTACGTATGGGTGTGAAAGCTGGACAGTGAAGAAAGCTGATAGGAAGAAAACAGAGTCCTTTGAAATGTGGTGTTGGAGGAGAGTGTTACGGATACCGTGGACTGCCAAAAAAACCAAAAACAAATCAGTGGGTTATAGATCAAATCGAGCCTGAACTGACCCTAGAAGCTAAAATGACTAAACTGAGGCTATCGTATTTTGGTCACATCATGAGATGACAAGAGTCACTGGAAAAGACAGACATGCTAGGAAAAGTTGAGGGCAGCAGGAAAAGAGGAAGACCCAACAAGAGATGGACTGACTCAATAAAGGAAGCTACAGCCCTCAATTTGCAAGATCTGAGCAAGGAGGTCAAAGATAGGACATTTTGCAGGACTTTCATTCATAGGGTCGCCAAGAGTCAGAAGCAACTTGACGGCACTTAACACACACACACAATATCTACACAAAAGGAGCTAGTGATGTACATTTTTTAAAAAGTGAAAATTGGGAATTTAGAAAACTTCACAGAAATATTATTATAACATTACAATGCTGTAATGATATGCCAATTTTCAAAGCCCTCTATGGGGAGTGGCAGCCGCAGGGGACTAGAGCAGCGAAAATGATAGTGAAGTAGGTAGGACTGGGAAGATCCAGACTTTCCCATCTACATGAGTGCCACTACGGTTTTGATGCAATTTCCCCCAAAATATTGCAGCAACAGGTCTGGTAAAGATTGTAGGAAAAGATAGAGAAAACCAGGAGGGTCACGGAAGCACCACAAAGCTGTGGCGGGCTGGGTGGGTGGAGAAACCCACTTTCCACTAGCATCCAAGCAGGTGCTAGCAACCAGTGACCCAACATTCATGTTATGGAAACAGCAGGGTTCTAATGTGCATAGTATCTATGTGTAGATCACGATGGGTAGCCGTGTTAGTCTGTCACAAGCAGTAGAAAAGAGTAGCAGGCTGCCCACAAACAGTACAGGAGCTGCCAAAAAGTCTCTCATTCTCTTCAGTGCCCCCCCCCCCGAGCCACCTCCCTCTTTCTCCCTTGATATCGTTCTCAAAAGTTCTTTCCTCAGACGTCGCCCCTTAGGCATCACACTGAACTAAAACAAAGCCCAGGCAGGGGTCGCCGCATTTCCATCCCTTGTTAGGCTGGCCTCTCCCTTTCTTTCCTGCCACTTTCTTGTTGCAGTCCGTGGGGCAGGGACCTGCCTTTTCTGGCTTATGTTTTGACATGAAGCATTTTGCCTTATCAGTAGTGATCAGATGTCAAGTTCTCACAAACCAGAAGCGTGTCAGCCACACTTCTCGGGAACATGGGGGTCCCCATTAAAGACCCAACCAGGAGGTCGCCATCTGATGTGAACTGGGCAATGTGTGGATTTTCCATGCAGGTACAGCTTACGTTCAGCACATGGAAAAGTCACACATTACCTAATACAAAGCAGTCAGCAACCACACAAATTGCACTCCTGATACAAGTGGCAAGTGGTTTCCTGCTTCATGTGAACTGTCCACAGAAGACTAATGTCATCAGCAAAATAACAAGAATCCTATAAATGGGTGGAGGCCTGGCTTCTTGGTAGCACACATTTTTTTCCTGAATACTCGTCTGGGGATGACACATGGCAAGAATACGTTTCACTTGAGAGGTGGAAAGTGCCATCAAGTCACAACCAACTTATGCTGACCCTGTAGGGTTTTCAAGGAAAGATGAACAGAGGTGGGTTTGATATTGCCTGCCTCTTCAGAGCAATCCTGTTCTTCCTTGGTGGCTTCTCATCCAAGTACTAACCAAGGCTGACCCTGCTTAGCTTCTGAGATCTGACAAGATCAGGCTAGCCTGGGACATCCAGGCCAGACGAACAGAGGTGGTTTGCCATTACCTGCCTATGCAGAGCAACCCTGGACTTTCTTGGTGGTCTCCCATCACGCCCTAACTAGAGCCAATCCTGCTTAGCTTACAGGAGCTGACGAGATCAGGCTAGCCTGGGCCACGCAGGTCAGGGCACAAATTTCACTTACATTCATGAAAACATCTTGAGCATAGTTGTCTGTATCTGCATCCCAGAAGCACCGGGCAGCCATTCTGAAGAAATAAACAAGGAACCATTGGCGAACAAGGGAAAAGAATCGGCCAGTAACAACCATCAATATCTGAACATCATTCATTGCACAGCGGATAATTAATGAACATTTCCTTCTCCCAGGTCTCCTGATTTGTGAGAGAAGAGCTGGAGAAAAATTAGAATGTAATCATCTGGAGGAAGAAAAACTGGGCGAGGATGTGGACAGCTATCCTCCAGTTGCTGCACAAAGATAGTATTAGTTGCACCAAATATCATTTGCTATCTAACCTGAGGATGTTGAACTCAATTGTTACGAGGGCTAGATATGACATAAATGCCACTTGGTCGGGCCGGGCCATGCCTTGCCAGCCCAGACTGAGAGTGGAGGGGAGCGTGGCTGCCTCGGCTGGATCGCGGGCCGGATAAGAGCTCTCAAGGGGCTGGATCCAGCCCTCAGGCTTTATGTTTGACATCCCTGATATAATCACTTTTGATATTGCTGGTACAGAGTACAACTTGACAACAGATCACAAAACTATTTTTAGAGGAAATGTCAATGGATTCAGCTCAGGCTGTACAATGAACCAAGGGAAGCCCCGCCTGGCTTTTTCGTCATTAACTAAATTTGATTAACTGTAAATGTAGGATGTTTTGCAAGACCCTCCCGTAGAGAAAGAATTGAACTTACCTCACTCCCTCGCCTCTCTGTTCTCCGATCACCACCTGCACCACCATTTTGTATCGGTGAAATCCTTTTTCTAAAAACAGAGAGAAGGGAACCAAACCAATTAGAAAGAATGGAGAGATCTCCTGCCAGATACCCATAGCAAATCCAGATGTTGGACTCATTGGAAAACTCCATGGTTTGTGTCTATGAGTGTGTGCGAGTGAGAGGAAGAGGAGAAGAGTTGTTTTTTAATATGCCAATTTTCTCTACTTTTTAAGGAGAATAAAACCAGCTTACAATCTCCTTCCCTTTCTCCCCCCACAACAGACACCTTGTGAGGTAGTTAGGACTGAGAGAGATGGGAGAGAACTGTGACTAGCCCAAGGTCACCCAGATGGCTTCATGTGGAGGAGTGGGGAATCGAACCTGGTTCATCAGATTAGAGTCTGTCAATCTTGTGAAGGAGTGGGGAATCAAACCCGGTTCTCCAGATTAAAGTCCGCTGCTCTTAACCACTACACTATGCTGGAGGGAGGGGGGGAGAGAGAAAGGATGATGACTGATGGCAGAGAAATGGAGAAAGTACGAAGAAAAAGGCAGAACCCCCCAGGCATGCCTCTTACCTTTCAAGGTGTCTCGGATTTTCTCTGACAGCTGTTTGGTGATGGAGGGGATTTCCTCGGGGTTGTACTGCACGCTAGCTAACTCCTCCTTTAACACCTCATGAATGCACTCTTTCACGATAGAAGAGCGGAATCTAAAAGGGGGAAAGAGAACCCAGGGGGACTAGGCATTTGTGATGTGTACCCAGCCATCAAACAGGCAATGCATTTTACAGAGTACAAGGTGACCTGTAAGGAACTCTGAGATCTAATTTTGCCATCAAGGAGACACCAAAGGGAAGGAAGAGTTCACGTTAACTGAACACACTTAGACTGTTTCAGTCAGGGAGGGAAACAAAGGGATTTTGGGAAAGTCTTCCCTGCAAGGGGGTAGTTTCAGGAGGAATTTGAAGGAAGTGAAAGAGGTGGCATCACTCAAGTCTTCTGGGAGGGTGATCAAGGCATAAGGGGCAGCAAGGAGAAGGTAGAACTGTTTGAGGGGCAGAAGATCTTTGGGAAGGCTGTAAGAGCAAAGAAGGGCAGTGTTTTTACAGTGGTGTAAAGAAAGAAAGCCCTGATCTGGATAGCCCAGGCGAGCCTGATATCAGATCTCAGGAGCTAAGCAGGGCCAGCCCTGGTTAGTACTTGAATGAGAGACCGCCAAGGAATGCCAGAATTGCAGAGGCAGGCAATGGCAAACCAACTCTGCTGATAAATTGAAGAGAACCCACATCAGTCTCCAGCAACTGGACCACATGGGAATAGAGCACAAGATGGCACCTGGTAACAGCATTGGGTTGTTTTTAGTCACTTGTTTTAAAGGTTGAGTTTCAATGGTTTTGTTTTATTATCTTTATTATAAGCTGCCTTGAGGAGGTCTCTGGAGAGGCAGCATAGACATTTTCTAATTACATAAATAAATGGACTAAAAGTTCTTCTGCGTAGCAAATCCAAACCCATTCTCTCTGCACATAGATAACTAGGAATTCAGGGTAACAGGATGTAGCCAGTGGGCATTAGAATGTCAGTGATTAAGGGATCCTCACCTAAAGTTGCCTTAAACCACAAGATTTAAAACATTGTAATAAATAAAGTCACAACTTCCAACGACAGCCAACTCCCAACCTCTCTGCCTTCCAGAGGGCACCCCGTGTCTTCCAACTGCATACTTGCAGCTCAGATCAGCCACTCCACCCACCATCTATAAGATTGTGAGATTGTCTTGTCTTTTATTTTGCAAGACTCAGGGTCTACACAGCATCCACCAGCTGCACTGGGCCTTGAACATTAATTGCCATTGAGCCATTTCGTGACTTGGATTTTGCCCCCAGATCAGCACAATAGTATAACAGAGTCACAGACACTATTTTGAAGAAAAATACAATCAGATTCTGAGTATCTTTTAAATCAAAGTGGGCATGATCCAGCCAAAGCTAAATAACTTTCGATCCTTGTGGGAGTCTGCGGAGCATGCTATAAGCATGAGCTTTGCTCTCTTCCTGTTGGAAGTAATAAGCATAAGATAGATATTTTAAAAGGCAGAAAATAATGCACACTTTACAGGGCCATCCTAAGTAAGTTGGCTCCAAAGTAGCTCACAGGAATCGACGTGTAATAGAAATGACAGGCAAAGCAGCCACCAGTACAATCCAATGCAGTCCCTCCAGACTAAGCCCCTGAGCCTTGCAGGTCTCGAGTTTGAATTTCACCTCTGCCCAAGGTTGACAAACTCCAGGTGAGAACTGATGTTCTTCCAGAATTAGAATTGATCTCCAGACTACAGGAATCAGATCCCAGGGAGGAAATGGTGGCATTGAAGGGTGAACTCCATGGCATCACAGCCCTGCTGAGCTAGCTCCCCTACCCAAACGGCAACTTCCCCAGGCTCCACCACCAAATTTCCTGGAATGTCCCAACTCAGAATTGGTAACCCTATGCCCTGCCACTCGTCTGCTGGGTGAGATTGGCCAACTCTCCCTCTAGGATCGCCAACCTCCAAGTGGTGGCTGGAGATCTCCTGGGATTAAAAGTGGTCTCCAGGCAACAGAGATTAGTTCCCCCATCCCTTTTCCTGCATTGTGCAGGGGGTTGGACTTGATGGCCCTGGTGGTCCCTTCCAACTCTATGATTCTATGACTTGATCCCTTTACATATTAATTATTCTTTGTCAGGGATCTTATTTTAAGAACATGTTATTCAGAATTCTTAATCATAGCGGCTGTCTTGTCTCCTTGATGAATCCTTTTAATGACTTCTAACGTCAGGGGTGCCAACCTTCCAGGTGGGGCCTGGAGAGCTCCTGGAATTACAATTGATTTCCAAATGACTGCGATCAATCCCCCTGGAGGAAATGGCTGCTCTATGGCATGATACCCCACTCAAGTGCCAAATCCTGCCCTCCTCATCACCCCCAACATCTCCAGGAATTTCCCAATCCGGATTTGGCAATCCCATTCTGTGCCACGCATCTGCTAGGTGGGCTTGGCCAAGCGTCCCTCCCTCTCAATTTCTCTGGAAGGTGGGGGGGGGGGGAGAGGACGGGACTGGCCGACCTTGCAGGGCTGTCGTGCAGGCTGCAGCAACATAAGGTGCTGCGAAGCATTCTGAACACCGAAAGTGTCATTTATTAAAGCTCATCCACAATAAGCAACACCCCCCCGCCCAAATATTAACAATTAAAATGACATAAATCTCGGGGTGGTTCGCACACCCTGCCCCTCGACTGACTTGTGGTGGAAGGCCGGCCTCAGACTGTAGGTGCGGCCCGCACTCCCGGGCGGCTTCAGGACCGAAGTCAACACCGGCTCTCCCATAGCTTAGGCCCAGGCCTTGCCCCCGAAGCCCTCCTTTGTTGCCATAGCAACGGCCCAAGCCGCAGCGGCCACTTCCGCCAGGCGGGAACAGAGCCGCGGGACCATAAAGTTACAAAGGGGTAGAGCGGCAAGCCAAGCACTCAGAACTTCCGGCTAAAAGCCATCGAGACGGGAACAGGCCATTTAATACGGCGGAGATAGAAAAAGGCTAGAGAGGCACGATCCCTTGGGGGGGGGGCGTTTGTATTGGTCTGTATTGTTTTAGCACTGGAAGCAGCCTCTGCCCTTTGCAGATCAAAGCGTAACGTGCAAATGCGTAAAACAACACGCAGGGCAGCGCTTTTAAAGCAGGCATTTTGCCGCTTGCGTTGTGCTACAAAACGTTGCTTCTGGTGTTTTGAGGACGCGTTTTTATCTTACGTGATCTCACGGCGTTGCATGTGGTTTGCCTGTCTATTTTTATGCTCACAGCAACCCTGGGAGGTAGGCTAAGACTATCCGACTGGCTCAAGTTGTAATGCCTGAAATCATTGTATGCTATGGGAAATGTATTGGAAATGTATGTTTTATGCTCAGTCCGCATCCTCGCACTTATAAAGATGCTAAGCCCAGGATATCAGGGTTAGCATCTAGCACAATACCATGTGAGAGCACATGTATGTAATTGACATGCAGCCCCAGGTATAAGGGGTAAAGTATTAATCCTTGAAACAGATGCCCTAATGTGTAATCATTAAGTTAGCATGAGTCTGGCAGACGCCATTATAAGCTGCCAGAATGAAAGACTACATTGCTTGCCTGGTACGGCTTTTCACCAGTAAAAACCAGTATCTTACCTTCATACTTAGGAATGTGGTCACAAGACCTAATGCTTGCTTAGAGACAGCTTTGACCAATATCTAATACGCTATGCTAATTAAAGTGAAGTAGACGTCCAATGGGCAGTGAATCTATGTAATTGTAACATCCCTAAACCAAAGTTATAAACTTTGGTGTAATCCTTTGTTCTCTGTGTGAATTGTCCTGCGCATTTGGGGCAGTTTTCGCCTGGTATGTATATTGGGCCTAATAGACTGCTTTGAACTCTCAACCTCCTACTGTATTATTGTCATTGGAAATTAATACAGTAATACAGACCATTTCAAAGTGAGCTTCATAGCGGAGTGGAGCCTGGATCTTTCGCATCTTAGCCCATCACTCCAGCCAACGCACAACGTTGGCTCTAGATGGCTACCACTAAATTTCAGCACTGGATTCTGTGTGTTAAGTTTTGTGTTAAGTGCCATCAAGTCGCTTCCAATTTATGGCAGCCCTATGAATGAACGTCCTACTGTTAACAGCTTTGCTCAGGTCTTGCAAACTGGGGGACCTGGCTTCCTTGGCTGAGTCATTCCGTCTCCTGTTGGGTCTTTTTCTCTTCGTACTGTCTTAAACTTTCCCTAGCGTTATTGTATTTCCCAGCAAGTCTTGTCTTCTCACAGTGCTATAGCCTCAGTTTAGTCATTTTCACTTCTAGGAAGAGTTCAGGCTTGATTTGATGCAGAACCTACTGATTTGTCTTTTTGGCGGTCCACAATTATCTGTAAAACTCTCTTTCAGCACTGGACTAAGGCCATAGGATGGGCCTTTTTTAACTAGGCATTAATATTACAGTTGCCATCTGAACTTTTGGTTGTAATCTTTTAAAATTGATTTTATTCCAAGTTCCATCTAGTCCCGCATCCTGTTTCTCAAGTGGTCGATCCAACCAGATGCTTCTGGGAAGCCCACAAGCACAAAGGGAGGCACTAAATAGCTTGTCCTTGGTGTTGGCCCAGTGGCTGGTATCTGTAGATATAGTGCCATTGAACAGGGAGGTTCCATTTAGCCACCATGGTTCCTGGCTGTTGATAGAAGCTGCTGTGGTGTAGTGGTTAACAGTAGTGGTTTGGAGCGGTGGACTCTGATCTGGAGAACCAGGTTTGATTCCCCACTCCTCAACATGAGCGGCAGAGGCTAATGTGGTGAACTGGATTTGTTTTCCCTCTCCTACACATGAAGCCAGCTGGGTGACCTTGGGCTAGTCACACTTTCTCAGCCCCACCTACTTCACAAGGTGTCTGTTGTGGGGAGGGGAAAGGAAGGTGATTGCAAGCTGGTTTGATTTTTCCTTAAGTGGCAGAGAAAGTCGGCACATAAAAAAACCTCTTCACTTCTCTCTCTCTGTTGAAGGCAAAAGAGCAGAGTTGTATGACGGCATAGGTGATTTGAGATTCGGTGGTTCTGATCGGATCCAAACAGTCCCTATCTGGCTGTTATCTGAACCTGCACGTGGTGTTTTAGCAAAAATAATTCTGCACAGAAAGGTGATCTTGCACTTTGATAGCACACAATGCAGCTAAGGCAGTCACCTTGGCCCGTTTGGAACTCCTACTCTTGATAGCTGGTGGAAAGAATCAGGTGGAAAGAATCTTTTATCAAGTCAAGAATCTCTCTCAAGTTCTAACTGGTCTATGAAGCCTTGCTGTTTCACATAATAGTGGCTTTCTTTTTATTGAAATTATGATCGCAGGAAACTCAGGGTGAAAATCCTGCTGAATAGGTAAAAGCTATTGGCCGTTACTGTCTCTTTCAATTCTGTTTTGATGCAAAACCTCAGGTGGAAATGACTCCCTCACTTTGATGTATGCTGATATCACGCAGGAGGGACAGATCTGCATTGCAGACTGGAAGCAGTTCAGTCATATCACATGTCTATCCCGCCTTCTGTCCTTCCAAGAAGCTCAGAGGGGTGAACATGGTTGTTTTTTTCCTTTACCATGCCCCCACAACAGCCCTGTGAGGTAGGCACTGAGCAAGGTACACCATTGGCACCTCTTGCACCATTAACTAGGTACCAGTCTGGTCTCTACAGTGATACTTGGGTCAAGCTAGTGGCAGTATAGACCCAGGAGAGGTTGCCTGTCGCTTCCCTGCACCACTAGCTGTTTAGTTTTTACAGATAGCAAATTTTCAGTATTAAGTGGCCGTTCTGTGGGAACGTTGTCTAGTACTACATTGATGACAATGTCCTAACAGGAACAAGGTTTTAGAGCCACTTTCCCTGTGCATTCTGCCAAACAAGTACAATCACCTCTAGTGTTTTCTGTTAAAAAGTGTCTCATAGAGTAACATTGGCTTTTTCTGGGCAGATTAAGAACTTGGGGGGTGCTGTTTTAAATGCAAGTTGGCCTGCTGGAGCCCTTCTGTTAGTGGCATCCGAATCTCCAATTTTCTCATTACCTATACTCAGCTGATCTGGCCACTCTGACCCATGCTTCTGTAACCTTATGGTTAGATTGCTGCAACATGCTGTATGTGGGGCTGCCCTTGAAATAAATCTGGATGCTACAACAGATCCAGAATGCAAGACCCCCAATGCTGTCAGAGGCTAGCCGCCAGGAACTTATGTTGCCCAATTTGAAACAGCTTCGTTGGCTGCCAGTCTGTTTCGGGGTTCAATCTTTGTTGCTGGTTATGACCTTTAAAGCCCTTCAATGACCTGGGTCCCACATATTTGAAGTACCGTCTCCTTCCATATGTCCCTCTGTGCCTGCTATGGTTATCAGGCATCCCTGTTGGCTATCTCACCACTCAGGGGGGCCTGTCTGGCAACAACCAGAGCCTGGGCCTTTCCCATCATGGCCCCGACTCTATGAAATTGGCTCCCTGAATAGGAGAGAGAGGCCCCTTCATTAGAGATATTCAGAAGGCACTGCGAGGCCTGCCTGTTTGCCAGGGTTTTGCAGGGGGTTCTTTTAAGGGGGGGGGGAGATCTGGGGTTTGCTATTTTATTTTTGTTTTTTTAACTGTTATTGTTTGCTGCCTTGAGCCATGAGGAAAGGCAGGATATAAATGTTATAATAAATAAATAGATAAATAATGGATGCCATTTGGCCCTGGGCAGTGTGAGCCCCAGGTTTGCAAAGATTATCCTTGTGAGGGCACTTCAAAAACAATTAGATACATGCCTAAGGCTGTAGGGCACAATTCAGCTGAAACCAAGTCCCATTTAATTCAGCGGGGAAACTGTGGGCATGCTAAAAGTGCCCAGTTTTGGCAGGACAGTGCCCGTTCCATGCAAGGTGGTCCTAATCCTGAAGGTAGCCATCCCAATGGATGGCAGCTTGTCTTGAGTCAGAAGGATGAAGCACTCCAGGTGAGTGCATCTTGGTTATCTTCTGGGCATGTAGTGGGGGTCACTGGGGGTGTGCGGGGCAGGTACTTGTAAATTTCTTGCATTGTGCAGGGGTTTGGACTAGATGACCCTTGTGGTCCTTTCCAGCTCTATGATTTTATGAGTGAATTTCTCCCACTGTGTTCCACGGATCTGTGCTGCCCTGTACCTCCTGCCTTGTGAGTTTACAAGGAGA
The DNA here is from genome assembly GCF_029931775.1 of Euleptes europaea. Classification (NCBI taxonomy): domain Eukaryota; kingdom Metazoa; phylum Chordata; class Lepidosauria; order Squamata; family Sphaerodactylidae; genus Euleptes; species Euleptes europaea. The sequence continues at coordinate 5,292,681 of NC_079316.1, forward strand.
ATTTCTGAAATCAAATTCAGAATGGATACACATCTCTTTTGTCACAGTTTCCAGGCTGCATATCCCCCCCTCCTTGCAGGTGTATGTGTACTGATGAAACCACCGTACAAAAAGGTCCCCTTTTCACTGTGTGTGGCTTAATCGGTGAACATAGTGGAAGAAAAGGAGACGAGAACTAAAAACAGCCGGAAACTGGGCACAATTGATGTTCAGACAGAATCAGAAAAAAGCTGGATTCTAGAGCCTCCAATGCATCTTCAGATTGGTCAGTTCCAGGTTAGAAAATTCCTAGAGATATGGTGGTGAAGAATGGGGAGGGCAGGGTTTGGGAAGGGGAGGGACCTCCGCAGGGTATAATGTCATTATAATGTCGACCCTCCAAAGTAGCCATTTTCTTCAGGAGAACTGATCACTGTAGCCTGAATATCAGTTGTAATTCCAGGAGATCTCCAGGCCCCACCTGGACGCTGGCAGCTCTAAGATGCAAGGTCAGGTAATTCAGAATTCAGGTAAACCCAGAATTTTATGGAGAAGAGAAAGCCCTGAGCTTCTTTGGAGGCTCTGCTTTGGTTTCCCCCACCATCTGAGACTAGATGGATGGCAAACCAAGAAAGGACTTTCTCAGTCATGGCATCAAAACTTTGGAACTCCCTCCCCAAGTAGATTGATCTGTCTCCCTCTCTGTTTTTTCTGCCAAAGCATTTGGCTAGTTTGGCATACCCCCAATAACGGTTATTGGTCCCCCCCTCTGGGTGTGGTATTGTTTGTTGATGTGTTTTTATTGCATTATTTTATAATTTAAATGTTGTTTTTCATTGTTCCAAGGTTTTAATGTTTTTGTGTTCGCCGCCTTGGGAACCCTCGCTGTATATAAAGACGGCTTTAAAATAAAAGAAATAAACCAGCATCCATACGGTTGCACTGAGTCGTCTCAAGGGAGTTTGTTTTCAAGTGGGGAGATATTGGTTTCATGCAAACAACATGGAAATGTATATTTTTAAAACATCAGTCTTTTTGTTTCTGCCTCCTGTATACAAAAAGAAACCCAGGCACGGCCTTACTGGAAACGGTTACACTGGAACCTTTGGGCCTGTTTATTTTGCTCAGCAGCAGCCCAAATAACTGACTCATCAAACAAGAGGAAAGGAAAATGTTAAGCTATTGAGGGGGGGGGGGTTGTTCTCCGGAAGAGGAAAAGCAGTTGGTGTCTTTCAAAAGGTGCACTTACTTTTCATGATATAATCATGCTGCAACAAAGGCATAATCAGATGTTCAGTGACCTTTCTCATTGTGCTCCATCTGAGGTGCTGAAAAATGCAACCGCCCCCAAAAACAAACGGAACTGCAGCCGGTTAAAATTAGGTCTCATTGAATCAAAGATCTGGGGATTGATCAGTTGTCTGGAGTGCAACCAATCAAGTAATTTAAATATCTACATTTGAGACCAGTAGCACCTTTGAGACCAACAAGTTTTCTGAGAAAGTCAAAGCTCCCTTTGACTTTGGAAAACTTTTTTTTTTTTTTTAATTTTCTTTATATCATTAAGGGTACAGGAAAGGAAAAAGGGAAAGGGGTAAATGTTAACATAGTAAAAACAAAGCAGTATTGTAAAATGATTTCTAATAAAATATGATTACAAGATGACATTGGTATGTTGTTCTTACTTCTAAGTAATCTCTGGTATTTAAAAAAAATATTGTTCTTGTTTAACAGTTAGCTTAAATAAAAGGAAAAATTTTTTAAACAAAGTTGGTTATAGTATTTTAGCGTCCCTTATTCATGCTAATTTGACTTCATATATGAATAAAAAGATGCCCACTTCTCCTGAAATTGTTCGGAGTATTCACTGGATTTAGCATTTAGTTCATCAGTCATTTTTGCCATTGCTGCATATTCTAAGAGTTTCTCTTTCCAGTTGTCAATATCTGGTATATGAGTTTGTTTCCATGTCCTTGCTAAGATTATTCTAGCAGCTGTTGTGGCATATTTGAAAACGTCATGTTGTTTTTGAGGTAAGCTTGACGGTACTATGCTAAGTAGATATAATTTTGGATCAAATATATATTTGGTATCTAACATCCGTTGAAGTTCACAATGAACTCTTTTCCAATATATTTGTAACTTAGGGCAGGTCCACCAAACATGGAAATAGGAACCGTCAGATTCTTGACATTTCCAACATGCACCCTTTTTCCCAGGAGTTGCCATCTGAGAAAGCATATTTGGAGTCAGGTACCATCTGTAGAAGGTCTTATACCAGTTTTCTTTCACTTCTTGGGAAACAGTATATTTCAATTCAGAAGAGCAGAGTTTTTCCCAGAGGTCGATATTAATCATTTCTCCAAAATTTTGCATCCACTTTATCATGTTTATCTTCACTTGTTCTTCTTCTGTGTCATATTTCAGGAGGAGCTTATATATTTTTCCTAATATATGAGAGTCATTTTTAGATATTAGCTGCTCAAATTCAGTTAGTTCACGAAATGGATGTGGATATGAACAGTCTTTTTGCAAGTTTGACCTCAGTTGCAGAAAGGTTAACCAATTCAACTTTTGAAATTTTTCTTGTAGTTTGATCATGTTTTTGATTTCTCCCGTAGGCTCTATCATGTCTTTGTAAGTAAAGTGAACACCCGGTTTTAGTTTAACATTGTCATGATAGGCTTCAATTGGTGACATTATAGAAGGTGGAGATGGACTTATTCTCTTTTTATATCTTTTCCAGACTTTCAATAACGTTGATTTAACATCGCAATCTTCTTGTACTTTGTCTTTTTGAATTTTTGATTTGGGGTCCCACAGAACTTTATGGAAACCTTGTCCCAAATCTGCTCGTTCTAAGGCAACGTGCCGACTTCTAGGTTGTTTTATCCATTCTGTTATCCAGGATAGGCAGGCTGCATGGTAGTATAGTTTGAAGTTGGGCATTGCTAACCCTCCTCTTTTCTTCTCATCTTGAAGGACTTTGAATCTTACTCTTGGTTTTTTCCCATTCCATACAAATCGGTTGATTTGTTTTTGCCAGTTTTCTAATATCCTTTCAGGAATGTCAATCGGTAAAAATTGAAATAAAAAATTTAATCTTGGAAGAACATTCATCTTTAGACTTTGGAAAACTTATACCCTGAAAATCTTGTTAGTCTGTAAGCTGCACCTGGACTCAACCAACATGGCCATCTTCTGAAATTTAAGTATGTTTGCATGATACTAGTACTTCAGTAACTGCCTTTTGAGACTACTGAAGAAAAGATATCTTGGGCTGCAATGTGCGTTTACCTGGGAGTAATGTGATGCAGTGTTTCAAATGTCCGAGTAGGTTCTGAATAGGATTGCCAGCTCCGGGTTGGGAAATACCGTATTTTTCTTTAAAATTTCTTTAAAAATTCTTTAAAATTTTGCCCTAAAATTGGGGCTTGTCTTATACACGGAAGCCGGCCATTGCCAGGGCCACCTGCTTGCTCTCTATTCTGCCCGGGTGGGTGGTGGATGTCAGACGCTGGCCAGCCAGGGCAACAGGACTCTTTCGCCCCCATGTATAAGATGACCCCTATTTTTTTCTTAATTTTAGGTTCAAAAATAGGGGGTGACTTATACATGGGGGCGTCTTTTACACGGAAAAATACGGTACCTGGAGATTTTTGGGGTAGAACCTGAGGAGGGTGGAGTATGGGGAGGGGAGAAACTTCAATGGCATAGGGTCCAATAGCCAATGCGGCCATTTCCTCCAGGTGAACTGATCTCTATCGGCTGGAGATCAGTTGTAATAGTGGGAGATCTACAGTTTCTACCTGGAGGTTGGCAACCCTAGTTCTGAAAGACCTGAATTCAAATACCCACACTGCTCACTGCCCAGGGTGACCTTAAAGTAAGGTAACAAAAAATGGAGTGGGAGACTATATGAAGTGAAATAATTGGAAGAAATGAGGGATAAAAATAAAATACTGGATTTTCTTTTGAGTAAATATGTATAAGGTTGCATACATAACAGAAGCTAGCATTTGCTGTTAGAAGGAACTATCTCAGGATAAATAAATCATATTCCTTAACTCAGCAAGATACAAGGACCAAAACAGCTTCTTAAAAATTGCCATATTCAGATCCCATCAGGCATATAACAGAAAGCTCTGAAAATCTTCAAAAACCCATCAAATTCATCATTGTATTAAAACAAAATCATAAATAAGTCCAGTTCTTTCAGGCCCTATGAGGTTGCCAACCTCTATGTTGGCTGGCGATCTCCTGGGATTACAATTGATCTCCAGGAGAGAGATCTGTTCCCCTGGAGAAAATGGCTGCTTTGGAGGGTGGACTCTCTGGCATTACATCTCATTGAAGTTCCTCCTTTCCCCATACCCCACCCTCCTCACACTCCACCCCCAAAATCTCCAGGTATTTCCCATCCTGGAGCTGGCAACCTTACCATGAAAAAATCAAGCCTTGCACCATCTCACAGTGGCAGGTGTTGATGGTAAGATTCCCAGTGCAGGGGAATAGGGTTGCCACTCAGGCATGGGAAATTCCCGGAGGTTTTGGGGCTGGGGGGGGCAGCATTTGCAGAGGGGAGGAGCTCAGAGGGATATAATGCCATACAGTCCACCATCCAAAGCAGCCATTTCCTCCAGGGGAACTGATCTTATAGCCTGCTTGTCAGTTGTAATTCCAGGAGGTCTCCGGGCCCCACCTGTGGGTTGGCAACCTTATGAGTGCAAATAACAGAATTGTGTTGGCTTGGCACTATTTGCCTGTAACGAACACAGTTCTGTTATTTTCACTCGTAGGGCTGCTAACCGTCACATTGCAGCTCAACACGTTGCTCTGCAAATGTTAAAAGAACCTAAAGAAACTCCTTTGAAGTCCTGTTATTTTAAGTGGTTTTAAATACATAGAACATGCTTTCTCACACTCGAAGTTAACATTTCAGGTGCCTAAGCGTGTCTTGAAGCCACTGGAACATTATGCAAATTATTTGATTAATTTCTGAGAAATTATTAAGTGCAAGAGGCCCAGGCTATGAACTATTTCCTGTCAAAATGAACCAGTTCTATCCTCATTCTGACAGAACAAGTTCCCTCTGAAACAGGTGGAGAAATATGCTGGGGCTTGAATCTCCTGCTGTTTGGCCCCAGCACCCCGTGTCCTGCCTCTGTCATCATAGGTTCCCTTTAGTTATCATATCTAATATTTATTTGCTTTACTCATAGTTGGCTTCTCTCTCCGAGACTCAAGGTAGGTTACAACTGCCATAAGAACAGTGTGATGTACACATCAGAACAGACGCCATTACACTAAAGCACAGTATAATACAGACACTAAAGCAGGAATTTCTAGCATGAAGAACCATTGCAGTGACCAAAAAAGAGGGGGGGGACACACAAAACTTAACCCTATAAATGGAATTAAGTACCTAGAAGGTCAAGCAAAAAACAAGGCCAACAATATGATTAAAAGCTAAACCATTAAAAAGTTTTCTGAACTTTGCAGTGACACATGAAAGCTGTTAACGTGATTATGGACCTTCGGTGCCAGGTGTAAGCTGGTGGGTTTAAGCACAGGCTTAACTCAGTGAGTTTATTAAATAATTTTTATTTATGTAAGCATTTGTACCCTGCCTTTCAATTTTACAATCTCCCCAAGGCTTTGGATCATACTACAGTGGTTAATTAATTAATTAAAAATCTTTTGACTGATGAAAGAGGTACCACCCGCCCATTAATTGGGCATAGTTTTGAAAAAAATATATTTTTAATACTCCCCCCCCCCCTTAAAAAAAAGCTGGAAATGGTTACCAAAGTAGAACAACTTCCCCTTCTCTCTTACATCAGTGACAGCCAATTTATGGTAACCTGATAAAGGCAAGAGACTAACAAAGGTGTTTTTGCCATTGCCTGCCTCTGCATAGCAACCCAGGACTGCCATAGTGGTTTCCCATCCAAGTACCAACTAGGGCTGACCCTGCTTAGCTTCTAAGATCAGGTGAAATCAGGCTAGCCTGGGCCATCCAGGTCAGGCAATGCTAAAAAGGCTCCTGTAGAGTAACTTTGGTCATCACTGAAAAAAACCTGTGTTTTAATCAGCTTAATATGCAGATATATGCCAACTTAAACCATTAATTGAAGAAAACGCAAATAATCGAGGAAAGACAGATGTATGCTTTGGGTGCAGATCCATGATTATTGTTCTTGATGCTTTTGTTATAAAATGAGAAGGCTGAAGATCTAAGAGGTGGGGAGGAAGAGGTGCTATCTGAATCTTTCCGGCTCCTTTCCCCTGCTGGTCTTTGTCTTCCTTAGAAATGGCTGCACCCAGTTTCTTTTGCCCCTGCTATGGAACCTTTAAATGGCAACTTTTGGCATAAAAATAGCCTGTGGAAGAGGTAGGGTTGCCAGCTCTGGGTTGGGAAATAACTGGAAATTTTGGGGGTGGATCCTGAGGAGGGCAGGGTTTGGCGAAGGGATGTACTTCAGTGGGGTTTAATGCCATCGAATCCATCTTCCAAAGCGGCCATTTTCTCCAGGTGAACTGACTCTGTCGCCTGGAGATTTGTAATAGCAGGAGATCTCCAGCCACCACCTGGAGGTTGGCAAATCTAGGAAGAGGAGAGTTTAGTATCCCAATTTCTGCCCCCACCCCCACCCCACTGGGAACAAGGGACACCCTTTAAATTCCAGACTCTTGGAGCTGCACTTCATTACAAAGAAATGTTGGAAAGAAAAAAAATCATGGAAATCCTGATATGAATGGAATTGGGTGAGAACGTTTGCTTGAGCTGATGTAGTTATTGGAGTGCTGGTCTCAGGTTGCCAGCTCTGGGTTGGGAAATACTTGGAGATTTTTGATGTGGAGCCTGAGGAGGGTGAAGTTTGGGGAGGGGAGGGACCTCAGCAGCATATAATGCCATAGAGTCCACCTTCCCAAGCCGCCATTTTCTCCAGTGAACTGATCTCTGTTGCCTGGAAATCAGTTGTAATGCCAGGAGATCTCCAGCCATCATCTGAAGGTTTAAGGTTTAAGAAGGGAGAACCATGTAAGCCACTCTGAGCTCCATGGAGAAAGAATAAGATAAAAGTACACTAGATAGATTTGATATCCCTTAGTTCTGACCTCAATGTTCCAGTGCTGCAAAACAGAAAGAAGAATTTATTTCTGTTCATTCTCTCCACACTGTTGTGTTCTGTAGCTTCATCACATTTGCCAACTAACCGGTTTAGCTTGTTGTCATGTAGGAACAACCAGAGGGAAAATGGGCCTGTTTTTCTTCTCGAGTCTCGAGTCCTGACGTGAGCTGTCCCTGTCGTGGCTTTCCTATGCACTCACCCAGCCGTTTGCCCCAAGCAAATGTGCCATGTGCGAGATATGAACTGGTTGGTATCAGTGCCACTTACTCCACCACACACCCTTTGTGGTCTCATGCTTCAAAATCTTTGTGCCAAGACGCTGCAATTTCCTTTTGAGCATACAAAGCGTGTGAAACTTGGGCTGGTTGGAAGTAGAGGAAGAAGTGGGCGGGAGGCCCGAAGGGTAACCCTCGCAGGTAGAGATGGAGGCATTTCATTTGGAGATCAGCTGCTCTCCTGCAGCTACTGGAGAGCTCTTGGCACAGGTTGCCTGTGCCAGCGCATGGCCCTTACAACAGCCAGCTGATGCTTGTGCCTCTCAGACAATCTTGAATCTGAGGTTGGGTTGAGAGGAAAGAGGAACCAAGGAGCGTTTCCCAGCCTTTGAGAAGCGGCCATGGAGAGTCCGCAGCTGGCTGTGGTGATTGAAACATGGGCATTGCTATTTTTCTGCCGGTCTGCACAGGTGGTCAACCAGTCGGGTATGTACCAGGGGTGTGTAGGTCTGGAGAATTATTCTTCTGCTGCTTACAGCCTGGGAGCGGGCACAGAGATGGTCCTAATGGGACGGTTCTAGATCGTCTGGTGGGCATACGAGAGAGGGCCTTTTCAGTGGCAGCCCCATGATATTGGGTTAAACCTCTCCAAGGAGATGCGCCAGGCCCCCTCATAGTTGACCTTTTGGCGGCAGTTGAAGACAGTTTTATTTAAGACTGCATTTGAATGATTTCGTTTTAATTTCTTGGCAATCCTAATTGGATCTTTAAAATTGTGATCTTCTATGTGTTTTTATAATGGTTGTTTTATTTCTATCATTGTTGTTGTGTTTTTATAGTCATTTTATTTATTTACTGTAAGCTCCCTTGAGTTATGCAAGGGAGAAAAGCGGCTAATTAATATTATAAATAAATAATAAATGAAAAAAACAAATAGTGATGCTGGGCAAAAATTCAGGATGGGGTGCCAGAATCGCTGCAACACCCCACTATGACTACGCGCTGGCACCCAGTCCAAGAAAAGGGTGGCCCTTGCTCTGAGTGAGGCAGGTAGGAGCAGCTACTACCATCCAGTGATAGTTGTCAGAGGGCTGGGGACAATTGGCCCCACCAGCATGGGGGCCCAGGGCAACTACCCTTGTTGGCCATTGGTGGAGTAGCCCTGAGCAGGCAGGATTGGGGCCAAAATATCACATGCCTGGTAAAGTGCAGGAAGTTGGAATGCGATTGTTAACCAGCTTTTCTGCACAAGTACCAGTGAGGATTGCCAGGTCCCCTTTGCCCACCGGGGGAGGATGGGGGGGTACCCAACACCCTTTTAAATCCTCATGAGTGGTCTTCACCTAGGATTGCTAGCCTCCAGGTAGGGTCTGGGTATCTCCCAGAATTACAACTGATCTCCAGGTTGCAGAGATCCGTTCCCCTAGAGAAATAGGCTACTTTGGAAGACGGACTCCATGGCATTATACCCTGCTGAAAGTCCCTCCTCTCCCCCAACCCTCACCCTCCCCAAGATCCCCCATATTTCCAGGAATTTCCCAAGCTGGAGTTGGCAACTCTAACCACCAATGAGTTCCACAGGTCAACTGCACATTGTATGAAGTAGTACTTAAGGTGTTTGTTTTGGCTGTTGTAGAAGAGATTATATGTAGGTGATCTGCTGTCGAGATGGTCGCATATAAACTCTTTGCCTTATTGAAGCAAACAGTTGTATGGTCCAGGAATGCTAATCTCAGTAGTCTGAAGATGAGCTGAAATTCTGAGGGATCCCCAGTTCCCATCTGGAGGCTGGCATCCTTAGTACCCATTGATTCAGACAGCTGTTATGCATGCATTGATAACTGCCCATTTCTCTCATGTGCAGAGGAAGGGGAGATGAAAACTGCTTGAAGGTGCACTGTGCGAATTTGCTTAAACTGATGGCAGGAGGGGGGCCATCATTAGATCTCCCCTTTTTTAATGCCAAGAGCAGTCGTTGGGAAGGCCAAATAGAATTGTGTCTGGGGTTCCAGGGAGGGGGAGCTTAACTGTTTCTTCCCTGGCATTTTCCTGATTTAGATCCCCCTCCCCCAGGTTGCTATATTTGCTCCGCAGGACCGAATCCATCACCTTGATATTGCAGTCATTCACAACTGGATTTCTCTGGTTGAGCAGGACGGTCCAGTTGCAAATGACTGCTGTGGTGCATTATGGTAGTGCAATATCCCAAAATGTAAGGATGCAACACCGATAAGGTGGTTGCTATAGAGCTGTCGCTCATTCTGGGAATGGAGTGTCAGCTGCTTCCATACTAACCGGAACGGCTATAATTAAAGGCCTAATTGCCTGGTACATGGGCCCTCCTGTCTGGGTCCAGGTTCGCCGTGAAGACTGTCATTCACGCACATGCTTGCAAGTTCACTCTTGGGAACTTGATTCCCACGTGCCCGGGCCCCAATTTGAATCAGGGCCATTGTTCATGGGGACAGGGTGCTTATGCCTCCCTCCTAGGGTGTCCAGCCTCTGGGTGGGGGCTGGTAATCTCTCAGAATTACAACTGATCTCTGGACTACATAAAAGGCTTATTTATTATGTATTTATTTTAAAACATTTATTCCACTTCTCCTGGAGAAAACGGATGCTGTGAATGGTGGACTCTACGGCATTGTACCCCACTGAGGTCCCTGTCCTCCACAGGCTCCATCCCCAAATCTCCAGAAGTTTCCCAATCTGGATCTGGCAATCATATCTCCCATCCCTCACTGGTGGCCGGGAGGACCTGGCAGCCCTAGCTGTGGCCTCACTTATTTATTTAGAAAATCCATATGCCACCTTTTCAGAAATCTGCTTGAGGTGGCTCAAAAAATAATGCATGATAAAAATCATAAAGAAGCATAAAATAATTTAAATGAACACACTGTTAATGCCCAGCCATTTCCTCTTTCCTTCATCCACCTTATCTCTGGGGCCTTAGCTTCTCTTGCAAAAGACCACCTCTGTGGTTAATCCCCGCAACTGACCAAATACATTTTTATCACACCCTTCTTCCAAACATTACATAATTTTACCCTAAAAACAATCTGGTGAAACTGTCTTTTATTGAGTCAGTCCCTTGGTCTCTCAGGGTCAGCCTTGTCTCCAGAAGAAGAAGAGTTGGTTTTTACATGCCAACTTTCTCTACCACTTGAGGAAGAATCAAACCAGCTTACAGTCACCTTCCCCTCCCCTCCCCACAACAGACACCCTGTGAGGTAGGTGGGGCTGAGAGAGTGTGACTAGCCCAAGGTCACCCAGCTGGCTTCATGTGTAGGAGTGGGGAGGGGGGGAATCTAGTTCACCAGATTAGCCTCTGCCACTCATGGGGATTCAAACCTGGTTCTCCAAATCAGAGTCCACTGCTCCAAACCACCACTGTTAACCACTACACCACAGCAGCTTCTATCAACAACCAGGAACCACGGTGGCTAAATGGAACCTCCCTGTTCAATGGCACTATATCTACAGATACCAGCCACTGGGCCAACACCAAGGACAAGCTATTTAGTGCCTCCCTGAGAAGTATTCCTGGTTTCTCTCGCTGTTCCCTGACCCCTTTCCCCTCTCCTCCATCCAATGTCCGCTGCTCTCTCCAAAACCATGGCCACAGATACCTGTGGCTCTGTACATACTTACCCCACATTTTCCAATTCAAGTGAATCATCTTACAGCATTGATCATTTGGCCCTTTCCCCTGTTCTACAAGGTTCGAGTCACTTCCAGAAGCATTTTGTGCCTGACTCAAAGATGATGGAAGCAAGAGATGCGAAGCAAAGTTACCGGTACTTCACTCTAACATACATGGGCACACTCTAATGAAAATATTGGGGGGGGGAGGAATACCCAGAGATATAAAATTATTTATTAGGAAGAGGTCAATACACACACACACACACACACACACACACACCAAATGGGCCCTGGTCAGTAGCTTAGAACTTTAAAATGTTTTTGTTTCCTCTGATGGAAAATGAGCGAATGTTATGCAGGGATGTTTCCCTGCGGTAACCCCTGCCGACTGCTTTGGGGCTTTCTTTTGATTATGCATGCCTTGTCTGACAGACAGAGGTCACCTCGCCCTCCTCACGCATTTTGCCTGTGTTTTCCAGATGCTGTTTTAGCCAGAATCTGGCAAATGCGGGCAAAATGCTTGGGGAGAGATAGGCAACCTCTGACAGTCGGAAAAGGCATGCATAATCAAAAGGAATCCCTGAATTAGTCGGCAGGGGTTACCGCAGGGAAATGTCCCCGCATCAAAGGCCAAGGTCAACCTTATATATCAGACCTTTATTTAGATTTTTTAAAAAGCTGACATGATTATTTTGGTGGCCAGATCCATCTCATCAGCCACCAGATATCCCTTCCTGTTCTAGCTGACAAATAATTTTTGTTTTAATTGATGAATTATGAATTAAACTATTCAGATTAATCATGGGGTCAAATTTGCTGAGCTAATTGTGGTTTGCTTTTTGTTTGTCTCGTCAGTGACCTACTTACCATCCCAGCTAACGAAACCTGTAGGAGACACTGCCGTATTCACGTGTAAATTCCCCAACGTGATTGCTTCTGAATACAAGCATAATTGGTACAGGGAATATAACGAAAGTCAGACAAGGAAAATCACTGAGCTCAAAGAAAAACACGACAGCGGAAAGTACAGCGGAAAGTACAGTGTTACTCGTGTGGACTCACACACATTTGAGGTGAAAATCCTGAACCTAGAGAAGACGGACGCGGGGAAGTATTACTGCGGGCTTATAGCAATATCATCCACACGGCCAGTGATTGAAAGCAACAGATCTATCCTCATGGTGACAGGTCTGATAGAATTGTTCCAGTACTTTCCATATTCCAAACAGCAGCTACATTTCATTCTATCGCACTCGTGCCTTTGTGCTCCTACTTTTCTTTGCCTGCTTTGATTCAGTTTCTCCCTTTATTATTTATTTACAGGCATACCTTGTTTTATTGTGCTTCACTTTATTGTGCTTCTCAGACGCTGCGTTTTCGAGCAAGTCTATTAGCACCATTTTCCCAGCAGCTCACTTCGTCTCTCTGTGTTCATTTTGGTCATTCTCACAATATTTCTAACTTTTTCATTATTTTTACAGTATACATGTATTTAAAGATATGAAGCTATTGCACACTTAATATATAGTATAGTATAAACATAACTTTTATATGCCCTGGGAAACAAAAAAAAATTCTGCGACTTGCTTTGTTGCAATATTCACTTTATTGAGGAACCGAACCCGCAATATCTCCGAGATATGCTTATATTTAAAATACTTCTATCTTGCCAGTTAGCTAGGTGATTCCTTTTTCATGCCTCTTGTTGGGAATGTCTCTTCTATAGTTCTTACCAAAAGGAAAAAGGAAAAGGAAAAAATGACAAATAAATATTCTGGAGAATGAGATAGTATAATATTGAGTAGGCTTGGACTGCACCACTTGAGACAGGAAGGTGTGGATTCCTATTCTGAATTGTAATTTGCATAAAATGCCCTGCAAACAGAAACCCAACATAGCAGGGATAAATGTTCTACCTATTCCCTTTGCAGGTTGGTTTTCTACTCACGAGTTTTGAACACAGGGGATCATACCAAAATTTGATTCTTCCAAGTCTTCCATCTGCAGTGTAAACACATGAACACATGGGAACACTATCCTGGCTCCACCAACATAGTCTGGGTCATCTCACGTTGCTAGGGTTGTCAGCTCTGGATTGGGAAATACCTGGAGATTTTGGGGTGGAGATTGAGGAGAGCAGGACTTGGAGAAGGGAGAGACCTCAGCAGGGTATATTGCCATAGAGTCCTCACTCAGTCCTGCTCCCTGCACGAGGCCTTATCACCCTGGCTGGTCCACCTCACAGGGTTCTTGTGAGGGCAAATTGGAGGAGAGGAGAACTTGGTTTGTTCTTCTGAACTCCTTAGAAGAAGGGCAGGATTTAAAAAATGTAATAGGCAAATAGATTGTTTTCCGGAAAGTCAGATAGGAAAAGAAACTGCATCGGGGGAAAGTACCTGCTTGTGATGTCACCCATGAAGAAGTGGAGTCATTTACTCAAATATCACCTCTGCCGTTTTTTTTTTACTTATCTTTTTGTTTGCTGTGTGTTCTTCGATGAGACTAGAAGTTTAGCTCAAACGTGGGCGATTTAAGATCAATTGCAGGAGGTGATTTATTGGAATATATATTTACATGGAAGTTGTGGTCATCTTGATGATGAATGTTCCCAGCGTGCTTTTCTTTTCATAAATAATTTGCCAGGCTATATCAGCTGCTGGTCTTCTACTCCATTTGCTATTGTGTTATGCCATGAAAAATTTGGCCGGTTAGATTTTTTTTATTAGCCTCCTTAGAATGGCTGAATTATCATCTGTGCTGTAGTGGTTAGAGCAGGGGTGTCAAACTCAATTGTTACAAGGGTCGGATATGACATAAATGTCACTTGGTCGGGCTGGGCCATGCCTCACCAGCCCATATCGGGATGGGGGGGGGGGCTGCCTCTGCTGGCTCGCAGGCCAGATGAGCTCTCAAGGGGCTGGATCCGGCCCATGGGCCTTATGTTTGACACCCCTGGGTTAGAGTGTCAGGCTAGGCCTTGAGGAGACCTGGGTTCAAACCCTTATTCATCCATGAAGCTCCCTAGGTGACCTTAAGCCAACCTCTCTCTTTCTCTCTCAAAGCCTATCCTACCTCACAGGGTTATTGTGAGGGTGCCCTAGGCTCTTTAGAGGGAGGCCAGAATGAAAAAATAAGACAGGTAGATAGATATTTCTTAAATGTATCTGTAGACCATCTTTCCCTTGAGGTACCATGGTATTTGTGCAGCCCGAACTTTATATGTTTGCTCAAAAGTAAATCCCATTCTGTTCTGTAGAATTTGCAGACGCACACCCGAAAATGTGTTTAGGATTGCTGCCTTCGTCCTAAAAACCTGCTGGAAAAGATCTTGAAACCAAACTTCCCTCCTGGATGAGGTCTGAATGGAATAATTTATGCAAGTTGCATTTGAGTATATGCTGCTCAAGATCAACTGATCAAGGAGCTTCTAAGGGATAAAAGGAAAGGATTTGACGAAGAAGGAAGGACAGGAGGAGAGAGTCAGTCAGACAGAAGGAAGCAGTTTGAGATTTTGGAGCTGTGGCAAATATGTATTTTATTTAAACACTTTTATGCCACATAGGTTCCCCAAGATGGTGATCAATCAATACTTTTAAAAAAAACTTTAAAATATGGTGGTGGAAAATGCCATTACGTGGCAGCTGAGTTATGGCGACCCAGTAGGGTTTTCAAGGCAAGAGATGTTCAGAGGTAGTTTTGCCATTTCCTGTCTCTGCATAGCAATCCTGGTATTCCTTGGTGGTCTCCCATCCAAGCCTCTCCTTGGGGGAATTGGGGCATGCTTCGGATTTCCAGTGGGATTCCATTTGAGAGCATGACTGAAGTTTTGGACATAACCACCTGCTTTTTGCTTCTCTTCCCCAGAAAAAGCTAACGCTACAGCGGAGCCTGACTTGCAGGAGGAGGAAGAGGAGGAGGAGAATGGGGAAAGAAATGGCAAGGAAATCCCTCTTGCTTTCATTGGTGGCGCTGGGCTGTTTTTGGGTCTTGCATTTTTGGGGTTCTTGCTCTTTAAGGCCGTCAGGAGAAAAAAAGGTACGGATCAGGGGATCTGTTATTAACTGCTCTGCTCCTTCCTTTGTGGGGTTATATGTGTGTTCACCAGGATCCACATGCATTTGAGATTGTCGATTGTGGATTGAATAGGCAGTGTTATGACTTCTCACAACGGGTGGTTGATTTGTCTGAGGCTGTCGATTATGGATTCAATCAGAACTATGATGACTTAATACCATGGGTAGTTCATTTGTGATGCTCAGTACCAGGATACACAGTCATAACCAGTGGCTTAGGAGCTGCCTGTGTGTGTTGAGTGCCGTCAAGTCACTTTCGACTCATGGCGACTCTATGAATTACCGTAGTCTCCTTCCAAATGTCCTATTGTTAACAGCCTTGCTCATAAGGATGCCAGCCTCCAGGTGGGACCTGGGGATCCCCCAGAATTACAGCTTATCTCCAGGCTACAAAGATCCTTTCCCCTGGAGAAAATGGCTGCTTTGGAGGGTTGGCTCTATGGCAACATACCCCACTAAGGTCCCTGTCCTCCCCAGGCTCCATCCCCAAATCTCCAGGAATTTCTCAACCTGCACATGGCACCCCTACCCCCCATCTCCTACCAGTGGCCAGGGAGAACCTGGCAACCCTGCTTGCTCAGGTCTTGCAAACAGAGGGCTGTGGCTTCCTTGACTGAATCCATTGATGTCATGTTGGGTCTTCTTCTTTTCCTGTTGCCTTTGACTGTTCCTAACATTATTGTTTTTTCTAGTGACTCTTGTCTTCTCATAATGTGACCAAAGTCTCAGTTTAGTAGTTTGTGCTTCTAGGGTGAGCTCAGGCTGGATTTGATCTAGAACCCACTGATTTGTCTTACGATATCCATAAATCTCCCCCAACACCATTTTTCAAAGGAATCTACTTTCTTCCTGTCAGCTTTTGTCATTGTCCAGCTTTCACACCCGTACATAATAATGGGGAATACTATAGCATGCATTTTCTTGATCTTGGTCACCACCGATACATCCTTACACTTAAGAATCTTTTCTAGACACTTCATGGCTGACCTTCCCAGACTCAGTATCCTTCCGATTTCTTGGCTGCTGTCTCACTCAGTATGTTCCCAGGTTGGCTCACATATGTGCTCTGGAGCTCCATCCTTCCTAGTTGCAGGAGGGCCTGATTCAGATAGAGACCCTGGCAAGCTATGAGAGGGGTCCTGAGCTTCACCCCCTTGCACCATTTTCCTATCCTGAAGCAGGTTCAGGAAGTTGCTGTTTCCCCTGTTTGCGGTTGCATGTGAAATGATCTCGACATGTCAGCTAAGGTTGTCAACCTCCAGGTACTAGCTGGAGATCACCTGCTATTACACCTGATCTCCAGCCGATAGAGATCAGTTCACCTGGAGAAAATGGCCGCTTTGGCAATTGGACTCTATGGCATTGAAGTCCCTCCCCTCCCCAAACCCCACCCTCCTCAGGTTTCACCCCAAAAAACCTCCCGCCGGTGGTGAAAAAGCAACCCTAACGTCAGCTACTGCAGAAGGTGTGTCTGTGTGTGTGTGTGCATGCCATCAAGTCACAGCTGACTTACGGTGACCCGTAGGGTTTTCAAGGCAAGATACTTTCAGAGGTGGCTTTCTATCGCCTGCCTACATGTCACGACCCTGGTAGTCCTTGGAGGTCACCCATCAAAATTCTAACCAGGACCGACCTTGCTGAGCTTCTGACAAGATCGGGCTAGCCGGGGCCATCTAGGTCAGGGCACTGCAGAAAGACAAACAGCAAACTGTGGGCTTCCCTTCAGCATCTGAGAGCCAAACTACACGTTACCTTTTTAACGGGTTTTCACGGGTATTCACACATTTCCATGTGTTTCCTGTGCCTCCCCCCACAGGCAGTTTTCTCTCTCGAACACCACACTTGGGGAGTTATTTCACCAATGTTGCTGCTCTACATGAATTATCTCTGCATGCTGAGCAGCAAAATAAGTGAAATAACTCCCCCTCCACTGTTTTTGCGCAAGAAACTTGCTTGGGGGCGAGGCAGGGGTCCTTCTTCCCTCTGCTGCATTGTTCCAAACCCTTTTGAGGTCTCCTTTTTTATAAGCAGTTCTGCACAGCTGCTGTGTGGCTACGGGAAACACATGAAAACGTGCGAACGAAAGGTAAAGTGGCTTTGACTGGCATTTTTTTTTTTTTTTGAAACAGGATGCAGATTAACTATATGGATCAGAGATCTGATTCAGCAGGGACATATCCTCCCAAAATCTGCCCATCACCCTTTTAAATTCTCATGAGTGGTCTTCACCTAGGAATGCTAGCCTCCAGGAAGGGTTTGGGTATCTCCCAGAATTACAACTGATCTCCAGATTGCAGAGATCAGTTCCCCTGGATAAAATGGCTGCTTTGGAAGGTGGACTCTATGGCATTATACCCTACTGAAATCCCTCCTCTCCCAAAACCCCACCCTCCCCAGGCTCCATCCCCATATTTTCAGGAATTTCGCAAGCTGGAGTTGGCAACCCTACCCACCAGTGAGCTCCACAACTCAACGGCACATTGTATGAAGTAGTACTTAAGGTGTTTATTTTGGCTGTTGTAGAAGAGATTATTTGTACGTTAGGTGATCTGCTGTCAAGGAGATAGTTAAGAACATAAGAACATAACAAAGGCGCTGCTAGATCAGACCAAGGCCCATCAAGTCCAGCAGTCTGTTCACATAGGGGCCAACCAGGGGCCTCTAGGAAGCCCGCAAACAAGACGACTGCAGCAGCACCATCCTGCCTGTGTTCCACCGCACCCAAAATAATAGGCATGCTCCTGTGATACTAGAGAGAATAGGTATGCAGCATGACTAGTATCCATTTTAACTAATAGCCATGAATACCCCTTTCCTCCATGAATATGCCTACTCCCCTCTTAAAGCCTTCCAAGTTGGCAGCCATCACCACATCCTGGGGCAGGGAGTTCCACAATTTAACTATGCGTTGTGTGAAAAAATACTTCCTTTCATTTGTTTTGAATCTGTCACCCTCCAGCTTCAACAGATGACCTCGCATTCTAGTATTATGGGAGAGGGAGAAAAACCTCTCCCTGTCCACTCTCTCCAAACCATGCATAATTTTATAGACCTCTATCATGTCACCCCTTAGCCGCCTTCTTTCCAAGCTAAACAGCCCTAAGTGTCTTAACCGCTCCCCATAGGACAGTTGCTCTAGTCCCCTAATCATTTTGGTTGCTCTTTTCTGCATATAGTTGTGTATAAACTCTTTGCCTTATTGAAGCAAACAGTTGTATGGTCCAAGAATGCAAATGTTACTATGAGGATTGCACTGAATGTTTAAATCAGGGCCCCCCAACCTTTCTGAGCCTGTGGGCACCTTTGGAATTTTGACACAGCTTGGCGGCCGCAGCTACAAAATGGCTGCTGCAACTTACCTTCAGTCACACAGTGAAGATCCTTGTGCAGTGGTGGCCAAAGCAATTTTTTTTAAAAACTGCAGAGTCAATCAAATCTCCAGTGGCTAATCAGAAGCCCTGCTGGGCAAATGCTCCACCTGGCTCTGCCCACTTTCTAAAAACACTTGGTGGGCACCAGGAAAGGTGTCAACGGGTGCCACAGTGCCCACAGGTACCATGTTGGGTACCCCTGGTTTAAATACACAGTAAAATACACACACAGAGAACTAATGGTGCATTGCTGATGAGATATTTTATTGCCATTGCAGCATGTTGCTTAAGCAATTAATTAATGCTAATCACCTATTTTGCAGAGGAAGTGACGCGGCCTTCTGAAAACGCCCCCCTGGTGAGTTTCCTTTTGCTCAAAGCTTTGTTACCTGGTGTCCGTCTGCAGTAAGTTCGTCAGGTCCCCCTTCACCACTGGCGGGAGGTTTCGGGGGTGGAATCTGAGGAGGGTGTGGTTTGGGGAGGGTAGGGGACTTCAATGCCATAGAGTCCAATTGCCACAGCAGCCATTTTCTCCTGGTGAACTGATCTCTATCAGATGGAGATCAGTTGTAATAGCAGGAGATCTCCAGCTAGTACCTGGAGGTTGGTAACCCTAGTCTGCAGCATTAGGAAGCAGGAGAGTTGGACTTTAGTCACCACCAGAGACTAGTAAAAGCAAGTTTGACTGCACCATTGTTTTTGGGAGCCTCTGTATGACATAATGTGTTTGCCCCTGCTTTGCTGAGATCTTTCTCAAACTTGGTTTGGTACAAACAGGAGTCTGGTGAGACCCTGAAGACAAACAATGTTTTATTCCAGCATACGTTTTCATGGGAACCAATGCTGGAATAAAATCTTGTTTGTCTTCAAGGTGCCACCAGTCTCCTGTTTAATGTTGGTGTTGCTACCTGCTTGGGAATGACTATCAAGTACAGGAAGAATGATATTTTTAATTGCTCCTCCACAGAGAAAGCTGCCTGCATGTAAAGTAAACTCCCCCACCAGAGAGATGACGATACAAAACCATTTGTCCTTATGCACTACATTTTTATTTGCAGTGAGCTTTTAAAATATGGGATAGGAATCACAGCAAGGTCCATCCATCTAACAGTCTATCTCCAGGAACATCTGGTCAGATACTCAGAAGGAGAGCACAAAGGAGACTATCTTCCCCTGTCCATTTGTCTGTAATACCTTGTGCTCTGCAATATGCTGCTTCTATAACTGGAAACTACATTGAACTACCTTGGTGGTGGTGGAAAGTGGCATCAAGTCACACCTCACTTATGGTGGAGTTTTCAAGGCGAGAGACGTTCAGAGGTAGTTTGCCATTGCCTGCCTCCATGTCACAACCCTGGTATTCCTTGGAGGTCTCCCATCCAAATAATAACCAGGGCGGACCCTGCTTAGCTTCTGAGATCTGATGAGTAGGGCTGTTGAATTAAAAAAAAATCGGTATAGTTCGGATTCGGCTGAATTCGGCCCGTTTAGATTCGGGATATGCCGAAGTCCGAACTCCCCCACTTCAGGTCTGTGTAATTCTGCGGGAATTCAAAGTTCGGGAAAAAATTCGGCCGAATAAAGCCATTAAAAACACAACCGCGCTTTTCCGTGACTCTGGGGGGGCATTTTTGGGGGTAGAGGTCCCAACTTTCAGAGGAGCTTCAAAGGACCCTTCTTGCCAGACCCCCCCAAGTTTTGTAAAGATTGGGTCAGGAGGGGCTGAGATATGGGCCCCGAAAGGGGTCCCCCCCACCCTTAATGTGCATCTCTGAGCAGAGCTTGCCGCCCAGGCACAAAGCTCCCAGCCCCGACAAACAGCTGATGAGAGCAAGGGCGGGGCAGGTGCTAAGAACTTTGCAAAGCAACACAACTGCAAAGCAACACCTTTGCAAACATGCAAAGGGTGGGGCAGGTGTGAAGAATTTTGCAATACAATACAACTGCAAAGCAACACAAGCACGCAATGCAACACCTTTGCAACAGTGCAAAGCAACACCTGACACCTGGGAGTTTGCAAACCATGGACAGGGACAGAGGCAGCTAGCTATGCATAATGAGCAGGAGGGGGTGGAATTTCTTCTTTTGCATTGGACTTGGGACCAGGCAGATACATTCTTTAAGTCACCATTTGAAAACCAATTTTGAGCAAGCATCAAAATAACCTAACTGATCTTATGAATGAGGGAAAACCTGAAGACATAAAAATGAAGCCCCCCCTCAAACCAGGGAGAGAGAGAGACTGGAGGGGAACACACCCCCCAGGCAGAACCGGCAAAAGCCCCCTTTGGCTTCCCCCCCACCCACAGAAACTGCTCCCTCCCCACACATACAGACTCTGCTTTCCCCCCACACACACACACACAGAAAAGAAAGATTATAGATTAAAGCCCCCAAAGGGGTCTTACTGTGGCTGTCTTCTGTTCCATCAGGAGGGGCTGGGAGGCTGGGTAATCCAATATGATTCCATTTGTATCCAATATGAGATCCATATGTATGCATCTCTCGAGGGTGATCCATTCATCCCAATTGGGAAAAGGGGAAAGCCCATATCTCGGGGGCCCCTGACCCAATGTTTACAAAACTTGGGTGGTCTCTTAAGAAGCCTTGTCTGAAGCTCCGCTGAAAGTTTGGAGTCGGCACACCCAAAAATGCACCCCCTGCAGCCACGGAAAGAGAAAAGGGGGGAGCCGATATTTCTGCCCCCACTGAACCCATCTTTACAAAACTTGGGTGGTCTTTTAAGAAGGATTGTCTGAAGCTATGATAAAAGTTTGGGGGCTGCACCCCCAAAAAAGCGCCCCCTGCAGCCACGGAAATGGAAAGGGGGGAGAGGAAAAAGGGGTGGAGCCCATATCTCGGGGCACCCTGACCCAATGTTTACAAAACTTGGGGGGTCTCTTAAGAAGCCTTGTCTGATGCTCCGCTGAAAGTTTGGGGTCGGCACACCCAAAAATGCGCCCCCTGCAGCCATGGAAAGAAAAAAGGGGGGAGCCCATATCTCGGGACCCCCTGACCCAATGTTTACAAAACTTGGGTGGTCTCTTAAGAAGGCTTGTCTGAATATCCCCTGAAAGTTTGGGGTCTGTACCCTAAAAAATGCGCCCCCTGCAGCCACGGAAAGGAGCGAATGTGCACAAGCACCCCCGCACACACACACACACGAGGATTTCCCACCCACCCCTCTCTCTCTCTCTCTCCTCTCTCTCTCTCCTCTCTCTCTCCTCTCTCTCTCCCCCCTTCCCTCCCTCCCTCCCTCCCTCCCTCCCCCCCCCCGGCCGGGCCGCATATCAGCTGATTCCTCCAGTATTCAATCCTGACTGATTGGCCAGAAGAAGACCCAGCTTGGCCACCGATTGGCCGGGGGAGGAGAATGCTGCTTACTGAGGGTTATGCTGCTTACTGATGGCCCCGAATTGGCCGGATTTATTCGTGAACTCCCGAACTCGTTGAATTCGGCTCCCCGGTTGCCCCCCCAGTTTTGAGTTCGGTTCGTCCCGAACTAAAAACAGCCGAATCAAGGGAAATTCAGCTGATTTTCAGTTCGGGCCGAACCGAATCAACAGCCCTACTGATGAGATCAGAGATACCCTGGGGCTATCCAGGTCAGGGCTGAACAACCTTGGCTAATAGATATTGACAAGCCGGGAGCAGCAAGACTTGTAGGGTGGGGATCCCTTCTTCCACTTACTCTTCTGCTGTGGCTTGGGCTCCCACTCCTTCTCCCTAGGAAGGGGGACTCTTTTTTGGGCCAGTCACTCTCTCGCAGCCCCACCTACCTCACAGGGTGTCTGTTGTGGGGAAGGGAAGGCGATTGTAAGCTGGTTTGATTCTCCCTTAAGTGGTAGAGAAAGTCGGCATAAAAAAACCAACTCTTCTTCTCTTATGCAACCCTCACTCTGCCTTCCTGCTGCTCTGCCTGCCTGCTTGCCATTTCCCCAGTCTGTCTCTCCCCCTGTCTCTCTGCTCATCTTTCTGTCACTCTGCGGGAAGTAGCATCAGGAAGGGGATGGTGGCAGCAGCTCATTAACCTTTTCTTCTGCCCAACCATGACACAGTTGCCTTGGTGGCATGGGGGCAGCAGCTGTTCCTGCTCCTCCACCTGCCCACAAACCTGCAGAGGAGAGGTGGTGGTAGCGGGGCTGGTGTTGTCGATGGGTAACTGTACCCGAACAGGGACTCCAGCTATGTCACGATGCAAGGGCTCGGCCAACTCCCTCTCTTGTCCCTGCCACCATTAAGTATTCCTCTGTTGAAATTTAACACCCCCTCCTTTTTGAATGTTATCAGATTTTCCTGCAAATCTGGGGGATTCCCTCAAGTTTGTAGAAAAATCTCCCTTCTCTCTATATGACCCCAATCTGTGGATTTAAATATCCACAAATGGCACCATGTTGAGTATTAGATATATTGATAGATCTTTTTTTCCATTTCCGTGTCTAATCCTTTGTAAGAAATTCCACATGAACATGTGAAGTTGCCTTAGACTGAGTCAGACTATCTGAGTAATACCTATCAAGGTTAGTATTACCAATTCTGACTGGCAGACACACTCCAGGGCATCTCAGATAGAGGTCTTTCACATCACCTACAACCCGATCCTAAACTGGAGATGCTGGGGATTGAACCTGGGACCCTCTACTTGCCAAGCAGCTGCTCTTCCACTGAGCCATGGTCCCTCCCCAAAATTCCTTTTATAAACAATTCACATAATATTGTTGAAGGCTTTCACGGTCAGAGTTCATTGGTTCTCGTAGGTTATCCGGGCTGTGTAACCGTGGTCATGGTATTTTCTTTCCTGACGTTTCGCCAGCAGCTGTGGCCGGCATCTTCAGAGGAGTATTACTCCTCTGAAGATGCCGGCCACAGCTGCTGGTGAAACGTCAGGAAAGAAAATACCAAGACCACAGTTACACAGCCCGGATAACCTACGAGAACCAATTCACATAATTCTTGTGAGCCTCCATGAAGATCTTCCTCTCTTGTTTTGTTTGAAGGAAGAAGAACCCCCTGCAGTGAACATTTTCACTGTGGATTACGGGATCCTGGAATTCCCGGCCAAACCCCCACCCAAGCGCCCTCCAGAGGAGAAGACTGAATATGCCACCATTGTGTTCCCCGCCTGCAAGAAGCCACCAAATCACCAGTACTGCATGAGCAGAGCACAGCTGCACTGAAGCGCTAGAGGAAAGAGGCTCCCTTTGCCAACTTCTTTGCTTGGAAATCTTGGGACAGAATGACTGAGGCCTGGCGATGGTGCCAGTGATTCATTTGCAAAATGAGAAGTGATGGACAACCCCCTGCTTCTGAATTGGAAGTCTGGCCTCTCAGTCACAGAAGAGCAGAGGCTGGCTGTGGCGAGAGGAGAACAGTACTGTGCTCGCACAGAGGCACATCTTTCTTTTTTTAAGATCTTCTAGCACTGTGAACCCTCACGGGGAAAGCTGCCTCATTCTATACTTGGGTGGTCCTTCTAGGCCAACACCATCTATTCTGACTGATGGTGGACCTCCAATATCTTCTGTAGGCTTTCCTCTCCTTCTTTGCATGCTAACGTGGGCGTTTATGACCAATGGGCTCAAACAATTTTTGGTTCAAATGAAGCCATCTGTTAGAGGCATATTATAATTTATCAGTACAGATTCTGGGAGTATTTTAGTTCATTTCACTTGCAGATTTCAGATGGATGCAATCCATTTCTGCAAGTCTGGGCACTTACCCTAGAAAATTATCTGCAAAACTGGTACAACGTACCTCAGTCTACCTTCCAATGGACTGGGGCAGGGAGAAGTTTCCACCTGGTGCTACAGTCTCTGGGCACTCAATTCAAGGTGCTGTGGATTACGTAGCAAGCCCTGTAGGGTCACCTGAGAGCAGGCCTGGGCAAAAGGCACGTCACCCTTCTCTGGCAGAGCATCAGTCCATTTCTGGTGGACCACCTGGATTCTGGAAATAAAATGCTGGATTAGGTGGACTCCGGTCCATGCCAACAAGGCACTCAGTGCATGCTTAATAATAAACAATTAAGTGCCTTTGAGTTGCAACCAATTTATGGCAATCCCATGAAGCTGCACTTCCTGGGGGCATAGGGTCGCTACAGGTCAGAGGCAATGTGAAGCCACTTAACACACGCACAGTTAGGCTGCTAGGGTGACCACTTAAAACATAATTTTTGAGAGTACATTTTTGTTTTGTAAATATCAACTAATCTGTGGACCATGTGGATTCTAATTTTTTTTTTAAAGGACCAGGCCGTGCAAGGCTAACACTTGCCCATCCTTGCCCCAGGAGGTACTGGTTTCCCAAATCCCCCTTCTCCTCTCTTGAAATCTGGCATCTGTGTTGCCCCCAAAGGGATGCTTGAGAAGGCCTGGAACAGTGGCGGTCTTTCTTGCTTTTTGCACCCCAGTTCTGGACTGGGACTCCCACTTGAAAGATGCTCCAGAAAACCTGTCTATTGTGACAGTTATTTAAAAGAAGTGAAAAAGGGGCTTTGTGGTGTTTTGGGGGACTACTGGAAGCTGTTCTGATTGCAGCAGGATATTATTTCTTGGGAGAGGGAGCATATTTTATTATGAATATACTGTATTATATGGAAGTTTTAATTCAGTGTTCATGCACCTTTCTGTGTATGCATCTAAAAGTACTTTATTTTGGTTATCAGAGGTGCTATTTGTTTCTGCGAGGAACAGTAATTTATTGTTAGGGTAACATAAAAACAAAAATAAAGCCAAGTGAACAAAGGGTGGGCTGTGTCAACTTTTGTGTCGAACCAGCAAGGTAGAGGCTTTCTATCACCCTTGTTCTGGCTTTCCCATAAACAGCAACACACACAAGTCAGGTTTTCCTATTTTGCTGCCACTACGACTGAGAACCAAAGAAGTGCTGTGTGTGCGGTCTGGAGTCCGTGCTATGCTATCACACTTGCAACAAATGCTTCCTGATGCAGCTCTGAGTTGTTAAAAGTGCAACAAAATGTCAGCACCTTGGGTGCACACTGTGTACATGTGTTGTGGAAGTGCCCTAGCCTTTCACAAGAGCCAGTTCCTAGCAACTTAATACTAGAACACGGGGTAATCTGCTAAAGCTGGAGGGTGAGATTCAAAACCGATAAAAGGAAGTATTTCTTCACACAATGCATAGTTAAATTGGGGAACTCCCTGCCCCAGGATGTGGTGATGACTGCCAACTTCGAAGGCTTGAAGAGGGGAGTGGACATGTTCATGGAAGAAAGGGGTATTCATGGCTACTAGTCAAAATGGATACTAGTCATGATGCATATATATTCTCTCCGGGATCAGAGAAGCATGCCAAATATATTAGGTGCTATGGAACACAGGCAGGATATTGCTGCTGCAGTTGTCTTGTTTATGGAGGCACCTAGTTGGCCATTGTGTGAACAGACTGCTGGGCTTGATGGGCCTTGGTCTGATCCAGCATGGCTTTTCTTCTTAACTTCTTGAAGATGGAGAGAGACAGATGTGGGGGGAGGCAATGTACCAGAGATGCATTGCCTCCCTCTTCCTAGGGTGAGGCCTGGACATCTCCCAGAATTACAACTGACAACTTTGGAGTGCGGGCCCTATTGTATTATATCCCTGCTGAGGTCCCTCCCCTCCCCAAACCCTCCCCTCCCCAGGCTCCACCCCCAAATCTCAATGAATTTCCCAATATAAAGGTGGCAACACTTTCCAGAAGCCACTTCTTGGGGGGTAGGGGTTGCCAGGTCCCCCAGGCCACCGGTGGAGGATGGGGAAAAGGATCGCCAGATCCAGGCCGGGAAACTCCTGGCAATTTGGGAATGGAGCCTGTGGAGGACAGGGACCTCAGTGGGGTACCTGCTCAAGGAGGGTACCTCCTCCTTGGGCATGCTACCATGGATAGAGTTGCCAACCTCCATGTGGTGGCTGGAGATCTCCTGGGATTACAACTGATCTCCAGGCAACAGAGATCAGCTCACCTGGAGAAAATGGCAGCTTTGGAAGGTGGACTCTATGGCATTATACTCTGCTGAGGTTCAGACTGCAGGGTCAGGTGCTGAGTGTCAGACTCCCATCAGTTGGGGGCTGGATTCGGAGAGAGTTTTCCAGAATGCCTGTGACCTAGAGTTGCCAGATACCCGCTGCCCACCAGTGAAGGATGGGGGGGGGGGGATAGGGTTGCTAGATCCAGGTTGGGAAACTCCTGTAAAGTTGGGAATTTAGCCCGAGGAGAGGAGGGACCTCAGTGAGGTACAATGCCATAGAATCCACCTTCCAAAGCATCCATTTTCTCCAGGGGAGCTGATCTCTATAGTCTGGAGATGAGCTGTAATTCCAGGGGATCCCCAGGTCCCACCTGGAGGCTGGCCTCCTTACTACCACTTGATTCAGACAGCTGGTATGCACACATCCCTACTGTGAGCAATGCCCCAGCAATGGGGATGGGAGGGTATTCATCCACCCTGGTTCCCTCTACCTCCCTGGTCTCTACCTGCCCTCTGGCTTTGAGGACAATACCTGATCTCCTTCCTCCTTGGCAGAGCCTTATAAAGGAGTACCTGGGGCGGGATTTCCCCTGGGCTCCCACCAAAGCCCCTTCAGTGACTGGACTCCCTGCCAATGGGCTGTCATCCTCCCCCATCCACCTTCTCCAGCCTGCCATTTCCCCTCCTAGTCTTTAAAAACCTCTCCTAGCTGCGCTCCTCCTCAGAACTAAAGCTCATAGGGTTGCCAGCTCTAGGTTGGGAAATACCTGGAAATTTTGAGGATGGAATCTAGGAAGGGTGGGGTTTGAGGTAGGGAGGGACCTCAGCAGGATACAATGCCATGGAGTCCCCCCTCCAAAGCAGCTATTTCTGCCAGGGGAACTTCTCTCAGTAGCCTGGAGACCAGTTGTAATTCTGGAAGATCTCCAGCCACCACCTGGAGGACGGCAACCCTATTTCCCCAGACTGTTTTTGGCCTGTTGCCCTTTCTTCTCCCAGTTTCCTGTCACCACTCAGCTGCTCTCTGCTGGTGTTGCTTCACCTTCCCTCCCGTTTTCATTTGATGGAGGCCAAGGACTGTTGCCCGAGGCCCCCACTACATGGATGGGGCCAGCCGGTGTGCCCCCTTGGTTCCCCCCACGCTGAGCTACTTCAGACAGTTGAACTGGGGAACAAATCAGCTGAGATGATGATACCAGCAAAGTAGATGTCGCTAAATCAAGGGGAGCTTTGTAAGATCCAAGCAACGAACGATTATCTGAAAGACATTAAAATGGACTTCTGCCAGATCCTGTGCTTGACCCAGTGCACTAGATTAACCCCCTGACCACCTGCTGCAGAGCAAACAGGGAGACATGTGGATTTCTCCAGGGTATGGTACAAGACTGGGAGCAGTCTGGGTATTCTGCACACCTGCAATCAGGTAACGAGAGGGGAAACTGATGCAGGGGACAGAATACCGTATCCTGAGCCTCTTTTTAATTTATTTAAAACAAGTTTCCAGTCCTCTTGGCTCCAAAAATAAGCTCGAAAACACACAAACTGTGTGTAGGCAGAAAGGGGGCTTATAGAAGCCAAGGGCTTCTTCAACTCCATGCTGATTTATGGTGACCCCCACAGGGTTTTCAAGGCAAGAGTCGTTTGGAGATGGTTTGCCATTGCCTGCCTCTTCAGCAAGCTCCAATGTTCAGACAGTAAACAAACTCCATGAGTTGAAGAAACAGACAGATCCACACAAATAGATATATGCACATTCACTTAACACGAACTGGTTTTTTTCTTCAGCCCACCATATCTTTATTTCATGCTAGTTTCTAGTCCTCATGCCTTTTGCAATATGCTGAGGCAGCTGAATAACCCGGCATGTTGGGGATGCCAAGGAAATTGGGGGGGGGGGAGTTGACCTGTTACTCTGAACCATGAAGCTGCCTTATACTGAATCAGACCCTTGGGTCCATCAAAGTCAGTATTGTCTACTCAGACCAGCAGCAGTTCTCCAGGGTCTCAGGCAGAGGTCTTTCACATCACCTCCTTGCCTAGTCCCTTTATCTGCAGATACCGGGGATTGAACCTGGGACCTTCTGCATGCCAAGCAGATGCTCTACCACTGAGCTACAGCCCTTCCCCTTCTCACCTGCACATGCAAACAAGTCCAGAGCAGGGCCGTCTTAACAGCATTATAGGCCCCCGGGGTAAAGCAGTGCACTGAGGCCCCTACCTACACAACCACTCATAGGAATAAAAATGGTCGATAAAATTAAAGCTATATCTATTGGTGCTTCCATAATGAACAAGTCCTTTCTTACATTATGCTTCAGTATTTATTCTTAATCCAAACCCAAATTAACATTAACATTGTTCATTATCTTTAGTAAAACACTTGCTAAATATGCATTTTCCAATAACAAATATTTATAGTTTAGTATAGTATTTATTTATTCATTGACAGCAAGTCCCAACATACATAGATTAGCATGGGGCCCCTATGGTCGTGGGGCCCCCAGGCAACTGCCCAGCGTGCCCATGCGTTAAGATGGCCCTGATCCAGAGGTCTGTGTGGGCAGACTCCAACACTGGCGCTAGGTCAGCACTGAGCATGCCTCGCTAAGCCTTGCTCTGACTAACATAACACATCTGAGGCGCCGGTGGTTGGAAGCGGTTGTGCTGTTACACCACAGGAAGCGCTGGCTCCATTTCCTCCGCTGGTGCAAGCTGGCCTCTGTGGTGTCCTACAGCCGTGTGGGCTGCCTTCGTCTCACACGGGGTCCCGTTGGCGGAAGGGGGGGGGATCGATTACCATTGGGATAGGGACAGGGAAAACGGCTGCCGTGTGGGCAGAACCCATGCGCTTTCAATTTACAAAGCAAGCGTACATCAAGACACAGGATTTTTTAGCAGCCCAGACATGGTGTTAAGCTAGCCAGAAAAACCCTGTCCTGAACCCAAGAAGGCTGACTACTCAAATCCTAAATGAAAGGAAAGTCACACTTCATTTCTTACCCCAAGTGGGAAGCCGTTTTTCTACCCTACCCTACGTGGGAGATCCGACATTTGGAGCTTTTACCCTATATGGGAATGCTTAAATATGACAAGATAGAAGAGGTCTTTGAAAGACTGAGGAAGAGTCTCTTTTGGAGCTCGAAATGATCGTCTCATCGTTGCCAACTCCTCTTCGCCTTTTTTAACTCATCACAATTGGAGACTGACTTTCTTCAAAAATACTCACATGAGACTTTGAATTTCGACCTTTGCCAATTTTTGCAATTTTTGAAACATCATCCTCTTTGTGTAGTCACTTTGTATGTGTATTGTAATATTATTATTATATAAATACTGTTTTCACTTTTGCATATATTGTTGCTCCTGTACTGAATACCTGGAGGTTGGCAACCCTAGCCATAGGTGATGTTAAATACCATTGCCTGAGACCCTGGAGAGCTGCTGCCAGCTTGAGTAGACAAGATTGCCCCTGATGTACCGATGGTCTGATTTAGCACAAGGCAGCTTCATGTATGTTCACATGCACACTAAACAGGCAAACCAGTCACTGATTCTTAGCAGGTGTCTGTGGAGCCTCAATTCTTGCTTCTATTGGGGATGAATGGAGCTGGAAGGTTTCTTTTTCCCCAGACCCTCCCACAGGCAGCCAAGCCCTGAACTGTAAGAAAGGGTGTGGCAGATCCAAGGTCTTGTGAAGAACAGGAAGAACTTTTATATATATATATGCAAACAGGGCACGGTTGCTCTTTGGTTTCATGTTTCACCAGCTTTTAATTCTGACCCTTGGGAGCGTAGAACAGATTCAAGCAAAGAGGCACCAGCAGTGAATCAACCCAAGGAAAGAAGTCAGCCAGGCAATCTCCAGTCTGGGTGTCCCCATACTTTTCCTAGCAGAGACAACTGCAGCGGCATTTCCGAAAGCAGCCATGTATAGAAGAGGGGGATGTAACAATTTGCAGAGTTGGAAGGAAAGGTTTGTTGAGCTGATGAAGGATCATAAACCACAGGATAAGTGGACTTTGGATTTATTTGAAGACCTCAGTGCCAGGCATTTACAGTCTGGGTGGTACACGTATGATCAGAAGCAGCTTTTTGCCAGGTAAGTTGTCCAGTGGCTCAAGACAGGAAAATATCCTTGGCTGCAAAGCCCCAGTGGTGCTTAGTATCACTATCTTAGTGACAGAACCCATGCCTTTCAGCCCCAGGATGAATCCCCAGCAGGGATGCTAATTTTGGCTTGAGAAAATCCTGGCGATTTTTTTGGGGGGGGGGGAGATCTGGGGAGGGCAGAGTTTGGGGAGGGAGCTCACCCGGTATGTAAAGTTGCCTATCCTGGGTTGAGAAGTACCTGGAGGTTATGGGGTGGAGCCTGGGGAGGACGAGGTTTTGGGAGGGGAAGGACTTCCGCAGGGTATAATGCTATAGGGACACCTTCCAATGCAGCCATTTTCTGCAGGGGACTGATCTTAGTCGCCTGGAGATCAATGGTAATAGCAGGAGATCTCCAGGTGGTACCTGGAGGTTGGCAACCCTACAGGTATGTGATTCCATTAAAATCCATCCACGGAAGCTGCCACTTCTTCCAGGGGAACTGATCTCTCTGCAGTCTGGAAATCGGTTGTAATTCCAGGAGAACTCCAGACTCCATCTGGAGGTTGGCAAACCTAATCCCTAATCCTAATCCCCAGTATGTTCAGCTATGGGGAGCGGTAAACTCTTGTTTCTCAGGTCTTTCAGAACTGCACTTGTGATCCGGGAAGCTATAAACAGTAGGTGAAAGATGAGCCTAAACCAGTGATAACCTCCTTGCAGTATGAAGTACGGATAGGGCTGCCAGTCCCCTCTTTACCACTGGTGGAAGGTTTTTGGGGTGGAGATCAGTTGTAATAGCAGTACATCTCCAGCTAGTACCTGGAGGTTGGCAACCCTAAGTACAGATCTATCCCCTTAGTTATGTTATGTAGTTACAAACTGTCAGAGCAGAAGAAAAAGGAGGAAAATATCCAACAGTGCTACACCTGATTTAGAAAGTCACCCAGTGCGTTTCAAGTTTTCTACTCCTACCCCAGTGGGATTACAACCTCAAAATATTGTAAAGAGCTGGGGAACAATCTGCCCCTCAAATAGGGTTACCCAGTCACCCATGGCCACTGGAAGGGGATGGAGGGTAGGGTTGCCAGCTCCAGACTGGGAAACTCCTGGAGATTTGGGGGATGGAGCCTGCAGAGGGCGTGGTCTGGGGAGGGACCTCAGTGGGGTACAATTCCATGGAGTCCACCCTCCAAAGCATCCATTTTCTCCAGGGGAATGGATCTCTGTAGTCTGGAGATGATGAACTGTTATTCCTGGGGAACCCAAGGTCCCACCTGGAGGCGGGCATCTCTTCCCATAAAGGAAATGTTAATTCCCCTTAATGGCTGTGCCCCTAGGGTTGCCAACCTCCTGGTGGGACCTGGAGATCTCTCAGAATTACAACTGGTTTCCAGACAACAGAAATAAATTCCCCTGAAAAAAAATGGCAGCTTTGGAGGGTGGACTCTATGGCATTATACCCTGCTGAATTCCCTTGCCAGGCTCCACAATCCCTAAATCTGTAGGAATTTCCCATCCTGGAGTTGGCAACCCGACAAGTCAAAGATTGTTACTGACAGTTTTCAGTAAACAGGTTTCCAATAAGCAACACTAGGAGTGAAACAAAATTCAAAGTTTATTTGGCACTTATAGGGTTGCCAACCTCTAGGTAGTAGCTGGAGATCTCCTGCTATTACAACTGATCTGCAGCCGATAGAGATCAGTAGACCTGGAGAAAATGGCCGCTTTAGCAATTGGGCTCTATGGCATTGAAGTCCCTCCCCAAACCACGCCCTCTTCAGGCTCCTCAACAAAACTCTCCTTCTGGTGATGAAGAGGGACCTGGCAACCCTATTAATTACACTTCATATAAGGTATTCATTGCATAACAGTACATCACTGGTCACATTCATGTTGACATCACATTACATCATTTTGAATACACTACACATGATTACTAGGGTTGCCAGGTCCCTCTTCTCAATAGGCGGGAGATTTTGGGGGCGGAGCCTGAGGAGGGCGGGGTTTGGGGAGGGGAGGGACTTCAATGCCATAGAGTTCAATGGCCAAAGCGGCCATTTTTCTCCAGGTGATCTGACCTCTTTTGGCTGGAGATCAGTTGAATTAGCAGGAGATCTCCTGCTACTACCTGGCAGTTGGCAACCCTAATGCTTACTGAGATTGCCATCCCATAATAGTCACTGGGGATGCTCATTATAATACTACTCTCCACCCTGTGGGTATGATTTTTAGTATTATAATCAGTCCTTTGGGGTAACCTTTCCCTGGAATGTGGCCATTTGGCCTGGGTATCAGTTAAGGATATTTATTTTATCCTGTTTATCTGAACTTTATTGCCTGGCCGGAAATCAGCACATCTTATCACTCTGGTATCACAACTCATAGACCCTCAGACATCAGTTCCCACTCTTAGATCTGCTTGTTCTCTTACATTCCAAACGACAATAAATTCTGATTACATCCCCAACAAACAATATGTTCCCAGACCCATGTACCACCAATGACGGCTGTGGTTTTTGGTGAACGTATAGGTTTGACCGTGGAAATGCTTTGGCCTATCTATCCTCTTCAAGATGACAGTGAAGAGAGGGCTGAAGCAACCTGGTGGGCAACGGGATCTCTGACTCTGATCTGGGGTAGTGAATGAGCTGCCCTATAAGTGTTGCTAATTTTTATTTATATCCCGCGTTTCTCCCTGATCAGGGACTCAGAGGGGCTTTTCACATTGCTCCCCCTTCCTCCATTTAATCCTCACAATAATAACTCTGTGAGGTAGGTTAGGCTGAGGGATTGTGACGTGCCCAAGTTCACCTGGCAGGCTTCCAAGGTCCAGCGAGGGATTCAGACCCAGTTATCCCATGTCCTAGACCGACATTATAACCACTACTCCATGCTTCTGTGCCTTCATCTGACCTCTCCCCGTGCATTTGTAAATAAAGCAAATATTATAAAAAGGTTAGAAGGCTCCAGTGCACCATCTTTCGTACAAAGGGTACCCCCTCAGACTTTCCGGAGAAGTGGATTGAGTGTAACAATATATTAGGGTTGCCAGCTCCAGGTTGGGAAATACCTGGAGATTTTGGGGGTGGAACCTGAGGAGGGTGGGTTTGGGGAGGGCTTCAATGTGGTGTCATGCCATAGCCCACCTTCCAAAGTGACCATTTTCTCCAGGGGAACTGATCTCTGCAATCAGTTGTAATAGAGATCTCAAGCCACCACCTGGAGGATGGCAACCCTACAATATACGTCTGCATTTTAAGATGAAGATTACTGTCATCCTCACTGCCGGATAGAGTATATGTCAACATGTCTTTCTTATTGTATTAAATTTTCTAGGATCTACTGCTGTAAAAATTAACCCCTTCAAAAGAAACAAGTTAATTTTTGGTTATTCTTTTCTTTGCCATTTGCTTCAGAGAAGGACTATCATATAAAATGCACAGGATAAAACCATTGTCTTTAGAGCTGTAGTTTTCTAGTCTGAAAGTGTCTCCACCTCTTGTAGCAAAGAGTTTATTCTTGAGAAAACTGTCAGGTGTCAACAGACCCTTATATGAACTATCATAAACTCTGTAACAAAAAAAGGGAATGGGTTCAGTTTATCTCTTTCTAGAGAAGAAAAGTATTCTAGTTACTTTTGCTTGTGCAATTTCTAACCAGTGATCGTAGTCCCCTAATTACTCCTGAGATACCCCCCAATGTGAGCATGAAAATAATGTTTGAAAAGAACAGTGAACAAGCAAATTATTGAAATAAACCGTAAAGCAGCCACAGAAAATCCTGAAAATAATTAAATTAGTGTGATAAAACTAAGTGCAAGGAAAATCTCTATGGTAGTCATACACATTAACTCATGAAGTTGCCTTATACTGAATCAGACCCTTGGTCCATCAAAGTCAGTATTGTCTACTCAGACCAGCAGCGGCTCTCCAGGGTATCAGGTAGAGAGGTTTTTCACATCACCTACTTGCCTAGTCCCTTTAACGGGAGATGCTGGGGATTGAACCTTGGACCTTCTGCACACCAAGCAGATGCTCTACCACTGAGCTACAGCCCTTCCCCAACCTCTGAAGGTGGGAAGACAGAATCTGAATGGACTTGCAGGGCTCTATGGCCCTTTCAGTATCCCAACCTCGAGGTCTTTAGGGCTTCAAAAGTAATAATCAGCTCTTTAAACTGTGCTCAGAAGAAGTGAATCAACAGTGACACTATTTAAAAACTACGTAAATCAGTCAAATGCAGTCCTAAATAAAACCATCTTCAGCTCCCTCCTGAAGATCGATAGTGAGGGGGCCAGGTGCACCTCCCAGGGGAGGTTGTTCCATAATCATGGGGCTGCCACCAAATCTTGTGTACCCACCTCTTAGATTGGTGGGACAGTCAGGAGTGCCTCTCCCTGTGATTATAGTGCACGGAACCTGGAGTTTTCTGCATGCTACACAGGCACTCTGCCACTGAGGCAGGGCCCTTCTTTACCTCAGTTTAAGAATATTTTCTTAAACGGTTTATATTGCAAAGTATTCCAACACCACGAGAGTGGTACGAGCTTGATTAAGAGACTGCAGTTATGGCAACCAGGGACTCACAACTGGACTTGCGGACTTCTCCGTGCTCAGAACTGCCCATGCCTAAACCCCCCCACTTCTTTTCTCCCAACAGGTTTGAGTGTTCCATTTGTTTGAGAGAGTGGAAATCTATCCAGGTGGTCATTCGCTTCCACATGCGCCTGGACAAGAGCAGGTGGGGTCAGAGCCAAGGCCAGGTGAAGGTGAGGATATTCAGCCAGAAATGTCGCCGATGTACGAAGGCCAAGTACGAGGAGCCTATCTTCAGTGAGGAGGCTGTTCAGAAACTCCTCCACAACTTGTCTCTGAAGATCCTGGAGAAATGCTATGGACAATCCCAAAAAAGCTTTTACTTCTTGAAACCTGATGTTGAGGAAAATGTGGAGGGTCCACATGACAGAGACAACTGTGAGGCATGTAAGGAGGGGATCTGCTTGGCAAGACTTGCTTCCACTGCTCAGCCTACACAGCAGGAGGAATATCAGAACATCTTTGGTTTTCTCCTTCTTGTGTTGTTGTTGATGTTTTTCTTTGCATTCTTTGCATTCTTCTTCCAAAAGAAGTAGAGGAAAATTTGGCATACAGAATTGTTGCTTCTTCTTTTTCCCAGCACCCTAACCAATGTCTTTCCCCACCCCAACCAATGTCTTGATACAAGCTTTTCCCTTAACAAAGATAATAATGAATTGCTTCAGTCCAGGCCTTGATATGTGAAGTTCCATGCAATTATGTCAGTTTTTATGGCCATCTATCCTTCAGACAATCCCTTTCCTGATCCTCCTGGGTACTTCAGACCCTGGTGGGCCACCAGAGTGGGGCATATCATCACTAGCCAACCTTACCTAGAGAAAAATTCCTTGCTGAACCCAATAAAGGTGATGAGTCAACAAATCAATATTGGCAAAACTCAATTGCCAATTTATCACTGAATACAGTTTTGGCAGGGAGGAATAGGGTTGCCAGCTCTGGGTTGGGAAATGCCTGGAAATTTGGGGGGGGGGAAGCCTGAGGAGTTTGAGGAGGGGTTTGGGGAGGGGAGGGACTTAAATGGGGTATAATGCCATAGAGTCCACCTTCGAAAGTGGCCATTTTCTGCAGGTGAAGTGAATACCGTTGCCTGGGGATCAGTTATAACAGCGGGAGATCTCCAGCTAACACTTGGAGGTCGACAACCTTAGGGAGAAAACAGCTACCTGCCCCTGAATTTTTCAGCCATACCAGAATTTGGAGTTCTGGTTCAGGATTCTTAGTGCTCTGTTAAACTAGCATGCAATATTTTATGTTCATTTACTTGATTGTTTATTCTCATCTGTTTTTGCTAAATAAATATTTCTCGGTCAAGGATGTTTCTGAGTTTTGTCATGCACATTTAGAGTTCTGGGGCAAACTCACAAATGCTTTGTGGTCATAATTTCGATGCCATCTCTGCTCCTGACAAAGGGCTGGTGAGATTTGAAAACCCCTGTGCTAAACAAAAAAAATGATGTCCTTTGAAGCAGACAATGAACTGGGGAAAATCATGGATAGGAGCTGCTCTCGTTAAATTAAAGTTTCAAAGTTGTTCAGAAAGCAGGACAGTTTTGAGGGTTGGAATGTAACATGCACAGTTGAAAGCCAATGTTTATTCAGGAGATGAGCAAAAGAACATAGGGAGAGCCCTGTTGGATCAGACCTTTTTTAGGTGTGGTGACCGGAACAGTACACAGTATTCCAAGTGTGGTCTCACCATAGATTTGTACAAGGGCAGTATGATATCAGCAGTTTTATTCTCTATTCCTCGTATAATTATGGCCAGCATGGAATTTGCCTTTTTTACAGCAGCCACACACTGGGTTGACATCTTCGAGCTATCCACTACCACCCCAAGATCCCTTTCTTGGTTTGTCACTGCCAGCACAGATCCCATCAGTGTATATGTGAAGTTGGGATTTTTTGTCCCAATATGCATCACTTTACACTTGCTCACATTGAATCTCATTTGCCATTTTAATGCCCATTCTTCCAGTATGTAGAGATCCTTCTGGAGCTCTTCACAGTCTGATTTTGTTTTAATCAGCCTAAATAATTTGGTGTCATCTGCAAACTTGGCTACTTCACTGTTTAACTCCCAACTCCAAGTCATTGACTGAAAAGGTTAAAAAGCATCGATCCCAACACAGATCCCTGAGGGACCCCACTGCTCACATCCCTCCATTGTGAGAACTGACCATTGATTCCTACTCTCTGCTTCCTATTTTTCAGCCAACTCTCAATCCATAAGTAGGAATAAATGGACATTTCTCACAAGGGAGGGAAGTAAGCAGTGGAGTCCTACAAGGATTGGTATCGGAGCTGGTACTATTTGATTTGTTCATAAATGATCTGGAACATGAGGTGAGTTGTGTAGTGACCAAGTTTGCAGATGACGCACAATTATTCAGGGTGGTGGAAACCGAGGATGACTGCGAAGGGCTCCAGGAGGATCTCCAAAAACTGGGTGAGTGGGTGGCAAGGTGTCAAAAGAAGTTCCATGCTGGTAAGTGAAAGGTGATGCACATTGGGAGGAAGAATCCCAACTTCAGGTATGGGCTGATGAGGTCTGAAATTGCTGAGACTGAGAGGGGGAAAGATCTTTGGGTCGTAGCAGATCGCTCCATGAATGTGTCAGCCCAGTGTGCTGCAGTGGTGAAAAAGCCAAATTCTGTGCTGGGTATATGAGGAAAGGCTGATATTATAATGCTCCTGTATAAATCAATGGAATTTCCCAAGCCAGAGATGGAGACCTGGCCCGATGGGGCAGAATCACATCAGCCTCCAGGCAGCCATCGAGCTGGCATTTTGATGTGAGAAACAGGGAAGATGTTGCAGGAACGCAGATTTCCAATGCAATCCTAAAGCAACTTTGCTGGGAGTAATAAGCCCCGTTGGATAGACCGGTGGAGAATTCCGGTTAGACCAGCTTTGGATCCTTCAGCGTGATCTGGCTCGACTTTGCTTTAGTTTCCCCCCCAGCTCAGCCGTGCTGTGGTCCGAACAGCCTAGGATACCCCAGAAGTGCAACCCTGGGTGCAGTTACTCCCGAGCAATCCCACTGAGCTGCACGGGGCTTTTCTGGCGGCAGCCCGGCCGAAATCCACTCCGAGCACCCGGCTCCGGCCGCCGATCCTCATGCAAAGAGCAGGGAGCCCCTTTTTTCACTCCTCTGCAGCACCGAAGGGGTTAAACCGCCGGAGCTGTTTGCTAGAGCGGCCGAGCAAGGGGGGGGGGCAAAGAAGAAAGGCTCCTTGGGGGGGGGTCAAGGGGGTCTTTGCTACCGAATTGCAAAGGAGACCTCGAGGGGCTTCAGAGAGGCATCAGCAGGCAAGAGCCTTGCAACCAGATCCTGGGTCGGTCTACTCACAAGTAAGTCATTGCAAGGGAGTGGGATAAGCTTTCCCATCTTGGAAGGGAGCAATGCTGCTCTCACCAGTGTTCTCATGGGGGGGGGGGGTTAGTTTTAAATCGCTTTCAAATGTAGTCCCTCTGCCACTAAAAATATCCATCCCTGCAGAAAACGGAGCCCCGACCTGGGTGGCCCAGGATCTCATCAGATCTCGGAAGCTCAGCAGGGTCAGCCCTGGTGAGTACTGGGATGGGAGACCCCCCAGGAAGCCCAGGGTCTCTGTGCAAAGGCAGGCGATGGCAGACCACCTCTGCTAGTCTCTTGCCTTGAAAACCCTGCTGGGAGGTTGCCATACGTCGGCTGCAACTTGCCTTCAGCAGTTGCCAAGGTGCTGATAACCTGCTGTCACAGTGCCTTCACTGTTGTGGCCCCCACAATGTGGATCAGCCTGCCTGTGGAGGCCAGGAAGACACCCACTCTCCTGGCTTTCCGCAGTAGGGTGGCACTGTACAAAACAATTCCCCAAGTTACTTGGCCAAATGGTTAGCAATTGTCTTCTATACTACTGTGTGTACCTTGCTGTAAGTTGGATCCTATGCTGGTGTTTTGCATCATTTGCTGCGTCGTGTTAACATTTATTCTTTGCTTCAGTCCCGTTTTTTAGATTTTGGGTTGGTTCTACAACCCAAACACAATATAATGTATTATTGAACGTCCCATTCTGTTGATTGTGTAGACTCACTTGGTGTAATCCAACTGGACTCCCAGGGAGCAAGGCAGACCAGAGATAAGGGATTTTTTTTTAAGTATGCTTTATGTTGTTAGCTAAATAGGGGCCAGTTGTGGGGGCTGAAATGCAGGGTCTGAATTTCGTGAATGAAAATAAATACTTAGCCACGGTGGTCGTCGGGAGGCCCAGAAAAGTGTCCCAGATATGATCACATGGGATGAACACATGAAGCTGCCTTCTGCTGGACAGAGCTGTTGCCGAATGCTTCATGCCGACTGATGCTCTACCCCCTGCCCACCTGCCATTTACCTGGGTGTTCACAGCCTCCCCCTCCTCCTGTTCCTCCCAGCAGCCATTTTGCCCTCACTTTGAGAGGACAGATACACCTCTGCCCTGACCCTTTGCTGGACAGATTGAGGAGAGATCTGCCATGGCTAAGCAGTCACTATTCCTTCTGTCCCGGGCTCCAGTTGACCTTGAGCTGTTGCCTCCAGACAGACTGATCCCCAGACATGGGAGGAGTTGATTTTTATATGTCGACTTTCTCTACCACTTAAGGAAGAATCAAACAGCTTACCATCACCTTCCCTTCCCATCCCTACAACAGACACCCTGTGAGGTAGGTGGGGCTGAGAGAGCTCTAAGAGAGCTGTGACTAGCCCAAGGTCACCCAGCTGGCTTCATGTGTAGGAGTGGGAAAACCAATCCAGTTCACCAGATTAGAGTCCACCACTCATATGAAGGAGTGGGGAATCAAACCCGGTTCTCCAGATTAGAGATCACCGCACCAAACCACTGCTGGCTAAGCTCAAAGCTCATAAAAAGTACCATGACATTAATCCCACAAATGAGGACAATGATGCTCCTTCTGATCCACTGGGGCAATCCTTAGGTGCTTCTTGAAAAGGAGGGTAGATGATGATGTAGGTGTACTTTATTTTGGTCTCTTTCTCCCCTTTTTATAATTTTTCCTCTCCCTCTTGATAGCCACGAGAGTAAGAGCATCTTTCCACAGTCAGAGGCTAACCAAGAGTAGGGGATGGAGATGGAACAGCAGGACCCAGAAGGACCTGGAATTGGCAAGAGATCAAGGGAAGGTCCCCATCCCATCCAAGCAGAGAGTGGTGTTGAATTCTGGGACAGAGCTCAGGAAACAAGGACAGCAGATAGGCAACGTTTTTGGCAGTTCCTTTACCATGAGGCCGATGGGCCCCGAGCGGTTTGCAGCCAGCTTCATGGACTTTGCAAGCACTGGCTGAAGCCGGAGAGGCACTCCAAGAAGCAGATGCTGGACCTGGTGATCCTGGAGCAGTTCCTGACCATCCTGCCCCAGGAAATGCAGTGCTGGGTCAGAGGATGCGGGCCAGAGACCAGTTCCCAGGCGGTGGCCCTGGCCGAAGGTTTCCTCCTGAGTCAGGCAGAGGAGCAGAGGCAGGCGGAGCAGGTGAGGGGGCTTCCTTCACTCACTTCAAGCAATGACTTTATCATAGGGCTTCTCTGTTAGATATTGATACCCTATACAATTCACTCAGCTGGGAAAACAACCAACCCTGATTCTTATGCTTGTGCTTGAAGCAGCTCTGTTGGACGATGCAGGGGTGAAGATTTTGGGAGTGGGGCAGGATCCATCTCCTCCACCTGTTCCATGCCTTCCTTACCTGTCTCCCTTGCTGTTCTTTCAGATGTGGGGACCATCCCTGAAGATGGAAGCAAAGTTTTCTGAGGCGGAAGGAGCTCTGTCTCAGGAAGGGCTGTGGGCTGAGGCCCAGGAGTGGACCCAGTATGCCCTCTCACGTGGTAAGGGTGCTTTTTGGCTGGATGGGATTGGGGCACATGGTGAAGCTGTGGGGGATTAGACAGATTCATGGCAAGCAACTGCATTTTTATTCATATTAATTAAAATATTCTTCTCTCTCCTTCCGTTAGAGGGACTCCAAGCATCTCAAAAAAGTAGTTAGACAGTGAATAAATGGAACCTACATTTTCTGGGACAGCATACCTCTGAAAACCCAGGGCCCAATAATTTGGCTTCTGTACCCCCCACTTAGAGGCTTTCCAGGGACATTTGGTGGGCCAGTGTGGGAAACTGAATGCTGGACTGGGGATGCCAAGATGTGGGCTGGCACCCCTGGGAGCTTTGGGGGTAGATCTTGGGGTGGACAGGATGTCATGTTGATGTCAAGGCTAGCTGTAAACCTGGATGTAGATGCCCTGGGAACCCATTGGTTTTACTCTAGAGTTTTCAGATGGGCCAAAGTCACGTCTTGGTTTTTGGACAGGCATGACGGAGATGTGTGATGCAACGTCATTACTGTCCCCTCTTTTTCTCCCACCAGCCCAGACTCATTGGGAGAATGGCATTTCTGGGCCTTCGGTCTGATCCATCAGGATTGCTGTCACGTTTTTGAGCACCAGAGTTCACAGGGCAAATGTCAAATCTCACAGAAGTCTGAAAAGTATCAGCAGCATTTAAGAGT
Organism: Euleptes europaea; assembly: GCF_029931775.1. Lineage (NCBI taxonomy): Eukaryota > Metazoa > Chordata > Lepidosauria > Squamata > Sphaerodactylidae > Euleptes > Euleptes europaea. The sequence continues at coordinate 5,334,291 of NC_079316.1, forward strand.
ATCCCAAGGCTCATGGGTATCTGGTGCTTCTCTTCCACCTCTCCCACCATTTACTAAAAAATGATTGTGAATTTTATTGAGTGTATGTAATACATGCCCTGACTTGGATAGCCCCAGGCTAACCTGATCTCGTCGGATCTCAGAAGCTAAGCAGGGTTGGCCCTGGTTGGTATTTGGATGGGGAACCTCCAAGGAACACCAGGAGCATGACCCAGAGGCAAGCAGTGGCAAACCACCTCCCAATGTCTCCCGCCCTTCGGGTCGCCATAAGTCTGCTGTGACTCAATGGCACAAAAACCAAGTAATACAAACACCCTGGAAATGGGTGTGTGCGAAGGAGAATTCAAACATGTAAATAAAATAGGGGGTCTAGGCTAACATTCTTCCTTTCTCACAGGCAGTGGAGAGATGCTAGTAAGCCGTCATCTTTGCGGAGGTGTGGAAGCGGCTGCTTCACCTCTGGTCCAGGTAGGGGAAATGAGCGGAGGATGCCTGAGTCCCCATTCCTTTCTCAGGGGTGGGGGTGGAGGTTTGCTCCTGCAGTTGCTGCTTCAGTGTCCAAGTGAGAGAGGCCCTAAATGCCACTCCCATTACCCATGCCAAGCTCTCCATCCTGCATTCCCACAGAATGCCCCTTTCCAGAGTGCCATCTCTGCCTGGCTTGATCACTGATGAGGGAATCCTCTTTTTCTTTCAGTCTCACTTTTCCTTTGAGGAGGTGGTTGTGCATTTCACCGAGGAAGAGTGGGTCCTGCTGGATCCGGGCCAAAGAGCTCTTTACAAGGAAGTCATGCTGGAGAACTATGGGAGCGTGGCCTCTCTGGGTAAGGCTCTTTCATAGGTGCTGCATGTGCAAATGGCTGCCATGGGGATGATGCAGGAATCAAAGTCTTGAACAGCAATATATCATTTTGAGTCCTGCTCAGCCACTTGTTTCCCTCTGGGAGCCTCGAGGTGGTGGTGTGGTAGCGAAAGCAATATTCAGCATGGGCAGGCAGAGTGACTCAAGACACCTAGCTGACCCAGAGGCAACTGAGGCCAGTGTTGTGGCCATCATGCAGGCCAGAGAGGTTGTCCTGGCCTGAGGTCAAGGTGGGACTGAGAGGACCTCAGGACGACTCTGGAAGGGCCCACCTCCCAATTGCTCAGTTGCCAACCATTACAACATACTTGTCCCCCAGATGGGATTACAATCATCACCTCTGGTTGTGATATGGAATGGATTCACCCCCCCCCCCCACCTTACACTGGTTGGAATTGTGGGCTTTAATCTTGACCAGCTTTCCATTCTTCCAGAAAAATATTTCCCCTTCCTTGGATTTCTTTCCTTACCCATATAAGAAAGATCATGTTGTCTCTCCCTCTGTGCCAACGAAGCCAGGATTGTAAGAGAGACTACAGTGGAGACAGACAGAAGCCTTGCATCTGAAGAAAGGCTGGAGAGTTTCTCAAGAGGATCTCAAGAGAGTACTTCCTTCCCAGATGAGCTGGCTGCAAGTGAGTATCCTTCATGGTTATGTGAAGGGAATAAGCAAGGACTCGCCCTAGAAGATTTCTGCTTTGCTTCTCAGGAACTCTTACTTTGGTAGATTACAAAGTTCTCAAAGAAACGGGACATGGTGGTCATGGGAGATTTTAATTACCGGATATCTGTTGGAAGTCCAATTCTGCTAAAAATGCAAGGTCTAATAAATTCCTGACTTGTTGTGCTGACAACTTCGTATTCCAGAAAGTGGACAGGGAAACAAGGAGATCTGCTATCTTACACTTGATTCTCACCAACGGAAGAACTGGTTGATGAGGTTAAAGTAGTAGGCACCCTGGGTAGTAGTGACCATGTAATCTTGGAATTTACAATCTTGGAGAAAGGAAAAACTGTACGTAATCAGACATATAGAATGGACTTTAGGAAAGCTAATTTTAACAAGCTGAAACTTATGCTGGGTAGAATCCCATGGTCAGAAATACAGCAAGAGAAGGGAGTTCAAGAAGGGTGGGAGTTTCTTAAAAATGAAATACCGAAGGTGCAATCACAAACCATTCCTATAAGAAGGAAAAATAGGAGGAGCCTAAAGAGGCCAGGGTGGCTCCATAAATAGCTTTTTAAAGATTTGAGAAATAAAAAAGACTCATTTAGGAAGTAGAAGGAGGGCCTTATAACCAAAGAAGAATATAAACAAATAACTAGTGCTTGTAGGGAGAGTGCTGGGAAAGATAAAGCTCAGTATAAGCTTAGGCTAGCAAGACATGTTAAACACAACAAAAAAGGGTTCTTTTCCTATGTACAGAGTAAGAATAAGAACAAGCCCATGATAAGCTCACTGCGGGGACCGGAAAGTGAAATTGTAACAGGAGATGAAGAGAGGGCAGAAATGCTCGATTCCTACTTTTCCTCAGTCTTTTCTTGCGAGGGAAATGGTGCTCAACAAGGCATAAGTAGAACACATGACGAGGGAAGGGAGTTGCAGCCTAGGATTGGCATTGGGGTAATACACAAACACCTAGTTTCTTTAAATGAAACAAAGCCCTCAGGGACAGATGAATTGCATCCAAGGGTAAAGAACTTGCAGGTGTAATTTCTGAGCCTCTATCCATTATTTTTAGAATTCCTGGAGAAGACTGGAGGCGGGCAAATGTTGTCCCCATCTTCAAGAAGGGAAAAAAGGAGGACCCGGGTAACTACCGACCCATCAGCTTGACTTCTATACCAGGAAAAGTTTTTTAAGAAATCATTGAACAGTCAGTCCATGAGCATTCAGAAAGGATGGATCTGATTACTAAGAGCCAGCATGGGTTTCTCAAGAACAAGTCGTGTCAGACTAATCTTATCTCCTTCTTTGAGAAAGTTACTACCTTGCTGGATCAGGGGAATGCAGTAAACATAGGTTCTTGTAGGTTATCCAGGCTGTGTGACCGTGGTCTTAGTATTTTCTTTCCTGACGTTTCGCCAGCAGCTGTGGCCGGCATCACTGTCCTTCAGTGTTACTCCTCTGAAGATGCCGGCTACAGCTGCTGGCGAAACGTCAGGAAAGAAAATACCAAGACCACGGTCACACAGCCCGGATAACCTACAAGAACCAATGAACTCTGAGCGTGAAAGCCTTCGGCAGTAAACATAGTTTATCTAGATTTCAGTAAGGCTTTTGATAAGGTTCCCCACAATATTCTTGTTGACAAATTGGGAAAATGTGATTTAGATCCTGTTACAGTTAGGTGGATCTGTAATTGGTTGACAGACCACACCCAAAGAGTGCTTGTTAATGGTTCCTCATCCTCTTGGAAAGGAGTGACTAGTAGAGTACCCCGGGGATCTGCCCTGGGCCCTGTGTTGTTCAGTATCTTTATAAATGATTTGGATGAAGGAATAGAGGGGATGCTTATTAAATTTGCAGATGATACTAAATTGGGAGGGGTAGCAAATACGGTAGAAGACAGAGCCAGGATAATGATGATCTTGACAGGCTGGAAAATTGGGCTAAAACCAATAAAATGCATTTCAACAGAGATAAATGTAAAATTCTGCAAACATTCTGAAAAATCAAATGCATAATTATAGGATGGGGAGACTTGTCTTAGTAGTAGCGTGTGCGAAAAGGATCTTGGGGTCTTAGTAGACCAAACACTGAACATGAGTCAGCAGTGTGATGCGGTAGCTAAAAAGGCAATTGCAGTCTTGGGCTGCATCATCAGAAGTATAGCGCTCAGATCATGCAAAGTATTGCTTTACTCTGATGGTATTGCTTTACTCTGCTGTGGTTAGACCTCAAATAGAAATTGTGTTCAGTTTTGGGCACCACAGTTTAAGAAGGATGTAGACAAGCTGGAACGTGTCCAGAGGAGGGCAACAAAGATGGTGAGGGATCTGGAGACCAAGTCCTATGAGGAAAAGTTGAAGGAGCTGGGTATATTTAGCCTGAAGAGGAGAAGACTCAGAGGGGATATGATAACCATCTTCAAGTACTTGAAGAGCTGTCATATAGAGGAGGGTGCCGAGTTGTTTTCTGTTGCCCCAGAAGGTCGGACCAGAACCAACAGGTTGAAATTAAATCAAAAGAGTTTGCAACTCGACAACAGGAAGAATTTTCTAACAGTTAGAGCAGTTCCTCAGTGGAACAGCCTTCCTCGAGAGGTGGTAAGCTCTCCTTCCCTGGAGGTTTTAATTAGAGGCTAGATGGCCATCTATCAGCAATGCTGATTCTGTGACCTTGGGCAGTTCATGGGAGGGAGGGCATCTTGACCATCTCCTGGGCATGGAGTAGGGGTCACTGGGGTTGTGTGGAAGGGGTGGTTGTGAGTTTCCTGCATTGTGAAGGGGGTTGGACTAGATGACCCTGGTCATCCCTTCCAACTCTATGATTGTATGAGTATCCTTCACATTTATGTCCAGTGAATGAGCAAGGAATCGCCCTGGAGGATTTGTGCTTCACTTCTCAGCAACTCGTAATTTGGTAGAATCATAAAGCCTGCTGGGAGAGGAGGGAGGGAGGCCTTCTGGGTCCTGAAATCTGGGATGCTCAGAAGCTCTTTCTGTTGCTGAGCTCAGGTGTGGCTCTTGAGGGGGCTGCTGTATCCTTAAGTATTGGATATTTCAGGAAACGTTTGGGGGAGGGGTTACTTAAGGACAGCCAAGCAGGAGGAGTCCAAAAAGGCCCTTTCCTACAGCTGTCACCCAGATCCCTTTGGGCCTTACCTGCCCTCTCAACAATTGGCACCTCTTCCAAAAACTGTGGGGGGGGGGGCTTTGAACTGTGGGGTTCACTTGGTTAAGTCCTGGATTCTCCCTCCCCTCCCCCCAGCAAAGGCTGAAATCCAGCTCTTCTTGGCTTTCATCCCAAGTAGAAGTGGATATCATTTGCATGAGTGGATATCATGGTAACTTCTTGTGGAGAGGCAGCATGGTGTAGTGGCTAGAAGTGGAGGACTCTAATCTGGGGAACTGGGTTTGATTCCCCACTCCTCCACCTGAAGCCTGCTGGGTAGCCTTGGGCCAGTCACAGCTCCATCAGAACTCTCTCAGCCCCACCTATCTCACAAGGTTACTGTTGGGGGGGGGGAAGAAATGTGATTTATAAGCTGCTTAGAGACTATTGAGGGTAGAGAAAAGTGGGGTATAAAAACTTGCATTCTTCTTGTTTTCTATTTAACCATCAATTGTAGAGAATCAAAAGAGATGCATGATAAATCAGATATGACCGGTGGGGGAAAGATTCTTTTCCACTTTTTTCTTTAAAGTACGTATGCGGAGTTTGGGGATGGGAGGGGTAGGCAGAATATAAAAACTGCTCCCTTGGGGAGCCTGGCTGGGAGAAGTTGTGACCAGCACCTCAGTTGGGAGAGGAAGAAGGTCTGATGAAGGACACCCATTAATGATCAGTGCCTGATGGGTGGCTTGGCTTCTTGCATAAGTGCTGACTGGAAATCTTGTTTTCTTCCAGCATCACATGTAGAGGAGATGCTTGGGGGATTCCAGGGGTTCTGTCTGGAAGACGCCAAGAATGAAGACTCCAAAGGAAACTTTGGAGATGGACATGAGAGGCAGGAGGGAAGCCACACAGACAAGAGAAGGGATAAGCCCATTCCATCCCAAGGAGGGGGCTTCCGTGAAATCCCAGTCCACACAGAAAAGTCAACCAAAACAAGAAGGAACAAATGCCTCCATGCTAACCATAGAATCTGCTCCAGGGAAAATGAAAAGACCTTCAGTAAGAACATGAGTGTTGTTTTCAAGCAACAAATTCCTACAGGAGAGAAACCATATGCTGGCGGTGAATGTAGAAAGACCTTGAGTCAGAAATCAGCCCTTGCTTCACATCAAAGAATTCACTCAGGTGAGGAACTGTATAAATTGTTAGACTTGCAAAGCAAGCCTTCTGATGCAGCAGGATTCTTGTCTTTTCCAAGTGTCTATTAATGTACACTTCAATATACAGCAGGAAAAAGCCACTGCAATGTGTTGAGCATGGATGGCACTTCTTCAAGGGAAGGTCCGACCTCGTTGTGTGTGTGCTAATGGGATCTCTCTTTTTATTCCAGCAGGGGATGATCAGTGGAATGAGGGCAGTGAGGAACCACATCAGCTATTACCAGATAAAGTCCTGAAAGAAGACTTGAAAGGAAACCTCAAGAATCAAATCAGACTTAAGAGGCAGAAAGGAAGTCACATAGTCACAGAGAGGGATCAACCCATTCCTGGCCAAGGGCGAGATTTCTGTGAACTAATCCCCACGGTAGAGGAAGCATATAAGTGCTTGGAGTGTGGAATGAACTTCTCAGATCCCACCCAATATGATATCCATTTGCAAATGCATAGAGGAAAGAAGACCCATGAATGCTTGGAGTGTGGAAAGAGTTTCCTTTGCAGAGCAGAGCTCCATAGACATCGAAGAACAGGAGAGAAACCTTCTAGCTGCTCAGCCTGTGGCAAGAGCTTTTCACAGAAGTCAGACATCTTTCAACACCAAAGGATACATTCAGGAGAGAAGCCATTGATCTGCTTGGAGAGTGGAAGAATGTTCTCACATGGAAGAAGGAGTAAGGCCATTTCCCCAAAGCAAAGTATAATGAGGGCGCATAAATGCTTTCATTGTGGAAAGTACTTCAAATACAGATCACAGCTCTTCATGCACCAAAGAACACACACAAGGGAGAAACCTTTTCCGTGCTCAGAGTGTGGAAAGAGATTCAGTTGCAGTGGCAATCTTCAACAGCACCTAAGAACCCACAAAGGGGAGAAGCCATTTGAATGCTCTGTGTGTGGAAAGAGATTTGGTCAGAGTGGCCATCTTGCAGTCCACCTAAGAACCCACACTGGGGAGAAGCCTTTCCAATGCTCAGAGTGTGGAAAGAGATATAGTTATAGCAGCCGTCTTGTAGTACATCAAAGAACCCACACAGGAGAGAAACCTTTTGAATGCTCAGAGTGTGGAAAGAAATTCAGTCGGAGTGGCATTCTTCAACGGCACCTAAGAATCCACACTGGGGAGAAGCCTTTTGAATGCTCAGAGTGTGGAAAGAGATACAGTCAGAGTGGCAGTCTTGCACTGCATTTAAGAACCCACACAGGGGAGAAGCCTTTTGAATGCTCAAAGTGTGGAAAGAGATTTAGTTGCAGTAGCTCTCTTCAAACACATATGAGAACCCATACAGGGGAGAAACGTTTTGAATGCCCAGAGTGTGGAAAGAGATTCATTGACAGTAGCAGTCTTGCAAAACATGTAAGATCCCACACAGGGGAGAAAAGTTTTGAATGCTCCGAGTGTGGAAAGAGATTCCGTCAGAATGGCAATCTTCAACAGCACTTAAGAACCCACACAGGGGAAAAGCCTTTTGAATGCTCAGAGTGTGGAAAGAGATTCTGTCACAGTCGCCATCTTCAACAGCACCTAATAACCCACACAGGGGAGAAGCCTTTTGAATGTTCTGAGTGTGGAAAGAGATTCAGTCGGAGTGGCAATCTTGCAGTCCATCAAAAAATCCACACAGGGGAGAAGCCTTTTGAATGCACAGAGTGTGGAAAGAGATTCAGTCATAGTGGCAATCTTGCAGTCCATCAAAAAGTCCACACAGGGGAGAAGCCTTTTGAATGTTCAGAGTGTGGAAAGAGATTCAGTTGCAGTAGCCATCTTAAACAGCATCTAAGAACCCACACAGGGGAAAAGCCTTTTGAATGCTCCGAGTGTGGAAAGAGATTCAGTTGCAGTAGCTCTCTTCAAACGCATCAAAGAACCCACACAGGGGAGAAGCCTTTTGAATGCTCAGTGTGTGGAAAGAGATTCAGTCAGAGTGGCAATCTTGCAGACCATCGAAGAACCCACACTGGGGAGAAGCCTTTCCAATGCTCAGAGTGTGGAAAGAAATATACTTATAGCAGCCATCTTGTAGTACATCAAAGAACCCACACAGGAGAGAAACCTTTTGAATGCTCGATGTGTGGAAAGAGATTCAGTCGGAGTGGCAGTCTTGCACTGCATTTAAGAACCCACACAGGGTAGAAACTTTTTCAGAGAATGGAAAGACATTCAGTTGCAGTGGCTCTCTTCAGAAGCACAGTGTAGAAATAGATTTAGAGTGGCAACCTCGGAAAGCATCTAAGATGGGAAGAATGCTCAGTGTGGGAAAAGATTAATTCAGCGTAACAATCTTCAGGAGCATCCAAGAACCCATACCACGAGAAACCATGTAACTGCTTAGTCTGGGAAAAGAACTTTTCTCTTATTTCAAATCTCAAAGACAACCAGAGAAGGAGCTGAAACATGTAACCTCTTGTAAAGAGCTTTATTCGGCACAGAAACCTTATCTAATAATATAATAATTTATTAATATGGTCACTGACCAGCAAAAACAACAACAGCCACAACAGATAATAAGAAAACCACATCAACATCTACTACTGCTACTAAGGTAAAGGTCCCCTGTGCAAGCACCGGGTCATTCCTGACCCATGGGGTGACATCACACCCTGATGTTTTCTAGGCAGACTTTGTTTACGGAGTGGTTTGCCAGTGCCTTCCCCAGACATCTTCCCTTTACCCCAGCAAGCTGGGTACTCATTTTACCGACCTCGGAAGGATGGAAGGCTGAGTCAACCTTGAGCAGGCTACCTGAAACCAACTTCCATTGGGATCGAACTCATCAGGTCTTGAGCAAAGCTTGGACTACATTACTGCAGCTTGCCATGGGGCTCACTACTGCTACTACAAATAATCTAAGCCTAAAAATTACACATTACATGTATGAATAAAAATTTATATAAACATCGTATAACTTGGGGTGACCCCCTAATATTTTGAGTAATAAGGTATTTCTGTTACTCTTATCCTGTCAGGGTACAACGTATTTTAATAGCTGCAGTGCAGAATTTAGCAGTCAAGAGGTAAACTGATTTGTCATCAGTTCGTAGCCAGAAAGTCATCTGGTTGGTCAGGGAAAGTGTTGAGCAAAGGGTAAAGAACCCTTGTGCGGACTCAATCCGCTGTTCTTTCTACATGTTCTACATGTTCTGAAGTTTCTATATCCCCTGACTCACAAGGACAAAGGCTTTCTGCTATAGGGACCTTATATCTTCCCTCCAATACCACCGATGGTAAGGCCTGGCAACTAGTGAGGGTGAAAGCTTTCCTATGATTGATAAGTTCTAACTGGGAGAAGTATGCTGCGGGGGAGACTATGTACCTAGATTTTTCAGGTGATAGGAAAAGTGGTGATCTCCCGAGATCTGCCTGACGTTCTATGTCATTCACCCTTTGCTTCAGAAGGCATATTGTGTGATCTTTACCATGAGCCAACAAGCAAAGTGGAGAGAAGCCCAGCCCTTCTATTTTGTTGTAAACTGCCTTAGGCCATAAGGACTGGAAGTTGTCCTGCAATATCAAAGGCGACCAGCCTTGAGGGTTAAGATTTCATTTGAGCCACAGGGTAATGGAAGCAAGACATACCTTTGCCTCCACCTTCACCGTTCCTGTCTCCAGTTGTACAGTTGTATTTGATACGCAACAGGATAAGTGGAGGGCCGCTCTTAAAATTTTTGATTGGATTCGTTCAAGTGGGGCAAAACAGGATGATGTGGTCCCATACAACAGTTGGGCCAGTGTTTTTGCTTGGTATAGTTTGAGAGCAGCTGGAAAAAAATGCCCTCCCTTGGTTCTTAAAAATTTAATTATATTAAAAGTGGATTTGTGCCCTAGGTCTGCTGCATAGTCGCTGTGGGGTCTCCTTGAACCAGAGGCATGCAGGACCACTCCAAGACACTTAAATTTGGTCAATTGTTCTACTTTGTGGCCATTTATGCTCCACACACGCAGTTTAGGACGCCCACCAAAGGTGGTTTAGACCCTATCAGATCGCACCCAAAGAGTGCTTGTTAATGGTTCCTCATCCACTTGGAGAGGAGTGACTAGTGGAGTTCCTTAGGGATCTGTCCTGGGCCCTGTGTTGTTCAACATCTTTATAAATGATTTGGATGAAGGAATAGAGGGGATGCTTATTAAATTTGCAGATAATACTAAATTGGGAGGGGTAGCAAATACCGTAGAAGACAGAGCCAGGATACAGGATGATCTTGACAGGCTGGAAAATTGGGCTAAAACTAATAAAATGCACTTCAACACAGATAAATGTAAAGTTCTACATTTAGGTAGGAAAAATCAAATGCATAATTATAGGATGGGGAGACTTGTCTGAGCAGTAGTGTGTGTGAAAAGGATCTTGGGGGTCTTAGTAGACCAAAAACAGAACGTGAATCAGCAGTGTGATGCAGTAGCTAAGAAGGCAAATGCGATTTTGGGCTGTGTCAACAGAAGTATAGTATCCAGATCACGCAAAGTGCTAGTATCGCTTTACTCTCATCTGGTTAGGCCTCACCTAGAGTACTGTGTTCAGTTTTGGGCACCGCAATTTAAGAAAGATGTAGACAAGCTGGAACAGGTCCAGAGGAGGGCAACAAAGATGGTGAGGGGTCTGGAGATCTAGTCCTATGAGGAAAGGTTGAAGGAGCTGGGTATGTTTAGCCTGAAGAGGAGAAAGCTGAGAGGGGATATGATAACCATCTTAAAGTACTTGAAGGGCTGTCACATAGAGGAGGGTGCCAAGTTGTTTTCTGCTGCCCCAGAAGGTCGGACCAGAAACAGTAGGTTAAAATTAAATCCAAAGAGTTTCTGTCTAGACATTAGGAAGAATTTTCTAACAGAGCGGTACCTCAGTGGAACAGGCTTCCTCGGGAGATGGTGAGCTCTCCTTCCCTGGAGGTTTTTAAGAAGAGGTTAGATGGCCATCTGTCAGCAATGCTGATTCTATAACCTTAAGCAGATGATGAGAGGGAGGGCATCTTGGCCATCTCCTGGGCATGGAGTAGGGTTCACTGGGTGTGTGTGTGGGGGAGGTAGGTGTAAATTTCCTGCATTGTGCAGGGAGTTGGACTAGATGACCCTGGTGGTCCCTTCCAACTCTATGATTCTATCATCTGACCTTCACGTTCCTCAGAGAATCCACCTAAGTTGGTTCTGATGAGGATCTTCTTCAAACTTCTGGGTGCTGGAGGCTCAGAAAGTGGTTAAGCAAAGAAGTGCCTTTTTAGTGGTCGCCCTCCTCTGTGAAACTCACTACATTGGGTAACTGCCAACAGACTCTTTCTGACATCTGCAAAACTGGCAAAAACATTTCTGTTTTCCAAATCCTGTGAAGAAATAGACAGGTTGAGGATAGTAGATATCTACAGTTTCTCAGTACTGGAATAAACCTAGTGTGAGCAGCCAGCATCCTTAATTTACAAACATCTTCATCTTACAAGGAGTTCTAGAGCGACATTCTGCCACCCCAATTCCTCCCCAGTCCAGCCTGCTGCACACTTTTTGGGGTCTCACCACAGAGTTCTGGCAGTAGGATTAATTTGGGTTGAGTGAAAAAGGTTTTGTCCCCCATCCCGATTACTCAGTAAGTTCAAAGGGCTCAGACCCCACCCCCCCGCTTACCTCCAGCAACATCCAGTATTGTGGAAATGAGCAAGTCTCCTTTTAGTTGGCAGGTGACCGCTGTAGAACACCAGTTCCCAGTCCCAGTCGTCCTCCCCACCCACCTCCCAATTTTCTTCCCTTTGCTCACTAGTTCTGTATTTATATGTATGTTTTTGCTTTCCACTGCATGCATTGCCTTTTGTAAACAGTGACTGTTTATACAACTAATCTTTTCCCTCTTTCTGAAATGGGTGTGTTAGGGCCCCATAGATATGACAGCCATTTATTCCCTTCACCTGCTCTTTATTCTGTTTCTCAGTTATTCAAAATGATGTTTTTTGTGCACATACTGAGCATTTTTGATTCAGCCTTACTTTTACAAAGTCTGTTCCTGTCTTTTAATGAAAAGGGAAAAGCATTTCCTCATTTAAGTTGTGTTTGATACTCTGTATTAATGATTTAGGATAAAACACCTCCTAATGTGGCCTTACCGCCAATAAGTTACATCAAGTCATAACACCACGGTTCTCGTCATCACAAAGCTCGTCAACGGCAACACCAGACCTTACGCCTGTGACACAAGGCACTAAGCTTATGAAACCAAGCCAGACGTCAGTCTCACAAACAGAAAACAAAGGTGAAATGGTCAGCCTGAGATAAGGAGGTGTGTGTGTGTGTGTTAAGTGCCGTCAAGTCGCTTCCGACTCATGGCGACCCTATGAATGAAAGTCCTCCAAAATGTCCTATCTTTGACAGCCTTGCTCAGATCTTGCAAATTGAAGGCTGTGGCTTCCTTTATTGAGTCAATCCATCTCTTGTTGGGTCTTCCTCTTTTCCTGCTGCCCTCAACTTTTCCTATCATGACGGTCTTTTCCAGTGACTCTTGTCGTCTCATGACGTGACCAAAATACAACAGCCTCAGTTTTGTCATTTTAGCTTCTAGGGTCAGTTCAGGCTTGATTTGATCTATAACCCACTGATTTGGAGGAGATAAGGAGGAGCCCTGTTTAAAACAGCTCCTGATTCTAGACAGGTCCAACCCACCCTTCCCCACCTTTCCCGGGCACAGCGACATGCCCACCCACCCAGCCACCCCCATCCCTTTCTGGGCACAGCAAGGCAGCTTGGGACTCGCTCGCCCACCCAGCAACCCTTCCATCCTGTTCTGGGTGCAGCGGGGCCGCAATGCTGCGTGAGCCCATCCAGCTACCCTCCCTGTCCCTCTTTGTTTTTTTTCTTCCTCTCTCCCCCTCTCTTTTATTCTGTTTCTTTCTCTTTCTCTATCACTGTTTCTTTCTCTCTTCCTCTTTCTTTCCCTCTTCCTCTCTCCCTTTCTCTCTTATCTGTTTCACTCTTTCTGTCTCTCCTTCTGCCTCTCTCTCTCACTCTGTCTTTCTGGACTGGGGGAGGACTGCAGGCTTGCCAGCCAAGGCATCACTCCCCCTCCAGATCCAGGCTGGTGAGCCCACTGAGCGCTTCCCTGCCAAGGAAGCCACCCTCCGCAGTCCAGATCCGGGCTGGCGAGTCAGCTGTAGGCACACCAGCCAAGGCAGCCCCCTCCCCAGTTTAAAACGTAAAAATAAAATTAATGCGAGCAACTAGGGATCCTAACTTTATAGAAGACACAGGCAATTTACGGTATTTTATTAAATTATTTGGTACACATAGCCCAGCCAAGTGACATTTATGTTATATCCAGCCCTCCTCACAAACAAGTTTGACACCCCTGTCTTAAAGGGTCTGTGTGCTTTGATTCCTATGTTATGTAGGTTTTAATGAATTGAATGGTTTAATTAATTATATAGAGATATAAATATAGGCTTAAAAACATTGATAGGCAGGTTTCTCTAATCTATTGTGTTAGATTAGAGGGTCTCAAAAACTGAGATTGGTATGTATGTGTGTTTAAATTCTTATATGTTATGATATACATTTGAATCAGATCTCTTTACCTGTTTTATACTTAGTTTTAAAAACTTTATTATATAGAGCTTGCTTGTATTCTGTTACATTATTTCCAAGACTTATATACATATATTTACACAGCACATATATTCTGTTTGAAGCTTGTACAATAAAAAATATTTAGTTCAAGTTCAAGTTGTGTCCTGCTTATTGTAGGTGATTAAGCTGAATAAGATAAGATGTCTCTTCTTAGGAAGGGGTTGATTCTAAGAGCTTAATCACTGAACAGAACAGACCACTTCAGGTGTGAGTGTGTTTGCATCTCTGCAGTACCTTCGATCGAGCTTAGCAAAGTACCAGCGAAAACAGCAGGAGTTGCCGAGTTGGGCATCTTTCTAACCAGTTTGAGTCCCAAGGATTCCCTGCTTCCATGGCAGTTTGGGAGGGGCGAGTGAGATCTGGAGAAAAGTTTCTTAAAGACCTGCAGTAGAGCCTCTGGACACCAGGCTAGCACCAGACAGATGCACCTCTCACTCTTGGCCTGGTGGTGGCAGCATAGAGTCGGCCCCAGATGTCCTGGGGAATGCTGGCATCAAGCTGAAGCAGTGGACTCCTCGGTGAGATCTAGCAGCTTAAGTTCTGGGATGGTTAAGCAAATTGCCCGTTCCTGTGGTACGTCACGGGTGGCTGCATTGTCTGTTTTCAAACATTTCCAAACTCCATAACACTCAAATCCTGGTAACGTTAGTGGTTGACTTTCAATATCAACAACACTAAGTCATCTTAAATATTTCATGGAGTGATGTTTTTGTAACCATTAGTGTAGTGGGCGGGGGCAGAAGGCTTGCTGTGGGGAGGGGGCTGAGGCAAGAAAAATGGCCCCAATTCAGGCAGGGCTTGCAAAAGTGTGTGTTTCCTTGCCCACATCGCAGTAAAATTGGAAGGGCCTCCCACGGAACATTCATGATTTGGGGATGAGGTCATGTGGATGCTTCAAAAACTTGTCTTTGTGGAAGTAGAAAAAAATCAGCTAAATTCAAGTCTAGTAGCCTCTTAGAGACCAACCAGAAACCTGTCTTTGAATCTAGCTGTTCTGAAGACCAACACTACTACCCTCTGAAACAGTGCAAGAGCAGTTTGTGTGTGTGTTAAGTGCCGTCAAGTTGCTTCCGACTCATGGCGACCTTATGAATGAAAGTCCTCCAAAATGTCCTATCTTTGATAGCCTTGCTCAGATCTTGCAAATTGAGGGTTGTGACTTCCTTTATTGAGTCAGTCCATCTCTTGTTGGGTCTTTCTCTTTTCCTGCTGCCCTCAACTTTTCCTAGCATGACTGTCTTTTCCAGTGACTCTTGTCTTCTCATAATGTGGCCAAAATACGACAGCCTCACTTTAGTCATTTTAGCCTCTAGGGTCATTTCAAGCTTGATTTGATCTATAACCCACTGATATTTTTTTTGGCAGTCCACGGTATCCATAATACTCTCCTCCCACACCACATTTCAAAGGAATCTATTTTCTTCCTATCAGCTTTCTTCAGTGTCCATCTTTCACACCCATACATAGTAATAGGAAATACGATGGCATGAATTAATCTAGTCTTGGTGGCCAGTGACACATCCTTACACTTCAAAATCTTTTCTAGCTCCTTCATGGCTGCCCTTCCTAGTCTCAATCTCCTTCTGGTTTCTTGGCTGCAGTCTCCCTTTTGGTTGATGGTAGGACTTTTCAGTGAGAAAAGAAACAACTTCAGGGGGCCATGAGAGAGGTTTATAACATTACGCACCGGGTGGAGAGAGTTGACCACAGGAACTTTCTCTCCCACTCCCACTTTATGAAAACTCAAGAGCAATGAACGAAGCTGACGGGCAGTAGATTCAGGATGGACAAAAGGTATCTTCTTTACCCAGCGGGTGGTTAAAATGTGGGATGCGCTGTCAGAGGATGTAGTGATGGCCGCAGGCCTAGACAGTTTTAAAAGGGGATCAGATAGATTAATGGAAGAGAAGTCTATCAGTGTTGATGAAAGGGAACCTCCACGTACAGATGCAGTCAGCCTCTAAATCCCAGTGCCAGGAGGCAATGCCAGGGGAAGGCCTCAGCCTCTATGCCGTGTTGTTAGCCCTCCAGAGTCAGTGGTTGGCCATTGTGTAAGACAGGATGCTGGAGTAGATGGACCCTCACTGGCCTAGGGTTGCCAGCTCAGGGTTGGGAAATACCTGGAGATTTTGGGAGTGGAGCCTGTGGAGGGTGGGATGGGGGTGGGAGGGTCTTCAGTGGGGGATAATGCCACAGAGCCCACCCTCCAAAGCGGCCATTCTCTCCAGGTGAACCGATCTTTGTCGCCTGGAGATCAGTTGTACCACCTGGAAGTTGGCAACCCAGCACTGGTCAGATTAAGCAGGGCTCTTCTGACGTTCTTCCATCTCCAGGAATTTCCCCAGCCAGGGATGGCGACCCCGTCCAACAGGGCAGAATATAAGGGTTTGGGGAAGAGACTGCTAAAAAAGGTTCAGAAATGGTTTCAACACGAAACGGGGGCGGGGGAGTGCGTTCAAGATAAATAAAACCTAGCGAGATGCTTTAAAAACACGTCACAACACTCGGTGCGGTAAAACCCTCAGTCTCCAGGAAGCGGCCTAGGGTGGCATTTTGATTTGAGAAACAGGGAACATGTTACAGGAACACAGATTTCAAATGCAATCCTAAAGCCACTTTGCAGGGAGTCAGGCCACTTGAATAGACTTGAGGAAGGTGACCTGCTCCGGATCCCTTAGCGCGGTCTTGCTTGATACGGCTTTAATTTTATTTTTCCCAGCTCAGCTGTGTTGTTGTCTGAACAGCCAGGGGATTCCCCAGAAGCGCCACCAATTGTCGCTGTTTGTTTTTTTTGTGTTGAATATATGCTATATGGCAATGCATGGACCTAATAGGTATCTAAAGCCATTTGCACATACCAAAATATGTATTTTATCAAAGTAGTTGCTGAACTGAAATACAATCAAGAGGAAGTATATTAATAGTGAAATAATTATTAAGCTCTAACTTAAAATGATTTTTTATTCATAACAAACTTAATAATGCAAACTGTGTTACTGTATGTAGGTTTTATTTTATTTGTTTTTCATCTTATATTTTGGAAATGTGCATCCAGTTGTTTTTTTCCTTTCAATTTTTTGGGAGCCCCCAGGAGAGTGGGGCCCTAAGCTATATAGCTTATACGCAAATCCGGCACTGCGAGTCCCGAGGAATCCCGCTGAGCTGCACGGGGAATCTCCGAGCTGCAGCCTGGCCGAAATCCGCTCCCACCACCCGGCTCTGGCCGCAGATTCCTCATTGCAAAGAGCAGGAGGCCCTTTTTTCGCTCGTCTGCAGCACCGAAGGGGTTAAACCGACGGAACTGTTTGCTAGAGCGGGCGAGCAATGGGGCGGGGGGAGGCAAAGAGGAAGGGCTCCTTTCCCGGGGTGTGGGCGGGGGAGAGAAGCGAGGCTCTGCTTCTGAATGGCAAAGGAGACCACGAGAGGGGCTTCAGAGATGCATCAGCGGGCAAGAGCCTTGCAACCGGATCCTGGGTCGGTCTACTCACTAGTAAGGCATTGCAAGGGAGCAGGATAAGCTTTCCCATCTTGCCAGGAGAAACGCTGCTCTCACCAGTGTTGGGGGGGGGGGTCAGTTTTAAATCGTTTCAAAATGTAGCCCCTCTGCTCCCAAAAATATCCCACCCCTGCAGAAAACTGGAGCCCCGACCTGGGTGGTCCTGGATGGCTCAGGATCTCATCAGATCTGGGTAGCTCAGCAGGGTCGGGCCTGGATAGTCCTTGGATGGGAGACCCCCCCAGTAAGCCCAGGGTCTCTATGCAGAGACAGGCGATGGCAGACCACCTCGGCTGGCTACGGGAGGGAGATGGCTCTGCTGGATCCAGTCGATGCCCTCTGTCTGAAAGTACTCAAAGGTCAGGTCTTGAAGGATGTAATGCTGCCCGCTTTTGTTGGGGTTCAGCTGACCCTTGCTGGCACAGTTCACAGCCTCAGGGTTATACTGCACCCAGCATTATTGCTAGAGGATCGAGTTAACGCAGTTGCAAAAAAAGGCTTTCTTCCAACTCAGCCTAGCTGGGGAAATGGCCCCTTACCTTGATACTGCTGGTCTGGTCCCTGGACTCATGCTGTGGTGACATTGAGACTAGACAACTATAATGCACAGACCATGCTGGTGTTCGACTGTTATCGGCAGCTGGAGGGAGCCTGCATATTATTCCCAGACCCTCCCGGCTCAATTAAAAGTATTGTCTATCTCATAGAAAACCGTTCATGGTACTTGGACCCTGATATCTGCATGACCGTCTCTCCCCCTATACTCCACAACGACGGCTTCCCTCACCTGAGCAGGGTCTTCAACAGGTGCCAACCTGCAAATGGGCAGAATCAACAACTGCTGGTGCATGTGCCTTCTCTGTTGTATCACCCCAACGGCCTGCCTGAGGAGGTCAGGAAGACACCCACTCTCCTGGCTTTCCGCTGTAGGGTTGCACTGTACAAAATGATTCCCAAGACTACTTGGGCAAATAATTGGAAATTGCGCTCTATACTACTGTGTATAGATTGCTGTAAGTTAGATCCTACGCTGCAATTTTGCATCATTTGCTGTGTCCGTTTAACATTTATGCTTTGCTTCAGTTCTGGTTTTTAGATTTCGGGTTGATTCTACAACCCAAACCCTATTTACTGGTTTATTGAATGTCCCATTCTGTTGATTGTGTAGACTCACTTGGTGTAATCCACCTGGGAGACTCCCAGGGAGCAAAGCAGACTAGAGGTAAGGGAAATTGAAAAAAATGTATTCTTTAATTTGTTAGCTAAATTGGGGGCAGTTGTGGGGCCTGAAAGGCAGGGTGTGAATTTTGCGAATTAAAAATAAATTCTCAGCCACAGTGGTTGTCGGTAGGCCCAGAAAGGCATCCCAGGTGTGATCACATGGGATGAGTCATCCATGCTGACTGCCTGCCCCAAATGCTGTGCATTGTGGCCGGTGCTCCACCCCCACACATCTGTCGTTTACCTGAGTGTTCATGGCCTCCCCCTGCTCCTGTTCATCCCAGCAGGCGTTTTGCCCTCACCTCGGGAGGTCAGACGCACCTCTGCCCCTGACCCTCTGCTGGACAGAGCTATTGCCCAATGCTTCATGCCGATTGACATGTGCCATGGTTAAGCCTTCACCATTCCTTCTGTCCCAGGCTCCTGTTGACCTTGAGCTGTTGCCTCTAGAGAGACTGATCCCCAGACATGGGAGAAGAAGAGAAGTTGGTTTTTGTATGCCGACTTTCTCTTCTTTTTTTTAATAAAGTTTTTATTATTTTCTAATGTAATCAAACAGAGTATTCAACAATCAATATAAGTAAACATCAAAATATAGATTCTAATTAATAATTGTTGAAAATACATCCATATATAGATAATAAAAAATAAAATATAAAAACTTCCCCTACACCTCCCTCAATCTTATTTATTTGCTATCTCCTTTGTTTAAGATTCTAATCCTAATATTATTACAAACATTTATAAACATTTACTATTTCATTTACCTATTTTGAAATAAAGAGAAAAGAAAGACAAAATAAAAAACAGAAAGGGAAAAAGAACAGAGATATAAAAATAGAAATAAAAATGGATTAGATAATATGTAACATTTTTAACCTCCTTTAGAAATGAATATCCTAATTTCTCCGTTTCTCTCACATATCTAATGACTGTCAATTATATTAATGTCATTAATTATTCTGTTTTTATCAAAGCCAAACCGTTTAATCAGACCTTTTTAGTTAAATCCCCCCAAAAAACTAATCCCTTTGACCCAGTCTCTTTATTTTAAATTTCCAACATCTTCCTCTCTTTCCCAGAAGCTTTAAACATTAAAGGGCATCCATGGAAATTGTTAATGTAGTTCCCTCTGTGAAAATTGATGTAAGATAGTGAATCTGTGTGGTGAGAAAATTTTTGTATTGAACATTAATTGAATATATTAGTCTATAGACAATATTGATTTGGGTTAAGAAAAACCAATTTTATTAATCTGTAGCTTATTAACCTATAACTTAGAAGCAATGTGAAGACCTGACTTTTAGCTGACATCAGCTACAATTAGGCTCTTGACCCTAAGGGGCATAGGAGCTAGTCACCCAAAGCACATTACGTGCTCCAAATCAAGGCCGTTCAAGCAGGCGGCAAATTGTGTGCTCACGTAGGGGGGAGATTGTTTTTGGAACATTGGGTGACGGACGGAACAAGATTTATCGGAGACCTGAACATGGCAAATTTATTATGGAACAAGATATTTCTAAACAATTTTAGTCATGATTTGTGGAAACTCATTTCCTAAAGAATGTGACAGGGAGGGGTCATTTGAGACCCTCTCCTCACGGTCCAGCTTATAAAAGGGCAGTCCAAATGTCCATCCTTTGTCCTTCCCAGGGAGAAATTATTCTCTCTCTCCTTTGGAATGACCCAGAGCAGCTCTGATTGTCTGTCTGTCTGTGTATCAGTCTCTATGTGGGATGTTGTTAAATCTGTCTAAGTATTATTTTTCTCTTTGCCTTACAACCTCTTTAAGTTCAATAAACCTATATGCTTTACTGTTATATGTATGTGGTCTGAGACTGTCCTAAGTATATGGTTTGTGTTTCCCTGTTACACTCTCTGGCTTTGCTTGGTAAGTAGCAGGCAGAGGAGACAAAAAAAAATAAAGAGCTCAAGGGAGAGAATTTGCAGAATTCTTGCATCAATCTGCAACAGATTTTCTTCAGTCCCCAAGGCGAAGAGAAAAATCCCGGTATTTCCAGCTATTTGCCCTTTTAAGTTATCCCAGTTAACTTTGAAAAGTTCATCAGGTAGTACATACAACCAAAAATCCAAGTCACTTACATTCATCTCCATAGTTGTCAGTCGGGTTGATTCAGTTTCTTCTTGCAGATATATATCCTTCGGAAATCCTTTGTAGCTCTCCATCTTCTTTGCAGTATTTAATTCTTCATTTAATGGTTTATCATTTGGGGAGCTTCCTTCTCTCATCTCAGATCTCATTGTCATAATCTGGACTTTAATGTCCTTAAGATCTCCCAGAATTTCATCCAATTTCCGAACAGCAAGTTCATAGGTGTTGTTTGTCAGAGAGAAGAGACGATCCATGTATTTAATCTCACTTTCCATGGTTGCCACTTCTGGTGGTTAATTGAAGTTTAATTTGTAAAATCCAGACAGGAATATGTTGAGCTGTAGAATGATGTTGCAGGGGGTAGAGTAAAAAGTTGCACGTCTGCCTCCTTCCTTTTGCCTAGGAACTGGGGAAGTATTTGCCAGTTACACAATGCCACACATCCGGTCTCAAATCCCATAGTGTTCTCACGATGGCAGATGATAGCTGATACTTCCTGGTAACACGTGGCAAAGGAATTTGTTTACTCAGAAAAGCCTCCTCCCGGAAATAGGGGGGAATCTGCTCGTCCCTCCTCCTTGCACTTCAAGAGTTCTGATTGGTGGCTATACCGTCATTCGAATAGTCCCGATTGTTGTGTCTATCCACCGATCAATTTGATTAAGATCCTGTCGGCTTAACGAATGTTTTTAAATGTCAAAGAGTCAACCAAATCTCAGATGGGAGGATTCGGATTCTATAGATATTTTTTCCACTCCTTTAAAGCTTCCAATTCCAAGTAAAACAAAAGAGTTCTTGTTACTTACTCAGATTTTAGAAGAGCAAGTATTCTTGCTCAAATATCGTTGCTTAGATGGTAATAGATAGGGGAGAGCTGAGCCTAAATTCCAAAGAAAACATTCACGGCAATGATTCCCCCTCAGCCAGACGGGACCTCCTCCAGGATTCCAAGAGTCGCATGATGGCTCTCTCGGCAAAACTGGGGGTCAAACCGTACTTCGTGGGCAGCAGGAGAAATCCTGTTTCCCAATCCACTGTTTAGGATCGGGTAGGGGTGCAGGATTACACCCCAGATTTGAATGAATCTTGGTTCTCTTGAGAGCCCTCAAGAGACGTGGCACTCAGTTCAGCACCCTAGCGGAAGTTCCCCGACTTTCTCTACCACTTAAGGAAGAATCCAACCGGCTTACAACCACCTTCCCTTCCCCTCCCCACAATAGACACCATGTGAGGTCTGTGGGGCTGAGAGAGCTCTAAGAGAACTGTGATTGCCCAGGGTGTCCCCAGCTGGCTTGATGTGTATTAGTGGGGAAACCAACCCGGTTCACCAGATTAGAGTCCGCCACTCATGTGGAGGAGCAGGGAATCAAACCTGGTTCTCCACATTAGAATCCAGTGCTCCAAACCACCACTCTTAACCACTACACCATGTTGGCTAAGCTCATAGCTTCCACAACAGAAACTTACTTTCCTGAAGGACCAAACAGGTATCTAAAGCCTAAGATGCAATATATTATACCACCATGATTAATCATTAATCCTGATCCACAAATGATGATAATGATGCTCCTTTTTGATCCACGAGGACAATCCTTAGGTGCCTCTTGACAAGGAGGGTAGATGATGTAGGTGTTCTTTCTTTTTCTCTCCCTCTTCATAGCCACAAGATTAAGAGCATCTTTCAGTCAGAGGCCACCCGAGGATAGAGAAAGAGATGGAACAGCAGGACCCAGAAGGACCTGGAATTGGCAAGAGATCAAGGGAAGGTCCCCATTTCATCCAATCGGAGAGTGGTGTTGAATTCTGGGAAAGAGCTGTGCTGGAGAACCTGGCTGAGGAAAAGAGGACAGCAGATAGTCAACATTTTTGGCAGTTCCTTTACCATGAGGCCGATGGGCCCCGAGCGGTTTGCAGCCAGCTTCATGGACTTTGCAAGCAGTGGCTGAAGCCGGAGAGGCGCTCCAAGAAGCAGATGCTGGACCTGGTGATCCTGGAGCAGTTCCTGACCATCCTGCCCCAGGAAATGCAGTGCTGGGTCAGAGGATGCGGGCCGGAGACCAGTTCCCAGGCGGTGGCCCTGGCCGAAGGTTTCCTCCTGAGTCAAGCAGAGGAGAAGAGGCAGGCAGAGCAGGTGAGGGGGTTTCCTTCACACCCTTCAAGCAATGTCTTTATCATAGGGCTTCTCTGCTAGATATTGATACCTCTCGAGAATACACTCAATGGTCGATGCAGGGGTGAAGATTCTTACCTCACCTGTCTCCCTTGCTGTTCTTTCAGATGTGGGGACCATCCCTAAAGATGGAAGCAAAGTTTTCTGAAGCAGAAGGAGCTCTGTCAGAGGAAGGGCTGTGGGCTGAGGCCCAGGAGCGGGCACAGGATGCCATCTCACGTGGTAAAGGTGCTTTGTGGCTGGTTGGGATTGGGGCACATGGTGAAGCTGTGGGGTAGAAAAAGAAAGTGGGTCTGCACTAGGGCTGTTGATTCGGTTCGGCCCAAACCAGCCGAATTTCCCCTGATTCGGCGGTTTTTAGTTCGGGACGAACCGAACTCAAAAATGGCGGGAAAACGGGGGAGCCGAATTCAGCGAGTTCGGGAGTTCACAAATAAATTCGGCAAATTTGGGGCGTCGGTAAGCAGCATAACTGTCAGTAAGCAGCATTCTCCTCCCCCGGCCAATCAGTGGCCAAGCTGGGTCTTCTTCTGGCCAATCAGTCAGGATTGAGTACTGGAGGAATCAGCTGCTGCGCAGCCCAGCCGGGGAGAGAGAGAGAGTGAGAGAAATCCTCGTGGGGGAGTGCTTGTTCACATTCGCTCCTTTCCGTGGATGCAGGGGGTGAATTTTTGGGGGCAGAGACCCCAAATTTTCAGCAGAGCTTCAGACGAGCCTTCTTAAGAGACCCCCCAAGTTTTGTAAACATTGGGTGAGGGGGTCCCAAGATATGGGCTCCACCCTTTTCCCTCCCCCCTTTTCCATTTCTGTGGCTGCAGGGGGTGCTTTTTTGGGGGTGCAGCCCCCAAACTTTCAACATAGCTTCAGACGAGCCTTCTTAAGAGACCCCACAAGTTTTGTAAAGATGGGTTCAGTGGGGGCAGAAATATGGGCTCCCCCCTTTTCTCTTTCCGTGGCTGCAGGGGGTGCATTTTTGGGGTGCAGCCCCCAAACATTCAGCATAGCTTCAGACGAGCCTTCTTAAGAGACCCTCCAAGTTTTGTAAACATTGGGTTAGGGGGTCCCGAGATATGGGCTTTCCCCTTTTCCTTATTGGGATGAATGGATCACACGATCCTGTATGCATCTCCAGAGTGGCACATCCAAGGCAAACCTCCCATGCTTAAATAGAATCATATTGGATTACCCAGTCCTCCAAGCCCCTCCTGATGGAACAGAAGACAGCCACAGTAAGACCCCTTTGGGGGCTTTAATCAATAATTTTTCTCCTGTGTGTGTGTGTGGGGAGGGAGCAGTTTCTGTGGGTGGGGGGGGAAGCAAAGGGGGCTTTCGCCTGTTCTGCCTGGGGTGTGTGTGCCCCCTCGAGTCTCTCTCTCCCTGGTTTGAGCGGGGGCTTCAGTTGTGTGTCCTCGGGTTTTCCCTCATTCATAAGATCGGTTAGGTCTATTTTGATGCTTGTTCAAAACTGTTTTTCAAATGGTGACTTAAAGAATGCATTTGCCTGGTCCCGAGTCCCATGCAAAAGGGGAAATTCCACCCCCTCCTGCTCATTATGCATAGCTAGCTGCCTCTGTCCCTTTCCATGGTTTGCAAACTCCCAGGTGTCAGGTGTTGCTTTGCAGTTGTGTTGCTTTGCAGTGTTGCTTTGCAGTTGTGTTGCTTTGCAAACGTCTTAGCACCTGCCCCGCCCTTGCTCTCAGCTGTTTGTTGGGGCTGGGAGCTTTGTGCGTGGGCGGCAAGCTCTGCTCAGAGATGCACATTAAGGGTGGGGGGACCCCTTTCGGGGCCCATATCTCAGCCCCCCCTGACCCAATCTTTACAAAACTTGGGGGGTCTTGCAAGAAGGGTCCTTGCTGAAAGTTTGGGACCTTTACCCCCAAAAAATGCCCTCCCTGGAGCCACGGAAAGGCGCGGTTGTGTTTTTAATGGCTTTATTCGGCCAAATTTTTTCCCCGAACTTTGAATTTGCGCAGAATTGCACGGACCTGAAGCTTGGGAGTTCGAACTTCGGCATATCCTGAATCCAGACAGGCCGAATTCGGCCGAATCCGAACTATACCGATTTTTTTTTTCAACAGCCCTAGTCTGCACACAACGCAGAGTGAGCTTGTGGGGCTCGGTGCCACAGGATGTAGTGATGGTCATTCAGTTGAAGGGGGATTAGACAGATTCATGGAAAGCAATCACATTATTATTCACCTTAATTAAAATATTCTTCTCTCTCCTTCCTTCCGTTAGAGGGACTCCAGGCATCTCCAAAAAGTAGTTAGACAAATTTGGGTCGCCATGGTGAATAATTGGAACCTACGTTCTACCCTGTAGTTTTGAGATGCACTAAAGTCACATGTGCATTTTTGGACAAAAATGACAAAGACGTATCGTGCAACCTCATTTCTGTCCCCCCTTTTTCTCCCATCAGCCTAGACTCATCAGGAGAATGAGTTGTCTGGGCCTTTAGTCTGATCCAGCAGGATTGCTGTCATGTTTTTGAACTCCACAGTTCACAGGGCAAATTTCAACTCTCACAGAAGTCTGAAAAGAATCAGCAGCATTTAAGAGCAGCCCAAGACTTATGGGTATCTGGTGCTTCTCTCCCACCTCTCCCACTATTTAGTAAAAAATCATTGTGAATATTAGCCTGAAGAGGAGAAGACTGAGAGGTGATATGATAACCATATTCAAGCACTTGAAGGGCTGTCATATAGAGGAGGTTCCGAGTTGTTTTCTGTTGCCCCAGAAGGTTGGACCAGAACCAGCGGGTTGAAATTAAATAAAAAGAGTTTAAATTAAATAAAAAGAGTTTCCGTCTAGGCATTAAGAAGAATTTTCTAACCGAGCAGTTCCTCAGTGGAACGGGCTTCCTTGGGAGGTGGTCAGCTCTCCTTCCCTGTAGGCACTGGCAAACCACCTTGTAAACAAATTCTCCCTAGTAAACGTCGGGATGTGACGTCACCCCATGGGTCAGGAATGACCCGGTGCTTGCTCAGGGGACCTTTACCTTTAGATGGCCATTGGTCAGCAATGGTGATTCTCTGACCTTAAACAGATGATGAGAGGGAGGGCATCATGGCCATCTTCTGGGCATGGAGTAGGGGTCACTGGGGGTAGGGGAGGGAGGTAGTCGTAAATTTCCTGCATTTTGCAGGGGGTTGGACTAGATGACCCTGGTGGTCCCTTCCAGCTCTAGGATTCTATGATTTTATGATTCGAATGTATATAATGCATGTCCCAGGCTAGCCTGATCTCGTCATATCTCCGAAGCTAAGCAGGATTAGCCCTAGTTAGTATTTTGATGGGCAACCTCCAAATAACACCAGGGGAATGACACAGAGTCAGGCAATGGCAAATGACCTCCAAATGTCTCTTGCCATGAAAACCCTACGGGGTCGCCATAAGTCTGCTGTGACTTGATGGCACAAAAGCCAAGTAATACATCCACCGTGGAAATGGGTGTGTGTGAAGCAGGATTCAAACAAGTAAATGAAATAGGAACTCTAGATTAACATTCTTCCTTCCTCTGTTGTCTCCCTCGCAGGCAGTGGAGAGATGCTATTAAGCCATCGTCTTTGCGGAGGTGAGGAAGCGGCTGCTTCCCCTCTGGTCCAGGTAGGGGAGGTGAATGGGGGACGCCTGAATGCCCCTTCCTTTCTTTGGGGGGGGGGTGTTCCCCTGCAGTTGCTGCTTGGATGTGCAAGTGACAGAGGCCTGAACCCATGCCAAGCTCTCTTTACCCATGCCAAGCTCTCCATCCTGCACCCTCCCAGAATGCCCCCTTCCAGAGTGCCAAGTCTGCCTGGCTTGATCTCTGACGAGGGCATCTGCTTTTTCTTTCAGTCTCCGGTTTCCTTTGAGGAGGTAACCGTGCATTTCACCGAGGCAGAGTGGGCCCTGCTGGATCCGGGCCAAAGAGCTCTTTACAAGGAAGTCACGCAGGAGAACTATGGGAATGTGGCCTCTCTGGGTAA
The DNA here is from genome assembly GCF_029931775.1 of Euleptes europaea. NCBI lineage: Eukaryota > Metazoa > Chordata > Lepidosauria > Squamata > Sphaerodactylidae > Euleptes > Euleptes europaea. The sequence goes on from NC_079316.1 coordinate 5,360,707, forward strand.
GGCTCTTTCCTAGGTGCTGTACATGCAAATGGCTGCCATTGGGATGAAGCATGGATCAAAGTCTTGAACAACAATATATCATTTTGAGGCCTGCTCAGCCACTTGGAAATGTATAAATTGTTAGACTGCAAACCCAGCCTTACTGAGGCAGCAGTCTTTCATGTCTTTTCCAAGTGTCTATTAATGTACACTTCAATATACAGCAGGGAAAAGCCACTGCAATGTGTTGATTGCGGATGGAACTTCTTCAAGGGAAGGTAAGACCTCCTTGTGTGTGTGCTAATGGGATGTCTCTTTTTATTCCAGCAGGGGATGATCAGTGGAATGAAAACGATGAGGAACTGCATCAGGTATTGCCAGATAACGTCCAGAATGAAGATGTGAAAGGAAACCTAAAGAATGAAGGCAGACCTAAGAGGCAGAAAGGAAGTCACATGGCTGAGAAGAGAGATGAACCCATTCCTGGCCAAGGGCGGGATTTGAGTGAGCTAATCCCCATGGTGGAGGAAGCATATAAGTGCTTGGAGTGTGGAATGAACTTCTCAGATCACACCCGATATGATATCCATTTGCAAACGCACAGAGGAAAGAAGACCCATGAATGTTCAGAGTGTGGAAAGAGCTTCCTTTGCAGAGCAGAGCTCCATAGACATCGAAGAACACATGCAGGAGAGAAACCTAGCTGTTCAGGCTGCGGCAAGAGCTTTTCACAGAAGTCAGACCTCTTTCAACACCAAAGGATTCATTCAAGAGAGAAGCCATTGATCTGCTCAGAGAGTGGAAGAATGTTGTCACATGGAAGAAAGAGTAAGGCACGTTCCCCAAAGCACAATAGAAGGAGGTCACATAAATGCTTCCATTGTGGAAAGTACTTCAAATACGGATCACAACTCTTCATGCACCAAAGAACACACACAAGGGAGAAACCTTTTCCGTGCTCAGTGTGTGGAAAGAGATATAGTTGTAGCAGCCATCTTGTGGTACATCAAAGAACCCACACAGGAGAGAAACCTTTTGAATGTTCAGAGTGTGGGAAGAAATTCAGTCGGAGTGACAATGTTCAAAAGCATCTAAGAACCCACACAGGGGAAAAACCTTTTGAATGCTCAGAGTGTGGAAAGAGATATAGTTGTAGCAGCCATCTTGTGGTACATCAAAGAACCCACACAGGAGAGAAACCTTTTGAATGCTCTGAGTGTGGAAAGAAATTCAGTGGGAGTGGCGGTCTTCAATGGCATCTAAGATCCTACACAGGGGAGAAACCCTTTGAATGTTCCGAGTGTGAAAAGAGATTCAGTTGCAGTAGCTCTCTTCAAACACATATAAGAACCCACACGGGGGAGAAGCCTTTTGACTGCTCAGAGTGTGGAAAGAGATTCAGTCGGAGTGACAGTCTTGCAGTCCATCGAAAAACCCACACAGGGGAGAAGCCTTTTGAATGCTCAGAGTGTGGAAAGAGATTCAGTCGGAGTGACAGTCTTGCAGTCCATCAAAAAACCCACACAGGGGAGAAGACTTTTGAATGCTCAGAATGTGGAAAGAGATATAGTTGTAGCAGCCAACTTGTGGTACATCAAAGAACCCACACAGGAGAGAAACCTTTTGAATGCTCAGAGTGTGGGAAGAAATTCAGTCGGAGTGGCTATCTTCAAAAGCATCTAAGAACCCACACAGGGGAAAAACCTTTTGAATGCTCAGAGTGTGGAAAGAGTTACAGTTGTAGCAGCCATCTTGTGGTACATCAAAGAACCCACACAGGAGAGAAACCTTTTGGATGCTCAGAGTGTGGAAAGAAATTCAGTCGGAGTGACAGTCTTGCAGTCCATCAAAAAACCCACACAGAGGAGAAGCTTTTTGAATGCTCAGAGTGTGGAAAGAGATTCCGTCAGAGTGACAAACTTGTAGTTCATCAAAAAATCCACACAGTGGAGAAGCCTTTTGAATGCTCAGAGTGTGGAAAGAGATTCCGTCACAGTGGCAATCTTCAACAGCACCTAAGAACCCACACAGGGGAGAAGCCTTTTGAATGCTCAGAGTGTGGAAAGAGATTCAGTCAGAGTGTGAGTCTTGCAGTTCATCGAAGAACCCACACAGGGGAGAAACCTTTTGAATGCTCAGAGTGTGGAAAGAGATTCAGTTACAGTAGCTCTTTTCAACAGCATATAAGAACCCACACAGGGGAGAAACCATTTGAATGTTCAGTGTGTGGAAAGAGATTCAGTCAGAGTTGCAATCTTGCAGAGCATCGAAAAACCCACACAGGGGAGAAGCCTTTTGAATGCTCAGAGTGTGGAAAGAGATACAGTCGGAGTGACTCTCTTCGGAAGCATTTAGGAACCCATCTAGGGTAGAAACATTTCCAAAGCTCACGGTATGGAAAGACATTCAGTTGTAATGGCTCTCTTCAGAAGCAGAGGATAGAAAGAGATTCAGAGGGGCAACCTTGGAAAGCATCTAAGATCCCACACTGGGAAGAATGCTCAGAGTGTGGGAAAAGATTCATTCAGCATGACAATCTTCAGAGCAGCCAAGAACCCACACAAGGAGAAACCATGTAACTGCTTAGTCTGGGAAAAGAGCTTTTTTCTTATTTCAAATCTCAAAGACAACCTCAGACTAGAGAAAAGTTGGCAGGTGACTGTCATGAGCTGCCAGTTCCCAGTCACATTTGTTCCCCCCCACTCCCACATTCTCATAGGGAGATAATTCACACTTTGTGTTGTCTGTAGTTTGTGGCGGGTTTTTTTTAATGAGTTGGGCTACATTTATATTAGTGTGGCATGTCTCTTTTAAATTGTGTATAAAGCTGTAAGAAAGCAATCCTCTTGCAGACGCTGGTGACAGGCGCCTCGTTTCACAACTGGTGCCCAGGATTGAACCCGACCCACTTTGCTCACATTCATGATGGTGGTCAGTTGAGTTCAAGAACCAGAGTGTTGATTTTTGACTGTGTGGATCTAGGTTCAAATCCACACTAGGCCTGGAAGCCTTTCGGCAAGAAGTTGTGAGGATTCAGTGTTGGTGGGGGCATTCTTAGAAGAAATGTGTACAAGTGTGGAAATCTCAGGACTTCCTTCTATATTTCTTTGTTTGCTTTTTTAAAACTTCTTTATTGTGCTTTCCCTTGCGGTTCAAGCATTGTACATTAATACTTAAAAACATTTTAATTTAAAACTAAAAATGGCCAAGGGCACATTTTAACAATTTATTTGATGACCCCACAGCCAATCCATATGTGTGTGTGTGTGTTATGTGCCATCAAGTTATTTCCGACTCATGGCGACCTTATGAATTAATGATCTTGAAAAGGACCTTTTGTTTCCACCTAACAACAGCTGCAGGCATGTCAATGGTGCCATTACAGCATTGGACTGTCAGCATGGTGTAGTGATTACGAGCAGTGGTTTGGAGCAGTGAATTCTGATCTGGAGAACCAGGTTTGATTCCCTACTCCTCCACATGAGCGACGGAGGCTAATCTGGTGAACTGGATTTGTTTCCCCACACCCACACACAAAGCTAGCTGAGTGACCTTGGGCAAGTTACAGTTCTATTAAGAGCTCTCTCAGCCCCACTTACCTCACAGGGTGTCTGTTGTGGGGAGGGGAAGGAGATTGTAAGCCAGTTTGAGACTCCCTTAAGTGTTAGAGAAAGTCGGCATATAAAAACCAACTCTTCCTTTGCTTCTGGCTCTACAGTGCAAATCTTAAGATGCTTCCAAAGTCGAATGTGCCATGAAAAAAGGCAGTGGGGGCGGGAAATGCTGACCTTTTGGAAGCGCTCCAGTCATTTTAAACAGCAGACTGCAGCCATTCAGAAGCGCAAAGAAGAGCTGAAAAGGGTAATTTTCATAAAAACAAGGGCAAAACCTTTCCAGGGTGCTTGGAGTTACTTACAAGCAGAGACATTTGAAGTAAATCTACTTTAATTGTACTTAATGTATAGATTTCAGTGCCCCAAGATGTGACCTTCACTGCTTGAAATGGCTTTAAAGGGGTGTTAGAGAAATCACGGAGGGTAGGCCAATCAGCAGCTATTAGAGAATATGAGTATCAAAGAGCTTAAAAGATGAGAATGGAGCCTAAGCAGGAAACCAATAAGATATTTCTGCCTGTCTTTTCGACATTACAGGGATACGTTTCGATCCAAGCAGAGAGGATGCCCTTCACCTCCCGATTTTTTCCCCTTTGCTCAGTAGTACTGTGTTTATATATATGTTTTTGCTCTCCACTGCATGCATTGCCTTTTGTAACCAATGACTGTTTATACAACTAATCTTTTTCCTCTTTCTGAAATGGGTGTGTTAGGGCCTCATAGATATGACAGCCATTTATTCCCTTCACCTGCTCTTCATTCTGTTTCTCAGTTATTCAAAATGATGTTTTTTGTGCACATATTCAGCATTTTTGATTCAGCCTTACTTTTACATGGTCTTTTCCTATCTTTGAATAAAAAGGGAAAAGCATTTCTTCATGTAAGTTGTGTTTGATACTCTGTATTAATGATTTAGGATATAATACCTCCTAATCAGGGCGTACCGCCAATAAGTTACATCAAGTCATAACACCACAGTTCCTATCATCCCAAAGCCGGTCGACGGCAACACCACACCTTATGCCTGCAACACAAGGCACTAAGCTTATAATACCAAGCCAAACCTCGGTCTCAAAAACAGAAAACAAAGGTGAAACGGTTAGCCTGAGATAAGGAGGGATCCTGTTTTAAACAGCTCTTGGTTCTAGACAGGTCTTTAAGGGTTTCTGTACTTTAATTCCTATGTTATGTTAGGTTTGAACGAATTGAATGGTTTAATTAATTATATCATAGAGATATAAGTATAGGTTTAAAAACAGTGATAGGCAGATTGCTATAATCTACTGCCTTTGCTTAGAGCAGGGGTCCTCAAACTACGGCCCGCAGGCCGGATCCGTCCCGTCAGGGTCCTGAACCCGGCCCCTTTCAAAAATTGCAGCCTCAAGGTAATGCTGGGAGGAAGTGACGACCGGTCACTTTCTCCCTGCTCCCTAAACATGGGAGGGAAGAGAGACCGGTCACCTTTCCGCAAGGAAGGCGCCCCCAGCTGGCGGCTCCTGTTCCTCCTCCTCCTCCTCCAAGCAGGGGGTTCTTATGAATATTTCAGCAGCACGCTGGCAGCCTCGCCAAGGCAGAGGAGGGAGGGAGAGGGGAGGAGGAGGAGGCGGACGCCTGGTGGTTGCTGCTGCCACCGCCGCTGCTACTGCTGTGAAGCGCCTTGACGCACTCTGGCCGGGGCTTGGCGCAACACCTGGCCCGCCGCGGCAGGTAAGAGGGACTTCCTCTTGCCGCCGCTGAGGCTCGGCTGGGGACTTTGGGGGGTGGGGGAGTGGGATCGTGGGCGAGCGTGAGATGGGTAGGAAGGCTTCCTGAGGGCGAAGGCGCACAGGAGGTTTGGCCTTGGGGTCACCGCTCTCCAAAGGCACGTTCCCCCCACCTGTTCCCCCAGAGTGGGCTTGTGTATGTGTGTTTTTGCTAGTGAGTGAGCTTGTGTATGTGTGTGTTTGCTAGTGAGTGAGCTTGTGTGTGTGTTTGCTAGTGAGTGAGCTTGTGTGTTACTGCTGAGCACTGACCATTTACGTCACTGCTAAGCACTAATCATTTGCACTATTGCTGAATGCTGACAATTTTTATTTTATTTTCGTCATTATTGCTGGTATATTGTTTTTGTAGCTGTAGCTGTGTATTGGTATTTTACTAATAGCAATTTTCAATCCCTAGGAAATCATTATGTCAAAAAAATAAACATTGACTCTGAGTGCAGGGTATTCAAAGAACAGTGGACTTATGATTACTTTTTCATGCAGTACAAAGAAAGAGCTGTTTGTCTAATATGCCAGAATTTAGTGTCTGTGTTCAAGGAATACAATTTGCGTCGACACTACGAAACTCAACATAAAGATAAATATGATTGTTTGGTCGGACAAGTGAGAAAAGACAAAATATTAAAACTGAAAAATGGATTGACAACTTAGCAAAATAATTTTGTGAAGCAAAAGCAGCTAAATATATCATCATCGCGAGCAAGTTTTCAAGTTTCCAAGCTCATAGCGCGCACTGGCAGACCATTTGTAGAGGGAGAATTTGTTAAAGAATGCCTTCTTTCTGTTGCCAAAGAGATGTGTCCAGAGAAGGTTGATTTATTTAGTACAGTGAGTCTTTCAGGACCTACAATTCCATGAAGGATTGAAGAAATGGGGAGAGATTTGCATCTGCATTTGCAAAACTCCTCAAAAAACTTTGCTATTTTTCATTGGCACTTGACAAAAGCAATGATGTTCGTGATTCTGCACAACTTCTAATTTTCATTCGTGGGACAAATGATTATTTCGAAGTCACAGAGGAGCTTGCTGCACTGAAAAGCATCAAAGGAACAGGAGAGGATATCTATGAAAAAGTTTGCCAAACTGTGAATGATTTGGAGCTGGACTGGGCAAAACTAGCCAGTGTGACAACTGATGGTGCTCCTAGAATGGTGGGGTCTATGTAAGGAGTGGTTGCACGCATTAACAAAGAGATGGACAAACACAACTATTCACATCCAATAGCCATACACTGCCTCATTCACCAACAAGCACTGTGTTGTAAATCACTGAAGTTGAACTCTGTCATGAAAATTGTGGTATCGTGTTATCTTCTTTAGAGCTCATGCACTAAACCAGAGACAGTTTCAGGAATTTCTATCTGAGCTGAATGTTGCCTATGAAGATATTCTGTACCACACAGAAGTCCGTTGGCTGAGTAGAGGGAGAGTTTTGAAACATTTTTATAATTTACTTCCACAGGTTTCTGCTTTTATGCTTTCAAAAAACAAAGAAGTATCAGAGCTCAAAGATGCAGAATGGAAATGGCACCTTGCCTTTCTGACAGATATAACAGAGCTACTCAACAGTTTCAATGTTCAACTTCAAGGAAAGGGGAAGCTCATCTGTGATATGCATTCACATGTGAAAGCATTTAAAGTAAAATTAGACCTCATTAAACAAGTGAAGGAGGAAAACGTCTGCCAGTTTCCACAGTGCAATGTGTTCCTCACCTCACAGTTCCTGATGTGCAATGACTTGCTATCTTGACATTCCTTCTCAAGCCATGCATATCAGGTCTGTCAATTTTCCAAACCTCTGACAGTCTATTGTTTTGGTGAATAGATCCGCCACATTTTCCACACCTGAACATTTTTTTACTCTTATCAGGTTTCTCTCCACAGCATCTGATACATTTTCATATCGTATCCTGATGTGTTTACTCTTATTTCTAAAACATTGCTCGTTGGCTAATTGTTTCGCTGCCTCATTATCCGTGTATATCACTACAGGCAGTGGCACACTTACACCTAATTCCTTTAGCAGATACACAAACCATTCAATCTGAGTACTGCATTCACTGATAGCACTGTACTCCGCTTCACAGGTGCTAGTAGCCACAAACGATTGCTTCTGTGACTTCCAGTGTATTGGTGTCTTGTCTAAATAGATTACATACCCTGTGGTAGACCTGGCTTGTCTCTCATCAGCCCAGGAAGCATCTGCATATCCTTCCAAGTTTCCACTAGGCCTTCAAATACAACCTTTTGTTTATGGTACGCTTTAAATACCTCAGCACTCTCTTTGCTGCTTTCCAGTTCCTGTCTTTGGGATCAACATTGTGTTTACTCAGACAGTGTACAGACTGATAAATTTCAGGTCTAGTCCAACATGCCTGATACAACAAACTTCCAATCAAAGATTGGTACAACGTTTTATCACAACCTTTGCTCTCTGTTTCATCTTTTGCATAGCCAGTTATCATAGGGGAGTCCACAACATTTGCTTCCAGCATGTTATACTTTTCTAACAACAGCTGAATTTTGTTTTGTTGTGATAGGGAGAACATTCCATCAGTGTCTCTCCTTACCTCCACCCCTAGGTAATTAGTAATCTCTCCCAAGCACTTGAGTTTAAATCGTTCACCCAACTCCTTCTGGAACTGCTCCTGTTCCCATTTACTGCTTGTCATCACCATCAGGTCATCAACATAAATCAGAAGGTAAATGAGTTTATTACCCTCTCCCCTTGTGTACAAACATGAATCAGATACACATTGCTTAAAGCCTAACTGCTTTACTGCATTCTCTAGGCAATTGTTCCATTCTTTGTCTGACTGATGAAGCCCATACAAAGCCTTGTTCAGTTTTAGAACTGTCTTTCCTTTATTCAGTTCAAAACCAGGTACCTGAGTCATATAAATTTGTTCTTTCAAGGGAGCATTTAAGTAGGCAGTTTGAATATCATAGTGGTAAACTACCAAACCTTTCAAACCTGCTACTGCCAGACTGGATTTCACAGATTCAGCCCGGACTGTGGGAGAAAAGGTCTCATCAAAATGCTGAAATTTCCTTTGAGCAAAACCCTTGCAAACTAGTCTGGCCTTAAGTTGTATTGAGCCATCTGTAAGCTTCTTGATTTTATAAACCCATCTGCAGCCTATCACCTGCTTCCCATCTGGTAGATTGGTGGGAGTGAATACCTTGTGCTCCTTCAGAGCTTTCATTTCTACTCCCGTAGCTTGGAACCATCCCTGTTTTTCCTTTTCACATAAGGTTAACATTTGTTCATAGCTTTCTGGTTCACAAACTCACATTGCAAATTCGACCACACGTATCATAACCAAACCAAACCTCATAACCAAACACGTATCATAACCAATGCCCTTGGTAGCTCTCTCTGAAAGCCTAACAGGTGTTCCACTTGACTCCCCTCCTTCTGAAGTTTCAAGCCTGCTAGCTTCTCTTCTGAAAGACCTTTGTGGGGAAACATTCTCTGTCTTAACTTCAGGCTGTTCACTAATTGGCAAGGTAACCATTTCATTTCCCTTTTCTACACCATGCAGCCTTTGCCAATTCTGAGCTTCTACAAAGCTTGCAGACCTACTGAAAAAAATTCTATTTTGGTCATTTGCAAGTCTGTAGGATTTAGCTGCGTTCTGGTACCCAAGGAACAGCATTTACTTTGACTTTTTGCCACCTTTCCTTCTATGCTTAAGTGGAATATTGACCCACGCTTTGGTTCCAAACACTTTCGGGTGTTTTAAAGAAGGATTCTTCCCATAAAGTACCCTGTAGGGAATATCATTAAGGCTTGAAGGCAGAACAGTTTTGCCCTCCTCAAGGTCTACTGAAGATATCTTAATGTACTGAGAGTGCATTAATAGCTTAAACTTTGCTTTTTATAACTTAAAGGCATTAAAGATTCCTGCAGTCCTATCAAGGATATGAGTAATATGCTTCCTTGCTTTCTGTAACCTTGCTCAAGGCTATGTGCTACTAACCAGATGGTCACAAAGTGACAATGTAAGCAATACTTGTGTTTTATGAGTTATATATAATTAAATATTGTGCTACAGATTTCTAAGTAGTCTTATTTAATGTGTATTGTCCTAATGAAGAGAATGGTATAAAAATTAAGTATATAATGTGATCATGAAACTCAGAAATGAGTGTTTATACTTTAAGCAAAATAGACTGAAAGGAAAGGAAGCCCATATATGGTCATGGGGAGCTGAGCAGCTGTAACTATGGCATTACTGCACTGCTCATGATATCTGATAGAGGGAATAAAAGGTATTCCTTTTGATGGATGAAAATGTTGTCTGAAAGTGGGGATAAAAGATTTCTCATCACTCTTAATGAGTCTGAAACAGTATAAATACAGCCACAGTACAGCTAGAGAATTAGAACCTTCCAAAAGGCTCTCAGAAAAGTCTGACTGGTATGTATGGCTTAAATACTTTACTCTAGACTTTGTGAATTAGATACTTTGAACTGAATCAGAATAATTTGACTGTTATATTTTAGAAGTTGGATTTTGAAACTGAATAGTATGTAAGACTTGCTTGCTTTTACTGCATACATTGAAATACATACATTGTATTTTGACAAGAGTTTTTATAGAAGTGTTAAAGACTTGATAATCTGCATTTATACATATATTCTACTAGAAGTATATCAATAAAAAGACTTGCTTTTTAAAAGTAAGTAAAGTTGTTCAGTCCTGCTTAAACAATGACTGGCTGAATAAGATACCTTCACTTCTCAGTAAGTGAAACATTCTAAGAGCCATTGGTTCTTGTAGGTTATCCGGGCTGTGTAACCGTGGTCTTGGAATTTTCGAAGACCACGGTTACACAGCCTGGATAACCTACAAGAACCAATGAACTCTGACCGTGAAAGCCTTCGACAATATTCTAAGAGCCTGTCATCTGAACAGCACGACCCGCTTCATAGGTACCCTCCTCTCCTTTCAGCAATCCCATTTTCTTGTGGCACACAGGGGTTAGTTAGACGGTGCTCAGTCCCCTTACTCTCCAGCCATTGGATCAGGGCCTGAGACATAAACTCACCGCCTCTGTCGCTTTGAATGGCTCCCACTTGCAAATCTATTTGCCTTTCCACTCTGGCAAGCCAATGTTTCAAGGTTTGACAAGTTTCACTTTTTTGCTTAAGCAAGTAGACCCACCCAAACCTCGTGAAATCATCTGTGATCACCAAAACATAACGGTTTCCTGACACACTTGCAGTGAAAGGGCCACAGATATCGACATGGATTAATTGTAAAGGTCCTTGGGTCACTCTTTGACTTGCTTTGGCTATGGGGCACCTTTTACTCTTTGCAGATTTGCAGACTGTGCAGTCTAAAAACTTGCTGCACTTATTTACTTTCACACCATCACCCAATAACTCTAGGGTCTTCTGTATGATGTGGAAGTTAGCATGACTGAGCCTGCGATGTAATAAATGGATGCATTCATTATGAGGATTTACATTCCCCACCTGTACATTCTTAGCTTGCAAGGTCTCTCTGCTAACCACATACACATTCTGCTTCAGGTCCCCTGTTAACAGCAAAGCTCCTTCTCGACTTACACTGCATGCTTTATCTTTAAACATTACAGTGAAGCCTGTTTGTCAGGGCTGACACACTGAGCAGATTCTTTTCCAGGGAAGGTACGCACAATACATTATTAAAAGTGTAATTCAAGGTAGGAAAAAACAAATCCCCCTGACACTTTACTGCCAACCTCTTCCCATGAGCTAGGCTCACATGTGTTCTGGCTGACTCTGTTTTATTGCTCAAGTTAACAGCCTCTTTGGTAAATACCTCACTTGCTCCGCTGTCGAGCAGCCATAAATCAGAGTCCTTACCGGCTTCTGCCAGAACAACAGCAGTAGACATTGAAAACGGCCTTGAGCTGTCCTGTTTATTTTGCTTTCTTTTCCTTTGCGGACAGTCTCTTTGTAGATGACGCGTTGAGCCACAGCTGTAGCATTTCTTCACAAAACACACGTGCTCCTCCGGCTCCTGCTTATAATCTTCACGCCCACGGCCCACAGCTCCACGCGCTTGCTTCGGCGCTTTCTGCGAAGGGAAGAAACTTGCTTCTCTGGGTTGCCAATTCCCCAGGGCTGTAGTCATCTGCGTAGTCTGACTTTCTAAACCATTTTAATAATATCCATCCAAACATTCAGTTTACCATGGAAAAGGAAATTGAGGGTAAACTCCCATTTCTTGATACCCTTGTCATCCGTAAAACAAACTTGCAGTTAGGTCACAAGGTCTAGCAGAAACCAACTCACACAGATCGCTAGTTACAGAAAAACTCCAACCACCCCCCCCCCGACAGAAAAGAGGAATAATCAAAACATTAATGGACCGTGCAAGACGGATCTGTGAACCACAGTTTCTCAAGGAAGAAACTAATCATCTAAATCACGCACTGCTAGCAAACGGCTATTCCAAGAATGAAATCAGAAGGGCCATTAAACCAAACAAAAATCAGGAAACTCAGGAAAAACAGTCTCCCATAAGAAAGGTATTCTTGCCATTTATTAAAGGAGTCACTGATAGGATGGAGAAACTTTTGAAAAAACATAACCTATAAACAGTGTTGAAACCCACCAAGAAATACAACAAATGCTACAATCAGCAAAAGACAAAAGAGACCCCCTCACGTCTGCAGGAGTATATCGTATACCTTGCAGCTGTGGACAAGTTTACATCGGGACAACAAAACGCAGCATACAAACAAGGATAAAAGAACATGAAAGATACTGCAGACTGGGCCAACCTGAGAAATCAGCAGTGGCTGAACATGGACTGACACAAACAGGACACAGGGTCTTATTCCAAGACACTGAAAGACTGGACAATTCTACCAACTATTTTGTCGGATTGCACAGAGAAGCCATTGAAATTCATAAACATCAGCACAACTTTAACAGAAGAGAGTTTAAGAATGAATAAGGCTTGGCTTCCTGTCTTGAAAACCTCCAGACTAACAAAGACTACAGTCCACAATAGCCATGCAGATTAGTTTTGGATTTCACACATTAACAGATCACTTCAGGATACAATGGCTCCATATTAACATACCATACCCTCATTAGCACATTATCTTGATACTTACAGGTCAATGATTAGCACATTACCTTTGTTACTTTTTGCAGGACAATGATTCAGCTCAAACCCAACCCCTTTCTGACTATATATTACTCTTCCTACACACTTGACACTGAGAGACACTGTCCTTCAGTGTTACTCCTCTGAAGATGCCTGCCACAGCTGCTGGCGAAACATCAGGAAAGAAAATACCAAGACCACGGTTACACAGCCCGGATAACCTACAAGAACCAATGTCCTATCTTTGATAGCCTTGCTCAGATCTTGCAAATTGAGGGTTGTGCCTTCCTTTATTGAGTCAGTCCATCTCTTGTTGGGTCTTCCTCTTTTCCTGCTGCCCTCAACTTTTCCTAGCATGACTGTCTTTTCCAGTGACTCTTGTCTTCTCATAATGTGGCCAAAATACGACAGCCTCAGTTTAGTCATTTTAGCCTCTAGGGTCAGTTAAAGCTTGATTTGATCTATAACCCACCGATTTTTTTTTTTGGCAGTCCACAGTATCTGTAACACTCACCTCCAACACCACATTTCAAAGGAACCTATTTTCTTCCTATCAGCTTTCTTCACTGTCCAGCTTTCACACCCATACATAGCAATAGGAAATACGATGGCATGAATTAATCTAGTCTTGGTGGCCAGTGACACATCCTTACACTTCAAAATATTTTCTAGCTCCTTCATGGCTGCCCTTCCCAGTCTCAATCTCCTTCTGATTTCTTGGCTGCAGTCTCCGTTTTGGTTGATGGTGGAAAGTCTTCAACAATTTCAATTTCCTCATTGTCAACCTTAAAATTGTGTAATTCTCCTGTAGCCATTACTTTTGTTATCTTCATGTTCAGCTGTAGTCCTGCTTTGGCACTTTCTCTTTTAACTTTCAGGAGTAGTCGTTTCAAATCTTCACTATTTTCTGCCAATAAGTAGTGTCATCGGCATATCTCAAATTATTAATGTTCCTCCCTCCAATTTTCACTCCACCTTCATCTAACTCTAATCCAGCTTTCCTAATTATATGTTTGCCCCGTGAAAATGCACCTTTTCTGCAAATGGTTTTTGAACACAATCGTGCAGATCCCTCCACTGGTAGACATGTTTGTCCTGACAACCTTATTCTTAATTTTACTATTTTACGTTTGCCACTGCTGAAGAATGAAAAGAAGCTTTTTGAGCCTGAAATACCTTGGGGAAAACAGCTTTGAAAAGTGTAGAATTGAATAGGAACAATGAGGAAATCCCACGTCCTACCGTGTTAGGATCAGTTGGGCAAATATGTTCTTGCCATAAAAGCCAAAGACTTGTGAACCATAACAATTGGCTGGAAATCGAGCCCAGTGGTATGGATGTGGTCCTGGATGAATAACCTGCCAACAGAGTGCCAAGAGACTCGGGTTCCCAAAGAAAGGAGTCTCACCAGTTGTCTACAAATCAAGTGTCTTTAGCACCCTGCTTCTGAGAATTGATCCACGAGAAATACAGTGAGAGCAGGCAGATTCCCAAACCTTTGCCATGCTGCCAAGTCCACAGAAGAGGGTTCAGTTTCATCCTGACTCTGTACCACCAGGATGTCCTGTAACCAAACTGCATAAAACTGGCCCTGCACAACCCCTAAAAACACACTTTCATTCTTTAAAAGTCCCAGTACTGATAGCAAGTTGCCCTGCAGCCCTCTCATGACTTGGCAGAGCAACTCCCCAAAGGTGCTGGGACATAGTACCCATGAGTCCTGCCACAATAAAGCCCTACCTAAAAATGCTGCAACTATAAACAATGATGGAAGGAATGCCCTTCCTTAGACCCTCAATCCAAAAACAGTCATGTGAATATCCCCCAAAGCCTCTGAAGGCAGAGAAAGTGGTTAAATCACCCATGACTACATTCAGCCACTGTACCAAAAGGCTGGAGAGTAGCAAATGTTACACCAATTTTTAAAAAGGAGTTCAGAGTGGAACCTGGAAATTAGGGGCCAGTCATTTGTCCCAGGCAAATGTCTCTCCCAGGCAAATTAGTAGAAACTAGTCGAAGATAGAAGGATTAGGCACATAGAGGAACAAGACGGCTGAGGGAAAATCAGCACAGCTTCTGCAAAGGAAAGTCCTGCCTCACTAATCTTTTGGAGTTCTTTGAGAAAGTACACTAGCATGTCGAAAACAGTGACCCAGTAGACATGATATACTTGGACTTTCAAAACACTTTTGACAAAGCACCTCACCAAACACTCGGGAGTAAACTGAAAAGAGTAGGACAGCACTCACAAGGAAGTAAGCAGTGGAGTCCCACAAGGATCACTATTGGGGTTGAAACGAATTAATGTGTTTATCAATGATCTGGAACCAGGGGTGGAATGAGGAGTGAGTCGTGTAGTGACCAAGTTTGCAGAAGACACACATTTATTCAGGATGATGAAAACCAAGGATGACTGTGAAGGGCTCCAAGAAGATGCCCACAAATTGGGTGAGTGGGTGGCAAGGTGTCAAAAGAAGTTCCAGGTTGGTGAAAGGTGATGCACATTGGGAGAAAGAATCCCAACTTCACATATAGGCTGATGGGGTCTGAAATTGCTGAGACTGAAAGGGGGAGAGATCTTTGGGTTGTAGCAGATAGCTCCATGAATGTGTCAACTCAGTGTGCTGCAGCGGTGAAAAAAGCAAATTCTGTGTTAGGGTATATGAGGAAAGGGACTGAAAATAAAATGGCTGATATTATAATGCTCCTGTATAAATCAATGGTGCACCCGCATTTGGACATGGCAGAGCTGGAAGAAGCACAGGAGAAGGCAACCAAGATGATTGGGGGGTTGGAGCTCCTTCCCTAGAAGAAAAGGCCGAAGAGTCTGGGACTTCTCAGTGAGAAAAGAGACAACATCAGGGGGCCATGAGAGAGGTTTATAAAATTACGCACAGGGTGGAGAGAGTTGACCAGGGGAACTTTTTCTCCCTCTCCCACTACACGAAAACTCAAGGGCAATGAACGAAGCTGATGTGCAGTAGATTCAGGATGGACAAAAGGGAGTACTTCTTTACCCAGCGGGTGGTTAAAATGTGGGATTCTCTGTTGGAGGAGGTAGTGGTGGCCACACGCATAGACAGTTTAAAAAGGGGATCAGATAGATTAATGGAAGATAAATCTATCGGTGTTGATGAAAGGGAACCTCCACGTACAGATGCAGTCAAGCTCTCAATCCCAGTGCCAGGAGGCAATGCCAGCGGAAGGTCTTGGCCTCTCTGCCTTGTTGTTAGCCCTCCAGAGGCAGTGGTCGGCCACTGTGTAAGACAGGATGCTGGACTAGATGGACCCTCACTGGCCTAGGGTTGCCAGCTCAGGGTTGGGAAATACCTGGAGATTTTGGGAGTGGAGCCTGTGGAGGGCGGGATGGGGGTGGGAGGGTCTTCAATGGGGGATAATGCTACAGAGCCCACCCTCCAAAGCGGCCATTCTCTCCAGGTGAACCAATCTCTGTCGCCTGGAGATCAGTTGTACCCCCTGGAGGTTGGCAACCCGGCACTGGTCGGATTAAGCAGGGCTCTTCTGACGTTCTTCCATCTCCAGGAATTTCCCCAGCCAGGGATGGCGACCCCGTCCGACAGGGCAGAATATAAGGGTTTGGGAAAGAGACGCCTAAAAAAGGTTCAGAAATGGTTTCAACACGAAACGGGGTGGGTGGGGGTGGAGTGCGTTCAAGATAAATAAAACCTAGCGAGATGCTTTAAAAACACGTCGCAACACTCGGTGCGGTAAAACCCTCAGTCTCCAGGAAGCGGCCTAGGGTGGCATTTTGATTTGAGAAACAGGGAACATGTTACAGGAACACAGATTTCAAATGCAAACCTAAAGCCGCTTTGCAGGGAGTCAGCCCCCTTGGATAGACTTGAGGAAGGTTCCGATGTGACTTGCTCCGGATCCCTTAGCGCGGTCTTGCTTGAGAGGGCCTTAATTTTCTTTTCCCCAGCTCAGCTGTGTTGCTGTCTGAACAGCCAGGGGATTCCCCAGAAGCAGGACACTCCCGAGCAGGGCTGGTTTTAGGTTTGATGAGGCCCAAAGCTATTGAAGGTCATGGGGCCCTTTATATGTCCAGCTGTCCTTTGAATATATGCTACATGGTAATTTATGGACCTAATAGGTATCTAAAGCCATTTGCACATACCAAAATATGTATTTTATCAAAGTAATTGTTGAACTGAAATGCAATTAAGAAGTATACTAATAGTGAAATAATTATTAAGCTCTAACGTAAAATGACTTTCTATTCATAACAAACTTAATAATGCAAACACTGTTACTGTATGTAGGTTTTATTTTATTTGTTTTTCATCTTATATTTTGGAAATGTACACCCAGTTGTTTTTTCTCCTTTAAATTTTTTGGGAGCCCCCAAGAGAGTGGGGCCCTAAGCTATAGCTTGTTTAGCTTATACACAAATCCGGCACTGCGAGTCCCGAGGAATCCCGCTGAGCTGCACGGGGAATCTCTGAGTAGGGCTGTTGAATTTAAAAAAATTCGGTATAGTTTGGATTCGGCCGAATTCAGCCCGTTTAGATTCGGGATATGCCAAAGTCCGAACTCCCCCACTTCGGATCCGTTCAATTCGGCGGGAATTCAAAGTTCAGGGAAAAAATTCGGCCGAATAAAGCCATTAAAAACACAACCGCGCCTTTCTGCGGCTCTGGGGGGGGCATTTTTGGGGTTAGAGGTCCCAAACTTCCAGCAGAGCTTCAAAGGACGTTTATTGAAAGACTCCCCAAGTTTTGTAAAGATTGGGTCAGGGGGGGCTGAGTATGGGCCCTGAAAGGGGTCCCCCCACCCTTAATGTGCATCTCTCAGCAGAGCTTGCCGCCCACGCACAAAGCTCCCAGCCCCGACAACAGTTTGCAAAGCAACACAACCTTGTAAAACAACACCTTTGCAACAGGGAAAACCAGAAGACACAACTGAAACCTCCCCCCTCAAACCAGGGAGCGAGAGACTCGAGGGGGAACACACACCCCAGGCAGAACCGACGAAAGCCCCCTTTGGCTTCCCCCCCACCCACAGAAACTGCTCCCTCCCCACACACACACACAGACTCTGCTTTCCCCACACACACATACACAGGAGAAAAATTATAGATTAAAGCCCCCAAAGGGGTCTTACTGTGGCTGTCTTCTGTTCCATCAGGACGGGCTGGGGAGGACTTGTAATCCAAGATGATTCCAATTAGGCACGGGACGTTTTGCTCTGGAGAAGATGCACACACAGGATCGGCTGATCCATTCATCCCAATAGGGGAAAGGGGAAAGGGGAAAGCCCATATCTTGGGACCCCCTGACCCAATGTTCACAAAACTTGGGTGGTCTCTTAAGAACACTGGTCTGAAACTCCGCTCAAAGTTTGGGATCTGCACCCCCAAAAATGCGCCCCCTGCAGCCACGGAAAGAGAAAAGGGGGGAGGCGATATTTCTGCCCCCACTGAACCCATCTTTACAAAACTTGGGTGGTATCTTAAGAATAACTGTCTGAAGCTATGCTAAAAGTTTGGGGGCTATATCCCCAAAAAAGCGCCCCCTGCAGCCAAGGAAATGGAAAAGGGGGAGAGGAAAAAGGGGTGGAGCCCATATCTCGGGACCCCCTGACCCTATGTTTACAAAACTTGGGGGGTCTCTTAAGAAGCCTTGTCTGATGCTCCGCTGAAAGTTTGGGGTCGGCACACCCAAAAATGCGCCCCCTGCAGCCATGGAAAGAAAAAGGGGGGAGCCCATATCTCAGGACCCCCTGACCCAATGTTTACAAAACTTGGGTGGTCTCTTAAGAAGGCTTGTCTGAATATCCCCTCAAAGTTTGGGGTCTGTACCCCAAAAAATGCGCCCCCTGCAGCCACAGAAAGGAGCGAATGTGCACAAGCACCCCCGCACACACACACAAGGATTTCCCTCTCTCTCTCTTTCCCCGGCGGGGCCGCACATCAGCTGATTCCTCCAATACTCAATCCTGACTGATTGGCCAGAAGAAGACCCAGCTTGGCCACCGATTGGCCGGGGGAGGAGAATGCTGCTTACTGACGGTTATGCTGCTTACTGATGGTCGAATTTGCCGAATTTATTCATGAACTCCCGAACTCTCTGAATTTGTCCCCCCCGGTTGCCCGCCAGTTTTGAGTTCGGTTCCTCCCGAACTAAAAACCACCGAATCAGGGGAAATTCGGCTGATTTTCAGTTCGGACCGAACCGAATCAACAGCCCTATCTCTGAGCTGCAGCCTGGCCGAAATCCGCTCCCAGCACCCGGCTCTGGCCGCCCACCCTCATTGCAAAGAGCAGGAAGCCCTTTTTTCGCTCGTCTGCAGCACCGAAGGGGTTAAACCGACAGAACTGTTTGCTAGAGCGGGCGAGCAATGGGGCGGGGGGAGGCAAAGAGGAAGGGCTCCTTTTCCGGGGTGGGGGCGGGGGGAGAGAAGCGAGGCTTTGCTCCCGAATGGCAAAGGAGACCACGAGAGGGGCTTCAGAGATGCATCAGCAGGCAAGAGCCTTGCAACTGGATCCTGGGTCGGTCTACTCACTAGTAAGGCATTGCAAGGGAGTGGGATAAGCTTTCCCATCTTGCAAGGAGAAACGCTGCGCTCACCTGTGTTGGGGCGGCGGGGGGGAATCAGTTTTAAATGGTTTCAAAATGTAGCCCCTCTGCTCCCAAAAATATCCCACCCCTGCAGAAAACTGGAGCCCCGACCTGGATGGTCCTGGATGGCCCAGGATCTCATCAGATCTGGGTAGCTCAGCAGGGTCGGGTCTGGATAGTCCTTGGATGGGAGACCCCCCAGTAAGCCCAGGGTCTCTATGCAGAGACAGGCGATGGCAGACCACCTCGGCTGGCTACGGGAGGGAGATGGCTCTGCTGGATCCAGTCGATGCCCTCTGTCTGAAAGTACTCAAAGGTCAGGTCTTGAAGGATGTAATGCTGCCCGCTTTTGTTGGGGTTCAGCTGACCCTTGCTGGCACAGTTCACAGCCTCAGGGTTATTCTGCACCCAGCATTATTGCTAGAGGATCGAGTTAACGCAGTTGCAAAAAAAGGCTTTCTTCCAACTCAGCCTAGCTGGGGAAATGGCCCCTTACCTTGATACTGCTGGTCTGGTCCCTGGACTCATGCTGTGGTGACATTGAGACTAGACAACTATAATGCACAGACCATGCTGGTGTTCGACTGTTATCGGCAGCTGGAGGGAGCCTGCATATTATTCCCAGACCCTCCCGGCTCAATTAAAAGTATTGGCTATCTCATAGAAAACCGTTCATGGTTCAATAAACTGACAGCACTACTTGTGGAGAGAAGTGAAGTTGCTTACAATAGAATAGCAAAACATTTAATATAACAGCACAACATATAACTTCAAGTAACCAAACAATTACAAACACAATACATGAAATCTTCAGTGCCCTCCAGGAAGGGCACGCTGTACATTGGTAAACAACACCAAGTGCAATAGCAAAGAAAGAAAGAAAAGTCCACAACTTAAAGTCTAACTGCAGGGTTGTTGCTTCCCTTTACGTTCTCGATGCATGCTGCAGAGGATGCTGAAGGCCGCCTTCTCTCTCCCCAGTCTGACCTGTAAAGGGAAATGATTAATCCCCTCCGCTTAACTCTGGCTTCCCTCTTCCTAGCCAGCCCAACTGACTCAGGGGTGTGGCAGTTGCAGTCAGTAACCTACCTAACTGACCATGCTCAGTGAGCCCCCTTGGGTCCTAAAGCCCACAATATTGGCAGGGTTGCACAAACACTTTTGCTGTATGGGGGTTTTATTTAATTTGTTTTTATCTTACATTTTGGAAATGTACATCCAGGTTTTTTTTCCTTTAAATTTTTTGGGAGCCCCCAGGAGAGTGGGGCCCTAAACTATAGCTTGGTTAGCTTATACGCAAATCCGGCACTGCGAGTCCCGAGGAATCCCGCTGAGCTGCACGGGGAATCTCTGAGCTGCAGCCTGGCCGAAATCCGCTCCCAGCACCCGGCTCTGTCCATGGATCCTCATTGCAAAGAGCAGGGAGCCCTTTTTTCTTCCCTGTCTGCAGCACCGAAGTGGTTAAGCTGACCGAACAAATGGGGGGGGGGGGAGGCAAAGAGGAAGGGCTCCTTTTCCGGGGTGGGGGCGGGTGGGAGAGAAGCGAGGCTCTGCTCCCGAATGGCAAAGGAGACCCCGAGGGGCTTCAGAGATGCATCAGCAGGCAAGAGCCTTGCAACCAGATCCTGGGACGGTCTACTCACAAGTAAGTCATTGCAGGGGAGCGGGATAAGCTTTCCCATCTTGCCAGGAGAAACCCTGCTCTCACCAGTGTTGGGGCGGGGGGGGGGGGGTCAGTTTTAAATCGTTTCAAAATGTAGCCCCTCTGCTCCCAAAAATATCCCACCCCTGCAGAAAACTGGAGCCCCGACCTGGATGGCCCAGGATGGCTCAGGATCTCATCAGATCTGGGTAGCTCAGCAGGGTCGGGCCTGGATAGTCCTTGGATGGGAGACCCCCCCAGTAAGCCCAGGGTCTCTATGCAGAGACAGGCGATGGCAGACCACCTCGGCTGGCTACGGGAGGGAGATGGCTCTGCTGGATCCAGTCGATGCCCTCTGTCTGAAAGTACTCAAAGGTCAGGTCTTGAAGGATGTAATGCTGCCCGCTTTTGTTGGGGTTCAGCTGACCCTTGCTGGCACAGTTCACAGCCTCAGGGTTATACTGCACCCAGCATTATTGCTAGAGGATCGAGTTAACGCAGTTGCAAAAAAAGGCTTTCTTCCAACTCAGCCTAGCTGGGAAAATGGCCCCTTACCTTGATACTGCTGGTCTGGTCCCTGGACTCATGCTGTGGTGACATTGAGACTAGACTACTATAAGGCACAGACCATGCTGGTGTTCGACTGTTATCGGCAGCTGGAGGGAGCCTGCATATTATTCCCAGACCCTTCCGGCTCAATTAAAAGTATTGGCTATCTCATAGAAAACCGTTCATGGTACTTGGACTCTGATATCTGCATGACCGTCTCTCCCTCTATACTCCGTCACAACGGCTTCCCTCACCTGAGCAGGGTCTTCTACAGGTGCCAACCTGCAAATGGGCAGAATCAACAACTGCTGGTGCATGTGCCTTCTCTGTTGTATCCCCCCCCAACCGCCTGCCTGAGGAGTTCAGGAAGACACCCACTCTCCTGGCTTTCCCTGTAGGGTTGCGCTGTACAAAATGATTCCCAAGACTACTTGGGCAAATAATTAGAAATTGCGCTCTATACTACTGTGTATAGGTTGCTGTAAGTTGGATCCTACGCTGCAATTTTGCATCATTTGCTGTGTCCGTTTAACATTTATGCTTTGCTTCAGTTCTGGTTTTTAGATTTCGGGTTGATTCTACAACCCAAACCCTATTTACTGGTTTATTGAATGTCCCATTCTGTTGATTGTGTAGACTCACTTGGTGTAATCCACCTGGGAGACTCCCAGGGAGCAAAGCAGACTAGAGGTAAGGGAAATTGAAAAAAAATACATGGTTTAATTTGTTAGCTAAATTGGGGGCAGTTGTGGGGCCTGAAAGGCAGGGTGTGAATTTTGCGAATTAAAAATAAATTGGTTCTTGTAGGTTATCCGGGCTGTGTAACCGTGGTCTTGGTATTTTCTTTCCTGACGTTTCGCCAGCAGCTGTGGCAGGCATCTTCAGAGGAGTAACACTGAAGGACAGTGTCAATGTTACTCCTCTGAAGATGCCTGCCACAGCTGCTGGCGAAAAGTCAGGAAAGAAAATACCAAGACCACGGTTACACAGCCCGGATAACCTACAAGAACCAATGAACTCTGACCGTGAAAGCCTTCGACAATATTTTTAAAATAAATTCTCAGCCACAGTGGTTGTCGGTAGGCCCAGAAAGTCATCCCAGGTGTGATCACATGGGATGAGTCATCCATGTTGACTGACTGCCCCAAATGCTGTGCAGTGTGGCCCGTGCTCCACCCCCACACATCTGTCGTTTACCTGAGTGTTCATGGCCTCCTCCTGCTCCTGTTCATCCCAGCATGTGTTTTGCCCTCACCTAGGGAGGTCAGACGCACCTCTGCCCCTGACCCTCTGCTGGACAGAGCTATTGCCCAATGCTTCATGCCGATTGACATCTGCCATGGTTAAGCCTTCACCATTCTTTCTGTCCCAGGCTCCTGTTGACCTTGAGCTGTTGCCTCTAGAGAGACTGATCCCCAGACATGGGAGAAGAAGAGGAGTTGGTTTTTGTATGCCGACTTTCTCTACCACTTAAGGAAGAATCCATCCGGCTTACAACCACCTTCCCTTCCCCTCCCCACAATAGACACCATGTGAGGTAGGTGGGGCTGAGAGAGCTCTAAGAGAACTGTGATTGCCCATGGTCTCCCCAGCTGGCTTGATGTGTATTAGTGGGGAAACCAACCCGGTTCACCAGATTAGAGTCCGCCACTCATGTGGAAGAGCAGGGAATCAAACTGGTTCTCCACATTAGAATCCAGTGCTCCAAACCACCACTCTTAACCACTACACCATGTTGGCTAAGCTCATAGCTTCCACAACAGAAACTTGCTTTCCTGAAGGACCAAACAGGTATCTAAAGCCTGAGATGCAATATATTATACCACCATGACATTAATCCTGATCCACAAATGATGATAATGATGCTCCTTTTTGATCCACGAGGACAATCCTTAGGTGCCTCTTGACAAGGAGGGTAGGTGATGTAGGTGTGCTTTCTTTTTCTCTCCCTCTTTATAGCCACAAGATTAAGAGCATCTTTCAGTCAGAGGCCACCTGAGGATAGAGAAAGAGATGGAACAGCAGGACGCAGAAGGACCTGGAATTGGCAAGAGATCAAGGGAAGGTCCCCATTTCATCCAATCGGAGAGTGGTGTTGAATTCTGGGAAAGAGCTGTGCTGGAGAACCTGGCTGAGGAAAAGAGGACAGCAGATAGTCAACATTTTCGGCAGTTCCTTTACCATGAGGCCGATGGGCCCCGAGCGGTTTGCAGCCAGCTTCATGGACTTTGCAAGCACTGGCTGAAGCCGGAGAGGCACTCCAAGAAGCAGATGCTGGACCTGGTGATCCTGGAGCAGTTCCTGACCATCCTGCCCCAAGAAATGCAGTGCTGGGTCAGAGGATGTGGGCCGGAGACCAGTTCCCAGGCGGTGGCCCTGGCCGAAGGTTTCCTCCTGAGTCAGGCAGAGGAGAAGAGGCAGGCAGAGCAGGTGAGGGGGTTTCCTTCACACCCTTCAAGCAATGTCTTTATCATAGGGCTTCTCTGCTAGATATTGATACCTCTCGAGAATACACTCAATGGTCGATGCAGGGGTGAAGATTCTTACCTCACCTGTCTCCCTTGCTGTTCTTTTAGATGTGGGGACCATCCCTGAAGATGGAAGCAAAGTTTTCTGAAGCAGAAGGAGCTCTGTCAGAGGAAGAGCTGTGGGCTGAGGACCAGGAGCGGGCCCAGGATGAAGTCTCACATGGTAAGGGTGCTTTGTGGCTGGTTGGGATTGGGGCACATGGTGAAGCTGTGGGGTAGAAAAAGAATGTGGGTCTGCACACAACGCAGAGTGAGCTTGTGGGGCTCGGTGCCACAGGATCAGTTGAAGGGGGATTAGACAGATTCATGGAAAGCAATCACATTATTATTCACCTTAATTAAAATATTATTCTCTCTCCTTCCTTCCGTTAGAGGGACTCCAGGCATCTCAAAAAAGTAGTTAGACAAATTTGGGTGGCCATGGTGAATAAATGGAACCTACATTTTCTGGGACAGCATACCTCTGAAAACCCATTGCCAGGGACCAATAATTTGGCTTCTGTGCCCCCCATTTAGAGGCTTTCCAGGGACATTTGGTGGGCCAATGTGGGAAACTGTATACTGGACTGAAGATACCAAGATGTGGACTGGGAGCCCTGGGAGCTTTGGGGGTCGATCTTGGGGGGGGGCATTATGTCGTGTTGATGTTGTGACTTGAAGGGCTGTCACATAGAGGAGGTTGTGGAGTTGTTTTCTGTTGCCCCAGAAGGTTGGACCAGAACCAGCGGGTTGAAATTAAATCAAAAGAGTTTCCGCCAAGCATTAGGAAGAATTTTCTAACAGTTAGAGCAGTTCCTCAGTGGAACGGGCTTCCTTGGGAGGTGGTCAGCTCTCCTTCCCTGTAGGCACTGGAAAACCACCCTGTAAACAAATTCTCCCTAGTAAACGTCGGGATGTGATGTCAACCCATGGGTCAGGAATGACCCGGTGCTTGCACAGGGGACCTTTACCTTTAGATGGCCATTGGTCAGCAATGGTGATCCTCTGACCTTAAGCAGATGATGAGAGGGAGGGCATCATGGCCATCTTCTGGGCATGGAGTAGGGGTCACTGGGGGTAGGGGAGGGAGGTAGTTGTAAATTTCCTGCATTTTGCAGGAGGGTTGACTAGATGACCCTGGTGGTCCCTTCCAGCTCTAGGATTCTATGATTTTATGATTCGAGTGTATATAATGCATGCCCCAGGCTAGCCTGATCTCGTCAGATCACCGAAGCTAAGCAGGGTCGGCCCTGGTTGGTATTTTGATGGGCAACCTCCAAGTAACACCAGGGGCATGACACAGAGTCAAGGAATGGCAAATGACCTCCAAATGTCTCTTGTCATGAAAACCCTACGGGGTCGCCATAAATCTATTGTGACTTGATGGCACAAAAGCCAAGTAATACATCCACCGTAGAAATGGGTGTGTGTGAAGCTGGAGTCAAACAAGTAAATGAGATCGGAACTATCGATTAACATTCTTCCTTACTCTGTTGTCTCCCTCGCAGGCAGTGGAGAGATGCTATTAAGCCATCGTCTTTGCGGAGGTGAGGAAGCGGCTGCTTCCCTTCTGGTCCAGGTAGGGGAAGTGAATGGGGGATGCCTGAATCCCCCTTCCTGTCTTTGGGGGGGGGGGTGTTCCCCTGCAGTTGCTGCTTGGGTGTGCAAGGGACAGAGGCCCTGAACGCCACTCCCTTTACCCATGCCAAGCTCTCCATCCTGCACCCTCCCAGAATGCCCCCTTCCAGAGAGCTGTCTCTGCCTGGCTTGATCTCTGACAAGGGAATCTGCTTTTCCTTTCAGTCTCCGGTTTCCTTTGAGGACGTGGCCGTGCATTTCACCAAGGCAGAGTGGGCCCTGCTGGATCCGGGCCAAAGAGCTCTTTACAAGGAAGTCATGCAGGAGAACTATGGGAATGTGGCCTCTCTGGGTAAGGCTCTTTCCTAGGTGCTGTACATGCAAATGGCTGCCATTGGGATGAAGCATGGATCAAAGTCTTGAACAGCAATATATCATTTTGAGGTCTGCTCAGCCACTTGTTTCCCGCTGGGAGCCTCGAGGTGGTGGTGTGGCAGTGAAAGCAATATTCAGCATGGATGGGTAGAGTGACCCATGGCACCTAGCTGTCCCAAGGGCGACAGAGGCCAATGTAATGGCCATCACCCAGGCCAGAGAGGGTGTCCTGGCCTGAGAGCAAGGCGGGCCTGATAGGCCTTCAGGAAGTCTCTGGAGGGGGCCACAACCATTACTATGCACTTATCCCTCAGATTTGATTACAATCATCACTTCTGACTGTGATCTGGAATGGATTACACTGGATTGTGGGCATTAATCTTGGCCAGGCTTCCATTCTTCCAGGAAAATTGCCTTCATTTCATTTCTTTCCTTCCCCATATAAGAACGATTACTTTGTCTCTGTGTGTGTACCAAAGGAGCCAGGATTGTCACAGACACTATGGTGGAGTCAGACAAAGGCCTTGCGTCTGAAGAAAGGCTGAAGAGTTTCTCAAGAGGCTCTCAAGAGAATACTTCCTTTCCAGATGAACTGACTGCAAGTGAGTATCCTTCATGGTTATGTCCAGGGAATGAGCAGGGAATCACCCTGGAGGATTTCTGCTTCGCTTCTCAGGAACTCTTACTTTGGTAGAAACATAAATCCTGCTGGGAGAGAAAGGAAGGAGGCTTTCTGGGGCCTGAAATCTGGGAGGCTCAGAAGCTTTTTCCAGGGCTGCGGCTGTGGCTTTTGAGGGGCTGCTGTACCCTTGGATATTCCAGGAAAAGGTGTGTGTGGGGATTACTTAAGAACAGCCAAACTGGAGGAGTCCAAAAGCCCTTTCCTACACCTAGATGCCTTTGGGCCTTACCTCCTTCTCAACAACTGGCATCTCTTCAAAAAATCATGGGGATCCCATTTGAACTATGGGATTCACGTGGTGAAGCCCTAGGTTCTCTTCCCCCCGCCCCCCTCAGCAAAGGCTAAAAACCAGCTCTTCATGGCTTTCATCACAACTAGAAAGAAAATCTTTGTGCAGTTGCAGGATTGGATGTCATGGTCACTTCTTGTGGAGAGCCAGGATGGTGTGGTGTTTAGGAGTGGCGGATTCTAATCTGGAGAACCGAGTTTGATTTCCCACTCCTCTAACTGAAGTCTGCTGGGTGACCTTGGGCCAGTCACAGTTCCATCAGAACTCTCTCAGCCCCACCTATCACACAAGGTGCCTGTTGTGGGGAGACTCTTTTTGTTATGCCTAGATATTTTAATGACTTGACCTGCTCTATGCTATTCCCATCTATTGACCAGTTGTTCTTTCTTCTATGGCTCCCAAAGGCAAGCACTTTAGTTTTCTTATAATTCATATGAAGAGCTTCAGATTTACAAAAATTGGCCAGTCTCCCCAACGCTCTTTTCATGCCAACCTGGGTTCGAGACAGGATCACAATGTCATCTGCATAGAGAAGCAGAGGGATACTATGCTGCACAATTTTAGGAGAGTGCAAGTCCTCAGAGCTTAAAAAGTCTGCTATATTATTTATGTAGAATGAAAACAGCGACGGGGCAAGCAAACAGCCTTGTCTAACACCTTTAACTGATGGAATGGGATCTGTTAGATACCCATTCCTATTACATCTTATTTTGATAAATGTATGCCTATGCAAGGCCTGGATGAGGAAAAGAAGCCTCCTGTCTATGGAGGATTCTCCTAGTTTGGTCCAGAGGCGGGTCCTAGAAATTGAATCAAAGGCTGCTCTGAAATCCACAAAGGTGGCATATAGGGATGTTGCACTTTTAGAGCTGTATTTCTCTATAAGGTGTAAAATTATGCAGTGCTCCAATGTACCTCTCCCTTCTCTGAACCCTGCTTGAGTCTGTATTATTATCTTTTCCTGGTCAAGCCATGCGGTAAGCTTTTCCAGCAGGTGACTGGCATAGACCTTCCCAGTGATATTTAGTAAACTTATCGGTCTATAATCACTGGGATCGTTCCTATTCCCTTTCTTATAAAAAGGAATCACCACCGCACTACCCCAGCCCTCCAGACTATGACCTGTGGAATCGATGTAAGTAAACATGGCTGCCAAGAGTGGGGCCCACCAGTATGTTTTTTAAGGAGCTCAGGTGGAATTCTGTCCTCACCAGGGGCCTTCCCATTTTTAAGCCGTCTTAAATGTGATCGGACTTCAGCCTGTGTGACCGGGGGCCATTCTGGAGTCCCAACTGGCAATTCCATAGCGGAGGCCTTAGAGTGAGGATCATTGAACATAATATGAAATCCATGTATTGGGAGAAATAACAGAGTTTAATGGGGTGTAATCTGACCTAGAACGGTTTGAGGTCATGTGCCAGAAGAGCACGGAGTTCTTATCTTTAGCTGCCTTAATCAATATTGACCATTGCTCTCTGACAAAGCCCTTCTTTTTTTGAGTAACCAAGAAGGGGTTCTCTAAGTAACCAGGGGTTCTCGATGGAAGAGCCAAGAATGAAGACTCCAAAGGAAACTTTGGGGATGGAGATGGACCTGAGAGGCAGGAGGGAAGCCACACAGACAAGAGAAGGGATAAGCCCATTCCATCCCAAGGAAGGGGATTCCATGAAATCCCAGTCTACAAAGAAAGGTCAACCCAAACAAGAAGGAACAAAGGCCTCTGTGCTAACCAGGGAATCTACTCCAGGGAAAATGAACATGAAAGTGGGGCCTTTGGAAAGACTTTCAGTAAGAACATGAGGGTTGTTTTCAAGCGGCAAATTCCTACAGGAGAGAAACAATATGCTTGTGTGGAGGGCAGAAAGACCTTCAGTCAAATATCAGCCCTTACTTCACATCAAAGAATTCACTCCAGTGAGGAACTGAAGAGGAGAAGACTGAGAGGTGATATGATAACCATCTTCAAGCACTTGAAGGGCTGTCATATAGAGGAGGGTGCCGAGTTGTTTTCTGTTGCCCCAGAAGGTTGGACCAGAACCAGCGGGTTGAAATTAAATCAAAAGAGTTTCCGTCTAGGCATTAAGAAGAATTTTCTAACCGAGCAGTTCCTCAGTGGAACAGGCTTCCTTGGGAGGTGGTCAGCTCTCCTTCCCTGTAGGCACTGGCAAACCACCCTGTAAACAAATTCTCCCTAGTAAACGTCGGGATGTGATGTCACCCCATGGGTCAGGAATGACCCGGTGCTTGCTCAGGAGACCTTTACCTTTAGATGGCCATTGGTCAGCAATGGTGATCCTCTGACCTTAAGCAGATGATGAGAGGGAGGGCATCATGGCCATCTTCTGGGCATGGAGTAGGGGTCACTGGGGGTAGGGGAGGGAGGTAGTTGTAAATTTCCTGCATTTTGCAGGGGGTTGGACTAGATGACCCTGGTGGTCCCTTCCAGCTCTAGGATTCTATGATTTTATGATTCGAATGTATATAATGCATGTCCCAGGCTAGCCTGATCTCGTCATATCTCCGAAGCTAAGCAGGATTAGGCCTGGTTAGTATTTTGATGGGCAACCTCCAAATAACACCAGGGGCATGACACAGAGTCAGGCAATGGCAAATGACCTCCAAATGTCTCTTGCCATGAAAACCCTACGGGGTCGCCATAAGTCTGCTGTGACTTGATGGCACAAAAGCCAAGTAATACATCCACCGTGGAAATGGGTGTGTGAAGCAGGATTCAAACAAGTAAATGAAATAGGAACTCTAGATTAACATTCTTCCTTACTCTGTTGTCTCCCTCGCAGGCAGTGGAGAGATGCTATTAAGCCATCGTCTTTGCGGAGGTGAGGAAGCGGCTGCTTCCCCTCTGGTCCAGGTAGGGGAGGTGAATGGGGGACGCCTGAATCCCCCTTCCTGTCTTTGGGTGTGTGTGTGTTCCCTTGCAGTTGCTGCTTGGGTGTGCAAGTGACAGAGGCCCTGAACGCCACGCCCTTTACCCATGCCAAGCTCTCCATCCTGCACCCTCCCAGAATGCCCCCTTCCAGAGTGCCGTCTCTGCCTGGTGTGATCTCTGACGAGGGAATCTGCTTTTCCTTTCAGTCTCCGGTTTCCTTTGAGGAGGTGGCCGTGCATTTCACCGTGGCAGAGTGGGCCCTGCTGGATCCGGGCCAAAGAGCTCTTTACAAGGAAGTCACGCAGGAGAACTATGGGAATGTGGCCTCTCTGGGTAAGGCTCTTTCCTAGGTGCTGTACATGCAAATGGCTGCCATTGGGATGAAGAGAATCAAAAGAGATGCATGACAAATGAAAATGTGACCAGTGGGGGAAACATTCTTTTCCACTTTTTTCTTTAGAGTACATAATGGGAGTATGGGATGGGGAGGCAGAATATTAAAACCGCTCACCTGGGGATTTTGGCTGGGGAGAAGGTGTGACCGGCAGCCCAGCTGGGAGAGGAGGAAGGTCTGATAAAAGGCACCCATGAATGAGCAGTGTCTGATGGGTGGCATGGTTTCTTGCGTAGGTGCTGACTGGCGTCTTTTTTTCTTCCAGCATCACATGTAGACGAGATGCTTGGGAGATTCCAGGGGTTCTCTACGGAAGAAGCCAAAAATGAAGACTCCAAAGGAAACTTTGGGGATGGAGATGGACCTGAGAGGCAGGAGGGAAGCCACACAGACAAGAGAAGGGATAAGCCCATTCCATCCCAAGGAAGGGGATTCCATGAAATCCCAGTCTACCAAGAAAGGTCAACCCAACCAAGAAGGAACAAAGGCCTCTGTGCTAACCAGGGACTCTACTCCAGGGAAAATGAACATGAAAATGTGGCCTTTGGAAAGACCTTCAGTAAGAACATGAGGGTTGTTTTCAAGCGGCAAATTCCTACAGGAGAGAAACAATATGCTTGTGTGGAGTACGGAAAAACCTTCAGTCAGAAATCAGCCCTTACTTCACATCAAAGAATTCATTCTGGTGAGGAACTGTATAAATTGTTAGACTGCAAACCCAGCCTTACTGAGGCAGCAGGCTTTTTTGTCTTTTCCAAGCGTCTATTAATGTACACTTCAATATACAGCAGGGAAAAGCCACTGCAATGTGTTGATTGCGGATGGAACATCTTCAAGGGAAGGTAAGACCTCCTTCTGTGCATGCTAATGGGATGTCTCTTTTTATTCCAGCAGGGGATGATCAGTGGAATGAAAACGATGAGGAACTGCATCAGGTATTGCCAGATAAAGTCCAGAATGAAGATGTGAAAGGAAACCTAAAGAATGAAGGCAGACCTAAGAGGCAGAAAGGAAGTCATATGGCTGAGAAAAGGGATGAACCCATTCCTGGCCAAGGGCGGGATTTCAGTGAGCTAATCCCCATGGTGGAGGAAGCATATAAGTGCTTGGAGTGTGGAATGAACTTTTCAGATCACACCCAATATGATATCCATTTCCAAATGCACAGAGGAAATGAGACCCATGAATGTTCAGAGTGTGGAAAGAGCTTCCATTGCAGAGCAGAGCTCCATAGACATCGAAGAACACATGCAGGAGAGAAACCTAGCTGTTCAGGCTGGGGCAAGAGCTTTTCACAGAAGTCAGACCTCTTTCAACACCAAAGGATTCATTCAAGAGAGAAGCCATTGATCTGCTCAGAGAGAGGAAGAATGTTGTCACATGGAAGAAAGAGTAAGGCACTTTCCCCAAAGCACAATAGAAGGAGGTCACATAAATGCTTTCATTGTGGAAAGTACTTCAAATACAGATCACAGCTCTTCATGCACCAAAGTACACACACAAGGGAGAAACCTTTTCCGTGCTCAGAGTATGGAAAGAAATTCAGTTGGAGTGGCAGTCTTCAACGGCATCTAAGATCCTACACAGGGGAGAAACCCTTTGAATTCTCCGAGTGTGGAAAGAAATTCAGTCTGAGTGGCTCTCTTCAACAACACCTAAGAACTCACACAGGGGAGAAGACTTTTGAATGTTTAGAGTGTGGGAAGAAATTCAGTCGGAGTGACAGTCTTGCAGTCCATCGAAAAACCCACACAGGGGAGAAGCCTTTTGAATGCTCCGAGTGTGGAAAGAGATTCAGTCAGAGTTGCAATCTTGCAGTCCATCGAAAAACCCACACAGGGGAGAAGCCTTTTGAATGCTCAGAGTGTGGAAAGAGATTCAGTCGGAGTGACAAACTTGTAGTTCATCAAAAAACCCACACAGGGGAGAAGCCTTTTGAATGCTCAGAGTGTGGAAAGAAATTCAGTCGGAGTGTTAATCTTGCAGACCATCGACGAACCCACACAAGGGAGAAGCCTTTCCAATGCTTAGAATGTGGAAAGAGATTCCGTCAGAGTGGCCATCTTCAACAGCACCTAAGAACCCACACAGGGGAGAAGCCTTTTGAATGCACAGAGTGTGGAAAGAGATTCAGTCACAGTGTCAATCTTGCAAACCATCGACGAACCCACACAGGGGAGAAGCCTTTCCAATGCTTAGAATGTGGAAAGAGATTCCGTCAGAGTGGCAGTCTTCAACAGCACCTAAGAACCCATACAGGGGAAAAGCCTTTTGAATGCACAGAGTGTGGAAAGAGATTCAGTTGGAGTGACAGTCTTGCAGTCCATCAAAAAACCCACACAGGGGAGAAGCCTTTTGAATGCTCAGAGTGTGGAAAGAGATTCAGTCGGAGTGTCAATCTTGCAGTCCATCAAAAAACCCACACAGGGGAGAAACCTTTTGAATGCTCAGAGTGTGGAAAGAGATTCCGTCACAGTGGCAATCTTCAACAGCACCTAAGAACCCACACAGGGGAGAATCCTTTTGAATGCTCAGAGTGTGGAAAGAGATTCCGTCACAGTAGCAATCTTCAAAAGCACCTAAGAACCCACACAGGGGAGAAACCTTTTGAATGCTCAGAGTGTAGAAAGAGATTCAGTCACAGTAGCTCTCTTCAAAAGCATATAAGAACCCACACAGGGGAGAAGCCTTTTGAATGCTCCGAGTGTGGAAAGAGATTCAGTGGCAGTGGTGGTCTTGCATACCATCGAAGAACCCACACAGGGGAGAAGCCATTTGAATGCTCAGTGTGTGGAAAGAGATTCCGTCAGAGTGGCAATCTTGCAGGGCATCAAAAAACCCACACAGGGGAGAAGCCTTTTGAATGCTCAGAGTGTGGAAAGAGATACAGTCGGAGTGACTCTCTTCGGAAGCATTTAGGAACCCACCTAGGGTAGAAACATTTTCAAAGTTCACAGTATGGAAAGACATTCAGTTGCAGTGGCTCTCTTCAGAAGCAGAGGATAGAAAGAGATTCAGAGGGGCAACCTTGGAAAGCATCTAAGATCCCACACTGGGAAGAATGCTCAGAGTGTGGGAAAAGATTCATTCAGCGTGACAATCTTCAGAGCAGCCAAGAACCCACACAAGGAGAAACCATGTAACTGCTTAGTCTGGGAAAAGAGTTTTTCTCTTATTTCAAATCTCAAATACAACCTCAGACTAGAGAAAAGTTGGCAGGTGACTGTCATGAGCTGCCAGTTCCCAGTCACATTTGTTCTCCTCCCCACTCCCACATTCTCATAGGGAGATAATTCACACTTTGTGTTGTCTGTAGTTTGTGGCAGGTTTTTTTAATGAGTTGGTCTACATTTATATTAGTGTGGCATGTCTCTTTTAAATTGTGTATAAAGATGTAAGAAAGCAATCCTTTTGCAGACGCTGGAGACAGGCGCCTCGTTTCACAACTGGTCGCCTGGATTGAACCCGTCCCACTTTGCTCACATTCATGATGGTGGTCAGTTGAGTTCAAGAGCCAGAGTGTTGATTTTCGACTGTGTGGATCTAGGTTCAAATCCACATTAGGCCTGGAAGCCCTTTTGGCAAGAAGTTGTGAGGATTCAGTATGGGTGGGGGCATTCTTAGAAGAAATGTGTACGACAAGTGTGGAAATCTCAGGACTTCCTTCTATATTTCTTTGTTTGCTTTATTAAAACTTCTTTATCATGCTTTCCCTTGCGGTTCAAGGCATTGTACATCAATACTTAAAAACATTTTAATTTAAATGTTTGTACAAATCTTGTACAAATCTATGGTGAGACCACACTTGGAATACTGTGTACAGTTCTGGTCACCACGCCTAAAAAAGGATATTACAGAGCTTGAGAAGGTGCAGAAAAGAGCAACCAAAATGATTAGGGGACTAGAGCAACTGTCCTATGGGGAGCGGTTAAGATGCTTAGGTGTCAGGCTGACTTTGAATTCTTTGTTTCGGCTCTGGCTTCAAGGCTGTTTACCGGTGCGGCCGCCAGCTGCCTTTGCTGTGCTTTGCTTCCCAGGGTCTGAGGCTCATGGGAGCCTGGTACCTCCCATGGCCACGTCTGATGCATCCACCTGCACTACGAACATGTGGTCAGGATCAGGGTGCTTTAACACCGGTTCTGAAGTGAATAGCTGTTTAAGGTTGTCAAAGGCAGTTTGACATTGAGCCGTCCACTGAATCTTAGTGTTGGGCAATGTGGCAGAGATCCCTTTACCCTTGGTTTTAAGGAGATCCGTGAGTGGCAGAGCCACTTGAGCAAAGTTGGGAATGAAACCTCGGTAAAAATTGGCAAACCCGAGAAACTGTTGCACTTGTTTGCGGGTGGAAGGAGGAGCCCAATCGGTTACAGATTGTATCTTAGCAGGATCCATGGTGAGCCCATGGTGTGAAATGATGTAGCCTAGGAAAGTTAATTGTTCTCGGTGAAATTCACATTTAGCGACCTTAGCATAGAGTTGATTGTCTCTAAGACGCTGCAACACTTCTTGACAAGAGCAACATGCTCGTCCACGGAATTGGAGTAAATAAGAATGTCATCAAGATAAACCACCACGCCCCGATATAATAAATCATGGAGGACCTCGTTAATGAGTTGCGTGAAGACCCCTGGAGCCCCCTTTAATCCAAAAGGCATCACCAGAAACTCATACGTGCCAAAGCAGCTGGAAAAGGCTGTGAGGGGTTTCATCACCGTCACGAATTCGGACTCGGTAATAACTTCAACCAAGTCCAGTTTAGTGAAAATGCACCCCTCCTTCAGTTGTCCCAAGATATCCGAGATTAAAGGGATGGGGTAGGCGCTGGTTTGAGTAACTGCGTTGAGTTTTCGAAAGTCAATGCACAAGCGTAAGTCACCCGTCTTCTTACGGACGAAGAAAGCGGGGGCTGAGTTGGGAGCAGTTGATGGCCGAATAAACCCTCGAGCGAGATTTTTATCCAAAAAGTCCCGCAGTACGGCACGTTCCGAAACGCTCATAGGGTAGATCTTACTTTTAGACAGTTTGCAGTCTCCTACCACCTCAATAGCACAGTCTGTTCTGCGATGGGGGGGTAATGCATTACATTCTTTCACATCGAAAACATCAGCAAAATCCCGGTATTCATCGGGTAACTGGGCTGAAGAGAGGGCATTGGAGGCTGAGGCGGGTGGAAGGACCACCGCGAGTTCATGGCGATGCTATTCACAGACAGGGTCGGTGAATGTAATAGTATCAGCCTTCCAGTCTATGGAGGGACTGTGCCCCTTAAGCCAGTTGATTCCCAGTATGACTTCTTACCGGATGGGAGCTATGGTAAAGTCTATCTGCTCCCAATGCAAGCCAATACCCATTGCTCGGATAATTAACCCAGTAACCGTGGAACTGACCCTCCCTAAGACTTTGAGGCGCATCCATCCTGTGTTCCATGTAAGCCTCCTTAAGCCTCATGTTGCCGCCCCAGACTGGCATCCCGACCCGCCTCCTGAGCAGCCGGTGATGGTGGGAGGGGAGGAGCATTTTGAAGTCGCTAAGATCCTGGACTCCTGTTTGCTTCATGGTTCTCTCCAGTATCTTGTTCGCTGGAAGCACTTCCCCCCTGCCTATGACGAGTGGGTGCGCTCCCTCGATGTCTCCGCCCCCCGACTGGTGCGCGCATTCCATCATGCCTACCCCGACAAGCCGGCCCCTCGAGGCGGGAGAGGGCTTTGAGGGGAGCAGAATGTCAGGCTGACTTTGAATTATTTGTTTCAGCTCTGGCTTCAAGGCCGTTTACCGGTGCGGCAGCCAGCTGCCTTTGCTGTGCTTTGCTTCCCAGGGTCTGAGGCTCGTGGGAGCCTGGTACTTTGAAACTGCCTGTGTTATCATGACGTGACTGTACTGTGTCTGTAGTTCTCCTTATAACCAAATGCACTCCCATCCCCCTTCGTTCCTGCCTTTTGATTTCTAAGCTCTGCATACCTGTTACCAGTAAACTAACTGTTTTGGACTACCTGTCTCTTGATGTGGCTATTGGACTTTCAGTGGAAACAAGTGCTTACATTAGGGCTATTTAGCTTAGAAAGAAAGCGGCTGAGGGGAGACATGATAGAGGTGTATACAATTATGCATGGTTTGGAGAGAGTGGACAGGGAGAGGTTTTTCTCCCTCTCCCATAATACTAGAACAGGGGTCATCTGCTAAAGCTGGAGGGTGAGAGATTCAGAACAGATAAAAGGAAGTATTTTTTTCACACAACGCATAGTTAAATTGTGGAACTCCCTGCCCCAGGATGTGGTGATGGCTGCCAGCTTAGAGGGCTTTAAGAGGGGAGTGGACATATTCATGGCGGAGAGGGGTATTCATGGCTATTAGTTAGAATGGATACTAGTCATGCTGCATACCTGTTCTCTCTAGTATCAGAGGAGCATGCCTATTATTTTGGGTGCGGTGGAACACAGGCAGGATGGTGCTGCTGCACTCGTCTTGTTAGTGGCTTCCTGGAGGCACCTGGTTGGCTACTGTGTGAACAGACTGCTGGACTTGATGGGCCTTGATCTGATCCAGCAGGGCCTTTCTTATATATAAAACTAAAAATGGCCAAGGGCACATTTTAACAATTTATTTGATGACCCCACAGCCAAACCATGTGCGTGAGTGTGTTATGTGCCATCAAGTTATTTCCGACTCGTGGTGACCTTATGAATTAATGATCTTGAAAATGACCTTTTGTTTCCACCTAACAACAGCTGCAGGCATGTCAATGGTGCCATTACAGCGTTGGACTGTCAGCATGGTGTAGTGATTAAGAGCGGTGATTTGGAGCAGTGAAATCACGGAGGGTAGGCCAATCAGCAGCTATCAAAGAGTATCAAAGAGCTTAAAAGATGAGAAAAGAGCCTAAGCAGGAAACCAATAAGATATTTCTGCCTGTCTTTTTGACATTACAGGGAAACGTTTAGATCCAGGCAGAGAGGATGCCCTTCACCTCCCGATTTTTTCCCCCTTGCTCAGTAGTACTGTATTTATATATATGTTTTTGCTCTCCACTGCATGCATTGCCTTTTGTAACCAATGACTGTTTATACAACTAATCTTTTTCCTTTTTCTGAAATAGGTGTGTTATGGCCCCGTAGATAAGACAGCCATTTATTCCCTTCACCTGCTCTTTATTCTGTTTCCAGTTATTCAAAATGATGGGTTTTTGTGCACATACTCAGCATTTTTGATTCAGCCTTACTTTTACAAGGCCTTTTTCTATCTTTTAATAAAAAGGGAAAAGCATTTCTTCATGTAAGTTGTGTTTGATACTCTGTATTAATGATTTAGGATATAATACCTCCTAATCAGGGCATACCGCCAATAAGTTACATCAAGTCATAACACACAGTTCTTATCATCACAAAGCCGGTTGACGGCAACATCACACCTTATGCCTGCAACACAAGGCACTAAGCTTATAATACCAAGCCAGACCTCGGTCTCACAAACAGAAAACAAAGGTGAAATGGTTAGCCTGAGATAAGGAGGGATCCTGTTTTAAACAGCTCTTGGTTCTAGACAGGTCTTAAAGGGTTTCTGTACTTTAATTCCTATGTTATGTTAGGTTTGAAGGAATTGAATGGTTTAATTAATTATATCATAGAGATATAAATATAGGCTTAAAAACTGAGATTGTGTTTAAATTCCTATGTTATAATAGGCATTTGAATCAGATCTCTTTACCTTTTATACTTAGGTTTACAAACTTTATTATGTAGAGCTTGCTTGTTTTCTGTTACATTGTTTTCTAGACATATACATATATCTACACAACTCATATATTCTGTTTGAAGCTTGTACAGTAAAAACAACTTAGTTCAAGTTGTGTCCTGCTTATTGTAGGTGATTAAGCTGAATAAGATAAGATGTCTCTTCTTAGGAAGGGGTTGATTCTAAGAGCTTAATCACTGAACAGCACAGACCGCTTCAGGTGTGAGTGTGTTTACATCTCTACTGTAACTTCGATTGAGCTTACCAAAGTACCAGCGAAAACAGCAGGAGTTGCCGAGTTGGGCAGTTTGATTCTCAAGGATTCCCTGCTTCCATGGCAGTTTGGGAGGGGCGAGTGAGTTCTGATCTGGAGAAAAGTTTCTTAAAGACCTGCAGTAGAGCCTCTGGAGACCAGGCTACCCCCAGACAGATGCACCTCTCAGTCTTGGCCTGGTGGCTGCAGCAGAGAGTCAGCCCCAGATGTCCTGGGGAATGCTGGAATCAAGCTGAAGAAGTGGACTCCTCGGTGAGATCCAGCAGCTTAAGTTCTGGGATGGTTAAGATAATTGCCTGTTCCTGTGGTACATCATGGGTGGCTGCATTGTCTGTTTTCGAACATTTCCAAACTCCAGAACACTCAGATCCTGATAACGTTAGTGGTTGACTTTCAATATAAACAACACTAATCTTAAATATTTCATGGAGTGATGTTTTTATAACCATTAGTGTAGTGGGTGGGGGCAGAATGCTTGCTGGGGGGGGCTGAGGCAAGAAAAATGGCCCCCATTCAGGCAGGGCTTGCAAAAGTGTGTTTCCTTGCTCACATCGCAGTAAAATGGAAAGCCCCCCCCCCCCACAGAACATTCATGAGTTGGGGATGAGGTCATGTGGATGCTTCAAAAACCTGTCTTTGTGGAAGTAGAAAAAAATCAGATAAATTCAAATCTAGTAGCCCCTTAGAGACCAACCAGAAACCTGTCTTTGAATCTAGCTGTTCTGAAGACCAACATGACTACCCTGTGAAACAGTGCAAGAGCAATTTCCCCGTGGAAATTCACCTTTTCTGCAGATGGTTTTTAAAACACAATCCTGCAGTGCCCTCCACTGGTAGACATGTTTGTCCTGACAACTATTTTACGTTTGCCACTGCTGAAGAATGAAAAGAAGCTTTTTGAGCCTGAAATACCTTGGGGAAAACAGCTTTGAAAAGTGTAGAATTGAATAGGAACAATGAGGAAATCCCACGTCCTACCGTGTTAGGATAAGTTGGGCAAATATGTTCTTGCCATAAAAGCCAAAGACTTGTGAATCATAACAATTGGCTGGAAATCTAGCCCAGTGGTATGGATGTGGTCCTGGATGAATAACCTGCCAACAGAGTGCCAAGAGACTCGGGTTCCCAAAGAAAGGAGTCTCACCATTTGTCAGCAAATCAAGTGTCTTTAGCACCCTGCTTCTGAGAATTGATCCACGAGAAATACAGTGAGAGCAGGCAGATTCCCAAACCTTTGCCATGCTGCCAAGTCTACAGAAAAGGGTTCAGTTTCATCCTGACTGTACCACCGGGATCTCCTGTAACCAAACTGCATAAAACTGGCCCTTGCACAACCCCTAAAAACACACTTTCATTCTTTAAAAGTCCCAGTACTGATAGCAAGTTGCCCTGCACCCCTCTCATGACTTGACAGAGCAACTCCCCAAAGGTGTTGGGACATAGTGCCCATGAGTCCTGCTACAATAAAGCCCTGCCTAAAAATGTCTGCAACTATAAACAATGATGGATGGGATGCCCTTCCTTAGACCCGCAATCCGAAAACAGTCATGTGAATATCCCCCAAAGCCTCTGAGGGCAGAGAAAGTGGCTAAATCACCCATGACTACATTCAGCCACCATGCCAAAAGTCTGTAGAGTAGCAAATGTTACACCAATTTTTAAAAAGGAGTTCAGAGTGGAACCTGGAAATTAGGGGCCAGTCATTTG
Organism: Euleptes europaea; assembly: GCF_029931775.1. Classification (NCBI taxonomy): domain Eukaryota; kingdom Metazoa; phylum Chordata; class Lepidosauria; order Squamata; family Sphaerodactylidae; genus Euleptes; species Euleptes europaea. The sequence goes on from NC_079316.1 coordinate 5,400,366, forward strand.
TCCCAGGCAAATGTCTTTCCCAGGCAAATTAGTAGAAACTAGTTGAAGATAGAAGGATTAGGCACATAGAGGAACAAGACGGCTGAGGGAAAATCAGCATGGCTTCTGCAAAGGATAGTCCTGCCTCACTAATCTTTTGGAGTTCTTTGAGAAAGTACACTAGCACGTCGAAAACAGTGACCCAGTAGACATGATATACTTGGACTTTCAAAACACTTTTGACAAGGCACCTCACCAAAGACTCCTGAGTAAACTGAAAAGAGTAGGACAGCACTCACAAGGAAGTAAGCAGTGGAGTCCCACAAGGATCACTATTGGGGTTGATAACTAATTAATGTGTCCATCAATGATCTGGAACCAGGGGTGGAACAAGGAGTGAGTCGTGTAGTGACCAAGTTTGCAGAAGACACAATTATTCAGGATGATGAAAACCAAGGATGACTGTGAAGGGCTCCAAGAAGATGCCCACAAATTGGGTGAGTGGGTGGCCCTCTGCCACCAGTTGCTTCAGATGCCTTTTCTTCTTCCGTAGATTCTCTAACTGTAGGTTGTTTAGTCGGCTTGGTTGGTTTGAAAAGTTCTGCATCATATCTTCGCAAAAACTGTTGAGCCTTATCCACATCTGTAAACTTAAACCTTTTGGCCTTGAAGGTAAAAGAAATGCCTTGTGGAAATTCCCATCTAAACTGTATTCCATTGCGTCTTAGACGTTCCACAATCTCCATAAAATCTTTCCTTTTCCTCAGCAACCTTGCAGGTATTTCCTTCATCAATCTCAGAGGCTCATCTTCAACTTTAAGTGGTATCTTGTAATGACTGTTTAGGATAAGATCACAATGACTCCTGGAGAAAAGTTGAAGCAGGCAATCCCTTGGTACTTTATTTCTAGTTGCATATGTAGAATTGATTCTGTGGGCCGTCACAATCATCCCCTCAATAACCTCTTCCGCTTCCTGTAAAAAATCTGCCAAAAGTCCTGTCAGATATCCCCGCAGGTCTCGTCCTTCAATTTTTTCTTTCAGCCCACGTATGCATAGGGAAGATTCCTTAATCTTAAGTTCAAGCATTGCCATTTGATCTTCTTGTTTCTCATCCCTTTCACACGAAGCTGCTAATGACATCTCCAAGGTGTCCACCTTTTTCTTGATTTCTTTGGTCTCTTGTGTTGTTTTGACAAGTTTGGCTTCCACCTTGTCTTGTCTAACAGTCAGAGAGGTGATTGTGTCTTGTAAGGCAGCAATTGCAACTGAATTCTGAGATGTAGTAGCTGTATTTTGAGTCAACTCCTGCTTCATTTCTGTGACATCTTGGTGGGTCTTGGTTAACAGTTCGAATACAGAATTTAGTGTCACTTCAGGCTTAGGTTTTGGAGTCATCTTTGTTGTTACTGATGTAGTTAATGAGGGTGAAGTCATCTGTTTTACTGTAGTTGTAGATACAGAAGATCTGCATGGAGGAAGCTGTACCAATAGCTTTGTTTCTTTAAGAGATTCCTTGACTTGCTTCTCTTTTTCTCCCATTGAGAGGCTAAGCAGAGTCCCACAATAATCCAAAAAGAGGGAGGGGGCAGAGTATTTCAGTTAGTTCATCAGCTTAAAAAAGTTTGTTCAGATGGATCAGTTCAGTTTGGAGAAAATACACTCACTATGACATATCAGTTGATGTGTTTCATGTCATTGTGACTATTTTCTTACTCTTTTTCTTTGTTTTAAGAGTCTTCCAATACTGAAAGTAAGTTTTTAAACTGCATCAGTCCTCTGGCAAAAAGCCAAAATTCACTTATAAGAGCATAATGAAGTTACAGATAGTCCTGAAATTATCTCCTTGATTCCCAACTCTGCCAAACACCCGTTTAAAATTTTAAAAAAGAAAAAAGAAGTCTGTGAGCAACTTGCTTTTAAAATCGGATCCCACCACCGCGTCTCTGCAGCTGTCCCTTTAAGATGGCGCCGGCTCTTCAGCGGCTCCCGTCAGAGCGACCGCCGCCGATTTCTCAGCGGCTATAGCTTGGATGACGGGGCAGCCACCGGCTCCCAACTCTGCATCCCCTCTTCCACTGAGGGGTGCCGCTTGCGGATGTTTTTGGGGGCGGATTTATTGCCCCCGGGCAGCAGGCAGCTGGAGTGCGGCTTCTGCGCTTTGAGCGGTGGGGTTGTCCGACCCAGAAGTCCACACCCACCCATTGTTTACCTGGATGTTCACAGCCTCCCCGTTATTGTGTGTGTGTGTGTGTGTGTTCCCTTGCAGTTGCTGCTTGGGTGTGCAAGTGACAGAGGCCCTGAACGCCACGCCCTTTACCCATGCCAAGCTCTCCATCCTGCACCCTCCCAGAATGCCCCCTTCCAGAGCGCCATCTCTGCCTGGCTTGATCTCTGACGAGGGAATCTGCTTTTTCTTTCAGTCTCCGGTTTCCTTTGAGGAGGTGGCCGTGCATTTCACTGAGGCAGAGTGGGCCCTGCCAAAGAGCTCTTTACAAGGAAGTCATGCAGGAGAACTATGGGAGCGTGGCCTCTCTGGGTAAGGCTCTTTCATAGGTGATGCACGTGGAAATGGCTTCCATCGGGATGATGCATAGATCAATGTCTTGAACAGCAATATATCGTTTTGAGGCCAGCCCAGCCACTTGCATCCCACTGGGTGGTGGAATGGCAGCAAAAGCGATATTCATCATGGGTGGGCAGAGTAACCCTAGCTGCTTGGCTGACCCAGGGGCCCCTGAAGCTAGTGTTGAGACCATCAGCCAAGCCAGAGAGGGTGTCCTGTCCTGAGGTCAAGGTGGGACTGAAAGGCCCTCAGGATAACTCTGGGAGGGGCTACCCTCTAATTTTTCCATTGGAATCATAGAGTTGGGAGCACCAGGGTCATCTAGCTCAACCCCCTGCACAATGCAGGAAATTTGTAACTCCCTCCCTCCCACACACCCCAGTGACCCCCACCCCATGCCCAGAAGATGGCCAAGATGCCCTCCCTTGCAATTTCTGGCTAAGGTCAAAGAATCAGCATTGCTGGCAGATGGCCCTCTAGCCTCTGCTTAAAAGCCTCCAGGGAAGGAGGAAGAAAATAACACCTCACTCTTCTGGCATCTGACATCCAACCATATAGCGACCGATTATACCTTGCTCAACGCTGTTATTCCAGCAAGTAAATGGGTCTCATACTTCCGGGGCATTTATAGAAAGGAACAGCTGCCGGCTACACAAGCAGCGGCCTCAGAAGACTTACCAGAGTGGCCACCTGTCTCCCCAGCAGAGATTCGAGCCCGTGTAGGAAGTTTTAAGGAAGAGAAAGGGCTCCAGGAGAGGATGGGATTGCCCCTGAGTTGATTAAAGATCAGGTAGATCGGTGGGCCTCTTTCTTGGCAGCCCTATTTCCATTCGTTGACTTTACTGGCTTCATTCCCAAAGTCCGGGGGATGGCGGTGGTTGTAGCATTCTTTTAAAAAGGGAGGAGACACAACCCTGCAAACTACAGGCCAATTAGCCTCTTAAGTGTGATAGGCAAACTGTATGCCAGACATCTTCTGGACAAACTTGTTGCTTGGTTCGACCAGGAGAAGGTTATAGTCCAGGCACAGGCCGGGTTCAGGGAGGGTAGAGGTACGATCGAGCAATGCCTAATCCTCCAACATCTAATTGAGAAATATAGCTCCAAGAAGCTGACCTCATTATATGCCACCTTTGTGGACTTTAAGGCTGCGTTCGATTCCATCTCGAGGTCCCGGCTGTGGGCAAAACTTGAAACAGCCACCATTGATGAGGCTCCTCTTCCTAATTTGTGATCTACATGAGCAGACAGCAATAAAAATAAGATGCAATAGAAATGGGCAACTCACTGAAGCCATCGACACATTCAAGGGAGTCAGGCAAGGCTGCTTTCTGGTCCTGTGCTTTTCATTTTTTACCTCAACCACCTGGCAGACGGTATGAATTCTGATTCCTTCCATCCACTCAAACTGGCCCAGCAACACATTCCACTTCTCCTGTGTGCAGATGATGTGGTAATCCTTTCAAGGACCCCAGTGGGCATGAGAAAAGCCCTGGCCAGCTTAGCTGACTACTGTACCAGGGAATCGCTCGTAATAAACGACAAAAAAACTAAGGTGATTGCTTTTGGTAAATATTGTAAAAATGGGCCCTGGTGTATAAGGGGAAAAGAACTGAACAGGTGAAGTCCATCGGATACCTAGGGGTGACTTTCCAATTGAGTGGACTAAAAATGGAACACCATAGGCAGGCAGCAAATGTAGCTGAAAGATCATCCTACAATATAATAAAATTTTACACAAGGGGAGCCTATTTTATTCCGGTTTCCCTAAGATTGTTCAAGGCAATATCTTTGACCCAGATGCTATATGGAACCTTATTGGATTAATCTAGGTCCAGCTATGCCTCACTGGGACAAGTGCAAGCCAAATTCCTTAGAGGAACACTTCAAGTACCACCATGCGTATCGAACTCTTGGGTACGCCTGGAGCCTGAGATGTTAAAGACAGAGGCTAGGATTGGCCTTTCCTCTGTTTATCTTTGGCTGAAAGTGCTTGGTGCAACTGGAGGCCTTCTGCCTTTGCTCCTTGGTGACGATTTTAAACCCAGATGGTGGCAACAGACCGACAGGAGAGACGCAAGCTTGGGATTCTCCACCTACTCTCTGTTAGAGCTTCACATCCATCAAGGAAAGCAATTAATCAGGCAGAGGCTTTTAGACATGGAACGTCAAAATGAGCTTGTGAACTCTCTGGCGTTAGGGTGGCTGAGGCAAGAAAATGACCCCAATGCAGGCAGGGCCTGCAAAAGTATGTGTTTTCTTGTCCACATTGCAGTAAAATGGGGAAAGGGGGCTACAGAACATTCATGATTTGGGGATGAGGTCATGTGGATGCTCCAAAACCCTGTCTTTTGGAAGGAGAAAAAAGCAGCTAGATTTGAGTCCAGTAGCCCTTTCGAGACCAATCAGAAACCTCAATCTAGTTGTTCTTCTGGTAACCAACACGACTACGCTCTGAAACAGCCCAAGAAGAAGAGTTGGTTTTTATATGCCAACTTTCTCTACCACTTAAGGGAGACTCATACCGGCTTACAATCACCTTCCCTTCCCCTCCCCACAACAGACACCCTGTGAGGTAGGTGGGGCTGAGAGAGCTCTAACAGCTGTAGCTTGCCCAAGGTCAGCCAGCTGGCTTCATGTGCAGGAGTGGGGAAACAAATCCAGTTCACCAGATTAGCCTCCGCCGCTCATGTGGAGGAGTGGGGAATCAAACCCAGTTCTCCAGATTGGAGCCCACCGCTCTTAACCACTACACCACGCTGGCTCTCAGCAGAAATGCACTTTTATCTGATTATTTTTGAAAAAACCATCCTGCATTGCCCTCCATTGGCAGATAATATGTTTGTCCTGACAACTCTATTTGGGTTTCTTGTGCACATATGACCTTGCCAAAGACTAATCATAACAGATGGCTGGAATCGAGCCCGCTGGTATGAATGTGGTCCTGGATTAATAGCCTGTGCCAAGAGACCCAGGTTCCCAGAGAAAAGTCTCACAATTTGTCTATAAATCGAGTGTCATTAGCACCCTTCTTCCGAGAATTGACCCACAGGGAATACAAAGAGCAGGCAGATTCCGTAACCTTTGCCATGCTGCCAAGTCCACAGAAAAGGGTTTCATTTCATCCTGACCCCATACAGCCGGCGTCCTCTTGCACAAGAGGAACCCCGTAACCAGAATTTTCTTTTTTTTTTAAAGTGTCAGTGCTGATATACAGTTGCACTGTCCCCCTCTCTTGACATGGGAGCACATCTCCCCAAAGGGGCTGGTACATAGTTGTCCACGATTACTGCCACAATAAAGCCTTACCTAAAAATGTCTACAGCTATAAACAATGATGGAAGGGTGCCCTTCCTAAAAACCCCAACCTGAAAACAGTCCTGTGAATATCCCCCAAAGCCTCTGAGGACAGAGAAAGTGGCTAAATGACCCATGACTACATCTAGCCAACGTACCAGAAGGCTGGAGAGTAGCAAATGTTCCACCAATTTTAAAAAGGGGTTTACAGTGGAACCCAGAAATTACAGGTCAGTCAGCCTAACATTTGTCCCAGGCAAATTAGTAGAAACTAATCAAAGATAGAAGGATTAGGCACTGCTAAGCCTGCTGAGGGAAAATCAGTATGGCTTCTGCAAAGGGAAGTCCTGCCTCACCAACCTTTGGGACACATAGACAACGGTGACCCAGCAGACATGATATACTTGGACTTCCAAAATGATTTGGACAAGGCACCTCCCCAAAGACTCCTGAATAAATGCAAAACAGTAGGAATGAATGGACGGGTTCTCACAAAGGAGGGAAGTAAGCAGTGGAGTCCCACAAGATAGTTAATTTGTTCATAAATGATCTGGAACAAGGGATGAGTCGTGCAGTGACGAAGTTTGCAGATGACACAAAATTATTCAGGATGGTGGAAATGAAGAATGACTGTGAAGAGCTCCAGGAGGATCCCCAAAAACTGGGTCAAAAGAAGTTCCATGCTGGTAAGTGAAAGGTGATGCACATTGGGAGGAAGAATCCCAACTTCAGGGATAGGCTGGTGGGATCTGAAATTGCTGAGACTGAGAGGGGGAAAGGTCTTTGGGAATCTTTGGGACATACCTGAAGATTTTGGGAGTGGATCTTGTGGGGGGCGGGGTTAAGGGACTTCAGTGGGGGACAATGCCACAGAGCCCACCCTCCAAAGCGGCCATTCTCTCCAGGTGAACTGATCTCTGCTGCCTGGGGGTCAGTTGTACCCCCTGGAGGTTGGCAACCCGGCACTGGTCGGATCAAGCGGAGCTCTTTTCTCACGGTCTTATGTTCTTCAATCTCCAGGAATTTCCCAAACCAGAGATGGCAATTCTATCAGGTAGGGCAGAATCACAACAGTTTCCAGGAAGCCATCTAGTTGGCATTTTGATCTGAGAAACAGGGAACAGGTTACAAGAACCCAGATTTCCAGTACAATCCTAACACCACTTTCCTGGGAGTAAGCCCCATTGAATAGGCCTGAGGAGGGCTCTGGTGAGACCTGCCTCGGATCCCTTAGCGTGATCCTGCTTGACTTGGCTTTAGTTTTCTTTTTCCCAACTCAGCTGCGCTGTTGTCTGGACAGCCTGGGGATCCCCCAGAAGCGCCACCCTGTGCGGAGTTACTCCCGAGCAATCCCACTGAGCTGCACAGGGCGTCTCTTGAGCTGCAGCCTGGCCGGAATCCGCTCCGACCACCCGGCTCTGGCCGCCCATCCTTCACGGAAAGAGCAAAAAACCCTTCTCCCCCCTTCCTCTGCAGCACCGAAGGGGTTAAACCGACGGAGCTGTTTGCTAGAGCGGCCGGGCAAGGTGGGCGGAAGCGGAAAGGCTCCTTGGGGGAGGAGGGAGGCTTTGCTACCGAGTTGCAAAGGAGACCCGGAAGGGGTTCAGAGATGCATCCTCGGGCAGCAGCCTTGCAGCCGGATCGTGGGACGGTCTACTCACAAGTAAGTCTTCACAGGGGAGTGAGTGGGATCAGCTTTCCCATCTTGCAAGAGAGAAACGCTGGTCTCACGAGTGTTCGCGGGATGGGGGGCGGGGGGGGGGTTAGTCTTAAATCGCTTTGCAATGTAGCTCCCCCCCCCCCGCTAGTAAAAAAAACCACCCCTGCAGAAGACGGAGCCCTGGGTGGCCCAGGATGGCCCGATCTTGTCAGATACCAGAAGCTCAGCAGGGTCTGTATGCAGAGGTAAGCGATGGCAGACCACCCTGTCCAGTCTCTGGCCTTGAAAGCCTTGCTGCTGGGTCGCCATAAGCAGGCTGTGACTCGAGGGCACTCTGCACACAAACAGGAAAGCGGGGGAGCCAGTTATCGCCTAGCCTCTGATCTCCCTCTTCCTAAGGCAAACTGATGGAGAGAGGAGTAGCCGGTTTGACTCGGGGTCTTCTCGGAGAACTGCTCTGCTCCAGACCCTCTCCAATAACCCCAAAGGGGCATGAAGGTACCAAGATGCCCAATAAACAAATCTCCTGTCAGGTTGTACCTTCTGTCTGGGAGTAAGTAGAACTTGTTAATGATTTATAGCAAATCTCTTTGAATGAAGTTACCCATATTCAGGTTGCTGATTCACCGGGGACCGTTCCAAATTATATGCAACTGCAACTATTTACATTTATAATTGAAACAGTGATAGTCCAAAAAGGTACACAATAGGCTAATCCAACGGGGAGTGTTCTGTGCTACAGGTGTTGTTCTGTGCTGTACACCCTCAAAACACAAGTCAAATGGAGTAGGGGGTCTCTGGGGGTGTGGGGGGTAGTTTGGAATTTCCTGCATTTCGCAGGGGGTTGGACTAGATGGCGCTGGTGGTCCCTTCCAACTCTATGGTTCTAAATAATATAAATTCCAAATATAATGTAGTCTTTTTGCAGTCATCAAAAAGGGCAAGAGTCCAGTAGCACCTTAAAGACTAACAAAAATATTTTCTGGTAGGGTATGAGCTTTCGTGAGCCACAGCTCACTTCTTCAGGTATCTGAAGAAGTGAGCTGTGGCTCACGAAAGCTCATACCCTACCAGAAAATATTGTTGTTAGTCTTTAAGGTGCTACTGGACTCTTGCCCTTTTTGACGACTGCAAACAGACTAACACGGCTACCCACTGTGAATTTTTTGCAGTCAGTTCAAGTTTCCAGTTATGCAAATTTAACCAGTACTAAATCGTGAGCTGATACAGGTTGTAGTATCCGCATGTAGTCTTCCTTTAAACAAATGCACACAAGTTCCTGGGTCTAAACTTGTTTCATACACTGACTTCTTCAGCAAGCACTCTGCAATCCTAATATAAATGTATTGTATGTGAAATCAATCCTTAATGTATTAAAGTATTAAAGTAATGTATTCAGTATTATAAATCATTATTTAGGCAAACATAAGTCAATAAGAAATTATTTTACCTTCTCATATTCCTGTATAGCTGATATCTAATAGCTCTTTCACAATGTTGTCTTCTAAGAAAGAATACAAAATTAGACTTCAAATCTTTTTAGGTTAGAATTATACATGCATACATACATACATACATACATACATACAAACAATCTTTTAATATTACCTGAGACAATTTCTTTAAGCAGTCCCTCTCATTCTGCCTCTTATGGCACATTATCTACCAGAGCCAAGCCTGTACTTTAAAGTATTAAAATATTGTTAATATATGTGTGTATAATACTACCTAAAAAGATTTGAAGTCTAATTTTGTATTTTAATACCTTTTATGTGCCATAAGAATTGATTTCACATACAATACATTTATGTTAGGATTGCAGAGTACTTACTGAAGAAGTCACTGTACGAAACAAGTTTAGCCTTGGAACTTGTAGTCTTCCTTTAAACAAATTCAAACATGTGGATACTACAACCTGCGTAAGCTCACCATTTAGTATTGGTTAAATTTGCATAATTGGAAACTTGAACTGGCTGCGAAAGTGCTGTATATTATATTTGGAATTTATATTATTTGACTTGTGTTGCTTGGAAAGGTGGAAGTCTGGAAGGGTATTATGCTGCCCACTTCTGTTGGGATTCAACTCACCCTTGCTGGCACAGTTAAGAGCCTCAGGATTATACTAACCCCCCCCCCCCAAAAAAAAGGCTTTCTTCCAACTCAGCCCAGCTGGAAAAATGGCCCCTTACATTGATACGGCTGATCTGGTCCCTGGATCCATGCCTGGGTGACATTGAGACTAGACTACTATAATGCACTGACCATGCTGGAGTTCGACTATTATCAGCAGCTGGATGGAGCCTTCATATTATTCCCAGACCCTCCAGGTTCAATTAAAAGTATTGGCTATCACATAGAAAGCCGTTCATGGTACTTGGACCCTGATATCTGCATGACTGTCTCTCCCCCTATACTCCGCCAGGACAACTTCACTCACCTGTAGGTGCCAACCTACAAATGGGCAAAATCAACAACTGCCGGTGCATGTGCCTTCTCTGTTGTGGCCCCCACAATGTGGATCAGCCTGCCTGAGGAGGTCAGGAAGACACCCACTCTCCTGGCTTTCCACATTGTACAAAACAATTTCCAAAGTTACTTGGACAAATAATTAGAAATTCTGTTCTATACTGCTGTGTATAGCTTGTTGTAAGTTGGATCCTATGCTGCAATTTTGCATCATTTGCTGTGTCTTGTTGACATTTATGCTTTGCTTCACTTCTGTTTTTTAGGTTTCAGGTCGGTTCTACAACCCAAACCCCATTTACTGGTTTATTGAATGTTCCATTCTGTTGATTGTGTAGACTCAGTTAATGTAATCCACCTGGACTCCCAGGGAGCAAGGCAGACTAGAGGTAAGGGAACTTTTTAAAAAATGTATGTTTTCATTTGTTACCTAAATTGGTGGCCCTTGTGGAGATTGAAAGGCAGGGTCTGAATTTTGTGAATAAAAATACATTCTCAGCCATGGTGGTCGTCGGGAGGCCCAGAAAGGCGTCCCAGATGTGATCACATGGGATGAATCATCCATGCTGACTGGCTGGCCAAATGCTGTGCATTGTGGCTGGTGCCCCACACCTCGCTCACCTGCCATTTAACTGGGTGTTCACGGCCTCCCCCTGCTCCTGATCGTCCTAGCAGCTGTTCTGCCCTTACCTCAAGGGGTCAGATGCACCTCTGACCCTCTGCTGGACCAAGCTATTGCCAGATGTTTCATTCCAATTGAGGAGAGATCTGCCATCGCTAAGCAGTCACCATTCCTTTTGTCCCGAGCTTTAATTGTCCTTGAGATGTTGCCTCTAGACAGACTGAGTCCCAGACATCAGAGAAGAAGAAGAGTTGGTTTTTATATGCCAACTTTCTCTATCACTTAAGGGAGACTCATAGCAGCTTACAATCACCTTCCCTTCCCCTCCCCACAATAGACACCCTGTGAGGTAGGTGGGGCTGAGAGAGCTCTAACAGCTGTAGCTTGCCCAAGGTCACCCAGCTGGCTTCGTGTGTAGGAGTGGGGAAACAAATCCAGTTCACCAGATCATACTTCACCGCTCCAAACCATCGCTGTTAACCACTACACCATGCTGGCTAAGCTCATATCTTCCACAACAGATGACTCAAACCAGCTTACAATCACTTTCTCTTCCCCTACCCACATCAGACACCCTGTGAGGTAGGTGGGGCTGAGAGAGCTCTAAGAGAGCTGTGACTAGCCCAAGGTGGCTTCATGTGTATTAGTGGGGAAAACAACCCAGTGTACCAGATTAGAGTCCGCCACTCATGTGGAGGAGTGGGGAATCAAACCTGGTTCACCAGATAGAGACCCCCGCTCTTAACCACTACACCACGCTGGCTAAACTCATAGCTTCCACAACAGATGTTTACTTTCCTGAAGGACCAAACAGTCGTCTCATTAAAAAGCCTGATATGCAATATAATATAGCACCATGACATTAATCCTGATCCACAAATGACGACAATGATGCTCCTTCTGATCCACAGGAGCAATCCTTAGCTGCCTCTTGACGAGGAGGGTAGATGATGTAGGTGTGCTTTCTTTTTGGCCTCTCCCCTTTTGTGAATTTTTCTTCTCCCTCTTCAAAGCCACAAGAGTATCTTTCAGTGAGAGCCTACCCAAGAGTAGGGGAAGAGATGGAACAGCAGGACCCAGAAGGACCTGGAATTGGCAAGAGATCAAGGGAAGGTCCCAATCCCATCCAAGCAGAGAGTGGTGTTGAATTCTGGGAAAGAGCTGTGCCAGAGATCCTGGCTGAGGAAACTAGGACAGCAGATAGCCAACTTTTTCGGCAGTTCCTTTACCTTGAGACTGATGGACCCCGAGCGGTTTGCAGCCAGCTTCATGGACTTTGCAACCACTGGCTGAAGCCGGAGAGGCACTCCAAGAAGCAGATACTGGACCTGGTGATCCTGGAGCAGTTCCTGACCATCCTGCCCCAGGAAATGCAGTGCTGGGTCAGAGGATGCAGGCCGGAGACCAGTTCCCAGGCGGTGGCGCTGGCCGAAGGTTTCCTCCTGAGTCAGGCAGAGGAGAAGAGGCAGGCAGAGCAGGTGAGGGGGTTTTCTTCACTCCCTTCAAGCATTGACTTTATCATAGGGCTTCCCTGCTAATTATTGATACCTCTAGAGAATTCACTCGGCTGGGAAAACAACCAACGCTGATTCTTGTCCCTGTGCTTGAAGCAGCTCTGTTGGTCAATGCAGGGATGAAGATTCTTACTTTCCCTGTCTCCCTTGCTGTTTTTTCAGATGTGGGGACCATCCCTGAAGATGGAAGCAAAATTTTCTGAGGCAGAAGGAGCTATGTTGAAGGAAGGGCAGCAGGCAGAGGCCGAGAAGCATCCCCAAGATGCCCTCTCCCATGGTAAGGGTGCTTTGTGGCTGGATGGGATTGGGGCACAAAGTGAAGATGTAGGGTAGAAAAAGAAAATGGGTCTGGACACAACACAGAGTGAGCTTGTGGGATTCATTCTACATTCATGGAAAGCAATTGCATTTTTATTCACATTAATTAAAATATTCATCTCTGTCCTTCCTACTGTTAGAGGGACTCCAGGCATCTCAGAAACGGAAAGTTAGACAAATCTGGGTAGCCATGGTGAATGAATGGAACCTGCATTTTCTGGGACAGCATACCTCTGAAAACCCATTGCTGGGGGCCAATAATTTGGCTTCTGTGCTCCCGCTTAGAGGGTTTCCAGGGACATTTGGTGGGCCAGTGTGGGAAACGGAATGCTGGACTGAGGATGCCAAGATGTGGACTAGCACCCCTGTGAGCTTTGGGGGTAGATCTTGGGGTGGACATGATGCCATGTTGATGTTGTGTCTAGCCTGGACACAGACGCTCTGAGAATCCATTGATTTTAGAGTTTTCAGATGCGCTAAAGTCACTGGCAACCAAGATCAGGTTGTCTCTTTAAACCAAGATCAGGTTAATTCATGCCATCGTATTCCTTATTACTATGTATGGGTGTGAGAGCTGGACAATGAACAAGGCTGTTAGAAAGTAGATTCCTTTGAAATGTGGTGTTGGAGGAGAGTGTTACGAATACCCTGGACAGCCAAAAAAACAAATCAGTGGGTTTTAGATCAAATCAAGCTGAACTGACCCGAGAAGCTAAAATGACTAAACTGAGGCTGTCATACTTTAGACATATTATGAAAAGACAAGAGTCATTGCAAAACACAGTCATGCTAGGAAAAGTTGAAGGCAGCAGGAAAAGAGGAAGACCCAACAAGAGATGGATTGATTCTATAAAGGAAGCCATGGCCCTCGATTTGCAAGATCTGACCAAGGCTGTTCAGGATAGGACACTTTGGAAGACATTGATTCATAGGGTCACCGTGAGTCGGAAATGACTTAACGGCACTTAAGACACACAAACACAAAGTCACATTGGGGTTTTTGGAGAGACGTGATGGAGACATGTTGTGCAACATCATTTCTGTTTCCTCTTTTTCTCCCCAAAGCCCAGACTCATCGGGAGAATGCCTTGTCTGGGCCTTTGGTCTGATCCAGCAGGATTGCTGTCACGTTTTTGAGCTCCAGAGTTCACAGGGCAAAGTTCAAGTCTCACAGAAGTCTGAAAAGTGTCAGCAGCATTGAAGAGCAGCCCAAGGCTCCTGGGTCTCTGGTGCTTCTCTTGTCCCTCTCCCACCATTTATTAAGAAATCATTGTGAATGTTCTTGAGTGTACATAATACATGCCCTGACGTGGATAGCCCCAGGCTAGCCTGATCTCGTCGGAGCCCAGAAGGTAAGCAGGGTTGGTCCTGGTTAGTATTTGGAAGGGCAACCTTCAAGGAACACCAGGGGCATGACGCGGAGGCAGGCAATTCAGACCACCTCTGAATGTCTCTTGAAAACCCTACAGGGTTGCCATAAGTCAGCTGTGACTTGACAGCACAAAAGTCAAGTAATACAAACACCCTGAAAATTGATTCAAACAAGTAAATGAAAAAGAAAGTCTAGGCTAACATTCTTCCTCCCTTCATTGTCTCCCTTGCAGGCAGTGGAGAGATACTATTAACCTGTCATTTCTGTGGAGGTGTGGAAGCGGCTGCTTCTCCCCTGGTCCAGGTAGGGGAGATGAGCAGGAAAGGCCTGAGTCCCCCTTCCTTTCTCGGTGTGAGGGGGGTTGCTCCTGCAGTTGCTGCTCGGGTGTCCAAGTGAGAGAGGCCCTGAACGCCTCTCCCTTTACCCATGCCAGGCTCTCCATCCTGCACCCTCCCAGAATGCCCCCTTCCAGAGCGCCGTCTCTGCCTGGCTTGATCTCTGATGAGGGAATCTGCTTTTTCTTTCAGTCTCCAGTTTCCTTTGAGGAGGTGGCCGTGCATTTCACCGAGGCAGAGTGGGTCCTGCTGGATCCGGGCCAAAGAGCTCTTTACAAGGCAGTCATGCAGGAGAACTATGGGAGTGTGGCCTCTCTGGGTAAGGCTCTTTCATAGGTGATGCACGTGGAAATAGCTCCCATCGGGATGATGCTTAGATCAAAGTCTTGAACAGCAGTATGTTATTTTGAGGCCAGCCCAGCCACTTGCTTCCCACTGGGTGGTGGAATGGCAGCGAAAGTGATATTCAGCATGGGTGGTCAGAGTGACCCTAGCTGCTTGGCTGTTCGAGGGGCCCCTGATGCCAGTGTTGTGGCCATCAGCCAGGCCAGAGAGGTTGTCCTTCAACCCAGCTCCTTCAACCTTTCCTCATAGGACTTGGTCTCCAGACCGCTCACCGTCTTTGTTACCCTCCTCTGGACACGTTCCAGCTTGTCTGCATTTTTCTTAAATTGTGGTGCCCAAAACTGAACACAGTACTTTAGGTGAGGTCTAACCAGAGCAGAGTTAAGCGATACCATCACTTCGTGTGATCTGGACACTATACTTCTGTTGATGTAGCCCAAGATCGCATTTGCCTTTTTAGCTACCACATCACATTGCTGACTCATGTTCAGGTTTTGGTCTACTAAGATCCCAAGACCTTTTCGCACACACTACTGCTAAGAAGTCTCCCCCATCCTATAATTATACATCTCATTTTTCCTGCCTATACATCTCATTTTTCCTGTGCATTTTTTAGTTTTAGCCCAATTCTCCAGCCTGTCAAGATCATCCTGTATCCTGGCTCTGTCTTCTTCCATATTTGCTACCCCTCCCAATTTAGTATCATCTGCAAATTTAATAAGCATCCCCTTTAATCCTTTATCCAAATCATTTATAAAGATGTTGAACAAGACAGGGCCCAGGACTGATCCCTGAGGCACCCCACTAGTCATTCCTCTCCAAGTGGATGAGGAACCATTAACAAGCACTCTTTGGGTGCAATCTGTCAACCAGTTACAGATCCACCTAACAGGAATAGGATCTAAACCACATCTTCCCCATTTGTCAACAAGAATATTGTGTGATCTGGAATGGATCAGTCCTTTTTATACTGGATTGTGGGCTTTAATCTTGAACAGGTTTCCATTCTTCCAGGAAAAAAATTCCCCTTTCTTGGTTTTCTTTCCTTCCCCATATAAGAATGATCACTTTTTCTCTCTCTCTATCTCTCTCTCTGACTTTCTGTCTCTCTCTCTCTCTCTCTGTCTCTCTGCCAAAGGAGCCAGGATTGTAACAGGGCCTACAGTGGAGACAGACAAAGACCTTCCATCTGAAGAAAGGCTGGGGAGTTTCTCAAGAGGCTCTCAAGAGAGTGCTTCCTTCCCATATGAGCTGGCTGCCAGTGAGTATCCTTCATGGTTTTGTCCAAGGAATGAGCAAGGAATTGTCCTGGAGGATATCTGCTTCACCTTTTAGCAACTCATAATTTGGTAGAATCATAAAGTCTGCTGGGAAAGGAGGGAGGGATAGAGGGAGGCCCTCTGGGCATGAAGGCTTAGAAGCTCAGCTGTGGCTCTTAACGGGCTGCTGTATCCGTAAATATTGGATATTCCAGGAAAAGGTTTACTTAACAGCCAAGCTGGAGGAATCCAATGGCCCTTTCCTACAGACGTCACCTAGATGCCTTTGGGCCTTACTTGCCCTCCCAGCAACTGGCACCTCTTCCAAAAACTATGGGGGTCCCCTTTGAACTGTGGGGTTCACTTCATGAAGTCCTTGGTTCTCTCCCCCCCCCCTCCTGCCGTCCCAGCAAAGGCTGAAAACCAGCTCTTCACGGCTTTCATCACAACTAGAAGGAAACTCTCTGTGTAATTGCAGGTTTGGATATCATGGTAACTTCTTGTGGAGAGCCAGCATGGTGTAGTGGTTAGGAACGGCAGACTCTAATCTGGAGAACGAGGTTTGATTACCCACTCCTCCACCAGAAACCTACTTGGTGACCTTGGGCGAGTCACAGTTCCCTCAGAACTCTCTCAGCCCCACCTACCTCACAAGGTGCCTGTTGTGGGGAGGGGAAAGGAATGTGATTTGGAAGCCGCTTTGAGACTCTTGAGGGTAGAGAAAAGCAGGGTATAAAAACATTCTCTTCTCTTTTATTTAATCATCAACAGCAGAGAATCAAAGGAGTTGCATGACATGTCAAATGTGACCGGTGGGGGAATGATTTCCCCCCACTTTTTTCTTTAAAGTACGTACAGGGAGTATGGGGATGGGAGGGGTAGTCAGAATATTAAAACTGCTCACCTGGGGAGCTTGGCTGGGGAGAAGGTGTGACCAGTGGCTCAGTTGGGAGAGGAAGTGGGTCTGATAAAGGAAATTCACACCCATTAATGAGCAGTGCCTGATGGGTGGCTTGGCTTCATGTATAGGTGCTGACTACACCTTTTTTCTTCCAGCATCACGTGTAGAGGAGATGCATGGGGGATTCCAGGGGTTCTGCTTGGAAGAAGCCAATAATGAAGATGCCAAAGGAAATGTGGGGGATGGAGATGGACCACAGAGGCAGGAGGGAAACCACAGAGATAAGAGGAGGGACAAGCCCGTTCTGTCCCAAGGAGGAAGCTTCCGGGAAATCCCAGTCCACGAAGAAAGGTCAAGCAAAACAAGAAGGAACGAAGGCCTCTGTGCTAATCAGAGAATCCTCTCCCCAGAAAATGAACATGAAACTGTGGCCTTTGGAAAGACTTTCAGTAAGAACGTGAGTGTTGTTTCCAAGAGGCAAATTCCTTTAGGAGAGAAACAATATGCTTGCATGGAGTGTGGAAAGACCTTCAGTCACAAACCAGCCCTCACTTCACATCAAAGAATTCACTCAGGTGAGGAGCTGTATAAATCATTAGACTGCAAACCAAGCCTTTCTGATGCAGCAGGCTTTCATGCCCTTTTCAAGTTTATGTTAACTTCAATGTATAGCAGGAAAAAGCCACAGCAATGTTTTGAGCATGGATGGAACTTCAAGGGAAGGTCAGATTTCCTTAGGTGTGTGCTAATGGGCTCTCTCTTTTTATTCCAGCAGGGGATGATCAGAGGAATCAGGGTGATGAGGAACCACATCCACTCTTGCCAGATAAAGTCCAGAATGAGGATAAGAAAGGAAACATCAAGAATCAAGTCAGACCTAAGAGGCGTAAAGGAAGTCACATGGTCGAGAAGAGGGATGAACCCATTCCTGGCCAAGGGCGGGATTTCCATGAGCTAATCCCCATGGTGGAGGAAGCATATATGTGCTTGGAGTGTGGAATGAACTTCTTAACTCAAACCCAACGTGATATTCATTTGCAAATGCACAGAGGAAAGAAGACCCATGAATGCTTGGAGTGTGGAAAGAGCTTCCTTTGCAAAGCAAAGCTCCTTAGACATCAAAGAACACATGCAGGAGAGAAACCTTCTAGCTGCTCAGACTATGGCAAGAGGTTCTTGCAGAAGTCAGACCTTTTTCAACACCAAAGGATTCATTCAGGAGAGAAGCCATTGATCTTTTCGGAGAGTGGAAGAATGTCCGCCCATGGAAGAAAGAGTAAGGCGCTTTCCCCACAGGATAGTATAATGAGGGCACATAAATGCTTTCATTGTGGAAAGTACTTCAAATACAGATCACGGCTCCTCATTCACCAACAAATCCACACAGAGGAGAAACCTTTTGAATGCTCAGAATGTGGAATGAGATTGAGTTGCAGTGGCAGCCTTCAAAACCATCTAAGAACCCACACTGGGGAGAAGCCTTTTGAATGCTCAGAGTGTGGAATGAGATTCAGTCACAGTGGCAATCTTAAAGAGCATCTAAGAACCCACACAGGGGAGAAAACTTTTGAATGCTCAGAGTGTGGAAAGAAATTTCGTCAGTGTGGCTCTCTTCAACAGCATCTAAGAACCCACACAGGGAGGAAGCCTTTTGAGTGCTTAGAGTGTGGAAAGAGATTCAGGCTGAGAGGCTTTCTTCACCAGCACCTAAGAACCCACTCAGGGGAGAAAACGTTTGAATGCTCAGAGTGTGGGAAGAGATTCAGTCACAGTGGCAGTCTTAAAGAGCACCTAAGAACCCACACAGGGGAGAAGCCTTTTGAATGCTCAGAATGTGGAAAGAGATTCAGTCGGAGTGGCCATCTTCAACGGCATCAAAGAACCCACACAGGGGAGAAGCCTTTTGAATGCTCAGAGTGTGGAAAGAGAGTCACTCAGCGTGGCAGTCTTCAACGGCACCGAAGAACCCACACAGGGGAGAGGCCTTTCCAATGCTCAGTGTGTGGAAAGAGATTCAGTGACAGTGGCAATCTTAAACAGCATTTAAGATCCCACACTGGGGAGAAATCTTTTGAATGCTCAGAGTGTGGAAAGAGATTCAGTCAGAGTGGCTATCTTCGGAAGCATTTAAGAACCCACACAGGGGAGAAGCCTTTTGAATGCTCAGAGTGTGGAAAGAGATTCAGTCACAGGGGCTCTCTTCAACAGCATCTAAGAACCCACACAGGGGAGAAGCCTTTTGAATGCTCAGAGTGTGGAAAGAGATTCAGTCAGAGTGGCAATCTTCAACAGCATCTAAGAACCCACTCAGGGGAGAAAACATTTGAATGCTCAGAGTGTGGGAAGAGATTCAGTCAGAGAGGCTCTCTTCAGAAGCATTTAAGAACCCACACAGGGTAGAAATATTTTCAAAGCTTAGAGTATGGAAAGATGTTCAGTTGCAGTGGCTCTCTTCAGAAGCACAGTATAGAAAGAGATTCAGGGCAACCTTGAAAAGAATCTAAGATCCCACACTGGGAAAAATGCTCAGTGTGGGAAAAGATTAATTCAGCGTGACAATCTTCAGGAGCATCCAAGAACCCACACAAGGAGAAACCATGTAACTGCTTAGTCTGGGAAAAGAGCTTTTCTCTAACTTCAAATCTCAAAGACAACCTCAGACCAGAGAAGGGGCTGAAACCATGTAAACTCTTGTAAAGAGCTTTTTTCTTCACAGAAACCTTACTGTATGAGGGAAGAAATGCTATAAATGCTGGGACTGTGGAAAGAACTTTAGCCATGGTTAAAGTCTCAAATAGCTCCCAAAGGGAAGAAAGCAAGGATAGGCTCTGAGGGTGGAAGGAGGTTCAAGACCATCTCCCATCTCCTAAACTTCACTGAGGAATCCACACATAGGAGGAACCTCATAAATGTGTGGCAAGAGCTTGAGTTAGGGATCTGACCTTCACGTTCCTCAGAGAATCCACCTAAGCTGGTTTGGATGAGGATCTTCTTCAAACTCCTGGGTGCTGGAGGCTCAGAAAATTGTTAAGCAAAGATGTGCTTTTTTAGTGGTCGCCCTCCTCTGTGAAACTTGCTACTTTAGGTATCTGCCATCAGACTCTTTCTGACATCTGCATAACTGGCAAAAACATTTCTGTTTTCCAAATCCTGTGAAGAAATAAACAGGTTGAGGGTAGTAGATATCTACAGCCGCTCTGTACTGGAATAAATTTACTGTAAGCAGCCGGCACCCTTAATTTACAAACATCTTTATCTGACAAGGAGTTCTAGAGCAGCATTTTGCCACCCTAATTCCTCCCCTGTCCAGCCTGCTGCACACTTTTGGGGTCTTGCTACAGAGTGCTGGCAGTAGGATTAATTTGGGTTGAGTGGAAAAGGTTTTGTCCCCCATCCCGATAACCCAGTAAGTTCCAAGTGGTCAGACCCCCCCCCACCTCCAGCATTGTGGAAACGAGCATGTCTCCTTGAAGTAGGCAGGTGACCGCTTTGGGACACCAGTTCCCAGTCCCAGTTGTCCTCCCCACCCTCTCCCACATTATCCTAAGGAGAGATTGGTTTATGGTGGTTATTTAATGAGTTTAGCTACATTCATATTAGTGTGGCATGTTTCTTTTAAATTTCATATAAAGCAGTAAGAAAGCGATCCTCTTGCAGACACTGGAGACAAGTGCCTCGTTTTACCACTGATCCCCAGGATTGAAACCAACCCACTTTGTTCACATTCATGATGGTGATCAGTTGAGAGCCGGAGTGTTGATTTACGACTGTGTGGATCTGGGTTCAAATCCTCACTAGGCCTAGAAGCCCTTGTGGCAAGGTAGTTGTAAGGATTCAATGTGGGTGGGGGGCATTCTTAGAAGAAATGTGTACAACAAGTGTGGAAGTCTCAGGACTTCCTTCTATATTTATTTGTTTGTTTTATTAAAACCTTTATATTCTACTTTCCCTCGCGGTTCAAGGCATCCTACATTAATACTTAAAAACATTTTCAGTTAAAACTAAAAATGCCCAAGGGCACACTTTAAGAATTGATTTAATGGCTCCATGGGCCATATGTACGTGTGTGCTTTAAGGTGCTTCTGATTCATGGCGACCTTGGAAGTTGATGACTTCCGAAATGACCTCCTGCTTCCGCCTAGCGACAGCTGCAGCTCCGCTAGTGGTGCCATTACAGCACTGGACTGCTATAGCGTTGTGGCTCTATAGCGCAAATCTTAGAACACTCCCAAAGGCAAAGAAGAACGTGCCATGAAAAAAGGCTGCGGGGAGTGCTGTCCTTTCGGAAGGGCTCCAGACGTTTTAAACAGCAGACTGGAGCGATTCAGAAGCTCAAAGAAGAGCTCAAAAGGGGAGTTTTAATAAAAACGAGGGTTAAACTTCTCCAGGGTGCTTGGAGTTACTTACAAGCAGAGACATTTGGTGTAAATCTACTTTATTTCTACTTAATGTATAGACTTCAATGCCCCAAGATGTGTCAGTCAATGCTTGAAATGGCTTTAAAGAGATTTCAGAGAAATCACTTAGGTTAGGCCACTTGGCAGCTATTAGAGAGGATGGCTATCAAAGATCTTAAAAGATGTGACCAAAGTCTAAGCAGGAAACCAATAAGTTGTTTCTGCCAGTCTTTTTTGCATTACAGGAATACGTTTAGATCTAGACAGAGAGGATGCCCTTTACCCACTGATTTTCTTCCCCTTGCTCAGTAGTTTTGTAGTTATTATTTTTAGGCTATCCACTGCATGCATTTCCTTTTGTAACAAATGACTGTTTATACAACTAATTTTTACCTCTTTCTGAAATGGGTGTGAGTGTGTTTGCGTCCCTACAAGAACTTGGATCGAGCTTACCAAAGTACCAGCGAAAACAGCAGGAGTTGCCAAGTTGGGCATCTTTCTAACCAGTTTCATTCCCAAAAATTCCCTTTTCCATGACGGTTTGGGAGGGGTGAGTGATTTGTAATTTGGAAAAATTGTTGTTAACATTGATAGTCAACTACTAATGTTAAGTCATATTAATAATTCATTGAGTGCTTTAAAACACATTAGTGTAATGGGCAGGGGAAGAATGCCAGCTGTGGGTGGGTGGGGACGGAGGCAAGAAACATGCCCCCAGGCAGGGCCTGCAAAAGGGTGCACTTTCTTGTCCACATTGCAGTAAAATGGGAAGGGGGAGCACAGAACATTCATGATTTGGTGATGAGGTCATGTGGATGCTCTTTGTGGAAGGAGACCAAAGCAGCCAGATTCGAGTCCAGTAGCCCCTTCGAGACCAATGAGAAACCTCACCTTGAATCTAGTTGTTCTTCTGAAAACCAACATAACTACCCTCTGAAACGTCCCAAGAGCAGTTTGCTCTACGGAAATTCACTTTTCTGCTGATGGTTTTGGAAAAACAATCCTGCAGTGCCTTCCACTGGCAGATAATGTGTCTGTCCTGACAACTTTATTGTTAATTTTACTGTTTTACATTTGCCACTGCTGAAGAATCAAAAAAAGCTTTTTGAGCCTGAAATAGCTTGGGAAAAACAGCTTTGAAAAGTGTAGAATTGAATAGGAACAACCAAGAAGCACCATGTCCTACTCTGTTTGGGCAAATGGGTTCTTGCCATAAAAGCTGAAGACTAATCATAGCAATTGGCTGGAAATCGAGCCCAGTGGTATGGACGTGGTCCTGGGAGGAATAGCCTGCCAGCAGAGTGCCAAGAGACTCGGGTTCCCAGAGAAGAGTCTCACAATTTGTCTACAAATCGAGTGTCATTGGGACCCTGCTTCTGAGAATTGATCCACAGGGAATACAGTGAGCAGGCAGATTCCCAACCCTTTGCCATTCTGCAAAGTCCACGGAAAAGGGTTCAGTTTCATCCTGACCCTGTACAGCTGGCTTCTCCTGCAACCAAACTGCACAAGACTGTGACCCGTGCAGAGTTTTTATTGTGGAAATGGTGGAAACCAAGTCAGTTGGGCTGGCAAGGAAGAGGGAAGCCCAGAGTTAAATTTAGGGGATTAATCATTTCCCTTTACAGGTCAGACTGAGGAGAGAAAAGGCCTTCAGCAGCCTCAGCAGCATTCATCGAGAACATAAAGAGAAGAAACAACCCTGCATTTCGACTTTTAAGTTGTGGACTTTCTTGCCTTTTTTATTGGAATTGGTGTTGTTTACCGATGGACAGAGAGCCCTTCCTGAAGGGTACTGAAGATTTGGTATAGTGTGGTTATGTTTATAGTTATTTAGTTACTTAAAGTTGCATAGGTTGTGCTGTTGTATTAAATGTTTACTAAGTTGCATCAAATGTTTTGCTACCTTATAAATTTGAAGCAATTTCACATTTATCCACAAGGGGTGCTGTCATTTTATTGAATTTAGAAGAAGAAGAAGAAGAAAAACCCTTATCCTCTAATAGTGATTTGGGTCACCAGGATTGTACTGGGTTACACAAAGGGGAAAAAAGAGATGGTGGAAACCAAGGATGACTGCGAAGGGCTCCAGGAGGATCTCGAAAAACTGGGTGAG
The DNA here is from genome assembly GCF_029931775.1 of Euleptes europaea. NCBI lineage: Eukaryota > Metazoa > Chordata > Lepidosauria > Squamata > Sphaerodactylidae > Euleptes > Euleptes europaea. Next base: position 5,423,509 of record NC_079316.1, read on the forward strand.
TGGGTGACAAGGTGTCAAAAGAAGTTCCCTGCTGGTAAGTGAAAGGTGATTCACATTGGGAGAAAGAATCCCGACTTCTGGTATGGGCTGATGGGGTCTGAAATTGCTGAGACTAAGAGGGGGAAAGATTTTTGGGTCATGCCATAGTTCCGTGAAAGAGTCAATCCAGTGTGCTGCAGTGGTGAAAAAGCCAACTTCTGTGTTAGGGTATGTGAGGAAAGGGATTGAAAACAAAATGCTCCTGTATAAATCAATGGTGCAGCCTCACTTGGACTTTGCAGAGCTGGAAGAAGCACAGGAGAAGGCAACCAAGATGATTTAGGGGTTGGAGCTCCTTCCCTATCAAGAAAGGCTGAAGAGTCTGGGACTTTTCAGTGGGAAAAAAGACAACATCAGGGGGCCATGAGAGAGGTTTATAAAATTACGCACTGGGTGGAGAGAGTTGACCACGGGAACTTTCTCTCCCTCTCCCACCACACGAAAACTCAAGGGCAATGAACAAAGCTGATGGGCAGTAGATTCAGGATGGACAAAAGGGAATACTTCTTTACCCAGCGGGTGGTTAAAATGTGGGATTCGATGTCAGAGGATGTAGTGGCCCCACAGGCATAAAAAAAGGGTAAAGCTCCCCTGTGCAAGTACCAGCTCATTCTTGACCCATGGGGTGACGTCACATCCCGACGTTTACTAGGCACGTTTTGTTTACGGGGTGGTTTGCCAGTGCCTTCCCCAGTCGTCTTCCCTTTACCCCGAGCGTATAGACAGTTTTAAAAGGGGATCAGATAGACTAATGGAAGATAAGTCTATCGGTGATGAAAGGGAACCTCCATGTGCAGATGCAGTCAAGCTCTAAATCCCAGTGCCAGGAGGCAACGTCAGGGGAAGGCCTCGGCCTCTCTGCCATGTTAGCCCTCCAGAGGAAGTGGTCGGCCACTGTGAAAGACAGGATGCTGGACTAGATGGACCCTCACTGGTCTCGGGATGCCAGCTCCAGGTTGGAAAATATCTGGAGATTTTGGGAGTGGAGTCTGTGGAGGGCAGGGGGAAGGGACTTCAATGGGGCATAATGCCATAGAGCCCCTCCTCCAAAGTGGACATTTTCTCCCGGTGAACCGAGCTCTGTTGCCTGGAGGTCAGTTGTACGACCTGGAGGTTGGCCCGGCACTGGTCGGATCAAGCAGGGCTCTTCTCAAGTTCTTCAATCTCCAGGAATTTCCCAAAGCAGAGATGGCAACCCATTCCAAATCGGCAGAATCACATCAGTCTCCAGGAAGCGATCTAGGCTGGCATTTTGATTTGAGGAACAGGGAAGATGTTACAGGAACACAGATTTCCAAGGCAATCAGGGTTGCCAGGTCCCTCTTCACCCGGGAGGGGGGAGGTTTTTGGGATGGAGCCTGAGGAGGGTGGGGTTTGGGGAGGGGAGGGACTTCAATGCCATAGGGTACAAGGGCCAAAGCGGCCATTTTCTCCACACTAGAGGATTCCACCTCCGGGTTACGCAGAATGCCTTGGCTCGAGCAACTGCTACCTCTAGGGAGAAATTGCTGAAACCATTGAAACGCAGCCAGTCTAGCAAGACGATAATTTTTGCCTCTTTAGAATACAACTATCTCTAGCATGAAATTCAGAAGATCGTGCATAAGCACTGGCACGTGTTATATAATGTACCCGGATGTAGTGAGTTTCCTCTGTTTGGGCTGAGGAAAACCAAATCTTTGCGTAATTATTTGGTTAAAACCGACTGTCTGAACAGCAAAGCAGAATCTAAACCGAAGGGTCACTTTAAATGCGGCACTTGTGCCATGTGCGCGTATTGGTTGCCGATTAAGCAAGTTAGTTCCTCTAGTACTGTCTTTACATTTAAACTTAATCAATTCACTAATTGCAGTCCTTCTAACGTGGTGTACAGAATTTTTTGTCCATGTTTTTTATTATACATCGGCTCGACCACAAGGCAATTAAAAATTCGTATCGGAGAGCATCGGGCAAGGATACGCTCCAAAACACGTGAGGCCCCTTTAACCAATCATTACCTAGAGAAAGGCCACACAGACAAAGATCTTTTATTTTTTGCCCTATGGCAATACAAACCTTGCCCTTACAATCAAGAAGATGTTGCTAAGTTATTACACAGACATGAAATGAAATTTGTCCATTTATTTAAAACTATGACACCATTAGGTCTCAACAATGAATTTGATTTGACTTGTTATCTTTAAATGAATTCATTCATCTACACCTACAGGTGTAGGCTATCTGAGATTAGGAATTTATTCTGTGTGGGTTTTGCACTCGGCACCAGCCAAGGCAGAGCCTGAGGAACCGTGAGGGACGGCTGGTCTATTGTTGGTAAGCTGAAACATGTAATTTTTCCGTTTGAGTGTCTAGGATGGCTCTTTGTACGTTATATAGATATGTTATGGCTCATTATGCATGTTGTTTTTACAGAGGTCTTTGTGCCCTATTTACTAAGTATTACATTATCTATAAGGAGTATGTTTATCAAGGCAGAACAAATCAACTGAAGAAGCAATTCACATTGTGAAACGATCACCTATCCGGAGGTGCCGTTCTGGATTGGACCTGTCTACTTTAATGGACAGTACCATTGAAAGTCTCTGGACTTGGACTACACTCGATATACTGTACTACAGTTTTGTATTTCCCAATTGTGGACATTTTCGTTGGAACCTTATGTTATTCGTTTGATTGGCATTGGACTTTGATTATTGCTGAGGAGACTTGGTGAAGTAACCATTTTTTGTTAATACCTGTACATATGATTTATGCTTGCATTGCCAAGGTAAATTACTTACTATATATCCTTTGAGCTGGTGCTGTTATTTCTTCAACAAGTACCTGGAGGTTGGCAACCCTCAAGGGCAATCCTAAAACCACTTTGCTGAGAGTAAGACCCATTCCGATAGGGCAGAATCACAGCAGTCTCCAGGAAGCGATCTAGCTGGCATATCGATTTGGGAAACTGGGAACACGTTACAGGAACGCAGATTTCCAATGCAACCCTAAAGCCACTTGGCTGGGAGCAAGCCCCATTGAATAGGCCTGAGGAAGGTTCCGTATGAGACCTGCTTCGCATCCCTTAGCGTGATCTTGCTTGAATTTTCTTTCTCCCACCTCTGCCGTGCCGTTGTCTGGACAGCATAGGATACCCCAAACGCCCAACCCTGTGTGCAGTTACTCCGCAGAGCTGCACGGGGAGTTGCTGGCGGCAGCCTGGCTGAAATCCACCCCGAGCACCCGGCTCTGGCCGCTCATCCTCCTGCAAAGAGCAGGGAGCCCCTTTTGCTCTCTCGTCTGCAGCACCGAAGGGGTTAAACCGACCGAGCTGTTTGCTAGAGCGGCCGAGCAAGGCGTGGGGGGGGGGCAGCAAAGAGGAAAGGCTCCTGGGGGGGGGAGGAAGGGGAGGCCTTTCTGCTGAATTGCAAAGGGGACCTCGAGGGGCTTCAGAGATGCATCAGCGGGCAACAGCCTTGCAGCGGGATCCTGGGGCGGTCTACGCACAAGTAAGTCATTGCAGGGGGGTGAGTGGGATCAGCTTTCCAGCCTTGCAAGAGAGAAATGCAGCTCTCACGCGTGTTCTCGGGGTGGGGTGGGGGGCGATTCGTTTTAAATCGTTTCCAAATGGGGTCCCTCTGCTACCGAAAAAAATCCACCCCTGCAGAAAACTGCCCCGGATCTCCTCGGAGCTCAGAAGCTGAGCAGGAACAGACCTGGTTAGTACTGGGATGGGAGACCCCCACCCCACCCCCAGGAAGCCCCAGGGTCTCTCTGCAGAAGCAGGCGATGGCAGACCACCTCGGCTAGTCTCTTGCCTTGGAAGCCTTGCTGCTGGGTCGCCATAACCTGGCTGTGACTGGAGAAGTGGCGGTCCTACATATTTGGGGCCCTGAAGCTTGAACTGTTACGGGCCCCCCTTCATAACCAGCAACAATAGGGCAACATCCACTAAGGTCCAAAGGGCCTTGCAAGGACCTTGAGGCCCAAATGGTGGAGAACAGGGTGGTGGGATGGAGTCCTTGAAAATGGGCCATACAGTGAGCCCCTTCCCACCAGCAACAAGGGCTGGGTCGCTGCTGCTGTCTTCTTCAATGGGGTTGTTCTATGGCAGATGTATTGGTTCATTCTCTAAAAGTGTGCGGTTGTCCTCAACAAAGGCTGGGGCTTTTTCGGCCCTTGCCCCAGCCTGATGGAGGGCTCTTCCAAGTAACATCAGGGCCCTGCAGAACATCAGGAAGGCCCTGCTGGATCAGACCCAGGCCCATCAAGTCCAGCCGTCTGTTCACACAGTGGCCAACCAGGTGCCTCCAGGAAGCCACAAACAAGACGACTGCAGCAGCACCATCCTGCCTGTGTTCCACCTCACCCAAAATAATAGGCATGCTCCTGTGATACTAGAGAGAATAGGTATGCAGCATGACTGGTATCCATTCTAACTAACAGCCATGAATACCCCTCCATGAACATGTGCACTCCCCTCTTCAAGCCCTCCAGGCTGGCAGCCATCACCACATCCTGGGGCAGGGAGTTCCACAATTTAACTATGCGTGGTGTGAAAAAATACTTCCTTTGATCTGTTTTGAATCTCTCGCCCTCCAGCTTTAGCAGATGACCCCGTGTTCTAGTATTATGGGAGAGGGAGAAAAACCTCTCCCTGTCCACTCTCTCCAAACCATGCATAATTGTATAGACCTCTATCATGTCTCCCCTCAGCCGCCTTTTCCAAGCTAAACAGCCCTAAGAACCTTCAGAAGTTCCGCAGGGCCTGTAAAACAGAGCTATTCCACCAGGCCTACAATGGAGGGCAACGACAGGTTGTCATCGCTACTGGCCTCCCTCCCCTCTCCTCCCCCTTGGGGCTTCTGATATGAAGATTTAGCTGCTTGACTGGGTCCCCAAGGGCCCTGTAATTATAAGAGTACCATCTTGTAAACTTCATTAATTGTATTGAATGGTTTTATGAATTTTATTGATTACTTATCAGTAGCTGCCACCACTCTGGCGTGGGCCTAACTCAGGAAGGCCCAGAGCACCCTCCCTGCCCTGGCCACTTCTTCTCCCAACAGGGTATGCTTTCTAGGTGACCGAGGCGTGAGGACCCAGGCAGAGTAACTAGGGTTGCCAACCTCCAGGTGGTGGCTGGAGATCTCCCACTATTACAACTGATCTCCACGCAACAGAGATCAGTTCCCCTGGAGAAAATGGCTGCTTTGGCAATTGGACTCTATGGCATTGAAGTCCCTCCCCTCTCCAAACCCCGCCCTCCTCAGCCTCCACCCCCAAAATATCCAGGTATTTCCTAACCTGGAGCTGGCAACCCTAAGAGTAACAAACAGTTTATTAAAGAGGTCTAATAATAATGATAACTCAAGCCACAATAGGATGACAACACCAGTCATGGCAGGCAATCAAATCCATAAAAACCCTAACTCCTCTATATCTTGACTGTCCCTAGCCGTCTCCTGGCACCGGGCCTCAGGCTAACTCACCCCTTCCTGGAGGAGGGATCCCTCCATCTGCACCAGCCTCTCCCCATCCCTGCTCCCTAGGAGTGGACCCCCTCCCTGTTCAGGCAAGGCCTTTTATTCCTTCTCCTCAGGCACCACTCCCTTACCCTGATGGGTCCTAGCCTTCCCTCCAAATCCTCTTCCACCAATCACAAGGCCCAGAGGGTACTTGGGAGACGTAGGCCTGGTCACTAATATAGGCCTCCCTAAGAGCCCCGTGGCGCAGAGTGGAAAGCTGCAGTACTGCAGTCAAAACCTCTGCTCATGACCTGAGTTCGATCCCGACGGAGGTCGGTGAAATGAGTACCCAGCTTGCTTGGGGGTAAAGGGAAGACGACTGGGGAAGGCACTGGCAAACCACCCCGCAAACAAAGTCTGCCTAGTAAACGTCGGGATGTGACGTCACTCCATGGGTCAGGAATGATGTGGTGATTTCACACAGGGGACCTTTACCTTTTAGGGCCTGTAGGCCATACTTGAGGCCTAGGATCATGACGTCCCCCCCCCCCCCGAGCCGGGCTTTGACCAAGAATGATGGTGGGCTATAAATTTTATTGTTGTTGTTGTTGTTGTTGTTGTTAATAATAATGATGATGATGATGATAATCGGGAGGTAGAAGGTTATCAGAGGGGGCTCGTTAGGATAAAGAGGTGAAAATCTGATTTTTGGTGTTAAAATGTACAAGGGAGACAAGTGCAGCCTGAATTGAGAATTCAGATGTCTTTTTATGGTTCCAATTGGCTCTAACCAAAGGACTGAGCTATAGAACTATTAAGCCGAGCATTAACAAAGGATTTGAGGATCCAACTGCCAAAGTGTAGGCTATGAATCGATTCTGGCGAGCTCTTTGAGCCCTTACAGCTGGGGGTTCAAGCCCTGGAAGCCCCCGAGAAAATATTAAAATTCGACCAGTTACAGGGATATTTTGAGGCCATATGAAATGGGTATTAGAGCATTTTCTAAAGTAAATATTACGTACTTCAACCCATTGGCTTATGATTTTACCACTAAAAAACTCCATCGATTTTGTTGAAAATTCACCCATTAAAAAAAAGTTGCTTCATGGGGCCCCTCCGGGATTAGGGGCCCTGAAGCGTAAGCTTCATTAGTTTCACAGCAGGTCCACCTCTAGACTTGAGGGCACTTTTCACGCAAAATTGGTGGTGCCAATTATCGCCCAGTCCCTGAGCTGCCCGTCCTGGGCAAACTGACAGAGGAGTAGCCGACTTGACTCCAGATGTTCTTGGAGAACTGCTCTGCTCCAGACCCTTTCCAGTCTGTTTTCAGACCGGGCTACAGGAGGGAGATGGGCTCTGCTGGGCTGAGTTGATGCCCTCCGTCTAAAAGGAGTCAGAGGTCAGGCCTCCTCCTTGTTGCTCCTCCTGGATTGATCTGCTGCCTTTGGCACAGTGGACGGGCCCATCTGGTTGAGGTGCCGGCAGGCAGGAGGAGGTATCAGGGGCTGTACCCTGGACAGGGTCAAACCACTCCTCCTGGACCGGAACCAAAGAATTGCCATTGGAGGCGGGTTATTGTCAGTGTGGGACCTGCCACACATGGTGCAGTGGTTAAGAGTGGTGGAATGTCTCCTGGTGAACCGGGGCTGATTCCTCTCTCCTCTGTGAGAAGCCTGCTGGGTGACCTTTCTCATCCCCAACTACCTTGCAATGTGCCTATTGTGGGGAGATGGATAGCAATTGTAAGGCCACTTGGGTCTTCTTAAGGTAGAAAAAAGCAGGGTATAAAATCCTTTCTTCTTCTGTCCATCCTGTGGAGGTCCCACAGGATGCAATCCTAACCCCATGCCGCCCCCCCCGGCCAAATAATTTGAAGTTTGGGGTTGGCTGTCTTCAATAAGCTGAGGTTACCCAGCTCTATACATCCTTCTCCAACTCTCCTAGTGATGCACTAGAGAGCCTAAATTGCTGCCCGCTTTAGTTGACTCCTGATATGTGTGACTGTCTCTCCCCTTATACTCGGATACAGCGGCTTCACTTACCTGAGCAGGGCCTTCTGCAGGTGCCAGCCTGCAAATGGGTAAAATCAACAACTGCCGGTGCACGTGTCTTCTGTGTTGTGGCCCCACAATGTGGAACGGCGTGCCTGAGGTCAGGAAGACACCCACTCTCCTAGCTTTCCACAGTAGAATAGCACTGTACAAAACAATTCCCAAAGCTACTTGGACAAATGGTTAGCAATTGTGTTCTATACTTCTGGGTACAGCTTGCTGTAAGTTGGATCCTGTGTTGTAATTTTGAATAATTTACTGTGCTGTGTTAACGTTTAGGCTTTGCTTCAGTTCTGTTTTTTAGGTTTCTGGTTGGTTTACAACCCAAACCCTATTTACTAGTTCATTGAACGTCCCGTTCTCTTGATTGTATAGACTCACTTGGTGTGGCTGCCCCACATGTTGTGCATTTTGGCTGGCTCTCCCCCCTCCTGGCCATGTGCCGTTTACCTGGGTGTTCACTGCTTCCTCCTGCTCCTCTTCATCCCAGCAGCCTTTTTGCTCTCCCCTGGCGAGGTCAGGTGCACCTTGCCCCTGACCCTCTGCTGGACAGAGCTATTGCCTGATGCTTCGAGCCCATTGAGGAGAGATCAGCCATAGTTAAGCTGTCACCATTCCTTTTGTCCCGGGCTTCAGTTGACTGTGAGATATTGCCTCTAGACAGACTGATCCCCAGACGTGGGAGGCCAAGCTCATAGCTTCCACAACCGCTGTTTACTTTCCTGAGAGGCAGCATGTGGTTAAGAGTAGCTGACTAATCTGGTGAATCAGTTTGATTCCCCACTTCTCCACATGAATCCTGCTGGGTGATCTTAGGCTAATCTCCCTTCTCTCTGAACTTTCTCAGCCCCACCGACCTCACAAGATGCCTGTTGTGGGGAGAGGAAGGGAAGGAGATTGTAAACCATTTTGAGACTCGTCTCAAAATGGTTTAAAGAAAAGCGGGGTAAAAAACCAGATCTTCTTCTTCTCAAGGACCAAACAAGAATCTCATGAAGAAACATATGCAATCTAGCACCATGACATTAATCCTGATCCACAAACTACGACAATGACGCTCATTCTGATCCACCGGGGCAATCCTGAGGTACCTCATGAGAAGGAGGGTAGGTGAGGTAGGTGTGCTTTCTTTTGGTCTCTTTCTGTTTTGATATCTTCCTCTCCCTCTTCATAGCCACAAGAGTAAGGGCATCTTTCCACAGTCAGAGGCTACCCAAGAGAAAGGGAAGGAGATGGAACCGCAGGACACAGAAGGACCTGGAATTGGCACGAGATCAAGGGAAGATCCCCATCTCGTCCAAGCAGAGAGTGGTGTTGAATTCTGGGAAAGAGTTGTGCCAGAGAACCTGGCTCAGGAAACGAGGACAGCAGATGTCCAGAGCCAATGTTTCCGGCAGTTCCTTTACCATGAGACCGATGGGCCCCGAGCAGTTTGCAGCCAGCTGCATAGACTTTGCAACCACTGGCTGAAGCCGGAGAGGCACTCCAAGAAGCAGATCCTGGACCTGGTGATCCTGGAGCAGTTCCTAACCATCCTGCCCCAGGGAATGCAGTGCTGGGTTAGAGGATGCGGGCCGGAGACCAGTTCCCAGGCGGTGGCGCTGGCTGAAGGTTTCCTCCTGAGTCAGGCAGAGGAGAAGAGACAGGCAGAGCAGGTGAGGGGGTTTCCTTCTCTCCCTTCAAGCACTGACTTTATATCATAGGGCTTCTCTGCCAGGTATTGTGATACCTCTAGGGAATTGACTTGGCTGGGAAAACAACCAACGCTGATTCTGGCCCCTGTGCTTGAAGCATCTCTGTTGGTCGATGCATGGGTGAAGATTTTGGGAGTGGGACAGGATCCATCTCAGTTCATTCCATTTCTTCCTCACTGTCTCTCTAGCTGTTCTTTCAGATGTGGGGACCATCCCTGAAGAAAGAAATGAAGTTTTCTGAGGCAGAAGGAGCTCTGTTGGAGGAAAGGCAGTGGGCTGAGGCCCAGAAGCATTCCCAGGATGCCTTCTCACATGGTAAGGGTGGTTTGTGGCTGGATGGGAATGGGGCATATGGTGAAGTTGTGGGGTGGAAAAAGGAGATGGATCTGCATGCAACGCGGAGTGAGCTGTGGGACTCGGTGCCACAGGATGTAGTGATGGTCACTCACTTGAAGGAGGAGTAGACGGATTTATGGAGGGCCAAGACAGATTTATGTCACAGTGATGTTGCATTCAGCCGAAACCTTGGACACAGATGCTCTGGGACCCCTTGATTTTACCGTACAGTTTTCATATGTGCTAAAGTCACGTCTGGGTTGTTGGACAGAGATGACAAAGAAATGTCATGCAACGTCATTTCCGTCCCCTCTTATTCTCCCACCAGCCCAAGACTGATCAGGAGAATGGTGTTTCTGGGCCTTTGGTCTGATCCAGCAGGATTGCTGCCATGTCTTTGAGCTGCAGCATTCACAGGGCAAACTTGAAGTCTCACAAAAGTCTGAAAAGCGTCAGCAGCATTTAAGAGCAGCCGTAGGCTCATGGGTCTGTGGTGCATCTCTTCTGCCTCTCCCACCATTTACTGAAAAATCATTTTCTTGAGTGTACATAATACATTCCCTGACCTGGATAGCCCCGGGCTAGCCTGATCTTATCAGATCTCAGAAGCTAAGCAGGGTCAACCCTGGTTGGCGTTGGGCAACCTCCAAGGAACACCAGGGGCGGGACCCAAAGGCAGGCAATGGCAAAACCATCTCTGAACATCTCTTGCCATGAAAACTTTATGGGGTTGCCATAAGTCAGCTGTGACTTCACAGCACAAAAAAGAAACAATAATACAAGCATCCTGGACATGGGTATGTGTGAAGCAGGATTCAAACAAGTAAATGAAATAGGAAGTCTAGGCTAACATTCTTCCTTCCTCTCTTGTCTCCCTCACAGGCAATGGAGAGATGATATTAAGGCGTCATCTTTGCAGAAATGTGGAAGCGGCTGCTTCACTTCTGCTCCAGGTAGGGGAGATTAGCAGGGGACACCTGAGTCCCCTTCTGGGGGGGAGGGTTGCTCCTGCTGTTGCTGCTCTGGTGTTCAAGTGAAAGAGGCCCCAAATGCTGTTCCCTTTACCCATGCCAGGCTCTCCATCCTGCACCCTCCCAGAATGCCCCCTTCCAGACTGCCTGTTTGATCTCTGACGAGGGAATCTGCTTTTTTTTTTCAGTCTCCGGTTTCCTTTGAGGAGGTGGCTGTGCATTTCACTGAGGCAGAGTGGGCCCTGCTGGATCCGGGCCAAAGAGCTCTTTACAAGGAAGTCATGCTGGAGAACTGTGGGAGCGTGGCCTCTCTGGGTAAGGCTCTTTTGTAGGTGCTGAACGTGCAAATGGCTGCTACTGGGATGAAGCATGGATCCAAACAGAGAACAGCAGCAATATATCGTTTTGAGTATCCTTTATGGTTATGTCCAGGGAATTAGCAAGGAATCTCCATGGATGATTGCTGCTTTTAGCAATTCGTTGTTTGGTAGAATGATAAATCCCGCTGGGAGAAAAGGGAGAGAGGCCTTCTGGGGCCTGAAATCTGGGCAGCTCAGAAGCTCTTTCCGGGGCTGAGCTCAGCTGCGGCTTTTGTGGGGCTGCTGTATCCTTAAAGACTGGATATTCCAGGAAAAGGTTGGGGGAGTTACTTAAGGACAGCCAAGCTGGAGGAGGCCAAACGGCCTTTCCTGCAGCCATCACCTAGATGCCTTTGGGCCTTGCCTGCCCTTCCAACAACTGACATCTCTTCCAAAAACTGTGGGGGTCCCCTTTGAACTATGAGGTTCACTTGGTGAAGTCCTGTGCTCTCTTCCCCCCACCCCAAGAAGAGGCTTAAAACCAGCTCTTCGAGGTTTTCAGCACAACTAGAAAGAAACCTTCTGTGCAGTTGCAGGACCGGATATCATGGTCACTTCTTGTGGAGAGCCAGAGTGGTGTGGTGGTTGAGAGCAGCGAACTCTAATCTGGAGAACCAGTTTTGATTCCCCACTCTTCCACCTGAAGCCTGCTGGGTGGCCTTAGACTAGTCACAGTTCTCTCAGAATTCTCTCAGCCCCATCTACCTTACAAGGTGCCTGTTGCTGGGAAGGGAAAGGAATGTGATTCGTATGACACTCTTCAGGGCAGAGAAAAGTGGGGTGTAAAAAACGTCTATTTAATCACGAATAGCAGAGAATCAAAAGAGTTGCATGATAAGTCAAATGTGACTAGTGGGGGAACGGTTCTTTTCCACTTTTATCTTTAAACTACATATTGGGAGGGGAAGGGTAGGCAGAATATAATAACTGCTCATCTGGAGGGGGCCTGGCTGGGGAGAAGGTGTGACCAGCAGCTCAGTTGGGAGAGGAAGAAGGTCTGATAAAGGAAATGCAGACCCTTTAGTGAGCAGTGCCTGATGGGTGGCTTGGCTTCTTGTGTAGGTACTGACTGGACCTCTTTCTTTCTTCCAACAGCCCATGTCGAGGAGATGCTTGGGGGATTCCAGGGGTTCTCTTTGGAAGAAGCCAAGAATGAAGACCCCAAAAGAAACTTTGGAGATGGACCACAGAAACAGGAGGGAAGCCGCACAGACAAGAGGCAGGATAAGCCCATTCCTTCCCAAGGAGGGGGCTTCCATCAAATTCCAGTCCACAAAGAAAAGTCAACCAAAACAAGAAGGAACGAAGGCCTCCGTGCTAACCAGAGAATCCGCTGCAAGGAAGATGAAAGTGAAAGTGTGGCCTTTGGAAAGAATTTCAGTAAGAACACAAGTGATGTTTCCAAGATGCAAATTCCCTCAGGAGTAAAACCATATGAGTGCACGGAGTGCGGAGAGACCTTCAGTCGTAAAGCAGCCCTTACTTCACATCAAAGAATTCACTCAGGTCAGGAGCTGTATAAATTGTTACACTGCAAACCCTTTATGATGCAGCAGGCTTTCATGTCCTTTTCAAGTGTTTATTAGTGTACCCTTCAATATACAGCAGAAAAAAGCCACTGCAATGTTTTGAGCATGGATGGAACAAGGGAATGTCATACCTCTTTGTGTGTGTGCTAATGGGCTCTCTCTTTTTATTCCATAGGGGATGATCAGTGGAATGAGGGCGATGAGGAAGTGCATCAGCTATTGACAGATAAAGTCAAAAATGAAGATTTGCAAAAAAATGTCAAGAATCAAGACAGACCTAAGAAGCAGAAAGGAAATCCCATGGTCGAGAAGGATAATCCCATTCCTGGCCAAGGGCAGGATTTTTGTGAACTAATCCCCATAGAGGAGGAAGCATATAAGTGTGTGGAGTATGGAATGAATTTCTCAGCTGAAAGCCAATATGATATCCATTTGCATATGCACAGAGGAAAGAAGGCCCATGAATGCTTGGAGTGTGGAAAGAGCTTTCTTTGCAGAGCAGAGCTCCTTAGACATCAAAGAACACATGCAGGAGAGAAATGTTCTAGCTGCTCAGATGGCAAGAGGTTCTTGCAGAAGTCAGACCTTTTTCTACCCCAAAGGGTTCGTTCAGGTGAGAAGCTATTTATCAGCTCAGAGAATGGAAGAATGTTCTCTCATGGAAGGAAAAGTAAGGCAATCTTCCCGAAGCAGAGTATAATGAGGGCAAGTAAATGCTTTCAGTGTGGAAAGTACTTCAAATACAGATCACAGCTCCTTGTGCACCAAAGAATACACACAAGGCAGAGACCTTTTCAGTGCTCAGAGTGTGGAAAGAAATTCAGACTGAGAGGTTCTCTTCAACAGCATCTAAGAACCCACACAGGGGAGAAGCCTTTTGAATGCTCAGTGTGTGGAAAGAGATTCAGTTGGAGTGGCTCTCTTCAACAGCATCTAAGAACCCACACAGGGGAGAAGCCTTTTGAATGCTCAGTGTGTGGAAAGAGATTCAGTTGCAGTGGCAATCTTCACAAACATCTAAGAACCCACACAGGGGAGAAGCCTTTTGAATGCTCAAAGTGTGGAAAGAGATTCAGTCTGAGGAGCAATCTTAAAGTACATCAGAGAACCCACACAGGGGAGAAGCCTTTTGAATGCTCAGAGTGTGGAAAGAAATTCAGTCAGAGTGGCTCTCTTCAACAGCATCTAAGAACCCACACAGGGGAGAAGCCTTTTGAGTGCTCAGAGTGTGGAAAGAGATTCAGTTGCAGTGGCGATCTTCAACAGCACCTAAGAACCCACACAGGGGAGAAGCCTTTTGAATGCTCAGAGTGTGGAAAGAGATTCAGTCACAGTGGCAATCTTAAAGAGCATCTAAGAACCCACACAGGGGAGAAGACTTTTGAGTGCTTAGAGTGTGGAAAGAGATTCAGGCAGAGAGGCTTTCTTCAACAGCATCTAAGAACCCACACAGGGGAGAAGCCTTTTAAGTGCTCAGAGTGTGGAAAGAGATTCAGTCAGAGTGGCTCTCTTCAAAAGCATCTAAGAATCCACACAGGGGAGAAGCCTTTTGAGTGCTTAGAGTGTGGAAAGAGATTCAGGCTGAGAGGCTTTCTTCAACAGCATCTAAGAACCCACACAGGGGATAAACCTTTTGAATGCTCTGAGTGTGGAAAGAGATTCAGTCAGAGTGGCGATCTTCAACGGCATCTAAGAACCCACACAGGGGAGAAGCCTTTTGAATGCTCAGAGTGTGGAAAGAGATTCAGTTGCAATGGCTCTCTTCAACAGCATCTAAGAACCCACACAGGGGAGAAGCCTTTTGAGTGCTCAGACTGTGGAATGAGATTCAGTCACCGTGGCTCTCATCAACAGCATCTAAGAACCCACACAGGGGAGAAGCCTTTTGAGTGCTCAGAGTGTGGAAAGAGATTCAGGCTGAGAGGCTTTCTTCAACAGCATCTGAGAACCCACACAGGGGAGAAGCCTTTTGAATGCTCAGAGTGTGGAAAGAAATTTAGTCAGAGTGGCTCTCTTCAAATCCATGTAAGAATCCACACAGGGGAGAAGCCTTTTGAATGCTCAGAGTGTGGAAAGAGATTCAGTTGCAATGGCAATCTTAAAGTACATCAGAGAACGCACACAGGGGAGAAACCTTTTGAATGCTCAAAGTGTGAAAAGAAATTCAGTTGCAGTGGCGATCTTCACAAACATCTAAGAACCCACACAGGGGAGAAGCCTTTTGAATGTTCAGATTGTGGAAAGAGATTCAGTCTGAGTGGCTCTCTTCTACAGCACCTAAGAACCCACACAGGGGAGAAGCCTTTTGAATGCTCAGAGTGTAGAAAGAGATTCCGTCTGAGTCACCATCTTCAACAGCACCTAAGAACCCACACAGGGAAGAAGCCTTTTGAATGTTCAGGGAGTGGAAAGAGATTCAGTCACAGTAGTGCTCTTCAAAATCCTCTATGATCCCACACAGGGGAGAGTGCTCAGAGTGTGGATAGCGATTAAGTCAGCAAGGCAGTCTTCCGGAACATCCATGAACTCACACAAGGAGAAACCATGTAACTGCTTAGCCTGGGATAAGAGCTTTTCTTTTATTTCAAATCTCAAAGACTACCTCAGATGATAGAAGGGGCTGAAGCCATGTAAACTCTTGTAAAGAGCTTGCACCTACACAGAAACCTTACCCTATGTGGGAAGAAAAGGTATCGATGCTGAGACTGTGGAAAGAGCTTTAGCCATGATTGAAACCTCCAATAGATCTCACAGGGAAAAGAGCAAGCAACGATGGTTTCTGTAGGTGGAAGGAGATTCAAAACCAGCTCCTATCTCCTTCTGCATTGAAGATTCCATGCAGGGGAGGAACCTCAGAAATGTTCAATGTGTGGCAAGAGTTCGAGGCATAGCTCTGACCTTCACGTTCCTCTAAGAATCCACGTAAGGTGGTTCGGATGTGGATCTTCTTTGAATGGTAAACAAAGGTCTTTTTAGTGGTTGCCCTCCTCTGTGAAACTCAATACTTTAGTTGTCTGCCAACTGAACTCTTTCTGACATCTGCAAAACCAGCAAAAACATTTGTTCTCCAAATCCTGTGAAGAAATAGACAGGATGAAGATAACAGGTATCTATAGCCTCCCCGCTGCTGGACAAATCCTAGTGTGGACAGCTGGTAACCCCAATTTACAAACATTTTTACCTGACAAGGAACACATGAAGACATGAAGCTGCCTTATACTGAATCAGACCCTTGTTCCATCAAAGTCAGTATTGCCAGCTCAGATCGGCAGCGGCTCTCCAGGGTCTCAGGCTGAGGTCTTTCACATCTCCTACTTGCCTCGTCCCTGTAACGATGTCCCTGTAAAGATGCCGGGGATTGAACCTGGGACCTTCTGCATGCCAAGCAGATGCTCTACCATTGCGACACAGCCCCTCCCCTAGTTCTAGAGAGGCATCCCGAAACCCTAATTCCTCCCCAGTCCAGCTTGCTGCACACTTTTTGGGGTCGCCACTTTGAAGCCCAAAGAGTTCTGGCAGTACGATTAATTTGGGTTGATGAGGATCTTTGAATGATAACTCAAATAAGGGCACTTTTAGTGGTTGCCCTCCTCTGTGAAACTCGATACTTTGGTTAAATTCCAACTAGATACAGCATTAAAAATATACGGAAAATACCTACTGCGGAAACTTCAGGATTGGATTATTGAGAACCAGATTTTACACCCACACCTAATGGGCTTTAGGAGAGGCCAAGGCACTTTAGACAACTGCCAAATACTTCATCTATTAGCATACTCAGGCATGAATGGCCCAACGGAGGCTTTATACGTGGCCTTTGCTGACTTAGCCAAAGCCTTCGTTTCCATCGACAGAGAACGGTTATGGGGGAAACTGACAAAGACCAACATTGATAAAAGATTGTTGTTTCTGCTTAAGGAGCTGCACTCAGATACATATGCAAAAATTAGGGTGGGTACTTCAGGTTCATTAACAGATGTAATTTATACAAGGGAAGGGAGTTAAACAGGGGTGTATTCTTGTGCCCCTCCTCTTTAACCTGTATATCAATGACATTGTACCAAAGCTAACAGACCCCGCTTCTGTCCCCCCATCTGTAGGCCAACAAAAAATTTCAATTTTGTTGTACGCAGATGATATGACTCTGCTATCTTTAACCGGAGTTGGTTTTAAAAGGCTCCTTAATAACCTGGGAGAGTATTGTAGTGAAGAAAAACTTACGATCAGTTATTTCAAAACCAAGGTTGTGGTCTTTAGGAGAAGACCTAAAAAGTTTCCCTGGAGTATACAAGGACACCAGCTTGAGCAATGCAAACACTTTAACTACTTGGCCATCACATTCAGTGACACTCTGAATTGGAACACTCACCTCTCAATCGTTAAGTCCTCATCCTTAAAGACCATAGCAGCTATTATGTGATTTTATTACACCAGGGGTGGATTCCTTATAGACCCAGCTCTTAAGCTTTACATTAGTAAGATTATTCCTCACTTATTGTATGGCATTGAAATATGAAGGTGGAAAGAACAAACTTTATCCAACTTGGAAGTCACTCAGAATATGTTCATGAGGCGCATCTTGGCTTTATCAAAAGGAACACCAGCAGCCCTTATGAGGGTAGAACTTGGCCTTCCCTCAATGAAAGCTCGAGCTCAGTTCATAATCCTGAAAATAGTGAAAAAAATATAACTTAAAAAACACTGAGTCATTCAGTAAAAGCAGTTTTCACCTACTGCAAAATAGGGATATTGAGCGATCCAAATACCTCGGTAATATCATCTCCCATTTTTCCATCCCAAATGATATGCTCCAGTCTTTAGGGAGCAATTCAGAACTACGAGGTTGGATTTATAAAGAAGATGCTTTAATCAATAACCATCTAGTTGCCCATACAAAATTTGCCCCATAGTTTAAACTGATTAAAAAAGACCATTTCAGAGCCTCATACTTGGCAGACATTACAACGTACAGCCTCAGAGCAGCCCTCAGATCATTGCGTTTTCAAACCATGCCCACGGAGCTCCTTGCAAGCCGTTTTTTAAAAATGCCACTGGCTCAACGCATTTGTTTATGTGGGGCTTCAGTGGAAGATCGCCCCCATTATGTCCTGGCCTGCCCTTTATATACTGAGCCTTGGAACAAGTTTCTAGTAAACATTCTTTTAGGGTCACAATTGTCATCTGATGCTGACAGATTAATCTATTTGTTGTCAGATAAGGACCCGTACATTTCCAAAAGATTGGCACTGTATGGCCTGGCGGCCAAGAAAATCAGGGAAAATCAAACTATGAAAGGTGGCAATGCTATTTAGAGCCAACTGGGCGTATTTCAATTTTTTTTTTTTTTTTGTATTCTTTTAATGATTCTGGTTCTGCCAACTGAACTCTTTCTGACATCTGCAAGGCCAGCAAAAACATTTGTTTTCCAAATCCTGGGAGGAAATAGACAGGAGGAAGATAACAGATATCTGTAGCCTCCCTGCTGCTGGACAAATTCTAGTGTGGACAGCTCGCAACCCCAATTTACAAACATTTTTACCTGACAAGGAGTTTTAGAGAGGCATCCCGCAACCCTAATTCCTCCCCAGTCCAGTCTGCTGCACACTTTGGGGTTGCCACTTTGAAGCCCAAAGAGTTCTGGCAGTAGGATTAATTTGGGTTGAAAGGAAAAGATTTTGCCCCTCTAACTCAACTACACCATCATGGTGTGGTTAAGAGCTGTGGTTTGGAGTGGTGGGCTCTGATCTGGAGAACTGGGTTTGATTCCCCACTCCATATGAGCAGCGAAGGCTAATCTGGTGAACTGGATTCCCTCCCACACACACACACACACTCCTTAGTGGGCAGCGCTGCAACTGGGTCTCCAAGTCATAAATCTCAGAGATTCCAGGAGTTAACCGCACTATGAGGCTGCAGGAGATTTCCTGATACCTGTTCCACTGTTTAGGAATCGGGGGGGGGGTACGTTGGCCCCCTTATTTATGACGTTCCTGGCTTCCCTCCCGGAGCTCCAGGGGAGACGACTGCTTCACTCCGCTGCCCTAGCGGACGTCCACACACACTCTTACAAACAAAGCCATCAGGGTGAACCTGGGCTAGTCACACTCTCCGCCCTATCTACCTCACAGGGTGTCTGTTTTGGAGAAGGGAAGGGAAGGTGATTGTAAGCCATTTTGATTCTCCCTGAAGTGGTAGTGAAAGTTGGCATATAAAAACTAACTCTTCTTCTTCTACTCAGTACGTTCAAAGGGATCAGGCTGACCCCCTCTCAATATTCCAGTATTGTGGAGATTAGCAGGTCTCCTAGGAGTTGGCAGGGGAAAAGTAATAGGTCTCCTTGGAGTTGGTAGGTGCACGCTGTGGGACATTCGTTTCCAATCCCAGCTGCCCTCCCCACCCACATTCTCTTCGAGAGATAATTCACACTTTGTTTTTTTCTTTTCTGTGGGTTGTGGTGTTTTGTTTTGTTTTTAATGAGGTGTACTTCATTAATGTTAGTGTTGCATCCCTTTTTAAATTGTGTATAAAGCTGTAAGAAAGCAATCCTCTTGCAGATGCTGGAGACGGGTGCCTCGTGCCCCCACTGATGCCCAGGATTGAACCAGACCCACTTTGCCCAGATTCATGATGGGGGTCAGATGAGTTCAAGAGCCAGAGTATTGACTTACGACTGTGTGGATCTGGGTTAAAATCCACACTAGACCTGGAAGCCCTTTGGAAGCTAGATAGTTGTAAGGATTCAATGTAGGGGAGGCATTCTTAGAAGAAATGTGTTCAACAAGTTTAGAAATCTGAGGACTTCCTTTTTTGTTGTTGTTCTACTTTTTTATTGAAATATACAAAGTATTACAGAATATACCAAAATATGAAAATATGAAAGAAAAACATAATATACAAAAAGAAAAAGTGAAAAAGACAAAGAGAAGAAATAAAAAGTAAAAAGTATAAGATGATACAATAATACAGAGACCGACTTCCAACTCTCTTCATACAAAACAAAATATTATATAATTTCTTTTGTGAATAACACTTAAGTTTTATCTGTTTTTACTTTAAATTTTTATTTAACTATTTCCAACACTTTAGTAAATATTTGTTCTAAACCCTAAAGTCATTTTTCTATCCCTAAAATACTGATTTATATATGTTGGCCATACCTTCCAGTCTATATTAAAATCGGAAACCCAACTATCTTCTATATATTTACTTAACATAGCTATCTTGGCCAACTCCATACGTTTCTGATGCCATTCATTTTCTCCATTTTTTCACCCATATGATTCTTGCCACTGTTGTTAAATAGCTAAGAATATTTCCCAACTGTTTTTCTAATGTCCTATCTAAAATACTCAATATATACATTTCCGATTTAAGTGGGATTTTTACTCTGATAACCTTAGAGCTGCCATTACCTTTCTAGTCAGTAGGAAATCCAGGGACAAAGTTTTAAATTATGTAGGCGTGTGTTTGTATTCAGTTTGGTAAAGTCCTGCTTAATGGATTGGTTGGCCTTGATGATGTAGGCAAGTTTACCTTTATTTCAAAAAGAGGCTATGGAGTGATTGTCTATATTTTAACCTCAATAGCATTCAGAGATCTGTGGAATCCTCGAGTATAGGCAAATGTACTGTTAGTGACCATCTCCCCTTGATTATGACTTCTAATGTAGAACTCCCTTTGATTCCTCCCATTTTAACTCTGGGGCTGGAGAAAGAAACAGATAATTTCCCAAGAATTTACTGGTCCCCAGATGTGAGTCAAAAGATATTTCAATTACTCAAATCTGAAAAAATATCTGAGTACAGAAATATCACAGTTTGCTCAACAGATCCCAGGGCAGCTATTAATCCATATAAAAACTTAATTTTATGTATAGTTGATTCAGCAAAACAGCACTACAAGGGGCAGCTAGAATCAAGAAAAAATCCTACTAATATCTGGTTTAATATGGAATGCAGGGCCTTAAAAATCCACATCAATGACATTTACCTCCAGTTTTAGAATTCTAGAAATGCCTCATTACCAATAGAATATTTTAACCTGAAGAACGTACTGCATCAGCTTATCAGAGACAAGAGAAGGGGTGGGGAACATAAAAGTTATTTCTGTGTACAAGTCTAGTCAATACATTTGTTACATATCTCAAATCAATTTATCATGACCATACTATACTATGCATCCAATCAAACTTCTAGTGTTAAAATCTAGCATAAAAATATATAGCAATTCGTCTAACAGTCATTACCTATACCAGGGGGGGGGGTACGTCAGGCCCAGGGGCTGTTTAAGGCTCCAAAATCATTTGGTCTAGCCCTTTGTGGGTCCTAGCAGATATCTAGCTCAGAAGGATCTAAGACTGGTGATCCGCACCCTCCCGCAGACAGGAATCGCCTCCGTTCAAGGCAGATGTGAGTTTGTTTTTCTGAGAAAAGGAACCTTTTCCCCCCTTGCAGAAGAGTCATTAGCTATGGAGCTGCTAGGACCACCCAAGAAACTGTGTTAACCCTTTCCTGCCCTGGCCATGGAGAAACCTATTCCCTCTGTACTACAAGAGGGCTGGGGGCGGAAGCGGCGACAATGGAAGGGTTAAAGGGGACAGGGCCAGAATGCACGTGGGGGGGAGTTCTTAGCGAGTGTGTCCTCATTTCATCCTTGCAGGTGGAGGTAGCAGGAGCCAGCTGTAGAATCCAGCCCCGACTATGCAGAGCAGGAGCAATGAAGCGGGAAAGTTGAGCTCCCCTGGTCCTCTCGCCGTCCCCGAGGCGCCTGTGAGCTTCCCTCTCCCTCCCCCTCGGCGGTGCAGGGCGACCTTGCTGCGGCCGCCCCCCAGGCACCGGGACCGGCTGGGATGGCTGGCGGCATGTCCAGGCTCTCCTCGAGCGGGAGCTGCCACACCACTCCTTTGCGCCGCCAGCGTCTGTCCCACATGGTGCGAGCGGCGGCGAGACTGGAGCTGGCTCCGGCTGCCTGCGCCGCCGCCGGCCCTGCCCTCGGAGGAGGAGTCCCGCCGGGACAACCTCTGCCCTTGCTTCTCACCCAGAACTGCTGCTGCTTGCGTGGCCTGGCCAACTTCCCCGAGGCTGCAGTAAGTGGGCGATCCTGAGGTAACACAGCAACATCGCCTTGCTTTCCCACAGGGATTCCTCCCCTGGTACGATTACCAAAGATAGGACTTTTGGGAGGACTTTGATTCATAGGCACTTAACACACACACAATTGCCAACCTCCAGTTGGGGCCTGGGAATCTCCTGGGATTACAACCGACTGCCGCTCTACACCTATCAGTTCCCTCCTCAAACTCCACTGTCCCCCAGATCTCCAGGAATTTCCCGGCCTGGAGTTAGCAACCGTATTCAGGTTAAATTGCCCTGTTGGCACTTTGCAATAAATAGGTGGGTTTTGGGCTGCAGTTTGGGCACTGGTTCTCTAAAAGGTTTGCCATCACTGTACTAAACAGTCAGTTTGTAGCTTTGTTATACATCTATAATGGTTAGTTTTACCAACATCATCATCTCCTAAAGAATACATTCAAAATGAATATATTTTCAACATTCTACTAAAACTCCTTCATATTTAAACCTTAAAACCCAATATAACATTTATACAACACCATTAGGTAATGTTTTAGACAGCTGCAGCTCTATACAGTCTATGTAGTTATTGTTAGTTAACAGATCGGTTAAATACGACTTGTTAAAATACGACTTGTTAAATATGACAGCATAAATATGCAAAAGATCGTGTAAATACGCCCTCAAAAAGAGTCTTTTGTCCAGGCATGTCTAGGCCTGGTTAAAGGGAATCAAACCTCCAAATGACTTTATAAAGAACCTTAAATAGGAAAATTCTACAAATTCATCTGTTCCGTATGTTCTTATAGGTTTCTATATGGTCTATAAGTACAGGGCCGTGACAGCAACTCGGTGGGCAGCTGGACGGCTACGCCCGGCTGGTACCACAGACCATCCTGTGCCACCAGGTGGGCGAGTGCACCACTGGTTGGATGCCTGCCCGCTTGCCAGTGTGGGGGAGGGGTCATCTGGGGCAGCTGCCTGCTTGGGGCTTGGTCGACTAATTTTTAAGTTGATAATTTTTAATGGCCTGCGAATAATGTTATAAATATCCAAATGACCCTTGGCGGAAAAAAGGTTCCCCACCCCTGACCTATACCATTAGAAATGTTAACTCTCACAGTATTGGATATGAAGTTTTCTTACATTAAAACTATTCTTTAATATTTCTAATGCTTAGTTTATAATCTAGTTAGACTGTTGATACAATTAGCTATGTACAATCATTGTGCATATTTATTATTAAAAGGTTGCCATTTCTGCCAAAAATCATCAAATGGTTGTTTTTTTAATCAAACAGGTTAGTTTTGACATCAAAGTGAAGTCAAATAGTTTACAAATCTATTTGTTCTTCGTTGAAATCTTTTGAGTTTTTCCAGTATGAAGCATACAAGATTCTTGCCGCTGTGGTGGCATATTGAAAAAATTCTCTCTGAATTGAGTTCACTTGCGAAGGGATAATCCCCAATAACATGAATTTGGGATTTCGTTTAAAGTGCACTTGCAAAAGGCCTTCAGTTGTTTTATGTACAGTCCTCCAGAACTGCTGGGAAAACCTCTTACAGGCCATAAACTCTAACAACTCAAGGGCATTTTGGTCCTTAGTCTCTGAGGCTTTTAATTCCAGTGGCCCAAATATGTCACACATCTCACCTAGTAACTGGTATCAGTACTTTGCAGAAGTATTCCACGAGGATAGATGGGGCGGGAATGAGCTGCTACCCTCCTTCCCAGCTGAGACACCGGAGTGGCCACCTGTCTCTTCGGAAGAAGTTATTGAGTTAATTCAACATATAAAATCAAGAAAAGCCCCCGGCCCGGATACATTGGGCCCAGAAGTACTTAAAGCAGACCCCAATTGGTGGCCCCCTGTATTGGCCCAGTTGTTTACTTGGGAAACCATCTGTTTCCCATTTGCAAAGTGAGGCTGAGGTGTTTTTTATGAAAATGCTTTCAACCGTTTTCAGTTCTTCCTTTTGCCTCTGAATCGCTCCAGTGTGCTGTCTATAAACTACCTGGAACACTTTGGGAAGGGCCGCCATTCTTTCCCCACCTTTTTTGCGGGTCCGTTCTTTTCCGGTTTTTTTAAAAAACGTTCTGAGATTTGCGTTATAATGCTATAGCTCTATAACGCAAATCTCACAACGTTCCCCCCCCCCACAAAAAAAGCCAGAAAAGAACACATCGCAAAATAAGGCAGGAAAACAATTGCGGTGCTGTTTAAACTGGCCAAAGCGCTTTAGAGACGGCTTATAGACGGATTCAAATGAGCTGTATAAACACACATCTTTGTATCACTTTATTCCAAGATGAGGGATGAAGCCCAGGCAGCATCCATACATCATTGGACAGGTGACTGAAGACAAATGCCAAAAATCTCCAATGACATGTGGAACCCATCTTGGACAACTCTAAAGCACTTATGCAAACTAAGCCAACTTTTAAAAGGCAATCCAATCATGCCAAAGAGAAAAACAGAATAAAACACAACAGGTACCAAAAAATACAGTGTCCCCCAAATAGGCACCGTTGGCATGTTTTCTTGCAAGATTTTGTACTTGCTGATCGACAAATTAGTTACCCAATTGCTAGAACTCCCTCTTGAACCATAATGCGATCCGTAGGGAAAAATGTTATGCTTCATGCAGAAGTCAAGCGCTTGCGGTTGTCACATTACCACTAATGATGCCTTTTCTTGCTGGGCTCCTTGTGCAAAATGGAGATTTACAGAAGAATCATCTTCCTAACAACCAGGCGAGAGGTATCCCGCTGAGAAGGGGAGCCGATCTGTCTGCTCCGTTGACCTCTGTTTATGAAAGCGCATTAATGAGAAAGTGGCAATAATGTTCAGAATGTGCTGCTTCTTTTCTCAGAGCTGTCTTAATCACATTGGGGAGACTCCTCAAATGTGGCTTATGGTTAGGGTTGCCAGGTCCCTCTTCGCCACCAGGAGGAGGGTTTTTTTATAATTTTTTATTAATTTTTATAACATAAAACATAACATACATATACTACAAACAATACAAAAAAGAAAAAAAATTAAAAAGGAAAATACAAAAGAGTATCATTTTGTATCAATTACTACATTCATAATTATATAATTATAAAAAACCAAAAGGATACCCCCACTACCCTCCACCCACCTAAAAAAGTGACCCTTCACCCGACTTCCGAAGAAGTGTCTTGACAGTTTTGGGGAAAAAATTTTACAGTAAAATATAAAAGTATTAAAACTTGTTTCTATAACTCACTAATTGAAAAAGTAAAGTCCATTTTTAACAGTTTGTCCCAATATGTGGCGGCCTTTATCCATGTTTTTTTGAAATCTGTAATTCTGGCCATCCTCATATACATCCATATTTTCTCTCTCCAGTTACCAATTAAAGGTTTATTTCTTTGTTTCCAAACCTTAGCTATTACAATTCTTGCAGCAGAAAAACTATATTGACAAATAATCCTATCATTATTACCTATATTTTTTTGTGGCATTCCCAGTAAACAGAATGCGGGTTTTCTCTTTACCGTTAATTAAATTATTTGTTTCTCTAATAACTTTTTCCAAAAACTTTTAATTTTTTTACACGTCCACCATACATGCATATAAGTTCCTCTTTCCTTTCCACATTTCCAACATAAATCCATATCTCACTTTTTCATTTTGGATATCATCACTGGTGTCATATGCCATCTATAAAACATTTTATATAAATTTTCTCTAATTTCATTGGATATTGTGAATTTGAATTCTCTCTTCCATAAATTTTCCCATAATTCCAAATCAACGTTAAACCCTAACTCTTTAATCCATTTCACCATTATTGGTTTAATTATTTCTTGTTCCAGGTTCATTTCAATTAATAATCTATACATCCTACCTATCAATCATTTCCCTTTATTAATATTTTTTCCATCTTGGATTTGTTTTTATTGAATCCAAGCTGCTTATCTTTGTTAAATATATCTTTTAATTTATAATACACAAACCAATCCTTTATTTTAAGCTCTTCTCTATCTTTTAAAACCCATTGTCCCTCTTTATATTCTATAATTTCTCTATATATCTCCCTATCTAAATTTAAATGTATCCCTCTCTTAATTATAATATAATCTAAAGCAAATATGTTTTGTCTACAGGAGACACACATTTTACCAAAGGACATGAAAAGGTTGGAACGTTCAAATTTAGGAAAGTTATTTACATCTTGTAATGGAAAAAAAAAGATAAATGGGATAGCTATGTATGTTCCTATGGTAATGGAACCGAAGATTGTATATAATGATAATGAGGGTAGAATCTTGTTGATAGAGATTACAATTGGTTATCAAAAGATATTGTTGGTGGGTATATATGCTCCTAATACAAATCAAAAAATATTTTATAATAAGTTGGCATTAATCCTAGCTGAACATGCTATAGAAAAAATGATTTGGATGGGGGATTTTAATGGGGTAATGGAACCAAAAATAGACAGATTGCCAAAAAAAAAAAGAAAGGGAAATGTGAGGGAAAACTACCGGGTGTTTTTAATGATGCTGTAAACCAATGGGAAATGTTTGATATATGGAGATTGGTAAATGGAAACAAAAAGGGATATACATATTTTTCATCTAGACATCTTACCTACTCAAGAATAGATGTAATATGGCTTTCCAAAGGTTTAATGAACATATCTGATCATGTAGAGATTCTTCCCAGGGTATTGTCAGATCATAATGCTGTTTCAACAAGAATTAAATTAGGAGATAGAAGAAACAAACCTTGGACAATAAATGAATTTTTATTTTAAAAAAACCAAAAAATTAGTAGATAAACTAAAGATAGATATACAAAATTATTTTATTGATAATGTTGGTAAAGGAACTTCGGATGAGATAGTTTGGGATGCAGGTAAGGCAGAGGACTTTTGATCCAACAAAATACAAGATGGTTTAAAGAAAAAGAGGTTCAAAAGAAAAATATATTAGAAGAAATTAGACAAGGAGAAAGACAGTTGCGAATAGTACAAGGTAAAATACCCAAAAAGGAACAGCTTAATAAACTGAAAAGTCTTCAACAACAGTATGAATTTTTAATAACATCGGAAATTGAACAAAATAATGTTCAATAGACAAAAAAATTTTGAACATGCCAATAAACCGTGTAAATTGTTAGCCTGGCAACTTAAACATAACCAAAAATATACCAATATTGACAATTAAAAAGGAGGGTAAAGTAATAACAGATAAACAAAAAATTATGGAAACGTTTGTAGACTATTATATGAAGTTGTATAAGGCAAATCCGGTGATAAAGAAATGGATGTTTTCTTAAACAATTCCAATGGGAAGAATTCTCTCGAGAAAATAGAGATTTGTTAGATTCTAAGATAACTATGGAAGAATTAAATGCTGCCATTGGTAGAAGCAAATTAAATAAATCACCAGGTGCAGATGGGTTTGCAGAACAGATCTATTCCCCCAACCTGGAAACAAGCAAATATAGTATTAATACCAAAACCAAACTCAGATTTGTTAGAAGTTAAGAACTATAGACCTATTTCATTACTGAATAATGATTATAAACTTTTTGTTGATATATTAGCTACTAGACTAAAAAAGGTACTTAATCACTATATACATGAAGATCAAGCTGGTTTTTTACCAAATAGAATGATTAGTCAAAATGTTAGAACAATTATTGATTTGTTAGAATATGTAGAATATACTACTATACCAGTAGTGATGATATTTTTAGATGCAGAAAAAGCGTTTGGTAACGTTAACTGGAAATTTATGAAGAAAATAATGGAATTTATGGGTATGGGAGTAAGTTTTTTGAAAGCTATTGATAGTATCTATACGCAACAAACAGCTAGTCTGTTGATTAACAGTATTTTATCATCACAAATAGACATTCAAAAGGGTTTTAGACAAGGCTGCCCTCTTTCACCTTTATTGTTTATTTTAGTAATAGAAGTTTTACTGAAAATGATTAGCAAAATGATAATTTAGTAGGTTTTAAAGTTGGGAGAAATCATTATAAGATTAAAGCCTATGCAGATGATTAAGTATGTTTTTTGACTAACCCTATTGATCAAATTGAAAACTGGAATAAAACAGTTTATGGAAAACTTGCAGGATTTAAAAAAAACAAAAATAAAACTAAGATATTGGTTAAAAATATGACTCTCTCACACCAACAAGAATTAACAAAGAAGACGGGATTTAGTATTGAATCTAAAGTAATATTTGGATATATGGTTAACCTCAAATAATCTTAATTTATTTCAAAATAATTATGCTAAACTATGGCAACAAATAGCAATAGATCTTAAAAATTGGGGGAAAATACCATTGTCATTATGGGGTAGAATTTCTGTGGTTAAAATGATGGTATTACCTATGAATCTTTTCTTATTTCAAAACCTGCCAATTTTGAAAGGTGCCCAAATCTTTAAAAATTGGAAGAAAGATATTTTGTATTTTTTATGGGGTAAAGAAAGACATAGAATAACATATAACAATTTAATCAAATTAAAAGGGACAGGTGGTTTGGGGTTACCTGATTTGAGAATGTATTGTGAAGCATCTTGTTTTGTTTGGCTTAAAAATTGGATTTTGTTAGAGAATCCTAAATTACTTGAATTGGAAGGATCTAATTTACGTTTTGGTTGGCATGCATATCTATGGTACGAAAAGGATAAAGTAAATAAAGAATTTAATCATCACATAATCAGATTTAGTTTATTTCAAATTTGGAAAAAATATAAGGGGTCGAAGGCTTTCACGGTCAGAGTTCATTGGTTCTTGTGGGTTATCCAGGCTGTGTAACCGTGGTCTTAGTATTTTCTTTCCTGACGTTTCGCCAGCAGCTGTGGCAGGCATCTTCAGAGGAGTAACACTGACACTGTCCTTCAGTGTTACTCCTCTGAAGATGCCTGCCACAGCTGCTGGCGAAACGTCAGGAAAGAAAATACCAAGACCACGGTTACACAGCCCGGATAACCCACAAGAACCAATATAAGGGGTGTTTGGAAACTAAAACCCCAGGATGGATTAATCCAGTAGAAGCATTTATGAAGAGAGGAACCAAAATTAATTTAGATATAGGGATATATAGAGAAATTATAGAAACTATGGAGGGGGAGTGGCATTTGAAGACGAGAGAGGAACTTAATATTAAAGATTGGTTCATATATTATAAATTACAAGATATATTTAGTAAAGATAAAATAATGGGATTTAATAAAAATAAATCTAATTTAGAAAATATATTAAATAAGGGAAATAAAGGTTTGATAGCAAGAATATATAAATTGTTAATTGAAGTTAATCTTGAGCAAGAAAGGATCAAACCTGTGATGGTGAAATGGATGAGAGAGTTAGGTTATAATATTGATTTAGATATCTGGGAAAATTTATGGAAGAAAGAATATCAATTTACGATTTCAAGAGAGAACTTTTATAAAATGTTTTATAGGTGGTATGTCACCCCAGTATTGTTAAGTAAAATGAATAAAAAAAATCTCAGATTTATGTTGGAAATGTGAAACTGAAAAAGGAACTTTTATGCATGCCTGGTGGATTTGTAATAAAATTAAAAAAATTTGGAGAAAGGTAGTCAATGAAACTAATAATTTGATTAATATTAAGGTAAAAAGAGATCCTGCTTTTTGTTTATTGGATATTCCTAATGATAATATGGATAGATCTGACAGAGTCATATGCCAATATAGCTTTGCTGCGGCAAGGATTGTAATAGCTAAATCCTGGAAGCAAGTAAATAAACCTCTAATAAAAGACTGGAGAGAGAAATTATGGTTGTATATGCGGATGGCCAAATTAACATATTTTTACATGGGAAAGATATGGAAGAGTTTAAAAATACATGGTTTAAGGCTGCCGCATATTGGGATAAACTGGCAAAAATGAATTTTATTAAATTAGTGAATGAGTTATAAACTAATTTACCAATAATTACATATTGATAAAAGTATGTATTTAAAACTGTTATGTATCCCCCACTACTTTTACAATCTGGATATCCCTATCCTCCGTAGAGCATTCTCTCTTGCTAGGGTCAATGTCTTTCCATCAAGGATGCTGTATGGAAGGTACCACCAAATCCCAATACAGGAACGGATCTGTCCCTGTGGTTCCAACTCCCTGGATACAATTGAACACATACTGTTTGACTGTTGTCTATACAAAACATCCCGTGGAAATGGTTAAAAACTTGGTTTTATTCAAAACATCACCTGTCTAATAAAGTAAAATGTCAATTTTTATTGAATGATTCAGTACCTGAGATCACTGAGGGTGTTGCCAATTTTCTAGTGGATGTGATGAAAGTGCAAAAACTTACAAGCTCTGATATTTGATTATATTGTTCTTTGTTTTATTTCACTGATTTTATGTTTTATGATCCCTTTTTGTAATAATTGTAATAATTTTTATGCCAATAAAGGTCTATGAATGAATGAATGAACTGTTATGGCACTTCTCTGGAAGTCCATGGTGGTGGGACACTTTTTTAGGTGGGTGGTGAAACTTTTATTGTATTATGAAACTATGAGAATTTGTACTCTTATGTAATGTTTATGCTCTATTTTTATTTTTTGTATTTTGTTTTGTTTTATATTATAAAAATAAAAAAAAATAGTGATAGTCAACTTCTAACATTAAGCCATCATATTAATAATTCACGGAGTGATGTTTTTTAAAACCTCAGTGTAGTGGGCAGGGGCAGAATGCCAGCTGCGGGGAGGGGTGTGGGGGGATGAGGCAAGAAAAATGGCCCCAATGTAGGCAGAGCCGGAAAAAGTGTGTGTTTTCTTGCCCACAATGCAGTAAAATGGGGGGGAAGGGCACAGAATGTGCACGATTTGGGGAGGAGGTCATGTGAATGCTCCAAAAACCTTGTCTTTGTGGAAGGAGACAAAAAGTAGCTATAGATTTGAGTCCAGTAGCCCCTCTGAGCCCAACCAGAAACCTGGCCTCCAATCTAGCTGTTCTACTGAAGAACCCACACGACTACCTACCGTCCGAAACGGCCAAAGAGCAGTTTGCCCCAAGGAATTTCACCTTTTCTGCAGATGGTTTTTGAGACACAATCCTGCTGGGCCCGGGCAGGCACTGTCAGACAATATGCTTGTCCTGACCACTTTATTCTTAATTTTACCTTTGCTTAATTTTACCTTTATTCTTAGTTTTACATTTGCCACTGCTGAAGAATCAAAAGAAACCTTTTGAGCCTGAAATAACCTGGGGGGGGGGGGGAAGACCTTTGAAAAACGTTGAATTGAATAGGAACAACCAGGACGCACCATGTCCTACTCTGTTTGGATCACTTGGGCAAATATGTTCTCGCCATAAAAGCCAAAGACTAATCATAGCAATTGGCTGGAAATCGTGCCCAGTGGTATGGATGTGGTCCTGGGAGGAATAGCCTGCCAGCAGAGTGCCAAGAGACTCGGGTTCCCAGAGAAGAGTCTCACAATTTGTCTACAAATCGAGTGTCATTGGGACCCTGCTTCTGAGAACTGATCCACAAGGAATACAGTGAGCAGGCGGATTCCCAACCCTTTGCCATGCTGCCAAGTCTCCGGAAACATCAGGACCCTGTGCAACCGGGGTCTCCTGCAACCAAACTGCGTAAAACTGGCCCTTGCACAAGAGGAACCCCAAAACCAGACTTTTCATTTTTTTTTTTTTAATGCCAGTACTGATATCAAGGTGCACTGTTGCACGCCTCTCATGTCTTGGCAGTGCACTTCCCCAAAGGTGCTGGTACAGAGTGCCCATGAGTCCTGCCCCAATAAAGCCTGCTCCGGATTGCTTAGCGCGATGTGGTTTGACTTTGCTTTAATTTTCTTTTTTCCAACTCAGCTGTGCTGCTGCCTGGACAGCCTGGGGATCCCCCAGAAGCGCAACCCCGTGTGGCGTTACTCCCGAGCAATCCCAATGAGCTGCACGGGGCGTCTCTAACGGCAGCCTGGCTGGAATCCGCTCTGAGCACCCGGCTCTGCCCGCCCACCCTCATTGCAAAGGGCAGGGAGCCTTTTTTTAGCTTCGTCTGCAGCACCGAAGTGGTTAAACTGACCGAGCTGTTTGCTAGAGCGGCCGAGCAAGGCGGGGGGGGGGCGGAGGAGGAAGGGGAGGCTCTGCTGCTGAATTGCAAAGGAGACCTCGAGGGGCTTCAGAGATGCATCAGCGGGCAAAAGCCCTGCAGCCGGATCCTGGGGCGGTCTACTCACGAGTAAGTCATTGCAGGGGGGTGGAATAAGCTTTCCCATCTTGCAAGGAGAAACGCTGCTCTCATGCGTGTTCTCACAGGGGGGGCTTAGTTTTAATTCGTTTCAAAATGTAGCCCCTCTGCTACAGAAAAAATCCCACCCCTACAGAAAAATGGAGCCCTGACCTGGGTGGCCCAGGATGGCCCAGGATCTCATCAGATCTCAGAAGCTAAGCAGGGTCAGCCCTGGTTAGTACTGGGATGGGAGACCCCCCAGGAAGCCCAGGGTCTCTGTGCAGAGGCAGGCAATGGCAAACCATCTTGGCTAATCCCTTGCCTTGAAAACCCAACTGGATCACCATAAATTAGCTCCACGCAAGTGTTGGAGCCAATTATTGCCCGGTCTTTGAGCTGCCCTTCCTAGGCAAGCTGATAGAGAGAGGAGTAGCCGGACAACTCCAGGTCTTCTTGGAGAACTCCTCTGCTCTAGACCCTTTTCAGTCTCTTTTCAGACCAGGCTACGGGAGCGAGATGGCTACGGGAGACACATTATAATCAGTGTGGGACCTGCCACAGCATGGTGTAGTGGTTAAGAGTGGTGAAACCTCTCCTGGAGAACCGGGGTTGATTCTTCCACAGGAATCCTGCTGGGTGACCTGTCTCAGTCCCACCAACTGCACTAGGTGCCTGTTGTGGGGGAGAGGAAGGGATAGCAATTGTAAGTCCCTTTGGGTCTCCTTAAGGTAGGGGAAAGCAGAGTATAAAATCCTTCTCTTCCTCCATCCGTTCTGTAGAGGTCCCACAGGGCGCAATCCTATTCCCCATGCGTGTCAATTTTTATGTAAAGCCCTGAGGCCGAATCATTCGTAGTTTAGGGTTGGCTCTCAGCAATACGCTGAGGAGATCCAGCTCTATACATCCTTCTCCAACTCTCCTGGTGAAGCAGTAGAGATCCTAAACTGCTGTCTGGCGACTGTGGTTCAATAGCCAAGTGTGAACCAACTGAATCTAAGTCCTGGAAAGACAGAAGAAATGCTGCTTGGGAAGGTTGAGGTATTGAAGGATATTATGCTGTTAGCTTTTGTTGGGATTCAGCTGACCCTTGCTGGCACAGTTAACAGCCTCGGGGTTATACTGGACCCAACATTATTGCTAGAGGAGTGAGTTAATGCAGTTGCAAAACAGGCTTTCTTCCAACTCAGCCTAGTTTGAAAAATGGCCCCTTACCTTGATACGGCTGAACTAGCCCCTGGATCCATGCCATGGTGACATTAAGATTAGACTACTATAATGCACTGAACATGCTGGGGTTCGAGTATTATCCGCAGCTGGATGCAGCATGCATATTATTCCCAGACTCTCCAGGCTCCATTAAAAGTATTGGCTATCACACAGAAAGCCGTTCATGGTACTTGGACCCTGTCAGACCTCAGTACCCTGTTGCGTCTCTTGTATAGGGAACTTCACTCCAGACGTAGTCGCGAGTTTAAAGTTTTATTAAGAAAGCCAGCGAGTTCAGCAAGTCCATAGAGACTTAAGGCTAGAATACAGACATGGGGAAATACTGGCACATTTATAGGGTACATACAATAGGGTTGATTAGTTCAGGGTACAATACAAAAGGACGAGGAGCGACAGAGTTGTCTTGATACTTCAGATACAAGGAAACAATATGGAGGTTAACAGCCAGTAACTACTTAAGAAAACGCATACAAGAAATTAACGCGTGCATAGCTAGATGATCTCCAGGGCTCCCAGACATTGTTCCGCGGGACCTGGTATCATACTAGCGATTACTCGGGCGGGTCTCCATTGTGGTGCAGATGCCGGGCGGGAGACAGAGTGCAAAGGGGGGGGGGGGATGGAGTGCACAAAAAACTACATTTTGTTTGTGCGGGGAACCATCTTGTTTTTCCCCAGGGTCGACAGAGAGCCTAGCTGACAGACCGTGATATCTGCATGACGGTCTCTCCCCCTATACTCCACCACGATGGCTTCCCTTACCTGAGCAGGGTCTTCTACAGGCACCAACCTGCAAACTGGCAGAATCAACAACTGCCAGTGCATGTGTCTTCTCTGTTGTGGCCCCCACAATGGGGATCGGCCTGCCTGAGGAGGCTAGGAAGACACCCAGTCTCCTGGCTTTCCACAGTGGGGTGGCACTGTACAAAACAATTCCCAAAGTTACTTGGACAAACCATGAGAAATTCTGTTCTATACTACTGTGTGTAGCTTGCTGTAAATTGGATCCTATGCTGCAATTTTGCATCACTTGCTGCGTCCTGTTAACATTTATGGTTTGCTTCAGTTCTGTTTTTTAGATTTCGGGTTGGTTCTTCAACCCAAACCCTATTTGCTGGTTTATTGAACATCTCATTCTGTTGATTGTATAGACTCACTTGGTGTAATCCACCTGGACACCCAGGGAGCAAAGCAGACTAGAGGTAAGGGAACTGTATGGTTTAATTTGTTAGCTAAATTGGGGGCAGTTGTGGGGGCTGAAAGGCAGGGTCTGAATTTTGTGAATAAAAATACATACTCAGCCATGATGGTCGTCGGAAGGCCCAGAAAGGAGTCCCAGGTATGTTCACGTCAGATGAATCATCCATGCTGGCTGGCTGCCCCACATCATGTGCATTTTGGGCGGTGCTCCACCGCTCCAAACCACCCCTCTTAACCACTACACTATGCTGGCTAAGCTCATAGCTTCCACAACAGGTGTCTCATAAAAAGCCAGATATGCAGTATAATATAGCACCATGACATTAATCCTGATCCACAAACAGTGACAATGATGCTCCTTCTGATCCACCGAGGCAGTCCTTCGGTGCCTTTTGATAAGGAAGGTAGATGATATAGGTGTGCTTTCTTTTGGTCTCTTTCTCCCCTTTTGATAATTTTCTCTCTCCCTCTTCATAGCCACAAGAGTAAGGGCATCTTTCCACAGTCAGAGGCCTCCCAAGAGAAAAGGAAGGAGATGGAACCGCAGGACACAGAAGGACTTGGAATTGGCAAGAGTTCAAGGGAAGGTCCCCATACAATCCAAGCAGAGAGTGGTGTCGAATTCTGGGAAAGAGCTGTGCCAGAGAACCTGGCTGAGGAAACGAAGACAGCAGATAGCCAACATTTCCGGCAGTTCCTTTACCATGAAGCCAATGGGCCCCGAGCGGTTTGCAGCCAGCTTCATGGACTTTGCAACCACTGGCTGAAGCCGGAGAGGCACTCCAAGAAGCAGATGCTGGACCTGGTGATCCTGGAGCAGTTCCTGACCATCTTGCCCCAGGAAATGCAGTGCTGGGTCAGAGGATGCGGGCCGGAGACCAGTTCCCAGGCGGTGGCCCTGGCCGAAGGTTTCCTCCTGAGTCAGGCAGAGGAGCAGAGGCAGGCAGAGCAGGTGAGGGGGTTTCCTTCACACCCTTCAAGCATTGACTTTATCATAGGGCTTCTGTGCCAAATATTGATGCCTCTAGAGAATTGACTCTGCTGGGTTGTGAGGGCGATCTGGCTGCGACATCTGTCACCCCATTGATCGCCAGGGTTGATTCAGCTGATCTGGCTGGCTAGGCGGGTGTCCCCTACCTCCCTCACCACTCCATGTGCATCCCTCCCGAAGCAGCGCGCTCGGTGGAAGAGGACGACCATCCCATATAGAAGGAGTGTACCATTCTTTGGACTCTGCTGGGAAAACAACCAACCCTGATTCTGGCCCCTGTGCTTGAAGCAGCTCTGCGAAGATTCCTTCCTCACCTGTCTCCCTTGATGTTCTTTCAGATATGGGAACCATCCCTGAAGATGGAAGCAAAGTTTTCTGAGGCAGAAGGAGCTCTGTCGGAGGAAGGGCAGCAGGATGAGGCCCAGAGGTGTCCCCAAGATGCCCTCTCGCGTGGTAAGGGCTGGATGGGATTGGGGCACATAGTGAAGCTGTGGGGCTCGGTACCACAGGATGTAGTGATGGTCACTCACTTGAAGGGGGATTAGATAGATTAATGGAGGACAATTGCATCTTTATTCACATGAATTAAAATATTTGTCTCTCTCCTTCCTTCCTTTAAAGGGACTCCAGGCATCTCAAGAAAGGAAAGTTAGACAAATCTGGGTAGCCATATCTGGTCAATAAATGGAACCTATATGTTCTGGGACAGCATACCTCTGAAAACCCATTGCTGGGGGCCAATAATTTGGCTTCTGTGCCCCCCGCTTTGAGGCTTTCTAGGGACATTTGGTGGGCCATTGTGGGAAACTGTATGCTGGACTGGGGATGCCAAGATGTGGACTGGCACCCCTGTGAGCTTTGCGGGTAGATCTTGGGGTGGACATGATGTCACGTTGATGTCGTGTCTAGCCGAAAACGGGGACGCAGACGCTCTGGGAACCTGTTGATTTTACTCTAGAGTTTTCAGATGGGCTAAAGTCACGTCTGGGTTTTTCGACAGACTTGACGGAGATGTGTCGTGCAACGTCATTTCCATCCCCTCTTTTTCTCCCAGCAGCCCAGACTCATCAAGAGAATGACTTGTCTGGGCCTTTGGTCTGATCCAGCAGGATTGCTGCCATGTTTTTGAACTCCAGTGTTCACAGAGCAAACTTCAAGTCTCAAAGAAGTTTGAAAAGTGTCAGCAGCATTTAAGAGCAGCCCAAGGCTTGTGGGTATCTGGTGCTTCTCTTCCACCTCTCCCACCATTTACTAAAAAATAATTGTGAATGTTCTTGAGTGTAAATACATGGCTCAGTGGTAGAGCATCTGCTTGGCATGCAGAAAGTCCCAGGTTCAATCCCTGGCATCTCCAGTTAAAGGGCCTAGGCAAGTAGGTGATGTGAAAGACCTTTCTCTGCCTGAGACCCTGGAGAGCTGCTGCTGGTCTGAGAAGACAATACTGACTATGATGGACAAAGGGTCTGGTTCAGTATAAGATAGCTTCATGTGTTCATGTGTGTTCATGCCCTGACTTGGGTAGCCCCAGGCTAGCCTGATCTCATCGGACCCTAGAAGCTAAGCAGGGTCGGCCGGCAACCTCCAAGGAACATCAGGGGTGTGACACAGAGTCAGGCAATGGCAAACCACCTCCGAATGTCTCTTGCCTTGAAACCCTACAGGGTCGCCATAAGTCAGCTGTGACTGGATGGCACAAAAACCAAGTAATACAAACACCCTGGAAATGGGTGTGTGCGAAGCAGGATTCAAAGAAGTAAACGAAATAGGAAATCTAGGCTAACACTCTTCCTTCCTCCGTTGTCTCCCTCGCAGGCTGTGGAGAGATGCTATTAAGCCTTGGTCTTTGCGAAGATGTGGAAGTGGCTGCTTCACCTCTGGTCCAGGTAGGGGAGATGAGCAGGAAAGGCCTGAGTCCCCCTTCTTTCTCAGTGTGAGGGGGTTGCCCTGCAGTCACTGCTGGGGTGACCAAGTGAGAGAGGCCCTGAACGCCACACCCTTTATTCATGCCAACCTCTCCATCCTGCACCCTCCCAGAATGCCCCCTTCCAGGGTGCCGTCTCTGCCTGGCGTGATCTCTGACGAGGGAATCTGCTTTTTCTTTCAGTCTCCGGTTTACTTTGAGGAGGTGGCTGTGCATTTCACCGAGGCAGAGTGGGCCCTGCTGGATCTGGGCCAAAGAGATCTTTACAAGGAAGTCATGCTGGAGAACTATGGGAGTGTGGCCTCTCTGGGTAAGGTTCTTTCAGAGGTGCCACACGTGCAAATGGCTGCCATTGGGATGAAGCATGGATCAATGTCAAGAACAGCAAGATATCATTTTGAGGCTTGCTCAGCCTCTTGTTTCCCGCTGGCAGCCTCGAGGTGGTGGCGTGGCAGTAAAAACGACATGACCCAAACCGCCTGGCTGGCCCAGGGGCACCTGAGGCCAGTGTTGTGGCCATCACTCAAGCTGGAGAGGGTGTCCTGGCCTGAGGTCAAGGCGGGACTGAGAGGCCCTCAGGAAGGCTCTGGAAGGGGCCACCTCCCAATTGCTCAGTTGCCAACCATTAAAGCACACTTGTCCCCCAGATGGGATTACAGTCATCCCCTCCAACTGTGATAACATAAGAAAGGACCTGCTGGATCAGACCAAGGCCCATCAAGTCCAGCAGTCTGTTCACACAGTGGCCAACCAGGTGTCTTCAGGAAGCCACAAACAAGACGAGTGCAGCAGCACCATCCTGCCTGTGCTCCACCGCATCCAAAACAATAGGCATGCTCCTCTGATACTAGAGATAATAGGTATGCAGCATGACTAGTATCCATTCTAACTAATAGCCATGAATACCCCTCTCCTCCATGAATATGTCCACTCCCCTCTTCAAGCCCTCCAAGCTGGCAGCCATCACCACATCCTGGGGCAGGGAGTTCCACAATTTAACTATGCGTTGTGTGAAAAAATACTTCCTTTTATCTGTTTTGAATCTCTCACCCTCCAGCTTTAACAGATGACCCCATGTTCTAGTATTATGGGAGAGGGAGAAAAACCTCTCCCTGTCCACGCTCTCCAAACCATGCATAATTTTATAGACCTCTATCAATGTCACCCCTTAGCCACCTTCTTTCCAAGCTAAACAGCCCTTTTCTGCGCCTTCTCAAGCTCTAATATCCTTTTTTAGGTGTGGTGACCAGAACTGTACACAGTATTCCAAGTGTGGTCTCACCATAGATTTGAACAAGGGCAGTATGATATAAGCAGTTTTATTCTCTATTCCTCGTCTAGTTATGGCCAGCATGGAATTTGCCTTTTTTACAGCAGCCCCGCACACTGGGTTGACATCTTCATTGAGCTATCCACTATCACCCCAAGATCCCTTTCTTGGTCTGTCGCTGCCAGCACAGATTCCATCAGTGTATATGTGAAGTTGGTGTTTTTGCCCCAATATGCATCACTTTACACTTACATTGAATCTCATTTGCCATTTTAATGCCCATTCTTCCAGTATGTAGAGATCCTTCTGGAGCTCTTCACAGTCAGATTTTGTTTTAATGACCCTAAATAATTTGGTGTCATCTGCAAACTTGGCTACTTCACTGTTTAACCCCAACTCCAGGATATTGATGAACAGGTTGAAAAGCACCGGTAGAGAAAAGCAGGGTATAAAAACTTATCTTCTTAAGTTTGTTTGCTATTTATTTTTTAATTGCATTTATATCCCGCACTTTCCCGGCAAGCCGAACTCAGAGCGGGTTAAAGCAGAATCCTCAATAGCATAGGTAAAAAAGGTAAAGGTCCCCCGTGCAAGCATCGGGTCATTCCTGACCCACTGGGTGATGTCACATCCCGACGTTTCCTAGGTGGACTTTGGTTACGGGGTGGCTTGCCAGTGCCTTCCCCAGTCATCTTCCCTTTACCCCCCAGCAAGCTGGGTACCCATTTTACCGACCTCGGAAGGATGGAAGGCTGAGTCAACCTTGAGGCGGCTACCTGAAACTGATTTCCGTCGAGATCAAACTCAGTTCGTGAGCAGAGCTTGGACTGCAGTACTGCAGCTTACCACTCTGCGCCACGGCGCTCCTGTGGCATAATTATCAATTTAATACTCAATAGCAGAGAATCAAAAGAGTTGCATGACAAATCAAATGTGACCAGTGGGAGAAAGATTCTTTTCCACTTTTTTATTTAAAGTACCTATGGGGGAGTATGGGGATGGGAGGGGTAGGCAGAATATAAAAACTGCTCACCTAGGGAGCCTGACAGGGGGAGAAGCTGTGACCAGCAGCTCAGTTGGAAGAGGAAGAAGATGATGGAAATGCAGACCCATTAATGAGCAGTGCCTGATGGGTGGCTTGGCTTTTTGCGTAGGTGCTGACTGGACCTCTTTCTTTCTTCCAGCAGCACATGTAGAGGAGATGCTTGGGGGATTCCAGGGGTTCTCTATGGAAGAAGCCAAGATTGAGGACTCCAAAGGGAACTATGGAGATGGACCACAGACGCAGGAGGGAAGCCAGAGAGACAAGAGGAGGGATGAGCCCATTCTGTCCCTAGGAGGGGGCTTCCGGAAAATCCCAGTCCATGATGAAAGGTCAACCAAAACAAGAAGGAACGAAGGCCTTTGTGCTAACCAGAGAATCTGCTCCCTGGAAAATGAACATGAAAGTGTGGCCCTTGCAAAGACTTTCAGGAAGAACAGAGGTGTTGTTTTCACGAGGCAAATTCCTTCAGGAGAGAAACCATATGCTTGCGGGGGGTGCGGAAAGACCTTCAGTCGGAAACCAGCCCTTACTTCACATCAAAGAATTCACTCAGGTGAGGAGCTGTATAAATTGTTAGACTGCATACCAAGCCTATCTGATACAGCAGGGTTTCGTGTCCTTTTCAAGTGTCAGTTAATATACACTTCAATGTACAGTAGGAAAAAAACAACACTGCAATGTTTTGAGCATGGATGGAACTCCAAGGGAAGGTTAGACTTCCTTGTGTAGCTACCAATGAAATCTCTCTTTTTTTTCCAGCAGGGGATGATCAGTGGAATGAAGGCGATGAGGAACCACTTCAGCTATTGGCAGATAATGTCAAGAATGAAGATTTGAAAGGAAACTTCAAGAATCAAGTGAGACCTAAGAGGCAGAAAGGAAGTCACATGGTTGAGAAGAGGGATAAACCCATTCCTGGCCAAGGGTGGAATTCCCATGAGCTAATCCCCATGGTGGAGGAAGTATATAAGTGCATGGAGGGTGGAATGAACTTCTCAACTCAAACCCAACACGATATCCATTTGCAAATGCACAGAGGAAAGAAGACCCATGAATGTTCAGAGTGTGGAAAGAGCTTCCTTTGCAGAGCAGAGCTCCATAGACATCGAAGAACACATGCAGGAGAGAAACCTTCTAGCTGTTCAGCCTGTGGCAAGAGTTTCTCACAGAAGTCAGACCTCTTTCAACACCAAAGGATTCATTCAAGAGGGAAGACATTGATCTGCTCAGAGAGTGGAAGAATGTTCTCCCATGGAAGAAGGAGTAAGGCACTTTCCCCAAAGCACAGTATAACGAGGGCACATAAGTGCTTTCATTGTGGAAAGTACTTCAAATACAGATCACAGCTCTTCATGCACCAAAAAACACACACAATGAAGAAACCTTTTCCATGCTCAGAGTGTGGAAAGAAATTCAGTCAGAGTGATCATCTTGCAGTCCATCTAAGAACCCACACAGAGGAGAAGCCTTTTGAATGCTCAGAGTGTGGAAAGAGGTTCAGTGGCAGTCTAAAAGAGCATCTAAGAACCCACACAGGGGAGAAGCCTTTTGAATGCTCAGAGTGTGGAAAGAGGTTCAGTTGCAGTAGCAGTGTTCAACGACACCAAAGAACCCACACAGGGGAGAAACCTTTTGAATGCGCAGAGTGTGGAAAGAGATTCAGTGGCAGTGGCTATCTTAAAAAGCATTTGAGATTCCACACAGGAGAGAACTTTTTTCAATGCTCAGTGTGTGGAAAGAGATTCAGTGGCAGTGGCAATCTTAATGTGCATCTGAGATCCCACACAGGGGAGAAACCTTTTGAATGCTCAGAGTGTGGAAAGAGATTCAGTTGCAGTGGCAATCTTCAACGTCACCAAAGAACCCATACAGGGGAAAAGCCTTTTGAATGCTCAGTGTGTGGAAAAAGATTCAGTCAGAGTGGCGATCTTCAAAGGCATCAAAGAACCCACACAGGGGAGAAACCTTTTGAATGCGCAGAGTGTGGAAAGAGATTCAGTGGCAGTGGCTATCTTAAAAAGCATTTGAGATTCCACACAGGAGAGAACTTTTTTCAATGCTCAGTGTGTGGAAAGAGATTCAGTGGCAGTGGCAATCTTAATCTGCATCTGAGATCCCACACAGGGGAGAAACCTTTTGAATGCTCAGAGTGTGGAAAGAGATTCAGTTGCAGTGGCAATCTTCAACGTCACCAAAGAACCCATACAGGGGAGAAGCCTTTTGAATGCTCAGTGTGTGGAAAGAGATTCAGTCAGAGTGGCGATCTTCAAAGGCATCAAAGAACCCACACAGGGGAGAAACCTTTTGAATGCTCAGAGTGTGGAAAGAGATTCAGTCAGAATGGCGATCTTCAAAGGCATCAAAGAGCCCACACAGGGGAGAAACCTTTTAAATGCTCAGAGTGTGGAAAGAGATTCAGTCAGAGTGGCGATCTTCAAAGGCATCAAATAACCCACACAGGAGAGAAGCCTTTTGAATGCTCAGACTGTGGAAAGAGATTCAGTCTGAGTGGCTCTCTTGAACAGCATCTAAGAACCCACACAGGGGAGAAGCCTTTTGAATGCTCAGAGTGTGGAAAGGGATTCAGTCGCAGTGGCTTTCTTCAAATGCATGTAAGAACCCACACAGGGGAGAAACCTTTTGAATGCTCAGAGTGTGGAAAGAGATTCAGTCACAGTGGCTCTCTTCAACAGCACCTAAGAACCCACACAGGGGAGAAGCCTTTTGAATGCTCAGACTGTGGAAAGAGATTCAGTGACAGTGGCAATCTTAAACAGCATTTACGGGCCCACACTGGGGAGAAATCTTTTGAATGCTTAGAATGTGGAAAGAGATTCGGTCAGAGTAGCTGTCTTTTAGTCCATCTAAGAACCCACACAGGGGAGAAGCCTTTTGAATGCTCAGAGTGTGGAAAGAGATTCAGTTGCAGTAGCAGTCTTCAACGGCACAAAAGAACCCACACAGGGGAGAAGCCTTTTGAATGCTCAGAGTGTGGAAAGAGATTCAGTGACAATGGCAATCTTCAAGAGCATTTAGGAACCCACACAAGGAGAAACCTTGTAACTGCTTAGCCTGGGAAAATAACTTTTCTCTTATTTCAAATCTCAAAGACAACCTCAGACCAGAGAAAGGGCTGAAACCATTTAAAGTATTGTAAAGAACTTGCATCTGCACAGAAACCTTACCGTATGAAGGAAGAAATGCTATAAATACTGGGACTGTGGAAAGAGCCACGAAGGAAGACTCAAATCTTAGAACTTTCCCAAAGGCGAAAAAGAACATGCCATGAAAAAGGTGGTGGGAGTGGGGAGTGCTGTCCTTTCAGAAGCGTTCCAGACATTTTAAAGAACAGCCTTCAGCGAATGAAACGTGCAAAAAAGAGCTGAAAAGAGTTTTCATAAAAATGAGGATTAAACCTCTCCAGGGGGCTTTAAAACTCCTTTAAAGCACCTCTCCAGGGTGCTTTAAAACTCCTTTAAAGCAATTTCAAGCAGTGACTGACATCTTGGGGCACTAAAATCTTCATGTATAGATTTCAGTTCCCCAAGAGGTCAGTCACTGCTTGAAATGGCTTTAAAGGAGTTTTAGAGAAATCAGAAAGGATGGCTATCAAAGAGCTTAAAAGATGTGGACAGAGACAAAGTAGGAAACCATTAAGATATTGGTGCCTGTCTTTTTCACATTACAGGGATACTTTTAGATCTAGGCAGTAGTTTGTTCAGTAGTTCTGTATATATATATGTATAAACAGTCACTGTTTATACAACTAATTTTTTCCCTTTTTCTTTAATGGATGTGTGTGCATCTCTACAAGCACTTGGATCGAGTTTCCCAAAGTACCGGCAAAAGCAGCAGTTGCTGAGTTGGGCATTTTTCCAACCAGTTCGATTCCCAAGGATTCCCTGTTTCCATGGAGGTTTGGGAGGGGTGAGTGATTTGTAATCTGGAGAAGAGTTCCTTAAAGGCCAGCAGTAGAGCCTCTGGAGACCAGGCTACCACCAGACAGATGCACCTCTCAGTCTTGGCCTGGTGGCAGGAGCAGAAAGTCAGCCCCACAGCTCCAGGGGAATATGGAATCAAGCTGAAGAACTGGACTCCTCAGTGAGATCTAGAAATTTAAGTACTGGGACGGTTAAATAAATTGCATGGACCCGTGGTGCGGAACAAGTGGCTGCACAGCCTGTTTTCAAACATTTCCAAACTCCATAACAGTCATATCCCTATAGTGTTGTTAATATTGATAGTCAACTACTAACGTTAAGTCATCTTAATATTTCCTTGAGTGATGATTTTTAAAACCTTAGTGTAGTGGGCAGGCGCAGAATGCCAGTTGTGGGTGGGTGGGAGGACTGAGGTAAGAAACATGGCCTCAAAGTAGGCAGGCCTGCAAGTGTGTTTTCTTGCACTGCAGACTAGACTCTAGGATAGTTCGGTGGATAGAGAACTGGTTGGAGAATCTAACCCAAACAGTAGTTGTCAATGGCTTTTTATCTGAAGGGAAGTGTCCTGTGGGGTGCCTAGCGAGAGCTGCAGCTCCGCCAGTGGTGCCGTTACAGCACTGGACTGCTATAGCGTTGTGGCTCTATAGCGCAAATCTTAGAACCAAAGGCAAAGAAGAACATGCCATGAAAAAAGGCTGCGGGGAGTACTGTCCTTTCGGAAGCGCTCCAGACATTTTAAACAGCAGACTTCAGCGATTCAGAAGCTCTAAGAAGAACTCAAAAGGGCAGTTTTCATAAAAACAAGGGTTAAACTTCTCCAAGGTGCTCGGAGTTACTTACAAGCAGAGACGATTGGAGTAAATCTACTTTATTTCTACTTAAAGTATAGACTTCAATGCCCCAATGCTTGAAATGGCTTTAAAGAGGTCTTAGCGAAATCACTTAGGATAGGCCAATCAGCAGCTATTAGAGAGGATGGCTATCAAAGATCTTAAAAGATGTGACCAAAGTCTAAGCAGGAAACCAATAAGATGTTTCTGCCTGTCTTTTTCACGTTATAGGAATACGTTTAGATCTTGACAAAGAGGATGCCCTTTACCCCCTGATTTTCTTCCCCTTGCTCAGTAGTTTTGTACTTATTATTTTTAGGCTATCCACTGCATGCTTTTCCTTTTGTAACAAGTGACTGTTTATATAACTAATTTTACCTCTCTGATATGGGTGTGAGTGTGTTTGTTTGGGTCTCTACAAGAACTTCGATCAAGCTTACCAAACTACCAGCGAAAACAGCAGGAGTTGCCAAGTTGGGCATCTTTCTAACCAGTTTGATTCCCAAAAATTCCCTG
This sequence comes from Euleptes europaea, assembly GCF_029931775.1. Taxonomy (NCBI): domain Eukaryota; kingdom Metazoa; phylum Chordata; class Lepidosauria; order Squamata; family Sphaerodactylidae; genus Euleptes; species Euleptes europaea. The sequence continues at coordinate 5,468,175 of NC_079316.1, forward strand.
TTCCATGACGGTTTGGGAGGGGTGAGTTATTTGTAATTTGAAAAAGCTTTTGTAAAGACCTGCAGACTGAGGCAAGAAACATGCCCCCAAAGTAGGCAGGGCCTGCCAAAGGGTGCTCTTTCTTTTCCACATCGCAGTAAAATGGGAATGGGGGGCACAGAACATTGAAGATTTGGTGATGAGGTCATGTGGATGCTCTTTGTGGAAGGAGACCAAAGCATCCAGATTCGAATCCAGTAGCCCCTTTGAGACCAATCAGAAACCTCACCTCGAATCTAGTTGTTCTTCTGAAAACCAACATAACTATCCTCTGAAACGTCCCAAGAGCAGTTTGCTCTGTGGAAATTCACTTTCCTGCTGATGGTTTTGGAAAAACAATCCTGCAGTGCCTTCCACTGGCAGATAATGTTTGTCCAGACAACTTTATTGTTAATTTTACTGTTTTACATTTGCCACTGCTGAAGAATCAAAAGAAGCTTTTTGAGCCTGAAATAGCTTGGGAAAAACAGCTTTGAAAAGTGTAGAATTGAATAGGAACAACCAAGAAGCACCCTGTCCTACTCCAGGGGTGTCAAACATAAGGCCCGGGGGCTGGATACGGCCCCTTGCATGCTCTTATCCGGCCCACCAGCCAGCCGAGGCAGCCACCCCTCCCTACTCTTGATATGGCCTGGCGTGGCATGGCCCGGCCCAACCAAGTAATATTAATGTCACATCCGGCCCTCGTAACAATTGAGTTCGATACCCCTGTCGATACCCAGAGCACTGTTTGGATTGTTTGGGCAAATGTGTTCTTGCCATAAAAGCTGAAGACTAATCAGAGCAATTGGCTGGCAATCGAACCCAGTGGTATGGATGTGGTCCTGGGAGGAATAGCCTGCCAACAGAGTGCCAAGAGACTCGGGTTTCCAGAGAAGAGTCTCACAATTTGTCTACAAATCGAGTGTCATTGGGACCCTGCTACTGAGAATTGATCCACAGGGAATACAGTGAGCAGGCAGATTCCCAACCCTTTGCCATGCTGCCAAGTCCGGAGAAAAGGGTTCAGTTTCATCCTGACCCTGTACAGCTGGCTTCTGCAACCAATCTGCACAAGACTGACCCGTGCAGAGTTTTTATTGTGGAAATGGTAGAAACCAAGTCAGTTGGGCTGGCAAGGAAGAGGGAAGCCCAGAGTTAAATTTAGGGGATTAATCATTTCCCTTTACAGGTCAGACTGAGGAGAGAAAAGGCTTTCAGCAGCATTCATCGAGAACATAAAGAGAAGAAACAACCCTGCATTTCGACTTTTATGTTGTTGACTTTCTTGCCTTTTTAATTGGAATTGGTGTTGTTTACCGATGGACAGAGAGCCCTTCCTGAAGGGCACTGAAGATTTGGTATAGCGAGGCTTCCGGTGCTGACGCTGGGCTGATTGCTACGTCCTCCCAGGGGCTCCTGGGGAGAATCCAAGTTTGCGTGTAATTTGGGGTGTTTTACCGCACCCCAATCCAGCCCTTGCAAGTGGGCTGAAAAGCAGGAATTCCCTGCAGCCATATATGCGGTTTGATCTCCTGAATACTCCGAGGAAGCTTTATTAAGTCCCCCGGAGTTTCAGACGTTTGATCCTGTGGGCACGAAGGGATTGAAATCGCCAGCGCGCAACTTCGGCTTTAGAATCTACCCTCCAGCACCTTATAAACATCATAAGGACTACATCAAGATTAAAACCTCACCTCCAGACGCCCAAGTGAGTAGATAACAATCCTTCGCTTTTCACTGGCGTTATCGAATAACAGGGGGTTGAAGAAAACATTCCTGATAACCGTTTCTCTCCCTTAATTGAACTGGATGATTTTGCTGCATGAGATCCATCAGACAAAGCAGCAGGAGCCTTATCAAACTGATCAACTTAAACTAAAACAACGAGCTTGAATGATTGACGTAAGATCTTCCAATCCGACGTGTTCTTAAAGGAAGGGGAGGGAGGAACCTTTGAGAATTTGCTTGGGGTAAAAAGGTCCTCCAGCCACGTTTTACAACAAAGAGGATTCCTTGACCGGAAGACTCTGTGCTTCCTTCAATATCCCTCTCTATTGTTCTACAAGCAAATCAACAGGAAGAAGGTCGTAGGACCGGAAATTCGTCTTACTCGTGTTACACCAAAACCATTCCTGAAGGTAACAACCATAGAGAAGAGACGATAGAAGGTCCGCGATGAGGCAACTCCTGGAATACTTCCTGGTTCTGCCGATCTAGAGCGTCTGGTAAAACTCGTTGGTATTTTCAACTTTAAAAAGTTATTTTAAGCTTAAATACTCACTTCTTCAACCCGAAAAAGATATTAAGCTGGTCAATGAAATATTCTCTATCAACTACATGTAATGGACTCCTGCTAGATGACCATCAATTTTTTAACTAAGTTACATATGTAAATGTCTGGAACCTCTCCCTGATCTGGCTAAATTCATAGCCCTGCCCTTATGAAATTAAAGGAAACTTTACAGAATTTAACCATGGAAAAAAAAGTACAGGACATGCTTGCTAAACATTCTGAGGCGACAATTAAACAATTAAAACAGATATCAACACAGATGGCTCAACTGATTTCAATGATGATGACTCTTGACCAGTCATCACAGGTATGTAATCAGAAATTGGACCTGGTTACAGAAGATATAAAAGTCATGAAAATTCAAATGATGGCCACAAATACAGACATACAAGTAATGGATTCTTCTGTCCAAAAAGTCATGGAAGAATACAAGGATACAAAGAAGAAGACAGAAGTCCAAGAAGGTAACCAGTTGGTGACAAAGAAATCAGACATACAAGAAATGGACTTTTCATCTAAAAAAGTCTTGGAAGGACGTGTGGATATAAGGAAGAAGAGAGCAGGTCAAGGAACACAGATTGAAGCCATGATGGAAATGAAGCCCAGAAAGAATTATTTTTGGATACATACCCTGTCTGAGGAAATGAGAGAGCATAAAGAAATCCTGTTCCCATACCTGACTGACTTATTTCAGTTGCAGAAGGAAGTATTAGACCATGGTTAAAGGACTGATTTAAATATGATTGCTGGATTGGAAGGCTTTGACAGTGTGGATGGGTGGCATGGCTATTAACGATGTAGTGGAATTAAGATTTAGACATCATTTTGGGATTATGTAAACAAGTCCTCCTTTTATAGACTATCAATTGATATAAAAGTATACTGGAATATGTGATTATTACTTTAAGGAAAATGTTGGAATGTACTAAGGATATTGGTTTTTTCTCCTTTTTTTTATAAGGGGTGGACTTGTGATATGGATCTGGGATATGATTTACACTGAAATAAGATCGATTAAACAGGAAATATCCCTAAAATATTGGAGAGGATGTTGTTTAATATGATTAAATTTATGTTATACTGGCTGCAATTTTATGCAGCCAAATGGAAAGGGACAAAGGTTTCAGAATAAAGGGATTAAATCATTTAAATGTTAGAACTGGTGGAGTTGGAGAAACTAGGGAAAAGGGGAGAATTGAAGGAATCACTGTGATAATGTATAAGATCTGGGAAAAATGGAAGGTTACTTTTTACTCTGATCCAGAATGTAAAATTTTATATAACATGAAACTTTAGAATGAGATTAATACTAGGATCAGAATATGTTAACGAAGGATAATAACACTTTATTAAGAGGTAGATGGAGGTGATGGGGAAGTCAATTTATTTTTTATGTTTAATGGTAATCAAGACAACAATTAATGTAATTGTGATTGTGATATTATTTTTACATTGTTGTTAAAATTATGAAGAATTTATAGTTTTAAAAAACCAATAAAAATTTATATATATATATATATATAAAAAAGATTTGGTATAGCGTGGTTATGTTTATAGTTATTTAGTTATTTAAAGTTGCATAGGTTGTGCTGTTGTATTAAATGTTTACTAAGTTGTATCAAATGTTTTGCTACCTTATCAAGTGGAAGCAGTTTCACATTTGTCCACAAGGGGTGCTGTCATTTTATTGAATTTAGAAAAAGAAGAAAAACCCTTTTATCCTCTGATAGTGATTTGGGTCACCAGGATTGTACTGGGTTACACAAGGGGGGGAAAGAGATGGTGGAAACCAAGGATGACTGCGAAGGGCTCCAGGAGGATCTCCAAAAACTGGGTGAGTGGGTGACAAGGTGTCAAAAGAAGTTCCCTGCTGGTAAGTGAAAGGTGTTGCACATTGGGAGAAAGAATCCCAACTTTTGGTATGGGCTGATGGGGTCTTAAATTGCTGAGACTGAGAGGGGGAAAGATCTTTGGGTCATAGCAGATCGCTCCATGAATGTGTCAACCCAGTGTGCTGCAGGGGTGAAAAAGCCAACTTCTGTGTTAGGATATGTGAGGAAAGAATTGAAAACAAAATGGTAAATATTAGAATGCTCCCGTATAAATCAATGGTGCAGCCTCATTTGGACTTTGCAGAGGTGGAAGGAGAAGGCAACCAAGATGATTCGGGGGTTGGAGCTCCTTCCCTATCAAGAAAGGCTGAAGAGTCTGGGACTTTTCAGTGGGAAAAGAGACAACATTGGGGGTCCTGAGAGAGGTTTATAACATTACGCACCGGGTGGAGAGAGTTGACCACAGGAACTTTTTCTCCCCCTCCCACTATATGAAAACTCAAGGGCAATGAACAAAGCTGACGGGCAGTAGATTCAAGATGGACAAAAGGGAATACTTCTTTATCCAGCGGGTGGTTAAAATGTGGGATTCGCTGTCAGAGGATGTAGTGGTGGCCACAGGCATAAAAAAGGGGTAAAGGTCCCCTGTGCAAGCACCAGGTCATTCCTGACCCATGGGGTGACGTCACATCCCGACGTTTCCTAGGCAGACATCATTTACGGGGTGGCTTGCCAGTGCCTTCCCCAGCCATCTTCCCTTTACCCCCAGCGTATAGACAGTTTAAAAAGGGGATCAGATAGATTAATGGAAGATTATCAGTGGCGATGAAAGGGAACCTCCACATGCAGATGCAGTCACGCTCCAAATCCCAGTGCCAGGAGGCAACGTCAGGGGAAGGCCTCGGCCTCTCTGCCCTGTTGTTAGCCCTCCAGAGGAAGTGGTCGGCCACTGTGTAAGAATGGATGCTGGACTAGATGGACCCTCACTTGTCTAGGGTTGCCAGCTCCGAGTGGGAAATACCTGGAGATTTTGGGAGCGGAGGCTGTGGAGGGCGGGGTGAAGGGGAAGGGACTTCAATGGGGCATGATGCCACAGAGCCCACCCTCCAAGGGGGCCATTCTCTCCAGGTGAACTGATCTCTGCCGCCTGGAGGTCAGTTGTACCCCCTGGAGGCTGGCAACCCGGCACTGGTCGGATCAAGCGGGGCTCTTTTCTCACGGTCTTATGTTCTTCAATCTCCAGGGATTTCCCCAGCCAGAGGGGGCGACTCTATCCGATTGGGCAGAATCACATCAGTCTCCAGGAAGCCATCTAGTTAGCATTTTGATCGGAGAAACAGGGAACAGGTTACAGGAACACCGATTTCCAATGCAGCCCTAAAGGCGCTTTCCTGGGAGTAATAAGCCCCGTTGAATAGGCCTGAGGAGGGTTCCGGTGAGACCTGCCTCGCACTGCTTAGAGTGATCTTGCTTGGCTTTGCCTTAATTTTCCTTTTTTCCAGCTCAGCTGTGCTGATGTCTGAACAGCCTGGGGATCCCCCAGAAGTGCAACCCTGTGCGGAGTTACTCCCGAGCAATCCCACTGAGCTGCACGGGGCGTCGCTGACGGCAGCCTGGCTGGAATCCTCTCCCAGCACCCGGCTCTGGCCGCCCACCCTCATTGCAAAGAGCAGGGAGCCCCTTTCCCCCTTCCTCTGCAGCACCGAAGTGGTTAAACCGACGGAGCTGTTTGATAGAGAGGGCGAGCAAGGGGGGGGGGCAAAGAGGAAAGGCTCCTTTTCCGGGGGGGGGGAGCTGGGGTTTGCTACCCAATTGCAAAGGAGACCTCGAGGGGCTTCAGAGATGCATCAGCAGTCGAAAACCTTGCAACCGGATCCTGGGACGGTCTACTCACAAGTAAGTCATTTGATGGAGAGGATAACCTTTCCCATGTTGGAAGAGAGAATTGCTGCTCTCACGAGTCTTCTCGAGGGGGGATTCGGTTTAAATCGTTTTCAAATGTAGTCCCTCTGCTACTAAAAAAATCCCACCCTACAGGAAAATGGAGCCCTGACCTGGATGGCCCCGGATGGCCCAGGATCTCATCAGATCTCGGAAGCTCAGCAGGGTCGGTCCTGGTTAGTATTGGGATGGGAGACCCCCCAGGAAGCCCAGGGTCTCTATGCAGACCACCTCTGCCATTTCTTGCCTTGAAAACCCTAGCACAATGTCAATTAAATTCCCTCTTTTAGAATGGCTGCATACGAACACAGAAGCAAACTCTTTCATGATGACCGGATGCTGAGACTTGCGTATCCCAACACCCCTTCTCAAGTATCAGCCGTCAAAGTCACACAGGTTTCGTCTCTTGGTATGTTTTCGAACTTTCCTCTGGTCAATGCCTTGGTAAGTATGTCAGCAACCATCTCTTCAGAAGGAGTGTAGTCAATATTAATTAGTACTTCTCAAGATCACAAATCACAAAATCACTCAAGGTTGGAAAGAGACCACAAGGGCCATCCAGTCCAACCCCCTGCCATGCAGGTTTCCACCATACAAAATCACACAAGGTTGATTGTGTGATCGCTGCATCTGTCTCACAGAAGAACATCTGATAGCAATGTGTTTACTTCCTCCTTTGATGTCTTCATTCTTTGATAAAGCAATGCAGGCCTGGTTGTCTTCAAATAGAGTTATAGGTTTAGGTTCATCTATGCCACAGCCCTTTAGTAAATATACTATCCATTCCAGTTCACTGCATGTACCGTATTTGAAGCAGATATAAACTCAGCCTCGGTTGTTGACTTGGCAACTATTGATTGCTTTTTAACTTGTCCAGCTTATTAGAATGTCTCCATAATAATGTTATTATTTACTCTGCTAAATGTCATGTATAATAACTGACAAGAGGTCATGGGTACCATATGCTGCAGCTGTGTACATGTTAGCTTAGAGAGAAAGTGAGGCATTTTTTTGATTTATCAAGCAAGGAAGACTTCTTTTCTTTGCCAGAGCTGCTGTGAGCCAGATCCTGGGACGGTCTACTCACAACTAAGTCAGTGCAGTGGAGTGGGATAAGCTTTCCCGTCTTGGAAGAAGAAATGCTGCTCTTACAAGTGTTCTCGACAGGCGATTCGTTTTAAATCGTTTTAAAATGTAGCCCCTCTACTACTAAAAAAAATCCACCCCTACAGAAAATGGAGCCCTCCACAGGAATCCTGCTGGGTGACCTGTCTCAGTCCCACCAACTGCACTAGGTGCCTGTTGTGGGGGAGAGGAAGGGATAGCAATTGTAAGTCCCTTTGGGTCTCCTTAAGGTAGGGAAAAGTGGGGTATAAAATCCTTCTCTTCTCTATCCATTCTGTAGAGGTCCCACAGGGCGTAATCCTATTCCTTGTGCATGTCAATTTTTATGTAAAGCATTGAGGCCGAATCATTCGTAGTTTAGGGTTGGCTCTCAGCAATACGTTGAGGAGACTCAGCTCTATACATCCTTCTCCAACTCTCCTTGTGATGCAGTAGAGAGCCTAAATTGCTTCCTGGTACCTGTGGTTCAGTAGCCAAGTGTGAACAAACTGAATCTAAGTCATAAGAACATAAAAAAAAGCCCTGCTGGATCAGACCAAGGCCCATCAAGTCCAGCAGTCTGTTCCACACGGTGGCCAACCAGGTGCCTCTAGGAAGCCCCCAAACAAGACAACAGCAGCAGCCCCATCCTGCCTGTGTTCCACAGCACCTAAGATAAGTGACAGTGATTCTCCTTCTGATCCACCAAGGCAATCCTTAGGTGCCTTTTGATAGGGAGGGTTGATGATATAGGTGTGCTTTCTTTTGGTCTCTTTCTCCCCTTTTGATATTTTTTTCTCTCCTTCTTCTTAGCCACAAGAGTAAAAGCATCTTTCCACAGTCAGAGGCTACCCAAGAGAAAAGGAAGGAGATGGAACCGCAGGACACAGAAGGACTTGGAATTGGCAAGAGATCAAGGGAATGTCCCCATCCCATCCAAGTGGAGATTGGTGTTGAATTCTGGGAAAGAGCTGTGCCAGAGAACCTGGCTCAGGAAACGAGGATAGCAGATAGCCAATTTTTCCGGCAGTTATTTTACCATGAGGCCGATGGGCCCCGAGCGGTTTGCAGCCAGCTTCATGGACTTTGCAAGCAGTGGCTGAAGCCGGAGAGGCACTCCAAGAAGCAGATGCTGGACCTGGTGATCCTGGAACAGTTCCTGACCATCCTGCCCCAGGGAATGCAGTGCTGGGTCAGAGGATGCAGGCCGGAGACCAGTTCCCAGGCGGTGGCCCTGGCTGAAGGTTTCCTCCTGAGTCAGGCAGAGGAGAAGAGGCAGGCAGAGCAGGTGGGGGGGTTTCCTTCACACCCTTCAAGTAATGACTTTATCATAGGGCTTCTCTGCTAGATATTGATACTTCTTGAGAATTGACTCGCTGGGAAAACAACCCACCCTGATTCTGGCCCCTGTGCTTGAAGCAGCTCTGTTGTTTGATTCAAGGGGGAAGATTCTTACCTTACATGTCTTCTTTGTTGTTCTTTCACATGTGGGGACCATCCATGAAGATGGAAGCAAAATTTTCTGAGGAAGAAGGAAGTCTGTTTGAGGAAGGGCAGCAGGATGAGGCCCAGAAGTGTCCCCAAGATGCCCTCTCGCATGGTAAGGGCTGATGGGATTGGGGCACATAGTGACGTTGTGGGGTAGAAAAAGGAAATGGGTCTGCACACAACACAGAGTGAGCTTGTGGGGCTCGGTGCCACAGGATGTAGTGATGGTCACTCACTTGAAGGGGTATTAGACAGATTAATGGAGGACAATTGCATTTTTATTCACATAAATTAAAATATTCATCTCCTTCCTTCAGTTAGAGGGACTCCAGGCGTCTCAAAAAAGGGAAAGTTAGACAAATCTGGGTAGCCATGGTGAATAAATGGAACCTATATCATACCTCTGAAAACCCGTTGCTAGGGGCCAATAATTTGGCATCTGTGCCCCCCACTTAGAGGCCTTCCAGGGACATTTGGTGGGCCAGTGTGGGAAACTGTATGCTGGACTGGGGATGCCAAGATGTGGACTGGCACCCCTGTGAGCTTTGCGGGTAGATCTTGGGGTGGACATGATGTCACATTGATGTCAGGTGTAGCCGAAAACGGGGATGCAAATACTCTGGGAACCCATTGATTTTAGAGTTTTCAGATGGGCTAAAGTCACGTCTCAGTTTTTGGACAGACTTGACGGAGATGTGACGTGCAACGTCATTTCCATCCCCTTATTTTCTCCCAGCAGCCCAGACTCATCAAAAGAATGACTTGTCTGGGCCTTTGGTCTGATCCAGCAGGATTGCTGCCATGTTTTTGATCTTCAGTGTTCACAGAGCAAACCTCAAGTCTCACAGAGGTCTGAAAAGTATCAGCAGCATTTAAGAGCAGCCCAAGGCTCATGGGACTCTGGTGCTTCTCTTCCGCCTCTCCCACCATTTACTAAAAAATCATTGGGAATGTTCTTGAGTGTACATAATACATTCCCTGACCTGGATAGCCCCAGGCTAGCCTGATCTCATCAGACCCTAGAAGCTAAGCAGGGTCAGCCCTGGTTCATATTTGGAAGGGCAACCTCCAAGGAACTTCAGGGGTGTGACACAGAGTCAGGCAATGGCAAACCACCTCCAAATGTCTCTTGCCTTGAAACCCTACAGGGTTGCCATAAGTCAACTGTGACTGGATGGCACAAAAACCAAGTAATACAATCACCCTGGAAATGGGTGTGTGCGAAGCAGGATTCAAAGAAGTAAATGAAATAGAAACTCTAGGCTAACACTCTTCCTTCCTCCGTTGTCTCCCTCAGGCTGTGGAGAGATGCTATTAAGCCTTGGTCTTTGCGAAGGTGTGGAAGTGGCTGCTTCACCTCTGGTCCAGGTAGGGGAGATGAGCAGGAAAGGCCTGAGTCCCCTTTCCTTTCTCGGTGTGAGGGGGTTGCCCTGCAGTCACTGCTCGGGTGACCAAGTGAGAGAGGCCCTGAACGCCACACCCTTTATTCATGCCAACCTCTCCATCCTGCACCCTCCCAGAATGCCCCCTTCCAGAGCGCCGTCTCTGCCTGGCGTGATTTCTGACGAGGGAATCTGCTTTTTCTTTCAGTCTCCAGTCTCTTTTGAGGAGGTGGCTGTGCATTTCACCGAGGCAGAGTGGGCCCTGCTGGATCTGGGCCAAAGAGCTCTTTACAAGGAAGTCATGCTGGAGAACTGTGGGAGCGTGGCCTCTCTGGGTAAGGTTCTTTCAGAGGTGCCACACGTGCAAAGGGCTGCCATTGGGTTGAAGCATGGATCAAAGTCATGAACAGCAAGATATCATTTTGGGGCTTGCTCAGCCTCTTGTTTCCCACTGGGAGCCTTGAGGTGGTGGCGTGGCAGCGAAAATGACATTCAGCATGTGTGGGTAGAGTGACCCAAGCCACTTAGCTGGCCAAAGGGCAACAGAGGCCAGTGTTGTGGCCATCACCCAAGCTGGAGAGGGTGACCTGGCCTGAGGTCAAGGCGGGACTGAGAGGCCCTCAGGAAGGCTCTGGAAGGGGCCATCTCCCAATCGCTTAGTTGCCAACCATTACTACACACTTGTCCCCTAGATTGGATTACAGTCATCCCTTACAACTGTGATCTGGAATGGATCCATCCCCCTTACACTGGATTGTGGGCTTTAATCTTGACCAGGTTTTACATTTTTCCAGGAAAAAAATTCCCCATCTTTGGATTTCTTTCCTTCCCCATATAAGAACGATCATTTTGTCTCTCTCTCTCTCTCTGTGTGTGGCAAAGGAGCCAAGATTGTCAGAAAGACTACAGTGGAAACAGCCAAAGGCCTTGCATCAAAAGAAAGGCTAGAGAGTTTCTCCAGGGGATCTCAAGAGAGTACTTCCTTCCCAGATGAGCTGGCTGCAAGTGAGTATCCTTCATGTTTATGTCCAGGGAATAAGCAAGGAATCGCCCTGGAGGATTTCTGCTTCACTTCTTAGCAACTCATAGTTTGGTAGAATCATAAAGCCTTCTAGGGCCTGAAATCTGGGAGGCTCAGGAGCTCTTTCCGAGGCTGAGCTCAGCTGTGGCCCTTGAGGGGCTGCTGTACCCTTAAATATTGGATATTCCAGGAAAAGTTGTGTGGGGGGATTATTTAAGAACAGCCAAGCTGAAGGAGTCCAAAGGGCCTTTCCTACACCTAGATACCTTTGGGCCTTACCTGTCCATTCAACAACTGGCACTTCTTCAAAAAATCATGGGGGTCCCACTTGAACTATGGGGTTCACTTGGTTAAGTCCTGGGTTCTCTCTCTCCCCCTCCCCGCCAGCAAAGGCTGAAAACCAGCTCTTCATGGCTTTCATCACAACTAGACGGAAACTCTTTGTGCACTTGCAGGATTGGGTACATGGTCACTTCTTGTGAACAGCCAGTGTGGTGCAGTGGTTAGGAGCGGTGGACTCTAATCTGGAGAACCATATTTCCCAGTCCTCCACCTGAAGCCTACTGGGTGACCTTGGGCCAGTCACAGCTCCCTCATAACTCTCTCAGCCCCACCCACCTGCCTCACAAGGTGCCTGTTGTGGGGAGGGGAAAGGAATGTGATTTTTACACCACTCTGAGACTCTTGAGGGTAGAGAAAAGCAGGGTATAAAAACTTATGTTCTTGTTTGCTATTTATTTTTTAATTGCATTTATATCCCGCCCTTTCCCGGCAAGCCGAGCTCAGAGTGGGTTACAGCAGTCAATTCAATTTATTAAAACGGTCAACGACCAGACAGAATATATACAAATACAGAGACATTTAAGTTTAAAAAGAATATATAAAATCCACAACAAGTATCCTGGGCATTTATAACCGTCATTCTATAGGACAGTTAGAATCCATACATAGTGTTTGTACATCAAAAGGTCTCAATGGCTATCAGTCGATGGGGGACATAGATCGTTTGTGATTGCCTTACGTTTGGTAAATGCAATAAACAAAATTTTTGCTACAGAACTTGAGACCTCCACATTTTTGTCCTCTAAGAGATGTCTTAATAAAAAAACCCTCAGATTGATGTATGGAGCTTCCGGTTAAGTTAAATCGCTGTAAAAAAGGTTCAATTAACCACTTTCTCTCAGAGGCATACCAAACACAATGAAATAATACATGAGAAACTGTCTCTATGGAGTCACTTGAGCAGGGACAGAGTCTCATGGAGCGGGGAGTATGATGGAATCTACCATATAGTAGCGAGGAGGGAAAGGCATCAAATCTTGCCCTTGAGAGGGCCCATTTATGGTTTGGGTTGGAAATATTGACCAGATATGAAGCTGGAGCCAATCCTGAGCTAGGTTTCAGTTGGTTGTAGAGAGGGGGTAAGGTGGCATGCTCTGTTTGTAACTCGATATCGATAAGGTGTTGATGGACCACACTTTTTGCTTTTTTTAATCCTTCTTCTAAAAGTTGTTCTGGATCCAACCCTATAGTTCTTAATCTTTCTGTGGCTCTTTGGACCCATTGGGAGAAAGGATTGGCAGCAAGGAGGCCATAAATTAAGCCAGAGGGATGAAGATGTATTTTCAACCAGTAAAAAAGTGTGTGTCGCCACATTTCCATTTTTATCGTACCAAGTCTCGCCTCCTGTCTTAATATCGCATTTGGTGTGCCTCTTGGGGTGTTGAATAGTGACCTTAAAAATTTCGATTGCACTAATTCTAGGGGTTTGGGATTATCAGCCTGGATGGTTTGCATCCCATACCTCATCATAGCAAGCACTTTGGTTGAGTAAAGTTTTAGTGCAGCAGGAACAAAGTGAGCTCCATCTCTCCTGAAGAAGTTTAAGATAGCAGTGGCGTTTCTGCAGAGCAAGCCAGTGACTTAATGTGAGCAGATGGATTCCCATTAAAGGAGAATATTAGCCCCAGATACTTAAAAGTTTTTTACTTGCTCAATGCTATTTCCGTTTATTTGCCAGTTTAATTTTTTAAACCTCCTATGAAAACGCATTATTTTAGTTTTCGTAAAATTAATGGAGAGTATTTCTTCTTGGCATTTGTTAGAAAAAGATTGGAGTGCTCTATTTAAACCCACTTTAGTTAAAGATAACAGGACAGCGTCGTCTGCATACATAAGAATTGGCAGTTTTTTCTCTATCGTAAGCTTAGAGGCATATACATCTATGTTATGGAGACTAGTTATTAGATCATTTACATAAACATTGAAGAGAAAGGGGGCAAGCGGGGTATAAAAACTTATGTTCTTGTTTGCTATTTATTTTTAATTGCATTTATATCCCGCCCTTTCCCGGAAAGCCGAGCTCAGAGCGGGTTAAAGCAGAATCCTCAATAGCATAGGTAAAAAAGGTAAAGGTCCCCTGTGCAAGCATCGGGTCATTCCTGACCCATGGGGTGATGTCACATCCTGACGTTTCCTAGGCAGACTATGTTTATGGGGTGGTTTGCCAGTGCCTTCCCCAGTCATCTTCCCTTTACCCCCAGCAAGCTGGGTACCCATTTTACTGACCTCAGAAGGATGGAAGGCTGAGTCAACCTTGAGGCGGCTACCTGAAACCAACTTCCATCGGGATCAAACTCAGGTCGGGAGCAGAGCTTGGACTGCAGTACTGCAGCTTACCACTCTGCGCCACGGGGCTCCTGTGCCATAATTATCAATTTAATCCTCAATAGCAGAGAATCAGAAGAGTTGCACGACAAATCAAATGTGACCAGTGGGAGAAAGATTCTTTTCCATTTTTTTCTTTAAAGTACCTATGGGGGAGTATGGGGACGGGAGGGGTAGGAAGAATATAAAAACTGCTCACCTGGGGAGCCTGGCCGGGGAGAAGCTGTGACCAGCAGCTCAGTTGGGAGAGGAAGAAGATGATGGAAATGTAGATCCATTAATGAGCAGTGCCTGAAGGGTGGCTTGCCTTTTACGTAGGTGCTGACTGGATTTCTTTCTTTCTTCCAGCATCACATGTAGAGGAGATGCTTGGGGGATTCCAGGGGTTCTCTATGGAAGAAGCCAAGATTGAGGACTCCAAAGGGAACTATGGAGATGGACCACAGACGCAGGAGGGGAGCCAGAGAGACAAGAGGAGGGATAAGCCCATTCAGTCCCAAGGAGGGGGCTTCCAGGAAATCCCTGTCGACAAAGAAAGGTCAACCAAAACAAGAAGGAATGAAGGTCTTTGTGCTAACCAGAAAATCCACTCCAGGGAAAATGAACATGAAAGTGTGGCCCTTGGAAAGGCTTTCAGTAAGAACAGAGGTGTTGTTTTCATGAGGCAAATTCCTTCAGGAGAGTGCGGAAAGACCTTCAGTCGGAAACCAGCTCTTATTTCACATCAAAGAATTCACTCAGGTGAGGAGCTGTATAAATCGTTAGACTGCATACCAAGCCTATCTGATACAGCAGGGTTTCGTGTCCTTTTCAAGTGTCAGTTAATATACACTTCAACGTACAGTAGGAAAAAAACCACTGCAATGTTTTGAGCATGGATGGAACTTCAAGGGAAGGTTAGACTTCCTTGTGTAGGTACTAATGGGATCTCTCTTTTTCTTCCAGCAGGGGATGATCAGTGGAATGAGGGCCATGAGGAACCATGTCAGCTATTGCCAGATAAAGTCAAGAATGAAGATTTGAAAGGAAACTTCAAGAATCAAGTGAGACCTAAGAGGCAGAAAGGAAGTCACATGGTTGAGAAGAGGGATAAACCCATTCCTGGCCAAGGGTGGAATTCCCATGAGCTAATCCTCATGGTGGAGGAAGTATATAAGTGCATGGAGTGTAGAATGAACTTCTCAACTCAAACCCAACACGATATCCATTTGCAAATGCACAGAGGAAAGAAGACCCATGAATGTTCGGAGTGTGGAAAGAGCTTCCTTTGCAGAGCAGAGCTCTATAGACATCGAAGAACACATGCAGGAGGGAAACCTTCTAGCTGTTCAGCCTGTGGCAAGAGTTTCTCACAGAAGTCAGACCTTTTTCAACACCAAAGGATTCATTCAAGAGGGAAGACACTGATCTGCTCAGAGAGTGGAAGAATGTTCTCCTATGGAAGGAGTAGTAAGGCACTTTCCCCAAAACACAGTATGAGGGCACATAAATGTTTTCATTGTGGAAAGTACTTCAAATACAGATCACAGCTCTTCATGCACCAAAGAACACACACAATGGAGAAACCTTTTCCATGCTCAGAGTGTGGAAAGAAATTCAGTCAGAGTGGTCATCTTGCAGTCCATCTAAGATCCCACACAGGGGAGAAGCCTTTTGAATGCTCAGAGTGTGGAAAGAGGTTCACTTGCGGTGGCAGTCTTAAAGATCATCTAAGAACCCACACAGGGGAGAAGCCTTTTGAATGCTCAGAGTGTGGAAAGAGGTTCAGTTGCAGTAGCAGTGTTCAACGACACCAAAGAACCCACACAGGGGAGAAGCCTTTTGAATGCTCAGAGTGTCGAAAGAGATTCAGTCAGAGTTGCTCTCTTCAACAGCATCTAAGAACCCACACAGGGGAGAAGTCTTTTAAATGCCCAGAGTGTGGAAAGAGATTCAGTGGCAGTGGCTATCTTAAAAAGCATTTGAGATTCCACACAGGAGAGAACCTTTTTCAATGCTCAGTGTGTGGAAAGAGATTCAGTGGCAGTGGCAATCTTAATCTGCATCTGAGATCCCACACAGGGGAGAAACCTTTTGAATGCTCAGAGTGTGGAAAGAGATTCAGTCAGAGTGGCAATCTTCAACGTCACCAAAGAACCCACACAGGGGAGAAGCCTTTTGAATGCTCAGAGTGTGGAAAGAGATTCAGTCAGAGTGGCGATCTTCAAAGGCATCAAAGAACCCACACAGGGGAGAAACCTTTTGAATGCTCAGAGTGTGGAAAGAGATTCAGTCAGAGTGGCAATCTTCAATGGCACCAAAGAACCCACACAGGGGAGAAGCCTTTTTAATGCTCAGAGTGTGGAAAGAGATTCAGTTGCAGTGGCAATCTTCAGCGTCACCAAAGAACCCACACGGGGAGAAGCCTTTTGAATGCTCAGAGTGTGGAAAGAGATTCAGTTACAGTGCCAATCTTAAACAGCATTTAAAATCCCACCAGACAGACGCACCTCTCAGTCTTGGCCTGGTGGCAGCAGCAGAAAGGCAGCCCCAGAGCTCCAGAGGAATATGGAATCAAGCTGAAGAAGTGGACTCCTCAGTGAGATCTAGAAGTTTAAGTACTGGGACGGTTAAGTAAATTGCATGTACCCGTGGTGCAGAACAAGTGGCTGCACAGCCTGTTTTCAAACCTTTCCAAACTCCATACCAGTCATATCCCGATAGTGCTGTTAATATTGATAGTCAATTACTAACGTTAAGTCATCTTAATATTTCCTTGAGTGATAATTTTTAAAACCTTAGTGTAGTGGGCAAGGGCAGAATGCCAGTTGTGGGTGGGTGGGAGGACTGAGGTAAGAAACATGGCCTCAAAGTAGCCAGGGCCTGCAAAAGTGCACTGCAGACTAGACTGGGATAGTTTGGTGGATAGAGAACTGGTTGGAGAATCTAACCCAAACAGTAATTGTCAATGGCTTTTCATCTGATTGAAGGGAGGTGTCCTGTGGGGTGCCAAAGGGCTTGTTTCTGGACCTGATGCTTTTCAATATTTTTATAGATGGTCTAGATGAGCGGGTGGAGGGACTAATTAAATTTGCAGATGACACCAAATTGAGAGGAGTAGCGAACACCCCGGAAGGTAACAAAAATGCGAAACATGCATACTGGATTGGGGATACACTTCTGGGTAAATACTGTTATAGCCCTGTACTTATAGGCCATATAGAAGCCTATAAGAACATATGGAGCAGATGAGTTTGTAGAATTTTCCTATTTAAAGTTTATTGTAAAGCCATTTATAGGTTTGATTCCCTTTAAACTGGACAAGCCTAGACATGTCTGGCCAAGTGACTCCTTTTGATTACCGTATATACTCATGTATAAGCCGAGTTTTTCAGCCCAAAAAAAGGGCTGAAAAAGCCGAACTCGGCTTATACACAGGTCAATACGGTAGGAGAGGGGAGGGGGGAGGAGGGAGGAGGGAGGGAGGAACTTACCGCTGCCATCGCCGCCTCGCCCAGGAGCCTTTCTCCTGCCGGCAGGGGCCTGGAGGGGCCGGCAGGAGGTCCCTGCCGGCTGCTCCGCCGCCGCCCAGACGCCTGGGCGCCTTTCTTCTGCCGGCAGGGACCTTCCTGGGCCGGCAGGAGGTCCCTGCTGGCTGCTCCGCCGCCGCCCAGGCGCCCGGGCGCCTTTCTTCTGCCGGCAGGGACCTTCCTGGGCCGGCAGGAGGCCCCTGCCGGCTGCGCCGCCGCCACCCACGCGCCCAAGCGCCTTCCTCCGGCCGGCAGGGGCCTGGAAAGGCCTCCTGCCGGCCCAGGAAGGCCGCGCCGCCGATTCGCCGCGTCTCCCGGTAAGTAGGGGGTTCAGGGGCTCTTCCCCCTCCCCCCCTTGGATGGCACTGGGGGTGGGGTGGGGTGGGGCGGGAGGGCCTGGGAGACGGCGGGAGGGCGACCTGGGGCAGGGGCTCTGCGCTCTAAAATGGCAGCCGGCATTTTAGAGCGCAGCATTGCCGGTAAAGGGAATTTCTTATTGACCCTCGGCTTATACGCGGGTCAATAAGAAATTCCCTTTTCTGGCTTCAAATTTGGGGGGTCGGCTTATACCCGAGTATATACGGTATGCTTTTGGATTATTACGCTTTTGTATTTCTACGCTTTTGTATTTCTCCAAACTGTTACCTAACAATCACTAGTCAGCAACAGCTGTCTGAAACATTACCTAATGGTGTTGTATAATGTTATATTGGGTTTTAAGGTTTAAATATGAAAGAGTTATAGAATGTTGAAAATATATTCATTTTTATCATGTTCTTTATGAGATGAGGATGTTGGTAAAATCAACTATTATAGATGTATAACAAAGGACACAAACTGACTGTTTAGTAATATGTGGTTATGATTAGCAAATGACCTACTGGAAAAGGAACTCCTTATATGGTAATATCCAGGAAAATTGTGGCCAAAAGAACATATGGTTGTGCGCAAACTGATCTTGAAAAGATATAAAAGAAGTAGCTTCTTAGTCTAAAGTTAGAGATTCCAGATCTTCAACCTTTGCGTAGGTTGGATGCTCATAGAGCTCTCCATCCCTTGCGTGGAATGTAAGCTCTCAGACCTTGATTCTTGCGTGGATTGAGGCTCATAGAGCTTTCCAGTCCTGATGGACTGAAAAAGCTAGGATCTGGCAGAGTGGCAGATTCCTGAGTGAGGAGGGCAGTGTAATTGCTGGGGGGAATTGCTGGCTCCACCCTCTGCTGTAAACTCTTGAGGGGTGGGGCTGAGAGCTTTTCATTAGAAGGCGCGTCTCGCCAGGGTCAGAACCTGAGGCACCTGGGCTAGTCTGCAAGAACCATAGTTGCTAAAGAGGTCAGTGCAAGTTTTAGGTTTTCCTTAGCTTCCTAAGATATTCTGTCTAGCTGAGGTTGGTGTGTGTGAGAGTGAGTGAGTGGGTGGGAGTGCTAGAGAGAGGTTACTAAGTGGTTTTCTTTGTGCTTTTGTTTTGTTTAGTGGCTTGCACCTCACAAAGGTAGGTAAAAATGTTTTTGGCCACAGCCTTGCAAGCCTGATAAGGAGGGCTTTAAACTAAATCTTCCGGGGGAGTGAGACGTCAATTTAAAGCCTCAATTGAGGACAATAACTGCAAATATAGATATGAACGATCTGCAGAGGGTAGCACATACGCAAGGAAAGACAGTTCAAAAACTTAATAATGGAAGAGAAACAATCTTAAATAGGCTGCCAAGAAGAAGGACCTGTGGTCTAAGGTGTCTCTACACTAATGCACAGAGCATGGGAAATAAGCAAGATGAACTAGAACTTTTAATAGTACAAAGCAAATATGATATAACAGGCATTACGGAAACCTGGTGGGACGAGTCTCATGATTGGAATGTATTAATTGAAGGGTATAACCTATTCTTGCGTGGATTGAGGCTCTTAGAGCTTTCCAGTCCTGATGGACTGAAAAAGCTAGGATCTTTCCAAGATTAGAAGGCGCATCTCGCCAGGGACAGAACCTGAGGCACCTAGGCTAGAGTCTGCAGGAACCAGAGTTGCTAAAGAGTGGCAGATTCCTGAGTGAGGAGGGCAGTGTAATTGCTGGGGAGAATTGCTGGCTCCACCCTCTGCTGTAAGCTTTTGAGGGGTGGGGCTGAGAGCTCTTCATTAGTAGGCGCGTCTCGCCAGGGACAGAACCTGAGGCACCTGGGCTAGAATCTGCAGAACCAGAGTTGCTAAAGAGGTCAGTGCAATGGAATTAATTGACTGTATTAATTGAAGGGTATAACCTATTTTGGATAAATAGACCAAACCAGAAGAGGGGAGGAGTAGCATTATACGTTAGGGATGATTACATCTGTGAGGACATCCAGGACTTAAACACTGGAACCCAGCTTGAAACCATCTGGGTAAAAATTAAGGGGGAGAAAAATAGTGATGTCAATGTGGGGGGTCTATTTTAGACCCCCAAGCCAGACTGAAGAGTTGGAGGATACTTTCCTGGAACAGATGTCCAAACATTCAAAAAAGAAAGATGTAGTAGTAATGGGAGATTTCAATTATCCTGACATCTGTTGGAATGCTAACTCTGCCAAAACAACTAGGTCCGACAGATTCCTCACTTCCCTTGCAGACAACTTCATAGCCCAAAAAGTGGAAGAAGCGACAAGGGGAACAGCCATTTTGGATCTGATCTTAACCAATAATGATGACTTGGTTTATGGGATAGAAGGAGTGGGATCTTTGGGTGGGAGTGACCATGTTCTCCTGGAGTTTGTTATACAGCAGAAAGGAGAAGCAAGAAATAGTCAAACATGTATTCTAGACTTTAAGAAAGCTGATTTCAATAAATTTAGGAACTACTGGGTGTGATCCCAGGGGTGAGAATATTGAATGAGAAGGGAGTACATGAAGGATGGGAAATTCTTAAAAAAGAGATATTGAAGGCGCAATTTCAATCAATTGCCACAAGGAGAAAAAAATAGAGGTTTGAAGAAACCAGGGTGGATGTCTAAAGAAGTTTTGGTTGAGATCGGATTTAAGAAGGGCATGCACAAGAAGTGGGAAAAGGGAGAAATCAACAAAGAGGAATTCAAACAAGTAGCCGGCACATGTAGGGAGAAAGTCAGGAAGGCAGAATGAGCTCCAGCTAGCCAGGGAAGTTAAAAACAAAAAAGGGGTTGGTTGGTTATGTCCATAACAAAAGGAAGATCAGGGTAACTATCGGGTCATTGCGTGGAGAGGACGGTGAGTTATTAACAGGGGAGGCAGAAAAGGCAGAATTACTTAACTCCTTTTTTGTATCAGTCTTCTCCCAAAAGGGGAATAGCGCTCAACCTGAGAATAATGGAGCAGAGGACGCCATAGGGGAATTACAGCATAGCATAGACACTGAGATAGTACGGGAATACCTGGCTACTCTCAATGAATTGGAGTCTCCGGGGCCGGACGAACTGAATCCAAGGGTGTTAAAAGAACTGGCTGAAGTGATTTCAGAACCACTGGCAATAATCTTTGAGAATTCATGGAGAACAGAAGAAGTTCCAGCAGACTGGAGGAGGGCAAATGTAGTCCCCATCTTTAAAAAGGGGGGGAAAGAAACCCCCAACAATTATCGCCCAGTCAGCCTGACATCAATACCAGGTAAAATACTAAAACAGATAATTAAACAGACAGTCTGTAAGCACTTAGACAGAAATGCCGTGATCACTGACAGTCAACATGGGTTTCTCAAAAACAGGTCATGCCAAACTAATCTCATATTTTTTTGAAAGAGTGACAAGTAGGGTAGATGAAGGGAATGCTGTAGATGTAGTGTACCTTGATTTCAGTAAAGC
The DNA here is from genome assembly GCF_029931775.1 of Euleptes europaea. NCBI lineage: Eukaryota > Metazoa > Chordata > Lepidosauria > Squamata > Sphaerodactylidae > Euleptes > Euleptes europaea. The sequence continues at coordinate 5,489,233 of NC_079316.1, forward strand.
CTTTGATAAAGTCCCCCATGATCTTCTTGAAACAAAGCTAGTAAAATGTGGGCTGGACACTGCTACTGTTAGGTGGATTGGTAATTGGTTGACCAACTGAACCCAAAGGGTGCTCATTAATGGCACAACATCCTGGAGAGGAGTGACCAGTGGGGTGCCACAGGGGTCTGTCCTGGGACCGGTACTATCTAATATTTTTATAAATGACTTGGATGAGGGGATAGAGAGCATGCTAATCAAATTTGCAGATGACACCAAGTTAGGAGGGGTAGTTAATACCCTGAAGGATAGGGTCAGAGTTCAGAATAACCTTGATAGACTGGAGAGCTGGGCCATAAGTAATAAAATGGATTTCAATAGGGAGAAGTGTAAGGTACTTCACCTAGGCCAGGGGTGTCCAAACTTTTTTCAAAGAGAGCCAGATTTGATGAAGTGAACATGCGCAAGGGCCGACCATTTTGCCTAACATTCTTAATTAAATTAATTAAATGCAAATTAACTATTTTTTGCAAAGTTTATTGCAAACGGCATACTTATTATGCCCATAACCACAGACTGCAGCACAAAAACCATGGCTGCATTCCTTCCTTTCCCCAAAACCCCTTTCAGCTCACCGGATGCCCCCCAGCTTCTAAATCTCCAACCTTCCTTCTGTAGGGAGGGAGCAGGAACTCTTCCTCCCCCCTCCCCCACCCTCTCATGTGCCTCTCTGGGACTGTCGACTCTCTCCCTTCAACCATGCCAGGGGTATTCTGTCCTCCCCTCATCTGAGCCAGGAAATAAACTGGTTTTCATTCTCATGGAGTCCAAGATTCAAACACTCTGACATCTCCCGTGCAGGGAGGAATGTGGAGTTTTTCTCCGCATGAGAGCCAGCATGGTGTAATGGTTAAGAGAGGTGGTTTGGAGCGGTGGAGTCTGGGTAAGAAGGAAGTGGCCCCTCTAGGGTTTCAGACTCGCTGGCCTTCATTCCGGGGGGTGGGGCTGAGACAGCCAATCGAGGCGACCCTCCGCCCAAGCATTGCCCCCTCAGTCGGGGATGCAAAGCACAGGCGCAGCCCCCACACACCCCTTTTTCTCTCTGCAAAACAGGCTGGGGGGCCGTATTAAACCGGCCCGGGGGCCACAATTGGCCCCCGGGCCGGACTTTGGACATGACTGACCTAGGCAGAAACAACATAAGGCACAGGTGTAGGATGAGAAAGAGTTGGCTTGACAACAGTACATGTGAAAGAGATCTGGGAGTCTTAGTGGACCACAAACTGAAAATGAGTCAACAGTGTGATATGGCGGCTAAGAAGGCCAATGCAATTCTGGGCTGTATCAATAGGAGTATTGTGTCTAGATCAAGGGAAATAATACACTGTATTCTGCATTGGTCAGACCTCACTTGAAATACTGTGTCCAGTTTTGGGCTCCACAATTTAAGAAGGATGTTGACAAGCTTGAGCGTGTCCAGAGGAGGGCGGCCAGAATGATCAAAGGTCTAGAATCCATGACCTATGAGGAGAGACTTAGGGAGTTGGGTTTGTTTAGTTTGGAGAAGAGAAGGTTGAGGGAGACATGATAGCCATGTTTAAATATTTGAAGGGATGTCATGTTGATGAGGGAACTAGCTTGTTCTCTGTTGCTCCAGAGGCTAGGACACGGAGTAATGGATTTAAACTAATAGAAAAGCCATTCCACCTAAACATTAGGAAGAACTTCCTGACGGTGAGGGCAGTTCGATGGCGGAATGCACTGCCTCGGAGGGTGGTGGAGTCCCCGTCTTTGGAGGTCTTTAAGCAGAGGCTGGATGGCCATCTGTCGGGAGTGCTTTGATTGTGGGATCCTACATGGTGGGGGGAGGGTTGGGGTCACTGGGGATGTGGGGGGGAGGTAGTTGTTAATTTCCTGCATTGGGCAGGGGGTTGGACTAGATGACCCTGGTAGTCCCTTCCAACTCTATGATTCTAAGTCTTTACGTAGAAATGGAGAGACTCATAGACTCGGTCCTTGCATGGACTGGGAATACTCAGAGATTTCTCTAGTCTTTGCATATACTGGAGATTCTCAGAGACTTCAACAACAAATGGAGGGTCTTAGAGGTCTACTCAGTCTTAACATGGACTGGGGACTCTCAGATCTCTCTAATCCTGATGGACGGGAGTTTCACAGATTACATGATTGGGTAAAGTATGCCTGCTTACTCTTATGATATTCTAGATACTTTGAATTTAGAAACTTTTAACTAAATCAGATCTTATTTACTGAACTAACCATTTTACAGATTTCTGTAACTGTTGTATTTCCTGAATGAAATAGTTTTACTATTTTGTATTTCCTGAATGAAATAGTTTTACAACCCTACTGTTTTAGGGTTTGAAACTCGCATATAAGGTAAAATAGAGATTGTTTATGTTGCAAGCAATCTTAAACAAAGTTCAAGACTCATAATGTCTGAACTGTTGTAACATTTGAAGACTTTGTAACCATCTACATGCATACATACTACATTATGTAAAGACTATACATACATATACATATTTTACATATTTTTGAAGTTATTCAATAAAAAGCTTACTCTTGTAAGAAATTAGTTGAGTTTGGCTTATTAGGTTAACTGAAAAAGATCACATACTTCTTCTCAGGAAAGGGTCGATTCTAAGAGCATAGGCACTGAAATGCACTGATCCGCTACAATATTGTGTGTGAACAAAATCTAGGAAGCATGGGTGGATCGTAAGCTGAATATGAGCAATCAGTGTGATGCAGCGGCAACAAAGGCTAATGCGGTCTTGGGGTGTATCATCAGAGGCATCACATCCAAATCGCAAGATACCATAGTCCCACTGACACTGCATTGGTCAGGCCACACCTGGTGTACTGTGTTCAGTTCTGGAGGCAGGAGAGCCAGCGTGGTGTAGTGGTTAAGAGTGGTGGTTTGGAGCGGTGGACTCTTATTTGGTGAACTGGGTTGGTTTCCCCACTCCACAGGAAGCCAGCTGAATGACCTTGGGTTAGTCACAGTTCTCTAAGAGCTCTCTCAGCCTCACCTACCTCACAAGGTGTTTGTTGTGGGGAAGGGAAGGTGATTGTAAGCCAGTTTGAATCATCCTTAAGTGGTAGAGGAAGTTGGCATATAAAAACCAACTCTTCTTCTTCTTCTAGTCAACTGTAAAAAGTACCAAGCAGTCCATACACGCTATCACAAAAACCCTTTAAACAATCTTCTAACAAGGCTCAGTTGTGGTCATATCCTATCAGCCTAGGCCGTAGCTCCATCCCATGCGCTACGAGCGAAGCCAACCAGCGTGCGTTACTTGTTCTACTGCAGCAGATTGGTGCACGTTCTGCCCACCAACAGAGCTGCAGTTGAAGCCACCGTGAAACCCCTTGGGGCTGTCAGGTGGCCCTCCTTCCCCATCCAGACCAGAGCTTCCTTTCCCTTCCAGTGGCAGGTGACGTCTCGCTGCTCACCTGAAAAATTTTGCTTCAATTTCGGAGACACAACAGACACCAGAATCAGCAGTGATGGAGAAAACCATCAAAATTCTTAGCCACCAGCCTCAAACGTTAGAGGCCTGGCATTCCCAACCACCACCACCACCACCTGTACAGTGAATAGCAAGATGATTTCTCAGCTGCTGTGTTGTAGTATTTTGCATACTCTTCCCCCTCAGAGGAAGGCAGTGTGGTGCAGTAGCTACAGAGTTCGCCTTACAATGCCATAAACCAGTTTCAGAATCCTGCTTAGACATGAAACTCAAAGGGCAGCATGAGGGAAGGAACTGTTTTCTTAGCCTACCCTACCCTACCCTGTGTGTTAAGTGCTGTCAAGTCGCTTCCGACTCATGGTGACCCTATGAATGAAAGTCCTCCAAAATGTCCTGTCTTTGGCAGCCTTGCTCAGATCTTGCAAATTGAAGGCTGTGGCTTCCTTTATTGAGTCAATCCATCTCTTGTTGGGTCTTCCTCTTTTCCTGCTGCCCTCAACTTTTCCTAGCATGACTGTCTTTTCCAGTGACTCTTGTCGTCTCATGACATGACCAAAATACGATAGCCTCAGTTTAGTTATTTTAGCTTCTAGTTATTTTAGCTTCTAGGGTCAGTTCAGGCTTGATTTGATCTATAACCCACGGATTTGTTTTTTTAGCAGTCCACGGAATCCGTAACACTCTCCTCCAACGCCACATTTCAAAGGAATCTATTCCTATTTGAAAAGAATCTATCCCTACAAGACTGTTAATTCTGAAATGTCGTCTCAACTTGCTGGGGAACATGGGGAATTCTAACACTGTACCTGTGAGGCTGTCTGTCTGACAGTCATGTCAACTGATGCTGCAGCCACTGGGTGACAAACAAACATATGTAATCGGTTCTTGTAGGTTATCCGGGTTGTGTGACTGTGGTCTTGGTATTTTCTTTCCTGACATTTCACCGCAGCTGTGGCAGGCATCTTCAGAGGAGTAACACTGAAGGACAGTGTCTCTCAGTGTCAAGTGTGTTGGAAGAGTAATATATATAGTCAAAAAGGGGGTTGGGTTTGAGCTGAGCCATTGTCCTGCAAAAATATCAAAGGTAATGTGCTAATCATTGTCCTGTATCAAGATAATATGCGAATTAGGGTGTGGTATATTAAAGTGGAACCATTGTATCCTGAAGTGATATGTTAACATGTGGAATCAAAGCTAATCTGCATGGCTATTGTGGACTGTAGTCTTTGTTAGTCTGGAGTTTTTCAGGACTTTACTCAGGACTTTAACTTTCCTCAACGGGTATTTAAAATGTGGGATGTGCTGTCAGAGGATGTAGTGGTGGCCACAGGCATAGGCAGTTTTAAAAGGGGATCAGAGATTAATGGAAGATAAGTCTATCAGTGGTGATGAAAGGGAACCTCCACGTGCAGATGCAGTCAACCTGTAAATCCCAGTGCCAGGAGGCAAAGACAGGGGAAGGCCTCGGCCTCTATGCCGTGTTGTTAGCCCTCCAGAGGAAGTGGTCGGCTACTGTGTAAAACAGGATGCTGGACTAGTTTGGAACAACAACACGTTATGGATGTGACAGGTTGGCAGAAAGTGAAATACTTGGGAATTTGGATTTCCACGAACAATGCGGATTTGGTTACAAATAACTATGTTAAATTGTGATTAAATTGTGGGAAGAAATAAAGAGAGATATGATGGTTTGGAATACTAAGAACTTATCTTTGCTAGGCTGTATCAACGATACAAATGAATATACTTCCAAGGATACTATTTTTGTTTCAAAATCTACCTATCATATCCCAAGTAAAGTATTATGATACCTGGAGGAAAGATATATTGAACTATATTTTGCAAGGTAAAAAACCGAGAATTGCATATAAATATTTGACAGACCTTAAAGAGAGAGGTGGACTTGCACTTCCTAATTTTAAACTTTATGCTGAAGCAGCGGCTTTGGTATGCCTGAGAGATTGGATGGACTTAAAAAATACAAGATTGCTGGATCTTGAGGGTTATGATAATAGAAGTGGCTGGCACGGTTATTTGTGGTATAATAAAATTAAAACTCACGCACCATTTCAGCAACATATGGTTAAATCCTCCCTTTATAGAATATGGATTAGATACAAACATTTGCTAGAAATAAAAACTCCACTATGGATTTCACCCCAAGAAATGCTAACTTTGCGCCCACTAAGACCTGCTCAATTTGTAACCTATAACAACACCTTTTGAAATGGGATGGTATAAAATGTTCACTTAAAGATTATGAAGAAGTTGAAGACTCATTATCTTGGTTCCAGTATCACCAAGTTAATTCGGTTTATTTGCAAGACTTAAAAAGAGGTTTTTCAAAGACTAAATCAACCTTGCAGAAACTTTTGTTGGATACAAATGATCATCTGATATCTAAGATGTACAAACTTTTGCTTGAACTTAATTGTGAACAAGATCGAATAAAACCCACTATGACTAGTTGGGCACAAATGTTGGGAAATGATATAATGTTGCAAAAATGGGAAAGACTGTGGACAAGAGACTTAAGATTCTTGTCATTGCAATTATTAAGAGAAAATATATACAAAATTATGTACAAGTGGTATCTAACACCAAAGAAACTAGCAATGTCATCTCCCTTAATGTCACCAAATTGTTGGAAATGTAACAAGGAAATTGGTTCTTTTTATCATACTTGGTGGACTTGTGAAAAAGCTAAGAGATTTCGGGAAATGATATATAACGAAATAAGGGTGATTTTACAGAATAAACCTAAAACACCTGAAATGATGCTACTTAGTATGGTGCCGGACTCAATTTTTACTCATAGAACATTTTTGATATATGCCACCACAGCGGCACGATTGATATATGCAGCTAAATGGAAGACTGACAAGATACCAGAAAAAAAAGAATGGATAAGTAAAATGCTAGAAATGATGGAGATGGCTAAACTTACAGCTTTTATAAATGAGACTGATAATGTACACTTTTGGGGGGAACGGGAGGCGTGGAGAATCTATGTGAAGATTATTTCTCGATAGGTCAATTTAAAGGATACTCTTTGGTTTAATCCCTGACTTAATTTTGTTACTATAGTTATCTTAAAATATTGTATGTACTGGATTTGATCACATCAGATAAATACAATTATAATGATGGGGATTATGTGTTAGCAAAAGTGCATACAATTTAAATTGTAGACGGAAGAGAGTGAAGGGGAAGTCGTTTTTGTGTATGTTAGATACTTTTTTTTAACTTCCAATTTTGTTATACATTTATAAGATTTACACAATTGAATAATGATTTGCAAGATGTATTAAATGAGAAAATAATAATAATAAAAAAAACAGGATGCTGGACTAGATGGAGCCTCACTGGCCTATGGTTGCCAGCTCCGGGTCAGGAAATTCCTGGAGATTTTGGGAGTGGAGCCTGTGGAGGGCGGGGCGAGAGGGAAGGGACTTCAATGGGGCATGGATGCCATAGAGCCCACCCTCCAAAGCGGCCAACTGAGCTCTGTTGCCTGGAGGTCAGTTGTACCCCCTGGAGGCTGGCAACCCGGCACTGGTCTGATGCATCGCGGCTCTTCTCACGATCTTCAGTCTCCAGGAATTTCCCCAGCCAGAGATGGAGACCCTTATCGCACAGGGCAGAATCACATCAGTCTCCAGGAAGCGAAATAACCGGGCACTTTGATTTGAGAAACAGGGAAGATGTTGCAGGAACGCAGATTTCCAGTGCAACCCTAAAGCCGCTTTCCTGGGAGTAATAAGCCCCGTTGAATAGGCCTGAGGAGGGATCCGATGAGACCTGCCTTGCATTGCTCAGTGGTTCCCAACCTTTTTTTGACCAGGGACCACTAGGACTTTTTTGTTCGGTGCAGGGACCCCAACGTTCAAAATAAAAATTCCGAGAATTTTAAAATAAACTTTAATCATAACTGTTAGTTAAACATTAAACTTAGAATAATATTTGAATATATTTGAATAATATTTGAATATATATATATATATATATACATATATATATATATATATATATATATATATATATATATATATATATATATATATTAGAGAACTTTTAATTGAAAATATTAATTTATTAAGGGTTTATAACTTTCTTTCGCGGACCTTAATTTAGTTCTCGCGGACCCCTGGGGGTCCATGGACCCCTGGTTGGGAACCAGTGGCTTAGAGTGATCTTGCTCCGCTTTGCGTTAGTTTTTTTTTTTCCCCACTCAGCTGTTGTTTGAACAGCCTGGGGATTCTCCAGAAGTGCAACCTTGTGTGGAATTACTCCCGAGCAATCCCGCTGAGTTGCACGGGGCCTGGCTGAAATCCACTCCCACCACCCGGCTCTGGCCGCCCATCCTCATTGCAAAGAGCAGGGAGCCCCTTTTTTCCCCTTCGTCTGCAGCACCGAAGGGGTTAAACTGACCGAGCTGTTTGCTAGAGCGGCCGAGCAAGGGGGAGGCGGAAGCGGAAAGGCTCCTTTCCCGGGGGGTGGGGAGGGGTTCTGCTGCCGAATTGCAAAGGAGACCTGCAGGGGCTTCAGAGAGGCATCAGCGGGCAGCAGCCTTGCAGCGGGATCCTGGGGCGGTCTGCTCACGAGTAAGTCATTGCAGGGGGCTGGGATAAGCTGTCCCCTCTTGGAAGAGAGAGTTGCTGCTCTCACTAGAGTTCTCATGGGGGGGGGGTTTAGTTTTAAATCGTTTTAAAATGTAGCCCCTCTGCTACAGAAAAAAATCCACTAATGCAGAAAAAAGGGAGCCCTGACCTGGATGGCCCAGGATCTCATCAGATCTCAGAAGCTAAGCAGGGTCGGCCCTGGTTAGGACTGGGATGGGAGACCCCCACCCCACCCCACCCCCAGGAAGCCCCAGGGTCTCTGTGCAGAGGCAGGCGATGGCAGACCACCTCCACTAGTCTCTTGCCTTGAAAACCCTACTTGGGTCACCATAAGTTGGCTCCACACAAATGTTGGAGCCAATTATTGCCCTGTCTTTGAGCTGCGCTTCCTAGGCAAGCTGATAGAGAGAGGAGTAGCCGGCCAACTCCAGGTCTTCTTAGAGAACTCCTCTGCTCTAGACCTTTCTCAGTCTGTTTTCAGACCAGGCTACGAGAGAGAGACTATAATGAGTGTGGGACCTGCCATAGCATGGTGTGGTGGTTAAGAGTGGTGGGACCTCTCCTGGAGAACCGGGGTTGGTTCCTCCACAGGAATCCTGCTGGGTGACCTCTCTCAGCCCCACCAACTGCACTAGGTGCCTGTTGTGGGGGAGAGGAAGGGATAGCAATTGTAAGTCTCTGTGGGTCTCAAGGTAGGGAAAAGCAGGGTATAAAATCCTTCTCTTCTTCTATCCATTCTGTAGAGGTCCCACAGGGCGTAATCCTATTCCCTGTGCATGTCAATTTTTATGTAAAGCCCTGAGGCCGAATCATTCGTAGTTTAGGGTTGGCTCTCAGCAATACGTTGAGGAGACCCAGCTCTATACATCCTTCTCCAACTCTCCTTGTGATGCAGTAGAGAGCCTAAATTGCTTCCTGGTACCTGTGGTTCAGTAGCCAAGTGTGAACAAACTGAATCTAAGTCATAAGAACATAAAAAAAGCCCTGCTGGATCAGACTAAGGCCCATCAAGTCCAGCAGTTTGTTCACACAGTGGCCAACCAGGTGCCTCTAGGAAGCCCCCAAACAAGACGACTGCAGCAGCCCCATCCTGCCTGTATTCCACAGCACCTAAGATAAGTGACAATGATGCTCCTTCTGATCCACCAAGGCAATCTTTAGGTGCCTTTTGATAGGGAGGGTTGCTGATGTAGGTGTGCTTTCTTTTGTTCTCTTTCTCCCCTTTTGATATTTTTTTTCTCTCCTTCGTAGCCACAAGAGTAAGGGCATCTTTCCAAGTCAGAGGCTACCCAAGAGAAAGGGAAGGAGATGGAATCACAGGACACAGAAAGACTTGGAATTGGCAAGAGATCAAGGGAAGGTCCCCATCCCATCCAAGTGGAGATTGGTGTTGAATTCTGGGAAAGAGCTGTGCCAGAGAACCTGGCTCAGGAAACGAGGATAGCAGATAGCCAACATTTCCGGCAGTTATTTTACCATGAGGCTGATGGGCCCCGAGCGGTTTGCAGCCAGCTTCATGGACTTTGCAAGCAGTGGCTGAAGCCGGAGAGGCACTCCAAGAAGCAGATGCTGGACCTGGTGATCCTGGAACAGTTCCTGACCATCCTGCCCCAGGGAATGCAGTGCTGGGTCAGAGGATGCGGGCCAGAGACCAGTTCCCAGGCGGTGGCCCTGGCCGAAGGTTTCCTCTTGAGTCAGGCAGAGGAGCAGAGGCAGGCAGAGCAGGTGTGCACGTTTCCTTCACTCCCTTTAAGCAACGACTTTATCATAGGGCTTCTCTGCTAGATATTGATACCTCTTGAGAATCGACTCAGCTGGGAAAACAACCCACCCTGATTTTGGCCCCTGTGCTTGAAGCAGCTCTGTTGGTCAGTACAAGGGTGAAGATTCTTACCTTACATGTCTCCTTTGTTGTTCTTTCATATGTGGGGACCATCCATGAAGATGGAAGTGAAGTTTTCTGAGGCGGAAGGAGGTCTGTTTGAGGAAGGGCAGCAGGATGAGGCCCAGAAGTATCCCCAAGATGCCCTCTCGCATGGTAAGGGCTGATGGGATTGGGGCACATAGTGAAGCTGTGGGGTAGAAAAAGGAAATGGGTCTGCACACAAGTTGTGAGCTTGTAGGACTCGGTGCCACAGGATGTAGTGATGGTCACTCACTTGAAGTGGGATTAGACAGATTAATGGAGGACAATTGCATTTTTATTCACATAAATTAAAATATTCATCTCCTTCCTTCCGTTAGAGGGACTCCAGGCGTCTCAAAAAAGGAAAGTTAGACTAATCTGGGTAGCCATAGCGAATAAATGGAACCTACGTTTTCTGGGACATCATACCTCTGAAAACCCATTGCTGGGGGTCAATAATTTGGCTTCTGTGCCCCCCGCTTTGAGGCTTTCCAGGGACATTTTGTGGGTCAATGTGGGAAACTATGCTGGACTGGGGGTACCAAGATGTGGACTGGCACCCCTGTGAGTTTTGGAGGTAGATCTTGAGGTGGACATGAGGTCACATTGATGTCGTGTCTAGCTGAAAACCTGGATGCAGATGCTCTGGGAACCTGTTGATTTTACTCTAGAGTTTTCAGATGGGCTAAAGTCATGTCTGGGTTTTTGGACAGACCTGACAGAGACGTGTTGGGCAACATAATTTCCGTCCCCTCTTTTTCTCCCAGCAGCCCAGACTGATCTGGTGCTTCTCTTCCGCCTCTCCCACCTTTTACTAAAAAATCACAGAATGCTCTTGAGCGTACATAATACATGCCCTAACCTGGATGGCCCAGGGTAGCCTGATCTCGTCAGAGCCCAGAAGCTAAGCAGGGTCGGCCCTGGTTGGTATTTGGATGGGTAACCTCCAAGGAACACCAGGGGCGTGATGCGGAGGCAGGCAATGGCAAACCACCTCCGAATGTCTCTTGCCCTATGGGGCCACCATAAGTCAGCTGTGATTCGATGGCACAAAAACTTAAGTAATACGTCCACTATGGAAATGGGTGTGTGGGAAGCAGGATTCAAACAAGTAAATGAAATAGGAAGTCTAGACTAACATTCTTCCTTCCTCCCTTGTCTCCCTTGCAGGCAGTGGAGAGATGCTATTAAGCCATCGTCTTTGCAGAGGTGTGGAAGTGGCTGCTTCACCTCTGGTCCAGGTAGGGGAGATGGACAGGGGACACCTGAGTCTTCTTTCCTTTGTCGGGGTGTGTGTGTGCTCCTGCAGTTGCTGCTCGGGTGTCCAAGTGAGAGAGGCCCTGTATGTCCCTCCCTTTACCCATACCAAGCTCTCCTTCCTGCTCCCTCCCAGAATGCCCCCTTCCAGAGCGCCGTCTCTGCCTGGCTTGATCTCTGACGAGGGAATCTGCTTTTTCTTTCAGTCTCCAGTCTCTTTTGAGGAGGTGGCTGTGCATTTCACCGAGGCAGAGTGGGCCCTGCTGGATCCGGGCCAAAGAGCTCTTTACAAGGAAGTCATGCTGGAGAACTGTGGGAGCGTGGCCTCTCTGGGTAAGCCTGTTTCGTAGGTGCTGCACTTGCAAAGGGCTGCCATTGGGAAGAAGCATGGATCAAAGTCATGAACAGCAAGATATAATTTTGAGGCTTGCTCAGCCTCATGTTTTCCACTGGGAGCCTCGAGGTGGTGGCGTGTCAGCGAAAGCAATATTCTCCATGGCCGGGTAGAGTGACCCAAGCCACCTGGCTGGCCCAGGGGCATTGAGGCCAGTGTTTTGGCCATCACCCAATCCAGAGAGGTTGTCCTGGCCTGAGGTCAAAGCGGGACTGAGAGGCCCTCAGGAAAACTCTGGAAGGGGCCATCTCCCAATTGCTCAGTTGCCAACCATTAATGCACATTTATCCCCCAGATGGGATTACAGTCATCCCCTCCAACTGTGATCTGGAATGGATCCGTCCGCCTTACACTGGATTGTGGGCTTTAATCTTGACCAGGTTTCCATTTTTCTGGGGGAAAAATTCCCATTCCTTGGATTTCTTTCCTTCCCCATATAAGAACGATAATTTTGTCTCTGTGTGTGTGTGTGTGTGTGTGTGTGTGTGTGTGGCAAAGGAGCCAGGATTGTTAGAGAGACTACAGTGGAGACAGCCAAAGGCCTTACATCTGAAGAAAAGCTAGAGAGTTTCTCAAGAGGATCTCAAGAGAGTGCTTCCTTCCCAGATGAGCTGGCTGCCAGTGAGTATCCTTCATGGTTATATAAAGGGAATGAGCAAGGAATCGTCCAGGAGGATTTCTGCTTCACTTCTTACCAACTAGTACTTTGCTAGAATCATAAAGCCTGCTGGGAGAGGAGGGAGGGAAGGAGGCCTTCTGGGGCCTGAAATCTGGGAGGCTCAGAAGCTTTTTCCGGGGCTAAGCTCAGCTCCGGCCCTTAAAGGGCTGCTGTACCCTTAAATATTGGATATTCCAGAAAAAGGTGTGTGTGGGGATTATTTAAGAGTAGCCAAGATGAAGGAGTCCAAAGGCCCTTTTCTACACCTAGATGCCTTTGGGCCTTACCTGTCCTCTCAGCAACTGGCACTTCCTCAAAAAATCATGCGGATTCCATTTGAACTATGGGGTTCAGTTGGTTAAGTCTTGGCTTCTCTCTCTCCCCCTCCCTGCCAGCAAAGGCTGAAATCCAGCTGTTCATGGCTTTCATCACAACTGGAAGGAAACTCTTTGTGCACTTGCAGGATTGGGGACACTGTCACTTCTTGTGAACAGGCAGCATGGTGTAGTGGTTAAGAGCGGTTGTTTGGAGTGGTGGAGTTTGATCTGGAGAACCGGGTTTGATTCCCCACTCCTCCACATGAGCTGTGGAGGCTAATCTGGTGAACTGGATTTGTTTCCCCACTCCTACACACGAAGCCAGCTGGGTGACCATGGGCAAGTTATGCTCTCTCAGCCTCACCCACCACATAAGAACATAAGAAAGGCCCTGCTGGATCAGACCAAGGCCCATCAAGTCCAGCAGTCTGTTCATACAGTGGCCAACCAGGTGCCTCCAGGAAGCCACAAACAAGATGAGTGCAGCAGCACCATCCTGCCTGCTCTCCACCGCACCCAAAATAATAGGCATGCTCGTCTGATACTAGAGAGGATAGGTATGCAGCATGACTAATAGCCATGAACTAATAGCCATGAATACCCCTCTCCTCCATGAATATGTCCACTCCCCTCTTCAAGCCCTCCAAGCTGGCAGCCATCACCACATCCTGGGGCAGAGAGTTCCACAATTTAACTATGTGTTGTGTGAAAAAATACTTCCTCACAGGGTGTCTGTTGTGGGGAGGGGAAGGGAAGGCGATTGTAAGCCGTTTTGATTCTGTCTTAAGTGGTACAGAAAGTCGGCATATAAAAACCAACTCTTCTTCTTCTTCCTCCACCTGAAGCCTGCTGGGTGACCTTGGACCAGTCACAGCTTTCTCAGAACTCTCTCAGCCCCACGCACCTGCCTCACAAGGTGCCTGTTGTGGGGAGGAGAAAAGAATGATTTGTACGCCACTTTGACACTTGAGGGTAGAGAAAAGCGGGGTATAAAAACTTATGTTCTTGTTTGCTATTTATTTTTTAATTACATTTATATCCTCCCTTTCCCGGTAAGCTGAGCTCAGAGCGGGTTACAGCAGAACCCTCAATAGCATAGGTAAAAAAGGTAAAGGTCCCCTGTGCAAGCACTGGGTCATTCCTGACCCATGGGGTGACGTCACGTCCCAACATTTCCTAGGCAGACTTTGGTTACGGGGTGGTTTGCCAGTGCCTTCCCCAGTCATCTTCCCTTTACCTCCAGAAAGCCGGGTACTCATTTAACCGACCTTGGAAGGATGAGTCAACCTTGAGCCGGCTACTTGAAACCAACATCCGTTGGGATGCAACTCAGGTCATGAGCAGAGCTTGGATTGCAGTACTGCAGCTTACCACTCTGCACCACGGCCTTTGTGCTAACCAGAGAATCCGCTCCCTGGAAAATGAACATGAAAGTGTGGCCCTTGGAAAGACTTTCAGGAAGAACAGAGGTGTTGTTTTCACGAGGCAAATTCCTTCAGGAGAGAAACCATATTCTTGTGGGGAGTGCGGAAAGACCTTCAGTCGGAAACCAGCCCTTATTTCACATCAAAGAATTCACTCAGGTGAGGAGCTGTATACATCGTTAGACTGCATACCAACCCTATCTGATGCAACAGGGAATCAAGTGTCAGTTAATATACACTTCAACATACAGTAGGAAAAAAACCACTGCAATGTTTTGAGCATGGATGGAACTTCAAGGGAAGGTTCGACTTCCTTGTGTAGGTACTAATGGGATCTCTCTTTCTCTTCCAGCAGGGGATGATCAGTGGAATGAGGGCCATGGGGAACCACATCAGCTATTGGCAGATAAAGTCAAGAATGAAGATTTGAAAGGAAACTTCAAGAATCAAGTGAGACCTAAGAGGCAGAAAGGAAGTCACATGGTCGAGAAGAGGGATAAATCCATTCCTGGCCAAGGGTGGAATTCCCATGAAAAACTCCCCATGGTGGAGGAAGCATATAAGTGTTTGGAGTGTGGAATGAAGTTCTCAGCTGAAAGCCAATATGATATCCATTTGCATATGCACAGAGGAAAGAAGGCCCATGAATGCTTGGAGTGTGGAAAGAGCTTTCTTTTCAGAGCAGAGCTCCTTAGACATCAAAAAACACATGCAGGAGAGAAATCTAGCTGTACAGATGGCAAGAGCTTCTTGCAGAAGTCAGACCTTTTTCAACCCCAAAGGATTCATTCAGGTGAGAAGCTATTTATCTGCTCAGAGAATGGAAGGATGTTCTCTCATGGAAGGAAAAGTAAGGCAATCTTCCCAAAGCATAGTATAAGGAGGGCACGTAAATGCATTCAGTGTGGAAATTACTTCAAATACAGATCACAGCTCCTTGTGCACCAAGGAATACACACAAGGCAGAGACGTTTTCAATGCTCAGAGTGTGGAAAAAGATTCAGGCTGAGAGGCTCTCTTCAACAGCATCTAAGAACCCACACAGGGAAGAAGCCTTTTGAATGCTCAGAGTGTGGAAAAAGATTCAGGCTGAGAGGCTCTCTTCAACAGCATCTAAGAACCCACACAGGGGAGAAGCCTTTTGAATGCTCAGAGTGTGAAAAGAGATTCAGTCGGAGTGGCTCTCTTCAACAGCATCTAAGAACCCACACAGGGGAGACGCCTTTTGAGTGCTCAGAGTGTGGAAAGCGATTCAGTCGGAGTGACTCTCTTCAAAAGCATCTAAGTATCCACACAGGGGAGAAGCCTTTTGAGTGCTCAGAGTGTGGAAAGAGATGCAGTCAGAGTGGCGATCTTCAACGGCATCTACGAACCCACACAGGGGAGAAGCCTTTTGAATGCTCCGAGTGTGGAAAGAGATTCAGTTGTAATGGTGATCTTCACAAACATCTAAGAACCCACACAGGGGAGAAGCCTTTTGAATGCTCAGAGTGTGGAAAGCGATTCAGTCAGAGTGGCTCTCTTCAACAGCATCTAAGAACCCACACAGGGGAGAAGCCTTTTGAATGTTCAGAGTGTGGAAAGAGATTCAGTCGGAGTGGCTCTCTGCAAAAGCATCAAAGAACCCACACAGGGGAGAAGACTTTTGAATGTTCAGAGTGTGGAAAGAGATTCAGTCGGAGTGGCAGTCTTCAAGAGCATCAAAGAACCCACACAGGGGAGAAATCTTTTGAATGCTCAGAGTGTGGAAAGAGATTCAGGCTGAGAGGCTCTCTACAACAGCATCTAAGAACCCACACAGGGGAGACGCCTTTTGAGTGCTCAGAGTGTGGAAAGCGATTCAGTTGGAGTGGCTCTCTTCAAAAGCATTTAAGTATCCACACAGGGGAGAAGCCTTTTGAGTGCTCAGAGTGTGGAAAGAGATTCAGTCAGAGTGGCAATCTTCAACAGCATCTAAGAACCCACACAGGGGAGAAGCGTTTTAAATGCTCAGAGTGTGGAAACAGATTCAGTCACAGTGGCAGTTTTAAAGAGCACCTAAGAACCCACACAGGGGAGAAGCCTTTTGAATGCTCAGAGTGTGGAAAGAGATTCAGTCGGAGTGGCCATCTTCAAAGGCATCAAATAACTCACACAGGGGAGAAGCCTTTTGAATGCTCAAAGTGTGGAAAGAGATGCAGTCAGAGTGGCGATCTTCAACGTCATCTAAGAACCCACACAGGGGAGGAGACTTTTGAATGCTCAAAGCGTGGAAAGAGATGCAGTCAGAGTGGCGATCTTCAACGTCATCTAAGAACCCACACAGGGGAGGAGACTTTTGAATGCTCCGAGTGTGGAAAGAGATTCAGTTGCAATGGCGATCTTCAACGGCATCTACGAACCCACACAGGGGAGAAGCCTTTTGAATGCTCAGAGTGTGGAAAGAGATTCAGTTGTAATGGCTCTCTTCAACAGCATCTAAGAACCCACACAGGGGAGAAGCCTTTCATAGAATCATAGAGTTGGATGGGACCACCAAAGCCATCAAGTCCAACCCCCTGCACAATGCAGGAAATTCACAACTACCTGCCCCCTCCACACCCCTAGTGACCAGAAGATGGCCAAGATGCCCTCCCTCTCATCATCTGCCTAAGGTCACAGAATGAGCATTGCTGACGGATGGCCACCTAACCTCTTCTTAAAAACCTCCAGGGAAGGAGCGCTTACCACCTCCTGAGGAAGCCTGTTTCACTGAGGAACCGCTCTAACTGTTAGAAAAGTCTTCCTAATGTCTAGACGGAAACTCTTTTGATTTAATTTCAACCCTTTGGTTCTGATCCGACCTTCTTGAGCAACAGAAAACAACTCGGCACCCTCCTCTATACAACAGCCCTTCAAGGACTTGAACACTGTTGTCATATCTTCAGTTTGGACCGGGGAGGCTGTGGCCGAGCACCTTGCCACGCCCCCCCTCAGCTGAGCTGCAGGGCAGCTCAGTTGTTTGTCGGGGCCCCCGCCCGTCTTCAGTTTGGGGGCCCCGCCCGTCTTTTTTCTTTTTATCCCTGCTTACTCTGTCAGCTTCTCATCATCCCTTACCATCCAACTGACTCTCTTCACCCCATTCCAACTGCCTTTTCAAACATCAACATTGTTTTTTTCTCCTTACAGAATGTTAAGCACCGTGCTGACTCACCTATATATCTAATTCTGAACTTGGTCCCAGGGTGCAGCTGTTTTAAAAAGGCCCTTTACAGAGACAACAAGGTACTAACTTCTCAGCTGAACCCTCCCCTCCACACCAGGTACAATTATCTCCTAGCAAGGAAAGAAGACAGAAAAAGATTTGTCTACCAGAAACAATAGCCACCCAGTTGGGGAGGACATTTTTAATTGGGAAAATGAAGAAAGTTAATATCCTCCCAGCCCAGTGTGGTCTGTCCCTATGGCTGCATGTTAGGGTGAAAAAACCATGTGGAGATCTAGCAATGGATCTTCAACCTAATGTGTGGTTTGGCCTTTAGTCCTCTTGGTTTCAGTCTGAGAGCTAAATAGAAGAAAATACTTTTATCCCCTTGAAATCTATGGAATTCAGAAGTACTTGAAAGTTTTTGAAAGAGACCTTGAAAGTGGGCAGCTGAAATATTTTCCAAATCTAAAAAAGCATTTAGAAAATTCTACAACATTTGCAGACATTCCTACAAGCCATCAGGAAATCTACAAGGAATTTTCTAGCATTGTAGCAGCTGCAAAGGTGAATTTTAGTAACAGATTTTTACAGTTCCGTAAGATGGAGACAACCCTGTGTTTTCTTACTTCTCCAGATAAAGCCAAATTTGAAGATCTTTCCTGCCTACACTGGTTAGATTTAGAAAATCTGGAAATGGAGCTAATAGAATTTCAAGAAAGCTCTATCCGGAAAAATAAATTCCATGACCTGCGTGAAACACTTGAGAAGATAGAAGGGATGCCAAAGGACAGCACAGTTAGTTCTGAAAATGAAATCCTTAAAGTGTGGAATTCTCTGCCAAATAATTTTAAGTCAATGAAAGCATTTGGGATTGCTTTCCTTATTTTTTTTGGATCATCTTATGCTTGTGAGCAGCTGTTTTCAGCTTTGAATTATATCAAATCTGACACCAGAAACAGGCTAACAGATGACCTGAGTGCTGCATGTGTTGCTCTCAAACTTACAAAGTATGAGCCAAGGGTAGACAAATTATCAGCATGCACACAACAGCAAAAATCACATTAATTGTTCAAAAAATTTGACGATGTCCTCAAAGATGTCACAAAAATGGTGAATTACATCATGGCTCATGCTCTGAATTGTCGACAGTTTCAATTGTTTGCTTATGTACAATAATGTCCGGTGGCTGAACAGAGGCCAAGTCCTGGAGAGGTGCATGCCAAATGCAAACTTTTACCTTTCAATAAAGAGTTGTTTGTATCATTGAAAGCTCTGTTATTGTGTTTTTCTTTTAATGCAAAATATGTGAATGTATGAGTTGTTTTTTCTAAACTAAAACCTCAGTATACAGGTTAAATTGCCGCATTGGCATTTGGCGATAAATAAGTGGGTTTTGGGTTGCAGTTTGGGCACTCAGTCTCTAAAAGGTTCGCCATCACTTTCCTAAGCATATACTAAACCAAGGCACAAACACATTCCTTGTCCCAATTAATATAGCAACAACATACAAATATTCAGCAGAGCTCCTCCAGTTTGGAACAGGAGTTCAGGGGGCTATGAGAGAGGTTTATAAAAATTATGCACTGGGTGGAGAGAGTTGACCATGGGAACGTTTTCTTCCCCTCCCACTATAAGAAAACTCAAGGGCAATGAATGAAGCTGATGGGCAGTAGATTCAGGATGGACAAAAGGAATACTTTACCTAGCGGGTGGTTAAAATGTGGGATTCGCTGTCAGAGGATGTAGTGGTGGCCACAGGCATAAAAAAAGTAAAGGTCCCCTATGCAAGCACCAGGTCATTCCTGACCCATGGGGTGACGTCACATCTCGACGTTTACTAGGCAGACTTTGTTTATAGGGTGGTTTGCCAGTGCCTTCCCCAGTTGTCTTCCCTTTACCCCCAGCGTATAGACAGTTTGAAAAGGGGATCAGATAGATTAATGGAAGATCAGTCTATCAGTGGTGATGAAAGGGAACCTCCACGTACAGATGCAGTCAAGCCCTAAATCCCAGTGCCAGGAGGCAACATGTCGGGGGGAAGGCCTCGGCCTCTGTCCTGTGGTTAAATCCTACAGAGGAAGTGGTTGGCAGCTGTGTAAGACAAGATGCTGGACTAGATGGACCCTCACTGGTCTAGGGTTGCCAGGGCTGGGTTGGGAAACACCTGGAGATTTGGTGGTGGGGAGGGGACGGACTTCAATGGGGGATAATGCTACAGAACCCACTCTCCCAAGCAGCCACTTTCTCCAGGTGGACTGGTCTCTGTCGCCTGGAGGTCAGTTGTTACCACCTGGAGGTTGGCAACCCAGAGCTGGTCGGATCAAGCAGGGCTCTTCTCACTGTTGTATGTTCTTCAATCTCCAGGAATTTCCCCAGCCAGAGGGGGCGACCCATTCCGATAGGAAGCAATCAAGCTGGCATTTTTATTTGAGAACAAGGAACATGTTGCAGGAATGCACATTTCCAATGCAACCCTAAAGCCACTTGGCTGGGAGTAATAAGCCCCATTAAATGGGCCTGAGGAGGGTTCCGGATGAGACCTGCTCCGGATCCCTTAGCGTGATCCGGCTTGACTTTGCTTTAATTTTCTTTCTCCCAGCTCAGCTGTGCCGCTGTCTGAACAGCCTGGGGATCCCCCAGAAGCGCCACCCTGTGCGGAGTTACTCCCGAGGAATCCCACTGAGCTGCACGGGGCCTGGATGGAATCCGCTCCGACCACCCGGCTCTGGCCGCCCATCCTCATTGCAAAGAGCAGGGAGCCCCTTTTTTCGCTCGTCTGCAGCACCGAAGGGGTTAAACCGACCGAGCTGTTTGCTAGAGCGGCCGAGCAAGGGCGGCGGAAGCGGAAAGGCCCCTTTCTCGGGGGTGGGTTTTGCAAGGGGGGAGGAAGGGGAGGGTCTGCTACCGAATTGCAAAGGAGACCCGGAAGGGCTTCAGAGATGCATCCGCAGGCAGCAGCCTTGCAGCCGGATCCTGCGACGGTCTACTCACAAGTAAGTCATTGCAGGGGGGGTGAGTGGGATAAGCTTTTCCTATCTTGGAAGAGAGAACTGCAGCTCGGAAGCGCTCAGCAGGGTCGGCCTGGTTAGTACTTGGAGGGTCGGCCTGGTTAGTACTTGGATGGGAGACCCCCACCCCACCCCAGGAAGCCCCAGGGTCTCCGTGCAGAGGCAGCCGATGGCAGACCCCCTCGGCTAGTCCCTTGCCTTGAAAACCCTGCTGCTGGGCCACCATCAGCAGCTTGTGACTTGAGGACACTCTGCACACAAAGAGAAAAATGGGGGAGCCAATGATCGCCCCGGTCTCTGATCTCCCCCTTCCTGGGCAAACTGATGGAGGACTAGCCGACGGTCTTCCTGGAGAGCTCCTCTGCTCCAGACCCTTTGCAGTCTGTTTTCAGACCGGCCTACAGGAGGGAGATGGCTCTGCTGGGTTGAGTTGACCCCCTCCGCCTGAAAGGAGCCAGAGGTCAGGGCTCGTCCTCGTTGCTCCTCCTGGGTTGATCTGCTGCCCTTGGCACAGTGGACTTGGCCCACCTGGTTGAGGTGCCGGCAGGCAGGAGGAGGCATCTGGAGCTGTACGTTGGACAGGTTCATGGAGGGAGAGAACTATTCATGGCTACTAGTAAAAATAGATACTGGTCATGATGTGTACCTGTTCTCTCCAGGATCAGATGAGCGTGCCTGTTATCTTAGGTGCTGTGGAACACAGGCAGGATAATGCTACTGCAGTTGTCTTGTTTGTGGGCTTCCTAGAGGCACCTGGTTGGCCACTGTGTGAACAGACTGCTGGACTTGATGGGCCTGGGTCTGATCCAGCATGGCCTTTCTTATGTTCAAATCACTCCACCTGGAGCAGAACCAAAGAATTGCCATTGGAGGCCGGTTATCATCAGTGTGGGACCTGCCACAGCATGGTGAGGTGGTCAAGAGTGGTGGCACCTATCCTGGAGAGAACCAGGGTTGATTCCTTACTCATCCACAGGAAGGGTGCTGGGTGACCTCTCTCAGCCCCACCAGCCTCACAAGGTGCCTGTTGTGGGGAGGTGAAAGGACAGCAATTGTAAGTCCCTTTGGGTCTCCTTAACAGCTTCACTCACCTGAGCAGGGCCTTCTGCAGGTGCCAGCTTGCAAATGGGCAAAATCAACAACTGCCAGTGCTTGTGCCTTCTCTGTTGTATTCCCCACAACGGCCTGCCTGAGGAGGTCAGGAAGACACCCACTCTCCTGGCTTTCCGCAGTAGGGTTGCACTGTACACAATGACTCCCAAGGTTACTCAGACAAACCATGAGAAATTCTGTTCTATACAACTGTGTATTGCTTGCTGTAAGTTGGATCCTACGCTGCAATTTTCCATCATTTGCTATGTCCTGTTAACATTTATGCTTTATTTCAGTTCTGGTTTTTAGATTTCGGGTTGGTTCTACAACCCAAACCTTGTTTACTGGTTTATTGAACGTCCCATTCTGTTGATTGTATAGACTCACTTGGTGTAATCCACCTGGACGCCCAGGGAGCAAGGGAGGCTAGAGGAAGGGATTTTTTTTTTAAATGTATCCTTTAATTTTTTAGCTAAATTGTGGGCAGTTGTGGGGGCTGAAAGGCAGGATCTGAATTCTGTGAATTAAAAAGAAATTCTCAGCCACAGTGGTTGTCGGTAGGCCCAGAAAGGCGTCCCAGATGTGATCGCATGGGATTCATCATCCATGTTGACTGGCTGCCCCAAATGCTGTGCATTGTGGCTGGTGCTCCACCCCCACACATCTGCCGTTTACCTAGGTGTTCATGGCCTCCCCCTGCTCCTGTTCATCCCAGCAGCTGTTTTGCCCTCACCTCGGGAGGTCAGACGCACCTCTGCCCTGACCCTCTGCTGGACAGAGCTATTGCCAAGTGCTTCATGCCGATGGTTAAGCTATCGCCATTCCTTTTGTCCAGGGCTCCAGTTGACCTTGAGCTGTTGCCTCTAGACCAGTGGTTCCCAACCTTTTTTTGACCAGGGACCACTAGGACTTTTTTGTTCGGTGCAGGGACCCCAAGGTTCAAAATAAAAATTCCAACAATTTGAAAATAAACTTTAATCATAACTGTTAGTTAAACATTAAACTTAGAATAATATTTGAATATATATTTTTAATAATAGAGAACTTTTAATTGAAAATACTAATTTATTATGGGTTTATAACTTTGTTTCGCGGACCTTAATTTAGTTCTCGCGGACCCCTGGGGGTCCACGGACCCCAGGTTGGGAACCAGTGCTCTAGACAGACTGATCCCCACACATGGGAGAAGAAGAGGAGTTGGTTTTTATATGCTGACTTTCTCTACCACTTAAGGAAGAATCCAATTTTGTCTCCGAAATTGAAGCAGAATTTTTCAGGTGAGCAGCGAGACGTCACCTGCCCCTGGAAGGGAAAGGAAGCTCTGGTCTGGATGGGGAAGGAGGGCCACCTGACAGCCCCAAGGGGGTTTCACGGTGGCTTCAGCTGCAGCTCTGTTGGTGGGCAGAACATGCACCAATCTGCTGCAGTAGAACAAGTAACGCACGCTGGTTGGCTTCGCTCGTAGCGCATGGGATGGAGCTACGGCCTAGGCTGATAGGATATGACCACAACTGAGCCTGGTTAGAAGATTGTTGAAAGGGTTTTTGTGATAGCGTGTATGGACTGCTTGGTACTTTTTACAGTTGACTAGAAGAAGAAGAAGAGTTGGTTTTTATATGCCAACTTCCTCTACCACTTAAGGATGATTCAAACTGGCTTACAATCACCTTCCCTTCCCCACAACAAACACCTTGTGAGGTAGGTGGGGCTGAGAGAGCTCTAACAGAGCTGTAACTTGCCCAAGGTCACCCAGCTGGCTGTGTGTGTAGGAGTGGGGAAACAAATCCAGTTCACCAGATTAGCCTCCACTGCTCATGTGGAGGAGTGGGGAATCAAACCCGGTTCTCCAGATCAGAGTCTACCGCTCCAAACCACTGCTCTTAATCACTACACTATGCTGGCTAAGCTCATAGCTGTGAAGAAAAGCAGCCTTGCTCTTCTTCTTCTTCTTCTTCTGATCACCAAACACTGGTTCAGGCTGCGGCCTTCTATGTCTTCAATGTCTTGATATCAGACTCTGGGAGCTGATGACCAGCTCTCTCACAAACCATTCCCGTGGGAAACCATTTCCATTTCCCGTGGGAAGCCACTTCACTTTGGGGGGAAAGGTGTGGAGACCAGAGGCACTATTACCTCCACTTCAAAGCACCTCCATTTCAAAGCCTTCCTATTGTAAATCAGCTATCTGTTCTTTTGGTGACAATTCTGTTAGAAGCCTGGCATCTCTAGAAGCCTGAAAAGCCCGGGTGTTTTGCATTACTGCAGAAATGCAAATACATCCTCAGCTTCAAAGGGCATGGAGATGACATGCCAAATATCTTACAAGCTTACTGCGTTCTCAACGATCTCATTGAGCGAATGGCCATCACCTGATGAGATGGGAGAGATAAATATGAACTCTGTTCTAATCAAAAATCATGAAGCTTGGGAGGGGGACATGCTGGCCATGTCCCCGAGCTATCATCACCTTTTGACAACCATGCAGGACTGACACTCTGCATGTCAGGAACAAACCTTGCTTTTGGACTCTGGTAACTCTAAATCAACTAAAGCCTTGTCTTTGAAACTTGCTTAAAACTCTGCCTATTTTGCCTGAACTTAAGAATTACTGTGAAGTTAGAAATTGCTAAAGGTTTTCTTGTTTTTATGCTATCTGCCTCACAAATAATTTCCTTTCCTGTAACGAGCACATTTTATTAAAATAAACTTATAGACTTTATATTGAAGTCTGAGAAGCCTTTTTTGGGTCTCAGGGCTAAATCCAAGTGCCTGAGTGTGTGTGTGTGTGTGGGAAACCACCTACCTAGTGTTTTGTGGCAACAAGCCTCCCCTGGCAGAAGCTCTACTCTGCAGGGACGGTTTTTGCTTGTTTTGACTTTTGGGAAACTGGGGAAGAGTAGCTCTCAGCTCATCCCTGGAAAGCCAGCCTTTTGGAATTGAGAGCTGGTGGCAATATACCTATACTGCGCTCAAAGGGGGAATCCTGGAGCTCAGTAAGGGATTTGGGTTTTCTTAGGAAAACATTTGGTGACTTTGAACTAAAGAGGAACCGGCCTGCTGAAGAGCAGACCGGGTCTCCTCGACAATAGCTTCCACAACAGATGATTACTTTCCGGAAGGACCAAACAGGCATAAGATAACATAATATAAGAAAAGCCCTGCTGGATCAGACCAAGGCCCATCAAGTCCAGCAGTCTGTTCACACAGTGGCCAACCAGGTGCCTCTAGGAAGCCACAAACAAGACGACTGCAGCAGCACCATCCTGCCTGTGTTCCACCGCACCCAAAATAATAGGCATGCTCCTCTGATACTAGAGAGAATAGGTATGCAGCATGACTAGTATCCATTCTAACTAATAGCCATGAATACCCCTCTCCTCCATGAATATGTCCACTCCCCTCTTAAAGCCCTCCAAGCTGGCAGCCATCACTACATCCTGGGGCAAGGAGTTCCACAATTTAACTATGCGTTATGTGAAAAAAATATTTCCTTTTATCTGTTTTGAATCTCTCACCCTCCAGCTTCAGCATATGACCCCGTGTTCTAGTATTATAGGAGAGGGAGAAAAACTTCTCCCTGTCCACGCTCTCCAAACCATGCATAATTGTATAGACCTCTATCATGTCTCCCCTCAGCCACCTTCTTTCCAAGCTAAACAGCCCTAAGCATCTTAACCTCTCCCCATAGGACAGTTGCTCTAGTCCCCTAAT
The DNA here is from genome assembly GCF_029931775.1 of Euleptes europaea. Lineage (NCBI taxonomy): Eukaryota > Metazoa > Chordata > Lepidosauria > Squamata > Sphaerodactylidae > Euleptes > Euleptes europaea. The sequence continues at coordinate 5,514,264 of NC_079316.1, forward strand.
CATTTTGGCTGCTCTTTTCTGCACCTTCTCAAGCTCTGTAATATCCTTTTTGAGGTGTGGTGACCAGAACTGTACACAATATTCCAAGTGTGGTCTCACCATAGATTTGTACAAGGGCAGTATGATATCAGCAGTTTTATTCTCTATTCCTCGTCTAATTGTGGCCGGTATGGAATTTGCCTTTTTTACAGCAGCTGCACACTGGGTTGACATCTTCACTGAGCTATCCACTACCACCCCAAGATCCCTTTCTTGGTCTGTCGCTACCCGCACAGATCCCATCAGTGTATATGTGAAGTTGGGGTTTTTTGTCCCAATATGCATCACTTTACACTTACTCACATTGAATCTCATTAAAGCCTGAGATGCAATATAATATAGCACCATGACATTAATCCTGATCCACAAACAGTGACTATGATGCTCCTTCTGATCCACAGGGACAATCCTTAGGTGCCTCTTGATAAGGAGGGTTGATTATATAGGTGTACTTTCCTTTGGTTTTTTTCTTCCCTTTTGATAATTTTTCCTCTCCCTCTTCATAGCCACAAGAGTGAGAGCATCTTTCTGCAGAGGCTACCCAAGAGAAAGGGAAGGAGATGGAACGACAGGACACAGAAGGATCTGGAATTGGCAAGAGATCAAGGGAAGGTCCCCATCCCGTTCAAGCAGAGAGTGGTGTTGAATTCTGGGAGAGAGCTGTGCTAGAGATCTTGGCTCAGGAAACGAGGACAGCAGATAGCCAACGTTTCCGGCAGTTATTTTACCATGAGGCCGATGGGCCCCGAGCGGTTTGCAGCCAACTTCATGGACTTTGCAACCACTGGCTGAAGCCGGAGAGGCACTCCAAGAAGCAGATGCTGGACCTGGTGATCCTGGAGCAGTTCCTGACCATCCTGCCCCAGGAAATGCAGTGCTGGGTCAGAGGATGCGAGCCGGAGACCAGTTCCCAGGCGGTGGCCCTGGCCGAAGGTTTCCTCCTGAGTCAGGCAGAGGAGAAGAGGCAGGCAGAGCAGGTAAGGGGGTTTCCTTCACTTCCTTCAAGCAGTGTCTTTATCATAGGGCTTCTGTGCTAGATATTGATACCTCTTGAGAATTGACTCGGCTGGGAAAACAACCAACGCTGATTCTGGCTCCTGTGCTTGAAGCAGCTCTGTTGGTCGATGCAGGGGTGAAGATTCTTACCTTCCCTGTCTCCCTTGCTGTTCTTTCAGATGTGGGAACCATCTCTGAAGATGGAAGAGAGGTTTTCTGAGGCGGAAGGAGGTCTGTTTGAGGAAGGGCAGCAGGCTGAGGCCCAGAAGTGTCCCCAGGATGCCCTCTTGCATGGTAAGGGCTGATGGGATTGGGGCACATAGTGAAGCTGTGGGGTAGAAAAAGGAAACGGGTCTGCACACAACACAAAGTGAGCTTGTGGGGCTCAGTGCCACCAGATGTAGTGATAGTCATTCACTTGAAGGGGGATTAGACAGATTAATGGAGGACAAATGCATTTTTATTCACATAAATTAAAATATTCATCTCTCTCCTTCCTTCCATTAGATTGACTCCAGGCATCTCAAAAAAGGAAAGTTAGACAAATCTGGGTAGCCAAATCTAGTGAATAAATGGAACCTATATGTTCTGAAATAGTGTACCTCTGAAAACCCATTGCCTGGGGCCAATAATTTGGCTTTGTGCCCCCCGCTTAGAAGCTTTCCAGGGACATTTGGTGGGCCAATGTGGGAAACTGTATGCTGGACTGGGGATGCCAAGATGTGGACTGGCACCCCTGTGAGTTTTGGGGGTAGATCTTGGGGTGGACATGATGTCACGTTGGTGTCGTGTCTAGCCAAAAACCTGGATGCAGACGCTCTGGGAACCTGTTGATTTTACTCTAGAGTTTTCAGATGGGCTAAAGTCATGTCTGGGTTTTTGGACAGACTTGACAGAGACGTGTCGTGCAACATCATTTCCATCCCCTCTTTTTCTCCCAGCAGCCCAGACTAATCAGGAGAATGACTTGTCTGGGCCTTTGGCCAGATCCAGTAGGATTGTTGCCATGTTTTTGAGCTCCAGTGTACACAGGGCAAATGTCAAGTCTCACAGAAGTCTGAAAAGTATCAGCAGCATTTAAGAGCAGCCCAAGGCTTCTGGGTATCTGGTGCTTCTCTTCCGCCTCTCCCACCTTTTACTAAAAAAATCACTGTGAATGTTCTTGAGCGTACATAATACATGTCCTGACCTGGATGGCCCAGGGTAGCCTGATCTCGTCAGAGCCCAGAAGCTAAGCAGGGTCAGCCCTGGTTAGTATTTGGAAGGGCAACCTCCAAGGAACACCAGGGGCGTGACGCGGAGGCAGGCAATGGCAAACCACCTCCTAATGTGTCTTGCCCTATGGGGTCACCATAAGTCAGCTGTGACTCGATGGCACAAAAACTAAGTAATACATCCACCGTGGAAATGGGTGTGTGGGAAGCAGGATTCAAACAAGTAAATAAATAGGAAGTCTAGACTAACATTCTTCCTTCCTCTCTTGTCTTCCTTTCAGGCAGTGGAGAAATGCTATTAAGCCGTCATCTTTGCGGAGGTGAGGAAGCAGCTGTTTCACCTCTGGTCCAGGTAAGGGAGATGGGCAGGGGACACCTGAGTCTTCTTTCCTTTGTGAGGTAGGGGGTGCTCCTGCAGTTGCTGCTCAGGTGTCAGAGTGAGAGAGGCCCTGTATATCCCTCCCTTTACCCATGCCAAGCTCTTCTTCCTGCACCCTCCCAGAATGCCCCCTTCCAGAGCGCCGTCTCTGCCTGGCTTGACAAGGGAATCTGCTTTTTCTTTCAGTCTCCAGTCTCTTTTGAGGAGGTGGCCGTGCATTTCACCGAGGCAGAGTGGGCCCTGCTGGATCCAGGCCAAAGAGCTCTTTACCACGAAGTCATGCTGGAGAACTGTGGGAGCTTGGCCTCTCTGGGTAAGGCTCTTTCGTAGGTGCTGCACGTGCAAAAGGCTGCCATTGGGACGAAGCATGGATCCAAATACTGAACAGCAGCAATATATCGTTTAGAGGCCTGCCCAGCCACTTGTTTCCCACCGGGAGCCTTGAGGTGGTGGCATGGCAGCAAAAGCGATATTCAGTATCGGTGGTAGAGTGACCCAAGCCGCCTGGCTGGCCCAGGGGTAGCTGAGGCCAGTGTTGTGGCCATCACTCAAGCCAGAGTGGTTGTCCTGGGCTGAGGTCAAGGCGGGACTGAGAGGCCCTCAGGAAAACTCTGGAAGGGGCCTTCTCCCAATTGCTCAGTTGCCAACCGTTACTACACACTTGTCCCCCAGATGGGATTACAGTCATCCCCTCCAACTGTGATCTGGAATGGATCCATCCCCCTTACACTGGATTGTGGGCTTTAATCTTGACTAGGTTTCCATTTTTCCAGAAAAAAAATCCTGGAGGATTTCTGCTTCACTTCTTACCAACTCGTACTTTGGTAGAATCATAAAGCCTGCTGGCAGAGGAGGGAGGGAGAGAGGCCTTCTGTGGCCTTAAATCTGGGAGGCTCAGAAGCTCTTTCCGGGGCTGAGCTCAGCTGCGGCTCTTGAGGGGCTGCTGCATCCTTAAATATTAGCTATTCCAGGAAAAGGTGTGTGTGGGGATTACTTAAGAACAGCCAAGCTGGAGGAGTCCAAAGGCCCTTTCCTACACGTAGTTGCCTTTGGGCCTTACCTGTCCTCTCAACAACTGGCACCTCTTCAAAAAATCATGGGGGTACCCTTTGAACTATGGGGTTCACTTAGTTAAGGCCTGGGTTCTCTCTCCGTCCCTCCCCCGCAGCAAAGACTGAAAACCAGCTCTTCATCACAACTAGAAGGAAACTGTTTGTGCGCTTGCAGGATTGGGTACATGGTCACGTCTTGTTAACAGCCAGTGTGGTGTAGTGGTTAGGAGCAGTGGACTCTAATCTGGAGAACCGGATTCCCCACCTGAAGCCTGCTGGGTGACCTGGGACCAGTCACAGCTCCCTCAGAACTCTCTCAGCCCCACCCACCTGCCTCACAAGGTGCCTGTTGTGGGGAGGGGAAAGGAATGTGATTCATATGCCACTTTGAGACTCTTGAGGGTAGAGAAAAGCAGGGTATAAAAACTTATCTTCTTGTTTGCTATTTTTTTTAATTGCATTTATATCCCGCTGTTCCCTGGCAAGCCAAGCTCAGAGCGAGTTACAGCAGAACCCTCAATAGCATAGGTAAAAAAGGTAAAGGTCCCCTGTGCAAGCACCGGGTAATTCCCTAGGCAGACTTTGTTTATGGAGTGGTTTGCCAGTGCCTTCCCCAGTCATCTTCCCTTTACCCCCAGCAAGCTGGGTACCCATTTTACCGACCTCGGAAGGATGGAAGGCTGAGTCAACCTTGAGCCGGCTATCTGAAACCGACTTCCGTCGGGATCAAACAGGTCATGAGCAGAGCTTTGATTGCAGTACTGCAGCTTACCACTCTGTGTCAAGGGGCTCCTGTGGCATAATTATCAATTTAATCCTCAGTAGTAGAGAATCAAAAGAGTTGCATGACAAATCAAATGTGACCAGTGGGAGAAAGATTCTTTTCCACTTTTTTTAAAAACTACATACGGGGGAGTATGGGGATGGGAAGGATAGGCAGAATATAAAAGCTGCTCACCTGGGGAGCCTGGCTGGGGAGAAGCTGTGACCAGCAGCTCAGTTGGGAGAGGAAGAAGATGATGGAAATGCAGACCCATTAATGAGCAGTGCCTGATGGGTGGCTTAGCTTCTTGTGTAGGTGCTGACTGGACCTCTCTCTTTCTTCCAGCATCACATGTAGAGGAGATGCTTGGGGGATTCCAGGGGTTCTCTATGGAAGAAGCCAAGATTGAGGACTCCAAAGGGAACTCTGGAGATGGACCACAAAGGCAGGAGGGAAGCCAGAGAGACAAGAGGAGGGATAAACCCATTCTGCCCCAAGGAGGGGGCTTCTGGGAAATCCTAGGCCACGCAGAAAGGTCAACCAAAACAAGAAGGAACAAAGGCCTCCATTCTAACCAGACAATCCGTCCCAGGGAAAATGGAAGTGTGGCCTTTGGAAAGACTTTCAGTAAGAACATAAGTGTTGTTTTCAAGAGGCAAATTCCTTCAGGAGAGAAACCATATGCGTGCATGGAGTGCAGAAAGACCTTCAGTCGGAAAGCAACCCTTACTTCACATCAAAGAATTCACTCAGGTGAGGAGCTGTATAAATTGTTAGACTCTATACCAAGCCTATCTTATGCAGCAGGTTTCATGTCCTTTTCAAGTGTCAGTTAATATACACTTCAATGTACAGTAGGAAAAAAACACTGCAATGTTTTGAGCATGGATGGAACTTCAAGGGAAGGTTAGACTTCCTGGTGTAGGTACTAATGGGATCTCTCTTTTTCTTCCAGCAGAGGATGATCAGTGGAATGAGGGCCATGAGGAACCTTCTAGCTACTCAGCCTGTGGCAAAAGCTTCTCACAGAAAACAGACCTTTTTCAACACCAAAGGATTCATTCAGGAGAGAAGCCGCTGATCTGCTCGGAAAGTGGAAGGATGTTTTCTTATGGAAGAAAGAGTGAGGCACATTCCTCAAAGCATAGTATAATGAAGGCATGTAAATGCTTTCATTGTGGAAAGTACTTGAAATGCAGATCACAGCTCCTCGTGCACCAAAGAATACACACAAGGGAGAAACCTTTTCAGTGCTCAGAGTGTGGAAAGAGATTTATTTGGAGTGGCCATCTTAAACACCATCTAAGATCCCACACAGGGGAGAAGCCTTTTGGATGCTCAGAGTGTGGGAAAAGATTCAGTTGCAGTGGCCATCTTAGACGACATGAAAGAATCCACACAGGGGAGAAGCCTTGTGAATGCTTAGAGTGTGGAAAAAGATTCAGTTGCAGTGGCTCTCTTAAACAGCATCTAAGATTCCACACAGGAGAGAACCCTTTTCAGTGCTCAGAGTGTGGAAAGAGATTCAGTTGCAGTGGCAGTCTTCAACGTCACCTAAGAACCCACACAGGGGAGAAGCCTTTTGAGTGCTCAGAGTGTGGAAAGAAATTCATTCGCAGTGCCCATCTTAATCAGCATCTGAGATCCCACACAGGGGAGAAACCTTTTGAATGTTCAGAGTGTGGAAAGAGATTCAGTGGCAGTAGCAATCTTCTACGGCATGAAAGATCCCACACAGGGGAGAAGCCTTTTGAATGCTCCGAGTGTGGAAGGAGATTCAGTTTCAGTGGCTATCTTAAACTTCATCAAAGAACCCACACAGGGCAGAAGCCTTTTGAATGCTCAGAGTGTGGAAAGAGATTCAGTAGCAGTGGCGGTCTTCAACAGCACCTAAGAACCCACACAGAGGAGAAACCTTTTGAATGCTCAGAGTGTGGAAAGAGATTTAGTCGCAGTGGCAATCTTCAACAGCACCTAAGAACCCACACAGGGGAGAAGCCTTTTGAATGCTCCGAGTGTGGAAAGAGATTCAGTTTCAGTGGCTATCTTAAACTTCATCAAAGAACCCACACAGGGGAGAAGCCTTTTAAATGTTCAGAGTGTGGAAAGAGATTCAGTTTCAGTGGCAGTCTTCAACGGCACCTAAGAACCCACACAGGAGAGAAATGTTTTGAGTGTTCAGAGTGTGGAAAGAGATTCAGTTGGAGTAGCAGTCTTCAACAGCACCTAAGAACCCACACAGGGGAGAAAGAACCCACACAGGGGAGAAAGAACCCACACAGGGGAGAAAGAACCCACACAGGGGAGAAGCCTTTTGAAAGCTCTGCATGTGGAAAGAGTTTAAGGGAGCGTGGCAGTCTTCCAGAGCATCTAAGAACCCACACAAGGAGAAACCTTGTAACTGCTTAGCCTGGGGAAATAAGAGAAAAATTATGTTAAATCTCAAAGACAACCTCAGACCAGAGAAGGGGCTGAAACCGTGTAAACTATTGTAAAGAACTTGCATCTGCACAGAAAATGTACCGTGTGAGGGAAGAAATGCTATAAATGATGGGACTGTGGAAAGAGTTTTAGCCATGAAGGAAGACTCAAATCTTAGAACGTTCCCAGAGGCGAAAAAGAACGTGCCATGAAAAAGGCAATGGGGGTGGGGAGTGTTGTCCTTTCAGAAGTGCTGCAGACATTTTAAAAAGCAGCCTTCAACAAATCAAACGTGCAGAAAAGAGCTGAAAAGACGTGTTTTCATAAAAACGAGGGTTAAACCTCTCCAGGGTGCTTGGAGTTACTTACAAGCAGAGTAGTTTGGAGTAAATCTTGATGTATAGATTTCAGTGCCCCCAAGATGTCAGTCAATGCTTGAAATGGCTTTAAAGTAGTTTTAGAGAAATCAGAGAGGATGTCTATCAAAGAGCTTAAAAGATGTGAACCAAGCCTAAGCAGGAAACCATTAAGATATCTCCGCCTGTCTTTTTCATATTACAGTACTAGTTTAGATCCAGGCAGAGAGGATGACCTTTACCTCCTGATTTTCTTCCCTTTGTTCAGTAGTTCTGTATGTGTGTGCATATATAGATATAGATATAGATGTATGTGTTTGCTCTCCACTACATGCATTTCCTTTTGTGACCAGTGACTGTTTATACAAGTAATTTTCCCCCCCTTTTTCTTTAATGGATGTGTGTTTGAGTCTCTACAAGTACTTGGATTGAGCTTCCCAAAGTACCAGTAAACGCAGCAGTTGCCAAGTTGGGGATCTTTCTAACCAGTTTGATTCCCAAGGATCCCCTGCTTCCATGGCAGTTTGGGAGGGGTGAGTGATTTGTAATCTGGAGAAGAGTTCCTTAAAGGCCTGCAGTAGAGTCTGTGGAGACCAGGCTACCACCAAACAGACCTCTCACTCTTGGCCTGGTGGCGGCAGCAGAGAGTCAGTCTCAGAGCTCCAGGGGAATATGGAATCAAGCTGAAGAACTGGACTCCTCAGTGAGATCTAGCAGCTTAAGTTCTGAGACGGTTAAGTAAATTGCATGTGGCCGTGGTACAGAACAAGTGGCTGCACAGCCTGTTTTCAAACCTTTCCAAACTCCATACCAGTCATATCCCGATAGTGTTGTTAATATTGATAGTCAACTACTAACGTTAAGTCATCTTAATATTTCCTTGAGTGATGATTTTTAAAACCTTAGTGTAGTGGGCAGGGGCCGAATGCCAGTTGGGGATGGGTGGGAGGACTGAGGTAAGAAACATGGCCTCAGAGTAGGCAGGCCTGCAAAATTGTGCATTTTCTTGCACTGCAGACTAGACTCTGGGATAGTTTGGTGGATAGAGAACTGGTTGGAGAACCTAACCCAAACAGTAGTTGTCAATGGCTTTTCATCTGATTGAAGGGAGGTGTCCTGTGGGGTGCCACAGGGCTTGGTTCTGGACCTGATACTTCTCAATATTTTTATAAATTTTCTAGATGAGCTGGTGGAGGGACTAATTAAATTTGCAGATGACACCAAATTGAGGAGTAGTGAACACCTTGGAAGCTAAAAAAAATGCAAAACACGCATACTGGATGGGGAATATACTACTGGGTAAATACTGTGTGTGAACAAAATCTGGGAGGTATGGGTGGATCGAAAGCTGAATATGAGCAGTCAGTGTGATGCAGCGGCAACAAAGGCTAATGTGGTCTTGGAGTGTATCATCAGAGGCATCGCATCCAAATCGCTAGATGTCATAGTCCAGCTGACACTGCATTGGTCAACCCACAGCTGGTGTACAATGTGCTGTTATGGAGGCAGGAGAGCCAGCGTGGTATTGTGGTTAAGAGCGGTGGACTCTGATTTGGAGAACCGGATTTGATTCCCTAGTCCTCCACATGAGTGGCGGAGGCTAATCTTGTGAACTGGATTTGTTTCCCCACTCCTACACATGAAGCCAGCTGGGTGACCTTGGGTTAGTCACAGCTCTCTTAGAGCTCTCTCAGCCCTGCCTACCTCACAAGGTGTTAGTTGTGGGGAAGGGAAGGTGATTGTAAGCTGGTTTGAATCTCCCTTAAGTGGTAGAGAAAGTCGGCATGTAAAAACCAACTCTTCTTCTAGTCAACTGTAAAACGTACAAAGCAGTTCATACACGCTATCACAAAAACCCTTTCAACAATCTTCTAACAAGGCTCAGTTGTGGGTCATATCCTATCAGCCTAGGCCGTAGCTCCATCCCATGCGCTACGAGTGAAGCCAATCAGCATGTGTTATTTGTTCTACTGCAGCAGAGAGCGCTCTGCCCGTTTCTGGTCATGTTCTACCCACCAACGGAGCTGCAGCTGAAGCCAACGTGAAACCCCCTTGGGGCTGTCAGGCATCCCTCCTTCCCCATCCTTTCCCTTCCAGTGGCAGGTGACGTCTTGCTGCTCACCTGAAAAATTCTGTTTCAATTTCTGAGACACGACAGACACCAGAATCAGCAGTGATGGAGAAAGCCATCAAAATTCTTAGCCACCAGCCTCAAACTTTAGAGGCCTGGCATTCCCCCCACACACCTGTACATTCGATAACAAGATGATTTCTCAGCTGCTGTGTTGTAGTATTTTGCATACTCTTCCCCCTCAGAGGAAGGCAGTGTGGTGCAGTAAGCTACAGAGTTCGCCTTACAATGCCAGAAACTCAGATTCAGAATCCTGCTTAGACATGAAACTGAAAGGACAGCATGAGGGAAGGAACTGTTTTCTTAGCCTAGCCTACCCCAGAAGACTGTTCCATCTGAAATGCCATCTGAACTTGCTGGGGAACATGGGGAATTCTAACACTCTACCTGTGGGGCTGTCTGTCTGACAGTCACGTCAACTGATGCTGCAGCCACTGAGTGACAAACATATGCAAACTCGACTTCAGGCAGGTGAGTGACTCTGCAGCCCACTCATGCAAAGGGGCAAACCAGCCCACCCTGCTGAAAAAGCTGTTCCAAGCGTCTTAACTGCTCACAACTCTGATCCAAGAGAGAAGCCCTGCTGGATCAAACCAAGTGGGGTCCATCTAATCCCGCAACACACTTCCCATGCCAGGTGCCTCTAGGAGGCCCATGGGCAACATCCCCCACCTCTGCAGGTTACTCCCAGTAGCTGCTACCAAGAGGCAACCAGCCCTTGAACAGCCAAACAGGAGTTAGGATTTACAAGGCAGTGAAAAGCAGCAGAAGCAAAGGTAAGTACAGATCTTTCCCACAACTAATTTAATTTCTGTTATCAAGACAAGAACTTGGAAACCTCCCTGCCAAGGCGCTGCCAGGAAGAAGTGGGCTCAACCAATTGTGCTCTTAATGCCTGGCAAAAACACTGCCAAGGCCCACAAGCAGATGTTACTGGACCCCCACAAACCCGTGACCATACATTTGGATTAACACAGGGAATCAGCTTGCGTGTTTGTGCAGGGAGTAGCAAACCAGGATCTTTTACCTAAAGAGGTGGCTGTGAGTAGCAAGTCTGCAGTAGGAAAAGGATGACAGAGACCGGAGTTAAAAAGAATACAGAGTTTATTGAAGGATTTGGTACAACTGGAGGGGGGGGGGGCTTATCCTAAGCATATACTAAACCAAGGCACAAACACATTCCTTATCCCAATTAATATAGCAACAATTTACAAATATTCCTCAGAGCTCCTCCAGTTTGGAACAGGAAGTAATCTTTGAGCTAAAGGTGGACATGTGTAGAAAATGGGGAATAGTGGTTTGGAAAATAGGACAGGGGAAGATTACCTATCCTATTCTGCGAAGAAATGAGATGGAAGAAAGAGGGATCCAGTGTGTATTGAGAGTTTGATGCAGTCCAGCTGGTATCCAGGATCAGACTCTCTTTCCTGGTTCTGAAGCCAGGTTATAGAGTTTTTGGCCCATAGCATAAAATGGGTTCTTTTCAGGAAACAAAAGAGTACGACAGAGGGTAAAGGAATATTTGAGAGTAACCAAGAGAAAACTATAAAAGTGCCTAAACGGCACCGGGAAGGTCATTTTTTTACTTATAATTCATGATTACAAAAGCTGGAGATATTAAGGTGAGACATATGTTGTGCAGGAGCTTTGGGGTCACCGTGAAACTTGAGTCGGAGGTTCCAGACTATCACAGGGCACTTAACGTCCAAATTGGGCTAATGGTCAGTGATTGCACATCATGTAAAAGACAATACAGAGAGCGGAAACTTTGTCTTCTTGCCTGGTGTGGCTTGATTGCTGTTGTCACACTCTGATTTCTCTCCCCTCCCCCCCGAGGTTTATTTAGAAGAATTGCAGGGGTTGTCGTCCCAGGATCCTCTGCTGCGTTCACCACTGCTGTTCCCTGTGAGACACAGACATGGCAGTCGCTCCTGGGTTGCCAAGTGCCAGGTGGTGGCGGGCAAACCCCCGCCAATCCACCTGGCTGCCCACCAACCAGCTGAGGTTTGGCGGGCATCATGTGCATGCACGCCTGCCCACTGCACCATGTCACGTCCGGTTTACTCCGTTTGAATGGCAAAAGGCCCCTTGCGATGCGGCACTTCCGGGTGTAAAGTGACGCGATTGCGTTGGTGTGGGTGCACGCACATGTGATATCACCTTACCTCCACCCCAAAAACCTCCTGCCGGAGGAGAGAGGGGACCTGGTAAGCCTAGTCACTCCCCATGTTTGCTGTGTGCCTCATGGGACTTGCTGTGTGCCTCATGGGACAGTGTCACCCTGGCAGTACATCCATTCAGGAGGGAGGGTGTGCAGATGAAGGGGGGAAGCTGGCAACACAGAGGATAATTCTGGAGGTGCTGATTGGTACCAAACAGCAGTATTTGATGGGAGGGGGAATTACAGCACCCCTCTGCCCTTTTTTAAGCCAACCCCTTTTGCTTCTGTAGGGAGGAGTAGGGTTGCAAAGTCCAGGTTGGAAAATACCTGGAGATTTTGGGGGCGGAGCCTGAGGAGGAAAGGGCTTGGGGAGGGACTTCAATGCCATAGAGTCCAATTGCCAAAGCGGCCATTTTCTCCAGGTGAACTGATCTCTATTGGCTGGAGATCAGTTGGAATAGCGGGATTTGTTGCTGCAAGTGACCAAGTTTGCCAGTGGAAATGAGGGGAGAAATCATATTAAACTGAAGGATGCAATGTAAAGACAGGCATGTAAAGAAATAAGAGGGACAAAACAAGAAACCTTTGCACGCATGCGCTAATTGCTTTCTGGGTAAATTTGAGGCAAAAGTTATTGAAGATGTAGATGCTGATGATTTCTGGCAAAACAAGAGCATATGAAAACGAGACACCCCTGGCTGCAGAGGGGATCCCTGATGAAACTTGGAACTTAGCCAAGAGGACAACACTATGGGTCTCTTGGAAGGTCTAGAAAGGCATATTTGTGGGTCAGAAGGACCAGCCTCCCACTTTATGAGTTCCAGACAATAATAAAGCTTGGAAAATGATGCCATAACCAGGAACTGAACTGGTTTGCGTGAAAGACAAGGCCTCGCCTTCCCCATGCCAAGCTGTGCCTTTTAGCATTCATATCAGAAAATGCACAATCAACCACACTCAATGTGACTGGGAAAGGAAGCTTGGTGAAAGGAAACTTACAAGTCATTAGATCTCTAGAAAGAGTCCCTTGCAATTTCCCGTTCACACGGGTACTCCTGAGACAGGAAAGGAATTCTGTTTCATGGGGCACTGCTCTGAATCAAGCCACACAGTTGTAAACAATATTCAAGATTTACCCATTAAGAAGTGGGTAAAAACAAAGAAATGTTTATATCAGAATATGTGGGGTAGTATAAACTACAGGTTTTTCTAGTGGCCACTATTTAGGATTGAACACATGAACACATGAAGCTGCCTTCTACTGAATCAGACCCCCTTTGGTCCATCCAAGTCAGTATTGTCTACTCAGACTGGCAGTGGCTCTCCAAGGTCTCAGGGGTCTTTCACATCACCTACCTGCCTAGTCCCTTTAACTGGAGATATCGGGGATTGAACCTGGGACCTTCTGCATGCCAAGCGGATGCTCCACCATGGAGCCACAGCCTCTTGAATGCCAGCCCGTTTGGTTATTATTTGGAGCATAGAGTTTTAATGGAGTTTTAAAGTATGCTGTAAAGTATGCTTTACATACTTTAAAGCACTGGTTCCCAACCGGGGGGCCGTGGACCCCCAGGGGTCCGCGAGAACTAAATTAAGGTCCACGAAACAAAGTTTTAAACCCATAATAAATTAATATTTTCCATTAAAAGTTCTCTATTATAAAATATATATATTCAAATATTATTCTAAGTTTAATGTTTAACTAACCGTTATGATTAAAGTTTATTTTCAAATTGTTGGAATTTTTAGTTTGAACCTTGGGGTCCGTGCACCGAACAAAAAAGTCCTAGTGGTCCCTGGTCAAAAAAAGGTTGGGAACCACTGCTTTAAAGTATGCTTATTCCCAGCCCGGCTTGCTGGGAATAAGGGCGAGCTATCAATACAAGGAATCAATAAATAAATACAAAAATGAGCACACGACCTGAACCCACAATATGCGAAGAATGTGACGCGCATACAGTCGTAAATAATGTCCCATGTACCATCAGCAACTCTGTAAATGCAAAGAAAAATAAACAGTATACATATAAAGAGCATCAAAGAGGCACTATTAACATACACATCAAACTACAGATTGTCAGGTCAGTTGTACCCCCTGGAGGTTGGCAACCCGGCACTGGTCTGATGCATGGGGCTCTTTTCACGGTCTTCAGTCCCCAGGGATTTCCCCAGCCAGAGATGGAGACCCTTGTCCCATAGGGCAGAACCACAACCGTCTCCAGGAAGAGACCGAGGTGGCACTTTGATGTGAGCAACAATGAACACGTTACAAGAACGCCGATTTCCAGTGCAATCCTAAAGGCGCTTTCCTGGGAGTAATAAGCCCCGTTGAATAGGCCTGAGGAGGGCTCCGGTGAGACCTGCTTTCGGATCCCTCTTAGCGTGATCTGGCTGGACTTTGCTTTAGCTTTCTTTCTCCCCAGCTCAGCTGCGCTGTTGCCTGAACAGCCTGGGGATCCCCCAGAAGCGCCACCCTGTGTGGAGTTACTCCCGAGCAATCCCACTGCACGGGGCGTCGCTGAGCTGCAGCCTGGCTGAAATCCGCTCCGAGCACCCGGCTCCGGCCGCCGATCCTCATTGCAAAGAGCAGGGAGCCCCTTTTTTCTCTCTCCTCTGCAGCACCGAAGGGGTTAAACCGACCGAGCTGTTTGCTAGAGCGGCCGAGCAAGGGAGGCGGAAGCGGAAAGGCTTCTTTTCCTGGGAGGGGAGGTTTGGCCAGGGAATTGCAAAGGAGACCTCGAGGGGCTTCAGAGGTGCATCAGCGGGCAGCAGCCTTGCAGCGGGATCCTGCGACGGTCTACTCACGAGTAAGTCATTGCAGGGGAGTGGGGAATAAGCTTTCCAGCCTTGCAAGGAGAAATGCAGCTCTCAGGAGTGTTCCTGGGCGGGGGGGGCGGTTTTAATCTTTAATCGTTGCCAAATGTAGCCCCCCCCCCTCTGCTACTCAAAACAAACCCTCCCCTACAGGAAACGGAGCCCTGGACTGGATGGCCCAGTCGTGTCAGCTATCAGAAGCCCAGCAGCCAGCAGGGTCCCTGTGCAGAGGCAGGCGATGGCAGACCACCCCATCTAGTCCCTTGCCTTGAAAACCCTGCTGCTGGGTCGCCATAACGCAGGCTGTGACTTGAGGGCACTCTGCACACAAGCAGAAAAGCGGTGGAGCCAGTGGTCGCCCCGTCTCCGACCTCCCTCTTCCTTAGGCAAACTGATGGAGAGAGGAGTAGCCGGTTTGAGTCGGGGTCTTCTCGGAGAACTGCTCTGCTCCAGACCCTTTCCAATAACCCCAAAGGGGCATGAAGGTACCAAGATGTCCAATAAACAAATCTCCTGTCTGGTTGTACCTTCTGTCTGGGAGTAAGTAGAACTTGTTAATGATTTATAACAAACCTCTTTAAATGAAATTACCCATATTCAGGTTGCTGATTCACCGGGGACCGTTGCAAATTACATTCAACTTCAACTGTGTACATTTATAACTGAAACAGAAAACTTACAGTTGACACATCACAGTTAATACAGTGATAGTCCCAAACAAATATACTGTTACCGGAAACTTTGAAAATGGAATAAATAAATAACATTTGCCCATTTGAAAACTATTCAAACAGCTTGTTACAAGGATCTTAGTAGCCTGTCTGTCATGACTCAGCTCTTCAGCTGTTTTTAGTCCATGCCAGATGCTTGATAAGGAGGGGCTTACAGGATGACTTCCAAAAGAAAGCAACAGGCTGGAACGGACGTTGACTTTGTACTCTGATAACTGTGAGCAATGATGTAATGTGATACTTCCTGTACTGTACTGTAATGTTATGTTTCCTTTTTAAAGTTAAGAAAGTCTTATGTTTTAGAGTTAAGAAAGTCTTATAAAGGCTTATCAAATTTACCATGTTCTTAGCACAAAGTAAATGCTGGAAAAGGTTTTATCATAAGAAATACCATACAGCTATGAACTGACTATTTCGTTTAAGTGTCTTATCATCACATGACTTGCTAAAGGCAGGAACTCCTTATAAGGTAATAGCTGCTGGTTAATTCTCAAAGGCAATGGGACAATCTCAAGATCTCAGGAGGAGAGAAGGGAACAGATTCTAACCTTGACAGCTATAAAACGAGGAGCCTCCTAGCCAGTAGGGAGAGCTCCTAACAAGTTGACACCCATTGACTTGCAATGGATCTCTCTATCCCTTACCTGGGATGTAAAGACTTTAAACCTTAATTCTTGCGTGGATTGAGGCTCTCTAAATGTTCAGTCCTTGTGTGGACTGAGTATTTACAGAATACTTAAACATTTAATACAAGCTTCTCCATCTTTTAAATAAGATGGAGACTCTGAGAAATCAGCACCTTTGTATGGGTTCTAAGAGCTTAGATCACTCCATCCTTTGTATGGAGGCACTTCTTAATGCTGGCATGTATTGGGAAGTGTAAGTAAGATCTATTTTACCCTTAACATAGGCATTCCAGTCCTCACAGACATGGACTCAGTCTTTCCAGTTCTACAATGGGCTGGGAATACTTGGAGCTCTTTGTTCTGTATATGGAGTCAGGGGTCTCTCAAACAAACAGGGAGATTTCTGAACTCTGTTCTTACACAGATCTCTCTAATATTGACACAACCAGAGAGACTTCAGTGTCTTACAAGGAACCCAGGAGCTTATCAGAGATTTCTCTAGCTAACAGAGGGATTTCTGAATAGCCTCTGAGTCAGAGGTTTTGTTAGCTGACAGGGAATCCTCTGAACTCAGGGGGTTACCGCACTTTGTATTACCAATGATGTATTAAGAGTTTGAAAACGTTATAAAAAACATCGCTTTAAAAGGGTTTTTGGATACCCTGGCTTATTTTTTATTTTTTATAAATTTTTATTGAATTTTATAACAAACAACAAACAAATACACACACACATAAAACAAACAAAACAATAAGTAAAATAATACAAAATACAGAAGGGTATCCATATACCTTAGTTAATACATTCTGGATTATAAAATCCCAATATTCAGAAAATGATACCCCTTCCCCCTCCACCCACCTGAAAACAGTGACCCTTCACCAGACTTCCAAAGAAGTGTCTAACCAGTTTATACTATTTAAAGATACCAAGATATAAATTTTCTCTAATTTCTATAACTCGTTAATTATAACCGTAAAATCCGTTTTTGCCAGTTTATCCCAATATGAGGTGGCCTTTGACCATGTTTGTTTAAACTCTTCCATATCTTTCCCATGTACGGATTCCGTTAATTTGGCCATCCTCATATACATCCATAATTTCTCTCTCCATATGTTAATTGAAGGCTTATTCACTTGCTTCCAAACTTTGGCTATCACTATTCTTGCAGCAGCAAAACTATATTGACAAATAATCCTATCATTATCATTCATGTTACTTGGTGGTATACCCAATAGACAAAACACTGGTTTTCTTTTCACACTACTATTAATCAAATTATTCGTTTCCCTCAGTACTTTCATCCAGAATTTTTTAATTTTTTTACAAAACCACCATACATGCATATATGTACCTCTTTCTTTCCCACATTTCCAACATAATCCCTTATCTCCACTATTCATTTTAGATATCATCACTGGTGTTATATGCCATCTATAAAACATTTAGTATAAATGTTCTCTAATTTCATTGGTTATTGTAAATTTAAACTCTTTCTTCCATAGATTTTCCCATATTTCCAAATCAATATTAAAACCTAAACCCTTCATCCATTTAATCATAGTTGTCTTAATTCTTTCTTGTTCTAAATTGATTACAATTAATAATTTATACTTTCTACCTATCAATCCTTTATTTCCTTTTACTAATATTTTCTCTAAATCAGATTTATTTTTATTAAATCCAAGTTGATTATCTTTATTAAATATATCCCTTAACCTATAATATAAAAACCAATCCTTTATATCAAGTTCTTCCCTGCTTTTTAAAACCCATTCCCTTTCTTTCCAATCAATCAAATTTCTATATACCGGTATATCCATTTCTAAATTCAGCTGAGTTCCTCTTCTCATGAAAGCTTTCACTGGATTGATCCATCCAGGAGTTTTACTTTCTAAAATCTTTCTATACTTTTTCCAAATTTGGAACAATCCAGCTCTAATAATATGAATGTAAAACTCTCTGTTTACTTTTTCTTTCTCATACCATAAGTAAGCATGCCATCCAAAACGTAAGTTATAACCCTCTAATTCTAATAATTCAGTATCCTCTAACATTATCCAGGATTTCAAC
Source organism: Euleptes europaea (assembly GCF_029931775.1). NCBI lineage: Eukaryota > Metazoa > Chordata > Lepidosauria > Squamata > Sphaerodactylidae > Euleptes > Euleptes europaea. The sequence goes on from NC_079316.1 coordinate 5,532,020, forward strand.
CATGTGAAACACGTTGCTTCATAATATATTTTTTAATCTGGTAACCCTAATCCTCCTGTTTCTCTTAGTTGAATCAAATTATTGTAGGCTATTCTATGTTTTCCTTTATTCCACAAAAAATTTAAAGTATCTTTTTTCCAAATTTTAAATATTTTAACCCCCTTAATTATTGGTAGATTTTGAAATAAAAAAAAGCATCTTAGGTAAAACCATCATTTTGACAACTGAAATTCTACCCCATAATGATAAAGGTATTTTTCCCAGTTTTTCAAATCTATATTAATTTGATGCCAGATTTTTACATAATTATTTTTAAACAAATTAAGATTGTTTGAAGTTAACCAAATACCCAAATACTTTATTTTATGTTCAATAGTAAAACCAGTAGTTTTTGATAATTCTTGCTGCTGTAAGAATGTCATATTTTGACCAATATTTTCATTTTATTTTTATTAATTTTAAAACCTGCAAGCTTTCCATAAACCTCCACCATTTTTTTCCATTCTGCAATCTGACTATTAGGGTTAGTTAAAAAACAAACTAAATCATCCACATATGCTTTAACCTTAAAATGATTTCTCCCTACCTTATATCCTATAATATCTACATTATTTCTAATCTTTCTCAATAAAACTTCTAACGTTATGATAAACAACAATGGTGAAAGAGGGCAACCCTTTTGAATTTCAAATTGTGATGTTAAATCCCCATTTATCAATAGTCTAGCAGTCTGATAGGTATAAATCTTTCCAATAGCTGATTGGAATTTTTTTCCAAAATCCATATATTCTAATACTTTTCTCATAAATTTCCAATTTACATTATCAAACGCTTTTTCGGCATCCAAAAATATCATTGCAAAAGGTGTAGTGCTAAATTCCGCGCATTCTAAAAGATCTAATACTACTCTAACATTTTGACTAATCAGCCTTCCTGGAAGGAAGCCTGCTTGATCTTTATAAATAATCTGACTTAATATTTTCTTCAATCTATTTGCCAGGATAGCTACACAAAGTTTATAATCATTATTCAATAATGAAATCGGTCTAAAATTTTTAACATCTAATAGATCTGAATTTGGTTTAGGAATTAAAACTATATTTGCTTGTTTCCAGGTATTTGGAATGGATCCATTCTGCATACAATTATTCATTACTTTTAAAAAATATGGAGAGATTTGTTCCATAAAAACTTTATAATAAAATGTTGTAAAACCGTCTGCACCTGGTGCTTTATTCAGTTTACTTTTACCTATTGCTGTTTTTAATTCCTCCATAGTTATATTAGCATCTAATAATTCTTTATGTTCTTGTAGCATTCCTGCCCATTCAGATTGATTTAAGTACACCTCTATTTCTTTTTCTGAAACCTCTCCTTGTCTGTATAAATTTGAATAATAATCTATAAAAGTTTCTACAATTTTTTGTTTGTCCAATGTAACTTTACCATCCCTCTTTATTTTTATTATAGGTAATTTCTTTATTTTTAAGTTGCCAAGCTAAAAATCTACCTGGCTTGTTTGCATGTTCAATTTTTTTTTGCCTGTTATACATAATTCTTTTTTCAATCTCAGCATTTATTAAAAATTCATATTGGTATTGCAAATTTTTAATCCTATCCATCTGTTCCTTTTTAAGCAATTTAGTTTGTGCTTTTCTCAACTGTCTCTCCACCTGTTTGATTTGCTCTAATAATTTCTTCTTTTTATTTTCTCTCTCTCTGTACCACCTCGAGTTTTGTTGTATTAATAAACCTCTTATTACTGCTTTACCTGCATCCCATACAATATCATCCGATATCCCTTTGTCAGTATTTTCTAAAAAATAGTTTTGTATGTCTATTTTCAACTTGTCCACAATTTTCTTATTTTTAGTAAATATTCATTAACTACCCAAGATTTGTTTTTTCTTATTCCCATATTAATCTTTAGCAATAACGCATTATGATCAGAAAGCACCTTGGGTAAAATTTCAGGACCTTCTGATAGACTTATAATATCTTTAGACAGCCAGAACATATCTATTCTTGAATGGGAACAATGTCTCGCTGAATAAAAAGTATATCCTTTTTTATTACCATTCAATAATCTCCATAAATCAAACATTTCCCATTGTTCTATTATATTATTAAAAATACCAGGTAGTTTACCTTCAAATTTACCATTTTTCTTCTTTGTTGATCTATCCAGTTTTGGTTCTATTACACCATTAAAATCTCCCATCCAAATCATTTTTTCATTAGCGAATTCTGCTAATATCGATGCTAAATTAGTATAAAAGGATTTCTGATTAATATTAGGTGCATAAATACCCACTAAAATTATTTTCTGAAAGCGACTTATGATTTCCACCATCAAAATCCTCCCATCTGCATCCTTATACAAAATCTTAGGTTCTAAAACTAAAGGAACATACATAGCTATACCATTATTTTTTTTCTTTTCATTACATGCAGTAAATAATTTGCCCTTTTTTTTTTGCTCCAGTCTATTAACATCCTTTGGTATCATATGCGCCTCCTGTAAACAAAAAATGTTAGCTTTAGATTTTTGTAGATGATAAAATACTTTTTTCCTCTTATTTGGAGAATTCAAGCCATTAACATTCCATGATACTATTTGAAGCATCATTAATATACACCCCTATTTAATTTTTTAATTGTTTTTCTTGAACATCCTCAATTATCATTCTCTCGCCCTCCCCCCTTTTCCCATTTTATTTCTCTTTTATAGTTCAGCCAACTTCTCACTCATCCGATGATGATGCCCCCCCAGTTGCTTCTTCTGCCTTTTCTTTTTCAGTACATTCCTTTCCATCCAATTCTTTCAAAGGTTGACCTGGTGGTTTGCGTAACTCCCCTTCATATCTTCTCAAAAATTGCTCAGCTTTAACTGTATCTGTAATCCTGAATCTTTTAGCTTTGAAGATAAAAGAAACTCCTTGAGGGTATTCCCATCTGTGTTGTATTCCATTATATTTCAGTCCCTCCACAAACTCTGCGAAGTTTTTTCTTTTCCTCAAAAGTCTTCCAGGGATTTCCTTCATTAGCCTCACCAGATTCCCATCAGTTGTCAGTGGATTGTTGAAATGTTTATTCAAAATTAGGTCCCGGTGGCTTCTTGAGAAAAGCTGAATTAAACAGTCCCTTGGAACTTTATTTTTTGTTGCATAAGCAGAATTTACTCTATAGGCTGTTATTATCATACCTTCCACAACAGCATCATCCTCCTGAAGAAAATCAGACAACAGCATTTTCAGATACTTTTTCAAATCTGTACCCTCCAGTTTTTCTCTAAGACCACGTATATGAACCCAACTTTCTTTTATCTTCAATTCCAACATTGCAGTATGGTCGTCACGCCATTCCTTGCGTTCTTGGCAGGCTTCCATTGACATTTCAAGAGATTCAACCCTTTTTCTGGTTTCTTTATTATCCTTTGATTGTTTTTGAACCTTTGCATCAAGCTTATCCTGTTTTACTGTCAGAGATGAGATAGATTCTTGAAGTGCAGTAATAGCCACTGCATTTTGGTTTAGGCCTTGTTTGACAGATTCCATCTCTTGCTTCATTGAAACCACTTCTTGTTTGACTTCTGCCACCTCTTGCTTAACTTATGTCACCTCCTGAAGTGTTTTAGTCAAAAGTTCTTGTAATGATTTGAGAGTAGCATCAGGCTTTTTAGCCATCTTTACTGTTATTGTTGTCCTAATTACAGGAGAAGTGTCTGGTGAAGCTGCTGGACTGGAGACAGAAGCTCTTCTTTTAGATTGTAGAGATTGTTGGATCTGAAGCTGTTTAGTCTCTTTAATTAATACTTTAGGATGTTTTTCTGTATCCTTCCTGGTTTTGTCTTCTTTGTCTCCCATGAAAAGCCTTAAGATGGTTGTTATTGTAATCCAGGGAAAATGAAGGGGGGTGAGATTTATTATTTAAAGCATTAGTTCAAAACATTCCTCAATGGTTCAAACAGCAAAAGTCAATCTGAAGAAGCATAGCACAATATATTGTCAGTCAGTTTTCCATTGCCAACATTTCACCCACTTTCAATCCTGCTCAGATGTTTCTCAGGGTTAAAATGGCACAGCTGGAATTTTAAGTGCGCAACAGATGGCAAAAAGCCAAGTTTTTTGTATAGGCTTAGTGAGTATAGAAGACAGAATCCAAATTGCTTCTAATTATTTTTAAAGCTGTTAGACACCCCCGTGAATTATTTGTTAGAGTAACTATAAAAAAAACCTTGATTTTGCATTCCCATGCCGCTTTTTTGCGCCGTCCTCCCAGGCTCCTGTGATTGCAATGGCGCCGGCTTTTCCGCTTTCCCTTCCGAGCGCTTGCCGCCGCTTTTGGAGCAGCGGGCGCATTGAGGTCGGGACGCGAGCCGGCAGCCTTCTCAGCTTCCCCTCTACTTCAAAGGGAGCCGCGTAGATGACGGGGGGGGGCAATTTCCACCCCCGTCCGCTTTTAAGCCTGGAGCGCGGTCCTCGCGCTGCCGCGGCGCTCGGCACCGGAACAGGAAGTCGGATACCCCGGCTTATAAATGGTTGGAAGACGCCTTCACAACTAAAGGGGACAAACAAAGTGCGATCAGTATTTTTTATAACGTTTTCAAACTCTTAATACATTGCTAACAACATATAAAAGATCATAAAGGTTTAAATATTCCTGACTGAAACATTCCTAAACATGAATTAGGTACTTTTTCAGATCTCTCTGAGCCCTGCTGAGCTGGGGAGGTTTTACAAATGACATGACTAGGTAAAGTATGTCTTATGTTTTATGATGTTCTAGATATATTGAAATAAGATGCTTTTAACTATTTCAGATCTTATCCAATGCACTAACCATATTTTACATGATTTCTGTAAATGCACTAACCATATTTTACATGATTTCTGTAACTGCTTTATTTCCTTAATGAAATATTATAACTCTCATATAGAGATTTTAAATAACATATTGTTATTGTTTTATTGTTTGATACTCTCAAATTGTTAAAGATAGCTTGCAACCTGAATATATTTAAGACTCATAGAGTCTGAACCTATGTAATATTTTAAAACTGTTTAACCATTTACATGCATATATTACGTTGTGTACAATAGATCATATATATTAAGTCCCTTTTCATAATGTATTGATGCACTTCAATAGAAAGCTTACTCCAGTAAGAAGTACCGTATATACTCGGGTATAAGCCGACCCGAGTATAAGCCGACCCCCCCAAATTTGAGGCCAGAAAAGGGAATTTCTTATTGACCCGCGTATAAGCCGAGGGTCAATAAGAAATTCCCTTTACCGGCAATGCTGCGCTCTAAAATGGCGGCCGCCATTTTAGAGCGCAGGGCCCCTGCCCCTGGTCGCCCTCCTGCCGGCCTCCCGGGCCCTCCCGACCCACCCCAACCCACCCCGACCCACCCCAACCCAAGTGCCATCCAAGGGGGGGAGGGGGAAGAGCCCCTGAACCCCCTACTTACCGGGAGACGCGGCGAATCGGCGGCGGCGGCGCGGCCTTCCTGGGCTGGCAGGAGGCCCCTCCAGGCCCCTACCGGCCGGAGGAAGGCACCTGGGCGCGTGGGTGGCGGTGGCGCGGCCGGCAGGGGCCTCCTGTCGGCCCAGGAAGGCCCCTGCCAGCAGGAGGAAGGCGCCCGGGTGCCTGAGAGCCAGCGGCGCGGCCGGTAGGGACCTCCTGCCAGCCAAGGAAGGCCTCTGCCGGCAGGAGGAAGGCGCCCGAGCGCCTGAGATCCGGCAGAGCAGCCGGCAGGGACCTCCTGCCGGCCAAGGAAAGCCCCTGCCGGCAGGAGGAAGGCGCCCTAGCGCCTGAGCGGCGGCGGAGCTGCCGGCAGGGACCTCCTGCCAGCCAAGGAAGGCCCCTGCCGGCAGGAGGAAGGCTCCCGGGCGCGGTGGCGATGGCGGTAAGTTCCCCCCTCCCTCCCTCTTTCCTCCCTCCTCCCCCCTCCCCTCCCCTACCGTATTGACCCGCGTATAAGCCGAGTTCGGCTTTTTCAACCCTTTTTTTGGGCTGAAAAACTCGGCTTATACGCGAGTATATACGGTAGTTGATTCCTGCTCAGTCTATCTGAATAAAATAATATGTTCCTTCTCAGGAAGGGGTCCATTTTAAGAGCATAGACACTGAAAGGCACAAACCACGACAATACATTAGGCTAATCCAACAGGTAGTGTTCTGCGTTACAGATATTGACCACTTAAGGATAAAATCAAACCAGCTTACAATCACCTTCCCTTCTCCTACCCACAACAGACACCCTGTGAGGTAGGTGGGGCTGAGAGAGCCCTAAGAGAGCTGTGACTAGCCCAAGGTGGCTTCATGTGTATTAGTGGGGAAACCAACCCAGTTCACCAGATTAGAGCCTGCCACTCATGTGGAGGAGTGGGGAATCAAACCCGGTTCACCAGATTAGAGTCCACCACTCCAAACCCCCACTCTTAACCACTACACCACACTAGCTAAGCTCATAGCTTCCACAACAGATCTTTACTTTCCTGAAGGACCAAGCAGGCATCTCATTAGAAAGCCTGAGATGCAATATAATATAGCATTAATCCTGATCCACAAATGACGACAATGATGCTCCTTCTGATCCACCGGGGCAATCCTTAGGTGCCTCTTGACGAGGAGGGTAGACAATGTAGGTATGCTTTCTTTTGGTCTCTTTCCCCTATTTTGATAATTTTTCCTCTCCCTCTTCATAGCCACAAGAGTAAGAGCATCTTTCCGTCAGAGGCTACCCAAGAGTAGGGGAAGAAATGGAACAGCAGGACCCACAAGGACCTGGAATTGGCAAGAGATCAAGGGAAGGTCCCCATCCCGTCCAAACGGAGAGTAGTGTTGAATTCTGGGAAAGAGCTGTGCCAGAGAACCTGGCTCAGGAAACAAGGACAGCAGATAGCCAACTTTTTCGGCAGTTCCTTTACCATGAGGCTGATGGACCCCGAGCGGTTTGCAGCCAGCTTCATGGACTTTGCAACCACTGGCTGAGGCCGGAGAGGCACTCTAGGAAGCGGATGCTAGACCTGGTGATCCTGGAGCAGTTCCTGACTATCCTGCCCCAGGAAATGCAGTGCTGGGTCAGAGGATGCGGTCCGGAGACCAGTTCCCAGGCGGTGGCCCTGGCCGAAGGATTCCTCCTGAGTCAGGCAGAGGAGAAGAGGCAGGCAGAGCAGGTGAGGGGGTTTCCTTCGCCCCTTTCAAGCCATGACTTCATAATTGGGCTTCTTTGCTAGATATTAATACCTCTTGAGAATTGACTCGGCTGGGAAAACAACCAACGCTGATTCTGGCCCCTATGCTAGAAGCAGCTCTGTTAGTCAATGCAGGGATGAAGATTCTTACCTTCCCTGTCTCCCTTGCTGTTCTTTCAGATGTGGGGACCATCCCTGAAGATGGAAGTGAAGTTTTCTGAGGCAGAAGGAGATCTGTCGAAGGAAGGGCAGTGGGCTGAGGCCGAGAAGCATCCCAAAGATGCCCTGTCACATGGTAAGGGTGTTTTGTGGCTGTATGGGATTGGGCCACATGGTGAAGATGTGGGGTGGAAAAAGGAAATGGATTTGCACGCAACACAGAGTGAGCTTGTGGGGCTCGGTGCCACAGGATGTAGTGATGGTCACTCAGTTGAAGAGGGATTAGACAGATTCATGGAAAGCAATAGCATTATTATTCACATGGATTACAATATTAATCTTTCTCCTTCCTTCCATTAGAGGGACTCCAGGCATCTCAAAAAAGGAAAGTTAGACAAATCTGGGTAGCCATGGTGAATAAATGGAACCTAGGTTTTCTGAGACAGCATACCTCTGAAAACTCATTGCCAATTATTTGGTTTCTGTGCCCCCACTTAGAGGCTTTCAAGGGCCAATGTGGGAAACTGCATGTTGGACTGAAGATTCCAAGATGTAGACTGGCACCCCTATGAGTTTTGGGGGTAGATCTTGGGGTGGACAAGATGTCACGTTGATGTCGTGTCTAGCTGAAAACCTGGACGTGAATGCTCTGGGAATCTGTTGATTTTACTCTAGATGTGCTGTCATGTCTGGGTTTTTGGATATATGTGACGAAGACGTGTCGTGCAACATCATTTCTGTCCCCTCTTTTTCTCCCAGCAGCCCAGACTCATTGGGAGAATGACTTGTCTGGGCCTTTGGCCAGATCCAGCAGGATTGTTACCATATTTTCGAGCTCCAGAGTTCACAGGGCAAATGTCAAGTCTCACAGAAGTCTGGAAAGTATCAGCAGCATTTAAGAGCAGCCCAAGGCTTCTGGGTATCTGGTGCTTCTCTTCCGCCTCTCCCACTATTTACTAAAAAATCACTGTGAATGTTCTTGAGCGTACATAATACAAGCCCTGACCTGGATGGCCCCAGGCTAGCCTGATCTCATCAGAGCCCAGAAGCTAAGCAGGGTCGGCCCTGGTTAGTATTTGGAAGGGCAACCTCCAACGAACACCAGGGGCGTGACGCGGAGGCAGGCAATGGCAAACCACCTCCGATTGTCTCTTGCCTTGAAAACCCTACAGGGCCGCCATAAATCTGTTGTGACTCGATGGTACAAAAACCAAGTAATACAAACACCCTTGAAATGGGTGTGTGCAAACAGGATTCAAAGAAGTACATGAAATAGGAAGTCTAGGCTAACATTCTTCTTTCCTCTCTTGTCTCCCTCGCAGGAAGTGGAGAGATGCTATTCAGCCGGTGTCTTCATGAAGGTGTGGAAGCGGCTGCTTCACCTCTGGTCCAGGTAGGGACGATGAGCATGGGACACCTGAGTCCCCCTTCCTTTCTCGGTTTGCCTGCAGTCACTGCTCAGGGGTCCAAGTGAGAGAAACCCTGAACGCCACACCCTTTATTCATGCCAACCTCTCCATCCTGCACCCTCCCAGAATGCCCCCTTCTAGGGTGCCGTCTCTGCCTGGCTTGATCTCTGATGCGGGAATCTGCGTTTTCTTTCAGTCTCCGGTTTCCTTTGAGGAGGTGGCTGTTCATTTCACCGAGGCAGAGTGGGCCCTGCTGGATCCAGGCCAAAGAGCTCTTTACAAGGAAGTCATGCTGGAGAACTATGGAAGCGTGGCCTCTCTGGGTAAGGCTCTTTCGTAGGTGCAGCATGTGCAAATGGCTGCTATGGGGATGATGCATGAATCAAAGTCTTGAACAGCAATATACCGTTTTGAGGCCTGCTCAGCCACTTGTTTCCCTCTGGGAGCCTCGAGGTGGTGGTGTGGCAATGAAAGCGATATTCAGCATAGGCGGGTAGAGTGACCCAAGCCACCTAGCTGGCCCAGGGGCAACTGAGGCCAGTGTTGTGGCCATCACTCAATCCAGAGAGGGTGTCCTGGCCTGAGGTCAAGGTGGGACTGAGAGGCCCTCAGGAAAACTCTGGAAGAAGCCACCTCCCAGTTGCTCAGTTGCCAACGATTACTACACACTTGTCCCCCAGATGGGATTACAGTCATCACCTCTGACTGTGATCTGGAATGGATCCATCCCCCTTACACTGGATCGTGGGCTTTAATCTTGACCAAGCTTCCATTCCTCCAGAAAAAAATTCCCCTTCTCTGGGTTTCTTTCCTTCCCCATATAAGAACGATCACTTTCTTTCTGTGTATTCCAAAGGAGCCAGGATTGTAAGAGACACTACAGAGGAGACAGAGACAGGCCTTGGAAGTGAACAAAGACTGGAGAGTTTCTCAGGAGGCTCTCAAGAGAGTACTTCCTTCCCAGATGAGCTGGCTGACAGTGAGTAGCCTTCATGGTTATGTGAAGGGAATGAGCAAGGGATCGCCCTGGAGGATTTCTGCTTCACTTCTCACCAACTTGTAATTTGGTAAAATCATAAAGTCTGCTGGGAAAGGAGGGGAGGGAGGGAGGCCTTCTGGGGCCTGAAATCTGGGCGGCTCAGAAGCTCTTTCCGGGGCTGAGCTCAGCTGCAGCTTTTGAGAGGCTTCTGTATCCTTAAATATTGGATATTCCAGGAAAGGGTTGGGGGGTTTACTTAAGGACAGCCAAGCTGGAGGAGGCCAAAGGCCCTTTCCTACAGCTGTCACCCAGATGCCTTTGGGCCTTGCCTGCCCTTCCAACAACTGACACCTCTTCCAAAAATTGTGGGGGTCCCCTTTGAACTGTGGGGTTCACTTGGTGAAGTCCTGGGCTCTCCCCCACTCCCCAGAAGCAGAGGCTGAAAACCAGCTCTTCATGGCTTTCAGCACAACTAGAAAGAAATCCTCTGTGTAGTTGCAGGACTGGATATCATCGTCACTTCTTGTGGAGAGCCAGCGCAGTGTGGTGGTTGAGAGCAGCGGACTCTAATCTGGAGAACCACTCCTCACCTGAAGCCTGCTGGGTGATCTTGGACTAGCCACAGTTTTCTCAGAAGTCTCTGAGCCTCATCTACCTCACAAAGTGCCTGTTGTGGGAAGGGGAAAGGAATGTGATTCGTAAGCTGCTTTGAGACTCTTCAGGATAGAGAAAAGTGGGGTGTAAAAAACTTCGCTTCTATTTAATCATGAATAGCAGAGAAAAGTCTTGCAGGACAAGTCAAATGTGACTAGTGGGGGAACGATCTTTTTCCACTTTTTTTCTTTAAAGTACATATGTGAGTATGGAGGGGAGGGGTAGGCAGAATATAATAACTGCTCATCTAGCAGGGGCCTGGCTGGGGAGAAGGTGTGACCAGCAGCTCAGTTGGGAGAGGAAGAAGGTCTGGTAAAGGAAATGCAAACCCTTTAGTGAGCAGTGCCTGATGGGTGGCTTGGCTTCTTGCGTAGGTGCTGACTGGACCTCTTTTCTTTTTTCCAACAGCCCATGTCGAGGAGATGCTTGGGGGATTCCAGGGGTTCTCGTTGGAAGAAGCCAACAATGAAGACTCCAAAAGGAACTTTGGAGATGGACCACAGAGGCAGGAGGGAGGACGCACAGACAAGAGGGATAAGCCCATTCCTTCCCAAGTAGCGGGCTCTCGTGAAATTCCAGTTCACAAAGAAAGGTCAACCAAAACAAGAAGGAACAAAGGCCTCCGTGCTAACCAGAGAATCCACTCCAGGAAAAATGAACATGAAACTGTGGCCTTTGGAAAAACTTTCAGTAAGAACACGAGTGATGTTTCCAAGACACAAATTCCCTCAGGAGAAAAACCATATGAGTGCGCGGAGTGCAGAGAGACCTTCAGTCGTAAAGCAGCCCTTACTTCACATCAAAGAATTCACTCAGGTGAAGAGCTGTATAAATAGTTAGGCTGCAAAGCAAGCCTTTCTGATGCAGCAGGCTTTCATGTCCTTTTTAAGTATCTGTTAATGTACACTTCAACGTACAGCAGGAAAAAGCCACTGCAATGTTTTGAGCATGGATGGAACTTCAAGGGAATGTTGGACCTCCTTGTGTGTGTGCTAATGGGCTCTCTCTTTTTATTCCACAGGAGATGATCAGTGGAATGAGGGCAATGAGGAACCACATCAGCTATTGCCAGATAAAGTAAAAAATGAAGATTTGCAAGGAAATGTCAAAAATCAAGGCAGACCTAAGAAGCATAAAGGAAGTCCCATGGTCGAGAAGAGGGATAAACCCATTTCTGGCCAAGGGCAGGATTTCCATGAGCTAATCCCCATGGTGGAGGAAGCATGTAAGTGTTTGGAGTGTGGCATGAACTTCTCAGATCAAACCCAATATGATATCCATTTGCATATGCACAAAGGAAAGAAGACCCATCAATGCTTGGTGTGTGGAAAGAGCTTTCTTTGCAGAGCAGAGCTCCTTCGACATCAAAGAACACACGCAGGAGAGAAACATTCTAGCTGTTCAGATGGCAAGAGCTTCTTGCAGAAGTCAGACCTTTTTCAACACCAAAGGATTCATTCAGGTGAGAAGCTATTTATCTGCTCAGAGAATGGAAGGATGTTCTCTCATGGAAGAAAGAGTAAGGCAGTCTTCCCAAAGCATAGCATAATGGGGGCACGTAAATGCTTTCAGTGTGGAAAGTACTTCAAATACAGATCACAGCTCCTTGTGCACCAAAGAATACACACAAGGCAGAGACCTTTTCAATCCTCAGAGTGTGGAAAGAGATTCAGTCTGAATGGTAATCTTCAGTGGCACCTAAGAACCCACACAGGGGGAAAGCCTTTTGAATGCTCAGAGTGTGGTAAGAGATTCAGTTGCAGTGGCTCTCTTCAAAAGCATCTAAAAACCCACACAGGGGAGAAACGTTTTGAATGCTCAGTGTGTGGTAAGAGATTCAGTGTGAGCGGTTCTCTTCAACAGCATCTAAGAACCCACACACAGGAGAAGCCTTTTGAATGCTCAGAGTGTGGAAAGAGATTCAGTCGTAGTGGCTCTCTTCAAAAGCATCTAAGAACCCACACAGAGGAGAAGCCTTTTGAATGCTCAGAGTGTGGAAAGAGATTCAGTCGGAGTGGCTCTCTTCAACAGCACCTAAGAACCCATACAGGGGAGAAGCCTTTTGAATGCTCAGAGTGTGGAAAGAGATTCAGTCGGAGTGGCTCTCTTCAACAGCACCTAAGAACCCACACAGGGGAGAAACCTTTTGAATGCTCAGAGTGTGGAAAGAGATTCAGTGACAGTAGCAATCTTCTACGGCATGAAAGATCCCACACAGGGGAGAAGCCTTTTGAATGCTCAGAGTGTGGAAAGAGATTCAGTCAGAGTGGTGATCTTCAACGGCATCTAAGAACCCACACAGGGGAGAAGCCTTTTGAGTGCTCATTGTGTGGAAAGAGATTCAGTCGGAATGGTGATCTTCAACAGCATCTAAGAATCCACACAGGGGAGAACCCTTTTGAGTGCTCGGAGTGTGGAAAGAGATTTAGTAACAGTGGCAATCTTCAAATTCATCTAAGAACCCACACAGGGGAGAAGCCTTTTGAATGCTTAGAGTGTGGAAAGAGATTCAGTCTGAATGCCTCTCTTCAACAGCACCTAAGAACCCACACAGGGGAGAAGCCTTTTGAATGCTCAGAGTGTGGAAAGAGATTCAGTCAGATTGGCAATCTTCAACAGCATCTAAGATTCCACACAGGGGAGAAGCCTTTTGAATGCTCAGAGTGTGGAAAGACATTCAGTTGGAGTAGTGCTTTTCAAAATCATCTAAGATCCCACACAGTGGATCATAGAATCAGAAGGGACCACCAGGGCCATCAAGTCCAACCCCCTGCACAATGCAGGAAATCCACAACTACCTCCCCCCTGCACACCCCTAGTGACCAGAAGATGGCCAAGATGCCCTCCCTCTCATCATCTGCCTAAGGTCACAGAATCAGCATTGCTGACAGATGGCCATCTAACCTCTTCTTAAAAACCTCCAGGGAAGGAGAGCTTACCACCTCCTGAGGAAGCCTGTTCCACCGAGGAACCGCTCTAACTGTTAGAAAATTGGTTCTTGTAGGTTATCCGGGCTGTGTAACTGTGGTCTTGGTCTTACACAGCCCGGATAACCTACAAAAACCAATGAACTCTGACCGTGAAAGCCTTCGACAATATTTTGTTAGAAAATTCTTCCCAATGTCTAGAGAATGCTCAGGGTGTGGATATAGATTAAGTCAGCTCGGCATTCTTCAAGAACATCCAAGAACCCACACAAGGAGAAACCATGTAACTCCTTAGCCCAAGAAAAGAGCTTTTTTAAAAATTTCAAATCTCAAAGACAACCTCATCATAGAAGGGGATGAAGCCATGTAAACTCTTGTAAAGAGATTGCATCTACGCAAAAACATTACTTTATGTGGGAAGAAAAGGTATCAGTACTGGGCCTGTGGAAAGAGATTTAGCCATGATTGAAACCTCCAATAGATCTCACAGGGAAAAGAGCAAGGATGGGTTCTGTAGGTGGAAGGAGATTCAAGACCAGCTCCTTATCTCCTTCTGCATTGAAGATTCCATTCAGGGGAGGAACCTCAGAAATGTTTAATGTGTGGCAAGAGTGAGGCAGAGATCTGACCTTCCCATTCCTCAGAGAATCCACATAAGTTGGTTCAGATGTGGATCTTCTTTGAATGGTAACTCAAATAAGGACCCTTTTAGTGGTTGCCCTCCTCTGTGAGATTCGATACTTTGGTTATCTGACAACTGAACTCTTTCTGACATCTGCAAAACCGGCAAAAACTTTTCTGTTTTCCAAATCCTGCAAAGAAATAGACAGGATGAAGATAGCATATATCTATAGTCTCCCTGCTGCTGAACAAATCCTAGTGTGGACAGCTGGCAACCCCAATTTACAAACATTTTTACCTGACAAGGAGTTCTACAGAGGCATCCCGAAACCCTAATTCCTCCCTGTTGGGAGAATTTTCCTTACCCTCCCTCTTTCTCTGTCCCTTGTGATTAGCTATCTCTCTCTGCATGCTACTTACCAGGAGCAGAGTTCAGGAAATTTAACCTTGCACACAAGCCACTCTTAAACAGCACACACCAAACGTATAAAGTAAATCATGCAGCTTTATTATACTTACAATGAAATATAAAGCAAAGAGAGAAAGCATTACTTAATATATATATGACAGAAAGTAACAGACTCACAGACAGACAAGTTGACGTACAGACAAACAGTTACAGAGGCCTCTGTGTCACTTCCAGAGAGAGAGACAGAGATGGTAACCATTCAATGGGTCTGTGGTCTCTCCATGGAAGGACGAGGGACTGGGCAACTGGACTAGCCTTTTATAGGTTGGACCATGAGAAAGGGTCTCAGATGGCCCCCTCCTGCCAAATTCTTCAGGATATGAGTTTTTCCCAAATCATGGCTATAGGTTGTTTAGAGGATCTCTTGTTCCATAATAATTCTTTCAGTGTCCAGGTCTGATAACTGATTGTTCTGTCCGTCAGCCAATGTACCAAAAACAATCTCTCCCTACGTGCGCAGAATGGCCTTGCCATCACAAACATAATTTTGGAACATTCGATATGTTGTGGGTGATTAACTCTAAGCAATGCAATTTCCTATGACCCTTTATTGATGGATTGACACAAGCATGTGACTTGCAGGCTGTGGTCTAAAAAGTGTAAATATTGCTGGCATACAATGTGAGAGGCAATAAAGCATAATCATAACAGAAAAAATAACTAAGATTAGAATTAGAATGTACACAAGTATGTTAACCCATCCTATTAAACTTGGAAATTAATTCTGTAAATGAAAAATAATCCTGGGGGTCTGTGTTTGCATAAGTGTCAGGTTGTGCGGGTCACCTTCATTTGCTCTATCAGCTAGCTGCTGAAACCATTCTATACATCCTATTTCCTTAACTTATTGGACACCTCCCTTACACTTTCTAATATATTCTCCTGTCTGCATACCATCGTTCTGTGGAGCACTTCTATAAAGCTCCTCCTTCAATATGTGTGTGTGGGTTGCAAAGTGGTATGAAGTTGCTGGGTCTGTGAATAGATGTAATATATATTGGGACCGTTTTATTACAATTTGTTGTAGAGTTAAATGTTGTCATACTGAGGTCCCCCATTTGGTCATAACAAATGCTTGCTTTGCATAAACTATGTTCAGAATCAAGAATCCTGGGATATATTTAAAATAACTAAATTTGGAATATTTCAGATTAGTTTGCTGGCTAGAACTGTGAACAGAACAGCCCTGTATTTTAAAGCCCTTTCACAGATTCAACAATCTCATACCCAAGCCCACACAGAAACAAAAACAACATACCTCCCACCATCATTCGACGTTCCCAGTCATTGCTTAGTACTAATCCGAAAAGCACTGCACACCCACGCACCTACACAGTTCCCTAAATTGGTCTGGATTGTCGTGGGGTAATGGGGTTTCTTTTCTCTTTATTAAAGCGTCCTGGGGTTGGTGAGGGATTTCTCCCAGAGTCCTGTCCAGTGGGATACTCCTGACTATCTACCCAATAAAAATTTCTTACTATCTCAGATGGGGTGGCAATACTGTATACTTTTATTAGCAAGTGTCCGTTGTTGTAGATCAGAGAGTCAAAGTTCAAAGCAATATGAAAGTTCAAAAGTTCAAAACAAAAATGCACTCCAACGGCAGAATTCGCCCCAACAGTTCAGTTGGTACAGGGGGGCTAAAGTATGTACAAGGGTCATGAGGTGTCTCTGGCTGCTGGTGGCGTGGTTGTAGGCAAATATGGTTCTCATTGGGGCACTGGGCTGGTGGTTGCAGGAAGCGCCTCCTCTTGTATCGTAAAGAGAGGCGGGGGAATTGGGATAGGGTTGTCGTCTCCTGGTTGGCCTGGCTCTCGACTGGCTCGTTCTGCAGTCGTCTCAGGGTACACCACTTTCTTTGCATGTGAAACATGGATCCACTGGTCTCTTCCCTGGACTTTGGTAGCAGCAGCTGGTACCAGGACAGCCCTTCCCACTTTGGCTGGAACTTGTCTTTCCTGCGAAATGTCAGTGTCCACCAGGTCCCCTGGCTGGATGTTGTGCCACATCAGCCGGTACGGATTGTGAGTTCTGCACCTCTCTGTGGGTGACCCTCAAAAGTATTAAAAAAGACAAAACATATTTAGTAATCATGTCACGTTCCTCTGTTAGGCTGGTGCAGTGAGGAGGGTTATAAAAATAGAAACAGGAATGTATCATGGCTGTGGGAAGTGAGTTCACCCACGACAATCCAGTGTTAGCACATAACTAATTTCTAAGTTATTTCTTAACTACCGTATTTTCCGGCGTACAAGGCGACTGGGCGTATAAGACGACCCCCCATTTTTACAATTAAAATGTAGCGTTTGGGATTGTCCCAAGTCCGCGGCCTGGGGCCGGCCCTCGGGACTGCGCCCCAACCCCGCGGCCACCCCCGGTCCTCCTGGGGCGGCTCAACCCCCGGGGAAACAACCCCACTTACCGGGGCGGGAGAAAGAGGGGGCGGGGGCTGCCGGACGAGCTGGCAGCGCGCCGGGAGGCGGAGCCGGCGGGAGGAACAGGAGGAGGCCGGGGGCTGACCTCCCGGCAGGGAGGAGCGCGTGCCAGCCCGGCCCGGCAAGCGCAAACCCTGGAGGTGAGGCGGAGAAGGTTCCTTCCCGGGCAGCGGGAGCCCCGCAGCCAGAGACACCGGCTGTAGCCGAGGCTCAGCCTCGGACTCTGGCCCGAGGGCTGGGCCCCGAGGCGTCAAGAAGTGGCTCTCGGGGGGAGTCGGGGAGGGGAGAAGGGAGCGGGGAAGAAGAGGGGGACGGGGGTGAGAGTAAAAGCCCTCGAGAAGGGCGAGGCCGTTGTGCGCGGCAGCGCGACCGCGGGAAAAGGGGAGGACTGAGCGGACGGCCCGCCGAGGGCAGGGTTAAGGAGGGTTTAGAGGGAAGGGAAGCCCATAAAGGCGGAAGCTGAAGTGGAGGCCGGGGAGGAAAGACGACCCCCGGCATATAAGACGACCCCCCAGTTTGGAGAAGATTTTCCTGGGTTAAAAAGTCGTCTTATACGCCAGAAAATACGGTAATTTTTAATTTTACTAAGTTCTAATTGCTAACTAATTTCGTTAGTAACCACTGTCAGACAATACCTGAAACCTATGTATGGTGGTAGTTTACAGGTGGAGCATGCCTGGGTTTCACGTTCCATTCTTGGAGCTTTAGGGTAGCCAACCCAACAAACAGCAACTTAACTGACACTAACTTAAACAAATCTTCAATCACTTTGATCTTCATTCACCATATTCACAAAATCTTCACAAAATCTTCACTATCTTTCACAAAATCTTCAATCAATATCTGCACAAAACTCAGCAATAAGCTCCCCTGGAAGCTAACCCTTCACTGAACTAATCCTCAGAATAAAATTGAAGCTTACAATAAAATATTACAAGCTTTAAAATAAAACTAATCCTTACAATGCTTACAATAAAAAAAAAGGAAAAGAAACATACGTACCTGGTCCAGATGCAAGCAGAAAAGAATGCTAATGCACGGCGAGTTCACGGCACCATACTATTGGGAGAATTTTCCTTACCCTCCCCCTTTCTCTCGGTCCCTCGTGATTAGCTATCTCTCTCTGCCTGCTACTTACCAGGAGCAGAGTTCAGAGAATTTAACCTTGCACACAAGCCACTCTTAAACAGCACACACCAGCAATCCAGCCTGCTACACACTTTGGGGTCACCACTTTGAAGCCCAAAGAGTTCTGGTAGTAAGATTAATTTGGCTTGAAAGGAAAAGATTTTGCCCCCCTAATTCAACGACACCATCATGGTGTAGTGGTTAAGAGCCGTGGTTTGGAGTGGTGGACTTTAATCTGGAGAACCAGGTTTGATTCCCCACTCCTCCACATGAGTGGTGGAGGCTAATCTGGTGAACTAGATTTGTTTCCCCACTCCTACACCCGAAGCCAGCTGGGTGATCTTGGGCTAGTCACACTCTGTCAGCCCCATCTACCTCACAGGGTGTCCGTTGTGGGGAGGGGAAGGGACGGTGATTGTAAGCCGGTTTGAGTCTCCCTTAAGTGGTAGAGAAAGTTGGCATATAAAAACTAACTCCTCTTATTCTACCACTACTCAATAAGTTCAAAGGGATCAGGCTGACCCTCTCAATATTCCAGTATTATAAGTTCAAAGGGATCAGGCTGACCCTCTCAATATTCCAGTATTGTGGAGATGAGCAGGTCTCCTAGGAGTTGGCAGGGCAAACTTAACAGGTCTTCTTGGAATTGGCAGGTGAACGCTGTGGGACATTAGTTTCCAATCCCAGCTGTCCTCCCCACCCGCATTCTCCTCAAGAGATAATTCACACTTTTTTTCTTTTCTGTGGTTTGTGGTGGGGTTTTTAAAAAAAAATGAGGTGGGCTTCATTAATGTTAGTGAGGCATGCCTTTTTTAGATTGTGTATAAAGCTGTAAGAAAGCAATCGTCCAGATGCTGGAGACAGGTGCCTTGGCCCCGACTGATGCCCAGGATTGAACCAGACCCACTTTGCCCAGATTCATGATGGGGGTCAGATCAGTTCAAGAGCCAGAGTATTGATTTACGACTGCGTGGATCTGGGTTAAAATCCACACTAGGCTTGGAAGCAAGATAGTTGTAAGGATTTAATGTGGGGGAGACATTCTTAGAAGAAATGTGTTTAACAAGTTTGGAAATCTGAGGACTTCCTTTTTGGTTGTTGTTCTACTTTTTTAATTGAAATATACAAAGTATTACAGGATATACCAAAATATGCAAGAAAAACATAATATACAAAAAGAAAAAGTGGAAATAAAAACTAAAAAATATAAGATAAAACAATAATACAGAGACCGACTTCCAACTCTCTTCATACAAAACAAAATATTATACAATTTCTTAGGTGAATAACACTTTAGTTGTATCTGTTTTTACTTTAAAATTTTATTTAACTATTTCCATCTTAGTCAACACTTTGGTAAATGTATGTTCTAAAACCTAAAGACATTTTTCTGTCCCTAAAATACTGATTTGTTTATATGTTGACCATACCTTCCAATATTAAAATCGGAAACCCAAAGCAGCTTAAACAGAACAATTTGACCACAATGCAGTTAAAGAGCCCCACAAAATAACCATGGTGAATGAATGGCACAAAGGCACGCAGGCTGAGAAGCGGATCCCAAACGGCTACCACTGTTGTGTAGCCACAGGGTAACCAGATCAATGTGCTACAGGACATGAAGCTAGCATCCAGAGGCTCAAGACACCTGATGCTTTCTCGTGTTTCTCTCCCCCATCCCGTTTTCTTCCCCTAAATGCAGCTGTACAAGCTGCAGTTCTGAACAAAACCAGAGAGTGGGGGGGTGCACCAGAGAGAAGAAGAATATCAGAAACAGCTCTGTTTGCATTTGGGACTTCCTGGACATTTACAAGAGCGACATGTTTTTGGTTAGGTGGGCTTTATGATTGGTAATTGGTTGACCAACCGAACCCAAAGGGTGCTCATTAATGGCACAACTTCATCCAGGAGAGGAGTGACCAGTGGGGTACCACAGGGGTCTGTCCTGGGACTGGTACTATTTAATATTTTTATAAATGACTTGGATGATGGAATAGAGCGCATGCTAACCAAATTTGCAGATGGCCCCAAGTTAGGAGGGGTAGTTAATACCCCGGAGGATAGGGTCAGCATTCAGAATGACCTTGATAGACTGGAGAGCTGGGCCATAAGTAATAAAATGGATTTCATTAGGGAAAAGTGTAAGGTACTTCACCTAGGCAGATACAACATAAGGCACAGGTACAGGATGGGAGGTAGTCGGCTTGACAACAGTACATGTGAAAGAGATCTGGGAGTCTTAGTGGACCACAAACTGAACATGAGTCAACAGTGTAATATGGCGGCTAAGAAGGCCAATGCAATTCTGGGCTGCATCAATAGGAGTATTGTGTCTAGATCAAGGGAAGTAATGCTACCACCATATTCTGCATTGGTCAGACCTCACTTGGAATACTGTGTCCAGTTTTGGGCTCCACAATTTTAGA
Source organism: Euleptes europaea (assembly GCF_029931775.1). NCBI lineage: Eukaryota > Metazoa > Chordata > Lepidosauria > Squamata > Sphaerodactylidae > Euleptes > Euleptes europaea. The sequence continues at coordinate 5,552,430 of NC_079316.1, forward strand.
AGGATGTTGACAAGTTGGAGCGTGTGCAGAGGAGGGCGACCAGAATGGTCAGAAGTCTGGAATCCAGGCCCTATGAGGAGAGACTTAGGGAGTTGGGTTTGTTTAGTTTGGAGAAGAGAAGATTGAGGGGAAACATGATAGCCATCTTTAAATATTTGAAGGGATGTCATGTTGATGAGGGAACTAGCTTGTTCTCTATTGCTCCAGAGACTAGGATACGGAGTAATGGATTTAACCTAATAGAACAGCGATTCCACCTAAACATTAGGAAGAACTTTCTGACAGTGAGGGCTGTTTGATGGTGGAATGCACTGCCTTGGAGGGTGGTGGAGTCCCCATCTTTGGTGGTCTTTAAGCAGAGGCTGGATGGCCATCTGTCGGGAGTGCTTTGATTGTGGGATCCTGCATTGCTGGGGGAAGGTTGGGGTCACTGGGGATGTGGGGAGGGAGGTAGTTGTTAATTTCCTGCATTGGGCAGGGGATTGGACTAGATGGCCCTGGTGGTCCCTTCCAACTCTATGATTCTATGACAGTTGTGGTTTCATATCCTTACTGTTTAAACCTTTCTCCTGCTGTGTCCCATACGCTGCACCGTGCTTGGAAACTGGCCAAATTTCTACTTGAAACTAGAGCGTGGCTCTTGACTGTAAAAGTCTGGTTTCGCCTCCAGTTTAAAGCAGACCCCTCTTCCCTTATTTACTGTATGCTTATGGAGTCACATGCTTTCAAGTGGTTTCAACACACTGAGAGCAAAATTAAATCTATCGGCCTTAATTTCGACTCCTTGCTTCTGCTTATTGAGGAAGAAGCTTTCTAAAGAATAAAACGCAAACTATTAGATATAGGACTTCAAGATCTAAATAGTGCTGCAAATAAAACCTGCTCCCCATTAAATGTTGGGGTACCCTTTCGGAAAAGCATCTGACAGGCTCTGCCCTTGTCACAATAATTGTACAGAAACAGCTGCTCACATCTTATTGCGGTTTCTACACAGAATCTCGAATTGAACTACTAAGCCCCCTGTTGGTAAATAGACTGAATGTCTCAGATTCTTTTAAGGATCTCTGTTTATTGAACAATCGTTCGCCCCAAATATTGGAGACGGTGGCACAGTTTTTAAAGTTTGTTTTAAAAGCCCGCCAAACAGCTAATTAGATGGCAGTATCAACAAACTGTATTTCTCAATGTAACCGCCTTTTAACTGTATTATAAAGGGCACCTTGTAACATTTCCATTCCTTTTGTAACCTTTTGAATTGTGTTTGTATGCCAATAAAGGAACGATGTCGATGAATCTTTCCAAAAAATTTTCACTTTTCTACAACTCCACCATTGGTGGAAAAAAGTTCCCACTTCACTCTGACACTTCCTTATGTGTTTGTTTGTTTGTTTTATTAAAACATTTAGATGGCTGCTTCTCTCTTGACAGGGAGGGGAGGGGGGGAAGAGTGATAAGTCCCTCCCAGCTCATCCTGTGAGTTTTTGAATGCTGTGGACAAGACATTGCCAAAAAGTCGTTCCCCCCCCATAAACCTCTCCGTGTTATGTGGGGTGGAAATGTGGGTGTTTGTGCATGAAAGAACAGATCTGGAACATGTGGTGTTTGGCGCTTGCTGTGGGTGTTTGTGTACAAAGGAACAGATCTGGAACGTGGTGTTTGGTGCTTGCCATTGTTCGGACTGTAAAAGTACGTTTCGACTCAATAAAACTCTCCCTGATTATTCTCCTATGTTGCTACCTCTTTCATTCCAAGCTTGCTCCAGAGCAGAGTCTCTTTGTCACACACACCCCAAAAAAAATGTGGGGCTCCGAAGTCCAGGTTTTGGACATCTTTCTTTCCAGATGAGTGTTGAAACTGACCTCAACTGCTCTAGCTAGGGCAGGAGCAAAGGAAAGTGGAAGAGGAGCTGTGGCTCAGCGGTAGAGCCTCTGCTTGGCATGCAGAAGGTCCCGGGTGCAATTCACGGCATCTCCAGTTAAAGGGATCTGGCAGTAGGTGATGGGAAAGGCCTCTGCCTGAGACCCTGGAGAGCTGCTGCCAGTCTGAGTAGACAATACTGAACTTGAGGGACCAAGGGTCTGATTCATAGGACGGCAGCTTCGTGTGTATGTGTATGATTGTTTGGGGAGGGGCTATTGCTCAGTAGTAGAGCTTCTGCTTTGCATGCAGACGATTTGAAAGTTCAATCCCTGGCATCTCCAGTTAAAGGACCTGGCAGTGGATTATGGACTCAGACTGCTGCCGGTCTGAGTAGACAATATTGACTCCGATGGACCGAGAGTCTGATTCAGTGGAATTGCAGCTTCATGCGCCGTGTTCATGTGTTCAAAAGTCCTCTGCCTGAGACCCCGGAGAGCCACTTCCACGCAGACAGTACTGACCTTGCAGTCAGCAACGGTCTCATTCAGAAGAAGACAGCTTCATGCGTATGCCTGTTTGGGGAGGACTGCTGCTCAGTAGCAGAGCATCTGCTTTGCATGAAGAAAGTTGCAAGTTCAATCCCTGGCGTCTCCAGTTAAAGGAATCAGGGAGTAGATGATGTCAAATACCTTTGCTTGAGACCCTGGAGAGCCGCTGCCGGCGTGAAAAGACAGTGCTGACCGTGATGGACCAAAGGTCCAACTGAGTATAAAGCAGCTTTATGTGTTCCTGTGAGGGGTTGCTGTGTTAAGGTCTCTTCAAAGTGCCTTTATAATCTGTTTGAGCGGCAGGTTGCTAATGGACTTTTGTGTCTGTTCAGACGCAACTGGTTTGGTTCCTGGCTTTCTTTTACCTGTTAAGAGAAAAACGTCTGTTTCCCATTTGCAAAGTGAGGCTGAGGCATTTTTTATGAAAACGGCCTTTAAGCGTTTTCAGTTCTTCCTTTTGCCTCTGAATCGCTCCAGGATGCTGTCTATAAACTACCTGGAGCACCTTGGGAAGGACCGACATTCTTTTCCCGACTTTTTTGCTGGTGTGTTCTTTTTCAACTTTTTTATTTTAACGTTCTGCGATTTGTGTTATATTGCTATAGCACTATAACACAAATCTCAGAACGTTAAAAAAAAAAAGCCAGAAAAGAACGCACCTGCAAAAAAAGGAGGGAAAACAATTGTGGTGCTGTTTAAACTGGCCAAAGCGCTTTCGAGACGGCTTATAGACGGATTCAAATGAGCAGAATAAACACCCATCTTTATTCCAAGATGGGCCAACAACGGATGACATCCGGTTTAGAACAATAATCTGAATAGGGCCTCTTGTCTGTGGCAGCAAAGTGAAACTGGAGCTCAGAGGCACCGTAGAGATTAACGGAATTTATTTCAACACAACCTCTTATGGGTCAGAGCTCTGACAGCTGCTGCTGGAAGACATTTTGTTCGTCTTTAAGGTGCCACAGGGTCTCCCGTTTTCACTTCCGTTCATGGAGAACGGGAGTTAATTGGCCCAGGTCCTGCACGGTACGGCTGGTTCATTGCCCTTGAGGTGGTGCATGAACAATTTATCTGTGGTAACGTACCTGGGAAGGGGAGCCATGAAGGCACTAGAAGTCGAGGGCAACGGACGAAGCTGATGGGCAGTAGATTCAGGATGGACAAAAGGGAAAACTTCTTTACTCAGAAAGTGATTAAAATGTGGGGTTTGCTGCCAGAGGATGTAGTGGTGGTCACAGACATAGGTCGCTTTAGCCTCCTTTATTCCCAGTTTCAGCCAGGATTCAGCCAGGATCGAACGCATGTGCTTCACCGAACGTAGGTTCGAGCCTGGCTGAAACGGAATAAAGGAGTCTAAAGTGACCAGACGGTTTTAAAAGGGGATCAGATAGATTGATGGAAGATCAGTCTATCAGTGGTGATGAAAGGGAACCTCTATGTTCAGATGCAGTAAAGCTGTAAATCCCAGTGCCAGGAGGCAATGTCAGGGGAAGGCCTCGGCCTCTACACCCTGTTGTTAGCCCTCCAGAGGAAGTGGTTGGCCACTGTGTAAGAATGGATGCTGGACTAGATGGACCCTCACTGGTCTAGGGTTGCCAGGTCCGGGTTGGGAAATACCTGGAGATTTTGGGGGGTGGAGCCACTGGAGGCCGGGATGCGGGGGGAAAGGGACTTCAATGGGGCGTGATGCCACAGAGCCCACCCTCCAAAGTGGCCATTCTCTCCAGGTGAACCGAGCTCTGTCGCCTGGAGATCAGTTGTTACCACCTGGAGGTTGGCAACCCTGCACTGGTCTGACGCATGGGGCTCTTTTCACGGTCTTCACAATCTCCAGGGATTTCCCCAGCCAGAAATGGAGACCCTTGTCCCATAGGGCAGAATCACAACCGTCTCCAGGAAGCGAAATAACCGGGCACTTTGATGTGAGAAACAGGGCACATGTCGCAGGAACCCAGATTTCCAAATCCAAACTTAAAGCCACTTTCCTGGGAGTAATAAGCCCCGTTGAATAGGCCTGAGGAGGGTTCCGGATGAGACCTGCCTCGGACCCCTTGGCGTGATCTGGCTGGACTTTGCTGCAGTTTTTTTCTCTCTCTCTGCTCAGCTCTGCTGTTGTCCGAACAGCCTGGGGATTCCCCAGAAGCCCAACCCTGAGTGGTGTTGTGTGTGTGTGTTAAGTGCAGTCAAGTCGCTTCCGACTCATGAATGAATGAGTCCGACCCTATGAATGAAAGTCCTCCAAAATGTCCTATCTTTGACAGCCTTGCTCAGATCTTGCAAATTGAAGGCTGTGGCTTCCTTTATTGAGTCAGTCCATCTCTTGTTGGGTCTTCCTCTTTTCCTGCTGCCCTCCACTTTTCCTAGCATGGTTGTCTTTTGCAGTGACTCTTGTCGTCTCATGACGTGACCAAAATACGACAGCCTCAGTTTAGTCATTTTAGCTTCTAGGGTCAGTTCAGGCTTGATTCGATCTAGAACCCACTGATTTGTTTTTTTGGCAGTCCGCGGAATCCGTAACACTACTCCCGAGTAATCCCGCTGAGCTGCACGGGGCGTCGCTGGCGGCAGCCTGGCTGGAATCCGCTCCGACCACCCGGAAAGAGCAGGGAGCCCCTTTGTTCCCTTCCTCTGCAGCACCGAAGGGGTTAAACCGACCGAGCTGTGTGCTAGAGCGGCCGAGCGAGGGAGGCGGAAGCGGAAAGGCCCCTTTCCGGGCGGCGGGGCGGGCTTTGCTCGAGGGGCCTCAGAGACGCGTCAGCGGGCAGCAGCCTTGCAGCGGGATCCTGGGGCGGTCTACTCACGGGTAAGTCATTGCAAGGGGGGGTGAGTGGGGAAGAAGCTTTCCCGCCTTGCAAGGGAGAGATGCAGCTCTCAGGAGTCTTCTCGAAGGGGGGGGGGATTGGTCTTAAATCGTTCCCCAATGGGGCCCCTCTGCTTACCCGAAAAAATCCCACCCCTGCAGAAAACTGGAGCCCCGACCTGGGTGGCCCCGGATGGCCCAGGAGCTCAGAACCTGAGCAGGAACAGGCCTGGTTAGGATTGGGATGGGGGACCCCCACCCCACCCCCACCCCAAAGGCCCAGGGTCTCTGTGCAGAGGCAGGCGATAGCAGACCCCCCCCCCTCCGCTACTCTCTGGCCTTGGAAGCCCAGCTGCTGGGTCGCCATAACCAGGCTGTGACTCGAGGGCCCTCTGCACACCAAGAGGAAAGCGGTGGAGCCAATAATCCCCCAGCCTCGGACCTCCCTCTTCCTAAGGCAAACTGATGGAGAGAGGAGTAGCCGGTTTGACTCGGGGTCTTCTCGGAGAACAATCTTCTCAGTCTCACAACCGGCCTGCCTGAGGAGGTCAGGAAGACCCCCGTTCTCCTGGCTTTCCACAGTAGGGTGGCACTGCACAAAACAATTCACAAAGTTACTTGCACAAATGGTTAGCAATTGTGTTCTATACTTCTGGGTATAGCTTGCTGCAATTGTGCATCATTTGCTGTGTCCTGTTAACATTTATGCTTTGCTTCAGTTCTATTTTTAGATTTCGGGTTGGTTCTACAAGCCAAACCCTATTTACTGGTTTCTTGAACGTCCCATTCTGTTGATTGTATAGACACACTTGGTGTAATCCACCTGGACTCCTAGGGAGCAAGACAGAATTTTTTAAAAAATGTATGCTTTAATTTGTTAATTTGTGGGGGCTGAAAGGCAGGGTCTGAATTTTGGGAATAAAAATACATACTCGGCCATGGTGGTCATCGGGAGGTCCAGAGAGGCGTCCCAGATGTGATCACATGGGATGAATCATCCATGCTGATTGGCTGCCCCAAATGCTGTGCATGGTGGCTGATGCTCTGCCCACCTGCCATTTACCTGGGTGTTCTCAGCCTCCCCCTGCTCCTGCTCCTCCCAGCAGCCATTTTGCCCTCACCTCGAGAGGTCAGGCGCACCTCTGCCCCTGACCCTATGCTGGACAGAGCTATTGCCAAATGCTTTATGCCGACTGAGGAGAGATCTGCTATGGTTAAGCCGTCATCATTCCTTTTGTCCTGGGCTCCAGTAGACCCTGAGCTGTTGCCTCTAGACAGACTGATCCCCAGACATGGGAGAAAAAGAGGACTTGGTTTTTGTATGCCGACAATCTTTACCACTTAAGGAAGAATCAAACCGGCTTACAATCACCTTCCCTTCCCATCCTCACAACAGATGCCCTGTGAGGTAGGTGGGGCTGAGAGAGCCCTAAGAGAGCTGTGACTAGGCCAAGGTCACCCAGCTGGCTTCATATGTAGGAGTGGGGAAACCAGCCCGGTTCACCAGATTAGAGTCCGCCACTCATGTGGAGGAGTGGGGAATCAAACCCGGTTTCCCACATTAGAGTCCACCGTTCCAAACCACCACTTACCCATTACACCACGCTGGCTAAGCTCATCGCTTCCACAACAGATGTTTACTTTCCTGAAGGACCAAACAGGCGTCTCATTAGAAAGCCTGAGATGCAATATAAGATAGCACCATGACATTAATCCTGATCCACAAATGATGACAATGATGCTTCTGATCCACAAGGGCAATCCTGAGGTGCCTCTTGACAAGGACGGTAGGTGGTATAAGTGTCCTTTCCTTTGGTCTCTTTCTCCCCTTTTTATAATTTTTCTTCTCCCTCTTCATAGCCTTGAGAATAAGAGCATCTTTCAGTCAGAGGCTACCCAAGAGTAAGGGAAGGAGATGGAAGTGCAGGACCCAAAAGGACCTGGAAATGGCAAGAGATCAAGGGAAGGTCCCCATCCTGTCCAAACGGAGAGTGGTGTGGAATTCTGGGAAAGAGCTGTGCCAGAGAACCTGGCTCAGGAAACAAGGACAGCAGATAGCCAACTTTTCCGGCAGTTCCTTTACCATGAGGCCGATGGGCCCCGAGCGGTTTGCAGCCATCTTCATGGGCTTTGCAACCACTGGCTGAAGCCGGAGAGGCACTTCAAGAAGCAGGTGCTGGACCTGGTGATCCTGGAGCAGTTCCTGACCATCCTGCCCCAGGAAATGCAGTGCTGGGTAAGAGGATGTGGGCCGGAGACCAGTTCCCAGGCGGTGGCCCTGGCCGAAGGTTTCCTCCTGAGTCAGGCAGAGGAGAAGAGGCAGGCAGAGCAGGTGAGGGGGTTTCCTTTACACCCTTCAAGCAATGACTTTATAATTGGGCTTCTGTGCTAGACATTGATGCCTCTAGAGAATTCACTCGGCTGGGAAAACAACCAACGCTGATTCTGGCCCCTGTGCTTGAAGCAGCTCTGTTGGTCGATGCAGGGGTGAAGATTCTTACCTTCCCTGTCTCCCTTGCTGTTCTTTCAGATGTGGGAACCATCCCTGAAGATGGAAGCAAAGTTTTCTGAGGCAGAAGGAGCTCTGTTGGAGGAAGGGCTGTGGGCTGAGGCCCAGGAGCGTGCCCAGGGTGCCCTCTCACATGGTAATGGTGCTTTGTGGCTGGATGGGACTGGGGAAATAATGAAGCTGTGGGGTAGAAAAAGGAAATGGGTCTACACAGGACGCAGACTGTGCTTGTAGAACTTGGTGCCACAGGAGGTAGTGATGGTCACTCACTTGAAGGGGGATTAGACAGATTCATGGAAAGCAGTCGCATTTTTATTCACATGAATTAGAATATTAATCTCTCTCCTTCCTTCCATTAGAGGGACTCCAGGTGTCCCAAAAAAGGCAAGTTAGACAAATCTGGGTAGCCATGATGAATGAATGGAACTGACGTGTTCTGAGACAGCATACCTCTGAAAACCCACTGATTTGGCTGCTGTACCCCCCGCGTAGAGGCTTTGTTGGACAGTGTGGGAAAATGTATGTTGGGCTGAGGATGCCAAGATGTGGGCTGGCACCCCTGTAAGCTTTGGGGGTTGTTCTTGGGGTGGACATGATGTCGTGTCTAGCTGAAAACCTGGACACAGACGCTCTGGGAACCCATTGATTTTACTCTAGAGTTTTCAGATGCGCTAATGTCACCTCTCGGTTTTTGGACAGAGATGTATCCTGCAACATCATTTCTGTCCCCTCTTTTTCTCCCCAAAGCCCAGCCTCATTGGGAGAATGCCTTGTCTGGGCCTTTGGCCAGATCCAGCAGGATTGCTGTCACGTTTTTGAGCTCCAGAGTTCACAGGGCCAATTTCAAGTCTCACAGAAGTCTGAAAAGTATCATCACTTAAGAGCAACCCAAGGCTTTTGGGTATCTGGTGCTTCTCTTCACCTCTCCCACCATTTACTAAAAAAATCATTGGGAATGTTCTTGAGTATACATAATACATGCCCTGACCCGGATAGCCCCAGGCTAGCCTGATGTCAGAGCCCATAAGCTAAGCAGGGTTGGCCCTGGTTAGTATTTGGATGGGCGATCTCCAAGGAACATCACGGGTGTGACACGGAAGCAGGCAATGGCAAATCACCTCCGAATGTCTCTTTCCATGAAAACCCTATGGGGGTCGCCATAAGTCACCTGTGACTTGATGGCACAATAACCAAGTAATACAAAACATCCTGGAAATGGGTGTGGGAGAAGCAGGATTCAAACAAGTAAATGAAATAGGAACTCGAGACTAACATTCCTCTTTCCTCTGCTGTCTCCCTCGCAGGCAGTGGAGAGCTGCTATTAAGCCGATGTCTTTGCGGAGGTGTAATTTTAGCTTTTTTTAGCTCAATCTCTCAGGTTTTTACTCAGCAATTTGGTTGAGTTTCATCAGGATTTTCCCTCTCCCCTTTTTTGGTGTTTTTGCAAACTTTATGTGGTTGCCATAAGTCAGCTGTGACTCTACGGCACAAAAAAGAAACAATAGTACATCCACCGTGGAAATGGGTATGTTTGAAGCAGGATTCAAACAAGTCAATGAAATAGGAAGTCTAGGCTAACATTCCTTTTTCCTCTGTTGTCACCCTCACAGGCAGTGGAGAGATGCTATTAAGCCGACGTCTTTGCGGAGGTGTGGAAACGGATGCTTCACCTCTGGTCCAGGTAGGGAAGATAAGCAAGAAACGCCTGAATCCCCCTTCCTTTCTTGGGGGGGGGGGGTTGATCCTGCAGTTGCTGATGTGGTGTTCAGGTGAGAGAGGCCCTGAATACCTCTCCTTTTACCCATGCCAGTCTCTCCATCCTGCACCTTCCCAGAATGCCCCCTTCCAGAGTGCCGTAACTGCCTGGCTTGATCTCTGATGGGGGAATCTGCTTTTTCTTTCAGTCTCCGGTTTCCTTTGAAGAGGTGGCCGTGCATTTCACCGAGGCAGAGTGGGCCCTGCTGGATCCAGGCCAAAGAGCTCTTTACAAGGAAGTCATGCTGGAGAACTATGGGAGCGTGGCCTCTCTGGGTAAGGCTCTTTCATAGGTGCTGCACGTGCAAATGGCTCCCATCAGGATAATGCGTAAATCAAAGTTTTGAACAGCAATATATCGTTTTGAGGCCTGCTGAGCCACTTGTTTCTCGTTGGGAGCCTCGAGGTGGTGGCGTGGCAGCGAAAGCAACATTCAGCACAGGTTGGTGGAATTACCCAAGCCACCTAGCTAGCCCAGGGGCAACTGAGGCCAGTGTTGTGGCCATCACTCAAGCTAGAGAGGGTGTCCTGTCTGAGGTCAAGGCGGGACTGAGAGGCTGAAGTAGTCAGTCACTGTACTTTTTTGGCTAGATTTTAAGATTTTGTGATTCACTGGAAACCACGTTACTTACCTTCGTAAACCAGACATTTGCAAGTGATGATACAACGTATTTTGAATTGTGAAACAATTCCTTTTTATTGCCAATACTTCAATAAATAGTAAAATGAAAATATCAAAACACTAAAATAGAAAAGTCACAAAATACATGTAAAATATATGAAAGCTTCTTAGCTTCTAGCAAAATAATTTAGATCTGGGTACAGGCACACAAAAGCAAAATTCAAAATTACATACTCTTCAAGGATACTTATATTAAACCCCTACTGCCTAGTGAACAGAGTCTTTCAGATCAGCAGTCAGTGATGTACCTTTTATCTGATAGAAACCCTACTGTTACCCAACAAGTAGCTAGTTCTCGCTCAGAGGGAGAAGGGCATCTTCATTATGGGTGTTTCCTTTTCCTCTTATCTCGGGAGGCAGGAATCAAATATCCTTAAATATTGCTGTATCCTTAAATATTGGATATTCCAGAAACGGTGTGGAGTGTGTGTGAGTGTGTTTGTGTGGTGGGTTACTTAAGAATAGCCAAGCTGGAGGAGTCGAAAGGCCCTTTCCTACAGTTCTCACCCAGATGCCTATGGGCTGGAGGAGTCGAAAGGCCCTTTCCTACAGTTCTCACCCAGATGCCTATGGGCCTTATCTGCCTTCCCAACAACTGGCTTTCATCACAACTAGAAGGAAAATCTTTGTGCAGTTGCAGGATTGGATATCATGGAAACTTCTTGTGAACAGCCAGCATGGTGTAGTGGTTAGGAGTGGCGGACTCTCATCTGGAGAACCGTGTTTGATTCCCCACTCCTCCAGCTGAAGCCTGCTGGGTGGCCTTGGGCCAGTCACAGTTCTCTTGGAACTCTCTCAGCCCCATTTACCTCACAAGGTGCCTGTTGTGGGGAGGGGAAAGGATTGTGATTTGTAAGCTGCTTAGAGACTCTTGAGAGTAGAGTAAAGCAGGGCATAAAAAACTTATTTTCTTCTTGATTTCTATGTAATTATAAGAACATAAGAAGTGCCATGCTGGATCAGACCAAGGCCCATCAAGTCCATCCGTCTGTTCACACAGTGGCTAATCAGGTGCCTCTAGGAAGCCCACAAACAAGACAACTGCAAGACAACTGCAGTAGCACCATCCTGCCTGAGTTCTACAGCACCTAATATAGTCGACATGCTCCTCTGTTCCTGGAGAAAATAGGCATGCATCATGACTAGTATCCATTTTACCTAGTAGCCATGAATACCCCTCTCCTCCATGAATATGTCCACTCTCCTCTTAAAGCCTTCCAAGTCGGCAGCCACCACCACATCCTGGTGCAGGGAGTTCCATAATTTAACTATGCATTATTTAAAGAAATAATTTATTTTATCGGTCTTGAATCTCTCTCCCTCTAGCTTCAGTAGATGACCCCACGTTCTAGTATTATGAGAGAGGGAGAAAAGCTTCTCCCTGTCTACTCTCTTCATACCATGCATAATTTTATAGACCTCTATCATGTCTCCCCTTAACCACCTTCTTTCCAAAAGAGATGCACGACAAATTAAATGTGACCAGTGGGGGAAAGATTTTTTTCTACTGTTTTTTAAAGGTACATTTGGGGAGCATGGGGATGGGAGGCAGAATATTAAAACTGCTCACCTGGGGAGCCTGGCTGGGGAGAAGATTTGTCCATTAGCTCAGTTGGGAGAGGAAGAAGATGTGATAAAGGAAATGCAGTCCCATTAATGAGCAGTGCCTGGTGAGTGGCTTGGCTTCTTGCGCAGGTGCTGACTGGACCTCTTTTGTTCTTCCAGCAGCACATGTAGAGGAGATGCTTGAGGGACTCCAGGGGCACTCTTTGGAAGTAGCCAAGAATGAAGACTCCGAAGGAAACTCTGGGGATGGAAATGGACCTGAGAGGCAGGAGGCAAGCCACACAGACAAGAGAAGGGATAAGCCCATTCCTTCCCGAGAAGGGGGCTTCCTGGAAATCCCAGGCCACAAAGAAAGGTCAGCCAAAACAAGAAGGAATGAAAGCCTCCATGCTAACCAGAGAATCTGCTCCAGGGAAAATGAAAGTGTGGCCTTTGGAAAGACTTCCAGTAAGAACAGAAGTGATGTTTCAAAAATTCCCTCAGGAGTAAAACCATACGGATGCGCAGAGTGCAGCAAGACCTTCAGTCGGAAATCAGCCCTTACTTCACATCAAAGAATTCACTCAGGTGAGGAGCTGTAGAAATTGTTAGGCTGCAAAACAAACATTTCTGATGCTGCAGGCTTTCATGTCCTTTTCAAGTGTCTGGTAGTGTACACTTCAGTGTATAGCAGGAAAAAGCCACTGCAATGTTTTGAACATGGACGGAACTACAAGGGAATGTCAGACCTCCTTGTGTGTGTGCTAATGGGCTCTCTCTTTTTATTCCACAGGGGATGATCAGTGCAATGAGGGCGATGAGGCACTGCATCAGCTATTGCTAGATAAAGTCAAGAATCAAGGCAGACCTAAGAAGCAGAAAGGAAGTCCCGTGATCGAGAAGAGGGACAAACCCATTCCTGGCCAAGGGCAGGATTTCCATGAGGTAATCCCCATGGTGGAGGAAGCATATAATTGTTTGGAATGTGGAATGAACTTCTCAGATCAAACCCAATATGATACCCATTTGCATATGCACAGAGGAAAGAAGACCCATCAATGCTTGGTGTGTGGAAAGAGCTTTCTTTGCAGAGCAGAGCTCCTTCGACATCAAAGAACTCATGCAGGAGAGAAACGTTCTAGCTGTTCAGATGGCAAGAGGTACTTGCAGAAGTCAGACCTTTTTCAACACCAAAGGATTAATTCAGGTGAGAAGCTATTTATCTGCTCAGAGAATGGAAGGAAAAGTAAGGCAGTCTTCCCAAAGCATAGTATAATGAGGGCACGTAAATGCTTTCAATGTGGAAACTACTTCAAATACAGATCCCAGCTCCTTGTGCACCAAAGAATACACACAAGGCAGAAACCTTTTCAGTGCTCAGAGTGTGGAAAGAGATTCAGTCAAAGTGGCAATCTTCAACTGCACCTAAGAACCCACACAGGGGAGAAGCCTTTTGAATGCTCAGAGTGTGGAAAGAGATTCAGTCACAGTGGCTCTCTTCAACGGCATCTAAGAACCCACACCGGGGAGAAGCCTTTTGAATGCTCAGAGTGTGGAACAAGATTCAGTCTGAGTGGCTATCTTAAACTGCACCTTAGAACCCACACAGGGGAGAAGCCGTTTGAATGCTCAGAGTGTGGAAAGAGATTCAGTGTGAGTTGCAGTCTTCAACAGCACCTAAGAACTCACACCGGGGAGAAGCCTTTTGAATGCTCAGAGTGTGGAAAAAGATTCACTTGCAATGGCAATCTTCACAAACATCTAAGAACCCACACAGGGGAGAAGCCTTTTGAATGCTCAGAGTGTGGAAAGAGATTCAGTCTGAGTGGCTATCTTCAACGGCACCTAAGAACTCACACCGGGGAGAAGCCTTTTGAATGCTCAGAGTGTGGGAAAAGATTCACTTTCAATGGCAATCTTCACAGACATCTAAGAACCCACGCAGGGGAGAAGCCTTTTGAATGCTCAGAGTGTGGAAAGAGATTCAGTATGAGCGGCTCTCTTCAAAAGCATCTCAGAACCCACACAGGGGAGAAGCGTTTTGATTGCTTAGAGTGTGGAAAGAGATTCAGTCAGAGTGGTGATCTTCAAAGTCATCTAAGAACCCACTCAGTGGAAAAGCCTTTTGATTGCTCAGAGTGTGGAAAGAGTTTCAGTCTCAGAGGCTCTCTTCAACTGCATCTAAGAACCCATACAAGGAGAACCCCTGTTGCTGATTAGTTTTGGAAAAGAGCTTTTCTTTTATTTCAAATCTCAAAGACAACCTAAGATCATAGAAGGGGCTGAAGCCATGTAAACTCTTGTTAAGAGCTTGTATCTACATAGAAACCTTAACCTATGTGGGAAGAAAATGTATCAATGCTGGGACTATGGAAAGAGCCATGATTGAAACCCCCAATAGATCTCACAGGGAAAAGAGCAAGGATGGGTTCTGTAGGTGGAAGGAGTTTCAAGACCAGCTCCTATCTCCTTCTGCATCAAGGAATCCATGCAGGGCAGAACCTTAGAAATGTTCAATGTGTGACAAGAGTTTGAGGCAGAGATCTGACCTTCACGTTCCTCAGAGAATCCACATATGTTGGTTCGGATGTGGATCTTCTTTGAATGGTAACTCAAATAAGAGTTCTTTTAGTGGTTGCCCTCCTGTGGAAACTCAATACTTTAGTTATCTGACAACTGAACTCTTTCTGACATCTGCAAAACCAGCAAAAACATTTCTGTTTTCCAAATCCTGTGAAGAAATAGGATGAAGAGAGCAGATATCTATCGCATCCCCGCTGCTGGAAAATCCTAGTGTGGACAGCTGGCAACCCCAATTTACAGACATTTTTACCTGACAAAGAGTTCTAGAGAGGCATTCCGAAACCCTAATTCCTCCCCAGTCTAGCCTGCTGCACACCTTTTGGGGTCGCCACTTTGAAGCCCAGAGAGTTCTGGCAGTAGGATTAATTTGGGTTGAAAGGAAAAGATTTTGCCCCCCCAACTCAACTACACCAGCATGGTGTAGTGGTTAAGAGCTGTGGTTTGGAGTGGTGGAGTCTGATCTGGAGAACCGGGTTTAATTCCCCACTCCTCCACATGAGCGGCAGAGGCTAATCTGGTGAACTGGATTTGTTTCCTCACTCCTACAGACGAAGCCAGCTGGGTGATCTTGGGCTAGTCACACACTCTCAACCCCATCTACCTCACAGGGTGTTTGTTGTGGGGAGGGGAAGGGATGGTGATTTTTACTCCAGTAACCTTAGAGCTGCCATTAGCTTTTTTTTCTAGTCAGGAGGCGATCTAGGGACAAAATTTTAAATTATGCAGGCGTGTGTTTGGCTAAATTTTGTATTCAATTTGGTAAAGTCCTGCTTAATGGATTGGTTGGCCTTGATGATGTAGGCAAATTTACCTTTATTTCAAAAAGAGGCTATAGTGTGATTGACTATATTTTAACCTCAAAACATTCAGAGATTCTGTGGAATCCTTGAGTGTAGGCGAATGTACAGTTAGTGACCATCTCTTGATTATGACTTTTAATGTAGAACTCCCTTTGATTCCTCCTATTTTAACTCTGGGGCCGGAGACAGAAACAGATAATTTCCCAAGAATTTACTGGTCCCCAGATGTGATTCAAAAGATACTTTAATTACTCAAATCTGAAAAAATACCTGAGTACAGAAATATCATAATTTGCTCAAAGAAATATCATAATTTGCTCAAAGCAGGGAGTGCTGAGACTGCATAAGGCCATCTATGGTTTAAAACAAAGTGCTCGGGCATGGTCACAATGCCTTAGCAAGGCCTTAATCAAACTAGGTTACAAGCAAGGTGTGGCAGATCCTTGCATGTTCACTAAATGCGTGGGTGACACGGAATGTGTGCTCGTGGTTTACATGGACAACATTTGCCTGATGTTCCACACAGAGGAACAATTTCAGTGGTTCAAAAAGGCTGCTGGGAGTGTGTTCAAAATGAAGCATTTGGGGAACATTCAAAACTATCTGGGGGTTGAAATAACCAGAAACTCAGAGGGGTGTTTCGAATTGAGCCAAGGGAAGAAAATTGAACAACTTCTGACTAAATTTGGAATGGCAGAAGCCAAGTGCACTGATACCCCCATGACAACAGGGTATGCCCGGGAGATGGATGACAACGAGTTCCATAACAAGGTGATATATCAGTTCCTGGTGGGGTCATTGCTGTACTTGTCTTGTTGGACTAGACCCGAGATTTGTATGGCTGTGCATTTATTATGTCAAAGGTGTGCTTGTCCTTATGAAAAAGACTGGATAGCAGCAAAGAGAGTCCTGCGATATCTGAAGGGCACTTCTTCAGCTAAATTAATACTCAAAGCTGATGAGGAGGAGCCAGTCACTGTCTACAGTGATGCTAGTTGGGGAGACAGGGAGGACGGGAAATCCACTACAGGGTATGCGGTGTATCTGCAAGGGGCCCTCATCATGTGGAAGTCTTTAAAGCAAACCCATGTCTCCACTAGTACACGTGAAGCTGAATTAGTGACTGTGAGATACAGTTAGAGTGGCTGAAACAACTGGTCAAAGATCTAAACCTGCAATGGAACTTGCCTGTAAGTGTATTCTGCGACAATACAGCAGCGCAACAATTGGCAGGAGACCAAGGTATTAGGACAAGAAGTAAGCATATCACAATACGGTACAACAATGTCAGGGAAGCAGTAAACAATGGGTTTATCAAACTGGAACATTGTGCTTCAAACGACAATATTGCAGATATGTTTACCAAATGTTTACCAGTGGAGAAATTTGTAAAATTTCGAGGTTCTTTGGGGCTTGCAATGTCAGTCTAGGAGGAGTGTTGACATGTAAGACTGCACATGGCAAGCTGATGGAAAAGATCTGAGTGACAGCCAGGTGATTGGTGATGTCACATGACAGCTCATGACTGAGCAGAAAAATGGCTTGAACTGGACTAAGCTAGATGGTCCTGGAGACAAGGCAGCCAACTGCTGATTGGCTGGGAGACTATGCCAGTACTGTATATAAGTGTAACATATATGTATTTGGTTGTGGGTTGAAAGAAGTGGTTGCTTTGCGAAGCACTCTGTCACTGTGAAATAAAATAGCACTTTTGTATACGTGCTGACTCTGCGGTATTCACTCGCCTCTGAGGTGCCGGAAATTTTTACAAACAACAACACCCAGGGCAGCTATTAATCCTTATGAGAATTTAATTTTATGTATAGTTGATTCAGCAAAACAGTACTACAAGAGGCAGCTAGAATCAAGAAAAAGTCATCTTTACCAATCTCTATACCTCATTAAAAGAGTATCGTTTCTTAATATTGTAATGATATTTCATTTATAATATAACATTGTTACAGAAATCTTATAGAAATATATGGTTATTGCTATGCACTTATTCATCATAAACCTATTACAGAAATCCTATCAAAAAGATGGTTAAATGGGAGAAAGATTTGATGAGTTAAAAGCATCTTAAATTCAAATCATTCTAATCATTACAATATCTAAGTATAAAAGACACACTTATACCTTGCTATGTCATCTGCAAATCTTCCCTGCCTATATTCAGGGCTTAAAGGGATTTGAAAGGATTCTAATTCTTGTTTAGGTAAACCTTTATATGTTATTCAGTATTGCAATGTCTTTGCTGTATGCAAAGGTTAGTGTTCCATAAGCTTATGTGTAAGCTGTCATTATTTCAAAGCATAGTTTAAGTCCATGCCAAATCTTCACTATATCTTTGAGAGTTCTTTCAGGCATAACTATGTGCTTCATTGCTATATCAGAATCAGACAGCAATGTATAGTTTCATGTAAAAACCAATTAATTATGTGTTAGCTTTAAAGCTGTAATTATGTCTCTCTGCTGGCCAATATCAGAGAGATTTGTGTGTGAACATATAGTTCAATATGAGTCTCCATATGTGAGCCTAATAATACCTGTGTAAGCGCTGCACACTGTGTATGCCCTATGCCTTTTCACAGAATACAGAGATTCTCCTTTTAGGCAGGAACCTTGCTCTGGGAAGGTTCTAAAGTCTCTATTATTCAGAGAAGCCTCTGACTCAGACCCAGAGGTTTTGCTTCTAATCCTGTGTTTCTTCTGCCAGCTTTGGGTTGCCAAATAGGTTTAGATAGATCTGTGTGAGAATACATTGATCCCTGTTGAATCAATGGGTTCTCAGTGTTCCAAATATGGACAATCATAATGCTTAGATTCCCACACCAAAGTACAGTGATAGGAACTCTAAGAGTCTCCAACCTTAAGGCTCAAAGCTGCCTATTAGCATTTGCTTAAGTAAGGTATTTCCAGCCCCTCAAGAAGGCTGCAATATTGTAGGGTATGTTCAGTGATCCAGACTGTCACGGCTCGTGTCGTTAAGGGGTCTACACTCTTAGAATGTATCACTTACTGAGGAGTGAAGCTTATCTTATTCAGCAAGACCTCACAGACAGGAGTCAATGATAATTCCTACTACTGTAGGCTTTCTATTGAAGTGTGCCAGAAAATTCATAAACAAGGGACTTCCTTTAAATAACATTTATTTCACATAAAATATATATGCATGTGAATATTTACACACTCTCAAAACATGTCATAAAATACATTATGATATATGCAAGCAGTTTCAAATAATCTTTATAAGCAATTTCTATGTTTCATAATATTTCTCTCTGAGAGTTTAACTTGTATCTCTGTCTATGAGAGTTTAACTTGTATCTCTAGATTCGTTTAGAATACTACAGTTACAGAATCTTGTAAAAACATGGTTAGTGTATAATCATTACAGAATTCCTATAAAAATATGATTACTATAATGGGAGGGAAGATATGATTAGTATAATGCAAAAAGACCTGTTATAGTTAAAAGCATCTTAATTCAGAGTACCTGAAATATAAAACATAAGTTGTAGTAAACCAAGTACAACCTTATATTATTTCTAAACTTCTCCTAGCTTATATTCAGGACATTGCAAACCTTTTCTGTAAGGACATAGTCTTTTCCCATGTTTCTATGTCTTTACCATATCTTTGATTCTCTGGTTCTTAGTTTATTTGAGAGCTATAGTCCAAAAGCTCATTAAGTATTTCATGCCAGTTTAATTCATTGAAATACTGTTCTGTATCAAAGACAGCTGATTCTTGTAAAGCTGAAGTCAGTAATTTATAAGACTATGTGTAGCTTTACCCAATGCTGTGTGTATGGGATAGAATACCATAAACTTTGTATTTTATCCATTCTATATTTATGGACTTCTGATCATTGTTAAGATCAGGAATGCTACATACATGCTGAAAGTATGTGTGTATCTTAACAGTCAGCAATTAAGAGCCTATGTGTTATGTATAATTCATTATGTGTAAGCTTAAGGCTGTATTAGTGTTCTTATGGAAGACTCAGTTATTCTCTGGCTTTGCCAATCTCAGAGAATATGTTTACTTGATTAAGAGTCTCCATAAATAAGCCTAATGGGTTTTGTATATGTTTTATGTAAGCATTACTTTATATGTACCTTAGGATTTATTACAGAGAACAGAGATTCTCCTTTCCCCCCAGGAACATCTCTGGCCTCTTACCCTGAGTGTAGAAGCTTCCCCTGTTACGTTGGGGCAACCTCTGACTCTTTACCCTGAAAGAATTCTCTGGTTGCTTAGAGGAATCTCTAAGAGTATCTAAGAATCCTGTTTCTGGTTCTGAGAACTGAAGAGACCAGTTCTGTAACTTGGGTTTCACAACTTCCATGTTTCTCAAGGAAAGCCAAGTCAGACCATTTAGATCATTCAGTGAGAACCCATCAATCCTTGCTAGAATTAATGAGATGTCAGTGTTTCCAAATATGAAACTGATCCAATACTCTTAGACCCCACAGTAAGGTTAATAGGAATGCTAAGAGCCTCTATCATATGGAATAGTCTGCAAGCAGTCATTTCAGACATCCAGCCTTAGCAGGTCATCTTGAAATGAATCTCTCTTAAGGAGAGTCTTTCCCATTCTCACAAAGAACCTGTGAAATGGTAGAGTTTCATATCACGCAAGATATGAAATAATAGAATGAGCCATGGCCAGACAGACTTGCCGCCCTCCAGTAACTCATTTCTTATGTCTCACGCAAGAGACAGAGAAAGCTAATAGCCAGACAATCAGCATTGTCCTCTATCAACTCTCTCCTTTCTGGCAGTTTGGTTCTGACTTATATTCTCTCAGACCAGTGGTTATCTGAGCTGAGAGGCCAGAAACTTCTTTGTCCTGGGTGGCTATGTTCCTGCAACTGGTCACTTATAGTGTTGTGGCATCTTTACTTGGTCTGTGAACAAAGGTACCACCATGTTCTTGGCATTGAGTCACTAGTTCACCAGTGCAAGGTCACCATCTGTTATGCTTCTTGGAGACTAGATTCACCAGGTAGCATTATTCCTTCCGGTTGCTATCAGAGGGACCAAGACTCCTGGGCAGATATGACCTTCTTGTTTGTGTCAAGAAAAGAGCCAAGCACTTCAGATAAGTGATTCTGATATTATTCCAGACACAAACATTAAGCAGGCAATATTGTATATCTCTTAACCTTGTGTACTTGCAGCTTTTATTCCTTCTCAGAATAGTTCTAGCCAGCATCTCATGACCTTTACTCTAATTTACCACATAAATTCTGTTCAGAGAAATAAGCCTCTATATGCTTTTACTTCCAAGATTCATAGGAAAACCACATGGTCAGACTATCTATTGCTCAGGCCTGCGACAAGACCATTCCAGTCTAAACTCTTGAAGACGCCTCATCTTTGTTCCACGCAAGAAACAAAGTCCCAAGTCTTTTACGTGTCGCGCAAGAGACGGAGAAATGTCAGGTTGGCCATTCCATGACACTCTGAATGTCTAGCTGTCCTGTTCTGCCTTATATACAGTTGAGCAGCACATCTATCCTGTTGCACAACAATGGTGGAGTCTCTTCTCTGATTCCTTATCAAGAAGAAGAGTTGCCATTGCATTCTATCCTATTACACAATGGTGCAACCAGTCGTCGACCTTTCTATAAAGGAAGAATTGCCAGTATGTTCCTATTACACAATGGAAGTGGTGGAGTCTTTACTCTGTTACCTTGACCTTTCTATATCAAGATGAAGAGTTGCCACCACTTTCTTCTGTGGCTAGAAGAAGAGTTGCCGTCACTCCTCTGTGGGGTTTCCCCTTTACTTTAACATTACAACTTAGTCAGCTGCACTTGTTATCTCTTCTGCTGGTGGAGCTCCCAGACAGTACTGATAAGAGAAACCTATGTGTATTTCATTTACAGAAAGCATTTCTGTTCACTGAGAGAAATTGTCATATTTTGCTTTTCTTTATATGTTATCTTATGGGGTTCTAATGGACATATCCTTCTCCTTCATCCTAGTAGCCTGTGACAAAGGGAGCATTTGATTCCATCCCAAGAAACTTACTATGGGACAAGTTCATGGGCAAGAACATCGATAAGAGATTAGTATTCCTAACCAGAAGGTTGTATACCAATAGAAGTTGCCAAGTCAAGTGCACCCCGCTAGGCAAGCTATCCCCTAACATTAATATCAATAAAGGAGTTAAGCAGGTGGGCTGGGGGCCAAATAAAATGAGCTTGTGGGCCGTTTCCGGCTCGCAGGCCGGAGGTTCCCCACCCCTGGTATAGGGCCTGGCACAGAAATGGAGATAAGATAGTGAAAAGGCCAAAGACCAAGTCCAGTGTCAATTAAGCTAAAACCCAGAATTGATTATGTGAGATCATGGGCATGTGTAGAAAGCAACCAAAGATAAGCAGATGGGCTAGAGAAAGAGCTCACAAATGTATAATGTTTTTGAAGAGTTGCATTTTGTTGTCTTGAGACAGAGCTCTTCCTGCTAGCACAATAAAGTTACCTTTTGTTTCTAAAGAAAGAACCCGAGCCGGAGCGCCTTCCCTGTGCGGAAAGGCCGAAGAGTCTGGGACTTTTCAGTTGAGAAAAGAGACGACTTCAGGGGTCCATGAGAGAGAGGTTTATAAAATGATGCACGGGGTGGAGAGAGTTGAGCAGGGGAACTTTTTCTCCTCCCACCATACTAGAACTCAAGGGCAATGAACGAAGCTGACGGGCAGTAAATTCAGGGTGGACAAAAGGGAATACTTCTTTCCTAGCGGGTGGTTAAAATATGGGATTTGCTGCCAGAGGATGTACTGATGGCCACAAACAGACAGTTTTAAAAGGGGATCAGATAGATTAATGGAAGCTATCAGTGGTGATGAAAGGGAACCTCCACATTCACATGCAGTCACGCTCTAAATCCCAGTGCCAGGAGGCAATGTCAGGGGAAATCCATTTTGCATTGTACTTGCACACCTAGTTAATAATTACTTCAAGAAAAACAACACCAAGTTATTTTCCGCTTTTCTGGACCTGGAGGGAGAATTTGATTCCATCCCAAGAAACCTACTATGGGACAAGTTAATGTGCATGGACATCAATAAGAGATTAGTATTCCTAATCAGAAGGTTGTATACCAATACAAATTGCCCAGTCAAGTGCACCCCGCTAGGCAAGCTATCCCCTAAAATTAATATCAATAAAGGAGTTAAGCAGCGCTGCATTCTGGCCCCAATTCTTTTCAACCTCTTCCTAAACGATCTGGCTGCTGCGTTAAGAGAGGTTGATGGCCATTGCCCCAAACTCGCCTCTGTACACACTCCTTTGTTACTTTATGCTGACGATGCTGTGTTATTGTCATGTTCAAGGGTTGGTTTAAAAAGACTACTAAACCGATGCCATGAGTACTGTATTGCAAATGGTCTTGTGTGGAACTACGAAAAATCTAAGGTCCTGGTATTCTCAAAGTCCTGGAAACCACTGAAATGGGCAATTTGTGGCCACTCACTTGAGCAGGTTAAATATTTTAAATATTTAGATATTTATTTTCATTATAATGCATCTTGGGAAACCCATTATCAATTTGCAGCTAAATCTGCAGAACTCAGCTCACTAGCAATTACTCGTTTTCTGGGTTGTTGTTTTTCAATAGAGGGAATCAATTTATCCCTGCTGCTCTTAAGGTGTATAATGCTAAAGTCAACTCAACGCACAATTATTGCATGATATTCCCATCTGGATTAGTGCTCCAGAACATTAATTGGAACGCACCCAAGCCAAATTCCTCCGAAAAACAATGGGTATGCCCTGCTGTGTCCCATATGCCACACTGTGCTTGAAAACTGGCCAAATTTCTACTTGAAACTAGAGCGTGAAATTCTGGTTTCGCCTCCACTTTAAGGCAGACCCCTCTTCCCTTATTTACTATATGCTTATGGAGTCACATGCTTTCAAGTGGTTTCAAGACACTGAGAGCAAAATTAAATCTATCGGCCTTAATTTTGACTCCTTGCTTCTGCTTACTGAGGAAGAAGCTTTCCAAAGAATAAAACGCAGACTATTAGATATAGGACTTCAAGATCTAAATAGTGCTGCTCCCCATTAAATTTAGGGGTACCCTTTCGGAAAATTCATCTGACAGGCTCTGCCCTTGTGACAATAATTGTACAGAAACAGTTGCTCACATCTTATTTTATTGCAGTTTCTACACAGAATCTCATAATGAACTACTAAGCCCCCTGTTGGTAAATAGCCTGAATGTCTCGATTCTTTTAACGTTCTCTGTTTATTGAACAATCGTTCGCCCCAAATATTGGAGATGGTGACAGTTTTTAAAGTTTGTTTTAAATGCCGCCAAACAGCTATTTAGATGGCAGTATCAACAAACTGTATTTCTCTTTGTAACTGTATTATAAAGGGCACCTTTTAACATTTCCATTCCTTTTGTAACTTTTTGAATTGTGTTTGTATGCTAATAAAGAAATGATGATGATGATTAATATCTTTCAAAAAAAATCGCTTTACTACAACTCCACCTTTGTTGGAAAAAAGTTCCCACTTCACTCTGACACTTCCTTATGTATTTTCCTGCTGCCTCCAACCTTTCCTAGCATGGTTGTCTTTTCCAGTGACTCTTGTCTTCTCATAATGTGGCCAAAGCACAACAGCCTCAGTTTAGTCACTTTAGCTTCTAAGGGCAGTTCAGGCCATAACCCACTGATTTTTTTTTTTTTGGCAGTCCGTGGTATCCATAACACTCTCCTCCAACACCACATTGTAAAGGAAAAGAGGAAGACCCAACAAGAGATGGATTGACTCTATCAAGGAAGCCACAGTCCTCAGATTGCAAGGTCGGAACAAGGCTGTTAAGGATAGGATGTTTTGGAGGACATTGATTCGCCATGAGTCGGAAGCGACTTGACAGCACTTAACACACAATGTATCTGTGAAGGCCCGTTCAGAAATGCAAGTTGTCCCTTGCAGTCATCAAGCGATGAATGTCCAGATGCTGAAGAGGCCCCGGTTGTCCTAGATCCGTGTTGGCGAACCTATGGCACGCGTGCCACTTCCGGCACGCGTAGCCCTCTCTGCCGGCACGCGCGGTTCCTCCAAGCCGCTGGCCTTTCCAGCTCTGCCCCCCCCCCCGGGTGATCTCCAACCAATAGAGATCAGTTCCCCTGGAAAAAATTGCCACTTTGGCAATTGGACTCTATGGCACTGAAGTCCTTTCCCAAACCCCGCCCTCCTCAGGCACCACCCCAAAAACCTCCCACTCATGGCGAAGAGGAACTTGGCAACCCTAGCCTCTCCCTCTGGGCCCCCTCTGGGGGTGGTATTCAGGTTAAATTGCTGCATTGGCACTCGGCGATAAATATGTGGGTTTTCGGTTGCAGTTTGGGCACTCGGTCTCTAAAAGGTTCGCCATCACTGTCCTAGATAAACCACTGTGCCATTAGGCTGAGCTCCCAGACTGCGATCAGGGATACCTTCTGGGTTGTTGTGAAGGTTACATGAAAGCAGAGCATCAAACAAAGCAGTCCATCACAATGTTACGCCAGCTTTCCTTTGTAAAATTAAGCACAGTCACTCTCGCTTTCTTGCAAAGGAGAGCGAGAGAGAGACCCCAGTCCGACTGGGTGGCCCACACTCTCTGCTTCAGCACTTATGCCTTTATCGAGCAAACTCAGAGTCCAAAGTCCAATCAATCAGTTTTGATTTATGACGTGGAAGCAACCTAAAATAATAATCATCTCACCACCCAGAGTGGGTTGATTTGGCTGGCTTATCTGTAATTATCCTGAGAGTTGAAGTAATCACTCAAAGGTAAAGCAGATTTCCAGAGTTCCTGCAGTGGATGAGGCAGTAAATAATCCTGACAACTGGATAGTCTGAATTGAAATGAATTCTCGGGAGGGCTAACAAAATCTAGATCAAGTTTCAGAAATCAATGAGGAGTTCTGGGGGAGGGGGAGGGCTTGGTGTGGAACACGGTGTCTCAAGAAAAGTTAAAATAATGCAGCCATAAAAGACATTGAGCTAAAATATCTGATTTGTTTGCTTCTGATTTGTGAGGGTAGTGTAGGAAATGAATAAAATTGGCATTTATGGCTCTTCTGCCTCCCATGTCCTCCGCTAACAGACATCAGACATGTGGCTCCCAGCTTATCCCACCACTTCTCATCGTGTTTCTCACACCACGTGATATCCCGTGGTCCATAAACAGAAAAGACAAACCAGAAGAGGAAAAGAACACAATTTTTAATCCAGAGAGGGACTCAACACTTTGAACAAGAATCCCTCGGAAGAATCCCACAGCTTCCTGTGACCCTAGGGCAGGGGTTGCCAACGCAGTGTCCGTGAGCACCACAGCCCCCCATGACACCTTTCCTGGCACCACCAAGGGCTTTTAGGGCTCGAGGGGGCTTTTCCCAGCGGGGCTTCTGATTGGCTGTGCAGATTGCAAGGCAAACAGAGTTTGTGCCTGAAATGTTGAAGAGTTACTATTAGTTTTATATATGACCCTGCTCCCTGTTTATTTTATGGTCAGCCCCCCCTCATTATTTTGGGACCGTGCCCCACTGCCATGTGTCACAATTCCCACGGCTCCTGCAGACTCAAAAATGTTGGGGAATTTCTGCCTTCGGGGAATGTCTACAAATTAGTGCTTCCCAAATAATGTTCACTAGTGCCTGGTGAAACGGGAGCTCCTCTAAATCCTGCTCCTTTCATCGCTACGCTGCGGTTCACAGCGAGACACCTTCTCTAACAGTCGACTACTCCAGTGAAAGAGACTGGCTTCACTCGCTTGGTGGATTTCCCCCTCCCTGTTCTATGGGAAATTCCACCAGCTACAACTAACTAATCAGATAGATTAATGGAAGAGAAGTCTATCAGTGGTGATGAAAGGGAGCCTCCACATTCAGATGCAGTCAGGCTCTAAATCCCTGTGCCAGGAGGCAACGTCAGGGGAAAGCCTCGGCCTCTCTGCCCTGTTGTTAAATCCTACAGTGGAAGCGGTTGGCAGCTGTGTAAGACAGGATGCTGGACTAGATGGACCCTCACTGGTCTAGGGTTGCCAGGGCTGGGTTGGGAAACACCTGGAGATTTGGGGGTGGAGCTTGAGGAGGAGGGCGGGGTTTGGGGAGGGGAGGGAGTTCAATGGGCATGATGCCACAGAGCCCACCCTTCAAAGCGGCCACTTTCTCCAGGTGAACTGGTCTCTGCCGCCTGGGGATCCGTTATACCCCCTGGAGGTTGGCAATCCTGCACTGGTCTGATGCATCGCGGCTCTTCTCACGTTCTTCACAATCTCCAGGAATTTCCCCAGCCAGAGGGGGCGACCCTTATCCCACAGGGCAGCAGAATCACATCAGTCTCCAGGCAGCGACCTGGGGTGGCATTTTGATGTGAGAAACAATGAACACGTTACAGGAACGCCGATTTCCAGTGCAATCCCAATGCCGCTTTGCTGGGAGTAATAAGCCCCACTGAATAGATCCGAGGAGGGTTGCGGACCCTTAGCCTGATCCTGCTTGACTTTGCTTTAATCTTCTTTCTCCTGGCTCAGCCGTGCCGTTGTCTGAACAGCGTGGGGTTTCCCCAGAAGCGCCACCCTGTGCGGAGTTACTCCCGAGGAATCCCGCTGAGCTGCACGGGGCGTCGCTGAGCTGCAGCCGGGCTGGAATCCGCTCCCACCACCCGGCTCTAGCAGCCCACCCTCATTGCAAAGGGCAGGGAGCCCTTTTCCCCTTCGCCTGCAGCACCGAAGGGGTTAAACCGACCGAGCTGTTTGCTAGAGCGGCCGAGCAAGGGGTGGGGGAGGCCAAGAGGAAAGGCTCCTTTCCGGGGGGGGGTGAATGGGGGGAGGGAGGTGTTGCAAAGGAGACCCGGAAGGGCTTCAGAGATGCATCACCGGGCAACAGCCTTGCAGCGGGATCCTGGGGCGGTCTACTCACGAGTAAGTCATGGCAGGGGGGGGTGAGTGGGGAAGAAGCTTTCCAGCCTTGCAAGGGAGAAATGCTGCTCTCTCACGCGTGTTCTCGAGCGTGTGTGTGGGGTGGGGGGGGGGGGCGATCCGTCTTAAATCGTTCCCCAAAAACCCCACCCCTGCGGAAAACCGGAGCCCCGACCTGGGTGGCCCCGGGTCTCCTCGGAGCTCAGAAGCTGAGCAGGAACAGGCCTGGTTAGTCCTGGGATGGGGGACCCCCACCCCACCCACCCCCCAAAGGCCCAGGGTCTCTGGGCAGAGGCAGGCGATGGCAGACCCCCAGCCCTGCTGCTGGGCCACCATAACCTGGCTGTGACTTGATGGCACTCTGCACACATAGAGGAAAGCGGTGGAGCCAGTGGTCGCCCCGTCTCTGACCTCCCACTTCCTAAGGCCAACTGATGGAGAGAGGAGTAGCCGGTTTGACTCGGGGTCTTCTCGGAGAACTGCTCTGCTCCAGACCCTCTGCAATAACCCCAAAGGGGCATGAAGGTACCAAGATGTCCAATAAACAAGTCTCCTGCCAGGTTGCACCTTCTGTCTGGGAGTAAGTAGAACTTGTTAATGATTTATAACACATCTCTTTGAATGAAATGACCCACGTTCAGGTTGCTGATTCACCGGGGACCGTTGCAAATTCCATTCAACTTCAACTGTGTACATTTATAATTGAAACAGAAAACTTACCGTTGACACATCACAGTCAATACAATGATAGTCCCTTTGCAGTCTGTTTTCAGACCGGGCTGCGGGAGGGAGGTGGGCTCTGCCGGGCTGAGTTGACGGCCTCCGTCTCAAAGGAGCCAAAGGTCTATCTTCCTCCTTGCTGCTCCTCCTGGATGGATCTGCTGCCTTTGGCACAGTGGACTTGGCCCACCTGGTTGAGGCGCCGGCAGGCAGGAGGAGGCCTCGGGGGTTGTACGTTGGACCCGTTCAAATCCCTCCGCCTGGACCAGAACCAAAGAATTGCCGTTGGAGGCCGGTTATCGTCAGTGTGGGACCTGCCACAGCATGGTGCACTGGTCAAGAGCGGTGGCACAATTAACTGAAACACTACAGAAAGAAACTCAAAAACAAAATAGGGACAAATGGAAATCCTTTTATGAATACATTAACACCAAAAAATAACAACAAACTCTTACAAGACTCAGCAGACTTCATATGTGAGATCAAACCCAATTAATTAACAAGTTAATGTAATATGACACTCTATAAGGGGGCAGTACTAGATATATTAACACTGCACAATATATATGTATTTATCTATTTTTATATTTTTCCTTTTCTTTTTTTTTATTCCCTTGCCCTTTTTTCCTTTTGTATCCCATTTATTATCAAAAGTCAATAAAAATATTTATTAAAAAAAAAAAGCGGTGGAACCTATCCTGCTCAAGTGGATTTGATTCCTCTCTCCTCCACAGGAAGCCTGCTGGGTGACCCCTCTCGGCCTCACCAGCCTCACAGGGTGCCTGTTGTGGGGAGAGGAAGAGATGCCAATTGTAAACCCCTTTGGGTCTCCTTAAAGCAGAGAAAAGCAGGGTATAAAATCCTTCTCTTCTATCCAGCCTGTGGAGGTCCCACAGGACCCAATCCTGACCCCCATGCTTGTCAATCTTAATGTAAAGCCCTTAGGCCAAGTCCTTAATAGTTTGGGGTTGGTTGTCATCAATGTGCTGAGGAGACCCAGCTCTATGCATCCTTCCCCACTCTCCTGGTGTTACAGTAGAGATCCTAAATTGCTGCCTGGCGCCTGTGGTTCAATAGCGAAGTGTGAACCTACTGAATCTAAGTCCAGGAAAGACAGAAAATAATGCTCATTGGGAAGTTGGAGGTCTGGAAGGATATTATGCTGCCTGCTTTTGTTGGGATTCAGCTGACCCTTGCTGGCACAGTTAACAGCCTCGAAGTTATACTGGACCCTGCATTATTGCTAGAGGAGCGAGTTAATGCAGTTGCAAAAAAAAGGCTTTCTTCCACCTCAGCCTTGCTGGAAAAATGGCCCCTCATCTTGATACTTCTGGCCTGGATCCATGCTGTGGTGACATGCTGTGGTGACATTGAGACTAGGCTGCTATAATGCTGGGGTTCGACTATTATCTGCAGCTGGATGAAGCATGCATATTATTCCCAGACCCCCCCCCCCCCAGGCTCAATTAAAAGTATCGGCTATTGCATAGAAAGCTGTTCATGGTACTTGGACCCTGATATCTGCGTGACCGTCTCTCCCCCTATACTCCACCACGACGGCTTCCCTCACCTGAGTAGGGCCTTCTGCAGGTTCCAGCCTGCAAATGGGCAAATTCAACAACTGTCTGTGCATGTGCCTTCTCTGTTGTGGCCCCCACAATGTGGATCGGCCTGCCTGAGGAGGTCAGGAAGACATCCTCTCTCCTGGCTTTCCGCAGTAGGGTGGCAGTCGACAAAACAATTCAGAAAGTTACTTGGACAAATGGTTAGCAATTGTGTTCTATACTACTATGTATAGCTTGCTGTATGATCTTACGCTGCAGTTTTGCCTCATTTGCTGTGTCTTGTTAACATTTATGCTTTGCTTCTGTTTTTTAGATTTCAGGTTGGTTCTACAACCCAAACCCTATTTACTGGTTTCTTGAACGTCCCGTTCTGTTGATTGTATAGACTCACTTACTGCAATCCATTTTGACTCCCAGGGAGCAAAGCAGACTAGAGATAAGGGAAATTGAAAAATGCATGGTTTAATTTGTTAGCTGAATGGGTTGCCGTTGCGGGGGCAGAAAGCCAGGGTCTGAATGGAAGAGAGATCAGCCATGTGTACCATAACATTTAATGCAAGGTACTGGAGATACAAACTTTTATAGAAGACAGAGGCAAAGCCAATTAATGATATAATTTTTTACTTAAAATACAAACATGCTTAACACTATAACACTCTTCCAATATTTTCTTTTATTTAACAGTCTCTCATCATTGACACCTTGGAACTTGGGTGGGGGGGTGTCTGCCTCGACTGGTTTGCGGGCCGGATAAGAGCTCTCAAGGGGCCAAATCCATGCCTTGGGCCTTATGTTTGACACCCCTGCTCTAGACAGACTGATCCCCAGATGTGGAAGGCCAAGCTCATAGCTTCCACAACAGATGTTTACTTCCCTGAGAGCCAGTGTAGTATAGTGGTTAGGAGTGCATGACTCTGGTGAATCGGGTTTGATTCCCCACTCCTCCACGTGAATCCTGCTGGGAGATCTTAGGCTAATCGCCCTTCTCTCTGAACTGTCTCAGGTCCTACCTCATAAGATGCCTGTTGTGGGGAGAGGAAGGGAAGGCCATTGTAAACCATTTTGAGACTCCTCAAAGGTAAAAAAAATGTGGGGGGGAACCCCAGATCTCCTCTGCTGCCTCCAAACAAGCATCTAATTAAAAAGCCTGATATGCAATCTAGCGCCATGACATTAATCCTGATCCACAAACTACCAAAATGACGCTTGTTCAGATCCAGTGGGGCAATCCTGAGGTACCTCTTGAGAAGGAGGGAAAGTGAGGTAGGTGTGCTTTCTTTTGGTCTCTTTCTTTTTTCTTTTTTTTTCTTTTATAACTTTTCCTCTCCCTCTTCATAGCCACAATAGTAAGGGCATCTTTCTACAGTCAGAGGCCACCCAAGAGAAAGGGAAGGGGATGGAACAGCAGGACACAGAAGGACCTGGAATTGGCAAGAGGTCAAGGGAAGGTGCCCATCCCATCCAAGCAGAGAGTGGCGTTGAATTCTGGGAAAGAGCTGTGCCAGAGATCCTGGCTCAGGAAACGAGGACAGCAGATGTCCATCTTTTTCGGCAGTTCCTTTACCATGAGGCCGATGGGCCCCGAGCGGTTTGTAGTCAGCTTCATGGACTTTGCAACCACTGGCTGAAGCCGGAGAGGCACTCCAAGAAGCAGATGCTGGACCTGGTGGTTCTGGAGCAGTTCCTGACCATCCTGCCCCAGGAAATGCAGTGCTGGGTCAGAGGATGCGGTCCGGAGTCCAGTTCCCTAGCGGTGGCCCTGGCCGAAGGTTTCCTCCTGAGTCAGGCAGAGGAGAAGAGGCAGGCAGAGCAGGTGAGGGGGGTTCCTTCACACCCTTCAAGCAATGACTTTATCCTAAGGCTTCTTCAAGATATTGATATCTCTAGAGAATTCACTCGGCTGGGAAAACAACCATCCCTGATTCTGGCCCCTGTGCTTGAAGCAGGTTTATTAGTCAATGCAGGGGTGAAGAATCTTACCTTCCCTGTCTCCCTGACTGTTCTTTCAGATGTGGGGACCATCCCTGAAGATGGAAGTGAAGTTTTCCGAGGCAGAAGGAGCTCTGTTAGAGGAAGGGCAGTGGGGTGAGGCCCAGGAGCGTCTTCAACATGCCCTGTCACATGGTAAAGGTGCTTTGTGGCGGGATGGGATTGGGGCACATGGTGAAGTTGTTGGGTAGAAAAAGGAAATGGGTCTGCACACAACACAATGGGAGCTTTCGAGACTCAGTGCCACCGGATGTAGTGATGGTCACTCACTTGGAGGAGGAGTAGACAGATTCATGGAGGGCCAAGACCGATGTATGTCACATTGACGTTGCATTCAGCTGAAACCCTGAATGTTCTTGAGTGTACATAATACGTGCCCTGACCTGGATAGCGCCAGGCTAGCCTGATCTCATCAGAGTCCAGAAGCTAAGCAGGGTCAGCCCTGGTTAGTATTTGGAAGGGTAACCTTCAAAGAACACCAGGGGCGTGACGCGGAGGCAAGCAATGGCAAACCACCTCCGAACGTCTCTTGTCTTGAAAACCCTACAGGGACACCATAAGACAGCTGTGACTGGACAGCATAAAAGTCAAGTAATACAAACACCCTGGAAACGGGTGTGTGCGAAGCAGGATTTAAACAAGTAAATGAAATAGGAAGGCGAGGCTAACATTCTTCCTTCCTCTGTTGTCTCCCTTGCAGGCAGTGTAGAGATGCTGTTAAGCGGTCATCTTTGTGGAGGTGTGGAAGCGGCTGCTTCACCTCTGGTCCAGGTAGGGGAGATGAGTCCCCCTTCCTTTCATGGGGTGGTGGCAGGGTTGCTCCTACAGTTGCTGCTCCGATGTTCAAGTGAAAGAAGCCCTTTACCCATGCCAAACTCTCCATCCAGCCCCCTTCCAGAGAGCTGTCTCTGCCTGGCGTAATCTCTGACGAGGGAATCTGCTTTTTCTTTCAGTCTCCGGTTTCCTTTGAGGAGGTGGCCGTGCATTTCACCGAGGCAGAGTGGGCCCTGCTGGATCCGGGCCAAAGAGCTCTCCACAGGGAAGTTATGCTGGAGACCTATGGGAGTGTGGCCTCTCTGGGTAAGGCTCTTTCGTAGGTTCCACACGTGTACATACACATACACACATACACATACCTTTATTGGCATAATTACAATACTTTAGACAAAAATCCAAACAGAATACGGATAAAACACCCTGCAAATTGGGAAAATACAGTAATATTCCATATGGATTATGTATTACAAAATATACTAATTAAAAGCAGTTTTGATCTTAAGCACTTCTGCAAGAAATTTGGCCACCATCTGTTATTTCAGGAGTTGAATCATTCAGGAGGAATTGACATTTCAGTTCTTGTTCAGAGATCTTTTGGTGACTAGTAGATTAGATAACCATCTTTTGTGTGTGCATTTATATAGCAGACATTCTAAAATTATATGATCGATGGTATCTATTGAGTTAAGATTACAGGAGCATAAACATTTGTGCCTTGGAATTTGGGAAAATCTGCCAGAAAGCATCTTAGATGGAAAGGCATTTACCCTAGCCAATAAAAAAGCTCTACGATGTGAAGGAGCATCCAAAGTAGAGAGATAGCTAGCCATTTTACCTTTATTTAAACTAATAGAAAAGCGATTCCACCTAAACATTAGGAAGAACTTTCTGACTGTGAGGGCTGTTCGATGGTGGAATGCACTGCCTCGGAGGGTGGTGGGGTCCCTGGTGGATGGCCATCTGTCGGGAGTTCTTTGATTGTGGGATCCTGCATTGCGGGGGGGAGGGTTGGGGTCACTGGGGATGTGGGGGGGGAGGTAGTTGTTAATTTCCTGCATTGTGCAGGGGGTTGGACTAGATGACCCTGGTGGTCCCTTCCAACTCTATGATTCTACGAGTCTATGATTAGTTAAATCAAGCATAGCAGGCGAGCAAATATATGGTTGTATGGGGAGGAACTTTTGTAATTCAATGTCTGTAAATCTCTGCTTGATATATTTAAAAATATATCAAGCAGAGATTTACAGATATTGAATTACAAAAGTTCCTCCCCATACAACCGTATATTTGCTCGCCTGCTATGATATTTGCTCGCCTGCTATGCTTGGTTTAACTAATCATAGGCTCGTAGAATCATAGAATTGGAATTCCCTGGACATAACCATGGAGGATACTCAAAACGATATACTGCTGCTGTTCAATATTTTGATCTATACTTCATCCCAACGGCAGCCGTTTTCATGTGATATATTTAAAAAATTTAAAATATATCGCGTGAAAACGGCTGCCGTCGGGATGAAGTATAGATCAAAATATTGAACAGCAGCAGTATATCGTTTTGAGTATCCTCCATGGTTATGTCCAGGGAATTAGCAAGGAATCGCCATAGAGGATTTCTGCTTCACTTGTCATCAACATGTTTGGTAGAATGATAAATCCTGTTCGGAGAGGAGGGAGGCCTTCTAGGGCCTGAAATCTGAGCAGCTCAGCTCTTTCCAGGGTTGAGCTCAGCTGCGGCTTTTGAGGGGCAGCTGTATCTTTAAAGACTGGATATTCCAGGAAAAGGTGGGGGGGTTACTTAAGGACAGCCAAGCTGGAGGAGGCCAAAGGCCCCTTCCTACAGCAGTCACCCAGATGCCTAACAGCCTTGCCTGCCCTTCCAACAACTGACACTTCTTCCAAAAACTGTGAGGGTTTCCTTTGAACTATGAGGTTCACTTGGTGAAGTCCTGGGTTCTCTCCCTCGCCCCTGCAAGCAGAGGCTTAAAACCAGCTCTTCATGGCTTTCAACACAACTAGAAAGAAACCCTCTGTGCAGTTGCAGAACTGGAGATCATGGCCCCTTCTTGTGGAGAGCCAGCGTGGTGTGGTGATTGAGAGCAGCAGACTCTAATCTGGAGAACCAGGTTTGATTCCCCACTCCTCCACCTGAAACCTTCTGGGTGGCCTTAGGCTAGTCACAGTTCTCTCAGAACAATCTAAGCCCATCTACCTCACAAGGTGCCTGTTGTGGGGAGGGGAAAGGAATGTGATTCGTAAGCCACTTTGAGACTCTTCAGGATAGAGAAAAGTGGGGTGTAAAAAACGTCTCCTCTTCTGTTTAATCATCAGTAGCAGAGACTCAAAAGAGTTGCATGTCAAGTCAAATGTGACTGGTGGGGGAACGATTCTTGTCTACTTTTTTTCTTTAAAGTACATATGGGGAGGGGAGGGGTAGGCAGAATATAATAACTGCTCATCTGGAGGGGACCTGGCTGGGTAGAAAGTGTGACCAGCGGCTTAGTTGGGAGAGGAAGAAGGTCTGATAAAGGAAATGTAGTGCCTTTGTGAGCAGTGATGGGTGTCTTGGCTTGTTACATAAGTACTGACTGGACCTCTTTTCTTTCTTCCAACCGCACATGTAGAGGAGATGCTTGGGGGATTCCAGGCATTCTCTACAGAAAAAGCAAAGAATGAAGACTCCGAAGGAAACGTTGGGGATGGAGATGGACCACAGAGGCAGGAGGGAAGCCACACAGACAAGAGGAGGGATAAGCCCATACTGTCCCAAAGAGGAGGGGGCTTCCAGGAAATCCCAGTCCACGAAGAAAGGTCAACCAAAACAAAAAGGAACAAAGACTTCCGGGCTAACCAGAGAATCCGCCCCAGCGAAAATGAAAATGTGGACTTTGGAAAGACTTTCAGTAAGAACACGAGTGATGTTTCCTTTTTTTAAAAATTTTTATATAATTTTTATAACATAACACAAAAACAAACAAATACAATAATATAAAAAACAAATACAAGAAAAAGGAAAACAAAACTATATATATAAAAAATACAAAAAAGTTACAAAAAAGGTATCTTTTAGTTTTTACATTCATAATTAAATTATTATTAAAAATTTAAAAAGATATCCCTTTCCCCTCCACCCACCTACTAAGTGACCCATCACCTGACATCCGAGGAAGTGTCTAAACAGTTTTTATTACATATTAATACCATTAAAATATAAAATAGTTAAAATTAGTTTCTATAACTCGTTAATTAGTACAGTAAAATCCATCTTTGCCAATTTATCCCAATATGAGGTGGCCTTAAATCATGTTTTTTTTAAATCTTCCATGTCTTTTCCATGTAGGAATTCTGTTAATTTGGCCATCCTCATATACATCCATAATTTCTCTCTCCAGTCGTTAATTGAAAGTTTATTCGCTTGTTTCCAAACTTTAGCTATCACAATTCTTGCAGCAGCAAAACTATATTGACAGATGACCCTATCCTGGTCATTCAAATTTTTTGGTGGAATTCCCAATAAACAAAAAGCTGGCTTCCTTTTTACTTTACCATTAATCAAGTTATTTGTTTCCCTCAGTATTTTTTTCCAAAAACTTTTAATTTTTATGCATAACCACCATACATGCATATATGTTCCTCTTTCCTTTCCACATTTCCAACATATTCCCCTATCTCCTCTATTCATCTTAGATATCACCACTGGGGTTATATGCCATCTATAAAACATTTTATATAGATTTTCTCTAATTTCATTGGTTATTGTAAATTTAAATTCTCTCTTCTGTAAATTTTCCCATATTTCCAAGTCAATGTTAAATCCTAACTCCTGCATCCATTTAATCATAACTGGTTTAATTCTATCTTGCTCGAGAATTGTTATATTTAATAATTTATACATTCTACCTATCAATCATTTGTTTCCTTTTATTAATATTTTTTCTAATTCAGACTTGTTTTTATTAAATCCAAACTGATTATCTTTATTAAATATGTCTCTAAACCTATAATATAAAAACCAATCCTCTATACCTAATTCTTCCCTACTTTTTAAAACCCATTTTTCTTCTTTCCAATCAATAATATTTCTATATATATCCATATCTAAGTTCAGCTGAATTCCCCTTCTCATATGAGCTTCTACTGGATTAACCCATCCCGGAGTCTTATTTTCTAAAATTCTTCTATATTTTTTCCAAATTTGAAATAATCCAGCTCTAATAATATGAATATTAAATTCTTTATTTACCTTTTCCTTCTCATACCACAAATATGCATGCCAACCAAA
Source organism: Euleptes europaea (assembly GCF_029931775.1). Lineage (NCBI taxonomy): Eukaryota > Metazoa > Chordata > Lepidosauria > Squamata > Sphaerodactylidae > Euleptes > Euleptes europaea. Next base: position 5,588,777 of record NC_079316.1, read on the forward strand.
ACGTAAATTGTAGCCCTCTAATTCTAAAATTTTGGTATTCTCTAACATAATCCACGTCTTTAACCAAACAAAACCAGATGCCTCATAATACATTTTTAAATCTGGAAGCCCTAATCCTGTTTCTCTTAATTGAATCAAATTATTATATGCTATTCTATGCTTTCCTTTGCTCCACAAAAAAATTAAAATATCTTTTTTCCAAATTTTAAAATTTTATTTCCTTTAATAATTGGTAAATTTTGGAATAAGAAAAGCATCTTAGGTAGAACCATCAGTTTAATTACTGAGATTCTACCCCATAATGATAAAGGTATTTTCCCCAATTTTTCAAGTCTATATTAACTTGCTGCCAAATTTTAATATAATTATTTTTAAATAAATTAAAGTTATTTGAAGTTAACCAAATACCCAAATATTTTACTTTATGTTCAATAACAAAACCAGAACATTTTGATAATTCTTGTTGCTGCAAAGACAAGACATATTCTTAACCAATATTTTTGTTTTGTTTTTATTTATTTTAAAACCTGCAAGCTTTGCATGAACCTCAACCGTTTTATTCCATTCTACAATCTGAGTACCGTATATACTCGGGTATAAGCCGACCCGAGTATAAGCCGACCCGAGTATAAGCCAACCCCCCCCAAACTTGAGGCCAGAAAAGGGAATTTCTTATTGACCCGCGTATAAGCCGAGGGTCAATAAGAAATTCCCTTTTCTGGTAAAGCTGCGCTCTAAAATGGCGGCCGCCATTTTAGAGCGCAGGGAAGATCTTGCCCCTGCCCGAGGTCTCCCTCCCACCGGCCTCCCGGGACCTCCCAACCCACCCTGACCCCAGTGCCATTCAAGGGGGGGAGGGGGAAGAGCCCCTGAACCCCCTACTCACCAGGAGAGTCGGCGGCGGCAGCAGCGGCGCAGCCTTCCCGGCCCTGCAGGAGGCCGCTGCCGGCCGGAAGAACCCTCGTGGGCCCGGCGGGGGCGGCGGCGCGGCCTTGCCGGCCCTGCAGGAGGCCGCTGCCGGCTGGAGGAACCCTCACGGACCCGGCGGGGGCGGCGGCGGGGCCTTGCCGGCCCTGCAGGAGGCCCCTGCTGGCCCCTGCCGGCCGGAGGAACCCTCGCGGGCCCGGCGGCGGGGGCGGCGGCGGTGGGGGCGGTGGTGAGGCCTGCCTGCTCCCAGGCAGGCCCCACTGGCCGCTCCCAGGCCGCAGGAAGGCGAGCAAGGGGGCGGCGGGGGCGGCGGCGAGGCCTGCCTGGGAGCAGGCAGGCCCCGCTGGCCGCTCCCAGGTGAGCGGGCCGGCGGCGGGGGGGGTGGCGGGGGTGGCCGCGAGGCCTGCCTGCTCCCAGGCAGGCCCCGCTGGCCGCTCCCAGGCCGCGGGAAGGCGAGGGGGCCGGCAGCGAAGGATGGCGGCAATGGTAAGTTTTCCTCCTCCCTCCTCCCCCCTCCCCCCTCCCCTACCCTACCGTATTGACCCGCGTATAAGCCGAGTTGGCTTTTTTCAGCCCTTTTTTTGGGCTGAAAAACTCGGCTTATACGCGAGTATATACGGTAATAGGGTTAGTTAAAAAACAAACTAAATCATCCGCATAAGCTTTAACTTTATAATGATTTCTCCCTATCTTATAACCTACAATATCTACATTATTTCTAATCTTTCTCAATAAAACTTCTAACGTGATAATAAACAATAAAGGTGAAAGAGGATAACCTTGCCTCGTACCCTTTTGAATTTCAAACTGTGAAGTTAAATCACCATTAATCAATAACCTAGCAGATTGATAAGTGTAAATATTACCAATAGCTGATTGAATTTCCCCCCCAAAATCCATGTATTCTAATACTTTTTTCATAAATTTCCAATTTACATTACCGTATCAAACGCTTTTTCTGCATCCAAAAATATCATTGCAAAAGGTGTAGTATTAAAGTCCACATATTCTAAGAGTTCTAACACTACTCTAACATTCTGACTAATCATTCTTCCTGGAAGGAATCCTGCTTGGTCTTCATGTATAGTTTTATTTAATACAATCTTCATTCTGTTTGCTAGAATTGCTACAAAAAGTTTATAATCACTATTCAATAATGATATTGGTCTATAATTTTTAGCTTCCAATAAATCAGAATTTGGTTTAGGAATTAAAACTATATTTGCTTGTTTCCAGGTATTCGGAATAGATCTGTTCTGCAAGCAACTATTCATTACTTTTAGTAAATGTGGCGAAAGTTGTTCTATAAAAACTTTATAATAAAATGCTGTAAATCCATCTTCGCCTGGTGCTTTATTTAATTTACTTTTACCTATTACCATTTTCAGTTCCTCCATTGTTATGTTAGCATCTAATAAATCTTTATGTTCTTGTAGAATTCCTTCCCATTCAAATTGATTTAAATATACCTCTTTCTTTCTCTGAAACCACTTCTTGTCTATAAAAATTTGAATAATAGTCTATAAAGGTTTCTATAATTTTATATTTATCAGATGTAACTTTACCATCCTTCTTTATTTTTAAAATGGGTAATTTCTTTTCTTTGTTTTTAAGTTGCCAAGCTAACAGCTTACCTGGTTTGTTTGCATGTTCAAAAATCTTTTGCCTATTATACATAATTCTTTTTTCTATTTCTGAAGTTATTAAAAATTCATATTGATGTTGTAAATTTTTTATCTTACCCATCTGTTCTTGTTTAAGTGGTTTACTTTGTATTCTTCTTAACTGTAGCTCTCCCTTTTTAATTTCCTCCAATATCTTCTTTTTTCACTCTCTCTCTTTATACCACCTCGAATTATGTTGTATTAATAAACCTCTTATTACTGCTTTTCCTGCATCCCATACAATCTCATCAGGAGTCCCCTTACCAACATTTTCCAAAAAATAATTTTGTATATCTATTTTTAACTTATCTACAATCTTCTTATTTTTTAATAAATATTCATTAATAGACCAAGGTTTATTTCTTTTATTCCCCATATTAATCTTAAGCAACAACGCATTGTGATGAGATAACACCTTAGGTAAAATTTCAAGACCATCGGACAAACCTGTGATATCTTTAGACAACCAAAACGTATCTATTCTTGAATGAGAGCAGTGTCTTGATGAGTAAAAAGTGTATCCTTTTTTATTTCCATTTACCAATCTCCATAAGTCAAACATTTCCCATTGATCTGTTAAATGATTAAAGATACCAGGTAATTTATCATCACTTTTACCCAATTTCTTCTTAGCTGGCCTATCCAGTTTTGGTTCCTTTACACCATTAAAATCCCCCATCCAAATCATTTTATCATTAGCATATTCAGCTAATATCGAAGCTAGGTTAATATAAAACAATTTCTGATTAGTATTGGGTGCATAGATACCAACTAGTATTATTTTTTGAAAACCACTCAAAATTTCTACCATCAAAATCCTCCCTTCTATATCTTTATACAAAATCTTAGGTTCAAATATTGAAGGGTTATACATAGCTATTCCATTAATTTTTTCCCCTTCATTACAAGATGTAAATAGTTTACCCAATTTGGTTTGCTCCAGCCTAATAACCTCTTTTGTTATCATATGAGTCTCCTGTAAACAAAAAATGTTAGCTTTAGATTCTTTTAAATGGCGAAATATTTTCCTCCTTTTGTTTGGAGAATTCAAACCGTTAACATTCCATGACAAAATTTGTAGCATATTGATATTTAATAAAGACCCATGTTTAATCAATTCTTTCCCCTAAAATTTACCCTGTAACTCCCCCCCTCCCCCCTGTTCCCAACCTTTCCCTTATATATAGTTCAGCCAACTTCTTCTTCTTCATCATCCGACGATAGCTTTACCCCCCACTTGCTTCTGCTGCCTTTTCTTCTTCAGTAAGATCCTTTCTTGCCACTTCTTTGGAAGGTTGATGTGTTGGTTTGCGTAAATCTCCTTCGTACCTTCTCAAAAACTTCAGCTTTGACGATGTCTGTGATCTTGAACCTTTTGGCTTTGAAAATAAAAGAAACTCCTTGAGGGTATTCCCATCTGTGTTGTATTCCATTGTATCTCAACCTTGCCACGAACTCTGCAAAGTCTTTTCTTTTCCTCAGCAGTCTTCCGGGATCTTTTTCATTAGTCTCACCAGTGTACCTTCTATTGCCAAAGGGTTGTTGTAATGTTTATTCAAAATCAAGTCCCGATGAGTTCTGGAAAAAAGCTGAACCAGACAATCCCTTGGAACTTTATTTTTAGTTGCGTATGCAGAATTAACTCCGTAGGCTGTTACAATCATTCCTTCCACAATAGTTTCTTCTTCCTGAAGAAAATCAGCCAACACTGTTTTCAGGTATTCTTCCAGGTTTGAACCCTCCAGCCGTTCATTGAGACCCCATATACGAATCCAACTTTCTTTTATCTTCAATTCCAACATCGCAGTTTGGTCATCACGTCTTTCATCCCTTTCTTGTCTTGCTTCCATTGACAGTTCTAAGGCATCAACCCTTTTTTTATTTCTTTGTTATCCTTTGATTGTTTTTGAACTTTTGCTTCAAACTTATCTTGTTTTACTGTCAAGGAGGAAATAGAGTCTTGTAGTGCAGAAATGGCAGCTGTATTCTGACTCAGGCCTTGCTTGACAGATTCCATATCTTGTTTGACTGATACCACTTCTTGTTTAACTTCTGCCACATCTTCTTTAACCTCTGCCACATCTTCTTTAATCTCTGTCACCTCCTTTTTGACTTATGTCACTTCCTGAAGTGTTTTGGTTAACAGTTCTTGTAGAGAATTCAAGGTGGCTTCAGGTTTCCTGGTCATCTTTGCAGCAAGGGTTGTCCCTGAGGAGTGAAGTTTCCAAGAAGCAAATTCCCTCAGGAGAGAAACCATATGCGTGCGCAGAGTGCAGAAAGACCTTCAGTCATAAAGCAGCCCTTACTTCACATGATAAAATTCACTCAGGTCAGGAGCTGTATAAATTGCTGGCTGCAAACAAGCCTTTCTGATGCAGCAGGCTTTCACATCCTTTTCAAGTGTCTATTAGTGTACATTTCAATGTACAGCAGGAAAAAGCCACTACAATGTTTTGAGCATGGATGGAACTTCAAGGGAATGTCAGACCTCCTTGTGTGTGTGCTAATGGGCTTTCTCTTTTTATTCCACAGGGGATGATCAGTGCAATGAGGGCGATGAGGAACTGCATCAGCTATTGCCAGATAAAGTCAAAAATGAAAATTTGCAAGGAAATGTCAAGAATCGAGGCAGACCTAAGAAGCAGAAAGGAACTCCCATGGTTGAGAGGAAGGATAAACCCATTCCTGGCCAAGGGTGGGAGTTGTGTGAACAAATCCCCATGGTGAAGGAAGCATATAAGTGTTTGGAGTGTGGCATGAACTTTTCAGATCAAACCCAATATGATATCCATTTGCATATGCACAGAGGAAAGGAGACCCATGGATGCTTGCTGTGTGGAAAGAGCTTTCTTTGCAGAGCAGAGCTCCTTCGACATCAAAGAACACATGCAGGAGAGAAACCTTCTAGCTGCTCAGATGGGAAGAGCTTCTCGCAGACGTCAGACCTTTTTCAAAACCAAAGGATTCATTCAGGTGAGAAGCTATTTTTCTGCTCAGAGAATGGAAAGATGTTTTCCCATGGAAGGAAAAGTAAGGCAGTCTTCCCAAAGCATAGTATAATGAGGGCACATAAATGCTTTCAGTGTGGAAAGTACTTCAACTACAGATCACAGCTCTTTGTGCACCAAAGAATACATACAAGGCAGAGACCTTTTCCATGCTCAGAGTGTGGAAAGAGATTCAGTCAGAGTGGCAATCTTCAACAGCATCTAAGATCCCACACTGGGGAGAAATCTTTTGAATGCTCAGAGTGTGGAAGGAGATTCAGTCAGAGTGGCTATCTTTCAGTCCATCTAAGAACCCACACAGGGGAGAAGCCTTTTGAATGCTCAGAGTGTGGGAAAAGATTCAGTCGCAGTAGCTATCTTCAACGGCACCTAAGAACCCACACAGGGGAGAAGCCTTTTGAATGTTCACAGTGTGGAAAGAGATTCAGTCACAGTCACCATCTTCAACAGCACCTAAGAACCCACACAGGGGAGAAGCCTTTTGAATGCTCAGAATGTGGCAAGAGATTCAGTCAGAGTGGCCCTCTTCAGCGGCACCTAAGAACCCACACAGGGGAGAAGCCTTTTGAATGCTCAGAATGTGGCAAGAGATTCAGTGGGAGTGGCCCTCTTCAGCGGCATCTAAGAACCCACACAGGGGAGAAGCCTTTTGAATGCTCAGAGTGTGGAAAGAGAGTCAGTCAGAGTGGTAATCTTCAACAGCACCTAAGAACCCACACAGGGGAGAAGCCTTTTGAATGCTCAGAATGTGGCAAGAGATTCAGTGGGAGTGGCCCTCTTCAGCGGCATCTAAGAACCCACACAGGGGAGAAGCCTTTTGAATGCTCAGAGTGTGGAAAGAGATTCAGTTGCAGTGGCAATCTTAAACAGCATTTAAGATCCCACACTGGGGAGAAATCTTTTGAATGCTCAGAGTGTGGAAGGAGATTCAGTCAGAGTGGCTATCTTTCAGTCCATCTAAGAACCCACACAGGGGAGAAGCCTTTTGAATGCTCAGAGTGTGGAAAAAGATTCAGTCGCAGTAGCTATCTTCAACGGCACCTAAGAACCCACACAGGGGAGAAGCCTTTTGAATGCTCAGAGCGTGGAAAGAGAGTCAGTCAGAGTGGTAATCTTCAACAGCACCTAAGAACCCACACAGGGGAGAAGCCTTTTGAATGCTCAGAGTGTGGAAAAAGATTCAGTGGGAGTGGCCCTCTTCACAAACATCTAAGAACCCACACAGGGGAGAAGCCTTTTGAATGTTCACAGTGTGGAAGGAGATTCAGTGTGAGTTGCAGTCTTCAACAGCACCTAAGAACCCACACAGGGGAGAAGCCTTTTGAATGCTCAGAGTGTGGAAAGAGATTCAGCCGGAGTGGCTATCTTTCAGACCATCTACGAACCCACACAGAGGATAAGCCTTTTGAATGCTCAGACTGTGGCAAGAGATTCAGTGTGAGTTGCAATCTTCAACAGCACCTAAGAACCCACACAGGGGAGAAGCCTTTTGAATGCTCAGAGTGTGGAAAGAGATTCAGTCAGAGTGGCCATCTTCAACAGCATCTAAGAACCCACACAGGGGAGAAACCTTTTGAATGCTCAGAGTGTGGAAAGAGATTCAGTCAGAGTGGCCATCTTCAACAGCACCTAAGAACCCACACAGGGGAGAAGCCTTTTGAATGCTCAGACTGTGGCAAGAGATTCAATGTGAGTTGCAATCTTCAACAGCACCTAAGAACCCACACAGGGGAGAAGCCTTTTGAATGCTCAGACTGTGGAATGAGATTCAATCTGAGTGGCCCTCTTCAACAGCATCTCAGAACCCACACAGGGGAGAAGCCTTTTGAATGCTCAGAGTGTGGAAAGAGATTCAGTCGGAGTGGCCATCTTCAACAGCATCTAAGAACCCACACAGGGGAGAAACCTTTTGAATGCTCAGAGTGTGGAAAGAGATTCAGTCAGAGTGGCCATCTTCAACAGCACCTAAGAACCCACACAGGGGAGAAGCCTTTTGAATGCTCAGACTGTGGCAAGAGATTCAGTGTGAGTTGCAATCTTCAACAGCACCTAAGAACCCACACAGGGGAGAAGCCTTTTGAATGCTCAGACTGTGGAATGAGATTCAATCTGAGTGGCCCTCTTCAACAGCATCTCAGAACCCACACAGGGGAGAAGACTTTTGATTGCTTAGAGTGTGGAAAGAGATTCAGTTGCAATGGCGATCTTCAAAGTCATCTAAGAACCCGCTCAGTGGAGAAGTCTTTTGATTGCTCAGAGTGTTGAAAGAGTTTCAGTCTGAGAGGCTCTCTTCAAGTGCATCTAAGAACCCAAACTAGGAGAAACCCTGTAACTGATTAGTTTTGGAAAAGAGTTTTCTTGTATTTCAAATCTCAAAGACAACCTAAGATCATAGAAGGGGCTGAAGCCATGTAAATTCTTGTTAAGAGCTTGCATCTACACAGAAACCTTACCCTGTGTGGGAAGAAAAGGTATGAATGCTGGGACTGTGGAAAGAGATTTAGCCATGATTGAAACCTCCAATAGATCTCACAGGGAAAAGAGCAAGGATGGGTTCTGTAGGTGGAAGGAGATTTTTGCATTGAAGATTCTATGCAGGGGAGGAACCTTAGAAATGTTCAATGTGTGACAAGAGTTTGAGGCAGAGAGCTGACCTTCACTTTCCTCAGAGAATCCACATATGTTGGTTCGGATGTGGATCTTCTTTGAAGGGTAACTCAAATAAGGGTCCTTTTAATGGTTGCCCTCCTGTGTGAAACTCAATACTTTAGTTATCTGACAACGGAACTCTTTCTGACATCTGCAAAACCGGCAAAAACATTTCTGTTTTCCAAATCCTGTGAAGAAATAGACAGGATGAAGATAGCAGATATCTATAGTCTCCCTGCTGCTGAACAAATCCTAGTGTGGACAGCTGGCAACCCCAGTTTACAAACATTTTTACCTGACAAGGAGTTCTAGAGAGGCATTCCGAAACCCTAATTCCTCCCCAGTCTAGCCTGCTGCACACTTTTTGGAGTCGCCACTTTGAAGCCCAAAGAGTTCTGGCAGTAGGATTAATTTCGCTTGAAAGGAAAAGATTCCCCCCCCCCCAACTCAACTACACCAGCAAGGTGTAGTGGTTAAGAGCTGTGGTTTGGAGTGATGGAGTCTGATCTGGAGAACCGGATTTGATTCCCCACTCCACATGAGTGGCGGAGGCTAATCTGGTGAACTGGATTTGTTTCCTCACTCCTACAAACGAAGCCAGCTGGATGAACCTGGGCTAGTCACATTCTCAGCCCCATCTACCTCATAGGGTGTTTGTTGTGGGGAGAGGAAGGGAAGGTGATTTTTACTCCAGTAACCTTAGAGCTGCCACTACCTTTTTTCTAGTTAGGAGGCGATCCAGGGACAAAGTTTTAAATTATGCAGGCGTGTGTTTGGCTAAATTTTGTGTTCAGTTTGGTAAAGTCCTGCTTAATGGATTGGTTGGCCTTGATGATGTAGGCGAATTTACATTTATTTCAAAAAGAGGCTGTGATTGTCTATATTTTAACCTCAATAGCATTCAGAGATTCTGCGGAATCCTTGAGTTTAGGCGAATGTACTGTTAGTGACCATCTCCCCTTGATTATGACTTTTAACGTAGAACTCCCTTTGATTCCTCCCATTTTAACTCTGGGGCTGGAGAAAGAAGCAGATAATTTCCCAAGAATTTACTGGTCCCCAGATGTAATTCAAAAGATATTTCAATTACTCAAATCTGAAAAAAATATCTGAGTACAGAAATATCATAATTTGCTCAAAGGGTCCCAGGGCAGCTATTAATCCTTATGAGAATTTAATTTTATGTATAGTTGATTCAGCAAAACAGCACTACAAGAGGCAGCTAGAATCAAGAAAAATTCCTACTAACACCTGGTTTGATATGGAATGCAGAGCCTTAAAAATCCACATCCATGACATTTACCTCCAGTTTTAGAATTCTAGAAATGCTTCATTACCAATAGAATATTTTAACCTGACGAACGTAATGCATCAGCTTATCAGAGACAAGAGAAGGGAATACATCACTAAACAATGGGAAAATCTTGTCGAAGGCTTTCACTGTCACAGTTCATTGGTTCTTGTAGGTTATCCGGGCTGTGTAACCGTGGTCTTGGAATTTTCTTTCCTGACGTTTCGCCAGCAACTGTGGCAGGCATCTACAAGAACCAATGGGAAAATCTCTTTTTTAAAAAAATTATAGAATTTTTAGGGTACAGAATTTAAAAAGGAATGGGGAGGGGGAAAATAGGGGAAAAGTTATGTTTCTGTGTCCAAGTCTAGTCAATACATTTGTTACATATCTCGAATCAATTTGTCATGACCATACTATACTATGCACCCGATGAAACTTCTAGGGTTAAAATCTAGCATTCAAATATATAGCAATTCGTCTAATGGTCATTACCTATACCAGTGATGGCGAACCTTTTAGAGACCGAGTGCCCAAACTGCAACCCAAAACCCACTTATTCATCGTAAAGTGCCAACACGGCAATTTAACCTGAATACTGAGGTTTTAGTTTAGAAAAAACAACTCATACGTTAACATCTTATGCTCACAAGCATAAGATGATCCAAACAAAGTAAGGAAAGCAATCCCAAGTGCTTTCATTGACTTAAAATTATTTGGCAGAGAATTCCACACATTAAGGATTTCATTTTCAGAACTAACTGTGCTATCCTTTGTCATCCAAAAAATTAAATCATGGCAATGACTGATAAACACCATTTTCCCCATCTGGATTCTCAAAACTCTGCAGGGGGGCTTATTGTTGAGTTGTGCATCTGAGTGGCAAGTCCAAGGCTAAACCTTTCATTCACAAATAGACAACAACCCCCCCCCCCATGCAGTTTTGAGAATCTGGATGGGGGAAATGTGCATCTCAGGGGCAAGTCCAAGGCTAAACCTCCCATTCACAAATAGACAACAACCCCCCCCCATGCAGTTTTGAGAATCTGGATGGGGGAAATGTGCATCTCAGGGGCAAGTCCAAGGCTAAACCTCCCATTCACAAATAGACAACAACCCCGCCCCCCATGCAGTTTTGAGAATCTGGATGGGGGAAATGTGCATCTCAGTGGCAAGTCCAAGCGAAAGAGCCACCCGCTGCCAGCCTCCCGCAAGCCTCCCGCCGCCCCGCTCCGCCTCAGCAGCAGCCAGCCGCCCCACCCAGGCGCCGCTCTGGACCCGCCGCCGCCACCACCCGCTCATGCTCGGCCCCAAGGGCTGCCCTGCCGGCCGCACCGCTACGCCCACCGAGTCGCCCCCACGACAAAGTTGGCTGTGGCGCGGCGGAAACGTGCGCCGAAGTCGCGAGGAGGGGCGGAGGAGGGGGACGGGTACCCAAGGGGGCGGAGGAGGGGGAGGGGGCAACTCGGCGGGTGTAGCGGTGCGGCCGGCAGGGCAGCCCTCAGGGCCAAGCATGAGCGGGCGGTGGCGGGTCTGGAGCGGTGCCTGGGTGGGGCGGCGGCACTGCTGCTGCTGCTAAGGCGGAGCGGGGCGGTGGGAGGCAGATGGCGTCGAGGCCACGAGGAGGGGGCGGGGGATGGGCGGGGGGGGCGGCTGCTCCACGCGTGCCCATAGAAAGGGCTCAGCATGCCGCTTGTGGCACGCGTACCATAGGTTCGCCAACACGGACCTATACCAATAGAAATGTTAACTCTCGCAGTATCGGATATGAAGTTTTCTGACATAAAAACTACTCTTTAATTTTTCTAATGCTTAGTTTATAATCTAGTTAGCCTGTTGATACAATTAGCTATGTACAGTCATTGTGCATATTTATCTTAAAAAGGTTGCCATTTGCACCAAAAGTCATCAAATGGTTGTTTTTTTAATCAAACAGGTTGGTTTTGACATTGGATCGAAGTCAAATAGTTTACAAATCCATTTGTTCTTCGTTGGAATCTTTTGAGTTTTTCCAGTATGAGGCATACAAGATTCTCACTGCCGTGGTGACATATTAAAAAAATTCCCTCTGAATCAAGCTCACTTGCGAAGGGATAATCCCCAATAACATGAATTTGGGATTTAGTTCAAAATGCACTTGCAGACCTTACAGGCCATAAACTCTAACAACTCGAGGGCATTTTGGTCCTTAGTCTGTGGGGCACTTAATTCCAGTGGTCCAAATATGTCATACAGCTCACCTAGTAACTGGTATCAGTACTTTGCAGAAGTATTCCACGAGGGGAGATGGGGCAGGAATGAGCTGCTATCCTCCCTCCCAGCTGAGACACCAGAGTGGCCGCTGGTCTCTTCGGAAGAAGTGTTTGAATTAATTCAACATATCAAATCAAGGAAAGGCCCCGGCCAGGATACGTTGGGCCCAGAAGTACTTAAAGCAGACCCCAATTGGTAGGCCCCGGTATTGGCTCAGTTGTTTACTTGGGTGGATAGGACTGGCACTATGCCAGAGGCATGGACCAAAGCGATTTTGGTGCCCATGCATAAAAAGGGAGCCCATCCCATTCCATCTAGTTTTAGACCTATCAGTCTCCTCTCGATTACAGGGAAACTCTATGCCAAACATCTATTAAATAAACTTTTAGCTTGGATGGCAGAACATGAGATTCTAGGCCCTGAACAAGTGGGTTTCTGCCAGAGGAAATCCACTTTGCATTGTGCTTGCACACCTAGTTAATAAGTACTCCAGGAAAAACAACACCAAGTTATATTCAGCTTTTCTGGACCTGGAGGGAGCATTTGATTCCATCCCAAGAAACCTATTATGGGACAAGTTAATAGGCATGAACATCGATAAGAGATTAGTATTCCCAATAAGAAGGTTGCATACCGATACAAGTTGCCAAGTCAAGTGCACCCCGCTAGGCAAGCTAACCGCTGGGCAAGCTATCCCCTAAAATTAATATCAATAAAGGAGTTAAGCAGGGCTGCATTCTGGCCCCGATTCTTTTCAACCTCTTCCTAAATGATCTGGCTGCTGTGTTAAGAGAGGTTGATGGCCATTGCCCCAAACTCAGCTCTGTACACACTCCTTTGTTACTTTACGCTGACGATGCTGTGTTATTGTCATGTTCAAGGGCTGGCTTAAAGAGACTACTAAACCGATGTTATGAGTACTGTTATTGCAAATGGTCTGGTGTGAAACTACGAAAAATCTAAGGTCCTGGTATCCTCAAAGTCCTGGAAACTGCTGAAATGGGCAATCTGTGGCAACTCACTTGAGCAGGTTAAATATTTTAAATATTTAGGTATTTATTTTCATGATAATGCATCTTGGAAAACCCATTATCAAATTGCAGCTAAATCTGCAGAACTCCGCTCACTAGCAATTACTCAGTTTCTGTTGTTTTTTTTCAATAGAGGGAATCAAGATATCCCTGCTGCCCTTAAGGTCTATAATGCTACAGTCAACGCACAATTATTGTATAATATTCCCGTCTGGATTAGTCCATTGGAACATTCATTGGAACGCACCCAAGCCAAGTTCCTGTGAAAAATAATGACTATACCCTGCTGTGTCCCATATGCTGCACTGTGCTTGAAAACTGGCCAAATTTCTACTTGAAACTAGAGCGTGGCTCTTGACTGTAAAATTCTGGTTTCGCCTCCACTTTAAGGCAGACCCCTCTTCCCTTATTTACTGTATGCTTATGGAGTCACAAGCTTTCAAGTGGTTTCAACACAGAGAGCAAAATTAAATCTATCAGCCTTAATTTCGACTCCTTGCTTCTGCTCACTGAGGAAGAAGCTTTCCAAAGAATAAAACGCAGACTATTAGATATAGGACTTCAAGATCTAAATAGTGCTGCAAATAAAACATGCTCCCCATGAAATTTAGAGGTACCCTTTCAGAAAATTCATCTGACAGGCTCTGCCCTTGTGACAATAATTGTACAGAAACAGTTGCTCACATCTTATTTTATTGCAGTTTCTACACAGAATCTCGTAATGAACTACTAAGCCCCCTGTTGGATTCTTTTAACATTCTCTGTTTATTGAACAATTGTTCGCCCCAAATATTAGAGACGGTGGCACAGTTTTTAAAGTTTTTTTTAAAGCCTGCCAAACAGCTAATGAGACGGCAGTATCAACAAACTGTATTTCTCTTTATAACTGTATTATAAAGGGCACTTTTTAACATTTCCATTCTTTTTTTAACCTTTTGAATTGTGTTTGTATGCCAATAAAGAAATGATGATGAGGATGAATATCTTTCCAAAAAAAATTCGCTTTACTACAACTCCACCATTGGTGGGAAAACGTTCCCACTTCACTCTGACACTTCCTTATGTATTTTCCTGCTGCCTCCAACCTTTCCTAGCATGGTTGTCTTTTCCAATTACTCTTGACTTCTCATAGTGTGGCCATAGTACGATAGCCTCAGTTTAGTCATTTTAGCTTCTAAGGGCAGTTCAGGCTATAACCCATTGATTTGTTTTTTTGGCAGTCCGTGGTATCCATAACACTCTCCTCCAACACCACATTGTAAAGGAAAAGAGGAAGACCCAACAAGAGATGGATTGACTCTATCAAGGAAGCCACAGTCCTCAGTTTACAGGGCAGAACAAGGCTGTTAAGGATAGGATGTTTTGGAGGACATTGATTCGCCATGAGTCGGAAGTGACTTGATAGCACTTAATACAATGTATCTGTGAAGGCCCATTCAGAAATTCAAGTTGTCCCTTGCAGTCATCAAGAGATGAATGACCAGATGCTGAAGAGGCCCCGTTTGTCCTAGATAAACCACTGCGCCATTAGGCTGAGCTCCCAGACTGCAATCAGGGATAATAAAGGCCTACCTTATAGGGTTGTTGTAAAGGTTACATGAAAGTAGAGCATCAAACATCACAATGCTATGCTAGCTTTCCTTTGTAAAATTAAGCACAGTCGCTCTCACTCTCTTGCAAAGGAGAGAGAGAGACCCCAGAACGACTGGGTGGCCCACACTCTGCTTCAGCACTTATGCCTTTATCGAGCAAACTCTGAGTCCAAAGTCCAATCAATCAGTTTTGATTTATGACGTGGAAGCAACCTAAAATAATCATCATCTCACCACCCAGAGTGGGTTGATTTGGCTGGCTTATCTGTAATTATCCTGAGAGTTGAAGTAATCACTCAAAGGTAACACAGATTTCCAGAGTCTTTGCAGTGGAAGAGGCAGTAAATAATCCTGACAACTGGATATTCTGAATTGAAATGAACTTTCGGGCGGCTAAAAAAATGTAGAGCAAGTTTCAGAAATCAATGAGGAGTTCTGGGGGAGGGGGAAGGCTTGGTGGGGAACACAGCGTCTCAAGAAAAGTTAAAACAATGCAGCCGTAAAAGACGTTGAGCTAAAATATCTGATTTGTTTGCTTCTGATTTGTGAGGGTAGTGTAGGAAATGAATAAAATTGGCATTAATGGCTCTTCTGCCTCCCATGTCCTCCGCTAACAGACATCAGACATGTGGCTCCCAGCTTATCCCACCATTTCTCATCGTGTTTCTCACACCACGTGATATCCCATGGTCCATTAACAGAAAAGACGAACCAGAAGAGGAAAAGAACACATTTTTTAATCCAGAGAGGGACTTGGCAGTTTGAACAAGAATCCCTCGGAAGAATCCCACAGCTTCCTGTGACCCTAGGGCAGGCGGTCAGTGCCCGTGAGCACTACAGCCCCCCATGACACCTTTCCTGGCACCACCAAGGGCTTTTAGGGCTCGAGGGGGCTTTTCCCAGCGGGGCTTCTGATTGGCTGTGCAGATTGCAAGGCAAACAGAGTTTGCGCCTGAAATGTTGAAGAGTTACTATTAGTTTTATATATGATCCTGCTCCCTGGTTATTTTATGACCGCCCCCCCCCCTCATTATTTTGGGACCGTGCCCCACTGCCATGTGTCACAATTCCCACGGCTCCCGCAGACTCAAAAATGTTGGGGAATCTCTGCCTCAGGGAATGTCTACAAATTAGTGCTTCCCAAATAATGTTCACTAGTGCCTGGTGAAATGGGAGCTCCTCTAAATCTCTTTTCATCCTACGCTGCTGTTCACAGCGAGGCATCCTCTGTAACAGTCGACTACTCCAGTGAAAGAGACTGGCTTCACTCGCTTGGTGGATTTCCCCCTCCCTGTTCTATGGGAAATTCCACCAGCTACAACTAACTAATCAGATAGATTGGTGGTGATGAAAGGGAACCTCCACGTTCAGATGCAGTCAAGCTATAAATCCCAGTGCCAGGAGGCAATGTCGGGGGAAGGCCTCGGCCTCTCTGCCCTGTTGTTAAATCCTACAGAGGAAGCGGTTGGCAGCTGTGTAAGACAGGATGCTGGACTAGATGGACTTTCACTGGCCTAAGGTTGCCAGATCTGGGTTGGGAAACATCTGGAGATTTGGGGGTGGAGCTTGAGGGGGAGGGGGGTTTGGGGAGGGGAGGGAGTTCAATGGGGCATGATGCCATAGAGGCCACCCTCCAAAGCGGCCACTTTCTCCAGGTGAACTGGTCTCTGCCACCTGGGGATCAGTTATACCACCTGGAGGTTGGCAACCCTGCACTGGTCTGATGCATTGGGGCTCTTCTCACGTTCTTCACAATCTCCAGGAATTTCCCCAGCCAGGGATGGAGACCCCATCCGATGGGGCAGAATCACATCAGTCCCCAGGAAGCGACCGAGCTGGCATTTTGATGTGAGCAACAATGAACATGTTACAGGAACGCCCATTTCCAATGCAACCCTAAAGCCACTTTGCTGGGAGCAAGTCCCATTGAATAGGCCTGAGGAAGGTTCCGATGAGATCTGTTTCGGATCTCTTGGCATGATCCTGCTTGACTTTGCTTTAATTTTCTTTCTCCCAACTCAGCCGTGCCGTTGTCCGAACAGCCTGGGATTCCCCAGAAGCTCAACCCTGTGCGGAGTTATTCCCGAGCAATCCCACTGAGCTGCACAGGGCGTCTCTGGTGGCAGCCTGGCTGAAATCCACCCAACCTTCATGGAAAGAGCAGGGAGCCCCTTTTTTGAACCTGGGACCTTCTGCATGCCAAGCAGATGCTGTACCATTGAGCCACAGCCCCTCCCCTAGTTCTAGAGAGGCATCCCGAAACCCTTATTTCTCCCCAATCCAGCGTGCGGCAGATCCCCTAGGAGTTGGCAAGGAAAAATTAATAGGTCTCCTTGGAGTTGGTAGGTGAACGCTGTGGGACATTAGTTCCCAATCCCAGCTGTCCTACTCATCCACATTCTCCTCAAGAGTTAATTCACCCTTTTTCTTTTCTGTGGTTTATGGTGGGGTTTTTTTTAATGAGGTGGGCTTCATTAATGTTAGTGTGGCATGCCTTTTTAAATTGTCTATAAAGCTGTAAGAAAGCAGTCCTCTTGCAGATGCTGGAGACAGATGCCTCTTGCCCCCACTGATGCCCAGGATTGAACCAGACCCACTTTGCCCAGAATCATGATGGGGGTCAGATCAGTTTTTACAAAAGATAAATCACTTTTTCAGCGAATGTTGTTGGATAATAATGAACATTTAATATCCAAAATCTATAAGATGTTATTGACTTTGTATACAGAACAAGACCTTGTTAAACCAACAATGATAACTTGGGCGCAAACTCTGGGACATGATATTCATATGCATATATGGGAAAGACTGGTCGAAAGACATGAAACATATTTGTTCACAATCATTGAGAGAGAACATATATAAAATGATTTACATATGGTACTTAACACCAAAGAAATTAGCCAAAATGTATGGAAACATGTCACTGAACTGTTGGAAATGTCAAGAAGAAGTGGGTTCTTTCCATCATAATTGGTGGTTATGTGAGAAGGCTAAGAATTTTTGGGATATGATCTACAATGAATTAAGGCTGATATTACAACAAAATATTCCCAAGACACCAGAAATGATGCTATTAAGTATAATACCAGACACCATAGTGACCCAGAGATCTTTTTTGATGTATGCCACTACAGCTGCCAGATTGGTATATGCTAGGAGATGGAAAATGACTGACATACCAAATAAATCTGAGTGGACAGAAAAAATGATGGAACTAGTTGAAATGGCAACTTACAGCGTCAATAAATCAAAAAGACGATAATGAATTCGCATCTGAATGGAAGGCTTGGACAAATTATTGCAGAAACGAACTCAACTGTGATATTAAGAAATTTATTTTGATCTAATTCAGATTTGCTGTAGTAGATATGGATGTTTTGTTATAACAGAATTAGACAATCAATACAAAGAGAGCAACAATGTTAATAAAGGGACAGAGGAGGGGAGAGGGGAAGTTAAAGAAATATACATTTTGATAGGATAAGAAAATACTGTTACAATATAATTAATCAATGGATATGTGTAATGGAATATAAAATGATTTTGAAAAAAATAAAAAATATATATTAAAAAAAGATCAGTTAAAGAACCAGAGTATTGATTTACGACCGCGTGGATCAGGGTTAAAATCCACACTAGGCCTGGAAGCCCTTTGGAAGCAAGATAGTTGTAAGGATTCAATGTGGGGGAGACATTCTTAGAAGAAATGTGTTCAACAAGTTTGGAAATCTGAGGACTTCCTTTTTGGTTGTTGTTCTACTTTTTTATTGAAATATACAAAGTATTACAGAATATACCAAAATATGAAAGAAAAACATAATATACAAAAAAAGAAAAAGCGGAAACGATAAAGAAAAGAAATAAAAAATAAAAAATATAAGATAAAACAATAATACAGAGACCGACTTCCAACTCTCTTCATACAAAACAAAATATTATATATATTATTTCTTTTTTTGAATACAATTTTTTTATTTTTCTAAACTATTAAACACATATTTCAGCAAATACAAATAAACAGTAAACATCAGAATAGATAAAAAAACATTCACCGAGATTGTTACATTCAATCATAGGTTAACTTCCCCTACACCCTCCTCCATCTCAAAATATATTTGTATAATCTTTTGCATAAACTTTCTAATCCTAATATTTATTTCCATTATTTATCTATCCCTTACTATAACAAAAAAGAGAACAAAAAGAAACAAGAAAAAAGAGTTAGGAATTGATTCTATCTTATAATATAATAAAATAAAATAAAAATATAATAATAAAAGGATTAGTAGAACACAGTAGCATTAATTACTTCCATTAAGAAATTTATTTTATTTTAAATTCTCCCTTCCTCCCTAACACCAATTCAATGAAATATTACTAGTAAATTTATTATCAAATACAATCCATATCCATAAGGCCTATCCTTTTAACCAATTCCATTTGTTAATCTTCACCACATAAGACACTAAAGCCAGTTAAACTAGTCCCTTCATCCGGGTTTTCCAACGTCTCCTTCTTTTCATCATTTTCGTTAAACACCGAAGATGATCCTTGAAAGTTGTTAGCAGGCTCTCTTCCAGAAATGAGTAGTCCTCAAGGCGTATCTTAGTTGCAGTGTTTTCCACATCCAGTTCTAAGAGGAAGATCCCAACAGATCGAGTTTTCCTGTCCAAGTAGGTATTGAACCATTTCATCAAGCAAATTGAAGAGATCACTTACATTCAGCTCCATTGGTATCCGCAAAGCTATTGGAGTTTGGTCTTTTGTGTGTTCTTTCTCTTGTTCCTCAGCTAGAGAGCTCTCTAGCATTGCAGTATTTGGGAATACATCTTCAGAATCTTCTATGACTTCATTCCTGTTTGGGGTTGCTGGCAGGGTGGAGATATTAAATTTGGTCATCATCTGGTCCAGCAGTGCTGACATCTGCTTTTGTTGATTTATCAGTTGTTCATAGAACCTTGCAGTTGTCTCATTTTGTAGATTGAGCATATCCTGAATTAGCTTTTCTATGGCAGTTTCTTACCAAAATGCCCTTCAACAGCGATTTTGGCAGGTCCAAGATCAAAGATTTTAGTGAGTGTGGGTAGATTAATAAGCTTTGTTAAACATAGTCACTAAGAATTTTTTCCCCAAAAAGTCCTTAATTTAAAGTAGAAATTGAGGTTTGAAAATTTTCTAAAGAAACCAACAAGTTTTTCTGCAGACGCTCTAAATCGGCAGACAGGAAGTAGGAAGTATAGCCACGGACTTTCCGATGTCCCGTTTTGTAGTTTTTCAAAGAGACGCCTTCAGATGATGCACCGAGGGGACGCCTTTCAGTCCTGCACGCTTCTTTCACTTCCCTTCTCCCCACAATCGGAAAACATGCTTCTGCAAGTCACGGCAATTCCTAGATGTCTTCCGGTTCTTGAAAACGAAACTTAAGGACATGGATAGAGGACCTTCCCCAGCCGGGAAAAGGTAGCATAGCCGAGAAAAAGGAGGGTTTTAATTCTCCTTTCCCCTCAAACGTCACAGAAGCTGATTGGTCCCTTTCACATCAATCCGGAAGTTCAATTGTTTTGTCTACCCACAGATCAATTTGATAAGGTCCTTGCCACTTTATCTGATGATTTATCGTAACAAAAAAGGCTTTATACGATGGAGGGGAGGCATGCAGAGTTCCCAGTAGTTGCTTTCAGCCAGGTTAATTTTCTGTACCCGGTAAGATCAAAAGAATTCTTGTACTCACTTAGACTTTGGAGAGTGAGGT
This sequence comes from Euleptes europaea, assembly GCF_029931775.1. Taxonomy (NCBI): domain Eukaryota; kingdom Metazoa; phylum Chordata; class Lepidosauria; order Squamata; family Sphaerodactylidae; genus Euleptes; species Euleptes europaea. Next base: position 5,608,947 of record NC_079316.1, read on the forward strand.
ATTTTTCCTTTAAATGTTTCTTAAGATGGTAATAGGTGCTGGAGGTCTCGGCCGGTAGCCAAAGAAAACGCTTGCGGCGATGCCTTCTTTTCTCAGTGCCAAAACAGGACTGCATCCACACCTCCGGGGGACTTAAAAAAGCTCCCTCGGAGAGTATGGGAGTCACACTGTTATCTTCTGGCTGCAGAGGAATTCCTGCACCCCAATCCACTTTTTAGGACCGGGTTGGTGTGCTAAAAGCACTCCAATTTAAAGCGTACCTTGGATTCTCCTAGGAGCTCTCCTAGAAGACTAGCGCCGGGACCAGCACAGTCACCGGAAGTTCCATTATATATATTATTTCTTAGGTGAATAACACTTTAGTTTTATCTGTTTTTACTTTAAATTTTTATTTAACTATTTCCATCTTAGTCAACACTTTGGTAAATGCATGTTCTAAAACCTAAAGACATTTTCCTGTCCCTACTCCAGTGAAAGAGACTGGCTTCACTCGCTTGGTGGATTTCCCCCTCCCTGTTCTATGGGAAATTCCACCAGCTACAACTAACTAATCAGATAGATTAATGGAAGATCAGTCTATCGGTGGTGATGAAATGGAACCTCCACGTTCAGATGCAGTCAAGCCCTAAATCCTAGTGCCAGAAGGCAACATGTTGGGGGAAGGCCTCGGCCTTATGGTTTAATCCTACAGAGGAAGTGGTTGGCAGCTGTGTAAGACAGGATGCTGGACTAGATGGACCCTCACTGGTCTAGGGTTGCCAGTTCTGGGTTGGGAAATACCTGGAGAGTTTGGGAGGGATGTACTAAGGGCGGCGTGAAGGGGAAGGGACTTCAATGGGGCATAATGCCATAGAGCTCCCCCTCCAAAGTGGCCGTTTTCACCAGGTGAACTGATCTCTGTTGCCTGGAGGTCAGTTGTACCCCCTGGAGGTTGGCAACCCCGCACTGGCCTGATGCATCGGGGCTCTTCTCGCGGTCTTCAGTCACCAGGAATGTCCCCAGCCAGAGGTGGAGACCCAGTCCGATGGGGCAGAATCACATCAGGAAGCGACCAAGGCTGGCATTTTGATTTGAGAAACAGAGAAGATGTTACAGGTGTGGGATGTGTAAGATTTTAATGAATTTAATTCTAGCATATTAGAAAAATGTTATTCTTCTATTATATTTGTAAGCTGTGGTTATTTATATAAGCCAGTAGAGAGCAGCATTGTTTAACAAAAAGTTTTAAGGCTTTTAATTAGTTTTGGCTTGTTCTTTTCTTAACTGTAAATCCGTTCCTTGCTCTCCCTGATACAAATAACATCATGGACAGGTGTTTGGAGATAATTATAATTACATCATAGGGGTGTGTTTGAGGGAGGAGACTTCCTAACAAAGAATTCTCAAATATTATAAAATGTAAGAAATAGGAGGGGCTTATTAGAGGAAAGTTTCACTCTTGTGGTCTTAGTCTAAACTCTTTCCTCTCTGATTATTTTTGCCGCAAAAATAATTAAAAATCTCTTGCTTTCAATCCTGAAGTTGGGTTTCTTTTTATTCAGAACTTAAATCTGTTTAAAGAAATAAATCTTTTATTTCCAACACAGGAAGGCAGATTTCCAATGCGATCCTAAAACCCCACTGAATAGGCCTGAGGAAGGTTCCGGGTGAAATCTGCCTCGGATATCTTGGCATGGTCTTGCTTGACTTTGCTTTAATTTATTTTCTTTCTCCCAGCTCAGCCCTGCCGTTGTCTGAACAGCCTGGGGACCCCCCAGAAGCGCCACCCTGAGTGGAGTTACTCCCGAGTAATCCCACTGAGCTGCACGGGGCGTCGCTGACGGCAGCCGGGCCGAAATCCGCTCCGAGCAGCCGGCTCTGGCCGCCGATCCTCATGGAAAGAGCAGGAAGCCCTTTTTTCGCTCGTCTGCAGCACCGAAATGGTTAAACCGACGGAGCTGTTTGCTAGAGCGGCCGGGCGGGGGGGGGGGCAGCAAAGAGGAAAGGCTCCTTCCGGGGCGGGGAAAAGGGGAGGTTTTGCCAGGGAATTGCAAAGGAGACCCGGAAGGGGCTTCAGAGCTGCATCAGCAGGCAACAGCCTTGCAGCCAGATCCCGGGACGGTCTACTCACGAGTAAGTCATTGCAGGGGAGCAGGATAAGCGTTCCCATCTTGGAGGAGAGAAATGCTGCTCTCACGAGTCTTCTCGAGGGTCGATTTCGTTTCCAAATGTGGCCCCTCCGCTACTAAACCCCCCCCACCCCTCCAAAAAAAGTGGAGCCCCGACCTGGGTGGCCCAGGAGGCTCTCCTCCAATCTCGGAAGCTCAGCAGGGTGGGTCATCATGGTTAGTCCTTGGATGGGAGACCCCCACCCCCCACCCCCAGGAAGCCCAAGGTCTGTATGCAGAGGCAGGCGATGGCAGACCACCTCCGCTCGTCCCTTGCCTTGAAACCCCTACTGGGTCACCATAAGTCGGCTGTGACTTGATGGCTCTTTGCACGCAGACAGAAAAATGGTGGAGCCAGTTATTGCCCATCTCTGATCTCCCTCTTCCTAAGGCAAACTGACAGAGAGAGGAGTAGCCGGTTTGACTCGGGGTCTTCTCGGAGAACTGCTCTGCTCCAGACCCTCTGCAATAACCCCAAAGGGGCATGAAGGTACCAAGATGTCCAATAAACAAATCTCCTGCCAGGTTGTACCTTCTGTCTGGGAGTAAGTAGAACTTGTTAATGATTTATAACACATCTCTTTAAATGAAATTACCCACGTTCAGGTTGCTGATTCACCGGGGACCGTTGCAAATTACATTCAACTTCAACTGTGTACATTTATAATTGGAACAGAAAACTTACAGTTGACACATCACAGTTAATACAGTGATAGTCCCTTTTCAGTCTGTTTTCAGACCGGGCTGCGGGAGGGAGGTGGGCTCTGCCGGGCTGAGTTGACGCCCTCCGTCTCAAAGGAGCCAAAGGTCTATCTTCCTCCTTGCTGCTCCTCCTGGATGGATCTGCTGCCTTTGGCACAGTGGACTTGGCCCACCTGGTTGAGGCGCCGGCAGGCAGGAGGAGGCATCGGGGGCTGTACGTTGGGCAGGGGTCAAATCCCTCCACCTGGACCAGAACCAAAGAATTGCCACTGGAGGCCGCTTATCATCAGTGTGGGACCTGCCACAGCATGGTGTGATGGTCAAGAGTGGTGGAACCTCTCCTGGAGAGAACCAGGGTTGATTCCTCTCTCCTCCCCAGGATGGGTGCTGGGTGACCTCTGTCAGCCCCACCAGCCTCACCAGGTGCCTGTTGTGGGGAGAGGAAGGGATGGTAAATCCCTTTGGGTCTCCTTTAAGGTAGAGAAAAGCAGGGTATAAAATCCTTCTCTTCTTCTATCCATCCTGTGGAGGTGCCACGGGGCCCAGTCCTTTCCCCCATGCTTGTCAACCTTTATGTGAAGCCCTGAGGAAAAATTGTTTGCAGTTTGGGGCTGGCTGTCATCAGTATGCTGAGATTTCCCATTTCTATACATCCTTCCCCAATTCTCCTGGTGATGCAGTAGAGATCCTAAATTGCTGCCTGGTGTCTGTGATTCAATAACCAAGTATGAACCAACTGAATCTAAGTCGTCCTGGAAAGACAGAAGAAATGCTGCTTGGGAAGGTGGAGGTCTGGAAGGATCTTATACTGCCCGCTTTTGTTGGGATTCAGCTGACCCTTGCTGGCAGAGTTAACAGCCTTGGGGTTATACTGGACCCAACATTACTGCTAGAGGAGTGAGTTAATGCAGTTGCAAAAAAGGCTTTCTTCCAACTTAGCCTAGTTTGAAAAAATGGCCCCTTACCTTGATACTGCTGATCTGGCCCCTGGATCTATGCTGTGGTGACGTTGAGACTAGACTACTATAATGCATGGACCATGTTGGAATTCAACTATTATTGAATAGTTGAACCAAAGAATTGAACCAAAGAATTGCCATTGGACACCGGTTATCATCAGTGTGGGACCTGCCACAGCATGGTATAGTGGTCAAGAGTGGTGGAACCTCTCCTGGAGAGAACCAGGGTTGATTCCTCTCTCCTCCACAGGAGGGCTGCTGGGTGACCTCTCTCAGCCCCAACTACCTCACAAGGTGCCTGTTGTGGAGAGAGGAAGGGATGGCAATTTGTAAATCCCTTTGAGTCTCCTTTAAGGTAGAGAAAAGCAGGGTATAAAATCCTTCTTTTCTTCTAGCCATCCTGTAGAGGTCTCACAGGCCCTAATCCTGTCCCCCATTCTTGTTGATCTTTATGTGAAAACCTGATGCCGAAACATTTGCAGTCTGGGGTTGGTTGACATCAATATGCTGAGGAGACCAGGCTCTATACATCCTTCCCCAACTCTCCTGGTGATGCAGTAGAGATCTTATGTTCTTAGATCCTAAATTGCTGCCTGTCGCCTGTTGTTCAATAGCCAAATGTGAACCAACAGAATTTAAGACCTGGAAAGACAAAAGAAATGCTGCTTGGGAAGGTGGTGGTCTGGAAGGATATTATGCTGCCCGCTTTCGTTGGGATTCAGCTAACCCTTGCTGGCAGAGTTAACAGCCTCGGGGTTATACTGGACCCTGCATTATTGCTAGAGGAGTGAGTTAATGCAGCTGCAAAAAAAGGCTTTGTTCCAACTCAGCCTAGCTGGAAAAATGGCCCCTCACCTTGATGTGGCTGATCTGGTGACATTGAGACTAGACTATTGTAATGCACTGACCATGCTGGGGTTTGACTATTATCGGCAGCTGGATGGAGCATGCATATTATTCCCAGACCCTCCAGGCTCAATTAAAAGTATTGACTATCACACAGAAAGCTGTTCATGGTACTTTGACCCTGATATCTGTGTGACCGTCTCTCCCCTTATACTCCGCCAAGACAGCTTCACTCACCTGAGCAAGGGCTTTCGCAGGTGCCAATCTGCAAATGGCCAAAATCAACAACTGTCTGTGCACGTGCCTTCTCTGTTGTGGCCCCCACAATGTGGATCAGCCTGCCTGAGGAGGTCAGGAAGACACCCACTCTCCTGGCTTTCCGCAGTAGGGAGGCACTGTACAAAACAATTCCCAAAGTTACTCGGAAAAACCATGAGCAATTCTGTGCTATACTACTGTGTATTGCTTGCTGTAAGTTGGATCGTATGCTGCAATTTTCCATCATTTGCTTTGTCGTGTTAACATTTATGCTTTGCTTCTGTTTTTTTAGATTTCAGGTTGGTTCTACAACCCAAAACCTATTTACTGGCTTATTGAACGTCTCATTCTGTTGATTGTGTAGACGCACTTGGCGTAATCCACCTGGACACCCAGGGAGCAAAGCAGACTAGAGGTAAGGGATTTTTAAAAAAATGCATGGTTTAATTTGTTAGCCGAATGGGTGGCCGTTGTGGGGGCAGAAAGCCAGGGTCTGAATTTTTTAAGGAAAAATAAATTCTCAACCATGGCGGTCGTCAGGAGGCTCAGAAAGGAGGGATCACAGGGCATGAATCAGACATGCTGACTGGCTGCCCCACATGTTGTGCATTTTGACTGGCTCTCCCCCCTCCTGGCCATGTGCCGTTTACCTGGGTGTTCACTGCTTCCTCCTGCTCCTCTTCATCCTAGCAGCCTTTTTGCTCTCCCCTGGAGAGGTCAGACACTTTTCTGACCCGACCCTCTGGTGGACAGAGCTATTTCCTGTTGCTTCAAGCCGATAGAGGAGAGATCAGCCATGGTTAAGCTGTCACCAGTCCTTTTGTCCCGGGCTACAGTTGCCTCTAGACCAGGAGTGTTGAACTCGTTCGTTATGAGGGCCAGATATGACATAGAATCATAAAGTTGGAAGGGACCACCAGGGTAATCTAGTCCAACCCCCAGCACAATGCAGGAAATTCACAACTACTTCCCCCCTGCACACACACACACCCAGTGACCCCCTACTCCATGCCCCGAAGATGGCCAAGATAACCTCCCTCTCATAAATTGCCTAAGGTCATAGAATCAGCATTGCTGACAGATGGCATCCAGTCTTTGCGTAAAAACCTCCAAAGAAGGAGAGCCCGCCCACCTCCCGAGGAAGCCTGTTCCACTGAGGAACCGCTCTAACTGTTAGAAATTCTTCCTAATGTCTAGATGAAAACTCTTTTGATTTAATTTCAACCCGTTGGTTCTGGTCCAACCTTCTGGGGCAACAGAAAACAACTCGACACCCTCCTCTCTATGATAGCCCTTCAAGTACTTGAAGATGGTTATCATGTCCCCTCATACATGCTTCTTTGTCAGGCCGCGCCATGTGTACCATAAAATTCAATGCAAGATACCGGAGATACAAACTTTGATAGAAGACACAGGCAAAACCAATTAATGATATTATTTTTTACTTAAAATACAAACTTGCTTAACACTATAACACTCTTCCAGTATTTTCTTTTATTTAACAGTCTTTGATCATTGACGCCTTGGAACTGGGGTGGGTGTGTCTGCCTCGACTGGTTCGCGGGCCGACTAAGAGCTCTCCAGGGGCCAAATCTGGCCCCCGGGCCTTATGTTTGACACCCCTGCTCTAGACAGACTGATCCCCAGATGTGGGAGGCCAAGCTCATAGCTTCCACAACAGATGTTTACTTTCCTGAGAGCCAGCGTGGTATAGTGGTTAGGAGTGGATGACTCTGGTGAGTCGGGTTTGATTCCCCACTCCTCCAAGTGAATCCTCCTGGATGTTCTTAGGCTAATCGCCCTTCTCTCTGAACTCTCTCAGCCCCACCCACCTCACAAGATGCCTGTTGTGGGGAGAGGAAGGGAAATAAATTGTAAACCATTTTGAGACTCCTCAAAGGTATTTAACAGTCTTTGATCATTGAGGTAGGTGTGCTTTCTTTTGGTCTCTTTCTGTCTTTTTGATATCTTTTCCTCTCCCTCTTCATAGCCACAAGAGTAAGGGCATCTTTCCACAGTCAGAGGCCACCCAAGAGAAAGGGAAGGAGATGGAACTGCAGGACACAGAAGGACCTGGAATTGGCAAGAGATCAAGGGATGGTCCCCATCCCATCCAAGCAGAGAGTGGCGTTGAATTCTGGGAAAGAGCTGTGCCAGAGAACCTGGCTCAGGAAATGAGGACAGCAGATGTCCAGAGCCAACGTTTCCGGCAGTTCCTTTACCATGAAGCCAATGGGCCCCGAGCGGTTTGCAGCCAGCTTCATGGACTTTGCAACCACTGGCTGAAGCCGGAGAGGTACTCCAAGAAGCAGATGCTGGACCTGGTGATCCTGGAGCAGTTCCTGACCATCCTGCCCCAGGAAATGCAGTGCTGGGTAAGAGGATGCAGTCCGGAGTCCAGTTCCCAGGCGGTGGCCCTGGCCGAAGGGTTCCTCTTGAGTCAGGCAGAGGAGAAGAGGCAGGCAGAGCAGGTGAGTGGGTTTCCTTCTCTCCCTTCAAGCACTGACTTTATATCATAGGGCTTCTCTGCCAGATATTGTGATACCTCTAGAGAATTTACTCGGCTGGGAAAACAACCAACGCTGATTCTGGCCCCTGTACTTGAAGCAGCTCTGTTGGTCGATGCATGGGTGAAGATTTTGGGAGTGGGGCAGGATCCATCTCCTCAGTCCGTTCCATTCCTTCCTCTCTGTCTCTCTTGCTGTTCTTTCAGATGTGGGGACCATCCCTGAAGATGGAAGTGAAATTTTCTGAGGCAAAAGGAGCTCTGTTGGAGGAAAGGCAGTGGGCTGAGGCCCAGAAAGGTCCCCAAGATGCCCTCTCCCATGGTTTGTGGCTGGATGAGATTGGGGCACATGGTGAAGCTGTGGGGTAGAAAAAGGAAATGGGTCTGCACGCAAAGCAGAGTGAGCTTGTGGGACTCGGTTCCACAGGATGTAGTGATGGTCACTCACTTGAAGGGGGAGTAGACAGATTCATGGAGGGCCAAGACAGAATTATGTCACGTTGATGTTGCGTTCAGCTGAAACCCTGGACAGAGACGCTCTGGGACCCATTGATTTTACCCTAGAGTTTTCATATGTGCTGAACACGTCTGGGTTGTTAAACAGACATGACCGAGACAAGATAAGGACAAGATAAGCCCATTGCGTGGACCGGAAAGTGAAATTGTAACAGGAGATGAAGAGAGGGTAGAACTCCTCAATTCCTACTTTTCCTCAGTCTTTTCTCATGAGGGAAGTGGTGCTCAACATGGCATAAACAGAATATGTGATGAGGGAAGGGATTTGCAGCCTCGAATTGGCATTGGGGTAGTGCACAAACACCTGGTTTCTTTAAATGAAACAAAATCCTCTGGGCCAGATGAATTGCATCCAAGGGTACTCAAAGAACTTGCAGATGTAATTTCTGAACCTCTGTCCATTATTTTTGAAAAGTCTTGGCAAACAGGTGAGGTGCCAGAAGATTGGAGGCGGGCAAATGTCCCCATCTTCAAGAAGGGGAAAAAGGAGAATCCGGGTAACTACTGACCCATCAGCTTGCCTATACCAGGAAAAGTGTTCGAACAAATCATCAAACAGTCCGTCCTTGAGCATTTAGAAAGGATTGATCTGATCACTAAGAGCCAGCACGAGTTTCTCAAGGATAAGTCATGTCAGACTAATCTTATCTCCTTTTTTGAGAAAGTTACTACCTTGCTGGATCAGGGGAATGCTGTAGACCTAGTTTATCTAGATTTCAGTAAGGCTTTTGATAAGGTTCCACATAGTATTCTAGTTGACAAATTGGGAAAATGTGGTTTAGATCCTATTATTGTTAGGTGGATCTGCAACTGGTTGACAGATCGAACCCAAAGAGTGCTAGTAAATGGTTCCTCATCCACTTGGAGAGAAGTGACTAGTGGAGTTCCTCAGGGATCTGTGCTGGGCCCTGTGTTGTTCAACATCTTTATAAATGATTTGGATGAAGGAATAGAGGGGATGCTTATTAAATTTGCAGACTATACTAAATTGGGAGGGGTAGCAAATACGGTAGAAGACAGAGCCAAGATGCAGGATGATCTTGACAGGCTGGAGAAGTGGGCTAGAACTAATAAAATGCACTTCAACAAAGACAAACGTAAAGTTCTGCACTGAGGTAGGAAAAATCAAATGCATAATTATAGGATGGGGGAGGCTTGTTTGAGCAGTAGTGTGTGTGAAAAGGATCTTGAGGTCTTAGTGGACCGAACACTGACCGTGAGTCAGCAGTGTGATGCGGTAGCTAAAAAAGCAAAGACAGTCTTGGGCTGCATCAACAGAAGTATAGTGACCAGATTACGCGAAGTGATGGTATCGCTTTACTCTGCTCTGGTTAGACCTCAACTAGAGTTTTGTGTTCAGTTTTGGGCATCACAATTTAAGAAAGATGTAGACAAGCTGGAACGTGTCCAGAGGAAGGCAACAAAGATGGTGAGGGGTCTGGAGACTAAGTCCTCTGAGGAACGGTTTAAGGAGCTGGGTATGTTTAGCCAGAAGAGGAGAAGACTGAGAGGGGATATAATAACCATGTTCAAGTACTTGAGGGGCTGTCATATAGAGGATGGTGCCAAGTTGTTTTCTGTTGCCCAAAAAGGTCGGACCAGAACCAGCGGGTTGAAATTAAATCAAAAGAGTTTCCGTCTAGACATTAAGAAGAATTTTCTAACAGAGCGGTTCCTCAGTGGAACAGGCTTCCTTGGGAGGTGGTAAGCTCTCTTTCCCTGGAGGTTTTTAAGAAGCGGTTAGATGGCTTCTGTCTGCAATGCTGATTCTGTGACCTTAGGCAGATGATTGAGAGGGAGGGCATCTTGGCCATCTTCTGGTCATTAGGGGTGGGGTGGGGGAGGTAGTTGTGAATTTCCTGCATTGTGCAGGGGGTTGGACTTGATGACCCCGGTGGTCCCTTTCAACTCTATGATTCTATGAGACGTGTCGTGCAAAGTCATTCCGTCCCCTTTCTCCCACCAGCCCAGACTCATCAGGAAAATGGTATTTCTGGGCCTTTTTGAGCTGCAGCAGTCACAGGGAAAACTTCAAGTCTCACCAAAGTCTGAAAAGTATCAGCAACATTTAAGAGCTGCCCTAGGCTCATGGGTATCTGGTGTTTCTCTTCTGCCTCTCCCACCATTTACTGAAAAATCATTTTCTTGAGTGTACATAATACATGCCCTGACCTGGATAGTCCCGGGCTAGCCTGATCTCATCAGATCTCAGAAGCTAAGCAGGGTCGGCCCTGGTTGTTATTTGGATAGGCAACCTCCAAGGAACACCAGGGGCGTGACGCAGAGGCAGGCAATGGCAAACCATCTCTCAACATCTCTTGCCATGAAAACGTTACGTGGTTCCATACGTCAGCTGTGACTCGATGGCACAAAAAAGAAACAATAACACAAACACCCTGGAAATGGGTATGTGCGAAGCAGGATTCAAACAAGTAAATGAAAAAGGAAGTCTAGGCTAAAATTCTTCCTTCCTTCGTTTTCTCCCTCGCAGGCAGTGGAGAGATGCTATTAAGCCATTGTCTTTGTGGAGGTGTGGAAGCGGATGCTTCACCTCTGGTCCAGGTAGGGAAGATGAGCAGAAATGCCTGAGTCCCCCTTCCTTTCTCGAATGGGGGGAGGGGGTTGATCCTGCAGTTGCTGATCTGGTGTTCAGGTGAGAGAGGCCCTGAATGCCTCTCCCTTTACCCATGCCAAACTCTCCATCCTGCACCCTCCCAGAATGCCTCCTTCCAGAGTGCCGTCTCTGCCTGGCATGATCTCTTGATCTCTGACGAGGGGATCTGCTTTTTCTTTCAGTCTCCGGTTTCCTTTGAGGAGGTGGCCGTGCATTTCACCGAGGCAGAGTGGGCCCTGCTGGATCCGGGCCAAAGAGCTCTCCACAGGGAAGTTATGCTGGAGAACTATGGGAGCGTGGCCTCTCTGGGTAAGGCTCCTTCTCAGGTTCCACACGTGCAAATGGCTGCCATCAAGATGAAGCACGGATCCAAATACAGACAGCAGCAGTATATCGTTTTGAGTATCCTCCATGGTTATGTCCAGGGAATTAACAACGAATCGCCATGGAGGATTGCTGCTTCACTTCTCAGCAACTTGTTTGGTAGAATGATAAATTATTCTTGGAGAGGAGGGAGGGAGGCCTTCTGGGGCCTGAAATCTGGGTGGCTCAGAAACTTTTTCCGGGGCTGAGCTCAGCTGCGGCTATTGAGCGGTAGGTAAAGGTCCCCTGTGCAAGCACCGGGTCATTCCTGACCCATGGGGTGACTTCACAACCCGACGTTTCCTAGGCAGACTTTGTTTAAGGGGTGGTTTGCCATTGCCTTCCCCAGTCATCTTCCCTTTACCCCCAGCAAGCTGGGTACTCATTTTACCGACCTCGGAAGGATGGAAGGCTGAGTCAACCTTGATCCGGCTACCTGAAACCATCTTCTGTTGGGATTGAACTCAGGTCGTGAGCAGAGTTGGACTGCAGTACTGCAGCTTATTTAAGGACAGCCAAGCTGGAGGAGGCAAAAGGCCCTTTCCTACAGCTGTCAAGCAGATGCCTTTGGGCCTTGCCTGCCCTTCCAACAACTGACACCTCTTCCAAAAAAACGTGGGGGGGGCCCCTTTGAACTATGAGGTTCACTTGGTGAAGTCCTGGGTTCTCTCCCCCGCCCCCACAAGCAGAGGCTTAAAACCAGCTCTTCATGGCTTTCAGCACAACTAGAAAGAAACCCTCTGTGTAGTTGCAGGACTGGATATCATGGTCACTTCTTGTAGTGAGGCAGCGTGATGTGGTGGTTGAGAGCAGCGGACTCTAATCTGGAGGACCGGGTTCGATTCCTCTCTCCTCCACCTGAAGCCTGCTGGGTGATTGTGTGTCAGTCACAGTTCTCTCAGAACTCTCTCAGCCCCATCTACCTCACAAGGACCCTGTTGTGGGGAGAGGAAAAGAATGTGATTTGTAAGCCGCTTTGAGACTCTTCAGGGTAGAGAAAAGTGGGGAGTAAAAAACTTCTCCTCTTCTATTTAATCATCAGTAGCAGAGAATCAAAAGAGTTGCACGACAAGTCAAATGTGACTGGTGGGGGAACGATTCTTTTCCACTTTTTCCCTTTAAAGTACATATGGGGAGAGGTAGGCAGAATATAATAACTGATCATCTGCAGGGGGTCTGGCTGGGGAGAAGGGGTGACCAGCGGCTCAGTTGGGAGAGGACGAAGGTCTGATAAAGAAAATGCAGAATCCTTAATGAGCAGTGCCTGATGGGTGGCTTGGCTTGTTGCGTAGGACCTCTTTCTTTCTTCCAGCAGCACATGTGGAGGAGATGCTTGGGGGATTCCAGGCATTCTCTACAGAAGAAGCCAAGAATGAAGACTCCAAAGGAAACTTTGGGGATGGAGATGAACCACAGAGGCAGGAGGGAAGCCACACAGACAAGAGGAGGGATAAGCCCATATCGTCCCAAAGAGGAGGGGGCTTCCGGGAAATCCCAGCCTACGAAGAAAGGTCAACCAAAACAAGAAGGAACAAAGACCTGTGTGCTAACCAGAGAATCTACTCCAGGGAAACTGAAAATGTGGCCTTTGGAAAGACTTTCACTAAGAAAATGAGTGATGTTTCCAAGATGCAAATTCCCGCAGGAGTAAAACCATATGCATGTGTGGAGTGCAGAAAGACGTACAGTCGGAAAGCAGCCCTTACTTCACATCAAATCATTGACTCAGGTGAGGAGCTGTATAAATTGTTAGGCTGCAAAGCCAGCCTTTCTAATGCTCAGCCTTTCATGTCCTTTTCAAGTGTCTATTAGTGTACACTTCAATATACTGCAGGAAAAAGCCACTGCAATGTTTTGAGCATGGATGGAAATTCAAGGGAATGTCAGACCTCCTTGTGTGTGTGCTAATGGGCTCTCTCTTTTTATTGCACAGGGGATGATCAGTGGAATGAGGGCAATAAGGAACTGCGTCAGCTATTGCCAGATAAAGTCAAAAATGAAAATTTGCAAGGAAATGTCAAGAATCAAGGCAGACCTAAGAAGCAGAAAGGAAGTCCCATTCCTGGCCAAGGGAGGGATTTCTGTAAACTAATCCCCATGGTGGAGGAAGCATATAAGTGTTTGGAGTGTGGAATGAACTTCTCAGATCAAACCCAATATGATATCCATTTGCATATGCACAGAGGAAAGGAGACCCATGGATGCTTAGTGTGTGGAAAGAGCTTTCTTTGCAGAGCAGAGCTCCTTAGACATCAAAGAACACATGCAGGAGAGAAACGTTCTAGCTGTTCAGATGGCAAGAGTTTGCAGAAGTCAGACCTTTGTCAACACCAAAGGATTCATTCAGATGAGAAGCTATTTATCTGCTCAGAGAATGGAAGGATGTTCTCTCATGGAAGAAAGAGTAAGGCAGTCTTCCCAAAGCATAGTATATTGAGAGCAAGTAAATGTTTTCAGTGTGGAAAGTACTTCAAATGCAGATCACAGCTCCTTGTGCACCAAAGAATACACACAGGGGAGAAGCCATTTGAATGCTCAGAGTGTGGAAAGAGATTCCGTCACAGTCACCATCTTCAACAGCACCTAAGCACCCACACGGGGGAGAAGCCATTTAAATGCTCAGAGTGTGGAAAGAGATTCCGTCACAGTCACCATCTTCAACAGCACCTAAGCACCCACACAGGAGAGAAACCTTTTGAATGCTCAGACTGTGGAAAGAGATTCAGTCAGAGTGGCATTCTTCAAAGGCATCAAAGAACTCACACAGGGGAAAAGCCTTTTGACTGCTCAGAGTGTGGAAAGAGATTCAGTCTGAGTGGCAATCTTCAACGGCATCTAAGAACCCACACAGGGGAGAAGCCTTTTGAATGCTCAGACTGTGGAAAGAGATTCAGTCACAGTGGTGATCTTCAAAGGCATCAAAGAACTCACACAGGGGAGAAGCCTTTTGAATGTTCAGAGTGTGGAAAGAGATTCAGTCAGAGTGGCTCTCTTCAAGAGCATCTAAGAACCCACACACGGGAGAAGCCTTTTGAATGCTCAGAGTGTGGAAAGAGATTCAGTCTGAGGAGCCATCTTAAAGTACATCAGAGAACCCACACAGGGGAGAAGCCTTTTGAATGCTCAGAGTGTGGAAAGAGATTCAGTTGGAGTGGCAGTCTTCAGGAGCATCTAAGAACCCACACAGGGGAGAAGCCTTTTGAATGCTCAGAGTGTGGAAAGAGATTCAGTCAGAGAGGCGATCTTCAAAGGCATCAAAGAACTCACACAGGGGAAAAGCCTTTTGTGTGCTCAGAGTGTGGAAAGAGATTCAGTCTGAGTGTCAATCTTCAACGGCATCTAAGAACCCACACAGGGGAGAAGCCTTTTGAATGCTCAGAGTGTGGAAAGAGATTCAGTCAGAGTGGCTCTCTTCAAGAGCATCTAAGAACCCACACACGGGAGAAGCCTTTTGAATGCTCAGAGTGTGGAAAGAGATTCAGTCTGAGGAGCCATCTTAATGTACATCAGAGAACCCACACAGGGGAGAAGCCTTTTGAATGCTCAGAGTGTGGAAAGAGATTCAGTCGGAGTGGCAGTCTTCAGGAGCATCTAAGAACCCACACAGGGGAGAAGCCTTTTGAGTGCTCAGAGTGTGGAAAGAGATTCAGTCACAGAGGCGATCTTCAAAGGCATCTAAGAACCCACTCATTGGAGAAGTCTTTTGAGTGCTCAGAGTGTGGAAAGAGATTCAGTCTGAGGAGCCATCTTAAAGTACATCAGAGAACCCACACAGGGGAGAAGCCTTTTGAATGCTCAGAGTGTGGAAAGACATTCAGTCTGAGGAGCCATCTTAAAGTACATCAGAGAACCCACACAGGGGAGAAGCCTTTTGAATGCTCAAAGTGTGGAAAGACATTCAGTCGGAGTGGTGCTCTTCAAAATCATCTAAGATCCCACACAGGGGAGAATGCTCAGGGTGTTGATAGAGATTAAGTCACTGCGGCAGTCTTCACGAACATCCAAGAACCCACACAAGGAGAAACCATGTAACTCCTTAGCCCAAGAAAAGAGCTTTTTAAGAAATTTCAAATCTCAAAGACAACCTCAGATCATAGAAGGGGATGAAGCCATGTAAACTCTTGTAAAGAGATTGCATCTACACAGAAAAATTACTGTATGTGTGAAGAAAAGGTATCAGTGCTGGGCCTGTGGAAATAAATTTAGCCATGATTGAAACCTCCAATAGATCCCACAGGGAAGAGAGCAAGGATGGGTTCTGAGGGCGGAAGGAGATTCAAGACCAGCTCCTACCTCCTTCTGCATTGAGGAATCCATGCAGGGGAGGAACCTCAGAAATGTTCAATGTGGGGCAACAGTTTGAGGCAGAGACCTGACCTTCACGTTCCTCAGAGAATCCACATAAGTTGGTTCAGATGTGGATCTTCTTTGAATGGTAACTCAAATAAGGGCCCTTTTAGTGGTTGCCCTACTCTGTGAAACTCAATACTTTAGTTATCTGCCAACTGAACTCTTTCTGACATGTGCAAAACCAGCAAAAACATTTCTGTTTTACAAATCCTGCAAAGAAATAGACAGGATGAAGATAGCATATATCTATAGTCTCCCCACTGCTAGACAAATCCTAGTGTGGACAGCTGGCAGCTCCAATTTACAAACATTTTTACCTGACAAGGAGTTCTAGAGAGGCATCCCGAAACCCTAATTCCTCCCCAGTCCAGGCTGCTGCACACTTTTTGGGGTCACCAGTTTGAAGCCCAAAGAGTTCTGGTAGTAAGATTAATTTGGCTTGAAAGGAAAAGATTTTGCCCCCCTAACTCAACTACACCATCATGGTGTAGTGGTCAAGAGCTGTGGTTTGGAGTGGTGGACTTTAATCTGGAGAACCGGATTTGATTCCCCACTCCTCCACACGAAGCCAGCTGGGTGAACTTGGGCTAGTCACACTCTCTCAGCCCCATCTACCTCACAGGGTGTCGGTTGTGGGGAGGGGAAGGTTATTGTAAGCCAGATTGATTCTCCCTTAAGTGGTAGAGAAAGTCGGCATATAAAAACCAACTCTTCTTCTTTTACTCAGTCCGTTAGAAGGAATCAGGCTGACCCCCTCTCAATATTCCAGTATTGTGGAGATGAGCAGGTCTCCTCGGAGTTGGCAGGGGAAAATCAACAGGTGTCCTTGGAGCTGGTAGGTGAACGCTGTGGGTCGTTAGTTCCCAATCCCAGCTGTCCTCCTCACCCAGATTCTCCTCAAGAGATAATTCACACTTTGTTTTTTTTTTCCTGTGGTTTGTGGTGGTTTTTTTTTTTATGAGTTGAGCTTCATTAATGTTAGTGTGGCATGCCTTGTGTATGAAGCTGGAAGAAAACAATCCTTTTGCTGATGCTGGAGATGGGTTCCTCGTGCTCCCACTGATGCTCAGGATGAACCAGACCCACTTTGCCCAGATTCATGATGGGAGTCAGATGCATTTACGAGCCAGAGTATTGACTTACGACCGCGTGGATCTGGGTTCAAATCCACACTAGGCCTGGAAGCCCTTTGGAAGCTAGATAGTTGTAAGGATTCAATGTGGGGCATTCTTAGAAGAAATGTGTTCAACAAGTTTGGAAATCTCAGGACTTCCTTTTTTGTTGTTGTTCTACTTTATTGAAAAATACAAAGTATTACAGAATATACCAAAATGTGAAAATATGAAAGAAAGACAATATACAAAAAAAAGGAAAAAGTGAAAAAGATAAAAGAAATAAAAAGTTAAAAAAAATAAGATAATACAATAATACAGAGACCGACTTCCAACTCTCTTCATACAAAACAAAATATTATATATATTATTTCTTTTGTGAATAACACTTTAGTGTTATCTGTTTTTACTTTAAATTTTTATTTAACTATTTCCATCTTAGTCAACACTTTAGTAAATTTATGTTCTAAACCCTAAAGTCATTTTTCTGTCCCTAAAATACTGATTTATATATATTGACCATACCTTCCAATCTATATTAAAAACGGAAGTCCAACGCAGCTTAAAAGGAACGATTTGACCACAATGCAATTAAAGAGCCCCACAAAATAACCGACAGGTCAACGAATGGCACAGAGGCACGCAGGCTGAGAAGCGAATCCCAAACAGCTACCACTGTTGTGAAGCCACAGGGTAACCAGATCAGTGTGCCCCAGGACATGGAGCTAAACATCGGTGCCCGGCTGAGAGCCCCAACAGAGGCTCAAGACACACCTGATGCTCTCTCGTGTCTCTCCCCCCGGCCCCTTCTTCCTTTTCTTTCCCCTAACTGCAGCTGTAGAAGTTGCAATTTTGAACAAACTCAGAGAGGGGGGCATCAGAGATCAGAAGAATATCAGAAACAGCCCTGTTTGGATTTGGGATTTCCTGGACATTTACAAGTGAGACATGTTTTGGGTTGGGTTGGCATTATGACAATTGTGGTTTCATATCCTTACTGTTTAAACTTTTCCCCTCCACATATTCCTTCCCCCCCCCCCTTGGTGCCTTTCCACCTGCAGGGAGAAGATACCAAGTGCTTATATTTTCTCCCTAGAGAAATGTGGCGGTTTGGGAGGGGCGAGTGATTTGTAATCTGGAAAAGAGTTCCTTAAAGGCCTGCAGTAGTGCCTCTGGAGACCAGGCTACCACCAGACAGATGCACTTCTCACTCTTGGCCTCGTGGTGGCAGCAGAGAGTCAGCCCCAGATCTGGGGAATCCTGGAATCCAGCTGAAGAAGTGGACTCGTCAATGAGATCCAGCAGCTTAAGTTCTGGGACGGTTAAGTAAATTGCATGAGCCTGTGGTATGTCACAACGGGTTGCATAGCCTGTTTTCCAACATTTCCAAACTCCATAACAGTCATGTGCTGATAGTGTTAATAGTGATAGTCAACTTCTAACATTAAGTCATATTAATAATTCACAGAGTGATGTTTTTTAAAACCTCAGTGTAGTGGGCAGGGGCAGAACAGCAGTTGTGGGGAGCGGTGGGGGATGAGGCAAGAAAAATGGCCCCAATATAGGCAGAGCCGGAAAAGGTGTGTGTTTTCTTGCCCACAATGCAGTAAAAGGGGGGGGAGGGCATAGAATGTGCACGATTTGGGGAGGAGGTCATGTGAATGCTCCAGAAGCCTGTCTCTGTGTAAGGAGACGAAAAGTAGCTCTAGATTCGAGTCCAGTAGCCCCTCTGAGTCCAACCAGAAACCTGGCCTCCAATCTAGCTGTTCTACTGAAGAACCCACACGACTACCTACCGTCTGAAACAGCCTAAGAGCATTTTGCCCCAAGGAAATTCACCTTTTCTGCAGATGGTTTTTGAGACACAATCCTGCTGGGCCCGGGCAGGCACTGTCAGACAATATGCTTGTCCTGACCACTTTATTCTTAATTTTACTGTTTTACATTTGCCACTATAGAATCAAAAGAAACCTCCTGAGCCTGAAATAACCTGGGGGAAAAGACCTTTGGAAAGTGTTGAATTGAATAGGAACAACGAGTACGCACCATGTCCTACTTTGTTTGGATCACTTGGGCAAATATGATCCAGAGAAAGTGGCTGGGGGAGGAAGAAGAAGAAAAAGACTTCATTTTTATATACTGACTTTCTCTACCACTCAAGGGAGACTCAAACTGGGTTACAATCCCCTTCTCTTCCCTCCCCCCCTGTGAGGTAGGTGGGGCTGAGAGAGAGTGACTAGCCCAAGGTCACCCAGCCGGCTTCATGTGGAGGAGTGGGGGAATCAAACTCAGTTCTCCTGATCAGATTCCACTGCTCCAAACCACCGCTTGTAACCATTACACCACGCAGGCCTCTGTGCAAGACAGGACGCTGGACTGGATGGACCCTCACTGGTCTACGGTTGCCAGCTCCGGGTTGGGAAATACCTGGTGATTTGGGGAGGTGGAGGCTAAGGAAGAGGGGAGGGTTGGGGGAGGGGAG
Source organism: Euleptes europaea (assembly GCF_029931775.1). Taxonomy (NCBI): domain Eukaryota; kingdom Metazoa; phylum Chordata; class Lepidosauria; order Squamata; family Sphaerodactylidae; genus Euleptes; species Euleptes europaea. The sequence goes on from NC_079316.1 coordinate 5,627,802, forward strand.
GGTCTTCAATGGGGGATGATGCCACAGAGCCCCCCCTCCAAGGGGGCCATTCTCTCCAGGTGAACGAAGCTCTGTCACCTGGAGGTCGGTTGTACCCCCTGGAGGTTGGCAACCCGGCACTGGTCGGATCAAGCGGGGCTCTTTTCTCACGGTCTTCAATCGCCAGGGATTTCCCCAGCCAGAGAGGGAGACCCTTATCCCACAGGGCAGAATCACATCAGTCTCCAGGAAGCGACCTAGCTGGCATTTTGATGTGAGAAACAGGGAACATGTTACAGGAATGCAGATTTCCAATGCAACCCTAAAGCCGCTTTGCCGGGAATAAGCCCCACTGAATAGATCCGAGGAGGGTTCCGGACCCTTAGAGTGATCTTGCTTGACTTTGCTTTAATTTTCTTTCTCCCAACTCAGCTGTGCCGTTGTCTGAACAGCCTGGGGATTCCCCAGAAGTGCAACCCTGAGTGGAGTTACTCCCGAGCAATCCCAGGGCGTCTCTGGCGGCAGCCGGGCTGAAAGCCGCTCCCACCACCCGGCTGCGGCCGCCGATCCTCATTGCAAAGAGCAGGGAGCCCCTTTTTTCTCTCTCCTCTGCAGCACCGAAGGGGTTAAACCGCCGGAGCTGTTTGCTAGAGCGGCCGAGCAAGGCGAGGGGGGGGGCAGCAAAGAGGAAAGGCTAATGGGGGGGTAGGAGGGGGGCTCTGCTACCCAACTGCAAAGGAGACCTCGAGGGGCTTCAGAGATGCATCAGCGGGCAAAAGCCTTGCAGCCGGATCCTGGAACGGTCTACTCACAAGTAAGCCATTGCAGTGGGGTGGGATAAGCTTTCCCATCTTGGAGGAGAGAAATGCTGCTCTCTCGAGGGTCTGCTACCGAAAAAATGACTGCATCTGAACGTGGAGGCTCCCTTTCATCACCACTGATACTTATCTTCCATTAATCTACCTGATGTCCCTTTTAAAACTGTCTATGCCTGAGCTCCCGCTATAACAATTGCTCTCCAGACAACCAAAATCAGTTCTTCTGGAGAAAATGGCTGGTTTGGAGGGAGGACGCGATAGCATTATTCCCTGCTAAGGTCCTGCCCCTCCTCCCCAGGGCCCACACCCCAAATCTCCAAGTATTTCTCAACCGAGAGCTGACCCTACTACTGGTATATTCAGAATGTCTAGGCCCACATGTCCTTACATCCTTTCCCCCTTAACTACCCATCCAGGTTGTCGATTTTGCCGAGTTGTGTTGGTGTTGCTATTTTACTATAAATGCAATAAGATTCATTTGGGGATGAAACATCCGTTTTCCTGCACTGCCAGTTTTCAGGGAACTGCTTGCAGCTAATGCCGCTCTGGAATCCTTCTCTCTGCAAAGAGACAGTGGAAATTCTGTGTGTGCACACAAATGCAGCTGCTCAAGGCTGTCTGCTCATGCGGTAACGCATGCACGAAGAAAACTCCCTGAAGAGGACAGGGCTATGCCTCAGCCAAAGCAGATGTCACCTCGAGGAACATCTAGCCCCCAAGATCTGGGGGCTTGTTTCTGCTTTGGAAGGATTTGATATCTTTCCCCCCACCCCATTTGCTCATTTAAAAATCTTCTCCATTATGTTGAAGAAAAGAATTATGCAAAGCCTCAGAATCTACAGCTGGCAAGAGAGCTTGCGTGTGGGTGAAGAGATGTCAAGACACAGCCGACTTATGGTGACCCTATATATGTACGTGGCTCTGCTTTGCCTGTTTTATCTCTGACAACAACTCTGGGAAACAGGTTATCCTGAGAAAGAGTGACTGGTCCAAGATCACCGACTATTCCAAAACACATCCATTTTTTCCACTAGGACAGTGCGAAAATTTGGCAGATGCTCTTTCCTCCCTTCCTCCCCCCCTCCCTTCTTTCTTTCTGCCTCAGAAGCCCAATCCTGAGTGAAGAACCAGCAACAGAGAGTAATTTTTATTTTATTTATTTTATTACATTTCTACCCAGTTCTCCCCAACCCAAAGGTCGGGCTCAGAGAGCTGAACCTTCTTCCTCCAGCCATTTCCCCGCTCGAATTCACACAACCCCCCAAACTGTGTTTCACTCTCCAGGGAGAAAATATCAGCACTTGCTATCATCTCCCTGCAGGTGGAAAGGGGGGGATATGTGGAGGAGAAAGGTTTAAACAGTAAGGATATGAAACCACAACTGTCATAGAATCATAGAGTTGGAAGGGACCACCAGGGTCATCTAGTCCAACCCCCTGCCCAATGCAGGAAATTAACAACTACCTCCCCCCCACATCCCCAGTGACCCCAACCTTCCCCCAGCAATGCAGGATCCCACAATCAAAGCACTCCCAACAGATGGCCATCCAGCCTCTGCTTAAAGACCTCCAAAGATGGGGACTCCACCACCCTCCGAGGCAGTGCATTCCACCATCAAACAGCCCTCACTGTCAGAAAGTTCTTCCTAATGTTTAGGTGGAATCGCTGTTCTATTAGGTTAAATCCATTACTCCGTATCCTAGTCTCTGGAGCAATAGAGATCAAGCTAGTTCCCTTATCAACATGACATCCCTTCAAATATTTAAAGATGGCTATCATGTTTCCCCTCAACCTTCTCTTCTCCAAACTAAACAAACCCAACTCCCTAAGTCTCTCCTCATAGGGCCTGGATTCCAGACTTCTGACCATTCTGGTCGCCCTCCTCTGCACACGCTCCAACTTGTCAACATCCTTCTGAAATTGTGGAGCCCAAAACTGGACACAGTATTCCAAGTGAGGTCTGACCAATGCAGAATATGGTGGTAGCATTACTTCCCTTGATCTAGACACAATACTCCTATTGATGCAGCCCAGAATTGCATTGGCCTTCTTAGCCGCCATATTACACTGTTGACTCATGTTCAGTTTGTGGTCCACTAAGACTCCCAGATCTCTTTCACATGCACTGTTGTCAAGCCGACTACCTCCCATCCTGTACCTGTGCCTTATGTTGTGTCTGCCTAGGTGAAGTACCTTACACTTTTCCCTATTGAAATCCATTCTATTATTTATGGCCCAGCTCTCCAGGCTATCAAGGTCATTCTGAACTCTGTCCCTATCATCCGGGGTATTAACTACCCCTCCTAACTTGGGGTCTGAAGGGAAAACACACACACAAGTGTATCTTGATCCGTGAGAGAACCAGCTCTACCTTCTGAGTGGAGCTCCCAGGGTTTTTATTAAGGAACACACATAATGAATAGCAAGGTTGATCAATACTTTTAGACAATGGACTTTAGGCAATACATACCACGATTAATGAGTAACAAGATCAAGGAATGGAAAAGACAATGGTACATTCCAGAGGATGAGTGGATTAAAGCTAATCCCTTTAAGGTTGATGAGGTAAGGTCACTATTCAGTCACTGAACTTTGACCAGGAGTATTTCTTAGACCTAGAAATAATTGTGAACAATTATTTCAATAAGGCAAGATTCAGTGTTCAATGGAACCAATATTAAAATGGTGTGGAAAATAGTTGTATCTAATGCTTTATGTATCAAGGGCTTGCCCTGCTGATACGCAAAATACATACAAGAATCTTCTACAGGGGTCATCTGCAAATTTGATTAGCATGCTCTCTATTCCATCATCCAAGTCATTTATAAAAATATTAAATAGTACCGGTCCCAGGACAGACCCCTGTGGTACCCCACTGGTCACTCCTCTCCAGGATGAAGTTGTGCCATTAATGAGCACCCTTTGGGTTCGGTTGGTCAACCAATTACCAATCATAAAGCCCACCTAACCCAAAACATGTCCCTCTTGTAAATGTCCAGGAAGTCCCAAATGCAAACAGGGCTGTTTCTGATATTCTTCTTCTCTCTGGTGCCCCACCCCCCCCGGCTTTGTTCAGACCTCAGCTTCTACAGATGCATTTAGGGGAAAGAAAATGGGATGGGGGAGAGAGACACGAGAGAGCATCAGGTGTGTCTTGAGCCTCTGGATGCTAGCTCCATGTCCTGTAGCATGTTGATTTGGTTACCCTATGGCTACACAACAGTGGTAGCCATTTGGGATCCGCTTCTCAGCCTGCGTGCCTCTGTGCCATTCGTTCACCATGGTTATTTTGTGGGGCTCTTTAATTGCATTGTGGTCAAATCGTTCTGTTTAAGCTGCTTTGGGTTTCCGATTTTAATATTGGAAGGTATGGTCAACATATAAACCAGTATTTTAGGGACAGAAAAATGTCTTTAGGTTTTAGAACATGCATTTACCAAAGTGTTGACTAAGATGGAAATAGTTAAATAAAAATTTAAAGTAAAAACAGATAAAACTAAAGTGTTATTCACCTAAGAAATTATATAATGTTTTGTATGAAGAGAGTTGGAAGTCGGTCTCTGTATTATTGTTTTATCTTATATTTTTTACTTTTTATTTCTTTTCTTTATCGTTTCCACTTTTTCTTTTTTTTTTGTATATTATGTTTTTCTTTCATATTTTGGTATATTCTGTAATACTTTGAATATTTCAATTAAAAAGTAGAACAACAACAAAAGAAGTCCTCAGATTTCCAAACATGTTGAACACATTTCTTCTAAGAATGTCTCCCCCACATTGAATCCTTACAACTACCTTGCTTCCAAAGGGCTTCCAGGCCTAGTGTGGATTTTAACCCAGATCCACGCGGTCGTAAATCAATACTCTGGCTCTTGAACTGATCTGACCCCCATCATGATTCTGGGCAAAGTGGGTCTGGTTCAATCCTGGGCATCAGTGGGGGCAAGAGGCACCTGTCTCCAGCATCTGCAAGAGGATTGCTTTCTTACAGCTTTATACACATGCCACACTAACATTATTGAAGCCCACCTCATTTTTAAAAAACAACAACACCACAAACCACAGAAAAGAAAAAAAAAGTGTGAATGATCTCTTGAGGAGAATGCGGGTGGGGAGGACAGCTGGGATTGGGAACTAATGTCCCACAGCGTTCACCTGCCAATTCCAAAGAGACCTGTTAATTTCCCCCTGCCAACTCCTAGGAGACCTGCTCATCTCCACAATACTGGAATATTCAGAGGGGGTCAGCCTGATCCCTTTGAACCTACTGAGTAGTGGTAGAAGAAGAGGAGTTAGTTTTTATATGCCGACTTTCTCTACCACTTAAGGGAGACTCAAACCGGCTTACAATCACCGTCCCTTCCCCTCCCCACAACAGACACCCTGTGAGGTAGATGAGGCTGAGAGAGTGTGACTAGCTCAAGATCACCTAGCTGGCTTCGTGTGTAGGAGTGGGGAAACAAAGCCAGTTCACCAGACTAGCCTCCGCCACTCATGTGGAGGGGTGGGGAATCAAACCTGGTTCTCCAGATTAAAGTCCACCACTCCAAACCACGGCTCTTAACCACTACACCATGAGGTGTAGTTGAATTAGGGGGGCAAAATCTTTTCCTTTCAAACCAAATTAATCTTACTACCAGAACTCTTTGGCTTCAAACTGGTGACCCCAAAAAGTGTGAAGCAGGCTGGACGGGGGAGGAATTAGGGTTTCGGGATGCCTCTCTAGAACTCCTTGTCAGGTAAAAATGTTTGTAAATTGGGGTTGCCAGCTGTCCACACACTAGGATTTGTCCAGGAGCGGGGAGACTATAGATATATGCTATCTTCATCCTGTCTATTTCTTTGCAGGATTTGGAAAACAGAAATGTTTTTGCCGGTTTTGCAGTTGTCAGAAAGAGTTCAGTTGTCAGATAACCAAAGTATCAAATTTCACAGAGGAGGGCAAACACTAAAAGGGCCCTTATTTGAATTACCATTCAAAGAAGATCCACATCTGAACCAACTTATGTGGATCCTCTGAGGAACGGGAAGGCCTCAAACTCTTGTCACACATTAAACATTTCTGAGGTTCCTCCCCTGCATGGAATCTTCAATGCGGAAGGAGATAGGAGTGGTCTTGAATCTCCTTCCACCTACAGAACCCATCCTTGCTCTTTTCCCTGTGAGATCTATTGGAGGTTTCAATCATGGCTAAATCTCTTTCCACAGTCCCAGCATTCATACATTTTTGTCAGGCTTCAGCAAAAGCACATCGTTTCAGGCAATAGAACTCAAATCCAGACAGAGCAGAAAACAGTAATGTTTCTGCGTAGATGCAATCTCTTTATATGAGTTTACATGGCTTCATCCCCTTCTATGATCTGAGGTTGTCTTTGAGATTTGAAATTTTAAAAAAAGCTCTTTTCTTGGGCTAAGGAGTTACATGGTTTCTCCTCGTGTGGGTTTTTGGATGTTCTTGAAGAATGCCGCGCTGACTTAATCTATATCCACACCCTGAGCATAGACATTAGGAAGAATTTTCTAACAGTTACAGCAGTTCCACAGTGGAACAGGCTTGCTCGGGAGGTGGTAAGCTCTCCTTCCCTGGAGGTTTTTAAGAAGAGGTTAGATGGCCATCGCTCAGCAATGCTGATTCTGTGACCTTAGATGATGATGAGAGGGAGGGCATCTTGGCCATCTTCTGGTCACGAGGGGTGTGGAGGGGGGAGGTAGTTGTGAATTTCCTGCATTGTGCATAGGGTTGGACTTGATGGCCCTGGTGGTCCCTTCCAACTCTATGATTCTATGATCCACTGTGTGGGATCTTAGATGATTTTGAAGGGCACTACTCCAACTGAATGTCTTTCCACACTCTGAGCATTCAAAAGTCTTCTCCCCTGTGTGGGTTCTTAGATGCTGTTGAAGATTGCCACTCCGACTGAATCTCTTTCCACACTCTGAGCATTCAAAAGGCTTCTCCCCTGTGTGAGTTCTTAGGTGCTGTTGAAGAGAGCCATTCAGGCTGAATCTCTTTCCACACTCTAAGCATTCAAAAGTCTTCTCCCCTGTGTGGGTTCTTAGATGCTGTTGAAGATTGCCACTCCGACTGAATCTCTTTCCACACTCTGAGCATTCAAAAGGCTTCTCCCCTGTGTGAGTTCTTAGGTGCTGTTGAAGAGAGCCATTCAGGCTGAATCTCTTTCCACACTCTAAGCATTCAAAAGGCTTCTCCCCTGTGTGGGTTCTTAGATGCCGTAGAAGAGAGACATTCAGACTGAATCTCTTTCCACACCCTGAGCACTCAAAAGGCTTCTCCCCTGTGTGGGTTCTTTGATGCCGTTGAAGATCGACACTCCGACTAAATCTCTTTCCACACACTGAGCACTCAAAAGGCTTCTCCCCTGTGTGGGTTCTTAGATGCCGTTGAAGATCACCACTCTGACTGAATCTCTTTCCACACTCTGAGCATTCAAAAGGCTTCTCCCCTGTGTGGGTTCTTAGATGCTTTTGAAGAGAGCCACTGCAACTGAATCTCTTTCCACAATCTGAGCATTCAAAAGGCTTTTCCCCTGTGTGGGTTCTTAGGTGCTGTTGAAGAGAGCCATTCAGGCTGAATCTCTTTCCACACTCTGAGCATTCAAAAGGCTTCTCCCCTGTGTGGGTTCTTAGATGAATTTGAAGAGAGCCACTCTGACTGAATCTCTTTCCACACTCTGAGCATTCAAAAGGCTTCTCCCCTGTGTGGGTTCTTAGGTGCTGTTGAAGATGGCCACTGTGACTGAATCTCTTTCCACACTTTGAGCATTCAAAAGGCTTCTCTGTGTGGGTTCTTAGATGCTGTTGAAGAGAACCGCTCACACTGAATCTCTTACCACACACTGAGCATTCAAAAGGCTTCTCCCCTGTGTGTGTTCTTAGATGGTTTTGAAGAGAGCCACTGCAACTGAATCTCTTTCCACACTCTGAGCACCGAAAAGGTCTCTGCCTTGTGTGTATTCTTTGGTGCACAAGGAGCTGTGATCTGTATTTGAAGTACTTTCCACACTGAAAGCATTTACGTGCCCCCATTATACTATGCTTTGGGAAGACTGCCTTACTTTTCCTTCCATGAGAGAACATCCTTCCATTCTCTGAGTAGATAAATAGCTTCTCACCTGAATGAATCCTTTGGTGTTGAGAAAGGTCTGACTTCTGCAAGAAGCTCTTGCCATCTGAACAGCTAGAACGTTTCTCTCCTGCATGTGTTCTTTGATGTCGAAGGAGCTCTGCTCTGCAAAGAAAGCTCTTTCCACACACCAAACATTGATGGGTCTTCTTTCCTTTGTGCATATGCAAATGGATATCATATTGGGTTTGATCTGAGAAGTTCATTCCACACTCCAAACACTGATATGCTTCCTCCACCATGGGGATTAGCTCATGGAAATCCTGCCTTTGGCCAGAAATGGGTTTATCCCTCTTCTCAACCATGGGACTTCCTTTCTGCTTCTTAGGTGTGCCTTGATTCTTGACATTTCCTTGCAAATCTTCATTTTTTACTTTATCGGGCAATAGCTGATGTGGTTCCTCATTGCCCTCATTCCACTGATCATCTCCTGTGGAATAAAAAGAGAGATCCCATTAGGACACACAAGGAGGTCCAACATTCCCTTGAAGTTCCATCCATGCTCAAAACATTGCAGTGGCTTTTTCCTGCTGTACGTCGAAGTGTACATTAACAGATACTTAAAAAGGACATGAAAGCCTGCTGCATCAGAAAGGCTTGCTTTGCAGCCTAACTATGTATACAGCTCCTCACCTGAGTGAATCTTTTGATGTGAAGTAAGGGCTGCTTTCCGACTGAGGGTCTTTCTGAACTCCACACATGCATATGGTTTTTCTCCTGAGGGAATTTGTGTCTTGGAAACATCACTCATGTTCTTACTGAAAGTTTTTCCAAAGGCCACACTTTCATGTTCATTTTTCCTGGAGCGGATTCTCTGGTTAGTAAAGAGGCCTTCGTTCTTTCTTGTTTTGGTTGACCTTTCTTTGTGGACTGGAATTTCACGACAGCGCCCTACTTGGGAAGGAATGAGCTTATCCCTCTTGTCTGTGCGTCCTCCCTCCTGCCTGTGTGGCCCATCTCCAAAGTTCCTTTTGGAGTCTTCATTGTTGGCTTCTTCCAACGAGAACCCCTGGAATCCCCCAAGCATCTCCTCGACATGGGCTGTAGGAAAAAAGAAAAGAGGTCCAGTCAGCACCTACGCAAGAAGCCAAGCCACCCATCAGGCACTGCTCACTAAAGGGTTTGCATTTCCTTTACCAGACCTTCTTCCTCTCCCAACTGAGCTGCTGGTCACACCTTCTCCCCAGCTAGGCCCCTGCCAGATGAGCAGTTATTATATTCTGCATACCCCTCCCCTCCCCATACTCACATATGTACTTTAAAGAAAAAAAGTGGAAAAGGATCGTTTCCCCACTTGCCTTGCAGCTCTTTTGATTCTCTGCTATTCATGATTAAATAGAAGAGAAGGAGAAGTTTTTTACACCCCACTTTTCTCTATCCTGAAGAGTCTCAAAGCGGCTTATGAATCACATTCCTTTCCCCTTCCCACAACAGGCACTTTGTGAGGTAGATGTGGCTCAGAGACTTCTGAGAAAACTGTGGCTAGTCCAAGGTCACCCAGCAGGCTTCAGGTGGAGGAGTGGGGAATCGAACCTGGTTCTCCAGATTAGAGTCCGCTGCTCTCAACCACCACACCGCGCTGGCTCTCCACAAGAAGTGACCATGATATCCAGTCCTGCAACTACACAGAGGGTTTCTTTCTAGTTGTGCTGAAAGCCATGAAGAGCTGGTTTTCAGCCTCTGCTTCCGGGGAGTGGGGGAGAACCCAGGACTTCCCCAAGTGAACTCCACAGTTCAAAGGGGACTCCCACAGTTTTTGGAAGAGGTATCAGTTGTTGGAAGAGCAGGCGAGGCCCAAAGGCATCTGGGTGACAGCTGTAGGAAAGGGCCTTTGGCCTCCTCCAGCTTGGCTGTCCTTAAGTAACCCCCCCAACCCATTCCTAGAATATCCAATATTAAGGATACAGCAGCCCCTCAAAAGCTGCAGCTGAGCTCAGCCCCGGAAAGAGCTTCTGAGCCGCCCAGATTTCAGGCGCCAGAAGGCCTCCCTCCCCTCCTTTCCCAGCAGGCTTTATGATTTTACCAAATTACAAGTTGGTGAGACGTGAAGCAGAAATCCTCCAGGGCGATTCCTTGTTCGTTCCCTTCACATAACCATGAAGGATACTCACTGTCAGCCAGCTCATCTTGGAAGGAAGTACTCTTTTTAGAGCCTCCTGAGAAACTCTCCAGTCTTTGTTCACTTCCAATGCCTGTCTCTGTCTCCTCCGTAGTGTCTCCTACAATCCTGGCTCCTTTGGAATACACAGAAAGAAAGTGATCGTTCTTACATGGGGAAGGAAAGAAACCCAGAGAAGGGGAATTTTTTTTCTGGAGGAATGGAAGCTTTGTCAAGATTAAAGCCCACGATCCAGTGTAAGGGGGATGGATCCATTCCAGATCACAGTCAGAGGTGATGACTGTAATCCTATCTGGGGGACAAGTGTGTAGTATTGGTTGGCAACTGAGCAACTGGGAGATGGCCCCTTCCGGAGTTTTCCTGAGGACCTCTCAGTCCTGCCTTGACCTCAGGCCAGGACACCCTCTCTGGATTGGGTGATGGCCACAACACTGGCCTCAGTTGCCCCTGGGCCAGCTAGGTGGCTTGGGTCACTCTACCTGCCCATGCTGAATATTGCTTTCGCTACTATGCCACGACCTCGAAGCTCCCAGCGGGAAACAAGTGGCTCAGCAGGCCTCAAAACAGTATACTGCTGTTCACAACTTTGATTCATGCATCATCCCCATGGCAGCCATTTGCACGTGCTGCACCTACGAAAGAGCCTTACCCAGAGAGGCCACACTCCCACAGTTCTCTAGCATGACTTCCTCGTAAAGAGCTCTTTGGCCCGGATCCAGCAAGGCCCACTCTGCCTCGGTGAAATGCACAGCCACCTCCTCAAAGGAAACCGGAGACTGAAAGAAAACGCAGATTCCCGCATCAGAGATCAAGCCAGGCAGAGACGGCCACCTGGAAGGGAGCATTCTGGGAGGGTGCAGGATGGAGAGCCTGGCATGGGTAAAGGGAGAGGTATTCAGGGCCTCTCTCACCTGAACACCAGATCAGCAACTGCAGGATCAACCCCTCCCCCCCCAAGAAAGGAAGGGGAACTCAGGCGTTTCCTGCTTATCTTCCCTACCTGGACCAGAGGTGAAGCAGCAGCTTCCACACCTCCACAAAGACGTCGGCTTAATAGCATCTCTCCACTGCCTGTGAGGGAGACAACAGAGGAAAGAGGAATGTTAGCCTAGACTTCCTATTTCATTTACTTGTTTGAATCCTGCTTCACACATACCCATTTCCAGGGTGGATGTATTATTGTTTCTTTTTTGTGCCGTAGAGTCACAGCTGACTTATGGCAACCACATAAAGTTTGCAAAAACACCAAAAAAGGGGAGGGAGAAAATCCTGATGAAACTCAAACAAATTGCTGAGTACAAACCTGAGAGGTTGAGCTAAAAAATGCTAAAATTACACCTCCGCAAAGACATCGGCTTAATAGCAGCTCTCCACTGCCTGCGAGGGAGACAACAGAGGAATGTTAGTCTAGGGCAGGGGTGGAGAACATCAGGCCCAGAGGCCGTTTAAGGCCCCCGAAATCATTTGGTCTGGCCCTTCATGGGCCCTGGCAGATCTCTAGCTCAGAAGGATCTAAGACTGGTGCTCCGCCCCTCCCGCTGACAGGAATAGCCTCTATTCAAGGCGGATGTGAGTTTGTTTTGCTGAAAAAAGAACCCTTTTCCCCCCTTGCAGAAGAGTCGTTAGCTATGGAGCTGCTAGGACTGCCAAAGAAACTGTGTTAACCCTTTCCTACCTGGGCCATGGAGAAACGTATTCCCTTTGTACCACAAGAGGGCTGGGGGGGGAAGTGGCGACAACGGATAAGTTAAAGGGGGCAGGGCCAGAATGCGCAGGGTGGGGGGAGCAAGTTCTTAGCCAGTGTGTCCTCATTTCACCCCTGCAGGCGGAGGTAGCAGGAGCCGGCTGTAGAATCCAGCCCCAACCATGCAGAGCAGGAGCAACTCTGGCGTGCGGCTGGACAGCTACGCCTGGATGGTGCAACAGACCAACCTGTGCCATCAGGTGGGCGAGTGCGCCACTGGTTGGATGCCTGCCTGCTTGGGGCTTGGTCGGCTAATTTTTAAGTTGATAATTTTGTATGGCCCACGAATGATGTTATAAATATCCAAATGGCCCTTGGCGGAAAAAAGGTTCCCCACCCCTGGGCTAGAGTTCCTATTTCATTTCCTTGTTTGAATCCTGCTTTGCACACACCCATTTCAAGGTTGTTTGTATTACTTGGTTTTTGTACCATCGAGTCACAGCAGATTTATGACGGCCCTGTAGGGTTTTCAAGGCAAGAGACATTCGGAGGTGGTTTGCCATTGCCTGCCTCCGCGTCATGCCCCTGGTGTTCCTTGGAAGTTGCCCTTCCAAATACTAACTAGGGCCGACCCTGCTTAGCTTCCGGCACCCGACGAGATCAGGCTAGCCTGGGGCTATCCAGGTCAGGGCATGTATTATGTACACTCAAGAACATTCCCAATGATTTTTTTAGTAAATGGTGGAAGAGGCGGAAGAGAAGCACCAGATACCCAGAAGCCTTGGGCTGCTCTTAAATGCTGCTGATACTTTTCAGACTTCTGTGAGACTTGAAGTTTGCCCTGTGAACTCTGGAGCTTGAAAACATGGCAACAATCCTGCCGGATCTGGCCAAAGGCCCAGACAAGTCATTCTCCCAATGAGTCTGGGCTGCTGGGAGAAAAAGAGGGGACAGAAATGATGTTGCACGACACGTCTTCGTCAAGTATCCAAAAACGAGACATGACTTAGCACATCTAGAGTAAAATTAACAGGTTCCCAGAGCATTCGCATCCAGGTTTTCAGCTAGACACGACATCAACGTGACATCATGTCCACCCCAAGATCTACCCCCAAAACTCACAGGGGTGCCAGTCCACATCTAGGCATCTTTAGTCCAGCATACAGTTTCCCACATTGGCCCTTGAAAGCCTCTAAGTGGGGGCACAGAAACCAAATTATTGGCAATGGGTTTTCAGAGGTATGCTGTCTCAGAAAACGTAGGTTCCATTTATTCACCATGGCTACCCAGATTTGTCTAACTCTCCTTTTTTGAGATGCCCGGAGTCCCTCTAATGGAAGGAAGGAGAAAGATTAATATTGTAATTCATGTGAATAATAATGCAATTGCTTTCCATGAATCTGTCTAATCCCTCTTCAACTGAGTGACCATCACTACATCCTGTGGCACCGAGCCCCACAAGCTCACTCTGTGTTGTGTGCAAATCCATTTCCTTTTTCTACCCCACACCTTCACCATGTGGCCCAATCCCATACAGCCACAAAACACCCTTACCGTGCGATAGGGCATCTTCGGGATGCTTCTCGGCCTCAGCCCACTGCCCTTCCTTCGACAGATCTCCTTCTGCCTCAGAAAACTTCACTTCCATCTTCAGGGATGGTCCCCACATCTGAAAGAACAGCAAGGGAGACAGGGAAGGTAAGAATCTTCATCCCTGCATTGACTGACAGAGCTGCTTCTAGCACAGGGACCAGAATCAGCGTTGGTTGTTTTCCCAGCCAAGTGAATTCTCTGGAGGTATCAATATCTAGCAGAGAAGCCCAATTATAAAGTCATTGCTTGAAAGGGGCGAAGGAAACCCCCTCACCTGCTCTGCCTGCCTCTTCTCCTCTGCCTGACTTAGGAGGAAACCTTCGGCCAGGGCCACCGCCTGGGAACTGGTCTCTGGCTCGCATCCTCTGACCCAGCACTGCATTTCCTGGGGCAGGATAGTCAGGAACTGCTCCAGGATCACCAGGTCTAGCATCTGCTTCTTAGAGTGCCTCTCCGGCTTCAGCCAGTGGTTGCAAAGTCCATGAAGCTGGCTGCAAACCGCTCGGGGCCCATCAGCCTCATGGTAAAGGAACTGCCGAAAAAGTTGTCTATCTGCTGTCGTTGTTTCCTGAGCCAGGTTCTCTGGCACAGCTCTTTCCCAGAATTCAACACCACTCTCCGCTTGGACGGGATGGGGACCTTCCCTTGATCTCTTGCCAATTCCAGGTCCTTGTGGGTCCTGCTGTTCCATTTCTTCTCCCACTCTTGGGTAGCCTCTGACAGAAAGATGCTCTTACTCTTGTGGCTATGAAGAGGGAGAGAAAAAATTATCAAAATAGGGGAAAGAAAACAAAAGAAAGCACACCTACATTGTCTACCCTCCTCGTCAAGAGGCACCTAAGGATTGCCCTGATGGATCAGAAGGAGCATCATTGTCATCATTTGTGGATCAGGATTAATGTCACGACTTCCGGTGGGGGCAGCTGGACTGAGCGCCATGTTTCCTGGACTCTCCGGGGAAAATCCAAGAAACGTTTAAATTGGGGCGCTAAATAGGACCCCAACCACTAAATAGTGGACTAGGGAAGCAGGAAATTCCCTGCAGCCACCTATGCAGTCTGATCTCCTGAACTCTCCGAGAGAGCTTTTTTAAGTCCCCTGGAGGTTTAGATGCCGGTTCCGCAGGCAACAAGGGATGAATCATCGCCAGAACATTTGCTTAGGTAATTAGGCTCAGTCCTCCCCCTTCAATCACCATCTAAGAAAAATAAACAAGACCAAAACCTCACCTCCGGACGCTCAAGTGAGTTACCAACATTCTTTCGTACTTTGTTGGAGAAAATAAACTTTGGGAGTCAGTCGAATAATATACTGAGAATCCCTGTACCTCCCTTGATATAACTGGACAAGTTTGGCTTGCAAGATCCACTAGATATCGCGGCAGGAGCCTTATCATTCTGATCAGCTTAAAGACTAAACAAACGAAACTCAATGATTGGCATGGGACTTACCAATTATACGCGACCTTTCTAGAAGGGGAGGGCAAAACTGGAAACCTTCCTTAGCAACCGAGACGTTCTTCCGGTTTGAGATAGTCCTTCAGTTATGTATACGTGATATGGAGAAGATTTAACGAGATGACTGCTACTCATACTCTCTACTGCTGAGCTTGAACAACAACAATAGAGGAAGAAAGACGCAGGACCGGAACTACGTCTTACTTGTGTTACATTAAAATCGTTCCTTCCTTAACAACCATCGAAACGAGGCGATAGACTGTCCACGTCATCAGAACTTCCTGTATACTTCCTCCTTTTGCCAACCTAGAGCGTCCCTAGGAACTCGTTGGTACTATAAATTTTAAAAGTGCTTTTTTAAAGGTTTAAATACCTCTTTCAGCTGCGAAAAAAATATTTTGCTGATCAGTTAAACATTCTCTACATAACCTATATTGTAGAATCCTTCCAATTTTCTTCAGATTTCCTAAGTTATGCAAATGTCTGGATCCCGTCCTTGTTCTGGATCGCTACATAGTTCTGCTTACTTAAAGTCGAAAGAAACCTTACAAGACCTAGCAATGGAGAAAAAAAGTGTAAGAGCTGTTAGCCAAGCAATCTGAGGCTACTGCAAAGCAACTAGAGCAGATGTCAAACCAGATGGCATAGCTGACTTCTAAGGTGACTACTCTTGGCCAAACAACTCAAGCTATAAATAAAAAAATGGACACTGTTACTGAAGACATAAAAGATGTTAAGACACAAATGACAACAATGAAAGCAGATATGCAAGCAATGGACTCATCAGTCAAAAAGGTGATGGAAGAGCAAAAAGAAGTCAAAAAGAAAATAGGACAAGACAGACAGATTGCTATGATAAACACACAACAGGACACAGTCAAAGTCCAACTTGCAGTGATGGAAATGAAGGCTAGAGAATTTAATCTATGTCTGCGCAACCTTCCTGAAGACTCTGGAGGAGATAAAGAAACTTTCATTCCAGTGTTAGCTGACCTATTTCAAATTCAGGAACAAATATTAGACCAGGCCATAAATAAAATTTACAGGATACCTTTGCCTGCGAGACTTAAGAAATCCAAACCAAGAGATGTTATGATATTATTTTATGACATCAGGATTAAGGATATGATGATGCAACTTCACTATGATAATCCAATTGCTGTTGGAGAGACACCTTTGGTGATTTTAAAGGATATTCCTCGCCACATCCTATCTCAAAGAAATAATTACAAGGAATTTGTACAACTTCTGAGGAAAAATGGCATAAGGTATCGTTGGATTATACCACAAGGCCTTGCCTTCACCTACAAAGAGGTCAGAATAACTGTTACTTCGCTAGCGGATGCCGGCAAGTTCATGAGGAGATATAAGAAAGAGCTAGTAGGTTTCACTCCAGCACAAGAACAACAACAAGAAGAGGAAGAAGAGGAAGAACTGAAAGGCGCAGAAGGTGGTTCTGAATTATAAACTCAATTTTTAACCTTCTATTACCATGGCTAAAACAATTTCATGGAATGTAAATGGACTGAATGAAAAAATTAAAAGAGCAAGAATCTTTAAATATCTGCAGAAACAAAAATATTCTTTGATCTGTCTACAAGAAACATATTATGTCAAAACACAGGAAATATCTGGAAAGACAAGGACTGGGCCAAGCTTTTATTTCATCAGCTAAAACAAAAACTAAAGGAATAGTTATTTATGCTCATTCTAATTTAAGTCCGGAATTGGTTTACAAGGATGAAGAGGGCAGAATTGTGATTATTAAAATAAATATAATGGGACAAAAAACAATTGTTGTGGGAGTATATGCACCCAATGAAGGCAAGGCTAATTTCTATTCACAACTCCATGACGTAATTTCACAATATGTTGGAGATCAAATCTTGATGGGAGATTTTAATGGAGTTATAATGCCCAATTCGGACAAGAAATCAAAAGCTAAGGATGACAAAGAAGGATGTTTACCAAAAACTTTTTTCCATATGATGGAAGAATTGGAATTACAAGATATCTGGAGAACAATGAACACAACAGCCAAAGAATACACATTTTATTCAGCAAGACACGATTCACACTCCAGAATTGATATGATATGGGCAAACAAATCAATTTTCACTCAACTATGCAAGATACAAATTATACCAAAAATATTGTCGAAGGCTTTCACGGTCAGAGTTCATTGGTTCTTGTAGGTTATCCGGGCTGTGTAACCGTGGTCTTGGAATTTTCTTTCCTGACGTTTCGCCAGCAACTGTGGCAGGCATCTTCAGAGTAGTAACACTGAAGGACAGTGTCTCTCAGTGTCAAGGGTGTAGGAAGAGTAATATATAGTCAGAAAGGGGTTGGGTTTGAGCTGAGTATTGTCCTGCAAAAGTATTGTCCTGTAAGTATCAAGATAATGTGCTAATGAGGGTATGGTATGTTAATATGGAACCATTGTATCCTGAAGTAATCTGTTAATGTGTGTAATCCAAAACTAATCTGTATGGCTATTGAAGACAACATTCAACAATAGCCATACAGATTAGTTTTGGATTACACACATTAACAGTTCACTTCAGGATACAATGGTTCCATATTAACATACCATACCCTCATTAGCACATTATCTTGATACTTACAGGACAATACTTTTGCAGGACAGTACTCAGCTCAAACCCAACCCCTTTCTGACTATATATTACTCTTCCTACACCCTTGACACTGAGAGACACTGTCCTTCAGTGTTACTACTCTGAAGATGCCTGCCACAGTTGCTGGCGAAACGTCAGGAAAGAAAATTCCAAGACCACGGTTACACAGCCCGGATAACCTACAAGAACCAATATACCAAAAATGTTTTCTGATCACAATCCAGTTTCGTTTGGGCTTCCGGTGGTGCCGCTGGAGAGAGCACTCCATTTCCCCAGGCTGTCCTGGGAGAAATCCAAGTTTGCGTTATTTCTGGGGTACATAGATACCCCAATCCGACCCTTGCAAGTGGGTTGGAAAGCAGGAACTCCCTGCAGCCCGCAAACGCGGTTTGACCTCCTAGGTACTCTGAGGGGGCTTTTTTAAGCCCCTCGGAGTCCTGGACGCCGGTCCTGCAAGGGCACTAGGGAAGGACATCGCCAAAACGCAACTCTGGCCTCAAGCTCTACCCTCCACCACCTTATTACCAGCATAAGGACTACATAAAGAAAAGAACCTCATCTCTTGACACCCAAGTGAGTACAAAGAACTCTGCGTCTACTTACTGGAATATTTGAACAGACGGGGGGCTGATAAGAACATTTCTGAGACCCCCATTCCTCCTTAATTCGAACTGAAAAAGTTTGATCTGAGTTAGTCATCGGGATTAGCGACAGGACCTTTATCAAATTGATCAGCCTAAACCATAACAAAGAGTCGGAAGGATACCTTTTAGATTGACAAGAACTATCACCAATGAGAAGGTCCGAGGGAAGGGGAGGGTGATCTTTCTTCCTGATTTTCCGGCGAAAAGAATTTCCTGCCACGTTTGTAGTAAGGGAGCGCCTGGAACGGAAGACTCTCTATAACACCCTCTCTATCATCGGAACTAAAACAACAGGAAGTAGCTGTGGGACTGAATATGCGTCGCACTCGAGTTACATTGAAATCATTCCTGAAGGAATAACCATCGAGAAGAGGCGGTAGAAGGTCCGCAGCACTTGCAACTTCCGGTATACTTCCTGATTAACCCGACCTAGAGCGACCGAAAAAACTCACTGGTATTTTAAAACTTTAAAATGCAATTTTAAAGCCAATTTCGACTCTTTTCAACCCGAAAAAATTATTAGGCTGATGTTTGAATTATCATCTTTTAATCAGCACCTTAAAGGCCCTGTCTGTGGACATGTATTTTACCAGCTTTTTTTGAATGTAAATGTCTCGGCCCCGCTCTGGCTCACTACACAGCCCAGCCTATACTAAACTAAGGGACTCTTTACAAACCTCGACCATGGAAAAAAAGCTACAGGATATGCTAACTAAACAAACTGAGGCAACAAATAAACAGTTTGAACAGATGTCTACACAGATGGCACAGCTGACTTCTATGATGACAAATCTTGGTCAAGCATCCCAAGCTATTAATCAGAAGTTGGATGTGGTCACTGGAGACTTGAAAGAAGTAAAAACTCAAATGACTGTTATGAAGACAGATATGCAAGCGATGGATGTATCAATTAAGAAAGTGATGGATGAGCACAAGGACACAAAGAAAAAATTAACAAGCCAAGAAAAACAGATTGAAACAATACAAACTGATCAGATGGCGGCAAAAAATCAAATGGCAATGATGGAGATGAGAGTGAGAGAGACCAATCTTCGTATACGCAACTTTCCAGATATGATGGGAGACAATAAAGAAACTGCAATACCAAACCTGGCCTACTTATTTCAGATAGATGAACAAGAATTAAAACAAGCCATTAATAGAATATATAGGATACCATTACCTGCCAGAATGAGAAGATCTAAGCCAAGAGATTTGATGATAGTGTTTTATGACACCAGAGTTAAAGATAAGATTATGAAGATTCATTATGAAAATCCAGTGTCAGCAGGAGACTCCTCTCTTATACTACTGAAGGATATTCCAAGGCATCTACTCTCACAGAGGAATAACTACAAAGACTTTGTGTCTACACTGAAAGCTAATGGTATCAAATACCGTTGGATTATGCCACAAGGTTTGGCTTTCACCTACAAGGAAGTGAAAAAGACAATTCTATCTCAAGCAGATGTGGGGAAATTTCTGAGAAAATGTAAGATGGACCTTAAAGAATTACCTGGAGAGAAGGAGGAAGAAGAAGAGGAAGAAGAAGAGGTACAGGGTGCAGAAGGAGGTACCAAATTATAGACTTTTTATTTTGCTAAAAAATACTACATTATGGCAAAAGCAATTTCTTGGAATGTAAATGGACTGAATGAGAAAACTAAAAGGGCTAGAATCTTCAAATATCTACAGAAATATAAATACTCCCTAATTTGTCTACAAGAGACCCATATAGCTTCAAAGCATAAAAAATACTTGGAGAAACAAGTGCTTGGACAAGCATTTATTGCTTCAGCCAAATCTAAAACAAAGGGAGTGGTAATCTATGCCCACCCCAATCTTTGTCCAGAATTAGTATATAAAGACAATGAAGGAAGAATTGTAATTATTAGAACTAAAATATTGGGACAAAGGACAATAGTGGTTGGAATTTATGCACCCAATGAAGGGAAAAAATCCTTCTACGAAAAATTACACGATTTGATAGTCCAGCACGCAAAAGACCAAATTTTATTGATGGGCGACTTCAATGGAATTATTCTCCCATCTCTGGACAAAAAATCAAAAGCAAAAGACATCAACGATGGATGCTTGCCTAAAACTTTCTTTACCATGGCTTCAGAATTAGAATTACAAGACATTTGGAGAACAATGAATACAACAGCTAAAGAATACACCTTTTATTCAGCAAGACATGATTCACACTCCAGAATCGATATGATATGGGCCAGTAAATCAATCTTCACGCAACTACGTAAAATTCATATCTTACCTAGAACTTTTTCTGATCACAATCCTGTTACTTTTGATTGGAACAATAAACAAGCATTTAGATGGCGAATGAATGATAAACTTTTAAAAGACAACAAGATACAAAAGGAATTACAGGCTTTAATGAAAGACTTTTTTGAAATTAACCTTAATGGGGAAACTTCTTTGAATACAGTTTGGGATGCATTCAAAGCTGTTCTGAGAGGTTTTATGATACAGAAACATTCGGCCTGGAAGAAGACTCAATTGCAATTTACAAACAATATACTTTGGAACTTACAAAATTTGGAGCAGAAATTGGTAACGGTAACACAGGAAGAGGAGAAAAGAGAAATTCAAATAAAGATTTCTGCATCTAAACACAAATTAAATTTGGTAATAATGGAGGAAATGAATAAAAATCTGAAACTTGCTAAACAAAAGTATTTTGAATATGCAAATAAACCAGGAAAATTTTTAGCAACACAACTGAAGGACTCACTCCAAAAGAAGATTATAACAAAAATCCAAACTGTTAAAGGACCAGTTTACTCAACTTCAGAAATTCAGAAAGAATTTGTTTCATTCTACTCTAAGTTATATCAGAAAGAAAATACTCCAAAACAGAAAATAGATAAATTTCTAAACTCAATACAGATGAAAGCTTTGTCAATGACCCAGAGAGAATGTATTGAAGCTCCAGTAACAAGGGAAGAAATACAAGAAGCAATATTGAGACAAAAAACGGATAAAACACCTGGACCAGATGGAATTACTGCATTATTTTATAGAACATTTAGTGACAATTTAGTTGGATTTTTTGGCTCACTTTACAATGCAATTTTGGACGAGGGAACATCCCCGGAGACTTGGTCACATGCATTTATATCATTGATACCCAAAGAAGGAAGAGATCCAGAAAAAACATCTAATTACAGACCTATATCCCTGTTAAATGTGGACTACAAAATTTTTGCTTCGGTTTTGGCATGTAGGATAAAACAATTTATTAAGGATCTTATACACGAGGACCAAGCAGGTTTTATACCAGGAAGGCAAATAAAAGACAATGTAAGAATTTTACTAGACTCACTGGAATATTATGACCAGAATATTCAACAAACTGCGGCTTTTGTATTTTTGGATGCAGAAAAAGCCTTTGATATGGTCTCTTGGAACTTTTTGAAACGGATTTTGGATAAATTGAATTTTGGAGATCGTTTTCAGAAAGGTATATCGGCTATTTATACCTCCCAACAAGCTAAAATTTTGGTTAATGAATCAATGTCAGATAATTGCCAAATCACGAAAGGGACTAGACAGGGATGTCCCTTGTCTCCACTTTTATTTTTGTTGGTGTTGGAACCGCTATGTGTGAAACTAAGAAGTATGGAGGACATCCGCGGGTTAAGAATTAAAAAACATGAATTTAAGTTGAGAGCATTCGCGGATGACCTACTGCTAATTTTGGAAAATCCAACACAGTCAATGAATATACTTCAGGAGACTTTGGACGATTTTGGAAAAGTATCAGGCTTTAAAGTGAATCAAGAAAAAACAAAGATAATATTTAAAAATTTATCGGAAACACAGCAACAGGAATTTATATCATATACTGGCTGGGAGAAAGCTAACAAAGTTAAATACCTGGGAATTTGGATTACTGCAAAGAATAAAGATCTGATAACCAACAATTACCTCAAGTTATGGGGTAAGATTAAAACTGATATGATTATATGGTCAAACAAAAAATTGTCACTAATGGGACGTATTTCAACGATCCAAATGAATGTCTTACCGAGGATGCTCTTCTTATTCCAAAATTTACCAATAATATCACAAACTAAATATTTTGAAACTTGGAGGAAAGACATTTCAAACTTCATCTGGCAAGGGAAAAAACCAAGGACTGCTTATAAATACTTGGTGGATCTAAAAACTAGAGGAGGTTTAGCACTGCCTAATTTTCAACTCTATGCTGAAGCGGCAGCTTTAGTATGGCTAAAAGACTGGATGAACTTGTCAAATATACGTTTGTTAGACTTGGAAGGTTATAATAATTTAAGTGGATGGCATGGTTATTTGTGGTATGATAAAATTAAATTACAAGCAACATTTCGTAATCATATAATCAGGTCCTCTTTACTTCGTATCTGGATGAGATATAAACACATTTTGGAACCAGAAACACCGATGTGGATATCGCCTCAAGAAATGCTAACTTTGCGCCCACTTAGACCAGACAAATTTATTACTTATCAAGATCTAATTAATTGGGAAGGAAAGAAATGCTCACTAAAAGACTTTCAACTTCTTAAGGATGATTTACAATGGCTCCAATACTACCAAATCAAATCAGTTTTTGTACAAGATGCTAAAAAAGGTTTTTCTAAAGAAAAATCTTCTTTTCAAAGGATTTTACTAGATAATAATACAAAACTGATTTCTAAAATGTATAATCTCCTTTTAACAATATATTGTGAGCAGGATACGATTAAACCAACTATGATCGATTGGGCTCAAAATGTGGGACATGATATTGTTTTAAATAAATGGGAAAGATTATGGTCCAAAGATCTAAAAGGAATAAAAGCACAGTCAGTGCGAGAAAACATTTATAAAATGATGTATAGATGGTATCTAACACCCAAGAAAATTGCAAAGATTTATAAAACGATGTCCCCTACTTGTTGGAAATGTAACAAAGAAATTGGTTCCTTTTATCACATGTGGTGGACCTGTGACAAAGCCAAAGACTTCTGGGACATGATTTATAATGAATTGAGATTAATACTACAAAAGAATATACCCAAAACACCAGAAATGATGCTATTGAGTATGATTCCAGACGACTTAGCAATACAAAGAACTTTTTTGATTTATGCCACAACAGCTGCGAGACTGCTTTATGCAGCGAAATGGAAAGGGCTAGAAACTCCTGAGAAAAAAGACTGGATTGTTAAAATGTTTGAAGTGGCAGAAATAGCAAAACTCACAGCCATTCTAAATGAAGAAAATGACGTTCGGTTTTTGGGGGAATGGGGGGCGTGGATGCATTATTGTGAATATGAGTTAAAAATGGGAAGAATGGAAGAACACTTTCTAATCTGATCCAGAGGATTATTTCTGATCTTTTTTATAATGATTAAGTATAAGTATATTTACTAACAGACTATGGTTTTTTTTTCTATATATGGTATTGATAGTTTATTAAGATTAGATTACCTACGACGGGATGAACTTTTTATTAAGAGGCAGATAGAGGTGAAGGGGAAGTCTAAAAACTTTTCCATTTTTCTTTTTTCTTTTTTTATTATATGATATGGAACTATAACAACTTTAAGTTAGAATTGAAATTTGATATTGTTATAGATGTTGTTCAATGTAATGGAAAACTTCTAGTATAAAACCTAATAAAATTTATATAAAAAAAAAACAATCCAGTTTCGTTTGAATGGAAAAATAGACCAGCATTTAGATGGAGATTAAATGATAAACTTTTAAGAGAGGAGAAACTGCAGCGAGAATTAACTATTCTTATCCAAGACTACTTTGAAATTAATATGAATGGAGAAACTACACTGGATATTGTTTGGGATGCTTTTAAATCCGTGATGAGAGGATTTATGATTCAGAAACATACTGCATGGAAGAAAACCCAATTACAACTGACTAATAATATACTTTGGAACTTACAAAAATTGGAACAGCAATTTATTGCAGAAATACAAGAGGATTTGAAGAAAGATATTCAAATAAAGATCTCCGTTTGTAAACACCAACTAAATTTAGTGATGACAGAAGAGATGAACAAGAATTTGAAATTTGCCAAACAAAAACATTTTGAACAAGCAAATAAACCTGGAAAATATTTGGCTTCTCAATTGAAAGATTCCTTTAAAAAAAGAATAATAACAAAACTGCAGTCACCAAGAGGTCCATTATGTACTTCTACAGAAATACAAAAGGAATTTGTGACGTTTTACGCTAAATTGTATCAAAAGGATGATATATCAAATAAGAAAATGGAAAAGTTTTTGAACTCGATACAAATGAAAACATTAACTGCCCAACAGAAACTTATAGATGCCCCTATTACTAAAGAAGAACTTCAAGAAGCAATTGATAAACAAAAAATAGATAAAACTCCCGGACCAGATGGAATTACTGCGTCATTTTATTGACTTTTCAAACAAAATTTTATAAATCATTTCTTGACACTTTGTAACAACATTTTGGACACAGGGAAATTGCCCGAGACATGGTCATATGCCTTTATATCTTTGATTCATAAATCGGGAAGAGATCCAGAAAAAGTCTCAAATTATAGGCCTATCTTTCTCTTGAATGTGGATTATAAAATATATGCTTCGATTTTATCAAACAGACTTAAACAGTTCATCAAAGATTTAATCCATGAAGACCAAGCAGGCTTTGTACCAGGAAGGCAAATCAAGGATAATATTAGAATACTTTTAGATTCACTGGAATATTACGAATATAACAATCAACAAAAAGCAGCTTTTGTCTTCCTGGATGCAGAAAAAGCGTTTGACAGGGTCTCTTGGGAATTTATGCAAAAAGTTATGCAAAAAATGAATTTTGGTGAACGCTTTTTGAGAGGCCTAACTGCTACATACATATCACAACAGGCCAAAATTTTAGTCAATGAATCAATGTCGGATAATTGTTTCATACAGAAAGGCACAAGACAAAGTTGCCTGTTATCTCCACTATTGTTTATTTTGGTTCTAGAATCCTTGTGTTGTAAAATTAGAGCAGCGGAAGACATCCGTGGATTGAAAATAAAAAAAACATGAATTTAAAGGCATTCGCGGATGACCTCTTGTTAATTTTGGAAGATCCAATACAATCAATGGACAAATTGATGGGAACCTTGAATGAATTCAGCCATGTCTCGGGTTTTAAAACCAACCAAGAAAAAACACAAACAATCTTTTAAGAATATGTCAGAAGCTGAACAGAAGGATTTTGCATCATACACAGGTTGGGAAAAGACTGATAAAGTTAAATATTTGGGAATTTGGATTTCTACAAAGAATAAAGACTTGATTATGAACAATTACCTAAAGTTATGGGAGTCAATTAAGAAGGATATGATAATCTGGTCAAACAAGAAGCTCTCAATGCTGGGACATATATCAACAATCCAAATGAATATTCTGCGGAGGATACTTTTTTTGTTTCAGAATTTACCAATAATCTCCCAAGTTAAGTATTTTGATAGATGGAGAAGAGATCTACTGGATTTCATCTGGCAAGGGAAAAAATCGAGAATTGCTTATAAATATCTTGTGGACTCTAAAGATAGAGGAGGATTTGCACGTCCTAATTTTCAACTATATGCTGAAGCAGCTGCTTTGGTATGGCTTAAAGACTGGATTAATCTATCAAATGCACGGATACTTGATTTAGAAGGTTTCAATAATATAAGTGGATGGCATGGTTACTTATGGTACGATAAAATAAAGATACAAGCATCATTTCGGAATCATATAGTGAGATCTTCTTTACGTGGAATATGGCTTAAATACAAACATTTTTGAGACAAAAACACCAATGTGGATATCATCACAGGAAATGTTAACATTACGTACGCTCAGACCTGATCGATTTGTTACTTATCAAGATTTATTGAAATGGGATGGTAAGAAATGTCATTTAAAGGATTATCAGGAGCTGAAAGAGACTCTGAACTGGTTTCAATTTCAACAAGTTAACTCAGTGTTTTTACAAGATTTGAAAACAGGTTTTTCTAAAGATAAATCACTTTTCCATAAACCTTTACTGGATAACAATGAGCGGCTTATCTCCAAGATGTATAAATTTCTATTGGAAAGTTCACAATAAATTTCTATTGGAAATTTATTGTGAACAAGAAAGAATTAAGCCAACTATGGTCAATTGGGCACAGACGTTAGGTCATGATATCCCTTTGAATAAGTGGGAAAGACTCGAGATTCGTTGAGGGAAAATATCTATAAAATGATGTATAGGTGGTATTTAACACCCAAGAAGATGGCGAGGATTTACAATACGATGTCCCATAAATGTTGGAAATGTAATACAGAGGTTGGTTCATTTTATCATATGTGGTGGACTTGTGATAAAGCCAAAAATTTCTGGGACATGATATATTATGAAATAAGATTGATTTTACAGAAGAATATACCCAAATCACCTGAGATGATGTTACTTAGTATAATACCAGACAATATTTTAACTCAAAGAACATTTTTGATCTATGCAACCACGGCTGCAAGATTGTTGTATGCAGCTAAATGGAAATCGACAGACATTCCAGAAAAAGAGACTGGATATTGAAAATGTTAGAAATAGTGGAAATGGCGAAATTAACTGCATTAATAAACCAAAGAGACAATGACCAGTTTATGGGAGAATGGGAGGTATGGAGGGTATACTGTGAACAAGAATTGCATTTAGGGAAATTAGAAGGTTATACACTGACTTGACCCATTATGTACTTATTTAAGATTATAAACTAGATTTTTGTTTAATATCAGGGTCAATACTATAAACGTAAGAAATACATGAATTTATTTTGAAGCAGAGGGAGGTGGCGGGGAAGTCATTTTTAATTCATTACTATGTACTTTTGACAACATTATAGAGATACTTCTTTGTGAATGGTATTATAAATTGTTAATTAGATGTTAAATTTACATTTTGGAAACTAATAAAAAAATTAAAAAAAAAGAATTAATGTCACAGTGCTATATTATATTGCATCTCAGGCTTTCTAATGAGATGCCTGTTTGGTCCTTCAGGAAAGTAAAGATCTGTTGTGGAAGCTATGAGATTAGCCAGTGTGGTGTAGTGGTTAAGAGTGGGGGTTTGGAGCGGTGGACTCTAATCTGGTGAACTGGGTTGGATTCCCCACTCCTCCACATAAGTGGCAAGCTCTAATCTAATACACATTAGATTAATCTAATACACATGAAGCTACCTTGGGCTAGTCACAGCTCTATTACGGCTCTCTCAGCCCCACCTACCTCAAAGGGTGTCTGTTGTGGGTAGGAGAAGGGAAGGTGGTTGTAAGCTGGTTTAATTTTATCCTTAAGTGGTTAATATTTGTAACACAGAACACTACCTGTTGGATTAGCCTAATGTATTGTCGCAGTTTGTGCCTTTCAGTGTCTATGCTCTTAGAATGGACCCCTTCCTGAGAAGGAACATATCTTATTCAGATAGACACCTACTGAGCAGGAATCAACTACTTCTTACTGGAGTAAGCTTTCTAATGAAGTGCGTCAATAAATTATGAAAAGGGACTTAACAATATATATGATTTATTGTACACAACGTAATATATGCATGTAAATGGTTAAACAGTTTTAAAATATTACATAGGTTCAGAACTTCCGGTAAAGAGCTCATCCCAGCAACATGTCCCCCGAGATCGCTCGATGGAACCTAGAGGAGTTCTGAACCGGGGCCCCCCTTAAAAGCCCCAACTCCGATCCTAAGTAGTGGATCGGAATGCAGGAAACCCCCTACTGCTGAAGAAGAGCGGTTTGACTCCCACCCCCCTCCCACAAGAGATACTTGATGAGGAGGAGAGTTGGTCGAAGTCTTGCCTGCCGAGGAGGAATTCCACCGCCATGAACGTCTCAAGGATATAGGCTGCCATCTCCTTTATCTTTCACCAAATATTGAACAAGCTAGTAACAGAGAACCCCGACTTCCAACATCCCCACTCAGTGTAGCAGCAAAATAAATCCTACCTTCTGTAACCATAGAGTGGGAGCGACGAAAAGCCCACTGCCTCATAATTCTCTGTATACTTCCTGGAACAAGCTCTAAAGCCAGCCAAAGCCTTCTAACAACTTAGTAGCTTTTTTTGCACTGAACTGCCTGCTTATATCCAACTTACTAGTCTGGAAAATACAAAAGCCACAGACAATCATGGAAAGCAATCATCAAAAGATACAGGAAATGTTGGCCATGCAAACTGAATTATTAAAGAATAAGTTTGAACAGGTTTCCATGCAACAAGAATAATCAGCTACACAAATGACTTTAATTATTACTCAAAAATTTGATGGCTTAATAAATGAGATCAAGGAAATAAAGATCAAATTACAGTAATGAAAAATGGCATGAATAAGATGGAACTTTCAGTTAAAAATAACACTGAAGAACTGAAAGGAGTTAAAATGGACATGAAATCTCAAGCACAACAAACTGAAGCAATACGACTTCAGGAAGAGCAAATGAAGGATCAACTAGCTGTTTTGGACTTGCAACAGAGAGAATCTAACCTGTGCATACGTAATTTGCCTGATAGACTAGGGGGTACCAGAGAGACCATCATAAAATCGCTTGCTGATATATTTCATTTAAATGAACAAGAATTAAACTATGCAATAAACAAGATATACAGAATCCCCTTGTCAACTCGAATACAGAAAACAAAAGCCAGAGAGATCTTGGTCTCCTTCTTCGACATCAGGATGAAAAATATTATTATGAAACTTCATTTGGAGAATCATTTAAGTGTAGATGATACACCGTTAATAATCCTCAAAGACATTCCTTGTCACCTGATTGAAAAGAGAGCCATCTACAAAGATTTTGTGGAGACACTGAGAAACAAGGGAATAAAATACAGCTGGCTGCTACCACAAGGACTTACCTTCACCTATAAACAAGTTAAATATGCTGTCAATTCGTTGGAAGATATTAAAAACTTTTTGACAAGAAATAATGAGCTGTCAGACCATACTACAGGAATACAAGAAGAATCAACAGCCCAAGGAACAATGGGTAAAGACTGTCACAGACAGGAGACCACTTCAAGAAAACAACCAGATGGCAACAGAAACTCAAGACAGAAGAAAAAGTTTAAAAAGAAGGGTTAAGAAAGCCAGAAGAATAGCAATTTGACTCTTAATATGGGAAAGGAGGGTAGAAGAAAAATGATATCAACTTAATTTTTTTTATTGTCGAAGGCTTTCACGGTCAGAGTTCATTGGTTCTTGTAGGTTATCCGGGCTGTGTAACCATGGTCTTGGTATTTTCTTTCCTGACGTTTCGCCAGCAGCTGTGGCAGGCATCTTCAGAGGAGTAACACTGAAAGACAGTGTCTCTCAGTGTCAAGTGTGTAGGAAGAGTAATATATAGTCAGAAAGGGGTTGGGTTTGAGCTGAAATATTGTCCTGCAAAAAGTATTAAAATATTGTCGAAGGCTTTCACGGTCAGAGTTCATTGGTTCTTGTAGGTTATCCGGGCTGTATAACCGTGGTCTTGGTTCTTTCCTGACGTTTCGCCAGCAGCTGTGGCAGGCATCTTCAGAGGAGTAACACTGAAGGACAGTGTCTCTCAGTGTCAAGTGTGTAGGAAGAGTAATATATAGTCAGAAAGGGGTTGGGTTTGAGCTGAATCATTGTCCTGCAAAAAGTATCAAAGGTAATGTGCTAATCATTGTCCTGTAAGTATCAAGATAATGTGCTAATGAGGGTGTGGTATGTTAATATGGAACCATTGTATCCTGAAGTGATCTGTTAATGTGTAAAATCCAAAGCTAATCTGCATGGCTATTGTTGACTGTAGTCTTTGTTAGTCTGGAGGTTTTCAGGACAGGAAGCCAAGCCTTATTCATTCTTAAACTCTCTTCTTTTCTGTTAAAGTTGTGCTGATGTTTATGAATTTCAATGGCTTCTCTGTGCAATCTGACAAAATAGTTGGTAGAATTGTCCAGTCTTTCAGTGTCTTGGAATAAGACCCTGTGTCCTGTTTGGGTCAGTCCATGTTCAGCCACGGCTGATTTCTCAGGTTGGCCCAGTCTGCAGTATCTTTCATGTTCTTTTATCCTTGTTTGTATGCTGTGTTTTGTTGTCCCGATGTAAACTTGTCCACAGCTGCAAGGAATACGATATACTCCTGCAGAGGTGAGGGGGTCTCTTTTGTCTTTTGCTGATCGAAGCATTTGTTGTATTTTCTTGGTGGGTTTAAACACTGTTTGTAGGTTATGTTTTTTCAAACTTTTCTCCATCCTATCAGTGACTCCTTTAATAAATGGCAAGAATACCTTTCCTATGGGAGACTGTTTTTCCTGAGTTTTCTGATTTTTGTTTGGTTTAATGGCCCTTCTGATTTCATTCTTGGAATAGCCGTTTGCTAGCAGTGCGTGATTTAGATGATTAGTTTCTTCCTTTAGAAACTGTGGTTCACAGATCTGTCTTGCACGGTCCATTAATGTTTTGATTATTCCTCTTTTCTGTCGGGGGTGGTGGTTGGGGTTTTTGTATAAGTAGCGATCTGTGTGAGTTGGTTTCCGGTAGACCTTGTGACCTAACTGAAAGTTTGTTTTACGGATGACAAGGGTATCAAGAAATGGGAGTTTACCCTCAATTTCCTTTTCCATGGTAAACTGAATGTTTGAATGGATATTATTAAGATGGTTTAGAAAGTCCATTAATTTTTCTTCACCATGGCTCCAAATAGTAAATGTGTCATCTACGAACCTGAACCAGACTGTAGGTTTGTAAGGTGCCGATTCTAATGCTGTCTTTTCAAAATATTCCATGTAAAAGTTTGCTATTACTGGACTGTGGACTTCCCATAGCTACTCCATCAATCTGTTCATAAAATTCTTTATCCCATAGGAAATAACTTTTGATACTTTTTGCAGGACAATATTTCAGCTCAAACCACCCCCTTTCTGACTATACTCTTCCTACACACTTGACACTGAGAGACATTGTCCTTCAGTGTTACTCCTCTGAAGATGCCTGCCACAGCTGCTGGCGAAATGTCAGGAAAGAAAATACCAAGACCACGGTTACACAGCCCAGATAACCTACAAGAACCAATTAATTTTTTTTACTTGGAGATATATAAAGTTTTTAAAAATCTAATCCATTTTATATGACAGAGATGAGTGACTGGAGAAATGTTAATGTGTTTTGTTATTGTCATGGTCTCTTGACATAAATATGGAATTCTTGAACATGTGCAAAATTAATTCCATGTAATTCCATATAGAGCTTGAATATGTAAACTGTAACATGTAACATGTAACTGTAAACTGTAACATGTAAACTGAGCCACAAACTGCAGAGGTTTGTGTAATTTTTAATGCCTGTGTAAAGCTTGTGTAATGCAAATGTCCTTAGACCAGACTGACAGAATTCTCTCAAGGTCAGCTCTATCAAGAGCTAACTAATTATGTCACTGGTTTTGGCCTTGAAGAGGACGAGCAGAGCACCTTTCCTTATCTGTCAATAAGATGTGACCAAAATCACCTTTCTGACTCAGTTGCCAGATGTCAGAATCTCAAAAGCAGAACACTTTTGCTCTTCTCAAGGTCTCAAGATATCTTAATGTACTAAGAGTGCATTAATAGCTTAAACTGTGCTTTTTATAGCTTAAAGGCATTAAAGTTCTCTCAAAGATATAATATGCTTTCTTGCTCTTCTGTAATCTCGCTCAAGGCTATGCACCTGACCAATGTAAACAATGTCACTTTGCAAGTGACAAATGTAAACAATAATTGTGTTTTATGAGTTATATAGTTAAACGTTGTACTACAGATTTCTAAGTGGTCTCATTTAATGCGTATTGTCCTAACGAAGAGGATGGTATAAAATTATGTATATAATGTGATCATGAAACTCAGAAAGAAGTGTTTATACTTTAAGCAAAGTGGACTGAAAGGAAAGGAAGTCCAAATATGGTCATGGAGACATGAGCAGCTGCTACTAAAACATTATTGCACTGCTCATCATATCAGATAGAGGGAATAAAAGGTATCCCTCTTGATGGATAAGAAAGAGGGGATAAAAGATTTCTCTTCACTCTTAATGAGTCTAGAAATAGTATAAATACAGCCACAGTACAGCCAGTACTTTTTCCAAAGAATTAACCATATTTTGACAGGATTTCTGTAACTTTATATTCTGAATGAAAGTGCATTGTACTAAGGATACTTTATGAGTATATTCTGACTAAGATACTCCTTTATGGAGGCATAGAGAGTGTGAATGATTACTTGCTACATTTTGTTACATAAACATGTTTAAGACTAATGATGTCTAGCCTTATATGATATTTTAAGGCTTTGCAACCAAAAAGCATATATTATATAATGTAAATAAATGTGTTTTTATTATACTTCTACTCTTGTCCACTATTATAAATTTATTGACGTGTTCAAGAGATGTTCTAGGAACCATAACAAGTTTCTAGGAACCGTTGATTCCGGTCTAGTGGTGTCTCACTGAATAAGATAACATATCCCTTCTCAGGAAGGGGTCCTTTCTAAGAGTGTAGGCACTTAACGGCCCGAACTGCGACATTATGTCTCTGTTTTTATCCTTTAAATGATTTTTCTCTTTTTTCCTCTCTTTATTATTATTATAATATTATTATTGTTTATTGAAATATATTAAGGGGAAAGTTTAACATTAAAATAATGATATATAAGGATTAGAAAATATTAATACAAAGGAGACACCAGATAACTGTAGGGAGGGAGGAGGTGGGGAAGTCAATTATAATTAATTATATTTAATATTGAAGACATGCACCTAATAATTTTTTAATTTCTTATTGAGTCAAAGATTGGTATATAGGATGTATTGTCAAATGAGATGTATAGCAATTATTGAAAAAGAATAAAAAATATTACATAAGTTCAGACTCTGAGTCTTAAACATATTCAAGTTGCAGCTATCTTTAACAAGTATCTATGTCTCCATTTGAGAGTATCAAACAATAAAACAATAACAATATGTTATTCAAAATCTATATGAGAGTTATAATATTTCATTAAGGAAATAAAACAGTTACAGAAATCATGTAAAATATGGTTTGTGAAATAGTTAAAAGCATCTTATTTCAATATATCTAGAATATAATAAACCATAAGACATACTTTACCTAGTCATGTCATTTGTAAAACCTCCCCAGCTCAGCAGGGCTCAGAGAGATCCGAAAAAGTACCTAATTCATGTTTAGGAATGTTTCAGTCAGGAATATTTAAACCTTTATGATCTTTTATATGTTGTTAGTATTTTAATGTCTTTGGTGTATGCAAAGATTAGAAAAGTCTCTGGTTCCATGAGTTCATGTTAGAGCTGAAGTTAAGAGCTCTTGAAGCATATTTTCAGTCCATGCCAGGACTAAGTACATGAAGCCATAGAGAACTCTCTATGTGTTTTAGCCTATGAAAGGCTTCTGATCTATGTTAGGATCAGGAAGTTCTATGTGTATATGCAAAGTCAGTCAGTTATCTGTGGCTATGTGAAAAGCTTAAAGCTGTGTAAATGTTCAAGAGTTCTGTATAAGACTCTGTTCTGAAGTCTCTCTGGTAGTGTCAATATTAGAGAGATCTGTGGGTGAACCTTTAGTTCCATTGTAAGAGCCTACTAGCTCCATGGATCCTGATCCATGTAACAGACCAAAGGGTGCTGTGTGATGACAAAGGGGGTTACCGCACTTGTATTCCCGGCGATGTATTAAGAATTTGAAAACGTTATAAAAAAATACTGTTCGCACTTTCTATTCCCACCGATGTATTAAGAGTTTGAAAAGGTTATAAAAAAATACTGTTCGCACTTTGTTTGGCCCCTTTAGCTGTGAAGGCGTCTTCCAACCATTTATAAGCCGGGGTATCCAAAAACCCTTTTAAAGCAATGTTTTTTATAACATTTTCAAACTCTTAATACATTGCTGGTAATACAAAGTGTGGTAACCCCCTGAGTTTAGAGGATTCCCTGTCAGCTAGGAAAACCTCTGACTCAGAGGCTATTCAGAAATCCCTCTGTTAGCTAGAGAAATCTCTGATAAGCTCCTGGGTTACTTGTAAGACACTGAAGTCTCTCTGGTTGTATCAATATTAGAGAGAGCTGTGTAAGAACAGAGTTCAGAAATCTCCCTGTTTGTTTGAGTCCCATGTCTGTGAGGACTGGAATGCCTATGTTAAGGCTAAAATAGAACTTACTTACACTTCCCAATACATGCCAGCATTAAGAAGTGCCTCCATACAAAGGATGGAGTGATCTAAGCTCTTAGAACCCATACAAAGGTTGCTGATTTCTAAGAGTCTCCATCTTACTTAAAAGATGGAGAAGCTTGTATTAAATGTTTAAGTATTCTGTAAATATTCAGTCCACACATGGACTGAACATTTAGAGAGCCTCAATCCACGCAAGAATTAAGGTTTAAAGTCTTTACATCCCAGGTAAGGGATGGAGAGATCCATTGCAAGTCAATGGGTGTCAACTTGTTAGGAACTCTCCCTACTGGCTAGGAGGCTCCTCGTTTTATAGCTGTCAAGGTTAGAATCTGTTCCCTTCTCTCCTCCTGAGATCTTGAGATTGTCCCATGGCCTTTGAGAATTAACCATCACCTATTACCTTATAAGGAGTTCCTGCCTTTAGCAGGTCATGTGATGATAAGACACTTAAAGGAAATAGTCAGTTCATAGCTGTATGGTATTTCTTATAATAAAACCTTTTCCAGCATTTACTTTGTGCTAAGAACATGGTAAATTTGATAAGCCTTTATAAGACTTTCTTAACTCTAAAACATAAGACTTTCTTAACTTTAAAAAGGAAACATAACATTACAGTACAGTACAGGAAGTATCACATTACATCATTGCTCACAGTTATCAGAGTACAAAGTCAACGTCCGTTCCAGTCCGTTGCTTTCTTTTGGAAGTCATCCTGTAAGCCCCTCCTTATCAAGCATCTGGCATGGACTAAAAACAGCTGAAGAGCTGAGTCATGACAGACAGGCTACTAAGATCCTTGTAACAAGCTGTTTGAATAGTTTTCAAAATGTTATTTATTTCTTCCATTTTCACAGTTTCCGGTAACAGTATATTTGTTTGGGACTATCGCTGTATTGACTGTGATGTGTCAACTGTAAGTTTTCTGTTTCAGTTATAAATGTACACAGTTGAAGTTGAATGGAATTTGCAACGGTCCCCGGTGAATCAGCCACCTGAATGTGGGTCATTTCATTTAAAGAGATGTGTTATAAATCATTAACAAGTTCTACTTACTCCCAGACAGAAAGTACAGCCTGACAGGAGATTTGTTTATTGGACATCTTGGTACCTTCATGCCCCTTTGGGGTTATTGGAAAGGGTCTGGAGCAGAGCAGTTCTCCAGGAAGACCCCGAGTCAAACCGGCTACTCCTCTCTCCATCAGTTTGCCTAAGGAAGAGGGAGGTCAGAGACGGGGCGACCACTGGCTCCACCGCTTTTCTGTCGGTGTGCAGAGTGCCCTGGAGTCACAGCCAGGTTATGGCGGCCCAGCAGCAGGGTTTTCAAGGCCAGAGACTAGCGGGG
Organism: Euleptes europaea; assembly: GCF_029931775.1. Lineage (NCBI taxonomy): Eukaryota > Metazoa > Chordata > Lepidosauria > Squamata > Sphaerodactylidae > Euleptes > Euleptes europaea. The sequence goes on from NC_079316.1 coordinate 5,663,473, forward strand.
GGGGGGGGGGGTCTGCCATCGCCTGCGTCTGCACAGGGACCCTGCTGATAGGGTTGCCAGGTCCCCCTTCCCTAGCAGCGCTAAGGAGGGCGGGGTTTGGGGAGGGGAGGGACTTCGATGCCATAGAGTCCAATGGCCAAAGCGGCCCTTTTTCTCCAGGGGAACTGATCTCTATCGGCTGGAGTTCAGTTGCATTAGCAGGAGATCTCCTGCTATTACCTGGCAGTTGGCAACCCTACCTGCTGGGCTTCTGAGGTCTGGCCCTACTGGGCCATCCAGTCCAGGGCTCCGTTTCCTATAGGGGGGCGTTTTTCTTCTGTTTTGAGTAGCAGAGGGGGGGGGCTACATTTGGAAAAGATTTAAGATTAAAACCGCCCCCCCCCCGAACACTCCTGAGAGCTGCATTTCTCCTTGCAAGATGGGAAAGCTTATCACACTCGCTCCCCTGCAATGACTTACTTGTGAGTAGACCGTCCCACGATACGGCTGCAAGGCTGCTGCCCGCTGATGCCTCTCTCAAGCCCTTCCGGGTCTCCTTTGCAATTCCCTGGCAAAACCTCCCCTTTTCCCGCCCCCGGAAAAGAAGACTTTCCTCTTTGCCCCCCCCCTCCATTGCTCGGCCGCTCTAGCAAACAGCTCGGCCGGCTTAACCCCTTCGGTGCTGCAGAGGAGCGAAAAAAGGGCTCCCTGCTCTTTCCATGAAGGATGGGCGGCCGGAGCCGGGTGGTGGGAGCGGATTCCGGCCAGGCTGCAGCTCAGCGACGCCCCGTGCAGCTCAGTGGGATTGCTCGAGAGTAGCTCCACACGGGGTTGCGCTTCTGGGGAATCCCAGGCAGAGCTGAGTTGGGAAAAAAGAATATTAAAGCAAAGTCAAGCAGGATCACGCCAAGAGATCCGAAACAGATCTCATCGGGACCTTATTCAATATGCTTGCTCCCAGCAAAGTGGCTTTAGGATTGCACTGGAAATGGGCGTTCCTGCAACATGTTCATTGTTTCTCACATCAAAATGCCAGCTCGGTCGCTCCCTGGAGACTGATGTGAGTCTGCCCCATCGGATGGGGTCTCCATCCCTGGCTGGGGAAATCCCTGGAGGTTGTGAAGAACGTGAGAAGAGCCCCGATGCATCAGACCAGTGCAGGGTTGCCAACCTCCAGGGGGTAACAACTGACCTCCAGGCAACAGAGACCAGTTCACCTGGAGAAAGTGGCCGCTTTGAAGGGTGGGCTCTGTGGCATCATGCCCATTGAACACCCTCCCCTCCCCAAACCCCGCCCTCCTCCTCAAGCTCCACCCCCAAATCTCCAGGTGTTTCCCAACCCAGCCCTGGCAACCCTAGACCAGTGAGGGTCCATCTAGTCCAGCATCCTGTCTTACACAGCTGCCAACCGCTTCCACTGTAGGATTTAACAACAGGGCAGAGAGGCCGAGGCTTTCCCCTGACGTTGCCTCCTGGCACAGGGATTTAGAGCCTGACTGCATCTGAATGTGGAGGCTCCCTTTCATCACCACTGATAGACTTCTCTTCCATTAATCTATCTGATTAGTTAGTTGTAGCTGGTGGAATTTCCCATAGAACAGGGAGGGGGAAATCCACCAAGCGAGTGAAGCCAGTCTCTTTCACTGGAGTAGTCGACTGTTAGAGAAGGTGTCTCGCTGTGAACAGCAGCGTAGCGATGAAAGGAGCAGGATTTAGAGGAGCTCCCATTTCACCAGGCACTAGTGAACATTATTTGGGAAGCACTAATTTGTAGACATTCTCCGAGGCAGAGATTCCCCAACATTTTTGAGTCTGCGGGAGCCGTGGGAATTCTGACACATGGCAGTGGGCACGGTCCCAAAATAATGAGGTGGGGCCGACCATAAAATAATCAGGGAGCCGGATCATATATAAAACTAATAGTAACTCTTCAACATTTCAGGCGCAAACTCTGTTTGCCTTGCAATCTGCACAGCCAATCAGAAGCCCCGCTGGGAAAAGCCCCCTCGAGCCCTAAAGGTCCTTGGTGGTGCCAGGAAAGGTGTCATCGGGGGCTGTGGTGCTCACGGACACTGCGTTGGCAACCCCTGCCCTAGGGTCACAGGAAGCTGTGGGATTCTTCCGAGGGATTCTTGTTCAAAGTGTTGAGTCCCTCTCTGGATTAAAAATTGTGTTCTTTTCCTCTTCTGGTTCGTCTTTTCTGTTTATGGACCACGGGCTATCACGTGGTGTGAGAAACACGATGAGAAGTGGTGGGATAAGCTGGGAGCCACATGTCTGATGTCCGTTAGCGGAGGACACGGGAGGCAGAAGAGCCATAAATGCCAATTTTATTCAGTTCCTACCCTACCCTCACAAATCAGAAGCAAACAAATCAGATATTTTAGCTCATTGTCTTTTATGGCTGCATTATTTTAACTTTTCTTGAGACGCTGCGTTTCCCACCAAGCCCTCCCCCTCCCCCAGAACTCCTCATTGATTTCTGAAACTTGATCTCCATTTTTTTAGCCTCCCGAGAGTTCATTTCAATTCAGAATATCCAGTTGTCAGGATTATTTACTGCCTCATCTACTGCAGGAAGACTCTGGAAATCTGTGTTACCTTTGAGTGATTATTTCAACTCTCAGGATAGTTACAGATAAGCCAGTCAAATCAACCCACTCTGGGTGGTGAGATGATGATGATTTTAGGTTGCTTCCACGTCATAAATCAAAACTGACTGATTGGACTTTGGACTCAGAGTTTGCTCGATAAAGGCATAAGTGCCGATGCAGAGAGTGTGAGCCACCCAGTCGGACTGGGGTCTCTCTCTCCTTTGCAAGAGAGCGAGAGCAACTGTGCTTAATTTTACAAAGGAAAGCTAGCGTAGCATTGTGATGGACTGTTTTGTTTGATGCTCTGTTTCATGTGACCTTTACAACAACCCTATAAGGTAGGCCTTTATTATCCCTGATTGCAGTCTGGGAGCTCAGCCTAATGGCACAGTGGTTTATCTAGGACAACCGGGGCCTCTTCAGCATCTGGACATTTATCTCTTGATGACTGCAAGGGACAACTTGCATTTCTGAACGGGCCTTCACAGATACATTGTGTGTGTTAAGCGCTGTCACTTCCGACTCATGGCGACCCTATGAATGTACGTCCTCCAAAACATCCTATCCTTAACAGCCTTGTTCCGACCTTGCAAACTGAGGACTGTGGCTTCCTTGATAGAGTCGATCCATCTCTTGTTGGGTCTTCCTCTTTTCCTTTACAATGTGGTGTTGGAGGAGAGTGTTATGGATACCACGGACTGCCCAAAAAAAAAAAAAAAAAAATCAGTGGGTTATGGCCTGAACTGCCCTTAGAAGCTAAAGTGACTAAACTGAGGCTGTCGTGCTTTGGCCACATTATGGGAAGACAAGAGTCACTGGAAAAGACAGCCATGCTAGGAAAGGTTGGAGGCAGCAGGAAAATACATAAGGAAGTGTCAGAGTGAAGTGGGAACTTTTTTCCAACAAAGGTGGAGTTGTAGTAAAGCAAATTTTTTTTGGAAGGATATTCATCATCATCATCATTCCTTTATTAGCATACAAACACAATTCAAAAGGTTACAAAAGGAATGGAAATGTTAAAAGGTGCCCTTTATAATACAGTTACAAAGAGAAATACAGTTTGTTGATACTGCCATCTAATTAGCTGTTTGGCGGGCTTTTAAAACAAACTTTAAAAACTGTGCCACTGTCTCCAATGTTTGGGGCGAACGATTGTTCGATAAACAGAGAATGTTAAAAGAATCTGAGACATTCAGGCTATTTACCAACAGGGGGCTTAGAAGTTAAATACGAGATTCTGTGTAGAAACCGCAATAAAATAAGATGTGAGCAGCTGTTTCTGTACAATTATTGTCACAAGGGCAGAGCCTGTCAGATGAATTTTCCGAAAGGGTACCCCTAAATTTAATGGGGAGCAGGTTTTATTTGCAGCACTATTTAGATCTTATATTAAGTCCTATATCTAATAGCCTGTGTTTTATTCTTTGGAAAGCTTCTTCCTCAGTAAGCAGAAGCAAGGAGTCGAAATTAAGGCCGATAGATTTAATTTTGCTCTCAGTGTGTTGAAACCACTTGAAAGCATGTGACTCCAAGACTTCCTGTGAAGATGCTGACCCAGCGCCATGTCTTCTGAGTTCGCTCGGAAGAACCGAGAGGTGTTTTAAATCGGGGCTCCCTTCATAAGCCCCGTCTCCGATCCTAAACAGGGGATTGGAATGCAGGTAACTTCCTGCTGCCGAGAAGTGCAGTTTTGACTCCCAACCTCCCCCCTCCTGCAGAGGGGGAGAGATGGTTTGAGTCCCGCCAGCTGAGGAGGATTTCATCGCCATAAAACGCCTCGAGGAACAGAAGCTGTGGTCCCCTTCACATCACACCAATAAAGTTTACAAGCAAATGAAAGAGAAACCCCGTCTTTCAAGCTCCATGTAAGTTACTAGAATTCCTTTTGCTTACTACCAAGGATTTGAACAACTGGAACTGTTTAAAATCCAACTAAGACTTTACACCCCACCACCCAGACTTTTAAATGAACATCCTGCTAAAAAGTCTGTTTAAAACAATATAAATTGAATTAGCAGGCAAACAAAAACAACCTGGAAGATTTGAGTGGCATCGATAGCTTCCAATCGACAGCTGCAGTGTGAAGGGGAGGAGGAATATTCTTAGCTTTCGTTTTCCCCGTCTGGAAGAGTCCTCCAGGAAGAGACTTCTCTAGGACTTGGAAATCAAAGAGGAGGGCCGTGCCGGTGTGCCTCGCTCTGTGCAACATCAAAATACATCCTACTCCTTGTATCAGAGTGAGAGTCACGGAAGGCTTATATCCTTGCATCTTCCAGTTCTGCCTAGAAACAGCACTAAAGCTAACAGATTCTTTCTATAACTTTACTGAATCGGTCTGCCTGCTTACATTTATCTCTGGTTGGGGAAAAGGAGAAAGCCACAGACAATCATGGAAATAAACTATCAGAAGATACAGGAAATGCTGGCTGAGCAAAATGAATTGATAAATGGACTAGTTAAGAAAAAGTTTGAACAGGTCTCCAAGCAACAAGAGCAATCAGTTGCACAAATGACTTTAATCATTACTCAACAGTTTGCTGATGTTATAAATGAGATTAAAGAAATAAAAATCCAAGTTTCACAGATGAAAGAGAGTATGAATAAGATGCAACTTTCAATTAACAACAACACGGATGATGTCAACAGGCTTAAGAAAGACATGAATTCCCAGGCACAACTAATTGATTCTATACAACTTCAGGAACAGCAAATAAAAGATCAACTTGCTATTTTGGATTTACAGCAAAGAGAATATAATCTACGCATACGCAATTATCCGGAACGACTGGGGGCTACCAGAGATGACATCATTAAATCACTGGCTGAAATATTCCATCTAAATGCACAAGAATTGAATGCAGCAATAAATAAGATATATAGAATTCCTTTATCAACACGGGTACAAGCAAAAGCCAGAGAAATTTTGATCTCTTTCTTTGACATCAGGATGAAAAATATTATCATAAAATTTCAACTGGAGAATCAACTGAGATTTGATAATATACCACTGATAATTCTCAAAGATATTCCACGTCACCTGATGGAAAAGAGAGCTGTATACAAAGATTTTACTGAATTACTCAGAAACAAAGGAATAAAATATACCTGGTTGCTACCACAAGGTCTTACCTTTACCTATAAACAAACTAAACATGCTATCAATTCATTGGCAGACGTGGAAATTTTTTTGACAAGAAACAGTGAGCTATCAACTTATGTTCTTGGAAAACAGGAGGAAGATTTTATAGCTCACGAAACACAGGGCATTGACTGTTCCAGAAAGGAGACTACTTCGAGCAAAAAAGTGATGGGCGATAGAAACTCCCGACAGAAGAAAAAGAATAAGAAGAAGGGCTGAGAAAGCAGGAAGAACACGAATTTGATTTCCAACATGGGAAAGGTGGGGGGTAGAGGGAAAATACTATAATCATTATCTTTGTACAAGATTGTATATCTTTTTTTTTTAATCCTCTTTTTTCGCTTTTCTTTTTGGATTAACATGTATTTTGAGATGAATATATGAGGGAAGTGAGATTTCTCTTATTTTTCTTTTCTTCTTTCTTCTCCTTTTCTTTCTTTTTTTCTTCTCTTTTTCTCTCCTTGGTATAAATAATATTGAATATATTGGATAAGGGGAAAGTACAATATGAAATAGGGTGACTTATAAATGAATTAGAATGCATGGATGCAAAGGAGATTTTAGATATTTTAGAGAGGGAGGAAGACGGTGGGGAAGTCAATTATTTTTTGATTGTATTTTGAAGACATACATCTAATAATTCCATGAATTTGTAATGGTTATTTTTATTGATATAGAGGGTGTATGTCTAAATGTAATGTTGTTTATTATTGAAAAAATAATAAAAATATATTTAAAAAAAAGAAAGCATGTGACTCCATAAGCATATTGTAAATAAGGGAAGAGGGGTCTGCCTTAAAGTGGAGGTGAAACCGGAATTTCACAGTCAAGAGCCACGCTCTAGTTTCAAGTAGAAATTTGGCCAGTTTTCAAGCACAGTGCGGCATATGGGACACAGCAGGGCATACCCATTATTTTTTGGAGGAATTTGGCTTGGGTGCGTTCCAATTAATGTTCTGGTGCACTAATCCAGACGGGCATACCATGCAATAATTGTGTGTTGACTTTAGCGTTATACACCTTAAGGGCAGCAGGGATATATTGATTCCCTCTATTGAAAAAAACCCAGAAAACAAGTAATTGCTAGTGAGCTGAGTTCTGCTGATTTAGCTGCAAATTGATAATGGGTTTCCCAAGATGCATTATAATGAAAATAAATACCTAAATATTTAAAATATTTAACCTGCTCAAGTGAGTGGCCACAAATTGCCCATTTCAGTGGTTTCCAGGACTTTTAGAATACCAGGACCTTCGATTTTTCGTAGTTCCACACAAGACCATTAACAATACAGTACTAATGGCATTGGTTTAGTAGTCTCTTTAAACCAACCCTTGACCATGACAATAACACAGCATCGTCAGCATAAAGTAACAAAGGAGTGTGTACGGAGGTGAGTTTAGGGCAATGGCCATCAACCTCTCTTAACACAGCAGCCAGATCGTTTAGGAAGAGGTTGAAAAGAATTGGGGCCAGAATGCAGCGCTGCTTAACTCCTTTATTGATATTAATTTTAGGGGATAGCTTGCCTAGCGGGGTGCACTTGACTGGGCAATTTGTATTGGTATACAACCTTCTGATTAGGAATACTAATCTCTTATTGATGTCCATGCACATTAACTTGTCCCATAGTAGGTTTCTTGGGATGGAATCAAATTCTCCCTCCAGGTCCAGAAAAGCTGAAAATAACTTGGTGTTGTTTTTCTTGGAGTAATTATTAACTAGGTGTGCAAGTACAATGCAAAATGGATTTCCCCTGACGTTGCCTCCTGGCACTGGGATTTAGAGATTGACTGCATCTGAACATGGAGCTTCCCTTTCATCACCACTGATAGACTTATCTTCCATTAATCTATCTGATACCCTTTTAAAACTGTCTGTTTGTGGCCATCAATACATCCTCTGGCAGCAAATCCCACATTTTAACCACCCGCTACGAAAGAAGTATTCCCTTTTGTCCAGCCTGAATCTATTGCCCGTCAGCTTCGTTCATTGCCCTTGAGTTCTGGTATGGTGGGAGAAGGAGAAAAAGTTCCCCTAGTCAACTTTCTCCACTTCGTGCATCATTTTATAAACCTCTCTCATGGACCCCTGAAGTCGTCTCTTTTCTCAACTGAAAAGTCCCAGACTCTTCAGCCTTTCCGCACAGGGAAGGCGCTCCAACCCTGTTGGGTGTAAAAGCCAGACCCCGCTCTATGGCACAGACCCACCAAGAACGGGGACGGCTCGGGTTCTTTCATTAGAAGCAAGAGGTAACTTTATTGTGCTAGCAGGAAGAGCTCTGTCTCAAGACAACAAAATGCAACTCTTCAAAAACAGTATACAATATATGGGAGTATTTATACATTTGTGAGCTCTTTGTCTAGCCCATCCTCTTATCTTTGGTTGCTTTCTACACATGCCCATGATCTCACATAATCAATTCTGGGTTTTAGCTTAATTGACACTGGACTTGGTCTTTGGCCTTTTCACTCTCTTATCTCCATTTCTGTGCCAGGCCCTATACCAGGGGTGGGGAACCTCCGGCCTGCGAGCCGGAAACAGCCCGCAAGCTCATTTTATTTGGCCCCCAGCCCACCTGCTTAACTCTTTTATTGATATTGTTAGGGGATAGCTTAGGAGCCCCGTGGCGCAGAGTGGTAAAGCTGCAGTACTGCAGTCGAAGCTCTGCTCACGACCTGAGTTCGATCCTGACGGAAGTCAGTTTCAGGTAGCCGGCTCAAGGTTGACTCAGCCTTCCATCCTTCCGAGGTAGGTAAAATGAGTACCCAGCTTGCTGGGGGTAAAGGGAAGATGACTGGGGAAGGCACTGGCAAACCACCCCATAAACAAAGTCTGCCTAGAAAACGTCGGGATGTGACGTCACCCCATGGGTCAGGAATGACCCGGTGCTTGCACAGGGGACCATTACCTTTTATAGGGGATAGCTTGCCTAGCGGGGTGAACTTGACTTGGCAACTTCTATTGGTATACAACCTTCTGGTTAGGAATACTAATCTCTTATCAATGTTCATGCCCATGAACTTGTCCCATAGTAAGTTTCTTGGTATGGAATCAAATGCTCCCTTTGTCACGGGCTACTAGGATGAAGGAGAAGGATATGACCATTAGAACCCCATAAGTTATCATATAGAGAAAGAAAAGCAAAATATGACAATTTCTCTCAGTGAACAGAAATGCTTTCTGTAAATGAAATACACATAGGTTTCTCTTATCAGTACTGTCTGGGAGCTCCACCAGCAGAAGAGATAACAAGCGCAGCTGACTAAGTTGTAATGTTAAAGTAAAGGGGAAACCCCACAGAGGAGTGACGGCAACTCTTCTTCTAACCACAGAAGAAAGTGGTGGCAACTCTTCATCTTGATATAGAAAGGTCAAGGTAACAGAGTAAAGACTCCACCACTACCATTGTGTAATAGGAATACACTGGCAAGTCTTCTTGTTATAGAAAGGTCGATGACTGGTTGCACATTGTGTAATAGGATAGAACGCAATGGCAACTCTTCTTCTTGATAAGGAATCAGAGAAGAGACTCCACCATTATTGTGCAACAGGATAGATGTACTGCTCAAATGTATATAAGGCAGAACAGGACAGCTAGACGTGGAAGCAAGTGGATTAGGAGTTCCTCCAGGACATAACCACCAGCAGTCTTGCTTTATAAGAAACAGTGTCTTTTATTTACAGTGCACAGATAAAACATACCATCACATACACTTCTCCACTACTACTTCCAGGCTGTAATTGGTGTTACAGAAGCACAGTTACACAGCCTTATATACACTCACTGCAGCTGATCTGAAGTAGGCCACCTGTGGACCTGCCCAAAGCATTGCATCAGCAAACTGCCCAGATCCGGATTCCTGCAGTTCCCTTTGGTACCAGCACGGCTATTGCTTCTGCTTACATCCTCTTTGACCTCCCAGATCTCTCAGATCTGACAGCTATCATACAGCTGTACTGTCAGATTATTACAATCAACTTGATACACAATTCAGAGTGTCATGGAATGGCCAACCTGACATTTCTCCGTCTCTTGAGTGAGACGTAAAAGAGTTGGGACTTTGTTTCTTGCGTGGAACAAAGATGAGGTGTCTTCAAGAGTTTAGACTGGAATGGTCTGGATCATTGAACATACCCTACAATACTGCAGCCTTCTTGAGGGGCTGGAAATACCTTACTTAAGCAAATGCTAATAGGCAGCTTTGAGCCTTAAGGTTGGAGACTCTTAGAGTTCCTATCACTGTACTTTGATGTGGGAATCTAAGTGTTATGATTGTCCATATTTGGAACACTGAGAACCCATTGATTCTAACAGGGATCAATGTATTCTCACACAGATCTATCTAAACATATTTGGCAACCCAAAGCTGGCAGAAGAAACACAGGTTTAGAAGCAAAGCCTCTGGGTCTGAGTCAGAGGCTTCTCTGAATAATAGATACTTCAGAACCTTCCCAGAGCAAGGTTCCTGCCTAAAAGGAGAATCTCTGTATTCTGTGATAAGGCATAGGGCATACACAGTGTGCAGTGCTTACACAGGTATTATTAGGCTCACATATGGAGACTCATATTGAACTATATGCTCACACACAAATCTCTCTGATATTGGCCAGCAGAGAGACATCATTACAGCTTTAAAGCTAACACATAATTAATTGGTTTTTACATGAAACTATACATTGCTGACTGATTCTGATATAGCAATGAAGCACATAGTTATGCCTGAAAGAACTCTGAAAGATATATTGAAGATTTGGCATGGACTTAAACTATGCTTTGAAATAATGACAGCTTACACATAAGCTTATGGAACACTAACCTTTGCATACAGCAAAGACATTGCAATACTGAATAACATACAGTGATCCCCTGCTAAATTTGCCCGTTTGCCCTCTGACGAAGAAATGACCAGTCCTTAATTTTAATGGTAGGTTTGTTGTAGCTGTGAGAGACAGAATAACAACAGGAAAACTCCCAGAAACCCAGAAGACAAAAGTCAGAGATTGATGTGCATTATAATGAGGGAAATAAGTATTTGATCCCCTATCAACCAGCCAGATCCTAACCCTAACCCTAACCCTCAACCTCCTTGTAGCTGTGAGAGACAGAATAACCCCCAGAAACCCAGAAGACAAAAGTCAGAGATTGATGTGCATTATAATGAGTGAAATAAGTATTTGATCCCCCATCAGCCAGCCAGATCCTAACCCTAACCCTCAACCTCCCTCGGTCTGGGGCTCCATGCAAGATCTCATCTCGTGGAGTTGCAATGATCATGAGAACGGTGATGAAGCAGCCCAAAACTACACGGGGGGAACTTGTCAATGATCTCAGGGCAGCTGGGACCATAGTCACCATGAAAACAGTTGGTAACACACTACACCATGAAGGACTGAGATCTTGCAGAGCCCGCAAGGTCCCCTTGCTCAAGACAGCACATGTACAGGCCCGTCTGCAGTTTGCCAATGCACATCTGAATCACCCAGTTCTCCTCTGGCTGCGACGGTTCCCTGGACTTCCGAAGTCGCGGATACCAGTGCCTGCCAAGACCTCCACACCCTGGACTGGTTGGTGGAGGATGCTCACTTGGCGGCAGAGGATTTAGTTGTTAACTAGCCTGTTGGCGGGACTAACTTCCAGTGACTCGCAGTTGGATCAGGCAGGGGTCCCGATCCGTCCTGCTACATCTCCAGGCATGGCGACCCCGACCACGCCAGCCCCCCAGCTCTGCCAAGTGGAGGCAAAAGCGGTGGCAACACGGGTGGCTGCGCTCTTTCCGGGCAAGACCTTGACCACGATTTCAGTGGCTGAAATCACAAAGCATCTGACCCCCGATTTCGGTGCTAATGCAGCGGCCTTGGCGGTACAGATCCAGCCGCTGTTGGATCTGGCCGACCCCTCTGAACTCGTCCTAGTTTTGGAACAGGAGGCTCTTCCACTAGTGACTACAGCCCTCGCCGCCAAGCTTGAGGCCAACCAAGCTTTGGATGAGCGCAAGAGGGCTGAGTATCAGGCGCAGGCAGCGGCGGATGCTGCGGCCAAGGCTCGGGCTGACCAGGGGAGAAGGAACGCTTGGCTGCTGAACGGGCGCACTCCGGCACGCGCCCCCGACAACCCAGGGGCTATGAAATCCCGTTTTCCCCGACTTTCATTTTGTCGCGCAGCGTTCAACGCGCCCGCAGGTTCGCTGGGACTTTGCCTGATGTGCCGGATGATTCCGACGAGGAGGACCTATATGGTGGGGGGTCACTCTGGGCTACTAATTTACGGGTCAGCCAATCCCGCCGCGCTGGCGGTACCGGCGACGATGTGTTTTTGTTGCGGACCCAAAATCTGGATCTTATGGAACAGGTGGCGCACTTACAGGACCAACTGGGTCTAGTACTTCGGGACAACGACCAGTAACAACGGGCCCAAACCGCGCCCGTTGCCCCGGCTCCTGTGACGACGACGACGCAGAAACCACCACAGCAACCGCCGCAGCAGCCAGCTGCACCAGTGATTCCTCCCGGCGGAGGACCCGCCACTCCTGGCGGGGGTCCCATTGCTCCTGGAGGGGGCCCCATCGCTCCTGGCAGAGGGCCCGTGGCTCCCGGCGGAGTGCCTGTTGTGCCTGCTCTACCGTTGCTACCAGGTGCACCGGGGTTACCAGGGGCACCAATTCCTGGGCACCCACCTGCGCCCCCAATGCCATGGAGACAACCCAAGTTGAAGATTACTTATGACGGTTCAGTTGAAACTCCGCCCCGTTTTTTACATCATGTCGATAGTTATATGAGGGAGCAAAGACAATTCTTTCCTACCGAAGATAGTTGCGTCCGTTTCGTTGCCTCCCTGCTAATGGAGAAAGCGGCCAACTGGATGATCCTCCAGTTCGAAACGCGGTCCCGCTCCATACACTCCCTCAACAATTTCATGTTTGCCTTGCGGAGGCGCTTTGAGGATCCCTTCATGGGAGAGAGAGCCAAAGCGGAACTTTTGCAACTCTGGCAAGGCTCCTCTCCAGTTCGTGAATTTGCAGATGAATTCCAACGACTTGCGAGTAAAGTAGTGGACTGGCCTGAAGCAACCCTTATCCACTACTTCCGAGAAGCTTTGCACCCGGACATTTTGAACTGGTCTTATATGCGAGGCGACCCAGATACCCTTGAGGATTGGATTTTACTGGCCGAGGAAGTAGAAAGCAGCCGGCGATTCGTGTCCCTAGTCCAGAATCGGACCAAAGAGAGGGGCGGTCAGAAACCTCCCCCCAAACCTTCAACTCCCAACCCGCGGAGACCAACCCGGCTCCCTCTGGATCGCGAGTCCCGATTCCAGAGGGGAGCCTGTCTCGTTTGTGATGTTATGGGCCACTTTGCAGCGGCTTGTCCTCAATGTCCAGAACTCGCTCGACCCGACGTACCACCTCGAGCTCGGGGACGACCTCAATGCAGAGGCACCGTGGCCACCCGCAGCGCCGGGACGACCCACACCCTCTGCACTTCATGCCGGGGAACCATCTAGTCACCCTGCACCTATCGACCCCGTAGGGTCCCGGATTACAAGTGCCCCATTGGGAGACAGTTCTCCTTCTTCAGACGAAGACCGTCATTGGAATTCCCCAGCTCTGAATCCGGAATCTCCTCTCGACCTGTCAAAAAACGGACATGGTCTGTGGTGAGTGGAGCGTCAGGGAAGTGTTACAGCGTCTCAGAGACAACCAACTCTACGCTAAAGTCTCTAAGTGTGAATTCCACCAGAAACAAGTCACTTTCTTGGGTTACATAGTTTCACACCAGGGGCTCACCATGGACCCTGCTAAGATACAATCTGTGCTTGATTGGGCTCCTCCCTCCACCCGCAAGCAAGTGCAGCAGTTTCTCGGCTTTGCCAATTTTTACCGTGGTTTCATTCCCAACTTCGCTCAAGTGGCACTGCCACTCACCGACCTCCTAAAGACCAAGGGTAAGGAGGTCTCTGCCACATTGCCCACCGCTAAGATCCACTGGACAAATCAGTGTCAAGCTGCCTTTACAACCCTCAAGCAGCTTTTCACTTCTGAACCTGTGCTGAAGCATCCTGATCCTGACCATATGTTCATAGTGCAAGTGGATGCGTCCAATGTAGCTATGGGGGGGGCTCTTTTGCAAAGGGGGCCAGACGGTCTTCTTCACCCCTGTGCTTATTTTTCAAGAAAATTTGTGCACTCCCAACTGAACTGGCCCATTTGGGAGAAGGAAGCTGCTGCCGTCCACCATGCTCTCACTACGTGGAGGCAATTTCTGGAGGGTTCCAGGGTCCCCTTAGGTCTGGACCGTTCACAGAAATCTAGAGGCCCTCACAGGGGCCCACAAACTGTCCGCGAAACAACAGCGTTGGGCTGACTTCTTCGCTCAGTTCCGTTTTGTGCTCAAACATGTGCCTGGAAAACAAAACGTGCTGGCCGATGCTCTTTCCAGGCTTCCCCAGTATCCAGTGAAAATCAACCATCCAACGGTCTCCTTATTCACCCCAGCGCAAAGGGATGCTCTACCGGTTTTGGCTGTACAAACTCGGTCCCAAACTCTGCTCCAGTCCCAGTCCCAAGAAGCGGACAACAGATCTTCTGACAGCAGGGAATCAACTCCCTCGCCAAACCCACCTACGCCGCCTGCACCTAGTGCCCCAAATCAACCAGTCCTCCCCTCCGTTCCACCACCGCTGCCAGCGGGCCCTGCTTCACCCCCCTCCATGGTAGGGGTGACCCTGCCCGACTCCTTCCTGGACTCCCTTCGTGCCCAATGCCTGGCAGAACGCACTGCTCAGGCACTGCCCCCGTGCCTACTGGAAAGGGGTGGTTGTTGGTACAAAGACTCGAAATTGTATGTGCCCAAAGTACTTCGGAAGGAAGTCCTGCAATTAGCCCATGGAGCCAAAACTGCGGGACACTTTGGCTTTTTGAAAACTCTCTACTTGTTGCGCAGGCAATTCTGGTGGGCGGGCATGCGTACTGATGTGGACTCCTTCATCCGCAGTTGTCCAGTCTGCGCCACTGTCAAACGATTCCAAGGGAAACCCCCTGGACTATTGCAACCGTTAGAAGTCCCTTCTAGACCCTGGGAAGTAATTGCCATGGATTTTATGACTGATCTCCCCCTCAGTGAGGGAAAAACGGTTTTGTGGGTTATTACCGATTTGTTTTCTAAACAGGTGCACCTCATCCCGTGTGCTGGTATTCCCTCGGCCCCAAAGTTGGCCCGCCTCTTTGTGTCACATGTCTTCCGTCTACATTCGTTTCCGCGCAAGATTGTGAGCGACTGCGGAAGTAGTTATGTTGCCAAATTTTGGAAGGCTTTCCTCAACCTGGTCAGGGTGGAACAAGGTCTCTCTAGTGCTTTCCACCCCCAAACTGACGGACAAACTGAACGGGTAAATGCAGTTTTGGAATGTTATCTCCGTTGTTATGTAAACTACCACCAAGATGATTGGGTGGGACTGTTGCCTTTTGCTGAGTATGCTTATAACAATGCTGTACACCAGTCCACAGGTTTCAGCCCGTTTCAAACTGTATATGGCCAGGACTTCAGTCCTATTGGCCATGTCGACATATCAAGGGAGGAGGGTGGTAAAGATGTAGCAGCTTGGGTGGACGCGATTCATACTGCCTGGCCCTGGCTAGAGAAAAATCTGGAGCGAGCTAAACGTAAATACAAGGCTCAAGCCGACAAGCACCGATCTCCTAGCCAGGACTTTAAAGTGGGAGATTTGGTCTACCTGTCCACCAAAAACCTCCAGTCCACCCGCCCATGTAATAAACTCAGTGCCAAATACGTGGGTCCCTATCCCATTGCTTGAATCATTAACCCAGTAACCATGGAACTCTCCCTGCCAAAAACTCTGAGGCGCATCCATCCCGTTTTCCATGTGAGCCTCCTGAAACCTCATGTTGCCTCCCCGCAATGGCATCCTGAACCTCTTCCAGATCAACCAGTGATGGTGGGAGGGGAGGAGCATTTTGAAGTTGCTAAAATCTTGGACTCTTGTGTTCGTCACGGTTCTCTCCAGTACCTGGTTCGTTGGAAACACTCCCCCCCTGCCTATGACGAGTGGGTTCATTCACGAGATGTTTCCGCCCTGCACCTGGTGCGCGCCTTCCACGCCGCCTATCCCCACAAGCCTTCCCCCTTGCAGGACTGGGGGGCCCTAAGGGGAGCAGAATGTCAGGCCTGCTGTGTTTGAGATAATTTCGCTTTCTCACAGACTGTTTCAAGGACTGTTTCCCTAATGAATCGCATTCCTGTTCCCTTTGAAGCTAGCGGGTGCTCGTGGGAGCCTTGGTATTTCCAAGCTGTTTGGGTTTCTCTCATGAGACTGTGTAGTTCATGCTTTCTAGTGCTCTCATATAATCAAGTGCTTGCCATTTCCCTTTCATTGCTACCTTTCGACTTCTAAGCTCTGTTTGCTTGTGTTACCAATAAACCAACTCATTTGTGACTACTAGTCTCCTGTTGTGGCTATTGGGAATCCTATAGTACAAGTGCTTACATGCACATCAGTCTCTGACTTTTGTCTTTCTGGGGGTTTTCCTGTTGTTATTTTGTCTCACAGCTACAACAAACCTACCATTAAAATTAAGGACTGGTCATTTCTTCGTCAGAGGGCAAACGGGCAAATTTAGCAGGGGATCAAATACTTTTCCCCCTCACTGTATAAAGTTTTACCTAAACAAGAATTAGGATCCTTTCAAATCCCTTTAAGCCCTGAATATAGGCAGGGAAGATTTGCAGATGACATAGCAAGGTATAAGTGTGTCTTTTATACTTAGATGTTATAATGATTAGAATGATTTGAATTTAAGATGCTTTTAACTCATCAAATCTTTCTCCCATTTAATCATCTTTTTGATAGGATTTCTGTAATAGATTTATGATGAATAAGTGCATAGCATTAACCATATATTTCTATAAGATTTCTGTAACAATGTTATATTCTAAATGAAATATCATTACAATATTAAGAAAAGATACTCTTTTAAAGAGGTATAGAGATTGGTAAAGATGACTTGACTTGCAACAAAAACATGTTTAAGACTATAATGTCTAACCTTATAATGTTTTAAGATTTTGTAACCATAATATAAGTATATTATGTGATGTAAATAAACATGTTTTTATTATACATAAAACTGTCCCATATATTTTATAAATATATTGACACACTTCAATAGAAAGCTTACATTAGGTAAGAAGCATTGATCCCTGTCTAATAGGTGTCTCGCTAAATAAGATAACATATCTTTTCTCAGGAAAGGTCCATTCTAAGAGTGTAGGCACTGAACGGCACGGCCCGCTTCACCTTCAGGTCCAGAAAAGCTGAATATGACTTGGTGTTGTTTTTCCTGGAGTACTTATTAACTAGGTGTGCAAGTACAATGCAAAGTGGATTTCCCCTGGCAGAAACCCACTTGTTCAGGGCGTAGAATCTCATGTTCTGCCATCCAAGCTAAAAGTTTATTTAATAGATGTTTGGCATAGAGTTTCCCTAATCGAGAGGAGACTAATAGGTCTAAAACTAGATGGGATGGGATGGGCTCCCTTTTTATGTATGGGCACCAAAATCGCTTTAGTCCATGCCTCTGGCATAGTGCCAGTCCTATCCACCCAAGTAAACAACTGAGCCAATACAAGGGCCCACCAATTGGGGTCTGCTTTAAATACTTCTGGGCCCAATGTATCCGGGCCAGGGACTTTCCTTGATTTTATATGTTGAATTAACTCAATCACTTCTTCCAAAGAGACAGGCGGCCACTCCGGTGTCTCAGCTGGGAGGGAGGGTAGCAGCTCATTCCCGCCCCATCTACCCTCATGGAATACTTCTGCAAAGTACTGATACCAGTTACTAGTTGATATGTGTGACATATTTGGGCCACGGGAATTAAGTGCACCAGAGACTAAGGACCAAAATGCCCTCGAGTTGTTAGAGTTTATGGCCTGTAAGAGATTTTCCCAGCAGTTCTGGAAGACTGTACATAAAACAATTTAAGACATTCTGCAAGTGCATTTTGAACTAAATCCCAAATTCATGTTATTGGGGATTATCCCTTCGCAAGTGAGCTTGATTCAGAGGGAATTTTTTTCAATATGCCACCACGGCGGCGAGAATCTTGTATGCCTCATTGTCATGAGTCAGCCTGCAGAGACCTCCTCTGACGACGAGGGACAGGCAGAAGTCCCACAGGAACAACCACAGGGCCTACAGCCTGCCGGAGTGGAGGATCAGCCAAGGTCAGGAGATGACTCACCATGTCTGCAGCCAGCCAGCTCAAGGACTCCAGTTGGACCTGACACCTTGCAACACGCAGTGTCTCCAGAGGCCTCGCCAGGGCCACTGGAGCAGAGAAGAAAACAGGTCCGTCTGGCAATGCAGCAGAGACGGCAAAGTGCTAGGCTGAAGGCTTTACAGAGGAACCTCCCCAGTAGCAGTGATGAGGAAGAGCAGGGCTGAAGCACCACCTGTGAACTCAGCCTCATCAGCATCAGCTGGCTGCTACAGCAGCAGGGGAAGGGATTTAAGCCATCAGTTAGGCTTGGCTGTTGTGCAAGCAACTTGTCACCAACCTCCTTGAGTACCTGCCTTGTTTACCTGCCTTGTTTCCCTGCTATCTATTGGATTCCTGGTATCCTGACTTCTTGGACTGGCTCAGACTAACGCTTTGGACTTCCCTTGCCTGTATTGATATCTCGGACTCTGCCTTCACTGTGAATGACCTTGGACTGTTCTTCAGACTACGCGTACAGCTCTCGCTCCTCGCCTGTACCACGACAGATTGCTTGCACCCACAAAAAACAAAACAAACTCACCCTCCCTCGCTGGCAGGATGGAAGGGGCCGACGTCTCAGAGATGGTGGTGATTCAGCTCCAGCTGTTAAAGGCACAGATAACGCAGCTCACTCAAGCCTTGGCTGTGCTTCAACAACAATCGTCTGCAGCAGCCGTTGCCAACTGGCCCATCAGCCTGCCAGATAAGTTTGCGGGGGAGGTGGAGGATTTTCCTACTTTCTTTGCCCAGTGCAAATTATACCTTGATCTCCGAGCCCAGGATTTTCGTACTGATAAGATGAAGGTTGGATTTGTGTTAAGCCTCTTAAAGGGACAGGCTGCCAAATGGGCCACCCCTCTGCTGCTTGGCCAGTCCCCATTGCTGGATAATTTTACTGCTTTTGAGGCTCACTTGCGTGGGTTTTTTGCCAACTCCTTGAAGGCTGAAAAGGCTAACCAGTGCCTCAGGCACCTCAAGCAAGGGAATGGGACAGTGGCAGCATATACAACAGAATTCCAGCTGCTGGCTCAAGACCTGGAATGGAACGAAGCAGCCCTAATGGACCAGTACCAGGAAGGGCTGTCAGAAGAACTGCAGGATGAACTAGCCCGAGTAGAGCGCCCTGCAACTCTTCAAGCTTTAATTTTGCTCTGTTTGTGGATTGATGGGCGGCTGGAGGCCCGAAGGCTAGCGCGCAAAAGGGCCCACCCTGGTCTGGTGGTTGGCCAACCACCCCTGCAGTCCATGACTACTGCAGGCTCAGAAACATCAGTGGAGGAACCTAGACAGCAAGGAGCTGGTAGGCCATGCCTGCCAGAGACAGAAAAGGACAGGCGTCGAGCCCTGCATCTATGTTTATATTGTGGAGGTTCTGGGCACTATGTCAGTTGCTGCCCAGAAAAGAAGGACCGTGCTGGAGCAGATGTAAAACGCCAAGCCCCTGGTCAACACAAGTCAGATGCTTTGGGACATGCTGAAGGACTAGAGGGTCCCCCCAGCACCAGTCCTGGACCTTTCCTGGTCCCTGTGAAATTGCAGTTGCCCGATGGGCGCTGGGTGTTGGCCTATGGAATGATAGATTCGGGGGCCTCCCGGTGTTTCATGGATGCCCGGTTCGCTGCCCAGCATCGAGTCCCACTACAGCCAAAGACTACTCCTGCTCTAGTGGAGGCCATTGACGGACGGCTACTACGGTCTGGACCAGTTACTCAGGAGACTGAACCGCTGATCCTGGAGCTGCAGCGACACCATGAACAAGTGCAATTTGATGTGGTCTGTATGCCTCGGTTTCCCATTGTGGTAGGGCTCTCCTGGTTGGCCCTCCACAACCCTGCCATCAACTGGGCATGTCAGGAACTGCAGTTCAGGACCCCTTGCCCACACGAAGGCTGCCCTACAGTCCTGGGGGCAGCTGCCTCTTCAGCCCTGGCCGGCCTCCCCGAGAAGTATGCTGATTACAGGGATGTATTTGAGGAGAAGGGGGCAGATCAGCTGCCCCCCCACCGGCCATATGACTGTGCCATCAACTTGGTACCTGGGGCCCCTCTGCCTACGGGTCGACTATACTGCCTCTCCGAGCCGGAACTGGAGGCACTTCGGGACTTCCTGACCAAGAACTTGCACAGAGGATTTATATGCCACTCTAACTCTCCAACCTCAGCACCTGTCCTCTTTGTGAAAAAGAAGAGTGGAGAGCTCCGATTGTGTAATGACTATAGGGCTCTCAACAAAATTACCATCCGGGACCGGTACCCCTTGCCCCTCATCCCGGAGCTGCTAGAACGCCTACGAGGGGCCAAGGTGTTTACTAAGCTGGACCTTCGTGGTGCTTATAACTTGGTAAGGATCCGCCAAGGGGATGAGTGGAAGACAGCATTTGCCACTCGGTATGGGCAGTATGAATACCTGGTGATGCCATTCGGTCTATGCAATGCTCCGGCCGTGTTCCAGCGCTTCATGAACGATGGATTTCGTGATTTGCTAGACAAGTTTGTCATCATCTACTTGGATGACATCCTGATTTATTCCCAGGATCCAGACAGCCACACCGAACATGTGCGAATAGTTCTGCACCGGCTTCGACAGCATGGCCTCTATGCCAAGCTGGAGAAGTGTGAGTTCAATCTTCCGGCCGTGGAATTCCTGGGACACCACATTTCTCCTCAGGGCATTAGGATGGATCCCCAGAAAATAAGAGGCAGTACTCTCGTGGCAGGCTCCCCAGAACCGAAAGGATGTACAGCGTTTCCTTGGTTTTGCAAACTATTACAGACAATTTATTCCTGAGTTTGCGTCCTTGGCTGTACCCTTGACTAGGCTGCTGCGACCACGGGAGCCCTTCCGCTGGACACCGGAGGCACAGCGGGCTTTTCAGGACCTCAAAAAACAGTTTGCTACCCATCCACTCCTGCGGTATCCAGACCCCAATTTGCCCTTCACCGTGGAAGCTGACGCCTCGAGTAGGGCTATTGGGGCCATACTTCTACAGCCAGGGACGGCCACCGGGGCCCTGCAGCCTTGTGCTTACTACTCCAGGCAGCTCACACCAGCTGAGCAAAATTATACTATCTGGGAGCGGGAGTTGTTGGCCATCAAAGCGGCTTTTGAGGTGTGGAGACACCACCTGGAGGGGTCCGGACAGACCATCGGAACCTGGAGAGCCTACAGACCGCTCGGCGGCTGAACCAGAGACAGATCCGATGGTCCTTGTTTTTCTCCAGATTTAATTTCACTATCACATACATCCCCAGCTCCCAGAACAAGAGAGCAGATGCCTTGTCCAGAAAACCAGAATACTCGGCAGTCCCGATTCAGGAGCGCCCTCTTGCTACAGTCCTACCACCTGAGAGCTTCGCCGCCATCCAGCTCAGTACCTCCCTCAGGGAACGAATAGAGCAGCAGCAGCAAATAGACCCCTTTGCAAAGAAGCAGCTCCAGGCTCTCAAGGACTTCCAAGGAACGGCACCTCCAGGCTTCATGGTACAGGGGAATGTACTTACCCACCGGGGTAGGATCTATGTGCCTCCAGGGCCCTTACGAGCTGAAGTCCTAAGGCTGGTACACGACGCCAAGCCGGCTGGGCATTTTGGCCGCTACAAGACCCTTCACCTCCTGACTCGAGACTTTTGGTGGCCACGGGTCCGGGTAGACATTAACCAGTATGTGTCATCCTGTGAAGTCTGCCAACGGGCCAAGAACCAGCCAGGGAAGCCTACAGGCCTGTTGCAACCCTTGCCCACTCCCTTAGGCCCTTGGAAGACCATATCCATGGACTTCATCACAGACTTGCCTAGGTCCAGTGGCCACACAAGTATCCTGGTGGCTGTGGACCTACTCACCAAGATGGCACACTTTGTTCCCTGTCCAGGTCTCTCCTCCGCTCGTGAAACCGCCTGGTTGTATCTCCGCAATATCTTCCGGCTTCATGGGCTGCCAGAACACCTGATTTCAGATCGGGGCACTCAATTTACCTCCCTGTTCTGGCGGGCCCTGCATTCCCTCCTGGGGACCCAGGTACACCTCTCCTCAGCTCACCACCCTCAAACTGATGGGCAGACTGAGCGCACAAATGCCACGCTCGAGCAATACTTGAGGTGTTTCGTGAACCACCAGCAGGACAACTGGGCTGACCTGCTACCCTTAGCAGAATTCGCCTACAATAATACGGTTCACTCCTCCACCCAGCAGACACCCTTCATGGCTACCTATGGCTACAATCCCTGGTTCTTCCCTCAAGTGACGCCAGCCTCGGCAGTTCCTGCTGCCAATGACCTTGTTCAGGAACTGCAGGCTCTCCACAAGGTACTCCGGGACCAGCTACAACAGGCCAAGGAGGCGCAGACCGGCACCGGCAACCTGGGAAGGCCCTGACGGTTGGGGACCAGGTTTGGCTCTCAACCCAACACCTTCCTAGCCTGAGACCATCCCGGAAACTGGATGCCCGTTTCATCGGCCCTTTCCCCATCGTGGAACAAATCAACCCGGTAGCCTTTCGACTGCAACTCCCCAACACGCTCCGGATCCACCCTGTGTTTCATCGCTCCCTGCTGGTACCTGTTGCACCCCCGCACCCATTGAGGCCCTCGACACCACCTCCATCGCCTGTCATCGTGCAAGGTCATGAGGAGTTTGAAGTGGCCCAGATTTTGGACTCTCGGCGTCGGCGAGGCCGGCTCCAATACCTGGTTGACTGGAAAGGGTATGGACCGGAAGATCGCTCCTGGGAACCTGCTGATCATCTCCATGCACCGGACCTTCTACAGCGGTTTCACCGCACTTATCCCCAGAAGCCAGGCCCAGGTTCATCGGGTCGGGGGGGCCTTGAAGGGGGTGATGGTGTCATAACAAATTCATGTTATTGGGGATTATCCCTTCGCAAGTGAGCTTGATTCAGAGGGAATTTTTTTCAATATGCCACCACGGCGGCGAGAATCTTGTATGCCTCATTGTCATGAGTCAGCCTGCAGAGACCTCCTCTGACGACGAGGGACAGGCAGAAGTCCCACAGGAACAACCACAGGGCCTACAGCCTGCCGGAGTGGAGGATCAGCCAAGGTCAGGAGATGACTCACCATGTCTGCAGCCAGCCAGCTCAAGGACTCCAGTTGGACCTGACACCTTGCAACACGCAGTGTCTCCAGAGGCCTCGCCAGGGCCACTGGAGCAGAGAAGAAAACAGGTCCGTCTGGCAATGCAGCAGAGACGGCAAAGTGCTAGGCTGAAGGCTTTACAGAGGAACCTCCCCAGTAGCAGTGATGAGGAAGAGCAGGGCTGAAGCACCACCTGTGAACTCAGCCTCATCAGCATCAGCTGGCTGCTACAGCAGCAGGGGAAGGGATTTAAGCCATCAGTTAGGCTTGGCTGTTGTGCAAGCAACTTGTCACCAACCTCCCTGAGTACCTGCCTTGTTTCCCTGCCTTGTTTCCCTGCTATCTATTGGATTCCTGGTATCCTGACTTCTTGGACTGGCTCTGACTAACGCTTTGGACTTCCCTTGCCTGTATTGATATCTCGGACTCTGCCTTCACTGTGAATGACCTTGGACTGTTCTCCAGACTACGCGTACAGCCCTCGCTCCTCGCCTGTACCACGACACTCATACTGGAAAAACTCAAAAGATTCCAACGAAGAACGAATGGATTTGTAAACTATTTGACTTCGCTTCGATGTCAAAACTAACCTGTTTGATAAAAAAAACAACCATTTGATAACTTTTGGCGCAAATGGCAACCTTTTTAAGATAAATATGCACAATGACTGTACATAGTGAATTGTATCAATGGGCTAACTAGATTATAAACTAAGCATTGGAAATATTAAATAATTGTTTTTATGTCAGAAAACTTCAATTCCAATACTGCGTGAGTTAACATTTCTATTGGTATAGGTCCGTGTTGGCGAACCTATGGCACGCGTGCCACAAGCGGCACGTCGAGCCCTCTCTATGGGCACGCGTGGAGCCGTCGTCCCCACGCCCATCCCCCTCCTCCGCCCCCTCCTCGCAGCCTCGACGCCATATGCCTCCCGCTGCCCCGCTCCACCTCAGCAGCAGCAGCGCCTCAGCCCCACTCAGGCGCCGCTCCAGACCCACTGCCGCCCGCTCATGCTCGGCCCTGAGGGCTGCCCTGCCGGCCGCACCACTACGCCTGCTGCCTCGGCCCCGCCCCGCGACAAAGTTGGCTGCCCGTCCCCCTCCTCCGCCCCTCCTCGTGGCCTCGACGCATGTTTCCGCCGCACCGCAGCCAACTTTGTCGTGGGGCAGGGGCGAGGTGGTGGGCGTAGTGGTGTGGCCGGCAGGGCAGCCCTCGGGGCCGAGCATGAGCTGCCGGTGGCGGCGGCAAGTCCAGAGTGGCGCCTGGGTGGGGCGGCGGCACTGCTGCTGAGGCGGAGCGGGGCGGCGGGAGGCATATGGCTTGCGGCAGGCGGCTCTTCCGCCAGCCAGCCCGGCGCCCCCACCTGTGCCGCCATGGTACCACAAGGACCTGAGCCGTGCGGCGGCCAAGGAAGCTTCTTGGTGCGCGACAGCGTGGCCGGCGCCTTCGCCCTCTGCCTGCTGCTCGGCCAGAAAGCCTTCGCTTGGCAAAGGCGGGGCACAAGGATCATGGACCCCCCCACCACCACCAAAAAGGAGGTTTTGCCTTGGACTTGCCACTCAGATGCACATTTTCCCCATCCAGATTCTCAAACTCTGCATGGGGGGGGGGGAGGTTTATTGGCCATTTGTGAATGGGAGATTTTGCCTTGGATTTGCCACTGAGATGCACATTTTCCCCATCCAGATTCTCAAAACTCTGCATGGTTTTTTTTTATTATTATTTTCTTATTTTAAGTTATTATTTTAAGTCAATGAAAGCACTTGGGATTGCTTTCCTTACATTGTTTGGATCATCTTATGCTTGTGAGCATAAGATGTTAACGTATGAGTTGTTTTTTCTAAACTAAAACCTCAGTATTCAGGTTAAATTGCCGTGTTGGCACTATACGATAAATAAGTGGGTTTTGGGTTGCAGTTTGGGCACTCGGTCTCTAAAAGGTTCGCTATCACTGGTATAGGTAATGACCATTAGATGAATTGCTATATGTTTTAATGCTAAATTTTAACCATAGAAGTTTCATTGGGTGCATACTATAGTATGGTCATGATAAATTGATTTGAGATATGTAACGAATGTATTGACTAGACTTGGACACAGAAACATAACTTTCCCCCTATTTTCCCCCTCCCCATTCCTTTTTAAATTCTGTACCCTAAAAATTCTACATTTTTTTAAAAAAGAGATTTTCCCATTGTTTAGTGATGTATTCCCTTCTCTTGTCTCTGATAAGCTGATGCAGTAAGTTCGTTAGGTTAAAATATTCTTTTGGTAATGAGGCATTTCTAGAATTGTAAAACGAGGTAAATGTCATGGATGTGGATTTTCAAAGCTCTGCATTCCATATCAAACCAGGTGTTGGTAGGAATTTTTCTTGATTCTAGCTGCTTCTTGTAGTGCTGTTTTGTTGAATCAACTATACACAAAATTAAATTCTCATAAGGATTAATAGCTGCCCTGGGAGCCTTTGAGCAAATTATGATATTTCTGTACTCAGATATTTTTTTCAGATTTGAGTAATTGAAATATCTTTTGAATCACATCTGGGGACCACTAAATTCTTGGGAAATTATCTGTTTCTTTCTCCAGCCCCAGAGTTAAAATGGGAGGAATCAAAGGGAGTTCTACATTAAAAGTTAGAATCAAGGGGAGATGGTCACTAACAGTACATTCGCCTACACTCAAGGATTCCACAGAATATCTGAATGCTATTGAGGTTAAAATATAGTCAATCACACTATAGCCTCTTTTTGAAATAAAGGTAAATTCGCCTACATCATCAAGGGCAACCAATCCATTAAGCAGGACTTTACTAAATTGAATACAAAATTTAGCCAAACACACGCCTGCATAATTTAAAACTTTGTCCCTGGATCGCCTCCTGACTAGAAAAAAAGGTAATGGCAGCTCTAAGGTTACTGGAGTAAAAATCACCTTCCCTTCCCCTCCCCACAACAAACAGCCTGTGAGGCAGATGGGGCTGAGAGAGTGTGACTAGCCCAAGATCACCCAGCTGGCTTCGTCTGTAGGATTGAGGAAACAAATCCAGTTTACCAGATTAGCCTCTGCCGCTCATGTGGAGGAGTGGGGAATCAAACCCGGTTCTCCAGATCAGACTCCACCACTCCAAACCACAGCTCTTAACCACTACACCATGCTGGTGTAGTTGAGTTGGGGGCAAAATCTTTTCCTTTCAACCCAAATTAATCCTACTGCCAGAACTCCTTGGGCTTCAAAGTGGCGACCCCAAAAGGTGTTAAGCAGGCTAGACTGGGGAGGAATTAGGGTTTCGGAATGCCTCTCTAGAAGTCCTTGTCAGGTAAAAATGTTTGTAAATTGGGGTTGCCAGCTGTCCACACTAGGATTTGTCCAGCAGCGGGGAGGCGATAGATATCTGCTATCTTCATCCTATTTCTTCACAGGATTTGGAAAACAGAAATGTTTTTGCCGGTTTTGCAGATGTCAGAAAGAGTTCAGTTGTCAGATAACTAAAGTATTGAGTTTCACACAGGAGGGCAACCACTAAAAGGACTTTTATTTGAGTTACCATTCAAAAAAGATCCACATCCAAACCAACTTATGTGGATTCTCTGAGGAACATGAAGGTCAGATCTCTGCCTCAAACTCTTGTCACACATTGAACATTTCTAAGGTTCCTCCCCTGCATGGATTCCTCAATGCAGAAGGAGACAGGAGCTGGTCTTGAATCTCCTTCCACCTACAGAACCCATCCTTGTTCTTTTCCCTGTGAGATCTATTGGGGGTTTCAATCATGGCTAAATCTCTTTCCACAGTCCCAGCATTGATACATTTTCTTCCCACATAGGGTAAGATTTCTGTGTAGATGCAAGCTCTTAACAAGTGTTTACATGGCTTCAGCCCCTTCTATGATCTGAGGTTGTCTTTGAGATTTGAAATACAAGAAAAGCTCTTTTCCAAAACTAATCAGCTACAGGGTTTCTCCTTGTGTGGGTTCTTAGATGCAGTTGAAGAGAGCCTCTCAGACTGAAACTCTTTCCACACTCTGAGCAATCAAAAGGCTTCTCCACTGAGTGGGTTCTTAGATGACTTTGAAGATCACCACTCTGACTGAATCTCTTTCCACACTCTAAGCAATCAAAACGCTTCTCCCCTGTGTGAGTTCTCTGATGTACTTTAAGCTTGCTCCTCAGACTGAATCTCTTTACACACTCTGAGCATTCAAAAGGCTTCTCCCCTGTGTGGGTTCTGAGATGCTGTTGAAGAGAGACACTCTGACTGAATCTCTTTCCACACTCTGAGCATTCAAAAGGCTTCTCCCCTGTGTGGGATCTTAGATGATTTTGAAGAGCACCACTCCGAATGAATCTCTTTCCACACTCTGAGCATTCAAAAGGCTTCTCCCCTGTGTGGGTTCTCTGATGTACTTTAAGATTGCTCCTCAGACTGAATCTCTTTACACACTCTGAGCATTCAAAAGGCTTCTCCCCTGTGTGGGTTCTGAGATGCTGTTGAAGAGAGACACTCTGACTGAATCTCTTTCCACACTCTGAGCATTCAAAAGGCTTCTCCCCTGTGTGGGATCTTAGATGATTTTGAAGAGCACCACTCCGAATGAATCTCTTTCCACATTCTGAGCATTCAAAAGGCTTCTCCCCGGTGTGGGTTCTTAGATGCTGTTGAAGACTGCCACTGTGACTGAATCTCTTTCCACACTCTGAGCATTCAAAAGGCTTCTCCCCGGTGTGGGTTCTTAGATGCTGTTGAAGACTGCCACTGTGACTGAATCTCTTTCTACACTCTGAGCATTCAAAAGGCTTCTCCCCTGTGTGGATTCTAAGGTGCAGTTTAAGATAGCCACTGCTACTGAATCTCTTTCCACACTCTGAGCATTCAAAAGGCTTCTCCCCTGTGTGGGTTCTTAGATGTCGTTGAAGAGGGCCACTCAGACTGAATCTCTTTCCACACTCTGAGCATTCAAAAGGCTTCTCCCCTGTGTGGGTTCTTACATGCGATTCAAGATCGCCACTCCGACTGAATCTCTTTCCACACTCTGAGCATTCAAAAGGCTTCTCCCCTGTGTGGGTTCTCTGATGTACTTTAAGATTGCTCCTCAGACTGAATCTCTTTCCACACTCTGAGCATTCAAAAGGCTTCTCCCCTGTGTGGGTTCTTAGGTGCAGATGAAGAGAGCCACTCCGACTGAATCTCTTTCCACACTCTGAGCATTCAAAAGGCTTCTCCCCTGTGTGGGTTCTTAGATGCTGTTGAAGAGAACCACTCAGACGGAATCTCTTTCCACACTCTGAGCATTCAAAAGGCTTCTCCCCTGTGTGGGTTCTTACATGCGGTTCAAGATCGCCACTCCGACTGAATCTCTTTCCACACTCTGAGCATTCAAAAGGCTTCTCCCCTGTGTGGGTTCTGAGATGCTGTTGAAGACTGCCACTCAGACTGAATCTCTTTCCACACTCTGAGCATTCAAAAGGTCTCTGCCTTGAATGTATTCTTTGGTGGACAAGAAGCTGGGATTTGTATTTGAAGTACTTTCCACACTGAAAGCATTTATGTGCCGTCATTATACTATGCTTTGGGAAGGCTGCCTTACTTTTCCTTCTATGAGAGAACATCCTTCCATTCTCTGAGCAGATAAATAGCTTCTCACCTGAATCAATCCTTTGGTGTTGAAAAAGGTCTGACTTCTGCAAGAACCTCTTGCCATCTGAACAGCTAGAACGTTTCTCTCCTGCATGAGTTCTTTGATGTCGAAGGAGCTCTGCTTTGCAAAGAAAGCTCTTTCCACACACCAAGCATTGATGGGTCTTCTTTCCTCTGTGCATATGCAAATGGATATCATATTGGGGTTGATCTGAGAAGTTCATTCCACACTCCAAACACTTATATGCTTCCTCCACCATGGGGATTAGCTCATGGAAATCCCGCCCTTGGCCAGGAATGGGTTTGTCCCTCTTCTCGACCATGGGACTTCCTTTCTGCTTCTTAGATCTGCCTTGATTCTTGACTTTATCTAGCAATAGCTGATGCAGTGCCTCATCGCCCTCATTCCACTGATCATCCCCTGTGGAATAAAAAGAGAGAGCCCATTAGCACACACACAAGGAGGTCTGACATTCCCTTGTAGTTCCGTCCATGTTCAAAACATTGCAGTGGCTTTTCCCCGCTATACATTGAAGTGTACACTACCTGACACTTGAAAAGGACATGAAAGCCTGCTGCATCAGAAAGGCTTGTTTTGCAGCCTAACAATTTATACAGCTCCTCACCTGAGTGAATTCTTTGATGTGAAGTAAGGGCTGATTTCCGACTGAAGGTCTTGCTGCACTCTGCGCATCCGTATGGTTTTACTCCTGAGGGAATTTTCGAAACATCACTTCTGTTCTTACTGGAAGTCTTTCCAAAGGCCACGCTTTCATTTTCATTTTCCCTGGAGCAGATTATCTGGTTAGCATGGAGGCTTTCATTCCTTCTTGTTTTGGCTGACCTTTCTTTGTGGCCTGGGATTTCCAGGAAGCCCCCTCCTCGGGAAGGAATGGGCTTATCCCTTCTCTTGTCTGTGTGGCTTCCCTCTTGCCTCTCAGGTCCATTTCCATCCCCAGAGTTTCCTTCGGAGTCTTCATTCTTGGCTACTTCCAAAGAGAGCCCCTGGAGTCCCCCAAGCATCTCCTCTACATGTGCTGCTGGAAGAACAAAAGAGGTCCAGTCAGCACCTGTGCAAGAAGCCAAGCCACTCACCAGGCACTGCTCATTAATGGGTCTGCATTTCCTTTATCAGATCTTCTTCCTCTCCCAACTGAGCTACTGGTCAAATCTTCTCCCCAGCCAGGCTCCCCAGGTGAGCAGTTTTAATATTCTGCCTCCCATCCCCATACTCCCCAAATGTACCTTTAAAAAACAGTAGAAAAGAATCTTTCCCCCACTGGTCACATTTAATTTGTCGTGCATCTCTTTTGGTTCTCTACTATTGATGATGTGAGCAGTGGGGTACGATTGATGGTGTAAGAAGCGGGGTCCCTCAGGGATCTGTGTTGGGACCGGTGCTTTTCAACCTGTTCATCAATGACCGGGAGTTGGGGTTAAACAGTGAAGTAGCCAAGTTTGCAGATGACACCAAATTATTTAGAGTGGTTAAAACAAAATCGGACTGTGAAGAGCTCCAAAAGGATCTCTACAAACGGGAAGAATTGGCATTAAAATGGCAAATGAAATTCAATGTGAGCAAGTGTAAAGTGATGTACACTGGGACAAAAAATCCCAACTTCACATATACACTGATGGGATCTGTGCTGATAGTGACAGACTAAGAATGGGATCTTGGGGTGGCAGTGGATCGCTCGACGAAGATGTTAACCCAGTGTGCTGCTGCTGAAAAAAAAGCAAATTCCTTGCTGTCCATAATTAGACAAGGAATAGAGAATAAAACTGCTGATATCATACTGCCCTTGTACAAATCTGTGATGGGACCACACTTGGAATACTGTGTAGTTCTGGTCACCACACCTAAAAAAGGATATTACAGAGCTTGAGAAGGTGCAGAAAACAGCAACCAAAACGATCAGGGGATTGGCGCAACTGCCCTATGAGGAGCAATTAAAATGCATAGGGATATTTAACTTGGAAAGAAGGCGGTTAAGGGGAGACATGATAGAGGTCTATAAAATTATGCATGGTATGAAGAGAGTAGACAGGGAGAAGCTTTTCTCCCTCTCTCATAATACTAGAACGTGGGGTCATCTACTGAAGCTAGAGGGAGAGAGATTCAAGACTGATAAAAGAAATTATTTCTTCAAATAATGCATAGTTAAATTGTGGAACTCCCTGCCCCAGGATGTAGTGATGGCTGCCAACTTGGAAGGCTTTAAGAGGAGAGTGGACATATTCATGGAGGAAAGGGGTATTAATGGCTTCTAGGTAAAATGGATACTAGTCATGAGGCATGCCTATTCTCTCCAGGATCAGAGGAGCAGGTCAACTATATTAGGTGCTGTAGAACTCAGGCAGGATGGTGCTACTGCATTTGTCTTGTTTGTGGGCTTCCTAGAGGCACATGATTAGCCACTGTGTGAACAGACGGATGGACTTGATGGGCCTTGGTCTGATTCAGCAAGGCTCTTCTTATGTTCTTATAATTACATAGAAATCAAGAAGAAAATACGTTTTTTATGCCCTGCTTTACTCTACTCTCAAGAGTCTCTAAGAAGCTTACAAATCACATTCCTTTCCCCTCCCCACAACAGGCACCTTGTGAGGTAAAACTGAGAGAGTTCCAAGAGAACTGAGAGAACTGAGAGAGTTCCAAGAGAACTGTGACTGGCCCAAGGCCACCCAGCAGGCTTCAGTTGGAGGAGTGGGGAATCAAACACGGTTCTCCAGATGAGAGTCCGCCACTCCTAACCACTACACCATGCTGGCTGTTCACGAGAAGTTTCCATGATATCCAATCCTGCAACTGCACAAAGATTTTCCTTCTAGTTGTGATGAAAGCCGGGAAGGCAGGTAAGGCCCATAGGCATCTGGGTGAGAACTGAAGGAAAGGGCCTTTCGACTCCTCCAGCTTGGCTATCCTTAAGTAACCCACCACACAAACACACTCCACACTGTTTCCTGGAATATCCAATATTTAAGTATACAGCAGCCCCTCGAGATCAACGGCTAAGCTCAGCCCTGGAAAGACCTTCTGGCCTCCCAGATTTCTGGCCCCAGAAGACCTCCCTCCTTTCCCAGAAGGCTTTATGATTCTAACAAAGTACGAGTTGCTAAGAAGTTGCATCTGGAGTATTGTGTGCAGTTCTGGAGGCCCCACTTCAAAAAGGATGTGGCCAGAATCGAGCGGGTGCAGAGGAGAGTGACAAGGATTATAAGGGGCCTAGAGAGCAAGGCCAATGAGGAAAGGCTGAGGGACTTGGCTATTTTTAGTCTGGAGGAGGTTGAGGGGGGACATTTTGCTCTCTTTAAGTATTTGAAGGGGTGTCACTAAGACGAGAGTAGGGAGCTGTTCCCGTTGGCAGCAGATATAGGACTCGCAATACTGGGTTTAAATTGCGGGCGGAAAGGTACCTGCTGGATATTAGACTGGATATTAGGGGAAATTTTTTTACAGTAAGAGTTGTTTGACAGTGGAATCAGCTGCCTAGGGAGGTGGTGAGCTCCCCTTCACTGACAGTCTTTAAGCAGAGGCTGGACAAGCCCTTGTCAGGGATGCTAGAGGCTGATCCTGCCTTATGCAGGGGGGCGGCACTAGATGGCCTGGTTGGCCCCTTCCAACTCTATGATTCTATGATTCTGTGGAGTGAGGAAAAAAACCCTCCAGGGCGATTTCTTGCTCATTCCCTGGACATAAACATGAAGAATACTCACTTGCAGCCAGCTCATCTGGGAAGGAAGTACTCCCTTGAGATCCTCTTGAGAAACTCTCCAGCCATTCTTCAGATGCAAGGCCTTTGTCTGTCTCCACCGTTGTCACTGTGACAATCCTGGCTCCTTTGGTACCGAGAGAGAAAGTGAGAGCTCTTATACGGAGAAGGAAAGAAATCCAATCAAGGGGAAACTTTTTTTCTGGAAACCTGGTCAAGATTAAAGCCCACAATCCAGTGTTAGTGGGACGGAACCATTCCAGATCACAGTCAGAGATGACGACTGTAATCCCATTTGAGGGACAAGTGTGTAGTAATGATTGGCAACTGAGCAACTGGGAGGTGGCCCCTTCCAGTCTTCCTGAGGGCCTTATTGTGGATTTTCAATATATTTTGTGTTAAAAATATAGATTTTTGGCAAACTTCAACATAATTTTAAATAGGTTTTCAGATTTGTCCTAAGGGATCACTGACTGGCTTTTAAATGTACATTTAAATGAAAGGATGGGAAAGACAATACTGTCAGCAGAAACAGCCAGCTGAATGGGAACCTAGGCCAGACAAGACTTGTGGTTTTAATGTTTAGGTAAACAGTGACCTTGTAAGTTTAATTTTCCTTTCCCCCCAATGGGCACAGGAAAGGAGATGTCCTATTCATATGACTCTGCTGTGCTTTTAGAAATGCAGAAATGCCTTACATGCATTTTATAATGGTGTGTTCAGTCCTATTAGGGTTGTCAAGGTTCTATGGTAAAAGTATATTGACAACATTTACGATTATTGACAACTTGCTGCATTGATTTAAAATCTGAATTAACATTTAAGACTTCAAAAGTGAGCCTGCATGAAGGCAGATACCTGTGAACAACAAGTTGTTTGTGAGACAGGATGCTAGACCACAAGACCACAGAACAAGGTCAGATACCATGTTCCCAGATATCGTATAGTCCTTTGAAGGTTGGCATGAGTCAAAACAAAGTCAAGGTTTTTCTGATAATACCAGATGGTGAAAAACAAGTTCATTTGTCTTTTGTGGTTAATAAGCCTTGAAGATGAAAGGGTGATAATGGAATTTTATTTTGAGAAAGGAAATGTTTGGGTGTTATTCCTATGGCATCTGTCTGTCTGATATAAGACCAAAGTTTGGGAAAGATATTAGTTAAAGGGATGTTTTGTCTTTTTATGCCTTCTGATGTCTGAGAACACTGCAAAATTCTCGTAACAATTCTACTGATTTTTATTGGTTGTCATAATGATTGACCTCTAGAAAGGATATAAAAAGGCTTGGAAATTAAGAGAAATGGGGTCTTTATCCCCCAGACAACCATGGAGTGCTGTCTGTATGGAGATCTTTCCCAGTATGCTTGTGACTAAGTTAGGCTGTGGGAAGCTCCCCAACATGACTTCCTTGAAGAGTATCATCATCATCATTACCTTTATTAGGCATTTACATCAGTATATCATAAACAGAATTACAAAATTGGTTAAAACAGATTAGATTAAAAGAACATTACTTAGAAGTACATACAAACTGCTCGCAAAGATGTGAAGATTCTGTTCTTTGATGGTCCATGTTGCTTGAGTCGTTGTGCCTTGAGTGTGGCTTCCCAACCTGACAGACATGCATCCATGAAGATTTGAATCGGGTGTTGGACGGAGATACCAACTTCCTTTCGTCAAATTCTGAGACTGAAACCACCATACTAGGCTTGATCTGACTTCGTCAGGATGAGATTTCTGTCACTTCTTCCTTGGTATGTCTCTTTGGTACGGCCTTAGGAACCATTGAAGGGGTCTTGCTCGTAAGCGTGCCCCTTGAACTGCGGGAATGCATGCAGACATGTGACTCTTCAGTTTGGTCAGGGACATGAGAGAAGGCGACCGGGAATTAATCGCTTTCTTTGCTAGAGATGAAATGTTGTGGATTTTGTCCACTGGAAGGTATAAGGAGTTTGTCAGTGTGTCTATGTCCATCCCCAGATGTCTCAATCGTTGGGATGGAACTAAGTGGGTCTTTGTGAAGTTGATTATGACACGTGTTCTGTTAACCTGTTCAGAACTCTCTCTGAATGATCTATGCTCTGCTATTTTGAGCTTGCGCAAATCAGAATGTTGTCTAAGAAGGGTGCATTCTCACACCCTCCTTGCGCAGTGATGTGACTGGTGTGTCCAGAACTTTGGTGAATACTCGAGGAGGGGCGATGTTAACACAAATGGTAAGGCCCTGAATTGGAAGAGGTGTCCTTGTACAGGAACCGAAGGAAACAACAATGTGCCGGGTATATTAGAATGTAAGAAAATCCTTTTCCCTGAGGGCCTGTGTGACTGACTTTAGTGTCTCCATCCTGAAGTGCTTTAATGGGATAATCTGTTCCGATATTTGAGGTCTAGGATGGCTTTCCATCCGCCACCTTTCTTGGGAACAGTAAAGAATACTGAATAGACTTCCAATGCATGCTCCAATGGTGAGACTGGCTCCATCGCCTTGATGTCTAAGAGGCCTCTGAAGTTCTATGTATTTTGTTCTGGTTTTTTGGATGTTGGAGATATTACTAGTCGATGTGAAGGAGTGTAAGAAAACTCTATCTGATAGCCTTGTGAGATAATGTTTGTGACTCAGAGGCCTGGTTGGGAGGTGACCACTGAGGGTGTAATAGACTGAGCCTGCCTCTCACTGGCTGGTGGCTGGCGTCACTGTTTGGTTGGGCGGTCGGGTTTATCTCCTTTATTGCCTTGGAAGGTGGAGAATTTTGGAGATTTATTGAATTGTCCTCCTTTACGAAAGGAGCTGCGATTCTGGCTCCAGTGGTTTCTAGGTTGATCAGGTCTGTATCTTTGAAGTATGTGGTATGAACGAAAGGACATAGAGGGAGTGATCCCTTGGATTCCTTGCGTAGAATCTTGTTTTTGGTCTCCACTGATATGGGGACCAAACTGTCTCCAAGCAAGGTCTTTCCCTGATACAGGAAGCCCATAAGTACCAATTTTGATCTATATACTCCGCTTGCCAGGGGCATACCCAGAGAGCCCTTCTGGCAGCTGAGGCTGTGGTTAGTGTCCTAGCTGCGTATGACATGTTATCTAAGGAGGAATCAGCTAGAAGAATACCACTCTCGAAAACATGGATGACATGTTATCTAAGGTAGAATCAGCTAGAAGGATACCACTCTCAAAAAACATGGATGCCCTTCTGGCATCTGATGCTGTGGCTAGTGTCCTAGCTGCATATGGCATGGTATCTAAGGTCGAATCAGCTAGAAAGAATACCACTCTCAAAAAACATGGGTACTCTTGTAGAGGCGTTTCTTTCTTCCTGTGGAACAAGTTGATATAACTTCCTAGTCCAAATTATTGCTGCTCTGTATACTAGGGCAGATGCGATAGAAGCGCTTGATAGTGAGTGCCAAGGCCACTGAGCATTTATGCATGCTAACTCTGCCTTCCTATCTGTAGGTCCCTAATCATGGCAAGGCCTACCTCTGTAACAAGGTTGGAGGAGTGAAGGCAGAGACAGGTGGTTCTACTGAAGGCACTTTTAGAATTTCAGAAGTACTGTTAACCAAAACATAAAAACTTCCTAGAGGCTGTGGAGCATTGTATGGATGCCATTGGTTTCTCCCACTCTACTTTCAACAGAGTTAGAAATAATCAAGCGCTGGCACAAACCTATCTGGAGTCTTTTCTCCCACTCTGAGAGATCAAGAGCAGCTAGATTTTTATGCAAATGCAGAGGGAAATCTTCTGCGTTAAATACCATAGACAGTCTGGGTACCAATTGGCAATTTTGGGGCCCTAAATTAGCTTTCAGCGCTGCCTAGGTGGGCCGGCATGTACTTCCTTGGTACTACTTGGACTGTCGATCGGCTCACCAGGATCTCAGGCAGAGGTCTTCCACATCACCTACTGCCAGAATTGGCCCTCTGCATGCCAAGCCGATGCTCTGCCACTGAGCCACAGCCGTTCCCCTGCTTTGACTGATATTCTGCCCTTTTAGCGATCAGATTACTGTTTGTGGTGCTGGAGGGTGTGATCCCTACGATCCCTGCATGGATGGGGCAGGAGAAGGAGGTTATACTGCCCTTAATCCATCTGTGAAGGCATTTTTAATCAGGGCGGAGAGCTCTG
This sequence comes from Euleptes europaea, assembly GCF_029931775.1. Classification (NCBI taxonomy): domain Eukaryota; kingdom Metazoa; phylum Chordata; class Lepidosauria; order Squamata; family Sphaerodactylidae; genus Euleptes; species Euleptes europaea. The sequence goes on from NC_079316.1 coordinate 5,700,029, forward strand.
CTCTTACAGGAGTAAAACAGGCTGCATCTATGGGGGTGGGCGAAGTCACCTTACCGGCAGTCGATGTCTCCGTTGGTGCTTCCTGTCCTTTAATAATAATAGGCGAGCCGCCTGAGGATGGAGCATTGCGAGGCAAAGGCGAGCCGCCAGCCTCCTTCATTTCCCCCCCCCCCCCCCCGTTCGTGCTGCATGGGAGGAGCGGCTGCTGCCGCTGTTTCCTCCCGGCCGCTTTCTGTTGCAATCTGGCAGTCACGTCTTTCAGGCGCGGCAGAGCAGCGTGCGCTTTGCAGCAGGCGTTTGGCGTGCTTGTTAGCGGTCGAGCTGACCTATTTGTACTTGCCTGCGCCGTTCTTGCCGCTTTCGCTGCTTCCTTTTGAGTTTTGGTCCTCAGGTCACCAGAGTGACTGTCCGAGGGTTCGTCTAATTGTAGTGGTAAGGCCACTAGCAGGCTAGGGTCTAAATCGGCAGGCGCTATATAGCTGTCCTGATGCCAATCCGCCATTTTGTTTTGGTGGGAAAAGACCCTTCTGAGGAGAATAGATAGAAAATTAAGACAGTAATTAGAATTGAGTAGTAGATTAGTTAGGTATAGTTTAGGTTTGTTAAAATAAGAATATTTTTAGGTCTAATAAGTAAGGTTAAGGTTTCTCTATTGTGTTCTGTAGCAGAGAGCTGGTAGAAGGCTGCTCTCCCGTTCAAGGCAGGAAACAGAACTGATCACAAGGGGGCATTTACCCTCAGAGGTCAGAAAAATTTAAATATTTGATTCCTGCCTCCCGAGATAAGAGGCAAAGGAAACACCCATAATGAAGATGCCCTTCTCTCTCTGAGTGAGAACTAGCTACTTGTTGGGTAACGGTAGGATTTCTATCAGATAAAAGGTACATCACCGACTGCTGATATGAAAGACACTGTTCACTAGGCAGTAGGGGTTTAATATAAGTATCCTTGAAGAGTAATTTTGCTTTTGTGTGCCTGTACCCAGATCTAAATTATTTTGCTAGAAGCTAAGAATATTTTACATGTATTTTGTGACTTTTCTATTTAACAGTGTTTTGATCTTTTCATTTTACTATTTTTTGAAGTATTGGCAATAAAAAGGAATTGTTTCACAATTCAAAATACGTTGTATCATCACTTGCAAATGTCTGGTTTATGAAGGTAAGTAACATGGTTTCCAGCGAATCACAAAATCTTAAAATCTAGCCAAAAAAGTACAGTGACTGACTACTTCAGCCTCTCAGTCCCGCCCTGACCTCAGGCCAGGACACCCTCTCTAGCTTGAGTGATGGCCACAACACTGGCCTCAGTTGCCCCTGGGCTAGCTAGGTGGCTTGGATCACTCCACCAACCTGTGCTGAATGTCGCTTTCACTGCCACGCCACCACCTCGAGGCTCCCAGCGAGAAACAAGTGGCTCAGCAGGCCTCAAAATGATATATTGCTGTTCAAGACTTTGATTAATGCATTATCCTGATGGGAGCCATTTGCATGTGCAGCACCTATGAAAGAGGCTTACCCAGAGAGGCCACGCTCCCATAGTTCTCCAGCATGACTTCCTTGTAAAGAGCTCTTTGGCCTGGATCCAGCAGGGCCCACTCTGCCTCGGTGAAATGCACGGCCACCTCCTCAAAGGAAACCGGAGACTGAAAGAAAAAACAGATTCCCTCATCAGAGATCAAGCCAGGCAGTTACGGCACTCTGGAAGGGGGAACTCTGGTGCAGGATGGAGAGCCTGAGAGGTATTCAGGGCCTCTCTCACCTGAACACATCAGCAACTGCAGGATCACCGCCCCCCCCCCCCCGAGAAAGGAAGGGGGACTCCGGAGTTTCCTGCTTATCTTCCCTACCTGGACCAGAGGTGAAGCATCCGCTTCCACACCTCCGCAAAGACGTTGGCTTAATAGCATCTCTCCACTGCCTGCAAGGGAGACAACAGAGGAAAGAGGAATGTTAGCCTAGACTTCCTATTTCATTGACTTGTTTGAATCCTGCTTCAAACATACCCATTTCCAGGGTGGATGTACTATTGTTTCTTTTTTGTGCCGTAGAATCACAGCTTACTTATGGCAACCACATAAAGTTTGCAAAAACACCAAAAAAGGGGAGCGGGAAAAACCTTATGAAACTCAACCAAATTGCTGAGTACAAACCTGAGAGGTTGAGCTAAAAAAAGCTAAAATTACACCTCCGCAAAGACATCGGCTTAATGGCAGCTCACCACTGCCTGCGAGGGAGACAGCAGAGGAAAGAGGAATGTTTGTCTCGAGTTCCTATTTCATTTACTTGTTTGAATCCTGCTTCTCCCACACCCATTTCCAGGTGTTTTGTATTACTTGGTTTTTGTGCCATCAAGTCACAGGCGACTTATGGCGACCCCATAGGGCCGTGTTGGCAAACCTATGGTATGCGTGCCGGACTTGGCACGCGGAGCCCTCTCTGTGGGCATGCGCCCTGGACTCCCCGCCGCCCAGCTGGGGGCTTTGAACCGCTCTGTGCTGCCTGAGCGGTTCAAAGCCACACCCCTTTCCTGGACTCCCAGCTGCCCAGCTTTGAACCGTGGGCTTTGAACCGCTCTGTGCTGCCTGAGCGGTTCAAAGCCACACCCCTTTCCTGGACTCCCAGCTGCCCAGCTTTGAACCGTGGGCTTTGAACCGCTCTGTGCTGCCTGAGCGGTTCAAAGCCCCCCCCTTTCCTGGACTCCCCACTGGGAGGCGGGGGCTTTGAACCCGCGCGCCTCCCCCCCTCTCCCCGGGCTCCGGCGCCTGGCGGGAAAGCGTGCGGGATCCAAGCGGCCGGTGGCTTCTGTGGAGGGAGGGAGGGGGTACCTGGTGGGCGGCTGCAATGCATGCCGGCCAGAGAGGCGCCTGAAAGCCAGCCCAGGTGAGCCCCTGCCGGCGGTGGCAGGGGGGCGGGGGGCTTCCTGAGCCATCGGTGGGGGGCACTCGCTCACCCGGCGGCAGCTGCTGAGCGGTCTCTCTGGCCCCTGCTAGCTCCTCCCGGCAGGGGCCCCAGGGTGCGGAGGCAGGAGGCAGCCCCGCGACCCCCTCCCTGCAGAGCGGCCGACGGCAGAACCCCCCCGAGCCTCGCCAGCGCTCTCCCCCCGGGAACCCGTCTGGAGAGGCCAGGAGCGCATGGCGGAGGGAGGGAAGGGCCGGCCGGCGCTGCTTTGGGGCCTCCTCCTCCTCCCGCCGGGAGACGGGTGCCCAGCAGCACCGCACAGGCCAGCCAGGAGGGGCTCAGTGGCAGTGCCTCCGCTGGGCAGGCAGACGGGCCCCGGGACAGGCAGTCCCCGCCAGCATCTCCGCTTGAAAGGCACCGGGCAATGAGGGGAAGCGAAAGACCCTTTCCTGTCGGAGACCCTGGGGAGCCACTGCCGAGCAGAGGAGACGAGACCGACTTGGATGGACCAAGGGTCTGATTTAGTGGCAGGCTGCTTCAGGTGTTCATGTGGAAGCTCCTACCCCCATACGCTGGTGGGCCTGGCAGGTGCTCCTGGCCTGGAGCCCTTTCCAACACCGCTGCCCTCCCCAACTCTCCTTCTGCAGGGAGACCCCCACCCCCCACACACACCAGTGGAGAGCCAGCTCCACCCTCTTCGGCCATGGCTGGTGGGCAGCAGGAGCTCAAGAGGAGCCGCTCCATCATCCCCTGCTTCCTGCTGGTGGAGGTAAGCCCTCGGCCTGACAACATATGTAATGTGTAACTAGTCAGCAGTTTGGACATAGATTAGACTGATCTAAAGTGACGGCTAGTGTCATGTGACTAAGCCAGCCAGAACCGGTTTAGGTGGCGTGAGCAGCCTGAGAAGGGAATTTCCAGAAAGTCTCACCATGACACAGCAATTGTATATGATTGGTCAATTGTATGGACGTAAATGTATATAAGTCCATGATATATGTACAGAAGTGTGGTGGAGAGAAAATAGATGTTTGGCGGAGCAGTTTGTTGGAGTGAACTGTAAATATTGCAAATAAATTGTATAAAGCTGTCCTGGTGTGGACTGAATTGCTGCCAGGTATACTCCTGCATTCCAGCTCAGCTGCGCGCGTCAGGGTTATGGGCCCAGATAGACTGCACTGAGAGCTGGAGGTTCTACTGGAGTTGGTGAGCAACTACTTGATGAATGTCTACAGAAGCCAGTGACACTGAGGAACTGGAAACACAGTCCAAAGACACATCTATTGAGTCTGACAGCGAGTCGGAGGAGGAACCAGAGGTGAATAATCAGCAGCTGCCGGTGAGCAAGGTAGCCATGGCACAAGCTAATTTTACCTTGATGGTGGATAAACTGACTGCAGACAATTACACCGTATGGTCGCTAAGAATGGAGCATTATCTCAAACGGGAGTCATTATGGACGTTTGCAGATTCTCCCCCACAAGCTCCTACTGCAGATGAACTGTTAAAGGACCAGAAGGCGTTAGCAACCCCCGCGCCTCCCCCCCTCTCCTAAGCGTGGCTGACGACCAACTAGTCCATGTAGCAGGCAAGGGCACGGCAAAAGAGGCTTGGGATAGCCTAAAAACTGTCTATGTACAAGACACAGCCGGTTCCCTGATATCTCTGATGAGAAGGCTCTACAGGACCGTAATGCAGCCTCAACAGACGGTGAGAACTCATTTAAATTCACTTGCAACTTATTTCCAATTGCTGGCACAGAGGGGAAAACAAATACCTGACCAGGATCAAGTTTTCATTGTGTTAAGCTCCCTGACTGAGAGATTTGACTCTCTCATATCTGCGTTGGAATCTGTTGATGCAGCCAAATTAACGTGGGGGTATGTAACTGGGAGACTGCTTGAAGAAGAGTCTCGTTACCAGCAAAGGGAGTTGGCAGTCGTCCAGACCGGGAGCAGTGCCAAGTCAGAAGCAAGTTATCACAGCAGCTGCAGGCCCAAGGTCGTTGAAACCTGTAAGCCGGGAAATGTAGCACTACGCGTGAGATGTTTTACCTGGTGGATCTACAGAGCATTTGAAAAGATTTTGCCCAGCAGCAAAGAAAGGCAGAGGAGGGAAAAAACTTTCCTCCAACTACACCCAGCAAGCAACAGTGGTGAGATTGGCAGCAGACAGCAAGCAAGAGACGTGGATTATCGACTCTGGAGCCTCAGCTATCTTTGTAAATGATAAGAAACTGTTAATGAACTCACAGCAATCGTCTTAGGGACATGTAAGTTTGGCAGATGGACATTCAGCTACTGTAGCATGCCAAGGGAGTGTGATGTTTGAGTGTCTAAATCAGTGGTTCCCAACCTTTTTTTGACCAGGGACCACTAGGACTTTTTTGTTCGGTGCAGGGACCTCAAGGTTCAAAATAAAAATTCAGAGAATTTGAAAAATAAACTTTAATCATAACTGTTAGTTAAAAATTAAACTTAGAATACTATTTGAATATATTTGTTATATTAGAGAACTTTTAATTGAAAATCAATGTGATTTTTGAGCTTGCATCCTTTTTACAAGCTGGGCAATTCTGGGGCTAATACTGTTGCTCAGAGCTACACGGGCTACTTTCATTAATATGGAAATGCATTTCTTCTTTTTAAGCGGAAAGATTTTTTGGACACTTGATGCCTCTCGTTTGTATCCTCTTCACCGCATACCAGGTTTTTACAACATTAACACCTTTTACCACACAACTGGAAAAAAGGGTTTCCACAACCTTTTAATGTATTTTTTGTTTGTTTTATGAGCGGCTGCAACCAACGCCGCCCTTCGATTAAAAAAAATAAAGTCTTTTCTTATTGTCTGCCTTAAACACGATTCCCAAGTACAAATCCCGACCGGGGGGGGGGGGAGATATGCATGCCCTACCATGCAACAGTTCGAAACAGAGGAGCAGAGAAAGGCTCCCAGGAGGAGGAGGAGAAGGGGAGAGGCGGCGCTCCTGCCCCGGGAGACTGACGCAGACTGGTGCCGCGGAAAGCAGCGCCACACTCACAGTGCCTCCCACCGAAAGGAGCCCGGGAGCTGGGGTAAGACCTGGGGGTGCATTTTTGTTCTGATTTTTGCTCCCCCTTCGCCCCCTGCCCCGTTCAACAGGCGGCGGGTCGCTCGCCAGAGCCCCCGGACGCCCAGAAGCCACTCACCATGCGTGCCGGGGGGGCCGTCGCCACCCGCATGCTGCTCGCCGCCGACCCACCAACCAGGCGTCGGACTCCGCCACTGTCTTTTGGCGCTCACGCTCGCTCCGCGCGCACCCACGTAAATATTATTTTATTATGGGTTTACTTTATAACTTTGTTTCGCGGACCCCTGGTGGTCCGTGGACCACCGGTTGGGAACCAGTGCTCTAGATCAACAAAAGGTATCCCCCCTCAGAGGTATGGCATGGTAAATCATGTATTTGTGACGGTGCCAAATAGTTACAATGAGGTGTTAACTATGGATATTGAACAGAAAAATGCTTGGCTAAAAGCTATGGAGGTGGAATATAACTCTTTGGTGTCTAACAAGGTGTTTTCATTGTCTGAGTTACCAACTGACAGAAAAGCTTTGTGATGTCGATGGCTGTATAAACTCAAAAACCTGCTGGACGGCAATGTCAAATGCAAGGCAAGACTTGTAGCTAGAGGTTTTGCGCAGATTGAAGGGCAGGATTATTATGAATCATAAGCACCCACTATTCGCATGGAGACAATTCGAATAGCATTAACCAAAGCAGGAACTGAGGGAATGTTTGTGAATCATTTTGATTTTGACACAGCTTACTTAAATGCACCCATAAAGAGCTATATTTAGAGCAAATTCCTGGATTTAAGTGTCACAATACACAAACAGTGCTAAGGTTACACAAGGCGTTGTATGGTTTGAAGCAATCAGGACGCGCCTGAAATATATGTGTGAAAGATGCTTTGACTAAGAAAGGGTTTAAACAAAGTGTATCAGAAACCAAAATCAGTGAATTACTGAATAAGTATGGCATGAGTGAAGCTCATGAAGTTACAACCCCTATGACAACCAGCTATAATAGAGAGCCGGATGGTGAATTGTTCCAACACAAACAGCTGTATCAATCTTTAGTGGGATCACTACTATATATTTGTTGTTGGACAAGGCCTGATATATGTATTGCAATACATTGGTTGTGCAGAAAAGCAGCTTGTCCTTATCAGAAGGACTGGGTGGCAGCTAAAAGTTCTCCGGTACTTAAAGGGGACAATGTCACACAAACTGATGCTAAAGGCAGATGACCAAACAGCTTTGGAATGTTCCAGTGATGATAGTTGGGGTGAATACATTGATGGGAAATCTACATCAGGGTATGTGATATATGTATTGGGAGCATTGATACAATGGAAGTCCATAAAACACTCATGTGTCAACAAGTTCACGTGAAGCGGAGTATTCAGCGTTAAGTGACTGCATAGTTCAAACAGAGTGGTGTATGCAACTGCTGAAAGACTTAAATGTGAACTGTCAACTACCAATAAAGATAATGTGTGATAATACTGCGGTACAACAACTAGCATAGGATCAAGGTGTACATACCAGAAGTAAGCACATTAACATAAGATATCAAAATGTACGAAATGCTGTGAGCAATGGATATGTAAAATTGCAGCATTGTAACACTGATGAAAATGTGGCAGATATTTTCACAAAATGTTTATCTGCAGAAAAATTTCAAGTTCTGAGGAAAGAATTGAGTATGTCAACCTTTGACTAGGGAGGCGTGACAACATATGTAATGTGTAACTAGTCAGCAGTTTGGACATCGATTAGACTGATCTAAAGTGACAGCTAGTGTCATGTGACTAAGCCAGCCAGAACCGGTTTAGGTGGCGTGAGGAGCCTGAAAAGGGAATTTCCAGAATGACTCACCATGACACAGCAATTGTATATGATTGGTCAATTGTATGGATGTAAATGTATATAAGTCATGATATATGTACAGAAGTGTGGTGGAGAGAAAATAGATGTTTGGTAGAGCAGTTTGTTGGAGTGAAGTGTATCCTGACTGTGTAAATATTGTAAATAAATTGTATAAAGCTGTCCTGGTGTGGACTGAATTGCTGCCAGGTATAGTCCTGCATTCCAGCTCAGCTGCGTGCGTCACGGCCAGCCAGCTGCCCTCTGCGGCCCCAGAGCCCACCCGCTTAGGCCCCCACCCGGCGCCCACGGGGAGGGGGCAGTCAGCAGCGGTCCATAGCCGCTCAGACCAGTGTTTGCAGGGAGCCTAGATTGCTGTGGGGCCCTTGGCAGTAGTTCAAAGCATCCCCACTTTCCTGGACTCCCTGCCGCCCAACTGCTCCGTGTTGGCACTTTGCGATAAATAAGTGGGTTTTGGGTTGCAGTTTGGGCACTCGGTCTCTAAGGTTCGCCATCACTGCCATAGGGTTTTCATGGAAAGAGACATTCGGAGGTGGTTTGCCATTGCCTGCTTCCGTGTCACACTCGTGATGTTCCTTGGAGGTCGCTCATCAAAATACTAACCAGGGCTGACCCTGCTTAGCTTCTGGGCTCTGATGAGATCAGGCTAGCCTGGGGCTATCCAGGTCAGGGCATGTATTATGTACACTTCAGAAGATTCACAATGATTTTTTTAGTAAATGGTGGGAGAGGCGGAAGAGAAGCACCAGATACCCAGAAGCCTTGGGCTGCTCTTAAATGCTGCTGATACTTTTCAGACTTCTGTGAGACTTGAAATTGGCCCTGTGAACTCTGGAGCTCAAAAACGTGACAGCAATCCTGCTGGATCAGACCAAAGGCCCAGACAAGGCATTCTCCCAATGAGGCTGGGCTTTGGGGAGAAAAAGAAGGGACAGAAATGATGTTGCATGATACATCTCCGTCATGTCTGTCCAAAAACCCAGAGGTGACTTTAGCGCATCTAAAAACTCTATAGTAAAATCAACGGGTTCCCAGAGCGTCTGTGTCCAGGTTTTCAGCTAGACACGACATCATGTGACATCATGTCCACCCCAAGAACTACCCCCAAAGCTTACAGGGGTGCCAGCCCACATCTTGGCATCCTAGTCCAACATACATTTTTCCACACTGTCCAACAAAGCCTCTACGCAGGGGGTACAGCAGCCAAATCAATGGGTTTTCAGCAATGGGTTTTCAGAGGTATGCTGTCCCAGAACACGTCAGTTCCATTCATTCACCATGGCTACCCAGATTTGTCTAACTTGCCTTTTTTGGGACACCTGGAGTCCCTCTAATGGAAGGAAGGAGAGAGATTAATATTCTAATTCATGTGAATAAAAATGCGATTCCTTTCCATGAATCTGTCTAATCCCCCTTTATGTGAGTGACCATCACTACCTCCTGTGGCACCAAGTCCCACAAGCTCAGTCTGCGTTCATTTTCTACCCCACAGCTTCACCATTTGCCCTAGTCTCATCCAGCCACAAAGCACCCTTACCATGGGAGAGGGCATCCTGGGCACGCTCCTGGGCCTCAGCCAACAGCCCTTCCTCCGAAAGAGCTGCTTCTGCCTCAGAAAACTTTGATTCCATCTTCAGGGATGGTTCCCACATCTGAAAGAACAGCAAGGGAGACAGGGAAGGTAAGAATCGTCACCCATGCATCGACCAAGAAAGCTGCTTCAAGCACAGGGGCCAGAATCAGCGTTGGTTGTTTTCCGAGCCGAGTGAATTCTCTAGAGGCATCAATGTCTAGCACAGAAGCCCAATTATAAAGTCATTGCTTGAAGGGTGTGAAGGAAACCTCCTCACCTGCTCTGCCTGCCTCTTCTCCTCTGCCTGACTCAAGAGGAAACCTTCGGCCAGGGCCACCGCCTGGGAACTGGTCTCCGGCCCACATCCTCTCACCCAGCACTGCATTTCCTGGGGCAGGATGGTCAGGAACTGCTCCAGGACCACCAGGTCCAGCATCTGCTTCTTGGAGTGCCTCTCCAGCTTCAGCCAGTGGTTGCAAAGCCCATGAAGATGGCTGCAAACCGCTCGGGGCCCATCGGCCTCATGGTAAAGGAACTGCCGGAAAAGTTGGCTATCTGCTGTCCTTGTTTCCTGAGCCAGGTTCTCTGGCACAGCTCTTTCCCAGAATTCCACACCACTCGCCGCTAGGACAGGATGGGGACCTTCCCTTGATCTCTTGCTATTTCCAGGTCCTTCTGGGTCCTGCAGTTCCATCTCCTTTTCTTACTCTTGGGTAGCCACTGAGTGAAAGATGCTCTTACTCTCAAGGCTATGAAGAGGGAGAAGAAAAATTATCGAAAGGGGAGAAAGAGACCAAAGGAAAAGACATTTATACCACCTACCTGTTTGGTCCTTCAGGAAAGTAAACATCTGTTGTGGAAGCAATGAGCTTAGCCAGCGTGGTGTAATGGGTAAGAGTGGTGGTTTGGAACAGTGGACTCTAATGTGGGAAACCGGGTTTGATTCCCCATTCCTCCACATGAGTGGCGGACTCTAATCTGGTGAACCGGGCTGGTTTCCCCACTCCTACACATGAAGCCAGCTGGGTGACCTTGGGCTAGTCACAGCTCTCTTAGGGCTCTCTCAGCCCCACCTACCACACAGGGCATCTGTTGTGAGGATGGGAAGGGAAGGTGATTGTAAGCCGGTTTGATTCTTCCTTAAGTGGTAAAGATTGTCGGCATACAAAAACCAAGTCCTCTTCTTCTCCCATGTCCAGGGATCAGTCTGTCTAGAGGCAACAGCTCACGGTCAACTGGAGCCCAGGACAAAATGAATGGTGATGGCTTAACCATAGCAGATCTCTCCTCAGCCGGCATAAAGCATTTGGCAATAGCTCTGTCCAGCAGAGGGTCAGGGGTGTCTGACCTCTCGAGATTAGGGCAAAATGGTTGCTGGGAGGAACAGGACCAGGGGGAGGCTGAGAACACTCAGGTAAATGGCAGGTGGGCGGAGCACCAGCCACCATGCACAGCATTTGGGGCAGCCAGTCAGCATGGATGATTCATCCCATGTGATCACAGCTGGGACGCCTCTCTGGACCTCCCGATGACCACCATGGCCGAGTATGTATTTTTATTCCCAAAATTCAGACCCTGCCTTTCAGCCCCCACAAGGGCCCCCGATTTAGCTAACAAATTAAAGCATACATTTTTAAAAAAAATTCTGCCTTGCTCCCTGGGAGCCCAGGTGGATTACACCAAGTGTGTCTATAACAATCAACAGAACGGGACGTTCAAGAAACCCGTAAATAGGGTTTGGGTGTAGAACCAAGCTGAAATCTAAAAACAGAACTGAAGCAAAGCATAAATGTTAACAGGACACAGCAAACGATGCACAATGGCAGCAAGCTATACCCAGAAGTATAGAACAGAATTGCTAACCATTTGTGCAAGTAACTTTGTGAATTGTTTTGTACAGTGCCACCCTACTGTGGAAAGCCAGGAGAGCGGGTGTCTTCATGACCTCCTCAGGCAGGCTGATTGTGAGACTTCTTGTTGTCCAGACAATATTTCAGTAATCACAGGCACTCAGCAGTTATTCAGCAGTAACCAGTGGTTTATTGTAATTCCAAGGAGCATTCAGAAAAATCTCATCGCTCTGGTACAAGCACAAAAACTCTAATGACCAATACATTCCAGGGTGGATAAAAATCAATGATTTAAAAAAATATATATCAAAAAATTTGGATTTTTTAAAAACCAGCGTTTTTAAAATAAAATGCGTTTGGAGGAAAAATCTTTCTAAAGATTGTTTTCTTCCATTATAGTCCAAAGGCTATTCATAAGGAAATAAGAAGTAGTTTTTAATTATGTAGCATGAGGCTTTATATTGATGCAATGTTTAAAATTTTTGGTAAATGAATTCCATTAATCCGTTCACAATGTTATACTCTTCCAGAGGATTCTGTAAGATTATTTGGGGCAGTTTTTCTAACGAGAAGATATTATCACAGATGCTTGTTTTTGCAGTTCTCAAAAGTGTGAATTTGTGTCTGCAGAGATAACATGACTCTTCTTCACTGCAAAAATGTTATAAAATAAACAAAGAGTTGAGGAAAAAATCTTAATCTCATTGTTCCTTTGCAAATCTATATACACAGAATCAACCTCTTACCTCTTAAGTGCTAAGTTCCAAGAGGTTCAATGAATAGATTGTTTGGAGTGGAATAGATCTGCACAAGTAGCTAAGTGTGCAGAGGGAGGGGCAAGTAGTAAAAATGAAAGTGCAACCTTGTGAGCAGAATACTCCACAAGTCTTGGGATCTTTGTGTGATAATTGTGCAAGTCAGTTGCATGCCTGTGCAACTCAGACTTGAGGCAAGTGCTGAAGGCACTTCAGGGCTGGCAGCCTCTTCCCAACCCCAGTGGGTTCCAACAACTGCACTAACACTTCACTGTACACAACAGGCACTTTAATGTAGAAGCAAAGTGGTGGTGGTGGTGGAAATAGTAACTGGGATCTGTAAGTCCTTGGTGAGGCCTTGAAGTGCTCGCCAGTCAATTAATAAGAGTTCCCTGGTTCCAGGCCCTTCTTCCCAGGGCTCACCTGACACTGGCCAAACAACAAAGTCTGTACCTGGAACTTCAGTCCTGCAATAGGAATCCCTGAAGTTCTCTGCTCCAGTCCTTGGTTCCCCTCTTCCAGCTTTCCACCAGCCTGCATCTCCTCCTCGGCCTATTCTTCCTGTCAGCCTGCTCCAGCCTAGGCCCACCAACCGTATCTCTCCTCCTCTCTGGAAAAAGGAAGGCCAGCTTCTCCAGAGCCAGGGCTGCTCAGAGATAATAAGCCCCTCTGAGATTCCATGACATTTGTGTCTATAGCCTGAGGTTTATCACAATATTCTCTCCCTGGAGGAGAAAACCTACAATGGCAGCAGGCCGTAAAAGAGACCCGGTTTGGGAATATTTTAATGAAATTCCTCTTCCTTGCAGTAATTTCATAATTATCTGTCTCTGCATTTCTAATAGCATAACCAAGCCAGTAATTTTTGATATAATTGTAAAAACTACTCTGAAAATTTATTATTCCAAAAATGAAACCTTCATCTGGTTGTAAATATTATTATACCAGCAAGAACGAGTCTTTCTGTAAAAAACCATGATTTAAATCAAGTCTTAATGACTAGTGATTTAAATCGATTTGATTTAAATCAAACCCACCCTTACATTCCAATAGGCTCCTGGTATAGCCGGCACAAGATCCCATCCCCCTCACGTCCAGGTGGTTCCTCTTTTCCCAGAGGCCTCCAATGTTATCTGTGCCTCTCAAGGTCACTTTTCTGCAGTGCTGTAGGAATTCTTAGAAACCTCCCCTACACACACACCCAGCTCCCCTCTCTCAACTCCCGCTGGGGATTCAGAATACAGGTCAAGCAACCCAAACTTTTGAACTGGTTACCATAACAGATAAATCACTATATACATCATGGCAGGCACTGACACCAAATAATCCTGACACCAATCCACATTTGTGGGGGCCACAACAGAGAAGGCATGTGCACCGGCAGATGTTGATTTTGCCCATTTGCAGGTTGGCAGCTGCAGAAGGCCCTGCTCAGGTGAGTGAAGCTGTCATGGGAGGAGTATAGGGGGAGAGACGGTCACGCAGATATCAGGATCCAAGTACCAGGAACGGCTTTCTGTGTGATAGCCAATACTTTTAATTGAGCCTGGAGGGTCTGGGAATAATATGCATGCTCCATCCAGCTGCCGATAACAGTCGAACCCCAGCATGTTCGGTGCATTATAGCAGTCTAGTCTCAATGTCACCACAGCATGGATCCAGAGGCCAGAACAGCTGCATCAACATAAGGGGCCATTTTTCCAGCTAGCCTTTTTTGGCAACTGCATTAACTTGCTCCTCTAGCAATAGTGTGGGTTTCAGTATAACCCCGAGGCTGTTAGCTGTGCCATCAAGGGTCTGTTGAATCCCAAAAAAAGAAGCAGCATAATATCCGTCCAGACCTCCACCTTCCCAAGCAGCATTTCTTCTGTCTTTCCAGGCCTTAGATTAGTTGCTTCACACTTGGCTACTGAACCACAGGCGCCAGGCAGCAATTTAGGATCTCTACTGCATCACCAGGAGAGTTGGGGAGGGATGCATAGAGCTGGGTCTCCTCAGCATATTGCTGACAGCCAACCCCAAACTATTAAGGAGTTGGCCTAAGGGCTTCACATAAAGATCAACAAGCATGGGGGACAGGATTGGGCCCTGTGGGCCCTCCCCAGGATGGATAGAAGACGACAAGGATTTCATACCTTGCTTTTCTCTACCTTAAGGAGACCCAAAGGGATTTACCATGCCTTCCTCTCCCCACAACAGACACCTTGTGAGGCTGGAGGGGCTGAGAGAGGTCACTCAACACCCATCCTGTGGAGGAGAAAGGAATCAACCTTAGTTCTCCAGGAGACGTTCCACCGCTCTTAACCACCCCACCGTGCTGTGGCAGGTCCCACACTGATGATAACTGGCCTCCAATGGCAATTCTTTGGTTCTGGTCCAGGTGGAGGGATTTGACCCTGTCAACGTACAACCCCCGAGGCCTCCTCCTGCCTGCCGGCACCTGTACAAGATGGGCCAAGTCCACTGTGCCAAAGGCAGCAGATCCATCCAGGAGGAGCAGCAAGGAGGAAGATAGACCTTTGGCTACTTTGAGACGGAGCCCATCTCCCTCCTGCAGCCCGGTCTGAAAACAGACTGAAAAGGGACTATCACTGTATTAACTGTGATGTGTCAACTGTAAGTTTTCTGTTTCAATTATAAATGTACACAGTTGAAGTTGAATGTAATTTGCAACGGTCCCCGGTGAATCAGCAACCTGAATGTGGGTCATTTCATTCAAAGAGGTTTGTTATCAATCATCAACAAGTTCTACTTACTCCCAGACAGAAGGCGCAACCTGGCAGGAGACTTGTTTATTGGACATCTTAGTACCTTCATGCCCCTTTGGGGTTATTGGAGAGGGTCTGGAGCAGAAAACGATTTAAAACGAATCCCCCCGAGAACACGCGTGAGAGCTGCATTTCTCTCTTGCAAGGCTGGAAAGCTGACTCCTCACTCACCCCCCTGCATGACTTACTCGTGAGTAGACCGTCGCAGGATCCCGCTGCCCGCTGATGCATCTCTGAAGCCCCTCGAGCAAAGCCCACCCCGCCGCCCGGAAAGGGGCCTATCCGCCTCCCTCGCTCGGCCGCTCTAGCAGACAGCTCGGTCGGTTTAACCCCTTCGGCGCTGCAGACGAGCGAACAAAGGGGCTCCCTGCTCTTTCCGGGAGGATCGGCGGCCAGAGCGGATTCCGGCCAGGCTGCAGCTCAGCGACGCCCCGTGCGGCTCAGCGGGATTGCTCGGGAGTAACTCCGCACAGGGTGGCGCTTCTGGGGGATCCCCAGGCTGTTCAGTGAATTTCCGCTGAGCAAACTGCTCTTGGGCTGTTTCAGAGGGTAGCCGTGTTGGTTTTCAGAAGAAGAGCTAGATTCTGATTGGTCTCGCAGAGGATACTGGACTCGAATCTGGCTGCTTTTGTCTCCTTCCACAAACACAGCTTTTTGGAGCATCCACATGACCTCATCCCCAAATCATGCATTTTCTGTGACCCCCCCTTCCCATTGTACTGCAATGTGGACAAGAAAACGCATACTTTTGCAGGCCCTGCCTGCACTGGGGTCATTTTCTTAGTGTAGTGGGCAGGGGCAGAATCCCAGCTGTGGGGCGGAGGGATGAGGTAAGAAAATGACCCCAGTGCAGGCAGGGCCTGCAAAAGTATGTGTTTTCTTGTCCACGTTGCAGTACAATGGGAAGGGGGGGGGGTCACAGAAAATGCATGATTTGGGGATGAGGTCATGTGGATGCTCAAAAAGCTGTGTTTGTGGAAGGAGACAAAAGCAGCCAGATTCGAGTCCAGTATCCTCTGCGAGACCAATCAGAATCTAGTTTTTCTTCTGAAAACCAACACGGCTACCCGAAGAGCAGTTTGCTCAGCCGAAATTCACTTTTCTGCGGATGGTTTTTGAAAAACACTCCTGCAGTGCCCTCCATTGGCAGACAATATGTTTGTCCTGACAACTTTATTCTTAATTTTACATTTGCCACTGCTGAAGAATCAAAAGAAACTTTTTGACCCTGAAATAGCTTGGGGGAAAGAGCTTTGAAAAGTGTTGAATTGAATAGGAACAACCAAGAAGCACCATGTCCTACTCTATTGGGGTTGCTTGTGCAAATATGTTCTTGCCATAATAGCTGAAGACTAATCATAACAATTGGGTGGGAATCGAGCCCAGTGCTATGGACGTGGTCCTGGGGGAATAGCCTGCCAAGAGACTCCCCTCTCATGACTTGGCAGCACACCTCCCCAAAGGTGCTGGTACAGAGTGCCCATGAGTGCTGCCACAATAAAGCCCCATCTAAAAATTTCTGCTACTATAATCAATGATGGAAGGGGTACCCTTTCTTAGACCCCCAACCTGAAAACAGTCATGTGAATATCCCCCAAAGCCTCTGAGGGCAGAGAAAGTGACTAAATGACTTATCACTACATTCAGCCACTGAACCAAAAGGCTGGAGAGTAGCAAATGTTACACCAATTTAAAAAAAGGTTTAGAGCGGAACCCGGAAATTAGAGACCAGTCAGCCAATCATCTGTCCCAGGCAAATTAGTAGAAATTAATCAAAGGTAGAAGGATTAGGCACATAGAGGAACAAGCCTGTGGAGGGAAAATCAGCATGGCTTCTGCAAAGGGGAGTCCTGCCACACTAACCTTTTGGAGTTCTTTGAGAAAGTAAATCAGCACGTAGACAACAGTGACCCAGTAGACATGATATACTTGGTCTTTCAAAACGCTTTTGACAAGGCACCTCACCAAACACTTGGGAGTAAACTTAAAAGGGTAGGAATAAATGGACAGTTCTCACAAGGGAGGGAAGTAAGCAGCAGAGTCCCACAAGGATCGTTGTTGGCGATGATAGTGTTTAATTTGTTCATCAATGACCTGGAACGAGGAGTGAGTAGCTTAGTGACCAAATTTGCAGATGACACAATTATTCATGATGGTGGAAACTAAGAATGACTGCAAAGAGCTCCAGGAGGATCTCCACAAGTTGGGTGAGTGGGTGACAAGGTGTCAAAAGAAGTTCCATTTTGGTAAGTGAAAGGAGATGCACATTGGGAGGAAGAATCCCGACTTCAGGGAAGGCTGATGGGGTCTGAAATTGCTGAGACTGAGAGGGGGAAAGATCTTTGGGTCATAGTAGGAGATAGCTCCATGCAAGTGTCAAACTAGTGTGTTGCAGTAGTGAAAAATCCAAGTAGTGAAAAATCCAAGTTAGGGTCTATGAGCAAAGGGGTTGAAAACAAAATGACTGATATTAGAATGCTCCCGTATAAATCGATGGTGCAGCCTCATTTGGACATTGCTGAGCCGGAGAAACTACAGGAGAGGGCAACCCAGATGATTCGGGGGTTGGAGCTCCTTCCCTGTGAGGAAAGGCCGAAGAGCCTGAGACTTTTCAGTTGAGAAAAGAGACAACATCAGGGGGCCATGAGAGAGGTTTATAAAATGATGCACCGGGTGGAGAGAATTGACCAGGGGAACTTTTTCTCTTTCTCTCACTATACGAAAACTCAAGGGCAATGAATGAAGCTGTCAGGCAGTAGATTCAGGTTGGACAAATGGGAATTCTTCAGTACACAGTGGGTGGTTAAAATGTGGGATGCGCTGTCAGTGGAGGTAGTGGTGGCCACAGGCATAGACAGTTTTAAAAGGGCATCAGATAGATTAATGGAAGTTAAGTCTATCATTGGTGATGAAAGGGAACCTCCACGTTCAGATGCAGTCAAGCTGTAAATCCCAGTGCCAGGAGGCAACGTCAGGGGAAGGCCTCGGCCTCTCTGCCCTGTTGTTAGCCCTCCAGAGGCAGTGGTCGGCCACCGTGTAAGACAGGATGCTGGTCTAGATGGACCCTCGGTGGTCTAGGGTTGCCAGCTCCAGGTTGGGAAATACCTGGAGATTTTGGGAGGTGGAGCCAGTGGAGGGCGGGGGGAAGGGTCTTCAATGGGGGATGATGCCACAGAGCCCACTCTCCAAAGCGGCCATTATCTCCAGGTGGACTGGTCTCTGTTGTGTGGAGGTCAGTTGTACCCCATGGAGGTTGGCAACCCCGCACAGGTCGGATCAAGCAGGGCTCTTTTCTCACGGTCTTCACAATCTCCAGGGATTTCCCCAGCCGGAGATGGAGACCCCGTCCAACGGGGCAGAATCACAACCATCCCCAGGAAGCGGTCTGTCTAAGGTGGCATTTTGATTTCACAAACAGGGAGCACGTTACAGGAACGCCGATTTCCAGTGCAGCCCTAAAGGCGCTTTCCTGGGAGTAATAAGCCCCATTGAATAGGCCTGAGGAGGGATCCGGTGAGACCTGCCCCGGATCCCTTGGCGTGATCTGGCTGGACTTTGCTTTAGTTTTCTTTTTCCTGTTGGGATTCAGTGCCAGTTCCATTTCTGTCAGGGCAGTTAAAGGGCGAACTTGTTTACCTCCAAAGTTTAGATTGTCTCATGGGGATGATGCGAGAGACAGATGTAAGTATTCTGTTGGCTGGAGAATCGCCATTGCGAACAACGTGCACCAGGTCACGAAGTCAGAAATGTTTTATTACCCTGTTCTTTTGTTAAAGGTGCTAACTTTGGGGCAGGAATGCGTCAGTTGCTATTGAATTGCTATTGCTATTGAATCTCACACAAGCAAGATGTTTGTTCTTAAGCTCTCTTGGGCTAAGGCACAGACAAAGTGATTTAAGCCATAGTACCTGCTAAGAGTTTTCCAGCAAGATTTATAGGGCACTAGATAGAAAGACTGTTATTGTTTTCCGCCATGTGACCCTTCCTAATTTTAGCACAGTAAAGGGTTTTTGTTTAATTAAGAAACAAGTCTGTGACTCTGCTGCGTGCTTGGCCAGAATTCTTTCCCACCACAATCGCGATTCATTCGGCCTCTCAAGGAGAGTTAACATTTCCCCAGCTCAGCTGGGGGTTCTCCAGTAAGCGCCACCCTGTGTGGAGTTACTCCCGAGTAATCCCACTGAGATGCCCAGGGCGTCGCTGACGGCAGCCGGGCTGGAATCCGCTCCCACCACCCGGCTCCGGCCGCCCATCCTCATTGCAAAGAGCAGGGAGCCCCTTTTTTCTCTCTCCTCTGCAGCACCGAAGGGGTTAAACCGACCGAGCTGTTTGCTAGAGCGGCCCAGCAAGGGGGGGAGGCCAAGAGGAAAGGCTCCTTGGAGGAGGAGGCCTTGCTGCCGAATTGCAAAGGAGACCTCGAGGGGCTTCAGAGAGGCAGCAGCGGGCAGCAGCTTTGCAGCCGGATCCTGGGTCGGTCTACTCACCAGTAAGTCATTGCAGGGGGGCGAGTGGGGAAGAAGCTTTCCAGCCTTGCAAGAGAGGAATGCAGCTCTCAGGAGTCCTTTCCAGGGGGGGGGGGTTCAGTTTTAAATCGTTTCCAAATGTAGCCCCCCCCTCCGCTGCTAAAAACAAAAAAAATGCACCCCTGCAAAAAAAACGGAGCCCCGAGCTCGGGTGGCCCAGGAGGCTCAGCCGGGTGGGTCATCATGGTTAGTCCTGGGATGGGAGACCCCCCTCCCCTCCCTTCCCCTCCCCCCAGGAAGCCTGTATGCAGAGGCAGGCAATGGCCGACCCCCTCGGCTCATCCCTTGCCTTGAAAGCCCTCCTGGGTCACCCTAACCTGGCTGTGACTCCAGGGCACTTTGCACACAGAGAGAAAACCGGTGGAGCCAGTCATTGACCGGTCTCCGCGCTGCCCCTCCTAAGGCAGACTGGTGGACGGGGAGAGGTTTTGCTCCCTCTCCCATGATGCTACAACACGGGGTCATCTGCTAGAGCTGGAGGGGGAGAGATTCAAAGCAGATCAAATCAAAGGGAGTATTTTTTCACACCACGCAGAGTTAAATTGTGGAACTCCCTGCCCCAGGATGTGGTGATGGCTGCCAGCCTGGAGGGCTTGAAGAGGGGAGTGCACATGTTCATGGAGGAGAGGGGTATTCGTGGCTGTTAGTTAGAATGGATACCAGTCATGCTGCATACCTATTCTCTCTAGTATCAGAGGAGCACGCCTATTATTTTGGGTGCGGTGGAACACAGGCAGGATGGTGCTGCTGCACTCGTCTTGTTTGTGGCTTCCTAGAGGTTGGCCACCGTGTGAACAGACTGCTGGACTTGATGGGCCTGGGTCTGATCCAGCAGGGCCTTTCTTATGTTCTCATGAGTAGCCGACATGACTCCAGGTGTTCTTGGAGAACTCTGCTCCAGGCCCTTTACAGTCTGATTTCAGACTGGGCTACGAGAGGGAGATGCCTCCGCCTAAAATTAGTCAAAAGTCAGGCCTCCTCCTTGTTGCTCCTCCTGGATTGATCTGCTGCCTTTGGCACAGTGGACTTGGCCCATCTGGTTGAGGTGGCGGCAGGCAGAAGGAGGCATCAGGGGCTCTACGTTGGACAGGTTCAAATCACTCCTCCTGGACCAGAACCAAAGAATTGCCATTGAAGGCCTGTTATCATCAGTGTGGGACCTGCCACAGCGTGGTGTGGTGGTTAAGAGCGGTGGCACCTATCCTGGAGACAACTGGGGTTGATTTCTCTCCCCAAGAATGCTGCTGGGTGACCTCTCTCAGCCCCACCAGCCTCACAATGTGCCTGTTGTGGGGAGAGGAAGGGATGGTAAATCCCTTTGGGTCTCCTTCAGGTAGAGAAAAGCAGCATATAAAACCCTTCTCTTCTTCTATCCATCCTGTGGAGGTCCCACAGGGCCCAATCCTGTCCCCCATGCTTGTCGATCTTTATATGAAGCCCTGAGGCCAAATCGTTTGCAGGTAGGGGTTGCTATTCATCAGTATGCTGAGGAGACCCATTTCTATGCATCCTTCCCCAACTCTCCTGGTGATGCAGTAGAGATCCTAAATTGCTGCCTGGCGCCTGTGGTTCAATAGCCAAGTATGAACCAACTGAATCTAAGTCCAGGAAAGACAGAAGAAATGCTGCTTGGGGAGGTGGAGGTCTGGAAGGAAGTTATGCTGCCTGCTTTTCTTGGGATTCAGCTGACCCTTGCTGGCACGTTTAACAGCCTCGGGGTTATACTGGACCCTGCATTATTGCTAGAGGAGCGAGTTAATGCAGCTGCAAAATAAAAGGCTTTCTGCCAACTCAGCCTAGCTGGAAAAATAGCCCCTCACCTTGATGTGGCTAATCTGGTGACATCGAGACTAGGCTGCTAAAATGCACTGAACATGCTGGGGTTTGACTATTATCGACAGCTGGATGGAGCCTGCATATTATTCCCAGACCCTGCAGGCTCGATTAAAACTATTAGCTATCACACAGAACGCCGTTCATGGTACTTGGACCCTGATATCTGTGTGACCGTCTCTCCCCCTATACTCCACCACAACAGCTTCACTCACCTGAGCAGGGTCTTCTGCAGGTGCCAGCCCGCAAATGGGCGAAATCAAGAACTATCTGTGCACATACCTTCTCTGTTGTGGCCCCCACATTGTGGATCAGCCTGCCTGAGGAGGTCAGGAAGACACCCTTTCTCCTGGCTTTCCGCGGTAGGGTGGCAGTGTGCAAAACAATTCACAAAATTACTTGGACAAATGGTTAGCAATTGTGTTCTATACTACTGTGTACTTCTTGCTGTAAGTCAGATCCTATGCTGCAATTTTGCATCATTTGCTGTGTCATGTTAACATTTATGCTTTGTTTCTGTTTCTTAGATTTCTGGTTGGTTGTACAACCCAAACCCTATTTACTGGCTTCTTGAACGTCCCTTTCTGTTGATTGTATCGACTCACTTGCTGCAATCCATTTTGACTCCCAGGGAGCAAAGCAGACTAGAGATAAAGGAATTTTTTAAAAAATGCATGGTTTAATTTGTTAGCTGAATTGGTGGCTGTTGTGGGGACAGAAAGCCAGGGTCTGAATTTTGTAAAGAAAAATAAATTCTCAGCCATGGTGGTCATCAGGAGGCCCAGAAAGAAGGGATCTCAGGGCATGAATCAGACATGCTAACTGGCTGCCCCACATGTTGTGCATTTTGGCTGGCTCTCCCCCCTCCTGGCCATGTGCCGTTTTCCTGGGTGTTCACTGCTTCCTCCTGCTCCTCTTCATCCCAGCAGTTTTTTTGCTCTCCCCTGGCGAGGTCAGGCGCACCTCTGCCCCGACCCTCTGCTAGACAGAGCTATTGCCTGTTGCTTCAAGCCGATGGAGGAGAGATCAGCCATGGTTAAGCTGTCACCAGTCCTTTTGTCCTGGGCTACAGTTGCCTCTAGACCAGGAGTGTCGAACTCGTTTGTTATGAGGGTCGGATGTGACATAAATGTCTCTGTGTCGGGCCGGGCCAGGTGTACCATAACATTTAATGCAAGATACCGGAGATACAAACTTTTATAGAAGACAAAGGCAATTAATGATTATTTTTTACTTAAAATACAAACATGCTTGATACTATCACACTCTTCCAGTATTTTCTTTTATTTAACAGTCTCTGATCATTGACACCTTGGAACTGGGGTGTGTGTGTCTGCCTCAACTGGTTCATGGGCCGGATAAGAGCTTTCAAGGGGCCAAATCCGGCCCCCGGGCCTTATGTTTGACACCCCTGCTGTAGACAGATGGATCCCCAGATGGAGGGCCAAGCTCATAGCTTCCACAACAGATGTTTACTTTCCTGAGAGCCAGTGTAGTATAGTGGTTAACAGTGGATGACTCTGGTGAATCAGATTTGATTCCCCACTCCTCCACGTGAATCCTGCTGGATGTTCTCAGGCTAATCTCCCTTCTCTCTGAACTCTCTCAGCCCCACCCACCTCACAAGATGCCTGTTGTGGGGAGAGGAAGGGAAGGCGATTGCAAACCATTTTGAAACTCCTCAAAGGTAAAAAAAAAAAAAAGGGGGGGGAGCCCCAGATCTCCTCTGCCTCCAAACAAGCATCTCATTAAAAAGCCTGATATGCAATCTAGTGCCATGACATTAATCCTGATCCACAAACTACGACAATGACGTTTGTTCTGATCCACTGGGGCAGTCTTTGAGAAGGAGGGAAAGTGAGGTAGGTGTGCTTTATTTTGGTCTCTTTCTGTCTTTTTGATATCTTTTCCTCTCCCTCTTCATAGCCACAAGAGTAAGGGCATCTTTCCACAGTCAGAGGCCACCCAAGAGAAAGGGAAGGAGATGGAACAGCAGGACACAGAAGGACCTGGAACTGGCAAGAGGTCAAGGGAAAGTCCCCATCCCGTCCAAGCAGAGAGTGCCGTTGAATTCTGGGAAAGAGCTGTGCCAGAGAACCTGGCTCAGGAAACGAGGATAGCAGATAGCCAACTTTTTCGGCAGTTCCTTTACCATGAGGCCGATGGACCCCGAGCTGTTTGTAGTCAGCTTCATGGACTTTGCAACCACTGGCTGAAGCCGGAGAGGCATTCTAAGAAGCAGATGCTGGACCTGGTGATCCTGGAGCAGTTCCTGAGCATTCTGCCCCAGGAAATGCAGTGCTGGGTCAGAGGATGCGGTCCAGAGGCCAGTTCCCAGGCGGTGGCCCTGGCCGAAGGTTTCCTCCTGAGTCAGGCTGAGGAGAAGAGGCAGGCAGAGCAGGTGAGGGGGTTTCGTTCACACCCTTCAAGCAATGACTTTATCCTAAAGCTTCTCTGCCAGATATTGATACCTCTAGAGAATTCACTCGGCTGGGAAAACAACCATCCCTGATTCTGACCCCTGTGCTTGAAGCAGCTCTGTTAGTCAATGGAGGGATGAAGAATCTTACCTTCCCTGTCTCCCTTGCTGTTCTTTCAGATGTGGGGACCATCCCTGAAGATGGAAGTGAAGCTTTCCGAGGCAGAAGGAGTTCTGTCGGAGGAAGGGCAGCTGGGTGAGGCCCAGGAGCGTCTCCAAGATGCCCTGTCACATGGTAAAGGTGCTTTGTGGCGGGATGGGATTGGGGCACATGGTGAAGTTGTTGGGTAGAAAAAAGAAATAGGTCTGCACACCACACAATGTGAGCTTTCGGGACTTGGTGCCACAGGATGTAGTGATGGTCACTCACTTGGAGTAGACAGATTCATGGAGGGCCAAGACAGATTTATGTCACATTGATGTTGCATTCAGCTGAAACCCTGAATGTTCTTGAGTGTATATAATACATGACCTGACCTGGATAGCGCCAGGTTAGCCTGATCTCATCAGAGCCCAGAAGCTAAGCAGGGTCAGCCTTGGTTAGTATTTCGAAGGGCAACCTCCAAGGAACACCAGGGGCGTGATGCAGAGGCAGGCAATGGCAAACCACCTCTGAACGTCTCTTGCCTTGAAAACCCTACAGGGTCACCATAAGCCAGCTGTGACTTGACAGCACAAAAGTCAAGTAATACAAACATCCTGGAAATGGGTGTGTGCGAAGCAGGATTTAAACAAGTAAATGAAATAGGAAGGCTAGGCTAACATTCTTCCTTCCTCTGTTGTCTCCCTTGCAGGCAGTGTAGAGACGCTGTTAAGAGGTCATTTTTGCGGAGGTGTGGAAACGGCTGCTTCACCTCTGGTCCAGGTAAGGGAGATGAGTCCCCCTTCCTTTCTTGGGGTGGGGGCAGGGTTGCTCCTGTAGTTGCCTCTCCGGTGTTCAAGTGAAAGAGGCCCCTTACCCATGCCAAGGTCTCCATCCTGCGCCCTTCCAGAGGGCCGTCTCTGCCTGGTGTGATCTCTGACGAGGGAGTCTACTTTTTCTTTCAGTCTCTGGTTTCCTTTGAGGATGTGGCCATGCATTTCACCGAGGCAGAGTGGGCCCTGCTGGATCCAGACCAGAGAGCTCTCTACAGGGAAGTCATGCTGGAGAACTATGGGAGTGTGGCCTCTCTGGGTAAGGCTCTTTCGTAGGTTCCACACGTGTAAATGGCTGCCATTGGGTTACTTAAGGACAGCCAATCTGGAGGAGGCCAAAGGCCCTTTCCTACAACAGTCACCTAGATGCCTTTGGGCCTTGCCTGCTCTTCCAACAACTGATACCTCTTCCAAAAACTGTGAGGGTCCCCTTTGAACTGTGGGGTTCACTTGGTGAAGTCCTGGATTCTCTCTCTTCCCCCCCCCACCCCCCGCAAGCAGTGGTTGTAGTGGTTGAGAGCAGAGGACTCTAATCTGGAGAACTGGGTTTGATTCCCCACTCCTCCACCTGAAGCCTTCTGGGTGGCCTTAGGCTAATCACAGTTCTCTCAGCTCTGAGCCACATCTACCTCACAGTGTGCCTGTTGTGGGGAAGGGAAAGGAATGTGATTCGTAAGCCGCTTTGAGACTCTTCAGGGTACAGAAAAGTGGGGTGAAAAAAATATTCTATTTAATCATCAGTAGCAGAGAATCAAAAGAGTTGCATGTCAAGTCAAATGTGACTGGTGGGGGACCGATTCTTTTCTGCTTTTTTTCTTTAAAGTACATATGGGGAGTATGTGGAGGGGAGAAGTAGGCAGAATATAATGACTGCTCATCTGGAGGGGGTCTGGCTGGGTAGAAGGTGTGACCAGTGGCTTAGTTGGGAGGGGAAGAAGGTCTGATAAAGGAAATGCAGACCCCTTAATGAGCAGTGCCTGATGGGTGGCTTGGCTTGTTACATAGGTACTGACTGGACCTCTTTCTTTCTTCCAACAGCACATGTAGAGGAGATGCTTGGGGGATTCCAGGCATTCTCTACAGAAGAAGCCAAGAATGAAGACTCCGAAGGTAATGTTGGGGATGGAGATGGACCCCAGAGGCAGGAGGGAAGCCACACCGACAAGGGGAGGGATAAGCCCATACTGTCCCAAAGAGGAGGGGGCTTCCATGAAATCCCAGTCCACGAAGAAAGGTGAACCAAAACAAGAGGGAACAAAGACCTCCGTGCTAAGCAGAGAATCCACTCCAGGGAAAATGAAAATGTGGCCTTTGGAAAGACTTTCAGTAAGAACACGAGTGATGTTTCCAAGACGCAAATTCCCGCAGGAGTTAAACCATATGCGTGCGCGGAGTGCAGAAAGACTTTAGTCGTAAAGCAGCCCTTACTTCACATGAAAAAATTCCCTCAGGTCAGCAGCTGCATAAATTGCTGGCTGCAAAGCAAGCCTTTCTGATGCAGCAGGCTTTGACGTCCTTTTCAAGTGTATCAGTGTGCATTTCAATGTACAGCAGGAAAAAGCCACTGCAATGTTTTGAGCATGGATGGAACTTCAAGGGAATGTCATACCTCCTTGCGTGTGTGCTAATGGGCTCCTCTTTTTATTCCACAGGGGATGATCAGTGGAATGAGGGCGATGAGGAACTGCATCAGCTATTGCCAGATAAAGTCAAAAATGAAAATTTGCAAGGAAATGTCAAGAATCAAGGCAAACCTAAGAAGCAGACAGGAAGTCCCATGGTCGAGAAGAAGGATAAACCCATTCCTGGCCAAGGGTGGGAGTTGTGTGAACAAATCCCCAAGGTGGAGGAAGCATATAAGTATTTGGAGTGTGGCATGAACTTCTCAGATCTAACCCAATATGATATCCATTTGCATATGCACAGAGGAAAGGAGACCCATGGATGCTTGGAGTGTGGAAAGATCTTTCTTTGCAGAGCAGAGCTCCTTCGACATCAAAGAACACATTCAGGAGAGAAACCTAGCTGCTCAGATGGCAAGAGATTCTCTCAAAACTCAGACCTTTTTCAACACCAAAAGATTCATTCAGGTGAGAAGCTATTTATCTGCTCAGAGAATGGAAGGATGTTCTTTCATGGAAGGAAAAGTAAGGCAATCATCCCAAAGCATAGTATAATGAGGGCACGTGAATGCTTTCAGTGTGGAAAGTACTTCAAATACAGAACACAGCTCCTTGTGCACCAAAGAATACACACAAGGCAGAGACCTTTTGAATGCTCAGAGTGTGGAAAGCGATTCAGTCAGAGTAGCAATCTTCAACAGCATCTAAGAACCCACACAGGGGAGAAGCCTTTTAAATGCTCAGAGTGTGGAAAGAGATTCAGTTTCAAAGGCGACCTTCACAAACATCTAAGAACCCACACAGGGGAGAAGCCTTTTGAATGCTCAGAGTGTGGAAAGAGATTCAGTTGCAGTGGCGATCTTCACAAACATCTAAGAACCCACACAGGGGAGAAGCCTTTTGAATGCTCAGAGTGTGGAAAGAGATTCCGTCACAGTGGCCATCTTCAACAGCATCTAAGAACCCACACAGGGGAGAAGCCTTTTGAATGCTCAGAGTGTGGAAAGAGATTCAGTCAGAGTGGCGATCTTCAAAGGCATCTAAGAACCCACACAGGGGAGAAGCCTTTTGAATGCTCAGAGTGTGGAAAGAGATTCAGTGTGAGTGGTTCTCTTCAAGAGCATCTAAGAACCCACACAGGGGAGAAGCCTTTTGAATGCTCAGTGTGTGGAAAGAGATTCAGTGTGAGTGGTTCTCTTCAAGAGCATCTAAGAACCCACACAGGGGAGAAGCCTTTTGAATGCTCAGAGTGTGGAAAGAGATTCAGTCGCAGTAGCCATCTTCAACAGCACCTAAGAACCCACACAGGAGAGAAGCCTTTTGAATGCTCAGAGTGTGGAAAGAGATTCAGTCGCAGTGGCTCTCTTCAACAGCACCTAAGAACCCACACAGGAGAGAAGCCTTTTGAATGCTCAGAGTGTGGAAAGAGATTCAGTCGCAGTCACCATCTTCAACAGCATCTAAGAACCCACACAGGGGAGAAGCCTTTTGAATGCTCAGAGTGTGGAAAGAGATTCAGTTGCAATGGCGATCTTCACAAACATCTAAGAACCCACACAGGGGAGAAGCCTTTTGAGTGCTCAGAGTGTGGAAAGAGATTCAGTTGCAATGGCGATCTCCACAAACATCTAAGAACCCACACAGGGGAGAACACTTTTTAGTGCTCAGAGTGTGGAAAGAGATTCATTCAGAATGGCTCTCTTCAAGAGCATCTAAGAACCCGCACAGGGGAGAAACCTTTTGAATGCTCAGAGTGTGGAAAGAGATTCAGTCAGAGTGGCTCTTTTCAACAGCACCTATGAACCCTAGCAAATAGATTGAAGACTATAATGAACCAGGTTATACATGAAGACCAAGCAGGTTTCCTTCCAGGAAGACTGATTAGTCAAAATGTCAGAGTAGTATTAGATCTTTTAGAACTTGCGGAATTTAGTACTATATCTTTTGCAATGATATTTTTGGATGCAGAAAAAGCATTTGATAATGTAAATTGGAAATTTATGAGAAAAGTATTAGAATATATGGATTTTGGAAAAAATTCCAATTAGTTATTGGAAATATTTATACTTATCAAACTGCTAGGTTGTTGATTAATGGGAATTTAACATCACAATTTGAAATTCAAAAGGCTACTAGACAAGGCTGTCCTCTCTCACCTTTATTGCTTATTACAACGTTAGAAGTTTTATTGAGAAAGATTAGAAATGTACGGTAGATATTATAGGTTTTAAAATTGGGAGAAATCATTTTAAGGTTAAAGCTTATGTGGATGATTTAGTTTGTTTTTTAACTAACCCTAATAGTCAGATTGTAGAATGGAATAAAATGGTTGAGGTTTATGGTAAGCTTGCGGGTTTTAAAATAAATAAAAATAAAACAAAAATATTGATTAAGAACATGACACTTTTGCAGCAGCAAGAACTATCAAAACATACTGGTTTTACTATTGAACATAACCAAACTCCCAAATACTTTATTTTAACTTCAAATAATTTTAATTTATTTAAAAACAATTATATAAAACTTTGGCAACAAATTAGTATGGAGTTAAAAAATTGGGCAAAAATACCTTTATCATTATGGGGTAGAATTTCGGTAATTAAAATGATGGTTTTACCTAAGATGCTTTTTTATTTCAGAATTTACCAATTATAAGAGGAACCAAAATATTTAAAATTTGGAAAAAAGATATTTTAAATTTTTTGTGGAGTAAAGGAAAACATAGAATAGCATATAATAATTTGATTCAGTCAAGGGAAACAGGAGGTTTAGGGTTACCAGATTTAAAAATGTGTTATGAGGCATCTTGTTTCGTATGGTTAAAGACTTGGATTATGTTAGAGAACACCAAAATATTAGAATTAGAGGGTTATAATTTACATTTTGGTTGGCATGCATATTTATGGTATGAGAAGGAAAAGGTAAATAAAGAGTTTAATATTCATATTATTAGAGTTGGACTATTCCAAATTTGGAAAAAGTATAGAAGGATTTTAGAAAACAAGACTCTGGGATGGGTTAACCCAGTAGAAGCTCATATGAGAAGTGGAATACACTTGAATTTAGAAATGGAGTATTCAACAAAATACAAGATGGTTTAAGGAAAGGGAGGTAAAGAAAAAAAATATTTTGGATGAAATAAGACAAGGAGAACGACAACTTAGAAAGCTTCATGATAAAACAGCTAAACGGGAACAGCTTGATAAGATTAGAAAATGGCAGCATCAATATGAATTTTTAATATCAGATGAAATTGAACAGAAAATTATTTTTAACAAAGATTTTTTGAACATGCTAACAAGCTGGGTAAATTGTTAGCATGGCAACTCAAACACAAAGAGAAAAAAGTACCGATATCTCAAATTAAAAGGAAGGGTAAGATAACAAGAGATAAGGAGGAGATAATAGAAACATTTGTGGATTATTATACAAATTTATATAGAAAGAATTTGTTGTTGGAAATCGATATGGATGCATATCTTATCCAATCAAATTGGGGAAAAATAACTCAAGATAACAAAGAATTACTGGATTCTCCAATAACTAGGGAAGAATTACAAGAGGTAATAGGTAAAAGCAAACTAAATAAATCACCTGGGCCCGATGGATTTACTGCTTTTTATTATAAAGTATTTAAAGATCAGTTAAGCCCTTATTTATTAGATGTGATGAATTCTTGTTTGTTAAATGGGTCTATTCCTCAAACTTGGAAACTAGCAAATATAGTATTAATACCGAAGGCGAATACTGATACATCGGAAGTTAAAAATTACAGACCGATTTCATTATTGAATAATGATTATAAATTATTTGTTGCAATTTTAGCAGCTAGATTGAAAAGGGTATTAAATCAAATAATACATGAAGATCAAGCAGGTTTTTTACCAGGAAGATTGAATAGTCAGAATGTAAGAGTGGTAGTAGACCTTTTAGAATATGCAGAACAAGACACAACCCCGTTAGCTATGGTATTTCTGGATGCGGAAAAAGCGTTTGATAATGTGAATTGGCAGTTTATGATTAAGATATTACAATTTATGGATTTTTGGGAGAACTGTAAAACTGCCATAAAAAGTGTATATACATACCAAACTGCTAATTTGTTAATAAATGGAATGGTGTCACCACAGATTGAAATCCAGAAGGGAACGAGACAAGGATGTCCTCTTTCTCCTTTGTTGTTTATTTTGGTATTATAATTTTATTACCAAATATTAGGCAAACTGAGGAAGTAATTGGGGTAAGACTGGGGAGAAATCATTATAAAGTTAAAGCATATGCAGATGATTTTGTATGTTTTTTGACTGATCCGATTGAGCAAATTGACAGATGGAATAAGATTATGGAGGTTTATGGACAGCTTTCAATTTTAAAATTAATAAAAATAAAACTAACGTATTGGTTAAAAATATGACTCTTTCACAACAACAAAAATTGACTAAAAAGACAGGATTTAGTATCGAACATAAAATTAAATATTTAGGAATATGGATATCACATAATAATCTTAATTTATTTCAGAATAATTATGTGAATCAATGGCAACAGATAATAAAAGATTTTAAAAGTTGGGAAAAAATACCATTATTACCTAAGATGCTTTTCTTGTTTCAAAATTTACCAATACTGAAAGGTGCACAGATATTTAAAAATTGGAAGAAAGATATTTTAAATTTTCTCTCGGGCAAAGAAAGACATAGAATAGCATACAATAATTTAGTGGAATTGAAAGAAACAGGAGGGTTGGGATTACCAGATTTGAGAATGTATTACCAGGCAGCTTGTTTCACCTGGATAAAAAATTGGATTCGATTAGAGAATCCGAAATTATTGGAATTAGAGGGATTTAATTTACGATTTGGGTGGCATGAATATTTATGGTATGAAAAGGAGAAAGTCAATAAAGATTTCAATTACCATATTATTAGGAGTAGTTTATTACAAATATGGAAGAAATATAAAGGTTTCTTGGAAAATAAAACTCCCGGTTGGATTAATCCTATAGAAGCTTTTGTGAAAAGGAGTCCATTTAAATCTGGATACTAATATATATAGAGAAATGATAGAATGTAAGGATGGGAT
Source organism: Euleptes europaea (assembly GCF_029931775.1). NCBI lineage: Eukaryota > Metazoa > Chordata > Lepidosauria > Squamata > Sphaerodactylidae > Euleptes > Euleptes europaea. Next base: position 5,731,264 of record NC_079316.1, read on the forward strand.
TTGGATGTTAAAAACTAGAGAAGAGCTTCAAATTAAAGATTGGTTTTTGTATTATAAAGTAAGAGATATATTTAATAAAGATAACAAAACGGGGTTTAATTATACCAAATCTAAATTTGAAATTATATTAATTAAGGGGAATAAAGGACTGATAGGAAGGATGTATAAATTATTGATAGAAATGAATTTGGAACAGGAAAGGATTAAACCAGTGATGGTGAAATGGATGAGAGATTTAGGTTATAATATAGATCGGGAAGTATGGGAAAATTTGTGGAAGAAGCAATTTAAATTTACCATTTGCAATGAAATAAGAGAAAATTTATATAAAATGTTTTATAGATGGTATATAACTCCTGTATTTTTAAGCAAAATGAAAAAAGAGGACGAGGGTCTTTGCTGGAAGTGCGGAACGAATATAGGTACATTTATGCATGTTTGGTGGAGTTGTAAAAAAATTAAGAGATTTTGGAGATTAGTTTTAAAGGAAACTAATAATTTGATTAACTCAAAAATAAAAAAAGATCCTGCCTTTTGTCTATTGGGTATTCCTAAAAAGAATTTAGATAAAGGTGATAGAGTCATATGCCAATATAGTTTTGCTGCAGCTAGAATTACAATTGCTAAGAACTGGAAGCAAATAAATAAACCTTCAATTAAAGTTTGGAGAGAAAAGCTATGGATGTATATGCGGATGGCCAAACTTACAGATTCTTTACATGGTAAAGATATGGATGAATTAAAAAAAACTATGGCTAAAGGCCGCTGCATATTGGGATAAATTGGCAAAAATGGACTTTACAACTATAGTTAATGAATTATAGATTAATGTGTTTTTAATAAATGATTATAATAATAGATTTTTAAATACTGTCATAACACCACTCCGGGAGTCCAAGGGTGGAGGGCACAAAGGTGGGTGGTGGAGATTTGGGCACTATATACTTTATGAAGGATAACATATACTGTATTTGTACTGGATGTAATAGTGCTATGTGTGATTTTGTATTTTTTTTGTATTGTATTATGATTTTATTTTTGTTTATCTTTTTTTGTTTAATTATAAAAATTTATATATATAAAAAAGAAATGGATATTTATAGGAATATTATTGAACGGAAAGATGGAAAATGGGTTTTAAAAAGCAGGGAAGAACTTGAAATAAAGGATTGGTTTATGTATTATAGGTTAAGAAATATATTTAATAAAGATAATCAGTTTGGATTTAATAAAAGTAAATCTGAATTAGAGAAAATATTAATAAAAGGAAATAAAGGATTGATAGGTAGAATGTATAAATTATTAGTTGTAACTAATTTGGAACAAGTTATCTGCCAACTGAACTCTTTTTCTGACACCTGCAAAACCGGCAAATACATTTGTTTTCCAAATCCTAGGAAGAAATAGACAGGATGAAGATAGCAGATATCTATAGCCTCCCCGCTGCTGGACAAATCCTAGTGTGGACAGCTGGCAACCCCAGTTTACAAACATTGTTACCTGACAAGGAACACATGAAGCTGCCTTGTACTGAATCAAACCCTTGGTCCATCAAAATCAGTATTGCCTACTCAGACCGGCAGCTGCTCTCCAGGGTCTGAGGCTGAGGTGTTTCCGATCACCTACTTGCCTAGTCTCTTTAACTGCAGATGGCGGGGACTGAACCTGGGACCTTCTGCATGCCAAGCAGATACTCTACCATTGAGCCACAGCCCCTCCCCTAGTTCTAGAGAGGCATCCCAAAACCCTAATTCCTCCCCAGTCCAGCGTGCTGCACACTTTTTGGGGTCGCCACTTTGAAGCCCAAAGAGTTCTGGCAGTAGGATTAAGTTGGGTTAAATAGAAAAGATTTTGCCCCTCCCCCCAACTCAACCACACCAGCATGGAATAGTGGTTAAGAGCAGTGGTTTGGAGTGGTGGAGTCTGATCTGGTGAACTGGATTTGTTTCCCCACTTCTACACACAAAGCCAGCTGGGTGAACTTGGGCTAATCACACTCTCTCAGCCCCATCTACCTCACAGGGTGTCTTTTGTGGGGAGGGGAAGGGAAGGTGACTGTAAGCTGGTTTGAGTCTCCCTTCAGTGGTAGAGAAAGTCGGCATATAAAAACCAACTCTTCTTCTTTTACTCAGTAAGTTCAAAGGAATCAGGCTGACTCCTTCTCAATATTCCAGTATTGTGGAGATGAACAGGTCTCCTAGGAGTTGGCAGGGGAAAATTAACAGGTCTCTTTGGAGTTGGTAGGTGAACGTTGTGGGACGTTAGTTCCCAATCCCAGCTGTCCTCCTCACCCACATTCTCCTCAAAGAGTTAATTTACACTTTGTTTTTTCTTTTCGGTGGTTTGTGGTGGGTTTTTTCTTTAATGAGTTGAGCTTCATGAATGTTAGTGTGGCATGCCTTTTTAAATTGTGTATAAAGCTGGAAGAAAGCAATCCTTTTGCAGATGCTGGAGACAGGTGGCCGCCATTTTAGAGCGCAGCATTATTGACCCTCGGCTTATACTCGGATCGGCTTATACCCGAGTATATACAGTATACAGAATTCCACTGCCGACCGGATTGGAGAAATTAAAAGCCAGATACATTATGAGTTCCTTTTATGACATCAGAATGAAGGATACTATCATTCAAATTCACTATGAGAATCCACTGATAGTAGGAGGGATCCCATTGATGATTCTCAAAGATATTCCTCGTCACTTAATGGCAAAGAGAACTGCATTTAAGGATTTCACCATGACATTAAGAAAGAACGGAATCCGGTATCACTGGATATTCCCACAAGGGCTTACTTTCATCGTTAAAGAAAATAGATTTACTATAATTTCACTGGAAGGTGCTGAAAACTTTCTGAGAAATCACGGGAAGGACTTAGTGAGCCCTATTTCGGCTCAAGAACAAACAAGATCAAGAAAAAGAAGAATTATCTCTTAAAGGAGCAGCTGGTGGATCATCTGGACAGCATGGACGAAAGAAACGATATAAAAGAAGCTAGAAATGGCAGAAAAAGCAAATCTCATTGTTCTGACAAATCAAAAACAATACAAGCTTTGGGTGATTGGGAGACATGGAGTGCTTACTGCTAAATGGACTTTTAATTAAGGAAAGTTAAGACTACTTACTGATCTAATCCATTTTTACTAGTCAATTTTGCTAAATATTATATATTAACTTCATTCTTAATTTTAAATCATTTTCTTTCTCATTTTATATTACTATACATAACACTTAATAGTCAAAATCAATAACTGTTGTATATGTTTGGTTTATGATGATGAAATAGGTCTTCTCTTTGTTTATGATTGGAAATATTCTGTGATTATAGTTGAATTGATATGAATCAAAGAGAATTAACTTTAAAGATATAAAAGAATATATGGGTTAGAATCTTTAATTCAAAAGATCAATCAGGTTTATGAAAAGATGGAGGAAGATGAAGGGGAAGCTTTTTACATTTTACTTAATAGTAGGAAGATCTTTTCAACAACAATATTATATTTTCTTTTTCCTTATTGATGACACTGGTTTGTTGTTGAAATTATTGTTTAATGGTATTTTGAAAAATAATAATTTTATTTAAAAGGGAAAATGTTATGCTTCATGCAGAAGTCAAGCGCTTGCGGTTGTCACATTACCGCTAATTATGCCTTTTCTTGCGGGGCTCCTTGTGCAAAATGGAGATTTACAGAAGAATCATCTTCCTAACAACCAGGTGAGAGGTATCCCGCTGAGAAGGGGAGCCGATCTGTCTGCCCCGTTGCCCTCTGTTTATGAAAGCGCATTAATGAGAAAGTGCCCAAAATGCTCAGAATGTGCTGCTGCTTTTCTCAAAGCTGTCTTATTCAGACCGGGGCGACTCCTCAAATGTGGCTTATGGTTAGGATTGGTTAGGATTGCCAGGTCCCTCTTTGCCACCGGCGGGAGGTTTTTGAAGCAGAGCCTGAGGAGGGGAGGGGAGGGATTTCAATGCCATAGAGTCCAATTGCCAAAGCGGCCAGATCTCCTGGGGAATCCTGGAATCCAGCTGAAGAACTGGACCCCTCAGTGAGATCCAGCATCTTAAGTCCTGGGCGGTTAAGTAAACTGCATGTGCCTGTGGTATGTCACAGCGGGCTGCATAGCCTGTTTCCCAACATTTCCAAACTCCATAACAGTCATGTCCTGATACTGTTGTTAATATCGATAGTCAACTAGTAATGTTAAGTTATTAATAATTCATGGAGTGAAGCTTTAAAAAAACAGGGTAGTGGGCAGGGGCAGAATGCCAGCTGCGGGGAGGGGTGTGTGGGGGGGGTGAGGCAAGAAAAATGGCCCCAATGTAGGCAGGGCCTGAAAAAGTGTGTGTTTTCTTGCTAACAATGCACTAAAAAGCAGGGTGGGGGGGCACAGAATGTGCATGATTTGGGGAGGAGGTCATGTGAATGCTCCAAAAACCTGTCTTCGTGGAAGGAGATGAAAAGTAGCTCTAGATTCGAGAAACCTGGCCTCCAATCTAGCTGTTCTACTGAAGAACCCACACGACTACCGTCCAAAACGGCCTAAGAGCATTGGTTCTTGTGGGTTATCTGGGCTGTGGAACCGTGGTCTTGGTATTTTCTTTCCTGACGTTTCGCCAGCAGCTGTGGCAGGCATCATCAGAGGAGTAACACTGAAGGACAGTGTCTCTGAGACACTGAAACACTGCCCTTCAGTGTGACTCCTCTGAAGATGCCTGCCACAGCTGCTGGCGAAACGTCAGGAAAGAAAATACCACAGCCTGGATAACCTAGTCTTTAAGGTGCTCCTGGACTCTTGCTCTTTTCTACACCTGGAGGTTGGCAACCCGGCACTGGTCGGATCAAGCGGGGCTCTTCTCATGTCCCTCAATCTCCAGGGATTTCCCCAGCCAGAGAGGGAGACCCTTATCCGATGGGGCAGCAGAATCACATCAGTCCCCAGGAAGCGACCGAGCTGGCACTTTGATGTGAGAAACAGGGAACACGTTACAGGAACCCAGATTTCCAATGCAACCCTAAAGCGGGACAGGGTAAAAGCCGGAACAGGCTGGAACGGCCCGGAACGGGCATTAAACAAATCATACCGCAGGAAAAAGCAGTGGCATGCCTTGCGGGGGCTCCAGAACAATATTTTAGAAATCAAAACGCGGAGAGAGCGCGCATTTATTAACCCATTCCAGGCCAAAAAACCTCCGGAATGGCACAAAATGGCCCGGAACGGGCATTAAACAAATAATGCCACATCAAAAAACACTGGCATGCCTTGCAGGAGCTCCAGAACAATATTTTAGAAATCGAAACGCGGAGAGATTGCGCATATATTAACCCTTTCCAGCCCAAAAAGCCTCCGGAACAGCACAAAATGGCCCGGAACGGGCATTAAACAAATCATACCGCGGCAAAAAGCTGTGGCATGCCTTGCAGGGGCTCCAGAACAATATTTTAGAAATCAAAACGCGGAGAGAGCGTGCCTTTATTAACCCATTCCAGGCCAAAATGCCTCCGGAACGGCACAAAATGGCCCGGAACGGGCATTAAACAAATAATGCCACATCAAAAAACGCTGGCATGCCTTGCAGGAGCTCCAGAACTATATTTTAGAAATCGAAACGTGGAGAGAGCGCACATTTATTAACCCATTCCAGGCCAAACTGCCTCCGGAACGGCACAAAATGGCCCGGAACGGGCATTAAACAAATAATGCCACATCAAAAAACACTGGCATGCCTTGCAGGGGCTCCAGAACTATATTTTAGAAATCAAAACGTGGAGAGATTGCGCATATATTAACCCTTTCCAGCCCAAAAAACCTCCGGAACAGCACAAAATGGCCCGGAACGGGCATTAAACAAATCATACCGCGGCAAAAAGCTGTGGCATGCCTAGCAGGGGCTCCAGAACAATATTTTAGAAATCGAAACGCGGAGAGAACGTGCATTTATTAACCCATTCCAGGCCAAAATGCCTCCGGAACGGCACAAAATGGCCCGGAACGGGCATTAAACAAATAATGCCACATCAAAAAACGCTGGCATGCCTTGCAGGAGCTCCAGAACTATATTTTAGAAATCGAAACGTGGAGAGAGCGCACATTTATTAACCCATTCCAGGCCAAACTGCCTCCGGAACGGCACAAAATGGCCCGGAACGGGCATTAAACAAATAATGCCACATCAAAAAACACTGGCATGCCTTGCAGGGGCTCCAGAACTATATTTTAGAAATCAAAACGTGGAGAGATTGCGCATATATTAACCCTTTCCAGCCCAAAAAACCTCCGGAACAGCACAAAATGGCCCGGAACGGGCATTAAACAAATCATACCGCGGCAAAAAGCTGTGGCATGCCTAGCAGGGGCTCCAGAACAATATTTTAGAAATCGAAACGCGGAGAGAACGTGCATTTATTAACCCATTCCAGGCCAAAATGCCTCCGGAACGGCACAAAATGGCCCGGAACGGGCATTAAACAAATAATGCCACATCAAAAAACACTGGCATGCCTTGCAGGAGCTCCAGAACAATATTTTAGAAATCAAAACGTGGAGAGATTGCGCATATATTAACCCTTTCCAGGCCAAAATGCCTCCAGAACAGCACAAAATGGCCCGGAACGGGCATTAAACAAATCATACCGTGGCAAAAAACAGTGGCATGCCTTGCAGGGGCTCCAGAACAATATTTTAGAAATTGAAACGCGGAGAGAGCGTGCATTTATTAACCCATTCCAGGCCAAAAAGCCTCCGGAACGGCACAAAATGGCCCGGAAAGGGCATTAAACAAATAATGCCACATCAAAAAACGCTGGCATGCCTTGCAGGGGCTCCAGAACTATATTTTAGAAATCAAAACACGGAGCGATTGCGCATATATTAACCCATTCCAGGCCAAAATGCCTCCGGAACGGCACAAAATGGCCCGGAACGGGCATTAAACAAATCATACCGCGGCAAAAAACAGTGGCATGCCTTGCAGGGGCTCCAGAACAATATTTTAGAAATCGAAACACGGAGCGATTGCGCATATATTAACCCATTGCAGGCCAAAATGCCTCCGGAACGGCACAAAATGGCCCGGAACGGGCATTAAACAAATCATACCGCAGGAAAAAGCAGTGGCATGCCTTGCGGGGGCTCCAGAACAATATTTTAGAAATCAAAACGCGGAGAGAGCGCGCATTTATTAACCCATTCCACGCCAAAATGCCTCCGGAACGGCACAAAATGGCCCGGAACGGGCATTAAACAAATAATGCCACATCAAAAAACACTGGCATGCCTTGCAGGAGCTCCAGAACTATATTTTAGAAATCAAAACGCGGAGAGATTGCGCATATATTAACCCTTTCCAGCCCAAAAAGCCTCCAGAACAGTACAAAATGGCCCGGAACGGGCATTAAACAAATCATACCGCGGCAAAAAATAGTGGCATGCCTTGCAGGGGCTCCAGAACAATATTTTAGAAATCAAAACGCGGAGAGAGCGTGCATTTATTAACCCATTCCAGGCCAAAAAGCCTCCGGAACGGCACAAAATGGCCCGGAACGGGCATTAAACAAATAATGCCACATCAAAAAACACTGGCATGCCTTGCAGGAGCTCCAGAACAATATTTTAGAAATCGAAACACAGAGAGATTGCGCATATATTAACCCTTTCCAGGCCAAAAAGCCTCCGGAACAGCACAAAATGGCCCGGAACGGGCATTAAGCAAATCATACCACAGCAAAAAACAGTGGCATGCCTTGCAGGGTGTTAGCATACGGGCCTGCCCCCCCCTCCCGGACGTGATCTGGCAACCCGCTGTGCTGACACTTGACTGCTCTGCTGGCCGCGCGCCCGCCCCAAACGCTACGGGATGGCCGCTGCGCCCTCCGTAGTCACGGACTCAGCCGCTCCTGCGAGCGCCGTGCAGCCAGCAGCTAGGAAGCAGATACAGGGGCAGCTTCCACTGAACCAGAGCGAAGCCATGTTCCAGGATAGGCTGTATTCCAGCTGCAGCCATGTCAGAAGAAGCAGAAGGTCAGGAAATCAGTGTCAAGCACCCCCTCCCCTTGCAACATCCACTGCTTAATGGGCCATCAGCAGCAGTCCAGATGAGTCATTCCACCACAGCAGCCGCAGCGGCCCCAGGACGTTTGCACAGATCGCTCCTATTGTTCCTGAATGTAAATCTCATCAGCAGAGAGATTCCAGCTCATCACGGGTGCTACAGCCATTGGCATTAGAATAGATTTCTAAATTCTCACTACTCCGCCCCGGCAGCCACAGATTAATCCTTTTGTCACCTTTTGCCACCTGGGAACCTAGGAGGGGTACCACCCCTCTCCCTGCCCCCAGAAAAACAGTATAACTGTGGGAATCCCAGCCCATTATGTCACCTTAGGTCTTTCCTGGCACCTTAGCTGTTACTCTGTTGTAGGGCTGTCAATTCGGTTCGGTCCGAACTGAAAATCAACCGAATTTCCCCTGATTCGGTGATTTTCAGTTCGGACGGATCCGAACTCAAATCTGGCGGGCAACCGGGGGGGCCGAATTCAGCGAGTTCGGGAGTTCACGAATAAATTCGGCCAATTCGGCCCCACCTTCAGGGGAGCCCGCTGAAAGGCGCGGGCTGCCCTTTAAACTGATCTGCGCCTCCCAGCTGGGAGTTTAAAGGGTAGCCAGCCCCCCTTCAGGGAATCCCTGAAGGCGCGCTTCGGCCGAATTTTCCCCCGAACTCCGGATCCCCCCGAATTACCGGGGATCCGAAGCGGGGGAGTTCGGACTTCTGCACGTACCGACCCCACAAGGGTCAAATTCAGCCGAATCCGAACTGTACCGAATTTTTTTTTGACAGCCCTACTCTGTTGGTTTGGTTTTGCGCAGTCTAGTCACGCTCCCTCCCGTCTTGCTGGTCAAGTCCCCGGGAACCCCTACCCCCATCTCGGTCTTCCTTTTCAATCTGTTTATTAGTCTACATGAAATTGGACAACACCTCGTCTAGATACGGCAAATATTTGGTCAACGCTCTCCTGCCACATTGGCAAACGTCTCTGTACTACTGCCTGTTATTTCTTAGCCTCTTGTATGTTTGTGTTGCACCATTTGAATGCTTGAAGACATAAACACTGTTTAATTTGGAATCCTTTGTCTGTCTTTATTCAAAGTCTCATTAAACGGATTCTGGTAGAGTTGAGTGCGATCTCGCTATAAAAATACATAGTTACCGATTGCTAAGCTAATTTCCCCAATTATAGAGCAATTCGGGTAACAAGGGGCTTACAGTGGCATGCCTTACAGACACTTCAGAACTATATTTTTGAAACCAAAAGGACGGCGGATCCTCCATGCGAATGTCCGCGAAGGTATCTGGGAGTTGCCAGTGCAGCGACGCTGGCCCTTGCCCTCGTGACCTCTTTTCTGGCTCTGCGGCCAATGTGGGGGCTGTCCAGCCACTGAATCTTTGCCTCACATGGAGATGGCAGCAGAAGCACCCCTTCAATGGGCTCCCACATCCCTCCCTGGGGTCTGGGATTGCCATGGCAGCCCCCAATTCATCCGCCGCTCCCCTGCCACCAAGACAAGAGTCAGGAGGCATTGCCTTCAGCGACAGCAGTTTTATTGGAAGGCAACGGGTCTTGGGGAGTGTGAGCACAGAATGAGGGGGAGCGGGTAGATGGTAGGGAATGAGGTGTCCTTCCTATGGATCCGTGCCTACCCGCCCTTCATTTGCATCACCAGTGGTAGTGAGGTATCAGTCCTCTGTGCTGGCAAGTACAACTGCCATGCAGCCACCCATCTGAACACATTGTGCCTTCCCTAATGTCCAGCATGTCCTCCATCATCTCCACATAGTCCTCCTGCCACCCCCCTGCGCCTATACACGTGGGAGCCCTCAATGGCTGCATGGCAGCATTCCCTGGGCCACCACCTGGAAGCCACCTTACTCGCTGGCTGCTCCCAGCACTGGAGGCCACAGATTGGCAAAGGGGGCAGTGGCCACTCACGGCAAGAGGGTGGCTGCAAGCTTTGCCTTTGAACCAAGGGAAAGGTGGTCCCAGAAAATGGGGGTAGGTCTGTAAGGGTCCAAGCTTGGAGGTGCCACACACAAGCCAACACACTTCTGCTCGGCAGGGCAGGGTCTGACAGATAGTTCCGTCGGCCCCATTTTTTACTGGGATCTGTCTTCAAGACTCCCTAGCCCAGTGGTTCCCAACCTTTTTCGAGTCGCGACCCACTTTTACAATTGCCTAGTAACCTGCGACCCCTGCCACATTTGCAGAAAGCCATAAAATGAGATTTTCAGTAGGATAAAGAAACACATTAAAAATGGATTTTTCAGAATATAATTCCAACGTAATATTTAATTGCATAATATTTAATTAACGTAATATTTAATTCACTAATCAAGGGCCCATAGAGCCCACTTGCCATCGGGCAAACTCACACCCTTGCCGCAGTGGCGGACTGGCCAGGGTGTCCATTTGCCTAATGGCAAGTGGGCCCCCAATGAAGTGGGGGCCCCTTAAACATTAGACAATATGTTTGAAATGTTAATAGCCTTTTAGTAGCTTGAAAACATAATTGAAGCTCCAATACTATTACTGCATGCATATAAAATTTTAATTGTGCCTTTTTCCCACTTATGTATTGTTGAAATTTTTTATTTATTTCTTATACAAATCAAATGATAGCCTTATAGTTGTGGGAGGGGCCCCTTTGTCTCCTGGCAACCAACATTTTTAGACCCCCTTTGCCACTGATTAGACAATATGTTTAAAATGTTGATGACCTTTTAGTAGCCTGAAAACGTAACAGAAGTTCCAATACTATTAATGCATGAAACTGAATTTTTAATTGTACTTCCCCCCCCCCTTTTGTATTCTTCGAAAATTTTATTTTTTTATAAAAACCAAATGACAGCCTTATAGTTGTGGGTGGGGCCCCTTTGTCTCCTGGCAACCAATAGTTTTAGCCCCACTCCGCCACCGGCTACAACATCAGGAGACTGTTCTGGACTAACACAAGATGGCTGGGGGGATGACTCCATGGCGAGGGAAGAGCGCTCTGTACATGCTCAGAAACCCGTGGCGGTCAACGCTTCCCCTAGCAGACCATGCCTTCACCAACTCGAGCAGCCTACCCCACCCACCCGGTGCTGACCTGATGGGAGTGATGCGCAGCTGGTCCTCCTGCAGCCCCCGCCACGCCCCCAACAGGAACTCCTTGCACCACAGATATGCCTTGCGGCCAGTGCGGAGATTGGGTTGGTCCTCAAGCGGCTGTCAGGCTTGTATCTCAGTTGCTTTCGTTTCCTTTCGATTTCTCACTGATCAGGCTCAAGAACTCAAGGACTGTTATGCATACCTAAATGCCTTTGAAGCTGTGTGAACCACAGTGCTGTTTGTGTTCTGTAATCTCTTGCGTTTTTTCATGCTTTTATATTTCCAAGTTCAAGCCAGCAAATGTCATTGCTGTCACCTTTTCCTTTATGCTCTGTTAACCTATTTTGACCAGTAAAAACCAGCTTCTTTGGACCTGACTGTCTCTGAGTTGGTTTTTGGGTTCAGATTTGGGCCAAGGGCTTACAGTGGCGGGGAGGGAGGGGTGGGCGGCGGCAGCAGAACGAGGGGCTGCTGGCCCCGGAGCCCCAGCTCCTTGGCTTCCACCTTGGAGAGGGAGGGAGGCAGCGATGGTGCGGAGGAGTGTGACTGGGCGAGGGCGGGCAGGACGGGGCCCGGGCTGCAGCCCAGCAGGATCCCCAGTGGGGAAGGGTCGGCCTCGTCGCCGTTACAGAACTTGGTCTTCATGGCGGAGGAGCGGGTGAGAAGCAGGAGGAGATGATGGCGGTTGAGGGGAGAGCTGCGCGCGCACCACCGGAGCTCTTATACTATAATGTGGCGACGAACCCCCGGAAAACACAGGTTGGGAACCACTGCTCTAGCCAATGGGGCGAGACACAGGAACTGAATGTCAGGCCTTTGCTGGTTTGTCAGGCCTTTGCTGGTTGCTTGACATGAGTAGGCCAGCCTCTTTTTTCACGTCAAGACCTTGGTTCTCATGCCTGTAAACTCTGTGTATAATTTTGTCCGTCGTGTTTTCCACAGCTGTGTAACATTTAGTCTACACTTCCTAGGAAGACCTTATCTCGGGTTTACCTCGCTTTGTTTTACTTTCACAGGCTAGAGTGCTTTTAAACATGTAACCTGCCAATGTAGCGCCATTAGCAGCCTTCTTCTGTTTGATGACAGTCAGTTCTTTTACTCTACCTTTTTGCTCCTCATAAAGTATTACTGCTTCAGGACTACCTGCCTGGACGGGTTTGCTTATGGGATGCTAGGGGTAGACGCCTGATCCTGACACTGCACATCTGTACAGATGGCTGTTCCCGTGAGTGTGCAGGCCCCGGCCATCCCTGTGGCTGTGCCGTGGGACGTCCAAGCTCGGAAGGCAGCAAGACCCATGGAGCCTGATTGAGCAGTGAGGTAGCCACCTGTGTGGAGACACCTGGCCGAGATGTCATGGTGGCCCGACTGCTGGAGTTTTTCGGGGTGCAGGGAGCAGGGGAGCAGTGCAGGCCACACACCCCCCCCCCCCGATGGACGCTACTTGCACTGGGAGGTTGTGGCCGTGAGCATCCCTGCACCAAAGGACACCTCCAGCTCCATACAAATGTCCACAAGGATGGCTGGGAGCTGCCAGCACTGCAATGCCAACCCATGCCCTCTGCAGCTTCTCTAGGGCTTGCCAGCCACTGTCAGAGCTGCCCAGGCGCTGAACCTCAGCCTCCCCAGAGAGCCCTTAGCAGGCGCTGTCCAATGTGCAGAGACACCGTCAGAGAACCCCCCGTTCATGGCTGCAGCCAGCATTACAGTGCGGTTCTGCATGGACAGAGTGCTGTGGTGGCCCCCAGCCCTCCCACCACTCCCCTGCCAACAAGGCACCACCGAGAAGATGCAGTCAGACAGGAAAGCTTGTGGATTGGGAGGCCAAGACAGTGGAAGAAGCCACAGGAGTGGATGGTGGTTTGATAAGGGCTGTCAGCCACCATGACCTCAGGGTTAACATCCTGCTTCTCCCGGCGATGCAAAACACCGACCCATGGACCCTCGGCCACTCCGCTCCCCATGGGGAGTTCGCTGCCCTCCTTATGCCAATAGGTCGCATGACCACACGGGGATGGGCTGCGGTGGGGAGTAAGTGGCTATGGGCTCTCAGTGGAAGCACTTTGGGTTCCAAAGCTCAGGAATGCACAGTTTGTGTGTTAAATTGTATGTTCATATTTCTTTCTATTAATATGCCACATATGTGGACTTTTTGGTAGCGTGCAAATGTATTTGAAAGGCAAAGGATTACTCAGGTAACTATTCTTTAAACATGCTGTGCATGTGATTCTTCTGTATGGAAGTTCACTTAATGTAGCTGATAAAGTGGCCTGGAACAAGGGTTACCAACAGGTCTTGAGAAAAATGTCTTGTCCCTTTAATAAAGGAAATAAGCAGGAAAAGCTTAATGGCATGGAGTTAAATTACATCCCCAGCAGATATGTTTCTACAATTTTTAGGAATACCCATTTGCAGAGAAATCTGAAAAGTGGGATTTAAAATGGGGTGTGTGCATGTGAGTGTAAAGTGTCAAGTCACAGCCAATTTATGGGGATCCTAGTTAGGAGCTCAAAGCAAGTGAGAAGCAGAGGTGGTTTGCCATTGCCTTCCTCTGCAAAGTTTTTCTTGGTGGTCTGTCATCCAAGTACCAACCCTCCTTAGCTTCTGAAATTTGATGACATCCAATGTCATCTTCCCTCCCCAAAATGGGGGTTACACTCCATCCAAATTAGCCATCAACATTTCCACTTGCTCAAAAATCACATGAAAATGGTCTGAAATGTTGGGTTGCTTAGTACCTGAAGATCCCCTTGCAAAGGTAAGGATGATCTAAGAGAGGGCTATGGAAAGGATGGTTGGGCAGATTACAGGAGGGGAGAACAATACAGGATTGGGTGGGAGTGGCAGGCAACAGGGTCTTCTGTGGTGGGTCAGGGCTGAAAGGGCCTCTGGGCATACTTCAATGCCAATAACCCCCCCCCCTGCAACTGTCCACTGGTAGCTTGGGGCTTAAGGCATGGCCTCAACCTAATCAGAGCCAAGGGTTCTGTGGAAGGGGCGAATGGGTATTTCCCCTCCCCAAGAGTTTTTGCAGGTCCCCTACTTGCACATCAGTCAATTTGTTAAAGTTCCACAAGACCAAGTGCAGTATTTAACCAGCTAACAATAAAAAAGAGATACAATATTAACGTATATAAACAAGTGAACAACTGAAACTACTTTAAGCATTGCTCTCCACAGCCAGTCATGAATACATGAACACATGAAGCTGCCTTATACTGAATCAGACCCTTGATCCATCAAAGTCAGTGTTGTCTACTCAGACTGGCAATGGCTCTCCAGGGTCTCAGGCAGAGGTCTTTCATATCACCTACTTGCCTAGTCCCTTTAACTGGAGATGCCAGGGATTGAACCTGGGACCTTCTGCATGCCAAGCAGATGCTCTACCACTGAGCTATGGCCCTTCCTCTACTCAGACTGGCAGTAGTTGTCCCAGGTTTTCTAACACAGATATTCTTTAATCCAGCTTGCAGCAATTCTTCTTGAACTGGACATGCCAAAGGTTGAACCTGCTGTAGAATCTTGAACTGAGGGATTGTAGCCCCTTCTGTAGGGCCACCTAGAATATACTATCTTAATTCAGGCAGTGGGTGAGAATGAACATGAGTGCAATAATAAAGGGAAGGTGGGGAGGATGTGCCTTGTGTACAGTGGATAGATGTGAATAAAAACTGTAATGCTACTGCTGTCTTTTGAGTTGATTCGAAATGTGCATGAAGCTTTGGTATTTGAAGAGGGGTTTGACAAAAGGGACAGCAGGTGCCCAGAGAGATGCATTTGTGCATCTCCTGGGATTTCCCCTGCTTGTCTCTAATTTTTCCCAAATCTGCTTGGCCGCAAATTTGTGAGAAAGATCTCAGCAAACCCTGGATGGCTGTAATGTGAGTAGAATTTTGCCTGGCCAACCCACACAACAGCCATCTTACCTTCCCCTGTCCCCGGAAGCAGTAGTTCACTTCCTCTGGCACCATGACTCTTCTTATCAGCACATGGACATCATTTTACAATCTTATGTTATAAAAATGTATCTAACTGATTCTCTGAATTTCCAGGTTTCATTTTTAACAAGTAAGTCTCTAGCCCGTTTCATTGCAGAGATATAAGTGGAGAACATATTTGCAACAGTAGCTAGACACTTAAAAAAAATACATCTGGGAATTTGGAGAATCAGAGAGAAACACTGCCATATCATAGTGATATATTCAACTGCTATTTTAAAAAGGAAAGATGAACGTTCTGGGGGCATCTTGACCCAGAAAGGGTTAATAAATGCATACTATTTCTGAGTATTGGTTTCTAAATATTGTTCTGGAGGGCTTTCAACACATCCCAGTTTTTTGTGGTCCTGTTGTTTGTTTAATGTCCGTCTGGGCCGTTCTGGAGGCATTTTGGCCTGGAAAGGGTTAATAAATGTGTGCGCTCTCTGCGTTTTGATATCTAAAATATTGTTCTGGAGTCCCTGAGAGGCATGCCACTGTCTTTTGCTGAGGTATGATTTGTTTAATGCCCGTTCCGGGCCATAATGTGCTGTTCCGGAAGCATTTTGTGCTGTTCTGGAGGCATTTAGGCCTGGAAAGGGTTAATAAATGCATGTTCTCTCCCCGTTTTGATTGCTAAAATATTTATCTGAAGCCCTTACAAGGTATGCCACTGTTTTTTTCTGTGTTAATATTTGTTTAACGCCCATTCCAGGCCGTTCCGAGCCGTTCCGGACTATTCTGGAGGCTTTTTGACATGGAAAGGGTTAATAAATGCACACTCTCTCCGCGTTTTGATTTTGAAAATATTGTTCTGGAGCCCCTTCAAGGCATGCCACTGCTTTTTGCTGTGGTATGATTTGTTTAATGCCTCTTCCGGGCCATTTTGTGCCATTCCGGAGGCATTTTGGTCCATTCTGGAGGCATTTTGGGCCATTCTGGAGGCATTTTGGTCTGGGAAGGATTAACAAAGGCATGTTCTCTCCGCGTTTCGATTTCTAAAATATTGTTCTGGAGCACCTGCAAGGCATGCCACTGTTTTTTGCCGCGGTATGATTTGTTTAATGCCCGTTCCGGGCCATTTTGTGCTGTTCCGGAGGCTTGTTGGCCTGGAAAGGGTTAATATATGCGCAATCTCTCCGTGTTTCGATTTCTAAAATATTGCTCTGGAGCTCCTGCAAGGCATGCCAGTGTTTTTTGATGTGGCATTATTTGTTTAATGCCCGTTCCGGGCCATTTTGTGCCGTTCCGGAGGCATTTTGGCTTAGAATGGGTTAATAAATGCGCGCTCTCTCCGCGTTTCAATTTCTAAAATATTGTTCTGGAGCCCCTGCAAGGCATGCCACAGCTTTTTTGCCGCGGTATGATTTGTTTAATGCTTGTTCCGGGCCATTTTGTGCTGTTCCGGAGGCTTTTTGGCCTGGAAAGGGTTAATATATGCCCAATCTCTCTGTGTTTCGATTTCTAAAATATTGCTCTGGAGCTCCTGCAAGGCATGCCAGTGTTTTTTGATGTGGCATTATTTGTTTAATGTCCGTTCCGGGCCATTTTGTGCCGTTCCGGAGGCATTTTGGCCTGGAATGGGTTAATAAATGCGCGCTCTCTCCGCGTTTTGATTTCTAAAATATAGTTCTGGAGCTCCTGCAAGGCATGCCAGTGTTTTTTGATGTGGCATTATTTGTTTAATGCCCGTTCCGGGCCATTTTGTGCCATTCCGGAGGCATTTTGGCCTGGAATGGGTTAATAAATGCGCGCTCTCTCCATGTTTCGATTTCTAAAATATTGTTCTGGAGCCCCCTCAAGACATGCCACTGCTTTTTGCCGCGGTGTGATTTGTTTAATGCCCGTTCCGGGCCATTTTGTGCTGTTCCGGAGGCTTTTTGGCCTGGAAAGGGTTAATTTATGCGCAATCGCTCCGCGTTTTCATTTCTAAAATATTGTTCTGGAGCTCCTGCAAGGCATGCCAGTGTTTTTTGATGTGGCATTATTTGTTTAATGCCCGTTCCGGGCCATTTTGTGCCTTTCCGGAGGCATTTTGGCCTGGAATGGGTTAATAAATGCGCGCTCATTCCGCGTTTCGATTTCTAAAATATTGTTCTAGAGCCCCTGCAAGGCATGCCACAGCTTTTTGCCGCGGTATGATTTGTTTAATGCCCGTTCCGGGCCATTTTGTGCTGTTCCGGAGGCTTTTTGGCCTGGAAAGGGTTAATATATGCGCAATCTCTCCGCGTTTTGATGTCTAAAATATAGTTCTGGAGCTCCTGCAAGGCATGCCAGTGTTTTTTGATGTGGCATTATTTGTTTAATGCCCGTTCCGGGCCATTTTGTGCCATTCCGGAGGCATTTTGGCCTGGAATGGGTTAATAAATGCGCGCTCTCTCCATGTTTCGATTTCTAAAATATTGTTCTGGAGCCCCCTCAAGACATGCCACTGCTTTTTGCCGCGGTGTGATTTGTTTAATGCCCGTTCCGGGCCATTTTGTGCTGTTCCGGAGGCTTTTTGGCCTGGAAAGGGTTAATTTATGCGCAATTGCTCCGCGTTTTCATTTCTAAAATATTGTTCTGGAGCTCCTGCAAGGCATGCCAGTGTTTTTTGATGTGGCATTATTTGTTTAATGCCCGTTCCGGGCCATTTTGTGCCTTTCCGGAGGCATTTTGGCCTGGAATGGGTTAATAAATGCGCGCTCTCTCCGCGTTTCGATTTCTAAAATATTGTTCTAGAGCCCCTGCAAGGCATGCCACAGCTTTTTGCCGCGGTATGATTTGTTTAATGCCCGTTCCGGGCCATTTTGTGCTGTTCCGGAGGCTTTTTGGCCTGGAAAGGGTTAATATATGCGCAATCTCTCCGCGTTTTGATGTCTAAAATATAGTTCTGGAGCTCCTGCAAGGCATGCCAGTGTTTTTTGATGTGGCATTATTTGTTTAATGCCCGTTCCGGGCCATTTTGTGCCATTCCGGAGGCATTTTGGCCTGGAATGGGTTAATAAATGCGCGCTCTCTCCCCGTTTTGATTTCTAAAATATTGTTCTGGAGCCCCTGCAAGGCATGCCACAGCTTTTTGCCGCGGTATGATTTGTTTAATGCCCGTTCCGGGGCATTTTGTGCTGTTCCGGAGGCTTTTTGGCCTGGAAAGGGTTAATATATGCGCAATCTCTCCGCGTTTTGATGTCTAAAATATAGTTCTGGAGCTCCTGCAAGGCATGCCAGTGTTTTTTGATGTGGCATTATTTGTTTAATGCCCGTTCCGGGCCATTTTGTGCCATTCCGGAGGCATTTTGGCCTGGAATGGGTTAATAAATGCGCGCTCTCTCCATGTTTCGATTTCTAAAATATTGTTCTGGAGCCCCCTCAAGACATGCCACTGCTTTTTGCCGTGGTGTGATTTGTTTAATGCCCGTTCCGGGCCATTTTGTGCTGTTCTGGAGGCTTTTTGGCCTGGAAAGGGTTAACATATGCGCAATCTCTCCGCGTTTTGATTTCTAAAATATTGTTCTGGAGCTCCTGCAAGGCATGCCAGTGTTTTTTGATGTGGCATTATTTGTTTAATGCCCGTTCCGGGCCATTTTGTGCCGTTCCGGAGGCATTTTGGCCTGGAATGGGTTAATAAATGCGCGCTCTGTCCGCGTTTCGATTTCTAAAATATTGTTCTGGAGCCCCTGCAAGGCATGCCACAGCTTTTTGCCGCGGTATGATTTGTTTAATGCTTGTTCCGGGCCATTTTGTGCTGTTCCGGAGGCTTTTTGGCCTGGAAAGGGTTAATATATGCCCAATCTCTCTGTTTTTCGATTTCTAAAATATTGCTCTGGAGCTCCTGCAAGGCATGCCAGTGTTTTTTGATGTGGCATTATTTGTTTAATGCCCGTTCCGGGCCATTTTGTGCCGTTCCGGAGGCATTTTGGCCTGGAATGGGTTAATAAATGCGCGCTCTCTCCCCGTTTTGATTTCTAAAATATTGTTCTGGAGCCCCTGCAAGGCATGCCACAGCTTTTTGCCGCGGTATGATTTGTTTAATGCCCGTTCCGGGCCATTTTGTGCTGTTCCGGAGGCTTTTTGGCCTGGAAAGGGTTAATATATGTGCAATCTCTCCGTGTTTTGATTTCTAAAATATAGTTCTGGAGCTCCTGCAAGGCATGCCAGTGTTTTTTGATGTGGCATTATTTGTTTAATGCCCGTTCCGGGCCATTTTGTGCCATTCCGGAGGCATTTTGGCCTGGAATGGGTTAATAAATGCGCGCTCTCTCCATGTTTCGATTTCTAAAATATTGTTCTGGAGCCCCCTCAAGACATGCCACTGCTTTTTGCCGCGGTGTGATTTGTTTAATGCCCGTTCCGGGCCATTTTGTGCTGTTCCGGAGGCTTTTTGGCCTGGAATGGGTTAATAAATGCGCAATCTCTCCGCGTTTTGATTTCTAAAATATAGTTCTGGAGCCCCTGCAAGGCATGCCAGTGTTTTTTGATGTGGCATTATTTGTTTAATGCCCGTTCCGGGCCATTTTGTGCCGTTCCGGAGGCATTTTGGCCTGGAATGGGTTAATAAATGCGCGCTCTGTCCGCGTTTCGATTTCTAAAATATAGTTCTGGAGCCCCTGCAAGGCATGCCAGTGTTTTTTGATGTGGCATTATTTGTTTAATGCCCGTTCCGGGCCATTTTGTGCCGTTCCGGAGGCATTTTGGCCTGGAATGGGTTAATAAATGCGCGCTCTCTCCGTGTTTCGATTTCTAAAATATTGTTCTGGAGCCCCCTCAAGACATGCCACTGCTTTTTTCTGCGGTATGATTTGTTTAATGCCCGTTCCGGGCCGTTCCGGCCTGTTCCGGCTTTTACCCTGTCCCCCCTAAAGCCGCTTTGCCGGGAGTAATAAGCCCCATTGAATAGATCCGAGGAGGGTTCCGGACCCTTAGCGTGATCCTGCCTGGCTTTGCTTTAATTTTCTTTCTCCCAACTCAGCTGTGCTGTGGTCCCAACAGCCTGGGGATTCCCCAGAAACGCCACCCTGTGCGGAGTTACTCCCGAGGAATCCCGCTGAGCTGCACGGGGCGTCGCTGAGCTGCAGCCTGGCCGGAATCCGCTCCCACCACCCGCCTCCGGCCGCCGATCCTCATTGCAAACAGCAGGAAGCCCCTTTGTTCGCTCCTCTGCAGCACCGAAGGGGTTAACCGGCCGAGCTGTTTGCTAGAGCGGCCGGGCAAGGGGTGGGGGGGGAGGCAAAGAGGAGGGGAGGCAAAGGGGGGGCTTTGTTACTGAATTGCAAAGGAGACCTCGAGGGGCTTCAGAGAGGCATCAGCGGGCAGCAGCCTTGCAGCGGCATCCTGGGGCGGTCTACTCACCAGTAAGTCATTGCAGGGGGGTGAGTGGGGGATCAGCTTTCCAGCCTTGCAAGAGAGAAATGCAGCTCTCAGGAGTCCTTTCGAGGGGGGGGGTCAGTTTTAAATCGTTTCCAAATGTAGCCCCCCTCCGCTGCTGGAAAAAACAAAAATAATGCACCCCTGCAGACAAAGCGGAGCCCCGAGCTCGGGTGGCCCAGGAGGCTCTCCTCCAGTCTCGGAAGCTCAGCAGGGTGGGTCATCATGGTTAGTCCTGGGATGGGAGACCCCCCTCCCCTCCTTTCCCCTCCCCCCAGGAAGCCTGTATGCAGAGGCAGGCAATGGCCGACCCCCTCGGCTCATCCCTTGCCTTGAAAGCCCTCCTGGGTCACCCTAACCTGGCTGTGACTCCAGGGCACTTTGCACACAGAGGGAATCTCCGTGCTGCCCCTCCTAAGGCAGACTGGTGGACGGGGAGAGGTTTTGCTCCCTCTCCCATAATGCTACAACACGGGGTCACCTGCTAGAGCTGGAGCGGGAGAGATTCAAAGCAGATCAAAGGGAGTATTTTTTCACACCACGCAGAGTTAAATTGTGGAACTCCCTGCCCCAGGACGTGGTGATGGCTGCCAGCCTGGAGGGCTTGAAGAGGGAGTGGACATGTTCATGGAGGAGAGGGGTATTCGTGGCTGTTAGTTAGAACGGATACCAGTCATGCTGCATCCCTATTCTCTCTAGTATCAGAGGAGCATGCCTATTATTTTGGGTGCTGGGGAACACAGGCAGAATGGTGCTGCTGCACTCGTCTTGTTAGTGGCTTCCTAGAGGCACCTGGTTGGCCACCGTGTGAACAGACTGCTGGACTTGATGGGCCTGGGTCTGATCCAGCAGGGCCTTTCTTATGTTCTCATGAGTAGCCGACATGACTCCAGGTGTTCTTGGAGAACTCCTCTGCTCCAGGCCCTTTTCAGTCTGATTTCAGACCGGGCTACGAGAGGGAGATGCCTCCGCCTAAAAGAAGTCAAAAGTCAGGCCTCCTCCTTGTTGCTCCTCCTGGATTGATCTGCTGCCTTTGGCACAGTGGACTTGGCCCATCTGGTTGAATTGCTGGCAAGCAGAAGGAGGCATCAGGGACTCTACGTTGGACAGGTTTAAATCCCTCCACCTGGACCAGAACCAAAGAATTGCCATTAGAGACCGCTTATCATCAGTGTGGGACCTGCCACAGCATGGTGTGGTGGCACCTATCCTGGAGAGAACCGGGGCTGATTCCTCTCTCCTCCCCAGGAATGCTGCTGGGTGACCTCTCTCAGCCCCACCAACCTCACAAGTTGCCTGTTGTGGGGAGAGGAAGGGATGGTAAACCCCTTTGAGTCTCCTTCAGGTAGAGAAAAGCAGCATATAAAATCCTTCTCTTCTTCTATCCATCCTGTGGAGGTCCCACAGGGCCCAATCCTGTCCCCCATGCTTGTCAATCTTTACGTGAAGCCCTGAGACCAAATCGTTTGCAGGTAGGGGTTGCTTGTCATCAGTATGCTGAGGAGACCCATTTCTATGCATCCTTCCCCAACTCTCCCGGTGATGCAGTAGAGATCCTAAATTGCTGCCTGGCGCCTGTGGTTCAATAGTCAAGTATGAGCCAACTGAATCTAAGTCCAGGAAAGACAGAAGAAATGCTGCTTGGGAAGCTGGAGGTCTGGAAGGAAGTTATGCTGCCTGCTTTTCTTGGGATTCAGCTGACCCTTGCTGGCACATTTAACAGCCTCGGGGTTATACTGGACCCTGCATTATTGCTAGAGGAGCAAGTTAATGCAGCTGCAAAAAAAAGAGGCTTTCTGCCAACTCAGCCTAGCTGGAAAAATAGCCCCTCACCTTGATGCGGTTGATCTGGTTCCTGGATCCATGCCGTGGTGACTAAACTACTATACTGCACTGACCATGCTGGGGTTCGACTGTTATCGGCAGCTGGATGGAGCCTGCATATCATTCCCAGACCCTCCAGGCTCAATTAAAAGTATTGGCTACCACACAGAAAGCCGTTCATGGTCCTTGGACCCTGATATGTGCGTGACCGTCTCTCCCCCTAAATTCCACCATGATAGCTTCACTCAGCTGAGCAGGGCCTTCTGCAGGTGCCAGCCTGCAAATGGGCGAAATCAACAACTGTCTGTGCACGTGCCTTCTATGTTGTGGTCCCCACAGTGTGGATCAGCTTGCCTGAGGAGGTCAGGATGACACCCACTCTCCTGGCTTTCCGCAGTAGGGTGGCAGTGTGCAAAACAGTTCACAAAATTACTTGGACAAATGGTTAGCAATTGTGTTGTATACTACTGTGTACTGCTTGCTGTAAGTCAGATCCTACGCTGCAATTTTGCATCATTTGCTGTGTCATGTTAACGTTTATGCTTTGCTTCTGTTTTTTAGATTTCTGGTTGGTTCTACAACCCAAACCCTATTTACTGGTTTCAGAAAGAAGGGATCACAGGGCATGAATCAGACATGCTGACTGGCTGCCCCACATGCTGTGCATTTTGGCTGTATCTCCCCCCTCCTGGCCATGTGCCGTTTTCCTGGGTGTTCACTGCTTCCTCCTGCTCCTCTTCATGCCAGCAGCCTTTTTGCTCTCCCCTGGCGAGGTCAGGCACACCTCTGCCCCGACCCTCTGCTAGGCAGAGCTATTGCCTGTTGCTTCAAGCCGATGGAGGAGAGATCAGCCATGGTTAAGCTGTCACCAGTCCTTTTGTCCCGGGCTACAGTTGCCTCTAGACCAGGAGTGTCGAACTCGTTTGTTATGAGGGTCGGATGTGACGTAAATGTCTCTGTGTCAGGCTGGGCCATGTGTACCATAACATTTAATGCAAGATACCGGAGATACAAACTGTTATAGAAGACAAAGGCAAAACCAATTAATGATTATTTTTTACTTAAAATACAAACATGCTTAATACAATAACACTCTTCCAGTATTTTCTTTTATTTAACAGTCTCTGATCATTGACACCTTGGAACTGTGTGTGTGTCTGCCTCGACTGGTTCGCGGGCCGGATAAGAGCTTTCAAGGGCCAAATCCGGCCCCCGGGCCTTATGTTTGACACCCCTGCTGTAGACAGACTGATCCCCAGATGGAGGGCCAAGCTCATAGCTTCCACAATAGATGTTTACTTTCCTGAGAGCCAGTGTAGTATAGTGGTTAACAGTGGATGACTCTGCTGAATCAGATTTGATTCCCCACTCCTCCACGTGAATCCTGCTGGATGTTCTCAGGCTAATCGCCCTTCTCTCTGAACTCTCTCAGCCCCACCCACCTCACAAGATGCCTGTTGTGGGCAGAGGAAGGGAAGGCGATTGTAAACCATTTTGAGACTCCTCAAAGGTAAAAAAAAAGGGGGGGGGAACCCCAGATCTCCTCCGCCTCCAAACAAGCATCTCATTAAAAAGCCTGATATGCAATCTAGTGCCATGACATTAATCCTGATCCACAAACTACGACAATGACGCTTGTTCTGATCCACTGGGGCAATCCTGAGGTACCTCTTGAGAAGAAGGGAAAGTGAGGTAGGTGTGCTTTCTTTTGGTCTCTTTCTGTCTTTTTGATATCTTTTCCTCTCCCTCTTCATAGCCACAAGAGTAAGGGCATCTTTCCACAGTCAGAGGCCACCCAAGAGAAAGGGAAGGGGATGGAACAGCAGGACACAGAAGGACCTGGAACTGGCAAGAGGTCAAGGGAAGGTCCCCATCCCATCCAAGCAGAGAGTGCCGTTGAATTCTGGGAAAGAGCTGTGCCAGAGAACCTGGCTCAGGAAACGAGGACAGCAGATAGCCAACTTTTTCGGCAGTTCCTTTACCATGAGGCCGATGGGCCCCGAGTAGTCTGCAGCCAGCTTCATGGACTTTGCAACCACTGGCTGAAGCCGGAGAGGCACTCCAAGAAGCAGATGCTGGACCTGGTGATCCTGGAGCAGTTCCTGAGCATCCTGCCCCAGGAAATGCAGTGCTGGGTCAGAGGATGCGGTCCGGAGACCAGTTCCCAGGCGGTGGCCCTGGCCGAAGGTTTCCTCCTGAGTCAGGCTGAGGAGAAGAGGCAGGCAGAGCAGGTGAGGGGGTTTCGTTCACATCCTTCAAGCAATGACTTTATCCTAAAGCTTCTCTGCCAGATATTGATACCTCTAGAGAATTCACTCGGCTGGGAAAACAACCATCCCTGATTCTGGCTCCTGAGCTTGAAGCAGCTCTGTTAGTCGATGCAGGGGTGAAGAATCTTACCTTCCCTGTCTCCCTTGCTGTTCTTTCAGATGTGGGGACCATCCCTGAAGATGGAAGTGAAGCTTTCCGAGGCAGAAGGAGTTCTGTCGGAGGAAGGGCAGCGGGGTGAGGCCCAGGAGCGTCTCCAAGATGCCCTGTCACATGGTAAAGTTGCTTTGTGGCGGGATGGGATTGGGGCACATGGTGAAGTTGTTGGGTAGAAAAAAGAAATAGGTCTGCACACAACATAGTGTGAGCTTTTGGGACTTGGTGCCACAGGATGTAGTGATGGTCACTCACTTGAAGGGGGAGTAGACAGATTCATGGAGGGCCAAGACAGATTTATGTCACATTGATGTTGCATTCAGCTGAAACCCTGAATGTTCTTGAGTGTATATAATACATTCCCTAACCTGGATAGTGCCAGGCTAGCCCAGAAGCTAAGCAGGGTCAGCCCTGGTTAGTATTTCGAAGGGCAACCTCCAAGGAACACCGGGGCATGACGCAGAGGCAGGCAATGGCTAACCGCCTCCGAACGTCTCTTGCCTTGAAAACCTTACGGGGTCATCATAAGCCAGCTGTGACTTGACATCACAAAAGTCAAGCAATACAAACATCCTGGAAATGGGTGTGTGCGAAGCAGGATTTAAACAAGTAAATGAAATAGGAAGGCTAGGCTAACATTCTTCCTTCCTCTGTTGTCTCCCTTGCAGGCAGTGTAGAGACGCTGTTAAGCGGTCATCTTTGCGGAGGTGTGGAAGCGGCTGCTTCACCTCTGGTCCAGGTAAGGGAGATGAGTCCCCCTTCCTTTCTTGGGGCGGGGGCAGGGTTGCTCCTGCAGTGGCTGCTCCGGTGTTCAAGTGAAAGAGGCCCTTTACTCATGCCAAGGTCTCCATCCTGCGCCCTTCCAGAGGGCCGTCTCTGCCTGGCGTGATCTCTGACGAGGGAGTCTTTTTCTTTCAGTCTCTGGTTTCCTTTGAGGAGGTGGCCATGCATTTCACCGAGGAAGAGTGGGCCCTGCTGGATCCAGACCAGAGAGCTCTCTACAGGGAAGTCATGCTGGAGAACTGTGGGAGTGTGGCCTCTCTGGGTAAGGCTGTTTCGTAGGTTCCACACGTGTAAATGGCTGCCATTGAATGAAGCAAGGATCAAAATATTGAACAGCAGCAGTATATCATTTTGAGTATCCTCCATGGTTATGTCCAGTGAATTAGCAAGGAATCGCCATGGAGGATTGCTGCTTCACTTCTTAGCAACTCATTGTTTGGTAGAATGATAAATCTGCTGGGAGAGGAGGGAAGGGAGGGAGGCCTTCTGGGGCTTGAAATCTGGGTGGCTCAGAAGCTCTTTTTGATGCTGAGCTCAGCTGCAGCTTTTGAGGGGTGGCTGTATCCTTAAATATTGGATATTCAAGGAAAAGGTTGGGGGGTGTTACTTATGGACAGCCAAGCTGGAGGAGGCCAAAGGCCCTTTCCTACAGCAATCACCTAGATGCCTTTGGGCCTTGCCTGCCCTTCCAACAACTGACACCTCTTCCAAAAACTGTGAGGGTCCCCTTTGAACTGTGGGGTTCACTTGGTGAAGTCCTGGGTTCTCTCTCTCCCCCCCCCCTGCAAGCAGTGGTTGTAGTGGTTGAGAGCAGAGGACTCTAATCTGGAGAACCGGGTTTGATTCCCCACTCCTCCACCTGAAGCCTGCTGCGTGGCCTTAGGCTTATCACAGTTCTCTCAGAACTCTCCGAGCCACATCTACCTCACAATGTGCCTGTTGTGGGGAAGGGAAAGGAATGTGATTCGTAAGCCACGTTGAGACTCTTCAGGGTACCGAAAAGTGAGGTGTAAAAATACTTCTAGTACATATGGGGAGTATGTGGAGGGGAGAGGTAGGCAGGATATAATAACTGCTCATCTGGAGGGGGTCGGCTGGGTAGAAGGTGTGACCAGTGGCTTAGTTGGAAAGGAAGAAGGTCTGGTAAAGGAAATGCAGACCCCTTAATGAGCAGTGCCTGATGGGTGGCTTGGCTTGTTACATAGGTACTGACTGGACCTCTTTCTTCCTTCCAACAGCACATGTAGAGGAGATGCTTGGGGGATTCCAGGCATTCTCTACAGAAGAAGCCAAGAATGAAGACTCCGAAGGTAATGTTGGGGATGGAGATGGACCCCAGAGGCAGGAGGGAAGCCACACAGACAAGGGGAGGGATAAGCCCATACTGTCCCAAAGAGGAGGGGGCTTCCATGAAATCCCAGTCCATGAAGAAAGGTCAACCAAAACAAGAAGGAACAAAGACCTCCGTGCTAAGCAGAGAATCCACTCCAGGGAAAATGAAAATGTGGCCTTTGGAAAGACTTTCAGTAAGAACACGAGTGATGTTTCCAAGAGGCAAATTCCCGCAGGAGTTAAACCATATGCGTGCGCTGAGTGCAGAAAGACCTTTAGTCGTAAAGCAGCCCTTACTTCACATGAAAGAATTCACTCAGGTCAGGCGCTGCATAAATTGCTGGCTGCAAAGCAAGCCTTTCTGATGCAGCAGGCTTTCACATCCTTTTCAAGTGTCTATTAGTGTACATTTCAATGTACAGCAGGAAAAAGCCACTGCAATGTTTTGAGTATGGATGGAACTTCAAGGGAATGTCATACCTCCTTGTGTGTGTGTGTGCTAATGGGCTCCTCTTTTTATTCCACAGGGGATGATCAGTGGAATGAGGGCGATGAGGAACTGCATCAGCTATTGCCAGATAAAGTCAAAAATGAAAATTTGCAAGGAAATGTCAAGAATCAAGGCAGACCTAAGAAGCAGACAGGAAGTCCCATGGTCGAGAAGAAGGATAAACCCATTCCTGGCCAAGGGTGGGAGTTGTGTGAACAAATCCCCAAGGTGGAGGAAGCGTATAAGTATTTGGAGTGTGGCATGAACTTCTCAGATCAAACCCAATATGATAGCCATTTGCATATGCACAGAGGAAAGGAGACCCATGGATGCTTGAAGTGTGGAAAGAGCTTTTTTTGCAGAGCAGAGCTCCTTAGACATCAAAGAACACATTCAGGAGAGAAACCTTCTAGCTGCTCAGATGGCAAGAGCTTCTCGCAAAAGTCAGACCTTTTTCAACACCAAAGGATTAATTCAGGTGAGAAGCTATTTACCTGCTCAGAGAATGGAAGGATGTTCTTTCATGGAAGGAAGAGTAAGGCAATCATCCCAAAGCATAGTATAATGAGGGCACGTGAATGCTTTCAGTGTGGAAAGTACTTCAAATACAGATCACAGCTCCTTGTGCACCAAAGAATACACACAAGGCAGAGACCTTTTCAATGCTCAGAGTGTGGAAAGCGATTCAGTCAGAGTAGCAATGTTCAACAGCATCTAAGAACCCACACTGGGGAGAAGCCTTTTAAATGCTCAAAGTGTGGAAAGAGATTCGGTTGCAAAGGCGATCTTCACAAACATCTAAGAACCCACACAGGGGAGAAGCCTTTTGAATGCTCAGAGTGTGGAAAGAGATTCAGTTGCAGTGGCGATCTTCACAAACATCTAAGAACCCACACAGGGGAGAAGCCTTTTGAATGCTCAGAGTGTGGAAAGAGATTCAGTCAGAGTACCTCTCTCCAAAAGCACCTAAGAACCCACACAGGGGAGAAGCCTTTTGAATGCTCAGAGTGTGGAAAGAGATTCAGTCGCAGGGGCTATCTTCAACAGCATCTAAGAACCCACACAGGGGAGAAGCCTTTTGAATGCTCAGAGTGTGGAAAGAGATTCAGTGTGAGTGGTTCTCTTCAAGAGCATCTAAGAACCCACACAGGGGAGAAGCCTTTTGAATGCTCAGTGTGTGGAAAGAGATTCAGTGTGAGTGGTTCTCTTCAAGAGCATCTAAGAACCCACACAGGGGAGAAGCCTTTTGAATGCTCAGAGTGTGGAAAGAGATTCAGTCGCAGGGGCTATCTTCAACAGCATCTAAGAACCCACACAGGGGAGAAGCCTTTTGAATGCTCAGAGTGTGGAAAGAGATTCAGTTGCAGGGGCTCTCTCCAAAAGCACCTAAGAACCCACACAGGGGAGAAGCCTTTTGAATGCTCAGAGTGTGGAAAGAGATTCAGTGTGAGTGGTTCTCTTCAAGAGCATCTAAGAACCCACACAGGGGAGAAGCCTTTTGAATGCTCAGTGTGTGGAAAGAGATTCAGTGTGAGTGGTTCTCTTCAAGAGCATCTAAGAACCCACACAGGGGAGAAGCCTTTTGAATGCTCAGAGTGTGGAAAGAGATTCAGTCGCAGTGGCCATCTTCAAAAGCATCTAAAAACCCACACAGGAGAGAAGCCTTTTGAATGCTCAGAGTGTGGAAAGAGATTCAGTTTGAGTGGTTCTCTTCAAGAGCATCTAAGAACCCACACAGGGGAAAAGCCTTTTGAATGCTCAGAGTGTGGAAAGAGATTCAGTCAGAGTGGCGATCTTCACAAACATCTAAGAACCCACACAGGGGAGAAGCCTTTTGAGTGCTCAGAGTGTGGAAAGAGATTCAGTGTGAGTAGTTCTCTTCAACAGCATCTAAGAACCCACACAGGGGAGAACACTTTTGAGTGCTCAGAGTGTGGAAAGAGATTCATTCAGAGTAGCAATTTTCAACAACATCTACGAACCCACACAGGGGAGAAGCCTTTTGAATGCTCAGAGTGTGGAAAGAGATACAGTGTGAATGGTTCTCTTCAACAGCATCTAAGAACCCACACAGGGGAGAAGCCTTTTGAATGTTCAGAGTGTGGAAAGAGATTCAGTTGCAATGGCGGTCTTCACAAACATCTAAGAACCCACACAGGGGAGAAGCCTTTTGAATGCTTAGAGTGTGGAAAGAGATTCAGTCGCAGTAGCTTTCTTCAAGAGCACCTAAGAACCCACACAGGGGAGAAGCCTTTTGAATGCTTAGAGTGTGGAAAGAGATTCAGCCGGAGTGGCTCTCTTCAACAGCACCTAAGAACCCACACAGGGGAGAAGCCTTTTGAATGCTCAAAGTGTGGAAAGAGATTTAGTCGCAGTGACCATCTTCAAAGGCATCAAAGAATTCACACGGGAGAAGCCTTTTGAATGCTCAAAGTGTGGAAAAACATTCAGTTGTAACAACGATCTTTACAAACATCTGGGAACCCACACAGGGGAGAATGCTCAAGAGTGTGGATAGAGATTAAGTCAGTGTGGCAATCTTCAAGAACATCCACGAACCCACACAAGGAGAAACCATGTAACTGCTTAGGTTGGGAAAAGAGCTTTTTTTGTATTTCAGATGTCAAAGACAACCTCAGATCATAGAAGAAGCCATGTAAACTCTTGTCAGAGACCGTGACACCCTCCTCTCTCAGCGTTGTAGCGTCTGATTGGTTATTGTAAGAAAAGGGGAAGAAAAGGTATCAATGCTGGGCCTGTGGAAGGAGATTTAGCCATGATTGAAACCCCCAATAGGTCTCATAGGGAAAAGAGCAAGGAAGGGGACTTTAGGTGGAAGAAGATTCAAGTCCAGCTCCTGTCTCCTTCTGCATTGAAGATTCCATGCAGTGGAGGAACCTCAGAAATGTTCAATGTGGGGCAAGAGTTTGAGGCATAGATCTGACCTTCCCGTTCTTCAGAGAATCCATATGAGTTGGTTCGGATGTGGATCTTCTTTGAATGGTAACTCAAATAAGGGTCCTTTTAGTGGTTGCCCTTCTCTTTGAAACTCAATACTTTAGTTATCTGCCAA
This sequence comes from Euleptes europaea, assembly GCF_029931775.1. Lineage (NCBI taxonomy): Eukaryota > Metazoa > Chordata > Lepidosauria > Squamata > Sphaerodactylidae > Euleptes > Euleptes europaea. The sequence continues at coordinate 5,761,652 of NC_079316.1, forward strand.
CTGAATTCTTTTTCTGACACCTGCAAAACCGGCAAAAACATTTCCAAATCCTAGGAAGAAATAGACAGGATGAAGATAGCAGATATCTATAGCCTCCCCGCTGCTGGACAAATCCTAATGTGGACAGCTGGCAACCCCAATTTACAAACATTTTTACCTGACAAGGAACACATGAAGCTGCCTTGGTCCATCAAAATCAGTATTACCTACTCAGACCGGCAGCGGCTCTCCAGGGTCTGAGGCTGAGGTGTTTCCGATCACCTACTTGCCTTGTCTTTTTAACTGGAGATGCCGGGGACTGAACCTGGGAGCTTCTGCATGCCAAGCAGATGCTCTACCATTGAGCCACAGCCCATCCCCTAGTTCTAGAAAGGCATCCCGAAACCCTTATTCCTCCCCAGTCCAACCTGCTGCACACTTTTTGGGGTCGCCACTTTGAAACCCAAAGAGTTCTGGCAGTAGGATTAATTTGGGTTGAATGGAAAAGATTTTTCCCCTCCCCCCAACTCAACTACACCAGCATGGAATAGTGGTTAAGAGCAGTGGTTTGGAGTGGTGGAGTCTGATCTGGAGAACTGGGTTTGATTCCCCACTCCTCCACATGAGCAGTGGAGGCTGATCTGGTGAACTGGATTTGTTTCCCCACTTCTACACACAAAGCCAGCTGGGTGAACTTGGGCTAATCACACTCTCTCAGCCCCATCTACCTCACAGGGTGTCTTTTGTGGGGAGGGGAAGGGAAGGTGATTGTAAGCTGGTTTGAGTCTCCCTTAAGTGGTAGAGAAAGTCGGCATATAAAAACCAAGTCTTCTTCTTTTACTCAGTAAGTTCAAAGGAATCAGGCTGACTCCCTCTCAATATTCCAGTATTGTGGAGATGAGCAGGTCTCCTAGGAGTTGGCAGGGGAAAATTAACAGGTCTCTTTGGACTTGGTAGATGAACGCTGAGGGACGTTAGTTCCCAATCCCAGCTGTCCTCCTCACCCACATTCTCCTCAGAGATAATTTACACTTTGTTTTTTTCTTTTTGGTGGTTTGTGGTGGGTTTTTTCTTTAATGAGCTTCATGAATGTTAGTGTGGCATGCCTTTTTAAATTGTGTATAAAGCTGGAAGAAAGCAATCCTTTTGCAGATGCTGGAGACAGGTGCCTCGTGTGCCACCACAGATGCCCAGGATTGAGCCAGACCCACTTTGCCCAGATTCATGATGGGGGTCAGATGCATTTACGAGCCAGAGTATTGACTTACGACCACGTGGATCTGGGTTCAAATTCACGCTAGGCCTGAAAGCCCTTTGGAAGCTAGATAGTTGTAAGGATTCAATGTGGGGCATTCTTAGAAGAAATGTGTTCAACAATTTTTGAAATCTCAGGACTTCCTTTTTTGTTTTTTTTCTACTTTATTGAAATATACAACATATTACAGAATATACCAAAATGTGAAAATATGAAAAAAAAGTGAAAAAGATAAAGAAAAGAAATAAAAAGTAAAAAATAAGATAATACAATAATACAGAGACCGACTTCCAACTCTCTTCATACAAAACAAAATATATATATTATTTCTTTTGTGAATAACACTTTAGTTTTATCTGTTTTACTGTAAATTTTGATTTAACTGTTTCCATCTTAGTCAACACTTTGTTAAATGACTTTAAGGTTTAGAACATAAATTTTTCTGTTCCTAAAATACTGATTTATATATATTGACCATACCTTCCAATCTGTATTAAAATTGGAAACCCAACGCAGCTTAAACGGAACGATTTGACCACAATGCAATTAAAGAGCCCCACAAAATAACCGACAGGTCAACGAATGGCACAGAGGCACACAGGATGAGAAGCGGATCCCAAACGGCTACCACTGTTGTGTAGCCACAGGGTAACCAGATCAATGCGCCCCAGGACATGGAGCTAAACATCGGTGCCCGGCTGAGAGCCCCCACAGAGGCTCAAGACACACCTGATGTCTCCCCCCCCCGCCCCTTTTTCTTTTTCTTTCCCCTAAATGCAGCTGTAGAAGCTGCAATTTTGAACAAACCCGGGGTGGGGGCACCAGAGATCAGAAGAATATCAGGAACAGCCCTGTTTGGATTTGGGATTTCCTGGACATTTACAAGTGGGACATGTTTTGGGCTGGGTGGGCATTATGACAGTTGTGTTTTCATATCCTTACTGTTTAAACCTTTCCCCTCCAAGTATTCCTCCCTCCCCCCGTGCATTTCCACCTGCAGGGAGATGATAGCAAGTGCTGATATTTTCTCCCTAGAGAGTGAAACACAATTTGGGGTTTTGTGTGAATTCGAGCAGGGAAATGGCTGGAGGAAGAAGGTTCACCCGCTCTGAGCCCGACCTTCGGGTTGGAGAGAGCGGGGTAGAAATGTAATAAATAAAATAAAATAAAAATTACTCTCTGTTGCTGGTTCTTCACTCAAGATTGTTGCTTCTGAGGCAGAAAGAAGGGAGGAAAGAGCATCTGTCAGGTTGTCACACTGTCCTAATGGAAAAATGGATGTGTTTTGGAATAGTCGGTGACCTCGGACCAGTCACTCTTTCTCAGGATAACCTGTTTCCCAGAGTTGTTGTCAGGATAAAACAGGCAAGGCAGAGCCACGTATATAGGGTCGCCATAAGTCTGCTGTGTCTTGACATCTCTTCACCCACACACAAACTCTCTTGCCAGCTGTAGATTCTGAGGCTTTGCATAATTGTTTTCTCCAACATAATGGAGAAGATTTTTTTTTAAAATAAATTTTATTTATATAATTGAAGGGGTACAGGAAAAAAGACGGGAGGGATAAAACATTATAAGTATAAAAACAATACATATTAAAAAATAAGCTCACTTGTATATTGTAAAACATTTTCTGTACAAAAGAAAAAAAATTAATGCAAGGTGTCATTCAATTCTGCTTATGTTGATATTCTATTGAATGAAAGTCTAAAGTTTACTTAACAGTTATTTAAGACAAGTTAAATAGTACACAACCAACATTTTTCATTTAGTTAGCTACAATTCATATAGGTATAAAATGACACCCACTTATCGTCAAATTGCTCTATAGATTCACTGGGTTTTAAATTTATCTCGAAAGTCATCTTAGCCATACTAGCGTATTCCAACAGTTTTTCTTTCCAGTCTTCTATTTCGGGGGGGTGAGTTTGTTTCCAAGTTCTTGCCAGAACCGTTCTAGCTGCAGTTGTAGCATATTTAAAAACGTCGTGAAATTTCAAAGGCAAGTTTGGTGGCACTATACTGAGTAAATAAAATTTAGGATCAAATGTTAACTTTGTATTTAACATCAACTGAAGTTCTTGGTGAATTCTTTTCCAATATATTTGTAACTTTGGCATGTCCACCAGACATGAAAATAGGAACCGTCTGTGTCTTGACATTTCCAGCAGGCACCTCTTTTTCCGGGAGTAGTCATCTGGGAAAGCATATTAGGAGTCAAATACCATCTATAAAATGTTTTGTACCAATTTTCTTTCACTTCTTGGGACACAGTATATTTCAATTCATAAGTACAAAGTTTTTCCCATAAATCCATATTAATCATTTCTCCAAAGTTTTGCATCCATTTTATCATGTTAATTTTCACTTGTTCTTCTTCTGTTTCGTATTTCAAAAGGAGCTTGTAAATTTTTCCTAATAAGTGTGAATCATTTTTAGATGTTATCTGCTCAAATTCTGTTAGTTCACGAAATGGCTGAGGATAAAGACAGTCTTTTTGTAAGTTAGACCTCAATTGTAAATAAGTCAGCCAATTCAGTTTTTGAAATTTTTCTTGGAGTTTAGTCAGGGTCTTAATTTCTCCTGGGTGCTTTGTCCTTTTGAATTTTTATTGTAGAGTCCCACAGGACTTTGTGAAAACCTTGTCCAAGATCCGCTCGTTCTAAGATGACATGTCTGGCTTCGGGATGTTTTATCCATTCTGTAATCCAAGTTAGACAAGCAGCATGGTAATATAATTTAAAATTAGGTAATGCTAATCCTCCTCTTTTCTTTTCATCTTGTAACACTTTAAATCTAATTCTCGTTTTTTCCCCATTCCAGACGAATCGGTTGATTTGTTTTTGCCAACTTTCTATTGTTCTGTCTGGAATTTCAATCGGCAGAAATTGGAATAGAAAATTTAGTCTGGGAAGTACATTCATCTTTATCACCGATATCCTTCCCAACCATGAAATGTTCATTTTAGACCATAAACTCAAATCCCTTTCTATTTTTCCCCAGATTTTCAAATAGTTTAACCTTAAAAGTGTCCTATTTTGTGAAGATATATTGACACCCATATATTTAACTGTCAGAACCCCAGACAAACACTTCCACAGGTTTATTATCACATTACGGAATATGCAAAGCACTCTGGTTACAAATTGAACAAAACAAAGACGAAAATTATGACCTTTAATATTACAATAGATGAAGACAAGTATATCAAAGAAGTTACTGGTTTCCAAATTGCCAAGATTTTTAAATGAGCAAATGGGGTGGGGGGAAAGATGTCAAATCCTTCCAAAGCAGAAATAAGCCCAAAGATCTTTTTGGGGGCTAGATGTTCCTCGAGGTGACATCTGCTTTGGCTGAGGCATAGCCCTGTCCTCTTCAAGTGACGGGGAGTTTTCTTTGTCACGTGCGTTACTGCATGAGCAGGTGGCCGTGAGCAGCTGCGTTTGTGTGCACGCACAGAATTTCTACTGTCTTTCTGCAGAGAGAGGGATTCCAGAGCGGCATTAGCTGCAAGCGGTTCCCTGAAAACTGGCAGTTCAGGAAAACGGGATGTTTCATCCCTGAATGAATCTTCTTTCATTTTTAGTAAAATAGCAAACACAAACACAACTCAGCAACATCGACAACCTGGATGAGTAGTTAAGGGGGAAAGGATGTAAGGAAATGTGGGCCTAGACATTCTGAATATATCAGTAGTAGGGTCAGCGCTCGGTTGAGAAATACTTGGAGATTTGGGGTGTGGGCCTTGGGGAGGAGGGGCAGGACCTTAGCAGGGAATAATGCTATCGAGTCCGCCCTCCAAACCAGCCATTTTCTCCAGAAGAACTGATTTTGGTTGTCTGGAGAGCAATTGTTATAGTGGGAGATCTCCAGGTGCCTCCTGGAGCTTGGCAACCCTATCTGGTGCTCATTTATATGTGTGCATGCTGCAGTCAAGATGCATTTGCTCCCTACCTCTGAGATTGTACTTGTGGGAAGAGGGATGAAACCCAGACAGCATCCATACATCATTGGTGATTGAAGACAAATGCCAAAAATCTCCAATGACATGTGGAACCCATCTTGGACAATTCTAATGCACTTATGCAAACTAAGCCAACTTTTAAAAGGCAATCCAATCATGCCAAAGAGAAAAACAGAATAAAACACAGCAGGTACCAAAAAATACAATATCCACCAAATAGACACTGTTGGCATGTTTTCTTGCAAGATTTTGTACTTGCTGATCGACAAATTAGTTGCCCAAATGCTAGAACTCTCTCTTGAACCATGAAGCGATCCATAGGGGAAAATGTTATGCTTCATGCAGAAGTCAAGCGCTTGCGGTTGTCACATTACCACTAATGATGCCTTTTCTTGCCGGGCTCCTTGTGCAAAATGGAGATTTACAGAAGAATCATCTTCCTAACAACCAGGCGAGAGGTATCCCGCTGAGAAGGGGAGCCAATCTGTCGGCTGCGTTGCCCTCTGTTTATGAAAGCGCATTAATGAGAAAGTGCCCAAAATGTTCAGAATGTGCTGCTTCTTTTCTCAGAGCTGTCTTAATCAGACCGGGGTGACTCCTCAAATGTGGCTTATGGTTAGGGTAGAGCTGCTGATCTCAGCACTACGCTCCTTGGGATCTCTCCCGAGGGACCCAAGAAACGCTCTAATCTGGAATGCCAAAATGCACTCCCCCCCCCCAATCCTAAATAGTGGATTGGGTTGCAGGATCACCCGTGCAAGACGTCAAGAGCGGGTTTGACTCCCATATCCTCGGAGAGAGCTGCATAAGCCTCTCGGGGGCTCTGGATGTTGCCCCGCCAGCTCAGAGGCGAATTCCATCTCCGTGAGCTTTTCCTTGGCAACAGGCTTTGATCTCCTCTATCTATTACCATCAAAGAACTATGCTAATGGAAAGGAAACCTCATCTTCCAAAATCGGAGTGTTATGAGAACTTTTTTGTTCTTACCTTGATCTAGAAGCTTTGAAGGATCGACAAAAATATTTATAGAACCCATGCCTCTCCGCCCAGTATATAAGTGACTTTTTTGGGGGGGAAATCATCAGATTAAACGGCAGGAGCCTTATCAAATTGATCAGTGGGCAGACATAACAAACGGGACTTTTTGAAAGACATTACAATAACCAATCAGACGCTACAACGCTGAGAGAGGAGGGTGTCACGGTCTCTGACATAATTATGGTATTTTGTGTACATGTGCAGAATTAATTCCATGTAGAGCTTGAACACAACATACAAACTGAACCACAAACTGCAGAGGTTTGTGTAATGAAAAGCCTGGCAACAGCTTGCAAAATGCAAATATCCTTGGAACAGGCTGACTGAATTTTCTCAAGGTCTGAACTCTTTCAAGAGCTAACTAACTTATCCTGGTCTTGTCCTTGAAGGGAGAAGAACAGAGTCATTCTTCACTATCTGCCAGAAACGTGTATCTGAAATTACCCTTCCTGATTCAGCTGTCAGATGCTCATATCTCAAGAGCAGAAAAGTCCTGCTATCCTCAAACCTTGAGAAGGTCTACTCAAAGACTTCAAGGCTATAAGTGCAGTAAGCTTCTTGCTTTCTATAACCTTCTGAAGGCTATGTTTCCTACTGACCAGATGGTTACATGTTACAATGTGAGCAATAATTGTGTTTTATGATTTATATAGTTATATATTGTATTGTAGATTTCTAAATAGTCTCATTTAATGCGTATTGTACTGAAAATTGAGTATATGGAGTGATCATGGCGCTCAGAAATAATTGTTTATACTTTAAGCAAAATGGACTGAAAGGAAAGGAAGCCCATATTTGGTCATGGGGAGAAGCTGATAACCTGAACAGCTGCAACTAAGACATTATTGCACTGCTCATGTTATCTGAAAGTGGGGAGGAAGATATCCCTCCTGATGGTAAAATCAACACTCTTAATGAGTCTGAAACAGTATAAATACAGCCACAGTAAGCCCAGAGAATCATAACTTTCCAAAGGCTCTCAAGAAAAGGCTGACTGGTATGTATGGCTTAAATACATTACTCTAGACTTTATGAATTAGATACTTTGAACTGAATCAGAATAATTTGACTGTTATATTTTAGAAGTTGGATTTTGAAACTGAATAGTATGTAACGCTTGCTTTTACTTCATACATTGTAAATACATACATTGTACTTTAACAAAAGTTTTTATAGAAGTGTTGAAGACTTGATAATCTGCATTTACACATATTTTACTAGAAGTATATCAATAAAAAGACTTGCTTTTTAAAAGTAGGTAAAGTTGTTGAGTCCTGCTTACTTGATGACTGGCTGAATAAGATAACTTCACTTCTCAGTAAGTGATACATTCTAAGAGCCTGTCATCTGAACAGCACGACCCGCTTCAAGGGAGAAAAGGAAATTCTCCCCCCTGCCCTGGCATATTTCCGGTTTAACAAGGTCCTCCAGCCACGTTTTCCCAGGAAGTGATCTATCTTGGAATACAGAAAGATTGAAAAAGAATCAACTCTTTGTTACACCACCGAGAGATCGTTGGCCGGAAGTGAGTCTCCTGTGCAGCTGTCAAATAGTTCCTACAGTTTTGGATTACTGAAAGGAGACGGCAGAAGGTCCACGGCTATTCAACTTTCTGAGTATTTCCTGTTTCTTATTGCTGTGCTGGAGCATCCTTATAACTCGATGGTATTTTAAAACTAAAAAGCCCACTTTCACATTAACTGGAAGGATTTAAAACTGTTTGCCGAATAAGTAAATTAGACTGATTTAAATTTTTATACCGTAAGATCAGTGACTTTGAGATTTGCCAAATTAACTGAAATGTGGGGTTTTTTTTGACGTAAATGCCTGGACTTTACTAGAATCTCTTCAAATGGCAAAAATGGAAACAGTTGCTATGAAAATGCAAGAAATGTTGACTACATTATCTGATACGCAGGCAAAACAATATGACCAGCTGTTTAAACAACAACAACAGATATCAAAACAAATGAATCAACTAACTACTTTGCTGAATACTTCAATCCAAGCCATAAATCAAAGGAGGAGATTAAAAATACGAAAGCCCAAGTCACTAAAATTAAAACAGATGTGAAGATAATGAATTCTACTGTTAAAAAAATTAGTGAAGAGCAGAAAGCGGCTAAGGAAAAATAGGAAAAATATGACAAGCAAATGGAAGCAATGCACCTCCAGGAAGAGATAGCAAAAGACCAGCTGGCTATGATGGAAATGAAAATGAAAGAAGTCAACCTCCGTTTATGCAATCTGCCTGAAAAACATGGTGACACTAGAAAGGCAATTATAAAAACTTTGGCTGACCTATTCCAAATAAATGAACAAGATTTAAACCTTGCAATAAATGTAGTATACAGAATTCCACTGCAAACCGGATTGGAGAAATTAAAAGCCAGAGATATTATGATTTCCTTTTATGACATCAGAATGAAGGATACTATCATTCAAATTCACTATGAGAATCCACTGATAGTAGGAGGGATCCCATTGATGATTCTCAAAGATATTCCTCGTAACTTAATGGCAAAGAGAACTGCATTTAAAGATTTCACCATGACCTTAAGAAAGAACGGAATCAGATATCGCTGGATATTCCCACAAGGGCTTACTTTCATCGTTAAAGAAAATAGATTTACTATCATTTCACTGGAAGGTGCTGAAAACTTTCTGAGAAATCACGGGAAAGACTTAGTGAGCCCTATTTCAGCTGAAGAACAGAAACAAGATCAAGAAAAAGAAGAATTATCTCTTAAAGGAGCAGCTGGTGGATCATCGGGACAACATGGACGAAAGAAACTGGATATAAAAGAAGCTAGAAATGGCAGAAAAGGCAAATCTTATTGTTCTGACAAATCAAAAACAAAATACAAGCTTTGGGTGATTGGGAGACATGGAGCGCTTGCTGCTAAATGGACTTTTAATTAAGACTACTTACTGATCTAATCCATTTTCACTAGTCAATTTTGCTAAATATGATATATTAACTTCATTCTTAATTTAAAATCATTTTTTCTTTCTCATTTTATATTACTATACATAACACTTAATAGTCAAAATCAATAACTGTTGTATATGTTTGGTTTATGATGATGAAATAAGTCTCTCTTTGTTTATGATTGGAAATATTCTGTGATTATAGTTGAATTGATATGAATCAAAGAGAATTAACTTTAAAGATATAAAATAATATATGGGTTAGAATCTTTAATTCAAAAGAGCAATCAGGTTTATGAAAAGATGGAGGAAGATGAAGGGGAAGCTTTTTACATTTTACTTAATAGAAGGAAGATCTTTTCAACAATAAAATGTTATTTTCTTTTTCCTTATTGATGACACTGGTTTGTTGTTGAAATTATTGTTTAATGGTATTTTGAAAAATAATAAAAAATTTATTAAAAAGGGGAAATGTTATGCTTCATGCAGAAGTCAAGCGCTTGCGATTGTCAGTTACCACTAATGCGGGGCTCCTTGTTCAAAATGGAGATTTACAGAAGAATCATCTTCCTAATAACCAGGTGAGAGGTATCCCACTGAGAAGGGGAGCCGATCTGTCTGCCCCGTTGACCTCTGTTTATGAAAGCGCATTAATGAGAAAATGCCCAAAATGTTCAGAATGTGCTGCTGCTTTTCTCAGAGCTGTCTTAATCAGACCGGGGCGACTCCTCAAATGTGGCTTATGGTTAGGGTTGCCAGGTCTCTCTTCGCCACCGGCGGGAGGTTTTTGAAGCGGAGACTGAGGAGGGCTGGGTTTGGGGAGGAGAGGGACTTCAATGCCATAGAGTCCAATTGCCAAAGTGGCCATTTTCTCCAGAGGAACTGATTTCTATTGGGTGGTGGTCAGTTGTAATAGGAGGAGATCTCCATCTAGGACCTGGAGGTTAGGAAAACAGTACAGGATACTATATTTACACATTCCTTCCCACGCAGGGTAAGTATAAACAGTTACAATCAGACGTCAGCAAAGTACATCACATAGTGCTGCACTATGTGATGTACTTTGCTGACGTCTGATTGTAACTGTTTATACTTACCCTGCGTGGGAAGGAATGATGAATGTGTAACAGCACTCTTGTATTGAAGGACTGAAGAAAGATTTCCACTGCTGTGGACCTGAAACGGCCGTATCCATTGATGATTGTGGCTCTATATGAACTTTATACACAAGGATTACAATATTATCACTCATTTGGTACTCTGTTGAGACCTTTAAATTTTTTTCTATTTTGTGCGAATTGTATATATTGTATATAATTGTGTTTTGTATATGTCATGTATATGGTCTGTGTTTCACCTCAGTAGCTTATAAAAATTTGCACTTTGTGTAAATATAGTATCCTGTACTGTTTTCCTAACCTCTTGGTACGAGTACAGAGGTGCCGTTTCCCCCCCACCCCAGGACCTGGAGGTTGGCAACCCTACTTAAAGGTAGACAAAAGTTGTCTGGACTTTTTGAAAGTGCACAAGGGGGGAGCTTTTCCTTGGAGACATCGCTTGAATTTCCCCCTTCTGGCAACTCTGAAAGAATGGAGGTGTCTCCTTAAAGGCATTATTTTATTAATTTGGCCATTTGTTCAGTGTCACCGGCATACTTGGTCTTTTACAGCATACAGGAAGACAGGCCCACCTAGGGTTGCCAGCTCCGGGTTGGGAAATACCTGGATATTTTTGGGGCGGAGCCTGAGGAGGGTGGGGTTTGGGGAGGGGAGGGACTTCAATGCCATAGTGACCAAATGCCAAAGCGGCCATTTTCTCCAGGGGAACTGATCTCTATTGGGTGGTGGTCAGTTGTAATAGCAGGAGATCTCCAGCCACCACCGGGAGGATAACAACAACAACCAGAATGCTGGTGGTTGTTGTTAACTAAGTTATTTCAGCATAGATCGTTGTGTTTTTGCTAAACACCTGGAGGATGGCAACCCTACTCGGAGTGCTCCAGGTCCTACCTGGATACTGGCAACCGTGTGCCCACACACAACCATTTGTGGAAGCAGCATGCTGCTCCTTTGGGGAAGGGGAATTGGCTTTTCCAGATGCATCCGGAAGTGCATCAGAATCCTGAAGATGCAACTTCCTTGTTTCCTGTCTCCGTGCGCTTTCCTCCACCACTGCTGGAGGTGGGGATTGCATTTCTTAACTTGAAAAGCATGGACGCAAAGTTGAAAGATGCATTTTTAAATCTGACTTGTTTCAATGGGAGAGAGTTAAGAAGATGCTTAGCCTCCCTTTGAAATGAGGGCTCCTCAGCAGAAGTCCTTGACAGTTGCACAGGTTGAGCTGTTGTTTTGTAGACCTCTTGCAACATGATGCCATTTGTGGAAAGTTGGTTTTCCCCCCCACAACTTGAATCTGTTATGGGCCTGAATTGACGTGTTTAAGTGTCCTATCCTGTAGCCCTCAGCACTCTGAAAATGCTACACCTGCAGAGCAGGCAAAGAGGGCCTTTGGGCAGAGAAAGCATTATGCAAAACAGAGAGAGACGTGCGCCAGCGAGTGTTGGACCAGGATCTGGGAGACTTAGGTTTGAATCCAGACTCTACAATGGAATAGGGTTGCCAACCCCCAGGTGGGAACAAACTAAAAGGGGTGGAACTCCAGCTGCTTAATATATGATAGCATCAAAAAACAAAGCAACTCAGGCAATTACAACAGTAATTACAACGTCTAGTTACAACAGTAACTAGACATTCATAAAGAAAAGTCCATTCAGCTCTTACAATGTTTCCACAAACAAAAACATACCAACAAAAGTCATATGTGACATACAAATATCTTCATATGCAACCAGATATTTTAAACAGCAGACTGCAGCAATTCAGAGATGCAAATAAGAGCTGGAATGGGGAGTTTTCATAAAAACGAGGGTTAAACCTTTCCAGGGTGCTTGGAGTTACTTACAAGCAGAGACGTTTGGAGTAAATCTACTTTATTTGTACTTAATGTATAAACTTCAGTGCCCCAAGATGTGATAGTTGCTGCTTGAAATGGCTTTATAGGAGTTTTAGAGAAATCACGGAGGATAGGCCAATCAGCAGCTGTTAGAGAGGATAGCTATCAGAGAGCTTAAAAGATGAAAACGGAGCCTAATCAGGAAGCCAAGTAGATATTTCTGCCTGCCTTTTTCACATTACAGGGATACATTTAGATCTAGGCAGAGAGGATGCCCTTCACCTCCCTATTTTCTTCCCCTTGCTATGATTTTGCTCTCCACTGCATGCATTGCCTTTTGAAACCAATGACTGTTTATACAACTAATTCTTTCCCTGTTTCTTAAATGGGTGTGAGTATGTTTGCTTCTCTACAATAACTTTGATCGAGCTTAGCAAAGTACCTGCGAAAACAGCAGGAGAGCCGAGTTGGGCATCTTTCTAACCAGTTGGATTCCCAAGGATTCCCTGCTTCCATAGCGGTCTTGGAGGGGCGAGTGTTTTGTCATCTGGAGAAGAGTTCCTTAAAAGCCTGCAGCAGAGCCTCTGGAGACTGGGCTACCACCAGACGGACGTACTTCTCACTCTTGGCTTGGTGGCGGCAGCAGAGAGTCAGCCCCAGATCTCCTGGGGAATCCTGGAATCCAGCTGAAGAACTGGACCCCTCAGTGAGATCTAGCCGCTTAAATCCTGGGCGGTTAAGTAAATTGCATGTGCCTGTGGTATGTCACGGCGGGCTGCATAGCCTGTTTCCCAGCATTTCCAAACTCCAGAACAGTCATGTCCTGATAGTGTTGTTAATATTGATAGTCAACTAGTAATGTTAAGTTATTAATAATTCATGGAGTGAAGCTTTAAAAAAACAGGGTAGTGGGCAGGGGCAGAATGCCAGCTGCGGGGAGGGGTGTGGGGGGGGGGTGAGGCAAGAAAAATGGCCCCAATGTAGGCAGGGCCTGAAAAAGTGTGTGTTTTCTTGCTAACAATGCAGTAAAAAGCAGGGTGGGGGGGCACAGTCATCTTCCCTTTACCCCCAGCAAGCTGGGTACCCATTTGACCGACCTGGGAAGGATGGAAGGCTGAGTCAACCTTGAGCCGGCTACCTGAACCCGACTTCTGTCGGGATCGAACTCCCAGGTCTTGAGCAGAGCTTGGACTGCAGTACTGCAGCTTAACACTCTGCGCCACGGGGCTCCTAGAAATACCCTGCCAGAAAATATTTTTGTTAGTCTTTAAGGTGCTCCTGGACTCTTGCTCTTTTCTACACCTGGAGGTTGGCAACCCGGCACTGGTCTGATGCATCGGGGCTCTTCTCATGTCCTTCAGTCTCCAGGGGTTTCCCCAGCCAGAGAGGGAGACCCTTGTCCCATAGGGCAGAATCACATCAGTCTCCAGGAAGCGACCGAGCTGGCACTTTGATGTGAGCAACAATGAACACGTTACAGGAACCCAGATTTCCAATGCAACCCTAAAGCCGCTTTGCCGGGAGTAATAAGCCCCACTGAATAGATCCGAGGAGGGTTCCCATGAGACCTGCTCCGGACCCTTAGCGTGATCCTGCTTGGCTTTGCTTTAATTTTCTTTCTCCCGGCTCAGCTGTGCTGTGGTCCGAACAGCCTGGGGATCCCCCAGAAGCGCCACCCTGTGCGGAGCTACTCCCGAGGAATCCCACTGAGCTGCACGGGGCGTCGCTGAGCTGCAGCCTGGCCGGAATCCGCTCCGACCACCGGGCTCCGGCCGCCCATCCTCATTGCAAAGAGCAGGAAGCCCCTTTGTTCGCTCCTCTGCAGCACCGAAGGGGTTAACCGACCAAGTTGTTTGCTAGAGCGGCAAGGGGGCGGGGGAGGAAAGAGGAGGGGAGGCAAAGGGGGGGCTTTGTTACTGAATTGCAAAGGAGACCTCCAGGGGCTTCAGAGAGGCATCAGCGGGCAGCAGCCTTGCAGCGGCATCCTGGGGCGGTCTACTCACCAGTAAGTCATTGCAGGGGGGTGAGTGGGGAAGAAGCTTTCCAGCCTTGCAAGAGAGAAATGCAGCTCTCAGGAGTCCTTTCGAGGGGGGGGGTCAGTTTTAAATCGTTTCCAAATGTAGCCCCCCTCCGCTGCTGGAAAAAACAAAAAAATGCACCCCTGCAAAAAAAGCGGAGCCCCGAGCTCGGGTGGCCCAGGAGGCTCTCCTCCAGTCTGGGAAGCTCAGCAGGGTGGGTCATCATGGTTAGTCCTGGGATGGGAGACCCCCCTCCCCTCCCCCCCCTCCTTTCCCCTCCCCCCAGGAAGCCTGTATGCAGAGGAATGATTGGTGAGGGATGTTGTAATCAAGACAACTGTGGACGAAGGGTCTACAATTCCTCTACTGTTGGTCATAGGGCAGTATTTCCTTACTAACAAGAGATTCTAAGAATTTGGCATGCCCAAAAGAAAGAAGGCCTGAAGAGAAAGACTGTGAGGCCCAGAAAATCCTGCCAGCAGGCTTGTATGTCTATATGCTGTGGGGATTGGATGTACTGAAACGCCCCCAGTTAAATTTAATCCAGATCCCTTTTTATGCCCTCTTTGTTTTCACAGTGTTATTAACGTTATGGGAGATATTACATGCAATTTGGGGGAAATGAATGAGACACACCGACCATTGAAAAGAGGCTCATCCCTTGCCTTGAAAGCCCTCCTGGGTCACCCTAACCTGGCTGTGACTCCAGGGCACTTTGCACACAAAGAGAAAACCGGTGGAGCCCGTGATCGCCCGGTCTCCGCGCTGCCCTTCCTAAGGCAGACTGGTGGACGGGGAGAGGTTTTGCTCCCTCTCCCATAATACCACAACACGGGGTCATCTGCTAGAGCTGGAGGGGGAGAGATTCAAAGCAGATCAAATCAAAGGGAGTATTTTTTCACACAATGCATAGTTAAATTGTGGAACTCCCTGCCCCAGGATGTGGTGATGGCTGCCAGCCTGGAGGGCTTGAAGAGGGGAGTGCACATGGTCATGGAGGAGAGTGGCGTCCATGGCTACTAGTCAGAATAGATACTAGTCATGATGCATCCCTATTCTCTCTAGTATCAGAGGAGCACGCCTATTATTTTGGGTGCTGGGGAACACAGGCAGGATGGTGCTGCTGCACTCGTCTTGTTAGTGGCTTCCTAGAAGCGCCTGGTTGGCCACCGTGTGAACAGACTGCTGGACTTGATGGGCTTTGGTCTGATCCAGCAGGGCCTTCCTTATGTTCTTATTTACTATCTGGTCTTATAGAATACACAAGCCTTCAGGTGCTTGTAATTTTTCTACAATTCCACCTAAAACTCTGTTAGTGTTTGAAGGTACTTCTCTTTATCACTCACAGTGGTGGATAAATGCCTTTTCTGAGGGAGATGCTGGTTTTGATGTATGGAACAGAGATACATGTCTTTCTGCTCCATGCGGGAGGGACCCAGATGCACATAGCCAATGGAAAGTGGGAAATAAAGCATCTATGGGTTTATCGTGTTGGTATCCAGAAA
The DNA here is from genome assembly GCF_029931775.1 of Euleptes europaea. Taxonomy (NCBI): domain Eukaryota; kingdom Metazoa; phylum Chordata; class Lepidosauria; order Squamata; family Sphaerodactylidae; genus Euleptes; species Euleptes europaea. The sequence goes on from NC_079316.1 coordinate 5,777,294, forward strand.
TAGCATTGTTTCAAAATGATACTATTTGGCAAGTTACCTGTATGGGGACTAGTGATGCAGAATTTGGGGAGGCCTGAAAACGCTGAATGGCCCTTCCAGAGGTCTTAATGAAACTTTGAAAGCTATGCTTATAGCAAATGGTACCATGAAATTAGGTTTTAAAAGTGGGGAAAGAGTACAGTGGGATGTTCAAAGAAACACATGTAGTAAAACACTTTCAAGGCTCACAAACTGGTCCTATGAAATATATTGTCAAAGGCTTACACGGTCAGAGTTCATTGGTTCTTGTGGGTTATCCGGTCTGTGTAACCGTGGTCTTGGTATTTTCTTTCCTGACGTTTCGCCAGCAGCTGTGGCAGGCATCTTCAGAGGAGTAACACTGAAGGACAGAGACACTGTCCTTCAGTGTTACTCCTCTGAAGATGCCTGCCACAGCTGCTGGCGAAACTTCAGGAAAGAAAATACCAAGACCACGGTTACACAGACCGGATAACCCACAAGAACCAATGATCCTATGAAAGTTTATCCATCAATGGTTAGAAAGAAAAGAGTTACTATCTATTCCTTTACAACTGTTAAAAAACATTTAGATAAATGGATGCCCATTCCAAGGGAGGCCGAAACATCCCAGCTGCCCTAAAGTTGTACCAGGCAAAGGTCTTGGCACAACTACTGTATGGTACATACTTGGGGCTTGTGGGACCAGGTCTGAAGGTGTTGGAAAAAGTGCAGTCAAAATTCTTACATGCTATTTTACAAGTACTGAGATGTGACTCCAATTCTATGATCCAACTGGAGACAGGCATGATGAAATTGAAGCCAAAAATCCATCTCATGTCCTTGTACATGTGGGCTAAATTAAATATACTAAAACCCGGCCTCCTTGCAATGATTAGTCTGGATGCATATCAGTCCAAATGGTCCGAAGAGGTGCAGTCAAACCTAAGAAAACTAGGGTTTTCACCTCAGGCTCTACTGACACTGAGCGGAGATCAGGTCAAAAAAGTAGTAAGGCAGAGAGTGGAAGACACTGAGAGACAGCATGACCTTGCAAGGTCGCCTGGCGACCTTACAGAAGTTCAGACACCTGATGACGGCAGCCCCATATCTCATGACACTGGAGGCGAACAAATTTAGAAGGGCTTTCATGTTAGCCAGATGTGGAGCTTTGCCATCGGCCGTCTTAGAAGGCAGATATAAAAAAATTCCTCTTTCTGAGAGTCTGCCCATGCAGAGGTGAAGAAATTGAGACCCACGAACATGTCTTCTTATACTGCCCTCTATCATGAGTCAAGAGCTAAGACGATTCAATAAATTTTAAGAAATAATATAGGACTGCCTGATAAAATTTGCATTCCAACGACTACTGGAGGCTAGCAACCCACAAACTTCGAGATGTGTGGCCAGTTTTTGTGCTGCTATATATAAGGCCCGAAAGGATGCAATTTATGAATAGATAAAATCTGATTGGTAAACATTTTAGAATAGAGGTCAATAAACATTTTAGCTAGAGGTCTATAAAATTATGCATGGTTTGGAGAGAGTGGACAGGGAGAAGTTTTTCTCCCTCTCCCATAATACTAGAACATGGGGTCATCAGCTAAAGCTGGAGGGTGAGAGATTCAAAACAGATCAAAGGAAGTATTTTTTCACACCACGCATAGTTAAATTGTGGAACTCCCTGCCCCAGGATGTGGTGATGGCTTGGAGGGCTTGAAGAGGGAGTGCACATGTTCATGGAGGAGAGGGGTATTCATGGCTGTTAGTTAGAATGGATACTAGTCATGCTGCATACCTATTCTCTCTAGTCTCAGAGGAGCATGCCTATTATTTTGGGTGCGGGGGAACACAGGCGGGATGGGGCTGCTGCACTCGTCTTGTTAGTGGCTTCCTAGAGGCACCTGGTTGGCCACCGTGTGAACAGACTGCTGGACTTGATGGGCCTTGGTCTGATCCAGCAGGGCCTTTCTTATGTTCTCATGAGTAGCCGACATGACTCCAGGTGTTCTTGGAGAACTCTGCTCCAGGCCCTTTTCAGTCTGATTTCAGACTGGGCTACGAGAGGGAGATGCCTCCGCCTAAAAGTAGTCAAAAGTCAGGCCTCCTCCTTGTTGCTCCTCCTGGATTGATCTGCTGCCTTTGGCACAGTGGACTTGGCCCGTCTGGTTGAGGTGCTGGCAGGCAGAAGGAGGCATCAGGGACTCTACGTTGGACAGGTTCAAATCCCTCCACCTGGACAGAACCAAAGAATTGCCATTGGAGGCCGGTTATCATCAGTGTGGGACCTGCCACAGCATGGTGTGGTGGTTAAGAGCGGTGGCACCTCTCCTGGAGAGAACCGGGGTTGATTCCTCTCTCCTCCCCAGGAATGCTGCTGGGTAACCTTTCTCAGCCCCACCAACCTCACAAGGTGCCTGTTGTGGGGAGAGGTAGGGAAGGCGATTGTAAACCATTTTGAGACTCCTCAAAGGTAAAAAAAAAAAAGGAGGGGGGGACCCCAGATCTCCTCCTCCGCCTCTAAACAAGCATCTCATTAAAAAGCCTGATATGCAATCTAGCGCCATGACATTAATCCTGATCCACAAACTACGACAATGACGCTTGTTCTGATCCACTGGGGCAATCCTGAGGTACCTCTTGAGAAGGAGGGAAAGTGAGGTAGGTGTGCTTTCTTTTGGTCTCTTTCTGTCTTTTTGATATCTTTTCCTCTCCCTCTTCATAGCCACAAGAGTAAGGGCATCTTTCCACAGTCAGAGGCCACCCAAGAGAAAGGGAAGGAGATGGAACAACAGAACACAGAAGTACCTGGAACTGGCAAGAGGTCAAGGGAAGGTCCCCATCCCATCCAAGCAGAGAGTGGCGTTGAATTCTGGGAAAGAGCTGTGCCAGAGAACCTGGCTCAGGAAACGAGGATAGCAGATAGCCAACTTTTTCGGCAGTTCCTTTACCATGAGGCCGATGGACCCCGAGCGATTTGTGGTCAGCTTCATGGACTTTGCAACCACTGGCTGAAGCCGGAGAGGCATTCTAAGAAGCAGATGCTGGACCTGGTGATCCTGGAGCAGTTCCTGAGCATCCTGCCCCAGGAAATGCAGTGCTGGGTAAGAGGATGCGGTCCGGAGACCAGTTCCCAGGCAGTGGCCCTGGCCGAAGGTTTCCTCCTGAGTCAGGCTGAGGAGAAGAGGCAGGCAGAGCAGGTGAGGGAATTTCGTTCACACCCTTAAAGCAATGACTTTATCCTAAAGCTTTTCTGCCAGATATTGATACCTCTAGAGAATTCACTCGGCTGAGAAAACAACCATCCCTGATTCTGGCTCCTGAGCTTGAAGAAGCTCTGTTAGTTGATGCAGGGGTGAAGAATCTTACCTTCCCTGTCTCCCTTGCTGTTCTTTCAGATGTGGGGACCATCCCTAAAGATGGAAGTGAAGCTTTCCAAGGCAGAAGGAGTTCTGTCGGAGGAAGGGCAGCAGGGTGAGGCCCAGGAGCGTCTCCAAGATGCCCTGTCACATGGTAAAGGTGCTTTGTGGCGGGATGGGATTGGGGCACATGGTGAAGTTGTTGGGTAGAAAAAAGAAATAGGTCTGCACACCACACAATGTGAGCTTTCGGGACTTGGTGCCACAGGATGTAGTAATGGTCACTCACTTGAAGGGGGAGTAGACAGATTCATGGAGGGCCAAGACAGATTTATGTCACATTGATGTTGCATTCAGCTGAAACCCTGAATGTTCTTGAGTGTATATAATACATGCCCTGACCTGGATCGTGCCAGGCTAGCCTGATCTCATCTGAGCCCAGAAGCTAATCAGGGTCAGCCCTGGTTAGTATTTCGAAGGGTCCCTCCAAGGAACACCGGGGCGTGACGCAGAGGCAGGCAATGGCAAACCACCTCCGAACGTCTCTTGTCTTGAAAGCCCTACGGGGTCACCATAAGCCAGCTGTGACTTGACAGCACAAACGTCAAGTAATACAAACATCCTGGAAATGGATGTGTGCGAAGCAGGATTTAAACAAGTAAATGAAATAGGAAGGCAAGGCTAACATTCTTCCTTCCTCTGTTGTCTCCCTTGCAGGCAGTGTAGAGACGCTGTTAAGCAGTCATCTTTGCGGAGGTGTGGAAGCGGCTGCTTCACCTCTGGTCCAGGTAGGGGAGATGAGTCCCCCTTCCTTTCTTGGGGCGGGGGCAGGGTTGGTCCTGCTGTTGCTGCTCCGGTGTTCAAGTGAAAGAGGCCCTTTACCCATGCCAAGGTCTCCATCCTGCACCCTTCCAGAGGGCTGTCTCTGCCTGGCGTGATCTCTGACGAGGGAGTCTGCTTTTTCTTTCAGTCTCTGGTTTCCTTTGAGGAGGTGGCCATGCATTTCACCGAGGCAGAGTGGGCCCTGCTGCATCCAGACCAGAGAGCTCTCTACAGGGAAGTCATGCTGGAGATCTGTGGGAGTGTGGCCTGTCTGGGTAAGGCTCTTTCGTAGGTTCCACACATGTAAATGGCTGCCATTGGGATGAAGCAAGGATCAAAATATTGAACAGCAGCAGTATATCATTTTGAGTATCCTCCATGGTTATGTCCAGGGAATTAGCAAGGAATCGCCATGGAGGATTGCTTCTTAGCAACTCATTGTTTGGTAGAATGATAAATCTGGGAGAGGAGGGAAGGGAGGGAGGCCTTCTGGGGCCTGAAATCTGGGTGGCTCAGAAGCTCTTTTTGATGCTGAGCTGAGCTGAGCTGCAGCTTTTGAGGGGTGGCTGTATCCTTAAATATTGGCTATTCCAGGAAAAGGTGGGGGGGGGGTTGCTTAAGTACAGCCAAGCTGGAGGAGGCCAAAGGCCCTTTCCTACAGCAATCACCTAGATGCCTTTGGGCCCTACCTGCCCTTCCAACAACTGACACCTCTTCCAAAAACTGTGGAGGTCCCCTTTGAACTGTGGGGTTCACTTGGTGAAGTCCTAGGTTCTCTCCCCCCCCCCCCCCGCAAGCAGTGGTTGTAGTGGTTGAGAGCAGAGGACTCTAATCTGGAGAACCGGGTTTGATTCCCCACTCCTCCACCTGAAGCCTGCTGGGTGGCCTTAGGCTAATCACAGTTCTCTCAGAACTCTCTGAGCCACATCTACCTCACAATGTGCCTGTTGTGGGGAAGGGAAAGGAATGTGATTCGTAAGCCGCTTTGAGACTCTTCAGGGTACAGAAAAGTGGGGTGTAAAAAAACTTCTAGTACATATGGGGAGTATGTGGAGGGGAGAGGTAGGCAGAATATGATAACTGCTCATCTGGACGGGGCCTGGCTGGGTAGAAGGTGTGACCAGTGGCTTAGTTGGGAGAGGAAGAAGGTCTGATAAAGGAAATGCAGACCCCTTAATGAGCAGTGCCTGATGGGTGGCTTGGCTTGTTACATAGGTACTGACTGGACCTCTTTCTTTCTTCCAACAGCACATGTAGAGGAGATGCTTGGGGGATTCCAGGCATTCTCTACAGAAGAAGCCAAGACTGAAGACTTCAAAGGTAATGTTGGGGATGGAGATGGACCCCAGAGGCAGGAGTGAAGCCACACAGACAAGGGGAGGGATAAGCCCATACTGTCCCAAAGAGGAGGGGGCTTCCATGAAATCCGAGTCCACGAAGAAAGGTCAACCAAAACAAGAAAGAACAAAGACCTCCGTGCTAAGCAGAGAATCCACACCAGGGAAAATGAAAATGTGGCCTTTGGAAAGACTTTCAGTAAGAACACGAGTGATGTTTCCAAGACGCAAATTCCCGCAGGAGTTAAACCATATGCGTGCGCCGAGTGCAGAAAGACCTTTAGTCGTAAAGCAGCCCTTACATCACATGAAAGTATTCACTCAGGTCAGGCGCTGCATAAATTGCTGGCTGCAAAGCCAGCCTTTCTGATGCAGCAGGCTTTCACGTCCTTTTCAAGTGTCTATTAGTGTACATTTCAATGTACAGCAGGAAAAAGCCACTGCAATGTTTTGAGTATGGATGGAACTTCAAGGGAATGTCATACCTCCTTGTGTGTGTGCTAATGGGCTCCTCTTTTTATTCCACAGGGGATGATCAGTGGAATGAGGGCGATGAGGAACTGCATCAGCTATTGCCAGATAAAGTCAAAAATGAAAATTTGCAAGGAACTGTCAAGAATCAAGGCAGACCTAAGAAGCAGACAGGAAGTCCCATGGTCGAGAAGAAGGATAAACCCATTCCTGGCCAAGGGTGGGAGTTGTGTGAACAAATCCCCATGGTGGAGGAAGCATATAAGTATTTGGAGTGTGGCATGAACTTCTCAGATCAAACCCAATATGATAGCCATTTGCATATGCACAGAGGAAAGGAGACCCATGGATGCTTGAAGTATGGAAAGAGCTTTTTTTGCAGAGCAGAGCTCCTTAGACATCAAAGAACACATTCAGGAGAGAAACCTTCTAGCTGCTCAGATGGCAAGAGCTTCTCGCAAAAGTCAGACCTTTTTCAACACCAAAGGATTAATTCAGGTGAGAAGCTATTTACCTGCTCAGAGAATGGAAGGATGTTCTTTCATGGAAGGAAGAGTAAGGCAATCATCCCAAAGCATAGTATAATGAGGGCACGTAAATGCTTTCAGTGTGGAAAGTACTTCAAATACAGATCACAGCTCCTTGTGCACCAAAGAATACACACAAAACAGAGACCTTTTGAATGCTCAGAGTGTGGAAAGCGATTCAGTCAGAGTAGCAATCTTCAACAGCATCTAAGAACCCACACAGGGGAGAAGCCTTTTAAATGCTCAAAGTGTGGAAAGAGATTCAGTTGCAAAGGTGATCTTCATAAACATCTAAGAACCCACACAGGGGAGAAGCCTTTTGAATGCTCAGAGTGTGGAAAGAGATTCAGTTGCAGTGGCGATCTTCACAGACATCTAAGAACCCACACAGGGGAGAAGCCTTTTGAATGCTCAGAGTGTGGAAAGAGATTCGGTCACAGTGGCCATCTTCAACAGCATCTAAGAAGCCACACAGGGGAGAAGCCTTTTGAATGCTCAGAGTGTGGAAAGAGATTCCGTGTGAGTGGTTCTCTTCAACAGCATCTAAGAACCCACACAGGGGAGAAGCCTTTTGAATGCTCAGAGTGTGGAAAGAGATTTAGTGTGAGTGGTTCTCTTCAAGAGCATCTAAGAACCCACACAGGAGAGAAGCCTTTTGAATGCTCAGTGTGTGGAAAGAGATTCAGTGTGAGTGGTTCTCTTCAAAAGCATCTAAGAACCCATACAGGGGAGAAGCCTTTTGAATGCTCAGAGTGTGGAAAGAGATTCAGTTGCAGGGGCTCTCTTCAACAGCACCTAAGAACCCACACAGGGGAGAAACCTTTTGAATGTTCAGAGTGTGGAAAGAGATTCGGTCAGAGTGCCTCTCTCCAAAAGCACCTAAGAAGCCACACAGGGGAGAAGCCTTTTGAATGCTCAGAGTGTGGAAAGAGATTCAGTGTGAGTGGTTCTCTTCAAGAGCATCTAAGAACCCACACAGGGGAGAAGCCTTTTGAATGCTCAGTGTGTGGAAAGAGATTCAGTGTGAGTGGTTCTCTTCAAGAGCATCTAAGAACCCACACAGGGGAGAAGCCTTTTGAATGCTCAGAGTGTGGAAAGAGATTCAGTCGCAGTGGCCATCTTCAAAAGCATCTAAAAACCCACACAGGAGAGAAGCCTTTTGAATGCTCAGAGTGTGGAAAAAGATTCAGTAACAGTGGCGATCTTCAAAGGCATCAAAGAACCCACACAGGGGAGAAGCCTTTTGAATGCTCAGAGTGTGGAAAGAGATTCAGTCAGAGTGGCTATCTTCACATACATCTAAGAACCCACACAGGGGAGAAGCCTTTTGAGTGCTCAGAGTGTGGAAAGAGATTCAGTGTGAGTAGTTCTCTTCAACAGCATCTAAGAACCCACACAGGGGAGAACACTTTTGAGTGCTCAGAGTGTGGAAAGAGATTCATTCAGAGTAGCAATTTTCAACAACATCTACGAACCCACACAGGGGAGAAGCCTTTTGAATGCTCAGAGTGTGGAAAGAGATACAGTATGAATGGTTCTCTTCAACAGCATCTAAGAACCCACACAGGGGAGAAGCCTTTTGAATGTTCAGAGTGTGGAAAGAGATTCAGTTGCAATGGCGATCTTCACAAACATCTAAGAACCCACACAGGGGAGAAGCCTTTTGAATGCTTAGTGTGTGGAAAGAGATTCAGTCGCAGTAGCTTTCTTCAAGAGCACCTAAGAACCCACACAGGGGAGAAGCCTTTTGAATGCTTAGAGTGTGGAAAGAGATTCAGCCGGAGTGGCTCTCTTCAACAGCACCTAAGAACCCACACAGGGGAGAAGCCTTTTGAATGCTCAAAGTGTGGAAAGAGATTTAGTCGCAGTGACCATCTTCAAAGGCATCAAAGAATTCACACGGGAGAAGCCTTTTGAATGCTCAAAGTGTGGAAAAACATTCAGTTGTAACAACGATCTTTACAAACATCTTGGAACCCACACGGGAGAATGCTCAAGAGTGTGGATAGAGATTAAGTCAGTGTGGCAATCTTCAAGAACATCCAAGAACCCACACAAGGAGAAACCATGTAACTGCTTAGGTTGGGAAAAGAGCTTTTTTTGTATTTGAAATGTCAAAGACAACCTCAGATCATAGAAGAAGCCATGTAAACTCTTGTTAAGAACTTGCAACTACACAGAAACCTTACCCTATGTGGGAAGAAAAGGTATCAATGCTGGGTCTATGGAAGGAGATTTGGTCATGATTGAAACCCCCAATAGGTCTCACAGGGAAAAGAGCAAGGAAGGGTTCTTTAGGTGGAAGAAGATTCAAGTCCAGCTCCTGTCTTCTTCTGCATTGAAGATTCCATGCAGGGGAGGAACCTCAGAAATGTTCAATGTGTGGCAAGAGTTTGAGGCATAGATCTGATCTTCAGGTTCCTCAGAGAATCCACATGAGTTGGTTCAGATGTGGATCTTTTTTTTTTATATAAATATTTTTATTGGTTTTCATATTTAATGGGGATACAGAAAAAAGGAAAAGGGGGAAAAAACTTTCGATTAAACAATATTTTACATTAACAGAAGAAAAGAAAAAAAAAGTATTGGTAAAACAAAATGCATAGTCCTCCCCCTTGTAAAGCTCAATATTACACTCAAAAACAAAAGACAAAAACATGATACATTTGATCATTCACTTAACTTTCACCTATCTTCTAGTTTCGTTTTGTTTTGTTTTTTTGTTACTTTTTAGTTTTAATATATTCATAAAAGGCGTTCCATTTATCTTTGTTTGGTCTTTGAATGTCTTTTTGTAATGTTTCTGTTAAATGTGCAGATGTGGATCTTTGAATGGTTACTTAAATAAAGGTCCTTTTAGTGGTTGCCCTTCTCTGTGAAACTCAATACTTTAGTTATCTGCCAACTGAACTCTCTTTCTGACACCTGCAAAACAGGCAAAAACATTTGTTTTCCAAATCCTAGGAAGAAATAGACAGGATGAAGATAGCAGATATCTATAGCCTCCCCGCTGCTGGACAAATCCTAATGTGGACAGCTGGCAACCCCAATTTACAAACATTTTTACCTGACAAGGAACACATGAAGCTGCCTTATACTGAATCAGAATCAAAATCAGTATTGCCTACTCAGACCGGCAGCGGCTCTCTAGGGTCTGAGGTGTTTCCGGTCACCTACTTGCCTAGTCTGGAGATGCCCGGGACTGAACCTGGGACCTTCTGCGTGCCAAGCAGATGCTCTACCATTGAGCCACAGCCCCTCCCCTAGTTCTAGAAAGGCATCCCGAAACCCTTATTCCTCCCCAGTCCAATCTGCTGCACACTTTTTGGAGTCGCCACTTTGAAGCCCAAAGAGTTCTGGCAGTAGGATTAATTTGGGTTGAATGGAAAAGATTTTGCCCCTCCCCCCAACTCAACTACACCAGCATGGGATAGTGGTTAAGAGCAGTGGTTTGGAGTGGTGGAGTCTGATCTGGAGAACTGGATTTGTTTCCCCACTTCTACACACAAAGCCAGCTGGGTGAACTTGGGCTAATCACACTCTCTCAGCCCCATCTACCTCACAGGGTGTCTTTTGTGGGGAGGGGAAGGTGATTGTAAGCTGGTTTGAGTCTCCCTTAAGTGGTAGAGAAAGTCGGCATATGAAAACCAACTCTTCTTCTTTTACTCAGTAAGTTCAAAGGAATCAGGCTGACTCCCTCTCTATATTCCAGTATTGTGGAGATGAGCAGGTCTCCTAGGAGTTGGCAGGGGGAAATTAACTGGTCTCTTTGGACTTGGTAGATGAACGCTGAGGGATGTTAGTTCCCAATCCTAGCTGTCCTCCTCACCCACATTCTCCTCAAAAAGATAATTTACACTTTGTTTTTTCTTTTTGGTGGTTTGTGGTGGGTTTTTTTTTTTAATGAGTTGAGCTTCATGAATATTAGTGTGGCATGCCTTTTTAAATTGTGTATAAAGCAATCCTTTTGCAGATGCTGGAGATGGGTGTCTCGTGCCCCCACAGATGCCCAGGATTGAGCCAGACCCACTTTGCCCAGATTCATGATGGGGGTCAGATGCATTTACGAGCCAGAGTATTGACTTACGACCACGTGGATCTGGGTTCAAATCCACGCTAGGCCTGGAAGCCCTTTGGAAGCTAGATAGTTGTAAGGATTCAATGTGGGGCATTCTTAGAAGAAATGTGTTCAACAAGTTTTGAAATTTCAGGACTTCCTTTTTTGTTTTTGTTCTACTTTATTGAAATATACAACGTATTACAGAATATACCAAAATGTGAAAATATGAAAAACCTAATATACAAAAAAAGTGAAAAAGATAAAGAAAATAAATAAAAAGTAAAAGATAAGATAATACAATAATATAGAGACCGACTTCCAACTCTCTTCATACAAAACAAAATATATATATTATTTCTTTTGTGAATAACACTTTAGTGTTATCTGTTTTTACTGTAAATTTTGATTTAACTGTTTCCATCTTAGTGAACACTTTGTTAAATGACTTTAGGGTTTAGAACATAAATTTTTCTGTTCCTAAAATACTGATTTATATATATTGACCATACCTTCCAATCTGTATTAAAATTGGAAACCCAACGCAGCTTAAACGGAACGATTTGATCACAATGCAATTAAAGAGCCCCACAAAATAACCGACAGGTCAACGAATGGCACAGAGGCACGCAGACTGAGAAGCGGATCCCAAACGGCTACCACTGTTGTGTAGCCACAGGGTAACCAGATCAATATGCCCCAGGACATGGAGCTAAACATCGGTGCCCGGCTGAGAGCCCCCACAGAGGCTCAAGACACACCTAATGTCTCTCCCCCCCCCGCCCCTGTTTCTTTTTCTTTCCCCTAAATGCAGCTGTAGAAGCTGCAATTTTGAACAAACCCAGAGGGGGGGGGGCACCAGAGATCAGAAGAATATCAGAAACTGCCCTGTTTGGATTTGGGATTTCCTGGACATTTACAAGTGGGACATGTTTTGGGTTGGGTGGGCATTATGACAGTTGTGTTTTCATATCCTTATTGTTTAAACCTTTCCCCTCCAAGTATTCCTTCCTCCCCCCGTGCATTTCCACCTGCAGGGAGATGATCCCTAGACAGCGAAACACAATTTGGGGGTTTGTGTGAATTCGAGCAGGGAAATGGCTGAAGGAAGAAGGTTCAGCCGCTCTGAGCCCGACCTTCGGGTTGGGGAGAGCGGGGTAGAAATGTAATAAAATAAATAAAATAAAAATTACTCTCTGTTGCTGGTTCTTCACTCAAGATTGTGGCTTCTGAGGCAGAAAGAAGGGAGGAAGGGAGGAAAGAGCATCTGTCAGGTTGTCACACTGTCCTAATCGAAAAATGGATGTGTTTTGGAATAGTCGGTGACCTCGGACCCGTCACTCTTTCTCAGGACAACCTGTTTCCCAGAGTTGTTGTCAGAGATAAAACAGGCAAAGCAGAGCCACGTACATATATAGGGTCGCCATAAGTCGGATGTCTTGACATAACATCACCCACATGCAAACTCTCTTGCCAGCTGTGGATTCTGAGGCTTTGCATAATTCTTTTCTCCAACATAATGGAGAAGATTTTTAAATGAGCAAATGGGGTGGGGGGAAAGATGTCAAATCCTTCCAAAGCAGAAACAAGCCCCCAGATCTTCTTGGGGGCTAGATGTTCCTCGAGGTGACATCTGCTTTGGCTGAGGCATAGCCCTGTCCTCTTCAAGTGACGGGGAGTTTTCTTTGTCACGTGCTTTACTGTATGAGCAGGTGGCCGTGAGCAGCTGCGTTTGCGTGCACACACAGAATTTCTACTGTCTCTCTGCAGAGAGAAGGATTCCAGAGCGGCATTAGCTGCAAGCAGTTCTCTGAAAACTGGCAGTGCAGGAAAACGGGATGTTTCATCCCTGAATGAATCTTGCATTTATAGTAAAATAGCAAACACAAACACAACTCAGCAACATCGACAACCTGGATGAGAAGTTAAGGGGGAAAGGATGTAAGGAAATGTGGGCCTAGACATTCTGAATATACCAGTAGTAGGGTCAGCGCTCGGTTGAGAAATACTTGGAGATTTGGGGTGTGGGCCTTGGGGAGGAGGGGCAGGACCTTAGCAGGGAATAATGCTATCGAGTCCGCCCTCCAAACCAGCCGTTTTCTCCAGAAGAACTGATTTTGGTTGTCTGGAGAGCAATTGTTATAGCGGGAGATCTCCAGGTGCCTCCTGGAGGTTGGCAACCCTATCTGGTGCTCATTTATATGTGTGCATGCTGCAGTCAAGATGCATTTGCTCCCTACCTCTGAGATTGTACTTGTGGGAAGAGGGATGAAACCCAGGCAGCATCCATACATCATTGGACAGGTGATTGAAGACAAATGCCAAAAATCTCCAATGACTTGTGGAACCCATCTTGAACAACTCTAATGCACTTATGCAAACTAAGCCAACTTTTAAAAGGCAATCCAATCATGCCAAAGAGAAAAACAGAATAAAACACGGCAGGTACCAAAAAATACAATATCCACCAAATAGACTCTGTTGGCATGTTTTCTTGCAAGATTTTGTACTTGCTGATCGACAAATTAGTTACCCAAATGCTAGAACTCCCTCTTGAACCATGAAGCGATCCATAGGGGAAAATGTTATGCTTCATGCAGAAGTCGAGCGCTTGCGGTTGTCACATTACCACTAATGATGCCTTTTCTTGCCGGGCTCCTTGTGCAAAATGGAGATTTACAGAAGAATCATCTTCCTAACAACCAGGCGAGAGGTATCCCGCTGAGAAGGGGAGCCAATCTGTCGGCTGCGTTGCCCTCTGTTTATGAAAGCGCATTAATGAGAAAGTGCCCAAAATGTTCAGAATGTGCTGCTTCTTTTCTCAGAGCTGTCTTAATCAGACCGGGGTGACTCCTCAAATGTGGCTTATGGTTAGGGTAGAGCTGCTGATCTCAGCACTACGCTCCTTGGGATCTCTCCCGAGGGACCCAAGAAACGCTCTAATCTGGAATGCCAAAATGCACTCCCCCCCCCAATCCTAAATAGTGGATTGGGTTGCAGGATCACCCGTGCAAGACGTCAAGAGCGGGTTTGACTCCCATATCCTCGGAGAGAGCTGCATAAGCCTCTCGGGGGCTCTGGATGTTGCCCCGCCAGCTCAGAGGCGAATTCCATCTCCGTGAGCTTTTCCTTGGCAACAGGCTTTGATCTCCTCTATCTATTACCATCAAAGAACTATGCTAATGGAAAGGAAACCTCATCTTCCAAAATCGGAGTGTTATGAGAACTTTTTTGTTCTTACCTTGATCTAGAAGCTTTGAAGGATCGACAAAAATATTTATAGAACCCATGCCTCTCCGCCCAGTATATAAGTGACTTTTTGGGGGGGGAAATCATCAGATTAAACGGCAGGAGCCTTATCAAATTGATCAGTGGGCAGACATAACAAACGGGACTTTTTGAAAGACATTACAATAACCAATCAGACGCTACAACGCTGAGAGAGGAGGGTGTCACGGTCTCTGACATAATTATGGTATTTTGTGTACATGTGCAGAATTAATTCCATGTAGAGCTTGAACACAACATACAAACTGAACCACAAACTGCAGAGGTTTGTGTAATGAAAAGCCTGGCAACAGCTTGCAAAATGCAAATATCCTTGGAACAGGCTGACTGAATTTTCTCAAGGTCTGAACTCTTTCAAGAGCTAACTAACTTATCCTGGTCTTGTCCTTGAAGGGAGAAGAACAGAGTCATTCTTCACTATCTGCCAGAAACGTGTATCTGAAATTACCCTTCCTGATTCAGCTGTCAGATGCTCATATCTCAAGAGCAGAAAAGTCCTGCTATCCTCAAACCTTGAGAAGGTCTACTCAAAGACTTCAAGGCTATAAGTGCAGTAAGCTTCTTGCTTTCTATAACCTTCTGAAGGCTATGTTTCCTACTGACCAGATGGTTACATGTTACAATGTGAGCAATAATTGTGTTTTATGATTTATATAGTTATATATTGTATTGTAGATTTCTAAATAGTCTCATTTAATGCGTATTGTACTGAAAATTGAGTATATGGAGTGATCATGGCGCTCAGAAATAATTGTTTATACTTTAAGCAAAATGGACTGAAAGGAAAGGAAGCCCATATTTGGTCATGGGGAGAAGCTGATAACCTGAACAGCTGCAACTAAGACATTATTGCACTGCTCATGTTATCTGAAAGTGGGGAGGAAGATATCCCTCCTGATGGTAAAATCAACACTCTTAATGAGTCTGAAACAGTATAAATACAGCCACAGTAAGCCCAGAGAATCATAACTTTCCAAAGGCTCTCAAGAAAAGGCTGACTGGTATGTATGGCTTAAATACATTACTCTAGACTTTATGAATTAGATACTTTGAACTGAATCAGAATAATTTGACTGTTATATTTTAGAAGTTGGATTTTGAAACTGAATAGTATGTAACGCTTGCTTTTACTTCATACATTGTAAATACATACATTGTACTTTAACAAAAGTTTTTATAGAAGTGTTGAAGACTTGATAATCTGCATTTACACATATTTTACTAGAAGTATATCAATAAAAAGACTTGCTTTTTAAAAGTAGGTAAAGTTGTTGAGTCCTGCTTACTTGATGACTGGCTGAATAAGATAACTTCACTTCTCAGTAAGTGATACATTCTAAGAGCCTGTCATCTGAACAGCACGACCCGCTTCAAGGGAGAAAAGGAAATTCTCCCCCCTGCCCTGGCATATTTCCGGTTTAACAAGGTCCTCCAGCCACGTTTTCCCAGGAAGTGATCTATCTTGGAATACAGAAAGATTGAAAAAGAATCAACTCTTTGTTACACCACCGAGAGATCGTTGGCCGGAAGTGAGTCTCCTGTGCAGCTGTCAAATAGTTCCTACAGTTTTGGATTACTGAAAGGAGACGGCAGAAGGTCCACGGCTATTCAACTTTCTGAGTATTTCCTGTTTCTTATTGCTGTGCTGGAGCATCCTTATAACTCGATGGTATTTTAAAACTAAAAAGCCCACTTTCACATTAACTGGAAGGATTTAAAACTGTTTGCCGAATAAGTAAATTAGACTGATTTAAATTTTTATACCGTAAGATCAGTGACTTTGAGATTTGCCAAATTAACTGAAATGTGGGGTTTTTTTTGACGTAAATGCCTGGACTTTACTAGAATCTCTTCAAATGGCAAAAATGGAAACAGTTGCTATGAAAATGCAAGAAATGTTGACTACATTATCTGATACGCAGGCAAAACAATATGACCAGCTGTTTAAACAACAACAACAGATATCAAAACAAATGAATCAACTAACTACTTTGCTGAATACTTCAATCCAAGCCATAAATCAAAAACTGGACGCTGTATCAGAGGAGATTAAAAATACGAAAGCCCAAGTCACTAAAATTAAAACAGATGTGAAGATAATGAATTCTACTGTTAAAAAAATTAGTGAAGAGCAGAAAGCGGCTAAGGAAAAATAGGAAAAATATGACAAGCAAATGGAAGCAATGCACCTCCAGGAAGAGATAGCAAAAGACCAGCTGGCTATGATGGAAATGAAAATGAAAGAAGTCAACCTCCGTTTATGCAATCTGCCTGAAAAACATGGTGACACTAGAAAGGCAATTATAAAAACTTTGGCTGACCTATTCCAAATAAATGAACAAGATTTAAACCTTGCAATAAATGTAGTATACAGAATTCCACTGCAAACCGGATTGGAGAAATTAAAAGCCAGAGATATTATGATTTCCTTTTATGACATCAGAATGAAGGATACTATCATTCAAATTCACTATGAGAATCCACTGATAGTAGGAGGGATCCCATTGATGATTCTCAAAGATATTCCTCGTAACTTAATGGCAAAGAGAACTGCATTTAAAGATTTCACCATGACCTTAAGAAAGAACGGAATCAGATATCGCTGGATATTCCCACAAGGGCTTACTTTCATCGTTAAAGAAAATAGATTTACTATCATTTCACTGGAAGGTGCTGAAAACTTTCTGAGAAATCACGGGAAAGACTTAGTGAGCCCTATTTCAGCTGAAGAACAGAAACAAGATCAAGAAAAAGAAGAATTATCTCTTAAAGGAGCAGCTGGTGGATCATCGGGACAACATGGACGAAAGAAACTGGATATAAAAGAAGCTAGAAATGGCAGAAAAGGCAAATCTTATTGTTCTGACAAATCAAAAACAAAATACAAGCTTTGGGTGATTGGGAGACATGGAGCGCTTGCTGCTAAATGGACTTTTAATTAAGACTACTTACTGATCTAATCCATTTTCACTAGTCAATTTTGCTAAATATGATATATTAACTTCATTCTTAATTTAAAATCATTTTTTCTTTCTCATTTTATATTACTATACATAACACTTAATAGTCAAAATCAATAACTGTTGTATATGTTTGGTTTATGATGATGAAATAAGTCTCTCTTTGTTTATGATTGGAAATATTCTGTGATTATAGTTGAATTGATATGAATCAAAGAGAATTAACTTTAAAGATATAAAATAATATATGGGTTAGAATCTTTAATTCAAAAGAGCAATCAGGTTTATGAAAAGATGGAGGAAGATGAAGGGGAAGCTTTTTACATTTTACTTAATAGAAGGAAGATCTTTTCAACAATAAAATGTTATTTTCTTTTTCCTTATTGATGACACTGGTTTGTTGTTGAAATTATTGTTTAATGGTATTTTGAAAAATAATAAAAAATTTATTAAAAAGGGGAAATGTTATGCTTCATGCAGAAGTCAAGCGCTTGCGATTGTCAGTTACCACTAATGCGGGGCTCCTTGTTCAAAATGGAGATTTACAGAAGAATCATCTTCCTAATAACCAGGTGAGAGGTATCCCACTGAGAAGGGGAGCCGATCTGTCTGCCCCGTTGACCTCTGTTTATGAAAGCGCATTAATGAGAAAATGCCCAAAATGTTCAGAATGTGCTGCTGCTTTTCTCAGAGCTGTCTTAATCAGACCGGGGCGACTCCTCAAATGTGGCTTATGGTTAGGGTTGCCAGGTCTCTCTTCGCCACCGGCGGGAGGTTTTTGAAGCGGAGACTGAGGAGGGCTGGGTTTGGGGAGGAGAGGGACTTCAATGCCATAGAGTCCAATTGTCAAAGTGGCCATTTTCTCCAGAGGAACTGATTTCTATTGGGTGGTGGTCAGTTGTAATAGGAGGAGATCTCCATCTAGGACCTGGAGGTTAGGAAAACAGTACAGGATACTATATTTACACATTCCTTCCCACGCAGGGTAAGTATAAACAGTTACAATCAGACGTCAGCAAAGTACATCACATAGTGCTGCACTATGTGATGTACTTTGCTGACGTCTGATTGTAACTGTTTATACTTACCCTGCGTGGGAAGGAATGATGAATGTGTAACAGCACTCTTGTATTGAAGGACTGAAGAAAGATTTCCACTGCTGTGGACCTGAAACGGCCGTATCCATTGATGATTGTGGCTCTATATGAACTTTATACACAAGGATTACAATATTATCACTCATTTGGTACTCTGTTGAGACCTTTAAATTTTTTTCTATTTTGTGCGAATTGTATATATTGTATATAATTGTGTTTTGTATATGTCACGTATATGGTCTGTGTTTCACCTCAGTAGCTTATAAAAATTTGCACTTTGTGTAAATATAGTATCCTGTACTGTTTTCCTAACCTCTTGGTACGAGTACAGAGGTGCCGTTTCCCCCCCACCCCAGGACCTGGAGGTTGGCAACCCTACTTAAAGGTAGACAAAAGTTGTCTGGACTTTTTGAAAGTGCACAAGGGGGGAGCTTTTCCTTGGAGACATCGCTTGAATTTCCCCCTTCTGGCAACTCTGAAAGAATGGAGGTGTCTCCTTAAAGGCATTATTTTATTAATTTGGCCATTTGTTCAGTGTCACCGGCATACTTGGTCTTTTACAGCATACAGGAAGACAGGCCCACCTAGGGTTGCCAGCTCCGGGTTGGGAAATACCTGGATATTTTTGGGGCGGAGCCTGAGGAGGGTGGGGTTTGGGGAGGGGAGGGACTTCAATGCCATAGTGACCAAATGCCAAAGCGGCCATTTTCTCCAGGGGAACTGATCTCTATTGGGTGGTGGTCAGTTGTAATAGCAGGAGATCTCCAGCCACCACCGGGAGGATAACAACAACAACCAGAATGCTGGTGGTTGTTGTTAACTAAGTTATTTCAGCATAGATCGTTGTGTTTTTGCTAAACACCTGGAGGATGGCAACCCTACTCGGAGTGCTCCAGGTCCTACCTGGATACTGGCAACCGTGTGCCCACACACAACCATTTGTGGAAGCAGCATGCTGCTCCTTTGGGGAAGGGGAATTGGCTTTTCCAGATGCATCCGGAAGTGCATCAGAATCCTGAAGATGCAACTTCCTTGTTTCCTGTCTCCGTGCGCTTTCCTCCACCACTGCTGGAGGTGGGGATTGCATTTCTTAACTTGAAAAGCATGGACGCAAAGTTGAAAGATGCATTTTTAAATCTGACTTGTTTCAATGGGAGAGAGTTAAGAAGATGCTTAGCCTCCCTTTGAAATGAGGGCTCCTCAGCAGAAGTCCTTGACAGTTGCACAGGTTGAGCTGTTGTTTTGTAGACCTCTTGCAACATGATGCCATTTGTGGAAAGTTGGTTTCCCCCCCACAACTTGAATCTGTTATGGGCCTGAATTGACGTGTTTAAGTGTCCTATCCTGTAGCCCTCAGCACTCTGAAAATGCTACACCTGCAGAGCAGGCAAAGAGGGCCTTTGGGCAGAGAAAGCATTATGCAAAACAGAGAGAGACGTGCGCCAGCGAGTGTTGGACCAGGATCTGGGAGACTTAGGTTTGAATCCAGACTCTACAATGGAATAGGGTTGCCAACCCCCAGGTGGGAACAAACTAAAAGGGGTGGAACTCCAGCTGCTTAATATATGATAGCATCAAAAAACAAAGCAACTCAGGCAATTACAACAGTAATTACAACGTCTAGTTACAACAGTAACTAGACATTCATAAAGAAAAGTCCATTCAGCTCTTACAATGTTTCCACAAACAAAAACATACCAACAAAAGTCATATGTGACATACAAATATCTTCATATGCAACCAGATATTTTAAACAGCAGACTGCAGCAATTCAGAGATGCAAATAAGAGCTGGAATGGGGAGTTTTCATAAAAACGAGGGTTAAACCTTTCCAGGGTGCTTGGAGTTACTTACAAGCAGAGACGTTTGGAGTAAATCTACTTTATTTGTACTTAATGTATAAACTTCAGTGCCCCAAGATGTGATAGTTGCTGCTTGAAATGGCTTTATAGGAGTTTTAGAGAAATCACGGAGGATAGGCCAATCAGCAGCTGTTAGAGAGGATAGCTATCAGAGAGCTTAAAAGATGAAAACGGAGCCTAATCAGGAAGCCAAGTAGATATTTCTGCCTGCCTTTTTCACATTACAGGGATACATTTAGATCTAGGCAGAGAGGATGCCCTTCACCTCCCTATTTTCTTCCCCTTGCTATGATTTTGCTCTCCACTGCATGCATTGCCTTTTGAAACCAATGACTGTTTATACAACTAATTCTTTCCCTGTTTCTTAAATGGGTGTGAGTATGTTTGCTTCTCTACAATAACTTTGATCGAGCTTAGCAAAGTACCTGCGAAAACAGCAGGAGAGCCGAGTTGGGCATCTTTCTAACCAGTTGGATTCCCAAGGATTCCCTGCTTCCATAGCGGTCTTGGAGGGGCGAGTGTTTTGTCATCTGGAGAAGAGTTCCTTAAAAGCCTGCAGCAGAGCCTCTGGAGACTGGGCTACCACCAGACGGACGTACTTCTCACTCTTGGCTTGGTGGCGGCAGCAGAGAGTCAGCCCCAGATCTCCTGGGGAATCCTGGAATCCAGCTGAAGAACTGGACCCCTCAGTGAGATCTAGCCACTTAAATCCTGGGCGGTTAAGTAAATTGCATGTGCCTGTGGTATGTCACGGCGGGCTGCATAGCCTGTTTCCCAGCATTTCCAAACTCCAGAACAGTCATGTCCTGATAGTGTTGTTAATATTGATAGTCAACTAGTAATGTTAAGTTATTAATAATTCATGGAGTGAAGCTTTAAAAAAACAGGGTAGTGGGCAGGGGCAGAATGCCAGCTGCGGGGAGGGGTGTGGGGGGGGGTGAGGCAAGAAAAATGGCCCCAATGTAGGCAGGGCCTGAAAAAGTGTGTGTTTTCTTGCTAACAATGCAGTAAAAAGCAGGGTGGGGGGGCACAATCATCTTCCCTTTACCCCCAGCAAGCTGGGTACCCATTTGACCGACCTGGGAAGGATGGAAGGCTGAGTCAACCTTGAGCCGGCTACCTGAACCCGACTTCTGTCGGGATCGAACTCCCAGGTCTTGAGCAGAGCTTGGACTGCAGTACTGCAGCTTAACACTCTGCGCCACGGGGCTCCTAGAAATACCCTGCCAGAAAATATTTTTGTTAGTCTTTAAGGTGCTCCTGGACTCTTGCTCTTTTCTACACCTGGAGGTTGGCAACCCGGCACTGGTCGGATCAAGCGGGGCTCTTATGTCCTTCAGTCTCCAGGGGTTTCCCCAGCCAGAGAGGGAGACCCTTGTCCCATAGGGCAGAATCACATCAGTCTCCAGGAAGTGACCGAGCTGGCACTTTGATGTGAGCAACAATGAACACGTTACAGGAACCCAGATTTCCAATGCAACCCTAAAGCCGCTTTGCCGGGAGTAATAAGCCCCACTGAATAGATCCGAGGAGGGTTCCCATGAGACCTGCTCCGGACCCTTAGCGTGATCCTGCTTGGCTTTGCTTTAATTTTCTTTCTCCCGGCTCAGCTCTGCTGTGGTCCGAACAGCCTGGGGATCCCCCAGAAGCGCCACCCTGTGCGGAGTTACTCCCGAGGAATCCCGCTGAGCTGCACGGGGCGTCGCTGAGCTGCAGCCTGGCTGGAATCCGCTCCGACCACCCGGCTCCGGCCGCCCATCCTCATTGGAAAGAGCAGGGAGCCCCTTTGTTCGCTCCTCTGCAGCACCGAAGGGGTTAACCGGCCGAGCTGTTTGCTAGAGCGGCAAGGGGGCGGGGGAGGCAAAGAGGAGGGGAGGCAAAGCGGGGGGGGCTCTGCTGCCGAATTGCAAAGGAGACCTCGAGGGGCTTCAGAGGTGCATCAGCGGGCAGCAGCCTTGCAGCGGCATCCTGGGTCGGTCTACTCACAAGTCAGTCACTGCAGGGGGGTGAGTGGGGAAGAAGCTTTCCCGTCTTGCAAGAGAGAAATGCAGCTCTCAGGAGTCCTTTCCGGGGGGGGGGGTCAGTTTTAAATCGTTTCCAAATGTAGCCCCCCCCTCCGCTGCTAAAAACAAAAAAAAATGCACCCCTGCAAAAAAAAAACAAAAAAACATGGAGCCCCGAGCTCGGGTGGCCCAGGAGGCTCAGCCGGGTGGGTCATCATGGTTAGTCCTGGGATGGGAGACCCCCCTCCTTTCCCCTCCCCCCAGGAAGCCTGTATGCAGAGGCAGGCAATGGCCGACCCCCTCGGCTCATCCCTTGCCTTGAAAGCCCTCCTGGGTCCCCCTAACCTGCCTGTGACTCCAGGGCACTTTGCACACAGAGGGAATCTCCGTGCTGCCCCTCCTAAGGCAGACTGGTGGACGGGGAGAGGTTTTGCTCCCTCTCCCATAATGCTACAACACGGGGTCATCTGCTAGAGCTGGAGGGGGAGAGATTCAAAGCAGATCAAAGGAAGTATTTTTTCACACCACGCAGAGTTAAATTGTGGAACTCCCTGCCCCAGGATGTGGTGATGGCTGCCAGCCTGGAGGGCTTGAAGAGGGGAGTGCACATGTTCATGGAGGAGAGGGGTATTCGTGGCTGTTAGTTAGAATGGATACCAGTCATGCTGCATCCCTATTCTCTCTAGTATCAGAGGAGCATGCCTATTATTTTGGGTGCGGGGGAACACAGGCGGGATGGGGCTGCTGCACTTGTCTTGTTTGTGGCTTCCTAGAGGCACCTGGTTGGCCACCGTGTGAACAGACTGCTGGACTTGATGGGCCTGGGTCTGATCCAGCAGGGCCTTTCTTATGTTCTTATGTTCTCATGAGTACCCGACATGACTCCAGGCCCTTTTCAGTCTGATTTCAGACCGGGCTACGAGAGGGAGATGCCTCTGCCTAAAAGTAGTCAAAAGTCAGGCCTCCTCCTTGTTGCTCCTCCTGGATTGATCTGCTGTCTTTGGCACAGTGGACTTGGGCCATCTTATTGGTTGTGGGCAGGCAGAAGGAGGCATCAGGGGCTCTACGTTGGACAGGTTCAAATCCCTCCACCTGGACCAGAACCAAAGAATTGCCATTGGAGGCCGGTTATCATCAGTGTGGGACCTGCCACAGCATGGTGTGGTGGTTAAGAGCGGTGGCACCTCTCCTGGAGAGAACCGGGGTTGATTCCTCTCTCCTCCGCAGGAATGCTGCTGGGTAACCTCTCTCAGCCCCACCAACCTCACAAGTTGCCTGTTGTGGGGAGAGGAAGGGATGGTAAACCCCTTTGAGTCTCCTTCAGGTAGAGAAAAGCAGCATATAAAATCCTTCTCTTCTTCTATCCATCCTGTGGAGGTCCCACAGGGCCCAATCCTGTCCCCCATGCTTGTCAATCTTTACGTGAAGCCCTGAGACCAAATCATTTGCAGGTAGGGGTTGCTTGTCATCAGTATGCTGAGGAGACCCATTTCTATGCATCCTTCCCCAACTCTCCTGGTGATGCAGTAGAGATCCTAAATTGCTGCCTGGCGCCTGTGGTTCAATAGTCAAGTATGAGCCAACTGAATCTAAGTCCAGGAAAGACAGAAGAAATGCTGCCTGGGAAGGTGGAGGTCTAGAAGGAAGTTATGCTGCCTGCTTTTCTTGGGATTCAGTTGACCCTTGCTGGCACGTTTAACAGCCTCGGGGTTATACTGGACCCTGCATTATTGCTAGAGGAGCAAGTTAATGCAGCTGCAAAAAAAAAGGCTTTCTGCCAACTCAGCCTAGCTGGAAAAATAGCCCCTCGCCTTGATGTGGCTGATCTGGTGACATGGAGACTAGGCTGCTATAATGCACTGAACATGCTGCGGTTTGACTATTATCGGCAGCTGGATGGAGCCTGCATATTGTGTCCCGGGGCGAGCCCCTCCCCGCCTCGCCCGGGCCGTTCCAGGTCCCCCCCCCGGGGGAAGGAATCCCACTCACCGGGGGTGGGGGGGCGACCAGCAGGCCAAACGGTCCACCCCGCCGACGGCCGGACCGCCGCCCCGACTGCAGCCCGGGGCCCGGGGGAAAACCGGCCTCAGCGGCCCGGCCGCAGCGCCGGATGCGGCGGAGCCGGCCCGCGCGCCTGCAGCCCAGCCCGCTCAACAGCTGAGCCGCGGGAGGGCGCGGGCGGGGCCAGGGAGCACACACCGGCTCCCCATGTTAAGGCCGGTCACCTGGCCCAGTGTCGGCCCTTATTTGGGAATTCGGGGCGGGCCTTGAGGGAGGAAGGGGCGGGGCCTCTCTGGCCTGGAAGGTATATAAGGCCAGAGAGGAGCCTGAGCCGGGGAGGAACAGCAGCTACAGGAGGCAAGGGCGGAGCTGACCCAGAGCAACCTGGCTGCATCCGAGGGGGAGACCAGTTCTGATTCCCCCTCGGACTGGTCTGAGGCCGAAGAGGCTCCTCCGGCCGGACCCTCCTCCAGGGCAGAGACCCCAAAGGCAACGGCGGCACCAGGGGGGCGCGACAACGTGGTGGAGAATGCGGGCAGGGGGGCGGACCTAGCCAGGCCCCCACCCCGCTTGCCGGCCGCCCCCGGCTGGCGACCGCCAAACCCAATTCTCCGGCCGCCCGTGTTAACGGTGGCAACCGGCAGTAAGGGGGAAGTCCCCATGGAACCCACTGAAGGAGCTCCAGGGAACCTGGGGGATCTCTCCTCGTTCGGCCGCTGGTTGACGGAACATCATGGCCGCATGATGCAGGACCTCCTACAGCGCCAACAAGAGGCCCAGCAACGACTGGTCAGAGAAATGACACTGCAGCATCAGGAGTCCCAAGCCGCAATGTTCCGGGAGATGCGCCAAGCCTTAGAAGCTACGGGGAGCGCTAACGCAAATACAGGTACCGACACAGGGGCCGGGGCAGCCAAGGGTCCTTTGGTACAGTTGACGAAACTGGGGCCTGATGATGATGTTGACGGATACCTCGAGGCTTTTGAACGAACCGCCGAGGCCTCCGGTTGGCCGAAAGAGAAGTGGTCCATCTTCATAGGGCCATACCTCACAGGGCCCGCCCAAGCCGCCCTCAAAGCGCTTCCTAAGGAAGACAGTAAGCGGTATGATCGCTTAAAAGCAGCCATTTTGGAACGGTACGCGATCTCGCCGGAGACATACCGTCATCGATTCCGTTCGATGCAGTGGAAAAGGGGGGAGCCCCCACGTGACCTCGCTGAAAGATGCGGCCTATCGATGGTTGCGACCCAAAACGGTTGAGAGCGAAGAAGTAGCAGATCAGGTGGTGTTAGAGCAGTTGCTGGCAGTTGTACCACCTAAAGCCCGGGAATGGCTGCTTTGCAATAAACCCGAGAACTTACAAACAGCCATGGCGTTACTTGAAAATGTGTTGGCCGCGGAGTACCGAGAACCCCCTCGCGAGAGTGGTAAGTCGGAGTGGCGACCCAAGGGTCTTGAGAATCACCCGAAGGGTGGAAGGGCCCGATTGGCGCCTCGTATCCCTTCCTTGGTCGGGGTGAGGCCCAGATGGAACCCTCCAGCCCCCCCTCCAACCCTAGGACATCCCAGTGCGGAAGGAAGTCGGCCGCAACCCAAAGAAGAGGGTAAAAGCCTCGAGAGCAGGGCAATGGGGCCCTGCTTCACGTGTGGACAGTGGGGGCACTACCGTCGCGACTGCCCAATGATGGAGTGCGATTTGGGTTGGGAAGAGGCAATGCATGCCGAAGCACCCCGAACGCGCCCCGCGGCCCTACTAGTGTCTCTTCAGCTGGGAGGACGCCGATTACGTGCCCTGGTCGATAGCGGGTCGTCAGTCTCCATGATCAAAACCGCACTGGCACCAACACGACTGCCAAAGATCCGGACCGCAACTGTGTCATGTTTCCATCAGCATATGGAGCAATACGACGTCGTCCGCATCCAAGTAACGTGGAATGGCCAGTCCTACCAGATGGATGTCGCCAAGGTAGACCACCTACCGTACCCCATGCTTATCGGACGGGATGCCCCGTTCTTCGGGGCCCTGTTGGGGGAGATTCGCCGGAGATTCACCATGGAAGAAGGGTGGGTGATTGAAGCGGATGACGAGGAACGACCCGGAACATCCACGACCATGGACCCAGCGGTGGAGCCGGCCGGGGGCCCCAACAGACAGGATGTGGCGACAGAGTGGGAACTGGACCCCGAGTTCCAACAGGCTCAAGTAACGGACTCCTCCTTAGCCAAGCTACGAGACATGGTGGCGGTAAGTAACGGTCGGGTAGTAGATGAGAGGCGAGCCAGTAGGTGGCCCCAGATACAGCAGATACGGGGCCTGTGGTACCGCATTCCCCGGAACGGGAGTTCGGAGGCCCTCCAGCTCTTGATTCCCCAGAGGTATAGGCAACGGTTCCTGGAGTTGAGTCATGACCACTCCTGGGCCGGACACCAAGGGGTGAAAAATACACTGGCGCGCTTACAACAGAGGTGTTTCTGGCCAGCAATTTCAAAGGACGTAAAGCAATTCTGTCGGACTTGCTTACGTTGTCAAAAATGGGATGGACGGCCCCCACCTTGGGCACCCCTCCAACCCTTGGCCATCATCCAGGCACCTTTTGATCGGATCGCCATGGATTTCGTAGGTCCTCTCCCACGCACACCCAGGGGGTTCCGCTACTTGTTAGTCATAATTGACTACGCCACCCGGTACCCGGAAGCAATTCCATTGCGCACGTTACAGGCCCCAGGAGTTTGCCGGGCCTTGATCCATTTCTTCGCCCACGTAGGGCTACCCCGAGAGATCGTATCTGATAGAGGCTCGTCTTTTACCGCCGCTATCACCAAGGCCTTATGTAAAACGTTGGGCATTCGCCAACTATTTGCAGCCATTGCACACCCCCAAACCGACGGGCTCGTAGAGCGCCTGAATCAAACAATAAAGAACATGCTCCGGAAGTTGGCCGGAGACCGACCTCACCAGTGGGATCTATACATCGACCCGGTGATGTTCGCCATTAGAGAGACCCCCCAAGCCTCGACAGGGTATGCCCCTTTTGAGCTGCTATACGGTCGCAAACCCCGGGGCATCCTGCAGGTGGTGGAAAGGCAGGTCGCGGGGAGGGACCTGGAGGAGCCCCAGGAGCTAGGGGCTCGAGAATATGTCCAGCAGTTGCGGGAAAGGATGGAGACCGCTCATACCATAGCCGCACAGAATCTGGCCCGGGCCCAGGCCCGTCAGAAGGAGCAATACGACCAGGGTACCCAATGCCGGCAGTTAGAAATGGGGACCCAAGTGTTGGTGAGGGGGCGTGTATTTGGCCCGGGGGAGAAAGAACTATGGAAGGGTCCATACCAAGTGAGGCGGGTCTTGGGCCCCTGCTCCTACGAGATCCAATGTGGCCCTCGCTCCCGGCAACGGAAGCGGCTCCATATTAATGACCTGAAGGAGTGGATAACCCCAACGCCCGGGCGGGGCGACTGTCAGTTAGGGGAAGAACCGTTGGATCTGGCCGACGGTGACCTCCCGTGGGGTAAGACCGTGAAGGGATCGGAAGAACCCCAGATGGACGCGGCTCTAGACCCTTGTCAGAGGCAACAATTGCAACGGATGTTGCAACAACTACCCCCCACGTTCTCCTCGACACCGGGGCGAATCGAAGGGGTCTCACACGCCGTGCGGACCCCACCTGACGCCGTGGCTCGGTCTGTGTGGAGACCAGTCCCCAGGCGACGGTGGGAAGAGGTAGAACGAGAAGTAACGAAGATGTTACAATTGGGCGTGATCGAACCCTCCAAGAGCGCCTGGCGTAGCCCAATAGTCTTAGTACCAAAACCGGACGGGAGTGTCCGCTTTTGTGTGGATTATAGGGCACTAAACCAAATAGCCGCTTTTGATGCTTATCCCATGCCTCGAGCAGACCTTCTGATCGATCAGCTAGGGGCAGTGCAATACCTGTCAGCCTTGGACCTCACAAAAGGATACTGGCAGATCCCCATGAGAACTGAGGACAAGGAGAAAACAGCGTTCGCCACCTCTTCGGGACTCTACCAATTTACAATGATGCCCTTTGGGCTGCACGGAGCAGCCGCGACATTCCAGCGGGTGGTGGACCAAGCCCTAGCCCAGTGCCAGGGCTTTGCGATGGCGTACATCGACGATATCATCGTTTTCAGCCCTGACTGGGAGTCACACCTCCACCACCTAGATACGGTTTGCCGGGCCCTCCACGCGGCGGGCCTTCGGGCCAACCCCTCGAAAAGCCACTTGGGTTTCCGAGAACTTAAATATCTAGGCTATATCGTGGGGCAGGGAGTGCTGAGGCCCATCCCCGAGAAAGTTACGACCCTAGAAGAAGCCCCGGTCCTGAAAACAAAGAAACAGCTTCGGCGGTTCCTGGGCCTCGTCGGGTACTATAGTAAGTTCATCCCCCACTTCGCCACCCGGGCCTGTCCGTTAACCGATTGTTTGAAGAAGACCTGTCCCAATCAACTCCGATGGACCCCCACGGCCTTGAAGGCCTTCCACGATTTACGAACGGCTTTATCGCACAGCCCAGTATTGAAAAACCCGGATTTTGACAAGCCTTTCTCGCTACACACCGACGCCTCCGCCACAGGATTGGGCGCAGTGCTCATGCAAGAAACGGATGGTCAAGACTACCCCGTATTATTCATTAGTCGCAAATTACAGCCGGCAGAACGCAATTACGCCACGGTCGAGAAGGAAGCTCTAGCGGTCAAGTGGGCCGTAGGGTCGTTACAGTACTATCTCGAGAATAACCCCTTTGTCTTGGTCACCGACCACGCGCCGCTTTTATGGATGAGACATATGAAAGACCACAATGCACGGATTCTCCGGTGGTATGTGTCTTTATTACCTTTCTCTTTTACAGTACGACACAGACCCGGAACCCAGCATGTACCGGCCGACTATATGTCCAGAATTTTCGAAGACGACCCATCCAGCCAGCCAGCGCGTAGGGGGGGGGTGTGTCCCGGGGCGAGCCCCTCCCCGCCTCGCCCGGGCCGTTCCAGGTCCCCCCCCCCGGGGGAAGGAATCCCACTCACCGGGGGTGGGGGGGCGACCAGCAGGCCAAACGGGCCACCCCGCCGACGGCCGGACCGCCGCCCCGACTGCAGCCCGGGGCCCGGGGGAAAACCGGCCTCAGCGGCCCGGCTGCAGCGCCGGATGCGGCGGAGCCGGCCCGCGCGCCTGCAGCCCAGCCCGCTCAACAGCTGAGCCGCGGGAGGGCGCGGGCGGGGCCAGGGAGCACACACCGGCTCCCCATGTTAAGGCCGGTCACCTGGCCCAGTGTCGGCCCTTATTTGGGAATTCGGGGCGGGCCTTGAGGGAGGAAGGGGCGGGGCCTCTCTGGCCTGGAAGGTATATAAGGCCAGAGAGGAGCCTGAGCCGGGGAGGAACAGCAGCTACAGGAGGCAAGGGGGGAGCTGACCCAGAGCAACCTGGCTGCATCCGAGGGGGAGACCAGTTCTGATTCCCCCTCGGACTGGTCTGAGGCCGAAGAGGCTCCTCCGGCCGGACCCTCCTCCAGGGCAGAGACCCCAAAGGCAACGGCGGCACCAGGGGGGCGCGACATATTATTCCCAGACCCTGCAGGCTCAATTAAAACTATTGGCTATCACACAGAACACCGTTCATGGTACTTGGACCCTGATATCTGTGTGACCGTCTCTCCCCCTATACTCCACCACAACAGCTTCACTCACCTGAGCAGGGCCTCTGCAGGTGCCAGCCCGCAAATGGGCAAAATCAAGAACTGTCTGTGCACGTGCCTTCTCTGTTGTGGCCCCCACAGTGTGGATCAGCTTGCCTGAGGAGGTCAGGATGACACCCACTCTCCTGGCTTTCCGCAGTAGGGTGGCAGTGTGCAAAACAATTCACAAAATTACTTGGACAAATGGTTAGCATTTGTGTTGTATACTACTGTGTACTGCTTGCTGTAAGTCAGATCCTACGCTGCAATTTTGCATCATTTGCTGTGTCATGTTAACGTTTATGCTTTGCTTCTGTTTTTTAGATTTCTAGTTGGTTCTACAACCCAAACCCTATTTACTGGTTTCAGAAAGAAGGGATCACAGGGCATGAATCAGACATGCTGACTGGCTGCCCCACATGCTGTGCATTTTGGCTGTATCTCCCCCCTCCTGGCCATGTGCCGTTTTCCTGGGTGTTCACTGCTTCCTCCTGCTCCTCTTCATGCCAGCAGCCTTTTTGCTCTCCCCTGGCGAGGTCAGGCACACCTCTGCCCCGACCCTCTGCTAGGCAGAGCTATTGCCTGTTGCTTCAAGCCGATGGAGGAGAGATCAGCCATGGTTAAGCTGTCACCAGTCCTTTTGTCCCGGGCTACAGTTGCCTCTAGACCAGGAGTGTCGAACTCGTTTGTTATGAGGGTCGGATGTGACGTAAATGTCTCTGTGTCAGGCTGGGCCATGTGTACCATAACATTTAATGCAAGATACCGGAGATACAAACTGTTATAGAAGACAAAGGCAAAACCAATTAATGATTATTTTTTACTTAAAATACAAACATGCTTAATACAATAACACTCTTCCAGTATTTTCTTTTATTTAACAGTCTCTGATCATTGACACCTTGGAACTATGTGTGTGTCTGCCTCGACTGGTTCGCGGGCCGGATAAGAGCTTTCAAGGGCCAAATCCGGCCCCCGGGCCTTATGTTTGACACCCCTGCTGTAGACAGACTGATCCCCAGATGGAGGGCCAAGCTCATAGCTTCCACAATAGATGTTTACTTTCCTGAGAGCCAGTGTAGTATAGTGGTTAACAGTGGATGACTCTGCTGAATCAGATTTGATTCCCCACTCCTCCACGTGAATGCTGCTGGATGTTCTCAGGCTAATCGCCCTTCTCTCTGAACTCTCTCAGCCCCACCCACCTCACAAGATGCCTGTTGTGGGCAGAGGAAGGGAAGGCGATTGTAAACCATTTTGAGACTCCTCAAAGGTAAAAAAAAAAGGGGGGGGAACCCCAGATCTCCTCCGCCTCCAAACAAGCATCTCATTAAAAAGCCTGATATTCAATCTAGTGCCATGACATTAATCCTGATCCACAAACTACGACAATGACGCTTGTTCTGATCCACTGGGGCAATCCTGAGGTACCTCTTGAGAAGGAGGGAAAGTGAGGTAGGTGTGCTTTCTTTTGGTCTCTTTCTGTCTTTTTGATATCTTTTCCTCTCCCTCTTCATAGCCACAAGAGTAAGGGCATCTTTCCACAGTCAGAGGCCACCCAAGAGAAAGGGAAGGGGATGGAACAGCAGGACACAGAAGGACCTGGAACTGGCAAGAGGTCAAGGGAAGGTCCCCATCCCATCCAAGCAGAGAGTGCCGTTGAATTCTGGGAAAGAGCTGTGCCAGAGAACCTGGCTCAGGAAACGAGGACAGCAGATAGCCAACTTTTTCGGCAGTTCCTTTACCATGAGGTCGATGGGCCCCGAGTAGTCTGCAGCCAGCTTCATGGACTTCGCAACCACTGGCTGAAGCCGGAGAGGCACTCCAAGAAGCAGATGCTGGACCTGGTGATCCTGGAGCAGTTCCTGAGCATTCTGCCCCAGGAAATGCAGTGCTGGGTCAGAGGATGCGGGCCGGAGACCAGTTCCCAGGCGGTGGCCCTGGCCGAAGGTTTCCTCCTGAGTCAGGCTGAGGAGAAGAGGCAGGCAGAGCAGGTGAGGGGGTTTCGTTCACACCCTTCAAGCAATGACTTTATCCTAAAGCTTCTCTGCCAGATATTGATACCTCTAGAGAATTCACTCGGCTGGGAAAACAACCATCCCTGATTCTGGCTCCTGAGCTTGAAGCAGCTCTGTTAGTCGATGCAGGGGTGAAGAATCTTACCTTCCCTGTCTCCCTTGCTGTTCTTTCAGATGTGGGGACCATCCCTGAAGATGGAAGTGAAGCTTTCCGAGGCAGAAGGAGTTCTGTCGGAGGAAGGGCAGCGGGGTGAGGCCCAGGAGCGTCTCCAAGATGCCGTGTCACATGGTAAAGGTGCTTTGTGATGGGATGGGATTGGGGCACATGGTGAAGTTGTTGGGTAGAAAAAAGAAATAGGTCTGCACACAACACAGTGTGAGCTTTTGGGACTTGGTGCCACAGGATGTAGTGATGGTCACTCACTTGAAGGGGGAGTAGACAGATTCATGGAGGGCCAAGACAGATTTATGTCACATTGATGTTGCATTCAGCTGAAACCCTGAATGTTCTTGAGTGTATATAATACATTCCCTAACCTGGATAGTGCCAGGCTAGCCCAGAAGCTAAGCAGGGTCAGCCCTGGTTAGTATTTCGAAGGGCAACCTCCAAGGAACACCGGGGCATGACGCAGAGGCAGGCAATGGCAAACCGCCTCCGAACGTCTCTTGCCTTGAAAACCCTACGGGGTCATCATAAGCCAGCTGTGACTTGACATCACAAAAGTCAAGCAATACAAACATCCTGGAAATGGGTGCGTGCGAAGCAGGATTTAAACAAGTAAATGAAATAGGAAGGCTAGGCTAACATTCTTCCTTCCTCTGTTGTCTCCCTTGCAGGCAGTGTAGAGACGCTGTTAAGCGGTCATCTTTGCGGAGGTGTGGAAGCGGCTGCTTCACCTCTGGTCCAGGTAAGGGAGATGAGTCCCCCTACCTTTCTTGGGGCGGGGGCAGGGTTGCTCCTGCAGTTGCTGCTCCGGTGTTCAAGTGAAAGAGGCCCTTTACTCATGCCAAGGTCTCCATCCTGCGCCCTTCCAGAGGGCCGTCTCTGCCTGGCGTGATCTCTGACGAAGGAGTCTTTTTCTTTCAGTCTCTGGTTTCCTTTGAGGAGGTTGCCATGCATTTCACCGAGGAAGAGTGGGCCCTGCTGGATCCAGACCAGAGAGCTCTCTACAGGGAAGTCATGCTGGAGAACTGTGGGAGTGTGGCCTCTCTGGGTAAGGCTGTTTCGTAGGTTCCACACGTGTAAATGGCTGCCATTGAATGAAGCAAGGATCAAAATATTTAACAACAGCAGTATATCATTTTGAGTATCCTCCATGGTTATGTCCAGTGAATTAGCAAGGAATCGCCATGGAGGATTGCTGCTTCACTTCTTAGCAACTCATTGTTTGGTAGAATGATAAATCTGCTGGGAGAGGAGGGAAGGGAGGGAGGCCTTCTGGGGCCTGAAATCTGGGTGGCTCAGAAGCTCTTTTTGATGCTGAGCTCAGCTGCAGCTTTTGAGGGGTGGCTGTATCCTTAAATATTGGATATTCAAGGAACAGGTTGGGGGGTGTTACTTATGGACAGCCAAGCTGGAGGAGGCCAAAGGCCCTTTCCTACAGCAATCACCTAGATGCCTTTGGGCCTTGCCTGCCCTTCCAACAACTGACACCTCTTCCAAAAACTGTGGGGGTCCCCTTTGAACTGTGGGGTTCACTTGGTGAAGTCCTGGGTTCTCTCTCTCTCCACCCCCCCTGCAAGCAGTAGTTGTAGTGGTTGAGAGCAGAGGACTCTAATCTGGAGAACCGGGTTTGATTCCCCACTCCTCCACCTGAAGCCTGCTGCGTGGCCTTAGGCTTATCACAGTTCTCTCAGAACTCTCTGAGCCACATCTACCTCACAATGTGCCTGTTGTGGGGAAGGGAAAGGAATGTGATTCGTAAGCCGCTTTGAGACTCTTCAGGGTACAGAAAAGTGGGGTGTAAAAAAACCTCTAGTACATATGGGGAGTATGTGGAGGGGAGAGGTAGGCAGGATATAATAACTGCTCATCTGGAGGGGTCCTGGCTGGGTAGAAGGTGTGACCAGTGGCTTAGTTGGGAGAGGAAGAAGGTCTGGTAAAGGAAATGCAGACCCCTTAATGAGCAGTGCCTGATGGGTGGCTTGGCTTGTTACATAGGTACTGACTGGACCTCTTTCTTCCAACAGCACATGTAGAGGAGATGTTTGGGGGATTCCAGGCATTCTCTACAGAAGAAGCCAAGAATGAAGACTCCGAAGGTAATGTTGGGGATGGAGATGGACCCCAGAGGCAGGAGGGAAGCCACACCGACAAGGGGAGGGATAAGCCCATACTGTCCCAAAGAGGAGGGGGCTTCCATGAAATCCCAGTCCATGAAGAAAGGTCAACCAAAACAAGAAGGAACAAAGACCTCCGTGCTAAGCAGAGAATCCACTCCAGGGAAAATGAAAATGTGGCCTTTGGAAAGACTTTCAGTAAGAACACGAGTGATGTTTCCAAGAGGCAAATTCCCGCAGGAGTTAAACCATATGCGTGCGCGGAGTGCAGAAAGACCTTTAGTCGTAAAGCAGCCCTTACTTCACATGAAAGAATTCACTCAGGTCAGGCGCTGCATAAATTGCTGGCTGCAAAGCAAGCCTTTCTGATGCAGCAGGCTTTCACATCCTTTTCAAGTGTGTATTAGTGTACATTTCAATGTACAGCAGGAAAAAGCCACTGCAATGTTTTGAGTATGGATGGAACTTCAAGGGAATGTCATACCTCCTTGTGTGTGTGTGTGCTAATGGGCTCCTCTTTTTATTCCACAGGGCATGATCAGTGGAATGAGGGCGATGAGGAACTGCATCAGCTATTGCCAGATAAAGTCAAAAATGAAAATTTGCAAGGAAATGTCAAGAATCAAGGCAGACCTAAGAAGCAGACAGGAAGTCCCATGGTCGAGAAGAAGGATAAACCCATTCCTGGCCAAGGGTGGGAGTTGTGTGAACAAATCCCCAAGGTGGAGGAAGCATATAAGTATTTGGAGTGTGGCATGAACTTCTCAGATCTAACCCAATATGATAGCCATTTGCATATGCACAGAAGAAAGGAGACCCATGGATGCTTGAAGTGTGGAAAGAGCTTTCTTTGCAGAACAGAGCTCCTTAGACATCAAAGAACACATTCAGGAGAGAAACCTTCTAGCTGCTCAGATGGCAAGAGCTTCTCGCAAAAGTCAGACCTTTTTCAACACCAAAGGATTCATTCAGGTGAGAAGCTATTTATCTGCTCAGAGAATGGAAGGATGTTCTTTCATGGAAGGAAGAGTAAGGCAATCATCCCAAAGCATAGTATAATGAGGGCACGTAAATGCTTTCAGTGTGGAAAGTACTTCAAATACAGATCACAGCTCCTTGTGCACCAAAGAATACACACAAGGCAGAGACCTTTTCAATGCTCAGAGTGTGGAAAGCGATTCAGTCAGAGTAGCAATCTTCAACAGCATCTAAGAACCCACACAGGGGAGAAGCCTTTTAAATGCTCAAAGTGTGGAAAGAGATTCGGTTGCAAAGGCGATCTTCACAAACATCTAAGAACCCACACAGGGGAGAAGCCTTTTGAATGCTCAGAGTGTGGAAAGAGATTCAGTTGCAGTGGCGATCTTCACAAACATCTAAGAACCCACACAGGGGAGAAGCCTTTTGAATGCTCAGAGTGTGGAAAGAGATTCAGTCAGAGTGCCTCTCTTCAACAGCATCTAAGAACCCACACAGGGGAGAAGCCTTTTGAATGCTCAGAGTGTGGAAAGAGATTCAGTGTGAGTGGTTCTCTTCAAGAGCATCTAAGAACCCACACAGGGGAGAAGCCTTTTGGATGCTCAGTGTGTGGAAAGAGATTCAGTGTGAGTGGTTCTCTTCAAGAACATCTAAGAACCCACACAGGGGAGAAGCCTTTTGAATGCTCAGAGTGTGGAAAGAGATTCAGTCGCAGGGGCTATCTTCAACAGCATCTAAGAACCCACACAGGGGAGAAGCCTTTTGAATGCTCAGAGTGTGGAAAGAGATTCAATCGCAGGGGCTCTCTCCAAAAGCACCTAAGAACCCACACAGGGGAGAAGCCTTTTGAATGCTCAGAGTGTGGAAAGAGATTCAGTGTGAGTGGTTCTCTTCAAGAGCATCTAAGAACCCACACAGGGGAGAAGCCTTTTGAATGCTCAGTGTGTGGAAAGAGATTCAGTGTGAGTGGTTCTCTTCAAGAGCATCTAAGAACCCACACAGGGGAGAAGCCTTTTGAATGCTCAGAGTGTGGAAAGAGATTCAGTCGCAGTGGCCATCTTCAAAAGCATCTAAAAACCCACACAGGAGAGAAGCCTTTTGAATGCTCAGAGTGTGGAAAGAGATTCAGTAACAGTGGCTATCTTCCCAAACATCTAAGAACCCACACAGGGGAGAAGCCTTTTGAGTGCTCAGAGTGTGGAAAGAGATTCAGTGTGAGTAGTTCTCTTCAACAGCATCTAAGAGCCCACACAGGGGAGAACACTTTTGAGTGCTCAGAGTGTGGAAAGAGATTCATTCAGAGTAGCAATTTTCAACAACATCTACGAACCCACACAGGGGAGAAGCCTTTTGAATGCTCAGAGTGTGGAAAGAGATACAGTGTGAATGGTTCTCTTCAACAGCATCTAAGAACCCACACAGGGGAGAAGCCTTTTGAATGTTCAGAGTGTGGAAAGAGATTCAGTTGCAATGGCAATCTTCACAAACATCTAAGAACCCACACAGGGGAGAAGCCTTTTGAATGCTTAGAGTGTGGAAAGAGATTCAGTCGCAGTAGCTTTCTTCAAGAGCACCTAAGAACCCACACAGGGGAGAAGCCTTTTGAATGCTTAGAGTGTGGAAAGAGATTCAGCCGGAGTGGCTCTCTTCAACAGCACCTAAGAACCCACACAGGGGAGAAGCCTTTTGAATGCTCAAAGTGTGGAAAGAGATTTAGTCGCAGTGACCATCTTCAAAGGCATCGAAGAATTCACACGGGAGAAGCCTTTTGAATGCTCAAAGTGTGGAAAAACATTCAGTTGTAACAACGATCTTTACAAACATCTGGGAACCCACACAGGGGAGAATGCTCAAGAGTGTGGATAGAGATTAAGTCAGTGTGGCAATCTTCAAGAACATCCAAGAACCCACACAAGGAGAAACCATGTAACTGCTTAGGTTGGGAAAAGAGCTTTTTTTGTATTTCAGATGTCAAAGACAACCTCAGATCATAGAAGAAGCCATGTAAACTCTTGTTAGGAACTTGCAACTACACAGAAACCTTACCCTATGTGGGAAGAAAAGGTATCAATGCTGGGCCTGTGGAAGGAGATTTAGCCATGATTGAAACCCCCAATAGGTCTCATAGGGAAAAGAGCATGGAAGGGGACTTTAGGTGGAAGAAGATTCAAGTCCAGCTCCTGTCTCCTTCTGCATTGAAGATTCCATGCAGGGGAGGAACCTCAGAAATGTTCAATGTGGGGCAAGAGTTTGAGGCATAGATCTGACCTTCCCGTTCTTCAGAGAATCCATATGAGTTGGTTCGGATGTGGATCTTCTTTGAATGGTAACTCAAATAAGGGGCCTTTTAGTGGTTGCCCTTCTCTTTGAAACTCAATACTTTAGTTATCTGCCAACTGAACTCTTTTTCTGACACCTGCAAAACCGGCAAAAACATTTCCAAATCCTAGGAAGAAATAGACAGGATGAAGATAGCAGATATCTATAGCCTCCCCGCTGCTGGACAAATCCTAATGTGGACAGCTGGCAACCCCAATTTACAAACATTTTTACCTGACAAGGAACACATGAAGCTGCCTTGGTCCATCAAAATCAGTACTGCCTACTCAGACCGGCAGCGGCTCTCCAGGGTCTGAGGCTGAGGTGTTTCCGATCACCTACTTGCCTAGTCTTTTTAACTGGAGATGCAGGGGACTGAACCTGGGAGCTTCTGCATGCCAAGCAGATGCTCTACCATTGAGCCACAGCCCCTCCCCTAGTTCTAGAAAGGCATCCTGAAACCCTTATTCCTCCCCAGTCCAACCTGCTGCACACTTTTTGGGGTCGCCACTTTGAAACCCAAAGAGTTCTGGCAGTAGGATTAATTTGGGTTGAATGGAAAAGATTTTTCCCCTCCCCCCAACTCAACTACACCAGCATGGAATAGTGGTTAAGAGCAGTGGTTTGGAGTGGTGTAGTCTGATCTGGAGAACTGGATTTGTTTCCCCACTTCTACACACAAAGCCAGCTGGGTGAACTTGGGCTAATCACACTCTCTCAGCCCCATCTACCTCACAGGGTGTCTTTTGTGGGGAGGGAAAGGGAAGGTGATTGTAAGCTGGTTTGAGTCTCCCTTAAGTGGTAGAGAAAGTCGGCATATAAAAACCAAGTCTTCTTCTTTTACTCAGTAAGTTCAAAGGAATCAGGCTGACTCCCTCTCAATATTCCAGTATTGTGGAGATGAGCAGGTCTCCTAGGAGTTGGCAGGGGAAAATTAACAGGTCTCTTTGGACTTGGTAGATGAACGCTGAGGGACGTTAGTTCCCAATCCCAGCTGTCCTCCTCACCCACATTCTCCTCAAAGAGATAATTTACATTTTGTTTTTTCTTTTTGGTGGTTTGTGGTGGGTTTTTTCTTTAATGAGTTGAGCTTCATGAATGTTAGTGTGGCATGCCTTTTTAAATTGTGTATAAAGCTGGAAGAAAGCAATCCTTTTGCAGATGCTGGAGACAGGTGCCTCGTGTGCCACCACAGATGCCCAGGATTGAGCCAGACCCACTTTGCCCAGATTCATGATGGGGGTCAGATGCATTTACGAGCCAGAGTATTGACTTACGACCACGTGGATCTGGGTTCAAATCCACGCTAGGCCTGAAAGCCCTTTGGAAGCTAGATAGTTGTAAGGATTCAATGTGGGGCATTCTTAGAAGAAATGTGTTCAACAAGTTTTGAAATCTCAGGACTTCCTTTTTTGTTTTTGTTCTACTTTATTGAAATATACAACATATTACAGAATATACCAAAATGTGAAAATATGAAGAAAAAAAAAGTGAAAAAGATAAAGAATAGAAATAAAAAGTAAAAAAAAAGATAATACAATAATACAGAGACCGACTTCCAACTCTCTTCATACAAAACAAAATATATATATTATTTCTTTTGTGAATAACACTTTAGTTTTATCTGTTTTACTGTAAATTTTGATTTAACTGTTTCCATCTTAGTCAACACTTTGTTAAATGACTTTAGGGTTTAGAACATAAATTTTTCTGTTCCTAAAATACTGATTTATATATATTGACCATACCTTCCAATCTGTATTAAAATTGGAAACCCAACGCAGCTTAAACGGAACGATTTGACCACAATGCAATTAAAGAGCCCCACAAAATAACCGACAGGTCAACGAATGGCACAGAGGCACACAGGCTGAGAAGTGGATCCCAAACGGCTACCACTGTTGTGTAGCCACAGGGTAACCAGATCAATGCGCCCCAGGACATGGAACTAAACATCGGTGCCCGGCTGAGAGCCCCCACAGAGGCTCAAGACACACCTGATGTCTCTCCCCCCCCCGCCCCTTTTTCTTTTTCTTTCCCCTAAATGCAGCTGTAGAAGCTGCAATTTTGAACAAACCCGGGGTGGTGGCACCAGAGATCAGAAGAATATCAGAAACTGCCCTGTTTGGATTTGGGATTTCCCGGACATTTACAAGTGGGACATGTTTTGGGCTGGGTGGGCATTATGACAGTTGTGTTTTCATATCCTTACTGTTTAAACCTTTCCCCTCCAAGTATTCCTCCCTCCCCCCGTGCATTTCCACCTGCAGGGAGATGATAGCAAGTGCTGATATTTTCTCCCTAGAGAGTGAAACACAATTTGGGGTTTTGTGTGAATTCGAGCAGGGAAATGGCTGGAGGAAGAAGGTTCACCCGCTCTGAGCCCGACCTTCGGGTTGGAGAGAGTGGGGTAGAAATGTAATAAATAAAATAAAAATTACTCTCTGTTGCTGGTTCTTCACTCAAGATTGTGGCTTCTGAGGCAGAAAGAAGGGAGGAAAGAGCATCTGTCAGGTTGTCACACTGTCCTAATGGAAAAATGGATGTGTTTTGGAATAGTCGGTGACCTCGGACCAGTCACTCTTTCTCAGGATAACCTGTTTCCCAGAGTTGTTGTCAGGATAAAACAGGCAAGGCAGAGCCACGTATATAGGGTCGCCATAAGTCTGCTGTGTCTTGACATCTCTTCACCCACACACAAACTCTCTTGCCAGCTGTAGATTCTGAGGCTTTGCATAATTGTTTTCTCCAACATAATGGAGAAGATTTTTTTTAAAATAAATTTTATTTATATAATTGAAGGGGTACAGGAAAAAAGACGGGAGGGATAAAACGTTATAAGTATAAAAACAATACATATTAAAAAATAAGCTCACTTGTATATTGTAAAACATTTTCTGTACAAAAGAAAAAAAAATTAATGCAAGGTGTCATTCAATTATTCTGCTTATGTTGATATTCTATTGAATGAAAGTCTAAAGTTTACTTAACAGTTATTTAAGACAAGTTAAATAGTACACAACCAACATTTTTCATTTAGTTAGCTACAATTCATATAGGTATAAAATGACACCCACTTATCGTCAAATTGCTCTATAGAGTCACTGGGTTTTAAATTTATCTCGAAAGTCATCTTAGCCATACTAGCGTATTCCAACAGTTTTTCTTTCCAGTCTTCTATTTCGGGGGTGTGAGTTTGTTTCCAAGTTCTTGCCAGAACCGTTCTAGCTGCAGTTGTAGCATATTTAAAAACGTCGTGAAATTTCAAAGGCAAGTTTGGTGGCACTATACTGAGTAAATAAAATTTAGGATCAAATGTTAACTTTGTATTTAACATCAACTGAAGTTCTTGGTGAATTCTTTTCCAATATATTTGTAACTTTGGACATGTCCACCAGACATGAAAATAGGAACCGTCTGTGTCTTGACATTTCCAGCAGGCACCTCTTTTTCCGGGAGTAGTCATCTGGGAAAGCATATTAGGAGTCAAATACCATCTATAAAATGTTTTGTACCAATTTTCTTTCACTTCTTGGGACACAGTATATTTCAATTCATAAGTACAAAGTTTTTCCCATAAATCCATATTAATCATTTCTCCAAAGTTTTGCATCCATTTTATCATGTTAATTTTCACTTGTTCTTCTTCTGTTTCGTATTTCAAAAGGAGCTTGTAAATTTTTCCTAATAAATGTGAATCATTTTTAGATGTTATCTGCTCAAATTCTGTTAGTTCACGAAATGGCTGAGGATAAAGACAGTCTTTTTGTAAGTTAGACCTCAATTGTAAATAAGTCAGCCAATTCAGTTTTTGAAATTTTTCTTGGAGTTTAGTCAGGGTCTTAATTTCTCCTGTGGGCTCTATCATTTGATTATAAGTAAAATGAACACCCGGTTTCAGTTTAACGTTGTCATGATAAGCTTCGACTGGCGACATTATGGATGGTGGGGAAGGACTTATTCTTTTTTTATATTTTTTCCATACTTTCAATAGCGCTGTTTTAACATCGCAATCTTCTGGTGCTTTTTCCTTTTGAATTTTTATTGTAGAGTCCCACAGGACTTTATGAAAACCTTGTCCAAGATCCGCTCGTTCTAAGATGACATGTCTGGCTTCGGGATGTTTTATCCATTCTGTAATCCAAGTTAGACAAGCAGCATGGTAATATAATTTAAAATTAGGTAATGCTAATCCTCTTTTTTTTTCATCTTGTAACACTTTAAATCTAATTCTCGGTTTTTTCCCATTCCAGACGAATCGGTTGATTTGTTTTTGCCAACTTTCTATTGTTCTGTCTGGAATTTCAATCGGCAGAAATTGGAATAGAAAATTTAGTCTGGGAAGTACATTATCACCGATATCCTTCCCAACCATGAAATGTTCATTTTAGACCATAAACTCAAATCCCTTTCTATTTTTCCCCAGATTTTCAAATAGTTTAACCTTAAAAGTGTCCTATTTTGTGAAGATATATTGACACCCAGATATTTAACTGTCAGAACCCCAGACAAACACTTCCACAGGTTTATTATCACATTACGGAATATGCAAAGCACTCTGGTTACAAATTGAACAAAACAAAGACGAAAATTATGACCTTTAATATTACAATAGATGAAAACAAGTATATCAAAGAAGTTACTGGTTTCCAAATTGCCAAGATTTTTAAATGAGCAAATGGGGTGGGGGGAAAGATGTCAAATCCTTCCAAAGCAGAAATAAGCCCAAAGATCTTTTTGGGGGCTAGATGTTCCTCGAGGTGACATCTGCTTTGGCTGAGGCATAGCCCTGTCCTCTTCAAGTGACAGGGAGTTTTCTTTGTCACGTGCGTTACCGCATGAGCAGATGGCCGTGAGCAGCTGCGTTTGTGTGCACGCACAGAATTTCTACTGTCTCTCTGCAGAGAGAAGGATTCCAGAGCGGCATTAGCTGCAAGCAGTTCCCTGAAAACTGGCAGTTCAGGAAAACGGGATGTTTCATCCCTGAATGAATCTTCTTTCATTTATAGTAAAATAGCAAACACAAACACAACTCAGTAACATCGACAACCTGGATGAGTAGTTAAGGGGGAAAGGATGTAAGGAAATGTGGGCCTAGACATTCTGAATATATCAGTAGTAGGGTCAGCGCTCGGTTGAGAAATACTTGGAGATTTGGGGTGTGGGCCTTGGGGAGGAGGGGCAGGACCTTAGCAGGGAATAATGCTATCGAGTCCGCCCTCCAAACCAGCCATTTTCTCCAGAAGAACTGATTTTGGTTGTCTGGAGAGCAATTGTTATAGTGGGAGATCTCCAGGTGCCTCCTGGAGCTTAGCAACCCTATCTGGTGCTCATTTATATGTGTGCATGCTGCAGTCAAGATGCATTTGCTCCCTACCTCTGAGACTGTTGGCATGTTTTCTTGCAAGATTTTGTACTTGCTGATCGACAAATTAGTTGCCCAAATGCTAGAACTCTCTCTTGAACCATGAAGCGATCCATAGGGGAAAATGTTATGCTTCATGCAGAAGTCAAGCGCTTGCGGTTGTCACATTACCACTAATGATGCCTTTTCTTGCCGGGCTCCTTGTGCAAAATGGAGATTTACAGAAGAATCATCTTCCTAACAACCAGGCGAGAGGTATCCCGCTGAGAAGGGGAGCCAATCTGTCGGCTCCGTTGCCCTCTGTTTATGAAAGCGCATTAATGAGAAAGTGCCCAAAATGTTCAGAATGTGCTGCTTCTTTTCTCAGAGCTGTCTTAATCAGACCGGGGTGACTCCTCAAATGTGGCTTATGGTTAGGGTAGAGCTGCTGATCTCAGCACTACGCTCCTTGGGATCTCTCCCGAGGGACCCAAGAAACGCTCTAATCTGGAATGCCAAAATGCATTCCCCCCCCCAATCCTAAATAGTGGATTGGGTTGCAGGATCACCCGTGCAAGACGTCAAGAGCGGGTTTGACTCCCATATCCTCGGAGAGAGCTGCATAAGCCTCTCGGGGGCTCTGGATGTTGCCCCGCCAGCTCAGAGGCGAATTCCATCTCCGTGAGCTTTTCCTTGGCAACAGGCTTTGATCTCCTCTATCTATTACCATCTAAAGAACTATGCTAATGGAAAGGAAACCTCATCTTCCAAAATCGGAGTGTTATGAGAAC
Organism: Euleptes europaea; assembly: GCF_029931775.1. Taxonomy (NCBI): domain Eukaryota; kingdom Metazoa; phylum Chordata; class Lepidosauria; order Squamata; family Sphaerodactylidae; genus Euleptes; species Euleptes europaea. The sequence goes on from NC_079316.1 coordinate 5,820,498, forward strand.
TTTTTTGTTCTTACCTTGATCTAGAAGCTTTGAAGGATCGACAAAAATATTTATAGAACCCATGCCTCTCCGCCCAGTATATAAGTGACTTTTTTTGGGGGGAAATCATCAGATTAAACGGCAGGAGCCTTATCAAATTGATCAGTGGGCAGACATAACAAACGGGACTTTCTGAAAGACATTACAATAACCAATCAGACGCTACAACACTGAGAGAGGAGGGTGTCACGGTTTCTGACATAATTATGGTATTTTGTGTACATGTGCAGAATTAATTCCATGTAGAGCTTGAACACAACATACAAACTGAACCACAAACTGCAGAGGTTTGTGTAATGAAAAGCCTGGCAACAGCTTGCAAAATGCAAATATCCTTGGAACAGGCTGACTGAATTTTCTCAAGGTCTGAACTCTTTCAAGAGCTAACTAACTTATCCTGGTCTTGTCCTTGAAGGGAGAAGAACAGAGTCATTCTTCACTATCTGCCAGAAACGTGTATCTGAAATTACCCTTCCTGATTCAGCTGTCAGATGCTCATATCTCAAGAGCAGAAAAGTCCTGCTATCCTCAAACCTTGAGAAGGTCTACTCAAAGACTTCAAGGCTATAAGTGCAGTAAGCTTCTTGCTTTCTATAACCTTCTGAAGGCTATGTTTCCTACTGACCAGATGGTTACATGTTACAATGTGAGCAATAATTGTGTTTTATGATTTATATAGTTATATATTGTATTGTAGATTTCTAAATAGTCTCATTTAATGCGTATTGTACTGAAAATTGAGTATATGGAGTGATCATGGCGCTCAGAAATAATTGTTTATACTTTAAGCAAAATGGACTGAAAGGAAAGGAAGCCCATATTTGGTCATGGGGAGAAGCTGATAACCTGAACAGCTGCAACTAAGACATTATTGCACTGCTCATGTTATCTGAAAGTGGGGAGGAAGATATCCCTCCTGATGGTAAAATCAACACTCTTAATGAGTCTGAAACAGTATAAATACAGCCACAGTAAGCCCAGAGAATCATAACTTTCCAAAGGCTCTCAAGAAAAGGCTGACTGGTATGTATGGCTTAAATACATTACTCTAGACTTTATGAATTAGATACTTTGAACTGAATCAGAATAATTTGACTGTTATATTTTAGAAGTTGGATTTTGAAACTGAATAGTATGTAACGCTTGCTTTTACTTCATACATTGTAAATACATACATTGTACTTTAACAAAAGTTTTTATAGAAGTGTTGAAGACTTGATAATCTGCATTTACACATATTTTACTAGAAGTATATCAATAAAAAGACTTGCTTTTTAAAAGTAGGTAAAGTTGTTGAGTCCTGCTTACCTGATGACTGGCTGAATAAGATAACTTCACTTCTCAGTAAGTGATACATTCTAAGAGCCTGTCATCTGAACAGCACGACCCGCTTCAAGGGAGAAAAGGAAATTCTCCCCCCTGCCCTGGCATATTTCCGGTTTAACAAGGTCCTCCAGCCACGTTTTCCCAGGAAGTGATCTATCTTGGAATACAGAAAGATTGAAAAAGAATCAACTCTTTGTTACACCACCGAGAGATCGTTGGCCGGAAGTGAGTCTCCTGTGCAGCTGTCAAATAGTTCCTACAGTTTTGGATTACTGAAAGGAGACAGCAGAAGGTCCACGGCTATTCAACTTTCTGAGTATTTCCTGTTTCTTATTGCTGTGCTGGAGCATCCTTATAACTCGATGGTATTTTAAAACTAAAAAGCCCACTTTCACATTAACTGGAAGGATTTAAAACTGTTTGCCGAATAAGTAAATTAGACTGATTTAAATTTTTATACTGTAAGATCAGTGACTTTGAGATTTGCCAAATTAACTGAAATGTGGGGGTTTTTTTGACGTAAATGCCTGGACTTTACTAGAATCTCTTCAAATGGCAAAAATGGAAACAGTTGCTATGAAAATGCAAGAAATGTTGACTACATTATCTGATACGCAGGCAAAACAATATGACCAGCTGTTTAAACAACAACAACAGATATCAAAACAAATGAATCAACTAACTACTTTGCTGAATACTTCAATCCAAGCCATAAATCAAAAACTGGACGCTGTATCAGAGGAGATTAAAAATACGAAAGCCCAAGTCACTAAAATAAAAACAGATGTGAAGATAATGAATTCTACTGTTAAAAAAATTAGTGAAGAGCAGAAAGCGGCTAAGGAAAAATAGGAAAAATATGACAAGCAAATGGAAGCAATGCACCTCCAGGAAGAGATAGCAAAAGACCAGCTGGCTATGATGGAAATGAAAATGAAAGAAGTCAACCTCCGTTTATGCAATCTGCCTGAAAAACATGGTGACACTAGAAAGGCAATTATAAAAACTTTGGCTGACCTATTCCAAATAAATGAACAAGATTTAAACCTTGCAATAAATGTAGTATACAGAATTCCACTGCAAACCGGATTGGAGAAATTAAAAGCCAGAGATATTATGATTTCCTTTTATGACATCAGAATGAAGGATACTATCATTCAAATTCACTATGAGAATCCACTGATAGTAGGAGGGATCCCATTGATGATTCTCAAAGATATTCCTCGTAACTTAATGGCAAAGAGAACTGCATTTAAAGATTTCACCATGACCTTAAGAAAGAACGGAATCAGATATCGCTGGATATTCCCACAAGGGCTTACTTTCATCGTTAAAGAAAATAGATTTACTATCATTTCACTGGAAGGTGCTGAAAACTTTCTGAGAAATCACGGGAAAGACTTAGTGAGCCCTATTTCAGCTGAAGAACAGAAACAAGATCAAGAAAAAGAAGAATTATCTCTTAAAGGAGCAGCTGGTGGATCATCGGGACAACATGGTTTATGATGATGAAATAAGTCTCTCTTTGTTTATGATTGGAAATATTCTGTGATTATAGTTGAATTGATATGAATCAAAGAGAATTAACTTTAAAGATATAAAATAATATATGGGTTAGAATCTTTAATTCAAAAGAGCAATCAGGTTTATGAAAAGATGGAGGAAGATGAAGGGGAAGCTTTTTACATTTTACTTAATAGAAGGAAGATCTTTTCAAGAATAATATGTTATTTTCTTTTTCCTTATTGATGACACTGGTTTGTTGTTGAAATTATTGTTTAATGGTATTTTGAAAAATAATAAAAATTTTATTAAAAAGGGGAAATGTTATGCTTCATGCAGAAGTCAAGCGCTTGCGATTGTCAGTTACCACTAATGCGGGGCTCCTTGTTCAAAATGGAGATTTACAGAAGAATCATCTTCCTAATAACCAGGTGAGAGGTATCCCGCTGAGAAGGGGAGCCGATCTGTCTGCCCCGTTGACCTCTGTTTATGAAAGCGCATTAATGAGAAAATGCCCAAAATGTTCAGAATGTGCTGCTGCTTTTCTCAGAGCTGTCTTAATCAGACCGGGGCGACTCCTCAAATGTGGCTTATGGTTAGGGTTGCCAAGTCTCTCTTCGCCACCGGCGGGAGGTTTTTGAAGCGGAGACTGAGGAGGGCTGGGTTTGGGGAGGAGAGGGACTTCAATGCCATAGAGTCCAATTGCCAAAGTGGCCATTTTCTCCAGGGGAACTGATTTCTATTGGGTGGTGGTCAGTTGTAATAGGAGGAGATCTCCATCTAGGACCTGGAGGTTAGGAAAACAGTACAGGATACTATATTTACACATTCCTTCCCACGCAGGGTAAGTATAAACAGTTACAATCAGACGTCAGCAAAGTACATCACATAGTGCTGCACTATGTGATGTACTTTGCTGACGTCTGATTGTAACTGTTTATACTTACCCTGCGTGGGAAGGAATGATGAATGTGTAACAGCACTCTTGTATTGAAGGACTGAAGAAAGATTTCCACTGCTGTGGATCTGAAACGGCCGTATCCATTGATGATTGTGGCTCTATATGAACTTTATACACAAGGATTACAATATTATCACTCATTTGGTACTCTGTTGAGACCTTTGGAATTTTTTCTATATTGTGCGAATTGTATATATTGTATATAATTGTGTTTTGTATATGTCACGTATATGGTCTGTGTTTCACCTCAGTAGCTTATAAAAATTTGCACTTTGTGTAAATATAGTATCCTGTACTGTTTTCCTAACCTCTTGGTACGAGTACAGAGGTGCCGTTTCCCCCCCACCCCAGGACCTGGAGGTTGGCAACCCTACTTAAAGGTAGACAAAAGTTGTCTGGACTTTTTGAAAGTGCACAAGGGGGGAGCTTTTCCTTGGAGACATCGCTTGAATTTCCCCCTTCTGGCAACTCTGAAAGAATGGAGGTGTCTCCTTAAAGGCATTATTTTATTAATTTGGCCTTTTGTTCAGTGTCACCGGCATACTTGGTCTTTTACAGCATACAGGAAGACAGGCCCACCTAGGGTTGCCAGCTCCGGGTTGGGAAATACCTGGATATTTTTGGGGCGGAGCCTGAGGAGGGTGGGGTTTGGGGAGGGGAGGGACTTCAATGCCATAGTGACCAAATGCCAAAGCGGCCATTTTCTCCAGGGGAACTGATCTCTATTGGGTGGTGGTCAGTTGTAATAGCAGGAGATCTCCAGCCACCACCGGGAGGATAACAACAACAACCAGAATGCTGGTGGTTGTTGTTAACTAAGTTATTTCAGCATAGATCGTTGTGTTTTTGCTAAACACCTGGAGGATGGCAACCCTACTTGGAGTGCTCCAGGCCCTACCTGGATATTGGCAACCGTGTGCCCACACACAACCATTTGTGGAAGCAGCATGCTGCTCCTTTGGGGAAGGGGAATTGGCTTTTCCAGATGCATCCGGAAGTGCATCAGAATCCTGAAGATGCAACTTCCTTGTTTCCTGTCTCCGTGCGCTTTCCTCCACCACTGCTGGAGGTGGGGATTGCATTTCTTAACTTGAAAAGCATGGACGCAAAGTTGAAAGATGCATTTTTAAATCTGACTTGTTTCAATGGGAGAGAGTTAAGAAGATGCTTAGCCTCCCTTTGAAATGAGGGCTCCTCAGCAGAAGTCCTTGACAGTTGCACAGGTTGAGCTGTTGTTTTGTAGACCTCTTGCAACATGATGCCATTTGTGGAAAGTTGGTTTTCCCCCCCACAACTTGAATCTGTTATGGGCCTGAATTGACGTGTTTAAGTGTCCTATCCTGTAGCCCTCAGCACTCTGAAAATGCTACACCTGCAGAGCAGGCAAAGAGGGCCTTTGGGCAGAGAAAGCATTATGCAAAACAGAGAGAGACGTGCGCCAGCGAGTGTTGGACCAGGATCTGGGAGACTTAGGTTTGAATCCAGACTCTACAATGGAATAGGGTTGCCAACCCCCAGGTGGGAACAAACTAAAAGGGGTGGAACTCCAGCTGCTTAATATATGATAGCATCAAAAAACAAAGCAACTCAGGCAATTACAACAGTAATTACAACGTCTAGTTACAACAGTAACTAGACATTCATAAAGAAAAGTCCATTCAGCTCTTACAATGTTTCCACAAACAAAAACATACCAACAAAAGTCATATGTGACATACAAATATCTTCATATGCAACCAGATATTTTAAACAGCAGACTGCAGCAATTCAGAGATGCAAATAAGAGCTGGAATGGGGAGTTTTCATAAAAACGAGGGTTAAACCTTTCCAGGGTGCTTGGAGTTACTTACAAGCAGAGACTTTTGGAGTAAATCTACTTTATTTGTACTTAATGTATAAACTTCAGTGCCCCAAGATGTGATAGTTGCTGCTTGAAATGGCTTTATAGGAGTTTTAGAGAAATCACGGAGGATAGGCCAATCAGCAGCTGTTAGAGAGGATAGCTATCAGAGAGCTTAAAAGATGAAAACGGAGCCTAATCAGGAAGCCAAGTAGATATTTCTGCCTGCCTTTTTCACATTACAGGGATACATTTAGATCTAGGAAGAGAGGATGCCCTTCACCTCCCTATTTTCTTCCCCTTGCTATGATTTTGCTCTCCAGGAAGCGACCGAGCTGGCACTTTGATGTGAGCAACAATGGACACGTTACAGGAACGCAGATTTCCAATGCAACCCTAAAGCCGCTTTGCCGGGAGTAATAAGCCCCACTGAATAGATCCGAGGAGGGTTCCCATGAGACCTGCTCCGGACCCTTAGCGTGATCCTGCTTGGCTTTGCTTTAATTTTCTTTCTCCCGGCTCAGCTCTGCTGTGGTCCGAACAGCCTGGGGATCCCCCAGAAGCGCCACCCTGTGCGGAGCTACTCCCGAGGAATCCCGCTGAGCTGCACGGGGCGTCGCTGAGCTGCAGCCTGGCTGGAATCCGCTCCGACCACCCGGCTCCGGCCGCCCATCCTCATTGGAAAGAGCAGGGAGCCCCTTTGTTCGCTCCTCTGCAGCACCGAAGGGGTTAACCGGCCGAGCTGTTTGCTAGAGCGGCAAGGGGGCGGGGGAGGCAAAGAGGAGGGGAGGCAAAGCGGGGGGGGCTCTGCTGCCGAATTGCAAAGGAGACCTCGAGGGGCTTCAGAGGTGCATCAGCGGGCAGCAGCCTTGCAGCGGCATCCTGGGTCGGTCTACTCACAAGTCAGTCACTGCAGGGGGGTGAGTGGGGAAGAAGCTTTCCCGTCTTGCAAGAGAGAAATGCAGCTCTCAGGAGTCCTTTCCGGGGGGGGGGTCAGTTTTAAATCGTTTCCAAATGTAGCCCCCCTCCGCTGCTGGAAAAAACAAAAATAATGCACCCCTGCAAAAAAAAGCGGAGCCCCGAGCTCGGGTGGCCCAGGAGGCTCTCCTCCAGTCTGGGAAGCTCAGCCGGGTGGGTCATCATGGTTAGTCCTGGGATGGGAGACCCCCCCCCCTTCCCTCCCCCCAGGAAGCCTGTATGCAGAGGCAGGCAATGGCCGACCCCCTCGGCTCATCCCTTGCCTTGAAAGCCCTCCTGGGTCACCCTAACCTGGCTGTGACTCCAGGGCACTTTGCACACAGAGGGAATCTCCGCGCTGCCCCTCCTAAGGCAGACTGGTGGACGGGGAGAGGTTTTGCTCCCTCTCCCCTAATGCTACAACACGGGGTCATCTGCCAGAGCTGGAGGGGGAGAGATTCAAAGCAGATCAAAGGAAGTGTTTTTTCACACCACGCAGAGTTAAATTGTGGAACTCCCTGCCCCAGGATGTGGTGATGGCTGCCAGCCTGGAGGGCTTGAAGAGGGGAGTGGACATGTTCATGGAGGAGAGGGGTATTCATGGCTGTTAGTTAGAATGGATACTAGTCATGCTGCATCCCTATTCTCTCTAGTATCAGAGGAGCATGCCTATTATTTTGGGTGCTGTGGAACACGGGCAGGATGGGGCTGCTGCAGTTGTCTTGTTAGTGGCTTCCTAGAGGTTGGCCACCGTGTGAACAGACTGCTGGACTTGATGGGCCTGGGTCTGATCCAGCAGGGCCTTTCTTATGTTCTCATGAGTAGCCGACATGACTCCAGGTGTTCTTGGAGAACTCCTCTGCTCCAGGCCCTTTTCAGTCTGATTTCAGACTGGGCTACGAGAGTGGACTTGGCCCATCTTACTGGTTATTGGCAGGCAGAAGGAGGCATCAGGGGCTCTACGTTGGACAGGTTCAAATCCCTCCACCTGGACCAGAACGAAAGAATTGCCATTGTGGGACCTTGCTTATCATCAGTGTGGGACCTGCCACAGCATGGTGTGGTGGCACCTCTCCTGGAGAGAACCGGGGCTGATTCCTCTCTCCTCCCCAGGAATGCTGCTGGGTAACCTCTCTCAGCCCCACCAACCTCACAAGGTGCCTGTTGTGGGGAGAGGAAGGGATGGTAAATCCCTTTGGGTCTCCTTTAGGTAGAGAAAAGCAGGGTATAAAATCCTTCTCTTTTTCTATCCATCCTGTGGAGGTCCCGCAGGGACCAATCCTGTCCCCCATGCTTGGCGATCTTTATGTGAAGCCCTGACACCAAATCGTGTGCAGGTAGGGGTTGCTTGTCATCAGTATGCTGTGGAGACCCATTTCTATGCATCCTTCCCCAACTCTCCTGGTGATGCAGTAGAGATCCTCAATCGCTGCCTGGCGCCTGTGGTTCAATAGCCAAATATGAACCAACTGAATCTAAGTCCAGGAAAGACAGAAGAAATGCTGCTTGGGAAGCTGGAGGTCTGGAAGGAAGTTATGCTGCCTGCTTTTCTTGGGATTCAGCTGACCCTTGCTGGCACATTTAACAGCCTCGGGTTATATTGGACCCTGCATTATTGCTAGAGGAGCAAGTTAATGCAGCTGCAAAAAAAAGGCTTTCTGCCAACTCAGCCTAGCTGGAAAAATAGCCCCTCACCTTGATGCGGCTGATCTGGCTCCTAGATCCATGCCGTGGTGACTAAACTACTATAATGCACTGACCATGCTGGGGTTCGACTGTTATCGGCAGCTGGATGGAGCTTGCATATTATTCCCAGACCCTCCAGGCTCAATTAAAAGTATTGGCTACCACACAGAAAGCTGTTCATGGTCCTTGGACCCTGATATGTGCGTGACCGTCTCTCCCCCTGTATTTCACCATGACAGCTTCACTCACCTGAGCAGGGCCTTCTGCAGGTGCCAGCCTGCAAATGGGCGAAATCAACAACTGTCTGTGCACGTGCCTTCTCTGTTGTGACCCCCACAATGTGGATCAGCTTGCCTGAGGAGATCAGGAAGACACCCTTTCTCCTGGCTTTCCGCAGTAGGGTGGCAGTGTGCAAAACAATTCACAAAATTACTTGGACAAATGGTTAGCAATTGTGTTGTATACTAGGAGCTCCGGGGCGCAGAGTGGTAAAGCTGCAGTACTGCAGTCGAAGCTCTGCTCATGACCTGAGTTCGATCCCAACGGAAGTTGGTTTCAGGTAGCCGGCTCAAGGTTGACTCAGCCTTCCATCCTTCCAAGGTCGGTAAAATGAGTACCCAGCTCGCTGGGGGTAAAGGGAAGATGACTGGGGAAGGCACTGGCAAACCACCCCACAAACAAAGTCTGCCTAGAAAACGTTGGGATGTGACGTCGCCCCATGGGTCAGGAATGACCCGGTACTTGCACAGGGGACCTTTACCTTTTTGTATACTACTGTGTACTGCTTGATGTAAATAAGATCCTACGCTGCAATTTTGCATCATTTGCTGTGTCATGTTAACATTTATACTTTGCTTCTGTTTTTTAGATTTCTGGTTGGTTCTACAACCCAAACCCTATTTACTGGTTTCTTGAACGTCCCGTTCTGTTGATTGTATCGACTCACTTGCTGCAATCCATTTTGACTCCCAGGGAGCAAAGCAGACTAGAGATAAGGGAATTTTTTTTTAAATGTATGGTTTAATTTGTTAGCTGAATTGGTGGCTGTTGTGGGGACAGAAAGCCAGGGTCTGAATTTTGTAAAGAAAAATAAATTCTCAGCCATGGTGGTCATCAGGAGGCCCAGAAAGAAGGGATCACAGGGCATGAATCAGACATGCTGGCTGGCTGCCCCACATGGTGTGCATTTTGGCTGGCTCTCCCCCTCCTGGCCATGTGCCGTTTTCCTGGGTGTTCACTGCTTCCTCCTGCTCCTCTTCATCCCAGCAGCCTTTTTGCTCTCCCCTGGCGAGGTCAGGCGCACCTCTGCCCCGACCCTCTGCTAGACAGAGCTATTGCCTGTTGCTTCAAGCCGATGGAGGAGAGATCAGCCATGGTTAAGCCGTCACCAGTCCTTTTCTCCCGGGCTACAGTTGCCTCTAGACCAGGAGTGTCGAACTCGTTTGTTATGAGGGTCGGATGTAACATAAATGTCTCTGTGTCGGGACGGGCCATGTGTACCATAACATTTAATGCAAGATACCGGAGATACAAACTTTTATAGGAGACAAAGGCAAAGCCAATTAATGATTATTTTTTATTTAAAATACAAACATGCTTAATACTATAATACTCTTCCAGGATTTTCTTTTATTTAACAGTCCCTGATAATTGACACCTTGGAACTGGGGTGTGTGTGTCTGGCTCGACTGGTTTGTGGGACAGATAAGAGCTTTCAAGGGGCCAAACCCGGCCCCCGGGCCTTATGTTTGACACCCCTGCTGTAGACAGACTGATCCCCAGATGGAGGGCCAAGCTCATAGCTTCCACAATAGATGTTTACTTTCCTGAGAGCCAGTGTAGTAAAGTGGTTAACAGTGGATGACTCTGATGAATCAGATTTGATTCCCCACTCCTCCACGTTAATCCTGCTGGATGTTCTCAGGCTAATCGCTCTTCTCTCTGAACTGTCTCATCCCAACCCACCTCACAAGATGCCTGTTGTGGGGAGAGGAAGGGAAGGCGATTGTAAACCATTTTGAGACTCCTCAAAGGTAAAAAAAAAGGGGGGGAACCCCAGATCTCCTCCTCCGCCTCCAAACAAGCATTTCATTAAAAAGCCTGATATGCAATCTAGTGCCATGACATTAATCCTGATCCACAAACTACGACAATGACGCTTGTTCTGATCTACTAGGGCAATCCTGAGGTACCTCTTGAGAAGGAGGGAAAGTGAGGTAGGTGTGCTTTCTTTTGGTCTCTCTCTGTCTTTTTGATATCTTTTCCTCTCCCTCTTCATAGCCACAAGAGTAAGGGCATCTTTCCACATTTAGAGGCCACCCAAGAGAAAGGGAAGGAGATGGAACAGAAGGGCACAGAAGGACCTGGAACTGGCAAGAGGTCAAGGGAAGGTCCCCATCCCGTCCAAGCAGAGAGTGGCATTAAATTCTGGGAAACAGCTGTGCCAGAGAACCTGGCTCAGGAAACGAGGATAGCAGATAGCCAACTTTTTCGGCAGTTCCTTTACCATGAGGCCGATGGACCCCGAGCGGTTTGTAGTCAGCTTCATGGACTTTGCAACCACTGGCTGAAGCCGGAGAGGCACTCTAAGAAACAGATGCTGGACCTGGTGATCCTGGAGCAGTTCCTGACCATCCTGCCCCAGGAAATGCAGTGCTGGGTCAGAGGATGCGGGCCGGAGACCAGTTCCCAGGCGGTGGCCCTGGCCGAAGGTTTCCTCCTGAGTCAGGCTGAGGAGAAGAGGCAGGCAGAGCAGGTAAGGGGGTTTCCTTCACACCCTTCAAGCAATGACTTTATCCTAAAGCTTCTCTGCCAGATATTGAGACCTCTAGAGAATTCACTCGGCTGGGAAAACAACCATCCCTGATTCTGGCTCCTGAGCTTGAAGCAGCTCTGTTAGTCGACGCAGGGATGAAGAATCTTACCTTCCCTGTCTCCCTTGCTGTTCTTTCAGATGTGCGAACCATCCCTGAAGATGGAAGTGAAGCTTTCCGAGGCAGAAGGAGTTCTGTCGAAGGAAGGGCAGTGGGGTGAGGCCCAGGAGCGTCTCCAAGATGCCCTGTCACATAGTAAAGGTGCTTTGTGGCGGGATGGGATTGGGGCACATGGTGAAGTTGTTGGGTAGAAAAAAGAAATAGGTCTGCACCCAACACAATGTGAGCTTTCGGGACTTGGTGCCACAGGATGTAGTGATAGTCACTCAGTTGAAGGGGGAGTAGACAGATTCATGGAGGGCCAAGACAGATTTATGTCACATTGATGTTGCATTCAGCTGAAACCCTGAATGTTCTTGAGTGTATATAATACATGCCCTGACCTGGATAGCGCCAGGCTAGCCTGATCTCATCTGAGCCCAGAAGCTAAGCAGGGTCAGCCCTGGTTAGTATTTCGAAGGGTCCCTCCAAGGAACACCGGGGCGTGATGGAGAGGCAGGCAGTGGCAAACCACCTCCGAACGTCTCTTGCCTTGAAAGCCCTAAGGGGTCACCATAAGCCAGCTGTGACTTGACAGCACAAAAGTCAAGTAATACAAACATCCTGGAAATGGGTGTGTGTGAAGCAGGATTTAAACAAGTAAATGAAATAGGAAGGCGAGGCTAACATTCTTCCTTTCTCTGTTGTCTCCCTTGCAGGCAGTGTAGAGACGCTGTTAAGCGGTCATCTTTGCAGAGATGTGGAAGCGGCTGCTTCACCTCTGGTCCAGGTAGGGCAGATGAGCCCCCCTTCCTTTCTTGGGGCGGGGGCAGGGTTGGTCCTGCTGTTGCTGCTCCGGTGTTCAAATGAAAGAGGCCCTTTACCCATGCCAAGGTCTCCATCCTGCACCCTTCCAGAGGGCCGTCTCTGCCTGGCGTGATCTCTGACGAGGGAGTCTGCTTTTTCTTTCAGTCTCTGATTTCCTTTGAGGAGGTGGCCATGCATTTCACCGAGGCAGAGTGGGCCCTGCTGGATCCAGACCAGAGAGCTCTCTACAGGGAAGTCATGCTGGAGAACTGTTGGAGTGTGGCCTCTCTGGGTAAGGCTCTTTCGTAGGTTCCACACATGTAAATGGCTGCCATTGGGATGAAGCATTGGGATCAAAATATTGAACAGCAGCAGTATATCATTTTGAGTATCCTCCATGGTTATGTCCAGTGAATTAGCAAGGAATCGCCATGGAGGATTGCTGCTTCACTTCTTAGCAACTCATTGTTTGGTAGAATGATAAATCTGCTAGGAGAGGAGGGAAGGGAGGGAGGCCTTCTGGGGCCTGAAATCTGGGTGGCTCAGAAGCTCTTTTTGTTGCTGAGCTGCAGCTTTTGAGGGGTGGCTGTATCCTTAAATATTGGATATTCCAGGAAAAGGTTGGAGGGGGGTTACTTAAGGACAGCCAAGCTGGAGGAGGCCAAAGGCCCTTTCCTACAGCAATCACCTAGATGCCTTTGGACCCTGCCTGCCCTTCCAACAACTGACACCTCTTCCAAAAACTGTGGGGGTACCCTTTGAACTGTGGGGTTCACTTGGTGAAGTCCTGGGTTCTCTCTCCCCCCCGCCCCGCAAGCAGTGGTTGTAGTGGTTGAGAGCAGAGGACTCTAATCTGGAGAACCAAGTTTGATTCTTCACTCCTCCACCTGAAACCTGCTGGGTGGCCTTAGGCTAATCACAGTTCTCTCAGAACTCTCTGAGCCACATCTATCTCACAATGTGCCTGTTGTGGGGAAGGGAAAAGAATGTGATTCGTAAGCCTCTTTGAGACTCTTCAGGGTACAGAAAAGTGGGGTGTAAAAAATCTTCTAGTACATATGGGGAGTATGTGGAGGGGAGAAGTAGGCAGAATATAATAACTGCTCATCTGGAGGGGGCCTGGCTGGGTAGAAGGTGTGACCAGTGGCTTAGTTGGGAGAGGAAGAAGGTCTGATAAAGGAAATGCAGACCCCTTAATGAGCAATGCCTGATGGGTGGCTTGGCTTGTTACATAGGTACTGACTGGACCTCTTTCTTCCAACAGCACATATAGAGGAGATGCTTGGGGGATTCCAGGCATTCTCTACAGAAGAAGCCAAGAATGAAGACTCCAAAGGTAATGTTGGGGATGGAGATGGACCCCAGAGGCAGGAGGGAAGCCACACCGACAAGGGGAGGGATAAGCCCATACTGTCCCAAAGAGGAGGGGTCTTCCATGAAATCCCAGTCCACAAAGAAAGGTCAACCAAAATAAGAAGGAACAAAGACCTCCGTGCTAAGTAGAGAATCCACTCCAGGGAAAATGAAAATGTGGCCTTTGGAAAGACTTTCAGTAAGAACACGAGTGATGTTTCCAAGACGCAAATTCCCGCAGGAGTTAAACCATATGCGTGCGCTGAGTGCAGAAAGACATTTAGTCGTAAAGCAGCCCTTACTTCACATGAAAGTATTCACTCAGGTCAGGAGCTGCATAAATTGCTGGCTGCAAAGCATGCCTTTCTGATGCAGCAGGCTTTCATGTCCTTTTCAAGTGTATTAGTGTACATTTCAATGTACAGCAGGAAAAAGCCACTGCAATGTTTTGAGTATGGATGGAACTTCAAGGGAATGTCATACCTCCTTGTGTGTATGCTAATGGGCTCCTCTTTTTATTCCACAGGGGATGATCAGTGGAATGAGGGCGATGAGGATCTGCATCAGCTATTGCCAGATAAAGTCAAAAATGAAAATTTGCAAGGAAATGTCAAGAATCAAGGCAGACCTAAGAAGCAGACAGAAAGTCCCATGGTCGAGAAGAACGATAAACCCATTCCTGGCCAAGGGTGGGAGTTGTGTGAACAAATCCCCATGGTGGAGGAAGCATATAAGTATTTGGAGTGTGGCATGAACTTCTCAGATCATACCCAATATGATATCCATTTGCATATGCACAGAGGAAAGGAGACCCATGGATGCTTGGAGTGTGGAAAGAGCTTTCTTTGCAGAGCAGAGCTCCTTAGACATCAAAAAACACATTCAGGAGAGAAACCTTCTAGCTGCTCAGATGGCAAGAGCGTCTCGCAAAAGTCAGACCTTTTTCAACCCCAAAGGATTCATTCAGGTGAGAAATTATTTACCTGCTCAGAGAATGGAAGGATGTTCTTTCATGGAAGGAAGAGTAAGGCAATCATCCCAAAGCATAGTATAATGAGGGCACGTGAATGCTTTCAGTGTGGAAAGTACTTCAAATACAGATCACAGCTCCTTGTGCACCAAAAAATACACACAAGGCAGAGACCTTTTGAATGCTCAGAGTGTGGAAAGCGATTCAGTCAGAGTAGCAATCTTCAACAGCATCTAAGAACCCACACAGGGGAGAAGCCTTTTGAATGCTCAGAGTGTGGAAAGAGATTCAGTTGCAAAGGCGATCTTCACAAACATCTAAGAACCCACACAGGGGAGAAGCCTTTTGAATGCTCAGAGTGTGGAAAGAGATTCAGTTGCAGTGGCGATCTTCACAAACATCTAAGAACCCACACAGGGGAGAAGCCTTTTGAATGCTCAGAGTGTGGAAAGAGATTCAGTCACAGTGGCCATCTTCAACAGCATCTAAGAACCCACACAGGGGAGAAGCCTTTTGAATGCTCAGAGTGTGGAAAGAGATTCAGTGTGAGTGGTTCTCTTCAAGAGCATCTAAGAACCCACACAGGGGAGAAGCCTTTTGAATGCTCAGTGTGTGGAAAGAGATTCAGTGTGAGTGGTTCTCTTCAAGAGCATCTAAGAACCCACACAGGAGAGAAGCCTTTTGAATGCTCAGTGTGTGGAAAGAGATTCAGTGTGAGTGGTTCTCTTCAAAAGCATCTAAGAACCCACACAGGGGAGAAGCCTTTTGAATGCTCAGAGTGTGGAAAGAGATTCAGTTGCAGGGGCTCTCTTCAACAGCACCTAAGAACCCACACAGGGGAGAAACCTTTTGAATGTTCAGAGTGTGGAAAGAGATTCAGTCAGAGTGCCTCTCTCCAAAAGCACCTAAGAACCCACACAGGGGAGAAACCTTTTGAATGCTCAGTGTGTGGAAAGAGATTCAGTGTGAGTGGTTCTCTTCAAGAGCATCTAAGAACCCACACAGGGAAAAAGCCTTTTGAATGCTCAGAGTGTGGAAAGAGATTCAGTCGCAGTGGCCATCTTCAAAAGCATCTAAGAACCCACACAGGAGAGAAGCCTTTTGAATGCTCAGAGTGTGGAAAGAGATTCAGTAACAGTGGCCATCTTCAACAGCACCTAAGAACCCACACAGGGGAGAAGCCTTTTGAGTGCTCAGAGTGTGGAAAGAGATTCAGTGTGAGTAGTTCTCTTCAACAGCATCTAAGAACCCACACAGGGGAGAAGCCTTTTGAGTGCTCAGAGTGTGGAAAGAGATTCAGTGTGAGTAGTTCTCTTCAACAGCATCTAAGAACCCACACAGGGGAGAAGCCTTTTGAGTGCTCAGAGTGTGGAAAGAGATTCAGTTGCAATGGCGATCTCCACAAACATCTAAGAACCCACACAGGGGAGAAGCCTTTTGCATGCTCAGAGTGTGGAAAGAGATTCAGTGTGAATGGTTCTCTTCAACAGCATCTAAGAACCCACACAGGGGAGAAGCCTTTTGAATGCTCAGAGTGTGGAAAGAGATTCAGTTGCAATGGCCATCTTCACAAACATCTAAGAACCCATACAGGGGAGAAGCCTTTTGAGTGCTCAGAGTGTGGAAAGAGATTCAGTCGCAGTGGCTTTCTTCAAGAGCACCTAAGAACACACACAGGGGAGAAGCCTTTTGAATGCTCAGAGTGTGGAAAGAGATTCAGTCGGAGTGGCTCTCTTCAACAGCACCTAAGAACCCACACAGGGGAGAAGCCTTTTGAATGCTCAAAGTGTGGAAAGAGATTTAGTCGCAGAGACCATCTTCAAAGGCATCAAAGAATTCACACGGGAGAAGCCTTTTGAATGCTCAAAGTGTGGAAAAACATTCAGTTGTAACAACGATCTTTACAAACATCTTGGAACCCACACAGGGGAGAATGCTCAAGAGTGTGGATAGAGATTAAGTCAGTGTGGCAATCTTCAAGAACATCCAAGAACCCACACAAGGAGAAACCATGTAACTGCTTAGGTTGGGAAAAGAGCTTTTTTTGTATTTGAAATGTCAAAGACAACCTCAGATCATAGAAGAAGCCATGTAAACTCTTGTTAAGAACTTGCAACTACACAGAAACCTTACCCTATGTGGGAAGAAAAGGTATCAATGCTGGGCCTATGGAAGAAGATTTGGTCATGATTGAAACCCCCAATAGGTCTCACAGGGAAAAGAGCAAGGAAGGGTTCTTTAGGTGGAAGAAGATTCAAGTCCAGCTCCTGTCTCCTTCTGCATTGAAGATTCCATGCAGGGGAGGAACCTCAGAAATGTTCAATGTGGGGCAAGAGTTTGAGGCATAGATCTGACCTTCCCGTTCTTCAGAGAATCCATATGAGTTGGTTCGGATGTGGATCTTCTTTGAATGGTAACTCAAATAAGGGTCCTTTTAGTGATTGCCCTTCTCTTTGAAACTCAATACTTTAGTTATCTGCCAACTGAACTCTTTTTCTGACACCTGCAAAACCGGCAAAAACATTTCTTTTCCAAATCCTAGGAAGAAATAGACAGGATGAAGATAGCAGATATCTATAGCCTCCCCGCTGCTGGACAAATCCTAATGTGGACGGCTGGCAACCCCAATTTACAAACATTTTTACCTGACAAGGAACACATGAAGCTGCCTTGGTCCATCAAAATCAGTACTGCCTACTCAGACCGGCAGCGGCTCTCCAGGGTCTGAGGCTGAGGTGTTTCCGATCACCTACTTGCCTAGTCTTTTTAACTGGAGATGCCGGGGACTGAACCTGGGAGCTTCTAGCATGCCAAGCAGATGCTCTACCATTGAGCCACAGCCCCTCCCCTAGTTCTAGAAAGGCATCCCGAAACCCTTATTCCTCCCCAGTCCAACCTGCTGCACACTTTTTGGGGTCGCCACTTTGAAACCCAAAGAGTTCTGTCAGTAGGATTAATTTGGGTTGAATGGAAAAGATTTTCCCCTCCCCCCAACTCAACTACACCAGCATGGAATAGTGGTTAAGAGCAGTGGTTTGGAGTGGTGGAGTCTGATCTGGAGAACTGGATTTGTTTCCCCACTTCTACACACAAAGCCAGCTGGGTGAACTTGGGCTAATCACACTCTCTCAGCCCCATCTACCTCACAGGGTGTCTTTTGTGGGGAGGGAAAGGGAAGGTGATTGTAAGCTGGTTTGAGTCTCCCTTAAGTGGTAGAGAAAGTCGGCATATAAAAACCAAGTCTTCTTCTTTTACTCAGTAAGTTCAAAGGAATCAGGCTGACTCCCTCTCAATATTCCAGTATTGTGGAGATGAGCAGGTCTCCTAGGAGTTGGCAGGGGAAAATTAACAGGTCTCTTTGGACTTGGTAGATGAACGCTGAGGGACGTTAGTTCCCAATCCCAGCTGTCCTCCTCACCCACATTCTCCTCAAAGAGATAATTTACATTTTGTTTTTTGTTTTTGGTGGTTTGTGGTGGGTTTTTTCTTTAATGAGTTGAGCTTCATGAATGTTAGTGTGGCATGCCTTTTTAAATTGTGTATAAAGCTGGAAGAAAGCAATCCTTTTGCAGATGCTGGAGACAGGTGCCTCGTGTGCCACCACAGATGCCCAGGATTGAGCCAGACCCACTTTGCCCAGATTCATGATGGGGGTCAGATGCATTTACGAGCCAGAGTATTGACTTACGACCACGTGGATCTGGGTTCAAATCCACGCTAGGCCTGAAAGCCCTTTGGAAGCTAGATAGTTGTAAGGATTCAATGTGGGGCATTCTTAGAAGAAATGTGTTCAACAAGTTTTGAAATCTCAGGACTTCCTTTTTTGTTTTTGTTCTACTTTATTGAAATATACAACATATTACAGAATATACCAAAATGTGAAAATATGAAGAAAAAAAAAGTGAAAAAGATAAAGAAAAGAAATAAAAAGTAAAAAAAAAGATAATACAATAATACAGAGACCGACTTCCAACTCTCTTCATACAAAACAATATATATATATTATTTCTTTTGTGAATAACACTTTAGTTTTATCTGTTTTACTGTAAATTTTGATTTAACTGTTTCCATCTTAGTCAACACTTTGTTAAATGACTTTAGGGTTTAGAACATAAATTTTTCTGTTCCTAAAATACTGATTTATATATATTGACCATACCTTCCAATCTGTATTAAAATTGGAAACCCAACGCAGCTTAAACGGAACGATTTGACCACAATGCAATTAAAGAGCCCCACAAAATAACCGACAGGTCAACGAATGTCACAGAGGCACACAGGCTGAGAAGCGGATCCCAAACGGCTACCACTGTTGTGTAGCCACAGGGTAACCAGATCAATGCGCCCCAGGACATGGAACTAAACATCGGTGCCCGGCTGAGAGCCCCCACAGAGGCTCAAGACACACCTGATGTCTCTTCCCCCCCCCGCCCCTTTTTCTTTTTCTTTCCCCTAAATGCAGCTGTAGAAGCTGCAATTTTGAACAAACCCGGGGTGGTGGCACCAGAGATCAGAAGAATATCAGAAACAGACCTGTTTGGATTTGGGATTTCCCGGACATTTACAAGTGGGACATGTTTTGGGCTGGGTGGGCATTATGACAGTTGTGTTTTCATATCCTTACTGTTTAAACCTTTCCCCTCCAAGTATTCCTCCCTCTCCCCGTGCATTTCCACCTGCAGGGAGATGATAGCAAGGGCTTATATTTTCTCCCTAGAGAGTGAAACACAATTTGGGGGTTTGTGTGAGTTCGAGCAGGGAAATGGCTGGAGGAAGAAGGTTCACCCGCTCTGAGGCCGACCTTCGGGTTGGAGAGAGTGGGGTAGAAATGTAATAAATAAAATAAAATAAAAATTACTCTCTGTTGCTGGTTCTTCACTCAAGATTGTGGCTTCTGAGGCAGAAAGAAGGGAGGAAAGAGCATCTGTCAGGTTGTCACACTGTCCTAATGGAAAAATGGATGTGTTTTGGAATAGTCGGTGACTTCGGACCAGTCACTCTTTCTCAGGATAACCTGTTTCCCAGAGTTGTTGTCAGGATAAAACAGGCAAGGCAGAGCCACGTATATAGGGTCGCCATAAGTCTGCTGTGTCTTGACATCTCTTCACCCACACACAAACTCTCTTGCCAGCTGTAGATTCTGAGGCTTTGCATAATTGTTTTCTCCAACATAATGGAGAAGATTTTTTTTTTAAATAAATTTTATTTATATAATTGAAGGGGTACAGGAAAAAAGACGGGAGGGATAAAACGTTATAAGTATAAAAACAATACATATTAAAAAATAAGCTCACTTGTATATTGTAAAACATTTTCTGTACAAAAGAAAAAAAATTAATGCAAGGTGTCATTCAATTATTCTGCTTATGTTGATATTCTATTGAATGAAAGTCTAAAGTTTACTTAACAGTTATTTAAGACAAGTTAAATAGTACACAACCAACATTTTTCATTTAGTTAGCTACAATTCATATAGGTATAAAATGACACCCACTTATCGTCAAATTGCTCTATAGAGTCACTGGGTTTTAAATTTATCTCGAAAGTCATCTTAGCCATTCTAGCGTATTCCAACAGTTTTTCTTTCCAGTCTTCTATTTCGGGGGTGTGAGTTTGTTTCCAAGTTCTTGCCAGAACCGTTCTAGCTGCAGTTGTAGCATATTTAAAAACGTCGTGAAATTTCAAAGGCAAGTTTGGTGGCACTATACTGAGTAAATAAAATTTAGGATCAAATGTTAACTTTGTATTTAACATCAACTGAAGTTCTTGGTGAATTCTTTTCCAATATATTTGTAACTTTGGACATGTCCACCAGACATGAAAATAGGAACCGTCTGTGTCTTGACATTTCCAGCAGGCACCTCTTTTTCCGGGAGTAGTCATCTGGGAAAGCATATTAGGAGTCAAATACCATCTATAAAATGTTTTGTACCAATTTTCTTTCACTTCTTGGGACACAGTATATTTCAATTCATAAGTACAAAGTTTTTCCCATAAATCCATATTAATCATTTCTCCAAAGTTTTGCATCCATTTTATCATGTTAATTTTCACTTGTTCTTCTTCTGTTTCGTATTTCAAAAGGAGCTTGTAAATTTTTCCTAATAAGTGTGAATCATTTTTAGATGTTATCTGCTCAAATTCTGTTAGTTCACGAAATGGCTGAGGATAAAGACAGTCTTTTTGTAAGTTAGACCTCAATTGTAAATAAGTCAGCCAATTCAGTTTTTGAAATTTTTCTTGGAGTTTAGTCAGGGTCTTAATTTCTCCTGTGGGCTCTATCATTTGATTATAAGTAAAATGAACACCCGGTTTCAGTTTAACGTTGTCATGATAAGCTTCGACTGGCGACATTATGGATGGTGGGGAAGGACTTATTCTTTTTTTATATTTTTTCCATACTTTCAATAGCGCTGTTTTAACATCGCAATCTTCTGGTGCTTTTTCCTTTTGAATTTTTATTGTAGAGTCCCACAGGACTTTGTGAAAACCTTGTCCAAGATCCGCTCGTTCTAAGATGACATGTCTGGCTTCGGGATGTTTTATCCATTCTGTAATCCAAGTTAGACAAGCAGCATGGTAATATAATTTAAAATTAGGTAATGCTAATCCTCCTCTTTTCTTTTCATCTTGTAACACTTTAAATCTAATTCTCGGTTTTTTCCCATTCCAGACGAATCGGTTGATTTGTTTTTGCCAACTTTCTATTGTTCTGTCTGGAATTTCAATCGGCAGAAATTGGAATAGAAAATTTAGTCTGGGAAGTACATTATCACCGATATCCTTCCCAACCATGAAATGTTCATTTTAGACCATAAACTCAAATCCCTTTCTATTTTTCCCCAGATTTTCAAATAGTTTAACCTTAAAAGTGTCCTATTTTGTGAAGATATATTGACACCCAGATATTTAACTGTCAGAACCCCAGACAAACACTTCCACAGGTTTATTATCACATTACGGAATATGCAAAGCACTCTGGTTACAAATTGAACAAAACAAAGACGAAAATTATGACCTTTAATATTACAATAGATGAAAACAAGTATATCAAAGAAGTTACTGGTTTCCAAATTGCCAAGATTTTTAAATGAGCAAATGGGGTGGGGGGAAAGATGTCAAATCCTTCCAAAGCAGAAATAAGCCCAAAGATCTTTTTGGGGGCTAGATGTTCCTCGAGGTGACATCTGCTTTGGCTGAGGCATAGCCCTGTCCTCTTCAAGTGACGGGGAGTTTTCTTCGTCACGTGCGTTACTGCATGAGCAGGTGGCCGTGAGCAGCTGCGTTTGTGTGCACGCACAGAATTTCTACTGTCTTTCTGCAGAGAGAGGGATTCCAGAGCGGCATTAGCTGCAAGCAGTTCCCTGAAAACTGGCAGTTCAGGAAAACGGGATGTTTCATCCCTGAATGAATCTTCTTTCATTTTTAGTAAAATAGCAAACACAAACACAACTCAGCAACATCGACAACCTGGATGAGTAGTTAAGGGGGAAAGGATGTAAGGAAATGTGGGCCTAGACATTCTGAACATATCAGTAGTAGGGTCAGCGGTCGGTTGAGAAATACTTGGAGATTTGGGGTGTGGGCCTTGGGGAGGAGGGGCAGGACCTTAGCAGGGAATAATGCTATCGAGTCCGCCCTCCAAACCAGCCATTTTCTCCAGAAGAACTGATTTTGGTTGTCTGGAGAGCAATTGTTATAGTGGGAGATCTCCAGGTGCCTCCTGGAGCTTAGCAACCCTATCTGGTGCTCATTTATATGTGTGCATGCTGCAGTCAAGATGCATTTGCTCCCTACCTCTGATATTTTACTTGTGGGAAGAGGGATGAAACCCAGACAGCATCTATACATCATTGGTGATTGAAGACAAATGCCAAAAATCTCCAATGACTTGTGGAACCCATCTTGGACAACTCTAATGCACTTATGCAAACTAAGCCAACTTTTAAAAGGCAATCCAATCATGCCAAAGAGAAAAACAGAATAAAACACAGCAGGTACCAAAAAATACAATATCCACCAAATAGACACTGTTGGCATGTTTTCTTGCAAGATTTTGTACTTGCTGATCGACAAATTAGTTGCCCAAATGCTAGAACTCTCTCTTGAACCATGAAGCGATCCATAGGGGGAAATGTTATGCTTCATGCAGAAGTCAAGCGCTTGCGGTTGTCACATTACCACTAATGATGCCTTTTCTTGCCGGGCTCCTTGTGCAAAATGGAGATTTACAGAAGAATCATCTTCCTAACAACCAGGCGAGAGGTATCCCGCTGAGAAGGGGAGCCAATCTGTCGGCTCCGTTGCCCTCTGTTTATGAAAGCGCATTAATGAGAAAGTGCCCAAAATGTTCAGAATGTGCTGCTTCTTTTCTCAGAGCTGTCTTAATCAGACCGGGGTGACTCCTCAAATGTGGCTTATGGTTAGGGTAGAGCTGCTGATCTCAGCACTACGCTCCTTGGGATCTCTCCCGAGGGACCCAAGAAACGCTCTAATCTGGAATGCCAAAATGCATTCCCCCCCAATCCTAAATAGTGGATTGGGTTGCAGGATCACCCCTGCAAGACGTCAAGAGCGGGTTTGACTCCCATATCCTCGGAGAGAGCTGCATAAGCCTCTCGGGGGCTCTGGATGTTGCCCCGCCAGCTCAGAGGCGAATTCCATCTCCGTGAGCTTTTCCTTGGCAACAGGCTTTGATCTCCTCTATCTATTACCATCTAAAGAACTATGCTAATGGAAAGGAAACCTCATCTTCCAAAATCGGAGTGTTATGAGAACCTTTTTGTTCTTACCTTGATCTAGAAGCTTTGAAGGATCGACAAAAATATTTATAGAACCCATGCCTCTCCGCCCAGTATATAAGTGACTTTTTTGGGGGGGGAATCATCAGATTAAACGGCAGGAGCCTTATCAAATTGATCAGTGGGCAGACATAACAAACGGGACTTTCTGAAAGACATTACAATAACCAATCAGACGCTACAACACTGAGAGAGGAGGGTGTCACGGTTTCTGACATAATTATGGTATTTTGTGTACATGTGCAGAATTAATTCCATGTAGAGCTTGAACACAACATACAAACTGAACCACAAACTGCAGAGGTTTGTGTAATGAAAAGCCTGGCAACAGCTTGCAAAATGCAAATATCCTTGGAACAGGCTGACTGAATTTTCTCAAGGTCTGAACTCTTTCAAGAGCTAACTAACTTATCCTGGTCTTGTCCTTGAAGGAAGAAGAACAGAGTCATTCTTCACTATCTGCCAGAAACGTGTATCTGAAATTACCCTGATTCAGCTGTCAGATGCTCATATCTCAAGAGCAGAAAAGTCCTGCTATCCTCAAACCTTGAGAAGGTCTACTCAAAGACCTCAAGGCTATAAGTGCAGTAAGCTTCTTGCTTTCTATAACCTTCTGAAGGCTATGTTTCCTACTGACCAGATGGTTACATGTTACAATGTGAGCAATAATTGTGTTTTATGATTTATATAGTTATATATTGTATTGTAGATTTCTAAATAGTCTCATTTAATGCGTATTGTACTGAAAATTGAGTATATGGAGTGATCATGGCGCTCAGAAATAATTGTTTATACTTTAAGCAAAATGGACTGAAAGGAAAGGAAGCCCATATTTGGTCATGGGGAGAAGCTGATAGCCTGAACTGCTGCAACTAAGACATTATTGCACTGCTCATGTTATCTGAAAGTGGGGAGGAAGATATCCCTCCTGATGGTAAAATCAACACTCTTAATGAGTCTGAAACAGTATAAATACAGCCACAGTAAGCCCAGAGAATCATAACTTTCCAAAGGCTCTCAAGAAAAGGCTGACTGGTATGTATGGCTTAAATACATTACTCTAGACTTTATGAATTAGATACTTTGAACTGAATCAGAATAATTTGACTGTTATATTTTAGAAGTTGGATTTTGAAACTGAATAGTATGTAACGCTTGCTTTTACTTCATACATTGTAAATACATACATTGTACTTTAACAAAAGTTTTTAAAGAAGTGTTGAAAACTTGATAATCTGCATTTACACATATTTTACTAGAAGTATATCAATAAAAAGACTTGCTTTTTAAAAGTAGGTAAAGTTGTTGAGTCCTGCTTACTTGATGACTGGCTGAATAAGATAACTTCACTTCTCAGTAAGTGATACATTCTAAGAGCCTGTCATCTGAACAGCACGACCCGCTTCAAGGGAGAAAAGGAAATTCTCCCCCCTGCCCTGGCATATTTCCGGTTTAACAAGGTCCTCCAGCCACGTTTTCCCAGGAAGTGATCTATCTTGGAATACAGAAAGATTGAAAAAGAATCAACTCTTTGTTACACCACCGAGAGATCGTTGGCCGGAAGTGAGTCTCCTGTGCAGCTGTCACATAGTTCCTACAGTTTTGGATTACTGAAAGGAGACGGCAGAAGGTCCACGGCTATTCAACTTTCTGAGTATTTCCTGTTTCTTATTGCTGTGCTGGAGCATCCTTATAACTCGATGGTATTTTAAAACTAAAAAGCCCACTTTCACATTAACTGGAAGGATTTAAAACTGTTTGCCGAATAAGTAAATTAGACTGATTTAAATTTTTATACCGTAAGATCAGTGACTTTGAGATTTGCCAAATTAACTGAAATGTGGGGTTTTTTTTGACGTAAATGCCTGGACTTTACTAGAATCTCTTCAAATGGCAAAAATGGAAACAGTTGCTATGAAAATGCAAGAAATGTTGACTACATTATCTGATACGCAGGCAAAACAATATGACCAGCTGTTTAAACAACAACAGATATCAAAACAAATGAATCAACTAACTACTTTGCTGAATACTTCAATCCAAGCCATAAATCAAAAACTGGACGCTGTATCAGAGGAAATTAAAAATATGAAAGCCCAAGTCACTAAAATTAAAACAGATGTGAAGATAATGAATTCTACTGTTAAAAAAATTAGTGAAGAGCAGAAAGCGGCTAAGGAAAAATTGGAAAAATATGACAAGCAAATGGAAGCAATGCACCTCCAGGAAGAGATAGCAAAAGACCAGCTGGCTATGATGGAAATGAAAATGAAAGAAGTCAACCTCCGTTTATGCAATCTGCCTGAAAAACATGGTGACACTAGAAAGGCAATTATAAAAACTTTGGCTGACCTATTCCAAATAAATGAACAAGATTTAAACCTTGCAATAAATGTAGTATACAGAATTCCACTGCAAACCGGATTGGAGAAATTAAAAGCCAGAGATATTATGATTTCCTTTTATGACATCAGAATGAAGGATACTATCATTCAAATTCACTATGAGAATCCACTGATAGTAGGAGGGATCCCATTGATGATTCTCAAAGATATTCCTTGTCACTTAATGGCAAAGAGAACTGCATTTAAAGATTTCACCATGACATTAAGAAAGAACGGAATCAGATATCGCTGGATATTCCCACAAGGGCTTACTTTCATCGTTAAAGAAAATAGATTTACTATCATCTCACTGGAAGGTGCTGAAAACTTTCTGAGAAATCACGGGAAAGACTTAGTGAGCCCTATTTCAGCTGAAGAACAGAAACAAGATCAAGAAAAAGAAGAATTATCTCTTAAAGGAGCAGTTGGTGGATCATCGGGACAACATGGACGAAAGAAACTGGATATAAAAGAAGCTAGAAATGGCAGAAAAGGCAAATCTTATTGTTCTGACAAATCAAAAACAAAATACAAGCTTTGGGTGATTGGGAGACATGGAGCGCTTGCTGCTAAATGGACTTAATTAAGGAAAGTTAAGACTACTTACTGATCTAATCCATTTTTACTAGTCAGTTTTGCTAAATATGATATATTAACTTCATTCTTAATTTAAAATCATTTTTTCTTTCTCATTTTATATTACTATACATAACACTTAATAGTCAAAATCAATAACTGTTGTATATGTTTGGTTTATGATGATGAAATAGGTCTCTCTTTGTTTATGATTGGAAATATTCTGTGATTATAGTTGAATTGATATGAATCAAAGAGAATTAACTTTAAAGATATAAAATAATATATGGGTTAGAATCTTTAATACAAAAGAGCAATCAGGTTTATGAAAAGATGGAGGAAGATGAAGGGGAAGCTTTTTACATTTTACTTAATAGAAGGAAGATCTTTTCAACAATAAAATGTTATTTTCTTTTTCCTTATTGATGACACTGGTTTGTTGTTGAAATTATTGTTTAATGGTATTTTGAAAAATAATAAAAAAATTATTAAAAAGGGGAAATGTTATGCTTCATGCAGAAGTCAAGCGCTTGCGATTGTCAGTTACCACTAATGAGGGGCTCCTTGTTCAAAATGGGGATTTACAGAAGAATCATCTTCCTAATAACCAGGTGAGAGGTATCCCGCTGAGAAGGGGAGCCGATCTGCCTGCCCCGTTGACCTCTGTTTATGAAAGCGCATTAATGAGAAAATGCCCAAAATGTTCAGAATGTGCTGCTGCTTTTCTCAGAGCTGTCTTAATCAGACCGGGGCGACTCCTCAAATGTGGCTTATGGTTAGGGTTGCCAGGTCTCTCTTCGCCACCGGCGGGAGGTTTTTGAAGCGGAGACTGAGGAGGGCTGGGTTTGGGGAGGAGAGGGACTTCAATGCCATAGAGTCCAATTGCCAAAGTGGCCATTTTCTCCAGGGGAACTGATTTCTATTGGGTGGTGGTCAGTTGTAATAGGAGGAGATCTCCATCTAGGACCTGGAGGTTAGGAAAACAGTACAGGATACTATATTTACACATTCCTTCCCACGCAGGGTAAGTATAAACAGTTACAATCAGACGTCAGCAAAGTACATCACATAGTGCTGCACTATGTGATGTACTTTGCTGACGTCTGATTGTAACTGTTTATACTTACCCTGCGTGGGAAGGAATGATGAATGTGTAACAGCACTCTTGTATTGAAGGACTGAAGAAAGATTTCCACTGCTGTGGATCTGAAACGGCCGTATCCATTGATGATTGTGGCTCTATATGAACTTTATACACAAGGATTACAATATTATCACTCATTTGGTACTCTGTTGAGACCTTTGGAATTTTTTCTATATTGTGCGAATTGTATATATTGTATATAATTGTGTTTTGTATATGTCACGTATATGGTCTGTGTTTCACCTCAGTAGCTTATAAAAATTTGCACTTTGTGTAAATATAGTATCCTGTACTGTTTTCCTAACCTCTTGGTACGAGTACAGAGGTGCCGTTTCCCCCCCACCCCAGGACCTGGCGGTTGGCAACCCTACTTAAAGGTAGACAAAAGTTGTCTGGACTTTTTGAAAGTGCACAAGGGGGGAGCTTTTCCTTGGAGACATCGCTTGAATTTCCCCCTTCTGGCAACTCTGAAAGAATGGAGGTGTCTCCTTAAAGGCATTATTTTATTAATTTGGCCATTTGTTCAGTGTCACCGGCATACTTGGTCTTTTACAGCATACAGGAAGACAGGCCCACCTAGGGTTGCCAGCTCCGGGTTGGGAAATACCTGGATATTTTTGGGGCGGAGCCTGAGGAGGGTGGGGTTTGGGGAGGGGAGGGACTTCAATGCCATAGTGACCAAATGCCAAAGCGGCCATTTTCTCCAGGGGAACTGATCTCTATTGGGTGGTGGTCAGTTGTAATAGCAGGAGATCTCCAGCCACCACCGGGAGGATAACAACAACCAGAATGCTGGTGGTTGTTGTTAACTAAGTTATTTCAGCATAGATCGTTGTGTTTTTGCTAACCACCTGGAGGATGGCAACCCTACTTGGAGTGCTCCAGGCCCTACCTGGATATTGGCAACCGTGTGCCCACACACAACCATTTGTGGAAGCAGCATGCTGCTCCTTTGGGGAAGGGGAATTGGCTTTTCCAGATGCATCCGGAAGTGCATCAGAATCCTGAAGATGCAACTTCCTTGTTTCCTGTCTCCGTGCGCTTTCCTCCACCACTGTTGGAGGTGGGGATTGCATTTCTTAACTTGAAAAACATGGACGCAAAGTTGAAAGATGAATTTTTAAATCTGACTTGTTTCAATGGGAGAGAGTTAAGAAGATGCTTAGCCTCCCTTTGAAATGAGGGCTCCTCAGCAGAAGTCCTTGACAGTTGCACAGGTTGAGCTGTTGTTTTGTAGACCTCTTGCAACATGATGCCATTTGTGGAAAGTTGGTTTTCCCCCCCACAACTTGAATCTGTTATGGGCCTGAATTGACGTGTTTAAGTGTCCTATCCTGTAGCCCTCAGCACTCTGAAAATGCTACACCTGCAGAGCAGGCAAAGAGGGCCTTTGGGCAGAGAAAGCATTATGCAAAACAGAGAGAGACGTGCGCCAGCGAGTGTTGGACCAGGATCTGGGAGACTTAGGTTTGAATCCCGACTCTACAATGGAATAGGGTTGCCAACCCCCAGGTAGAAACAACCTAAAAGGGGTGGAACTCCAGCTGCTTAATATATGATAGCATCAAAAAACAGAGCAACTCAGGCAATTACAACAGTAAATCCATTCAGCACTTACAATGTTTCCACAAACAAAAACATACCAACAAAAGTCATATGTGACATACAAATATCTTCATATGCAACCAGATATTTTAAACAGCAGACTGCAGCGATTCAGAGGCGCAAATAAGAGCTGGAATGGGGAGTTTTCATAAAAACGAGGGTTAAACCTTTCCAGGGTGCTTGGAGTTACTTACAAGCAGAGACGTTTGGAGTAAATCTACTTTATTTGTACTTAATGTATAAACTTCAGTGCCCCAAGATGTGATAGTTGCTGCTTGAAATGGCTTTATAGGAGTTTTAGAGAAATCACGGAGGATAGGCCAATCAGCAGCTGTTAGAGAGGATAGCTATCAGAGAGCTTAAAAGATGAAAACGGAGCCTAATCAGGAAGCCAAGTAGATATTTCTGCCTGCCTTTTTCACATTACAGGGATACATTTAGATCTAGGCAGAGAGGATGTCCTTCACCTCCCTATTTTCTTCCCCTTGCTCAGTAGTTCTGTGTTTATATATATGATTTTGCTCTCCACTGCATGCATTTCCTTTTGAAACCAATGACTGTTTATACAGCTAATTCTTTCCCTGTTTCTTAAATGGGTGTGAGAATGTTTGCTTCTCTACAATAACTTTGATCGAGCTTACAAAGTACCTGCGAAAACAGCAGGAGAGCCGAGTTGGGCATCTTTCTAACCAGTTGGATTCCCAAGGATTCCTTGCTTCCATAGCGGTCTTGGAGGGGCGAGTGTTTTGTCATCTGGAGAAGAGTTCCTTAAAGGCCTGCAGTAGAGCCTCCAGAGACTGGGCTACCACCGGACGGACGTACTTCTCACTCTTGGCTTGGTGGCGGCAGCAGAGAGTCAGCCCCAGATCTCCTGGGGAATCCTGGAATCCAGCTGAAGAACTGGACCCCTCAGTGAGATCTAGCCGCTTAAGTCCTGGGCGGTTAAGTAAATTGCATGTGCCTGTGGTATGTCACGGCGGGCTGCATAGCCTGTTTCCCAGCATTTCCAAACTCCAGAACAGTCATGTCCTGATAGTGTTGTTAATATTGATAGTCAACTAGTAATGTTAAGTCATTAATAATTCATGGAGTGAAGTTTAAAAAAAAAAGGGTAGTGGGCAGGGGCAGAATGCCAGCTGCGGGGAGGGGTGTGGGGGGGGTGAGGCAAGAAAAATGGCCCCAATGTAGGCAGGGCCTGAAAAAGTGTGTGTTTTCTTGCTAACAATGCAGTAAAAAGCAGGGTGGGGGGGCACAGAATGTGCATGATTTTGGGAGGAGGTCATGTGAATGCTCCAAAAACCTGTCTTCGTGGAAGGAGATGAAAAGTAGCTCTAGATTCGAGAAACCTGGCCTCCAATCTAGCTGTTCTACTGAAGAACCCACACGACTACCGTCCGAAACGGCCTAAGAGCATTGGTTCTTGTGGGTTATCTGGGCTGTGTAACCGTGGTCTTGGTATTTTCTTTCCTGACGTTTCGCCAGCAGCTGTGGCAGGCATCTTCAGAGGAGTAACACTGAAGGACAGTGTCTCTGAGACACTGAAACACTGTCCTTCAGTGTTACTCCTCTGAAGACGCCTGCCACAGTTGCTGGCGAAACGTCAGGAAAGAAAATACCAAGACCACGGTTCCACAGCCCGGATAACCTACAAGAACCAATGAACTCTGACCGTGAAAGCCTTCGACAATATTTTGGTCTAAGAGCAGTTTGCCCCAAGGAAATTCACCTTTTCTGCAGATGGTTTTTGAAACACAATCCTGCTGGGCCCGGGCAGGCACTGTCAGACAATATGTTTGTCCTGACCACTTCATTCTTAATTTTACTGTTTTACATTTGCCACTGTAGAATCAAAAGAAACCTTTTCAGCATGAAATAACTTGGGGGAAAAGACCTTTGAAAAGCATTGAATTGAATAGGAACAACGAGGACGCACCATGTCCTACTCTGTTTGGATCACTTGGGCAAATATGATCCAGAGGAAGTGGTTGGAGGAGGAAGAAGAAAAAGAATTGGGTTTTATATACTGAGTTTCTCTACCACTTAAGGGAGACTCAAGCCGGCTTACAATCACCACTTCCCTTCCCCCCAACAGGTGGGGTTGAGAGCGTGTGACTAGCCCAAGGTCACCCAGCTGGCTTCATGTGGAGGAGTGGGGAATCACTCCTGATCGGACTCCACTGCTCCAAACCACCGCTCTTAACCACTACACCACGCAGGCCACTGTGCAAGACAGGATGCTGGACTGGATGGACCCTCGCTGGTCTAGGGTTGCCAGCTCCGGGTTGGGAAATACCTGGTGATTTGGGGAGGTGGAGACTGAGGAAGAGGGCAGGGTTGGGGGAGGGGAGGGTCTTCAATGGGGCATGATGCCACAGAGCCCCCCCTCCAAGGGGGCCATTCTCTCCAGGTGAACGAAGCTCTGTCACCTGGAGGTCGGTTGTACCCCCTGGAGGTTAATTCACAGTGGGTCGCCGTGTTAGTCTGTCTGCAGTAGCAGAAAAGAGCAAGAAATACCCTGCCAGAAAATATTTTTGTTAGTCTTTAAGGTGCTCCTGGACTCTTGCTCTTTTCTACACCTGGAGGTTGGCAACCCGGCACCGGTCGGATCAAGCGGGGCTCTTATGTCCTTCAGTCTCCAGGGGTTTCCCCAGCCAGAGAGGGAGACCCTTATCCCATAGGGCAGAATCACATCAATCTCCAGGAAGCGACCGAGCTGGCACTTTGATGTGAGCAACAATGGACACGTTACAGGAACGCAGATTTCCAATGCAACCCTAAAGCCGCTTTCCTGGGAGTAATAAGCCCCACTGAATAGATCCGAGGAGGGTTCCCATGAGACCTGCTCCGGACCCTTAGCGTGATCCTGCTTGGCTTTGCTTTAATTTTCTTTCTCCCGGCTCAGCTCTGCTGTGGTCCGAACAGCCTGGGGATCCCCCAGAAGCGCCACCCTATGCGGAGCTACTCCCGAGGAATCCCACTGAGCTGCACGGGGCGTCGCTGAGCTGCAGCCTGGCCGGAATCCGCTCCCACCACCCGGCTCCGGCCGCCGATCCTCATTGCAAAGAGCAGGAAGCCCCTTTGTTCGCTCCTCTGCAGCACCGAAGGGGTTAACCGACCAAGTTGTTTGCTAGAGCGGCAAGGGGGCGGGGGAGGAAAGAGGAGGGGAGGCAAAGGGGGGGCTTTGTTACTGAATTGCAAAGGAGACCTCGAGGGGCTTCAGAGAGGCATCAGCGGGCAGCAGCCTTGCAGCGGCATCCTGGGGCGGTCTACTCACCAGTAAGTCATTGCAGGGGGGTGAGTGGGGGATCAGCTTTCCAGCCTTGCAAGAGAGAAATGCAGCTCTCAGGAGTCCTTTCGAGGGGGGGGGGTCAGTTTTAAATCGTTTCCAAATGTAGCCCCCCTCCGCTGCTGGAAAAAACAAAAATAATGCACCCCTGCAGACAAAGCGGAGCCCCGAGCTCGGGTGGCCCAGGAGGCTCTCCTCCAGTCTGGGAAGCTCAGCAGGGTGGGTCATCATGGTTAGTCCTGGGATGGGAGACCCCCCTCCCCTCCTTTCCCCTCCTTTCCCCTCCCCCCAGGAAGCCTGTATGCAGAGGAATGATTGGTGAGGGATGTTGTAATCAAGACAACTGTGGACGAAGGGTCTACAATTCCTCTACTGTTGGTCATAGGGCAGTATTTCCTTACTAACAAGAGATTCTAAGAATTTGGCATGCCCAAAAGAAAGAAGGCCTGAAGAGAAAGACTGTGAGGCCCAGAAAATCCTGCCAGCAGGCTTGTATGTCTATATGCTGTGGGGATTGGATGTACTGAAACGCCCCCAGTTAAATTTAATCCAGATCCCTTTTTATGCCCTCTTTGTTTTCACAGTGTTATTAACGTTATGGGAGATATTACATGCAATTTGGGGGAAATGAATGAGACACACCGACCATTGAAAAGAGGCTCATCCCTTGCCTTGAAAGCCCTCCTGGGTCACCCTAACCTGGCTGTGACTCCAGGGCACTTTGCACACAAAGAGAAAACCGGTGGAGCCCGTGATCGCCCGGTCTCCGCGCTGCCCTTCCTAAGGCAGACTGGTGGACGGGGAGAGGTTTTGCTCCCTCTCCCATAATACCACAACACGGGGTCATCTGCTAGAGCTGGAGGGGGAGAGATTCAAAGCAGATCAAATCAAAGGGAGTATTTTTTCACACAATGCATAGTTAAATTGTGGAACTCCCTGCCCCAGGATGTGGTGATGGCTGCCAGCCTGGAGGGCTTGAAGAGGGGAGTGCACATGGTCATGGAGGAGAGTGGCGTCCATGGCTACTAGTCAGAATAGATACTAGTCATGATGCATCCCTATTCTCTCTAGTATCAGAGGAGCACGCCTATTATTTTGGGTGCTGGGGAACACAGGCAGGATGGTGCTGCTGCATTCGTCTTGTTAGTGGCTTCCTAGAAGCGCCTGGTTGGCCACCGTGTGAACAGACTGCTGGACTTGATGGGCTTTGGTCTGATCCAGCAGGGCCTTCCTTATGTTCTTATTTACTATCTGGTCTTATAGAATACACAAGCCTTCAGGTGCTTGTAATTTTTCTACAATTCCACCTAAAACTCTGTTAGTGTTTGAAGGTACTTCTCTTTATCACTCACAGTGGTGGATAAATGCCTTTTCTGAGGGAGATGCTGGTTTTGATGTATGGAACAGAGATACATGTCTTTCTGCTCCATGCGGGAGGGACCCAGATGCACATAGCCAATGGAAAGTGGGAAATAAAGCATCTATGGGTTTATCGTGTTGGTATCCAGAAATAGCATTGTTTCAAAATGATACTATTTGGCAAGTTACCTGTATGGGGACTAGTGATGCAGAATTTGGGGAGGCCTGAAAACGCTGAATGGCCCTTCCAGAGGTCTTAATGAAACTTTGAAAGCTATACTTATAGCAAATGGTACCATGAAATTAGGTTTTAAAAGTGGGGAAAGAGTACAGTGGGATGTTCAAAGAAACACATGTAGTAAAACACTTTCAAGGCTCACAAACTGGTCCTATGAAATATATTGTCAAAGGCTTACACGGTCAGAGTTCATTGGTTCTTGTGGGTTATCCGGTCTGTGTAACCGTGGTCTTGGTATTTTCTTTCCTGACGTTTCGCCAGCAGCTGTGGCAGGCATCTTCAGAGGAGTAACACTGAAGGACAGAGACACTGTCCTTCAGTGTTACTCCTCTGAAGATGCCTGCCACAGCTGCTGGCGAAACTTCAGGAAAGAAAATACCAAGACCACGGTTACACAGACCGGATAACCCACAAGAACCAATGATCCTATGAAAGTTTATCCATCAATGGTTAGAAAGAAAAGAGTTACTATCTATTCCTTTACAACTGTTAAAAAACATTTAGATAAATGGATGCCCATTCCAAGGGAGGCCGAAACATCCCAGCTGCCCTAAAGTTGTACCAGGCAAAGGTCTTGGCACAACTACTGTATGGTACATACTTGGGGCTTGTGGGACCAGGTCTGAAGGTGTTGGAAAAAGTGCAGTCAAAATTCTTACATGCTATTTTACAAGTACTGAGATGTGACTCCAATTCTATGATCCAACTGGAGACAGGCATGATGAAATTGAAGCCAAAAATCCATCTCATGTCCTTGTGCATGTGGGCTAAATTAAATATACTAAAACCCGGCCTCCTTGCAATGATTAGTCTGGATGCATATCAGTCCAAATGGTCCGAAGAGGTGCAGTCAAACCTAAGAAAACTAGGGTTTTCACCTCAGGCTCTACTGACACTGAGCGGAGATCAGGTCAAAAAAGTAGTAAGGCAGAGAGTGGAAGACACTGAGAGACAGCATGACCTTGCAAGGTCGCCTGACTTCATAGCCTTACAGAAGTTCAGACACCTGATGACGGCAGCCCCATATCTCATGACACTGGAGGCGAACAAATTTAGAAGGGCTTTCATGTTAGCCAGATGTGGAGCTTTGCCATCGGCCGTCTTAGAAGGCAGATATAAAAAAATTCCTCTTTCTGAGAGTCTGCCCATGCAGAGGTGAAGAAATTGAGACCCACGAACATGTCTTCTTATACTGCCCTCTATCATGAGTCAAGAGCTAAGACGATTCAATAAATTTTAAGAAATAATATAGGACTGCCTGATAAAATTTGCATTCCAATGACTACTGGAGGCTAGCAACCCACAAACTTCGAGATGTGTGGCCAGTTTTTGTGCTGCTATATATAAGGCCCGAAAGGATGCAATTTATGAATAGATAAAATCTGATTGGTAAACATTTTAGAATAGAGGTCAATAAACATTTTAGCTAGAGGTCTATAAAATTATGCATGGTTTGGAGAGAGTGGACAGGGAGAAGTTTTTCTCCCTCTCCCATAATGCTAGAACATGGGGTCATCAGCTAAAGCTGGAGGGTGAGAGATTCAAAACAGATCAAAGGAAGTATTTTTTCACACCACGCATAGTTAAATTGTGGAACTCCCTGCCCCAGGATGTGGTGATGGCTGCCAGCTTGGAGGGCTTGAAGAGGGAGTGGACATGTTCATGGAGGAGAGGGGTATTCATGGCTGTTAGTTAGAATGGATACTAGTCATGCTGCATACCTATTCTCTCTAGTCTCAGAGGAGCATGCCTATTATTTTGGGTGCGGGGGAACACAGGCGGGATGGTGCTGCTGCACTCGTCTTGTTAGTGGCTTCCTAGAGGCACCTGGTTGGCCACCGTGTGAACAGACTGCTGGACTTGATGGGCCTTGGTCTGATCCAGCAGGGCCTTTCTTATGTTCTCATGAGTAGCCGACATGACTCCAGGTGTTCTTGGAGAACTCTGCTCCAGGCCCTTTTCAGTCTGATTTCAGACCGGGCTACGAGAGGGAGATGCCTCCGCCTAAAAGTAGTCAAAAGTCAGGCCTCCTCCTTGTTGCTCCTCCTGGATTGATCTGCTGCCTTTGGCACAGTGGACTTGGCCCGTCTGGTTGAGGTGCTGGCAGGCAGAAGGAGGCATCAGGGACTCTACGTTGGACAGGTTCAAATCCCTCCACCTGGACAGAACCAAAGAATTGCCATTGGAGGCCGGTTATCATCAGTGTGGGACCTGCCACAGCATGGTGTGGTGGTTAAGAGCGGTGGCACCTCTCCTGGAGAGAACCGGGGTTGATTCCTCCCTCCTCCCCAGGAATGCTGCTGGGTAACCTTTCTCAGCCCCACCAACCTCACAAGGTGCCTGTTGTGGGGAGAGGTAGGGAAGGCGATTGTAAACCATTTTGAGACTCCTCAAAGGTAAAAAAAAAAAGGAGGGGGGGACCCCAGATCTCCTCCTCCGCCTCTAAACAAGCATCTCATTAAAAAGCCTGATATGCAATCTAGCGCCATGACATTAATCCTGATCCACAAACTACGACAATGACGCTTGTTCTGATCCACTGGGGCAATCCTGAGGTACCTCTTGAGAAGGAGGGAAAGTGAGGTAGGTGTGCTTTCTTTTGGTCGCTTTCTGTCTTTTTGATATCTTTTCCTCTCCCTCTTCATAGCCACAAGAGTAAGGGCATCTTTCCACAGTCAGAGGCCACCCAAGAGAAAGGGAAGGAGATGGAACAGCAGAACACAGAAGTACCTGGAACTGGCAAGAGGTCAAGGGAAGGTCCCCATCCCATCCAAGCAGAGAGTGGCGTTGAATTCTGGGAAAGAGCTGTGCCAGAGAACCTGGCTCAGGAAACGAGGATAGCAGATAGCCAACTTTTTCGGCAGTTCCTTTACCATGAGGCCGATGGACCCCGAGCGATTTGTGGTCAGCTTCATGGACTTTGCAACCACTGGCTGAAGCCGGAGAGGCATTCTAAGAAGCAGATGCTGGACCTGGTGATCCTGGAGCAGTTCCTGAGCATCCTGCCCCAGGAAATGCAGTGCTGGGTAAGAGGATGCGGTCCGGAGACCAGTTCCCAGGCAGTGGCCCTGGCCGAAGGTTTCCTCCTGAGTCAGGCTGAGGAGAAGAGGCAGGCAGAGCAGGTGAGGGAATTTCGTTCACACCCTTAAAGCAATGACTTTATCCTAAAGCTTCTCTGCCAGATATTGATACCTCTAGAGAATTCACTCGGCTGAGAAAACAACCATCCCTGATTCTGGCTCCTGAGCTTGAAGAAGCTCTGTTAGTTGATGCAGGGGTGAAGAATCTTACCTTCCCTGTCTCCCTTGCTGTTCTTTCAGATGTGGGGACCATCCCTAAAGATGGAAGTGAAGCTTTCCAAGGCAGAAGGAGTTCTGTCGGAGGAAGGGCAGCAGGGTGAGGCCCAGGAGCGTCTCCAAGATGCCCTGTCACATGGTAAAGGTGCTTTGTGGCGGGATGGGATTGGGGCACATGGTGAAGTTGTTGGGTAGAAAAAAGAAATAGGTCTGCACACCACACAATGTGAGCTTTCGGGACTTGGTGCCACAGGATGTAGTAATGGTCACTCACTTGAAGGGGGAGTAGACAGATTCATGGAGGGCCAAGACAGATTTATGTCACATTGATGTTGCATTCAGCTGAAACCCTGAATGTTCTTGAGTGTATATAATACATGCCCTGACCTGGATCGTGCCAGGCTAGCCTGATCTCATCTGAGCCCAGAAGCTAATCAGGGTTAGCCCTGGTTAGTATTTCGAAGGGTCCCTCCAAGGAACACCGGGGCGTGACGCAGAGGCAGGCAATGGCAAACCACCTCCGAACGTCTCTTGCCTTGAAAGCCCTACGGGGTCACCATAAGCCAGCTGTGACTTGACAGCACAAACGTCAAGTAATACAAACATCCTGGAAATGGATGTGTGCGAAGCAGGATTTAAACAAGTAAATGAAATAGGAAGGCGAGGCTAACATTCTTCCTTCCTCTGTTGTCTCCCTTGCAGGCAGTGTAGAGACGCTGTTAAGCAGTCATCTTTGCGGAGGTGTGGAAGCGGCTGCTTCACCTCTGGTCCAGGTAGGGGAGATGAGTCCCCCTTCCTTTCTTGGGGCGGGGGCAGGGTTGGTCCTGCTGTTGCTGCTCCGGTGTTCAAGTGAAAGAGGCCCTTTACCCATGCCAAGGTCTCCATCCTGCACCCTTCCAGAGGGCTGTCTCTGCCTGGCGTGATCTCTGACGAGGGAGTCTGCTTTTTCTTTCAGTCTCTGGTTTCCTTTGAGGAGGTGGCCATGCATTTCACCGAGGCAGAGTGGGCCCTGCTGCATCCAGACCAAAGAGCTCTCTACAGGGAAGTCATGCTGGAGATCTGTGGGAGTGTGGCCTGTCTGGGTAAGGCTCTTTCGTAGGTTCCACACATGTAAATGGCTGCCATTGGGATGAAGCAAGGATCAAAATATTGAACAGCAGCAGTATATCATTTTGAGTATCCTCCATGGTTATGTCCAGGGAATTAGCAAGGAATCGCCATGGAGGATTGCTTCTTAGCAACTCATTGTTTGGTAGAATGATAAATCTGCTGGGAGAGGAGGGAAGGGAGGGAGGCCTTCTGGGGCCTGAAATCTGGGTGGCTCAGAAGCTCTTTTTGATGCTGAGCTGAGCTGAGCTGCAGCTTTTGAGGGGTGGCTGTATCCTTAAATATTGGCTATTCCAGGAAAAGGTGGGGGGGTGGTTGCTTAAGGACAGCCAAGCTGGAGGAGGCCAAAGGCCCTTTCCTACAGCAATCACCTAGATGCCTTTGGG
This sequence comes from Euleptes europaea, assembly GCF_029931775.1. NCBI lineage: Eukaryota > Metazoa > Chordata > Lepidosauria > Squamata > Sphaerodactylidae > Euleptes > Euleptes europaea. The sequence goes on from NC_079316.1 coordinate 5,859,034, forward strand.
CCCTGCCTGCCCTTCCAACAACTGACACCTCTTCCAAAAACTGTGGAGGTCCCCTTTGAACTGTGGGGTTCACTTGGTGAAGTCCTAGGTTCTCTCCCCCCCCCCCCGCAAGCAGTGGTTGTAGTGGTTGAGAGCAGAGGACTCTAATCTGGAGAACCGGGTTTGATTCCCCACTCCTCCACCTGAAGCCTGCTGGGTGGCCTTAGGCTAATCACAGTTCTCTCAGAACTCTCTGAGCCACATCTACCTCACAATGTGCCTGTTGTGGGGAAGGGAAAGGAATGTGATTCGTAAGCCGCTTTGAGACTCTTCAGGGTACAGAAAAGTGGGGTGTAAAAAAACTTCTAGTACATATGGGGAGTATGTGGAGGGGAGAGGTAGGCAGAATATGATAACTGCTCATCTGGACGGGGCCTGGCTGGGTAGAAGGTGTGACCAGTGGCTTAGTTGGGAGAGGAAGAAGGTCTGATAAAGGAAATGCAGACCCCTTAATGAGCAGTGCCTGATGGGTGGCTTGGCTTGTTACATAGGTACTGACTGGACCTCTTTCTTTCTTCCAACAGCACATGTAGAGGAGATGCTTGGGGGATTCCAGGCATTCTCTACAGAAGAAGCCAAGACTGAAGACTTCAAAGGTAATGTTGGGGATGGAGATGGACCCCAGAGGCAGGAGGGAAGCCACACAGACAAGGGGAGGGATAAGCCCATACTGTCCCAAAGAGGAGGGGGCTTCCATGAAATCCCAGTCCACGAAGAAAGGTCAACCAAAACAAGAAAGAACAAAGACCTCCGTGCTAAGCAGAGAATCCACACCAGGGAAAATGAAAATGTGGCCTTTGGAAAGACTTTCAGTAAGAACACGAGTGATGTTTCCAAGACGCAAATTCCCGCAGGAGTTAAACCATATGCGTGCGCCGAGTGCAGAAAGACCTTTAGTCGTAAAGCAGCCCTTACATCACATGAAAGTATTCACTCAGGTCAGGCGCTGCATAAATTGCTGGCTGCAAAGCCAGCCTTTCTGATGCAGCAGGCTTTCACTTCCTTTTCAAGTGTCTATTAGTGTACATTTCAATGTACAGCAGGACAAAGCCGCTGCAATGTTTTGAGTATGGATGGAACTTCAAGGGAATGTCATACCTCCTTGTGTGTGTGCTAATGGGCTCCTCTTTTTATTCCACAGGGGATGATCAGTGGAATGAGTGCGATGAGGAACTGCATCAGCTATTGCCAGATAAAGTCAAAAATGAAAATTTGCAAGGAACTGTCAAGAATCAAGGCAGACCTAAGAAGCAGACAGGAAGTCCCATGGTCGAGAAGAAGGATAAACCCATTCCTGGCCAAGGGTGGGAGTTGTGTGAACAAATCCCCATGGTGGAGGAAGCATATAAGTATTTGGAGTGTGGCATGAACTTCTCAGCTCAAACCCAATATGATAGCCATTTGCATATGCACAGAGGAAAGGAGACCCATGGATGCTTGAAGTGTGGAAAGAGCTTTTTTTGCAGAGCAGAGCTCCTTAGACATCAAAGAACACATTCAGGAGAGAAACCTTCTAGCTGCTCAGATGGCAAGAGCTTCTCGCAAAAGTCAGACCTTTTTCAACACCAAAGGATTCATTCAGGTGAGAAGCTATTTACCTGCTCAGAGAATGGAAGGATGTTCTTTCATGGAAGGAAGAGTAAGGCAATCATCCCAAAGCATAGTATAATGAGGGCACGTAAATGCTTTCAGTGTGGAAAGTACTTCAAATACAGATCACAGCTCCTTGTGCACCAAAGAATACACACAAAACAGAGACCTTTTGAATGCTCAGAGTGTGGAAAGCGATTCAGTCAGAGTAGCAATCTTCAACAGCATCTAAGAACCCACACAGGGGAGAAGCCTTTTAAATGCTCAAAGTGTGGAAAGAGATTCAGTTGCAAAGGTGATCTTCATAAACATCTAAGAACCCACACAGGGGAGAAGCCTTTTGAATGCTCAGAGTGTGGAAAGAGATTCAGTTGCAGTGGCGATCTTCACAGACATCTAAGAACCCACACAGGGGAGAAGCCTTTTGAATGCTCAGAGTGTGGAAAGAGATTCGGTCACAGTGGCCATCTTCAACAGCATCTAAGAAGCCACACAGGGGAGAAGCCTTTTGAATGCTCAGAGTGTGGAAAGAGATTCCGTGTGAGTGGTTCTCTTCAACAGCATCTAAGAACCCACACAGGGGAGAAGCCTTTTGAATGCTCAGAGTGTGGAAAGAGATTTAGTGTGAGTGGTTCTCTTCAAGAGCATCTAAGAACCCACACAGGAGAGAAGCCTTTTGAATGCTCAGTGTGTGGAAAGAGATTCAGTGTGAGTGGTTCTCTTCAAAAGCATCTAAGAACCCACACAGGGGAGAAGCCTTTTGAATGCTCAGAGTGTGGAAAGAGATTCAGTTGCAGGGGCTCTCTTCAACAGCACCTAAGAACCCACACAGGGGAGAAACCTTTTGAATGTTCAGAATGTGGAAAGAGATTCGGTCAGAGTGCCTCTCTCCAAAAGCACCTAAGAACCCACACAGGGGAGAAGCCTTTTGAATGCTCAGTGTGTGGAAAGAGATTCAGTGTGAGTGGTTCTCTTCAAGAGCATCTAAGAACCCACACAGGGGAGAAGCCTTTTGAATGCTCAGTGTGTGGAAAGAGATTCAGTGTGAGTGGTTCTCTTCAAGAGCATCTAAGAACCCACACAGGGGAGAAGCCTTTTGAATGCTCAGAGTGTGGAAAGAGATTCAGTCGCAGTGGCCATCTTCAAAAGCATCTAAAAACCCACACAGGAGAGAAGCCTTTTGAATGCTCAGAGTGTGGAAAGAGATTCAGTAACAGTGGCGATCTTCAAAGGCATCAAAGAACCCACACAGGGGAGAAGCCTTTTGAATGCTCAGAGTGTGGAAAGAGATTCAGTCAGAGTGGCTATCTTCACATACATCTAAGAACCCACACAGGGGAGAAGCCTTTTGAGTGCTCAGAGTGTGGAAAGAGATTCAGTGTGAGTAGTTCTCTTCAACAGCATCTAAGAACCCACACAGGGGAGAACACTTTTGAGTGCTCAGAGTGTGGAAAGAGATTCATTCAGAGTAGCAATTTTCAACAACATTTACGAACCCACACAGGGGAGAAGCCTTTTGAATGCTCAGAGTGTGGAAAGAGATACAGTATGAATGGTTCTCTTCAACAGCATCTAAGAACCCACACAGGGGAGAAGCCTTTTGAATGTTCAGAGTGTGGAAAGAGATTCAGTTGCAATGGCGATCTTCACAAACATCTAAGAACCCACACAGGGGAGAAGCCTTTTGAATGCTTAGTGTGTGGAAAGAGATTCAGTCGCAGTAGCTTTCTTCAAGAGCACCTAAGAACCCACACAGGGGAGAAGCCTTTTGAATGCTTAGAGTGTGGAAAGAGATTCAGCCGGAGTGGCTCTCTTCAACAGCACCTAAGAACCCACACAGGGGAGAAGCCTTTTGAATGCTCAAAGTGTGGAAAGAGATTTAGTCGCAGTGACCATCTTCAAAGGCATCAAAGAATTCACACGGGAGAAGCCTTTTGAATGCTCAAAGTGTGGAAAAACATTCAGTTGTAACAACGATCTTTACAAACATCTGGGAACCCACACAGGGGAGAATGCTCAAGAGTGTGGATAGAGATTAAGTCAGTGTGGCAATCTTCAAGAACATCCAAGAACCCACACAAGGAGAAACCATGTAACTGCTTAGGTTGGGAAAAGAGCTTTTTTTGTATTTGAAATGTCAAAGACAACCTCAGATCATAGAAGAAGCCATGTAAACTCTTGTTAAGAACTTGCAACTACACAGAAACCTTACCCTATGTGGGAAGAAAAGGTATCAATGCTGGGCCTGTGGAAGGAGATTTAGCCATGATTGAAACCCCCAATAGGTCTCACAGGGAAAAGAGCAAGGAAGGGTTCTTTAGGTGGAAGAAGATTCAAGTCCAGCTCCTGTCTCCTTCTGCATTGAAGATTCCTTGCAGGGGAGGAACCTCAGAAATGTTCAATGTGTGGCAAGAGTTTGAGGCATAGATCTGATCTTCCCGTTCCTCAGAGAATCCACATGAGTTGGTTCAGATGTGGATCTTTTTTTTTATATAAATATTTTTATTGGTTTTCATATTTAATGGGGATACAGAAAAAAGGAAAAGGGGGAAAAACGTTCGATTAAACAATATTTTACATTAACAGAAGAAAAGAAAAAGAAAGTATTGGTAAAACAAAATGCATAGTCCTCCCCCTTGTAAAGCTCAATATTACACTCAAAAACAAAAGACAAAAACATGATACATTTGATCATTCACTTAACTTTCACCTATCTTCTAGTTTTGTTTTGTTTTGTTTTTTTGTTACTTTTTAGTTTTAATATATTCATAAAAGGCGTTCCATTTATCTTTGTTTGGTCTTTGAATGTCTTTTTGTAATGTTTCTGTTAAATGTGCAGATGTGGATCTTTGAATGGTTACTTAAATAAAGGTCCTTTTAGTGGTTGCCCTTCTCTGTGAAACTCAATACTTTAGTTATCTGCCAACTGAACTCTCTTTCTGACACCTGCAGAACAGGCAAAAACATTTGTTTTCCAAATCCTAGGAAGAAATAGACAGGATGAAGATAGCAGATATCTATAGCCTCCCCGCTGCTGGACAAATCCTAATGTGGACAGCTGGCAACCCCAATTTACAAACATTTTTACCTGACAAGGAACACATGAAGCTGCCTTATACTGAATCAGACCCTTGGTCCATCAAAATCAGTATTGCCTACTCAGACCGGCAGCGGCTCTCTAGGGTCTGAGGTGTTTCCGGTCACCTACTTGCCTAGTCTGGAGATGCCCGGGACTGAACCTGGGACCTTCTGCGTGCCAAGCAGATGCTCTACCATTGAGCCACAGCCCCTCCCCTAGTTCTAGAAAGGCATCCCGAAACCCTTATTCCTCCCCAGTCCAATCTGCTGCACACTTTTTGGAGTCGCCACTTTGAAGCCCAAAGAGTTCTGGCAGTAGGATTAATTTGGGTTGAATGGAAAAGATTTTGCCCCTCCCCCCAACTCAACTACACCAGCATGGGATAGTGGTTAAGAGCAGTGGTTTGGAGTGGTGGAGTCTGATCTGGAGAACTGGATTTGTTTCCCCACTTCTACACACAAAGCCAGCTGGGTGAACTTGGGCTAATCACACTCTCTCAGCCCCATCTACCTCACAGGGTGTCTTTTGTGGGGAGGGGAAGGGAAGGTGATTGTAAGCTGGTTTGAGTCTCCCTTAAGTGGTAGAGAAAGTCGGCATATGAAAACCAACTCTTCTTCTTTTACTCAGTAAGTTCAAAGGAATCAGGCTGACTCCCTCTCAATATTCCAGTATTGTGGAGATGAGCAGGTCTCCTAGGAGTTGGCAGGGGAAAATGAACAGGTCTCTTTGGACTTGGTAGATGAACGCTGAGGGACGTTAGTTCCCAATCCTAGCTGTCCTCCTCACCCACATTCTCCTCAAAGAGATAATTTACACTTCGTTTTTTCTTTTCGGTGGTTTGTGGTGGGTTTTTTCTTTAATGAGCTTCATTAATGTTAGTGTGGCATGCCTTTTTAAATTGTGTATAAAGCTGGAAGAAAGCAATCCTTTTGCAGATGCTGGAGACGGGTGTCTCGTGCCCCCACAGATGCCCAGGATTGAGCCTGACCCACTTTGCCCAGATTCATGATGGGGGTCAGATGCATTTACGAGCCAGAGTATTGACTTACGACCACGTGGATCTGGGTTCAAATCCACTCTAGGCCTGGAAGCCCTTTGGAAGCTAGATAGTTGTAAGGATTCAATGTGGGGCATTCTTAAAAGAAATGTGTTCAACAAGTTTTGAAATCTCAGGACTTCCTTTTTTGTTGTTGTTCTACTTTATTGAAATATACAGCGTATTACAGAATATACCAAAATGTGAAAATATGAAAAAAAAAAGTGAAAAAGAGAAAGAAAAGAAATAAAAAGTAAAAGATAAGATAATACAATAATATAGAGACCGACTTCCAACTCTCTTCATACAAAACAAAATATATATATTATTTCTTTTGTGAATAACACTTTAGTTTTATCTGTTTTTACTGTAAATTTTGATTTAACTGTTTCCATCTTAGTGAACACTTTGTTAAATGACTTTAGGGTTTAGAACATAATTTTTTCTGTTCCTAAAATACTGATTTATATATATTGACCATACCTTCCAATCTGTATTAAAATTGGAAACCCAACGCAGCTTAAACGGAACGATTTGACCACAATGCAATTAAAGAGCCCCACAAAATAACCGACAGGTCAGCGAATGGCACAGAGGCACACAGGCTGAGAAGCGGATCCCAAACGGCTACTGCTGTTGTGTAGCCACATGGTAACCAGATCAATGTGCCCCAGGACATGGAGCTAAACATCGGTGCCCGGCTGAGAGCCCCCACAGAGGCTCAAGACACACCTAATGTCTCTCCCCCCCCCCCCGCCCCTGTTTCTTTTTCTTTCCCCTAAATGCAGCTGTAGAAGCTGCAATTTTGAACAAACCCGGGGGGGGGGGCACCAGAGATCAGAAGAATATCAGAAACAGCCCTGTTTGGATTTGGGACTTCCTGGACATTTACAACTGGGACGTGTTTTGGGTTGGGTGGGCATTATGACAGTTGTGTTTTCATATCCTTATTGTTTAAACCTTTCCCCTCCAAGTATTCCTCCCTCCCCCCGTGCATTTCCACCTGCAGGGAGATGATAGCAAGTGCTTATATTTTCTCCCTAGAGAGCGAAACACAATTTGGGGGTTTGTGTGAATTCGAGCAGGGAAATGGCTGGAGGAAGAAGGTTCAGCCGCTCTGAGCCCGACCTTCGGGTTGGGGAGAGCGGGGTAGAAATGTAATAAAATAAAATAAAAATTACTCTCTGTTGCTGGTTCTTCACTCAAGATTGTGGCTTCTGAGGCAGAAAGAAGGGAGGAAGGGAGGAAAGAGCATCTGTCAGGTTGTCACACTGTCCTAATCGAGAAATGGATGTGTTTTGGAATAGTCGGTGACCTCGGACCCGTCACTCTTTCTCAGGATAACCTGTTTCCCAGAGTTGTCAGGATAAAACAGGCAAGGCAGAGCCATGTATATAGGATCGCCATAGGTCAGCTGTGTCTTGACATCTCTTCACCCACACGCAAACTCTCTGGCCAGCTGTAGATTCTGAGGCTTTGCATAATTCTTTTCTCCAACATAATGGAGAAGATTTTTAAATGAGCAAATGGGGCGGGGGGAAAGATGTCAAATCCTTCCAAAGCAGAAACAAGCCCCCAGATCTTCTTGGGGGGCTAGATGTTCCTCGAGGTGACATCTGCTTTGGCTGAGGCATAGCCCTGTCCTCTTCAAGTGACGGGGAGTTTTCTTTGTCACGTGCGTTACTGCATGAGCAGGTGGCCGTGAGCAGCTGCGTTTGTGTACACGCACAGAATTTCTACTGTCTCTCTGCAGAGAGAGGGATTCCAGAGCGGCATTAGCTGCAAGCAGTTCCCTGAAAACTGGCAGTGCAGGAAAACGGGATGTTTCATCCCTGAATGAATCTTGCATTTATAGTAAAATAGCAAACACAAACACAACTCAGCAACATCGACAACCTGGATGAGTAGTTAAGGGGGAAAGGATGTAAGGAAATGTGGGCCTAGACATTCTGAATATACCAGTAGTAGGGTCAGCGCTCGGTTGAGAAATACTTGGAGATTTGGGGTGTGGGCCTTGGGGAGGAGGGGCAGGACCTTAGCAGGGAATAATGCTATCGAGTCTGCCCTCCAAACCAGCCATTTTCTCCAGAAGAACTGATTTTGGTTGTCTGGAGAGCAATTGTTATAGCGGGAGATCTCCAGGTGCCTCCTGGAGGTTGGCAACCCTATCTGGTGCTCATTTATATGTGTGCATGCTGCAGTCAAGATGCATTTGCTCCCTACCTCTGAGATTGTACTTGTGGGAAGAGGGATGAAACCCAGGCAGCATCCATACATCATTGGACAGGTGATTGAAGACAAATGCCAAAAATCTCCAATGACTTGTGGAACCCATCTTGGACAACTCTAATGCACTTATGCAAACTAAGCCAACTTTTAAAAGGCAATCCAATCATGCCAAAGAGAAAAACAGAATAAAATACGGCAGGTACCAAAAAATACAATATCCACCAAATAGACACTGTTGGCATGTTTTTCTTGCAAGATTTTGTACTTGCTGATCGACAAATTAGTTACCCAAATGCTAGAACTCCCTCTTGAACCATGAAGCGATCCATAGGGGAAAATGTTATGCTTCATGCAGAAGTCGAGCGCTTGCGGTTGTCACATTACCACTAATGATGCCTTTTCTTGCCGGGCTCCTTGTGCAAAATGGGAGATTTACAGAAGAATCATCTTCCTAACAACCAGGCGAGAGGTATCCCGCTGAGAAGGGGAGCCAATCTGTCGGCTCCGTTGCCCTCTGTTTATGAAAGCGCATTAATGAGAAAGTGCCCAAAATGTTCAGAATGTGCTGCTTCTTTTCTCAGAGCTGTCTTAATCAGACCGGGGCGACTCCTCGAATGTGGCTTATGGTTAGGGTAGAGCTGCTGATCTCAGCACTACGCTCCTTGGGATCTCTCCTGAGGGACCCGAGAAATGCTCTAATCTGGAATACCAAAATGCACTCTCCCACCCCCCAATCCTAACCAGTTGATTGGGTTGCAGGATCACCCCTGCAAGACGTCAAGAGCGGGTTTGACTCCCATATCCTCAGAGAGAGCTGCATAAGCTTCTCGGGGGCTCTGGATGTTGTCCTGCCGGCTCAGAGGGGAATTCCATCTTTGTGAGTGCTTCCTTGGCAACAGGCTTTGATCTCCTCTATCTATTACCATCTAAAGAACTATGCTAATGGAAAGGAAACCTCATCTTCCAAAATCGGAGTAAGTTACAAGAACTTTTTTGTTCTTACCTTGATCTAGAACAGTGATGGCGAACCTTTTAGAGACCGAGTGCCCAAACTGCAACCGAAAACCCACTTATTTATCGCCGAGTGCCAAAGCGGCAATTTAACCTGAATACCACCCCCAGAGGGGGCCCAGAGGGAAAGGCTAGGGTTGCCAAGTTCCTCTTCGCCATGAGTGGGAGGTTTTTGGGGTGGCGCCTGAGGAGAGCGGGGTTTGGGGAAGGACTTCAGTGCTATAGAGTCCAATTGCCAAAGTGGCAATTTTTTCCAGGGGAACTGATCTCTATTGGTTGGAGATCACTTGTAATAGCAGGAGATCTCCAGCTAGTACCTGGAGATTGGCAACTAGTGTTTTCTCTCTACATATCAAGACAAATAGAAAGGTGTTTGGAGGATGGCTTGTGGGCACTTCAAAGGTGGAATAGGACTGCACACCCCTCCGCCCGCACAGACCCAGAGGGCGCTGGAGAAGCCGCCAGCCATGCCGAGTGTGGGCGCCCGGCTTCTGTTCCCCGCTCTCCCACCCGCCTGACCGGCCATGCACGCTCCCTCCAGCGGCGGCAATGGCGGCGGCTTCTGTGGGAGAGTCGGAGTGATGTCGGAGGTTCCCCACCCCTGGGCTACAGCCTCCCCCATCCGGGGAGAGGCAGAGCCGGAAAGGCCAGCGGCTTGGAGGAACCGCGCGTGCCTGCAGAGAGGGCTACGCGTGCCGGAAGTGGCACGTGTGCCATAGGTTCGCCAACACAGATCTAGAAGCTTTGAAGGATCGACAAAAATATTTACAGAACCCAGGCCTCTCTGCCCAGTATATAAGTGACTTTTTGGGGGGGGGGGAATCATCAGATTAAACAGCAGGAGCCTTATCAAATTGATCAGTGGGCAGATATAACAAACGGGACTTTTTGAAAGACATTACAATAACCAATCAGACGCTATGAGGCTGAGAGAGGAGGGTGTAACGGTCTCTGACATAATTATGGTATTTTGTGTACATGTGCAGAATTAATTCCATGTAGAGCTTGAACACAACATACAAACTGAACCACAAACTGCAGAGGTTTGTGTAATGAAAAGCCTGGCAACAGCTTGCAAAATGCAAATATCCTTAGAACAGGCTGACTGAATTTTCTCAAGGTCTGAATTCTTTCAAGAGCTAACTAGCTTATCCTGGTCTTGTCCTTGAAGGGAGAAGAACAGAGTCATTCTTCACTATCTGCCAGAAAGGTGTATCTGAAATTACCCTTCCTGATTCAGCTGTCAGCTGCTCATATCTCAAGAGCAGAAAAGTCCTGCTATCCTCAAACCTTGAGAAGGTCTACTCAAAGACCTCAAGGCTATAAGTGCAGTAAGCTTCTTGCTTTCTATAACCTGCTGAAGGCTATGTTTCCTACTGACCAGATGGTTACATGTTACAATGTGAGCAATAATTGTGTTTTATGATTTATATAGTTATATATTGTATTGTAGATTTCTAAATAGTCTCATTTTATGCGTATTGTACTGAAGATGAGAATGGTATGAAAATTGAGTATATGGAGTGATCATGGAGCTCAGAAATGATTGTTTATACTTTAAGCAAAATAGACTAAAAGGAAAGGAAGCCCATATTTGGCATGGGGAGAAGCTAATAACCTGAACAGCTGCAACTAAGACATTATTGCACTGCTCATGTTATCTGAAAGTGGGGAGGAAGATATCCCTCCTGATGGTAAAATCAACACTCTTGAGACTGAAACAGTATAAATGCAGCCACAGTAAGCCCAGAGAATCAGAACTGTCCAAAGGCTCTCAAGAAAAGGCTGACTGGTATGTATGGCTTAAATACATTACTCTAGACTTTATTAATTAGATACTTTGAACTGAATCAAAATAATTTGACTGTTATATTTTAGAAGATGAATTTTGAAACTGAATATTATGTAAGACTTGCTTCCTTTTACTTCAAACATTGTAAATACATACATTGTACTTTGACAAGAGTTTTTATAGGTGTTAAAGACTTGATAATTGCATTTACAATATTTTACTAGAAGTATATCAATAAAAAGACTTGCTTTTTAAAAGTAGGTAAAGCTGTTGAGTCCTGCGTACTCAATGACTGGCTGAATAAGATAACGTTTTCCCAGGTAGTGATCTATCTTAGAATACAGGAAGATTGAAAAAGAATCAACCCTTTGTTACACCACTGAGAGATCGTTGGCTGGAAGTGAGTCTCCTGTGCAGCTGTTGTCACGGCTTGTGGCGTTAAGGGGTCTACACTCCTAGAATGTACCATTTACTGAGAAATGGAGTTATCTATTCAGCGAGACCTCACAGCCAGAAGTCAATGATAATTCCTACAAGGACTGTAGGCTTTCTATTGAGAAGTGCCAGAAAATTTATGAACAAGGGACTTCCTTTAAATAACATTTATTTCACATAAAATATATATGCATGTGAATACATATTCTCAAAACATGTCATAAAGTACAAACATTATGATTCTTTAACATGTTCAGTTATGTTAACATATGCAAGCAGTTTCATACAATCTTTATAAGCAATTTCTCTATGTAAGGTTTCCTAACCTTAAACCTTTAATACATTTCTCTTTATGAGATTCTAACTAGTATCTCTAGATTCTTTCAGAATACTACAGTTACAGAATCTTGTAAAAACCTGATTAGTTTCACAGAGAGAAGATATGGTTAAATATAATGGGAAAAAGATTTGTTATAGCAAAAAGCTTCTTTATCCAAAGTACCTGAAATATAAACTATAAGTTATAGTGAATTAAATACAACCTTATATTATTTCTAAAACCTCTCCAGCTCATATGCATAGCTGATATTTAGGATATTGCAAACCTTCTCTGTAAGGACATAGACTTTTCCCATGCTTCTATGTCTTTACCATATCTTTGATTCTCTGGTTCTTAGTTTATTTAAGAATTATAGTCCAAAGCTCATTGAGTATTTCATGCCAGTTCAGGTTCATTGAAATACTGTTCTGAAGTCTGTTTATCAGGGAAAGCTGAAATTAGAGCTATTTGAGCTATAGTCAATTATTACAGCTATGTGTAGTATCTTTACCCAATGCAGTATGCAGAGGATAAGATACTATGATCTTTATATTTAAACCATTCTATGTTTATAGATGTCTGATCACTTTCAAGATCAGGAATGCTTCATACATGCTGATGGTATGTGTATCTCTTAACAGTCAGCAATGCAGAGCTTATATATTATTTATTATGTGCAAGCTTAAGGCTGTATTAGTGTTTGTATGGAAGACTCAGCTATTCTCTAGCTTTGTCAATTTCAGTGAATATGTTTCCTGAACTAAGAGTCTCCATGAATAGGCCTAATAGATTTTGTATATGTTTTATGTAAGCATTTCATATGTGCCTTAAGCTTCATTACAGAGAAAAGAGATTCTCCTTTTCTCCCAGGAACATCTCTTGCCTCTTATTCTGAGTACAGAAGCCTCCCCTATGATGTTGGGGGAGCCTCTGACTCCTTTCTTCCCTGTTTCTGGTTCTAAGAACTGTATGGACCAGTTCTGTAGTTTAGGTTTTACAACTTCCATGTTGTGAAATGGTATAGTTTCATATCACGCAAGACATGAAATGATAAAATATAATAGAAATGAGTTATGGCCAGACAGACTTGCTGCCCTCTCTGTAACTCACTTCATGTGTCTCACGCAAGAGACAAGTATAGGGAGTGAGGTCGGTCAGCGTCAGCCAACTTCCATCAACTCTCTGCTTTCCTAGTTTAACATCTTAGGAGGATGTCCAGGAGATCTAGCAGCCAGACAGCATTCAGCTGTCCTCTACCAGTCCTCCCGCCTTTTGGCCGTTTGAGGCTTCCTTATATCCTCTCAGATCAGTGGTTATCTGAGCTGAGTCAGGAATCTTCAGGCCTCTGTCATGGATCCAAATCAGGATCCATGGCAGTATCATTTTCACTCATCTATGGGGAAAATATTAAGTCACCAGGTTTACAAGTGCAAAATCCCCAGTACAAGGTTTATTGTACTGCTGCACTGTCTTATCGGACAGCGGCATAATTCCGTCCGACAGTGGCATAATTCCGTCCTTTACACTGTATCTTAGAGCAGAGACGAAAAAACCCCAAAACAGAGATGACCTTCCATTCTATGCCTGGAAAAGCACCTCAGATAAGCAAGTGCCGACTTTTCAGACTTAACTATCAAGCAGGCAGCATGAAGTGCCTTTAACCTTGTAGCCGTGTAGTTATTTCAAAACAGCTGTAAGTGGTATGACGTTTACCCCACATTACTGCATTAGGTCTTAAGGAATGCTTTTTATTTATTTAGATCCAGAGGAAAACCATATGCTCAAGCCAATTATTGCCACGGGCTGCTACACCCCCTCCTTGAAGATATGGGAGTCATATGGATCCTTATCAATTCATCCTACATTGATTCATCATTTTCATAAAAATATTTGTTAAACACATGCATTCACCAAACCAAAAAACAGCAAAGGCATCATATATAATGACTAATACAAATCACAGAAATACACATCTGGTTAAGCCAGAATACATAAATCAAATACTATAAATTACAATATCAAAGTTTTGTCTTCACATAACATTGTCCGTGATGTCGCCTTTGCTACTCAGGAATCTTCAGTGACGCTGCTGTGTCTGAAGATTCATTGCTTCATCAGCAGTCTAACTCAGTAGGGAAAAATATTGAATTCAGTTAATTTTAACTGTATAAAGAAAAGCAATCTGTCAGTATCCGTTTTATACATATCGAATTAGCCATGTTATTAACATGATGCGTAATGAAGAAAATCTCCTTTCATTCATTCATTTACAGAAAAACATTTATTTGTAGCTACTGTGTAAGCCTTAAAGCCGAATATTATCAAAACAAAACCAAGAAAGATAACATAAAGGAGTTGTTATCTTCGTACTGGCTGAACGCCCAGAACCTCTACGGCTGGCCCCCCTTTTTTCTTTTGCAGCCGCTTGACTTTAAAACAACACTTTTTTCCTGTGAATGTTATTAAACACATTATGGGCTATATTGACTATTTTCAAAGCAAAGAAAAAAACATTTCTTTCAATAAATACCTTATGGTGAAGTAAGGATGAGAAGAGAAACAATTTCAACTTCAAGTTTTTTTTTTTTTAGAAGCTGCTTCACAGAAAGATGCTTCCTAGTCTTTCACTGGGCAGAGAAAAACTTTTGCATACTTTTCTCCTAGCCAGACCCTTCTTTTATAAGAATTTAGGTCCTTGTTTTGTAAGGGCTATGGTCTGCAACCTTGATGTTGCAGAATATTGCCCCTACCATAGAGATATGGTGGCAAGAAGAAGCGACCCAGGCAGTTTAACCGCACCTAACTGATTATAAATAACATAACATTCTACAAAGCATGGTGGAAAGTTGTTCACCCAGCATTTCATATACAATACAAAGCACAACTTCTATTAATATATCCATTTCATCTCCACCTTATTCTAGGTGCTTTTTAAAGATTTAGGAACTATATCTTTTTGTGTTTTGGAATCACAAACCTACAACTTCTTTTGTGGTTTTTCTATCTTCCACTGCAAGTTTATCTTCAGGAAGAATAAGATTACAGTTTTTTCTTCTGTATCATTTGTAAAAAATATTATTTTCTCATTCTGGTCATCATAATACAATTCTTCTTGTTGTGCCGTTTAGTCCTGGATAATCATCCGCAATGAACTCTTTTGTGGGCCATTCACGAAGTTTTTTCCAAGAGGAACAACACAAAAAAGAGTCTCAATGTCTCGTTTACCTAGCCACATATCTTGAAGTTGAGTAAACTGAAGTCCCCCTCCTTGGTCACTATAGGATGAGGTTGAAGCTTCCAGCTTTTCTTGTATATGGATCTTCCATCATACAGACTCACTGATCTTCAGTGATTTTTCAATGGCATTGTTACCTTGCATTTTTCCATCAGCACTACACTTCTCATGGTGCACATGCTGAATGTACTGTGCTAGTTACGCATGTATAGATGTATCCCTCCAGGAAGGCCTGTAGCTCTTCTTCAGAAATATAAAGTTAGTAAAAGCCATCATAGTTCATATGATATCATTCATCAATTCATCAATCAAAGGATCATCTTCTTATGTATGCTTCTTATTATATACACAGCAACTGGGAGTTCCAGAGCATCAATGGTATTACATTTCTTCTTAATAATGTATACATTTACACATACAGACTCACACTGTTGTGCAGATGAGGTTGTTTCCCACTTCAAGGATATTCTTCAGGTCAGAGACACGCCAGATTGTCTTCTCTCTGCATTCTCCTTGTCCTGAATCCTTTTCATTGGTAAATATTTATTTCTTGAGTTTCAGAGTCATATAAGCAAGCCACTTATTTCATATGAAGGCTATCTTCACAGTCAATGACTGCATTGTGAAAACATTTTGTAAAGTACATTGTTGGGTACTCACATTTAATCACATGGGGTATATCTTTATGATTGATTTCTTCATAGCTTCCATCTCATATTGTACTCATGTAGATTCTTCTTGTATCCTTTATTTAACAATCAATTGCTACATGTTGATTCCAGTTGGTATGGCTATATCCACTTCTTCATGTATACTTTTCCTGAAAGATAACATCATCTGGAAAATATATTCATGTCAGCTTCATAGGTTTTGTAAGCCAAAACGTAACCAATGTCCTAGACACCAAGAAATTATTTAAACTACATGGAGATGGAAAAGAGACATTTTACAATAATATTTCATATCTAATCAGAATGCACAAAAGTCACATAAGTCATCACGTAGGTATTACAAATAGGAGTTCAATCATATTACATGTCATTCTGCCATTTTACACTCCACTTTCTTACTACTTTAAGAGTGATAAGCGCTCTCGTATCTGAAGGTATATTGCTTAGGTCCACATACAGTTTGCAACCTGACTGTGCCCTGATACAACAACTGCAACAAATAGCATATGAGAAACAGAATATTGAGTAATAGACATCTCTGCTACCATCCATATCCCTCATGGGATGACAAATAGAAACATTCATACATTTCATGTACATTATTATATTTCTTATATATGTCATTTTGTATCATATACAAATATGTGACATTTTCCATATGAACCCAGATATTTTCAAACCTGAAACATAGTATTTGCATTGTATGCATTTGTACCTTGTACATATCAATACATTTCATCAATACATAACATAACATAGAGTTGCTTGCTTGCTTTGCCATATGTTGGCTATTCAATAGGCTATTGTTTAAGCCTTTATTTCCCTTACTAGGGAAATATCCATTGGTTTAGTTATGCCCCGGCTCAATTGTGTACTGTATACACTTGGGCTATTGTTTAGTAAACATATTACCATAAACCTTCAAAAGATGAAGTTTAACCGCTCATCTCTGACTTGTAATCTCATTATTGTGGTCTTGTTTACGAAGTTTGCATGTTTTGCAAATATATAGAGCCATTAACTCCCAAACATTGCTTAGGATCCTGCAGGAAAATATACCAATGGTTAAAAATAATTTACTGTGAATTCAAACCCACGTCTGAGTCGAACCCGTTACCGCGGAGTCCCATCTGGGGTGCCATCTGTCACGGCTTGTGGCGTTAAGGGGTCTACACTCCTAGAATGTACCATTTACTGAGAAATGGAGTTATCTATTCAGCGAGACCTCACAGCCAGAAGTCAATGATAATTCCTACAAGGACTGTAGGCTTTCTATTGAGAAGTGCCAGAAAATTTATGAACAAGGGACTTCCTTTAAATAACATTTATTTCACATAAAATATATATGCATGTGAATACATATTCTCAAAACATGTCATAAAGTACAAACATTATGATTCTTTAACATGTTCAGTTATGTTAACATATGCAAGCAGTTTCATACAATCTTTATAAGCAATTTCTCTATGTAAGGTTTCCTAACCTTAAACCTTTAATACATTTCTCTTTATGAGATTCTAACTAGTATCTCTAGATTCTTTCAGAATACTACAGTTACAGAATCTTGTAAAAACCTGATTAGTTTCACAGAGAGAAGATATGGTTAAATATAATGGGAAAAAGATTTGTTATAGCAAAAAGCTTCTTTATCCAAAGTACCTGAAATATAAACTATAAGTTATAGTGAATTAAATACAACCTTATATTATTTCTAAAACCTCTCCAGCTCATATGCATAGCTGATATTTAGGATATTGCAAACCTTCTCTGTAAGGACATAGACTTTTCCCATGCTTCTATGTCTTTACCATATCTTTGATTCTCTGGTTCTTAGTTTATTTAAGAATTATAGTCCAAAGCTCATTGAGTATTTCATGCCAGTTCAGGTTCATTGAAATACTGTTCTGAAGTCTGTTTATCAGGGAAAGCTGAAATTAGAGCTATTTGAGCTATAGTCAATTATTACAGCTATGTGTAGTATCTTTACCCAATGCAGTATGCAGAGGATAAGATACTATGATCTTTATATTTAAACCATTCTATGTTTATAGATGTCTGATCACTTTCAAGATCAGGAATGCTTCATACATGCTGATGGTATGTGTATCTCTTAACAGTCAGCAATGCAGAGCTTATATATTATTTATTATGTGCAAGCTTAAGGCTGTATTAGTGTTTGTATGGAAGACTCAGCTATTCTCTAGCTTTGTCAATTTCAGTGAATATGTTTCCTGAACTAAGAGTCTCCATGAATAGGCCTAATAGATTTTGTATATGTTTTATGTAAGCATTTCATATGTGCCTTAAGCTTCATTACAGAGAAAAGAGATTCTCCTTTTCTCCCAGGAACATCTCTTGCCTCTTATTCTGAGTACAGAAGCCTCCCCTATGATGTTGGGGGAGCCTCTGACTCCTTTCTTCCCTGTTTCTGGTTCTAAGAACTGTATGGACCAGTTCTGTAGTTTAGGTTTTACAACTTCCATGTTGTGAAATGGTATAGTTTCATATCACGCAAGACATGAAATGATAAAATATAATAGAAATGAGTTATGGCCAGACAGACTTGCTGCCCTCTCTGTAACTCACTTCATGTGTCTCACGCAAGAGACAAGTATAGGGAGTGAGGTCGGTCAGCGTCAGCCAACTTCCATCAACTCTCTGCTTTCCTAGTTTAACATCTTAGGAGGATGTCCAGGAGATCTAGCAGCCAGACAGCATTCAGCTGTCCTCTACCAGTCCTCCCGCCTTTTGGCCGTTTGAGGCTTCCTTATATCCTCTCAGATCAGTGGTTATCTGAGCTGAGTCAGGAATCTTCAGGCCTCTGTCATGGATCCAAATCAGGATCCATGGCAGTATCATTTTCACTCATCTATGGGGAAAATATTAAGTCACCAGGTTTACAAGTGCAAAATCCCCAGTACAAGGTTTATTGTACTGCTGCACTGTCTTATCGGACAGCGGCATAATTCCGTCCGACAGTGGCATAATTCCGTCCTTTACACTGTATCTTAGAGCAGAGACGAAAAAACCCCAAAACAGAGATGACCTTCCATTCTATGCCTGGAAAAGCACCTCAGATAAGCAAGTGCCGACTTTTCAGACTTAACTATCAAGCAGGCAGCATGAAGTGCCTTTAACCTTGTAGCCGTGTAGTTATTTCAAAACAGCTGTAAGTGGTATGACGTTTACCCCACATTACTGCATTAGGTCTTAAGGAATGCTTTTTATTTATTTAGATCCAGAGGAAAACCATATGCTCAAGCCAATTATTGCCACGGGCTGCTACACTGTCAAATAGTTCCTACAGTTTTGGATTACTGAAAGGAGACGGCAGAAGGTCCAGGGCTATTCAACTTCCTGAGTATTTCCTGCTTCTTATTGCTGTGCTAGAGCATCCTTATAACTCGATGGTATTTTAAAACTAAAAAGCCCACTTTCACATTAACTGGAAGGATTTAAAACTGTTTGCCTTGCCGAATAAGTAAATTAGACTGGATTAAATTTTTATACCGTAAGATCAGTGACTTTGAGATTTGCCAAATTAACTGAAATGTGTTTTTTTTTTTTTACGTAAATGCCTGGACTTTACTAGAATCTCTTGAAATGGCAAAAATGGATACAGTTGCTATGAAAATGCAAGAAATGTTGACTACATTATCTGATACTCAGGCAAAACAATATGACCAACTGTTTAAACAACAACAACAGATATCAAAACAAATGAATCAACTAACTGCTGAATACTTCAAGCCATAAATCAAAAACTGGACGCTGTATCAGAGGAGATTAAAAATATGAAAGCCCAAGTCACTAAAATTAAAACAGATGTGAAGATAATGTATTCTACCATTAAAAAAATTAGTGAAGAGCAGAAAGAGGCTAAGGAAAAATAGGAAAAATATGACAAGCAAATGGAAGCAATGCACCTCCAGGAAGAGATAGCAAAAGACCAGCTGGCTATGATGGAAATGAAAATGAAAGAAGTCAACCTCCATTTACCCAATCTGCCTGAAAAACATGGTGACACTAGAGAGGCAATTATAAAAACTTTGGCTGACCTACTCCAAATAAATGAACAAGATTTAAACCTTGCAATAAATATAGTATACAGAATTCCACTGCCGACTGGATCGGAGAAATTAAAAGCCAGAGATATTATGATTTCCTTTTATGATATCAGGATGAAGGATATTATCATTCAAATTCACCATGAGAATCTGTGATAGTAGGAGGGATCATATTGATGATTCTCAAAGATATTCCTTGTCACTTAATGGCAAAGAGAACTGCATTTAAGAATTTCACCATGACATTAAGAAAGAACGGAATCTGAATATTCCCACAATGGGTTACTTTCATTGTTAAAGAAAATAGATTTACTATCATTTCACTGGAAAGTGCTGAAAACTTTCTGAGAAATCACGGGAAAGACTTAGTGAGCCCTATTTCAGCTCAAGAACAGAAACAAGATCAAGAAAAAGAAGAATTATCTCTTAAAGGAGCAGCTGGTGGATCATCTGGACAACATGGACGAAAGAAACTGGATATAAAAGAAGCTAGAAATGGCAGAAAAGGCAAATCTCATTGTTCTGACAAATCAAAAAGACAAAATACAAGCTTTGGGTGATTGGGAGACATGGAGCGCTTACTGCTAAATGGACTTTTAATTAAGGAAAGTTAAGACTATTTATTGAGCTAATCCATTTTTACTAGTCAATTTTGCTAAATATGATATATTAACTTCATTCTTAATTTTAATTTTTTTTCTTTCTTTCTCATTTTACATTACTATACATAACACTTACTGTAATAGTCAAAATCAATAACTGTTGTATATGTTTGGTTTATGATGATGAAATAGGTCTGAAGATGCAACTTCCTTGTTTCCTGTCTCCGTGCGCTTTCCTCCACCACGGCTGGAGGTGGGGATTGCATTTCTTAACTTGAAAAACATGGACGCAAAGTTGAAAGATGCACTTTTAAATCTGACTTGTTTCAATGGGAGAGAGTTAAGAAGATGCTTAGCCTCCCTTTGAAATGAGGGGTCCTCAGCAGAAGTCCTTGACAGTTGCACAGATTGAGCTGTTGTTTTGTAGACCTCTTGCAACATGATGCCATTTGTGGAAAGTCGGTTCCCCCCCCCCCCACAACATGAATCTGTTATGGGCCTGAATTGACGTGTTTAAGTGTCCTATCCTGTAGCCCTTAGCACTCTGAAAATGCTACACCTATAGAGCAGGGCCTTTTGGCAGAGAAAGCATTATGCAAAACAGAGAGAGACGTGCGCCAGCGAGTGTTGGACCAGGATCTGGGATACTTAGGTTTGAATTTGGACTCTACAATGGAATACGGTTGCCAACCTCCAGGTGGGAACAACCTAAAAGGGGTGGAACTCCAGCTGCTTAATATATGATAGCATCAAAAAACAAAGCAACTCAGGCAATTACAACAGTAATTACAACGTCTAGTTTCAACAGTAACTAGACGTACAACAGTAACTAGACATTCATAAAGAAAAATCCATTCAGCTCTTACAATGTTTCCACAAACATAAACATACCAACAAAAGTCATATGTGACATACAAATACAAATATCTTCATTTGCAACCAGATATTTTAAAAAGCAGACTGCAGCAAAAAAGCAGAAGCACAAATAAGAGCAGGAATGGGGAGTTTTCATAAAAACGAGGGTTAAACCTTTCCAGGGTGCTTGGAGTTACTTACAAGCAGAGACATTTGGAGTAATGTACTATTTGTACTTAATGTATAAATTTCAGTGCCCCAAGATGTGACAGTTGCTGCTTGAAATGGCTTGAAAGGGGTTTTAGAGAAATCACATAGGCCAATCAGCAGCTTTTAGAGAGGATGGCTATCAGAGAGCTTAAAAGATGCAAACGGAGCCTAATCAGGAAGCCAATCAGATATTTCTGCCTGCCTTTTTCACATTACAGGGATACATTTAGATCTAGGCAGAGAGAATGCCCTTCACCTCCCTATTTTCTTCCCCTTGCTCAGTAGTTCTGTGTTCATATATATGATTTTGCTCTCCACTGCATGCATTGCCTTTTGAAACCAATGACTGTTTATACAACTAATTCTTTCCCTGATTCTTAAATGGGTGTGAGTGTGTTTGCTTCTCTATAATAACTTTGATCGAGCTTAGCAAAGTACCAGCCAAAACAGTAGGAGTAGCCGAGCTGGGAGTCTTTCTAACCAGTTGGATTCCCAAGGATTCCTTGCTTCCATAGCGGTCTTGGAGGGGCGAATGTTTTGTCATCTGGAGAAGAGTTCCTTAAAGGCCTGCAGTAGAGCCTCTGGAGACTGGGCTACCACCAGACAGACGTACTTCTCACTCTTGGCTTGGTGGCGGCAGCAGAGAGTCAGCCCCAGATCTCCTGGGGATTCCTGGAATCCAGCTGAAGAACTGGACCCCTCCGTGAGATCTAGCCGCTTAAGTCCTGGGCGGTTAAGTAAATTGCATGTGCCTGTGGTATGTCACGGCGGGCTGCATAGCCTGTTTCCCAGCATTTCCAAACTCCAGAACAGTCATGTCCTGATAGTGTTGTTAATATTGATAGTCAACTAGTAATGTTAAGTCATTAATAATTCAACAAGCTTTAAAAAAAATTAGCGTAGTGGGCAGGGCAGAATTCCAGCTGCAGGGAGGGGTGTGGGGGGGATGAGGCAAGAAAAAAGGCCCCAATGTAGGCAGGGCCTGAAAAAGTGTGTGTTTTCTTGCTAACAATGCAGTAAAAAGCGGGGGAGGGGGAGGGCACAGAATGTGCACGATTTGGGGAGGAAGTCATGTGAATGCTCCAAAAACCTGTCTCTGTGGAAGGAAACAAAAAGTAGCTCTAGATTCGAGTCCAGTAGCCCCTCTGAGTCCAGCCAGAAACCTGGCCTCCAATCTAGCTGTTCTCGTTCTGGTTGGAGGTCATCTTGAAAGTCGTGGGTATTACCATCACGTGCCCAGGGAAGGCAGGACCAAAAAATATTTATTCTACTTCCTGCCGCCTGGGCGGGAACTCCAGTTTCCGTCCTGCCTTGATCAGGGTAGCAGCTTCGTTCTCGAACTCCGACTCGTTTTCAAAGACTTTTCCTTCGTGTGTACTCCTTTCGTTTTAACCTTTGTCTAGTTTTCAGTGAGTCTTTTTTCCTTCCCTTACCCCCTTTACCGTTCGTTGGCTTTAGCCTCAAACGTCCCTTCCCTCCGCCACTTTCAATTTCCCCCCTCCTCCTGCTCCCCACTTCGCCCTGTTGGGCAAGATGGCGGACGCCAAGAGAGACTCTGACTGTCTGAGGAGGACCATGACTCAGCCCTCGTCGCTTCGACAGGGCGATGTCACAGAGAGCATTCTAACAGCCGCGGCGGTGGCTCCATGAAAGGCGCAGAAGGGCCGACTGCCCCAAAGAGGCGCGCTCTGTTGAGCCGCCTCAAAATGGTGCGAATCACAGTGAGAGGCGAGAGACTGCAGTGACGGCCACCCCAGCTAGGAGCGCCTTAGAAGAAAGCTCTCGACTCATTCCGAAGTCTCCACAAGGGGGTAATGTAATGCGTACCGAGGCAGAGACTTCTCTAACTCGGCGGGAAATTGTGGATTTGTTTAACTAGGTGTTGGATACACGGGCTTAAATGATGGTGGCCCTCAAGGAATCCCTTTCCCCTCTCATACAGGGCACGGGTTCAGATCCTGCTCTAATCACCTCACAACGCTCCCTTCAGGGACAGGGAGACCAATCTAACCCTCAGTGGCGCATTAAAGCCGCACTCAGGGCCCCTTCCCCCACTCTCAATCCCTTCAAGCCCTGGAGCATACCTCTTCAGTGGCCCCACATTTAAAAGGCAGAGAAAAAGGGGAATTGATTCCGATGAGGACACTCCCATTCTCCTTAAAGAACAACATCCCCGCCTATTTCAGCGGAGGATTTTTAGGGACTCTTAAGCAGGGCTCTGGTAACCCTAGACCTCAATGAGGATCCAGGCCTTGTAGCCGTCTCCATTCCTAAACCCACGAAAAAGGGGCCAAGGAGTTCTTCCCAAGTACCAAACCTCGCATCTGGGAGATCCCATTCCCAGAATTTTTTGAAACCTAGGTACAAGCTGAATTGGACAAACCCTTGGCCAGTAGACAGTTCCCTACCAATACAAGAGACTGTACACCATGGTTCCACAGGCCGGGTCCCTTTTCAACTTTCCCTGGTTGATGCCCCTGTAGCGGCAGTTCACTCATCTGATTTACCATCTGAAGATGGAACGGGGTCAATTAGAGACCCACTCTATTGGAAAGCAGAGATTCTTTCCAAAAAGGTTCAGGAGGCCTCCGCTCTGGCAATCTAAGCCTCAGCAGCAATCTCCTTTGTGACCAGAGCCTCCATTGTGTGGCTCAGGTAAATTATCAGCTCTATGCAGGAGAAAATCATTAGATTGCGGAATACCTTAACAGACTTTGAGGGCATCCGCATTCATGACAGACGCATCTCTTGATGCTATGTCTCTCACAGCTCGAGCCACTTCTTCCAACATTGCTATCGGAGGAGCACTGTGGGTTCGTCCCTGGCAAATGAGCTTAAAACCAAAACACTGACCATGTCATACCCCTACACTGGGGGAAGACTCTTTGGGGAAAGAATAGAAAAATTCTTATGGAAAACAAGGATAAGAAAAACGTTCTTCCAAGATCCTACTACAAGGAGGGAAGACATTCCTCTGCCTACTCCAGTTTCAGAACTTTCCACTCTCTGGCCCCCTTCAGGCCAGAACAATGCAGGGGTTCTTGGAATAATAATAATAAAAACTCCTTTCACAGATGGGGAAACAAAAATTTTTTGTTCCTCTCAGGGACAACATCAGTTCTCGGGCAACAAGGGAGACAAGTTCTCCAAAGCCCCTAAGCAGTGACGCCAAGTCACAGCTGGTGTGTGTGGGGGAGACCCCTACGATTCTGCCACAAGCTTGAAAGGTTTGCATGGGTTTCTCAGGTGTTATCAACAGGTTATCTCATAGAATTCACATCTCTCCCAAGAGACAAAATTGTGAACTCCCCAAAATCTTCTCGCAGGGACAAAGCATCAGCGATCCCTGGACGCCATATTCCGCCTACACCGAATTCAAGTCATAGAACCAGTCCCTCATCCCGAAATTGGCTACGGGGTATATTCCATCCTCCCTACAGTCCCCAAGAAAAATGGAAACTGGAGGGCTATCTTGGACCGGAATCATCTAAACAGAGGGTTAGATACAGGAAATTCCATATGGAGATCCTCAGTTCCATTATGGAAGCCCTACAGGTAGGCCAGGTCCTAACCTCCTTGGACCTGAATAAGGCATACCTTCACGTGTCTATTCACCCCTCCCACAGGAGGTTTCTCAGATTTTGCTATGCCAAGAGACTCTACCAATTCAGGGCACTTCCCTTCTGTTTGGCTTCTGCTCCTCACGTCTTCACCAAAATACTGGTGATGCCGGTGGCGTTACTCTGACAGGAGTGAATTACAATATTCCCATATCTAGGCGACCACGGGTTTCTTGTCAATCTAGAAAAGAACCAACTGAAGCCAGCACAGAGATTAGAACACCGGGGGGTTATCATAGACAGTCACATGAACCCGATATGTCTTCCACAGGACAAGATCACCAGAATCCATTCCATGTCCCAGTCAGTAATCAGCTTCAGCCACGGCAGGATCATGTTCCTTGCCAAATTGCTGGGAAAGACGGTAGCCTGTCTCACCTCGGTCCCGTGGGCCAGGTTCCACTCGAGACCGCTCCAGGGAATCCTACAACCCTATCAGGATTTGATCACACACAGCGGGGGCAAGTCCTTCCCCCTCCCCCGGAAATTGCGCCAATCCCACCTGCGGTGGTACCAAAGCAACATTCTCAACCAGAGGTACATTTCATCATAGGGGTCCAGATACAGGTATACACAGACACCAGTCTAGAGGGTTGGGGAGCTACTTTTCAGGGCCAAATGGCTCAAGGCCAGTGGTCTCTAAGAGAAAAGAGATTACACATAAGCATACTACAACTAAGAGCCACTCAACTGGCTCTACAGCACTTCAGGAGCCTCCTATATCGCAGACACATTCTGATCCACACAGACAATGTGTCCGCGAAAGCGTACCTTAACAACCAGGAGGGGTCAAAGTCTGCCAGGCTCCATCAGGAAGCCGAGATCATTCTCTCCTGGAAGAGATGTATCATCTGTCCCTTCAGCGGAACATGTCAGGGGAGTTATCTCCAGGCCGACTGGCCGAGCCGTCTGGTTCTGGACAAAGGGGAATGGTCTCTCCACAGGATAGTTTTCAATCAGATCACGGAGAGATTCGGCCAGCCCAAGGGGTTACCTGTTTGCCTCGGTGAGCATTCACCACCTCCTGCGATTCCTTACGCATTATTCCCACCAAGAGGTGGAGAACAGGGACGCCCTCCTGTCCCCATGGCTGAAGGAACTACTGTTCACCTTTACGTCCATTTCCATTCTACCAAGGGTAATAAGAAAGGTCAGGAAGGAGGGTGCAAACGTCATTCTTATTGATCCTCGTTGGCCGAGAAAATCCAGGTTTTCCCAGCCTGGAGTTATCCGTCCAGATGCCTTGGGAACTCCCAAATATCCCAGACCTGCTTCATCAGGATCCCTTATTTCATCCAGAACCCCAATGGCTTCACTTAACCACCTGGAAAATGAAAGGAAGTCCCTCTTAGAGGAGGGATACAGCAAGGTGGTGGTGGCTACCATGATAGAAGCGAGGAGACTTTCCACTAGAAGGATTTTTAACACCTCCCAGAAAGCCTTTGTTCTGTGGTGTAGGCGCAAGCACATCGATCCATTGTTACCAGGGATTCTCAAGACCCTAGAGTTCCTCCATCATGGAGTTGCACAGGGTCTCAAGGCTTCCACATTGCACAGACAGGGGGCAGCCATATCCACCATTCTTAGGGTCTCCGAAGGTTTATCTCCTTCTAGGCATCCCCACATTTTGACTTCTCTAAGGGAGTGGTTCAAAGGAAGCCTCCAGTAGTCTATCGCTTCCCACGTTGCGCCTCAATGTGATCCTCACAGCATTGATATGCATTCCCTTTAATCCCATTAAGGGTATTCCCTTAAAGATGCTGAGGATGAAATCCTCCTTCCCCATAGCAGTGTCTTCAGCCCGGCGTGTTTCCGAGCTTAGGGCGCTGTCAGCGCGTGAAGGACTCTGTATCTTTCACAGTGACAAGGTGGTCCTCAGACCGGACCCCACCTTCATGCCAAAGGTGAATTCCATCTTTCACCATTCACAGAGGACTCTTTCGCCGTCATTCTGCCCCAATCCTGTTCATCTCAGGAAAAAAGAGTGGCATCTTTTAGACTTGAGACAACTACTCAAGGTTTACCTTAGTCATACAGAACCTATCAGACACTCAGATACCTTATTTATCTCATTAACCAATCCATGTAAAGGTCAAAATGTCTAACACCGCCATCAGTTGCCCGGTGAAACAGTGCATTACTGAGGCATACAAAGCCAGTAATCTGCCTCCTCCTGCTGGCATCACTGCACATTTGATACTCAGTGCAGCCACCTAGGCGACCTTTGATACGCACGCCTCTTTAGACAAGACACGTAGGGCGGCCAATTGGTCTACGGCACCTATATTAATAGAACATTACAAGATTGATGCCAGGGCCTCTGCTGACGCAGCCTTCGATAGAAGGGTCCTGCGGCACGTCTTGGATGCACCATAGTCCCACCCGGTCAAACAGCTCTTGGATATCCCACGAGTTTCAAGATGACCTCCAACCAGAACGAGAACGGAGCCTTGTTTACTCACCGTGAAGGCTCCTTCTGTTCTGGATTGGAGGTCATCTTGCCCACCCAAAAATCATAAGGGTATCAAGTTATCCAAGACTTAGCTCCTTTTGTTCATTGCAGTACCTAAGGGGTGTGGTTGCCTAATGTTAGAGGCATAATACAGAGTGCTCTTTATGTTCACCATCTTACCTGAATCAAGTATTTTCCACTTACCTGTTTCCCCCCGGTATGTTAGTGTTTATAGGAGTTCATGTTCTTTGTTTATAAGGTACACTGTTGTTGCCTGGTTGGTCTTTTGTACTTACCTGTCTCCTTAGCTCGGCGAGTCCGTAAACTGGAGTTCCCGCCCAGGCGGCAGGAAGTAGAATAAAGATTTTTTGGTCCTGCCTACCCTGGGCACGTGATGGTAATACCCACGAGTTTCAAGATGACCTCCAATCCAGAACAGAAGGAGCCTTCACGGTGAGTAAACAAGGCTCCGTTCTACTGAAGAACCCACACGACTACCTACCTTCCGAAACGGCCTAAGACCAGTTTGCCCCAAGGGAATTCACCTTTTCTGCAGATGGTTTTTGAACACAATCCTGCTGGGCCCGGGCAGGCACTGTCAGACAATATGTTTGTCCTGACCACTTCATTCTTAATTTTACTGTTTTACATTTGCCACTATAGAATCAAAAGAAACCTTTTCAGCGTGAAATAACTTGGGGGAAAAGACCTTTGAAAAGCATTGAATTGAATAGGAACAACGAGGACGCACCATGTCCTACTCTGTTTGGATCACTTGGGCAAATATGATCCAGAGGAAGTGGAGGAGGAAGAAGAAGAAAAAGAAGAGTTGTTTTTTATATACTGACTTTCTCTACCACTTAAGGGAGACTCAAGCTGGCTTACAATCACCACTTCTCTTCCCCCCATCAGGTGGGGCTGAGAGAGTGTGACTAGCCCAAGGTCACCCAGCTGGCTTCATGCGGAGGAGTGGGGGAATCAAACCCGGTTCTCCTGATCGGACTCCACTGCTCCAAACCACCGCTCGTAACCACTACTCCATGCAGGCCTCTGTGCAAGACAGGATGCCGGACTGGATGGACCCTCGCTGGTCTAGGGTTCCCAGCTCCGGGTTGGGAAATACCTGGTGATTTGGGGAGGAGGAGGCTGAGGAAGAGGGGAGGGTCTTCAATGGGGCATGATGCCACAGAGCCCCCCCTCCAAGGGGGCCATTCTCTCCAGGTGAACAAAGCTCTGTCACCTGGAGGTCAGTTGTACCCCCTGGAGGTTAATTCACAGTGGGTCGCCGTGTTAGTCTGTCTGCAGTAGCAGAAAAGAGCAAGAAATACCCTGCCAGAAAATATTTTTGTTAGTCTTTAAGGTGCTCCTGGACTCTTGCTCTTTTCTACACCTGGAGGTTGGCAACCCGGCACCGGTCTGATCAAGCGGGGCTCTTCTCACGGTCTTCAGTCTCCAGGAATGTCCCCAGCCAGAGATGGAGACCCCCGTCCGACGGGGCAGCAGAACCACATCAGTCCCCAGGAAGCGACCGAGCTGGCATTTTGATGTGAGAAACAGGGGACACGTTGCAGGACCGCAGATTTCCAATGCAGCCCTAAAGCCGCTTTGCTGGGAGTAATAAGCCCCACTGAATAGATCCGAGGAGGGTTCCCATTAGACCTGCTCCGGACCCTTAGCGTGATCCTGCTTGACTTTGCTTTAATTTTCTTTCTCCCGGCTCAGCTCTGCTGTGGTCCGAACAGCCTGGGGATCCCCCAGAAGCGCCACCCTATGCGGAGCTACTCCCGAGGAATCCCACTGAGCTGCACGGGGCGTCGCTGACAGCAGCCTGGCTGCAATCCGCTCCGACCACCCGGCTCCGGCCGCCCATCCTTCATGCAAAGAGCAGGGAGCCCCTTTTCTCTTCCTTCGTCTGCAGCACCGAAGGGGTTAAACCGACCGAGCTGTTTGCTAGAGCGGCCGAGCGAGGGGGGCGGGGGAGGCAAAGAGGAAAGGCTCCTGGGGGGGGGGGGTGCGGGTGGAAGGGGAGGCCTTGCCACCCAATTGCAAAGGAGACCCGGAAGGGGCTTCAGAGAGGCATCGGCGGGCAACAGCCTTGCAGCCGGATCCCGGGGCGGTCTACTCACGAGTAAGTCATTGCAGGGGAGCAGGATAAGCTTTCCAGCCTTGCATGGAGAAATGCAGCTCTCACGAGTGTTCCTGGGGGGGGGGGTTAATCTTAAATCTGTTCCAAATGTAGCCCCCCCCCTTTGCTACTCAAACCCTCCCCTACAGGAAACGGAGCCCTGGACTGGATGGCCCAGTCGTGTCAGCTATCAGAAGCCCAGCAGGTAGGGTTGCCAACTGCCAGGTAGTGCAGGAAATTGAGGCTATAAATAATAACAATCCAATTTAATGAAACCTATAAGTGTATTCAGTGCATACAAGGTGAAAAAAGACTGACAACCGTATACAAAAATATATATACAAAAAATTATCTCCAAGGGCCTCAAAGGTACTGAAAAACTATCTCAATAGTCCACAAAGGTACAGATCCAAAAAAATTCTGTGTGCTGGTAAAGCCTCAGTGAACATGTAGAAGAATGATGGTAAATAGGAAGACAATCGTTTCTTTCTTCATCAGTTCCGTTCCTATTACAGACATAATTAATTAAAAATCTAAATATATATCAACTACAATCAATAAAGGATCACAATATTCATAGTCAGTATACTTACAATTAGTATTGTTCAACATACACATTAAAGTCTCCAAGTCATATCACTCCTTCCCCATCGGGGTAAGTTCTTCAACTATATCGCTACTTTTATCAATATTGCTTAATAAATTCTATATTTCAAGGATATAGTTGGACAGATGTCTTTGCAAAATAAACTGTTCCCAGGGAGATACAATGGTTTATGCAGTCAGAGAATGAAATAAATTGATAAAATAAGCCTCTTTTTGTAGTTTGGCGTCTCAAGGGCAAACTGTTTGATAACAGGAACAACGAGCGCCTTTTAAGACAAAAAGAGGCTTATTTTATCAATTTATTTCATTCTCTGGAACCTTATGGTTTAAATGCTGAAAATGATTTGTCATGCTTTATTTAACACGGTTGCTTTAAGAATCTTGTACTATGCGCCACCTGCAACTCATTTAGGCTTGTGTTACTAGCAGCTGACTGCATAAGCTTTCTTCCAACTCAGCCTAGCTGGAAAAATGGCCCCTTACCTTGATACTTCTGGTCTGGCTCCTGGATCCATGCTGTGGTGTCATTGAGACTAGACTACTATAATGCACTAACCATGCTGGAGCATACATATTATTCCTAGACCCTGCAGGCTCAATAAAAAGTATTGGCTATCACACAGAAAGCCGTTCATGGTATTTGAACCCTGATACCTGCGTGACCGTCTCTCTCCCTATATTCCACCACGACGGCTTCACTCACCTGAGCAGGCCTTCTGCAGGTGCCAGCCTGCAAATGGGCAAAATCAACAACTGTCTGTGCACATGCCTTCTCTGTTGTGGCCCCCACAATGGGGATCGGCCTGCCTGAGGAGGTCAGGAAGACATCCATTCTCCTGGCTTTCTGCAGTAGGGTGGCAGTGTACAAAACAATTCACAAAATTACTTGGACAAAAGGTTAGCAATTGTGTTCTATACTACTGTATATTGCTTGCTGTAAGCAATATCCTCTTGAATGTCCCGTTCTGTTGATTGTATGGACTCACTTGCTGTAATCCATTTTGACTCGGGGGGAGGGTAGGAAAGGCTTTGTTACCAAATTGCAAAAGAGACCACGAGGGGCTTCAGAGATGCATGAGGGGGCAAAAGCCTTGCAGTGGGATCCTGGGATGGTCTTCTCACAAGTAAGTCATTGCAGGGAGTGGGATAAGCTTTCCCATCTTGGAGGAGAGAAACGCTGCTCTCATTAGTGTTCTCGAGAGTCGATTCATTTTAAATTATTTTACAATGTCGTGGTCCCTCTGCTGCTAAAAAAAACAACCCACCCCTACAAAAAAATGGAGCCCCGACCTGGGTGGCCCAGGATGATCTCATGAAATCTGGGAAGCTCAGCAGGGTGGGTCATGGTTAGTACTGGGATGGGAGACCACCGCCCCAGGAAGCCCAGGGTCTCCGTGCAGAGGCAGGTGATGGCAGACCACCTCTACTAGTCTCTTGCCTTGAGAAGCTCGTGGGAGGCTGCCATACGCCGGTTGCAACTTGCGGGCCCCTTCCACCAGCAGACCTCGATCTGGTCAGCTGTGATTAGTGCTGGGATAGGAGACCACCCAGGAAACCTGTATGCAGAGGCAGGCAATGGCAGACCACCTCTGCCATCTTTTGCCTTGAAAACCCTACTGAGTCACCATAAGTCGACTGTGACTTGATGGCACTTTAACACACAAACAGAAAAATGGTGGAGCCAATTATTTCCTGGTCTCTGAGCTGCCCTTCCTGGGCAAATGGTCTCTTCCCTTAAACTCCACCAAGACAGCTTCACTCACCTGAGCAGGGGCTTCCGCAGGTGCCAATTGGCAAAATCAACAACTGTCTGTGCATGTGCCTTCTCTGTTGTGTCCCCCACAATGTGGATCAGCCTGCCTGAGGGGGTCAGGAAACACCCACTCTCCTGGCTTTCTGCACTGTACAAAACAATTCCCAAAGTTACTCGGAAAAACCATGAGAAATTCTGTTCTATATAACTGTGTATTGCTTGCTGTACATTGGATCCTATGCTGCAATTTTCCATCATTTGCTGTGTCTTGTTGTCATTTATGCTTTGCTTCTGTTTTTTAGATTTCAGGTTGGTTCTACAACCCAAACCCTGTTTACTGGTTTCTTGAATGTCCCGTTCTGTTGATTGTATAGACCTGGGGTCGGCAAACTCATTAATCAAGAGAGCCAAATATCAACAGTACAACGATTGAGATTTCTTTTGAGAGCCAAATTTTTTAAACTTAAAATATATAGGTAGGTACACTGTTTATTAACTTAATAAACTTTAATTAAAATTTTAAGTCTTAATTAAACTATAGGTACACTGAATAAAACTTGACATTATACTTAATAATGATCTTATTTATTGATAAAAATTAAATTGTAAGTAACATGTCCATAACATTAAATCATGACAATGACTGACAAACAATGTGAACAATGGCCTTGCATCTCCTTGGAAAGTTTGGGTAAGTCAGGTTTGTATGTTGTTTTTAATTTTAGGCACAATTCCATGTTCTCATCAATAAGACAACTTCTCAATTTATTCTTGATAAGGTTCATGCTTGAAAAAGCTTGCTCGCATGAATATGTAGAACCGAAAAAAGAAAGAATGGCAAACGCTAGTTTTTTCAACTGATCATATGAGTCAGGAATAGTATTCCAGGTGTTAAAAATCATCATGTCTTCCTTCTCCAGGTCTTTCAAAGCAGACCACTTGTGCTGTGAACGGGCCGAGGGGCCAGGGAGGGTGCCTCGGGCTTAGGCCCCTCCGTCGTTGGCAAGCCCCCCTCTACACTGCAGGGAGCGCCGTGCTCTGGCGCTCCCCTTGCCAGCCCGGGAAGAAGGAGGGCCCGCACGGCAGGGAGGGGGGAGGTGGTGGCCGCCGGGGCAGCTTGCTCTCTGCCTCCCCCTCCCCTCCGGGCTGCGGGCGGCCTCAAGAGTGGAGAGAAAGGCACCACGCGTCCTCTGGCACAATGCGAATTAGAGGCTGGGATGCTCCACCACAACCCCTCCCAATCATAAAAGAAAACTTGGGCTTACTGTACAAATATCGACATGGCGGCTGCTCTCTCCACTGCTTAAAAAAACCCCAATCCCCACAGGAGGCCCGCCAGCATTAGTGGCACGTTGTCGCTCCTTTGTCACGCAAGAGCCTCCTGCGCAGACTCTCTGCCACCCCCTTTTAGTACTGCCATGCTGTATTGGTCTCGTTCCCCCCCCCTGCCCCCGCATCTCGACTGACATTCACGACCTGCGCACCCGCACTTGGGAAGAGCCGCACTCAGGGCCCAAAGAGCCACTTGTGGCTCGGGAGTCGCACTTTGCTGACCCCTGGTATAGACTCACTTGCTGCAATCCATTTTGACTCCCAGGGAGCAAAGCAGACTAGAGATAAGGGACATTTTTAAAAAATGCATGGTTTAATTTGTTAGCTGAATGGGTTGCCATTGTGGGGGCAGAAAGCCAGGGTGGTAGTCAGGAGGCCCAGAAAGAAGGAATCACAGGGCATGAATCAGACATGCTGACTGGCTGCCCCATGTGTTGTGCATTTTGCTGGCTCTCCCCTCTCCTGGCCATGTGCCGTTTATCTAGGTGTTCATTGCTTCCTCCTGCTCCTCTTCATCCCAGCAGTCTTTTTGCTCTCCCCTGGAGAGATCAGACACACTTCTGACCCAACCCTCTGCTGGACAGAGCTATTGCCTGTTGCTTCAAGCCGATAGAGGAGAGATCAGCCATGGTTAAGCTGTCACCAGTCCTTTCGTCCTGGGCTACAGTTGCCTCTAGACCAGGAGTGTCGAACACGTTTGTTATGATGGCCAGATATGACATAGAATCATACTGTTGGAAGGGACCACCAGAGTAATCTAGTCCAATCCCCTGCACAATGCGGGAAATTCACAACTACCTCCCCCCCTGCCCACACACACACCCGGTGACCCCTACTCCCTGCCCCGAAGATGGCCAAGATGCCCTCCCTCTCACGAACTGCCTAAGGTCATAGAATCAGCATTGCTGACTAATTGCCATCCAGTCTTTGCTTAAAAACCTCCAAAGAAGGAGAGCCCACCACCTCCCGAGGAAGCCTGTTCCACTGAGGAACCACTCCTCAGTGGTTAGAAATGTCTTCCTAATGTCTAGATGGAAACTCTTTTGATTTAATTTCAACCCGTTGGTTCTGGTCCAACCTTCTGGGGCAACAGAAAACAACTCAGCACCCTCCTCTATATGACAGCCCTTCAAGTACTTGAAGATGGTTATCATGTTACCTCATAAATGTCTCTTGGCCGGGCCATGTGTACCATAAAAGTTAATGCAAGATAACGGAGATACAAACTTTTATAGAAGACACAGGCAAAGCCAATTAATGATATTATTTTTTACTTACAATACAATCATGCTTAACACTATAACACTTTTCCAGTATTTTCTTTTATTTAACAGTCGTTGATCATTGACAACTTGGAACTGGGGTGTGTGTGTGTCTGCCTCGACTGGTTTGCGGGCCGGATAAGAGCTCTCGAGGGGCCAAATCTGCCCCCCAGGCCTTTTGTTTGACACCCCTGCTCTAGGCAGACGTGGAAGGCCAAGATGTGGAAGGCCAAGCTCATAGCTTCCACAACAGATGTTTATTTTCCTGAGAGCCAGCGTGGTATACTGGTTAGGAGTGGATGACTCTGGTGAATCGGGTTTGATTCCCCACTCCTCGATGTGAATCCTGCTGGATGTTCTTAAGCTAATCGCCCTTTTCTCTGAACTCTCTCAGCCCCACCCACCTCACAAGATGCCTGTTGTGGTGAGAGGAAGGGGGGGCGATTGTAAACCATTTTGAGACTCCTCAAACGTGGGGAAAAAAAGGGGGTAAAAATACCCATATCTCCTCCTCCTCCTCCTCCCAACAAGCATCTCATTAAAAAGCCTGATATGCAATCTAGCGCCATGACATTAATCCTGATCTACAAACTACGACAATGACGCTTGTTCTGATCCACTAGGGCAATCCTGAGGTATCACATGAAAAGGAGGGAAAGTGAGGTAGGTGTGCTTTTTTTTGGTCTCCTTCTGTCTTTTTGATATTTTTTCCTCTCCCTCTTCATAGCCACGAGAGTAAGGGCGTCTTTCCACAGTCAGAGGCCACCCAAGAGAAAAGGAAGGAGATGGAACCGCAGGACACAGAAAAACCTGGAATTGGCAAGAGATCAAGGGACGATCCCCATCCTGTCCAAGCAGCGAGTGATGTGGAATTCTGGGAAAGAGCTGTGCCAGAGAACCTGACTCAGGAAACAAGGACAGCAGATAGCCAACTTTTTTGGCAGTTCCTTTACCTTGAGGCCGATGGACCCCGAGAGGTTTGTAGCCAGCTTCATGGACTTTGCAACCACTGGCTGCAGCCGGAGAGGCACTCCAAGAAGCAGATCCTGGACCTGGTGATCCTGGAGCAGTTCCTGACCATCCTGCCCCAGGAAATGCAGGGCTGGGTCAGAGGATGCGGTCCGGAGACCAGTTCCCAGGCGGTGGCCCTGGCCGAAGGTTTCCTCCTGAGTCAGGCGGAGGAGAAGAGGCAGGCAGAACAGGTGAGGGGGTTTCCTTCTCTCCCTTTAAGCACTGAATTTATCCTAAGGCTTCTCTGCCAGATATTAATACCTCTAGAGAATGCACTCAGCTGGGGAAACAACCAACGCTGATTCTGGCCCCTATGCTTGAAGCAGCTCTGTTGGTTGATGCAGGGGTGAAGAATCTTACCTTTCCTGTCTCCCTTGATATTCTTTCAGATGTGGGGACCATCCCCGAAGATGGAAGCGAAGTTTTCTGTGGCAGAAGGAGGTCTGTCAGAGGAAGTGCAGCGGGCTGAGGCCCAGGAGGGTTCCCAAGATGCCCTGTCACATGGTAAGGGTGGTTTGTGGCTGGATGGGATTGGGGCACATGGAGAAGTTATTGGGCAGAGAAAGGAAACAGGTCTGCACACAACACAGTGGGAGCTTTTGGGACTTGGTGCCACAGGATGTAGTGATGGTCACTCACTTGGAGGAGGAGTAGACAGATTCATGGAGGGCCAAAGCAGATTTATGTCACGTTGATGTTGCATTCAGCTGAAACCCTGAATGTTCTTGAGTGTACATAATACATGCCCTGAACTGAATAGCACCAGGCTATCTCATCAGAGCCCAGAAGCTAAGCCCTAGTTAGTATTTGGAGGGGCGACCTCCAAGGAACACCAGGGGCGTGACGTGGAGGCAGGCAATGGCAAACCACCTCCGAATGTCTCTTGCCTTGAAAACCCTACAGGGTCAGCATACGCCAGCTGTGACTTGACAGCACAAAAGTCAAGTAATACAAACATCCTGGAAATGGGTGTGTGCGAAGCAGGATTTAAACAAGTAAATCTCTTGAAAAGGCTTGGGGTTACTCAAGTCCACATTATTAGAGGCTCAGCTAGCTTGTGTACCGCAGGTCAGGAAAGGTAGTAATAAATCCAAGAGGTCACCACCATGGCTAACGGGTAAGGTGAAGGAAGCAATTAGAGAAAAAAAGTCTTCCGTCAGAGACTGGAAGGTTTGCCCAAACGAGGTGAACAGAAGCAAACACAAACTTGCACAAAGGAAATACAAGCAGATAATTAGAGATGCAAAAACAGATTTTGAGGGGCTTATTGCTAAACACATCAAAACAAACAATAAATTCTTTAAGTATATTAGGAGTAGGAAACCAGCTAGGGAAGCAGTTGAACCATTGGATGACAATGGGAGTAAAGGAACTGTAAGGGAGGATAAAGCGATTGCTGAAAAACTAAATGAATTCTTCTCATCTATCTTCACTGTTGAAGATACAGGGCAGATTCCTTCTTGTAAGCTCTAGCCCTGCGGCAAACCATAAACAGATTCCAGCAAACGGCAAATCCAAGAAAGCAGTTTTATTGGTTATCATCAACAGGTTTCAGAAGCCATATTCTGAAGGACACTAGTAAGGGGCAAACGCAAGGTGCAGAGCACATATGGAAAAGCAACAGGAAATAACTGGTAACCTAGGCAACCCCCCTCCCACAGGCAGGAAGGAGCACTTGGCAACAGTATGGGAATTTAGGAAGACTAAACACGGGGCACAGATTAGCCTTGGAGAGAACAGCACCTGGGAGCAGCACAATCGCACTACCGCATACCATTCTCATGGCTAGCTCCTGACACTTCTCCTGAACAGAGATTTTGGAGAGGGGAAAATGAGGAACTGAGGCAAATAGTGGTAACAAGGCAGGAAGTCCTAGAACATCTAGACAAACTGCAAACTAACAAGTCACAGGGACCAGACGGTATTCATCCTAGAGTTCTTCAAGAACTCAAATGGGAAATTGCTGAACTTCTAACAAAGATATGTAATATGTCCCTTTGATCAGCCTCTGTACCAGAGGACTGGAGAATGGCCAATGTAACACCCATTTATAAAAAAGGTTCCAGGGGGGACCCAGGAAATTACAGGCCAGTTAGCTTAACGTCTGTTCCTGCTCAATTAGTGGAAAGCATTATTAAAGATAGAATTGTCAAGCATATAGAAGAGCAAGGTCTGCTGGGCAAAACCCAACATGGCTTCTGTAAGGGTAGGTCCTGTCTCATTAACCTATTAGAGTTTTTTGAAAGCGTCAGTAAGCATGTGGACAGGAATGAGCCTGTGGATGTTGTGTATTTGGATTTCCAGAAAGATTTTGACAAAGTCCCCCACCAAAGACTGCTAAGAAAACTTCATAGTCATGGGATAAGAGGACTTGTCCTCTTATGGATTGAGAGCTGGCTGAAAAATAGGAAGCAAAGAGTAGGACTCAATGGTCAGTTCTCACAATGGCGGGATGTGAGCAGTGGGGTGCCTCAGGGATCTGTGTTGGGACAGGTGCTTTTCAACCTGTTCATCAATGACCTGGAGTTGGGGTTAAATAGTGAAGTAGCCAAATTTGCAGATGACACCAAAATATTTAGGGTGGTTAAAACAAAATCAGACTGTGAAGAGCTCCAGAAGGATCTCTGCGTACTGGAAGAATGGGCATTAAAATGGCAAATGAGATTCAATGTGAGTAAGTGTAAAGTGATGCATATTGGGGCAAAAAATCCCAACTTCACATATACACTAATGGGATCTATGCTGGCAGCGACAGACCAAGAAAGGGATCTTGGGGTGGTAGTGGATAGCTCAATGAAGATGTCAACCCAGTGTGCTGCTGCTGTAAAAAAGGCAAATTCTATGCTGGCCATAATTAGACGAGGAATAGAAAATAAAACTGCTGATATCATACTGCCCTTGTACAAATCAGTCGCAGTACTGCCCTTGCAATACTGTGTACAGTTCTGGTCACCACACCTATATAAGGATATTACAGAGCTTGAGAAGGTGCAGAAAAGAGCAACCAAAATAATTAGGGGACTAGAACAACTGTCCTATGGGGAGCGGTTAGGACACTTAGGGCTGTTTAGCTTGGAAAGAAGGCGGCTAAGGGGAGACATGATAGAGGTCTATAAAATTATACATGATTTGGAGAGAGTGGACAGGGAGAAGTTTTTCTCCCTCTCCCATAATACTAGAACACGGGATCATCTGCTAAAGCTGGAGGGTGAGAGATTCAAAACAGATCAAAGGAAGTATTTTTTCACACAACGCATAGTTAAATTGTGGAACTCCCTGCCCCAGGATGTGGTGATGGCTGCCAGCTTGGAGGGCTTTAAGAGGGGAGTGGACATATTCATGGCTATTAGCTAGAATGGATACTAGTCATGCTGCATACCTATTCTCTCTAGTATCAGAGGAGCATGCCTATTATTTTGGGTGCGGTGGAACACAGGCAGGATGGTGCTGCTGCAGTCGTCTTGTTTGTGGCTTCCTAGAGGCCCCTGGTTGGCCACTTTGTGAACAGACTGCTGGACTTGATGGGCCTTGGTCTGATCCAGCAGAGCCTTTCTTATGTTGTTATGTTCTTAAGTAAATGAAATAGGAAGGCTAGGCTAACATACTTCCTTCCTCTGTTGTCTTCCTTGCAGGCAGTGTAGAGATGCTGTTAAGCGGTCATCTTTGCGGAGGTGTGGAAGCGGTTGCTTCACCTCCGATCCAGGTAGGGGAGATGAGTCCCCCTTCCTTTCTTGGGGCGGGGGCAGGGTTGCTCCTGCAATTTCTTCTCCGGTGTTCAAGTGAAAGAGGCCCTTTACCCATGCCAAACTCTTCATCCTGCCCCCTCCCAGAATGCCCCTCCCAGAGTGCCGTCTCTGCCTGGCTTGATCTCTGACGAGGGAATATGCTTTTTTTTTTCAGTCTCCAGTTTCCTTTGAGGAGGTGTCCGTGCATTTCTCCGAGGCAGAGTGGGCCCTGCTGGAACCAGGCCAAAGAGCTCTCTACAGGGAAGTTATGTTGGAGAACTATGGGAGTGTGGCCTCTCTTGGTAAGGCTCTTTCGTAGGTTCCACACATGTACCGTACATACACATACACACATACCTTTATTGGCATAATTACAATACTTTAGACAAAAATGGAAACAGACTACAGATACCCTGCAAATTGGGAAAATACAGTAAGAACACGAGTGATGTTTCCAAGACGCAAATTCCCTCAGGAGAAAAACAATATGCATGTGTGGAGCGCAGAAAGACCTTCAGTTGGAAAGCAGCCCTTACTTCACATCGAAGAATTCACTCAGGTGAGAAGCTGTATAAATTGTTAGGCTGCAAAGCAAGCCTTTCTGATGCAGCAGAGTTTTGTGTCCTTTTTAAGTATCTGTTAAAGTACACTTCAACGTACAGCAGGAAAAAGCCACTGCAATGTTTTGAGCATGGATGGAACTTTAAGGTAATGTCAGACCTTCTTGTGTGTGTGCTAATGGGCTCTCTCTTTTTATTCCACAGGGGATGATCAGTGGAATGAGGGCGATGAGCAACTGCATCAGCTATTGTCAGATAAAGTCAGAAATGAAGATTTGCAAGGAAATCAAGGCAGACCTAAGAAGCAGACAGGAAGTCCCATGGTCGAGAAGAAGGATAAACCCATTCCTGGCCAAGGGTGGGAGTTCTGTGAACTAATCCCCATGGAGGAAGCATATAAGTGTTTGGATTGTGGAATGAACTTCTCAGATCAAACCCAATATGATATCCATTTGCATATGCACAGAGGAAAGGAGACCCATGGAAGCTTGGTGTGTGGAGAGAGCTTTCTTTGCAGAGCAGAGCTCCTTAGACATCAAAGAACACATGCAGGAGAGAAACGTTCTAGCTGCTCAGAAGGCAAGAGCTACTTGCAAAAGTCAGAACTTTTTCAACCGCAAAGGATTCATTCAGGTGAGAAGCTATTTATCTGCTCAGAGAATGGAAGGATGTTCTCTCATGGAAGGAAGAATAAGGCAGTCTTTCCAAAGCATGGTATAATGAGGGCACGTAAATGCTTTCAGTGTGGAAAGTACTTCAAATACAGGTCACAGCTCCTTGTGCACCAAATAATACACACAAGGCAGAGACCTTTTCAATGCTCAGTGTGTGGAAAGAGATTCAGTCAGAGTAGCTCTCTTCAACAGCACCTAAGAACCCACACAGGGGAGAAGCCTTTTGAATGCCCAGAGTGTGGAAAGAGATTCAGTCACAGTCACCATCTTCAACAGCATCTAAGCACCCACACAGGGGAGAAACCTTTTGAATGCTCAGAGTGTGGAAAGAATTTCAGTCGCAGTGGCCATCTTCAACGGCACCTAAGAACCCACACAGGGGAGAAGCCTTTTGAATGCTCAGAGTGTGGAAAGAGATTCAGTCACAGTGGCGATCTTCAAAGGCATCAAAGAACCCACACAGGGGAGAAACCTTTTGAATGCTCAGAGTGCAGAAAGAGTTTCAGTCGTAGTGGCCATCTTCAACAGCACCTAAGAACCCACACAGGGGAGAAGCCTTTTGAATGCCCAGAGTGTGGAAAGAGATTCAGTCACAATCACCATGTCCAACGACACCTAAAAACCCACACAGGGGAGAAGGCTTTTGAATGCTCAGAGTGTGGAAAGTGTTTCAGTCGTAGTGGCCATCTTCAACAGCACCTAAGAACCCACACAGGGGAGAAGGATTTTCAATGCTCAGTGTGTGGAAAGAGATTCTGCCGGAGTGGTGCTCTTCAAGAGCATCTAAGAACCCATACAGGGGAGAAGCCTTTTGAATGCTCAGAGTGTGGAAAGAGATTCAGTCGGAGTGGCTCTCTTCAACGGCATCTAAGAACCCACAAAGAGGAGAAGAAAGAGATTCCGTCAGAGTGGCTCTCTTCAACAGCATTTAGGAACCCACACAGGGGAGAAGCCTTTTGAATGCTCAAGTGAGTGGAAAGAGATTCCCTCAGAGTGGCAAACTTAAAGTGCATCAGAGAATTCACACAGGGAAGAAACCTTTGGAATGCTCAGAGTATGGAAAGTGATTCAGTCAGAGTGGCAATCTTCACAAACATCTAAGAAGCCACACAGGAAAGAAGCCATTTGTATGCTCAGAGTGTGGAAAGATATTCAGCCAGAGTGGTGCTCTTCAAAATCATCTAAGATCCCACACAGGGGAGAATGCTCAGAGTTTGGATAGAGATTGTCAGGGTGTATTTCAAATCTCAAAGACAACGTCAGATCATAGAAGGGGTTGAATCATGTAAACTCTTGTTAAGAGCTTGCATCCTCACAGAAATCTTACCCCATGGGTGTCAAACTCATTTATTATGAGGGCTGGATATAACATAAACGTTACTTGGTCAGGCCGACTGTGTACTAAATAAATAAACAAATAAATAAATACAATCAAATGCCTGCTTCTTCTATAAAGTTAGGATCTGTAGTCCCTTGCATTATTATTTTTTAATTTTAAATTGGGGGGTTGGCTTCCTTGGCTGGTGAGCCCACAGCTGACTTGGCAGCCCGGATATAGATGGTGGCTGCCTTGGCTGACAAGCTGGAAGCGGGCTCACCATCCCTTCCAGATCTGGGCTGGCAAGTCAGCTGTGAGCTTGCCAGACAAGGTGGCTGCCACCAGCCAAGGCACCCATGAAACATGAGGAGGGGTGAGCGAGTGGGAATCAAACTGAAGAAGTGGACTCCTCAGTGAGATCTAGCAGCTTAAGTCCTGGGTGGTTAAGTAAATTGCATGTGCCTGTGGTATGTCACGGCGGGCTGCATAGCCCGTTTTCCAACATTTCCAAACACCGTAACAGTCATGTCCTGACAGTGTTGTTAATACTGATAGTCAACTTCTAACATTAAGTCATATTAATAATTCACGGAGTGATGTTTTTTAAAACCTCAGTGTAGTGGGCAGGGGCAGAACGGCAGCTGTGGGAGAGGTATGGGGGGGATGAGGCAAGAAAAATAGCCCCAATGTAGGCAGAGCCTGAAAAAGTGTTTGTTTTCTTGCCCACAACGCAGTAAAAAGGGTGGGGGGAAGAGCACAGAATGTGCACGATTTGGGGAGAAAGTCATGTGAATGCTCCAAAAACCTGTCTCTGTGGAAGGAGACAAAAAGTAGCTAGATTCGAGTCCAGTAGCCCCTCTGAGTCCAACCAGAAACCTGGCCTCCAATCTAGCTGTTCTACTGAAGAACCCACACGACTACCGTCCGAAACGGCCTAAGAACAGTTTGCCCCAAGGAAATTCACCTTTTCTGCGGATGGTTTTTGAAACACAATCCTGCTGGGCCCGGGCAGGCACTGTCAGACAATATGTTTGTCCTGACAACTTTATTCTTAATTTTACTGTTTTACATTTGCCACTGTAGAATCAAAAGAAACCTTTTCAGCCTGAAATAACTTGGGGGAAAAGACCTTTGAAAAGCGTTGAATTGAATAGGAACAACGAGGACGCACCATGTCCTACTCTGTTTGGATCATAAGGTGAGAAAATGTAAGTTCGTTGTGTGTATATGGCCCTCTCTGCCTGCTTCTTACCAAAGCAACGCCAGAGAGTGTAATAGGAAACCACAAACCATGTTCTTAGGACAGTCTCAGACCACACATTCATAGTAGTAAAACATAGGTTTATTGAACTTACCAAGGTTATAAGGCATAGAGAAGAATAGTACTCAGACAGATTTAACAATACCCCACATAGAGACTGATACACACAGACAGATAACATTTAGCAAAGTACTTTGGGTCATTCCAAAGGAGAGAGAGAATGCTTTTCTCCCTGGGAAGGACAAAGAAAGGATATTTGGACTGCTCATTTATAGAGAGGAGAGGGTCCCAAATGACCCCTCCCTGTCACATTCTTAGGAAATGAGTTTTCTGTAAATCATGACTTGTTTAGAAATATCTTGTTCCGTAATAATTCTTTCAGTGTCCGGGTCTGTTAACTGATTGTCCTTTCCATCCATCAATGTCTCAAAACAATCTCCTCCCTTGAGTGGACAGATAATTTGTTGTCTGTTTTAATAACCTTGCATAAATTTTGGGCATCTGATGTGCTGTTGGTGATTAACTGCTAGCAATGCAATTTCTTATGACCCTTTAGGTCAGAGTCCTGATTGGGGCTGATGTCAGCTAAAAGGGCTGCTTTCTGAAAGTCAGGTTTTTGTGTGGTATGCATGTGGTCATTTTTAACCCAAACTCATTTAATATAAAGTTATAATATATTTCCTTTCAACCCAAATTAATCCTACTGCCAGAACTCTTTGGGCTTCAAAGTGGCGACCCCAAAAGGTGTGCAGCAGGCTAAACTGGGGAGGAATTAGGGTTTCGGAATGCCTCTCTAGAACTCGTGGGGGCACGAGGCACCTGTCTCCAGCATTTGCAAAAGGAT
Organism: Euleptes europaea; assembly: GCF_029931775.1. Lineage (NCBI taxonomy): Eukaryota > Metazoa > Chordata > Lepidosauria > Squamata > Sphaerodactylidae > Euleptes > Euleptes europaea. The sequence continues at coordinate 5,902,747 of NC_079316.1, forward strand.
TGCTTTCTTCCAGCTTTATACACAATTTAAAAAGGCATGCCACACTAACATTAATGAAGCTCAACTCATTCAAAAAAACTCCCACCACAAACCACAGAAAAGAAAAAAGTGTAAATTATCTCTTTGAGGAGAATGTGGGTGAGGAGGACAGCTGGGATTGGGAACTAACGTCCCGCAGTGTTCACCTACCAACTCCAAAGAGACCTGTTAATTTTCCCCTGCCAACTCCTAGGAGACCTGCTCATCTCCACAATACTGGAATATTGAGAGGGAGTCAGCCTGATTCCTTTGAACTTACTGAGTAAAAGAAGAAGAGTTGGTTTTTATATGCCGAATTTCTCTACCACTTAAGGGAGACTCAAACCAGTTTACAATCACCTTCCCTTCCCCTCCCCACAAAAAGACACCCTGTGAGGTAGATGGGGCTGAGAGAGTGTGATTAGCCCAAGTTCACCCAGCTGGCTTTGAGTGTAGAAGTGGGGAAACAAATCCAGTTCACCAGATCAGCCTCTGCCGCACATGTGGAGGAGTGGGGAATCAAACCCAGTTCTCCAGATCAGACTCCACCACTCCAAACCACTGCTCTTAACCACTATCCCATGCTGGTGTAGTTGAGTTGGGGGGAGGGGCAAAATCTTTTCCATTCAACCCAAATTAATCCTACTGCCAGAACTCTTTGAGCTTCAAAGTGGCGACCCCAAAAAGTGTGCAGCAGGTTGGACTGGGGAGGAATAAGGGTTTCGGGATGTCTTTCTACAACTAGGGGAGGGGCTGTGGCTCAATGGCTCAATGGTAGAGCATCTGCTTGGTATGCAGAAGGTCCCAGGTTCAGTCCCCGGCATCTCCAGTTAAAAAGACTAGGCAAGTAGGTGATGAAAAACACCTCAGCCTCAGACCCTGGAGAGCCGCTGCCGGTCTGAGTAGGCAATACTGATTTTGATGGACCAAGGGTCTGATTCAGTATACGGCAGCTTCATGTGTTCCTTGTCAGGTAAAAATGTTTGTAAATTGGGGTTGTCAGCTGTCCACACTAGGATTTGTCCAGCAGCGGGGAGGCGATAGATATCTGCTATCTTCATCCTATTTCTTCACAGGATTTGGCAAACAGAAATGTTTTTGCCGGTTTTGCACATGTCAGACTTCAGTTGTCAGATAACGAAAGTATTGAGTTTCACACAGGAGGGCAACCATTAAAAGGACTCTTATTTGAGTTACCATTCAAACAAGATCCACATCCGAACCAACTTATGTGGATTCTCTGAGGAACATGAAGGTCAGATCTCTGCCTCAAACTCTTGTCACACATTGAACATTTCTAAGGTTCCTGCCCTGATTGGAATCTTCAATGCAGAAGGAGATAGGAGCTGGTCTTGAATCTCCTTCCACCTACAGAACCCATCCTTGCTCATTTCCCTGTGAGATCTATTGGGGGTTTCAATCATGGCTAAATCTCTTTCCACAATCCCAGTGTTGATACCTTTTCTTTCCACATAGGGTAAGGTTTCTGTGTAGATGCAAGCTCTTAACAAGTGTTTACATGGCTTCAGCCCCTTCTATGATCTGAGGTTGTCTTTGAGATTTGAAATACAAGAAAAGCTCTTTTCCAAAACTAATCAGCTACAGGGTTTCTCCTTGTGTGGGTTCTTAGATGCAGTTGAAGAGAGCCTCTCAGACCGAAACTCTTTCCACACTCTGAGCAATAAAAAGGCTTCTCCACTGAGTGGGTTCTTAGATGACTTTGAAGATCACCACTCTGACTGAATCTCTTTCCACACTCTAAGCAATCAAAATGCTTCTCCCCTGTGTGGGTTCTGAGATGCCGTTGAAGATTGCCACTGTGACTGACTCTCTTTCCACACTCTGAGCATTCAAAAGGCTTCTCCCCTGTGTGGGTTTTCTGATGTACTTTAAGATTGCTCCTCCGACTGAATCTCTTTCCACACTCTGAGCATTCAAACGGCTTCTCCCCTGTGTGGGTTCTAAGGTGCAGTTTAAGATCGCCACTCTGACTGAATTGCTTTCCACACTCTGAGCATTCAAAAGGCTTCTCCCCTGTGTGGGTTCTGAGATGCTGTTGAAGATTGCCACTCCGACTGAATCTCTTTCCACACTCTGAGCATTCAAAAGGCTTCTCCCCTGTGTGAGTTCTTAGGTGCCGTTGAAGAGAGCCACTCCGACTGAATCTCTTTCCACACTCTGAGCATTCAAAAGGCTTCTCCCCTGTGTGGGTTCTGAGATGCTGTTGAAGAGAGCCACTCTGAATGAATTTCTTTTTACACTCTGAGCATTCCAAAGGTCTCTGCCTTGAATGTATTCTTCGGTGCACAAGAAGCTGGGATTTGTATTTGAAGTACTTTCCACACTGAAAGCATTTATGTGCCCTCATTATACTATGCTTTGGGAAGACTGCCTTCCTTTTCCTTCTATGAGAGAGCATCCTTTCATTCTCTGAGCAGTTAAATAGCTTCTCACCTGAATGAATCCTTTGGTGTTGAAAAAGGTCTGACTTCTGCAAGAACCTCTTGCCATCTGAACAGCTAGAACGTTTCTCTCCTGCATGAGGTCTTTGATGTCGAAGGAGCTCTGCTCTGCAAAGAAAGCTCTTTCCACACACCAAGCATTGATGGGTCTTCTTTCCTCTGTGCATAAGCAAATGGATATCATATTGGGTTTGATCTGAGAAGTTCATTCCACACTCCAAACACTTATATGCTTCCTCCACCATGGGGATTTGTTCACACAACTCCCACCCTTGGCCAGGAATGGGTTTGTCCCTCTTCTCGACCATGGGACTTCCTTTCTGCTTCTTAGATCTGCCTTGATTCTTGACTTTATCTAGCAATAGCTGATGCAGTGCCTCATCGCCCTCATTCCACTGATCATCCCCTGTGGAATAAAAAGAGAGAGCCCATTAGCACACACACAAGGAGGTCTGACATTCCCTTGTAGTTCCGTCCATGTTCAAAACATTGCAGTGGCTTTTCCCTGCTCTACATTGAAGTGTACACTACCAGACACTTGAAAAGGACATGAAAGCCTGCTGCATCAGAAATGTTTGTTTTGCAGCCTAACAATTTATACAGCTCCTCACCTGAGTGAATCCTTTGATGTGAAGTAAGGGCTGATTTCCGACTGAAGGTCTTGCTGCACTCTGCGCATCCGTATGGTTTTACTCCTGAGGGAATTTTCGAAACATCACTTGTGTTCTTACTGGAAGTCTTTCCAAAGGCCACACTTTCATTTTCATTTTCCATGGAGCAGATTATCTGGTTAGCATGGAGGCTTTCATTCCTTCTTGTTTTGGCTGACCTTTCTTTGTGGCCTGGGATTTTCAGGAAGCCCCCTTCTCGGGAAGGAATGGGCTTATACCTTCTTTTGTCTGTGTGGCTTCCCTCCTGCCTCTCAGGTCCATTTCCATCCCCAGAGTTTCCTTCGGAGTCTTCATTCTTGGCTACTTCTAAAGAGAGCCCCTGGAGTCCCCCAAGCATCTCCTCTACATGTGCTGCTGGAAGAACAAAAGAGGTCCAGTCAGCACCTGCGCATGAAGCCAAGCCACTCACCAGGCACTGCTCATTAATGGGTCTGCATTTCCTTTATCAGATCTTCTTCCTCTCCTAACTGAGCTACTGGTCAAATCTTCTCCCCAGCCAGGCTCCCCAGGTGAGCAGTTTTAATATACTGCCTCCCATCCCCATACTCCCTAAATGTACCTTTAAAAAACAGTAGAAAAGAATCTTTCCCCCACTGGTCACATTTAATTTGTCGTGCATCTCTTTTGGTTCTCTACTATTGATGATGTGAGCAGTGGGGTACGATTGATGGTGTGCGAAGCGGGGTCCCTCAGGGATCTGTGTTGGGACCAGTGCTTTTCAACCTGTTCATCAATGACCGGGAGTTGGGGTTAAAGTGATGTAGCCAAGTTTGCAGATGACACCAAATTATTTAGAGTGGTTAAAACAAAATCAGACTGTGAAGAGCTCCAAAAGGATCTCTACAAACTGGAAGAATGGGCATTAAAATGGCAAATGAGATTCAATGTGAGCAAGTGTAAAGTGATGTACATTGGGGCAAAAAATCCCAACTTCACATATACACTGATGGGATTTCTGCTGGCAGTGACAGACTAAGAAAGGGATCTTGGGGTGGCAGCGGATTGCTCGACGAAGATGTTAACCCAGTGTGCGGCTGCTGCAAAAAAGGCAAATTCCATGCTGTCCATAATTAGACAAGGAATAGAGACTAAAACTGCTGATATCATACTGCCCTTGTAGAAATCTGTGATGGGACAACACTTGGAATACTGTGTAGTTCTGGTCACCACACCTAAAAAAGGATATTACAGAGCTTGAGAAGGTGCAGAAAACAGCAACCAAAACGATCAGGGGATTAGCGCAACTGCCGTATGAGGAGCGATTAAAATGTATAGGGATATTTAACGGTTAAGGGGAGACATGATAGAGGTTTATAAAATTATGCATGGTATGAAGAGAGTAGACAGGGAGAAGTTTTTCTCCTTTTCTCATAATACTAGAACGTGGGGTCATCTGCTGAAGCTAGAGGGAGAGAGATTCAAGACTGATAAAAGAAATTATTTCTTCAAATAATGCATAGTTAAATTATGGAACTCCCTGCCCCAGGATGTGGTGATGGCTGCCACCTTGGAAGGCTTTAAGAGGGGAGTGGACATATTCAAGGAGGAGAGGGGTATTCATGGCTACTAGGTAAAAGGATACTAGTCATGAGGCATGCCTATTCTCTCCAGGATCAGAGGAGCAGGTCGACTATATTAGGTGCTGTAGAACTCAGGCAGGATGGTGCTACTGAAGTTGTCTTGTTTGTGGGCTTCCTAGAGGCACCTTCCTAGAGGCATCTGTGTGAACAGACGGATGGACTTGATGGGCCTTGGTCTGATCCAGCATGGCTCTTCTTTTGTTCTTATAATTACATAGAAATTGAGAAGAAAAAGAAGTTTTTTATGCCCTGCTTTTCTCTACTCTCAAGAGTCTCTAAGCAGCTTACAAATCACATTCCTTTCCCCTCCCCACAACAGGCACCTTGTGAGGTAAATGGGGCTGAGAGAGTTCCAAGAGAACTGTGACTGGCCCAAGGCCACCCAGCAGGCTTCAGTTGGAGGAGTGGGGAATCAGATACCTTGGGTACTATGGTAGCTATAAATGCCAGAGTGCAGGTAGCTAGCCCTAAGCTCTGTCCCTCCTGATGGCTTCCTTGTTGCCAATATGGTAGTGACGACCACTGGGCTATAACCTAGGGCTATAAGTCATCTCCTTTCAGTGCCCATATGGTCAGTTTGTACCACCCTGGATTGGGATGGCATATTGGGCCTTGTAGAGGGAGATCTTGTCTGTCTGCAAGTCTCCAGTGGTTCTGTATGGACATCTGAATTAGAGATGGGAACCACGGTCGTCGCTGCCAATATGGAGCTATGAATCTGACCGATGCTTTTTGAAGTCGTACCATTCTCAATACCCTTGGTATGAGAGGGAGGGGGGAAACACGTACAGTAGGTCGTGTGGCCCTGGTGACATTAAGGGGTCCATTTGTTCTGCCCCCTGTTGACGGTACCTGGAATAGTACCTTGGCAGCTGGTGGTTGATGCTGGATGCAAACAGATGAATCTGTGGCGTGCCGAATCTCTAAGTAATAAGTTGAAATACCTCTGGATGTAGAGACCATTCTGCCTCGCTGAGGGTCTGTCTGCTGAGCCAATCTGCTTGTATGTTGACTGTGCCCTGAATATGTTTCGCTGATTTTGATGAGAGGTTGGACTCGGCCCAAGGAAAAATGTAGTCGCTTCTGAGGATTGCCCTGATTTCTGGGGCTTTGATGTGAAGATTCTGTTCTTTGATGGTCCATGTTGCTTGAGCCGTTGTCCCTTGAGTGTGGCTTCCCAGCCTGACAGACATGCGTCCATGAAGTTTTGAATCGGTGTTGGACGGAGATACCAACTTCCTTTCATCAAATTCTGAGACTGAAACCACCATACTAGGCTTGATCTGACTTCCTCGTCAGGATGAGATTTCTGTCACTTCTTCCTTGGTATGTCTCTTTGGTAGGGGTCTTGCTCGTAAGCGTGCCCCTTGAACTGCGGGAATGCATGCAGACATGTGACCCTTCAGTTTGGTCAGGGACATGAGAGAAGGCGACCGGGAATTAATCGCTTTCTTTGCTAGAGATGAAATGTTGTGGGTTTTGTCCACTGGAAGGTATAAGGAGTTTGTCAGTGTGTCTATGTCCATCCCTAGATGTCTCAATTGTTGGGATGGAACTAAGTGGGTCTTTCTGAAGTTGATTATGACCCGTGTTCTGTTAACCTCTTCAGAACTCTCTCTGAATGATCTATGCTCTGCTATTTTGAGCTTGCGCAAATCAGAATGTTGTCTAAGGGTGCATTCTCACACCCTCCTTGTGCAGTGATGTGACTGGTGTATTCAGAACTTTGGTGAATACTTGAGGAGGGGCGATGTTAACCCAAATGGTAAGGCCCTGAATTGGAAGAGGTGTCCCTTGTATAGGAACTGAAGGAAACAACAATGTGCCGGGTGTATTAGAATGTAAGAAAATCCTTTTCCCTGAGGGCCTGTGTGACTGACTTTAGTGTCTCCATCCTGACACTTTAATGGGATAATCTGTTCCGAAAATTGAGGTCTAGGATGGCTTTCCATCCGCCACCTTTCTTGGGAACAGTAAAGAATACTGAATAGACTCCCAATGCGTGCTCCAACGGTGAGACTGGCTCCATCGCCTTGATGTCTAAGAGGCCTCTGAAGTTCTATGTATTTTGTTCTAGTTTTTTGGATGTGGAGATATTACTAGTCGATGTGAAGGAGTGTAAGAAAAACTCTATCTGATAGCCTTGTGAGATAATGTTTGTGACTCAGAGGCCTGGTTGGGAGGTGACCACTGAGGGTGTAATAGACTGAGCCTGCCTCCCACTGGCTGGTGGCTGGCGTCACTGTTTGGTTGGGCGGTCGGGTTTATCTCCTTTATTGCCCTGGAAGGTGGAGAATTTTGGAGATTTATTGAATCGTCCTCCTTTACGAAAGGAGCTGCGATTCTGGCTCCAGTGGTTTCTAGGTTGATCAGGTCTGTATCTTTGAAGTATGTGGTAGGAACGAAAGGACATAGAGGGAGTGATCCCTTGGATTCCTTGCATAGAATCTTGTTTTTGGTCTCCACTAATATGGGGACCAAATTGTCTCCAAGCAAGGTTAGAAAAATTTTAATATTTGATTCCTGCCTCCCGAGATAAGAGGAAAAGGAAACACCCATAATGAAGATGCCCTTCTCCCTCTGAATGAGAACTAGCTACTTGTTGGGTAACGGTAGGGTTTCTATCAGATAAAAGGTACATCACCGACTGCTGATATGAAAGATTCTGTTCACTAGGAAGTAGGGGTTTAATATAAGTATCCTTTAAGAGTAATTTTGCTTTTTTGTGCCTGTACCCAGATCTAAATTATTTTGCTAGAAGCTAAGAAGCTTTCATATATTTTACACGTATTTTGTGACTTTTCTATTTTACAGTGTTTTGATCTTTTCATTTTACTATTTTTTGAAGTATTGGCAATAAAAAGGAATTGTTTCACAATTCAAAATACGTTGTATCATCACATGCAAATGTCTGGTTTACGAAGGTAAGTAACGTGGTTTCCAGTGAATCACAAAATCTTAAAATCTAGCCAAAAAAGTACAGTGACTGACTACTTCAGCCTCTCAGTCCCGCCCTGACCTCAGGCCAGGACATCCTCTCTAGCTTGAGTGATAGCCACAACACTGGCCTGTTGCCCCTGGGCTAGCTAGATGGCCTGGGTCACTCCACCAACCTGTGCTGAATGTCGCTTTCGCTGCCACACCACCACCTCGAGGCTCCCAGCGAGAAACAAGTGGCTCAGCAGGCCTCAAAATGATATATTGCTGTTCAAGACTTTGATTAACGCATTATCCCGATGGGAGCCATTTGCACGTGCAGCAGTTATGAAAGAGCCTTACCCAGAGAGGCCACGCTCCCATAGTTCTCCAGCATGACTTCCTCGTAAAGAGCTCTTTGGCCTGGATCCAGCAGGGCCCACTCTGCCTCGGTGAAATGCACAGCCACCTCCTCAAAGGAAACCGGAGACTGAAAGAAAAAGTAGATTCCCTCATCATAGATCAAGCCAGGCAGTTAAGGCACTCTGGAAGGGGGCATTCTGGGAGGGTGCAGGATGGAGAGCCTGGCATGGGTAAAGGGAGAGGTATTCAGGACCTCTCTCACCTGAACACCACATCAGCAACTGCAGGATCACTGCCCGCCCCCCCCCCCCGAGAAAGGAAGGGGGACTCAGGCGTTTCCTGCTTATCTTCCCTACCTGGACCAGAGGTGAAGCATCCGCTTCCACACCTCCGCAAAGACGTCGGCTTAGTAGCATCTCTCCACTGTCTGAAAGGGAGACAACAGAGGAAAGAGGAATGTTAGCCTAGACTTCCTATTTCATTGACTTGTTTGAATCCTGCTTCAAACATACCCATTTCCAGGGTGGATGTACTATTGTTTCTTTTTTGTGCCGTAGAGTCACAGCTGACTTATGGCAACCCCATAAAGTTTGCAAAAACACCAAAAAAGGGGAGGGGGGAAATCCTGATGAAACTCAACCAAACTGTTGAGTACAAACCTGAGAGGTTGAGCTAAAAAAAGCTAAAATTACATCTCCGTAAAGACATCGACTTAATGGCAGCTCTCCACTGCGTGCGAGGGAGACAACAGAGGAATGTTAGTCTAGAGTTCCTGTTTCATTTCCTTGTTTGAATCCTGCTTCACACCCACCCATTTTCAGGGTGTTTGGTATTACTTGGTTTTTGTGCCATCAAGTCACAGCTGACTTATAGTGATCCCATAGGGTTTTTAAGGCAAGAGACATTCGGAGGTGGTTTGTCATTGCCTGCCACCGTGTCACACCCGTGATGTTCCCTGGAGGTGGCCCATCAAAATACTAACCACGGCCGACCCTGCTTAGCTTCTGGGCTCTGACGAGATCAGGCTACCCTGGAGCTATCCAGGTCAGGGCATGTATTATGTACACAAGAACATTCACAATGTTTTTTTTTTAGTAAATGGTGGGAGAGGCAGAAGAGAAGCACCATAAACCCAAAAGCCTTGGGCTGCTCTTAAATGCTGATGATACTTTTTAGACTTCTGTGAGCCTTGCAATTTGCCCTGTGAACTCTGGAGCTCAAAAATGTGACAGCCTCCTGTGGCACCAAGTCCCACAAGCTCAGTCTGCGTTCTGTGTAGACCCATTTCCTTTTTCTACCCCACAGCTTCACCATTTGCGCCAGTCCCATCCCGCCACAAAGCATCATTACCATGTGAGAGGGCATCCTGGGCACGCTCCTGGGCCTCAGCCCACAGCCCTTCCTCCGAAAGAGCTCCTTCTGCCTCAGAAAACTTTGCTTCCATCTTCAGGGATGGTTCCCACAACTGAAAGAATAGCAAGGGAGACAGGGAAAGTAAGAATCTTCACCCCTGCATCGACCAACAGAGCAGCTTCAAGCACAGGGGCCAGAATCAGCGTTGGTTGTTTTCCCAGCTGAGTGAATTCTCTAGAGGCATCAATGTCTAGCACAAAAGCCCAATGATAAAGTCATTGCTTGAAGGTTATGAAGGAAACCCCCTCACCTGCTCTGCCTGCCTCTTTTCCTCTGCCTGACTCAGGAGGAAACCTTCGGCCAGGGCCACCGCCTGGGAACTGGTCTCCGGCCCACATCCTCTCACCCAGCACTGCATTTCCTGGGGCAGGATGGTCAGGAACTGCTCCAAGACCACCAGGTCCAGCATCTGCTTCTTGGAGTGCCTCTCTGGCTTCAGCCAATGGTTGCAAAGCCCATGAAGACGGCTGTAAACCGCTCGGGGCCAATCGGTCTCATGGTAAAGGAACTGCCGGAAACGTTGGCTATCTGCTGTCCTCGTTTCCTGAGCCAGGTTCTCTGGCACAGCTCTTTCCCAGAATTCCACACCACTCGCCGCTTGGACAGGATGGGGACCTTCCCTTGATCTCTTGCCATTTCCAGGTCCTTCTGGGTCCTGCAGTTCCATCTTCTTCCCTTACTCTTGGGTAGCCTCTGACTGAAAGATGCTCTTACTCTCAAGGCTATGAAGAGGGAGAAGAAAAATTATCGAAAGGGGAGAAAGAGACCAAAGGAAAGGACATTTATACCACCTACCGTCCTTGTCAAGAGGCACCTCAGGATTGCCCTTGTGGATCAGAAGAAGCATCATTGTCATCATTTGTGGATCAGGATTAATGTCATGGTGCTATCTTATGTTGCATCTCAGGCTTTCTAATGAGACGCCTGTTTGGTCCTTCAGGAAAGTAAACATCTGTTGTGGAAGCGATGAGCTTAGCCAGCGTGGTGTAATGGGTAAGAGTGGTGGTTTGGAGCGATGGACTCTAATGTGGGAAACCGGGTTTGATTCCCCATTCCTCCACACGAGTGGCGGACTCCAATCTGGTTTCCCCACTCCTACACATGAAGCCAGCTGGGTGACCTTGGGCTAGTCACAGCTCTCTTAGGGCTCTCTCAGCCCCACCTACCTCACAGGGCATCTGTTGTGAGGATGGGAAGGGAAGGTGATTGTAAGCCGGTTTGATTCTTCCTTAAGTGGTAAAGATTGTCGGCATACAAAAACCAAGACCTCTTCTCCCATGTCTGGGGATCAGTCTGTCTAGAGGCAACAGCTCACGGTCAACTGGAGCCCAGGATAAAAGGAATGGTGACGCCTTAACCATAGCAGATCTCTCCTCAGTCGGCATAAAGCATTTGGCAATAGCTCTGCCCAGCAGAATTTCAGGGGCAGAGGTGCGTCTGACCCCTCGAGGTGAGGGCAAAATGGCTGCTGGGAGGAACAGGAGCAGGGGGAGGCCGAGAACACTCAGGTAAATGGCAGGTGGGCGTGGCACCAGCCACCATGCACAGCATTTGGGGCAGCCAATCAGCATGGATGATTCATCCCATGTGATCACATCTGGGACACCTTTCTGGACCTCCCAATGACCGCCATGGCTGAGTATGTATTTTTATTCCCAAAATTCAGACCCTGCCTTTCAGCCCCCACAAGGGCCCGTGATTTAGCTAACAAATTAAAGCATACATTTTTTAAAAAATTCTGCCTTGCTCCCTAGGAGTCCAGGTGGATTACACCAAGTGAGTCTAAACAATCAACAGAATGGGACATTCAAGAAACCACTAAATAGGGTTTGGGTTGTAGAACCAACCCGAAATCTAAAAACAGAACGGAAGCAAAGCATAAATGTTAACAGGACACAGCAAATGATACACAATGGCAGCAAGCTATACCCAGAAGTATAGAACACAATTGCTAACCATTTGTCCAAGAAACTTTGTGAATTGTTTTGTACAGTGCCACCCTACTGTGGAAAGCCAGGAGAACGGGTGTCTTCTTGACCTTCTCAGGCAGGCGGATTGTGAGACTTCCTTGTTGTCCCGACAATATTTCAGTAATCACAGGCACTCAGCAGTTATTCAGCAGTAACCAATGGTTTATTGTAATTCCAAGGAGCATTCAGAAAATCTCATCGCTCTGGTACAAGCACAAAAACTCTAATGACCAATACATTCCAGAATGGATAAAATCAATGATTTTTTAAAAAAATATATCAAAAAAATCGGATTTTTTTTTTAATCGGCGTTTTTAAAATAAAATGCGTTTGGAGGAAAAATCTTTCTAAAGATTGTTTTCTTCCATTATAGTCCAAAGGCTATTCATAAGGAAATAAGAATTAGTTTTTAATTATGTAGCATGAGGCTTTATATTGATGCAATGTTTAAATTTTTTGGTAAATGAATTCCATTAATCCATTCACAATGTCATGCTCTTCCAGAGGATTCTGTAAGATTATTTGGGGCAGTTTTTCTAACGAGAAGATATTATCACAGATGCTTGTTTTTGCAAAATATTGTCAAAGGCTTTCACGGACAGAGTTCATTGGTTCTTGTAGGTTATCCGGGCTGTGTAACCGTGGTCTTGGAATTTTCTTTCCTGACGTTTCGCCAGCAGCTGTGGCAGGCATCTTCAGAGTAGTAACACTGAAGGAAACTGTTTTTGCAGTTCTCAAAAGTGTGAATTTGTGTCTGCAGAGATAACATGACTCTTCTTCACTGCAAAAATGTTATAAAATGAACATAAAGAGTTGAGGAAAAAATCTTAATCTCATTGTTTCTTTGCAAATCTATATACACAGAATCAACCTCTTACCTCTTAAGTGCTATGTTCCAAGAGGTTCAATGAATAGATTGTTTGGAGTGGAATAGATCTGCACAAGTAGCTAAATGTGCAGGGTCAAGAACTAAAAATGAAAGTGCAACCTTGTGAGCAGAATACTCCCCAAGTCTTGGGATCTTTGTGTGATAATTGTGCAAGACAGTTGAATGCCTGTGCAACTCAGACTTGAGGCAAGTGCTGAAGGCACTTCAGGGCTGGCAGCCTCTTCCCAACCCCAGTGGGTTCCAACAACTGCACTAACACTTAACTGTACACAACAGGCACTTTAATGTAGAAGCAAATCCAAAGGGGGGTGGTGGTGGTGGTGGTGGAAATAGTAACTGGGATCTGTAAGTCCTTGGTGAGGCCTTGAAGTGCTCGCCAGTCAATTAATAAGAGTTCACTGGTTCCAGCCCCTTCTTCCCAGGGCTCACCTGACACTGTCCAAACAACAAAGTCTGTACCTGGAACTTCAGTCCTGCAACAGGAATCCCTGAAGTTCTCTGCTCCAGTCCTTGGCTCCCCTTTTCCAGCTTTCCACCAGCCTGCATCTCCTCCTCGGCCTATTCTTCCTGTCAGCCTGCTCCAGCCTAGGCCCACCAACCGTATCTCTCCTCCTCTCTGGAAAAAGGAAGGCCAGCTTCTCCAGAGCCAGGGCTGCTGGGAGATAATAAGCCCCTCTGAGATTCCATAACATTTGTGTCTATAGCCTGAGGTTTATCACAATATTCTCTCCCTGGAGGAGAAAACCTACAATGGCAGCAGGCTGTAAAAGAGACCCGGTTTGGGAATATTTTAATGAAATTCCTCTTCCTTGCAATAATTTCATAATTAACTGTCTCTGCATTTCTAATAGTATAACCAAGCCAGTAATTTTTGATATAATTGTAAAAACTACTCTGAAAATTTATTATTCCAAAAATGAAACCTTCATCTGGTTGTAAATATTATTATACCAGCAAGAATGAGTCTTTCTGTAAAAAAACCATGATTTAAATCAAGTCTTAATGACTAGTGATTTAAATCGATTTAAATCAAACCCACCCTTACATTCCAATAGGCTCCTGGTATAGCCAGCACAAGATCCCATCTCCTTCATGTGCAGGTGGTTCCTCTTTTCTCAGAGGCCTCCAATGTTATCTGTGCCTCTCAAGGTCACTTTTCTGCAGTGCTGTATGAATTCTTTGAAACCTCCCCTACACACACACCCAGCTCCACTTTCTCAACTCCCGCCCGGGATTCAGAATACAGGTCAAGCAACCCAAACTTTTGATCAGGTTACCATAACAGATAAATCACTATATACATCATGGCAGGCACTGACACCAAACAATCCTGACACCAATCCACATTTGTGGGGGCCACAACAGAGAAGGCATGTGCACCGGCAGATGTTGATTTTGCCCATTTGCAGGTTGGCAGCTGCAGAAGGCCCTGCTCAGGTGAGTGAAGCTGTCATGGGAGGAGTATAGGGGGAGAGACGGTCACGCAGATATCAGGGTCCAAGTACCAGGAACGCCTTTCTGTGTGATAGCCAGTGCTTTTAATTGAGCCTGGAGGGTCTGGGAATAATATGCATGCTCCATCCAGCTACCGATAATAATCAGACTCCAGCATGTTCAGTGCATTATAGCAGTGCAACCTGACAGGAGACTTGTTTATTGGACATCTTAGTACCTTCATGCCCCTTTGGGGTTACTGCAGAGGGTTTGGAGCAGAAAACGATTTAAAAGTGACCCCCCCCCCCTCGAAAGGACTCCCGAGAGCTGCATTTCTCCCTTGCAAGGCTGGAAAGCTTCTTCCCCACTCAACCCCCTGCAATGACTTACTCGTGCGTAGACCGCCCCGGGATCCGGCTGCAAGGCTCTGGCCCGCTGATACATCTCTGAGGCCTCCTTTGCAACGCCTCCCTCCCCCATTAACCCCCCCCCCCCGGGAAAGGGGCCTTTCCGCATCCGCCTCCCTTGCTCGGCCGCTCTAGCACACAGCTCGGTCGGTTTAACCCCTTCGGTGCTGCAGAGGAAGGGGGGGGGAAAGCCAGAGATCAGAAGAATATCAGAAACTGCCCTGTTTGGATTTGGGACTTCCTGGACATTTACAAGAGGGACATGTTTTGGGTTGGGTGGGCATTATGACAATTGTGGTTTCATATCCTTACTGTTTAAACCTTTCTCCTCCACATATCCCCCCCTTTCCACCTGCAGGGAGATGATAGCAAGGGCTTATATTTTCTCCCTAGACAGTGAAACACAATTTGGGGGGTTGTGTGAATTCGAGCAGGGAAATGGCTGGAGGAAGAAGGTTCAGCCGCTCTGAGCCTGACCTTCGGGTTGGAGAGAGCGGGGTAGAAATGTAATAAAATAAATACAATAAAAATTACTCTCTGTTGCTGGTTCTTCACTCAAGATTGTGGCTTCTGAGGCAGAAAGAAGGGAGGAAAGAGCATCTGTCAGTTTGTTGCACTGTCCTAATGGAAAAATTGGTGTGTTTTGGAATAGTCGGTGACCTCGGACTGGTCACTCTTTCTCAGGATAACCTGTTTCCCAGAGTTGTTGTCAGGATAAAACAGGCAAGGCAGAGCCACGTATATAGAGTCGCCATAAGTCTGCTGTGTCTTGACATCTCTTCACCCACACGCAAACTCTCTTGCCAGCTGTAGATTCTGAGGCTTTGCATAATTGTTTTCTCCAACATAATGGAGAAGATTTTTAAATGAGCAAATGCGGTGGGGGGAAAGATGTCAAATCCTTCCAAAGCAGAAACAAGCCCCCAGTTCTTCTTGGGGGCTAGATGTTCCTCGAGGTGACATCTGCTTTGGCTGAGGCATAACCCTGTCCTCTTCAGGTGACGGGGAGTTTTCTTCATCACGTGCGTTACTGCATGAGCAGGTGGCTGTGAGCAGCTGCGTTTGCATGCATGCACAGAATTTCCACTGTCTCTCTGCACAGAGAGGGATTCTAGAGCGGCATTAGCTGCAAGCAGTTCCCTGAAAACTGGCAGTGCAGGAAAACAGGATGTTTCATCCCCGAACGAATCATATTGCTATTTATAGTAAAATAGCAAACACAAACACGACTCAGCAACATCGACAACCTGGATGGGTAGTTAAGGGGGAAAGGATGTAAGGAAATGTAGGCCTAGACCAGGGGTGGGGAACCTTTTTCTTGCCAAGGGCCATTTGCGTATTTATAACATCATTCGGGGGCCATATCAGGCGTAGCTCTCCCGGCGGAGGGGGGGTAGAAGCTAGGGTTGCCAGGTCTCCAGCCACCACCTGGAGATTGGCAACCCTAGCAGAGGCTATGCAGAGTAGGGAGGGAAAGAAGGAAGGAAGGAAAGAAAGAAGGAAGGAAGGAAGGAAGGGAAGGGAGGCTTCCCCTCCCCAACAGACACACACCCCTCAAGGGGATCTCTCTCTCCCCCCCCCAGGCCACCCAGCAGCCCACACACACACACTCACCCACGCGACAGGGGGAAGCAAGCGCGGGGGGGCGAGAAGAACGGAGCACGGGGGTTGGGCAGGGACCCTCTGGCGGCGCACGGCGAGCGCAGGGCCCGGGAAGAATGGAGCACGGGGGGTGGGTGGGCAGGGACCCTCTGGCGGCACGCGGCGAGCGCAGGGCCCGGGAAGAATGGAGCATGGGGGGTGGGCAGGGACCCTCTGGCAGCGCTCGGTGAGCGCAGGGCCCGGGAAGAATGGAGCACGGGGGGGGGAAGGGGGCGGGAACCTTCTGGCGGCGTGCGGCAAGCCTGAAATGCTGAGAGGAGGGCCTGGCTCTCTCTCTTCCCCCCCCCGGGCCACCCAGCAGCCCAGGATCACACACACACACTCACCCATGCGACAGGGGGAAGCAAGCGCGGGGGGGCAAGAAGAACGGAGCACGGGGGTTTGGGCAGGGACCCTCTGGCGGCGTGCGGCGAGCGCAGGGCCCGGGAAGAATGGAGCACGGGGGGAGGGGTGGGCGGGAACCTTCTGGTGGCGCGCGGCAAGCCTGAAATGCTGAGAGGAGGGCCTGCCTAGTGATAGCTAGCTCCGTGTAGCTCCTGGCCTTGGCAGGTGGGCTGTGGAGCTCCCAACCTCGCCAGGCAGGCCGGGGGCCAGAGAAAATGATCTTGCGGGCCGGATACGGCCCGCGGGCCAGATGTTCCCCACCCCTGGCCTAGACCTTCTGAATATACCAGTAGTAGGGTCAGCTCTCAGTTGAGAAATACTTGGAGATTTGGGGTGTGGGCCCTGGGAGGAGGGGCTTAGGGAGGGGCAGGACCTTAGCAGGGAATAATGCTCTCGAGTCCTCCAAACCAGCCATTTTCTCCAGAAGAACTGGTTTTGGTTGTCTGGGGAGCAATTGTTATAGCGGGAAATCACCAAGTGCCTCCTGGAGGTTGGCAGCCCTATCTGGTGCTTATTTATATGTGGGCATGCTGCAGTTAAGATGCATCTGCTCCCTGCCCCTGAGATTTTACTTGTGGGAAGAGGGATGAAACCCAGGCAGCATCCATACGTCATTGGACAGGTGACTGAAGACAAATGCCAAAAATCTACAGTGACGTGGGGAACCCATCTTGGACAACTCTAATGCACTTATGCAAATTAAGCCAACTTTTAAAAGGCAATCCAATCATGCCAAAGAGAAAAACAGAATAAAACACGACAGGTACCAAAAAATACAGCATCCACCAAATAGACACCGTGGGCATGTTTTCTTGCAAGATTTTGTACTTGCTCATCAACAAATTAATTACCCAAATGCTAGAACTCCCTCTTGAACCATGAAGCGATCCGTAGGGGGAAATGTTATGCTTCATGCAGAAGTCAAGCGCTTGCGGTTGTCACATTACCACTAATGATGCCTTTTCTTGCGGGGCTCCTTGTGCAAAATGGAGATTTACAGAAGAATCATCTTCCTAACAACCAGGCAAGAGATATCCTGCTGAGAAGGGGAGCCGATCCTTCTGCTCCGTTGACCCCTATTTATGAAAGCGCATTAATGAGAAAGTGACCAATAATGTTCAGAATGTGCTGCTTCTTTTCTCAGAGCTGTCTTAATCACACCGGGGAGACTCCTCAAATGTGGCTTATGGTTATGGTTGCCAGGTCCTTCTTTGTCACCAGTAGGAGGTTTTTGAAGGGGAGGCTGAGGAGGGCCTTTTGGTAGAGAAAGCATTATGCAAAACAGAGAGAGACGTGCTCCATTGAGTGTTGGACCAGGATCTGGGAGACTTAGGTTTGAATCCGGACTCTACAGTGGAATAGGGTTGCCAATCCCCAGGTGGGAACAACCTAAAAGGGGTGGAACTCCAGCTGCTTAATATATGATAGCATCAAAAAACAGAGCAACTCAGGCAACTGCAACAGTAACTAGACTTTCAAAAAGAGAAATTCATTCAGCTCTTACAATGTTTCCACAAACATAAACCCAAGATGGCGGACGGAGCAGCAGCAAAGCTCTGAGTCTCTCCCACAACTATGCTTTTATCTTTTTAATTTATTCTAATTTCTTCGGTAAAGCCGTGGAAACAACTTTTGGCTGTTTTGAACTTCGGAAGCTCAAAGATTAAAGACTAAAGTTTGGAAATTAAAGAACTGAGCTTGCAGAAATAAATTCTGCTAATGGGCAATAAGAAACGGAGACGCACGGCATTAGAAGAGCAGATGTCCTTCAAAGCAGGTAAACAACTTAAAATCGATAATTTTCTGCAAGCTGGAGAAATAGAGCCGGTTGGAGACCCTGTGCTGTTATCTAACAGATTCCTAGCTTTGGAAACTGAAGGAAAGCTCACTTCCTACGCCTAGTAAAGAATTAAGGAGGAATTCCCCCCCACTTAATGAGCTTCAAAGCCCAGGGAGAGAGACAAATGAATTGGAGCTGCTAGCAAAGCATACTCTCCTCATAAGGGAAACCCTGATGAACTTATATGTGAAGCTTGACCAAATAAACATCAAATTAGATCAGGGGTGGGGAACCTTTTTCTTGCCAAGGGCCATTTGCGTATTTATAACATCATTCGGGGGCCATATCAGGCGTAGCTCTCCCGGCGGAGGGGGGGGTAGAAGCTAGGGTTGCCAGGTCTCCAGCCACCACCTGGAGACTGGCAACCCTAGCAGAGGCTATGCAGAGTAGGGAGGGAAAGAAGGAAGGAAGGAAAGAAGGAAGGAAAGAAGGAAGGAAAGAAAAAAGGAAGGAAGGAAGGAAAGAAAGAAAGAAAGAAAGAAAGAAAGAAAGGGAGGCTTCCCCTCCCCAACAGACACACACCCCTCATGGGGATCTCTCTCTCTCCCCCCCCCCCAGGCCACCCAGCAGCCCACACGGGGAAGCAAGCGTGGGGGGGCGAGAAGAATGGAGCACGGGGGGTGGGTGGGCAGGGACCCTCTGGCGGCACGCGGCGAGCGCAGGGCCCGGGAAGAATGGAGCACGGGGGGGTGGGCAGGGACCCTCTGGCGGCGCGCGGCGAGTGCAGGGCCCGGGAAGAATGGAGCATGGGGGGTGGGCAGGGACCCTCTGGCGGAGCTCAGCGAGTGCAGGGCCCGGGAAGAATGGAGCACGGGGGGGGGGGAAGGGTGGGCGGGAACCTTCTGGTGGCGCGCGGCAAGCCTGAAATGCGGAGAGGAGGGCCTGCCTAGCGATAGCTAGCTCCGTGTAGCTCCTGGCCTCGGTAGGTGGGCTGTGGAGCTCCCAACCTCACCAGCCGGGCCGGGGGCCGGACAAAATGATCTCGCGGGCCAGATCCGGCCCGCGGGCCGGAGGTTCCCCACCCCTGAATTAGATGAACTGAAGAATGTAGTGAAACCTTCGGCTGAGAAACAACATGAGAAGCAAAGCAGAGTGTGGGCCGGAAGTTTAAGTCCCAGCAGTCCCATAAACAAAAGCAACAACAAACAACTTAAAACGATATACCTCTGGTATATCAGCTACTGATAACTTCCCAGAAGAAGCACAGAGTAGGTGTAGGAGCGACGGCTCTGCAGTGAAAATCTTCCCTCACCTGAACAACATTAAGAAAAATCGCTTTTTACAGGGGGAAAAGGTGGCCCTGTTTATTGGGGATTGCAGAACTAACTACCACAGATGGGATAATCAGAGAGATGTAGTGAAGTCTCCATCCCAATTATTACAATGGGAAAAGGCAAAGGTGGATTTAGAAAGTTTATTTTGGCTTCCTTCTAAGAAGTATCACAAAAGATTGGTTCTAACGTTCCGACAAAGTAGAATTCCCTCCCTACTGTTGAATAAGAAGGACTTTTTAAAGAGATACTCTATTTATCCAACCAGAGTGTTTGAAGACCCGACATGTCATCCACTGTGAAACTACTCGCCTCAATTTAACAAACCAAACTGCACAGCAAATGATGCTGGTGATCCCCACAGGAAAACAACACAGCTGAGGGGAAAAGCAAGTGTAAAAGCAAAAGGGAATTTTAAATATAGAAACGAATTATCCCCAGAATCTATTAAGAGGTCAAGGGTGGCAAGAGCTGTGTCAGAGGAATTAAAAGAGAGAAAGAGTTTTTTGGTCTCCCCACCGATACTCACTCCACAAAGAAGGGACTCTTCGGGTGTGAGAAGAGACCAAATTGATTTAGTAAAGGACTCCCAGGAATGTCTCAGATCCCCCTCCACCTCCATGCCCTCTCTTTTTTTTTTTTATAATAATTTTATTGGTTTTTATAATACAAATTTTCCATGATAGTAAACAACAATAAAAGCAATATGAAATTCAAAATTCTAACTCTATGTTGTTATAATTTCTTGAATTCATAACAAAAAAAGAAAATTAGAGGAAAATTTATGACTTCCCCATCACCTCTCTCCGCCTCTTAATAAAATATTCATCCCATCGTAATTGGTCTGATCTTAACTATCATAAATTCATTTAACTTTCATAAAACATCTTCTATTAATATAAATGATTATAACTCTTAATATTAATTGTGTCCTCTAGATCAGATTAATAAGTATTCTTCCATTTCCCCCAGTTTTAATTCATATTCACAATATTTCATCCAATCCTCCCATTCCCCTAAAAATCGAACATTGTCTTTTTCATTTAAAATGGCTGTAAGTTTTGCCATTTCCACCAATTCAAACATTTTCCCAATCCAGTCTTTTTTCTCGGGAATTTCTGCCCCTTCCATTTTGCTGCATAAAGCAGTCTCGCAGCTGTTGTCGCATAGATCAAAAAAGTTCTTTGTATTAGCAAGTCGTCAGGTATCATACTTAATAGCATCATTTCTGGTGTTTTGGGTATATTTTTTTGTACTATTAGTCTCAGTTCATTGTATATCATATCCCAAAAATCTTTAGCTTTATCACAAGTCCACCACATATGGTAAAAGGAACCAATTTCCTTATTACATTTCCAACATTTAGGGGATGTCACTTTATATATCTTTGCCATCTTCTTAGGTGTTAAATGCCATCTATACATCATTTTATAAATGTTTTCTCGAATTGATTGCGCATTTATTCCTTTCAAATCTTTTGACCAAAGTCTTTCCCATTTATTTAAAGCAATATCATGTCCGATATTTTGAGCCCAGTCAATCATAGTTGGTTTAATTGTCTCCTGCTCACAATATAATGTTAAAAGTAGATTGTACATTTTAGAGATCAGTTTCAAATTGTTCTCTAGTAACATCTTGTGGAAAGGGGACTTTTCTTTAGAAAATCCATTTTTCATATCTTGTACAAAAACTGATTTAATCTGACAGTATTGCAACCATTGTAAATCCTCTTTGAGAAATTGAAATTCCTTTAATGAACATTTTTTCCCCTCCCAATTAATTAATTCCTGGTAAATTATAAATTTGTCCGGTCTAAGTGGACGTAGTGTTAGCATTTCTTGCGGTGAAATCCACATCGAAGTTGTTGGTTCCAAAATATGTTTATATTTCATCCAAATGCGCAGTAGAGAGGACCTGATTATATGATTCCTAAATGATGCTTGTATCTTAATTTTGTCATACCATAAATAGCCATGCCATCCACTAATATTATTAAAGCCTTCAAGCTCCAATAAACGTGTATTTGATAAGGTTATCCAGTCTTTTAGCCATGTTAAGGCTACCGCTTCAGCGTAAAGTTGAAAGTTTGGTAGTGCTAAACCTCCTCTAACTTTAAGGTCCACCAAGTATTTATAAGCAATCCTCGGTTTTTTCCCTTGCCAGATGAAGTTTAAAATGTCCTTCCTCCAAGTATCAAAGTATTTAACATGTGATATTATAGGTAAATTTTGGAATAAGAAGAGCATCCTTGGTAACACATTCATTTGAATTGTTGAAATACGTCCCAATAGTGACAACTTTTTATTTGACCAAATAATCATATCAGTTTTTATTTTACCCCATAATTTAAAGTAGTTGTTAGTTAACAATTCTTTGTTCTTCGCTGAGATCCAGATTCCCAGATATTTAATGTTATTGGCCTTCTCCCAACCTGTAAACGAGATGAATTCCTGTTGTTCTATTTCTGATAAATTCTTGAATATTGTCTTTGTTTTTTCTTGATTAACTTTAAATCCCGATATTTCCCCAAAGTCGTCCAGAGTCTCTTGTAGTAACTTCATTGATTGTGTTGGGTTTTCCAGAATTAACAGGAGGTCATCCGCGAATGCTCTCAATTTAAATTCATATTTTTTGATTTTTAGACCGCGAATGTCCTCCATACTCCTTAGTTTACAACATAATGTTTCCAACACCAACAAAAATAATAACGGAGACAAAGGACAGCCTTGTCTAGTTCCTTTCTTAATTTGACAATTTTCCGACATTGATTCATTTACCAAAATTTTCGCATGTTGGGATGTGTAAATAGCCGATATACCTTTCAAAAAACGGTCTCCAAAATTTAATTTTACCAATGTTTTTTCCATAAAGCCCCATGAGACCATATCAAAGGCTTTTTCCACATCCAAAAATACAAAGGCGGCTGATCGTTGTATATTCTGATCATAATATTCTAATGAGTCCAATAAGATTCTTATATTGTCTTTAATTTGCCTTCCTGGAACAAAGCCCGCCTGATCTTCGTGTATAAGGTCTTTAATAAATTTTCTTATCCTATTCGATAAGACCGAGGCATAAATCTTATAGTCCACATTTAACAACGAAATAGGTCTATAGTTTGATGTTTTTTCTGGGTCTCTTCCTTCCTTGGGTATCAACGATATGTATGCATGTGACCAAGTTTCTGGGGCTACTCCCTTATCCAAAATTGTATTGCAAAGTGATACAAAAAAGTCTGCTAAGTTGTCACTAAATGTTCTATAAAATAGAGCAGTAATTCCATCTGGTCCAGGTGTCTTATCCGTTTTTTGTTTCATTATTGCTTCTTGTATTTCTTCCCTTGTGATTGGAGCATCTATCCATTCTCGTTGGTTTGTTGAAAGAATATTCATCTGTATTGAACTTAAAAACTTATCTATTTTCTGTTTTGAAATATTTTCTTTCTGATACAGCTTAGTGTAAAATGAAACAAATTCTTTTTGTATATCTGTAGTTGAATGAACTGGTCCTTTAGCAGTTTGAATTTTTGTTATAATCTTCTTCTGAAATGAGTCTTTCAGTTGTGTTGCTAAAAATTTCCCAGGTTTATTAGCATGTTCAAAATATTTTTGTTTGGCAAATTTTAAGTTTTTGTTCATTTCCTCCATTATGACCAAATTTAATTGATGTTTAGATACAGAAATCTTCATTTGTATTTCATTTTTCTCTTCTTCTTGTAACGCCATAACAAGTTTTTGTTCCAAATTTTGTAAATCCCAAAGTATATTATTGATAAATTGTAGTTGAGTTTTCCTCCACGCTACATGTTTCTGTATCATAAATCCTCTTAGAACTGCTTTAAACGCATCCCACACTATATTCAACGTAGTTTCTCCATTAAGATTGACTTCAAAAAAATCTTTAATCAGATCATATAATTCTTTTTGAATCTTATTTTCCTTTAAAAGTTTATCATTCAATCGCCATCTAAATGCTTGTTTATTGTTCCACTCAAATGTAACCGGATTGTGATCAGAAAATGTTCTTGGTAAAATATGTATTTTACGTAGTTGCGTAAAAATTGATTTACTAGACCAAATCATGTCTATTCTGGAGTGTGAGTCATGTCTCGCTGAATAAAAGGTATATTCTTTGGCTGTAGTATTCATTGTTCTCCAGATGTCTTGTAATTCCAATTCTGTAGCCATGGTGAAGAAAGTTTTAGGTAAACATCCTTCATTTTCGTCTTTTGCTTTTGATTTTTTATCCAAAATTGGGAGAATAACGCCATTTAAGTCACCCATCAATAAAATCTGGTCATTGGCATACTGAGAGATCAGTTCATGCAATTGTCCATAAAATTTTGTTTTTCCTTCATTGGGAGCATATATTCCTACCACAATCGTCTTTTGCCCCAATATTTTGGTTTTTATAATTACAATTCTCCCTTCGTTGTCTTTATATAGTAGTTCAGGACTAAGGCTAGAATGAGCATATATTACTATATATATTACATATATATATATATATATTACATATATTTTGTTTTGGCCGATGCCACAAATGCTTGTCCAAGCATTTGCCTATCCAAATATTTTTTGTGTTTTTTTGCTATATGAGTCTCTTGTAAACAAATTAGGGAGTATTTATACTTCTGTAGATATTTAAAAATTCTAGCCCTTTTAGTTTTTTCATTCAAACCATTCACATTCCAAGAAATTACTTTTGCCATGGTACAATGATTATTGAAGCAAAATATGCAGTCTATAATTTAGTTCCTCCTGCTGCTCCCTGTGGTTCTTCTTCTTCTTCTTCTTCCTCTTCCTTTTGATCCCCAGTTAATCCTTTAAGATCTGATTTATATTTTCTCAGAAATTTTCCCACATCTGCTGTAGATGTAATTGTCATTTTCATTTCTTTGTAGGTAAAAGCCAAGCCTTGTGGCATAATCCAGCGATATTTGATACCATTAGCTTTCAAAACAGACACAAATTCTTTGTAATTATTCCTCTGTGAGAGTAAATGTCTTGGTATGTCCTTTAATAAAATTAGAGGAATGTCTCCTGCTGACACCGGGTTGTCATAATGCATCTTCATGATCTTATCCTTAATCCTAGTGTCATAGAACACTATCATCAGGTCTCTTGGCTTAGATCTTTTCATTCTAGCAGGTAATGGTATTCTGTATACTCTGTTAATAGCTTGGTTCAATTCTTGTTCGTCCATCTGAAACAGGTAAGCCAGATTTGGGACTACAGTTTCTTTGTTATCTCCCATCATATCTGGAAGATTGTGCAGACGAAGGTTGGTCTCTCTCACTCCCATCTCCATCATGGCTATTTGATCTTTTACAGCTGTCTGATTTAATTGTATTGTTTCAATCTGTTTTTCTTGGCTTGCTAATTTTTTCTTTGTATCCTTATGCTCTTCCATCACTTTCTTTATTGATGAATCCATTGCTTGCATATCTGACTGCATAGTACTCATTTGAGTTTTTACTTCTTTAAGATCTCCTGTTACCACATCCAATTTGTGGTCAATAGCTTGAGATGCTTGGCCTAGATTTGTCATCATAGAAGTTAGCTGTGCCATCTGTGTAGACATCTGTGTAGACATCTGTTCAAGCTGCTTATTTGTTGCCTCTGTTTGTTTGGCTAACATATCCTGTAATTTCTTATCCATAGCTGAAACTTGTGCTGAGTCCTTCAGTTTAGTATAGGCAGGGCTATGCAATGAGCCAGAACGGGGTCGGGTTCCAGACATTTACATTGGAATAAAGCTGGTAAAAGTCATGTCCTCAGACAGGGCCCTCCAGATGGTGGTTAATAGAGGGTAATTCAATGATCAGCTTAATAATTTTTTCGGGTTGAAAAGAGCCAAATTTGGCTTTAAAACAGCTTAATAAAGTTTTGAAATACCAACGAGTTTTACTGGACGCTCTAGGTCGGATCTACCAGGAAGTATTCCGGAAGTTGTATTTGCCGTGGACCTTCTACCACCTCATCTCGATGGTTGTTTCCTTCAGGAATTATTTCTGTGTTACTCAAGTGCGACGCGTATCCGGTCCTCCAGCTTGCTTCCTGTTGTTGTGACTCAGATGATAGAGAGGGTGGTATAGAGGGGCTTCCGGTCTGATGAATCCCTTGCTGCTAACGTGGCAGGAAATTCTTTTTCACCAGAGAATCAGGAAGAAATTCGCCCTCCCCTTCCCTCAGAGTTGCTTCTCATTGGTAGAGATTTTGGTCCGTCATCTAAGCGTCCTTCCAACTCTTTGTTTTGATTTAAGCTGATCTATTTGATAAGGCTCCTGCCGCTAATCCTGATGGAATTTACAAATCAAACTTTCCCGATTAAAATAAGGGAGGAGCAGAGGTACTGGGAATATCTTCATCTACCCCCCGGTTATTCGAAAATGCCAGTAAAAGACGAAGGGTTCTTTGTACTCACTTAGGCATCGAGAGGTGAGGTTCTTCTCTTAAAATAGTCCTTTATGTTGGTGTTAAGGTGGTGGAGGGTAGAGCCTTATGCCAAAGTTGCGTTTTGGCGATTCCTTCCCCTATTTGCCCTCGCAGGACCGGCGTCCAGAGCTCTGGGGGACTTATAAAAGCTCCCTCAGAGTCTTTGGGAGGTCACACTGCGTTTGCGGGCTGCAGGGAGTTCCTGCTGTCCGACCCACTTGCAAGGGTCGGATTGGGGTGCATATATCACCCCTAAATTAGCGCAAACTTGGATTTCCCCCAGGACAGCCTGAGGGAACGTCTTACTCGTCCCAGCGCACCACCGGAGGCCTCTCCTCCATGCCCTCTCTTGAATCCTCATTCAGGTCACAACCAGCATTTCCATCACCTTTACCTGAATCTTTGACTATGTCCACTGAAGGAAGCTATGAGAATTCAGGCAGAGCCCGGGATGGTGGCATGGCTTCAAGGATTGGCGATATACAGGAGAAAAGTATGTCAGGCCTTATGGAGTCAACCTTAGCCCAGATGGTTGCAAGAATTGATAGTGACCTTGATTCCATCATTTTATTTGATAATTACTCTAAAAAAGACCTACTTGAGAATCCAGATCAGAAATCATGGGCGCAAGAACTCCAAGAGGAACGTTAGGTAACAGCTATAGGCCCAAGTCCTGTCAAGGTTCCCTCTAGAGATGAAGCTGGCTGGCAAGTGGAGACTCCCTCCCTCCTGAAGGAGATGCCCTCAGTAATTCCCAATACCATCTCTGAGATTTCTGAATCGGGAGACACTCCGGCACCATCTATTTCACCAAGAGGATTTGTGAAGGAGAGAAAAGAGGAGACCTTCAGATGTTCTCAGGCCTCCAATTCAGCAATGTGACTAAAACAGTTTTCTTCCGGAGAGGGTCTGCCAGATGGAATTTTAAATGTACTCTCCTGGAATGTAGCTGGTTGGTTTCGATGCCTCTCTGACAGCTCAGACATCCCTTTTTATTGTAAAAAATATGACATTATCGCATTGCAGGAGACTTGGACGGACACTCCACTCTTTCTGAATGGATACCATATATTTAATTTAGCTGCCTCTCAGGGGAAAGGGCCAGGGAGATTGAAGGGAGGGTTGGGTATTATGATCTCTACTGCCATGGATGTTAAATGCCAAGAGTTGAGTCCGCTTAAAAAGTTAGCTATGGCTGTACTTATAGAATGGAAAACCTGCGAGATATTGGTTATAAATGTTTATCTCCCTCCGGAGAAGTGTAAAGCAAAAGTAGAGGGCAATTGGCAAGAATAAGAAATATATATACTATACCTGTCCTTAGAACATCCGGAGGCTAGAGTCTTATTAATGGGTGATTTTAATGCCCGGTTGGGGCCAGACGATGCCAGTTTAAAAAAGAAATTTAAAATTCAAATACATGACCCTGAGGTCGAGTTATGTTTCTATCCTAAATTAAGAATTTTTAAAGATCAAACATCCAATATAGCGGGTCTCTGTCTGGCCAAACTGGCCATAAAATTTAGTCTTCATATTCTAAATCAGGGGTGGGGAACCTTTTTTCTGCCAAGGGCCATTTGCACATTTATGACATCATTCAGGGGCCATACCAGGCCATACCATCTCCCGGTGGGGGGGGGGGAGAGGCTAGGGTTGCCAGGTCTCCAGCCACCACCTGGAGGTTGGCAACCCAGGGGAGGCCACACAGAGAAGGCCTGCAGGGTGCCCCCCTCCCCCCTCCCAGGCAGAAGGGCAGCCAGCAGTGGGCCCGAGAAAACGAGGTGCCAGGGGGGCGCAGCCCACAGTCGATCGGCAAGGGAGGAAGGAAAACAGAGAAAGAGGAAAAGGGAGGGAAGGAGAAATGGACAGAAAGGGAAAAAGAGAGAAAAGGACGGAGGGAGGCAAAGAAAAGGACGGAGGGAGACAAAGAAAGAGGGAGAAAGAGAGGGGAGAAAGAGTGACAGAAAAAGAGGAAGAAAAGAGAGAAAAGCCTTCCCACACACACACACCTGCGCACGCTGGCCCCATGCGACCGGGCCCCAGCCTCCCCTGCTCTCTCTCACACACACACACACGGCAGCGCACAGAGCCCCACGCAACCGGGCCCCAGTCTCCATGCCCTCTCCTCCCCAGAGTCCACAAAAGGGCCCCCCTGAAGCCCATTCGGCTCCTGCATGCATGCTCTGCTGCCAGGAGCTGCCAGCCTCTTTCCCCCTCCCTCTCGCTGCTCAACAGCTGACAGTCGGCGAGAGGAGGTCCAAAGGGCACCGCAGCGCCGCTGTAAGCCGTGGTGCCAGGAACACCCTCTGGGAGGGCCGCCCTGCGCCCCGCCTCTGCAACAGGGCCCCGGAGCTCCCGAGGGCCACAAAAAATGTCCTCGGGGGCCGCATACGGCCCCCGGGCCTGAGGTTCCCCACCCCTGTTCTAAATGGTTCCTTGCCAGATGACCATCCAGGTGAATTTACTTTTGTGGCAGGTTCACAAGCCAGCACCATCGATTATATCCTTGTCTGTACCCGTTTACTGGGGGGGGGGGGGTAAAAGAATTTAAAATCCTTCCTTACTTAGAGGGAGACATCTTCCCCTTTTCTTGCATTTATGTATCCCAGCAAAACATATACATCTTAAGCCAGGGAACCCAGTAAATTTAACTCCTGGCAATCATACCGAGTGCAGGGCCAAATGGTCAATCCAGCTTTTTGAGAGGCTTAAAGAATTCTTAGAGAGGCAGGATCACCAATCAGTCTGTGAAGCATTTGTCAACCCCTCACTAGAGCACTCCCCAATGCCTTTATATGAAAATTTGGTTTATAATTTAAGGTCTATCTTATTTTGTCAACCTAAAAATAGTGACAAAAAACCAATAATATCCAAACCGTGGTTTGATAAGAAGTGCTTAGCAGCTAAGAAAGCGTTGGAGGTGATATATAGGGTTTTCCTGGAAGCTCCAGAGCCCTTAAAAGAAGATGCATTAAATTATGTGAGGCTGTATAAGAAGAAATACAAACTCTTGGTTACTCAAAAAAAAGAAGGGCTTCGTCAGAGAGCAATGGTCAATATTGATCAAGGCAGCTAAAGATAAGAACTCCACACTTTTCTGGCACATGACCTCGAACCGTTCTAGGTCAGATTATACCCCATTAGATTCTGTTATCTCTCCTAGAACATGGATATCTTATTTTCATAGTTTGTTTAATGACTCTCCCCATGAGACCTTCACTATGGAATTGCCAACAGGGACTCCAGAGTGGCCCCCTGTCACACAGGCTGAAGTTAGATCTCATATAAGATGACTTAAAAATGGGAAGGCCCCTGGTGAAGATGGAATCCCACCTGAGCTTCTTAAAAAACATGAAGACTGGTGGGCTCCGCTTTTGGCGGCTATGTTTACTTACATAGATTCTACAGGTCATATTCCAAAGGGCTGGGACAATGCGGTGGTGATTCCTTTTTATAAGAAAGGGAATAGGAAGGATCCCAGTAATTATAGACTGATTCGTTTATTAAACATAATTGGGAAGGTCTATGCCAGTCACCTCCTGGAAAAGTTTACAGTGTGGCTTACCCAGGAAATGATAATAACACAGGCTCAGGCAGGGTTTAGAGAAGGGAGAGGTACATTGGAGCATTGTATAATACTACAACATCTTATAGAGAAATACAGCTCTAAAAGAACAACATCCCTTTATGCCACCTTCGTGGATTTTAAAGCAGCCTTTGACTCAGTTTCCAGGACCCGCCTCTGGACCAAATTAGGAGAATCCTCCATAGACAGGAGACTTCTTTTCCTTATTCAGGCCTTGCATAGGCAGACATTTATTAAAATAAGATGTAATAGGAGCTGGCGTCTAACAGATCCTATTCCTTCAGTTAAAGGTGTTAGACAAGGCTGTTTGCTTGCCCCGTCGCTGTTCTCATTTTACATAAACAACATAGTAGACTTTTTAAGTTCCGAGGATTTGCATCCCCCCAAAATAGCACAGCACAGTATCCCTCTACTTCTCTATGCAGATGACATTGTGATCCTTTCTCGAACCCAGGTGGGCATGAAAAGAGCGTTGAGAAGACTAGCCAACTTTTGTAAATCTGAAGTTCTTCATATAAATTATAAGAAAACTAAAGTGCTCGCATTTGGGAGCCACAGAAGAAAGAACAATTGGTCAATAGATGGAAATAGCTTAGAGCAGGTCATGTCGTTTAAATATCTAGGCGTAACATTCCAGGCAAATGGCCTCTGAGCAGAACATCATAGACAGGTGGCGTTAACCGCTGAGAGATGCGCCCATAATATATTAAAATTCTTTAGGACGAAAGGAGCTTTTTGCATTCCGGCAGCTTTAAAACTCTTTCAGGCTAAGTCAATTAGCCAAATGCTATATGGCACAATCTTAGGCTCAGCTAAATCCAGTTATATTCCCCTGGAGAAGGTACAATCCAAATTCCTTCGGGCGATTCTACAAGTCCCCCGCCTTGTTTCGAATTCCTGGGTCCGCTTGGAAACAGGCATGTTAAAAATCGAGGCAAAAATTACTCTAGCCTCAATCTCCCTTTGGTTAAAAGCCCATGAGGCTTCAGAGGGATTCTTACCACTGCTTAGTTTGGACAATTATAGATCTAGATGGTTGATACAGTCTGGAAAAAAAAAGGAGAGTCTTGGGTTTGCACCTTAATTCCTCTTAGAGCAAAAAAAAGATCAAGCAAAGCTCCTGATTAGACAAAGGATCTTTGATATAGAGAGACAAACAGAGCTTATGAGTTCCCCAGCGTACCTGGCCCCTATTAAAACACGCTTTGGTTTAGCGCCAGCCGAATATTTATCTGATATTGAGCTAAATAACCAAAGGAGAGCATTAACTCTGGCTAGAGGGTGGGCTTTGCCCTCAGCAATTCTGGAGGGAAAGTACAAGAAATTAGCAAGATCCGAGTGGACATGTCCTTGTGGATCAGGCGAAATGGAAAGCACTAGTCACGTTCCATTTAGATGTACCTTTTATGAGGGAATTCGTCAGAATCTAATTTTACTTCTTATTGACATGATGGAGTCCAGTTCAGAGGAAGAGAAAATTAAATTCCTCTTATGGGAGGGAGACTCTCAGCGATCTTTGCAAGTAGCCAAGTATTGCTCTGTAGCTATTAAAATTCGGTTGGAGAAGGGTATCAGTGGTTTTAATTGATTTTAATTGATTTTAATCGCCTTATGCCTTGTGACTATCGTGATTATTAATTGTTATAACTTTATCTATATTTGGTATAGAGAGGTTTTAATTTGATTTAATTATTTAAATTTGTAATTGATTTTAATTGATAAAGTTTGTAGTTTATCTGGCTATCGCCGCGATAATAAAATCACAAACGTAAACATACCAACAAAAGTCATATGTGACGTATAAATATCTTCATTTGCAACCAGATATTTTAAACAGCAGACTGCAGCAATTCAGAAGTGCAAATAAGAGCAGGAATGGGGAGTTTTCATAAAAACGAGGGTTAAACCTTTCCAGGGTGCTTGGAGTTACTTACGAGTAAATCTACTTTATTTGTACTTAATGTATAGACTTCAGTGCCCCAAGATGTGACACTCGCTGCTTGAAATGGCTTTACAGGAGTTTCAGAGAAATCATGGAGGATAGGCCAATCAGCAGCTGTTAGAGAGGATGGGTATCAAAGAGCATAAAAGATGCAAACGGAGCCTAATCAGGAAACCAATACGCTATTTCTGCCTGCCTTTTTCACATTACAGGGATACATTCAGATCTAGGCAGAGAGGATGCCCTTCACCTCCCTATTTTCTTCCCCTTGCTCAGTAGTTCTGTGTTCATATATATGATTTTGCTCTCCACTGCATGCATTGCCTTTTGTAACCAATGACTGTTTATACAACTAATTCTTTCCCTGTTTCTTCAATGGGTGTGAGTGTGTTTGCTTCTCTACAATAACTTTGATCGAGCTTAGCAAAGGTCCAGCGAAAACAGCAGGAGAGCCGAGTTGGGCATCTTTCTAACCAGTTTGATTCCCAAGGATTCCCTGCTTCCGTGGCGGTCTTGGAGGGGCGAGTGATTTGTCATCTGGAGAAGAGTTCCTTAAAGGCCTGCAGTAGAGCCTCCGGAGATCTGGAATCCAGATGAAGAAATGGACCTCAGTGAGATCTAGCCGCTTAAGTCCTGTGTTTGGATCACTTTGGGGAGGTGGAGGCTGAGGAAGAGGGCAGGGTTGGGGGAGGGGAGGGTCTTCAATGGGGCATGATGCCACAGAGCCCCCCCTCCAAGGGGGCATTCTCTCCAGGTGAACGAAGCTCTGTCACCTGGAGGTCGGTTGTACCACCTGGAGGCTAATTCACAGTGGGTAGCCGTGTTAGTCTGTCTGCAGTAGCAGAAAAGAGCAAGAGTCCAGGAGCACCTGAAAGACTAACAAAAATATTTTCTGGCAGGGTATTTGTGCCAGAAAATATTTTTGTTAGTCTTTAAGGTGCTCCTGGACTCTTGCTCTTTTCTACACCTGGAGGTTGGCAACCTGGCACTGGTCGGATCAAGCGGGGCTCTTCTCATGTCCTTCAATCTCCAGGGATTTCCCCTTCCGATGGGGCAGAATCACATCAGTCTCCAGGAAGCGATCTAGGCTGGCATTTTGATGCGAGAAACAGGGAACATATTACAGGACCGCAGATTTCCAATGCAACCCTAAATCCGCTTTCCTGGGAGTAAGCCCCATTTAATAGATCCGAGGAGGGTTGCGGACCCTTAGCCTGATCCTGCTTGACTTTGCTTTAATTTTGTTTCTCCCGGCTCAGCTGTGCCGTTGTCTGAACAGCCTGGGGATCCCCCAGAAGCGCCACCCTGTGTGGAGTTACTCCCGAGCAATCCCACTGAGCTGCACAGGGCGTCTCTGAGCTGCAGCCTGGCCGGAATCCGCTCCGACCACCCGGCTCCGGCCGCCCATCCTCATTGGAAAGAGCAGGGAGCCGGTTTTGCCTTCGTCTGCAGCACCGAAGGGGTTAAACCGACCCGGCTGTTTGCTAGAGCGGCAAGGGGGCGGGGGAGGCCAAGAGGAGGAGGGGGCTTTGTTACCGAAATGCAAAGGAGACCTCGAGGGGCTTCAGCGGGCGAGAGCTTTGCAGCCGGATCCTGGGTCGGTCTACTCACAAGTAAGTCATTGCAGGGGGGGCGAGTGGGGAAGAAGCTTTCCAGCCTTGCAAGAGAGAAATGCAGCTCTCGGGAGTCCTTTCGAGTTTTACATCGTTTCCAAATGTAGCCCCCCTCCGCTGCTAAAAACAAAAAAAAATGCACCCCTGCAAAAAAAACGGAGCCCCGAGCTCGGGTGGCCCAGGAGGCTCTCCTCCAGTCTGGGAAGCTCAGCAGGGTGGGTCATCATGGTTAGTCCTGGGATGGGAGACCCCCCCCCTTCCCTCCCCCCAGCAAGCCTGTATGCAGAGGCAGGCAATGGCCGACCCCCTCGGCTCATCCCTTGCCTTGAAAGCCCTCCTGGGTCCCCCTAACCTGCCTGTGACTCCAGGGCACTTTGCACACAGAGGGAATCTCCGCGCTGCCCCTCCTAAGGCAGACTGGTGGACGGGGAGAGGTTTTGCTCCCTCTCCCCTAATGCTACAACACGGGGTCATCTGCCAGAGCTGGAGGGGGAGAGATTCAAAGCAGATCAAAGGAAGTGTTTTTTCACACCACGCAGAGTTAAATTGTGGAACTCCCTGCCCCAGGATGTGGTGATGGCTGCCAGCCTGGAGGGCTTGAAGAGGGGAGTGGACATGTTCATGGAGGAGAGGGGTATTCATGGCTGTTAGTTAGAATGGATACTAGTCATGCTGCATCCCTATTCTCTCTAGTATCAGAGGAGCATGCCTGTTATTTTGGGTGCAGTGGAACACAGGCGGGATGGGGCTGCTGCAGTCGTCTTGTTTGTGGCTTCCTAGAGGCACCTGGTTGGCCACCGTGTGAACAGACTGCTGGACTTGATGGGCCTTGGTCTGATCCAGCAGGGCCTTTCTTATGTTCTTATGTTCTCATGAGTACCCGACATGACTCCAGGTTTTCTTGGAGAACTCCTCTGCTCCAGGCCCTTTTCAGTCTGATTTCAGACTGGGCTACGAGAGTGGACTTGGCCCATCTTACTGGTTATTGGCAGGCAGAAGGAGGCATCAGGGGCTCTACGTTGGACAGGTTCAAATCCCTCCACCTGGACCAGAACGAAAGAATTGCCATTGTGGGACCTTGCTTATCATCAGTGTGGGACCTGCCACAGCATGGTGTGGTGGCACCTATCCTGGAGAGAACCGGGGCTGATTCCTCTCTCCTCCCCAGGAATGCTGCTGGGTGACCTCTCTCAGCCCCACCAACCTCACAAGGTGCCTGTTGTGGGGAGAGGAAGGGATGGTAAATCCCTTTGGGTCTCCTTTAGGTAGAGAAAAGCAGGGTATAAAATCCTTCTCTTTTTCTATCCATCCTGTGGAGGTCCCGCAGGGACCAATCCTGTCCCCCATGCTTGGCGATCTTTATGTGAAGCCCTGACACCAAATCGTGTGCACGTAGGGGTTGCTTGTCATCAGTATGCTGTGGAGACCCATTTCTATGCATCCTTCCCCAACTCTCCTGGTGATGCAGTAGAGATCCTCAATCGCTGCCTGGCGCCTGTGGTTCAATAGCCAAATATGAACCAACTGAATCTAAGTCCAGGAAAGACAGAAGAAATGCTGCTTGGGAAGCTGGAGGTCTGGAAGGAAGTTATGCTGCCTGCTTTTCTTGGGATTCAGCTGACCCTTGCTGGCACATTTAACAGCCTCGGGTTATACTGGACCCTGCATTATTGCTAGAGGAGCAAGTTAATGCAGCTGCAAAAAAAAGGCTTTCTGCCAACTCAGCCTAGCTGGAAAAATAGCCCCTCACCTTGATGCGGCTGATCTGGCTCCTGGATCCATGCCGTGGTGACTAAACTACTATAATGCACTGACCATGCTGGGGTTCGACTGTTATCGGCAGCTGGATGGAGCCTGCATATTATTCCCAGACCCTCCAGGCTCAATTAAAAGTATTGGCTACCACACAGAAAGCTGTTCATGGTCCTTGGACCCTGATATGTGCGTGACCGTCTCTCCCCCTGTATTTCACCATGACAGCTTCACTCACCTGAGCAGGGCCTTCTGCAGGTGCCAGCCTGCAAATGGGCGAAATCAACAACTGTCTGTGCACGTGCCTTCTCTGTTGTGACCCCCACAATGTGGATCAGCTTGCCTGAGGAGATCAGGAAGACACCCTTTCTCCTGGCTTTCCGCAGTAGGGTGGCAGTGTGCAAAACAATTCACAAAATTACTTGGACAAATGGTTAGCAATTGTGTTGTATACTAGGAGCTCCGGGGCGCAGAGTGGTAAAGCTGCAGTACTGCAGTCGAAGCTCTGCTCATGACCTGAGTTCGATCCCAACGGAAGTTGGTTTCAGGTAGCCGGCTCAAAGTTGACTCAGCCTTCCATCCTTCCAAGGTCGGTAAAATGAGTACCCAGCTCGCTGGGGGTAAAGGGAAGATGACTGGGGAAGGCACTGGCAAACCACCCCACAAACAAAGTCTGCCTAGAAAACGTTGGGATGTGACGTCGCCCCATGGGTCAGGAATGACCCGGTACTTGCACAGGGGACCTTTACCTTTTTGTATACTACTGTGTACTGCTTGATGTAAGTAAGATCCTACGCTGCAATTTTGCATCATTTGCTGTGTCATGTTAACGTTTATACTTTGCTTCTGTTTTTTAGATTTCTGGTTGGTTCTACAACCCAAACCCTATTTACTGGTTTCTTGAACGTCCCGTTCTGTTGATTGTATCGACTCACTTGCTGCAATCCATTTTGACTCCCAGGGAGCAAAGCAGACTAGAGATAAGGGAATTTTTTTTAAAATGTATGGTTTAATTTGTTAGCTGAATTGGTGGCTGTTGTGGGGACAGAAAGCCAGAGTCTGAATTTTGTAAAGAAAAATAAATTCTCAGCCATGGTGGTCATCAGGAGGCCCAGAAAGAAGGGATCACAGGGCATGAATCAGACATGCTGACTGGCTGCCCCACATGCTGTGCATTTTGGCTGGCTCTCCCCCCTCCTGGCCATGTGCCGTTTTCCTGGGTGTTCACTGCTTCCTCCTGCTCCTCTTCATCCCAGCAGCCTTTTTGCTCTCCCCTGGCGAGGTCAGGCGCACCTCTGCCCCGACCCTCTGCTAGACAGAGCTATTGCCTGTTGCTTCAAACCGATGGAAGAGAGATCAGCCATGGTTAAGCCGGCACCAGTCCTTTTCTCCCGGGCTACAGTTGCCTCTAGACCAGGAGTGTCGAACTCGTTTGTTATGAGGGTCGGATGTAACATAAATGTCTCTGTGTCGGGACGGGCCAGGTGTACCATAACATTTAATGCAAGATACCGGAGATACAAACTTTTATAGGAGACAAAGGCAAAGCCAATTAATGATTATTTTTTACTTAAAATACAAACATGCTTAATACTATAATACTCTTCCAGGATTTTCTTTTATTTAACAGTCCCTGATAATTGACACCTTGGAACTGGGGTGTGTGTGTCTGCCTCGACTGGTTTGTGGGACAGATAAGAGCTTTCAAGGGGCCAAACCCGGCCCCCGGGCCTTATGTTTGACACCCCTGCTGTAGACAGACTGATCCCCAGATGGCCAAGCTCATAGCTTCCACAATAGATGTTTACTTTCCTGAGAGCCAGTGTAGTAAAGTGGTTAACAGTGGATGACTCTGATGAATCAGATTTGATTCCCCACTCCTCCACGTTAATCCTGCTGGATGTTCTCAGGCTAATCGCTCTTCTCTCTGAACTGTCTCATCCCAACCCACCTCACAAGATGCCTGTTGTGGGGAGAGGAAGGGAAGGCGATTGTAAACCATTTTGAGACTCCTCAAAGGTAAAAAAAAGGGGGGGAACCCCAGATCTCCTCCTCCGCCTCCAAACAAGCATTTCATTAAAAAGCCTGATATGCAATCTAGTGCCATGACATTAATCCTGATCCACAAACTACGACAATGACGCTTGTTCTGATCTACTAGGGCAATCCTGAGGTACCTCTTGAGAAGGAGGGAAAGTGAGGTAGGTGTGCTTTCTTTTGGTCTCTCTCTGTCTTTTTGATATCTTTTCCTCTCCCTCTTCATAGCTACAAGAGTAAGGGCATCTTTCCACATTTAGAGGCCACCCAAGAGAAAGGGAAGGAGATGGAACAGAAGGGCACAGAAGGACCTGGAACTGGCAAGAGGTCAAGGGAAGGTCCCCATCCCGTCCAAGCAGAGAGTGGCATTAAATTCTGGGAAACAGCTGTGCCAGAGAACCTTGCTCAGGAAACAAGGATAGCAGATAGCCAACTTTTTCGGCAGTTCCTTTACCATGAGGCCGATGGACCCCGAGCGGTTTGTAGTCAGCTTCATGGACTTTGCAACCACTGGCTGAAGCCGGAGAGGCACTCTAAGAAACAGATGCTGGACCTGGTGATCCTGGAGCAGTTCCTGACCATCCTGCCCCAGGAAATGCAGTGCTGGGTCAGAGGATGCGGGCCAGAGACCAGTTCCCAGGCGGTGGCCCTGGCCGAAGGTTTCCTCCTGAGTCAGGCTGAGGAGAAGAGGCAGGCAGAGCAGGTAAGGGGGTTTCCTTCACACCCTTCAAGCAATGACTTTATCCTAAAGCTTCTCTGCCAGATATTGAGACCTCTAGAGAATTCACTCGGCTGGGAAAACAACCATCCCTGATTCTGGCTCCTGAGCTTGAAGCAGCTCTGTTAGTCGACGCAAGAATGAAGAATCTTACCTTCCCTGTCTCCCTTGCTGTTCTTTCAGATGTGCGAACCATCCCTGAAGATGGAAGTGAAGCTTTCCGAGGCAGAAGGAGTTCTGTCGAAGGAAGGGCAGTGGGGTGAGGCCCAGGAGCGTCTCCAAGATGCCCTGTCACATAGTAAAGGTGCTTTGTGGCGGGATGGGATTGGGGCACATGGTGAAGTTGTTGGGTAGAAAAAAGAAATAGGTCTGCACCCAACACAATGTGAGCTTTCGGGACTTGGTGCCACAGGATGTAGTGATAGTCACTCAGTTGAAGGGGGAGTAGACAGATTCATGGAGGGCCAAGACAGATTTATGTCACATTGATGTTGCATTCAGCTGAAACCCTGAATGTTCTTGAGTGTATATAATACATGCCCTGATCTGGATAGCGCCAGGCTAGCCTGATCTCATCTGAGCCCAGAAGCTAAGCAGGGTCAGCCCTGGTTAGTATTTCGAAGGGTCCCTCCAAGGAACATCGGGGCGTGATGGAGAGGCAGGCAGTGGCAAACCACCTCCAAACGTCTCTTGCCTTGAAAGCCCTAAGGGGTCACCATAAGCCAGCTGTGACTTGACAGCACAAAAGTCAAGTAATACAAACATCCTGGAAATGGGTGTGTGTGAAGCAGGATTTAAACAAGTAAATGAAATAGGAAGGCGAGGCTAACATTCTTCCTTTCTCTGTTGTCTCCCTTGCAGGCAGTGTAGAGACGCTGTTAAGCGGTCATCTTTGCAGAGATGTGGAAGTGGCTGCTTCACCTCTGGTCCAGGTAGGGCAGATGAGCCCCCCTTCCTTTCTTGGGGCGGGGGCAGGGTTGGTCCTGCTGTTGCTGCTCCGGTGTTCAAGTGAAAGAGGCCCTTTACCCATGCCAAGGTCTCCATCCTGCACCCTTCCAGAGGGCTGTCTCTGCCTGGCGTGATCTCTGACGAGGGAGTCTGCTTTTTCTTTCAGTCTCTGATTTCCTTTGAGGAGGTGGCCATGCATTTCACCGAGGCAGAGTGGGCCCTGCTGGATCCAGACCAGAGAGCTCTCTACAGGGAAGTCATGCTGGAGAACTGTTGGAGTGTGGCCTCTCTGGGTAAGGCTCTTTCGTAGGTTCCACACGTGTAAATGGCTGCCATTGGGATGAAGCATTGGGATCAAAATATTGAACAACAGCAGTATATCATTTTGAGTATCCTCCATGGTTATGTCCAGTGAATTAGCAAGGAATTGCCATGGAGGATTGCTGCTTCACTTCTTAGCAACTCATTGTTTGGTAGAATGATAAATCTGCTAGGAGAGGAGGGAAGGGAGGGAGGCCTTCTGGGGCCTGAAATCTGGGTGGCTCAGAAGCTCTTTTTGTTGCTGAGCTGCAGCTTTTGAGGGGTGGCTGTATCCTTAAATATTGGATATTCCAGGAAAAGGTTGGAGGGGGGTTACTTAAGGACAGCCAAGCTGGAGGAGGCCAAAGGCCCTTTCCTACAGCAATCACCTAGATGCCTTTGGGCCTTGCCTGCCCTTCCAACAACTGACACCTCTTCGAAAAACTGTGGGGGTACCCTTTGAACTGTGGGGTTCACTTGGTGAAGTCCTGGGTTCTCTCTCCCCCCCCCCCCCGCAAGCAGTGGTTGTAGTGGTTGAGAGCAGAGGACTCTAATCTGGAGAACCAAGTTTGATTCCTCACTCCTCCACCTGAAACCTGCTGGGTGGCCTTAGGCTAATCACAGTTCTCTCAGAACTCTCTGAGCCACATCTACCTCACAATGTGCCTGTTGTGGGGAAGGGAAAAGAATGTGATTCGTAAGCCTCTTTGAGACTCTTCAGGGTACAGAAAAGTGGGGTGTAAAAAAACTTCTAGTACATATGGGGAGTATGTGGAGGGGAGAGGTAGGCAGAATATAATAACTGCTCATCTGGAGGGGGCCTGGCTGGGTAGAAGGTGTGACCAGTGGCTTAGTTGGGAGAGGAAGAAGGTCTGATAAAGGAAATGCAGACCCCTTAATGAGCAATGCCTGATGGGTGGCTTGGCTTGTTACATAGGTACTGACTGGACCTCTTTCTTCCAACAGCACATATAGAGGAGATGCTTGGGGGATTCCAGGCATTCTCTACAGAAGAAGCCAAGAATGAAGACTCCAAAGGTAATGTTGGGGATGGAGATGGACCCCTGAGGCAGGAGGGAAGCCACACCGACAAGGGGAGGGATAAGCCCATACTGTCCCAAAGAGGAGGGGGCTTCCATGAAATCCCAGTCCACAAAGAAAGGTCAACCAAAACAAGAAGGAACAAAGACCTCCGTGCTAAGTAGAGAATCCACTCCAGGGAAAATGAAAATGTGGCCTTTGGAAAGACTTTCCGTAAGAACACGAGTGATGTTTCCAAGACGCAAATTCCCGCAGGAGTTAAACCATATGCGTGCGCTGAGTGCATAAAGACATTTAGTCGTAAAGCAGCCCTTACTTCACATGAAAGTATTCACTCAGGTCAGGAGCTGCATAAATTGCTGGCTGCAAAGCATGCCTTTCTGATGCAGCAGGCTTTCACGTCCTTTTCAAGTGTATTAGTGTACATTTCAATGTACAGCAGGAAAAAGCCACTGCAATGTTTTGAGTATGGATGGAACTTCAAGGGAATGTCATACCTCCTTGTGTGTATGCTAATGGGCTCCTCTTTTTATTCCACAGGGGATGATCAGTGGAATGAGGGCGATGAGGATCTGCATCAGCTATTGCCAGATAAAGTCAAAAATGAAAATTTGCAAGGAAATGTCAAGAATCAAGGCAGACCTAAGAAGCAGACAGAAAGTCCCATGGTTGAGAAGAACGATAAACCCATTCCTGGCCAAGGGTGGGAGTTGTGTGAACAAATCCCCATGGTGGAGGAAGCATATAAGTATTTGGAGTGTGGCATGAACTTCTCAGATCAAACCCAATATGATATCCATTTGCATATGCACAGAGGAAAGGAGACCCATGGATGCTTGGAGTGTGGAAAGAGCTTTCTTTGCAGAGCAGAGCTCCTTAGACATCAAAAAACACATTCAGGAGAGAAACCTTCTAGCTGCTCAGATGGCAAGAGCTTCTCGCAAAAGTCAGACCTTTTTCAACCCCAAAGGATTCATTCAGGTGAGAAATTATTTACCTGCTCAGAGAATGGAAGGATGTTCTTTCATGGAAGGAAGAGTAAGGCAATCATCCCAAAGCATAGTATAATGAGGGCACGTGAATGCTTTCAGTGTGGAAAGTACTTCAAATACAGATCACAGCTCCTTGTGCACCAAAAAATACACACAAGGCAGAGACCTTTTGAATGCTCAGAGTGTGGAAAGCGATTCAGTCAGAGTAGCAATCTTCAACAGCATCTAAGAACCCACACAGGGGAGAAGCCTTTTGAATGCTCAGAGTGTGGAAAGAGATTCAGTTGCAAAGGCGATCTTCACAAACATCTAAGAACCCACACAGGGGAGAAGCCTTTTGAATGCTCAGAGTGTGGAAAGAGATTCAGTTGCAGTGGCGATCTTCACAAACATCTAAGAACCCACACAGGGGAGAAGCCTTTTGAATGCTCAGAGTGTGGAAAGAGATTCAGTCACAGTGGCCATCTTCAACAGCATCTAAGAACCCACACAGGGGAGAAGCCTTTTGAATGCTCAGAGTGTGGAAAGAGATTCAGTCAGAGTGGCGATCTTCAAAGGCATCTAAGAACCCACACAGGGGAGAAGCCTTTTGAATGCTCAGAGTGTGGAAAGAGATTCAGTGTGAGTGGTTCTCTTCAAGAGCATCTAAGAACCCACACAGGGGAGAAGCCTTTTGAATGCTCAGTGTGTGGAAAGAGATTCAGTGTGAGTGGTTCTCTTCAAGAGCATCTAAGAACCCACACAGGGGAGAAACCTTTTGAATGCTCAGAGTGTGGAAAGAGATTCAGTTGCAGGGGCTATCTTCAACAGCACCTAAGAACGCACACAGGGGAGAAGCCTTTTGAATGCTCAGAGTGTGGAAAGAGATTCAGTCGCAGAGGCTATCTTCAACAGCACCTAAGAACCCACACAGGGGAGAAGCCTTTTGAATGCTCAGAGTGTGGAAAGAGATTCAGTGTGAGTGGTTCTCTTCAAGAGCATCTAAGAACCCACACAGGGGAGAAGCCTTTTGAATGCTCAGTGTGTGGAAAGAGATTCAGTGTGAGTGGTTCTCTTCAAGAGCATCTAAGAACCCACACAGGGGAAAAGCCTTTTGAATGCTCAGAGTGTGGAAAGAGATTCAGTCGCAGTGGCCATCTTCAAAAGCATCTAAGAACCCACACAGGAGAGAAGCCTTTTGAATGCTCAGAGTGTGGAAAGAGATTCAGTAACAGTGGCCATCTTCAACAGCACCTAAGAACCCACACAGGGGAGAAGCCTTTTGAGTGCTCAGAGTGTGGAAAGAGATTCAGTGTGAGTAGTTCTCTTCAACAGCATCTAAGAACCCACACAGGGGAGAAGCCTTTTGAGTGCTCAGAGTGTGGAAAGAGATTCAGTGTGAGTAGTTCTCTTCAACAGCATCTAAGAACCCACACAGGGGAGAAGCCTTTTGAGTGCTCAGAGTGTGGAAAGAGATTCATTCAGAGTAGCAATTTTCAACAACATCTACGAACCCACACAGGGGAGAAGCCTTTTGAATGCTCAGAGTGTGGAAAGAGATTCAGTTGCAATGGCGATCTTCACAAACATCTAAGAACCCACACAGGGGAGAAGCCTTTTGAATGCTTAGAGTGTGGAAAGAGATTCAGCCGGAGTGGCTCTCTTCAACAGCACCTAAGAACCCACACAGGGGAGAAGCCTTTTGAATGCTCAAAGTGTGGAAAGAGATTTAGTCGCAGTGACCATCTTCAAAGGCATCAAAGAATTCACACGGGAGAAGCCTTTTGAATGCTCAAAGTGTGGAAAAACAGTTGTAACAACGATCTTTACAAACATCTTGGAACCCACACAGGGGAGAATGCTCAAGAGTGTGGATAGAGATTAAGTCAGTGTGGCAATCTTCAAGAACATCCAAGAACCCACACAAGGAGAAACCATGTAACTGCTTAGGTTGGGAAAAGAGCTTTTTTTGTATTTGAAATGTCAAAGACAACCTCAGATCATAGAAGAAGCCATGTAAACTCTTGTTAAGAACTTGCAACTACACAGAAACCTTACCCTATGTGGGAAGAAAAGGTATCAATGCTGGGCCTCTGGAAGAA
The DNA here is from genome assembly GCF_029931775.1 of Euleptes europaea. NCBI lineage: Eukaryota > Metazoa > Chordata > Lepidosauria > Squamata > Sphaerodactylidae > Euleptes > Euleptes europaea. Next base: position 5,945,474 of record NC_079316.1, read on the forward strand.
GATTTAGTCATGATTGAAACCCCCAATAGGTCTCACAGGGTAAAGAGCAAGGAAGGGTTCTTTAGGTGGAAGAAGATTCAAGTCCAGCTCCTATCTCCTTCTGCATTGATTCCATGCAGGGGAGGAACCTCAGAAATGTTCAATGTGTGGCAAGAGTTTGAGGCATAGATCTGATCTTCCCGTTCCTCAGAGAATCCACATGAGTTGGTTCAGATGTGGATCCTCTTTGAATGGTTACTCAAATAAAGGTCCTTTTACTGGTTGCCCTTCTCTGTGAAACTCAATACTTTAGTTATCTGCCAACTGAACTCTCTTTCTGACACCTGCAAAACCGGCAAAAACATTTGTTTTCCAAATCCTAGGAAGAAATAGACAGGATGAAGATAGCAGATATCTATAGCCTCCCCGCTGCTGGACAAATCCTAATTTGAACCGCTGGCAACCCCAATTTACAAACATTTTTACCTGACAAGGAACACATGAAGCTCCCTTATACTGAATCAGACCCTTGGTCCATCAAAATCAGTATTGCCTACTCAGACCGGCAGCGGCTCTTCAGGGTCTCAGGCTGAGGTGTTTCCGATCACCTACTTGCCTAGTCTCTTTAACTGGAGATGCCAGGGACTGAACCTGGGACTTTCTGCATGCCAAGCAGATGCTCTACCATTGAGCCACAGCCCATCCCCTAGTTCTAGAAAGGCATCCCGAAACCCTTATTTCTCCCCAGTCCAACCTGCTGCACACTTTTTGGGGTCGCCACTTTGAAGCCCAAAGAGTTCTGGCAGTAGGATTAATTTGGGTTGAATGGAAAAGATTTTGCCCCTCCCCCCACCTCAACTACACCAGCATGGAATAGTGGTTAAGAGCAGTGGTTTGGAGCGGTGGAGTCTGATCTGGAGAACTGGATTTGTTTCCCTACTTCTACACACAAAGCCAGCTGGATGAACTTGGGCTAATCACACTCTCTCAGCCCCGTCTACCTCACAGGGTGTCTTTTGTGGGGAGGGGAAGGGAAGGTGATTGTAAGCTGGTTTGAGTCTCCCTTAAGGGGTAGAGAAAGTCGGCATATAAAAATCTTCTTTTACTCAGTACGTTCGAAGGAATCAGGCTGACCCCCTCTCAATATTCCAGTATTGTGGAGATGAGCAGGTCTCCTCGGAGTTGGCAGGGGAAAATTAACAGGAGCTGGTCCTTGGAGCTGGTAGGTGAACGCTGTGGGACATTAGTTCCCAATCCCAGCTGTCCTCCTCCCCCAGATTCTCCTCAAGAGATAATTCACACTTTGTTTTTTCTTTTCTGTGGTTTGTGGTGGGTTTTTTTTTTTAATGAGTTGAACTTCATTAATGTTAGTGTGGCATGCCTTTTTAAATTGTGTATAAAGCTGGAAGAAAACAATCCTTTTGCAGATGCTGGAGATGGGTTCCTCTTGCCCCCACTGATGCTCAGAATTGAACCAGACCCACTTTGCCCAATTTTATGATGGGAGTCAGATGCATTTATGAGCCAGAGTATTGACTTACGACCACGTGGATCTGGGTTCAAATCCACACTAGGCCTGAAAGCCCTTTGGAAGCTAGATAGTTGTAAGGATTCAATGTGGGGCATTCTTAGAAGAAATGTGTTCAACAAGTTTTGAAATCTCAGGACTTCCTTTTTTGTTGTTGTTCTACTTTATTGAAATATACAACGTATTACAGAATATACCAAAATGTGAAAATATGAAAAACTTAATATACAAAAAAAGTGAAAAAGATAAAGAAAAGAAATAAAAAGTAAAAGATAAGATAATACAATAATATAGAGACCGACTTCCAACTCTCTTCATACAAAACAATATATATATATTATTTCTTTTGTGAATAACACTTTAGTTTTATCTGTTTTTACTGTAAATTTTGATTAAACTGTTTCCATCTTAGTCAACACTTTGTTAAATGACTTTAGGGTTTAGAACATAAATTTTTCTGTTCCTAAAATACTGATTTATATATATTGACCATACCTTCCAATCTGTATTAAAATTGGAAACCCAACGCAGCTTAAACGGAACGATTTGATCACAATGCAATTAAAGAGCCCCACAAAATAACCGACAGGTCAACGAATGGCACAGAGGCACGCAGGCTGAGAAGCGGATCCCAAACGGCTACTGCTGTTGTGTAGCCACATGGTAACCAGATCAATGTGCCCCAGGACATGGAGCTAAACATCGGTGCCGGCTGAGAGTCCCCACAGAGGCTCAAGACACACCTAATGTCTCTCCCCCCCCCCCGCCCCTGTTTCTTTTTCTTTCCCCTAAATGCAGCTGTAGAAGCTGCAATTTTGAACAAACCCGGGTGGGGGGCACCAGAGATCAGAAGAATATCAGAAACTGCCCTGTTTGGATTTGGGACTTCCTGGACATTTACAACTGGGACGTGTTTTGGGCTGGGTGGGCATTATGACAGTTGTGTTTTCATATCCTTACTGTTTAAACCTTTCCTCTCCAAGTATTCCTCCCCCGCCCTGCCCTGCCCTGCCCTGCCCTGCCCTGCCCTGCCCCAGGCATTTCCTCCTGCAGGGAGATGATAGCAAGTGCTTATATTTTCTCCCTAGAGAGTGAAACACAATTTGGGGGTTTGTGTGAATTCGAGCAGGGAAATGGCTGGAGGAAAAAGGTTCAGCCGCTCTGAGCCCAACCTTCGGGTTGGAGCAAGCGGGGTAGAAATGTAATAAAATAAATAAAATAAAAATTTCTGTTGCTGGTTCTTCATTCAAGATTGTGGCTTCTGAGACAGAAAGAAGGGAGGAAGTGTAATGTTCTGCTACCTTATTGAATTAATATTCAATCACAATAAAGCAGTTGGAAGCTGAAGAATCAAAGCAGGTTATTTTATTGGCCAATATAACAAAATGCTGGTGAAAATTGCCTAAAGCGCAGAGCAATTTCCACACCCATCAAAGGATTGCAAGCATGGATATAGACTTTGATAATGGGTGGTTACAGAAACGTAATACACACGTAACACTGAACTGTTCAATAAACTTTTTGAACGTAAAAGCAATTATTTGCATATCCAATAGAAAATGCTCTTCAAGGCGTTGCCTAATGGTTAATGAGGAGGCACAGCTTTACATTCCAAGATGACATGTCTTGTCTTAAATCAAAGCTCCAAGCTTAATTAAGAAACCTGCCTGTACCAAGAGGGAATGACCTCACCTAGTCAGCTGCCTGCAAACTGCTTGCTGGGTCACTCTGACCCAGGCTCCTCAGCAATGAATGTAGCTTGACCAAAGTACATGTTACCCATAATGCAAAGTGATTCTAGATCTGTACATAAGAATCTATATGTGTGTGTGTGTGTGTGTATTATGCTATGTGAATATGCATATATGTGACAGCATATATGTTTTCTCTATAAACTAAGTTAATTAGGGCACTACATCTCCCCCCTTGATTTGAACCTTTTAAATTCTTTTAAAAAAGAAATAAAAACACTTGAGGTGTGGGTGCAGCTCAGCAACTGCTTTGGGTAGGAAACGTAGAACCATTATGTTCCCTGGTGCCTTGGGTGAGGGTTGATCAAGGGCATTGTGACCATGGGTGAGCTTCGGAGAACAGCTCGACTGAGATACATGAAACAGGATACAAAAGGGTACAAAGATTATTCCAGCAAGAGCATAAGCTAAAAAGAACATCAACTTTTTCCACCAAGCCCCTGCAAAAATATTTCCCACCAAGATGCAGCTCAAGCATTCTTCCAGGATTGAACAGGGACATGGGCTACCTTAAATTTTCCACAACCCTCACCTTGCTTGGTCAGGAGATAGTTCAATGCAAGTCGGTTCTGGTAAATTGCTGCTTGCATCTGTGTTTGCTGATGGGCCAGCAGCTCTAAGATACTGGCAGTCTGGTTGGTAAAATTTCTAGGACAGCTTGAAGCAGGATGATGTGATTTAACATGTATATAGGAGTTCTATACCCAAAAGTGCCATCATTGGCCCAAGAAGCAGAGTCATAATATTCAATGATACGCTGTGGGGGCCATTCCTCCCCCCACTCCTTGCCACTGATCTGAATGGATCTCTTTACTCTCTTGAGATCATCATACAAGGGATGCCTAGGGAATTTCCTTTGACTGCAGGCAGCAAGAAAAACTTTGGCTGGATGGTCTCGAATACACAGGTTCCAGCCCACTTCAGTGGCAGTTGAGGATAAGCAGTGTTGTCTCACAGCCAAAGAAACCATCAAGAGTAACCCAGGGGAAGGAGAAATTAGAAGGGTCTCTCCAGAGCCATCATAAAGAGGGGAATGCCTGGAATGGGTTACTGCCTGAGCAATTAAACAATAGGGACACATTTTTCACTCCTGTTGGTGGCTGAGAAAAAGAAAGTGGGGGCTCGAGGCCACCAGAAGGAGTGGGTGTCATTGGCTACAAAAGTGGAGGTGCATAGAGTATTTCCTACTGGGTGATTGAACTTGGTAGATTGTCTTCGGGATACACAGAGGCGCCCAAGAATTGGAGCTCTCAGCAGCCAGAGCTGTGGCCTGGCTGAAGGGTTAAAGGAAGGATGGCGATTCCACTCGGCTAAGGAAGCCGGAGGAATCTCAATTGGTTGCCAAGGCCAGTCACTGCTCGCGACCGATCCACCACAAACCCAGCAATTCTATACAGGGAAGGATACACTAGAGGGCCTTTGGGAGTTGGGATACTTTTCGGAGAAGGGATAGGCAGTAAGACTCTGGCACTTGCTTCAGGATCAGGGGCAGGCAAGTTAGAAAGGTGGCCTTTGAGTCTTTCTGCTTCACTTGGGATGTACATGCCCAAGAGGCCCTAGGGCAAGACATTCCAGCCCACTTCCCAGTGACATGTCCTAGGTTTTGGGCTTTTGAGATAAGTCTTTCCTGCCTCTGTACAGGTCTTAGAAGGGAGTTGGAGACAAGCAGAATTAACACTTGGGAAAAAGCGAAAGGCTTTGACTGAATAGCCATCTCGTTTTATGAACTCATGGCAGTGACGACAGGTAGAGGGGACACATCGAATGCAAGCAATGGACAGTGCCAGGGGGCTACAGAGAATTACTATAAGGAGGGGGGCTAGGGGACCCCTCCATGCATGTAGGGTTTTCATGGTAAATAACATTTTCTGCACACTGATCTTCAGAAACAGGCACACCACAGAGTACCTGTCTCTGAAACCAGCAAAAAATAAAAACAGATCCCACCCCAATCAAAAGTCCCAACACCTCGAGAGTCCAGTCCATTCAGGAACGGCTTTGAAATCTTCAGGAAAAGCGTTGAAGCCTCTTGGCAATCTTCAGACGCAGAGGAGCGGGCTGTTCAGCTTGCCAGTTGAGGTTTGGGTCAGGGACAGGCTTTACTCTGGAACAGTGGATTCAAGGCTTGATTCCTTCCACTTTCACTGCTCTTGGAGTAGACAGGAGGACTTGCTTCAGGAGCAATCACCTGGGGTGTTCCGAAGTTGGGGAAAGTTCTTTGATCAGGACTCACAGATCTCATCTCTGACTGTAGAGGCTGGTCTGGCTATGGGGGGAAGGGCATCCAGTACCTGTGTGTAAATAGAAAACAAAACCTACGCCAGCGTTTGCATGTACAAACTTAAATTCTTTTCCCACCATATGGTTCCTTACATACATTTGCAACAAAAGGTCTCCCATACAGTATTTCAAAGGGTTAGAAACCATGCTTTGACCTTGGGGCACTTGAATGCGCACTAGGGCAATGGATAGAACCTTACTCCAGGGAAGGGAAGTTTCTTGGCACAACTTAGAGATGTGCGTTTTGAGTGTTCTATTCATGCGCTCAACTTTGCCCGAGGCTTGTGGGCAATAAGCTGAGTGCAAATGCCACTTAATGTCCAAGAAAGTACTAACCACCTGAGTGACTTCTAATAGGGAACTGGCATCATTGTCGGATTTTAACCCCTTGGGGATCAAGAATCTCGGAGAGATGACATCCAGCAGGGTGTCAACAACTTCTCTTGCCTCTTGGGTCCCCGTCGGGATAAATTCCGGCTATTCAGAGAAAAGGTCCACAAAAACTAAAAGGTGTTTCTTTTTTCCATGCTTGGGCATTTCAGCAAAGTCAACCTGCCAAGCCTCTCCTGAGTACTTGGCTGTCCTGAGTCTAGTCGGGGGTCCCTTGTGGATAGGAGGCTTTGGGTTGGTTTGCAGACATTTGGGGGAGTTGGCAAGAACGTGCTGGACCATGGCACGGAGTCCCTGATTACAATAGCGTGATTGGAGCCAGTTTGTCTTTGATTCCCATGTGGGATGCTCTGTGCACCCTTTGTACTAAAGCAAAAAGTCCTTCAGATGGGAGCTGAATTCGATCTCCCACTGCCTACCAGCCTTCGACCTACCTCCCCCCCTTTTCAAGAAAATCTTTACTGCTGTAAAGAATCGGGTCTGCTTCGCAAGGGTCGACTAGGGCGAGGGGGAGAGTGGTTTAGGAGCTGAGGGCAGGAGGGCGGCTTTGTGTGCCCAGTGATCCGCGGCGCGGTTGCCCTGGGAAACGTCTCAGCTGTCCGCTGGATGGCTGGGGCAGCTGATAATCGTAAGGGAAGAGAGGAGCCAGAGAACATCCATCAGTTCTGCAAGCAGGGGCTTCATCTTTAGGGGCTTGCCATCTGCACCTCGAAATGCACACTGTTTCCATAGGGCAGCCTGAGAGGGGGGCTGCCAGAAAGGCATACCAGCTGTATAAGTAGAGTGTGGCTGAGTTTCCCTCGGCTAGGTAGCGGGCTTGGATGAGGGCAAACAATTCCACTGTCTGGGGTGATCAGGGGGGAGGGAAAGTACACAGTTCAAAGGAGGAATGCAGAACAGCCAAGCCGGTGTGGAGAGTTCCATTGAGGACATAAGAAGTCCCATCTGTCCAAAGGACAACTTCACAGTCAGGGGATAGGATCACACCGGAGATCGAGGAGCCCCCCCCTTTCACCCAGCGGCTAGTAAAGAAAACTTCCATGCAATCCTAAGCGGGGAGGGAATTCTGTCCTTTAGCATCTGGGGCTCCTGGCTGAGCTTGCATTGGGAAAAGGGTGGCTGGATACAGGCGCTCGGAGCGGGTGAGGGAAATTCCTGCCTGTTCCAGGAGAATTGCCATTTATTTGGAGAGGCGATTAGATGCAGCCCAGACGGGAGCCTTTCATTCGAGGAGGGATCGCACGGAGTGGGGGCAGTGGACTTCTAGGGATCTTCCTAGAGTGATTCTGAGCACCTTGCACCAGGAGGGCAGTTGCTGCCGCTGCTCTTACACACGCCGGGGGATGGAAGCTAGGCATTGAGCGAGTAGACCCACTGCACACCCAGAGTTCTCAGTGACAAAGAGGAGGAAGGGTCCTTGAGGATCAGGAAGAGCAAGAGCCACGGCTCTAAGAAGAGCTGAGCGCAGGGAATCTCAAGCATCATGGTGAATCTGTGTCCAGTCCCAAGCTTGATCTACTCTGAGGAGTTTGTAGAGGGGTTGTGCTAAAACTGAGAAGGAGGGAATCCAGACCCTGGAGACTGTTAAGGGTTGGAATTTCAGAGCAGAGTCATCAAACTCAGCCATCTGATAGGAAAGTGTCTGCTGGGAAGGAGCAGCATTGGAGATGAATGAGTTAACAGAGCAAGCAGAGGGATTTTCCCTCTGAGAAGCGCAGCCCGAGCCGAGCCGGCACTCCGTGAGGCCAAGAGGGGGTGGCTGAAAAGAGTGAGAGGGCGGCTCAGGGAAGGATCCCAATCCGTTGGTGAAGCTTACTGCGGGCATTGATTTTTCCAGGGGCTGTGGCCTCTGCAAAAGGAGCACTGATTCTTGCTTGGGGTGGATCCCTCCCTTCCTCTTCTTCCCCTCCCTCTGACTTGGATGAACGGGTTGGAAGGGAAATTGTTGTGGATCGCGGCTGCCAAAAGGGTCGCTTGCCGCTGCATTTCTGCATCTTCCTTCTTTTTCCCGCTCCCCCCCTTTGGTTATAAAGTTCATAAGCAGACTGCATGAAAAGCTGAGCTATGGGAGTTTGGAGACGGCAAGTGCTGCCGGGGGGGGGGATTGGGGCCAAGCCCTGGTAGGATTTCAATTTGCAGCGACTTCTTCTTCTCATAGCGTAGTAGCTGCTTTGAAAACTTGTCTGGCAAAGTTGCCAGAAGGGCATGGAGATCTGAAACTGTGGGTTTTTGGGTGGCCCGATCCTTTGCACTAGAAAGCGGGGATGAGGATGAGGTGGAGGGGCTGCCAAGTGTCAAGACTTTCCGAGAAAGAGGCGGGGTGGAGGCCTGAACAGGGGCATCCACAGGCGAGCCAGCCTCCAGGAGCTGAAGCTCTGAGCTGGAACAAAGCGTCTGCTGAGGGGAGAGGGCCCGATCCGCAGACAGGCGGGGGGGGGGAATGGTGCGCTCTGGCGCGGCCAGGCTGCTACAGGCGCTCCGGCTGAGAAGGAGGAGTCGTCCCTTGGCACCTTGAGTTGCTCGTAGTGCAAGGAAGCAGGGGAGGGCAGCGGAGCGGGGGGGGGAATCCTCTTCTTCCGCGTCTTCTGGAGACACGACCTTCAGAGGTTTACAAATCACAACAAAGCCAGGGATGCTCCTGAGGGAGGCACCCGAGGCCAGAATGAGCTGCCAGTTGGGGGTTGTCTCGGAGAGCCCAAAAAGGGGCAAGGTAGCCTTTTTCGTGGTACTTCCCTTGCTTGGACAGAAAGAGATCTAAAAAGGGGGGGGACGAGTAGGATCCAAAGACCCAGTAGCCCGGGAGGATTTCCCCTCTGCTAGTGTATATCGTGGCTAAGCCACCTCATAGGAGAACACGAACAACTTTATAGAAAGCCCATGATTAGCTCTGAGAGTATTCCAAGTCTTACAAACACATTTTAAAAGGGGCCAGAAAACTCACTCTGGTTGTGCCCCATGCTTTAACTCCAGAAATTTTGCACCTCGTCAGGCGGACACGAATTAAGACCCTCTACTCTCTGGAAGGGAGAACGTGCCTTTTCCATCACTGTTAAAGCTTCCTACCTAACTTTTCTCTTGTGTGCGTAACAGGGGCCAGGAGCTAAGGCAGCAGACAATCACACAGCGGACAATCACACAGACATGAGACACAGGGAAAAGGGAGTGATGAGAAGTGGGGGCTGCATACCAGAGTCAAAGGAATCTCAGACAGCAATCAGTTTTCCTGCCCACACATGCAGCCTTCACATACAACCAGCACACTATATTAAATTTTCACCAAAATACTCACACTTGCATGAGTCAAAGGAGCTCTTCTCTTGATCGCATGCGCAGGTAAACTTCCAAGGGCAGCGTTTGAGGGGCGTGCTATGGAATCTGCCTCCTACCCGGGGCGAGCAGACGCCGTCTCTCCCCGCTGAAAGAGCAGGGTGCGCGCTGAGAGGGGTGTCGCCCACGGGAGGTGGTTTCAACCATGCCAGTCTCACAAAGGCCCGTGGGATGTAAAAGCACCCTCACGTCCCAACTTTTTGTGGCTTCTCAAAAAGTTAAGGAGACTGATCCCCTGAGAAAACACACGTTGGGGGCCAAAATGTAATGTTCTGCTACCTTATTGAATTAATATTCAATCACAATAAAGCAGTTGGAAGCTGAAGAATCAAAGCAGGTTATTTTATTGGCCAATATAACAAAATGCTGGTGAAAATTGCCTAAAGCGCAGAGCAATTTCCACACCCATCAAAGGATTGCAAGCATGGATATAGACTTTGATAATGGGTGGTTACAGAAACGTAATACACACGTAACACTGAACTGTTCAATAAACTTTTTGAACGTAAAAGCAATTATTTGCATATCCAATAGAAAATGCTCTTCAAGGCGTTGCCTAATGGTTAATGAGGAGGCACAGCTTTACATTCCAAGATGACATGTCTTGTCTTAAATCAAAGCTCCAAGCTTAATTAAGAAACCTGCCTGTACCAAGAGGGAATGACCTCACCTAGTCAGCTGCCTGCAAACTGCTTGCTGGGTCACTCTGACCCAGGCTCCTCAGCAATGAATGTAGCTTGACCAAAGTACATGTTACCCATAATGCAAAGTGATTCTAGATCTGTACATAAGAATCTATATGTGTGTGTGTGTGTGTGTATTATGCTATGTGAATATGCATATATGTGACAGCATATATGTTTTCTCTATAAACTAAGTTAATTAGGGCACTACAGAAGGAAGGAAAGTTTGTTGCACTTTCATAATGGAAAAATGGATGTGTTTTAGAATAGTTGGTGACCTCGGACTGGTCACTCTTTCTGAGGATAACCTGTTTCCCAGAGTTGTTGTCAGGATAAAACAGGCAAGGCAGAGCCACTTATATAGGGTCGCCATAAGTCTGCTGTGACATCTCTTCAGGGTGGGGTTTGGGGAGGGACTTCAATGCCATAGAGTGACCAATTGCCAAAGTGGCCATTTTCTCCAGGGGAACTGATCTCTATTGGGTGGTGGTCAGTTGTAATAGCAGGAGATCTCCAGCCACCACCTGGAGGATAACAACAACCACAAGAATGCTGGTTTTTGTTGTTAACTAAGTTATTTCAGCATAGATCGTTGTGTTTTTGCTAAACACCTGGAGGATGGCAACCTTACTCGGAGTGCTCCAGGCCCTACCTGGATATTGGCAACCGTGTGCCCACACACAACCATTTGTGGAAGCAGCATGCTGCTCCTTTGGGGAAGGGGAATTGGCTTTTCCAGATGCATCCGGAAGTGCATCAGAATCCTGAAGATGCAACTTCCTTGTTTCCTGTCTCCGTGCGCTTTCCTCCACCACTGCTGGAGGTGGGGATTGCATTTCTTAACTTGAAAAACATGGACGCAAAGTTGAAAGATGCATTTTTAAATCTGACTTGTTTCAATGGGAGAGAGTTAAGAAGATGCTTAGCCTCCCTTTGAAATGAGAGGTCCTCAGCAGAAGTCCTTGACAGTTGCACAGATTGAGCTGTTGTTTTGTAGACCTCTTTAAACATGATGCCATTTGTGGAAAGTTGGTCCCCCCCCCCCAACTTGAATCTGTTATGGGCCTGAATTGATGTGTTTAAGTCCCTATCCTGTAGCCCTCAGCACTCTGAAAATGCTACACCTGCAGAGCAGGCAAAGAGGGCCTTTTGGCAGAGAAAGCATTATGCAAAACAGAGAGAGATGTGCACCAGCGAGCATTGGACCAGGATCTGGGAGACTTAGGTTTGAATCCGGACTCTACAGTGGAATAGGGTCGCCAGCCTCCAGGTGGTAACAACCTAAAAGGGGTGGAACTCCAGCTGCTTAATATATGATAGCATCAAGAAACAAAGCAACTCAGGCAATTACAACAGTAACTAGACGTTCATAAAGAAAAATCCATTCAGCTCTTACAATGTTTCCACAAACAAAAACATACCAACAAAAGTCATATGTGACATACAAATATCTTCATATGCAACCAGATATTTTAAACAGCAGACTGCAGCCATTCAGAGGCGCAAATAAGAGCTGGAATGGGGAGTTTTCATAAAAACGAGGGTTAAACCTTTCCAGGGTGCTTGGAGTTACTTACAAGCAGAGACGTTTGGAGTAAATCTACTTTATTTGTACTTAATGTATAGACTTCAGTGCACCAAGATGTGACAGTCGCTGCTTGAAAGGGGTTTTAGAGAAATCACGGAGAATAGGCCAATCAGCAGCTGTTAGAGAGGATGGCTATCAGAGAGCTTAAAAGATGAAAACCGAGCCTAATCAGGAAGCCAAGTAGATATTTTTGCCTGCCTTTTTCACTTTACAGGGATACGTTTAGATGCTTAGTCTCCCTTTGCCTCCAGAGAAGATGCCCTTCATCTCCCTATTTTCTTCCCCTTGCTCAGTAGTTCTGTATTTATATATATGATTTTGCTCTCCACTGCATGCATTGCCTTTTGTAACCAATGACTGTTTATACAACTAATTATTTTCCTGTTTCTTAAATGGGTGTAGTGTGTTTGCTTCTCTACAATAACTTTGATTGAGCTTAGCAAAGGTCCAGCGAAGACAGCAGGAGTGGCCGAGCTGGGCATCTTTCTAACCAGTTTGATTCCCAAGGATTCCTAGCTTCCATAGTGGTCTTGGAGGGGCGAGTGATTTGTCATCTGGAGAAGAGTTCCTTAAAGGCCTGCAGTAGAGCCTCTGGAGACTGGGCTACCACCAGACGGACGTACTTCTCACTCTTGGCTTGGTGGCGGCAGCAGAGAGTCAGCCCCAGATCTCCTGGGGAATCCTGGAATCCAGCTGAAGAAATGGACCCCTCAGTGAGATCTAGCCGCTTAAGTCCTGGGCGGTTAAGTAAATTGCATGTGCCTGTGGTATGTCACGGCGGGCTGCATAGCCTGTTTCCCAACATTTCCAAACTGCATAACAGTCATGTCCTGATAGTGTTGTTAATATTGATAGTCAATTAGTAATGTTAAGTCATTAATAATTCATGGAGTGAAGCTTTAAAAAAACATTAGGGTAGTGGGCAGGGACAGAATGCCAGCTGCGGGGAGGGGTGTGGGGGGGATGAGGCAAGAAAAATGGCCCCAATGTAGGCAGGGCCTGAAAAAGTGTGTGTTTTCTTGCCCACAATGCAGTAAAAGGGGGGGGGAGGGCATAGAATGTGCACGATTTGGGGAGGAGGTCATGTGAATGCTCCAAAAACCTTGTCTTTGTGGAAGGAGACAAAAAGTAGCTCTAGATTCGAGTCCAGTAGCCCCTTACAGTCCAACCAGAAACCTGGCCTCGAATCTAGCTGTTCTACTGAAGAACCCACACGACTACCTATCGTCCGAAACAGCCAAAGAGCAGTTTGCCCCAAGGAAATTCACCTTTTCTGCAGATGGTTTTTGAAACACAATCCTGCTGGGCCTGGGCAGGCACTGTCAGACAATATGCTTGTCCTGACCACTTTATTCTTAATTTTACCGGCTTACATTTGCCAGTATTGAAGAATCTAAAACCTTTTGAGGCTGACATAACCTGGGGGGGGAAAGACTTTTGAAAGTGTTGAATAGGAACAACCAGGACGCACCATGTCCTACTCTGTTTGGATCACTTGGGCAAATAAGATCCAGAGGAAGGGGTTGGAGGAGGAGGAGGAAGAAGAAGAAAAAGAAGAGTTGGGTTTTATATACTGACTTTCTCTACCACTTAAGGGAAACTCAAACCGGCTTACAATCAGCACTTCCCTTCCCCCCAACAGGTGGGGTTGAGAGAGTGTGACTAGCCCAAGGTCACCCAGCTGGCTTCATGTGGAGGAGCGGGGAATCAAACTCGATTCTTCTGATCAGACTCCACTGCTCCAAACCACCGCTCTTAACCACTACACCGCGCAGGCCACTGTGCAAGACAGGATGCGGGACTGGATGGACCCTCGCTGGTCTACGGTTGCCAGCTCCGGGTTGGGAAATACCTGGTGATTTGGGGAGGTGGAGGCTGAGGAAGAGGGCAGGGTTGGGGGAGGGGAGGGTCTTCAATGGGGGATAAGGCCACAGAGCCCCCCCCCTTCCAAAGTGCCTATTATCTCCAGGTGGACTGGTCTCTGTCGCCTGGAGGTCAGTTGTACCTCCTGGAGGTTGGCAACCCTGCACCGGTCTGATGCATCGGGGCTCTTCTCATGTTCTTCAATCTCCAGGGATTTCCCCAGCCAGAGATGGAGACCCTTATCGCACAGGGCAGCACCATCACATCCGTCTCCAGGCACTTTGATGTGAGAACAAGGATTTCCAATGCAACCCTAAAGCCACTTTGCCGGGAGGAAGCATTGAATAGGCCTGAGGAGGGCTCCGATGAAACCGGTTTCGGATCCCTTCGCGTGATCTGGCTTGACTTTGCTTTAGTTTTCTTCCTCCCAACTCAGCTCTGCTATTGTCCGGACAGCCTGGGGATCCCCCAGAAGCGCCACCCTGTGCCGAGTTACTCCCGAGCAATCCCACTGAGCTGCACGGGGAGTCGCTGAGCTGCAGCCTGGCCGGAATCCGCTCCGAGCACCGGCCTCTGGCCGCCCATCCTCGTGCAAAGAGCAGGGAGCCCTCTTTTTTCGCTCCTCTGCAGCACCGAAGGGGTTAAAGCGAACGAGCTCTCTCTCTCTGTGTGTGTGTGTGTGTGTAGAGGAAAGGCTTTGTTACAGAGTTGCAAAGAGGACCTCGAGGGGCTTCAGAGCTGCATCAGCGGGCAAGAGCCTTGCAGCCGGATCCTGGGGCGGTCTACTCACGAGTAAGTCATGGCAGAGGAGTGGGGAATAAACTTTCCAGTCTTGCAAGAGAGAAGCGCTGCTCTCGCGAGTCTTTTTTTTGGGGGGGGTTTACTTTTAAATCGTTTCCAAATGCAGCCCCCCCGCTGCCAAACAAAAAATCCTCCCCTGCAGAAAAATGGAGCCCTGGACTGGGTGGCCCAAGATCTGGGCCTGGTTAGTAATTGGATGGGAGACCCCCCCCCCCCCCAGGAAGCCCAGGGTCTTTGTGCGGAGATAGGGGCATGTCTTCTGGGTTGTGGCCCCCACAATGTGGATCGGGGCCTGCCTGCCTGAGGAGGTCAGGAAGACACCCACTCTCCTGGCTTTCTGCAGTTGGGAGGCAGTGTACAAAACAATTCACAAAGTTACTTGACCAAGTGGTTAGCAGTTGTGTTCTGTACTACTGTGTACTGCTTGCTGTAAGTCGGATCCTACGCTGCAATTTTGCAACATTTGTTGTGTCGTGTTAATGTTTATGCTTTGCTTCTGTTTATTAGATTCCTGGTTGGTTCTGCAACCCAAACCCTGTTTCCTGGTTTCTTGAACGTCCCGTTCTGTTGGTTGTATGGACTCACTTGCTGCAATCCATTTTGACGCCCAGAGAGCAAAGCAGACTAGAGATAACAGAAATTGAAAAATGCATGGCTTAATTCGTTATCTAAATGGGTGGCTGTTGTGGGGGCAGAAAGCCAGGGTCTGAATTTTGTAAAGAAAAATAAATTCTCAGCCATGGTGGTCGTTAGGAGGCCCAGAAAGACGGGATCACAGGGCATAAATCAGACATGCTGACTGGCTGCCCCACATGCTGTGCATTTTGGCTGGCTCTCCCCCCTTCTGGCCATGTGCCATTTACCTGGGTGTTCACTGCTTCCTCCTGCTCCTCTTCATCCCAGCAGCCTTTTTGCTCTCCCCTAGAGAGGTCAGGCACACCTCTGCCCCGACCCTCTGCTAAGCAGAGCTATTGCCTGTTGCTTCAAGCCGATGGAAGAGAGATCAGCCATGGTTAAGCTGTCACCATTCCTTTTGTCCCGGTTGCCTCTAGACCAGGAGTGTCGAACTCATTTGTTATGAGGGCCAGATATGACACAGAATCATACAGTTGGAAGGGACCACCAGGGTAATCTAGTCCAACCGCCTGCACAATGCAGGAAATTCACAACCTCCCCCCCCACACACACACACAGTGACCCCTACTCCATGCCGCGAAGATGGCCAAGATGCATTCCCTCTCATGAACTGCCTAAGGTCATAGAATCAGCATTGCTGACAGATGGACATCCAGTCTCTGCTTAAAAACCTCCAAAGAAGGAAAGCCCACCACCTCCGAGGAAGCCTGTTCCACTGAGGAACCACTCCTCAGTGGTTAGAAATGTCTTCCTGATGTCTAGATGGAAACTCTTTTGATTTAATTTCAACCCGTTGGTTCTGGTCCAACCTTCTGGGGCAACAGAAAACAACTCAGCACCCTCCTCTATATGACAGTCCTTAAAGTACTTGAAGATGGTTATCATGTACCCTCATAAATGTCTCTTGGCCGGGCCATGTGTACCATAAAAGTTAATGCAAGATACCGGAGATACAAATTTTCATAGAAGACACAGGCAAAGCCAATTAATGATATTTTTTACTTAAAATACAATCATCCTTAACACTATAACACTCTTCTAGTATTTTCTTTTAGTTAACAGTCTTTGATCATTGACACCTTGGAACTGGGGTGTGTGTCTGCCTCGACTGGTTCGCGGGCCGGATAAGAGCTCTCGAGGGGCCAAATCCGCCCCCTAGGCCTTATGTTGGACACCCCTGCTCTAGGCAGACGTGGAAGGCCAAGATGTGGAAGGCCAAGCTCATAGCTTCCACAACAGATGTTTACTTTCCTGAGAGCCAGCGTGGTATAGTGGTTAGGAGTGGATGACTCTGGTGAATCAGGTTTGATTCCCCACTCCTCCATGTGAATCCTGCTAAATGTTCTTAGGCTATTCGCCCTTCTTTCTGAACTCTCTCAGCCCCACCCACCTCACAAGATGTCTGTTGTGGGGAGAGGAAGGGAAGGCGATTGTAAACCATTTCGAGACTCCTCAAACGTGAAAAAAGGGGGGGTCAAAATACCCATATCTCCTCCTCCTCCAAACAAACATCTCATGAAAAAGCCTGATATGCAGTCTAGTGCCATGACATTAATCGTGATCCACAAACTATGACAATGATCATTTGTTCTGATCCACTGGGGCAATCCTGAGGTACCTCATGAGAAGGAGGGAAAGTGAGGTAGGTGTGCTTTCTTTTGGTCTCCTGTTTTTTTGATATCTTTTCCTCTCCTTCATAGCCACAAGAGTAAGGGCATCTTTCCACATTCAGAGGCCACCCAAGAGAAAGGGAAGGAGATGGAACAGAAGGGCACAAAAGGACCTGGAATTGGCAAGAGATCAAGGGAAGGTCCCCATCCCATCCAAGTGGAGAGTGGTGATGAATTCTGGGAAAGAGCTGTGCCAGAGATCCTGGCTGAGGAAACTAGGTCAGCAGATGTCCAGAGCCAACGTTTCCAGCAGTTCCTTTACCATGAGGCCAATGGGCCCCGAGCGGTTTGCAGCCAGCTTCATGGTCTTTGCAACCACTGGCTGAAGCCGGAGAAGCACTCCAAGAAGCAGATGCTGGACCTGGTGATCCTGGAGCAATTCCTGACCATCCTGCCCCAGGAAATGCAGTGCTGGGTCAGAGGATGCGGGCCGGAGACCAGTTCCCAGGCGGTGGCCCTGGCTGAAGGTTTCCTCCTGAGTCAGGCAGAGGAGCAGAGGCAGGCAGAGCAGGTGAGGGGGTTTCCTTCACCCCTTTCAAGCAATGACTTTATCCTAAGGTTTCTCTGCCAGATATTAATACTGCTAGAGAAGTGACTTAGCTGGGAAAACAACCATCCCTGATTCTGGCCCCTGTGCTTGAAGCAGCTCTGTTGGTTGATGCAGAGGTGAAGATTCTGGGAGTGGGGCAGGATCCATCTCCTTAACCTGTTCCATGCCTTTCTTACCTGTCTCCCTTGCTGTTCTTTCAGATGTGGGGACCATCCCATAAGATGGAAGTGAAGTTTTCTGAGGCAGAAGGAGGTCTGTTGGAGGAAGGGCAGCGGACTGAGGCCCAGGAGGGTTCCCAAGATGCCCTTTCACATGGTAAACGTGGTTTATGGTTGGATGGGATTGGCGCGCATGGAGAAGTTATTGGGCAGAGAAAGTAAACAGGTCTGCACACAACAAAATGTGAGCTTTTGGGATTCGGTGCCACAGGATGTAGTGATGGTCACTCACTTGAAGGAGGAGTAGACAGATTCATGGAGGGCCAAGACAGATTTATGTCACATTGATGTTACATTGAGCTGAAATCCTGAATGTTCCTGAGTGTACATACAGTGAGGGAAAACAGTATTTGATCCCCTGCTAAATTTGCCCGTTTGCCGTCTGACGAAGAAATGACCAGTCCTTAATTTTAATGGTAGGTTTGTTGTAGCTGTGAGAGACAGAATAACAACAGGAAAACCCCCAGAAACCCAGAAGACAAAAATCAGAGATTGATGTGCATTATAATGAGGGAAATAAGTATTTGATCCCCCATCAACCAGCCAGATCCTAACCCTAACCCTAACCCTCAACCTCCCTCAGTCTGGGGCTCCATGCAAGATCTTATCTCGTGGAGTTGCAATGATCATGAGAACGGTGATGAAGCAGCCCAAAACTACACGGGGGGAACTTGTCATTGTCTCAGGGCAGCTGGGACCATAGTCACCATGAAAACAGTTGGTAACACACTACGCCATGAAGGACTGAGATCTTGCAGAGCCCGCAAAGTCCCCTTGCTCAAGACAGCACATGTACAGACCCTTCTGCAGTTTGTCAGTGCACATCTGAATGTCCCAGAGGAGAATTGGGTGATTCAGATGTGCATTGGCAAACTGCAGACGGGCCTTGGTTTTTATAATATAAGTTTTCCATATTAATAAACAACAATGTACATGTGCTATCTTGTGCTATCTTGAGCAAGGGGACCTTGAGGGCTCTGCAAGATCTCAGTCCTTCACGGCGTAGTGTGTTACCAACTGTTTTCATGGTGACTATGGTCCCAGCTGCCCTGAGATCATTGACAAGTTCCCCCCGTGTAGTTTTGGGCTGCTTCATCACCGTTCTCATGATCATTGCAACTCCACGAGATGAGATCTTGCATGGAGCCCCAGACCGAGGGAGGTTGAGGGTTAGAGTTAGGGTTAGGATCTGGCTGGTTGATGGGGAATCAAATACTTATTTTACTCATTATAATGCACATCAATCTCTGACTTTTGTCTTCTGGGTTTCTGGGGGTTATTCTGTCTCTCACAGCTACAAGGAGGTTGAGGGTT
Source organism: Euleptes europaea (assembly GCF_029931775.1). NCBI lineage: Eukaryota > Metazoa > Chordata > Lepidosauria > Squamata > Sphaerodactylidae > Euleptes > Euleptes europaea. The sequence goes on from NC_079316.1 coordinate 5,964,052, forward strand.
AGGGTTAGGATCTGGCTGGTTGATAGAGGATCAAATACTTATTTGTCTGTCTCTCACAGCTACATGTAGCTGTCTCTCACAGCTACAACAAACCTACCATTAAAATTAAGGACTGGTCATTTCTTTGTCAGAGGGCAAACGGGCAAATTTAGCAGGGGATCAAATACTTTTTTCCCTCACTGTAATACATGCCCTGACCTGGATAGCGCCTGGCTAGCCTGATCTCATCAGACCCCAGAAGCTAAGCAGGGTCAGCCCTAGTTAGTATTTGGATGGGCAACCTCCAAGGAACACCAGGGATGTGACGTGGAGGCAGGCAATGGCAAACCACCTCCAAATGTCTCTTGCCTTGAAAACCCTACAGGGTCACCAGCTGTGACTTGACAGCACAAAAGTCAAGTAATACAAACATCCTGGAAACGGGTGTTTGCGAAGCAGGATTTAAACAAGTAAATGAAATAGGAAGGCTAGGCTAACATTCTTCCTTCCTCTGTTGTCTCCCTTGCAGGCAGTGTAGAGGCCCTGTTAAGCGGTCATCTTTGCGGAGGTGTGGAAGCGGCTGCTTCACCTCTGGTCCAGGTGGGGAGATGAGTCCTTCCTTTCTTGGGGCGGGGGCAGGGTTGCTCCTGCAGTTGCTGCTCCGGTTTTCAAGTGAAAGAGGCCCTTTACCCATGCCAAGCTCTCCCTCCTGCGTCCTCCCAGAGAGCCATCTCTGCCTGGCTTGATCTCTGATGAGGGAGTCTGCTTTTTCTTTCAGTCTCCAGTTTCCTTTGAGGAGGTGGCTGTGCATTTCACCGAGGCAGAGTGGGCCCTGCTGGATCCAGACCAGAGAGCTCTTTACAAGGAAGTCATGCAGGAGAACTATGGGAGCGTGGCCTCTCTGGGTAAGGTGCTGCACGTGCAAATGGCTGCCATCAGGATGAAGCCTAGATCAAAATATTGAACAGCAGCAATATATCATTTTGAGTATCCTTCTTGGTTATGTCCAGGGAATTAGCAAGGAATCGCCATGGACGATTGCTGCTTCACTTCTCAGCAACTCGTTGTTTGGTAGAATTATAAATCCTGTTCAGAGAGGAGGGAGGGAGGCCTTTTGGGGCCTGAAATCTGGGCAGCTCAGAAGCTCTTTCCGGGGCTGAGCTCAGCTGCGGCTTTTGAGGGGCTACTGTATCCTTAAATATTGGACATTCCAGGAAAAGGTAGGGAGAATACTTAAGAAAGGCCAAGCTGGAGGAGGCCAAGGGCCCTTTCCTACAGCCATCACCTCCAACAACTGACACCTCTTCCAAAAACCACGGGGGTCCCCTTTGGGGTTCACTTGGTGATGTCCTGGGTTCTCTTCCCCCCCCCCCCGCAAGCAGAGGCTGAAAACCAGCTCTTCATGTCTTTCATCACAACCAGAAATAAACCTTCTGTGCAGTTGCAGGACCAGATATCATGGTCACGTCTAGTGGAGAGGCAGCGTGGTGTAGTGGTTGAGAGCAATCAATCATTTATTTTTACGGTCATTTGACCAAAAAAAGGAACAGATCTAATCAGAAATACCAGAAATTTACAATAAAAACAGTATCAATCAGTTGAAGAATGTACAAAGTAAAATATAGCAATAAAATCCCATAACTAAAAAGACAAATACGCTAGTTTCTAAGAACATAAGAAAGGCCCTGCTGGATCAGACGAAGGCCCATCAAGTCCAGCAGTCTGTTCACACAGTGGCCAACCAGGTGCCTCTAGGAAGCCACAAACAAGACGACTGCAGCAGCACCATCCTGCCTGTGTTCCACCGCATCCAATATAATCGGCGTGCTCCTCTGATACTAGAGAGAATAGGTATGCAGCATGACTAGTATCCATTCTAAGTAACAGCCATGAATACCCCTCTCCTCCATGAACATGTGCACTCCCCTCTTCAAGCCTTCCAAGCCATCACCACATCCTGGGGCAGGGAGTTCCACAATTTAACTATGCGTGGTGTGAAAAAATACTTCCTTTGATCTGTTTTGAAAATCTCACCCTCCAGCTTTAGCAGATGACCCCATGTTCTAGTATTATGGGAGAGGGAGAAAAACTTCTCCCTGTCTGCTCTCTCCAAACCATGCATAATTTTATAGACCTCTGTCTAAAATGTTTATAGACCTATTCTAAAATGTTTACCAATCAGATTTTATCTATTCATAAATTGCATCCTTTCGGGCCTTATATATAGCAGCACAAAAACTGGCCACACATCTTGAAGTTTGTGGGTTACCAGCCTCCAGTAGTCATTGGATGCAAATTTTATCAGCCAGTCCTATATTATTTCTTAAAATGTCTTGAATTGTCTTAGCTCTTGACTCATGATAGAGAGGGCAGTATAAGAAGACATGTTCGTGGGTCTCAATTTCTTCACCATTGCATGGGCAAAAAGGAATTTTTTTATATCTGCCTTCTAAGACGGCCGATGGCAAAGCTCCACATCTGGCTAACATGAAAGCCCTTCTAAATTTGTTCACTCCAGTGTCATGAGATATGGGGCTGCCGTCATCAGGGTCTGAACTTCTGTGAGGCTATGAAACCAAGCGACCTTGCAAGCTCATGCTGTCTCTCAGTGTCTTCCACTCTCTGTCTTACTACTTTTTTGACCTGATCTCCGCTCAGTGTCAGTAGAGCCTGAGGTGAAAACCCTAGTTTTCTTAGGTTTGATTGCACCTCTTCGGACCATTTGGACTGATATGCATCCGGACTAATCATTGCAAGGAGGCCGGGTTTTAGTATATTTAGTTTAGCCCACATGTAAAAGAACATGAGATGGATTTTTGGCTTCAATTTCATCATGCCTGTCTCCAATTGGATCATAGAATTGGAATCACATCTCAGTACTTGTAAAATAGCACGTAAGAATTTTGACTGCACTTTTTCCAACACCTTCAGACCTTGTCCCACAAGCCCCAAATATGTACCATACAGTAGTTATGCCAAGACCTTTGCCTGTTACAACTTTAGGGCAGCTGGGATGTTTCAGCCTCCCTTGGAGTGGGCATCCGTTTATCTAAATGCTTTTTAACAGTCGTAAAGGAATAGATAGTAACTCTTTTCTTTCTAACCATTAATGGATAAACTTTCATAGGACCAGTTTGTGAGCCTTGAAAGTGTTTACTACATATGTTTCTTTGAACATCCCACTGTACTCTTTCCCCACTTTTAAAATCCAATTTCATGGTACCATTTGCTATAAGTATAGCTTTCAAAGTTTCATTAAGACCTCTGGAAGGGCCATTCAGCGTTTTCAGGCCTCCCCAAATTCTGCATCACTAGTCCCCATACAGGTAACTTGCCAAATAGTATCATTTTGAAACAATGCTATTTCTGGATACCAACATAATAAACCCATAGATCCTTTATTTCCCACTTTCCATTGGCTATGTGCATCTGGGTCCCTCCTGCATGGAGCAGAAAGACATGTATCTCTGTTCCATAAATCAAAACCAGCATCTCCTTCAGAAAATGCATTTATCCACCACTGTGAATGATAAAGAGAAGTACCTTCAAACACCAACAGAGTTTTAGGTGGAATTGTAGAAAAATTACAAGCACCTGAAGACTTGTGTATTCTATAAGACCAGATAGGAAATAAGAACATAAGAAAGGCTTTGCTGGATCAGACCAAGGCCCATCAAGTCTAGCAGTCGGCACACACATGGCCAACCAGGTGCCTCTAGGAAGCCCCCAAACAAGACGAATGCATCAGCACCATCCTGCCTGTGTTCCACCGCACCCAATATAATAGGCGTGCTCCTCTGATACTAGAGAGAATAGGTATGCAGCATGACTAGTATCTATTCTAACTAGTATCTATTCTAACTAACAGCCATGAATACCCCTTTCCTCCAAGAACATGTCCACTCCCCTCTTCATGCCCTCCAAGCTGGCACCCATCACCACATCCTGGGGCAGGGAGTTCCACAATTTTAACTATGCGTTGTGTGAAAAAATACTTCCTTTGATCTGTTTTGAATCTCACCCTCCAGCAGATGACCCCGTGTTCTAGTATTATGGGAGAGAGAGAAAACCTCCCAGTCCACTCTCTCCAAACCATGCATAATTTTATAGACCTCTATCATGTCTTCCATTAGCCACCTCCTTTCCAAGCTAAACAGCCCTAAGCGTCTTTTTTCCCTGTGAATTAAGTCCTCAGGAAAGGGGACAGGGCAGTGTTCCCAATGAACAATGGAAGGATATGATAAAGCCATATCTAGTGTGACTGCATACAAATGGCCATAATTCAAAAACATGTTTGAGATTGCCAAAGTGTAGAAGAAACGGGAGGAGTCAATGGAGCTGTAAGGGAGGTGAGCGGGAGATAGTTGCTGGAACATTAAGACAGAATGTTTCTGTGGGAAACAATATATTTGTGTCAGACTAAATTAACAGGGATTTTTACAAAACCTGGATCAGAAACAGAAGTTTTCTGTTTGTTCAGCAGTGCAAGGGCCAACTTGAAGGTGTGAAATAGATAAGGTTAGCTTGAGAGCTAAAATTCCTGGCAGCAGCTGCAAGAGGAGATCTTCGGAGGCGCTGCCTAAGCACAGTAAAATGGGGGTGCTGTGAAACCGGCTGCAAAAATTGACCCTTCATCAAAAATATGAGGAAAACAAGAAAACAGGTGAATAAAATGAGAGAAAAAATCCCAATAGAAAAGAAACTGTTTTATCCAGTGGACTAACTGAATAAAACTTAAACCAATTGGACATTTTGAGTTTCCAAGCATGCAAAAAGTGGAATTTGGACCTAATAGGCTCCACAGGTGTGTCTGTCACAGAGCCATTAGGAAAATCATCACAAACTGTAACATGTAATGGAGACAGTTCAGTTTGTGGCTGTTTCGGAGAGAAACGGGTTGTGACTCTGCAGGAACATAATAATAAGAGACTGGTTTGATGTTGTCCACAGATACAAACCGGGGCTCAGTGCTGTGAGGCAGAAGTGGGATTTGGATTACTCTGGGTCTGGGGGATTGTACAGACAAAATTGGTATAGGATTCCGGAATCTTGGGCCAAGAGGATCTGGAAAACGTTCCAAAACGAATTCTCCCACTCGTGGACTCCTACCAGAGGAGATTTCTGTGGATGGAAGTCAGAGATTGTAATTCTTGATGCATAACATTTAAATGACCCAAAATTTCTTCTCTAGAAGAATTATCGGAAAAGACATCTAATTTTGTAGGCATTTGAATTCCAAAGAGCAATTCATATGGGTTTTAAACAAAGGAGCCTTATTGATGTTACGTATTCCTCTCTGAACCAAAGGAAGGACTTTGAACCAGGAAAGGATAGTAAATAGCAAGATCTTGGAGAGGCCCCCCTTGATGATGTGTATCGTTCGTTCCGCACAGCCGTTTGAAGCAGCATGCGCTGGAAGGCTATGTTTCACCGAAAAATGCATGCTAACAGCGTACTCCTTAAATTCTGCTGAAGCAAAACTGGGTCCTCTGTCTACATATATCCCTCTGGGTGCGTAGACACGTAAGGGGTGAGCACTTGCACCAATGCTCTGGCTGTCAACTCCCTCTGGGGAAGAATCCACGTAAATCTGTCGGAGAATCTACAATGACTAAACAATATTTATAGCCATGTGATGGAGGCAAAGGACCTACATGATTCATGTAAAGAATCTGAAAATGTTGTGTGCCCTGTGGAAGGGGGCGCAATGGAGGCTTGGCAGTGTTGGAAGGATTGCCCAACAAGCATGGTTTGCAGTTAGCCACATAGCTAGCAACTTGTTTTGCCAAACCTGTCCACCAATATTTACTTTGGAGAGCAAGGACAGTGCCTTTGCTGCCCAAGTGAAGGAAACCAAGGCCTTCATAAGCTTCTTTGATAAGAGACATTTGCATAGAGTTAGGAGGAAGTATCTTTTCCCCCACCTTAGGGAGAACAACATGACACCAACCTTCCTTGAAGACATATGTGTATAACATATGTGTATATGTGAAAGACATTTTGTGGATAACCCTGAGGGTTGTGCGTGTCAGAATCTAAGCATGCCTGTAAGTCTTCATCTAAGTAAGTGTGTGATCTGGTCACCACACTGACAAAAGATGCCTCTCTTGCCTCTTTCGCTGCTGCATCAGCAAGAGAGTTTCCAGGGAGATGGATTCCCTGCGTTTGGTGAGCTCTTACATGAAAAACGAAGAGCAGCTTCCTCTCACAGAGGTCAGCTAATTGTTCCCAGATCCGTTTTGCTTTGTTTGGTTTACCTTTTGAATCATGGAAGCCATTCTGCTTCCAAAAAGGCAAAGTCAAAACGAAAAGCTTTGTACGTGTAGCAACTGGACCTTCTGATGGGGCAGCTTTCATGGCTTGGAGCACAGCCAGCAGCTCAGCAAAACAAAATCTTCCGAATTTGTAAATGTACCTTGAACATATGCCTATCCAGCAGAATAGGCATGTTTTGTACCCACTGCCCGTACACTACTTCCATCTGTATAAAAAAAAAAAAAGATTTTAAATTGCCACAAGGGCAAGTCTAGCCCCTGTTCTGATTCAGATGGGAGAAGAACTTCAGGTGTCAATGCAGGATCTTATACAAAAATAACATCTTCAGCACTCAGCTGACCTGCCCATTGTATCCATCTAGAATGCAAGGCACTGTGTCCTTTTTGTGTAGAACGCTGAAGTGCTTGTAGTGCTGGTATGTTGGTGTGAAACTAAATATTCTTGCCAGCTGCAAGATCCCTAAACTTCAGTAAAGCATAGTTTAAAGCAGTAAGGGTCTGTTCTTCTCTAGAAAATTTAAATTCAGCTGAAATAAAAACATGTGAGACATAGAGGAGGGGTCTATGCTCACCATAATTATGGAGTTTCAAAGTGGAGCCATTTGAAAAAAGAGATAGATCTCTAAGGCTAGAGAAGTGTCTCTGTGTGTGAGGTTACCAGCAGAATTTAATTCTTGAATGAGTTTGTCATTTGCTGTGTATGAAGGTCAGTCCAATCAGCAGAACGAAAGGAACCACCTTTCCATAAATAATAGAAAGGACGGACTTTCAGTGCAAAATCTGGGAGATAATTTCTTGCAAAATTAAAAATTCTTAGAATGCTCTGAAGCTGTCTGAGAGTTTTGGGAGGCTGGACATGTAACCATTTGTCCTTAAAGGAATCACCTAAGCCTCTACCTTGATCTGAAATCAGATAACCCCGAAAAAGAACTGTGGAAAAGGCCAAATGTGATTTTTGGAAATTAACAATATATCCTTTTTCAATATATCCTGATCCAGGGTCTCTAAGTGGTCTGGTAAAGAATCATGGGTGAGATAGATGTCATCCATGAAAAGTGTCAAAAAAGGCAGCTCTTCAAAAATCTGATGCATGGTGCACTAAAGAGGGCGGGGCAATTTCGGTACCCCTGAGGCAAAACTCGCCAACAATAGCCGGTACCACGAAAAGTTAGGGCGGTGAGATAAGAATCTTTATCTAAGCTCAAAATAAAATATCCATTAGAAACATCCAAAGTGGATTTGAATCTGTGTCTAGGCAAGGAATGTATAGTTCCAGAGCTATGCAAATTCTGAGTTGCTATAGGTCTGACTGATTAAGGGTGCACACATCTTGTACCAGGCGATAAGAACGATCTTTTTTAGGGACAAAATGGAGAGAACTCTCCTGGGGGATCAAAATACCCTATGCTACAAATCTTTTAATCATTTATGTAAGAAAAAGAAGGGCTTGTTTAAGAGGATATTGTGGTTGTTTTTTGGGTGTAGACACCAAAGGAATTTTATGTGGGACATATTCCAAGTCTTTTCCTGTATGTTCAGGGAATCTTCTACAGATTCCCATTTTATCCCATTTTTGACATAAATGTTGGGCCTGAGGAAGAACATCAGGGTTAAAAGCTTTTACAATTATTGGCAAAGCTGGTGAAGCATTTATGACAAAATCAGGTGGGAAATTGTGAAACGCCAATATGATGTAATATTTAGGGCTTGGAGTGTCTAAAAAGACTACTTCTATAGGCTTATTCCAAAAGCCTTCAAAATTTAAATGAACTAGGTATGTAGGAGCTTTAGCAATGAGGACTGTGGCTACCAATTGTACGGTAAGTCTACGCAATGATCAGTCTGAACAGACTGAAAATCAGAGTGTAGGCGTTGGTTAACAATTGTCTGTTGTGCTCCGCTGTCAAGCAGAGTTGGGATCCAGCGGTTCTTGAGTAGAACTCTGGTTTGGGGAAGAGTCATTTTGCTTCATATTAGCATGATTGACAGTCTTTTTCGGATACTTGCCAGGAAAATATTTCTTAGTCAACCGTATGCAGTCACTATGGCTAAATAGTAACATAAATCAATAACACCAATTTGAAAATAAATTCAATTAATATATAATATAATCATTTGTTACTTCACAAAGATCATAAAATTCATACTTTTTCTTAATTGCAGCTTCGAAATACAAAAATCATAAAGGACTATAGAAAACAAGCAAGATAGGGAACCAGTAAAGTGTCCTGTTTTAAAGTCAATTTTCTTCAGTTGATATATTTATATAATAGTCCCAAATCATAAGAAAATAATTCTTCTGCTCAACTGAGTGTCTTTGTTTTCTTTTGCAGGTTTCTGCTGTCTCTGTTTAGGTAACCAGCAAATGAATTGACGCCTGTGTGAATCTTTCTAACTTTTATTAACAAAAGGGAAGGCTCGTTTGAATAAATAAGATAGTATAAAATATAGAACTAAAAGTATTAAACTTATACAGAATATAATTAAGCAGGCAAGTATAATCAATTCTAACATTATTTTAATGCATATTAAAACTAGTTGTCTGTTAGAATAAATCAGAACTCAGTCTCTTATTCATTGCTGTTAAGGAATATCAAATAAGCCAGAAGGATCCTAATATCTTACCAAGCAAGGGTCCTTCTATCTATGATAGCTGAGCTTCAGTCCAAGGAAATCTGATTTGGTCTTCAGACTCATGCATAGTTATAGAGAAAACGTATCTATCTGATCAATCTCTGAAGTCACTTATCACAATCATGTGACTATTGCTAAGTACCTGGTTGGCTATTATAATAAGCAAGTCAGCATAAACACATCTGTTCACTTTATCCCATGATTAATGCATATCTGAAATAGCTAGATTGAAGGCCATAAACTATCTCAGGGGTCGGCAAACTCATTAGCCAAAAGAGCCAAATATCAACAGTATGACGATTGAGATTTCTTTTGAGAGGCAAATTTCTTAAACTTAAACTATATAGGTAGGTACACTGTTTAAGACTTAAAACTTTAATTATTAACTTAATAAACTTTAATTAAACTATAGGTACATTGAATAAAACTTGATATCATACTTAATAGTGATCTTATTTATTGATAAAAATTAAATTGTAAGTCCCTGCCATTTCCCCCTCCCCATCCGGAGTCCTCGTCTGGAGGCCTGGTCTACCGCCATAAAAGCCTATTGGTAGACCTGGCCTCCAGCTGAGTTCCATTGGGAGGCCAGGCATACCCATTGGCTTTCTTGGCAGTAGACCTGGCCTCTGAAGGGGGACTTTTTCCCCTCCTCAGAGTCCAGGTCTACCGCCAAGAAAGCCAGTGGGTAGATACGGCCTCTGAGGAGGGAAAAAAGTAAGTAAGGTATCCATAAAATTAAATCATGACAATGACTGACAAACACTTAATGTGAACAATGTGAGCAAACTTTTCTCTAGATTCACAGATGCAGTAAACACATGAGAACATAAGAAAGGCCGTGCTGGATCAGACCAAGGCCCTTCAAGTCCAGTAGTCTGTTCCCACAGTGGCCAACCAGGTGCCTCCAGGAAGCCCACCAGCAAGACCAGTGCAGCATCATTGTCCTGCCTGCGTTCCATAGCACCTGATATAATAGGCCTGCTCCTCTGATCCTGGAGAGAATAGGCATGCATCATGACTAGTATCCATTTTGATTAGTAGCCATGGATACCCCTCTCCTCCATGAACAGGTCCACTCCCATCTTAAAGCCCTCCAAGTTGGCAGCCATCACCACCTCCTGAGGCAGGGAGTCCCACCATTTAACCACGCGTTGTGTGAAGAACTATATAGGTAGGTACACTGTTTATTAACTTAATAAACTTTAATTAAGGTTTTAAGTCTTAATTAAACTATAGGTACACTGAATAAAATATTTTTGTTAGTCTTTAAGGTGCTACTGGACTCTTGCCCTTTTCTACTACTGCAGACAAACACGGCTACCCACTGTGAATAAAACTTGATATACTTAATAATGATCTTATTTATTGACAAAAATTAAATTGTAAGTAAGGTATCCATAAAATTAAATCATGACAATGACTGACAGACACTTAATGTGAACAATGGCCTTGCATCTCCCCGAACCCCACTGATCTCTCGGCGGCTGCCCTGGCGCACCACGGCTGCCTCGGCCTCCTCCTCGCTGCCGCCTGGGCTCTTTCCTTCCTTCCCTCCTCGGCCGGCCTGCCGTCCGCCTGTCCGCCCCTCCTCAGCGCCTCGGCGTCTGAGGAGGAGGAGGAAGAAGAGGAGGAGGAAGGCGGAGGGGTGTCCTCCCCCCTCCCCTCTTGCTGCGTTCTCCAGCGGCGGAAGGGAAGGGCAGGCCACGAGGGGGACACGCTGGAGCTTGCAGGTGAGAAAAGCAGAGGAGGGTGTGTGTGTGCTGGATCGGGGCCTCCCTCCTTCTCCCCGGTGCTCGGGCCAGCATGTTGCAAAGATCCCCCCCCCCCAGGTGCGGTAGCGGCGACGACAACTCTGGGATGGCGGAAAGGCGGAGAACTTTTGTGGGACTTCTGCGTGCATGCAGAGCCCGGCTGGGGCAGGGAAGGGATGCCAGGCTCTCCTCCGCCGTGACGTGCAGCCCCTATCCTCCGCCGAAGGAAGCCAGCCCCCCCCCCTGCGCCCTCCGCACCCGGGGAAGGTGGCTTTTCTCAGGTGGGCGGCTGCTATCCTGCAGCCCAGAACCGCACTCAAGGGGCCAAAGAGCCTCGTGCGGCTCTCAAGACTCAGTTTGCCTACCCCTGCACTATCTCATCAAAATAACTGTTCAAAAACTTTCCCAAACGTTCCCAGAACTTTCCCAGATTACATCAGATAAAAACTAAAACTGCAAGCAAGGGATGACATAGCTAACAGGTGTCTCCTTGTACTGGGGGATGAGATCATTGCTACTGCAACAGGCTTTTTCATAGGTTCCACACGTGTAAATGGCTGCCATTGAGATGAAGCATAGATCAAAATATTGAACAGCAGCAGTATATCGTTTTGAGTTATGTTATGTTCAGGGAATGGGCAAGGAATCGCCATGGAGGATTGCTGCTTCACTTCTTAGCAACTCATTGTTTGGTAGAATGATAAATCCTGCTGGGAGAGGAGCGAGGGAGGCCTTCTGGGGCCTGAAATCTGGGTGGCTCAGAAGCTCTTTCTGGGGCTGAGCTCAGCTGCGGCTTTTGAGGGGCTGCTGTATCTTTAAATATTGGATATTCAGGAAAAGGTTGGGGGGTTACTTGAGGACAGCCAAGCTGGAGGAGGTCAAAGGCCCTTTCCTACAGCAGTCACCCAGATGCCTTTGGGTGAGAGAACCTCTTCAAAAAACCGTGGGGGTCCCCTTTGAACTATGAGGTTCACTTGGTGAAGTCCTGGGTTCTCTCCCCCGCCCCCGCCCCCCAAACAGAGGCTGAAAACCAGCTTTTCATGGCTTTCAGCAAAACTAGAAATAAATCCTCTGTGCAGTTTCAGGACTGGATATCATGGTCACTTTTTTTTAATTTTTCATGCTTTTATTTATATAGGATACAAAAGGAAAAAGGAGGGGGGAATTCGCTTTCGTCTGCAATAAACGGTATTTTCTTTGGTCGGTATTATACATTCAAAAAACAAATTTCATACTTATTACAGTTAATTCGATATTCTGATATTCGTCTTAGTCTTATTCAATTAAAAGATTATAAAAAAATCAAATAAACAAATCATGTATATTTGTAAACATGACAGAGCCGCTACTGTAAAAAAAAAACCACAATAATATACCGTGGCTACCGTTTCTCTAAGAATTACTCATTGTATAAGTAAGTCAAGTATAATCTTAAATATAAAAAACATCTGTTCATATACCCATCTACCTCACAAGATGCCTGTTATGGGGAGAGGAAAAGAATGTGATTTGTAAGCCGCTTTGAGACTCTTCAGGGTAGAGAAAAAGGGTGTAAACAACTTCTCTTCTATTTAATCATCAGTAGCAGAGAATCAAAAGAGTTGCAGGACAAGTCAAATGTGACTGGTGGGGGAACAATTATTTTCCACTTTTTTCTTTGAAGAACGTATGGGGAGTATGGGGAAGGGAGGGGAGGGTAGAATATAATAACTGCTCATCTGGAGGGAGACTGGCTGGGGAGAAGGGGTGACCAGCGGCTCAGTTGGGAGAGGAAGAAGGTCTGATAAAGGAAATGCAGACCCCTTCATGGGCAGTGCCTGATGGGTGGCTTGGCTTGCTGCATAGGTGCTGTCCCGAGACGCGGATCTCGCCTGGCGACGCGGGCCTCTCCCTCTCCGCCCCTGCAGCCGAACCCCCTCAGGCGACATACCCCAACCCCACCCTCCCCCGGGAGGGACCACTTACCGGGGGTAAGGAGCGGAGGGCCCGAGAGACGGCCTGGCATCTTGCCTCTCAGAGAAAGGGCTGGGAGGAAACGGGAGGAGCAAGGAGGTAGCTGCGGGGTGCGGCAGCACGAACGCCGCGGAAGTGGGTCACGCTCCGGCGGCGGCAGCCGGGGATGACTCTCCCGACCCGGCTGCAGGAGCGGCCGAGGAAGGGCCAGAGCATGGGGCCCCACCTGGCCATGCAGCTGCCCCACTGGAAGTGGGCCGGGAACTCCCAAACCAGGGCGGGACCCGGCGGGGAGGAGAAAGACGCGTTGGGGAAGGGAGCTGGCCATGAGGAGAATGGCCCTGGCTTTGTAACCTCGGGCGGACGGGGCCTGAAGATGTGAGGGGGAGGGACTTCCCCTATATAAGGATGGGGCAAGCCCAGGCCAGGGAGGAAGGCAGCGCTGGCCCCGGAGTTGCGAGGAGAGAGTGGAGGTGATAGCAAGCTGCAGAGAGGACAGGAGAGTGACGTTAACTCCCCGTCCCTCTTATTCTGAGGCCGGCTCGATAACCCCTGGTGTCAGTGGGGCAGACGGAGGGACCAAGGAAAGATTGTCCGGGGGTGCGTCTCGAGACAGATTGGTGAGGAGGCAGGATGGACCCGCCGTTACACCCATCCCTTCCCACTGCCGCCGCCGCTAGGGGGCACCAAGGAGCGCCACAGGTGCTGACTGAACCTCTTTCTTTCTTCCAGCAGACCATGTAGAGGAGATGTTTGGGGGATTCCAGGCATTCTCTACAGAAGAAGCCAAGAATGAAGACTCCAAAGGAAACTTTGGGGATGGAGATGGACCACAGAGGCAGGAGGGAAGCCACACAGACAAGAGGAGGGATAAGCCCAAACCGTCCCAAAGAGGAGGGGGCTTCCGTGAAATCCCAGTCCACGAAGAAAGGTCAACCAAAACAAGAAGGAACAAAGACCTCCTTGCTAACCAGAGAATCTGCTCCAGGGAAAATGAAAGTGTGGGCTTTGGAAATACTTTCAGTAAGAACACGAGTGATGTTTCCAAGACGGAAATTCCCGCAGGGGTAAAACCATATGCATGCACAGAGTGCGGAAAGACCTTCAGTCGGAAAGCAGCCCTTACTTCACATCAAAGAATTCACTCAGGTGAGGAGCTGTATAAATTGTTAGGCTGCAAAGCAAGCCTTTCTGATACAGCAGGCTTTCATGTCCTTTTCAAGTGTCTATTAATGTACACTTCAATATATAGCAGGAAAAAGCCACTGCAATGTTTTGAGCATGGATGGAACTTCAAGGGAATGTCAGACCTCCTTGTGTGTGTGCTAATGGGCTCTCTCCTTTTATTCCACAGGGGATGATCAGTGGAGTGAGGGTGATGAGGAACTGCATCAGCTATTGCCAGATAAAGTAAAAAATGAAACTTTGCAAGGAAATATCAAGAATCAAGGCAGACCTAAGAAGCAGAAAGGAAGTCCCATGGTCGAGAAGAAGGATAAACCCATTTCTGGCCAGGGGAGAGAGTTCTGTGAACTAATCCCCCTGGTGGAGGAAGCATATAAGTGTTTGGAGTGTGGAATGAACTTCTCCGTTCAAACCAAATATGAAATCCATTTGCATATGCACAGAGGAAAGGAGACCCACGAATGCTTGGAGTGTGGAAAGAGCTTTCTTTGCACAGCAGAGCTCCTTATACATCAAAGAACACATGCAGGAGAGAAACGTTCTATCTGCTCAGATGGCAAGAGGTTCTTGCAGAAGTCAGACCTTTTTCAACCGCAAAGGATTCATTCAGGTGAGAAGCTATTTATCTGCTCAGAGAAAGGAAGGATGTTCTTTCATGGAAGGAAGAGTAAGGCAGTCTTCCCAAAGCATAGTATAATGAGGGTACGTAAATGCTTTCAGTGTGGAAAGTACTTCAAATACAAGTCACAGCTCCTTGTGCACCAAAAAATACACACAAAGCAGAGACTTTTTCAATGCTCAGAGTGTGGAAAGAGATTCAGTCACACTCACCATCTTCAACAGCACCTAACCACCCACACAGGGGAGAAAACTTTTGAATGCTCAGAGTGTGGAAAGAATTTCACTTGCAGTGGCTCTCTTCAACGGCACCTAAGAACCCACACAGGGGAGAAGCCTTTTGAGTGCTCAGAGTGTGGAAAGAAATTCAGTCAGAGAGGCAATCTTCAACAGCACCTAAAAACCCACACAGGGGAGAAGCCTTTTGAATGCTCAGAGTGTGGAAAGAGATTCAGTTGTAATGGCGCTCTTCAACAGCATCTAAGAACCCACACAGGGGAGAAGTCTTTTGAATGTTCACTGTGTGGAAAGAGATTCAGTCAGAATAGTGATCGTCACAAGCATCTAAGAACCCACACAGGGGAGAAGCCTTTTGAATGCTCAGAGTGTGGAAAGAGATTCAGTGTGAGTTGCAATCTTCATATGCATCTAAGAACCCACACAGGGGAGAAGCCTTTTGAATGCTCAGAGTGTGGGAAGAGATTCAGTCAGAGTAGCTCTCTTCAGCAGCATCTAAGAACCCATACAGGGGAGAAGCCTTTTGAATGCTCAGAGTGTGGAAAGAGATTCAGTCACAGTAGCAGTCTTAAAGAGCATCTAAGAACCCACACAGAGGAGAAGTTTTTTGAATGTTCACAGTGTGGAAAGAGATTCAGTCAGAGTGGCCATCTTCAACGGCACCTAAGAACCCACACAGGGGAGAAGGCTTTTGAATGCTCAGTGTGTGGAAAGAGATTCAGTTACAATGGTGATCTTCACAAACATCTAAGAACACACACAGGGGAGAAGCCTTTTGAATGCTCAGAGTGTGGAAAGAGGTTCAGTCACAATGGTGATCTTCACAAACATCTAAGAACACACACAGGGGAGAAGCCTTTTGAATGCTCAGAGTGTGGAAAGAGATTCAGTCACAATGGTGGTCTTCACAAACATCTAAGAACCCACACAGGGGAGAAGCCTTTTGAATGCTCAGTGTGTGGAAAGAGATTCAGTGTGAGTTCCAGTCTTCAACCGCATCTAAGAACCCACACAGGGGAGAAGCCTTTTGAATGCTCAGAGTGTGGAAAGAGATTCAGTTGCAGTGGCTCTCTTCAGCAGCATCTAAGAACCCACACAGGGGAGAAGCCTTTTCAATGCTTAGAGTGTGGAAAGAGATTCAGTGGAAGTAGCAATCTTCAACAGCATCTAAGAATCCACACAGGGGAGAAGCCTTTTGAATGCTCAAAGTGTGGAAAGAGATTCAGTCGCAGTGGCCATCTTCAACAGCATCTAAGAACCCACTCAGTTGAGAAGCCTTTTGAGTGCTCAGAGTGTGGAAAGATATTCATTCGGAGTGGTGCTCTTCAAAATCATCTAAGATCCCACACAGGGAATCATGCTCAGAGTGCGGATAGAGATTAAGTCAGTGTGGCAGTCTTCAAGAACATCCAAGAACCCACATAAGGAGAAACCATGTAATTGCTTAGCTTTGGAAAAGAGCTTTTCTTGTATTTTAAATGTCAAAGACAACCTCAGATCATAGAAGGGACTGAAGCCATGTAAACTCTTGTTAAGAGCTTGCACCTACAGAAACCTTACCCTATGTGGGAAGAAAAGGTATCAATGCTGGGACTGTGGAAAGAGATTTAGCCATGATTGAAACCCCCAATAGATCTCACTGGGAAAAGAGCAAGGAAGGGTTCTTTAGGTGGAAGGAGATTCAAGACCAGCTCCTGTCTCCTTCTGCATTGAAGATTCCATGCAGTGGAGGAACCTCAGAAATATTCAATGTGTGGCAAGAGTTCGAGGCATAGATCTGACCTTCACGTTCCTCAGAGAATCCACATAAATTGGTTCAGATGTGTATCTTCTTTGAATGGTAACTCAAATAAGGGTTCTTTTAGTGGTTGCCCTTCTCTGTGAAATGCGATACTTTAGTTATCTTCCAACTGAACTCTTTCCGACACCTGCAAAACTGGCAAAAACATTTGTTTTCCAAATCCTATGAAGACATAGGATGAAGATAGCCGATACCTATAGCCTCCCCGCTGCTGGACAAATCCTAGTGTGGACAGCTGGCAGCTGCAGTTTACAAACATTTTTACCTGACAAGGAACACATGAAGCTGCCATATAGTGAATCAAACCCTTGGCCCATCAAAATCAGTATTGACTACTCAGACTGGCAGCAGCTCTCCAGCGTCTCAGGGTGAAGTCTTTCACATCACCTACTTGCCTAGTCCCTTTAACTGGAGATGCCGGGGACTGAACCTGGGACCTTCTGCATGCCAAGCAGATGCTCTACCATTGAGCCACAGCCCCTCCCCTAGTTCTAGAGAGGCATCCCGAAACCCTTATTCCTCCCCAGTCCAGCCTGCTGTACACATTTTGGGGTCGCCTCTTTGAAGCCCAAAGAGTTCTGGCAGTAGGATTAATTTGGGTTGAATGGAAAAGATTTTGCCCCTCCCCCCAACTCAACTACACCAGCATGGAGTAGTGGTTAAGAGCAGTGGTTTGGAGTGGTGGAGTCTGATCTGGAGAACCGGGTTTGATTCCCCACTCCTCCACATGAGCTGCAGACGCTGATCTGGTGAACTGGATTTGTTTCCCCACTCCTACAGACAAAGCCAGCTGGGTGACCTTGGGCTAGTCACACTCTCTCAGCCTCATCTACCTCAGGGTGTCTGTTGTGGGGAGGGGAAGGGAAGGTGATTGTAAGCTGGTTTGATTCTCCCTTAAGTGGTAGAGAAAGTCGGCATATAAAAACCAACTCTTCTTCAAAGGGATCAGGCTGACCCCCTTTCAATATTCCAGTATTGTGGAGATGAGCCTAGGAGTTGGCAGGGGGAAATTATTGGTCTCCTTGGAGTTGGTAGGTGCACACTGTGGGACATTCGTTCCCAATCCCAGGTGTCCTCCTCACCCACATTCTCCTCAAGAGATAATCCACACTTTGTTTTTTTTTCCCTGTGGTTTGTGCTGGGTTTTTTTTAAATGAAGTGGGCTTCATTAAGGTTAGTTGGCATGCCTTTTTAAATTGTGTATAAAGCTGTAAGAAAGCAATCCTCTTGCAGATGCTGGAGACGGGCGCCTCGTGCCCCCACTTATGCCCAGGATTGAACCAGACCCACTGCCCAGATTCGTAATGCGGGTCAGATTAGTTCAAGAGCCAGAGTGATGGTTTACGACTGCGTGGATCTGAGTTCAAATCCATAGTAGTGTCAGGCCTGCTCTTTGCTACTCTCAGCAGCCTGCCAGACTGTGCATATTTTGGGTTTGTTGTTTTGATTATACCAGGTGCGTCTCAAGGCTACTGGCTAACTGCTGCATTCCTGTCTCCCAGCGCTGTCTCCCATGGGAACCCTAACGAGGGTTGCCCTGACTACCAGTGTTATCACGATATGACCAATGCTTTCCCATATAGGCCCTGTACCGTGATCCTAGCCCCCATTCATGCCTACTTACCTGTTAGCTCTGTATACCTGTATGTTTTCTATTAAATCAACTCTCTTTTGGACTACTCGTCTGTGGATGTTGTTTATGGGACTAGTACGGGGACAAGTGCTCACAGGTAGACCTGGAAGCCCTTTGGAAGCTAGATAGCTGTAAGGACTCAATGTGGGGGAGGCATTCTTAGAAAAAATGTGTTCAACAAGTTTGGAAATCTCAGGACTTCCTTTGTTGTTGTTGTTCTACTTTATTGAAATATATAATATATTGCAGAATATACCAAAATATGAAAATATGAAAGAAAAACAGTATACAAAAAAAGAAAAAGTTAAAAAGTTAAAAGAAATAAAAAGTAAAAAAATAAGATAATACAATAATACAGAGACCCACTTCCAACTCTCTTCATACAAAACAAAATATTATATATATTATTTCTTAGATGAATAACACTTTAGTTTTATCTGTTTTTACTTTAAATTTTTATTTAACTATTTCCATCTTTGTCAACACTTTGGTAAATTTATGTTCTAAACCCTAAAGTCATTTTGCTATCCCTTAAATACTGATTTATACATATTGACCATACCATCCAACCTATATTAAAATCGGAAACCCAACTATCTTCTATATATTTATCTTGGCCAACTCCATACATTTTTCTTTTTTTCTTTTTTTAACAATTTTTTTATTGTTTTCTTCATTTAATACAAGAAAGAAAAAAGATATAATAATTGAGAAATATAACGACTTCCCCCTACTTCTCTTCCATCCAGTAATTAATTGTATATACCTTTGATTACACATTTTAATCCCTAAAATATTATAATTAATATAATTAATATGATTATCTTATCTTGACGATGAATAATAATTTTAAAAGTTTATGCAATCACTCTGCCAAATCTATAATAGAGATTAAATCAAAGAATATCCCTTAAATGATCCCGTTAAAAAATAATCTTCACATTAAATTCTCCACGCCTCCCATTCCCCCCAAAATTGGGCATTATCAGTCTGATTTATCAAAGCTGTAAGTTTCGCCATCTCTGTCAGTTCCAGCATCTTGTTTATCCAGTAATTTTTTGTTGGCAGCTAGTCAGTCTTCCATTTAGCTGCATATATCACACGTGCAGCCGTGGTGGCATATATCAAAAAAGTTCGATGGGTAAAGACAGTATCTGGAATCATACTCAAAAGCATCATTTCAGGTGTTTTAGATATATTTTGTTGTACAATCCTCCGTATTTTGTTGTATATCATCTCCCAAAACTTCTCAGCTTTTTCACAGGTCCACCAAAACATGATGAAAAGAGCCTATATCTTTATTACATTTCCAACAGTTTGGTGACATTGAAGGAGATGACTTTGCTAATTTTTTCGGTGTTAAATACCATTTATACATCATTTTATATACATTTTCCTTCAATGTTTGCGAGGAAATAAGTTTCAAATCTTTTGTCCATAAAATCTTTTGTCCATAAAATTCCAAGACCACGGTTATACAGCCCGGATAACCTACAAGAACCAATGAACTCTGACTGTGAAAGCCTTCAACAATATTTTGTCCATAACCTTTCCCATTTATGTAGCATTATATTATGTCCCAACATTTGTGCCCAATTAATCATAGTAGGTTTTATCCGTTCTTGTGCACAATAGAGTTTTAACAGCAGTTTATACATCTTAGATATAAGATGATCATTTGTATCCAGTAAAAGTTTTTATAAGGTTGATTTAGCTCTAGAGAATCCTGTTTTCAAATCCTGTAAATAAACCGAATGTATTTGGTAATACTGGAACCAAGATAGTGAGTCCTTAACTTCATCATAATCTTTAAGTGAACATGTTGTGCCTTCCCATTTCAAGGGATCCTAATAGGTTGAAAACTGAGCAGACCGTAGTGGGCGTAAAGTCAGCATCTCTTGTGATGAAATCCATAATGGTGTTTTTACTTTTAACAGTTTTTTATATCTGGCCCAGATCCTGTAAAGAGATGATTTAACCATATGTTGCTGAAACGATGCATGGATTTTAACTTTATTGTACCACAAATAACCATTCCATCCACTTCTATTGTCATACCCTTCTACATCCAATAAGCGAGTATTTTTTAAGTCCATCCAGTCTTTCAGCCATACTAAAGCAGCCGCTTCAGCATATAGTTTAAAATTTGGAAGTGCAGGTCCGCCTTTCTCTTTTGAGTCAATCAAATATGCAATCCTTGGTTTCTTGCCTTGCCAAATAAAATTCAATAAGTCCTTTTTCCATATATCAAAGTACTTTGCTTGGGATATAATAGGAAGATTCTGAAACAGAAACAATAGTCTTGGTAGTATATTCATTTGTACTATTGAGATACGTCCTAGTAAGGATAAATTCTTATTAGTCCAAATCATCATATCTCTCTTTATTTCTTCCCATAGTTTAGTATAACTGTTAAACATCATATCCACATTTTTGGTAGAAATCCATATTCCCAAGTATTTCATTTTAACTGCTTTCTGCCAGTTTGTCAAAGTAGTGAAGTACTGTTGTTCTAAACCAGAAACAAACTCCATACATTTCTGATGCCATCCGTACAATGTGGGTACTTCTTCTTTTCTCCATTTTTTCACCCATATGATTCTTGCCACTGTTTTTAAATAGCTAAGAATATTTCTCAACTGTTTGTCCTAATGTCCTATCTAAAATACCCAATATATACATTTCCGATTTAAGTGGGATTTTTACTCTGTTCACATGCTGTTTCTTTCTTTAATAAAAGCTTATAAATTCTGGATAGCAAGTGGTCTTGTGTTTTAATTATCATTTGTTCAAACTCTGTTAACATTCTCATGTTTCCTTTGATGTAGTAGTCAGCTTTCAGGCTGTGAATTATTTTATAATAAATAAACCATGGAATCTCTCGACTTCTGGCTTGTAGTTCTTGTTTAGTTTTCACTGTTCCATCTGTGGCAATGAGATCCTGATAGGTAAGAAAGTCAATATTTTTCCTTATTGCAAAGTCGAGATATGCTTCTGTTGGTGACATTATTTTTGGAGGAGAGGGACTCAAAATTCTTTTTAAAGCATTCCACGTCTTCATCAAATGATCCCTTATGTCGGTATCAAAGATTTTTGACTGGATTTTTAGAATCTCCAGATTTCCATAACAAATGGTGTAGTCCTTTCTCCAGTCCGACTTTTTTTAATCTTATTTTACGGTCTTCTGGTTGTAGTATCCAATCCGACAGATTCACCAATGCAGCTGCTTGATAATACAATTTGAGATTTGGAACTGCCAATATTTCTAATGCTTAGTTTTTAATCTAGTTAGCCTGTTGATATAATTAGCTATGTACAGTCATTGTGCATATTTATTATAAAAAGGTTGCCATTTGCGACAAAAGTCATCAAATGGTTGTTTTTTTTAATCAAACAGGTTAGTTTTGACATCAAAGCGAAGTCAAATAGTTTACAAATCTATTCATTCTTTGTTGAAAACTTTTTTGAGTTTTTCCAGTATGAGGCATACAAGATTTCTCACTGCCGTGGTGGCATATTGAAAAAATTCTCTCTGAATTGAGCTCACTTGCGAAGGGATAATCCTCAGTAACATGAATTTGGGATTTAGTTCAAAATGCATTCACAAAATGTCTTGAATTGTTTTATGTACAATCCTCCAGAACGTCTGGGAAAATCTCTTACAGGCCATAAACTAACAACTCGAGGGCATTTTCGTCCTTAGTCTCTGGGGCACTTAATTCCAGTGGTCCAAATATATCACCCGTCTCACCTAGTAACGGGTATCAGTAGTTGGCAGAAGTATTCCATGAGGGTAGATGGGGCAGGAATGAGCTGCTACCCTCCCTCTCAGCTGAGACACCGGAGTGGCCACCTGTCTCTTCAGAAGAAGTAATTGAGTTAATTCAACATAAAATCAAGGAAAGCCCCCAGCCTGGATACATTGGGCCCAGAAGTACTTAAAGCAGACCCCAATTGGTGGGCCCCTTTATTGGCTCAGTTATTTACTTGGGTGGATAGGACTGGCACTATGCCAGAGGCATGGACTAAAGCGATTTTGGTGCCCAGACATAAAAAGGGAGCCCATCCCATCCCATCTAGTTTTAGACGTATCAGTCTTGATTGTATGGTATTCCCGCCTGGATTAGTGCACTGGAACATTCATTGGAATGCACCTAAGCCAAGTTCCTCCGAAAAATAATGGGTATGCCCTGCTGTGCCCCATATGCCACACTGTGCTTGAAAACTGGCCAAATTTCTACTTGAAACTAGAGCGTGGCTCTTGACTGTGAAATTCCGGTTTCGCCTCCACTTTAAAGCAGACCCCTCTTCCCTTATTTACTGTATGCTTATGGAATCACATGCTTTCAAGTGGTTTCAACACCCTGAGAGCAAAATTAAATCTATCGGCCTTAATTTCGATTCCTTGCTTCTGCTTACTGAGGAAGAAGCTTTCCAAAGAATAAAACGCAGACTATTAGATATAGGACTTCAAGATCTAAATAGTGCTGCAAATAAAACCTGCTCCCCATTAAATGTAAAGGTACCCTTTCCGAAAATTCATCTGGCAGGCTCTGCCCTTGTGACAATAATTGTACAGAAACAGTTGCTCACATCTTATTTTATTGCGGTTTCTACACAGAATCTCATAATGAACTACTAAGCCCCCTGTTGGTAAATAGCCTGAATGATTCTTTTAACGTTCTCTGTTTATTGAACAATCGTTCGCCCCAAATATTGGAGGCCGTGGCACAGTTTTTAAAGTTTGTTTTAAAAGCCTGCTGAACAGCTAATGAGATGGCAGTATCAACAAACTGTATTTCTCTTTATAACTGTATTATAAAGGGCACCTTTTAATATTTCCATTCCTTTTGTAACCTTTTGAATTGTGTTTGTATGCCAATAAAGAAATGATGATATGGATGAATATCTTTCAAAAAAAAAATCGCTTTACTACAACTCATTCTGACACTTCCTTATGTATTTTCCTGCTGCCTCCAACCTTTCCTAGCATTGTTGTCTTTTCCAGTGACTCTTGTCTTCTCATACTGTGGCCAGAGTACGACAGCCTCAGTTTAGTCACTTTAGCTTCTAAGGGCAGTTCAGGCAATAACCTACTGATTTGTTTTTTTGGCAGTCTCTCTCCTTTAACATCACATTGTAAAGGAAAAGAGGAAGACCCAACAAGAGATTGATTGACTCTATCAAGGAAGCCACAGTCCTCAGTTTTCAAGGTCGGAATAAGGCTGTTAAGGATAGGATATTTTGGAGGACATTGATTCGCCATGAGTCGGAAGCGACTTGACAGCGCTTAACACACACAATGTATCTGTGAAGGCCCGTTCAGAAATGCAAGTTGTCCCTTGCAGTCATCAAGAGATGAATGTCCAGATGCTGAAGAGGACCTGGTTGTCCTAGATAAACCACTGCGCCATTAGGCTGAGCTCCCAGACTGCAATCAGGGATAATAAAGGCCTACCTTATAGGGTTGTTGTAAAGGTCACATGAAAGCAGAGCATCAAACAAAGCAGTCCATCACAATGCTACGCTAGCTTTCCTTTGTAAAATTAAGCACAGTCGCTCTCACTCTCTTGCAAAGGAGAGAGAGACCCCAGTCCGACTGGGTGGCCCACACTCTCTGCTTCGGCACTTATGCCTTTATTGAGCAAACTCGGAGTCCAAAGTCCAATCAGTCAGTTTTGATTTATGACGTGGAAGCAACCTAAAATAATCATCATCTCACCACCCAGAGTGGGTTGATTTGGCTGGCTTATCTGTATTTATCCTGAGAGTTGAAGTAATCACTCAAAGGTAACGCAGATTTCCAGAGTCTTCCTGCAGTGGACGAGGCAGTAAATAATCCTGACAACTGGATATTCTGAATTGAAATCAACTCTCAGGAGGGCTAAAAAAAATGGAGATCAAGTTTCAGAAATCAATGAGGAGTTCTGGGGGAGGGGGAGGGCTTGGTGAGGAACACGGTGTCTCAAGAAAAGTTAAAATAATGCAGCCATAAAAGACATTGAGCTAAAATATCTGATTTGTTTGCTTCTGATTTGTGAGGGTAGTGGAGGAAATGAAGAAAATTGGCATTTATGGCTCTTCTGCCTCCCGTGTCCTCCGCTAACGGACATCAGACACGTGGCTCCCAGCTTATCCCACCACTTCTCATTGTGTTTCTCACACCACGTGATATCCTGCGGTCCATCAACAGAAGAGGAAAATGACACAATTTATTCTTTTCCCCAACTCAGCTCTGCCTGGGGATCCCCCAGAAGCGCCACCCTGTGCCGAGCTACTCCCGAGCAATCCCGCTGAGCTGCACGGGGCGTCGCTGAGCTGCAGCCTGGCCGGAATCCGCTCCCACCACCCGGCTCTGGCCGCAGATTCCTCATTGCAAAGAGCAGGGAGCCCCTTTGTTCGCTCCTCTGCAGCACCGAAGGGGTTAAACCGACCGAGCTGTGTGCTAGAGCGGCCGGGCAAGGGGCGGGGGGGAGGAGGCAAAGAGGAAAGGCTCCTTTCCGGGGGGCGGGGCGGAGGAATTGCAAAGGAGACCTCGAGGGGCTTCAGAGATGCATGAGCGGGCAGCAGCCTTGCAGCCGGATCCTGGGGCGGTCTACTCACAAGTAAGTCATTGCAGGGGGGTGAGTGGGGAAGAAGCTTTCCCCACCTTGGAAGGGAGAAGCGCAGCTCTCACGAGTCTTCTCGAAGGGGGGGGGGTCAGTTTTAAATCGTTTCCAAATGGGGCCCCTCCGCTACTAAAAAAAACCCCACCCCTGCAGAACAAATGGAGCCCCGGCCTGGGGGGCCCCGGATGGCCTCCGGGGAGCCCAGAAGCGCTCAGCAGGGTCGGCCCTGGTTAGTTAGTCCTGGGATGGGAGACCCCCCCCCCCCAGGAAGCCCCGGGGTTTCTGTGCAGAGGCAGGCGACGGCAGACCCCCCCCTCGGCTGGTCCCTTGCCTTGAAAACCCTGCTGCTGGACATTGCTAACATTAAGAAATGTAATCAATTATATTAATAGCATATTGTGATTGAAACTTAACTGAGATATAAGAATAATTAAGATCAGACCATATCACGATGGGATAGAATACTTTATTAAGAGGCGGACGGAGGTGATGGGGAGGTCAATAAATTTTCCTTTATTTTTTATTTTTATTTAGCACTTAAATAACTATAACAACATTACTTATGATTTAGTTTTTTATATTACTTTTATTGTTGTTTGTTAACATGGAAAATTTATATTATAAAAACCAATAAAATTTTCAAAAAAAAGAAAAGAAAACCCTGCTGCTGGGTCGCCATCAGCAGCTTGTGACTTGAGGACCCTCTGCACACAAAGAGAAAAATGGGGGAGCCAATAGTCGCCCCGGTCTCTGATCTCCCCCTTCCTAAGGCAAACGGATGGAGAGAGGATTCCCAGTGGTTCGCCGTGTTAGTCTGTCTGCAGTAGTAGAAAAGGGCAAGAGTCCAGGAGCACCTGAAAGACTAACACAAATGTTTTCTGGTAGGGTATGAGCTTCCGTGAGCCACAGCTACAGGAAACGGAGCCCTGGACTGGATGGCCCAGTATTGCCGGACCTCAGAAGCTCAGCAGGTAGGGTTGCCAACTGCCAGGTAGTTAGGAATAATAAACCGCACCACAGCTCAGTTGTATAAATATAAGTTTTAAATCAAGTTGAAAATCAAACAACTTCAAATTCAAATTGGCAAAGCAGATAGCAATATTTCTCAAACAGGTAAGTAGCAATGACCCTTGCAAAAACTTAGCAAAAACTGAAGGAAAGTAGGCAGCAGAACCTTTAGTTGCAATTTGAGCAACTGGATCACGCATCGGAATTTCTTTACCTGGAGGTGGACGGTGGAAGTAACCGGCGTTCTTGGACTTTCTGTTTGTGTTATTAGCTTGTTTGCTAAGTTTTTGCAAGGCTCATTGCTACTTACCTGTTTGTGAAATATTGATATCTGCATTGCCAATTTGAATTTGAAGTTGTTTGATTTAAAACTTGATTTAAAACTTATATTTATACAATTGAGCTGTGGTGCTGTTTATTATTCCTAACTAACGTTATTCAGCACACGTAACTGCCAGGTAATAGCAGGAGATCTCCTGCTAATACAACTGAACTCCAGCGGATAGAGATCAGTTCCCCTGGAGAAAAATGGCCGCTTTGGCAATTGAACTCTATGGCGTTGAAGTCCTTCCCCTCCCCAAACCCCGCCCTCCTCAGGCTCCGCCCCCAAAATCTCCCGCTGCTAGCAAAGGGGGGCCTGGCAACCCTATCAGCAGGGTCTCTGTGCAGAGGCAGGAGATGGCAGACCACCTCTGCTAGTCTCTTGCCTTGAAAGTCGGCACTTTGCACACAAACAGAAAAGCGGTGGAGCCAATGATCGCCCCGTCTCTGAGCTGCTGTCAGGCCTCAGCAACACATTGCGTTTCTTGCAAAGGAACTTCACTCCAGACGTTGCAGCGAGTTAAAAGTTTTATTCAGAAAGATAGCGAGTTCAGCAGGTTATAGACACTTAAGGCTAGAATACAGACATGGGGAAATATCGGTACATATATAGGGTAAATACAGTGGGGCTGATTAGGTTTTAGAAACAAAGAAACAGTACAGAAGTTAACTACCGGTAAAGACTTAAGACAACGCATACAGGAAATAAACGCATGCGTTAACTGGCTGATCTTCCCGGGCTCCCGGCATTGTCTTGCAGGACCCGGTATCAGATCAGCGATTACTCGGGCAGGGCGATTGAAGTCCTCTCACTGCCCCCAGTAGCGCCATCATGTCCCACTGCAGACTCCTCAGTTGCGCCTGGAGATCCTGGTTTTGAAGGGTCAGGGCGCGGTTCTGCTCCTGCAGCATGGCTTCCTCCTCTCTGGGGTAGGGGGCAGAGGTGTCTGGAGCGTGGATGGTCGAGGAGCCATCCCACCGGTCCACCGTCCTCCATCCCCTTAATTCAGCGTGCGTTGGTAGAAAGGTCCATGCCGGCTCTCTGGTAGACACAAGCGGGCGCCGTCCTGGGGCTGCTTCTTCCCGGCTCTCCCCATGGAAGGGGGTTGTTACCTGCCGATCTCCCTGGCAGAGCAGCTCGTACGTCCGGCACGGTTTGTCGGATCGAGTAGACATCTTCTTCAGGCACAAACGAATAAAAAGATGGATTCTAGCCTACTGTCAGGCCTCAGCAACACATTGCGTTTCTTGCAAAGGAACTTCACTCCAGACGTTGCAGCGAGTTAAAAGTTTATTTCAGAAAGGCAGTGAGTTCAGCAGGCCATAGAGACTTAAGGCTAGAATACAGACATGGGGAAATATCGGTACATGTATAGGGTAAATGCAATGGGGTTGATTAGGTTTTAGAAACAAAGGAACAGTACAGAAGTTAACTACCGGTAAAGACTTAACACAACGCATACAGGAAATAAACGCGTGCGTTAACTGGCTGATCTTCCCGGGCTCCCGGCATTGTCTTGCGGGACCCGATATCAGATCAGCGACTACTTGGGCGGGTCTCCATTGAGGTGCAGATCTTGGGCAGGAGACCGGGTGCAAACCGGGAGGAACGCACAAAAAACTCCATTTTGTCCGTGGGGGGAACCATCTTGTTTCTTATCCGGGGCATGCAGAGAGCCTATCTGACAGCTGCCCTTCCTAAGGAAAACTGACAGAGAGAGGAGTAGCCGACTTGACTCCAGGTGTTCTTGGAGAACTTCTCTGCTCCGGACCCTTTTCAGTCTGATTTCAGACCTGGCTACGGGAGGGAGATGGCCCTGTTGAGTTGAGCTGATGCCCTCCGTCTGAAAGTAGCCAAAGATCAGACCTCCTCCTCATTGCTCCTCCTGGATTGGCCCATCTTATTGGGTGCTGGCAGGCAGAAGGAGGCCTCAGGGGTTGTACGTTGGACCCGTTCAAATCACTCCACCTGGACCAGAACCAAAGAATTGCCATTGGAGGTCGGTTATCATCAGTGTGGGACCTGCCACAGCATGGTGTGGTGGTTAAGAGTGGTGACACCTATCCTGGAGAGAACCAGGGTTGATTCCTCTCTCCTCCCCAGGAAGGCTGCTTGGTGACCTCTGTCAGCCCCACCAGCATCACAGGTGCCTGTTGTGGGGAGAGGAAGGGATGGCAATTTGTAAATCCCTTTCGGTCTCCTGGAGAGCCAGTGTGGTGTAGTGCTTAAGAACGGTGGTTTGGAGTGGTGGAGTCTGATCTGGAGAACCGAGTTTGATTCCCCACTCCTCCACATGAGTGGCGGAGGCTAATCTGGTGAACTGGATTTGTTTCCTCAGTCCTACACACGAAGCCAGCTGGGTGACCTTGGGCAAGTCATTCTCTCTCTGCCTCACCTACCTCACAGGGTATCTGTTGTGAGGAGGGGAAGGGAAGGTGATTGTAAGCCAGTTCGATTCTCTTTTAAGTGGCAGAGAAAGTCGGCATATAAAATCCAACTCTTCTTCTTCTTCCTTTAAGGTAGAGAAAAGCAGGGTATAAAATCCTTCTCTTCTTCTATCCATCCTGTGGAGGTTCCACAGGCCCAAATCCTGTCCCCCATGCTTGTTGATCTTTATCTGATGCCCTGAGGCCAAATCATTTGAAGTTTGGGGTCGGTTGTCATCAATATGCTGAGGAGACCCAGCTCTATGCATCCTTCCCCAACTCTCCTGGTGATGCATTAGAGATCTTATGTTCTTAGATCCTAAATTGCTGCCTGGCGCCTGTGGTTCAATAGCCAAGTGTGAACCAACAGAATCTAAGTCCAGGAAAGACATCAGAAATGCTGCTTGGGAAAGTGGAGGTCTGGAAGGATATTATGCTGCCCGCTTTTGTTGGGATTGAGCTGACCCTTGCTGGCACAGTTAACAGCCTCGGGGTTATACTGGACCCTGCATTATTGCTAGAGGAGCAAGTTAATGCAGCTGCAAAAAAAGGCTTTCTTCCAACTCAGCCTAGTAGGAAAAATGGCCCTTTGCCTTGATGCGGCTGATCTGGTGGCAATGAGACTAGACCAGTGATGGCGAACCTTTTAGAGACCGAGTGCCCAAACTGCAACCCAAAACCCACTTATTTATTGCAAAGTGCCAACACGGCAATTTAACCTGAATACTGAGGTTTTAGTTTAGAAAAAACAACTTCCCTGGACTCCCCGCTGGGCGGCGGGGAGTCCAGGGAAGGGGGCAGGGCCTTTGAACTGCTCCTTGCTGCCTGCAAAAACTGCATTAGACCTAATATAGCTGGGAACCAGACATCCATAGTGGTACCTTCACATTCAGAGGCAGTCTACCAGTTGTGGGAGGGCTGTATTCTCCATTCTTGAGGAAGTCCTGGAGAGACCTAGCAGGCATTTGCTGGAATCAGGAAAGTTTTCAGGGAGGGACGGAGGGAGGAAAAGGAAAGGAAGGAAGAGCTTTCTGGCCAGGGAAGGAAGGGGGCTTCTGGGCTGGTGAGTAGGGTGGCAGCCACCTCGTGCGCCAAGGAAAGGGGGTTTTGGTGGGGAAGGGGGCTTCTGGGCCAGCATGAGAGGCAGCTGCAGCCTCGCAAGCTGAGGAAAGGGGCTTCTGGCGGGGGGGGGAGAATGAGGGGGGCTGGAGGGCTGGCTCGCGAGGCGGCAGCCGCCTCGTGCGTTCTGCAAAGGGGTTTTTGGCCGGGGAGTGGGGGAGGGAGAGGGAGAAGGGGGCTGGAGGACGCAGCTGCCTCGTGCGCTCTGCAAAGGGGTTTTTGGCCGGGGAGTGGGGGAGGGAGAGGGAGAAGGGGGCTGGAGGGCGGCAGCCGCCTCGTGCGCTCTGCAAAGGGGTTTTTGGCTGGGGAGGAGGGGAGGGAGAGGGAGAAGGGGGCTGGAGGGCAGCAGCTGCCTCGTGCGCCCGCAAAGGGGTTTTGGCTGGGGAGGGAGAGAAGGGGGCTGGAGGGCGGCAGCTGCCTCGTGCGCCCGCAAAGGGGTTTTTGGCCGGGGGAGGGAGAGGGAGAAGGGGGCTGGAGGGCGGCAGCCGCCTCGTGCGCTCTGCAAAGGGGTTTTTGGCTGGGGAGGAGGGGAGGGAGAGGGAGAAGGGGGCTGGAGGGCAGCAGCTGCCTCGTGCGCCCGCAAAGGGGTTTTGGCTGGGGAGGGAGAGAAGGGGGCTGGAGGGCGGCAGCCGCCTCGTGCGCTCTGCAAAGCGGTTTTTGGCTGGGGAGGGGGGGAGAGGGGAAAGGCTGGGCAGCGGAGAGTCCAGGGAGGGGGGTGGGGCCTTTGAACTGCTCCACGCTGCCTGCAGGCAGTGCAGAGCAGTTCAAAGCTGGCGGCGGGGAGTCCAGGGGCGAGGCCCCGCCACCCAGCTGAGCCGTGCGTGCCAGCAGAGAGGGCGACGCGTGCCGGAGTCGGCACGCGTGCCATAGGTTCGCCAACAGGGGACTAGACTATTGTAATGCACTGAACATGCTGGGGTTCGACTAGTATTGGCAGCTGGAGGGAGCCTGCATATTATTCCCAGACCCTCCAGGCTCAATTAAAAGTATTGACTATCACACAGAAAGCCGTTCCTGGTACTTGGACCCTGATATCTGTGTGACCGTCTCTCCCCTTATACTCCACCAAGACAGCTTCACTCACCTGAGCAGGGGCTTCCGCAGGTGCCAGTCTGCAAATGGGCCAATTCAACAACTGTCTGTGCATGTGTCTTCTCTGTTGTGTCCCCCACAATGTGGATCAGCCTGCCTGAGGAGGTCAGGAAGACACCCACTCTCCTGGCTTTCTGCAGTAGGGAAGCATTGTACAAAACAATTGCTAAAGTTACTTGGAAAAACCATGAGCAATTCTCTTCTATACTACTGTGTATTGCTTGCTGTAAGTCGGATCCTATGCTGCAATTTTCCATCATTTGCTTTGTCGTGTTAACATTTATGTTTTGCTTCTGTTTTTTAGATTTCAGGTTGGTTCTACAACCCAAACCCTGTTTACTGGTTTCTTGAATGTCCCGTTCTGTTGATTGTATAAACTCACTTGCTGCAATCCATTTTGACTCCCAGGGAGCAAAGCAGACTAGAGTTTAGGGAATTTTTAAAAACATGCATGGTTTAATTTGTTAGCTGAATTGGTGGCTGTTGTGGGGACAGAAAGCCAGGGTCTGAATTTTGTAAAGAAAAATAAATTCTCAGCCATGGTGGTCATCAGGAGGCCCAGAAAGAAGGGATCACAGGGCATGAATCAGACATGCTGACTGGCTGCCCCACATGCTGTGCATTTTGGCTGGCTCTCCCCCCTCCTGGCCATGTGCCGTTTTCCTAGGTGTTCATTGCTTCCTCCTGCTCCTCTTCATGCCAGCAGCCTTTTTGCTCTCCCCTGGCGAGGTCAGGCGCACCTCTGCCGCGACCCTCTGCTAGGCAGACCTATTGCCTGTTGCTTCAAGCCGATGGAGGAGAGATCAGCCATGGTTAAGCCGTCAGCAGTCCTTTTGTCCCAGGCTGCAGTTGCTTCTAGACCAGGGGTATTGAACTCATTTGCTATGAGGGTCGGATATGACATAAATGTCTCTTTGTTGGGCCGGGCCATGTGTACCATAACATTTAATGCAAGATACTGGAGATACAAACTTTTATAGAAGACAAAGCCAACTTTCCTGAGAGCCAGCATGGTATAGTGGTTAGGAGTGGATGACTCTGGTGAATCAGGTTTGATTCCCCACTCCTCCACGTGAATCCTGCTGGGAGATCTTAGGCTAAACTCCCTTCTCTCTGAACTTTCTCAGCCCCACCCACCTCACAAGATGCCTGTTGTGGGGAGAGGAAGGGAAGGCGATTGTAAACCATTTTGAGACTCCTCAAACGTGAAAAAAAGGGGAACCCCAGATCTCCTCCTCCATCTCCAAACAAGCATCTCATTAAAAAGCCTGATATGCAATCTAGTGCCATGACTCTAATCCTTTTTTTTAATAAATTTTTATTATTTTCTCATTTATTACTACTAAATCATTTTCCATCATATAAATCTTATAAGTTTAAACAAAGTAGAAAACAAACACAGTTGTCTATTACATAAAAAAGACTTTCCCATCACTCTATTCTGTCTAGCATTTAATTTGTGTATACTTTTGTCAACATGTAATCCTCATTTATAATTTTACATTATATTTATCTTATTTTATCAAATCCAGTTCATATAATCTAAAATATCTGTAATAAGAAATTCAAATCTGGGATTATATCAAGGAATATCCTTTAAATTGACCTATTGAAAAATAATTTTCACAGTAAATTCTCCACGCCTCCCACTCCCCCCAAAATTGTTCATTATCACTTTCATTTATAAAAGCTGTAAGTTTAGCCATCGCCATCATTTCCAACATTTTACTTATCCATTCTTTTTTCTCTGGTATCTCGTCAGTCTTCCTTTTAACTGCATATATCAGTCTAGCCGCTGTTGTAGCATATATCAAAAATGTTCTATAAGTAGAGATTGAGTCTGGCACCATACTGAGAAGCATCATTTCAGGTGTTTTAGGTATATTCTGTTGTAAAATCACCCTTATTTCATTATATATCATTTCCCAAAATATTTTAGCTTTTTCACAAGTCCACCAAGCATGATAGAAAGAACCAACTTCCTTTTTGCATTTCCAACAATTTGGTGACATTGTGGGAGATGGCATTGCTAGTTTCGTTGGGGTTCGATACCATTTGTACATCATTTTATATATATTTTCTCTTAATAGTTGCGAAGATAGCAGTTTCAAGTCTTTTGTCCACAATCTCTCCCATTTTTGCAACTTTATATCATGTCCCAACATTTGTGCCCAACTGATCATAGTAGGTTTAATTCGGTCTTGTTCACAATCAAGTTCAAGCAATAGTTTATACATTTTAGATATTAAATGGTCAATTGTATCCAACAAGAGTTTTTGCAAAGTTGATTTAGTCTTTAGAAAACCTGTTTTTAAGTCTTGTAGATAAACCTAGTTAATTTGATGATATTGAAACCAAGATAATACGTCATTGACTTCTTCATATTCTTTAAGTGAACATTTCATACCATCCCATTTCAAAAGAAGTTGATAAGTTATAAATTGATCTGGTCTCAGTGGGCGCAAAGTTAACATTTCTTGAGATGAAATCCACAGTAGAGTTTTTGTTTCCAGTAGATGTATCTAATCCATATCTTAAAAAGGGAAGATTTAACCATGTGTTGCTGAAATGATGCATGTATTTTAATTTTGTTATACCACAAATAACCGTTCCATCCACTTATATTATCATAGCCCTCAAGATCCAACAATCTTGTATTTTTTAGATCCATCCAATCTCTCAGCCATACAAAAGCCGCTGCTTCAGCATAAAGTTTAAAATTAGGAAGTGCAAGTCCACCCCTCTCTTTCAAGTCCATCAAGTATTTGTATGCAATTCTTGGTTTTTTACTTTGCCATACAAAGTTCAATATATCTTTCCTCCAGGTATCGAAGTACTTTAATAGGTAAATTTTGAAACAAAAATAGTAATCTTGGAAGTATATTCATTGGTATTGTTGAAATGCGGGCCTAATAAGGATAGATTCTTGGTATTCCAAACCATCATATCTTTTTTTATTTCTTCCCATAATTTACCATAATTATTTACAACCAATTCCGCATTTTTAGAAGAAATCCAAACTCCCAAGTATTTCACTTTCGTAGTTTTCTGCCAGCCTGCCGCATTCATAACAAGTTGTTGTTCCAAACCAGTAACATTTTTAAAAATCATCTGTGTTTTCTCTTGATTAATTTTAAATCCTGAAACTTTACTGTACAAGTCCAATATCTCTCTCAGCTTGGTTGCTGATTGGGCAGGATATCCAAAATTAATAACAAATCATCAGCAAATGCTCTCAATTTAAATTCCTGTTTTCTTATTTTCAAATTGCATACATCCTCCGAGTCTCGAATCTTACAGCCTAGGGATTCTAAAACCAAAATAAAAAGCAATGGGGAGAGAGGACAACCCTGCCTAGTCCCCTTCTGTATAATGCATTCTCCCGACATAGATTCATTTACCAATATTTTTGCTTGTTGCGTAGTATATATAGCATCTATACCTCTCCTAAACTTTTCCCCAAAGTTCATTGCTTTCAAAGTTTTTTTCATATAATCCCAAGAAACCATATCAAAAGC
This sequence comes from Euleptes europaea, assembly GCF_029931775.1. Taxonomy (NCBI): domain Eukaryota; kingdom Metazoa; phylum Chordata; class Lepidosauria; order Squamata; family Sphaerodactylidae; genus Euleptes; species Euleptes europaea. Next base: position 5,998,214 of record NC_079316.1, read on the forward strand.
TTTTTCTGCATCCAGGAAAACAAAAGCTGCTTTATGCTGAATATTATATTCATAATACTCCATGACATCCAAAAGTACTCTCACATTATCCTTAATTTGTCTTCCTGGAACAAAACCTGCTTGATCTTCATGTATAAGGTCAATAATAATTTTTTTTAATTCTAGATGATAAAATTGAGGCATAAATTTTATAATCCACATTAAGCAGAGATATAGGTCTATAGTTAGTTACTCGTTCAGGATCTCTTCCAGATTTATGTATTAAAGAAATAAAAGCATGAGTCCATGTTTCTGGTATTAATCCTGTTTCTATTATTGAATTACAAAGTTCCAAGAAAGGTTTCACCAATAAAGATTTAAAAGTACGGTAAAACATGGCAGTTATTCCATCAGGACCTGGAGTTTTATCTGTTTTTTTTGTTTTTTAAAAGCTTCATCCAGTTCTTCTAAAGAGATTGGCTCATCAAGTAGTTTCTGTTGGGCTATTGATAATTTTTTAATATTTGTAGAATTTAAAAACTTTTCCATCTTTTTAATTGATATTTCATCTTTCTGGTACAACTTCGCAAAGAAGGATACAAATTCCTTTTGAATATCTGTCGTGGTATAAACAGGGCCTCTTTCCGTTTGTAATTTAGCAATAATCCATTTCTGAAATGAGTCTCGAAGTTGAGTTGTCAGAATTTACCTGGTTTATTTGCCTGTTCAAAAAATCTTTGTTTTGCATATTTCAAGTTTTTGTTCATTTCTTCTGAAACCACCATATTCAATTGGTGTTTGAGGGCCTTTATCTTCTCCAGTATATTATCTCTTGACTCTTTTTGTGATTCTAAAACCAGCTTTTGTTCAAATTTTTGTAAATCCCAAAGTATAGTCATCTGCATCTGTTGTTTTCTCCAAGCCGCATTCTTCTGAATCATAAATCCTCTTACTACTGCTTTAAAAGCATCCCATGTTATATTTAGTGTGGTTTCTCCATTCATATTAATGTCGAAATGGTCTTTAATCAAGGTAGATAGTTCCTCTGACAACTTTTGTTCTTTCAGTAGTTTATCATTTAACTTCCATCTAAATGCTTGACGATTATTCCATTCAAAAGCAACCGGATTGTGATCAGAAAAAGTCTTTGGTACAATATGTATTTTGCGAAGTTGTGTGAAAATAGATTTGCTAGCCCAAATCATATCAGTCCTTGAATATGAATCATGCCTTGCTGAATAAAAAGTAAATTCTTTAGCTGTCGTATTCTTTGTTCTCCAAGTCCAACTCAGTCGTCATTTGGAAGAAAGTCTTTGGTAAAATTCCTTCCTTTTCCGTCTTGGCTTGGGTTTTCTTGTCCAAGGGAGGAGAAACAATGCCATTAAAGTCACCCATCATTAAAATCTGTTCCTGGGCATGTTGAGACAAAACCTTATGTTAATGTTCATAAAATTTAGCTTTCCCTTCATTGGGGGCATAAATGCCAACCACCAATGTTTTTTGGCCCAGTATTTTAGTCCGAATAATGATAATACCCTCTTCATCTTTGTAAACCATTTCAGGAGTCAAGCTGGGATGTGCATATATGACTACTCCTTTTGTCTTTGTTTTAGATGACGTAATAAATGTTTGACCAACATTTTTCTATGCAAATATTTTCTATCTTTTTTTTGAAATATGAGTTTTTTGTAAACAAATTAATGTATATTTTTGTTTTTGTAACAATTTAAAAATTCTTGCTCTCTTTCCTTTTTCATTGAGTCCATTAACATTCCATGAGATAACTTGAGCCATAGTGATTCTTTAATGTGGTATAAGTCTTATAATCCGGTTCCTCCTGAATCTCCTTTCAACGAAAGATCGTCTTGTTCCTCTTCTCCTTCCACTTCCATTTCAGCAGAAAGGTCCTCCAGAAAATCTTTTTTATACTTCCTCATAAATTTCCCAACGTCTTGCAAATTGGTGACTGTTGTCCTAACTCCCTTGTACGTGAAGGTTAATCCTTGTGGTAACACCCATCTGTAATTTATTCCATACTTCCTTAACATTGCAGTAAAATCTTTAAAGATGCTCCTTTTTGCCATTAAATGCCTGGGAATATCCTTCAACACTATCAAGGTAGTGTCTCCTACTTTCATAGGGTTGTCATAGTGAAGTTTCATTGTAGCATCCCTCATCCTAATGTCATAAAACGAAACCATAACATCTCTTGGCCTGGTTTTCCTGAATCTAGCTGGAAGAGGAATCCTGTAGATTCTATTCACTGCCCGGTCTAATTCTTGTTCATTAATTTGAGTTAAGTCTGCAAGATTTCTTATTAATTCTTGTCTAGATTCACCAAGGTCTTCATGGAAATTGCATAGTCGTAGATTTGATTCTCTAACCTTCATATCCATCATTGCCAATCGGTCTTTTACTGTATCCTCCTGAGCCAAAACTGCATCAATTTGTCTCTCATGACTTTCCACCTTCTTCTTAACATCTTTCTGATCTTCCATGACTTTCTTTAATGTTCCATCCAGTGTCTTCACCTCTGTAGTAATTGTAGTAACCTGAATCTTCACTCCTTTCAATTCTTCAGCTACACCATCTAGTTTTTGTGTCAAGGTATGTGTCATAGAATTCATCATAGTAGTAAGATGGTCTATTTGTTTTGACAGCTGCTCGTGCTGCTTGGCTGTAGCCTCATTTTGTTTTACAAATAATTCTTGGATTTTCTTCTCCATATTATCCTCTTGAGAGGAGTCCTTAGATTTAGACACTGCAGGTGAAACTAGTGATCCAGATCTTGGTCGAGACATTTACCATTATTTTGGCAATTTTGCAGCAAAAACAGATTTGAAGCTTGTGGGCAGATTAGTGTTCATTTACTAGCTGAAACGCCAAATATTTTTCACTCAAAAGCCTTTTGTATAGATAATATTTAAACTTTAAGTTTTCAAAAACCAACAAGTTTTCCAGGACGCTCTAGGTCGGCACAGGCAGGAAGTAGGAAGTAAGCCAGAAGTTATGCAGGTACAGACCTTCAGATGTTCCCGTTTTGTAGTTTTCTCAACAACGAACCATTTAGAAATTGCACCAGGGGATTTCTTCCGGTCCTGCACATTTAATCCACTTCCCTTCTCCCCGCAACGTCGTAATTCAGTCAAACAAGTCCATTCCTAGAGGCCTTCCAGTAGAAATCGAAACTTAAAGACGCAAATTGAAGGACTTCCCAGCCAGGTGGAGGTAATGTGACCAAGAAAAGGGAGGGTTTCCCCTCCTCTTTCCTCAAACGTCACAAGTCTCTATTGGTCCCTCTAACGTCCGTCAAAATTGATTGTTTAGTCTGCCCACTGATTAATTTGATAAAGTCCTTGCCACGTTATCTGATGGCTAATCTCAATCGGAATAGTCTTATTCGATGGGGGAGGAGTAGACGGGATCCCCAGTGATTACTTGTGGTTCAGTAAGCTGTTTATCTAGCCGGTAAGATCAAAAGTATTCTTGTACTCACAACAGACTTCGTAGAGTGTGGTATTTTTCTTAAGTTGGTAAAATAGTTGGTAAAAGGTGCTGGGGGCCCAAGCTTTAGGCCGAAGAAAATGCCCAAGGCGATGCTTTCTCCCCTCAATGCCGGAGCAGGACAGCATCCAGACCTCCGGGGACTTAAAAAAGCTCCCTCGGAGAGTGTGGGAGTCACACTGCTATCTTCTGGCTGCAGAGGAATTCCTGCATCCCAATCCACTATTTAGGATCGGGTTGGTGTGCTAAAAGCACTCCAAATTAGAGCGTATTTTGGATTCTCCAGGGAACTTCCCTTGGAGACTGCTGCTGGGGCCAGCTCAGACACCGGAAGTCACCATGACATAAATCCTGAACCACAAATTGCGACAATGACGCTTGTTCTGATCCACTGGGGCAATCCTGAGGTACCTCTTGTCCATGGTTATGTCCAAGGAATTAGCAAGGAATCGCCATGGAGGATTGCTGCTTCACTCTTCCAAAAACTAGGGGGGTTCCCTTTGAACTGTGGGGTTTGCTTGGTGAAGTCCTGTGTTCTCTTCCACCACCACCCCGCAAGCAGTGGTTGTAGTGGTTGAGAGCAGAGGACTCTAATCTGGAGAACTGGGTTTGATTCCCCACTCCTCCACCTGAAGCCTGCTGCGTGGCCTTAGGCTTATCACAGTTCTCTCAGAACTCTCTGAGCCACATCTACCTCACAATGTGCCTGTTGTGGGGAAGGGAAAGGAATGTGATTCGCAAGCCGCTTTGAGACTCTTCAGGGTACAGAAAAGTGGGGTGTAAAAAAACTTCTAGTACATATGGGGAGTATGTGGAGGGGAGAGGTAGGCAGGATATAATAACTGCTCATCTGGAGGGGGCCTGGCTGGGTAGAAGGTGTGACCAGTGGCTTAGTTGGGAGAGGAAGAAGGTCTGATAAAGGAAATGCAGACCCCTTAATGAGCAATGCCTGATGGGTGGCTTGGCTTGTTACATAGGTACTGACTGGACCTCTTTCTTCCAACAGCACATATAGAGAAGATGCTTGGGGGATTCCAGGCATTCTCTACAGAAGAAGCCAAGAATGAAGACTCCAAAGGTAATGTTGGGGATGGAGATGGACCCCAGAGGCAGGAGGGAAGCCCCTGACAAGGGGAGGGATAAGCCCATACTGTCCCAAAGAGGAGGGGGCTTCCATGAAATCCCAGTCCACAAAGAAAGGTCAACCAAAACAAGAAGGAACAAAGACCTCCGTGCTAAGTAGAGAATCCACTCCAGGGAAAATGAAAATGTGGCCTTTGGAAAGACTTTCAGTAAGAACACGAGTGATGTTTCCAAGACGCAAATTCCCGCAGGAGTTAAACCATATGCGTGCGCTGAGTGCAGAAAGACCTTTAGTCGTAAAGCAGCCCTTACTTCACATGAAAGTATTCACTCAGGTCAGGAGCTGCATAAATTGCTGGCTGCAAAGCATGCCTTTCTGATGCAGCAGGCTTTCACGTCCTTTTCAAGTGTATTAGTGTACATTTCAATGTACAGCAGGAAAAAGCCACTGCAATGTTTTGAGTATGGATGGAACTTCAAGGGAATGTCATACCTCCTTGTGTGTGTGCTAATGGGCTCCTCTTTTTATTCCACAGGGGATGATCAGTGGAATGAGGGCGATGAGGATCTGCATCAGCTATTGCCAGATAAAGTCAAAAATGAAAATTTGCAAGGAAATGTCAAGAATGAAGGCAGACCTAAGAAGCAGACAGGAAGTCCCATGGTCGAGAAGAAGGATAAACCCATTCCTGGACAAGGGTGGGAGTTGTGTGAACAAATCCCCATGGTGGAGGAAGCATATAAGTATTTGGAGTGTGGCATGAACTTCTCAGATCAAACCCAATATGATATCCATTTGCATATGCACAGAGGAAAGGAGACCCATGGATGCTTGGAGTGTGGAAAGAGCTTTGTTTGCAGAGCAGAGCTCCTTAGACATCAAAGAACACATTCAGGAGAGAAACCTTCTAGCTGCTCAGAGGGCAAGAGCTTCTCGCAAAAGTCAGACCTTTTTCAACCCCAAAGGATTCATTCAGGTGAGAAATTATTTACCTGCTCAGAGAATGGAAGGATGTTCTTTCATGGAAGGAAGAGTAAGGCAATCATCCCAAAGCATAGTATAATGAGGGCACGTGAATGCTTTCAGTGTGGAAAGTACTTCAAATACAGATCACAGCTCCTTTTGCACCAAAAAATACACACAAGGCAGAGACCTTTTGAATGCTCAGAGTGTGGAAAGCGATTCAGTCAGAGTAGCAATCTTCAACAGCATCTAAGAACCCACACAGGGGAGAAGCCTTTTGAATGCTCAGAGTGTGGAAAGAGATTCAGTTGCAAAGGCGATCTTCACAAACATCTAAGAACCCACACAGGGGAGAAGCCTTTTGAATGCTCAGAGTGTGGAAAGAGATTCAGTTGCAGTGGCTATCTTCACAAACATCTAAGAACCCACACAGGGGAGAAGCCTTTTGAATGCTCAGAGTGTGGAAAGAGATTCAGTCACAGTGGCCATCTTCAACAGCATCTAAGAAACCACACAGGGGAGAAGCCTTTTGAATGCTCAGAGTGTGGAAAGAGATTCAGTTGCAGTGGCTATCTTCACAAACATCTAAGAACCCACACAGGGGAGAAGCCTTTTGAATGCTCAGAGTGTGGAAAGAGATTCAGTCGCAGTGGCCATCTTCAACAGCATCTAAGAACCCACACAGGGGAGAAGCCTTTTGAATGCTCAGAGTGTGGAAAGAGATTCAGTTGCAGTGGCTCTCTTCAGCAGCATCTAAGAACCCACACAGGGGAGAAGCCTTTTGAATGCTCAGAGTGTGGAAAGAGATTCAGTCGCAGGGGCTATCTTCAACAGCACCTAAGAACCCACACAGGGGAGAAGCCTTTTGAATGCTCAGAGTGTGGAAAGAGATTCAGTGTGAGTGGTTCTCTTCAAGAGCATCTAAGAACCCACACAGGGGAGAAGCCTTTTGAATGCTCAGTGTGTGGAAAGAGATTCAGTCAGAGTGGCTCTCTTCAAGAGCATCTAAGAACCCACACAGGGGAAAAGCCTTTTGAATGCTCAGAGTGTGGAAAGAGATTCAGTCGCAGTGGCCATCTTCAAGAGCATCTAAGAACCCACACAGGAGAGAAGCCTTTTGAATGCTCAGAGTGTGGAAAGAGATTCATTAACAGTGGCCATCTTCAAAGGCATCAAAGAACCCACACAGGGGAGAGGCCTTTTGAATGCTCAGAGTGTGGAAAGAGATTCAGTCAGAGTGGCGAGCTTCACAAACATCTAAGAACCCACACAGGGGAGAAGCCTTTTGAGTGCTCAGAGTGTGGAAAGAGATTCAGTGTGAGTAGTTCTCTTCAACAGCATCTAAGAACCCACACAGGAGAGAAGCCTTTTGAATGCTCAGAGTGTGGAAAGAGATTCATTAACAGTGGCCATCTTCAAAGGCATCAAAGAACCCACACAGGGGAGAGGCCTTTTGAATGCTCAGAGTGTGGAAAGAGATTCAGTCGCAATGGCGATCTTCACAAACATCTAAGAACCCACACAGGGGAGAAGCCTTTTGAGTGCTCAGAGTGTGGAAAGAGATTCAGTGTGAGTAGTTCTCTTCAACAGCATCTAAGAACCCACACAGGGGAGAAGCCTTTTGAGTGCTCAGAGTGTGGAAAGAGATTCATTCAGAGTAGCAATTTTCAACAACATCTACGAACCCACACAGGGGAGAAGCCTTTTGAATGCTCAGAGTGTGGAAAGAGATTCAGTGTGAGTAGTTCTCTTCAACAGCATCTAAGAACCCACACAGGGGAGAAGCCTTTTGAATGCTCAAAGTGTGGAAAGAGATTTAGTGGCAGTGACCATCTTCAAAGGCATCAAAGAATTCACACGGGAGAAGCCTTTTGAATGCTCAAAGTGTGGAAAAACATTCAGTTGTAACAACGATCTTTACAAACATCTTGGAACCCACACAGGGGAGAATGCTCAAGAGTGTGAATAGAGATTAAGTCAGTGTGGCAATCTTCAAGAACATCCAAGAACCCACACAAGGAGAAACCATGTAACTGCTTAGGTTGGGAAAAGAGCTTTTTTTGTATTTGAAATGTCAAAGACAACCTCAGATCATAGAAGAAGCCATGTAAACTCTTGTTAAGAACTTGCAACTACACAGAAACCTTACCCTATGTGGGAAGAAAAGGTATCAATGCTGGGCCTGTGGAAGGAGATTTAGTCATGATTGAAACCCCCAATAGGTCTCACAGGGAAAAGAGCAAGGAAGGGTTCTTTAGGTGGAAGAAGATTCAAGTCCAGCTCCTATCTCCTTCTGCATTGATTCCATGCAGGGGAGGAACCTCAGAAATGTTCAATGTGTGGCAAGAGTTTGAGGCATAGATCTGATCTTCCCGTTCCTCAGAGAATCCACATGAGTTGGTTCAGATGTGGATCTTCTTTGAATGGTTACTCAAATAAAGGTCCTTTTAGTGGTTGCCCTTCTCTGTGAAACTCAATACTTTAGTTATCTGCCAACTGAACTCTCTTTCTGACACCTGCAAAACCGGCAAAAACATTTGTTTTCCAAATCCTAGGAAGAAATAGACAGGATGAAGATAGCAGATATCTATAGCCTCCCCGCTTCTGGACAAATCCTAATGTTGGCATCTAGCAACCCCAATTTACAAACATTTTTACCTGACAAGGAACACATGAAGCTGCCTTATACTGAATCAGACCCTTGGTCCATCAAAATCAGTATTGCCTACTCAGACCGGCAGCGGCTCTTCAGGGTCTCAGGCTGAGGTGTTTCCGATCACCTACTTGCCTAGTCTCTTTAACTGGAGATGCCAGGGACTGAACCTGGGACTTTCTGCATGCCAAGCAGATGCTCTACCATTGAGCCACAGCCCATCCCCTAGTTCTAGAAAGGCATCCCGAAACCCTTATTTCTCCCCAGTCCAACCTGCTGCACACTTTTTGGGGTCGCCACTTTGAAGCCCAAAGAGTTCTGGCAGTAGGATTAATTTGGGTTGAATGGAAAAGATTTTGCCCCTCCCCCCAACTCAACTACACCAGCATGGAATAGTGGTTAAGAGCAGTGGTTTGGAGCGGTGGAGTCTGATCTGGAGAACTGGATTTGTTTCCCCACTTCTACACACAAAGCCAGCTGGATGAACTTGGGCTAATCACACTCTCTCAGCCCCATCTACCTCACAGGGTGTCTTTTGTGGGGAGGGGAAGGGAAGGTGATTGTAAGCTGGTTTGAGTCTCCCTTAAGTGGTAGAGAAAGTCGGCATATAAAAACCTTGTCTTCTTTTACTCAGTACGTTCGAAGGAATCAGGCTGACCCCCTCTCAATATTCCAGTATTGTGGAGATGAGCAGGTCTCCTCGGAGTTGGCAGGGGAAAATTAACAGGAGCTGGTCCTTGGAGCTGGTAGGTGAACGCTGTGGGACATTAGTTCCCAATCCCAGCTGTCCTCCTCACCCAGATTCTCCTCAAGAGATAATTCACACTTTGTTTTTTCTTTTCTGTGGTTTGTGGTGGGTTTTTTTTTTTTAATGAGTTGAACTTCATTAATGTTAGTGTGGCATGCCTTTTTAAATTGTGTATAAAGCTGGAAGAAAACAATCCTTTTGCAGATGCTGGAGATGGGTTCCTCTTGCCCCCACTGATGCTCAGAATTGAACCAGACCCACTTTGCCCAGTTTTATGATGGGAGTCAGATGCATTTACGAGCCAGAGTATTGACTTACGACCACGTGGATCTGGGTTCAAATCCACACTAGGTTTGAAAGCCCTTTGGAAGCTAGATAGTTGTAAGGATTCAATGTGGGGCATTCTTAGAAGAAATGTGTTCAACAAGTTTTGAAATCTCAGGACTTCCTTTTTTGTTGTTGTTCTACTTTATTGAAATATACAACGTATTACAGAATATACCAAAATGTGAAAATATGAAAAACTTAATATACAAAAAAAGTGAAAAAGATAAAGAAAAGAAATAAAAAGTAAAAGATAAGATAATACAATAATATAGAGACCGACTTCCAACTCTCTTCATACAAAACAATATATATATTATTTCTTTTGTGAATAACACTTTAGTTTTATCTGTTTTTACTGTAAATTTTGATTTAACTGTTTCCATCTTAGTCAACACTTTGTTAAATGACTTTAGGGTTTAGAACATAAATTTTTCTGTTCCTAAAATACTGATTTATATATATTGACCATACCTTCCAATCTGTATTAAAATTGGAAACCCAACGCAGCTTAAACGGAACGATTTGATCACAATGCAATTAAAGAGCCCCACAAAATAACCGACAGGTCAACGAATGGCACAGAGGCACACAGGCTGAGAAGCGGATCCCAAACGGCTACTGCTGTTGTGTAGCCACATGGTAACCAGATCAATGTGCCCCAGGACATGGAGCTAAACATCGGTGCCCGGCTGAGAGCCCCCACAGAGGCTCAAGACACACCTAATGTCTCTCCCCCCCCCCGCCCCTGTTTCTTTTTCTTTCCCCTAAATGCAGCTGTAGAAGCTGCAATTTTGAACAAACCCGGGTGGGGGGCACCAGAGATCAGAAGAATATCAGAAACTGCCCTGTTTGGATTTGGGACTTCCTGGACATTCACAACTGGGACGTGTTTTGGGCTGGGTGGGCATTATGACAGTTGTGTTTTCATATTCTTACTGTTTAAACCTTTCCTCTCCAAGTATTCCCGCCCCGCCCTGCCCCGCCCCGCGCATTTCCTCCTGCAGGGAGATGATAGCAAGTGCTTATATTTTCTCCCTAGAGAGTGAAACACAATTTGGGGGTTTGTGTGAATTCGAGCAGGGAAATGGCTGGAGGAAGAAGGTTCAGCCGCTCTGAGCCCAACCTTCGGGTTGGAGCAAGCGGGGTAGAAATGTAATAAAATAAATAAAATAAAAATTACTCTCTGTTGCTGGTTCTTCATTCAAGATTGTGGCTTCTGAGACAGAAGGAAGGGAGGAAGGAAGGAAAGTTTGTCGCACTGTCATAATGGAAAAATGGATGTGTTTTAGAATAGTCGGTGACCTCGGACTGGTCACTCTTTCTGAGGATAACCTGTTTCCCAGAGTTGTTATCAGGATAAAACAGGCAAGGCAGAGCCACTTATATAGGGTCGCCATAAGTCTGCTGTGACATCTCTTCACCCACACGCAAGCTCTCTTGCCAGCTGTAGATTCTGAGGCTTTGCATAATTCTTTTCTTCAACATAATGGAGAAGATTTTTAAATGAGCAAATGGGGTGGGGGGAAAGATGTCAAATCCTTCCAAAGCAGAAACAAGCCCCCAGATCTTCTTGGGGGCTAGATGTTCCTCGAGGTGACATCTGCTTTGGCTGAGGCATAGCCCTGTCCTCTTCAAGTGACGGGGAGTTTTCTTTGTCACGTGCATTACTGTATGAGCAGGTGGCCGTGAGCAGCTGCGTTTGCGTGCACACACAGAATTTCTACTTTCTCTCTGCAGAGGGATTTCAGAGCTGCATTAGCTGCAAGCAGTTCCCTGAAAACTGGCAGTGCAGGAAAATGGGATGTGTCATCCCTGAATGAATCTTCTTGTATAGTAAAATAGAAAACACAAACACAACTCAGCAACATCAACAACCTGGATGAGTAGATAAGGGGGAAAGGATGTAAGGAATTGTGGGCCTAGACATTCTGAATATACCAGTAGTAGGGTCAGCGCTCGGTTGAGAAATACTTGGAGATTTGGGGTGTGGGCCTTGGGGAGGAGGGGCAGGACCTTAGCAGGGAATAATGCTATCGAGTCCGCCCTCCAAACCAGCCATTTTCTCCAGAAGAACTGATTTTGGTTGTCTGGAGAGCAATTGTTATAGCGGGAGATCTCCAGGTGCCTCCTGGAGGTTGGCAACCCTATCTGGTGCTCATTTATATGTGTGCATGCTGCAGTCAAGATGCATTTGCTCCCTACCCCTGAGATTTTACTTGTGGGAAGAGGGATGAAACCCAGGCAGCAGCCATACGTCATTGGACAGGTGATTGAAGACAAATGCCAAAAATCTCCAATGACTTGTGGAACCCATATTGGACAACTCTAACGCACTTATGCAAACTAAGCCAACTTTTAAAAGGCAATCCAATCATGCCAAAGAGAAAAAGAGAATAAAACACGGCAGGTACCAAAAAATACAATATCCACCAAATAGACACTGTTGGCATGTTTTCTTGCAAGATTTTGTACTTGCTGATCGACAAATTAGTTACCCAAATGCAAGAACTCCCTCTTGAACCATGAAGCGATCCATAGGGGAAAATGTTATGCTTCATGCAGAAGTCGAGCACTTGCGGTTGTCACATTACCACTAATGATGCCTTTTCTTGCGGGGCTCCTTGTGCAAAATGGAGATTTACAGAAGAATCATCTTCCTAACAACCAGAGAAGAGGTATCCCACTGAGAAGGGGAGCCAATCTGTCTGCTCCGTTGACCTCTGTTTATGAAAGCGCGTTAATGAGAAAGTGCCCAAAATGTTCAGAATGTGCTGCTTCTTTTCTCAGAGCTGTCTTAATCAGACCGGGGCGACTCCTCAAATGTGGCTTATGGTTAGGGTAGAGCTGCTGATCTCAGCACTACGCTCCTTGGGATCTCTCCCGAGGGACCCAAGAAACGCTCTAATCTGGAATGCCAAAACGCACTCCCCCCCCCCCGATCCTAAACAGTGTATTGGGTTGCAGGATCACCCCTGCAAGACGTCAAGAGCGGTTTTGACTCCCATATCCTCGGAGAGAGCTGCTTAAGCCTCTTGGGGGCTCTGGATGTTGTCCCGCCAGCTCAGAGAGCAATTCCATCTCTGTGAGCGTTTCCTTGGCAACAGGCTTTGATCTCCTCTATCTATTACCATCTAAAGAACTATGCTAATGGAAAGGAAACCTCATCTTCCAAAATCGGCGTAACGAGAACTTTTTTCTTACCTTGATCTAGAAGCTTTGAAGGATTGACAAAAATATTTATAGAACCCATGCCTCTCCGCCCAGTATAGAAGTGATTTTTTTGGGGGGGGGGAAATCATCAGATTAAACGGCAGGAGCCTTATCAAATTGATCAGTGGGCAGACATAACAAACGGGGCTTTTTGAAAGACATTACAATAACCGATCAGATGCTACGACGCTGAGAGAGGAGGGTGTCACGGTCTCTGACATAATTATGGTATTTTGTGTACATGTGCAGAATTATTTCCATGTAGAGCTTGAACACAACATACAAACTGAACCACAAACTGCAGAGGTTTGTGTAATGAAAATCCTGGCAACAGCTTGCAAAATGCAAATGTCCTTAGAACAGGCTGAATGAATTCTCTCAAGGTCTGAATTCTTTCAAGAGCTAACTAACTTACCCTGGTCTCGTCCTTGAAGGGAGAAGAACAGAGTCATTCTTCACTATCTGCCAGAAAGGTGTATCTGAAGTTACCCTTCCTGATTCAGCTGTCAGATGCTCATATCTCAAGAGCAGAAAAGTCCTGCTATCCTCAAACCTTGAGAAGGTCTACTCAAAGACCTCAAGGCTATAAGTGCAGTAAGCTTCTTGCTTTCTATAACCTTGCTGAAGGCTATGTTTCCTACTGACCAGATGGTTACATGTTACAATGTGAGCAATAATTGTGTTTTATGATTTATATAGTTATATATTGTATTGTAGATTTCTAAATAGTCTCATTTAATACGTATTGTACTGAAAATTGAGTATATGGAGTGATCATGGTGCTCAGAAATGATTGTTTATACTTTAAGCAAAATGGACTGAAAGGAAAGGAAGCCCATATTTGGTCATGGGGAGAAGCTGATAACCTGAACAGCTGCAACTAAGACATTATTGCACTGATCATGTTATCTGAAAGTGGGGAGGAAGATATCCCTCCTGATGGCAAAATCAACACTTTTAATGAGTCTGAAACAGTATAAATAGCCACAGTAAGCCCAGAGAATCAGAACTGTCCAAAGGCTCTCAAGAAAAGGCTGACTGGTATGTATGGCTTAAATACATTACTCTAGACTTTATGAATTAGACACTTTGAACTGAATCAGAATAATTTGACTGTTATATTTTAGACGTTGGATTTTGAAACTGAATAGTATGTAACGCTTTTACTTCATACATTGTAAATACATACATTGTACTTTGACAAAAGTTTTTATAGAAGTGTTAAAGACTTGATAATTGCATTTACACATATTTTACTAGAAGTATATCAATAAAAAGATTTGCTTTTTAAAAGTAGGTAAAGTTGTTGAGTCCTGCTTACTCGATGACTGGCTGAATAAGATAACTTCACTTCTCAGTAAGTGATACATTCTAAGAGCCTGTCATCTGAACAGCACGACCCGCTTCAAGGGAGAAAAGGAAATCCCCCCCCCTGCCCTGGCATATTTCCGGTTTAACATGGCCCACCAGCCACGTTTTCCCAGGAAGTGATCTATCTTGGAATACAGGAAGATTGAAAAAGAATCAACTCTTTGTTACACCACCGAGAGATCGTTGGCCGGAAGTGAGTCTCCTGTGCAGCTGTCAAATAGTTCCTACAGTTTTGGATTACTGAAAGGAGACGGCAGAAGGTCCACGGCTATTCAACTTCCTGAGTATTTCCTGTTTCTTATTGCTGTGCTGGAGCGTCCTTATAACTCGATGGTATTTTAAAACTAAAAAGCCCACTTTCACATTAACTGGAAGGATTTAAAACTGTTTGCCGAATAAGTAAATTAGACTGGATTAAATTTTTATACCGTAAGATCAGTGACTTTGAGATTTGTCAAATTAACTGAAATGTGTGTTTTTTTGTGTGTGTTTTTTTGATGTAAATGCCTGGACTTTACTAGAATCTCTTCAAATGGCAAAAATGGATACAGTTGCTATGAAAATGCAAGAAATGTTGACTACATTATCTGATACGCAGGCAAAACAATATGACCAACTGTTTAAACAACAACAACAACAGATAGCAAAACAAATGAATCAACTAACTACTTTGCTGAATACTTCAATCCAAGCCATAAATCAAAAACTGGATGCTGTATCAGAGGAGATTAAAAATACGAAAGCCCAAGTTACTAAAGTTAAACTGATGTGAAGATAATGGATTCTACTGTTAAAAAAATTAGTGAAGAGCAGAAAGAGGCTAAGGAAAAATATGACAAGCAAACGGAAGCAATGCACCTCCAGGAAGTGATAGCAAAAGACCAGCTGGCTATGATGGAAATGAAAATGAAAGAAGTCAACCTCCGTTTACCCAATCTGCCTGAAAAACATGGTGACACTAGAAAGGCAATTATAAAAACTTTGGCTGACCTATTCCAAATAAATGAAGAAGATTTAAACCTTGCAATAAATGTAGTATACAGAATTCCACTGCCGACCGGATTGGGGAAATTAAAAGCCAGAGATATTATGATTTCCTTTTATGACATCAGAATGAAGGATACTATCATTCAAATTCACTATGAGAATCCACTGATAGTAGGAGGGATCCCATTGATGATTCTCAAAGATATTCCTCGTCACTTAATGGCAAAGAGAATTGCATTTAAAGATTTCACCATGACATTAAGAAAGAACGGAATCAGATATCGCTGGATATTCCCACAAAAGTTTCATCGTTAAAGAAAATAGATTTACTATCATTTCACTGGAAGGTGCTGAAAACTTTCTGAGAAATCATGGAAAGGACTTAGTGAGCCCTATTTCAACTCAAGAACAAACAAGATCAAGTAAAAGAAGAATTATCTCTTAAAGGAGCAGCTGGTGGATCATCTGGACAACATGGACGGAAGAAACTGGCTATAAAAGAAGCTAGAAATGGCAGAAAAGGCAAATCTCCTTGTTCTGACAAATCAAAAAGACAAAATACAAGCTTTGGGTGATTGGGAGACATGGAGCGCTTGCTGCTAAATGGACTTTTAATTAAGGAAAGTTAAGACTACTTACTGATCTAATCCATTTTTACTAGTCAATTTTGCTAAATATGATATATTAACTTCATTCTTAATTTTAAATCATTTTTTCTTTCTCATTTTATATTACTATACATAACACTTAATAGTCAAAATCAATAACTGTTGTATATGTTTGGTTTATGATGATGAAATAGATCTCTCTTTGTTTATGATTGGGAATATTCTGTGATTATAGTTATTGATATGAATCAAAGAGAATTAACTTTAAAGATATAAAATAATATATGGGTTAGAATCTTTAATACAAAAGAGCAATCAGGTTTATGAAAAGATGGAGGAAGATGAAGGGGAAGCTTTTTACATTTTACTTAATAGAAGGAAGATCTTTTCAACAATAATATGTTATTTTCTTTTTCCTTATTGATGACACTGGTTTGTTGTTGAAATTATTGTTTAATGGTATTTTGAAAAATAATAAAAAAATTATTAAAAAGGGAAAATGTTATGCTTCATTCAGAAGTCAAGCGCTTGCAGTTGTCACATTACCACTAATGATGCCTTTTCTTGCGGGGCTCCTTGTGCAAAATGGAGATTTACAGAAGAATCATCTTCCTAACAACCAGGTGAGAGGTATCCCGCTGAGAAGGGGAGCAGATCTGTCTGCCCCGTTGACCTCTGTTTATGAAAGCGCATTAATGAGAAAGTGCCCAAAATGCTCAGAATGTGCTGCTGCTTTTCTCAGAGCTGTCTTAATCAGACCGGAGCGACTCCTCAAATGTGGCTTATGGTTAGGGTTGCCAGGTCCCTCTTCGCCACCGGCGGGAGGTTTTTGAAGCGGAGACTGAGGAGGGCTGGGTTTGGGGAGGAGAGGGACTTCAATGCCATAGAGTCCAATTGCCAAAGTGGCCATTTTCTCCAGGGGAACTGATTTCTATTGGGTGGTGGTCAGTTGTAATAGCAGGAGATCTCCAGCTAGGACCTGGAGGTTAGGAAAACAGTACAGGATACTATATTTACACATTCTTTCCCACGCAGGGTAAGTATAAACAGTTGCACTCAGACGTCAGCAAAGTACATCACATAGTGCTGCACTATGTGATGTACTTTGCTGACGTCTGATTGTAACTGTTTATACTTACCCTGCGTGGGAAGGAATGATGAATGTGTAACAGCACTCTTGTATTGAAGGACTGAAGAAAGATTTCCACTGCTGTGGATCTGAAACGGCCGTATCCATTGATGATTGTGGCTCTATATGAACTTTATACACAACGATTACAATATTATCACTCATTTGGTACTCTGTTGAGACCTTTGGAATTTTTTCTATTTTGTGCGAATTGTATATATTGTATATAATTGTGTTTTGTATATGTCACGTATGTGGTCTGTGTTTCACCTCAGTAGCTTATAAAAATTTGCACTTTGTGTAAATATAGTATCCTGTACTGTTTTCCTAACCTCTTGGTACGAGTACAGAGGTGCCGTTCCCCCCCCCCCAGGACCTGGAGGTTGGCAACCCTACTTAAAGGTAGACAAAAGTTGTCTGGACTTTTTGAAAGCGCACAAGGGGGGAGCTTTTCCTTGGAGACATTGCTTGAATTTCCCCCTTCTGGCAACTCTGAAAGAATGGAGGTGTCTCCTTAAAGTCATTCTTTCATTAATTTGGCCATTTGTTCAGTGTCACCGGCATACTTGGTCTTTTACAGCATACAGGCATACAGCAAAAGACAGGCCCACCTAGGGTTGCCAGCTCCGGGTTGGGAAATACCTGGATATTTTTGGGGCGGAGCCTGAGGAGGGTGGGGTTTGGGGAGGGACTTCAATGCCATAGAGTGACCAATTGCCAAAGCGGCCATTTTCTCCAGGGGAACTGATCTCTATTGGGTGGTGGTCAGTTGTAATAGCAGGAGATCTCCAGCCACCACCTGGAGGATAACAACAACCACAAGAATGCTGGTTTTTGTTGTTAACTAAGTTATTTCAGCATAGATGGTTGTGTTTTTGCTAACCACCTGGAGGATGGCAACCCTACTCGGAGTGCTCCAGGCCCTACCTGGATATTGGCAACCGTGTGCCCACACACAACCATTTGTGGAAGCAGCATGCTGCTCCTTTGGGGAAGGGGAATTGGCTTTTCCAGATGCATCCGGAAGTGCATCAGAATCCTGAAGACGCAACTTCCTTGTTTCCTGTCTCCGTGCGCTTTCCTCCACCACTGCTGGAGGTGGGGATTGCATTTCTTAACTTGAAAAACATGGACGCAAAGTTGAAAGATGCATTTTTAAATCTGACTTGTTTCAATGGGAGAGAGTTAAGAAGATGCTTAGCCTCCCTTTGAAATGAGAGGTCCTCAGCAGAAGTCCTTGACAGTTGCACAGATTGAGCTGTTGTTTTGTAGACCTCTTTCAACATGATGCCATTTGTGGAAAGTTGGTCCCCCCCCCCCCAACTTGAATCTGTTATGGGCCTGAATTGATGTGTTTAAGTCCCTATCCTGTAGCCCTCAGCACTCTGAAAATGCTACACCTGCAGAGCAGGCAAAGAGGGCCTTTTGGCAGAGAAAGCATTATGCAAAACAGAGAGAGATGTGCACCAGCGAGTATTGGACCAGGATCTGGGAGACTTAGGTTTGAATCCGGACTCTACAGTGGAATAGGGTCGCCAGCCTCCAGGTGGTAACAACCTAAAAGGGGTGGAACTCCAGCTGCTTAATATATGATAGCATCAAGAAACAAAGCAACTCAGGCAATTACAACAGTAACTAGACGTTCATAAAGAAAAATCCATTCAGCTCTTACAATGTTTCCACAAACAAAAACATACCAACAAAAGTCATATGTGACATACAAATATCTTCATATGCAACCAGATATTTTAAACAGCAGACTGCAGCAATTCAGAGGCGCAAATAAGAGCTGGAATGGGAAGTTTTCATAAAAACGAGGGTTAAACCTTTCCAGGGTGCTTGGAGTTACTTACAAGCAGAGACATTTGGAGTAAATCTACTTTATTTGTACTTAATGTATAGATTTCAGTGCCCCAAGATGTGACAGTCGCTGCTTGAAATGGCTTGAAAGGGGTTTTAGAGAAATCACGGCGGATAGGCCAATCAGCAGCTGTTAGAGAGGATGGCTATCAGAGAGCTTAAAAGATGAAAACCGAGCCTAATCAGGAAGCCAAGTAGATATTTTTGCCTGCCTTTTTCACTTTACAGGGATACGTTTAGATGCTTAGTCTCCCTTTGCCTCCAGAGAAGATGCCCTTCATCTCCCTATTTTCTTCCCCTTGCTCAGTAGTTCTGTATTTATATATATGATTTTGCTCTCCACTGCATGCATTGCCTTTTGTAACCAATGACTGTTTATACAACTAATTATTTTCCTGTTTCTTAAATGGGTGTAGTGTGTTTGCTTCTCTACAATAACTTTGATTGAGCTTAGCAAAGGTCCAGCGAAGACAGCAGGAGTGGCCGAGCTGGGCATCTTTCTAACCAGTTTGATTCCCAAGGATTCCTTGCTTCCATAGCGGTCTTGGAGGGGCGAGTGATTTGTCATCTGGAGAAGAGTTCCTTAAAGGCCTGCAGTAGAGCTTGTGAAGACCTGGAATCCAGCTGAAGAAATGGACCCCTCAGTGAGATCTAGCCGCTTAAGTCCTAGGCGGTTAAGTAAATTGCATGTGCCTGTGGTATGTCACGGCGGGCTGCATAGCCTGTTTCCCAACATTTCCAAACTGCATAACAGTCATGTCCTGATAGTGTTGTTAATATTGATAGTCAATTAGTAATGTTAAGTCATTAATAATTCATGGAGTGAAGCTTTAAAAAAACATTAGGGTAGTGGGCAGGGACAGAATGCCAGCTCCGGGGAGGGGTGTGGGGGGGATGAGGCAAGAAAAATGGCCCCAATGTAGGCAGGGCCTGCAAAAGTGTGTTTTCTTGCTAACAATGCAGTAAAAGGGGGGGGGAGGGCATAGAATGTGCACGATTTGGGGAGGAAGTCATGTGAATGCTCCAAAAACCTGTCTCTGTGGAAGGAGACAAAAAGTAGCTCTAGATTCGAGTCCAGTAGCCCCTTACAGTCCAACCAGAAACCTGGCCTCGAATCTAGCTGTTCTACTGAAGAACCCACATGACTACCTATCGTCTGAAACAGCCAACGAGCAGTTTGCCCCAAGGAAATTCACCTTTTCTGCAGATGGTTTTTGAAACACAATCCTGCTGGGCCTGGGCAGGCACTGTCAGACAATATGCTTGTCCTGACCACTTTATTCTTAATTTTACCGGCTTACATTTGCCAGTACTGAAGAATCTAAAACCTTTTGAGGCTGACATAACCTGGGGGGGAAAGACCTTTGAAAGTGTTGAATAGGAACAACCAGGACGCACCATGTCCTACTCTGTTTGGATCACTTGGGCAAATAAGATCCAGAGGAAGGGGTTGGAGGAGGAGGAGGAAGAAGAAGAAAAAGAAGAGTTGGGTTTTATATACTGACTTTCTCTACCACTTAAGGGAAACTCAAACCGGCTTACAATCAGCACTTCCCTTCCCCCCAACAGGTGGGGTTGAGAGAGTGTGACTAGCCCAAGGTCACCCAGCTGGCTTCATGTGGAGGAGCGGGGAATCAAACTCGATTCTTCTGATCAGACTCCACTGCTCCAAACCACCGCTCTTAACCACTGCACCGCGCAGGCCACTGTGCAAGACAGGATGCGGGACTGGATGGACCCTCGCTGGTCTAGGGTTGCCAACTCCGGGTTGGGAAATACCTGGTGATTTGGGGAGGTGGAGGCTGAGGAAGAGGGCAGGCTTGGGGGAGGGGAGGGTCTTCAATGGGGGATGATGCCACAGAGCCCCCCCCCCTCCAAAGTGCCTATTATCTCCAGGTGGACTGGTCTCTGTCGCCTGGAGGTCAGTTGTACCCCCTGGAGGTTGGCAACCCTGCACCGGTCTGATGCATCGGGGCTCTTCTCATGTTCTTCAATCTCCAGGGATTTCCCCAGCCAGAGATGGAGACCCTTATCGCACAGGGCAGCACCATCACATCCGTCTCCAGGCACTTTGATGTGAGAACAAGGATTTCCAATGCAACCCTAAAGCCACTTTGCCGGGAGGAAGCATTGAATAGGCCTGAGGAGGGCTCCGATGAAACCGGTTTCGGATCCCTTCGCGTGATCTGGCTTGACTTTGCTTTAGTTTTCTTTCTCCCAACTCAGCCCTGCCATTGTCCGAACAGCCTGGGGATCCCCCAGAAGCGCCACCCTGAGTGGAGTTACTCCCGAGCAATCCCGCTGAGCTGCACGGGGAGTCGCTGAGCTGCAGCCTGGCCGGAATCCGCTCCCACCACCCGGCTCCGGCCGCCCATCCTCGTGCAAAGAGCAGGGAGCCCCTTTTTTCGCTCCTCTGCAGCACCGAAGGGGTTAAACCGCCGGAGCTGTTTGCTAGAGCGGCCGAGCAAGGCGGGGGGGGGGGGCTGTAGGCAAAGAAAAAAGGCTCGTGGTGAGCGGGGGTAGGAGGGAGGCTTTGCTACCCAATTGCAAAGGAGACCACGAGGGGCTTCAGAGATGCATCAGCAGTCGAAAGCCTTGCAGCCGGATCCAGGGACGGTCTACTCACAAGTAAGTCATTGCAGGGGGGTGAGTGGGATAAGCATTCCCATCCTGGAAGAGAGAATTGCTGCTCTCACGTAGTGCTCTCATGGGGGGGGGGGTTTAGTTTTAAATCGTTTCCAAATGCAGCCCCTCCGCTACTAAAAAAAAATCCCACCCCTACAGAAACTGGAGCCCCGACCTGGGTGGCCCAGGATGGCCCAGGATCTCCTCGGAGCTCAGAAGCGCTCAGCAGGGTCAGTCCTGGTTAGTACTGGGATGGGAGACCCCCCAGGAAGCCCAGGGTCCCTGTGCAGAGGCAGGCGATGGCAGACCACCTCGCTTAGTCTTTTGCCTTGAAAACCCTACTGGGTCACCGTAAGTTGGCTCCACGCAAATGTTGGAGCCAATTATTGCCCGGTCCTTGAGCTGCCCTTCCTAGGCAAGCTGATAGAGAGAGGAGTAGCCGGCCAACTCCAGGTCTTCTTGGAGAACTCCTCTGCTCTAGACCCTTTTCAGTCTCTTTTCAGACCAGGCTACGGGAGCGAGATGGCTACGGGAGATGGATTATCATCAGTGTGGGACCTGCCACAGCATGGTGCAGTGGTTAAGAGTGGTGGGACCTCTCCTGGAGAGCCGGGGTTGATTCCTCCACAGGAATCCTGCTGGGTGACCTCTCTCAGCCCCACCAACTGCACTAGGTGCCTGTTGTGGGGGGAGAGGAAGGGATAGCAATTGTTAAGTCCCTTTGGTTTCCTTAAGGTAGGCAAAAGCAGGGTATAAAATCCTTTTCTTCTATCCATTCTGTAGAGGTCTCACAGGGCACAATCCTATTCCCCATGCTTGTCAATTTTTATGTAAAGCCCTGAGGCTGAATCATTCGTAGTTTAGGGTCGGCTCTCAGCAATACGCTGAGGAGACCCAGCTCTATACATCCTTCTCCAACTCTCCTAGTGAAGCAGTAGAGATCCTAAATGGCTGTCTGGCCACTGTGGTTCAATAGCCAAGTGTGAACCAACTGAATCTAAGTCCAGGAAAGACAGAAGAAATGCTGCTTGGGAAGGTTGAGGTACTGAAGGATATTCTGCTGTTAGCTTTTGTTGGGATTCAGCTGACCCTTGCTGGCACAGTTAACAGCCTCGGGGTTATACTGGACCCAACATTATTGCTAGAGGAGTGAGTTAATTCTGTTGCAAAAAAGGCTTTCTTCCAACTCAGCCTAGTTTGCAAAACAGCCCCTTACCTTGATACGGCTGATCTGGCCCCTGGATCCATGCCATGGTGACATTAAGATTAGACTACTATAATGCACTGAACATGCTGGGGTTCGAGTATTATCCGCAGCTGGATGGAGCATGCATATTATTCCCAGACCCTCCAGGCTCAATTAAAAGTGTTGGCTATCACATAGAAAGCCGTTCATGGTACTTGGACCTTGATATCTGCCTGACCGTCTCTCCCCCTATACACCATGACGGCTTCCCTCACCTGAGCAGGGTCTTCTACAGGCGCCAACTTGCAAATGGGCAAATTCAGCAACTGTCTGTGCATGTGCCTTCTCTGTTGTGTCCCCCACAATGTGGGTCGGCCTGCCTGAGGAGGCCAGGAAGACACCCACTCTCCTGGCTTTCCACAGTTGGCTGGCAGTGTACAAAACAATTCCCAAAGTTACTTGGACAAACCATGAAAAATTCTGTCCTATACTACTGTGTGTAGCTTGGTGTAAGTTGGATCCTACGCTGCAATTTTGCATCATTTGCTGCCTCCTGTTAACATTTATGCTTTGCTTCAGTTCTGTATTTTAGATTTCGGGTTGGTTCTTCAACCCAAACCCTGTTTACTGGTTTATTGAACATCTCATTCTGTTGATTGTATAGACTCACTTGGTGTAATCCACCTGGACACCCAGGGAGCAAAGCTGACTAGAGGTAAGGGAAGGTTTAAAAAAATGTATGGTTTAATTTGTTAGCTAAATTGGGGGCAGTTGTGGGGGCTGAAAGGCAGGGTCTGAATTTTGTGAATAAAAATACTCAGCTATGGTGGTCGTCGGGAGCCCAGAAAGGAGTCCCAGGTGTGATCACATGAGATGAATAATCCATGCTGGCTGACTGCCCCACATCATCTGCATTTTGGGCGGTGCTCTACCACTCCAAACCACCCCTCTTAACCACTACACTATGTTGACTAAGCTCATAGCTTGCACAACAGATGTCTCATAAAAAGCCTGATATGCAGTATAATATAGCACCATGACATTAATCTTGATCCACACACAGTGGCAATGATGCTCCTTCTGATCAACCGAGGCAATCCTTAGGTGCCTTTTGATAAGGAGGGTTGATGATATAGGTGTGCTTTCTTTTGGTCTCTTTCTCCCCTTTAGGTAATTTTTTCTCTCCCTCTTCATAGCCACGAGAGTAAGGGCATCTTTCCACAGTCAGAGGCTACCCAAGAGAAAAGGAAGGAGATGGAACCGCAGGACACAGGAGGACTTGGAATTGGCAAGAGATCAAGGGAAGGTCCCCATCCCATCCAAGTAGAGAGTGGCGTTGAATTCTGGGAAAGAGCTGTGCCAGAGAACCTGGCTGAGGAAACGAGGACAGCAGATAGTCAACATTTTCGGCAGTTCCTTTACCATGAGGCCAATGGGCCCCGAGCGGTTTGCAGCCAGCTTCATGGACTTTGCAAGCAGTGGCTGAAGCCGGAGAAGCACTCCAAGAAGCAGATGCTGGACCTGGTGATCCTGGAGCAGTTCCTGACCATCCTGCCCCAGGAAATGCAGTGCTGGGTCAGAGGATGTGGGCCGGAGACCAATTCCCAGGCGGTGGTCCTGGCCGAAGGTTTCCTCCTGAGTCAGGCAGAGGAGCAGAGGCAGGCAGAGCAGGTGAGGGGGTTTCCTTCACCCCCTTCAAGCAATGACTTTATCATAGGGCTTCTCTGCTAGATATTGATACCTCTAGAGAATTGACTCTGCTGGGTGATCTGGCTGCGACATCTATCATCCCATTGATTCGGCTGATCTTGCTGGCTAGGTGGGTGTTCCCTACCTCCCTCACCGCTCCATGTGCGTCCCTCCCGAAGCAGCACGCTTGGTGGAAGAGGACGCCATCCCAGATAGAAGGAGTGTACCATTTTTCAGACTCTGCTGGGAAAACAACCAACCCTGAGTCTGGCCCCTGTGCTTGAAGCAGCTCTGTGAAGATTCCTACCTCACCTGTCTCCTTTGCTGTTCTTTCAGATATGGGGACCATCCCTGAAGATGGAAGCAACATTTTCTGAGGCAGAAGGAGCTCTGTCGGAGGAAGGGCAGCAAGATGAGGCCCAGAAGTGTCCCCAAGATGCCCTGTCGCATGGTAAGGGCTGGATGGGATTGGGGCACATAGTGAAGCTGTGGGGCTCGGTGCCACAGGATATAGTGATGGTCACTCACTTGAAGGGGGATTAGACAGATTAATGGAGGACAATTGCATCTTTATTCACATGAATTGAAGTATTTATCTCTCTCCTTCCTTCCGTTAGAGGGACTCCAGGCATCTCAAAAAAGAAAAGTTAGACAAATCTGGGTAGCCATGGTGAATAAATGGAACCTTTATGTTCTGGGACTGCATACCTCTGAAAACCCATTGCTGGGGACCAATAATTTGGCTCCTGCGCCCCCCGCTTTAAGGCTTTCCAGGGACATTTGGTGGGCCATTGTGGGAAACTGTATGCTGGACTGGGGATGCCAAGATGTGGACTGGCACCCCTGGGAGCTTTGCGGGTAGATTTTGGGGTGGACATCATGTCACGTTGATGTCGTGTCTAGCCGAAAATGGCGACGCAGATACTCTGGTAACCCTT
The DNA here is from genome assembly GCF_029931775.1 of Euleptes europaea. Classification (NCBI taxonomy): domain Eukaryota; kingdom Metazoa; phylum Chordata; class Lepidosauria; order Squamata; family Sphaerodactylidae; genus Euleptes; species Euleptes europaea. Next base: position 6,023,075 of record NC_079316.1, read on the forward strand.
TCATTTTACTCTAGAGTTTTCAGATGGGCTAAAGTCACGTCTGGGTTTTTGGACAGACTTGACGGAGATGTGTCGTGCAATGTCATTTCCATCCCTTTTTTTTCTCCCCTTTTTTTCTCCCAGACTTATCAAGAGAATGACTTGTCTGGGCCTTGGGTCTGATCCAGTAGGATTGCTGCCATGATTTTGAACTCCAGTGTTCACAGAGCAAACTTTAAGTCTCAAAGAAGTCTGAAAAATATCAGCAGCATTTAAGAGCAGCCCAAGGCTTGTGGGTATCTGGTGCTTCTCTTCCACCTCTCCCACCATTTACTAAAAAATAATTGTGAATGTTCTTGAGTGTACATAATACATGGCTCAGTGGTAGAGCATCTGCTTGGCATGCAGAAGGTCCCAGGTTCAGTCCCTGTCATCTCCACTTAAAGGGCCTAGGCAAGTAGGTGATGTGAAAGACCTTTCTCTGCCTGAGACCCTGGAGAGCCTCTGCTGGTCTGAGAAGACAATACTGACTTTGATGGACCAAGGGTCTGATTCAGTATAAGGCAGCTTCATGTGTTCATGTGTGTTCATGCCCTGACTTGGATAGCCCCAGGCTAGCCTGATCTCGTCAGACCCTAGAAGCTAAGCAGGGTTTGCCCTGGTTCGTATTTGGAAGGGCAACCACCAAGGAACATCAGGGGTGTGACACAGGCAATGGCAAACCACCTCCGAATGTCTCTTGCCTTGAAACCCTACAGGGTCGCCATAATTCAGCTGTGACTGGATGGCACAAAAACCGAGTAATACAAACACTCTGGAAATGGGGGTGTGCGAAGCAGGATTCAAAAAGTAAATGAAATAGGAGATCTAGGCTAACATTCTTCCTTCCTCTGTTGTCTCCCTCGCAGGCAGTGGAGAGATGCTATTAAGCCTTGATCTTTGTGAAGGTGTGGAAGTGGCTGCTTCACCTCTGGTCCAGGTAGGGGAGATGAGCAGGAAAGGCCTGAGTCCCCCTTCCTTTATCGGTATGAGGGGGGTTGCCCTGCAGTCGCTTCTCGGGTGACCCAAGTGAGAGAGGCCCTGAATGACACAACCTTTATTCATGCCAACCTCTCCATCCTGCACCCTCCCAGAATGCCCCCTTCCAGGGTGCCATCTCTGCCTGTCTTGATCTCTGATGAGGGAATCTGCTTTTTCTTTCAGTCTCCAGTCTCCTTTGAAGAGGTGGCTGTGCATTTCACCGAGGCAGAGTGGGCCCTGCTGGATCCGGGCCAAAGAGCTCTTTACAAGGAAGTCATGCAGGAGAACTGTGGGAGCGTGGCCTCTCTGGGTAAGGTTCTTTCAGAGGTGCCACACTTGCAAATGGCTGCCATTGGGATGAAGCATGGATCAATGTCATGAACAGCAATATATCGAGGCTTTCTAATCCTCTTGTTTCCCGCTTGGAGCCTCGAGGTGGTGGCGTGTCAGCAAAAGCAATATTCTCCATGGCAGGGTAGAGTGACCCAAGCTGCCTGGCTGGCCCAGGGGCACCTGAGGCCAGTGCTGTGGCTGTCACCCAAGCTGGAGAGAGTGTCCTGGCCTGAGGTCAAGGCGGGACTGAGAGGCCCTCAGGAAAACTCTGGAAGGAGCCACCTCCCAATTTCTCAGTTGCCAACTATTACTACACACTTGACCCCTAAATGGGATTACAGTCATCCTCTCCAACTGTGATAACATAAGAACTTAAGAAAGGCCCTGCTGGATCAGACTAAGGCCCATCAAGTCCAGCAGTCTGTTCACACAGCGGCCAACCTGGTGCCTCCAGGAAGCCACAAACGAGTGCAGCAGCACCATCCTGCCTGTGCTCCACCGCACCCAAAATAATAGGCATACTCCTCTGATATTAGAGAGAATAGGTATGCAGCATGACTAGTATCCATTCTAACTAATAGCCATGAATACCCCTCTCCTCCATGAATATGTCCACTCCCCTCTTAAATCCCTCCAAGCTGGAAAGGAGTTCCACAATTTAATTATGCGTTGTGTGAAAACATACTTCCTTTTATCTGTTTTGAATCTCTCACCCTCCAGCTTTAGCAGGTGACCCTGCGTTCTAGTATTATGGGAGAGGTAGAAAAACTTCTCCCTGTCCACTCTCTCCAAACCATGCATAATTTTATAGATCTCTATCATGTCTCCCCTCAGCCACCTTCTTTGCAAGCTAAACAGCCGTAAGCGTCTAGTCCCCTAATCATTTTGATTGGTCTTTTCTGCACCTTCTCAAGCTCTGTAATATCCTTTTTTAGGTGTGGTGACCAGAACTGTACACAGTATTCCAAGTGTGGTCTCACCATAGATTTGTACAAGGGCAGTATGATATCAGCAGTTTTATTCTCTATTTCTCGTCTAATTATGGCCAGCATGGAATTTGCCTTTTTTACAGCAGCCATACACTGGGTTGACATCTTCATTGAGCTATCCACTACCATCCCAAGATCCCTTTCTTGGTCTGTCGCTGCCAGCACAGATCCCATCAGTGTATATGTGAAGTTGGGATTTTTTGCCCCAATATGTATCACTTTACACTTACGTTGAATCTCATTTGCCATTTTAATGCCCATTCTTCCAGTATGCAGAGATACTTCTGGAGCTCTTCACAGTCCGATTTTGTTTTAACCACCCTAAATAATTTGGTGTCATCTGCAAATTTGGCTACTTCACTGTTTAACCCCAACCAGGTCATTGATGAACAGGTTGAAAAGCACCGGTCCCAACACAGATCCCTAAGGCACCCCACTGACGCTTTCAAAAAACTCTAATAGGTTAGTGAGACAGGACCTACCCTTACAGAAGCCATGTTGGGTTTTGCCCAGCAGATCTTGCCGTTCTATATGCTTGACAATTCTATCTTTAATAATGCTTTCCACTAATTTACCCGGAACAGACGTTAAGCTAACTGGCCTGTAATTTCCTGGGTCCCCCCTGGAACCTTTTTTATAAATGGGTGTTACATTGGCCATTCTCCAGTCCTCTGGTATAGAGGCTGATCGAAGGGACATATTACATATCTTTGTTAGAAGTTCAGCAATTTCCCATTTGAGTTCTTGAAGAACTCTAGGATGAATACCGTCTGGCCCCTGTGACTTGTTAGTTTGCAGTTTGTCTAGACGTTCTAGGACTTCCTGCCTTGTTACCACTATTTGCCTCAGTTCCTCATTTTCCCCTCTCCAAAATCTCTGTTCAGGTGAAGGAATCTGCCCTGTATCTTCAACAGTGAAGACAGATGAGAAGAATTAATTTAGTTTTTCAGCAATCGCTTTATCCTCCCTTAGAGTTCCTTTACTCCCATTGTCATCCAATGGTCCAACCACTTCCCTAGCTGGTTTCCTACTCTTAATATACTTAAAGTATTTCTTATTGTTTGTTTTGATGTGTTTAACAATATGCCTCTCAAAATCTTTTTTTTTTTGCATCTCTAATTATCTGCTTACCTTTCCTTTGTCATTTCTATACAGTTTGTAACCAGGGATGACTGTATCCCACTGGTTCTCTTCCCTCCACCAGGTTTCTGTAATGCTCACTATATCTATGATTTCTCTTAAAACCATCCACTCTAATTCCCCCATTTTTGCTTGGAGGCTTCTAGGATTAGCATAGAAACACCTCCACACTGTTTCTCTCTTTCGACTTGCCTGGCATGTGCCTTCGGGCATCTTTAAGTGGCTATCCATCATTTTTTCCCAATTCCCTTTCATGTCTAAGTAATTCCTATGTGGGCAATCTGAAGCAATTTCCCCTTTGTCCGTATGCACTGAGTTTACCCGAACCAGATGCTTCTCAGCTCCTGTCGGCTTTCCCCCAGGTTCAGTTTAAAAGCTGCTCTGCCACCTTTTTTATATTATGCGCCAGCAGTCTGGTTCCAGCCTGGTTCAAGTGGAGCCCATCCCTTTTGTATAGGCCCGGCTTGTCCCAAAATGTTGCCCAGTTCCTTACAAATCTAAAGCCCTCTTCCCTGCACCACCGTCTCATCCACGCATCGAGACTCACCAACTGTGCCTGCCTAGCTGGTCCTGCACGTGGAACAGGTAGCATTTCTGAGAAAGCTACCTTGGAGGTCCTGGGGTTTAGTCTCCTGCCTAGCAACCTAAATTTGGATTCCAAGACCTCCGGACTACATTTCCCCATGTTGTTGGGAAAATTTTGATCTGGAATGGATCCATCCCCCTTACACTGGATTGTGGGCTTTAATCTTGACCAGGTTTACATTTTTCCAGAAAAAAAATTCCCCTTCCTTGGATTTCTTTCATTCCCCATATAAGAACGATCATTTTGTCTCTCTCTCTCTGTGTGTGTGTGTGGCAAAGGAGCCAGGATTGTCAGAGAGACTACAGTGGAAACAGCCAAAGGCCTTGCATCTAAAGAAAGGGTAGAGAGTTTCTCCAGGGAATCTCAAGAGAGTACTTCCTTCCCAGATGAGCCAGCTGCAAGTGAGTATCCTTCATGTTTATGTCCAGGGAATGAGCAAGGAATCGCCTGGGAGGATTTCTGCTTCACTTCTTAGCAACTCATAGTTTGGTAGAATCATAAAGCCTGCTGGGAAAGGAGGGAGGGAGAGAGGCCTTCTGGGGCCTGAAATCTGGGAGGCTCAGGAGCTCTTTCTGGGGCTGAGCTCAGCTGCGGCCCTTGAGGGGCTGCTGTACCCTTAAATATTGGATATTCCAAGAAAAGGTGTGTGTGGGGATTACTAAAGAACAGCCAAGCTGAAGGAGTCCAAAGGCCCTTTCCTACACCTAGATGCCTTTGGGCCTTACCTGTCCTCTCAACAACTGGCACTTCTTCAAAAAATCATGGGGATCCCAATTGAACTATGGGGTTCACTTGGTTAAGTCGTTTGTTCTCTTTCTCTCCCTCCCCGCCAGCAAAGGCTGAAAACCAGCTCTTCATGGCTTTCATCACAACTGAAAGGAAACTCTTTGAGCACTTGCAGAATTGGGTACATGGTCACTTCTTGTGAATAGCCAGTGTGGTGTAGTTGATAAGAGCGGTGGACTCTAAACTGGAGAACTGGATTCCCCACTTCTCCACCTGAAGCCTGCTGGGTGACCTTGGGCCAGTCACAGCTCCCTCAGAACTCTCTTAGCCTCACCCACCTGCCTCAGAAGGTGCCTGCTGTGGGGAGGGGAAGATAATGTGACTTGTACACCACTTTGAGACTCTTGAGGGTAGAGAAAAGCAGGGTATAAAAACTTATCTTAAGTTTGTTTGCTATTTATTTTTAAATGGCATTTATATCCCACCCTTTCACGGCAAGCCGAGCTCAGAGCGGGTTACAGCAGAATCCTCAATAGCATAGATAAAAAAGGTAAAGATCCCCCGTGCAAGCATCGGGTCATTCCTTGTTAGACTTCCTTGTGTAGGTACTAATGGGATCACTCTTTTTCTTCCAGCAGGAGATGATCAGTGGAATGAGGGCCATGAGGAACCACGTCAGCTATTGCCAGGTAAAGTCAAGAATGAATATTTGAAAGGAAACTGCAAGCATCAAGTGAGACCTAAGAGGCAGAAAGGAAGTCACATGGTTGAGAAGAGGGATAAACCCATTCCTGGCCAAGGGTGGAATTCCCAAGGGCTAATCCCCATGGTGGAGAAAGTATATAAGTGCATGGACTGTGGAATGAACTTCTCAGCTCAAACCCAACACGATGTCCATTTACAAATGCACAGAGGAAAGAAGACCCATGAATGTTCGGAGTGTGGAAAGAGCTTCCTTTGCAGAGCAGAGCTCCATAGACATCGAGGAACACGTGCAGGAGAGAAACCTTCTAGCTGTTCAGCCTGTGGCAAAAGTTTCTCACAGAAGTCAGACCACTTTCAAAACCAATGGATTCCTTCAAGAGGGAAGACATTGATCTGCTCAGAGAGTGGAAGAATGTTCTCCCATGGAAGAAGGAGTAAGGCACTTTCCCCAAAGCGCAGTATAACGACGGCACATAAATGCTTTCATTGTGGAAAGTCCTTCAAATACAGATCACAGCTCTTCATGCACCAAAGAACACACACAATGGAAAAACCTTTTCCATGCTCAGAGTGTGGAAAGAAATTCAGTCAGAGTGGTCATCTTGCAGTCCATCTAAGAACCCACACAGGAGAGAAGCCTTTTGAATGCTCAGAGTGTGGAAAGAGATTCGGTCAGAATTGCGATCTTCAACGGCACCTAAGAACCCACACAGGGGAGAAGCCTTTTGAATGCTCAGAGTGTGGAAAGAGATTCGGTCAGAACTGCGATCTTCAACGGCACCTAAGAACCCACACAGGGGAGAAGCCTTTTGAATGCTCAGAGTGTGGAAAGAGATTCAGTGACAGTGGTAATCTTAAACAGCATTTAAGGTCCCACACTGGGGAGAAATCTTTTGAATGCTTAGTGTGTGGAAGGAGATTCGGTCAGAGTGGCCATCTTTCAGTCCATCTAAGAACCCACACAGGGGAGAAGCCTTTTAAATGCTCAGAGTGTGGAAAGAGATTCAGTGGCAGTAGCAGTCTTCAATGGCACCAAAGAACCCACACAGGGTTTGAATGCTCAGAGTGTGGAAAGAGATTCAGTGACAGTGGCAATCTTCAAGAGCATTTAGGAACCCACACAAAGAGAAACCTTGTAACTGCTTAGCCTGGGAAAAATAACTTTTTTCTTATTTCAAATCTCAAAGACAACCTCAGATCAGAGAAGGGGATGAAACCATGTAAAGTATTGTAAAGAACTTGCATCTGCACAGAAACCTTACCGTATGAAGGAAGAAATGCTATAAATGCTGGGATTGTGGAAAGATCCATGAAGGAAGACTCAAATCTTAGAACTTTCCCAAAGGCGAAAAAGAACGTGCCATGAAAAAGGCAGTGGGGGTAGGGAGTGCTGTCCTTTCAGAAGCGCTCCAGACATTTTAAAGAGCAGCCTTCAGTGAATCAAAAGGGCAAAAAAGAGCAGAAAAGAGGAGTTTTCATAAAAATGAGGGTTAAACCTCTCCAGAGTTACTTACAAGCAGAGACTTGGAGTAAATCTTGATGTATAGATTTCAGTGCCCCAAGATGTCAGTCACTGCTTGAAATGGCTTTAAAGGAGTTTTAGAGAAATCAGAAAGGATGGCTATCCAAGAGCTTAAAGGATGTGGACAGAGACAAAGTAGGAAACCATTAAGATATTTCTGCCTGTCTTTTTCACATTACAGGGATACTTTTAGATCTAGGCAGAGAGGGTGCCCTTTACCTCCTGATGTATTTCCCTTTGTTCAGTTGTTCTGTATTTATATATATATTGCTCTCCACTGCATGCATTTTCTTTTGTAACCAGTGACTCTTTATACAACCAATTTTTTTCCTCTTTTTCTTTAATGGATGTGTGTTTGGGAAACTCGGTCCAAGTGCTTGTAGAGATGCAAAGTACCAGCAAAAGCAGCAGTTGCTGAGTTGGGCATTTTTCTTACAAGTTCGATTCCCAAGGATTTCCTGTTTCCATGGAGGTTTGGGAGGGGTGAGTGATTTGTAATCTGGAGAAGAGTTCCTTAAAGGCCAGCAGTAGAGCCTCTGGAGACCAGGCTACCACCAGACAGACGCACCTCTCAGTCTTGGCCTGGTGGCAGCAGCAGAAAGTCAACCCCAGAGCTCCAGGGGAATATGGAATCAAGCTGAAGAAGTGGACTCCTCAGTGAGATCTAGAAGTTTACGTACTGGGATGGTTACGTAAATTGCATGGACCGTGGTGCGGAACAAGTGGCTGCACAGCCTGTTTTCAAACCTTTCCAAACTCCATACCAGTCATATCCCGATAGTGTTGTTAATATTGATTGTCAACTACTAATGTTAAGTCATCTTAATATTTCCTTGAGTGATTATTTTTAAAACCTTAGTGTAGTGGGCAGGGGCCGAATGCCAGTTGTGGGTGGGTGGGAGGACTGAGGTTAGAAACATGGCCTCAAAGTAGCCAGGGCCTGCAAAAGTGTGCGGTTTTTTGCACTGCAGACTACACTCTGGGATAGTTTGGTGGATAGAGAAATGGTTGGAGAATCGAACCCAAACAGTAGTTGACAATGGCTTTTCATCTGATTGAAGGAGGTGTCCTGTGGGGTGCCACAGGGCTTGGTTCTGGACCTGATGCTTTTCAATATTTTTATAAATTGTCTAGATGAGCGGGTGGAGGGACTAATTAAATTTGCAGATGACACCAAATTGAGAGGAGTAGCGAACACCCCGGAAAGTAACAAAAATGCGAAACATGCATACTGGATGGGGGATACACTTCTGGGTAAATACTGTTATGGCCCTGTACTTCTAGGCCATATAGAAGCCTATAAAAACATATGGAGCAGATGAGTTTGTAGAGTTTTCCTATTTAAAGTTTATTGTAAAGCCATTTAGAGGTTTGATTCCCTTTAAGCTGGACAAGCCTAAGAATGTCTGGCCAAGAGACTCCTTTTGATTATGCTTTTGGATTATTATGCTTTTGTATTTCTATGCTTTTGTTTGGAACAGGAGTTAATCTTTGAGCTAAAGGTGGACATGTGTAGTAAATGGGGAATAGTGGCTTGAAAAATAGGACAAGAGGGAGAGCAAAGATTACCTTTCTTATTCTGCGAAGAAATGAGATGGAAGAAGGAGGGATCCAGTGAGTATTGAGAGTTTGATGCAGTCCAGCTGGTATCCTGGATCACTCCCTCTCCTGGTTCTGAAGCCAGGTTATAGAGTTTTTGGCCCATAGCATAAAATCGGTTCTTTTCAGGAAACAAAAGAGTATGACAGAGAGTAAAGGAATATTTGAGGGTAACCAAGAGAAAACTATAGAAGTGGCTAAACATCTTCTATAGAAGTGGCCTCAAATAGCTCCCAAAGGGAAGAAAGCAAGGATAGGCTCAGAGGGTGGAAGGAGGTTGAAGACCATCTTGTATCTCCTTCAGCATTGAGGAATCCACACATGGGAGGAACCTCATAAATGTTCAATGTGTGGCAAGAGCTTGAGTTAGAGATCTGACCTTCACGTTGCTCAGAGAATCCACACAAGTTGGTTCTGATGAGGATCTTCCATCTCCTGGGTGCTGGAGGCTCAGAAAGTGGTTAAGCAAAGAAGTGCCTTTTTAGTGGTCGCTGTCCTCTGTGAAACTTTCTACTTTAGGTATCTGCCATCAGACTCTTTCTGACATCTGTGAAACTGGCAAAAACATTTCTATTTTCCAAATCCTAAAAAGAAATAGACAACTTGAGGGAATAAACCTAGTGTGAGCAGCCAGCCTCCTTAATTTACAAACATCTTTATCTGCCAAGGAGTTCTAGAGCAGCATTCTGCCACCCTAATTCCTCCCCAGTCCACCCTGCTGCACACTTTTTGGGGTCTCGCCACAGAGGGCTGGCAGTAGGATTAATTTGGGTTGAGTGGAAAAGGTTTTGTCCCCCATCCCGATAACTCAGTAAGTTCAAAGGGGTCAGACCCCCCCTCCCCAGCAGCATCCAGTGTTGTGGAAATGAGCAGGTCTCCTTGGAGTTGGCAGGTGACCACTGTGGGACACCAGTTCCCAGTCCCAGTTGTCCTCCCCACCCACTCCCACATTCTCCTAGGGAGATAATTCACACTTTGTGTTTTCTGTGTTTTGTGGTGGTCTTTTTTAATGAGTTGGGCTACATTCATATTAGTGTGGCATGTCTCTTTTAAATTGTGTATAAAGCTGTAAGAAAGCAATCCTCTTGCAGACGCTGGAGACAGGGGCCTCATTTCACCGCTGATCCCTAGGATTGAACCCGACCCACTTTGTTCACATTCATGATGGTGATCAGTTGAGTTCAAGAGCCGGAGTGTTGATTTATGACTGCGTGGATCTGGGTTCAAATTCCCACTAGGCCTGGAAGCCCTTTCGGCAAGGCAGTTGTGAGGATTCGATGTGGGTGGGGGGCATTCTCTGAAGAAATGTGTACGACAAGTGTGGAAATCTCAGGACTTTTTTATATGTTTATTTGTTTTATTAAATCCTTTATATCCTACTTTCCCTTGCAGTTCAAGGCATCATTCATTAATACTTGAAAACATTTTCATTTAAAACGAAAAATGCCCAAGGGCACACTTTAAGAACTGATTTAATGACTCCATGGGCCATATGTGCGTGTGTGCATTAAGTTGCCTCTGATTCATGGCGACCTTGTGTGGATGACTTCCCAAATGACCTCCTGCTTCCGCCTAGCGACAGCTGCAGCTCCGCCAGTGGTGCCGTTACAGCACTGGACTGCTATAGCGTTGTGGCTCTATAGCACAAATCTTAGAACACTCCCAAAGGCAAAGAGGAACGTGCCATGAAAAAAGGCTGCGGGGAGTGCTGTCCTTTCGGAAGCGCTCTAGACGTTTTAAACAGCAGACTGGAAAGATTCAGAAGCTCAAAGAAGAGCTCAAAATAGGAGTTTTCCTAAAAACGAGGGTTAAACTCCAGGGTGCTTGGAGTTACTTACAAGCAGAGATGTTTGGAATAAATCTACTTTATTTCTACTTAATGTATAGACTTCAGTGCCCCAAGATGTGACAGTCAATGCTTGAAATGGCTTTAAAGAGGTTTCAGAGAAATCACTTAGGTTAGGCCAATCGGCAGCTATTAGAGAGGATGGCTCTCAAAGATCTTAAAGATGTGACCAAAGTCTAAGCAGGAAACCAATAAGATGTTTCTGCCTGTCTCTTTCACATTACAGGAATACATTTAGATTGAGACAGAGAGGATGCCCTTCACCCCCTGATTTTCTTCCCCTTGCTCAGTAGTTTTGTAGTTATTATTTTTAGGCTATCCACTGCATGCATTTCCTTTTGTAACAAGTGACTGTTTATACAACTAATTTTTACCTCTTTCTGAAATGGGTGTGAGTGTGTTTGCGTCTCTACAAGAACTTCGATCGAGCTTACCAAAGTACCAGTGAAAACAGCAGGAGTTGCCAAGTTTCTAACCTGTTTGATTCCCAAAAATTCCCTGCTTCCATGGTGGTTTGGGAGGGATTTGTAATTTGGAAAACATTTTGTAAAGACCTGCAGACTGAGGCAAGAAACATGCCCCCAGAGTAGGCAGGGCCTGCCAAAGGGGTGCTCCTTCTTGTCCACATTGCAGTAAAATGGGAAGGGTGTCAACATATGTCAAAGTTATGCCTAGTCTGCAGTTTGCTAAACAGAGCATACTGATCAGAGTGACAGCTAAGTCATGTGATGATGCTGGTCTGATCCAGTTTGTACAGCCAGGAATGGGGATTTCCAGAATGACTCATCTCAGGTGAACTGTGACTGGTCATAAATGTGTATATAAGTCTGTGTAGTGAATGTGAGTTACCTCTTGCCTGAAATATATATGCTGGCGGAGCATGCTGATGCTCAGAGCTGTGAATGTTAACAGCCAAAGAACTCTGTGTAGATATTGTAAATAAACTGTACATAGCAGAACTGCGTGGTGTGAAGTTGCTACCAGGTAAACTCCTGAAGTCCAGACAAGCTGTGCGCGACAGGGTTATGGGCCCAGATAGACTGCGCTGAGAGCTGGAGGTTCTATTGGAGTTGGTGAGCTACTGCCGTGAGTTGCTGCTGTAAGCGGTTTGGATGTCTACAGAGGCCAACGACGCTGAGGACCTTGATGTACAGTCTGAAGACGGTTCAGTTGTTTCTGACCAAGAGTCGGAGGAGGAAACAGGGGAAGATAATCAGCTACTCTGTGTAGATATTGTAAATAAACTGTACATAGCAGAACTGCGTGGTGTGAAGTTGCTACCAGGTAAACTCCTGAAGTCCAGACAAGCTGTGCGCGACAAAGGGGGGGCACAGAACATTCATGATTTGGTGATGAGGTCATGTGGATGCTCTTTGTGGAAGGAGAACCAAGCAGCCAGATTTGAGTCCAGTAGCCCCTTTGAGACCAATCAGAAACCTCACCTCGAATCTAGTTGTTCTTCTGAAAACCAACATAACTACCCTCTGAAGCGTCCCAAGAGCAGTTTGCTCTGCGGAAATTCACTTTTCTGCTGATGGTTTTGGAAAAGCAATCCTGCAGTGCCTTCCACTGGCATGTAATATGTTTGTCCTGACAACTTTATTCTTAATTTTACTGTTTTACATTGGCCACTGCTGAAGAATCAAAAGAAACTTTTTGAGCCTGAAATAGCTTGGGGAAAACAGCTTTGAAAAATGTAGAATTGAATAGGAACAACCAAGAAGCACCATGTCCTACTCTGTTTGGATTGTTTGAGCGAATGTGTTCTTGCCATAAAAGCTGAAGACTAATCAGAGCAATTGGCTGGAAATTGAGCCCAGTGGTATGGACGTGGTCCTGGGAGGAATAGCCTGCCAGCAGAGTGCCAAGAGACTCGGGTTCACAGGGAAGAGTCTCACAATTTGTCTACAAATTGAGTGTCATTGGGACCCTGCTTCTGAGAATTGATCCACAGGGAATACTGTGAGCAGGCAGATTCCCAACCCTTTGCTATGTTGCGAAGTCCGGAGAAAAGGGTTCAGTTTCATCCTGACCCTGTACAGCTGGCTTCTCCTGCAACCCAACAGCACAAGACTGTGACCCGTGCAGAATTTTTATTGTGGAAATGGTGGAAACCAAGTCAGTTGGGCTGGCAAGGAAGAGGGAAGCCCAGAGTTAAATTTAGAGGATTAATCATTTCCCTTTACAGGTCAGACTGAGGAGCGAAAGGGCCTTCCGCAGCCTCAGCAGCATTCATCCAGAACATAAAGAGAAGAAACAACCCTGCATTTCGACTTTTATGTTGTGGACTTCCTTGCCTTTTTTATTGGAATTGGTGTTGTTTACCGATGTACAGAGTGCCCTTCCTGAAGGGCACTGAAGATTTTGTAGTGTGGTTATGTTTATAGTTATTTAGTTACTTAAAGTTGCATAGGTTGTGCTGTTGTATTAAATGTTTACTAAGTTGCATCAAATGTTTTGCTACCTTATAAAGTGGAAGCAGTTTCACACTTGTCCACAAGGGGTGCTGTCATCTTATTTAATTTAGAAGAAGAAGAAGAAGAAAAACCCTTTTATCCTCTGATAGGGATTTGGGTCACCAGGATCGTACTGGGTTACACAAGGGGGGGGGGAAGAGATGGTGGAAACCAAGGATGACTGTGAAGGGCTCCAGGAGGATCTCCAAAAACTGGGTGAGTGGGTGACAAGGTGTCAAAAGAAGTTCCCTGCTTGTAAGTGAAAGGTGATGCACATTGGGAGAAAGAACCCCGACTTCTGCTATGGGCTGATGGGGTCTGAAATTGCTGAGACTAAGAGGGGGGGAAATCTTTGGGTCGTAGCAGATCGCTCCATGAATGTGGCAACCCAGTGTGCTGCAGGGGTGAAAAAGCCAACTTCTGAGTTAGGCTATGTGAGTTAGGGTATGTAAGCCCCATTGAATAGGCCTGAGGAAGGTTCCGTATGAGATCTGCCTCGGATGTCTTGGCATGGTCTTGCTTGACTTTGCTTTAATTCTCTTTCTCCCAACTCAGCCCTACTGTTGCCTGAACAGCCTGGGGATCCCCCAGAAGCGCCACCCTGTGTGGAGTTACTCCCGAGGAATCCCGCTGAGCTGCCCGGGGCGTCGCTGAGCTGCAGCCTGGCCGGAATCCGCTCCGACCACCCGGCTCTGGCCGCCCATCCTTCATGCAAAGAGCGGGGAGCCCCTTTTTCCGCTCGTCTGCAGCACCGAAGGGGTTAAACCGGCCGAGCTGTTTGCTAGAGCGGCCGAGCAAGGCGGGGGGGGGGGCAGCAAAGAGGAAAAGCTAATGGGGGGGGGGGGAGGAAGGGGAGGCTCTGCTGCCGAATTGCAAAGGAGACCTCCAGGGGCTTCAGAGACGCGTCAGCGGGCAGCAGCCTTGCAGCCGGATCCTGGGGCGGTCTACTCACGGGTAAGTCATTGCAGGGGGGGGGTGAGTGGGGAGTGAGCTTTTCCCACCTTGGAGGAGAGCGATGCAGCTCTCAGGAGTCTTCTGGAAGGGGGGGGGATTCGTTTTAACTCGTTTCCAAATGCAGCCCCTCCTCTACCGGAGAAAACCACCCCTGCAGGAAACTGGAGCCCTGAGCTTGGATGGCCCGGGATGGCCTCCGGGGAGCCCAGAAGCTCAGCAGGAACAGGCCCTGGTTCGTCCTGGGACGGGAGACCCCCCCCACCCGGGAAGCCCCAGGGTCTCTGGGCAGAGGCAGGCGACGGCAGACCCCCCTCGGCTGGTCCTTGGCCTTGAAAACCCTCCTTGGGTCGCCATCAGCAGCTTGTGACTTGGTGGCCCTTTGCACACAAACAGGAAAATGGGGGAGCCAAGAATCGCCCCGGTCTCTGATCTCCCCCTTCCTGGGCAAACTGGCAGAGAGAGGAGTAGCCGACGGGACTCCGGGTCTTCTTGGAGAACTGCTCTGCTCCAGACCCATTGCAGTCTGTGTTCAGCCCTCCATCTGAAAGTAGTCAAAGGTCAGCCCTCCTCCTCCTCGCTGCTCCGCCTGGATGGATCTGCTGCCTTTGGCACAGTGGACTTGGCCCATCTGGTTGAGGTGGAGGCATCGGGGGTTGTACGTTGGACAGGGTCAAATCCCTCCACCTGGACCAGAACCAAAGAATTGCCATTGGAGGCCGGTTATCAGCGGTGGAACCTCTCCTGGAGAACTGGGTTTGATTCCTCTCTCCTCCCCAGGAAGCCTGCTGGGTGACCCCTCTCAGCCCCACCTGCCTCACAGGGAGAGGAAGGGATGCCAATTGTAAATCCCTTTGGGTCTCCTTAAGGCAGAGAGAAGCAGGGTATAAAATCCTTCTCTTCTATCCATCCTGTGGAGGTCCCACAGGGCCCAATCCTGACCCCCATACTTGTCGATCTTTGTGTGAAGCCCTGAGGCCAAATCATTTGCAGTTTCGGGTTGGTCGTCATCAGTATGCTGAGGATACCCATTTCTATGCATCCTTCCCCAACTCTCCTGGTGATGCAGTAGAGATCTTAAATTGCTGTCTGGTGCCTGTGGTTCAATAGCCAAGTGTGAACCAGAACAAATGCTGCTTGAGAAGGGAGAAGTCTGGAAGAATGTTATGCTGCCTGCTTTTCTTGGGATTCAGCTGACCTTTACTGGCACATTGAGCAGCCTCGGGGTTATACTGGACCCTGCATTATTGCTAGAGGAGCAAGTTAATTGCGTTGCAAAAAAAGGCTTTCTTCCAAATCAGCCTAGCTGGAAAAATGGCCCCTCACCTTGATGCAGCTGATCTGGCCCCTGGATCCATGTCCTGGTGACATTGAGACTAGAGCACTATAACGCACAGACCACGCTGGAGTTCAACTATTATCGGCAGCTGGATGGAGCATGCATATTATTCCCAGACCCTGCAGGCTCAATTAAAAGTATTGGCTTTCACACAGAAAGCCGTTCATGGTAATTGCCCCTGATATCTGCGCGACCATCTCGCTCCCTATATTCCGCCAAGAAAACCTAACTCATCTGAGCAGGGCCTTCTGCAGGTGCCAACCAGCAAACGGGCAAAATCAACAACTGCTGGTGCAAGTGCCTTCTCTGTTGAGGCCCCCACAATGTGGATTGGCCTGCCTGAGGAGGTCTGGAAGACACCCACTCTCCTGTCTTTCCGCAGTAGGGTAGCACTGTACGAAACAATGCCCAAAATTACTTGGACAAATCATGAGAAATTCTACTCTTTACTATCATGTATAGCTTGCTGTAAGTTGGATGCTACGCTGCAATTTTGTATCATTTGCTGTGTCTTGTTAACATTGATGCTTTGCTTCAGTTCTGTTTTTTAGACTTCGGGTTGGTTCTACAACCCAAACCCTGTTTACAGGTTTATTGAACGTCCCGTTCTGTTGATGGTATAGACTCATTTGGTGTAATCCATCTGGGAGACTCCCAGGGAGCAAGGCAGACTAGAGGTAAGGGAATTTTTTTTAAAAACGTATGCTTTAATTTGTTAGCTAAATTGGTGGCCTTTGTGGGGGCTGGAAGGCAGGGTCTGAATTTTATGGAAAAAAATAAATACTCCGCCATGGTGGTCGTCGAGAAGCCCAGAAAGGCATCCCAGATGTGATCACATGACATGAGTCATCCTTGCTGACTGGCTGCCCTACATCATGTGCAGTTGACCTTGAGCTGTTGCCTCTAGACAGAGTGATCCCCAGACATGGGAGAAGAAGAGGGGTTGGTTTCTATATGCCAACTTTCTTACCATTTCAGGAAGAATCGAACCAACTTACAATCACCTTCCTTTCCCCTCCCCACAACAGATACCCAGTGAGGTAGGTGGGGCTGAGAGAGCTCTCAAAGAGATGTGACTAGCCCAGGGTCACCCAGCTGGCTTCATGTGTATTAGTGGGGAAACCAACCTGATTTACCGTATTAGAGTCCGCCACTCATGTGGAGGAGTGTGGAATCAAACCCTGTTCTAAGCTCATAGCTTCCACAAAAGATGTTGACTTTCCTGAAGAACCAAACAGGCATTTCATTACAAAGCCTGATATACAATATATTACAGCACCATGATGTTAATCCTGATCCACAAATGATGATAATGACTCTCCTTCTGATCCACTGGGGCAATCCTTAGGTGCCTCTTGACTCATCAAGCCCACAGATTATTACCCTTCCTTACTTGTTCATGTGGGGACAAATGATATTGCCCGGCACAGCCCAGAACGTATTAAAAGAGACTACATGGCTCTGGGTGAGAAGGCGAAGGACTTGGGGGCGCAAGTTGTGTTTTCGTCAGTTCTATACTCCAAATACTCCAGTTCTATACTCCAAATAGAATGACTCCAAATTAATGACTGGCTGCGTAGGTGGTGTCATCAAGAAAGGTTTGGATTTCTGGACCATGGCTTACACTTTCAAGAAGAAGCTCTTCTGTCAGGGGATGGTTTACACCTCACAAGGGTAGGAAAAAATGTGTTTGGTGAGAGCCTTGCAAACCTGATCAGGAGGGCTTTAAACTAAATCCTATGGGGGAGCGAGACAACAGTTTAAAGCCTTGTATGCTGATAATGCCTGGAGACAAGAACAATAAAGATTTGCAGGGAGTGGCATGTATGCAAGGAAACATAAACTCACAGGTAAGTACAGAAACGAAAACCACGGGGGAAATAAACCACGGATTCCGATGTCTGTACACTAATGCGGACAGTATGGGAAACAAGCAGGAAGAACTCGAAGCCCTAATACAGGAAGGGAATTTTGACCTAATATGCATTTCTGAAACTTGGTGGGATGTCACTCATGATTGGAATATTCTTATTGAGGGGTACAACTTGTTTAAAAGGGACAGATTGATAAGGAAGGGGGGAGGAGTAGCACTGTATGTCAAAGATGTTTACACTTGTGAAGCACATGAATCTGAGCATGGTAGTGCAGTCGAGACTCTATGGGTAAACATAAAAGGAATAAGAAGTAATCGTGATATTCTCGTGGGGTCTGTTATCGACCGCCAAACCAGGCAGAGGACTTGGATGGGATGCTCCTAAACCAGATCATACAGTTCTCAAAGACACGGAACATGGTGGTCATGGGAGATTTTAATTACCCGGATATCTGTTGGAAGTCCAACGCTGCTAAAAATGCAAGATCCAATAAATTCCTGACTTGTCTTGCTGACATCTTCCTATTCCAGAAGGTGGACAGGGAAACAAGGGGGTCTGCTATCTTAGACTTGATTCTCACCAACAGGGAAGAACTAGACGATGAGGTTAAAGTAGTAGGCACCCTGGGTAGTAGTGACCACGTACTCTTGGAATTTACAATCTTGGGGAGAGGAAAACCTGTATGTAGTCAGACATGTAGGTTGGACATCAAAAGAGCAAATTTTAACAAACTTAAACTTATGCTAGGTAGAATCCCATGGTCAGAAATACTTAAGGAGAAGGGAGTTCAAGGAGGGTGGGCGTTTCTTAAAAATAAAATACTGAAGGCGCAATCCCAAACCATTCCTATGAGAAGGAAAAATGGGAGGAGCCTGAAGAGGCCAGGGTGGCTCCATAAACAGCTTTTTAAAGAGCTGAGAAATAAAAAAGACTCATTTAGGAAGTGGAAGGAGGGCCTTAAAACCAAGGAGGAGTATAAGCAAATAACTAGTGCTTGTAGGGAGAGTGTTAGGAAAGCTAAAGCTCAGTATGAGGCTAGCGAGAGATACTAAACGCAACAAAAAAGGGTTCTTTTCCTAAGTACAGAGTAAGAACAAGGACAAGATAAGCCCATTGCATGGACCAGAAAGTGAAATTGTAACAGGAGATGAAGAGAGGGCAGAACTCCTCAATTCCTACTTTTCCTCAGTCTTTTCTCATGAGGGAAGTGGTGCTCAACATGGCATAAACAGAACCTGTGATGAGGGAAGGGATTTGCAGCCTAAAATTGGCATTGGGGTAGTGCACAAACACCTGGTTTCTTTAAATGAAACAAAATCCTCTGGGCCAGATGAATTGCACCCAAGGGTACTCAAAGAACTTGCAGATGTAATTTCGGAACCTCTGTCCATTAGTTTTGAAAAGTCTTGGCAAACAGGTGAGGTGTCAGAAGATTGGAGGCAGGCAAATGTTGTCCCCATCTTCAAGAAGGGAAAAAGGAGGATCCAGGTAACTACCGACCCATCAGCTTGACTTCTATACCAGGAAAAGTGTTCGAGCAAATCATCAAACAGTCCGTCCTTGAGCATTTAGAAAGGATGGATCTGATCACTAAGAGCCAGCAAGGGTTTCTCAAGAATAAGTCATGTCAGACTAATCTTATCTCCTTTTTTGAGAAAGTTACTACCTTGCTGGATCAGGGGAATGCTGTAGACATAGTTTATCTAGATTTCAGTAAGGCTTTTGATAAGGTTCCACATAGTATTCTAGTTGACAAATTGGGAAAATGTGGGTTAGATCCCATTATTGTTAGATGGATCTGCCACTGGTTGACAGATCGTACCCAAAGAGTGCTAGTTAATGGTTCCTCGTCCACAGAGAGAAGTGACTAGTGGAGTTCCTCAGGGATCTGTGCTGGGCCCTGTGTTGTTCAACATCTTTATAAATGATTTGGATGAAGGAATAGAGGGGATGCTTATTAAATTTGCAGATGATACTAAATTGGGAGGGGTAGCAAATGCGGTAGAAGACAGAGCCAAGATGCAGGATGATCTTGACAGGCTGGAGAAATGGGCTAGAACTAATGAAATGCACTTCAACAAAGACAAATGTAAAGTGCTGCATTTAGGTAGGAAAAATCAAATGCATAATTATAGGATGGGGGAGACTTGTTTGAGCAGTAGTGTGTGTGAAAAGGATCTTGGGGTCTTAGTAGACCAAACACTGAACATGAGTCAGCAGTGTGATGCTGTAACTAAAAAGGCAAATGCAGTCTTGGGCTGCATCAACAGAAGTATAGTGTCCAGATCACGCAAAGTGATGGTATCGCTTTACTCTGCTCTGGTTAGACCTCAACTAGAGTACTGTGTTCAGTTTTGGGCACCACAATTTAAGAAAGATGTAGACAAGCTGGAACGTTTCCAGAGAGGGGCAACAAAGATGGTGAGAGGTCTGGAGACAAAGTCCTCTGAGGAAAGGTTGAAAGAGCTGGGTATGTTTAGCTTGAAGAGGAGAAGACTGAGAGGGGATATGATAACCATGTTCAAGTACTTGAAGGGCTGTCATATAGAGGAGGGTGCCGAGTTGTTTTCTGTTGCTCAAGAAGGTCGGACCAGAACCAAGGGGTTGAAATTAAATCAAAAGAGTTTCCGTCTAGACATTAGGAAGAATTTTCTAACAGAGCGGTTCCTCAGTGGAACAGGCTTCCTTGGGAGGTGGTAAGCTCTCCTTCCCTGGAGGTTTTTAAGAAGCGGTTAGATGGCCATCTGTCAGCAATGCTGATTCTGTGACCTTAGGCAGATGATGAGAGGGAGGGCATCTTGGCCATCTTCTGGTCACTAGGGGTGTGGAGGGGGGAGGTAGTTATGAATTTCCTGCATTGTGCAGGGGGTTGGACTTGATGGCCCTGGTGGTCCCTTCCAACTCTATGATTCTATGATTCTAAGGAGGGTAGATGATGTAGATGTGCTATCTTTTGGTCTCTTTCTCCCCTTTAGGTAATTTTTTCTCTTTCTCTTCATAGCCACAAGAGTAAGGGCATCTTTGCACAGTCAGAGGCCACCCAAGGGAAGGGGAAGGAGATGGAACAGCAGGACCCAGAAGGATCTGGAATTGGCAAGAGGCCAAGGGAAGGTCCCCATCCCATCCAAGTAGAGAGTGGTGTTGAATTCTGGGAAAGAGCTGTGCCAGAGAACCTGGCTGAGGAAATAAAGACAGCAGATAGTCAACATTTTCGGCAGTTCCTTTATCATGAGGCCGATGGGCCCCGAGCAGTTTGCAGCCAGCTTCATGGACTTTGCAAGCAGTGGCTGAAGCCGGAGAGGCACTCCAAGAAGCAGATGCTAGACCTGGTGATCCTGGAGCATTTCCTGACCATCCTGCCCCAGGAAATGCAGTGCTGGGTCAGAGGATGCGGGCCGAAGACCAGTTCCCAGGCGGTGGCCCTGGCCGAAGGTTTCCTCCTGAGTCAGGCAGAGGAGAAGAGGCAGGCAGAGCAGGTGAGGGGGTTTCCTTCACCCCCTTCGAGCAAAGACCTTATCATCGGGCTTCTCTGCTAGAGATTGATACCTCTAGAGAATTCACTTGGATGGGAAAACAACCAACCCTGATTGTGGCCCCTGTGCTTGAAGCAGCTCTGTAGGTCGATGCAGGGGTGACGATTCTTACTTGTCTCCCTTGCTGTTTTTTCAGATGTGGGGACCATCCCTGAAGATGGAAGTGAAGTTTTCTGAGGCAGAAGGAGCTCTGTTGGAGGAAGGGCAACAGGATGAGGCCCAGGAGTGTACCCAGGAGTGTACCCAAGATGCTGTCTCACATGGTAAAGGTGCTTTGTGGCTGGATGGGATTGAGGCACATGGTGAAACTGTGGGGCAGAAAAAGGAAATGGGTCTGGACACAACACATAGTGAGCTTGTGGGACTTGGTACCACAGGAGGTAGTGCTGGTCACTCACTTGAAGGGGGATTAGACAGATTCATGGAAAGCAATTGTATTTTTATTCACATAAATTAAAATATCCATCTCTCTCCTTCCTTCCATTAGAGAGACTCCAGGCATCTCAAAAAAGGAAAGTTAGACAAATCTGAGTAGCCATGGTGAATGAATGAATGAATGAATGAATGGATGGAACCCTAAGTGTTCTGGGACAGTATACCTCTGCAAACCCATTGCTCGGGGCCAATAGTTTGGCTTAGAGGCTTTCCAGGGACATTTGGTGGGCCAATGTGGGAAACTGTATGCTGGACTGAGGATGCCAAGGTGTGGGCTGCTTGGGGTGGACATGATGTCATGCTAAAGTCAAGTCTAGCTTTAAACAGGGACGCCGACGCTCTGGGAACCCGCTGATTTTGCTCTAAAGTCACCTCTGGGTTTTTGGACAGACATGATGGAGATGTGTCATGCAATTTCATTTTCTCCCACCAGCCCAGACTCATTGGGAGAATGGCATGTCTGGGTGTTTGGTCTGATCCAGCAGGATTGCTGTCACGTTTTTGAGCTCCAGAGTTCACAGGGCAAATGTCAAGTCTCACAGAAGTCTGAAAAGTATCAGCAGCAGTTAAGAGCATTGTGAATGTTCTTGAGTGTACATAATACAAGTCCTGACCTGAATAGCCCCAGGCTAGCTTGATCTCGTCAGATCTCAGGTGCTAAGCAAGGTCTGCCCTGGTTAGTATCTGGATGGGCAACCAGAAGCCATGAAAATTCTATGGGGCCGCCAATAGTCAGCTGTGAGTTGAACACACACACAAAATACATCCACACTGGAAATGGGTGTGTGGAAAGCAGGATTCAAACATGTAAATGAAATAGGAACTCTAGACTAACGTTCTTCCTTCCTCTCTTGTCTCCCTCGTAGGCAGTGGAGAGATGCTGTTAAGCCATTGTCTTTGCGGAGGTGTAGAAGCGGCTCCACCTCTGGTCCAGGTAGGGGACCTAAGCAAGGGACACCTGTGTCTTATTTCCTTTGTCGGGGGTGAGGTGGGGTTGCTCCTGCAGTTGCTGCTCTGGTGTCCAAGTGAGAGAGGCCCTGAACACCACTCCCTTTACCCATGCCAAGCTCTCCATCCTTCACCCTCCCAGAATGCCCCCTTCCAGAGCGCCATCTGTGCCTGGCTTGATCTCTGACGAGGGAATCTGCTTTTTCTTTCAGTCTCCGGTTTCCTTTGAGGAGGTGGCCGTGCATTTCACCGAGGCAGAGTGGGCCCTGCTGGATCCGGGCCAAAGAGCTCTTTGCAAGGAAGTCATGCTGGAGAACTATGGGAACGTGGCCTCTCTGGGTAAGGCTCTTTTGTAGATGCTGCACGTGCAAATGGCTGCTATTGAGATGATGCAAGAACCAAATTCTTGAACAGCAATGTATTGTTTTGAGGGCAGCCCAGCCACTTGTTTCCCGCTGGGAGCCTCAAGGTGGTGGTGTGAAAACGAAAGCAACATTCAGCATGGGTGGGTAGAGTGATCCAAGCTGCCTGGCTGGCCCAGGGGCAACTGAGGCCAGTGTTGTGGCCATCACTCAAGCCAGAGAAGGTGTCCTGGCCTGAGGTCAAGGCGGGACTGAGAGGCCCTCAGGAATACTCTGGAAGGGTTGCTCATTTGCCAACCATTACTACACACTTGTCCCCCAGAAGGGGTTACAATCATCACCTCTGACTGTGATCTGGAATGGATTAACACACACACACACCCTTACACTGGTAGAATTGTGGGCTTTAATCTTGACCAAGCTTCCATTCTTCCAGAAAAAAGATTCCCCTTCTCTGGGTTTCTTTCCTTCCCCATGTAAGAACAATCACTTTCTTTCTGTGTGTTCCAAAGGAGCCAGGATTGTAAGAGAGGCTATGGAGGAGATAGAGATAGGCCTTGGATGTGAACAAAGACTGGAGAGATTCTCAAGAGGCTCTCAAGAGAGTACTTCCTTCCCAGATGAGCTGGCTGCAAGTGAGTATCCTTCATGGTTATGTCAAGGGAACAAGCAAGGAATCGCCCTGGAGGATTTCTGCTTCACTTCTCACCAACTTGTGATTTGGTAAAGCCATAAAGCCTGCTGAGAAAGGAGGGGAGGGAGGGAGGCCTTCTGAGCCTGAAATCTGGGCGGCTCAGAAGCTCTTTCCGGGGCTGAGAGCAGCTGCAGTTTTTGAGGGACAGCTGTATCCTTAAATATTGGATATTCCAGGAAAAGGTTGGGGGCATTACTTAAGGACAGCCAAACCATCTGGTGAAATGGAATATTGATAGCACCCCAATAGAACAAGTTAAAAACTACAAATATTTAGGCATCACGTTCAATTATCGTCTATCTTGGACAGGGCACAGAAAATAATTAAAACACTTCTGTTTTCCAAGGGCAATCAGAACGTTACCACGGCTATTAATATTTTCCACCTCAAAACATGTAGCCAAATACTCTATGGTATTCCAATTTGGATAAGGGCCTTTAACAGCAATGTGGAGCGCCTTCAGGCGAATTTTATAAGAGAAAAATTAGGAATCCCAAAATGTGACTCATATTCAGCCATCTTTCTGGAAATAGGCCACAATTTAATAGAGACAAAAGCCTGGATATTGACTGTTAAATACTGGATTAAAATCCACTTTAGAGCCAACTTGAAAGATCTAATGTTCCATTTTCTAAAGGATTCATATAGGGCCAGCTGGTTCTCGGCAATTCTAGCCAAACTTAATCAAATCGGAATTAACCTGGATGAGTTAGTAATGCTAGAGGAAAAAGCAGCCTTTTATATAATCAGACGACTCTTAGATCACGAATATCAGAAAAAATGCCCGCTTACTCCGCCAGTATGTTCCTCACTTAAAATGGGTTTGTAAATATTACCCAGAAAGACGCAGCAATATTTTAGTACACTTGAGGAACCTCTTCAGTGGAGAGCATTTATGCTAGCTCGACTCAATTCCTTCTCATCTAAAGTTTTATACAGGAGATTTACTAAGGCTCCCTTTAAAAAGAGGGTATGTCCATGCGGAACTGGCCAGCCAGACACCCTACAACACATTATCTTAGGTTGTCATTTACATGAAGAACCCTGTAAAAAAAATTATATTACCCTTAATCAACAAACAGATGGCCCCTTATAGAACATCCACTTGCCAATTCTTGCTGAACGACATTGCAACTAATGTTACGGTGAAGGTGGCGGAGTTTTTGGCAGAGGTTCTTATGGTTAAGATTCAAAAACTTAATTTTAATCTAGATATGTACTATCTGTTTATCTCTGACCTTGTGACCAACAATATTATGCCAATAAAGGTTATCTGATTCTGATTCTGACAGCCAAGCTGGAGAAGGCCAAAGGCCCTTTCCTATATATATCTCATAGATGCCTTTCGGCCATACCTGCCCTTCCATCAACTGACACCTCTTCCAAAACACTGTGGAGTTCACTTGGTGAAGTCCTGGGTTCTTCCCCACCCCCACCCCGTCCACAAGCAGAGGCTTAAAACCAGCTCTTCAAGGCTTTTAGCACAACTAGAAATAAACCCTCTGTGCAATTGCAGGACTGGATGTCATGGTCACTTCTTGTGGAGAGCCAGTGTGGTGTCATGGTTGAGAGCAGAGGACTCTAATCTGGAGAACTGGGTTCGATTCCCCACTCCTCCACCTGAAGCCTGCTGGGTGGCCTTGGTCCAGTCACAGTTCTCTCAGAACTGAGCCCCATCTACCTCACAAGGTGCCTGTTGTGGGGAGGGGAAGGGAATGTGATTTGTAAGCCGCTTTGAGACTCTTAAGGGTAGAGAAAAGTGGGGTGTAAAAGCTAATCCTTCTCTTGTATTTAATCATGAATAGCAGAGAATCAAAAGCGTTGCATGACAAGTCAAATGTGACTGGTGGGGGAACATTTTCTTTTCCACATTTTTCCTTTAAAGTACATATGGAGAGGGGAGGGATAGGCAGAAAATAATAACTGCTCATCTGGAAGGGGGCCTGGCTGGGCAGAAGGTGTGACCAGTGGCTCAGTTGGGAGAGGAAGGAGGTCTGATAAAGGAAATGCAGACCCCTTAGTGAGCACTGCCTGATGGGTGGCTTGGCTTCTTGTGTAGGTGCTGACTGGACCTCTTTTCTTTCTTCCAACAGCAC
This sequence comes from Euleptes europaea, assembly GCF_029931775.1. Lineage (NCBI taxonomy): Eukaryota > Metazoa > Chordata > Lepidosauria > Squamata > Sphaerodactylidae > Euleptes > Euleptes europaea. The sequence goes on from NC_079316.1 coordinate 6,048,208, forward strand.
ATGTCGAGATGCTTGGGGGACTCCAGGGGTTCTGTTTGGAAGAAACCAAGAATGAAGACTCCAAAAGAAACTTTGGAGATGGGCCACAGAGGCAGGAGGGAAGCTGCACAGACAAGAGGAGGGATAAGCTCATTCTGTCCCAAAGAGGAGGGGGCTTCCATGAAATTCCAGTCCACAAAGAAAGGTCAACCAAAACAAGAAGGAACGAAGGCCTCCGTGCTAACCAGAGAATCCGCTCCAGGGAAAATGAAAATATGGCCTTTGGAAAGACTTTCAGTAAAAACACGAGAGATGTTTCCAAGATGCAAATTCCCTCAGGAGAAAAACAACATGCTGACGCGGAGTGCGGAAAGACCTTCAGTCGGAAAGCAGCCCTTACTTCACATGAAAGAATTCACTCAGGTGAGGAGCTGTATAAATTGTTAGGCTGCAAACCCAGCCTTTATGATGCAGCAGGCTTTCATGTCCTTTTCAAGTGTCTATTAGTGTACACTTCAGTGTACAGCAGGAAAAAGCCACTGCAATGTTTTGAGCATGGATGGAACTTCAAGGGAATGTCAGACCTCCTTGTGTGTCTGCTAATGGGCTCTCTCTTTTTATTCCACAGGGGATGATCAGTGGAATGAGGGCTATGAAGAACCGCATCAGCTATTGCCAGATAAAGTAAAAAATGAAACTTTGCAAGGAAATGTCAAGAATCAAGACAGACCTAAGAAGCAGAAAGGAAGTTTCATGGTCGAGAAGAGGAATAAATCCATTCCTGGCCAAGGGAGGGAGTTCTGTGAACTAATCCCCATGGTGGAGGAAGCATGTAAGTGTTTGGAGTGTGGCATGAACTTCTCAGATCAAACCCAATATGATATCCATTTGCATAAGCACAGAGGACAGGAGACCCATGGATGCTTGGAGTGTGGAAAGAGCTTTCTTTGCAAAGCAGAGCTCCTTAGACATCAAAGAATACATGCAGGAGAGAAACCTTCTAGCTGCTCAGATGGCAAGAGCTTCTTGCAGAAGTCAGACCTTTTTCAACACCAAAGGATTCATTCAGGTGATCAGCTATTTATCTGCTCAGAGAATGGAAGGATGTTCTCTCATGGAAGGAAGAGTAAGGCAGTCTTCCCAAAGCATAGTATAATGAGGGCACGTAAATGCTTACAGCGTGGAAAGTACTTCAGATACAGATCACAGCTCCTTGTGCACCAAAAAATACACACAAGGCAGAGACCTTTTCAATGCTCAGAGTGTGGAAGGAGATTCAGTCTAAACGGCAATCTTCAACAGCATCTAGGAACCCACACAGGGGAGATGCCTTTTGAATGCTCAGAGTGTGGAAAGAGATTCAGTCAGAGTGGCTCTCTTCAAGAGCATCTAAGAACGCACTCAGGGGGAAAGCCTTTTGAATGCTCAGAGTGTGGAAAAAGATTCAGTTGCAGTGGCAATCTTCAACGGCATCTAAGAACCCACACAGGGAAGAAGCCTTTTGAATGCTCAGAGTGTGGAAAGAGATTCAGTCACAGTGGCGATCTTAAAAAGCATCTAAGAACCCACACAGGGGAGACGCCTTTTGAATGCTCAGAGTGTGGAAAGAGATTCAGTCACAGTGGCGATCTTAAAAAGCATCTAAGAACCCACACAGGGGAGAAGCCTTTTGAGTGCTCAGAGTGTGGAAGGAGATTCAGTCTAAACGGCAATCTTCAACAGCATCTAAGAACCCACACAGGGGAGAAGCCTTTTGAATGCTTAGAGTGTGGAAAGAGATTCAGTCGCAGTGGCCATCTTCAAGGGCATCTAAGAACCCACACAGGGGAGAAGCCTTTTGAGTGCTCAGAGTGTGGAAAGAGATTCAGTCTGAGTAGCCATCTTCAACGGCATTTAAGAACCCACACAGGGGAGATGCCTTTTGAATGCTCAGAGTGTGGAAAGAGATTCAGTTGCAGTGGCTCTCTTCAACGGCATCTAAGAACCCACACAGGGGAGAAGCCTTTTGAGTGCTCAGAGTGTGGAAAGAGATTCAGTCTGAGTAGCCATCTTCAACGGCATCTAAGAACCCACACAGGGGAGATGCCTTTTGAATGCTCAGAGTGTGGAAAGAGATTCAGTCTGAGACCCTCTCTTCAAGGGCATCTAAGAACCCACACAGGGGAGAAGCCTTTTGAATGCTTAGAGTGTGGAAAGAGATTCAGTCGCAGTGGCCATCTTCAAGGGCATCTAAGAACCCACACAGGGGAGAAGCCTTTTGAGTGCTCAGAGTGTGGAAAGAGATTCAGTCTGAGTAGCCATCTTCAACGGCATCTAAGAACCCACACAGGGGAGATGCCTTTTGAATGCTCAGAGTGTGGAAAGAGATTCAGTTGCAGTGGCTCTCTTCAACGGCATCTAAGAACCCACACAGGGGAGACGCCTTTTCAATGCTTAGAGTGTGGAAAGAGATTCAGTCGCAGTGGCTCTCTTCAGCAGCATCTAAGAACCCACACAGGGGAGAAGCCTTTTGAATGCTCAGAGTGTGGAAAGAGATTCAGTCTGAGACCCTCTCTTCAAGGGCATCTAAGAACCCACACAGGGGAGAAGCCTTTTGAATGCTCAGAGTGTGGAAAGAGATTCAGTCGCAGTGGCCATCTTCAACAGCATCTAAGAACCCACACACAGGAGAAGCCTTTTGAGTGCTCAGAGTGTGGAAAGAGATTCAATCAAAGTGGCTCTCTTCAACGGCATCTAAGAACCCACCCAGGGGAGAAGGCTTTTGAATGCTCAGAATGTGGAAAGATATTCAGCCGGAGTGGTGCTCTTCAAATTCATCTAAGATCCCACACAGGGGAGAATGCTCAGAGTGTGGATAGAGATTAAGTCAGTGTGTATTTCAGATCTCAAAGACAACGTCAGATAGAAGGGGCTGAAGTCATGTAAACTTGCATTTACACAGAGCTTGCATCTACACAGAAGCCTTACCCCAGGTGTGTCGAACTCATGTGTTAGGAGGGCCGGACATAACATAAATGTTACTTGGTCGGGCCGACTATGTGTACCAAATAAATAAATAAATACTATCAAATGTCTGTCTTCTATAAAGTTAGGATCTGTAGTCCCTCGCATTAATATTTTTTTACATTTTAAACTGGGGGTGGTTGCTTCCTTGGCTGGTTGTTAGCCAAATTGCTCAGTTATGAACATTTATGGGGAAATTAGCGCTCAATAACCGGCACTGGGCACAACCTACAGGATCTAACCTATGTCTACTGGAGTCCAATCTGTGATTCAAAGAATAAAGTGGAGTCGATGGATTTAGTTTAAAAGGTTTACTTAGAAATAATATGTGCACAAACACTCCAATTACATGTACACTCCAACACAGAGATCTAGGAATTAAAAGAGGAAAAGAGAGAGACAGTTGCCAATGTGGCAGGCCCTTGATGACAGAAATACTGCACTTGTCTTGGAGCGGAGTTGTCCTGAGTTCCGTGAACTAAAATGCTAGGAAAGCGGGGAGGGGAATAAGAGTTCTCGGGGACTCAGCCAGCGAGGCGGGAGGGGAGCGTGATCAGACTGTGCAAAACCCAAATCACAGAGGGATGGCAAGGATGCCCGGGGAAGACCTAAGGTAAGGTATGGATTGTGGGGACCCCAGATATACCCTTCCTGGGGGAGGGGTAATGAGATTACCCAGGTGGTTCCCATTGTGAAACAGGTGACAAAAAGACTAATGGTCAGCTGCCGGGGTGAGGCAAGAGGGCAATTGAGTAAACTATCCTGTTTCCATTCTATCCTGTCTGGGACGCATCACTTTGCATAGCTGGGGGAGTGGTACTTCGCGGCTATCTCAGTGTTCCCCGATGGGCCATTACTCATGCTGAGGAGGCGAGAGGAGGAGGGTGTTGACGGTGACTACGTGCTTGTCAGCTCCCTGTGAGATGGCTTCTGCTGGAACGGGGCACACAGGAAAATGGATTCCCTCTGGTTCACTGGAGGGGTTGACCTGGCCGTTGTTCCTTGTCTGCCGGTTTCACAGGATGAAGAGGAGCCCTTTCACTGGTGACTCAGGCTTGCCGCTCAGTCAGGAAAGGCGGAGGCACGTGTCTGTTGGGGTTGCCAGGACCTGTCCGGGAGATTGGCAACCCATTTCGTTACACGGTGCGCCCACAGTTGACTTGCCAGCCCAGCTCTGGATGAGGTGGTGGTGGCTGCCTTGGCTGATGAGCTGGTAGCGGGCTCACCAGCCCACCACCCCCGTCCAGATCTGGGCTGGCAGGGTGGCCGCCACCAGCCAAGGCACCCAGGAAAGATGAGGAGGAGTGAGCGAGTGGGTGCTGTGAGGCGCTGTGCCCAGGAAAAACAAGGCAAGGTGGGTGAGTGGGTAGGAAAGATGAGGGGTGAGTAAGTGGGAGCAGCAAGGCCCTGCACCCAGAAAAGTCAGGGCGAGATGGGTGAGAAAGATGAGGAGGGGTAAACAAGTGGGCGCAGAAAGGTGCTGCACCAAGGAAAGACGGGGCGAGGTGGGTAGGTGGGTGGGAAAGATGAGGGGTGGGCAAGTGGGCGCAGAAAGGTGCTGCACCCAGGAAAGATGGGGCGAGGTGGGTGCGTGGGTGGGAAAGGTGAGGAGGGGTGGGCAAGTGGACGCAGAAAGGTGCTGCACCCGGGAAAGACAGGGCGAGGTGGGTAGGTGGGTGGGAAAGACAAGGAGGGGTGGGCAAGTGGGCGCAGAAAGGTGCTGCACCCGGGAAAGACAGGGCGAGGTGGGTAGGTGGGTGGGAAAGACTAGGAGGGGTGGGCAAGTGGGCGCAGAAAGGTGCTGCATCCGGGAAAGACAGGGCGAGGTGGGTAGGTGGGTGGGAAAGACGAGGGGTGGGCAAGTGGGCACAGAAAAGTGCTGCACCCGGGAAAGATAGGGCGAGGTGGGTAGGTGGGTGGAAAAGACGAGGAGGGGTGGGCAAGTGGGCGCAGAAAGGTTCTGCACCCGGGAAAGACAGGGTGAGGTGGGAAAGGCAAGGGAGGGGTGAGTAAACTGAAGCGAGGCTGGACCGTCCTCGCTGTGGCCGGGAAAGACAGGGCGTGGTCGGTGGGTGGGCGAGAAGGGCGAGGAGAGGTGGGCAAGTGGGCACAGAGAGGTCGGACGGGCCTCACTGCACCTGAAAAAGATGAGGGGTGGGTGGAGTGGACAGACAGGAAAGACGAGGAGGGGTGGCTGGGTGCAGCCAGGCCGGACGGGCCTCCTTGCGCCTGGGAATGACAGGGCCAGGTCACAGGTTGGGAGTGCGAGGCTGCCGCTTGCCTAGGAAACTTATAAAGGGAGTGGGGGCTTGCTGCCTCAGCTCGCGGTCCAGAAAAAAGGCCTTCGCGGGCTGCCTGTTTGACTCCCCTGCCTTACCATACGTGGGAAGAAAAGGTATCAATGCTGGGACGGTGGAAAGAGATTTAGCCATGATTGAAACCTCCAATAGATCCCACAGGGAAGACAGCAAGGATGGGTTCTGTGGGCGGAAGGAGATTCAAGACCAGCTCCTATCTCCTTCTGCATTGAGGAATCCACGCAGGGGACGAACCTCAGAAATGTTCCATGTGGGACAAGAGTCTGAGGCAGAGATCTGACCTTCAGGTTCTTCCGAGAATCCACATAAGTTGGTTCTGATGAGGATCTTCTTCGAATGATAACTCAAACAAGGGCCCTTTTAGTGGTTGCCCTCCTCTGTGAAACTCGATACTTCAGTTATCTGCCAACTGAACTCTTTCTGACTTCTGCAAAGCCGGCAAAAACATTTCTGTTTTCCAAATCCTGTGAAGTAATAGGCAGGATGAAGACAGCAGATATCTATAGTCTCCCTTCTGATGGACAAATCCTGGTGTGGAGAGCTGGCTACCCCAATTCACAAACATTTTTACCTGACAAGGAGTTCTATGGAGGTATCCTGCAACCCTAATTCCTTCCCAGTCCAGCCTGCTGCACACTTTTTGGGGTCACCAGCTTGAAGCCCAAAGAGTTTTGGCAGTAGGGTTAATTTGGGTTGAAAGGAAAACATTTCCCCCCCCCCCCAAGTCAACTACACCAGCATGGGCGCAACCCCAGCATGGTGTCGTGGTTAAAAGCGGTGGTTTGGAGTGGTGGAGTCTGATCTTGAGAACCGGGTTAGATTCCCCATTCCTTCACATGAGCGGCAGATGCTAATCTGGTGAACCAGATTGGTTTAACCACTCCTACACATGAAGCCAGCTGGGTGACTTTGGGCGAGTCACACTCTCTCAGCCCTACCCACCTCACAGGGTGTCTGTTGTGGGGAGGGGAAGGGAAGGTGATTGTAAGCCAGTTGGATTCTCCCTTAAGTGGTAGAGAACGTCGCCATAGAAAAACCAACTCTTCTTCTACTTAGTACGTTCAAAGGGGTCAGACTGCTCCCCTCTCAATATTCCAGTATTGTGGAGATGAGCAGGTCTAGGAGTTGGCAGGGGAAAATCAAGAGGTCTCCATGGAGTTGCTAGGTGAACGCTGTGGGACATTAGTTCCCAATCCCAGCTGCCCTCCCCACCCACATTCTCCTCGAGAGATAATTCACACTTTGTTTTTTTCTATTCTGTGGTTTGTGGTGGGCTTTTTTTTTTAACAAGGTGGGCTTCATTAATGTAAGTGTGGCAGGCCTTTTTTCCCCATTGTGTATGAAGCTGTAAGAAAGCAATCCTCTTGCAGATGCTGGAGAGGGGTGCCTCGTGCCCTCATTGATGCCCAGGATTGAACCAGTCCCACTTTGCCCACATTCATGATGGGGGTCAGTTGAGTTGAAGAGCCAGAGTGTTGACTTACGACTGAGTGGATCTGGGTTCAAATCCACACTAGGCCTGGTGTCGTGAGTCAGCCTGAACTCTCCTCGGAAGAAGAGGAGGAAGGAGTGGCAGAGCAGGGTGATGCACCGGTGGAAGTCTTACCAGGGCGACCGGACCATAGATCTGAACCAGCAAAGACGACAGATGCAGAAGAAGGTGGTACATATTGGGAAGGAGCAGAGGAACAGAGAAGGTTATCACCTCCAGACCCGCCCGGCCCAGTTAGCCATCGAAGATCAAAGGTTTGGCTCAGTTTGCAGGAGAGGCGTCGCAGCGCGAGATTGCAGGCAATTGGTCGTAGGTGTTTGCAGGAGTCAACACCAGCGAGTGATGCATAACAGCTGGCCCAGGAAGGGAGTGAGGAGGAACAGCCATAAATCTTAGGCTGGCCAGTCAGTCAGTGTGGGAACAACTTTGCTAATTACTGCAAGCTCTGCTGCTTGTGCTGAGATCTCTGCGCTCAGTATTATCTCGCTTAGGTGCCAGCTATCAGCTCCTGCCCTGCTGGTATCCCTGCAGAACCTGGGAGGACCGAGCCTAGACCTTGATGCAAAGGAGCTCGTTCTGGTGAGTAGACCTGTTCCTTGTGTAGAGTGCTGCCTTGGTTACACACTCAGTCCACCCGCACTACTGGGGAGAGTAAACCGTGACAGGCTCTGCTCCTCCGAGTATTCTCTATTGCTGGGAGTGGAGTCAGAGGCCAAGCACCTCTGCCTGGTCCCTCCCTGTATGCAACACCTGGAAGCCCTTTGGAAGCAAGATAGGTGTAAGGATTCAATGTGGGGGAGGCATTCTTAGAAGAAATGTGTTGAACAAGTTTGGAAATCTGAGGACTTCCTTATATATTTGTTTTGTTAAAACTTTTATATCCTGCTTTTCTTTGTGGTTCAAGGCATCGTTCATTACTACTTAAAAACAGTTTCATTTAAAACCAAAAATGCCCAAGGGCACGTTTTCACAAGTTATTTAAAGACTCCACGGCCAATCTCTGTTGTGTTAAGTGCTGTCAAGTTGCTTCCGACTCATGGCGACCTTATGAATTAATGGCCTCCCGAATGACCTCGTTTCCACCTAACAGCAGCTGCAGGGATGTCAGTGGAGCCCTTACAGCTCTGAACCACTAAACCGCTGTGGCTCTCCTTAGAGCGCTCCCAAAGGTGAAAAAGAATGTGCCGTGAAAAAAGGTGTGTGGGGAGGGAAGCGTGGTCCTTTCGGAAGCGCTCCAGACGTTTTAAAGAGCAGACTGCAGTGATTGAGAAGTGCAAAAAATACCTGAAAAGGGAAGTTTTCATAAAAATGAGGGTTAACCTTCTCCATGGTGCTTGGAGTTACTTACAAGCAGAGAAGCTTGGAGTAAATCTACTTTATTGTCGAAGGCTTTCACGGTCAGAGTTCATTGGTTCTTGTAGGTTATCCGGGCTGTGTAACCGTGGTCTTGGAATTTTCTTTCCTGACGTTTCGCCAGCAACTGTGGCAGGCATCTTCAGAGTAGTAACACTGAAGGACAGTGTCTCTCAGTGTCAAGGGTGTAGGAAGAGTAATATATAGTCAGAAGGGGTTGGGTTTGAGCTGAGTATTGTCCTGCAAAAGTAATGTGCTAATTATTGTCCTGTAAGTATCAAGATAATGTGCTAGTGAGGGTATGGTATGTTAATATGGAACCATTGTATCCTGAAGTGATCTGTTAATGTGTGTAATCCAAAGCTAATCTGTATGGCTATTGTTGAATGTTGTCTTTGTTAGTCTGGAGGTTTTTTAGGCTTGGCTTCCTGTTCTAAAAAACCTCCAGACTAACAAAGACAACATTCAACAATAGCCATGCAGATTAGCTTTGGATTACACACATTAACAGATCACTTCAGGATACAATGGTTCCATATTAACATACCATACCCTCATTAGCACATTATCTTGATACTTACAGGACAATGATTAGCACATTACTTTTGCAGGACAATACTCAGCTCAAACCCAACCCCTTCTGACTATATATTACTCTTCCTACACCCTTGACACTGAGAGACACTGTCCTTCAGTGTTACTACTCTGAAGATGCCTGCCACAGTTGCTGGCGAAACGTCAGGAAAGAAAATTCCAAGACCACGGTTACACAGCCCGGATAACCTACAAGAACCAATAAATCTACTTTGTTTATACTTAATGGATAGACTTCATTCAGGTTGGACAAATGGGAATTCTTCAGTACACAGTGGGTGGTTAAAATGTGGGATGCTGTCAGGGGAGGTAGTGGTGGCCACAGGCATAGACAGTTTTAAAAGGGCATCAGATAGATTAATGGAAGTTAAGTCTATCATTGGTGATGAAAGGGAACCTCCACGTTCAGATGCAGTAAAGCTGTAAATCCCAGTGCCAGGAAGCAACGTCAGGGGAAGGCCTCGGCCTCTACGCCCTGTTGTTAGCCCTCCAGAGAGAGTGTTCGGCCACCGTGTAAGACAGGATGGTGGTCTAGATGGACCCTGGTGGTCTAGGGTTGCCAGCTCCGGGTTGGGAAATACCTGGAGATTTTGGGAGGTGGAGCCTGTGGAGGGCGGGGGGAAGGGACTTCAGTTGGGGCATGATGCCACAGAGCCCACCCTCCAAAGCAGCCATTATCTCCAGGTGGACTGGTCTCTGTGGCTCTTTGGCCCCTTGAGTGTGGCTCTCCGAACTTAGTTTGTAGCCCCTGCTCTCGTGCCCGCTCGCGCCGGCAGCTGGGTTGCGGAGCCGGCGCGCGAGAGAGAGAGCAGGCGAGCGGGTGCGCTGTCTCCCCCCCCCCCCCCCGGCAGGGAGTTACAATTTAATTTTATCAATAAATAAGATCACTGTTAAGTATGATATCAAGTTTTATTCAGTGTACCTATAGTTTAATTAAGACTTAAAATTTTAATTAAAGTTTATTAAGTTAATAAACAGTGTACCTACTTATATAGTTTAAGAAATTTGGCTCTCAAAAGAAATCTCAATCGTTGTACTGTTGATATTTGGCTATTTTGACTAATGAGTTTGCCGACCCCTGCCTTAGCGTGATCCTGCTTGACTTTGCTTTAATTTTCTTTTTCCCCAGCTCAGCTGCGCTGTTGTCCGAACAGCCAGGGATTCCCCAGAAGCGCCACGCTGTGCGGAGTTACTCCCGAGCAATCCCGCTGAGCTGCACGGGGCGTCTCTGAAGGCAGCCTGACCGAAACCCGACCGCCCATCCTCATGCAAAGAGCAGGCAGCCCCTTTTTCTCTCTCTCCTCTGCAGCACCGAAGTGGTTAAACCGCCGGAGCTGTTTGGTAGAGCAGCTGAGCAGGGGGGGGGGCAAGAGGAAAGTCTTCTTTTCCGGGGGGAGGGGAGGGGGAAAGGGGAGGTTTTGCCAGGGAATTGCAAAGGAGACCTCGAGGGGCTTCAGAGATGCTTCAGCAGGCAACAGCCTTGCAGCCGGATCCTGGGACGGTCTACTCACGAGTAAGTCATTGCAGGAGAGTGGGGAATAAGCTTTCCAGCCTTGCAAGGAGAAATGCAGCTCTCAGGAGTGTTTGGGGGGGGGCAAGTCTTAAATCGTTGCCAAATGTAGCCCCTCTCTGCTACTCAAAACAAATCCTCCCCTACAGGAAACGGAGTCCTGGACTGGATGGCCCAGTCGTGTCAGCTATCAGAAGCCCAGCAGGTAGGGTTGCCAACTGCCAGGTAGTAGCAGGAGATCTCCTGCCAATACAACTGAACTCCAGCCGATAGAGATCAGTTCCCCTGGAGAAAAAGGGTCGTTGGACTCTATGGCATTGAAGCCCCTCCCCTCCTCAAACCCTGCCCTCCTCAGCCTCCGCCCCCAAAATCTCCCGCTGCTAGAGAAGGGGGACCTGGCAACCCTATCAGCAGGGTCCCTGTGCTGAAGCAGGAGATGGCAGACCACCTCTGCTAGTCTCTTGCCTTGAAAGTCGGCACTTTGCACACAAACAGAAAAGCGGTGGAGCCAATGATCGCCCAGTCTCTGATCTCCCTCTTCCTACAAAGAGAGTTTAATACGGTCCAAGACCAGCATAAAAACATACCAGATATACATACATAACACATATAAAAATGCATCAAGTGTGAGCCCCTATAACATCTTACAATCTCTCACTCATAAAAGCCGTTAAGCGCTTAATTAAAAATATTACATGTTTGGAATTAGTATAAATATAAAAATAAAATCGCTCAACCATTAAGTTCGACCCATGCACGCCTGGTCCTCATTGCTTGCCACCCAAATTTGGCCACTTTAAAAGTTATCTCCTCTTCCTAAGGCAAACTGAGAGAGAGAGGAGTAGCTGATTTGACTCGGGGTCTTCTGGGAGAACTGCTCTGCTCCAGACCCTTTCCAATAACCTTAAAGGGGCATGAAGGTACTAAGATTTTCAATAAACAAGTTTCCTGTCAGGGAGATTACTTCTGTCTGGGAGTAGAACTTGTTAATGATTTATAACACATCTCTTTAAATGAAGATAATTCCCAGTGGGTCGCCGTGTTAGTCTGTCTGCAGTAGTAGAAAAGAGCAAGAGTCCAGTAGCACCTTCAAGACTAACAAAAATATTTTCTGGCTGTGAGGTTCTTCAGCTGCCCTCAGCAATCCCAAAAAGTCACTTGCTCAGACAGGTAGATCTTAAGCAGGTAAACGTTTATTCAGGAGTACGCAGGTACAGCATGAGCAATCCACAAGTTCAAAGCTGCTAATGACCATTCAACCTACAAAGCACACAACTTTAAGCACAAAGCACTCTAGCGGCCTGGGAATCGGGAGATAGCAGAGCCTGGTGAGAAACAGGGAGTAGAGGGAGGGAGGGAGGGGAAGCAGGGAATGAGCTCAGGCATAACACTGGAGTTGCCCGTTGAAAGCTCAAGGACGTGCAGGGGGGTGAACGGGGACCATCTGGGCAGCGTAAAGACACGAAACCAAATATACACAGAAACAGAACAGGGCCTAACTCAAGTCAGGAGCCTGCCTGAACAGCACAGCTCCTGACACTGGCAGGGTCTGAGCTTTTGTGAGCCACGGCTCACTTCTTCAGATACAGCTAGAATGTGAATCCATCTGTCTTTAAGTAGAGGAGAGTGAATTCAGACAAGCATTAGTATGTAAATGTTAACAGTATGTCAATGTGAATAGCAGGCGTGATGGGATTAGGTGTGGTATGCAGAAGAGTCTGTGACGTCCAGGGGAGAGATGGGTGTGGAGAAATCAGCATTGGTAAGGAGCCATGAATGCAAGGTCTTTATTCAGCCCAGGTAAATGCATTGACTGTAGTTTGAATATCAACTGTAATTATCAGTTTCTCTTTCCAATCTCCCTTTGAAATTCCTTTGTAAGAGAACTGCTACTCTTAAATCTGCAACAGAAGGTTGAAATGTTCTCCCACTGGTTTTTGAATATTGTGGTTTCTGATGTCAGACTTATGTCCATTAGACAAGGATGTAGTGATGGGCACAAACAGACCGTTTTAAAAGGGGATCAGATAGATTAATGGAAGATAAGTCTATCATTGGTGATGAAAGGGAACCTCCATGTTCAGATGCAGTTAACCTCTAAATCCCAGTGCCAGGAGGCAACGTCAGGGGAAGGCCTCAGCCTCTATGCCATGTTGTTAGCCCTCCAGAGGCAGTGGTCGGCCACTGTGTAAGACAGGATGCTGGACTAGATGGACCCTCGGTGGCCTATGGTTGCCAGCTCCGGGTCAGGAAATACCTGGAGATTTTGGGAGTGGAGCCTGTGGAGGGCGGGCTGGGGGGGAAGGGTCTTTGTTTGACCAGGGACCACTAGGACTTTTTTGTCTGGTGCAGGGACCCTCAAAATAAAAATTCTGAGAATTTGAAAATAAACTTTAGTCATAACTGTTAGTTAAACATATAAACTTAGAATAATATTTGAATATATATTTTTATAATAGAGAACTTTTAATGGAAAATATTAATTTATTATGGGTTTACAACTTTGTTTCGCGGACCTTAATTTAGTCCTCGGGGACCCCCAGTTGGGAACCAGTGGCTTAGAGTGATCTTGCTTGGCTTTGCCTTAATTTTCTTTTTTCCAACTCAGCTGTGCTGTTGTCCGAACAGCCTGGGGATTCCCCAGAAGTGTAACCCTGAGTGGAGTTACTCCCGAGCAATCCCAATGAGCTGCACGGGGCGTCTCTAGCGGCAGCCGGGCTGAAAGCCGCTCCCACCACCCGGCTCAAGCGGCCCATCCTCATTGCAAAGAGCAGGGAGCCCCTTTTTTCGCTCCTCTGCAGCACCGAAGGGGTTAAACCGCCGGAGCTGTTTGCTAGAGCGAGGAGGGAGGCAAAGAGGAAAGGCTCTTGGGGGGGGGGGAGGGGAGGCCTTGCTACCCAATTGCAAAGGAGACCACGAGGGGCTTCAGAGATGCAGCAGCGGGCAGCAGCCTTGCAGCGGGGTCCTGGGGCGGTCTACGCACGAGTAAGTCATGGCAGGGGTGGGGGTGAGTGGGGAGTCAGCTTTCCAGCCTTGCAAGAGAGAAATGCAGCTCTCAACGCGTGTTCCCGGGTGTGTGTGTGTGTGGGGGGGGGATTCGTCTTAAATCGTTCCCCAAGGGGGTCCCTCTGCTACCCGAAAAAATCCCACCCCTGCAGAAAAACTGGAGCCCCGACCTGGGTGGCCCCGGATGGCCCAGGAGCTCAGAAGCTGAGCAGCAACAGGCCTGGTTAGGACTGGGATGGGAGACCCGCCCCCCACCCCCAGGAAGCCCCAGGGTCTCTGGGCAGAGGCAGGCGACGGCAGACCCCCTCGGCTGGTCCCTTGCCTTGAAGACCCTGCTGCTGGGTCACCATAAGCAGGCTGTGACTTGGAGGCACTTTGCACACAAACATGAAAAGGGTGGTGCCAATAATCGCCCCGGTCTCTGATCTCCCCCTTCCTAAGGCAAAAGGATGGAGAGAGGAGTAGCCGTCTTGACTCCAGGTCTTCCTGGAGAACTGCTCTGCTCCAGACCCTTTCCAGTCTGCTTTCGGACCGGGCTGCGGGAGGGAGGTGGGCTCTGCCGGGCTGAGTTGATGCCCGCCGTCTAAAAGGAGCCAAAAGTCAGGCCTCCTCCTCGTTGCTCCTCCTGGATGGATCTGCTGCCTTTGGCACAGTGGACTTGGCCCACCTGGTTGAGGTGCCGGCAGGCAGGAGGAGGCATCGGGGGTTGTACGTTCAAATCCCTCCACCTGGACCAGAACCAAAGAATTGCCATTGGAGGCCGGTTATCATCAGTGTGGGACCTGCCACAGCACGGTGCACTGGTTAAGAGTGGTGAACCGGGGTTGATTCCTCTCTCCTCCACAGGAAGGATGCTGGGAGACCCCTCTCAGCCCCACCTGCCTCACAGGGTGCCTGTTGCGGGGAGAGGAAGGGATGGTAAATCCCTTTGGGTCTCCTTAAGGTAGACAAAAGCAGGGTGTGAAATCCTTGTCTTCTTCAATCCATCCTGGGGAGGTCCCACAGGGCCCAGTCCTGTCCCCCATGCTTGTTGAACTTTATGTGAAGCCCTTAGGCCAACTCCTTAATAGTTTGGGGTCGGCTGTCATCAATATGCTGAGGAGACCCAGCTCTATGCATCCCTCCCCAACTCTCCTGGTGATGCAGTAGAGATCCTAAATTGCTGCCTGGCGCCTGTGGTTCAGTAGCCAAGTGTGAAGCAACTAATCTAAGGCCTGGAAAGACAGAAGAAATGCTGCTTGGGAAGGTGGAGGTCTGGACGGATATTATGCTGCCCCCTTTTCTTGGGATTCAACAGACCCTTGCTGGCACAGCTAACAGCCTCGGGGTTATACTGAAACCAACACTATTGCTAGAGGAGCGAGTTAATGCAGTTGCCAAAAAAGGCTTTCTTCCAAATCAGCCTAGCTGGAAAAATGGCCCCTTATGTTGATGCAGCTGTTCTGGCCTCTGGATCCATGCTGTGGTGACATTGAGACTAGACTGCTATAATGCACCGAACATGCTGGGGTTCGACTGTTATCGGCAGCTGAATGGAGCATGCATATTATTCCCAGACCCTCCAGGCTCAATTAAAAGTATTGGCTATCACACCGAAAGCCGTTCCTGGTACTTGGACCCTGATATCTGCGTGACCGTCTCTCCCCCTATACTCCTCCCATGACAGCTTCACTCACCTGAGCAGGGCCTTCTGCAGCTGCCAACCTGCAAATGGGCAAAATCAACATCTGCCGGTGCACATGCCTTGGCTGTTGTGGCCCCCACAAATGTGGATTGGTGTCAGGATTGTTTGGTGTCAATGCCTGCCATGATGTATGTAGTGATTTATCTGTTATGGTAACCTGATCAAAAGTTTGGGTTGCTTGACCTGTATTCTGAATCCCGGGCGGGAGTTGAGAAAGTGGAGCTGGGTGTGTGTGTAGGGGAGGTTTCAAAGAATTCGTACAGCACTGCAGAAAAGTGACCTTGAGAGGCACAGATAACATTGGAGGCCTCTGGGAAAAGAGGAACCACCTGGACGTGAGGGGGATGGGATCTTGTGCCGGCTATACCATGAGCCTATTGGAATGTAAGGGAGGATTTGATTTAAATCAAATCGATTTAAATCACGAGTCATTAAGACTTGCTTTAAATCATGGTTTTTTACAGAAAGACTCTTTCTTGCTGGTATAATAATATTTACAACCAGATGAAGGTTTCATTTTTGGGATAATAAATTTTCAG
Organism: Euleptes europaea; assembly: GCF_029931775.1. Taxonomy (NCBI): domain Eukaryota; kingdom Metazoa; phylum Chordata; class Lepidosauria; order Squamata; family Sphaerodactylidae; genus Euleptes; species Euleptes europaea. Next base: position 6,063,686 of record NC_079316.1, read on the forward strand.
AGTAGTTTTTACAATTATATCACAAATTACTGGTTCGATTATACTATTAGAAATACAGAGACAGATAATTATTATGAAATTATTGCAAGGAAGAGGAATTTCATTAAAATATTCCCAAACCGGGTCTCTTTTACGGCCTGCTGCCATTATAGGTTTTCTCCTCCAGGGAGGGAATATTGTGATAAACTTCAGGCTATATACACAAATGTCATGGAATCTCAGAGGGGCTTATTATCTCCCAGCAGCCCTGGCACTGGAGAAGCTGGCCTTCCTTTTTCCAGAGAGGAGGAGGAGAGATAGGGTTGGTGGGCCTAGGCTGGAGCAGGCTGGCAGGAAGAATGGGCCGAGGAGGAGTTGCAGGCTAGTGGAAAGCTGGAAAAGGGGAACCAAGGTCTGGCACAGAGAACTTCAGGGATTCCTGTTGCAGGACTGAAGTTCCAGGTACAGACTTTGATGTTTGGACAGTGTCAGGTGAGCCCTGGGAAGAAGGGCCTGGAACCAGTGAACTTTTATTAATTGACTGGCAAGCCCTTCAAGGCCTCACTAAGGACTTACAGATCCCAGTTACTATTTCCACCACCGCCACCCCCTTGGATTTGCTTCTACATTAAAGTGCCTATTCTGTACAGTTAAGTGTTTGTGCAGTTGTTGGAACCCACTGGGGTTGGGAAGAGGCTGCCAATCCTGAAGTGCCTTCAGCACTTGCCTCAAGTCTGTTGCACAGGCATGCAACTGACTTGCACAATTATCACACCAAGATCCTAAGACTTGTGGAATATTCGGCTCACAAGGTTGCACTTTCATTGTTACTACTTGCCCCTCCCTCTTCACACTTAGTACTTGTGCAGATCTATTCCACTCCAAACAATCTATTCATTGAACCTCTTGGAACTTAGCAATTAAGCGGTAAGAGGTTGATTCTGTGTATATAGATTTGCAAAGGAACAATGAGATTAAGATTTTTTCCTCAACTCTTTATGTTGATTTTATAACATTTTTGCAGTGAAGAGTCATGTTATCTCTGCAGACACAAATTCACAAAAACAAGCATCTGTGATAATATCTTCTCTTTAGAAAAACTGCCCCAAATAATCTTACAGAAACCTCTGGAAGAGCATGACATTGTGAGCGGATTAATGGAATTCGTTTACCCAAAAATTTAAACATTGCATAAATATAAAGCCTCATGTTACATAATTAAAAATTAATCCTTATTTCATGATGAATAGCCTTTGGACTATAATGGAAGAAAACAATCTTTCGAAAGATTTTTCCTCCAAACGCATTTTATTTTAAAAACGCCAAATTTATTTTTAAAAAAATCATTTTTTTATCCACCCTGGAATGTATTGGTCATTAGAGTTTTTGTGCTTGTACCAGAGCAATGAGATTTTCTGAATGCTCTTTGGAATTACAATAAATCACTGGTTACTGCTGAATAACTGCTGAGTGCCTGTGATTATTGAAATATTGTCGGGACAACAAGAAGTCTCACAACTGGCCTGCTTGAGGAGGTCAGGAAGACACCCACTCTCCTGGCTTTCCACAGTAGGGTGGCACTGTACAAAACAATTCACAAAGTTACTTGCACAAATGGTTAGCAATTCTGTTCTATACTTCTGGGTATAGCTTGCTGCCATTGTGCATCATTTGCTGTGTCCTGTTAACATTTATGCTTTGCTTCAGTTCTATTTTTAGATTTCGGGTTGGTTCTACAAGCCAAACCCTATTTACTGGTTTCTTGAACGTCCCATTCTGTTGATTTTATAGACTCACTTGGTGTAATCCCCCTAAACTCCCAGGGAGCAAGATTTTTTTAAAAAATGTATGCTTGAATTTGTTAGCTAAATCGGGGGCCCTTGTGGGGGCTGAAAGGCAGGGTCTGAATTTTGGGAATAAAAATACATACTCGGCCATGGTGGTCATCGGGAGGTCTAGAGAGGCGTCCCAGATGTGATCACATGGGATGAATCATCCATGCTGACTGGCTGCCCCAAATGCTGTGCATGGTGGCTGGTTCTCCGCCCACCTGCCGTTTATCTGAGTGTTCTCGGCCTCCCCCTGCTCCTGTTCCTCCCAGCAGCCATTTTGCCCTCACCTCGAGAGGTCAGTCGCACCTATGCCCCTGACCCTCTGCTGGACAGATCTATTGCCAAATGCTTTATGCCGACTGAGGAGAGATCTGCTATGGATAAGCCGTCACCATTCCTTTTGTCCTGGGCTCCAGTTGACCGTGAGCTGTTGCCTCTAGGCAGACTGATCCCCAGACATGGCAGAAGAAGAGGACTTGGTTTTTGTATGCCGACATTCTTTACCACTTAAGGAAGAATCAAACCGGCTTAAAATCACCTTCCCATCCTCACAACAGATGCCCTGTGAGGTAGGTGGGGCTGAGAGAGCCCTAAGAGAGCTGTGACTAGCCCAAGGTCTCCCAGCTGGCTTCATGTGTAGGAGTGCGGAAACCAGCCCGGTTCACCAGATTAGAGTCCGCCACTCATGTGGAGGAGTGGGGAATCAAACCCGGTTTCCCACATTAGAGTCCACCGCTCCAAACCACCACTCTTACCCATTACACCACGCTGGCTAAGCTCATCGCTTCCACAACAGATGTTTACTTTTCTGAAGGACCAAACAGGCATCTCATTAGAAAGCCTGAGATGCAATATAAGATAGCACCGTGACATTAATCCTGATCCACAAATGATGACAATGATGCTTCTTCTGATCCACAGGGGCAATCCTGAGGTGCCTCTTGACAAGGACGGTAGGTGGTGTAAGTGTCCTTTCCTTTGGTCTCTTCCTCCCCTTTCGATAATTTTTCTTCTCCCTCTTCATAGCCATGAGAGTAAGAGCATCTTTCAGTCAGAGGCTACCCAAGAGTAAGGGAAGGAGATGGAACTGCAGGACCCAGAAGGACCTGGAAATGGCAAGAGGTCAAGGGAAGGTCCCCATCCTGTCCAAGCGGCGAGTGGTGTTGAATTCTGGGAAAGAGCTGTGCCAGAGAACCTGGCTCAGGAAACAAGGACAGCAGATGTCCATAGCCGATGCTTCCGGCAGCTCCTTTACCATGAGGCCAATGGGCCCCGAGCGGTTTGCAGCCAGCTTCATGGACTTTGCAACCACTGGCTGAAGCCGGAGAAGCACTCCAAGAAGCAGATGCTGGACCTGGTGATCCTGGAGCAATTCCTGACCATCCTGCCCCAGGAAATGCAGTGTTGGGTCAGAGGATGCAGGCCAGAGACCAGTTCCCAGGCGGTGGCCCTGGCCGAAGGTTTCCTCCTGAGTCAGGCAGAGGAGAAGAGGCAGGCAGAGCAGGTGAGGGGGTTTCCTTCACACCCTTCAAGCAATGATTTTATAATTGGGCTTCTGTGCGAGACATTGATGCCTCTAGAGAATTCACTCAGCTTGGAAAACAACCAATGCTGATTCTGGCCCCTGTGCTTGAAGCAGCTGTGTTGGTCAATGCAGGGGTGAAGATTCTTACCTTCTCTGTCTCCCTTGCTGTTCTTTCAGATGTGGGGACCATCCCTGAAGATGGAAGCAAAGTTTTCTGAGGCGGAAGGAGCTCTGTCGGTGGAAGGGCTGTGGGCTGAGGCCCAGGAGCGTGCCCAGGATGCCCTCTCACATGGTAAGGGTGCTTTGTGGCTGGATGGGATTGCGGCACATGGTGAGGCTTTGGGGTAGAAAACGGAAATGGGTCTACACAGAACGCAGACTGAGTTTGTGGGACTTGGTGCCACAGGAGGTAGTGATGGTCACTCACTTGAAGGGGGGATTAGACAGATTCATGGAAAGCAATCGCATTTTTATTCACATGAATTAGAATATTAATCTCCTTTCTTCCATTAGAGGGACTCCAGGTGTCCCAAAAAAGGCAAGTTAGACAAATCTGGGTAGCCATGGTGAATGAATGGAACTGACATGTTCTGGGACAGCATACCTCTGAAAACCCATTGATTTGGCTGCTGTACCCCCCGCTTAGAGGCTTTGGTGGGCCAGTGTGGGAAAAGGTATGTTGTACTGAGGATGCCAAGATGTGGGCTGGCACCCCTGTAAGCATTGGGGGTAGTTCTTGGGGTGGACGTGATGTCACGTTGATGTCGTGTCTAGCTGAAAACCTGGACACACACACTCTGGGAACCCGTTGAGTTTTCAGATACGCTAAAGTCACCTCTGGGTTTTTGGACAGACATGACGGAGATGTATCATGCAACATCATTTCTATCCCCTCTTCTTCTCCCAAAAGCCCAGCCTCATTGGGAAAATGCCTTGTCTGGGACTTTGGTCTGATCCAGCAGGATTGCTGTCACATTTTTGAGCTCCAGCGTTCACAGGGCAAATTTCAAGTCTCACAGAAGTCTGAAAAGTATCAGCAGCATTTAAGAGCAGCCTTGGGGCTTTTGGGTATCTGGTGCTTCTCTTCTGCCTCTCCCACCAATTAGTAAAAAAAATAGTAAAAAAATCATTGTGAATGTTCTTGAGTGTACTTAATACAAGCCCTGACCTGGATAGCCCCAGGCTAGCCTGATCTCGTCAGAGCCCAGAAGCTAAGCAGGTCGGCCCTGGTTAGTATTTTGATGGGAGACACGGAGGCAGGCAATGGCAAACCACCTCTGAATGTTTCTTTCCATGAAAACCCTATGGGGTCGCCATAAGTCAGCTGTGACTTGACAGCACAAAAACCAAGTAATACCAAACCAAATACAATACCAAATACCTGGAAATGGGTGTGTGTGTGAAGCAGGATTCAAACAAGGAAATGAAATAGGAACTCTAGACTAACATTCCTCTTTCCTCCGTTGTCTCCCTCGCAGGCAGTGGAGAGCTGCTATTAAGCCGATGTCTTTGCGGAGGTGTAATTTTAGCATTTTTTAGCTCAACCTCTCAGGTTTGTACTCAGCAATTTGGTTGCGTTTCATCAGGATTTCCCCCCTCCCCTTTTTTGGTATTTTTGCAAACTTTATGGGGTTGCCATAAGTCAGCTGTGACTCTACTGCACAAAAAAGAAACAATAATATATCCACCCTGGAAATGGGTATGTGTGAAGCAGGATTCAAACAAGTAAATGAAATAGAAAGTCTAGGCTAACATTCTTCCTTCCTCCGTTATGTCTCTCGCAGGCAGTGGAGAGATGCTATTAAGCCGATGTCTTTGTGGAGGTGTGGAAGCGGCTGCTTCACCTCTGGTCCAGGTAGGGGAGATAAGCAGGAAACGCCTGAGTCCCCCTTCCTTTCTCGGGGGGGGGGCGGTGATCCTGCAGTTTCTGATCTGGTGTTCAGGTGAGAGAGGCCCTGAATGCCTCTCCCTTTACCCATGCCAGGCTCTCCATCCTGCACCCTCCCAGAATGCCCCCTTCCAGAGTGCTGTCACTGCCTGGCTTGATCTCTGACGAGGGAATCTGCTTTTTCTTTCAGTCTCTGGTTTCCTTTGAGGAGGTGGCCGTGCATTTCACCGAGGCAGAGTGGGCCCTGCTGGATCCGGACCAAAGAGCTCTTTACAAGGAAGTCATGCTGGAGAATTGTGGGAGCGTGGCATGTCTGGGTAAGGCTCTTTCAGAGGTGCTGCACGTGCAAATGGCTCCCATCGGGATAATGCGTGAATCAAAGTTTTGAACAGCAATATATCATTTTGAGGCCTGCTGAGCCACTTGTTTCTCGCTGGGAGCCTCGGGGTGGTGGCGTGGCAGCCAAAGCGACATTCAGCACAGGTTGGTAGAGTGACCCAAGCCACCTAGCTAACCCAGGGGCAACTGATGCCAGTGTTGTGGCCATCACTCAAGCTAGAGAGGGTGTCCTGTCCTAAGGTCAAGGCGGGACTGAGAGGCTGAAGTAGTCAGTCACTGTACTTTTTTGGCCAGATTTTTAGATTTTGTGATGCACTGGAAACCACGTTACCTTAGTAAACAAGCTATTTGTAAGTGATGATAGAACCTATTTTGAATTGTGAAGCAATTCCTTTTTATTGCCAATACTTCAAAAAATAGTAAAATGAAAAGATCAAAACACTGTAAAATAGAAAAGTCACAAAATACATGTAAAATATATGAAAGCTTCTTAGCTTCTAGCAAAATAATTTCGATCTGGGTACAGGCACACACAAGCAAAATTCAAAGTTACATACTCTTCAAGGAAGTCATGTTGGGGAGCTTCCCACAGCCTAACTTAGTCACAAGCATAATGGGAAAGATCTCCATACAGACCGCACTCCATGCTTGTCTGGGGGATAAAGACCCCATTTCTCTTAATTTCCAAGCCTTTGTATATCCTTTCTAGAGGTCAATCATTATGACAACCAATGAAAATCAGTAGAATTATTATGAGAATCTTGCAGTGTGGTCAGACATCAGAAGGCATAAAAAGACAAAACATCCCTTTAACGAATATCTTTCCCAAACTTTGATCTTATATCAGACAGACAGATGTCATAGGAATAACACCCAAACATTTCCTTTCTCAAAATAAAATTCCATTCTCACCCTTTCATCTTCAAGGCTTATTAACCACAAAAGACAAATGAACTTGTTTTTCACCATCTGGTATTATCAGAAAAACCTTGACTTTGTTTTGACTCATGCCAACCTTCAAATGACTATACAATATCTGGGAACATGGTATCTGACCTTGTTCTGTGGTCTTGTGGTCTAGCATCCTGTCTCACAAATAACTTGTTGTTCACAGGTATCTGCCTTCATGCAGGCTCACTTTTGAAGTCTTAAATGTTAATTCAGATTTTAAATCAATGCAGCAAGTTGTCAATAATCGTAAATGTTGTCAATAACTTATACTTGACAACCCTAATAGGACTGAACACACCATTATAAAATGCATGTAAGGCATTTCTGCATTTCTATTTTTTTGTATAAATATTTTATTTTTCAGTATATATAGACAAACAAACATACAACTACACTTACATTCATACAGTTTATACTCCTTCGCGGAGTCTGTTTCATCTTACATATCAAGAATCTTCTACATTATCTTCATGAAAGTCTATCTTAAAATTGAGTTTTATATGATCTTAATTTTACTTCTATCAGTCTATCCCTTTTGTCGTACATATGCATTTCTAAAAGTACAGCAGAGTCATATGAATAGGACATCTCCTTTCCTGTTCCCATTGCGGGGAAAGGAAAATGAGCCAGACTTACAAGGTCACGGTTTACCTAAACATTAAAACCACAAGTCTTGTCTGGCCTAGGTTCCCAGTCAGCTGGCTGTTTCTGCTGACAGCATTGTCTTTCCCATCCTTTCATTTAAATGTACATTTAAAAGCCAGTCAGTGATCCCTTAGGACAAATCTGAAAACTTATTTAAAATTATGTTGAAGTTTGCCAAAAAATCTATACTTTTCACACAAAATATCTTGAAAATCCACAGTAAGGCCCCACCTCCCAGTTGCTCAGTTGCCAACCATTACTTCTTGTGAACAGCCAGCATGGTGTAGTGGTTAGGAGTGGCGGACCCTCATCTGGAGAACCGTGTTTGATTCCCCACTCCTCCAGCTGAAGCCTGCTGGGTGGCCTTGGGCCAGTCACAGTTCTCTCAGAACTCTCTCAGCCCCATTTACTTCACAAGGTGCCTGTTGTGGGGAGGGGAAAGGAATGTGATTTGTAAGCTGCTTAGAGACTCTTGAGAGTAGAGAAAAGCAGGGCATAAAAAACTTATTTTCTTCTTGATTTGTACATAGTTATAAGAACATAAGAAGAGCCATGCTGGATCAGACCAGGCCCATCAAGTCCATCCGTCTGTTCACACAGTGGCTGATCAGGTGCCTCTAGGAAGCCCACAAACAAGACAACTGCAGTAGCACCATCCTGCCTGAGTTCTACAGCACCTAATATATTCAACATGCTCCTCTGATCCTGGAGAGAATAGGCATGCATCATGATGACTAGTATCCATTTTAACTAGTAGCCATGAATACCCCTCTCCTCCATGAATATGTCCACTCCCCTCTTAAAGCCTTCCAAGTTGGCAGCCATCACCACATCCTGGGGCAGGGAGTTCCACAATTTAATTATACATTATTTGAAGAAATAATTTCTTTTATCTATCTTGAATCTCTCTCCCTCTAGCTTCAACAGATGACCCCGCGTTCTAGTATTATGAGAGAGGGAGAGAAGCTTCTCCCTGTCTACTCTCTTCATACCATGCATAATTTTATAGACCTCTATCACGTCTCCCCTTAACCGCCTTCTTTCCAAGTTAAATATCCCTATGCATTTTAACCGCTCCTCATAGGGCAGTTGCGCTAATCCCCTGATCGTTTTGGTTGCTCTTTTCTGCACCTTCTCAAGTTGTGTAATATCCTTTTTTAGGTGCGGAGACCAGAACTACACAGTATTCCAAGTGTGGTCCCATCATAGATTTGTACAAGGGCAGTATGATATCAGCAGTTTTATTCTCTATTCCTCGTCTAATTATGGCCAGCATGGAATTTGCCTTTTTTACAGCAGCTGCTCACTGGGTTAACATCTTCATCGAGAGATCCACTACCACCCCAAGATCCCTTTCTTAGTCTGTCACTGCCAGCACAGATCCCATCAGTGTATATGTGAAGTTGGGATTTTTTGCCTCAATATGCATCACTTTACACTTGCTCACATTGAATCTCATTTGCCATTTTAATGCCCATTCTTCCATTTTGTAGAGATCCTTTGGAGCTCTTCCCAGTCCGATTTTGTTTTAACCAGTCTAAATAATTTGGTGTCATCTGCAAACTTGGCTACTTCGCTGTTCACCCCCAACTCCCGGTCATTGATGAACAGGTTGAAAAGCACTGGCCCCAACACAGATTCCTGAGGGACCCCGCTTCTCACACCATCAGTCGTACCCCACTGCTCACATCATCAATAGTAAAGAATCAAAAGAGATGCACGATAAATTAAATGTGACCAGTGGGGGAAAGATTCTTTTCCACTTTTTTTTAAAGGTACATTTGGGGAGTATGGGGATGGGAGACAGAATATTAAAACTACTCACCTGGGGAGCCTGGCTGGGGAGAAGATTTGACCAGTAGCGCAGTTGGGAGAGGAAGAAGATGTGATAAAGGAAATGCAGACCCATTAATGAGCAGTGCTGGGTTAGTGGCTTGGCTTCTTGCACAGGTGCTGAGTGGACCTCTTTTTTTCTTCCAGCAGCACATGTAGAGGAGATGCTTGGGGGACTCCAGGGGCTCTCTTTGGAAGTAGCCAAGAATGAAGACTCCGAAGGAAACTCTGGGGATGGAAATGGACCTGAGAGGCAGGAGGGAAGCCACACAGACAAGAGAAGGGATAAGCCCATTCCTTCCCGAGGAGGGGGCTTCGTGGAAATCCCAGGCCACAAAGAAAGGTCAGCCAAAACAAGAAGGAATGAAAGCCTCCATGCTATCCAGAGAATCTGCTCCAGGGAAAATGAAAGTGTGGCCTTTGGAAAGACTTCCAGTAAGAACACAAGTGATGTTTTGAAAATTCCCTCAGGAGTAAAACCATACGGATGCGCAGAGTGCAGCAAGACCTTCAGTCAGAAATCAGCCCTTACTTCACATCAAAGAATTCACTCAGGTGAGGAGCTGTATAAATTGTTAGGCTGCAAAGCAAGCCTTTCTGATGCAGCAGGCTTTCATGTCCTTGTCAAGTGTCTGTTAGTGTACACTTCAATGTATAGCAGGAAAAAGCCACTGCAATGTTTTGAGCATGGATGGAACTACAAGGGAATGTCAGACTTCCTTGTGTGTGTGCTAATGGGCTCTCTCTTTTTATTCCACAGGGGATGACCAGTGGAATGAGGGCAATGAAAAACTGCATCAGCTATTGCTAGATAAAGTCAAGAATCAAGGCAGATCTAAGAAGCAGAAAGGAAGTCCCATGGTCGAGAAGAGGGATAAACCCATTCCTGGCCAAGGGTGGGATTTCCATGAGCTAATCCCCATGGTGGAGGAAGCATATCAGTGCTTGGAGTGTGGAATGAACTTCTCGGATCAAACCCAATGTGATATCCATTTGCATATGCACAGAGGAAACAAGACCCATGAATGTTTCGTGTGTGGAAAGAGCTTTCTTTGCAGAGCAGAGCTCCTTCGACATCAAAGAACTCATGCAGGAGAGAAACGTTCTAGCAGATCAGATGACAAGAGCTTCTCGCAGAAGTCAGACCTTTTTCAACAGCAAAGGATTCATTCAGGTGAGAAACTATTTATCTGCTCAGAGAATGGAAGGATGTTCTCTCATGGAAGGAAAAGTAAGGCAGCCTTCCCAAAGCATAGTATAATGAGGGCACATAAATGCTTTCAGTGTGGAAAGTACTTCAAATACAGATCACCGCTCCTTGCGCACCAAAGAATACATACAAGGCAGAGACCTTTTGAATGCTCAGAGTGTGGAAAGGGATTCAGTCAGAGTGGCTCTCTTCAACAGCATCAGAGAACCCACACAGGGGAGAAGCCTTTTGAATGCTCAGAGTGTGGAAAGAGATTCAGTCGGAGTGGCTCTCTTCAACAGCATCAGAGAACCCACACAGGGGTGAAGCCTTTTGAATGCTCAGAGTGTGGAAAGCGATTCAGTGGGAGTGGCGATCTTCAAAAACATCTAAGAACCCACACAGGGGAGAAGCCTTTTGAATGCTCAGAGTGTGGAAAGAGATTCAGTCTGAGTGGCCATCTTCAAGAGCATCTAAGAACCCACACAGGGGAGAAGCCTTTTGAATGCTCAGAGTGTGGAAAGCGATTCAGTGGGAGTGGCTCTCTTCAACAGCATCTAAAAACCCACACAGGGGAGAAGTTTTTTGAATGCTCAGAATGTGGAAAGAAATTCAGTTGGAATGGCAATCTTCAACGGCATCTAAGAACCCACACAGGGGAGAAGCCTTTTGAATGCTCAGAATGTGGCAAGAGATTCAGTTGGAGTGGTTCTCTTCAAGAGCATCTAAGAAGCCACACAGGGGAGAAGCCTTTTGAATGCTCAGTGTGTGGAAAGAGATTCAGTGTGAGTGGTTCTCTTCAAAAGCATCTAAGAACCCACACAGGGGAGAAGCCTTTTGAATGCTCAGAGTGTGGAAAGAGATTCCGTCAGATTTGCCATCTTCAGCGGCATCTAAGAACCCACGCAGGGGAGAAGCCTTTTGAATGCTCAGAGTGTGGAAAGAGATTCAGTAGCAGTGGCTATCTCCAACAGCATCTAAGAACCCACACAGGGGAGAAGCCTTTTGAATGCTCAGAGTGTGGAAAGAGATTCAGTCTGAATGGCTCTCTTCAACAGCATCTAAGAACCCACACAGGGGAGAAGCCTTTTGAATGCTCAGAGTGTGGAAAGAGATTCAGTAGCAGTAGCCATCTTCAACAGCACCTAAGAACCCACACAGGGGAGAAGCCTTTTGAATGCTCAGTGTGTGGAAAGAGATTCAGTAGCAGTGGCGATCTCCAACGGCATCTCAGAACCCACACAGGGGAGAAGCCTTTTGAATGCTCAGAGTGTGGAAAGAGATTCAGTCTGAGTGGCCATCTTCAAGAACATCTAAGAACCCACACAGGGGAGAAGCCTTTTGAATGCTCAGAGTGTGGAAAGCGATTCAGTGGGAGTGGCTCTCTTCAACATCATCTAAAAACCCACACAGGGGGGGCTTCCGGTGGTGCCGTTGGAGAGAGCACTCCATTTCCCCAGGTTGTCCTGGGAGAAATCCAAGTTTGCGTTATTTTTGGGGTACATAGATACCCCAATCCGACCCTTGCAAGTGGGTTGGAAAGCAGGAACTCCCTGCAGCCCGCAAACGCGGTTTGACCTCCTAGGTACTCTGAGGGGGCTTTTTTAAGCCCCTCGGAGTCCTAGACGCCGGTCCTGCGAGGGCACTAGGGAAGGACATCGCCAAAACGCAACTTTGGCAGCAAGCTCTACCCTCCACCGCCTTAATACCAACATAAGGACTACATAAAGAAAAGAACCTCACCTCTTGACACCCAAGTGAGTACAAAAGAACTCTTCGTCTACTTACTAGAAATTTGAACAGACGGGAGGCTGATAAGAATATTTCTGGGACCCCCACCCCTCCATAATCCGAACTGAAAAAGTTTGATCTGAGTTAGTCATCGGGATTAGCGACAGGAGCCTTATCGGATCGATCAGCCTAAACCATAACAAAGAGTCGGAAGGATACCTTTTAGACTGACAAGAACTATCACCAATGAGAGGTCCGAAGGAAGGGGAGGGTGATTTCTCTTCCTGATTTTCCGGCGAATTCCTGCCACGTTTGCAGTAAGGGAGTGCCTGGAACGGAAGACTCTCTATAACACCCTCTCTATCATTGGAACTAAAACAACAGGAAGTAGCCGCGGGACTGAATATCCGTCGCACTCGAGTTACTTTCAAATCATTCCTGAAGGAATAACCATCGAGAAGAGGCGATAGAAGGTCTGCAGCACTAGTAACTTCCTGTTTACTTCCTGATTAATCCGATCTAGAGCGACCGAAAAAACTCACTGGTATTTTAAAACTTTAAAATGCAATTTTAAAGCCAATTTCGACTCTTTTCAACCCGAAAAAATTACTAGGCTGATCTTTGAACTATCATCTTTTAACCAGCACCTTAAAGGCCCTGTCGGTGGACATGTATTTTACCAGCTTTTTTTGAATGTAAATGTCTCGACCCCGCTCTGGCTCACTACATAGCCCTGCCTATACTAAACTAAGGGACTCTTTACAAACCTCGACCATGGAAAAAAAGTTACAGGATATGCTAACTAAACAAACTGAGGCAACAAATAAACAGTTTGAACAGATGTCTGCACAGATGGCACAGTTGACTTCTATGATGACAAATCTTGGTCAAGCATCCCAAGCTATTAATCAGAAGTTGGATGTGGTCACTGGAGACTTGAAAGAAGTAAAAACTCAAATGATTGTTATGAAGACAGATATGCAAGCAATGGATGTATCAATTAAGAAAGTGATGGATGAGCACAAGGACACAAAGAAAAAATTAACAAGCCAAGAAAAACAGATTGAAACAATACAAGCGGATCAGATGGCGGCAAAAAATCAAATGGCAATGATGGAGATGAGAGTGAAAGAGACCAACCTTCGTATACGCAATTTTCCAGATATGATGGGAGATAATAAAGAATCTGCAATACCAAATTTGGCCTACTTATTTCAGATAGATGAACAAGAATTAAAACAAGCCATTAATAGAATATACAGGATACCACTACCTGCTAGAATGAGAAGATCTAAGCCAAGAGATTTGATGATAGTGTTCTATGACACCAGAGTTAAAGACAAGATTATGAAGATTCATTATGAAAATCCAGTGTCAGCAGGAGACTCCTCTCTTATACTACTGAAGGATATTCCAAGGCATCTACTTTCACAGAGGAATAACTACAAAGACTTTGTGTCTATACTGAAAGCTAATGGCATCAAATATCGTTGGATTATGCCACAAGGTTTGGCTTTCACCTATAAGGAAGTGAAAACGACAATTCTATCCCAAGCAGATGTGGGGAAATTTTTGAGAAAATATAAAATGGACCTTAAAGAATTACCTGGAGAGAAGGAGGAAGAAGAAGAGGAAGAAGAAGAGGTACAGGGTGCAGAAGGTGGTACTAAATTATAGACTTTTTATTTTGCTAAAAAATACTACATTATGGCAAAAGCAATTTCTTGGAATGTAAATGGACTGAATGAGAAAACTAAAAGGGCCAGAATCTTCAAATATCTACAGAAATATAAATACTCCCTAATCTGCCTACAAGAAACCCATATAGCTTCAAAGCATAAAAAATACTTGGAGAAACAGATGCTTGGACAAGCATTTATTGCTTCTGCTAAAACTAAAACAAAGGGAGTGGTAATCTATGCCCACCCCAGTCTCTGTCCAGAACTAGTATATAAAGACAATGAAGGAAGAATTGTAATTATCAGAACTAAAATATTGGGACAAAGGACAATAGTGGTTGGAATCTATGCACCCAATGAAGGGAAAAAATCCTTCTATGAAAAATTACATGACCTGATAACCCAGTACGCACAAGACCAAATTTTATTGATGGGCGACTTCAATGGAATTATTCTCCCATCTCTGGACAAAAAATCAAAAGCAAAAGATATCAATGATGGATGCTTGCCTAAAACTTTCTTTGCCATGGCTTCAGAATTAGAATTACAAGACATTTGGAGAACAATGAATACAACAGCTAAAGAATACACCTTTTATTCAGCAAGACACGATTCACACTCCAGAATTGATATGATATGGGCCAGTAAATCAATTTTCACGCAACTACGTAAAATTCATATTTTACCTAGAACTTTTTCTGATCACAATCCTGTTACCTTTGATTGGAACAATAAACAAGCATTTAGATGGCGAATGAACGATAAACTTTTAAAAGACAACAAGATACAAAAGGAATTACAGGTTTTAATGAAAGACTTTTTTGAAATTAACCTTAATGGGGAAACTTCTTTAAATACAGTTTGGGACGCATTCAAAGCTGTTCTGAGAGGTTTTATGATACAGAAACACTCGGCCTGGAAGAAGACTCAATTGCAATTTACAAACAACATACTTTGGAATTTACAAAATTTGGAGCAGAAATTGGTAATGGTAACACAGGAAGAGGAGAGAAGAGAAATTCAAATACAGATTTCTGCATCTAAACACCAATTAAATTTGGTAATAATGGAGGAAATGAATAAAAATCTGAAACTTGCTAAACAAAAGTATTTTGAATATGCAAATAAACCAGGAAAATTTTTAGCAACACAACTGAAGGACTCATTTCAAAAGAAGATTATAACAAAAATCCAAACTGCTAAAGGACCAGTTTATTCAACTTCAGAAATTCAGAAAGAATTTGTTTCATTTTACTCTAAGTTATATCAGAAAGAAAATACTCCAAAACAGAAAATAGACAAATTTCTAAACTCAATACAGATGAAAGCTTTGTCAATGACCCAGAGAGAATGTATTGAAGCTCCAGTAACAAGGGAAGAAATACAAGAAGCAATACTGAGACAAAAAATGGATAAAACACCTGGACCAGATGGAATTACTGCACTATTTTATAGAACTTTTAGTGACAATTTAGTTGGATTTTTTGGTTCACTTTACAATGCAATTTTGGACGAGGGAACATCCCCGGAGACTTGGTCACACGCATTTATATCACTGATACCCAAAGAAGGAAGAGATCCAGAAAGAACATCTAATTACAGACCTATATCGCTCTTAAATGTGGATTACAAAATTTTTGCTTCGGTTTTGGCATGTAGGATAAAGCAATTTATTAAGGATCTTATACATGAGGACCAAGCAGGTTTTATACCAGGAAGGCAAATAAAAGACAATGTAAGAATTTTACTAGATTCACTGGAATATTATGACCATAATATTCAACAAACTGCGGCTTTTGTATTTTTGGATGCAGAAAAAGCCTTTGATATGGTCTCTTGGAACTTTTTGAAACGGATTTTGGATAAATTGAATTTTGGAGATCGTTTTCAGAAAGGTATATCGGCTATTTATACCTCCCAACAAGCTAAAATTTTGGTTAATGAATCAATGTCAGATAACTGCCAAATCACGAAAGGGACTAGACAGGGATGTCCCTTGTCTCCACTTTTATTTTTGTTGGTGTTGGAACCGCTATGTGTGAAACTAAGAAGTATGGAGGACATCCGCGGGCTAAGAATTAAAAAACATGAATTTAAGTTGAGAGCATTCGCGGATGACCTACTGCTAATTTTGGAAAACCCAACACAGTCAATGAATATACTTCAGGAGACTTTGGATGATTTTGGAAAAGTATCAGGCTTTAAAGTAAATCAAGAAAAAACAAAGATAATATTTAAAAATTTATCGGAAATACAACAACAGGAATTTATATCATATACTGGCTGGGAGAAAGCTAACAAAGTTAAATACCTGGGAATTTGGATCACTGCAAAGAATAAAGATCTGTTAACCAACAATTACCTCAAGTTATGGGGTAAGATTAAAACTGATATGATTATATGGTCAAACAAAAAATTGTCATTAATGGGACGTATCTCAACGATCCAAATGAATGTCTTACCGAGGATGCTCTTCTTATTCCAAAATTTACCAATAATATCACAAACAAAATATTTTGAAACTTGGAGGAAAGACATTTCAAACTTCATCTGGCAAGGAAAAAAACCAAGGACTGCTTATAAATACTTGGTGGATCTAAAAACTAGAGGAGGTTTAGCACTGCCTAACTTTCAACTCTATGCTGAAGCGGTAGCTTTAGTATGGCTAAAAGACTGGATGAATTTGTCAAATGTACGTTTGCTAGACTTGGAAGGTTATAATAACTTAAGTGGATGGCATGGTTATTTGTGGTATGATAAAATTAAACTACAAGCAACATTCCGTAATCATATAATCAGGTCCTCTCTACTTCGTATTTGGATGAGATATAAACACATTTTGGAACCAGAAACACCGATGTGGATATCGCCCCAAGAAATGCTAACTTTGCGCCCACTTAGACCAGACAAATTTATTACTTATCAAGATCTAACTAATTGGGAAGGAAAGAAATGCTCACTAAAAGACTTTCAACTGCTTAAGGATGATTTACAATGGCTTCAATATTACCAAATCAAATCAGTTTTTGTACAAGATGCAAAAAAAGGTTTCTCTAAAGAAAAATCTCCTTTTCAAAGGATTCTACTAGACAATAATACAAAGCTGATTTCTAAAATGTATAATCTCCTTTTAACAATATACTGTGAGCAGGACACGATTAAACCAACTATGATCGATTGGGCTCAAAATGTGGGACATGATATTGTTTTAAATAAATGGGAAAGATTATGGTCTAAAGATTTAAAAGGAATAAAAGCACAGTCAGTGCGAGAAAACATCTATAAAATGATGTATAGATGGTATCTAACACCCAAGAAAATTGCAAAGATTTATAAAACGATGTCCCCTATTTGTTGGAAATGTAACAAAGAAATTGGTTCCTTTTATCACATGTGGTGGACCTGTGACAAAGCCAAAGACTTCTGGGACATGATTTATAACGAACTGAGACTAATACTACAAAAGAATATATCCAAAACACCAGAAATGATGTTATTGAGTATGATTCCAGACGACTTAGCAACACAAAGAACCTTTTTGATATATGCCACAACAGCTGCGAGACTGCTTTATGCAGCGAAATGGAAAGGGCTAGAAACTCCAGAGAAAAAAGACTGGATTGTTAAAATGTTTGAAGTGGCAGAAATGGCAAAACTCACAGCTATTCTAAATGAAGAAAATGACGTTCGGTTTTTGGGGGAATGGGGGGCGTGGATGCATTATTGTGAATATGAGTTAAAATTGGGAAGAATGGAAGAATATTTTCTAATCTGATCCAGAGGATTATTTTTGATTTTTTTTTTTTTATATTGAATAAGCATAATTATATTTACTAACAGATTATGGTTTTTTATATATGGTATTGATATTTTATCAAGATTAGATTACCTATGACGGGAGGAACTTTTTATTAAGAGGCAGATAGAGGTGATGGGGA
Organism: Euleptes europaea; assembly: GCF_029931775.1. NCBI lineage: Eukaryota > Metazoa > Chordata > Lepidosauria > Squamata > Sphaerodactylidae > Euleptes > Euleptes europaea. The sequence goes on from NC_079316.1 coordinate 6,081,215, forward strand.
AGTCAAAAAATTTTCCATTTCTTTTTTTCTTTTTTCTTTTCTCTTTTTTATTATATGATATGGAATTATAACAACTTTAGGTTAGAATTGAAATTCGATATTGTTATAGATGTTGTTTAATGCAATGGAAAATTTCTATTATAAAACCCAATAAAATTTATATATAAAAACCCACACAGGGGAGAAGCCTTTTGAATGCTCAGAATGTGGAAAGAAATTCAGTTGGAACGGCAATCTTCAACGGCATCTAAGAACCCACACAGGGGAGAAGCCTTTTGAATGCTCAGAATGTGGCAAGAGATTCAGTTGGAGTGGTTCTCTTCAAGAGCATCTAAGAACCCACACAGGGGAGAAGCCTTTTGAATGCTCAGAGTGTGGAAAGAGATTCCGTCAGATTTGCCATCTCCAACAGCATCTAAGAACCCACACAGGGGAGAAGCCTTTTGAATGCTCAGAGTGTGGAAAGAGATTCAGTCTGAATGGCTCTCTTCAACAGCATCTAAGAACCCACACAGGGGAGAAGCCTTTTGAATGCTCAGAGTGTGGAAAGAGATTCAGTAGCAGTAGCCATCTTCAACAGCACCTAAGAACCCACACAGGGGAGAAGCTTTTTGAATGCTCAGTGTGTGGAAAGAGATTCAGTAGCAGTGGCGATCTCCAACGGCATCTCAGAACCCACACAGGGGAGAAGCCTTTTGAATGCTCAGAGTGTGGAAAGAGATTCAGTCTGAATGGCTCTCTTCAACAGCATCTAAGAACCCACACAGGGGAGAAGCCTTTTGAATGCTCAGAGTGTGGAAAGAGATTCAGTAGCAGTGGCGATCTCCAACGGCATCTCAGAACCCACACAGGGGAGAAGCCTTTTGAGTGCTCAGTGTGTGGAAAGAGATTCAATCGGAGTGGTGGTCTTCAACAGCACCTAAGAACCCACACAGGGGAGAAGCCTTTTGAATGCTCAGTATGTGGAAATAAGTTCAGTCAGAGTGTCTCTCTTCAACGGCACCTAAAAACCCACACAGGGGAGAAGCCTTTGGAATGTTCATTGTGTGGAAAGAGATTCAGTAGCAGTGGCGATCTCCAACGGCATCTAAGAACCCACACAGGGGAGAAGCCTTTTGATTGCTTAGAGTGTGGAAAGAGATTCAGTCAGTGTGGTGATCTTCAAAGTCATCTTAGAATCCACTCAGTGGAGAAGCCTTTTGATTGCTTAGAGTGTGGAAAGAGATTCTGTCAGAGTGGTGATCTTCAAAGTCATCTAAGAACCCACTCAGTGGAGAAGCCTTTTGATTGCTCAGAGTGTAAAAAGAGTTTCTGTCTGAGAGGCTCTCTTGAACTGCATCTAAACCCCACACAAGGAGAAACCCTGTAGCTGATTAGTTTTGGAAAAGAGCTTTTCTTGTTTTTCAAATCTCAAAGACAACCTCAGATCATAGAAGGGGCTGAAGCCATGTAAACTCTTGTTAAGAGGTTGCATCTACACAGAAACCTTACCCTATGTGGGAAGAAAATGTATCAATGCTGGGACTGTGGAAAGAGATTTTGCCATAATTGAAACCTCCAATAGATCTCACAGGGAAAAGAGCAAGGATGGGTTCTGTAGGTGGAAGGAGATTCAAGACCAGCTCCCAGCTCCTTCTGCATCAAGGAATCCATGCAGGGGAGGAACCTTAGAAATGTTCAATGTGTGACAAGAGTTTGAGACAGAGATCTGACCTTCATGTTCCTCAGAGAATCCACATAAGTTGGGTCGGATGTGGCTCTTCTTTGAATGGTAACTCAAATAAGAGTCCTTTTAGTGGTTGCCCTCCTGTGTGAAACTCAATACTTTAGTTATCTGACAACTGAAGTCTTTCTGACATGTGCAAAACCGGCAAAAACATGTCTGTTTTCCAAATCCTGTGAAGAAATAGACAGGATGAAGATAGCAGATATCTATCGCCTCCCCGCTGCTGGACAAATCCTAGTGTGGACAGCTGGCAACCCAAATTTACAAACATTTTTACCTGACAAGGAGTTCTAGAGAGGCATCCCGAAATCCTAATTCCTCCCCAGTCCAGCCTGCTGCACACCTTTTGGGGTCACCACTTTGAAGCCCAAAGAGCTCTGGCAGTAGGATTAATTTGGGCTGAAAGGAAAAGATTTTGCTCCCCCAACTCAACGACACTAGCATGGTGTAGTGGTTAAGAGCTGTGGTTTGGAATGGTGGAATCTGATCTGGAGAACCGGGTTTGATTCCTCACTCCTCCACATGAGCGGCGGAGGCTAATCTGATGAACTGGATTTGTTTCCTCACTCCTACAGACGAAGCCAGCTGGGTGAACTTGGGCTAGTCAAACTCTCTCAGCCCCATCTACCTCACAGGGTGTTTGTTGAGGGGAAGGGAAGGTGATTTTTACTCCAGTAACCTTAGAGCTGCCATTATCTTTTTTTCTAGTCAGGAGGCGAACCAGGGACAAAGTTTTAAATTATGCAGGCGTGTGTTTGGCTACATTTTGTATTCAGTTTGGTAAAGTCCTGCTTAATGGATTTATTGGCCTTGATGATGTAGGCAAGTTTTCCTTTATTTCAAAAAGAGGCTATGGTGTGATTGTCTATATTTTAACCTCAATAGCATTTAGAGATTCTATGGAATCCTTGAGTGTAGGCGAATGACCATCTCCCCTTGATTATGACTTTTAATGTAGAACTCCCTTTGATTCCTCCCATTTTAACTCTGGGACTGGAGAAAGAAACAAATAATTTCCCAAGAATTTACTGGTCCCCAGATGTAATTCAAGAGATATTTCAATTACTCAAATCTGAAAAAAAATCTGAGTACAGAAATATCATAATTTGCTCAAAGGCTCCCAGGGCAGCTATTAATCCTTATGAGAATTTAATTTTATGCATAGTTGATTCAGCAAAACAGCACAACAAGAGGCAGCTAGAATCAAGAAAAATTCCTACTAACTCCTGGTTTGATATGGAATGCAGAGCCTTAAAAATCCACATCCATGACTTTTACCTCCAGTTCTAGAATTCTAGAAATGCCTCATTACCAATAGAATATTTTAACCTGACGAACGTAATGCATCAGCTTATCAGAGACAAGAGAAGGGAATACATCACTAAACAATGGGAAAATCTTTTAAAAAATAAATTATAAAATTTTTAGGGTACAGAATTTAAAAAGGAATGGGGAGGGGGAAAATAGGGGGAAAGTTATGTTTCTGTGTCCAAGCCTAGTGAATACATTCGTTACATATCTCGAATCAATTTATCATTTTAATGTTAGATTTTAACCCTAGAAGTTTCATCGGGTGCATAGTATACCACAACATACTATGCACCCGATGAAACTTCTAGGGTTAAAATCTAACATTAAAATATATAACAATTCGTCTAATGGTCATTACCTATACCAATAGAAATGTTAACTCTCGCAGTATCGGATATGAAATTTTCTGACATAAAAACTATTCTTTAATATTTCTAATGCTTAGTTTATAATCTAGTTAGCCTGTTGATACAATTAGCTATGTACAGTCATTGTGCATATTTATTATAAAAAGGTTGCCATTTGTGCCAAAAGTCATCAAATGGTTGTTTTTTATCAAACAGGTTAGTTTTGACATTGAAGCAAAGTCAAATAGTTTACAAATCTATTCGTTCTTCGTTGGAATCTTTTTGAGTTTTTTCAGTATGAGGCATACACGAGTCTCGCCGCCGTGGTGGCATATTGAAAAAAATCCCTCTGAATCGCGCTCACTTGTGAAGGGATAATCCCCAATAACATGAGTTTGGGATTTAGTTCACAATGCACTTGCAGAATGTCTTGAATTGTTTTATGTACAGTCTTCCAGAACTGCTGGGAAAATCTCTTACAGGCCATAAATTCTAACAACTCGAGGGCATTTTGGTCCTTAGTCTCTGGGGCACCTAATTCCAGTGGCCGAAATATGTCACACGTCTCACCTAGTAACTGGTATCAGTAGTTTGCAGAAGTATTCCACGAGGGTAGACAGGGCAGGAATGAGCTGCTACCCTCCCTCCCAGCTGAGACACCGGAGTGGCCACCTGTCTCTTCGGAAGAAGTGATTGAGTTAATTCAACATATAAAATCAAGGAAAGCCCCTGGCCCGGATACATTGGGCCCAGAAAAAAGCAGACCCCATTTGGTGGTCCCCTGTATTGGCTCAGTTGTTTACTTGGGTGGATAGGACTGGCACTATGCCAGAGGCATGGACTAAAGCGATTTTGGTTCCATACATAAAGTGGGAGCCCAGCCCATCCCATCTAGTTTTAGACCTATTAGTCTCCTCTCGATTAGGGAACGTCTATGCCAATCATCTATTAAATAAACTTTTAGCTTGGATGGCAGAATATAAGATTCTCGGCCCTGAACAAGTGGGTTTCTGCCAGGGAAAATCCACTTTGCATTGTACTTGCACACCTAGTTAATAAGTACTCCAGGAAAAACAACACCAAGTTATATTCAGCTTTTCTGGACCTGGAGGGAGCATTTGATTCCATCCCAAGAAACCTTCTATGGGACAAGTTAATGGGCATGAACATCGATAAAAGATTAGTATTCCTAATCAGAAAGTTGTATACCGATACAAGCTGCCAAGTCAAGTGCACCCCGCTGGGCAAACTATCCCCTAAAATTAATATCAATAAAGGAGTTAAGCAGGACTGTATTCTGGCCCCGATTCTTTTCAACCTCTTCCTAAATGATCTGGTGGCTGCGTTAAGAGAGGTTGATGGCCATTGCCCCAAACTCAGCTCTGTACACACTCCTTTGTTACTTTACGCTGACAATGCTGTGTTATTGTCATGTTCAAAGGTTGGTTTAAAGAGACTACTAAACCAATGTTATGAGCACTGTTATTGCGAATGGTCTGCTGTGGAACTATGAAAAATCTAAGGTCCTGGTATTCTCAAAGTCCTGGAAACCGCTGAAATGGGCTATTTGTGGCAACTCACTTGAGCAAGTTAAATATTTTAAATATTTAGATTTTTTTTTCATTACAACGCATCTTGGAAAACCCATTATCAATTTGCAGCTAAATCTGCAGAACTCAACTCACTAGCAATTACTCGTGTGGTGTTTTTTTGAATAGAGGGAATCAATATATCCCTGCTGCCCTTAAGGTCTATAACAATAAAGTCAACGTGCAACTATTGTATGGTATTCCTGTCTGGATTAGTGCACCGGAACATTCATTGGAACGCACCCAAGCCAAATTCCTCCGAAAAATAATGGGTATGCCCTGCTGTGTCCCATATGCTGCACTGTGCTTGGAAACTGGCCAAATTTCTACTTGAAACTAGAGCGTGGCTCTTGACTGTAAAATTCTGGTTTTGCCTCCACTTTAAGGCAGATCCCTCTTCCCTTATTTACTGTATGCTTATAGAGTCACATGCTTTCAAGTGGTTTCAACACATTGAGAGCAAAATTAAATCTATCGGCCTTAATTGTGACTCCTTGCTTCTGCTTACTGAGGAAGAAGTTTTCCAAAGAATAAAACGCAGCCTATTAGATATAGGACTTCAAGATCTAAATAGTGCTGCAAATACAACCTGCCCCCAAGTTGGCCCGCCTCTTCGTGTCACATGTTTTCCGTTTGCATTCGTTCCCGCGCAAGATAATCTGCGACCGCGGAAGTAGTTTCGTGGCTAAATTCTGGCCAAATTGGTGGGGGTGGAGCGAGGGTTGTCAAGTGCTTACCATCCCCAGACGGATGGACAAACTGAACGTGTCAATGCTGTATTAGAATGTTATTTACGTTATGTCAATTACCACCAGGATGACTGGGTAGAACTATTGCCTTTTGCAGAATATGCGTACAATAATGCTGTCCATCAATCTACAGGGTTCAGCCCTTTCTATGCTGTGTACGGTCAGGACTTCAGTCCTATTACCCCTACGGAGGTTCCAGAGGGGGAGGGGGATCCCGATGTAGCCTCTTGGGCACATGCCCTCTGCACCACATGGCCCTGGCTAGTGAGCAACCTAGATAGAGCCAAGCGCAAATATAAGGTGCAAGCAGATAAGCATCGGTCCCCCAGCAAGGAGTTCCGGGTTGGTGAATTAGTGTATCTTTCCACAAAAAAACTGTGATCCACTCAACCGTGCCACAAACCTAGTGCCAAGTACATTGGACCATATCCCATTGCCCGGATCATCAACCCTGTCACTGTGGAACTGACTCTCCCCAAAACCCTGAGACGTATCCACCCTGTCTTCCATGTCAGTCTCCTTAAACCTCATGTCGCCTCCTCGGAAAGGCACCCAGAACCGCCTCCCGAGCAGCCCGTGATGGTGGGGGGGGGAGGAGCATTTTGAAGTATCAAAGATCCTGGATTCACGTATACGGCATGGATCCTTGCAGTACTTAATTCGCTGGAAACACTTCCCCCCTGCCTACGATGAGTGGGTGCGTGCACAGGATGTCTCCGCCCCGCACTTAGTGACTGCCTTCCACACCGCCTACCCGGATAGGCCGTCCCCCTTGCAAGGTGGGAGGGGGCCTTAAGGGGGGCAGGATGTCAGGCCTGTATCTCAGTTGATGTTTACTTTTGCTTTCCCGCCAACCAGACTCAAGGACTGTTATGCCTACTGAACTCTGAAGCTCTGGGAACACAGCTTTGTTTTTGATATGTAATCTCTCGTCTTTTCAGTGCTTTTATATTACCAAGTTCAAGCCAGCCAGCTTCATTGCTGTCACCCTTTTCTTTATGCTCTGTTAACCTATTTTGACCAGTAAAACCAGCTTCTTTGGACCTGACTGTCTCTGATGTGGTTTTTGGTTCAAGTGGGCCAAGGGCTGACATGCGCAAAGTATGGGAAACAAGCAGGAAGAACTCTAAGCCCTAATACAGGAAGGGAATTTTGACCTAATAGGCATTTCTGAAACTTGGTGGGATGTCACTCATGATTGGAATATTCAGATTGAGGGGTACAACTTGTTTAAAAGGGATAGATTGATAAGGAAGGGGGGAGGAGTACCACTGTATGTCAAAGATGTGTACACTTGTGAAGAAGTGCATGAATCTGAGCATGGTAGTGCAGTCGAGACTCTGGGTAAACAAAAGGAATAAGAAATAATCGTGATATTCTCGTGGGATCTGCTATCGACCGCCAAACCAGGCAGAGGACTTGGATGGGACGCTCCTAGACCAGATCACAAAGTTCTCAAAGAGACAGGACATGGTGGTCATGGGAGATTTTAATTACCCGGATATCTGTTGGAAGTCCAATGCTGCTAAAAATGCAAGATCCAATAAATTCCTGACTTGTCTTGCTGACAACTTCCTACTCCAGAAGGTGGACAGGGAAACAAGGGGGTCTGCTATCTTAGACTTGATTCTCACCAACAGGGAAGAACTGGTCGATGAGGTTAAAGTAGTAGGCACCCTGGGTAGTAGTGACCACGTACTCTTGGAATTTACTATCTTGGGGAGAGGAAAACCTGTAGGTAGTCAGACATGTAGGTTGGACTTCAAAAGAGCAAATTTTAACAAACTTAAACTTATGCTAGGTAGAATCCCATGGTCAGAAATACTTAAGGAGAAGGGAGTTCAAGGAGCGTGGGCTTTTCTTAAAAATAAAATACTGAAGGCGCAATCCCAAACCATTACTATGAGAAGGAAAAATGGGAGGAGCCTAAAGAGGCCAGGGTGGCTCCATAAGCAGCTTTTTAAAGAGTTGAGAAATAAAAAAGACTCATTTAGGAAGTGGAAGGAGGGCCTTATAACCAAAGAGGAATATTAAGTAAACAACTAGTGCTTGTAGGGAGAGTGTTAGGAAAGCTAAAGCTCAGTATGAACTTAGGCTAGCAAGAGATGCTAAACACAACAAAAGGGTTCTTTTCCTATGTACAAAGTAAGAGTAAGGACAAGATAAGCCCATTGCATGGACCAGAAAGTGAAATTGTAACAGGAGATTAAGAGAGGGCAGAACTCCTCAATTCCTACTTTTCCTCAGATTTTTCTCGTGAGTGAAGTGGTGCTCAACATGGCATAAACAGAACATGTGATGAGGGAAGGGATTTGCAGCCTAAAATTGGCATTGGGGTAGTGCACAAACACCTGGTTTCTTTAAATGAAACAAAATCCTCTGGGCCAGATGAATTGCACCCAAGGGTACTCAAAGAACTTGCAGATGTAATTTCAGAACCTCTGTCCATTATTTTTGAAAAGTCTTGGCAAACAGGTGAGGTGCCTGAAGATTGGAGGCGGGCAAATGTTGTCCACATCTTCAAGAAGGGGAAAAAGGAGGATCTGGGTAACTACCAACCCATCAGCTTGACTTCTATACCAGGAAAAGTGTTCGAACAAATCATCAAACAGTCCGTCCTTGAGCATTTAGAAAGGATGGATCTGATCACTAAGAGCCAGCACGACTTTCTCAAGGATAAGTCATGTCAGACTAATCTTATCTCCTTTTTTGAGAAAGTTACTATCTCGCTGGATCAGGGGAATGCTGTAAACATAGTTTATCTAGATTTCAGTAAGGCTTTTGATAAGGTTCCACATAGTATTCTAGTTGACAATTTGGGAAAATGTGGGTTAGATCCTATTATTGTTAGATGGATCTGCCACTGGTTGACAGATCGTACCTAAAGAGTGCTAGTTAATGGTTCCTCATCCACTTGGAGAGAAGTGACTAGCGGAGTTCCTCAGGGATCTGTGCTGGGCCCTGTGTTGTTCAACATCTTTATAAATGATTTGGATGAAGGAATAGAGGGGATGCTTATTAAATTTTCAGATGATACTAAATTGGGAGAGGTAGCAAATACGGTAGAAGACAGAGCCAAGATGCAGGATGATCTTGACAGGCTGGAGAAATGGGCTAGAACTAACAAAATGCACTTCAACAAAGACAAACGTAAAGTTCTGTATTTGGGTAGGAAAAATCAAATGCATAATTATAGGATGGGGGAGACTTGTTTGAGCAGTAGTGTGTGTGAAAAGGATCTTGGGGTCTTAGTAGACCAAACACTGACCATGAGTCAGCAATGTGATGCTGTAACTAAAAAGGCAAATGCAGTCTTGGGCTGCATCAACAGAAGTATAGTGCCAAGATCATGCGAACTGATGGTATCGCTTTACTCTGCTCTGGTTACACCTCAACTGGAGTACTGTGTTCAATTTTGGGCACCACAGTTTAAGAAAGATGTAGACAAGCTGGAACGTGTCCAGAGAAGGGCAACAAAGATGGTGAGGGGTCTGGAGACCGTCCTCTGAGGAAAGGTTGAAGGAGCTGGGTATGTTTAGCCTGAAGAGGAGAAGACTGAGAGGGGATATGATAACCATGTTCAAGTACTTGAAGGGCTGTCCTATAGAGGAGGGTGCCGAGTTGTTTTCTGTTGCTCAAGAAGGTCGGACCAGAACCAAGGGGTTGAAATTAAATCAAAAGAGTTTCCGTCTAGACATTAGGAAGAATTTTCTAACAGAGCGGATCCTCAGTGGAACAGGCTTCCTTGGGAGGTGGTAAGCTCTCATTCCCTGGAGGTTTTTAAGAAGCGGTTAGATGGTCATCTGTCAGCAATGCTGATTCTGTGACCTTAGGCAGATGATGAGAGGGAGGGCATCTTGGCCATCTTCTGGTCACTAGGGGTGTGGAGGGGGGAGATAGTTATGAATTTCCTGCATTGTGCAGGGGGTTAGACTTGATGGCTCTGGTGGTCCCTTCCAACTCTATGATTCTATGATTCTATTTTATTGCGGTTTCTACACAATCTCGTAATGAACTACTAAGCCCCCTGTTGGTAAATAGACTGAATGTCTCAGATTCTTTTAACGATCTCTGTTTATTGAACAATCGTTTGACCCAAATATCGGAGACGGTGGCACAGTTTTTAAAGTTTGTTTTAAAAGCCCACCAAACAGCTAATTAGATGGCAGTATCAACAAACTGTATTTCTCTTTGTTACTGTATTGTAAAGGGCACCTTGTAACTTTTCCATTCCTTTTGTAATCTTCTGAATTGTGTTTGTATGCCAATAAAGGAATGATGATGATGAATCTTTCAAAAAAAAATTTCACTTTACTACAACTCCACCGTTGGTGGAAAAAAGTTCCCACTTCACTCTGACACTTCCTGTCAAGATTACAAGTCTGTCAGTTAATTTGACAGGGCAGGATAGATCAGTGAGATCTAAGGATGATGTAATCAGCCTGGAAAGTACCTGGGGAGCTAGAGAAGGCTGGCCTGATCCAGCTAGAGCCAGGTGGCTGATGCAATGCAGTAGCAATGCCAGGATAATTGGGTATCTACTGTGATTGGTGGCTGCAACCACCAGGTGTATACATTGAAGTGAAACCGCAGTTCTATGCGGGATGTTATGAGCGGAGAGTGTGAAAGGAGTATCTGTATATATTTCTGCACTGTACAAATAAACTACACTTTTTCTATGTGGCCGTGGACTTTCTGATGGGTATCCTGGACAGACTGCCAATCCGCTTGGCTTCCGTGTCACTTCCTTATGTGTTTGTTTGTTTGTTTGTTTTATTAAAACTTTTAGATGGCTTCTCTCTTGACAGGGAGGGGAGGGGGGAAAGAGTGATAAGTCCCTCCCAGCTCATCCTGTGAGTTTTTGACTGCTGTGGACAAGACATTGCCAAAAAGTCTCCCCCACCCCCCATAAACCTCTCTGTATTATGTGGGGCGGAAATGTGGGTGTTTGTGCATGAAGGAACAGATCTGGAACATGTGGTGTTTGGCGCTTGACGTCGTTCGGATTGTAAAGGTACCTTTTGACTCAATAAAACTCTCCCTGATTGTTCTCCTATGTTGCTACCTCTTTCATTCCAAGCTTGCTCCAGAGCGGAGTCTCTTTGTCACCCGCCCCCCACAAATCATTTGGAGCTCCGAAGTCCAGGTTTTGGACATCTTTCTTTCCAGATGAGTGTTGAAACTGACCTCAACTGCTCTAGCTAGGGCAGGAGCGAAGGAAAGTGGAAGAGGAGCTGTGGCTCAGCGGTAGAGCCTATGCTTGGCATGCAGAAGGTCCCAGGTTCAATTCCCGGCATCTCCAGTTAAAGGGATCTGGCAGTAGGTGATGGGAAAGGCCTCTGCCTGAGACCCTGGAGAGCTGCTGCCAGTCTGAGTAGACAATACTGAACTTGAGGGACCAAGGGTCTGATTCAGAGGACGGCAGCTTCGTGTGTATGTGTATGATTGTTTGGGGAGGGGCTATTGCTCCGTAGTTGAGCTTCTGCTTTGCATGCAGACAATTTGAAAGTTCCATCCTTGGCATCTCCAGTTAAAGGAGCTGGCAGTGGATTATGGACTCAGACCGCTGCCGGTCTGAGTAGACAATATTGACTCCAATGGACCGAGAGTCTGATTCAGTGGGATTGCAGCTTCATGTGTGTTCATGTGTTCAAAAGTCCTCTGCCTGAGACCCCGGAGAGCCACTGCCAGTCAGAGCAGACAGTACTGACCGTGCTATCAGCAACGGTCTGATTCAGAAGAAGGCAGCTTCATGCATTTGCTGTTTGGGGAGGGACTGCTGCAAGTTCAATCCCTGCCATCTCCAGTTAAAGGAATCAGGGAGTAGATGATGTCAAATACCTCTGCTTGAGACCCTGGAGAGCTGCTGCCGGACTGAAAAGACAGTGCTGACCGTGATGGACCCAAGGTCCAACTGAGTATAAGGCAGCTTCATGTGTTCCTGTGAGGGGTTGCTGTGTTAGGGTCTATTCAAACTGCCTTTATAATCCGTTTGAGTGGCAGGTTGCTAATGGACTTTTTGTGTCTGTTCAGACACAACTGGTTTGGTTCCTTGCTGCTAACGGATTTCTTTTACCTGTTCAGAGAAAACCGTCTGTTTCCCATTTGCAAAGCGAGGCTGAGGCATTTTTTATGAAAACGGCCTTTAAGCGTTTTCAGTTCTTCCTTTTGCCTCTGAATCGCTCCAGGGTGCTGTCTATAAACTACCTGGAGCACCTTGGGAAGGACCGCCATTCTTTTCCCGACTTTTTTGCGGGTGTGTTCTTTTCCAACTTTTTTTTAACGTTCTGAGATTTGTGTTATATTGCTATAGCATCCTGTTTAAAACAATAATCTGAATAGGACCTCTTGTCTGTGGCAGCAAAATGAAACTGGAGCTCAGAGGCACCATAGAGATTAATGGAATTTATTTCAACACAACCTCTTATGGGTCAGAGCTCTGACAGCTGATGCTGGAAGACATTTTGTTTGTCTTTAAGGTGCCACAGGTCTCCTGTTTTCATTTCCATTCATGGAGAACGGGAGCTCATTGGCCCAGGCAGGCCACACACGGGACAGCTGGTTCCGCTGAACATCATTGCCCTCGAGGTGGTGCATGAACAATTTATCTGTGGTAACGTATCTGGGAAGGGGAGCCAAGAAGGCGCTATAAAAGATTCTCAAGTGTAAGGTGTCAAAGAGCTCCAGCCGACCTCCACCAGCTGGGTTGCTTTGGTTAGATGCTAAAGCGGTCAAAGCTCCCCAAAAAGCAAAACATTAAACTCCAGGCCTTCGCCCCAAGTCCAATGAGTAGCTGCCACCAGCCCTGAACCCAATGTTAAACCTCCAGGCAAGAGTTCAGGGCAACCCTTGCCAAGCTTCAAATTCAGTGTGATACTTTCCCTGCCAGGCTGAGACCTAGCCAGGGCAGTCCACACTTTCCAAAAGAGTTTACACAATTATAGCGTGTTCAAAACGCACACAGGCACTTCAGATTCAGCCTTGGGAACCCACAGAAATTACTAGACACTTCTAATAAGAGGCATAAGATTAATTTAAAGATTTGTGCTCGTTTACAGAAAAAGAAAAGTTATGTGAGGTATTTAGCACAAAAAACAACAAAGCTTCAGTATTCTAACTACACATTTCAGTTGAAAAGGCGATTGGCAAAAAGTTGGGCAAATCAGGCAAATAGGTAGCGCACATAGGTGATACAAACAGTTACCAAGGTCCGAGTGGTTAGCATCTGGATGTCAGCACGCTGGTTTCTTCAGTCAAGCATAGATTCATTCTATGAGGCCAAACAAAGTTTGATGAAAGGTTTTAGGTGTGCCAGCGCACCCCGAACCTCCATGGTTTCTGATTAGAAGGTGGATCATTTTATATGTTCTGTCGCACCAGCTAATGGCCATTTAGCCAATGGGATAGCAAGGAAACTAATTAAACCAGAATTAATTTGTCATGTCATCTCTGGTCACGGGTGTTAAGATTTGACTCGCATCCTGCAGAAATGCGAGCCACCTGGAAACACTCAAACTCAGAGATAACGTTTGATAGTCCACTTTGTTCCTGGGAGATAAATCGCTCCTAGCTGCCCCCACAGTTGGTGCCTAGTTGTAAATTCAGGGCAGCTGTTATCTCCGGTCCTCTGACTTTCAAAGAGTACTTTCCAAAACCGAAAGCACATTCCACTGTGATTTGTGAGAGGCCTGTTTTTGCTGTTTCAGGCCCCAAAGTTTACCGTATTTTTCACTCTATAAGACGCACCTGACCATAAGACGCACCTAGTTTTTAGAGGAGGAAAAAGAAGAAAAAAAAAATTTTTTAAAGACCCGATGGGTCTTTAAAAAAATATATTTTCTTCTTTTTTCTCCTTTTTCCTTCTCCTTCCCCATCGCCCCCTTTCCCGGGAGTCCCGGGAAGGGGGGCGGTGGTGGTTTAAACTGCTCTGTGCTGCCTGGGCAGGCAGCGCAGAGCAGTTTAAAGACCCACCACCCCTTCCCGGGAGTCCCGGGAAGGGGGGCAGTGGTGGTTTAAACTGCTCAGCGCTGCCTGGGCAGGCAGCACAGAGCAGTTTAACCTCTGCACCCCCCCCCCGCGCGCTTCCTGGTCCTGAGGCTCAGCTGTTGGGCGGGGACCGCGTCCCAGCTGGCTCCTGGGGCGGCCTGGCTCCGTGCACCGTTGCATTCGCTCCATAAGACACACTGACATTTCCCCTCACTTTTGAGGAGGAAAAAAGTGTGTCTTATAGAGTGAAAAATACGGTAATTACCAGAGTTTTTAATATCAGAGATCACTAGGCCTGAAGCCTGAACCATTGTTTAATACGAAGAAAAGCAGGGTGAAGCAGGGTGCTTTTCTTCACATAAGGATGTGTCACTGGCATCCAAGATCAAGTTGATTCATGCCATCGTATTCCCGGTTACTATGTATGGGTGTGAAAGCTGGACAAGGACGAAAGCTGACAGGAAGAAAGTAGATTCTTTTACAATGTGGTGTTGGAGGAGAGTTATGGATACCGCAGACTGCAAAAAAAAACAAAAAAAAAACACAAAAACAAATCAGTGGGCTATGGCCTGAACTGCCCCTAGAAGCTAAAATGACTAAACTGAGGCTGTCGTACTATGGCCACATTATGAGAAGACAAGAGTCACTGGAAAGGACAGCCATGCTAGGAAAAGTTGGAGGCAGCAGGAAAAGAGGAAGACCCAACAAGAGATGGATTGACTCTATCAAGGAAGCCACAGTCCTCAGTTTGCAAGATCGGAGCAAGGCTGTTAAGGATAGGATGTTTTGGAGGACACTGATTCATAAGGTCGCCATGAGTCGGAAGTGACTTGACAGCACTTAACACACACAATGTATCTGTGAAGGCCCGTTCAGACATGCAAGTTGTCCCTTGCAGTCATCAAGAGATGAATGTCCAGATGCTGAAGAGGCCCCGGTTAGGTCATAAATGCACGGTCGCTTTAGCCTCCTTTATTCCCTGTTTCAGCCACGATTCAGCCAGGCAGGATTCAGCCAGGATCGAACGCATGCGTTTCACCGAAAGTAGGTTCAATCCTGGCTGAAACAGGGAATAAAGGAGGCAAAAGTGACCAGACAGTTTTAAAAGGGGATCAGATAGATTAATGGAAGATCAGTCTATCAGTGGTGATGAAAGGGAACCTCATGTTCAGATGCAGCCAACCTCTAAATCCCAGTGCCAGGAGGCAACGTTAGGGGAAGGCCTCGGCCTCTACGCCCTCTTGTTAGCCCTCCAGAGGAAGTGGTTGACCACTGTGCAAGACAGGATGCTGGACTAGATGGACCCTCACTGGTCTAGGGTTGCCAGGTCCGGGTTGGGAAATACCTGGAGAGTTTGGGAGTGGAGCCTGTGCAGAGTGGGTTCAGGGGGAAGGGGCTTCAAGGGGGGATAATGCCACAGAGCATTATCAGTCTCCAGGGATTTCCCCAGCCAGAGAGGGAGACCCTTATCCGACAGGGCAGCAGAATCACATCAGTCTCCAGGAAGCGACCCAGGGTGGCACTTTGATGTGAGCAACAATGAACACGTTACAAGAACGCCGATTTCCAGTGCAGCCCTAAAGGCGCTTTCCTGGGAGTAATAAGCCCCGTTGAATAGGCCTGAGGAGGGATCTGATGAGATCTGCTTTCGGATCCCTTGGCGTGATCTGGCTTGACTTTGCTTTAGTTTTCTTTCTCCCCAGCTCAGCCGTGCCGTTGTCTGAACAGCGAGGGGTTTCCCCAGAAGCGCCACCCTGAGCGGAGTTACTCCCGAGTAATCCCACTGAGCTGCACGGGGCGTCGCTGACGGCAGCCGGGCTGGAATCCGTTCCGACCACCGGGCTCTGGCCGCCGATCCTCATTGCAAAGAGCAGGAAGCCCTTTTTTCGCTGGTCTGCAGCACCGAAATGGAGCTGTTTGCTAGAGCGGCCGGGCGGGGGGGGGCAGCAAAGAGGAAAGGCTCCTTCCGGGGCGGGGAAAAGGGGAGGTTTTGCCAGGGAATTGCAAAGGAGACCCGGAAGGGCTTCAGAGAGGCAGCAGCGGGCAGCAGCCTTGCAGCCGGATCCTGGGACGGTCTACTCACGGGTAAGTCATTGCAAGGGGGTGAGTGGGATAAGCTTTCCCATCTTGCAAGGAGAAATGCAGCTCTCAGGAGTGTTCGGGGGGGGGGCGGTTTTAATCTTTAATCGTGGCCAGATGTAGCCCCCCCTCTGCTACTCAAAACAGAAGAAAAACGCCCCCCTATAGGAAACGGAGCCCTGGACTGGATGGCCCAGGAGGGCCAGACCTCAGAAGCCCAGCAGGTAGGGTTGCCAACTGCCAGGTAGTAGCAGGAGATCTCCTGCCAATACAACAACTGAACTCCAGCCGATAGAGATCAGTTCCCCTGGAGAAAAAGGGTCGCTTTGGTCGTTGGACTCTATGGCATTGAAGCCCCTCCCCTCCCCAAACCCCGCCCTCCTCAGGCTCCACCCCCAAAATCTCCCGCTGCTAGCGAAGGGGGACCTGGCAACCCTATCAGCAGGGTCCCTGTGCTGAAGCAGGAGATGGCAGACCACCTCTGCTAGTCTCTGGCCTTGAAAGTCGGCACTTTGCACACAAAGAGGAAAGCGGTGGAGCCAATGATCGCCCCGTCTCTGACCTCCCTCTTCCTAAGGCAAACTGATGGAGAGAGGAGTAGCCGGTTTGACTCGGGGTCTTCTCGGAGAACTGCTCTGCTCCAGACCCTCTGCAATAACCCCAAAGGGGCACGAAGGTACTAAGAGGTCCAATAAACAAATCTCCTGTCTGGTTGTACCTTCTGTCTGGGAGTAAGTAGAACTTGTTAATGATTTATAACACATCTCTTTAAATGAAATTACCCACGTTCAGGTTGCTGATTCACCGGGGACCGTTGCAAATTACATTCAACTTCAACTGTGTACATTTATAATTGAAACAGAAAACTTACAGTTGACACATCACAGTTAATACAGTGATCGTCCCAAACAAATATACTGTTACTGGAAACTGTGAAAATGGAAGAAATAAATAATATTTACCCATTTGAAAACTATTCAAACAGCTTGTTACAAGGATCTTAGTAGCCTGTCTGTCATGACTCAGCTCTTCAGCTGTTTTTAGTCCATGCAAGATGCTTGATAAGGAGGGGCTTACAGGATGACTTCCAAAAGAAAGCAACAGGCTGGAACGGACTTTGACTTTGTACTCTGATAACTGTGAGCAATGATGTAATGTGATACTTCCTGTACTGTACTGTAATGTTATGTTTCCTTTTTAAAGTTAAGAAAGTCTTATGTTTTAGAGTTAAGAAAGTCTTATAAAGGCTTATCAAATTTACCATGTTCTTAGCACAAAGTAAATGCTGGAAAAGGTTTTATTATAAGAAATACCATACAGCTATGAACTGACTATTTCCTTTAAGTGTCTTATCATCACATGACCTACTAAAGGCAGGAACTCCTTATAAGGTAATAGCTGCTGGTTAATTCTCAAAGGCAATGGGACAATCTCAAGATCTCAGGAGGAGAGAAGGGAACAGATTCTAATCTTGACAGCTATAAAAAGATGAGCCTCCTAGCCAGTAGGGAGAGTTCCTAACAAGTTGACACCCATTGACTTGCAATGGATCTCTCCATCCCTTACCTGGGATGTAAAGACTTTAAACCTTAATTCTTGCTTGGATTGAGGCTCTCTAAATGTTCAGTCCTTGTGTGGACTGAATATTTACAGAATACTTAAACATTTAATACAAGCTTCTCCATCTTTCAAGTAAGATGGAGACTCTTAGAAATCAGCAACCTTTGTATGGGTTATAAGAGCTTAGATCACTCCATCATTTGTATGGAGGCACTTCTTAATGCTGGCATGTATTGGGAAGTGTAAGTAAGATCTATTTTAGCCTTAACATAGGCATTCTAGTCCTCACAGACATGGACTCAGTTCTACAATGGGCTGGTAATACTTGGAGCCCTTTGTTCTGTGTATGGAGTCAGGGGTCTCTCAAACAAACGGGGATTTCTGTTCTTACACAGATCTCTCTAATATTGACACAACCAGAGAGACGTCAGTGTCTTACAAGGAACCCAGGAGCTTATCAGAGATTTCTCTAGCTAACAGAGGGATTTCTGAACAGCCTCTGAGTCAAAGGTTTTCCTAGCTGACAGGGAATCCTCTGAACTCAGGGGGTTACCGCACTTTGTATTTCCAGCGATGTATTAATAGTTTGAAAACGTTATAAAAAACATCGCTTTAAAAGGGTTTTTGGATACCACGGCTTATAAATTGTTGGAAGACGTCTTCACAGCTAAAGGGGCCAAACAAAGTGCGAACAGTATTTTTTATAACGTTTTCAAACTCAATACATCGCTGGGAATACAAGTGCGGTAACCCCCTTTGTCATCACACAGAACCCTTTGATCTGTTACATGGATCAGGATCCATGGAGCTATTAGGCTCTTATAATGGAACTAAAGGTTCACACACAGATCTCTCTAATATTGACACTACCAGAGAGACTTCAGAACAGAGTCTTATACAGAACTCTTTTGACTTTGCACATAGCCACAGATAACTGACTGACTTTGCATATACACATAGAACTTCCTGATCCTAACATAGATCAGAAGCCTTTCATAGGCTAAAAACACATAGAGAGTTCTCTGTGGCTTCATGTACTTAGAAAAGGGCAAGAGTCCAGTAGCACCTTAAAGACTAACAAAAATATTTTCTGGTAGGGTATGAGCTTTCATGAGCCACAGCTCACTTCTTCAGATACTGGAAAGCTCATACCCTACCAGAAAATATTTTTGTTCGTCTTTAAGGTGCTACTGGACTCTTGCCCTTTTCTACTACTGCAGACAGACTAACACGGCTACCCACTGTGAATTATCTTCATGTACTTAGTCCTGGCATGGACTGAAAATATGCTTCAAGAGCTCTTAACTTCAGCTCTAACATGAACTCATGGAACCAGAGACTTCTCTAATCTTTGCATACACCAAAGACATTAAAATACTAACAACATATAAAAGATCATAAAGGTTTAAATATTCCTGACTGAAACATTCCTAAACATGAATTAGGTACTTTTTCAGATCTCTCTGAGCCCTGCTGAGCTGGGGAGATTTTACAAATTACATGACTAGGTAAAGTATGTCTTATGGTTTATGATATTCTAGAGATATTGAAATAAGATTCTTTTAACTATTTCAGATCTTATCCAATGCACTAACCATATTTTACATGATTTCTGTAACTGTTTTATTTCCTTAATGAAATATTATAACTCTCATATAGAGATTTTAAATAACATATTGTTATTGTTTTATTGTTTGATACTCTCAAATGGAGACATAGATACTTGTTAAAGATAGCTTGCAACTTGAATATGTTTAAGACTCATAGAGTCTGAACCTATGTAATATTTTAAAACTGTTTAACCATTTACATGCATATATTACGTTGTGTACAATAAATCATATATATTAAGTCCCTTTTCATAATTTATTGACGCACTTCAATAGAAAGCTTACTCCAGTAAGAAGTAGTTGATTCCTGCTCAGTAGGTGCCTATCTGAATAAGATAATATGTTCCTTCTCAGGAAGGGGTCCATTCTAAGAGCACAGACACTGAAAGGCACAAACCGCGACAATACATTAGGCTAATCCAACAGGTAGTGTTCTGTGTTACAGATATTAACCACTTAAGGATAAAATCAAACAAGCTTACAATCACCTTCCCTTCTCCTACCCACAACAGACACCCTGTGAGGTAGGTGGGGCTGAGAGAGCCCTAAGAGCTGTGACTAGCCCAAGGTGGCTTCGTGTGTATTAGTGGGGAAACCAACCCGGTTCACCAGATTACAGTCCACCACTCCAAACCCCCACTCTTAACCACTACACCACAGTGGCTAATCTCATAGCTTCCACAACAGATCTTTACTTTCCTGAAGGACCAAACTGACAACATGTAAAAATGTGTGACTAGTCAGCAGTTTGGACATAGATTAGAGTGATCTAGTTGACAGCTAGTGTCATGTGACTGAGCCAGCCTGAACCGGCGTGAGTGGCCTGAAAAGGGAATTTCCAGGATGACTCACAGTGACACAGCAACTGTATGTGATTGGTCAACTGTATGGCTGTAAATATATATAAGTCCATGAACTACATGCAGATACGTGGTGGAGGAATTATAGATCTATGGCGGAGCATTTTGTTGGAGAGAACTGCATTCTGGACTGTGTAAATACTGTAAATAAATTGTATATAGCAGTACTGGTGTGGACTGAATTGCTGCCAGGTATACTCCTGCATTCCAGCTCAGCTGCGCGTGTCTCATTAGCAGGCATCTCATTAGAAAGCCTGAGATGCAATATAATATAGCACCATGACATTAATCCTGATCCACAAATGACGACAATGATGCTCCTTCTGATCCACCGGGGCAATCCTTAGGTGCCTCTTGACGAGGAGGGTAGACGATGTAGGTGTGCTTTCTTTTGGTCTTTTTCTCATCTATTTTGATAATTTTTCCTCTCCCTCTTCATAGCCACAAGAGTAAAGCATCTTTCCGTCAGAGGCTACCCAAGAGTAGGGGAAGAAATGGAACAGCAGGACCCACAAGGACCTGGAATTGGCAAGAGATCAAGGGAAGGTCCCCATCCCGTCCAAGCAGAGAGTGGTGTTGAATTCTGGGAAAGAGCTGTGCCAGAGAACCTGGCTCAGGAAACAAGGACAGCAGATAGCCAACTTTTTCGGCAGTTCCTTTACCATGAGGCTGATGGGCCCCGAGCGGTTTGCAGCCAGATTCATGGACTTTGCAACCACTGGCTGAAGCCGGAGAGGCACTCTAAGAAGCAGATGCTAGACCTGGTGATCCTGGAGCAGTTCCTGACTATCCTGCCCCAGGAAATGCAGTGCTGGGTCAGAGGATGCGGTCCGGAGACCAGTTCCCAGGCGGTGGCCCTGGCCGAAGGTTTCCTCCTAAGTCAGGCAGAGGAGAAGAGGCAGGCAGAGCAGGTGAGGGGATTTCCTTCACCCCTTTCAAGCAATGACTTTATAATTGGGCTTCTCTGCTACCGTGTTTCCCCGAAAATAAGACACTGTCTTATATTTATTTTTCCTCAAGAAGACACACTATGGCTTATTTTCAGGGAATGTCTTATTCCGAGGGAATCAGAACTGTCCTCCTTCTCGGCTCCCGTTCTCCCCTTACCACCCCCTTCCGGTCCCGCCCCCAGAGGCCCAGGCGCGCTGGTTGCCAGGCCTTTGAAGTGGCCGCGGGAGACTGCATCTGCTCAGCTGGGCTCCTCCTGTCTTCCCCGCCCCCAGAGGCCCGGGCGCACTGGTTGCAGAGCCTTTGAAGCGGCTGCGGGAGACCGCCTCTGCTGAGCTGGGCTCCTCCTGGTCTTTTCCACCCCAGCCCCGGGCGCGCTGGTTGCCGGGCCTTTGAAGCAGCCGCGGGAGACTGCCTCTGCTCAGCTGGGCTCCTCCTGGTCTTCTCCACACCAGCCCTGGGGTGTCTTATTTTCAGAGTATGGCTTATATTAAGCAAATGCTTAGAAATGCTGCTACGGCTTATTTTATGGGTATGTCTTATTTTCGGGGAAACACGGTAGATATTGATACCTCCAGAGAATTCACTTGGCTGGGAAAACAACCAACGCTGATTCTGGTCCCTGTGCTAGAAGCAGCTCTGTCAGTCAATGCAGGGATGAAGATTCTTACCTTCCCTGTCTCCCTTGCTGTTCTTGCAGACATGGGGACCATCCCTGAAGATGGAAGTGAAGTTTTCTGAGGCAGAAGGAGATCTGTCGAAGGAAGGGCAGTGGGCTGAGGCAAAGAAGCATCCCGAAGATGCCCTGTCACATGGTAAGGGTGTTTTGTGGCTGTATGGGATTGGGCCACATGGTGAAGATGTGGGGTAGAAAAAGGAAATGGATTTGCACGCAACACAGAGTGAGCTTGTGGGGCTCAGTGCCACAGGATGTAGTGATGGTCACTCAGTTGAAGAGGGATTAGACAGATTCATGGAAAGCAATTGTGTTCTTATTCACATGAATTACAATATTAATTTTTCTCCTTCCTTCCATTAGAGGGACTCCAGGCATCTCAAAAAAGGAAAGTTAGACAAATCTGGGTAGCCATGGTGAATAAATGGAACCTACGTTTTCTGAGACAGCATACCTCTGAAAACTCAATGCCAATAATTTGGTTTCTGTGCCCCCACTTAGAGGCTTTCAAGGGCCAATGTGGGAAACTGTATGCTGGGCTGAAGATGCCAAGATGTGGACTGACACCCCTGTGAGTTTTGGGGATAGATCTTGGGGTGGACATGATGTCACGTTGATGTCGTGTCTAGCTGAAAACCTGGACGCGAATGCTCTGGGAACCTGTTAATTTTACTCTAGATGTGCTAAGTCATGTCTGGGTTTTTGGATAGACGTGACGAAGACGTGTCGCGCAACATCATTTCTGTCCCCTCTTTTTCTCCCAGCAGCCCAGACTCATTGGGAGAATGACTTGTCTGGGCCTTTGGCCAGATCCAGCAGGATTGTTGCCATGTTTTCGAGCTCCAGAGTTCACAGGGCAAACTTCAAGTCTCACAGAAGTCTGAAAAGTATCAGCAGCATTTAAGAGCAGCCTTGGGGCTTTTGGGTATCTGGTGCTTCTCTTCCGCCTCTCCCACCATTTACTAAAAAAATCATTGTGAATGTTCTTGAGTTGTACATAATACAAGCCCTGACCTGAATAGCCCCAGGCTAGCCTGATCTCGTCAGAGTCCAGAAGCTAAGCAGGGTCGGCCCTGGTTAGTATTTGGAAGGGCAACCTCCAAGGAACACCAGGGGCGTGACGCGGAGGCAGGCAATGGCAAACCACCTCCGAATGTCTCTTGCCTTGAAAACCCTACAGGGCTGATTACCTGGCTTCAATACTATCAATTACAATCTGTATTTATACAAGATATGAGGCTAGGTTTTACAAAAGACAAATCACTTTTTCAACGAATGTTGTTAGATAACAATGAACATTTAATATCTAAGATTTATAAGATATTATTGACTTTGTACACTGAACAAGACCTTGTTAAACCAACAATGATAACTTGGGCACAAACTCTGGGTCATGATATACATATGTACAAATGGGAAAGACTTTGGTCAAAGGATATGAAATATATATATTCACAATCTTTAAGAGAGAATATATATAAAATGATGTACAGATGGTATCTAACACCAAAGAAATTAGCCAAAATGTATGGAAATATGTCACCGAACTGTTGGAAATGTCAAAAAGAAGTGGGTTCCTTTCATCATGTTTGGTGGCTATGCGAGAAGGCTAAGAATTATTGGGATATGATCTACAATGAACTAAGGCTGATATTACAACAAAATATCCCTAAATCAACAGAAATGATGCTGTTGAGTATAATACCAGATACCATAGTGACCCAGAGACCTTTTTTGCTGTATGCCACCATTGCCGCCAGAATGTTATATGCTAGGAGATGGAAAATGACGGATATACCAAACAAATCGGAGTGGATTGAAAAAATGATGGAATTAGTAGAGATGGCAAAACTTACGGCGTTGATAAATCAAAAGGATGACAATGAATTTGCAAAAGAATGGGAGGCATGGACTAATTATTGCAGAAATGAACTTAAATGTGATATTAAGAAATATATTTTGATCTAATTCAGTGTGGATATATTTGACATGGATGTTTTGGTTACAACTGAATTAGACAAATAATACAAAGAGAAAAAAATGTTAAAGGGTTAGAGGAGGGGAGAGGGGAAGTTAATGAATTATACTTTTTGATATGTGAACTGAAATGTATAATGATTTGGAAAAAATAAAAAAAAATATTAAAAAGAAAAGAAAAGAAAACTCTACGGGGCTGCCATAAATCTGCTGTGAGTCGATGGTACAAAAACTAAGTAATACAAACACCCTTGAAATGGGTGTGTGCAAACAGGATTCAAAGAACTACATGAAATAGGAAGTCTAGGCTAACATTCTTCCTTCCTCTGTTGTCTCCCTTGCAGAAAGTGGAGAGATGCTATTAAGCCGTTGTCTTCATGAAGGTGTGGAAGCGGCTGCTTCACGTCTGGTCCAGGTAGGGACTGTGAGCATGGGACGCCTGAGTACCCCTTCCTTTCTCAGTGTATGTAGGGGTTTGCCCTGCAGTCACTGCTCAGAGAGAGCCCCTGAACGCCACACCCTTTATTCATGCCAACCTCTCCATCCTGCACCCTCCCAGAATGCCCCCTTCCAGGGTGCCGTCTCTGCCTGGCTTGATCTCTGATGCGGGAATCTGCGTTTTCTTTCAGTCTCCGGTTTCCTTTGAGGAGGTGGCCGTGCATTTCACTGAGGCAGAGTGGGCCCAGCTGGATCCTGGCCAAAGAGCTCTTTACGAGGATGTCATGCTGGAGAACTATGGGAGCGTGGCCTCTCTGGGTAAGGCTCTTTCGTAAGTGCAGCACGTGCAAATGGCTGCCATGGGGATGATGCATGAATCAAAGTCATGAACAGCAATATACCCGTTTTGAGGCCTGCTCAGCCACTTGTTTCCCACTGGGAGCTTCGAGGTGGTGGCATGGTAGCGAAAGCAATATTCAGCATGGGCAGGTAGAGTAACCCAAGCCACCTAGCTGGCCCAGGGGCATCTGAGGCCAGTGTTGTAGCCATCACCCAATCCAGAGAGGGTGTCCTGGCCTGACTGAGAGGTCCTCAGGAAAACTCTGGAAGGGGCCACCTCCCAGTTGCTCAGTTGCCAACCATTACTACACACTTGTCCCCCAGACGGGATTACAGTAATCCCCTCTGATTGTGATCTCGAATGGATCCATCCCCCTTGGATCGTGGGCTTTAATCTTGACCAAGCTTCCATTCCTCCAGAAAAAAAATTCCCCTTCTCTGGGTTTCTTTCCTTCCCCATGTAAGAACGATCACTTCCTTTCTGTGTATTCCAAAGGAGCCAGGATTGTAAGAGAGACTACGGAGGAGACAGAGACAGGCCTTGGAAGTGAACAAAGACTGGAGAGTTTCTCAGGAGGCTCTCAAGAGAGTACCTCCTTCCCAGATGAGCTGGCTGACAGTGAGTAGCCTTCATGGTTATGTGAAGGGAATGAGCAAGGGATCGCCCTGGAGGATTTCTGCTTCACTTCTCACCAACTTGTAATTTGGTAAAATCATAAAGCCTGCTGGGAAAGGAGGGGAGGCCTTCTGGAGCCTGAAATCTGGGCGGCTCAGAAGCTCTTTCCGGGGCTGAGCTCAGCTGCAGCTTTTGAGGGGCTGCTGTATCCTTAAATATTGGATATTCCAGGAAAGGGTTTGGGGGGGTTACTTAAGGACAGCCAAGCTGGAGGAGGCCAAAGACCCTTTCCTACAGCTGTCACCCAGATGCCTTTGGGCCTTGCTTGCCCTTCCAACAACTGACACCTCTTCCAAAAGCTGTGGGGGTCCCCTTTGAACTGTGGGTTCACTTGGTGAAGTCCTAGTTCTCTCCTACTCCCCGGAAGCAGAGGCTGAAAACCAGCTCTTCATGGCTTTCAGCACAACTAGAAAGAAATCCTCTGTGTAGTTGCAGGACTGGATATCATGGTCACTTCTTGTGGAGAGCCGGTGTGGTGGCTGAGAGCAGAGGACTCTAATCTGGAGAACCAGGTTCGATTCCCCACTCCTCCACCTGAAGCCTGCTGGGTGGCCTTGGACTAGTCACAGTTTTCTCAGAAGTCTGAGCCACATCTACCTCACAAAGTGCCTGTTGTGGGAAGGGGAAAGGAATGTGATTCGTAAGCCGCCTTGAGACTCTTCAGGATAGAGAAAAGTGGGGTGTAAAAACCCTCTCCTCTTCTATTTAATCATGAATAGCAGAGAATCAAAAGAGCTGCAGGACTAGTGGGGAAACGATCCTTTTCCACTTTTTTCTTTAAAGTACATATGTGAGTATGGAGGGGAGGGGTAGGCAAAATATAATAACTGCTCATCTGGCAGGGGCCTAGCTGGGGAGAAGGTGTGACCAGCAGCTCAGTTGGGAGAGGAAGAAGGTCTGGTAAAGGAAATGCAAACCCTTTAGTGAGCAGTGCCTCATGGGTGGCTTGGCTTCTTGCATAGGTGCTGACTGGACCTCTTTTCTTTTTTCCAACAGCCCATGTCGAGGAGATGCTTGGGGGATTCCAGGGGTTCTCGTTGGAAGAAGCCAACAATGAAGACTCCAAAAGAAACTTGGGAGATGGACCACAGAGGCAGGAGGGCGGCCACACAGACAAGAGGGATAAGCCCATTCCTTTCCAAGTAGGGGACTGTCGTGAAATTCCAGTCCACAAAGAAAGGTCAACCAAAACAAGAAGGAACGAAGGCCTCTGTGCTAACCAGAGAATCCGCTCCAGGAAAAGTGTGGCCTTTGGAAAAACTTTCAGTAAGAACACGAGTGATGTTTCCAAGACACAAATTCCCTCAGGGGAACAACCATATGCGTGTATGAAGTGCAGAAAGACATTCAGTCAGAAAGCAGCCCTTACTTCACATCAACGAATTCACTCAGGTGAGGAGCTGTATAAATAGTTAGGCTGCAAAGCAAGCCTTTCTGATGCAGCAGGCTTTCATGTCCTTTTTAAGTATCTGTTAATGTACACTTCAACGTACAGCAGGAAAAAGCCACTGCAATGTTCTGAGCATGGATGGAACTTCAAGGGAATGTCAGACCTCCTTGTGTGTCTGCTAATGGGCTCTCTCTTTTTATTCCACAGGGGATGATCAGTGGAATGAGGGCAATGAGGAACCACATCAGCTATTGCCAGATAAAGTCAAAAATGAAGATTTGCAAGGAAATGTCAAAAATCAAGGCAGACCTAAGAAGCATAAAGGAAGTCCCATGGTCGAGAAGAGGGATAAACCCATTTCTGGCCAAGGGCAGGATTTCCATGTGCTAATCCCCATGGTGGAGGAAGCATATAAGTGTTTGGAGTGTGGAATGAACTTCTCAGTTCAAACCAAATATGATATCCATTTGCATATGCACAAAGGAAAGAAGACCCATCAATGCTTGGTGTGTGGAAAGAGCTTTCTTTGCAGAGCAGAGCTACTTCGACATCAAAGAACACATGCAGGAGAGAAAGGTTCTAGCTGCTCAGATGGCAAGAGGTTCTTGCAGAAGTCAGACCTTTTTCAACAGCAAAGGATTCATTCAGGTGAGAAGCTATTTATCTGCTCAGAGAATGGAAGGATGTTCTCTCATGGAAGGAAAAGTAAGGCAGTCTTCCCAAAGCATAGTGTAATGGGGGCACGTAAATGCTTTCAGTGTGGAAAGTACTTCCAATACAGATCACAGCTCCTTGTGCACCAAAGAATACACACAAGGCAGAGACCTTTTCAATGCTCAGAGTGTGGAAAGAGATTCAGTGAGGGTGGCAATCTTGGAAGACATCAAAGAGCTCACACAGGGGAGAAGCCTTTTGAATGCTCAAAGTGTGGAAAGAGATTCAGTGTGAGCGGTTCTCTTCAACAGCTTCTAAGAACCCACACAGGGGAGAAGCCTTTTGAATGCTCAGAGTGTGGAAAGAGATTCAGTCGGAGTGGCTCTCTTCTAATTCATCTAAGAACCCACACAGGGGAGAAGCCTTTTGAATGCTCAGAGTGTGGAAAAAGATTCAGTTGCAATGGCAATCTTCACAAACATCTAAGAACCCACACAGGGGAGAAACTTTTTGAATGCTCAGAGTGTGGAAAGAGATTCAGTCAGAGTGTTGATCTTCAACGGCATCTAAGAACCCACACAGGGGAGAAGCCTTTTGAGTGTTCAGTGTGTGGAAAGAGATTCAGTCGGAGTGGTGGTCTTCAACAGCATCTAAGAACCCACACAGTGGAGAAGCCTTTTGAGTGCTCGGAGTGTGGAAAGAGATTCAGTCTGAATGGCTCTCTTCAACATCATCTAAGAATCCACACAGGGGAGAAGCCTTTTGAATGCTCAGAGTGTGGAAAAAGATTCAGTCACAATGGCAATCTTCAAATTCATCTAAGAACCCACACAGGGGAGAAGCCTTTTGAATGCTCAGATTGTGGAAAGAGATTCAGTTGCAATGGCTCTCTTCAAAATCATCTAAGAACCCACACAGGGGAGAAGCCTTTTGAATGCTCAGTGTGTGGGAAAAGATTCAGTTGCAATGGCAATCTTCACAAACATCTAAGAACCCACACAGGGGAGAAACTTTTTGAATGCTCAGAGTGTGGAAAGAGATTCAGTCAGAGTGTTGATCTTCAACGGCATCTAAGAACCCACACAGGGGAGAAGCCTTTTGAGTGCTCAGTGTGTGGAAAGAGATTCAGTCGAAGTGGTGATCTTCAACAGCATCTAAGAACCCACACAGGGGAGAAGCCTTTTGAGTGTTCGGAGTGTGGAAAGAGATTCAGTCTGAATGGCTCTCTTCAACGGCATCTAAGAACCCACACAGGGGAGAAGCCTTTTGAATGCTTAGAGTGTGGAAAGAGATTCAGTCTGAATGGCTCTCTTCAACAGCACCTAAGAACCCACACAGGGGAGAAGCCTTTTGAATGCTCAGAGTGTGGAAAGAGATTCAGTCAGATTGGCAATCTTCAACAGCATCTAAGAACCCACACAGGGGAGAAGCCTTTTAAATGCTCAGAGTGTGGAAAGACATTCAGTTGGAGTGGTGCTCTTCAAAGTCATCTAAGATCCCACACAGTGGATCATAGAATCATAGAGTTGGAAAGGACCACCAGGGCCATCAAGTCCAACCCCCTGCACAATGCAGGAAATTCACAACTACCTCCCCCCTCCACACCCCTAGTGACCAGAAGATGGCCAAGATGCCCTCCCTCTCATCATCTGCCTAAGGTCACAGAATCAGCATTGCTGACAGATGGCCATCTAACCTCTTCTTAAAAACCTCCAGGAAAGGAGAGCTTACCACCTCCCGAGGAAGCCTGTTCCACTGAGGAACCGCTCTAACTGTTAGAAAATTCTTCCTAATGTCTAGAGAATGCTCAGGGTGTGGATAATAGATTAAGTCAGCGCTGCTTTCTTCAAGAACATCCAAGAACCCACACAAGGAGAAACCATGTAACTCCTCAGCCCAAGAAAAGAGCTTTTTTTAAAATTTCAACCTCAGATCATAGAAGGGGATGAAGCCATGTAAACTCTTGTAAAGAGAATGCATCTACGCAGAAACATTACTGTATGTGGGAAGAAAAGGTATCAGTACTGGGCTGTGGAAAGAGATTTTGCCATGATTGAAACCTCCAATAGATCTCACAGGGAAAAGAGCAAGGATGGTTCTGTAGGTGGAAGGAGATTCAGGACCAGCTCCTATCTCCTTCCGCATTGAAGATTCCATGCAGGGGAGGAACCTCAGAAATGTTTAATGTGTGGCAAGAGTTTGAGGCAGAGATCTGACCTTCCCATTCCTCAGAGAATCCACATAAGTTGGTTCAGATGTGGATCTTCTTTGAATGGTAACTCAAATAAGGGCCCTTTTAGTGGTTGCCCTCCTCTGTGAAATTCGATACTTTGGTTATCTGACAACTGAACTCTTTCTGACATCTGCAAAACCGGCAAAAACTTTTCTGTTTTCCAAATCCTGCAAAGAAATAGACAGGATGAAGATAGCATATACCTATAGTCTCCCCGCTGCTGGACAAATCCTAGTGTGGACAGCTGGCAACCCCAATTTACAAACATTTTTACCTGACAAGGACTTCTACAGAGGCATCCCGAAACCCTAATTCCTCCCCAGTCCAACCTGCTGCACACCTTTTGGGGTCACCACTTTGAAGCCCAAAGAGTTCTGGTAGTAAGATTAATTTGGCTTGAAAGGAAAAGATTTTGCCCCCCTAACTCAACTACACCACCATGGTGTAGTGGTTAAGAGCTGTGGTTTGGAGTGGTGGACTTTACTCTGGAGAACCGGGTTTGATTCCCACTCCTCCACATGAGTGGCGGAGGCTAATCTGGTGAACTGGATTTGTTTCCCCACTCCTACACACGAAGCCAGCTGGGTGATCTTGGGCTAGTCACACTCTCTCAGCCCCATCTACCTCACAGGGTGTCTGTTGTGGGGAGGAGAAGGGACGGTGATTGTAAGCCGGTTTGAGTCTCTCTTAAGTGGTAGAGAAAGTCGGCATATAAAAACCAACTCTTCTTCTTTTACTCAGTAAGTTCAAAGGGATCAGGCTGACCCCCTCTCAATATTCCAGTATTGTGAGATGAGCAGGTCTCTTAGGAGTTGGCAGGGGGAAATTAACAGGTCTCCTTGGAATTGGCAGGTGAACGCTGTGGGACATTAGTTCCCAATCCCAGCTGTCCTCCCCACCCACATTCTCCTCAAGAGATAATTCACACTTTTTTCTTTTCTGTGGTTTGTGGTGGGTTTTTTTTTTTTTAAATGAGGTGGGCTTCATTAATGTTAGTGTGGCGTGCCTTTTTAAAATTGTGTATAAAGCTGTAAGAAAGCAATCCTCTTGCAGATGCTGGAGACAGGTGCCTCTTGCCCCCACTGATGCCCAGGATTGAACCAGACCCACTTTGCCCAGATTCATGAAGAGGGTCAGATTAGTTCAAGAGCCAGAGTATTGATTTACAACCGCATGGATCTGGGTTAAAATCCACACTAGGGCTGGACTTCCGCTAGGGATGCTGAACTGAGTGCCACGTCTCTTGGGGGCTCCCAAGAGAACCAAGATTCGTTCAAATCTGGGATGTAATCCTGCACCCCTACCCAATCCTAAATAGTGGATTGGGAAACAGGATCTCTCCTGCTGCCCACGAAATGCGGTTTGACCCCCAGTTTTGCCGAGAGAGCCATCATGCGACTCTTGGAATCCTGAACGAGGTCCCGTCTGGCTTGAGGGGAAACCATTGCCGTGAACGTCTCTTTGGATTTTAGGCTCAGCTCTCCCCTATCTATTACCATCTAAGCAACGATATTTAAGCAAGAATACCTACTCTTCTAAAATCTGAGTAAGTAACAAGAACTCTTTTGTTTTACCTGGAATTGGAAGCTTTGAAGGAGTGGAAAAAATATCTATAGAATCTGAATCTTCCCATCTGAGATTTGGTTGACTCTTTGACGTTTAAAAACATTCAATAAGCCGACAGGATTTTAATCAAATTGATCGGTGGATAGACACAACAATCGGGACTATTGAATGACGGTATAGCCACCAATTAGAAATCTAGAAGTGCAAGGAGGAGGGACGACCAGATTCCCCCCCATTTCCGGGAGGAGGCTTCTCTGAGTAAACAAATTCCTTTGCCACGTCTTATACAGAAGTATCAGCTATTGTCTGCCATCATGAGAACACTACGGGATTTGAGACCGGACGTGTGGCATTGTGTAACTGGCAAATACTTCCCCAGTTCCTAGGCAAAAGGAAGGAGGCAGACGTGCAACTTTTTACTCTACCCCCCGCAACATTTTACAACTCAACGTATTCCTGTCTGGATTTTACAAATTAAACTTCAATTAACCACCAGAAGTGGCAACCATGGAAAGTGAGATTAAATGCATGGATCGACTCTTCTCTCTGACAGACAACACCTATGAACTTGCTATTCAGAAACTGGATGAAATTCTGGGAGATCTTAAAGACATTAAAGTCCGGATTTTGACAATGAGATCTGAGATGAGAGAAGGAAGCTCCCCAAATGATAAACCATTAAATGAAGAATTTAACACTGCAAAGGAGATGGAGAGCTACGAAGGATTTTCGAAGGATACATCCCTGCAAGAAGAAACCGAATCAACCCGACTGATAACCATGGAGATGAATGTAAACGACTTGGATTTTTGGTTGTATGAACTACCTGATGAACTTTTCAAAGTTAACTGGGAGAACTTAAAAGGGCAAACAGCTGGAAACACCGGGATTTTTCTCCTCGCCTTGGGGATAGAAGAAAATCTGTTGCAGATTCACTATCTTACATTACTTTTCATAGAGGGAACTTCATTAACAACTTCCATGGATGCCCTTCATCGTTCAAAGCTACTGGGAAAGAGAGGAAGATGTTGGAAATTTAAGATAAAAAGACTGGGTCAAAGGGCTTAGTTTTTCTTGGGATTTAACTAAAAAGGTCTGATTAAACGGTTTGGCTTTGATAAAAACAGAATAATTAATGACATTAACTTAATTGACATTTATTAGATATGTGGGAGAAACGGAGAAAGAATATTTATTTTTAAAGGAAGTTAAAAATGTTACATATTATTTAATCCATTTTTATTGTTATTTATCTGTTCTTTTTCCTTTTTGTTTTTTGTTTTTTTTCTTTTTTCCTCTTTATTTTAAAATAGGTAAAAAAATAGTAAATGTTTATACATGTTTGTAATAATATTAGGATTAGAATCTTAAACAAAGGAGATTACAAATAAATGATAAGATTGAGGGAGGTGTAGGGGAAGTCTATATTTTATTTTTTATTATCTATATATGGATGTATTTTCAACAATTATTAATTAGAATTTATACTATGATGTTTACTTATATTGATTGTTGAATACTTTGTTTGATTACTATAGAAAAATAATAAAAAAATTATTTAAAAAAATCCACACTAGGCCTGGAAGCCCTTTGGAAGCAAGATAGTTGTAAGGATTCAATGTGGGGGAGACAGTCTTAGAAGAAATGTGTTCAACAAGTTTGGAAATCTGAGGACTTCCTTTTTGTTGTTCTACTTTTTTATTGAAATATACAAAGTATTACAGAATATACCAAAATATGAAAATATGAAAGAAAAACATAATATACTGTATATACTCGGGTATAAGCCGACCCGAGTATAAGCCGACCCCCCCAAACTTGAGGCCAGAAAAGGGAATTTCTTATTGACCTGCGTATAAGCCGAGGGTCAATAAGAAATTCCCTTTTCTGGTAAAGCTGCGCTCTAAAATGGCGGCCGCCATTTTAGAGCGCAGGGAAGGTCTTGCCCCTGCCCCAGGTCACCCTCCCACCGGCCTCCCGGGATCTCCCAACCCACCCCAACCCACCCTGACCCCAGTGCCATTCAAGGGGTGGAGAGGGAAGAGCCCCTGAACCCCCTACTCACCAGGAGAGTCGGCAGCGGCGCAGCCTTCCCGGCCCTGCAGGAGGCCGCTGCCAGCCGGAAGAACCCTTGCGGGCCCGGCGGGGGCGGCGGCGCGGCCTTGCCGGCCCTGCAGAGGCCCCTGCCGGGTGGAGGAACCCTCGTGGGCCCGGCGGCGGGGGCGGGGCGGCCTTGCCGGCCCTGCAGAAGGCCCCTGCCGGCCGCTGCCAGCCAGAGGAACCCTCGCGGGCCCGGCGGCGCGGCCTTGCCGGCCCTGCAGAGGCCCCTGCCGGCCGGAGGAACCCTCGCGGGCCCGGCGGCGGCGGCGAGAATGGTAAGTTCCCCCCTCCCTCCTCTCCCTCCTCCCCCCTCCCCTACCCTACCATATTGACCCGCGTATAAGCCGAGTTCGGCTTTTTCAGCCCTTTTTTTGGGCTGAAAAACTCGGCTTATACGCGAGTATACACGGTACAAAAAAAAGAAAAAGTGGAAACGATAAAGAAAAGAAATAAAAAGTAAAAAATATAAGATAAAACAATAATACAGAGACCGACTTCCAACTCTCTTCATACAAAACAAAATATATTATTTCTTAGGTGAATAACACCTATGTTTTATCTGTTTTTACTTTAAATTTTTATTTAACTATTTCCATCTTAGTCAACACTTTGGTAAATTTATGTTCTAAAACCTAAAGACATTTTTCTGTCCCTAAAATACTGATTTGTTTATATGTTGACCATACCTTCCAATATTAAAATCAGAATCCCAAAGCAGCTTAAACAGAACGATTTGACCACAATGCAATTAAAGAGCCCCACAAAATAACCGTGGTGAACGAATGGCACAGAGGCACGCAGGCTGAGAAGCGGATCCCAAACGGCTACCACTGTTGCGTAGCCACAGGGTAACCAGATCAATGTGCTACAGGACATGGAGCTAGCATCCAGAGGCTCACAACACACCTGATGCTCTCTCGTGTCTCTCTCCCCCATCCCGTTTTCTTTCCCCTAAATGCAGCTGTAGAAGCTGCAGTTCTGAACAAAGCCAGAGGGGGGGTGCACCAGAGAGAAGAAGAATATCAGAAACAGCTCTGTTTGCATTTGGGTTTTCCTGGACATTTACAAGGGGGACATGTTTTGGGTTAGGTGGGCTTTATGATTGGTAATTGGTTGACCAACCGAACCCAAACGGTGCTCATTAATGGCACAACTTCATCCTGGAGAGGAGTGGTCTGTCCTGGGACCGGTACTATTTAATATTTTTATAAATGACTTGGATGATGGGATAGAGAGCATGCTAATCACATTTGCAGATGACCCCAAGTTAGGAGGGGTAGTTAATACCCCGGAGGATAGGGTCAGAGTTCAGAATGACCTTGATAGACTGGAGAGCTGGGCCATAAGTAATAAAATGGATTTCAATAGGGAAAAGTGTAAGGTACTTCACCTAGGCAGACACAACATAAGGCACAGGTACAGGATGGGAGGTAGTCGGCTTGACAACAGTACATGTGAAAGAGATCTGGGAGTCTTAGTGGACCACAAACTGAACATGAGTCAACAGTGTGATATGGCGGCTAAGAAGGCCAATGCAATTCTGGGCTGCATCAATAGTATTGTGTCTAGATCAAGGGAAGTAATGCTACCACTGTATTCTGCATTGGTCCGACCTCACTTGGAATACTGTGTCCAGTTTTGGGCTCCACAATTTCAGAAGGATGTTGCCAAGTTGGAGCGGGTCCAGAGGAGGGTGACCAGAATGGTCAGAAGTCTGGAATCCAGGCCCTATGAGGAGAGACTTAGGGAGTTGGGTTTGTTTAGTTTGGAGAAGAGAAGGTTGAGGGGAAACATGATAGCCATCTTTAAATATTTGAAGGGGTGTCATGTTGATGAGGGAACTAGCTTGTTCTCTATTGCTCCAGAGACTAGGATACGGTTAAATGGATTTAACCTAATAGAACAGCAATTCCACCTAAACATTAGGAAGAACTTTCTGACAGTGAGGGCTGTTTGATGGTGGAATGCACTGCCTCGGAGGGTGGTGGAGTCCCCATCTTTGGAGGTCTTTAAGCAGAGGCTGGATGGCCATCTGTTGGGAGTGCTTTGATTGTGGGATCCTGCATGGTGAGGGGAGGGTTGGGGTCACTGGGGATGTGGGCGGGGGGAGGTAGTTGTTAATTTCCTGCATTGTGCAGGGGGTTGGACTAGATGACCCTGGTGGTCCCTTCCAACTCTAGGATTCTATGACAGTTGTGGTTTCATATCCTTACTGTTTAAACCTTTCTCCTCCACATATCCCCCCCCTTTCCACCTGCAGGGAGATGATAGCAAGTGCTGATATTTTCTCCCAGGTGAGTGAAACACAGTTTGGGGGGTTGTGTGAATTCGAGTGGGGAAATGGCTGGAGGAAGAAGGTTCAGCCGCTCTGAGCCCGACCTTTGGGTTGGGGAGAACTGGGTAGAAATGTAATAAAATAAATAAAATAAAAATTACTCTCTGTTGCTGGTTCTTCACTCAGGATTGGGCTTCTGAGGCAGAAAGAAAGAAGGGAGGGGGGGAAGGGAGGAAAGAGCATCTGCCAAATTTTCGCACTGTCCTAGTGGAAAAAATGGATGTGTTTTGGAATAGTCGGTGATCTTGGACCAGTCACTCTTTCTCAGGATAACCCGTTTCCCAGAGTTGTTGTCAGAGATAAAACAGGCAAGGCAGAGCCACGTACATATATAGGGTCACCATAAGTCGGCTGTGTCTTGACATCTCTTCACCCACACGCAAGCTCTCTTGCCAGCTGTAGATTCTGAGGCTTTGCCTAATTCTTTTCTCCAACATAGTGGAGAAGATTTTTAAATGAGCAAATGGGGTGGGGGGAAAGATGTCAAATCCTTCCAAAGCAGAAACGAGCCCCCAGATCTTCTTGGGGGCTAGATGTTCTCTGAGGTGACATCTGCTTTGGCTGAGGCATAGCCCTGTCCTCTTCAAGTGACAGGGAGTTTTCTTTGTGTGTGTGTTACCCTGTGAGCAGGTGGCCGTGAGCAGGTGCGTTTGTGTGCACACACAGAATTTCCACTGTCTCTTTGCAGAGAGGGATTCTAGAGCGGCATTAGCTGCAAGCAGTTCCCTGAAAACTGGCACTGCAGGAAAACGGGATGTTTCATCCCCAAATGAATCTTCTTGCATTTATAGTAAAATAGCCACACAAACACAACTCAGCAACATCGACAACCTGGATGGGTAGTTAAGGGGGAAAGGATGTAAGGACATGTGGGCCTAGACATTCTGAATATACCAGTAGTAGGGTCAGCTCTCGGTTGAGAAATACTTGGAGATTTGGGGTGTGGGCCCTGGGGAGGAGGGGCAGGACCTTAGCAGGGAATAATGCTATCGCGTCCTCCCTCCAAACCAGCCATTTTCTCCAGAAGAACTGGTTTTGGTTGTCTGGAGAGCAACTGTTATAGCGGGAGCTCAGGCATAGACAGTTTTAAAAGGGGCATCAGATGGATTAATGGAAGATAAGTCTATCAGTGGTGATGAAAGGGAGCCTCCACGTTCAGATGCAGTCAAGCCCTCAATCCCAGTGCCAGGAGGCAACATGTCGGGGGAAGGCCTCGGCCTCTCTGCCCTGTGGTTAAATCCTACAGAGGAAGCGGTTGGCAGCTGTGTAAGACAGGATGCTGGACTAGATGGGCCCTCGCTGGTCTAGGGTTGCCAGGGCTGGGTTGGGAAATACCTGGAGCGTTTGGGAGTGGAGCCTGTGGAGGGCGGCGTGAAGGGGAAGGGACTCCAATGGGGCATAATGCCGTAGAGCCCACCCTCCATAGAGCGGCCACTTTCTCCAGGTGGACCGGTCTCTGTCGCCTGGAGGTCAGTTGTTATCCCCTGGAGGTTGGCAACCCCGCACCGGTGTGATCAAGCAGGGCTCTTTTCTCACGTTCTTCAATCTCCAGGGATTTCCCCAGCCAGAGATGGAGACCCTTATCCCACAGGGCAGCAGAATCACATCAGTCTCCAGGAAGCGACCAAGGCTGGCATTTTGATTTGAGGAACAGAGAAGATGTTACAGGAGTGCAGATTTCCAATGCGATCCTAAAGCCACTTTGCTGGGAGCAAGCCCCACTGGATAGAGATCTGCCTCGGATCTCTTGGCCTGATCTTGCTTGGCTTTGCTTGAATTTTCTTTCTCCCAGCTCAGCTGCGCTGTTGTCTGAACAGCCTGGGGATCCCCCAGAAGCGCCACCCTGTGCGGAGTTACTCCCGAGGAATCCCACTGAGCTGCACGGGGCGTCGCTGGCGGCAGCCTGGCTGGAATCCGCTCCCACCACCCGGCTCTGGACGCCCATCCTCATTGCAAAGAGCAGGGGGGGCTTCCCCCCTTCCTCTGCAGCACCGAAACGGTTAAACCGACCGAGCTGTTTGCTAGAGCGGCCGAGCAAGGAGGGGAGGCGGAAGCGGAAAGGCTCCTTTCCCGGGGGGGGGGGGAGAAGGAGAAGGGGAGGCTCGGCTACCCAATTGCAAAGGAGACCACGAGGGGCTTCAGAGACGCGTCAGCGGGCAGCAGCCTTGCAGAGGGATCCTGGGGCGGTCTACGCACGAGTAAGTCATTGCAGGGGTGGGGAATAAGCTTTTCCCACCTTGCAAGAGAGAAATGCTGCTCTCTCGAGTGCTCGGGGGTGGGGGGGCTTCGGTTTAAATCGTTTCCATATGTCGCCCCTCCGCTACTAAAAAAAACCCACCCCTGCAGAAAAACCGGTATATATAGTATATATATTTCTAATTCTTGCCAGTTGCCCTCTACTTTTGCTTTACACTTCTCCGGAGGGAGATAAACATTTATAACCAATATCTCGCAGGTTTTCCATTCTATAAGTACAGCCATAGCTAACTTTTTAAGCGGACTCAACTCTTGGCGTTTAACATCCATGGCGGTAGAGATCATAATACCCAACCCTCCCTTCAATCTCCCTGGCCCTTTCCCCCGAGAGGCGGCTAAATTAAATATATGGTATCCATTCAGAAAGAGTGGAGCGTCCGTCCAAGTCTCCTGCAATGCGATAATGTCATATTTTTTACGATAAAAAGGGATGTCTGAGCTGTCAGAGAGGCATCGAAACCAACCAGCTACATTCCAGGAGAGTACATTTAAAATTCCATCTGGCAGACCCTCTCCGGAAGAAAACTGTTTTAGTCACATTGCTGAATTGGAGGCCTGAGAACATCTGAAGGTCTCCTCTTTTCTCTCCTTCACAAATCCTCTTGGTGGAATAGATGGTGCCGGAGTCTCTCCCGATTCAGAAATCTCAGAGATGGTATTGGGAATTACTGAGGGCATCTCCTTCAGGAGGGAGGGAGTCTCCACTTGCCAGCCAGCTTCATCTCTAGAGGGAACCTTGACAGGACTTGGGCCTATAGCTGTTACGTAACGTTCCTCTTGGAGTTCTTGCGCCCACGATTTCCGATCTGGATTCTCAAGTAGGTCTTTTTTAGAGTAAATATCAAATAAAATGATGGTATCAAGGTCACTATCAATTCTTGCAACCATCTGGGCTAAGGTTGACTCCATAAGGCCTGACATACTTTTCTCCTGTATATCGTCAATCCTTGAAGCCATGCCACCATCCCGGGCTCTGCCTGAATTCTCATAGCTTCCTTCAGTGGACATAGTCAAAGATTCAGGTAAAGGTGATGGAAATGCTGGTTGTGACCTGAATGAGGATTCAAGTGAGGGCATGGAGGTGGAGGGGGATCTGAGACATTCCTGGGAGTCCTTTACTAAATCAATTTGGTCTCTTCTCACACCCGAAGAGTCCCTTCTTTGTGGAGTGAGTATCGGTGGGGAGACCAAAAAACTCTTTCTCTCTTTTAATTCCTCTGACACAGCTCTTGCCTCCCTTGACCTCTTAAAAGATTCTGGGGATAATTCGTTTCTATATTTTAAATTCCCTTTTGCTTTTACACTTGCTTTCCCCCTCAGCTGTGTTGTTTTCCTGTGGGGATCACCAGCATCATTTGCTGTGCAGTTTGGTTCGTTAAATTGAGGCGAGTAGTTCCACAGTGGATGACATGTCGGGTCTTCAAACACTCTGGTTGGATAAATAGAGTATCTCTTTAAAAAGTCCTTCTTATTCAACAGTAGGGAGGGAATTCTACTTTGTCGGAACGTTAGAACCAATCTTTTGTGATAATTCTTAGAAGGAAGCCAAAATAAACTTTCTAAATCCACCTTTGCCTTTTCCCATTATAATAATTGGGATGGAGACTTCACTACATCTCTCTGATTATCCCATCTGTGGTAGTTAATTCTGGAATCCCCAATAAACAGGGCCACCTTTTTCCCCTGTAAAAAGCGATTTTTCTTAATGTTGTTCAGGTGAGGGAAGATTTTCACTGCAGAGCTGTCGCTCCTACACCTACTCCGTGCTTCTTCTGTGAAGTTATCAGTAGCTGATATACCAGAGGTCGTTT
This sequence comes from Euleptes europaea, assembly GCF_029931775.1. NCBI lineage: Eukaryota > Metazoa > Chordata > Lepidosauria > Squamata > Sphaerodactylidae > Euleptes > Euleptes europaea. The sequence continues at coordinate 6,120,431 of NC_079316.1, forward strand.
TAAGTTGTTTGTTGTTGCTTTTGTTTATGGGGCTTCTGGGACTTAAACTTCCGGCCCACACTCTGCTTTGCTTCTCATGTTCATTCTCAGCCGAAGGGTTCACTACATTCTTCAGTTCATCTAATTTGATGTTTATTTGGTCAAGCTTCACATATAAGTTCATCAGGGTTTCCCTTATGAGGAGAGTATGCTTTGCTAGCAGCTCCAATTCATTTGTCTCTCTCCCTGGGCTTTGAAGCTCATTAAGTGGGGGGGAATTCCTCCCTAATTCTTTACTAGGCGTAGGAAGTGAGCTTTCCTCTCCTTCAGTTTCCAAAGCTAGGAATCTGTTAGATAATAGCACAGGGTCTCCAACCGGCTCTATTTCTCCAGCTTGCAGAAAGTTATCGATTTTAAGTTGTTTACCTGATTTGAGGGACATCTGCTCTTCTAATGCCGAGCATCTCCGTTTCTTATTCCCCACTAGCAGAGTTTATTGCTGCAAGCTCAGTTCTTTAATTTCCAAACTTTAGTCTTTGAACTTCCAAAGTTCAAAACAGCCAAAAGTTGCTCCCGCGGCTTTACCGAAGATATTAGAATAAATTAAAACGATAAAAGCATAGTTGTGGGAGAGATTCAGAGCTTTGCTGCTGCTCTGTCCGCCATCTTGACTCTCCCCGGCCTGGAAGTGAGAAGCGAAGAAAACAGAAGTGACCAAGCGCCCAGAAAGGCATCCCAGATGTGATCACATGACATGAATCATCCTTGCTGACTGGCTACCCTACATCATGTGCATTTTGGCTGGTGCTCCACCGCCACACACCTGTCGTTTACCTGGATGTTCTTGGCCTCCCTCTGCTCCCGTTCCTCCCAGCAGACATTTTGTCCTCACCTCGAGAGGTCAGACGCACCTCTTCCCCTGACCCTCTCCTGGACAGAGCTATTGCTGAATGCTTCATGCCAACTGAGGAGAGATGTGCCTTGGTTAAGCTGTCACCAGTCCTTTTGTCCCGGGCTCCAGTTGACCTTGAGCTGTTGCCTCTAGACAGAGTGATCCCCAGACATGGGAGAAGAAGAGGGGTTGGTTTCTATATGCCAACTTTCTTACCACTTCAGGAAGAATCGAACCAGCTTACAATCACCTTCCCTTCCCCTCCCCACAACAGACACCCAGTGAGGTAGGTGGGGCTGAGAGAGCTCTCAAAGAGATGTGACTAGCCCAGGGTCGCCCAGCTGGCTTCATGTGTATTAGTGGGGAAACCAACCTGATTTACCATATTAGAGTCCGCCACTCATGTGGAGGAGTGTGGAATCAAACCCTGTTCTAAGCTCATAGCTTCCACAAAAGATGTTGACTTTCCTGAAGAACCAAACAGGCATCTCATTAAAAAGCCTGATATACAATATATTACAGCGCCATGACGTTAATCCTGATCCACAAATGATGATAATGACGCTCCTTCTGATCCACTGGGGCAATCCTTAGGTGCCTCTTGACTCATCAAGCCCACAGATTATTACCCTTCCTTACTTGTTCATGTGGGGACAAATGATATTGCCCGGCACAGCCCAGAACGTATTAAAAGAGACTACATGGCTCTGGGTGAGAAGGTGAAGGACTTGGGGGCGCAGGTTGTGTTTTCGTCAGTTCTGCCTGTTGAAGGTCGTGGCTTAGGAAGGGAAAGAGGAATACTCCAAATTAATGACTGGCTGCGTAGGTGGTGTCGTCAAGAAAGGTTTGGATTTCTGGACCATGGCTTACACTTTTGAGAAGAAGCTCTTCTGTTGGGGATGGTTTACACCTCACGAGGGTAGGAAAAAATGTGTTTGGTGAGAGCCTTGCAAACCTGATCAGGAGGGCTTTAAACTAAACCCTATGGGGGAGCGAGACAACAATTTAAAGCCTTGTATGCTGATAATGCCTGGAGACAAGAACAATAAAGATTTGCAGGGAGTGGCATGTATGCAAGGAAACATAAACTCATAGCTAAGTACAGAAACAAAAGCCACGGGGCACATAAACCATCGGATTCCGATGTCTGTACACTAATGCGGAGGGTATGGGAAACAAGCAGGAGGAACTCGAAGCCCTAATACAGGAAGGGAATTTTGACCTAATATGCATTTCTGAAACTTGGTGGGATGTCACTCATGATTGGAATATTCAGATTGAGGGGTACAACTTGTTTAAAAGAGATAGATTGATAAGGAAGTGGGGACGAGTAGCACTGTATGTCAAAGATGTTTACACTTGTGAAGAAGTACATGAATCTGAGCATGGTTGTGCAGTCGAGACTCTATGGGTAAACATAAAAGGAATAAGAAATAATCGTGATATTCTCGTGGGGGTCTGCTATCGACCACCAAAGAGAGGACTTGGATGGGATGCTCCTAGACCAGATCACACAATTCTCAAAGACACGGAACATGGTGGTCATGGGAGATGTTAATTACTCGGATATCTGTTGGAAGTCCAACGCTGCTAAAAATGCAAGATCCAATAAATTCCTGACTTGTCTTGCTGACAACTTCCTATTCCAAAAGGTGGACAGGGAAACAAGGGGGTCTGCTATCTTAGACTTGATTCTCACTAACAGGGAAGAACTGGTCGATGAGGTTAAAGTAGTAGGCACCCTGGGTAGTAGTGACCACGTACTCTTGGAATTTACAATCTTGGGGAGAGGAAAACCTGTATGTAGTCAGACATGTAGGTGTAAGCACTTGTAATCCTAAATCAAATAGCCACATCAAGAGACTAAAGGCCCAAAAGAGTTGGTTTATTGAAACAGGCATGCAGAGCTTAGAAATCAAAAGGCAGGAACGAAGGGGGATGGGGGTGCACTTGGTTATAAGGAGAATTACAGACATAGAAATACAGTCACATCATGATTACAGAAGCGATCTGGAAACACCACTAGGCGGTTAATTTCGGCATCAGTCCGTACAGCTTCTAGGAGCACATCCCGAAGCAGAGTAGGGTCGTCAGGACAGGTTGACGTTCCCAGCAGCAGGGCCCAGTGGTCCAAGTCCTCCAGGATTCCACACAGGGACCTTGGAGTTAAGACACGGGCGAACCCTCCAGGGCTCCATCCAGGCAGGAAAAAGAAGAGATTGGTTCCTGCCTTATTGTAAGCACTTGTAATCCTAGATCCAATAGCTACATCAAGAGACAAAGGTCCAAAAGAGTTGGTTTATTGAAACAGGCATGCAGAGCTTAGAAATCAAAAGGCAGGAACGAAGGGGGATGGGGGTGCACTTGGTTATAAGGAGAATTACAGACATAGAATTACAGTCACATCATGATTACAGAAGCGGTCTGGAAACACCAAGCTCCCACGAACCTCAGAGCCTGGGAAGGGAAGCAAAGCAAAGCAGCTGGCAGCTGCACCAGAAAACAACCTTGAAGTCAAGGCGAAATGGGGTGTCTACAGACAGCCTGACAGTAGGTTGGACTTCAGAAGAGCAAATTTTAACAAATTTTAACTTATGCTAGGTAGAATCCCATGGTCAGAAATATTGAAGGAGAAGGGAGTTCAAGGAGGGTGGGCGTTTCTTAAAAATGAAATACTGAAGGCGCAATCCCAAACCATTCCTATGAGAAGGAAAAATGGGAGGAGCCTAAAGAGGCCAGGGTGGCTCCATAAACAGCTTTTTAAAGAGTTGAGAAATAAAAAAGACTCATTTAGGAAGTGGAAGGAGGGCCTTATAACCAAAGAGGCGTATAAGCAAATAACTAGTGCTTGTAGGGAGAGTACTAGGAAAGTTAAAGCTCAGTATGAACTTAGGCTAGCGAGAGATGCTAAACACAACAAAAAGGGCTCTTTTCCTATGTACAGAGTAAGAGTAAGAACAAGGACAAGATAAGCCCATTGCATGGACCAGAAAGTGAAATTGTAACCGGAGGTGAAGAGAGGGCAGAACTCCTCAATTCCTACTTTTCCCCAGTCTTTTCTCATGAGGGAAGTGGTGCTCAACATGGCATAAACAGAACATGTGATGAGGGAAGGGATTTGCAGCCTAAAATTGGCATTGGGGTAGTGTACAAACACCTGGTTTCTTTAAATGAAACAAAATCCTCTGGGCCAGATGAATTGCACCCAAGGGTACTCAAAGAACTTGCAGATGTAATTTCGGAACCTCTGTCCATTACTTTTGAAAAGTCTTGGCAAACAGGTGAGGTGCCAAGAAGGGGAAAAAGGAGGATCCAGGTAACTACCGACCCATCAGCTTGACTTCTATACCAGGAAAAGTGTTCAAGCAAATCATCAAACAGTCCATCCTTGAGCATTTAGAAAGGATGGATCTGATCACTAAGAGCCAGCATGGGTTTCTCAAGAATAAGTCATGTCAGACTAATCTTATCTCCTTTTTTGAGAAAGTTACTACCTTGCTGGATCAGGGGAATGCTGTAGACATAGTTTATCTAGATTTCAGTAAGGCTTTTGATAAGGTTCCACATAGTATTCTAGTTGACAAATTGGGAAAATGTGGGTTAGATCCTATTATTGTTAGATGGATCTGCAACTGGTTGCCAGATCATACCCAAGGAGTGCTAGTTAATGGTTCCTCGTCCACTTGGAGAGAAGTGACTAGTGGAGTTCCTCAGGATCTGTGCTGGGCCCTGTGTTGTTCAACATCTTTATAAATGATTTGGATGAAGGAATTGTCAAAGAGCTTCCCAACCAGTCTCCACCAGTTGGAGGCTGCTTTGGTTTAGTCAAAGGTTTCCCAAAAGACAAAACATTAAACTCTGGGTCTCCACCCCAGGTTTAATCAGTAGCTGCCACCAACTCTGGACCAAAATTTAAGCCTCCAGGCATAGGGTCCAGAGTAACCGCTGCCAAGCTCCAAATTCAGTGTGACACTTTTCCTGCCAGGGTGAGACCTAGCTAGGACTGTTCACACTTCCCAAAACTGTCTTAGGTTTTTGGTAGGTGGTTTTTACACTCATACAAGGCACTTAGAATTCAGGCTTGGAATCCCTAAGTCAAAAGACACAGTCCATTTAAAGGCTAACAATTTTATTTATCAGAGTTATGCTGGTTTACAGGAAAGAAAAAGTCATGAAGTTTTAAGCAAGAAAATAAACTATTTAGCATAGCTAACTAATACATTCAAAAGCCTTCTTGATTCAAAGGGATTATCAAAGGTTTCTTGCATCAGGTTTTATAGTTACCAACTTCCAAAGATGCTTCCAGCATTCAAGTTTCAAAAGATTGTCCAAAGGTTTGTCCAAGCAGGTCAGCTTGATCAGAGTTTCCCCCTCAAGGGCCAAAATCAAATGGGTTGTGATGCTGCTAGCACAGCTCTCCTGCTGTACCCCAAAGCGTGCATGATTTGCTCAGGACTGGTCTGTCCTTATATCCGTTTTCTCAAAAGGATGAGCTCATAGGCCAATTGAGAAAACGAAAGCAATTAGCTGTTAATTAATCGCTTGGTCAGAAATGCTGACTCACTAAGAGGTGCTCAGGTGAGGAAGCTTGTAGGACTACCTGCACCTGGACATCGTCATGATGGCTGACCGATTAGTTACTATGGCAATGCACGGCCTTGCATTCCAGAAAGGGGAGAGAAGGCTTTAACAAGCCCCAGCTGGGGCCCACCTCACTCCCTCCACAGAAGCAGTTTTCAAAAGGAAACTTATTTTGCTGGTCTAAAATCTTAATAACACAGAATTCATTGGCCTCTGGGCCTGAACCCAGAAGAAATACTGCAATCCAAGAAATTGAGGAACCTCAACTTCTTGACAGGAATAGAGGGGATGCTTATTAAATTTGCAGATGATACTAAATTGGGAGGGGTAGCAAATACGGTAGAAGACAGAGCCAAGATGCAGGATGATCTTGACAGGCTGGAGAAATGGGCTAGAACTAATAAAATACACTTCAACAAAGACAAATGTAAAGTTCTGCATTTAGGTAGGAAAAATCAAATCCATAATTATAGGATGGGGGAGACTTGTTGAGCAGTACTGTGTGTGAAAAGGATCTTGGGGTCTTAGTAGACCAAACACTGAACGTGAGTCAGCAGTGTGATGCTGTAACTAAAAAGGCAAATGCAGTCTTGGGCTGCATCAACAGAAGTATAGTGTCCAGATCACGCAAAGTGATGGTATCGCTTTACTCTGCTCTGGTTAGACCTCAACTAGAGTACTGTGTTCAGTTTTGGGCACCACAATTTAAGAAAGATGTAGACAAGCTGGAACATGTCCAGAGAGGGGCAACAAAGATGGTGAGGGGTCTGGAGACCAAGTCCTCTGAGGAAAGGTTGAAAGAGCTGGGTATGTTTAGCCTGAAGAGGAGAAGACTGAGAGGGGATGTGATAACCATGTTCAAGTACTTGAAAGGCTGTCATATAGAGGAGGGTGCCGAGTTGTTTTCTGTTGCTCAAGAAGGTCAGACCAGAACCAATGGGTTGAAATTAAATCAAAAGAGTTTCCGTCTAGACATTAGGAAGAATTTTCTAACAGAGCGGTTCCTCAGTGGAACAGGGGTCCTCGGGAGGTGGTAAGCTCTCCTTCCCTGGAGGTTTTTAAGAAGAGGTTAAATGGCCATCTGTCAGCAATGCTGATTCTGTGACCTTAGGCAGATGATGAGAGGGAGGGCATCTTGGCCATCTTCTGGTCACTAGGGGTGTGGAGGGGGGAGGTAGTTGTGAATTTCCTGCATTGTGCAGGGGGTTGGACTTGATGGCCCTGGTGGTCCCTTCCAACTCTATGATTCTATGATTCTAAGGAGGGTAGATGATGTAGATGTGCTTTCTTTTGGTCTCTTTCTCCCCTTTAGGTAATTTTTTCTCTTTCTCTTCATAGCCACAAGAGTAAGGGCATCTTTGCACAGTCAGAGGCCACCCAAGGGAAGGGGAAGGAGATGGAACAGCAGGACCCAGAAGGATCTGGAATTGGCAAGAGGCCAAGGGAAGGTCCCCATCCCATCCAAGTAGAGAGTGGTGTTGAATTCTGGGAAAGAGCTGTGCCAGAGAACCTGGCTGAGGAAACAAAGACAGCAGATAGTCAACATTTTCGGCAGTTCCTTTACCATGAGGCCGATGGGCCCCGAGCAGTTTGCAGCCAGCTTCATGGACTTTGCAAGCAGTGGCTGAAGCCGGAGAGGCACTCCAAGAAGCAGATGCTGGACCTGGTGATCCTGGAGCAGTTCCTGACCATCCTGCCCCAGGAAATGCAGTGCTGGGTCAGAGGATGCGGGCCGGAGACCAGTTCCCAGGCTCTGGCCCTGGCCGAAGGTTTCCTCCTGAGTCAGGCAGAGGAGAAGAGGCAGGCAGAGCAGGTGAGGGGGTTTCCTTCACCCCTTCAAGCAAAGACCTTATCATCGGGCTTCTCTGCTAGAGATTGATACCTCTAGAGAATTCATTTGGTTGGGAAAACAACCAACCCTGATTCTGGCCCCTGTGCTTGAAGCAGCTCTGTAGGTCGATGCAGGGGTGACGATTTTTACCTGTCTCCCTTGCTGTTTTTTCAGATGTGGGGACCATCCCTGAAGATGGAAGTGAAGTTTTCTGAGGCAGAAGGAGCTCTGTTGGAGGAAGGGCAGCAGGATGAGGCCCAGGAGTATACCCAAGATGCCGTCTCACATGGTAAAGGTTCTTTGTGGCTGGATGGGATTGAGGCACATGGTGAAGCTGTGGGGCAGAAAAAGGAAATGGGTCTGCACACAACACAGAGTGAGCTTGTGGGACTTGGTACCACAGGAGGTAGTGCTGGTCACTCACTTGAAGGGGGATTAGGCAGATTCATGGAAAGCAATTGCATTTTTATTCACATAAATTAAAATATCCATCTCTCTCCTTCCTTCCATTAGAGAGACTCCAGGCATCTCAAAAAAGGAAAGTTAGACAAATCTGAGTAGCCATGTTGAATGAATGAATGAATGAATGAATGAATGGAACCCTAAGTGTTCTGGGACACTATACCTCTGAAAACCCATTGCTCGGGGCCAATAGTTTGGCTTAGAGGCTTTCCAGGGACATTTGGTGGGCCAATGTGGGAAACTATGCTGGACTGAGGATGCCAAGGTGTGGGCTGGCACCCCTGGGAGCTTGGGGTGGACATGATGTCATGCTAAAGTCAAGTCTAGCTTTAAACAGGGACACAGACGCTCTGGGAACCCGCTGATTTTACTCTAAAGTCACCTCTGGGTTTTTGGACAGACATGATGGAGATGTGTCATGCAATTTCATTTTCTCCCGCCAGCCCAGACTCATTGGGAGAATGGCATGTCTGGGTGTTTGGTCTGATCCCACAGGATTGCTGTCACGTTTTTGAGCTCCAGAGTTCACAGGGCAAATGTCAAGTCTCACAGAAGTCTGAAAAGTATCAGCAGCAGTTAAGAGCATTGTGAATGTTCTTGAGTGTACATAATACAAGCCCTGACCTGGATAGCCCCAGGCTAGCTTGATCTCATCAGATCTCAGGTGCTAAACAAGGTCGGCCCTGGTTAGTATCTGGATGGGCAACCAGAAACCATGAAAACTCTATGGGGCCGCCAATAGTCAGCTGTGAGTTGATCGCACACAAAATACATCCACCCTGGAAATGGGTGTGTGCAAAGCAGGATTCAAACATGTAAATGAAATAGGAACTCTAGACTAACGTTCTTCCTTCCTCTCTTGTCTCCCTCGTAGGCAGTGGAGAGATGCTATTAAGCCATCGTCTTTGCGGAGGTGTAGAAGAGGCTGCTTCACCTCTGGTCCAGGTAGGGGACCTGAGCGGGGGACACCTGTGTTTTCTTTCCTTTGTCGGGGGTGAGGTGGGGTTGCTCCTGCAGTTGCTGCTCTGGTGTCCAAGTGAGAGAGGCCCTGAACGCCACTCCCTTTACCCATGCCAAGCTCTCCATCCTGCACCCTCCCAGAATGCCCCCTTCCAGAGTGCCGTCTGTTCCTGGCTTGATCGCTGATGAGGGAATCTGCTTTTTCTTTCAGTCTCCAGTTTCCTTTGAGGAGGTGGCCGTGCATTTCACCGAGGCAGAGTGGGCCCTGCTGGATCCGGGCCAAAGAGCTCTTTGCAAGGAAGTCATGCTGGAGAACTATGGGAATGTGGCCTCTCTGGGTAAGGCTCTTTTGTAGATGCTACACGTGCAAATGGCTGCCATTGGGATGATGCATGAACCAAATTCTTGAACAGCAATGTTTCCCGCTGGGAGCCTCAAGGTGGTGGCATGGCAACGAAAGCAACATTCAGCATGGGTGGGTAAAGTGACCCAAGCTGCCTGGCTGGCCCAGGGGCTACTGAGGCCAGTGTTGTGGCCATCACTCAAGCCAGAGAGGGTGTCCTGGCCTGAGGTCAAGGCGGGACTGAGAGGCCCTCAGGAAAACTCTGGAAGGGTTGCTCATTTGCCAACCATTACTACACAATTGTCCCCTAGATGGGGTTACAATCATCACCTCTTGACTGATCTGGAATGGATTAACACCCTCCCCTTACACTGGTTGGAATTGTGGGCTTTAATCTTGACCAAGCTTCCATTCTTCCAGAAAAAAGATTCACCTTCTCTGGGTTTCTTTCCTTCCCCATGTAAGAACAATCACTTTCTTTCTGTGTGTTCCAAAGGAGCCAGGATTGTAAGAGAGGCTACGGAGGAGACAGAGATAGGCCTTGGATGTGAACAAAGACTGGAGAGATTCTCAAGAGGCTCTCAAGAGAGTACTTCCTTCCCAGATGAGCTGTCTGCAAGTGAGTATCCTTCATGGTTATGTCAAGGGAACGAGCAAGGAATCGCCCTGGAGGATTTCTGCTTCATTTCTCACCAACTTGTGATTTGGTAAAACCATAAAGCCTGCTGGGAAAGGAGGGGAGGGAGGGAGGCCTTCTGGAGCCTGAAATCTGGGCGGCTCAGAAGCTCTTTCCGGGGCTGAGAGCAGCTGCAGTTTTTGAGGGACAGCTGTATCCTTAAATATTGGATATTCCAGGAAAAGGTTGGGGGCGTTACTTAAGGACAGCCAAGCCATCCAGTGAAATGGAGTATTGATAGCACCCCAATAGAACAAGTTAAAAACTACAAATATTTAGGCATCACATTCAGTTATCGTCTATCTTGGACAAGGCACAGAAAACAATTAAAACACTTCTTTTTTCCAAGGGCAATCATAATGTTACTGCGGCTATTAAAATTTTCCACCTCAAAACATGTAGCCAAATACTCTATGGTATTCCAATTTGGATAAGGGCCTTTAACAGCAATGTGGAGAGCCTTCAGGCGAATTTTATAAGACAAAAATTAGGAATCCCAAAATGTGTCTCATATTCAGCCATCTCTCTGGAAATAGGCCACAATTTAATAGAGACAAAAGCCTGGATATTGACTTTTAAATACTGGATTAAAATCCACTTTAGAGCCAACTTGAAAGATCTAATGTTCCATCTTCTGAAGGATTCATATAGGGCCAGCTGGTTCTCAGCAGTTTTAGCCAAACTTAATCAAATCGGAATTAACCTGGATGAGTTATTAATGCTAGAGGAAAAAGAGCTTTTTATATAATCAGATGACTCTTAGATCACGAATATCAGAAAAAATGCCCGCTTACTCCGCCAGTATGTTCCTCACTTAAAATGGGTTTGTCAATATTACCCAGAAAGACGCAGCAATATTTTAGTACACTTGAGGAACCTCGTCAATGGAGAGCATTTATGCTAGCTCGACTCAAAAGTTTTATACGGGAGATTTACTAAGACTCCCTTTAACAAGAGAGTATGTCCATGCGGAACCGGCCAGCCAGACACCCTACAACACATTATCTTAGATTGTCATTTACATGAAGAACCCTGTAAAAAAATTATATTACCCTTAATCAACAAACAGATGGCCCCTTATAGAACATCCACTTGCCAATTCTTGCTGAACGACATTGCAACTAATGTTACGGTGAAGGTGGCGGAGTTTTTGGCAGAGGTTCTTATGGTTAAGATTCAAAAACTTAATTTTAATCTAGATATGTACTATCTGTTTATCTCTGACCTTGTGACCAACAATATTATGCCAATAAAGGTTATCTGATTCTGACAGCCAAGCTGGAGGAGGCCAAGAGCCCTTTCGTATAGATATCACATAGAATCCTTTCGGCCTTACCTGCCCTTCCAGCAACTGACACCTCTTCCAAAACACTGTGGAGTTCACTTGGTGAAGTCCTGGGTTCTTCCCCCACCCCACCCCGTCCACAAGCAGAGGCTTAAAACCAGCTCTTCAAGGCTATTAGCACAACTAGAAATAAACCCTCTGTGCAGTTGCAGGACTGGATGTCATGGTCACTTCTTGTGGAGAGCCAGTGTGGTGTCATGGTTGAGAGCAGAGGACTCTAATCTGGAGAACTAGGTTCGATTCCCCATTCCTCCACCTGAAGCCTGCTGGGTGGCCTTGGTCCAGTCACAGTTCTCTCAGAACTGAGCCCATCTACCTCACAAGGTGCCTATTGTGGGGAGGGGAAGGGAATGTGATTTGTAAGCCGCTTTGAGACTCTTCAGGGTAGAGAAAAGTGGGGTGTAAAAGCTAATCCTTCTCTTGTATTTAATCACGAATAGCAGAGAATCAAAAGAGTTGCATGTCAAGTCAAATGTGACTGGTGGGGGAACGATTCTTTTCCACATTTTTCCTTTAAAGTACTTATGGAGAGGGCAGGGTTAGGCAGAATATAATAATTGCTCATCTGGAGGGGGCCTGGCTGGGCAGAAGGTGTGACAGGTGGCTCAGTTGGGAGAGGAAGGAGGTCTGATAAAGGAAATGCAGACCCCTTAGTGAGCACTGCCTGATGGGTGGCTTGGCTTCTTGCGTACGTGCTGACTGGACCTCTTTTCTTTCTTCCAACAGCACATGTCGAGGAGATGCTTGGGGGACTCCAGGGGTTCTGTTTGGAAGAAGCCAAGAATGAAGACTCCAAAAGTAACTTTGGAGGTGGGCCACAGAGGCAGGAGGGAAGCTGCACAGACAAGAGGAGGGATAAGTTCATTCTGTCCCAAAGAGGAGGGGGCTTCCATGAAATTCCAGTCCACAAAGAAAGGTCAACCAAAACAAGAAGGAACGAAGGCCTCCGTGCTAGCCAGAGAATCCGCTCCAGGGAAAATGAAAATATGGCCTTTGGAAAGACTTTCAGTAAGAACACAAGTGATGTTTCCAAGACACAAATTCCCTCAGGAGAAAAACAACATGCAGGCGCGGAGTGCGGAAAGACCTTCATTCGGAAAGCAGCCCTTACTTCACATGAAAGAATTCACTCAGGTGAGGAGCTGTATAAATTGTTAGGCTGCAAACCCAGCCTTTGTGATGCAGCAGGCTTTCATGTCCTTTTCAAGTGTGTATTAGTGTACTCTTCAGTGTACAGCAGGAAAAAGCCACTGCAATGTTTTGAGTATGGATGGAACTTCAAGGGAATGTCAGATCTCCTTGTGTGTCTGCTAATGGGCTCTCACTTTTTATTCCACAGGGGATGATCAGTGGAATGAGGGCGATGAAGAACCGCATCAGCTATTGCCAGATAAAGTCAAAAATGAAACTTTGCAAGGAAATGTCAAGAATCAAGGCAGACCTAAGAATCAGAAAGGAAGTTTTATGGTCCAGAAGAAGGATAAATCCATTCCTGGCCAAGGGAGGGAGTTCTGTGAACTAATCCCCATGCTGGAGGAAGCATGTAAGTGTTTGGAGTGTGGCATGAACTTCTCAGATCAAACCCAATATGATATCCATTTGCATAAGCACAGAATAAAGGAGACTCATGGATGCTTGGAGTGTGGAAAGAGCTTTCTTTGCAAAGCAGAGCTCCTTAGACATCAAAGAATACATACAGGAGAGAAACCTTCTAGCTGCTCAGATGGCAAGAGCTTCTTGCAGACGTCAGACCTTTTTCAACACCAAAGGATTCATTCAGGTGAGCAGCTATTTATCTGCTCAGAGAATGGAAGGATGTTCTCTCATGGAAGGAAGAGTAAGGCAGTGTTCCCAAAGCATAGTATAATGAGGGCACGTAAATGCTTACAGTGTGGAAAGTACTTCAAATACAGATCACAGCTCCTTGTGCACCAAAAAATACACACAAGGCAGAGACCTTTTCGGTGCTCAGAGTGTGGAAAGAGATTCAGTCTAAATGGCAATCTTCAACAGCATCTAGGAACCCACACAGGGGAGATGCCTTTTGAATGCTCAGAGTGTGGAAAGAGATTCAGTCAGAGTGGCTCTCTTCAAGGGCATCTAAGAACCCACACAGGGGGAAAGCCTTTTGAGTGCTCAGAGTGTGGAAAGACATTCAGTCACAGTGGCATTCTTCAACAGCATCTAAGAACCCACACAGGGGAGAAGCCTTTTGAATGCTCAGAGTGTGGAAAGACATTCAGTCACAGTGGCGATCTTAAAAAGCATCTAAGAACCCACACAGGGGAGAAGCCATTTGAGTGCTCAGAGTGTGGAAAGAGATTCAGTCTAAGTGGCAATCTTCAACAGCATCTAAGAACCCACACAGGGGAGAAACCTTTTGAATGCTTAGAGTGTGGAAAGAGATTCAGTCGCAGTGGCCATCTTCAACGGCATCTAAGAACCCACACACAGGAGAAGCCTTTTGAATGCTCAGAGTGTGGAAAGACATTCAGTCACAGTGGCGATCTTAAAAAGCATCTAAGAACCCACACAGGGGAGAAGCCTTTTGAGTGCTCAGAGTGTGGAAAGAGATTCAGTTGCAGTGGCTCTCTTCAACGGCATCTAAGAACCCACACAGGGGAGAAGCCTTTTGAATGCTTAGAGTGTGGAAAGAGATTCAGTCGCAGTGGCTCTCTTCAACAGCATCTAAGAACCCACACAGGGGAGACACCTTTTGAATGCTCAGAGTGTGGAAAGAGATTCAGTCACAGTGGCTCTCTTCAACTGCATCTAAGAACCCACACAGGGGAGACGCCTTTTGAATGCTCAGACTGTGGAAAGAGATTCAGTCACAGTGGCTCTCTTCAACTGCATCTAAGAACCCACACAGGGGAGACGCCTTTTGAATGCTCAGACTGTGGAAAGAGATTCAGTCACAGTGGCTCTCTTCAACTGCATCTAAGAACCCACACAGGGGAGAAGCCTTTTGAATGCGCAGAGTGTGGAAAGAGATTCAGTCAGAGTGGCAGTCTTCAACAGCATCTAAGAACCCACACAGGGGAGAAGCCTTTTGAATGCTCTGAGTGTGGAAATAGATTCAGTCGGAGTGGCAATCTTCAAAAGCATCTAAGAACCCACACAGGGGAGAAGCCTTTTGAATGCTCAGAGTGTGGAAAGAGATTCAGGCTGAGACCCTCTCTTCAAGGGCATCTAAGAACCCACACAGGGGAAAAGCCTTTTGAATTCTCAGAGTGTGGAAAGAGATTCAGGCTGAGACCCTCTCTTCAAGGGCATCTAAGAACCCACACAGGGGAGAAGTCTTTTGAATGCTCAGAGTGTGGAAAGAGATTCAGTTGCAGTGGCTCTCTTCAAAAGCATCTAAGAACTCACACAGGGGAGAAGCCTTTTGAATGCTCAGAGTGTGGAAAGAGATTCAGTTGCAGTGACCATCTTCAACGGCATCTAAGAACCCACACACGGGAGAAGCCTTTTGAGTGCTCAGAGTGTGGAAAGAGATTCAGTCAGAGTTGCTCTCTTCAACGGCATCTAAGAACCCACACAGGGGAGAAGCCTTTTGAATGCTCAGAGTGTGGAAAGAGATTCAGTCAGAGTTGCTCTCTTGAAAGGCATCTAAGAACCCACACAGGGGAGAAGCCTTTTGAATGCTCAGAGTGTGGAAAGAGATTCAGTTGCAATGGCGATCTTCACAAACATCTAAGAACCCACACAGGAAAGAAGCCATTTGTATGCTCAGAGTGTGGAAAGAGATTCAGCCGGAGTGGTGCTCTTCAAAATCATCTAAGATCCCACACAGGGGAGAATGCTCAGAGTGTGGATAGAGATTAAGTCAGCGTGTATTTCAAATCTCAAAGACAACGTCAGATAGAAGGGGCTGAAGTCATATAAACTCTCTTTAAGAGCTTGCATCTACACAGAAACCTTATCCCAGGTGTGTCGAACTCATGTGTTAGGAGGGCCGGATATAACATAAATGTTACTTGGTCTGGCCGACTATGTGTACCAAATAAATAAATAAATACTATCAAATGTCTGTCTTCTATAAAGTTAGGATCTGTAGTTCCTCACATTATTTTTTTTTTACATTTTAAACTGGGGGGGGGGTGGCTTCCTTGGCTGGTTGTTAGCCAAATTGCTCAGATGAATATTTATGGGGAAATTAGCGTTCAATAACCGGCACTGGGCATAACCTAAAGGATCTAACCTATGTCTATGGGAGTCCAATCCATGATTCAAAGAATAAAGCGGAGTCGATGGATTTAGTTTAAAAGGTTTACTTAGAAATAATAAGTGCACAAACACTCCAATTACATGTACACACCAATACAGAGATCTAGAAATAAAAAGAGAGGAAGAGAGAGAGACAGTTGCCAATGTGGCAGGCCCTTGATGACGGGAAATACTGCACCTGTCTTGGAACGGAGTTGTCCTGAGTTCCATGAGCTAAAATGCTAGGAAAGCGGGAAGGGGAATAGGGGTTCCCGGGGACTCGCCCAGCGAGGCAGGAGGGGAGCATGATCAGGCTGCGCAAAACCCAAATCACAGAGTGATGGCAAGGATGCCAGGGGAAGACCTAAGGTAAGGTATGGATTGTGGGGACCCCAGATATACCCTTCCCAGGGGAGGGGTAATGAGATTACCCAGGTGGTTCCCATTGTGAAACAGGTGACAAAAAGACTAATGGTCAGCTGCCGGGGTGAGGCAAGAGGGCAATTGAGTAAACTATCCTGTTTCCATTGATTTGCGCAATTCCATGAACCGGGAGTCGCTTGCAGATGGAATCAACAATCCAACACAAAGACACACATGGCTGTGCCCGGGGCGTGTCACTTTGCATAGCTGGGGGAGCGGTACTTCACGGCTATCTCAATGTTCCTCGATGGGCCATTACTCATTCTGAGGAGGTGAGAGGAGGGGGGTGTTGACGGTGACTACGTGCTTGTCAGCTCCCTGTGAGATGGCTTGTGCTGGAACGGGGCACACAGGAAAATGGATTCCCTCTGGTTCACTGGAGGGGTTGACCTGGCCGTTGTTCCTTGTCTGCTGGTTTCGCGGTATGAAGAGGAGCTCTTTCCGTGGCGACTCAGGCTTGCCGCTCGGTCAGGAAAGGCGGAAGCACGTGTCTGTTGGGGTTGCCAGGACCAGTCCGGGAGATTGGCAACCCATTTCGTTACAGTTCCCCCCCTTGTGGCTGTTGAAACTTCCAGTTGAAATGGTGACACATACACTTCAGGCGCTGAGATCTTGATTGAAGATGCATGACCCGGAGTGCACAAATCAATGGGAGTGGGAACCACTTTTGCTAAACTAAAACCTGGGCCAGATTAAAGTGACTGCGCATGGAACTCAGTACGTCCTAAAAGGGTATGCACTTATTGAATTTGCAAGAGTCTTTGGTATTTCTGCTGTATCGGGCAATCCAGTACTGCAGGCTCAATCTTACACAGTACTACACTTTACGTATTACACGCAAATAATCAGTTAAATAAAAGCAACAGTTATGCTAAACTACCAGGTTAAAATCAAACTTTTAAAAGGTGAGGCATAGAAGAAAACGAAACGAATATTGTAAGGCATAGATTCAACTCATAACTAAAACTGCAAATGAACATTTGCTACATCTACCTTAAAAATAAACATGGCATATTTAAAAACCATTCGCTATTCGTATGGCATTCTAAATGCAACAAAACATCACCCCCCTTGAGTTTTAAAAGCGCTCAAAGAAAAATAGGTTCTAACATACTGAAAATCTCACGGGACAAAATCCTTTCCTCACGGGTCCAGACAGGGATTGTGTACTGGAAATCACAACCCTTCACTGAAGTGAGGTTACAAAAACAATCCTTGATCTGGGGGAGAATTGGTTGCAATAAAAAGGAACTGATGAGGAGGAAGTCGCAGGGGGTCCTGACTCATGCGCACCCTTTTCCAAGGTACACAAAGGCAGACCCATTTTCCTGCACCAAATCGTAATGACAGTGACTGATGGAGTTCACGGGGGGAGCTAAACATGGGTGGTGCGGCTCGAAGGCATGGTCTTCACAGATAAACCCTAGACCCGTGTTGGCGAACCTATGGCACGCCTGCCACTTCCGGCACACGTAGCCCTCTTTGCCGGCACGCGCGGGTGAGCTCCAAAAGGCCTCCTGGGTCGTCTGTGCCCCTCCCTCTCTCAGCTGAGCTCCCCCCCACCGTGTGTGCGTCGGCGGGTCAGCTTCCTGCCTCGCACGCACGGGGCTGGCTTCTTCCTCTTCCCCCCCTCTTGCCCCGCAAACGCTGATAGGCGGCGGGGAGGCCAGCAGCAACGAGGCGGGGCCTCCTCCTCACCACCTTCCTCCTCCTTGTCCCCCTCAGGCGGCTCCCAGCAGTCCAGCTCCAGGCTGCCGCCGCCATCGTCCTCCTCCTCAGGCGCCTCTCCCCCGGCTGTTTTCGGCCTCCTCCTCCTCCGGGCGCTTGTGGAGGGCCAGGTGGCCCCTCAACAGCCGCGCGTCCGCCGGAGAAAGGCCTGCCATCTCCCGCCGTCCTCCCCCTCTCCCCCGTTCGCGCTCGTCCCTGACTCCTGCGTTAAGCTTGTGGGGTAGCCGGAGCCACCCTCAAGTCCTCTGGCTCAGGCATGGCTGCGTGGCCTCTGCCTTCTCCCTCCCCGCCCCCTAAGGTCGCCCGCAGGCTGGCGGGGTCGCAAGTGTTGGCGCGCTCACCCTCGCTGCCCCCTCCTCCTCTGCCCCCGACAGCAGGTGCCCAATGCCGCCGCGCCGGGGCCCAACGTCTCCGCCGTCCCGCGCCGTCGCCTCGCCGCCTCCCCAGAGCTGCCGGTAAGGGGGGGGGGAGAACTTCGGGCGTGCATCCTGGAGCAAGTCCTGGGTGGGGCTTGAGGCCCGACCCAGGACACTTTCTTCCTTCCTTACATCCTTTCTTCCCCAGTTCCTTCCTTCTCTTTCCTTTTCCAGTTCCTTCCTACCTTCCTTCCTCTTTCTTTCTCTTTCTCTCTTTCTTTCTCTGCCCCTCCCCCCATTCTTTCTTCCTTCCTTCCCCAGTTCCTTCATTCTCTTTCCTCTCCCAGTTCCTTCCTTCCTCCATCCCTCCCCCTTCCCCTACTAGGGCTGCCAACCTCCAGGTGGTGGCTGGAGACCTGGCAACCCTAGCAATAATGTCCAGTATTCAGATTAAATTGCTGTATTGGCACTTGGCGATAAATAAGTGGGTTTTGGGTTGCAGTTTGGGCACTCGGTCTCTAAAAGGTTCGCCATCACTGCCCTAGACGGTCTCTGTGCACGCACCTTTCTGTGTTCACAAAAACAGCATTACTAGGGGAAATTCTGGCCCAGTGTGAGGGGTTCCCGGTATAATACATCTTTTTTATATATATAAAGTTTTTATTGTTTTCTCATTTTATACATCATAATCATTTTCCATTAATACTTAACAATATAAAATTGAATCTATAAAAAATTCTAATCTAAAAAATAACAAAACATAATTGACTTCCCCTTCACTCTCTTCTGTCCATAATTAGATTGTATATACTTTTGCTAACAATATAATCCCCCTACTCAGTTGCTTTATAAGTATCCTTTTATCTAATTAATATACCTGTAATCCTAATATTCTCACTGTACCAAATAAATGTGAGGGATTAAATCAAAGAGTATCCTTTAAAATGACCTATTGAAAAATATTTTTCACAATAAATTCTCCCACTCCCCCAAAAATTGTACATTGTCGATCTGATTAATATAAGCAGTAAGTTTCGCCATCTCCATCAGTTCCATCATCTTGTGTATCCAGTCCTTTTTCCCCGGTATCTCATCAGTCTTCCATTTTGCTGCATATATCAACCGTTTGCTGTCATGGCATATATCAAAAAAGTTCTATGAATCAAAATGGTGTCCGGTATCATACTTAGTAGCATCATTTCAGGTGTTTTAAGTATATTTTGTTGTAAAATTTTCCTTATTTCCTTATATATCATTTCCCAAAATATCTTGGCTTTTTCATAAGTCCACCAAATATGATGAAAGGAACCAAGTAGTGAAAAATCCAAGTTAGGGTCTATGAGGAAAGGGGTTGAAAACGAAATGGCTGATATTATAATGCTCCTGTATAAATCGATGGTGCAGCCTCATTTGGACATTGCAGAGCCGGAGAAAGTACAGGAGAGGGCAACCCAGATGATTCGGGGGTTGGAGCTCCTTCCCTGTGAGGAAAGGCCGAAGAGCCTGGGACTTTTCAGTTGAGAAAAGAAACAACTTCAGGGGGCCATGAGAGAGGTTTATAAAATGATGCACCGGGTGGAGAGAGTTGACCACGGGAACGTTTTCTCTTTCTCCCACTATACGAAAACTCAAGGGCAATGAATGAAGCGGTCAGGCAGTAGATTCAGGCTGGACAAATGGGAATTCTTCAGTACACAGTGGGTGGTTAAAATGTGGGATGTGCTGTCAGTGGAGGTAGTGGTGGCCACAGGCATAGACCGTTTTAAAAGGGCATCCGATAGATTAATGGAAGTTAAGTCTATCATTGGTGATGAAAGGGAACCTCCACGTTCAGATGCAGTCAAGCTGTAAATCCCAGTGCCAGGAGGCAACGTCAGGGGAAGGCCTCGGCCTCTCTGCCCTGTTGTTAGCCCTCCAGAGGCAGTGGTCGGCCACCGTGTAAGACAGGATGCTGGTCTAGATGGACCCTTGGTGGTCTAGGGTTGCCAGCTCCGGGTTGGGAAATACCTGGAGATTTTGGGAGGTGGAGCCAGTGGAGGGCGGGGGGAAGGGACTTCAATGGGGCATGATGCCACAGAGCCCCCCCTCCCCTCCAAAGCGCCCATTATCTCCAGGTGGACTGGTCTCTGTTGCCTGGAGGTCAGTTGTACCCCCTGGAGGTTGGCAACCCAGAGCTGGTCGGATCAAGCAGGGCTCTTTTCTCACGGTCTTCAATCTCCAGGAACTTCCCCAGCCAGAGGTGGAGACCCTTGTCCCATAGGGCAGAATCACATCAGTCTCCAGGAAGCGACCCAGGGTGGCATTTTGATGTGAGAGAAACAATGAACATGTTACAGTAACGCCGATTTCCAATGCAGCCCTAAAGGCGCTTTCCTGGGAGTAATAAGCCCCGTTGAATAGGCCTGAGGAGGGATCTGATGAGACCTGCTTTCGGATCCCTCTTAGCGTGATCTGGCTTCACTTTGCTTTAGTTTTCTTTTCCCCGGCTCAGCTGCGCTGTTGTCTGAACAGCCTGGGGATCCCCCAGAAGCGCCACCCTGTGTGCAGTTACTCCCGAGTAATCCCGCTGAGCTGCACGGGGCGTCGCTGACGGCAGCCTGGCTGAAATCCGCTCCGACCACCCGGCTCCGGCCGCCGATCCTCATTGCAAAGAGCAGGAAGCCCTTTTTTCTCTCTCCTCTGCAGCACCGAAGGGGTTAAACCGCCGGAGCTGTTTGCTAGAGGAAGGAGGGAGGAGGGAGGCAAAGAGGAAAGGCTCTTGGGGGGGGGGGGAGGCCTTGCAACCCAATTGCAAAGGAGACCACGAGGGGCTTCAGAGATGCATCAGCGGGCAGCAGCCTTGCAGCGGGGTCCTGGGGCGGTCTACGCACGAGTAAGTCATGGCAGGGGTGGGGGTGAGCGGGGAGTCAGCTTTCCAGCCTTGCAAGAGAGAAATGCAGCTGTCAACGCGTGTTCCCGGGTGTGTGTGTGTGGGGGGGGGGATTCGTCTTAAATCGTTCCCCAAGGGGGCCCCTCTGCTACCCGAAAAAATCCCACCCCTGCAGAAAACTGGAGCCCCGACCTGGGTGGCCCCGGATGGCCCAGGAGCTCAGAAGCTGAGCAGCAACAGGCCTGGTTAGGACTGGGATGGGGGACCCCCACCCCACCCCCCCAAAGGCCCAGGGTCTCTGTGCAGAGGCAGGCGATGGCAGACCCCCTCGGCTCGGCTCTGGCCTTGGAAGCCCTGCTGCTGGGTCACCATAAGTCGGTTGTGACTTGATGGCTCTTTACACACAGATGGTGGTGCCAGTTGTTGCCCGGTCTCTGATCTGCCCTTCCTAGGCAAACTGCTAGAGAGAGGAGTAGCTGACCAGGTCTTCCTGGAGAACTGCTCTGCTCCAGACCCTTTGCAGTCTGTTTTCAGACCGAGCTGCAGGAGGGAGGTGGGCTCTGCTGGGTTGAGTTGATGCCCTCCGTCTGAAAGTAGTCAAAGGCCAGCCCTCCTCCTGGTTGCTCCTCCTGGATGGATCTGCTGCCTTTGGCACAGTGAACTTGGCCCATCTTATTGGGTGCCGGCTGGGAGGAGGAGGCCTCGGGGGTTGTACGTTGCCCAGGGGTCAAATCCCTCCACCTGGACCAGAACCAAAGACTTGCCATTGGAGGCCGGTTATCATCAGTGTGGGACCTGCCACAGCGTGGTGCACTGGTTAAGAGCGGTGGAACCTCTCCTGGAGAACTGGACTGGAGAACCTGTCCTCTCTCCTTCACAAGAAGCCTTCTGCTGCATGACCTCTCTCACCCCCACCAGCCTCCCCAGGTGCCTGTTGTGGGGAGAGGAAAGGCTGGTAAATCCCTTTGGGTCTCCTTAAGGTAGAAGAGAGCAAGGTATGAAATCCTTCTTTTCTATATACTTTGGAGGTCCCACAGGGCCCAGTTGTGCCTCCCATGCTTGTCAATCTTTATGTGAAGGCCAGAGACCAAATCAGTCATAGTTTGGGGTTGGCTGTCATCAATATGCAGAGGAGACCCAGTTCTATGCATCCCTACCCAACTCTCCTGTTGAAGCAGTAGAGATCTTACGTTCTTAGATCCTAAACTGCTGCCTGGCTCCTGTGGTTCAATAGCCAAGTGTGAACCAGAAGAAATGCTGCTTGGGAAGGTGGAGGTCTGGAAGGATATTATGCTGCCTGGTTTTGTTGGGATTCAACTGGCCCTTGCTGGCACAGTGAACAGCCTCGGGATTATACTGGTCCCAACATTACTGCGAGAGAAGCAAGTTAATGCAGTTAGTGCAAAAAAAGAGGCTTTTTTCCAACTCAGCTGGAAAAATGGCCCCTTACCTTGATATGGCTAATCTGGCCCCTGGAGCCATGCCCTGGTGACATTGAGATTAGACCGCTATAATGCACGACCATGCTGGAGTTCAGCTGTTATCGGCAGCTGGATGGAGCATGCATATTATTCCCAGACCCTCCAGGCTCAATTAAAGTATTGGCTATCACACAGAAAGCCGTTCACAGTACTTGGACTCTGATATCTGCGTGACCATCTCTCCCCCTATAGTCCACCAAGACGGCTTCACTCACCTGAGCAGGGCCTTCTGCAGATGCCAGCCTGCAAATGGGCAAAATCAACAACTGTCAGTGCATGTGCCTTCTCTGTTGTAGCCCCCACAATGGCCTGCCTGAGGAGGCCAGGAAGACACCCACTCTCTTGGCTTTCCGCAGTAGGGAGGCACTGTACAAAACAATTCCCAAAGTTACTTGGACAAATCATGAGAAATTCTGTCCTAAACAACTGTGTATAGCTTGCTGTAAATTAAGTTAGATTGCTGTAAGTAAGATTTTCCTTCATTTGCTGTGTCCTGTTAACATTTATACTTTCCTTCCGTTCTGTTTTTTAGATTTCAGGTTGGTTTTACAACCCAAACCCTATTTACTGGTTTACTGAACGTCCCATTCTCTTGATTGTATAGACTCGCTTGGTGTTATCCACCTGGGAGACTCCCAGGGAGCAAGGCAGAGTAGAGGTATGGGATTTTTTTTTTTTAAGAATGATTTAATTTGTTAGCTAAATTGGTTGCCCTTGTGGGGGCTAGAAGGCAGGGTCTTAATTTTGTGGATAAAAATAAATAGCCATGGTGGTTGTTGAGAGGCTTAGAAAGGTGTCCCAGATGTATTCACATGAGATGGATCATCCTTGCTGACTGGTTGCCCCACATCAGGTGCATTTTGGCCAGTGCTCTAACCTCCACACACACACACACATCTCTTGTTTACCTGGGTGTTCACAGGCCCCCCCTGCTCCTGTTCCTCCCAGCAGCCGTTTGGCCCTCACCTCTGAGGTCAGACGCACCTCTGCCCTGACCCTCTGCTGGACAGACCTATTGCTGAATGCTTCATACCGGTGGAGGAGAGATCTGCCATGGTTAAGACGTCGCCATTCTTTTGTCCCGGACTCCAGTTGACCTTGAGCTGTTGCCTCTATCTGATCCCCAGACATGGGAGGAGAAAAAGAAGAGTTGGTTTTTATATGCTGACTTACACTCACCTTCCCTTCCCCTCCCCACAACAGACACCCTGTGAAGTAGGTCGAATCGGCCTACACTCGAACCGGCTTACACTCACCTTCCCTTCCCCTCCCCACAACAGACACCCTGTGAAGTAGGTGGGGCTGAGAGAGCTCTAAGAGAGCTGTGACTAGCCCAAGGCCATCCAGCTAGCTTCATGTGCGTTAGTGGGGAAACCAACCTGGTTTACCAGATTAGAGTCCGCCACTCATGTGGAAGAGTGGGGAATCAAATCCGGTTCTCCGGATCAGAGTCCACCACTCCAAACCACAGCTCTTAACCACTACACCACGCTGGCTAAGCTCATAGTTTCCGCAGCAGATGTTTACTTTCACTGAAGGACCAAACAGGAGTCTCATTAAAAAGCCTGATATAGCACCATGACATTAATCCTGATCCACAAATGATGACAGTGATGTTACTTCTGGGGGTAATCCTTAGGTGCCTCTTGACAAGGAATGCAGGTGAGGTGTGTGTGCTTCTTTTGATCTCTTCCGGCCTTTCTTGATATCTTGTTCTCTCCCGCTTCATAGCCACAAGAGTAAGAGCATATTTCCACAGTCAGAGGCTACGCAAGAGTAGGGGAAGGAGATGGAACTGCAGGACACAGAAGGACCTGGAATTGGCAAGAGATCAAGGGAAGGTCCCCATCCCATCCAAGTGGAGAGTGGTGTTGAATTCTGGGAAAGAGCTGTGCGAAAGAACCTGGCTCAGGAAACGAGGACAGCAGATGTCCATAGTCGATGTTTCCGGCAGTTCCTTTACCATGAGGCTGATGGGCCCCGAGAGGTTTGCAGCCAGCTTCATGAACTTTGCAACCACTGGCTGAAGCCAGAGAGGCACTCCAAGAAGCAGATGCTGGACCTGGTGATCCTGGAGCAGTTCCTGACCATCCTGCCCCAGGAAATGCAGTGCTGGGTCAGAGGATGTGGGCCGGACACCAGTTCCCAGGCAGTGGCCCTGGCCGAAGGTTTCCTCTTGAGTCAGGCAGAAGAGAAGAGGCAGGCAGAGCAGGTGAGGGGGTTTCCTTCACTCACTTCAAGCACTGATTTTATTATAGGGCTTCAGTGCTAGA
This sequence comes from Euleptes europaea, assembly GCF_029931775.1. Lineage (NCBI taxonomy): Eukaryota > Metazoa > Chordata > Lepidosauria > Squamata > Sphaerodactylidae > Euleptes > Euleptes europaea. Next base: position 6,144,839 of record NC_079316.1, read on the forward strand.
TATTGATGTGTGTGTGTGTAAAGTGCCGTCAAGTCGCAGCCGACTTATGGCGACCCCTTTTGGGGGTTTTCAAGGCAAGAGACTAACAGAGGTGGTTTGCCAGTGCCTTCCTCTGCATAGCGACCCTGGGCTGCCTTGGTGGTCTCCCATCCAAGTACTAACCAGGGCTGACCCTGCTTAGCTTCTGAGATCTGACGAGATCAGGCTAGCCTGGGCCATCCAGGTCAGGGCTGCATATAGCAGACCCTTATGCAGATATTGATACCTTTTGATAATTGACTTGGCTGGGAAAACAACCAACCCTGGTTCTGGCCCCTGTGCTTGAACCAGCTGTGTTGGTCGATGCAGGAGTGAAGAATCTTCCCTGTTTCCCTTGCTGTTCTTTCAGATGTGGGGACGATCCCTGAAGATGGAAGCAAAGTTTTCTGAGGTGGAAGGAGCTCTGTCGGAGGAAGGGCAGTGGGCTGAGGCCCAGGAGTGTGCCCAGGATCCCCTCTCACATGGTAAAGGTGCTTTGTGGCTGGATGGGATTTGGGCACATGGTGAATCTGTGAGATAGAAAAAGGAAATGGATCTGCACAGAACGCAGAGTGAGCTTGTGGGACTCGGTGCCACAGGATGTAGTGATGGTCACTCATTTGAAGGGGGATTAGACAGTTTCATGGAAAGCAATCACATTTTTATTCACATGAATTAAAATATTAATCTCTCTCCTTCCTTCCATTAGAGCAGTGGTTCCCAACCTGTGGGTCGCGACCCCCAAGGGTCCAACTCCCGTTGGACCAACTTCCCCCAAGGGGGTCGCGAAGCGTTTTCTGGGGGGTCATCGCTGGTCGCTTTTTCCTTCCTGCCCGCCTTCCAGCAGCTGGGCGTGAACTCCTGAGGGCGGGGGGGGGGGGGGCGCCGGCCTCCCTCTCATCTCCCGGCTCCCCTCCTCCTCCTCCTCCGCCTCTCCTTCCCCGGGTCCAAGGCCCCAGTGCTTCCACCACTGCTCAGCTCAGCCTCGGTAGCCCGGCGGCGGCGGCCCCTCCTCCTCCTCTTCCACACAGCCAAGCAGGCAGTTCCTTCCCCGCCCTCCTCTTCCTTCCCCGCCCTCCTCTTCCTTCCCCGGTCTGTCCCTTCCCTTCCTGCCGCTGGGATCGCAGGATGGAGGAGGCAGGGATGGGAGATGACTTCTCTTCTCCCCCACCTTCCTCCTCCTCCTCCTCCTCCTCCTGCTTTCCTTCCCCGGCTCCTGGGAGGATAGAGTCTTGTTTGGGGGGCTTCCTAGAGGCACCTGGTTTGGCCCCTGTGTGAACAGACGGCTGGACTCGATGGGCCTTGGTCTGATCCAGCTGGGCCTTATGTTCTTAGATTCTCCTGTGGCAGCGACCTTGCTTTGCCTCCCCTTTCCGGAGTGGGTGGGGGGAGAGAAACAACAAGGCCGGGAGGTTTAAGAAAACAAAACAGGCAATAATGGGGAGGGAGACTAAAAGGCGACTGCAGCATGGTCGCTATTCTGACCTTCCGGTGTGCCTTTCTTTTGGGCGGCCTGAAAAGTTTGAGAAAAAACGTAAATATTCAGAAGACTATCTAAAATTTGGCTTTACCACCTTGATCAGCAATGGCATAGAGAAGCCACGATACGTTTTGTGCAATGTTGTTCTCAGTGCTGAATCTATGAAACCTTCAAAACTCAAACGTCACTTAGAGACAAAACACTCAGCCACGAATTTTGAAGCTGGTTACCCAGATGCAAGCACAACCATTGCATTAAATATTAATTATTTATTTAATGAAACTAGTTAATTAAATATTACGTTAGAATTATATTCTGAAAAATCTATTTTTAATGTATTTTCTTTATCCTATTGAAAATGTCATTTTATGGCTTTATGCAAATGTGGTGGGGGTCGCAGGTTACTTGGCAATTGTAAAAGGGGGTCACGACTCGAAAAAAGTTGGGAACCACTGCATTAGAGGCACTCCAGGCGTCCTAAAAAAGTAAAGTTAGACAAATCTGGGTAGCCATGGTGAATGAATGGAACTTACGAGTTCTGGGACAGCATACCTCTGAAAACCCATTGCTAGCGGCCAATGATTTGGCTTCTGTGCTTAGAGGCTTTGGTGGGCCAATGTGGGAAACTGTATGCTGGACTGAGGATGCCAAGATGTGTGCTGGCACCCCTTGAGCTTTGGGGATAGATCTTGGGGGGGCACATGATGTCGTGTTGATGTAGTGTCTAGCCGAAAAACCTGGACGCAGACACTCTGGGAACCCATTGATTTTACTCTAGAGTTTTCAGATGCTCTAAAAAATCCGGGTTTTTGGATAGACATGATGGAGATGTTATGCAACATCATTTCTGTCCCCTCTTTTTCTTCCCAAATCCCAGCTTCATTGGGAGAATGCCATGTCTGGGCCTTTGGTCTGATCCAGCAGGATTGCTGTCACGTTTTTGAGCTCCAGAGTTCATGGCAAATTTCAAGTCTCCCAGAAGTCTGAAAAGTATCAGCAGCATTTAAGAGCAGCCTTGGGGCTTTGGGGTATCTGGTGCTTCTTGTCCGCCTCTCCCACCATTTACTAAAAAATCATTGGGAATGTCCTTGAGTGCACATAATACATGCCCTGACCTGGATAGCCCCAGGCCAGTCTGATCTCGTTAGAGCCCAGAAGCTAAGCAGGGTCGGCCCTGGTTAGTATTTGGAAGGCAACTTCCAAGGAACATCAGGGGTGTGACACGGAGGCAGGCAATGGCAAACCACCTCCGAATGTCTCTTTCCATGAAAACCCTATGGGATCGCCATAAGTCAGCTGTGGCTTGATGGCACAAAAACCAAGTAATACAAACACCCTGGAAATGGGTGTGTGCGAAGCGGGATTCAAACAAGTAAATGAAATAGGAACTCTAGACTAACATTATTTCTTCCTCTGTTGTCTCTGTCACAGGCAGTGGAGAGATGCTATTAAGCCGTTGTCTTTGTGGAGGTGAGGAAGTGGCTGCTTCACCTCTGGTCCAGGTAGGGGAGATGGACTCGAGTATCCAAGTGAGCGAGGCCCAAAACACCACTCCCTTTTATCCCTGCCAAGCTCTTCATCCTGCACCCTCCCAGAATGCCCCCTTCCAGAGGGCCGTCTCTGCCTGGCTTGATCTCTGACAAGGGAATCTGCTTTTTCTTTCAGTCTCCAGTTTCCTTTGAGGAGGTGGCCGTGCATTTCACTGAGGCAGAGTGGGCCCTGTTGGATCTGGGCCAAAGAGCTCTTTACAAGGAAGTCATGCTGGAGAACTATGGGAGCGTGGCCTCTCTGGGTAAGGCTGCTTCATAGGTGCTGCATGTGCAAATGGCTGCCACCAGGATAATGCGTGAATCAAAGTTTTGAACAGCAATATATCATTCTGAGGCCTGCTCAGCCACTTGTTTCCCGCTGGGAGCCTCAAGGTGGTGGCATGGCAGCAAAAGCGACATTCAGCACAGGTGGGTAAAGTGACCCAAGCCACCTAGCTGGCCCAGGCGCAACTGAGGCCAGTGCTTTGGCCATCACTCAAGCCAGACAGGGTGTCCTGGCCTGCGGTCAAGGCTAGACTGAGAGGCTGAAGTAGTCAATCACTGTACTTTTTTAGCTAGACTTTTAGATTTTGTGATTCACTAGAAACCACTTTACCTCAGTAAACCAGCCATTTGTAAGTGATGATACAACGTATTTTGAATTGTGAAACAATTCCTTTTTATTGCCAATATTTCCAAAAATAGTAAAATGAAAAGATCAAAACATTGTAAAATAGAAAAGTCACAAAATACATGTAAAATATATTGAAGCTTCTTAGTATAAATATATTCCTGAGAGTGTGAAAAGGCCAAAGGAAAAAGTATTTCTGAAAGCACAGTCCTAAGGACTAAGATAAATGAGAGTGCAATAATAACAATAATGGAAGTCTTTGGCAAAAGAATGTTTAGGCTTGTTGACTTTTAAATGAAAGACAAGCCTCTAAATGGCTGTACTATGAACTTTAAATAGGAAAATTCTACAAACTTTTCTATATGTTTATGTTCAGGGCTGTAAGACTGTCTCACAAACAACTTGTTGTTCACGGGTATCTGCCTTCATGCAGGCTCACTTTTAAACTCAGATTTTAAATCAATGCAGCAAGTTGTCAATAATCATAAATGTTTTCAATAACTTATACTTTTACTATAGAACCTTGACAATCCTAATAGGACTGAACACACCATTATAAAATGCATATAAGGCATTTCTGTATTTCTGAAAGCACAGCAGAGTCATATGAATAGGACATCTCCTTGCCTGTTCCCATTGGAGGGAAAGGAAAATGAACCAGACTTAGAAGGTCACTGTTTACCTAAACATTAAAACCACAAGTCTTGTCTGGCCTAGGTTCCCATTCAGCTGGCTGTTTCTGCTGACAGCATTGTCTTTCCTATCCTTTCATTTAAATGCACATTTAAAAGCCAGTCAGTGATCCCTTAGGACAAATCTGAAAACTTATTTAAATTTATGTTCAAGTTTGCCAAAAATCTATACTTTTCACACAAAATATATTGAAAATCCACAATAAGGCCCTCAGGAAGACTCTAGAAGGGGCCACCTCCCAGTTGCTCAGTGGCCAACCATTACTACATACTTGTCCCTCAGATGGGATTACAGTCATCACCTCTGACTGATCTGGAGTGGATCCGTCCCCCTTTCACTGGATTGTGGGCTTTAATCTTAACCAGGTTTACATTTTTCCAGAAAAAAAATTCCCCTTCCTTGGATTTTTTCCCCTTCCCCATATAACAGGGATAGGCAAACTGCGGCTCGAGAGCCGCATGCGGCTCTTTGGCCCCTTGAGTGTGGCTCTGGGCTGCAGGATCGCGGCCGCCCACCCGAGAGAAGCCACCTTCCCTGGGCGTGGAGGGCGCGGGGGGGGGCTGGCTTCTTTCGGTGGAGGATCAGGGCTGCACGTTGCGGCAGAGGAGAGCCTGGCATCCCTGCCCTGCCCTGGCCGGGCTCTGCACGCACGCAGAAGTCCCGCAAAGTTCTCCGCCTTTCCGCCAGCCCAGAGCCGCCACTGCTGCGACTGGGGGGGGGGATCTTTGCAACGTGCTGGCCCAAGAACCGGGGAGAGGGAGGGAGCCCTGATCCAGCACACACACACCCTCCCCTGCCTTCCTCACCTGCAAGCTCCAGCGCGTCGCCCTCGTGGCCTGCCCTTCCCTTCTGCCACAGGAGAACGGCAGCGAGAGGGGAGGGGGAGAGGACACCCTTCTGCCTTCCTCCTCCTCTTCTTCCTCGGAGGTCGAGGCGCTGAGGAGGGGCGGGCTGGCGGACGGCAGGCCGGCCGGGGAGGGAAGGAAGGAAAGAGCCCAGGCGGCGGCAGCGAGGAGGAGGAGGAGGAGGCCGAGAGGCGAGCACGGGAGGCTGAGGCAGCCAGGGCGGCCGCCAAGAGGTCAGTGGGGGTCGGGGCGGTGCAAGGCCATTGTTCACATTAAGTGTTTGTCAGTTATTGTCATGATCTAATTTTATGGATACCTTACTTACAATTTAATTTTTATCAATAAATAAGATCATTATTAAGTATGATATCAAGTTTTATTCAGTGTACCTATAGTTTAATTAAGACTTAAAACTTTAATTAAAGTTTATTAAGTTAATAAACAGTGTACCTACCTATATAGTTTAAGTTTAGGAAATTTGGCTCTCAAAAGAAATCTCAATCGTTGTACTGTTGATATTTGGCTCTGTTGATTAATGAGTTTGCCGACCACTGCCATATAAGAACGATCATTTTGTTTCTCTCTCTCTCTCTCTCTCTGTGGCAAAGGAGCCAGGATTGTCAGAGAGACTACAGTGGAAATAGCCAAAGGCCTTGCATCTGAAGAAAGGCTAGAGAGTTTCTCCAGGGGATCTCAAGAGAGTACTTCCTTTCCAGATGAGCTGGCTGCAAGTGAGTATCCTTCATGTTTATGTCCAGGGAATGAGCAAGGAATCACCTGGGAGGATTTATGCTTCACTTCTTAGCAACTCATAAATTTGGTAGAATCATAAAGCCTGCTGGGAGAGGAGGGAGGGAGAGAGGCCTTCTGAGGCCTGAAATCTGGGCGGCTCAGGAGCTCTTTCTGAGCCTGAGCTCAGCTGTGGCCCTTGAGGGGCTGCTGTGTTGGCATTTTAGACTAGAAAGTAAGCAGATTGTGGTAATCTAGGAGACAGCTAGTTGACAGCTGAGATCACATGACAAAGTGATGACTAATGCCAGCTCATCATGACTCTGCAGTAAAACTGGACAGAACAGGTTTTTACCTGGGAGCTGGGCAGCTATCAGTGGATTGGCTGATAGACTGGGTCAGTAATGTATATAACTGTGTGATACCTGTACAAAGGTGTGGGATGTATGGAGAAAGATACTGGCAAAGAACTTTGATTCACTGAATAATAAATAGCACTATTTTAAACTGTGCTGGACTCTGCTGTATTCACTTGGATTGGGTGGCTAACAAAACAAACAAATGCCATCATGCTGTACCCTTAAATATTGGATATTCCAGGAAAAGATGTGTGTGGGGATTACTTAAGAACAGCCAAGCTGGAGGACTCCAAAGGCCCTTTCATACACCTAGATGCCTTTGGGCCTTACCTGTCCTCTCAACAACTGACACTTCTTCAAAAAATCATGGGGGTCCCACTTGAACTATGGGGTTCACTTGGTTAAGTCTTGGGTTCTCTCTCTCCCCCTCCCCGCCAGCAAAGGCTGAAAACCAGGTCTTCATGGCTTTCATCACAACTAGAAGGAAACTCTTTGTGCACTTGCAGGATTGGGTACATGGTCACTTCTTGTGAACAGCCAGCGTGGTGCAGTGGTTAGGAGCAGTGGACTCTAATCTGGAGAACCGGATTCCCCACTCCTCCCCCTGAAGCCTGCTGGGTGACCTTGGGCCAGTCACAGCTCCCTCAGAACTCTCTCAGCCCCACCCACCTGCCTCATAAGGTGCCTGTTGTGGGGAGGGGAATGTGATTTGTACGCCACTTTGAGACTCTTGAGGGTAGAGAAAAGCAGGGTATAAAAACTTATCTTCTTAAGTTTGTTTGCTATTTATTTTTTAATTGCATTTATATCCCGCCCTTTCCCGGCAAGCCGAACTTAAGAGCATGTTACAGCAGAATCCTAAATAGCATAGGTAAAAAAGGTAAAGGTCCCCCGTGCAAGCATCGGGTCATTCCTGACCCATGGGGTGATGTCACATCCCGACATTTCCTAGACAGACTTAGTTTATGGGGTGGTTTGCCAGTGCCTTCCCCAGTCATCTTCCCTTTACCCCCAGCAAGCTGGGTACCCATTTTACCAACCTCGGAAGGATGGGAGGCTGAGTCAACTTTGAGCCGGCTACCTGAAACCGACTTCCGTCGAGATCAAACTCAGGTCATGAGCAGAGCTTGGACTGCAGTACTGCAGCTTACCACTCTGTGCCACAGGGCTCCTGTGGCATAATTATCAATTTAATCCTCGAATAGCAGAGAATCAAAAGAGTTGCACAACAAATCAAATGTGACCAGTGGGAGAAAGATTCTTTTCCACCTTTTTCTTTAAAGTACATACAGGGGAGTATGGGGATGGGAGGGGTAGGCAGAATATAAAAACTGCTCACCTGGGGAGCCTGGCTGGGGAGAAGCTGTGACGAGCAGCTCAGTTGGGAGAGGAAGAAGAAGATGAAAATGCAGACCCATTAATGAGCAGTGCCTGATGGGTGGCTTGGCTTCTTGCGTAGGTGCTGACTGGACCTCTTTCTTTCTTCCAGCATCACATGTAGAGGAGATGCTTGGGGGATTCCAGGGGTTCTGTATGGAAGAAGCCAAGATTGAGGACTCCAAAGGGAACTATGGAGATGGACCACAGAGGCAGGAGGGAAGCCAGAGAGACAAGAGGAGGGATAAGCCCATTCTGTCCCAAGGAGGGGGCTTCCGGGAAATCCAAGTCCATGAAGAAAGGTCAACCCAAACAAGAAGGAACGAAGGCCTTTGTGCTAACCAGAGAATCCGCTCCCCGGAAAATGAACATGAAAGTGTGGCCCTTGGAAAGAACAGAGGTGTTGTTTTCACAAGGCAAATTCCTTCAGGAGAGAAACCATATGCTTTCGGGGAGTGCAAAAAGACCTTCAGTCGGAAACCAGCCCTTATTTCACATCAAAGAATTCACTCAGGTGAGGAGCTGCATAAATTGTTAGACTGCATACCAAGCCTATCTGATACAGCAGGGTTTCGTGTCCTTTTCAAGTGTCAGTTAATATATGCTTCAACGTACAGTAGGAAAAAAAACACTGCAATGTTTTGAGCATGGATGGAACTTCAAGGGAAGGTTAGACTTCCTTGTGTAGGTACTAATGGGATCGCTCTTTTTCTTCCAGCAGGGGATGATCAGTGGAATGAGGGCCATGAGGAACCACATCAGCTATTGGCAGATAAAGTCAAGAATGAAGATTTGAAAGGAAACTTCAGGAATCAAGTGAGACCTAAGAGGCAGAAAGGAAGTCACATGGTTGAGAAGAGGGATAAACCCATTCCTGGCCAAGGGTGGAATTCCCATAAGCTAATCCCCACGGTGGAGGAAGTATATAAGTGCATGGAGTGTGGAATGAACTTCTCAACTCAAACCCAACATGATATCCATTTGCAAATGCACAGAGGAAAGAAGACCCATGAATGTTCGGAGTGTGGAAAGAGCTTCCTTTGCAGAGCAGAGCTCCATAGACATCGAAGAACACATGCAGGAGAGAAACCTAGCTGCTCAGCCTGTGGCAAGAGTTTCTCACAGAAGTCAGACCTCTTTCAACACCAAAGGATTCATTCAAGAGGGAAGACATTGATCTGCTCAGAGAGTGAAAGAATGTTCTCCCATGGAAGAAGGAGTAAGGCACTTTCCCCAAAGCACAGTATAAGGAGGGCACACAAATGCTTTAATTGTGGAAAGTCCTTCAAATACAGATCACAGCTCTTCATGCACCAAAGAACACACACAATGGAGAAACCTTTTCCATGCTCAGAGTGTGGGAAGAAATTCAGTCAGAGTGGTCATCTTGCAGTCCATCTAAGAACCCACACAGGGGAGAAGCCTTTTGAATGCTCAGAGTGTGGAAAGAGGTTCAGTTGCAGTGCTAGTCTTAAAGAGCATCTAAGAACCCACACAGGGGAGAAGCCTTTTGAATGCTCAGAGTGTGGAAAGAGGTTCAGTTGCAGTAGCAGTGTTCAACGACACCAAAGAACCCACACAGGGGAGAAGCCTTTTGAATGTTCAGAGTGTGGCAAGAGATTCGGTCAGAGTGGTGATCTTCAACGGCACCTAAGAACCCACACAGGGGAGAAGTCTTTTGAATGCTCAGAGTGTGGAAAGAGATTCAGTGGCAGTGGCTATCTTAAAAAGCATTTGAGATTCCACACAGGAGAGAACCCTTTTCAATGCTCAGTGTGTGGAAAGAGATTCAGTGGCAGTGGCAATCTTAATCTGCATCTGAGATCCCACACAGGGGAGAAACCTTTTGAATGCTCAGAGTGTGGAAAGAGATTCAGTGGCAGTGGCAATCTTAAACAGCATTTAAGATCCCACACTGGGGAGAAGCCTTTTGAATGCTCTGCGTGTGGAAAGAGATTCAGTCAGAGTGGCAATCTTCAATGGCACCAAAGAACCCACACAGGGGAGAAGCCTTTTGAATGCTCAGAGTGTGGAAAGAGATTCAGTTACAGTGCCAATCTTAAACAGCATTTAAAATCCCACACTGGGGAGAAATCTTTTGAATGCTCAGAGTGTGGAAGGAGATTCAGTCAGAGTGGCCATCTTTCAGTCCATCTAAGAACCCACACAGGGGAGAAGCCTTTTAAATGCTCAGAGTGTGGAAAGAGATTCAGTGGCAGTAGCAGTCTTCAACGGCACCAAAGATCTCACACTGGGGAGAAATCTTTTGAATGCTCAGAGTGTGGAAAGAGATTCAGTCAGAGTGGCGATCTTCAAAGGCATCAAAGAACCCACACAGGGGAGAAACCTTTTGAATGCTCAGTGTGTGGAAAGAGATTCAGTCAGAATTGCGATCTTCAAAGGCATCAAAGATCCCACACAGGGGAGAAACCTTTTCAATGCTCAGAGTGTGGAAAGAGATTCAGTCAGAGTGGAGATCTTCAAAGGCATCAAATAACCCACACAGGAGAGAAGCCTTTTGAATGCTCAGACTGTGGAAAGAGATTCAGTCTGAGTGGCTCTCTTGAACAGCATCTAAGAACCCACACAGGGGAGAAGCCTTTTCAATGCTCAGAGTGTGGAAAGAGATTCAGTGACAGTGGCAATCTTCAAGAGCATTTAGGAACCCACACAAGGAGAAACCTTGTAACTGCTTAGCCTGGGAAAATAACTTTTCTCTTTTTTCAAATCTCAAAGACAACCTCAGACCAGAGAAGGGGATGAAACCATGTGAAGTATTGTAAAGAACTTGCATCTGCACAGAAATCTTACCGTAAGAATGAAGAAATGCTGTAAATGCTGGGACTGTGGAAAGAGCCATGAAGGAAGACTCAAATCTTTCCCAAAGGCGAAAAAGAACGTGCCATGAAAAAGGCAGTGGGGGTGGGGAGTGCTGTCCTTTCAGAAGCGCTCCAGACATTTTAAAGAGCAGCCTTCAGTGAATCAAAAGTGCAAAATAGAGCTGAAAAGAGGAGTTTTCATAAAAATGAGGGTTTAACCTCTCCAGGGTGCTTGGAGTTACTTACAAGCAGAGACGTTTGGAGTAAATCTTGATGTATAGATTTCAGTGCCCCAAGATGTCAGTCACTGCTTGAAACGGCTTTAAAGGAGTTTTAGAGAAATTAGAAAGAATGGCTATCAAAGAGCTTAAAATATGTGAACAGAGCCTGAGTAGGAAACCATTAAGATATTTCTGCCTATCTTTTTCACATTACAGGGATACTTTTAGATCTAGGCAGAGAGGGTGCCCTTTACCTCCCAATGTACTTCCTTTTGTTCAGTAGTTCTGTGTATGTGTATATGTGTGTGTGTTTGTGTGTATGTATGTTTGTGTGTGTATATATATATATATATTGCTCTCCACTGCATGCATTTCCTTTTGTAAACAGTGACTATACAACTAATTTATTTCCCTTTTTCTTTAATGAATGTGTGTTTGCATCTCTACAAGCACTTGGATCGAGTTTCACAAAGTACCAGCAAAAGCAGCAGTTGCTGAGTTGGCCATTTTTCTAACCAGTTCGATTCCCAAGGATTCCCTGTTTCCATGGAGGTTTGGGAGGGGTGAGTGATTTGTAATCTGGAGAAGAGTTCCTTAAAGGCCAGCAGTAGAGTCTCTGGAGACCAGGCTACCACCAGACAGAGGCACCTCTCGGTCTTGGCCTGGTGGCAGCAGCAGAAAGTCAGCCCCAGAGCTCCAGGGGAATATGGAATCAAGCTGAAGAAGTGGACTCCTCAGTGAGATCTAGAAGTTTTAAGTACTGGGATGGTTACGTAAATTGCATGGACCCGTGGTGCGGAACAAGTGGCTGCACAGCCTGTTTTCAAACCTTTTCAAACTCCATACCAGTCATATCCCAATAGTGTTATTAATATTGATTGTCAACTACTAATGTTAAGTCATCTTAATATTTCCTTGAGTGATTATTTTTAAAACCTTAGTGTAGTGGGCAGGGGCCGAATGCCAGTTGTGGGTGGGTGGGAGGACTGAGGTAAGAAACATGGACTCAAAGTAGCCAGGGCCTGCAAAAGTGTGCGGTTTTTTGCACTGCAGACTACACTCTGGGATAGTTTGGTGGATAGAGAAATGGTTGGAGAATCGAACCCAAACAGTATTTGACAATGGCTTTTCATCTGATTGAAGGAGGTGTCCTGTGGGGTGACACAAGGCTTGGTTCTGGACCTGATGCTTTTCAATATTTTTATAGATGGTCTAGATGAGCAGGTGGAGGGACTAATTAAATTTGAAGATGACACCAAATTGAGAGGAGTAGCGAACACCCCGGAAGGTAACAAACACGCGAAACATGCATCCTGGATGGGGGATACACTTCTGGTTAAATACTGTTACGGCCCTGTACTTCTAGGCCATATAGAAGCCTATAAGAACATATGGAGCAGATGAGTTTGTAGAATTTTCCTATTTAAAAGCCATTTAGAGGTTTGATTCCCTTTAAGCTGGACAAGACTAGACATGTCTGGCCAAGAGACTCCTTTTGATTATGCTTTTGGATTATTATGCTTTTGTATTTCTACGCTTTTGTATTATTCCAAACTGTTACCTAACAATCACTAGTCAGCAACAGATGTCTGAAACATTACCTAATGGTGTTGTATAATGTTATATTGGGTTTTAAGGTTTAAATATGAAAGAGTTATAGTAGAATGTTGAAAATATATTCATTTTTATCGTGTTCTTTAGGAGATGAGGATGTTGGTAAAATCAACTATTATAGATGTATAACAAAAGACACAAACTACCTGTTTAGTAATATGTGGTTATGATTAGCAAATGACCCACTGGAAAAGGAACTCCTTATATGGTAATATCCAGGAAAATTGCTGCCAAAGGAACATATGGTTGTGCGCAACCTTAGAATGTATTTCAAAGATCAGATAAAGTCGGAAAAACTGATTGTGAAAAGATATAAAAGAAGGAGCTTCCTAGTCTAAAGTTAGAGATTCCAGATCTTCAAACTTTGTGTAGGTTGGATGCTAATAGATCTCTCCATCCCTTGCGTGGGATGTAAGCTCTCAGACCTTGATTCTTCTTGGATTGAGGCTCTTAGAGCTTTTCAGTCCTGATGGACTGAAAAAGCTAGGATCTTCCCAAGATTAGAAGGCGCATCTTGCCAGGGACAGAACCTGAGGCACCTGGGCTAGAGTCTGCAGGAACCAGAGTTGCTAACGGGTGGCAGATTCCTTAGTGAGGAGGGCAGTGTAATCGCTGTAATTGCTGGGGGGAATTGCTGGCTCCACCCTCTGCTGTAAGCTCTTGAGGGGTGGGGCTGAGAGCTCTTAATTGGAAGGCGCGTTTTCGCCAGGGACAGAACCTGAGGCACCTGGGCTAGAGTCTTCAGGAACCAGGGTTGCTGAAGAGGTCAGTGCAAGTTTTAGGTTTTCCTTAGCTGCCTAAGATATTCTGTCTAGCTGAGGTTGGTGTGTGTGAAAGTGAGTGAGTGGGTGGGAGTGCTAGAGAGAGGGTACTTAGTGGTTTCCTTTGTCCTTTTGTCTTGTTTAGTGGCAGATTCCTGAGTGAGGAGGGCAGTGTAATTGCTGGGGGGAATTGCTGGCTCCACCCTCTGCTGTAAGCTCTTGAGGGGTGAGGCTGAGAGCTCTTCATTAGTAGGCGTATCTCGACAGGGACAGAATCTGAGGCACCTGGGCTAGAGTCTGCAGGAACCAGAGTTGCTAAGGAGGTCAGTGCAAGTTTTAGGTTTTCCTTAGCTGCCTAAGATATTCTGGAAATAAATGAGTGGCTGCGTCGATGGTGTCACCAGGAAAGGTTTGGTTTTTTGGACCATGGCTTACGCTACCTGGATAATGCTCTTCTGTCCAGAGATGGCTTGCACCTCACAAAGGTAGGAAAAAATGAGGACAATAATTGCAAATATAGGTATGAACGATCTGCAGAGGGTAGCACATACGCAAGGAAAGACCGTTCAAAAACTTAATAATGGGAGGGAAACAATCTTAAATAGGCTGCCAAGAAGAAGGACCTGTGGTCTAAGGTGTCTCTACACTAATACACAGAGCATGGGAACTAAGCAAGATGAACTAGAACTTTTAATAGTACAAAGCAAATATGATATAATAGGCATTATGAAACCTGGTGGGACGAGTCTCATGATTGCAATGTATTAATTGAAGGCTATAACCTATTTCGGAGAAATAGACCAAACCGGAAGGGTGGAGGAGTAGCACTATACGTTAGGGATGATTACACCTGCAAGGACATCTAGGACTTAAACACTGGAACCCAGCTTGAAACCATCTGGGTAAAAATTAAGGGGGAGAGAAATAGTGATGTCATTGTGGGGGGGGTCTATTTTAGATCCCCAAGCCAGACTGAAGAGTTATAGGATGCTTTCCTGGAACAGATGTCCTAACATTCAAAAAAGAAAGTTGTAGTAATAATGGGAGATTTCAGTTACCCTGACATCTGTGGGAATGCTAACTCTGCCAAAATAACTAGGTCCGACAGATTCCTCACTTCCCTTGCAGACAACTTCATAGTCCAAAAAGTGGAAGAAGCGACAAGGGGAACAGCCATTTTGGATCTGATCTTAACCAATAATGATGACTTGGTTTAAGGGATAGAAGGAGTGGGATCTTTGGGTGGGAGTGACCATGTTCTGGAGTTTGTTAAACAGCAGGAAGGAGAAGCAAGAAATAGTCAAACCTGTATTCTAGACTTTAAGAAAGCTGATTTCAATAAATTTAGGGAACTACTGGGTGTGATCCTGTGGGTGAGAATATTGAATGAGAAGGGAGTACATGAAGGATGGGAAATTCTAAAAAGGGAGATATTGAAGGCGCAATTTCAATCAATTCCCACGAGGAGAAAAAAAGGTAGAGGTTTGAAGAAACCAGGATGGATGTCTAAAGACGTTTTGGTTGAGATAGGATTTAAGAAGGGCATGTACAAGAAGTGGGAAAAGGGAGAAATCAACAAAGAGGAATTCAAACAAGTAGCTGGCACACATAGGGAGAAAGTCAGGAAGGCTAAAGCGTAGAATGAGCTCCAGCTAGCCAGGGAAGTTGAAAACAACAAAAAGTTTTTTTTTTTTGGGTTATGTCCATAACAAAAGGAAGATCAAGGTAACGATCGGGTCAATGCGTGGAGAGGATGGTGAGTTATTAACGGGAAGCAGAATAGGCAGAATTACTTAACTCCTTTTTTGTATCAGTCTTCTTCCAAAAGGGGAATAGTGCTCAACCTGAGAATAATGGAGCAGAGGACGCAACAGGAGAATTACAGCATAGTATAGACACTGAGATAGTACGGGAATACCTGAGTACGGGAATACCTGGTTACTCTCAATGAATTCAAGTCTCCAGGGCCGGACGAACTGCATCCAAGGGTGTTAAAAGAACTGGCTGAAATGATTTCAGAACCACTAGCAATAATCTTTGAGAATTCATGGAGAACAGAAGAAGTTCCAGCAGACTGGAGGAGGGCAAATGTGGTCCCCATCTTTAAAAAGGGGAAAAAAGAAATCCCAAACAATTATTGCCCAGTCAGCCTGACATCAATACCAGGTAAAATACTAGAACAGATAATTAAGCAGATGGTCTGTAAGCACTTAGACAGAAATGCCGTGATCACTGACAGTCAACATGGATTTCTCAAAAAGAGGTCATGCCAAACTAATCTCATATCTTTTTTTGAAAGAGTGACAAGTAGGGTAGATGAAGGGAATGCTGTAGATGTAGTGTACCTTGATTTCAGAAAAGCCTTTGATAAAGTCCCCTATGATCTTCTTGAAACAAAGCTAGTAAAATATGGGCTGGACACTGCTACTGTTAGGTGGATTGGTAATTGGTTGACCAACCAAACCCAAAGGGTGCTCATTAATGGCACAACTTCATCCTGGAGAGGAGTGACCAGTG
This sequence comes from Euleptes europaea, assembly GCF_029931775.1. NCBI lineage: Eukaryota > Metazoa > Chordata > Lepidosauria > Squamata > Sphaerodactylidae > Euleptes > Euleptes europaea. The sequence continues at coordinate 6,160,432 of NC_079316.1, forward strand.
GGGTGCCACAGGGGTCTGTCCTGGAACTGGTACTATTTAATATTTTTATAAATGACTTGGATGATGGGATAGAGAGCGTGCTAACCAAATTTGCAGATGACACCAAGTTAGGAGGGGTAGTTAAAACCCCGGAGGATAGGGTCAGAGTTCAGAATGACCTAGATAGACTGGAGAGCTGGGCCATAAGTAATAAAATGGATTTCAATATGGAGAAGTATAAGGTACTTCACCTAGGCAGAAACAACACAAGGCACAGGTACAGCATGGGAGAGTGTTGGCTTGACAACAGTACATGTGAAAGAGATCTGGGAGTCTTAGTGGACCACAAACTAAACATGAGTCAACAGTGGGATATGGTGGCTAAGAAGGCCAATGCAATTCTGGGCTGCATCAATAGGAGTATTGTGGCTAGATCAAGGGAAGAAATACTACCACTGTATTCTGCATTGGTCAGACCTCATTTGGAATACTGTGTCCAGTTTTGGGCTCCACAATTTAAGAAGGATGCTGACAAGTTGGAGCATGTCCAGAGGAGGGTGACCAGAATGGTCAAAGGACTGGAATCCATGCCCTATGAGGAGAGACTTAGGGAGTTGGGTTTGTTTAGTTTGGAGAAGAGAAGGTTGAGGGGAGACATGATAGCCATGTTTAAATATTTGAAGGGATGTCATGTTGATGAGGGAACTAGCTTGTTCTCTGTTGCTTCAGAGACTAGGACATGGAGTAATGGATTTAAACTAACAGAAAAGCGATTCCACCTAAACATTAGGAAGAACTTCCTGCCGGTGAGGGCTGTTCGATGGTGGAATACACTGCCTCGGAGGGTGGTGGAGTCCCCGTCTTTGGAGGTCTTTAAGCAGAGGCTGGATGGCCATCTGTCGGGAGTGCTTTGATTGTGGGATCCTGCATGGTGGGGGGAGGGTTGGGGTCACTGGGGATGTGGGCGGGGGGGGGGTAGTTGTTAATTTCCTGCATTGGCCAGGGGGTTGGACTTTTGGCAACAAAAGATAAATAAGTTTATATGGGGCGGGAAAAGACCACGGATAAAGTTCACAATAATGGAAGATGAAAAGAAAAGGGAAGGCCTTTCACTTCCAAATTTAAAACTTTATCATCAGGCAGCGACCTTGGTATTGTTATCTGACTGGATAATATGCCCCGATGATTGAAATATGAAATTGGAATTAGCCAACCTTTAATGTGGCTCACATTATTTGCGTTGGGGGAAAAAACTCTGCACGATATTCAAGACAGATTCAATTGCATCCAGTTGGCGGAAACATGATAAAAATAGGGGGGAGGAAGCCAAGCTTTAGAGTTTAAGAATGAATAAGGCTTGGCTTCCTGTCCTGAAAACCTCCAGACTAACAAAGACTACAGTCCACAATAGCCATGCAGATTAGCCTTGGATTCCACATCTTAACAGATCACTTCAGGATACAATGGTTCCACATTAACATACCACACCCTCATTAGCACATTATCTTGAAACTTACAGGACAATGATTAGCACATTACCTTCAATAGTTTGCAGGACAATGACTCAGCTCAACCCAACCCCCTTCTGACTATATATTGCTCTGCCTACACACTTGACACTGAGAGACACTGTCCTTCAGTGTTACTCCTCTGAAGATGCCTGCCACAGCTGTAGGCGAAATGTCAGGAAAGCAAATACCAAGACCACGGTCACACAGCCCGGATAACCTACAAGAACCGATGAATCTTATTGCATTTATAGTAAACTAGCAACACAAACACAACTCAGTAACATCGACAACCTGGATGGGTAGTTAAGGGGAAAAGGATAAGGACATGTGGGCCTAGACATTCTGAATATACCAGTAGTAGGGTCAGCTCTCGGTTGAGAAATACTTGGAGATTTGGGGTGTGGGCCCTGGGGAGGAGGGGCAGGACCTTAGCAGGGAATAATGCTATCGCGTCCTCCCTCCAAACCAGCCATTTTCTCCAGAAGAACTGGTTTTGGTTGTCTGGAGAGCAACTGTTATAGCGGGAGCTCAGGCATAGACAGTTTTAAAAGGGGCATCAGATGGATTAATGGAAGATAAGTCTATCAGTGGTGATGAAAGGGAGCCTCCACGTTCAGATGCAGTCAAGCCCTTATTCCTAGTGCCAGAAGGCAACATGTTGGGGGAAGGCCTCGGCCCTGTGGTTAAATCCTACAGAGGAAGCGGTTGGCAGCTGTGTAAGACAGGATGCTGGACTAGATGGGCCCTCACTGGTCTAGGGTTGCCAGTTCTGGGTTGGGAAATATCTGGAGCGTTTGGGAGTGGAGCCTGTGGAGGGCGGCGTGAAGGGGAAGGGACTCCAATGGGGCATAATGCCATAGAGCCCACCCTCCATAGAGCGGCCACTTTTTCCAGGTGGACCGGTCTCTGTCGCCTGGAGGTCAGTTGTTACCACCTGGAGGTTGGCAACCCTGCACTGGTCGGATCAAGCAGGGCTCTTTTCTTCCGGTCTTCAGTCTCCAGGAATTTCCCCAGCCACAGATGGAGACCCTTATCCCATAGGGCAGCAGAATCACATCAGTCTCCAGGAAGAGACCAAGGCTGGCATTTTGATTTGAGAAGCAGAGAACATGTTACAGGAATGCAGATTTCCAATGCGATCCTAAAGCCACTTTGCTGGGAGCAAGCCCCACTGAATAGAGATCTGCCTCGGATCTCTTGGCCTGATCTGGCTTGACTTTGCTTTAATTTTCTTTCTCCCAACTGAGACAGCAGGGTAGACGTCCCCTGACTATGGAAGATCCACTGACTTAGCAATTTGCAATCATCTCTTTTCCTTTCTGTAAAATGTATTGAAATGTATCAGAACAGCCAGGGAATAGCTTGTTGCTGGGCAGGATATCCTCTGTGTGTCTGTGTGCTAAGGAATTGGGGCAAGAGCCATGGAGGGTTACAGTAACCCATCACAAGAACTGGGTGAAACTGTTACTGTACTGCCGCCTCCATGTCTGGAGTGCTGTCGGCTTTACCCTGAATGTTGATGGGTTGTCATATCTTGAATTTGGATAAATATCCCTTCCTCAGTACAATCGGGGCTCCAGAGATTTTTACTCAGTAGAGAGTGCTCTGGGGAGCAGCTGCTCCGAATAAATAACTGTTCTCTTGCAAACGACGGTCTGGGGTCTCCTCCTCCTCGACGAACCGTTTCGCCACATCACAGCTCAGCCCCGCCGTGGTCCGAACAGCCTGGGATCCCCCAGAAGTGCAACCCTGCGTGCAGTTACTCCCGAGCAATCCCATTGAGCTGCACGGGGCGTCGCTGACGGCAGCCTGGCTGAAATCCGCTCCGAGCACCGGGCTCCGGCCGCCGATCCTCATTGCAAAGAGCAGGGAGCCCCTTTTTTCTCTCTCTCGTCTGCAGCACCGAAGGGGTTAAACGGGCCGAGCTGTTTGCTAGAGCGGCCGAGCAATGGGGGGGGGGTCGGGGGAGGCAAAGAGGAAAGGCTGGTGGGGGGGCGGGGGAGGAAGGGGAGGGTCTGCTACCCAATTGCAAAGGAGACCTCGAGGGGCTTCAGAGATGCATCAGCGGGCAAAAGCCTTGCAGCGGGATCCTGGGGCGGTCTACGCACGAGTAAGTCATTGCAGGGGAATGGGATCAGCTGTCCCATCTTGGAAGAGAGAAACGCTGCTCGCACGAGTCTTTTCCGGGGGGGGGGGTTAGTTTTACAGTCGTTCCCAAATGCAGCCCCTCCGCTACTAAACAAAAAATCCTCCCCTGCAGAAAACTGGAGCCCCGACCTGGGTGGCCCCGGGTCTCCTCGGAGCTCAGAAGCTCAGCAGGGTCGGCCCTGGTTAGCACTGGATGGGAGACCACCGAGCAAGCCCCAGGGTCTCTGTGCAGAGGCAGGCGATGGCAGACCATCTCAGCTAATCCCTTGCCTTGAAAACCCTACTTGGGTCACCATCAGCAGCTTGTGACTTGATGGCACTTTGCACACAAAGAGAAAAATGGTGGTGCCAATTATTGCCTGGTCTCTGAGCTGCCCTTCCTAGGCAAACTGGTAGAGAGGAGTAGCCGACCAGGTCTTCCTGGAGAACTGCTCGGCTCCAGACCTTTTCTGGTCTCTTTTCAGACAGGGCTACAGGAGGGAGGTGGGCTCTGCTGGGTTGAGCTGACGCCCTCCGTCTGAAAGTAGCCAAAAGTCAGCCGTCCTCCTTGTTGCTCCTCCTGGATGGATCTGCTGCCTTTGGCACAGGGGACTTGGCCCATCTTATTGGGTGCTGGCAGGCAGAAGGAGGCTTCAGGGGCTCTACGTTGGACAGGTTGGAAGGATATTATGCTGCCCGCTTTCATTGGGCTTCAGCTGACCCTTGCTGACACAGTTAACAGCCTCGGGGTTATACTGGACCCTGCATTTTTGCTAGAGGAGCAAGTTAATGCAGCTGCAAAAAAAGGCTTTCTTCCAACTCCATCTAGCTGGAAAACTAGCCCCTTGATGTAGCTGATGTGGTGACATTGAGACTAGACTGCTATAATACACTGACCATGCTGGGGTTCGACTATTATCGGCAGCTGGATGGAGCCGGCATATTATTCCCAGACCCTCCAGCCTCAATTAAAAGTATTGGCTATCACACAGAAAGCCGTTCCTGGTACTTGGACCTTGATACCTGCGTGATCGTCTCTTCCCCTATACTCTGCCACAAAGGCTTCACTCACCTGAGAAGGCGGCTGAGGGGAGATATGTTAGAGGTCTATAAAATTATGCATGGTTTGGAGAGAGTGGAAATGGAGACGTTTTTCTCCCTCTCCCATAATACTAGAACGCAGGGTCATCTGCTGAAGCTGGAGGGTGAGAGATTCAAAACAGATCAAAGGAAGTATTTTTTCTCACAACGCATAGTTAAATTGTGGAACTCTCTGCCCCAGGATGTGGTGATGGCTGCCAACTTGGAAGGCTTTAAGAGGGGAGTGGACATGTTCATGGAGGGAAGGGGTATTCGTGGCTACTAGTTAAAATGGATACTAGTCATGATGCATACTTATTCTTTCCAGGCTCAGAGGAATAGGCCACTGTGTGAACAGACTGCTGGACTTGACGGGCCTTGGTCTGATCTAGCAGGGCTTTTCTTAGGTTCTTACAATAGCCAGGCCTTCTGCAGGTGCAAGGCTGCAAATGGGCCAAATCAACAACTGCCGGTGCATGTGCCTTCTCCTGGCTTTCCGCAGTAGGAAGGCGCTGTACAAAACAATTCCCGAAGTTACTCGGACAAATCATGAGAAATTCTGTTCTATACAACTGTGTATAGCTTGCTGTAAGTTGGATCCTACTCTGTAATTTTCCATCATTTGCTGCTTCCTGTTAACATTTATGCTTTGCTTTCGTTCTGTTTTTTAGATTTCAGGTTGATTTTACAACCCAAACCCTATTTACTGGTTTATTGAACATCCCATTCTGTTGATTGTATAGACTGACTTGGTATAATCTACCTGGACTCCCAGGGAGCAAGGCAGACTAGAGGTATGGGAACTTAAAAAAAAAATGTATTGTTTAATTTGTTAGCTAAATTAGGGGTAGTTGTGGGGGCTGAAAGGCAGGGTCTGCATTTGTGAATAAAAATAAATACTCAGCCATGGTGGTCGTCAAGAGACCCAGAAAGTTGTCCCAGATGTGTTTACATGAGAAGAATCATCCTTGCTGACTGGCTGCCCCACATCATGTGCATTTTGGGTGGTGCTCCACCCCCACACACCTGTTGTTTACCTGGGTATTCTCGGCCTCTCCCTGCTCCTCCCAGCAGCCATTTTGCCCTCACCTCGAGAGGTCAGACGCACCTCTGCCCTGACCCTCTGCTGGACAGATCTATTGCCAAATGCTTCATACCGACTGAGGAGAGATCTGCCATGGTGAAGCCGTCACCATTCCTTCTGTCCCAGGCTCCAGTTAACCTTGAGCTGGTGCCTCTAGACCAGGCATGTCCAAAGTCCGGCCCGCGGGCCAATTGCGGCCCACCGACCGGTTGAATCCGGCCCCCGGGGAGAAGGGCAAAGCTGCCAAGAGGCCCTGGGAGCCATGGCCGACCCCCGGCCGTGGCAGCCCAGCGCAGAGCCGGCGCGCCCCAGGAGCCAGCTAGGAAGCCGCCAGCCAGCTGAGGGCGGGAGGCCCCTCCCAACAGCTGGCTTAATGTCACAGAGGGACCAGGAAGGAGCGGGACTTCCGCCCTGAAGGAAAGGGGCGGAGCGAGGTTAATTAGCATTTAATTTTAATTTTAAATGCTAATTTTAATTTTTAATTTCAATTTAATTTAATGTTTAATTTAATTGTAATGGTTCAAAGAATGTCAGGCAAAATGGTCGGCCTTCACACATGTTCACTTCATCAAATCTGGCCCTCTATGAAAAAAGTTTGGACACCCCTGCTCTAGACAGACTGATCCCAAGACACGGGAGAAGAGAGGAGTTGGTTTCTATATGCCAACTTTCTCTACTACTTAAGAAAGAATCGAACCGGCTTACAATCACCTTCCCTTCCCCTCCCCACAACAGACACCCAGTGAGGTAGGTGGGGCTGAGAGAGCTCTCAAAGAGATGTGACTAGCCCAGGGTCACCCAGCTGGCTTCATGTGTATTAGTGGGGAAACCAACCTGGTTTACCAGATTAGAGTCCGCCACTCATGTGGAGGAGTGGGAAATCAAACCCGGTTCGCCAGATTAGAGTCCACCACTCCAAACCACCGCTTTTAAGCACTACACCATGTTGGCTAAGCTCATAGCTTCCACAACAGATGTTTACTTTCCTGAAGGACCAGATAGGCATCTCATTAAAAAGCCTGATATACAATATAGTATAGCACCGTGACATTAATCCTGATCCACAAACTATGACAGTGACGCTCCTTCTGATCCCCTGGGGCAATCCTTAGGTGCCTCTTGACAAGGAGGGTAGATGATGTAGGTATGCTTTCTTTTGGTCTCTTTCTCCCCTTTAGGTAATTTTTTCTCTTCCCCTTCATAGCCACGAGAGTAAGGGCACCTTTCCACAGTCAGAGGCCACCCAAGGGAAGGGGAAGGAGATGGAACAGCAGGACCCAGAAGGACCTGGAATTGGCAAGAGGTCAAGGGAAGGTTCCCATCCCATCAAAACAGAGAGTGGCGTTGAATTCTGGGAAAGTGCTGTGCCAGAAAACCTGGCTCAGGAAATGAGGACAGCAGATGTCCATCTTTTTCGGCAGTTCCTTTACCAAGAGGCCGATGGACCCCGAGCAGTTTGCAGCCAGCTTCATGGACTTTGCAACCACTGGCTGAAGCCACAGAGGCACTCCAAGAAGCAGATGCTGGACCTGGTGATCCTGGAGCAGTTCCTGACCATCCTGCCCCAGGAAATGCAGTGCTGGGTCAGAGGATGCAGGCCGGAGACCAGTTCCCAGGCAGTGGCCCTGGCCGAAGGTTTCCTCCTGAGTCAGGCAGAGGAGCAGAGGCAGGCGGAGCAGGTGAGGGGGTTTCCTTCACCCCTTTCAAGCATTGACTTTTATCGTAGGGCTTCTCTGCTAGATATTGATACCTCTAGAGAATTGACTCGGTTGGGAAAACAACCAACCCTGATTCTGGCTCCTGTTCTTGAAGCAGGTCTGTTGGTCGATGCAGGGGTGAAGATTCTTACCTTTCTCCCTTGCTGTTCTTGCAGATGTGGGGACCATCCCTGAAGATGGAAGAGAAGTTTTCTGAGGCAGAAGGAGCTCTGTTGGAGGAAGGGCAGCAAGCTGAGGCCCAGGAGGGTTCCCAAGATGCCCTCTCACATGGTAAGGGTGCTTTGTGGCTGAATGGGATTGGGGCACATAGTGAAGCTGTGGGGTAGAAAAAGGAAACGGGTTTGCACACAACGCAGAGTGAGATTGTGGGGCTCGGTGCCACAGGATGTAGTGATGGTCACTCACTTGAAGGAGGATTAGACAGATTAATGGAGGACAATTGCATTTTTATTCACATTAATTAAAATATCCATCTCTCTCCTTCCTTCCGTTAGAGGGACTCCAGGCATCTCAAAAAAGTAAAGCTAGACAAATCTGGGTAGCCGTGGTGAATGAATGGAACTTACATGTTCTGGGACAGAAAGCCTCTGAAAACCCATTGCTGGGGGCCAATAATTTGGCTTCTGTGCCCCCCGCTTAGAGGCTTTCCAGGGACATTTGGTGGGCCAATGTGGGAAACTGTATGCTGGACTGAGGATGCCAAGGTGTGGACTGGCACCCCAGGGAGCTTTAGGGGTAGATCTTGGGGTGGACATGATGTCACGTTGATGTCGTGTCTAGCCGAAAACCTGGATGCAGATGCTCTGGGAATGTGTTGATTTTACCCTAGAGTTTTCGGATGGGCTAAAGTCATGTCTGGGTTTTTGGACAGATGTGAGGGAGACGTGTCATGCAACATCATTTCTGTCCCCTCTTTTTCTCCCACCAACCCAGACTCATTGGGAGAATGCCTTGTCTAGGCCTTTGGTCTGATCCAGCAGAGCTGCTGTCACGTTTTTGAGCTCCAGAGTTCACAGGGCAAATGTCAAGTCTCCCAGAAGTCTGAAAAGTATCACCAGCATTGAAGAGCAGCCCAAGACTAATAGGTCTCTGGTGCTTCTCTTCCGCCTCTCCCACCATTTACTAAAAAATCATTGTGAATGTTCTTGAGTGTACATAATACAAGCCATGACCTGGATGGCCCAGGCTATCCTGATCTCATAAGATCTCAGAAGCTAAGCAGGGTCAGCCCTGGTTAATATCTGGATGGGCAACCAGAAGCCATGAAAACCCTATGGGGCCGCCAATAGTCAGCTGTGAGTTGATTGCACACACAAAATATATTCACCCTGGAAATGGGTGTGTGCAAAGTGGGATTCAAACATGTAAATGAAATAGGAACTCTAGACTAACACTCTTCCTTCTTCTGTTGTCTCCCTCGCAGGCAGTGGAGAGATGGTATTAAGCCGTCATCTTTGCGGAGGTGTGGAAGTGGCTGCTTCACCTCTGGTCCAGGTAGGGGAGATGAGAGGGAACGCCTGAGTCCCCCTTTCTTACTTGGGGGTGGGGGGGTTGATCCTGCAGTTGCTGCTCTGATGTCCAAGTGACAGAGGCCCTGAATGCCACTCCCTTTACCCATGCCAAGCTCTCCATCCTGCACCCTCCCAGAATGTCCCCTTCCAGAGTGCCGTCTCTGCCTGGCCTGATCTCTGACGAGGGAATCTGCTTTTTCTTTCAGTCTCCGGTTTCCTTTGAGGAGGTGGCTGTGCATTTCACCGAGGCAGAGTGGGCCCTGCTGGATCCGGGCCAAAGAGCTCTTTACAAGGAAGTCATGCAGGAGAACCGTGGGAGCGTGGCCTCTCTGGGTAAGGCTCTTTCAGAGGTGCTGCACGTGCAAATGGCGGCCATCGGGATGATGCATGGATCAAAGTCGGACAGCAATATATCGTTTTGAGGCCTGCTCAGCCACTTGTTTCCCGCTGGGAGCTTCAAGGTGGTGGCGTGGCAGCGAAAGCCATGTTCAGCAAGGGCAGGCAGAGTGACCCAAACCTCCTAGCTGGCCCAAGGGCCACAGAGGCCAGTGTTGTGGCCATCAGCCAGGCCAGAGAGGGTGTTCTGGCCTGAGGTCAAGGTGGGACTGAGTCCCTCAGGAAGACTCTGGAAGGGGCCACCTCCCAATTGCTCAGTTGCCAACCATTAAAACACACTTGTCCCCCAGATGGGATTACAGACGTCACCTCTGACTGTGAATGGATCTGGAATGGATCCACCCCCCTTACACTGAATTGTGGGCTTTAATCTTGACCAGGTTTCCATTGTTCCTGAAAAATATTCCCCCTTCGTTGAATTTTTTTCCTTCCCCACATAAGAACGGTCATATTCTCTCTCTCGGTGCCAAAGGATCCAGGATTGTCACAGAGACCACGGAGGAGACAGGCAAAGGCCTTGCATCTGAAAAAAGGCTGGAGAGTTTCTCAAGAGGATCTCAAGAGAGTACTTCCTTCCCAGATGAGCCGGCTGAAAGTGAGTATCCTTCATGGTTCTGTGAAGGGAATGAGCAAGGAATCGCCTTGGAGGATTTCTTACCAACTCGTGCTTTGGTAGAATCATAAAGCCTGCTGGGAGAGGAGGGAGGGAGAGAGGCCTTCTGGGGCCTGAAAACTGGGAGGCTCAGAAGCTCTTTCCGGGACTGAACTCAGTTGCGGCTCTTGAGGGGCTGCTGTATACTTAAATATTAGTTATTCCAGGAAAAGGTGTGTGTGTGGGGATTACTTAAGAACAGCCAAGCTGGAAGAGTCCAAAGGACCTTTCCTATGCCTAGATGCCTTTGGGCCTTACCTGTCCTCTCAACAACTGGCACTTTTTCAAAAAATCATGGGGATCCCATTTGAACTATGGGGTTTACCGGGTTAAGTCCTGGGTTCTCTTTCTCCCCCTCTCCGCCAGCAAAGGCTGAAAACCAGCTCTTCATGGCTTTCATCACAACTAGAAGGAAACTCTTTGTGCACTTGCAGGATTGGGTACATGGTCACTTCTTGTGAACAGCCAGTGTGTGCAGGGGTTAGGAGCGGTGGACTCTAATCTGGAGAACCGGGTTCCCCACTCCTCCCCCTGAAGCCTGCTGGGTGACCTTGGGCCAGTCACAGCTCCCTCAGAACTCTCTCAGCCCCACCCACCTGCCTCACAAGGTGCCTGTTGTGGGGAGGGGAAAGGAATGTGATTTGTACGCCACTTTGAGACTTTTGAGGGTAGAGAAAAGCAGGGTATAAAAACTTATTTTCTTGTTTACTATTTATTTTTTTATTGCATTTTTATCCTGCCCTTTCCCGGCAAGCCGAGCTCATAGCGGGTTACAGCAGAATCCTCAATAGCATAGGTAAAAAAGGTAAAGATCCCCTGTGCAAGCACCGGGTCATTCCTGACCCATGGGGTGACAAAACATCCTGACATTTCCTAGGCAGACTTTGTTTACAGGGTGGTTTCCCAGTGCCTTCCCCAGTCATGTTCCCTTTACCCCTGCAAGCTCGGTACCCATTTTATTGACCTCAGAAAAATCGAAGGCTGAGTCAACCTTGAGCCGGCTACCTAAAACCAACTTCCGTCGGGATCAAACTCAGGTCTTGAGCAGAGCTTGGACTGCAGTACTGCAGCTTACCACTCTGTGCCACGGGGCTCCTGTGGCATAATTATCAATTTAATCCTCAATAGCAGATATCAAAAGAGTTGCATGACAAATCAAATGTGACCAGTGGGAGAAAGATCCTTCCACATTTTCTTTAAAGTACATACGAGGGAGTATGGGGATGGGAGGGGTAGGCAGAATATAAAAACTGCTCACCTGGGGAACCTGGCTGGGGAGAAGCTGTGACGAGCAGCTCAGTTGGGAGAGGAAGAAGATAATAGAAATCCAGACCCATTAATGAGCAGTGCCTGATGGGTGGCTTGGCTTCTTGCGTAGGTGCTGACTGGACCTCTTTCTTTCTTCCAGCATCACATGTAGAGGAGATGCTTGGGGGATTCCAGGGGTTCTCTATAGAAGAAGCCAAGATTGATGACTCCATAGGGAACTATGGACCACAGAAGCAGGAGGGAAGCCAGAGAGATAAGAGGAGGGATAAGCCCATTCTGTCCCAAGGAGGGGGCTTCCGGGGAATCCCAGTGCACAAAGAAAGGTGAACCAAAACAAGAAGGAATGAAGGCCTTCATGCTATCCAGAAAATCCACTCCCCGGAAAATGTACATGAATGAGTTCTTGGAAAGAACAGGTGTTGTTTTCACGAGGCAAATTCCTTCATGAGAGAAAACATTTGCTTGTGGGGAGTGCGGAAAGACCTTCAATCGGAAACCAGCCCTTATTTCACATCAAAGAATTAACTCAGGTGAGGAGCTGTATAAATTGTTAGACTGCATACCAAGCCTATCTGATGCAACAGGGAATCAAGTGTCAGTTAATATACACTTCAACGTACGGTAAGAAAAAACCACTGCAATGTTTTGAGCGTGGATGGAACTTCAAGGGAAGGTTAGACTTCCTTGTGTAGGTACTAATGGGATCTCTCTTTTTTTTCCAGCAGGGGAGGATCAGTGGAATGAGGGCCATGAGGAACCACATCAACTATTGGCAGATAAAGTCAAGAATGAAGATTTGAAAGGAAACTTCAAGCATCAAGTGAGACCTAAGAGGCAGAAAGGAAGTCACATGGTTGAGAAGAGGGATAAACCCATTCCTGGCCAAGGGTGGAATTCCCATAAGCTAATCCCCATGGTGGAGGAACTATATAAGTGCATGGAGTGTGGAATGAACTTCTCAACTCAAACCCAACACGATATCCATTTGCAAATGCACAGAGGAAAGAAGACCCATGAATGCTTGGAGTGTGGAAAGAGCTTCCTTTGCAGAGCAGAGCTCCGTAGACATCGAAGAACACATGCAGGAGAGAAACCTAGCTGCTCAGCCTGCGGCAAGAGTTTCTCACAGAAGTCAGACCTCTTTCAACACCAAAGGATTCATTCAAGAGGGAAGACATTGATCTGCTCAGAGAGTGAAAGAATGTTCTCCCATGGAAGAAGGAGTAAGGCACTTTCCCCAAAGCACAGTATAAGGAGGGCACACAAATGCTTTCATTGTGGAAATTACTTCAAATACAGATCACAGCTCTTCATGCACCAAAGAACACACACAAGGGAGAAACGTTTTTCATGCTCAGAGGGTGGAAAGAAATTCAGTCAGAGTGGCTCTCTCCAAAATCATCTAGGAACCCACACAGGGGAGAAGCCTTTTAAATGCTCAGAGTGTGGAAAGAGGTTCAGTCACAGTGGCTCTCTTCAACAGCACCAAAGAACCCACACAGGGGAGAAGCCTTTTGAATGCTCAGAGTGTGCGAAGAGGTTCAGTCGCAGTGGCTCTCTTCAACAGCACCTAAGAATCCACACAGGGGAGAAGCCTTTTGATTGCTCAGAGTGTGGAAAGAAATTCAGTCGCAATGGAGATCTTCACAAGCATCTGATATCCCACACAGGGGAAAAACCTTTTGAATGCTCAGAGTGTGGAAAGAGATTCAGTAGGAGTGGCTGTCTCCAAAGGCATCTAAGAACCCACACAGGGGAGAAGCCTTATGGATGCTCAGAGTGTGAAAAAAGATTCAACTGCAGTGGCCATCTTAGACGACATGAAAGAATCCACACAAGTGAGAAGGCTTTTGAATGCTTAGAGTGTGGAAAGAGATTCAGTCAGAGTGATGGTCTTCAACAGCACCTAAGAACCCACACGGAGAAGTCTTTTGAATGCTCAGAGTGTGGAAAGAGATTCAGTTACAAGGGCTATCTTAAACAGCATTTAAGATTCCACACAGGAGAGAACCCTTTTCAATGCTTAGAGTGTGGAAAGAGATTCAGTCGCAGTGCCCATCTTAATCTTCATCTGAGATCCCACACAGGGGAGAAACCTTTTGAATGCTCAGAGTGTGGAAAGAGATTCAGTGGCAGTAGCAGTCTTCAACGGCACCAAAGAACCCACACAGGAGAGAAGCCGTTTGAATGCTCAGAGTGTGGAAACAGATTCAGTTACAGTGGCAATCTTAAACAGCATTTAAGATCCCACACTGGGGAGAAATCTTTTGAATGCTCAGAGTGTGGAAAGAGGTTCAGTCAGAGTGGCCATCTTGCAGATCATCTAAGATCCCACACAGGGGAGAAGCCTTTTAAATGCTTAGAGTGTGGAAAGAGATTCAGGCAGAGTGGCAATCTTAAAGAGCATCAAAGAACCCACACAGGGGAGAAGCCTTTTGAATGCTCAGAGTGTGGAAAGAGATTCAGTACCAGTGGCTCTCTTCAAATGCATCTAAGATCTCACACAGGGGAGAAGCCTTTTGAATGCTCAGAGTGTGGAAAGAGATTCAGTTGCAGTGGCAGTCTTAAAGAGCATCAAAGAACCCACACAGGGGAGAAGCCTTTTGTATGTTCAGATTGTGGAAAGAGATTCAGTTGGAGTAGCAGTCTTCAACGGCACCTAAGAATCCACACAGGGGAGAAACGTTTTGAATGTTCTGAGTGTGGAAAGAGATTCAGTTGGAGTAGCAGTCTTCAACATCACCTAAGAACCCACACAGGGGAGAAGCCTTTTGAATGCTCAGAGTGTGGAAAGAGATTCAGTCGGAATGGCAATCTTCAAGAGCATCTAAGAACCCACACAAGGAAAAACCTTGTAACTGCTTAGCCTGAGAAAATAACAAAGGCTAATGCGGTCTTGGGGTGTATAATCAGAGGCATCACATCCAAATCGCAAGATACCATAGTCCCACTGACACTGCATTGGTCAGGCCACACCTGGTGTACTGTGTGCAGTTCTGGAGGCAGGAGAGCCAGCGAGGTGTAGTGGTTAAGAGCGGTGGTTTGGAATGGTGGACTTTGATCTGGTGAACTGGGTTGGTTTCCCCACTTCTCCACATGAAGCCAGTTGGGTGACCTTGGGCTAGTCACAGCTCTCTTAGAGCTCTCTCCGCCCCACCTCACAAGGTGTTTGTTGTGGGGAAGGGAAGGTGATTGTAAGCCGGTTTGAATCTTCCTTAAGTGGTAGAGAAAGTCAGCATATAAAAACCAACTCTTCTTCTTCTAGTCAACTGTAAAACTTACCAAGCAGTTCATACATGCTATCACAAAAACCCTTTCAACAATCTTCTAACAAGCCTCAGTTGTGGTCATATCCTATCAGCCTAGGCCAGTGATGGCGAACCTTTTAGAGACCGAGTGCCCAAACTGCAACCGAAAACCCACTTATTTATCGCCAAGTGCCAATACAGCAATTAACCTGATTACTGAGGTTTTAGTTTAGAAAAAACAACTCTTACATTAACATCTTTTGTCTTAAAAGAAAAACACAATAAGAGAGCTTTCAATGATACAAACAACTTTTTATGGAAAGGTAAAAGTTTGCATTTGGCATGCTTTTGAAGAATCTAGTCCAGCTCCTGTATCTCACAGTGGCCCACATCTATAATAAGGAGGTAGCACATACCCATCAGGGTTGGTAACCCATGATGGACGTTTCCTCCAGAAATTAGTACAGTCCCCTCTTAAAGGCATCTAGGCTAGATGCCATCACCACATCCTATGGCAAGGAGTTCCACAGGTTAATTACATGCTGGGTAAGTGGTGTTCCTCTTTTATTGAGCAGAGGGAGAGTAAATGGTCCTCCGCACCCCAGCAGTGTCTTTTCTTGCTACACAGTAGAATTCTTAGGTTCAAGTATTTGGCAAAAGCGTAGCAAGTTACAAAAATGTTACCCATTCCAAAAGTGATGATGCACATCAGTTCAGCATTCAATAGATGTTCCAAGAGTTCCGTTTGGAATATCCCTGCCCCAAGAATCAGTTGGATTGATGGTATCCGAAATGCTGTTCGCGAGTCCAGAGCACCACACTCACAGCTGTGTGTGTTCCTCTTTTATTTTCCAGGATCTCGGGGCGGGGGGGGGGTTTCAAACCTCACTGAGATTCTGGAGATGCCAACTGGAGATGCCAAAGATTGATGAGATGCCAAAGATTGATGACATCCGGCTTGCAACAGAAAACACCAAGGTGACAAATGCTTACAGAGCAGATCACCTGGGGTTCCCTGAGGCAGGATAAGAGTTAATTGCAGGACCATTTGTTACTATGACAACAAGTGGTCCTGTGGATGAGGGAAGCAATTGCATTTTTTACCAATGTTAATTGAGCCACATCCTGGAATGTCTTGCAGTTTGATTTCCCCAGCCAGGCCAAAGGCCTGGGCCAAAGATTTTTCAGCAGAAAGGAATTAGGTTTTTTTTTTTCCTATTTCCTTGATACGCCTTGCCCCAGACAGGGGAGGGAGGAAGCGCTCCCATTGGGCTGCTGGGCAGAGGGGCGGGTGATGTGAGAAATGCCCTCAGTAGCGCTTGGAGAGGGGGAGGGAAGCAGCCCGGCCCTGCGTCCCTCTGGCTTTCTAGTAACAAACTCAGGCGAACTCTGTGCTGGTGTGCGTGCCCACAGAGAGGGCTCTAAGTGTCCTTTCTGGCACACGTGCCATAGGTTCGCTAACACTGGCCTAGGCCCCCTCCCATTCACAACGACTGAAGCCATCCAGTATGTGTTACTTGTTCTACTGCAGCTGAGAGCGCTCTGCCCGTTTCTGGTCATGTTCTGCCCACCAACGGAGCTGCAGCTGAAGCCACCATGAAACCCCTTCAGGGCTGTCAGGCTGCCCTCCTTCCCCATCCAGACCAGAGCTTCCTTTCCCTTCCAGTGGCAGATGAGGTCTCTCTACTCGCCTGAAAAATTCTGCTTCAATTTCTGAGACACGACAGACACCAGAATCAGCAGTGATGGAGAAAGCCGTCAAAATTCATAGCCACCAGCCTCAAATGTTAGAGGCCTGGCATTCCCCACCACCACCACCCGTACATTGAATAGCAAGATGATTTCTCAGCTGCTGTGTTGTAGTATTTTGCATACTCTTCCCCCTCAGAGGAAGGCAGTGTGGTGCAGTAGCTACAGAGTTCGACTTACAATGCCAGAAACTCGATTCAGAATCCTGCTTAGACATGAAACTCAAAGGACAGCATGAAAGAAGGAACTGTTTTCTTAGCCTAACCTACCCTACCCTACAAGACTGTTCCATCTGAAATGCCGTCTCAACTTGCTGGGGAACATGGGAAATTCTAACACTGTACCTGTGGAGCTGTCTGTCTGACAGTCACGTCAACTGATGTGGCAGCCACTGAGTGACAAACAAACATTTCTAAACACAACTTCAGGCAGGTGAGTGACTCTGCAGCCCGCTCATGAAAAGGGGAAAACCAGCCCGCCCCACTGAAAAAGCTGTTCCAAGCATCTTAACTGCTCACAACTCTGATCCACGAGAGAAGCCATGCTGGATCAGACCAAGTGGGGTCCATCTAATCCCACATTTCCCATGACAAGTGCCTCTAGGAGGCCCATGGGCAACATCCCCCACCTCTGCAGGTTACTCCCAGTAACCAAGAGGCCACCAGCCCTTGAACAGCCAAACAGGAGTTAGGATTTACAAGGCAGTGAAAAGCGGCAGAAGCCAAGGTAAATAGAGTTCTTTCCCACAATGAATTTAATTTCCGTTATCAAAACAAGAACCTGGAAACCTCCCTGCCAAGGCGCTGCCAGGAAGAAGCCTGCTCAACCAATTGTGCTCTTAGTACCTGGC
Organism: Euleptes europaea; assembly: GCF_029931775.1. NCBI lineage: Eukaryota > Metazoa > Chordata > Lepidosauria > Squamata > Sphaerodactylidae > Euleptes > Euleptes europaea. Next base: position 6,177,606 of record NC_079316.1, read on the forward strand.
AAAAACACTGCCAAGGCCCACAGTAACTGCCACGGTTACTGGACCCCCACAATCCCATGAATATACATTTGAATTAACACGGGGAATCAGCTTGCATGTTTGTGCAGGGAGTAGCAAACCAGGATCTTTTGCCTAAAGAGGTGGCTATGAGTAGCAAGTCTGCAGTAGGAAAAGGATGGCAGAGACCTGAGTTAAAAGGAATACAGAGTTTATTGAAGGATTTGGTACAATTGGAGGGGGGAGGGCTTATCCTAAGCATATACTAAACCAAGGCACAAACACATTCCTTATCCCAATTAATATAGCAACAAATTACAAATATTCCTCAGAGCTCCTCCAGTTTGGAACAGGAGTTAATCTTTGAGCTAAAGGTGGACATGTGTAGAAAACGGGGAATAGTGGTTTGGAAAATAGGACAAGAGGGAGAGCAAAGATTACCTTTCTTATTCTGTGAAGAAATGAGATGGAAGAAGGAGGGTCCAGTGAGTATTGAAAGTTTGATGCAGTCCAGCTGGTATCCAGGATCAGACTCCCTCTCCTGTTTCTGAAGCCAGGTTATAGAGTTTTTGGACTATAGCATAACATGGGTTTTTTTCAGGAAACAAAAGATTTCGGCAGAGGGTAAAGGAACATTTGAGAGTAATCAAGAGAAAACTATAGAAGTGGCTAAACATCTTTTATAGAAGTGGCCTCAAATAGCTCCCAAAGGGAAGAAAGAAAGGATGGGCTCAGAGGATGGAAAGAGATTGAAGACCATCTTGTCTCTCCTTCAGCATTGAGGAATCCACGCACGGGAGGAACCTCATAAATGTTCAATGTGTGGCAAGAGCTTGAGTTAGAGATCTGACCTTCACATTGCTCAGAGAATCCACACAAGTTGGTTCTGATGAGGATCTTCTTCGATCTCCTGGGTGCTGGAGAGTCAGAAAGTGGTTAAGCAAAGAAGTGCCTTTTTAGTGGTCGCCCTCCTCTGTGAAACTCGCTACTTTAGGTATCTGCCATCAGACTCTTTCTGACATTTGCGAAACTTGCAAAAACGTGTCTGTTTTCCAAAGAAGAAGAAATAGACAACTTGAGGGTAGTAGATATCTACAGCCTCTCCGTACTGGAATAAACCTAGTGTGAGCAGCCAGCCTCCTTAATTTACAAACATCTTTATCTGACAAGGAGTTCTAGAGCAGCATTCTGCCACCCTAATTCCTCCCCAGTCCAGCCTGCTGCACACTTTTTGGGGTCTCGCCACAGAGTGCTGGCAGTAGGATTAATTTGGGTTGAGTGGAAAAGGTTTTGTCCCCCATCCCGATAACTCAGTAAGTTCAAAGAGGTCAGACCCCCCCCCCTCCCCAGCAGCATCCAGTGTTGTGGAAATGAGCAGGTCTTCTTGGAGTTGGCAGGTGACCACTGTGGGACACCAGTTCCCAGTCCCAGTTGTCCTCCCCACCCACTCCCACATTCTCCTAGGGAGATAATTCACACTGTGTTTTCTGCGTTTTGTAGTGGTCCTTTTTAATGAGTTGGGCTACATTCATATTAGTGTGGCATGTCTCTTTTAAATTGTGTATAAAGCAGTAAGAAAGCAATCCTCTTGCAGATGCTGGAGACAGGTGCCTCGTTTCACCACTGATCCCCGGAATTGAACCCGACCCACTTTGTTCACATTCATGATGGTGATCAGTTGAGTTCAAGAGCCGGAGTGTTGATTTACAACTGCGTGGATCTGGGTTCAAATCCCCACTAGGCCTGGAAGCCCTTTCAGCAAAGTAGTTGTGAGGATTTGATGTGGTTGGGGAGCATTCTTCACAGAAATGTGTATGACAAGTGTGGAAATCTCAGGACTTCCTTATATGTTTATTTGTTGTTTTATTTAAACCTTTATATCCTACTTTCCCTTGCAGTTCAAGGCATCATTCATTAATACTTGAAAACATTTTCATTTAAAACGAAAAATGCCCAAGGGCCCACTTTAAGAACTAATTTAATGACTCCATGGGCCATGTGTACGTGTGTGCTTTAAGTGGCTTCTGATTCATGTCGACCTTGTGAGTTGATGACTTCCAAAATGATGTCCTGCTTCTGCCTAGCGAAAGCTGCAGCTCCGCCAGTGGTGCCGTTACAGCACTGGACTGCTATAGCGTTGTGGCTCTATAGCGCAAATCTTAGAACACTCCCAAAGGCAAGAACGTGCCATGAAAAAAGGCTGCGGGGAGTGCTGTCCTTTCGGAAGAGCTCCAGATGTTTTAAACAGCAGACTGCAGCGATTCAGAAGCTCAAAGAAGAGCTCAAAAGGGAAGTTTTCATAAAAATGAGGGTTAAACTTCTCCAGGGTGCTTGGAGTTACTTACATATCACTTATCAGAATCTTTTAACATTGATGAGTACCCCTTGGGGAAAAACAAACGCAATGTCCTTTACTCAAAAGTAGGCAATACTGTGGGGATCGCTGAAGCCCACTCCGTGCTGGTGACAGCACCACTGTCCAGGGCCCTGGAAGAAAAAAGGTACATGTGGGGGATGCGGTTGCGTGCCGTCGGGTAGGTGGAGAGTGGGAGGGAAGGTCCGGAGAGCGGGGTTGGACCCCCGTCCCAGGACAAAGAGGAAGGGAGAACCTCCCTGGACAGGCAGCGAGAGTGAGTGGCTGGAAGGAGGAGGATTTTCCGCCTCTTCCCAAAAAGAGGTTATGGGGGGGGGGAAGGGTTAGGCTTCTATCTGGCTCTCAAAAGAAATCTCAATCGTTGTGCTGTTGATATTTGGCTCTGTTGACTAATGAGTTTGCCGACCACTGATCTAGATGGAGAGGATAACCTTTACCCCCTGATTTTCTTCCCCTTGCTCATTAGTTTTGTAGTTGTTATTTTTAGGCTATCCACTGCATGCATTTCCTTTTGTAACAAGTGACTGTTTATACAACGAATTTTCACCTCTTTCTGAAATGGGTATGAGTGTGTTTGTGTCTCTACAAGAACTTCGATCGAGCTTACCAAAGTACCAGTGAAAACAGCAGGAGAGCCGATCTGGGCATCTTTCTAACCAGTTTGATTCCCAAAAATTCCCTGCTTCCATGGCGGTTGGGAGGGGTGAGTGATTTGTAATTTGGAAAAAGTTTTGTAAAGACCTGCAGACTGAGGCAAGAAACATGACTCCAAAGTAGGCAGGGCCTGCCAAAGGGTGCTCTTTCTTTTCCACATGGCAGTAAAATGGGAAGGTGGGGCACAGAACATTCATGATTTGGTGATGAGGTCATGTGGATGCTCTTTGTGGAAGGAGACCAAAGCAGCCAGATTCAAGTCCAGTAGCCCCTTTGAGACCAATCAGAAACCTCACCTCGAATCTAGTTGTTCTTCTGAAAACCAACATCACTACCCTCTGAAACATCCCAAGAGCAGTTTGCTCTGCGGAAATTCACTTTTCTGCTGATGGTTTTGGAAAAACAATCCTGCAGTGCCTTCCACTGGCAGATAATATGTTTGTCCTGACAACTTTATTCTTAATTTTACTGTTTTACATTGGCCACAGCTGAAGAATCAAAAAAAACTTTTTGAGCCTGAAATAGCTTGGGAAAAACAGCTTTGAAGAGTGTGGAATTGAATAGGAACAACCAAGAAGCACTATGTCCTACTCTGTTTGGGCAAATGTGTTCTTGCCATAAAAGCTGAAGACTAATCATAGCAATTGGCTGGAAATCGAGCCCAGTGGTATGGACGTGGTCCTGGGAGGAATAGCCTGCCAGCAGAGTGCCAAGAGACTCGGGTTCCCAGAGAGGAGTCTCACAATTTGTCTACAAATCGAGTGTCATTGGGACCCTGCTTCTGAGAATTGATCCACAGGGAATACAGTGAGCAGGCAGATTCCCAACCCTTTGCCATTATACAAAGTCTGCGGAAAAGGGTTCAGTTTCATCCTGACCCTGTACAGCTGGTTTCTCCTGCAACCAAACTGCACAAGACTGTGACCCGTGCAGAGTTTTTATTGTGGAAATGGTGGAAACCAAGTCAGTTGGGCTGGCAAGAAGAGGGAAGCCCAGAGTTAAATTTAGGGGATTAATCATTTTCCTTTACAGGTCAGACTGAGGAGAGAAAAGGCCTTCAGCAGCCTCAGCAGCATTCATCGAGAACGTAAAGAGAAGAAACAACCCTGCATTTAGACTTTTAAGTTGCGGACTTTTCTTCCTTGCCTTTTTATTGGAATTGGTGTAGTTTACCGATGTACAGAGTGCCCTTCCTGAAGGGCACTGAAGATTTTGTATAGTGTGGTTATGTTTATAGTTGTTTAGTTACTTAAAGTTGCATAGGTTGTGCTGTTGTATTAAATGTTTAATAAGATGTATCAAATGTTTTGCTACCTTATAAAGTGGAAGCAGTTTCACATTTGTCCACAAGGGGTGCTGTCATTTTATTGAATTTATAATAATAATAATAAGAAAAACCCTTTTATCCTCTGATAGGAATTTGGGTCACCAGGATTGTACCGGGTTACACAAGGGGGGGAAAAGAGATGGTGGAAACCAAGGATGACTGTGAAGGGCTCCAGGAGGATCTCCAAAAACTGGGTGAGTGGGTGACAAGGTGTCAAAAGAAGTTCCATGCTGGTAAGTGAAAGGTGATGCACATTGGGAGGAAGAACCCCGACTTCTGGTATGGGCTGATGGAGTCTGAAATTGCTGAGACTAAGAGGGGGAAAGATCTTTGGGTCGTAGCATATAGTTCTGTGAAAGTGGCAACCCAGTGTGCTGCAGTGGTGAAAAAGCCAACTTCTGTGTTAGGCTATGTGAGGAAAGGGATTGAAAACAAAATGGTAAATATTATAATGCTCCTGTATAAATCAATGGTGCAGCCTCATTTGAACTTTGCAGAGCTGGAAGAAGCACAGGAGAAGGCAACCAAGATGATTTGAGGGTTGGAGCTCCTTCCCTATCAAGAAAGGCCAAAGAGTCTGGGACTTTTCATTGAGAAAAGAGACAACATCAGGGGGTCGTGAGAGAGGTTTATAAAATTACGCACCAGTTGGAGAGAGTTGACCACGGGAACTTTTTCTCCCCCTCCCACTATATGAAAACTCAAGGGCAATGAACAAAGCTGATGGGCAGTAGATTCAGGATGGACAAAAGGGAATACTTCTTTACCCAGTGGGTGGTTAAAATATGGGATTCACTGTCAGAGGATGTAGTGGTGGCCACAGGCATAAACAAAAGGTAAAGGTCCGCTGTGCAAGCACCAGGTCATTCCTGACCCATGGGGTGACGTCACATCCCGACACTTGCTAGGCAGACTTTGTTTACAGGTTGGCTTGCCAGTGCCTTCTCCAGTCGTCTTCCCTTTACCCCTAGCGTATAGACAGTTTTAAAAGGGAATCAGATAGATTAATGGAAGATAAGTCTATTAGTGGTGATGAAAGGGAACCTCCACGTGCAGATGCAGTCAAGCTCTAAATCCCGGTGCCAGGAGGCAACATCAGGGGAAGGCCTCGGCCTCTATGCCATGTTGTTAGCCCTCCAGAGGAAGTGGTTGGCCACTGTGTAAGACAGGATGCTGGACTAGATGGACCCTCACTGGTCTAGGGTTGCCAGGTCTGGGTTGGGAGATTTGGGGGTGGGGCTTGAGGAGGAGGGTGGGGCTTGAGGAGGAGGGTGGGGTTTGGGGAGGGGAGGGACTTCAATGGGGCATAATGCCACAGAACCCACTCTCCCAAGCGGCCACTTTCTCCAGGTGAACCAAGCTCTGTCGCCTGGAGGTCAGTTGTACCCCCTGGAGGTTGGCAACCCTGCACTGGTTGGATCAAGCGGGGCTCTTCTCACGGTCTTCAATCTCCAGTAATTTCCCCAGCCAGAGATGGCGACCCATTCCGATAGGAAGCAATCTAGCTGGCATTTTGATTTGAGAACAAGGAACAAGGAGAGTGGAAGGATATTGTCTTATGGAAGAAAGAGTGAGGCACATTCCTCAAAGCATAGTATAATGAGGGCATGTAAATGCTTTCATTGTGAAAAGTACTTGAACTACAGATCACAGCTCCTCATGCACCAAAGAATACACACAAGGGAGAAACCTTTTGAATTCTCAGAGTGTGGAAAGAGATTCATTTGGAGTGGCCATCTTAGACGACATGATAGAATCCACACAGGAGAGAAGCCTTGTGAATGCTTAGAGTGTGGGAAAAGATTCAGTTGCAATGGCTCTCTTAAACAGCATCTAAGATTCCACACAGGAGAGAACCTTTTTCAATGCTCAGAGTGTGGAAAGAGATTCAGTCGCAGTGCCCATCTTAATCTGCATCTGAGATCCCACACAGGGGAGAAACCTTTTGAATGTTCAGAGTGTGGAAAGAGATTCAGTCACAGTGGCCATCTTGCAGTCCATCTAAGAACCCACACAGGCAAGAAGCCTTTTGAATTCTCAGAGTGTGGAAAGAGATTCAGTCGCAGTGCCCATTTTAATCTGCATCTGAGATCCCACACAGGAGAGAAGCCTTTTGAATGTTCAGAGTGTGGAAAGAGGTTCAGTTTCAGCGGCAGTCTTCAACGGCACCTAAGAACCCTCACAGGAGAGAAATGTTTTGAGTGTTCAGAGTGTGGAAAGAGATTCAGTTGGAGTAGCAGTCTTCAACAGCACCTAAGAACCCACACAGTGGAGAAACCTTTTAAATGCTCTGAGTGAGGAAAGAGATTCAGTTCCAGTAGCAGTCTTCAACAGCACCTAAGAACCCACACAGGGGAGAAGCCTTTTGAAAGCTCTGCATGTGGAAAGAGTTTATGGGAGCGTGGCAATCTTCAAGAGCATCTAAGAACCCACACAAGGAGAAACCTTGTAACTGCTTAGCCTGGGGAAATAACTTTTATTTCAAATCTCAAAGACAACCTCAGACCACAGAAGGGGCTGAAACCATGTAAACTGTTGTAAAGAACTTGCATCTGCACAGAAACCTTACCGTATGAAGGAAGAAATGCTATAAATGCTGGGACTGTGGAAAGAGCTTTAGCCATGAAGGAAGACTCAAATCTTAGAACGTTCCCAGAGGCGAAAAAGAACGTGCCATGAAAAAGGCAATGGGGGTGGGGAGGGCTGTCCTTTCAGAAGCGCTCCAGACATTTTAAAGAGCAGCCTTCAGTGAATCAAAAGTGCAAAAAAGAGCTGAAAATACGAGTTTTCATAAAAACGAGGGTTAAACCTCTCCAGGGTGCTTGGAGTTACTTACAAGCAGAGTAGTTTGGAGTAAATCTTGATGTATAGATTTCAGTGCCCCAAGATGTCAATCACTGCTTGAAATGGCTTTAAAGGAGTTTTAGAGAAATCAGAAAGGATGGCTATCCAAGAGCTTAAAAGATGTGGAAAAGTAGGAAACCATTAAGAAGAGTTCCTTAAAGGCCTGCAGTACAGCCTCTGGAGACCAGGCTACCACCAGACACACACACCTCTCACTCTTGGCCTGGTGGCGACAGCAGAGAGTCAGTCTCAGAGCTCCAGGGTAATATGGAATCAAGCTGAAGAAGTGGACTCCTCAGTGAGATCTAGCAGCTTAAGTTCTGGGACGGTTAAGTAAATTGCATGTAGCCGTGGTACGGAACAAGTGGCTGCACAGCATGTTTCAAACATTTCCAAACACCATAACAGTCACATCCTGACAGTGTTGTTAATATTGATAGTCAACTACTAACGTTAAGTCATCTTAATATTTCCTTGAGTGATGATTTTTTAAAACCTTAGTGTAGTGGGCAGGGGCAGAATGCCAGTTGTGGGTTGGTGGGAGGACTGAGGTAAGAAACATGGCTTCAAAGTAGGCAGGGCCTGCAAAAGTGTGCATTTTCTTGCATTGCAGACTAGACTCTGGGATAGTTTGGTGGATAGAGAACTGGTTGGAGAATCGAACCCAAACAGTAGTTGTCAATGGCTTTTCATCTGATTGAAGGGGGAGGTGTCCTGTGGGGTGCCACAGGGCTTGGTTCTGGACCTGATGCTTTTCAATATTTTTATAGATGGTCTGGAAGCTGGTGGAGGGACTAATTAAATTTGCAGATGACACCAAATTGAGGAGTAGCATACACCTTGGAAGCTAACAAAAATGCGAAACATGCATACTGGATGGGAGATATACTACTGGGTAAATACTGTGTGTGAACAAAATCTGGGAGGTATGGGTGGATCGAAAGCTGAATATGAGCAGTCAGTGTGATGCAGCAGCAACAAAGGCTAATGCGGTCTTGGGGTGCATCATCAGAGGCATCACATCCAAATCGCAAGATGTCATAGTCCAGCTGACACTGCATTGGTCAACCCACAGCTGGTGTACAATGTGCAGTTCTGGAGGCAGGAGAGCCAGCATGGTATTGTGGTTAACAGCAGTGGTTTGGAGTGGTGGACTCTGATCTGGAAAACCGGATTTGATTCCCTAGTCCTCCACATGAGCGGCGGAGGCTAATCTGGTGAACTGGATTTGTTTCCCCACTCCTACTCATTAAGCCAGCTGGGTGACCTTGGGTTAGTCACAGCTCTCTTAGAGCTCTCTCAGCCCCACCTACCTCACAAGGTGTCTGTTGGGGGGAAGGGAAGGTGATTGTAAGCTGGATTGAATTTCCCTCAAGTGGTAGAAAAAGTCGGCATATAAAAACCAACTCTTCTTCTTCTAGTCAACTGTAAAACGTACGAAGCAGTTCATACACGCTATCACAAACACCCTTTCAACAATCTTCTAACAAGGCTCAGTTGTGGGTCATATCCTATCAGCCTAGGCCGTAGCTCCATCCCATGCGCTACGAGTGAAGCCAACCAGCATGTGTTGTTTGTTCTACCGCAGCAGAGAGCGCCCTGCCCGTTTCTGGCCATGTTCTGCCCACCAATGGAGCTGCAGCTGAAGCCACCACGAAACCCCCTTGGCTCTGTCAGTCTGCCCTCTTTCCCCATCCAAACCAGAGCTTCCTTTCCCTTCCAGTGGCAGATGATGTCTTGCTGCTCACCTGAAAAATTCTGTTTCAATTTCTGAGACACGACAGACACCAGAATCAGCAGTGATGGAGAAAGCCACCAGCCTCAAACTTTAGAGGACTGGCATTCCCCCCCGCCACCTCTACATTCAAAAACAAGATGATTTCTCAGCTGCTGTGTTGTAGTATTTTGCATACTCTTCCCTCTCAGAGGAAGGCAGTGTGGTGCAGTAGCTACAGAGTTCAACTTACAATGCCAGAAACTCAGATTCAGAAACCTGCTTAGTCATGAAGCTCAAAGGACAGCATGAGGGAAGGAACTGTTTTCTTACAGCCTACCCCAGAAGACTGTTCCATCTGAAATGCCATCTGAACTTGCTGGGGAACATGGGGAATTCTAACACTGTACCTGTGGGGCTGTCTGTCTGACAGTCACGTCAACTGATGCTGCAGCCACTGAGTGACAAACAAACATATGTAAACTCAACTTCAGGCAGGCGAGTGACTCGGCAGCCCGCTCATGCAAAGGGGCAAACCAGCCCGCCCCTGCTGAAAAAGCTGTTCCAAGAGTCTTAACGGCTCACAACTCTGATCCATGAGAGAAGCCCTGCTGGATCAGACCAAGTGGGGTCCATCTAAACCCGCATTTCCCATGCCAAGTGCCTCTAGGAGGCCCATGGGCAACATCCTCCACCTCTGCAGGTTACTCCCAGTAGCTGCTACCAAGAGGCAACCAGCCCTTGAACAGCCAAACAGGAGATAGGATTTACAAGGCAGTGAAAAGCGACAGAAGCCAAGGTAAATGCAGATCTTTCCCACAACGAATTTAATTTCTGTTATCAAAACAAGAACTTAGAAACCTCCCTGCCAAGGCGCTGCCAGGAAGACGCAGGCTCAACCAATTGTGCTCTTAATGCCTGGCGAAAAAACTGCCAAGGCCCACAAGCAGATGTTACTGGACCCCCACAAACCTGTAACCATACATTTGGATTAACACGAGGAATCAGCTTGTGTGTTTCTGCAGGGAGTAGCAAACCAGGATCTTTTGCCTAAAGAGGTGGCTATGAGTAGCAAGTCTGCAGTAGGAAAAGGATGGCAGAGACCTGAGTTAAAAGGAATACAGAGTTTATTCAAGGATTTGGTTCAATTGGAGGCAGGGGGCTTATCCTAAGCATATACTAAACCAAGGCACAAACACATTCCTTATCCGAATTAATATAGCAACAAATTACAAATATTCAGCAGAGCTCCTCCAGTTTGGAACAGGAGTTAATCTTTGAGCTAAAGGTGGACATGTGTAGAAAACGGGGAATAGTGGTTTGGAAAATAGGACGAGAGGGAGAGCAAAGATTACCTTTCTTATTCTGTGAAGAAATGAGATGGAAGAAGGAGGGATCCAGTGAGAATTGAGAGTTTGATGCAGTCCAGCTGGTATCCAGGATCAGACTCTCTTTCCTGGTTCTGAAGCCAGGTTATAGAGTTTTTGGCCCATAGCATAAAATGGGTTCTTTTCAGGAAACAAAAGATTATGGCAGAGGATAAAGGAATATTTGAGAGTAATCAAGAGAAAACTATAGAACTGGCTAAACGGCACCAGGAAGGTCAGTTTTTGATTGACTTATAGTTCATGGTTACAAAAGCTGGAGATATTAAGATGAGACATATGTAATGCAGGAGCTTTGGGGTCACCGTGAAACTTTGAGTCGGAGGTTCCAGACTATCACAGAGCACTTAACGTCTGAATTGGGCTAATGGTCAGTGATTGCATATCATGTAAAAGACGATACAGAGAGAGGAATCTTTGTCTTCTTGCCTGGTGTGGCTTGACTGCTTTTGTCACACTCTGATTTCTCCCCCAGCGCCGAGGTTTCTGTAGAAGCATTGCAGTGGTTGTTGTCCCAGGATCCTCTTCTGTGTTCCCCACTGCTCTGTTCCCCGTGAGACACAGACATGGCAGTCGCTCCTGGGTTGCCAAGTGCCAGGTGGTGGCAGGCAAACCCCCGCCAATCCACCTGGCTGCCCACCAACCAGCTGAGGGTTGGTGGGCAACACATGCATGCACGCCTGCCCACCGCACCACATCCTTCTGGTTTACTCCCAGTTTGAGTGGTAAAAGGCCCCTTTGCGATACGGCACTTCTGGGTGTAAACTGGAAGTGAAGCGATTGCATTGGTGTGGGTTGCACGCGCATGTGATTTCACCTCCACCCCAAATACCTCCCGCCAGAGGAGAGGGGGGACCTGGTAAGCCTAGTCGCTCCCCATGTTTGGTGTGTGCCTCATGGGACAGTGTCACCCTGGTAGTACATTCATTCAGGAGGGAGGGTGTGCAGATGAAACGGGGGGAAGCTGGCAACACAGAGGATAATTCTGGAGGTGCTGATTGGTACCAAACCACAGTCTTTGATGGGGGGGGGGGTTACAGCACCCCTCTGCCCTTTTTTAAGCCATCCCCTTTCACTTCTATATGGAGGAGTACGGTTTCCAGCTCCGGGTTGGAAAATACCTGGAGATTTTGGGGGTGGAGCCTGAGGAGGGCAGGGCTTGGGGAGGGACTTCAATGCCATAGAGTCCAATTGCCAAAGTGGCCATTTTCTCCAGGTGAACTGATCTCTATTGGCTAGAGATCATTTGTAATAGCGGGAGATCTCCAGCCACCACCTGGAGGTTGGCAACCCTAGGGAGGACCCTGGGACAGCAGTGGCGCTGCAGACTTCCTCTTCAAGCAACCGGATTTGTTGCTGCAAGTAACCAAGTTCGCCAGTGGAAATGAGGGGAGGAATCATATTAAACTGAAGGATGCAATGTAAAGACAGGCATGCCAAGAAATAAGAGGGACAAAACAAGAAATCTCTGCACGCATGCGCCAATTGCTTTCTGGGTAAATTTGAGGCAAAAGATATTGAAGATGTAGATGCTGATGATATCTGGCAAAACAAGAGCATATGCAAACGAGTGACACCCCCGGCTGCAGAGGGGATCCCTGATGAAACTTGGAACTTAGCCAAGAGGACAACACTATGGGTCTCTGGGAAGGTCTAGAAAGGCACAGTTGTGGGTCAGAAGGACCAGCCTCCCACTTTATGGGTTTCCAGACAATAATAAAGCTTGAAAAATGATGCCGTAACCAGGAACCGAACTGGTTTGCATGAAAGACAAGGCCTTGCCTTCCCCATGCCAAGCTGGGCCTTTTAGCATTCGTAGCAGAAAATGCACAATCGACCACACTCAATGTGACTGGGAAAGGAAGCTTGGTGGAAGGAAACTTACAAGTCATTAGAGCTCTGGAAAGAGCCGCTTCCAATTTCCCGTTCACACAGATACTCCTGAGACAGGAAAGGAATTCTGTTTCATGGGGCACTGCTTTGAATCAAGCCACACAGTTGTAAACAGTATTCAAGATTTACCCATTAACAAGTGGGTAAATACAAAGAAACGTTTATATCAAAATATGTGGGGTAGTGTAAACTACAGGTTTTTCTAGTGGCTACTATTTAGGATTGAACACATGAAGCTGCCTTATACTGAATCAGACCCTTGGTCCATCCAAGTCAGTATTGTCTACTCAGACCGGCAGCGGCTCTCCAGGGTCTCAGGCTGAGGTCTTTCATATAACCTACCTGCCTAGTCCCTTTGACTGGAGATACCGGGGATTGAACCTGGGACCTTCTGCATGCCAAGCAGATGCTCTATCATTGAGCCAGAGCCCCTTGAATGCCATCCCGTTGTGTTATTATTTGGAGCATAGAGTTTTAAAGTATGTTGTAATCGATGTTTTATGGTCATATTGTTATAACCCGCTCTGAGCCCAGCTTGCTGGGAATAAGGGCGAGCTATAAATATAAGGAATCAATACAAAATGAGCACACGACCTGAACCCACAATATGCAAAGAATGTGACGCGCATACAATCGTAAATAATGTCCCATGTACCATCAACAGCTCTGTAAATGCAAAGAAAAATAAACAGTATACATATAAAAAGCATCAAAGAGGCATTATTAACATACACATCAAACTACAGATTGCCAGCAATTTATTTATTAATCAGATTTTTAAAATGTGGAATCCGCTGCCAGAGGACGTAGTGATGGCCACAGGCACAGACGGCTTTAAAAGGGGATTAGGCAAAGTCATGGAGGAGAGGTCTATCAGCACCTATTAGCCATGGGGACTAAAGGGAACCTCCACATTCAGATGCAGCCAGCCTCTAAATCCCAGTGCCAGGAGGCAACGTCAGGGGAAGGCCTCGGCCTCTATGCCCTGTTGTTAGCCCTCCAGAGGCAGTGGTTGGCCACCGTGCAAGACAGGATGCTGGACCAGATGGACCCTCGGTGGTCTAGAGTTGCCAGCTCCGGGTTGGGAAATACCTGGAGATTTTGGGAGCGGAGGCTGTGGAGGGCGGGATGGGAAAGGGACTTCAATGGGGCATGATGCCATAGAGCCCACCCTCCCGTCCAAAGCGCCCATTATCTCCAGGTGGACTGGTCTCTGTTGCCAGGAGGTCAGCTGTACCCCCTGGAGGTTGGCAACCCAGAGCTGGTCGGATCAAGCAGGGCTCTTCTGACTGTCTTCAGTCTCCAGGGATTTCCCCAGCCAGAGATGGAGACCCCGTCCGATGGGGCAGAATCACAACCGTCTCCAGGGAGCGACCGAGCTGGCATTTTGATGTGAGAAACAATGAACACGTTACAGGAACGCCGATTTCCAGTGCAGCCCTAAAGGCGCTTTCCTGGGAGTAATAAGCCCCATTGAATAGGCCTGAGGAGGGCTCCGGTGAGACCTGCTTTCGGATCCCTTGGCGTGATCTGGCTTGACTTTGCTTTAGTTTTCTTTCTCCCCAGCTCAGCCGCGCCGTTGTCTGAACAGCCTGGGGATTCCCCAGAAGCGCCACCCTGTGCGGAGTTACTCCTGAGTAATCCCACTGAGCTGCACGGGGCGTCGCTGACCTGCAGCCTGGCCGGAATCCGCTCTGACCACCCGGCTCCGGCCGCCCATCCTCATTGCAAAGAGCAGGAAGCCCTTTTTTCCTCTCCTCTGCAGCACCGAAGGGGTTAAACCGCCAGAGCTGTTTGCTAGAGCGGCCGAGCAAGGCGGGGGCGGGGGCGGAAGGGGAGGTTCTGCTGCCGAATTGCAAAGGAGCCCGGGAAGGGGCTTCAGAGATGCATCAGCAGGCAAGAGCCTTGCAGTGGGATCCTGGGACGGTCTACTCACGAGTAAGTCATTGCAGGGGGGTGAGTTGGGAATAAGCTTTCCCATCTTGCAAGGAGAAATGCAGCTCTCACGAGTGTTGGGTGTGTGTGTGTGTTTAGTCTTAAATCGCTGCCAAATGTAGCCCCCCCTCTGCTACTCAAAACAAAAGAAAAACCCTCCCCTACAGAAAACGCAGCCCTGGACTGGATGGCCCAGTCGTGTCAGCTATCAGAAGCCCAGCAGCCAGCAGGGTCCCTGTGCAGAGGCAGGCGATGGCAGACCCCCCTCGGCTAGTCCCTGGCCTTGAAAACCCTTGAGAAGGAGTGTCAAGATTACAAGTCTGTCAATTAGTTCGACAGGTGCAGGATAGATCAGTGAGATCTAAGGATGATGTGATCAGCCTGGAAAGTACCTGGGGAGCTAGAGAAGGCTGGCCTGATCCAGCTAGAGCCAGGTGGCTGATGCAATGCAGTAGCAATGCCAGGATAATTGGGTATCTACTGTGATTGGTGGCTGCAACCACCAGGTGTATATATTGAGGTGAAACCGCAGTTCTATGCGGGATGTTATGAGCAGAGAGTGTGAAAGGAGTATCTGTATATATTTCTGCACTGTACAAATAAACTACACTTTTTCTATGTGGCCGTGGGACTTTCTGATGGGTATCCTGGACAAGACTGCTAATCCGCTTGGCTTCCGCGTCAGGGCCGCCATAAGTCGGCTGTGACTCGAGGGCACTCTGCACACCGACAGAAAAGTGGTGGAGCCAGTGATCGCCCCGTCTCTGACCTCCCTCTTCCTTAGGCAAACTGATGGAGAGAGGAGTAGCCGGTTTGACTGGGGGTCTTCTCGGAGAACTGCTCTGCTCCAGACCCTCTCCAATAACCCCAAAGGGGCATGAAGGTACTAAGAGGTCCAATAAACAAATCTCCTGTCAGGTTGTACCTTCTGTCTGGGAGCAGAACCTGTTAATGATTTATAACACATCTCTTTAAATGAAATTACCCATATGCAGGTTGCTGATTCACCGGGGACCGTTGCAAATTACATTCAACTTCAACTGTGTACATTTATAATTGAGACAGAAAACTTGCAGCTGACACATCACAGTTAATACGGTGATAGTCCCAAACAAATATACATCAGGCTAATCCAACAGGTAGTGTTCAGTGTTACAGATATTAACCACTTAATCAAACCAGCATTCAATCACCTTGCCTTCTCCTACCTACAACAGACACCCTGTGAGGTTGGTGGGGCTGAGAGAGCCCTAAGAGAGCTGTGACTAGCCCAAGGTGGCTTCATGTGTATTGGTGGGGAAACCAACCCAGTTCACCAGATTAGAGCCTGCCACTCAAGTGGAGGAGTGGGGAATCAAACCCGGTTCACCAGATTAGAGTCCACCGCTCCAAACCCCCACTCTTAACCACTACCCCACTAAGCTCATACCTTCCTCATGGCTAAGCTCATACCTTCCACAACAGGTGTTTACTTACCTGAAGGACCAAACAGGCACCTCATTTGAAAGCCTGAGATGCAATATAATATAGCACCGTGACATTAATCCTGATCCACAAATTATGACAGTGATGCTGCTTCTGATCCACAGGGACAATCCTTAGGTGCCTCTTGACAAGGAGGGTAGGTGATGTAGATTGTCTCTTTCCCCTATTTTGACCATTTTTCCTCTCCTTCTTCATAGCCACGAAAGTAAGAGCATCTTTCCATCAGAGGCTACCCAAGAGTAGGGAAGAAATGGAACAGCAGGACCCAGAAGGACCTGGAATTGGCAAGAGATCAAGGGAACGTCCCCATCCCATCCAAGCAGAGAGTGGTGCTGAATTCTGGGAAAGAGCTGTGCCAGAGAACCTGGCTGAAGAAACGAGGACAGCAGATAGCCAACATTTTTGGCAGTTCCTTTACCTTGAGGCCGATGGGCCCCGAGCGGTTTGCAGCCAGCTTCATGGACTTTGCAACCACTGGCTGAAGCCGGAGAGGCACTCCAAGAAGCAGATGCTGGACCTGGTGATCCTGGAGCAGTTCCTGACCATCCTGCCCCAGGAAATGCAGTGCTGGGTCAGAGGATGCGGGCCGGAGACCAGTTGCCAGGCGGTGGCCTTGGCCGAAGGTTTCCTCCTGAGTCAGGCAGAGGAGAAGAGGCAGGCAGAGCAGGTGAGAGGGTTTCCTTCTCTCCCTTCAAACATTGGCTTTATCATAGGGCTTCTGTGCTAGATATTGATACCTCCAGAGAATTCACTCGGCTGGGGAAACAACCAACCCTGATTCTGACCCCTGTGCTTGAAGCAGCTGTGTTGGTCAATGCAAGGGTTCTTACCTTCCCTGTCTCCCTTGCTGTTCTTTCAGATGTGGGGACCATCGCTGAAGATGGAAGCAAAGTTTTCTGAGGCAGAAGGAGATCTGTCGGAGGAAGGGCAGTGGGCTGAGGCCGGGAAGCATCCCGAAGATGCCCTCTCCCACAGTAAGGGTGCTTTGTGGCTGTATGGGATTGGGGCACATGGTGAAGCTGTGGGGTAGAAAAAGGAAATGGATTTGCACACAACGCAGAGTGAGCTTGTGGGGCTCGGTGCCACAGGATGTAGTGATGGTCACTCACTTGAAGGGGGATTAGACAGATTAATGGAGGACAATATGCATTATTATTCACATGAATTACAATATTAATCTCTCTCCTTCCTTCCGTTAGAGGAACTCCAGGCATCTCAAAAAAGGAAAGTTATTGAGTTGTTATTACTATTTGGAGGGGGTTGTGATCCGCAAATGTTCCTGGAAGGATGGAAGCATCTTCTAACTTATTAAGAAGAGGTTTAGAGATCCAACTCATGTCTATTATCGAATACGAATTTTGCCTATTAGAAAAGAAGGTAAAATCTTTTTGGTTTGGATGTTTAAATCTCCATGCGTCCAATAAATCCCAATCAACCATAAATTGAAATACTAATGCAGGTAACTTGCCTCCTTTTGTTTTAGTAGATTTATCCACTTTTAAATTCATTACTCCATTCATGTCCCCAAAAATTAAAATTTCGCCTTGACGAAAGTCTTGTAATTCTTCAAAGAAGTTCATGAAAAACTTTTGCTTTATTTGGCGCATAAATGTTTGCAATTGTGTATTTCTGTCCGTTAGCGCCTTGTGTTAAGAGTAGCAAGTACCTCCCCTTTGGATCTCGGAGAATATTGAGGATAGATAATTTGTTCCCTCTAATGTAGATCTCCACTCCTTTTTTTTTCTTATTGGGTGAGGAGGCATATAACTTGCCTAATTTATCACAACGCGGAAGAGTTTCATGCTGGTTTTTAATATGTGTCTCTTGTAAGCAAATTACATCAGAAGACAATTTTTTTAAACAATTTTTATTATTTTTTATAACACCATGTATAGCTATTTCAACAACTAACAAAAATTGAAAGTAAAAAGTAAAGCATATCATTGTTGAAATTATCTCTCTAATATCAAATAAAATTCAAAAAGTAAAATAAAAAACAGACTTCCCCTTCATCTTCCTCCATCTGATTATAAACCTGTTTACTCTTTTGTATTAAAAATTCTAATCCTAACTTTTGTTATGTCTTTAAGAATAATTCTTTTTGTTCCATATTAATTCAATGTTATTAACCAAACATGACACAGTCATTGTAAATTTTAACTATTAAGCATTATATATACAAATAAAGAAGTTATTTAAAACCAAAAATGAAATTAATACACCATCTTTTTTTCGACAATATCTTTAAAAAATGGATTAGATCAGTAAGTAATCTTTAGATTCCCATTTAACTTCCGTTACACAATAACGTGCCTCCCAGTCACCCACAATTTGTACGTTGTCTTTTTGATTTGTCAGGACGATGTGATTTGCCTTTTCTGCCAGTTCTAATATCTTTTATTTCCAGTGTCTTTTGTCTGGAATGTCCAGGTGATCCACCAGCTGCTCCTTTTGAAGATAGATCTTCTCGGTTTTGTTGCTGTTCCAAAATAAGGTCCCCTAATTCTTTTTCATAGCTTCTCATAAAGTTTTCGACATCTTCCAATGAGGTGACTGTAAATCTGATCCCTTTATAAGTGAAAGTAAGACCTTGTGGCAACATCCAACAATATCTTATTCCATTCTTCCGTAACATCGTGGTGAAGTTGTATACATTTCTCTTTGTCAATAAGTGTCGAGGAATATCCTTGAGAATCATTAATGGGGTCCCTTCTACTGACAGGGGATTTTCATAATGAGTTTTCATAAAAATATCTTTCATCCTGATGTCATAGAAGGCTCTAGCTTTCAATTTCTCCAATCTGGTCGGTAAAGGAATTCTGTATATTCTATTTATTGTGTGGTTCTTCAACCACCTTCTTCACTGAAGAGTCCATTATTTTAGCATCCGTTTTGATTTTTGTAATTTGAGCTTTCATATTTTTGATTTCATCTGTTACAATGTCCAATTTTTGATTGATTTGATTGGTAGATTGACTTAAGGTGTTCAGCATAGCATTTAATAGATTCATTTGTTTTGATATCTGTGTTTGTTGCTTAGCCATTAAATCATATTGTTTTGCAAACATATCAGATTGTTTAGTTAGCATCTCTTGCATGTTCTTGCCAGCTTTATCCATGATAACGTCTCAAGAAGATCCTAGTAATGTCCAGACGTTTACACTGAAAAAGTATTTTTAGTCAATTTGGCAGGTCACAAAATCGGTAGACTTATAGCAGAAGTAGTTTTGTTCAGTCTATTTTGCATGTCCGACAAGGTAAATATTTTTAAATTGTTCCAGTCAGTGTAGAAATGAGCTTTTTGGCTTTAAAATACCATCGAGATTTACAGACGTTCTAGCACGGCGATGAAACAGGAAGTACACAGGAAGTTGGATGGTCGCGGACCTTCTGTCACCTCCTCTCGATAATCCAGGAATGTAGGAACTATTTGGCAGCTGCACAGGGGAGACGCACTTCCGGTCCTACAATCTCTTACAGTATCCTGTCTTCTACCTCTCGGTGGTATTATACTTCCAGAGAAAACGTGGTTGGAGGACCTGCATAAGCCGGAACTACGCCAGAGCTGGTGGGGGGGGGGATCTTCTTTCCTCCCTACCCTTTCAACGTCGCAGTAACTGATTGGTAGTTATAATGTCTTTCAAAAGTTCCGTTTATGTCTGTCCATTGATCAAATTGATAAGGTTCCTGCGATTTTATCTGATGGCTTTTATATCCAAAAAGTCACTCATACATCGGGTGGGGAGACGTGGATTTCATAGATGTTTTTATCCATCCTTCAAATTTTCTAGATCAAGGTAAAAACAAAAGAATCTTTGTAACTTACTCAAATTTTGGAAGGTGAGGTTTTCTTCCCTTTAATATGTTTCTTTAGTTGGTAATAGATAGAGGAGATCTAAGCTTGATGCTGAAGAAACATTCATGGCGATGTTATTCCCCTCGATGCCGGCAGGACAACATCCAAACCTCCGAGGAGCTTGAGAAAAGCTCTCTCAGAGGGTATGGGAGTCAAACTGCTCTTCTCGGCTGCAGGGGTAGTCCTGCATCCCAGTCCACTAGTTAGGAACCGGGGTGGAGTGCATTGTGCACCCCAAATTAGAATGTTTCTTGGGTTCCTCGGGGAGCCCCCCGAGGAATGTAGCTCTGAGATCAGCTCTCTACCGGAAGTCCCATCATCAGAAGACAATTTAAATAGTTTGTGGAAGGTCTTTTTTCTTTTGATTGGGGAATTTAAGCCATTTACATTGATTGAAGTGATCTTTAGTCTTTCCATTTTAGTTAGTTGCCACAGCTTCGTCTATCTTGAAGTGTTCTTCCTCTGAAGGTGTGATTCCTACCAGTTCTAGTCTCCTTTCAGGTGATGTAACAACCAGTATGTCTTCCAGTAGTCCTTGTAATTGCTCTTGTTCTTGCGAGGATGCTCGAGGATTGATCTGAAGAAGGGGGTGAACTGCTCTTCTTCCATTTTCTGGTTTCTATTTCTTTTTACAGTTGTTGCTCTTCCTCTGGAGGAGTTGGGTCTCTCCTTGGTGTGGTTCGTGAGGACCTAGGGTATTCTGTCAATTCAGCTATTAGTTGATCAGCTTCTTCCTTCGTTCTGATAATCCTCCTTCTTTTTAGTAGTGAAACACTCAGCGCTTAGGGAGTGAGCCACCGGAATCTGATATTCTTCTGGTGAAGTACGCCTCTTAGTTCAGGGGTCTGCAAACTGCGGCTCCTGAGCTGCATGCGGCTCTTTGGCCCGTTGAGTGCGGCTCTCCAAACTTGGTTCGGAGCCCCTGCTCTCACGCCGGCAGCCGGGCTGCGGAGCCGGCGCGCCTGAGAGAGAGAGAGAGAGAGAGAGAGAGAGCAGGCGAACGGGCGCGCTGTCTCTTCCTCCCCCGCCGTGGAGAATGGCCAGGACCCCTTCCCCTTGCCCTCAATGGTTGGGAGGCTAAAGCCTCCCCTCTAGCCGCATGATTGCTGGGTGGGCAGCTCGGCAGTTCCTGCTCCCTCCACCCGCCTATCAGCTGTTGGGCGGGGCGGGCTTCCTTTGGTAGACCTGGCCTCTGGCTGAGACCCATTGGGAGGCCATGTCTACCCACTGGCTTTCTTGGCGGTAGACCTGGACTCCGAGGAGGGGAAAAAGTCCCCCTTCAGAGGCCAGGTCTACCCATTGGCTTCTATGGGCCTCCGGAGGCCAGGTCTACTGCCAAGAAAGCCAATGGGTAGACCTGGCTTCCCAATGGAATTCAGCCAGAGGCCAGGTCTACCAATAGGCTTTTATGGCGGTAGACCAGGCCTCCAGACGAGGACTCCGGACGGGGAGGGGGAAATGGCAGGGACTTACAATTTAATTTTTATCAATAAATAAGATGACTATTAAGTATGATATCAAGTTTTATTCAGTGTACCTATAGTTTAATTAAGACTTAAAACTTTAATTAAAGTTTATTAAGTTAATAAACAGTGTACCTACCTATATAGTTTAAGAAATTTGGCTCTCAAAAGAAATCTCAGTCGTTGTACTGTTGATATTTGGCTCTTTTGACTAATGAGTTTGCCAACCCCTGTCTTAGTTCATCAAATTGTTTTCTTTTCTGTATCACTTTAGGAGGAAGGTCCGAATAAATTTGAATTTCCTCTTCTTTGTAAAGGAGTGGACTTTCTCTGTGTAGGGATAAGATCTCGTCTTTGACTCCTTGATATGCAAATTTGACCAAAATGTCTCTGGGGACTTTATTTTTCGTTGCGAATACTGAATTAATGTTATAATTTTTTTCAATCTGCAGAAAACGTTCCTTAATTCCAAAATGATCTTGTAATAATAATTGGAACTCTCCTTGGAGATCCATGGTTCCAAATTCTTCATCCGGGCCTCTAAATTTTAAATTCCGTGCTCTGTTGATTATATCTTGAAGATCTAGTCGTTGCTCTGTCTCTTGATGCTTATCTTCATGGGATTGGAGAATTTCCTCTTGTTTGACTAGTTTGTCTAAAACTGTTGCTGTCTCTTCTGTGACACTTTAATCTCTCTGGTATTTTCATCAATTTTCTTCTCTATCCTTGAAAAAGATTCTTTTAACTCAGTAGTTTGTTTCCTATTACTTTCCTCTATCAGCTGCTTCATGCAGTCCATCAATCATTCCATCTGATCAGTTGGGTCTGTAGAAACCTTTTGAGCAGTGGATTTGATTTTGCCCTTTCTGGCTGCTTTAGATTTAGTTACTTGTGATAGAATTGTTTCTAGTTCCGAATCTGAGAGATCAGCGATTTTCTCTAGCATTGTAGTCTGTTCTTCAGTCATTGTCTTAGTTAGAGTGCGGTGTTTTTTTGCTTGGCTTAAATATCTTTTCATATTAATCACAGTTAATCATAATATTATGCACTTATCGCTCTAATACGCTGACTATAGGGACAGTATATGCAAAACTGATTGGGTTCCTTACATATATATATATATATATAATATATATAATCTCAATCTTTTTTAATTGTACTGAGAATTTGACTTTGAAAGTTTAGTAATTTGATTAGAATAATTAGAATCAATTAAGTAATATAGTTTTGTGAGGTTTGGTTAGAATTAGTGTTAGTTAATAGAGTTATTTCACTTTATTGCTTCAAGTTAATTAGGAATAAGAGATATAGCAGGGTGCAGTTGATTTAGTGCAGGGGAAATAAAATTAGTGGCAGGGAGGCAAAAAAAAATTTCCGCCTGTAACTCTGCTCTGCGCTGCTGAGTAGTCTCAAATGGAGTCACTTCCATGAAGGAGCCGGAAGTAAGCCAGGAATATCACAGAGATGGCAGAGGGGTAGTAGGGAAATCTTCTGCATGGGGGTGGAGGGGTATTAATGGGGGGAGGGTCTTCTATGTTGTTTTTCTGGCAACTCTTCTGACAATCCTTATCCCAGCGGGGTGATTGTCTCAGATGGGCGTTTGACCTGTTCAGGGCTCTGCTATTGGGAAGGGTCAGAACAAGTCAAAAAAACCACTTTGTTTCTCTCCTGGTCATCCCGACTTTTTCCCCGAGTTTCCCCCCGTTCCTCGTCTTAGTGCCACGCCGTTCTCCCATCGCTCCCCTGTTGCTCTCTCAATCTGGGTCTCCCCGGCTTCCCCCCCTTCTCCGCTCGATTTATTGCCCCCCAAGCACCTTATTTATATTGACTCCCCCCCTGTCTTGATCGTCCTATCTCAGTTTAAAGTTTATATTAGTGGCTGCTGCCCAAACTCAGATAAATTTTGTTTTGTTTTGGCGCAATGGCGCCTGTGGCTCCAGCGAACAGATGACTCAGCTTTGCTTTTTCCGGCTCTTTTTCCTCTCCTCTTTTTTTAAAAAAAGAAAAAAGTTTTTGGTGAACTTACAGACGTCCTGCAGTCTTCATCTGCTACAATGTGCTTTCTTGGTAGCTTGGCACAGAAAAGGAAAAAAAATAAACAGAAAGGGAAGGTAGGAGGGAGGGGGAAGAGGGAGAAGGGTGGGTTGCGGCCATCTCTGGTCAGTTTTGGCTGGTACCCGCTGGAACGGCGAGAGCCCAGCACTCTGGAACTCCCACTCGGGTGTAGTGGGATTCAGGTGAGCCCACCTGGGTCTCCCAGGACTCTAGCGTGCCTAGAGTCCTTCCGATCGCTCCAGCGATTGCCGATGGTCAATTATAGTTGACTAGTCCATCGGCCAACTCAATACCAAGGAATGAGAAGATGCTGAATGATAACCTTTTTCTACGTAAAGACTACTGAATCTTGCCAAAGCGAAATCAAAAACTTCTTTAAAACAAACAACAAATCAGGCCCATTGCCAAATACCATTTGGGACACCAGTAAAGCCTATATGAGAGGGAAATTCATTGCAATCTCCAGTAAACTTAAGAAGGACAAAGAACAAAGACTGAACAAACTTTATATAGAATTGCGAAGATTAGAGGAGATACATCATCAAAAGACTGACAGTGTACAACTGATGAAGATATCCAACTTAAAGCACCAGATACTTAATTGAAACTGAAGAAATTCAAAAGAAATTAAAATTTGTGAAACAAAAATATTTTGAATTTGCTAACAAGCCTGGGAAACTATTAGCTAACTCTCTTAGGAGAAAATCAGATAAGAGGAGACTCTTAGCTGTCTCTAAAGAGGGACAGATTTTGCACATTGAACAGGACATTCAAGTTATTTCCCAAGAATTTTACTCAGCACTATATCAGAAAGGTGATACACTACAAACTGGGATGAATGACTATATTGACTCGGCAAACTTAGAATTTTTTTCTGAAGAAGACAGATACTTAACCAAAAAATTACAACTCAAGAGATCTGTGACGTAATTAGATGTCTAAAATTAGATAAAGCTTCAGGGCCGGATGGCTTAACAGCAACTTACTACAAAACATTTGAAAAACTGTTAGTTCTGCAACTACAAAATGTATATAATTAAATCTTGAACACAGGTAAAATTCCTCCTTCTTGGGAAGAGGCTCATATCTCTCTAATCCCAAAAGAAAATCAAGAGATAAGTCATCCTCATTTATACAGACCAATCTCACTTCTCAACGTAGATTATAAGATCTTCACGTCAATACTAACAGAGAGACTTTAAAAAACAGTCCTGAAAATAATCCATCCCGATCAAACGGGCTTCGTACGAAAGAGACAAATGAAAGACAATGTAAGAGTGGTTTAGGAGCTATCAATCACATAAGACACACAAAGAAAGAGAGTGCTATTTTATATTTGGATGCTGAAAAGGCATTTGACAATGTTTCCTGGACTTTTCTGATTCAAGTATTAATATGTCTAAAGCCTGGACTCCAATTTTTAACAGCAATTAAAGCAATCTACACAACTCAATCAGCTATACTTCTAGTGAATGGAATTCCCTGTGATAAGATTAAAATTGAAAAAGGGACAAGACAAGGATGCCCCTTATCACCACTGTTGTTCAATTTGGCCATGGAGGTCCTAGCAAATAAGATAAGAAGTGATCCCCAAATCAAAGGTCTGAAAGTTGAAGATCAAGAATATAAGATGAGAAGTTACGCAGATGATATAGTACTGATTTCTCAAGCAACAAAAATTCATTCCAAGCAATTAAAGACCAGATTGACCAATTCAGTTATTTTTCTGGATATAAATTGAACAAACAAAAAACCAAAGTGACTTTCTACAATGTCTCTTCTGAACGAAAGTGTGAACTGTCAGAGATTCT
This sequence comes from Euleptes europaea, assembly GCF_029931775.1. Classification (NCBI taxonomy): domain Eukaryota; kingdom Metazoa; phylum Chordata; class Lepidosauria; order Squamata; family Sphaerodactylidae; genus Euleptes; species Euleptes europaea. Next base: position 6,202,399 of record NC_079316.1, read on the forward strand.
TCAGTGCCAAATAGCTAAAACATCTGTAAAATATCTGGGGATCTCAATTCCGGTTGCGGGGGATACACTATATGAACTGAATTACAAAGTTGTATGGGGGGATATTGAGAAGGATTTTGAAAGGTGGAACAGAATCGTTATTGGGACGAATTGCCGTTGTGAAGATAAATGCTTTACACAAACTGAACTTTCTTTTCTTGACACTCCCTATTACCATCAAACTTAATAACATACAGAAATGGCAACAAAAGATAAACAAATTTATTTGGAACGGGAAAAACCAAGAATTCGATTCACAGTTTTACAAGATGAAAAAGAGAAAGGCGGACTTGCAGTTCCAAATCTCAAGTTGTACTATCAAGCAGCTGCATGGGTGACTTTTATGGATTGGATGTTATAACCAGAAGATTGTAAGATAAGACTGGAAAAAACCGGACTGGAAAAAGGACTAGACTATATGTTATGGAAAACCGGAGATCTTAAAAACCCGCAGTTAAAAATCTTCGACACTGACATAAGAGATCATCTGATGACAACGTGGAATGCGTTAAAAAGAACTTTGAGCCCCTCCCCTCCAAAAATAATGTCTCCAACAGAAGCTTATCTTGATTTTGTGGTGAGGAAAAACATTGACTTTCTTACTTATCAAGATCTTATTGCCACAGATGGAACAGTGAAAACCAAACAAGAACTATAAGTTGGGAGACGAGAGATTTCATGGTTCACCTACCATAAAATCATTCACAGTTTGAAAACTACATAAAAGGAAACATGAGAAAACTAACAGAGTTCGAACAAATGATAATTAAAACATAAGACCACTTGCTATCCAAAATGTATAAGTTTTTATTAAAGAAAGAAACAGCATCTGAACAAGTAAAGGTATGTATGATTAAGTGGATGCAGAATTTTGGAGAAATGATTCCAATGGAAACCTGGGAATGGCTATGGACGAAAGAGATAAAGTTCTCTTCTTCTCAAGCAGTACGAGAAAACTGGTACAAAATGTTCCATAGGTGGCACCTGTCACCAAAAGATCTTCAAAAGATGTTCAAATCAAACCAAGCAAACTCCTGGAAATGTTCTGAAACTGAGGGAACGTTTTACCATCAATGGTGGACCTGTAAAAAAAGTCAGCAATTTTGGAAGATTATACACAAAGCTATTGAAGATATTCTAAATATCAGCTTTGATTTAAATCCCAAATACATATTATTAGGGATAATTCCTCAACAAGTGAATTCGATACAAAAAGAATGTTTTCAATATGCTACAACAGCAGCGAGACTTTTATATGCCTCATACTGGAAAAATCCAAGAATACCGACCAAAAGAGAATGGATCCAGAAACTTATGGACTTTACTACGATGTCTAAACTAACTTGTCTAATTAAGAAACGACCCTTGGAAGATTTCTGGAACAAGTGGCAACCTTTTTAAGACACACTCGGATAGAGAAATAATTTGTAGTCAATTTAATATCATAATCTGTGATAAAATATAGAGTTTTTATAAAATGAGCTAACTGCATTGAATGAATAAGATACCCAATGGTTGATAATGATAATGAAATTTAATGTAGTCTGATTATAGTATAGACTATAGTATCATAACATTTTGTAATAGAAGATAAGAATATGGAAATTGAGAGAGATAAATAAAAATTGTGGAGGTTATTATGAATAATAATTTCAGAATAGAATTGTAATGAACATTTTAATTTTAGTTAAGTATCAAGTATCAGATGTGATGGTTTGTCACAGGAATATATGTTTATTTTTACTTTTTCCTCCCCTCCTCCTTCCTGTTTTATTCTGTACCCTAAAAATCCAATTAAAATTTTTCAAAAAAAAGGGGGGGGGGAGTTAGACAAATCTGGGTAGCCATGGTGAATGAATGGAACCTACATTTTCTGGGACAGCATATCTCTGAAAACTCATTGCCAATAATTTGGCTTCTGTGCCCTAACATAGAGGCTTTCAAGGGACATTTGGTGGGTCGATGTGGGAAACTGTATGCTGGACTGGGGATGCCAAGACGTGGACTGGCACCCCTGTGAGTTTTGGGGGTAGATCTTGGGGTGGACATGATCACGTTGATGTCATGTCTAGCCGAAAACCTGGATGCAGAGGCTCTGGGAATCTGCTGAAGCAAATGAAAGAGGAAGTCTAGGCTAGCATCCTTCCTCTCTTGTCTCCCTCGCAGGCAGTGGAGAGATGCTATCAAGCCGTTGTCTTCACGAAGGTGTGGAAGTGGCTGCTTCACCTCTGGTCCAGGTAGGGACGATGAGCATGGGACACCTGAGTCCCCCTTCCTTTCTCGGTTTGCCCTGCAGTCACTGCTCAGGTGTCCAAGTGAGAGAGGCCCTGAATGCCACACCCTTTATTAATGCCAAGCTCTCCATCCTGCACCCTCCCAGAATGCCTCCTTCCAGAGTGCCGTCTCTGCCTGGCTTGATCTCTGATGCGGGAATCTGCGTTTTCTTTCAGTCTCCAGTTTCCTTTGAGGAGGTGGTCGTGCATTTCACCGAGGCAGAGTGGGCCTTGCTGGATCCAGGCCAAAGAGCTCTTTACGAGGATGTCATGCTGGAGAACTATGGGAGCGTGGCCTCTCTGGGTAAGGCTCTTTCGTAGGTGCAGCACGTGCAAATGGCTGCTATGGGGATGATGCATGAATCAAAGTCTTGAACAGCAATATACCGTTTTGAGGCCTGCTCAGCCACTTGTTTCCCTCTGGGAGCCTCGAGGTGGTGGTGTGGCAAAGAAAGCGATATTCAGCATGGGTGGGTAGAGTGACCCAAGCCACCTAACTGGCCCAGGGGCAACTGAGGCCAGTGTTGTGGCCATCACTCAATCCAGAGAGGGTGGCTTGGCCTGAGGTCAAGGCGGGACTGAGAGACCCTCAGGAAAACTCTGGAAGGAGCCACCTCCCAGTTGCTCAGTTGCCAACCATTACTACACACTTGTTCCCCAGATGGGATTACAGTCATCACCTCTGACTGTGATCTGGAATGGATCCATCCCCCTTACACTGGATTGTGGGCTTTAATCTTGACCAAGCTTCCATTCCTCCAGTAAAAAAATTCCCCTTCTCTGGGTCTCTTTCCTTCCCCATATAAGAACGATCACTTTCTTTCTCTGTGTTCCAAAGGATCCAGGATTGTAAGAGAGACTACGGAGGAAACAGAGACAGGCCTTGGATGTGAACAAAGACTGGAGAGTTTCTCAAGAGGCCCTCAAGAGAGTACTTCCTTCCCAGATGAGCTGGCTGACAGTGAGTATCCTTCATGGTTATGTCAAGGGAACAAGCAAGGAATCGCCCTGGAGGATTTCTGCTTCACTTCTCACCAACTTGTAATTTGGTAAAATCATAAAGCCTGCTGGGAAAGGAGGGGAGGGAGGGAGGCCTTCTGGAGCCTGAAATCTGGGCGGCTCAGAAGCTCTTTCTGGGGTTGGGCTCAGCTGCAGCTTTTGAGTGGCTGCTGTATCCATAAATATTGGATATTCCAGGAAAAGGTTGGGGGGTGTTATTTAAGGACAGCCAAGCTGGAGGAGGCCAAAGGCCCTTTCCTACAGCCATCACCTATATGCCTTTGGGCCTTGCCTTCCTTTCCAACAACTGACACCTCTTCCAAATACTGTGGGGGTCCCCTTTGAACTGCGGGGTTCACTTGGTGAAGTCCTGGGTTCTCCCCCACTCCCCGGAAGCAGAGGCTGAAAACCAGCTCTTCATGGCTTTCAACACAACTAGAAAGAAACCCTCTGTGTAGTTGCAGGACTGGATATCATGGTCACTTTTTGTGGAGAGTCAGCGTGGTGTGGTTGAGAGCAGAGGACTCTAATCTGGAGAACCAGGTTTGATTCCCCACTACTCCACCTGAAGCCTGCTGGGTGGCCTTAGGCTAGTAACAGAAGTCTCTGAGTCCCATCTACCTCACAAAGTGCCTGTTGTGGAGAGGGGAAAGGAATGTGATTCGTAAGCCTCTTTGATTCTCTTCAGGATAGAGAAAAGTTGGGTGTAAAAAACTTCTCTTCTATTTAATCGTGAATAGCAGAGAAAAGACTTGCAGGACAAGTCCAATGTTACTAGTGGGGGAACTATCCTTTTCCACTTTTTTTCTTTAAAGTACATATGTGAGTATGGGGAGGGGAGGGGTAGGCAGAATATAATAACTGCTCATCTGGCAGCTGGGGAGAAGGTGTGACCAGCAGCTCAGTTGGGAGAGAAAGAAGGTCTGGTAAAGGAAATGCAAACCCTTTAGTGAGCAGTGCCTCATGGGTGGCTTGGCTTCTTGCATAGGTGCTGACTGGACCTCTTTTCTTTTTTCCAACAGCCCATGTCGAGGAGATGCTTGGGGGATTGCAGGGGTTATCGTTGAAAGAAGCCAAGAATGAAGACTCCAAAAAAAACTTTGGAGATGGACCACAAAGGCAGGAGGGAGGCCACACAGACAAGAGGGATAAGCCCATTCCTTCCCAAGTAGGGGGCTTCCATGAAATTGCAGTCCACAAAGAAAGGTCAACCAAAACAAGAAGGAACGAAGGCCTCCATGCTAACCAAAGAATCTGCTCCAGGGAAAACCAACATGAAAGTGTGGCCTTTGGAAAAACTTTCAGTGAGAACACGAGTGATGTTTCCAAGACACAAATTCCCTCAGGAGAAAAACAATATGCGTGTGTAGAGTGCAGAAAGACCCTCAGTCGGAAAGCAGCCCTTACTTCACATCAAACAATTCAATCAGGTGAGGAGCTGTAGAAATTGTTAGGCTGCAAAGCAAGCCGTTCTGATGCAGCAGGGTTTCATGTCCTTTTTAAGTATCTGTTAATGTACACTTCAACGTACAGCAGGAAAAAGCCACTGCAATGTTTTGAGCACGGATGGAACTTCAAGGAAATGTCGGACCTCCTTGTGTGTCTGTTAATGGGCTCTCTCTTTTTATTCCACAGGAGATGATCAGTGGAATGAGGGCGATGAGGAACCACATCAGCTATTGCCAGATAAAGTCAAAAATGAAGATTTGCAAGGAAATGTCAAAAATCAAGGCAGACCAAAGAAGCAGAAAGGAAGTCCCATGGTCGAGAAGAGGGATAAACCCATTTCTGGCCAAGGGCAGGATTTCCATGAGCTAATCCCCATGGTGGAGGAAGCATATAAGTGTTTGGAATGTGGAATGAACTTCTCAGTTCAAACCAAATATGATATCCATTTGCATATGCACAGAGGAAAGAAGACCCATGGATGCTTGGAGTGTGGAGAGAGCTTTCTTTGCAGAGCAGAGCTCCTTAGACATCAAAGAACACATGCAGGAGAGAAACGTTCTAGCTGTTCAGATGGCAAGAGGTTCTTACAGAAGTCAGACCTTTTTCAACAGCAAAGGATTCATTCAGGTGAGAAGCTATTTATCTGCTCAGAGAATGGAAGGATGTTCTCTCATGGAAGGAAAAGTAAGGCAGTCTTCCCAAAGCATAGTGTAATGGGGGCACATAAATGCTTTCAGTGTGGAAAGTACTTCAAATACAGATCACAGCTCCTTGTGCACCAAAGAATACACACAAGGCAGAGACCTTTTCAATGCTCAGAGTGTGGAAAGAAATTCAGTCAGAGTGGCGATCTTCAAAGGCATCTAAGAACCCACACAGGGGAGAAGCCTTTTGAATGCTCAGAGTGTGGAAAGAGGTTCAGTCACAGTGGCAATCTTAAAAAGCATCTAAGAACCCACGCAGGGGAGAAGCCTTTTGAATGCTCAGAGTGTGGAAAGAGATTCAGTCACAGTGGCCATCTTAAAAAGCATCTAAGAACCCACACAGGGGAGAAGCCTTTTGAATGCTCAGAATGTGGAAAGAGATTCAGTCAGACTGGTGATCTTCAACGGCATCTAAGAACCCACACAGGGGAGAAGCCTTTTGAATGCTCAGAGTGTAGAAAGAGATTCAGTCGGAGTGCTGATCTTCAACAGCATCTAAGAACCCACACAGGGGAGAAGCCTTTTGAATGCGCAGAGTGTGGAAAGAGATTCAGTCAGAGTGGTTCTCTTCAACAGCATCTAAGAAACCACACAGGGGAGAAGGCTTTTGAATGCTCAGAGTGTGGAAAGAGATTCAGTCGGAGTGATAAGCTTCAACAGCATCTAAGAACCCACACAGGGGAGAAGCCTTTTGAGTGCTCAGAGTGTGGAAAGAGATTCAGTCTGAGTGGCAATCTTAAAAAGCATCTAAGAACCCATGCAGGGGAGAAGCCTTTTGAATGCTCAGAGTGTGGAAAAAGATTCAGTCTGAGTGGCTATCTTAAAAAGCATCTAAGATCCCACGCAGGGGAGAAGCCTTTTGAATGCTCAGAATGTGGAAAGAGATTCAGTCAGAGTGGTTCCCTTCGACAGCATCTAAGAACCCACACAGGGGAGAAGCCTTTTGAATGCTCAGAGTGTGGAAAGAGATTCAGTCGGAGTGGTGATCTTCAACAGCATCTAAGAACCCACACAGGGGAGAAGCCTTTTGAATGCTCAGAGTGTGGAAAGAGATTCAGTCTGAGTGGCAATCTTAAAAAGCATCTAAGAACCCACGCAGGGGAGAAGCCTTTTGAATGCTCAGAGTGTGGAAAGAGATTCACTCACAGTAGCCATATTCAACAGCATCTAAGAACCCACACAGGGGAGAAGCCTTTTGAATGCTCAGAATGTGGAAAGAGATTCAGTCGGAGTGGTGATCTTCAACAGCATCTAAGAACCCACACAGGGGAGAAGCCTTTTGAATGCTCAGAGTGTGGAAAGAGATTCAGTCGGAGTGGTGATCTTCAACAGCATCTAAGAACCCACACAGGGGAGAAGCCTTTTGAATGCTCAGAGTGTGGAAAGAGATTCAGTCACAGTAGCCATATTCAACAGCATCTAAGAACCCACACAGGGGAAAAGCCTTTTGAATGCTCAGAATGTGGAAAGAGATTCAGTCAGAGTGGTGATCTTCAGCAGCATCTAAGAACCCACACAGGAGAGAAGCCTTTTGAATGCTCAGAGTGTGGGAAAAGATTCAATCGGAGTGTTGATCTTAAACAGCATCTAAGAACCCACACAGGGGAGAAGCCTTTTGAGTGCTCAGAGTGTGGAAAGAGATTCAGTCTGAATGGCTCTCTTCAACGGCATCTAAGAACCCACACAGGGGAGAAGCCTTTTGAATGCTCAGAGTGTGGAAAGAGATTCAGTCTGAATGGCTCTCTTCAACAGCATCTAAGAACCCACACAGGGGAGAAGCCTTTTGAATGCTCAGAGTGTGGAAAGAGATTCAGTTGGAGTGGCCCTCTTCAACGGCATCTAAGAAACCACACAGGAGAATGCTCAGGGTGTGGATAGAGATTAAGTCAGCGTGGCAGTCTTCAAGAACATCCAAGAACCCACACAAGGAGAAACCATGTAACTCCTTAGCCCAAGAAAAGAGCTTTTTTTTAAATTTCAAATCTCTAAGACAACATCAGATCGTAGAAGGGGATGAAGCCATGTAAACTCTCGTAAAGAGATTGCATCTACACAGCAACATTACCGTATGTGGGAAGAAAAGGTATCAGTACTGGGCCTGTGGAAAGAGATTTAGCCATGATTGAAACCTCCAATAGATCTCAGAGGGAAAAGAGCAAGGATGGTTGTGTAGGTGGAAGGAGATTCAAGACCAGCTCCTATCTCCTTCCGCATTGAGGATTCCACGCAGGGGAGGAACCTCAGAAATGTTTAATGTGTGGCAAGAGTTTGAGGCAGAGATCTGACCTTCCTGTTCCTCAGAGAATTCACATAAGTTGGTTCAGATGTGGATCTTCTTTGAATGGTAACTCAAATGCCCTTCTCGGTGAAACTTGATACTTTAGTTATCTGCCAACTGAACTCATTCTGACACCTGCAAAACCGGCAAAAACATTTCTGTTTTCCAAATCCTGTGAAGAAATAGACAGGATGAAGATAGCAGATATCTGTAGCCTCCCCGCTGCTGGACAAATCCTAGTGTGGAAAGCTGGCAACTCCAATTTACAAATATTTTTACCTGACAAGGAGTTCTAGAGAGGCATCCCACAACCCTAATTCCTCCCCAGTCCAGCCTGCTGCACATTTTTTGGGGTCACCACTTTGAAGCCCAAAGAGTTCTGGTAGTAAGATTAATTTGGCTTGAAAGGAAAAGATTTTGCCCCCCTAACTCAACTATACCATCATGGTTTAGTGGTTAAGAGCTGTGGTTTGGAGTGGTGGACTTTAATCTGGAGAACCGGGTTTGATTCCCCACTCCTCCACACGAGCAGCAGAGGCTAATTTGGTGAACTGGATTTGTTTCCCCACTCCTACACACGAAGCCAGCTGGGTGATCTTGGGCTAGTCACACTCTCGGCGCCATCTACCTCACAGGGTGTCTGTTGTGGGGAGGGGAAGGGACGGTGATAGCAAGCCGTTTTGAGTCTCCCTTAAGTGGTAGAGAAAGTCGGCATATAAAAACTAACTCCTCTTCTTCTACCACTACTCAGTAAGTTCTAAGGGATCAGGCTGACCCCCTCTCAATATTCCAGTATTGTGGAGATGAGCAGGTCTCCTTGGAATTGGCAGGGGAAAATTAACAGGTCTCCTTGGAATTGGCAGGTGAATGCTGTGGGACATTAGTTCCCAATCCCAGCTGTCCTCCCCAACCACATTCTCCTCAAGAGATAATTCACACTTTGTTTTTTCTTTTCTGTGGTTTGTTTTTTTTAATGAGGTGGGCTTCATTAATGTTAGTGTGGCATGCCTTTTTTAAATTGTGTATAAAGCTGTAAGAAAGCAATCCTCTTGCAGATGCTGGAGACGGGTGCCTCGTGCCCCCACTGATGCTCAGGATTGAACCAGACCCACTTTGCCCAGATTCATGATGGGGGTCAGATTAGTTCAAGAGCCAGAGTATTGACTTATGACCGTGTGGATCTGGGTTCAAATCCGCACTAGGTCTGGAAGCCCTTTGGAAGCAAGACAGTAGTAAGGATTCATTTCATTTCATTTCATTAACCTTTATTGGCATACCAAAGACAGAGAAGTAGTAAGGATTCAATGTGGGGGAGACATTCTTAGAAGAAATGTGTTCAACAAGTTTGGAAATCTGAGGACTTCCTTTTTTGTTGTTCTACTTTTTTATTGAAATATACAAAGTATTACAGAATATACCAAAATATGAAAATATGAAAGAAAAACATAATATACAAAAAAAGAAAGTGAAAACGAAAAAGAAAAGAAATAATAAGTAAAAAATATAAGCTAATACAATAATACAGAGACCGACTTCCAACTCTCTTCATACAAAACAGAATATTAAGAAAATAAAAACATAAGAAAGGCCCTGGTGGATCAGACCCAGGCCCATCAAGTCCAGCAGTCTGTTCACACAGTGGCCAACCAGGTGCCTCTAGGAAGCCCACAAGCAAGACGACTGCAGCAGCACCATCCTGCCTGTGTCCCACCGCACACAAAATAATAGGCATGTTCCTCTGATACTAGAGAGAATAGGTATGTAGCATGACTAGTATCCATTCTAACTAATAGCCATGAATACCCCTCTCCTCCATGAATATGTCCCCTCTTAAAGCTCTCCAAGCTGGCAGCCATCACTACATCCTGGGGCAGGGAGTTCCACAATTTAACTATGTGTTGTGTGAAAAAATACTTCCTTTTATCTGTTTTGAATCTCTCACCCTCCAGCTTTAGCAGATGACCCCATGTTCTAGTATTATGGGAGAGGGAGAAAAACTTCTCCCTGTCCACTCTCTCCAAACCATGCATAATTTTATAAACCTCTATCATGTCTCCCCTCAGCAGCCTTCTTTCCAAGCTAAACAGCCCTAAGCGTCTTAACAGCTCCCCATAGGACAGTTGCTCTAGTCCCCTAATCATTTTGGTTGCTCTTTTCTGCACCTTCTCAAGCTCTGTAATATCCTTTTTTAGGTGTGGTGACCAGAACTGTACACAGTATTCCAAGTGTGGTCTCACCATAGATTTGTACAAGGGCAGTATGATATCAGCAGTTTTATTCTCTATTCCTCGTCTAATTATGGCCAGCATGGAATTTGCCTTTTTTACAGCAGCCGCACACTGGGTTGACATCTTCATTGAGCTATCCACTATCACCCCAAGATCCCTTTCTTGGTCTGTTGCTGCCAGCACAGATCCCATCAGTGTATATGTGAAGTTGGGATTTTTTGTCCCAATATGCATCACTTTACACTTACTCACATTGAATCTCATTTGCCATTTTAATGCCCATTCTTCCAGTATGCAGAGATCCTTCTGGAGCTCTTCACAGTCTGGTTTTGTTTTAACCACCCTAAATAATTTGGTGTCATCTGCAAACTTGGCTACTTCACTGTTTAACCCCAACTCCAGGTCATTGATGAACAGGTTGAAAAGCTCCGGTCCCAACACAGATCCCTGAGGCACCCCACTGCTCACATCCCGCCATTGTGAGAACTGACCATTGATTCCTACTCTCTGCTTCCTATTTTTCAGCCAGCTCTCAATCCATAAGAGGTCCTCTTATCCTGTGACTATGAAGTTTGCTTAGCAGTCTTTGGTGGGGGACTTTGTCAAAAGCTTTTTGGAAATCCAAATACACAATATCCACAGGCTCATTCATGTCCACATGCTTATTGACGCTTTCAAAAAACTCTAATAGGTTAGTGAGACAGGACCTACCCTTACAGAAGCCATGTTAGGTTTTGCCCAGCAGACCTTGCCCTTCTATATACTTGACAATTCTATCTTTAATAATGCTTTCCACTAATTTACCCGGAACAGACGTTAAGCTAACTGGCCTTTAATTTCCTGAGTCCCCCCTGGAACCTTTTTTATAAATGGGTGTTACATTGGCCATTCTCCAGTCCTCTGGTACAGAGGCTGATCAAAGGGACATATTACATATCTTTGTTAGAAGTTCAGCAATTTCCCATTTGAGTTCTTGAAGAACTCTAGGATGAATACCGTCTGGTCCCTGTGACTTGTTAGTTTGCAGTTTGTCTAGACGTTCTAGGACTTCCTGCCTTGTTATCACTATTTGCCTCAATTCCTCATTTACCCCTCTCCAAAATCTCTGTTCAGGAGAAGGAATCTGCCCTGTATCTTCAACAGTGAAGACAGAGAAGGTTGAGGGGAGACATGATAGCCATGTTTAAATATTTGAAGGGATGTCATGTTGATGAGAAAACGAGCTTGTTCTCTATTGCTCCAGAGACTAGGATACGGAGTAATGAGTTTAACCTAATAGAAAAGTGATTCCACCTAAACATTAGGAAGAACTTTCTGACAGTGAGGGCTGTTCGATGGTGGAATGCACTTCTCGGAGGGTGGTGGAGTCTTTGGAGGTCTTTATGCAGAGGCTGGATGGCCATCTGTCAGGAGTGCTTTGATTGTGGGATCCTGCATTGCGGGGGGAAGGTTGGGGTCACTGGGGATGTGTGGGGGAGGTAGTTGTTAATTTCCTGCATTGGGCAGGGGGTTGAACTAGATGACCCTGGTGGTCCCTTCCAACTCTATGATTCTATGACAGTTGTGGTTTCATATCCTTACTGTTCAAGCCGTTTCTGAAGGGAAGGCACATAGCAAGTGCCTTGATAAGACACACACAGCTGTATCTTTTCTCCTTGGAGAATTGCTCTCTCCTCCTCTCTGAGCATCCAAGGTTTTATTAAGGAATATTACAATGGATAGCAAAGGTCAGTCAGTGATTACACAATGGAACTAAAACAAGGCATACCAAGATTAATGATTAATGAGATCAAGGCATAGAGAAGACAATGACACATTCCATCTTGAAGCCAGCATCCTTTGAGCAAACATTGGCTGTCTGTTACATAGAATGATTGGATTAACAGAAGCTAATCCCTTTAAGATTGCTACACCTGAGGTGAGGAGGTCATCATACAGTTAGTGAACTTTAGACAGTATATAGCAAGAGATGAGACATATAAACTGTTATGATCTAATATTTTCAAAAGCAATCAGGGCCTGCCCAGCGAATGCCATATTAGTTATAAGAGTTTGCTACACATTTCCCTCCTCATATTCCCCACCCCCACGCCTTTCCACCTGCAGGGTGAAGATAGCAGGTGCTGCTATTTTCTCCCTGGAGAGTGAAACACAGTTTGGGGGGTTGTGTGAATTCGAGTGGGGAAATGGCTGGAGGAAGAAGGTTCAGCCGCTCTTAGCCCAGCCTTAGGGTTGGGGAGAACTGGGTAGAAATGTAATAAAATAAATAAAATAAAAATTACTCTGTTGCTGGTTCTTCATTCAGGATTGTGGCTTCTGAGGCAGAAAGAAGGGAGGGGGGTGGAAAGAGCATCTGTCAGTTTGTCTCACTATCCTAATAGAAAAATGGATGTGTTTTGGAATATTCGGTGACCTCGGACTGGTCACTCTTTCTCAGTATAACCTGTTTCCCAGAGTTGTTGTCAGGATAAAACAGGTAAGGCAGAACCACATATATAGGGTCGCCATAAGTCGGCTGTGTCTTGACATCTCTTCACCCACACACAAACTCTCTTGCCAGCTGTAGATTCTGAGGCTTTGCATAATTGTTTTCTCCAACATAATGGAGAAGATTTTTAAATGAGCAAATGGGGTGGGGGGAAAGATGTCAAATCCTTCCAAAGCAGAAACAACCCCCCAGATCTTCTTGGGGGCTAGATGTTCCTTGAGGTGACATCTGCTTTGGCTGAAGCATAGCCCTGTCCTTTTCAAGTGACAGGGAGTTTTCTTCGTGCATGAGTTACCGCATGAGCAGATGGCCTTGAGCAGCTGCATTTGTGTACACGCACAGAATTTCCACTGTCTCTCTGCAGAGAGAAGGATTCTGGAGCGGCATTAGCTGCAAGCAGTTCCCTGAAAACTGGCAGTGCAGGAAAACGGGTCGTTTCATCCCTGAATGAATCGTATTGCATTTATAGTTAAATAGCAACACAAACACAACTCAGCAACATCGACAACCTGGATGGGTAGTTAAGGGGGAAAGGATGTAAGGAAATGTGGGCCTAGACATTCTGAATATACCAGTAGTAGGGTTAGCTCTCAGTTGATAAATACTTGGAGATTTGGGGTGTGGGCCCTGGGGAGGAGGGGCTTGGGGAGGGGCAGGACCTTAGCAGGGAATAATGCTACCGAGTCCTCCCTCCAAACCAGACATTTTCTCCAGGAGAACTGATTTTGGTTGTCTGGAGAGCAATTGTTATAGTGGGAGATCGTCAGGTGCCTCCTGGAGGTTGGCAGCCCTATCTGGTGCTCATTCATATGTGTGCATGCCGCAGTCAAGATGCATCTGCTCCCTGCCCCTGAGCTTTTACTTGTAGGAAGAGGGATGAAATCCAGGCAGCGTCCATACTTCATTGGACAAGTGACTGAAGACAAATGCCAAAAATCTCCAATGACGTGTGGAGTCCATCTTGGACAACTCTAATGCAATTATGCATACTAAGCCAACTTTTAAAAGGCAATCCAATCATGCCAAAGAGAAAAACAATAAAACACAGCAGGTACAAAAAAATACCGCATCCACGAAATAGACACCGTTGGCATGTTGTCTTGCAAGATTTTGTACTTGCTGATCGACAAATTAGTTACCCAAATGCTAGAACTCCCTCTTGAACCATGAAGCGATCCATAGGGGAAAATGCTTGCGGTTGTCACATTACCACTACTGATGCCTTTTCTTGCCGGGCTCCTTGTGCAAAATGGAGATTTACAGAAGAATAATCTTCCTAACAACCAGGCGAGAGGCCTCCCGCTGAGAAGGGACCGTTCTGTCGGCTCCGTTGACCTCTGTTTATGAAAGCGCATTAATGAGAAAGTGGCAAAAATGTTCAGAATGTGCTGCTTCTTTTCTCAGAGCTGTCTTAATAACACCGGGGACACTCCTCAAATGTGGCTTATGGTTAGGGTTGCCAGATCCCTCTTTGCCACTGGCAGGAGGTTTTTGAAGGGGAGGCTGAGGAGGGCCTTTTGGTAGAGAAAGCATGCAAAACGGAGAGAGACGTGCTTCAGCGAGTGTTGGACCAGGATCTGGGAGACTTAGGTTTGAATCCGGACTCTCCAATGGAATAGGGTTGCCAACCCCCAGGTGGGAACAACCTAAAAGGGGTGGAACTCCAGCTGCTTAATATATGATAGCATCAAAAAACAAAGCAACTCAGGCAATTACAACAGTAACTAGACTTTCATAAAGAGAAGTTCATTCAGCTCTTACAATGTTTCCACAAATGTAAACATACCAACAAAAGTCATATATGACATACAAATATCTTCATTTGCAACCAGATATTTTAGACAGCAGACTGCAGCGATTCAGAAGCACAAATAAGAGCAGGAATGGGGAGTTTTCATAAAAATGAGGGTTAAACCTTTTCAGGGTGCTTGGAGATACTTACAAGCAGAGACGTTTGGAATAAATCTACTTTATTCGTACTTAATGTATAGACTTCAGTGCCCCAAGATGTGAGAGTCACTGCTTTAAATGGCTTGAAAGGGGTTTTAGAGAAATCACATAGGCCAATCAGCAGCTGTTAGAGAGGATGGCTATCAGAGAGCTTAAAAGATGAAAACGGAGCCTAATCAGGAAGCCAATAAGCTATTTCTGCCTGCCTTTTTCACATTACAGGGATACGTTTAGATCTAGGCAGAGAGGATGCCCTTCACCTCCCTATTTTCTTCCCCTTGCTCAGTAGTTCTGTATTTATACATATGATTTTGCTCTCCACTGCATGCATTGTCTTTTGTAGCCAATGACTGTTTATACAACTAATTCTTTCCCTGTTTCTTAAATGGGTGTGAGTGTGTTTGCTTCTCTGCAATAACTTTGATCGAGCTTAGCAAAGTACCAGCGAAAACAGCAGGAGTGGCCGAGCTGGGCATCTTTCTAACCCGTTTGATTCCCAAGGATTCCCTGCTCCCATGGGCGAGTGATTTGTCATCTGGAGAAGAGTTCCTTAAAGGCCTGCAGTAGAACCTGCGGAGACCAGGCTACCACAAGACAGACGCACCTCTCACTCTCAGCCTGGTGGTGGCAGCAGAGAGTCAGCCCCAGATCTCCTGGGGAACCCTGGAATCAAACTGAAGAAATGGACTCCTCAGTGAGATCCAGCACCTTAAGTTCTGGGACGGTTAAGTAAATTGCATGAGCCTGTGGTATGTCACAGCGGGCTGCATAGCCTGTTTTCCAACATTTCCAAACTCCATAACAGTCATGTCCTGATAGTGTTAATAGTGATAGTCAACTTCTAACATTAAGTCATATTAATAATTCACAGAGTGATGTTTTTTAAAACCTCAGTGTAGTGGGCAGGGGCAGAACGGCAGCTGTGGGGAACGGTGGGGGGATGAGGCAAGAAAAATGGCCCCAATGTAGGCAGAGCCGGAAAAAGTGTGTGTTTTCTTGCCCACAATGCAGTAAAAGGGGGGGGGGGAGGGCATAGAATGTGCATGATTTGGGGAGGAGGTCATGTGAATGCTCCAAAAACCTGTCTCTGTGGAAGGAGACCAAAAGTAGCTATAGATTTGAGTCCAGTAGCCCCTTAGAGTCCAACCAGAAATCTGGCCTCGAATCTAGCTGTTCTACTGAAGAACCCACATGACTACCTACCTTCCGAAACGGCCTAAGAGCAGTTTGGCCCAAGGAATTTCACCTTTTCTGCAGATGGTTTTTGAGACACAATCCTGCTGGGCCCGGGCAGGCACTGTCAGACAATATGCTTGTCCTGACAACTTTATTCTTAATTTTACTGTTTTACATTTGCCACTGCTGAAGAATCAAAAGAAACCTTTTGAGCCTGAAATAACCTGGGGGAAAAGACCTTTGGAAAGTGTTTAATTGAATAGGAAAAACCAGGATGCACCATGTTCTACTCTGTTTGGATCACTTGGGCAAATACGATCCAGAGAAAGTGGCTGGGGGAGGAAGAAGAAAAAGAAGACTTCGTTTTTATATACTGACTTTCTCTACCACTCAAGGGAGACTCAAACTGGCTTACAATCCCCTTCTCTTCCCTCCCCCCCTGTGAGGTAGGTGGGGCTGAGAGAGAGTGACTAGCCCAAGGTCACCCAGCCGGCGGAGGAGTGGGGAATCAAACTCCGTTCTCCTGATCAGATTCCACTGCTCCAAACCACCGCTTGTAACCATTACACCACGCAGGCCTCTGTGCAAGACAGGACGTTGGACTAGATGGACCCTCACTGGTCTACGGTTGCCAGCTCCGGGTTGGAAAATACCTGGTGATTTTGGGAGGTGGAGGCTAAGGAAGAGGGCAGGGTTGGGGGAGGGGAGGGTCTTCAATGGGGGATGATGCCACAGAGCCCCCCCTCCAAGGGGGCCATTATCTCTAGGTGGAGTGGTCTCTGTTGCCTGGAGGTCAGTTGTACCACCTGGAGGTTGGCAACCCGGCACTGGTCTGATGCATCGGGGCTCTTCTCACGTCCTTCAATCTCCAGTAATTTCCCCAGCCAGGGATGGAGACCCCGTCTGACAGGGCAGAATCACAACCGTCTCCAGGAAGAGACCGAGCTGGCATTTTGATGTGAGAGAAACAAGGGATGTACTGAAACGAATGACAGGCTAGCCCATTAGAAACAATGGGAGAGGCTGCACAGCCCATTGAAGATCGTGGGAGTGTGGATTGCCAATTGGCTTGCATGGGCTCCATTGAAATACATTACAGCACAAAAAGAGTTGCAAAGAAAATGTGGAATAGATTTTCCAGTAAGGTC
This sequence comes from Euleptes europaea, assembly GCF_029931775.1. Classification (NCBI taxonomy): domain Eukaryota; kingdom Metazoa; phylum Chordata; class Lepidosauria; order Squamata; family Sphaerodactylidae; genus Euleptes; species Euleptes europaea. Next base: position 6,219,131 of record NC_079316.1, read on the forward strand.
TCTAAACCGAGATACACTACTCTGGGACTGGAATGATAGCCCATGGGACTAGCACAAGTCTTCTGGGACTGGAATGACAGCCCCTGGGATAAGCAGAAGTGTTCTGGAACTGGATTGACAGCCCCAGGGGTGGAATGACAGCCCCCAAGACGAGCAGAAGTGTTTTGGGACTGGAATGACATCCCCCAAGGTGGAATGACAGCCCCTGGGACTAGCAGAAGTGTTCTGGGACTAGATTGACATCCCCCAGAGTGGAATGACAGCCCCTGGGACTACCAGAAGCATTCTGGGACTGGAATGACAGCCCCATGGGTGGAATACATGGGACACAATGTCTCGGCTACACCTGCAGTTTTAGTTGTAGTTTTCCACGTTAAGGTGCCTAATTCTGCTGTTAGTTGAACATTCAAGATACAGTTGATCATGTTCCACAACCATAAGAAAAGCCATGCTGGATCAGACCATGGCCCATCAAGTCCAGCAGTCTGTTCACACAGTGGGCAACTGTGTGCCTCTAGAAAGCCCACAAACAAGACGACTGCAGCAGCTTTCTCCTGCCTGGATTCCACAGCACCTAATATAATAGGCATGCTCCTCTGATCCTGGAGATAATAGGTATGCATCGTGATCAGTATCCATTTTAACTAGTAGCCATGAACACTCCTCCATGAACCTGTCCACTCCCCTCTTAAAGCCTTCCAAGTTGGCAGCTATCACCACATCCCGGGGCAGGGAGTTCCACAGTTTGCGTTGTGTGAAGAAATACTAAAAATCATAGAATCATAGAGTTGGAAGGGACCACCAGGGCCATCAAGTCCAACCCCCTTCACAATGCAGGAAATTCACAACTACCTCCCCCCCACACACCCCTAGTGACCAGAAGATGGCCAAGATGCCCTCCCTCTCATCATCTGCCTAAGGTCACAGAATCAGCATTGCTGACAGATGGCCATTTAACCTCTTCTTAAAAACCTCCAGGGAAGGAGAGCTTACCACCTCCCGAGGAAGCCTGTTCCACTGAGGAACCGCTCTGTTAGAAAATTCTTCCTAATGTCTAGACGGAAACTCTTTTGATTTAATTTCAATCCGTTGGTTCTGGTCCAACCTTCTTGAGCAACAGAAAACAAATCGGCACCCTCCTCTATATGACAGCCCTTCAAGTACTTGAACATGGTTATCATATCCCCTCTCAGTCTTCTCTTCAGGCTAAACATACCCAGCTCCTTTAACCTTTCCTCATAGGACTTGGTCTCCAGACCCCTCACCATCTTTGTTGCCCTCCTCTGGACACGTTCCAGCTTGTCTACATCCTTCTTGAATTGTGGTGCCCAAAACTGAACACAGTACTCTAGCTGAGGTGTAACCAGAGCAGAGTAAAATGATACCATCACTTCACGTGATCTGGACACTATACTTCTGTTGATGCAGCCCAAGACTGCATTTGCCTTTTTAGTTACCGCATCACACTGCTGACTCATGTTCAGTGTTTGGTCTACTAAGACCCCAAGAACCTTTTCACACACACTACTGCTCAAACAAGTCTCCCCCATCCTATAATTATGCAGTTGATTTTTCCTGCCTAAATGCAGAACTTTACATTTGTCTTTTTTGAAGTGCATTTTATTAGTTCTAGCCCACTTCCTTTTACCAGTTTTGAATCTCTCACCCTCCAGCTTCAGCTGATGACCCCGCATCCTAGTATTATGAGAGAGGGAGAAAAGCTTCTCCCTGTCCACTCTCTCCAAACCATGCATAATTTTATAGACCTCTATAATGTATCCCCTTAACCGCCTTCTTTCCCAGCTAAACAGCCCTAAGAGTTTTAACTGCTCCTCATAGGGCAGTTGCTCTAGTCCCCTGATCATTTTGGTTGCTCTTTTCTGCACCTTCTCAAGCTCTGCAATATCCTTTCTTAGGTGTGGTGACCAGAACTGTACACAGTATTCCAAGTGTGGTCTCACCATAGATTTGTACAAGGGCAGTATGATATCAGCACTGCATTAATATTTATCATGTTGCTGTAAAATTATAAAAAATTACAATTTTTTATTTACTAGAGTGGATATTTCCTATATTTTCCTATTGCACATTTTTCTGAATATGGCATCCATGTACTCTTGTTCCTATTGCTGTATAGTTGGGACATATTGAGAAAACATGGCCCCAGGAGCATAAAAATATTTTAATTTAAGCTCTTGGTTTGAGAAATATATTGATTAGTTAAAACAACTAAAATATATTGGAATGTTGTATGTAGTGTAAAATAACAGTATTATATTTTAGCCAGTTCCCCTCTAAAGTAAAGGTAAAGGTCCTCTGTGCAAGCACCGGGTCATTCCTGACCCATGGGGTGACGTCACATCCCAACGTTTTCTAGGCAGACTTTGTTTATGGAGTGGTTTGCCAGTGCCTTCCCCAGTCATCTTCCCTTTACCCCCAGCAAGCTGGGGACTCATTTGACCGACCTTAAAAGGATGGAAGGCTGAGTCAACCTTGAGCCGGCTACCTGAAACCAACTTCCGTTATGATCGAACTCAGGTCGTGAGCAGAGCTTGGACCGCAGCTTACCACTCTGTGCCACGGGGGCTCTCTACGTCTACCTAGGTTTTTGTATGGGTTCTGTCACTGAAGAAGCTCAATATGTTTATGTAATAAAACTTTTTTTATTGTCTTGTTTTTTCATGATTACAGATTATTACATAACGCCTGTCCTGTTTTTGTTTCAAGGAAATATGGTCAGCCTAAGTTTAAGTTCTGGGACGGTTAAGTAAATTGCATGTACCTGTGGTACGGAACAAGTGGCTGCACAGTCTGTTTTCAAACATTTCCAAACTCCATAAGTCATATCCTGATAGTGTTGTTAATATTGATAGTCAACTACTAACGTTAAGTCATCTTAATATTTCCTTGAGTGATGATTTTTAAAACCTTAGTGTAGTGGGCAGGGGCAGAATGCCAGTTGTGGGTGGGTGGGAGTTCTGAGGCAAGAAACATGCCCCCAAAGTAGGAAGGCCTGCAATAGTGTGCATTTTCTTGCACTGCAGGCTAGACTCTAGGACAGTTTGGTGGATACAGAACTGGTTGGCCAACCTAACCCAAACAGTATTTGTCAATGGCCTTTCATCTGATTGGAGGGATGCTTGTGGGGTGCCTCAGGGCTTGGTTCTGGGCCTGATACTTTTCAATATTGTTGTGATTGAGTGATCCCATTCAGACACGCAAGGTACACGTGTACCCACAGAAGCCGCTGCCCAGTGGCCCCCCCTTTTTCCTTTCTCCATCCAGCAAGTAAGACACACACACATCAAAGGCTGGAATGTTCCCTCTCACATAAGAGAACAGCATCCCTCCCACCTAGTCCTCTTTTCTGATACTTTCGCCTCTCCCTACAAGGGAACAATAGAGGCCTATTCCTCCATGTATCAATGCTCTCGCCGACGCTGTAGAAAGTAATGACTTTGTAGTGACAAGGTAGCATTGAATGTTATTTGGAATGGCAAATGTCTATAAAACCTCTTGCATTAGCCCTGCCCCGGTGCGACCGGAGTGCAGAGATGTTCGTCTGTATTCTGGTTCCCCTGGCTTGACCTTTATTGATCAGTAAATCAGCTGTAATCTCAACCAACCTCCTCTTAATTGTCTGATTAGAATTAAGGTAATTAAGCAGTCCATATCAATATGTGGGTGGAAGGACTAATTAAATTTGCAGATGTCACCAAATTGAGAGTAGCAAACACCCTGGCAGGCAAACCCCCTCCAGTCCACCTGGCTGCCCGCCAACCAGCTGAAGGTTAGTAGGCAATGCATACACGCCTGCCTGCCCGCCGTGCAGGTTTAGACTTGGAAGTGCTACATCGCAAGGGGCCGTTTACCACTCAAACTGGTATGATGAGGTTATAGTGACTCCCTCATCTCACCCAATTTGGAAGTAGTAACTGAAAGTAGGAAAATATATCAGCAGGATGCCAGAACACCAATCTTTGGCGTGGAAAACCCAACCCCCCTCCTGCCAGCCTACTTCATAGCAGCCTTTGCATCTGCATGCAGATTCCTCTGCTCTGAGTGGTTAGTTCCCGTGGCTTCCCTCTTGCATCACAAAATAAGATCATAAGAAAAGCCCTGCTGGGTCAGGCCAAGGCCCATCAAGTCCAGCAGTCTGTTCACACAGTGGCCAACCAGGTGCCTCTAGGAAGCCCACAAACAAGACAACTGCAGCACCACCATCCTGCCTGTGTTACACAGCACCCAAGATAATAGGCATGGTCCTCTGATCCTGGAGAGAATAGGTGTGCATCATGACTAGTATCCATTTTGACTAGTAGTCATGAATAGCCCTCTCCTCCATGAACATGTCCACTCCCCCTCTTAAAGCCTTCCAAGTTGGCAGCCATCACTACCACGTCCTGGGGCAGGGAGTTCCACAGTTTAACTATGCATTGTGTAACTTTTTATCAGTTTTGAATCTCTCCCCCTCCAGCTTCAGCTGATGACCCCATGTTCTGGTATTATGAGAGAGGGAGAAAAGCTTCTCCCTGTCCACTCTCTCTTCACACCATGCATAATTTTACTGACCTCTATCATGTCTCCCCTTAACCGCCTTCTTTCCAAGCCAAACATTCCTAAGCGGTTTAACCGCTCCTTATAGGGCAGTTGCTTTAGTCCCCTGATCATTTCGGTTGCTCTTTTCTTGGCCGGTGATGCTTTGCCGTTCCCTCTTCCCCACACCCCGAAGCTCCCGGGTAGCTCTCCTGCGCGGCTTTACGCGCCGCCTCCGCTCTCCTAAAAACAGGCGTTTGCCTTAGACACCCTCGGCGGGTCCGGTTGCTAGGGAGAAGGGCCCTGCGGGGGCCATGTCGCCGGCGAGGGCCTAACGCGTCACTTCCGGGGTGGCTTGAGGACGCGGCGGAAGCGCTTGGTCACCGACTGCTACTGCGAGAGGCGCCGCTGTGACAACGCTCCGCCAACCGCCGCAGCACCGAGCCGGCTGGGCCACGCCACGCAGGCGCCATGATTACCTCCGCCGGTGAGACCTCGCCGGCGGGTCCCGGGCGGGGGGTGGGTGGCCGGACGGGAGGGGACCCGGCGTTTTTCCGCTGAGTCAGGCAGGCCCGAAATGGCCTCCTGAGGCCCCGCTTCTCCCTCCCCAGGCTCCCTCCGCGGTCTTCCGCTTCGCTTTTTTCCCTCCTCGCCTTGCACCTCAGGTTGCCAACTCCGGCCTGGGAGATTTCCAGGAGATGCGGGGGCGAGGGCCGTGGTATATCCACTTTTCCCAGGGGATCTGATCATCTGTGTCGTCTAGAGATCCACTGTAATTCCAGGGGAGCGCCAGGCCCCTCCTATAAGAACATAAGAAAAGCTCTGCTGGGTCGGACCCAGGCCCATCAAGTCCAGCAGTCTGTCCACTCAGTGGCCAACCAGGTCCCTCTAGGAAGCCACAAACAAGACGACTGCAGCAGCATTGTCCTGCCTGTGTTCCGCAGCACCTAAGATAATAAGCATGCTCATAAGAACATAAGAATGGCCCTGCTGGATCAGTCCCAGGCCCATCAAGTCCAGCAGTCTGTCCACTCAGTGGCCAACCAGGTCCCTCTGGGAAGCCCACAAGCAAGACGACTACAGCAGCATTGTCCTGCCTGTGTTCCGCAGCACCTAAGATAATAAGCATGCTCATAAGAACATAAGAATGGCCCTGCTGGATCAGTCCCAGGCCCATCAAGTCCAGCAGTCTGTCCACTCAGTGGCCAACCAGGTCCCTCTGGGAAGCCCACAAGCAAGACGACTACAGCAGCATTGTCCTGCCTATGTTCTGCAGCACCTAAGATAATAAGCATGCTCATAAGAACATAAGAATGGCCCTGCTGGATCAGTCCCAGGCCCATCAAGTCCAGCAGTCTGTCCACTCAGTGGCCAACTAGGTCCCTCTAGGAAGCCCACAAACAAGACGACTGCAGCAGCATTGTCCTGCCTGTGTTCCGCAGCACCTAAGATAATAGGCATGCTCCTCTGATCCTGGAGAGAATAGGTATGCATCATGACTAGTATCCGTTTGGAATAGTAGCCATGGTTAGCCCCATCCTCCATAAGAACATAAGAAAAGCCCTGCTGGGTCAGACCCAGGCCCATCAAGTCCAGCAGTCTGCTCACACAGTGGCCAAACAGGTTCCTCTAGGAAGCCCCCAAGCAAGACGACTGCAGCAGCATTTATCCTGCCTGTGTTCTGCAGCACCTAAAACAATAGGCATGCTCCTCTGAATCTAGAGAGGATGGACATGAACATAAGAAAAGCCATGCTGGATCAGACCCAGGCTCATCAAGCCCTGCAGTCTGTTCACACAGTGGCCAACCAGGTCCCTCTAGGAAGCCTACAAACAAAGTGACTGCAGCAGGTTGGCAGCCTTATGGGCATCTCCCAGCCCTTGATCCCCTTTCCTCCTTATTAGTGTGGATGGTCTCCTTCGTTAGGTTGTGGGCTGTGGACTGGGAAAACCTGGTCTGCACTAGGGCTGCCAGCTTCCAGGTGGGGTCTGGAGATCTGGAATTACAACCGATCTCCAGACTTCAGAATGATCAGTTCCCCTGGAGGAAATGGCAGGCTTGGAGGGTGGACTCCATGGCAATGAGGTCACACCCTCCCCAGGATCCACCCCCACCTCCCCAAATCCAGGAATTTTTAAATCCGGAGTTGGCAACCATAGCATGCTATGCTGTTCGTGTGAAAATCGGATACGTGCAATCCAGGCTGTGAATCCCTGTAGATGCATAATAGTGAATGTATCCACCTGCCTGTAAAAACAAGCTGAAACACATTCACTTCTAGTATAAATCTGGGGACTGATAACTGCAGATAGATGTGAGGTTTCAGTTGCGTGTTTAAGTGTATGTGCATTGGCCATAGTATAAGAATTGCTTAATGCAACTACAAAGAGTGGTAGGAAAACGGGAGAGAGGGTCATCTGTGATCTTCCTAGATATATTGGGAGGGTGAATGAGGTAGTGTATGTATCTTTGTTCCTTGGTGCATGCAAATCCTAAAAAATCTAGGCAGGACATACCTAAGCTGGAAAATACACATATTGTAGTTTTTCTCACAATATGGTGACTACACATAGTGGGATGATCTTCCCTTCTTTGTGACTGGATTGTCAAAATTGCAACAACATAACATGGCTTGCATGCACACTTAGGTGGATTGCATGCGTGTTCGCTGTGATGTATGCAGAGGATTTGATTTTGTTGAGGACTTGTAAAAATGGAAACAGGCTAATAAAGAAATGGAGAGAGCTAATCTTTTCTCTTCGTTATATCTCTGCTGATCTTTTCTCTCCTTAATTGGAAGATCCTACTCTAGTTTTCTCAAGGAATTCAGAGGATCAGGGACTTTGAGCTGCTAAGGAAGGATAGAAGAACTATGATGCTTGTTTTTTGCAGCTCACTATTTCTTAATTATTTACCTCATTAATACTCTGCCCATCTCCCCAGTGGGGCCCCAAACAGCTTACATCGGTTCTCCTCTTGTCCATTTTATTTTGACAACAGCCCTGAGAGGGAGGTCACCCAACAAGCTTCCATGGCGAAGTGGGGGTTCAGTGTCTTCCATAAAAGGAGACAGGAAGCAGTGGGAGGAGAAAGATGAGGGGGGGCCTACACCCTTCCCTGTTTCCTCTGCTGATCTTTGTGGGGGCGCTCAAGCCCAATTTACATGTGACACTGCTGGGCGAGATGATCTTATTTGTGCAGTCCTGCATGTCCCTAATGCACTCTGTGAAATGCTGCCGTGTGGGTAATGTCAGTAGGCCAGAGATCCATGGGCCAGTTGGCTATTATGCTACGGGAAGCCCAGAGGCGGCAACTTTAGGCCTGGTATGTGACTCAGCAGAAAACAGCTGGGGCACATGAGGCCTTCAGCACTCTCATTGGAGAGAGCCCAGCTTATTTGTGGCTGCTTGGCATATGAGCATGATGTTTGGCCAGTCTTTGAGAGAAGAGGAAGAGACATTTGCATCAGCCTTTGTCTTTTCCTTTCCCCCCCCAGTCCTGCTATCAGCTTTCCTCACTTGTCTTTGGAACTACATAGTTGCAGCCACTGACCACTCTGCAAACAAATCCACAGAACTTCTTAAACCATGAAAGATTTTATTAGTTTTGGTTTTAAGAGAACGCACAGATCATTGTAAAATTCCCCCGAGTGTTTCTGTGGGGGCAGTTCTTAGGTTTATGGAATATAAAGTACTGTTTGCAAGAGGGATTCAGGCTTTAGTAACTGGGCTGTGTGTATTTTTCAGAAGCTTTGAAAGGTGCCATCTCTGTTTACATCAGCGAACTTCAAGCTGTGTCACAGTAGACATACAAAACACATTCCATTACCTCTTTGGGCAGAATGCCTGTCTTGCCATTACTAGCATTTATTCCCTCAGCAGTTCAGATGTTCAGTAGGTATTCTTATACCACATTTTTGTTTTTCTTTATCCATTTTTTTTTATTCACGTTGACTGTCAACAGAGAAAGCGTCTTAATATTTAAAATATGCTTAGCATAGAGAAGTTGAGACTGAGGGAAGACATTAACAGTCTCTCAACTGAAAGAGGGCAAGGACTTGCTCTCTGATGCTACAGAGGGTAAGACTAGATCTAATGTGTTTCAGTTCCAGATTGGTAGATTTTACTTAGGAGAACCTGTTGTAACAGTGGAGAAGTTGACGATGGAACCAATTACCTTTGGGATGGTGGAGCTCTCCCTCACTGGAGGTTTGCAAGCAGAAGACTGGCTTTACTTGTTGGAGGAGCTCTAGTTTGGGATTTCCTGTAAAGCAGGCAGTTGAAGTAGATGGCCTACAAACCCCCCTTTTAACACAATGATTCTGTGAAAAGCAGTGATTCTGGCTCATGGCATATTGAGTTGGAGAACTCATCCTGTAGCAAAAATGGTAACACGTCTGTTTGATAATGGTATCACAGAACCAACTTTTAATATCTGATTTTTGTAATACGTTTTGTAACAGCAGTTAACCACTTTCCTGCATTGACTCTCTTTGTATATGTGTTTTAATGCTTTGATATATATATTTTGTGCCCGCTAACAAGACTTTTCTTTTGCAGCTGGAATTATTTCACTTCTGGATGAGGAAGAGCCAGAACTCAAGGTAAGTTGATAAGCTTTCCTTTTGACTTCAGAGCAAAATAAAAAGTAAGGGTCTGAAGACTGAGGATGGGGACTTTAAAAGAAACTGCTTCCTGTTTTGCTTTTGAATGACTGGCTGAATGCCAGCTTGGTATCCCTGAGATTGAAGGAATTTAAACTGTATATGTGATATGTCTCTAGCCATTGATGTTGATGTGACAGTGACTTAATTCTGAAAAGCCTTGTGGTTAAAAGTGGTATGGATCTAAGGTGCGCTTCCATGGGGTGAGTGTGTGTGTGTGGGGTGCAGCAGCTCCTTAGACGGGATGGCTGTTCCCTCTGCTAAGGAGGGGGAGACATTTTTTTTTTGCTGATTCCCCCATCTCGCTGACTGCCAGAAAGACAAATCAATAGGTTCTAGATCAAATCACGCCTGAACTGCCCCCATGAAGCTAAAATAACCAAACTGAGGCTATTGTACTTTGGTTGTATCATGAGAAAACAAAGAATCACTGGAAAAGACAATAATGCCAGGAGAAGTTGAAGGCAGCAGGAAAAGAGGAAGACCCAACGTGAGATGGATTGACTGAATCGAGGAAGCCACAGCCCTCAGTTTGCAAGACCTGAGCAAGGCTGTTAACGATACGATGCTTTGGAGGTCATTAATTTATAAGGTTGCCATAAGTCGGAAGCGACTTAACGCACACACATCTTATAGTCTGTGAAATACGGAACTAGGTGGTTGACTGCTTGGCTGGTGGGTATTATTGGTTAGGAAAGTTGACGTGTGGGGTCTTCGTCCTTTCTGATGCAGATAGAGCAAGTTGCAGTGCTTTGATGTCCAAGATGTTCATGCCTTGAAGAGCAAACCTATGTCCCTCTGTGACTGATCGCAGTGCAGTCGAATAACCTGATTTTCTCTCTTTCGCTCTCTTTTTAGGAATTTGCTCTTCACAAACTGAATGCTGTTGTCAATGACTTCTGGGCCGAAATTTCTGAGTCTGTAGACAAAATGTAAGACCAGTGATGCTCTCCCTTGGGGGTAGGGTAGTCAGTTTCTGCAGAGTGCAGCTGCTGTAATTCCATTTCTGCCATAATTAGATGAGGAATAGAGAACAGAACTGCTGCTATCATACTGCCCTTGTACAAATCTGTGGTGAGACCACACTTGGAGTACTGTGTACAGTTCTGGTCACCATACCTAAAAAAGGATATTGCAGAGCTTGAGAAGGTGCAGAAAAGAGCAACCAAAATGATCAGGGGGCTAGAGCAACTCCCCTATGAGAAGTGGTTGAAATGCTTAGGGCTGTTTAGCCTGGAAAGAAAGCTGTTATAAGGGGAGACATGATAGAGATCTATACAATTATGCATGGTATGGAGAGAGTGGATAGGGAGAGGTTTTTCTCCCTTTCTCATAATACTAGAACGTGAGGTCATCTGCTGAAGCTGGAGGGTGAGAGATTCAAAACTGATAAATGGAAGTATTTCTTTACACAATGCATAGTTAAACTGTGGAACTCCCTGCCCTAGGATGTGGTGATGGCTGCCAACTTGGAAGGCTTTAAGAGGGGAGTGGACATGTTCATGGAGGAGAGGGCTATTCATGACTACTAGTCAAAATGGATACTAGTCATGTTGCATCCCTATTCTCTCCAGGATAAGAGGAGCATGCCTATTCTATTAGGTTCTGTGTAATACAAGCAGGATGATGCTGCTGTAGTCATCTTGTTTGTGGGCTTCCTAGAGGCGCCTGGTTGGCCACTGTGTGAACAGACTGCTGGACTTGATGGGCCTTGGTCTGATCCAGCAGGGTCTTTCTTATGTTCTTAGAGCACACAGTTAAAATGTGTCCTGCTCCGGGTAGATGACGTGCACGTTGATGAGCTGATAACAGTGGGTAGCCGTGTTTGTCTGTCTGCAGTAGTAGAAAAGAGCAAGAGTCCAGTAGCACCTTAAAGACTAACAAAAATATTTTCTGGCAGGGTATGAGCTTTGGTGAGCCACAGCTCACTTCTTCAGATACAGCTAGAATGTGAATCCATCTGTCTTTAAGTAGAGGAGAGTGAATTCAGACAAGCATTAGTATGTAAATGTTAACAGTATGTAAATGTGAATAGCAGGCGTGATGGGATTAGGTGTGGTATGCAGAAGAGTCTGTGATGTCCAGGGGAGAGATGGGTGTGGAGAAATCAGCATCTCTCCCCTGGACATCACAGACTCTTCTGCATACCACACCTAATCCCATCACGCCTGCTATTCACATTTACATACTGTTAACATTTACATACTAATGCTTGTCTGAATTCACTCTCCTCTACTTACAGCTAGAATGTGAATCCATCTGTCTTTATCTGAAGAAGTGAGCTGTGGCTCACCAAAGCTCATACCCTGCCAGAAAATATTTTTGTTAGTCTTTAAGGTGCTACTGGACTCTTGCTCTTTTCAAGAGATACTAGTTAGGTTGGAATATGAAACTTGGTTTCGATTGAAAGAGGAAATGACGAGCTGATTCCCCCCCCCACCTAACCTTTTCTGCAGTGAAATCCTATATGAAGATGTGGGATTCCGAAGTCGTGAATTTGCCGCTTTGGTGGCTTCCAAAGTGTTTTATCACCTGGGGGCCTTTGAAGAATCGCTCAACTATGCCCTGGGGGCTGGGAACCTCTTCAACGTCAATGACAACTCTGAATATGTGGAAACCATCATTGGTAAGGCCTCGCTTTGTGAACTGCAAAGAGTTATAGTCTGAGGTCAATCCCCGTGAAAGACCTGTATGCCAGTTCGAAACTTGGCAATGTTCTCTTCCACATTCTGGAAATCAGCAGTGTTTGCTTTGTTCATGGTACGTTCCCTGAAGCCAGTATTTTAATTCTGGCAGCATTCGGAGTAAGGGTCACCATGACAGTGAGGGTTAACCGCCTCTGTGTAGGGCCTGGCGATCTCCAGCATTACTACTGATCTCCTGACTACAAAGATCAATTCCTCAGAGAAAGCAGCTTTAGAAGAAGGACTCCATGGCATTACGTTCCTGCTCAGCTCCACCCCCAAACTGTGCCCTCCTCAGGCACTGCCCCCAAATCTCCAGGAATTTCCCAAGCTGGGATGGGCACCCCTAGTGCTAGTAGAACAAGGCTCCCTTTTTTTGGCCTCAGTTTGGGAAGGAATGGGTGGACTTTTCAGGCAACAGAACATCGCTCTGAAGAAAACAAGATGGGGATAGGTAGCCAAGCCTTACAGGCACTGCTGGCTGCCTTGGGGAGAATAGAAAATTAGATTCATCCAGGTTTTTCCACTGGCGTTAGGCAGTAGGAACAAACTTGTCTGATTTCCCCTCCTGTAGCTCTGTGTCCACCACTACGTGCAGAAACTTGCCTGAGATAGGGAAATGGGTACCCGACCACCCTGTTTTTTTAATTGATTTTTATAAAAGGGTACAGAAAATAGAAAAAGGGATGCGGGGGGGGGGGAGATCAACCTATTTCATCTTCTGAGCTTAATACAGTCTAAAATATATCACACAGCCCTGTTTATGATTTCTGATAGACCATTTTCTTGTATTTTATTTTTTCAGTCATTTTATCATTGCTAAATTAAGAGCTCTTTGCTGAAACCAGGGGTGTCAAACATAAGGCCTGCAGGCTGAATCCAGACCCTTGAGAACTCTTATACAGCCCATGAGACAGCTGAGGCAGCCACCCCTCTCGCTCTCGATCTGGGCTGACGAGACATGACCCTGCCCAACCAAGTGACATTTATGTCATATCCGCCTTCCCCCCCCCCTCTCTATATAAAACAACAAAATGCAAAATAAAGCGATAAACCGTATGGTCAAACAAGAAAAGAAAAAATGAATATATAAACAAATGCCACTTTAAAATATATGCATGTATTTGTGGTTAGCTAATCAATTTTCCTAATGTAACTACATATATCTTTCTATCTTTAGAATTACGGCATCCCATATTTTAATTATCCTTTGGGGATCTTGATGCTGTTATAGTAAAGTCAGTTTTAACAGTTTAAACATCTGTTTTACTTTAATCATCCAACCAGAGGTATGTGATTCGGCTTCCATTTTCTGACAAAGACCGGCCTCACAGCTGTCAGTATTGTGTGAACGGCTTCCAAGCACAAACTTGAGTGGCAGTCATAATATGAATGTCTTTGGCTGCCGTGGTTTTAGACTTGGCAAAGGGAAATGGCTTTTTGTTGCCTTTATTTTGCTCTGAGGATATTATGCGAAGTTGATGCTGTGAGCATTGGTCATGCTTAGGTTGAGCAGCGTGTGCTTTTTTTCACCCCAGCAAAGTGCATCGACCACTACACCAAACAGTGCGTGGAGAATGCTGAGCTGGCCGAGGGGGCCAAGAAGGCCGTCGATCCGCGGCTGGAGGGGATTGTGAACAAGATGTTCCAGCGATGCTTAGATGATCACAAGTACAAGCAGGCCATCGGGATTGCTCTGGAGACGCGCAGGCTGGATATCTTTGAGAAAACCATTTTAGAATCGGTAAGTGATGGGACAGGATGTGAAGTCTGACCACGCTGTTTTCAAAACAGCCAGGGAGCTGGCTGGATTCGAAGTTCATGCTTCTCTGGTATGTCTTGGTCTTGCTATGTAACTTGATTTAGGAGAGCGTGCTTTTTTTAACCCTTAAAGCCCTTTGTGACCTGCAGTCCACATGCTAGAGGGGCTGCCTCTCTCCCTGTTGGCTTGCCTGCCAGCACTTTTTCCTTTAAAAAGGTCTGCTTTAACCTCTGTTAAAGCTTCACCCTTCTCCGTGGTAGCGCCTACCATATGGAATATGGTCATAAGAAGAGCCTTGCTGGCTCAGATTAGTGGTCTGTCCGGTCCATACTGTGGCCAACCAGTTACCTTGAGGGGCCCACAAATAGGGCATGGAAGCGAAGGCCTTCCTCCACTGGGATTCAAAGGTTGACTGCCTCAGAATATGGAGGCTCCCTTCCGCCATCATGGCTAGTAGCCACTGATAGACCTAACCTCCATGAATCTGTCTAACCCCTCTTTAAAGCTGTCTGTGCCTGTGGCCATCACGGCATCCTCAGGCAGCTAAGTCCACATTTTAATCGCTTCTTTTATTTTTGTCTGTTCTGAAACTGTTGCCCATCATTCTAGTTGCCCCAGATTTAGTATTTTGGGAGTAGAAAAAAGTTCTCTGTACTCACTTTTCCTGCTCTGTGTTTAATTTTATAATTTACGTCATGTCCCCTGCACCCCAGCTATCTTTTTGCTAAACGGAAACATCCATACTCTTTAGTCTTTCCTCACAGGAAAAGTTATCTGATCCCTTAATCACTTTGGTGTCTTTCTTCTGCACATTTTCCCAACTCTAGAATATACTTTTTGAGATATGGTGACCAGAACTGTGCACAGTATTATGTATGAGGTTGCACTATAGATCTGAGCAGCAGGGAATTACAATGTTGGTACAAGCCTGGACCATGTACGAGCCCTGGTGTTTTAACTGTGTTTCATATCCCACATTTAGGTATAAAATATTGCAAAGGCCACGATCAGAACAAACAGCTTACATGCATGAAAAGGGAGCTGTGAGTACAGCTGATGCTCCCCCGTGCATTTTATCCGTTTGTTTGTTTACTGTATTTGTAAGTCAGTGCAGTCAATAGGATGAGGCCTGCAATAAGCAATGTAATAGGACTAGGATGACAGCAATCTGAAAAAGAGCACAGGAATATTAGACATGATACAAAATAGTATTATATAAGTACAGTGGTTAAACTGCCAGGCTAGGATCTGGGAGACCCAGGTTCGATTCCCCCCACTCTGCCAAGGACACTTGCTGGGTGACCTTGGGCCAGGCACACACCCTCAGACTAACCTACCTCACAAGGTTGTTGTGAGGATAAAAAGGAGAAGCAGAGAATGAAGTAAGGCAGTTTGGGTCCCCATTGAGGGGGAAAGTGGGGCCTAATTGAAGCAAATAATAATAAGTAAACCTGGTTACAGTAAGTCCATCTGAGTTGCAAAATCAGTTGGGGGAATGAGCATAGGCCTTGCTTTGAGATCTATACTTTACAGTGAAAATAATATTTTATATCTTTCTTTGACAAGAGAGATAAGAAACAGTAACCTTGATGTGGGCCTTTTTCAAGCATCCAACACTGTGTAGTTTTTCAGTAATCCTGTTAACATCTTTGTAGAGCTGGAGAACCAGCATGGTGTAGTGTTTAAGAGCAGTGGACTCTGTCTGGAGCCATCTGTCTGGAGAACCAGGTTTAATTCCCCACTCCTCCACATGAAGCCTACTGGGTGACCTTGTGCTGGTTGCAGATCTTTCCGAACTTTCTCAGCTCCACCTACTTCACAAGATGTCTGTTCTGGGGAGATGAAGGGAAGGCGATTGTAAGCCGCTTTGAGACTCCTTAAAGGTAGAGAAAAGCGGATTATAAAAACCAACTCTTCTTCTTCTGTAAAACAAGTCAGTAGTGTTATACTCAGAGGGCCAGGTGGGTGCGATGCGCTTCATTGTGGTTTGACTCAGGCCTCCCTGTGAGTCCTTGCCTAAGGTGCACTATGAACGGTGGGCTTTTTTGTACGTGCTCTTTACCTCTCAAAAGGTTATCCATCCTTAGTCCAGTGATTTACAGTGAACGTCGTCCTTGACAGAATCCTCTGTACATTGAAGTAAGCGGCATACCTGCATTGCTTTGCACATTGTGGCCAAAACTAGTTTGATGGGATTTACTTGGCTTGGTTGCTGCGTGTCTTTGTACTTTTCTATCATTTGCATCCTTTGTATTTCTCTGAACATTAAAAGGTAGGGTTTTATTTCTTTACTTTTTGAAATATATCCTGCCTTTCCTTTGTGGCTCAAGGCTGCTTTCACATCCAAATTTTAAAAGCATAAGGTACAATGAAACCCACAATGACATCCCATCCCCACAGATTTAAACTTTGGTAAATAATTGAACACTGGGGAAAGGATTTGAAATGACTTAATAAACTCTCTTTCTTCTTCCTTTTTGTGTGTGTCTGTGTGTAGAATGATGTTCCTGGGATGCTGGCCTACAGCTTAAAACTCTGCATGTCTTTGATGCAGAATAAGCAGTTTCGCAACCAAGTGCTGCGAGTTCTGGTTAAAATCTACATGAACCTGGAAAAGCCTGACTTCATCAATGTATGCCAGGTATGGCTGCAACCCATATACCAGTTAAACTTGGGGAGGACTTGCATTTATCCCAATTTATATACGAGGTTTTGAATGTATTACACAGAGGGAAGCCTTGAGGATTCTTGTGGATTTTCCACTTTGCCTGATTATGATCGGTTATCCAGTCACAGTTTGGTGTTAGAAAGTGCCATCAAGTCGCATAAGACTTATGGCAACCCAGTAGGGTTTTCAAGGCGAGAGGCGTTCAGAGGTGGTTTGCCGTTGCCTGCCTCTACATAGTGACCCTGGACTTCATTGATGCCCTCCCTTCCAAGTACTAACTGGGGCCCACCCTGCTTAGCTCCTGAGATGTGACGAGGTTGGGCTAGCCTGGGCCATCCAGGTCAGGGCTGAAATGATGGAGAGGATAGAAATTTTAACCAATAAAGAGAAGCTTCTGTCACAATAGTGAGTGCAGTGTGTCTGTGTGTCTAGTTCTGTTAAACATTAATTTAGCACTTTTTCTGGGAACCTTTAGGCAGGAAGGAGCCGGAAAGAGCGAAAGCCCTTTGGAAGCTCATCCTGCAATCCTGAGGTGCCTTCTGACCCCCCCCCTCCCTCTTGCAGTGCCTCATTTTCTTAGACGATCCGCAGGCCGTGAGCGACATCTTGGAGAAACTGGTGAAGGAGGACAACCTCCTCATGGCGTACCAGATTTGTTTTGATCTGTACGAAAGCGCCAGCCAGCAGTTCCTCTCTTCTGTGATTCAGAACCTCCGGACTGTCGGCACCCCTATTGCTTCTGTGCCTGGGTCAACTAATACGGGGACCGTCCCTGGATCAGAAAAAGAAGGGTAAGCCTTGTTTATTTGTTTATTTATAGCATGCCATTATCACTAAGATAGAAAAACCTCACTGTCAGAGACAGCATAAGGCATCCAGTTAGTAATGCATTAGGCCTCGGATTGCGCATTTAGAAAACAATGCAAAAAACAAAACAAAAACTATGAGACATGCCATACCATAAAGAATTCAGAAAACGGATTAGAAAACTAGAAGGCAATGTAGTAAAAGCAAGATGATAATACAATAAGAGCACAAAAGACTGAAATCCCTTAAAAAACATTTATATCCCACTTTTCTCATGTCTCAAGACAGATTACAAAACTAGAAGGCAGTGTAGTAAAAGCAAGATGATAATACAATAAGAGCAAAAGACTGAAATTCCTTTAAATAAACACTTATATCCCACCTTTCCTCATAGAATCATAGACTCATAGAGTTGGAAGGGACCACCAGGGTCATCAAGTCCAACCCCCTGCACAATGCAGGAAATTCACAACTACCTCCCCCACACACACACACCCCACACGACTCAAGGCGGCTTGCAACAATAGTTGAATACAGTTTCTGTTAAAACCAAAAATAAAATAGCAAGCTCGAGTATTTGAACAGGATTTAGCCATCTTCCACAGAGGTCTCTGGAGCATCTCCGTGTCAGAGTCCCTCTCTGTAGGATCGTTTGCTTTGCTGCTTTGTTCAGTTACTAGTAGTGGCTGTGAGATCCCTTCCCTCGTGTGAAAGGAGGTGTCTGCATATGATTTTTAAGTTTAATTTCCAGAGCCAATGGGGTGCATTGATAGCTTGATTTTTATTGGGACTGTATTTGTGGTTTTGCCCTCCTCCCTTCTAGCATCGACAGTTTAATAAATCCTAGAGATAATCACTTGACAAACATTAACAACAACTTTGAAACTACCAGGCCTGCTTAATACTGCACTGGTAATAGAATCCATTCATTCTCATTAATTTTATGAAACAGTAAAGGAATGGAAAATCTGCCCCCTGTATCTGTCTCTTGGGAGACGCTCCTGATCAGGAGGGAGCCTCACCACATACTACAGCCCTATTCCCATTATAAAAATGCCCCCCAAAGGTTTCTGTTCTACTCATTCTGGGGAATAATAGAATGGCAGGGACCTTCTTGTCCTGCCCAGGCAGGCTGTGGTTGAGGCTGGGGAGAGCATGGGCATTTGCGACACCTTGCAGGGCTGACCCCCAGAGTCGACTAGGAGGGCAGGAAGGGGTTAGCCAGTGCTTGGCTCTCCTGGCCCCTTCTTATAAGTCCTGGGTAATACAGATTGCTGCTTTGGGGTCAGGAAGAAATTTTCCTCCAGGCCTGATTGGACAAGTGCTTGTCTAGCCGCTGCTTGAAGACTGCCAGTGAGGGGAAGCTCACTACCTCCCTAGGTAGCTGATTCCACTGTTGAACAATTCTTACTGTACAATTTCCCCCCCTAATATCCAGCTGGTACCTTTCTGCTCTCAATTTAAACTCATTGTTGCGAGTCCTATCCTCTTCTGCCAACAGGAACATCTCCCTTTCCTCCTCTAAGTGACAGCCCTTCAAATACGTCAAGAGAGCAATCATGTCTTCCCTCAACCTCCTCTTCTCCAGACTAAACATTCCCAACTCCTCCAGCCTTTCCTCCTAGGGCTGATCATCCTTCTACTCTCCTCTGCACCCGCTCCTTTCTGTCTACATCTTTTTTGAAGCGAGGCCTCCAGAACTGCACACAAGACTCCAGGTGCGGCCTGACCAGTGCAGTGTACAGCGGGACCATGACATCTTGCACTTTGGATGTTATGCCCCTATTGATACACCCCAAGACCAGATTAGCCTTTTTTGCCTTTGCATCACACTGGCTGCTCATATTTAGCTTACAGTCCACCCGTACCCCAATATCTTGCTCACACACACTGCTACTCAGAAGCTTATTCCCCATCCAGTATGCGTGTTTCTCATTTTTGTTACCCAGATGTAGAACTCTGTACTTGTCCTTGTTGAACTGCATCTTCTGTGGCATCTTATGCATCTGAGCTGGGACTTCAGTTAGTGGGAGTGTTGGTTGGACCAGGCTTTTCTTTCAGGAATTATCTGGAGCATTGCAAAGGGAGACCAGGAGAGGAGCAAGCAGGTGCTTCTTGTTAGGTGCATCTGCCCACCTTGGAGATACGTAAACACGGTTGACATTCAGGACCCCACCACACCCGAAGCTGCCCTTTCCGGGAGATGCGGAGCCTTCCGAAATGGCTGGGCCTGGGAGGTGCCTGCTCATGTTTGGGCTACTGCTCAGGCCCTCTGCAGCATTCCAGAACCGTGCTGGAGAACAATATGACCAAGTTCACGATGCCAATGAGGCTGCTCTGTTTGCTTTTCCAGTGACACCATGGAGACGGAAGAGAAGGCGGGGAGCCCCATTGCTGCTGGGAAGTCTGCCCAAAGTAACGTAAGTATGGCTGTGTGAACATTCCTGTTGCCTGCGGAGCTGGCATATGGCTTCTCTTGCTGCTGTCTTGAAAGGCCTTGCAGTGCCGCAGAACACCATCTTTCCCCAAAGCACGCCATGCCGGGCAGCAGTCCTCACGCGTGAAGCTGTCTTAACCCAAATCAGACCATTAATCCATCAATGTCAGTGTTGTGTTCACAGACTGGCATAGATCTTTCGCATAACCTGGAGAGCCAGCATGGTGTAGTGGTTAAGAGCAGTGGTTTGGAGCGGTGGACTCTAACCTGGAGAACCGGGTTTGTTTCCCCACTCCTCCACACGAAGCCAGCTGGGTGACCTTGGGCTAGTCACAGTTCTCTCCGAACCCTCTCAGCCTCACCTACCTCACAGGGTGCCTGTTGTGGGGAGGGGAAGGTGATTGTAAGCCTGTTTGATTCTTCCTTTTGCGGTAGAGAAAGTCGGCATGTAAAAACCAACATCTTCTGTTGCCCAGTCCTTTTGACTGGAGATGCCAGGGATTGAGCCTGAGCTGCAGCCCCTCCCCATCCTGTGTCAATGTGACCTGGGCTTTTGTGCTATTACCGCCTTCCCAACCCTGGACGCTGAGACAGTGATGGCTTTTCCAGTTCCTAATTCCCTGTCCCTTTGGAATGGAATGCTCTGTTTTAATAGACTGTTTCTGTGAAAAGGGCTGGCTGGCATTGAGATGTATTGCTGTTTGCAGAGCATTGGTAGGAGTTTTTTGTGTGTGCGTTTTTGGTAAGGATTGCTCTTTAAAGCATAGAACAAAAGAATGCCTTATTTAGTCACTGGCTGCGATTCTGAATATTTTAATGACTACAGTCATACTTTACATCTGTGTGTGAAGCCTGAGAGGAGGAAGTTCTAAGTGGAGCACAGTGAAAAACCATCTGAATCCAAAGCATAATTATGTAATTTAGCATAGCCCTGACCTAGACATCCCAAGGCTAGCTTGATCTTGTCAGATCTTAGAAGCTAAGTAGGGTTGCCCTGACCTGGATGGCCCAGGCTAGCCTGATCTCATCAGATCTCAGAAGCTAAGCAGCCCTGGTTAGTATTTGGATGGGAGACCATCAAGGAATACCAGGGTTGCTGTGCAGAGGAAGGCACTGGCAAACCACCTCTGTTAGTCTCTTGCCATGAAAACCCCAAAAGGGGTTGCCATAAGTTGGCTGCGACTTGAAGGCACTTTACACACACACACACACACACACACACACACACACACACACACACACACACACACACACACACACACACAAGCAGGGTTGGCCCAGGTTAGTGATGGGCGGCCTCCGAAAACTACCAGGGAGGCTGGCAATGACAGACCACCTCCCAACGTCTCTTGCCTTGAAAATCCTATGGGGTCGCCCATAGGGTTAGCACAGTTTAGCGTAATTCTGGTTTTGCTCTTTGTTTTTTTTTAATCTCATAAGCTTGTCTGAATTTCTGAGGCTTCTTTCAGGTAGGGAGAGATCAGGCCTGCAGGCACTAAGCATCCACAGTCCCACAGCGCAGTATGTTCCCAAACCATTCATTGAACCCAGTAAACAGGTGGGAACTGTCCAAAAATGTGTTGAAGGCTTGAGGGGGTGCGGCTGGGGATGGAGTTTGTCAGGCAAGGTCTTACAGACCTCCAGGCTGTTGCTGGCCTGGGTTTTTGCAGGGAAGCTCAGTGGATGAGAGAACATCCAGGGCTTAAGATGTCTGAGTGGTGCACTTAAGGGGAGGGAAGCTCTGGGCCATTTCGCCTGTGAATAATGAGCCCTGCCGAGGCAAATGCGTGTCGGAGTGATCCCTGAAGCTCAGAGCATTCCTGAGCTTAATCTCTTCCTCCCAGCCGCCTGGAATGTAAATGGAACAGAAGTACTTGAATGGGATTAGTTCACGAGCTCTGAGTTGTGAATCTCTTGGAAGGAGACTTCCTACAAAAAGTGACTTCCCCTGCTGGAAGGAAGGATGCTGAGCTGGTACAGTCTTTCTGGTCATGGTTGCGCTGGGTTTGAAACTTAGCACACTCCTAATAAACAGCACGATGGCTAAAACCGGGTTGGTTTGGGCCTGATAAATGCACACATCCCCGGAGGTCAGCACTTGTTGGCATAAATTGGCTGTAGCGGCGACGACGCATTCAAATGTCTACCCTAGGTTTGTGCTCAGTTTTTCAGCACAGGTTTATTCTTGTTTCTGCCGTTGGTGTTTGAAACTTAAACAGTACCACGATAACATGTAGGAGCCCCTGGAGCTTTCAAACCCGGGCTTTTCTCCCCGGTGCCCCTTTCCCACATTACGGCTTATCACAGGGATTTTTGAAGAGACTGGCCTTGGTGCACTCCTGCAGAATGGAGCCTGCACAGGGTGTGGAGCAGCTAGATGACTGCTGATTGTGTTCCGTTATAGTTGCCTGCAGAATAAAGCCCACCCCTTCCTTCTCTCCTCACCTCTGGCCTTCTCATTCACCCACCGCAAGTCCCCCACTTCTAGCAGCAGGATCAGGGAGGAAGGAGCAAGCAGTGTTTTGCTCTCATGTTTCCTTCTGACCCTGCTAGAAGAGATTAATTGTTGCCGGAGGGCACTCTGTCTTGGGCATGCCTCAAATCAGCAAACAGCTTGTTGCAGCTATTGGAACCGCTACCTGCTACAGTCACTCAGTGGCTTTTCAATATGTGGCAGCTCTGTTTAGGACTCTGTTTAAGGCCTTTGTTTGAAGAACTGTACGTATAACTAGAAAGAAAGTTAGTATAGGATGCTAAACATATAGAAGCTTTGCTGTTGAGAACTGTCTTGGCATTGGTTGTTCATTGGTAAGTTAAAGGCATTCTGCTCATGGCCAGAGGCATGCATTCTTTTACGTGTGCAAGTGATAGCAAGGTGATAGCAGATACAATCAGATACCAGCCTGAGTAAATTTGGGCATTTGTATTTCTGCTCCTGCCCCACTCACTCCCAAGCAGATTTCCTACCACAAAAAGAGGATGCAATTCCCCCCCCCAATTTTTTAAAATGGGTTGTGTTTTTCATACGGTGGTTTTTAATTGTATGTCACCTCAAGCAGGACTCTGAAGAAGCAGTATAGAAATACTCTGTAGAGAGCCAGCATAGTGTAGTGGTTAAGAGCTGTGGTTTGGAGCGGTGGAGTCTGATCTGGAGAACCGGGTTTGATTCCCCACTCCTCCACATGAGCGATGGAGGCTAATCTCGTGAACCTGGTTGGTTTCGCCACTCCTACACATGAAGCCAGCTGGGTGACCTTGAGCTAGTCACACTCAGCCCCACCTACCTCACAGGATGTCTGTTGTGGGGAAGGGAAGGTGCTTGTAAGCCGGTTTGATTCTTCCTTAAGTGGTAGAGAAAGTCGGCATATAAAAACTAACTTCTTCTATTATAAATCAATAAAATGTTATAAAACTTATTTTTCTGTCCAGTGTTCTCCCTTACCATTTGAACATTAGAAGAGGATGGAAACAAACAAGAAAGAAGTGAAAGGCCCAGAGAGAAAAGGTTATGGGTTGGAGCAGGAAAGGGATTAACTGCTCAGCTCCAAGAACAGAGTTTCAAAGGGTAGCCATTTTGGTTTGCACTAGAAGAGCTGGGGTCAAGACCAGTGGCACCGTAGAGACCGACATGATTTTCATGGTGTAGGCTTTCGAGAGTGTCTGACTAAGGGATCTCTGACTCTTGAAAGCGAACACCCCAAAAATCTGGTTGGTTTCTAAAGTGCTACTGGACTGAAATCTGACACTGCTCCAGTTGTCTCACAACAACTTCACTGTTGCCTTGTGAATCCCCCCCCCACCTCCCCAGGGAATTAGGATAAAAATGAACTTGCCTTGCTCGTGTTTCACCTTGCATCTTTAACAAAGACAGTGAGAGAGAGAGAAGAGAGGAATTTCAAATCTGAGAGAGTAGGGGGGATTTTGATAGCTGTCTTGTCTTTTTGTATCTTTTCCCTCTGCATGTGTGTGTATGAAGAATCCCGAGTCAAAAGACCAGATCCCCAAAATGATCAAAATTTTAAGTGGTGAAATGGCCATTGAGTTGCACTTGCAGTTTTTAATACGAAACAACAACACGGACCTCATGATTCTAAAAAACACAAAGGTAAGACTTGCGGGTAAGTGGCTTCTGGAGTTTAGCTCAAGGCCGCAGAATGTATCTTGGAAGCATCTCTCCTTTTAGTGCGGGTAACATGCTTTGGAGTAATCTTTTAGAAATCTTTTACCAATAGTGACCAACTTGAGTAGCGCTGGCAGTCGCTTCTTCCTGTAGCACATAATTCGCCAATGCAAAGGGTAAAGATGCATAGAGGAAATGCAAAGCAATCAGCCCTGAAGGGGAGGGCCAGACAATTGGTATGATTTGGATGAGCAGCTCGATTTCTTAGGGTGGTGCTTTGGAAATGGAGTTGGGAGTGGAGGATCTGAAAAGCCTAACTCTTCCCCCCCACCACCGGTGGCTTCCTGAGATGTCCTGTTGTTGTAGATGATGCCGCCATTACACATTTTTTTCCACCTCTGTCCTGGGAACTGAAATTTGGAAGGGTTCCCACTGGGTTTACCTGGCCCAGCCTGAGCGTTGCGACAGAAGGATCAGCTGCTGTAGCGCTCCTGAAAGATGCTGGGCCTGCCTTGGCCTTTAAACCTTCAAGGAAGCTGATGGCGTAGCCTCCTCTGTGCCTCAGCACACCCTGGATTTCAGTTTGTGGTGTGGGACAGCTCCTTCCTCCATGCACAAATGCTGTAAGGCAGCCCACTTGGTGCAGTGGTTAAGAACGGTGATTTGGAGCGGTGAACTCTGATCTAGAGAACTGGGTTTGATTCCCCACTCCTCCACATGAAGCCAGCTGGATGACCTTGGCCCAGTCACACTCTCTCAGCCCCACCTACCTCACAGGGTGTCTGTTGTGGGGAGGGGAAGGGAAGGGTGTTTGCAAGCCGGTTTGATTCCTCCTTAAGTGGTAGAGAAAGTCGGCATATAAAAAACAACTCTTCTTCTTTTGAACGGGAGTGTTTCCAGGGTGGCTTTCCCAATATCCTGGGGCTCAGAGGCTGAAAATTCAGCCATCCCTCTCTGTCCATGGGCATGTACACCCCATCTTTAGCAACAACGTTATTTCTCATGTCCAGCCTTATTCCTGATCCTCTGAATTCTGAGGCCACTGTCTCTTGTCATTCCTAGAAGGTAGTTTCAGGAGTTACCTGTGTGGGTCTGCAGTAGAAGAGCTAGCTTCAAGTCCAGTGGCATGGTAGGGTCTTTCAAGATTTTTGGGGCATGAGCTTTCGAGAGTCAAAGCTCATGCCCTGAAAATCGTGTCGGGCTCTAAGGTGCTGCTAGATTCGAATCTAGCTGTAATTTCTAGATAGGGTGTACTCCTCCCAATAGATGTTCTTCTTCACCAGGGGTTCCCATCCTTTTTGAACCTGAGGGCCTATTTAGAATTCTGACATGGCACTGTTGGGCACAGCAACAAAATGGCTGCCATGGGGAGAGGAGCCGGCCACAAAATGATTGCCGCAGCTTAACTTTGGTAATACTGTGCAGATCTTTGTGCTGTGGTGGCAGCTGCATTTTTAAAAACCTGCACAGCCAATCAGAAGCCTTGCTGGGCAGAAGCCCTACCTTGCCCCACTCACTTGCTAAAAACATTTGGCAGGCACCAGAAAGGGTGTCGGTGGACACCATGGTACTCATAGGCACCCTGTTGGGGACCCCTTTTCTACCCATTTGTAAACTAGGCATCTGTTATTCCTGAAAGGTTTTCTTCATGCTAAATATACTCAGTTTCAATGGCCTTTCCTCCTGAGTCTCGCCACCTTGCTTTGTCGTTCTCCGATTCCTTTTTGAACTTGTCAGCAACTACTCAGCTCTTTGTAGCCCGGACTGCAGATCGGGGTTTGGCACATGGTGGTTTCTTTTTGCTTTTTTAGTAACTGGCTGTTTTGCTTCTCCACAGGATGCTGTGCGGAATTCCGTCTGTCACACAGCAACGGTTATAGCAAACTCCTTTATGCACTGTGGAACAACCAGTGACCAGTTCCTTAGGTAAAATACACATGAACACATGAAGCTGCCTTATACTGAATCAGACCCTCTGTCCATCAAAGTCAGTATTGTCTACTCAGACTGGCAACAGGGTCTCAGGCTGAGGTCCTTCACATCACCTACTTGCCTAGTCCCTTTAACTGGAGATGCCGGGGATTGAACCTGGGACCTTCTGCATGCTCTACCACTGAGCCATGGCCCCATCCCAATTGTCTAAGACTGGCAGCAGGTTTCCAGGGTCTCAGGCGGAGGTCTTTCACATCACCTGGTCCTTTTCACTGGAGATGCCAGGGATTGAACCTGGAACCTTCTGCATTCCCAGCAGATGCTCTGCCACTGAGCCACGGCCCCTCCCCATAAACTGGGGAGTGGTGATAGTTTCTTAATCGCCTGGATCATTCTTTTCCTGTTACTCTTTAGCCAGGACAGTTTTATTTGCAACTCTATGCATTCAGAGTTCCTGGAAATTGTGCTTCTAGTCTATCAGATAGTACAAATGTTCTGATCGTGCCTTGGAAAAGGCCCTGATTCCTCAGGGCATGAATTGGGCTGTGCTTGGCTTTATAGCCCATCTGTGTTGTCATTCAAGGGTCTCTTTGGCTGTGGCGAAAGTCAAGGGGTGATCTCTGCTCACCTGTGAAGCATTCCTTGCTTTTGGAGAAAACTCCCTTAGCATAAACCACCTATCAGGGGTGTTTGTAAAGATGCAGCGTAGCTTTGAGTTCTTGGCTTAGGTCAGAAAAAATGATTTAAATAAGTACAGTGCTACTGTCTCGCCCAGACTGAGCAGACTGGTGTTGAAAATATGTGGCTTGAGGTAATTTTTGGAACCGTGTAATTTGATTTCAGGTCCACATTTGTATTTCCTTGGTGGCAGATGGGGAGGTTTTGTACTGAGAATACCAATGGCATGTATGCTGCAGGTGTGGCTAGAAGTGAGGTCGAGTAGTCCACAGCCGGAACTAGTACATCAGAGTTAATTGTCCTTGACAGGTGCCAGCATCTAACAATTCTGTATTCCTGAGATTGGGAGGGTTTGAATGACTCCAAGACTCAGCTAAATCCCCAGCTTTTCTCTTTGCAGAGATAATTTGGAGTGGCTTGCCAGAGCCACCAACTGGGCCAAGTTTACTGCGACAGCCAGCCTGGGCGTCATACATAAGGTAATACCAAATTAACCCTTGCACATCGAATAGCTAAAAGAATGGCCTCTGTGTCCACCTTTGGTGTGTCCAGCCAGTGCAAGGGGTGTTCTTTGCCTGCTGAAATCTCCAACATTGGTGGACCAGAGTCATAGGATTGGACCCATTACAACAGGGGTCCCCAACACGGTGCTTGTGGGCCCCATGGTCCTTCTGACATTTTGCTTGGCGCCTGCCAAGTGCTTTTAGAAAGTGGGTGAGGCCAGTAGGACTTTTGCCCAGCAGGGCTTCTGATTGGCTATGTAGATTTAAAAAAATGCTTCAACAGGATCTGCCCCCACAGCACAAGGATCTTCACTGGGTGACTGCATGTAAACTGCCTGTGTCCTACCTGTGTGTGTGTGCCAGAAAATGTTTTAAATCAACCTGTTCTTTTTTTTAAAGTACCTTGTTAAAAAGAGCTGCTTGAAATATTTGAAGAGTTACTATGGGAATTATGCATAACCTCCCTCCCTGATAGTCTGTGGTTGGCTCTGCCTTCTGTGGCAGCCGTTTTATGGCAGCACCCACCACCCGGTGTCAGAATTCCATCTTGATCGGTGGGTCGGTTTTCATGGGAGCACACATTCCTTTAGGCACCTTGCTCCCAGGAAACAGTCTGGGAGCCACCAGAGATCTTTGAGCCTCGGAGAGATGTGCTCACTCGGTAGCTTCTTGTTCACAGGGTAGCCGCAGTGTTGAAACGCAGTTGTCCTGCCGCAGTTGCCTCTTACTGTCATTGGCGTGGGTGTCACTGAGACAGGGGTCCCCAAACTTTTTGAGCCTGCGCACACCTTTGGAACTCTTGACAACAGCATGGTGGGCACAGCTGCAAAATGGCTCCCGCAAAATGGCTGCCGCAGCTTCAGTCACAGAGTGAAGAACCTTGTGCTGTGGTGGCAGCTGCTGTCAATACAACTAGATGACCCCTTCCAACTTTATGATTCTATGATTTTCTGCTATTTCGGGGGGGGGTCCTTT
Organism: Euleptes europaea; assembly: GCF_029931775.1. Lineage (NCBI taxonomy): Eukaryota > Metazoa > Chordata > Lepidosauria > Squamata > Sphaerodactylidae > Euleptes > Euleptes europaea. The sequence goes on from NC_079316.1 coordinate 6,246,896, forward strand.
ATCCCCCCCCCCAAAGCAGACGCTTGGGGGTAGGGGGCTAAGTGGACTGCAGTAGAAAGAGGGAGCCAAGGAAGCCCCAGTCCTCTCACTTCACTCTAGAGGCTGTTCTTCACGCCCACCAAAAAGTCTTTACTGGACATAATTAGATTTCACTGCCACAAGTTGTGGTAATGGGCATTGTGTTAATCGGCTTCCAGAGGTGGATAGGCAAAGTCGTGACAGATTGGTTTATCAGCAGGTAAATGGAACCTCCATGTTCAGGTGCACTGTACCTCTGAATAGCAGGTGCCAGGGACAAACAGTGCAGAGTTGTTGGCTTACTAGAAGCATCTGGTTTGGCTACCACTGGAAGCAGAGCCATTAGAAGCCAGAAGGATTCTTAACATCCCATGTTTCTTTTCTTTGCGCTTGAATGTGCAGGGCCATGAGAAGGAGGCTCTACAGTTGATGGCGACATACCTACCCAAAGACACATCTCCAGGCTCGGCCTATCAGGAAGGGGGTGGACTCTACGCCCTGGGACTCATCCACGCCAACCACGGCGGCGATATCATCGACTATTTGCTGAACCAGCTGAAGAACGCCAGCAATGATGTACGTGGTCTCCTAGGACGCGTGGACGGTGGAGCCCGAGGGTGGCAGGGCGGTCATCTCGCATTACATAGCATACAGGGAGATGTAGACAGCTCCTCGTTTCTTGGGTAGAGCCAGAACTGAGTATCTTTATTCCAAGTGCTGAAAGCCACATCTAAACGAAAGAGGAAATGCCACTCAGTCCTTCCATAAATATGTAAAACCTCCTTGTGTGATTTCACAGGGGCTAGAAGTAAGGCTTGCATTTGGATATAGCAGCAGCTCTGAAAATCACGAAAGTAAAATGTGGTTTGATGGGGCTGTCACTGCCCCTTCGTTTGCTTGCTGTTTTTTGTCTTCCCCCCTCCCAGGGAATATAGTCACGCTAGAGCAGGAGTCCCTAACACTGCGCCTGTGGGCACCATGGCACCCACTGGCACCTTTCCTCCGGCCCTGCAGATGTTTTTAGAAAGTGAGTGGGGCTTTTCCCCAGCAGGACTTCTGAATTTTTTTTAATTGCTTCAGTGGCAGCTGCCACCACGGCACAAGCCTCTTCACTGTGTGACCAGAAGTCAGCTGCGTGTATGCAAGAAAATAGTTTAAAGCAATATATTCATTTTAAAAGGCATCCAGTTAAGAAGAAGAAGAAGAGTTGGTTTTTATATGCCGACTTTCTCTACCACTTAAGGCAGACTCAAACCGGCTTACAAGCACCTTCCCTTCCCCTCCCCACAACAGACACCCTGTGAGGTGGGTGAGGCTGAGAGAGTGTGACTTGCCCAAGGTCACCCAGCTGGCTTCATGTGTAGGAGTGGGGAAACAAATCCAGTTCACTAGATTAGCCTCCACCGCTCATGTGGAGGAGTGGGGAATCTAACCCGGTTCTCCAGATCAGACTCCACTGCTCCAAACCACCGCTCTTAACCACTACACCTACTGTTACAGTTATGCACAGCCTCGCTCCCTTACACTTTGTGGTTGACTCCACCTTCTGCGGCAGCCATTTTGTTTCAGAATTCCAAAGGGTGCCCGCAGGCTCAGAAAGATTGGGGACCCCCCTGCTCTAGAGACGATAATTCTTTTTCCTTTTTTTTTTTTTTTTTGGTTTGGTAGATTGTCCGCCATGGGGGTAGCTTGGGCCTTGGCTTAGCTGCCATGGGGACCGCGCGCCAGGATGTGTATGACCTTCTGAAAACAAACCTGTACCAAGATGATGCCGTGACAGGTGAGCCGGCACTATGAGCGGACCTGCTGAGTTGGGCGTGGGGGAGGAGCACGGCTGGTTCTCAGCAGAGTGTTAAACTGTGTCTGGGCTGTGTAGAAATTTGAAGGAAGGCCGAGAAAAGGGTTTGCTTTCTGAGGAAATTTTGGGAGCACAGGGAGAGAAACCCCCCCCCCCCCCAACAACTGTGGAATGCTTTCTCTTTTGGAATGACTGAAATGGTTTCGAAGACAAAAATGTATTCATTCAAATATGTCATATGAGGGTTTTTATGTCTGATAATCTGTGGAGTTAGTATGTATGTGTTAGCAAGAGCTAGACCTGTGAATGGAGGTGTTGGGAGGGTGGGCTTGGCAGTGCAGGTTGCCCCTCCCTAGAATTATTTTGGGGTAATTGGGTAACAGGGGAGAGAATTCAGCACCATGTTGAGGACTCTAGTATTTGTTGTTGTAGCGCAGCAGTTCTGAATTTTTTTATCCTGGACCATATTTCTGGTTTGCTGCATAGTTTTGGAGTGTCCCGTTTTCTTAAACAAGGGCTGCCATTGGGGAGGCTGTTTGAAGGGCTGTTTGAATTAACGCTCAGTTCCTCCTCACTGTGACGCTGCTGGTGTGGAATGCAAATTTTGTTCAGCGTTATTGGAGCACAGAAGGTGCTAGCCCTGGTTTAATGTTTCTTGGTATTGCTGTGGTCCAGGGAACCACCTAGAAGTGTTAAAGCAGGGGTCCTCAAACTTTTAAAACAGGGGGCCAGTTCACTGTCCCTCAAACACTGTTGGGGGCCGGACTGTTTCGGGGGAGGAGGCGGCGGCGCGAGGGGGCTCTCCGGAAAAGCATCCTCCTTACAAGCCCGGTCATTCCCCCTGTAGTGGTTAAGAGTGGTGGTTGGGAGCGGGGACTCTAGAGAACCGGGTTTGATTCCCCACTCCTCCATGTGAGAAGCGGAGGCTAATCTGGTGAACCTGGTTGGTTTCCCCACCCCTACTCACGAAGCCAGCTGGCTGACCTTGGGCAAGTTACAGCTCTGTTAGCGCTCTCTCAGCCCCACCTGCCTCACAGGGAGTCTGTTGTGGGAGGGTATGGGAAGGGGATTGTAAGGCAATTTGAGTCTCCCTTTAGTGGTAGAGAAAGTTGGCATGTAAAAACCAAGGCCATTTATTCATGGAAGGGTTTGCCTTGGATTTGCCGCTCTCCAGATGCACATTTTCCCCATCCGAATTCTCCAAACTCTCCCCTGGGGTGGGGGGGGGGAATTTACTTTTGAGTTCTGAGAATTCAGATGGGGAAAATGTGCATCTGGAGAGCGGCAAATCCAAGGCAAAACCTCCTGTGCATAAATGGCCACAAGTCTTTTTCTTCTCCCTGGAGATATGCCCAGGCCCCCCCCAAGGGGCCCCTACAATTACCTCCAGGCCACAAGGATACCCCCAGGAGGAGAGAGAGCCCCGAGCCGTGAGAACGCTGCCAACTGTGGCCAAAACAGGAACGCCAGGACAGGAAGGGGGCGACTGGGCGGCGTGCGAGGCAGCAAGACGCCTCGCGCACCCAGGAAAGGAGGTTTTGGGCCTGGGAGGGAGAGGGGGAAGGGGGCGACCGGGCGGCACGCGAAGCAGCAAGATGCCTTGTGTGCCCAGGAAAGGGGTTTTGGGCTGGAGAGGGAGCAGGGAAGGGGGCGACTGGGGCGGGAGGGAGGCTTCCAGTTGTGCGTACACAGCCAGGAAGCCCAGAAAAGCTCTGGGGAGGGGGGCAAGGGGGGACTGGCTTCCTTGGTCCCCGGGCCGGACAAAAGCCCTCCGGGGGCCGGATCCGGCCCTCGGGCCTTAGTTTGAGGACCCCTGTGTTAAAGGGTCATAGTTTAAGAAACTCCGAAGTACACTATTGCCATATGACTTTTGGGACTTCTGTTATTTGGCTGAAACCTGTTCAGAACCTCTGAACAAAGCAATGAAATTACAGATCTTTTGGCCTGCAAACATCTGGTAATCCATTCTCCGTTTATTGCGGAATCCTGGAGAGATCTGGTGTTCATTTTTGCTTCTGTTTTGCACCCACCCCCTTCCCAAAAGGTGAAGCAGCTGGCCTGGCTCTCGGTCTAGTAATGCTGGGATCGAAAAACGCTCAGGCAATTGAGGACATGGTTGGCTACGCCCAGGAAACCCAGCACGAGAAGATCTTGCGGGGCCTGGCGGTTGGGATCGCCTTGGTGATGTACGGGCGAATGGAGGAGGCAGATGCCCTCATCGAGAGCCTCTGCAGAGATAAGGTGAGCGTTGCTCCTCTCCGGAAATCATCCGCCTTCATTGAGGGCCCCTCTGCCCTTCTGAATCCATCCACTTTGTGTCCAGGGTTGGAGAGGCCACCCCTTGCCAAGGTCAGCAGATGTGGCTGGGGGGTGGGGGGAAGCAACTACCTGTTACCCAGCAGGTTTGGCTATGTGGTTCTGCCCCTGCCAGTCTCCAAGGAGAAGCTGGCAGGCTGTAGAACGGCAGTAGTGCTTCAGAGGACAGCAGTGGCAGGAAAGCCAAGTGGCCCCTTTAAGGAGCTGGGCCTGTGGCCAGTTGTCCAGTAGGGCCAGAAGATGACATGGGGAATTCTCCTGTGAGGGATGAAGCCACACCTTCTTCTCAAAGCCCATGGGAATTCCCAGCTCCCAGGGGATTTCCTGGGACTTGCTGGATGGGCAGGGCTCCAGTGACTTCTCTGAAATGAGAGGTTTTATAGCAGAGTTTGGAGCGGAGTCGACAATTTAACCAGGCACTTAAGAGAACAGGGTTCAACATATTTAAGGCAAGTGACCAGAGAAGTTATTCCAGACTTTTCCCCAAATGTAAAGGATTAATTTTTAATGTCTCGTTGTTGGTGGTCATGAAATTCAGCAGCCATCCCAATGCTATCATGCTGCTGTCCAAAGTAGTATTGGATGGAGCAGGGTAGACACTTACTGCCTTTACTCAAGAGCAAGATGACCCTGATGTAAGACAGCCTCCTTAAAAAATGTTATCTTTCTTCCAGGATCCAATCCTCCGTCGTTCGGGAATGTATACGGTTGCGATGGCATACTGTGGCTCAGGGAACAACAAAGCAATCCGACGCCTTTTGCATGTGGCTGTGAGTACCAGATGCCGTGGGGCAGAGAACATGGGCACTTGCGGGAGTATGCCGAGCTCATCTGTGGGTCTTCACAGGGGATGTCAGTTTCAGACATTGCGCCATTCCATGGCTTAAGGTAGTTGTTTAGAAGCCAAATTGTGGGTTGAGCTTCCAGACAAACAACAGACATCCCATGGCTTAGAGCTGCTTGGCTGCATTCCTTGCCCTGTACTCCCATCTTTCGGCATACTTTCCCAACTTTGTTAGTATGCCAGCTGTGGGAGATTTCTGATTCTGGTTTGACAGTCAAAGGCAAGTTGTGATTGGCCAGTTCAGATGCTCCACAAAACCCTGATTGAGTTTCCTCGACCACAATGAGTCTAGGCATTCCCTTAACATTCGTAGTTCCCCAAAACTTGCTGTTGGGTAGATCGTTATAACGTAAATTCTTAAATGGTGAAATGAGACAGAGAGGGAAGTAACTCAGATCTCCAGTGAGTCCTTGGCTATAGTGAGATTTGAACCCAAGTCTGCTTGAGTCGGGTACACCATTGTATCATGGGTTAAGGAAGGTGGGGGATTTGATCTCTTCTAGCTTAATAGCAGTGGTCCATCTAGTCCAGCTCCTCTTTCAAACAGCGGACACCCAGTTACTCTAGAGCAGGGGTCGGCAAACTCATTAGTCAAAAGAGCCAAATATCAACAGTACAACGATTGAGATTTCTTTTGAGAGCCAAATTTCTTAAACTTAAACTATATAGGTAGGTACACTGAATAAAACTTGATATCATACTTAATAATGATCTTATTTATTGATAAAAATTAAATTACAAGTCCCTGCCATTTTCCCCCTCCCCGTCCAGAGTCCTCGTCTGGAGGCCTGGTCTACTGCCATAAAAGCTTATTGGTTGACCTGGCCTCCGGCTGAGTCCTATTGGGAGGCCAGGTCTACCCATTGGCTTTCTTGGCAGTAGACCTGGCCTCCGGAGGCCCATAGAAGCCAATTGGTAGACCTGGCCTCTGAAGGGGGACTTTTTCCCCTCCTCGGAGTCCAGGTCTACCGCCAAGAAAGCCAGTGGGTAGACATGGCCTCTGAGGAGGGGGAAAAAGTAAGTAAGATATCCATAAAATTAAATCATGACAATGACTGACAAACACTGTACATTTTCCCCATCTGCATTCTCAAAACTCTGCAGGGGGGCTTATTGTTGAGTTGTGCATCTGAGTGGCAAATCCCTATGCAGAGTTTTGAGAATCTGGATGGGGAAAATGTGCATCTGAGTGGCAAATCCAAGGCAAAACCTCCCGTGCATCAACGGCCATGCACAAACGAGAAGGAGAAAAGCTATCGTCACCTGCACACCCCACACACACACATACCCGGTGCCCCGCAGCCATGCCCGGCCAAAAGTTCTCAGACTCCACGAAGCCAGCCCGGCCGCGGCGAGGGAGACTCCGAAGCTGAGGGCAGGGCAGAAGGCAGCGCCCCCGGCTCGCTCTTCCCCGCGTCCCCGCCCTGCCCCGCACCTACTTCGGCCGCAGCCGACTCCCCGCGGCTCCTTGCCCTCCGGCTCTAGGGGCCGTGCTTCCCCAGCCCTTCCTCCGGCCAGCCGGGCCGGCCTGCTTGGGCCACGACCCCACACCTCCGCCCCCTGGTGGAGGGCCGCAAGCCAGGGGGGAGCAGAGGCAAGGCGACAGCTGCCCGCTCGCTCACCGGCCGCTCGCCGCCTCCACCTGCAGGGAGGAGCCGCAGCGCGCCGCCGCCTCCTCCTCCTCAAGAGCCCAAAGAGCTGCACGCGGCATGCGAGCCGCGGTTTGCCGACCACTGCTCTAGAGGTCTAACAACTGGGCATAGAGGCCGAGGCCTTCCCCTGGTGTTGCCTCCTGGCTGTGGGATTTAGAGGTTTACAACCTCTGAATATAGAGATTCCCTTTAGTCACCGTGGCTAGTAGCTACTGATAGACCTCCTCAAATCTGTCTAATCCCCCTTTAAAGCTATCTAAGTCCTGTGGCCATTGCTACATCCTCTGGCAGCGAATTCCAGGGGAATTGTGACTTGGGAATTGTGACTAGGCAGTCATTCTGTCATGGGAGGGAGCTGGAAGAGAAGTTGGAAAGTATTTAAAAGCCACATTTCCAGCACTAATGAAACGGAACAAATGCCCCAGCTGATTTCCCTAAATGTGGCTGTTTATACTACTCCTTGTCATCTTCTTAACAGGTTAGTGACGTCAATGATGATGTGAGAAGGGCAGCCGTGGAGTCACTGGGTTTCATTTTGTTCAGGTACATTTATTTTTGTCTCCATCTCTTCTGTGATCTCTGATGATTTATCGAAGGTTCTCAGAACTCCCTTGTGCTTCGTCCAGACTGAAAAATAACTCATGCTTGAAAACTCATATATGAAGTGGACACAGCGTATTTCCCCTTGAGCTGTTGGCTTTGTTTTTCTGAAGATTGTTTTATATCACTTCACAGAGCTGAAGGTGTGTGGGCTAACTTGTGAGTAGGCTGCTGTGGGGCTGGTGTGACATTCTGTTACTGTGAAATGATTGAGTGCTCTGTTAGGATGAGGAGGACAAATGAGCCAGGTGGCAGTCTCCAGGATTAGAGGAGCATGCCTTATGTTCAGTTTTCATTGACCATTCCTGTAACAGTATGCTAGCTTTTAAGCTAGACAGAGCTCTTTCTCAGAACTGGAAGGCACTTGCCTAAGTAGGAGCCACACCATTGGCTGTGCCACGGGATTCCTTCCTCACATGTGTTTTTGCAGGATTGTGTGGTCATGCTCCATGTTGCTCTGGGTAATTACAAACTGACCTGGAGGGGCCGTGGCTCGGTGGTAGAGCATCTGCTTGGCATGTAGAAGGTCCCAGGTTCAATCCCCGGCATCTCCAGATAAAGGGACTAGGCAAATAGGGGATGTGAAAGACCCCTGCCCTGCCTGAGACCTTGGAGAGCCGCTGCCGGTCTGAGTAGACAATACTGACTTTGATGGACCAAGGGTCTGATTCAGTATAAGGCAGCTTCATGTGTGCATGTGACCTTTAACTGTAGCAGTCTAGAGAGAGGGAGAGAAAGAGGCTGCTTCCAAATACGATGCCCGCCACTCTGCCTCCTGCCGTGTGAACCTGCCAAGGAACTGAGGAGGGCTTTGGAGGCCTTTTCCCTAGGTGGGTGGCTTCTGGTTCTGTTTCAGCGTTGGTGCCTTTGGGCCACCTGTTTGGTGCCATCCCTGCTATCACTTAGGTCAGTGATAGCAGCCAGTGATTTGTTGGTTTGTTTTCTGGAGCTGGTTTTGCTGCTGGAGTTGGAGTCGGCAGCTAGGTTCCTGCCATTGTTTGTCCTTTTCAGGGAGCTTTCTCGTCCTTTTGTGATTTGAATTGATGCACAAATTGTCTTGAGGACTCTGCAGGCAGGGTAAAAGAGAGAGAACTCTTGGTCGTGTGTTAGTTGTAAATTGCCTGTCACTTCAAGCTGGGGTAAAGCTGGTTGGAAAGCCCACCTGTGTCATGTCACTCAAGATGTAGGTTTCTACCTTTCCAGGACGGATGTAGCTGCACCCTAAAATGTCGAGTGGACTCCCGGGAATCCATTCTGCTAACAGTAATGCTTTTCCTCAGCTGCAAGGAGACTCTTGCGCATCAGTGGGCAGCTCCTCACACCAGAGGGAAGGGGTGTCTGTTGGTGGAACGGATCTGCGGAATCCAACCTCATAACCAGTCCAGACAAATAAAATGCCACTACTTTCCTAGCCAAGCCTGGTCTATTTCTTTGTACCCTTGCCTGTCTAGTGAGTGTTGATGCATGGTTTCCCATTTTGCTGGGCCTTATGCAAAAGATCTCTTTTTCATACTGGCTGTGTCCCTGCCCTCTTCATTCAGTGGACTCCTTGGTACATATCCTTTTGCAAAGTCCTTACGTATACCAACTTAGGCTAAAATGGATTATTCCGTGTTTTAACAAATGGTCCAGATCTTCTCGAGCAACTTTGGAGGAAAAGGTTCAGTTCCTCTTAGAGGACTCTAACCCTCAGTGTACTTATTTTGTTGCTCGTGTTTTGGAGGCTGCAGAGAAGAGATGAAGGGAGGTGTTTCTAGAGATGGGTTTTATTTAAGTTTTATGGTTTTATTGTTCAAGACCTCGGTCTAAGAACAGGGGAAAAGAAAGAAAGCATGATTTCCCGAATTCGTGTCTTCAAAGAAGCTCTTCCAAACATGGACTGTTACATTAAGGAATCCTGGCACATGGACAGCAGAGTCCCAATGCGCTTTGGAGGGTCTGGGGCTTGTCTGTGGCGCATGCAGTTCATGCGAGACACTGGCCAGCCTGTGAACTGCAAGTGTGAGCTCGGGCATTGGATAAGTCTGATGCTTTTTACCTGGTTGTAGAATGTTAAGGTGGAGCCAGGGGCTAACAGTGCTTTAGAGTACTTCGGGCTCCTCACAGTTAATTTATCGTCAACCTTTCTCACTGAGACTCCAGGTGGACTATATAGTGTAAAAAAATGCGGTCAAATAGCACAAGGCCTTTAATAAGCAATGCAATAGGATTGAAAAATATCCGACATAGTATGTCGAATAGTGCTGAGAATGGAATTTTGTGTGTGTGTTCTGTGTGATCAGGTTGCTCTGGACTTTCTTCACACAACACATAGTTAAATTGTGGAACTCCCTGCCCCAGGATGTGGTGATGGCTGCCAACTAGGAAGGCTTTAAGAGGGGAGTGGACCTGTTCATGGAGAATAGGGCTATCCACGGCTACTTGTCAAAATGGCTACTAGTCATGATGCAGACCTATTCTCTCCAGTCTCCAAGGAGCATGCCTATGATATTAGTTGCTTTGGAACACAGGCAGGACAATGCTACTGCCGTTGTTTGTGGGCTTCGTAGAGGCAGCTGGTTAGCCACTATGTGAACAGACTACTGGACTTGATGGACCTTGGTCTGATCCAGCATGGCCTTATGTTCTTATGATTTCCATGGGAATCGGCCAAGTTTGAACAAAAGACTAGGAGAGATTTTTTTTTCTTGAGTTGCTGGAATCACTGCTCCATTGGGCCTTGGTCTCTTAGACGTGAGGCTGAATCATCTCCTGCAGTGTATTTGGGAGAAGACTGTGTGGGGAAGCCTCCAATCTCTTGGGACTTGGAAACAAACTGCCTTCTGCCCAATAACAAGAGTACGTCTAGAAGTGCGAAACGTTTCAAGTGGGCTCTTGGTTGTGCTGCAGTCAGCTCTTTGTTTAGCTGAGCCAGACAACCTTGGACTGCGGTGGTTTTCAGAGCAGCTCCAGCATAGGGGAGATTTTCCCGCACCTTCAATATAACTCTTATTGAAACTTTCCACTGGGGGCTGCCAGAAGTGGAATTAAGAGTGTGACTATCTTATTAAGAGAACATAATGTAAGTGAAGTGTCTGGGAAGGATCAGAGCAAGGATGGATAAGATTATAGCAGGGAATATTAATACCTTTCAGTGGTGGGGATTGCAACCACTTTATGGTCTGTAGGCTTCCTAAGTAACTCTTCCCAAAAGAGTCATCTGCCAAGTCTTTCCTTGGGTCTCCTGATATTTTCAGTTTACACTGTTCAGAGCCGAATTGGCTGTATGAGCAGTATCATGAAAGTGAGATACTTTCAATTCCTGAGTTGAGGCGTAGGGTTAAGAGCAAATTAATTCTTGCAACAGCCAATTAACGTGTGGTTACAGCAGTAGCCCTGTAAGCATGATACATACAGGTTCTGGGTATGGAACAACACATGAAGCTGCCTTATACTGAATTAGACCCTTGGTCCATCAAAGTCAGTATTGTCTACTCAGACCAGCAGCAGCTTTCCAGGGTCTCAGGCAGAGGTCTTTCACATCATCTACTTGCCTAGTCCCTTTAACTGGAGATGCCAGAGACTGAACCTGGGACCCTTCTGCATGCCAAGCAGAGGCTCTAACACTGAGCTACGGCCCCTCCCAAGACAGTAGCCATGCTCTCTGCCTTTGTGTGCTCAGCCCCACGTCAACACAGCCTGTACGAGTGCAAACTGGAGAGGCCCAAGCGGACGCCAAGTGTACAAATCCCCTGGCTTTGGACCTCGGGGTCCATAGTTTCTTTCTCAGTTCCCAACAGTCTCCACCAGTCTTCTTTCTGACTGCCATGCTCAACAGCAGAATGCTCACTTCATATATTAAGTTCAGAGGGTAGCTGCGTTGGCCTGCAGTAGAAGAGCTAGATTCGAGTCCAGTAGCACCTTAGAGACCCACAGGATTCTCAGGGTATAAGCTTTCCGGAGTCAAAGCTGCCTTCATCAAATACAAGTAAGACTAGCGATCCCTGAGCCCTACTATCCCAGTCAGAAGGTGGGCGGGGTGTCGCAAAGGAGGGAAATGGCGTGCAAAAGTACAGTGCCAACACCTCTCCAGTCTTGCTGTGCTTAACTACATGTGGCCTCTGGTTGGCTTTAACTGGTCTGTTGCTTTCAGTGTGGCAGAATTGGCACTCTGAATGGATCTTGCCGCCTTTCCTTTCTTTGCTCCTGGGAGTGTGCCACGTGTGATTTGGTTTTCGTGCTCTCCCAGTTCCCCTCCGTGGGCAGCAGGTGTCTCTGCAGAGTCGTTTTGCATGCCTTCTGGCTAGTCCAGCCGTCCTTTGCCAAGCACAGAACTAGAAGAAGAGCTGGTTTTTAAATGCTGCCTTTCTCTACCACTTAAGGGAGAATCAAACTGGCTTACAATCACCTTCCCTTCCCCACAACAGACAACCTGTGAGGTAGGTGGGGCTGAGAGAACTCTAAGAGAGCTGTGACTAGCCCAGGGTCACCCAGCTGGCTGCATATGGAGGAGTGGGAAAACAAATCTAGTTCACCAGATTAGCCTCTGCTGCTCATGGGGAGGAGTGGGGAATTGACATATGAAGAAGAAGGAAAAGAAGAGTTGGTTTTTATATGCCAACTTTCTCTACCACTTAAGGAAGAATCAAACGGGCTTACAGTCTCCTTCCCTTCCCCTCCCCACAGCAGACACCTTGTGAGGTAGGTGTGGCTGAGAGAGCTCTAAGAGAGCTGTGACTAGCCCAAGGTCATCCAGCTGGCTTTGTGTGTAGGAGTTGGGAAAGCAACCCAGTTTACCGGATTAGCCTCCGCCGCTCACGTGGAGGAGTGGAGAATCAAACCCGGTTCTCCAAATCAGAGTCCATTGCTCCAAGAGGCTGATATTACCTCTTAACCACCACACCACGCTGGCTCCCAGAACTACCTTCTCTGGTGGGCAGCAGGTACTGTTTAACTGACCTCGTGTTTGTACGGAAGGAAAAAAAAATTCCACACACTTCTCCCATACGCGGGGGGATTCTTCTTCCAAATCTGTTCTGATGGAACATTTTTGCTGATCTCGTTGCCGCCTCCATCGTTGGGAACGGAGAGCTTCCTGCTGTACCGGCCTGCGTTCTGTCTTTCATCTTCCCTGACTGGCGCTGCCATCCTGACTCCGCAGCTGGGGTTGGAGCTTTCCTCAAGAGATAAATGTGGTTAACCCACCAAAGCTGTGAGACGTCACCCATGATTGATCAACAGGGCTGGCAGCAAGTGCAATGATGTGTCGTGGTTATGTGTCATTTGGGATGATTGCTACACATCTCCTGTTCCAGCTCAGTTTCCTTAAGGGCAGGGATGGAGGGAGGATGGATGGATGATAGATTGATAGATAATTTGAATTGCCTGGGAGCAGAATCCTGGTTTATGCATGGTTGCAGCCCTGACGTGTAATGGGCCGACGGTTATTTATTTGACAATGGGAATGCACCTTGCAGCTGTTCAGAGGATATTGTTCTGCACGTTTTTGGGCTGAGTTTTGGCAGCGGAATGGATTCTGAGGCTCGGAATCCAGATATCTGTGGTTTGCTCGTGACTAAGTTTTTACACCTCATATGGAAGGCCATATGATTGAGACTGGGAAGGGCAGCCATGAAGGAGCTAGAAAATATTTTGAAGTGTAAGGATATGTCACTGGCCACCAAGACTAAATTAATTCATGCCATCGTATTCCCTATTACTATGTATGGGTGTGAAAGCTGGACAGTGAAGAAAGCTGATAGGAAGAAAATAGATTCCTTTGAAATGTGGTGTTGGAGGAGAGTGTTACGGATTCCGTGGTCTGCCAAAAAAACAAATCAGTGGGTTATAGATCAAATCAAGCCTGAACTGACCCTAGAAGCGAAAATGACTAAACTGAGGCTATCATATTTTGGTCACGTCATGAGACGACAAGAGTCACTGGAAAAGACGGTCATGCTAGGAAAAGTTGAGGGCAGCAGGAAAAGAGGAAGACCCAACAAGAGATGGATTGACTCAATAAAGGAAGCCACAGACTTCAATTTGCAAGATCTGAGCAAGGCTGTCAAAGAAAGGACATTTTGGAGGACTTTCATACATAGGGTCGCCATGAGTCGGAAGCGACTTGACAGCACTTAACACACACATGGAAGGCCATAAAGCTCCCAGTGGAAAGGACAGAACAATCATTCTGGGAAATGTTTCAAACCTCCAAGCCACCGTGATAAGGCTGCTTGCAATTTTTTCGCTAGACTGTTAATAACTTCTGGTTTAAAACAGGCATCTCTGATAAAGCCTGTGTTTACACACAAAGTGATAAAATGCTGTTATCATCCTTTACGTGCTACAGATGAGTCTCTGAACAAGTTCTCCTGCAGCTTGTTCAAGACTACTGGCCAAAGTGAGATTTATACCAGGGACTGCCTGACACATAGTTCTGTCCTGCAGCCACTCTGCTATTCCAGATGGTTAGCTTTTGTGCTGCTTGGACGCTGGGGTTCCTTACAAAAGAGGTGATTAGTAATACTTAGTGTTTACGTCCGGTGTTGGCAGTGATTCACATATTATTTTAGTAATCCTTGGCAAAGCCGTGTAAAGCAGGCTGATATTACCTCTGTACTTCGAACAGAGGACTGAGGCCAAGAGACAAGTAGACCAAATTTATGGAGATAGTTTTGTGAGGGTAGCTGTATTGGTATCTGATGAAAAGAGCTTTGACTCTGGAAAGCTTATGCCCCACCAATCTGTTGGTCTCTGAAGTGCTATTGGACTTTAATCTGACTTTCTGAAAATTACTTAGTAAATTCTTGTACGAGGTCAGGTTTGGAATGGAGACGTTCAGATTCATGCTGTTGGCTCTTACTCTGTAGAATCATAGAGTTGGAAGCGACCACCAGGGTCATCTAGTCCAACCCCCTGCACAATGCAGGAAGTTCACAACTACCTCCTGCCCACACACCCCCAGTGACCCCTACTCCATGCCCAGAAGATGTCCAAGATGCCCTCCCTCGCATGATCTGCCTAAGGTCATAGAATCAGCATTGCTGACAGATGACCATCTAGCCTCTGCTTAATAACCTCCAGGGAAGAAAAGCTTACCACTTCCTGAGAAAGCCTGTTCCACTGAGGAACTGCTCTAACTGTTAGAAAATTCTTCCTGATGTCTAGACAGAAACTCTTTTGATTTAATTTCAACCCGTTGTTTCTGTTCCAACCTTCTGGGGCAACAGAAAACAACTCGGCGCCATCCTCTATATGACGGCCCCTCAAGTACTTGAAGATGGTTATCGTATCCCCTCTCAGTCTTCTCCTCTTCAGGCTAAACATACCCAGCTCCTTCAACCTTTCCTCATAGGACTTGGTCTCCAGACCCCTCACCATCTTTGTTGCCCTCCTCTGGACCCGTTCCAGCTTGTCTACATCTTTCTTAAATTGCAGTGGCCAAAACTGAACACAGTACTCTAGGTGAGGTCTAACCAGAGCAGAGTAAAGCAATACCAGCACTTCGTGTGATCTGGACACTATACTTCTGTTGATACAGCCCAAGATTGCATTTGCCTTTTTAGCTACCGCATCACACTGCTGACTCATGCTCAATGTTTGGTCTACTAAGACCCCAAGATCCTTTTCACACACACTACTGCTCAGACAAGTCTCCCCCATCCTATAATTATGCATTTGATTTTTCCTACCTAAATGCAGAACTTTACATTTATCTTTGTTGAAGTGCATTTTATTAGTTTTAGCCCTTTGCTATAATATATAGTGATGGGTTTTGGGGGTCCATCAGGAATTGGGGAAGAGGGATTCCAAAGTTCTAGTGACTAGTCCCTAATGGAGGTGGTTGCAAAGGCAAATGTATTTTTCTGAGTGTGTTGACATGTTTTGAGAAACCGAGAAAGGGGAAACAGAGGAAACAAATTGGCAGGATCTGAGCCGTGTGTTTATTTTTTGGCAGCTCCCTGAATCTTGCCCCCCCTCCCCCATGGCACCTATTCTGCTCCCAGCGTGGCCCACAAATCCTGCTTGGCGGCAGACGTTTATGCTTTGTTCCTCCGCTCCGTCAGCTGTGCTTTTTAAAATATTTATCGCCCTTTGATGAGAAAACATCGTTTAAGTGACTTGTGATTCCTGCTGTTGTAGATGGGAAAGCTGGGGCAAAGGGGGGAAAACCCTAACTTTATTTAAAAATAAAAATGGCACATTCGCAGAGTCCTGCATTGGCAAATTTGAAGGCCCGGTTTCTGTGAAAAGGCCTTCTTTTGCGGTGTTTAGTCTTTCCATTTCAGGGAGCTCCGGGAATGCTCGTCCTTCTTCTAGTGTTTTGCAAACATTTCAGGGGACGTTTTTCCAAGAGTGAAAATAGATAGAAGGCCTTCCCACTCACCATGGTGGCGTACTTGTCAAAAAGCCTTTATATCTTACCCTCCATCCGAAAATGGATCGTCAAAGGGCATTCACATGGGGCTGGGGGCTGGCCGAGGAAGGGGAAAAGGGGGCAAATCAACTTCCCCAGAGTCAGAAAGGTTTGGGGAAGGGGGTGCAGGAAGGATCTGTGTTCTGTGCACCCATAGGTGTCTGGATACAGCCCAAAATCTAAATCTCAGTATGGCGATAAACTTTATTTTGTTTACTTCACTTATAGCCCGTTGTTCTTGCGGAAACTCAAAGCGGATTACAAAATATAAAAACAGTTCAGACAGTTAGTTTAAGAAATCCAACAGACAGGGCAATAGATTGGGATTAAAGAATTCAGGCACAATGCAAACAGGCCGTCATCTAAAGCCAGACCTATCATGAACGGTGCAGAAAGTGGGGTTACAAAGATGGTGCAGTAAAAGCAAGAGGATGCATACAATAAACGCTGCAACCTACACTGTTCCATGATACTATAATTCTAATCTGTTTATGAAAATTCCCTCCTGAACAGTTCTGTCATATACGCTGCTTTTCTTTCCAGTGTGGACTTAAAGTGGCTTACAGCTTCATTCTTACCTCCTCCATTTTTTTCCCATACAACAATCCTGTGAGGTAGTTTTGGCTGAGGGTGTGTGACTGGCCCAAGGTCACCCAATAAGCTTCCATGGCCAAGTGGGGATTCACGCCAGGGTCTCCCAGCCCCTAGTCTGACCCTCTAACCAGCCTGCACATGGTGTTTAAATAAAATATACTGTGTTTGCCAAAAGACGGTCCTAGCCAATGGATTTAGGCAAATTATGAGAGGGAGGGCAGGAAGGGGTGAGTCAGTGCTTGGCTCTCATGGCCCTTTCTTACATTAATTTGGGGTCGGGAAGGAATTTTCCTGCAGGCCAGATTGGCCAGGGATGCTGGAGGGTTTTTCCCTTCCTCTGGGCATAGAGCAGGAGTATGGGGGGTGGAGTAGTTGTGAATTTTCTGTGTTGTACAGAGGGTTGGACTAGATCATCCTTGAGGTCCCTTCCACCTCTGTGTTTCTGTGTTCTAAGCAAATCTGCTAGTTTGTAGGGATTTGAATAACAAATATTTAAGATACCGGGGGCAAGCTCTCCATACCTGTTCCTTAATACCCAGAATGGTATTATTTACTTCAGTATAGAAGTAAAGGTACAAGGTACCTTTACCTAACCAGACAATGCTGTATATTAATGGACTGTTTAATCCAGTTTCCCTAATGCAGAAGAAGTGGATAAATCTGTGTCTCATGAATAAACGTGGGTGATTTTGAGCCTGCCGTTTCAGTCTACCCCACTGTGGAACTTTTCCAAAGGAGGGAACAACCGGATCACTCCCATTTGTACTGGATAAGAGGGTGAAATTGCAGCTACCAGCTTGGCAAGGATAAAATGACCTCAGAGGCCAGTGAGGTTCCCCTGGACTTACCGAGCATCTGACTCTGACCCGGATCTTTAATCGAGCTTGTTGCCTGGGGCGGACTGAGCTTAAGTCCCCGGCTTTAAGTGCCTTGCTCAGTTACTAGTTTGCTTCCAGACCACCAGACTGGACAGTAGCAAGTGCTGTGAACAATGCCAGCAATCTCTGGGTCCGCCTCTCCTGGTATGCCCCTCAGAGAGCTTTTGCATTCAGTAAATAATAATCTCCTGGTGGTCCCCAGCCCAAGGAATGTCAGGCTGTCCTCGACCAGGGCCAGAGCCTGGTGGAACTCTTTATCCAATGAGACCAGGGCCCTGCGGGATTTCGAACAATTCCAAGGTCCTGTAAAATGGAGTTATTCCACCAGGCCTACGGTTGAGGGCAGCTACGGTTTCTATCTGAGCTGGCCTCCCGACTCCCCCCCCCCCACTGTATTCTGTATTATGGCTGTTAACTGTATAGGGGTCCTGGCTGCTGGTTAAGCTGCAGTGGTTTGGTTTTTTGCTTTATGAGTGCCATCACCTATTTTATTCATTTTGATGTTTCCTGAGTTGCATATTTTATGGTTTTATTATGAGGATTTTATTGTGTTTAATCAATTTTATTGTATAGATTGCATGTTGTGAGCCGCCCTGAGCCTGGCTTTGGCCGGGGAGTGAGGGTGAGGTATGCAACTAACTAACTAATAAATAAAATAAAGCCAAGAACCCTTTAAGTAGATTCATGGGGCAGTTGTGTTGGTCCGTAGTTGAACAGCTAGATTCAAGTCCAGTAGCACCTTAGAGACCCAGCAAGAGTTTCAAGGTATAAGCTTTCAGGAATCAGACCTCCCTTCGTCGTGAGCTTTGAGTCTCGAAAGCTTATACCCTGGAAATCTTGTTGGTCTCCAAGGAGCCTACTGGGCATGAGTCTCAATTTAGGGAGTGTTACAGGCTGTCTGTCTGCATAGTAATAGTTGATGGACTCCTTTTGCCAAGGAGGAAAAACATCCTTTCTTGGCGGAGTGATGGGCGCCTTGTGCCTTGCAGAGGGAACTTATTTCCAGCCTTTTCCGAAGTCTTCATTAACAAATACGCATTTCCACAAGGCTTTGAGCACACGGCTGCTCTCCCAGGAAAGGGAAATGGCATTTTAAGAATCTTACTAACAAAATTATAGCATTGCCATGGCCACTGCTAATTCTAACTGGAAAGGGCAGATGGGATGCCGGGGGGACAGGACAGAAAGTGGGAGAATTGCCTCAATATATTCTGAGGAACAGCAAGGGCGGGGAGGAGTGGCAGGAACTTTTTCATGAGGTTTCGAGGGAAAAAAAGAATTAAGGTGAGGCTATATGGATGTGGCTGGAACGCTGGCTTCAACTCTTAAAGAGAGATGGGGAAGAAATAGATGAATGGAATGAAAGATGAGGCAGAGCTTAGCAAATAGCACTGAAGAGAACTGGCATAAGTGAGTTATGAATTGCAGTGTTAAGCATGTTAAAAACATATGATCGAGCTGAGATGGCTAATTGTCGTCAAAATTTGTACCTGGCTTTTTGGAGCACTGGATTTATAGCACTGTGTGTCAAAGAGTAAAGACTAAAGGTCTCTATTAGCCCCTGTGCCAGTTATAGTCCTCAAACCGGGCCCTGTTTTGTGTTTTATGAGGCAGAAATTGTTGCAGTGAGAAGAAGGGCCTTGCCAGTAGATTTCCCATGGATTCAGAATTGCCCTTGGAAGATTAGGACACCTTTTTACTTGATTTCGAGAAGGGCTTAAGATGCCTTTTGGGATGGCTGGCTAAATTATGCTGCGCTTTATTTGCATTGTGCTGTCTTTACCTGCTTTTATATTTTTACTAACTGCCTTGAGCTTTAGAAAGGCAGTATATGGGCGAAAGGGGCTCTACCAGTGAGCCACAGCTACTCTCTAATGCTTCTATGGCATTGTACTCCATTAGGGTCCCTCCCCAATTCCTTCCTTCCCCATGCTTCACCCCCAAATATACAGGAATTTCCAAACCTGGAGTTGGCAACCCTATCCCTGGGAGTGATAAAGAAGAAAAGCTGTCAAATATTTTGCATGCTGAAATGCAGTAGAAATATAATGTTATGGGATATAATGAAGAAGAGGAGTTAGCTTTTATATGCCGACTCCACCACTCAAGGAAGAACCAAACCGGCCCACAACCACCCTCCCCACAACAGACACCCTGCGAAGTAGGTGGGGCTGAGAGAGCTCGAAGAAAGCTGTGATTAGCCCAAGGGCGCCCAGCAGGCCCCATGTGAAGGAGTGGGGAAACCAACAAAGGACTAGGCAGTAGATTATATGAAACACCTCTGTCTGAGACCCTGGGTAGGCGCTTCCAGTTTGAGTAGACAGCACTAACCTTGATGATCTAAGGGTCTGATTTCAGCATAAGGGAGCTTCATGTGTTCATTTGTGTATTCAAATATTATTAACTACTCCTGGTGGAGGAAAGTGACATCAAGTTGCAGCTGACTTATGGTGGCCCATAGGTTTTTCAAGGCAAGAGACATGCAGAGGTGGTTTACTATTGCCTGCCTCTGCGCAGCAACCCTATACTTTCTTGATTGTCTCCCATCCAAGTGCTAACCAGTGTCAATCCTGCTTAGCTGCTGAGATTTCAAGGCAAGAGACATTCTGAGGTAGTTTGCCATTGCCTGCCTCTGCCTAGCAACCCTAGACTTCCTTGGTGGTCTCTCATCCAAATACTAACCAGGGCTGACCTGGCTTGGCTTCTGAGATCTGACAAGATCAGGCTAACTACTACAACGTATTAAATATTAGGGGGGAATGGAGGATAAGCATACTCTGTTAACTCCATGGGACTGTCTCAGATAGTAACTGGTTCTGTATCTGGTCTGGTTGATTTGGTGTTTATTTGCTGGATGAGTAGCATTTTATCTAGGGGTAGGGACAAATCATTACCTTGGGGGGCTTTTGAATTGAGGATGTCTCAGAGCCTTTGCGTGGTGGGATGACCAATTAGAATAGTCATCTCCCAGAGAAAAGACAGCAGAAATTCTCTGGTCTGGCTGGCTGTCACTTGGAGGATCTGGTGAGGCTCTGAAATTGGAGGCCCTGAATGCAGCTGAATATCTTTCCTCGGTGCTTAGACTCATTTGGCCGCCTGGCTTAAGTTGCACAAGTTTGCCTGAAGCTCAAGGGAAGACTATTAAAGCGATGGCGGAGGAGGGCTCAGACTGGGCCTGACCAACACAGGCTAAAATATCATTTGAGCTGCAAACTAATCAACGTCTTCTATGGAAGAGTTTTATAGTATTTTGCTGAGTGTGAGAGGCACATCGTATATTATGGGCTTCAAACGCTTTATGAAGGCTCAGTTGTCATCTTCAAATAAAAGTTTTGTTTAATAGGGTGTTTTCCTGTCAGATGAAAGGGCTCACAGTTTAAAGGGAAATTTGGAGCGTACACAATAAATCTTGAGGGTTATAAAAATTACTGATGGCCTAGGGAAACATCAAAGTACATTGCTAGTAGCAGGCAGAGTGTTCAACTGAGTCCTCTGAGATCATGGTGAAATACAAGGCCCAAGCAGTATTTCGCTGAGCCTGATAGAAGCATTCCTTCCCTCATGCACACACATGCAAATCCCATTTCATGTATGAAATGAACCTGTATCCCCAGCCTCTGGTAAGGCATAGTTAAATTGTGGAACTCCCTGTCCCAGGATGAGGTGATGGCTGCCAACTTGGAAGGCTTTAAGAGGAGAGTGGACATGTTCATAGAAGAGAGGGCTATTCATGGCTACTAGTCAAAATGGATACTAGTCATGTTGCATACCTATTCTCTCCAGGATCAGAGGAGCATGCCTGTTAGGTGCGGTGGAACACAGGCAGGATAATGCTGCTGCATTTGTCTTGTTTGTGGGCTTCCTAGAGGCACCTGGTTGGCCACTGTGTGAACAGACTGCTGGACTCAATGGGCCTGGGTTTGATCCAGCAGGACGTTTCGTATGTTCTTATGCTGCATATGTTCTTATGCTGCTGTTCTTTCCAGGACCAGAGGAGCATACCTATTATATTAGGTGCCATGGAACATGGGAAGGATGCTGCTGCAGTCGTCTTTCTTGTGGGCTTCCTAGAGGCAACTGGTTGGCCACTGTGTGAACAGACTGCTGGACTTGATGGGCCTTGGTCTGATCCAGCAGGGCCTTTCTTATGTTCTTATGTGGTGATTCTGAAGGGCTGCCTTGTTCAGCCTCTGAAACCATCTGAGGTTGGCTGGGGGGTGGGGGGCAGCAACAGGGCTTCCTCTGTTGTGGCACCCTCTGTATAATAACCTCCCCAGAGACACTCACCTAATTCCAATGCTGTTTTTCTTTGGTTACTGTGTTTGGTTTTTGATGATGTTGAGGTTTTAGTGCTTCTGGTTTGCTTGAATTAGTTCTGCCCTCTGTGTTTTGACTTTTATGCTGCCTATTATAACTGAATTATAGTTTGTAAGCTGCCTTGAGGGCTCTTTCGGAGTGAGAAGGTTTCATAGAAGAAGAAGAGTTGATTTTTATACCCCACTTTTGTCTAAGTTAAGGAGTCTCATAGCGGCTTACAAATCACAATAGTTTCCTCTCCCCACAACAGGCACCTTGTGAAGTAGGTGGGGCTGAGAGGGTTCTGAGAGAACTGTGACTAGCAGAAGGTCACCCAGCTGGCTTCAGGTGGAGAAGTGGGGAATCGAATCCAGTTCACTAGATTAGAGTCCGCTGCTCTTAACCACTGCACCACACAGTCTTCTAAATAAATAAAGTTAGGGAAGAGAGCATCTTCTGTCGCAGCCTTGTTCATCCTTTTTCTTTTTAAATTAAATTTTTATTATTTCAAACATCACATGCATAACATCAACACACATACCCACAATACAGTAAACACTCCATATGTGTGTGTGTGGATACATATCTAAAGCCTTGTTGATCCTGTTTGGCATTTTTGGAATTGTGAGAATGGGTACAAGGGTGCCACACCAAAATGGCTGCCATGTAGGGTTGCCAACCTCCAGGTACTGGAAAGGAAAATAGGCACCACTGTACCAGAATCACAGGGATTAGAAAATCAGTACAGGAGCAAAAATTATTAACAAAGTGCAAAAAATGTTTATCAAAATGCTACTATCACAACACAAGAACAACAATTATGTACAACATATAAATCCACTATCCTGTTGAATATAACAAGGTGCAGCAAACAAGTCAACCTAAGTTATATGGATTTCTCCAGAAGTCTCTACCAGAGTACATTCACCGTTTGTAGATAATGTAGTTCAATACGTGATCATAATGGTATGATGCCAAAATTCACAACTAGGATACGGCTGTTTCAAATTCTTAATTGGAAATTCTTCATCAGTCCTTCAAAAGTTATTTGTATTGTATGTCTACATGATCCTCACAGAACAATTCCAGGATAGTATACAAATCCCACATAGGGTAATGAAGTGGCAAAGAGGGACCTGGCAACCCTACTGCCATGATGGTGGTGGGGCTAATCATAAAACACTGGGAGTTTTGACAAAATGCTTCTCTTTGGAGGCTTTTGGGTTTTTCCACAGGGAGAATCCCATTGTATCAGCCTTCACCTGCCATTTGAAGATGGACAGCCCAGGCTGGATTGAGAGATGGGCCACAGCCTGTACGTGTGATTCCCTTCAGGCCAGAGCCTGAAGCTGCTCTGTATCAAATGAAATGCATGTCAGG
The DNA here is from genome assembly GCF_029931775.1 of Euleptes europaea. Lineage (NCBI taxonomy): Eukaryota > Metazoa > Chordata > Lepidosauria > Squamata > Sphaerodactylidae > Euleptes > Euleptes europaea. The sequence continues at coordinate 6,269,667 of NC_079316.1, forward strand.
GGGTTCCTTCCCACTACTTCGGTTTCGAGCTTTTCCCTATAAGTAAACGTTCATTCCTGAGAGCATCTTCCAGACATAACCTTTAACGTCTAACTTCTTTGCATTTATCTTCCTTTCAATAAACAACGAAGGTTCCTTTTCGGCCAAGAAAGAAAGGGGGGGGGAACCAGAGTTATGCCAGATAATGATCACAGTATAAACCTTTTGTAAATCCCCATATCTGCTGGAAGGTGGGGAACCACAAATCCCTCTCAGCTGGAGGCACAGCTGAGAAGAAAATTTGTGATGACAAGAAGCAGTTTATTTTTATTTAGAAGTGTTTATATTCTTTTAGGTTGATGATAGCAGCTGAAAATTTTAACTTTACAAGACTTCTCTTGGTGCTGAGCTGCTGTCCAACATAACCTTCCAGTAAGTGCTAGAGTCTGTATCATTGTTTAGGAACTTGTGGAAATCCTTTCCAGATCTCCAGAGATTTCCCTAAGATGGAGTTTGTTCTTTCTTCCTGATTCTGGATATTTGGGGCAATTGGTCCCCAAAACTGAGTGTGTGGCTCTGCTTAGAAGTCAGGGGTGTCTCTAAGCAAGTGGTCCCTTAGATTCAGTACAGGGTTTGAAGCTAATCATGTTTCCTGACTGCCATGGCCAGGATCCAGAGAGCCGCTCTTCTCCCTCCCTTCTCTGACAAAAGGATCTTTGACTCTCGAAAGCTTATATAGGTTGTGTGTCCCTTATCCAATTCCAATAGCCAAAATATACCAAAATCCAAAACTTTTTGAGTGCCCACAAAGGGTAATAAAATGGGACATATACAGGCTGCGTGGTGCCAGCGTGGTGTAGTGGTTAAAAGCGGTGGTTTGGAGCGGTGGACTTTAATCTGGAGAACCGGGTTTGATTCCCCACTCCTCCACATGAGTGGCGGAGGCTAATCTGGTGAACTGGATTTATTTCCCCACTTCTGCACAGTCCTTGGGCTAGTCACAGCTGTCTTAGAGTGCTCTCAGCCTCACCTACCTCACAGGGTGTCTGTTGTGAGGACGGCAATGTGATTGTAAGCTGGTTTGATTCTCCCTTAAGTGGTAGAGAAGGTCGGCATATAAAAACCAACTCTTCTTCTTCAGGCTGGCCACTCCAACGACAGTGTTCCCCACGATGCCCCACATGCACAGAATTATTTAAAATATTGTATGAAATGCCCAAGGTATCTCATTGCCTGTGCCCAAGATATCTCATTGTGTGTATTCAAATATTCCAAAATATGGAAAGATCAGAAATACAGAACACTTCTGGTCCCAAACATTTCGGATAAGGGATACTCAACCTGTACCCCAAATATCTTGTTGGTCTCTAAGGTGCTACTGGACTCGAATCTAACTATTCTACTGCAGACCAACACAGCTGCTCCCTGAAACGATCTTCTCCCTCCCCAAGCTCATCCTCTAGATTGGCATGCCATGAGGCACAAGGATGGGACATGACAGGGGAAATCGGCACTGGCACGCATAGTCCTCTGGAGCTGGTCTTACTCTTGCAGCACCCCTACAGAGGTGTGTGGAGGTTTTTCTGGGGATTATTGGAATTATCTGAATTTAACAACATAAGAAAGGCAATGCTGGATCAGACCAAGGTCCATCAAGTGCGGCAGACTCTTCACACAGTGGCCAACCAGGTGCCTCTAGGAAGCTCACAAACAAGACGACTGCAGCAGCAGCATTCTTCCCATTTTCCATGACACCTAATATAATAGGTATGCTCCTCTGATCCTGGAGAGAATAGGCATGCATTGTGACTTGTTTGTGGGCTTCCTAGAGGCACCTGGTTGGCCAACTGTGTGAACAGACTGCTGGACTCGATGGACCTTGGTCTAATCCAGCGTGGCTTTTCTTATATTCTTATAATATATAGGTGCTGTGGAACACAGGCAGGATAATGCTGCTGCAGCTGTCTTGCTTGTGGGCTTCCTAGAGGCACCTGGTTGGCCACTGTGTGAACAGACCGCTGGACTTGACGGCCCTTGGCTTTTCTTACATTCTTATGGATCCAGTGGATTGATTCTGGTAATGGAGGCACTCTCTAGCTTGGCTTTTACTTATGTTCTTATGGATCCGGTGGATCTATTCTGGTAATGGAGGCACTTTTCTCTGGTGTAAGAAGGATTCCGCTGACTCTTTCTTCAGCGGAAGGCTTCTTCAGCTGAGGAGAGCACCACCGCTAGTGCAAAGGTTCTCTTGAGTCCAGTCCGTTACGTTCAAGCTTGTGTCTTCTTCCTTTGGTAAATGTAAGGGTTTTGAGGCTGAGTGTTCTTACAGTTACAGTACTAATTTTTCTCTGATGGTTAATACATTTTTAAACATCCTGGTGCCTCTCTATTATCCCTAAAGGATGCTTGCTTTGATACTGTGCGGAAAGCAACCAGACAGTCTTCGACTGGAAACTTATTTATTACAGGGCAATTAAAAAACAGTTTCTCTTCCAAACAGATAGGCAGAACTATAAACTTTGGATATGTTTTGCTTAAGGTTTTTTTTTTTTTTTTTTTGGAGATCAGCTTTTCTTTTAAAATTTAATTGTTCTACAGAGAGCAATTGCAGGTCATGCGCAGTTCTTCTCCCTGACATCCTTGGCACTGGAGAGGGTGGAGGGTGGAGCTGGGATCTTGGGCGAGGCCTCTACCTGAGTCCCTGGAAAGCTGCTGCCCATCAGAGTGGGGGCCGGGTAGACTCCCTCTCTGCAGGAAGGGTGGGATGAATATTTGACAGATAGGAAGGGTGAGCAGCCTGACATGGTGTAAGGCAGCTTTGTAGTGTACCTCAGCACCTGAAATATCCAATTCTGGGACAGGGACCATGGAGAGGGTTTGTTTAAGCTTCTTGATATTGGGACCCTGTTAAACCTTACTTTCTTGGGCAGGCGTCCCCAACCTTTTTGAGCCTGTGGGCGCCGTTGGAGTTCTGACATAGCATGGTGGGCACAGCCACAAAATGGCTGCCATAGGAGGCAGAGCCAGTCACAAAATGGCTGCCGCAGCTGACCTTCAGTCCCACAGTGACGGGCAGCCGCAGCCAAAACAAAGTTCTTTAAAATCTGCATAGCCAATCAAATCTCCTGTGGCCTCTCAGAAGCTTGCCGTTGCCAGCAGGTGGTCTCTCCTGAATTCCTAGCACCTGCAATGCCAACCCCTATTCAGTCCTGCAGTTGAGAGCTAGGCTATAAACCATGACATTGTCATAGTTCCCCCCCCCCAAAAAAAAATTCCTGAAGGCAGGGTTAAAGTGTGGGTGTTCTTATAGATGGCTTTAAAGGGGGACTAGACAGATTCATGGAGGAGAGGTCCATCAGTGGCTACTAGCCATGGTGACTAAAGGGAACCTCCACCTTCAGAGGCAGTCAGCCTCTGAATCCCAGTGCTAGGAGGCAGCATCAGGGAAGGCTTCAGCCTCTGCACCTGGTTATTGGACCTCCAGAGGAACTGGTTGGCCACTGTGTGAGACAGACTGCTGGACAAGATGGGCCCTCACTGGTCTGATCCAGCAGGGCTCTTCTGATGTTCTTATGAAGGCCTCGACCTCTATGCCCTGTCTTTCCTTTGGTCACATGTATGCAGATTGCACGGCCACCTTGTCTGCTTTAAAAGAAAAAAAGGGGGCTGGAACTCTACTTCAGGAAGTGTGAAACATGATTGAAGACATACTAAATTGTGATTTAGTTTGTTTTTAGGGCCATGCTGTGACATACACATTTGCACGTGAAGCCAATAACTCTGAAAGCAGAGTAGGGCTGCAAATGTTGCAGGTCTGCTAAGAACATTGTAAAGGTCTTCAGGAATGGGAACCTCTGGGGAAAAGTCAGGTCCAGCCTGAGAGGCCTGTGCTGATTGGCCTAGGAGCGGATTTTGGGGAGGGACTTGAAGCTTCCAAGCATCTGATTACTTCTTAATCACTTAGCTACACCAACAGAGATGTGACTGCCCACAAAAGAAGGAAATGGCGCAGATAGTCTCATTTTTCAGAAGTGTGAACAGGAAGAACCACACACCAGTCCTGCTGAGGATGCTAGAATAGATGCAGAACCAGCTCACTTCGATGACTCAGCTCCAGCTGCAACTAAGCAGAGCCGTGACCCACCCAGCTCACCTGAAGCAGTTAAACATCATAGGCAATGAGGCAGAGCTTTAGGCTAAAAGGCGCAGTGCCAGTTTAGAAGCTCTAAGGAGAAGGCTGGAAGACTGTGAGTCGTCAGAGGATGAAGATGGCAATGAGCAGAAACCTGCTTAAAGCCTTGCCTAGGACACACCAGTGTTGCGAAAGCAACTTGGCAAAAGAGCTATTGACTTGTGCTGCTGACTCTTCCCTGAGACAACTCCCTGGACTACTGCTTTTTGGACTGGATTCCTGACCTTGCTCCTGTGTGCCGATTTTGCTACGGCCACTTCTCTGACTCAGAACCACAGACCTCGGACTGGACTATCGACCTTGCTTCTGGGTGCCAACCTTGAACTCTATTTCCTAGCTCCAGGCAAGTCTCAAACTGAACACTGGTTCCAGTGCCTGTATTCAACCTCCTGTGAGCTCCAGCCTTTGGCAACCTGCTCCTCTCTGGCTAGGCCAAGCTAGCACAGTAGAATTGTAAAACATTAAATGGCAGGACCCAAAGGACTGCAAAATTGGTTCTGTTAATCAGGACAGGACGGGGGGCTTTGAGCTTATTTTTCCTTGTACAACACCAACGATGCTTCCACCACCCCTTTTGGCCACGTGGCCAACTGCTTTTGAAATGGAGGGAAGCAGTTTGTGATACCGCATTGAGATCAAGAAGTAGAAAGTTCCGTGGAGCAAGCAGCTTTCCGAACCCCAGCCCTGGAGTGACTTGGCCAGGAAGGGGTTATAGAGGCCATCTAGTCCAACCCCCTGCTCACTACAGGATGAGCCTAGAGCATCCCTGACGAGTGTTTGTCCAGCCTCTGCTGCAAGACTGCCAGTGAGGGGGCCCTTGCTACTTCCCTAGGCTGCTGATTCCACTGCTGAACTACTGTAGAAAACATTTTTCTAATGTCCAGCCTTTCCACCCATAATTTATACCCATGATAAACTTCAAGGCACTTGTGCAGTTGTTTCAGAACCTTGGCTTGACTAACCTGGATCAGTTTGGGAATTCCCAGCTCAGTGTGCAAACGGGCAAAACAGTAAAATTTGGAGCGAACACTTATGGAAACACCCTAGATTCATTTGTAGAATGCCTGAATATTCTTGAGTATGCAAAGTGTGCATACTTTGATCGAAGCGTTGGCAGTTCAAGCGGAGTTTGGGAAGGAAGGCATTTCCTTTTTATGTAAAACGTTGCCGTGTATGATAGCCTCATAGGCCTGGAGGCATTAAGTTGATGATTATGATTAATGTGTGTTTCAAAGAGCGAGAATGGGGAAGCCAGTGCCTGCAACACGAGGTTTGCCATTGCTGTCTTTATTAGAACCCCCACCCCATTGTTTGTAAACTACTACAGTGCTTCAATATGTATTTTTTTTTGCAACAGAATAAATAGCTCTTAATTTTGAAAGGTGATCTGGGGCAAGAGGGGGCTCTCGTCTTGAAAGGAGATGAGTTGCTAGAACCGGGTCTTGTACAAATAATGGACGAAAACCATATATACATACTGATGCATTGTGTTCAGGTTATGGGTCCCCCCCATTTTGCTATACGTAGCTGACTTGTTCTTCCGTTTTGTCCATTTCGTTCTCTGTGAGCAGCAGCGTGTCCAGCAGAATAGCCGATGAGGCCTGGATTGGGCTTTGGTACATGACAGGGTTAATCCCGTTCCGCATCCCGTGGTGCATCATGAAAAGCTTTGAGTTCTCCGCTACAGAATTTCTGAACGAGAGCCTGCTGGAGCATTTCCGAAGGCCCCGTGCAGACAGCGAGGTCCGGTAATTGCAGGTCATGTACCTGCCGAACGCCTCCCTGAAGGTCTTGTTGAAAAGGGTGTAGACCAGCGGGTTCACGCCTGATGAAACATACCCTATCCAAACGAATATCTCCATGAGCTTTTGGATAAATCCCTCACTGCAGGCGGACTTGCAGAGGACAGAAGTGATGTTGGTTATGAAGAACGGGCACCACATCAACAAGAAGAGAAAGAAGACGATCCCCAAGACCTTAGACGCCCGTTGTTCATTAGTAATGTTCTGGACCGACTTCTTCCCAACTGTGGACACCCTGCGCATGAGCAGATCTTCTCTTCCTTTGGTCAAAGTCTTGTCCTTCCTTGAGCCATTCTGCGTGGCCAGCCTTTCCGGCGACGAACCGGGCGTCACGTCTCCTTGGAAAACCGTGGACACGACGCTCCAGTTCAAGCGCTGCGGCAGCTTGTTGATCAGGTGGGCCTTCTTGCGCAGGACTCGGATGGTGAGGAAGTAGGTCACCACCATGATGGCCAGCGGGACGAAGAAGGCCGCGACTGAGCCATAAAGGATGAAGTCTCCAAAGCGCTGAGGCGTCAGGACACAGGTGAAGTTTGTGAGGGTCGTGGTGCCTTCCCCAAGTCCACGGATGGGGATTGGAAGAGCGATGCCTAGAAGAAGAAGAAGAAGAGTTTTTTTATATGCCGACTTTCTCTACCGCTTAAGGAAGAATCAAACCGGCTTACAATCACCTTCCCTTCCTCTCCCCACAACAGACACCCTGAGAGGTAGATGGGGCTGAGAAACCTCTAAGAGGGCTGTGACTAGCCCAAGGTCACCCAGCTGGCTTCATGTGTAGGAGCGGTAACCCAGCCTGGTTCACCAGATTAGCCTCTGCCACTCATGTGGAGGAGTGGGGAATCAAACCCGGTTCTCCAGATTAAAATCCACTGCTCCAAATCACCGCTCATAACCACTACACCAGGGGCGGGGAACCTTTTTCCTGCCAAGGGCCATTCGCACATTTATAACATCTTTCGGGGGCCATACCAGGTGTAGATCTCCTGGTGGGGGGGGAGAGGCTAGAGTTGCCAGGTCTCCAGCCACCACCTGGAGGTTGGCAACCCCAGGAGAGGCCACACAGAGAAGGCCTGCAGGGCTCCCCCGCTCCCCCCTCCCAGGTGGGAGGGCAGCCAGCGGTGGGCCCCAGAAAACGAGGCGCCGGGGGTGCAGCCCACAGTCGATTGGCAAGGGAGGAAGGGAGGAAGGAAAACAGAGAAAGAGGAAAAGGGAGGAAGAGAGAGAAAGGGAGAAAGAAATGGAGAGAGGGGGAGAAAGAAAGAAAAGGACGGAGGGAGACAAAGAAAGAGACAGAAAAAGAGGGAGAAAGAGAGGGAGAGAAAGGGAAAGAGTGACAGAAAAAGGAAGAAAAGAGAGAAAACCCTCCCCCCACACACACACACCCACGCATGCCAGCCTGCGCGACCGGGCCCCAGCCTCCCCACCTCCCCCGCCCACACACACACACCCGGCGGCACATGGAGACCCAAGCAACCAGGCCCCAGTCTCCATGCCCTCCCCCCCAGAGTCCATTAAAAAAAAAACAAGCCCAATCAGCTCCCGCATGCATGCTCTACCACCGGGAGCCGCTGGCCTTCCCCCCCCCCCGCCCCGCTGCTCAACAGTCGACAGGCAGCGAGAGGGGCTTACAATGTGCCGCAGCGTTCCTGCATGCCGCAGCTGTAGGGGGCAGCCTTGGGGGAAGCGTCCCTCCCCCTCCCCTCTTGCCGACCAACAACTGACAGACGGTGAGAGGAGGTCCAAAGGGCACTACAAGGGCGCTGTAAGCCGTGGCCCCAGGAACACCTTTGGGGAGGGCCACCCTGTGCCCCGCCTCCGCGGCAGGGTTCCCGGAGGTCCCGAGGGCCACAAAAAATGTCCTCGGGGGCCGCATACGGCCCCCGGGCCTGAGGTTCCCCACCCCTGCACTACACCATGCTGGAAGTGAAACAAAAGTTGGCTAAGGTTTGTCATGGATTTCAAGCACCAAAATGAAAAAAACAACATAACTTTTCCAGTTGCCAGTTCCCTAAATATGAGGTCAGGTCACAGAAACATGATTACGGTGCTTGTCGCTGAACGTATTTGCAGTTTCAGAGGATAGCCGTGTTGCTCTGCCGTTACTGGTGACACCCCCATCCCTGGACTTAATGGCTGCGACGCCCCTGGGTCCAGCAAATTTACCTATTCCAAAAAGAACGGGAGGCTCCACACCACTGGAGCATGGAGGGGTTCTGCAGCGGCAATTGGTGGGGGTTTCAGTCAGTTGGAAATTTCACTCTGGATCCAACCCTGTGTTTAAACTACTTTGAACTTTTGAGAAGGGGACAGTTTAGAGGTTGAGTTAATCTCTTGACCGATAAGGCGCTGGCGAAGTGCACTTGGTTAATGCTACTAAAATCAGATAGTAAAAGGTCATTTTCAAAAAGCTATGCCTCTCGAGCCGTTTCCCATCCTCTGTTCCAAATGTGCCTGATGTTTTTCTCTGATTGCCGGGGGCGTTCTTTAATCCGCTCGGGTAGGAAGCAGCCTTTATCATGGGTGTAGTCCTTGGCCCAGAGGGCAGCGCCCCTACCCTCCTCTCCTTTGTCTGCCGCATATTAGATCTTAAGGACATTTTCAAAAAAATAATTCCTGACACTACTCTGCAGGCTGTGCCATTAATCTGCGCTCTGTACTTCCTTTCCTTCGGTCCTGGCTTGACAGTCGTTTGGAACCATTGATTTACTTCCTCTCATCTCTTAATTTTTGCTATCATTCTCAAAGTTTACATTTCCCCCCCTCATTCCCACTGGCCCTCGACAATGGGCAGCGTGCCTTTTGCGGAGTTCAGAAGTCAAGGAGGAGCATAATAGGAGCAGTCTGCTAGCCTCATTTATTAATAGATCTTCGCTTGTGTATTTTGATAACACACCTCATAATTTCCTGTCTCGTTCATCTTGGGCTGGATTCAAAAGTAACGTTCCGCTAGTATAACAGCACTTCTGTTGCCCGGAGTGTGCGTGATTTTTCTAATTCCCCTCCTCCCGCTGCAGAACCCTCATTTTTTTTTGGGGGGGGGGCCACTGTTTGTGAGGGTCTCTGACTCCCTCTCCAGGAGCAAAATTTCATGGGGGAGGAGCACAGAAAGCTGCAGCAGGGGATGGGAAAATAGGAAATCGATCCAGTGAGCTTTGTGGTACTTTATAAAGCTTGCAGGCCTTCTGCAGCATCCTTTTCTCCCTGTGAAAAAGTTCTGTGTGGGTGTTGGTTTCCTAAATTCACTCTGTTTGGATCTAAGGGTGGAGAGAGGTGATTGGGCCACACAATCGCTCCTTCATGCTTGCTCCCGCTAGCAACTTCACATGTTACAGAAATTCAATTCAACTTTGCACATGTTTAGGGCCTTTAGAATTCTGTTCTAGAAATCCAGATTATGCAGTTGGAATAAGAGATGCAGATTTCCGTGGGTTGTATTGTTTTCCTCACTTTGGTTTGTCGTATTCAGGGTGTCAGGGGCTCAGGGCTTTAAATTCTTGGGCTGAGGTCTAACTAAAATGCACGTGCGCTTTAAACCTTGGCTCCTGTTCTGATTCACACATAAACAAATGAAGCTGCCTTATAGTGAATCAAACCATTGGTTCCCCCAAGTTCTGAATTGTCTGCTCTGACTGGCAGCGGCTCTCCGGGGTCCCAGTCAGAGGTCTTTGACATCACCTACTGCCCTGTCCTTTTAACTAGAGATGCCGGGGATTGAACCTGGGACCTTCTGCATGCAAAGTAGATGTCCTTCCACTGAGCCACAGCCCCTCCCCACTTCAGCTCCAACAACTGAGAGTGGAGATGCTGGACCCAGCCTGATGTGTTTGAGTGTGTCTGGCCAAGTGCTGGCCATGTCTTTATTTAGAAGAAGAAGAGTTGGTTTTTATATGCCGACTTTCTCTACCACTTAAGGAAGACTCAAACCGGCTTACAATCACCTTCCCTTCCCCTCCCTGCAACAGACACCCTGTGAGGTAGGTGGGGCTGAGACAGTGTGACTAGCCCAAGGTCACCTGGCTGGCTTCATGTGGAGGAGTGGAGAAACAAATCCAGTTCACCAGATTAGCCTTTGCCGCTCATGTGGAGGAGTGGGGAATCAAACCGGGTTCTCCAGATCAGTGTCCACTGCTTCAAACCACCACTCTTAAGCACTACACCATGCTGGCTATTTAATTCATTTGTACCCTGCCTTTTCCCCCCAGTGTGGACCTTCAGTGACTTACAGTGTCCTTTTCTCCTCCATTTTATCCTAACAACGCCCCTGTGAGGTGGGTTAGGTTGAGAGAGAGTGACTGGCCCAAGGTCACCTAGTGTGCTTCCATGGCACAAGAGGGGATTCGAACCTGGATTTCCCAGATACTTGTCTGTCACTCTTAACCACCACACCGCCACACTCTGTGGCTTCCTTAGGGAAAATGGGCATGTCTGTCACATGCTGTCCTGGTCACCCATTACCCACGTAACGTTTCTCCAGACTGCGCCCCCCTCCCTGGTTCAGCCCAGCCTTTTACAAATCACAAGCTCTGCTTGCCACATACCTACTGAAATCAGCCACACTACGGTTATTTTGATGAGGGTCGTGGCCCGGGAGTTGTACTGGATGGCTTGGATTGGCTTTTTTATGGCAATGTAGCGGTCCAGCGAGATGGCGCAGAGATGCATAATGGAAGCTGTGGAAAAGAGGACGTCCAGGAACAGCCAGACGGGGCACAGGTCCCGCGGAAGGGGCCACGCTATCTCTGAAAGAGAGTGGGAAAGGGCGTCAGGATCGGTGCTGTGAGTGTGGGAGCGCCTTGCTGAATGATCTTCTTGTGAGGCCTTTGGTGTTAGTTCCATGAAGCTATGCTTTTAGTGGTGTTTTTAATTTAGAAAAAATTAATACATGTAGTTACAAAAAGTACCTGTGGCAGCTGCCATGAACACACCTTATACTGAATCAGACCATTAGTCCCTCAAATCAGTCTTGTCTACTCAGACTGGCAGCAGCTCTCCAGGGTCTCAGGCAGAGGTCATTCCCATCACCTGCTGCTTGGTCCTTTTAATTGGAGAATGCGAGGGTTGAACCTGGGACCTTCTGCAAGCCAAACAGATGCTCTTCCATTGAGCCACAGCCCTCTCCAACATGAACACATGAAGCTGGCTTATACTGAATCAGACCATCGGCCCATCGAGGTCCGTATTGTCTACTCTGGCAGCAGCTCTCCAGATTCTCAGGGAGAGGTTTTTCACATCACCTACTGCCTGATCTTTAAGAAGAAGAAGAGTTGGTTTTTATATGCCAACTTTCTCTACCACTTAAGGAAGAATTAAACCGGCTTGCAACTGCCTTCCATTCCCCTCCCCACAACAGACACCCTGTGAGGTAGGTGAGGCTGAGAGAGCTCTAACAGAGCTGTGACTAGCCCAAGGTCACCCTGCTGGCTTCGTGTGTAGGAGTGGGGAAACAAATCTAGTTCACCAGATCAGCCTCCGCCGCTCATGTGGAGGAGTGGGGAATCAAATTCTCCAGATCAGAGTCCACCGCTCCAAACCACCGCTCTTAACCACTACACCACACTGGCTCCCAGCGCTTAAGTAAGTTGGAGATGCTGGGGATTGAACCTGGGAGCTTCGCTATGCCAAGAGGATGCTCTTCCACTGAGCTCCCCATTCGCCCTCCTTTTTGAGTCTGGGGTTGAATCCTGTCGAGTTGTCCTGCTATCGGCATGTTCTCCCAGCACAACGAGCCTACCCCCTGACACAGCAGGCTTACCTCGGGGGCACAGCTCCTTGCCTCACAGCGGTGTGCCCCCATTAGTGGAATGGAGCTACAGCCTATGACACCTGCTATGGCTTGAACACATGAAGCTGCCTTATACTGAATCAGACCTTTGGTCTATCAGAGTCAGTATTGTCTACTCAGACCGGCAGCGGCTCTCCAGGGTCTCAGGCAAAGGTCTTTCCCATCACCTACTTGCCTGGTCCCTTTAACTGGAGATGCTGGGGATTGAACCTGGGACCTTCTGCATGCCAAGCGGATGCTCTGCCACTGAGCCACTGCCCCTACCTGCAGGCACGGCTGCTTACTAAAGCAGTAAAAAAAGTGTGTGTTTGTGCAGTGCTATACTTTTACGCATGTGCAAAAAAAGTTTTTTTTTAAGTGTGTAGATTTGCTTGGCAATTTATAAATGAAACATCTTTCACCTGGTAGCACCATTGCTGGCTACCCTGCTGGAGCAGGGACTGAGCGCTTAGGGCAGTGTTGGCGAACCTATGGCACGCGTGCCAGACTTGGCACGCTGAGCCCTCTCTGTGGGCATGCGCAGCCGTTGCGTCTTTGAACTGCTCCACAAAGCACACACACCCTTCCCTGGACTCCCCGGGCTTTTAACTGCTCAGAGCAGTTCAAAGCGCCCCCCCCTTCCCTGGACTCCCCAGGCTTTGAACTGCAAGCACACACCCCTTCCCTGGACTCCCCGCCGCCCAGCTGGGAGGAAACCTCAGTATTCTGGTTAAATTGCCGTGTTGGCACTTTGCTATAAATAAATGGGTTTTGGTTTGCAGTTTGGGCACTCGGCCGCTAAAAGGTTCGCCATCACTGGCTTAGGGGCTTGTGGGTTTTTTAAGCAAGACATGTCTCTTCCTTCTATCCAGTTCTGCATTGCTCTTTCTGTTGAGTCAGGTTTGGTGCCTAGGATTGTTTTTGATGTAAACCTTCTTTGTGTTCCTTTTAATGAAGCCACTGGCACCAAAGCCTGTCCTATCTGGCTGCTTTCCCAAAAATTGCATTGGCTGTCCCTAAAGATGCCCGTGATGTAGCCTGTGTCCTTTTTAGACCTGAGCAAGGTTGTTATTGATTGATTCATAGGGTCGCCATACGGCAGAAGCCACTTGACAGCACTTGACGCACCGAGTGAGCAAGTTTTTCAAATCATGTTCTGGGGTTTTGTAAAGAGTGTTTGACTTTTCTGGTGCGGTCACAGTGCGCTCGATGGTCCTGATAGTGTTAGGCACACCACATCCTGTCCAAGTACTTACAAAACAGCATGAGAATGATGCAGATTCAAGGCTGCAGCTCTTCCAGGAGCATTGGGTCTGATGTACGAGGCAGAGAAAATGACAAGACATATGTACAAATGGTGCACAGATCTGAAGAATGCTTGTAAGCCTGCCAGTCTTTGGAGAAACTAATTTTAGAATGGACAAATCATGGCTCACATCAAGGGCGTACAACTCAAACTCTCAGTAACAGGGATCTTAGCTTAAAATCTTAGCCTCCACTGACTCCTGCTGAGTACCTGATTAATATGTTGGGTGCAAGGAAATTCTGAAAGGTTCCTCATGTTGGGATCATGCTGGTGGGAAAAGCTGGAAGAAGGGACCAAGGACTGGAGCAGAGAACTTCAGGGATTCCTGCTGCAGGACTGAAGTTCCAGGTACAGACTTTGTTGTTTGGACAGTGTCGGGCGAGCCCTGGGAAGAAGGGCCTGGAACCAGCGAACTCTTATTAATTGACTGGCAAGCACTTCAAGGCCTCGCCAAGGACTTACAGATCCTGGTTACTATTTCCACCACCGCCACCCCTTTTGGATTTGCATTAAAGTGCCTGTTCTGTACAGTTAAGTGTTAGTGCAGTTGTTGGAACCCACTGGGGTTGGGAAGAGGTTGCCACCCCTGAAGTGTCTTCAGCACTTGCCTCAAGTCTGAGTTGCACAGGCAAGCAATTGACTTGCACATTTATTATACAAAGATCCCAAGACTTGTGGAGTATTCTGCTCACAAGGTTGCCCTTTCATTTTTACTGCTTGCCCCTCTTCACACTTAGCTACTTGTGCAAATCTATTCCACTCCAAACAATCTATTCATTGAACCTCTTGGAACTTAGCACTTAAGAGGTAAGAGGTTGATTCTGTGTATTTAGATTTGCAAAGGAACAATGGGATTAAGGTTTTTTCCCCTTCAACTCTGTATGTTTATTTTATAACATTTTTGCTGAGAAGAAGAGGCATGTTATCTCTACAGACACAAAGTCACACTTTTGAGAACTGCAAAACAAGCATCTGTGATAATATCTTCTCATTAGAAAAACTGTCCAAAATAATCTTACAAAAACCTCTGGAAGAACGTGAGATTGTGAATGGATTAATGGAATTTGTTTACCAAAAAAAAATTAAAAATTAAACATTGCATAAATATACAGCCTCATGCTACATAATTAAAAACTAATCCTTATTTCCTGATGAATAGCCGTTGGACTATAATGTATCTTAAATAGAAAACTATCTTTAGATAGATTTTTCCTCCAAAAGAATTTTATTTTTTAAAAATCCAATTTAAATTTTAAAAATCCAATTTAAATTTTAAAAAATCTGATTTATTTATTTTATAAAATATTGATTTTATCCACCCTTCTGAGTAGACAATACTTGATGGACCAAGGATCTGATTCAGTACAAGGAAGCTTCATGTGTTCAACTTATTATGGTAAAGGATTGATTGTGAAGTAGGAAGCACATTGTATGTTTAATAGAAACAAAATACCTACCAAAGATTCCCCCCTCCCCCAGATTTCCTTTAATTTCTTAGGTTTTTAAACTCGTGTTCTTGGAGCACAGTCAAGCCGGATTTTAAAAGGCTTCAAATAACCAATTAAATTGGAGTGTTTGAAGTAATGAGGCTCTTTCTAGCAAGGCAAGAACTTTTTTCCTGTACCTTAATATTGCTGAAACTTGTGGTCTCTTGTGTGTGCAGGTGTGCATTTACCATGTTTCAAGAATTTGAGGGCTAGCCTGATTTCCAATGAATGACCCAGTGTTTCCTCTGTTTCCTGCTGCTCTGATGCCTTCCTTCTCTGTCTTTGTTTCTCTGTTAATTTCTTCAAGAGGGGGATTTTTGTGCAGCACTAAACTAGACTTCTGGGGGGGTGTTTTAGACCTGCTGGCTACAACTTAAGCGTGGATCCCCCTCTCAAATTTGTGTTAACTAGATTATTTCACCTCTCTGGGGGAAATTGGTGGGCCATTGGGGTTTGCTTCTGCAGAATGGGGAAAATGGCCTTGAAATACAGCTCGTTGCTCAGCAGTGCTATATATCTATGTATGCTAAACACACACACACATATATAAATGTGAGATTCCTGTGATTTATGTTGGGGAAGATGTTTACTTTGCCAGTCGGTCTTGAAAAGCAGAGGTGAGTTTGAGAACCACAGGTCTCATGTGTATCTGTTACTGATCTTCCTTGTTGAGGAACTCCAGAACACGGTTTGAAAACCCCAGGCCCAGGAACCTGGCCCAACTGACGGTTCCCTGCTTCAAACAGTTCCTCTCTCGGATCCTCCACATAAATAACTGTCAGAAATCAAAGGAATAATATTTGTGTTCAGTGTCCATATTCTCAACAACTGTGAAAGCACTGAGGTCTGGGAAGTCGGGAAGGGGTGGGTGGCATCAGCCAACTCCTGCGTTGATAATGCTTAATTTAAACACTCCTCCAGCTAATGAATTTCTAAGGGATTACCAGGGCTCAGTTTGTATTCTCGCTCCAGGCCTCAACCCCCACCCCCCCCACTCCAGGCATTTTACTCCTGGCGTTTACTTTCTGTGAACGCTTCTCCTCTTCCACCAATTGTCGAGGTGGCAGAAAACCGTGGCGTTGGCTTGCCAAGTAGACATCTTAGGGAAGCAAGCTCCGCTTTTTAGCTCAGCTGTGTTTTAAAAAATGCCTGCAAATAACCTCACCCCCCACCATTAAATTATGATTTCTCACTCTCCCCCCCCCCCATTTAAACTTTCCCACTGCATAAGGGGTGCTTTTGTTGGCGTCTGTATTAAGATTCCAAGGTTTCTAACCTTGGTTACAGTCATGTTAGCGCGGGATTAATGAAAAGTTTAAGGAGCAGTCAATATGTATTGTCGAAGGCTTTCACTGTCAGAGTTCATTGGTTCTCGTAGGTTATCCGGGCTGTGTAACCGTCAGGAAAGAAAATACCAAGACCACGGTTACACAGCCCTGATAACCTACGAGAACCAGTCAATATGTACTTTGGACATATGAGAAGACAAGAGTCACTGGAAAAGACAATCATGCTAGGAAAAGTTGAAGGCAGCAGGAAAAGAGGAAGACCCAACAAGAGGTGGTTTGACTCTATAAAGGAAGCCACGGCCCTCAATTTGCAAGATCTGAACAAGGCTGTTAAGGATAGGACACTTTGGAGGACATTGATTCATAGGGTCGCCATGAGTCGGAAACGACTTGACTGCACTTCACACACACAAAGAAAGGACCACCTCTCCTGGTATGTTCCCTGGAGGACTCTTAGTTCAACTAATACCAACCTTTTGGTGGTCCCTGGCCTGAGAATTGTCCGGCTGGCCTTGACCAGGGCCAGGGCTTTTTCAGCCCTGGCCCCTGCCTGGTGGAATAGCCTGTCTAGTGAGACCAGGGGCCCATGGGACCTTAAAGACAGAGCTATTCCCCCAGGCCTATGGTTGAGGCTAGCTACAGTTCCCTATATATGAATGCTGGCCTCCCTCACTGCCGTTATACTTTCCCTTTATCGAACTGGGAATTTAGTTCCATCTGCTTGTCTTGTTGTAAGTTTATGTTTTACACTTTAGAGGCGGCTTAAAAATTTTTGTATAACTTTTATAGGGTCATTTTAAATGCAGTTTTAATGTTTTTTATTGATTAAATGGGGTATTATATTCCTTGTAAGCCGCTCTGAGCCCGGTCTTGGATGGGGAGAACGGGGCATTAAAATGAAATAATAAATAAATAAATAAATAAATATAAATAAACCGAGTAAGGTGAGACGCCAAGATTGCTAAGCAGTTTGTTGGTGAGAAGTGCTGTCAGGTGGCGGCCAATGTATAGTGACCCCGTGGGGTTTTCAAGGCAAGAGATGTTCAGAGGTGGTTTGCCATTGCCTGCCTCTGCGTAGCAAACCTGGACTTCCTGAGTGGTCTCCTATCCCAGTACTTAACGAGAGTCACCCTACTTAGCTTCAAAGATATGACGAGATCCAGCTAGCCTGGCTCATCCAGGTCAGGGCAAAAGATAGACAGAGGCGGTTTACCATTGCCTGCCTCACAGGGTTGTTCATAGAATCATAGAGTTGGACCACCAGGGTCATCTAGTCCAACCCCCTGCACAATGCAGGAAATTTACAACTGCCTCCGCCCTGACACCCCCAGTGACCCCTACTCCATGCCCAGAAGATGGCCAAGATGCCCTCCCTCTCATCATCTGCCTAAGGTCATAGAATCAGCATTGCTGACAGATGGCCATCTAACCTCTGCTTAAAAACCTCCAGGGAAGGAGAGCTTTTTGTGAGGATAAAATGGAGGAGAGGAAAATGATATAGACCGCTTTGGGTCCCCTTTGGGGAGAAAGGGAAGATATAAGTTAAGCAGATACATACATAAATAAAAGTAGTCCCTTTCTTTTCATCTATGGCTCAGTGAAATTTATATCAATTCTCAGCTCTTTAGGATCACAGGTTTGTGACAGAGACCAAGTTGCCAGGCGTGGGAAACAAGTGCCATAGCGGATGGTGCTGTACACACTTTCTACACCTTTACCATCAGACCTGCTCTGCCTGGGTGATATTCGGAGACATCATCATACGTTCTGTACATCCTAACACTTTTTGTTGCATACAGGTGGTGTGCTTTTATAATTGGGGTGGAAGAGTTGTGGTGGTGTGCTTTTATAATTCTGGTGGAAGAGTTAGCTACCAGTTTCAGTGCAGACTTGCAGTAGGCCTGGCATTCTGTCCTCAAAAATTCTGAATTTTCCTATGTGGGCCCAGAAAACCCATGGCTTTGTGGGCTGAATCAGTTGTGTACATTTCTCTGAGTTGGGGGGGGGGACTTTGTGTTTTCTCTCAATGAAATGAGGTTTCCGTCGGGTGCTGTCTCAGTTGAACAGCCTTGACGAGTATCAGGTGAAGCCTCCACAAGAGGGTTTATTTGTGAGTGTATTGGGGGTCGCATTGGGGTGTGGACCGCTTATGTAAAAGCCTTTTTATCACCAGCAGGAGCTGAGGCTGCATTCCCCCAACTTCCATCTCCTCCTATCCAAGCAGTCCCAGAATGTGCTGATTTGCAGTTTTGCTTCTTGTCTGTAGCTCATCAGAATATTCAGCTATATGGCCTTCAAGTAGGGTTGGACTAGATGACCCTGGTGGTCCCTTCCAACTCTATTATTCTATAAGTAGTGTTGCCATCCTCCAGGTGGGGCCTGGAGATCTCCCAGAATTACAACTGAACCCCAGATCACAGAAATCAGTTCCCTCACCCTCCAAAGCATTATAATGTTTCTGAGGTCTGCCACACTCAAACCCTGCCGTCCTCAGGCTCCACCCCCAGATCCCCAGGAATTTCCCAGCACAGAGTTGGCAACCTTACCTTCAACCCAGAAAAAATCTGGCTGTTGAGGCTGCATCATTTAACCTGTTCGTTTTGAACCTGACTTGAAACTTTCAGGGTTCTCTGTCCAACTACAAGATCTGTTTTTTTGTAGCCAGGGAAAGTTTCTAAACCCTCCTTTCTAGCCCTTTCAAAAAGAAGAAGCAGAAACTTACGTTTAAGCAAGATCATTGGGGGGGGGGCATTGCTGAGGATTATATTAAACTGAATTCCACACGAACGATGCTTAAAATTGCTTCAGGTTAGACCGTTTGGACTAGTAATTACAGAAAATGCATGGCAAGGCCCATATACACCCATCCTGAAATGAGGTTTATTTCATTAGATCTAACAACCGTCTCAATCTCTCACATTGTGTTAGAAAGTCTCTGTTATGAATCAAGCGCTTGCAGCGGCACCAGCCTAGTTAGTGAAGTGAAGCTCTTTTGGAATGGCGCCCGTCACTGGCATTCATAGCGAATTCACCACTGGCTCGCAAACTACTAGCCAGTCCCCTTGTCTCGACTTTGTAGGAACTGTGTGTGTGTGTGTTTTCATCTGAGCCCTGAAACTATCACAACTGTGTGTATAGTAGAAGCCAAGGTAACATCTGTGAAGTATCATCCCCCCACCCCCCAGTAATTTGCTCTCTTTCCCCCAGACTGCTATTATCTTAGCCGGAAGAAGTGAGAGTGTAGCAGATAGTTTTTAAGTTTTGTTTTTATTTATTTTGTGCTTTGCTTGGGGTGTGTGTGTGAAGGCACCAGGCAGCTGTTAGAAGCGGATTGCCCAGGCTAGCCCAATCTTGTCAGATCTCTGAAGCTAAGCAGGGTTGGCCCTGGTTAGTACTTGGACGGTAGACCACCAGTGAAGTCCAGGGACACAATGCGGAGGCAGGCAGCAGCAGACCTCCCCTGTTCGTTTCTTTCCTTGAAAACCCTATGGGGTCGCCATAAGTCGGCTGTGACTTGACAGCCCTTTCCACCACCACCACCACCAGGAAAGTAAAATGGAAAGGACTTCCCACAGCTTGCTTACAACATTTCTTCAGAGGAGCAGGATCTAATACTCACCGAACATTACAGTAAGAAGGGCTATCGGCATCACAAACAACCCGACAAGCAGATCGGCCACGGCCAGAGACATGAGGAAGTAATTGGTGGCGTATTGCAACTTTTTTTCCAAGGACACGGCCAGTATGACGAGGATATTCCCCCCAATAGTGGGGATGATAACCATAAGGATGAGCAGGGCCGCCCAATGCAGCCTGTTCCCTTCCTCGGTAGACGGCTGCGTAGATTCATTGCCAGATCCAGATGTATTCAGAGGCACGGCCATCTTGGTGCCCAGGAAGGGGTGTTCAGAGATCGGATGTTCCTCGAATACTTTATAAAGCCTGAGAATGTGTCCTTCCTCTTTGGTCCGGTACGATGTTGACAGAAGATCGGCATTGTAAACAGCTCATCTGCTATGCCGAGAGGTTCTTCACACGTGTCCAGAATTGTTTCTTCCGGTCCAGGGGGGCTTAAAAACCAGTGTGTCGACTCAGGGCCATTTCTAGCAATTCTGGAACTCAGTTTGCTGGACTGCTCCTTTCAGTGGATACACCGAATATCTCGTTGGTGTCTATGGTGTTGTTGGACTCAAAGCTGACTGTACCTTTAAATGGAAGCGATCAGAGAATTCAAAAGATGGGGCAGAGCAGAGTACTGAATTAGCTCCTTGTGTCTGCTCATACCATTTCTTCTGTTGTAAGACGCTGAACCTTCAAGGCTTCTCCCTGCATAAAAGAACGTACGCAAATTACATTTCATCTTTTTTTTAAAAAAAAAAATGATAGACTGGAATTGTTACACAGAATTTGGAGGAGTGTCAGGTTGATTTAACATAAAAACGCAAATCCTCCAATTTTTTGATAAAAACGCAGCTTATGATTTCCAAAAACACAGAGGGAGCTCAGTCATCCTGCGCGGGTGCCCCTCCGCTCCTATAAACAGCTACGTGGCAATAGCGAAGTCTTAAGAGAATAACTCCGATTCCTTTTCTGTCCGTAAAATTCTGTTTTCTTTATTGCCCTCAGCAATGGAATAGCAAGTCTCCAACTGGGTAGAGATTCACTCTGTTACATCTCCACTTATTCACCAGGTGAAGAGCAGGCAGCCTCCAAAGTAAAACTGAAGATAAAACCGAATGAGGCTGGAATTTGTTCAGATGAGTGGGGGGGGTGTCGTAATTCTGTCAGGCTGGGGTTATTGTTTGTGGATTCTCAAACAAAGTTTTGGCCAAACAGGCTTTAAATCTATCTAGCACAGAATCTGGCGCAAACCTTTAACAGTTCTTCATGAACAGACGCACAGAATTGCCCTTTGGACTCTCGCATTTGTTCTTAGCTATTTCTGTTGCACTTCTCAATAAACTGTGTACTACAGTTCTTATCTCCTATCCTCACAGAGAAGATAGGATCTTAAAAAGAACACCTTACCTTAGTTTTATATTTTTTCCTCTCTCTGGATTGTAGTAGAATCCTCTCGTCGTTTGGTTTGGGTACGTTCCTTTCCGAAAGCGTGTGTGCACGCTTCCTCATTTGTCACGCTGGATTTCTAGAACGTCTTCCTCTAATTGCATTTCCTTCTTCAAAAGCAGCCCGGCTGTCTTGCCATTAACTCCTCCAGTGCGTTCGGCTCTGCTTCGTCGTTTGGGCTTTTGTCCTTACCCATGGAACGGAAGAGGGGAGTCACTTTCCTCAACACTTTCCTCCCTCTGTCCTGCCTTTCGTTATTTTTTACGCACCTAATGGGTCCCTCGAGGGCTTCCCAGCCCTTCCTCTGCCTTCATCAGTAAACTCACAGCCTGCCGGTATCATCTGTTGATTGACTCATTCCAGCGCGTCCAGCTCGAAAGCAAAGTAACAAATGAGTAGAGATTCCCCCACCCCTTCGGCATCTGGAAAACAGCCATCCAAGGTTCTTTCCCCACATTTTTTTTTCAGCCAAGAGCTCCAAATCTTCAGCTTACACCCCCTAGCCCCAAAGTCTAGGTGGATTGGTCCAGCAAAGGACCGTTTTCCCCCCACTGGTGCATACAACAATTTGCAGTTCTATATTGCAGCAATATTGACATGTTCAGATGTAATGTTCTCCTCTGTAGCTGGAACATTTTAAGTTATCCATAAATATAGGAAGTGTATCACTGTTTACAATTATGCTCTTCAGCTTTTTCTGTAATCTGTGTAGTACTTCTGGCATGCCAGGAGTCAATCAATCAATAAGTTTAATACGGTCCAAAACCAGCAGATAGAAGATATACATAAATATACATACATAAAAAGGATAGCAGGTATATACCCCAATAAATACTTGTCATGAGTAATCACTTACTCATAAAAAGCCATTGAGAGCATGATTTTAAAATATAATACATAATTGGAATCAACATAAATATAAGTCTAACATCGCTCAACCATTGAGTTCAACCCATGCACGCCTAGTCCTCATAGCTTGCCATCCAAATTTGGCCACTTTAAAAGTTAGCTCCATGTCCTTATCTGAGAGAGACGGATTATGTTAGAGAGACGGATTGCTCTGGATCTCCCTGGGAAACCAACTATTACAGAGGAAATGGCTTCTCATATCTTACTATAAATTTTACAGTCAAACATGACATGTTCGAGGGTCTCTGTACTCCCATCAGAACAGGGGCATAAACGTTCACCATAAGGTAACTTTTTGTATCTCCCTTCCAAAATAGCTGAAGGGAGAACGTTACATCGCATCAAGGTGAAGTCCTTCCTGTAGTCTGGATTATCCAAGTGGTTAAGATAAGACATCGGGACCATGTTGGTAAGAGTGCTGCAGTTGTAACACACATTTTTAACTCTATTTAGGTCATGCTGTCTTTCTACATCCAGAACTCTTTGCCTTATCAAGGCCCTGGCCTGTAAATAGTCCATTGATAGGAGCAGATGTTGTGAGAGACCACAGTAGCCTAGTTTGTTCGTCAGGTTTCTCAACCAGGGGGAAACAAAAGTATCATGCAAAATTAAATTAACAAGTCTTTTAGGACGTAAAGCTGTTTTAAGCCAATAGGAGATCGAAGCAATCCATATCCTTTCTTCAGTTGTGACCTCCCCCATCTCCATTTGAACTGCAGTGTTGGAGACGCTGGGAGGGACTTGTAAAACAGCTCTCAGGAATTTGGATTGGATTTTCTCCATCATGGAGTTGTTTGCTGTAGTAATGAGCGGCACCCCATATAACATTTGGGAAAGGGTTTTAGCTTTAAATAACTTGACGGCAGCTGTGATTGAATGTCCTCCCTTAGTCCAGAAAATTTTTTGTATAGCTGTGGCACTTTTTTGGGCATTTGCGGAGGCAGGGGCTATGTGAGAATTTCTTGAACCTGTTGCCTGAAAGGCCACACCCAGGTGTTTATAGCAGTGTACTTGCTCTATCTTAATCCCATTCAGACACCAAGAATAAAGTTTTGGCTTATTAGCAAAAACCATTACTTTAGTTTTTGAGTAGTTAACCTCGAGTTGATTATCAGCACAATAGGTCGCAAGCAAGCACAAGGCCCTCCTGATTCCAATAGGTGTTCTGGAAAGAAGAATGGCATCATCCGCATATAAGCATGCCAGGAGTCTTTCCAACCTTTTTAAAATACATCTTTCTAGCAGCTTGGTCAGGGAGGCCCCAGTATTTCAGTTCTACAGATGGGAACTAAGTCCAAAAGAAAGCAACTATCCCAAGATCTTTGCAGGCTTTGGAGCTTTAAGCCAGGGCCATATATAATAAGAACATCAGAAGAGCCCCGCTGGATCAGACCACTGAGGGTCCCTCTGGTCCTGCATCCCGTCTCACACAGTGGCCAGCCTTTTCCTCTGGAAGTCCAATAACAGGGCATGGAGGCGGAGGCCTTCAAAAGGACATAAGAAGAGCCCTACTGGATCAGACCAGTGAGGGTCCACCTAGTCCAGCATCTTGTCTCACACAGTGGCCAGCCACTTCCTCTGGAGGTCCAGCAAAAGGGCACAGAGACCGAGGCCTTCATAAGAATATCAGAAGAGCCCTGCTGGGTTAGACCAGTGAGGGTCATCTAGACCAGCTTCCTGACTCACGCAGTGGCCAGCCAGTTCCTCTGGAGGTCCAACAACAGGGTCTACAGGCCGAGATTTTGCCCTGATGTTGCCTCATGGCACTGGGATTCAAATGTTTACTTCTTTTGAACATGGAGGTTTCCTTTAGTCACCATGGCTAGTTGACACTGATTGACCTATCCTCCATCAATCTGTTTAATCCCTTTTTAAAAGCCTGAGGCCACCATTACATTCTATGGCAGCGAATTTCACATTTTCATCACTCGTTGCATAAAGAAGTTCTTCCAGACTCTGACTTGTAGACCACACTAGCACGGTGAAGCACACTGCGTGGACCTCAGAGCAGGTGGCTCCCTTACGGGCTGCGGGCGTCTGAGATGGTGCATCGTGCAGAGGTTCTGAAAGGAACTGGTGCAGATCAAAATGAGGGCTGCAACTCCAGAAGCTGCCTCTGGCTTGGGGGGCCTCAGGGCAAAAAGCCCCAGCCTCACTGTGTGGTTGGGACAGTACGGTTGGCTGAAAATATTTCAAGTAGCCATAGTCCCTTCCTTCCTTCCTTCCTTCCTTCCTTCCTTCCTTCCTTCCTTCCTTCCTTCCTCCCTTCCTCCCTTCCTCCCTTCCTCCCTTCCTCCCTTCCCTCCCTTCCCTCCCTCCCTCCCTCCCTCCCTCCCTCCCTTCCTTCCTTCCTTCCTTCCTTCCTTCCTTCCTTCCTTCCTTCCTTCCTTCCTTCCTTCCTTCCTTCCTTCCTTCCTTCCTTCCTTCCTTCCTTCCTTCCTTCCTTCCTTCCCCCTGCCCTTTCCCAACCAAGTCAGGCTTAGGGCAGCTTCCAACAATAATACATTACAATATAAAATATATAACGTAAGTTAAAAACAACCAGAATAATGAATTCCAGATGAATCCTGAAGGCCCCGAAGAAAGCAGAGTTCCATCACGGCCTGCCTGAAGAAGTTCCTCTGGGGAGAGAGACTGCGACTTTTCTACACAGGTTTCACATCTAAATTCCGTGCTGCGCTCTGGTTTGGAGCCTGTGACCAGTTAACACCAAGAAAGCGCTACAAAAATATAAACGGAGTGATGCAATATCATTCTGGCAACAGGAAGTCCGTCCTTCCTTCTGTTAGGAGGTTTGCGACCGGCAGGTATCCTTCAGTAAATATGTTTGTTTTGGAAGTGTCTGTTTCGTATCAGAAGCATTGCTATTTTGGCCTACTCAGGGGGGGGGGTGCGCTAGATTTCTGGCTGAAGTGAGAATTAAAAGCTTGCCCTGTGCTTTAAAGACCGGGGATTGCTTTTTGTCAGGAAGAGGCTGTTGTGCTTGGTTATCCTAATGGGATGACCTTCAGCAGTGCCCCAGCACCTGCCAAGTAAGTTTCCTGGAGCTCACCTGGGAGTAAAATCGAAAATCTCTTGAATGAAACGGGAAATAGGGAGTTTCGGGTCACTCCGTACCAGCTAGCTGCCTGTCAGAGTGCTGAGCTCATCCCAAGCAGGCAAGCGACACGTTTTTATGCATCTGCCAAGGCTTGGAAACCTCTTCCTGTGGCTGCACTGAGAGTATATTCTCCCCTTTTTTTGGAAGCCGAAACCCTATCGCCTCTGTGCTCCAAAGCAGCAGGCCAGTCCCGTCTCTCCTCTCCCACCTCTATGCCAGAGCCCAGGAAGCATAACCAGGCATAGGACACTGATTGGCTTGGAGCTTCCCGACATTTTGGGACTGGCCCTGCTCCTGTGGCAGCCATCTTGTTATGTCCACTACCCCTTTCTCAAAGTTCCAAAAGTTCCTCGTGAATGTGAGTATGCTTCCTTTGCCCTTTATAACAATGCCTTACCTGTGTTGCCTTTCATGTTTTCCAAAAGTGGAATTGTAAAGACGGTGGCTTTGCAGCGAAGGAGGTCGTGTGCAACACGGTTACAGAAGGGGCATGGTGAAAATTGGTTTGGGGAAACACCACAGAGCAGTGTGGTGGCATTTGCCAGAAACACTACCCAGATGACTGTTCAGGAATGAACAATTCCCATTCATTCCTCAATAGCAAGCGACCCTCAGTGGGATGAGAATTCTTACGAAAACGAAGGATGCTGTGGAAAGTAGCGAAGAGGACTGTGTGAAAGCAATCTGGCTGGGGGGAGCAGAGCTCTGGCCAAACATGGGGTAGCTGCTGGTAAAAAGGACTCCCCTTCTCTTTGTTGGATTGAAGCGGTGGGCTGTCGGGAAAGCTCAAGAGGAGGGCAGTGGCTTACCTGCAGAGTAGGAGGTTTGGGGAGGGGCCGTGGCTCAGTAGGAGAGCATCTACTTTGCACTCAGAAGGTCCCAGGTTCAATCCCTTGCATCTCCAGTGAAATGAGTCAGGTGGTAGGTGATGTGAAAGACCTCAGCCTGGGACCCTGGAGAGCCGCTGCCAGTTTGAGTAGATAGTACTGACCTTGATGAACCGATGGTCTGATTCAGTATAAGGCAGCTTCATGAGATTTTGTTTGCTGAAACCACACAAGACTTACCAGGATCTCTTGGATTGCAGATCATTACTGGGAAAGGGTCTTATGCTTAGCAAGGCCATCTGGCTAGCATAAAAACAGAGGTTTTGCTCTTTCCTCGTCTCTCAAACTGGAGCCTTTCTAATGTTTTCTTCTATTGTGTTTTTGAAATGCTGGATTTTACAGTCTGAGTTGTTCCCTGTCCTTTAGGCAACTTTACATTGAGCCCAACAGGCACTTGACTGCTTAAGTAACTAATACTTTCAGGCATGGATGCCCAATATCACTTTGACTTGTAGACTGGTTTAGGGATCATGCCGCCATTTGGTGTTTGGGAATCTGTTTGGGTACATGAAACGTGTTGGAAAGCCTTCTGCTAGGCGGCATTTTTTGAAAATTAAATGTTGGGAGCCAGCGTGAGGTAGTGGTTAAGAGCGGTGGTTTGGAGCGATGGAGTCTGATCTGGAGAACCGATCTGGGCTTGATTCTGCATTCCTCTACATGAGTGGCAGAGGCTAATGTGGTGAACTGGATTTGTTTCCCCACACCTGCACACGAAGCCAGCTGGGTGACGTTTGATTCTTCCTTAAGTGGTAGAGAAAGTCGGCATATAAAAATTAACTCTTCTTTTTGGGGGTGATTTGATTAAGGCCAGTGGATCTTGGCCCTCTTCAGCATTAACAATTCCTTCCACGGCTGCCTACTCCACCTCCCTCCCACCCCAAATTCTATGTGTTTGTTCTTCTGCCAGCAACCTCCCTGCTGAGCAATTGGCCAAGCCATCCAAATGCAAAAGGTGCTGGTGGACATGCCAACCATAAACTATCTTCACAAGGAATGATTCACTTATTCAAAGGTTTATCATTGCCCCACGGCAGCCCACTTTCCCCTCTGCTTTTGAGCTGGTGTTTGCAAATTAGGTGGCAAAACAGCCCTGTACGTGAATGTTAATACATTCCATATCCAGACTGATCTAAAAACTGGACCCTTCGAGCTGGCATGCAGGCAGATCCGTGCAGCCCGTCCATTCCGGACTTCTGAGAGGCCGGGCGGCGGGGCTGTGAGTCTGATCAAACTTTGACAGCAGCGAGGAGAGAAGCTAAACTGAAGTCTAGTTTTGCTCACAGCGTGCTCAGACTTCAGTTTAGCTTCCCTCCCCACCGCAGTCAAATGTAAGAACATAAGAAAGGCCATGCTGGATCAGACCAAGGCCCATCAAGCCCAGCAGTCTGTTCACACAGGGGCCAACCAGGTGCCTCCAGGAAGCCCACAAGCAAGGCGACTGCAGCAGCATCCTGCCTGTGTTCCTCAGCACCTAATGTAATAGCCATGCTCTTCTGATCCTGGAGAAAATAGGTATGCATCATAAAAACATAAGAAAGGCCATGCTGGATCAGACCAAGGCCCATCAAGTCCAGCAGTCTATTCTCACAGTGGCCAACCAGGTGCCTCTAGGAAGCCCACAAGCAAGATGGCTGCAGCAGCATTGTCCTACCTGTGTTCCACAGCACCTAATAAAATAGGCATGCTCCTCTGATCCTGGAGAGAACTTCAGATCCAAAATACGGACAGATACAAAATATGGGCCACTTCTGGTCCCAGAGCTGTCCGGATGTGGGATTCTCAACCCATAGTCCTCCTTCGGGGTTTGGAGAGCCAGTCTGGCACAGCCAGTCTTAACTCCCAGCCTCTGTTATCTCCCTGCAGCACTGGTCCAGAGAGCTTCTGGAAGGCAGCAGCAAAAAACACCCAGGAGAAAAGTGTTGGGGAGTGTTTCCATTTTACTGCAGGTTTTTTGCTCATTTGTGTTGAACCTTCGATAAAATTTGATAAAATTCAGTTTCGCTCTTTTCGTTTTCAGGACTCCTGAACAGTGTCCCAGTGTGGTTTCATTGTTGTCAGAAAGCTATAACCCCCATGTCCGTTACGGGGCAGCCATGGCCTTGGGGATCTGCTGCGCTGGTACTGGAAATAAGGTAAGGTCAAGAAATCAAAACCGTCAGGTCTTTTCTTACTGGTTCTCTGGCGGCGGGGGTGTGTGTGTGAGGATCTTGAGGCAGAAGTGGGGAGGTATTGTTTTTGCCAACTTCTTATTGGCTTATTTTTGCCCCTGATTCAGGCACCTCATTTTTCCTGCACGTGTTTGTTTGTTTATTTATGACATGTATACCCCACTCTTCTCCCCAGTGAGGACCCAAAGTGGCTTACAACATCTTCCCCTTCTCCATTTTATCCTCACAGCAACCCTGTGAGGTAGGCTGGGCTGAGAGTTTTGTGACTGGGCCAAGGTCACCCTGCAAGCTTCCATGGCAGAGGGGGGATTTTCACCTGGGTCTTCCCAGATTCTAACCACTACACTACTCTGGCTCTCACATCGGGTAGTCCTGGAGTTTCATCAGGACTGTATTTCCACAGGCAGGAGATTGAGGTGGTGGAATGTTGAGGCATGGGGAGCAAAATGCTGTGCCAGACAGGACTAGTGGCGTGAGCCAGTGTAAGATGCCTTCAGTTGTTTTTCAGCCCAGGATTCTAACGTGACCTATTCTTCCTTTGAAAAGGACCGACTCATGGTGTAGTGGTTAAGAGCGGTGGTTTGGAGCGGTGGACTCTGATCTGGAGAACCGGGTTTGATTCCCCACTCCTCCACATGAGCGGCGGAGGCTAATCTGATGAACTGGTTTGTTTCCCCACTCCTACACACGAAGCCAGCTGGGTGACCTTGGGCAAGTCACAGCTCTGTTAGAGCTCTCTCAGCCTCACCTACCTCATAGGGTGTCTGTTGTGGGGAGGGGAAGGGAAGGTGATTGTAAGCCAGTTTGAGTCTCCCTTTAGTGGTAGAGAAAGTCACATATAAAAACCAACTCTTCTTCTTCTCCGCCTCCTCCTCCTTCTTCTCTTGGAAGGGCCAGTGCCTCTCCCCATTGTCAGATGTTGACCCTATAATGCATCGACCTTTACAGACAAGGACATGAACCGAAAACCTTTGATGTAGAGCAAGTGATCCCCAACCTTTTTGAACCTGTGGGCACCTTTGGAATTCTGACTCAGTGTGGTGGGTGCAGCTACAATATCGCTGCGGCAGCTTACCTTCAGTCACACAGTGAAGATCCTTGTTCTGGGGTGGCAGCTGCTGCCAAAGCAACATTTTAAAAAATCTGCCAATCAAATCTCCATTGTCCAATCAGAAGTGTTGCTGGGGAAAAGTCCCACTCGGCCCCACTCATTTTCTAAAAACACTTGGCAGGCACCAGGAAAGGTGTTGGCGGGTGCCATGGCGCCCACAGACACCATGTTGGGGACCCCAATGTAGAGGGCCAGATCACATGCCGTTTTGGCCTCGTCTGTTTGTTGCAAACCTCTGCCTGTACTGGACCAAGTCAGGCAATTTGTTACCCCGTACGGCCAAGTCTGTTTTGTTTCTCCTTAATTTGTGCAGGCAGGCTAATAGAACCTGCCTGGCCACAGGACTGTGCTTCGCTGTTTATCTTTGAAACAAGGGATCTTTGAGCATCTGTTTATATCAGTTTGTCTTCTGTGGGTTTGCATCAGCATATTTTAAAGGCCAAGATCATCTGTTAGAACTTGGGAGATTGGAAATGAAGTTAGGCTTTTAGTTAGGCCAAAGAGGCACTTCCATCACGAGTCCTCTATAAATAGTCTTGAGCTCACGCGCTGTGGAAGGATTAGGCAGAGGCCAATAAATTCACAAAAATACAACTCGGCCTTGTAAAAGGCATTTTCGCCTAATTAGAGCGAAGGTTTCAGAATGCTTGTGCCCTAAAAATGCGCACGATAATAAAGTCATTTGAGTTGTTCTTTGGCAGCCGCCTGCCTTTTGCTTCAAGTGGGTTATCTGGTCCAATCTCAACCACTGAAGGATATCCTTTTTCAGTATGACTGGTAAACGCAGCTTGCGTTCTACGTGGATGTGGGTGTGTGAAGTGCTGTCAAGTCACTTCTGACCCAAGGCGATCCTATGAATTAATGCCCTCCAAAACATCCTCTCATTAACAGCCTTGCTCAGGTCTTTCAAACGGAGGGCCGTGGTTTCCCTTATAGATTCAATCCATCTCTTGTTGGGTCTTTCTCTT
The DNA here is from genome assembly GCF_029931775.1 of Euleptes europaea. Lineage (NCBI taxonomy): Eukaryota > Metazoa > Chordata > Lepidosauria > Squamata > Sphaerodactylidae > Euleptes > Euleptes europaea. Next base: position 6,299,693 of record NC_079316.1, read on the forward strand.
TTCCTGCTGCCCTCAACTTTTCCTAGCATGGTTGTCTTTTCCAGTGACACTTGTCTTCTCATAATATGACCAAAGTACGACAGCCTCAGTTTAGTCATTTTAGCTTCTAGGGTCAGTTCAGGCTTGATTTGATCTATAACCCACTGATTTGTTTTTGTTGGCAGTCCAGGGTACTGTTTTTTTTGGCACTCCTCCAACACCACATTTCAAAGGAATCTACTTTCTTCCTGCCAGCTTTCTTCATTGTCCAGCTTTCACACCTATACATAGTAATAGGGAATACGATGGCATAAATTAACTTGATCTGGGTTGCCAGTGGCACAACCTTACACTTACAATCAAAACCATGAAAACAACCCTTAAAAAAAAAAACATAGTGTAGAAACAATTAAAAACAACAATTGAACACACAAATAAATAAGCAGTTAAACAATTCTGGAGGGTTGTCCCATATTGTGAGGTTAACTTCATAGCTTGAGTTTTGACTGTTACATTACTTTTCTCATCAGGGCTGTGCATTAATCTTTTGGACATTGTGGTTAGCATGGAAGCATCTTGAGTGTTTGGGAGTACCTCTTGAGGGCAGACGTACCAGTGTATGCAAGGGTCCACCTGTTGAAGTTCCGACTGCCATCAAGCCGTCTTGATGTTGTCTGGCAGGAACAGCTCTGACCCCAACCCCTGAAAATGTGGTCTTCTAATCCCACTCTCTTGTCCAAAACGGGCAGAATTGCCACTGAGATCAGTGAGAGAAAAGAGTCGTTCTTTGTTCCTGTTCGAACTTACTTGTAAGCCACTTTGGATGCCTGAATGGTGGAAAGGCAGGGTATAGCTCTTCAAAATAAACCAATATATGTCCCCCTGTGCATTCTTCTAGAAATTGTGACGCCTTGCCCTACATGTATATCAAATTTCAGGAACTTATGTAAAGGTTTGCAGAAGGACTCATGTCCTGACCTGGATGGCCTAGGCTAGCTGCATCTCATGAGATCTCAGAAGCTAAGCAGGGCCAACCTGGTTAGTGCTTAGATGGGAGACCATCACGGAAGTCCAAGATCACTATGTGGAGGCAGGCAGTGGCAAACCACCATCACTGGCTCTTGGAAGCTAAGCGGGGTCAGCCCTGGTTAGTACTTGGATGGGAGACCACCAAGGAAGTCCAGGGTTGCTATGCAGAGGCAGGTGATGCCAGACCACCTAGAATGATGTTGGAAGGTGCCATACAGGCCACCTAGTCCAATCCCCCTGCTCGATGAATATCTCTTGCCTTGAAAACCCTACAGAGTCGCCATAAGTTGGCTGATGGCACTTTCCGCCGCCACAATTTTACTGTCCCTGTAAATTAAGGGAGTGTGTCGTGTGCCATACCCTGTTTAACCTTTAACCTTTTGCAAGCCTTTTTGCTAGCCCTGGAAAGAAAAAAAAACTGGCAAAAGAAGGGTTCCTGTCTTTCTGTCCTCAGGGGTAATAGCAGTGGGGGGTGTTGGTTTCTATCAATAAAGCTTCAATAAAGGGTGGTGGTGTTCAAACCCCTCTCCCAGCACATCACTGATCCAAACTGAGGCCTTATGCAGCTACTGCTGCCTTTAAAAAAATACCAGGAAGGTCTTTTTGTGGTTCTGCCGGCACCGCCAGCCAGTGCCGTTTCCTAGGCCCTTGGAAGCCATGTCCATTCTGCTTTTGATGGCCTGCAGGTGGGCAGAGGTGAGCTTTTCTTTCTTTTAGTGAAGGCCCAAACGTTTTGGAGAACTCTGCCGAGTGAGATGCTTCTGTGCCCACATTTGCGAATCTAGCCTGGTGCGGTATGCGTGTTTTCTTCTTCTAAAAGCCGACTGCTTGTTGCCTAATATAGGCATCATTTATAAACGGAGCAAATCGCTTGCTTGAGACTTCTCGCACCTCTGCTTCCAAGGCCGTACATATTTCCTTAAGCTCCGTGTGCCATTCATCACGTCCCTTTTGTTCTTGAGCTTCGGGAATGAAATTGAGCCCTTGCTTCTTCTTTTTTTTTCCTCTCTTTTTTTAATTCACTGTTTTCATCCTCTGTGTCCTGTTATCGTTGTGCCGGACAAACCGTATAAATACAATAAGCGAGGCTTCGTTCCTTGGCTCGCTTGAAGTTCCTAATCTGATTATACTGACGAAAGCCTGGTGTTTGAAAAGTAATAAGGTTAATATTCTGTGTGCTTTCTCCTCTCCCCCCCTTTTTTATTTCTTTCCAATAGGAAGCAATTAATTTGCTGGAGCCCATGACCAACGATCCCGTGAACTATGTGCGTCAGGGGGCGCTGATTGCATCTGCCCTTATCATGATCCAGCAGACAGAGATCCTCTGTCCAAAGGTGAGTGATGGATCTCTGGCCAGTGAGGTATGGCAGATGACGACATTGGCCATCACAGCTGTTTTCAAGGAATTACTTCCTCCATGGATTACTTGCTGCTGAGCTTCAAAAGGTTCTGGCTTTTGTTTTTTTGCATTGCATTGAAGAAGAAGAGTTGGTTTTTATATGCTGACTTTCTCTACCACTTAAGGAAGAACAAAACTGGCGTATAATCACCTTCCCTTCCCCTCCCCTCCCTACAACAGACACACCCTGTGAGATAGGTGGGGCTGAGAGAGCTCTCAGAGAGCTGTGATTAGCCCAAGGTCACCCAGCTGGCTTCATGTGGAGGAGCGGGGAAACAAATCCAGTTCACCAGATTAGCCTCCACCCTCACATGGAGGAGTGGGGAATCAAACCAGGTTCTCCAGATCAGAGTCCACTGCTCCAAACCACAACTCTTAACAACTACACCATGCTGGCTCAAAAATGTTACTGAGAGTTGGATCCCATAGATCTGTTTTGGGAGGGGCAGGGGCTGGGTGGTAGGGCATCCAGAAGGTCTCAGGTTCAGTCCCTGGCATCTCCAGGGAAAAGGATCATGTAACAGGTGATGTGAAAGACCTCTACCCGAAACCCTGAAGAGCTGCTGCCAATCTATGCAGACAAGACTGACTTTGATGGAACGAGGGTCTGATTCAGTATAAGGCAGCTTCATTTGTGTTCCACTAAATGCACTTGACATTCTCTAGCGCCTTCCCTTGGCTCAGGAGCCTCGTGCATCAAAGGAAGCTGCCTTGCTTAGAGGCATGTTATTAAGACAGATCAGCAGGATCCAACCCAGAGAGCCTTGTTCATGGCTGCTGACCATTCGTGTATGATGTGTGCCTGAGGTCTGGTCTTAATTCCAGCTGGCCTCCCTCATCTTGTTCAAAAGATGGGAATATAGAAGCTTGTACTTAGCGATGTGTGGCCCCGACAGTTTTCTAGTAGACTCTCTGGAGCGCAATCCAGAATTTGGGGCAAAGATGCTGGGGAAGTTTCTGCTGCAAACAACTTTGAGCCGTCTGGTGCCTCATCTGTGCCCCTTTGCCTCTTTTCTGGGTGATCAGGACTCTCGTCTAGTATTTGGGGAGCTGTCTCGCAGAGTTGCCCTGACCTAGATGGGCCAAGCTAGCCCATTCTCGGAAGCAGAGTCAGCCCTGTTCAGTACTTGGATGGGAGACCACCAAGGAAGTGCAGGGTCACTATGCAGAGGCAGGCGATGACAAACCTCCTCTGTTGACCTCTTGCTGGGTTAAATTCTCCTCTCCTCCACATGAGCAGAGGGCTCTTATCTGGAGAACCAGGTTCGATTCCCCACTCCTCCATATGAAGCCTGTTGGGTGACCTTGGGCCAGTCGCAGTTCTCTCAGAAAACTCTCAGCCCCACTTTCCTCACAAAAGTGCATGTTGTAAGGAGGGGAAGGGAAGGCTCTGAGACTCCTTAAAGGTAGAGAATAAGTGGGGTATAAAAGCCAATTCTTCTTGAGAAGTTTCAATACACGAGGACCCAGAGGTAGAGTCTTCCATTGTTGAACTGTCCAGAAACGTGAAGGCCACATCTTAAAGATTTCCTGAAATGCTTCATCTGGTGCATCTCCATTCGGTACATCTTGCCCATGAAAACTGGTGTCCTTAAACCTAATTCAGTCTCTATTTTAAACCTGTTTTAAACCTGCTTCTAGCCTGTTTTAAACCTTTCTGTAAGGTGTTACACTCTTTTTTTGTTAAAAATGTGTAGGTGTATGGCTGCTCATTAAGTTCGGCCTGATGCCGTTCTAGTTCCAGCCCCTCTCAGCTCCTACCTTCGCCTCGAGGCACAGATCCTCTGGATCCTGAGCAGGAGATCTCAGCCTCCTGGTCTAGGTTTGGGCACGGCCGCCCACAAAGCTTTGAGTAATACTGGTCAGTCTAAAATGGTGTTGGCTCTGTGCAGCAGCGTCCTGTCGGTGACTCATATTTCAGTATTTTCTGCATGGAAACGTTCTGGGAAGGGCTGCTCTCTAGGAGGTTATCCCACAACTTCTATTTATGCATTAGGTATTTTCATTGCTTCATGTTTGATGAACAAGGATGGAAACCGGAACTGGGGATGGGCGAGGGGGTTATAGCAAGGCAGACTTGCTAGAGCTGACGGGTTGCATAGCATGTGTGAGCATATTTTCTTTCGTCTGGTATGGAGAGGTACAATACTTTGCTGTCAGTCATGTTGAGTTTCCTGGAACGAGACCTCCTGTTCTAAGTAATTGCTTGCAACTTTAAAAAAAAAAGGAGAGACTTTCTTTTTGACAGTAGCAGTCTACTTCCAGAAAGTTGTTTAGTTTCTACTGTAATATAAGACATCCCAAGGCAGGATAATGCTGCTGTAGTCATCTTGTTTGTGGGCTTCCTAGAGACACCTGGTTGGCCACTGTGTGAATATACTGCTGGACTTAATGGACCTTCGTCTGATCCAGCAGGGCCTTTCTTATGTTCTTATGTCTTTCACATCGATAAGCTTCCCTCTTTATTTTGCAGCGATAAGCAAATAGCTGGATTGAAGCCCGAGTGGATTGACCTGAAAGGTGGTGGGGATGGGTGGCAAAGAAGAAAGATTTCTTTGCCACTGTTGCCTCACTGCTGTCTTATTCAGCCAAACCTTTTGACATGGCTAAGGGTCTGAACCCAGCTTGCTGCTGGGGGCAAAGTGTAGATGACTGGGGAAGGCAATGGCAAACCACCCCTGTAAACATAGTCTGCCTAGGAAACGTTGGGATGTGACGTCACCCCATGAGTCTGTTCACACCTTGATAGGAAGTATCTCTCTGGTTTCTCCTATCCAGTGGAACCACAAAATGGGAATATTTCTCCAACTAAGCCTCCAGATACAGCTAACCCAATCCTGAGTTAGTACCTGGTGGTGGGCCTTGGGAGAGGAGGGGTCCCCAACCTTTTTGAGCCTGTGGGCACCTTTGGAATTCTGACACAGAGCAGTGGGCACAATCACAAAATGGCTGCCCCATATGTCTATCACACTGCCCCCTCAAGTTCAGCTTGCACTCACATGAACACATGAAGCTGCCTTAACGGAATCAGACTATCATGGTCCATCAAAGTCAGTATTGTCTACTCAGACTGGTAGCGGCTCTCCAGGGTCTCCGGCAGAGGTCTTTCAAATCACCTGCTTGTCTAGTCCCTTTAACTGGAGATGCTGGGGATTGAACTGAGACCTTCTGCAGGCCAAGCAGGTGATGTGCCTGAGACCCTGGAGAGCTGCTGCCAGTCTGAGTAGGCAGTACTGACTTTGATGGGCCAAGGGTCTGGTTCAGTATGAGGCAGCTTCATGTGTTCATGTGATGGTTCTGCAGGAGATTGTTTGGCTTTGGTCTGGTAAAGAATGCCCTTGTAACAAGTGCTGTATTTTTATTTTGGCCAGAGAAACAAGAGCCTCTTCGTGTTTCATTGACCAATAAAACATAACATTCCTGAGGAGGTAAATCTGGGAGCAAGGCCTTTTATAAGTACAGCGTGCTCCCTTCGACTCAAAAGGCCCGTTGATAGGGTAGCTGATTTTAGCCGAATATATTGTGGAAACATTTTTTATGTGTATTCCTAAAGCTTACACGCACAGTCAGTCCTGCAGTTTGTTTTATTTGACGTTTTGGCTAGCGGCCTAAGTACAGGGAATTAAGCACCAGTTCACCACCTTGGAGACCCTTTTTGGGTGGAAAGGTGGCATAGAAATGTTTTAAATACATTTAAATGGATAGTAGTTTCACAGGGCAGCCATGTTGATCTGCAGTAGAAGAGCTAGATTTGAGTCCGGTAGAACCTTAGAGACCAACAGGACGTTTGGGGCATAATCGTTTGATGGCCAAAGGTATCCGACAAAGGGAGCTTTGACTCTCCAAAGCTTATATGCCAAAAATCTCGTTGGTCTCTAAGGTGCTGGTGGACTCGATTCTAGCTGTTAAATTAATAATGTGGCTAATGAGAGGTAGCCGGTACCATGAGACCCAGTTTGGTATTGTGGCTACCATCTGCAAGCTTGACTGGGGAGACCTGGGTTTAAATTTCCTCTTGGCTCCGAAACTTAATGGGTGACCTTGGGCCAGTCACCATCATTGCGGTGCACGTCTGCCACTGTGGGCTGTTGGGAGGAAGGGCAAGACAAAAATAAATGAACAAACGTGATGGAGCGTGAGATCAGCCCAAGGGTCTTTAGAGGGATAGCAAGAAGAAGAAGAGTTGGTTTGACTCCCCACTCCTTTACATGAGTGGTGGAGGCTAATCTGGTGAGCTTGATTTGCTTCCCCACTTCTACACACAAAGCCAGCTGGGTGACCTGGGGCTAGTCACAACTCTTAGAGCTCTCTCAGCCTCACCTACCTTACAGGGTGTCTGTTGTAGGGAGGGGAGGGAAGGTGATTGTAAGCTGGTTTGATTCTGCCTTAAGTGGTAGAGAAAGTCGGCATATAAAAACCAACTCTTCTTCTTTCTTAGCCTCTATTTCTGACTGGTGAGTGGCATAATTATAAGGACATCATGGCACTCTGAGATGGCATGTCTTGAACAGAGCTTGCCTCTAAACTCTCAAGTGACAAATAGGGCAAATGTGGAGATGGAAGCGGCTGCTTCTTCATTGGTCGGGCATATGAGGCCAGACCTCCATTACTTCCCTGGAGACTGGCTGCGAAACCCATTCTCAAGACTTGGGTAAGGGAAAGAGAGACTGCAGTCTCTTTCCCAAGCTCCTTTCGCATTCACAGAATGTGTTTTTGATTACTTCTATTTCAGGGATGAGTTTCTGTTGGAAAGAGGGAAGGAGAGAATGAGAATTTAAGAGGCTTCTTTCACACGGTTGCCCTTTTCTGTTCCCGTTTGAGATGGCCTCACAAAAAGCCTGGTAAACGTTGTCACCCGTTTTGATTAGAAGGTTCATGTTCTCATTTTATACCGCTCTCCTGTAGCCAGTCATTCTTGGCCAGAGCTCACCTGTGTTTTCTCCTTTCAAATCAGGTTAAAACGAGAGGATTTCCCCTCCTGTTTCTGAAGTATATTTGTCATTCAGAGGATTGACTAGTTTGGCCTATTAGTGAGATTTTAAAGCAATATGCTGGGATTCTTTTGGAGTCGGTCAAGCAAGTTAGTTATTTGTTGTATTTAGAAGATTTTTACCCCACCTTCCTACTAAAAAAGTACTCAGAGCGGGTGTTATAAAACACAATAACAACTTACAAAAATGAAGAGAAAAATTAAATAACCAGCAACAGCTAAAACTGTAGAAAACCTCAATAAAAGCAGAGCAATCAATAAGCAATATGTAGGTAAATGATCACCATGTTGGGGGAGTGAGTTCTCCTCACTTATCACCAGGTGCCCCCCAGGAATAAGATGCATCCCAGAAAAGCCAAAATTGTGGGAGCGTCATGATCCTCCTAGAGCAGGGCTTTCAAAATTTGGGCTCACAGTTGAGAAGGTCTTGTTCTCAGCACGCTGGGGGATGTGGTCTAGGGTAAGGGTCCCCCATGTGACATCTGTGGGCACCATGGTGCCCCTCAACACCTTTCCTGGCACCGACCAAGTGTTTTGAGAAAATGGGTGGAGCCAGCAGGGCGTCTGGTTGGCCACTGGAGATCTGATTTGGTGTGTAGATTGAAAGGCATAGTGTTGAGCGGGACTTATGCCTGAAATGTTGCTTATTAGGGTTATGCATAACCTCGCTCACTGACATTTTCTGATTGGCTCAAGCCCCTGCATGTGTAGGAGTCCAAACCCAGTTTCTATCAACCCCAGTCTTTGACAGCGTTCTCATGTTGCCCTGGACATCACCCAAATGAATCCCTGCAGTCCTTTCCCAAGCTTCAAAGAGCCCAGAAACTCCGGGAAGGAGAGGCAGAACCCACAGGTTTTCATGCTTTGTTCCAAAAGCAATGTAACGAAGTGTGTTCTTCCTGGTCTGGCAAAGCCCAAGAGTTTGGGAAGCAAGCCAGACAGCCTACAGAATTAGGGCATCAGGAAAAAAAAGGGACCAAAAGGGTGTAGCTGGAGGGAAGTTGAGAGAAGCATCCTCAGGCGATGGATGTCCACTGCTGGGAAGAAGCAGGTGGCAGAGGTGTCCAGCCTGTGGAGGGTTATCAACAAGAGAAAGCTCTCTTACACAAGCCTAATTGAAAAAGAGGTTGGTCAACTGGTTTGGTAAAAATGAGTCCTGTCTCTGGTTGGGATGGGAAAGATGGGGTGGGGCGGTGCTTTCTTTAGCGAAGAGACGTCCGCATTTGTGGGAGAGCCAGCGTGGAGTAGTGGTCAAGAACAGTGGTTTGGAGCGGTGTGAGGGGCTATGGCTTAGTGGCAGAGCATCTGCTCGGCGTGCAGAAGGTCCCAGGTTCAATCCCCGGCATCTCCAGTTAAAGGGACTAGGCAAGTAGGTGATGTGAAAGATCCCTGCCTGAGACTATGGAGAGCCGCTGCCGGTCTGAGTAGACAATACTGACTTCGATGGACCAAGGGTCTGATTCAGTATAAGGCAGCTTTATGTGTTCATGTGTTTGCTTAGGCCAGTGGTTCCCAACTGCCGCATGCGTACTACTGCTGCTGCTGCAAGAAATTAATTAATTAGATTCAGGTGAACCCAAGGCACCCATTTGCCCACGAGGCTGTCCGTTGTGTCTCTGCATGATTAAGTGTGCTGGGCTTGCTGCCTTGAAGTCAGCTTCCCTTGGAGGGCCAGGTAATTCACAGCGTCTGTGCGTTAAGTGTGATATGATCCTGTAGTCAGTTCAGAGAAAGAGTGAGGGAACTACCCTTTTCAGAGGAGGCTCCCCATTGCATCTCTGCATGAGTTTCTGCTTTAGGCTGTCCTCCTACCAGTCAGTCGGTGCTTCAGCTAAGTGATGTATGCAAAAAAAAAAAAAAACCCACACAATGCATATGCACCTCCCTTTAGGGGAAGTAAGGGTGCATACCCCCACCTGAATTTGGATTATAAGTGTGCCAAAGCCATCAAAAGCTTCAGGAATGCTGACATTGGGAAGGTGTGGCTTTGACAGCCTTTGGCCATGGGTTCATGTGCTGGCATACGCGGCCGTGCTAAGCACCTTCCCAGGAATAGCAGCGCAAAGAGCTTGCCCTGTTCGTACACAGAGGCCTTTTTGCTGTCAGACGGCAGACGCCAGTGTGAACATTAGCAGATCTGCGGTTTGTCTCCTGACTTCTTCCGTGATCTATTTCCCTGAAGATTTGATTACTGTGTAAATTCCAGATTCTGGCCCAGGTGGCTAGCAACTTTTCTTTTTTTAAAAAAAATCAGAGTTTATCCCAACCGTCAAGATGTTCTAAACAATCTGCACCCACGAATCTATTGCTCGGAACCACAGGAATGAGATGGCAGCACCCCAAGCGAAAGACAAGCCCAATTTTAATCTTTCATCAGCTTTCTGCGCTTTTTTCCTTTTTCTCATTGGGAACATTCTTGGGGAGGTTTTTTTTTTTGCTGCACAGAGTGCTGAAGGAAGCTTTAAGCACGACGCCTGTGCTTTGTTTGAGGATTTTGGTCCAGGTCTGCCTGTGTTCCGCCCGTCCTCAGCATGCATCCTGTTCGAGTGGAAATTCTGGTGCTAGGGGAAGAACTTGGCACCCTGGAAATCTCAATTCTCCGCCAGAGCTGTAAAGCATTCCCCTTTTGAGCTTGCTTGCAATACCCCGGGGTAGCATGGACGTACAACTTGATTTTTCTGTGTGGGAGATATTTAATTCTTAACTGTTGCCCATCTGGGCTATTGAGAAGGGGTAGGAATAGAACTTGAATGAAGGACCTTCTTAAATAAAATTTCTGGTCTTTAAGTGGCGGAGGGACACACTTATGTATGCTTCAGTTACCCCAACTTTTTAGTCCCTGACATCCTTTTTTTAGAATCCTGACTTCCACCTTTAGGGAAGATCTATGTATAGAACATCTTTTTCTGGTTCTATCCCAACCAAAGGGCCATTTCCAGTAATGGTGGTGAAAAATGCTGTTAAGTCACAGCTGACCTATGGCGATCCCCCCATAGGATCTTCAAGGCAAGAGACTAACAGAGGTGGTTTGCCATCGCCTGCCTCTGTACAGCAACCCTGGATTTCCTTGGTGGCCTCTCATCCAATTACTAACCAGGGCTGACCCTGCTTGGCTTCTGAGATCTGATGAGATCAGACTAGCCTGGACCATCCAGGTCACAGCAAGAAATGTTCAGAGGTGGTTTGCCATTGCCTGCCTCTGCACAGCAACCCTGGACTTCTTTGGTGGTCTCCCATCCAGGTACTAACTAGGGCCCACCCTGCTTAGTTTCTGAGAACTGATGAGATTGGGCTAGCTTGGGCCATCTAGGTCAGGGCTTTCGAATGATACTGAGATCAATAATGGCTCTGATTTCAACCAAACTTTATTCTCCCCGCCCTGGTTGATGATGACATAAATCTGGGGAAAGGCAGACCACCCAGAGTTGAATGTTTCTGCACAGTTGGAACTTTCACTGTGGCCTGTTCACCCTGGCTCCATGTGTCCAGGTTTCTTTTCTTATTTAATGCTTGGGGGGACCCTGCATAATTCACCCGTGGGGAACAATTTGCTAATGTCTTTGTGTTCCCTAACCCTTGGAAAGGTGGTCTGCACACTCTTTCTGTAAGCCTCCTCCTCTGCTTAAGGACATGCCGGCTGCGTCGGACCAGCGAAGCCTTTCCAATATCTGAGCTGCTTCCTTTCCTGCTGGCCCTCCCCAACTTTCCCCTGCTGCTTGCTTGCTTGCTTATTTATTTATTTATATCCCATCTTTCTTCCCAATGGGGACCCCAAGCGGCTTACATCGTTCACCTCTCCTCCGTTTTAGCCTCACAACAACAACCCTGTGAGGTAGGTTGGGCTGAGAGTGTGTGACTGGCCCAAGGTCATCTGGCACTCTTCCGTGGCGGAGTAGGGATTCAAACCTTGCTTTCCCAGATCCTAGTCCGACCCTCTAACCACTACACGCTGTCTGCCAAAACCACTGCCTCCTGCTGCCCCCCAGGCTGAATTTAAAGATTGGAGGCCTTTCTCTAGGCGTCCTGCACAATCAGAGGGAGGGGGAAGCTCAGTATTTTATTTATCTTTTTATTTGTCATATTTGCAGGCCGCTTTTCTTGTCCCCTAGGCAACTCTCAACGTTCAATTCAACAGGACAATGCAATAATAAAATTGCTATACTAAAATTAACACGAGAGCCTCGCTGGATGGTAAAAATAGAAAATAGCTGCCAAGACATCCTTAAACAGTAAAACAGCAATAACGGAAACAGTGTAAGATGGTAAACTGTAATAATCAACAACAATAATAATAAAATAGGAGCAGACATCTTAAAAAAAGGGTCGTCCATAAACTTGGCCACTGTTGTTAGAAAAGCCCTTCATGGCTTGGGACTTGGGTGTCTGAGGGACCGTCTTCTCCCATATGTTCCTGCCTGGGAATTAAGATCATGGGTGTCCGCCCCACATTTATGGAACAAACTCCCCAGGGAGGTGCACCTGGCCAGCGTGGTGTAGTGGTTAAAAACAGTGGTTTGGAGTGATTGATCTGGAGAACCGGGTTGGTTTCCCCGTTCCTCCACATGAAACCAGCTGGGTGACCTTGGGCTATTCACAGTTCTGGGGAGGGGCCGTGGCTCAGTGGTTCAATATAAGGCAGCTTCATGTGTTCAAGAAGAAGAGTTGGTTTTTATATGCCAACCTTATCTACCACTTAAGGAAGAATCAAACCGGCTTACAATCACCTTCCCTCCCCCTCCCCACAACAGACACCCTGGGAGGTAGGTGGGGCTGAGAGAGTTCGGAGAGAGCTGTGACTAGCACAAGGTTACCCAGCTGGCTTCATGTGGAGGAGTGGGGAAACCAGTCCTGTTCACCAGCTTAGCATCTGCTACTCACGTGGAGGAGTGGCGAATCAAACCTGGTTCTCCAGATTAGTGTCGTAGGGCACCTCTCAAGGAGTGGTGCAGGCATCTGAAGCAGATTTGTTGATTCAACACTGGTACACCTGGCATGGACTTGAAGCCCTGCCGTTGGCTTTGTTGTGGCTTCAAAACTTGCTTTTCCCCAGCTGCACAAATTGGATTGAAGGGGTTTCCTTGGAGGGAGCGGTGCCATAGGATGGCCAGTTTTCAGTTCATGTGGGATAGGGACCGTTGTACCTTCCTAAGCAGAAGACATCCTCACCTGGACGGCCCAGGCTAGCCCCTTCCCGTCAGATTTCAGAGTCTAAGCAGGGTCAGCTCTGGTTAATATTTGGATGGGAGACCACCAAGGAAGTCCAGGGTCGCTACGCAGAGGCAGGCAATGGCAAACCACCTCTGAACGTCTCTTGCCGTGAAAATCCCTACAGGGTCACCATATGTCAGCTGCGATTTAATGGCACTTTCCACCACCAAGCAGAAGGCGGCAGGTAGCCCTCTCTGTGTTTTCTAGGGCTACATTTTGTCCCTGAAGAGTTTCGGGGACTAAGGGGCTCTTTGCAGACATGAAGCGGGGAGGGGCGGTTAACCTTTAGAGCCTTAATTTCAAAAAAGCTTGTCCGAAGGGGTCCGTACCCAGCCGGCGGAACAAATTCTTTGTGCGTGTGGGGCGGCTTCTGAGCCCCGTCTCATCAGTAGCTTTTACGGAAGTGCTGGCCCTTCCATCGTTTTAAAGCCATTCTGAACATGCAGAAGAATTGGCTTAGGAAGGAATCGTATTAGCAGTTACTGTAATTTGGTTTGAATGATAGTGAAAATTGAGTAACGGGAGGAATTGCATCCTGCCTTTGGAACATACTCTCTGTCCTCGTACACAAATGATCCAGCTGCCTTTGTGGCTCGCAGCTTACTGGAATGTCTTCGTTGGGGAAGATGCCGCGGTCCTTATAGTTGCCTATAAACACATTATGTTGCTATGGGGGTGTGCCTTTGGTCTTCTCCGCCAAATGACTTCAGATGGGCATTTGGCTACACTCGGCATTTAGAAGAGCATGTTTATACCCTAGGGCAGGGGTACCCAGCATGGAGCCCATGGGCCACATGGCACCTGCCAACACCTGGCACTCACCAAGTGCTGTTAGAAAGTGGGTGGGGTCAGGTCAGGCACTTGCCCAACAGGGCTTCTGATAGGCCACCGGAGATCTGATTGTCTGAACAGATTAAAATAACATTTCAGTGGCAACTGCCCCCACAATGTTGGATGTATTCTGTCACTTGTCTTTACCCGTGTATTTAAAAAGTTGCTCCCCTTTTTCCCTACACTGGGACTTCCTCTGTGGGTGTGGCTCTGCCTACTGCAGCACCCCTTTTGTAGATGGCTTCACCTCTTGTGGCAGCCATATTGCGGTTGCACCCACCAAAGATGCCCATGGGCTCAAAAAGGTTGGGGACCCCTGCTCTAGGAAACATCTGCACCCACTCTTTGTAGACAACTTAGATATCTGTACAACAACCTGTTAGCTGTAAAATTATTAAAATAATTGCTACTACTCTGTTTGGCTGGGTTGGGGGGGTTGGCTTGAGATTCCCTGCTCTGGATTGCATCAGCCTCCTCTAATTTGAACGGTTTTGCTCAAAACCTTGCATCTATTTTTCTTTCCCTGTCTCAGGTCAGCCAGTTCAGACAGCTGTATTCCAAAGTCATCAACGATAAGCACGATGATGTCATGGCCAAATTTGGAGCGATCCTAGCCCAAGGCATCCTGGATGCAGGTAATGGCAGCCGCTGCTGTAATGTTTTCTGAGTTCAACTGTTTCCTTAAAAAAAATAACGTTCCATTTATTTCCCAAGGCCGGTTTAATGCAAAGAGTTGCCCAGCTTACGTGAGGCTTCCCCATTTAAGGATTTTCTCGGCCAGACTTCTCCCTTTCCATACAGCGCCTGCGCTTTGTAGCAGTCATTCTGATTCCCTCTGTTTACAGTGTTATATGAACATCCTGTGACATCACAGAATGGGTCATCTGCTGAAGCTGGAGGGTGAGAGATTCAAAACAGATAAAAGGAAGTATTTATTCACACAACGCATAGTTCAATTGAAGAACTCCCTGCCTCAGGATGTGGTGATGGCTGCCAATTTGGAAGGCTTTAAGAGGGGAGTGGACATGTTCATGGAGGAGAGGGCTATCCATGGCTACTAGTCAAAATGGATAGTAGTCATGATGCATACCTATTCTTTCTAGGATCAGAGGAGCATGCCTATTATATTAGGTGCTGTGGAGCACAGGCAGGAGAATGCTGCTGCAGAGGTCTTTTTTGTGGGCTTCCTGAAGGCATCTGGTTGGCCACTGTGTGAACAGACTGCTGGACTTGATGGGCCTTGGTCTAATCCAGCATGGCCTTTCTTAAGTTCTTATAATTAGAAACTTATTCCACTTTCCTAAAAAAGAGGCCAAGAAATGGATTGCTCAATTTCAGGGGCGAAATTGGATATAGAGGAAGTAAAAGGATTTCTCTTACAATGCTATACGTGATCTGCCTCTGGGTTGTGTCATCTCCCTGTTGTTTATGTTTCAGTAACTGGAGAGAAATTGCACCTACTTTGGCCTGCCAGATGTTTTATTACTTGGCGTCCCTGGGCAGTTACAGGGCAGACGTTGATCTCTGCCAGGATCCTTAATTCACTCCTTTGCTATTATTGTGCTTTGAATTGTAAAAAAAAATCCCAGTCTGTTTTGGAAGCAAGTTTCTAGTCCTCTACGTGGTTTGAAGGTTATTGGAAACTCTCAAGAGTTTTACATCATTAATTTCGTGTTGGATGGGGGGTGGGGTGGAGAATCAACTAAGCTATGGTGCAATGACAGTTCATATTTTTAGATGGTTGCAAACTGCCCTGTGAACAGGTTTTGCTGTGTTTGAAAGATGGTTTTTAAATGAAGGGGGAAAAAAGGTTTGTAAATGTGATTTGGGGGAGAGGCTATGGCTCAAGAGGGGAGCATCTGCTTTGCCTGCAGAAGGTCCCAGGTTCAATCCTTGGCATCTCATAGAATCATAGAGTTGGAAGGGGCCATACAGGCCATCTAGTCCAACCCCCTGCTCAATGCAGGATCAGCCTAGAGCATCCCTAACAAGTGCTTGTCCAGCCTCTGCTTAAAGACTGCCAGTGAGGGGGAGCTCAACACCTCCCTAGGTAGCTGATTCCACTGTCGAACAACTCTTACTGTAAAACATTTTTCCTAATATCCAGCCAGTGACCTTTCCGCCTGCAATTTAAACACATTATTGCGAGGGCAGAAAGAACAGTGGGAAAGTATAATTTGGAAGGAGATCCTGCTGCTACTGTGTGTTTTTGTAGAATTAAACCGGAGCGTGCTTTTTTCTTTGTGTACTTTGCAAATTCGGAACTTCCCTGCTGTTCACGCTTCGTTGCATAGCGGTGATTTTTCTGGACAGTTGTAGCAAACAAACAGGGCCACTGTCTTCCCACCCCACCCCCCACAACTGTGCCCCCCTCCCGCCAGGCCTGCTAAAGATGCATGTTCATGGTAGAGGAATGCTTTTGTGGGGTCGTGATTCTCTTGCATAAACGGCTTTGAAGTTGATGGCATTTTAACCCAATTAGGCCCTCTGTCTCGGCCTCGTTAGCAGTGACAGAGCTGCCTGTTGCTCTCTTCAGCTGCATTGGCCAGAATCAGATTAACACCTTCCCCGCGCTCTCTGCGGGCCTAACCTTTCCCTTTGGATTCCAGCCGGATGCTTCTGCCTTGCTTCAACCTGACATGCAGCTCTGATCTCCGCTGTGTGAGGGTGAAATTAAGGGGAGTAGGTGATCTGGACGGAGTGATTCTGCTACCGCTGGCATTAATGAGCCGTAGGAAGTGGGTGGCAGGGCTGTTTCTGGGCAGGAGGAAACGGGAACTCTTTGGAATGTTTCTTCCCTCTTTCTGGAGGAGTACAAGGGTTGCTTGGGCGCAGAAGAAGAGGAAAGGGGTTAGGGAAAAGAGTGGGTGCCTAAACATTCGATCATATCTGTACAGTGGTTAAATAGCAGGGGCCATGGCTAAGTAGCAGAGCCTCTGCTCGGCATGCGGTAAGCCCCCAAATTCAGCCTCCTGGCATCTCTGCTCAAAAGGGCCGGGTACCCGGCGTTATGAACAACCTCTGCCTGATACCCTGGAGACCAGCTGCCGGTCAGAGGAGATGGCGCTGAATCTCGATAGACCAGCATCTTGCTGACTCAGTGGAAGGCTGCACTGCCATGTTATCTGTAGAGCCTCTGTGTTCAGAGGCAGTTTACCTCTGCATTCCGGTTGCTGTGGGAAAAGGTGGTTGCCTTCGTTCCCGATTCGTGTGCGTTTGAGGGGACGTCCCAACTGGCCAGTGCTGCAGGCAATACGCTGAGCCAGACCGACCTTTTGTTTGTGCTTGAGATCTTTTGCACTTGACATTGCAGCCCTTTTCACTGAGAGGGTGAAGGCAGCTGCTTAGCCAAGTGATTACAGGCTCACTCTGGTAGGGTAGTAGACAAAAAGAAGAGAAGAGGAGTTGGTTTTTTTATATGCCGTCTTTCTCTGCCGCTTAAGGGAGACTCAAACTGGCTTACAATCACCTTCCCTTCCCCTCCCCACAGCAGATACCCTGTGAGGTAGGTGGGGCTGAGAGAGCTCAAACAAAGCTGTGACTAGCCCAAGGTCACCCAGCTGGCTTCGTGTGTAGGAGTGGGGAAACAAATCCAGTTCACCAGATTAGCCTCCGCCGCTCCTATGGAGGAGTGGGGAATCAAACCCGGTTCTCCAGATCACTCCACTGCTCTTAACCACTACACCACGCTAGCTCTCTAGTGCCACCACCTCCACCCCCAGCAAGGCACAGGCGCTCTTCAAGACAAGATGGGATCATTGACTTGTCACTTTTACTGTCTTGTCCTTCCCAAACAATCCTGCCTTATATACCAGTGTCTGGCTTGCGTGGTTGTCCCCTTCGGGAACAGAGACCTGCCCCATCGGTGTGTTGCTAGATCCCTGGAGTGGGTAGGGGTGGGGTCAATCCAGAAAGCCAGTGTGGCGTAGTGTTTAAGAGCAGGGGTTTGGAGCAGTGGACTCTGATCTGAAGAACTGGGTTTGATTCCCCACTCCTACACATAAGGCCAGCTGGGTGACCTTGGGCAAGTCACAGCTCTGTTAGAGCTCTCTCAGCCCTGCCTACCTCACAGGGTGTCTGTTGCGGGGAGGGGAAGGGAAGATGATTGTAAGCCAGTTTGCTTCTCCCTTAAGTGGTAGAGAAAGTCGGCGTATAAAAAACCAACTCTTCTTCTTCTACCTTCTTTCTGTACTCTGTGAAAGCCTGTGCGGTATAGCAGTCCAAATGTCCAGCTGGGATCTAGGAGACCCAGATTCGAATCACCACTCCGCTACAGAAGCTCGCTGGGCCAGACATACACAAGCCTGACCTACCTCACAGGGTTGCTGTGAGGATAAAACGGAGGGAAAGTATGTGGGCCTCTTTGAGTCCCCATTGGGGAGAAAGGCAGGGTAGAAATGAAGTGGAATAATGAATATTCTCCGTTTGCTCCTCTCTCCGCAGGCGGCCACAACGTCACCATTTCTCTGCAGTCGCGGACCGGGCACACGCACATGCCCTCGGTGGTCGGCGTTCTGGTCTTCACCCAGTTCTGGTTCTGGTTCCCCCTCTCTCATTTCCTGTCGCTGGCTTTCACCCCCACCTGTGTCATCGGCCTCAACAAGGACCTGAAGGTATGAGCTGCAGGAGCGTTGACGGGGGCGGGAGAGGGTCGGGGGCAGCGGGCAGAAGCTGCTGGGGAATCAGCTGCTGACTAGGGTGGCGGCTGGAGATCTCCCGCTATTACAACCGATCTCCAGGCCACAGCGATCAGTTCCCCTGGAGAAAACGGCCGCTTTGGCAGTTGTACTCTTGCAGTATCCAGAACGGTCACAAATGGAGACAAGAGTGACAGGGGGTGGAGCTGTACCCCCCTCCCCACCTGAGTTTGTGCTTTGGATTCAGAATTGGCCTGTACGCTTGGGTCTTTGGAGGCATTACTCCCCCAGATCCACATAAGCCAGCCAACCACAACCCTAGCTACCTCCAAGGAGCCAGCCCAGGTGTAAGAACATAAGAAGAGCCCTGCTGGATCAGACCCAAGTAATATAAGCGCAAGATCATATAAGTGCACGTAAAAGGTTAATCTTTCAAGCTTCCTCTGTAGAGAGGATCTTGCCTTCCCCCCCCCCCCCAAAAAAAAAGTTGTGGAAAAGAAGATAATCTGCCTCCATCCGTGCATTTCAGCTGTTTCATGGCACGGTTGGGGAAGGGACAGTAAATCAGCAAGTTTTTAGATTTGGGGGGTTTGAAGTTGGCCTCTTCCCCTGGGGCAGAGGCCGGGGAGTAAGAAAGTGCAAACTGAATGGAGACTATAATTTCATTCTTTGCCAACTCCTCAGCGCAGGGAGAGCTTCCCTCAGCATTAACTGAGGGAAAATGGCTTTTGAGCTTGGAGGGTAGAGATGGCTTATTGTGCCTGCAGCTGCTGCTGATTTGCATCGCCCGCCTCCCACACAGGCCTCTTCTGTCATCTGAATCAGGGCTCTGTGTGTTCCCCCTATTTGCGATGATATCGTCGGTGGGCTTCAGCTTCCAGAGAGACTTGGCTTTCATTAAAAAAATGTTTTTGCCCTAATGATAAGTCTGAAAACATGCAAGGAGCACCTGCTCAAAGCACAGACACTCCTTAGGAAATAAATTAGGAAAAACCTTTTTACAGTAAGAGTGGTTCAGCAGTGGAATCAGCTACATAGGGAGAAGAATAGTTGGGTTTTTATGCCGACTTTCTCTACCACTTAAGAAAGAATCAGACTGGCTTACAATCACCTTCCCTTCCCCTCCCCACAACAGACACCCTGTGAGGTAGGCAGGGCTGAGAGTGTGGGACTAAGCCCAAGGTTACCCAGCTGGCTTTGTGTGTAGGAGTGAGGAAACAAATCCAGTTCACCAGATTGGCCTCCACCGCTCATGTGGAGGAGTGGGGAATCAAACCCAGTTCTCCAGATCAGACTCCACCACTCAAAACCACCACACCACTCTGGCTGTCATGCTGGAGGTGGTGAGCTCCCCCTCACTGGCAGTCATCAAGCAGAGGCTGGACAAACACTTGTCAGGGACGCTCTAAGCTGATCCTGTATTGAGTGGGTGGGTGGACTAGATAGCCTGTTTGGCCCCTTCCAACTCTATGATTCTATTCTTCCCAAAGCAGCAGAATAAATTTCACAAAACAATGAAACATGCGCTTCAGCTTTATTGAAGTAGTGTATTCGTGGTGCAGTTCTTCATTTCTTTGGCATCAAATAGGTATTTGGGTTTTTTAAAAATTCTTTTTGGAAAATAAAATCAGTATTAGGTGGACCACAACTCTCACTCCACGTAAGGCCGAAGGCATCTGTGCTGGTAGTCTGCGATTTACCAGACAACCTTTTAAGCTTCTATCATGGGCTAGAGATGGGCTTTTTTAAAATAAAAGTTGAGATTACCAAGAAACCAAAATTAGTGGCCAGTGCCATGTTCTCTGCTCTCCCACCAAATCGTTGCATAAATTCAGCCCCATATTAGATTTATCAGAAAATCTCTACCCACCCACCCACAATATGGACTGTTACTTGAAGTATGTCCCCCTGAGAGTTTGTGTCACTCGGTCTTCTGGCATCCGCCCTGAAGAAACATCAAAGCGAGTGACTCGCGGCTTGCACCCTTGTTTGGCCTTTCCATGTCGAGATGGCTTTGGGTTTGTTTCGACAAGGAATCTTCCAGCATCTGCCTAGCTGAGCAAAGCTTGGTTGTTATTCAGCAGCTCACAGGAATGGCACAACCCAAAAACCTCTGTTGGCAGCAATCCCGCAGCTCCTACTCCTGTTACATTGTTGATTAAATGTCTCATCCTGTCGATTGCATTGACTGACGCTGCATAATCTGCCTTGACTCTCAATGAGAAAGGTAGACTGTAAATAACATAAATAAACAAATAAGTTCAGGCTATCAACTCTTGCCATATATCTGTAGCCCTTATTTTGAAAAATTAATAAATGAGAGAAGATTAGGCTGAGGCTGCCTCCTAATCCAGTTTCTACCTTCCATTCGTGGTAAGAACATCATAAGTAAGTAAGAAAAGCCCTGCTGGATCAGACCCAGGCCCACCAGGTCCAGCAGTCTGTTCACACAGTGGCCAACCTGCTGCCTCTAGGAAGCCCACAAACAAGACAACTGCAGCAGCATTCTCTTGCTCATGCTCCACAGTGCCTCATATAATAGGCATGATCCTGGAGAGAATAGGTATTCATCATGACTAGTATCCCTTTGGACTAGTAGCCATGGATAGTCCTCTCCTCCATTAACATGTCCACTCCCCTCTTAAAGCCTTCCAAGTTGGCAGCCATCACCACATCCTGGCGCAGGGAGTTCTACCAAAGGAGGTAACCTGCTTCTACTTTTTTCTCTAACAACAATTTCCAAATCATCTTCTGTGTTCAGATGCCAAAAGTGCAGTACAGATCCAATGTCAAGCCTTCCACTTTTGCCTACCCAGCCCCCTTGGAGGTGCCGAAGGAGAAGGAGAAAGAAAAGGTTTGTGTGCCCTGTCGGGGCCTTGCTTTGGCTGTGGTTTGTTGTCTGTGTGTTGTCAGGTGGCCAGGAAAGAAACCCCTTTTGCCTCTTGGATTCTCTCATGGCCTTATTATCGCTTGGGGGAGGGTGGGACGCTTTGGCATGGCTGGAGACATGCACAGATGGGCTGCACCAGCAAAGATGAAGACAGAACAAAACAAAAGGTGCACAAAGAATCTTCTAAGATGTTTATTCAATGATCCCGGTGCAGTTTAGCGTCGAAACACTTCCTCGAGACCAAACCTTGCTTTTAACAACCGCTCAAAAAGTTTCTCAGACTGCGATGCAGGAAATTTAAAACAGCAAACCAATAAAAATTGGGAATTTCCTGCATTGTGCAGGGGGTTGGCCTAGATGGCTGTGGTGGTCCCTTCCAACTCTATGATTCTACAAAAAAACCTGCAGAAGCATTTTGAATGACTCCCCTAAGAACCCCCAGGCCCTATGGACCATGAGCTGCTCTGGGCTTGCTTTGTCTAAAGACGTTGTCGCTGTCCCTCACAGGTGTCCACTGCTGTGCTGTCCATCACCGCAAAAGCCAAGAAGAAGGAGAAAGAAAAGGAAAAAGAGAAGAAAGAGGAGGAGAAAATGGAAGTGGTAGGTATAGTTGCGAAACATCTCAGCTTTCTTCAGGATTTCTGTGATGCAGTGTTGAGATAAGATGAACCGTGGTGGAGAGAGCGTGCCTCCGTGGCAGAGCCTCTCTTTTACTTGCAGAAGGTCCCAGGTGCAATCCCCGGCATTGCCAGCTGAAAAGATCCCATGGTAGGTGATAGGAAAGACCTCCACCTGTGACTCTGGAGAGCTGCTGCCAGTCTGTGCAGGCAATACTGACCTGGATGGACCAAGAGCCTGATTTGGTATAAGGCAGCTTTATGTGTTCGTGGTCCGGCTTTCTGGGCTTAAATGGTCCTCCCTCCCTCCCTCCCTCCCTTTTTGGTTTCAGCCAGTGTTTATTTATAAGTGGATGACCTATAAGGAATCGTCCGGGAGGTGCGTCTTCTGTTGTCCCCATTTTCATCATTTTTCTCATCCTCCTGCATCTTGAGTTCTGAGGAGGTCTAGATATCCAGCCTGTTTGCTACAGTAACCCAAAACGGCACCCAGAATCTTGCAATAGTACCGCACAAGTGTTTGGGTGCCATTGGGTGGGTTAAGGGGGAAAGGGGTGGATTTTTCTGTATACTTCCCCCCTCCCCCCCAAGTATGGAGAACCCTCTCTTCCATTTTTGCCTGGCCCCATTGTCTAGATTTCTCTGTCCTCACAGAGGCTAGGACTGAAATCAGACACAGTGGTCCTACTGTTTATGTCCCACCCCTCCAGTGGTTAGCTCTTGAAAGTGGCTCATGCAGAAAACACATAACAAAGTGCTGCTACAGGGTCTGGAACTTCTGCCAAGCGAATGCCTTAGCCTAACCTACCTGTACTGTAATACACTTGGCTGCGCCCTTAGTCTAGCAACCTGAGGACGAGTTCAAGGAACAAACTTCTCCTCCAACTCCAATATCCCAGTGGCTTCTAAAGTAGCCACATGGTAGGAGCCGAGCCGAGTTATCTGAAGAATTGCCCCTTTTTTCATAGCTCACAGGAGACTTTTGGGCTTGCCGAGAATGTGGTGTCTGGAATCCACCGAACTTGGAGAAGGAATTAACGGCATCGCTGTGGGCAGTTTTCAGCTTCTAGCCTCGCTTGCTCATCCCGTCCTCTGCCAAGCATAGGGCCTTTTTTGGGGGGCCCATAACTCAAGGCCGAAGTATCTGGAGCTTGCATGGAGAGAGGGTGAAGCCATCCCAGTAACAGGACAGGTTCTTTTAGCGGTGCCATTGCAAGTTGGTAGGAACAGAGGCCAGATTGCGGAATTGGATTAAAGAGGCTGTTTTGGCGCAGGATGCCGTGTTGCCCCCATGGCCAAAAGACCTGGAGTGAGTTCTGGAGGCAGGGGAATGAGCTCAGCAAAAAGGGGGAGGCCGTTGCCTCCTCCTGAGATAAAGGTCCCTTTTAAGTACTCTGCTAAAGGGAGCTCTGACTCTTGAAAGCTCATACCCATAGAGAGCCAGCTTGGTGTAGTGGTTAAGAGCAGTGGTTTGGAACAGGGGACTCTGATCTGGAGAACCAGGTTTGATTCCCCTCTCCTCCACATGAGCGGTGGAGGCTAATCTGGTGAACTGGATTTGTTTCCCCACTCATACACACGTAGCCAACTAGGTGGCCTTGGGCTAGTCACACTCTCTCAGCCCCACCTCCCTCACAGGTTGTCTGTTCTGGGGAGGGGAAGGGAAGGTGATTGTAAGCCAGTTTGATTCTTCCTTAAGTGGTAGAGAAAGTCGGCATATAAAACCCAACTCTTCTACCCCAAAAGTCTTGCTGGTCTCTTAAGGTGCTGTTGAATCTAGCTGTTCTACTGCAGACCAACATGGCTGCCCTCTGAAACAGTTTCCACCGGGGAACTGATCTTTGTAATGCGGAGATCCGTTGTAATTCTGGGAGAACTCCAGGCCCCACCTGGAGGCTAGCAACCCTTCCTGTAAGGGAGGGCAGCATAATTGTTCCCATATTGTTACAGCTGAGAGAGAGAGTCACTTGCCGAAGAATCACCCAGTGATGTGATCTGGGGACTTTCTGGCTAGCACTCTCAGGCCCGATACAGTGCTGTCTGGACGATCATGTCAGTGTTTCGGCTCCCGGTTTGCTATTGTCCAGACCATTTTTCCTGAGTCTCTGGGAATTTACAGCCTCCTTCCATGTTGTCCAAACATGTGACCAGGCCTCGTACCTGCCAGAGAGCAGGGGAAACATGACACGGGCCTGGAGGTATTTTAACGAGGCCGCAGGAGGCTTTCTTCCAGGATCGTGGGCCACTGAGTACATCCAGGGAGCAAAATATCCTTGAAATAGCCCCCCAGGGGGCCATCCATTCTTGCCCTTCGTTTCTGCCATCTTACAAGACAGGTTTAGAGCCCAGAAAAAATGCTCTCGTTGAGTTTGGAATGGGAGAGGATGCTCTGAAGAAACATTCCAGTTTCCTGACCCCGAGCCACTCTGCTCTCGTAGATCGGGCACCCTGGCAGCGTTGGTCCAAAAGGGCCAGCATCAGCATACCCAGAGTAGGGGCAGCTGTCTCCCTTGCCCCAGAGTAGGTGCAGCACTGACTCCCTTGCCCCACAGTCTTCCCCTGCCTGCCCGCCCACACACCCTTGCCCCCTCCCCACACAAGCACTCCTCCTGTGCTGCCTGTGTTCCTGGCTGAATATCCTGCCCGGTGCCACTTAGGAAGAGGGAGAAGCCGGTGTAGGGTGGTGGCAGCTGCACTTCTGGTGACTGTGGGAGTAGGCAGGAAGGGAAGCTCGTTTAGAGGGACTGGGGGTAGGCAGGCGAGGGGAGGGCCCTGTCCACAGGTACACCTGTGCAGTAATTGAACAAGAGCAGGATGCCACAAGCAGCATAAACCTCAAAGAAAGTACGGCTGCCTTACACTGAATCAGACCGCTGGTTCATCAAGGTCAGTATTGCCTACTCAGGCTGGCAGTGGCTTTCCAGGGTCCCCAGCTTCTGTGGTCACGGTCTTCTCTGTGATCTGCGGGGAAAAGAACAAAATGCAAGTTTTCGGGCTTACAACGACACACGTGAACACACATGAAGCTGCCTTCTATTGGATCAGACTCTTGGCCCCTCACAGTCAGTACTGTGTGCTGTGACTGGCAGCGGCTCTCCAGGGTCTCAGGCGGAGGTCTTTCCCATCACCTACTGCCTGGTCCTTTTTAACTGGGGATGTCGGGGGCTGAACCTGAGACATTCTGCTTGCCAATCAGATGCTCTGCCACTCACCTGCAGCCCTCCTCATCATGAAAGCATGAAGCTGCCTTATTCTGAATCAGACCACTGGTCCATCAAGGCTAGTATTGTCTATTCAGACTGGCAGTGGCTATCCAGGGTCTCAGGCTGGGGTCTTTCCCATCACCTCCCACCTGATCCTTTTAACTGGAGATGCCGGGGATTGAACCTGGGACCTTCTGCATGCCAAGCAGAGGCTCTGTCACTGAGCCACAGCCCCAGGGAATGAGGGGGGCACTGAAAAGCCCACTGGGGCCCCTGGATTACCTGTTGTGCTGTCTCTACATACCCTTCTCACTGTGAGGAAGGTGCTGCAGAGGAGCCGAACACAAGTGCCGTTGAGGTGCTTGAAATGGCCCCTGAGCATCAGTGGGGTGTTGTCCCGGTGCCTCGTTGCAGCCTTGAGTTCTGTCCTCTAGCATGAAGGTCTTCCTTCCTCTTCCTCCTAGGAGGAGACCGAAAAGAAAGAGGAGAAAGAGAAGAAGAAGGAGCCCGAGCCTTCCTTCCAGCTGCTCGACAACCCAGCCCGGGTGATGCCTGCCCAGCTCAAGGTCCTCAGCATGCCGGAGAGCTGCCGCTACCAGCCCTTCAAGACCGTAAGTCCCTCCTACGGCCACTAACCCCTCTTGGGTCGAGCGAAAGGAGCCACCCCTGGGGAGGCACGGTGGGAACATGAGAAGCTTATCCAAGGGACAGGGCAGGCTTGAGAAATGCTGGTGCTCCTGTCGTATGACTGCCCTCCAGGGTCTTCCAACTAGACATTAGTAAGAATTTTCTAACAGTTAGAGCAGTTCCTCAGTGGAACAGGCTTCCTTGGGAGGTGGTGATCTCTCCTTCCCTGGAGGTTTTGAAGCAGAGGCTAGATGGCCATCTGTCAGCAATGCTGATTCTATGACCTTAGGCAGATCATGCGAGGGAGGGCACCTGAGCCATCTTCTGGGCATGAAGTATGGGTTACTGGGGGTGGGGAAGCAGTTATTAATTTCCTGCATTGTGCAGCTTTATTTATTATTATTTGTTTATTATGTGCAGGGGGTTGGACTAGATGACCCTGGTGGTCCCTTCCAACTCTGTGATTCTTTGTGCTTCATGCACATGGAACAAGCGGGGCCACAGCACAGCACAGTTTGATCGGCAGGAGGCCCAGCTCCCATCAGGGTGGTTCTGCCAACCAGGCACATGGTCAGGCAGCCCAATGCAGGTGATCTAATTCACCATTGTGTATTTTTACCGTTATGGGATGGCTGGGGTGGATTTGGATTTTCTTCACTGGATGCCAGATATCTCTGGCCGTCCCTGGCTCCGGCTCTCCTCGTGGTGGTCAGCGGGCCGGATCGAGTCTGCCCCACAGACTGTCTGCCCATCAGAGGTGATCCTGGAATGGCTAAAAGGAAGTCAGCAGCTGCTTTACAACCTACATGTCCACTAGAGTATCCCTCTTCCAGTTAACCTGCTGATCAGAGGGGCGGGTGTGTGTGTGGCTTTTTAGCACCAAGGAGGAGAGGAAACCAGCCAGCTGCTCATCTCAGGAGTAGGCTTCTTATAACCTGACCGCTGAAGAAGAAGAGTTGGTTTTTATACCCTGGCTTTCTCTGCCTTCAAGGCTTACAATTACAATCGCCTTCCCATCCTCTCCCCACAACAGACGCCTTGTGAGGTAGGTGGGGCCGAGAGAGTTCTGAAGGAACCGTGACTATAATTAAGTACCCAAAGGTCAAGAAAAAAGTCAACATCCAAGGCCAAAGGTTATAAAATGTAAAGGTTGTATCAATCCAAAATATGTATTTATTTATTGCAGGCTAAAATCAATAATATATATAAGGCCCTACAATAGCCTACCAAACCAACATGTTCATGTAAATATATATTATTGGTTTTAGCCTGCAATAAATGTATACATATTTTGGATTATTACAACCTTTATACTGTATGGCCTTGGATGTTGATTTTTTTCTTGACCTTTGGGTACTTAATTCTGTCGTTTTTAGGGTTAAGTCCCCCCCCCTTGTTGTTGGTGGAATTGTGACTAACCCAAGGTCACCCAGCAGGCTTCAT
This sequence comes from Euleptes europaea, assembly GCF_029931775.1. Taxonomy (NCBI): domain Eukaryota; kingdom Metazoa; phylum Chordata; class Lepidosauria; order Squamata; family Sphaerodactylidae; genus Euleptes; species Euleptes europaea. Next base: position 6,326,546 of record NC_079316.1, read on the forward strand.
GTGTAGGAGTGGGGAAACCAAGCTTAGAGTCTGCTGCTTGTGTGGAGGAGTGGGGAATCAAACCTGGTTTTACAGATTAGAGTCCACTGCTCTTAACCATAACACCAAGCTGGTCGCGCAGCTATGATCCACTGTGGGCTGAAAGGAGAGGGATCTCCTCACCCAGCTTGGAGCAGGAGCATCCAAAAGAACACCCCAGAGACCGACTTTGTGCTTCCGTTTCTCTAGCTTTCCATCGGAGGCATCATCGTCCTGCGAGACACCAGCGAGGACACCGAAGAGCTGGTTGAGCCAGTGGCAGCGCACGGGCCAAAGATCGAGGAAGAAGAACAGGAGCCGGAGCCCCCAGAGCCGTTTGAGTATATCGACGATTAGGATGTACGGAGTACATGAAACAGTAAGAACTGCCTTCTGGGATAGGACCCGGAGCCCACCCAGCGCGGTGCTCTGGTCTCCCACTGGAACTAGCCAGATGCCCCTGGGAAACTCACCAGCAGGGCATGATGGGAGCTAGCTGCCCTCTCACCTTGGTCCTAGATAAACTGCCTCTGGACATGGAGGCTCTATTTGATACACCTGTCGTCCATGAATTTAAGAACTCTCATTTGAAGAAGCCGCTTAGGATAGTGGCTGTTGCAGCGTTCTGCAGCAGGCAGCTTCATAGTCAAGTGTTGAGTTCCTTTCAATCCAGTGCTGCCAACTGGCCCTGCCCCTGATATCCATGGGTAGAGAAGCAATTGAGCTTTCTAAAAATCAACAAGGCCAGAAAAGGGCATGAGAACTGAGTGGTTCGCTGAGGTGTAGAACTACCCTCTTCAGTTCTGCCCTCATCCACTGTTTTTGGGCCACGTCACTCCCGTAGCAACCACGGCCCCTGCTGCAACACTGCAGGAACAGAGGTATAGGATGCATGAGTGGGGGGGAGCTGCTTACCCCTCCCTGCCTAGCAAAGCCAGAACGAATTCTACAGACTGGGGCATTTTTATACAGCTTGGGTTATCCTCCCCAACCTCTGTGGTCATGGACCTGCTCCGTGATCTGTGGGGAAGGGAACAAAATGCAGGTTTTTGGGCTGACAATGACACGTGTGAGCATACATGAAGCTGCTTCTATTGAATCAGACCCTTGGTCCCTCACAGTCAGTATGGTCTGCTGTGACTAGCGGCAGCTGTCCCGGGTCTCAGGCAGGGGTTTTCCACATCACCTGCTGCCAGGTTCTTCAACTGGAGATGCTGGGGATTGAACCTGGGACCTTCTGCATGCCAAGCAGATGCTCTACCACTGAGCCATGACCCCTCCCCACTTCCACCGTTGGGCTTCCGAAAAGCCAAACTGGGTGTGTGTTCAAAACAGCCAGAATCCCGGAAACATTCCCAGGAGGTGCGAGCCAGCCTGAAGATCAGACTTGGTTGGTCTCGTGGGTACTCACTTGTGCCTCTTTAGTCAAGAGGTGCCTTTCAGGAAGTGGCACCGTTGCATCTCTGAAGCCAAGCAGGGCTGTCCTGCCCAAGGGTGGCATGGAGCAAAGGCCGCCCTGGGGCCCTCTGCGCTTCCTAGAGGAAGGCAGCCTGCAAACCAAACCGATTGCACTCATTCTTCTTGTCTCCTTCCTCTACCAGGTCCCAGCCCTTCAAGAAGCTTGCCTTTGTGTCTAATGTTGGAAACACGCCAGAAAAAAGTCACTGTGTCACTTCTATGCCGGCCAACAGCACGCAGTACACGTTTTAGGGTTGAAAGAAGGGAAACGTATCATATTTAGTGTACTCTTTCACAGGAACCTGGTTTTCAGAATAAATAAATTGAAACCCCCCAGGTGGCAACCTTGCTTTTGTTTGTTTCTCCCCGGGGGGCTTTCCATGAAGATGGTTGGGTCATGATCTGGCTCCAGTAATGTTGGAGTGTATTTTGTATGTAAAAAAGGGAACAAGATTTGGGGGGGAGGCACTTAAAAAGGAAGACCCAACAAGAGATGGATTGACTCAATAAAGGAAACCACAGCCCTCAATTTGCAAGATCTGAGCAAGGCTGTCAAAGATAGAACATTTTGGAGGACTTTGTTTCATGGGGTCGCCATGAGTCGGAAGCGACTTGACAGCACTTAACACACAACTCACACACATCTCCTTTCTATCCTGCCATTCCTCAAAGAAGCTCAGGGCAGAGTATGTGGTCCCTCCACTATTTGAACACATGATGCTGCCTTCTACTGAATCAGACCATCAGTCCATCAAGGTCAGCATTGCATACTCAAACTGGCAGCAGCTGTCTGGGGTCTCAGGCCTAGGCCTTTCACATCACCTGCCTGGTCCTTTTAACTGGAGATGCCAGGGATTACCAAGGTTCTGTGTGCCAAGTGGATGCTCTGCTACTGAGCCATATGAAGCTGCCTTATACTGAATCAGACCCTTGGTCCATCAAGGTCAGTATCAGCTACTCAGACTGGCAGCGGTTCTCCATGGTCTCAGGTGGAAGTATTTCATATCACCTCCTACCCAATACTTTTAACTGGTAACGTGTCGAGATTATGTCTGCCAGGCTTTTTATTTGGGACTGGATCCTATGGCCTTTTGTTTTTACTGTAGTGTTAACTGATGGTTATTAGAATGCTTTTAAAGATGTTTATTGTACAATTAGTATATGCTGCTGCTAACTTCAGAAAGGCAGAATATAGATGTTCAAATCAGTCCTACTTTCCTCCCGGCGGCCACAATCCCAGCTACACAGTCAATATCTTCATGCACTGCTGGTATGAAAAAGGCCTCATTGTTTCAGCTGCCGCATCATCTTTCCACAGCCGTTGTTTCCCTAATTTCAGCAATTGTTATCTTGGAGACGCTTTAAAAATAGCATCACGATCTAAAGAGATGGGAGGGCCAAGGGGTCAGGTCCTGCCTCCCTCCCTTTCCGTTTCTGGAGGTCCCAAGGAAAGAATGAGGAGGTTTGGGGTGCTTAGTCTAATTTCCAACACATAATGGAAATCACATTAATCTTCCAGGGAAAACACTTATTTGTCTCTGTCCGTTCTCTTTGGGGTGTGCTTCATTTTGCATGAAGATATGAGGCCATCCTGGAGGGCAAGATGTAGGAAGGGTGGTGAGCTCTGGTGAAGGGAGCTGCCTGCCAGCAGGAATGAAAAAAAGAGATCAAGGCTGCCCTTTTTGTTCCCCTTGTCAAAACAAAACAACACTAGGCTATAAAGTCTTATGAGCTATATTCACAATGGATGACAATCAATGTGACAAGAAAGCAAATTAGATATAATATATAGATAATGAGCGCAATAGCACAAAAACCCAACCCCCAAAAGCAAACCTAGAGTTCAACAGGTAAGTCCGTGTTTATGTTGTAAAGGGATAGATAATCTTCTGTCAAGGGACCAAAAAAGCCAAGAAGCTCAGGTACATACAGTCTCCAGAAGACCCCTGGCAAGAGGTAGATCAAGAAGACGGGCTGTCCAGATAAAGGCTGTGCTCCCTTTACGCTGTTACCTTCATCAGTTGCTTGATCTCCAAATGACCTAAGAAGTACCAAGAAGACTTGGCTTTTTTTGACCCTTGACAGAAGATTATCCCTTTACAACATAAACACTGACTTATAGGGTTTGCTTTCACCTCCGTTGGGGGTTAGGTTTTTGCGCTATTGCGCTCATCTGTATATTATATGTAATTTGCTTTCTTGTCACATTGATTGTCATCCATTGTGAATATAGCTCATAAGACTTTATAGCCTAGTGTTGTTGTTTTGATAACTTGATAGCTTGCTCAACACTGATTTGTTTGATTTTGTTTCCGTTTGTTCTCCTGGCAGCATCATTGCGGCTTTACAAAAGCAACAGGCTGGAATTTAACTGGTCAAGTTATCCCCTGCTTGAAAGGTACGGCTGCCAGCTCTGAGTTGGGAAATTCCTGGAGGTTTGGGGGTGGTGGAATCTGGGGACGGTGGGCTTTGGGGAGGGGAGGGACCTCAGAAGCGATGTGATGCCGTAGAGTCCACACTCCAAATCAGCCATTTTCTCCAGGAGAGGAAGGAAAGGCTAGTGTAAGCCACTTTGAGACTCCTTAGGTAGAGAAAAGCGAGGTGTAAAAACCAGCTTTTCTTCTGCTTTCTTGGCTGAGCAGTGATCTGATGCGGTTTTGGGGGAACTGGCAAATTACTCTTCCTTTCCTCTGCTAAATGTTTTTCTATCGTTTTGATTTATTGTCAATGAAGTTACGTTCTGAGGAAAACAAACTCGACTGTTCCTGGGCATCATGCACTGGGCAAGTCTCTGTGCCAATTTAGATGAATCATTCTCCATAAATGTGCAGGGGGAGAGGGCTGTTCCCCGTAACTTGTGGGCAGAGGGGTGTGAAGATCCAGCTGCTGCCGTGCCGTGCCATAAAAGGTGCCAGGGCCCCATCCTGCAATGCAGAATTCTCACTCTCCAAAAAAGATATAACCTAAAACCGGTTCTCAGAGTGTGGGTTGGGCTTCATAGCGGGTCACGACTCTCTTGTGGGTGGGTCGCCAGGCCAAGAGGGAGGAATGGAAGAAGTTGAGCAGGAGAAGAGACTGGGAGGCTGGACGGCAAATTTCGGTTTGCTTCTGCAGAATGCGCAAAATAGCCTTGGAATTTAGCCAGTGGCTCAATAATGCTGTATATTGATAAATGAAAATTAAAAGGACAGTTTGGGATTCGTTAGATCCATTGTGCTTGCAATGGCCATTTTCCTTGCTAGTTATTTTTGTTCCTTCTACCGCAGTGGAAGAGTCTCCTATTGTTAGGAGCACCTAATAGAATGGGCATGCTCCTCTGATCCTGAAGAGAACAGGCATGCATCATGACTAGTATCCATTTTGACAAGTAGCCATGGATAGCCCTCTCCTCCATGAACATGTCCACTCCCCTCTTAAAGCCTTCCAAATTGGCAGCCATCACCACATCCTGAGGCAGGGAGTTCTTCAATTGAACTATGCATTGTGTGAAGGACGTCAGTGGTCACCAAAGCTTCTGGCCTGCATCGTATTCCTGGAGAGCAGGAATCGCCATCCCTGTAAAGAGAGCTAAATGGATGAAATAATTTCGCTCCCCAATTTCTGCCCAGGAGTCTCTGGTTAAAGGCACAGGGCCTAGGCCACACCACAAAAGGTGGCAACCCCATGTGGAAAAGCAGCCGCAGGGCTGGAGGTAAGAGCATCATGCCACGGTTTGAATGAATGGCGCGTGCCCGGCCTGGGCATTGTGTTCTGCTCTGGCCACCCTGCCCATGGGGAGTGTAGAAGCGAAATTTTGTAGAGTTGAGCAGGGCTTCTGTTCACTGGTTGCGGAGAACGACTGTGACATTCAGCCAGCAGGGCTCCTTAGGGCTATTTGAGAAGGAAGCGCGGCTCCTCTCCTGGGCCTGCTTCGAGAGGAGCCGCCTCTTTGGCTTGTGTGCAAGCAGCTCATTAGCGCATTAATGCACGTCTGCCAGAGGAGCCCCAGGGAGGGATGGCAGCAGCCGCAGACCCATGCCAGGAAGGCATTTTAAGCTCTGCTCCTTTCCACATCAAGCATCGGTGCTCCCAGTCCTGGTAAATGAGGCCTGAAGCCCACCCAACTTGAGCCATTTCCTAGGCCGAAGCAAGCACCCTAGAAATGCTCTGTGAAGGAATGTATGGTATCAGCGCCAGCGTGGTGTTGTGGTTAAGAGCGGTGGACTCTGATCTGGAGAACCGGGTTTGATTCCCCGCTCCTCCACATGAGCGGCGGAGGCTAATCTGGTGAGCCAGGTTGGTTTCCCTGCTTCTACACATGAAGCCAGCTATGTGACCCTGGGCTAGTCACAGTTCTCTCTGAACTCTCTAAGCCCCACATACCTCACAAGGTGTCGATTGTGGGGAGAGAAGAAGAAGAAGAAGAGTTGGTTTTTATATGCCAGCTTTCCCACTTAAGGAAGACTCAAACCAGCTTACAATCGCCTTCCCTTCCCCTCCCCACAACAGACACCCTGTGAGGTAGGTGGGGCTGAGAGAGCTCTAAGAGAGCTGTGACTAGCCCAAGGTCACCCAGTTGGCTTCATGTGGAGGAGTGGGGAAACAAATCCAGTTCACCAGATTATCCTCCACCACTCATGGGGAGGAGTGGGGAATCAAACCCGGTTCTCCAGATCAGAGTCCTCCTCTCCAAACCACCACTCTTAACCACTACACCACACTGGTTTGTACGCCGGTTTGATTCTCTTTAAAAAGGTGGAGAATGAGCCTATCAAAACCACCTTCTTTTATGTGCCACCTCTTAGAGAATCTTAAAGGTGACTAACAAGCTGATGAAATCCACCCTGTAAAATTAAAGCTGCCACAAAGATGTGACAATAATTACAAAACTTGCAAATGCACCAGTGTGGTGTAGTGGTTAAAGTGTCAAACTAGGTCTGGGATACCCATGTTTGAATCCCCACTGTTGCCGTGGGAGCTTGCTGGGTGTGACTGGCCAGTCACATGCTCTCAGCCTAGCCTACCTCACAGGGTTGCTGTGAGGGTAAAATGGAGGAGAGGAGAACTATGTAAACCACTGTTTGGGTGCCCTGCTGAGGTCCCTCCCCTACCTTCCCCAAATCCTGCCCTCCCCAGGCTCCACCCTGAAAATCTCCAGGTATTTCCTGACCCAGAGCTGGCAATCCTATTCCTGGGCCATTTCAGCTTCCCATTCTGGCCCTGAGCAACTCCCTGCTGCTGGGCAGGCTTCGGCCCTCCTGCCAGCGAGGAGGAAAACATATCATGAAGCTCCACTGGCTAATAAACATCTCGCTGTTCCCTATTTATAAGCCCCAGTGATGGCTCCGAGGGGCCCCTTGTGATGATAGGCAACCATACAGCCACCATCAGATTTTCAGCAACTCTTTTGGGGAGAGGGGAACACTCCAACCTCTCTATTTGTTTAATCTTTCCCTCCCAGATTTATTATAGCTTCTGAAAAATTTTCCCTCCTTTGAAAGCCAGCATGAGCTCAAGGACCCTTTTGGGCTGGAGTTTCCGGGGGCTGGAAGAGATCGACCACAGCTGCCTGCCTGCCTGCCTCTTGCTTGGTCTTTAACACCACGATCACATTCTGTGTGTACCCTTCTTGGGGCTTCCAGGATGCTCCGACTCTACCAGGGGGGAGCCAGGAGGACTTTTATCAGCTAAATGTTCCTCCCTTTCCCAAAGTTTGGCAAAGGCAGCTGCTGGCCCGGCCCTAACGCAAGGTCTGATCCAGGAGGTGGTGGAAACTGAGACAGGTTGGTCAAGTCAGAAGCAAAACAGTCAACGCTGTTGGGGTTCAGTTCAGCAATTTTCACATTTCGAGCCTTAACAAGAAACAATGAGACAGAAACTGGTGGTGGAAAAGTGCTGTCAAGTCACAGCTAACTTATGGCGACCCCGTAGGGTTTTCAAGGCAAGAGACTAACCGAGGTGGTTTGCCATTGCCTGCATCTGCATAGAGACTCAGGACTTCCTTGGTGGTCTCCCATCCAAGTACTAACCACAGCTGACCCTGCTTAAGTTTGCAAGATCTGATGGAATCAGGCTGGCTGCCCAGGGCAGGGCAGGGATGAACAGTGGTGGTTTGCCATTGCTTGCCTCTGCGTAGCAACCCTGGACTTCCTTAGTGGTACTATTGTAAACCACCTTAAACCAAGAGGAAAGGGAGGATATAGTAAATAAATAAATAACTTCATTTATCATCCTCCGATCTCCCTGAGATTCAACACATGAACATATGAAGCTGCCTTATACTGAATCAGACCCTGGTCCATCAAAGTCAGTATTGTCTACTCAGACCGGCAGCGGCTCTCCAGGGTCTCAGGCGGAGGTCTTTCACATCACCTACTTTCCTAGTCCCTTTAACTGGAGATGCCAGGGATTGAACCTGGGACCTTCCGCATGCCAAGCAGATGCTCTGCCACTGAGCCACGACCCCTCCCCATTCAAGGCAGATGGCAACTAAAAGCCATGCGGTAAGACCAGTATAATACAGATAGCATCAAAATTAGAGAACGACACCCTAAAAACATAGTCCAACACAGGCAATAAAGTAGAATTACAGTATTAGAAAACAATTCAGTGAGCCATCATACTATTGTGGGAGGGGCCATGGTTCAGAGGTAGAGCCTCTGTCTGGCATGCAGAAGGTCCCGGGTCCAATCCTTGGCATCTCCAATTGAAAGGTTGAGTTAGTAGATGATGTGGAAGACCTCTGACTGAGACCCTGGAGAGCTGCTGCCTGTCTGAGTAGACAATACTGACCTTGATGAGCCAGCGGTGTGATTCAGTATAAGGCAGTTTCACATGTTCATATATATGTAAAGGTCCCCTGTGCAAGCACCGGGTCATTCCTGACCCATGGGGTGACGTCACATCCCAAAGTTTACTAGGCAGACTTTGTTTACAGGGTGGTTTGCCAGTGCCTTCCCAAGTCATCTTCCCTTTACCCCCAGCAAGCTTGGTACTCATTTTACCAACCTCAGAAGGATGGAAGGCTGAGTCAACCTTGAGCCGGCTACCTGAAACCAACTTCCGTCGGGATCAAACTCAGGTCATGAGCAGAGCTTGGACTACAGTACTGCAGCTTACCACTCTGCGTCACGGGGCTCATTCATGTATATGACAAAGAGTAACATCACACAATCTTTATTGGCACAAAACAAGGAGTAATAAAGTTGGATTAAAAAACTAAAGAACAAAGCAGCCAAACCAAAATGGAAGGGAATGGCCCTTACTGATAACAGAAGAAACGAACTCAACTGCATTTATGCCTCCGTTATCACAGAGTCTCCCTCTAACAGCCTTTGCAACAGATAACTCCCTCAGCATCTTTCATGGCCCTATCCAAATGCATCAATTCGGCATTCCTACAGAGCCGCAGGATCCTGTCCCGCTCAAGCCTCGCTCCACAAGGGCACAAAAGAGGTAAAGCCACCCTATGCCAAAGTCTTTCTCCTCGGCCCAGTATTTCCGATCCCTGGGCCAGGCCGTCCATCATCGGAATTCTGGGGAATTCAAAGCGCTGGCCAAATCCGAGGGGGGAAAACGAGAGTTTTTGTATTTCAGTTTCATCACCATGGATGAAGGGGAAGGAAGGAGAACAGTCAAGCGTACCCAAAGAAGATACTTTGCTGCCAGTTCTCCTGGCCCAGGTGTAAGATCTATACACCATATGCTAAAAGGTGCGCATGGCTTAGGCCGGCCATGGGCTTGCCAGAATTACACTGCGCATGTGGAGAAAGTGCTCCTGAGAATGCAGCAGACCTAAGTCAGTGGCTAGGCTTGCCATCCTCCAGGTGGGGCCTGGAGATCTCCCGGAATGAGAGCTGATCTCCAGCCTGCAGAGATCAGTTCCCCTGGACGAATCAGCAGCTTTGGAGGGCAGAATTTATGGATACGCCTCTTTGTTCGGCTCACGCCCCTTCCCAAACTCCGCGCTCCCTATGATCCACATGGCAGCAACCCTGGGGGACTTGTCCCCATCCCGCCTCCCGAGCTCCCCCAGGCACCAGAATTTGGCACCACCCCCTCCCTGTACAAACCATCTTCCTGGAGCAGCCGCGTTACGGTCTCGTGCTTCCCATCTGCCTCCCCGCAGCCTCCCTCTCCAACAACCCAGCAGTGTGCAAATACCTGCTTGGAAAAAACCCACAGAACTATTAACAGGACGGATTCTTCCCCACTCGCCTCATTGACAGCCCTGCGGGATCCACATCAACAGATGACTAAGTAAACTTGGCTTTCACTGTGCGGCTCTTGTCCGCCTGCCGAGCCTCTCTCCTCCCTGGGTCTCTCCGAGCGTTACATTATAGACCTCGGCACTGTTCATTTTTGGCCTACTCTGTGCCAACTCAGAGACAATATGTAAACAGACATTAGCTTTATAGGTATCCATGTGTGCGCACAGACTCGCATGGGGCTGCTTCAAGCTGTAAGAGAGGCAGCATGATGTAGTGGTTAAGAGCGGTGGTTTGGAGTGGTGGAGTCTGATATGGAGAGCTGGGTTTGATTCCCCACTCCTCCACATGAGCAGCGGAGGCTAATCTGGCAAACTGGATTTGTTTCTCCACTCCACACAAAGCCAGCTGGGTGACCTTAGGCTAGTCACACTCTCTCAGCCTCACCTACCTCACAGGGTGTCTGTTGTGGGGAGAGGAAGGGAAGGTGATTGTAAGCCGGTTTGATTCTCCCTTAAGTGGTAGAGAAAGTAGGCATATAAAAACCAACTCTTCTTCTTCTTCTAAGGCAGAGCGCAAAGGGAGCATGGTTCATATTGCTGGTCTTGGTTTTTCAAGGGGGATCTCTTTGTTGCTGCGGCAGAAGTATGATCTCAAACCGGAACCGCATAGAGGGGATGCTGAGAGCTGTGGAATCCCAAATTGTTTCTGTTAAATCAGCAATTCCCTCCTTAGTTCCAGTGTTCACTGTAGGAGGCTCAAGCAGGAAATGCAGTTACAGTGCCCGTTCAATCCAGCCTTAAACTGGATTTACCACTGCTCACCATGGGTTTGCCAATCTCCAGGTGGGACCTGAAGGGCACCCAGAATTACAGTGATCTTCAGATAACAGAGATCGGTTGATGAAAATGGAGGGTGGAATCTATGGCATTGTACCCCACAGAGGTCTATTCCCTTCCCAAGCCCCAGGCTCCAACCCCAGTGCACAGAAATTTCCCAACTTTGAGTTAGCAACCCTGAATTGTGATGAGTAAACAAAAATTTTTAAACACACTATTGCCCCAGAGGTTCACCCCAGGATTCTGCATGGCTTGGAGTTCTGCATACAATAGAAAAGCAAGGTAGAAATATTTTAAATATATAAATAATAGGGAAGCTGATCTTGGGTCACGTCTTGGATCCTGTAGCACCCAGGGCTGCCAGCTCCAGGTTGGGAAATACCTGGAGATTTTGAGGGGGGACTCTGAGGAGGGCGGTGTTTGGGGAGGAGTGGGACTTTAATGGGGTATAATACCATAAAGTCCACCTTCCAAAGCAGCCATTTCCCCCAGGGGGACTGATCCCTGTCTTCTGGAGCTCAGATGTAATTCTGGGAGATCTCCAGGTCCCACCTGGAGGTTGGCAATCCTAGTGGAATTAAAGGGAGGCCTTCCCCTCCCCCCATGGTCCTATGCATTTCCAGTGGTCTTGATCAGGAGACTTTCCCAAATGGATTGTATTACCTTCATAATTAGTGTGAACCAATTGTGGTTATGACTTCAGGCATCTCCTGGGCCTGAGCCTCTGAGCATAGACAGAATGCCTCTTCTTCAGACCATACAGCAAAAAGCCAGGAAGGTCTTGGCAGTAGGGAAGCTTGTCATGCAAACACCTTTACACAGACTGTTGATGGAAAGAGGATGCTGGACTAGGCAGACCATCGCTCTGATCTGGCGTGAGTACCCTCATGTAGCCTTAGAGGTTTTTTGATGAAATAATTTCCTGGAAGCCATTCCACTTTATCACACACTTCTGTGAGAAAATTTCTTCTTCTCAAAGGCTTGACCCAAATGGTCAGTTTAAACGCTCCGAGAAGCCAGAGAGCAAGACAGATTTCTGTGTCTGCGTGAAGAACCAGCTGTTTTTGGAATAAACAAGAAAGGGGACAAAGGAGAAGGTCAGCTTTGAACAGGAATGCTGTGGCAGAGGCCACAAGTCCTGGCAAACCGCACCGCCTTTTATGGCCTTGCCAGAGGGGGCAGATGGCTTTACGTTATCGGACTTTCTAAATCAATCTGGAAGTATGTTTAAAATCTTTGGCGCGTTTATGGAGAATGTTGCTTTAGATGCAGTCTGCCAAACGGGGCTGATGACCCTCTAAATAGTCACATCAGGACACATGAAAAAGAACAGCTTTCCCAAGACCTGGGTGACGTACGCAGCTCTTGAGCAAGGTTGCCAACCTCCAGGTAGTAGGTGGAGATCTCCCGCTATTACAACTGATCTCCAGCCGATAGAGAAAATGGCTGCTTTGGCAATTGGATTCTATGGCATTGAAGTCCCTCCCCTCCCCACACCCTCCCCTCCCTAGGCTCCATCCCCCAAAATATCCAGGTATGTCCAACCCGGAGCTGGCAACTCTACTTTTTAGTCTGGTTTCTAGCTTGGTTGTTGGTGAGAGAAGGCATTGGAAGCTGTGCTGGATGGTCTTTGGCAACGCAGTTCGCCCGTTGATTTTGTTAACCTTACTGGACGTGGCAGATGTATCCATCGTGCCATTCTGTTGAATTGCCTAAATGGCACCCAATGACACCATTCCTGGTGCCCACCAAATGCTTTCAGATAGTAGTTGGGGCCAGGTGGTAGGGTTGCCAGCTCTGGGTTAAGAAGTGCCTGGAGATTTTGGGGGTGGAGCCTGAGGAGGAGGGCAGGGTTTGGGGAGGGACTTAAATGGGATATAATGCCATACAGTCCATTTTCCAAAGCAGCAATTTTCTCCAGGCGAACTGAGCTCTGTCACCTGGAGATCAGTTGTAATCCCAGGAGAGCTCCAACCACCACCTGGTGGCTGGCAATTTACCCTTTTTATAAAGACATGTTTGTTTTAGCCCAGGCTAAATCTTCCTGCCATCAACCAGCTCCGCCACCTCTGTCATTTATAGCCATTAGGGTATCTAAGAACCCTACAATGTTGTTTTTCCTGTGGAGATAATTCCATTTATTGCCTCTTGCTCAGATGAAGTCTCACCGCCAACTGACACCAGCCTAATTTCCCATCTGCCTGCCTATCAGTTAACACACAACACTGGCTTGAACAGGTCTTCACATCGTAGCCTGAGGCATACAGGGTTGCCAACTCTAGCTTGGAAAATTCCTGGAGATATTAGCGGTGGAGCTGGGGAGGGTGGAGTTTGTGGAGGGAAGGGAGCTCAGCAGGGTATAATGCCATAGAGTCCACCCTCAAAAGCAGACATTTTCTCCAGGGGGACTGATCTCTGCTGTTTCTGCAGTTTGGATTGCAATTCCAAGAGAACGCTACGCCCCACCTGGAATTTGGCAACCATAGGCCTTCCAAAATATTGTCGAAGGCTTTCACGGTCAGAGTTCATTGGTTCTTGTAGGTTATCCGGGCTGTGTAACCGTGGTCTTGGAATTTTCTTTCCTGACGTTTCGCCAGCAACTGTGGCAGGCATCTTCAGAGTAGTAACACTGAAGGACAGTAACACAGAGACACTGTCCTTCAGTGTTACTACTCTGAAGATGCCTGCCACAGTTGCTGGCGAAACGTCAGGAAAGAAAATTCCAAGACCACGGTTACACAGCCCGGATAACCTACAAGAACCATAGGCCTTCCCTTCCCACTTTTATACTTCCCCCACCCAACATTCCAGCTGGATGAAAAGTTCTGCAGAACTGGAGGACTCACACACTAGGGGTGGGGCCGTGGCTCAGTGACAGAGCATCTGCTTGGCATGCAGAAGGTCCCAGGTTCAATCCTCGGCATCTCCAGTTAAAGGGACGAGGCAAGTAGGTGATGTGAAAGTCCTCAGCCTGAGACCCTGGAGAGCCGCTGCCTGTCTGAGTAGACAATACTGACTTAGATGGACCAAGGATCTGATTCAGTATAAGGCAGCTTCATGTGTTCACTATGTGGTTGTGGTTGGTCCTTAAAAAAATGTGCATCCTGTGAAGGGTTCCCAGCTCCAGGTTGGGAAATACCTGGAGATTTGGGGGACGGAACCTGAGAAAGGCAAGGTTTGGGGAAAAACTTCAACAGGGTACAATGCCATAGAGTCCACCTACCAAAGCAGCCATTTTCTGCAGGGGAACTAATCTCTGTTGTCTGGAGAATCAATTGTAATCCCAGGATACCTTCAGCCATCATCTGGAGGTTGGCAACCTTAATCCTCCTCCGTCGTGGGTTTTTCAGGAAAACGAGAATTGGAAAAGTTTCAAATTCAGATTTAAAGAAATAATTCAAATATTTAAATTGTGTTAAAATTGAAACAGTGTTAGCAAAAGAAGGCAAGTACACCATGTTCAAGCACTGCAGATTCTCCATGCTTCATATCCCACAATTAGTCCATCTAAAATGATTGATTTGCAGCTCCACAACCCTAACAACTATAGGTAAACCGACAGTATATTTACATATGCAGGGTGGACATTTTCCCCCTGGAAAAATATATAGAGCCTTGGGAAATTTACAATTTTTGAAAAAAATCCCACACCCCATCCCTGCAGGTGGACTAATCTCTGTCGCCTGGAGATCAATTGTAATCCCAGGATACCTCCAGCCACCACCTGGAGGTTGGCAACCCTAAACCCGTGCATTCTGTCCTTGGCTATTAACTGAGCATCGCGCGGAGATGACATTTTCCCAGCATGCACCCGGGCCTATTTCCCCCCCACCCCGTCTTCCCTTTGCCCTTCAGCATTCCCCCGTTGCCAGGGCCCAACGCATCCCCCCCTCCCTTCGGCTTCCCGTTGGCTGACACAGCCCACCTGACACTGGGAGCTGCCGCGCCCGCTGCTCGCGATTGGCTCTGAGGCGCCACGTGGTTTTCGCGTCGGAGAACGCGAAGGGGACGTGGGAGGGGCTGGGCCAAGCTCCTGTTGCTAGGAGACGGGAGCGCAGCCTGGGCCTGCTTGGCCGTGACGGCGGGGGTCAGGTAGGGGCGGGCTGCGGTCACTGCCGGGGGTGGGGGTGGGCGTGGGGTGGGGGGCTTCTCCCAGGACGGGTTTTGACGAAGGCGGTTTAATATCTCAAAAGAAAGCCGCCTCCCTTTGCTAGCGCCTGCCGTGTGGCGGGGGGCGGGCGGATTCACACTCTGCACATGGGCAGAGACCCCTTCCCCCCAAAGCGTGCACCTTTTCTCGGGAATCTCTCCCATTCTCCCCCCCCCCCGCAGGGCCGGATAAAGACCTATAGAGGCCCTAAGCACTTTAAAAGGTTTTGGTGCCCCCATATACATGTTTAAAAATAATTTATATTAAATTATTTAATATATATTTTTAAAAAAATGAAAAATGATATATTGAGCCTAGTGTGGTTATTCTCAGTTCCCACTTTGTCTTCATCCTTATGTTTTTTTTAAAGGATAAGAGTAATAAATGTGATGTTCAGGGTTTGTTTTTTGAGTCCCTGTATGTATGTAATTTTTTTCATTTATTGGGGGAGTCCTTTTTGCGGACCCTGGTGCAGCTGCACCATTTGCAGTTTTGCACCCCATATGGTCCACGGTAAATCTGGCAATGGAAAGTTTCGGTGGTGCCCCCCTTTCCCTTGATGCCCTGAGCATGTGCTTATTTTGCTTAATGGTTAATCCAGCCCTGCCCCGGCACCCCTGCCACGGCAGGCAGAACAACCACGCCACTGCATCTCTGCCCTGGAAGCAGCTTCCCCTGCTGAATTTCTGCCTGTGGCAGTCTCTGCAAGTGAACCTGACCACAGAACCCTGAGGGCTTCTTAAGAGATGGGCTCCTTCCCCCAGCAGGCAGGGTGGTGGAGAAGAGGGCACAAATATAGAGCGGAATTGCCAGTGGACAAAAGACCTTAGGAAAATAAACAGGGATGTGGTAGCACCTGTCAAAATTAGACTGAGTTTAGGACAGGATTTCAAGCATGCTTGAATTCAAGGAGGGAATAGTCCAGAATGGTAAGAAGGATTGCTTGGAGGGGTTTAATTGTAAGCTGCCTTAAGCATAGAGTTGCCAACTCTGACACGGGGAAATTCCTGGGGAGGGATTTCAATTTTTCCTAGACTGTACAGTATACCAGGAGCCCCGTGGTGCAGAGTGCTATCTGCCGTACTGCAGTCAAAAGCTCTGCTCACGACCTGAGTTCGATCCCGAGGTAGCCGGCTCAAGGTTGACTCAGCCTTCCATCCTTCCGAGGTCGGTGAAATGAGTACTCAGCTTGCTGGGGGTAAAGGGAAGTTGACTGGGGAAGGCAGTGGCAAACCACTCCATAAACAAAGTCTGCCTTGGAAACGTCGGGATGTGACGTCATCCCATGGGTCAGGAATGACCCGGTACTTGCACAGAGAACCTTTACCTTATACAGTATACCAAAGAATCTGTCCTCCGAAGCTGCCAGTTCCCCCAGGGGAACTGATCTCTGTCAGTGGGAGATCTGTTGTTTGGGAACCCTGATTTTGACAGATATTGCTGTGGAAGATTGGCCAGGACGAGAGCACCTCTGAGCATGCAAAGGCTGACACTGCATGCAACCGTATGAAAGCATTGTTCCCAGCTTTGGGTTGGGAAAGTCCTGGAGATTTGGGAGTGGAGCTTGGGGAGGTTGGAGTTTGTGGAGGGAAAGGAGCTAAGTGCGGTACAATATGTCTCCAGGGGTACTGATTTGTACAGTCTGGAGATCAGTGGTAATTCCATGGCCCCAACTGGAGATTGGCAACCTTACTCGAGCAGGACTTTGCCAATGCAGCATAGAAATATTCTAAATAAGTAAATAGACCCACTTTCCTAAGGAGGAAACTCCAGAGGTACCTTCTCCGGAGCCCCGAGTTAGCACCACTGATAAAGGTTGTCATGTTGGGATCTTGATTCCAGTGGTGTGCATATCAAAATATAAATGTTTTAATAAATACATTTAAAAAATCCTACTACTAATTTTAAAATAAGGCAAAAAGTCTACCGGAAGCAATGTTGGGGGGAGGATTTTGTGATCAGTGGGGGAATGTGCATACAGTGTTCATTTAAACCGAATCATTAGCACATGCCCTTCCTCCTGCTGGACTACAGTGAGGTTGTCAGCGTCAATTTTCAGGAATCTTTTATAGACTTTAATTATGAAATAGGGTGACTTGAGAAACAAAAAAAGATCTGAAGTGGAAATAAAATGACTTATTATGTTCTGGCCTTGATAGCCTGAGGCTAGCCTGATCTCATCAGATCTCAGAAGCTAAGCAGGGTCAGCTCTGGTGAGTATTTGGATGGGAGACCTCCAAGGAACACCAGGGGCATGACGTGGAGGCAGGCAGTGGCAAACTACCTCCGAATGTCTCTTGCCTTCTAAACCCTTCAGGCTTTCCGTAAGTCAGCTGTGACTTGACAGTGCAAAAAAAAAGTTCTATTATAAACGGTATACATCTGTTCTTATTGTGCTACAGGTTCTTCTACTCGAAGATTCACTCTTCGCATTTGATGATGGGTGATGTTCTAGCTTATGAAGCAGAGCTTCTTGGAATGGTGAAGGAGGTGGGTGTTTTAATTTTAAAGAGAGAAAAGCTGTTCGTTTAATGTTTACAGAACTCTGTGGAGGGATGCCACCAAGTTCTGCCTGATGATTCAGAACTGTTGGGCCTCAAACACACAATTTCATTGATGTAGTAAGGAAACAGATCAACAAAGCCAGAATGATACCAAGGGATAACCTGCTACAAGATAGGCTCAAATGAAACAACAAAATACCACTGGTGGTCACATATAGCTCTCAGTTCAAACTGGTTCAATGCATCATTAACAAACGATAACCTATTCTGGACAGTGATGCTTCTCTCTCACAGGTATTGGGAGGCACACCTTTTTTTTGCCCACAGAACACCTCCTAACCTTAAACAGCTTCTCACCAGACTATGGGACCAGGGCCTGTAACAAACCAAAATGTCAACTCTTTCCCCACATTCACTGTGTCAACCCAATCACTAATCCTAACAACACCAGTCATACCATCTCAGATTCATTCACGTGTTCATTTTCCAACGTTATATATGCTATCAAATGCCCTTCCACTCTCTACAACAAACAGAAAAATACTAAAGCACCTATAAATACAGAGTAGAAAACAATCTAACAACCATATATTAAAACAGTATATAAAACTTGATATTAAAACTGTTTACTTCCAATAAAGTATACGTTTGGTATACTGTGTGCACTTCTGGTCATCGTATCTCAAAATGAATATCACAATGAATATCACAGAGCTGGAAAAGTGCAGGAAATTGCAAGATAATCAAGAGGTTGGGAGACATTTTCTCTGAGGAAAGGCTGAAGAGTCTGGGACTTCTCAGTCTAAAAATAAGAAGACTGAAGGAGGATATGATAGAGGTTTATAAAATAATGCATGAGGTGGAGAAAATATATAGAGAGAGCTTTATCTCCATCTGCCATAATACCAGAACGCAAGGGCACCTAATGAAGTTGACGGGCAATAGCTTGAGGATGGACAAAAGGAAATACTTCTTGGCCCAACGAGTGATTAAAATGAGTTTGTTGCCAATGGACATAGCGATGGCTACCAGTGTGGATGGCTGTAAGTGGAGATTCGATTCATGGGAGATAGGTCCTAACAGTGACTACTAGCCACGGAGATTAAAGGGAACCTCCACAGTCAGAGGCAGTCAGCCTCTGAATATTAGTGCCAGAAGGCAACATCAGGGGAAGGCCTTGGCCTGTGTGCCCTGTTGTTGGTAGGACCTCCAGAGGAACTGGTTGGCCACTGTGAGACAGGACGCTGGTCTAGATGGACCACTGGTCTGATCCAGCAGGGCTCTTCTGATGTTCTCTTTGATTTGCTGATAATAGTGAGGCTGGTTGTGATTGAAGGAACTCAATCTTTGCAGTTTTTGTCCTGAAGATCCAATTGTTGGCCCTCTGTCTTTGCTCAGGCCTTTAATGGGCATCATGATTCTTGATTCCACCCCCATGCCTTTTTTGTTTGTTTGCAGTATTTGGAGTTTGCGGAATTTGAGGAAACAGTGAAGTCGTTTACAAAGGAATGCAAAATAAAAGGGAAATCATTGCCTAAAACAGGAGGTGGATCTGCAAAAGACTCTAAGGCTTTGATCATCCAGGTAAACCCCTCAACCCTGACCCCGGTTAAATAAATTTTAGTATGACTTGCTGTGGGTCAGTAAAGTCCGATCTCTCTCCTTGTGTGTTGAGCTTATCTTCTATGTGATTGTTTATTTTTTTTACTGGACTGATGGCAAGCTTTGGGGGATTCTCCATTTTGGTGCATCCAAAGCAAAAGCACAGCTAACTGAATCAGCACATTAGTAATAGCTCCTGAAAAATTTCTTCAGATTCCGATTTGATTTATTAGATGTGTACCCCTTCAAATTTCAAACAGCCCGAGGCGGCTGATGTCAGTTTCCTGTCTGTGATGTGTGGCAGGATTTCTACAGTGTCTTTGCTAATCCTGCATCCTCTGTCATCTCCTTTCTGGAGCATAGTGGCTAGGTCCCCTTACTAATTAGCTATGATTTCAAAAGAGAGCCCCCCCAGTCAGCAAGGCTGATTCTGTGAACTTAGGCAGATCATGAGAGGGAGGGCAGGAAGGATTGCGTCAGTGCTTGGCTCTCATTGCCCTTTCTTACATTCTCAGGGTAATGCCTATCACCACTTTGGGGTCAGGAAGCAATTTTCCTCCAGGCAGATTGGCCAAGGATCCTGGAGGTTTTTTGCCTTCCTCTGGGCATAGAGCAGGGGTCACCGGGTGTGTGAGGCGGGGAGGTAGTTGTGAATTTCCTGCATTGTGCAGGGGGTTGGACTAGATGTCCCTGGTGGTCCCTTCCAGCTCTTTCTGTGTTTCAGTGGATTTATATTTCTAAATACAGAATTCTGGGACAAGCGTGGTCCTCTGTGTGTGTGTGTGTGTGTGTGTGTGTGAGAGAGAGAGAGAGAGACTGTTCCCTTCTTACTGGGCTTGTAGCCTTTCCAGACGCACTCTACTGACCATTGCTGGAAACTGGGCCTTTCTTATGTTTTAATGGTGCTGGGCCCAAGTGTGAGTGGCCCATGGCTGGAAAGCTGCTTCTAGGGTGGGGTGAGGTCCGCTAGTCCGTCAAGGGGGTCCTTCCTGAAGCTGCTGGCTGGCCTTTGAGTGTGTGTGTGTGTGTGTTGACAGCACTGCAGAGGTTTGTTTCCAGGCTCAGTATTCTGGAGGTGGACTGGGGTGGGGCTCATCCTTGAAGGTGGCAGATTAGTAAGAGAGAGAAGAGAGAAAAGCAATGGTGTCTGGTAAAGAGATTGTATTACATTGTAGTGTGTGTTAAGTGCCGTCAAGTCGCTTCCAACTCATGGCGACCCTATGAATCAGTCCTCCAAAATGTCCTATCTTTGACAGCCTTGCTCAGATCTCCTCTTTTCCTGCTGCCCTCAACTTTTCTTAGCATGTCTGTCTTTTCCATTGAAAAATTGTATTAAGGATCATCAAAGAGAGCCAGCAGGGCGTAGTGGTTAAGAGCAACAGACTCTAATCTAGACAACTGGGTTCGGTTCCCCACTCCTCCACATGAAGCCTGTTGGGTGACCTTGGGCCAGTCGCAGTTCTCTCAGAACTCTCTCAGCTCACGTAGAGGCAGGCACCTCCGAAGATCTCTTGCCTTGAAAACCCTACTGGGTTACCATAAGTCAGCTGTGACTTGACGGCACTTTCCACCACCAGGGATCAAGTGAAATATAATAACATTTCTTTTCTCGCTGCACCATCTTTTTTTCTTCTCTTCCTTGATTCTGTATTAGTGCATCCTTCTTTTCTGCACACTGGTACAGGTTACCAAGAGAGACAGCTACAAACATGAAGATCACTTGCCTCTTTTTGGGAAACTCTCAGTGCAAAGATATTTTTTAATGTATTTTTAATTATGTGTTTATATGTTGGGGATTTCTATTTGTAGCATAATCAGCCCTTAGTTTCTCAAGGCTGAAATAACAAATAGAACAATTGTGGAGCAGTTTCTGTGATTACTTGTCCAGGTCTTGAATGGTTAAACACAACGGATGCCCTGAAACGGATACTTACTCTAGCCTTAGATCCAATGAGCAGTGAATTGGGTTACGCAGATGTGAGTTTTAAGACGATAAAGAGGAAATTATCGTATCTGTCAATGTTTTTTTTTTGGAAGGATCTGCTAACATCCTTTACTGATGGAGACCAGGATGTCTTCTTTGAACTTTGGGAAGAACACATTCCTCCTTCCGTTCGGGACAATGAGGCCGTGGCCCAGAAGCTGGAGTTCTACCTTCACATTCATTTTGCCATCTTCCTCTTAAAAAGAAGTGAGGGAAAGCCTTCGTCCAGCTCGACTCATAGTTATGTACGTATGTTTGGTTCTCTCTTAGATTGGCCATGTTGCTTTTTAAAAATCTGTCTTTGATAGCAGAGTGTCTGCATACAGCCCATGCTGCCGATTTTCAAGTCAGCTTTCAGCTTAGGGTTGTGGCTTTGACCTTCCCATCAAGGTGTCTGGGCTGCACTACTTCATGGTGCTGGTGTTGGGTGCTGGGTGATAGTCAAAAGATAGTTGACAGAACGCCCATTGATTATTTTCATGTAACAGGATTTTTAGATTAAGAAATTGTTAAAGATGTCAGGAAAGGTCCCATTTACTTTTCAAACTGTTAGGAGCTATTCAGGAGGGACCTTCATTCCAATATCTATATGTTTTTAAGTGAAATGTAGTTTTCTTACTTGTTTCATTATTATTATAATTAGTAGTAGTTTGGACCGGTGGACTGTGATCTGGAGAACCAGGTTTAATTCCCCACTCCTCCACATGAGCAGTGAACGCTAATCTGGTGAACCAGATTGGTTTCCCCACTCCTACGCATGAAGCCAGCTGGGTGACCTTGGGCTAATCACAGCTCTCTTAGAGCTCTCTCAGCCCCACCTACCTCACAGGGTATCTGTTGGGGGAGGGGGACGGTGATTGTAAGCCAGTTTGATTCTCCCTTAAGTGGTAGAGAAAGTTGGCATATAAAAACCAACTCTTCTTCTTCTTCCTCTTTCTCCTCCTCCTCCTCCTTGTAGTAGTACTAGTAGTAGTAGTAGTAGTTTTTCTTTTATTATGGATGTAACGGTAAAATCTTTTTAAAAAATTTAAAAAGATGAATTGTCCTCCATGAATTGTATACACTCTAGTATTCTCCACCTATTTCTCTCTGCCTCAGAATTGCTTTCGATTGGGGTGGGGGGTTCAAACATATGAGCTCCCACTTGCAGTCTGAACTGGTACAGCCCAGGCATGTATTTCACCAAAGATGGTCCATGGATGAATGTAGTTTTTACAAAAATATTCAGTATCATATCGCAAGGGAAGTGATGTGAGCTTTAGCGGCAAACCTGTACGACTGGATCAACGTGGCCAAAAAAAACTCAGAACTAAAATTAGAGCAGCTCATTTTTATGATGAGGCACCAAGAGAGCCCGGGGGGGGGGGGTCTGACGAGAGTCGGTTCAAATGGAGCAGTAGGTCACCTACAGGCTGATCACAGTATTTAATAGATGAGAATCGACGCCTTCTAGAAACGGGGCCTCCCAGCATGTGGAGTCTGTTCTTTCCCTGCTTTCCAGTCTCTGCTTAATTAAGACCGCCGGATAAGTGTCATGGTGTTACTGGCCAGTAGCCCAAATGTAGGCATTTAAATAGCTTTTGCAAAAGCTGCAGGGCAAAATATTTTTCATTATCTCTAGTGCCTTCAGCAGAGATGAGATTTTTAAAAAAGGCTCTTCCTATTGTCTTTGTTTGCACTGTTGTGCTGTATTTTTCCAAAACCCAGGGAGGGGCTGTGGCTCAGTGGCAGAGCACCTGGTTGACATGCAGAAGGTCCCAGGTTCAATCTCCAGTTAAAAGATCAGGTAGTAGGTGATGTGAAAGACCTCAGCCAGAGATCCCAGAGAGCTGCTGCCAGTCTTAGACAATACTGACTTTGATGGACCCAGGGTCTGATTCAGTGAAAGGCAGCTTTATGCATCGGCCCTCAGTTTGCCTGAGCAAGGTGATTAATGATGGGATGGTCTGGAGGACATTAATTCACATTAACATGTAACCCCAAAAGTATTGTGGTTTAGATGTTTGATTATTTTACTTGTTATTTTACCCTAAGCACCATGCATATAGGCAGGAAAAAAATCAGTGTTAATAAGAAAGTTTAAAACAATAATTAGTATACGGATAGTGCTTTTGAGTGTTCAGAGAATTTCCTGTGTGTTATCTTGGTAATTCCTCCCAGCAGCCCTGTAAGGTGGGTCATTGTTATTATCCATATGTTGCTGATGGGAGGGGGAGCTGAATTGCTGGATCTTGCTTAAGGCGATCCAGTGAATTCATGCAGAGCTTGAGATTTGAACAGTTTAGCTCCTGGCTCAGGCAGTACTGCTGAACCCACTTACTAGGGATTAAGTAACCTTGAAGTCAGTGGGACTTCTTCCTAAGGAATGATGCTTCAGGGCGCTCTCAGTCTTCTTCACTTTGACGATACTGGATCCTTTTGAATATGGATGCTTTCATGAATCATCAAGCAGTGTAAGCATCAAGAGAGTGGTAGGTTTTCCTCCTTCTTTCATCTTTCTCCGTCCCTTGCAGGCCTGATCTCTGGTTCCTGCACCCCTTTAGAAAAAGCCCCCCTGGGCAGGAACTGCCCCATATAAACTGAAGCCTCTAGCATGGGGTTTGGGACCCCCGGCCCTTCTCCACTGTTCAGTCCGTGAACATGGGATTCCCATATCAAGGCAACTGCGGCCACGTTCTATCTAAAACTTGCTGTTGCTTCCCTGACATAAAGCTGACTCCTTTCTCCTCCTTTTCTTAGAACAAAGTAGCACTGGATGAAAGGATTTCACGTTTTAAGATGTATCTCGAGACCAAAGGGGCTGCCCTGAGCCAGACCACAGAATTTCTTCCTTTCTACGCTTTGCCTTTTGTTCCCAACCCGATGATTCATCCCTCCTTCAAAGAACTTTTCCAGGTACGTCCTTGGTCCACACAAGAATGACAGTGCAGTGATATTAAAGTACTGTCCTCATATAAATTCTGTAATTCTATGAAATTTTGCTAATTGGACCGTGGTGTTGCAGAAAACGGGTTTGGGGTGGGGGGAAGAGACCCGAGACCGTTATCAAGAAAAATAGTTTTATTCCAGCTGGTTGCTCAGCTGCTCTAGCAAGCAAAATATCTGAGCCCCAATTGTACTGGGAAGAGACATTTATCCCAAATTCATGCTCTGACAAGGCATGACAACATTCAGTGCTTATCTGGTTGTTTTACATAGTTGGAGCCTAAGAGCTTCAGCGGTTCCACCCAGTTCCGTTATCATTTACCCTGACTTCTCCATGACATTTACCCTACTCACTTAACACACAGAGAGAGCTAGCTTGTACTGAAGCAGTCATTTTCCCCCTCCTGCCACAGTGGCATTTAAGGAGCTGGGTATGTTTAGCCTGAAGAGAAGACTGAGAGGTAATAACCATCTTCAAGTACTTGAAGGGCTGCCATACAGAGGAGAGTGCCGAGTTGTTTTCTGTTGCCCCAGAAGATAGGACCAGAACCAGTGGGTTGAAATTAAATCAAAAGAGTTTCCATCTAGACATTAGGAAGAATTTTCTAGCAGTTAGAGCGGTTCCTCAGTGGAACAGGCTTCCTCGGGAGGTGGTGAGCTCTCCTTCCCTGGAGGTTTTTAAGCAGAGGCTAGATAGCCATCTGTCAGCAATGCTGATGCTATGACCTTAGGCAGATCATGCGAGGGAGGGCATCTTGGCCATCTTCTGGGCATGGAATAGGGGTCACTGGGGGTGTGGGGGGAGGTAGTTGTGAATTTCCTACATTGTGCAGGGGGTTGGACTAGATGACCCTGGTGGTCCCTTCCAATTCTGTGATTCAGAATTCAGAATTGTTTATTTACGGCCCTTGGCCAGATAAAACAAGAAACATGGACTAAAATAATCTTGTAGACAAAGATTTACAGTCCGAGTCTTAAGTCACTTAAAACCCCATCCGAGATACCTCTGCCATTTGGGCTAAGAGACTACTCTATGGCGAAGTATTTTCATTGCTATTGTGCAAAATTTTGCAACCTGAAAGGTGATTGAAGGATTGTCCCCTTGTAAGAAAGAGCTTTTCAATCTTTTCTCTCTCCCTGTCGGGTCCCATTCTCAATAAGAGGGGCTCTGTAAACATAGAACAGGGTATTGTGTAAAAATTACAGTTCAGGAGAACATGATCAATAGTTTCTAACTCCCCAGATTTACAGGGGCAGAATCTCTCCGCCCAGGGTGTCTTCTGAAATTTCCCCTTAAGTATAGCAGAGGGTAAGGCTGCACACCTGGCCAAGGTAAAGGCCCTTCTATATTTATTTGTCTCTAAGTAGCAAAGGTAGGCTGCTGGTGCAAGGATGAATTTAGAATGGGGGGGAGCTATAAATAGAGGCACCCTCGCTAAATCTGCTTGTCGCTCAATGTCTTTAATCCTTTGATTTGTTGTTGACGTAGCTTGTTCCCACCCTAACTGAAGTAGTGCAAAGGGAGTAAAACCCAAGTTGTTCAATTTGTCTTCAATGGCTATTGTCCACTTTGACCTAAAGGTATCACATACAGTCGGTGGAAGAAGACCCTTAGGGTTGAAATTAATTTTTAGCCAGAGATAAAGTGAGGACAAGTCAACCCTTTCCTCCACCTTCATCATGCCAGTTTCTAAATCAGTGGTTCCCAACCTTTTTTTGACCAGGGACCACTAGGACTTTTTTGTTTGGTGCAGGGACCCCAAGGTTCAAAATAAAAATTCCAAGAATTTGAAAATAAACTTTAATCATAACTATTAGTTAAACATTAAACTTAGAATAATATTTGAATATATATTTTATAATAGAGAACTTTTAATTGAAAATATTAATTTATTATGGGTTTATAACTTTGTTTCGCGGACCTTAATTTAGTTCTCGTGGACCCCTGGTGGTCCACGGACCCCTGGTTGGGAACCAGTGTTCTAAATGGATCGTTGCATTTGGTACACTTCTTGACAATTGCAGAGCAGCTCTAAGGAGCTTGGATTGCACTCGCTCAATAGGAATAAGACATGAGGGTGGAGAATCAAGAAGTGTTCCATATAACATTTGTGTTAGGGTTTTCTCCTGAAAGAGTTTGAGAGGGGCTGGAATATAATGTGCCCCTTTGGTCCAGAGAAAATTAATTATTGAGCGAGCTGATCTTTCCCCTAAATGGGCAACATGAGTATTATGGGCCAACTTGGAATTCTATGATTCTATGATTCTGCAGGCTATACATTGTTCTCCTAGGACGTGGGCCCCACCCTAAGGTTCTCCTAGGACACCCCAAAGTTCTTCACGGAAGTGGATGGGAAATCCACAAGAGCAAGGTGCACTTGCAGAGCTCCCATCCATCTCAGTGGAGAACTTCATGACGGATTTAGCCCTAGTTGGTCATAAGAAGATAAGAAAGAGCCCTGCTGGGTCAGACCAGTGGCCCATCTAGTCCAGCATCCTGTTCCACACAGTGACTCTGGTCTGGAGAACTGGGTTTGATTCCCCACTCCTACACATGAGCGGCGGAGGCTAATCTGGTGAACTGGATTTGTTTCCCCACTTCTACACATGAAGCCAGCTGGGTGACCTTGGGCTAGTCACACTCTCTCAGCCTCACCTACCTTACAGGATGTCTGTTGCGAGGAGGGGAAGGGAAGGTGATTGTAAGCCGGTTTGGTTCTTCCTTAAGTGGTAGAGAAAATCAGCATAGAAAAACCAACTCTTCTTCTTCCTCCTCTAGAGCAGGGGTCTGCAAACTGCGGCTCCTGAGCCGCATGCGGCTCTTTGGCCCGTTGAGTGCGGCTCTCCGAACTTGGTTCGGACCCTCTGCTCTCGCGCCTGCTCACGCCAGCAGCTGGGGCTGCGGAGCCGGCGCGCCTGAGAGAGAGAGCGAGCAAGCGAGAGAGAGCAGGCGAGCTGGCGCGCTTTCTCTCCCCCTCCACGATTGCTGAGCGGGCGGCTCGGCGGTTCCTGCCCCCCCGCCTGCCTATCAGCTGTTGGGCGGGGCGGGCTTCCTTTGGTAGACCTGGCCTCCGGCTGAATCCCATTGGGAGGCCATGTCTACCCACTGGCTTTCTTGGCGGTAGACCTGGACTCCGAGGAGGGGAAAAAGTCCCCCTTCAGAGGCCAGGTCTACCAATTGGCTTCTATGGGCCTCCAGAGGCCAGGTCTACTGCCAAGAAAGCCAATGGGTAGACCTGGCCTCCCAAAGTTTTATTCAGTGTACCTATAGTTTAATTAAGACTTAAAACTTTAATTAAAGTTTATTAAGTTAATAAACAGTGTACCTACCTATATAGTTTAAGTTTAAGAAATTTGGCTCTCAAAAGAAATCTCAATCGTTGTACTGTTGATATTTGGCACTTTTGACTAATGAGTTTGCCAACCCCTGCTCTAGAGGACCAACAACAGCGTATAGAGGCTGAGGCCTCCCCCTGATGTTGCCTCCTGGCACTTGTATTCAGAGGTTTACTGCCTCTGAATGTGAAGGTTCCCCTTAGTCACCATGGCTAGTAGTGGCTGATAGACCTCTCCTCTATGAATCCACCTAATCCCCTTTTAAAGACATCTGTGCCTATGGTCAGTGTAATTATACTCCTTTGGCTTCCATGACGAGTCTATGTTCCTGCTATCTGTGTTAACATAGCAATAATTTCCTTTACAGAAAGCTGCCCAAACTCTCCTGAATTCAATGTATTTCTCTCTTTTTTTAGAAGTTTTGCGCAACTCTGACTTCTCTGGTGCCTGTTATATAATTGTAATGTAGTGTTAAACATAACTGTATGTGTTAAGTAAACAGTCACTGCCTTTTAAAAAATCTTCTCTAGGATTCTTGGGAGTCTGATCTGAAGATGACGTTGGAAGATTTCTTGTCTGCTACTCTGAAAGCCAGCAATACCCCAAGACTCCTGACTCTATATGTATCCTTTTCAACATGCTGTGAAGACTATTACGCTGTAGTGGTTTCTTAACGAGCCACGTAATTCTCCGACCTCCCCTTAGCAACTCTGTAAAGAAACAGATTTTTGGAGAAAGATAATTGGGTGGTGATTCAGGGATGCAGCTGCCTATTCCATCTCAGCCTGTTTTTATGAGGTGGCCGCACCTTCCACTGTGCAAGTCAGGCGTGGAATGATGGGCTTGCAGTGCTTTGAGTGGGAAGAGAGCACTTAAGCCTTCCCTTATCCACTCATACTCTCCTTTGCGACCTGCTTTCCCTATGGCATGGCTGGAACACAGGCTGGGGGAGAAAGCAGCCAATGGGGGGAGTTGCAAGGGGGGGGGAATGGAAGTGTGAAAGTTTGAAACTGCCTTGGGCTGAAACAGGCTCTTGGTCCACCTCCTGATGATAGTCTCCTTGGTCTGGCTGCAGCTCTCCAGGGGAAGGGGAAAGTTCAGCGTCCTCCTCCTGCGTCTCTGCTTCTCTGTTGCAAATTGGAGGCTTCCCAGGTAGTTTGCCCAGCTTTTGGCTGGTGCGTCAGCTGTGCCTGTTCCTGGGCTGGTCAGACCACAGTGATCCATGCCTAAGTTAAATCCAGACTGCAAAGCGCTCTGCTTGGGGCTGCACTTGAAGAGTGTTCGGAAGCTGCAGCTGGTTCAGAATGCTATGGCTAGACTGCTGGTAGGGTCCAGCTATCATGAGCATGTGACCCTGGTATTACACCAATTACACTGGCTACCAATCCACTCCTAAGCCTAATTCAAGGCATTGATTTTGACTTTTGAAGCCCTACATGGCTTGGGACCAGGGTATCTGAAGGACTGTCTTCTCCCATAAGGTCCTGCCCAGAAATTAACGTCACAGAGAGAGGACCTCCTGACTGTCCCATCAATCAAAGATGCTTATTTTGTGGGTACATAAGAGAGGGCCTTTTTGGTAGCAGCCCCATAATTATGGAACAACCTCCCCAGGGAGATGTGCCTGTCCCTCTCACTTTACATCTTTAGGAAGCAGCTGAAGACAGTTTTATTTAGGACCACATTTGATTAAAGCAGTCCTAAATTGTGATTTAATTTTTTTAAATGTATATGTTTTATGTACTTTATTTTATGTATTTTACATAAATTGTAAGCCACCTTGAGCGCCATAAGGAAGGTGGCCAATAAGTGTTTTAAATAAAGAAACAAATTTGCAGAGGAGAAGCAGTGGCTGATCTTTAAAGAGGTGGAAGGCCTAGTTTTGCTGTTGAATCTCTCGCATCCTGGCAAAAATGAGTTAAATTTTCTGGACCTGCCTCTTCCCTCATGCCTCAAAGGAAGACAAGCCATTAAATATGAAATTTTTCTAAACGTTTGACCCTTACCTGGTTGTTTATTCCAGATTGCCATTAATTAGAGAGGTTTATAACTGGGTGGCTTTTGCTTGAGAATGCTGTCTCTGTGCAAACCCTTTGGTTGGCAACTAAGATCGCAGCCGTCTTCGGATGGAATTTAATATTTCCCAGCTCTTAAGCCTTGTTTACATGCTCCGGAATAAGCCAGTATTTCATTATATCCATCACAGAATTCTATAAACTTTCCTCCAGCTTTAGGAAAGGGGCCGAAGCTCAGCATCAGTACACAGGGTTGAAAGAGAGAATTGCTCAGGTTCATTCCCTGGCATCTCCAGTTGAAAGAATTTCAGGTAGCAGGACTGAGGAAGACCCCCACCTGGACTTCGGAAGGCTCCTGATAGTCAGCTGGGCATTGATAGGTTAGAGCAGGGGATCCCTAGCGTTTTTGAGCCTGCGGGCACATTTGGAATTCTGACACTGCACGTTGGGTGCAGCAACACAATAGCTACCAGCGTGGTGTAGAGAGCCAGCATGGTGTGGAGAGCCAGTGTGGTATAGTGGTTAAGAGTGATAGTTTGGAGCGGTGGATTCTGATCTGGAGAACCGGGTTTGATTCCTCACTCCTCCACATGAGCGGCGGAGGCTAATCTGGTGAACTGGTTTCCCCACTCCTCCACACAAAGCCAGCTGGGTGACCTTGGACTAGTCACAGCTCTTTCAGAGCTCTCTCAGCCCCACCTACCTCACAGGGTGTCCGTTGTGGGGAGAGGAAGGGAAAGGTGATTGTAAGCCGGTTTGAGTCTCCCTTAAGTGGTAGAGAAAGTCGGCATATAAAAACCAGCTCTTCTACCACAAAATGGCTGCCACAGGAGGCAAAACCAGCCACAAAATGATTGCCGCAGCTTAACTTCAGTAACACTGTGTAGATCCTTGTGCTATGTTGGCAGCTGCTGCCAAAGCAACATTACCAAAAATTTATGAAGCCAATCAAATCTTTACTAGTCAGAAGTCTGCTGGGCAAAAGCCCTACCTGGCACTAATCCTTTTGAAGATTGTAATTGTATACGATGTTCTGGCAAAAGCTGTAAATAAATAAATATACCTGGCACTATCCATTTCCTAAAACACTTAGCAGGCGCTAGAAATGATGTCCATGGGCACCACGATTAGATCGGGTCTGGCGTGTATTTGTTATGTTTAGATCCCCACACTGCCGTGTTCACAGAACATCCTTGGACCAGCCACCTCGGTGGGTTGTTGTGAGCAAAAAATGGAGGAGGATTGGGGAGGGGCCATGGCTCAGTGGTAGAGCTTGGCATGCTTGGCATGCAGAAGGTCCCAGGTTCAGTCCCCGGCATCTCCAGTTAAAAGGACTAGGCAAGTAGGTGATGGGAAAGACTCTCTGCCTGAGACCCTGGAGAGCCACTGCCGGTCTGAGTTGACAATACTGACTTTGATGGACCAAGGGTCTGATTCAGTACAAGGCAGCTTCATGTGTTCATGTGTTCAGGATTGCCATGCGTAGCTCTTTCAGTTCCTTGGAGGAAGGGCGGGGTAAAGATGCACTAAATGGACAGATGCACCACTGGCCTGCCCATTTGAGTTACCATGCTATGTCTTCCTGGTGTTTGCTTTGTCCTTTGAGTTGTCATTTCCTGAACCTAAAAAAAATAAGTTTGGGTATGTCTGCATTAACTGCTTCTCACTCTGTTTGCACCCCAATGGCTTGTACCTTTCACAGTCTTCAGTCCCATTTAGCACAGCATTTCTGTGGACTTTTTAGCATAAAAGTGAATACTTTATTAAGGGAATGCTCACACTCTGGCGCCCACCTTACGCTTATTACCTGTCCACAACTCCCATGAGGAAGCCCCATGAGGAAGAAGCTGAAGAGTTAGAACTCGATAATTTGAATCCAAGGTTGGTTACTGTGCAAGTACCTTTTGTGTAATGAACACACATGAAGCTCCCTTATACTGAATCAAACCATTGGTGCATCGCAGTCAGTATTGTCTGCTGAGATGGGCAGCAGATCTCCGGGGTGTCTCAGGCAGGGGTTTTCCACATCACCTGCTACCAGATTCTTCAACTGGAGATTCTGGGGATTGAACCTGAGACCTTCTGCATGGGAAGCAGATGCTCTGCCACTGAGCCATGGCCTCTCTAGAAACAAATGGTGTCGGATGAAACTAACTTGCAACAAGGCCTTGGATAGGCTGCCCTCTGCTTCAGCCTCCATTCCCCATCTGTAACTTTGAGCTTGTTTGTTCTTGAAAAGTCCTGTGGGTAACGTGACGATGTTAACTATAAAGTCATAGAATTATTCACATCTCCGTCCCTTGGTTGTTGTCTCTCTCTCAAGCATGTCCATTTTCCTTAGCATTGTGTTTTCTCACCCGGCAGAAGGAGAACGCGCAGTGCAGCCAAGGTAAATGTCCAGACTTTCTAGAAATGTGTCTTCTTCTTGCCCTGACCTGGATGGCCTAGGTTAGCCCGATCTTGTCAGATCTCAGAAGTTAAGCAGGGTTAGCCCTGGATAGTACTTGGAAGGGAGACCACCAAGGAAGTCCAGGGTCACTATGCAGAGGCAGGCAGTGGCAAGCCGCCTCTTATTGTCTCTAGCCTTGAAAACCATATGGAGTTGCCAAAAGTTGGCTGTTACTTGATAGCACTTTCCACTACCATCTTCTCCCATTCAGCCTCTACAACCTGGAGCCCAAGAGAATAGGAGGTTACAGGGACATTTTCAGACATGAGGCTTTTCTTTTAAATCGCGAAGCAAAACACATTCCTGCTCTGGAGCAAGGGAACTTCCAGTGTGGTGTAGTGGTTAAGAGCAGTGGTTTGGAGCAGTGGACTCTGATCTGGAGAACCAAGTTTGATTCCCCACTCCTCCACATCAGCGGTGCACTCTTAATCTGGAGAACCGGGTTGGTTTCCCCACTCCTCCACATGAAGCCAGCTGGGTGACCTTGGGCTAGTCACAGCTCTTAAGAGCTCTCTCAGCCCCACCGACCTCACAGGGCGTCTGTTGTGGGGAGGGGAAGGGGAAGTGATTGTAAACCAGTTTGATTCTGCCTTAAGTGGTAAAGAAAGTCAGCATATAAAAACCAACTCTTCTTCCACAATTTTTCCTCCTGGCTTCATGGTGTTGTCATGCAGCACAGAGAGTGAAGGGTGCATTTAAGGGTGGGGCGCAGTGTGGAAAGGGAAACATTGGCTTCCCAACTTTCAGTGCTGAGTTAGAGGTGGTGGGGAGCATTTAGGTGGGTGGGGAAGAGGTTCTTAATTCTTCCCTTCTCTACTGAGTCTCCCTTGTAAATCCACCCCCCCATGTCTTAAAAAAATTAAATAGTGGTTTCTCCTGATCTTTACCAAACCTTGGAAGCCTGGAAAAATGACTTAGCTCAGCTATGAAAGACCAAATACCTGGTAGGCATTTTGTGGCTGCAGCTGCGTGGGTCATTTAGTTGTCGGAACAAAATCCAAATCGTATTATTTTCAGCAAGGAAAAACTTGACTGAAGCAATCCTTGGAAACTCCGTTAAGTTTTCTAGTCTACCAAAGGTTTTGCTGAGATAGTGGAGAATACAGAAGAGAGGAGAAGGGCACTGGTAGGGAAAGATCAGCAGGCAGGCAGGATGCTCGCCTATTTTTATTTTTTTTTGCTATTCTTCCATCTGTTGGGATGTGTAAAGTGAAGCAATCACCATCCTGATCCTTTTTTTTTTAAGGCACGTGGACTGGGGGAGGGGGGGCTGTTCTAGCCAGGTGGTGAGGAGGCTGAAGACCTCACAGGGTGATGAAACACAGTGACCTTGAGTTGTTGCAGTGGGGAGGAGCTGCGGCTCAGCAGAAGAGCCTACGCTTTGCACGCAGAAGGTCCCAGGTTCAATCCCCGGCATCTCCAGTTAAATGGAACAGGCGATATGAAAGACCTCTACCTGAGATCCTGAAGAGCCACTGCCAGTCTGAGTAGGCTGTACTGACTTCGACGGACTAATTGGCTCATTGAGTATCAGGCAGGTTCGTGTCATCCATCAAGCTTGACAGCCTCCAAGTACCCTCAGCATGCCAGGAACGAATAGCTCTCAGCCACCTCTTCATGAATAGCTGCATTGAGCTCTTCTTGCGGTGCAGCTCTTTGTTCACCTGTGTTTGCATGTCTCTGTCAAGGAAAAGGCAGGCCACACTTTGGCTTCTCCTAACAGGATGCGTCGAGGATTGCCCCACTGTCACATCCTGCTGTTATACTCCTGGGCAAAGTTCATGCCCCCCAAATAGGGAGGACACAGACTTAGAGCATGGGAATTGCCTTGCAGGATTAAGCCAAAGGGCCACCTAGAACTCTTGTTTCTGAGAGTTTTGGTGGATAGCCATGTTGGTCTGCCATAGAAGATCTAGATTCGAATCCAGTAGCACCTTAGAGACTAATGAGATTTCCTGGGTATAAGTTTTCCAGAGTCAAGGCTCCCTGTCAGATAGTTTCTGAGCTTGTATGGTCAGAAGAGTCTTAGACTAAGCTAGGGACTGTTATCTTCTGGCAGCAAATTTTAGCCTATTAGTGGCCATTAGACATGACGGCTAAATGGAGCTTCCAAGTTGAGAGGCAGTATACCTCTGTCCCCAACGCCTGCCACTCAGACAACAGGGAAACGTTTCTTCCCCTGCTTATGAGCTTACCAGGAGCGTCTTGTTGCCCAGTGTTGGAAACAGGAAGCTGGGCCAGGTTGACCTTTTTGGTCTGAATCAGTCAGATTTTTCTTACATTCTTATGTGTTGTTTATTGGAAACTGTTCCCAGCCAGGCCTTTAAATGAGATTAAAAATGCTTTCACATTCTGAGAAACGATCTGATGTGCATATATCGTTTTCCCCAACTAAGGCTGTTGTATGTGTGAGTTTTTCCCTGGAAAATGTTTCTCTCCAATCAGGTCTGTCATTAAAAGCATATTTTTTGTTTGTCAGTAGTTATAAAAAGAGTATTTAAAAGGCCATCTAAGTCCAGGGATGCCAAACAGGGCTGGTTTGAAAAACAATAGGTTTTCCTGATCTCTGCCAGCGTTTAGGGATCCTGGAAAAATTATGTTGCTCATCTGAGAAGGACAGATAATTTACCTGGTAAGCAATTTTGTGGCAATGGTTGCATGGTTCATTTAGTTGTGAGGACAAAAATCCGAACGAAATGGTTTTTCAATTGGGGGAAAAATTGACGGAAATTTCCTTGGACATTCTCTCCGTTGTTCTGGTCTATTGAAGGTGGTGAAAGGGAACCAGTGGGGAGTGGAAAACTGGTCAGGGTTTCCCTGAGAATCTTGAGGTTTCTACGTCCAGAACTTTCTGTCCAGCAGTTCTACCACCTCCAACCATCTATACATTTCTTCTTGCCTTAAAAGTCTTTGGGCCTCCTCCCAGAGAACCAGCGTGGTTTAGTGGTTAAGAGCGGTGGTATGGAGCGGTAGACTCTGATCTGGAGAACCGGGTTTGATTCCCCACTCCTCCACATGAGCTGTGGATGCTAATCTGGTGAACTGGGTTTGTTTCCCGACTCCTACACATGAAGCCAGCTGGGTGACCTTGGTCTAGTCACAGTTCTCTTAGAGCTCTCTCAGCCCCACCTACCTCACAGGGTGTCTATTGTGGGGAGGGGAAGGGAAGGTGATTGTAAGCCAATTTGAGTCTTCCTTAAATGGTTGAGAAAGTCGGTATATAAAAACCAACTCTTCTTCCTCTTCCTCCTCCTCCCCCCCTGGCTTCCTCATATATCTGTAAGTCCTCCCACCCAAGTTGCAGTGCTGTTTCTCCCTCTTACATTCCCTCTTCAAAACCCACCAATTCTGAGAAATCTTCGCCGTGCTCCTTATTTTCAAGGCAAACAAAGCCTCCGTTTGTGTAACTTCATTTTCTCACGTTCCTCTCATGGAACCCTTGTTCCCCCTGTCTTTTCCTCCATTCCCCCCAGGATGCCTGAAGTTGGCCTGTAACATCCTGGATATCAGGACTGGGACCTGCCTTTTTGGGTTTGTTACTCGTGTTTAAGCGCTCAGCAAGCCCACTTTCAAGAGCCAGCATGGTATAGTGGTTAAGAGTAAAGGTAAAGGTTGTCCCCTGTGCATGCACCGGGTCATTCCTGACCCATGTGGTGACGTCACATCCCGATGTTTACTAGGCAGACTATGTTTACGGGGTGGTTTGCCATTGCCTTCCCCAATCAACTACACTTTACCCCCAGCAAGCTGGGTGCTCATTTTACCGACCTCAGAAGGATGGAAGGCTGAGTCAACCTTTAGCTGACTACCTGAAAGCGACTTCCATTGGGATCAAACTCGGGTCGTGAGCAGAGCTTTTCACTGCAGTACTGCAGCTTACCACTCTGCGCCACGGGGCTCTGAGTGGTTAAGAGTGGCGGACTCTAATCTGGAGCACTGGGTTCGATTCCCCGCTCCTCCACATGAAGCCTGCTGGGTGACCTCAGGCCAATCACAGTTCTCTCAGAACTCTCTCAGCCCACATGGAGGCAGGCAATGGCAAAACACCTCCGAACGTCTCTTGCCTTGAAAACCATACAGTCTCGCCATAAGTCATCTGTGACTTGACGGGGTGGGGTGGGGGGAACTGAGAGCTGTTGATGAGATGAATCTCCTTTTTCCTTGTCGACATAGGCTGTAAATCAAGGAATAATAATAATAATAATCTCTCCTGCTCTTCTTCCCATCTTGGTTCCACGCAGGCTGATCTGCTCGGCCCTCTTTGTTTCTTTCTCTTATTTCAACTTTGAGCTTCCTACAAAAGTGAAAAAGAATTGTAATAAATACATCCATAAGAACTGCAAAGCTTGAATCAGCCTCCCAGGCATTTTAAACCTCCAAAGTCACCAGCCCTTACCTTCCCTCTTCAAAATTCCCTCCTCCTCCAATCCCTCCCTTGACCCATCAACCAAAGATTTCTTTTCCGTGCCTTTTCCTGCCAGTTCACATTTCCCTCCCCAGTTTTCATCACTCCGTTATTAAGGGGGAGGGACTGTAGCTCAGTGGTAGAGTATCTGTTGACACATAGAAGGTCCCAGGTTCGAGCCTGGCATCTCCGGTTTAAAAGTATCAGGGGGTAGGTGATGGGAAAGATCTCAGCCTAAGACCCTGGAAAGCTGCTGCCAGTCTGAGTAGGCAATGCTGACCTTGATTATCCAAGGTCTGATTCAGTACAAGACAGCTTCATGTGCCCACTATTTTTGCCATGCTCATCTGATTCAAGCCCCAGAAACGGCATTTTCACGAGAATGTCAGATCCTTCCTCGATTAGATCAAAGGTCCTTTTAGTCCAGTGTTCTGCTTCCAACAGAGGACCTTGGGGAGCTTACAGGGCAGCTCACTGTTTGTTCCCTCTCTGGTATGGCAAGGTACACTGTCTCTGAACATGGAGGTTCCATTTAGCTGTAATGGTAAATCGCTACTGATTGAACTATCCTCTGTAAATTTGTCTTATTCTTTAAAAAGTCATCCAATCTCACTTTGCTGAAGAGCACTTAACATTCTAGTTGTAGTTTTAAAAAATTAGTAGTAGTGGGAGAGATCTCCGGTCTCTTATGCCTTTGTTAACTGACTGCGTGGGAGGGGGGAGAGGAAGTTCACCTTCTGTTTTGGTGCCCCCTCCAAAGGAAACGTGGAGGCATCTCTCCTGGGCACATAGGGACACATGCTGCTGTTTTATACTGAATTGGTCCTGGTCCATTGAGTCAGTATTGTCTACTCAGACTGGCAGCAGTTCTCCATGGTCTCAGGTGGAGGTTTTTCGCCCCACCTATGACCTGATCGTTGTAACTGGAAACACCAGAGATTGAACCTGGGACTGACCTTCTGGATGCTAAGCAGATGCTGTGCCCCTGAGCCACGGCCCCTCCCCATTTTATAAACCTTTCAGAAGGCTTGGTGGTGGAACGGGCCCTCAAGTCACAGCTGACTTATGGCTGACTTACAGCTGACTTACAGCTGACTTATGGCGGCCCCGTACAGCTGACTTATGGCGGCCCCGTACAGTTTTCAAGGCAAGAGTTGTTGGGAGGTGGTTTGCCACTGCCTGCTTCCGCCACGGGCTGAGAAAGTTCTGAGAGAACTGTGACTGAGAGAACTGAGAGAACTGTAGCCCAGGGTCACCCAGCAGGCTTCATAAAACTCTTTTTATTCCACAGGGCCTTTCCACATTGTTCTTCTGGGTTGGTATTGTGTTTGCTGAGCAGTGACACTTTCTGATGTTGTGTGTCTTACGTTAGGGCTGTTGAAAATTTTTTTGGTATAGTTCGGCTTCGGCAAAATTCGGCCCGTTTTTATTCAGGCCGTGCCGAAGTCCGAACTCCCCTGCTTCAGATCCCCGGAAATTCAGGGGGATCTGGAGTTCGGGGAAAAATTTGCCCCCCCCGCGCGCCTTCAGGTGGATTCCCTGAAGGCTCGCGGGGGGGCCTTTAAACAGATCTGCTCCTCCCAGCTGGGAGGTGCAGATCTGTTTAAAGGGCCCCCCACGCGCCTTCAGGGAAGCCCCCTGAAGGCGCGCGGGGGGCCCTTTAAACAAGCCCCTCTGCTCTGTCTGCGCAGGCAGCGCAGAGGGTTTCCAGACCCCGCCCCAGCCCTGCCGGGACTCCCGGCAGGGCTGGCGGGGGGCTGGCAAGACCCTCTGCGCTGTCTGCGCAGGCAGCGCAGAGGGTTTCCAGACCCCCCCCCCAGCCCTGCCGGGACTCCCGGCAGGGCTGGCAGGGGCCCCTTTAAACAGATCTGCGCCTCCCAGCTGGGAGGCGCAGACCTGTTTAAAGGGCCCCCTCCCCGCGCCTTCATGGAAGCCCCGTGAAGGCGCGGGCCCCCCCGAATCTGCCGAATTTATTCGCGGAACCCCCGAATTCGGCAAATTCGGCTCCCCGTTTCTCGCCTTTTTTGAGTTCGGTTCGTCCGAACCGAAAAACAGCCGAATCGGGGGAAATTCGGCTATTTCTCGGTTCGGCCCGAACCGAATCAACAGCCCTATCTTACGTGCCGTCAAGTCGCTTCCGACTTACGGTGACCTTATGAATTAATGACCTCCAGATTGTCTTATACTTGACCGCCTTGCTCAGGTTTTACAGTGTTTTATGATGAATTGGCTTTGTTTGGTTCTGTAAGCTGCCCTGCACATAGAGAAAGAGCAAGTTCATATTGGAAGGGCCTTTAGTAGAAACTTCCATGAAATGGAGCCAGTTGCAAAATGAAAGCAGTGGATTCTCTTCGAATATTCTGTGGGTCTTTTGCCTCGATGTTCCCCAGGGAAGTCTCCCTTATATGTGCCGTCTTAACAATTGCAAACATCACTTTTGGACAGAATGTTCTAGGAAGGCCATTAAATTGTCATGTTCTGTTTTAGAAGCAGACGTTTTGTGGTCTCCCCCTTCGTGTTTTTGTTTCAGCGTTAGGGTGGTGATGTAGTCGGTAGGGGACGGAGTAAATTCTCCCTCTCCTGGCCCAACTCATAGGGTGATGATGGCCCTCGTCTGGCATTTATACTGGGTGCTGCAAAATTGAGTAAGTGCTTCTCTCATGTCCGTTTATCACCTGGTTGAATCACCAGCCTAATAGGCTGCCAACAGCACGGCCTTCCTTTCTTTTAAATCAGAATTTATGGAGTTTTCAACTGCTGTTGCGACATGATCAGGATAAGAAGTAGCTGTGTCAGTCCTCAGGGCCAAGTGAGGACAGTTGCTGTGAGCTCCACATCTGGAGCTCTCAGCATTAAAAAAAACACTTGGTTATCAGGTGCACAGGGCCTCTATTCAAGTCAGGACTCTGGAGGGGAGGGCGTGGCGTGGTGGGTTTCTTTGTGCCATCTGTAAGGAGAAAGGGCGATTCATCTCTTTTCTTCCCTTCCACAGA
Organism: Euleptes europaea; assembly: GCF_029931775.1. Lineage (NCBI taxonomy): Eukaryota > Metazoa > Chordata > Lepidosauria > Squamata > Sphaerodactylidae > Euleptes > Euleptes europaea. Next base: position 6,365,410 of record NC_079316.1, read on the forward strand.
AATGTTGCAGCAGCTCCATCAGCAGCTGGTGGAGTCCGAGCGCAAGACCATGACCTACCTGAAGCGGTTTAACAAGATCCAGGCAGACTACCACAACCTCATTGGGGTCACTGCTGAGCTGGTGGATTCTCTGGAGGCCACAGTCAATGGCAAGATGGTAAGGGAGGGTCCACGAGCGTCCAGTGTGTGTGTGTGTGTGTGTGTGTGTGTGTGTGTGTGTGTGTGTGTGTGTGTGTGTTAAAGTGCCATCAGGTGACTTCAAACCTATGGTTACCCTATGAATTGTGTGTGTAAAGTGCAGTCAAGTCACAGCCGACTTATGGCGACCTCTTTTGGGGGTGTTCATGGCAAGAGACTAACAGGTGGTTTTGCCAGTGCCTTCCTCTGCATAGCAACCCTGGTATTCCTTGGTGGTCCCCCATCCAAATACTAACCAGGGCTGACCTTGCTTAGCTTTTGAGATCTGATGAGATCAGGCTAGCCTGGGCCATCCAGGTCAGGGCACCCTATGAATTAATGACCTCCAAAATGGTCTGACCTTAAAAGCCTTGCTCAGGTCTTGCAAACTGAGGGCCTTGGCTTCCTTGATTGAGTCACTCCATCTCCTGTTGGGTCTTCATCTTTTCTTAGCATGATTGTCTTTCCCAGTGACTCTTGTCTTCTCATAATGTGATCAAAGTGCAATAGCCTCATTTTGGTCTTTTTAGCTCCTAATGAGTGTACAGGCTTGATTTGATCTAGAACCCACTGAGTTGTCTTTTCAGTGGTCCATGGGACCTGTAAATCTTTTCTCTAAAACAGGGATGGGGAACCTCAGGCCCGGGGGCCGTATGCGGCCCCCGAGGACATTTTCTGTGGACCTCGGGAGCTCCGGGGCCCTGCCGCGGAGGCATGGCGCAGGGCGGCCCTCCCTGAGGGTGTTCCTGGGGCCGCGGCTTGAAGGGGCGCTGCAGCTCCATTTGGACCTCCTCTCGCCGACTTCTGTTGGTCGGCGAGAGGAGGGGGAGGGACACTTTCCCAAGGCTGCCCCCTATTGCCGCAGCATGCAGGAACGCCAGGTCACACTGTAAGCCCCTCTTGCTGCCTGTCGGCTGTTGAGCAGCGAGAGGGGGGGAAGAGGCCCGCGGCTCTCGGCGGCAGAGCATGTGTGCAGGAGCCGATCGGGCTTCAGGAGGCCTTTTGTGGACTCTGGGGAGGGGGAGGGCATGGAGCCTGGGGCCCGGTTGCATGGGGCTGGCGGGTGTGTGTGTGGGGGGAAGGCTTTTCTCTCTCCCTCTCTTTCGGTCTCTCTTTGTCTGTCTCCCTCCGTCCTTTTCTTTCTCCCCCTCTTTCCATTTTTTTTATCCCTCTCTCCCTTTTCCTCTTTTTCTGTTTTCCTTCCTTCCTCCCTTTCCTCCCTTGCCGATCAACCTTGCTCGGGCCTACCGCTGGCTGCCCTCCCGCCTTGGGGGGGAAGGACCAGGGGAGCGGGGGCACCCTCCAGGCCTTCTCTGCGTGCCCTCCCCTGGGGTTGCCAACTGCCACGTGGTGGCCGGAGACCTGGCAATCCTAGCTTCTCCCCCCCACTCGGAGATCTACACCTGGTATGGCCCCCGAATGATGTTATAAATGTGCAAATGGCCCTTGGCAGGAAAAAGGTTCCCCACCCCTGCTCTAAAACCACATTTCAAATGAATCAGCTTTCTTCCTGATAGTTTTCTTCACTGCTTCTAGAGAGCATATCTGAAATCCTATTTTCAGGTATTTTGCATACCCTTTTTATCACATTCACATTACAGAGCAGACTTGGGGTGGTAGTGGATAGCTTGATGAAGATGTCAACCCAGTGTGCGGCTGCTGTGAAAAAGGCAAATTCCATGCTGACCATAATTAGACAAGGAATAGAGAATAAAACTGTGGCTATCATACTGTCCTTGCACAAATCTATGGTGAGACCACACTTGGAATACTGTGTACAGTTCTGGGCACACCTAAAAAAAGGATATTGCAGAACTTGAGAAGATGCAAAAAAGAGCAACCAAAATGATCAGGGGACTAGAGCAACTGCCCCATGAGGAGCAGTTAAAATGCTTAGGGCTGTTTAGCTTGGAAAGAAGGCAGTTAAGGGGAGACATGATAGAGGTCAATAAAATTATGCATGGTTTGGAGAGAGTGGACAGGGAGAAGTTTTTCTCCCTCTCCCATAATACTAGAACACGGGGTCATCTGCTGAAACTGGAGGGTGAGAGATTCAAAACTGATAAAAGGAACTATTTCTTCACACAACGCATAGTTAAACTGTGGAACTCCCTCCCCCAGGATGTGGTGATGGCTGCCAACTTGGAAGGCTTGAAGAGGGGAGTGGAAATGTTAATGGAGGAGAGGGCTATCCATGGCTGCTAGTAAAGATGGACACTAGTCACGATGCATACTTATTCTCTCCAGGATCAGAGGAGCATTGCTATTATATTAGGTGCCAGGGAACACGGGCAGGACAATGCTGCTGCAGTCTTCTTGTTTGTGGGCTTCCTAGAGGCACCTGGTTGGCCACTGTGTGGACAGACTGCTGGACTTGATGGTCTGATCCAGCATGGCATTTCTTATGTTCTTACTGTACCCTAGGGATCCCCAACGTGGTGCCTATGGGTACCATAGTGCCTGCCATCACCTTTCCTGGTGCCCGTTAAGTGTTTTTGGAAAGTGGGTGGTGCCAGGGGGCTTTGGCCAGCAGAGCTTTTGACTGGCCACCGAAGGTGTGATTGTCAGATTTTTAAAAAGTTTCTTCAGCAGCCGCCACCACCACAGCACAAGAATATTCACAGTGTGACTGAACGTAAGCAAGAAAATGTATACCAGAAAATGTTTTTAAACAATATGTTGATTTTAAAAGGCATCCCGCTGAAGAAGATCTTCATCCTGAAATGCTGAAGAATTACTATTAGAGTTATGCGTGACATCACTCCTGGACAGTTATTGGTTGGCTCCGCCTCCCACGGCAGCCATTTTGTTCTTGCACCCACCACCATGTGTTAGAATACCAAAGGTGCCCATGGGCTCAACAAGTTTGGGGACCCCTGCTGTAGCCTATGAATGGTCTCAAGTCTTTAAGGTGGCACAATGTTTCTGTTTCGATTTTAAACTTGTTTTTTTACTTCTGTGTGAGAGCTTTTAAGCCCTTTCAGAATTGCAGGCGGTGTGTTTGAGAACAGGACAAAACAATACAGCAACTGATTTTTTACATTGTAAACCACAAACTTCGATTTCAGCAAAATGCCCTTGTACACAAGGAGGCAGCCAAGATAGATTAAGATGTTGTAAAGCACCTGTTCTATGAGGAAAGCCTGAAGAATCTTGGCCTTTTTAGTTGAGAGTAAAGATAACTACATGATGGGAATGGACATGATAAAGATTTATAAAAGTATGCTTGGGGTGGAGAAAGTGGATGAAGATAATTACGTTCTCTCTCCCATAATACTGTAACTGGGGGTCATGCGGTGAAGTTGATGGGCAGTGAGATTAAAGATGGATAAAAGGAAGTACTACTTGGCTGAACGAGTGATTATGTTATGGAATAATTCAATTGTAATTGAGGAAGTAATTAAATTGTGTAATTCATTGCCAGAGGACTTGACAATGACCACAAGCATAGATGGTTTTAAGAGGGGATTAATCAGATTTGGAGAGGAGAGGTCCATTAATGGCTGCAGGCTGTGGAGTCAAAAGGGAGCCTCCATATTTACACCTCTGAATATCAGTGCTAGAAGTGGAAGAAGTAGAAGAAGAGTTGGTTTTTATATGCCGACTTTCTCTACCACTTAAGGAAGAATCAAATCACCTTACAATCACCTTCCCTCCCCCTCCCCACAACACACACCCTGTGAGGTAGGTGGGGCTGAGAGAGCTCTAAGAAAACTGTGACTATCCCAAGGTCACCCAGCTGGCTTCATGTGTAGGAGTGGAGAAACAAATCCAGTTCACCAGGTTAGCATCCGCTGCTCATGTGGAGGAGTGGGGAATCAAACCCGGTTCTCCAGATCAGAGTCCACCGCTCCAAACCACTGCTCTTAACCACTACACCATGCTGTAACTATGCCACGTAGAAAAGAGCAAGAGTCCAGTAGTACCTTGAAGACTAACAACATTTCTGACAGGGTATGAGCTTTTGTGAGTCCCAGCTCACTTCTTCAGTGCTAGGAGACAGAGTCAATAGAAGGCCTTGGCCTCTGTGCCCTGTGCATTGGCCCTCCAGGACAACTGGTTGACCACTGGTTGGAGAGCTGTTGTGGTTAAGGATTAGGATCTGAGAGACCCTGGGTTCAAATCCCCGCTCGTGCTTGCAGAGTGACCTTGGGCCAGTCACGCTCTCTCTGCCTAACCTACCTCACAGGGTTGTTGTGAGAATAAAATGGAGGAGAGAAAAATGATGTGAGCCACTTTGGGTCCCCATTGGGGAGAAAGGCGGGATGTAAATGAATAAAATAAATAAATAAATAAATAAAGTGGTTCTTGTAGGTTATCCGGGCTGTGTGACCGTGGTCTTGGTATTTTCTTTCCTGACGTTTTGCCAGCTGCTGTGGCAGGCATCTTCAGAGGAGTAACACTGAAGGACAGTGTCTCTCAGTGTCAAGTGTGTAGGAAGAGTAATATATAGTAAGAAAGGGGTTGGGTTTGAGCTGAGTCATTGTCCTGTAAAGTATTGAAGGTAATGTGCTAATCATTGTCCTGTAAGTATCAAGATAATGTGCTAATGAGGGTGTGGAATGTTAATGTGGAACCATTGTATCCTGAAGTGATCTGTTAACATGTGGAATCCAAAGCTAATCCGCATGGCTATTGTGGACTGTAGTCTTTGTTAGTCTGGAAGTTTTCAGGACAGGAAGCCAAGCCTTATTCATTCTTAAACTCTCTTCTGTTAAAGTTGTACTGGTGTTTATGAATTTCAATGGCTTCTCTGTGCAATCTGACAAAATAGCTGGTAGGTTTGCAGAAATTCTAAAGTTTTTAAAAATAAGTATGTTGGGGTCAAGCTTCCCTAAATAAGAGAAAATGTGCCTGTACCTTTAAGAAATCCATTCTGAGATCTTAGAGGCCATTGGGGTGGCTAGGCAACCACAACAATATTGCCTGCCTTCAAGCCTTGGTTTCTGTCGGAAAATGGCAGGAGAAGGGCCCATTCCAGAGCTATTTTGGCCTTCCGGTCCACCCCTGCTCCCATCCCTGGAGGAACCACTGAGTAACTTGCTACCATGCAGTTTGCAAATCTCACCCAGGTGCAGCAGCAACTGTGACTTGACGCCACACAGCTTGCCTGGGCCCGGTGGCAACTTCCACATAACTTGCGCAACTGAGTTGGGCCCAGTAGTGGCCATCCCACAACTCAACTGAGTAACTTGCCACCACACAACTTTTGCAGCTTGGTCAGACTTTTCCCAGAGAGAGGCAGCCAGAGGAAGGGAAGGAAGAAAAGCTGAAAGCTAGTGTAGTATAGTGGTTTGAGTGTCAGACCTGGCATCGGAGAGACCCAGGCTCGTATTCCGACCGTGCCATGGTGCATGCTGGGTGACCTTGGGTCAGTCACACCTACCTCACAGAGTTGGGTCAAGATAACCTACCTCACAGGGTTGTTGTTGAGGTGAAAATGAGGAGAGGAGCATGATATATAAGATGCTTTGGGACCCCATTAGAGAGGAAAGTATAGTATAAATGAAAATAAAGTTGAAGACTGGGGAAACGGATAACAAGTAGGTTGGTTTGTGGGCCGCAAGGAAAAAAAGGAAGCAGGGGAAGGGGAGAGGGTGTGGGGATTGCCAGGAGGAGAGGAAGAGGAACTGTTGTGAGGAAGGGGGTATAGGGGGAAACACGGTGATCCTATAAGTCCTAAGCAGGTTCCCTGCTTGTCCATTTCTAATTGCTTTTTCCTCTAGAAGAGCTTTGAAACTTGAGTGTTAGAGCAGCAAAGGGGAAAGTTCCCACCGTTTTCCCATCTTCTATTCTCCTGGCTTTACATTATCTTGGCAAACAAGAGTTTGGGAGCACACTTTGCTGAAATGGCATCTTGAGATGCACTGGAATCTTTTTGTTGAACTGTTTGCAGTTTTTCTCCTTGGATATTACCAGGTGGTGGCGCTGTTTAGTTGAGCTGTTGGATTTCTGCTACTTCCTTAAGAGGCATTGGAAAAGAAATTGCATCAAGCTACATTTTTTAAATCTTGCTTTGAAGAATGATGAACTTCTAGTGTCAGGAAAGATCACAAAGATCACTCTCTTCATCCCATGGCAAAGATATCCCCCCCGCTGTAGCCCCATTGCTTACATCAGAAAATCTGGATCCCAGAGAATGACCAGAAGTGTACACAGGCTAACAAAATAAATCACACCAGGTAGCTAACCCACAGGAAAAGAACAAGGCCTGGGTGTTACTCTTTCAGTCTAATCAACATGATATATGCGGTCCTGTGCCAAAAATGCCCTTCTGCCATTTACATTGGCCACTTTCGGAGGTCTCTGTGCAAGAAAATAAATGGACACAAATCAGGCATTAAAAACGGAAATGCTAAGAAGTCCTTCATTCATTTATTTATTTAGGATGATGAAGAAGAAGAGTTGGTTTTTATACTCCACTTTTCTCTACCTTTAAGGAGTCTCAAAGTGGCTTACAATCGCCTTCCCGCCCTCTCCCCACAACAGGCACCTTGTGGGGCAGGTGGGGCTGAGAGAGTTCTGAGAGAACTGTGACTAGCCCAAGGTCACCCAGCAGGCTTAATGTGGAGGAGTGGGGAATCGAACCCGGCTCGCCAGATTAACGGTCTGCCGCTCTTAACACTACGCCACGCTGGATATTGCGATGTTGACTCTTCAGAGTCCTGCTTGAGGTGGCTTACAATTTAAAACCATGTCTCAATATAAAAACCTTAGGCCAGTCACAGCTCTGGGTGACCTTAGGCCAGTCACAGCTCTCTTTGAGATCTCTTAGCCCCACCTACCTCACAGGGTGTCTGCTGTGGGGAGAGGAAGGGAAGGCGATTGTAAACCGGTTTGATTCTTCCTTAAGTGGGAGAGAATGTCGGCATATAAAAACCAATTCTTCTTCTTCATCATCTTCATCGATATAGTTTCAGAGCATCCTGCTTCTAAGCTTGAATCCATATGCAGACTTGGCACTGCCAAACTCAAACTTAATAGAGTCAAAGAGTAGGTGGCTCACCTCAGAAGGGAGTTTTGCCTCTCTTGTTTGTCTCCCTTGACCAGTTCATCGGTAGCTGGCAGTAGCCCAAACCCACTCTTAAGGGATCTTTTGTTCTTTTGACTGGATCTCCTTTTCATTTGCCTTCTACATAGCAACGACATCACACGCTTGATTGCTTGAACTTCTGGCCTCAATCTGTAGTAACTTCTCCCCTCTTCTGTATTTACACTTGAACGTAGCTTTTCATGCTTCTGATGAAGTGGACTCTGGCGCAGAAAAGCTATTATCATAATAAATGTGTTTGTCTTTAAGGCGCCCCGAGACCGTTGCTTTAGCTGCAATTCTTCTGGACGTCATCAAGGAGAAAATTCCTGGTCCCAGATATGTTCTCTTGCCAAATGGGCATAAAGCAAAACTCCGTCCTTTGAGTGGAGCCTCTCCACATGAAAAATGTGTTGGAATCTAAAGCATTTATGTTCCTTGAGCTCATACATTCAAGTCTCGGGGTGGGGGGTGTCTTATGCCCAGTGTCTATTTCTCAAATGCAAATTCCCAGCAGGGCTCTTTATGGGGCCTCCCTGGATGGTGTTGCTTCTGCAAACAGGTTGGGATCAAAGAGAATGATTGTTTTCCCACTGGCTTGATTTGTTTCCCTCTTATAGATCACCCCAGAAGATCTGCAGAGCGTCTGTGTCCGTTTGTTTAGCAACCAGATGATGCAGAGTGTGGTTCACAGCATAGATTTCACGAGGCCTGGAACTGTAAGTATAATCCTTTGGGGCCAAGGTCGCGATCTTTAGCTTGGGAAGTTTCTGAAGATTTGGGGGCAGTGCCTGGAGACAGTAAAGTTTGAGGAGAAGAGGGAGCTCAGTAGGAATATGATGTCACTCTAGGATTTCTGTCTCTCCTAGACTCTATGATGTACCATAGAGTCCACCCTCTGAAGCTTCCATCTTCTCCAGGGGAAATGATCTCTGTCATCAGGAGATCAGTTGTAATTCTGAGAGAACTCCAGGCCTCACCTGGAAGCTGGTAACTCTAATTGGGACATGTTTGCATCAAAAAGTAATTACATTAAAAGGTAATAACTAGTCATGATGCATATTTATGCTCTCCAGGTTCAGCATGCCTATTATATTAGGTGCTTTGGAACACAGGCAGGATAAATGCTGCTGCAGTTGCCTTGTTTGTGGGCTTCCTAGAGGCACCTGGTTGGCCACTGTGGGAACGGACTGCTGGACTTGATGGACCTTGGTCTGATCCAGCAGGGCCTTTCTTATGTTCTTAACATTCTACTTGAGTTGTTGTGTGACCAGTGAGCCTTATCAGTGTGCTTCCTGAAGACATATAAGCCTGTAATGGGATTGTAATGTGACAATGGCCTTGAGCGAGGTATTTGAAGCAAGGTCTTGCAGCACATTGGACTGATAAACTGCAATGGGTATTGAGGCTGTCCATGCTCTCTGGTTGCATTCTTATCTGACTCATCTGACCCGTAAAGCCCCATACAACCTGGGGGCGGCATATCTGAAGGGCTGCCATCTCCCACACAAACCTACCCAACTGTTACAGTCATCTTTGGAGGCCCTGCTTCGTGTGTCTCCACCTTCTGAGGCTAGACAGGTGGCAACCCAGGAGAAGGCCTTCTCAGTTGTGGCACCAAAACTCTGACATTTCAGCAGGGGTCTTCTGAAGCTGGAGGGCGAGAGATTCAAAACAGATAAAAGGAAGTATTTCTTTACACAATGCATAGTTAAACTGTGGAACTCCCTGCCCCAGGATGTGGCGATGGCTGCCATCTTGGAAGGCTTTAAGAGAGGAGTGGACGTGTTCATGGAGGAGAGGGGTATTCATGGCTATTAGTAAAAATGGATGCTGGTCATAATGCATATCTATTCTCTCCAGGATCAGAGGAGTGTGCCTATTATATTAGGTGCTGTGGAACACAGGCAGGATGGTGCTGCTGCAGTCGTCTTGTTTGGGGGCTTCCTGGAGGCACCTGTTTGGCCACTGTGTGAACAGACCGCTGGACGTGATGGGCCTGGGTCTGATCCAGCAGGGCCTTTCTTATGTTCTTACGTTCCTTTCCCAGGGAGATTCGTCTGTCTCCCTCTGTGCTGTGTTCTGTCAGGGGGTGAAGACTTTTCTGTTGACCATCAGTTAGCCTCCAAGAGATGGGCAGATAGTTTAAAAGTACATAACCATCCTCAAAAATCAGTGAACATTTTAACACAGAACTGATATGAGTAATAACTTCCCCCCAGAAAAACCGAATGACTGAACATACCCAAAGCACAAGGGACGCATCCTGTGAGTTAAAGTGCCAACTATTAGACACTTCAGTCAGTCCTTTACTAAAGAGTCGCTGTGGTGCCCAGTATATCCTAAACATAACTTTTTGCTGAATAAGTTGCAACTTAAGAGCCACAGAGGGCAGGCCATATCCCATTGTTTTTCAATATTTTTGTATATGTTTGTATTTTAAATGCTTCGGTTAATGTCTGAAATGTTTAATTGTTTTGTTTTAACGTTTGCTGCCTTGGAGATTCGGAATTGGGTGGAAAGGCAGCATAGAAGTCCAGGGTTGCTACCAGAGGCAGGCAATGGCAAACCACCATTGGTTGAAGCAAAGCAGGGCCCTGGCTAGTACTGGGATTGGAGACCACCAAGGAAGTCCAGGGCTGCCAAGCAGAGACAGGCTTTGGCAAACTATCTCTGAACTTCTCTTACCTTGAAAACCCCACCAGAGGGGCTCCATAAGTCAGCTGTGATTTGATAGTGCTTACCACCACCACCAGGCACTAAGGACCTGGACGAAGGCCATAAGATGAAGGTCAGTCCTGGTAATGAGGTGCTGTTGGTTGGCAGTATGGCCAGTTGCTCACGGCTTCCGCCCGTCCAAGGTGGCATTGCCCTCCCAAGTAATCCCGCAGCCACTTTTTGGTATGGAATCAATAGCCAGTGTGCTAGAAGCCAGAATATGGTCACCTGACCGCACCATTCCCTAATCCTCCTTGGGAGTTATTCTGCGATAACACTAAACAGGAGAAAAGAAGAAGAGTTAGTTTTTATATGCTGACTTTCTCTACCACTTAAGGGAGAAACAATCACCTTCCCTTCCCCTCCCCACAACAGACACCCTGTGAGGTAGGTGGGGCTGAGAGAGCTGTGACTAGCCCAAGGTCACCCAGCTGGCTTCATGTGGAGGAGTGGGGAAACAAACCCCGTTCACCAGATTAGCGTCCGCCACTCATGTGGAGGAGTGGGGAATCAAACCCGGTTCTCCAGATCAGAGTCCACCGCTCCAAACCACCGCTCTTAACCACTACACCCGCTGGCTCTAGGATGTGGTGACCTTACCAGAAGGCATCCAGAGGTGGCACTGCCTCCTCTTCATGCCCTCCAGTGAGGACACAGTGTCCCCTTCCTCCTTCAGTGTTGAGAGTGGGAATGCTCACTGCTGGTATAGAGTAAAACCCAAAACAACGATAGTGACGAGAATAACTAGTTTAAATCAAAGGAAGTCAACGGTGCAAAAAGTGCTGGTATCCCTCGAAAACATTTAGCAGTCTTTGACACTCCTAGCTTCAAAACAAAACAAAGTGATTTCCTTGATACGCTGAGTCTGGTTTGAGTACTTCCAGCTTTGACTTCCTCTCCCTCCCCATTCTTTCAACTGTTGATTTTGAGATTATGGGGGCAGGCAGCCGAAACTCGGCAACACCTGTTATTGTCAGCCTTGTATTGTGGTCTTGTGTTCAGAAATGTCCTGCTCATGCTTGAATTGTTTCTTTTCTTTTGCATTCGGCTGACATGGAGTGCTCAAGAAGGTTCTAATTGCCTGGGGTTTGGGGGCACTATTTCAAGAGCAGGGAGAAAACCTTGTCTTGACTTCTCACACTGGCCTGTGTCTCATAGAATCAGAGAGTTGGAAGGGGCCATACAGGCCATCTAGTCCAACCCCCTGCTTAATTCAGGATCAGCTAGAGCAGAGTTTCTCAAACATTTTGAGTCACGGAGCACTTTTCAGGAGAGAAATTCGTCATGGAGCATTGATTTTCACCTATCACCTATATACTAAACTGAATGACAGTAGTATTTTTCTTTCCAGTCTCTTCACGGAGCACTAGGGGATGTTTCACGGAGCACCAAGTGCTCCTTGGGGCACAGTTTGGGAACCTCTGAGCTAGAGCATCCCTGACAAGTGCTTGTCCAGCCACTGCTTAAAGACTGCCAGTGAGACGGAGCTCACCACCTCCCTAGGCAGCCCATTCCACTGTCGAACAACTCTTACTCTGCTCAGCACAGCTGGATGCCTTCATTCGACCTAAGGAGTCTTCCTCCTGATTAAGCAGCTCTGGGGGGACGGGGGGACCACTGAAGTTGGAGGAAGAGGCTGGAGGAGAAATGTGTACTTTGCTGAGCAGATTGGTGGGTTACAGGCCAGTTACTCCCTCCACCCCTTCTGTCAGTTTCTGAATAAAGCGGCCATTAATAAGCCGATGCGGCTGCCCTGCTGAAGGGAAACTCCGATGTCATGTTAATTGGTGGAAGCTTAATCTCCAAAACAATTAAAGTTCTGTATGTGTATGGGCGTGTAGGCCTTGGTATTTAGACAAGTTGTCCTGCTGATCCCAGAGAACAAAAAATCACAGATTAGAGAAAATGATCTGCACTGGATCATAATGTGTGGATGCAAGTGTATGCAAACTTCCAAGTTACACTGAAGTCTTCATCAGCCAGAAAGGTATTTGGGGAGGGGCCGTGGTTCAGGAGCAGAGGTTGTGCTTGGTATGCAGAAGGTCCCAGGTTCAATCCCCGGCATCGCCAATTAGAAAAGGCTCAGGCAGGTAGGTGATATGAAAGCCCTCTGCCTGAGGCCCTGGAGAACTGCTGCACGTCTGAGTAGACAGTACCTACTTTGATGGACCCAATACTGTGATTCATATGTGGCAGCTTCATGTGTTCATATATATGTGCAATATTCGCTTACAATGAACAGAAGAGAGCAAAAGGGATATTTTTAAATCAGAGGTTTTCAGAAGATGGATAATAAAGTTATTTATTTTCTATGACATAGAAACATAGAGCTGGAAGGGACCGCAAGGGTCATCTAGTCCAACCGCCTGCACAACGCAGGAAATTCACAATTACTTTCCCGCCCCCGTTCCCCCAATGACCCCAGCTCAGAGGAAGCAAAAAAAATTCTCCAGGATCCCTGGCCAATCTGCCCTGGAGGAAAATTCCTTCCTGACCCCAAAGTGACGATCCCCCTTGGCATGTAAGAAAGGGCCACGAGAGCCAAGCACCAACACAGCCCTTCCTGCCCTCCCTCTCACGATCTGCCTAAATTCACAAAAAACATTCTCTAACATTATATTCTCTAAGGCCATTTATGCAGGGTCAGTTTTGATGCTCGCTCAAAGCTCTTTTTAAAAATATGACCTTTAAAATGCCTATTCACGGCCCACACAAAAGGAGAAATTCCACCCCCCCCACTTGCCTGCTCCTTCAGTTCCTTCCATTAGGAGGGTTTAAAGCAGAGGCTAGATGGCCATCTGTCAGCAATGCTGATTCTATGACCTTAGGCAGATCATGAGGGAGAGGGTATCTTGGCTATCTTCTGGGCATGGAGTAGGGGGTCACTGGGTGTGTGTGTGGGGGGAGGTAGTTGTGAATTTCCTGTATTGTGCAGGGGGTTTGGACTAGATCAGGGCTTCTTAAACTTTCCCCACTCGCAACCCCTTTTCGCCCGAGAAAAGTTAACACGACCCCATGTAAAATAGGTACACAATAGGTATATAGGTATACAAATCAAACATGTACTGATAATAAATCATAAAGAAATTTATTTTAAAACAATTCTTTGGTATACATATACTTTTACCATTTATTAAAGATGAAAACAAATTTGCATACTAATTTGCACACTGTTGCCAAATTTTTTGCGACCCCCACATTCTGTTACGCAACCCCACATGGGGTCACGACCCACAGATTAAGAAGCTTTGGACTAGATGAACTTGGTGGTCCCTTCCAACTATGATTCTATGATTCTGTTAACTACAGGGTTCTCAGGGTGTCTGATAACTCCAAAAATGTGTATTTCACCACAGCCTTTGTGGGTTGGTTTTGTAGTTATAGGTGATCAATAAACATATTGCCATCCATAACAACAATAAAACCATTAAGATGAGCAATAGAAACAGAAAAAGCCCTACTTGGCCCCGCCAACTTCCTAAAAACACTTGGTGGGCACCAAGAAAAGTGTCGGCAGATAACATGGTGCCCACGGGTACCACGTTGGGGACCACTAGTCAACAGGAAACAGCAGGGTCTCTGATGGCAAGTGCAGGAAGGGTGACAGGCCTAAAGATGGAAGGACTTGGCTGTGGGAAGTTGTTGAGTACTTGAAAGGCTGTCATATAGAGGATGGTGCCGAGTTGTTTTCTGTTGCCCCAGACGGTCGGACCAGAACCAAATCAAAAGAGTTTCCGTCTAGACATTAGGAAGAATTTTCTAACAATTAGAGCGGTTCCTCAGTGGAACAGCCTTCCTCGGGAGGTGGTGGACTCTTTTTCATTGGAGGTTTTTAAGCAGAGGCTAGATGGCCATCTGACAGCAAGGATGTTTCTGTGAAATTAGGCAGATCTTGAGAGGGAGGGCAGGAAGGGTTGCATCAGTGCTTGGCTCTCATGGCCCTCTCTTATATGCCCAGAGTAATGCCTGTCGCCACTTTGGGGTCAGGAAGGAATTTTCCTCCAGGCCAGATTGGCCAGGGATTCTGGAGGATTTTTGTTGCCATCTTCTGGGCATGGAGTAGTGTGTGTGTGGTGGTGGGGAGGTAGTTGTGAATTTCCTCATGCAGGGGTTTTGACTAGATGACCCTGGTGGTCCCGTCCAGTTCTATGATTCCCAGGTGTATCCTTCATCATCTTTCATGGGAGGACTTCTTTATACTAAGTTTGATCAATGGGGGAATGTCTGGCTGCAGACTTCTCAGCGGAAACTGGGAAATGCAGAAAATTAGCACCTGTAGTGAGATGAGAATACTATGACCCTATTCAGTCCTGGGAGAGGGGGGTTCCATTGTCCTGAACTTGTTAATAAATTCTAGTTGGTGATCTCATGTTAAGATCTCCCTTTGAAGCTTCTCTGTAGGTGAACTGCTACTATTATGTCATCAGTGGAATATCCTGGCAGATTAACTGTTTTCTGGTATTGTGATTTTTAATGTCCTATTTATGTCCATTTACCGTATATACCCATGTATAAGCTGACCTGCGTATAAGCCGAGGCGCCTAAGTTCTCCCCAAAAATGGGGAAAAATTAGGCACCCGCGTATAAGCCGAGGGTCAGCTTATAACCCCTCCCCCCCCCGCAGGCTTACCTGACAGGGCTCCCGGCGAAGGCGGTGGTGGCGGGGGCGCCCCCCCCCCCGCAGGAGGCTTCCAGGGCGGGGGGAGCAGGGCGCATGCGGCGGCGGCCACGCGGCCTTGGAGCGGCCGCAGGATGCTTCCCCCGGCCCTTCCAGGGTGGGGGGAGCCGGGCGTGCCTTTTTTTGGGCTGAAAAACCCGGCTTATACGCGAGTATATACGGTATTCTTTTGCATACTCTCCTGTTCGTCTGATGTAGAGAGTAGATGCCCTGACCTGGATGGCCCAGGCTAGCTCTCTGTTGTCAGATCTCGAAAGCTAAGCAGCATCGGCCATGGGTAGTACTTAGATGGGGGACCACCAAGGAGGTCTAGTGTCGCTGCGCAAAGGCAGTCGATGGCAAACCACCTCTGAACGTCTCTTGACTTGAAAACCCTGCAGGGTCACCATAAGCCAGCTACGACTTGATGGCACTTTACACACACACACGGAGTAGAAGGGCATTTGTTGACATTTGATGCCACATATAACGTTGGAAGATGAAAAAGCGAATGAACCTGAGATGGAGTGGCTGGTGTCGTTAGGTCTGGTGATTGTGTTGTTAGGGTCTGTATGGGAACAATGTTTGCATCTTGGTTTATTACAGATCTTGTTCCCAGAGTCTGTGTTCAGGTTCATTGTTCATGTTCATTATTATAAGTGAGACATTTTTTACTGTTAGGGGGCTGTCAGTGGGCAAGGAAAGGTCTGCCTCCTAGTGCCCGTGAGTGGGAGGGGCTGTGGCTCAGTGGTAGAGACTCTGCTTGGCATGCAGAAGGTCCCAGGTTCAATCCCCGGCATCTCCAGTTAAAGGGACTAGGCAAGTAGGTGATGTGAAAGACCTCTGCCTGAGACCCTGGAGAGCTGCTGCTGCCGGTCCTAGTAGGCAATACTGACTGTGATGGACCAAGGGGGGTTTGATTCAGTATAAGGTAGCTTCATGTGTTCATGTGGCAGTACCCTTATTGAGCAGAGATTGTAGGTTGTTAATGATGTGCTGAATCGGTTTGAGCTGTTGTGACCAGGACAGAAAGGATAGAATTGTTGTGGATTTCTAGAACATGTAGATATTCCCACTCAGAATTTACAAAACAGGCTTGTGCCATTGTTCTAACAGCAGCATTCTCTGGACATATCAGCTAACTCTCCAGATTTGGGCAGGGGGGTCAGTGTACTTGAGAATATTATGCTCAAATTTTTGCAGTTAGGCCTGGTCAGGAAGAGCAAATTGGCTTCTTAGGAGGGATACTGGTGCTTCTGAAGCTATTCCTGGCCGAGCAACGTTACCCCTTTCTCCTCGGCTTTGCAGCTTTGATTGGCTCGATGCAAGGGGCCTTGGCACCATGAAGGAGCTCTGTTCTGCTTCCGGCAGATGACAGCTGTCTAAGAGCCAAAATGACAGCTAACTGAGCCTTCAGATCATACATCTATGAAACCATTGTGTGCTTTTGTGTTGCCTTTTAAGTAAGGGACCGATGCTACTTTCCCACTGATGCAGAAGAGTTTGTATAGCACAGTGGTTCCCAAACTTTTCGGGCTACTGCCTCCTTGGTTCCACAAACTCAACCCCAGCGCCCCCTACCCTATCCAACAACTGAATTAAAATTACAGGGGCATAATCTGGCCTTTACAGGTATATGCTGAAATTTCCCGCTGAGCATAGCCGATGGAAATCGGGCTCTTGAAAAGGCCCATGGGAAAACTTGAGGAGGTATAGTTGGGGGAGGGGACCTTCTCACGTTCTGTAGTGCAGGGGTCCCCACCGTTTTTGAGCTTATGGGCACCTTTGTAATTCTGGCACACCGTAGTGGGCACAGCCACAAAATGTCTACCAAAAGCCCCCCCTGCCATTTCCAAAAACCACTCGGCAGGTGCCAGGAAGAGTGTTGGCGGGTGCCACGGTGGGGACCTTTGCTTTCGTGTGTCAGGATCAGTACATCTCTCTCTCTGTTTTAATGGGACCAGTTTCAGTTTAGCTGTGCACTTGAAGTCAAGAAGAATGTAACTCTCTTTAGGATAGCTCTGAAAGTCACCCGATGGTCTTGTGGAAACACCCTCTACTTCCAGCCCTCTCCCGGAATTTTATAGCCACCAGGAATACGGGTGCAATTATCATAGCTTTTTAGATATCAGAGCCCCAACTGCACTTCTCTTTCCGAAATCTGGTTTTCTGTTGCTCTTTAACAACTTTATGTTTCTTTTTATTTTCTGGTTTTGGTATGCGATGCTTGTCTTTGAACTGCTTGGTAATCTTTGAGTGTGATTTCTGTTAACCTTTTTATTTTTTGTTCTGTTTCATCTCTTTTTATTTTAACGTGTGCCTGTTTGCCCCTAAAGGGATACTGCTGTATGAGCCCATGTGATGATGAATATGTAAGTTCCTGCATCTTCTTTTATCTTTTTTGCTTTGCCTGCTGCATCCGTCTGTGTTTTCTGTCCTCTTGGGGCGCTCTTTAACTACTGCGTTTGCTTTGCATCGTGGACGTTTGCGTATGGCAAGATGGATACAAGGGTTGGAAGGTTTGCACAGAAAGGCACCGTACCCCTGCTAAGTCAGTCCCCAAAGAATGAGCTGCTCTTTAAAGATGCGCTTCTGGAAGTGAGAAAGGGCTTTCTCCTGGAGGCCTGAGTGATTGCCCATGACTGTGAGAGAGCTTTCCTGGTCGTTCAACATCTTGCTTTGGTCTGTGTCTCCCCTGGGCCAGAGTGCAGAGGCTTCAGCTGATTTTTGCGCCATTACCTACCCTTCGTGATGGAAGTGGTGTTTTGTTAGGGGATCCTGTGTTTACCACGACCCGTTTCCAGCATGCTGCATGACAGCCCTAATGACTTGCTTTTGCACTAGGCTCAAAACTGGTCAAGTACCAGGAGCAAAGAAGGCTTAAAGACTTCTCTGCATCCTTTCCTGCTACCAGGGCCAGCCAAAGTTTTTGGGGGCATTTCCCCCCTCCCTGCCCTGGCTGAATTAAAATGCCTCTTTCCATCTATGCATGGAATCATATGGTGAGCAGCAATCATAACATTGGCACGACCGAGACTTGACTGGGATGCTGTTTTCTCATTTTCATTGTTTAAAATGGCCATCACTTCTTTATGTCCTCCCTTTTATCGGTGCTCTCTGAGGCCACATGAAGCTGCTTTATACCAAGTCAGACCATTGGTCCATCGAGGCCAGTATTGTCTACTCAGCTTTCCAGGGTCTCAAACTGAGGAGCGGTGGACTCTAATCGGAAGAACCCAGATTCCCCACTCCTCCACATGAGCGGCAGACGCTAATCTGGTGAACCGGGTAGGTTTTCCCACTCCTCCACATGAGTGGTGGATGCTAATCTGGAGAACCGGGTTTGATTCCCCACTCCTTCACATGAGCGGCAGATGCTAATCTGGTGAACCGGGTTGGTTTCCCCGCTCCTACACATGAAGGCAGCTGGGTGACCTTGGGCTAGTCACAGCTCTCTCAGAGCTCTCTCAGCTCCACCTACCTCTCAGGGTGTCTGTTGTGGGGAGGGGAAGGGAAGATTATTGTAAACCGGTTTGATTCTTCATTAAGTGGTAGAGAAAGTCGGCATATAAAAACCAACTCTTCTTCTTCTAAACTTGTATTACTTTTTGGGACTCCCTTGCTAAAGCAACTTCACATTACTGTTCTCCACACACACACACACACACACACACACACACACACACACACACACACAATAAAACGCAAGCCTCTCACATCTGCCAAACAAGATTATGGGTTGGAACCCACAGATTCCTGCCTGGGAATTAAGATAAAAAGCAACTCTTTGCTTAAAGACTGCCAGTGGGTGGGAGGTCACCACCTCCCTAGGTAGCTGATTCCACTGTCGAACAAATCTTACTGTAAAAAATGATTTCCTAATATTCAGCCGGTACCTTTCTGCCCACAATTTGAACCCATTATTGCATGTCCTATCTTCTGCTGCCAACAAGAACAGCTCCCTGCCCTTCTCTAAGCGACAGACCTTCAGATACTTAAAGAGAGCAATCCTGTCCCCCCTCCACCTCCTCTTCTCCAGACTGAACATTCCCAAGTCCCTCAGCCTTTCCTCCTATGGCTTGGTCTCCAGGCCCCTGATCATCCTCATCGCTCTCCTCTGCACCCGCTCCATTCTGTCCACATCTTTTTTGAAGTGAGGCCTCCAGAACTGCACGCAATACTCCAGGTACGGCCTGAACAATGCAGAACTATGACACCTTCAGGATGGCTGTGTGGGTTTGCGGCCCAGGAAGGCACAATTGCAAAGTTCAGCAATAGGCTGTGAGCAAATGTGGACGATGCTAAGTGACCAGTGTTGCCGTGCACTGTTTGCTTAGCAAACACTCCCGCGCCAGAAGAGGACGCTTATTGGAAGGGGGCTGGCAGCGCCTTGCAGGCATGCGGCTGGTGGGTAGCCAGCAGCACCCAGCCCTGGGCATGGCCCTGGCTTGGATGGTGCTGCCCAGCCGTCACCCCTGTGCCTCCACAGTGTTATGCCAGCCGCTCCCACCGCCACTCTGTGGCCTTCGCCAGCTAAAGGGCCCCTCTGGAAAGATGTCTCTTCACATTCTGGGAAAGGCCAGTGAGGAAGGAAATAAGTGTACGACTAGTGGCATAGCATTTGGCAACTTGGGGGCCACCGCTAAAAAAGCCCTGGTGGCTCATCTCAAATCCCAGGCAGGTGCTTATGAGTGGAGGCAATTTTTAGGTACTTTGGGCTTAGTCCAGTTAATGCTTTAAAAGCCACCACCATCACCTTGAATGGAGCTCAGAAACAGATTGGTAGTCACTGTTGTAGATAAAGCACTGACGAGACATGTTCAAGCTTATCCATCCCTTTTTAACATTCTGGATGTCTTATATATTCCACCAGTTGAAGTTTCTGGACTGTCTTCAGGGGAAGCCCCATGTAAAGCACATTACAGTAGTCCAGCATGCATGTTCCCAAGACATATGTAATCATGTCCAAGATTACTTTTTCTAGGAATGGGCCCAGTTGTTGAACCAGCCTAAGCTGGTAACATGCATTTGTGGTCATCGCAGTTACCTTCATATCCTGGGGACTGGTAAACCCAGGAGTGCCCGCAACTGCAAGCCTAATCGTTCAGGGGGAGAAAACCCCCTCTAGAATAAACTGGATACCCACTCCTGGATCAGCTTTAGTCTCCATTCTCAGCACTTCTCTCTGGATTTTGTTTCCCCTTACCCAGCCTTCCACTGAACAAGCTTGAGTTGAGGATGCTCACTGTGTCTCTAGAATTTGATTGAAAAAAAGATAGAGATGGGCATCATTGACCTGTTAGTAGCACCTCAAAATCTCTGAATGACTTTTCCCAGGAGTTCAGGGTAAAGGCTATTGGAGATACAACACAGTTTTATAGACTGCATCAGGGGTGTCACATAAGGCCTGTCACCTGGATCTGGCTCCTTGAGAGCTCTTATCTGGCCCGCGAAGCAGCCACCCCTCACTCTACATATGGACCGGCGAGGCATGGCCCGGCCCGACCAAGTGGCATTTATGTCCTATCTGGCCCTCGTAACAATTGAGTTCGACACACCTGGACTAGATGCCTCATAGAGCTCTACAGACTAGAGGCCCAGGGGCAGAAAATTTGTCTCCCAGCTCTGTCTTCTAAGACCTGCATAGCATAAAGGAATGGATGCCTCCCAGTGTTGAAAGTTACTGGGAAGTCCAGGAGAATTAATGGCAATATCCTCCTGTTATCAGCAGGCAGAGGTAAATATGTATTTAGCCCTAAGTAAATATGTATTTAGGTAGAAATGTCTATATGCTCTCATCCTCTGTTTATTAGAACAGTTGGAAGATCAATAAAGTAATATAAGCAATGGAAAACGTACAAATTCCTAGAATAAGCACCAGCTGTGACAGCAGGCATACAATAGACAAGAGCAAGGCCATTTATGCACGGGAGGTTTTGCCTTGGATTTGCCGCTCTATATGCACATTTCTCCCATCCGAATTCTCAGAACTCTGCACGGGGCTTATTGTTGAGTTTTGAGAATTCGGATTGGGGAAATGTGCATCTGAAGAGTGGCAAATCCAAGGCAAAACCTCCCGTGCATAAATGAACCAAGAGTCCAGTAGTACCTTAAAGACTAACAGAATTTCTGGCAGGGTACGAGCTTTCATGAGCCACAGCTCACTTCTTCAGACACAGCTAGAATGATATGCAAGTTTATATTATAAACCTGTGTGTGATTTTATTCATTGTTCAAGGTTTCGATTTCAGAGGTTTTTTAAACACATTTTATCACTCTTACAGAAATCATCCTGGGTGTCTGCATCCCACTGAATGTCTCAAGCTGATGTGAGATGCAGAAGTCCCCCCCTCCTTTTTTGGGTGGGGGGAAGATGCGGATTTTATCCAAGCTCATCTGCCCAGCAGTCCCAGTTGAGCGGCAGGTCCCGTCCTGCACGTTCTGCAGCCCAGATGGCCATTTGCATTCGCAGCACAGCCAAGAGACGGTTGCAATCTTCCCCTTTTGCCCGCAGCCAGTGCATTCTTTGCAGGGAGAGGATATTG
Source organism: Euleptes europaea (assembly GCF_029931775.1). Taxonomy (NCBI): domain Eukaryota; kingdom Metazoa; phylum Chordata; class Lepidosauria; order Squamata; family Sphaerodactylidae; genus Euleptes; species Euleptes europaea. Next base: position 6,386,537 of record NC_079316.1, read on the forward strand.
GCTTCCTAAGCCTTGGCCGTGTTCAGAGCCTGGAAGCAGGAACAGACATCCCTCTGGAAAAAAACCACAGGCCCTATCTGCTTGGGACTGTTCAAGCCGCCTCCCTAAAATGCCGCTAAGGATGCTTTGGGGTGCGGGGGCTGCTTTAATCGTTTGTCAAAAGCTTTTTTTCCCCTGAAGGCAGGTTGCGAGGATCCTGTGGAAGTGCAAGGGGGTGGTGGGTAGAATAAAAGAATGTGTCGTTTTTGGGTACAGAATTCACCTTCTGGAAAATTTCATCCTTTTAAAAAACAAGATCGTTGATGCAGTTGATCTCCTCTTCAGTGCTTTGAAGTAGATTCCCCCAAGCCCTCTCTTCTCCCTCCAGGTCCTTTCTGTAGTACGCCCAGTCATTATCTATAGTAGACGGCCCGTTCCTGTCTCCCATGGGTTCATCCAAGCCCCGAAATCTGGATTTCATTGAGATTAGATGGATCCATTCCAGCAGTCGAAACAAAGGGGGGAAAGACCCAACCTAATAACAAAGGGGGGGAAAGACCCAACCTAATAACAAAGTTGCGTACCCAAAAGGTTAGGTGAAGCAAACCTAAATAAAACAATGAAATCAATTTATTATAATGCGCTTATGCATATATTAAAAACAAGCCCATGTGGCAACAGATACAGGGTTGATTATTAAAACCACATGCCAAACACGGTTTGGCCCACAGGCCTTCCTCAGTGGTCTAATACAGAGGTTCCCAAACTGTGTTCCAAGGAGGGCTTGGTGCTCCGCGAAGCATCTGCTAGTGCTCTGTGAAGAGACTGGAAAGAAAAATACTACTGTCGTTCGGTTTAGTATATAGGCGCTAGGTGAAAATCAGTGCTCTGTGATGAATTTCTCTCCTGAAAAAGTGCTCCATGACTCAAAAAGTTTGGGGACCTCTGGTCTAATGCAACATATTTTGCACAAAAAAAATTCAAATACAAATTTAATCATTTAGTGTCAGCCTTGGGTATGTATTATAAGATGTAATCCAAGTGAGTGTTGCTAAACTAGATTTAGAAATGTATAAGCACGCATCCAAGGAGCGTAGCTAAAATAATTCTTTCTGGACCCGGCTGGCATAGCATTCAGAGTGCTCCCCTCATTATCAACCAAAAGTAAGCGGCACAGTTTTATTTATTAAAACATTTATAGCCTGCCTTAGGGGAGGGGGCTGTGGCTCAGTGGTAGAGCCTCTGTTTGGCATGCGGAAGGTCCCAGGTTCAATCCCTGGCGTCTCCAGTTAAAGGGACCAGGCAAGTAGGTGATGGGAAAGACCTCTGCCTGAGGCCGCTGTCAGTCTGAGTAGACAATACTGACTTTGATGGACCAAGGGTCTGATTCTGTATAAGGCAGCTTCATGTGTTCATGGTTCAAGGTGGCTTACAATAATAGTTAGAAACATTTTCTGTTCAATGCAAAACTAAAATAGCAACCCCCCCCCAAAAAAAAGATGCCTGCCAGTTCAAATCCCCTCAAAAGCCCTGGCAAACAGGCAGGCTTTGCAGCGCCTCCTGAAAATCTCCAAGGAGGGGGCCCTCCTCACCTCTTCAAGGAGCCCATTTCACAGAGCCGCAGCCAAAAAGGAAAACACCTGGGCTCTGGTCTATGCCAGACGAGCTACCCCAAGCGGCCAAAGCTTAAAAATAGCCAATAGATGGCTGCCTGAGAACCGTAGTCGGTGCACAAGGACCTATGGAAGGAGAGTGCATCATCTTCTACACCATCTTGTATTGGTGGAAACGGCCTTGCAGCAGAGGAACGAACCATGGGTTAGTTAAACATATCCATGGAATCCAACCGCTTTTAGGGTTGCCAACCTCCAGGTACTGGAAACTTTTAGTACGAGTACAGAGGTGCCATTTTTCTCCCCAACCTCCAGGTACTAGCTGGAGATCTGCTATTACAACTGATCTCCAGGCGACGGAGATCAGTTCACCCTGAGAAAATGGCTGCTTTGGCAATTGGACTCTGTGGCTTTGAAGTCCCTCCCCAAACTTTGCCTTCCTCAGGCTCCGCCCCAAAAACCTCCCGCCGGTGGCGAAGAGCGACCTGGCAACCCTACTTCTGCAGGCCATTTTATATTCCTCTTTCTCTCACCCTTATGCCTTGTACCGGTATTTCTTTTTTGTGGGCTTGTAATAAAGGTGCAATTGTAACTTTTCTTTTAAAAAATTTAAGAGTGAAAAGCTGCCTGTGCCCAAATCAGCATGATTCCATCGTAGGGGCTTTGGTGGCTTTTGATGGGGAGGTGTATCTCATGGAAACAAAAGGACTGCCAACCGCTCATCAGACGGATCCCGGGGAAATGAATAAAAATGAGTGAAAGGCAAAATAGGTTTAGGGAGAACCCGATACAGCTGCAAGGCCTCCCTGCCGTGAAAGGCCATCGCCCCGTTCTGTGGGAGAAGGGTTCGGATTTAAGGCTAGCGGGCTCTTAATTAGCTATTATGTATCATCGCTCATTGATGTAAGCATAATATGAAATGAATTCCAAGGGCAGCTTTATGCTTACTCGTTTGTGAGAGTGGCGCTCCTTGTGTTACATAGGATAGCTTCGCAAAACCTCGAGCACTGGGATGGTATGCGGTAACTCGATCCTCCCTTCGGCGTTTCACACCTTTTGTCTTTTAAGCCTCCCCGGCTTAAACGCTTCACAATAGGCACTGATTATTGAGCCAAACCTGAAAGAATCTGGGTTGCCTGGAGAGGAGACCAGGCTCTAAAGGCGTAAATGGGCAGAGAAGATTTTCTCACAAAGCGGGGAGTCATGATCAGGACAAAAGGACGACAATGAATATTCTGGGAATAAATGGCGCTTGATGACACCATTAGAGATCTGCACAGGAGAATGTCCTGCAAATAACACCCTTCACTGAAAGGATACATCTTGTTGGAACGTATGTTTCTGGTGACCTAAATTATGGTCAGCCCTGACCCTGGGTAGTATTTGGATGGGAGAGAAGAAGGTTTTTTTTATATGCCGACTTTCTCTACCACTTAAGGGAGAATCATACCGGCTTACAATCACCTTCCCTTCCTCTCCCCACAGCAGACATCTTGTGAGGTAGGTGGGGCTGAGAGTTCTGAGAGAACTGTGACGAGCCCAGGGTCACCCAGCAGCCTTCATGTTGAGGAGCGGGGAATCGAACTCAGTCCCCCAGATTAGAGTCTGCCGCTCATGTGGATGGCAAACCACCTCCGAACATCTCTTGCCTTGAAAACCCTACAGCTGTGACTTGATGGCAAAAATAAATAAATATGGTGTACCCAACTGATGTCAGCTCAAAAGGCAGGGGAGGGGGTTCTTATGCCCATTCTGCCCCAGCAGCCTTTCTGAGCTTGCAGGCACCTTTGGGATTCTGACATAAGGTGATGGGTAGGGTTGCCAGGTCCCTCTTCACCACCAGCGGGAGGTTTTTGGGGTGGAGCCTGAGGAGGGTGTGGTTTGGGAAGGGGAGGGACTTCAATGCCATAGAGTCCAATTGCCAAAGCAGCCATTTTCTCCAGGGGAACTGATCTCTATCAGCTGGATATCTGTTGTAATAGCAGGAGTTCTCCAGGTAGTACCTGGAGGCTGGCAACCCTAGTGATGGGCACAGTCATGAAACTGCTGCCGCAGGAGGCCGAGCCAACCACAAAATGTCAGAGGGAGGCTATACATGACTCTAATAGTACCTTTTCAACATTTCAGATAGCTCTGTTGTGATTCTAAATCATGTTCGTACAATTTTAAAGAAAAAAGATGAGTAGAAAAGGGTTTTTTTGTGCAACAAACTTCATGCAACATGCTTCCCCCCTCCCCCTTTGTTGTTGTAGTAGAAGAGCAAGATTTGAGTCTGATAGCACCTCAAAGACCAGCAAGATTTCCTGGGCGTGAGCATTCAGTAATCAAATGAAGAGTCTGACAAAGGGAGCTTTAGGCTATCAGAAGCTGACTCCCTGGATAACTTGTTCGGCTTTAAGGTGCTGGCTGACCCAGAGATTGCTCTAGATTTGTGCGGTGTTTGTGATGGAACGTCCCCAGATTGCTATTTGGAGGGCACCGTCATGCCCATGCGCACCACACTGGGGACCCCTGATGTAGACAAATTGCTGCATTATGAATCAATGGAGAGGATCCATTGTGAATAGAATAAACTCAAAATTAGATTCATTTGTCTTGTTTAAAATGATTATGTACCCATGGATGCTATCAGAATGGTATACAGCTGTTACCAAATGATGATAAATCATAATTTGCGGAGACTCCTTGGTTGCTTTCGCAACCCCCAAATGGATCGATCTTTATTCAGAAGTGTGTGGTTTCTTTTGCAGCCGTGAGCCCGGCTTTTGCTGAGGAGGACAGGATACAAATTTGATAAAGTAAAAAATAAAATGAATTGTTTGGTTGTGATGGTAATTTCCTTGCTGATTATCCTGTTATAAAGTCAGGATACAAGTTCCTCTCTGAATGGTTTCATCGTGCTGTTTTATGCTGTTAACATTGCTGAATGTCTGTGATTTTATGATTACCAATGGATGTTAGGACAAACCACCTGATGATCAAGCAGAAGGCTTAAAGTTCTTTAGTGGGGGGATTTTGGCTGTCTGTCTAGGAAGAAAAACAATAGCTTGGGTAATTTTTGGCTGAATGTGTTATTGTTTCTTTTCTCTCTTTCCTTTCTTCAATATAGGCCTCTACAATGTTAAGAGCATCATTAGCTCCTGTGTAAGTATTTTTTAAATTCTTTTTTTTAAAAGCAGATTACGACCCTGGAGAGCCCCTGCCTGTCTGAGTAGACAATACTGACTTTGATGGACCAAGGATCTGATTGAGTGTAAGGCAGCTTCATGTGTTCAGATTATTCAGATTGGTTGTTTTGATTGTATTTTGGAAGTTTCTCTTAGCCGCTTTGGGTCCCTTGAGGGAGAAAGTGGCATATAAACCCCCAAATAAATAGTGATGCAAAGAAGCAGGTAATGAAAACAAGTGAACTTATGAAGCAGGTAACAAAAACAAATGAACACTTGCTCAGACAAGTCAAGTCACACATTTATCACACGTATATGCAGCATGATATTGAGGAACTAAAACGTGTAGAAGTCCTTCTGAAAAAATCAACCCATTTTACAGATGGACAGAACTAAGGTTGAGGCATGTGTTAAAGACCGTGTTCCCAAAGCAAACAGACTGGTTGGATTCTGATTCCTTTGCAGCTCTTCTAGCTTACCTTACAGAATTCTTGACAGGATTAGCGAGTGAAAGTATGTCAAATATTCTGAACTCTTGAGAGAGTTCTCTCTCTAAATAAATACTATGGTCTGGTAGCCCCGGAGGTGGGAACCATTTCAGACTGCAGGACTTGAATACTCCTCCAACCAAAATATTGCCTCCACACAAAAAACCCCAGCATGTCAAGGAAAAGACTAGGAGAAGCCTAGAATGTTTTTTCTTGACATACTGATGTTCAGTGATGAGGGATTTCTTTAATAGCTGAGTGTTTGTTCATGTGAACCCCTGCCTACACCCTGAAGTGGCAGAGGCTGGATATCGGTTGGCCATCTTAGTGAGGACCAGGCCCTGTTTCTGTTCTTTTAATGTGTTTTTTTTAAACTTAAAACTATTTATACTCAGCCTTTCTATGGGCTTATTTGAGGCAGCTCACAAGATCTAATTAAAGCAATAAGGCAAACCTGTTGAGGGGAGAGGCCGTGGCTCAGTGGTAGAGCATCTGCTTGGCATGCTGAAGGTCCCAGGTTCAATCCCCTGCATCTCCAGTTAAAGAGACCATGTAGTAGTTCATGTGAAAGACCTCTGCTTGAAACCCTGGAGAATTGCTACCAGTCTAAGTAGACCAATCCTGATTCAGTAGAAGGCAGCTTCATGGGGAGGGGCCATGATTCAGTGGTAGAGCATCTGCTTGGCATGCAGAAGGTCCCAGGTTCAATCTCCAGCATCTCCAGTTAAAAAGGACCAGACAGTGGGTGATGAAAAAGACCTCTGCCTGAGACCCTGGAGAGCAGCTGCCAGTCTGAGTGGACAGTGCTGATATTGATGTACCCAGGATCTGAATCAGTATCAGGCAGCCTCATGTGTGAACATAAGAACGTAAGAAAGGCCCTGCTGGATCAGACCAAGGCCCATCAAGTCCTACAGTCTGTTCACACAGTGGCCAAACAGGTGCCTCTAGAAAGCCCCCAAACAAGACGACTACAGCAGCACCATCCTGCCTGTGTTCCACAGCACCTAATATAACAGGCATGCTCCTCTGATCCTGGAGAGAACAGGAATGCATCATGACTAGTATCCATTTTTACTAGTAGCCATGAATAGCCCTCTCCTCCATGAACATGTCCACTCCCCTCTTAAAGCCTTCCAAGTTGGCAGCCATCACCACACCCTGGAGCAGGGAGTTCCACAATTTAACTATGCATTGTGTGAAGAAATACTTCCTTTTATCAGTTTTGAATCTCTCACCCTCCAGCTTCAGTAGATGACCCCACGTTCTAGTATTATGAGAGAGGGAGAAAAGCTTCTCTGTGTCCACTCTCTCCATACCATGCATAATTGTATAGACTTCTATCGTGTGTGCTTATGTCTAATTTGACTGATCTCTGCTTGCACCAACCAAAGGAGTTTTGCTACATTTTTCACTGGTGCGGCTTCTTGTTCATCACGCAGGAAAGTGCAAGAAGTTCCCCTCCTGCCCTCCTTGGACTACGAGAAGCTGAAGAAAGATCTGGTGGATGGGAACAACCGCCTTAAAGCCTTCTTACTGCAGGCCTTGCGCTGGGTGGGTGAGCTGAAGAACGTCTACAAATGTGTTAGAAGAAAGTTGACGTCACCCCGTCATACCCAAGAGATGTTGTAAAAATTTCCCAGCTGAAATTGCTGGCTTTAAAAAAACAAAAACCCCTGTCTCACATTTCCTTTGCAAAGGCTGGTGATTTTGAAAGTGTTGTCTTTGCCCCCACTGGAATGCACGGCAAAGTGGATCCTCACAGAACCCCTTCAGAGAAAACCCACTGGGCCCTACAGTAGCCTCTCAACTCTACCTTCCTGGTTCTACCCAGAAAGAAGAAGAAGAGTTGGTTTTTATATCCCGCTTTGCTCTACCTTTAAGGAGTCTTGAAGTGGCTTCCCTTGTCTTCCCCACAACAGTCACCCTGTGAGGTAGGTGGAGCTGAGAGGGTTTGGAGAGAACTGTGACTATCCCAAGGTCACTCAGCTGGCTTCACGTGGAGGAGTGAGGAATCGAGCCCTGTTCACCAGATTGGAATCTGCTGCTCTTAACCACTACACCACCCTGGCTCTCAAGAAGAAGCAGGGCCACTGCAAAGCAAACTCATCCAGTTGCCAGCCTACGCATGTGGCCCAGAAGGGTACCATGGCTGTCGGTGTTAAAAGCCACTGAGAATCAACAGGGTCACACGCTCACACAGAGGCTATCTCCAGATGTAACTCGTCCAAAGCTTGCCCCCAAACCAAGCCTAATCCTGGACTTATAAGGACCTAGCTATCACTTTCATCCACAAGTCCAGAGTTCACCCAGACCGACAGAAAGGGCAAATGGAAAACAGGCTGCTCGTTGATGATGTGGTGTAGTGGTTAGGTTGTCAAACCAGGATCTGGGAGACCCGGCTTCTGGTCCCCGCTCTGCCATGGAAGCTCGCTGGGGGACCTTGGGCCAGTCACACACACTCTGCCTAACCTACCTCACACACTTTCAAGTGCCTGTCTGTTCAGTATACCCCTGAGCACTTAGACCTGCTTTAAAAAAAACAACAACCCTGAAATCTTTAGTTCTCTGGATGCTGAAACTTGAGCCTATTTCTGTGTTTGTGTGGCGCAAACACAAAATATACCTGGGTCTGGCCATGATCTTGCCGGGTGTTCTCAAGCAAGATGTCTTTGTTGAGGTTCATGAGCAGGGATTGTTGCTCGGCAGAAAGAAATAAAGAAGCAGTTTCTAAACTTTTTTATTTCTTCTAAGTAATTCCTGTTGTGGTAGAAGATGGTCTTGATGGCTGCTCTCCTGTGCTTCTCTTATAGCGCTTGACGACGTCCCATCCTGGTGAGCAGCGGGACACTGTCCTGCAGGCTTACATCAACAACGATCTTCTGGATTGCTACAGCAACGTCCAGGTTAGTCAGGATAGCTTTCCTGTTCGGTCAGTGACAAAGCACGTGGCTGACACCACGCTTGGGTTTTGATTGTTTCTTCCTGGGGAAAAGTCTGCATCTGGGAAACTGGCCAAAAATGCACGATCCAATACACCAGAATTTTCTTTGTGGCCTGTGAGCCTCATGTGAATGAAGCAGTACATATACATACAGAAATGAACAACGATTTATAAATAGCTTTTAGAGGAAATGCAGGAATAATAATAAAATTGCTCCACCTTTTGCTAGGGTTGAAATAAACCCAGTCTTTGGCAACATTGATGTGGACGCTTTCTGTGGGTGAAAGTGGCGTGGGTTATTTTCGCCCATTCCTCCCAAGCATGTACCAAAGCGCTGCTTGTGGTGGTGTTGGTGCTCAAGAATAGGTTTTTGGGGAGGGAATTGAAGTGGGGGGATTGGTGAAAATTGGCTTTTGTTGCTCCTGCAGAAATCTGTGCAGCCTTCAAGCCATTATATCATGTGTGGTGCGTTTTGCTTGAGATTAGCACAAAATGTGATTTTGGTTCAATTTCCGAGTTTAATGATCGAATGGAATTCTCGCAACGTGGGCTTTGTCTCTTGCAGAGAAGCGTGTTGATGCTGCTACAGTCGAAGAACGAGGTGGTCCGCCAATATACAGCCAGGCTGATCAATGCCTTTGCCTCTCTGGCTGAAGGTGAGGGACGCCTGAAGCAGCTTTTCATGCTGTCTGAACCCATGTACTTTATGCGCCAATGCTGGTCTGAGTGGTGTGTGCAGTGCTGAATATTTATTTAGGAGCCAGTGTGGTGTAGTGGTTAAAAGTGGCAGACTCTGATCTGGTTTGATTCCCTACTCCTGTTTGTCTGTCTCTCTCCCTAGCTGTCTGTCATCTATCCATCCGTCTATCTGTCTATCTGTCCCCATCCATCCATCCATCCATCCATCCATCCATCCATCCATCCATCCATCCATCCATCCATCTTGTTAGACTTTTATGCTGCTCTTTCCCGACCAGGTCAGGCTCAGAGCAGCTTACACTGGATTTCCGCAATTAAAACCAATCACAATACACAGTTTAAAACAATAGCATAAATTCTTTAAAAATCCAAAGTGCCCTTAATCCATGCACAGTAACACCAAGCCAAAAGCAGGAACCAAACAGAGGGATATGTCAGGGATAAACATATCCCGACAAGCAAAAATAAAGATGTACCCAGCAAGAAAAGGAAAAGGAGGGAGGGAAGGGAGGCTAGCAAGGTGGAAACTATCACTGTCCTCAGCCATATTAAGCCTGCTGGGTGACCTTGGGCCACTCACGGTTCTCTCAGAACTCTCTAAGCCCAGGTGGAGGCAGGCCATGGCAAACCCACCTCCGAATGTGAGACTCTGTGCGTCACCGGTGCCTATAAAGATGCCACTGGGCTTTTGTTTTGCGATGGCGGACTAACATGGCTGCCCCTCGGCAGTCAGAAGAGCAGAGCAGATTTCCCTGATCCCGTCTCTCCCTCCTGTTTTGTTCCAGGTCGCCTCTACCTTTCGCAGAACCCCCGATTGCTCCGGCTACTGGAAGAAAGATTGAAAGCCGAGGATAAGGATTCTCTGACCCGAGAGAATGTCCTGGGAGCTCTGCAGAAACTCAGCCTCAGGTGATGAAAGCTCGTGGGGGCGGGGGCTGGTGACAGCAAGGAAGGGACCGCGAAGGCCGGCTGTGTTTGGGGTCTGGTGGGGAAGACGAGCTCCTGGCTTTTGAGCAACTGTCACCAGCTTCCTCCAGGGCTGATTGATGTCAGCCATGTCACTTAAGAGCTAGATGAAGCGGGCTCAGCAGGACCTTGGCTGGCGAAGTTCTTTGGACTCTTTTTCTCAGCTCCGATGCTGCTCTGATAGCCCGTGTTGCATTTAGGAAGCAGGAGGTAAAAAATAAGGCCAAGGCCAATGATGCAAAATAGGTAAAAATATTTTTTATTACTCTGTTAAAATTCCCTACTCGTTTAGCCCAAGAGGATTCTTCAGGGGAATCTGTTAGTCGCAGTGGTTTTTCAAAGGAGTGTGTTATACCCTTCTTTGAAAAACCACTGAAAAACCATCTATGTCTCACATAGATGGATTCTTGACAAATAATTAAAAATCCTTTTTCCATTCAGTAATCTTTCTCTTTTCTGTGCTGTAACCCTTCTCAAAGATAAATCCTTGGTAGTGACCAATAAACATTGTTAACTTTTGATGGGCTGCCGGCTCTCTTCCCGTTTCGAAGAAATTTTCATCAGAATATTTCAGAATATTTCTCAATTGTCCACAGTAGAATGCCTCAATGCATAACCAACATTCAAATGGTTATATGTTGAGGCATTTTGCTATTGACAATTGAGATATATTCTGATGAAGATTTCCCATTTCGGCATCCCCGCGAAACATAACAAAGGCCGTTTATGCTTGGTAATAAGCAGTCCCAGGCTGAAGTACCCCGCATATTTTTTTGAGTTCTTCACGCTGAACCATCATTCCAGAAGTCACTGCGAAGCAGACATATACCTGCTTCGCATTTCTTAAGAGCCCCTTTAACGCGACCTTTTCTATTTGCTCCATCCCTGCCTCGAAGCATCCACTCAAGGAAGCATGAAGAATCATAGCCACTGGGATAGCTATGCAAATGATGATTGCTAATGGATATGCAAATGAAGGAATAAAGGAGCAGGCGAGTGTGGGGGCTGGAATTCATTTGACTCTCCTCTTGCATCGGGACCGTGAATAGGCATTTTAAAGGTTGGATTTTAAAAAGGAGCTTTGAGCGAGCATCAGAATCGACCCTGTGTAAATGGCCAAAGTTTATTGGTCATTGGTTCTTGTAGGTTATCCGGGCTGTGTGACCATGGTCTTGGTATTTTCTTTCCTGACGTTTCACCAGCAGCTGTGGTCATTACCAAGGATTTGTCTTTAAAGAGGATTACAACACAGAGAAGAGAAAGATTACTGAACGGAAAAAGGACTTTTAATTGTCAAGAATTCATCTATGTAAGTTTATCATCGTGGCCTCTGCACAGCCCCACATGTGTGCCTGCAGAGAGGACCACTCAAACAACAGTTACAGGCAAGAAGGTTCACAGAACAAAGGAGGACTTTTGATTCCTGTGTAACCAGTTATATATATCCCTGGTGTTAATGTGTTCCAATAAATGATTCAGTTGACATTAATTGCTTGTGCTTTACAGCCACATACCTTGTACTTTGTTTTGCCCTTCCCAGTCTCAGCTTCCTTCTGATTTCTTGGCAGCAGTCTCCCTTTTGGTTGATGGTGGCGTCAAGGAATAGAAACTGTAACAATTCAATTTCTTCATCGTCATCCTTAAAGTTGTGTAATTCCTACATGAGAAATAAATTGTAAAGTATTATATGAAGGGCTGGGAAGAAAGAAAAAAAGCCCAAAAGCCAAGGATGACACCCAAGATCATAGGCATGCCTGAAGTAGTTCTTTTTGTTGTGCTCCACAAATCCATATTGTGAATAATTGCATTTGAATGCATCTCTGCTTTGTTTGTGGAGAAGATTTTGCCAAGTCACATGTCTTGAGCCTACAGTGAATGTAGAGTATCATGTCATGGGCAGAAGGGCCATGGCTCAGTGGCAGAGCACCTGCTTGGCATGCAGAAGGTCCCAGGTTCAATCCCCGGCATCTCCAGTTAAAGGGACCTGGCAAGTAGGTGATGTGAAAGACCCCTGCCTGAGTCCCTGGAGAGCCGCTGCCAGTCTGAGTAGACAATCCTGACCTTGATGGACCGAGGATCTGATTCAGTAGAAAGCAGCTACATGTGTTCATGGGTTCAATCCTACAGGGAGTCTGGAATGCCGCTTCATGGGCAGAAATGTCTGCGAAGCTGGTGCCATTTTGTGGAAGGCGGCTTGACCTTGGCAAAGCAAACTTAAACAAGCCATGTGGCTACCTTGGAAATGGAGCTAATGGGCTTGGGCTTAGCCAATAAAAACATCAAGGAACAATAAATAGATCATTTCATTAGCTTTTTAAAATGGCCCATAGTTTGAAGAATGGGAGGGAGGCATACAGAGACTAAGAAAGGTGAAGTTTCCCATCAGTCCCAATGAAACATTAACTCCTTGGGATTCTTGGGATCTCTGTTCCGACTTGTATCTGATGAAGAGAGCTTTGACTCTCGTGAGCTCATGCCCCCCCAAATCTTGTTGGTCTCTGAGATGCTACTGGAGGTGAATCTCAATGATCCTGCAGGTCCCTGTGGGTCTCAGGTGCTGCTCTCTTGGAAACAACTGCTGTGCACAGTAGCAAGTGCTCCAGCGGAATGCCTCCTACCGTTTCCAGACTCTGGTCATCTCCAGCGCCTTCCTGGGAATCAAAAGAAGAAGGCAGGTGACAGAAATGTCTCTGCCTCTTGAGATTCTTCCTGATCTCCTCCATGGGGCTGCAGACGGGAGGTTTCTTCCTGGACCCTGACTTCCCCTGCCTCTGATTCTTCTGAATGACCCTCTGATAAAGTGGAGTCTGAGTAGGCAGAATGTGCTGCATCTTGTATTTTTAGCTCTGGTTTTTAATTGGTCTTCTGATGTATTTTTATTATGCCCACTAGCCTCCTTGGTCTCCCTACTGGGCAGAAAGGCAAGATATGAATGCTGTAAATAAATTAATGGGCTAACTCTGTATAAAGAGGCTTGATCCATTCACAGAGCTGTGGATCACCCTGTTCAGCTCAAGCACACAAACACATGAAGGCTGCCTTATATTGAATCAGACCCTTGGTCCATCAAAGTCAGTATTGTCTACTCAGGCTGGCATAGGCTCTCCAGGGTCTCAGGCAGAGAAAGGTCTCTCACATCATCAGCAGCCAGATTGTTTAACTGGAGTTGCCGGGGATTGAACCTGGGACCTTCTGCATGCCAAGCAGATGTTCTACCACTGAGCCATGGCCCCTCCCAAGACTGCCACTCTTCACTGGAGATGTCCTCCTCATTGTCCATCCACTGACTATTCTGACTGTCCTTGCAGGCGTGCTCTGCAGTCGGCAATGATCAAGCACGAGCTGATCCTGTGGCTAGTGGAGGGGCTAAAGGACACGGACTGCATGTCAGATTACACCTTGGCCTACTCGGTTGCTCTGCTCATGAACCTTTGCCTTCGGAGTTCAGGTATTGTGGGACAGCCGGCATCGGGGAAGCAGTGTGTCGGGCGGGTTCTCTGCCAGGTTTCTTGGGGTGCTTTTTCCTGATGCTGATCGGAGGCAAACGATTCCGCCCTTCCTGAAGGCTGTTGAGTCTCAAAGGGTGACGCTTTTGAACGGAGGGTCCATCTTAGAACGTGCCCCATTGCCGTACGGCTGCGTCTTGTAGGGGAACCTCGGTAGTGGCAAGCACAAACCACCTTTGGGGCTGTGGCTCAGTGCTAGAGCATGTCCCAGGTGCAATCCCTGGCATCTCCAGTTAAAAAGGACCAGGCATTAGGTGATGTGAAAGACCTCCGCCTGAGACCCTGGAGAACCACTGCCAGTCTGAGTAGACAATACTGACCTTGATGGACCAAGGGTCTGATTCAGTAGAAGGCAGCTTCATGTACTTATGTGTCAGCATTTTCAAATCATTCATCTGAATCATGACTGTAGGTACGTTGTGTTCTGCAAGGCTTCGTCATCTGTTTAGGCTTCCATACAAATGGGCAACTACTCGTGTGTATGTCCCTTTTAAATGAGATGTTATATTTCAGCCATAAATAAAATTGTCAAAGTATCATAGTCATAAAGATGTCTGAAAGTCTGGAGCAGTTATAAAGTATTTGACCACTCAGCAAGGCCATTTGGACGAAACGCGTTTGGTCAAAGTTTAACTCTGTGATTTTATGTCTGTTTATGTCTGTTTGTGTGGTATGTAGAGAACCAACGTGGTGTAGTGATTAAGAGCAGTGGTTTGGAGTGGTGGACTCTGATCTGGAGAGCTGGGTTTGATTCCCCACTCCTCCACATGAGCGGCAGAGGCTAATCTGGTGAACCGGTGTGGTTTCCCCACTCCTCCACATGAAGCTAGTTGGGTGACCTTGGGCTAGTCACACTCTCTCAGCCTCACCTACCTCACAGGGTGTCTGTTGTGGGGAAGGGAAGGGAATCGTAAGCCGGTTTGATTCTTCTTTAAGTGGTAGAGAAAGTCGGCATATAAAAACCAGCTCCTCCTCCTCCTCCTCCTCCTCCTCCTCCTCCTCCTCCTCCTCCTCCTCCTCCTCTTCTTCTTCTTCTTCTTCTTCTTCTTCTTCTTCTTCTTCTTCTTCTTCTTCTTTCTTTCTTTCTTTCTTTCTTTCTTTCTTTCTTTCTTTCTTTCTTTCTTTCTTTCTTTCTTTCTTCTTCTTCTTCTTCTTCTTCTTCTTCTTCTTCTTCTTCATAATATGTTGGTTTGGCAAGCTGTTGCAGGGCCTTATATAATTCATTTTAGTCTGTAATAAATATATACATATTTTGTATTGATACAACCATTGCATTGTATAAACCTTGGCCTTTGAAGATGATTTTTTTCTTGACCTTTGGCTACTTAGTTCTGGCCTTTCCATCAGGGCCATGCGCCTCTTCAAGGCTGTTTAGCTTCTGGGGGAGGAGAGGAGGAGGGGATATCGAGGCATGCCGTGGCAGTTGCCAACCGACCACTGAAAACGCCTGCCATCTTCCTTGGGCAGGCATGAGTGCAGGCCCGGTCCGAGAGCTTCCAGAGATACAGGGGCTTGGCATCACCGCCACTGGGAAAGTCTTCAGTTGTTCAGCCCAAATGGCAGCATTCCGGGTCACATTAGCTTAACTAAGCAAACGGCTGGTTTCTCTTCCCGAAGAGGCCTGCATTTGGTTCATCTGATTCTGGGTCTTTTCGCCCTCCGCAGGAAAGAAAATGTGCGCGAAAATTGCAAACGAGGTTCTCCGGGTTCTCTCTGATCTTCTTGGCCATGAGAACCACGAGGTACTTGTTCTACAGCTAATGTTTGCAGATGTATAAGAAGGGAAAAGACAGTGGGTTGGATCCTGTGGATCTGTTCTTCTCGCACAGGTGGCCTTCCAAAGTCCAACACTTTTTAGAAACAGACAAACAGAATGTGTTTAGTTTATTCTGAATAAAATTTTGGGGGGGCTTGTTTAGTCATCTACTACTGGACTCTTTCTTTTGTAAGATGGTGAATTTTAATCTGCTGGCATCTGTGAAGGCTCAAGGATTTTTTTTCCCCATAAGAATTTCTCAAACGTTAACTGGCAGAGAAACGCCTGACAGCCGTGTAATGCTAATCAGGCCTGTTTGGATTCCAGACTGCTGGTTCCTGGGGGTTATTTTAAAATCCTTGAAAACCATCCCTTTGAATCTGAGTCCTCCTGCCGAAACCCACACATGGCTTTCCTGATTCCAAATCTTAGCATCTGGAGAGGTCACAGCAGGCAGGCAGTCGCTGCTGCAGTTTGCTCCTGCTACTTAAGAAGAAGAAGAAAAAGAGTTGGTTTTTATTTGCCGACTTTCTATGCCACTTAAGCGAGAATCAAACCGGCTTACAATCACCTTCCCTTCCCCACAACAGACACCGTGTGAGGTGGGTGAGGCTGAGAGCTCTAACAGAGTTGTGACTAGCCTAAAGTCACCCAGCAGGCTTTGTGTGTAGGAGTGGGGAAACAAATCAAGTTCACCAGATTAGCCTCCGCCAGTCATGTGGAGGAGTGGGGAATCAAACCTGGTTCTCCAGATCAGACTCCACCACTTAACCCCTGCTCTTAACCACTACACCATGCTGGCTTAATTCACTGATGAGAACTGGCTGGTCGTGGTATCCAAGGGCTGTGGTCTCTACACAGAAAATCTGCAGTACGTGCAGCTGGAAATGTCAGAAAGCTGGCGCAGTCGAGTTATTGTTTAGGCTTGGATCCTGTGAATGAGCATCCTGCACACTGGATAATCTCTGCTGCACAAAGCGCTTCCCTTTCTGCTAAAAGTTCTGTCGGGGCAAGGTCAGTGGTTTTAAATGGGCCCCTGTGCAAACGGAAGTTCTCGAGGAAGAGGAAGCCCACGCTGAGGCAGAGACTATCTTGCGTGCACCGGACTCGTTCCTAGGATCCAAGCCGTATAGCCTGCCGCACCCCAGGGCTCAAGGCAGGTATCGATAAGTTAATCATAAAGCCCCAGTGACCTGTGTTGAAATGCCAGTGTGGTGTAGTGGTTAAGACCAGCAGACTGTAATCTGGAGAGTCGAGTTTGATTCCTTGCTCTCCCACAAGAGCAATGGACTCTAATCTGGTGAATCGGGTTCAATTCCCCACTCCTCCACATGAGTGGCCAACTCTAATCTGGAGAACTGGGTGCGATTCCCCGCTCCTCCACATGCAGCCTGCTGGGTGACCTTGAGCCAGTCACAGTTCTCTCAGAACTCTCACAGCCCCACCTACCTTACAGGGTGTCTGTTTTGGGGAGGGAAAGGGAAGGGGATTGTAAGCTGCTTTGAGACTCTTAAAGGTAGAGAAAAGCGGGGTATAAAAAAACAACCCTTATTCTTCATCTAGCCCTGGCATCTGAGCATGTTTGAACAACGAGGATGCATTGCATCATTTGTGGATGATGCTCAGGCTCTAGGTTTGGCGCATCAAAGTTAGTGAGAAAAGCAGACCGATCTGAGTTGCCAGAGGTCAAGTCCCCTTTTCTGCCCCATCTCAACTCACAGGTTTGGATCCAGACTAAAGTTTTCACTTCCGTGACTTGCTCAACGAGGCTAGAGACAAATGGATAAAGCCTTTTATTTGGGAATCCGTCTCTAAACTGGATAATCTGAGGGTACTTTTTAGCAGGGTGGATTTTAATATTACATTGGCCGCGGCCAAATTTCTTTCCCAGTCAAGTAAGATTTTAAAAAACTAATTTCCTTATGGGCTATTTAGATCCTTTTTTCTTCCTTCTTATTTTGATTTCAGTGTGACATTGTTCGCTGCCGAATTGGCCATATGAACAAATATCATTAAAGTAAAAGTACATTTCCACTTCCATTAGTGGGACAGAACTTCCCTTTGCATTCTGTTGATCTCTCCCGATGCTGCTCCTGGCTTGTAGGAGACCCTCAAGAATATGAGGAGCAAACTGGGGGTCTACAGCAAGAAGGGGAGATTGGCAGAAATCACACCTCCTCGTACATCCGCAGGAGATTGAGTCTGGATTCCACCCATGGTGCAGATGAGGAAATGAATTTTCAAAAGATAACAGTGTTCGGGAGTGGGGGGAAGCCCGAGAAGGATAGTACAGTGCTCTGCCAGTCAAAAGAGCTTGACAAGTGATAACTCTGGAATTGCTTGCCAGAGAGTTCAAAGTGTCTCACCTCTGTTATCTACTGCATCTTTATCATCCTCTGTCAAGTACATCACAAGCCTCTTTCATGAAGTGCTTATGTACAACCGGGCCCGAGAGTGGGTGGCGTACCTGAGGTCACCCCGTGAATTAGCAGTGGAGGGGGAAGCTTGAAGCGGGGGCTTCCAGCTCACACCTCCCATTCTTCACCATTAGCCTGTACAGCAGAGGTCTGAAGTGTGGTGCCCATGGGCACCATGGTGCCTGGGAACACTTTTTCTGGCACCCATAGAGTGTTTTTAGAAAATGGGTGGGGCCAAGGGAGGCACTTTCCCAGCCCGCCCTCATTCCCGACCAGGCTGGGCTCAGCTTGGGTAACAATATGTTCAAACCATATAAAACCATAAAACATCCAACTTAAAACCGATAATCATGAAACAAGTATAAATATATGAAGATGGCATTCATTTGGATAGTAAGGATGGTAGTAGCCACTGTAGACTCGGTCAAGCAGTTGAACTCCACAAGTAAACAGAAGGTGGGGGAGAGATGTTTAGCTTAGGGCTGTTCAGCTTGGAAAGAAGACGGTTAAGGGGAGACATGATAAAGGTCTATAAAATTATGCATGGTTTGGAGAGAGTGGACAGGAAGAAGCTTTTCTCCCTCTCTCATAATACCAGAATGTGGGGTCATCTGTTGAAGCCGGAGGGAGAGAGATTCAAAACAGAGAAAAGAAAGTATTTCTTCACACAACACATAGTTAAATTGTGGAACTCCCTGCCCCAGGATGTGGTGATGGCTGCCAACTTGGGAGGCTTTAAGAGGGGAGTGGACATGTTCATGGAGGAGAGGGGTGTTCATGGCTGTTAGTCAAAATGGATGCTAGTTATGATGCATACCCATTCTCTCCAGGATCAGAGGAGCATGCCCATTCTATTGGAAGGCTTGAAGAGGGGAGTGGACATGTTCATGGAGGAAAGGGGTATTCATAGCTACTAGACAGAATGGATACTAGTTATGATACATACCTATTCTCTCCAGGATCAGAGGAGCATGCCTATTATTTTGGGTGCTGTGGAACACAGGCAGGATGGTGCCGCTGCACTCGTCTTGTTAGTGGCTTCCTAGAGGCACCTGGTTGGCCACTGTGTGAACAGACTGCTGGACTTGATGGGCCTTGGTCTGATCCAGCAGGGCCTTTCCTATGTTCTTATGAGGGATGGGGAGGCCAGCTGTTTCCATGGCATCTACCATCTCAGGGTTGGTTTTATTCTCTTTCGCTCCTCTTTCCCAGTGTATTTTTAAAAATTATCCCTCTTCTCCCCTGCACTTAAGCTTCTGTGGGTGTGGCTGTGCCTCCTGAGGCGGCAATTTTTGTGGCTGCACCCACCACCCTGTCTCAGAATTCCAAAGGTTCTCATGGGCTCGATAAGGTTGGGGACCCCTGCTGTACACTCTGGTAGGGGAGATTCGTTGGAGGGGCGGAAAAGGCGCTACTGAAGAAAGTGCCCTTGAGGCGGCCAGGAAGGGATGCAGGCACTGGAGAGGATGATGGTACGGAAAGTTAAAAACGGCCTTATCCATTACCATTCTCTTCCCTCTCAGATACACCCATATGTGAACGGGGCGCTGTACAGCATCCTCGCTGTTCCCTCCATAAGAGAAGAAGCCCGAGCAATGGTAAGAGACCCTTGGTCATGGTTCGTTTTGTCTTTTCTACATACAAAATGTGTGAGTGTAAAGTGCCGTCATGTTGCAGGTGACTTATAGTGACCCCATAGGTTTTTCAAGGCAAGAGACGAACAGAGGTGGCCTCGGCACAGCAACCCCAGTCTGCCTTGATGGTCTGTCATCCAAGTACTAACCAGGGAGACCCTGCCTAGCTTCAGCATGGTGTAGTGGTTAAGAGCCATGGCTTGGAGCGGTGGACTCTGATCTGACCTGGAGAGCCGGGTTTGATTCCCCACTCCTCCGCATGCGTGGCGGAGGCTAATCTGGTGAACTGGGTTGGTTTCCCCACTCCTACACATGAAGCCAGCTGGGTGACCTTGGGCTAGTCACAGCTCTGTTAGAGTTATCTCAGCCCCACCTACCTCACAGGGTGTCTTTTGTGGGGAGGGGAAGGGAAGGTGATTGTAAGCCAGTTTGATTCTGTCTTAAGTGGTAGAGAAAGTCGGCATATAAAAAACCAGTTCTTCTTCTTCTATCTGACAAGATTGGCCTAATCTGGGCCATCCAGGTCAGGACCTAATAATTGTGTCCCATCAAGTCGCAGCCGACTTATGGTGACCCCATAAGGTTTTCAATTCAAGAGACATTCAGAGGTGGTTAGCCATTGCCTGCCTCTGCGTAGCAGCCCTGGATTTCCTTAGTGGTCCCCCATCCAAGTACTAAATAGGGCTGACCTATTTAGTACCTATCTAGCTTCCAAGATCTGACAAGACTGGAAAAACTTGGGCCATCCAGGTCAGGGCATACGAAATACTGAGCCAAAAATTCCTTGAAGGACTGACTCAGCAACACTGAACTGCAGAACTGCTAATTGCTACCATGTAGAAGGTCCCAGGTTCAATCCCCGGCATCTCCAGTTAAAGTGACTAGGCAAATAGGTGATGCAAAAGACCCCTGCCTGAGACCCTGGAGAGCCGCTGCCAGTCTGAGTAGACAATACTGACTTTAATGGACCGAGGGTCTGATTGAGAATAAGGCAGCTTCATGTGTTTATTTGTTTAGGGGAGGGGCTATGGCTCAGTGGTAGAGCCTCTGCTTGGCATGCAGAATGTCCCAGGTTCAATCCCCGGCATCTCCAGTTAAAGGGACTAGGCAAGTAGGTGATGTGAAAGACCTCTGCCTGAGACCCTGGAGAGCCGCTGCCAGTCTGAGTAGACAATACTGACTTTGATGGACCAAGGATCTGATTCAGTATAAGGCAGCTTCATGTGTTCATGTGATTTCCTTTCAAATAGTTTGGGCTTACTAAGGGAATAAAGATAAGGTGAAAATATGCCATCTTTTATCCCTACACTAGGTATTTCCTAGCCCTGACCTGGATAGCCCATGCTAGCCTGATCTCATCAGAACCTGGAAACTAAGCAGAGTCGGACATGGTTCGAACTTGGATGGGAGACCTCCCCGAAAATCCGGGGTTGCTACCCAGAGGCAGGCAATGGCAAGCCACCATTGTCAGATCTCGGAAGCTAAGCAGGGTCGGCCCTGGTTAGTACTTGGCTGAGAGATCACCAAGGAAGTCCAGAGACAGGAAGGGGCAAACCTCCTCTGAATGTTTCTTGCCTTGAAAATAGGGTTGCCAACTTCCAGGTTGAGAGACTCTGCTTGCAAACTATTGGTGGAATTGTCCATAATATATTGTTGAGATCTACAAGCATTGTATTGGATCACATTATATAATTTATGTTATATCTTACCTACCTTTTTGTTTGAATTGTGTTCGAATTATCCTATACTGTATTTGTACTGACCCTATTGGTATAGAGGTGTGATTTGAATTATATAACCTCCAGGTACTAGCTGGAAATCTCCTGCTATTACAACTGATCTCCAGTCGATTGAGATCAGTTCACCTGGAGAAAATGGCCGCTTTGGCCATTGGACTCTATGGCACTGAAGTCCCTCCCCAAACCCCGCCCTCCTCAGGCTCTGCCCCAAAAACCTCCTCCCAGTGGCAAAGAGGGACCTGACAACCCTACTTATGAGCTGTTAAGTATTCAGAACAAATCGAACTGCAGAGTATATTTTAGCTTGCCCATCCTACGAGGGGATCTGTGGTTTTCTTCTCCTCTATCCTTACAATACCTTGACCTGGATGGCCCGGGTTAGTCCGATCTCGTCAGATCTTGGAAGCTAAGCAGGGACGGCTGTGGTTAGTGCTTGGATGGGAGGCCACCAAGGAAGTCCAAGGTCGCTGTGCAGAGGCAGGCAATGGCAAACCACCTCGGTTAGTCTCTTGCTTTGAAAACCCCCCAAGGTTGCCATAAGTCAGATGTGACATGACAGGGAGGAAAAAATGTATTTCCTAAATGATGTTTACATTAGAACAGGTCAACTTTGCTTGAAGTTGCAGTAAGAGAGAGTTCATCATTGCCTTAAAGTCAAACAACTGCCCTATGAAGAGCGTTTAAAACGCTTAGGGCTGTTTAGCTTGGAAAGAAGGTGGTTAAGAGGAGACATGATAAAGGTCTATAAAATTATTCACGGTATGGAGAGAGTAGATAGGGAGAATCTTTTCTCCCTCTTCCATAATACCAGAACGCGGGGTCATCTGCTGAAGCTGGAGGGTGAGAGATTCAAAACAGATAAAAGGAAGTATTTCTTCACACAATGCATAGTTAAATTGTGGAACTCCCTGCCCCAGGATGTGGTGATGGCTGCCAACTTGGGAGGCTTTAAGAGGGGAGGGGACATGTTCATGGAGGAGAGGGGTGTTCATGGCTGTTAGTAAAAATGGATGCTAGTCATGATCAGAGGAGCATGCCTATTCTATTAGGTGCCGTGGAACACAGGCAGGACAATGCTGCTGTCATCTTGCTTGTGGGCTTCGTAGAGGCACCTGGTTGGCCACTGTGTGACCAGAATGCTGGACCTTTGTCTGATCCAGCATGGCCTTTCTTATGTTCTTATACATTTGCTTCTTTTTAAAAGACCAGCAGGCACACCGTAGCTGTGGGGGAACGGTTACTAAACAAGAAAGCAGAGCTCATTTGGGCTCGAAACGGCAAACTGGGGGCGGGGATCTGCTGTGCCTCCCCTTCAGGTGTTTTCTGCACTGAAACACTAAGATGCTTTCCAGCGGATACTTTTTCCTCACTCAGCTGCAAGCAAAATTGAAAACTGGGGTTCCACATGGCAGTTAATAAAGCACTCTGTTCCTCACAGAAATCTAGTATTGCCTGTCTTCATGAGCATGTTTATTCCGAAGTGAGCACCACTCATCAAAGGTTCCTCTCCTCCTTTCCTTTGGTTCCTGTGTCTTACTTCTTCATTAATTACTTCCTGCTTACTCATGGTTTCTGAAGACTCACAAATCAACTATTATGTATCTGTTCTTGTTCCCTGGCTTGGCTTCAGTACTGCTTAGAGTATTGTTAGTATTATTATGCTCTGATCCTAAGATAACAAAATTGCAATAATTGGTGCAAAGCAGTACTTGTAAGTCCTCAGGGAATAATTAATAATAATTAAGTACTGAGTGACTGGGAAGTAATAAAGGTGAAGCCAGAGGGAAGGAGGAAATTTTTAAGGGGCCAAGGGACTGAGAAACCTCAGTAGCGAACTGCTTGTTCATAGTGGTCAGTCTGGTGTTGCTGTTGCCTTTTAAATAATCGACACAGATCACGTTTGAAGAAAGACAAAAGGCAACAGGGAAAACGCTGGAATGCATTGTGTTACCAACATCATTGTCTGGATTTTCTGCTGAAAGCTGAGTGAAGGCATGATGGCAGTTTCAAATCTGGATGAGCTGAGGCTTGCCTGGCAAGTGCCTTTGGGCATCTTTAAGTGGCTATCCAGCATTTTTTCCCCATCGCCTTTCATGTCCAAGTAATTCCCATGTGCGCAATTTGAAGCAATTTTCCCTTTGTCCGTGTGCACTGAGTTTGCCCGAACCACATGCTTCTCAGGTCCTGTTGAATTTTCCCCCAGGATCAGTTTAAAAGCTGCTCTGCCACCATTTTTATATTACACGCCAGCAGTCTGGTTCCATCCTGGTTCAAGTGGAGCCCATCCCTTTTGTATAGGCCCGGCCTGTCCCAAAATGTTGCCCAGTTCCTAAAAACATAAGAACATAAGAAAGGCCCTGCTGGATCAGACCAAGGCCCATCAAGTCCAGCAGTCTGTTCACACAGTGGCCAACCAGGTGCCTCTAGGAAGCCACTAACAAGACGAGTGCAGCAGCACCATTCTGCCTGTGTTCCACCGCACCCAAAATAATAGGCATGTTCCTCTGATACTAGAGAGAATAGGTATGCAGCAAGACTAGAATCCATTCTAACTAATAGCCATGAATACCCCTTTCCTCCATGAATATGCCCTCCCCTCTTAAAGCCCTCCAAGCTAGCAGCCACCACCACATCCTGGGGCAGGGAGTTCCACAATTTAACTATGCGTTGTGTGAAAAAATACTTCCTTTTATCTGTTTTGAATCTCTCACCCTCCAGCTTTAGCAGATGACCCCGTGTTCTAGTATTATTGGAGAGGGAGAAAAACCTCTCCCTGTCCACTCTCTCCAAACCATGCATAATTTTATAGACCTCTATCATGTCTCCCCTCAGCCGCCTTCTTTCCAAGCTAAACAGCCCTATGCGTCTTAACCACTCTCCATAGGACAGTTGCTCTAGTCCCCTAATCATTTTGGTTGCTTACAAATCTAAAGTTCCTTACAAATCAAAAGGCTTCTTCCTTGCACCACCGTCTCATCCACGCATTGAGACTCACCAACTGTGCCTGCCTAGCTGGTCCTGCAAGTGGAACAGGTAGCATTTCTGAGAAAGCTACCTTGGAGGTCCTGGCTTTTAGTCTCCTGCCTAGCAACCTAAATTTGGATTCCAAGACGTTCGGACTACATTTTCCCAAGTCGTTGGTGCCAACATGCACCACAACCACTAGCTCCTCCCCAGCACTCTCTGCCAGACTACCTATACGACGGGTAATATCCGCAACCTTTGCACCAGGCAGGCAAGTCACCATGCGGTACATGCACCCGCCAGAAACCCAGCTATCTACATTCCTAAGGATTGAATCCCCCACTACAATAAGCCCCCCTCCCCTCTGAGGCATATCCTCAGTACGAGAGGATATCTGTTCATCCACTAAGGAAGAGGTCCCTTCAAAGGTACCACATCCCCTTACCTCAGTGAGATGGCCTCCTTCCCCAAGGGCTCCATCATCCGTGACTGGCAGGTTGCTGTCACCTTGGGACTGGGATGTGACTATTTCATTCCTGGAGTCCTTAGTCATCTCTCTCTCTGCCTGCCTCAGCTCATCCAGTTGAGCTACCTTGGCCTCAAGGAAGCTAACTCGCTTCCTGAGAGCCAGGAGCTCCCTGCACCGAGCACATACCCACTGCCTGTGTTCCACAGCACCTAAGATTATAGGCATGCTCTTGAGGCCCCTGCATTTCTCATTCTTTCAGTAAACAAATGTTGTAATGACAGTGCAGAACATCCCCAAAGGCATTCTGTTTCGCTTTTCCCTCTGAATGTGCTCATGGCCTTAAAACCTCTGCAAGCCCTGCCAACAGTGCTGATCTCTCCTCACCTCAGGTTCTGCCACCCGTGGGATTTTGGTCATAATGGAAACAGAGAAAGACTTGGGCAGAAGCTGGATTTTGTCCTAGCAACAGCTGAACAATGCAGTAACAATGGCTAGCCTGATGGAAGCTGAGCAGAGTCAGCCCTGGTCAATGTTTGGATTTGAGACTACCAAGGAAGTCCAGGTTGCTATGCAGAGGCAGGCAATGGCAAAACCGCCTCTAAATGTCTCTTGCCTTGAAAACCCTACAGGGTTGCCATAAGTTGACTGTGACTTGACAGCAAAAAAACACAAACAGCTGCAAGGCCGTTGTGTGGTCCTAGCGGAGCCAGTTCTAACACTCACAACTAGAAATCTGATGTGTGACCGTAATGGAACTGCAGTGCATTGTGAGTTAGTGTGTCTTTCTGCTGCCCTGTTGTTTCTCATGATGAATGGGGAGAGGGTGATGCACGGCTTTTCGGTTGCTGTCTTTTGGAGGCGATAACAATGCTTCTCCATTAAACAGCCTAGCAAAAGCCGGTCTCCCTCCTGATTTCCCCTCTCTTCCCCTGTCTGTGCCTGGATGGATGTCGAGTTCTTGCCTGTGGTTCTTATCTTATCTCCCTCAGCCAATTCCAAAAATCTGTCTCAGAAAGACATAACAGCAGGACTTGTAAAACGGTGGTTCAAATGGCTTTGTTTTTAAATTGTCCCTTATCCTCTGCTCAATCTGTGCCCTTTGAGGAAATAATTGTTAATTCTGTTGGGTTTAGAATAACGGGGGGGGGGGGGCGGTGTTGAGGGCTGAGTGTTTTAGGAAGGGGATCTTTTTACTGGCAGCTTCTAAGCTCTGTCCTAAAATGCAGGCTCCCCAGTCAGTCCACTGGCGGAGGGGGGGAGGAAATCCACACAGGAATAATATCAGAATACATGGGACCAACTCATAATCACAGTGCAAGAAGCTAGGTCTTGATTGTCTGTTTAAATCAGACCTGGTTCTGCACAGCGCCAAAAATGCGCTTGTTCTTTGTGACATTTAGAGCCAGCGTGGTGCAGTGGTTAAGAGCAGTGGTTTGGAGCGGTGGACTCTGATCTGGAGAACCGGGTTCAATTCCCCACTCATCCGCATGAGCGGCGGAGGTTATCTGGTAAACCGGGTTGGTGTCCCCACTCCTACACATGAAACCAGCTGGGTGACCTTGGGCTAGTCACAGCTCTCTCAGCCCCACCTACTTCACAGGGTGTCTGTTGTGGGGAAGGGAAGGGAAGGAGATTGTAAGCTGGTTTGATTCTTCCTTAAGTGGTAGAGAAAGTCGGCATATAATAACCAACTCTTCTGCTTCTGCTTCTTCTGCTTCTTCTTCTAACGTTATTGGGTTGGATCTTGTGGGTTATCAGCTTTACCTTCCCCTGATGCAGGCAGTCTTCCATCCATGAGAGACTGGGAGAAAGTGTGCCAACATTGCCATAATGAATCCTTGGAGTGCAGCCTCTTATAATCCTGCCTGATTTAGGGTTGCCAATCTCCAGGTGAGGCCTGAAGATCTCCCAGAATTACAACTGATCTCTAGATGACAGAGATTGGTTCCCCCAAATAAAAATAGCAGCTTCATTAAGGGCTCTGTAGCATTATACCCTGCTGAGGTCCCTCCCCTCCTCAACCCCTGCCCTCCACAGGCTGCTCCCCCAAATTTCCAGGGATTTCCCAACCTGGAGTTGGCAACCCTAGCCTCTGGCTTGTGCAGAATGAAACTTTGAAAGGCATACGGAGGCACTGAGTGCCAGTCTCTTCTGTCGTACAAACAGAATAAAATTTGTTAGCGTTCCCTGTTAGATATGAAGAGTATACAAATCGGAATATTAAAGTGTATTAAAAACAGCAGACCAAAAAATATAAACCAGTCCAGTCTAATAGAAATTGCATAGCCAGAAGTAAAACAAATGTCACAGTAATCTCCTTTCTCGAGGGCCATCTTTAGGTTGAAAGGAGATAAATTTAAGCCAAGCAACTTACTGCTTTTGATGTCAGGTGCCGATGGCGGTATGGACAAGAGTCCTGCCTGGCGGGCCAGCCTCAAGTTAGTTTAGTTCAAGGAGTCACTTCCAAAATGGGAAAATTTGCTCATTTATCTCCCGCCTTTCTTCCGCCAAGGCCGCTCAAGTGGAAGAAAGGCGTGGAAGAAAGCCCCACCCACCCTGTGAGGTAGGTGGGGATGAGAGAGCTCTAAGAGAACTGTGACTAGCCCAAGGTCACCCAGCTGGCTCTCCAGATTACAGTCCACCACTCCAAACCACCGTGCTTAACCACTACACCATGCTGGCTGTGTCAGCAGTGTCAGCGGACACCATAGTGCCCATAGGCACAGCGTTGGGAACCCCTGTCCCAGTGCTTTCACTTGAGGAGACAGCTTTTAAAAACCATTCTGTGTTTTGTTACGGTGGCAGAAACGTGTCTGCCGGTGCATGTTTCGGATGCTTCTTTTCCTGAGAGTGAGCCAGAGCTGCCGGACAGGACAGGAGGTCTGCACTTGGCCGAGTTCCTTTGCCGCATCTCTCCTGTCCGCTGCACAAGCACTGCCAGTAGAATGACTCTACGCAGAGGTCACCCCCGCAAACTGCTCACACGGCTCTGTTCTCCAACCCATCCAGGAAATGGAAGACATTCTGCGGTGCTACATCGAGGAAGGAAACGCGGATATGATCCAGCAGATTGAGTTTATCATCAAGCAGCTGAAATCAGGTCAGAGGGACACAGGCCGTTATCTGGACTGCGGATCTTCCACGAAGTCTATACAATGCTTGTGCTCTGAGGCAGAGGACTGGAGGCAGACTCAGCTGTTTTGAAACCAGAAGTGTCGGTGTTTCAAAGTCAGTTCTCGCGACCCTTGTCTTGACTTGCGTGGTCCAGAGCGGGTTTACTTCGAAATAAGCCCTGCTGATTTCAGATAGGTTTGCTCGTTGCTGCAGTCTTGGCAGCTCGATCTTAAACCTGGGAGTAAATTCCTCTGAGTCTGTTCTAAGTGAGTCTGCATTGTCATTATGCCTTTGTGTGTTGTGCGTTAAGTGCCATCAAGTCGCTTCAAACTCATGGCGACCCTATGAATCAGTGTCCTCCAAAATGTCCTATCTTTGACAGCCTTGCTCAGATCTTGCAAACTGAGGGCCGTGGCTTCCTTTATTGAGTCAATTCATCTCTTGTTGGATCTTCCTCTTTTCCTGCTGCCCTCAACTTTTCCTAGCATGACTGTCTTTTCCAGTGACTCTTGTCTTCTCATAATGTGACCAAAATACGATAGCCTCAGTTTAGTCATTTTAGCTTCTAGGGTCAGTTCAGGCTTGATTTGATCTATAACCCACTGATTTGTCATCATCATCATCATTACCTTTATTAGGCATTTACATCAGTATACCATAAACAGAATTACAAAATCGGTTAAAACAGATTACATTAAAAGGACATTACTTAGAAGTACTTACCGTACAAACTGCTCGCGAATCCTTTGTGTAGACAGGAGAAAACTAGCTACTTGTTGGGTAACGGTAGGGTTTCTATCAGATAAAAGGTACATCACCAACTGCTGATCTGAAAGACTCTGTTCACTAGGCAGTAGGGGTTTAATGTAAGTATTCCTCGGCCTCATGTAAAGCTGGCAGTACAGCAGCACATGAGTTAAGTGTTCAGGATCCCCAGTCTTACATGGACAATACCTATAAATAAAAGGGATTTCTTTGTATCTTCCTTGTAGGATAGCTGAGGGAAGAATGTTAAGTCTAGCGAGCATGAAAGCTCTGCGAATGTCCGGTGACTCCAAATAAGACAAGTAGGAAGCTGCAGCTCCATAAGCCGGAGTAATACCATGAAACATGGGGGAACAGTGTCTATTAGCTTGGGAGGTTAGGGTCTGCATTTCTATATCTAGTAGGACCCACTGATTTGTTTTTGTTTTTGTTTTTTTGGCAGTCCAGGGTATCTGTAACACTCTCCTCCAACACCACATTTCAAAGGAATCTACTTTCTTCCTATCAGCTTTCTTCAATGTCCAGGTTTCACACCCATACATAGTAATAGGGAATACAATGGCATGAATTCATCTAGTCTTGGTGGCCAGTGACACATCCTTACACTTACAAATCTTTTCTAGCCCCTTCCCAGTCTCACTCTCTTTCTGATTTCTTGGCTGCAGTCTCCCTTTTGGTTGATGATGCAGCCAAGGAATAGAAAGTCTTGAACAATTTCACCTTTGGGTGATCCTAATTGTTTTTACTTGTAACTAATTTCCTCCCCCCCGCCGCCCCCGATTCATAGGTGCAAAGGTGATTAGAATTGTAGCTTTAAGCTTGGTGAAATATGGATTGATTCATGGGGCGTAGCACTTCTGTCCATCCCGTTAGATCCCGCTGAATTTCCACAGGTGCGAGGGTAGGCATTTTCACCGAGGGCTTGTCCGCACTCCTAAATTTTGTTGGCTGTTGATCCACAAGCTTTGGAATTGGTTTGGGCGCAGTTCTTCCGCACGTCTGCCCTCATTTTGCATTTTCACAGCAGTGGAGTCAGTTTATTTTCGTCCACACACGGATGAAATAATCAGGGTTTTCAGAGGAGAGTGCTGTCATCAGTGACATCATTGGTAGTGTCATCAGTGGCGTCACGGCACCCCCCTTTTTATTTTTTTGGAGCATGTTTATATCATATTAAAAAGGTGACTTAAAATCAGCTTCCAGGAAAAGATGGGTGTAAAAGTGGTTTCAAAGACCCCCCACCCCCAGGAGTAGCTTGGAGGGGATTGGAGGTCCCCTGCAGGAGGCAAGGGTTGGTGAAAATTGTCCCCCTGCCCCCACAGAGGCAGGACCCCTGCCCCATTTAGGCAGGACCCACGCTGTTATGAGGTAGGTGTTTTACCACATGGCCAGAATGCAGTTTGCTGTGAGTTTTGGCACATCACTGCGAACCCAGTTTTGTACATTTTGTAGTGTTGCCCTTGAATGTTTTGTATGGTGCAGTTTGACCACAGTTGTATTTAAAAACACAGGGCTTAATATACAGGCTTCCTAAAAAGCACAAACATAGTTACAAATATTACCAAAACATAACAGTTGATAATATTGTTGAAGGCTTTCACGATCAGAGTTCATCGGTTCTTGTAGGTTATCCGGGTTGTGTGACCGTGGTCTTGGTATTTTCTTTCCTGGCGTTTCACCCACACCTGTGGCAGGCATCTTCAGAGGAGTAACACTGAAGGACAGTGTCTCTCAGTGTCAAGTGTGTAGGAAGAGCAATATATAGTCAGAAGAGGGTTGGGTTTGAGCTGAGTCATTGTCCTGTAAAGTCTTGAAGGTAATGTGCTAATCATAGTCCTGTAAGTATCAAGATAATGTGCTAATGAGGGTGTGGTATGTTAATGTGGAACCATTGTATCCTGAAGTGATCTGTTAACATGTGGAATCCAAAGCTAATCCGCATGGCTATTGTGGACTGTAGTCTTTGTTAGTCTGGAGGTTTTCAGGACAGGAAGCCAAGCCTTATTCATTCTTAAACTCTCTTCTTTTCTGTTAAAGTTGTGCTGATGTTTATGAATTTCAATGGCTTTTCTGTGTAATCTTACAAAATAGTTGGTAGAATTGTCCAGTCTTTCAGTGTCTTGGAATAAGACCCTGTGTCCTGTTTTGGTCAGTCCATGTTCAGCCACTGCTGATTTCTCAAGTTGGCCAAGTCTGCAGTATCTTTCATGTTTATCGTCGTGTCTTCAGTGCAGTCCCACATGGGATCTGCGCAAGCGCAAAGCCCATCACGGAGAATTTTTTCCTAGCTTCTAGAAGCCTCAGCTCTGAAGAGCGCTCCTCCCCCCACTCAGTCAGTGCTGTAGTTTCCCGCCCAAACAGTCACCTGACCAAGGGGGAGGGGCGCTCTTCCCCTCAGTTCTCTTTCTGCTGCCGCGGAGAGAGGACCTGTTGAGCTTCAGCTCTGTTTCTCCTCAGAGGTTTCTATAACATTCTGAGGAGAAAATGAAGGATTTTACGTCCACTGAAAAGTCTAACGGGAAGAAGTCGAAGGATAAAGTTAAGTCTGTTGGGGGCCCCTTCAAAAAGTGTGCCAAGTGCTTTGCCTTGGTGAGGGCCATATCCCTTCTTCCTGTCGGGAATGTGCCCGAATGACAAAGCGGTCTCGTGAAGAGAGGGCTACCACGCTTAATGCCGCACTTTGGAAGCAGTCCTTACAGCCCCAGATCGGGTCGTCTGACTCTGCTAAGCCCCCTTCGGTCACTTCCGCCCCACTTTCCGCACCCGTTCTTCCTTCGACGTCTTCGCATGAAAAGGCCTCTTCCCTTCCTCCTGGGGATGCGAAGAAGGCCAAGAGAAAATCTACGGGAACGGTTGAAGGAGCATCTTCCAAGCGGTTGAAGTCGGTCGTATCTCAATCCACTTTGGAGTCGACACAACTTCCTTCATCTCCACGTCAAGACGATGAACCTCTTCGACGTCGGACCCATTCGCCTTGACGCTCGACACCTAAGCACGACGTCGCGCTGACTTCAGAGCAGATCACTCATATGACTGCACCAGTCTCCCGGTCTCCTTCAGTGCTTAGCTGTGTGTCTGTTCCACTCAGTTCGTGGTCTAGCGTGGTCTTCGTCTGCCACAGCGCACCCCTTCGTACCTGGCTGGGGACGACTCATCCCGGCACGAGCCTACGCCCAATCGGCGTCATTCACCCTCCCTGTGTGTGGATGCTTCGCCGCGTCGAAGCCGCTCCCCCGGGCGAGATGTTTCATCTTGACGTCATACACGGTCTCCGGCACAAAGGTCGCCTCGACGTCGATCAAGGTCCCGTTCTTCGGAACGTTCCCGAGGCTGCCATCGACGTGACCATACTTTTCAAGATTCTCGCTATCACGGCTATGATTGCGACTGCTGTCGACGTCGTGGTCGCGACGAAGGTATTCACCTGCCCGGCGTCATGCTTCCTCAGCGGCATCCCATCGGTGTCGCACCTCACTGCACCGGCGGTCGACATCAAGAACCGCAGAGAGACCCACCTCTACCAGGCATCGTTCTGCACGCTCTCCGCGTCGCAAGTCCCCTCAACGTCGAGACAGTCGATGTCATTCGGGTTCGGCAGACAGGGCTACTCCACAACGTGCAGCCCCACGCTTCCGTGTCAACGGGTACCTCTACTCTATGGGAAAGGTATTAATCATCTAAATCATGGACTGCTAGCAAACGGCTATTGCAGAAATGAAATCAGAAGAGCCATTAAACCAAACAAAAATCAGAAAACTCAGGAAAAATAGTCTCCCATAGGAAAGGTATTCTTGCCATTTATTGAAGGAGTCACTGATAGGATGGAGAAACATTTGAAAAAACATAACCTACAAACAGTGTTTAAACCCACCAAGAAAATACAACTGATGCTACGATCAGCAAAAGACAAAAGAGACCCCCTCTCCTCTGCAGGAGTATATTGTATACCTTGCAGTTGTGGACAAGTTTGCATTGGGACCACAAAACGCAGCATACAAACAAGGATAAAAGAACATGAAAGATACTGCAGACTTGGCCAACCTGAGAAATCAGCAGTGGCTGAACATGGACTGACCAAAACAGGACACAGGGTCTTATTCCAAGACACTGAAAGACTGGACAATTCTACCAACTATTTTGTAAGATTACACAGAGAAGCCATTGAAATTCATAAACATCAGCACAATTTTAACAGAAAAGAAGAGAGTTTAAGAATGAATAAGACTTGGCTTCCTGTCCTGAAAACCTCCAGACTAACAAAGACTACAGTCCACAATAGCCATGCGGATTAGCTTTGGATTCCACATGTTAGCAGATCACTTCAGGATACAATGGTTCCACATTAACATACCACACCCTCATTAGAACATTATCTTGATACTTACAGGACAATTATTAGCACATTACCTTCAATACTTTACAGGGCAATGACTCAGCTCAAACCCAACCCCCTTCTGACTATATATTGCTCTTCCTACACACTTGACACTGAGAGACACTGTCCTTCAGTGTTACTCCTCTGAAGATGCCTGCTACAGCTGTGGGCGAAACGTCAGGAAAGAAAATTTTACAATACACATTCTGACATAAACACAAACGTTGTACAAGGGGTATGTGTGTGTGTGTGTGTGTGTGTGTGTATGTGTGTGTGTGTGTGTGTGTGTATATATATATATATATATATACATATACACACACACGCACATACGCACATACATACATACACCTTGTACTATATATATATATATATATATATATATATATATATATATATACACACACACACACACACGCATACACACACCCGCATATATACACACACACACCTTGTACAATATATATATATATACACACACACACACACACACACACACACACACAAACTAGCGGTACCCGGCCACGCGTTGCTGTGGCCCAGTCTGGTTAAATGGAAAAGAAAGAAAAGAGAAAGCGCACGTTTCTAATATGTTTAATTTCACAATGCTTGTGGGTAGACAATATTTTTTGTTGTTCCATTGTCTGTGCAGATATAGAGATTGTGTGGTTTGCTGACTCTAGAACACGCAACATATAATTGTCCATGTGAGAAGGAATCCGTGTCTAGATCTGAACCGCACAATTCTAAAGATTGGCCCTGAGCTTTGTTGATGGTGATTGCAAACGCCAATTGAATTGGGAATTGCATCTTAAATTGAAATGGCATATCCGTTGGAATCATAGGAATGCGAGGAATGAGGACATCTTCACCTTTGAAAGGTCCTGTCAAGATTGTTGCTTCTACGACGTTGCTCATGAATTTTTTTACTGCAAGCCGCGTGGCGTTGCAAAGCTTTGGCTGGTTGATATTTCGCAACATGATAATTGGCACGCCGATTTTCAATTGCAGTACGTGCGGTGGCATCCCTGGCAGATCGAGTGAATTTAAAAATTCTGTTGGATAATTAACCACTTCATGTGCTTCCACAACAGTGTCGACGGACTTGTATGTGACTGCCTCGCTTTGAATGTGAGACTGAATAATATTGTTAAGTTCATAGACGTCTTTGTTCTTGGCCGCAAGAATAGCTCTTTCACTCAGCCAATCATGATTGTTATAATTGGTTTGAATATTGGGAAATACTTTTTCAACCAATTCTTCTTTTGACGTCACTAAATTGCAGAAGTTATGAGGCAATGAAATTCGTCCTGAGGTCAGATCAACCAGTACCTTTCCGTTCCCAATTTCCAAAAATTGATGTGAGAATATCTCAGCTGATCGATCGTTTTGCAGCTGGACATGCATATTTGTAGTTAATTTTAACATCTTTACGTGTCGCCACAAAGTAGAGTATTTTAGGCAAGCATTTATTTCGTCCTCTGGTGTCGATCGAGGAATTACAGGTAATGTTTGCCTGAAATCTCCTGCAAGCAATATTAATGCGTTCCCAAATGGTCTGATGTTTCCACGCAAATCTTGCAATGATCGATCAAGAGCCTCGAGCGATTTCTTGTGCGCCATTGTGCACTCATCCCAAACAATACATTTGCATTTTTGCAGTACTTTTTCCATGCCGGATGCTTTGGAAATGTTGCACGTGGGAGTTTCAATGAATTGCATGTTCAATGGCAATCTCAAAGCGGAATGAGCAGTTCTTCTTCTTCTTTTTTTTTAATAAATTTTTTTATTTTCATAATAAACACAAAAAAAAGAAGAAAAAAGAAAAAAAATACAAAATACATATACATAAAAAGAAAAACAAAAATTACATGTTCAGTGCACTATTTATCCGCTAATAGAATATTCAAATCACTCTATAAGCCATATCGTGCCCTGAATCCAAATCCCACCCCCCCACCACAGTGCCCTCCACCATTGGACTTCCGATGGAGTGTTATGACATATCTAAAAAAAAATCTATTATTATATCATATTTAAAATCATATTATACTATAATTCGTTAACTATACTTTTAAAATCCGTTTTTGCCACTTTATCCCAATATGCGGTGGCCTTTACCCACGTAGATTTAAATTCCTCCATATCTTTATCATGTAAAAAAGCTGTAATTTTGGCCATCCGCATATACATCCATAATTTTTCTCGCCGCTCTTTGATTGAAGGTTTATTTGTTTGCTTCCATTTTTTAGCAATTATAATTCTTGCTGCAGCAAAACTATATTGACATATGACTCTATCACCTTTATCCAGATCTCTTTTTGATATACCCAATAAACAAAAGGCGGGGTCTTTCTTAATTTTTGATTTAATCAAATCATTAGTTTCATTCAAAACTAATCTCCAAAACCTCCTTATTTTTTTACAAAACCACCAAACATGCATAAATGTACCTGTTTCCGTACCACATTTCCAACATAAAGCTTCATCATCTTTCTTCATTTTACTTAATAATACTGGGGTTATATGCCATCTTTAAAACATTTTATACAAATTCTCTCTTATTACATTTGAAATTGTGAACTTAAATTCCTTTTTCCATAACTTTTCCCAAATTTCCAAATTTATATTATAACCTAAATCTCTCATCCATTTCAACATCACTAACTTAATCCTTTCTTGTTCTAAATTTATTTCTATAAGTAATTTATAAACCCTACCTATCAGTCCTTTATTTCCCTTGGATAGTATAATCTCAAATTTTTATTTGGTTTGATTAAAACCCAATTTATTATCTTTGTTAAAAACATCTCTTAGTTTATAATACATAAACCAGTCTTTAATCAGGATTTCTTCTCTTGATTTCAATACCCATATACCATCTTTGTATTCTGTTATTTCTCTATAGTTATTACAATCCAAATTTAAGTGTGCACCTCTTCTCATAAATGCTTCTATAGGGTTAATCCAGCCGGGTGTTTTACTTTCAAAAACTTCTTTATATTTATTCCATATTTGTAGTAAGTTTTTCCTAATAATATGAGAATTAAATTCTTTATTTACTTTCTCCTTTTCATACCACAAGTAAGCATGCCACCCAAATCTCAACTTAAATCCTTCTAATTCTAATAATTTCGGATTCTCTAAGAGAATCCAATTTTTAATCCAGGTGAAGCATGCTGCTTGATAATATATTTTCAAATCTGGTAATCCAAATCCTCCCGTATCTTTTTGTTCAATTAGGTTATTATATGCAATCCTGTGTCTTTCTTTACCCCAGAGAAATCTCATAATGTCTTTTTTCCAAACATCAAATATCTGTACACCCTTAACTATTGGGAGGTTTTGAAACAAAAAAAGCATTTTAGGTAATAGCATCATTTTAACTACTGAGATTCTTCCCCACAGTGATAATGGCAATTTTCCCCAACTTATCAGATCCTTTTTTATCTGTTGCCATTGGTTCACATAATTATCTTGAAATAAATTAAGATTATTATTTGATATCCATATACCTAAATATTTAACTTTATTTTCAATATTAAACCCCATCTTTTTTATTAATATTTGTTGTTGCGAAAGAGTCATATTTTTAGTTAAGATCTTAGTTTTAGTTTTATTAACTTTAAACCCTGAAAGCTTTCCATAAACCTCCAAAATTTTATTCCATCTTTCAATTTGTTCAATCGGATCAGTCAAAAAACATACTAAATCATCTGCATATGCTTTAAGCTTATAGTGATTTCTACCTATTCGTACACCAACTACATCATCACTTTTTCTAAAATTATACAATAATAATTCTAATACTAAAATAAACAATAAAGGGGAAAGAGGACACCCCTGTCTCATTCCCCTTTGAATTTCAATATTGGGTGATAATGACCCATTTATAATCACATTAGCAGATTGTTGTGTATATATTCCTTTTATAGCTGTTTTAAAATTCTCATCAAAATCCATAAAATCTAATACCTTGAACATAAACTGCCAATTAACATTATCAAAAGCTTTTTCAGCATCCAAAAATATCAAAGCTATTGGTGTTGTATCTTGCTCTGCATATTCTAAGAGATCAATTACCACCCTCACATTCTGACTCATCAACCTTCCTGGTAAAAAACCAGCTTGATCTTCATGTATTACTTGATTTAATACTCTTTTTAATCTCGTAGCTAAAATTGTTACAAATAGTTTGTAGTCAGTATTTAACAATGAAATTGGTCTAAAGTTTTTAACTTCCAATATATCAGAGTTTGCCTTTGGTATTAATGCTATATTTGCCTGTTTCCAAGTTTGAGGGATAATTCCTTCTATCAATCCTAGGTTCATTACTTCCAATAAATAAGGGATTAGCTGGTCCTTAAATATTTTATAATAAAATGCATTAAATCCATCTGGACCGGGAGATTTATTTAATTTACTTTTCTTTATTGCCTCTTCCAGCTCCTCTTTAGTTATTGGAAGATCCAAAAAATCTTTATCTTCTTGTGTTATTTTTCCCCAATCTCCTTTAGTAAGATACATATCCATTTCTACCTCTGAAGATACCTTTTTACTGTATAAGTTTGTATAAAATTCTACAAATGTTTCAAGTATCTCCTCTTTTATTCTTGTAATCTTACCATTCCTTTTAATTTGAGTTATTGGTATTTTTCTCCTTCTGCTTAAGTTGCCATGCTAACATTTTTCCCGGCTTATTTGCATGTTCAAAAAATCTTTGTTTATTATACATAAGTTTTCTTTCAATTTCTTCTGCAATTAAAAATTCATATTTCTGTTGCCAATTTCTAATCTTAACCTGCTGTTCCTGTTTAGCTGCTTTATCTTGCAGCCTACTTAAATATCTTTCCCCTTGTTTTATTTCATCTAATATATGTTTTCTCTTGTTCTCCCTTTCCCTATACCATCTTGTATTTTGTTGAATTAATAATCCTCTAATTACTGCCTTGCCAGCATCCCAAACTATATCTTCACGAGTACCCTTATCTATATTTTCTTTAAAATAATTCTGTATTTCTGTCTTCAATTTAGCAACTATTTTAGTATTTTTTAAAAGGAAATCATTAATTCTCCAGGGTTTATATCCTCTATCTCCCAATTGAATTTTAACTGAAACCGCATTGTGATCTGACAAAACTCTAGGTAAAATCTCTGAATCCTCTGATTTCTCTATTAGGCCTTTCGATAACCACAACATGTCTATTCTGGAATATGTAAGATGTCTTTGTGAAAAGAAAGTATAACCTTTCTTATTTCCATGTGCCAATCTCCAAGCATCAAACATATTCCATTGATCAGTAAGAGCATCAAAGACCCCTGGTAATTTTCCTTCATTAAACACTTTTTTCTTTTTCCCAGATCTATCTATCTTAGGTACTTTAACACCATTAAAATCCCCCATCCATATCATTTTTTCTATGGCATATTCAGCTAGTAATATTGCTAATTTATCATAAAATACTTTTTGATTTATATTAGGAGCATATATTCCCACAAGCATTATCTTCTGAAATCCAGATGTTATTTCAACTAACAAAACTCTTCCCTCCGTATCTTGATAAACAACTCTTGGTTCCAAAGAGATAGGTATGTACATAGCTATTCCATTAGTCTTTCTAGCATTATTACACGCCGTGAAGAGTGTACCCAACCTTAAATGTTCCAATCTAAATATATCCTTTGGGAGTATATGAGTTTCCTGTAAACAAATAATATTAGCATTACTTTTGTGTAGCTGGTGAAATATTTTCCTCCTTTTATTAGGAGAATTCAATCCATTGATGTTCCAAGATAAAACCTGTAACATATCAAAAGTCAGTTAGATCCCATAATCTTCCACATTCAATATTAACAACCATATTACTTATTGCCCCCCTTCCCCCCATTATTTAGTCTTCAGCTTCATCAATTGAAGAGTCCTCTGAAGAATCTATTGGCGGATCTCCACCTCCAGCTGCTTCAGATGCCTTTCTTCTTCCGTAGATTCTCTAGTTGGAACTTGCCTGGTTGATTTAATAGGTTTAACCAATTCTGCCTCATATCTTCTTAAGAACTGCTCAGCCTTATCCACTTCTGTATACTTAAACCTTTTTGCCCTGAAAGTGAAGGAGATACCTTGTGGATATTCCCATCTGAATTGGATTCCACTAAGTCTTAAACATTGAACAATCTCCATAAAATCTTTCCTTTTCCTCAACAATCTTGCCGGTATTTCTTTCATCAATCTCAAAGGCTCATCTTCAACTTTTAGTGGTGTCTTGTAGTGTGTATTAAGTATCAAATCCCGGTGACTCCTCGAAAATAGTTGAAGCAGGCAATCCCTAGGTACTTTATTTCTGGTTGCATATGCAGAATTCATTCTGTAAGCTGTCACAATCATCCCTGCAATTACTTCTTCAGTTTCCTGTAGACAATCTGCCAAAAGAACTGTCAAGTATCCACGTAAATCCCGGTTTTCCACTTTTTCTTTCAAATCACGTATACGTAACGAAGATTCTTTTATCTTAAGCTCAATCATCGCCATCTGATCTTGTTGTCTCTCATCTCTGTCAGATGAGGATGCTATTGCCATCTCAAGGGTATCCACCTTCTTCTTAGTTTCTTTAATTTCCTGTGTATTTTTCTTAAGCTTGGTTTCAACTCTATCTTGCCTAATGGTCAGGGATGAAATTGTGTCTTGCAAAGTAGCTATTGCAGC
Source organism: Euleptes europaea (assembly GCF_029931775.1). NCBI lineage: Eukaryota > Metazoa > Chordata > Lepidosauria > Squamata > Sphaerodactylidae > Euleptes > Euleptes europaea. The sequence continues at coordinate 6,425,832 of NC_079316.1, forward strand.
AGAATTTTGAGATGTAGTTGCTGTATTCTGGGATAGCTCCTGCTTCATTTCTGTAACATCTTGATGAGTCTTAGTTAAAAGTTCAAAAACAGAAGTCAGTGTTACTTCAGGCTTTACTTTTGGAGGCATCTTGGCAATGACAGATGTTGATGTAACTGGAGAAGTTGTCTGTTTAGTTGGAATTTGAGTTATTGAGGACCTTCTCTGAGGAAGCTGTACCACCAACTTTGTATCCTTAAGAATGTCTTTGGTATATTTCTCTTTTTCTCCCATTGGTAAGCTGTGAAAACTGAAGACAAAACAGCTGGCAATTGTAATCCAAAAACAAAAAGGAGAGTGGGGGGGCAAAGACTTTTTTTTAGTTCATTACACAGAAATTATTTCAGATGAAAGAATCCCAATCAGAGAATGCAATCACTATGACATCTTAAATGATGTTATTCCATGTCACTTGATTGTTCTCCAACTCTTTGCTTTTATTTCCAAGTTCTTACTTTAGTGAGAAACTTTTTGAAGTGCGTCACACAGCTGGCAAAAAGCCAGAAGTCTCAAAACAGAGCGTAACAGAACTATAGATGGTTCTAAGTGAAGTCTTTAGCAAACAATACTGCCACACACCCCAAGTTAATATTTTAAGTGTAAAAAAAAATTCTTTATTCCAAGTTTTGGAAAAAATCAGATCCCACCTCGCTTGCTTCTTGCTGCTCCTTTAAGATGGTGCCGGCCATTAAGCAGAATCCCGTCAGAGCGACCGCCGCCGATTTCGTGGCGGCTATCGCTCGGATGACAGGTCCGCCACCGGCACCCAAGTCTGCATCCCCTCTTACACCGAGGGGTGCCGCTTGCCGGATCTTCAAGGGGCCGATTAATCGCCCCGCGGCAGCGAGGCAGCAAGAGCGCGGCTCCACGCTTGCGGCGAGGGGGCCGTCCAACCCGGAAGTCCCAGCAGTTCTTCCACCTGGTAGCAATGTCGCAGCTATTCCGGACGACGCAAGAGCTAAGGCTATGTCATTTTGGGATTGAATTACTGCCAGAATCAGTCTAATTAGGAACGTTTTACCAGTTCCTCCTGGTGCATCTAAGAAGATAGCGTGTGTTGCTTTAACGTCCAAAAAAGCATGTTTTTACCTGTCACAGGTGTGACATCTATATAATAGTAGGTATATAAATATATAAAAACACGCGCGTATTCGAATGCAATGTTGTGTCAAAATTTCAAAGCAATCGGTGAAGAACTTTCCGAGATTTAAGATTTTGAACAAACGAACATTTACATTTTTATTTATATAGAAGATATACACACACACCTTGTACAAGGCATATATATATGCCTGTTATTCTGTGGTTTTATGTTAAAATAGTTCGTCCATGTGCCTTAAAACCTGGCTCATGGCTCACACCTTGTACATGGTGTCCAGCGTTTCAGGATATGTATAACATCAACAACTGTGAAGAAAAAAATGGCATTCAACCACTTTGCTGTGGGTTTAATTCCCCAGTGCAGGGGTCCCCAACAGGGTGCCCACTGACACCTTTCCAGGCGCCACTGAGTGTTTTTAGAAAGTGAGCGATGCCAGGTGGTGCTTTTGCCCAGCAACGCTTCTGACTGGCCAATGGAAATTTGACTGTCTGTGCAGATTTTTAAAAAACGATGCTTTGCCAGCAGCTGCCACCACAGCACTTCATGGTGTGACTGAAGGTAAGCAGTGGCAGCCATTGTGTGGCTCCGCCCACCACACTGAGTCAGAATTCCAAAGGTGCCCGTGGGCTGAAAAAGGTTTGTGATCCCTGCCCCAGTGAGCTGTGCTCATCTTGTCTTCACTGGCAAATTCACTTCAGTAGCCGTACAATTCAAAAGAGAACTGCAAACAAATTTAATTGCATCTGCAGTTAAAGGTTGTTCATTGTGTATTCACGCTTCAATCAAGCAGCAAATTACTTGCTGCTTGTTTCAGGATGTTTCTTCAGGTTCATACGTAGATAGGGCACACTTCGATAGGAAGCTCTCCCGTGCACCCTCCAGGAAAATGAGTTGTTTTGAAACTCCTGTTCATTCCAATGAGAACTTGCCCCCTGGATGGTGGCTAAGGAGAGTGATAATGCCAGCATGGTGTAGTGGTTAAAAACAGTGGTTTGGAGTGACAGAGTCTGATCTGGAGAACCAGGTTTGATTCCCCACTCCTCCACATGAGCGGCGGAGGCTAATCTGGTGAACTGGATTTGTTTCCCCACTCCTATACATCAAGCCAACAGGGTGACTGTGGGCTAGTCACAGCTCTTTCAGTCCCACCTACCTCCCAGGGTGTCTGTTGTGGGGAGGGGAAGGGAAGGTGATTGTAAGCTGGTTTGAGTCTCACCTGTGGTAGAGAAAGTCAGCATGTAAAAACCAACTCTTCTTCGAAAGATGTTTCAAAAAAGAGATGCATATTAAAGTTTCTGATGAACTGAAAGCCAAGAATTTGGCTCTTTGTCTCAATTGCTCTTTTCCCCCGGTTTCCTTTCAGAAGAGCCATTGGACGATAGTGCAGAGTCTGATGATGAGGAGAAGGAAGATAATGATGAAGTAAGTGTGGAAGGCTTTCTGGACGTCCAAAAGCATCCATTGCAACAGTTAGCCATCCTGTCTCCAAGGCACAAGTGGGGTTGTGTAACTTCCCCCTCATAAAATCTTTGTGATGTTTGGTAGGCTGAGGGAAAGTTGGTTCAGGGCTGTGATGAATATTTGGCAGAAACTAGCAATTTTTACAAGGTAATTTTTTTCTGAAAACATTTACACTTGTGCAAAATGTTCAGAATCTGTAAAGTTCCATTGTTTCCGCCACTTGCTGCTGACTGGCTACCGTTCCATTGCATTCCATGCCCTCTCCTCTCTCCCAAGCTGCTGTAGTGGTTAAGAGCGGTGGTTTGGAGCGGTGGAGTCTGATCTGGAAAACCGGGTTCGATTCCCCACTCCTCCACATGAGTGGCGGAGGCTAATCTGGTGAACTGGATTTGTTTCCCCACTCCTACACACAAAGCCAGGTGGGTGGCCTTGGGCTAGTCACAGCTCTCTCAGCCCCACTTACCTCACAGGGTGTCTGCTGTGGGGAGGGGAGGGGAAGGTGATTGTAAGCCGGTTTGAGTCTCCCTTAACTGGTAGAGAAAGTCGGCATATAAAAACCAACTCTCCTTCTTCTTCTATACGGTGAACAAGGTGGCCTGACATCACTTTGAAGTAGAAGAAGATGATGAGTTGGTTTTTATATGCCAACTTTCTCTACCAGTTAAGGGAGACTCAAACCGGCTTACAATCACCTTCCCCTCCCCTCCCCACAGCAGACACTCTGTGAGGTAGGTGGGGCTGAGAGAGTTCTAAGAGAGCTGTGACTAGCCCAAGGTCACCCAGCTGGCTTCTTGTGTAGGAGTGGGGAAACCAACCCAGTTCACCAGATTAGCCTCTGCCGCTCATGTGGAGGAGTGGGGAATCAAACCTGGTTCTCCAGATCAGAGTCCACCGCTCCAAACCACCGCTCTTAACCACTACACCACACTGGCTCTTTGCTTGTAGTCCAGTAGCACCTTAGAGACCAGGAAGATTTCAAGAGCCAGTCCTCCCTATCTGACAAAGAGAGCTTTGACTCTTGAAAGCGCATACCCCCAAAATCTTCTTGGTCTCTGAAGTGCTAGTGGACTCGAATCTAAATGGTCCTGCGGATCCTCATGTGCAGATCCGGTTGTGTGGCTACTGCTGCAACAGCACAAGGGTCTTCATTGTGTCCATGAAGGTAAACTTTTTGTGGCTGGCTTCACCTCCTTCAGCAGCCATTTTGTGGCTCTGCCCACCGCACTGTGTCAGAATAATAGAATAAAATCATAGAATCATAGAGTTGGAAGGGACCACCAGGGTCATCTAGTCCAACCCCCTGCACAATGCAGGAAATTAACAATTACCTCCCCCACACACACCCAGTGACCCCAACCCTCCCCCCACCATGCAGGATCCCACAATCAAAGCACTCCCAACAGATGGCCATCTAGCCTCTGCTTAAAGACCTCCAAAGACGGGGACTCCACAACCCTCCGAGGCAGCGCATTCCACCCTCAAACAGAATTACAAAGGTACCCACAGTCTCAAAAGAGTTGGGGACCCTGCCCTAGAACATGGCCGTTGGCAGGATGCATGAGGGCCATGCAGATTTTGTAATGTGTGAACTAGCCTTGAGTGTAAGGTTGCCAGCTCTGGGTTGGAAAATACCTGGAGGTTTTTGGGGTGGTGCCTGAGGAGGGTTGGGTTTGGAGAGGGGAGGGACTTCAGTGCCATAGAATCCAATTGCCAAAGCAGCTATTTTCTCTAGGGGAACTGATCTCTTATCAGCTGGAGATCAGTTGTAATAGTGGGAGATCTCCAGCCACCACCTGGAGGTTGGCAACCCTCCTTGAGTGGCTGCAAGTAATTCAGTTGGATTTGCAAATACTTTTGCAGGTGTGCTGAGTATTTGCCAGAAAGTGGTGTTTTTTCCCCATGCATTACACAAAAACGTGGGTGAATTTTAGCTGGGTCCTAAGCTAGCCTTTGTGACTTCTTCTTTTGATGCATCCAGATTTTTTGGCCTACTAAGGGGGTCTGCTCTGGTGAAAAGCTGGTCATTCTTGTATTCCTCCACTGGTGTTTTCGCTGGTATATATGTTTCAACACATCTGCACTGGTGGGAGATTTCCTGGCAAACTACTGGGGTGGGGTGGGGGTAAATAAAGCCCATGTCAAGGGCTTGAAAAGCCTGTTTGTCAGACCTGGCCTCCATTTTCCACTCTGTAACTCAAAAAAATAGGTGCTCTGTGGGCTGTTTATAGCAACGCTGAACATCTACTCTGGGAATGTGCCTGGCAGTGGCCAGGTAACTTTGGGCAGGATCCACCTGGAAGGTCTTCTGTGTAGGCCCCACTGAAATTAATTGGAGCAGTGTAAGAGCAAGATTTCCACCTCTCCTCTCTTGTCACAGAGGATCTTTCATCCCCAGGATGGAAAGGAAGCAAATCCTCAGCTTTATAGAGAGCAAGCCCCCCTGCTCACACTGGGCCTGTTCTCTCTCCAGATAAACCTCAGGCCTCTGAGTACTTCAAACATGGCATGTATGTGAAAGCCATTTCTTTGGTCTTGTCTCAGTGGCTGCATGGAGTGGATCTCGTTGATACGAGAGAGATAAGTCATTGACTCTGGCGCACAAGTTACCTTTTTTTCCGTCCCATTATTTGCCGTCAATGCATAGGTGGAGAGTTGTTGGTTTGTCCCTCTCAGGTCTCACACTTTAGTAAACCGCGTTCAAAAAACTGACCACTTGAGAGGGACAAACGATCAACTCTCCAGCCCCCAGGTGTACATCTCTCTCGACGCCTCCACCTCCTTCTCCTGCGGTGGCAGCCGGCCTACCTCCTTCTCCCGCGGTGACAAATGCTGCCACCGCTTCTCCCCGCGCCTCTGTTTCCTTCTCCTGTGGTGGCAGCCAGCCCGCTGCCACCACTTCTCATAGCCACCTCGCTTCCTTCTCCGGCGACAGCATTCGCCGCTTCTCTCGGCCCCTTTGCCTCATTCTCCTGGCTGCCTCTGCTTCTCTTATGTGGTGGCCCAGCCACTCTTAACCACTACACCACGCTGGCTCTCTGGTTAGGATTGCCAACTCTGGGTCGGGGAAACTCCTGGAGCTCTTGGAAGGGGGAGCAATTGGGAAGGCAGAGTTTGGGGATGGAAGAAACCTCATAGGAGTATAATGCCTTAGAGCCCACCCACCTCCAGGGGAACCGATCTTGGACATCTGGAGATCAGTTGTAATCCCATGAGCTCTCCAGGCCCCAGCTGGAGGTTGGCAACCCTGCTGCTGGTGCCTGGAATGCACAGTGAGGGCGGGGCTGACACTCGGCAGGTTTCCCACCATTTCCCGACCCTGCTTCCCCAGTGGCACGCACACTGCTGACCCCAAATCTCTCTTTGCTGTTTTGCACGTGACAAGGCTATGAGGGTCGGTTTCCCAGGTACATCTTTTAACAGCGCAGGACAGGTTTCCTTCCTATCAGGACAAGGGCAAAGAGCATTTCCTGAGAGGGGAAATGCTTTGTCCACCACTGACAAGTTGTGTGCAAACTCCTTTGAGCCTTTTCAAGTCTGTTCAGTCTCACCCACTGAATTAATCTCACCCATTGAATCAGGTGCTCGGATCCTGTTTTGAGCCCGGTAGCACCGTCAAGACGGACGAGATTTCCAGGATATAAACTTTTTCAAGAGTCAAAGCTCCCTGATAGGACTCTGTTTGCGTCTGAATGCCCCTTGCTTCCACGTCTTTCTTGCGTCATGGTCCTGTTCTACCTGCACAGCAATTGCTGAGGCAGGTTGGATGCCGAGAGAGAGAAAGAGAGAGAGAGACAGAGAGAGAGGGTCCAGTCCAAAACCAGCACGTTGCTCACTTGCCTTGTTGATGGAAACAGGCGTGTCTGATCTTTGCTATGCAAGGAATGTACTTTTGTTGATTTGTTCAACAACTCCAGGCCATTGTTCTTTTGGGCACGGGTGGGGGAGAGGTGATATCTTGTTATTTGATATATTTGTGTGTGTGTAGACCATGAAAACCCCAAAAGGGGTCGCCATACGTCGGCTGCGACTTGACTGCACTTTACACACACAGAGACATGCACTTACTTCCTGAGTGAGGAGGCTGAAGTTGGTTCCCAGTTCCTTATTCTCATTTCCTAGTTCCTGAACGATATTGAGGACAATTTAACAGCCCTGCACCCCAAAAGAAAGTTTGGACCACCACATACCCCCACAGTGTGGGGATGTGTAGTTTGCTCTCATCTGAAGATTGTTTTGGGGTGCAGCTGAGCCTCAGTGTCTGTGTGTGCATTTGTCCTGGGGGCACCCCACTTGGGAGCAGCTGGCACAAGAACCAGAGTTTGGACCAGGACCCAGCATGCACCCCCGCAGAGGGCACAGTCCCCTGAATATGGGGGTGTATGATATGGGGTGGTCCATGTTTAGTGGCAGTATACCTCTGAATACTGGATGCTAAGGATCAGCAACAGGAAATGACTGTCACATTCCTGCCTTCCTCTCCCGCTTCTGGAGGTATCTGGCTGGCCAGTGCTGGGCTAGAGGAACCCTTGGAGTGATGAACACGTGAAGCTGCCTTATAATGAATCAGAGTATTGTCTGCTCAGACCAGCAGCGGCTCTCCAGGGTCTCAGGCTGAGGTCTTTCACATCACCTACTTGCCTGGTCCCTAACTGGAGATGCCGGAGATTGAACCTGGGACCTGATGCTCTACCACTGAACCACAGCCCCTCCCCACTGATCTAGACCAGTGTTTCCCAACCTACGGCTCAGGACTGAAAGGGGGTCATGAAGTTCTAGAAAAGGGGGCCACAAAAGGTGGTTCTGAGTGTAGTGCCCCCGCCCTCTTAACCACATGGCTCCCCTAGCCAGTTGGAGCAGGCGAAAACCAAATTTGAAAATAAGAACGGCAGTAAGGTTTTCCATGAGAGCCCGATCCCTCCAGTGGCACGGGTGTAAGTAATCCCGCTATTAGAAAATGAGATTTGCATAACATCTGTTTCTAAATGGCACCAGGATTAGTATGTTCTTAACAGGATATTGGTTTTTTTAAAAAGCAAATAACCATTTGTTGACTCATCTGACAGCCTGTGCTCATGGAATGCAGGAAGGAATTATTTGCCGTAATGCGGTGGAATTGCGCAATCGAAATGACACCGTTATAACAAAGTCTCCCCTGCTGGAGGAAGCGCTCAAGGATGTAGGGAGGAGCCTGAAACAAGGCACTCCTGCCCCTGGCTTCCAAAGTGTGACTTGGGGCACTCATCAGGGAAGGTATGAACTTTCTGCCTGGCGCCCCTTCCGTCTTCCGAAATCGCACATTCATGCTGAAGCCAAGGAAGCTTGAATCGTGACACAGGATCCAATTTCCTGCAGGGTCGTCAGTCAGCTCGGGAACCTGACACAGCGTTTTATGCAATCTTTGTCTTTTTCACACATCAGAAATCCAATACACAGGGAATGGCCGAAAAGCACTTTAAGTGGCCTGTGTGGATTTGGTCTGAGATGTGGACCATCTCTCTCCTCCCTCCCGATCCCTGCAGGGCAAAAAGTTTGGCGGTCTTTTGGTTGTTGTTTACTCTAACCTGGGAGGGGGGTTTTTTTGGTACCTAAAGTAGAAAATCAAAGATGTTTCCCCTTCCAGCGTGGTTTAGTGGTTAAGCGGTGGTTTGGAGCGGTGGTCTCTGATCTGGAGAACCAGGTTTCATTCCCCACGCCTCCCAATGAGCGGCGGAGGCTAATCTGGTGAACTGGATTAGTTTCCTCACTCCTCCACACGAAGCCAGCTGAGTGACCTTGGGCTAGTCACAGCTCTCTCAGCCCCACCCACCTCACAGAGTGTCTGTTGTGGCGGGGAAAGGAAGGTGATTGTAAGCTGGTTTGATTCTTCCTTAAGTGGTGGAGAAAGTCAGCATATAAAAGCCAACTCTTCTTCTACCCTGATTTGGATGGCACAGTCTGGCCTGATCTCATCTGATCTTGGAAGCAGACTCTCATCTGTTATAGCACCCCTTTCAGTATTCTGTTAACTACCAAATGTAGTTTACCACAATGTCTGAGTTGGCAAACTGTGGCTAACGCCCTCCCAACTGGAATGCACGAAAATGGTTTGAAGTGGGGTTCTGATTCTGAGGATAAGCACGGCCCCTTGTTCCTGGATTCAGATGTGACAGCAAATCCTGGGTCGTGCTTAGACGGGGAGGAGACAGTGTGTGAGCTTGCAGCTTGCTCATGTTCTTTTAAACTGTGGTTTGGAGGATCTTCTGAATTAAACCGTCTTAATTCTAAAGAAGCAGGCTTGGTTTATAAGGATCCTGACTATCAGTCAGTCAGTCTTAACAGCGTTCTTTCGGCTGCTGAAGGGTACCATGTCTATGCCCTAGAATTCTGTCAGTCTTCCATCCGGTTAAAACGCTTAGGGCTGTTTAGCTTGGAAAGAAGGCAGTTAAGGGGAGACATGATAAAATTATTCATGGTATGGAGAGAGTGGACGGGGAGAAGCTTTTCTCCCTCTCTCACAATACCAGAACGCATCGTCATCTGCTGAAGCTGGAGGGGAAAAGATTCAAAACAGATAAAAGGAAGTATTTCTTCACACAATGTATAGTTAAATTGTGGAACTCCCTTCCCCAGGATGTGGTGATGGCTACCAACTTGAAAGGTTTTAAGAGGGGAGTGGAAATGTTCGTGGAGGAGAGGGCTATCCATGGCTGCTAGTAAAAATGGACACTAGTCACGATGCATACCTATTCTCTCCAGGATCAGAGGAGCATGCCTATTATCTTAGGTGCCAGGGAACACAGGCAGGATGGTGCTGCTGCAGTCGTCTTGTTTGGGGGCTTCCTAGAGGCACCTGGTTGGCCACTGTGTAAACAGACTGCTGGACTTGATGGGCCTTGGTCTGATCCAGCATGGCCTTTCTTGTGTTCTTATATGTTCTTATCCCATATTCATCTTTTTTCCTTCTCTTCGCCGCCACACCCAAGCCACTGTCAAAATTTATATTTTCTTGGGGGCAGGGCCATCTCATTTTTGCTTGTGGTAAAGTGCCTCGGACACTGGTGGAACCACATAAATAACAAAACAATCACAAATTTTTCCCCCAAGGGTCCTCTTCAACATTTGAGGGATCTAAGAATGAATGCCACATGTGTTACACATCTGCACAGTATGCAACATGTCTAAGTATGCTGCAAGCTCTGTTGGCCATTTCTTTGGCTAATGCTGTTTGTTTGCAAAAGAACATTTTGTTAGACCAACGACGCCCTTGAATTAGACTCAATTAGAATTTCTCTGGCTGGCATCTGCCTTTCCAGTTCCCTCAATACTGCTCTTTGCAAACAACCCTCTTTCAAGCCAGTGTAGGCCTTGGCCCTTCGCCATTTGAAGGACACACCTCAATGCTTCTGCTTATTTAAATGTTAGATTAAGACCCAATTAAGTGATGTCAGTACCCAGAGCTCCTTTGTCCCAACTCTTGTCATTCTGGAGATGATGTTGCATTATTTGCCTTTGAGGGTGAGTTTCGTACTTCCTTTCCGCCCTCGAACCGCATGAAACATTTACTGGGATTGGGCAGTGGTTTCAGAAAGTGTCTGTAAAATCCCAGAGCATGAGACTCAAGAGGTCCTTAGTCGCTTTGGCCACTGATGTGGCGTGTTCCCCTTGCCAGCCGTCCTGTTTGAGGGATAAGGTCGCCCTTTGCCATTACCGTGACTCTGCAGTCGCTCCTGGTAACCTCTGTGCCTTCCACGGATTACGTGGTTACTTGCTGTGCCAGCGACACCTGGGTCATCAGCTTCTGTGTCACTAGTGTGGGAAATAACCACGCAGTCCACTGTAACTACACAGGGAGAAGATTTGACATTTTGTGGTTGCCTCCATCTCCTGTGGCAGCTATTGTGTGGTTGCAATCACCCCGTGTCAGAATTCCAAAGGTGCCCGCAGGCTCCAATATGTTAGGGAGCCCTGATCTACTCCATGTGTAATTTTGTAGATCCCATGAACACATGAAGCTGCTTTATACTGAATCAGACCCTTGGTCCATCAAAGTCAGTATTGTCCACTCAGACCGACAGCGACTCTCCAGGGACTCAGGCAGAGGTCTTCCACATCACCTACTTGCCTAGTCCCTTTAACTGGAGATGCCGGGGATTGAACCTGTCAAGCAGATGCTCTACCACTAAGCCACGGCCCCTGCCTATCAGACACTTTCTTTTCTAAACCAAAAAATGCCACCAGGTGCTTTAGCCAGCCTCCTGGGGAAGGCCCTCCAATCCCATGACCGTCGCGGTTGCCCATTTTGGACGAGCTGACCTGTTGCTTCCTTTTCATGGCAGGAGGACCATAACAGCATGGAAGCCGACCTGGACAAGGACGAAGTTTTGCAGCCTCAGGAGGGAGAGCTGACTGGAGAGAAACTCTTGACTACAGAATACTTGGGAGTAAGTGCCACTTTGCCTTGGGGGAGCTCAACAGCGCAGATTATTTGTATTTCCTCAATGCCTTCCGATGGCCCAGGCTGTCCTGGTGGGATGTGGCCCTGGAGCCGTTACGGGAGCTCCAGGCAAACCCAGCAGTCTGTGCAGAATGTTTTCCCAGGAACTCTTCAGTGACCAAACCAGAAGTTCTGGTTGCAGCTCTCTAGGAAGGATAAAGGGCCAGGGAAGCAAGCCAGGCTGGTTGGACACGAGAACAGAAGACGAGCCCTGCAGGATCAGGCCAAAGCTCCTCTCTGGGGCAGCATTTTATCTTTCTGACAGATGCCTCTGGGGAGAAGCTGGCAAGCCAGGGCTCTCCATCCCTAATCTTTCGCCAACGGCAATTGATGTCCCCAAACCTTCTGACTCTGGACACGGAGGACCCCTTCAGCCATCCTGACTATTAGCCGTAAAGTCATCAACGCTCTTTTCACTTAATGACATTCTTAATGACATAACTTAATGACATTCAGACCAGCTTGCCCAGTTCTCCCTGTCCTGTGCTTGACTTGCTAAAGAATACCAGCAATAATGCCAAACACTACCAATATAACAAATTCAAATATTATATTTACTAAACACCGTTAAACACATAAAACACCAAATCTGATTATTCAACCAGCAATCATTAATAAATAGTGCTATAACAAAAACAAATGTGCTGACGTTTCTGGAGAGATAACGCAAAGTATTGTTCATATAGAGTGTATGACTCTTAAAATTTCCAAGAAAGATCTAGCAGCGAGGTAACGTAATCATATTCCTCCAAATGTTGTGCTGCCGCTGTGTAAAAGTTCCAGCAAACCTTCAAGCGCAGTTCTCCTCAGGTTGAATAGCCTTTATGGCCCTGTTAGTTACCCATATAATGGGGTGCCGCCAAAATGTAGACTTGCTACAGGGGTCCGGTTAACACCCTGTTTCGACCCAAGAGGTCTTCTTCAGAGGCCAACACTGGCTGCTATGTAACAAGCTCCTGTGTTGGATGGGGAATGGAGTCCTCACTAAGCAACATTAACCCTAACCCTCTGTGCTGACTTGGGAGGCTGTACGTAGTCTTAAGCAAAGATCTTTGCCAGCCTTGTAAGAGGCAGCGTGGTGTAGTGGTTAAGAGCGGTGGACTCTAATCTGGAGAACTGGGTTCGATACCCCACTCCACACAAAGCCAGCTGGGTGACCTTGGGCTAGTCACAGTTCTCTCAGAACTCTCTCAGCCCCACCTACCTTACCAGGTGTCTGTTGTGGGTAGGGGGAAGGGAAGGAGATTGTAAGCCGGTTTAATTCTCCTTAAAGGTAGAGAAAATAGGGGTATAAAAATCAGCTCCTCCTCCTCTTCGTCTTCATCGTCATCGACAGGAGAAGCCAGCGACAGAACCTAGGACCCTCTGCATGCAAGACATGGGTTCTTCCTATGGCGAGGGAGACTTTGCTCTAAAGCGTGGAAGCATCTTCTGTTGTCTTCTGTTCTCGCGTCCAACTTGCTGGATATGAAGTGGTGATGGCCGCCCACTTGGAAGGCCTTCCACTTGGAAGGCTTTAAAAGGGGAGCGGACAAATTAATTGAGGACGGGGCTGTCATTGGCTCCTGATCATGATGGGCATCTAGTCCCTCCAGTACCTGTAGGCAGCATGCCTCTTTGTATCAGTTGCCTGGGCGCATGGGCTGGAAGATGCTGTTGCAGTCATCCAGCTCGTGGGCTTTCCAGAGGCGGCTAGTCAGCCATTGTGCGAACAGAATGCTGGACCTGATGAGTTTTCAGACTGATCCAGCAGGACTCTTCTCATGTTCTTATTGGATACCTGCAGCGTCCCAGAAGGAGGAAGAAGAAGGGTCAATCCACTTGTCAATCCATCAAACCGGCTTACAATCACCTTCCCCTCCCCACAACAGGCACCCTGTGAGGTAGGTGGGGTGGAGAGAGTATGACTAGCTCAAGGTCACCCAACTGGCTTCATGTGGAGGAGTGGGGAAACAAATCTAGTTCACCAGATTAGGGCCTGCCACTCATGTTTTGGCTTGGGGAATCAAACCCAGTTCTCCAGATCAGAGTCCACTGCTCCAAACCACCGCTCTTAACCATTACACCATTCTGGCTTTCTGGAGAAGTGCTAGATGTTCCATGCTGGAGAAGTGCTAGTGTGAAATAGCTAATCTCCCTCTGTTTGTCTCTTAGATAATGACCAATACACCGAAAGCAAAGAAGAAGCCATTTCCTGGTGTTCACCAGAGTATCGATGAACCTCTCCAAAGGCCCGTGACACCCGGTTATCACAAAGCTGCCTACCCAATGTGAGTTTGGGCAAACAAGCCCGGCATCTAAATGGTTTTTCTGTGTACCATGAATCTCACTCAAAGAAATGTAACTCAAATATGCAGAAATAAAACCATCCACATTAGACAGGACAGTTCCCTTGTTGTTCTTAAAGCAGACAAACAAAACAAAAACTTGTTTGGAATTACGTATAATTTGGAGGGGGGGGCAGAGCCCCTGACTTGGATGGCCCAGGCTAGCCTAATTTCATCAGATCTCTGAAGCTAAGCAGGGTCAGCCCTGGTTAGTACTTGGATGGGAGACCACCAAGGCAGCCCAGGGTCGCTATGCAGAGGCAGGCACTGGCAAACCACCTCTGAACGTCTCTTGCCTTGAAAACTGTACGGGGTCACTATAGGTCAGCTGTGACTTGATGGCACTTTTCCACCACCATAACTGGGGGTGGAGGGGGGGAAGTGATTGCAAAGTTTGCAGATATTTATGGCCTTTAGTGTTTTCTCCCTGTGAAGGATGCCGCTAACAGTGCGGCCCTGTGCATGTCTACATGGAAGGAAGTCTTGCTTTTTTCACTGAGGCTTATTACTCTCAGATAAATTTGCATGGAATTTCAGCTTATTGTTCCAAACGTACTGGGGTGGGGGACAGAGGGCCAAACCAATTGCTTATGCATAGATGTGTATAGCATTCCCCCAACTTTTATTTTTAAGCCAAAGACATCGCTGGAGAGGCTGCAGTTTTGAGAGGAGGAGCGGAATCCTTCTCCTCCTCAGAACTGCCACCAGCTGATGGGTATCAGTATCTGGAATATTGCAGAAGAACAGAAAAAGTGCCAGCAGGGAAAGGCGAGGGGAACCCTCCCTTTGTCACTGCTAGGGTTGCCACCTCCAGGTTTTATTTATTTATTTACTCTATTTATATCCCACCTTTCTCCCCAGTGGGGACCCAAAGCGGCTTACCTTTTTCTTCTCTCCCCTGTTTTATTGTCTCAACAACCCTGTGAGGTAGGCTAGGCTGAGAGTGTGTGACTGGCCCAAGGTTCCCCAGCAAGCTTCCATGGGAGAGTGGGGCTTCAAACCTGGGTCTCCCAGATCCTAGTCTGACACCTTAACTAAGGGGTGTCAAACTCATTTGTTATGAGGACCGGATATGACATAGATGTCACGTGGTCGGGCCAGGCCATGTGTACCATGTTGGATCAGACCAAGGCCCATCGAGTCCAGCAGTCTGTTCACACAGTGGCCAACCAGGTGCCTCTAGAAAGCCCACAAACAAGATGACTGCAGCAGCATTGTCCTGCCTGTGCTCCACAGCACCTAATATAATAGGCAAACCCGGTTTTCCAGATAAGAGTCCGCCGCTCATTAGTCCACCCCCCCACCCCCAAACAACCGCTCTTAACCACTACACCATGCTGGCTTTCCTCTCCCCAATCTCCACTTCCGAATCTCCAGGAATTTCTCAACCAGTGTGGTACAGCAGTTAAGGCATGGGTGTCAAACATAAGGCCCGGGAGCTGGAGCTGGCCCCTTGAGGGCTCTTATTCGGCCCATGAGCCAGCTGACGCAGCCACTTGCCCAGTCCCCGAGGTCTCAGTTATCAAAGACTGTTAAATAAAAGAAAATACTGTAAGAGTGTTATTGTTTTAAGCATGTTTGCATTTTAAGTAAAAAACAAAGTTAAAAAATATCATTAACTGGCTTTGCCTGAGTCTTCTATAAAGTTTGCATCTCTGGTATGTCATGGGTTCCTGAAACGAGGGTGCAGTGGGGTAGAGAGGGAGAGGTGACCCTGTCTGGCCACTTTCTTATGCGAGGCTGATTTAAATCTAACATTGGCTGAGAAAAAGTACTCGCTGGGGGGGAGTTTGCACAGGCAGAGGGCACCCTGTTTAAAGTGGGCTGCCATTAGTGCATATTTTGACAAGTCATCTTGAAACTGCAAAGTCCTCCCAGGGTGAATGATCTGAGAAATAAGACTGGCCGAGTACCCGAACACTGGCCTTGCACCAAAATGCGACTTTTAAAAATTAAAGGTGCACAGAAGTGGCCCGGGGGGTGGACAAAGTATGGGTTGTGTTGCTTGGCACTAATGACATCACAGGGTTTCCCACAGGTGCGTGTGATTTGCACAGTTGTGTTGGTTCACTGATTTATTTAAAACAGTTGTATGCCACCTTTCCACCCAACTTAGAGACCCTGAGGCAGCAAACAATCGAAACACCAGTGCA
This sequence comes from Euleptes europaea, assembly GCF_029931775.1. Classification (NCBI taxonomy): domain Eukaryota; kingdom Metazoa; phylum Chordata; class Lepidosauria; order Squamata; family Sphaerodactylidae; genus Euleptes; species Euleptes europaea. The sequence goes on from NC_079316.1 coordinate 6,441,387, forward strand.
GCGTTTAAAATACTGACTAATATATGTAATATATTTGAAACAGTTATATAAAAAACATAAATGCAGAGATGCACTAACAAGGAGGAGGGTTAATTGCAGTTAGAGAGGGAACGTTGGCAGGAGACAACAATAGAGAAAGACAGACAAATCTCCCTGGGAACTGAGTCCCATAGTTTCATCGCCATGACTGAGAAGGCCCTTCCCCACTTGAACACACGAAGCTGCCTTCTACTGAATCAGACCCTCAGTCCATCAAAGTCAGTATTGTCTACTTAGACCGGCAGCGGCTCTCCAGGGTCTCAGGCGGAGGTCTTTCACATCACCTACTTGCCTAGTCCCTTTAACTGGAGATGCCGGGGATTGAACCTGGGACCTTCTGTATGCCAGGCAGAGGCTCTACCACTGAGCCATGGCCCCTCCACTTGCAACCTGTCTAGCCTCAGATGGATCACAATGGGTAGCCATGGCCTTTTATGCATGGCTGTTTCCCTCACGGTCACCCCCTCGGACAACTTCGGGTCTTTGTAGTGGTTATGCATGCCACTTCCGACCATCAAAGGTCGCCTTGTTCTCCTCCTGCATTTTGCCCGCGTTTTCAAACTCGAGATAAAACAGGTCCCTGAAAACCTGGGCAAAACGCGGGGAAATGCAGGGGGAGAGCGAGGCAACCTCTGATGGTCGGAAACGGCATGCATAATCAAAGTGACCGCGGAGGGAAGCAGCATAAAACACCGATGTTAGTCTGACTGTAGCAGCAGAAAAGAGCAAGAGTCCAGTCATATGTTAAAGACTAACAAAATTTCTGGCAGGTTATGAGCTTTTGTGAGTCACAGTTCACTTCTTCAGATACCTTGGTAAAGAAGTGAGCTGTGACTCACGAAAGCTCATATCCTGCCAGAAATTTTGTTAGTCTTTAACATACAACTGGACTCTTCCTCTCTTTTCTGTAGCCTCTAATGGTGGGGGAGGGACACCCGAAGCAGGGCCTCTGAAGGTGACTGGAGTGGTTGGAAGGTTCATAGCAGTTTGGATGCCGAGAAAAAACAAGGTCGCTTCTCATAGATGCACAGTTTTAGAGAGCTTGCAAAATAACAATTTGGGGTTGCTCTTCCTACATTGCCTTGTTCCCATTTTCCAGTATGCTTGGAAACCAGAAGGGTTGTAAAATATTGTGAGCTGGGGTAATCTAAAGAATTTAAGATCTAAAACCAAGGTGGGCTAATCTTTTGACCCGAGGGCCACGTCTGTGTCTCTCCCCTGCTTGTGAGCGTTCTGTGTTGGATGCCTACTTTCCCTCTGAAAGAATCCACAGTTTTTAAAATGCTAATCTTTAAAAAGAAATAAACACCTCTCGGTCTAATCATGCGAAACAGCAGCAACGTTCTAAACAAACAAAAAAAGCATCCACAGAATGAAAGTCATACAAACATCTTGACTCTTCAGTGAAGCGATGGAGAGAGAAATCACCTTCAGGAGCAGATTTCTCGACCCAGTGGATTTGACTTCCATAGGGGGCCTGACCTGGAGCAAGGTCCACAACAGCAGACCGTGAAGAACGGGACGAGTCATCGCAAGGTCCTGGCTCAAGCTTGCAAAACCAAATTGCTCTTCTCCATTTCAGGAAGCGAGGGGAGGTAATAATTTGTACGCAATGACAGTTTCTGGCTACGGGTGTTCATGTTCATCGCTCTCCCTTCTCGCTTTCTTCACCAGACCAGAAAACGATGGCCTCTCTTCCTGTAGCAGGGATAGCCACACCCAGTGCAGCCAGCACTCCCGCCCCCCAACTCGCTGTGGGAAGAGACCTGGTCTGTCTGAATTCCGTCTGTCGTCCACACGTAAGGATCTTATTGGAACATGCCTGCTAATCTGACCTTAAGTTGTTTACTGAATAATTCGTACTGGTCTGAGCTGTATTGTTGTCAGAGGGCTAATGGCAGTGATGCCCAGTGGACGGAGTGCTCAGTGTGAGTGTTCAGCACCTATTCTGTTAGGTGTTGTGGAGCACAGGCAGGATAACGCTGCTGCAGTCGTCTCGTTTTGTGGGCTTCCTAGAAACACCTGGTTGGTCACTTTGTGAACAGACTGCTGAACTTGATGCCCCTTGGTCTGATCCAGCATGGCTTTTCTTATGTTCTTATGATGCATACTTATTCTCTCCAGAATCAGAGGAGCATACCTATTATATGAGGTGCTGTGGAGCACAGGCAGGAGAATGCTGCGGCAGTCATCTTGTTTGTGGGCATCCTAGAGGCACCTGGCTGGCCACTGTGTGAACAGACTACTGGACTTGATGGACCTTGGTCTGATCCAGCATGGCCTTTCTTATGTTCTTATGTTCTTAATATCAGCTGACCCAATATTTACAAACATAACAAGTCAGGATTTTAAACTCATATTTTGACCTTACCCTGGTTAACTAAAATTTTGGTTCATAGTTGTCTGAAATACCACATTCTTCATCTTCCTTCTAATAGAGTGAAACGGAAGGTCAGGAGACCCTCTGTGGCAGGGGATGTCCCTGGTTGGGGCACCGTAGCAGCCAAGGCAGTCAATGTTATAGCCCCTTGTTGCATTTTCAGTGGTGTGGGGAACACACAGAGAAATCCTCTTCAGAGTAAGTGGCAGGAGATATTCCCTTGCATAGCCAGGGCTGAGATTATGTAGGTCTTCCAAAATTAATAATCAGCAGGTTTAAAAGTGCCCAGAAACTGAGCAGGTAACCAAAGATGTTTCAGGATCTGTGTCATATGGTACCCGAGGCTGTACCAGTCAAAAATTCTGACCGCTGTTATTTTGGACCAGTTTCAGGGCAGTAGAATGCATTACAATATTTATTTATTTACTTAAAACATTTATTAGCTGCCTTTCTTCCTTTTAGATCGACTGCTTTAATCAAATGTAGTCCTAAATAAAACTGTCTTCAACTGCCTCCTAAAGATTGAAAGCGAGGGAGCCAGGTTGACCTCCCTGGGGAGGTTGTTTTGTAATCGTGGGGCTGCCACTGAAAAGGCCCTCTCTCGTGTACCCACTAAATGGGCATATTTGATTGATGGGGCAGTCAGGAGAGCCTCTCCCTGCAATCTTAATGCCCAGGAAGGGATGTATGGGAGAAGATGGGTCCTTCAGATAGCTTGGCCGCAAGCCAAGTAGGGCTTCAAAGGTCAAAACCAACACCTTAAATTGGGCTCGGGAGCGGCTAGATAGCCAGTGTAATTGCTGTAGTATCAGGATCACATGCTTCCAACAGCTGGCTGTGACCAGCTGTCTAGCCTCGGCGTTCTGCACCAGCTGGAGCCTCCAAGGGTAGCCAGGTTTAGAGGCTACCAAGGCATATTTTTCTGAACTGAGATCCTGGACAGAGCTGGGCATTGGCACAAGCTGGAAAAGGCACGCCTGACCACCGTGGCCTGGAGCAAAGCTGGGTGTGTGAGCTTTCCCACAGTAATAATTCGAACCTAAATAAATGGCTGCCCTGGGGCAACTTGGCAATGTGGCGAAGTGCTGCTTGGCTGACAAGAGGTGTCTGTCATTGGCTTGGATTGATTGCCAGCTCTGATTATACCAGCAGGGGCAAAAGACGTCATATTTCAAGTCCCTGGACAACTACTTGGCATCTCCTTGGCACTCCTTCAGGTGCCAGGCCAAGCCATTTTGCATCTTCTGAGCCTGTATTGATTGATTTGCTTTCTGCCACTGCTTATCTCTTTTAGGGCTGTTTTCAGAATGAGTGTATTCTTACCCATGTACGGATTGTATTCCTGTTAGTTGAGTTCTTGGTATAAATTGAATCTCAAGGTTCCTGAATGGACAGAAGAAGAGCTGGCTTTTATACCCAGATTTTCTCTACCTTTAGGGAGTCTCAGACCAGCTTACAATTGCCTTTCCTTCCTCTCCCCACAACCAGACACCTTGTGAGGTAGGTGAGGCTGAGAGAGCTTGGAGAGAACTGTGACTAGCCCAAGGTCACCTAGCTGGCTTCATGTGTAGGAGTGGGGAAACCAACCCGGTTCTCCAGATTAGAGTCCACCGCTCTCAGCTACTGCACCACAGGTGAAATAGGCAGCATGGTATAGTGGTTAAGAGCGGCAGACTGTAATCTGGAGAACCAGGTTTGATTCCCCGCTCCTTCACATGACATAATTAGATCAAAATAACTGTTCCGCGCATCAAGGGGGCACATCAAGGATGTAGACAAGCTGGAACGTGTCCAGAGGAGGGCAACAAAGATGGTGAGGGGTCTGCAGACCTAGTCGTATGAGGAAAGGTTGAAGGAGCTGGGTATGTTTAGCCTGAAGAGGAGAAGACTGAGAGGGGATATGATAACCATCTTCAAGTACTTGAGGGGCTGTCATGTGGAAGAAGGTGCAGAGTTGTTTTCTGTTGCCCCAGAAGGTCAGACCAGAACCAACGGGTTGAAATTAAAAGAGTTTCCGTCTAGACATTAGGAAGAATTTTCTAACAGAGCGGTTCCTCAGTGGAACAGGCTTCCTAGGGAGGTGGTAAGCTCTCCTTCCCTGGAGGTTTTTAAGAAGAGGCTAGATGGCCATCTGTCAGCAATGCTGATTCTATGACCTTAGGCAGATCATGTGAGGGAGGGCATCTTGGCCATCTTCTGGGCATGAAGTAAGGGTCACTGGGGGTGTGGGGGGAAGGTAGTTGTGAATTTCCTGCCTTGTGCAGGGGGTGGGACTAGATGACCCTGGTGGTCCCTTCCAACTCTCTGATTCTATCACAGAGTGATACCCGGCAACAACCTCCATTGGCATGTTTCGGTTGCCTCCCAGGGCAGCAGATTCAAAGACAAATGGGGTGCGGTCCAGCAGGGGGGTTCTCCGTGTTCTTCAACAGCTCCTGTTCATTTCACTTGCACAGAATTTCCCAGTGGATTTGTACCCTCATTTATTTGTTTTTTATCCCGCCCTTTAATCAGTGACTAACAAGACTAACAAAATTTCTGGCAGGGTATGAGCTTTCATGAGTCACAGCTTCAGAGACCAATGTTTTAATTGCTGTTTTTATGTTTTGTATGTATCTCAACTCTGTTGTTTTAGTGATATGTGTCGGGGAGGTTGATTTTAATGGTTTTAAAATGTGATTTTATCTTGCGTGTTTTAAATTGTTAGCTGCCGTGGTGGCCCTTGTAAGGGCAGAAAGGCAGGATACAAATTTTGTAGATAAATAAAATAATACACATAGGGTGCAATGTTTCCAAATCTGAAACATTTCTTTTTACCAACAGCACCTGAAACTGACGTCTCTGAGGTGTCCTCTCTGCGTTTCGGGACAGATCAACGCCATCCGCTGGCAGCTGAAATCCTCACCCTCCAGTCCCATGAGGTTTCCCAGGACAGTATAAATGAACTACCAAACAGGTATGGGGGTTTTGGACCATAAGGAAAGAGCCCAAACTGGTGGCCTGTTTGGGGAGGGGCCTTGGCTCAGCGGCAGGACATCTGCTTGGCATGCAGGAGGTCCCAGGTTCAATCCCCGGCACCTCCAGATAAGGACCAGGCAGTAGGTGATGTGAAAGACCTCCGCCTGAGATTCTGGAGAGCATCTGCCAATCTGAGTAGACGATGCTGATCTTGACGGACCAACGGTCTGGTTCAGTATAAGGCGGTGATGTGTGGGCATCTTATGAGGCAGTACGGTGAGGTGGGGCAGGCGGAGAGGTTCTGACGGTCCCCAGGTCACTCGGGGCTCTGCCACGCTCTTGTGTGATTGCGTATGGCCAAGGAAGAGCTGTGAGCGAGAACCAAAATTGGACAGCTTGTTCTTGTGAAGCAGAACTCGTAGCCTGTCCTGCAACTAATCCGTGCACAACGGGGCCTCTCTTCTGAGCCAGGCCTCAATCAAACATCTTTACGATTTCTGGTTTCTTCCATATTGCATAGTAATTCTCCTTGTTTGGAAGCTGCTAGGACTTACCTGTTCATTGATTTTCTCTCTCTCCTCTTTCCCTCTCTCTCTCTCTCACACACACACACCTGCTTTCAGCCTGGGTCCTGTGACCCACCGCACGCTAATTCTGGTGAAGGGGGCAGTTCCTGGGGGAGAGGACGTGAGGCAGTGACATTTCACGCAGCGTAGCTAGCACGAGATGCTATCTGATCCCTACCTTTTGAGTTGCATATTTACACAATCTTTCATTGCAAAAGGTGGCATAAAATTACAAGGCTGGGAACCTACTGGAGCGAGTCAAATGGAAACTGGGTGTTTTCCTGCACCAGCGGCATCTTTTGCTCACCCACTGGCATTCCCGCTGCATCCAGGTCACCCTTTTCTTTGTTCTAGTCATGGCAGAAAATGTTGTTTGTTCCCACTTTTGAAGGGATTCATCTGAAGAGCCTAAGGATGATACTTGATTCTCCAGCGTGTTGTCGTGGTTAAGAGCGGTGGTTTGGAGCAGTGGACTCTGATCTGGGTTTGATTCCCCACTCCTCCACATGAAGCCAGCTGGGTGACCTTGGGCTAGTCACAGCTCTCTCAGCCCCACCTCCCTCACAGGGTGTCTGTTGTGAGAAGGGGAAGGGTTGTAAACTGGTTTGATTTTTCTTTAAATGGTAGAGAAAGTTGGCATATAAAATTTAACTCTTCTTCTTCTTTATTGTTGGAGAAGCAGCAAACAGATGTGTCTGCCCCAAAAAGGCATTCTACCAATTTCGCTTAGCCTAGAAGATTATCATCTACCTTAATTCTGCTGACTTGGCCATGTGGATCCATGCTATGGTTGGCTTCAGGCTAGATTACTGTAATGTACTCTGTATGGGTCTGCCCTTAAAGACAACTCAGAAACTACAGTTGATACAGAACTCTGCACCCCGGCTACTATCGGGCGCCAAGTAGAATCTGCATATCACTCCTTTTCTGCAGACGCTCCATTGGTTACCAGTCAGCTACTGGGTTCAATGCAGAGTGCTAACTTATCAAGGCATTGAGAGCCAGTGTGGTGTAGTAGTGAAGAGCTTTGGAATAGTATCTGGGAGACCCAGGTTTGAATCCCCACTCATAAACTCAGAAGCTCACTGGATGACCTTAGGCGACTCATGCTCTCTCAGCCTAAACTACCTCACAGGGTTGTTGTGAGGATAAAATGGAGGAGGAAAGGAGAATGACATAAGCCACTCTGGGTCCCTATTGGGGAGGGGGGGAGGGGGGTCTTTAAACCCCTCTGCGCTCTCTGCGCAGAGAGCTCAGAGGCGCTTGACAGCCCCCCGCCTGCCTTCCCGGGAGTCCCGGGAGGGGGGAGGGGGGTCTTTAAAGGGCCTTTAAAGGGCCCCTTGTTTAAAGGCCCCCCCGCGCGCCTTCAGGGAATCCCCCTGAAGGCGCGCGGGGGGCAAATTTTCCCCCGAACTCCGGATCCCCCCCGAATTTCGGGGATCCGAAGTGGGGGAGTTCGGACTTCGGCACGGCCCGAATAAAAACGGGCCGAATTTTGCCGAAGCCGAACTATACCGAATTTTTTTTTCAACAGCCCTACCCCACACACACACACCTGCCGGCCCCATGCGACCTGGCCCCAGGCTCCATGCCTTCCCACCCCCAGTCCACAAAAGGCCCCCCGAAGCCCGATCGGCTCCTGCGCGCATGCTCTGCCACCAGGAGCCGTGGGCCTCTTTTCCCCCCTCCCTCTCGCTGCTCAACTGCCGACAGGCAGCAAGAGGGGCTTACAGTGTGCCCCGGCGTTCCTGCACGCTGCGGTGATAGGGGGCAGCCTTGGGGGAAGCGTCCCTCCCCCTCCTCTTGCCGACCAGCAGCCATCAATCGGAGGTCCAAAGGGCGCCGTCTAATAAGGATGTTTTGCTCAGCACAGAATGTGGTGGAGCATCTTTTGCTGGGCCTGGGTTCACCAGAAGCACATTCCACATTCAGATACGAGAATCCACATGTGTGCCCTGAAGCGGCATAGTCACTCACAATGCTTGTATTGTACACTATTTTTTCTGAGTGAGCACACCCAGCAAAATGGCTCGGATGCAGATTCAAGGCAGATGCAAAGAAATACATCTTCGGGCAGTGTACCATTAACATGTTGATTGTGCTGCCACCAGATTCCAGCCTTCCTAGCATAGATGGCTTTTAAAAGGTATGGGACAGTTTCATGGAGGTCCGTCCACAGCTGTTAGGAATAATGGGTGAATGGAGCCTCCCTCACCAGAGCCAGCGTGATGTAGTGGTTAAGAGCGGTGGTTTGGAGCGGTGGACTCTGATCTGGAGAATCTGGTTTGATTCCCCACTCCTCCACATGAGCGGCGGAGGCTAATCTAGTAAACTGGATTTGTTTCCCCACTCCTACACATGAAGGCAGCAGGGTGACCTTGGGCTAGTCACAGCTCTCTTAGAGCTCTCTCAGCCTCACCTACCTCACAGTGTGTGTGTTGTGGGGAGGGGAAGGGAAGGTGATTGTAAGCCAGTTTGATTCTGCCTTAAGAGTTAGAGAAAGTCAGCTTATAAAAACCAGTTGTTGTTCTTCTTCTTCTTCCTCCTCCTCCTTCTCCTCCCCCCCCCCCCATTGCAGGGGGGCAAAGAAAGGGAGATGCTTGTTTTAACCTCATTCAAAATTGTGGGATTCTTGGAGGCATTTTTTTCTGGCCATTATTGGAAGCAGGAAGCTTCCCCTTTGGTCTGATCCAGTAGGGCTTTTCTTTTGTCTGGTGCTTTCTGGGGTGCATGATTTGCCAAGGATTTGCCAGCAGCTTAAGCCTGAATGGTAGAGGGCCGACTCTGCATGCTGAACATCCCGGGTGGAGTCTCCATCTGAGCGCTGAGAAACTGCGATTTGTGTCCAAAACATGCTGAATTGTTGGTTCTTGTAGGTTATCCGGGCTGTGTAACCGTGGTCTTGGAATTTTCTTTCCTGACGTTTCGCCAGCAACACATTAGCACATTACTTTTGCAGGACAGTACTCAGCTCAAACCCAACCCCTTTCTGACTATATATTACTCTTCCTACACACTTGACACTGAGAGACACTGTCCTTCAGTGTTAATCCTCTGAAGATGCCTGCCTCAGCTGCTGGCGAAACGTCAGGAAAGAAAATTCCAAGACCATGGTTACACAGCCCGGATAACCTACAAGAACCAATGAACTCTGACCGTGAAAGCCTTCGACAATATGCTGAATTGTGTCCGCAGCCAAATAACCGAAGGCCGTGATCTTGATTAGGAACAAGAAAGAGGATTCCCCCCCCCCCCGGCACATCTCTGCCCCAAAGCAGAAAGCCTCCCATGTAACCTGCAGTGATCTCACAGGTCCCCTACTTATAAGGGGAAAGCAGGGGAATAGTACAGCACCCGAGAACTGGCAAAGGTCCCTTGCTCCTTACACTGAGCCATTTCGTTTTTCTCTGTAAGTATGAGGACTAGCTGCTTGCTTTTCTTGGGGGGGAAAAATGAAAGCTCAGAGTCTTTGGACTCTGTATGTTATGTGATTCTCTGGTATGCTGCAATGTTCAATCACAGGAAGTTCCCTCGAGTATATGCCATACCTGAATGCCTCCCTGGTGTAATTTTAGAAAGATACCTCTAATGAAACTTTTGCCCGGTGCGGGCATGCCGGTGGGAGCGTTGTTCTTTTGTCCATTCAAACTCTCCCACAACTATTAGTTGCTTATGAGTCACTGACCAGGCAAATGCAATATTTCTTCTCAGGTTACTTGCCTGCCTTCAAGTCTGTTTCAACCAAGAGAGCAAATAGCAGAGAGGAGGCAGATAAAGATTTATGGCTCTGTGTAAAAGGGGAGGGGGAAGGGAAATAGCCATCTCACACGCTTCTTTCTAATACACTTGCTAAAGTCACACCTCGTCATCGTGGGCAGCTTCTGTGATGGAAGCTTGCGAAATATTTTCCCAGGGGCCGGTTTGCCCTCCTGCAGCTTTATGGCTAGTTAACTTTGGCCTTATTCCGTGTACAAAGGTATGCCGGGGCAGACAGGAGGGACTTCACGTGCTCGGGTGCCGGCGGAAAGACTGCCGCTTCTGCTCCTAACCCTGTTCCGCCTGGAAGTCGGTTCCACGGAACTAGGATGGGTTACTGCTCCGTGGCAGGGCATGTGTGCGTATTTGATCCCCAGCGCTTTCGGCCGACAAAGTTCCTTCATCCAGCAGGGATGGGCAAGGCCTCTTCCTTTCAGTGGCAGATCTACTATGAAACTAACGAAGCTTACGCTTCAGGGCCCCTAATCCCGGAGGGGCCCTGAAGCCATTTTTTTTAAAAATGAGTGAATTTTTCAACAAAATCGATGGAGTTTTTTAAAAGTGTTTTTATTAAAATAAGGATATTTCAGTGATAGAATCATAAGCCAATGGGTTGAAGTACTTACTATTAACCTTAGAATATGCTCTAATATCCATTTCATATGGCCTCAAAATGTACCTGTAATTGGTCAGGTTTCAAAATTTTCTCGGGGGCTTTCAGTACTCGAATCCCCCAGCTGTAGGGGCTCACTGAGCTCGCCGGAATCTATTCATAGGCTACATTTTGGCAGCTGGATCCTCAAATCCTTCGTTGGTGCACGGCTTAATAGTTCTATAACTCATTGGCTAGTGCCAATCGGAACCATAAAAAGACATCTGAATTCTCAATTCAAGCTGCTCTCGTCTCGCTTGTGCATTTTAACACCAAAAATCAGATTTTCACCTCTTTATCCTAACAAGCAGCCTACTTATGGTGACCCCATAGGGTTTTCAAGGCAAGACATTCAGAGGTGGTTTGCCATTGCCTGTCTCTGTGGAGTGACCCTGGGCTTCTTAGGTGGTTTCCCATCCAAGTCCTAACCAGGGCCCACCCTGCTTAGCTTCTGTGATCTGGGGAGATCGGGATAGCCTGGCCTATCCAGGTCAGGGTATTGTGTACGCGCGCATGTGTATGTAATGCCCCATATTTGTGCCCCAGGCCGAGGTAGGATTGGTGCTGAAAACGAAGGTTGTGGCAACTTCATATGTTTTGCTAAGATACAAACAGACCACTATCAGCCTGCCATCATCCAAACGAGTACAGTTTGCCGCATGCACAAAATGAGAACTACAAATATGTGCAGAAGCAGCAACCCTCTAGTTGATTTGAGCAGGTCTGTGCAGAGTCTGCCTGCAGCTGTTGAGAGGTGATGCTGGTGCCACATGAGATCAGGGTCTCCCAAAGTAGAGGCGAGCAGAGAACACCCCCTCCCCCCAATTCCTCAGACGCTCATATACCTGGGGTCTGTGTTGCGGGGTTATCTAACCCCTAGCTGAAGTGTAACGTGAACAGTAGTATACGTCTCTATACATGCACTCCAAATGCAATTAATAACACCAGTGGGATACCCGAAATAATGTTATCACTTTCAGGATGGTAGTTCTTACAACAGCGGGGGCCACACGCTTAAAACGGCCCACGAGCCATTACAGTCAACTTCTTTCACGGAAAGAAACAATTTTGAAATCCCCTCTGTAAGCTCAGGACCGCCCCCCCCCCCCCGAGTTCATTGCGAGCGACGGGAGGATTTAGATTCCATCCGATGCAATCTTTTTTGGCAAAAGCCACCCTCGTAAGAGTGGAAACGGGCTGGCGAGATCTTGGGGGAAGTTAAGGGAGGTCTGTAAAAGGAAAGGGGGCAAGTGGGAGCCCGATCCTCTTACAAAGGATATTGTCAGAGAGGCGGTTCAAACAGATTTTCAGCTGCCCGATTAGCACACCCCTGACTTCAATAGCAAGTATTTGCAAAGGCGAAATCTTGAACAATGGGAGCAATTTGAGGAAATTGAAACGGTGTTTGTTAACAGTCTCCATGGCAGGTGAATGGGCAGTCCTGGAACCGCTGCAGACTCACCAGCAGGGAAGATTAAATGCCTCCCAATCCTTCTCCTGCCCATCACAATGACTTCCTTTGATGGAAGGAGGAGAAATGGAGACCCTTTGAAGTCTCATTTTAATTGCTGACCTACAAATGGGACCCCTCCGGAGTCCCTTGGCATTATTTCCTTTAACGTTGCCTCCTGGCTATAGGGTAACATCCAGGCTATTAAGACAGGCAGAGTGTCCTTGCAATAATGCCACCCATGTGCCATGCACAGAGGGCAAAGGTACACTCAGGGCTTAATTTTCTAGGACTCAAGGATTCCTGGAAGAGGCCCCCTTTGCCCAGAAGAAAACACTTTCCCCTGATCCCAATAAGGGCAAACCTGCGGGGAATTAATTCTGCCTATGCTCAGAGGCGCACTTCTTCACAGGTTCCCCGGCACAACCCGCTCTACAAAAATTTTGATTGGCTGCTCTTGGCATGTTTTACCGGACCATAACCTTGTACCAGGATCAATTAATATTAACTTAGACTTATCACCTTTGAAGCTCTGATGTTTCTTATTGTGCATTCTTTGTAACTGCTAATTCTGTTTCATGCATACAGAGAAGTCATACTTGGACAGATTCACCCCTCTCCACCTCTTTTTTCCCACATAGCGAAGCTACACATGAAAGACTCCTGACAGTATTAACCCTTGGCCCTCCCTGCCTTAACTTCTCCCCTACCCCATAGCTTGCCACACAAGGATTCTCGGTTTGATTTCCATATATAACTGAAGAAGCGAGTGGTGATTCACAAAAGCTTATCTCAAAGTAAACACTGTTAGTCTTTAAGGTGCCGCTGGACTTTTACTTTATAGGAAAGAGATTCTGGGACTCGAGCCTGGAACAGATTTCAGCTGGGGGCACATTCTCTGTAGCTTCCCCACAGATATTGTGCTTAAAGGGCACCCATCTTTAAGAGTTTCGGGAGAGAGCGGATGTGCGATTGGATAGAATCATAGAGTTGGAAGGGACCACCAGGGTCATCTAGTCCAACCCCCTGCACAATGCAGGAAATTTAAAACTACCTCCCCACCCCACACCCTCAGTGATCCCACTACATGCCCAGAAGATGGCCAAGATGCCCTCCCTCTCATCATCTGCCTAAGGTCAAAGAATCAGCATTGCTGACAGATGGCCATCTAGCCTCTGCTTAAAAACCTCCAGGGAAGGAGAGCTTACCACCTCCTGAGGAAGCCTGTTCCACTGAGGAAGCGCTCTAACTCTTAGAAAATTCTTCCTAATGTCTAGACGGAAACGCTTTTGATTTAATTTCAACCCGTTGGTTCTGGTCTGGTCTTCTGGGGCAACAGAAAACAACTCGGCACTATGTGACAGCCCTTCAAGTACTAGAAGATGGTTATCATATCCTCTCTCAGTCTTATGCTCTCCAGGCTAAATATACCCATGAGTGTAGGGTGTTAATACAGCTCCTTGCCAATGGGTTGATGGGTCAGTATTTGTTTGGTCAGCAAGCTGATGTCAACCAAATCAGAGCCTGTGGAATCAACGAGTTTGCAAAATGTGGTGCACTTCCAGAATTTGCAGCATTCCAATCTCCTTGCCTACTATCCACTTATGCCTGTGTTGTCATACAGCTCCTTGGGGGAAGGGCAGGATTCCAGCAGTGGCAAGGACATCCGAAGAGCCCTGCTGGATCAGACCACTGAGGGTCCATCTGGTCCAGCATCCTGTCTCACACAGGGGCCAACAAGTTCCTTTGGAGGGCCAACAACAGGGACTAGAGGCTGAGGCCTTCCCCTAATGTTGCCTCCTAGTGCTGGTATTCAAAGGATGACTGCCTCTGCACATGGAGGTTCCCTTAAGTCACCATGTCTAGTAAAGGTCCCCTGTGCAAGCACTGGGTCATTACTGACCCATGGGGTGACGTCACATCCCGACGTTTACAAGGCAGACTTTGTTTACGGGGTGGTTTGCCAGTGCCTTCCACAGTCATCTTCCCTTTACCCCCAGCAATATGGGTACTCATTTTACCAACCTTGGAAGGATGGAAGGCTGAGTCACCTTGAGCCGGCTACCTGAAACAAACTTCCGTTGGGATTGAACTCAGGTCGTGAGCAGAGCTTTTGATTGCAGTACTGCAGCTTACCACTCTGCGCCACAGGGCTCCTCCATGGCTAGTGTGTGTGTGTGTAAAGTGCCTTCAAGTCTCAGCCAACTTATGGCAGCCCCTTTTGGGGTTTTCATGGCAAGAGACTAACAGAGGTGGTTTGCCAGTGCCTTCCTCTGCACAGTAACCCTGGTATTCCTTGGTGGTCTCCCATCCAAATACTAACCAGGGCTGACCCTGCTTAGCTTCTGAGATGTGACAAGATCAGGCTAGCCTGGGCCATCCATGGCTAGTAGCCACTGACAAACCTCTCTTCCATGAATTTGTCTAATCCCCTTTTAAAGCTATCTATGCCTGTGGCCACTCGAGGGCTTCCTCTTCCATCTTTCTCTGCAGATCACAAAAGCCATTCTGTGCCATGTTTTAGATTCTGCTTTCCCTCTTGCAGTGACTTTCTTTCCGGCTTCACCAGCAGAGCGAAGCTCCCCTGCCCTCCGGACATCCAGAGCTTCAGGCCTGGAAGGGGCAAGATCCCGACGATCGCACCTCAGTTCTCCCAGTCTGGACCCCAGCAAACCAGCCGACCCAGCTCTTCCGGATCATCCATGAGAAGTCGACAGAGTAAGAATTTATTTGTTGCCTTCTCCGAGCTGGCTTCTACACACATGTAACTCATATTGTTTCTCAGCTTATGATGGGGAATTCATCGTTGAATATGTGAAGTGACTCCATGAGGAGAGATCTGAGTGTGGTGTGGGGTGATACAGATACTTCCATCCTGGTGTTTCATCTGCAGTGACTCATGCATGCGTGCAAATCTGCGGACTTCGGTGATCCCACCTGGCCTTTCTCCAGGTGTAAACAGGAGGACGAAAAAGCAACACAGCGAGGCTATTTGCTCACGTCCGGGCAAATAAATGTGTGCCGCCGTCAGGATTCCGGCGAGCAGCTAAGCGCTTGTTGTTTTAGCCTCCCTGACGTCTCCGCGTTCTGTTTCCTGCGATATGAAGCCCTCTCCAAGCCTGAATCGAGAGTGCTGCTAACAGACGCGAGTCCGTCCTGTTTCACTCCCATTATTGGCATGCTGTCACATAGAAACGGAAGCACTGTCGGAAAGTGACACACGCCAGGAAATCTTCCTGAAGCCCAGGCACCCAGCTTTCCAGGGAAAGCGAGGCTGGACTTCTGAATCCATGAATGCAGTAAAGACTGAGGCCTCCCCACAACGTAGGCTTGTGCAGCTCTTGTGTTTGTGTTGCCCTTTTGCATTTTCCAGGTTTCTAGTCCTCACCATTAAGACCTTCCGCATGTCATCCTTTTTTCAGCAGTAATTTTGGGCTGCCGGCATTCTCTACATCCATGTTGGGGTTACCATCTCTGGGTTGAGAAAGTCCTGGAGATTTGGGGGTGGGGTTTGGGGAGGGGAGGGACCTCTGCGGGGAATAAAGTCCACCCTCCAGATTTTCTCCAGGGGAGTTGATCTCTGTTGTCTGGAGATCAGTTGCAATTCCAGGAGATCTCCAGGTCTCAGCTGAAGGTTGGCACCCCTGTCTATAAAAGGAGCCACAGCCCTCAATTTGCAAGACCTGAGGAAGGCTGTCAAATACAGGATGCTTTGGAGGACCTTGATTCATAGGTTTGCCATGAGTCGGAAGCAACTTGACGGCACTTAACACACTCACAAACCCAGCATTTGTTAACACTCTGAGAAACAACCCACTTAATAGGATCACCTTAGTGTCACAAAGTTATGAGCAAGCTGGGTGTTCCAGCGTTTCATCAATTTGTTTCACTCCCTCCTCCTTCTTTAAAAAAAATCTAGCCCAATGTTCTGGACAACTCAAAAGCTTGCTTGCTACTCTGACATTTTTAGGTGGTCCTAGTAAAAGACCCCTCTGCTGATGCTTTTCGGATTTTGTTTTTTTGCAAATGGAGTAGCACCACTGCCAACCATTTTTGGTAAGTTTCTAGCTGCTGTTTGTAAGGAAGAGCTACCTAAGGGTGCTATTTACAGCCACTGCCATATATTGACCCATGTTTTGAACTTGGGAGTCGGTTCCCCACGTGCCAAGTTGTGGAACTCCCCGGCCCAGGATGTGGTGATGGCCACCAGCTTCGAAGGCTTTAAGAGGGGAGTGGACATGTTCATGGAGGGCTATCCATGGCTACTAGTCAAATTGGATACCAGTCATGATGCATACCTGCTCTCTCCAGGATCAGAGGAGCATGCCTGTTACATTAGGTGCTGTGGAACACAGGCAGGAAAATGCTGCTGCAGTCGTCTTGCTTGTGGGCTTCCTAGAGGCACCTGGTTGGCCGCTGTGTGAACAGACTGCTGGACTAGATGGGCCTGGGTCTGATCCAGCATAGCTTTTCTTACAAGGATGATCAGGGGCCTGGAGACGAAGCCCTACAAGGAAAGGCTGAGGCACTTGGGAATGTTTAGTCTGGAGGAGAGGAGGTTGAGGGGGGACATGATTTCTCTCTACGTATTTGAAGGGCTGTATTTGAAGGGCCAGGAGCTGTTCCTGTTGGCAACAGAGGATAGGACTGACAATAATGGGTTTAAATTGTGGGCAGAAAGGTGTGTGTGTGTGTGTTAAGTGCCGTCAAGTCGCTTCCGACTCATGGCGACCCTATGAATGAAAGTCCTCCAAAATGTCCTGTCTTTGACAGCCTTGCTCAGCTCTTGCAAATTGAAGGCTGTGGCTTCCTTTATTGAGTCAATCCATCTCTTGTTGGGTCTTCTTCTTTTCCTGCTGCCCTCAACTTTTCCTAGCATGACTGTCTTTTCCAGTGACTCTTGACGTCTCATGACGTGACCAAAATAAGAAAGGTACCAGCTGGATATTAGGAAAAAACTGTTTACAGTAAGAGTTGTTTAACAGTGAAATCAGCTGCCTAGGGAGGTGGTGAGCTCCCCCTCACTGGCAGTCTTTAAGCAGAGGTTGGACAAACACTTGTAGGATCAGCCTAGAGCATCCCTGACATTAAGCAGGGGGTTGGACTGAATGGCCTGTATGGCCCCTTCCAACTCTATGATTCTATGTTCTTATGAATGTCAGCGGTCCTGAGATCTGCAGGGGGCTTTGAAGAGGGCCCTTCATTCTAGCCCGCTTGAAACAGAAATGCAGTTTGCCTTTCAGTCCTTTGTAACTGGCTGGCGGAGACAGTGATTAATCCTCCCGGGCTTCTCCGTGAAGGAGGCCATGCCCCCGTTTCGCAGGCAGGAAACAAAGCAAACAATGGCAGGGGGCTGCTGTCTTTTCAGAGGGGTCCCAATCTTGAGACAGCAAGGAGCCAGACAGGGGGCCAAGGAACCGGAGAAGCGCAAGGAATGGCCCCCTCCCCCCCAGTTCATATCCACCTCCAAGAATCCCGAGTGCCTTGTTGCAGATATGGACAGCGGATCCCAAACCAAGGGGACGATTCAAGCTCCTCTGATCCTAGAGAGAATAGGCATGAACATAAGAAAGGCCCTGCTGGATCAGACTAAGGCCCATCAAGTCCAGCAGTCTGTTCTCACAGTGGCCAACCAGGTGCCTCTAAGAAGCCCACAAACAAGACGACTGCAGCAGCATTGTCCTGCCTGTGTTCCATAGCACCGAATATAATAGGCATGCTCCTCTGATCCTGGAGAGAATAGGTATCCATCATGACCAGTATACCCCTCTCCTCCATGAATTTGTCAACTCCCCTCTGAAAACCTTCCAAGTTGGCAGCCACCACCACATCCTGGGGCAGGGAGTTCCATAATTAACTATGTGTTAACTGCCACCCGTAGTTCACTGAGCAAAAATAAATCTTCTCTTTCCAGTCACTGTGTTTATTCACGGAGTGTGTCCTGGCAGGCTTTTGACTAACCTGCGGTGTGGCTGTTGTGGTTTGCACTTGGATTTTTAAACAAGCTATTCTCACCTGGTTTGTTTTATTAAATTTTATAGGTTGTATATTTTTATGTAGTTGTGAAGGTGCCGTGAGAACCTTTTTTAAGTGGTGGGATGGAAATTGCATCATGAATAAATAACTGCAGTAATATATCTCTTACTAAACAATGGGCCCTGCCTTAGATGGCCCAGGCTGGCCCTATCTCGCACGATTTCAGAAGCTAAGCAGGGTCGGCCCTGGTTCGTACTTGGATGGGAGTCCACCAAGGAAGTCCAGGGTTGCTACACAGGAGCAGGCAATGGCAAACCACCATCATTGGATCTCGGAAGCTAAGCAGGGTCAGCCCTGGTTAATACTTCGATGGGAGTCCACCAAGGAAGTCCAGGGTATCTATGCAGAAGCAGGCAATGGCAAACCACCTCTGTTCATCTCTTGTCTTGAAAACCCCATAAGGGGGCCACCATAAGTCATGTAAGACTTGACAGCAATTGCCACCACTAAACCATGGGCCGGCTTTGAATTGATGCAGAAATACAGGCAAGTAGCGTTGCCGCCCCCGGTCTGGGAAATTCCCGGAGATTTGGGGGTGGTTGCGGAAGGGGAATTGAGGGAGGGATTTCACCTAGAATCTATGCTATACCATAAAGTCGGCCCTCTGAAGCTGCCATTTCTTCTAGGGGAATGGATCTCTGTTGTCTGGAGATCCGTTGTAATTCCAGGAGATCTCCAGGCCTCACCTGGAGGTTGGCAGCCCTAGAATCAGGCCGGGCAGGAAGTAGGATTGCCTGGATCGCTGTTTGGAGCCAGGTGATGCAGAGGAAAAGGCAAGGAAGAGTGAGAATGCACGAGGAGGAGAAATTAAAGATTGCCCCTCCCTTGGGGCCTTGATGTTACTTTTGTGGCAGCCCCTTTGTTGCTGCACCCAGCATGCCATGTCAGAATTGCAGATGTGCCCGCAGGCTCAGAAAGGTTGGGAGACCCCTGCCATAGGGTTTTCAAGGCAAGAGATGAACAGAGGTGATTTGCCACCGCCTCCCTCTGCATAGCGACCCTGGGCTTCCTCTGCGGTCTCCCATCCAAGTACTAACCAGGACCTACCCCGCTTTGCTTCTGAGATCTGACAAGGTTGGGCCATCCCGGGCCATCCAGGTCACTTACTCGTTGGTAAACAAGCAGCAGCATTACATATGGCTGTAGGGACAGGTGTTGGTTCTTGGCCCCCAACTGTTTCCAGGCCTGTTCAGGGTAGGTGCTCTGTGTGGCTTCAGACGCTTGCTGCTGTTTGGATCGAATGTTTACAATCAGGTTGAGCGAGTGTCAGCCTCCGGGCAGAAACCAGCACTCCTGTTTCACTTTAGCTGATAGCTTCTCTCTCTCTCTCTCTCTCTCTCTTCCCCCCCCCCCCTCAGGCAGCCAGTCTTCCAGGAAGTGAGGACAGATCCTTTCCTGAGGAATCACCTGTCCGGAGTGCTAAAGACCCAGCAGCTTCCTGTAACTGGAGCCCTAGCATCGCTGGCAGCTTGCGGAGCCAAGAGGGAGGTTATCAGCCTTGGGACCACGGACACCCTCCACACCAGGACCAAAAGACTATCTGATGGGATGCCCTTTGGCGCTGGTCCTCGGCCAAGCGAAGGGATCCTGCCCTCGGTGCAGTTCAGCCCCCAAGCGCACGGCTTTGGTGCGCGGATGCACAAATTGGGAATTGTCCTGTCCCTGCGCTGAAACATATACACAGAAGTCCCTCCCTGGGAATGCCTTGCTGGGCTGAGAGTGGAGAAGTCCATTGCTTACCTCCCTGTCCCTTGGTTGGCTGCTGCAGGCAGGGCCGACTTCAGTACTCTCCCCGTGACTCCAGTTTCTCCCCTCTCCTTGCCTTCCATTGCCTGTAGCAGCTGCTGGTCCTCCAGAGCCTCTACCAGCTTTCCTTATGAAGGAGCACCCAGCCAAAGAAATAATTTCAGTGGGTAGTTGGGCTGATCTGCAGTAGAACAGCTGGAGTCAAGTCCAGTAGCGCCATAGAAACAAACAAGATTTGGGGGGTACGAGCTCTCAAGAGCCAAACCTCCCTTTGTCAGATACAAGCAGGAATATGGTGCTACAGGACTCGAATCTAGCTATCAAAGGAAGAATCACACATGGGCAGCTTCTACAACTGGCTGAAGTACAGAAGATTGATAGTTTCTCCTCTGTTCCCCCTCCCCCCCAGGTTTGGGATCAGGGCGGTCCACGGCACAGTTGTAAAAGCAGAAACGAGTTTTTTAGCTCCCGCCCATTCACTAGCATCGCTTGATTAAATTGAGTCATGCTGGAGAGCATGTAGCTGGTCACGCACACGCATACACGCATGTCCCTTCTGGTGGACGGTGGCTCCGCTCTGCTGACTTTCTGGCGCTTCCCTCTTACTTCAGTGAAAGGCTTCCCAGGCCAGAGAAAGTGCTGTGGTTAGCAGAACAGATATGCGGACGCCAAGTCCTGAATTTGAAGGTGGGTTTTGATTGTTTGGGTGTGGGGCATACGTGGAAGAAGATGCAGGAGCCCTTCTCTGTGCAGATGGGAGGCTGGGGTTGGTCTGGTGCTCCCTGTGTTTCTCTTCCCAACTCTCAATTCAGAATTTTTGCTTCTAGAATAAATCGTGCAATGAACCCACTGGCAGACCTTTTGTGGCCCACGTGACATCTGTGCAATTGTGGTTTTCTGAATAGATGGCTGAATTTTCCGTGCTTAGAGGACTGGGGCTCAAACCCCCTCAGCAAGCCAAAGGCGTCTGAACCGCTTTCACCTGGAGAAGCTGCAGCAGCGAAGGGGCTTCATCCTGCTGGTGTTTCCTTGTAGAAGGTCCCCGGTCCAGTACCTGGCCCCTGCTTCAAGGTCTCGTGGGTTGCAGACAGATCACAATGGGTTAGTCTGTCACTAGCGGTAGAAAAGAGTAGGAGTCCGTAGCACCTTAAAGACTAACAAAATTTCTGGCAGGGTGGGAGCTTTCGTGAGCCACAGCTCACTTCTTCAGATACAGCTAGAATGTGAGTCCATCTATCCTTAAGTAGAGATGAGTGAATTACGCACACAATGGCAATGTAAATGTCTAAAGCAAGTAAATGACATTAGCTGGTATGACTGGATTAGGTGTTGTATGCAGAGGGCTAGTAGGCGTGGAGAAATCAGCATTGGTAATGAGACAGGAATTCCAGGTCCCTATTCAATCCAGGACAATGGGTAGTCTTGAGCTTCATTATTAGTTGTAATCCAGCAGTCTCTCTTTCTAATCTCCCTTTGAAATCCCTTTGTAAGAGAACTACTACTCTTAAATCAGCAATCTTGGGTTGCAGAGCGAAGGGGGAAAACCTTCCTGTGCCAGAGACCCTGGAAATTTGCTGCTTGTCAGAGCAGAAAGGCACAGGGCTGAAGAGAAGCATCCTCCGACTCCAGAGGAATGCATGAAATGCAGGTTGAGACCCAAGGTGGCACGATGGTGGAGGGGTGGTGGTGGCTGGTTCACACCTGCGAGTGCAACACTTGCGGACGGGCAGCCGGATGTGTGAACTGGCTGCGATGGTTGCATTGGAGGCAATGCCGAACGCTGCAGAAGACCGATCCGCCATGTTAGAGCCATGGTCTCTATATAAAACATACATACATATATGTATATAAACTATAATTTAGTTATTTATTTATTATTTCCATTTGTTACCCCGCTCTCCCGGCCAAAGCCAAACAATAAAAATACATTACATCTACATCAAAATGCTAAAAGTACCAATAAATTAATAAATATATCAAATACAACATACAACAAAATGGCGCCCATTCAGAGCATATCGAGGGTTGCCAACCTCCAGTACCTTTTTTTAACTTTACTTTTTTTTTTAAACCAGTGAGTCAAGGGGGGCAGATGGGAGACACCGATCAGGCTAGGAAGAAGGGGGCCGTTTCTAAACTGCAGGGATGAGAATGGGTCCCACAACATCTCAGAGCCAGCGTGGTGTAGTGGTTAAGAGCGTAGTTTGGAGCGGTGGAGTCTGATCTGGAGAACCGGGTTTGATTCCCCCGCTCCTCCACATGAGCGGTGGAGGCTAATCTGGTGAACTGGATTTGTTTCCCCACTTCTACACACGAAGCCAGCTGGGTGACCTTGGGCTAGTCACAGCTTTGTTTGAGCTCTCTCAGCCCCACCTACCTCACAGGGTGTCTGTTGTGGGGAGGGGAAGGTGACTGTAAGCTGGTTTGAGTCTCCCTTAAGTGGCAGAGAAAGTCAGCGTATAAAAACCAACTCTTCTTCTCATGGGAGGTGGGAAGTCAGCGTTCTTTGGAGACAAGGAGCAGCAGCTGTCTCTGGAGCGCCCCCACCCACCCCGCAACACACATTTGCCCTTTGTCGTTTTCTTCCTGTTTTGAGAAACCCCTTGGACCACTCCGGCACTTTCCCATGAGTGGCCGCAGAGGCACGTTTCCTCCTTGTGCAGAAAAGCCAGGAAGCCCCCAAACTGCGCTCCCTCTTCCTCTGCGGCGGGGGCATGCCAGTGAGTGACACCCCCCCACACACCCCCAGCTCAGGGATGCGCTCCAGGCTTCCCCTCCTCCCTCCTTGAAGTACTTGTAGGGCTGTCACATAGAGGAAGGTGCCGAGTTGCCCCCAAAGGTCGGACCAGAACCAACAGGATAAAATTAAATCAAAAGAGTTTCTGTCTAGACATTAGGAAGAATTTTCTGACAGTTGGAGCGGTTCCTCAGCGGAACAGGCTTCCTCGGGAGGTGGTCAGCTCTCCTTCCCTGGAGGTTTTTAAGCAGAAGCTAGATGGCCATCTGTCAGCAATGCTGATTCTATGACCCTAGGCAGATCATGAGGCATCTTGACCATCTCTGGGCATGGAGTAGAGTCGCTGGGGTGTGTGTGTGGGGAGGTCATTGTGAATTTCCTGGATTGTGCAGGGGGCTGGAATAGATGACCCTGGTGGTTCCTTCCAACTGTATGATTCTATTTTTCAAAGAAGTATATCTGCCTGGGGAAAGGGTGATGCATCATCAGCACACAACACCAAACACGGTGTAGTAGTTAGAGCGATCTGGGAGACCCGGTCAAATCCCCACTCTGCCATGGAAGGATATTCAGTGACCTTGGGTGACACACTCTCAGCCTCACCTACCTCACAGGGTTGTTGCGAAGACGAAATGGAAGAGGGGCAAAAGTTGTAAACCGCTTTGGGCCCTCATCGGGGGGGAAAAGTGGGGTATAAATGAAGTAAGTAAATAAATACAATATGGGATGCCGGGAAAGCAGAGAGGAGTGTAGCCAAGGCTGGCCACCTGCCTCAGCTCGCAGATTTGGTGCAGGAGGGGGCTTTAAAGAAAGCAAGCTGACATGTATTAAATTGTGGAACTCCCTGCCCCAGGATGTGATGATGGCTGCCAACTTGGAAGGCTTTAAGAGGGGAGTGGACATGTTCATGGAGGAGAGGGCTATTCATGGCTACTAGTCAAAATGGATACTAGTCATGATGCGCACCCATTCTCTCCAGAATCGGAGGAGCATGCCTATGATATTGGGTGCTGTGGAACACAGGCAGGATAATGCTGCTGCAGTCATCTTTGTGGGCTTCCTGGAGGCACCTGGTTGGCCACCGTGTGAACAGACTGCTGGACTTAATGGGACCTTGATCTGATCCAGCAGGGCCTTTCTTATGTTCTTACGTTTTCATGTATTATTTTATTTTCGGCAAAGGATTGTAACCGCCATTTGGATTTCTGGCCCAGGCACCGGAACGTTTTGTTACTCCCATAAGCAGTTTGCAAACAGGCCTGTCTTGTATATAGTGGTGAGGCTGCAAAACGCGGGGAGAAAAAAATGTAACCTCTGCCTGTCTGCTCAATTGGGCCATGCGGCAACGTGGGCCTCCTCTGATAAATGTGTAGCTCCCCTGCTTGAGAAATAAAAATCCCATGACGACATTTGGATCTTCCGCCTAGAGCTCAAGATGGTTCCTCCCAAAGGGGATCTTTGAACATAGCTGACAGGGAGCAGAGTTGTCATTACTCTGCCTCTGATCTACTCTGATCTGCATTTGGGAAATACACCTTCCCACCTCGCAGGACTCTTGTGCTGATTACTGACACCCCTGCGAGGGTGAAGTTCTTGGCAGCATTACGACAATACTGAATGTTATGGGGAAAGTGAGTTATTGGAAGCCCAGGAGTATTTTCCAATGCAAAAAGCCAACAAACAACATTATGGTGATTTAAGCATGGCTGTTTCCTCACGGTCCCCATCCCCCCCCGCCCGCCAACTACTTCGGGGCTCTGTTTTGATTATGCATGCATTTTCCGACCATCAGAGGTCGCCTCGCGCTCCCCCTGCGTTTTCCCACGTTTTCTGGATGCTGGCTAAACACAAATTCAGAAAACACCAGCAAAACGCGGGGAAATGCAGGGGAGCAAGGCGACGTCTGAGTCGGGAAATGCATGCATAATCAAAACAAAGCTCCGAAGTAGTCGGAGGGGGGACCATAAGAAGACAGCCATGCTTAAATGGCCAAGGTGTCTTGCAGTGAAGGGGGGGGGGCACCCCACATCCTTGCCTACTTTGGTTTCCAAGCTTTTAACGGTTTACCATTCACTCGAGTTTGTCCCACCTATGCAAGCCCTGGGGATGGTTCCTGGATCGAGGCTCCAGACAGGCTTCATTATAGGGTTGCCAACCTCCAGGTGGGGCCTGGAATTCTCCCAGAATTGCAACCGATTTCCAGACAACAGAGGTAAAAATGGCAGCTTCAGTGAGGGCTCGGTGGCATAATACCCCGCTGAGGTCCCTCCCCAACCCCTGCTCTTTCCAAGCTGCCCCCACAAATCTCCAGGAGTTTCACAATCTGGAGCTGGCAACCCAACTTGCTTCTTAATGAGCCGATCTGGGACTGGGACTACACCACTGCACTCCTCCAGATGAAAAATTTCCCTGCATGTAGAAGGCCAGTGTGTTAGGGGGAAAGGTTCTCGCCCGGCTGTCTCTCTGGCACACTGTTTGGCTATTTGCAAGGAAACTTTTTTTATGGAAGAACATTTTAGCAAGGGAACCCTCATCCGCATTCGGAAGGGCACGCGTTGACAATCTCAGGACAGATGAGATCGACCTGTGATAAGCAGCCATCTATCTCACCCCCAACGGTGTGGGTTAAGAACATAAGAACAGCTGAAGAACCCTGCTGGATCAGACCAGAGAGGGTCCATCTAGCAAAGCATCCTGTCTCACACAGTGACCAATCATTTCCTCTGGAGGTCCAGCAACAGGGCATAGAGGCCGAGGTCTTCCCCTGATGATGCCTTCCTGGCACTGGAATTCAGAGGTTGACTCCCTCTGTACATGGAGGTTCCATTTAGTCGCCATGGCTAGCAGCCACTGATAGACCTCTCCTCCTTGAATCTGTCTAATCTCCTTTTAAAGCCTCTGAGTTTGTGTCCATCACTACGTCCTCTATAAGGAGATAAGAAGAGCCCTGCTGGATCAGACCAGTGAGGGTCCATCTAGTCCAGCATCCCTTCTCACACAGCGACCAATCATTTCCTCTGGAGGTCCAACAACACGTCGTAGAGCCCAAGGCCTTTCCCTGATGATGCCTCCTGGCACTGGAATTCAGTGGTTGACTGCCTCTGTACATGGAGGTTCCATTTAGTCACCATGCCTAGCAACCACTGATAGACCTCTCCTCCTTGAATCTGTGTGTAATCCCCTTTTAAAGCCGCCTGTGCCTTTGGCTCTCGCCACATCCTCTGGCACCGCGACATCCTCTGCTTTCTTAAAATCAAAAGCAGCCTTGTGTGGTTGTGAGATTAAGCGGAGGAGGAATGACTTTTCCGTCCAAAAGAGCAAAAGATACATGTTCTGCAACCGGCCCCCGATGGGATTTTGCTGAAATGAATCCTCGAGCGCACCCGCTCCCCCCCCCCTCCCCAAATTGTTCTGTTCTGCTTCCTCCAAGCTAGGTGCTTCTAAGATAAGCAAGAATGGCACGAGAGCCCAGGTGGCATCCAGCCATGCCAAAGGCCCTGCTGAAAGACGCGCCAGGGTATGGGCATGGGCCTGCCCTCGGGAACTCAACCTTATCTGGGCCCTGGCAGGCCGCTGACCTTGGCAGAGTCCGAGCACTCCTG
This sequence comes from Euleptes europaea, assembly GCF_029931775.1. Lineage (NCBI taxonomy): Eukaryota > Metazoa > Chordata > Lepidosauria > Squamata > Sphaerodactylidae > Euleptes > Euleptes europaea. The sequence continues at coordinate 6,467,309 of NC_079316.1, forward strand.
GAGAACAAAACCACTTCATTGAGGAGGCCGGTGTGTTTTGCTGGCTTTCAGCACCGGCATTCTCAATCGCAGGAAACGCCGTCTTTTGCCGCCGATGAAAGGCAGTCTCTTCGCTGCCAGATATTTTATCTGGTCTCCATTCCGCCCAGGCCTTCCCTCACAGTCGACTGTCTCCTGGACTCATCTTTTCCAGAACAATATAATGGGGGGCTTGGTTGATTTTTCCAAGATATCCATTTAATCCCGGAGCATTTTGCTTACTGTAGACAGTAGATCAAAGACGACCTTTGGCTTTTAACAGCATCTTGGCGAAAAATAGATGAGAGACCATCAAGACTCAGCTGATGTATGGTGACTCTGTAGAGTTATCAAGGCAAGAGAGGTTCAGAGGTTCAGAGGTTCAGATCAAGGCAACCCTGCTTAGCTTCTGAGACCTGACGAGACTGGGCTAGCCTGGGCCATTCAGGTCAGGGCTTGGTTGCCCTTAGGGTTGCCAACCTCCAGGTACTATACAAATAACTCACTCTACTGTAAAAAGTATTGGTCAAATAAGACAGTAGTAGGCAAAAAAAATGAACAAGCAGTTAACAAGGATGACAAGGAACGTGGTTAGCAAAACTATCACTGTATTGCAAGGTGCAGCAAAAATAAACAAACAAACAAGCGAGGCTAAGCAACCGAGGTTATAAAGCGAAGATTGCCAAACCATAGGCAAATGCTAATAATTATACAAAAGTTCATGTGAAGCATATAGTTGCATTCTGGTCAGTTTCAAGTTCTTTAGGCAACGGAGAGATAGGTGGTAACGCGGCTCCGGAAGTATTCCAGCGCTTTCGCTACACGAAGAGCTTCATCAGCCTGAACAAAATTATATGCATAAGAATACAAAAATATGTATAAAAACCTCTATGACAAACTACAAACATTTCTAATAATTATTATAATAAATATTATAACTCACCACAAGGGCTTAATTGTACAGTTCCTAGGATAAATTTGGAGCTAGCTGGAGATCTCCTGCTGTTACAACTGATCTCCAGCTGATAGAGATCAGTTCACCTGGAGAAAATGGCCGCTTTGGCGATTGGACTCTATGGCATTGAAGTCCCTCCCTTCCCCAGACCCCGCCCTCCTCAGGCTCCGCCCCAAAAAACCTCCCGCCAATGGAAAGCGGGACATGGCAACCCTACTAAAGTCCCTTCCCAAACCCCACCCTCCTCAGGCTCCACCCCAAAAACCTCCTGCCGGTTGCCAAGAGGGACCTGGCAACCCCAGATGCCCTACAGGGCCCCCAAATGTCCTGCTTTCTGCAGAGGGGAGAAGAGGAAGATGCCAGAAGGCTGGCTGGATTCTTTATCTCTCCATCAAGGAAAGCAGTAGGCGGTCAAGGAACTTGGGTCGGCTCCCAGCCTTTGGCAAACACACCCGCAGCTGCCCAAATGCTTACAACGCTTGTGACTCTCCCCGCAGGGCCTGCCGGAGCCGTGCCCTGTGCCCCTTACGATAATTGCTCTGATTAAGCCCTCTGGAGGAGGACGGGCCCCTCGGCTCCCTCCGAGATTCCTTAGCCGGGCTATGAGGAAATGCCTCGGGGGGGGGGGAAATACATTTCCCCAATGCAAGAGGGTGTGTGCATACGTTCCCCTTGATAGGCCTGGGAACCTTGACCAGGCAATAAATCTAGAGCTAATGTTTCCACTCACCAGCCGTGGAGGCTGCAAAAGGCACCTTTCTGGACTGGGATTGCTTTCCAGGGTTCAAAATTTAGTGCTACCAACTGAAGCGTGGGAAATTTCTGGAGATTTGGGGTGTGTGGAGCCTGGGGACGGCAGGGTTGGGGAAGGGGGCCCAGGGCCTCCGTCGGGTATAATTACACTTTTCAAAGCACCAGTTTTCTCCAGGGGAGCTGGTCTCTGTCAACTGGAGATCGGTTGCGATTCTGGGAGATCCCCAGACCCCACCTGAAGGTTGGCCACCCTAGTTCAAAGACCTATGGTTGCCAGCCTCCAGTAGAGTTGCCACGTCCCTCTTCGCCACCGGTGGGAGATTTTTGGGGTGGAGCCTGAGGAGGGCGGGGTTTGGGGAGGGGCTTCAATGCCATAGAGGCCAATTGCCAAAGCAGCCCCTTTTCTCCACGTTAAATGATCCCTATCGGCTTGAGATCAGTTGTAATAGCAGATCTCCAGCTGGTACCTGGAGGCTGCAAGACAAGAAGGCTCAGTGCTGTGAGGATAATTGTAGCAACCCAAAACAGCACTATGACAATTCAAAGCAAATTAAAGTGAATTTTATAAAGTGCAATAGTGAAAAAATATATACACAAAAATATGTACAAAATAGAAGTACAACAAGATACAAAATTTACAAAATGCAATCCAATAAATATATTATTCTTCAAGGGATATCACAAATCCTCAAGCAACAAATAAGTCAAAATATGTAACCCATAGGGGCATCCATTGATATCAAAGTCTATTGATTATTCCAAATATTGGATCAGAGCCAGAGGAAAAGGATGTCAGACGTGTCGTCTAGATCGGGACCACGTTTTGCATATGGCTTCTTCAGCGACCTGTATCAGCAGCAAATATATATATGCCTTAATAAGTAATGTCTCAAAACGACCGCAAAGGTTTGTATGTAGGTCTCACAAGGACTGGCAACCCTAGGCTCCAAATGGGGCCCAGCGATCTTGAATTACGTCTGATCTCCTGATGACAGGGATCCTGTCCCTTTGGAGGAAATGGCTGCCTTGGAGGGTGGACTCCATGGCGTTGTTATGCCCCGCTGAGGTCCCTCCCTAAAGCTTGCCCTCCTCACAATCGGCCCACAAATCTCCACATTTTCCCCAACCATCGGCAACCCTAAATGGACTGAGAGTTTGCAGGGTATACATGTATCAAATTAATTAATAAAACCGGATAAACGCACCTTCCAAAGGTGGTTTCTGGCTGGTTTCCTTTGCCCACAGTTTGGCCTTTAACCAAGTTGTCTCCACCCACCCTTCCCTGTGCCCTTTGGAGACCCGCAGAGGTACAGCCGTGCCAGGCAATGTCGAGTCTAAACCAGTTTAATTAAAAAAAATTTAAAAATCCTTAAGGACAATAGATTCAAGTCAATTGTGCGGCGGTTCTTGCCTATAATCTCAATGGACTCAGAAACTCCCTTTCTCTGCTACCCAATTTTTAAAATTCAAGGGTGCCGTTTTGCTTGCAAGGATGGCCGTTCATGCGCACACAGATACGCCCCTGTCTGCCCACCAAGGTGGGGGAAACGCCAGAGCCCCGTTCAGCGTCTCCCAGATGTTCCCAAGAAACGGACAGAAGCCGCCTTGTCTGGTCAGGAGTGTTTTGGCGAGCTGAGCGATCGTGAAGCGAAGGGCTGAATGTGGGACGCAGCACTGGGATACTCATGTCTTCATCCACTCCCGGACTGCATCTGGAGATGCTCAAACAAGAGGGCCGCGAGCCGATTGGTTGGCTGTCCTAGTCCACAATGCAACCGGAGGGGCCGTGCAGTATAAAGAGAGGCTGTTTGGAGGATGTATGGCCACCACTCCCCTTCTGGATGGAGTCCTGCATCAAGGGATGCGTGGAGGGGAAACCCCCCCCCACCTTTCCCTTTCCAACTTGCTGGGGGGGGGGGGGGGAACAAGAACCCACTGTAATCTGTGCACCAGAGATCCCAAAGGCCTCGTAGTGGCGAAGAGTGAGCCAGTGTTTGGAGCCCGGCGCTCCTGAAAGGAATCACTGTTTGCATGATGATTCAACATTCGGGAAGACAGCAGGGCCCAGAGCTGGAACAGGGTGGGGGGAGAAAGAGTGAGAGGTGAGAGGGAAGCAGAGGTCCCACCAGGCCTGCCATGCTCGGCAATGTGGTCGATGGAAGCCCCAGATGAGCTGTAGCACTGAGCACCCTCATGCCGGTACAGTGGGACCCATCTGGATGACTTTGTGCATGACAGAGGGACAAACCAACTCTTCTTCTTCCTCTTCTTCCCCTTCCTCTTCTTCCTCCTCCTCCTGGCTTTCTGATCCTTTCAGCCTTTAATTCCTGCAGCCTCCCGCCCCCAGCTCCACTCAAAGGGAAATGCCTCACTCCTTTTCCTCCCCCCCCCATGCCATCCCCCAAAGCCAACCTGTGCACAATGCCCTCTTTTGCGTGGGGGCAATCGGTGGCGTGAGCTGCTGGAAAAGAGGAATTCAGAACACATTCAGAACATCCCTCCACCTGCCAGTCAGCAGACTGTCAGGGTTACTAGGAGTCACAGCTAGGAAGCCAGGGATGGGGTGGGGGGGTGCTTAAAGGGACCGGCTCCCTGGCTGGCTCGCAGCGATGGAGCTCAGTGGCTTGCCAGATTCATAGGGTTGCCAGCTCTGGGTTGGGAGATTCCTGGAGATTTGGGGGGAGAGCAGGGTTTGGAGAAGGGAGGGAGCTCAGCAGGGATGTGACGCTATAGAGTCCACCCTCCGAAGGGACTTCAATGCCATAGAGTCCAATGGCCAAAGTGGCCATTTTCTCCAGGGGAACTGATCTCTATCGGCAGGAGATCAGTTGTAATAGCGGGAGATCTCCAGCTATGACCTGGAGTTTGGGGTAAGAAGGACTCACAAAAACTGTAAAGTTAGCTTGCATTAAAGAACAGCAATAGGCTCAGCGTTCTAATGACAAATAAGAACACAATTCAGGTAGAAATCTGAATCAACAAGATATATTCAAACAACGCTCCTAAGGAGCCAAAATCACTAAGCAAGAAGGATACAAAATTACAATATTAAAATGAATACAAAAGGTGAACAAGCATCAGAAACAGCGGGCAGCCAACAGAAGCTTGGAGCGGAATTGCTCACTCCAAAACACAAACGGCTTGGCTTGTCGCAGATTGCTTGGTAGTATCAGGCATAGGTGATCAAGGAAACGCCATCCCAGGTATTCACAGCACTTTCGCCACGTCAAAGTGGCTTCTTCAGCCAAACAAGCTTGAATTTTCAATCTATAATCAGCAATAGCTCATATGCTCCCCAGACAGGCTGCTTCTCTCATGGAGTTATTCAGTGATTATGTGCATCCTGGAGTTTGGCAACCCTAGGCTCGGCGTGTGGCTGCCATCCCCTCCTGGGCCCACCCTGTCATCGCTACGGGGGTTTGACTGGATTGACCCCTGCCAGCAACGGCAGTTCGAGCCCAGGAGGGCTCGAGGGTACTTTGCTTGGGGCAAATACCTGGAATCAGCTCTGCTTGCATTCCTTTGCAGTGCAAGATAAAAGCAGCCGAATTCAGGTTTAAAGCATGGGGTCTGGGTAGCCCTAAGCCATGCAGTGTATGGCAGCATGTGATTGTGGAGGCTGTGTGTGAATATTGTGGGTGTGGGTGTTTGTTTATATCCATCCATCCCCTGAACTGTCTAGCCCAATCTCGTCAGATCTTGGAAGCTAAGCAGGGTCGTCCCTGGTTAGTACTTGGATGGGAGAACATCAAAGAAACTCAGGGTCATAACACAGACAATGGCAAACCACCTCTGAATGTCTCTTGCCCTGAGAAGGAGTAGGAGTAGGAGTTGGTTTTTATATGCCAACTTTCTCAACCATTTAAGGAAGACTCAAATTGGCTTACAATCACCTTCCCTTCCCCTCCCCACAACAGACACCCTGTGAGGTAGGTGGGGCTGAGAGAGCTGTGACTAGCCCAAGGTCACCCAGCTGGCTTCATGTGTAGGAGTGGGGAAACAAATCTAGTTCACCAGATTAGCCTCCACCGCTCATGTGGAGGAGTGGGGAATCAAACCCGGTTCTCCAGATCAGAGTCTACCGCTCCAAACCACCACTCTTAACCACTACATCACGCTGGCTCAAGTGGGGCCTCCCAGAATTAGAATTACTCTCCAAGCTACAGAGACCAGTTCCTCTGATGAAATACCACAGCAATCATCGTGAACGCCTTCTAAGTTCCAAGGTAGGGTGTTACGACATGGGTTGTCTATTTCCCGGACTGGTCATGGCAACCCCAGCTGGTGAGTGTCGCCGCCTCTCCAGAGCAAGCGGCAAGCCCAAAGCCGCCTGGAAAAGAGCGCCCCGTCATCCCACGAACCGGCAGTCAAGGAGCAGACGCCAGGTCAACCCCTCAAGTTAACCAGAGGGAATCCATTTTCCTGTGTGCCCCCGTTCCAGTGGAAGCCATCTCGCAGGGAGCTGTGAGCACGCAGCCACCATCAACACCCTCCCTTGCCTCATCAGCATGACTAGCGAGCCATCAAGAGAGGTTGAGACAACGAAACTTCATTCCTCCTGCTATGCAAAATGACGCGTCCCAGAGACAGCGATGTGCATCTTTGTGTATGAGCAGTAATCCCATCTACAAGCAGCTCCTGATTCCCCCGGAATCGCGCAAATCAATGGAAACAGCATAGTTTACTCAATTGCCCCATTTCCCGACACTGGTAGCCGATCATTAATTAGTTTTTTTGTCACCTTTTGTTTTAGCTTGGGAACCACGAGGGTAATCCATAAGAACATAAGAAAGGCCCTGCTGGATCAGACCAAGGCCCATCAAGTCCAGCAGTCTGTTCACACGGTGGCCAACCAGGTGCCTCTAGGAAGCTGATAAACAAGACGACTGCACCACACCATCCTGCCTGTGTTCCACCGCACCCAAAATAATAGGCATGCTCCTCTGATATTAGAGAGAACAGGTATGCAGCATGACTAATATCCATTCTAACTAATATCCATGAATACCCCTCTCCTCCATGAATATGTCCACTCCCCTCTTAAAGCCCTCCAAGCTGGCAGCCATCACCACATCCTGAGGCAGGGAGTTCCACAATTTAACTATGCGTTGTGTGAAAAAATATTTCCTTTTATCTGTTTTGAATCTCTCACCCTCCAGCTTTAGCAGATGACCCCGTGTTCCAGTATTATGGGAGAGGGGAAAAAACCTCTCCCTGTCCACTCTCTCCAAACCATGCATAATTTTATAGACCTCTATCATGTCTCCCCTCAGCCGCCTTCTTTCCAAGCTAAACAGCTCTAAGTGTCTTAACCGCTCCCCATAGGACAGTTGCTCTAGTCCTCTGATCATTTTGGTTGCTCTTTTCTGCACTTTCTCAAGCTCTGTAATATCCTTTTTTAGGTGTGGTGACCAGAACTGTACACAGTATTCCAAGTGTGGTCTCACCATAGATTTGTACAAGGGCAGTATGATATCAGCAGTTTTATTCTCTATTCCTCATCTAATTATTGCCAGCGTGGAATTTGCCTTCCAATCACCCCACCCCCCAGAAAATAGTATATCTGGGATCCCCACCATCCATTTGGTACCTTAGGTCTTCCCTTGGCTTCCTTGCCTCCACTCTATGATTTGGGTTTTGCGCAGCCTGGTCACAACCCCCCCCCCTCCCAACTCGCCGGTTGAGCCTCCGGGAACCTCTCTTCCTTGCCCCGCTTTCCCAGTATTTTAGCTTACAGAACTCAGGACACCTCCGCTTCAGGACAGGTACCGTATAACCCATCATCAGGGCCTGCCACATTGGCGACTGTCTCTATACTCCTCTCTTTTGCTCCTAGATTCTGTATGTTGTTGTGTATATGATATTTGCGTGCTTGTGCACATATTTCATTAATAAGTAAACTCTTGAAACTAAAATCCATTTGCCTTCGCCTTATTTATTGGGTCTCGGATTGGACTCCCGTAAACATTGGTTAAGATCCCTAGGTTATGCCCCTTGCCGGTTATTGAACGCTAATTTCCCCATAAATATTCATAACCTAGCATTTTGGCTAACAAGGGTTGCTAACAACCAGGGTGGCTGGAAATCTCCTGGAATTGCAACTGGTCTCCTGGCAACGGAGATCAGTTCCCATGGAGAAAATGGTGGCTTTTGAAGGTGGGCTATATAGCATTAGACCCCACTGATGTCCCTCCCCCAACCCCCCCAGCCTCTACCCCCCCAAAATATTTCCCAACCTGGAGCTGGCAACCCAAATCCAAGGAAAACCCCAAGAACGTCCCACCTGCCCTGATCAATAGGGTTACCAACCTCCAGGTAATAGCTGGAGATCTCCTGCTATTACTACTGATCTCCAGCTGGTAGAGATTAGTTCCCCTGGAGAAAATGGTGGCTTTGGCAATTGGACTCTATGTCAATGAAGTCCCTCCCCTCCCCAAACCCTGCCCTCCTCAGGCTCCGCCCCAAAAACCTCCTGCCAATGGCAAAGAGGGACCTGGCAACCCTATAGCTGGAGATCTCCTGCTATTACTACTGATCTCCAGCTGGTAGAGATTAGTTCCCCTGGAGAAAATGGTGGCTTTGGCAATTGGACTCTATGTCAATGAAGTCCCTCCCCTCCCCAAACCCTGCCCTCCTCAGGCTCCGCCCCAAAAACCTCCTGCCAATGGCAAAGAGGGACCTGGCAACCCTATAGCTGGAGATCTCCTGCTATTACTACTGATCTCCAGCTGGTAGAGATTAGTTCCCCTGGAGAAAATGGCCACTTTGGATAGTGGACTCTGTGGCATCATATACCAATGAGGTCCCTCCCTTCCCCAAACCCCACCCTCCTCAGGCTCCGTTCCAAAAATCTCCAGGTATTTCCCAACCCGAAGCTGGCAGCCCTACTGATCAAGCCCATCAGTGAGGAATGAGAGCAAAAATCTCTGCAGATCTTGCTCAGAGCTGCCACTTATCTCCCAAGTCCAGCAGGGGGGGAGGGAGTGGCAGAACAGGTTCATCTCTTTGGGGGGTGGGGTTGGTCAGTTGGCATCAACTGAGCAGTTTGTTTCCCTGAGGGACAGGAGACCCGGCTGCCTTTATGCAAGCAGAAGCCCTGCTGGCGCTTTGGATTTCCAAGGAGGGGGGGGGGTTCTCCTTACATGCATGGAGGGGCAGATCCCGCTGGTCGCCTGCAGACCCGCCACCTAGTGAAAAATGCGGATGCTCCGTGTGCAAATCCTCCTCTCTTCAGGGCTTAATTTGGGCTAAGTCGTAGCCTCGGCGGAGTCTCATTCTCCACACCAGCCCTAACCGCAGGAACATACAAAATAAGGATGGATGGGAGTGCCCCTGAGCATGTGCCAACTTGGAAGGCTTTAAGAGGGGAATGGTCATGTTCGTGGAGGAGAGGGCTATTCATGGCTACTAGTTACAATGGATACCAGTCATGATGCATACCTATTCTCTCCAGGATCACAGGAGCATGTCAAATATCATAGGTGCTGTGGAACACAGGCAGGACGGTGCTGCTGCAGTCATCTTGTTTGGGGGCTTCCTAGAGGCACCTGGTTGGCCACTGCGGCAACAGACTGCTGGACTTGATGGGCCTGGGTCTGATCCAGCAGGGCTTATGTTCTTATGTTCTTTCTGCAATAAGATCCCTGGAACAGAGCTACTACAAGGAAATATTTCCAATAATGCTTGTCTTCACGCCAAGGATCATTGGCTGCAGTTAGGCTTGCCAATAGGGTTGCCAACTTCCAGGTGGTGGCTAGAGATCTCATGAGAACATAAGACAAGCCCTGCTGGATCAGACCAAGGTCCATCAAGTCCAGCTGTCTGTTCACACGGAGGCCAACCAGGTGTCTCTAGGAAGCCCACAAACAAGACAACTGCAGCAGCATTTATCTTGCCTGTGTTCCCCAGCACCTGATATAATAGGCATGCTCATCTGATCCTGGAGAGAAGTGGTATGCACCATGACTAGTCTCCATGCTGACCGTTGGTCTGATCTCCATCGGCTAGAGATCAGTTGTAATAGCAGGAGATCTCCAGCTACTACCTGGAGGTTGGCAACCCTATTAATAAAGGCTTTTCAGGGCATGGAGGTCAATAACATCATCTGTTAAGGTAACATCCTAGTAATCCTCTATTAGACATGACATTTTCCTCCAAGCAGTTGGCAACTGTATCTGTGAGACGCAAAAGGTTTTCCACCTTTTGTGACTACCATCTGGCCCAAACTGCAATGGCTGTGTAGATTCCCCCCCACCCCCCCACAATTGCACACGACTTTCCCATAAATCTAAAGCTGGATGTTCTTGCATGTTTAATAGGTGGGTAAAAGAAATCATTCACACAATCTCTTAACATCTTGGGCTCACAAGTTGTACCTGTTGACAATTTCCTCTTATGTGTATTTAAAGAGACAGGTCTGGGAACTTGCTCCTTTTAAAACAAACAAACACACACACAAACAAAACCTCCAAAGGTGGTATATTTTAAATGGTGATGAAGGTAGAACAAGATCGGATAACTTTCAATGCTGCTTCTGAGATTACATTTTGCAAGCGGGATGTTACAATACTGGGTAAGAATAATTCAGAGCCCATGGGTTGCTAACTCTGGTTTGGGAAATCCCTGGATATTTCGGGGTGGAGTCTGGTGCGGAAGGGATTTGGGGAGGGGAGAGAACTCAGCTGCCCTTTGCTCCAAGAGAACTGATCTCTGTAGTCTGGGGAACAGTGGTTATTCTGGGAGATCTCCAGGCCCTAGTTGGAGACTGGCGACCCTCGTGTCTACCAAATAATTCCGTGTATTCCAATTTTACCACTGAGGTTTTTATTCCAAAAAACTGCGAACACTGTGACAAAAAGCTGAACTCTGGCATAAAAGGGAAGGAAAAGAGAGATGCATGCAGTCTGAAATGAGGTGTGGATGCACCTTAGAACCACAACCTTATGATGCAGGTCTAGAAAACAGTATAGTCCTCCGATCCATCTTTTATTCTGTTTTGACTGTTGCGGGAAAACGGAGGTTCGTGGAGGAGAGAGACCCGTTCTTGACTAACGGTCTCGGGTCTCCTCCGCGAACCTCCGTTTTGCCGCAACATTCCTTGGTGCCATGCCTCGGATTCGAGGAGGGGAGATGGGGTTTTGCGCCCCTCTAGCCCACCCAGCTTGGGGGTTGTGGTTTGGGTGCCTTTGAGTCCTTTCTGGCGCCGCTATCCTTTTTGGTCAAGAGAGTTACGCACAGACACCCTGGCCTCAGTCTCGGGTGGGGTGCCGTCTGAACCCAACAGGATCGCAAGAACCAGTCCTGCATCTCCGGAGAGAGTTGCCTATTTCTTTGTACAGGGCTCCGTGGGCGTGCAGCGTGAGGAAACCATGTTTGGGATCAGTGTAAATGTTGACGGTAAGATCCGCTGCTCGGGTGAGGGCGATCAGTTCAGCTTTTCTGTGCCGAGGTGGCAGAAAGCCTTTGCTTCAATCACTCACTCATGGGTCACAACAGCATATCCAGCTTTCCTTTCTCCCAGGTGTACAAGGCTGTAAAATAGGTGACATCTGCCCGGTCCCAGGGCTCATCCAAGCAATCGTGTGCTTGATTCCCGTGGTCACAGGGAGCAAGGTGGCTGGGTTAAGAGTTTTGCAGGTCTCGAGGGAGAGTCGCGGATTTTCACACAGTAATTTCCTTTAGCATCCATCAGGGCAGTAACGGCGTGTGGAAACAGCACAATGAGATTCTGTCCAAATGTCAGTTTGTCAGCTTCCTGCACCAGAAGAGTGGTTGCGCGTAAAACCTGGTTGGCTTCAGTCTTGGAACAGAGGAACCAGTTCATCAGATGGGTGGGGATAGGTCCGGGGTCATACTTGTGGAGGGCTAGTTGTCCTACTGCCTCTTCCCTCTCATCTCTTCCCTCTCTGATGTCCTGCATCTCCGCAACATGACAAAGGGGCAGATCTGAATGTTCACCCCTCTGGCCAAAGAAAATGGCTCTTCCAGATGTCCCAGTTACTTATCTCATCGATATGCATGCCCTTCCTGGTAGAAGCATTCCTGTCTGCCTGGTTTTAGCATCTGGGAAGTGGTCCTCTGGAATTTCCCATCAGCCCCTCCTCCCCACCTGCTGTTCTGGCTGTAGTCAAAGAGACATTAATCTTAGGGCACACCCTGCCCTTGGGGGACAGAAGTGGTTAATGCCAGGGGTGGGTGAATTGAAGGCTCTGTTTTCTCACCTTCATCGTCATCATCCACTGATTTTCCGTGGTCACCAGCAACGTGGCCCCCAAAGGAGGAGGTGTTCCAACAGACAAGACTAGCTTGGCTTGGCTACATCAGCCTAGCATTTTACTTTCCAACAGCACCAAGATAAATAAGCAGAGGCTCCAGGGAAGATCCCAAGCAGGATATGAAGGTGATTGGCCACCTGTGATATTTGCCTCCGGCATCTGAGAAGGAGGAGAAGAAGAAGGAGGAGTAGGAGTTGGTTTTTATATGCTGACTTTCTCTACCACTTAAGGGAGACTCAAACCGGCTTACAATCACCTTCCCTTCCCCTCCCCACAACAGGCCCCCTGTGAGGTAGATGGGGCTGAGAGAGCTCTTAATAGAACTGTAACTTGCCCAAGGTCACCCAGCTGGCTTTGTGTGTAGGAGTGGGGAAACAAATCCAGCTCACCAGATTAGCATCTGCCACTCATGTGGAGGAGTGGGGAATCAAACCCGGATCTCCAGATCAGAGTCCACTGTTCCAAACCACTGCTCTTAACCACTACACCACAGGTTTACTTCCTTACACATGGAGGTTTTGTTTCTGCTATCATAGCTGTGCACTAAGACTTCACCTAATCCTGTTTATAAATCCTCTAAACTAGCATCCACCATCACTTGAACACATGAAGCTGCCATTTACAGACTGATGCATTCAGAATCTGCATATTCCACCTGCTGGAATGATTTAGACTAATGATTTGCAAATGCTGACACATAAGTACAAGAAGCTGCTTTCTACTGAATCAGATCCTTGGTCCATCAAGGTCGGTATTGCCTACTCAAACTAGAAGCGGCTCTCCAGGGTCTCAGGCAGAGAAAGGTCTTTCACATCATCTGCCGGAGATTGAACCTGGGGCCTTCTGCATGCCAAGCAGATGCTCTACCACTGAGCCGCTCCCCTAAAGCAATGCTTCATATATGAGAGCACATGAAGCTGCCTTATCAGACCATCCGTCCATGGTCAAGTCAACTGCTGCGTGCAAAATGGTCCTGAGGAAGGGCTAAAAGCAGAGCCTTGAAGAAGGGCTGAGAAGATTATTTAGGTTGCTGGTGGCACAGTAGGGTTGCCAACCTCCAGGTACTAGCTGGAGATCTCCTGCTATTACAACGGACCTCCAGCTGATAGAGATCCGCTGGAGAAAATGGCTGCTTGGGCAATTGGACTCTATGGCATTGAAGTTCCTCCCCAAACCCTGCCCTCCTCAGGCTCTGCCCCCACAACCTCCCACCAGTGGGAAAGAGCAACCTGGCAACCCTGAGGCACAAACAGCCCCTTGTGTTAGCAACACAGTTAATGTTTCACTGGGCTTGATTGGAAACTTCACCTTCATTCTGTATCTCTGTATCTCTCCCTCCCATTCTTCAAATGTTCAAATAAACTACAGGCCATAAAAAAGGAGCCAATAAAACAATCTTTTTATTGTTCCTGGGAATTTTATTGGCTCAGCTCGAGCCCATTAGCTCCATGTTCGAAGCCAAGGTCAAGAAGCCACCTTCCACAAAAGGGCACCAACGTCACAGACATTTCTGCCCATGACGTGGCACGCCAGACTTCCTGGAGGCTTGGGTGGGGGGCCGTGGCTCAGTGGTAGAGCATCTGCTTGGCATGAAGAAGGCCCAATTTCAATCCCCGGCATCTCTAGTTAAAGGGACTAGGCAAGTAGCCCTCTGCCTGAGACCCTGGAGAGCCACTGCCGGTCTGAGTAGACAATACTGACTTTGATGGACTGAGGGTCTGATTCAGTAGAAGGCAGCTTCATGTGTTCCTGTGTTTAACGCAAGAATACATGAAGCTGCCTTCTACTGAACCAGGCCCTCGGTCCATCAAGGTCAGGATTGGCAGCGGCTCTCCAGAGTCTCGGGCAGAGGTCTTTCCCATCACTATTTGTGTGTGTGTTAAGTGCCATCAAGTCGCTTCCGACTCATGGCGACCCTATGAATGAAAGTCCTCCAAAATGTCCTATCTTTGACAGCCTTGCTCAGATCTTGCAAATTGAAGGCTGTGGCTTCCTTTATTGAGTCAATCCATCTCTTGTTGGGTCTTCCTCTTTTCCTGCTGCCCTCAACTTTTCCTATCATGACGGTCTTTTCCAGTGACTCTTGTCGTCTCATGACGTGACCAAAATACGACAGCCTCAGTTTAGTCATTTTAGCTTCTAGGGTCAGTTCAGGCTTGATTTGATCTAGAACCCACTGATTTGTTTTTTTGGCAGTCCACGGAATCTGTAACACTTTCCTCCAACACCACATTTCAAAGGAATCTATTTTCTTCCTATCAGCTTTCTTCATTGTCCAGCTTTCACACCCATACATAGTAATAGGGAATATGATGGCATGAATTAATCTAGTCTTGGTGGCCAGAGTCACATCCTTACACTTCAAAATCTTTTCTAGCTCCTTCATGGCTGCCCTTCCCAGTCTCAATCTCCTTCTAATTTCTTGGCTGCAGTCTCCCTTTTGGTTGATGGTGGAGCCAAGGAATAGAAAGTCTTGAACAATTTCAATTTCCTCATTGTCAACCTTAAACTTGTGTAATTCTCCTGTAGTCATTACTTTTGTTTTCTTGATGTTCAGCTGTAGTCCTGCTTTGGCACTTTCTCTTTTAACTTTTAGCAGTAGTTGTTTCAAATCTTCACTATTTTCTGCCAATAATGTAGTGTCATCAGCATATCTCAAATTATTAATGTTCCTCCCTCCAATTTTCACTCCACCTTCATATCACTATTTACTGCTCATAATTGTTGCTATCATCGTAGATTGTTGATTGTATATTATATTGTATGCATATTTTTCCTTGTCTTTTCTCTGATGTAATTGTAGTTGTTGTTGTGATATGGCTTTTTTTTCCCTTTTAAAAAAAAGGTCAGTTTTGTCTGCTCAGACTGAAAGCGGCTCTCCAGGGACTCAGGCAGAGGTCTTTCACATCACTTACCACTTGGTCCTTTTAGCTCAGTGGTTCCCAATCTTTTTTTGACCAGGGACCACTAGGACTTTTTAGTTCGGTGCAGGGACTCCAAGGTTCAAAATAAAAATTCCGAGAATTTGAAAATAAACTTTAATCATAACTGTTAGTTAAACATTAAACTTAGAATAATATTTGAATATATATATATTTATAATAGAGAACTTTTAATTGAAAATATTAATTTATGATGGGTTTATAACTTTGTTTTGCGGACCTTAATTTAGTTCTCGCGGACCCCTGGGGGTCCACGGACCCCTGGTTGGGAACCAGTGTTTTAACTGGACACGCTGGGGATTGGATCTGGGACCTTCTGCATGCAAAGCAGGGGTTCTCCCACTGAGTCGCAGCTCCCTCCCCATCACCGCACATCCCGTATGAATTCCATGCCTTAATCATGCACGTCAATTTTTTGTCTCTTCGTCTCCCCTCCACCCCCCAGTGAGTCCGACTTATTCTTGCGCTAGCTCTCTGGAATCTGGAAAGCTCATACCCTGCCAGAAAATATTTTTGTTAGTCTTTAAGGTGCTACTGGACTCTTGCTCTTTTCTATCTCTGGAATTTGGCATCCTCGTCTGCAATCCCAGCCAGGGGAGCGGACCGCCTGCTGAACTCTGAACTGGTTTGCCAGCCCGGCTTCAAGGGTCACCCTGGGATGGCAGGTGGCTCTGGCTGCCGGGCATCCTCCGTAGACACCAGAGGCAGGGTGGGGTTGGGAGGAGAGGGGGCAGGAACGTCACTGAGCCTGACAGAAAGCACACGGAAGCACGCTTCCTTTCATACCACGACTGCTTCTCAGCTCATGTACATGCCGGACATTTCGTCCTCCTGCAACCAGCACAGACCAGCTGCCCAAACGTGGCAAGATGGTAGGGAGGGGCTTTGGACTCTGTGGCGCAACATGAACAAATAAAAACCTCTTCATCTAGCAGCCCTGTAGCACGCCTTCACCACACCCCTTTCCCTCTCCTCTTTCGCCATTCTTTACAGGAATAGGCATGAAAGTCAGTGGTTAGAGTGTAGCGTCGCCAACCTCCAGGGTGGTGGATGGAGATCTCTCGGAAAAACTGAAATCATTTCCCCTGGAGAAAATAGCTGCTTTGGAGGGGTAATTCCCAACCCAGAGCTGGCAACGTTGTGCACTAAGAGAGGCTCAGCTGAGCTGTTTATCTTTCTGTCTTGGCATCTTCCCCTTCTGGCCCAGCGAGCAAGAAGCCACTTTCCTACTTGAGTCCCTTAGAACCAGAGAGGTCCGCACAATAAGGGTGCAACAAGGTGGATCTTTGGAATTGCCACAAGAGGAATTGTAAGGAGCATGACCCAAAAAAAACTCCCAGGAAAGGCATAATTCCATCTGGTTAGGCTAGAGAGGAGCAACGGTTGAGTGGCTGTGGCTCAGTGGTAGAGCACCTGCTTGGCACGCAGAAGGTCACAGGTTCAATCCCCGGCATCTCTAGTTAAAAGGATCAGGTTGTAGGCAATGTGAAAAGACCTCAGTGGCTCTTTGGTAGAGCATCTGCTTGGCATGCAGAAGGTCCCAGGTTCGACCCTTGGCATTTCCAGCTAAAAGGATCAGGTTGTAGGTGATGGGAAAAGACCTCAATGATTCTTTGGTAGAGCATCTGCTCGGCATGCAGAAGATCTCGGGTTGAATTCCCAGCTAAAAGGGTCAGGTAGCAGGATTCCTATCACTAAAGCCCACCTGCCAAACGTGGTGGGATTGATTAATCTTCTGGCAGTGACGGGGTTGCCAACTCCATGTTGGGAAATTCCTGGACATTTGGGGTTTGAGCCTGGGGAAGGTGGGGTTCGGGAACGAACTCAGCAGGGTAAAATGCCGTAGAGTCCACCCTCCGAAGCAGCTACTTTCTCCAGGAGAACTGATCCCTGTCATTTGGAGATCAGCTGTGATTTTGGGAGATCTCCAGGCCCCACCTGGAGGCTGGCTGCTGACCCATGGCGAGCCCTTCTCCCTGGTTCAAGCTCTCCCCATCTCCTGAAACAAGTAACCCAGCTGCAGAAACCTCGAAAGCACCTGAAAAGCCCTTGCACCAGTGGAAAGAATGTCTGAATAGCCCTTTTGTCTACAAGGAAATGCCAACAGTTATTATTTTATTGCACCATCGGGGATTCTCCCCTGTGGCCTTTGACAATGGCTGGATCTGCACATGTTTCCAGTCCATAAAAACAGCTTTGCTTGCCGACTGCTGCATATCAAACCCCTTTAAAGAGACAAAAGCAGCCCAGACTGGTTTTCTTCTGGCTTCCCCACCTTTCCGCTAACTCATTACCACTGACTTGGATGGCAAAGGCTAGCCTGATTTCGTCAGATCTCGGAAGCTAAGCATGGCCAGCCCTGCTTACTCATTGGATGGGAGATCACCGAGGAAGTCCAAGGTCACTATGTAGAGGCAAGTAATGGAAACTATCTCTGCTCACCTCTTGAAAACCCTACCAGGTTGCCATGAGTAGACTTAACGTCACTTTCCACCACCAGGTTGAGAATGTCAGAGGCTATCCATGTCAGACTGCAGTAGAAGATAGATCACGATGGGTAGCCGTTGTAGTCTTTCTGATGGTGATGCAGAAGAAGAGTTGGTTTGTATATGCTGATTTTCTCAACCACTTAAGGCAGAATCCAGCTAGTATCTGGAGGATGGCAACCCTAATCACACTGCACACACAACGTGCGCATGGATTGCGCCCCCCCCCCCCAGTTGGCCTACTTCTGCCTGCCGGCCAGCTGATAGACAGCAGCCAGCCCAGTGAGTTCACGGGCAATTGCCCGCCATCACCGGGCAGTTGGGAACCTTATTCTCATGGCAATTTTTAAATGGCTAAATTTCCCTCTAAAATGGTGTTGGTGGCCATGGGTTGGATCTATGGCCGCCGGAATATGTAGTTTGGCCCTAAGTGGAGGAAAGGGAAGTGCATGCAGGAAGAAGAGGGTGATAAAAACAGAAGCGCCTTTTGTGGCCCTCTACAGCTAAATACGTAGGCTGGATTGTAGTTATTTGGTGGCAAACGACACACTGCGCAGCCTCAGTTGCGCCCTTCATACTATTTCCTCACAAGTTGCACAGGCCTATTCAAAACATGCCATGAGTCACGAGAAAGGCCTTCATCAGCAGATGGACAGCAAAACCCAGAAACGAGGGCTCCAAGAGGATTTCCTGTGGGATTTTCAGCCAAGGATGACAGGAACATCAATTTATTTTTTAACCGAGGACTTTCTATGGTGGAAAATGCTGTTACAGTATAACATCTGCAGCTGGTTGCACACATTAGGCAAATTTCAAGCGTGTGATTTGTACAACAATAACATATTAAAATGGCTGCTCCTCTAGGTGTCCATTGCTTGGTGTTCCAGAGACCTACAGCTGCTTTTGTGATTCTTTGGTTCCTACTAGCAGTCACTGTTTACTTCTGTTACTAAACTTCCTTCTATATGAAAAGTAAGGTCTCTTAAATGCTTGGCACACTCAGGATACAACCTCTATCTCATTTTCTTATACCTCGACCTGAGACCCTGGAGTACTGCTGCCAGCCTGAGTAGGCAATACTGACATTGATGGAGCAATGGTCTGATTCAGTATACGGCAGCTTCGTGTATTCTTGCTGGGGAGGGCTGGGGCTCAGTGGCAGAGCATTTTCTTGGCATGCAGAAAAGTCCCAGGTTCAATCCCTGGCAACTCCAGTTAACAGGACCAGGCAGTAGGATGTGAAAGACCTCTGTCTGAGTCCCTGAAGAGCCACTGTCAATGTGAGTAGACAATACAGGTTGAGTATCCCTTATCCGGATTGCTTGGGACCAGAAGTGGTCCGTATTTTGGATCTTTCTGTATACTGGAATATTTTGGATTTTTTGCATATACGTTATGAAATATCTTGGGCATGGGACCCAATTCATTTATGTTTTATATACACTTTATACACGTGTGTGTGTTAAGTGTTGTCAAGTCGCTTCCGACTCATGGCGACCCAATGAATCAAAGTCCTCCAAAATGTCTTATCTTTGACAGCCTTGCTCAGATCTTGCAAGTTGAGGGCCATGGCTTCCTTTATTGAGTCAATCCATCTCTTGATGGGTCTTCCTCTTTTCCTGCTGCCCTCAACTTTTCCTAGCATGACTGTCTTTTCCAGTGACTCCTGTCATCTCATGATGTGACCAAAATACGATAGCCTCAGTTTAGTCATTTTAGCTTCTAGGGTCAGTTCAGGCTTGATTTGATCTATACCCCACTGATTTGTGTTTTTGGCAGTCCACGGTATCCGTAACACTCTCCTCCAACACCCCTTCAAAGGAATCTACTTTTTTCCTATCAGCTTTTTTCAATGTCCAGCTTTCACACCCATGCATACTAATAGGGAATATGATGACATGAATTAACTTAACCTTGGTGGCCAGTGACACATCCTTACACTTGAGAATCTTTTCTAGCTCCTTCATGGCTGCCCTTCCCCATCTCAATCTCCTTCTGATTTCTGATTTATACAGATAGCCTGTATATAATTTTAAACAATATTTTTAATAATAGTGCGTACATGGAACAATCAGAAAGCAAAGGTGTAACTATCTCACCAGAATACCCGTATCAGCTGTTAAACAAGAGCAAGAACAAACATAAACAAACAACGGCAGGCTTTCAGTGTCCACCTACGATGCAGCATACACTGTATTTTATTTTTGTAGATGAGAAGGAAACATTGAAAGCAGGCAGCATGGATCTGCCTGCATGATGGCTCAAAGGGTCTGGTTTTCAGATCAGTCCAGATACGGGATGTCCGAATATGGCATACTCTACCTGAACTGACTTAGACGAACCAAGTATAAGGCAGCTTCAGGTGTATAACTTCCCCATCCAGCCCCAGTTGGGTTTTTGTGCTGTATTCCCAATATTTTAATTGCTTGAGACCTGATGAGGCTTTCCCACATTTTTTATGCTGACAGTACAAGACTGATCTGTGCCAAAATCCAGAGGTGTCCGTTGCTTGGACTTCAACTGCATGCAATAAATCTGCAAGTTCAGCAAATTTTGGAGGCACATTAGGATGAACCTGGCCTTGCCTTCAGAGATCGCCCCGTTCCCTGGCACTTTGTCAAGGAAATATTTATTTTTGAACAGGGAAAGAACAAGAAACATGATTTGTTGGTGTTTTGCCAGAGAACCAGCAGTCTTAGCAGGGGGTTATGAAGCTCTTCCTAAAGAATATCTATTTATTAAAAATATTTGAGTACCATCTTTCTACCAGGCGACTAACAATTTTTTTTAAATGTACAAACAATTTATATGTTTTTTAAAATCTTAATTTACTTCGAAATTAGGGAGCTATACATGATTCTTTCCCCCCCACCCCACCATACAACAATCCTGTGTGGTAGGTCAGGCTGAGCAAGAATGATGAGCCAAAGGTCTCCCAGTGACTTTCAGGGCTGATTGGGGATTTGAACCCAAGTCCTAGAGTCTGACGTTCTAGCCACCACACCACAATGGTAGACAAGAGAACCTGAAACAAACTACAAAACCAACTACATTCACTAAACCCAATTCAAAAAGAAATCTCAAACGGTAGCAGAGCAACGAAAACAAAACTAGCACCTTAAATTGGGACTGGAAACAGGGTTGAAATGCCGCCTGTATTTCACCCTAGCTACGAATCTTGCCGGAGGCATTCTGCACTAATTGAAGCCTCTGGACAGTTTCCAAGGACATCGCTACAAAGGGCTTATTGCAGTAATCTAGCATGAGAACATAAGAACATAAGAAAGGCCCTGCTGGATCAGACCAAGGCCCATCAAGTCCACACAGTGGCCAACCAGGTGCCTCTAGGTAGCCACAAACAAGACGACTGCAGCAGCACCATCCTGCCTGTGTCCCACCGCACCCAAAATAATAGGCATGCTCCTCTGATATTAGAGAGAATAGGTATGCAGCATGACTAATATCCATTCTAACTAACAGCCATGAATACCCCTCTCCTCCATGAATACGTCCATTCCCCTCTTAAAGCCCTCCAAGCTGGAAGCCATCACCACATCCTGGGGCAGGGAGTTCCACAATTTAACTATGCGTTGTGTGAAAAAATACTTCCTTTTATCTGTTTTGAATTTCTCACCCTCCAGCTTTAGCAGATGAACCCGTGTTCTAGCATTATGAGAGAGGGAGTAAAGCTTCTCCGTGTCCACTCTCTCCAAACCATGCATAATTTTATAGACCTCTATCATGTCTCCCCTCAGCCGCCTTTTTTCCAAGCTAAACAGCCCTAAGCGTCTTAACCGCTCCCCATAGGACAGTTGCTCTAGTCCCTTAATCATTTTGGTTGCTCTTTTCTGCACCTTCTCAAGCTCTGTAATATCCGTTTTTAGGTGTGGTGACCAGAACTGTACACAGTATTCCAAGTGTGGTCTCACCATAGATTTGTACAAGGGCAGTATGATAGCAGCAGTTTTATTCTCTATTCCTCGTCTAATTATGGCCAACATGGAATTTGCCTTTTTTACAGAAGCCGCACACTGGGTTGACATCTTCATTGAGCTATCCACTACCACCCCAAGATCCCTTTCTTGGTCTGTTGCTGCCAGCACAGATCCCATCAGTGTATATGTGAAGTTGGGATTTTTTGCCCCAATAGGCATCACTTTACACTTACTCACATTGAATCTCATTTGCCATTTTAACGCCCATTCTTCCAGTACGCAGAGATCCTTCTGGAGCTCTTCACAGTCCAATTTTGTTTTAACCACCCTAAATAATTTGGTGTCATCTGCAAACTTGGCTACTTCACTGCTTAACCCCAACTCCAGGTCATTGATGAACAGGTTGAAAAGCACCGGTCCCAACACAGATCCCTGAGGCACCCCACTGCTCACATCCCACCATTGTGAGAACTGACCATTGATTCCTACTCTCTGCTTCCTATTTTTCAGCCAGCTCTCAATCCATAAGAGGACTTATCCCGTGACTATGAAGTTTGCTTAGCAGTCTTTGGTGGGGGACTTTGTCAAAAGCTTTTTGGAAATCCAAATACACAATATTGTCGAAGGCTTTCACGGTCAGAGTTCATTGGTTCTTGTAGGTTATCCGGGCTGTGGAACCGTGGTCTTGGTATTTTCTTTCCTGACGTTTTGCCAGCAGCTGTGGCCGGCATCTTCAGAGGAGTAACACTGAAGGACAGTGTCTCTCAGTGTCAAGTGTGTAGGAAGAGTAATATATAGTCAGAAAGGGGTTGGGTTTGAGTTGAATCATTGTCCTGCAAAAGTATCAAAGGTAATGTGCTAATCATTGTCCGGTAAGTACCAAGATAATGTGCTAATGAGGGTGTGGTATGTTAATATGGAACCATTGTATCTTGAAGTGATCTGTTAATGTGTGAAATCCAAAGCTAATCTGCATGGCTATTGTGGACTGTAGTCTTTGTTAGTCTGGAGGTTTTCAGGACAGGAAGCCAAGCCTTATTCATTCTTAAACTCATCTTTTCTGTTTATGAATTTCAATGGCTCCTCTGTGCAATCTGACAAAATAGTTGGTAGAATTTTCCAGTCTTTCAGTGTCTTGGAATAAGACCCTGTGTCCTGTTTGGGTCAGTCCATGTTCAGCCACTGCTGATTTCTCAGGTTGGCCAAGTCTGCAGTATCTTTCATGAAGTAAATACATACCAGAGAAGGGTGACACATGAAGCTGCCTTATACTGAATCAGACTCTTTGTCTACTCTGACCAGCAGTGGCTCTCCAGGGTCTCAGGCAGGGGTCTTTCACATCACCTACTTGCCTAGTCCCTTTAACTGGAGATGCTGGGGGTTGAACCTGGGACCTTCTGCATGCCAAGCAGATATTCTACCACTGAGTCACAGTCCCTCCCTTGTTTGCTGATTATTAAAAGGTTCAACTTAATGATGAAAATGTTTGTGTAATCCAGTGGTTCCCAAAGTGCGCGGTACCCCCCCTTAGGGGGCGGTGGGATTACCTAGGGGGGCACTAAGAGGCAAGAGGGCAGCAGGGGGGCGCTAGAGGTGGCCCCTTCAACTTTGTTGTTCACTAATTTACAATAGATCGAGCTATGGCACCATGCTGGCAAATTGGGTGGAAACTGTCAGAATTTTTTCCCAGACTTTGAAGAGCTGGTGGCACTGGATCAGGTTCATCAGTTTTGTTGAATAAATTTCAACTAAAAAGTTTTAATTTGATTTTGAATAGAGGTGCAATTAATTGTTACTTTTTGAAATTTTATTGTTCTTAACTTCTTTAGTGAGTCATGCAAACCCCTATTTTGAATAATGCTTTTTATAGGATAGAATAGGGGGTGCTGGGGTTGAGTTTGTGGAACTAAGGGGGCGGTGGCCCGAAAAGTTTGGGAACCACTGGTGTAATCTTATGCAATAACCTTATGCAATGCAGGAGAAGGACCAAACCTTTGGGCTCTGCAAACC
Organism: Euleptes europaea; assembly: GCF_029931775.1. Classification (NCBI taxonomy): domain Eukaryota; kingdom Metazoa; phylum Chordata; class Lepidosauria; order Squamata; family Sphaerodactylidae; genus Euleptes; species Euleptes europaea. Next base: position 6,490,682 of record NC_079316.1, read on the forward strand.
ATTTTATTGGTTCTCCATTTTAAAAATTAAATTGATGCAAATATAGACCCAGGCGACCATCCAAAGCAGAATTACAGCCTTTTACAAGCAAGGATTTCAACGGAAAGGTGTTAACACCACTTAGGATGGCCGGTGTTCATTCTCCAATGGAAAGCCCGCGGTGGGAACCCTTTTTTCTGATCCACCCGATGGCCTATCGATTGTATATTGACACACTGCATACTAAAATCTGTGGACTTTGGACTAGTGCTCATTTTTTAAGGAAATGGTTCCTGTTTTGAGAGATAAGATTTGGGTTAGAGGTGCGTATATTGAACAATCTAATGCATACCTGTGATGCTTTTCTACATGCTAGATTAAGTTGTTTAAATTAAAGCTGTCGGAAATTCTCTATGGGAACCAACAAGGATCTAGCAGCATGGCAGGCTTTTCATATCTTTCTCTCAGGGGCAGGCCATAACCAAAAACGTCACTGCGGAGAGATCTACAGGTATACTGGAAGGGGGGGGGGGCGTTTCTCACAATTCAATGTGGAACTGAAAAAAACCTAACGCTGGTAGTCTGTATATTTTAACTAATCCAGGGTGCAAACTCAAAGCCAGTCTGTAAACTTGCTTAGGATAACAACCAGGGTTGCCAATCTCCAGGTGGTGGCTGGAGTTCTATTACAACTGATCTCCAGGCGACAGAGATCAGTTCCCCTGGAGAAAATGGCTGCTTTGGAAGGTGGACTCTATGGCATTATACCCCACTGAGGTCCTTCCCCTCACCCAAACCTGCCCTCCACAGGCTCCACCTCCCAAATCTCCAGACATTTCCCAAGCTGGAGTTGGCAACCCTACAAACAATCATCTGTCTGCAATCAAGTGCTACAATTACATTTGCTCTAGGGTTGCCAAGCCTCCAGGTGGGACCCAGGCATCCCCTGGAATTACAGTTTAACTCCAGACCACAGAGATCAGTCCCCCTGAAGAAAATGGATGCTTTGGAGGGTGGACTCTGTGGCATTATACCCCGCTGAGCTCCCTGTCCTCCCCAGTCTCCATCCCCAAATCTCCTGGAGTTTACCAACCTGGATCTGGCAACACTACCTCCTCACACACACCGAAACTCTTGCTGGTGATTGCGGGGGACCTGGCAACCCTAAAAGTTTTGCTCTGGTTGCTCAGACAGGGGACTCTCACCTCAAGGACTGGCTTGGGGTTGCAAAATCCACCCGACAAAGTAAAGAAGCCAGTAAAGTGAGGCCAACTGGTACCCAGAGCCAGCCTGCTACAAGCCAAGCCCAAAGGAGGCTCTAACCCAACATCACTGGTCGTCACCTCTTTCTCTTAGCTCTAACAAGTTACCAGACGTCTTCATGACCTGTCATAATCCAACCTGGACAATGAGACAGCCTTAAATCAAAATAACTTCTCACCTAGAACTATTGTTCACCTAACAAAGGCAGAAATGCGAAGAAGAGTTGGTTTTTATATGCTGACTTTCTCTACCACTTAAGGAAGAATCAAACCAGCTTACAATCACCTTCCATTCCCCTCCCCACAACAGACACCCTGTGAGGTAGGTGGGGCTGAGACAGTGTGACTAGCCCAAGATCACCCAGCTGGCTTCATGTGTAGGAGTGGGGGAACAAATCCAGTTCACCAGATTAGCCTCCGCCGCTCATGTGGAGGAGTGGGGAATCAAACCCGGTTGTCCAGATCAGAGTCCACCGCTCCAAACCATCGCTCTTATCCACTACACCACGCTGGCTCGTGACTCAGAGCAGCATTAAGCCTGCTTTGCCTGCTGCCATTCTGAGCAGTGACAGTAGAGAATTTTTTTAAGTGGCATAGGGTAGCTCTAGGAATATGCCAGAAACTCTATGTTTTTAACCATAGAGTTCCTGGCAATTCTTGGAGTGACGTGATGTCACTTCTGCGTTTCCCCCGGAAGTGACGTTTACACCATTGCTGATGGCGCTCCCCCCTGCCCCCTCCAGACTCCCGCTGGTTGCAAACCCTATCCCACATATAAAAGGTAAAGGTCCTCTGTGCAAGCACCAGGTCATTCCTGACCCATGGGGTGACATCACATCCTGACGTTTACTAGGCAGACTTTGTTTTACGGGGTGGTTTGCCAGTGCCTTCCCCCAGTCATCTTCCCTTTACCCCCAGCAAGCTGGGTCCTCATTTTCCCGACCTCAGAAGGATGGAAGGCTGAGTCAACCTTGAGCCGGCTACCCGAAACCAACTTCCGTCGGGATCATCCCACATATACTCAGGTAATATTATGACAGGACTCCTTTACATCAGCCACACTGTCCTTGTACTGATAACCTCTTGCTTATCCTCCAATTTAATATATACCATCATGTGTCAGCAGTGCCTACAATAGACAAACAGGACAGTCCTACGCAAAAGAATAAACTCAAGCAACGCTGGCATTAAAAAGCACAATGTTCAGCAACCGGTGGGGGAATATTTTAATCACATGGGACAGACTGTAGCTGATTTTAAAGGTTATTATCTTCTCTCAAAAGAATTTTGCAGGTAGGATCCAGCTGAAAGAGCGCTCCATTGGAATTCATTTACAAATTCCGAGACAATATGTTCCCCCAGGGCTTAATTTACTTAATTTAAATTCCACCTTTCTCCCAAAATGGGTCTCTAAGCGGCTGTAGGTGTGCTGATTTCTCCTTTGAGTTGATCTTGTTTTACACTAGCCTCTCTTTGTAACATCCCCTTCCCCAGCTGGGTATTTTACTATGACAGTAGCTCAGTGGTAGAGAAGAGCATCTGCTTGGTATGCAGAACGTCCCAAGTTCAAGCCCTGGCATCTCCCGTTCAAAGAGCCAGGGCGGTAGGTGATGTGAAAGACCTCCGCCTGAGACCCTGGAGAGCCACTGCCACACTGAGTAGAGTGGTATTGAACTCATTTGTTACACGGGACAAACATGACATAAATGTCACTTGGTTGGGCTGGGCCATGTGCACTATAAAATTTAATGCCAGGTAATGGAGAGACAAACTTTATAGAATACACAGGCAAAGCCAATTAGTGTTATTATTATTTTTACTTAAAATACAAACATGCTTAAAACAATAACACTGTGACAGTGTCTTCTTTTATTTAACAGTCTTTGATAATTGACACCTTGGGACAGGGTGGTGGCTGCCTCGACTGGCTTGCGGGCCGGATAAGAACTCTCAAGGGGCCGGATCCGGCCCATGGGCCGTACGTTTGACACCTATGGTAGACAATACTGACCCTCAATGGAACAAGGATCTAATTCACTATCAGGCAGATTAATATGTTTAATGTACACTTCTGTGTATCTTGGGAGGGGAGCTCTGATAAAAGTTGCTAACTCTGGGTTAAGAAATTAGTTTCAAAGGGAGATTACAATGTGAGATTGCTGACCTTTAATTAATTCACACATTTAGAGCAATGGAACCCACCAGGGCTGAATAAGGACATAGGAATCTTATTTTACTACAGATGGTAGCTGGGTGACCTTGGGCTAGTCACAGCTCTCTTCGAGCTCTCTCAGTCTCACCTACCTCACAAGGTATCTGTTGTGGGGAAGGGAATTGTAAGGTGGTTTGATTCCCCTTAAAAGGTAGTGAAAATCGACATATAAAAACCAACCCCCCTTCTTCTTGATAAGACTTTTCAGATGATAGTGGGGATTACCAGAGAAGCAGAGCTTGAAGAACTGTGTGAGATGGAGGGGATGTGGCTCAGTGGTAGAGCATCTGCTTGGCATGCAGAAGGTCCCAGGTTCAATCCCTGGCATCTCCAGTTAAAGGGACTAGGTTGTTAGGTGATGTGAAAGACCCTTGCCTGAGACCCTGGAGAGCCACTGCCGGTCTGAGTAGACAAAGGGTCTGATTCAGTATAAGGCAGCTTCATGTGTCACCCTTCTCTGGTATGTATGTATTATTATTTACTTCATTTATACCCTGCCTTTGTCCCCAAGGGGTACCCAAAGCATCTTACATCATTCTCCTCTCTTCCATTTTATCCTCACAGCAACCCTGCAAGGTAGGTTAGGCCGAGAGTATGCAACTAGCCCAAGGTCACCCAGCGAGCTTCCGTGGCATGAGCTGGGATTCGAACCAGAGTGTTTCAGTACAAAGTTGATGCTCTTAACCACTATACCACACTGGCTCAATGTACTGGATCAACATACCGATCAGATTCATGGTTCCCTGGAGAGCCACTGCTGGTCTGAGTAGACAGTACTGACTTTGATGGATCAAGGGTCTGATTCAGTATAAGGCAGCTTCATGTGTTCATGGAGAGCCAGCGTGGTGTAGTGGTTAAGAGCAGTTGTTTGGAGCGGTGGACTCTGATCTAGAGAACCTGGTTTGATTCCCCACTCCTTCACATGGGTGGCGGAGGCTAATCTGGTGAACTGGATTTGTTTCCCCACTCCTACTCATGAAGCCAGCTGGGTGACCTTGGGCTAGTCACAGCTCCCTTAGAGCTCTCTCAGCCCAACTTCCTCACAGGGTGTCTGTTGTGGGAGGGGAAGGGAAGGTGATTGTAAGCCAGTTTGAGTCACCCTGAAGTGGTAGAGAAGGTCGGCATATACGGTAAAAACCAACTACTCTTCTTCTTCATATGTTCATGGGATGCTGGACTAGATGGATCGCTGGTCTGATCCAGCAGGGATCTTCTAATGTTCATGTGGTTGGATAAACAAATTCCTGCCAGCCAGCTGGGGCCTTCAAGGTGTCATTTACCTGACCAAAGGCTGAACATATAAATGTCATCTAAATGGAAAAGTGAGATAAGATTTCACTGGATTGCAGCTGGCTGGTTTGTGACTAATTTCCAATACCAGGGTGAGATAACACGTTGAAGCCATGGCAAAATGTGGCGAGCTATCCAAAGGTCTTCAATCTATATGATCTCTAAATTCCTTCAAGATAATGGACTACCCCCAAACGATCCAATCTTCAAATAAGGATATGAATATAATTGTTCGATAAAGACTGTGTAATAATTCACTGCAATTCAGTTATGCAATTGCAGTTACAGTTTTCCACGGCAGATTTGAAGGTGTGATTTGAATACTTCAGCAGAAAACACTTAACACATAAGGAATACTTAACATTGAATTACTAACATTTTAGTAACCCTTGAACACTTAAGTAATACTGTTAGAAAACCCAAGCCATCACAGGGGAAGACAAACCAGAGAGAGTATACTGCAGAATGGGATTTGCCAAACATCTTCTCCCACAGGTGAAACTGCCTTCTCGCCAACTTTACAGCACGTGAAGGCCCTGGTCTTCATATACTGTAGAACAGGGTTCCCCTACATGGTGCCAATGAGGGCCGTGGTGCCCACCAGTTATTTGCTTGGTGTCTGCCCAACTTTTCAGAAAGTGGGTAAGGCAGGACTTGTTCTTGGCTTCCCTCCTTCAACTAAAAGGGTTTTCCATTGGTGGATGGTAAGCAACTGGGCTTTCTTGAGTCAGTGTGTGGTTCTATCCCCTCTTCAGGACATCCTTCATAAGAACAGAAGAAAGGTCATGCTGGATCAGACCAAGTCCCATCAAGTCCAGCAGTCTGTTCACACAGTGGCCAACCAGGTGCCTCTAGGAAGCCCACAAACAAGACGTCTGCAGCAGCATTGTCCTGCCTGTGTTCCCCAGCACCTAAGATAATTGGCACCCTGACCTGGATGGCCCAGGCTAGCTTGATGTCATCAGATCTCAGAAGCTAAGCAGGCTCAGCCCTGGTTAGTATTTGGATGGGAGACCACCAAGGAATACCAAGGTTGCTGTGCAAAGGAAGGCACTGGCTAACCACCTCTGTTAGTCTCTTGCCATGAAAACCTCAAAAGGGGTCGCAATAAGTCGGCTGCGACTTGATGGCAGTTTACACACACACACAATATAATAGGAATACTCCTCTGATCCTGGAGAGATCCTGGAGAGAATAGGTGTGCATCATGACTAGTACCCATTTTTACTGGTAGCCATGGATACCCCTCTCCTCCATGAACATGTCCACTCCCCTCTAAAAGCTTTCCAAGTTGGCAGCCAACACAACAGCCTTCGCCATTAGGGTTGCCAACTGCCAGGTAGTAGCAGGAGATCTCCTGCTAGTTCAACTGATCTCCAGCCGATAGAGGTCAGATTGCCTGGAGAAAAATGGCCGCTTTGGCCATTGAACTCTATGGCATTGAAGTCTCTCCCCTCCCCAAACCCCACCCTCCTCAGGCTCCGCCCCAAAAATCTCCCACTGGTGGCGCAGAGGGACCTGGCAACCCTATGGGCCACACACCTCCCAGGAGGTGTAAGGAAGGAGGTATGCCACTTGGCTCCGCCTCTGGAGGCAACCATTTTGCATTTGGCTCCGCCTCCGGTGGCATCAATTTTTTGGGTGGTACTCACTGTGTGTGTGTGTGTGTGCCACCCCAAAATGGATGCCACAGGAGGTGGAGCCAAATGCAAAATGGCCAAATGCAAATTTACAGAGGTGGTTTGCCATCACCTTCCTCTGCATAGCGACCCTGGGCTTCATTGGTGGTCTCCCATCCAAGTACTAACCAGGACCGATTCTGCTGAGCTTCTGAGATCTGATGAGATCAGGCTAGCCTGGGCCGTCCAGGGCAAGGCAGTGCTCACTTCCCCCTCTCAAAAGTCCAAAGGTGCCCAAGGCCTCAAAAAGGTTGGGGACCCTTGCTGTACTATGAAGAGGCAGAATCCTGAGATGATACAGGTCGCTATATAGGGTTGCCAGGTCCCTCTTCGCCACTAGCAGGAGATTTTTGGGGTGGAGCCTGAGGAGGGCGGGGTTTGGGGAGGGGAGGGACTTCAATGCCATAGGCCCGTGTTGGCGAACCTATGGCACGGGTGCCACTTCCGGCACGCGTAGCCCTTTCTGCCGGCACGCACTGTTCCTCCAAGCCGCTGGCCTTTCCGGCTCTGCCCCACCCCGGATGGGGGAGGCTGTAGCCCAGGGGTGGGGAACCTCCGACATCATTGGCTGTGGCCCCCGGACTCTCCCACAGAAGCTGCCGCCATTGCTGCCGCTGGAGCGTGCGCGGCCAGCCAGGCGGGTGGGAGAGCGGGGAACAGAAGCCGAGCGCTCACACTCGGCATGGCCGGCGGCTTCTCCGGCGCCCTCTGGGCCTGTGCGGGCGGAGGGGCATGGCTGGTCGGTGGGTGTGAAGGAGGCGCCCTCTGCCCCACCCTGCTCGCCTCTCACAAGCCTGCCACCGCGCCCCACCGAGTGGCAAATCCAAGGCAAAACCTCCCATGTATAAATGGCCTCTTTCTTTTTCTGTCTCCCTCTGTCCTTTTCTTTCTCTCCCTTGCTCCATTTCTTTCTCCCTTTCTCTCTCTTTTTCTTTCTTTCTCTCCCTCCCTTCCTTCCCTTTCCCCCTCCCTTCCCTTCTTTCCTTCCTTCCTTCTTTCCCTCCAGTGGCTTCTCCGGCACCCTCTGGGTCTGTGCGGGCGGAGGGGCGTGCAGTCCTATTCCACCTTTGAAGTGCCCACAAGCTATCCTCCAAACACCTTTCCATTTGTCTAGATATGTAGAGAGAAAACACTAAGGAACTAGTTGCCAATCTCCAGGTACTAGCTGGAGATCTGCTATTACAGGTGATCTCCAACCAATAGAGATCAGTTCCCCTGGAAAAAATTGCCACTTTGGCAATTGGACTCTATGGCACTGAAGTCCTTCCCCAAACCCCGCCCTCCTCAGGCGCCACCCCAAAAACCTCCCACTCATGGCGAAGAGGAACTTGGCAACCCTATCCTCTCCCTCTGGGCCCCCTCTGGGGGTGGTATTCAGGTTACATTGCCGCATTGGCACTCGGCGATAAATAAGTGGGGTTTTGGTTGCAGTTTGGGCACTCGGTCTCTAAAAGGTTCGCCATCACTGCCATAGGCCATTTATTCATGGAAGGTTTTGCACTGGATTTGCCACTCTTTAGATGCACTTTTTCCCCATCCATATTCTCAAAACTCAACAATAAGCCGCCATGCAGAGTTATGAGAATTCAGATGTGGAAAATGTGCATCTATAGAGTGACAAATCCAATGCAAAACCTTCCATGAATAAATGGCCATAGAGTTCAATGGCCAAAGCAGCCATTTCCTCCAGGTGAAATGATCTCTATCGGCTGGAGATCAGTTGTGTTAGCAGGAGTTCTCCAGCTAGTACCTGGAGGTTGGCAACCCTATGGCTACACCACAGACGCTGCAGTTGGAGGAAGCAGTTTTCAAATGCTCCACCCATTTAAAAAACCCTGGAAGTAAAAATCTAGCATGCCAGGTGGGAAAATTCTGACCACACCCATTCCCTGCTGCACTGGTTTTCTGCTTGCAAGGTGGCGTTTTACACAAAGAAACACAACAAAGAAATGCAATCCTGCATCTGCACGCTGATGTAGTTCAGTCTGCTCCACCATCACAAGACTTTCCCCTGCTCATTCCAACATAGGGTTGCCAACCTCCAGATGGGGCCTGGCGATTACCTGGAATGACAACTGATCTCCAGACAACATAGATCAGTTTCCCCGGAGGAAATGGCTGCCCCGGAGGGTAGAGTCTATGGCATTATATCTCACGGATGTCCCTCCCCGGGGCCCCACCCCACCCCAAATCTCCAGGAATGTCTCAAACAAGAGCTGGCAACCCTAGTCCAACAATTTTGCACCAGCTGTATAAACTGAACACGCTTTCTGTTGTCAACTTCTTCTTCTTTTTTGAAAGCACTGGCTGCAAGTTTATTTCAGTTCATTGCCTTATGAAGAAGGAGGAGGAGGAGGAGGAGTTGGTTTTTATATGCCGACTTTCTCTGCCACTGAAGGGAGGCTCTCATAGAAGCACTACCAATGGAGGGAGGGGGGAGATTTTTGGTGCCAGACGATCAGGATGCTTTAGTTGCTCTGTACAGCGTCCCACCTATTGACTGCACTATGTAAATTAGAAAATAATATCTATGTTGTTTTCACTTGCCACTGTGATCCATCTCTCCCCCCCACACACACACCCCTGAATATTTTACCTTCATTTCCAGCCATATGAAGAGGTCAGGGAAACCAAATCATTTGCATGCATTATTTGAATACCTTTGTACTCCTGCCAACGCTGGCTCCTCATTTGTCTGGGTCGGGCCTTGCCACATTGATCCACGCGACGGTCACCTCCAGACTGGACTACTGCAATTCGATCTACGGAGAGCTACCCCTTGAAAACGCTTTGGGGACTGCAGGTGGTCCAAAATGCAGCTGCCAGGTGGCTGACGGGGACCATTATGGTCAGCTCATATCGCTCCAGTTTTGCGGCAGCTGCACTGGCTACCAATTAGTCTCCCGATCCAATTCAAGGTGTTGGCTTTAACCTTGAAAGCCCTTAATGGACTGTGGCCCTCAGACCTATGGGACTGCCTCTCTCATTAAGAAGAGTAGTTGGTTTTTATATGCCGACTTTCTCTACCACTTAAGGGAGAATCAAACCGGCTTACAAGCACCTTCCCTTCCCCTCCCCACAACAGGCACCCTGTGAGGTAGGTGAGGCTGAGAGAGCTCGAAGAGAGCTGTGACTAGCCCAAGGTCACCCAGCTGGCTTCATGTGTAGGAGTGGGGAAACAAATCCAGTTCACCAGATTAGCGCCCGCCACTCATGTGGAGGAGTGGGGAATCAAACCTGGTTCTCCAGATCAGAGTCCACCACTCCAAACCACTGCTCTTAACCACCACACCACGCTAGCTCTCCCCCGCTCTCCCTTCGGTCATTCTCTAGGGGCCTCTTGTAGGTGCCTGGCCCCAGGATGGCGCGAGTAGCTGTCACCAGGGGAAGGGCCTTCTCAATTGTGGCCCCTGCCCTGGGGAATGCGCTTAATCTATTTCTGCGCTCCTTGTTAGGAACATTAGATTTCAGACTTTAATGATTCAAGTGATGTGAAAAAGTGTGAAAATATACGACGACCTGACAGTGCATCAGTCATCTCTGCTATGTGTGTCAGGCAGTGTCTTTTCAATACAGCCCTCGTTTTACAACTTCTGCTTTTTTTGTCAAATACCTGGGAGGATTCCAGGAAATGCTCCCAGTAGCATCCAGCCATCCCTTCTGTTTCCCCGGTGTGGCACTCCACCCATCGCCCATCTGGACCAACAGAGATTGCAATAACAGTGAGTTAAATGGTAAAATTAATTAAAAGATTAATTAAGGATGTAAGAAAAGCCCTGCTGGATCAGACGAAAGCTCATCAAGACCAGCAGTCCGTTCCCACAGTGGCCAACCAGGTGTCTCTAGGAAGCCCACAAACAAGATGACTGCAGCAGCACCATCCTGCCTGTGTTCCATGGCACTTAATATATTCGGCATGCTTCTCTCATCCCGGAAAGAACAGGCATGCACATAAGAACATAAGAAAAGCCATGCTGGATCAGACCAAGGTCCATCAAATCCAGCAGTCTATTCACATGGTGGCCAACTAGGTGCCTCCAGGAAGCCCACAAACAAGGTGACTGCAGCAGCATTATCCTGCCTGTGTTCTACGGTGCCTAATGTAATAGCCATGCTCCTCTGATCCTGGAGAAAACAGGCATGCACATAAGAACATAAGAAAAGCCCTGCTGGATCAGACGAAGGCCCATCAAGTCCAGCAGTCTGTTCACACAGTGGCCAGCCAGGTGCCTCTAGGAAGCCCGCAAACAAAGACAACTGCAGAGCATCTTGCCTGTGTTTCACAGCACCTGATATAATAGGTATGCTCCTCTGATCCTGGAGAGAACAGGCATGCACATAAGAACATAAGAAAAGCCCTGCTGGATCAGACCAAGGCCCATCAAGTCCAGCAGTCTGTTCCCACAGTGGCCAACCAGGTGCCTCTAGGAAGCCAACAAACAAGATGATTGCAGCAGCATTATTCTGCCTGGGTTTCACAGCACCTAAGATAACAGGCATTTCTAGTCACAGTCAGGGTTAGGATCCAAGGAATCATGAGCAGAGCCCTGCTCCCAGAATGCAACCTTCCCACCTCTTCCCATTTCCTAAAGCCCCCACACCACCAAACAAGAGGCTTCTGCCCGTTAAGGTTGCCAACCTCCAGGCAGGGCCTGGAGATCTCCTGGAATTACACCTGATCTCCGGACTACAGCAATCAGTTCCCCTGGAGAAAATGGGCATTTTGGACGGTGGATTTTATTGCATTGTACTTTGCTGAGGTCTCTCCCTACCCCAAGGTCCCCACCCCAAGGTCCCTCTACCTCCAAATCTCCAGGATTTTCCGACCCACAGTTGGCAACCCTATGAAGGACACTCTCATGCAGTATGGGTGGCTGCTTGAGAAATCTGGAAAATTTGTGGCTCTTTTCACAAGCAAAGTCAAACACTTCCGTTTGCACAAGAGCAATTTATGATCTAGCCCAGGAGGCGGAGCCAACCACAAAACCATTGCCACCACTTAACTTCAGTAACACAGCCTTGTGTTGTGGTGGCAGCTGCTGCCAAAGCAACATTTATACAAATCTGCACAGCCAATCAAATCTCCAGCAGTCAATCAGAAGCCTTGTGGGCAAAAGCCCTACCTGCCCCCACCCACTTCCCAAAAACACTTGGTGGGCGCCAGAAAAGGTTTGGCAGGTGCCATGGCACCCATGGGCACCAAGTTGGGGACCCTTGCTCTATGGCATTATTATCCTACTGAGCGCCCATTCTTGCTCAAACCCTGCCCTCCCCTGGCTCCGCCCCCCCCAAATCGCCAGGAATTTCCCAACCCACAGTTGGCAACTGTACATGTAGGGTTGCCAGCTCCGAGTTGGGAAATACCTGGAGATTTGGGGGGTGGAGCTTGAGGAGGGTGGGGTTTGGAGGGGGAGGGACTTAAATGCCATAGAGTCCAATTGCCCAAGCAGCCGTTTTCTCCAGGTGAACTGATCTCTATCGGCTGGAGATCAGTTGTAATAGCGGGAGATCTCCTACCACCACCTGGAGGCTGCCAAGCTCCCACCCCTGGCTATTTATGTATTTACTCGTTTTCTATCCTGCCCTCTGCCCACCAAGGCGTCGGGTTTTACGACAGAGTTTCCAGCAATGGCTAGACAGGTGCAACATGAATTCTGGGATGTCACCAGAACTAACATTACACCATTGCCACCAGCACCCTCCATGTCCCCATCTCCTGGTCTCACAGCGGTTGTTTGGCCATGCCCGGACACCATCTTGAGTCTGGTAATCCTGACTTTCAGATTGGACTACTGTAAAAGGCTCTACATGGGGCTGCCTTTGAAGATGTGTCTAGGGTCATATAACTCCAGGGCTTTAACATCCGCACTGGGCGGTGGCTGGTTAATGTTTTAAATAAATAAAAAATACTTGCTTCTGAGCCCAGTTCAAGGTACCGAGTAGATAAGAACAACAGCACGTGGCTCAATCACAATAAATACAACTAGAAAAATGTATGGTACAAAAACATTTGTTCATGTTCATATAATAACCAAAAAAATAGTAAACATCAAACCAAATACACCAAAGCAATATTTCAAAAGGAATTCAAGTTCATTCCCAGTTCATAGGAGAATCCAATGTAAAGTTCATAAACCAAAAAGAGTCAAACCCGACTTCCATGAAGAAAAACTCCTATGAAACCCAACTTTCCCACGATGGCCGTGCTTCAGACCGACCGTCTCTCCGGGGAGAATGCAAGGAAGGCTCCAATAATAAATCAAAAGACGACACTTCTAGATAAGTGGTCGTTTCGCCTGATTGGCTTCTTCAGTTGTACTTAATATCCATAAATTCTTCAGTTATACTTAATGTCCATAAATCATATTTTTTCACGGGGCATGTAGCCTCTAAGGACACATTAAAAGATGCATTTGTTATGAAATTACATTATTAGTGAAAGCTTAATAAATGTACACATTTACATATAACAATCCTTCAAAAAAATATTTTCTTACCCCATAATATTGTTGACTTGATATGGTTCAAGACCCAAGGTTCCTTATTCCTACTGAGAGGTTATGCAACTGATACTAGCTAAAGGGAAATGTATTAGGAGATATAGATAGGAGTCAGCTGTGGCTAATGAACGTATCTTCCTTACTTAAAGGAAACTTACCAAATCAAATTCATGATTAAGTCCTGCAGGATACATTGTTTTAAAAAGAAAGATCAGTTTCTTTTCTTGCCTGTGCAAAATTGTTGTAACATCTTGTTGGTAATATGAACGAGGTTTGAACTTCCAGAGGGCAAAGAATAACATGTCATTTTCTGAATGTCCTTTGTCCAGATAGTGTTGCGTGAGGGGAGCGTCTAAGACCTTAGAGCGCAAGCGCGCTTTATGCTCCCCAATCCTAAGTTTTAACTGTCTAGTACAGGAACCTATGTAAAGAAGAGAGCATGGACATAAAATTGCGTACACGGTGTTCCGTGATGAGCAGTTGCTGAAATGCTTCAGCTGGTATTTGAAATTGAATGCGGAGGAGCTAACCTCCTTTATCGGCAGACTCAGTGGGCACACCGAACACCTGCCACATTTATGATGTCCGATGATGGTCGGTCCGGGCTTGGGAACTAGATGATCAGTTTTAACTAAAACATTCTTAAAGGACTGAGTTTTCCTTAAACCAAATAAGGGAGGTGACTGGCATCCAGGTACGTTCTGTAGGATGTGCCAGTGTCGGTTTATTATTTTTTTAATATCATATGTTAAGTGATTGTGTTCCAAAGAGCCAAAAATCCTAGGGGCAGTATCCCTTCTTCTGCCTTCACTGAAGAGAAGAGAGCTTCGGTTCATTCGTTCAGTCTTGTTTCGAGCTTTTTCAATGTCCACTTCCGCGTATCCCCTGGCCAGTAGCTTCTTAGTCAAGGCTGAAGCTGCTTGATTATAATCGTGATTATACGTAGAATTGCGTTTCAGTCTCAATAGCTGACTATATGGTAAGTTCAATTTCAGATGAAGTGGGTGAAATGAATGAAAATGTAATCCCGCTCCCAGATCCGTGGGTTTACAGAAAGGTTTTACTGCCAAAGTGTTCTGCTGGGTCCTAAAGACCGTCACGTCAAGGAAAGGAATGGATTGCTCATTACAGGAGCCTGTAAATTGGAGATGTTCATCCAGAGAGTTGATCCAGGTATGAAACAAAGTAAAAGCATCTGCTGAATTCAAAATGAAAAATAAATCATCAATAAATCTGAAATATGATCTTACATGAGTCTTAAAGGGATCACTGTTATACAAAAATTGCTCCTCAAAATAAATCATGTACAGATTTGCAATTGAGGGGGCGCATGCTGCACCCATTGCGACCCCTTGGGTTTGAATGAAAAACTGATCCCTGTACCTAAAGAAATTGTTATCAAATAAAATATCAATCAGACTTAATAGAAAATGTGTAGGTGGAGATGGATTATCCCGAAGGTTTAGTCTCTCTTCAAGGATTCTTCTGGCCCCCTCCAATGGAATATTGGTGTAAAGTGCAGAGACATCCAATGTTGCCAACACTGCTTCCTGGGAGATTTCTAAATTTTCAACCTTGGTGATAAACTCTTTAGTGTCTTTTATATAAGAAGGAGTCCCCTTGACCCATGGCTGCAGGAACGATTCAATATACTTAGAGATAGGTTCCAAAAGACTACCTATTGCGGATATGATAGGTCTGCCTGGTGGGTTGTTCAGAGTCTTGTGGATTTTAGGCAGGGAATAGAAGATAGGCACTCGTGGGTACTTCACAAAAAGAAAGTCAGCTAAAGAGTTGTCTATGTAATTGAGGGCTACCCCTTCATATTGGACTACTGTAAAAGGCTCTACATGGGGCTGCCTTTGAAGATGTGTCTAGGGTCATATAACTCCAGGGCTTTAACATCCGCACTGGGCGGTGGCTGGTTAATGTTTTAAATAAATAAAAAATACTTGCTTCTGAGCCCAGTTCAAGGTACCAGCTATGTACTTGAAAACCCTTTATGGCTCAGGACCCCCAACACCGATGGGGCCGCATCTCCCAATATACTCCCATGCACCAATGGCACTCCTCAGATGATCTTCCATTGCCAGATACGCCCGTAGATCAGTTCATTTTATGGCTACCCAAAGCAGGGCATTTAAAGGGGTGGGGCGGCCTGCCAAAATGGGTACGGAAGGCGCCTTGGCTTTTTGTTTTCCAAACCTGCCTGCAAGAGGGTTTTTGTTTCCGACAGCTTTCCACAGAGCCTAATAGAGGCCTTAGAGGAGGAGTTTTGCTGTGATGAGGGTTGCCGGCTCCCTCTTCACCACCGGCGGGAGGGAAGGGACTTCAATGCCATGGAGTCCAATTGCCAAAGCAGCCATTTTCTCCAGGGGAACTGATCTCTGTCGGCTGGAGATCAGTTGCAATAGCAGGAGATCTCCAGCTAGTACCTGGAGGTGAGCAACCATAGCTGCGATCCATTGGTTTTTCAGTTGAGGTACGATTACATTCCTTTTTTAATTGTCCCTTGTTGCTCACGTCAGCGGCCTGGATCCCAAGAAGAAAGGCAGGGAAGCACGAAATACATGGAATTAAATGAGTCCTCCTCCCTGCCTCCTGGAAACTCCAACAGTTTCTCCAGCAGTACTTCATTTGCCACCCTGGCTTCCGACGGCTTTTCTGCGGCTGGCAACAAAGCGAGTCAGCAAAGCAAACTTCCCTTCAGTTCCAACCAGTTTCACTACAATCCTCTGCAGCGTTCAGGAGGGCAGCGGACACCCAATCAAGCCAGAACCGGGTCGGAGTTGGGTTTTCCCGACACGTTTCGGATCCCGTTGGTGTCTGGGAGGGTCAATAAATGTTTTACTGACAAGCACACCAAAGTGTCCATTGTTAACGCTGTCCTCATAACACAATAGCTTGTTTACCTGAAAGTAGGACTTTCCCCCCCAGATGTGCCATCAAGAAGAAGCCAGTGGTCCTTTCTGCATGGGTACTTGGACTCCCGTTCGCCCCCCTGTCTGACTCGATTTGGTCCTTGGAGCTCTGCATGAGTTTTCCCGTCCACCAGAGAGGACCTCGCTGCCAGCCCCCGCAATGTCTGGGTCTTCCTGTCCCTCTGTTAACCCGACTCTTCCCTCTCCCCTGAGCTCAGCCCGGCTGAAATCTCCATGCAGAAGGCAAAGCAGGGGAAACAGAAGCTCGCTTTCTCTCCCAGCCAGTCACAAAGCAGTGTGTAAAGAGGCAGGGATTCAAACGCTTCCTGCTTCCCGGGGGCTCTTTCTGAGCAAAAGAAAGGCTTTTTAAAACCGAGGCTTGGATTTCTCCCCCCTCTTCCTTTCAGATTGCTCCGGTTTCTGTTCTTTGTTCTTAAAATGCTTTTTTATGTAGCAATTGGGTTGTTGTTTTTTTGGAGGGGGGGGTTCTCTCACGGTAAGCATTGTGAAGTAAGCCGATTACAAAGCAGCATTTAAAGGGGCGGGACTTGATTTGAGTTTGGAGACTGCCGGTGCAGAGATTCCCAACAGGAAAGTGTGGGTCCAGCCAGCAACGAACCTCACGTAAAACTCCCATGCATAAATGACCAGACTGTAAGTTGCTTGGGACAACAGCTTAGTGGAGTAATCTATGTTTCCTGGAGATCAGTTGTAATTCTAGGAGTTCTTCAGCTCCCACCAGGAGGTGGGCAACCCTAGCTCATCTTCCTTTCAGGTAAACACAGTAGATCGCAACATGGCTTGTAGGGTTGCCAACCTCCAGGTACTCCGCCCCAAAAACCTCCCGCGGGTGGCGAAGAGGGACCAGGCAACCCTACTGTCAGCCTACTTTTCGAGTTCTTTGCTTGGTGTTTCCCAGATCAGCTTACTTCCTCTCACACCTGAAAACATTGGTTCCTACCATCATTCCAGAACCAATAAGGAATAATCAATAGTCAGGCCTATATCAGGAACAGAGAGGCTTGATAACCAAACCAAGGCACCCTCTTCTCAGTAGCCTGATTCATTTTGCTATGCTTGTACAGGTACACAGGAACACATGAAGCTGCCTTCTACTGAATCAGACCCTCGGTCCATCGAAGTCAGTATTATCTACTCAGACTGGCAGTGTCTCTCCAGGGTCTCAGGCAGAGGTCTTCCACATCACCTACTTGCCTGGTCCCTTTGACTGGAGATGCCAGGGATTGAACCTGGGACCTTCTGCATGCCAAGCAGATGCTCTACTGCTGAGCCACAGCCCCTGGAGAGCAACCTCTGAGCATATGCTGGGTGCTCTTCCTTCACTGAATTACTGCTATGAGTTACCTCCTGAGTTTGGGATTATAGCATGCCTCTTCTGTGGTGCAAAAGGCCCCAGTTAGCAGTTGCCTGACCGTCAGAAGCCCAACAGGTAAAGCTGATCTTCATCTATTTGTTTCCACGCTGCAAAGCAAGCAAGGGTTGTTGTTGTTGTTTTTTGCTACGTTACAAAATAGGTTGATTGTCATCCCCCCCACCAGCTCAAGAGTTCTGCATAGCTCAAAAGCTTTCATCCTACCAAACCCAGGAAGGCTGATGCTCCAGAATACCCCAATATCTCTTGCATGTAGTGTAATGGTTGAGCTCAATTCACCTACTTCAAATACTGTGTCTGCCCCCAATTCACCAGCTGTCCTTGGGCAAGCTATTTGCCACGGCTTTTCAGCTTTGTTTCAGGTTTATGCTTGGTTTCAGATCTCTGCAATCCTAACCCTATTGCATTGCTCATGGGATATCCCATCCTGTTGACTGTATTGATTTATACCACAAAATCTTAATTTCAAGTTCTGTTTGGTTTCCCTGATTATTATGAACTCTGTTAGTCAAATTCCAGTTCGCTTGTCAGATTTTTAGATAATTCTGAATGATTAACTTTTAATAAATTTATTTGCATAGTATTTTACAAGTTTTAGTAGTTCTGAGAAGCATGCTCTTCCATGTTATTATTAATGCTTGTTACCTGGATTTATTGTATTTTTAGATTAATTTTTGTAATGGCCTTTGGCCATAAGCAATCAATTTGAACCTGAATCTGTATTGACTTACACTGTGTACTCTGCCTTGAGCCAGCACGGTGTAGTGGTTAAGAGCGGTGGTTTGGAGCGGTGGAGTCTGATCTGGAGAACCGGGTTTGATTCCCCACTCCTCCACATGAGCGGCGGAGGCTAACCTGGTGAACTGGATTTGTTTCCCCGCACCTACACACGAAGCCAGCTGGGTGACCTTGGGCAAGTTACAGCTCTGTTGGAGCTCTCTCAGCCCCACCTACCTCATAGGGTGTCTGTTGTGGGGAGGGGAAGAGGAGGTGATTGTAAGTTGGTTTGATTCTGCCTTAAGTGGTAGAGAAAGTCGGCATAGAAAAACCAACTCTTCTTCTTCTTCTTGAGTCCCAGTGAGAAAGGGGGACTATAAAAATGTAAACAAAAATAAATAAATCTGCAGCAGGGAGCATATTAGCAGCTACCATCGTGGTTAGAGTGACAAGCTGGGCTTGCGGAGACTTCAGTTTCAAATCTCCGCTTGCCGTGACGAAACACGCTGGATGTTCTTGGGTGAGTCATTCTCTCCGCCCAGCCTACCTCATGGGGTTGTTGTGAGGACAAAATGGAGAAGGAGGAAAGAGAATCACATCTGTCTCCTCCCCGTGATCATTAGAGAAAGGGGCAAGAGTCCAGTAGCACCTTAAAGACTAACAAAAATATTTTCTGGTAGGGTATGAGCTTTCGTGAGCCACAGCTCACTTCTTCAGATACTTCAGATTCTTCAGCTCACTTCTTCAGATACTTCTGAAGAAGTGAGCTGTGGCTCATGAAAGCTCATACCCTACCAGAAAATATTTTTGTTAGTCTTTAAGGTGCTACTGGACTCTTGCCCCTTTCTACTACTGCAGACAGACTAGCACGGCTACCCACTGTGAATTACAGAAAGGGTGAGACGAAAATGTAATAAACAAAGAAACGTTTGCCTACCATTGCAGCTTCCGAAAAATTCCCTGCTGGCCCTGAAACTCAATGTATGACCTCCTAGGCCTAGTCACAACCGGTCAGCACAACCTCATAGGGTTGTTGTGAGGACAAAATGGAGAAGGAGGAAAGAGAATCACATCTTTCTCCTCCCCGTGATCATTAGAGAAAGGGTGAGATGAAAATGCAAAAAACAAACGTTTGGTCGAAGGCTTTCACGGTCAGAGTTCATTGGTTCATTGGTTCTTGTACACGGCTGTGTGACCGTGGTCTTGGTATTTTCTTTCCTGACGTTTCGCCAGCAGCTGTGGCAGGCATCTTCAGAGGAGTCACACTGAAGGAGAGACACTGTCCTTCAGTGTTACTCCTCTGAAGATGCCTGCCACAGCTGCTGGCGAAACGTCAGGAAAGAAAATACCAAGACCACGGTTACACAGCCCGGATAACCTGCAACAGGGATGGGGAACCTCAGGCCTGGGGGCCGTATGTGGCCCCCGAGGACATTTTTTGTGGCCCTTGGGAGCTCTGGGGCCCTGCCGTGGAGGCGCGGCACAAGGCGGCCCTCCCTGAGGGTGTTCCTGGGGCCATGGCTTGCAGGGGCGCTGCGGCGCCCTTTGGACCTCCTCTCGCCAACTGACGGCTGTTGGTCGGCGAGAGGAGGGGGAGGGAGGCTTTTCCCAAGGCTGCCCCCATAGCCGCAGCATGCAGGAACGCCAGGGCCCACTGTAAGCCCCTCTTGCTGCCTGTCGGCTGTTGAGCAACGAGAGGGAGTGGGGGAAAAGAGGCCCATGGCTCCTGGCGGCAGAGCATGCGCGCAGGAGCCGATCGGGCTTTGGGGGGCCTTTTGCGGACTCTGGGGGTGGGAGGGCATGGAGCCTGGGGCCAGGTCGCGTGGGGCCGGTGTGTGTGTGTGGGGGGGAAGGCTTTTCTCTCTCCCTCTCTTTCTGTCTCTTCCTTTGTCTGTCTCCCTCCATCCTTTTCTTTCTCCCCCTCTTTCCATTTCTTTCTCCCTCTCTCCCTTTTCCTCTTTCTCTGTTTTCCTTCCTTCCTCCCTTGCTGATTGACTGTGGGCTGCACCCCCCTGGTGCCTCGTTTGCTCGGGCCCACCGCTGGCTGCCCTCCCACCTGGGGGGGGGAGCGGGGGCGCCCTCCACGCTTTCTCTGCGTGGCCTCCCCTGGGGTTGCCAACCTCCAGGTGGTGGCCGAAGACCTGGCAACCCTAGCCTGCCTCCCCCCCCCACTGGGAGATCTACACCTGGTTATGGCCCCCGAATGATGTTATAAATGTGCAAATGGCCCTTGGCAGGAAACAGGTTCCCCACCCCTGACCTACAAGAACCAAAGAAACGTTTGCCTACCATTGCAGCTGCAGACAAATTCCCCGCTGGCCCTGCAACTCAGCGTTTCAACGAAACCCCTAGCCCTAGTCACAATCGGCCAGCACAACCTCATCGGGTTGTTGTGATGACGCCCACGGGGAGGGCTACAGCCAAATGGTTCAATGCCAATGCACACACGCCACCGGCCCCGCGTGGCTGCTGCGATGCTCAAACCGGAGAAGGGGAAGGCGCCCGGGCGCTGCCCCGCAGGGAGGGCGAGGCTCGGCCGCGCCGAAGGCTGGCCCGCCTCGCAGGGCCGTCGTGGGCGTCAGGGCGGGGGGGAGCGGCCGCCCGGCGGCGGCAGGGTTAAGCGGCACACCTGCCGGGCTGCCTTGCGCCGCTTTGGCCCCACCTTGGCCGCGGCCGAGCCCGAGGGGAGGAGGAGGAGGAGCCCGCGCCGGGCGGCCAGTCCGCGCTCCTGCCCAGCCGCGCCCAGCAGCAGCAGCAGCGCCCAGGCTCCGCAGCCCCGCCGGCTCCGCCGCGCCGCCGCCCTCGCGCGGAGAGCCTTCAGCATGTTGCAGTGGTGAGTCTGGGGGGATGCTTTTTTGGGGGGGGGGGCGGGGGAAATCTTCTTTTGCCTTCGCCCACCCCACTCTCTGGGCGCTCCTTCGCCCTGGGGCTTGGCGAAAACCCCTCCTGGAAACCCTTTCCCCTTTGCATTTCCATCCTCCCCCACCGCCCCGATTGTTGAGTTTTGAGAA
Source organism: Euleptes europaea (assembly GCF_029931775.1). NCBI lineage: Eukaryota > Metazoa > Chordata > Lepidosauria > Squamata > Sphaerodactylidae > Euleptes > Euleptes europaea. The sequence goes on from NC_079316.1 coordinate 6,511,646, forward strand.
GGGGAAAAGTGCATCTAAAGAGTGGCAACTCCAAGGCAAAACCTTCCATGAATAAATGGCCGAAGGCCATTTATTCATGGAAGGTTTTGCCTTGGAGTTGCCACTCTTTAGATGCACTTTCCCCCCATTCATAGGCCATTTATTCAGGGGAGGTTTTGGCTTGGAGTTGCCACTCTTTAGATGCACTTTTCCCCATTCATAGGCCATTTATTCAGGGGAGGTTTTGCCTTGGATTTGCCACTCTCTAGACTCACATTTTCCCCATCCAGATTCTCAGAACTTAACAATTGGCCATTTATTCATGGAAGGTTTTGCCTTGGAGTTGCCACTCTTTAGATGCACTTTTCCCCCATTCACAGGCCATTTATTCAGGGGAGGTTTTGCCTTGGAGTTGCCACTCTTTAGATGCACTTTTCCCCCATTCACAGGCCATTTATTCAGGGGAGGTTTTGCCTTGGATTTGCCACTCTCTGGATGCACATTTTCCCCATCCAGATTCTCAGAACTTAACAATTGGCCATTTATTCATGGAAGGTTTTGCCTTGGAGTTGCCACTCTTTAATAAAATTTGTACATTCTGAGAATCTGGATGGGGATATGTGCGTCTAGAGAGTGGCAAATCCAAGGCAAAACCTCCCCTGAATAAATGGCCTATGAATGGGGGAAAAGTGCATCTAAAGAGTGGCAACTCCAAGGCAAAACCTTCCATGAATAAATGACCGAAGGCCATTTATTCATGGAAGGTTTTGCCTTGGAGTTGCCACTCTTTAGATGCACTTTCCCCCCATTCATATTCTCCCATTCATATTCTCCAAACTCAACAATAAGCCCCCATGCAGAGTTTTGAGAATTCGGATGGGGGAAATTTTCATCTATAGAGTGGCAAATCCAAGGCAAAACCTTCCACAAAAAGTCTCTGCTTCACCCCCCAGGGGGGTTCCCCGGCTCCTCTTACCCTTTGCAAACTTTAGACAAGCGGGGTTTTTTTTTGTTTTTTGTTTAGACAAGCTTTTTGCCCTATCCTGGACTGCTGGCGCATACCCCCTCCCTCAATTTATTCTCTCCCACTTTGGGGGTTTCTTCTTGTTGAAGGAAAATGGGGAGGGGGCTTGTCTGGTGTAGCCCTGGGGGGCTCTCTTTATTTGGATGAGTTTACAGCCCCCCCCCCCCGTGTCCCAAAGACCATCCTTTAATATAGCTAATTCACAGTGGGTAGCCGTGTTAGTCTGTCTGCAGTAGTAGAAAAGGGCAAGAGTCCAGTAGCACCTTAAAGACTAACAAGAATATTTTCTGGTAGGGTATGAGCTTTCGTGAGCCACAGCTCACTTTTTTAATATAGCTGGAACTGTTTCAGCCAATAGTGGTGATGCATTAAAAAACCCCATGCTTCCCACATTTGTATCTGGATTCTTCCTAAGGGGCTTCAGCAGCATCCGGTTTCCATCCAAGCTCGTTGCCGGCTTTTGGCTACGGAGAGCCGGTGCGGGGTGGTGCGGAGAGAAAGACTTTGGGGGTGGGCCTCAGTGTGTTTACTCAGAAGTGAAGCACTCCTTAGTTGAGCGGGGTTTACTCCCAAGGAAGTGAGTGCTAGACTGTAGCCCTACCTTGCGGAGACGGGCTAAAAACCACGCTCAGCCCTAAAACAAATTGGACGTGTGATGGTCTCATGGCTTGATCTACCTTGCAGGGGTGTTGTGAAGGTAAAACGGGGATAACCCCAGCATACCCCATCCTGTGCCCCTTGGAGAAAAAGATACCTGTAATTTTTAAAAGCGGGATTGATGTCAGTTTTGCGCAGGGTACGATTTGAGGGTGCTTTTTTGTTTTTAATGTGAGGACCTCTCTTGGTTCGCCAACGACTATTTGAACATATCAAAGGAAAATAGATTGTTCTAGGCCTAGGGTATCTTAATAATCTGTGCTAAGTTGTCCTGTGTGCGACTCCTGCCCAAGAACACATCTTGCCAGGATCCGTCCAAGGCCCGACCCATCTGACATTCTGATGGACCACGATGTCTCTTCTGCCCGCTTCATGAGGTTGTTTGAGGACGTTGGCAACATTCGCCTTCTAGAAGTGGCGTCCTCTCTCTTTCTAAATCCGTTCTGTGCCCTCCGTTGCTGAACATCAATACTGTGCTTCTTGGGAGCGCATTTTCCTCCCCTTTCCCCTGGCTTTCCGCAAACTATGCCAAACGGGGCTATTCAAGGGGCCTTTTCTCCTCAGGTAATAGGGTTGCACTGTGCAAAATGGTTCACAAATTTACTTGGATAAACTCTTAGGGACTGCGGTCTATCCTGCTGTTTGTAGCGTATTGTAAATACTATGTAAATAGTACTATGTACTATGTATTGTAAGTACTACTATGTAATTTCTGCACCACTTAAATGTGTCCTGTTCCTACTTATGCTGTGCTTCAGTTCTATCTTTTAGATTTCTGGGTCGGTTCCAGGCTTCTGCGATCCTAATCCGATCGCCTTGTTCATTGAATGTCCCATCCTTTGACTGTGCTAACTCTCCTTGGGTCCTGGTGAGAAAGGCAGACTATAAATAACACAAATAAATAAAATTCACAGAAGGGAAGATAAGAAAAGGGCGAGAGATGTCTTTGGGCGGAATCTCGGGATGGAACTCGTGGAAACCTCGACTGGAGAGACAGAAGGCCTTTTTTTAAAGTAATCCCCAGTTTAGGAATATGCGGCTTAACCTTTCTGCTGCTTTGGAATAGGTTGGATGGGAGATCAAAGTCCTGCAGTATGATTCATATTTGGAAATCTTTAGGATGGGCATCTTCTACGGATGGTCTCTTTCTCCCCCCCCCCCATATGGAAATGGAAATTCTGCCGCAGGGTCAGTAGCTCAGTGGTCGAGCACACAGCATGTCTAATGAAGAGGCTCTGGGGTAGTTGTTGGGCTAGAAAACGATCCTTCTCTGCCTGAGATCTTACGGGGTCACGGCCAGTTGGAACAGACTATATCCGGGTAGGTGGACTCTCCAGAAGGCAATTTTGCATGTTGTGAATTGAACCAGCAACTCGCTGTGGAGACGGCTGTCTGTTCGGGGAACCCACGTGACGCAGCAAATCCTTATCTTTGCAATGCACAGGTTTAAGTTTCTTTTTGTTGTTCCTTGCCGAGGTTTTGTTTAAATTTAATCTCCTAGGAACACTTTGTTTGATGCGCGGTGGAGCTGGCGTTGATTTCACTCTTAAGTGTTCATATCATCCTTGGAAAAAGAGAGTGTCCCACCTGCAAATGGCCTGGTTAATTTCATACCTCCCGTTTTACTCTGTACATGCCAGATATTAATTAGCATTTTCTTAATCCTGATGGGAAGTTGATAAGGAAATGGTCTTTGTGAGCAGAACGGTGGTCCCACCGCCGTTGTGCTCACAAAGCATTTCTGTTCATTCAAGATTCTTCAGAATATTGGCTGTTAATCATACCATTGACGATGTTTGAAAGGGCAAGTTAGCAGACTGCTAACTTGACTTTAAAAGAATTAAGCAACCCCATACAAACAAAGGTACCCATTTTGAATAAAGTCACCAGCATTTTATTTATTTATATGCTACCTTTCTCCCCAACGGAGACCCAAAGCAGCTTACCTCTTTCTTCTCGCCTCCATTTTCATCCTCACAACAACCCTGTGAGGTAGGTTAGGCGGAGAGTATGTGACTGGCCCAAGGTCACCCAGCAAGCTTCCATGGCAGAGTGGGGATTCGAACCTGGTTCTCCCAGATCCTACTCCGACACTGTAATAACTACACCATGTTTAACAATATTTGATTGATAGGGCCAAGAGGGACAAACTCTCACCAAGAGGAGGGAGGTGGTTGGTAGGAGAGACGGGTCCATTGGTTTAAAGTGAGCTAGAATTTGGTGGTGGGACGAGTTCTTCAAATGCTTGGATCAGGCCTTTCCTGCCTGCGGTGTTCTCACCACGTAGCACCCTTCCACGTCGCTTCTGGGCAAGCATGAATCCTGACAACTTATCTCCTTAGGAATTTGCCCCCCGGGTCTTGCATGCCAGAGATGGAGAGATTGTAGCGTGACGTGAAATCTCTGATGCAAATCTCACTTTGGCCTCCAGGGGACTAGGTGGCCTCCGGTCAGCTTCTGTTCTCTCATCCCTGTATTTGAAATGTGGGATTGATACCACTGGCCTACCTTATAGGGTTGATGTATGGACTGAGAGGATAACGTTGTATGAAGTGCTTTGAACTCCTTCAAAGTCCTCCATAGTCATAGGATGAATTTCCTGTCCTGTTTCTTTGCATTTTTTTTGTTCTTTACTTAACATGCGTCGTGGGGGCACGATCCCACTCAAGTTGAGACTTGGAAGTACAGTCACACTCTGTCGGCCTAACCTACCTCGCAGGGCTGTTATGAGGATAAAACGGAGGAGAATGATGGCAGGCCACTTCAGGTTGCCATTGGGAAGAAAGACGGGCTGTAAATGAATTAAATAAAAGGCCCCGGATTACAAAGAGACTTAGAAAGTGTGTAGCCCTTGGTTGCATCCTGCCCCGTGGCTCAGCCTGCTCTCTCACAGTTCTTCACACCACGCTTAGTTAAATTGTGGCACTCCCTGCCCCAGGATGTGGTGATGGCTGCCAACTTGGAGGGCTTTAAGAGGGGAGTGGACATGTTCATGGAGGAGAGGGCTATCCATGGCTACTAGTCAAAATGGATACTAGTCATGATGCATACCTATTCTCTCCAGGATCAGAGGAGCAGGCCTATTATATTAGGTGCTGTGGAACACAGGCAGGATGGTGCTGCTGCAGTGGTCTTGCTTGTGGGCTTCCTGGAGGCACCTGGTTGGCCATTGTGTGATCAGACTGCTGGGCTTGATGGACCTTGGTCTGATCCAGCAGGGATTTTTTAAGTTCTTATGAATACTAGTCATGATGCATACCTATTCTCTCCAGGATCAGAGGAGCAGTCCTATTCTATTAGGTTCTGGGGAACACAGGCTGGGCTTCCTGGAGGCACCTGGTTGGCCATTGTGTGATCAGACTACTGGACTTGATGGACCTTGGTCTGATCCAGCAGGGCTTGTCTTATATGTTCTCTCTTTTTTCCTCTCCCATGGATGGAAAAAAAACTTCTTCTTCAGGACTGGTTTCTTTAAAATTTGAAATGTTGGTTCCAACGCGGCTAACGTTAAGTCCTATTTATAGCCTGTGACTTGGGATCTGTAGCAGACAAGGGTCTCTCTGTTCTCGCCTCCCCTCACCCCCAATGTGCTCACTAGTCAGCGTTCACCTTTCAGGAAAAATTCCAGCCAGAGGGGTCTCCTGCTTCACCCTGCCCCGACTCTGTAATATCTTTGCTGTTGCAATGTTGGAAACAGGACGGTTGGTTAGACAATCTGGATGGGTCTACGGCGGAGCCATTTCTGTTCTCTTACACAGAAGTAATTAAGAGCCTGAGCCCTGCTGGATCAGAACAGGGCCCTTCTAACCAAGCAGTCCAGATGGTCTCTTTCAAGCGGTTTCAGTTGTCTATGATCGGGGAGACCCAGGTTCAAATCCCCTCTTTACCCTGGATACTGGCTAAGGGACCTTGGGCCAGTTACACACTCCCAGCCTAGCCTGCTTCGCAGGATGGTTGTGAGGATAAAATGGAGGGTAGGAGAACATCTTAAGCTGCTTTGGGTTCCCATTGGGAAGAAAGATTAGGTATAAATGAAGTAATTTTTTAAAATGTCATTAATTATGACCAGAAGGTCAGTTTTTCAACTACTGCTGCATAAATACTATAGAGACAATGGCATTTCCAGATTTTAACCTGGAGGCCATTTAATTTGGCAGGAAAGTTCCCAACTGGCTCCTATTCTGGGGGGCCGCTGGTGGATGAAATGGGACTGTGGTAGATTAGCTTGCAACCAGGTTCTGACGATACTATTATCTCAAGCTAGAGCATCTACTGGGGACTGCGTGGCCATACCTGAAACCCTGCCCCATGCGCCAAGCTACTCACAGCCATGGAGTCCTGTGACTGAAACTCCAGATGTCTTGCTTGGCCATAAAATGGGGGAACGAAGTCAATTTGGATCAGGGCCATGGAACTATGGAAGGGGGATTTAACTCTGTCCTTCAATGCCATTTCCCTGATGCAAAGTCCCTCCCAGAAGTTGTGAGCCCGGGGGTGGGGGAGAGAGGCGCATGAACACACATGAACACATGAAGAGCCAGCGTGGTGTAGTGGTTAAGAGCGGTGGTTTGGAGTGGTGGACTCTGATCTGGAGAACCAGGTTTGATTCCCCACTTCTCCTACACATGAGCGGTGGAGGCTAATCTGGTGAACTGGATTTGTTTCCCCACTCCTCTACATGAAGCCAGCTGGGGTGACCTTGGGCTAGTCACAGTTCTCTTAGAGCTCTCTCAGCTCCCCCTACCTCACAGGGTGTCTGTTGTGGGGGGGGGAGGGAGAAGGGAAGGTTTCATTCTCCCTTAAGCCAGTTTGATTCTCCCTTAAGTGGTAGAGCAAGTCGGCATATAAAAACTCACTCTTCTTCTAATGAATCAGACCATTGGTCCACCAATGTCGGTATTGTCTACTCAGACAGGCAGCAGCTCTCCAGGGTCTCAGGCAGAGCCTTTTGCCCATCACCTGCTTCCTAGTCCTTCTAACTGGAGATTCCGGATTGCCAGATATGTAGTGGTTGAGTGTCAGACTAGGATCTGGGAGAATGCCAAGATAGCTATGAAGTCCGATAGACTTTGGGTGATTTTTTCCTTAAAAGGGGGGCAAGCAGCATACCCCAAGATGGTTATGGTACATCCAGGCTGCCAAGAAATCTCAAATTTGAGAGTCCCCCAGCCTGAGACACAAAGACTATGAGAAAAAGCCAGAAATTGGGATGTTTGTCTATGTTGTGCTGTATGAAGATTCTCTACTCTGATGCAGCTGCCTTGTGTTGAATGAGACTAAGGGACTGCCTAGTCTGGTACTGTCTAATCCAGCTCGCAACAGCCCTTCAACACCTTTGCAGATTCTGCAGCCGTTGGGGGTTACCACACTTGTATTCCCAGCAATGTATTAAGAGTTTGAAAACGTTATAAAAAATACTGTTCGCACTTTCTATGTATTCCCACCGATTTATTAAGAGTTTCAAAATGTTTTTAAAAAAACTGTTCGCTCTTTGTTTGGCCCCTTTAGCTGTGAAGACGTCTTCCAACCATTTATAAGCCGTGGTATCCAAAAACCCTTTTAAAGCAATGTTTTTTTTACAACATTTTCAAACTCTTAATACATTGCTGGGAATACCAAGTGCGGTAACCCCCTTAGATCCCATTTAGCTGGCAGTTCCAGGGATCTAAAACTTGGGATCTACTGCATTCAATGCCTGGAGACCAAGCCCTATGAGGAAAGGCTGAGCGAGTTGGGAATGTTTAGTCTGGAGAAGAGGAGGTTGAGGGGGGACATGATTGCTCTCTTTAAGCATCTGAAGGTCTGTCACTTAGAGGAGGGCAGGGAGCTGTTCCTGTTGACAGCAGAGGAGAGGACTCGCAATAATGGGTTTAAATTGTGGGCAGAAAGGTTCTGGCTGGATATCAGGAAAACAATTTTTACAGTAAGAGTTGTTCGACAATGGAATGGGCTTCCTAGTGGGGTGTTGAGCTCCCCCTCACTGGCAGTCTTTAAGCAGAGGCTGGACCCAGAGGCTGTGTGAACTCCACAAATGGGCATAAATTGGTTGCTTCGGTTGGGTAACTAAGGTGGGATGATACGGACATCTGCTCTGGTTGATACTTGAATAGGAGCGTCCCATGGGCATTGGAGGTCGCATGAAGCTGCCTTCTACTGAATCAGACTGTTGGTTCATCAAAGTTAGTATTGTCTACGCAGACTGACAGCGGCTTTCGGGGTCTCAGGCTGAGGTCTTTCACATCACCTGCTGCTTAGTCCTTTTTAACTGGCGATGCTGGGGATTGAACCTGGGACCATCTGCTGGCCAAGCAGAGGCTATGCCAATGAGCCATGGCCCCTCCCCAAGGAAGAGGTTTTGCAATGCCTTCCCAGCCACTGCTTTCTGATCATTTAATTCTAAACATCTAAAGATTCTTCCTTTCAGTTTTGCCTCTTTTTACTATGATAAGGAAGTATATGGTTTTCTCTCTCCCCCTCTCCCCCATGATAACCAGAATCCACTTTATGGCTATAGTTTCTTACTTAACAAATGGCCCTGAAGCTCTTATCTAAGTCTCTCTTCATGGGGTCATTACTTTTACCTTACTGCTTGGGGCAAATCGATTGACATGAGTTCCTCATGAAGATGAAAATCAAAAGTGGTTTGACCTGAGGACAAATCTAGCACTCTAGATTTCCAGATTTGTAGTGATTGGACTAGGATCGGACTAGGATCTGGGAGAACCAGGTTCTAATCCCCGCTCTGCCATAGAGGTTTGCTGGGTGACCTTGGGCCAGTCACACACTCTCAGTCAAACCTACCTCACAGGGTTGTTGTGAGGATACAATGTAGGAGAGGGGAGTGATGTGAGCTATGTTGGGTCCCGGGTCCCTGTTGAGGACAAAGGTGGGATATAAATTAAGTAAATAAAGAGGACTAATTTGAATGTAGCAATTACGGCCTTGGTCTTTGGGGAGCAAGCAGGCTTGGTTGCCTGTGGTGGTCCTAGAATTTTGTGCAGTCAGAATTGGCAATTTCTTGGGGGAAATTTATTTCCAACAGGGCAGCAACAAATATAAATTTTTGCCATGAAAATTAAGTTGCTACCAGTGAGATTCTTTTTCTTTTTTTCACAGAATGCGGTGCAATTAGTGAGGTCCAGAGCTAGTTTAAAGACATCTCCAATTTTTTGGAGATGCCTGTTTGAAGCTGAGATACCCTTAGCATAGGGCTGCCAACCTCCAGGTGAGGCCTGGAGATCTCCTGGAATTTCAACTGGTCTCCAGACAACAGATTAGTTCCCCAGGATAAAATTGCTGCTTTGGAAGGTGGACTGTATGGCATTATACCCCCATTGAGGCCCCTGTCCTCCTTAAACCCCACCCCCAAATCTCCAGGAGTTTCCCAACTTGGATCTGGCAACCATAACCCTCCATCCCTCACCGGGGGGGGGGGGCACCTTGCAACCCTAGCCCAAGCTTAGATTTGTCCTTATAATTTGTGTTTCAAATACCTAAATAATTCATCTCTGGCCCTTCGTTACAGTTGGTTTGAATGAGGTCTGGGACCACTCCCCCTTCTGCTTACCGGGGTGGGGGCGAGGGTGTTAGACGTTTACAAAATTAGGAGCAGTAGCGATCGAGGGAAAAGTCCCAGTGCAAGACAAAATGAGCGTTGACTCTCGAAAGCTTATACCCCGGAAATCCTGACCACGTGGAACAGCCTTATACTGAATCAGACCTTTGGTCCATTGAGGTCAGTATTGTCTATTCAAGTTGGCAGGGGCTCTCCAGGAGCTCAGAGATTTTTCACGTCACCTGCTGCCTGGTCCTTTCTAAAACTGGAGATGCCAGAGACTGAACCCGGGACCTTCTGCATGCCAAACAAATGCTCTGCCACTGAGACACAGCCCTTCCCCTTATTGGTCTTTTAAGGTCCTCCTGGACTCAAATCTTGCTCTTTTATTGCAGACCGTCACGGCCGCCTGCCTGAAACTCCCAATGCAAGAGCTCAGGATCACAAAAGTGTTCAGCATGAAATGCAGGTCTGACGCGAAGATGTAGAATCATAAGAGTTGGAAGGAGCCATAGAGGCCATCTAGTCCAACCCCCTGCTTAATATGGGATCAGCCTAGAGCATCCCTAACAAGTGTTTGTCCAGCCTCTGCTTAAAGACTGCCAGTGAGGGGAGCTCACCACTTCCCTTAGTAGCTGATTCCACTGTTGAACAATTGTTACTATAAAAAATGTTTCCCCTAATAGCCAGCTGGTACCTTTCCGCCCACAATTTAACCCCATTATTGCAAGTCATGTCCTCGGCTGCCAACAGGAACAGCTCCCTGCCCTCCTCTAAGTGACAGCCCTTCAAATACTTCAGGAGAGCAATCATGTCCCCCCTCAACCTCCTCTTCTCCAGACTAAACATGTACCTTTTCATGCCATGTGTAATGAATTACTGCTAAAGACCAGCAGTTTAGATGGCATTAAAAAAAGGATTAGATAAATTGAATGGAGAACTTCTTTCATTGGTTATTCACCATGAGAATTACATGGAGCTTCCCCGTACAGAGGCAGTGTATCTGGCAACAAACAACAGGAACTTCTCCCAGCCCTCCTTGGGCCTTTCCCCCAGTTTCCTCTGGCTTAATTCTGTTGGAAAACGGAATGGGCCTTCAATGGAAACTTGTCTGCTTTGGCAAAGTGATGCTTGTTCTCCTCTGATGAGGTCCTGGGAAGGAGAGTGTGGCAGTGGGGAGAAGTACCTGGCTATTGGGAAGCAAGGGGGAAAACCCCTCTGCCGTTCTCATCTGGGGGAGGGAAGGAAGAGTGCGCTTTTTCTGGGCGGTGCATTTCTTATTCAGCCTCCACACTGCGCACTTGTTCGACTCGAGAAGCATCAAAGAGTCCCTGATGACGGCCTTCTCCGGCTTGGAGGCTGGAGATCCCAAGCTGGGACGGCTCGCCGGCATAACAGATCCCCTTCTATGGAGGGGAAGGCCCCATTCTGCAAACAGAAGCCTGACTGTGCGCCTGCTCTCTCTCTCTGTGTCTCTTTTGCCGGTTGTGCATGGAGAAATCCCAGGTGGCTGGAATGTGGGGGATTTGCAGAAGGAAAGTGAGAGAGCGGGTAGTGGAAAAGGGGCACTAGAGCTTCAGTTAGGGTTTCCAACGCCCAGGAGGGGGGGGTATGGAAAGCTCCAGGAAACATAGCTCATTTCCAGACTGCAGAGATCAGTTCCCCTGGAAAAAATGACGCCTTTGGAGGGTGGTCTCTATGGCATTATACCCTGATGAGGTCCCTTCCCTGCTATCCCCAAATCTCTAAGAATTTTGCAACTCTAGCTTCAGCCAAGGAAAGGGACGTTTTCATCCTCTGAACTCTGTTGCTGCCGCAGATGGCCCTCCTAGGGTGGAAAGCATGTAGGGGGCTTCACCCAGAGGTGTGGGCCACGCATGGCATCCATGAACACATGAAGCTGCGTTATACTGAATCGGACCTTTGGTCCATCAAAGTCAGTATTGTCTACTCAGACCGGCAGCTGCTCTCCGGGGTCTCAGGCAGAGGTCTACTCGCCTAGTCCCTTTAACTAGAGATGCCGGGAGTTGAACCTGGGACCTTCTGCATGCCAAGCAGAGGCTCTGCCACTGAGCCACAGCCCCTCCCCTTCCATTATTACCATGATGTGCATGTGGCTGTCTGTCGTCCTCGCCTCCTGTCTAAATGAAATTCTCAATTTTGCTTCAAGTCTGCAAAGAGGTTGGAGCTGTAGCCTGCCTTTCTCCTTAATCCTATTTTGTTGAGCCTGGGGAGAAGGCAAAGGCTAACGGATAATGGGTTTAAATTGTGGGAGGAAAGGTACCAGCTGGACATTAGGGAAAAGTTTTTTACAGTAAGAGTTGTTTGACAGTGGAATCAGCTACCTAGGGAGGTGGTGAGCTCCCCCTCACTGGCAGTCTTTAAGCAGAGGTTGGACAAGCACTTGTCAGGGATGCTCTAGGCCAGGGGTGTCAAACATAAGGCCCGTGGGCTAGATCCGGCCCCTTGAGAGCTCTTATTCGGCCCGCAAACCAGCTGAGGAAGCCACCCATCTCCTGCTCCCGATCTGGGCTGGCGAGGCATGGCATTGAGCAGGGGGGGGGTTGGACTAGATGGCCTGGATGGCCCCTTCCAACACTATTTCTATGAAGGGGGGGCACATGGTGTGTCCTCAGGATCACCCTGTTCTTATGAGAAGCTCATGTAGCTATGGAGCTGAGCCCTGGCCTGGGAAAATTGGTTCAGGGACTTGGTGGTGGTGAGCCAGGCCTTGGATTTAAGTCTTGGATAGTTTTGCTTGTTCATTTGGAGTTGGCAGGGACTGCCCAGTCTCTCTCTCTCGCCACCCGCATTTCCCCTTAAAAACTTTAAAGATAAGATGGGCTTTCTTGGCATCCTTACACCCTTCGCCCATGCAGTCTTTTCACGCTGGTGCATTGAGCCAGTGTGGTGTAGTGGTTAAGAACAGTGGACTCTGGACAACCAGGTTTGATCCCCCACTCCTCCACATGAGCGGTGGACTCTAATCTGGAGAACCGGGTTCAATTCCCTACTCCTCCACATGAAGCCTGCTGGGTGGCCTGGGGCTAGTCACAGCACTCTTAGAGCTATCTCAGCCTCACCTACCTCACAAGGTGTCTGTTAGGGGGAGGGGAAGGCGACTGTAAGGCGGTTTGAGACTCCTTAAAGGTAGAGAAAAGTGTGGTATAAAAACCAGCTCTTCTTCCTCTTCTTGGTCCTGTGTTATGGGCATTGGGAGTGTGTAAGCTCAGAGACACTTCCATGTGAACACATAAAGCTGCCTTACACTGGATTAGACCCTTGGTTCATCAAGATCAGTATTGTTTACTCCGCTGAAAGCAGCTGTCCAGGATCTCAGGCTGAGGTCTTTCACATCACCTGCTACCTGATCCTTTTAACTGTAGATGCCGGGGATTGAACATGGGTCCTTCAGCATGCCAAGCAGAGGCTCTGCCACTGAGCCATGACCACTCCCCGTGCATAGTTGTCTAGAAGAAGAAGAGTTGGTTTTTATATGCCGACTTCCTCTACCACTTAAGGGAGACTCAAACCTGCTTACAATCACCTTCCCTTCCCCTCCCCACAACAGATACCCTGTGAGGTATGTGGGGCTGAGAGAGCCCTAAGAGAGCTGTAACTTGCCCAAGGTCACCCAGCTGGCTTTGTGTGTAGGAGTGGGGAAACAAATCCAGTTCACCAGATTAGCGTCCGCCGCTCATGTGGAGGAGTGGGGAATCAAACCCGGTTCTCCAGATCAGAGTCTCCCCACTCCAATCCACCACTCTTAACCACTACACCACACTGTTCAGTCTACTACTGAACATAGCTGAAATTTAGGAAATCCCTGTATCCACCAAGCACATACTAGGCCTGCTGCGTGGAGTTTTGATTTGGGGAACGGGTCTTGATTCATTTGTTGTCCTTTTCGTTAATAGGAAGAAAACCGTCTACAAAAGTGTCCTATTGTCCTTCGTGCTGGTTGTCGCAGTGACAGTGCTGCAAAGAGGGATGACCCCAAACCAGTTCCTTCAAGGCCAGCAACAGAAAGAACTCCTTTCCCAGGAGCCCGTGAAGGCTCAGAAGAGAGATAATGTCCTCTCGGTGGCCAACAACTTCTGGAAGAAGGAACTGGAACCTGTTACCAAAACGGCCAAGGCGATGGTGAAGCAGGCATCGACTTGGGATGTCACCACCACCAACTGCACCGTCAACCTCAATTTCAGCAAAGACGACTGGTTTAAAGGGCTGGAACCCAACTTCAAGCAGTTTCTCCTCTACCGGCACTGCCGGTACTTCCCCATGATCATCAATCACCCTGAGAAGTGTAGCGGCGACATCTACTTGCTGATCGTTGTGAAATCCATCATCACTCAACACGACCGCCGGGAGGCCATCCGGAAGACCTGGGGCCAAGAGAAGGAGGTGGACGGCAAGAAGATCCGCACGCTCTTCCTCTTGGGCATCGCCTCCAAGGAAGAGGAGAGGGCGAATTATCAGAAACTGCTGGAATACGAGGACCGCATCTACGGCGACATTTTGCAGTGGGACTTCTTGGATAGCTTTTTCAACCTCACCCTCAAAGAAGTGAATTTCCTGAAGTGGCTCAGCATCTACTGCAACAACGTCCGGTACATTTTCAAGGGGGACGACGACGTGTTCGTCAGCCCGAACAACATTTTGGAGTACCTGGGAGACCAAAAGACGGGCCACCTCTTCACGGGCGACGTCCTCTTCAAGGCCCGGCCGATCCGCAAGAAGGAGAACAAGTACTACATCCCCAACGCTTTGTATAGCAAGCCGCACTACCCGCCCTATGCCGGCGGGGGTGGCTTTGTTATGGACAGCCCGTTGGCCCAGAAGCTCCACAAGGTCTCGGAAACCCTAGAGCTGTATCCCATCGATGACGTCTTCCTCGGCATGTGTCTGGAGATCCTGAAGGTGACGCCCGTGGCCCACGCGGGCTTCAGAACCTTTGGCATCGTGAAAAACAAGAACAGCAAGATGAATAAGGAGCCGTGTTTCTTCCAGAACATGCTGGTGGTTCATAAACTCCTGCCCCTGGATCTCCTCAAAATGTGGGATTTGGTTCATAGTAACTTGACATGCTCCAGAAAATTATACATTCTTTAGCTCTCCTGATCTGTGAAGGACCCCTGGCTCTCTGGGGAAGAGGCTGGTGGATAACAATTGTGGTTCGACTCCCAGAATCCTCTCTTCCACCCATGTGAAGAGGTGGTGTTACCGTGTTGGGGTGGCCTGGGGGAGATGGGTTTGAAAAGGGTATCTTTTGGATGGTTTTTTTGGATTGTTCCCCTTGGAACGGAGAGATAATGGAGGGTGTGGAGAAGCCTCGACGCGGATAAGAAGCGGCTGGTGGTGGGAGAAACGAGGACAGAGACGGAACCAGAGTCTCTTGGGGAACACTGAAGACGTGTGCCTCCAGGTTTCTTGGGGTGCAAGAATGTTCACAGCAGCACGCAAGCAGGAGGTGGGACACGGTCAGCCCCCCTTTTCACTCTTGTAGCGTCCTTTTTCTGCTGAGGGCTGGCCCCAAAGCTAACCCCCCCTTTTTTGCATGTGTGTGTGGTGTGTAACTAAAGTTAGTCTTGAATTGGATGGTTTGGTGCTTGAAGTACAAACTCTTCAGCATCATTTTCTTCCTCTCTTTCCCCGCCCCCTGGTTGCTGGAAGGTGCAGGGAGAGATTCCAGAGGAAGAATCCCCAAAATGATTTTGCTTGTATGACATGGGAGGCTGACGGGCATTTGAGCCCTCCTCGCAGGGCTGCACTGCCAGTTTTGTGTACAGCTCAGCTCTCTCTCTCAGCTGGGCAGTGCCGCGTGGCACCTCAGCCATGTGCAAAGGGAAAGTGAATTCATACAATTTGTCTCTGTTGACTGACATTATGCAAAGGTGAGATTCCTGGTACTTATTTTCCCCCCTAGTGCCGAAACCAATGTCCATCTCAAAACAGCTTTGGGGGAAATGGGCCGGTCCTCTCTCTCTATCCGCACCTCTGTTTCATTACTCAGGGTATGTAAATAGGAAGGCCTGGGGAATTAGCAGAGGTTTCTCACCTCCTGGAGTTACTTCCCCTTGTAAAATATTTTTATAAATCTGACAGATGACGGTTGGTACCTCTGGATCAGATTTTGGGAATCTATTCTGATAACCGTGGTGCTTTGTTTCAGGGCCAGGAGTAGTGGCGGATCTACTATGAAACTAATGAAGCTTAAGCTTCAGGGGGCCCAATCCCGGAGGGGCTCTGAAACAACCTTTTTTTTTTAATGAGTGCATTTTTCAACTAAATTAATGGTGTTTTTTTTAAAGTGTGTTATTAAAATAAGGCTATTTTAGTGATAGAATCATAAGCCAATGGGTTGAAGTACTTAATACTGACCTTAGAATATGCTCTAATACCCATTTCATATGGCCTCAAAATGTCCCTGTAATTGGACAGGTTTCAAAATTTTCTCGGGGGCTTGCGGCGCCCGAACCCCTAGCTGTATGGGCTCATTGAGCTCGCCAGGATCTATTCATAGCTTACATTTTGGCAGCTGGATCCTTGAATCCTTCGTTGGTCCATGGCTTAATAGTTCTATAGCTCAGCCTTTACACTAGAGCCAATCGGAACCATAAAAAGACATCTGAATTCTCAATTCAGGCTGCACTCCTCTCACGTCTGCTTTTTATTACACAAAAAATCGGATGTTCACCTCTTTATCCTAATGAGCCCCCTCTGATGACCTTCTTTCTACCTCTCTATTAGAGAATCAACCAATACTTCGGCCATAGAACAACCCCACTGAAGAAGATAACAGCGGTTACCCAGACCTCGTTGCTGGTTGTGAAGGGACCCCCATAACCGTTCAAGCTTCAGGGTCCCGAAAATGTAGGTCCGCCACTGGCCAAGAGCCGTCTGCTGGCCTACGTGGTGGTTAGTGGAACAGATCCGCAAGATTTGGGTTTAAAAGGAGGGCAGTTGGCAGACGTGAATTCACACACACACACATACCCTGTACCGCAACTCTGCACAAGCAGCCTACCTTAGGAATGTGAGGATCGTTTTTGTAATATGTTCGGTGCGGGTCAGGGGTTCCCAGAACCTCTCCCGTGACCCAGAGGTGGCTCATTAGACGGAGTACATATCACTTCATCCTTGACACCATGCGGGCGTCTGGCAGAAACGACAGGAGGGACAAGCGTTTTCTTGTGTGCTCGAGGCTATGGAGTAAAGGATAGGGGGATAGCACAGAGGTTCTTGCAGTTCACGGGCTGCGGTCTTCCTTAAGCTTAGGCACACACACGCCCTGCCGGTGCTGTAGACCAGATTAGGCGCGCACAAGCCCTCCTCAGGCTCCACCCTCAAATCTCCAGGAATTTCCCAACCTGAAGTTGGCAACCCTATTGGGAGGGGCTGGAGGGGAAATTCAGTCTCTGCCCCTCTTTGTGTGGGCAAGGAAGTGTGCGTGCGCGAAAAAGCAATGAGGGCAAAAGTCAGTGTTCATTGAAGGGAAATATTGGTGGAAGCAGCTTGTTGAATCGGTGGGCATAAAGAGGAGAAAACGCACAACGAAGGCCTGAAATTACGCTCGCGGCTGAAGTGAGTGTCAAGGAGAGTTTCTGATAGGCTTCGTGGATTGTACAAGGAGTATATCAAAGGCTTTTAGTTTTTTCAGAGCATATTGACACCATGACATTTGTGTAAGTTTTATACCAGTCACGGTTTTCCCTAAAAGAATCCTGGAAATTTTTCATGTGCTACAAATCTTCGGTGAGATATCCATTATGCCCCATTTGCAGTTCCTGGGATGGTTTGGGGAAGACATGACTGACTCATCGGGGTAGAAAGTTGCCCAAGGGACAGCAAATGGCCATCAACCCCTGCCCTTGAAAGATGGAGCCATGCCTGCCCTGTTTACCTTCTCACTTCCAGAGAGGTGCATGCAAGGGCTTTTCTGATCTGCATGTTTACTTGAAAACAACTGCTGCGTTCTGTGGAGACCAGATGCGGCCCTAAACACGCACAGATGTATTTCTTTAGTCACTTCAGAAAAGGCAAAATGTTTGTTGCAAAATACTTTGACCTCTCGGCCACATGTTACATAACGGCACAGAAATCCAGAAAAACGTGTGCCTTAGGCACGTGCGCGCTCCCTGTGCAGGTCTCCCCCCCCACACACACTAGGGTTGGGAAATACCTGGAGATTTTGGGGGGGAGTCTGAGAAGGGCAGGGTTTGGGAAGGCACAATGCCATAAACCAACCCTCCGTGGGGCATAATGCCATACAGCCCCCCCCTCCAAAGCAGCCTTGTTCTCCAGATGAACTGATCTCTGGAGATTAGATGTAATAGCGGGAGATCTCCAACCACAATCTGGAGGTTGGCAACCCTACCCCACACCCATGCACACTAGATGCACACAATTTCTGCAGGTACGGGGGTTGTAGGTACTGACACTTGACTGTGTAGCCACCCAATAATGGTTTTCAAACTGGAGCACCGTTAGGGTTGCCAGGTCCCTCTTTGCCACCAGCGGGAGGTTTTTGGGGCAGAGCCTGAGGAGGGCGGGGTTTGGTAGGGGAGGGACTTCAGTGCCATAGAGTCCAATTGCCAAAGCAGCCATTTTCTCAAGAATTGATCTCTTATCAGCTGGAGATCAGTTGTAATAGCAAGAGAGCTCCAGCTAGTACCTGTGTTGTGCCTAAAAAAAAAACATTACCCCAAGTAGCTCTGATCAAGGATAACGCACTGGAGATCAGAAATTAATTTTACAGCTATGTATTTAATGGTATACCAGTTTAACAATACAAACTGGGATCAAGTTTCACCAGCCAGAAACGAAAGAAAGAACTCTGCAGTTAAGCATTCATCTAGCTTTATGCACTTCTTCAATTTGTCATCGATAATGATACATTTCTACATTTTCCCATGGTCATTCTTGGCTACTGAATTCAACATATTTGGCAGCAAGCGATTCTTTAATTACACATGCGTTAGGTCTGAACAGAGAGTCCCTTCCTGAGAACATCAAGGTTCCCTTAACTAGGTTATGAGCTAAACGCCGGTAATCCTTTACTTGTTGCAGTTAGAGGAATGTGCTTTATGCAAACTAAGTGAAAAGGAAAGCAAGAGAAGCGAGAGAGAAAGGGGGGGGGTTTGACACGCATTTATCTACATGGGTGTCACGTCTAAAAGGAGGAAACCTGCACCTGCTTATGTACACAGGGGCAGTCTATAGTGCTACAGGTAAAATACCTTTATTTGGAGCACTTCACCTGGAGGTTGGCAACCCTAAGCACTGTAGAGGTGCCTGACAATTTATACGGGGTCCTCCAGAATGAAGATTGGTGATGGAGGACTCTGAAAAGGCAGCTGGCCCTCCCTTCCTGATCGTCCCCTGCAATATTCGAATCTGTTCCTGCTCGCGCCCCTTATTTCCTCCATTTGCAGACAGGAAAGCTGTTTTCTGCCTTCAACCAGCCCCTTTCAGCAGCGCTTTCCAAAATACGCCTTGGAACCTTTGCCCTGTTAGTTGCTCCCAAAACTTTGCATTCTCTGGGTTAGAAACACAGTAGGGCAGAAGCCAGCTAGAAAAGACCTTAAAGAGGGTACCAAGTCTCGGCACAAACAGTGTAAATTTCTGTGCAAATGGAAAGCTGAACCATTAAAAAACAACAAAAAAAAAAACAGGTTTTCTTCTTGTACTTCTCCACACTCTCCCCTGTCCTGCAATTGTATATGTTTTTATCTTTTGCAAATCATTGATGGGCTGTAAACCCATATATAAAACTAAATAGCCACCAGCCTCCCTGACCCCTTTAATTAGGGTGTGATCTCTTGCCATGAAAACCCCAAAAGGGGTCGCCATAAGTCGGCTGCAACTTGAAGGCACTTTACACACGCACTTAAGGCAGCTGAAAAATATACTGGGGAGGGGGAAGGAAATTCTTGAGCAAACTGTTAATTTGCATGCAATCATCTAAATCCGATGTTCCCACAACTGTGATTTTATTTGTGTGTTTTTTTACAACCTTCGTGCCGTGCCCAGATATGGACATTTGTGATGGCACCCGTTGACCCTATTCCTAGTGCCTGGCAGGTGATTTTACAAAACGGCTGGGGTGGGGCCAGGTGAGGCTCTTGCCTAGCTGGGCTCGTGATTGGCCACTGAAGAGGTGATTGGTTGTGCTGATGAAAATAGTGTTTCAGTGACAGCTTGGTTTTATTCTCCCTCTCTCCCCTCTAGGGTTGCCGACCTCCAGGTACTAGGGTAGAAGGCAGCACGAGGCTCAACAACAACTTAAAAAAGAATCAAACCGCCTGGGCTGATTTTCAAAAGTATAATTTCATAAATCAAGCAAACCAAAAAAAAAAATTGATATCTTAAAGAAGGACATGTTGCTTCACACGTTAAGATTGCCTCGCAGGGCTTGCCTGCGATATCAATTATATCGCAATTATATCAAAATAGATATCAATTCTATTTTTTTTGTTTTGCTTGATTTATGAAATTATACTTTTGAAAATCAGCCCAGGCTGTTGGATTCTTTTTTTAAGTTGTTGTTGAGCCTCGTGCTGCCTTCTACCCTAGTCTTCACTAATTCAGCACAGGTTAACCTCCAGGTACTAGCTGGAGATCTCCTGCTATTACAACTGATCTCTAGCTGATAGAGATCAGTTCACCTGGAGAAAATGGCCGCTTTGGACTTTATGGCATTGAAGTCCCTCCCCAAACCTCACCCTCCTTAGGCTCCGACCCAAAAACCTCCCTCTAGTAGCAAAGAGGGACCTAGCAACCCTGCACTTTATGGCTGCGCACACAACCCTGTGTCAGAATTCCACAGGTGCACCCAGGCCAAAAAAGGTTGGGGACCCCTGAAAGGGGGCACAACCTGGCCACCCTCTGCAAACACAAATTATAATGAAAATAATCAGTTCCCGAGCTGGAATGAATAAATAGAGTCCTCCGATCTTTTTCGTTTCTTGAGCTGGAACTGAGCGAAGCGGCGTAACCAAGGCCATCATTAGTTTGCCTGCTTCCTGTCAACAGTGCTTCTGGTCTGGCCCAATATAGGTGCCCCTGCTGCACCCCTGGGGGTTTAGGGTTGCCAACCTCCAGGTACTATCTGGAGATCTCCTGCTGTTACAACTGATCTCTAGCTGACAGAGATCAGTTCACCTGGAGAAAAATGGCTGCTTTGGCAATTGGACTCTATGGCATTGAAGTCCCTTCCCAAACCCTGCCCTCCTCTGGCTCCGCCCCCAACCCCCCCCCGTGGCAAAGAGGGACCTGTCAATCCTAATCAGCTTGCTTCTGACTGCCCTGTTACTTTCTAAGGCAGCAACCTACCATAATGGTCCCAGTGAATGCAAGAGCCAGTCTGCCCCCTGGTGGTGGTGATGGGGAACCACCGGTATCTCCTATTGCCACGTTGAACCTGGGAATCATTTCCCCATTTTCTTTTTGCAGGATTTACCTTGCTGACAAATCCAGGTTGGAAAGTTCCTGGAGATTTGGGGTGGAGCCTGGCAGGGGGAGGACCTCTGTGGTTGTAATGCCATAGCGGCCACCCTCCAAAGCAGCCGTTTTCTCCCGGGGAACTGGTCCCTGCCATCTGGAGATTGCAAGGTCCCAGGTGGAGCCTGGGAAGGGTGGGTTTAGGGAGTGGGAGGGGATGGGCCTCAGCAGGGTATAATGCCATTTTCTCTAGAGGAACTGATTTCTGTTGTCTGGAGATCAGGTGTAATCCTGGGAGAAAAGTCCAGGCTCTGCCTGGAGGCTAGTAGTGACTATATTAAGAACATAAGAAAGGCCCTGCTGGATCAGACCAAGGCCCATCAAGTCCAGAAGTGTGTTCACACGGTGGCCAACCAGGTGCCTCTAGGAAGCCCACAAACAAGATGGCTGCAGCAGCACCATCCTGCCTGTGGTCCACAGAACCTAATATAACAGGCATGCTCCTCTGATCCTGGAGAGAATTGGTATGCATCATGACTAGTATCCATTTTGACTAGTAGCCATGACTAGCCCTTTCCTCCATTCCCTTCTCAAAGCCTTCCAAGTGGTCAGCCATCACCACATCCTGGGGCAGGGAGTTCCACAATTTCACTATTCAGTGTGAGAGGGGTAGGTTCTATGTATAACCCATCCCTTAATATTGATGAAGGAGCAGGGCGGTGGATTTGGGAGGGTTAGTTGTTTCGACCATTCCAAATGGACCGCCAAGCCTTTTTTTTCCGCCAAGCCTTTTTGAGGCCGACCAGAAGCAAAATCCTGGCTGACGGTGGAAGGGGGGGGGCAAGGCTGGCAGGGGGCAGCCCCCTTTCTCCTGCCCGGTGTCCCTTCCCAAGGAGTGGTTTCCCACCTCCTCCTTCCTCAATAGTTCAAGCTACCCGGACAGACCGACCGGTGAGGCTTTCAGCCTACGAGCGAAGGACGTTGTTACTGTGAACTTTCTAATTTATGATGAGGGAATGAAAAGACAGGACTAGACAGCTCCCTCCCGACCCGAGAAGTAGCTTCTTTACGGCTGCCCGTTTATGCTTCCGATGGAAGGGCAGGTACGCTGTGGTGACCAGGGCAGAGCCCGACGCCCATCGCTTGCGGTGGAATCCTCCTGCAATCTCTTATTTATGTCAAGGCCAGCCAAGAGCGGCCTGCCTCTAATTTATCCGCGCCTGCAGTATAGCAGAATCTCTATTTATAGCATATACTGTAGAACACGTGGCGTGTGAATGTGTGGGGGAATGCATGGGTTGATTTGACGTGTGTGGGAGAGCTATTCATAGAAATGCAATAGAATTTATGAATATTTTGGTTTCTAAATAAAGTTTTGGGTAAAAAATTATGCTCAGGTGCCTTCAAGTCATTGGTGTAAAGACCGGCATTTTGAGATTCCAAAAGCTGACTCTCTGAGAATCCTATTTATGTATCACTTTTTTATCCTGCCTCGCCTCAAATGAATCCAAATGACTCTCTGCCTCTTCCCAACAGCAGGTTAAGCTGAGGAAACACAACTAGTTTAAAGTCATCTGATGACGTTTGGGGGGGGGAGGGTGGATTTAAACCCAGATCATAGAATCATAGAGTTGGAAGGTACCACCAGGGTCATCTAGTCCAACCCCCTGCACAATGCAGGAAACTCACAACTACCTCCCCACTACACCCCCAGTGACCCCCACTCCATGGCCAGAAGATGGCCAAGATGCCCTCCCTCTCATCATCTGCCTAAGGTTATAAAATCAGCATTGCTGACAGATGGCCATCTAGCCTCTTCTTAAAAATCTCCTGGGAAGGAAAGTGTGAGAGATCCCCCTCTCTGAGTTTGCTTCTCCAAATCAGTTGCTCAGACGTTGATACAGAAACAATAGATTTATTGAAGCCTTCAGGAGATGAGACAGGCACAGGTAGAAAGTTGCAAGTGAGGGGCTATGCGGGTTTACAGAATATATTGACTCCAGGGCACTGGGGCACTGGGGTTCACACTTATTGTTATGGGAAGTTACAAGCTTAGCATAATACAAAACATCAGACGGATCCCAGGAAGTCTGGTGCGGCTATCACACTTCCAAGGCCGCACCGGCCAGAGGGAGTACTGGCAGGAAGAACAGCGGGGGGGGAAGATACATGGGCCATCAGGCCTGGCGCCTGAGACCAGAAGGTGTGAACTGCTTTTACGAGTTCACTGATAACACCGCAGGTGATGGAAAGCAGAGACACAAAGACAGAGACCCTCACATTCTGCCCCCCTTAAGGCCCCCCTCCGGGAGGACGAGGCTTATCGGGATAAGCGAGGTGGAATTCTCGGACCAAGCGAGGAGCTGCCATGTGGGGTGCGGCCACCCATTCGTCATGAGCGGAGCCAAGGTTTTTCCAGCGAACAAAGTAAAACAGTTTCCCTTTCTTCCATTTGGAATCTAAAACCTTGGATATTTCCAAATGGGTATCCCCTCCTACTACGGTAGGAATCTCATGAGCGGGAGGGGGGTGGAATTGGGGAGCTGCTACATAAGGTTTGAGGAGGCTTATATGGAAGACTGGATGAACTCCCTTGAGAGTCTTAGGGAGACTCAGTTCCACGGTAACCTCGTTGATTACTCTGGTAATGGGGAAAGGTCCTACATAACGGTCGCTCAGTTTTTTGCAGGGGCGAAGAGAGCGAAGGTTTTTGGTGGACAGATAGACTTGCTCCCCCACCTTGAGTTCCCATCCCGGAGACCGGTGTTTGTCTGCTTGTTCCTTGTACTTGCTTTTTGCCCTTTCCAGATTTTTGAGCAACCATGGCCAGGTGGATTTAACCACCTGAATCCACTCCTGAAGATCAGGGGTAGACTGGAGCTCTGGCGAGACGGGGGCAGAACCGAAAGGGCCAAAATCCGTCCCGTATATAACTTGGAAGGGACTAAAGCCGGTAGAGGAATGAGGCGCATTGTTGTACGCATATTCGGCAAATGGCAGCAGGTCGACCCAGTCGTCCTGGTGGAAATTTACATAGCAACGCAAATAACATTCTACTACCGCATTTACTCGTTCCGTTTGACCATCCGTTTGGGGGTGATAGGCGGACGAAAGGCCCTGTTCCTCCACTCCCATTAACTTTAGGAAAGCCCGCCAGAATTTGGCAACAAACTGGACCCCCCGGTCGGAGAGGACCTTCCTCGGGATCGAGTGTAGCCTGAGGACGTGCGTGATGAACAGTTTAGCTAAGCCCTGGGCTGAAGGAAGACCTGCACATGGAACGAAATGAACCTGTTTGGAAAAGAGGTCTGTGATAACCCAGAGAACCGTTTTCCCCCGACTTGGAGGTAGGTCGGTGATAAAATCCATGGCGATGACTTCCCAGGGACGGGAGGGGTTCTCAAGCGGTTTGAGAAGCCCCGGGGGTTTTCCCATCCGTTTCTTGGCTGTGGCGCAGGTGGGGCAGCTGCGCACATACAACTCTACATCAGATCTCATACCGGGCCACCAGAATTGCCTTCGAACCAGGTGAAGCGTTTTTATGAAACCAAAATGACCCGCTAGCCTGGCCCCATGTACAAGTCCCAATACTTCTTTGCGAAGGGAAGATGGGACATATAGTTTCCCCCCCTGCACCCACCAAGTGTTGGTTCGTTCCAAGCCAGTGGGGAGGAGATGGTGCTCCTCCTCCTGTAAGGAGGCGTCCCGGAGTCGCTGTTGGAATGCTTCCGGGATACCTTTGAGTGTGGGGGGGGTCTCCGGTTGGCGGGCTTGAGATCGGGTGGTGACGGCCAAGCCAGGGACTTCCCCTCGCTGTTCGGGAGTGAACAGGGAGTCGACGGGGCGATCGAAATCGTTGCGATACTGGGGAAGTCGTGACAAAGCATCAGCTAGGGCATTTTCTTTGCCAGGGACATGTTTGAGGGTGAACCGGAATTTTGCAAAAAATTGGGCCCACCGAATCTGTTTGGCATTGAGTTTTCTAGCTCCCTTGAGAGCCTCAAGATTCTTGTGATCTGTGCACACTTCGAACGGCAGCTCGGCCCCCTCCAAGAAGTGTCTCCATATGGTAAGGGCATGTTTGACCGCTGCTGCCTCCTTCTCCCAAATGGCCCAGTTGATTTCGGACTGGGAAAACTTCTTGGAGAAGTAGGCGCATGGCCTCAACCGTCCCCCCTCATCCCTCTGCAATAGGGCCCCGCCCATGGCTACATCCGAGGCATCCACCTGCACCACGAAGGGCTTGGTGCAATCCGGGTGAGCTAAAACGGGTTCGGATGAAAAAAGTAGCTTTAAACGTTCAAAAGCTTGCTGGCATTGGGGAGACCATTGCAGACGGGCTGAGGGGAGTGCGGCGCTAGCCCCCCTGTCCTTGGTACGCAACAGGGCAGTGAGGGGAAGCGCAACTTGGGCAAAGTTGGGAATGAAATTCCGGTAAAAGTTGGCAAACCCCAAAAACTGTTGAAGTTGGCGGCGGGTAGTGGGGGTTTCCCAGTCCCGCACCGCCTGGACCTTGGTGGGGTCCATTTCCAACCCTTGGTGGGAAATCACATACCCCAGAAATGTAATAGAAGGTTGGTGGAATTCACACTTGGACACCTTAGCATACAGTTTGTGCTCCCGCAGCCGCTGGAGCACTTCTCGCACTAGGCGCACATGTTCTTCCATGGTCTCAGAGTAAATAAGAATGTCATCGAGAAATACCACCACCCCCCGAAACAGTAAATCATGCAAAACTTCATTAATTAATTGCATAAAGACACTCGGAGCCCCCGAAAGTCCGAACGGCATGACCAGGTACTCAAACATCCCAAAACAACTGGAAAAGGCCGTTTTGGGTTCGTCTCCTTCTTTGATGCGAATGCGGTGGTAGGCTTCTACCAAGTCCAGTTTGGTGAAGATTCGGCCCTCCTTTAATTGTGCTAGAAGGTCAGGAATAAGAGGGAGGGGGTAAGCATTAGACTGGGTGACTGCGTTCAGTCTGCGAAAGTCAATACACAGTCTTAAATCTCCCGTCTTTTTCTTTACAAAGAAAGCTGGGGCTGAATAAGGAGCCTTGGAGGGGCGTATGAAACCCCTCGCCAGATTGACATCCAGATAGTCTCGCAACACAGTCTTTTCACTAGGGCTCATGGGGTAAACCTTTCCCTTGGACAGTTTGCCTTCCCCTACAATCTCGATGGCACAGTCCGTTTCTCTGTGGGGAGGCAGTTCGTCGCACTCTCTAACATCGAAAACATCAGTAAACTGCGAGTACTCAGAGGGTAATTGAGGAGAGACTGGGGCGGGGGACCCTACCAGTGCGGCGGCTGGAGTTCTGAGTACCCGTTCCTTGTCATGCAACCCACAGGGGTTTTCGGGGAAGGAAAGCACCCGTTTAACCCAATCAATGGAGGGATTGTGTCCCCTTAACCAGTTCATCCCCAACACCACAGGGGTTACAATAGGGGCGATGGTGAAATACAACCGTTCCCAATGTTCCCCCACGGACATAATCACGGCTGCAGTTCTGTGGGTCACAGGGCCCCGTTTAAAGTCACTCCCGTCCATTTGGGAAAAACGGAGGGGCCCCGGAAGCCGTTTGCGCCGGACACCCAACTTCTTGGCAGTTTCCTCATTTATCATGGTGCGGGCACACCCCGAGTCGACCAACGCGGGGACCTCTAACGGGGGACCCCCTTTGGGTAGGGACAGATGAACACGCACAAATACATTGTCCTCTTGGGCGCTTACCATCGGTGGAGCTCCTTGCACAACGATAGGGACGGTCTGCTGCGGAGCCCCCTCTACAGCAGACCGACGGCGTTTTTTGCCGGCTGTTCCCACTCTTCCTCCTCGCTGGAAGAGGGGGACGGGGTGGTGGCTTCCGGGGAGCCGTCCGAATCAAAGACGGTATTTGTAATCCGGGACCCCGATGGGACCGTAGAGTCGGATGCCCCATCCTGGGGGCGCGCGTGGAGAGCGGAGGGTGCGCCGGAGCGCCGGCTCAGTGGTCCACTTCTGCGGCGAGGCTGGCTGTCGGCGGCCAGTTTCGTCGGCTCGGTCTGGGTTTGGCGGGGGGGGGTCGGACGGCCGGAGCGAGAGGGGCATTGCGATGCAAAGTGACCCTTTCCCCCGCAGATCAGGCAGACGCCGGCCTCGAACCGCTTGCGGCGTTCCGCGGCCGAGAGACCCCCGCCACCCCCTTGCCGGAGTTCCCGGCCACGGTCACCTCGGGGCCTGGGGTCTCGCCCAAGCCGTTGCTTGGACAAGTTCAGGAGTTGTTTGCGATTCTCGATGTCAGCAGCATGGCGAACCCAACCTTCCACATCCGGGGGGTTCCCTTGCATGAAAGCCCAATGTTGGAGGTCTGGGTTGAGACCCTCCCTGAAACATTGTACCAAGGTAGCTTCACTCCAGTCCAGAATTCGGCTGGCCAGTGACTGGAACTCACTTGCATACTGCGCCACCGACTTAGTCCCTTGGCGCAGTTGCATCAGGGAGGCTTTAGCCCGCTCACCCAGAGTCGGGTCCTCAAAACGGTTTCGGAGCGCTACCATGAACTCGTCCAGGGTTCGCAGCACCGGCGAGCGGAGTTCATACTGCAACACCATCCAGGCAGCCGCCTCCCCTTGCAGTAAGGAAGCCACGTACTGCACCCGGGACTCCTCAGAAACGAAGGTTCGGCCTTGTTCCCGCATAAAAATGTCTACTTGGACCATAAAAAAGGTCAACTGGTCTCCCGACCCGTCATACGTGACTTTCAGGTCCCGACGGGCCGGGGGGGCAGGGGTTGCGGGCGGAACTACCGGCGCCCCGTCTGGGGGAGCACCGGCTGGAGGTTGCAACTTCAGCGCATCTAGGGCCGTGGCCATCTCACCCATTACGCGTTGCATGGTCTCCATCTGCTCCTGCATAGCCCGGCGGTCTTCCTGCCACTGCTTTCGTTCTTCCTCCATGAGGGCCTCTTTGCGGGCCGGGTCCCCTTCGAGTCCCGTGCTGGGGAAGGCCAACCGGCGATCCTTCGCCGCAGTCCGCGAGAGCGACCAGCCCTTGGGGGAGTCCAGCCAATAAGTAAGCCCCCGGGGACGTTCGTCCCGATCTTGGTCGGGGGCGCGACCCTTCGGTTTCTTTGGCTTGGCTCCCTCCTCCTTCGGGTCCGGCTTCTCCGGCTCGTCCGGTTCCTTGGGGGCATCGGGGTTAGGGGTGGTGTCCTCGTCGGCTGACATTCTGTCCAAAGCGGTACAGCTGCAGTCCGGGAGGCAAGGACTTGCAACTTAATGTGAGAGATCCCCCTCTCTGAGTTTGCTTCTCCAAATCAGTTGCTCAGACGTTGATACAGAAACAATAGATTTATTGAAGCCTTCAGGAGATGAGACAGGCACAGGTAGAAAGTTGCAAGTGAGGGGCTATGCGGGTTTACAGAATATATTGACTCCAGGGCACTGGGGCACTGGGGTTCACACTTATTGTTATGGGAAGTTACAAGCTTAGCATAATACAAAACATCAGACGGATCCCAGGAAGTCTGGTGCGGCTATCACACTTCCAAGGCCGCACCGGCCAGAGGGAGTACTGGCAGGAAGAACAGCGGGGGGGAAGATACATGGGCCATCAGGCCTGGCGCCTGAGACCAGAAGGTGTGAACTGCTTTTACGAGTTCACTGATAACACCGCAGGTGATGGAAAGCAGAGACACAAAGACAGAGACCCTCACAGAAAGCCCACCACCTCCCGAGGAAGCCTGTTCCACTGAGGAACCGCTTTAACTGTTAGAAAATTCTTCATAATGTCTAGATGAAAACTCTCTTGATTTAATTTCAACCCACTTGTTCTGGTCCGACCTGGGGCAACAGAAAACAACTCGGCACCCTCCTCTATATGACAGCCCTTCAAGTACTTGAAGATCTTCCCTGTTTCGTTATATTTATGCCCCACCTGCTGCCCTCATCAGGGCCACCAATACAGCTGATGAATTAAAAACATACATAATGGAAACACATTTCAAAAACTATTAAAACAAAAACAAAACACATCATTAAAACCAAGTTGATATGCATACAAAAACATAAAATCATCAATTGAAACACAGAACAGGAAGGAGGGACCACTGATGGGACCAGGGCTGCTAACCTCAGGTGGGGCCTGGGCATAGATAGAATCATAGAGTTGGAAGGGGCCATAGAGGCCATCTAGTCCAACCCCCTGCTCAATGCAGGATCAGCCTCTAGCATCCCTGACAAGTGCTTGTCCAACCTCTGCTTAAAGACCTCCAGTGAGGGGGAGCTCACCACTTCCCTAAGTAGCTCATTCCACGTCGAACAACTCTTACTGTAAATTTCCCCCCCTAATATCCAGCCAGTACCTTTCCGCCCACAATTTAAACCCATTATTGCGTGTCCTATCCTCTGCTGCCAACAGAAACAGCTCCCTGCCCTCCTCTAAGTGACAGCCCTTCAAATACTTAAAACGAACACTCATGTCCCCCCTCAACCTCCTCTTCTCCAGACTAAACATACCCAACTCCCTCAGCCTTTCCTCGCAGGGCTTGGTCTCCAGGCCCCTGATCATCCTCATCATTCTCCTCTGCACCAGCTCCATTCTGTCCACATCTTTTTTGAAGTGAGGCCTCCAGAACTGCACACCATACTCCAGGTGCAGCCTGACCAACGCAGCATACAGCGGAACTATGACATCTTGCAATCTGGCTGTTATGCTGATGCCCAGTGCTACTGGCCTCGAATCTCCAGACTAGTATAGATAGATCAGTTCCCCTGTAGACAATAGCTGCTTTGGCGGGGGTGCTGTATGGAATTACAACCCTCCCCACCCTCAACCCTTGCCTTCCCCAGGCTCCAACACCAAACCTCCATGAATTTCCCAGCCAAGAACTGGCAGCCCTAGAGGGAACACCAGTTGAAACAAAAAAGTCTTCACCTGCTAACAGAAGATAGCTACAGAAGGGGACAGGAAAGCCTCCCCAGGGAGAGAGATCCAGAGTTTTGGTGCCACAACCAAAAAGGCCCTTTCCTGGGTTTCCACCTGCCTAACTTTAGAAGGAGGGGGGCACCCTAAGCAGGACCTCCAAAGATGACCATAGTGGTCAGGCAGGTTCATAAGGGGGTAGGCAGTCCTTCGGGTATGTCGGTCCCAAACACTATAGGGCTTTGAAGGCCAAGGACATCACCTTGAACTGGGCCTGGAAATGGATTGGGAGTCGGTGTCGATGCGCCAATTGAACTTTCCAAACACTTCTCAAGGGCAGCCCCATGTAGAATGCATTGCAGTAATCCAATCTTAATGTAACCAGGAAAGGTCCCAGCCGGCTCGCCTGTCAAAGTTAGTAAAAGGCAGTTTTGGCCGATCAGTGTAACTACTACAACACACACTGGCGATCAATCACTCACCGAGACTCTTTTAAGAACATAAGAAAAGCCCAGCTGGATCAGACTAAGGCCCATCAAGTCCAGCAGTCTGTTCACACAGTGGCCAAACAGGTCCCTCTAGGAAGCCCGCAAAGACGACTGCAGAGCATCTTGCCTGTGTTTCACAGCACCTGATATAATAGGTATGTTCCTCTGATACTGGAGAGAATAGGCATGAACATGAGAACATAAGAAAAGCCTTGCTGGATCAGACCAAGGCCCATCAAGTCCAGCAGTCTGTTCACACAGTGGCCAAACAGGTCCCTCTAGGAAGCCCGCAAAGACGACTGCAGAGCATCTTGCCTGTGTTTCACAGCACCTGATATAATAGGTATGCTCCTCTGATACTGGAGAGAATAGGCATGAACATGAGAACATGAGAAAAGCCTTGCTGGGTCAGACCAGGGCCCATCAAGTCCAGCTGTCTGTTCACACAGTGGCCAACCAGGTGCCTCTAGGAAGCCCACAAAGACGACTGCAGAGCATCTTGCCTGTGTTTCACAGCACCTGATATAATAGGTATGCTCCTCTGATACTGGAGAGAATAGGCATGAACATGAGAACATAAGAAAAGCCTTGCTGGATCAGACCAGGGCCCATCAAGTCCAGCAGTCTGTTCACACAGTGGCCAACCAGGTGCCTCCAGGAAGCCACAAACAAGACGACTGCAGCAGCATTTATCCTGCCTGTGCCCCACAGCACCTAACAGAATAGGCATGCTCCTCTGAGACAGTAGAGAATAGGTATGCATCATATCTAGTATCCATTTTGACTAGTAGCTATGGATAGCACTAAGCCCTCTCCTCCTGGACGTTGGCAGCCTTACCTACAACTATTGCTCACCTAACAAATGTAGAAATGCCTGTAAGGCTATAAGCACCTCCCTCCTAGTGCTGCCCAAGACAAGCAGAGAGCCAAGCTGAGAGCCAGCAGTGGCCAGGATGCGAGCTCAACGTTCGCTTTCCTTGGCTCGGTGGAATTTAGCTCGGCCCCCTGGAAAAGCCCACCACTTTATTTAAAAACAAAAACAAAATCCAGATCTGCTTTCACTTGCCTGACACAGCTCTCGCCAATTCTGCCACCTCCCCCCCCCCTTCCCTCTCTCCAAAGAGTTTAAAATGAGAGCTGTAAAACAATTTTCAGGCTGCCAGTGGACTGTATAAATGGTTAAGAGATGGAATCCTTTAGCTAACTGCTTGGCTAAAAAGAAATGCTTTGAACAGGCGCCAAAAGGAGAATAAGGTAGGTCATACGTGAGTATTAAGGCGAGAACATTGCAAGGGTGAGGTGCCACCACTGAGAAAGCCCTGTCTCTGGCTGCCACCACTGTCTTTGGCTGCCACCACCGAGAAAGCCCCGTCTCTGGCTGCCACCTAGTTGACCTCTGCAGGCCAGAACCCCAGAGAGCAGCCCTTGGGATGACGCTCTTAACTGGCGGGTTAAATTGATAGTGCAGTGTCAACATCCCGCCCTACTCGCCCCTTTCATAATGGGACATGGGCAGGATCTCTGGGTCAACAGCTGCCACCTGTAGCTATAAATCTAAAGAAATAATGGGGAGAAGTACACTTAGCCTGACCAGTCCCAACAAACAAACTTTGCATAGCACTTTATGTTGAAACGAATCAGATAAGATCCGAAGTCTTCTTCGTGGGCAAGCAGATGGATGTGGAAGGGTGGCACAGGGAATGCAGCCATGCCAGTTCTGGGGCAGCCTGTTACCTGCTGCTTGGGAAAGTACCCGACAGGTAGTTAAAGGACACACCAGTGTTGGATTTGGCTCCCTGCAGGCAGCGTGACGCACTCTGCCTAGCCATTTGACACCAGAACAACCCCGGGTTACACTGGAGAATCAGAAGCCCAACAATCGAAAATTACAAAGACAAGCCTAAAAGGAATATTTTATTTTAAAGGTTTTTATGTCGCCTTTCCACCCATTTGGCATCCATGAGGCAGCGTACCGATTGGGTGGAAAGCGTGGTGTAGTGGTTAAGAGTGGTGGTTTGGAGCAGTGGACTTTAATCTGGGGAACCGGGTTTGATTCCCCACTCCTCTGCATGAAGCCAGCTGGGTGAGCTTGGGCTAGTCACACTCTTTCAGCCCCACCTACCTCACAGGGTGTCTGTTGGGGGGGAAGGTGATTGTAAGCCGGTTTGGTTCTCCCTTAAGCGGTAGAGAAAGTCGGCATATAAAAATCAACTCTTCTTCTTATTCTTCTAAAAACATTTGAACAATTAAAAGCAACATTTAAAATTATAAAATAGTTCAATAAAAAACATAAACGTACAGCACCTGAACCAGGCAGGAGGGCCAATAACTGTATGCACCACAAGACCTTGTGTGATTTTGTGGTCATCTTCTGGGCATGTAGTGCGGGTCACTAGGGAGGTAGTTGTGAATTTCCTGCATTGTGCAGGGGGTTGGACTAGATGACCCTGGTGGTCCCTTCCAACTCTATGATTCTATGATTCTAAGACAAAAAAGCCTTCACCTGCTGGCAGAAAACACAGAGAGAGCCAGATGAATTTCCATTTGGAGGAAATTCCAAAGTTTTGGTGTCATGGCTGAGAAGGCCCTTTCTTGAGCCACCACTTATCTTACCTCAGATGGTGGGGGCAACCAAAGCAGGTCCTCCAAAGATGACCAAAAGCAGGTCCTCCAAAGATGACCAAAGTGAAGGGGGTGAGGGTAAAATGTCCCTGGAGAAGCCAGCAAAGGCAGAAAGTGACTATTTGGCCATCCCAGTTAGTAGGGTTGCCAATCACCAGGTGGCGGCTGGAGATCTCCCACTATTACAACTGATCTCCAGGTGACAGAGATCAGTTGACCTGGAGAAAATGGCCACTTTGGAAGGTGGACGCCAAGGCTTTATACCCTGTCGAGGCCCCTCCCTTCCCCAAGCCCCACTCTCCCCAGGCTCCACCCCCAAAATCTCCAGGTATTTCCCAACCCGGAGCTGGCAACCCTACCAGTTAGGGGTACCCCTTGGCTTGGGGATTTCAAGAGGGCAGGTTTCTCAACACAGCAGACATGTTCCACATTAAAAACAGCCATTTAAGAGACAGGTCACTGTGACATAGTGGGTTAGAGCATCCAACTAGGACCAGGGAGACCCCTGGTCATACCTCCACCTGGCCATGAAGATATCCAGATGAACTTTGATCAGGTATTCTCTCTCAGCCTACCCTACCCCATAGGATTGTAAGGATTTATTTATTTTTCTTTTTGCTATCCAGTTGTAGCCGACTTATGACAACCTCTTAAAGATTTCAAGTAGGGTTGCCTGGTCCCTCTCTGCCACCGGTGGGAGGTTTTTGGGGCGGAGTCTGAGGAGGGCAGGGTTTGGAGAGGGGTGGGACTTCAATGCCATAGAGTCCAATGGCCAAAGCGGCCATTTTCTCCAGGTGAACTGATCTCAATCGACTGGAGATCAGTTGTAATAGCAGGAGATTTCCAGCTAGTACCTGGAGGTTATATAATTCAAATCACACCTCTATACCAATAGGGTCAGTACAAATACAGTATAGGATAATTCGAACACAATTCAAACAAAAAGGTAGGTAAGATATAACATAAATTATATAATGTAATCCAATACAATGCTTGTAGATGTCAACAATATATTATGGACAATTCCACCAATAGTCTACAAGCAGAAAGTCTCTCTCAACCTGGAGGTTGGCAACCCTATTTTCAAGGCAAGAGACATTCAGAGGAGGTTTGCCACTTCCTGTCTCTGGACTTCCTTGGTGATCTCTCAGCCAAGTACTAACCAGGGTCAACCCTGCTTAGCTTCTGAGATCTGACAAGATTGGGCTATCCAGGTCAGGGCCGAATACTGCTGTGCCATCAAGTCTCAAGGCAAGAGATGTTCAGAGGTGGTTTGCCATTGCCTGCCTCTGGACTTCCATGATGGTCTCCCATCCAAGTACTAAGCCGAGCCAACCCCGCTTCACTTCCAAGAACCAGCAATGGTGGTTTGCCATTGCCTGCCTCTGCGGAGCAACCCTGGCCTTCCTTGTTGGTCTCCCATCTAAGCACTAACCACAGCCGACCCTGCTTAGCTTCCAAGATCTGACCAGATCGGACTAACCTGGGCCATCCAGGTCAAGGCATTGTGAGGATAGAGAAGAAAACGACAGATCTCCTCATAGGATGGGAAAGCTAAAATATACTCTGCAGTTCGATTTGTTCTGAATACTTAACACCTCATAAGTAGGGTTGCCAGGACCCTCTTTGCCACTGGGAGGTTTTTGGGGCAGAGCCTGAGGAGGGCGGTTTTTTTGGGGGGGACTTCAGTGCCATAGAGTCCAATTGCCAAAGCAGACATTTTCTCCAGTTGATCTGATCTCCATTGGCTGGAGATCAGTTGTAATAGCAGTAGATCTCCAGCTATTACCTGGAGGTTGGCAACCCTACTCATAAGGCCATAAAACGTTATTAAGAGAAAGGTCGGTCCCAGCACCTCTGATATACATACTGAGCACACTGATTCATTGCAACGTCTGTAGCAGTCTTGACAGCATACTTGAACAAAAGAGCTGGCCAGAAATCTGAGATTGGCTTCTCCATTCAAGAGCTAGGATTTTTGTGAGTTTCCCACTCAGCCTACAGCCTTCACAGACCCCTGAGGGCCCCACAAATCTCAAGAATGTCATTATCTCCTTATCTTTTTATTATTGTTTTATATTTGAGATGTTAATTTATATGCAAGACATTTTAAGGACTTCCGTGGTGGTGTGTCGTTTTCAAAAATAAATAAAAATTTATGGTTATTAAAGAAAGAAGTCAATTTTGCAATGGGAAATGGGCCTGCTTACTCAGAATTAGACCATTAACCTGTGAAAATGAATACATCATCTCCTGACTTACAAAGGCTGTCCATGGCTGATCCTTCTCCATTGGAAAGGGCAGGGATTTCGAACTCTGGCCTTTCCCATTGCACCCCCATGTGGGGGTGAACAGATGATGAAGAAGAAGAGTTGGTTTTTATATGCCGACTTTCTCTACCACTTAAAGGGAAATTCAAACCAGCTTACAATCGCCTTCCCTTCCCCTCCCCACAACAGACCCTGTGAGGTAGGTGGGGCTGAGAGAGCTCTAAGAGAACTGTGACTAGCCCAAGGTCACCCGGATGGCTTCACATGTAGGGGTGGGGAAACAAATCCAGTTTACCAGATTAGCCTCCACTGCTCATGTGGAGGAGTGGGGAATCAAACCCAGGGTTACTAGGGGTGTGTGGGAGAGGTTGTTGTGAGTTTCCTGCATTGTGCAAGGGGTTGGACTAGATGACCCTGGTGGTCCCTTCCAACTCTATGATTCTATGAGGACAGCTGCAGATACCATCATTACTGGCCTCCCCCCACTTCCAACATGAGTAGAAGTGGCGCCACCTGTACGGTGCCCGCAGTTTAGTCATTGGCGCGCCATCTTTGCTATGGGATCTATTATGGTATTATGGGGTTTGAGGATTTTAGTGCTGCTTTGATTGTTTTAGTAGATTGTATGTTATGTTTCAATGATGTTACCTGCCCTGAGCCAGCATGCTGGGGAGGGCGGGATACAAATTCATAAAATAAAATACATGAATAACCAGAATTACTGAACCTGAAGAGCCCTTCCCTGGAACTTGCGATGCAACTTTCCCCAGTTGCTAGGGGACGAGGCCAATATTCTAGCGGGGCCCAAGCTGAGCCTGCTGGGACGTGTTATTGGCTACCCACTACACAGTTTGGTTAGGCAACCCCGGTTCCCCGCTGCAGTTCGTACGCCAGGGCCAACGGACGATCTTTGTTAAGCTGGCAGCTTGAAGCCCCAGGGCAAACATGCCAGAGAGCCACGAACGAGGAAATGCCGTACACAGCTGCTGTGATGTCGAGCACGTTTGAGGGCAAGAGGAAGCGTTTTGGAACTTCAGTGGAATGGGCATCCCCTTAGGGTTTGCCAACTCTGGCTTGGGAAATTTCTGGAAACTGGGGTGGAGAGGGCTTGGAGAGGGTCCTCAGGTCAGTGAGATATAATGCCGTAGTCCACCCCACCTCCAAAGCAGCCAGCGTGGTGTGGTGGTGAAGAGCGGCGGTCTCTGATCGGGATCAGAGTCCACCGCTCCAAACTACTGCCCTTAACCGCTAGACCGGTGGTTCTCAACCTGGGGCCATACGGCCCCCCGGATATTCCAAGGGGGCCGCAGGTGAAAATTGCATAAATGGGGGGGGGGGCACGGCACGAGCCTAGGGGGCCACCGAGGGAAGTGAGAAGTGAAGAAAACAGAGAAGTGACCAAGAAAAGAAAAAAGACGTGAAGAAAATAGAACACAGTAGTAGAGGCTTCGTTCTCCCTTGTATGTGAACACCGTTGTTTATTAGCGTGTTGCATTCCCTTTTTGTGGGGTATTTGTTTGCAAATTTCAGTTTCCCCAATCAGAACTGCACGTGTGCATTTCGTGTGGCTGTTTATGCTTCTTTGTTCCTTGGCTATTTACAAAGAAAACATTTAAATAGCTACCTTTCTACCGGTAGGACAGCCCCCACCCCCCAGGAAGGAAACAAGGTCGGAAAAAGGTTGAGAACCCCTGCACTAGACCACGTTCCCGAGGACTCTGCGCTTCCATTTGAACCAGGGCAGCCCGCATGCGCCACCAGCACGAAACCGCCTCGCCATGCGTCAGGTTCACATCAAGCGCTTTTGCAGCGGTCCTTTGTGCACTGCTGCTCCCTAGTGTTCAGAGGCTTGCACGGCTCGACAGCATCTACCATTTGCTCAGCAGCCTTCAGGCACACCTACACAACGCTAGCTTTCCAAAATGGCTGAATTTCACAAGCCGTTTCTCACCCTCTCATTGGCTCACCCTGCAGGATTTCTAGGTCCGAATGCAAGTACTCTCATGACCACCGGGACAACTGGGGTCTGATTTAACAATCTCACAAGCTGCCGTTCTATTTTACTTTTCTTGGGGCGAATGTAGATTCATCATCTGTGAGAACAGGTGTGTAAATGCTGTCAAGTCGTTTCCGACTCATGAATCAATGTCCTCCAAAATGTCCTACCTTTGACAGCCTCGCTCAGGTCTTGCAAATTGAGGGCCATGGCTTCCTTTATAGAGTTGATCCATCTCTTGTTGGGTCTTCCTCTTTTCTTGCTGCCTTCGACTTTTCCTAGCATGATCGTCTTTTCCAGTGACTCATTTTCTCACAATGTGACCAAAATACGATAGCCTCAGCTGAGTCATTTTAGCTTCTAGGGTCGCTTCCGGCTTGATTTGATCTATAACCCACTGATGTTTGTTTTTTTGGCAGTCCACGGTATCCGTAACACTCTCCTCAAACACCCTATTTCAAAGGAATCCACTTTCTTCCTATCAGCTTTCTTCATTGTCCAGCTTTCACACCCATACATAGTAATAGGGAATACGATGGCATGAATTAATTTGATCTTAGTTACCTGTGAGAACAGGTAGAGGTCTCAATTTTTCTCTGCCCCTTGGGCTGGTTAATGCTGAACCATACTAAAGCCGAGACTGTTGGTTCCATGACATTCCCACTGTTTAGAGCCCGGTTAGGAGAGGGAAGGGGGAAAAAAGAAGTTAAAGGGGACAATCTGATAATTTGGGGAGGGGCTGTGGTCCCAGGTACAATCTCCAGGTGACACAATCAGGCACATGAACTTGAAAGACCTCTGCAGAGCTGTTGCTCCTCAAACACTGACCTGGCAGCATCTACTATTCTTCCGTTTTAGCTTCACAACCTTGTGAGGCAAGAAAGACTAAGAGCAGAGATAAGTCCAGAGCCACCCAGCAGGCTTAATGCCAAGAGAGGGAATTTGGTCTCTCAGCCTCTAATCTACACTGGCTTTCAGACACCTCAAGTTGGAAAGGGCCTTATAGACCTCCTCCTGCTCAATGCAGAAAATCCAAAGCTAGAGCATGAGTCTGGCAATCTCCACGTGGGGACCTCTGCTGAGCTAACCCTTGCCTCTCCTGAAGTCAACAGTTCTGTTGGCAAACACCCTTTTGAAGTTTCTGCTAATGTTCAAGTTTTGTTATCCTTGCAGAAGAAAAATATTTGCCCTCTTCCAATCAACAGCACTTTAGGCATTTGAAAAGCACAACCATGTGGCACTCTGCACCTGCTCTGCTCCAGACTAAGCCAACTCAGTTCTTCCAGATTTTGGTCTCAGGACTTGCTGACCCAACACCTGCCCCATATGTCTTATCACACTGCCCCCTTAAGTTCAGCTTGCATTCACATGAACACATGAAGCTGCGTTATACTGAATCAGACCCTATCTACTCAGACCGGCAGCAGCTCTCCAGGGTCTCAGGCAGGGCTCTTTCACATTACCTACCTGCCTAGTCCCTTTAACTGGAGATGCCGGGGATTGAACCTGGGACCTTCTGCTTGCCAAGAAGATGCTCTACGGCCCCTCTGGAGAACCAGGTTTGATTCCCCACTCGAAAGCAAACTGGAGACCCTTCTGAGTGTCAACACAAACTCTGGGACAGAATATGATATAGGGTAGTGAAGCCCTATACTACAATTCGTCCTCCCTTAAAACAGCACCTGTTTTTATGTGCAGGTTTGTAAAGTTGGGTTGTTTTTTTTGCTTTTAAAAGCAAACTGAATTCTCAGTGCTGTTATGTTGCACATTCTATCCAAGGTGCACATTCTCAAATGACAGCAGCAGAGCAAGCAAGTTTTGCAAATTGTCCAGAATTATGGCTTGTCAGATTAAAAAAACAATATTGTCGACCACGGTTACACAGCCAGGATAACCTACAAGAACCAATAAAAACAATCTTTTCCAATGTTGTTTAGAAATATAATAACTGAAACACAGCATGCCATCATGCCAGAGAAGTCAACCATTCCCCCTCACTCTGAAACAAGCCAGCCGTTAACTGTCAACATTTCAAGACGAAGAAACATTAAAATTGTGTGCCTTTTAAAAAATTTAAGAGTACCTAGAAGTTTATTGAAAATTACTCAGCCTCTCACACAGCAGAAACATGACAAAAGTACAGCTTCAGGTAACGCCAACCCTTCCCTGCTCTCTGCTCCGAGGAGCTCAGACATACAAGACTTAAGGAAGACATTTGGGCTGCCTCTAGCGAGGCATTTCATTGCTAGGATGCACCAAACCAAAAATCTATCAGGAACCAGATTACATGAGACAGTTAATGCCTCTGAAACATTTCTAATAGTGCGGGGTGGGATGGGGGGGGAACCACAAAATAAGGTGCACCGCCAAATCTCTCCTTCGTCCTCTTTCCCAGCCTCCTGGTCCCGTTTGGGAAGACCGGCAACGTGCAGCTTTAAGGTATTCTGCAAGGACACACACAGATCCGTTTAGGCCCTTTAATCTGTCCAAGACAGTGTGCCGAGACAAAGTGATAAAACATTTTTGCATTTTTACAGCAAGGAATAAACAAAAAGAGGAACTACAGAAATGTATAAGGAAGTTATTTTTTTTACATAGGGGTAAAACGTTATAAATTCGGGACAACGCACTGACACGGGTCAACTCCCAACATCTCTTGTTGCTTTTATTAAAAAGTTCATATGTGTGGCCAGGCAGTCGAATGGCTGTTTCTTCATTGAAAGGTATTTTTCCCCCTTCCAAGTAGCTCTTAAGGGACTGCAAACTCATCTTGGAATGTCCTCAAAAGGCTCTGCCATTGTGTGGTGACAGAATTAAAACCCCCAGAGTCCTTTCAGACGCTACGAGCCACTCAATCGTCAAATTTTATCTTTTTGCCTTGTGGCTTGTGATCGCCGCCGCCACCTCTGCCTCCCCGGAAGCCGCCTCCTCGGCCTGAAAGAGATTTTGGAAAATTAAAGACGCAAATCCACAGCTCGGGGAGCTCCAATTAAGTGCAAAAAAATGGAGCCGGCAGCTGCTGGCATCCGCACACTCACCTCCAAAGCCTCGGCCACCCCTGCCTC
This sequence comes from Euleptes europaea, assembly GCF_029931775.1. NCBI lineage: Eukaryota > Metazoa > Chordata > Lepidosauria > Squamata > Sphaerodactylidae > Euleptes > Euleptes europaea. The sequence goes on from NC_079316.1 coordinate 6,551,648, forward strand.
CGAAGCCCCCTCTGCCGCCTCGCCCACCTCTGCCTCCTCCTCCTCGGCCAAAGCCAAAGCCGCCGCGTTGACCGTCACCCTTGGGCTTGGCGAAGTCAAGGGTCACTTTGTTGCCATCTATCTCCCCATCCTCCATGGCCTCTTTTGCTGCTTTGGCATCTTCGGGGGAGCTGAAGTCCACAAAGCCGAACCTGGAAAAAGGGAACGGCCTTAGTTTCAAGGTGGCAGATGCAGCCTGCCCTTGCAGTGCCCACCACGGTCAGAAGCAGCCCTCTGCGACCATGCCACTTCAGAGCGCCACGCCAGGCAGGGAAACGGCTGTGGCAAAGAGATGCTGTTTGTACCGGGCGGACAGCAGTTGATGAGCCTTTGGTCTTCTGACCCAAGAAGCCAGACTAGACACTTTAGGGCGGGGTCCCCAAACATTTTCAGCCTGTGGGCACATTTGCGATTATGACAGTGTGGTGGGCACAGCAACAAAATGGCTGCCACAGGAGGCGGAGCCAGCCACGAGAATATTGCCACGCCTTGACTTCAGTAACACAGTGCAGATTCTTGTACTGTGGTGGCTGCTACTGCCAAAGCGAAATTTGATTGACTAGAGGAGATTTAAAATTATCTGCACAGCCAACCAGAAACCTTGCTGGGCAAAACCCCACCCACTGCCTAACAACACTCAGCAGGCACCAGAAAGGGGGCACCCTGTTGGGGAGTCCTGCCAACTTGGAAGGCTTTAAGATGGGAGTGGACATGTTCATGGAGGAGAGGGCTATCCATGGCTACTAGTCAAAATGGGTACTAGTCATGATGCACACCTATTCTCTTCAGGATCAGCAGAGTATGGCTATTATATTAGGAGCTGTGGAACACAGGAAGCACGGTGCTGCTGCAGTTGTCTTGTCTGTGGGCTTCCTAGAGGCACCTGGTTGGCCACTGTGTGAACAAGCTGCTGGACTTGATGGGCCTTGGTCTGACTCAGAATGACTTTTCTTTTGTTCTTGGGACATGGAGCAGCTACAACAAAGTGCAAGACACACACCCCTCTACCTACGGCCCAGCTCTCATCTCTCTGCATGTGTAGATTGGTGCCCACCGTAGGAAGCATGAGGCCTTTCGAGCTGGAAAGAAATCTGCCTAAGCTCTGAAGTTACTTGGAGCCAGGGCCTGCTTGTTGATTTGCTAGCCCACTTTCCTGCCAAAGGACCTGCAGGTACAAGGCACAGCCCTAACATATCGTAGAACTGGAAGGGACCTCCAGGGTCATCTAGTTCAACCCCACTGCACAATGCATGACATTCACAACTACCTTCCCCCCACACCCCCAGTGACCCCTACTCCAGGCCCAGAAGATGGCAACAAAAACCCCCTCCAGGATCCCTGGCCAATCTGGCTTGGAGGAAAATTGCTTCCTAACACCAAAGTTAGGAAGTTAGAGCCAGCGTGGTATAGTGGTTAAGAATGGTGGTTTGGAGAAGCGGAGCCTGATCTGGAGAACCGGGTTTGGTTCCCCACTCTTCCACATGAGCGGCAGAGGCTCATCTGGTGAACTGGATTTGTTTCCCCATTCCTACACACGAAGCCAGCTGGGTGACCTTGGGCAAGTCACACTCTCTCCGCCCCACCTACCTCACAGGGTGTCTGTTATGGGGAGGGGAAGGTGATTGTAAGCAGGTTTGAGTCTCCCTTAAGTGGTATAGGAAGTCGGCATATAAAAACCAACTCTTCTTCTCCTCAAAGTGGCGATTGGCATTATCCCTGGGCATATGAGAAAGGGCTGCGAGAGTCAAACTCTTAACGCAACCCTTCCTGCCCTCCCTCATGATATGCCCATGTTCACAGCATCAGCATTGCTGTCAGATGGCAATCTCACCTGTTTCAAAAGATCCAAGGCTCCCGAAGAAGCCTCCTCCACCATGGAACTGCTCTAACTTTCAGGAATTGTGTGTGTTGAGTGAAGTGCTGTAAAGTCAGAGCCAACTTATGGCAACCCCAAAGGGTCTTCAAGGCAAAAGATGTTCAGAGGTGGTTTGCCACTGCCTGTCTATGTCACAACCATGGTCTCCCACCCAAATACTAAGCAGGGCTGGTCCTGGTTAGTTTTCAAGCTTGAATGAGTGGGCTAGCCTGGGCTGTCCATGTCAAGACAACACACCCTCTGGTAACACCTGAATGGCAGCCACAGAATGCAACCCCCCCCACCCGTCGGAAGCCAGCATTTCAAGCCTTCTGCATGTTGAGCTGTACACAGAACTCTTAAGGGAGGGTGCTCCATAGTTACAGCGCCATCTGAGACAAGCTGATCTGCACTCAAACGCTGAGCACCTCCAGAAAGACAAGGCACCACTAGTTAATGTCATGGGGAAAGTCACAATGCAGATGTTTAGGAGGGCTTTTAAAACGATTAGCACCAAAGCAAACTCTGCTCTGGTTAGACCTTACCTAGACTATTGTGTTCTGTTATGGGCACCGCAATTTAAGAAGGATGTAGACAAGCTGGAACGTGTCCAAAGGAGGGCAACAAAGATGATGAAGGGTCTGGAGACCAAGTCCTATGAGGAAAGGCTGAAGGAGCTGGGTATGTTTAGCCTGAAGAGGAGAAGACTGAGAGGTGATCTGATAACCATCTTCAAGTACTTGAAGGGCTGTCATATGGAGGATGGTGCCGAGTTGCTTTCTGTTGCCCCAGAAAGTCGGGCCAGAACTAATGGGTTGAAATTAAATCAAGAGTTTCCTAATAGTTAGAGCGGTTCCTCAGTGGAACAGGATTCCTCAGGAGGTGGTAAGCTCTTCTTCCATGGCGGTTTTTTCAGCAGAGGTTAGATGGTCATCTGTCAGCAATGCTGATTCTATGACCTTAGGCAGATGATGATCGGGAGGGCATCTTGGCCATCTTCTGGGCATGGAGTAGGGGTCACTGGGTGTGTGTGGGGGGAAGGTAGTTGTGGATTTCCTGCATTGTGCAGGGGGTTGGACTAAATGACCCTGGTGGTCCCTTCCAACTCTATGATTCAAACAGGTTTCTTTTTTTTTGGGGGGGGGGTGTTCAAAAGGAAACAAAACTGAGCCATGAAAAATGCAGCAATTTCTCAGGCTAGTGTGTATTCAAATGTTTTTATGAAGCCCAGTTTACAGCCTTGGGCATCTCTGGCCATTTATATGCATGGCTGTTTCCTCGTGGTCACCCCGCCAACTACTTTGGAGCTTTGCTTGGATTGTGCTTGCATTTTCTAACCGTCAGAGGTTGCCTTGCTCTCCCTGCATCTTCAGCGGATTTGTGTTTAGCCAGAACCCAGAAAACGTGGAAAAAAACACGTGGGAGGGGGAAGTGAGGTGACAGTCGGCAAAGGAAAGCATAATCAAAGCAAAGCTCCGAAGGAGTCGGCGGGGTGACTGCAAGGAAACAGCCACGCATAAATGGCCTCTGGCTGCTTGGGGGGGGGGATGCTGAACGGCTGCTTGGAGAAAAGGCACCTCATGAGCTGCACTTGGGGGAGGGGCCTCAGAGTCAACTCAACTATGTTTACTCCACGCTCTGAACAACTGGCAAAGCTGTGCCAGGGAGTGACTGCTGTGCTCCTCTGACGCAGACAGAGGCACTCATGGTCATCACCCTGGTCTTGGCTCTTCTTCTCGGGCGAATCCGTTGCCTGCCACTGGATGTACAGCAGGAAGGAGCTCACTGAGAAGGGTAAAACACTCTGGGTTTTAAACTGAAAGCGCCTCTGTCATATGGGCTTCCATTTTTCTATGTGCATCAAAATAGTATTTGGCTCTACACATACCCTTTGGAGGAGCCCGTGTCTCTGTCTGTGACTATTCTTGCACCAACGGAACCATCAAAAGACTCCCGCAGGGTTTCTTCCGTTGTGTCCTCAGACAGGCCTTTGACAAAGAGTGTTTTGCTTTGTTCTAAAGGGAAGAGGGGGAAAAACAGCAGATCAACTTTTAAATCGACTTGGGTGCGGACTCCACATCTGCACGTTTTACATGCACAAACAGAACTGAGGCACCAAGAAAGTATGCAGAATCAACAGTATCTTGTTCCAGAACTGTAATAAGTATGCTAAGAACTGGGACCACCTTTCCCCAACTAGGACACCAAAGTAACCTACTGATGGTCCCCGGCCTGAAGAAGGTGCAGCTGTCCTCAACAAGGGGCCAGGGCTTTTTCGGCCCTGGCCCCAGCCTGGTGGAATAGCCTTCCAGGTGACATCAGGGCCCTAAGGGACCTTAAGGAGTTCAGCAGGGCCTGTAAAACGGAACTATTCCACCAGGCCTATAACTCAGGGCAGCCGCAAGTGGATCCATCTTTACTGGCCTCCCCATCCCTCCCCCCCACTCTTAACGCCTGTGGGGGGGGGGTTGACTGCTGAAATCCTGTCACATGGCAGCCCCTGCTTATGGATTACATTTCGGGCAACCTGCTTATGATTACATTATGATCTTTTAATGATGTTGACGATACTTTATTGATGTTTGATGGCTTTATGTATTTTAATGTTGTTACCCGCCCTCAGCCTGGCTTGCTGGGAATAAGGGTGGGCTATAAATTTGAAAAATAATAACATAAATAAAAGTCTGCTTACGACCAAATCCTCCTCTGGCATTGAAGTTCCTGCTTTGGCCTCCAGGTGTGCTGAACTCCAGTCTGATGGTTCGGCCTTCGATCTCTGTGTTGTTGTAGGAATTCATGGCTTCCTTGGCATCTTCAGCGGTGGGGAAATCTACAAAAGCATACCTGGGCAGAGAGAAACTTGGGTCAAGCTTGGAACCTATATCCCTATAATGAGGTGAGAGCTGACAGCATTTTGAAGAGGGAAGGGGGGGGAAGCTTTCACTCCAGCCTGTATCCTTCGCTTCCCATAAAGCAGCCACAAATCTGTCCCTACTTACCCTTTGGGCCTTCCCTGGTTGTTCTGTGGAATCCTGATGGCCGCCGCCTTCTCAAACACCTCCTGAAGAGCTTCCTCTGTTGCGTCGTATGACAGGTTGTTCACAACCAGGGTTTTGGACTCTCCACCTGCACAGAGGATAGATCCCTAATTCACGTTCTGAACAGTGCAAAACTCTCTCAGCACCGATGAAAGGAGGATTTCTCCAACTTAGCTTACCCTCCCATGACTTGGGTTTAAATATTTACTTTGTAACAGATGCGAGCACAGGTTTGTGTGGCTCTGGGCAAGCAGGACACAGTCCTTCAACTCTCAACGCCTCATGCAGGGGGAGGGAAGAGGCATACGAAAGGCCATGCTGGATCAGACCAAGGTCCATCAAGTCCAGTAGCCTGTTCACAAAGTGGCCAGCCAGGTGCCTCTAGGAAGCCCACAAACAAGGCAACTGCAGCAGTATTGTCCTGCCTGTTTTCCACAGCACCTAATAGGCATCCTCATCTGATCCTGGAGAGGATAGGTGTGCATCATGATTAGTATCCATTTTGACTAGTAGCCATGGGTAGCTCTCTCTTAAAGCCTCCCAAGTTGGCAGCCATCACTACCACATCCTGAAGCAGGGAGTCCCACAATTTAACTATGCATTGTGTAACGAAATACTTTCTTGTATCTGTTTTGAATCTCTCACCCTCCAGCTTCAGATGACCCCACATTCTAGTATTACAAGGGAGAAAAGCTTTTCCCTGTCCACACCACACATAATTTTATAGACCTCTATCATGTCTCCCCTTAACTACCTTCTTTCCAAGCTAAACAGCCCTAAGCATTTTAACTGCTCCTCATAGGACAACTGCTCTAGTCACGATCATTTTGGTTGCTCTTTTCGGCACCTTCTCAAGTTCTGCAATATCCTTTTTTTCGGTGTGGTGACCAGAACAGTACACAGTATTCCAAGTGTGGTCTCACCATAGATTTGTACAAGGGCAGTATGATAGCAGCAGTTTTATTCTCTATTCCTCGCCTAATTATGGCCAGCATGGAATTTGCCTTTTTTACGGCAGCTGCACACTGGGTTGACATCTTCATTGAGCTATCCACTACCACCCCAAGATCCACCTCCAGAAGAACCCTGTTTCCTCTCTTGCTGAGGCGAGACCCAGCCACCCCTTGACTTGCTAGGCTACCCAGTGATGGCAGCTTTTCTGTGATGAATTCCCCAGTCCACAACTTGACTGTACGTCTTTACCTGACGGTGCCCCCTTAGTAGTTTTCCTGACATCCTGCTTGCTTTTCTCTCCTGTGTAGTCAAGGATGATGGAGCGACCCTCAAGTTCCATTCCTTGTTTCTCCTCCAGTGCTTTCTCTGCATCTGCTTCAGATTTAAACTCAATGTAGGCAATCCTAAAAACGGGCAAACATTTTCCTTTAGGTCAATGGTTCATTGGTATTAAAAGCAGTCCTGCTAGCACATTCAGGAAATTGGGGTGGGGGGAGAACGGACACAAGAGAAAATGACACATGGCATAAATTCCCAGGAATTTAAATTGGCGAAGACCACCTTGACTACATACCCTTTGCTGTTCCCATCCTTGGACACCAGTCTGATTTCCAAGGCATTCTCGAACACTATCTGCAGGTCCTCTTGGGTTACGCTATAAGCGAGATTCTTCACAAAGATGGTTCTTGCATCTCTCTCTAAAAAGACGACACATACACATGAAAACACCTTCTACTCCCGTTCTTAACTGCCTTGCTCAGGTCTTGCAAACTGAAGGCTGTGGCTGCCTTTAGAGTCAATCCATTTCCTGCTGGCTTGTCTTCTTTTCCTGCTGCCTTCAACTTTTCCTAGCATGACTATCCTTTCCAGTGATTCTTTGTCTTCTCATGATGTGACCAAAGTACAATAGCCTCAGTTTTGTCATTTGAGTTTCTAGGGAGAGTTTGTAACTGTTTACTGAGTGGTTGCCAGTACAGTTACACATTAAAAATGTGCCTGTGAAGTTCTCATATGAGAACAAATCTTACCGTGAAGGTTCCTTCTGCTCTGAGGGTAAGGGCATCCCGATGCTTCAAGATGCCCTCCTCCTTAGTGCAAGAAAACACAGGTGTCACAAAGAGGAAAATAACTAGATCACGTTAATTTCCAATCTCATCTGGCATCCTGTTTTCTTCTAAGGGCAGCTAAGCAGGTGGCTCTGGGAAGCCTGTCTTCAGGGCATGAGGTCAATATCCTTTCCCATTGCTTCTCTCTTGGCAGCTGACATGCAGAGGTGTACTGCCTCACAAGATGCTCACATGTCACCGCCTTATACTCACAATAAGGTACTTTTATACTACCAGCTTTGGCAAACAGCTCTAGGGAAACCACTGGCTCCATTAGAAAAGACTGCACCAAGGTCTGCTTTCAGACAGATTGCAACCCTCTGAGTGGTAAGCTCTCCTTCTCTGGAGGTTTTTAAGAAGAGGTTAGATGGGACATCTGTCAGCAATGCTGATTCTATGACTTTAAGCAGATGATGAGAGGGAGGGCATCTTGGCCATCTTCTGGGCATGGAGTAGGGGTCACTGGGTGTGTGTGTGCGGGGGGGGGGGGGAGGGAGTTGTGAATGTCCTGCATTGTGCAGGGGGTTGGATTAGATGACCCTGGTGGTCCCTTCCAACTCTATGATTCTATATGCATCAACAGGAGTGATAAGCTAGTTGGATGGTGCAGCACAAGGGGCATGGCTAGAAGAGCCAGCCCAAGACGGATTCACTTACCTTTCTTGTTCTCCTTCAGGCTCTCCTTGCTCATTGCCTTTTCCAGTTTCATTTCCAAGCCCATTAATTTCTTCCCATTAAACTTAAGCGCTTTATCCAGCTCCTCTTCTGAGGAGAAGTCCACATAACCGAACTTCCTGCAGTGCAGAAATGAGAATTCATTTCCAGTACTCAATCAGATGTACCAATAAAAATATCTTGACTATGCTCTGAAGCAGATTTGACGTGCACGAAAATGAAAAAGGGTCCGACCTGAAAGCAGCTAACTCTACCTTGTGCCTCTGCAAAGAAAAGCAGTTGTATTCTGGATGTGCAACAGAGGTCTTCCAAAACTAAAATGAACTACACAGCAGCTTTAGGCAGCGCCTGATGTAACCAAGCTCCTTTCGCCATCAGCATCTGTGTTAAAAATCCATACTATTTCTGGCATAAGTGTGCGTGTACGTGTGTTGTGTTTAAGTGCCGTCAAGTTGCTTCCGACTCATGGTGACCCGTATGAAGCAATGTCCTCCAAAAGTCCTATCTTTAACAGCCTTGCTCAGGTCTTGCAAATTGAAGACATGGCTTCCTTTACGGAGTCGGTCCATCTCTTGTTGGGTCTTCCTCTTTTCCTGCCACCCCCAACTTTTCATGGCATTATTGTCTTTTCCAGTTACTCTTGTCTTCTTATAATGTGACCAAAGTACGACAGCCTCAGTTGAGTCATTTTAGCTTGTAGGGTCAGTCCAGGTTTGACTTGGACCTATAACCCCACTGATTTTTTTTGGGGGGGGCAGTCTCTGGCATAAGTAAAATGCCTGAAGAGGATCTAACCCAATGCAAAACACCTCCACTGTCTTGAACTTCATTATTAGTTGTAATTCAGCAGTCTTAATACCTGATTAGTTGTAATTCACCAGTCTAATCACTAATAATGAGGCCCGAGACAATGCATTCTCCTGGATTGAACAGGGACCTGGGATTCGTCTCATTACCAATGTTGATTTCTCCACGCCTTCTACCCCTCTGCATATCATCCCCAATCACCCGTTAATGTCATTTACTTGCTTTTGATATTTACATGCTATTGCCATTGGGTGTCCTAATTTATTCTTCTCTACTTAAGGACAGATGGACTCACATTCAAGCTGTATCTGAAGAAGTGAGCTGTGACTCACAAAAGCTCATACTCACACGAACGCTCATACCCTGCCATACCCTTAAATCTTTAAGCTGCTACAGGACTCTTGCCCTTTTCTACTGCTGCAGACAAACTAACATGGCCACCCATCGCGATCTATGTTCCTGAAGTTAAGCCACAGCCGAGCAAGCAAAATCCTTACTTTGAGTTGCCGATTCTGATTTCTTGGACTTGAAGGTCCTTTTTGGCAAAGAAGTCCCGGATGGCGGCCTTCAGCTCTTCGAAGTCCTTGTTGGAGTTCAGATTGCCCATGAAGAGGGAGAAGGCAGTTTCTATAAAGTGTATTGAAAAGCCGTTAAGACTAGCAGCCTTCAAGACCAAAGCGTAGGCTGTGCCAAGCCGCAGTGCCTTCTAATATATTAGCTTCCAGAGAAGCAGATCTCCAGCATATAAATCATAGTAAGAACTTGTACTGGCAGTTTGACAATATTTAAGACAGCTGCAAACTTGTCCCTTAGCCATCCTCCCAAGTGGAAGAAAACCCCTCAACCCTCTTTGGAGTGGTGTGGCAAAACCACTTTTGTAGCTTGGCTCTGAGTGGCAGGACACCCAAAAATGAAGTATGTATGCAGAGTGCTTGTATGGACCATAGCGTCTAGGACAGGGGTGTCAAACACATTTGTTACAAGGGCCGGGTATGACATAAATGTCGCTTGGTCGGGCCATGCCTTGCCAGCCCAGATTGGGAGAGAGGGGTGGGTATTGAGCCCTCAGCAGGCTCGCTAGCCCAGATTGGGACTGGGGGGTGGGGTGGCTGCCTTGGCTGGCTCACAGGCCGGATTAGAGCGTTCAAGGGGCCGGATACGGCCCATGGGCTGTATGTTTTGACACCCCTGGTCAAGGACATGAGATGCAATAATACCATTGCATACTGCACTGGTCAGACCCCATTTGGGGTTTTGCATCCAGTACTGGAGGCTTTATTGGAAAAAAACAAAGAAACTAGCAGCTCACCTTCAGTTTTCTTTTTCTTGGCCTCTGGAATGCCTTTTTGTTTGGCCATTTCCTTCTTCCGCTTTCCAGGGGCTTCCTGTACAGCTTCTGTCATGGGCAGGGAGAAAGGGACGAGAAGGGGGGGAAAAAGCATACAGCTGTCAGAAAAATCCCAGAAGGGAGAGACCAGAGAGCACCTGCCGCAAGAGTCAGCTGGATCAGGACTTGACTATCTTTGTATATTCATATGTGATTTTTATCACATCAGCTCAGCGAGAAATCATCATTTCCAGTTGTGGGATAAAAAGGGAAAAGCAGGAGGAAACTCTCCAAGAGAAAGCTCTACACGTGATATCGCATTCACCTTCATCCTCTTCATCCTCCTCTTCATCCTCTTCATCGTCGTCGTCATCCTCGTCGTCTTCATCTTCCTCGTCCTCAGACTCTCCGGCGGCAGCTTTGACTGGGGCGGCCTTTACTAGGACAGCTTTCTTGCCTTTCGCTGGGGTGATCTCCATGGGCTCTTCTTCAGAGTCTGAAACCAGGAAGCAGCCAATTGAGGTAACAACCCACAGCTGCACACCAGCATGCCGCCGCTGCCACAATTTGTCTCGCTCCTTTGAGAAGAGGAGCCAGCAAGCATGCAATGGTACTTAAAGACAAGGGTGTGCTCATTGCAGCTGAACACATCAGGCTTACTCAAAAGACCATAAGGTTGTACGCCACCCCGGACTCCGTAAGGAAGAGACATGGCTAATAAATGTTTGAAACAATAACATGAACCCCACGAGTACGGAAATGCTGTCTCCTTCTGCCAAAATCAACAGCATCAGACTTAACAAAAAGTGGAAGTAGCAGCAATATTTAAACTACATAGTTTTGAATGCTAAGCAAGTCTGCCCAGGGTTGCCTGGACTTTCTGGAGACCTCAACAACGCATTGGTATGTATTTACTTCATTTATATTCTCCCATCTTTCTCCCCAATGGGGGACCCTGCCCCCAGGTGGCTTACATAGCTCTGCTCTCCTCCATCTTTCCTCGCGACAACAACCCTGAGGTAGGTTAGGTTGAGTTTGTGAGAGTGGCCAGAGGTCACCCAGCAAGCTTCCATGGCAGAGTGGGGGATTTGAACCTGGTTCTCCCAGATCCTATCCTGACACCCTAACCACAGATAAGAAGAGGAGTTGGTTTTTATATGCTGATTTTCTCTACCACTTAAGGGAGAATCGAACTGGCTTACAATCACCTTCCCTGCCCCTCCCACAACAGACACCCTGTGAGGTAGGTGGGGCTGACAGCTGTGACTAGCCCAAGGTCACCCAGCTGGCTTTATGTGCAGGAGTGGGGAATCAAACCTGGTTCTCCAGATCAGAGCCCACCACTCTAAACCACTACACTTCGCTGCCCCAAATTCAGTAAGGCCACAGGATTTACAGATGCTAGGGCAGGGGTGTCAAATTAATCTGTTGCAAATTCATCCTTTTTTTCCTTTTTCTTCTTCACACAATGCATAGTTAAATTGTGGAACTTCCTGCCCCGGGATGTGGTGATAGCTGCCAACTAAGGAGGCTTGCAGAGGGGAGTGGACATATTCATGGAGGAAAGGGGTATTCATGGCTTTTAGTTAAAATGGATACTAGTCATGCTGCATATCTATTCTCTCTAGTATCAGAGGAGCATGCCTATTATATTAGGTGCTGTGGAACACAGGCAGGATGGTGGTGTTGCTGCAGTCAACTTGTTTGTGGCTTCCTAGAGACACCTGGTTGGCCACTGTGTGAACAGAGTGCTGGACTTGATGGGCCTTGATCTGATCCAGTAGGGCCTTATGTTCTTATGAGAGCCAGATATGACATGTCACTTGGTAGGGCCATACCCTACCAACCCGAGCCATGCCTCGCCAACCCAGATTGAGGGTGTGTGTGTGTGTGGGGGGTGGCTGCCTCGGTTGGCTTGCGGGCCAGATAAGAGCTCTCAAGGGGCCGGCTCCAGCTCTTGATGTTTGACACCCCTGCGCGAGGGAGCATCTTGGGCTCAACGCATCAGTACACATCTGAGACATCACAGCAAACCTCAGCATTAAGTCCCGATGCTCATCATCTGCGCTGGCCCTCAAAGCCAAGGTGACCGAGCTCCTTCTCATGGCACCCCTTGAACTTCCATGGGGCACATGCTCCCCCCCCCCCCACACCCTCTCATCTTACTGGCTACCTGAAGCGAGGGCAGAGACTGCTGGCGAGGGCTAGCCATTTTCACAAAAGACCCCACTTTTCTAACTTGGCGCTCTCTTGACCCACTTCACTCCCCACAGGGTACTCAGCTGACTAGCCAATATCCTGCATGCAAAACTGCTGATGAAACCTTCCATGAAGATAAGTTTCAGAAGGCAGCTGTGCAGAACAGCTGGATTCAAGTCAGCAGCATCTTAGAGACCAACAAGAGCTTTGGAGTATTTTTTTTAAAAAATTATTTTATTCAATTTATACCCTGCCCCCTTCCCAGCCCAAGTTGGGCTCTGGGCGGCATCCAACAACATATTTATGCAATAATTAAAACATAAGATTAAAACACAGAATTAAAATACATACAATTTAAGAAAGCCAACTGATATAACTTGCTGCAGTAAAAATGTTCCTAAGATGAGGAGAACCCATCAGAGTCGTAACAGAAGACCAGAGACCTAATCTAATGGCAGTCTTCCAGGGAGCGGAGACAAGGGCAGGGGAATAAGGGAGGCCAGCTGCTCTACTGTGGCCGCCTCAGCCATATGCCTGGTGGAACATCTCCATCTTATAGGCCCTGCAGAACTGAGCTAAGTCCCGCAGGGCCCGGGTCTCATTTGACAGAGAGTTCCACCATGCTGGGGCCAGAGCCAAGAAAGCCCTGGCAGAGGACAGCCGGATAGTCCGGGGACCAGGGTCTACCAATAAGTATTCACTGTTGAGTACAAGGCTCTCGGGGGTGTGGGTATATATATATCAGGAGTGGAGAGACTTTGGGAGTCAAAGCTTCCTTTTCTAAGGTGCCACTGACTCCAATCTAGCTGCCCTGAAAAAACCGACTCACCGTCTTCTTCCTCGTCGTCTTCCTCCTCCTCATCGTCTTCCTCATCTTCAGACTCCTCTTTGGCTGCTGCGGGTTTCTTGGCTGCAGCCAGGGCAGCTGCCGGCTTCTTCACAGGCACAGGAGGCTCCGTCTCGGACTCATCTGCGCCAAATGATTTATCGTCCATCAGTAAGGAATACAGAGAACCAACTCTGGAGTGGTTGCAAGTAACATATGCCCATCCAGCCCTTCCCTACAAGGAGGGGGACTGAATTGCATCTCCCGGATTGACAGCTTTAAAGGCAATTTATAGGTGGAGGCCCTGAAACGGTACAGGCATTGCATCTAGGGCAAAAACGCCACAATCTGACTTTACCCAGTGGCTGATCTTAAAAATGGAGGAAGCTGCACTCAGCCACCGTACGCTTACCGCATGGGGGTCTCCTAAAGCTGTAGTTGACCCGCACACGCAGCTTCAGGGCTATTAAGGCCAGATAAAGGCAATAAAATCAAAAGAGGGGATTGAAACACTTTTTCTAAAAGGGAAGGCTGAAGTTTCAGTACTTGAAGATGGTTATCATATCATCTCTCAGTCTTTAGCCTGAAGAGGAGACTGAGACGTGATATGATAATCATCTTCAAGTACCTGAATGGCTGTCAGAGAAAGGATGGTGCTGAGTTGTTTTCTGTTGCTCCAGGTCAGACCAGAACCAACGGGTTGTAATTAAATCAAAAGTTTCCGTCTAGACAAGACTGTTGTAACAGTTAGAACGGTTCCTCAGTGGAACAGGCTTCTTCTGGAGGTGGTAAGCTCACCTGGAGGTTTTTAAGAGGCTAGATGGTCATCTGTCAGCAATGCTGATTCTATGACCTTGGGCATATGATGAGAGGGAGGGCATCTTGGCCATCTTCTGGGCATGGAGTAGGGAGTCACTGGGTGTGTGTGTGTGTGGGGGAGGTCATTGTAAATTTCCTGTATTGTGCAGGGGGTTGGACTAGATGACCCTGGTGGTCCCTTCCAACTCTATAATTCTAGGTTTTCAGTTTAGAACTAGGATGACTAAGGGCAGGACAGAACACAGGAAGCTTATGAAAATCATGGAAATTTTCCTCCCTCCTCCCCAAGGTACACCATCAAGTTGATGTGCAGCGGACACACATTGTACAAAAATATATACTACCTTAGACTACATGTATTAACTTGTAGTACTAATTATGACAAGATGAAGACCACTAGCACAAGTGTCTAATTCTTAAAATGGAAACTTTTTGGGGGGGGGGGCGCAACAGAAGCAAGCTTTGGCTTCTCTACCTCCAGGACTCCCAGGGCATCTGAAACAACATTATGCACTAGATAAGTGATCCCCCCCTGAGCTCCAAGGTGCCGACTGACACATTTCCTGGCACCTACAAAGTATTTTTATAAAGTGGGCAGGGCCAGGTGGGGGCTTTTTTAACAGAAGTTCCCCAGCAACAGCTGATGCTGCATTACTGCATGCGTTCATTTTAAAAGGCATTCCCGTCCACGACATTTTGTGGTTGGCTCCACCTCCTACGGCAGCCATTTTGTGGTTGTGCCCACCACTCTAACAGAACTCTAAAAGGGCCCGGCAGGCTGAAGAAGGTTGGGCACACCTGCCCTAGGTGGAGCTTTGCCCTGATGTGGCTTGGCTCCCTCTGGCAACCACGCCCTCAGCACGTTCTGCACTCAAAATTCTGCTTTGAATTTTTTTTTTGCTGAAAAAGCCAGTAACTCTAAAAAAACTTTGCCCTGCCCTTCTTCTTGAATTGAATAGGCAAGCTAGTGTACTCAGAAAGTACTTGACACCTGATTCACCTTCCTCCTCCTCGCTATCGTCCTCTTCCTCCTCATCATCTTCCTCCTCATCGCTTTCTTGTTTCTTTGCGTTCTTCCCGTTTTTTGCTCCTTTGGCAGGGACTGGCGTCTTTTTCGCTGGAGTGACACCTCCCTTCTTTGCCGGAGTTGCGACTGCCTTCTTTGCCGGGGTAGCAACTGCCTTCTTGGCTGGTGTAGCTGCCTTTTTGTTAGTGGCTTTTGCTGGAGTGACTGCTTTCTTCGGAAGGATCACCTGGGGGGAACACAAACAGCACAGCGCACCATTGGCAATGCTACCCAGCATTCCAAGATAAGAGGCAGGAGGACAGAATTAAGGTAACCCACCAAAAGCTAGGAATATCAGGCTTAGCCCACAGCCAAACCTTTTAAAATGAGTCAAGAGACTATGTAAACAGTGGGTGGGAATTTTGCCCGTGCTGTATTTTGCATTTCCTTGAATACTTCAGTTTTTGCCAAAACTAAAAGTTGATCGTTCAGCCACCGAACTTATTTTACTATTCACTGTAGAGGTGGGCCACCCACACCAGGAATGCTCAAGATAGGAACACCACTGCTGTCTGGTTCCACTATATTTTATCATTTCTATGGCTCTTGACTGAATTATACCCTGAGAAAACTGACTTATTTCCTTTGATGGACAGCCTTATGGTGATTTCCATGCACGTTTAGACAATGTTGCTAAATACCAGGCGAGGCCTGAACATCTCCCAGAATTTCAGCCAATCTCCAGACAACAGATATCAAATCCCCTGCGGAACATGGCTGATTTAGAGGGTGGACTCAACAACATTATACCACACTTGAGGTCCCTCCCCTTCCCAAACCCCAGTCCGCACCCCCAAATCTCCCAAACTGAAACTAGCAACCATATGCCTGGAGAGCCAGTGTGGCTTTGGGTACTGATAAATCCTAGCAGTCAGGAATACCAATGGGTTACCCTGAGCAAGATTGTACCACTGTATCACTGTGGGAATTAACCAAACTTCACATCTACGTCTTCGCTGTATTTATTTTACAGGTATAAGGTGCATCTTGAACCACCCCTGAGATAATCAAATCAAGGGCAACCATTTCAATTTTTATTTAGAAATCTACAAAACGTAACAGCTTTTTAAATTTTTGGAGATGTGAAATATGTACAATAAAAATAAATGCTTAACCCAGAATCCTGTTGTTTTTATTTCTTACTGTTTTCGTTGATAAATTTTCAACCATAAGTGTGGCATAAATGGATTCAACAATGGTCAGATAAACCACCTAGATTTCCTAGCATAACCCATAAAACCATCTCAGATAAAGATATTCTACTCTTTTTAAAACTAAGTTATTTTCATGTGTACTGAATTGGAGAGGGGCTGTGGCTGAGTGGTAGAGCATCTGATTGGCATGTAGAAGGTCCCAGGTTCAATCCCTGGCATCTCCAGTTAAAGGGACAAAGCAAGTAGTTGAAAGACCTCAACCTCAGACCCTGGAGAGCCACTTCTGGACCGAGTACAGTACTGACTTTGATGGACCAAGGGTCTGACTCAGTAGAAGGCAGCTTCATGCGTTCATATGAATGAGTAACACATTAATTTTGAAGGAATTTTAATTAACCACCTTAGATGGGGAGGGATTAAAGTGTTTGGACTTAGTAGACCCAGGTTTGAATCCCCACTCTGCTATGAGAGCTTGCTGCTTTCACTTTGGGCCAAGCGCTCTCCCAACCTAACCCTCGCAGGGTCGTAAGAGTAAGACATAGGAAGGGAAACCAATGCACACTGCCCTGAGCAACTTGGAGAAACTGTGGGATGAAAACGTAGTAAAATAAGAATTTATTAGGTAGGGAGACAACAGAATTAATGGGTTGAAACAAATGTTTGATCTATCAATATCTCCAATTATAACTATCACCTTTGTGTGAAGAAATATACTGATCTGACTAAAATGTGATTGCTACGGATTTGAAGGTGAACTTTTTGAAAGATGTAGTATCCCACACAAGATGGCTTGCCAAAACTTTATGACAATTCTCTGGACTCATGATGTCTTCTGAATAAAGATGATTTTATGCGTATTTTGTCCTCAAACTCAATTGCTTAGTATACAATTACAGAATCAGTATCATGTTATCTAGGACTGAACCAGACTTGGAAATTGTTTTAGCTCGATTACAACAGCTAAACAATGTATAGCATTGACTGGAAAAACTCAACACCACCATCTGTGGGGGAAGGGCACCAGAAAATTAACAAAATTGTTTTAATGCAAAATCGACTTGTGAAGACTTAAGAATGTGTTTGATGTGCTCAATTTGTAGAGAAATGGTCCTGGTGTATTGTCCCCAATGGGGACTCAAACTGGCTTACATCATTTTCCTCTCTTCCACTTCATCCTCACAACAACCCTGTGAGGTGGGTTAAGCCAAGAGAGTACGACTGACCGAAGGTCACCATGCAAGCTTTCAGGGCAGAAGTGGGGATTCAAACCTGGGTTTCCAAGATCCTAGTCCAACACCTTTAACCACACCACCATACTGGCTTTTATGTTCTAGAACAGTAGGTTTCAAGATAACTTTGGAACTCACTCCCAGAGAGAGACTACCTACCAGTGCGTTCGATCAGTGGGTGAAGATTTTGTTTCATTTGGCAAACCTCAAACCACCATTATTGGCCCCCTCCCTGATTTTGGTATCATTTGGATTTCTCATTTATTTTATAATTTTAAATGTTGTTTTTAATTTTTCAAATACTTTAATTTTTATGGGGACATCACATGGAGCATTCCAATGTTTTAAATACAAAATAAACACATGATTAAGGTTCTGCTTTATAAATTTTAGATGGGATATAAATTGGTGGTTCAATACCCTTTTTAAAGTTATGTTCCATTTTTATTAAGTAATGCACAAAGTATTTTAAAAGATGAGAACCAATATATAATTGTGAGAGCCAGCGTGGTGTAGTGCTTAAGTGTGGTGGACTGTAATCTGGAGAACCAGGTTGGTTTCCCCACTCCTACACATGAAGCCAGCTGGGTGACCTTGGGCTAGTCATAGTTCTCTGCACGCTCTCTCAGTCTCGCCTACCTCACAAGGTGTCTGCTATGGGGGGAGGAAGGGAAGGCGATTGTAAGTTGGTTTGAAACTCTTTAAAAGGCATACAAAAACAAACTCTTCTTCTGAAGGGGTTGCTGAAGGTAACTGGATAGGTGTCATTCAAAATGCAACCTGTTTTCATGATGTGGCTTTCCGGATGGCCTATGAACTTTGTTGTGTCCATCAGAAATCCCCCTTTTTTGGAGGGCTCCTCTGCAAGCACAGCTGAAAGTATATCAGCAAACATGTTGTACAGAAAGTGTTCCATAATGGATAAATGCTGGCAGCTTTCCTGTTTATATGAAATTCACATAACAGCAGAGTTAAATAACTTGCAAAACAGAAAAAGGCACCAAAGGGTGTGAGCAGCCATGTGCTGAATTATGAGTGGCCATGTGCTAAACTCTCACCTCCTCCTCACTGCTCTCTTCTTCCTCCTCTGAAGAATCCTCTTCTTCGCTGTCTTCTATGTCCTTGGGAGGAGGAGGAGCCATTTTTTTCTGTTTAGGCTGGTTTTTAACATTCTGAAAGAGACAAAAGTATGAATGGGGATTCAGCTTTTCCGACAGGTAACAACATTTTAACAGGAAATATTCCACCCTTCCTCCAAGGAGTTAAGTGTTATGCGTTAGGGTTACTCCTTCCTCATTTTATCCTCACAGCAACCCTGCGAAGTGGGTTGGGCTGCGCAAGAATGACTGGCCCAAAGCCACAGCATGACCAGATGATGATATGACACCCCCCCACAAGCCTAGTCCAATACTCCGGCCACTCCACCACACTGGCTCTTTAGAGCCTATGCCAGCAGCTGCCTGCACAAGGCTGGAAAAGAAATTATCAAGCTTAAAGTAGGAACAACATCAAGCACATGTTGTCCACGCCTTCCTCCCTATAATTTATCGGAAAGCAAATTTAAACAGAGGTTAAAAGAAAGTACGTTTCCCTAGATGTCTTAATTGCTCTCTGAGACTCTGGTTAGTTGAACATTCGCTTCTCTTTTTCACCTCCGCTAAAGTTGCAGTTAGCACTTATTGCAGTAGAACAGCTACATGTGAGATCAGTGGCACCTCAGAGACCAACGAGACAAGCTCTTGAAAGCCAAAAAAATCTTGTTGATCTCTAAGGTGCTACTGGACTCAATTCTAGCTGTTCAACTAACCAAATTCAGGTTAAAATTTGTTGTGTATGGCCAAAAACCATTCCAAAAGCTAATCCAAAAACACAGTAAGTTCAGGTAACAAGCATTAATAATAAATAGGAAAAAGCATGCTTCTCAGAACCACCAAAACTTGTAAAAATAACTAACCATAATACCTGCCTTATAAGGTGGCCTCAACCCATCTAAAATTCAGCACTTTCCCAGATTTCAGAGCAAATGACTGAAACCACAGCAAGTAACCACATTTGCTGACAGTGTCACACTCCAGGGCCTTAAACAGTAGTGCCAGGCAGATTTGATACCCAAGGAAGCTGCTAGGGTTCAGGAGTGGTTATAGCACCGGATCAGGATTGGCAGACCTAGGTTTGACTCACCACTGACCACGAAGCTCACTGGATGATTTGGAGACAGCAGGAGAAGAGGGACCCACCAACGAGGGAGCGAAACAAAAGGCAATGATGCAAAGGAACAAATTACACGTTTTACCCCACTATACTACCCTATACTGTGCACTTTATGGGATGGGGCTGTGGCTCAGTGGTAGAGCATCTGTTAGCATGCAGAAGGTCCCAGGTTCAATCCCCAGCATCTCCAGTTAAAGGGACCAGGCAAGTAGGTGATGGGAAAGACCTCTGCCCGAGGCCACTGCTGGTCTGAGTAGGCAATACTGACTTGGATGGACCAAGGGTCTGATTCAGTGTAAGGCAGGTTCATGTGTTCTCTATACTGTAGGGTAAAATTGCAAAATAAAACAGTTCTTTCCCTCACTGCAGCGCTGCTGTTGTATTTATTTGGAAACACCCAAGTCTGATCCACCTGGTCGAGAAAATGAAGGGGGGGGGAGAAGCACCACGTGCGCTTTCCCTCCCCCGAGCTGCTAGGAAGGAAAATAAATCCTAACGAAGCGGCGAGGGAAGGGCTCCCCAGGGCAGCCAAGCCGTCACCAGCTGCCCGCGCAAGGCCCGTCCCCTCGGGGCACGAAATCGTCGGGCGCACCACGTGGGGAAGGCCGCGCAGGCGAACGGGAAGGCCCGCGAGAGCCCCACGTGGGAGGCCCCTCACTCAAGCCACTCCCCTCCCCGTCCCGCCGCCGGTCCCCGTCGCGCCCTCCGGATCTGCAAGGCCTGGGCGCGTGGAGCCCCCGCCGGTGGGGTGGGAAGGAGCGCGCGCGCGCCCGAATTTCCTCCCCTTCCACGTGCTGCAAAACGCCAAGGGCCGCATCACGTGGCGGAAGAAAAAAGGGTGGGGGGAAGAGCGGGAAAACGCGCGCGCTCCGTCCCCTCCACGCCAGTAGGCCGCCGGGGCGCGCGGCCGCCTGCGCGCGAGAGCGAGGGGCGCCTAGAAACTCCTCCACGCGCGCGCGCACTCCCTCCCTCTCCTTCCCCGTCGACCCTTTGAAAGGAAAACGGCGCGCGCGGCGGCGGGGGAAAAAGGGGGGAGCCTTGAAACGGCCAAACGTTCCATGGAGACGCGCGCCTCATCATCCAATAAGAAAAGGGGAGAATGGTACAAGGGACCGGGGGGGGGGCTTGAAACCGCAATTCCTTATCCTTCCCCCCCCTCACAGAACGACGCGAAAGGCCTAGAAATCGCCGCGCGCGCACCAGGCCGCTCGAGGCCGTCGCCTCAGAAGCTTCTCGACCACCTCCTAAGAAAATGGCCTCCCCTCTTCGGCGGCCGCTCTCCTTCTCCCTCAGCTACGCTGCGGGTCTCACCTTGGCGAGCTTCACCATAATGGCGGCGGGTGTAGTCCGGATGTCGAGCGAGACGAGAACACCACCGCACGATCCGAGCACCACACTCGCCTCTCGGCCTGAATCGGAAAGAGTGAGGTCGAGGACTCGCTGCGCTCCGTCTCCCAGCCCCCCTACGCTGCCGCCTCAGCCAATCCGCGGGCGCGAGTCTCGCCCGTCCCGCCTACTCTCCATGATGGACGGCCCCTCGCTGGGCTCCCCCCTCCCTTCGAAGGTGACGGAGCTTAACCAATGGCGGCTGGTCCTGCTCGGCCCAATTAGAAAGCGCATCCTAGTGAGAGGCGGGAAGGAAAGACTGCAACCAATAGGGAGACGGGGCTGGGTGGCGTGCTCTCTGCGATTGGTCCCCTCTAACGGACGGAAGTGGCTCGAAGGAAGCGAAGCACGTGTCTGAGTGCTTGCGCTGCAACCGCGTGGTGCTGCCCATTTTGTGGGATTTGTTTGTTTCAGCGGTGCTGGAGTGGCGATGGGGGGGGGGTGTCTTAATCTGGGGTTGGATTGTCGTGGGCTAAAGAGGATGTTTAGAAATGGGGCAGATCCTGCAGCGCAGTTACCCAGTCCTTACTCTCCAGTCAATCTTGCTGTGTTCAGTGGGGCTTACTTTAAGGTAAGCGTTCACAGGATTCCAGCCTGGAGGTGATGCAGGAGCTGGGAGTCTGAAGGTAGCAGACAACGCCTGGGTTAAGCATTGTGTGCACGTCTAAAAATTGAGTTGGGGAGCTGGAAAGCGGACACAGGGTGATGTGGCGGTTAAGATTGTCGGGAGTAGTGCCTGGAAGATCCGGGGTCGAATCCCCACTCGTGCCATAGAAGCTCTTTGGGTGACCTTGAGCCACTTACAGTTTTTCAGCCAAACCTACCTCGCAGGGTTGTTGTGTGGATAAAATGGTGAAAAGAATAATGATTTAAGCCGCTTTGCGTGCCCGTGGGGTAGAAAGACGGGTTACATATAAATAAATGAGCCTAAGCCTGGTGATCCTGAAAGGAGATACCTCATTAGGCTGCCTTATGCAGAGTCTGTACTGTGATTGGTAGCAGCTCACGGGGATCTTACATCCATGTACTACTTGAATCTTTTTATCTGGAGACTGAACCTGGGAACCTCCTTAGACAAAGAGGTACATAACTACTGAGCCACGGGTCCTTTTTGTAACATCAACCCCCCCCCCCCACTGAAGGTTTGAAAGTGACATTTTGGGCTGCTTTTTAGCAGTTGTTTGTAGCATATTGTGGCTGAGATTGCATCACTTGATTGAGGGAAGACAGTCTGCAGGATGGCCTGTGCTTTAGTATTGTTTGTGTGAGAATTAGGTATCCCTTTTTTGTCCCTTCTAATATGGGGCAGGGGAGCAGGTTGGGAAGAATCAAATTGAACACTCGTGCGCCCTAGTGGCTACAGTTGTTCAGCTAGGATCTGGGTGGCCTTGGTGCCACCTCCCTCCGCGACATGAAGATGTCTGGGTCACCTTGGACTTGTTGCAGGTTCTCTCATCCTAACCTACCTCACAGGGTTGTTGTGTGAATAGAATGGGGGGGAGGGATTGCCACATGTTTCACCATGAGCTCCTTGGAGAATCATGTAGAGGAAGCACATGCTCGGCCTGATGTTCTGTTTTCCCCTCCTTGTTCTTGGAGCCAGTACACTTAAACAACAGAATTAAGTACCCAAAGGTTAAAAAAAAAAAAGAACATCCAAGGCCAACGGTTATACAATATAAAAGTTATATCAATACAAAATTTATTACAGGCTAAAATCCATAAAGTCTTAATTTTGTGATTTTATGTCTATTTGTGTTGTATGTTTACATGAACGTGTTGGTTTGGTAGGCTATTGCAGGGCCTTATAGAATTGATTTTAGCCTGTAATAAACATATACATATTTTGTATTGACATCTTTGGCCTTGGGTGTTGATTTTTTCTTGACCTTTGGGTACCTAATTTTGCCAGTACACTTAAACCATCCATTTTCCCCTGGTCCCTTTCTGAACTCAGTGACAGTTCTTCGTGTGTGTAAAGTGTTGTCAAGTCGCAGCTGACTTAAGGTGACCCCCTTATGGGGTTTTCAAGGCAAGAGACTAACAGAGGTGGTTTGCCAGTGCCTGCCTCTGCATAGCAGCCCTGGAATTCCTTGGTGGCCTCCCATCCGAATACTAACCAGGGACAACCCTGCTTAGCTTTTGAGATCTGATGGGCCATCCAAGTCAGGGCAAAACACATACATAGGTGGTTTGCCTTTGCCTGACTCTGCATAACAACCCTAGATTTCCTTGATGGTCTTCCATGCACATACTAACTAGGGCTGATCGTGCTCAGCTTCTGAGATCTGATGAGATCGGGATAGCCTGGGCCACCCAGGTCAGGGTGAAAGTTCTTCAGATATGTTGAAAATTCTTCAGAGCAGAAACCTGTGTATTGCTTTGTCTGCCTGTTTCTTTCCACCGTGTCAGAAAGGCGTCAAGTTTTCAAAACAAAGGCTGCCATACAATAGCAACAACAAGCACCCTAACTTCAGCACCGGCAGTTCCCCATATCGGAGCTTCTTTATGCCAGTTCCGGCAACTGCTTCAGCTGCAGATGCCCCCTTTCCCTTTTTCCTCATAACGTCTACGCACAAGCAAAGACCCAACGGAGATCATGCTGTCCCTGTGGCCCGACAGCTCTTTTCTAGCTAAGTTATGTTGCACAGCTCAATTGGGAAAATAAAAATGCCCTTGAAAGGGCCAAAGGGGGGGGGGAATCCAGACATTAGTACACCACCATTTTGAAAGTGGCACTTAGCCCACATACACTCCTTGGGTGGCGGGTGGAGTGTTTAAATTGGGGGCTTCCCAGTGTCGGAGTGGGGAACCCAGTTTGGAAGCAACCAAGCTGTCAAGTATTTCGGAATAAATCTAGAGCAGGGGTCACTGGGAGGGTGTGTGTGTGCGGGGGGGAGAGGTAGCTATGAATTTCCTGCGTTGTGCAAGGGGGTGGACTAGATGACCCTTGGGGTACCTTCCAGCTCTATGAGTCTATGAATCCTCTTGTGAAGAAGAAGAAGAGTTGGTTTTTATATGCTGACTTTCTCTACCACTTAAGGAAGACTCAGACCGGCTTACAATCACCTTCCCCTCTCCACAACAAGCACCCTGTGAGATAGGTGAGGTTGAGAGAGCTCTATCAGAGCTCTGACTAGTCCAAGGTCACCCAGCTGGCTTCATGTGTAGGAGTGGAGAAACAAACCTGATTCTCCGGATCAGAGTCCACCGCTCTTAACCACTACACCACGCTGAGAAGGATTGGGACCAAATCAAATGGTGGCAGTTCTGTATTCAGAGTGCCAGTCCCCCGTCCCCCCTGTGCCTAACAATTATGTTTTAAAAATCACTGGACATTCGCATTGTATGTCTGGTCTGGCCTTCACGAATTGAGCTTGAGAGAAGAGGCAGAATTGACATCTTTCAGTGTCTAATTCCATTTCCTGTGCTGGCGGAGACTCTTGGATTGCTGGGGGAAATGTGGAGTACCTAGGCACCTGTAATCAATCACCAGGCCCTCCTATGGAACCAGCTTGGCTCTTTGGAAATAAGACCCTGTGTTGCAGCTTTTAAACAAAGCTTGAAGAAGAGCAAGCGGAAATCCCCTGCCTGCCCCTTGGAAATCCCGCATGGTTTAGTTGAACATGCTTTAAAATGTAATAGCCCTTTTTCTCAGAAGAATAGTTGGTGTTTATATGCTGATTTTCTCTATCTTTTTAAAGGGGAACCAAGCCAGCTTACAGTCTCCTTCCCTTCCCCTCCTCACAACAGACACCTTGTGAGATAGAGTTCGGAGAAAACTATGACTAGCTCAAGGTCACTCAGATGGCTTCATGTGGAGTGGGGAAGCCAACCCGGTTCTTCAGATTAGAGTCCACCGCTCCTAACCACTACACCACACTGGCTCTAGGCAAGCGTGTTACTTTCTTAACAGGCGAGGTGGCATTTCCTTCTTGTTCCTGCAAGTAAAATTATGTAGAGTTGCGTGTTCTTCAAAGTGGGTTTGAGCATTTTGACGCTGGCAGAGTACAGTTGGAGGATCAGGGCTTAGATAGAAGAACTTGTGTGGGGAAAAAGGCAGAACTCTGCTAAAAAATTATTGTTCTTGTATTTTTAAAATTTGCATTTTCTGCAGCACGTTATAAACATTTTCATCTACATTTTCTTAGTTAAAAAATAAAATAAAGATGGATTTTTTTTCAGTGAAATAGCTAGTGCTGATTTGAGATTTCCCCCTGTGCACTGAAAGGGAAGTTGATGTATACAACTAAAAAAAAACGTGTACTCGGTAAATAGTGTTGTTAATTTTTAGTGCATTGTAATAACTTTTATGCGTTTACAGCACTGGTTCCCAACCAGGGGTCCGTGGACCCCCAGGGGTCCGCGAGAACTAAATTAAGGTCCGCGAAACAAAGTTATAAACCCATAATAAATTAATATTTTCAATTAAAAGTTCTCTATTATAAATATATATATTCAAATATTATTCTAAGCTTAATGTTTAACTAACAGTTATGATTAAAGTTTATTTTCAAATTCTCAGAGTTTTTATTTTGAACCTTGGGGTCCTTGCACTGAACAAAAAAGTCCTAGTGGTCCCTGGTCAAAAAAAGGTTGGGAACCACTGGTTTACAGCATCTTGGAAATTTAAAGTGTTCTGTGTGGCCTCTTCATTATCATCGAGCTCCCCCTGTACCCCCGAGGCTCTGGCTAAATGGCAGGGCTCAGATCAACATCAGGAATCAACAACACAATACCTTCTGGTTGGGGAAGTGGTGTTTCAAGGCTTAGGTTAAATGTCTATCAGGGGCACAGAATTTTGCCACCTTAAAGGCAGTTTCATTAAAGCAGTCGGCAAGAAGAAAGGCTGAACTATGGACCAGCTCAGTTTAAGTTGCATTAGGGAATATTCTGTTGCATTCTTTTTTTTTACTTTTTCTTTCTTGCCCAGCTTCCTTTGGAACTGTTTGCCCGGAGTTAGTTTACTTTTGGCCACATCTCAGGGTTTTTGTTTTGCTGAGAGAGAAAGAAAGAGAGAGAGAGAGTCGTTTAAATTCCAGAACTGCAGCTGCCACACCCACCTGTTCCAGTGCGAGTGAGCCAGCTGTTCTGTTAGGGTTGCCAACCTCCAGGTGGGGCCTGGAGTTTCCTGGAATTACAGCTGATCTCCAGATCACAGATATCTGTTCCCCTGAAGGAAAGGGCTGCTTTCAAGGGTCTTTTCTAGGGACTGCTGAATCCCCCTCCATCAAATCTCATCCTTCCCCAAATCTCTAGGAATTTACTAAGCCAGAGTTGGCAATCCTATGCTCTATGACTCTGCATGTAATTCTCCATTACATGGCACTGGCTTTTGAGCAAACCCCAATCCTTTGGCCCTTTCCCATGGTTTTGAACTGCCATTCTGTTACGCAAGCAACTACTTCTCACGCCTTTTTTTTTACTACTTTGAATGCATTTTTCTCATAAATTCTTTTAAAACTCCGGTGGTGTGTTTAGTTGGTTAATCATCCAGGCAGCCTGTTCTTGGCAATCAAGGAGGAGCAGTTAAGGGAATTAAAAGGGAAGGTGGTTCTCTAGCCCCCCTCAAGCTAAGGAACCTCAAAACCAGAGCGTCAGCAATGAATTACTGTCCTTGGTCTGCTCCGAAGAGAATCAGATGGAAGATGGGTATGAAGAGGTTGCACTGGCGCAGATCTGTCTTCCACCCAGGAAGGGCCCTGAGCCAAATCCCCGCCCCCAGTCCAAGCCCCCTTATGCCCCAGAATTCATATAAAACTTTACAATGATCCGATCTGCACTCTACATGCTCGGAGAGTGCTAAGTGCCTTTTACTGGCTAAGAGGTATACAAGGGAAAAGAAGGGTGAATATGACTCATTTGCCCTGACCTGGATAGCCCAATTTGATCAGATCTGTGATGTTAAGCAGGAGTGGCCCTGGTTAGTATTTGGATGGGAGCAAGGAAGTCCAGGGTCCTGATGCAGAGGCAGGCAATGGCAAAACCACCTGTGAACATTTCTTGCCTTGGAAACCCCATGAGGGCTCACCATGGACTTCTTTGGTGGTCTTCCCATCAAAGTACTAACTAGGGCCAACCCTGCTTAGCTTCTGAGATCTGATGAACTCATAGAATCATAGAGTTGGAAGCAGCCGTACAGGCCATTGAGTCCAACCCCCTGCTTAATGCAGGATCAGCCTAGAGCATCCCTGACAAGTGTTTGTCCAGCCTCTGCTTAAAGACTGCCAGTGAGGGGGAGCTCAACTCCTCCCTAGGTAGCTGATTCCACTGTTGAACAACTGTTACTGTAAAAAACATTTTCCTGATATCCAGCCAGTACCTTTCCTCTCACAATTTAAACCCATTATTTCGAGTCCTATCCTCTGCTGCCAACAGGAACAGCTCCCATCCCTCCTCTAAGTGACAACCTTTCAAATACTTGAAGAGGGCAATCATGTCCCCCCTCAACCTCTTATCCAGACTAAACATTCTCAACTCCCTAAGCCTTTCCTCATAGGGCTTGGTTTCCAGGCCCCTGATCATCCTCATCACTCTCCTCTGCACCCGCTCCATTCTGTCCACATCCTTTTTGAAGTGAGGCCCACAGAACTGCACACAATACTCCAGGTGTGGCCTGAAAGGAAGGGCCGTGGCTCAGTGGTAGAGCATCTGCTTGGCGTGCAGAAGGTCCCAGGTTCAATCCTTGGCATCTCCAGTTAAAGGGACTAGGCAGGTAGGTGATGTGAAAGACCCCTGCCTGAGACCCTGGAGAGCCGCTGCCGGTTCTGAGTAGACAATACTGACTTTGATGGACCAAGGGTCTGATTCAGTATCAGGCCGATTCATGTATTCAATGCAGTGTACAGCAGAATGGTGACATCTCGTGATCTGGATGTTATGCCTCTGTTGATGCACTAGCTCAGGCTATTCTGGGCTATTTAGGCTGCTATTAGGCTCAATATAATAATTAAAATTGGACAGCCTTCTTCGTCTTGACGTTCTGGAGATGATTAATTCATAGGGTTGCTATAAGTTGGCTTGACAGCACTTAACACACACACACCAGCCACAAAGGCTGGGAGGCCAACAGAGACAGAACAATTCTTCCTTTGGGGGATTATAAACCCCCTGACCATGAGGAAGAAGCTCTCTCAGCCATCTTGCCTGAGCTCCATTGTAATGGCAGCCATGGCCGTGCATTGCTGAACAAAAGCGAGAAACCCCACACAAGGAAACCAAGGTAATGGATTGTTCCTGAATTCGCAGCTCCAAGAATAAACAGCCTGGCTTTATTCTAACTGTCTTTAGGGTATGTCCACTGTTAGGTCGAGGACTGCAGTATTGTCACTCAGAAGCTAAGCAGGGTGCTTAGCTATATGATTACAGTGGCAAGAGTGATAATTGCATCTCATTGGAAGTTAGAAGCAACCCCGTCAACAGATAACTGGCTGGAGAAATTAGCTGAATATGCAGTGATGGCCAAATTGCAGCAACTATCGGACCATCGCATTAATTTCTCACTCAAGTAAAATGATGCTCAAAATCTTACATCAAAGGCTGTTACCATATATGGAACGAGAAATGCCTGATGTTCAAGCTGGTTTCAGAAAAGGAAGAGGCACTAGAGATCATATTGCAAATATACACTGGTTAAAGGAGCATACGAGAGAATTTCAGAAGAAAATCAGCTTGTGTTTCATAGATTACAGCAAAGCTTTGGACTGTATGGATCATGAAAAGCTATGGTTGGTTTTTAGGGAAATGGGTGTGCCACTACATCTGATCGTTTTGATGTGCAACCTGTACTCTGGACAAGAGGTCACAGTTAAAACAGAATATGGAGAAACGAAATGGTTTCCAATTGGCAAAGGTGTCAGACAAGGATGTATTTTATCTCCCTATCTCTTCAATCTATATGCAGAACATATAATTAGGAAAGCTGGATTACATTTAAATGAAGGTGGAGTGAAAATTGGAGGGAGGAACATTAGTAATGTTAGATATGCCGATGACACTACATTATTGGCAGAAAATAGTGAAGATTTGAAACGATTACTGCTGAAAGTTAAAAGAAAGTGCCAAAGCAGGACTACAGCTGAACATCAAGAAAACAAAAGTAATGACTACAGAAGAATTACACAACTTTAAGGTTGACAATGAGGAAACTGAAATTGTTTAAGACTTTCTGTTCCTTGGCTCTGTTAGCCGAAATGCGCTTTGATTGGGGAATTAGCGCGCATACGGTAACTATAATATTTATATAGCGGGATACAACCAATATATACCAGAGCTGGAATCTGTGACCTTAGAATAATGACAGAGGCAAGGGATTCCAAATTAAGAGAGTTTATGTAATCCGAGCATTCAATGTGGCAATACAAACATACAAAGAGTCTAGGAGCAAAAGGTAGGAAGAGACTTTTGCCAATGTGGCAGACTTACGATGATGGGGAATATTTCACCTGTCTTGGAGCGTAGTTGTCCTGAGTTCCTTAGGCTAAGAGAAATAAAAAGGGAGCAGGGGGGGTCCCCTGCGTGTTCGAGCATGGCTGCCCTCTCTGACAGAGTGACAGTCAGTATGAAAGGGGAAGACCTAAGGTAAGGTTATGGACTGCGGGGATCCCAGATATACTGTTCTCTGGGGGCTGGGTGATTGGATTACCCCTTCGTGGTTCCCTTGTGACAAAAGGTGACAAAAACACTAACGATCAGCTGCCGGGGTGAGGTGAGGGCAATTTGAGTAAACTATCCTATTTCGATTGATTTGCGCAATTCTGGGAGAGTCAGGAGTTTCTCGCGCGCCATCGCTATGTCCGGGGCTCATCACTTTGCATAGCTGGAGGAACGACTCATCGTTGGTATCAGGATGTCTTCTGATGGGCTATCAATCATGCTGATGAGGCTGGGGAGGGGGGGTGTTGGTGCAGACTACGCGTGAGACAGCTCCTTTCAAGATGGCTCCTGCTTTTCTGAAGGCACACAGGAAAATGTATTCCCTCTGGTTCGCTGGAGGGGTAGACCTGGCCTTGGTTTCTCAGCTGCCGTCTTCGCGGGATGCATGGGAGCCTTCGTGTCAATCTTACTGGCAGACGCGGGAGCCTTCCCCATAGCGTTTGGGGCTTGGCACGCGTATGGAACAGTGGTGGTACGCATCTGTTTGGGTTGCCATGACCAGTCCAGGAGATTGGCAACCCATTTGCTAACAGCTCCCCCATCAACCAAAAGGGAGACTGCAGCCAAGAAATCAGAAGGAGATTGAGACTGGGAAGGGCAGCCATAAAGGAGCTAGAAAAGATTCTGAAGTGTAAGGATGTGTCACTGGCCACCAAGACTAGATTAATTCAGGCCATCGTATTCCCTATTACTATGTATGGGTGTGAAAGCTGGACAGTGAAGAAAGCTGATAGCAAGAAAATAGATTCTTTTGAAATGTGGTGTTGGAGGAGAGTGTTACGGATACCGTGGACTGCCAAAAAAAAAAAAAACCAACAACAAATCAGTGGGTTATAGATCAAATCAAGCCTAAACTGACACTAGAAGATAAAATGACTAAACTGAGGCTATCGTATTTTGGTCATGTCATGAGACGACAAGAGTCACTGGAAAAGACAGTCATGCTAGGAAAAGTTGAGGGCAGAAGGAAAAGAGGAAGACCCAACAAGAGATGGATTGACTCAGTAAAGGAAGCCACAGCCTTCAATTTGCAAGATCTGAGCAAGGCTGTCAAAGATAGGACATTTTGGAGGACTTTCATTCATAGGGTCACCCTGAGTCGGAAGCGACTTGATGGCACTTAACACACACACACAAGCAGGGTTGGCCCTGGCAAGTATTTGGATGGGAGGCTGCGTCAGTGTTTGGCTCTCGTGGCCCTTTCTTACATGCATAGGGTAATGTCGATTGCCACTTTGGGGTCAGGAAGCAATTTTCCTCCAGGACAGATTGACCAGGCATCCTGGAGGGTTTTGTTGCCATCTTCTGGGCATGGAGTAGGGGTGATGGGATGTGGGGTGGGGGAGGAATGAATTTCCTGCATTGCGCAGGGGGTTGGACTAGATGGCCCTGGTGGTCCCTTCCAACTCTATGATTCTATGAATATCAGGGTTGTGACATCTCTTGGTGAGCCAGTGTGGTGTAGTGGTTAAGAGCAGTGGCTTGGAGCAGTGGACTCTAATCTGGAGAACCGGGTTTGATTCCCCACTCCTCCACATGAGTGGCAGAGGCTAATCTGGTGAACTGGATTTGTTTCCCCACTCCTACACATGAAGCCAGCTGGATGAACTTGGGCTAGTCACTCTCTCTCAGCCCCACCTACCTCACAGGGAGTCTGTTGTGGGGAGGGGAAGGGAAGGTGATTGTAAGCCGGTTTGATTCTCCCTTAAGTGGTAGAGAAAGTCGGCATATAAAAATCAACTCTTCTTCTTCTTGCCTTGAAAACCCCACTAGGGGTCGCCATAAGTTGGCTGTGACTTGACGACACAGAACAAATATTTTGAATGCTGCCAGTCTGATTTCTATACCCACATTCAGTCAGGCTTATCAAGGAAAAATAAGGGGAGGGGCAGTAGTTGATCCCTGCACCCCCTAAGCACTTGGGTCCCCACATTAGCTAGTGTGAGTGACGCAGGAGTCTTGTAAACAAGGCAGAGCCTTTAAGTGGAAATGCGGCATTGACTTACATTGTGCACTCTGCCTCACTTGAGTCCCAATGAGAAATACAGATTGTATATAAATAAAGAATCATAGAATCGTAGAGTTGGAAGGGACCACCAGGGTAATCTAGTCCAACTCCCTGCACAATGCAGGAAACTCACAACTACCTCCCCCACACACCCCCAGTGACCCACACTTCATGCCCAGAAGATGGCCAAGGTGTCCTCCCTCTCATGATCTGCCTAAGGTCGTAGAATCAGCACTGCTGACAGACGGCCATCTAGCCTCTGTTTAAAAACCTCCAGGGAAGGAGAACTCACCACCTCCCAAGGAAGCCTGTTCCACTGAGGAACCGCTCTAACTGTTAGAAAGTTCTTCCTAATTCTTTTGATTTTATTTCAACCCATTGGTTCTGACCTTCTGGGGCAACAGAAAACAACTCAGCACCATCCTGTATATGACAGCCCTTCAAGTACCTGAAGATGGTTATCATATCACTTCTCAGTCTCTCCTCTCCAGGCTAAACATACCCAGCTCCTTCAACCTTTCCTCATAGGACTTGGTCTCCAGACCCCCTCGCCATCTTTGTTGCCCTCCTCTGGACACTTTCCAGAGTGCTGAGGTAACCGTCTTTAGCAGGAGGTACATTTGAAGACTAGTTAGTGGCAGTGGAAGCACCCAGAGAGAAGTAAGTTACACAGGAGCAAGGAAGAGAGGGTCCTTGCTGGGTGGAGACTCAGGGTAGCCACAAAATCTCCAAGTGCCCACATGGACAGAACACATGAAGCTGCCTTATACTGAATCAGACCCTTGGTCCATCAAAGTCAGTATTGTCTACTCAGACCAGCAGCAGCTCTCCAGGGTCTCAGGCAGGGGTCTTTCACATCACCAGAGTCTGATTAGAAGGAGGACAAAGCAGAGTATGTTTTGAGTATGGCATGGCATAATGCAGAGATGCAATGGGCAGCCTCCTGTGTGGGTGGCTACTCTGGGCCTTTAATTAAATCTGTTTCTTGCAGCACATTAGTTTGCCCCGGCAAAGAGTTTGGAATTGTGAATATCACTACGTCTGAAAAGAATTTGTTGGTAGTGGTTCCCAGTTTTACCCTTGGGGATTGGGAAAAGCCCATATAGCTGTCCTAGAAGTGCTACAAACATGCAGATGGATTCTCCATGACATTGGGGGTATCTGCACATGACTACACCTTGACTGTCATGAAAGCATCCTTAACATTTCATGTCAGTGTCACTTCTGCAGTTTACATAGCCAGTTGCTTTTGAAGAAGAAGAGTTGCTTTTTATATGCCAACTTTCTCTACCACTTAAGGCAGAATCAAACTGGCTTACAATCACCTTCCCTTCCCCACAACAGACACCCTGTGAGGTAGGTGGGGCTGAGAGAGCGCTAAGAGAGCTGTGACTAGCCCAAGGTCACCCAGCTGGCTTCATATGTTGGAGTGGGGAAACCAACCCAATTCACCAGATTAGCTCATGTGGAGGAGTGGGGAATCAAACCTGGTTCTCCAGATTATAGTCCCCCACTCCAAACCACCGTTCAGAACCGCTACACCACGCTGGGTCCCACACTGAAGATGGAACACCGGACTCGATGGACCCTTGGCTGATTCAGCCAGGCGACGTGAACATTTCTGCATTTCATTTTGCAGATGTGCCGGCTCTCTGGGTTGGAAAGAGTTCCACCAGGTGGCAAAAGAGAGCTACTTCATGTTCTTTAGAGCCAGGGTCTAGCTGAAAGAGAAGGTGGAATGCAGATTACTAATCCTAGCGTGATCGAGGTACATACTGTCCTTTGCAGAATTTCAAAAATGATTTTTTTTTTACAGAACAAATCCTCTGTCCTGAGGAATTTACAATCTCCCTTTCGACTCTGTCATGGGAGAGGCAAAAGGCACACACCTGTTAGCAGTTGAGGAAGAATTTGCTAGAGAAAACTGTATTTGGGCTTTCTTAATTGGGGGGGGATCAGTACAAGAGCCACTGTCTGCTCCAGCATCTGGTGGTTTGAGCCACTATGGAGTGACTGATAGGTCACGATGGGTAGACGTGTTAGTCTATGGGGGTTACCGCACTTTGTATTCCCAGCAATGTATTAAGAGTGAAAATGTTATAAAAAACATCGCTTAAAAGGGTTTTTTGGATACCATGGCTTATAAATGGTTGGAAGACGTCTTCACAGCTAAAGGGGCCAAACAGAGTGCAAACAGTATTTTTTAATAACGTTTTCAAACTCTTAATACATCGGTGGGAATACATAGAAAGTGCGAACAGTATTTTTTATAACATTTTCAAACTCTGAATACATTGCTGGGAATACAAGTGCGGTAACCCCCTGCCTGTAGCAGTAGAAAAGACCAAGAGTCCAGTAGCACCTTAAAGACGAACAAAATTTCTGTCAGTGTATGAGCTAGAATGTGAGTCCATCTATCCCTAAGTAGAGAGCACAAGAAAAGCCATGCTGGATCTTCCATGAACATGTCCACTTAGGGTTGCCAGGTCCCTCCTCACCACCGGCAGGAGCTTTCTGGGGCGGAGCCTGAGGAGGGCAGGGCTTGGAGAGGGGAGGGATTTCATTGCCATAGAGCCCAGCTGCCAAAAAGGCCATTTTCTGCAGGTGAACTGATCTCTATCGGCTGGGGATCAGTTGTAATAGCAGGAGATTTCCAGTTACCACCTGGAGGTTGGCAACCCTATGTCCACTCCCCTCTTAAAGACTTCCAAGTTGGCAGCCATCACCACATCCTGGGGCAGGGAGTTCCAGAATTTAACTACACATTGTGTGAAGAAATACTTTATTTTTTCTGTTTTGAATCTCTCACCCTCAAGCTTCAGCAGATGACCCGACGTTCTGATATTATGAGAGATGGAGAAAAGCTTCTCCCTGTCCACTCTCCCCATACCGTGCATAATTTTATAGACCTCTTATCATGTCTCCCCTCAACCGCCTTCTTTCCAAGCTAAACAGCCCTAAGCGTTTTAAATGCTCCTCACAGGGCAGTTGCTCGAGCCCCCTGATCATTTTGGTCTCTCTTTTCTGCACCTTCTCCAGCTCTGCAATATCCTTTTTTAGGTGTGGCGAAGAATTTTAGGTGTGGCTATTGCCCAATGACAATAGCATATAAATGTCAATAGCAGGTAAATGACATTAGCCGGGGTGATTGGATCAGGTGTGATATGCAGAGGGGTAGTGGGTGTGGAGAAATCCGCATTGGGAAAGTGACAGGAATCCCAGGTCTATTCAATCTGTCTTTCTATTCAGTCATATCTTTCTATGGAATGGCTGGGTATCAAATCATATTAATGCATAACAAGCAAGGAGCTGCACGAAGTCGATACGGATGGCCAAGTCGTGGCTGCTGGCTTTCAGTCTTAATTAACAAAAAGAGAACAAAAAGCACACAATGGAAAATACAGGAGCTTTCTACCGACAAGCTCCCTCCTAATTTTTAGTGCCTATAGCAGGTCCTGTTCAATTTCATCCTTATGCTGTACCCAGCCCTTTCAGGAGCCTTGGAAATTATAAGTATGACAAGTGAGGCTGTTACCGCACTAGGTATTCCCAGCAATGAATCAAGAGTTTGGAAATGTTATAAAAAACATCGCTTTAAAAGGGTTTTTGGATGCCACGGCTAAAAAATGGCTGGAAGACGTCTTCACAGCTAAAGGGGTCAAAGTGTGAACAGTATTTTTTATAACAGTTTCAAACTCTTAATACATCGGTGGGAATACAGACTCCAGATCAGACTCCACCGCTCCAAACCACCGCTCTGTCCAGGGTTCTAGATGCTCAACAGTTTGAGGGTCTGACAGTTTGAGAGCCAACATGATGTAGTGGTTAAGAGCGGTGGTTTGGAGCGGTAGAGTCTGGAGAACCGGGTTTGATTCCCCACTCCTCCACATGAGCGGTGGAGGCTAAACTGGTGAACTGGATTTGTTTCCCCGCTCCTCCACATGAAGCCAGCTGGGTGACCTTGGGCTAGTTACAGTTCTCTTGGAGCTCTCTCAGCCCCACCTACCTCACAGGTTGTCTGTTGTGGAGGGGGGAGAAGGGAAGGTTTGATTCTCCCTTAAGTCAGTTTGATTCTCCCTTAAGTGGTAGAGAAAGTCGGCATATAAAAAACCCAACTCTTCTTCTCTATCAGCTGGAGATCAGTTGTAATAGCAGGAGATCTCCAGCTAGTACCTGGAGGTTGGCAACCCTAGCTGTCCCTCAGATGAGCATTTGAAGCTGCCTCACACCCTCGGTCCATCAGGGTCAGGCTTGTCTACTCAGATTGGCAGCTGTTCTCCAGGGTCTCAGGCTAGGGTCTTTCACATCCCTACTGCACTGGAGGAGCTGAGGATTGAACCCGGGACCTTTCGCATCCCAAGCAAATCCTCCACCATTGAACCACGGCCCCTCCCATTTCAGTCCACTTTGTTGAGCAGCTGCCGATTGGTCACTCCTGGCCTGGAGACAGAGGTCTTATGCATGGCTGTTTCACTCACCGTCACCCCTTCGATGACTCCGGGTCTTTGTTTTGAGTATGCACACCATTTCCAACCGTCAGAGGAAACGCTCTCCCCCTGCGCTTCTCCATGTTTTGCCCGCGTGTTCAAATTTGAGTTAAAACAGGTATCTGAAAACACAGGCAAAACATGGGGGAATGACGGTCGGAAACGGCATGCATAATCAACCCAACGACCCGAAGTCGTTGGAGGGGTGACCGCCCGTGAAACAGCCATGCATAAAAGTCCAAACGGTCGTTTTTTCCTAGAGCACTGAATGTCATTTTCTCATGCTGTGTCCGCTTGCATCCACAAGTGTTGCTGTTTACTTGGGAGCACTTTAAAATCTTCCAAAGCTGTTTCTGGCCCCAGAGGAGACAAAAGATTAATGTTCCTGCCAAACCCCTTTTATTGCTCTTCGAGTGCCATGGTACGTGATAAAACATGAGTGTTGGCACCAGCGCAGAGACGCTCACCTGGCGTTCTGTTCAAGAGCTCTTCAGAGCCAGTTCAGAGACGACAGGTTTGTTTATTATTGATGCCTGTCATTTACATTTCAAAGATTTGCCTCCCGTTCTGAAAGGCCCAAGCAAGCTAAATGACAACACTGGAACAAAAGTCCAGGCTCAAGACTCCCTTCCAAATACTAACCAGCGTGGTGTAGTAGTTAAGAGCAGTGGTTTGGAGCAGTGGAGTCTGATCTGGAGGACCAGGTTGGATTCCCCACTCCTCCACGTGAGCGGCGGAGGCTAATTTGCTGAACCGGGTTGGTTTCCCCACTCCTCCACATGAAGCCAGCTGGAGGGCCTTGGGCTAGTCACACTCTCTCAGCCTCACCTACCTCACAGGGTGTCTGTTGTAGGGAGGGGAGGAAAGGTGATTGTAAGCCGGTTTGATTCTGCCTTAAGCAGTAGAGAAAGTCGGCATATAAAAACCAACTCCTTCTTCTAACCCGAGCTGAACCTTCTTAAGGGGTTACTGCACTTGTATTCCCAGCAATGTATTAAGAGTTTGAAAACTTTATAAAAAATACTGTTCACACTTTGTTTGGCCCCTTTAGCTGCGAAGACGTCTTCCAACCATTTATAAGCCGTGGTATCCAAAACCCCTTTTAAAGCAATGTTTTTTATAACATTTTCAAACTCTTAATGCATCGCTGGGAATACAAGTGCGGTAACCCCCTTAGTTTCTGACAAGATCAGGCTTGCTTGGGCCACCAAGGTGAGGGCAAATTCAAAAAACATTTGACCTGCCTTTCAAAAAGAATGAAGGTGCACTTAGAGTTGCCAACCTCCAGGTGGTGGCTGGAGATCTCCCACTATTACAACTGATCTCCAGCCAATAGAGATCAGTTCCCCTGGAGAAAATGGTCACTTTGGCAATTGGACTCTATGGGATTGAAGTCCCTCCCATCTCCAAACCCTGCCCTCCTCAGGCTCCCCCCCCAAAAAATCTCCAGTAGGGTCACCAGCTCTGATTTGGGAAATACCAGCAGATTTTGGGGGCAGAGTCTGAGGAGGGCGGGGTTTGGGGAGGAGAGGGACTTCAGTGCAGGAGTGTCAAACTCAATTGTTACGAGGGCCAGAGATGACATTAATGCCACTTGGTCGGGCCGGGCCAGACCTCACTCGGGCCAGATCGAGAGTGGGGAGGGGTGGCTGCCTCAGCTGGCTCGCGGGCTGGATAAGGGCTCTCAAGGGGCCGGATCCAGCCCACAGGCCTTGTGTTTGACACCCTTGCCACAGAGTTAGGGTTGCCAACCTCCAGGTACTATCTGGAGCTCACCTGCTATTACAACTGATCGCCAGCTGACCGAGATCAGTTCATCTGGAGAAACTGGACACTTTGGCAATTGGAATCTATGGCATTGAAGTCCCTCCCCTCCCCAAACCCTGCCCTCCTCAGGCTCCACCCCAAAAACCTCCCACCAGTGGTGAAGAGGGCTGCAACTTGATGGCATCCCCCCCCCCGCCCCAAATAGCTGAGAGGAGGGAGATGAATGGTTAAGGAACCAGCTGTCCCTACCCCATTCAGAGGGGCTAGGGACTTATAGCTCGGCTGATTCACAAAGTGCCGCCATCAGCCACATCTTTTGCAAGCTACCTTGGGGCTGTTTTTCATCATCTTTATTCCATATGCTTTTCACAATTTACCAGGGCAGCATGAAGCATGAAATGAACCTCAAAAAGCTGTGATTCAGGGCCCCTCTTCCCAGTCCCAGCACGTCAAGGAGAAATCTGCACGCCGCAGGTTGATAGATATTCCCGCTGCGGCTCCTTGGGAGTACAAGAGCTGAATTCGAATCATGTGCATCCCGTCCCATCCATTGCACACACTTTCGTATGCTGCAAGGGTTCTTTTGCATCCGTTGGAGAAGGATCCGGTTAGCTTCTGATGAAGCATTCCCATCTGTTCTCATCACCTTCAAATGAAGCATTTATACCTGTCATTTGAAGGGCTTGTTTTTTCATCTGGGGATAGGTATGTCTGCAGCGAAAAGTTTTATCGGGTAGGTGGGTTTGTTTTTTGCAACAAAAGATGCGGCAAAGATTGGATACTGTTAAAGGGATGCTTGAAAGAAGAAAGACTTGCATTTGCAAGGAGATGCAGCTCTCATTCTTGAGAACACCATTAGAAAATAACAAGGAAAAAAATCTATTCTGTTTCCCAAGTGGCCACAAGCAGGTCATGAGGCACCTGCTGCGGAGAAGCTGCAGAGGAAGTCGCTCTGTGAGTTGTCATGTTAGGGCAGTAGTGTTCACACAATTCACAAGTCTGGGTGGCCAGCGTGGTGTAGTGGTTAAGAGCGGTGGACTCCAATCTGGAGAACTGGGTTTGTTTCCCCATTCCTCCACATGAGTGGCTGAGGCTAATCTGGTGAACCGGGTTGGTTTTCCCACTCCTACACATGAAGCCAGCTGGGTGACCTTGGGCTAGTCACAGCGTGCATTGAGCTCTCTCAGCCCCACCTACCTCACAGGGTGTCTGTTGTGAGGAGGGGAAGGGAAGATGATTGTAAGCTGATTTGATTCTTCATTAAGTGGTAGAGAAAGTCAGCATATAAAAACCAACCTCCTCCTCCTCCTCTTATTCTTCTGAAAACCTCACAACCCAGGAGGGTAGACTGCCACCAGCTCTTTTCAGGACCCAAAGTCTGTTAGAAGCCAAAGAGCAAGCCTCCAGCCCTTTGTAAGGTTTAATTAACAACACCAAACTTGCAGAGTAGGACCCACAATGTAGTTATAGCAAAAATAAGTTTAGAATGAAGCCTTCCAAGAGTCAAATAAGCCACAAAAGCAAAAGTTAAGGACGTTTATTTAAAAGTCGTACAGGTTTATAAGACAAAATACAAGAGCAGCGAAACAAAGAAAATAACAAAGCTATAATACAAACTCTAACTGCACAGTTAAGGCATTGGTTCAAATTTAAGCAAAATGCAGGCAAAGCAAAATCACAATGCAAGGCAATTAGTTGGTTTTTTTGTTGGTTTTTTTATATGCCAACTTTCTCTGCCATTAAAGGCAGAATCAAACCCGTTTACAATCACCTTCCTTTCCCCTCCCCACAACAGACACCCTGTGAGGTAGGTGGGGCTGAGAGAGCTGTGACTAGCCCAAGGTCACCCAGCTGGCTTCATGTGGAATGGGGAAACAAATCCAGTTCACCAGATTAGCCTCCGCTGCTCATGTGGAGGAGTGGGGAATCAAACCCCGTTCTCTAGACCAGAGTCCACAGCTCCAATTAGGTTACCAGTTTCCAAACGGTTTCTCCAAAGATGAACTTCTTTCCAGCATAGTATCAGAGTCTCAAAGTTTCAGAGTCCCAGCATGACGCCCTATGGAACAATCAGGGAACCAATGTGATGGGACATACTGCTGGTATGCAGGTCAGGACACCACAGTTTGCTTAGGCAAACCATTTCTATCTATGAAATTCAGAGTGTAATGAGTTCTTAATTCAATCGAATTTCAGAGATAAACATTAAAGTATTGATGTAATTGATTCCTGCTATCTGACCCAAAAGGTCACAGGGTAACGGGCTAGTGTGAATTTCTGGCTGCAGTTCCATGATTCATGCCAGTCCGCAGGTGATACTGAAAAAGGCACTAATTGATGTGGTATGCAGTTAATTGGGAGAATAGCCTTGGATATTAGGGAGTATACAGGAAAAAAATATGCAAAACTCCCAAGGTTATAAGGCGTTTAATAACTTGTAGCTACTCCAAAATTTTACAAAATAGTAGTAACAACAACGGTTCAAATAAATTGCAAAACATGTATTACAGTATGCAAATACTGAACAAATGCAAAAAGCAAAAGTGTTAATAATATAACACAGACCCAGAACAGCGACAGGTCTGCCGGCTAGTATCCCGTTTCGATATCCTTCTTCGGGCTGTAACCATAGCTATCATCAGAAATGAAGTAATTATCCTTAAGGATAATTTTGTAAAATTTTGGAGTAGCTACAAGTTATTAGATAAACGCCTTGTAACCTCTGGTGCTTTGCACAATTTTCCCCCTGTCTTCTATCAGTGGTTTCTCCAACTTCTTCTTTTTTTCTGTGTTATTAGGGAGTATAGCCATCAACTGGCGACAGCTGGCTTATCTCCCAAAGATTAGACTTTCTCAGCCCTGCAAATCAAAGGAATACATTCCAGTTGTCGCAGAGTAGCACTGTGATGTTAAATCCAGGTTGAACCAAAATGCTAGCAAGGGACTGGGGTACAATTCTTAGACACCTGCTACTTAGAGGTAGACTGCCTCTGAACATGGAGGTTCATGGAGGAACATGGACTGCCTCTGTCTGGGATATCAGCCTTAGAAGAAGAAGAGTTTGTTTTTATATGCTGACTTTCTCAACCACGAGAATCAAGCCAGCTCACAATCACCTTCCCTTCCCCTCCCCACAACAGACACCCTGAGAGGTAGGTGGGGCTTGGAGAGTGTGACTAGCCCAAGGTCACCCAGCTGGCTTCATGTGGAGGAGCAGAGAAACCAACCTGGTTCACCAGATTAGCGTCCCCTGCTCATGTGGAGGAGTGGGGAATCAAACCCGGTTCTCCAGATCAGAGTCCACAACTCCAAACCACCACTCTTAACCACTACAACACACTGGATAGATCCTTCCTTCATGAATGAATCAAATCCTTTAAAAAAGAAACATGTCAGCCAGCCAGTTATTGCTGCATGCTGTGGCAGTGAGTTCCACAAGCTGTGTTTTGTGAAAGTTCTTCCTTTTGCCTGTTCTCAACTTCCAGCGACCTTCACCTCTGCTGAAGCTTGTTCTGGGGTGACCCAGCATTATGAGAAGAAGGGGGGAAAATAGCTGTCATTTCATTGATAATTTTGCAAGCCTCTTATCCCACTCGCTGCCTTAGTTGTCTGTTTTCATTCTCTTCAAAGCGTGGATTTATTCTTTGATGTTCTGCTGAGCCCTGCTAAAGCGAACCACATGGATCTGAAGCCACAGCTGAGATGCATCTTCCTTAAGATCTGTGCCAATATAAAAGTCACAGAACCTATAGTGAGTTTCTGCCCAGTTTGGTTCACAAACTGTTACCAACACAGTTGGCTTATTCGCAGAGTGAGAACAACAGGTGGCCCACAAAACAAGTTTGGGGAGGGGCCGTGGTCCAGGGGCAGGGCACCTGCTTTGGACGCAGAAGGTCCCAGATTCAATCCTCGGCATCTCTAGTTAAAAAATCTGTCAGCGGGTGGTGTGAAAAGTCCCCAAACGTTTGGGGACCTTGGTTGGCTACAGACAATACTGCCCTTGATAGACTAATAGTCTGAGTCAGTATAAGGCAGTTTCATGTGTTCTTGAGGTCACTAGAACATGAACCAGCTTGGTGTAGTGGTTAAGAGCGGTGGTTTGGAGCGGTCGACTCTAATCTGGAGAACCAGGTTTGATTCCCCACTCCTCCACATGAGCGGCGGAGGCTAATCTGGTGAACTGGATTTGTTTCCCCGCTCCTCCACATGAAGCCAGCTGGGTGACCTTGGGCTAGTCACAGCTCTCTCAGCCCCACCTACCTCACAGGGTGTCTGTTGTGGGGAAGGGAAGGTGATTGTAAGCCGGTTTGATTCTTCCTTAAGTGATAGAGAAAGTTGGCATATAAAAACCAACTTTTTTTCTTCTTCTTCTAAAATTAGTCTATGATAATAATAATAATAATGCCTGCCTGCCTGCCTGAGAACCACCTTGAAATGATGGATGAACCAGATGTTCGAACTTTGCATATTCTTCCTTGGGCATTCTGTGACCAGCAAATCCTCCTTCCGGATCTGGGCGGGGCTGGTTTTCCAGCGAAGCAACCCCAACAACTGCTTGAGGAGGACGCTGCAAGGGCTCAGCTCTCTCCCAGCCATTAGTAAGGGTTTATCTCAGGAGCCACCAGTGTGGTGAAGTAGTTAGAATGCCAAACTAGGATCCAAGAGTCCTGGGTTCGAATGCACGCTCTGCCATGGGAACTCACTGGGTGAGCTTGGGCTAGTCACACATTCAGCCTAACATCCCTCACAGGGTTGTTATGAGGATAAAAGAGACCCAGGTTCAAATCCCCAGTGGAATGTTGCTGGGTGACCTTGAGCCAGTCTCTCCCTTTCAGCCCAACCTACTTTGCAGGGATGTGGTGAGGATAAAATGGAGGGGAGGCGAATGTCGGAAGCTGCTTTGGATCCCTTTGGAGGAGAAAGGCAGGGGATAAATTCAGTTAGTAAATAAATTCTTTGCTCAGGGCAACAAAATGTCTGGAGTCAGTCCTGGGTATTTTTCCAGAAGTTGATGTTTTCTATACAATTTAGGAACCGGACAAATGATAACCTTAGTAGGACTAGCTGGAACCAAAGGGACCATACAGTAGGGGGAGCCAGCGAGCTGGCTATGGAGGCACTTTCTAAGCCTGGTCTGACTAGGGGCCAAACATAAGAAAGGCCCTGCTGGATCAGACCCAGGCCCATCAAGTCCAGCAGTCTGTTCACACAGCAACCAACCAGGTGCCTCTAGGAAGCCCCCAAAACAACTGCAGCGACATTGTCCTGTCTGTGTTCCACAGCTCCTAATATTATAGGCATCCTCATCTGATCCTGGAGAGAATAGGTCTGCATCATGACTAGTAGCCATTTTGACTAGTAGCCATGGATAGCCCTCTCCTCCATGAACATGTCCACTCCCCTCTTAAAGCCTTCCAAGTTGGCAGCCCCATCCTCCATAAGAACATAAGGAAAGCCATGCAGGATCAGACCAAGGTCCACAAGTCAAGCAGTCTGTTCACACAGTGGCCAACCAGGTGACTCTAGTAGCCCACAAACAAGACGACTGCAGCAGCATTATCCTGCCTGTGTTCCAGTGCACCTAATATAGTAGGCATGCTCCTCTGAACCTGGAGAGAATAGGTATGCATCATGACCAGTATCCATTTGGACTAGTAGCCATGGATAGCCCTCTCCTCCATGAACATGTCCACTCCTCTCTTCCAAGTTGGCAGCCATCACCACGTCCTGGGGCAGGGAGTTCCACTATCTAACTATGCGAGACTGGCGATCATTTTGAAACCCTGACCTTCCCTAATCGCCAAATTAACCTTACCCAATCCTTGTAAACTTTAAGCAAATACAATTTGGAGGGGTTTGTTTTTTGCTTCCACCTGCCCTCTGCTTCCCAAGGAAGAGAGGCTCAAATGGAATCAGAAGTGTGTCTAAAACAGCAGGCGGTCTGGTGTTTTCATTCCGTCTCCATTGTTAAAATGAGAACATTTGAGATAACTGGCGGTTCTGGCGAGGAGTGCACGAACAGTCAATTGATGGTACACCTCTCTCACAGCAGTGCAGGGGGAACATCTACTAATCCTAGGCAGGTAAGAACTTGCAAAGATTGTTGTTCTTGCCTGAACTGCTTTACCATGCAAATGTAGCCCCCCCCCCCACCGGCCAGAATGCTAATTCGCATGACAAATGCCCT
Source organism: Euleptes europaea (assembly GCF_029931775.1). Taxonomy (NCBI): domain Eukaryota; kingdom Metazoa; phylum Chordata; class Lepidosauria; order Squamata; family Sphaerodactylidae; genus Euleptes; species Euleptes europaea. Next base: position 6,595,443 of record NC_079316.1, read on the forward strand.
TTTCCTGCTTCCTGGAAACAATCATCACACCTTCTCCTATTCAAGGAGACAGGGCAGGCTGCCAACTTTATCTTGTTTGCATCTGTGCTCTCCAATGACACATTGAGGTAACACGCCTAATCCTGTGGGGCAGGGGACTTATTTCTCATTCTAATAATGTCCCCTTCCTCATCTTTCCACTGTTTGCAGTTTCGGGTATAAATCTCTCGGCCAACTGAATGTAACTCGGACAACGTGGGCGCTGGTTTAAAATACTTATGCCGCAATAAATTCAAGGTGTCCCGAGGCTGGTTGTTATTATGCCCACCCGTGGTCGCTCTTGGTCTTTGGCCAACAAATGTCTTCTTCCTCAAGTTTGGGACAATGCTGAAACTCTTCTGCCACAGGGGCCGTGGCTGCTTAGCCATTGTGGCCACCATACATTGTGACCCAAAATGGCACAGGAGCATCATTTTCAAAAGTGGTGTGTGCACTTGTCAGTTCTTGGATTCGAATCCGGGTCTCCCAGATCCGACTCTGACACTCTAACCCCTACACCACACTGCAGGCTCCTAAGGTAAACCTTCCCTGTTCAGCCCTCACTGGCTATTGATGACCTGGCTTAGTTGTTTGACTAGGAGACTCAAGTTCCAAATCCCCCTCTGCCAATGAACCTTGCTGGGTGACATGCTCTCAGCCTAGCCTACCTCACAGGGTTGTTGTGTGAATAAAATGGACGAGAGGAGAAAGGAAGTGAATGAAGTACGTAAGTGCATAAATAAGAAATAATTACGCAATGTGCCCATCTGCCACAAATCAACTAAAAAGTAAAAAATCTAAACCTCCTTCCAAAGGTGTATAATGAATTTTGTCCAGACCACGAAAGGGACACCTCAGCAATGTACTTGAATTTTTGAAATCATTTCACCCACCAGAATGGCAACTTTCAGATATATTTCCAGTGACAAAACCTTGGCTTGGGATAAAAGACCCGCCTTTCCCCAGAAGTGTCCGGCGTCTGTCACTCAGCCATTTCTGATCCGGCTTTTCTGAAATCTGCTCTGCTTGCGCATCTGGTCCAAAGATTCCCTCCCCTCCCCTCTTGTATTCTGACAGAACAAACTATATTCCTTTGAGAACAACACACTTTTCATAATTCTTAATGGCAGAAGACCAAAAAAAAATCCCGTTTGCTCCTTAATGAACGATATTGCTGCTGGCTTTGCTGTATAATAACATGAAACGCATTTGGTCGCTCTCTGAGGAGATCCTCACACAGGCATCGCATTCCAAGCCATTAAAACAAAAAGAAGATACATTATTCAGGTTGGGGATCTCTCGGCCACAGCTCTTTTTTGTTGTTGTTGCCTGGCCGGTGAAATGATGGGCTAAATATTTATGAGGGCATGATGAAAATTTAAGGCTGTTGGGGACCTGATGGAATTCATAAGGACGTAAGAAGATATTGTCGAAGGCTTTCACGGTCAGAGTTCATTGGTTCTTGTAGGTTATCCGGGCTGTGTGACCGTGGTGTTGGTATTTTCTTTCCTGACGTTTCGCCAGCAGCTGTGGCAGGCATCTTCAGAGGAGTAACACTGAAGGACAGTGTCAGTGTCCAGTGTGTAGGAAGAGTAATATATAGTCAGAAAGGGGTTGGGTTGAGCTGAATCAATTTTTGCAGGACAATGATTCAGCTCAACCCAACCCCTTTCTGACTATATATTACTCTTCCTACACACTTGACACTGAGAGACACTGACCTTCAGTGTTACTCCTCTAAAGATGACTGCCACAGCTGCTGGCGAAATGTCAGGAAAGAAAATACCAAGATCACTGTTACACAGCCCGGATAACCTACAAGAACCGACGTAAGACGAGTTCTGCTGGATCAGACCAGTGGTCCACCTCGTCCAGCATCCCATCTTACACAGCAGCCAAACAGTTCCTCTTGCGGTCCATCAACAGGGCATAGAGGCCGAGGCCTTCATAAGAACGTCAGAAAGGGCCCTGCTGGATCAGACCAGTGGTCGGTCCATCTAGTCCACCTTCCTGTCTCACCCAGTGGCGAACCAGTTCCTCTGGAGGTACAGCAAGCGGGCATAGAAGCCAAGGCCTTCCCCTGATGTTGCCTCCTGGCACTGGGATTCAGAGGCTGACGGCCAGAGTAGCCTGATCTTGTCAGATCTTGGAAGCTAAGTAGGGTTGGCCCTGGTTGGTACTTGGGTCGCAGACCATCAATGAACTTCAGGGTCTCTGTGCAGAGGCAGGCAAAGACAAGCTCACCCCTGAATGTCTCTTCCTTGAAAACCCTACAGGGTTGCCATACGTTGGCTGTGACTTGACAGTGGTCTACATTGCCCAGGCTAGCCTGATCTCATCAGATCTCAGAAGCTAAGCAGGGTCAGCCTCATGGTACTTGGATGGGAGACCACCAAGGGAATCCAGGGTACAGAGGCAGGTAATGCCAAACCACCTTGGAACATATCTTGCCTTGAAAACCCTACAGTGTTGCTGTGACTTGGCAGCACTTTCCACCATCAAGATATAGTCCAGAAAACACAACCTTCATTGGCATTTACAATATAGTCCATTACAGAGCCAGAATCGGACTGGAGGCACCTGGATTCAAATCCCTGTTCAGCCATGATTCAAACTGGGTGACAGCCATTGTCTCCCCGTCTGACCTTCCTCACAGGGTTGCTGTGAGGGGAGTACCATGTAACCCTCACCCCCACACACACACACGAAAAAAAACCCTACTTGGAGAAAGGGTGAGATAAAAGGGTAACAGATAGTTGACCAGAACTTTTCATGTTTTTAAAGCTGGTGGCCCTGGTTGGGACACACACAAAGTCAAATAGATATCTGGTTAGTTCTCGGGGGTTCCACATGCATATCTGAATGGGTAAGTACGGAAGGCCCCTTCCATGCATGGATCCTCCTTGCTGGATCAGGGTGACTCCACATCCACCAACAATGCAAAGGTATACGTCAGGGGTCCTCAACCTTTTTGAGCCTGTGGACACCACTGGAATTCTGACACAGAAGAAGAAGAGTTGGTTTTTATATGCCGACTTTCTCTACCACTTAAGGAAGAATCCAACTGGCTTACAATCACCTTCCCTTCCCCTCCCCACAACAGACTCCCTGTGAGGTAGGTGGGGCTGAGAGAGCTCTAAGAGAACTGTGACTAGCCCAAGGTCACCCAGGTGGCTTCATGTGGAGGAGTGGGGAAACAAATCCAGTTCACCAGATTAGCGTTCACCGCTCACGTGGAAGAATGGAGAATCAAACCCGGTTCTCCAGATTAGAGTCCACCGCTCCAAACCACCGCTCTTAACCACTACACCACGCTGACTTTCAGAGTGGTAGGCACAACTACAATATGGCCGTCAGAGGAGGGGAGCCAACCACACATAGAAAGCTCAAGTGCAGGAGAGAAGAGGGTAATTTAAAAAAATATATACAGTGGGAAAGAGGAGTGAAAGAGAATAAAACCAACGCTGTGGTGGCAGCTGCAGCTGAATCAATATGTTAATTTAATCTGCAGAGCCCATCAGAAACCATGTGGGGCAAGAGCCCCACATGGCCCCACCCACTTTCTAAGATCACTTGGTGAGCACCATGAAAGGTTTTGAGGGGTGCCCATGGGCGCCAGGTTTGGGACACCGGTATATGTAAATCTCAGGTATCGCAAGGTCCTCTCACTCATCTTTTAAAGTGAAGTACCCCGTTATCTTATAGCGTTCAATAAAAGATAACAAGGAGGAGGTTAAGTTAAGAGTAACAGATCTTTTATTTAGCTAAATAAGCAGAGCTGGGTGGGCTGACCACAAGTCAAAACGCAGGGTAACCCACAAGAGAACAAAGCAAAGGATTGATCCTTTATACCAGGGGTGGGGAACCTTTTTCCTGCCAAGGGCCATTTGCCCATTTATAACATCATTCAGGGGCCATACCAGGTGTAAATCTCCCGGTGGGGGGGGAGAGAGGCTAGGGTTGCCAGGTTTCCAGCCACCACCTGGAGGTTGGCAACCCCAGGGGAGGCCACACAGAGAAGGCCTGCAGGGCGCCCCCGCTCCCCCCCTCCAGGTGGGAGGGCAGCCAGCGGTGGGCCCGATCAAACGAGGCGCCAGGGGGGCGCAGCCCACAGTCAATTGGCAAGGGAGGAAGGAAAAAAGAGGGAGGGAGAAAGAGAGAGAAAGATAGAAAAGGATGGAGGGAAAGAAAGAAAAAAACAGAGGGAGACAAAGAAAGAGGGAGAAAGAGAGGGAGAGAAAGGAGAAAGAGTGACAGAAAAAGAGGAAGAAAAGAGAGAAAAGCCTCCCCCCCCCACATACACACACCCGCACACGCCATCCCTGCACCACTGGGCCCCAGTCTCCCCACCTACCCTGCCCACACACACACACCCGGCGGCGCACAGAGCCCCGTGCGATCAGGCCCCAGTCTCCATGCCCTCCCCCCCCCACAGAGTCCACAAAAGTCCCCCCCCCCAAAGCCCAATCAGCTCCCACATGCATGCTCTGCCGCCGGGAGCTGCTGGCCTCTTTCCCCCCTTCGTCTCGCTGCTCAACAGCTGACAGGCAGCGAGAGGGGCTTACAATGTGCTGCAGCATTCCTGCACGTCCCTCCCCTCTCCTCTCGCCGACCAAGAGCCGACAGTGGACGAGAGGAGGTCTAAAGGGCGCCGCAGCGCCCCTGTAAGCCGTGGACCCAGGAACACCCTCAGGGAGGGCCGCCCTGCACCCTGCCTCTGCAGCAGGGCCCCAGAGCTCCCGAGGGCCACAAAAAATGTCCTCGGGGGCCGCATACGGCCCCCGGGCCTGAGGTTCCCCATCCCTGCTTTATACCTTAGGATCGGGGGAAGGTACATTGCCTTACAAGGAAACATTTCGTATTACAAAAGAACCAATACACATTAGGTCTCTACTAGTCGTTAATTAGCATAGCCTATTAGTGTAGCCCGAAGGCGTAACGAGGAAAGTGCCTGATCTCTAAGCAGGAACCGAAACTAAATCCCTAAGGATAGATAATGGATCCTGCAGGTGCTCTAAATCAGGGGTGGGGAACATCAGGCCCGGGGGCCGTTTAAGGCCCGCAAAATAATTTGGTCTGGCCCTTCGTGGGTCCTGGCAGATCTCTAGCTCAGAAGGATCTAAGACTGGTGATCCGCCCCCTCCCGCTGACAGGAATAGCCTCTATTCAAGGCAGATGTGAGTTTGTTTTGCTGAGAAAGGGAACCTTTCCCCCACCCCCTTGCATAAGAGTCCTTAACTATGGAGCTGCTAGGACCACCCAAGAAACTGTGTTAACCCTTTCCCACCTGGGCCATGGACTACAAGAGGGCTGGGGGCAGAAGTGGCGACAATGGAGGGGTTAAAGGAGGCAGGGCCAGAATGCATGCGGGGGGGGGGGGCAAGTTCTTAGCCAGTGTGTCCTCATTTCATCCCTGCAGGCAGAAGTAGCAGGAGCCAGCTGATCCGGCCCCGAACATGCAGAGCAGGAGCAACTCCGGCGTGCAGCTGGACGTCTACACCCAGCTGGTGCAACAAACCATCCTGTGCCACCAGGTGGGCAAGTGCACCACCGGTTGGATGCCTGCCTGCTTGCCCAAACCCGGGGGGGGGCATCTGGGGCAGCTGCCTGCTTGGGGCTTGGCCGGCTAATTTTTAAGTTGATAATTTTGTATGGCCCGCGAATGATGTTATAAATATCCAAATGGCCCTTGGCGGAAAAAAGGTTCCCCACCCCTGCTCTAAATCAAGCACGTCACTCTTATTAGTGTGAGAGGCTGTACCAGGGAAGCAAGTGTAAGCTGTTGGCATCTTATAGTTGTGGATGCCCAAACATATCTATGTGTATATATGTGTGCATATAGTATAGTTTTATACTAGCCCTTATACATTTGGGCACTACAAAAGCCACCTTAAAGAGTGAAGATTTACTGAACACCCCCCCCCCCCAAGATGAGTTTGGGCCATTTGGCTTCTAATGTAGCCTTGAGAGTTAACAGACCACAGTGGGACTGAATCTTGGCTCGGGGGTGTCTTTACTAAGCTGTCTGGGAAGACTGAAAAAATCCAGATGTTGGGAGAAGCCGTCAAAGCATCGAGCGAGTCTCTTTCCACGCACATCACAACTCTGGGCTTGTCTCTCAAAAGAAAACCATCAGGCTGCCCCTTGTAAAAAGTCACACTTGAATTACGCTCCCCCAAAGTTGCTGGTTTTCTCCAAGAAACTCCATCAAAAGCACACTGCAAATGTAATGAAGGCCTGTGACCACACCACAACTGTGACACTAGAGTATTATTAAACAGGAATGTGCGAAATTAAATCCATTTTTTGGTTTTAAAAGAGAGTGAGATGTCTTTTACTAGTGTACTTCCTACCTCCACCATAAAGTTCTTGTGAACTTTTTCTGTATGGTTAAAACACTTAGGTGGCGAAGGGAGGGTTAGCTTAAGGCACACCAGTTTAGTTAGGTTGCCAACTTAGGGTTGCCAACCTCCAGGTACTAGCTGGAGATCTCCCACAATTACAAGTGGAGATTAGTTGTAATAGCGGGAGATCTCCAGCTACCACCTGGAGTTTGGCAACACTATGTTGATACCCAGTTGTGCCTCTCTCTCCCTTTTTTCTCTCCCTCTGTTCTAACTATTTTTCACAACTAGAATAATAGAATCATAGAGTTGCAAGGGACCACCAGGGTCCTCTAGTCCAACCCTCTGCACAATGCAGGACATTCACAACTACCTCCCCAGCCCCACCCCAGTGACTCTTACTCCATGCCCAGAAGATGGCCAAAATGCCCTCCGTCTTATGATCTGCCTAAAGTCATAGAATTAGCATTACTGACAGATGGCCATCTAGCCTCTGCTTAAAAACCAGGAAGGAGAGCTCACCATCTCCCAAGGAAGCCTGTTCCACTGAGCAACCGCTCTGTCAGAAAATTCTTTCTAATGTCTAGACATTAACTCTTTTGATTTAATTTCAACCCGTTGGTTCTGGTCCGACCTTCTGGGGCAACAGAAAACAACTTGGCACCCTCCTCTGTAATATATGACAGCCCTTCAAGTACTTGAAGATGGTTCTCATATCCCCTCTCAGCCTTCTCCTCTCCAGGCTAAACATCCCCAGCTCCTTCAACCTTTCCTCATAGGACTTGGCCTCCAGACCCCCTCGCCATCTTTGTTGCCCTCCTCTGGACCTCTTGCCGATATTTCTGCATTGATGTCAAATAGGGTTACCAGTTCTGGGATGGAAAATACTTGGAGGTTTTGGGGGTGAAGCCTGTGGAGGGGTGGGTGGGAAACGGAGGGACCTCAGCAGGGCATAATGCCCTAGAGTCCAGCTTCCAAAGCAGCCATTTGCTCCGGATGAAATGATCTCTGTCACCTGGAGATCAGTTGCAATTCCAGACGCTCTCCAGCCGCCACCTGGAGGTTGGCGACCCGAATGTCAAATCATTATCTCAAACGCCATGAGCAACAGACAGAATTCATTCTGCTGCCTCCAAACCTTTAACTTTCTCAGCTGGCTACGGCAGCTTTCTCAGAAAAATTATGAGCATGGGCGTTTGTCTTTGATCCTACTATTTCTTTCTGAACTCACGTTATTGCTTTAGTTAAGGCCTGTCATTTTTTCTGTTAATAACGTTTCTTAAATTCATCTTTTTAATATCTGGCTCTATTAAAACTATTCAGACTCTTGAGCTGGCTATTGTAATTTTTGTTGCTTATCAGTCTTTTTGTCTATCCCGTTATCACTGGTCTGTGCTGAATTTCTCTCTCCTTGCAGTTCAGTCAACTTATACCTCTTTTGCATGTCTCTTTGCTGGCTTCCTTTATTGTTTCGTATTAAGTTTAAGCTTCTTCTTCTAACCTTCAGGTATCTTTCAAGGTCTTGCTATGGATGTCTTTGTTGTTTTCTCTTTATGTTCTTCTCCCGGCCTCTGTTCACCGAACACTAATCTTCTTACTAAACTTGCCTCGGGCTATTTTATTAAGTAGGGCCAACTTTCCTCATGTTCATTTGATCTCACGAGTTTTGATTGGGAAGCCGGCAGGCAGGGACTTGTTGCTTTTATTTCTCAAAGAGCCTAGTATAGCTTAGATCTTTTGCTACATTTATTTTTTAACATTTATTAAAAAGCCTTTGACAATATTTATTAAGAGTTTTGTATGTAGGGTTGCCAGGTCCCTCTTTGCCACCGGCGGGAGGTTTTTGGGGTGGAGCTTGAGGAGGGTGGGGTTTGGAGAGGGACTTCAATGCCATAGAGTCCGATTGCCAAAGCGGCCATTTTCTCCAGGGGAACCGATCCCTATCGCCTGGAGATCAGTTGTAATAGCAGGAGATCTCAAACTACTACCTGGAGGTTGGCAACCCTATTTGTATGCCACCTGCCCACAGGGTGCCGCCTGAAGGAGTTTCACAAAAATATTCATTTGCATACATGTTGAAGAATAAAAATAGGACAGCAGCAGAGAAACTACAGCCCCTGCTATACGGTTGCCAACCTCCAGTTGGGGTGTGGAGATATCCTGAAATTACAACTGATCACCAGTAAGTTCCCCTGGAGGAAATGACAGCTTTGGAGGATGGACTCTATGTAGGGTTGCCAGCTCTGGTTTGGGAAATTCCTGGAGATTTTGGGGAGGAGCCTGAGGAGGGTGAGGTTTGGAGAGGGGAGGGACTTCAATGAGGGATGCCATAGAGTCCACCTTCCAAAGCGGCCATTTTCTCCAGGTGAACTGATCTCTGTCACCTGGAGATCAGTTGTAATAGTGGGAGATCTCCAGCTATAGGGTTGCCAACCTCCAGGTACTAGCTGGAGGTCTCCTGCTATTACAACTGATCTCCAGCCAATAGAGATCAGTTCACCAGGAGAAAATGGCCGCTTTGGCAATTGGACTCTATAGTTTTGAAGTCCCTCCCCTCCCCAAACCCAGACCACCTCAGGCTGCGTCCCAAAAACCTCCTGCCGGTGGCGAAGAGGGACCTGGCAACCCTATCCAGCTACCACCTGGAGGCTGTCAACCCTACCTGTGAAGTAGGTTAGGCTGAGAGTGTGTCTGGTCACCCAGCAAGCTTCCACGGAAGAGTGGGGATTCGAACCGGGGTCTCCCAGATCTTAGTCCAACGCTCTATCCATACCAAACGCGAAAGCGATTTCATCTGTCTTCTTCCCCAGAAGTCTGCTCAGCTACCCGTCAAATCCCTAACTCCTGTTATTCAGCTGTCCTTGAATATGCTGTCTTCTGACACCCTCCCTCTCTGACCGATGAGTCCCAGTCCTGGCAAAGGAGTCTAACGCTAGACGAACCTCATCTTCCTCTGTCAATATCCCGTCCATAATAAGGCCTGGAGGCAGAGACGGCTTGCATAATGTGACAGCGAGACTCAGAACAATAAAACGCCCCCATCTAAACATTTCCTCCAGCGCCAGAAATGAATACTAAATGGTTTCCGAGTCAATGAATATGAATAGGTTGTATTTTATAGATAGTTTTACCATGATGCGGGGGGGGGGGGGAAACGTAATTTGCGCTATAGTGTCTTGACATAAAACACAGTTGGTTTAGGTAGGAGATTCTGAATGAGTGTAAAGCCCCGAGTGTATATATTATTAAACTATACTGGCAGGGGCTCCCATTTTCATAAATACCCTGCCTTATTAAGGCCATATATCACCCGCTAACCCTTTTCTCTCCCTAATTGGGCCTTCCTCATTAGCTCTGTATGACAGTCCGTCCAGATGACAGCCAGCCAGGACGGCTGGGCATCTTCACAACCCGAGGAGTCGGGAATGACAAATTGTTTTTCATTAAGGTGGGCCAGACTCATGTTCAGGCTCTGTGTCATCCTCACAGATGATGCCCAATACCGGCAAATGTCATGTATTGTTTTATGCCCCCTCGTCCGGCTGGCAGGAAGGTAATTTCTGCAGGAATGGGTTTCCTATGAGTGTGTGTTAAGTGCCATCAAGTCGCTTCCGACTCATGGCGACCCTATGAATCAATGTCCTCCAAAACGTCCTATCTTTAACAGCCTTGCTAAGGTCTTGCAAACTGAGGGCTGTGGCTTCCTTTATAGCAGTGGTTCCCAACCTTTTTTTGACCAGGGACCAATAGGACTTTTTTGTTCAGTGCAGGGACCCCAAGGTTCAAAATAAAAATTCCGAGAATTTGAAAATAACTGTTAGTTAAACATTAAGCTTAGAATAATATTTGAACATATATTTTTATAATAGAGAACTTTTAATTGAAAATATTAATTTATTATGGGTTTATAACTTTGTTTCGCGGACCTTAATTTAGTTCTCGCGGACCCCTGGGGGGTCCATGGACCCCTGGTTGGGAACCAGTGCTTTATAGAGTCAATCCATCTCTTGTTGGGTCTTCCTCTTTTCCTGCTGCCTTCAACTTTTCCTAGCATGATTGCCTTTTCAAGTGACTCTTGTCTTCTCAAGGGCTTAGGGTTGCCAGGTCCCTCTTTGCCACTGGCAGGAGGTTTTTGGGGCAGAGCCTGAGGAGGGCGGGGTTTGGGGAGGGGAGGGACTTCAGTGCCATAGAGCCCAACTGCCCAAGTGGCCATTTTCTCCAGGTGAACCTTCAAAGAAATTCTTCCCAACTATATTGTGTCTGTGTGACCTAAGTTACTGAATTGTTTCTCACAATGGGAGGCCACCAAGGAAGTCCCAGGAAATAGTTTTGGAGAGATGGGTGATCATACCACGTGGAGCCTTTTCCATCCCGTCTCCACAGTCCTGGAATTCCCAGCCCACATCTATTAGTAGGGTTGCCAGCTCTGGGTTTGGAAATACCTGAAGAATTTGGGGGTGAGACCTGAGGAGGGCGAGGTTTGGAGAGGGGAGGGACTTCAATGTCAATGAGTCCAGTTGCCAAAGGGGCCATTTTCTCCAGGGGAACTGATCTCTATCACCTGGAGATCAGTTGTAATATCCATTAGCCTGATATTGAGTCCCTCAAGTATTTGATGCCAAGTAAGAAATAAATTTTTACTAATATTTTTGATTATATGCATTTGTTTACTTGGCTTTAATATTTTATCTGTACAGCCCTAAGTATTTTAGTATCATGAGTATTTTAGTGACTACCTGTTTTAACATCTCTTTACTCCTGTGATTGCCAAGGATATTTTTAAGTGAAAGACCTAGCCTTCAATGCCAGCTTTATTTCTGACATTTCAATTAGTCATCAGCTTTTCTTCTGCTTGTTTTTATTTCTGTTATCTTAATTTCTGGCTATTCGATTCTGTTTTATGATTTGCTGCTATATTTTTATGATAACTAAGATATGCAGCAATGTCTAACTGACAGCGCAAGATGATTCCCCCCCCCTCCGAAAATGTGTGCGTGTAAAGTGATGTCAAGTCACAGCTGGTTTAGGGCAGCCCCATAGGGTTTTCAGGGCAAGAGACGATGGGAAGTGGTGTGCCATTGCCTGCCTCCGCCTGGGTTGAGAGAGTTCGGAGAGAACTGTGACGGGCCCAAGGTCACCCAGAGGGGCATGTGGAGGCAGGGAATTGAACCTGGTTCTCCCAGATTAGAATCTGCTGTTCCTAACCACCACACCACCTCTCTCCAGGATCAGAGGAGCATGCCTATTCTATTAGGTGCTGCTGCAGTTGTCTTGTTTGTGGCTTCCTGGAGGCACCTGGTTGGCCACCGTGTGGAACAGACTGCTGGACTCGATGGACCTTAGTCTGATCCAGCAGGGCCTTTCTTATGTTCACACTGGCTCCCCTTCAAAAATAAATACCTGAAAATGCAAAATGAATCTGGGGTTTGGGGGAGGGTCCTGGTGACTTCAGAAGAGGCCAGCCGATCAGAACTAAGCACAGCGGGTTATTGGTTCAAACTTGCAGGACTGCCCCCCCCCCCATGAACTCTAGATAGAAAAAGGTCTATTATCCTCAGGAATGGAGTACCATTGAAAAAAATTAGACTGAGATGAGCAATTTACAAGCAGAAGAGGAGTTAATTAGTGAAAGCATTACTATAATGTATGCATCTAAATGGTCATGGACATTAACGTTGATTTATTATAAGGATCTGCCAAAAAATCTTTCTAGAAGATATTATTGTTATCTCCATCAGGTTTGAATCCGTTTATGGTTCTCATTACAGACACAATGAACAGCCACCTATATATGGTACCATGTAACTTTGGTCTTCTCCAAATTAGATTAATGCTGGTATACGTTTCGTACAAATGTCAGGTAATTATTTGGGCATTTTCTGGTTGTCATTTTTAAAAGCATATAAATAAAAACCTAAATAAAAAGGGAGGGGGAAATGAGTGTTTTCTTCTAATGACTGAGAATTATTTCAGATCCTCTGGCACGTTGTCTGCAAGAGGAGCTAGAAATAGGCTTTTTATGATGAAATTTGGGGTCATCTGTATATGAACAAGATACGATCACTCTGTCATATGTTAAGAACACCTTGGTGGATCTGATCAAATGCGTCTCTTAGTTCAGGCACCACATTTCTAATAAAGGCTAGTCAGATGTTTCGGCACACTTCCAAGCAAGGTAGAAAGCCCCCCTCTGTCCCAGGTTCCTGACAGCTGGACTTGAAGGTATAACTACCATTGTTCGGTCCATGTATCTCTCCATCCTGATTGCTGTTAATTGGGTTCTTCCTTTTCAAAAGTGTAGAATGCCTGTTCATAGGGTTGCCAGCTCCAGGTTGGGAAATACCTGGAGATTTGGGGGGGGTGCCTGAGGAGGGCGGGGTTTGGGGAGGGGAGGGACTTCAATGCCACTGAGTCCAATTGCCAAAGCAGCCGTTTCCTCCAGGGGAACTGATCCCTGTCGCCTGAAGATCAGTTGCAATGGCAGGAGATCTCCAGTCACCACCTGGAGGTTGGCAACTCTACCTGTTCAGATCCCTTTTCCAGGTGGGAAAATCCCTGGAGGTTTGGGGGTGGCGCCTGGGGAAGGTGGAGTTTGAGGAAGGGAGGGACCTCAGCGGAGATGTATTGCTACACAGTGCATTCTCTCAAAGATAATTGATCTCTGTAGCCTGGAGATCAGTTGTAATTCATGGAGATCTCCAGGCGCCACCTGCTGGTTAGTGACCCTATGTTCAGAGGTAGGCTGGCTGAGGCCAAAGAACATAAGAGCATAAGAAAAGCCATGCTGGATCAGACCAAGGTCCAGCAGGTCCAGCAGGCTGTTCACACAGTGGCCAACCAGGTGCCTCTAGGAAGCCCACAAGTAAGACGGCTGCAGCAGCACCATCCTGCCTGTGTTCCCCAGCACCTAATATAACAGGCATGCTCCTCTGATACTAGAGAGAATAGGTATGCAGCATGACTAGTATCCATTTTAACTAGTAGCCATGAATAGCCCTCTCCTCCATGAACATGTCCACTCCCCTCTTAAAGCCTTCAAGTTGGCAGCCGTCACCACATCCTGGGGCAGGGAGTTCCACAATTGTGTTGTGTGAATAAATACTTCCTTTTATCAGTCCCTGTGACTTGTTAGTTTGCAGTTTGTCTAGAGATGTTCTAGGATTTCCTGCCTTGTTACCACTATTTGACCCAGTTCCTCACTCTCCCCGCCCCAAAACCTCTGTTCAGGAGAAGGGATCTGCCCTATATCTTCAACAATAAAGACAGATGAAAATAATGCATTTAGTTTCTCAGCAATCGCTTTATCCTCCCTTGTTGTTCCTTTACTCCCATTGTCATCCAATAATCCATCTGCTTCCCTAACTGGTTTCCTACTCCTAATGTACTTAAAGAATTAAAGAAGAGTTGGTTTTTATATGCCAATTTACTCTACCGCTTAAGGAAGAATCAAACCGGCTTACAATCATTTCCCCTTCCCCACAACAGACACCTTGTGAGGTAGGTGGGGGCGGGACTGAGAGAGCTCTAATAGAGCTGTGACTAGCTCAAGGTCACCCAGCTTGTTTCATGTGGAGGAGTGGGGAAACCAACCTGGTTCACCAGATTAGCGTCTGCTGCTCCTGTGGAGGAGTGGGGAATCAAACCTGGTTCTCCAGATTAGAGTCCACCGCTCCAAACCACCGCTCTTAACCACTACACCACGCTGGCTCTCTCTAAAATAAAAGCACTTCCTTCTGGGGGCTATGTATTAGATGAATGCAAGGAAGACCATTGTATGGTGAGGAGGAAATAGCAAATCTTCACCGATGCCTAGGGATGCCAACCTCCGGGTGGGGCCTGGAGATCTGGAACCACAACTGATCTTCAGATCCGTTCCCCTGGAGAAAACGGTTGCTTTGGAGGGTGAACTCTAGCACATTATGCCTTGTTCTACCTAAACTCCGCTCTCCTCAGACTCCAACCGCAAAATATCCAGGCATTTTCCAACCGGGAGCTGGCAACCCAGGTTGCCAAGATGCCGCATGACTACAAAGTCCTCCAAGGGAGGTTTCTTGTCTCAGCCCGCCTAAGAATCAGGCCTGAACTAGCGGCTGTCTTGTTACCCCAAGATGGATGGAGACTGTTGAGCCTGTGTTCTAATGAGGCTTTCAATCCTGTGACTTCATAACACAACCTTTCTTTTAGCCCGCAGATGAAACAACATTTTTTCCCTTGTTCGACTTGGCACGCTCCGCGTCCTGAAAGAATGACCACATCGTTGCTTTCTCCATTTTTCACTGACATCTCCAGAGGCTTAATATGTTATGAATTCTCCCTTTCCTGCTTGGGCCACCTCCGATGGGAGATAGCTCTCCATTTTCTCGGGGCCATGCCTTAAAAGTCATTTCTGGCTCCCATAGATTCACAGTCTGCATCCTGACACCAAAGACCATTTCTCTGTAGACGTCACTTTTTTAAGGCTGCAAGTTCTGGGAAGGGCCATGTTTTCGCACGCAAAGTCCCGGCCAGTCACGTTCTCTCAGCCCAACCTACCTCACAGGGTGTCTATCGTAGGAAGGGGAAGGTGATTGTAAGATGGTTTGATTCTGCCTTGAGTGATAAAGTCAGCATAGAAAAACCAACTCTTCTTCTTCTTCTTCTGCTTCTGCTTCTGCTTCTGCTTCTGCTTCTGCTTCTGCTTCTGCTGCTTCTTCGCAGGGACATTTCCCTGCAGTCACCCTGCCAACTGCTTTGGGGCTTCCTTTAGATTATCCCCTCCTTTTCCGACCATCAGAGGCCACCGTGCTCTCCCCGCACATTTTGCCCGTGTTTTCCAGATTATGGCTAAAACAGCGTGGGGAGGGGAGAGCGAGGAGATCCCTGACGGGCGGAAATGGCATGCATAATCAAAAGGAAGCCCTGAAGCAGTTGGCGGGGGTGACCGCGGGGAGACGTCCCTGCATAAAAGGCCTTAGCAGCCAAGAAAATTCGGGCTAAAGTTGTTTTTAATGAGGGTATTTAATGCATTTAATGACCAGCATTTTTCGGCCAGACTGTTTTAATGTTATTATTTATGACTAGGTTTTATATGACAGATTGCAATGGCCTCTGGCCACAAGCAGTAAACTTTATCGTATCGTTGCGGTGGCCTCCCTCCACGCTGGCGGTTTAATAAATCCCTTTAGGACCAAAGCTTGTGTAGGTCTGCTCCTGCTTTTGGTTTCGTAGGGCCAGTGCAGGACATTTTCCTGATGGGCTCTGACCCGCGAGACAGACCCATCTTCCCCTCTCTCAACAGCTCCTGAAATCTGCTGCCGGGGTTTGCGGCTGGTGTTCATGCTGCATTGTGGGAAGGGTTCCAAAGCCGAGGAGCAGCGTGACGGTTTTCTGTCCCAGCACAGCCCCCCCAGCTATTTCGACAGGGTCCGTTTCACGTTCACTTCTAGTTAATTTCACACCCGGATTCTCCGTAGAAACTCCACGGCGGGAGCATCTGAGAAACACAGGGAGGGAATCAGTCACGGGACTTTGAGCAGAAAACCGTCTTCTGGGAACCGAAGGCTGACAAACGGACCAAGGAAACATTTCACCCCCCTGAATATTCCTTCTGGTTTTTCTTAAAAAAAAAAAAGATTGGTTTTTAAAAATGCAAACTGACTGGACCTCAACAGGGCCAGTTCTCTGGCCAAGCAGCTCTTGGGGGGGGGGCACAAAGAGTGTGCCACAGTTGTCCATCATCGGCTATCAGTAGCCTGGGAGGCATTGCCTCCTAGTTTCAAGCTCGTGGCCCAATGCAAGATATTTCATCACCCCCAAGATCTTTGGAGCCCAGTGGCGCTGAGTGGGAGCCCCGAGGCGCAGAGTGGTAAGCTGCAGTACTGCAGTACAAGCTCTGCTCATGACTTGAGTTTGATCCCGACGGAAGTCGGTTTCAGGTAGCCGGCTCAAGGTTGACTCAGCCTTCCATCCTTCCGAGGTCGGTAAAATGAGTACCCAGCTTGCTGGGGGTAAAGGGAAGATGACTGGGGAAGGCGCTGGCAAACCACCCCGTAAACAAAGCCTGCCTAGTAAACGTCGGGATGTGACGTCACCCCATGGGTCAGGAATGACCCGGTGCTTGCACAGGGGACCTTTATCTTTTTATGATCTTTGGTACACTCGTTGCCTCCTCTGAGTCACTGCCGGCTAGTGTCTGAGAGTCCCTGCCTCCATTTTATCTTCACAACAACCCTCAGAGGTGGGACACGCTGAGAGAGAGTGGCAGACCCAAGGGTTCGTGGCAAAGTGGGGATCTCAGCCTGTGCGCCCCCAGCCCGTGGCCAGCCCTCCAGTCATTATACCCTGCTGACATTTGCATCAAGTTTGATTTTAATCACCCAGCTTGTCTACAGCCTGCTAAACACGTGTCTTTTATTCCTTGAGCAGAGTTTTACAGATGCTGCATTGATTAAACTGGGTCTATGCTTTTTTTTAAATAAATATTTTTATTGATTTTTAATAATAAATGGGATACAGAAGGAAAGAAGGGCAAGGGAATAAGAAAGAGAAAAAGAAAAAATATATAAATAGATAAATACATAGATATTGTGCAGCATTAATATATCTAGTACTGCCCCCTTAAAGAGTGTCATAATACATTAACATTAACTAATTGGGTTTGATCTCAAGTATGAATCTGCTGAGTCTTATAAGGTTTTATTGTTATTTTTTTGCTTTAATGTATTCATAGAAGGATTTCCATTTGTCTCTATTTTGTTTTTTAGTCTCTTTCTGTAGTGTTTCAGTTAATTGTGCCATTGTTATGTATTCGTATGCTTTATCAATCCAGGTCTCGATTTGTGGTATTCTATTTGTTTTCCATAGAGATGCTAAAACTACCCTTGCAACTGTAATTTAATATTTTAACATATCTTGTTGGTCCTTGTCGATATTATCTGGGGTATTATTCAATAGATATAGTTTGGGATCATATATTATCTTTTGGTCGAGAATGCCTTCTACGTTCTTATGTATTTTCTTCCAAATTTTCTGGACTGATTTACATGTCCACCAGCAATGATAAAAAGTGCCTCTGGGGCTATGCTTTTGAATGATTTTATTGCTAGGGTTTTGGTGTATTACCAATGGGGAACTGGTTAACCTTTGGGAGAAGGTTGTATATCAGCAAACCTTCTGTTAAGGGATCTACCCTTGTCCAAGTCCATTTATGCTTGGTAATTAGCAGCGCATTCCAGGCTGAAGTGCCCCGCATATATATTTTTTTAGTTCTTTACGCTGAACTGTCATTCCAGAAGGCACTTCAAAGCCAAGCCAGCACATACCTGCTTCACATTTCTTAAAAGGTAAAGGTCCCCTGTGCAAGCACCGGGTCATTCCTGACCCATGGGGCGACGGGGTGACATCACATCCCGACGTTTACTAGGCAGACTTTGTTTATGGGGTGGTTTGCCAGTGCCTTCCCCAGTCATCTTCCCTTTACCCCCAGCAAGCTGGGTACTCATTTTACCGACCTCGGAAGGATGGAAGGCTGAGTCAACCTTGAGCCGGCTACCTGAAACTGACTCCTGTCGGGATCAAACTCAAGTTGTGAGCAGAGCTGGGACTTAAGAGCCCCTTTAATGCCACCTTTTTTATTCACTCTGTCCCCACCTCAAAGCATCCTCTCAAGGAAGCATGAAGAATCACAGCCCTGGGTTACCACAAAAGACAATTGCTAATGGCTATGCGAATGAAGGAACGAAGGAGCAGGCGAGTGGGGGGTGGAATTTGTTTGTCTTTATCCTCTTGTATCGGGACTGTGAATACACATTTTAAAGGTTGGATTTTTAAAAGGAGCTTTGAGCGAGCATCAAAATTGACCCTGCATAAATGACCCAAGTGTGCAACCTGGGTAGTTTTAGCCTAAGGAGGACTTTCCATTCTGGTGCAGGTAATTCATCCAATTGATCTTCTTAAAAGCCAGTTGGCGGCCAGTGTGGTGTAGTGGTTAGAGAGGCTAGGATCCAGGAGGCCCAGGTTCGAATCTTCATGCCGCTACGGAAGCTTGCTGGGTGATCTTGGGCCAGTCACACACTCCCGGCCAAGCCTACTTCACAAGGTTGTTGTTAGCAAAAACTGGATGTGGACTATGTTGCTTTGAGCTCTTTGGGAAGATTAAGGACAGCATTTGGACCTTCTGAATACCAAATATTTGCACTAACACTGAAGGCTCAAACAGATGAGGCACACATCATGTATCTTGTTCCACCCATAAAACACAGTTAGGCTGTGCCGCCTCCGTTTGCCTTGGGGCTGTGCATGGGAGAGAGGAGGGGTATTTAACCCTTTGGCCTCCACTTGGTTTCTTTATTCAAAGCCAGTTCTCCTGTTAGCAATTTAAGGGGAGAAAATATTATTTTCTGAGCAGAGGTCAAATGCAGGAGAGCCGTTTCCAAGCAGGGACAGCAATGAGAGGTTGAAAACTGCCTTTCCCATCAGCGCATGGCCCCAAGGCAAAATGAGGCTGCACAAGCCCATTCGCATATTGTCATCTTTGCCTCTTGTGTTTGAACCCTGAGTCACACAGTCACCTTTGAAATACAGCCTAAGTTTAGACTGGGCAAAGGGTACTGGAAGGGGCGAATGAACTCCTTTGCAGGAGTTGTGCAATGAATCAGTCAGTATGGCTAAAGTTTGCCCGGTTATCCCACCAGCCCAATTATGGCAGGTGGCTGCTGCTGGCTAACCAATTCAAAACTGTTATCAATGTACCACAGAGCAATAAGCAAGAATAGGAGCTGCTGGAATATTAGCAGCAGGATGATTTTCTGTCAGGGATCCGCTAAAGTTAATGAGAGATATTAAAACATCTCTAGAGACACATGCAGAGGAACAGTGAAGATCAGCCGAGGCGCTGAGAGAAACGGGGGCGTCAGGAAACATAATTAGGAAACTGGCATTGAAGTGACATGTGAATAGGGTTGCCAACCTCCAGGTACTAGCTGGAGATCTCCTGCCATGACAACTGATCTCCAGCCGATAGAGATCAGTCCCCCTTGGAGAAAATGGCCGCTTTGGCAATTGGACTCTATGGCATTGAAGTCCCTCCCCTCCCCAAACCCTGCCCTCCTCAGGCTCCGCCCCCAAAACCTCCCGCCAGTTGCAAAGAGGGACCTGGCAACCCTAGTTTCCATTGTGGAGAAAGGCAGGGTAGAAATGAAGTTAATAAAGCTGAAGATGGGAGGGGCAGATAAAAGGTTCATAGAATCATAGAATCATAGAATAGGAAGGGACCTCCAGGGTCATCTAGTCCAACCCCCTGCACAAGGCAGGACATTCACAACTACCCCCCGCACACACACACACAATCCCAGTGACCCCTACTCCATGCCCAAGAGGAAGAAGAAGAATTGATTTTTATATGCCGACTCTCTCTACATTTTACCTGTTTATAATCTCCTTCCCTTCTCTCCCCACAACAGACACCTTGTGAGGTAGGTGGGGCTCAGAAAGCTCTAAGAGCTGTGACTAGCCTAAGGCCACCCAGCTGGCTTCATGTGTAGGAGTAGGGAAACCAACCCGGTTCACCAGACGAGCCTCTGCCGCTCATGTGGAGGAGTGGGGAATCAAACCCGGTTCTCCAGATCAGAGTCTACCGCTCCAAACCAACGCTCTTAACCACTATGCCATGCCGGCCCCATGTGCAATCCTCCTTGAGTATGACAAAGTATAAATTACATACATAACTATTCACCGACTGAAAGATTAATGTTTAGGGTTGCCAGCTCCAAGTTGGCAAATACCTGCATATTTTGGGGGGTGGAATCTGAGGAGGGCAGGGTTTGGGGAAAGGAGGGACTTTGATAGGATAGAATGCAATAGAGTCAGTGCCGGATTTAGGTTTAATGCGGCCCGAAGCTACTGAAGGTAATGGGGCCCTTTATATGTCCGGCTGTCCGTTGTCAACAACAAATTGTCGCTGTTTTTTGTGTTGAATATATGCTATATGGTAATTTATGCAAAATGTAGGCACCCTATGTATAGAAATGAGCAAACCAGTGCTATTTTAGGGAGCAGGCTAGCAGGCGGGGCCCATTACTTACATCATAGGAGCCTACACAACACAAAACACTGTTGCTGTATGCAGTTTTTGTTTTATTTGTTTTTTATCTTATATTTTGGAAATGTACATCCAGTTTTTTTCCCCGTTAAATTTTTGGGGGTGCCCCAAGAGAGTGGGGCCCTAAGCTATAGCTTGTTTAGCTTATACGTAAATCCGGCACTGCATAGAGTCCATCTTGCAAAATGACCGTTTTCTCCAAGTGAACTGATCTCTGTAGTCTGGAGATGAGCTGTAATTCCAGGGAACCCTCAAGTCCCACCTGGAGGTTAGCATCCCTATTTGTAATCCCAGCAGATCTCCAGCCCCCACCTGGAGGTTGGCAACATGAATTAATGTCCGTTTTCCATGTTCCAAACCCTTTCGCTTCACCGGTCATGAAATGGGTCGCAACTACCTTTCCATCCATAGGCCATAACATGCGTAAAGACCCCCGCTTGCCTGGGGCAACATCTCAACAATTGTGTCTAGTGCCTCTGTCTCCGGATGCCGTAATTTTGGCTGCGTGTCAAGCAATCTGTTTCCCTCGACCTCAAGTCAGCAGCCAGTTTTGTCTAACTGCTGTCAGGCCAGGAAAAAAAAATCAGCTTTGTATTGTGAGGCGACAGGCTGATAGAAAACCCTGCTGCATGCTGGAGAGCCAGATTTTGGAGATACTTGGCAATTTTGTAGGTAGAGCTTGGGGAGGGCGGCGTTTGGGGAAGCAGAGGGACCTCAGTGGGATATCATGCCATTTAAAGCCCACCCTTCAAAGCCATTTTCTCCAGGGGAGCTGATTCCTATCATCTGAAGATCAGCTGTAATTCTAGGAAAGCTGCAGGCCACACCTGGATCTTGGCAACCCTAGCACCATGTAGGTAGAAGAAGAGGAATAAGAGTTGGTTTTTATATGCTGGTTGGTTTTTTATATTTTCTCTATCTTTTAAGGAGAATCAAACTAGCTTACAATTGCCTTCCTCTCCCCTCAACACTTTCTGAGGTAGGTGAGTCTGAGTGAGTTTGGAGTACGATTGCCAGGTCCCTCATTGCCCCTGGTGGGAGGTTTTTGGGGAAGAGCCTGAGGAGGGAGGGGTTTGGGGAGGGCAGGGACTTTAATGCCATAGAGTCCAATTGATAAAGCGACCATTTTCTCCAGGTGAACTGATCCCTATCAGCTGGAAAGCGGTTGTAAAAGCAGTTCTCCAGCTAGTACCTGGAGGTTGGCAACCCTAGTTCGGAGAGAACTGCGACTAGCCCAAGGTTACCCAGCTGGCTTCATGTGTAGGAGTGGGGAAACCAACCTGGTTCTCCAGATTAGAGTCCGCCACTCATGTGGAGGAGTGGGGAATCAAACCGGGATCTCCAGATTAGAGTCCGCTGCTATTAACCACCACACCACGCTGGCTCTCTTTCCCCAGCCCGTTTCGCTTCCCAGCTCCTGCTGACTCCTCAAATGCCATTAAAAGCCAAGTTGTGCACAATTAGAGACAACTTGGGGGGACAACGACTAAAATGAAGTATTCCTCTAGACTGGGGCACGCGTAAGAAGCTAAGGAGCATCAGGGAACTAATTAAACCACCTCTGTTGCACCAGATGTTCCCCCCGCCCCGGCTAGTTAGGCAGTTTACAATCTTTTCCCCAAGCCCTTTTTTTTTTCAGCAGTCCCTTCCTAAGGAACAGATCGGTAGCAATTATGAACGACGGGCACATCTCCTAGAGCTGTGTTGGCGAACCTATGGCACGCCTGCCAAGTCCGGCACGTCGAGCCCTCTCTGTGGGCGCGCGCGGGGGCGGCGGGGGCTTTGAAGGGTGCGCGGAGCCATTCAAAGCCCCCCCCCTTCTCTGGACTCCCCTCCGCGCTGCCTGCAGGCAGCCGGGAGCCCTTCAAAGCCTCCCCCCTGGACTCCCCGCTGCCCCCCCCTTGCCGAGCTGGGAGGAAACCTCAGTATTCAGGTTAAATTTTTCTGTTGGCACTTTGCGATAAATAAGTGGGTTTTGGGTTGCAGTTTGGGCACTCGGTCTCTAAAAGTTTCGCCATCACTGTCCTAGAGTCTTAGCTCAGGCATCCAGGGCTCTTTCCCGGGCTCTCAAGTTTCTTTCCCATTTTGAATGAAGTTATCAATCGACTGAGTCAGGTTGGCATTCAGCCCGGAGAACCAAGAAAGCTCGAGGTTCTGCAGCATCAAATGCCAAAAGGTGATGTTCTGCAGAATGAACACAGAATGGGACCGTGGATTAGGGTTGCCAACCTCTGGGTGAAGACTGGAGTTCTCTTGAAATTACAACCAATCTCAATAGTTTCAAAAAGTGGTCTGCAGGAGAAGAGCTGGATTTGAGTCCAGTGGCACTGGCACCTTAGAGACCAATAACGCTTCCTCAGGAGGCGATGGGCTCTCCTTCTTTGGAGGTTTGGAAGCTGAGGCTAGATGGCCATCTGTCAGCATTGCTGATTCTGTGAATTTAGGCAGATCATGAGAGGGAGGGCAGGAAGGGTTGCATCAGTGTTTGGCTCTTGTGGCTTTTTCTTACATGCCCAGGGAAATGCTGATCCCCACTTTGGGGTCAGGAAGCAATTTTCCTCCAGGCCAGATTGCCCAGGGATCCTGGAGGGTCCCCCCACCATCTTCTGGGCATGGAGTAGGAGTAGGGTTGCCAGCCCTGCTTGGAGATCTCAAAAGCAGCATTTATCGAAGGCAGCTTATATCGGGGGGGGGGATTCTGTTTGCAGCACCCACCCCCTAACATCCAAATGTGCTCAAGTTCCCCATGTGTATAAAATTAGTTTTCTAAATGGCAAGAACATTCTCAAGAAATTCTCAAGAAGCACTTATTTGCCAAGGCATGGCCCTAAATCACCAGGATGTCGCTTCTTCTAAGCATCCTTTAATTACTTTAATTAGAAGAAGAAGGAGGAGGAGGAGGAGGAGAAGGAGGAGTTGGTTTTTATATCCCGCTTTTTTAACTCCTGGAGATTTGGGGATGGAGCCTGGACAGGACAGGGACCTCAGTGGGGTACAATGCTGTGGAGTCCCCCTTCCAAAGCATCCATTTTCTCTATGGGATCTCCGTAGTCTGGAGATGAGCTGTATTTCCCCAGGACCCACCTGCAGGCTGGACACCTTCCCCATCTTTGTTAATAGCAAATCAGTGGACATCAAGAAGAGTTTTTTTGTTTTTTAGAATTTCTGCATGTCACAGATACAACAGGAAAAGGTCTCGCAAGCATTGCGTTGGACAAGGTGACATAAAAGTATGGATTGTTGGTGCCTAGTATTTGTGATCAATGCTATGATAATAGTGTCAAAGGAGTGCAAGCCATTGTTCTGGAAAAAAAACTACAACTCCAGGCTTTCTTCGTACCTTGTTCCCCCCACAACAGGAATCTTGCTGCAGACAGTTCTGGCCAGGCAAAGGAATTCATTGTAATGTGTGTGTGTGTGTGTGTTAAGTGCCATCATGTTACTTCCAACTTTTGTAATATTCCATCACTTTTCTTTTTCTTGAGCAACAAGATGATGGGAAATGGCCTCACAGCATTTGCCAAAAATTGACCCTGCAAGCTCTGTTTCAGATCTCTTGGAATCTTACATGTTGGAGTGTGTGTCTGTGTGTAAAGTCTCAGCTGATTTATGGCAACTCAGTAGGGTTTTCAAGGCAAGAGACGCACAGAGGTGGTTTGCCACCGCCTTCCTCTGCATAGGGACCTTGGACTTCCTGGGTGGTCTCCCATCCAAGAACTAACCAGGGCCGACCCTGCTTAGCTTCTGAGATCTAACAAGATCTAGATAGCCTGAGCCATGCAGGTCAATGTCATGGATGCTGTCAAATTGGTTTTGCTGCAGTTACCACAGCTAGTTGATACATTGCAGGTGCTTTCTCATGGTACTAGGGTTGCCAGTTCCAGGTTGGGAAATACCTGGAGATTTGGGCGACGGAGCCTGAGGAGGGTGGGGTTTGGGGAGGGGAGGGACTTCAATGCCATAGAGTCCAATTGCCAAAGCGGCCATTTTCTCCAGCTGAACCAATCTCTATTGGCTGGAGATCAGTTTTAATAGCAGGAGATCTCCAGCCACCACCTGGAGGTTGACAACCCTACATGGTACACATGTTGATTATTATAGGTAAACAGAGTTACAAAACATACTTAGTCATCTTTGTACCCAAATAGGGCCCTCAAGGCAACGAACCGGTAAAAAAAGATAATAAAGCCATTTCAAAACAATTCAGTTGTGTAAAACCAACAATTGAAGATTTGGATTGTGATGTTTGTTGGAGGATTAAATTAGTAGCATCAAAGATGTTACTCTTGTTTTTAAAAACCTCCTTAGCCTATTACTGTCAGTCCCTTGGTTTTCAGACAGAGGTTTTCAGGCAGAGGTCTTTCACATCATCTACTGCCTGGTCCTTTTCACCGGAGATTCCAGGGATCAAATCTTCTGCATGCCCAGCAGACGCTCTGCTGGTAAACCACAGCCCCTCTCTCATAAGAACATAAGAAGAGCCTTGATGGATCAGACCAGTGGTCAATCTATTCCAGCATTAGTCTCACACAGTGGCTAACCAGTTCCTCTGGAGGGCAAGCAACAGGGCACAGAGGCTGAGGCCTTCATGAGAACATCAGTAGAGCATCCTGCTGGATCAGACCAGTGGTCCATTTAATCCAGCGTCCTGTCTCACACAGTGGCCAACTAGTTCCCCTGGAGGTCCAACAACAGGGCATAGAGGCCGAGGCCTTCCCCTGATGTTGCCTCCTGGCACTGGGATTCAGAGGTAGACTGCCTCTGAATGTAGAGGTTCCCTTTAGTTACCATGGCTAGTACTAGCCACTGATAGACCATGAACCTATTGGATCCCCTTTTAAAGCTGTCTGTGCCTGTGGGTATCACTACATTCTCTGCCAGCGGATTCCACACTCAATCTTATCACCTGCAGCCTGGTTCTTTCAACTGGAGATGCTGGGGATCGAACCTGGGACCTTCTGCATGCCAAGCAAAGGCTCTTCCACTGAGCCATAGCCCCCTACAGACTCTTCCACCTCCACGAATTGTGACGAATCCCCCTTAAATGCCAGGAAAGCTTGTAATGAGGCAGCTGCATCACACAATCTTCCAGCAGGCTCTGAGTTATTCCCTGTCAAGCACAGGATCCAAAGACTACATGCAGCAGAGTCATCCTCACGTTTCTCCCGTTGGGTGCAAGCCATCTGCGTTGTTTTCTGTAGGACATGGCTAATATTTTGCTCCCTTCCTCCTGTCTTGCGAATGACAAAGATCTCTGCTGCATTCCTCTAATCTTAAATATAATTGTGTCCCACACTGGAAAAATTTTAATTAATCAGAGCCTTCTCTCTGCGGTAGAGTTTTAATGTCATGCATAACCAATGCCATGTTCTTTTAATATCCTTTAGTGTGTCAGCAGCATGCTGTAGGCTGTGTAATGAATCTCTTCGCCATTCTCTGACTTGGAGATGGGGCTCCTGTGTTTTATTTTATTTTTAAAGAGATTCTTGGCCCAAAATAGAGGATACACTACTTCCCTACTGGATTGTTCTTGGCCCCCCAACTAGGGATGCCAATAGGGTTACCAACCTCTAGGTACTAGCTGGAGATCTCCTGCTATTACAACTGATCTCCAGCCAATAGAGATCAGTTCACCTGGAGAAAATGGCCGCCTTGGCCATTGGACACTAGACCACGGTTACACAGCCCGGATAACCGGATAACCTACAAGAACCAATGAACTCTGACCGTGAAAGCCTTCGACAATATTTCATTAGTCGCATTTTTTGGAAAAGCTGGACTCAATTGTTGTAATGAGGTGGTGGCTAGAGATCATCCACTAATACATCTGATCTCCAGGTGACAGAGATCAGTTCACCTGGAGAAAATGGCCACTTTGGAAGGTGGACTGTATGGCATTGAAGTCCCTCCCCTCCCCAAACCCCGCCCTCCTCAGGCTCCACCCCAAAAATCTCCCACCGATGGTGAAGAGGGACCTGGCAACTCTAGATGCCAACCTCCAGGTGGTTACACAAACCAAAAACTCGTGCTGGCCAATACAAGTTAGTCAAACCAAACAGCACTAATGACCAAACAAAAATTTAATAAAAATAAAAATATTTAATAAAAAATATTTACACCACCTCAGTGAATCAACTAACTATTCCTACATTAGAATCTAAAAATTCATTGCAATATTTTTTGCAATTTCCTTATAGTAATAATATTAAAGTCCAATCCTCCTGAGCAAGAAAGGAATCGGGTATTTCCTCTTTCAAACTTTCATTAGTCGGTTCTTGTAGGTTATCCGGGCTGTGTAACCGTGGTCTTGGAATTTTCTTTCCTGACGTTTCGCCAGCAACTGTGGCAGGCATCTTCAGAGTAGTAACACTGAAGGACAGTGTCTATCAGTGTCAAGGGTTTAGGAAGAGTAATATATAGTCAGAAAGGAGTTGGGTTTGAGCTGAGTATTGTCCTGCAAAAGTATTGTCCTGTAAGTATCAAGATAATGTGCTAATGAGGGTATGGTATGTTAATATGGAACCATTGTATCCTGAAGTGATCTGTTAATGTGTGTAATCCAAAGCTAATCTGTATGGCTATTGTTGAATGTTGTCTTTGTCTGGAGGTTTTTCAGGGCAGAAAGCCAAGCCTTATTCATTCTTAAACTCTCCTCTTTTCTGTTAAAGTTGTGCTGATGTTTATGAATTTCAATGGCTTCTCTGTGCAATCTGACAAAATAGTTGGTAGAATTGTCCAGTCTTTCAGTGTCTTGGAATAAGACCCTGCGTATACCTTGCAGCTGTGGAGAAGTTTACATCGGGACCACAAAACGCAGCATACAAACAAGGATAAAAGAACATGAAAGATACTGCAGACTTGGCCAACCTGAGAAATCAGCAGTGGCTGAACATGGACTGACACAAACAGGACACAGGGTCTTATTCCAAGACACTGAAAGACTGGACAATTCTACCAACTATTTTGTCAGATTGCACAGAGAAGCCATTGAAATTCATAAACATCAGCACAACTTTAACAGAAAAGAGGAGAGTTTAAGAATGAATAAGGCTTGGCTTCCTGCCCTGAAAAACCTCCAGACAAAGACAACATTCAACAATAGCCATACAGATTAGCTTTGGATTACACACATTAACAGATCACTTCAGGATACAATGGTTCCATATTAACATACCATACCCTCATTAGCACATTATCTTGATACTTACAGGACAATACTTTTGCAGGACAATACTCAGCTCAAACCCAACTCCTTTCTGACTATATATTACTCTTCCTACACCCTTGACACTGATAGACACTGTCCTTCAGTGTTACTACTCTGAAGATGCCTGCCACAGTTGCTGGCGAAACGTCAGGAAAGAAAATTCCAAGACCACGGTTACACAGCCCGGATAACCTACAAGAACCAATGAACTCTGACCGTGAAAGCCTTCGACAATATTTCATTAGTCGCATTTTTTGGAAAAGCTGGACTCAATTGTTGTAATGAGGTGGTGGCTAGAGATCATCCACTAATACATCTGATCTCCAGGTGACAGAGATCAGCTCACCTGGAGAAAATGGCCACTTTGGAAGGTGGACTGTATGGCATTGAAGTCCCTCCCCTCCCCAAACCCTGCCCCTCCTCAGGCTCCTCCCCCCAAATCTCCAGGTGTTTCCCAACTGGGAGATGGCAATCCTAGGGAGACAAGAGAAGTCTGCCTCTTTAAAGATGCTGTGTGCCATCTGCCACTTTTGCAAGTCCTTGCATTAAAAGTGTTTTTTTTTAAATAAAAAAACCCTTTGCTGCCTAATTAACCAGCATCCTGTTTACAGTAAATCCAAAGCTCTTTGATCAATTAATCTAACCAATTAACTCAGTCCATGATGAAGGTATCATTCTTTTTATTCTCTTGTGCCCATAAGCTAGGAAAAGCTTGGTTTTCCCTCCCTTGAGTCCATTTTCTGGTTCAAAAGAAACTTTTTTCCCCTACTTGAGCTCCTCCGGTTCCAGCTGACGAATGAGATAGCTCCAATCTCAGCGCACGTAAGCATCAGATGATGAACCGGCTGGATCGGCAATTTCCCTTCCCCACCAGGAAATATTTGGAGAAAATGTATTCTTCCCAGGTGACAGTTCCTTGTTGGAGAGGCGGCTATTGCCATGAGATTGAGCCCTGAATCACATAAATGGCCCTCTTTATTGGACACGAGTCACATTATTGGCTGGCTGATGGGATGGGGACAGCCGTAATGAATGCAATCGGTGCAAAGACGTATGGAGTGTTAACAGGAAAAGAGAGAAAACTGCAGGGACTTCACTTTCAGCCTGAAGAGCGCCTGAGAGAGGGTCCGTCATCTCTGGGAACCCTGATGCCAGTATTGCTACCTGGAGGCTGGCCAGGAAAATAGGGCTGCCAGCTCTGGGTTGGGAAATTCCTGGAGATTTGTGGGTTGGAGCCCAGGGAGGGTGAAGAGGAACCTTGTGTGTGTGTGTAAAGCGCCGTCAAGTCGCAGCCAACTTATGGCAACCCCTTTTTGGGGTTGTCATGGCAAGAGGAACCTTAGCAGAGTATAAGGTAGGGTTACCAACCTCCAGGTGGTGGCTGGAGATCTCCTGCTATTATAACTGATCTCCAGGCGGCAGAGATCAGTTCGCCTGGAGAAAATGGTTGTTTTGAAAGGTGGACTCTGTGGCATTATACCCCATTGAAGTCCCCCCCTCCCCAAACCCTGCCCTCCTCAGGCTCCACCGCCCAAATCTCCAGGTATTTCCCAGCTCAGACCCTGACTACCCTATTCACCCTACAAAGCAGCCATTTTCTCCAGGGGAACTGAGCTCTGAGTAGGGTTGCCAGGTCCACTCACCTCAAAAATCTTGTTCAGTCGTCTGCTGAACGCAGGGTCATCTTCTGAAGCTGGAGGGTGAGAGATTCAAAACGGATCAAAGGAAGTATTTCTTCACAAAACACATAGTTAAATTATGGAACTCCCTGCTCCAGGATGTGGGGATGGCTGCCAACTTGTAAGGTTTGAAGAGGGGAGTGGACATATTCATGGAGGAGAGGGCTATCCATGGCAACTAGTCAAAATGGATGCTAGTCATGATGAATACCTATTCTCTCCAGGATCAGAGGCAACAATGAGATTGTACAAGATATTTTTCTGGAAGATAAAAACTCCCCGAAGGAGTACAAATTGGCTGTGTGAATGTATGTATATTTGTTTGTTTAATTTGAAAATTTTAATTAAAAAATTATATAAAAAAGGAACACAGGCAGGACAATGCTGCTACAATCATCTTGTTTGTGGGCTTCCTGGAGGCACCTGGTCGGCCACTGTGTGAACAGCCTGCTGGACTTGATGGACCTTGGTCTGATCCAACATGGCCTTTCTTCTGCTGTTATGTTCTTAAGGAACTAACATACTTGATAATAAAGGATAGAGACAGAGATAAGTCTCCTAAACACATAATTAGCTGAGAGAGAGCAGACAGCAAGAGAGTGACTTCCGAGAAGAAGGAGGATATTGCCCTAAGAGCAGCGATCCAGAGATAGATGAGGAATGACACTTAAAAGGAGAGAAGGTCCCAACCTCACTACACCCTATCTAACTGCCTGTTTGCTGTCCCTGCAGGGTCTTCGTCTCATCTTTGTGCACCAGACGTTGGCCATTTATGCATGACTGTTTCTTTGCGGTCACCCTGCTGACTACTTTGGGGCTTTGCTTTGATTATGCTTGCATTTTCCGACCGTCAAGAGGTCACCTCGCTCTCCCTGCGCGTTTCCCCGTGTTTTCTGGATTTGAGTTTAGCCAGCATCCAGAAAACAGGAGGGAAACGCGTGGAAACGCACGGGGGGGGGGAGCGAGGTGACCGCGAGGAAACAGAAACGCATAAATGGCCATTGTGTATTCCAACAGACTCTAGCTGTTCCGCTGCAGACCGACGCAGCTTCCCTCTGAAACCAGAGATATGTGCTCACAATAGCTAATGTGCTTAAACTGTGTTCTTTCTGAAAACATCAGAGCAAAGCAGAAGGAAGGAAACTAGAAACAGGATGATTAGAGGACTCCGTGCTGTGGCTGATCCAAGGGGAAAACACTCTGGTTGGAAGCCAAGGCAGAACAAAGCCTCCATAGGCAAGCGCCCTGAGTTAATTAGGGTCTTTTATACATGGCTGTTTCTCTCTCGGTCACCCCTCCAAAGACTTTGGGTCTTTGTGTTGATTAACGCAGGGAAACGCAGGGGGATAAAGCAAGGTGACCTCTGACGGTCGGGAACGGCATGCATAGTCAACACAAAGACCCAAAGTCGTTGGAGGGGTGATGGTGAGGGAAACAGCCATGCATAAAAGACCTAAAAATTAGCCTGAGAGGAGTGAGGGACAGCGATACACCCCTGGGTAGGGTTGCCAACCTCCAGGAGGTACTATAAAGCAAATAAGTGAATTTTATAAAGTGCAAAGTGAATAAATTGAAAAATAAAATCTCGGGAATCTAGAAGAAACGAAGAGGTGGAAGAAGCATAAGGTTTTAAATAATAGTCTAGGAACTGGGCAATAGGTTCTAGAAGTGATCCCGAGCCGGAAATAATAGGACGACCGGGGGGGGGGGGCGAGTAGTTTTATGCACTTTGGGTAAAGTGTAAAATACAGGTGTTTTAATGTATATTGTAGGTGTTGATTTGTTGGTTGAATACATGCATTTGTGATACACAGATACAGGTCACCGAAGAAGCCATATGCGAAACGTGGTCCCAATCTAGACGACACTTCCGACATCTTTTTCCTGTGGCTTTGTTCCAATAACTGCAACCTAAAAAGAATTTGAAAGACTCAAAAAATTCTAATATCAAATGATACCTTAATTGGTTGAATATTTGAACTTACCTGTTGAATTAGGATCTTTGGCATCTTCTTGATAAGTCATATTTATTGGATTGTTAGTGTAAATTTTGTATCTGTTTGTACTCCTTTTGTATATGCTGTATATATTTATTCACTTTGCACTTTATAAAATTCACTTATTTGCTTTATAGTGTTATAGTGCTGTTTTGGGTTGCTCCAATTATCCTTACAGCACTGAGCCTTCTTTTCTTGTGGTGAACCTCCAGGAGGTGGCTGGAGCTGATCTCCAGACAACAGAGATCAATTTCCCTGGAGGAAATGGCAGCTTTGGAGGGTGAACTCGATGCAATCATCTCCCCCCTGAGCTCCCTCCCCTCCCCAAATTCTGCCTGCCTCAGGCTCTGCCCCCAAATCTGCAGGAATTTCCCAAGCCAGAGTTGGCAACCCTACACCCTCCTCTATATGACAGCCCCTCAAGTACTTGAACATGGTTATCATATCCCCTCTTAGTCTTCTCCTCTTCAGGCTAAACATACCCAGCTCCTTCAACCTTTCCTCGTAGGTCTTGGTCTCCAGACCCCTCACCATCTTTGGGCGAAAACGCATGGTCGCTTTATCCTCCTTTAATCCCTGTTTCAGCCAGGATTCAGCCAGGATCGAACACATGCGTTTCGCCTAATGTGCGTTCGATCCTGGCTAAAACAGGGATTAAAGGAGGATAAAGCGACCATGCTTTTTCGCCCTTTGTTGCCCTCCTTTGGACACGTTCCAGGATGGGAGACCACTTGGAAGGGAGACCACCAAGGAAGTCCAAGGTGGCGACATAGATGCAGGCAATGGCAGGCGACTTCTGCACTTCTCTTGCTTTGAAAATCTACAGGGTTGACATTAGTAGGCATCAACTTGATGGCACTTTCCTCTGACCTAGATTCATAGGGTCACCATAAGTCGGAAGTGACTTGACGCCACTTAACACACACAGAGAGACAGCCCATGCTAGCCCAATCTTGTCAGATCTCGGAAGCTAAGAAGAAGACTTGGTTTTTATATGCCGACTTTCTCTACCACTTAAGGCAGAATCAAACCGGCTTACAATCACCTTCCCTTCCCCTCCCACAACAGACATCCTGTGGGATAGGCGGGGCTGAGAGAGCTCTCAGAGAGCTGTGACTAGCCCAAGGTCACCAAGCCGGCTTCATGTGGAGGAGTGGGAAACGAACCCGGTTCGCGAGATTAGCGTCTGCTGCTTATGTGGAGGAGTGGGGAATCAAACCCGGTTCTCCAGATCAGAATCCACCACTCCAAACCACTGCTCTTAACTACTACACCTCGCTGGCTCTCACCTAAGCAGGTATGGGAGACGACTATGGAAGTCCAGGGTTGCTATGCAGAGGCAGGCAATGGCAAACCACCTCTGAAGGTCTCTCGCCTTGAAAACCCTACAGGGTCGACATTAGTTGGCCACGACTTGACAGTGCTTTCCATTACCACATCTGGATATGCAAATGTACAGGTGTTGGCTAGGCACCTGGGGTCAACTGTCAGGACAAACTAAACACGGAAAGAGCAGTCTGGAAGAAGATATTAACAAGGCTGATCTCCGGAATTCGAGGAACGAAAGCAAGACAGATTCCTTTTAAGGGTTTTTTGTGTCATCATTAGGCAGGGCAGTATACGTTCTACGCTGGAGAGCACCTGTAAAAATTCCTCAGCTGGTGCATTTTTGAGAGATGGAAGGGAGCCTAAGCAAAATTATCATATAATAAAGACATTATTCTAGAAATTATTCTAGACAACTTCCCTTCCCCTCCCTACAACAGACACCATGTGAGGTAGGTGGGGCTGAGAGAGCTCTAAGAAAGCTGTGAGTAACCCAAGGTCACCCAGCTGGCTTCATGTGTAGGAGTGGGGAAACCAACCCGGTTCACCAGATTAGCCTCCGCCACTCATGGGGAGGAGTGGGGAATCAAACCTGGTTCTCCAGTTCAGAGTCCACTGCTCGAAACCACCACTATTAATCACGACACCATGCTGTTTCTCATGGGCTTCGATTTGCTGATGTAAAAACCTCAGAATTAAAAAACTGGGATTTCACAGCAATGGGAAGACCCGGGATTTGAGAGATCTGGGCGCGAGGTTGTCTCTGAGGGACAGAAAACTCATGCAAAACTCCAAGGAACAACCGAGTCAGTCCGGGGGCGAACTTAAGTCCAAGTACCCATGTATAAAGGACTTGAGACACAAAGGTCCTGATGGAGAACTTGTTCCGGAAAGAACTGGTCTGTTTCAATAAACCAGCAAATGAACGTGAACCCCTGCACTGAATCCAAACCTCCGCACTGAATCCAAACCCCCGCACTGAATCCAAACCTATGCACTGAATCCAAACCCCTGCACTGAATCCAAACCTCCGCACTGAATCCAAACCCCTGCACTGAATCCAATCCCCCGCACTGAATCCAAACCCCCGCACTGAATCCAAACCCCCGCACTGAATCCAAACCCCTGCACTGAATCCAAACTTCCGCACTGAATCCAAACCCCCGCACTGAATCCAAACCCCTGCACTGAATCCAAACCTCCGCACTGAATCCAAACCCACTGAATCCAAACCCCTGCACTGAATCCAAACCTCCGCACTGAATCCAAACCCCTGCACTGAATCCAAACCCCTGCACTGAATCCAAACCCACTGAATCCAAACCCCTGCACTGAATCCAAACCTCCGCACTGAATCCAAACCCCTGCACTGAATCCAAACCTCCGCACTGAATCCAAACCCACTGAATCCAAACCCCTGCACTGAATCCAAACCTCCGCACTGAATCCAAACCCCTGCACTGAATCCAAACCCCTGCACTGAATCCAAACCCACTGAATCCAAACCCCTGCACTGAATCCAAACCTCCGCACTGAATCCAAACCCCTGCACTGAATCCAAACCTCCGCACTGAATCCAAACCCCCGCACTGAATCCAAACCCCTGCACTGAATCCAAACCTCCGCACTGAATCCAAACCCCTGCACTGAATCCAAACCCCTGCACTGAATCCAAACCCCTGCACTGAATCCAAACCTCCGCACTGAATCCAAACCCCTGCACTGAATCCAAACCCCTGCACTGAATCCAAACCCCTGCACTGAATCCAAACCTCCGCACTGAATCCAAACCCCTGCACTGAATCCAAACCTCCGCACTGAATCCAAACCCACTGAATCCAAACCCCTGCACTGAATCCAAACCTCCACACTGAATCCAAACCCCTGCACTGAATCCAAACCCCTGCACTGAATCCAAACCCACTGAATCCAAACCCCTGCACTGAATCCAAACCTCCGCACTGAATCCAAACCCCTGCACTGAATCCAAACCTCCACACTGAATCCAAACCCCCGCACTGAATCCAAACCCCTGCACTGAATCCAAACCTCCGCACTGAATCCAAACCCCCGCACTGAAGCCAAGTGTAACAACACCAGCAATTGTTTCCCCCCCCCCTCTTGCTGCTGGCAGACCCCGACCAGCTGAGCAGAGGCCTGTCGAAGCTGCACATCGGAGGAAAGTAACGACTCAGCTATTGGGAACCATGGTTGCCTCCCTCTTCTCGAGGGAGCCGTTCCCAGAGCAACCTCTGCGGGCCTGAATTCAGAAGACGATGCTGCGTCCTTCGGTTTGATTCGACTCAACGGGCGCTTGCCTCTCTTGAGTTCACCCTGCCCTCTAATCAGCTCAGATCCCCGCGGGCGTCGCAGAGCCAAGTATTAGCCGTGGGACAGATTCCAGGTTCTTTGTGGGCCATTATAGCGAAGCAGCTGGCTCACAGTTGTCTTTCCAGCTGGATGTTTTGTTTTGAGCGGGAACGATCGCTCTTTGGTACGGCAGCTGGATGCAGCTGCCAGTATCTGAACAGCAGCAATCTAGGCAGAATTTTTTGTTGTTTCCGTATCTATCGAATCCATTTTTTTAATCTTCCAAGGGGCTCAGGGAGGCTGTTCCAGAAATGTTTGCAGAAATTGGCTCTGTAACAGTTTTTTTTTTTAAAAGAAAATCTCAATTTGGATTGCTTCCTGCTAATATTAAATGGTGGAAAGTGCCATCAAGTGGCAGCCAAATTATGGTGATCCTGTAGGGTTTTCAAGACGAGAGGCAAACAGAGGAGGTTTGTCATAGCCTGCCTCTGGGTAGAGGCCCTGTTCTTCCTTGGTAGTCTTCCATCCAAGTACTAGCCATGGCCAACACTGCTTATAGGTAGGGTTGCCAACCTCCAGGAACTAGCAGGAGATCTCCCGCTATTACAACCGATCTCCAGCCGATAGAGGTCAGCTCACTTGGAGTTAATGGCCGCTTTGGCAATTGGACTCTATGGCATTGAAGTCCCTCCCCAAACCCCGCCCTCCTCAGGCTCTGTCCCAAAAACCTCCCGCCGGTGGCGAAGAAGGACCTGGCAACCCTACTTATAGGGTTGCCAGCTCCGGGGTTGGAAATACCTGGAGATTTTTGGGGCGGAGCCTGAGAAGGGCGGGCTGTAGGGGCGGGAGGGACTTCAATGTCATAGAATCCAATTGTGAGAGTGGCCATTTTCTCCAGGTGAAATGTTCTCTATCGGCTGGAGATCGGTTGTAACAGCAGGAAATCTCCAGCTAGTACCTGGAGGTTGGCAACCCTAACTGCTTAGCTTCAGAGCTCTGATGAGATCAGGCTACCCTGGGCCATCCAGGTCAGGGCAAAAAACATATAGAGCCAATTTGTCATTGCCTGCCTCTGTGTATCAACCCTGGATTTCCTAGTGGTTTCCCATCCAAGTGCTAACCAGGGCCAACCCTGTTTAGCTTATGAGAGCTGATATGATTGGGCTATCTAGGTCAGGGGAAAGTACCCTCAAGTTGCACCTGATTTATGGCGACCCTGTTTGGTTTTCAAGGCAAGAGATTAGCAGAGTTGGTTTGCCATTGCCTGCCTCTGCGTAGCAGTCCTGGACTAACTAGGGCTGACCCTGCTTAGCTTCTGAGATCTGATGAGATCGGGTTAGCCTGGGCCATCCAAGTTAGGGCAGGATCCTCGGTGGTGGTGGTGGTGGTGGAAAGTGCCAGCAAATCACAGCCAGCTTACAGTGACCCCGTAGGGTTTTCAAGGCAAGAGACCAACAGAGGTGGTTTGCCATTGCCTGCCTCTGCATAGCAACCCTGGACTTCCTTGGTGGTCTCCCATCCAAGTACTAACCAGGGCCAACCCTGCTTAGCTTCAGATAGCTGACAAGATTGGACTAGCTTGGGCCGTCTAGGTCAGGATAATATTAAATACATATATGCAAAAATGCAAAAAAACGAGTTAACCTCTTGATTGACACCTGTCAGAGTGGTAAAATCTGGGATAAATTGAGCATAGCTGTGTTCATTGAAAGGAGATTTCAGCCACTGGTGTCCCAAATGCTTACTTCTCTGCTAGACTGCTTCTGCTACTTGCAGCTCTACCATTCAGAAACTCTGGAGCAAACACTTGATATGTTACTGCTGCCTCCAGTTTGATTCTCCTTCATTACCGGTGGCTTCTTCAAAAGCGGCCAGGGTGCGGCTCTGCCCTGCGGCTTCCCACCTCTCATACTGGAAACGAGCCTGAATATGTCAGTCCAAATGAAAAAGAAAATATTACCTCATTTAACACGCTTTCAGTAACTGTAAATACATGGCATAATCTTTGCAGTCTGCTTGACAGCCCTGCCCAAGTTGTACTCAAAATTGCCTTCTCATTATCCGCGTGTTACAGGCCTGGATCAGCAGCAGGAATGCCCCAGCTAGGGCTGCCAGCTCCGGGTTGAGAAATACCTGGAGATTTTGGGGTGGAGCCTGAGGAGGGCGGGGTTTGGAGAGGGGAGGGACTTCAATGGCCGCTTTGGCAATTGGACTCTATGGCATTGAAGTCCCTCCCCTCCCCAAACCCTGCCTTCCTCAGGCTCAGTCTCCAAAACCTCCCGGTATTTCCCAACCCGGAGCTGGCAACCCTATTCATCGGACAGGAGAATGCTGCTAAACATTTCTTCCTGATATGCTACATTACTGCATGCAGGGATTTAAAAAAAATTGAGGGAATGTCATCTATAGTTGAAAGTGACCTTGCATTTTTCTGCTGACTTTAACATTATTTGCACCTGTTACCTCCTCCTCCAATCCTAGAGGAGGTCTCATACCGGAGGAGGGCATAAGTTGAACCCCCCCCCTTTTTATTTCTCTCTTAGTTCTTGTCAACAGAGGGTCCCTAAAAGTCACTCTGGTGCTGATGGCCTGGTGTCCCTCCCGGCCCGGCCATGTTGACATCCAAGCCTCGCCACAACCCTGTTTAGTACTTTTAACCAACCTTCCAAATTGCTTATTCCACTGCTCTGTCTTTCTTCATCATTTTTAAACGCGTGCTGTTATTTTTGTTATTCAGCATTGCCATTTATTTTTTAATGCTGGGGCTGAATTGCTTGAAATTTCCTGGAACCGTTTCGTTTGACTGAAAGACGGTAAGCAGTTCTGGGGGCCTTATTAGCCGAGACCGAGGGTGAAGGCTGTGTGGATAAATAATAACTGATGAATCGGGACTGTAGGCACCTATGCATTCTTGCCATCTTCTTGACTTTACGACAAATCGGGCCTCAAGGGTTTAGATTGTGCTACATCTGATGCAGGATGGGGAATAAGCTTGCCAATCTCCAGGTGGGGCCTGGAGGTGTCTCAGAATTCCACCTGATCTCCAGCCGACAAAGATCAGTTGCCCTGGAGAACATGACCGCTTTGGCAATTGGACTCTATGGCATTGAAGCCCCTCCCCTCCCCAAAACCCTCCTCAGGCTCTGCCCCCAAAAAATTTCCTGCCGGTGGCGAAGAGGGACCTGGCAACCCTAAATGGAAATCTGATCTGGGAAATCTCAGGGCCCCACCTGGCGGCTGGCTGGCAGCCCTAATCAAAGGGCGTAAAATCCATTTAAAATAATATGCCAATTGAATTCCGTTTTCCGCAAAATAAAAGTGTGGGTTTTTTAAAGGGAAAACAATAGCCCTCATCTGTTGGCCTTTCCCCGTTTGGGACAAAGGTGTTCCGATTTTTATAAACAATGTCTGCAGCATGGGAAATAAATTCCGGAAGGAGTCGATATACCTGGATTGTTTTTCCTGCTCTTTATCACGGGCCAAAATATATGAGACAACCCAGCTGTGTTTCTGTCCACCGCTGCAAGAAAAATAAGATGTCACTTTCCCCGAAAGCGGCCTTGAAGAGAGTCTTACAAGGCCGATGAAGCCTCCTTGGATGGATGGGCTTTTAATCCAACGCTGAGGCTGTAAATCATGCCTCTGGAAGGGCAACAAATACGGCCGCAGAAAGCAGGACCGGCCGTCCTAGGAATAGGAGGGGAAGCCAATGCAGGGGTGGGGGGGAGACAAACAGAAGGGATGAGATTCTCTGGCTTGCAGTCATCTCTTCCCCCAAGTTAACTCACTGGGGGGGGGGGGGAACCATCCATTCTGGTGTCTCTCGTGATGACGGGAATTTTTTCCATGTTGTACAAGCCAAGCATCATGCCTGATGTCTGGTGTGCTATTCCTGGAAGCTTCCCCAGGAGGGATTTTTTGTTGGGGGTGGAGGGGCAGAAAGCTTGGGCTGCGATTGCTGCCCCTCCAATGTTGGAGGAGAAGAAGAAGGAGGAGGAGGAGGAGGAGGAGGAGAAGAAGAAGAAGAAGAAGAAGAAGAAGAAGAAGAAGAAGGAGGAGGAGGAGGAGGAGGAGGAGGAGGAGGAGGAGGAGGAGGAGGAGGAGAAGAAGAAGAGTTGGTTTTTATTCCCAGCTTTACCAAAAGGAATCTCAAACCGGCTTTCAATCACCTT
The DNA here is from genome assembly GCF_029931775.1 of Euleptes europaea. Taxonomy (NCBI): domain Eukaryota; kingdom Metazoa; phylum Chordata; class Lepidosauria; order Squamata; family Sphaerodactylidae; genus Euleptes; species Euleptes europaea. The sequence continues at coordinate 6,634,573 of NC_079316.1, forward strand.
CCTTTCCTCTCCCCACAACAGACACCTTGTGATGTAGGTGGGGCTGAGAGAGTTCTGAGATATAGGGTTGCCAACCTCCAGGTACTAGCTGGAGACCTCCTGCTATTCCAACTGACCTCAAGCCGATAGAGATCAGTTCACCTGGAGAAAATGGCTGCTTTGGCAATTGGACTCTATGGCATTGAAGTCTCTCCCCTCCCCAAACTCCGCCCCCTCTCCAAACCCCACCCCCAAAAGCCTCCAGGTATTTCCCAACTCGGAGCTGGAAACCCTACTGAGAAAACTGTGACTGGCCTGAGGTCACCCAGCAGGCTTCATGTGGAGGAGTGGGGAATCGAACCCAGTTCTCCAGATTAGAGTCCGCTACTTGAAACGCCCCCATTCTCAAAGCTTGACTGCTGCCCTCCCCCAATTGCACTTTACTAAATTCCAGGGTTGCCATCCACAGGAAGTGGAAATGGCCCTGGAGCTAGCTGAGCATGGCGGCTCCTGAGGTGCTACAAGCCGGCACTGCAGGGCCAATTGGCAGTGGGGGGGGGGGGGAGAACAGTGGGCATTGGTTTACCCATGACACAATGTTTTAAATCAACTAATAAATAAATGGTTTCCTTTAAGTGCCCACCAGGGTCTGGAAGATGTAAGTTTACTACTTAACTGGAAGGAGGGATCAGGTGGGTATCTATGTGAGAAAAAATAGTCTTTCCTTCCATCTGTAGGTTATTTGTAAAACATGCAGAATGAGTTTCTTTTTCACGATTTAGCATTCATGAAGGAAAGTCATTGTAATTAATGCAAATGGGAGAGTTGCCATATAAAATATGAAGTTATCTGGTTACTTTGAGCTTGTGCATATATTAGCCCAGATCTAAAGCGTTCTCCTCTGCAAACACATGGCCTTGCATGTGAGGGAAAGAAATACCCCCCCTCCCGCATTTTCGGCACCCCCTTTCAAATTTTCCCCTGTTGCACTGCAAGTATTTGGATGTTATGTTTCAACCTGGACAAATTTTATCATTCTCTTGCAAATACAGGAACATCACTTTCCAATTTAAAACCTTTTAATAGCTGCTAAAATTTTCCTTTGCCTCTAAATGGTGATCAATGATAACGGCCCCAATTAGGAAACGGTTAATGAAAATCTGGGAAATTGCTGAGACGGTAAACCTAACAGAGGTAGCCAAAAAACAACAGTTGTATAATTTCATTTTATTTTTATCTGCACAAAAACTGTGTGCAAGTTTTGAATTCTCCAAACTGCTTCATGAGGCTGGATTAGGGATGCCAACCTCCAGGTGGGAGCTGGAGCTCTCCCAGAATTACAACTAATCAGACTGCATAGATGACTTGTTTGTTTATTATTAATTTATCTAAAACACTGATTCCACTTCTCCTGGCTGCTTCGGAAGGTAGACTGCACGGCATTATACCCTACTGAATTCCCTCCCTTCCCTAAACCCCACCCTCTTAGATTCCACCCACAAATCTCCAGGTATTTCTAAACCCAGAGTTGGCAACCCAAGTCAGGATGTTCCCTACAAAATGAATAAATAAATAATGCACCCCAAACACTAAAAATGTATGCATGGGTGGGGAGGACGAACACCCAATTTTTCAGGGCCTGAGGGAACAGTTTTTAATGCCTGCTGCCTCCAGACCATTCACGATGCAATGTAGACCTACTGGATTACTTGGTCTTACATGCAAGCAGATTCCAGGCAGTATCAGAACTGCTGCGACAGAGGCAAGTTAAGAGAAAAGCTAGGGTATTGCTGATACTGTAAAAGAATAAATGGACATAAATCCGACATTAAACACCACAACACTCAAAAACCAGTGGGAGAACATTTTAAACTTCCAAGTCATTCCATTGCTTACCTAAGAGTGGCCTAGCTCAAACAGAGACTCTTCAAGAGAAGATTGCTGAACGTGAGTCATTCACAAGCTCAAAACAATGCCTCCCCCCCCCCCCGGGTTGAATAGGGACATGGGATTCTTAGATGTGAATTTTCTGCCCGCACAAGCATTTCCCCTCTGCTCTGATCAACCTTATTACAACATACATTGTACCTTTGCATCCTTTACAAGCATTCTTTACTACACCCCTTATGCCTTCTAAAAGGGATATAAGGGATCAGGGATCTCCATTCCTACTCGTATCTGATGAAGGGAACTTTGACTCTCGAAACCTCATACCTGGAAGATCTTGTTAGTCTCTAAATTGCTGCTGGGTTTGTTTCAAGAGAAGTTGATTACCTTTTCCCAAATTGTTACAGACCTAGTTGTAATCTTGGTATAAACATGTGGAGGTTTTGAGTTCTGTGACTATCCAAGTCATGTGCCAATCATCTTCATCCCTGTGTGGCACACTTTGGAAATTCTGCATTTTAATAAGAAAACTAATTGGGAAAAGATTGAAACTTGACAACCTCTTGCAGTGAAGCACGAAGGGATCCTTGTGGGACAATGTCAGCGGCCCTGAGCTCATTTATGTATTTATATTTATTTGCTTAAAATGTGTTTATCCCGCTACTCCTCGGCCATTTATGCAGGGCTGGTTTCCCACGGTCACCCCGGCTGACTGCTCGGGTGCTTTGTTTCGATTATGCCTTTCCTGACTGTCAGAGATCGCCTCCCTCTCCCTGCATATTTCCGTGCATTTTGCCCATGTTTTCCGGATTCTGTCAGAGGTTGCCCTGCTCTCCCGTTATACTGGACTGGTCTGGCTGCATAGAGTTGCCAGGTGTGAGCTCTGAAAGAATTAAATACCTAGAAGGTGACGATCACAACCTCTAAATTATGGACATTCCTGTGTGGAACACCACTCTTTTCTAGGGTTGCCAGGTCTTTGCCACCAGTGGGAGGTTTTTGGGGCGGAGCCTGGGGAGGGTGAGGTTTGGGGAGAGGAGGGACTTCAATGCCATAGAGTCCAATTGCCCAAACGGCCATTTTCTCCAGGGGAACGGATCTCTATCGGCTGGAGATCAGTTGTAAAAGCAGGAGATCTCCAGCTACCACCTGGTAGTTGGCAACCCTACTCTTCTCACATTCCTTCTTCTCACTGGGACTTGGGCTGTTTTCACTCCCCCTTGTTCTCATTTCCTCTGCCCGGAGAGTGCTACCTTTGTCATTAGTCAGCTGTCGATAATAGGAAACTATTTCCTGTACAGTCAGTGCAAGAAAACAGGATGTTTCATCCCTGAATGGCTCTTATTGCATTTATAATAAAATAGCAACACAAACACAACTCAGCAGTATTGACAACCTGGATCGGTAGTTAAGGGGGGGGAAGGATGTCAGGTAATGTGGGCCTAGACATTCTGCATGCGCCAATGGTAGGGTTGCCAGCTCTGGGTTGAAAAATACCTGGAGATTTTGGGTAGGGTTGCCAACCTCCAGGTAGTAGCTGGATATCTCCTGCTATTACATCTGATCTCCAACCAATAGAGATCCGTTCCCCTGGAGAAAATGGCCACTTTGGCAGTTGGACTCTATGGCATTGAAGTCCCTCCCCAACCCCCCCTCCTCAGCCTCTGCCCCAAAAACCTCCTGCCAGTGGTGAAGAGAAGAAGAGTTGGTTTTCATATGCCGACTTTCTCTACCACTTAAGGCAGAATCAAACCGGCTTACAATCACCTTCCCTTAGAGACACTGTCCTTTAGTGTTACTCCTCTGAAGATGCCTGCCACAGTTGCTGGCGAAACGTCAGGAAAGAAAATTCCAAGACCACGGTTACACAGCCCGGATAACCTACAAGAACCAATGAACTCTGACCGTGAAAGCCTTCGAAAATACCTTCCCTTTCCCTCCCCACAACAAACTCCCTGTGAGGTAGGTGGGGCTTAGAGAGCTCTATCAGAGCTGTGACTAGTCCAAGGTCACCCAGCTGGCTGTGTGTGTAGGAGTGGGGAAACAAATCCAGTTCATAAGAACATTAGAACATAAGAAAGGCCTTGCTGGATCAGACCCAGGCCCATCAAGTCCAGCAGTCTGTTCACACAGTGGCCAACCAGGTGCCTCTAGGAAGCCCACAAACAAGACGACTGCAGAGGCATTGTCCTGCCTGTGTTCTACAGCACCTAATATAATAGGCATGCTCCTCTGATATTAGAGAGAACAGGTATGCAGCATGACCAGTATCCATTCAAACTAATAGCCATGAATAGCCCTTTCCTCCATGAACATGTCCACTCCCCTTTTAAAGCACTCCAAGCTGGCAGCCATCACCACATCCTGGGGCAGAGAGTTCCACAATTTAACTATGCGTTGTGTGAAAAAATACTTCCTTTTATCTGTTTTGAATCTCTCACCCTCCAGCTTTAGCAGTTGACCCTACGTTCTAGTATTATGGGAGAGGGAGGAAAAACTTCTCCCTGTCCACTCTCTCCAAACCATGCATCATTTTATAGACCTCTATCATGTCTCCCCTTAGCCGCCTTTTTTCCAAGCTAAACAGCCCTAAGCGTCCTAACCGCTCCCCATAGGGCAGTTGCTCTAGTCCCCTAATCATTTTGGTTGCTCTTTTCTGCACCAGATTAGCGCCCGCCGCTCACGTGGAGGAATGGGGAATCAAACCCGGCTCTCCAGATCAGAGTCCACCGCTCCAAACCACCGCTCTTAACCACTACACCACACTGGAAAGAGGGACCTGGCAACCCTAATTTGGGATGTGGAACCTGGGGAGGTGGGGTTTGGGGAGGAGTGGGACCTCAGCAGGGTATAATGCCATCAAGTCCATCCTCTAAAGCAGCTATTTTCTCCAGGAGAACTGATTTTGGTCATTTGGAGTTCAATTGTAATAGCGGGAGATCTCCAGGTGCCGCCTGGAGGTTGGCAACCCTAACTGCTGTTCATTTATATGTGTGCATGCTGCAGTCAAGATGCATCTGCTCCCTGCCCCTGAGATTTGACTTAAGAGACCTGAGGGAAGAGGGATGAAACCCAGGCAGGATAGGTGAATGAAGACAAATGCAGAAATCTACAATGAAGGGTTGGACCATTCTTGGACAACTCTAATGCACTAATGCAAACTAAGCCAACTTTTAAAAGGCAACCCATCCGTGCCAAAGAGAAAAACAGATTAAAATATGAAGTATGCTTCACCAGGGACAGGTACCAAAAAATACAGACCATGCCCAGCAAATAGCTGGTGTGTTTTCTAGCAAGATTTTGTACTTGCTGGTCGAAAAATTAGTAACTCAAATGCTTATAACTCCCTCTTGAACCATGAAGCGATCCGAAGGGGAAAATGTTATGCCTCATGCAGAAATCAAGCGCTCTTGGTTGTCACATTACCACTAATGATGTCTTTTCTTGCCGGGCTCCTTGTGCAAAATGGAGATTTACAGAAGAGTCATCTTCCTAACAACCAGGCGAGAGGCCTCCCGCTGAGAAGGGGAGCCGTTCTGTCGGCTCCGTTGCCCTCTGTTTATGAAAGCGCATTAATGAGAAAGTGCCCCAAAATGTTCAGAATGTGCTGCTTCTTTTCTCAGAGCTGTCATATCCAGACTGGGAAGACTCCTCAAATGTGGCTTATGGTTACAAAGTGGGTCGTCCACTTGGACCTTTTGAAAGCGCATAAGGTGGAGGAGAGAAAACTGAGCAGGGACCTTTTCTCTGGAGGCATCTCTTGAACTTCCCCCCTTCTGTGCAACTCTGAAAGATGGAGGTGTCTTTTATTCTTTTTTAAATTATTTATTATTTTATTAATCTGGCCATTTTTTTCAGTGTCATTGGCATACTTGGTGTTTTACAGCCCGCAGGAAGACAGGCCCTGCAAGGGTTGCCAAGTCCTGGTTGGAAATACCTGGATGTTTGGGGGTGGAGCATGTGGAGAGAAGGGAAAGGACCTTGGCAGGGTATCATGCCATTACAGTCTACCCTCAAAAGCTGCCATTTCCTCCAGGGGAACTGATAGGGTTTGTTATGTATGCAGTGGAAGCAGCATCTGTACCAGTGGTTCCCAACCTTTTTTTGACCAGGGACCACTAGGAGTATTTTGTTCAATGCAGGGACCCCAAGGTTCAAAATAAAAATTCAGAGAATTTGAAAATAAACTTTAATCATAACTGTTAGTTAAACATTTAACTTAGAATAATATTTGAATATATATTTTTATAATAGAGAACTTTTAATTGAAAATATTAATTTATTATGGGTTTATAACTTTGTTTCATGGACCTTAATTTAGTTCTCGTGGACCCCTGGGGGTCCACGGACCCCTGGTTGGGAACCAGTGATCTATACAGAGCTTGGAGTTTTCTCCAGGCTCCTGAGATGTGTGTTCGTATTGGCTGAAAGACTGTAACTGTCCAATCAGACTCGAGGGCTTGTGTGCTCTTATTGGCTAGAACGGCTGTAGCCGCCCAATAGGATACTGGGGGTGGTTTGGCCGGGAAGGTTGAATGAGCATATAAGTGCGATGCACACTGAGTTAGCTAGCGGTAGTCACAATAAAGCAATGTTGTATTATCTCTGCCTCCTGCTTCACCCACGCTACATAATAGGGTTGCCAACCTCCAGGTGGTGGCTGGAGCTCTCCCCCTATTACAACTGATCTTCAGGTGGCAGAGATCAATTTCCCTGGAGAAAAATGGCCACTTTGGAAGGTGGACTCTATGGCATTATATCCCACTGAAGTCCCTCGCCTCCCCAAACCCCACCCTCCTCAGGCTCCTCCCTCAAAATCTCTAGGTATTTTCCAACCCGGAGCTGGCAACCCTAGCGACTGATCTCTGTAGCATGGAGATTAGTTGCAATTCCCGGAGACCTCCATGCTCCAACTGGAAGGGTGGCAACCCTATGCCAGCCCCGAGGAGCTCACAGTCTTAAATATGCCATAGGGTGTTCGACCACTTACCAGACCCAAGACCCACTTTTAATGCCAGGAGGGGGACCCTATGGGCCACTGAGTGGCCACCCCGTGACGAGAGGTCACGTGACATCAGAGTCACATGACAGGATGGGGACCCAGCCAGAGTTATGACCTTGCCAGTTTGGAGATGCCCATGGAGCAGTGGAGGGGCAGCAGGTGGGGCGAGAGGGGGGTGGACTGGTTGGGGAAGAGAAGCGAGGCAAGGGAGAGCTTCCGGCAGAGAAATGGAGCAAATTATTTGCTTCTGGTTTCACTGCACAAAATGTGGGCTGTTTTGGAATGGGAAGGTATTTGATAGGTAGGGTTGCCAGGTCCCTCCTCACTACCGGTGAGAGGTTTTGGGGGCAGAGCCTGAAGAGGGCGGGGTTTGGGGAGGGGAGGGACTTTAATGCCATAGAGCCTCCAGGGGGACTGACCTCTATCGGCAGATCAGTTGTAATAGCAGGAGATCTCCAGCTACTACCTGGAGGTTACTATCAAAGAAAACACCTCTGTACTTGTACCTATAGGTTTGGAAATTAGCACAGGAGCGAATTAATATATCAAAGTGCAGAATATACTGAGTGCTGCAATATCACAACATCAAATATATACAGACAATTGTTGCTATCCCAAACAATTATATACAAAAGAAAAAAATCCTATTTAATCCTGGAAATGGATCCTAAAGTATGAAAACTTTATGAAACTTTAGGATCCATATCCAGGATTAAATAGGATTTTTTCTTTTGTATATAATTGTTTGGGATAGCAACAATTGTCTGTATATATTTGATGTTGTGATATTGTAGCACTACTTGGAGGTTGGAAACCTTATTGATAGGGTTTGTTTGTTTATGTTATTTATAGTCCGCCTTTCTCACTTGGCCTCAAGGTGGATTACACAAAAAATGTTTTCTGCTTCTGGACTGTAGATGCTGAAACCCAAATGTATCACCATGAATTTGGATCAAGCAGAGGATGAATTTCTGCACAGTCACTGGAGGCTCCCGATGGAGACCTCTGATTGCTTCTCCCTCAACGCAAGACCTCCCGCTGTCATTTAGGATCCAGACCGACCATTTGTTGAAAAGCAAGCCCTCCTTCTGCTTTGGGTGTCCGTACTGCTGACAGAGCTGAGAATATCACCCTGCTGAGTGTATCATTCTGGTGGCTCCCTTGACATTTCCTCTTTCTTTCTAACACAGCTACAGCCTCCCAAACCAGGGGACAATCGCTTTAACTGACTTATTCATTTGTAATTAGCATTTCTGGGCTGTCATAAGTGTGTGAACGGCATAATCATCCGTTGTCGATTGCGTCTGCTGCCCAAACCAAACCTCTCCTTTTTTGCTGTGAAGGCGGCTGCTTCTCCCCGACCTTTCTGCTCTGGCTGGCTACCTCTTCCCTCCCACTACTGACCCCCAAGGTATAATCAGGAGAGAAACGGTCGCGGGGACAAACAGGGAAGAACGTGGGTTCATTCTTATTACACATGCTTAGCCTGAGCTCTTATCTGAATCAGAAGTGTGCACAGGCTCATGGTAGTTATTTGCAAATTGCTGTAACTAGGGTTGCCACCCTCCAGGTGGCACCTGAAGATCTCCCGCTATGACAGTTGATCTCCAGGTGACCCAGATCCGTTCCCCAGGAGAAAAGGGCTGCTTTGGAGGGTGGACTGCTGAGGTCCCTCCCTTCATCAAACCCCGCCATCCACAGTGTCCACCCCTTAAATCTCCAGGTATTTCCCAGCCCAAAGCTGCAACCTGTGCAGACATGGTTGTCAACTCCGGATTGTGGATTTCCTGGAGATTTGGTGGGGGAATCTGGGGAGGGTGGGGTTTAGGGAAGGGAGAGACATTGGCAGGGTATAATGCAATCGAACCCACCCTCCAAAGCAGCCGCCTCTCCAGGGGAACTGGTCTCATTAATCATAAGAACACCAGAAGAGCCCTGCTGGATCAGACCAGTGGTCCATCCAGTCCAACATCCTGTCTCACACAGTGGCCAACCAGTTACTGAGGAGTCCAACAACAGGTCCTAGAGACCAAGACCTTCGTAATACCATGAGATGAGCCCTGCTGGGTCAGACCACTGGTCCACCTAGTCCAGCATTCTGCCTCATACAGTGGCCGACCAGTTCCTCTGCAAGTCCAGCAACAGGGCATAAAGGCCAAGGCCTTCCCCTGATGCTGCCTCCTGGTGCTGGTATTCAGAGGCTGACTGTCTCTGAATCTGGAGGTTCCCTTTGGAGATCAGTTGTAATTCCAGATAAGAACATAAGAACATAAGAAAGGCCCTGCTGGATCAGACCAAGGCCCATCAAGTCCAGCAGTCTGTTCACACAGTGGCCAACCAGGTGCCTCTAGGAAGCCCATAAACAAGACGACTGCACCACACCATCCTGCCTGTGTTCCACCGCACCCAAAATAACAGGCATGCTCCTCTGATACTAGAGAGAATAGGTATGCAGCATGATTAGTATCCATTCTAACTAACAGCCATGAATACCCCTCTCCTCCATGAATATGTCCACTAGGGCTGTCAATTCGGTTCGGCCCGAACTGAAAATCAGCCGAATTTCCCCTGATTCGGTGGTTTTTAGTTCGGGAGGAACCGAACTCAAAACTGGCGGGCAACCAGGGGGGCCAAATTCAGCGAGTTCGGGAGTTCGCGAATAAATTCGGCAAATTCGGCCGTCAGTAAGCAGCATAACCGTCAGTAAGCAGCATTCTCCTCCCCCGGCCAATCGGTGGCCAAGCTGGGTCTTCTTCTGGCCAATCAGTCAGGATTGAGTACTGGAGGAATCAGCTGATGTGCGGCCCGGCCAGGGAGAGCGAGAGCGAGAGCGAGAGCGAAATCCTTGTGTGTGTGGGGGGGGGGTGCTTGTGCACATTCGCTCCTTTCTGTGGCTGCAGAGGGCGTATTTTTGGGGGTACAGACACAAAACTTTCACTGGAGCTTCAGATGAAGCTTCTTAAGATACCCCCCAAGTTTTGTAAACATTGGGTCAGGGGGTCCCGAGATATGGGCTCCCCCCTTTTTCTTTCCATGGCTGCAGGGGGCGCATTTTTGGGGGTACAGATCCCAAACTTTGAGCGGAGTTTCAGACCAGTGTTCTTAAGATACCCTCCAAGTTTTGTAAACATTGGGTCAGGGGGTCTCGAGATACGGGCTCTCCCCCTTTTCCCTCCCCCCTTTTTCCATTTATGTGGCTGCAGGGGACGCTTTTTTGGGGATATAGCCCCCAAACTTTTAGCATAGCTTCAGTCAATTATTCTTAAGATACTACCCAAGTTTTGTAAAGATGGGTTCAGTGGGGGCAGAAATATCGCCTTCCCCCCTTTTCTCTTTCCATGGCTGCAGGGGGCGCATTTTTGGGGGTGCAGATCCAAAACTTTGAGCGGAGTTTCAGACCAGTGTTGTTAAGATACCCCCCAAGTTTTGTGAACATTGGGTCAGGGGGTCCCGAGATATGGGCTTTCCCCTTTCCCCTTTCCCCTTTCCCCTTTCCCCTTTCCCCTTTCCCCTTTCCCCTTTTGGGATGAATGGATCAGCCGATCCTGTGCATCTTCTCCAGAGAAAACCTCCCGTGCCTAATTGAAATCATCTTGGATTACAAGTCCTCTTCAGCCCCTCTTGATGGAACAGAAGACAGCCACAGTAAGACCCCTTTGGGGGCTTTAATCTATAATTTTTCTCCTGTGTATGTGTGTGTGTGTGGGGGGGAAAGCAGAGTCTGTGTGTGTGTGTGGGGAGGGAGCAGTTTCTGTGGGTGGGGGGGAAGCCAAAGGGGGCTTTCGTCGGTTCTGCCTGGGGTGTGTGTTCCCCCTCGAGTCTCTCGCTCCCTGGTTTGAGGGGGGAGGTTTCAGTTGTGTGTCTTCTGGTTTTTCCCTGTTGCAAAGGTGTTGTTTTACAAGTTGAGTTGCTTTGCAAACTGTTGTCGGGGCTGGGAGCTTTGTGCGTGGGCGGCAAGCTCTGCTGAGAGATGCACATTAAGGGTGGGGGGGACCCCTTTCAGGGCCCATATCTCAGCCCCCCCCGACCCAATCTTTACAAAACTTGGGGAGTCTTTCAATATACGTCCTTTGAAGCTCTGCTGAAAGGTTGGGACCTCTAAGCCCAAAAATGCCCCCCCAGAGCCACAGAAAGGCGCGATTGTGTTTTTAATGGCTTTATTCGGCCGAATTCTTTTTCCGAACTTTGAATTCCCGCCGAATTGAACGGATCCGAAGTGGGGGAGTTTGGACTTTGGCACGTACCGAACCCACAAGGGCCAAATTCGTCCGAATCCGAACTGTACCGAATTTATTTTTTTTTACAGCCCTAATGTCCACTCCCCTCTTAAAGCCCTCCAGGCTGGCAGCCATCACCATATCCTGGGGCAGGGAGTTCCACAATTTAACTATGCGTTGTGTGAAAAAATACTTCCTTTTATCTGTTTTGAATCTCTCACCCTCCAGCTTTAGCAGATGACCCCGTGTTCTAGTATTATGGGAGAGGTAGAAAAACTTCTCCCTGTCCACTCTCTCCATACCATGCATAATTATATAGACCTCTATCATGTCTCCCCTTAGCCGCCTTCTTTCCAAGCTAAACAGCCCTAAGCGTCCTAACCGCTCCCCATAGGACAGTTGCTCTAGTCCCCTAATAATTTTGGTTGCTCTTTTCTGCACCTTCTCAAGCTCTGTAATATCTTTTTTTAGGTGTGGTGACCAGAACTGTACACAGTATTCCAAGTGTGTTCTTATTGGGGGATCGGGGCCCCAGTTCCTGTAAAGGGAACCCCGATCTTTAATTTATCTGCTACCAAATCAGAGGGAATGGATCGTTCCTCTTGAACTATGAGAATTGAGATCACACACACGCACAAAAGAGGCAAGACGCATTTGTCTTGAAGTAAAACAATCTTTACTCTAACTCAGGGTAGGGAAAAAGTCACTGGGATACAAAACAAATAATATCTGTCTACATTCTATGTTTCCTATACTTGCCAAAAGCCTTTGGCAAGGCACTAAGCTTACTTACGAGTAGGCACCCTTAGCAAAAGGAGAGCCTCTCTCCATCCTGCCTGTTTAGCAGTCAAGCAAGGAGAAAGTGATCAACTACTTTCTCTTCTAACAAAGAAATCGAAAGCAGTTGAACATGCAAAGTAGTTGTATACATGACCCTCGGGCACGACTGCAATGGTCACTACACTGACCAAATGGTCAGTTACAATATTAACCCTTTAACTGTCTGACATGTAACAAAGCTCGCTCTCTAATACCCAACAATCCCCTTTTCGAGGTTTAGTTACATTCAGACATATAAACACAATGCATCACGTAAGTATTCAAACTGTTGTCTAGGCAGTGGCTTCGTCAGGATGTCGGCCACCATCTCTTTACTTTCACAGTACTTCACTACTATGAGACCTCTTTCTTGTTTGTCCTTTACTGAGTCCATTTTGAGTCGAAGAAGTCTCTTCCCTTTCTTAGAGTTCTCGCCATTCAGTAGTGCTATACACGATTGATTGTCCTCAAACATTGTAGCAGGTGTCAGTTCATCTAGTCCAAAGTCGCGTAGCAGTTTAATTATCTCTTCCAGCTCTGTACATGCGCACTTGGCTGCTATGCATTCTGCTTCAGTTGAAGATGTTGACACAACTTGCTGTTTCTGGCTGGTCCAGGAGATCAGGTTTTCTCCAAAGTAGAACAGATATCCACTTGTAGATTTGCTGTCTGTTCTAGTACCACCCAGACTAGCGTCCATGTATCCTATCAGTTTCAGCTCAGTATTTGGAGTTATCTTCAACTTCAAATCAATAGTTTTCTTTAAGTATTGTGTGAGGTGTTTGATTGCATTCCAATCATGTTCTGCAGGTGTGCTGGTCCTTCTACTTAGGATTCCAACTGCTGCACTTATATCCGGTCTACTAACGTTGCTCAAGTATAGAAGTTTTCCAATAGCTTCTCTGTACTTGTGATTGTTAGGCAATAGTTCACCTCCGTCTAGATCCATATATGAAGGGTCAAGTGGAGTGTTCTTGGTCTTGCACTCCTTCATATTCATGAATTGTAGAAATTCCAGTATCTTGTTCCTTTGATTGATTGAAAATCCATTGTCTTGGTTTCTTTCAATCTCCATTCCAAGATAGTTCTTTACTTCTCCAAGTAGTTTCACTTCTACTGATTCATTCAGTTTGTTTGCAATTTCTTTTGCAGCTTCTTCAGTGTCAGAACAAATCAGAAGATCATCTACAAAGGCCAAAACAAAGTCCCATCCATCATCTTTCTTCCTTCTGAATAAGCATTTCTCTATATTTCCTTGTTCAAAGCCTTGAGCTTTCAATAATGAGGTTAGTTTGTGGTTCCATGCTCTTGCTGACTGTTTGAGCCCATATAAAGTTTTTTCAAGTTTACAAACTTGATTTTTGGTATCACAGTCCTTTAATCCTGGTGGAAGTTCCATGTATATTTCTTCTGATAAGTCTCCATTCAGGAAAGCTGTTTTGACGTCGAGTTGCAGTACCACTTTATTCCTGGAGGCGGCTATACTCAGCAAAGTCCTTATAGCCGTGTGACTAATCACAGGTGCGTAGGTTTCTGTGTAGTCAGTTCCATACTTCTGGGTAAATCCTTTTGCAACTAGTCTTGCTTTGTATTTGTCAACAGTTCCATCCGAATTTTTCTTGACCTTGAACACCCATCTACATCCCACAGTCCTTTTGTTTGGTGGGAGTTTGGTTAGTTTCCAGGTATTATTCTTCTGCAGTGAGTCTAATTCTTCTTGAATTGCCTTCAGCCATATCGACCGCTCCCCATCGGGCAACTTTTGCAGTTCGTCCCAACTTGAGGGTTCCACGTGGCTGTCAATTCTAGTGAAAAGACTCAGTTTCTCTGCTGGTATTCCTTTTGTAGTCCTTGTAGATCTCCTTAAGGTCTGAGAGGGTTCCGCTGTTCCATCAGCACCGGGATCAACCCCTTTTGAATCTGCAGTCTCTTGCTGTTCCGCAGGAGCAGGTGGATTGCAATCCCATGCTGCAAATGGAATCTCTATGGTTTCCTCTTCACAAACCTCTGGATCATCAAAGTTATTAATTTGTTGATTATTAATAACATTTCTTTCATCTATATATACTGCATTCAATATTTGTAAATTGTAAGTCTTAATGTCCATTATCCTGTATCCTTTTGAGAAAGGATGGTATCCCACAAGAATTCCAAGTTCTGTAGTAGGATCCATTTTTCCCCTTTTCTCCTTTGGGATGTATGCAAACACACGAGATCCAAATGCTTTCAAGTGTTTCAGACTAGGCTTCCTGCCATTCCATCTTTCATATGGAGTCATGTTGATAGCACTTGAAATTGTCCTGTTGTAAAGGTAAGCTGCTGTATTTACACATTCTCCCCAGCAGGGGTAAGGCAAGCCTGCCTGTAGCATTAAACATCTTGCACTTTCCATCAGAGTTCTGTTAAACCTTTCTGACAACCCATTGTTCCTAGGGGTATATGCAACTGAGGTTGCATGCTCTATTCCTTCAGATTCAAGAATTTCTTTCATTTCTTTATTAATGTACTCACTTCCATTGTCAGTGAACAATAACTGTATACCTCTGTCATGTTTATTCTTCATCAGGGCAACATAAGCTTTAAATTTTTCAGCTACTTCAGTCTTTGATTTCAACAAATACACATATGCAAATCTTGAAGCGCTGTCTATGAAATGCAGAACATATTTTGCCCCTCCTGCTGAAGCCTTGAGTGGGCCAATCAAGTCTGAGTGCACTTCTTCCAAAATTTCTGCCTTAACACTGCTTGGCCTCTGCACGTGCTTAGGCGCTGTTCCCTTTCCTCTGAGACACACTTCACAACGTTCTTTGTCCTTAAAGCATTCCTTAACTGGCATTCCACAATCAATCAGCAGTTGCTTCACTGACTTAAAGTTTTTATGAGCTAGTTTCACGTGCCATTGGTACAAACAGTCCTTGTGGTTACAATCTGCAGCCTTCTGCTCTGTCAATCCTTTATTAAAAGCAACTAGGCATTTTGATTCTTCCTCAACATTATCTTCATTTCCATCAAAATCACTTTCATCAGAATCAACATTGCTCTCAAAATCACTACAAGCATATTCCTCCAATTGACTTGCAACATTCTCCAGGCAATAGTGCGAGCCTACTGATAGCACTGGGTATTCTCTTCCTTTAGAATCAAATAAGCGACATTTGTCTCTTTTTATAGACACTTCAAAGTCTGCATCCACTAATTTATTCACGGACAGTAAATTTTCATCTGAATTAGGCATTAGGAATACGTCTTGTAAGGTCAAATGCATTACATTTCCACAATAGCTTTGAATTGCAATAGAAACTTCTCCTTTCTGAGTGCATAGAAATCTTTCTCCACAAGCCATAACTAATGTTTCATCACAAGGCTCTAGAAAGTCAAAAGCTGATCTCAAGCCAGACACATGTACATCTGCACCACTGTCCAGAACAAATGTATTTACACGCTTTAAATAATCTTTGGTTGAAG
This sequence comes from Euleptes europaea, assembly GCF_029931775.1. Lineage (NCBI taxonomy): Eukaryota > Metazoa > Chordata > Lepidosauria > Squamata > Sphaerodactylidae > Euleptes > Euleptes europaea. The sequence continues at coordinate 6,649,942 of NC_079316.1, forward strand.
CTGTATTCGAGACTAGATAAGCCTTTGGGTGACTGTGCCATCTGGGCTTCCCTTGGCTTGTACTTGGGCTCCCTCTTGTGGACGATTGGGGCTGTTGCCTCCCATTTCCATCCCTCTCCCTTTGTGAGGATTTGGCGGGCTTTTCTTCCCGGCGAGAGGGGGGGGGAATTTCTCCCTTTGTTTCACGTCTCTCACATTGAAACGACCGGTGACCATGCCTTCCACACAAGAAGCATCTGATTGTGGATTTGTCATTTACACGCAGTACAGACACTCCACGAGACAATTCCCTCTCTTGGCTCCTGTCTGCTTCAAACTGTTTAAGTGCAGTCACCAGCTTAGTAAGGGTTAAGTCCTCTCTACCCAAAAGATTCCTTTTTTCAGCGTTATATTTAAAATGCAAACTTCCCAGAAATAGTACAAGAAACTCTTCTTCACCGATTTCCCCTCCTACAGCCTTCAACTCTGATTCCATATCTTGCATTTTCTTAAGGTGTTGCAAGAGGGTCATATCTCCAGACATTTTATTTGCATACAGTCTAGTTTTTAAAATCATTTTCTGGGTTTTTGACACAGTTCCAAATTTCTCATTGAGTGCATTTAGCATTTTCCTGCTGGTATCATTATTTAAAATTATTGCAGTTTCTTCGGGATTAATCGCATTGGAAATCAAATTCATTGCCTGGGCATCTGCAATCTTAAATTTCTTTAGGGCTTCTCTATCTGTGTCAGCTGGCGGGTCTTCATTCAAAACGTGATTCACCCCAATTGCTGTTAAAGCATTTTCCACCATTCTCTTCCATACTGGAAAGGAGGCTTGGGTGATATGGGGGACAGAAACGGACTGGGGTTGTTTTGAATTCATACTTTCCTTATCGTTGCTCATTCCAGCGGCTCAGGGCTGCTTTCTTCCTCACAGGATCCAAGCGCGGCGCGCGGGGTTAAGTTTCCTGCCGTCCTTTGCAGACCAGGCTGCTGGCTCCGTCACAGGAAAAATTCCCTCTGGGCGTTTGTAAATCCTTTCGTCTCCAGTGAAGATCCCAAAAGCAAAAAAAAGGTGCGGTGTGATCCTATCTCAATAGCCAAAATAAAAACCAAGCGTACTCTGCTACCACTTATTGGGGGATCGGGGCCCCAGTTCCTGTAAAGGGAACCCCGATCTTTAATTTATCTGCTACCAAATCAGAGGGAATGGATCGTTCCTCTTGAACTATGAGAATTGAGATCACACACACGCACAAAAGAGGCAAGACGCATTTGTCTTGAAGTAAAACAATCTTTACTCTAACTCAGGGTAGGGAAAAAGTCACTGGGATACAAAACAAATAATATCTGTCTACATTCTATGTTTCCTATACTTGCCAAAAGCCTTTGGCAAGGCACTAAGCTTACTTACGAGTAGGCACCCTTAGCAAAAGGAGAGCCTCTCTCCATCCTGCCTGTTTAGCAGTCAAGCAAGGAGAAAGTGATCAACTACTTTCTCTTCTAACAAAGAAATCGAAAGCAGTTGAACATGCAAAGTAGTTGTATACATGACCCTCGGGCACGACTGCAATGGTCACTACACTGACCAAATGGTCAGTTACAATATTAACCCTTTAACTGTCTGACATGTAACAAAGCTCGCTCTCTAATACCCAACAATCCCCTTTTCGAGGTTTAGTTACATTCAGACATATAAACACAATGCATCACGTAAGTATTCAAACTGTTGTCTAGGCAGTGGCTTCGTCAGGATGTCGGCCACCATCTCTTTACTTTCACAGTACTTCACTACTATGAGACCTCTTTCTTGTTTGTCCTTTACTGAGTCCATTTTGAGTCGAAGAAGTCTCTTCCCTTTCTTAGAGTTCTCGCCATTCAGTAGTGCTATACACGATTGATTGTCCTCAAACATTGTAGCAGGTGTCAGTTCATCTAGTCCAAAGTCGCGTAGCAGTTTAATTATCTCTTCCAGCTCTGTACATGCGCACTTGGCTGCTATGCATTCTGCTTCAGTTGAAGATGTTGACACAACTTGCTGTTTCTGGCTGGTCCAGGAGATCAGGTTTTCTCCAAAGTAGAACAGATATCCACTTGTAGATTTGCTGTCTGTTCTAGTACCACCCAGACTAGCGTCCATGTATCCTATCAGTTTCAGCTCAGTATTTGGAGTTATCTTCAACTTCAAATCAATAGTTTTCTTTAAGTATTGTGTGAGGTGTTTGATTGCATTCCAATCATGTTCTGCAGGTGTGCTGGTCCTTCTACTTAGGATTCCAACTGCTGCACTTATATCCGGTCTACTAACGTTGCTCAAGTATAGAAGTTTTCCAATAGCTTCTCTGTACTTGTGATTGTTAGGCAATAGTTCACCTCCGTCTAGATCCATATATGAAGGGTCAAGTGGAGTGTTCTTGGTCTTGCACTCCTTCATATTCATGAATTGTAGAAATTCCAGTATCTTGTTCCTTTGATTGATTGAAAATCCATTGTCTTGGTTTCTTTCAATCTCCATTCCAAGATAGTTCTTTACTTCTCCAAGTAGTTTCACTTCTACTGATTCATTCAGTTTGTTTGCAATTTCTTTTGCAGCTTCTTCAGTGTCAGAACAAATCAGAAGATCATCTACAAAGGCCAAAACAAAGTCCCATCCATCATCTTTCTTCCTTCTGAATAAGCATTTCTCTATATTTCCTTGTTCAAAGCCTTGAGCTTTCAATAATGAGGTTAGTTTGTGGTTCCATGCTCTTGCTGACTGTTTGAGCCCATATAAAGTTTTTTCAAGTTTACAAACTTGATTTTTGGTATCACAGTCCTTTAATCCTGGTGGAAGTTCCATGTATATTTCTTCTGATAAGTCTCCATTCAGGAAAGCTGTTTTGACGTCGAGTTGCAGTACCACTTTATTCCTGGAGGCGGCTATACTCAGCAAAGTCCTTATAGCCGTGTGACTAATCACAGGTGCGTAGGTTTCTGTGTAGTCAGTTCCATACTTCTGGGTAAATCCTTTTGCAACTAGTCTTGCTTTGTATTTGTCAACAGTTCCATCCGAATTTTTCTTGACCTTGAACACCCATCTACATCCCACAGTCCTTTTGTTTGGTGGGAGTTTGGTTAGTTTCCAGGTATTATTCTTCTGCAGTGAGTCTAATTCTTCTTGAATTGCCTTCAGCCATATCGACCGCTCCCCATCGGGCAACTTTTGCAGTTCGTCCCAACTTGAGGGTTCCACGTGGCTGTCAATTCTAGTGAAAAGACTCAGTTTCTCTGCTGGTATTCCTTTTGTAGTCCTTGTAGATCTCCTTAAGGTCTGAGAGGGTTCCGCTGTTCCATCAGCACCGGGATCAACCCCTTTTGAATCTGCAGTCTCTTGCTGTTCCGCAGGAGCAGGTGGATTGCAATCCCATGCTGCAAATGGAATCTCTATGGTTTCCTCTTCACAAACCTCTGGATCATCAAAGTTATTAATTTGTTGATTATTAATAACATTTCTTTCATCTATATATACTGCATTCAATATTTGTAAATTGTAAGTCTTAATGTCCATTATCCTGTATCCTTTTGAGAAAGGATGGTATCCCACAAGAATTCCAAGTTCTGTAGTAGGATCCATTTTTCCCCTTTTCTCCTTTGGGATGTATGCAAACACACGAGATCCAAATGCTTTCAAGTGTTTCAGACTAGGCTTCCTGCCATTCCATCTTTCATATGGAGTCATGTTGATAGCACTTGAAATTGTCCTGTTGTAAAGGTAAGCTGCTGTATTTACACATTCTCCCCAGCAGGGGTAAGGCAAGCCTGCCTGTAGCATTAAACATCTTGCACTTTCCATCAGAGTTCTGTTAAACCTTTCTGACAACCCATTGTTCCTAGGGGTATATGCAACTGAGGTTGCATGCTCTATTCCTTCAGATTCAAGAATTTCTTTCATTTCTTTATTAATGTACTCACTTCCATTGTCAGTGAACAATAACTGTATACCTCTGTCATGTTTATTCTTCATCAGGGCAACATAAGCTTTAAATTTTTCAGCTACTTCAGTCTTTGATTTCAACAAATACACATATGCAAATCTTGAAGCGCTGTCTATGAAATGCAGAACATATTTTGCCCCTCCTGCTGAAGCCTTGAGTGGGCCAATCAAGTCTGAGTGCACTTCTTCCAAAATTTCTGCCTTAACACTGCTTGGCCTCTGCACGTGCTTAGGCGCTGTTCCCTTTCCTCTGAGACACACTTCACAACGTTCTTTGTCCTTAAAGCATTCCTTAACTGGCATTCCACAATCAATCAGCAGTTGCTTCACTGACTTAAAGTTTTTATGAGCTAGTTTCACGTGCCATTGGTACAAACAGTCCTTGTGGTTACAATCTGCAGCCTTCTGCTCTGTCAATCCTTTATTAAAAGCAACTAGGCATTTTGATTCTTCCTCAACATTATCTTCATTTCCATCAAAATCACTTTCATCAGAATCAACATTGCTCTCAAAATCACTACAGGCATATTCCTCCAATTGACTTGCAACATTCTCCAGGCAATAGTGCGAGCCTACTGATAGCACTGGGTATTCTCTTCCTTTAGAATCAAATAAGCGACATTTGTCTCTTTTTATAGACACTTCAAAGTCTGCATCCACTAATTTATTCACAGACAGTAAATTTTCATCTGAATTAGGCATTAGGAATACGTCTTGTAAGGTCAAATGCATTACATTTCCACAATAGCTTTGAATTGCAATAGAAACTTCTCCTTTCTGAGTGCATAGAAATCTTTCTCCACAAGCCATAACTAATGTTTCATCACAAGGCTCTAGAAAGTCAAAAGCTGATCTCAAGCCAGACACATGTACATCTGCACCACTGTCCAGAACAAATGTATTTACACGCTTTAAATAATCTTTGGTTGAAGCTGTATTCGAGACTAGATAAGCCTTTGGGTGACTGTGCCATCTGGGCTTCCCTTGGCTTGTACTTGGGCTCCCTCTTGTGGACGATTGGGGCTGTTGCCTCCCATTTCCATCCCTCTCCCTTTGTGAGGATTTGGCGGGCTTTTCTTCCCGGCGAGAGGGGGGGGGAATTTCTCCCTTTGTTTCACGTCTCTCACATTGAAACGACCGGTGACCATGCCTTCCACACAAGAAGCATCTGATTGTGGATTTGTCATTTACACGCAGTACAGACACTCCACGAGACAATTCCCTCTCTTGGCTCCTGTCTGCTTCAAACTGTTTAAGTGCAGTCACCAGCTTAGTAAGGGTTAAGTCCTCTCTACCCAAAAGATTCCTTTTTTCAGCGTTATATTTAAAATGCAAACTTCCCAGAAATAGTACAAGAAACTCTTCTTCACCGATTTCCCCTCCTACAGCCTTCAACTCTGATTCCATATCTTGCATTTTCTTAAGGTGTTGCAAGAGGGTCATATCTCCAGACATTTTATTTGCATACAGTCTAGTTTTTAAAATCATTTTCTGGGTTTTTGACACAGTTCCAAATTTCTCATTGAGTGCATTTAGCATTTTCCTGCTGGTATCATTATTTAAAATTATTGCAGTTTCTTCGGGATTAATCGCATTGGAAATCAAATTCATTGCCTGGGCATCTGCAATCTTAAATTTCTTTAGGGCTTCTCTATCTGTGTCAGCTGGCGGGTCTTCATTCAAAACGTGATTCACCCCAATTGCTGTTAAAGCATTTTCCACCATTCTCTTCCATACTGGAAAGGAGGCTTGGGTGATATGGGGGACAGAAACGGACTGGGGTTGTTTTGAATTCATACTTTCCTTATCGTTGCTCATTCCAGCGGCTCAGGGCTGCTTTCTTCCTCACAGGATCCAAGCGCGGCGCGCGGGGTTAAGTTTCCTGCCGTCCTTTGCAGACCAGGCTGCTGGCTCCGTCACAGGAAAAATTCCCTCTGGGCGTTTGTAAATCCTTTCGTCTCCAGTGAAGATCCCAAAAGCAAAAAAAAGGTGCGGTGTGATCCTATCTCAATAGCCAAAATAAAAACCAAGCGTACTCTGCTACCACTTATTGGGGGATCGGGGCCCCAGTTCCTGTAAAGGGAACCCCGATCTTTAATTTATCTGCTACCAAATCAGAGGGAATGGATCGTTCCTCTTGAACTATGAGAATTGAGATCACACACACGCACAAAAGAGGCAAGACGCATTTGTCTTGAAGTAAAACAATCTTTACTCTAACTCAGGGTAGGGAAAAAGTCACTGGGATACAAAACAAATAATATCTGTCTACATTCTATGTTTCCTATACTTGCCAAAAGCCTTTGGCAAGGCACTAAGCTTACTTACGAGTAGGCACCCTTAGCAAAAGGAGAGCCTCTCTCCATCCTGCCTGTTTAGCAGTCAAGCAAGGAGAAAGTGATCAACTACTTTCTCTTCTAACAAAGAAATCGAAAGCAGTTGAACATGCAAAGTAGTTGTATACGTGACCCTCGGGCACGACTGCAATGGTCACTACACTGACCAAATGGTCAGTTACAATATTAACCCTTTAACTGTCTGACATGTAACAAAGCTCGCTCTCTAATACCCAACAGTTCTCACTATAGATTTGTACAAGGACAGTATGATATCAGCAGTTTTATTCTCTATTCCTTGTCTAATTATGGCCAGCATAGAGTTTGCCTTTTTTACAGCAGCCAATGGATGTAGTGATGGCCTTAGGCATTTGTGTGTTAAGTGCCGTCAAGTCACGTCCAACTCATGGTGACCCTATGAATCAATGTCCTCCAAAATGTCCTGTCCTTAACAGCCTTGCTCAGGTCTTGCAAATTGAGGGACGTGGTCACGTGGCTTGCTTTATAGAGTCAATCCATCTCTTGTTGGGTCTTCCTCTTTTCCTGCTGCCTTCAACTTTTCCTAGCGTGATTGTCTTTTCCAGTGACTCTTGTCTTCTCATAATGGGACCAAAGTACGACAGCCTCAGTTTAGTCATTTTAGCTTCTAGGGTGAGTTCAGGTTTGATTTGATCTAGAACCCACTGATTTGTTTTTTTGGCACTCCATGATATCCGTAACATTCCCCTCCAACACCACATTTCAAAGGAACCTACTTTCTTCCTATCAACTTCCTATCAGCCGTAAGAACAGACAGATTTAAAGGGGGATTAAATAGATTCATGGTGCAGAAGTGTACCAGTGGCTACTAGCCACAGTGACTAAAGGGAACCTCCATGTTCAGTGGCAGTCAACCTTTGGATCCCAGGGCCAGGAGGCAACATCAGGGGAAGGCCTCAGCCTATGTACCCTGTTGACTCTCCAGAGGAACTGGTTGCCACTTTGTGATACATGATGCTGGAATGCATAGATCACTGGCCTGATCCAGCAGGGCTCTTATGCAGTTTTGCTCAAACACCACACTAAGTAAGGTAAAGGTAAAGGTCCCCTGTGCAAGCACCTGGTCATTCCTGACCCATGGGATGATGTCACATCCCGACGTTTACTAGGCAGACATTGTTTACGGGGTGGTTTGCCAGTGTCTTCCCCAGTCATCTCCCCTTTACCCCCAGCAAGCTGGGTACTCATTTTACTGACCTCGGGAGGATGGAAGGCTGAGTCAACCTTGAGCCGGCTACCTGAAACCGACTTCCATTGGGATCGAACTCAGGTCGTGAGCAGAGCTTGGACTGCAAGTACTGCAGCTTACCCCTCTGGGCCACGGGGCTCTTTGGAACCACACTAATTAGAGGCATCGATTTTTTTTAAAGTCCCATGTTTTCAAAAGATAGCTAATATCAACACCAGCACTGCCGTATTCAGAAGAAGGTTTGCAAAAAAGCAGGAGAGTCATATTCCAGTGTCTAAGTCACATTTCCCCCCCAAAGGTCATGGCCTACAAACAAACAACTCTGCCCCGGGGAGCCTACAGTCGCCAAGAGCCGTGGCTCAGGGGGAGAGCAACTTCTTGGCATGCAGAAGGTCCCAGGTTCAATCCCTGGCATCTCCAGCATTGTGCAGGGGTTGGACTAGATGACCCTGGTGGTCCCTTCCAATTGTATGATTCTGAAAGGGACTAGGCAAGTAGGTGACTTGAAAGACCCCTGCCTGAGAGACCCTGGGGAGCCGCTGCCAGTCTGAGTAGACAATACTGACTTTGATGGACCAAGGGTCTGGTTCAGTATAAGGCAGGTTCATGTGTTCATGTGTGAACTCTATTTGCCAACAAATTGTTCTGTCTGTTGTCTTGACTTTTAAAAAGTGGACGCTAGAAAAGTCAATGTGAACAGCTCAATGGATTTTTTCATGCATTGCCAGGGACTGAGGAAGACGTGAAGAGAAGTTTCATCCAGCAAATCCTCTGGAAAATCTGCCAGGGCTCCTTCTGCAAAGTGGGAAAAGAACAGTTAAACCATCTAGCTATTTTGTCGACTGAGTGTGAATTTGCAAGGGGGAAAAATGACAACGGGAAGCTAATTAATCATTTTCCAAAGAAAATGGCCAGATAAATAAAGCTTTAAAAAGGCATCAGTCTGCTTATTAAAAGTTTGCAGCCACTTGGTCTATTCGGTTTTAAAAAATAAAACCACTTCCAAACTAACATCTTAGAAACAAAAATGCTACAGCATAGTCAAGAAGGAGAAGGGTATTCATGGCTACTAGTTAAAAAGGATACTAGTCATGATGCACACCAATTCTCTCCAGGATTGGAGGAGCAGGTCTATTATCTTAGGTGCTGTGGAACACAGGCAGGACAATACTGCTGCAGTTGCCTTGTTTGTGGGCTTCCTAGAGGCACCTGGTTGGCCACTGTGTGAACAGACTGCCCCAGGATGTGGTGATGGGCTTTGGTCTGATCCAGCAGGGCTTTTCTTGTGTTCGTATGTTCTTAAGAAGCATTGTAGGATGGATGTTATGTTCAAGTAAAAGAGCAAAAAGTGGGGGACTTGGTGAAAAAGCCCCCTCCCTCCTCCAGATGTAGGCTACAGTGTACGTTCAGAAGTGTAGAAAAGGTAGTTTCAGAATTAAACAGAAACTTTTCTTTCATGACTCATGAGACGTATGTATGAATGGGATGTGTAATATGCAGGGAGCTGTTTCTATTGGCAGCAGAGGATAGGTAGGACTCGCAGTAATGGGTTTAAGTTGCGGGCAGAGATACCGGCTGGATATTAGGGAAACTTTTTTTACAGTAAGAGTTGTTTGACAGTGGACTCGGCTAGCTAGGGAGGTGTTCAGCTCCCCCTCACTGGCAGTCTTCAATCAGCGGCTGGACAAACACTTGTCAGGGATCCTCTAGGCTGATCCTGCATTAAGCAGGGGGTTGGACTAGACAGCCTTTATGGCCCCTTCCAACTCTATGGTTCTATGTTTCTAAGTAACCTGGAGAAAATGGCCACTTTGGAGGGTCTTTCCCAACCTGGAGCTGGCGTCCATCAAGTCCATCCCGCCTCACACAGTGGCAAACCAGTAGCCCTGGAGGGCCAACGAACAGGGCATAGAAACTGAGGCCTTCCCCTGATGTTGCCTCCTAGAATTGGTATTTGGAGATGTCTTTGAATCTGGAGGGTCCCTTCAGTTACCATGGCTGGTAGCCATTGACAGACCTCTCCTCAATCAATCTATCTAATGCTACTGATGCTACATCCACTGGCCGTGAATTCCACAACTGATTTGCTTGTTAGGAAGTATTTCCTTTTGTCTGACCTGAATCTCTTGCCCTTCAGCTTGATTGGATCCCCTCAAGTATTATGGGAGATGGAGAAAAAGTTCTCTTTGGCCACTCTCTCCACCCTGTGCACAATTTTGTAAACTTCTGTCACGTCCCCCCTTAGTCATCTCTTTTCTCAACTGAAAGACCCTAGACTCCAGTCTTTCCTTGGAGGGAAGAGGCTCTGGGTTGTGCTAGGTTCCCTCACTGAAAAGGGAGCTTTGGAGAGGGATTTCAAGCAAGTAAGAAAGGTACTTTGGGAGGCAGACAAGGGAGAAAAGGTGGAAGCATTTGAAGGAACAGCGACCTAGGATCTGGAACAGACTAGGATCTGGGAAACCCAGGTTTGAATCCCCACTTCTGCATTGGAAGCTTCCGGGAGACCTTGGGCCAGTCACACACTCTCAGCCTAGCCTACCTCACAGGGTGGTTGTGAGGAGAAAGTGGAGGAGAGAAGAAGGATGTAAGCGACTGTGGGTTCCCCTTGGGGAGAATGGTGGGATGTAAATAAGCAAATAAAGAAGTGTTGGAGCTGGAGAAGTGAAGGTCTCAGGTGGGGCAGAGATTTGGTTCTGTTTCGAAGACCAGGCTGGGTACAGCTTGACCCTGTCAGTAAGAGCATCGAGGCCTAACAGCCTAGCTGAAGAGTAGTCCTTGAGCATCCTTGAAGAGGGAGATTTGTTTTTTAAAAATAGGGAACAATTCTGGAGGATTTTATTTGATTCCACGCCAAGATAGTAGGCAGGCCCATGCAAAGCTGGTAATAGGCCCAGGCCAGGTGGGAAATGCAGGCCCCATTCAAAATGCTCATTAAGTATTTTTATAATCAGTGTTAAATACACATGATTTATGTATGAGTATATACATATACATGTAGTGTATATTGATGTACTTACAAGCAACATAACAGAATAAAAGAGCTAAAACTATTTTGTCGAAGGCTTTCACGGTCAGAGTTCATTGGTTCTTGTAGGTTATCCGGGCTGTGTGACCGTGGTCTTGGTATTTTCTTTCCTGACGTTTCGCCAGCAGCTGTGGCAGGCATCTTCAGAGGAGTAACACTGAAGGACAGTGTTTCAGTGTCTCAGAGACACTGTCCTTCAGTGTTACTCCTCTGAAGATGCCTGCCACAGCTGCTGGCGAAACGTCAGGAAAGAAAATACCAAGACCACGGTCACACAGCCCAGATAACCTACAAGAACCTAGAACTATTTATTTAAAAGGTAATGACAATCAATTTTATTCAAGATTTATACAAGACAATAAGGAACAATAAATACAATAGTACATTCGTGTTTGTTCTGTACTCGGAATGTCAGATCATGAGCGGTCATCCCTTGTTCACATTCAGAAATGCTTCACGTGCTTTTCTTTGGCCAAATCCATCAATTACACCAGAAAAATCCATCCAATTTGCCTTGTACCTTGTACCCGCCGATGTTCAAAATTGCTAATCCAGTCAAATGTTCTTGTACCGTGGTGGGCCGAAAGTATGACTTCATTCGTTTTAGAGCAACAACAGAAATCACAGCACGTATACCCAAAATAATAATAATAAACTGATTTGCTGTAAGTAAATTGTGATAGTGTAAGTAATACCTCTAACGAACAGCACCCGCTCGAGATACAAGACAGTGAACAACAATACAACGATAGCAGTCTAAAGTAACAAGCACAGCCGCAGCTTTCCCCAAACACAGCCAGAGTCCTTGATGCTGATGTAAGGTCCGTCGTTCGACCAGACGTTAAGAGTGTGGGAGCAGCAGCAGAAATGATGCTGTTGTGCCGTCCGATAAGCTGGCAGCTTCACTGAAAGAAGTTCTTTCCGGCGGCAGGCCTACACAGGCGCAGTGACAATATGTAGACACACAACCGAAGATGAACATTGCAAGATGTCAGGCCCAGCTGGAGGAGGAGGAGGAGGAAGAGGAAGAGCACCCCTGCGAATCCTTGCGGACTACTGAAGATCTTCTGGATGGAAGAGAAGAAAAGCAGGAATGGCCCCACGTCAGCTCTCTTGCATGGGACTACCACATGTGCAAGAGAGGGCGGAACGGCTTCTGAGTTGGTGTCCCAAAGTGGGTGGGCAAACCTGTCCTGGGGCTGTAGGGTCTTTCTGAAAAGCGCCCTCTTTGCCCTGGGGCATGTCAAGAAGCAGCCTCCGGCGTGGTCTTGTGCAGCCCCTGTTCAGGGAAAGAGGGCGTCCCTCGGGTGACTCAGGACCAGCCCCAGCTGCAGATGGCATGGCTTGGTGTGGTGCAGGAGCAGCTTCAGCTCCTGGGGCGGTTTTGCGGCCACTGCTCCCTCCCCACCCCCGTTTCTCCCAGAAAGGGGCCTTACCAGTTCTTGGCAGGAGTGCCATGATCTCAGGAAACCCTCTGCCCCTCTGGATGTCATAGAGGAGGGCAGCCAGGCTTCCCTTGAGATATTCCTGGGGAGATGGGGAAACAACCCACATTATCCCCGTGCTTTTTGGGATCTCAGCCAAGGGCTGGGGTCTTTGCCTCCTGCTGCCCACCACGCTTGCCTCACCCATCTGCTCACCTCCTCCTCCTCTTCTATAATGCCTCGTGTGTGGCCCAGGGTGAAGTAGGCAAGGACCAGGGCCCCCAGCCTCACCCAGCGGCTTCCCTGGCTCACCGCATTTTCTAGAGCTGCCCCCTGGAGGGAGAGCCTCTGTCCCTGGCTGAGGTGGACCTGGAACACCTGAAACCCACAAGGTCTCCCTTTGAGTCCTTCCTGACCAGCCAAACCACAGTCCTGGCCCTTGATCTCCCCACATCTTGGCTCCCGCCTTCCCTCCTTCAGCCCCTTTCCACAGGGAGACTGGAAACGACTCCCTGAGGCAGGGCCTTGTCCATCCTGTGCCTGCTCTTGTCAGGGCCAGGTGTATTGTGGGTACACGGATATCAGAAAGGAATAGAGGAGTGATGTTAAGTCTGCATGGGGAGGACACACGAGGTCGAGATGGAGTTCCAACACAACACTTTATTGTCGTACAAAACAGAACTGAGAACTGTGTAAAACGGCCCTGCTTATATTCCCCCCGGCCGCTTGCGGCCACTCCCCCCCGATCCGTGATAGGGGGGAAACAACCCCCGGGTCGCCAATGGCATGACCCGGCTTAGGGCCAATGGGGCGCGCTGGCTTGGGCCAATAGCGCGAGCAGGGTTTAGGAGCCTTCATCTGGGACTCAAGCTCCTAGATCTTCCCCTGCTTACCCACCTAACTATTTACATACACAACACCCCTCCCCCTTAAGTCTGAACACTACAAGAGCACACAAAATCTTTGAGGTGGCTTGGTCATGTTCGTACTCGCTGCGACCTCCACGGAGCTGGAACCAGCGTTTCAGGCACGGGAGCAGCTACTGGAGCGGCGGTCAGCTCAGCTGCGCTGGCGGCGGGAAAGGTGGTGTCTGACAGCTCCTCGGAGGGGCAGGCTGGCGGATGCTCCCCGTCCCGTTCGGCCTCTGCTGGTGCTACTGGCTTCGGCGCTCAGCAGGACGCTGGAACTTCGGCGGCGGAGGCGAGGTCGGGGGTGTCGGCCAGCCTGCGGCGCAACTGGTCGATGTGCTGCCTTAAGACGCGGCCCTTGGGGGGGGTGGCAAATCTGTAGGAGACCGGACCTGTTGCTTCTTGCACGGTAGCCGGAAGCCAGGCTGGTCCTGTCTCATAATTGCGGTCGTAGACCGGATCATCCTGCTTGACGACCCATGGGGTGGCGGTCGCGTCCCTGTGGGTCGGGCACTCTGGAGCCAAGTCTGGGTGCAGCCGGTCAAGTGCGGTCTTGGGCCGGCGGCCGATGAGACGCTCGACAGGATTCTTACCGGTCACGGAGTTGGGGGTGGTGTGTTGAGCCAGGAGGAAGTTCGCCAACTTCACGTCCAAAACAGAACTGAGAACTGTGTAAAACGGCCCTGCTTATATTTCCCCCTGGCCGCTTGTGGCCACTCCCCCCCTGATCCGTGATAGGGGGGAACAACCCCCGGGTCACCAATGGCGCGACCCGGCTTAGGGCCAATGGGGCGTGCTGGCTTGGGCCAATAGCGCGAGCAGGGTTTAGGAGCCTTTGTCTGGGACTCAAGCTCCTAGATCTTCCCCTGCTTATCCATCTAACTATTTACATACACAACAAGTGACCCATGGATGTGGCATTCCTCGGGCAAGGGAAGAGCCCCAGGACCCCCTTCACACCCCTGCCCAAAGAATTCCCTCCCCCGTGGGTCTCGTGCTTCCTGTTGAATAAACCAAGAACCCCTCCCTTCCGAAAAGGTGAGGCCGTTCTCCAGGAGGCCCATCCAGCAACACGGAAGAAGGCTCTCTTTACCTCAGCCACGGAGACGAGATCGAGGCAGCTCTCCCTCCAGGGCCGCCCTGGGTCATCCTGCCAGGTGAGAGTGTCTTGGAGCTCTGCCCAGAAGACAGCAGGAGCTCCAGCGGAATTGCCCGGCACAGAGCGGCTTTGCTTCCATCTGGCTGGGGGGTGTCTCTTCCTCCCGTGGGGCAAGGGTCTCCGAGCCCCCTCCCCCCTCAGCCTGGCTTGCGCCCTCCTGAACGGGACTGTCTCCAGTCTCCACCTTGCGGAGGGGCTGGGGCCATGGGGACACATGGGAAGAGGCATCCGGAAACGCCTCTCAGTCAGCTGTGCAGAAGATGGGAGGAGCTTCTTGACGGGAGGAGCTCCTGTGCTGTGAAGGGAGGGGGGGTGCATAGCCAGGCCTGACCTCAGGGGTGGGGGAATGGTGGGGTCTGAGAGAAGCTGACCAGCTGCAGTGAAAGGGGCTAGTCTCCTCCTGCCCAGCGAACTCGCCTCACCGGCCGAGAAGCAGCCTAAACAGCCAGCCCACATTCTCCCTGGCCTTCTCCCAGATGTCCGCTTCCGGGTTGGCCAAGGAGATGGCCAGCTGCCCCACCACATGGCCCAAGGCGTCCTTGTCCAGGATCTAAAGTGAAGGAGAAGAAGAGGCCCCTCTTGCAGATCCCCAGGAAGCAAAATCGCTCGCGACCCTCAGAGTTGCCCCTTTCCTGACCACCTTCCCAAGCCAAGGCGGTCATCATAATGGAGAGGGGGGAATGTCCCAGTGTCAGACTCTCCAGAATTTGGGAGGAGTCTTAAGGCGGGAAGGAGACCTGGAGATCGGAGGACTGGTCCTCAGCTGCACTCCCCAAGAGCTGGGGCAGCCCCTCTTCTCTGGCTTTGCTCTGTAGCCCTTTGAGACAAGCCATGCCACGTTTGGGGGGGGATGGGGGGGGAACTTACTTCCACGGAGGGCAGATCTTGGAGGAAGCCCAGCAGGGCACCTATTAAATTGGCGGCCCTGCCTCTGAGCCCTGCCCATTGGACTCTGGTCCAATATACAACTTGCTGTGGAAAGAAAGCGACACCTCAGTCCCGGGCAGGGAGACGGCAAAGCCCGCTTGCCAAACCGCTGGCAGCTGAGCCCACCGAGGACTGCTCCTCTGCAGGGAAATTCCCTCGTATTTGGAAAGGGGCTTTGCTCCTGTGGGATAGCTGCCTTCACACAGCCTCCGCTTGCATCCTCAGGCAGAGAGGCTGGGGCAACCGTCCCCCAGCCAGGCTGGTCTGGAATCAAGCGGCACAGGGCTCAGAGCAGCGACCTGGGCCCGGGGAAGGCACTCTGCCACACAGGGGCCCGCACACTTACGTCGAAAAGGGCGGCCATGTGCCCTGCAGAGGGGTCCTCTATCAGAAGGGCCCAGAGCATGTTGCACAGGCCCTCCTCTGCCGGGCCTCTCAGCGCCTAAAAGGAATAGGGGGACGGTGTGGGCTTGCCAATTCCCCCCTTCTGCAGAAAGCCTTGATGGCCAGTCTCCCCCTCTCCTGCAGGGAGCAGGCCCCTGGATCCCGGACCCTAAAAGGGACCCCGTCTCCTTGGCCTCCTCCTGCCGTGATCCAGGAACGCCGCTCTCCCCAAAGCTGCGCCTCAGCCTTCCAGGGCAGACACGGCCTCGAGCACCACACTGACCACACGGTGGCTGGCACCTAGCCTACCTGGCTCTCCGACGATGTGTGGGCTGGCCTCCGTCCGAGCACCAGGCCCAGAGCCCAGCCCACCATGGACCCCCTCAGTTGTTGGCTGAACGGAGGCTGGAATTTGCTGGCAGGGAGGAAAGGCAAGGGTTGGGCTCTGTGCTGGGAGGGATATCTAGTCCTCCCACCCTGGGAGGGGGTGCTTACGAAGCCACCCATGCTCCCCCCCAGGCCCCAAAGGGAGAAACGCCTGGCACAGAGCAGCGTGGCTTGCTGGGGCTGGTCCTGCAACCCCCACATCGGCTGCTTCCCCCTCTCCTCACAGAGCCCCCCTCCCTGTGATGGGGGTGCGCAAAGGTTCCCTCTGCGACAGACCTACCTGAGGTGGCCGACAGTTTTCTGCGCCAGGAGGAATGCTGGCTCTATCTCCCAAAATGATTGGAGCATGATCTCCTGGGAGAAACAAAGGGGTGGGGAGAGAGGAGGTCAGCGCTGTGTGGGCTCTGGCAGGGCTGCTCCTGCCCCACCTTTGCTCTCTCCTTTGCTCTCTCCCACTCTCAGCCTCCCTCGCTCAGAGCTGGGGCTCTTCGGCATCCCGGAGACCTGCACACCGGTCCTGGGAGCAGGAACGGCTCTCTGGGATTCCCACCTGCCTTTAAATGGAGCTCCTGAGGCAAGACACATGCAAAACCAGGGAGATGTCAGCCTGCCATAAGTGCACCCCATAAAAAAAGTTGGGGGAAAAAACTGGTGGAAGAAAAAGCCAATTCACCCCCCCCCCGGATCTCCTACCCACCCCCTTCCCACTGGAAGCCGGGCCCTGAGTCTCACTCACCTTAATGGCCTCCACAGCTGCTTGTTTTTGAAAGGGGGAAAAATGCTGCCCCTTCCTCTCCTAGGCTGTGCACACCTGAGACATGGCCTGAAGGAATGGGCCGTGGTTTTTCCGGCCCTGGAAGTGGCAAGAGGGGGGCTGTTAGCGAGGGGAGGAGAGCCATGGGGTCCATAGGCATAAACTATTGGGGGGGGCTGAGGGGCTCGAGCCAGGGGGCTGAGCACCCCCCCCCTGGGAAACCAGTGCCCACATGAGGGACTCGGTTACAATGGCAGCTGAAGCACAGTCCCCTCCTACTTTCCCATTGTATCATGCTCATATGCTGGTGGAGGTTCCGCGGTGTGCTCGGTCTCCGTCGGTTTGCCGTGCTCCGGCTCCGGGTCACTGGGGAATGCAGGGGCTTCCGAGGTGGTGGTGAGATCGGGCACGTCTGCTGGGGAGCGGCGCAGTTGGTCAATGTGCCGCTGCAAGACACGACCCTCTGGGGTGGCGACCCGGTAGGAGACCGGACCGGTGGCCTCCTGAACCATGGCCGGAATCCAGGCTGGGCCTGCTCCATAGCTGTAGGCGTAGACTGGGTCATCCTGCGGGGTGGCAGTCAAGTCCCTGTGGGCTGGACACTCTGGCGCAAGGTCGGGGTGCAGCTGGTCGAGCAGGGTCTTCGGCCGGCGGCCCATGAGCAGTTCGGCTAGGCTCCTGCCGGTCGCGGAGTGTGGGGTGACGTGCTGGGTCAGGAGAAAGTCCGCCAGCTTCGCTTCCCAATCTCCTGTGATCATGCGGCCCAGCACGTCCTTGGTTGTGCGCACAATGCGCTCTGCCTGGCCGTTGGTGGCAGGGTAGAAAGGGGTGGAGGTCATGTGACGAATCAAGTTGTTCGCCATGAACTCACGAAATTCTGTCGACGTGAATTGTGCCCCGTTGTCCGAGACCACCGTGTCTGGCAACCATTGCGTCATAGAGCAGAATTAATAATAATAAATTATTTAAAAATAATAAAAGTTAACTTAAGGAGCTGGTCGCCACTGTTAAGTCCGCGTGGGGAGGACACACGAGGACGAGACGGGGTTCCAACAACAACGCTTTATTGTAGTGAAGAACAGAACTAAAGAACACGGTGCAAACGGCCCTGCTTATATGCCCCCCTGGCCGCCCACAGCCACCCCCCCCTGATCTGTGATGGGGGGGAACAACCCCGGGTCGCCAATGGCTTAGGGCCAATGGCACATGCCGGCTTAGGGCCAATGGCGCGTGCCGGTTTGGGCCAATGGAGCGCGCAGGGTTTAGGATCCTTCGTCCAAGACTCAAGCTCCTAAATTTCCCCCTGCATATCGCCTAACTATGTACATTCATAACACCCTACCCCCCTGGTGGGGTCCCTGCTGCCCTGGAACAGGCACGGCAGGTCTCCGTCTCCATCCCTCCTGAGATGCTGCCGGTCTCGCAGGAGATAGGCCAGTCCCCCCTCCCCAAGAGGCTCTGAACCAGAGCGGAGCTGAGAGCCGCTGCGGCCTCTTTGGCCCAAAGGGCGGCCTGGCCCACTCCGGATTGCTGGCGGGCTGGACCTGAGGGTGGGCCTGGGCACCTCCCACTCATACGAAGGGTCTCCAGGCGGTAGAGAGCAGACCCCCTGGAGAAAACGGCCGCTTTGGAGGATGGACTCCACGGCATCAGACCCTACTCGAGGCCCCTCCATCCCCAAACTCCCCAGCTCTTTCCCAGCCCAGAGCTGGCAACCCCACAACTAGCCAGCCTGCCACTGCAGCCTCTGGGCAGGGCCCCGAAGGATGCTCAGAAGACACAGCGTCCCTGCAGAGGCAGTCCGGAAGTCAACGTCCCTCCAAGAGGTGCTCCTGGGCCAGCAACGCAGCCTTCGTCAGCCCGGGAGGCACCGGGAGTGTGGGCAACCCCTTCTCTGTCCTGCTACCACCACCCCCTGCTCAGGGCAGCTGTCAGCTGGCGCAGGATCTGTGTGGCAGCCCCCCCCCCCCCCACTTCCCAGCCCTCCTTCACAACACAGATTGCCCTCGAGGGAGAGAAATCAGAAAGGGAGTGGAACCAGAGGGGTCCCTCGGAGATGTTTCAGAGCCTGCCCAACCCCCCAAGGGAAGGGAAAATGCCCTGGGCTCTGGAGAAGGTGCTTCAGGGGGCTCACCTTGATGTTCCCATTGAGAAATCTTTCAATATATTCCCTTGCGGGGGTCTTACTGGAGGCAGCTGAGGGGTGCCTCGGAGATGCTTCAGAGCCTGCCCAACCCCCCAAGGGAAGGAAAATGTCCTGGGCTCTGGAGAAGGTGCTTCAGGGGGCTCACCTTGATGTTCCCATTGAGAAATCTTTCAATATATTCCCTTGCGGGGGTCTTACTGGAGGCAGCTGAGGGGTCCCTCGGAGATGCTTCAGAGCCTGCCCAACCCCCCAAGGGAAGGGAAAATGCCCTGGGCTCTGGAGAAGGTGCTTCAGGGAGCTCACCTTGATGTTCCCATTGAGAAATCTTTCAATATATTCCCTTGCGGGGGTCTTACTGGAGGCAGCTGAGGGGTCCCTCGGAGATGCTTCAGAGCCTGCCCAACCCCCCAAGGGAAGGGAAAATGCCCTGGGCTCTGGAGAAGGTGCTTCAGGGGGCTCACCTTGATGTTCCCATTGAGAAATCTTTCAATATATTCCCTTGCGGGGGTCTTACTGGAGGCAGCTGAGGGGTCCCTCGGAGATGCTTCAGAGCCTGCCCAACCCCCCAAGGGAAGGGAAAATGTCCTGGGCTCTGGAGAAGGTGCTTCAGGGGGCTCACCTTGATGTTCCCATTGAGAAATCTTTCAATATATTCCCTTGCGGGGGTCTTACTGGAGGCAGCTGAGGGGTCCCTCGGAGATGCTTCAGAGCCTGCCCAACCCCCCAAGGGAAGGGAAAATGCCCTGGGCTCTGGAGAAGGTGCTTCAGGGGGCTCACCTTGATGTTCCCATTGAGAAATCTTTCAATATATTCCCTTGCGGGGGTCTTACTGGAGGCAGCTGAGGGGTCCCTCGGAGATGCTTCAGAGCCTGCCCAACCCCCCAAGGGAAGGGAAAATGCCCTGGGCTCTGGAGAAGGTGCTTCAGGGAGCTCACCTTGATGTTCCCATTGAGAAATCTTTCAATATATTCCCTTGCAGGGGTCTTACTGGAGGCAGCTGAGGGGTCCCTCGGAGATGCTTCAGAGCCTGCCCAACCCCCCAAGGGAAGGGAAAATGCCCTGGGCTCTGGAGAAGGTGCTTCAGGGGGCTCACCTTGATGTTCCCATTGAGAAATCTTTCAATATATTCCCTTGCGGGGGTCTTACTGGAGGCAGCTGCTGTTGTAGCTGGGGAGAGAGGACTCGGTTAATACCCAGAAAGGGCAGTCCCTTCGGTCCCACCTCCCCTCCCTGCCCGCAATGCCACCTCAGCCTGGGGCATCCCCTCACCTGCAGGCTCCTCCTGGGCCGCAGGGGCGATTTTATTATTCTGCCCAAAAAGGGCCCGCAGGCGCTGGAGGCTGGAAGAGAGCAGAGAGAAGGTCAGAGCGGGACTGGCGGCACCCAGGGTTCCCTCGAAGTCCCCCACATCGCTCAAGGAGAGCGGTTGAGGGGAGTTGGGTCTGTCGTGGAAGCAGAACCCGCCGCCTCCCGGACCGTCACTGGGCCTTTGTGGGAACCGCAATCCCTGGGGCTTCGCCCTGCTCTGGGTGGCCCAAAACCCTGCAGAAGGAGCATGGAGTTAAGGCTGCCCAGTGCCTCCTGCGGAAGGGGAACAGGGGAAGAAATGTGGCACCACCCATCCTGAGCAGCGCTCTTTGGATTGGAGGCAGGGAGAGGGATGGAGGGAGGGTTGCCAACCTCCAGGTGGTGGCTGGAAATCTCCTGCTATTACAACAGAGATCAGTTACCCTGTGGGAAATGGCCGCTTTAGCAATTGGACTCTACGGCTTTGAAGCCTCTTCCCTCTCTGAACCCCGCCCTCCTCAGGCTCCGCCCCCCAAATCTCCAGGAATTTCCCAACCCGGAGCTGGCAACCCTAGAAGGAGGAGCCAAATAGCAATGGGAAGAGAAAACAGAAGCCCCACTTACATCCTCCTGTCCCGGGCTGCCATCAGCGTACACAATATGTGCAATTGTACATACAATATTTACAAATATATACAATTACAAACAATAAATAAATAATATGAATATAAATATATAAATATAAATATATGTAGAATCGATAAATGCGACTGGTCGGATAAATCAAACAGGCAAAATCAAACCAAACAGGCAAAACCGCAGTCAAAAGCAGGCTCAACTCCTTCCCCCGCCCCGCCTGTCACTGAGCCCACAATGGGCAAGCTGGGTTTCCCCTGGCTTTCACCACCCCCTCCAAGCATCGGATGATGAGTCGGCCCCCCTCGATGGCTTTTGAGCAGGGAGAAACTTTGTTCTGCCTTGGGGGCAACTGTGGCAGCAACGATCCCCAGGCAGCACAGATCCCATACTGTTCAACCAGTGACATGCATTTAAGACACATTCCCCCACATTTCACGCCAGCGTAGCTGGGTCACCTTCCTGAGACTTCCCCCCTGGGGCCAGGCGGCAGTGGGGGGGGTGTCTGCGTGGAGGAGACTCTGGGGGGTCTCTTTGGCTCTCGGGGGTCTCTTCCAAGATGGTGGGCAAACCCATAGGGGTCCTGGCCTGTCTTTCTGAGAGGGCAGGAGGAGGGTCTCTACCCCTTGGAGCCCTGAAGGAGGAGACCAGAGATGTCACAGAGAAGGGTGCATTCCTCCCTCTAGGGTAGGGGTGGGGAACCTTTTTTCCGCCAAGGGCAATTTGGGTCTCTTGTTGGGCCTTCCTCTTTTCCTGCTGCCTCCAACTTTTAAACTTTCCATTTCTTGTTGGAATATACACTAATAACTCATATCTATAACTCATTTCCTAAACTCTTGCCAGCACGTGGCTAATGGGCTCTAAGGCATGAAACACAGTAAAGAATACAGTTAACATTATCTACTAGAGGAAGAAGAAGTGAAACGAAGTAAAGACTCTTCTGAACCAAAAACGGCAGTTCAACTGAAGCTTCTAGGATCGCAACGGAACATCCCATGACCCATAGCTCTTGATATGACCAGTCAACACTTGCCAAGTGGATATGAAAACCCAACTGTCATAATGCCAACCCTGCCCAAAACATGTCCCACTTGTACATAGCAGGGAAGCCCCAAATCCAAACAGGGTTGTTTCAGATATTCTTCTGATCTCTGGTGCCCCCCTCCCTGGTTTTGCTCAAAATTGCAGCTTCTATAGCTGCGTTTAGGGAAAAGAAGGAAAAGCTTGGTGGTGGGGGGAGACATGAGAGAGCATCAGTTGTGTCTTGGGCCTCGGGTGGGGTTTCATGCGGGCACCGACGTTTAGCTTCATGTCCTGTGGCACGTTGGATCTGGCTACCCTGTGCCTACACAACAGTGGAAGCCATTTGGGATCTGCTTCTCAGCCTGCGTGCCTCTATTACAAAATGCAATTCTTTGTGGTGTGGCAGTATTTAGGTAAATCCTTTCAAAATCAAAATATAGATCGCATTATGTCGCAGCAAGAATCACTCTTCATCTTTTTATTTAACTCTTTATCTCCCATCCTGTATGGATTTGTCCAGTTTTCTGTAACATCCTTAGGGCGCTTTATTTAGCAATTCTGCGGTAACCATTTTTAAGAGTAATACAGTAACTACATTCAGCTGTAAGAAACTATAGGACTTAAAATGGCAAAGGCACTTTCCACTTTAGACACCTCAGCCAGCCGCCCGTTATTATAAGGAAGGTACACTCCTTTGCTTCATAAATGGTATGTTTTTATTAACAAAGTTAATTATTTGCAGATGCTTATAAAAATGCAAAATATGTATTTTAACAGCATAAATTTAAGAATTTTGTATAATAGGTTTATATGTTATTTCACAACATTGTATGAATTTCTTAGCAATGTATTATACTTTACAGAACTCTCAGGCATACGGAAGAACTGGAAGCTTGACAAAAGCGTTATGAAATGGGATTTTACCGGAAGCCTATTGCAACTTTATTGTTCCGTTGCTTTTGAATTGGCAACTTTATTTTCCTGTTGCTTTTGAATTGTTAAACGCTTTGCGTTTCATGCGTACTGTGATAACTGACCTGTTGGTCATGTACATGTTTTTTGTCAACTGCGGTTGCTCACTTGTTACTTGACTTGTACAATATACATTCAATTAGCATATTCCAGTGTTGGTAATCATGCGCCATATGCTGGCTTTTTGTTTGCGTGCTGTTTCATTTGAATTCAACCTCCAGGTGGTGGCTGGATAGATGCCCCGCTATTACAACTGATCTCCAGGCAACAGAGATCAGTTCAACTGAAGAAAATGGCCGCTTTGGAAGGTGGACTCTATGGCATTGAAGTCCCTCCCCTCGCCAAATCCTGCCCTGCTCAGGCTCCACCCCCAAATTCTCCTGGTATTTCCCAACCTGGAGCTGGCAACCCTAGCTGCGATTAACTTTAGAAACATTCAGAGGTCTGCCCGTGGCTGTAGGAATCGGGTGCTTGGGAGAACCTGGTGAATTTCATGGATCTTTCTCATTGTCTCCTCCAAACAACCCTGTGAGGTAGGCCAGGCTGAGATAGCGTGGCTGGCAAAAAGTCAGGCGTTGAGTTTCATGCCTGAGCACAGTCTCTCTCTCTCTCTCTCTCTCTCTCTCTCTCTCTTGCAAAGGAGAGAGACCCCAATGCAACTGGGTGGCTCACACTCTCTGCTTTATCACTTATGCCTTTATCGAGCAAACCCAGAGTCCAAAATCCAATAAATCAGTTTTGATTTATGACGTGGAAGCAACCTAAAATAATCATCATCTCACCACCCAGAGTGGGTTGATTTGGCTGGCTTATCTGTAATTATCCTGCGAGTCGAAGTAATCACTCACAGGTAACGCAGATTTCCTGCAGCCGACGAGGCAGTAAATAATCCTGACACCCGGATATTCTGAATTGAAATGAACTCTCAGGAGGGCTAATAAAATGTAGATCAAGTTTCAGAAATCAATGAGGAGTTCTAAGGGAGGGGGGAGGTTTGGTGTGGAACGCAGCATCTCAGGGCAAGTTAAAATAATGCACTGTCCAGCCATAAAAGACATTGAGCGAAAATATCTGGTTTGCTTATTTCTGATTTGTGAGGGTAGTGTAGGAAATGAATAAAATTGGCATTTATGGCTCTTCTGCCTCCCGTGTCCTCCGCTAACGGACATCAGACACGTGGCTCCCAGCTTATCCCACCACTTCCCATCCTGTTTCTCACACCACGGGATAGCCCGGGGTCCATAAACAGAAAAGACGAACCAGAAAAGGAAAAGAACACAATTTTTAATCCAGGGAGGGACTCGACAGTTTGAACAAGAATCTTCAAGCTACCCCTGGATGAATCCCACAGCTTCCTGTGACCTTTGGGTTGCCAACATGGTGCCCATGAGTGCCATAGCACCTGATGACACCTTTCCTGGCACCCACCAAGGGTTTTTGGGGCTCGAGGGGGCTTTTGCCCAGCGGGGCTTCTGACTGGCTTTGCAGAGTTCAGGGCATCCTGTTCAACAGAGCTTAAGCCTGAAATGTTGAAGAGTTACTATTAGAGTTACATATGGTCCTCCTCCCTGATTATTTTATGATCAGCCCCACCTCATTATTTTGGGACCGTGCCCACTGTCAGAATTCCCAAGGCTCCCACAGACTCAAAAAGGTTGGGGAATCCCTGCCTCAGGGAATGTCTACAAATGACTGCTTCCCAAAAAATGTTAACTAGTGCCTCTAAATCACTCTCCGTTCATCGCTGCGCTGCTGTTCACAGCGAGACACCTTCTCTAACAGTTGTTAAGAGAAGTAAAAGAGATTGGCTTCACTTCTCCAGTAAAAGAGATTGGCTTCACTTGCTTGGTGGATTTCCCCCACCCTGTTCTATGGGAAATTCTAACAGCTACAACTACTCTTAAAATAAATGGTGTTTGCCATACAGTGAAAGCCAGTGGAAGGTAGATAAAATTGAGGAGAGACTCCTGAGAGATCTCTATTAAAGTACAATTAAATCATGCAGCTTAAATGGAACGACTTGACCACAATGCAATTAAAGAGCCCCACAAAATAACAGTAGTGAATGACAGGTAGTGTTGCCAACCTCCAGGTGGTGGCTGGAGATCTCCCGCTATTACCGCTGATCTCCAGGCGACAGAGATCAGTTCACCTGGAGAAAATGGCCGCTTTGGCAATTGGACTCTATGTCACTGAAGTCCTTCCCCTCTCCAAACCCCACCCACCTCAGACTCCACACACATACCCACACACCAAATCTCCAGGTATTTCCCAACCCGGAGCGGGCAACCCTAAGGATAGGTCAACGAATGGCATAGAGGCACGCAGGCTGAGAAGCAGATCCCAAATGGCTTCCACTGTTGTGTAGGCACAGGGTAGCCAGATCCAATGTGCCACAGGACATGAAGCTAAACATCGGTGCCCGTGTGAAAGCCCACCCGAGGCCCAAGACACAACTGATGCTCTCTCATGTCTCCCACCACCACCAAGTTTTTCCTTCTTTTCCCTAAACACAGCTATAGAAGCTGCAATTTTGAGCAAAACCAGGGAGGGGGGCACCAGAGAGCAGAAGAATATCAGAAACAGCCCTGTTTGGATTTGGGGCTTCCCTGATATGTACAAGTGGGACATGTTTTGGGCAGGGTTGGCATTATGACAGTTGGGTTTTCATATCCACTTGGCAAGTGTTGACTGGTCATATCAAGAGCTATGGGTCATGGGATGTTCCACTGCGATCCTAGAAGCTTCAGTTGAACTGCCGTTTTGGTTCAGAAGAGTCTTTACTTCGTTTCACTTCTTCTTCCTCTA
This sequence comes from Euleptes europaea, assembly GCF_029931775.1. NCBI lineage: Eukaryota > Metazoa > Chordata > Lepidosauria > Squamata > Sphaerodactylidae > Euleptes > Euleptes europaea. The sequence continues at coordinate 6,675,301 of NC_079316.1, forward strand.
GTAGATAATGTTAACTGTATTCTTTACTGTGTTTTATGCCTTAGGGCCCATTAGCCACGTGCTGGCAAGAGTTTAGGAAACGAATTGTAGATATGAGTTATTAATTTATATTCCAACAAGAAATGGAACGCTTAAAAGTCGAAGGCAGCAGGAAAAGAAGAAGATCCAACAAGGGATGGATTGACTCCATAAAGGAAGCCACGGCCCTCAATTTGCAAGATCTGAGCAAGGCTGTTAAGTATAGGACACTTTGGAGGACATTGATTCATAGGGTCGCCATGAGTCGGAAATGACTTGACGGCACTTCACACACACACAATTTATATTCCAAGTTTATCCTCTTTTTTATATAGTAAACCTCTATATTTACTGAAAGAAAGCAATGCGTCTTGAACTTTGTGTGTGTCTAATTTATGACCCACAAGATCACGATTTATTGCAATCTATCTCAAAATCTATCTCAAATCTATCGCAATATATCTCAAAAATCCCAACTTCACATATACACTGATGGAATCTGTGCTGGCCGTGACAGACCAAGAAAAGGATCTTGGGGTGGTAGTGGATAGCTCCATGAAGATGTCAACCCAGTGTGCGGCTGCTGTAAAAAAGGCAAATTCCATGATGGCCATAATTAGGCGAGGAATAGAGAATAAAACTGCTGATATCATACTGCCCTTGTACAAATCTATGGTGAGACCACACTTGGAATACTGTGTACAGTTCTGGTCACCACACCTAAGAAAGGATATTGCAGAGCTTGAGAAGGTGCAGAAAAGAGCAACCAAAATGATTAGAGGACTAGAGCAACTGTCCTATGGGGAGAGGTTAAGACGCTTAGGGCTGTTTAACTTGGAAAGAAGGAGGCTGAGGGGAGACATGATAGAGGTCTATAAAATTATGCATGGTATGCAGAGAATGGACAGGGAGACGTTTTTCTCCCTCTCCCATAATACTAGTGAAATGCCTGGTTGTCTTATAGTGTCCAATGATAGACAACAAGGAGGAGGTTAAGTTAGAAGCAACAGTTCTTTATTTAGCTAAACACAGACCTGGGGTGAAAAAACTCAGATAAAATGCAGGGTTACTCACCAACGAACAAAGGAAAGTCAGTATCATTTATGCATTTGGATGGGGCAGGCCCATAGCTGCTGACAAGCAGATTGATACACAAAAGCACCAATACACATTAGGTGTCTACTCCACGATAATTAACATAGCCTACAGATATTGCCGGAAGGCGTCACTGAGTGATTGCTTGATCTTGTGAGCTTAGTAACCAGAAACCACATCTCTGAGGATGAAGGTAATTCAGAGCTTTTTCTCTACTGGCGTGAGGCCGTACCAGGCATAGAGAGAATGATTTGTTGGTTCATGGCTCCCGGATGCCAACTTCCCCAAAGCTTCCATGTGTGTGCATATGAGTACCTAGTATTTTATACCAGCCCTTATATCTGGGCATTACACTAGAACACGGGGTCATCTGCTAAAGCTGGAGGGTGAGAGATTAAAAACAGATAAAAGGAAGTATTTTTTCACACAACACAATGCATAGTTAAATTGTGGAACTCCCTGCCCCAGGATGTGGTGATGGCTGCCAGCTTGGACAGCTTTAAGAGGGGAGTGGACATATTCATGGAGGAGAGGGGTATTCGTGGCTGTTAGTTAGAATGGATACTAGTCATGCTGCATACCTATTCTTTCTAGTATCAGAGGAGCATGCCTATCATTTTGGGTGCGGTGGAGCACAGGCAGGATGGTGCTGCTGCAGTCATCTTGTTTGTGGCTTCCTAGAGGCACCTGGTTGGCCACTGTGTGAACAGACTGCTGGACTTGATGGGCCTGGGTCTGATCCAGCATGACCTTTCTTATGTTCTTATGTTCTAACAGCCCCCCCCCCCTTGCCTTTCCACCTGCAGGGAGAAGATAACAAGTGCTTATATTTTCTCACTAGAGAGTGAAACACAGTTTGGGGGTTTGTGTGAATTCGAGCAGGGAAATGGCTGGAGGAAGAAGGTTCAGCTGCTGCTAACTGTCTGTTGCGGATTCTTCACCCGGGATTGTGGCGTCTGGGGCTACTTTTCAGGAAGGAAGGAAGGAAGGAGAAAAGAGCACCTGTTAGGTTGTTGCATTGTCCTAATCAAACAATGTGTTTTGGAATAGTCGGGGACTCGAATCAGTCACTCTTTCTCAGTTTAACCTATTTCCCAGGGTTGTTGTCAGGATAAAACAGGAAAGGCAGAGCCACAAATGCCACCCTGAGCTCCTTTGAGAAGGGTAAGGATAGACATCTCCTAGACCAGAGGTTCTTAAGCTTTTTAAATCAGCACCATTTCTAAACATGCTGTATGTTCAGGAGCGCTTTGCAAGGTAACTCTATGCTTCTTTCTCTCACCCCAACATCAAATGCAGGAATCTAACATCAGCTAGCACAGTTCAATTGTACATTTTATTGTTCATGTTTAGTGTTGATAGATGTAGAACACGACTGAGCATCCAGGGCCGTTTTGCACACACGGCACAAGCAAACCCACATTTGCAATCCATCGCCCCTTCCATCTCTTCTCCTCTTCCTGTTCTGCTTCTGCCTCACAACCCCCCTGCAAGATGGTAGCAACCCACTTTGGGGTCCCGACACTCAATTTGAGAAGATTCCATAACTCTTTGCTCCGACATAATGGAGAAGATTTTTAAATGAGCAAACGGGGTGGGGGGAAAGAAGTCAGATCCTTCGAAAGCAGAAACAAGCCCCCAGATCTTCTTGGGGACTAGATGCTCCCCAGGGTGACATCTGCTTTGGCTGAGGCATAGCCCTGTCCTCTTCAAGTGACAGAGTTTTCTTCATGCGTGCATTACCGCATGAGCAGACTGCCGTGAGCAGCTGCGTTTGTGTGCATGCACAGAATTTCCACTGTCTCTCTGCACAGAGAGATTCTAGAGCGGCATTCGCTGCACGCAGTTCCCTGAAAATTGGCAGGTTTGGAACACACTGTCCTGATTTTTCTTTTGCTCGCTAATGCCATTTCCATTGAAAAAGAGAATGCCACAATAACGCTAATAACCAGCAGCACCTTCTCCGCTGGCTCCCACCAAAGCCGCAGACTCACACCTCTGCGCAAATTGCTTCTTGGATCTAATAGTCAGACGGGCTGGTAAATATAAAAGCCGTGCCTGGAGGGAAGTTTGCAGAATAACAAAGAGATTCTTGAGAGAAAAGAGGTAATCCCAAAGCGTCTGATAAATGCTTCTTTCAAATTTTGTGTAGGAATTTGTCCCTCCAATCTCTGGTATGATAGCAAAGTAATTATTCTGGCACTTTAACAAATCGTTCCCTGCCTTCCGTGATAGAATTTGAGGTTCAGTTTTGAAGGTTTCCACTGCATAATTTATTTAAAATAGTCTTCTAAAGTCATCCATCGAAATTGTGTGTGGGTGTAAAGTGCCGTCAAGTCGCAGCCGACTTATGGCGACCCCTTTTGGGGTTTTCATGGCAAGAGACTAACAGAGGTGGTTTGCCAGTGCCTTCCTCTGCACAGCAACCCTGGTCTTCCTTGGTGGTCTCCCATCCAAATACTAACCAGGGCTGACCCTGTTTAGCTTCTGAGATCTGACGAGATCAGGCTAGCCTGGGCCATCCAGGTCAGGGCCCGTAGAAATTACTAGCCTATTAAATAGGCTGGCTGTCCTTTCATTGGGGGCCTTCATAGGGTGGTTGTCCTTTCATTAGTAAATCCCTATGCTTGAATGGCTGGAGTTAATTCTCACCCCAGGCAAGTAGGCTAATGGCTATTTACAAACACCAGGGGAGGTCTTCAGCCTCTATGTTGTGTTGCGGACCTCTTAAGGAACTGGTTGGCCGCTGTGTGAGACAGGCTGCTGTGAAAAAGGCAAATTCCATGCTGGCCATAATTAGATGAGGAATAGAGAATAAAACTGCTGATATCGTACTGCCCTTGCACAAATCTATGATGAGACCACACTTGGAATACTGTGTTCAGTTCTGGTCCCCACACCTTAAAAAGGGATATTGCAGAGCTTGAGAAGGTGCACGAAAGAGCAACCAAAATGATCAGGGGGCTAGAGGAGCTGCCCTTTGAGGAGCGGTTAAAACGCTTAGGGCTGTTTAGCTTGGAAAGCAGATGGTTAAGGGGAGATATTATAGAGGTCTATAAAATTATGCATGGTATGGAGAGAGTGGACAAGGAGAAGCTTTTCTCCCTCTCTCATAATGCTAGAACGAGGGGTCATCTGTTGAAGCTGGAAGGTGAGAAATTCAAAACAGATAAAAGGAAGTATTTCTTCACACAACACATAGTTAAATTGTGGAACTCCCTGCCCCAGGATTTGGTGATGCCTGACAACTTGTAAGGCTTTAAGAGTGAACATGTTAATGGAGGAGAGGGCTACTAGTCAAAATGGATACTAGCCATGATGCATACCTATTCTCACTAGTATCAGAGAAGCATGCTTCACCAGGTTGATATCTGCACACAAAATATACGAGAGACTTATACAAACCAGCACTACAACAAAAACCCAATATACCAGTTGTTTGAATAATTGAGAATAAACTTTACAACATATTCACTTTCCTGGTTGGGTTTTAAACTGTTTGTATTTTGTATTTGTATTGGTTCACATCACTGTATTTCTATATATGTGTGCAGATTTTAGAAAAGGTTTTAACTAACCACTGATGAAGGCCTTAGAGGCCAAAACGCGTTTGGGTTTGTGGTTACAGATATCAACCTTAAGTTTGGCCATTGTGCTATTTTAATGCTTTTAAATATTTTTAAATTTTGTATAGCGCTTTTTAATAAATTAAATTTGTAATATTTCCACATAGTCTTACATAAATTTTCCTCTCACCCAACCCCGGGTACCCAGCTTTTGTGTTTAGGTTGGGTTTCATTCCCCTCTTTTCTTCCACGGAGCTAGCCTGAGCCATCCAGGTCAGGCGAAAGTGCCATTAAGTCACAACTGACTCATGGGGACCCCCCATGGGGCTTTGAAGGCAAGAGATGAACAGAGGTGGTTTGCCATTACCTCCTATATGCAGCAACCCTGGATTTCCTTAGGCCTGACCCGGGCCTGACCAGATCCTTAGGGTTGCCAGGTCCCTCTTCGCCACCAGTGAGAGGTTTGGGGGGCAGAGTTTGAGGAGGGCAGGGTTTGGGGAGAGGAGAGACTTCAATGCCATAGAGTCCAATTGCCAAAACGGCCATTTTCTCCAGGTGAACTGTTCTCTATTGGCTGGAGATCAGTTGTAATAGCGGGAGATCTCCAGCTAGTACCTGGAGGTCTTACTATTGCAGTCCAAAGACATAGGAAAGGTACACTCCTTTAAGCGTTGAATGAATTTTGCACGGAAAGACTGGAGAAAGTTTACACGAAATGGAATTATACCGGATTTCCATTGTGCCACGTCACGTTTCCGTTGCTATGTGACGCAATATTTATGAACTCCATTTACAACGAACTTGATATGAACTGAGCTTTTGCGCCGGTATATTCTTATAGGTTCTTGTAGGTTATCCGGGCTGTGTAACCGTGGTCTTGGAATTTTCTTTCCTGACGTTTCGCCAGCAACTGTGGCAGGCATCTTCAGAGGAGTAACACTGAAGGTATATTCTTATATTTTGTGTTTATTTTGGGATCATTTTTGACCCATTGTCACATATCTGTTGCTCCAGAAGTGTATTTGTATCTTATTTGTTCTCAATACATTCTTCTAATAGCAAGAATTGCATTGTTATTTTCCTATTTTGGAAATATTTGTCTTGTGCCATATTTTGAATTCCAGAACCTGGAGGTTGGCAACCCTACAGATCCTAGTCTGACCCTCTAAGCCATGGTTCCCCAACGTGGTACCCGTGGGCGTCATGCTGCTTGCCAGTCCTTTCCTTGGTGCCCAGCAAGCTTTTCAGAAAAGAAAGTCAGGCCTTGTTATTGGCTGCCCTTATTCAAATGAAAGGGGTTTTCGCATCTAGTAAGCATTTTGGCTTTCCTTAGTCAGTGTGTGGTTCCATTTCCCCTTCAGGCTATTCTCCCTAGGAGGCATGAGGAGGGAGGTATTCATTCAGCTCTGCCTCCCGTGGCAGCCATGTTGGGTTTGGCTCCACCTTAGGGTTGCCAACCTCCAGGTGGTAGCTGGAGATCTCCCGCTATTACAACTGATCTCCAACCGATAGAGATCAGTTCCCCTGGAGAAAATCCCTGCTTTGGTCATTGGACTCTATGGTGTTGAAGTCCCTCCCCTCCCTCTTCCGGCTCCGCCCCAAAAACCTCCAGGTATTTCCCAACCCAGAGCTGGCAACCCTGTCTCCACCTCCCGTGGCAGCCGTTTTGGGGTGGCGCTCACCGCCCCCCTTGCAAAATTCCAAGCGGGGGCCTCAAGATCAAAAAGTTTAGGGATCCCCGCTCTAACCACTCCACATGCTCGCACATAGAAGGTCTCGGGTTGGAGCCCTGACATCTCTAGTTAAAAGTTCTCTAGGGAAAGCCGAGCTCGGGGGGCTTCTCCCTCACAAACTCCCCTCACTCTTCTCCTTAGAAAACTGCCGCTTCCCGGGAGGGAGGCTCCCCCACTGTGTTACTCGTCTAGGAAGCTTCTGCCTGGCCCCAAGGCCAACGGATACCCCATAAATAACCACCGTCCGTCACTTCCCCATCTATTGCAAGGCGAGTCTGCGGAGATGTCCATAAATCATTCGGGCTCTCCTGGCGCGGAGCCTGGAAGAAGCTCTCTTATCACCTGGGAGGGCCTTTTCCTTCGCAGTCCTCTGGAGCGTCACTCTCCCTTGGTCCCGAAGTTGGAAGCACCCTTTTCCAGCTCCAATGTGCCCAGCCTGTCGCTGTAGCGGGGCTCCCCGGAGCGGGTTGCTGAATGCAGCAAGGGAACCTGAGACAAAGGAGTGGGTTTGTTGGACCCTCAGAAAAAAGCCTGAGAGAGAGAGAGACACACACACAAAGAGTTTGTTTCCTCTTAGCATTTGGGCGAAATAAAAATGCCAGTTGCCTCCGGGTGCAGAAAGGTTTTGCTGAAAGACGGAGCTAAGAGCGCAAGGGTGGTTCTTGCAACCTGTAACTGTGTTCTAGAAGAGGAGGAGGAGAGGAGGAGGAGGAGGAGGAGGAAGGGAACGAATAATACAACAGTCTGGGGTCTGCTTTATGTATTTATTGGCTTCGTTTCTACCCCACCTTTCTCCCCAAAGCAGCTTCCATCCCTTTATCTTGGCAACAACACTGTGCGGTAAGCGAGGCTGAGTCAAGTGTGTGACTGGCCCCAAGTTCACCCAGCAAGCTTTCATGGCAGGAGCGGGGCTATCCGAAACACAGCTGGGTCTCCCACACCCTAGTCTGGCGCTCTAACCACTGCACAGCATTGCTTTCCGGGTAAAAGATCTCAGGTTGGAGCCCCAGCGTTCAAAATTCTCGGGGAGCAGGAAAGACCTAGATCTCTGCCTGAGATTCTGCCGAACTGCGGCCAGTCAGAGGGAACGGCCTTGCGTTAAATAGCCTGTCAATATGATGCTAAGTGGACTTGACACTTTTCTAAGCCCAAAGACTTTAAGGGACTTTGGAGGCTGGCACCGGTGCCCGGGAGGTACACGCTGGCGTTTGTGGCCCCAGCGCTGGCGTGCAGGGCCGGATGCCGGTCTCCGGCCGCTGCCACGGACGCCAACAAAGCCTGCCACTGGTGTCCAGACGCCGGCAAAGGCCGCGGCAGTGACCCAGGAGGCGTTACGGCAACCCAGGAGGCATTCCTGGGGCATTACGGCGTCCCAGGAGGGGTTACCGGTGCCGGGCGGGGGGCAGGGCCTCTATTAGGCAGCCTCCTGAGCCGTTACAGCTCGGGAACGCCCCCCTTGGCGTATCTCCTGTTCAAGTTGCACGGTATTTTTGCGCCAGGCGGAGGTTTTGTCTGCATTGCCTCCTAAGCCCGGCGCATGCATTCCTCTCAGGAATGCCCTGAAAAGCTCTGACCTGGATAGCCCCAGGCTAGCCTCATCTTGTCAGATCTCAGAAGCTAAGCAGGGTAGGCCCTGGTTAGTATTTAGATGGGCAGTCTCCAAGGAACACCAGGGTCATGACATGGAAGCAGGCCACGGCAAACCACCTCTGAACTTCTCTAGCCTTCAAAACCCTACAAGGTTGCCATACACCAGCTGTGAATTGAGGTCAAAATCCTATGTCTCTATTCAGCTCTGGAGGGGGGGGCATTGTTCTGAACTTGTGAAATGAGTTCAGCAATCTGTACTGTAATTTCCCTTTAAACTTTCTTTGTTTGAGGTCTGCCACTCTTGGGTGAGCAGTGGAGTGCCCTGGAAGATTAAAACGTTCTTCCACTGGTTTTTTTGAGAGTTGCATTTTTAATATCAGATTTATGCCCATGTATTCTTTTGCATAGGGACTGGCCTGTTTGTCTGAGATAAAGTGTGTGTGTGTAAACAGTGAACCCAGTGAAATAATTCCCACTAAGTGGGGTTTGCTTCTCCATCTTTACTCCCAATCAAATTGACAAAGGGAATTGAGATTCGCTCACATGAAACACATGAAGCTTCCTTCTACTGACTCAGACCCTTGGTCCATCAAAGTCAGTACTGTCTATTCAGACTGGCAGCGGCTCCCCAGGGCCTCAGACAGAGGTCTTTCACATCATCTACTTGCCTAGTCCCTTGCATTCATGGCCCATTACCAATGCTGATTTCTCCACACCCATCTCTCCCCTGGACATCACAGACTCTTCTGCATACCACACCTAATCCCATCAAGCCTGCTATTCACATTTACATACTGTTCCTCTACTTAAAGACCGATGGATTCACATTCTAGCTGTATCTGAAGAAGTGAGCGGTGGCTCACGAAAGCTCATACCCTACCAGAAAATATTTTTGTTAGTCTTTAAGGTGCTACTGGACTCTTGCCTTTTTTGCCTAGTCCCTTTAACTGGAGATGCCGGGGATTGAACCTGTGACCTTCTGCATGCCAAGCAGATGCTTTACCACTGAGCCACAGCCCCTCCCCAATCTGATCCTTCCCTTAAACTGGAAACTCCCCCCTCCCACCCGAAAGTGCTCTCTTGCTGCTGGAGAAAGCTTACTACACTTTCAAGTCAAGCAAAGGGTTAAAGTGAGCCAGTCTGGATTCTTATAGAGAGGCTTCTTGCTGAAGCCCCAAATTTAAGCTATATGGCTCAGCCCAACATGCATTTCACTGAGACTGTTTGATGTGGCCCCCAGGGAAGGTTTTCCTCTCCTCTCCCCCTTTTTGCAGTCCTGGTCCTGGAGGAGATCTGGGGTCCACATATGTTTTCCCCTGGTAGGTCAGCTTGGGGAGGGTGATTCCAGGCTGGAAGAGTTTGAAAGGGAAGTGTTTAAGCCGTCACTCTTTGCCCATCGGCAGTTGCTCAGCCAGCATGGTGTAGTGGTTAAGAGCGGTAGACTCTAATCCAGTAGTTCCCAACCTTTTTTTGACCAGGGACCACTAGGACTTTTTTGTTCGGTGCAGGGACCCCAAGGTTCAAAATAAAAATTCTGAGAATTTGAAAATAAACTTTAATCATAACTGTTAGTTAAACATTAAAGTTAGAATAATATTTGAATATATATATATTATAATAGAGAACTTTAAATTGAAAATATTAATTTATTATGGGTTTATAACTTTGTTTTGCGGACCTTAATTTAGTTCTCACGGACCCCTGGGGGTCCACGGACCCCTGGTTGGGAACCAGTGCTCTAATCTGATGAACTGGGTTTGATCCCCCAGTCCTCCACATGCAGCCTGCAGGGTCACATTGGGCTAGGGTTACCAGGTTCCTCTTCGCTATCAGTGGGAGATTTTGGGGGCGGAGCCTAAGGAGGGTGGGGTTTGGGAGGGGAGGGATCTTCTGCTATTACCTGGAGGTTGGCAACCCTACGTTGGGCTAGTCACTGTTCACTTTGAACTCTCTCAGCCTCACCTACCTCACAGGGTGTCTGTTGTGGGGAGGAGAAGGGAAGGTGATTGTAAGCTGGTTTGATTCTCCGGTTTGAAACAAAGCCCCATTTGTGAAGGGCACAGGCTTTCCAGATAGTACCTGGAGGTTGGCAACCCTAGTGGTGAGCCTTTTGAGAAGTTGTGCTGGGCGGTTAGCGAGAAAAGGCATCTCAGGGCCCCTCTTTTGAAGCAAGCAAGGCCAGATGCCAGTTGGCGCTGGGAACCAGAGACTTGGACATATCACTTACCCACAGATTGTTTGAAACACTGAACCAGTGGAGCAGCAAGCGTAGCCGTTGGCCAGAGCTCTCCATAACTCACGGCTGCCGGGAGGAGAAGACGGCCAGCTCTGGAGTTCTCTCAAATGTTCATTTCTCAGAATCAAAAAGAGAATTCCCCACATCTGGGTTTTAATCTCTTGTTGGGTGCTGGGAACTCGAGAAGAAATGCCAAAAATGGGAGACCAAACGGGCTGAATACGCATCTATGACAAATCTCACAAATTATGTTAACAGTTTGCACTGATGGCTAGGCTAACCCACCTGATTAGCAAGAAAACAATAGATGAATTTGTGACGAACTGGCAACTGTTTTATGATTACTATTCATTTGACAAATGAATTATTTTATATATTAAGATATCAATGACTTATAAGAACATGTTTAATGAGATTCAGGATGTTTTAAATGCTTAGGTCAAACAATAGAAGTTAAGGTACTAGTTTCCTTCTAGATTAAATCACGTTGAGGTTTGGGGGGTGTATTACGTTTTAGTGAGTTTAAAGAAGTTTTAATACTTTTGATTAACCTTAGAAGCTTTGATATTAGTTTTCTGTTTTCTGTTAAGTTTGGATCTAGTCGGGGCCCGGATGATGAAATATGTTTTACCCCTTGTTCTCCATCCCACCTTTTCTTTTTCTGTATCCCTTTATATATATAAAACCACAACGACAAAAAACCCCAACAACTATCTTAACAGGAAATCATCTAAACAATTTCAAGAAAAATGGAAATTGGATTGTTTGTATTATTATATTATTATAAAATAAACAAGGATATTATTATACTGTCCTTCAGTGTTACTCCTCTGAAGATGCCTGCCACAGCTGCTGGCGAAACGTCAGGAAAGAAAATACCAAGACCACGGTCACACAGCCCGGATAACCTACAAGAACCAAGGATATTATTATTTTGATTAAATTTAGGGGGAAAGAGAATGAAAACTTTAAAAGGGGTGGAGGGAATTTTTGTAACTGATATTTTATATGCTATATCTGACCCAATAATTTCCTTAATGGCTAGTAACTTACTTCTTTGTTTCCAGAATAAAAGCTTGGAAACGCTGTTGGTATCTTCTGATGTCAAATCCCGAGATTGCACAATGCAGTCACGGAGCAAAGAATGCCAAAAGACCGGATATGCCTCTGTAAAAGTCTGCTTAGCCAGAAACTTTTCAGGATAACAAAACACCAGATGCTCCCTGCCGTTCCCTTATAGTCTATTGAGAATTCACAATAACAATACCGGCTTGACATGATTTTTTTTTTTAAAGTTGAAGTCTTCAGGGCACCAGGGATTATTTAGCTGCATCTTGTTTTCTAAAGAGAATTGCCGTCAGGACTTTTGATGCCGTTTCTCTTCATCAAACAAATTCTTCTCGTGTTGTTTAAATCCACAGGTGATGTTTTAAGGAAAAGCTATGGGGGGTATCTGTTTTTCATTTTGCCCTGAAGTTTTTGCTTGTCTTTGATAGGCTGCAGAAGGTGAACAATAGCAGCTAGGCAGGTGCTTGGCTATTCAGAGAAAGGAATATCTCTCCTGTTCAGGGAATATCTGAAGGTTATGTCAGTTCACTCCTAACCCTCACTGATCTCCTGGCAGGTAGCAAAGACCAACTTTACCAAGTAGGAAGTTCCTTGCAACTTTGGATGTGCGTGTTACATTCCGTGCATGTTACATTCTGATTTATGGCGACCCTATGAATTAATGACCTCCAAAACGTCTTAACAGCCTTGCTCAGGTCTTGCAAACTGAAGGCTGTGGCTTCCTTTATTGGGTCAATCCATCTCCTGTTGGGTCTTCCTCTTTTTCTGCTGCCTTCAGATTCTCCTAGCATTACTGTCTTTTCTGGTGACTCTTGTCTTCTCATCATGTGACCAAAATACCGTAGCTTCAGTTTAGTCCTTTTAATTCAGGCTTGGTTTGATCTGGAACCCACTTATTGGTCTTTTTGATGGTCCACAGTATCCAACAACACATTTCAAATGAATTGACACGCATGAACACATGTGAATCTACCTTATACTGAATCAGAGCATTGGTCCATCAAGGCCAGTATCGTCTATTCAGACTTGCAGCAGCTCTCCAGGGGCTCATGTGCAGGCCTTTTGCATCACCTACTACCTGGTTCTTTTAATTGGAGATGCCAGGGGTGGAACCTGGGACCTTCTGCACGCCCAGCAGAGGCTCTTCCACTGAGCCACAGCCCCTCCCTTAGCCAGTCCTAATTTCCCTGTTATTGTTTGTTCAGACCAGGGATGCAGAATCGTTTGCCGGTGTCAGCCCCATTGAAGTGAAAGGGAGATAATGCGAGAGCACAAGAAGTGCTTTTAAAAACGAAAGCCAATTCTCTCCACACACTTCAACACTAAATTCCATGTGCTGAAGCACAGATGGGGAAAACGACTCTGTGGTACCCAGGGGGACAGATACCCATAATTGGAATGTCTGTTGCAAATCAAGACGTGGTTGTGCCAGGGAAATGTTTTGTGTAAATCAGTCTCTGGAGTCATCCTGAATTTTTTCCTTGTCAGATGGTGGCGCTCGGTTGGGATAAGCGACTTCCCCTGGTGCTGTTCTACCAGTGGCAATCTGAGCGTGAGTGTTCATTCCTCCAGGCATTCTGTCTTCTCTTTTGAATTTTTATTAGCATTTTGCTGATCAAACGGTTAAAGTGCTGGACTATGATCTGGAAGAAGGAGAAGAAGAAGAAGAGTTGGTTTTTATATGCGGACTTTCTCTACCTTTTAAGGAGAATCAAACCAGTTTACAATCTCCTTCTCTTCCTCTCCCCACAATACACCTTGTGAGGTAGGTGGGGCTGAGAGAGTTCGGAGAGAGCTATGACTAGCCCAAGGTCACCCAGCTGGTTTCATGTGTAGGAGTGGGGAAACCAACCTGGTTCACCAGATTAGACTCCGCCGCTCATGTGGAGGAGTGGGGAATCCAACCCGGTCCTTCAGATTAGAGTCCACTTCTCCAAACCACCACTCTTAACCACTACACCACACTGGCTCTCAGAAGAAGGAGCTGGTTTTTTATACCCCACTTTTTCTCTACCTTTTAAGGAGACTCAGACCGGCTTACAATCTCCTTCTCTTCCTCTCCCCACCACAGACACCCTGTGAGGTAGGTGGGGCTGAGAGAGTTCAGAAGAACTGTGACTGGCTTCAGGTCACCCAGCAGGTTTCATGTGCAGGAGTGGGGACACAAATCCAGTTCACCAGATTAGTTTTCACCACTCATGTGGAGGAGTGGGGAATCAAACCCAGTTCTCCAAATCAGAATCCACCGCTCTTAACCACTACACCATGCTTTCAAGAGGAAGTGCAAGATAGAAATAAGCCAGGCAGAGATTGAACTGGGGACCTTCCACCCCACAAAACATGTCCTTTACCACTGGGCTATGAATCCTTCCCTTTGTGTCAAAAACACGAAAACAATTACATGGGATTTTTTATTTTTAAAAACCTCTCAGTTCAAGCAGCTATTATTTATTTATCTGGGCATTTTTATTCCACCTTTCCTCCAAGTTGCTGAGGCAGTGTACATGGTTCACCTCTCTTCCATTTTATCTGAACAATTGCCTACCATGCAATTCTATGCTGAGTTAGTCCACTCTAACCTCATTGATTTCAACGGGCTTAAGCTGGAGTAACACTGCATAGGCTTGCCCTCTTGGGGCAAAAATGCATGGTCGCTTTAGCCTCCTTTATTCCCTGTTTCAGCCAGGATCGAACGCATGCGTTTCGCCGAACGTGCGTTCGATCCTGGCTAAATCCTGGCTGAAACAGGGAATAAAGGAGGCCAAAGCGACCATGCGTTTTCGCTCTTAGTCTCAGTCCAATGCTCTGACCACTATACCACGCTGCCTCCCATGCATACCATAGAAGCAGAGGTGCCCTGAAACCATATTGAGGGCTTCTGGTGTCAAATTGATTTGTGTTCCTCCAAGCCCGGCTTTGCTCTTAGCTGTTAAGAAAAGGCTCCAAAGGCCAGTGGATTCTTCTGCTGCCTCAGCCCAAGCAAAACTGCATCATAAATGGACATAAGATATGACTACTGTCAATGTGTTTACATGGTGAATTATCACTGGGATTTGCACACTCCAGTCCCGAGCCCTGCTCCAGAATGTGAGTCACCCCCTGGATCAGTCCTCTTTCTCCAGAGGATGCGAACCCCTCCCCAGAGCATTTAGGGTTGCCAGCCTCCAGGTGGTGGCTGGAGATCTCCCACTATTACAATGGATCTTCAGGTGACAGAGATCAGTTCCCTTGGAGAAAATGGACACTTTGGACCAGCATTATACACCACTGAAGCCCCTCCCTTCCCCAATCCCTGCCCTATTCAGGCTCCACCCCCCAAATCTCCCGGTATTTCCTAACCCAGAGCTGGCAACCCTAAGAGCGTTCCACATGCGACTGGGGAGACGGGTGCAAACAGGCTGTCCTCTGGCTGTTGTGAGGATCAGCTTCCTCTCAGACTAGGGTTGCCAACCTCCAGGTACTAGCTGGAGATCTCCTGCTGTTACAACTGGTCTCCAGTCGATAGAGATCAGTTCCCCTGGAGAAAATGGCCGCTTTGGCAATTGGACTCTATAACATTGAAGTCCCTCCCCTCCTCAAACCCCGCCCTCCTCAGGCGGCAATGCAAAAACTCCTGCCGGTGGTGAAGAGGAATCTGGCAACCCTAGCTCAGATCTTGTATCGACTCCAAGAGCAGCCTGCCTGCTAAGGCTGCCTCCTTGGGAAATTCCTGATGATGTGGGGCTGGACCCTGGGAGGGCAGGGTTCTGGGTGGGGAGGGGCATCAGGGAGGCATAATGTCGAAGAGTCCACCTTCCAAAGCAGCCATTTTCTCCAGGGGAGCTGAGCTCTGTCATCTGGAGAAAGCTGTAATTCCAGGAGATCTCCAGGACTTACCTGGAGATTGGCAACCCTAGTGCCCACCTCAGCTCCCTAGAGCCTTTCCCACAGTCAACTGCAATGTTGGGCCCCACTGGGGTCAAACAGGTCACTGGCATTAATGCACCAGCTCAGCTGGCCAGACCTGCTAGTAAAGGAGGCTGCAGGATTCTTTCTTTCTTTCTTTTTCTTTTTCTTTCTTTTTTTCTTTCTTTCTTTCTTTCTTTCTTTCTTTCTTTCTTTCTTTCTTTCTTTTTCTTTCTTTCTTTCTTTCTTTCTTTCTTTCTCTCTTTCTTTCTTTCCCTCTTCCTTCCTTCCTTCCTTCCTTCCTTCCTTCCTTCCTTCCTTCCTTCCTTCCTTCCTTTCTTTCTTTCTTTCTTTCTTTCTTTCTTTCTTTCTTTCTTTCTTTCTTTCTTTCTTCCTTCCTTCCTTCCTTCCTTCCTTCCTTCCTTCCTTCCTTCCTTCCTTCCTTTCTTTCTTTCTTTCTTTCTTTCTTTCTTTCTTTCTTTCTTTCTTTCTTCCTTCCTTCCTTCCTTCCTTCCTTCCTTCCTTCCTTCCTTCCTTCCTTCATGAGAGCTAGCATGGTGTAGTGGTTAAGAGCGGTGGTTTGGAGCAGTGGACTCTGATCTGGAGAACCAGGTTTGATTCCCCACTCCTCCACATGAGCGGCAGAGGCTAATCTGGGTGAACTTGGTTGGTTTTCCCACCCCTACACATGAAGCCAGCTGGGGGACCTTGGCCTAGTCATAACTCTCGTAGAGCTCTCTCAGCCTCACCTACCTCACAGGGTGTCTGTTGTGGGTAGGGGGAGGGAAGGTGATTGTAAGCTGGTTTGATTCTTCCTTAAGTGGTAGAGAAAGTCAGTATATAAAAACCAACTCTTCTCCTTCCTTCCTTCCTTCATTTTTGTTACTACATTACCTGTTACGAATGCTTTTAGCTTTAGAGTCTTTTGGTGGAAATGGTATGAACAGCTATTGTCGACGGTACTAAAGAAACAGGAATAGCTGATATCCCAGGAGACATATTTCATTTGGATCCCTCATGGAGATGTGAGCCTGTGGCATTTTTAATGTCTTTAGATGAAACTGGAAAAATCCCTCCTGACAGGGCAATAGATACAAATCCATTAAAACAGAAACAAAAACAAGGAAACAATAAAGATCTTGCGGCATGCCGACCTGCCAGTCTTACCAATGGAGTTATAAACACGTTTGATGAATGTGTTTGCAAAACAGACAGTTGTGTGTCTCTGTGTGTGTGTGTACAGAGTGATCACTTTCAATGTTCAGTTTGATGGACTCCATCATTTTGAACTCAGCTGATCAGGGTCACCGGCGCCTCTCCCCTGTTCCCTATAGTGTCCCCTGTTCTCTGTCACATCCACAAGAATTATTCATGCAATGATCAGGGATGTTGTTTTTGTGTCCCAGCCGTGACTTCCAAGATCCCTGGGCCCCAGAACAATTTGGATCACTGGAATTTGAATTTCAAGTCTCTCAGTATACACCATCTATGATGGAAAGTGCCGACATGCAGCTGACTGACCTCAAACCTGTAGGGTTTTCAAGGCAAGAGACATTCAAAGGTGGTTTGCCATTGCCTACCTCTGTGAAGAAACCCTGGACTTCCTTGGTGGTCTCAAACCCAAATACTAACCAGGGCTGACACTGCTTAGCTTCTGAGATTTCAAGGCAACAGACGAACGGAGGTGGGTTGCCATTGCCTGTCTCTGTGTAGAAACCCTGGACTTCTTTGTGGTCTCCCATCCAACTACTAACCAGGGCTAGAGTTAGCAGCTCCAGGTTGGGAAATAGCTGGGGATTTCGGGGGTGGAGCCTGAGGAGGGAAGGGTTTTTGAGAGGAAAGGGGCTTCAGTGGGATATTTCTTCTCAAAATGCAATGTGGAACTCCCTGCCCCAGGATGTGGTGATGGCTGCCAACTTGGAAGGCTTTAAGAGGGGAGTGGACATGTTCATGGAGGAGAGGGCTATCCATGGCTACTAGTCAAAATGGATACTAGTCATGATGCAGACCTATTCTCTCCAGGATCAGATGAGGATGCCTATAATATTAGGAGCTGTGGAACACAGGCAGGACAATGTCGCTGCAGTTGTTCGGGGGCTTCCTAGAGGCACCTGGTTGGTTGCTGTGTGAACAGACTGCTGGACTTGATGGACCTGGGTCTGATCCAGCAGGGCCTTTCTTATGTTCTTATGACCCCTCTGATTGATTCATCCTGTCAGTGGGAAAACACTGGCCATTGCTTCTTACTGAGAGCTGAGTGTTTTCACTCCCATCATTACATGTTCAGTTCTTCCTGGCTGTATGATCCTAGACTGCAGGTAAGGTCATCACGTGCTTGAATGCTTCCTCCCTGTCAAAAGGGCCATTCAAGCAGAAATAGGGTTGCCAGCCTCCAGGTGGGGCCTGGCGAGCTCCTGGAATTGCAACTGTTCTCCAGACGACGGAGATCCGTTCCCCTGGAGAAAATGGCTGCTTTGGAGGGTGGTCTCTATGACATTATACTTCAGTGAGGTCCTTCGACCTCACCCTCCCCAGGCTCCACCCCCCAAAATCTCCAGGAATTTTCCAACCCAGAGTTGGCAACTCCATGCAGAATGCTAGGGCATCATCATTCTAGCCTGGCCTTCTCCATGAGATGCGAGCTTTTGATGTGAAGTGACATTTTTTTTATTTCATTTATTCCATTGCGATATTTAGAGACAATCTGCTCACAGAAAACCGTGAAGGCGGTTTACAATAATTTAAAACAGAAGTGAAAGCATTCTTAATGAAATAAGAAACAACACAGCAAACAAACAAACAAACAGACAGACAAGCTATGTAAACAGATGCCCGATGGACTAGAAGGGCATTCACACCTGGCGAGGGACACCAGAGAAGTCTACAGCCACCATAGGTGAAGCTGTGCTCTTGGGAGATACTTACTATTTAGTTTTCTAGTGGTGGAAAAAGTGCCCTCAAGTTGCAGCCAATTTATGGTGACTCCGTAGGATTTTCAAGGTGAGAGACGAAGAGAGGTGGCTTGCCATTGCCTGCCTTTGCGTAGCGACCCTGGACTTCCCGGGTGTTCTCCCATCCAAGCACTAACTACAGCTGACCCTGCTTACCTTCCAAGATCTGATGAGATCGGGCTAGCCTGGGCCATCCAGGTCATGGCTATCTGGGTGGTGTAAAGTGCCCTCAAGTCACTGCCAGTTTATGGCAACCCAGTAGGGTTTTCAAGGCAAGGCATGGCAGAGGTGGTTTTCCATTGTCTGCCTCTGCATGGAGACTCCGGGCTTCCTGGGTGGTCCAAGTACTAACCAGGGCTGAACCTGCTTAGCTTCCAAGATCTGATGAGATCAGGTAGCTTGGACCATACAGGTCAGGGCATCTAGTTTATTTTGGGGGGGGGGGTTAATCCCCTTTTCTCTGCTCAGTGGGGACTCAAAACAGCTAACTTTGGTGGTTTAAACATGGGAGCTTTACCTGGGGCTTGAAGGCCGTTCATCCCACAATTTTCTGTTGCAAATGCTAAAAAAGCTATGCGCTGGCACAATCACCAGCTCCTGGCGAGTCCCAGTCCCTTGAAAACACTGCTTAGTAATTGGCGGCAGTGCTGTAGTGCTTACTGTGAGGAAAACGTCCAGTTCCCTTCCCCCACCCCCACCCGGGGAAACCCAAGTGCCATGTTTAAAAGCAATTCACAAGGAGCTCTTTTAAAGGAACAAAATGGGGAGGGAGAAACCCAACCTTTTTGATGTGACAAGAACTCCAGCCGGGAGACATAAAATCAGGACGCATTTGGGTCCCCGCCCCCTGAAATGCTGGCTTGTAATTGGCTGTAGTGCTTGCTGTAAAAAAAAAAAATCACACACACCCCAACTTCAGTCTCCCATGCTTTGGATTATGCATGGAAATGACAACGATTTGACCCAGGCTGATCTCAGGAGAGGTCGAAGAATCAGGATTTCACAGCAACGGGAAGACCCAGGATTTGCGAAGGCTGGTCGCGAGGTCATCTCTAATTAACAGAATACTCATGTATAACTCCAAGGAACAACTGAGTCAGTCCAGGGCAAACGCAAGTTCAAGTACCCACACATAAATGACCAAAGTCAGCCTCTCCCCCCCCCACACACACACCTCGCTATAAAAACCTATCAAATTCCCCAACAACAAATTTGCCTGCCCCATTAACAGACAAATAATCAAGGAAGGGATGGAGGGGGCACAGCAGGTGGTAATAGCTCTGGCTTCAATGGAAACAGCCTCTCCTCTGGCATGCACTCATGGAGAATGTCTTCCCAGGGTTGGGCACAGGGCATTCGGGCCAACGGCCCCAGGCCCCACACTGGAGGGGGCCATGCTAGGAGGCCCCCCTTCTGAAGGCAGCTGCTCCACCAGCCAGTGTGGTGTAGTGGTTAAGAGCGGTGGTTTGGAGCAGTGGACTCTGTCTGTTGTGGGGAGGGGAAGGTGAGGTGATTGTAAGCCGGTTTGATTCTTCATTAAGTGGTAGAGAAAGTCGGCATATAAAAACCAGCTCTTCTTCTTCTCCCTTTAAAGCTTCTGCTGCCACAACATTGCCCCTGAGCCCCACACTGCCTAAGACTCAGGTGGGGGAAGGCAATGAGCTCTAGGGCCCCCGTAGGGTTGCCAACTTTGAGTAGGAAAAATTCCTGCGATTTGGAGGTGGACCCTGGGGAAGGTGGGGTTTGGAGAAGGGAGGAACCTCAGTTGGGTGTAATGCCATAGAGTCCACCCTCCAAAGCAGCCATTTTCTCCAAGGGGAACTACTCTTTGTAGTCTCGAGATTGGCTGCAATGGGGTATAATGCCATAGAGTCTACCCTCCAAAGCAGCCATTTTATCATTTAAGCAGAGAGGAACGGATCTATGTTGTCTGCAGATCAGTTGTAATTCTTGGAGATCTCCAGGGCCTTCCTGGAAGTTGGCAACCCTAACCGTAAATGACCAGCATGTGTAAATCACATAGACATGACCAACACAGACAGAAGTTCTGCATCACCCGAAAAACAGTGCTTTTCAATAACATTTAATTGGATCAGAACTGTAAGCGACTCATGCATGTGTGAACCCAAACCCAGGAAGGTCCAGTTCAAGAATGTGTTTCCACTTTTGGTACAACAGAGCCACACAATAGCAGCAGCAGCAAGAATACCCAGAGGTGGATACCCAGAGGCGCAGGGTGCAGAGCCCGAAATGCAAACTGCGGCCTTCCTGCTCTCCCTTGGTCTCAGATGGCTGGAGTAAATGCAGTCCCAAATGGGCCCCCTTCACGCCACAAAGCCACTTCTTCCGTGCCTCCGTTCTTCCATCTACCATTAGGGAGTCTGGGAATGTGGCTCCCTTTACAACCATCAGCCGAGTCAGAGAGATTGAGAGAGAGAGATAGGCCTAAAACGCACGGCCACTTATCTGCCCAGGCTCCTCCCCGTTCCAGCCAGAATTAAATGAATCCGGGCTGGGGGAGTAGCTGTACGCATGACCCATGGCGAAACTGCTCTGTCCGTGCAAACAGAAAACGCGGGAGCAACGAACTTCCTGGTCGTCCAGCAATGCCCCCTCCCCCTGGTGATTTGTTGATTCACTCTCACTGACCAACCACAGCCTCTGGTGTCCACGCCCCACTTCCGGGTAAGTTGAACGAGCCAGGGATAACGTTTTGGCTCCTCGAGAGCAAATCCGGGTTCGTTTTGGGTCGACACATTGCTTGGCCAGCAGCAAATCAAGTGCCGTTCGTTTGCGAGGATTTGATCCTGGGTGAAATTGGGAATCAACAGGGAGGAACCTGGGCAGAAACCGCGGTAAGTGGCCGTGCGTTTTAGGCCATACAGAGACCGACAGAGGGGCACGCAAAGACAGACAGAGAAACACAGAGACAGAGGCCTTTTATGCATGGCTGTTTCCCTCGCCGTCACCCCTCCTATGACTTTGGTTCTTCATTTTGACTATGCATGCTGTTTCTGACTGTCAGAGGTCACCTTGCGCTCCCCCTGCGTTTCCCCATGTTTTGCGCACGTTTTCAAATTCGAGATAAAACAGGTCCCTAAAAATGCTGGCAAAATGCATGGAAACGCAGGGGGAGCGCAAGGCAACCTCTGACAGTCAGAAACAGCATGCATAATCAAAACAAAGCCCCGAAGTCGTCGGAGGGGTGACGGCAAAGGAAATAGCCATGCATAAAAGGCCATAGAAACAGAGACATAGAAACAGAGAGAGACACAGAAAGACAGAAACATAGAAATAGAGAGAGGGATACAGGCAGAGAGACAGAGATACAGAGACAGAGAGATACAGCGAAAGAGAGACAGAGACAGAGAAAGACAGAGACATAGAAAGAGAGAAAGATACAGGCAGAGATACAGAGGCAGAGAAAGACAGAGAAACAGAGACATAGAAACAGAGAGCCAGATAGAGGCACACACACAGAGAGGGGGGAGACATAGTGCAAAAACGCACTGTCGCTTTATCCTCCTTTAATCCCTGTTTTAGCCAGGATCGAACGCACATTAGGCAAAACGCATGCGTTCGATCTTGGCTGAATCCTGGCTGAATCAGGGATTAAAGGAGGATAAAGCGACCGTGCGTTTTCGCCCGTAGAAAAAGAAAGACAGTGACAGACAGAGAGAGAGAGACAGAGTCAGAGATTCTTTTATACCCCTTAAAAAAGGTTGCCTTCAGTTCATAATCTGGTTGGTCCCATGAGGCCTGCATCAGACTTCAAAACCAAATGGAAATGAACAAGGCTAAGGCCTTCCTTTTCCACCTCCTGGCGTTATTATTTATTATTTACACAAGGCCATCGACGTACAGCGTTTGTGTAGTGGACAGTTTTCCTGTCCCAAGGAGCTTACAACCCCCTGAGTCTAACCAGTTCAAGGGGGCCTCAGAGGTATTGGGCCTCGCACTCCTCCTCATTCTCCCCCTCGGCGTCCATATCGTCCTCCTCCATATCAGAAAGCGGTACCCCGTTGCCCCCGGGGATGTGCTCGGAGACGGTGCTGCGCGTGGTGGCCTGTGTGCTGCTGGGCGAGTACTTGCGGGAGCCCAGCTTGCGGGAGCGCCCGTGGCACATCACGTCCTTGAACATCTCGCGGAAACGTGTGGACATCAGGTTGTAAAGGATGGGATTGGCGGCGGAGCTCAGGTAGAAGAAGACGCCCGAGATGATGTGGACGTATTGGAACATGTGCAGCATGCTGTCGGTCCAGTGGGTGATGAAGCTCCAGACGAGCCGGTCCGTGTGGAAAGGCGCCCAGCAGATCCCGAACACGACCACCAGCATAACTGCGGACAAAAGGAGAAAACAGGATATGAATCTGGGCCCTTGTTCATGTTGGAATAAGGCAACTCAGCATGACTGCGCATTGAGGTGGGCAGCATTACACCGCTGTAGATGTATAGATGTGTCATCTTCTTAATGAGTGAGATGCCTCTCTTGGGTCCTTTTTGCATGGGTACTTTGACCCTGGACTGACTTGGGTCGTTTATGCATGGGAATTTTACCTGAGGCTCATTGCTCGCTGGACCCACACTTTTAGGTTGGGAATCTATGCACCAGCAGCCTCCAAGCTCAAATCAAGTCCTCGCCCTTTTAAATGCTGCTTTGTATTTGGCTTACTTGTAGAGCTTACTGTGAGTGAAAATCCAATTGCCTCATAATAAAGCATTTTAAGAACCACCACAACAAAAACAGATCAGTCTGAGATTTGAATCCCTGCCTCTGGATGTGCTGCTTTGTAATTGGCTGTGAGGTAAACCAATCTTATGTGCCCCACTTTGCCTTATGCATGGGGATTTCACCAGGGCTTTGCTCAGGGGAGAGGGAAGAGTCTGGTTAACAGAGGAATGGAAAGACCCGGACATTGCAAGGGCTGGGCACAAGGTCATCTCTAATGGAGGGAAAACTCATGCGGAAGGAACAACTGATTCAGACCGGGGCGAACGTGAGTGAAAGTACCCATAAATAAACGACCTTGGTTTTTCCTTGGGATTGTGCATGAGTTTTCCATCCCTCAGTGATGACCTTTGCACCAACCCCCCGCAAATCCCGGGTCTTCCCGTTCCTGTCATAACCCAATTCTTCGATTTTCCCTTGAGATCAGCCTGGGTGAAATCACCGTGCATAAGCCAAAGCGCGGGACAGGGGAGCTGGAAGGGATGACGTTTTTCTCTCAGTTAAGCACTGCAGTCAATTACAAAGCAGTGTTTCAAGGGATAGAGACTCAAATGCTTCCTGCTTTTTGTCTCCTACACAGCATTCTATTTTCTGAGCAGACATTGTCACATAAAAATGGGTTTTAAAACGATGCTTGGGTCCCCCCCCACCCTGTTCCTTTTAAAGAGCTCATTTGGTTTTTGAAACGGCACTTGGGGAAATGGACATTTTTTACAGAGTAAGCACTACAGCCAATTACAAAGCGGCAGGGACTCAAATGCTTCCTGATTTGAGCTTGGTGGTATTGCTGGTGCATAGCAATTTTGAATTCACAAAAATGTGGGTCGAGCGAGCATCAAACCCCATGGCCATTTTTGCATGGTCAATTTTGATGCTCGCTCAAAGCTCTTTTTAAAAATGTGACTTTAAAATGCCTTTTCACAGTCCCGACGCAAAAGGAGAAGTTCCACTCCCCCTACTCGCCTGCTCCTTTGTTCCTGTTTGCATAGCAATTAGCATATGCATAGCTAACGCGCCTCTGTAGTTTTGCATTGTTCCTTGAGGAGGATTCTTCGCAGCAAACAGCAAAGGTCGCGTTAAATGGGCTCTTTTGTAATGCAAAGTAGGTATGCGCTGGTTTGCAGTCACTTCCGGAATGACGGTTCAGCGCACAATTTTTTTAAAAAATATGCGGGACAATTTAGCCTGGAACGTGCTGCTAATTACCATGCAAAAATCCCCCAGGTAAAACTCTGATGCATAAGCGACCTTGGTCTAATCTAGGAGCTTCTCTCTGACTCCTTCTGATGCATAAGCGACTCCTTCTGATGCATAAAACTCTGATGCATAAGCGACCTTGGTCTAATCTAGGAGCTTCTCTCTGACTCCTTCTCTTCCTCTGCCTTTGTGTTCTCTCTTCCCCTGTGGACCTGCGAGGAGCAGGACGCATCTACAGGACTGTTCTGTAGAAGCCATGTCCTCTTACTTACTTATACACACACGCTACCTAGGGATGACTCTAAGGCATTGTGCCCCACTGAGGTCCCTGTCCTCTCTAGGCTCAATCCCCAAATCTCCAGGGGTTTCCCAACCTAGAACTGGCAACCCTGCATGTGGATTCCCAGTTTTCCACTTCAATCCCACCTTGAGTTGCCACGCTATGGCCCAGTGTGCTATTAATATGTGCCCATTGGTCCAGTGGGTTTTATTGGCTTATTGTCAAATTTTATTGGTTTCAATTGTGTATGTTTTATTGAAATTTTATGTATTGATGTTGATTTGACTATTGATCATTAGCTGCTCTGAGCCCTGCCTTGGCTGGGAAAGAACAGGTTAGAAGAAGCGGGTTAGAAGAAGAAGAGTTGGTTTTTATATGCGGACTTTCTCTACCACTTAAGGGAAAACCAAACCAGCTTACAATCACCTTCCCTTGCCCTCTTCACAACAGACACCCTGTGAGGTAGGTGCGGCTGAGAGAGCTCTAGGAGAGATGTAACTAGCCCAAGATCACCCAGCTGGCTTCATGTATAGGAGTGGGGAAACCAACGTGGTTCACCAGATTAGCCTCAGCCGCTCATGTGGAGGAGTGGGGAATCAAACCCATTTCTCCAGATCAGAGCCCACAGCTCTAAACCACCGCTCTAACCACTACACTACGCTGGCCCTAATAAAATAACAGTCTGGAAAAGAAGAAAAAAGCCCTGTCCCTTTAATAGAGACTTAGGTAAAGGTAGTCCCCTGTGCAAGAACTGGGTCATTCCTGACCCATTGGGTGACATCACATCCCGATGTTTACTTGGCAGACTTTGTTTACGGCAGGGGTGGGGAACCTTTTTCCTGCCAAGGGCCATTTGCACATTTATAACATCATTCGGGGGCCATAACCAGGTGTAGATCTCCCGGGGGGGGGGGAGGCTAGAGTTGCCAGGTCTCCAGCCACCACCTGGAGGTTGGCAACCCCAGGGGAGGCAACGCAGAGAAGGCCTAGAGGGCGCCCCCCTCCCCCTGTCCTTCCCCCCTCCCAGGTGGGAGGGCAGCCAGCGGTGAGCCCGAGCAAACGAGGCTCCAGGGGGGCGCAGCCCACAGTCAATCCACAGGGAAGGAAGGAGAACAGGGAAAGGAAAAGGGAGGGAGAAAGAGAGAGAAAGGGAGAAAGAAATGGAGGGAGGGGAGGAAGAAAAAAAAGGAGGGAGACAGACAAAAACAGAAAAAGAGGGAGAGAGGAAGAGAAAGGAGAGTGATGGAAAAAGAGGAAGAAAAGAAAGAAAAGCCTTCCCACACACACACACACACACCCACGCACGCCAACCCCACGCAACCAGGCCCCAGCCTCCACGCCTCCCCCCACACACACACACCGGCCCCAGAGCTCCCGAGGGCCACGGAAAATGTCCTTGGGGGCCGCATATGGCCCCGGGGCCTGAGGTTCCCCATCCCTGGTTTACGGGGTGGTTTGCCAGTGCCTTCCCCAGTCATCTACACTAGACCCCCAGCAAGCTGGGTACTCATTTTACCGACCTCAGAAGGATGGAAGGCTGAGTCAACCTTGAACCGGCTGCCTGAAACTGACTCCCGTCAGGATTGAACTCAGGTCCTGAGCAGAGCTTTTGACTGCAGTACTGCAGCTTACCACTCTGCACCACGGGGCTTAGTGGCCTGTTATTTACCAAGTGATGTTATCGACCACGCTTGAAAATTTTCAGCTGCCGATTTCCACACATTACACCTCTATTAAGGGGATGTTTCCCCTCCAGATTGTTGGCCCATGAACTGTGCCACCCCACAGCAAAAGTCCAGCCGGAGTAGAACAAGAAAAACAACAACCCAGGATGGAATTACCGGTATTCAAACACCCATAGATATTTCACACGCTGCTGCTAACAGTTGTGGCCGGAGCAATAAGGAATCGGCAGGGAAATGCCGCAGTGAGATGGTTTCCCCCGAAAAGCTGCCCCTCGGGTTAATGGGATGCTGTGAGCGTCTCTTCTGTGGGGAAGGTTTTTCCCCTTCTGTCCGAAAGGCCTATATCTCTTTTCACAGTAGGCTGAGCGGAGGGGAAATGACTTTTCCTCTCCCATGAAAGATTCAGTCCGCATCTGCTCCCCAAGCTCCGCTTCTTCAGTAAAGTGTTTACCGACCGATTCTAGCCTCCCCTTGCAAAGCATCTCTCTTGCAATATTCAGAAGCAAACACGGGTTCTGAGGGGCCAAACGTGTCGTTCCACAGGATAGACATGCAACGTTTCCTTCTGGTTTTTATTTTAATGGAAAGCAGGTTCCGCAGGGTGACCTCCCAATCCGGCAGCACAACCCCTAGTCCTGCATCAGATCCCGGACTAGCAACAACATAGAGGCCTCGCCCTCTTCCAATCTTCTTCCAATCTAGCTAAAAGCTCTCCCTCCAAATTAGGGTTGTCTCCAGGTACTTGCTGGAGATCTCCTGCTATTACAACTGATCTCCAGCCGATAGAGGTCAGTCCCTCTGGAGAAAATGACCGCTTTGGCAATTGGTCTTTATGGCATTGAAGTCCTTCCCCTCCCCAAACCTCACCCTCCTCAGGCTCTGCCCCAAAACTCTCCCACCGGTGGCAAAGAGGGACCTGGCAACCCTACTCCAAATTCGAAGTGGCACCCTTCTAGGGCCTAGGGTTGCCAACCCAGCTTGGGAAATACCTGGAGATTTTGGGGGTAGAGCTTGGGGAGGGCAGAGTTTGGGAAAGGGAGGGATATTCATATATGGCTAAAGGGGGCTTGATTACACCCTACCTCTGGCTTAATCTTCTGGCATGTTCCATTTTCCATGGCTCTTGAATGCTTTGGGGCCTCTGGGGAAGACGTGGGGGTGGATTTCCAGCTCAGGCAAGGGAATACTGCCAGTCTTGGCTTTCCAGTGTTTAGTCTATAGCAGGTCATAAATCAGAGCCCTGTGGCACCAGAAAGATGAACACATTTCTTGTGGCAGAAGCTTTCGTGGCGCTGATGATGATGTGGGTGGAAGCGAATGTTGCCTTGACCTTGCGAGGAGGGTGGAAAGTCAACGGAGGTCCTTCATGCATGGGTACTTCCACGCACATTCACTCCCACCCCCATCTGTCTTGGTTGTTCCTTGCAGTTATTCATGAGTTTTCCCGCCATCAGAGATGACCTCGCTGCCAGCCCTCACAAATCCCAGACCTTCCTGTTCCTCTGTTAACCCGATTCTTCTCTGTCCCTTGAGCTCAGCCCAGGTGAAATCCCTGTGCATAAGGCAAAGCGCAGGACACAAGCTTGGTTTCTCTCACAGCCAATTACAAAGCAGCGTGTAAAGAGGCGGGGATTCAAATGCTTCCTGCTTCCTGGGAGCTCTTTCTGAGCAAAAGAAAGGCTTTTTAAAACTGAAACTTGTGTTTCTCCCCCCCCCTTTTCAGATTGCTCCATTTTTTGTTTTTTGTTCTTAAAATGCTTTTTTTATGCGGCAATTGGGTTGGGGGGGAGAGAACTTTTCTCTCACTACAGCCAATTACGAAGCAGCATGGCTTTTCTTATGTTCTTAACTGATCTCCAGACTCCGGGTCTCAATTCCTCAGGAGAAAATGGCTGCTTTGGAGGGAGGACCCTATGGCATTATATTATACCCCACTGAGGTCCCTGCCCTCCCCGAACCTTGCCTTACCCAGCACCCACCCCCACCCCAAATCTCCAGGAATTTCCTAATCCAAAGTTGGCAATCCTACCCATGTGTCTTGCGTGTGCAATGCCTACTGGAAAGAGATGAAGGGGCTCACTCCCATCGTGTCTTTAAATGACGCCTTTCCCCTCCCGGTTGCTTTTTAAGGTAAAAACTAAGTTGTGAGATGCAATGACAGATCTCTCACATAATTAATGTTGCCAACCTCCAGGAAATCTGCGCTGAAATAGTTTAGACTGGAGATGGAGGCAGCACGAGGCTCAACAATAACATAAAGAAAGCAAATAAGCCTAAGCTAGTATTGGAAAAGTATTATTTCTTTCATAAAGCAAACTAGCAAAACAGAAAAATACTCTTAAGAGAAAGTGTGTTACACCGCACGTTAGGATGCCTCGCAGGGCTTTAAGGCAAAATGTACCACACTGGGCAATGAAAGAAACAAATAAAATAAAATACAAATACAGATACAAATACACACAGCCACTCAGGGCTACAGTTTCAAACAGCCATTCAGGGCATCCTAACGTGTGGTGTAACACGCTTTCTCTAGCGAATATTTTTCTGTTTTGTTAGTTTGCTTTATGAAAGCAATAATACTTTCCCAATACTAGCTTAGGCTTATTTGCTTTCTTTGTGCTATTGTTGAGCCTCGTGCTGCCTCCACCTCCAACCTCCAGGAAATGGCTGGAGATCTCCCGGGATTACAACTGATCTCCAGGCGACAGAGATCAGTTCACCTGGAGAAAATGGCCCCTTTGGAAGGTGGACTCTATGGCATTATACCCCACAGAATTCCCTCACCTCCCCAAACCCTGCCCTCCTCAGGCTCCACCCCCAAAATCTCCAGGTATTTCCCAACCCAGAGCTGGCAACCCTACACATAATGGGTAGTTAGAGCCCAGACATACTTCATATCAGCCTCCTTCTGCCCAAACGTCTGGTGGCTGCGTCATTTGCTTGTCAGACATCACTAATCTTTACTGCTTCACAGCTGACTTGCTTGTTTGGCTTGCGGAGGAAGGAAGGATGCCTACAAAGCAAAGATGGCTTGAAGATCGAAGCCACTGTGGGAGCAATCTGTGTGTCCCATTTTCTGGGCAAAGGACCCATTTTCTCTTCAGAGTTCAACTCAATGATACTGAAACTTGGGCTGATGCCTCTACTATCACAATCCCTCCCGCCCCCCCGTCCCAAATCACTGAAGCAGTTTTGCAAATTTAAAAAGTTGATTATATTTTTAAGTGACAAATGAATGTTTAATTTAATATACCCGCAGGTTCTTTTTAAAAAATCACATCCTGGAGCACAGAGGCAGGAGAGTAAGACTGCCAGGTTGGGGAATTCCTGGAGATTTGGGGACAGATCCAAGGGAGGGTGGGGTTGGTGTGGGGATTTCACCTAGAATCTATGGTATGCCATACAATCTGCCATCTGAAATGGCCATTTTCTCCAAGGCAACTGATCTCTGTATTCTGGAGATCAGCTGTAATGCCAGGAGATCTCCAGGCCCCACCTGGAGGTTGGCAACCCTAGCTATATCAGCAGCTGCTGAAGCACCACATCGTCCCCGCGTGGAAAGCACACTGGTTTAAAAGTTGGCAGCCCTGCTGGCGAAACACTAACTTCCCTACAGGTGAAGAAGAAGAAGAAGAGTTGGTTTTTACATGCCGACTTTCTCTACCACTTAAGGGAGAATCAAACCGGCTTACAATCCCCATCTCTTCCCCTACCCACAACAAACACCTTGTGAGGTAGGTGAGGCTGAGAGAGTGTGACTAGCCCAAGGTCCCCCAGCTGGCTTCATGTGTAGGAGTGGGGAAACAAATCCAGTTCACCAGATTAGCCTCCGCTGCTCCTGTGGAGGAGTGGGGGAATCAAACCCGGTTCTCCAGATCAGACTCCACCACTCCAAACCACCGCTCTTAACCACTACACCACGCTGGCTCAAACCAGAATGATCTTTGAGCTTGTGGTCTGACTGCAGTGCACTGCAAAGTCCGGAGGACTAGCCAGCCTCCAGAAAACGCGTGGGAAACACACAGGGAGAGCAAGGTGGCCTCTGACATTCGAAATACTGATCCATAATCAAGGCAAAGCCCCGAAGTAGTCGGTGGGGTGACTGTGAGGAAACAGCTATGCACAAATGGCTTATAGTGTTATACCCTGCCGAGCTCTCTCCCCAAACCGTGACTT
This sequence comes from Euleptes europaea, assembly GCF_029931775.1. NCBI lineage: Eukaryota > Metazoa > Chordata > Lepidosauria > Squamata > Sphaerodactylidae > Euleptes > Euleptes europaea. The sequence continues at coordinate 6,705,510 of NC_079316.1, forward strand.
CCACAGGACTCCATCCCCAAATCTCCAGGAATTTCCCAACCCAGAGCTGGCAACATAAGAACATAAGAAAGGCCTGCTGGATCAGACACAGGTCCATCAAATCCAGCACTCTGTTCACACAGTGGCCAACCAGGGGCCTCTAGGAAGCCCACAAACAAGACGACTGCAGCAGCATCTATCCTGCCTGTGTTTCACAGCATCAAATATATATTCGGCATGCTCCTCTGATCCTGGAGTGTAGGTATGCATCATGACTAGTATCCATTTTTACTAGTAGCCATGAATACTCCTCTCCTCCATGAACGTGTCCCCTCCCCTCTTGGCAGCCATCACCACGTCCTGGTGAGATTATGAGGGGGAAAAGCTTCTCCCTGTCCACTCTTTCCATAACATGCATAATTTTATAGACCTTTATCATGTCTCCCCTTAACCGCCTTCTTTCCAGGCTAAACAGCCCCAAGTGTTTTAACAGCTCCTCACAGTTGCTCGAGCCCCCTGATCATTTTGGTTGTGCTTATCTGCACCTTCTCAAGCTCTGCAATATCCCTTTTTAGGTGTGGTGACCAGAACCCTAGCTAGCAAACCTCGGTGTTTTTTCAGGAGAAGGGTTTTGTTGTTGTTGTTGGGTGGGGGGAAAGCACCAGCTTTGCCAGAAACCAGGTAGGCCACCTTTCAAAGTGGCTATGTTGGTGAGGCTGGCATCCAAGCCTTTGGGAACGCGCCGCTCTAGGGCGTGCATCCCTGGAAGCTCCCGCTGGGCCCATAACCTGGCTGCCTTCCCGCCACTGAACCACCGCCTGCACCTGGCAGCTGTGCCCTCCTTGGCATCCTGCCATTTTTTATGAGCAAAACTAAACGCTCTTCCATTAATGATCAGAGGGCTGACCCTTTGCACCTGCAGGAGATTAATAAGAGTCTGCCTCTGGGCCATATGCGGCTTTTCTATTACCCAGTTTGCTAATTAATTAGCCCTATCCTAATGAATGATTATTCCTTCCATGCAAACTGCCTTCCTGAAACTATTAAGGGCCCTAATGCTTGCGATACAGCTGGCCTGTTCCTTCACCAAACAGTGGGATTTCTTATTTATTGATCTGCAATGTTAATCCACCCCATTTCAAAGAAGGTGACAATAAGAAACACAACTACTCAGCAGCCAGAGTAGTCTTAGCATCGATGTGGAAGCGAGAGGAAATTCCATAAATTGAAAGATGGAGAGAGAAGTGTTGGTTTTTATATGCCGAATTTCTCCACCACTTAAGGAAAAATCGAACCGGCTTACAATCTCCTTCCCTTCCCCTCCCCACAACAGACACCTTGTGAGGTAGGTGGGGCTGAGAGCTCTAAGAGCTGTGACTAGCCCAAGGTCCCCCAGTTGGCTTCATGCGTAGGAGTGGGGAAACACATCCAGTTCACCAGATTAGCCTCCGCCACTCATGTGGAGGAGTGGGGAATCAAACTCAGTTCTCCAGATCAGAGTCCACCGCTCCAAACCACCGCCCTTAAGCACTACATCACGCTGGCTCTCTTCCTAAAGTTCTTCCTAATGTTTAGCCAGAAACTCCTTTTAGTTAATTTCAACCTGTTGGCTCTGGTCTGACCCTCTTGGGCAACAGAAAACAACTTGGCACCATCCTCTCTATGGCAGCCCTTCAAGTACTTGACGATGGTTATCATATCACCTCTCAGCCCAAGAGACAGGCCACTACGGGAAGCACTGAATTATTTCATGCTGAGACAGATGCAGCAAAAGAGTCCTGGGAAAGACTCACTGATTTATTTAAGCATATGTTTTCAGTGGATGTGACAGCTACAGGCACAGATGAGGTTTACACAGATTGACGGAGGACAGGTCCATCGACGGCTACTACCCAAGGTGAGTCAAAGTAACAACCATATCCAGAGGCAAGCAAACCTCTGAATATAACTGCCCGGAGGCCTTGGCCTCTATGCCTTTGTTGTTAGGGCTGCCAATTCCAGATTGGGAAATGCCTGGAGATTTGGGAGTGGAACCTGGGGAAGGTGGGGTATGGAGAGGGGAGGGACCTCAGTGGAGGTATAATGCCATAGAGTCCACCCTCCAAAGCAGCCATTTTCTCCAGGAGAACCGATTGAGTGCCGGTATGGTGCAGTGGTTAAGAGTGTTGGACTAGGATCTGGGAGACCCAAGTTCATATCCCCACTTGTGCCATGGAAGCTCACTGGGTGATGTTCAAGGATGTTGTATCATGGTAAAAATGCACTATTAGCTGTGGGTATAGGGGGGACATCATTAGCACACAGTGGTTAGATTGTTAGACTAGGACAGGGGTCTCAAAACTGCGGCTCCAGAGCCGCATGCGGCTCTTTGGCCCATTGAGTGCGGCTCTCCGAACTTGGTTCGGAGCCCCTGCTCTTGCGCCCGCTCGTGCCGGCAGCCGGGCTGCGGAGCCGGCACACCTGAGAGAGAGAGCGGGCGCGCTGTCTCCCCCCCCACACACCGTGGAGAATGGCCGGGTCCCCCTTTCCCTTTCCCTCAATGGTTGGGAGGCTAAAGCCTCCCCTCCCCTCTAGCCGCGCAATTGCTGGGTGGGCGGCTCGGCGGTTCCTGCCCCCCCGCCTATCAGCTGTTGGGCGGGGCGGGCTTCCTTTGGTAGACCTGGCCTCCGGCTGAGTCCCATTGGGAGGCCATGTCTACCCACTGGCTTTCTTGGCAGTACACCTGGACTCCGAGGAGGGGAAAAAGTCCCCCTTCAGAGGCCAGGTCTACCAATTGGCTTCTATGGGCCTCCGGAGGCCAGGTCTGCTGCCAAGAAAGCCAATGGGTAGACCTGGCCTCCCAATGGGACTCAGCCGGAGGCCAGGTCTACCAATAGGCTTTTATGGCGGTAGACCAGGCCTCCAGACAAGGACTCCGGACGGGGAGGGGGAAAAGGCAGGGACTTACAATTTAATTTTTATCAATAAATAAGATCACTATTCAGTATGATATCAAGTTTTATTCAGTGTACCTACAGTTTAATTAAGACTTAAAACTTTAATTAAAGTTTATTAAGTTAATAAACAGTGTACCTACCTATATAGTTTAAGTTTAAGAAATTTGGCTCTCAAAAGAAATCTCAATCATTGTACTGTTGATATTTGGCTCTTTTGACTAATGAGTTTGCCGACCCCTGGACTAGGATCTGGGAGACCCAGGTTCGAATCCCCAATCTGCCATGGAAGCTGACTGGGTGACCTTGGGCCAGTCATACTCTCTCAGCCTACCCTACCTTGCAGGGTTGTTGTGGGGATAAAATGGAGGAGAGGAGAACAGCGTGAGACGCTTTGAGTCCCCACTGGGGAGAAAGGCAGGGTACAAATGAAGTCAACAAGTCTCTGTCGTCTGGAGATCATCTGTAATTCTGGGAAATCTCCACGCCCCGCTGGGAGGTTGGCAGCCCTATGGCCCCCCAGGGCAACTGGTTGGCCACTGTGTGAAACAGTGTGCTGGATTAGACAGACCACTGGTGTGATCCAGCAGAGCTGTTCGTATGTCAATGGCTGAAACCTACTTAAGACTTCAAACTGGTTGAGTCTAGTGAAAAGATAGGAAAGTGCCAAAGCAGGACTGCAGCTGAACATCAAGACGACGAAAGTAATGAATACAGGAGAAATATTCAACTTGAAGGTTGACAATGAGGAAACTGAAATTGTTCAAGACTTTCTATTCCTTGGCTCCACCATCAACCAAAAGGGAGACTGCAGCCAAGAGATCAGAAGGAGGTTGAGACTGGGAAGGGCAGCCTTGAAGGAGCTAGAAAAGATTCCTAAGTGTAAGAAGGGGTCACTGGCCACCAAGATTAGGTTAATTCATGCCATCGTATTCCCTATTACTATGTATGGGTGTGAAAGCTGGACAATGAAGAAAGCTGACAGGAAGAAAGTAGACTCCTTCAAAATGCGGTGTTGGAGGAGAGTGTTACGGATACCATGGACCGTCATAAAAACAAATTGGGTTATAGATCAAATGAAGCCTGAACTGACCCTAGAAGCTAAAATGACTAAACTGAGCCTGTCGTACTTTGGTCAGATTATGAGAAGACGACAGTCACTGGAAAAGACAATCAAGCGAGGAAACGTTGAAGGCTGCAGGAAAAGAGGAAGACCCAACAAGAGATGGATTGACTCTATAAAGAAAACCACGGCCCTCAGTTTGCAAGACCTGAGCACGGCTGTTAAAGATAGGATGCTTCAGAGGAAACTGATTCATAGGGTCGCCATGAGTCGGAAACTACTTGACAGCACTTAACACACTCACAAGAACCCAGCTTCTCCTCACCATACACCCTTCCCGGCCTTCATTTACCCTTGCTGTCCTCTTGCTTCCTCGTTCATCCTCATTAAAAACCAAATTGCATTGTTGGCAAGAACAAATGTCAGGTTCTGAATAAGGCATACAAATTGAATGTGGGGGGGGGCAGAAGGAGGGCGGGAGGGTTTGGAGATGCAGAGGTTGGTGCACACAAAATCTTACAAGAAGATGTGTGGAAGAGGAAGCGAAAAAGAACACGCCAAAGTGTTTGCCCGCACGGACATCAAGGGACATCGCTGGGAGATCAGTGCCATGTTTTATGCTTCCATAAACTTTTGTGCTGACAAACCTATTATCTGAGGCAGGATAAAATGTGGACCTTGACAGCTGCTTTTACATTTTCTTTGTGAAAAACCATTGGGCAGGCATAACCCTAAGAGTATCAGAAAAACATCCTAAACTGGAGGAAAACTCGTAAAATGGAATAGATTGCGAAGGGAAGTTGTGGAACCAGCCGGTTGGAGGGTGGGTTGCCAACCTCCAGGTGGCACCTGGCGATCTCCTGCTATTACAATTGATCTCCAGACCAGCAAGATCAGTTATCCTGGAGAAAATGGCTGCTTCGGATGGTGCACTCTATGGAGTTATACCTGCTGAGGTTCCTCCCCTCCTCAGACCCTGCCTTCCTCAAGCTGCACCCCCAAATTCTCCAGGTATTTTCCAACTCAGGGCTGACAACCCTAGTTGAAGGTGTTATTAAATATGAGTAGTTTTAACAAAGATGGCTTTCTGTCTTGAAGTCTTTAAACCAGGAGGTCCCTGCAGTATCTTCCAACTTACTCTATATCAGAGGTCCCCAACATGGTGACCTTGGGTGGCTGCGCCCACAACACTGTGTCAAGAATTCCAAAGGTGGCCACAGGCTCAAAAAGGTTGGGGATCCCTGCTTTATTTTATTTATTTCTCTATTGAAAACATTTATTAGCTGCCTTTCTTCCTTAGGGAACTCAAGGCAGCTTACAGCATAGATAAAACACATAAAACAAACAAAAAAACATTAAAAACCATAAAAACCAAAATTTAAAATCACAACTCAGGACTGAAGAAGAAGAAGAAGAGTTGGTTTCTCTACCATTTAAGAGAGAACCAAACTGGCTTACAATGTTCTTCCCCTTAAGAACATAAGAAAGGCCCTGCTGGGTCAGACCCAGGCCCATCAAGTCCAGCAGTCTGTTCACACAGTGGCCCAACCAGGTGCCTCTACGAAGCCCAGAAGCAAGACGACTGCAGCAGCATTCCCCTGCCTGTGTTCCAAGGCACCTCATATAATGGGCATGCTCCTCTGATCCTGGAGAGAATAGGTATGCATCATGACTAGTATCTGTATTGACTAGTAGCCATGGATAGCCCCATCCTCCATAAGAACATAAGGAAAGCCATGCAGGACCAGAGCAAGGTCCACAAGTCCAGCAGTCTGTTCACACAGTGGCCAGCCAGGTGCCTCTAGGAAGCCCGCAAACAAAGACAACTGCAGAGCATCTTGCCTGTGTTTCACAGCACCTGATATAATAGGTATGCTCCTCTGATCCTGGAGAGAACAGGCATGCACATAAGAACATAAGAAAAGCCCTGCTGGATCAGACCAAGGCCCATCAAGTCCAGCAGTCTGTTGACACAGTGGCCAACCAGGTGCCTCTAGGAAGCCACTAACAAGACGAGTGCAGCAACACCATCCTGCCTTCCCACAACACACACCCTGTGAGGTAGGTGGAGCTGAGAGAACTCTAAGAGAGCTGTGACTAGCCCAAAGTCACCCAGCTGGCTTCATGTGTTGGAGTGGGGAAACCAACCTGGTTCACCAGATTAGCGTCTGCCCCTCATGTGCAGTCTTGAATAAAACCTGTCTTCAGCTTAGGGTTGCCCTCTTTGCCACCAGCGGGAGGTTTTTGGGGCGGGGCCTGATGAGGACGGGGTTTTGGGAGGGGAGGGACTTCAATGCCATAGAGTCCAACTGCCAAAGCGGCCATTTTCTCCAGGGGAACTGATCTCTATCAGCTGGAGATCTCCAGCTCCCACCTGGAGGTTGGCAACCCTACTTCAGCTGCCTCCTAAAGATTGAAAGTGAGGGAGTCAGGTGCCCCTCCCTGGGGAGGTTGTTCCATAATGGCAGGGCTGCCACTGAGAAGGCCCTCTCTCATGTACTTGCAGGGCCTGCAAGACAGAGCTTTTCCACCAGGCCTACAATTGAGGACAGCCGCCTATATTTGCTCATATTATTGACACCATCTACTGGCCTCCCCCCCCGCACATTTTTTCCCTTAGTGGGAACAATAAATAGCAAAAGGTTGCCACCTGTACAGTCCCCTACAGCTTTTAGACTTGTGCACCATCATGTTAGGTTTTTAGAATTTTATTGATGGTTTTATTATGGATTTTACTGTATATTTATATTGTAGGTAAAAGGTAAAGGTCCCCTGTGCAAGCACCGGGTCATTCCTGACCCATGGGGTGACATCACATCCCGACGTTTCCAAGGCAGACTGTGTTTACGGGGTGGTTTGCCAGTGCCTTCCCCAATCATCTTCCCTTTACCCCCAAGCAAGCTGGGTACTCACGACCTCGGAAGGATGGAAGGCTGAGTCAACCTTGAGCCGGCTACCTGAAACCGACTTCCGTCGGGATCGAACTCAGGTCGTGAGCAGAGCTTTTGACTGCAGCACTGCAGCTTAACACTCTGCGCCACGGGGCTCCTATTTATATTGTACATTGTTGTATTTTTAAAATGATGTTACCCTCCCTGAGCCGGCTAGCTGGGGAGGGTGGGTTATAAGCCAAATAAATAAATAAATAAAAATAAAAATAAATGACCTTCTTTGATTGGTAGGACAGTCAGGAGGGACCTCTCCCTGTGATCTTAATTCTGGGCAGGAATGTATAGGAGAAGACGGTCCTCCCGATCCCCCAGCTCCAGCCCTATCGCCCCACATTTCCTGGGCCCCTCTCCCTCAACTTACACAGCATCTTGGTCACCTGCCTCCGCCGGACCTTCTTCTGCTGGAGGCGGATGTTGTGGTAGTCACAGAAGCTTTCGGATCTGGCCTCCAGCGCTTCCAGCATCTTCTCTTTCCTCAGCTGCAGGCCAATGAGCAGGTAGAGGATGCTAATGATGCCCATGGGGATGAAGAAGAAGATGATGGTCGTGACCTGAATGATGAGGTTGTACACCAGGCGGGACTTCACCAGGGTGCAGGTGGCAGAGTCGGGGACCACCCCCCAGCCCGGCACGTAGAGGGTCTGGATGCCGTGCAGGCTGGTGTTTGGGATCGAGCAGATGACAGAGAGCGTCCAGACGGTGGCAATGACCCTCTTGGCGTGCGTCTTGGTCACCACGTACTTGGCTTTGAGCGGGTGGACCACCGCGATGTACCGCTCCACGCTCAGCGCCGTGACGTTGAGGATGGAGGCGAAGCAGACCGCCTCAAAGAGCAGCGTCTTGAAACAGCAGCCCCCCGCGCCCAGGAGGAAGGGGTAGTTGCTCCACATCTCGTAGATCTCCAACGGCATCCCCAGCAGCAGAACCAAGAGGTCCGACACCGCCAAGCTGAACAGGTAGTAGTTGGTGGGCGTCCTCATGACCCGGTGCTGGACGATGACCAGGCAGGTCAAGGTGTTGCCCACGGCGCCGACCACAAAGATCAGGAGGTACGTGGTGCAGACAGGGACGAAGAAGCCCGACCGCCGAGGCCCCAGATATCGTATCCGGAGCTCTTCTGCGGTCATGTTCAAGACCTCAGGGTCGAAGAAGCTCCCTCTCGCCTCCTGGCTGCTGCTGTTGCAAGGATTCTGGGGAGCCAGTGTCTCAAGCAGCTCCGAACCGGGAGACTTTAATTCCAGGTTGGAACAGTTGGCGGAAGAATACATGGTCGCAGGCTGGAAAAAGAGAAGAGCAAGTCACCAAGAAGTAGAAGAATAGGTTTTTATATGCTGACTTTCTCCACCACTTAAGGAAGAATCAAAGCAGCTTACAACCACCTTCCCTTCCCCTCCCCTCAACAGACACCCTGTGAGGTAGGTGGGGCTGAGAGAGTTCAGAGAGAACTGTGACTGGCTTCAGGTCACCCAGCTGGCTTCATGTGCAGGAGTGGGGAAACAAATCCAGTTCACCAGATTAGCCTCTGCCGCTCATGTGGAGGTAAGGTTGCCAGGTTCCTCTTCGCCATTGGCAGGAGGTATTTGGGGTGGAGCCTGAGGAGGGTGGGGTTAGGGGAGGGGAGGGACTTCAATGCCATAGAGTCCAATTGCCAAAGTGGCCATTTTCTCCAGGTGAACTAATCTCTGTTGGCTGGAGATCGGTTGTAATAGCATCATATTGGCTACTAGCCATCCTGCTGAAGTGTTTGTGAAGCTATACTGTGCAATATGATGTTTATCAATTGCATTAAGAATTCCCGATAGACAAAGCTTCTGCGAAATGGGCTCAGCACCGGGCTCCCATCTCGGGGATTAACAATCTTCGGAATATTGGCGCCCGTATTTTCCATCACTGCAAGAATGGGCGTCTCTACCTAAGAAGGTTCTGTTCAGGAAGACATCCCAGCACCCAAAGCACACAATTTGCTGTTATTGCTTCAGTACTTTTGTTGGAAACTAAGAACTGTGAAACAGGGCTGTCAAAGATAGGACATTTGGGAGGACTTTCATTCATAGGGTCGCCATGAGTCAGAAGCGACTTGACGGCACTTAACACACACACACAAGAACTGTGAGCGATTGTAATCACTTGGGACGTCAGTCATCTTTGCATATGTTTATTGTTGCCTTATTGTGCTTTGTAAACCTTATTATTCAACAAGAATTATTAGTTAGCCATCAGTGCTTGTTTTGCTACTTTATAACGATATCTCAGCACGAGGTTTTATTTGATTACCAAACCTCCAGATGGTGGCTGGAGATCTCCTGGGATCACAACTGATCTCCAGGTGACAGTTCCCTGGAAAAAATGGTTGATTTGGAGTGTGGACTCTTAAGGCATTATACCCCATTGAACTTGGCTGCTCTAGAGATGCAGGGACTGGAAGGTATATATTTGCAGCCTGCTCAGAAAGACGTTGAAGCAAGCAGCCCTGGGTCTAGAAGCTCATCTTCACAAATAAGAAACAAACCCAGTTATCACGTAAGCTCAAAATTGCCAAGCTGACATGTGCCGATAAATATATAATGAAGGAAATGGCTTCTTTCTGGTTTTTGTTTATTTTTGCTTGTTTGCTTGCTTTTTGGCCAATTTGGACAGGCTCTGCAGTATTTCTGGCTGCTTTAGATTAACAGCAGAATCCCCAAACAAGATGAAGAAAAGCGGCTCCCCCTCCCTTTATCTCTTGGTGATACTCAGGAAAATTATATCTGCTCCCTGTCATCTTCCCACCTGAGGAGATGACATCTTCTTTCTAGTCTCCCAACAATCCTGCGGGGACTCTGGGTTTGCACATAGGGTTGCCAACTCTGTGTTGGGAAATTTGGGGGGGGTGAAGCCAAGGGAGGGTGGATTTTGGGAAAGGGAAGGACCGCAGCGTACAGTCCACCCTCCAGAGCAGCCATTTTCTCCAGGGGAACTCATCTGTTTTGTCTGGAGATCAGATGTAATTCTGGGAGGTCTCCAGGCCCCACCCGGAGGCTGGCAACCCTACCTGCCCGATGGCCAATACTAAATAATATATTGGAAGCAATGCATGATGCAAACAAGACGTGTCAAACTGAAAGAAACCGTCGAGCCCAAAGACTAGGACACTATCAAGCAACTAGCTACCTAATAAATGACAGGACGTTATGAGAAGCTCCTATATATAACACAATAATAGAGCGTTTTATCAAAAAGCAAAACATTTAATAGGCAGCCTCCAAACATCAATACAATGAGATAAATATCAAGTAAGTCTCAATAATGTCATGTAAAGTCTTTTATAAACAGGTAAAAAACCTGGAGGCTTGAAGTGTGATTTGTAAAGATGCATGAAATAAATGACTCAACAAAAGTATTTACAACTTGCCGTCAGCGCAAGGATTGAAAGCTTGCAGCTTGAACCTAGTGGAAAGAGACTTGCACCTTGAAGCTGGTAGAGAGGCGGGACTCTAGATTTGTCCACAGTTTCGATAATAGCTCCTTCAGGCCATATGAGAAAGCCTTAATAATCTGCTCTCCTAAAGCATGGAGAATCAGTTCAGGGAAATGCCTTTACACGTTACATCCTTTACATATTTTGTGCCTCCTAAGAATTAAACTATCACCGTGTGTGCAATGTAAACCCCCGGGAAACTGGTTTGGCAGGCAAGTGTGATATCACTGAGGAAAAGGAAAGACGCCGTGTTTTGTCAGAGAGCTGGATAAGATGTTCTGGGTTTTATCTCCTTGTATACGGGCAATATTTTTCAAGCTTCCGGTGACAATCTAGTTATTGTGTTGTCTGGACCATCGGAGCTGAATTCCTTTTGCAAGAGAAGAAGAGTTGCTTTTTATAGGCCGGCTTCCTCTACCACTTAAGGAAGACTCAAACCGGTTTACAATCACCTTCCCTTCCCCAGAACAGACACCTTGTGAGGTAGGCGAGGCTGAGAGAGCTCTAAAAGAACTATGACTAGCCCAAGGTCACTCAGCTGGCTTCGTATGGAGGAGTGGGGAAACCAACCCGGTTCACCAGCTTAGCCTCCGCCGCTCGTGTGTAGGAGGAGTGGGGAATCCAACCCGGTTCTCCAGGTCAGAGTCCACCGCTCCAAACCACCGGTTTTAACCAGTACACCACGCTGGCTCTCACCAGGGCCATCTAGTCCAAGCCCCCCTGCACAATGCAGGAAATTCACAACCACCTCCCCCTCACACCCCCAGTGTCCCCCACTCCATGCCCAGAAGAGGTAAAAAAAAGGCCTTCCAGGATCCCTGGCCAACCTGGCCTGGAGGAAAATTGCTTCCTGACCCCAAAGTGGCGATCGACACTACCCTGGGCGTGCAAGAAAGGTCCGCGAGAGCCAAACACTGACGCAACCCTTCCTGCCCTCCCTCTTGCGATCTGCCTAAGTTCGTATTTTTGGTCACATTTTTGAGAAGACAAGAGTCACTGGAAAAGACAATGACTGAGGAAAAGCAGAAGGCAGCAGGAAATGACGAAGACCCAACAGGAGATGGATGGACTGTCTAAACCACGGCCCTCAGTTTGCAAGACTTGAGCAAGGCTAGAAAAGGACAGGAGTCCAGTAGCACATAAAGACTAACAAAAATATTTTCTGGCAGGGTATGAGCTTGGTATCTGAAGAAGTGAGCTGTGGCTCACGAAAGCTCATACCCTACCAGAAAATATTTTTGTTAGTCTTTAAGGTGCTACTGGACTCTTGCCTTTTTCTACCACTGCAGACAAACACGGCTACCCACTGTGAATTGAGCAAGGCTGTCAATGATAGGACATTTTGGAGGTCATTAATTTGTGTGTGTGTGTGTGTGTGCCGTCAAGTCACAGCTGACTTGTAGGGTTTTCAAGAGACATTCAAGAGGCGGTTTGCCACTGCCTGCCTCCGCGTGGGCTGAGAGAGTTCAGAGAGAACTGTGACCGGCCCCAGGTCACCCAGCAGGCTTCATGTGGAGGAGTGGGGGAATCGAACCAGGTTCTCCAGATTAGACTCCGCCGCTCTTAACCACTACACCGCGTTGGCTGTCTTGAGAGAGGGAGACGCCTTGACGCTCGAGCCGGCTTTCGGAATGATGAAGCAGCCTGGTTTCGGTGCTGCCAAAAGACACACGGTGATCTAATGCAGGAATGAAAAACTGTGAAGGGGTGAATCTGAATATACCAGGACGCTTCAGACTCGCCAGTTGGGGTCGAGACTCTCCAGGGATTCTCATTTCCTCTCACCCTAAAAAAATTAGCTCAGCGACTCTCGCAAGATTGTGCAATCACTTATGTGGTCAATGGGTCACTGTGCTTATCTTGTATCCAAATGAGTCTGGCATAGAAATGCCATAGTACTCCATGGCGTTTTATTGCACTATGATGCCTCCCTCCCTCCCTTGCTGTGCCCGTGTGTGTGTGTGTGTTAAGTGCCGTCAAGTCGCTTCCGACTCATGGCGACCCTATGAATGAAAGTCCTCCAAAATGTCCTATCTTTGACAGCCTTGCTCAGATCTTGCAAATTGAAGGCTGCGTGTACCAGTATCTATATCTATATCTGCCAAATGAGCACCTATTTCATGCATTTGATGAAGCGGATTCTACTTTGTTTCTGCTACAATACCCTGAGTAGTTTTTAAGGTGCCCCAGGCCTCCTTTTGGTTTTGATCTACCTCAGGCTCTGCCTTAGGCTTGCCAAAGGTAGAAAACTAGAGTTCTCTTGGAATTACACCTTATTTCCAGACTACAGAGATGAGTTTCGCTGGAGGAAAAGAGGAAAAAGGAGGAGGAGTTGATTTTTATATGCTGACTTTCTCTCCCACTTAAGGAAGAATCAAACCAGCTTACAATCACCTTCCCTTCCCCTCCCCACAACAGACACCTTGTGAGGTAGGTGAAAAGACAGCTTGGGAGAGGAGACTCTGTGGTAGATCACAGAGTCTAGGAGAAACTGAAGTCCTAGTGTGCCTTGACCTGGATGGCCCGGGCTAGCCTTGTTGTATCTCAGAAGCTAAACAGGGTCAGTCCTGGTTAGTAATGTTTTGGCATCTCCAAGCTTATAATCAGAGGATAAGACTCACTGGAAAAGACAATAATACTAGGAAAAGCTGAAGGTAACAGGAAAAGAGGAAGACCCAACATGAGATGGGTTGACTCCATAAAGGAAGCCACGGCCCTCAGTTTGCAAGACCTGAGCAAGGCTGCTAATAATAGGGTTTTTTGGACATCATTCATTCATAGGGTCGCCATAAGGCAGAAGTGACACACAATGGCACATAACACACACACACAAGCAGATCACATGAACACACCCATGAAGCTGCCTTATACTGAATATAAGTCCATCGAAGTCAGTACTGACTGCTCAGACCGGCAGCGGCTCTCCAGGGTCTCAGGCTGAGGTCTTTCACATCACCTTGCCTAGTCCCTTTAACTGGAGATGCCGGGGATTGAACCTGGGACCTTCTGCATGCCAAGCAGATGCTCCGCCACTGAGCCATGGCCCCTCCCCATCCTCTCCTCCTACAGGTGTCCAGATGCAAAACAGGCTGCTAGGTGTGTAGCATCTGTTGGGTCAGGGACTGCAGGTACGACCCTGACGCACATGCCAATCTGTGTCAGGATGCTCATTCTAGGGCCGTCTAGCCACACATCATCGTTTTGAATAGGATGTACATTCAAAAAGCACAACAGGCCACACCAGCGCTGAAATCTAATCAGTCGGGCTGTCAGCCTCCTACTCCAGATGCGCACTCCATTTCCACCAATGCCTTCAGTTTTAACGCTTCATTACACACGCATGTTTAGTAATCCAAAGTGCGTTATGCTTCCGTAAACAATCTGCACAGAAGTAGTCAGGCCGGTCTGTTGCAGAGCAAATGATGGTCTTTTGTTATTTTTATTTATTTATTTATTTATATTCATTTATAGCACACTTCTGACATTTTAAACCACCTTATTACTACCATACGTTATTAACTTCATTCTCAATACATACACTGGCAAGGGAAACCTCTTTTCATTATCATAACTTTACATCTGTGAACAGCTATCAGTTTGACAAGTGCATGCAGGTCCCGTCTCTTCCAGGGAAAAGCGCTGTGTTTTCCAACGCCTTGCGAGCACGAGTCTACTAATAAACGTGTCTGATGTACTAGGATGACAGATATCTGCAGAGATATGATTTCAGGCAATTAATTTATTACTGTTGTTTGCTCTTCTTTGCTGTGGCTTGTGGGCCGTGATAAACATCATACTAATTCCTGGTGCTGCTTTGCCATTAATTCTACATGGTTTAATTTTAAAAAATTCCAGGTATTATTATTTGATGATGATGATTTATAGTCTGCCTTTCTCACTTGGACTCAAGGTGGATTATGCAGAGTGAGTCAATCCAATTGACAGGAGTGGGTTACTCAATAAACAATGCAATAAAATTAGGGTTGTAGAAGTCTAAAAACTAAGAACTGAAGAAAAACAGAAGGGCTATTTTGAATGTTGCCTTAATGGTTTTATTTATTTAATGGGGTAATTAATATTCCTTGGAAGCCGCTCTGAGCACAGTCTCGACCAGGGAGAGTGGGGTAGTAAATTGAAATAATAAATAAATAAATAAATAAATAAATAAAAATATGATCATGACACATTAAATGATGCAAAATTCATAGTAGGATCCTTGTTTCAGCAAGCTAAACACAGCAGTATAGACCACAGACCCTAATGATTTTTCCAAGTAACTTTGTGAATCATTTACCCATACAGTGCATGTCTATTGCCTGCGTAGAATAGCCCTCTTGAATAATTCAGTTTTGCATAGGCGCACCATTAATCCAGTATTACAAACTGCTTTCCCTATGTTTCGAGCTCTGTTTTACTGCAGGAACATGTGGCACTAGTTTCCCAGACAAAGCCGACACTTTCCACAAATCTATTTGTTATGAAGAATTAGGAAGAATTTTTCTAACAGAGCGGTTCCTCAGTGGAACAGGCTTCCTCGGGAGGTGGTGAGCTCTCCTTTCCTGGAGGTTTTCAAGCAGAGGCTAGATGGCCAGCCATCAAAATTGCTGATTCTATGACCTTAGGCAGATCATGAGAGAGAGGGCATTTTGGCCATCTTCTGGCTATGGAGTGGGGGTCACTGGGTGTGCATGGAAGGGGAGTTGTGAATTTCCTGCATTGTGCAGGAATGGGGATGGACTAGATGACCCTGGTGGTCCCAACTCTATGATTCTATTATTCTGTTAGATCCTTGTTGATTTCCAATGTATTCCACGCTACACGTCAGCCATCTTAATGCAGTTTCCCCAGATCGGTAGGCTGACTGAGAAAACTAAACCCTTGTACACAACAGCCAGGCATCCTTGGATGCTGTGTTGTACTACAGCGATCACTTGCAACTACCCCATCTTGTCCACACAGGAAAATCCAGTTGTGAATCACAACTGTAGTGCAACCGTAGCGTAGAGTCCGACAATGTGTGGGTGCGGCCATGTACAAACGTAGCCTACACTTCCTTATCCCAATTTTTTTTGGCAGTTCCTTAACACATGCAAACAACAAACAGCCTCGTGGCTTTATAAATTTAGATTTAGAGCAGCATGTGCCTTTACAGACTAGAACCCACGTTGTTAGATGCTTCATGCCTCTGATACAGCCCGCTGCAGTCCACAGAAGCAGATGCCACCATATATCTATAAGCTTTTAAGATGTACAAGCCTTGGAATCATAGAATCATAGAGTTGGAAGGGACCTCCAGGGTCATCTAGTCCAACGCCCTGCACAATGCAGGAAATTCACAACTTCCTCCCCCACACACACACACCCAGTGACCCCTACTCCATGCCCAGAAGATGGCAAAAAAACAACATCAACCCTCCAGGATCCCTGGCCAATCTGGCCTAGAGGAAAATGGCTTCCTGACCCCAAAGTGATGAGTGGCATAGAATCATAGAATTGGAAGGGGCCATACAGGCCATCTAGTCCAACCCCCTGATCAATGCAGGATCAGCCTAGAGCATCCCTGGCAAGTGTTTGTCCAGCTGCTGCTTAAAGACCGCCAGTGAAGGGGAGCTCACCACCTCCCTGGCAGCCCATACCACTGTCAAACAATGCTTACTGTAAAAAATATATTCCTAATATCCAGCTGGTACCTCTCCACCTGCAATTTAAACCCATTATTGCAAGTCCTATCCTCTGCTGCCAAGAGGAACGGCTCCCTGCCCTCCTCTAAGTGAGGACTAGCAGAGCATTCACACCTGCGTGTCACCTGCTAAGCCATCTTTTATCTCTGGCTCCCTCTTCCCAACCGTATGCTGCTTTGGGCAGAGACTTATTCATTGGCAGGCTGCTTAGTATTATTAGGAACTTGTTGACAATGGTGGAAAATCGACTGCTCGTTTTCTCTCCCTGTCCCGTTATCAGTATCATAGGATCTGAGAATCACATGCCAAAGGGCAAAGGCATAGGCAGCAAAGAGAAAATTTCTAGAGGAAAAG
The DNA here is from genome assembly GCF_029931775.1 of Euleptes europaea. NCBI lineage: Eukaryota > Metazoa > Chordata > Lepidosauria > Squamata > Sphaerodactylidae > Euleptes > Euleptes europaea. The sequence continues at coordinate 6,721,928 of NC_079316.1, forward strand.
ATGGAAATTCTCTGACCTCAGAGACCTTCCTCTAATCAACAATGAGAGTGAAGGTACTGTTTTCTGAACATGGAAGATCCATGAACACACCATAGATTATATTTTTTTTTTATCAGGGAACATCTGATGGTGGTGTAGTGGTTGGGAGTGGAGGACTCTAATCTGGAGAACTGGGTTCGATTCCCCACTCCTCCACATGAAGCCAGCTGGGTGACCCTGGACTAGTCACAGTTCTCTCTGAACTCTCTCAGCCCCACCAGCTCACAAGGTGTCTGTTGTGGGGAGAGGGAAGGAAATTGTAAGTTGGTTTGATTCTCCTTAAAAGGTAGAGAAAGCTGGCATAGTAAAAACAACTCTTCTTCTTCTCATCTGTGGAAGGGCCATGGCTCAGTAGCAGAGCATCTGCTTTGCATGCAGAAGGACTCCTCCGGTTCAATTCCTGGCATCTCCAGCTAAAAGGACTGGGCAGAAGATGATGTGAAAGCACCTGAGACCCTGGAGAGCCGCTGCCAGTCTGAGTAGACTTGATGGACTGATGGTCTTATTCAGTATAAGGCAGGTTCATGTGTGTTTAGGGAGGGGCTGTGGCTCCGTGGTAGAGCATCTGCTTGGCATGCAGAAGGTCCCAGGTTCAGTCCCTGGCATCTCCAGCTAAAAAGGACCAGGCAGTAGGCGATGTGAAAGGCCTTTCCCTGAGATCTAAAGAGAGCCGCTGCCAACCTGAGTAGAAAAAGCCCTTTTAACGGATGATTCAGTGTAAGGGTATGATTCAGTACATGACAGCTTCATGTGTGTGCATGTGTGTAAATTGCAGCTGCGGGGTGTGTGCATGTGGGAGAACCAGATTCGGGCCGCTGTTCTGAAAGGTAAACTTTCAGATCTCGCTGTTGTCGTGATCACAATCACATAGATCTCTGTAGGCAGCTGCCATTGGAGGAAACAGGCAGACACCCATCTCTTTGCACTTCACACATGCTAAGGTTGTGCCCTGGCTTTGTAAGAAACACAAACTGAAACCTCGGTTTATTGCCACTCACCAAGGCCTGGTTTCAGCGTGGCCCCAGTTAGGCAATCGCCCTCCCCCCCGGGTGTGACCGCGTTCCCATGGTGTCAGACTGAAATTAGGCTGCTTCCTTGGCCACTTTCAAACGCACCACCCCAAGCAAATGCCAAGATGTGTGGCGGAGTGGCCTTCACAGTGGCATCACGCTCCCTTCACGTAGTTTAGGGTCGTGCTCTGGCAACAAAAGCAGACATGTAAACTTTGCCTGCGATCTGCGGCATGCAACCAGGAAGACGGGGAGCAGGCACCCCAGGAAAACATAGAAACCCCTCCTCTTCTGATACTGCACCCCCCCCCATCAGGATGTGTCCTCAGGCTGCATAATCCACACCATACCCACGCAAGTCCCCCATCAGCTGTGTGCATTAGCTTGGCTGGCATTACACAGCTATGTGCCGTACATACACAGCCAATCTTCTGTGGATATAAAGTGCCGTCAATTCGCAGCCGACTTATGGCTACCCCAGCAAGGGGCTTTCAAGGCAAGAGATGAGCAGAGGAGGTTTGCCTTCCTTGGTGGTTGCGCTTCCAAGTACCGACACTGCTTGGCAACCCCAGCAAGGGACTTACCAAGGGCATACTGACCCTTCTTAGCAACCCCAGCAAGGGGCTTTCAACGCAAGAAAAAAACACAGGTGGTTTGCCATTGCCTTCCTCTGCAAAGCCTTCCTTGGTGGTCACCAACCCTGCTTAGCTTCTGAGATCAGACAAGATGGGGTGATACCATGCTGCCTTCCCTAACTCTCTGTATACTAACTCAGAACAAAATTCCACTCATGCAGTTCACACAGGCAGGCTAGGGTTGCCAACTGGCCTGGAGAAAAAATAACCCCTCTCCCTTTAATAGATGTTCAATGTGTGGAAATGGGCAGCTGAAGTTTTTATGGCATGGAGGTAGATAAGGTAACATCCCATTAAGCATATCTTAAAGGGACAGGGCGTTTTTTCTCTCTTTGGGTAATTGGCCACTCTAAGGCATACCTACCCCTGGATGACCAACACACACACACACACTGCCTTCCATTGCTACACATTGATGTACCACATGACGCAAGAAGCATACCACCAGGATAACTTGAACGTTGCAGAGGCTGCGGCATTGAAAAGAAGAAGGAGGAGGATGAGTAGGAGTAGGAGTTGGTTTTTATATGCCGACTTTCTCTACCACTTAAAGAAGAATCAAACAGGCTTACAATCACCTTCCCCTCCCCACAACAGACACACTGTGAGGTAGGTGGGGCTGAGAGAGCTCTAAGAGAGCTGTAACTTGCCCAAGGTCATCCAACTGGCTTCGTGCGTAGGAGCGAGGAAACAAATCCAGTTCACCAGATTAGCCTCCGCCACTCATGTGGAGGAGTGGGGGAATCAAATCCAGATCAGACTCCACCGCTCCAAACCACCACTCTTAACCACTACACTATGCTGGCTGGTGTAAGGGGCATGTTGTTTCGGGGTGTGGGGGCTCTAAGAATGGGGTCTGCCCAACTCAGGGAGTTTGTGCAACAGAGTTGCCCATCAACTCAAGACCTCCCCCACAGACACCCTAGGGTTTCTATCTCATCTCACATCACTGTAAGCATGACTCAACTTTCCCAGCAAAATTGTTCCCACCTTCCGCTGCAAGCTGCAAAAGCATCCAACGTCGCAGTTCTAGGCAGAGTTATTCTAGGCTAAACCCACTGGGCATGCTTTAGACGGGAGTAACTTAATATATCTAAATCAAATCAAGCTGGACTCTCCCTAGAAGCTAAAATGACTAAACTGAGGCTATCGTACTTTGGTCAGATTATAAGAAGACAAGAGTCTGAGTCACTGGAAAAGACAATCATGCTAGGAAAAGTCGAAGGCAGCAGGGAAAGAGGAAGACCCAACAAGAGATGGATTGACTCTATAAAGGAAGCACAGCCTTCAATTTGCAAGACCCGAGCAAGGGTGTTAAGGATAGGAAGTTTTGGCAGTGGTTAATTCAGAGGGTCGCCATGAGTCAGAAGCAATTTGACAGCACTTCTCACACACACACACACACACACACACAACTCTATATGAGCCAGTGATGTAAGTAGACTCACAAGCTCTGTGTGAATACAGTTTTCTGTATCTGTCCCTCTCTCTTTCCATGATCTTTGCCCATTTTCCATCCTGCCTTTACTTGCCTGGTGATCCGTCGGCGTCTGACAAGGATTCTTCCGTTCAGCTTTCTGTCTGCCTTCCAATACCTTGTTTGTCCATTTGGGGGGGCGTAATTGGCTAGCTCCCCCTTCCCTATAAATAAGATAACCCCTTTACTGATCCGTCTTTGAAGGGACACACATGAACACTTAGATTTGAGACCAGTTGCATCTTAGAGACCAACAATATTTGGGGGGTATGAGATTTCGAGAGCCAATGTTCCCTTTGTCAGACACGACAGCTCCTACCCACCCCCCCAAAAAAATCTTGCTGGTGTCTAAAGTGCTACTGGACTCAAATCTAGCTGGTCCAAAGCAAACCAACACGGCTACCCTCTGAAACAGGAACACTTGAAGATTCCTTAAAGCTGCCTTATACTGAATCAGATCACTAGTCAATTTGCTCGCTCTGATCGGCAGCAGCTCTCCAGGGACTTTGGCGGAGGTCTTTCGCATCATCTACTGCTTGGTCCTTTTAACAGGAGATGCCGGGGATTAAATCGGGGCCTTCTGCAAGCCAAGCAGGTGCTCTACCACTGAGCCACAGCCCCTCCTCAAACACACATGAACCTACATGAAGCTGCCTTATACTGCATCAGACCATCAGTCCATCAAGGTCTGTATTGTCCACTCGGATTGGCAGTGGCTCTCCTGGGTCTCAGGAGGAGGTCTTTCCCTTCACCTACTGCCTGGTCCTTTCAACTGGAGATGCTGGGGATTGAAGCGGGGACCTTCTGCATGCCAAGCAGTTGTTCTGCCACTTTTAGTGTGGAGCCCCAAAATCTCTTTACCAAACACAGGATTTTCTGAAAAAAGATTTTAAAAATACTTCTGAGCAGGCGAAGAGTGATTTCTTTGTACCCCCCTCAGCTACCCGAAACATCTTCCAAAAATTTGGGATTGCGGAGGATGGTTTCCAGAGCACCAGACAAGCCTTGGCAGACCGGAGGTAAAGTCCATCTGGTCCGGCAACCTGTTCCCCACAACGGCCAGCTAGATGCCTCCAGGAAGCTGACAAACAGGGCACATAAGCATCCTTACAGTTTTCTCCCATGCCCTGCCAGAAATCTTGCCAGACTTTAAGGTGCTACTGGACTTTTGCTCTTTTCTACTGTTTCCGCCCGGTAACTGATATTTGGGGTATACTGCCTCTGAACATGGAGGCTCTGTTTCGCCTTCAGAGCTATGGCACAGACCATGAATCTGCCTCCCATGAATTGGTCTCGTTCCCTTATAAGGTCATCTAAGCCAGTGGCGTTTGGGGGCTGCGGATGACACTTAGTTCACAAGGCGCCGTGTGAAGGCGTCCCGCCGGGCTCCCGGAACGGCTCAAACCCGTGTCGTCTGCATCCCCACGACCGCGTGCCGTCACTCACCTCCACTCTCCGCAGGCTCTCTCTTCAGCTCCTACCCATCCATCCTAAACAGCCGAGGGAGACCCTGGCCGAGATCCCTCCAGCAGGCAAGCAGTCCTTTGCAGGAAGGGGGGTACTGCAAGCTCCCCACCGACGGCTGGCGACCCCTCTCGCTCCTGGGGCACGGGATGGATGGCAGACCGACAGGACGGCGCTCAGCTGGCTCTGCCGGCCGCCCGGCACGGCTCATACCCCGCCATCCCTACAGGGGTTTGCCGGAGGCGGCGAAAGCGGCTCCGCTCCGCTCGGCGAGCAGCCGTCGAAAGCGCCCGGTCCCCCCCTGCAGGGCTCCCAAAGCGCCACCAGGGGGCGTGCCAGCACCGCAGGACCGCCCCCCACCCGCCGCTAGAAGGAACGGCGGCGGGACCATTACTCGTGCTAGGAAAAGCCAAAGGCAGCAGGAAAAGAGGAAGACCCAACAAGAGATGGGTGGACTCATCAGAACATCGGAAAGGCCCTGCTGGATCAGACCCAGGCCCATCAAGTCCAGCAGTCTGTTCACACGGTGGCCAACCAGGTGCCTCCAGGAAGCCCACAAACAAGACGGCTGCAGCAGCATCTATCCTGCCTGTGTTCCACAGCAATCTAATTTAATAGGCATGCTCCTCTGATCCTGGAGAGAATAAGTGTGCATAATGACTAGTATTCATAAGAACATCAGAAAGGCCCTGCTGGATCAGACCCAGGCCCATCAAGTCCAGCCGTCTGTTCACACGGGGGCCAACCAGGTGCCTCCAGGAAGCCCCCAAACAAGACGACTGCAGCAGCATTATCCTGCCTGTGTTCCACCGCACCCAAAATAATAGGCATGCTCCTCTGATACTAGAGAGAATAGGTAAGAAGCATGACTAGTATCCATTCTAACTAAGAGCCATGAATACCCCTCTCCTCCGTGAATATGTCCACTCCCCTCTTAAAGCCCTCCAAGCTGGCAGCCATCACCACATCCTGAGGCAGGGAGTTCCACAATTTAACTCTGCGTTGTGTGAAAAAATACTTCCTTTTATCTGTTTTGAATCTCTCGCCCTCCAGCTTTAGCAGATGACCCCGTGTTCCAGTATTAGGGGAGAGGGAGAAAAACGTCTCCCTGTCCACTCTCTCCAAACCATGCATAATTTTATAGACCTCTATCCTGTCTCCCCTCAGCCACCTTCTTTCCAAGCTAAACAGACTCAATCAAGGAAGCCATGGCCCCAGTTTGCAAGACCTGAGCAAGGCTGTTAACGATAGGACGTTTTGGTGGTGGTTAATTCATAGGGTCGCCATAAGTTGGAAGCGACTCAGCCGCACTTAACACACACACGCACAACTCTGTATGAGCCACTGATGTACGCAGACTCACAAGCTCTGTGTGAATATGGCTTTCTGTATCTGTCCTCCTCTCGTTGCCCATTTCCCATCTGCCTTTACTAGCCTGGCGATCTGTCAGCATCTGACAAGGATTCTTCCGTTTGGCTCTCTGTCTGCCTTAGAGGATCTTTGGAGACCCCTGGCAAGAGCCACGACCCCAAACCCTGAAGTGTGGGGGGCTTAAACCGATCTTTGGGAGCTCTGGCAGGGCAGAGGGAGACAGGGAGCCGCACACGCTCCGAGGCACTCAGAACACTGCCCCTTTCAGAACTTCAAATGGGGGAGTTTAAGGGTTACACATTGATCTAATCCATTTTTTATTATCATAAAAGATGTTTTTATATTCAAGTATATAGATATTATAACAAGATTAATTTTAAGATAGACAATAGATATATATGATCTGATAATATGAATTTATTTTAGTTGATTAGGATATAAAAATTTATCCATATATATGAGACAATATTAGGATTAGAACCTTTACAAAAGAGTATACAAATTTATAATGAGGTAGATGGAGATGGAGGGGAAGTCTCTATATTTTATCTGAATATATATGTATTTTCAACAATAACTTACTGTTTTTTATCTTTTTTTAATGACTTTTATTAATTGTTGAACTATGTGTTTATATGTTGTGAAAAATAATAAAAAAAATATTATAAAAAAACAAAAAAGAACACTGCCCCTTTCACACGTTGCTTCCACAGGAGAAAGATTTGCCGCAGGTTGCCAAGTCTGGATTGGGAAATTCCTGGAGATTTGGGGATGGAGCCTGGGGAAGGTGGGGTTGGGGAAGGGGGTGGACTGCAGCACAGTATAATGCCGTAGAGCCCACTCTCCAAAGCAGCCGTTTTTCCCCAGGGGAACGGATCTCTGCAGTCTGGAGATCAGCTGCAATTCCGGGAGATCTCCAGGCCCCACCGGATGATTGGCAAGTCTGTGCCTGCCCTCCATGAAGATCCATATTCAGCATACAGCCGAAGAGAGTAACGGTGCCAAAATCTCCAGGAATTTCCAAAGCCAGAGGCGACCGCCCTAGAGGGAAAGCAACTCTCCCCTGCAAACCACCTCACTCCCAGAATGCTTTGCATGGACAAAGTGGCTTTGGATCCACATGACTGCAGAGTAATAGGTAGTTTGCCCTTGGGTTCCAGAATATGGGAGGCAGCACTGAGCAGGAGACTGCCTCTGAACATGTACAGAATAATTATCTGCCCCCCCCCCATCTCTTCATGGCTGGACACAATGGGAGGAGATTTTGGGACAGAGCTCCTCTCTAGACAGACATGTGCATTATCAGCTCTCCCATTTGGAAATGTAAAGATGCATGGGATTTAGGGTTGCCAACCTCCAGGTACTAGCTGGAGATCTCCCACTATTTCAACTGATCTCCAACTGATAGAGATGAGTTCTCCTGGAGAAAATGGCCTCTTTGGCAATTGGACTCTATGGCATTGAAGTCCCTCCCCAAACCCTGCTCTCCTCAGGCTCTGCCCTAAAAACCTCCCACCGGTGGCGAAGAGGGACCTGGCAACCCTAGTGGGATCTGAAACCCAAAGGATAGGGTTGCCAGCTGTTTTAAGCTGCTCTTGTTTCTTAAAGGAGACTCTTTCTAAGTCCAAATAACAAAGCTTCCTTTTATTGCAAAATTTATGGTTTCTATTCTCAACTTTTATTTTTTCCCTTCTTCTCAGATGGCAAAAACTATGTGCTTAGGTACCACAAGGTACAGCCGACTGTAGCTCTCTCTTTCCAGCGTTGGGTCTATTGGCAATTGTGTTAGAACAAAATGAAGGCATTTGTATTTTTTCAACATCGTAAACATGTCAAAGAGTCCAGTTTTATATACTGACAAAGTTCTAAATGATGCATGTTTTCTTCTTAAAGCAGTCCAAGAAATTCAGATTTATTCCAGGGTTGAACGCCTCTCTCCCAAACTGTTTCCACCATGGCTTCAAAATATTTAATTTTTTTCTACTCGCAAGTCTACTCTCCTGCATTCAAGTTAACTCTAAGAAGCAGCCATGCAAGAGGCAAGGAGGGCATCTTGGCCATTTTCCGGGCATGTAGTGGGGGTCAATGGGGATGTGTGGGGGGGAGGTAGTTGTGAATTTCTTGCATTGTGCAGGGGGTTGGACTAGATGACCCTGGTGGTCCCTTCCAACTCTATGATTCTATGATCAAGATCCCAGCGGTCAGGCTGGGAAAGGGTAGGCGGTTCAAGTTCTTCCACCCCTCTGGCAGTTTCAAACCCTGATCAGGATACAAACTACAGTTCTCAATCTGTATTTTGCTTTTCTTCCCTATCCCATTAGGGCATGAGGGGTGGAGGTGTAAAGAAATGGTCTGGGTACAAGAGTTAAAACCCTCTCTTTCATCACAGCACCAACCCCCTTCCCAACAGCTGCCCTTTGGGGCCAAATTGTGTGTGTGCATAATGTGCTGTCAAGCTGCAGCCGACGTATGGCAACCCCTTATGGGGTTTTCAAGGCAAGAGACGTTAGCTTGCTTCAGCAGGGGCTCAGCTGGCCTTTGGGCCGTCACCAACTTGGCAGGTGATGGGCAACCTTTCTGGCATGGGGTTGCCAATTCCAGCTTTGGAGATTCCTCGAGATTGGCGACCCTACAAGTAGGGGCCAGGAGCAATACAGGTAATAGGGCATGTTGTGGTGATGAAGACTGACCCCCATGTTCCCCAAGACAGAAGCTTTGCCACCTGAAGACATTTTGCAGGCGCCAACAGGGCAAATTTCAAATTCGGCACTACATTTCTACAAGGACTAGAAACTTAACTATTTTGTTTTTAGACAGAAACTTTGCAGAATGTTTCTGCAGCACAAACCAGAGTTCTGTGTCGAAGGACCCAAGAAACCCTGCTATGTGCATAGAATCATAGAGTTGGAAGGGGCCATAACTGCCCATCTAACCCAACCCCCTGCTCAATAGGAGGCTGAAGTTGGTTCCATATTCCCAGTTCGTTCCCTATTCCCATTTCCTTATTCACATTTCCTGGTTCCTGAAAATGCAGGATTATCCTAGAGCATCCCTGACAAGTGTTTGTCCAGCCTGTGCTTAAAGACTGGCAGTGAGGAGGAGCTCGCCTATTCCACAGTTGAACAACTCTTATGGTAAAAATTTTCCTAACATCCAGCCAGTTCCTCTCTGCCCGCAATTTAAACCCATTATTGCGAGTCCTATCCTCTGCTGCCAACAGGAACAGCTCCCTGCCCTCCTCTAAGTGACAGCCCTTCAAATGCTTAAAAAGAGAAATCACGTCCCCCCTCAACCTCCTCTTCTCCAGACTAAACATTGCCAAGTCCCTCAGCCTTTCCTCTAGGGCTCGGTCTCCAGGCCCCTGATCATCCTCGTCGCTCTCCTCTGCACCCGGCTCCATTCTGTCCCCATCCTTTTTGAAGTGAGGCCTCCAGAACTGCACACGATACTCCAGGTGCAGCCTGACTGATTCGGTGTGCAGCATACTTTGTTCCTTTCTGCTGCATGCAGCAAACACTCCAGACCTGTCTAAGAAAATGCTGGAGTTGTCTTCTCCCTCAGACCCTCTCCCTGGAACCTGGTCCTTATGCTGGAAAAGGGTCAGCAAGTAGGCAGGGTTTAATCCCCCCCCCCCCAAAAAAAACCACAATCACCAAACTGGTTGTATTCCAGCAGGGTTCCATACTAGGGTTGCCAACCTCCAGGTACTATAATATCAAATTCTATATTCAAAGTATTACATGCAAGTGTAGTTCTTCTGGCTGCCTTGAGAGGCAGGAAAATCACACTCCACAGAAGTAATGATTTTTCATCATGGAAACACTAGTTGGATCCAAGCTTAGGGATTTCTGAAATTGACTGCTGGATAAACAAGGCTGATGAAGCTATATATATGGTGAAAGCGCTATAAATATCAGGAAAAGCGTTTCCTCTCTTCCTTGTTCTCCGTCTGTGCCGGCTGGCATTGATGGAACAGCGTACCTTACCTTGAAGCTGAGACTGAGAACTTTTCCTATTGATTGGACTTTTTGTTTTACGTCTTCTGGAGACAGCCATTCTGCTTGATGCTATTAGTGCTTGTCATATTAGTGACAGCTCTTGTATATAGTTGTACATATGTATTGTTTCACTTGTAATGTTTCTGTTTTGCACTTGCATGTAATACTTTGAATATAGAATTTGATATTATTGAGCCTGCACTGTTTTTTTCCTACAATTGTTTAATTAACAGCGTTAGTGAGTCCTTGTTACTTAACCTCCAGGTACTAGCTGGTGATCTCCTGCTATTACAACTGATCTCCAGCCGATAGGGATCCATTCACCTGGAGAAAAAGGCCACTTTGGCAATTGGATTTTATGGCATTGAAGTCCCTCCCTTCCCCAAACCCTGCCCTCCTCAGGCTCCACCCCAAAAAACCTTCCGCCGATGGCAAAGAGGGACCTGGCAACCCTATTCCAGACCCACATCTATAGGGTAAATGTATGGTTACCAACTTCATGTTGGGAACTTTCCTGGAGATTTGGGAGTGAAGCCTTAGGATGTTAGGGTTTGGAGATGGGACCTCAACAGGATATAATGACATACAGTTCACCCTCAAAAGCTGCCTTTTTTCCAGGTGAACTTATCTCTAATATCAAGATCAGTAATTCTCAGTGATCTCCAGGGAGGGTTGCCAGCTCCAGGTTGGGAAATTCTTGGAGGTGTTGGGGGTGGAGCCTGGGGAGGGTGGGGTTTAGGATGAAGAGGGACTTCAGTGGGGTACCATGCCATAGAGTCCAATTGCCAAAGCAGCCATTTTCTCCAGGGGAACTGTTCTCTGTGGCCTGGAGATCAGTTATAATCCCAGGAGATCTTCAGCCAACACCTGGAGGTTGGTATCCCTCTCTCCATCCCCCTCCTGGAGGTTGGCAACCCTTGGTAAATGTGAGCCTGGCCCTCTGGCAGGGGGGAAGGGGGGATTTTGCTCAGGGGAATAACCTGTTAAGGATTCATTAGAAACAGCTGCAGTGTTATGCACACATTCGCCTTTGCTTGGAAAGAGCTTTAATTGGCCTGTTTAACTTAGATTTAAATTCATCTAAAGAAGCTCCACGGGTTGAGGAAGTCTGCCGAATGATTTACAAGCACAGCCTGTCTTCGGAGAACCAACCCAACCGGTTTAAAGGAAAAACTTCCACCCAGGCTGTGCAATTTTATTTTGCTCAATGCCATTTTCTCTCTTCAAATGAATCTTAAATCAACCCTGTGGGATTCGAGTAAGGATAAAATACAGTCCTGGTTCTGGGACTCACCTTGAACTCTGAAAATCTTTTTGAGAAAGTCTTAAGTGTGTGAAGGAGTGGACAGAAAGGATATGTAGGGTTGCCAACCTCCAGGTACTGGGGAGAAAAACGGCACCTCTGTACTTGTACCAAAAGGTTTAGAAAAACAGTACAGGAAACTGTATATACACAAAGTGCAAATATTTATAAGCTACTGAGGTGAAACATAGACCATATACGTGACATATATACAACACAATTATATACAATATGTACAGTTCACACAAAAAATGTAGAGAAATTTCCAAAGGTCTCAGCTGAGTTCCACAAATATATAGAGGAAGTTCCAAAGGTCTCAACTGAGTACCAAATGAATGCTAATATTGTAATCCTTGTGTAAAGTTCATATAGAGCCACAATCATCGATGGATACGGCCGTTTCAGATCCACAGCAGTGGAAATCTTTCTTCAGTCCTTCTAAAAATTAATATATTACCATCAGTATATAAATATATAAAGATTATGACTATTAAAAATTGAGTCAATACAATATACTTACAATACAAAAGTGCTGTTACATAGTCATCATTCCTTCCCACACAGGGTAAGTATGAGCAATCAGAAGTCAGTAAAGTACATCACATAGTGCAGCTAATAAACTAGAACAGAGTCTTAATCAGATACATAGGAAAACCCAGGTGTTGCTGATGATGCATCCCCGAAGTGGGTTAGAATTCTTTAAAGTGACAATGTATATTTTAGCAGCATTTTAACATCAGCTTTACCCTATAGGAAGTAAGAAATCTCCAGGCCCCACCTGGAGCTTGGCAACCTTAGAACTGACAGTCCTAGTATAATACCATATAGTCCACCATTTAAGGGTAAAGAGTAATGCTTCAGGTCACAAACTGGCAACCCCAATAATGTAATTTGTGGTGGGTAGTTGGTTGGAATTCTTAAAGTGACAGTGTATATTTTAGCAGCATTTTAACATTGGCTTTACCCTATAGAAAGCAAGAAAAATCATTATCCAGGTTTAATCCATTTGGAGACATCGTGTTCAAAAGGTGAATGAAGAAAGCCTCCTTCTGCCTTAACAATCTTTCGTTGTCACCTATATTGAAACGTTTCCTCTGCAGTCGCCAGATTACAAAGTAGCGAAGCTCATTTTCATTATGGTGCATCTCGAGAAAATGTTCTACAACCGGGGCAGATACTATCTTGGCCCGTATCCTGGATTTATGCTCCAATATGCGCATTTTAATTGGTCTAATTGATGAGCCTATGTAAAATTTGCCACACGGGCAGCGCAAACAGTAAACACAGAAACGTGTGTCACAGTTGGTAAAGGACTGCAATTTGAATACAAAATCACTATCAGTTCTCCTGAATTCTTTGACTTCAAGACATAGATCACATGCCATGCATTTATGGCACTTATAGTGTCCCACAATAGATTTGCCTGAAACATCCCTGTATATATCTGAATGCACTATCTTATCTTTGATAGACTGCGTTTTGCGGAAGCCTATACGGGGCGGAGCCCCGCATCCTGGAATCTCCCTCAAAAGGTGCCAATGTTTTTTCACGATGCTTGCAATATGTCCAGATAAGTGGGTGTATTGAAAAGCAAAAGTAATTGGCTGTACTTCGTTCCTGATTCTTGGTTCCCTATACAATAAATCTTGCCTATCTACTCCATTAATCCTGGATTGGGCATTGTTAATAACTTTAGGAGGGTAACCCCTACTGGCCAAAGCTTTTGATAAATCCCCCACTGTCTGTAAATAATCCCTAGTTTCAGTGGTGTTTCTTTTAGCTCTTACAAATTGCCCATAAGGCAAATTATGTCTAAGATGTTTCGGGTGATGGGAGGAGAAATGCAATAATGCATTCCTGTCAGTGGGTTTACGATATAGTTGGACGGCCAATTTGCCCTCACTACCATGATAGACCAAAGTGTCCAAATAGGGAATTCTCTGGGAATGTATGCTCCCTGTAAATTTGATGGAAGAGCAGGAATTGAGCCATTCCATAAACATATCAAAATTGATCTCAGGGGAAAAAATGAAAAACAAATCATCAATGTACCTCTTAAAGCCCAGTATACAGTTATTAAAAGGGTGGTTGTGATGGAGAAATTGACGTTCAAAATTTACCATAAATATATTGGCAATGGTAGGAGCCACGGCAGAGCCCATTGCTATTCCATTAACTTGCAAGTATAGTTGGTCATTAAAACGAAAAAAGTTGTTCCTGAAAACCAGCTCCACCAGTTTGATCAAGAACGTGGAAGAGGGAACAGGATCTATTCTGGACTCAAGCAAGGTTTGTATCACTGTTAAAGTATGATCTAATGGCACATTAGTATACAGTGATACTACGTCTACTGCAGCCAGCAAGCAATCGTGGGGCACCTCTACATTTTCAATATATCGGATAAAGTCCCCAGTATCCAACAAGATTAATAGTCATAATCTTTATATATTTATATACTGATGGTAATATATTAATTTTTAGAAGGACTGAAGAAAGATTTCCACTGCTGTGGATCTGAAACGGCCGTATCCATCGATGATTGTGGCTCTATATGAACTTTACACAAGGATTACAATATTAGCATTCATTTGGTACTCAGTTGAGACCTTTGGAACTTCCTCTATATATTTGTGGAACTCAGCTGAGACCTTTGGAAATTTCTCTACATTTTTTGTGTGAACTGTACATATTGTATATAATTGTGTTGTATATATGTCACGTATATGGTCTATGTTTCACCTCAGTAGCTTATAAATATTTGCACTTTGTGTATATACAGTTTCCTGTACTGTTTTTCTAAACCTCCAGGTACTAGCTGGAGATCTGCTGCTATTACAACTGATCTCCAGCCTATAGAGATCAGTTCACCTGGAGAAAATGGCCGCTTCGGCAATTGGACTCTATGGCAAAGAAGAAGAAGAAAAAGGAGTAGGAGGAGTGGGAGTTGGTTTTTATATGTCGACTTTCTCTACCACTTAAGAATCAAACCGGCTTACAATCACCTTCCTTCCCCTCCCCCACAACACACACCCAGTGAGGTAGGTGGGGAAACAAATCCAGTTTACCAGACTAGCCTCCGCCACTCATGTGGAGGAGTGGAGAATCAAACCTGGTTCTCCAGATCAGATTCCACCGCTCCAAATCACTGCTCTTAGCCACTACACCATGCTGAAGTCCCTTTCCAAACCCTGCCCTCCTCAGTCTCTGCCCCAAAAATCTCCAGCCAGTGGCAAAAAGGGATCTGGCAACCCTAAGGTTATGGCCTGGTTAGGGTTGCCAACCTCCAGGTAGTAGCTGGAGATCTCCCTCTATTACAACTGATCTCCAGCCAATAGAGATCAGTTCACCTGGAGAAAATGGCCGTTTTTGCAATTGGACTCTTTGGCATTGGAAGTCCCTCCCAAATCCCCACCCTCCTCAGGCTCCACCCCCAAAACCTCCAGCCGGTGGCAAAGAGGGACTTGGCAACCCTAGGCCTGGGTGAGATGACATGCTGGAGGAAAGCTTAAAGGGGAATGGAAACATACAATGACAAGGGAAAGGCCGGGTGCTTACCAGTTCTTTTGATCCTCCAGTTGCAGCAGATGGCATTGCATTTGGATGAGGGCAGCCATAACAAGCCCTGCCTTATAACGGCCCCACCCACTTTCTGAAGCAGTTGACAGGTGCCGGCAGAAGCACTGGTGGGTGCATTGGCGCCCACAGGCACCATGTTGGAGAACTCTGGTTCAGAGAATTCTCAAATAGTTCAAAATACAGCAGAAATAGTATGCCCTGGAGTCAGCTACAGAGCACAACCCCCCACCCCACCCCACCAATAATCTATGGCCGTTGTCCGTTGGGTCCTAGGCATATGAAGGTATGCCCGGAACAGATTTTCATCTGTGATATGTTTGCAGCCACAGACCCATCTGTCCCTACACCTTGTGAGCTGACAGATTTCCCTGATACTTCTGAGCATCTGGAGTGTTTGTGGACATTCCGTACCCCATTCGCAGCTCAGCCATAGCTAGAGAAAGCTTTCTTCCAAGCAACTGAAGCTAGACTTTTCACTAGGGTTGCCAGGTCCCTCTTCACCACAGGTGGGAGGTTTTTGGGGCAGAGCATGAGGAGGGCGATGTTTTGGGGAGGGACTTCAATGCCATAGAGTCCAATTGCCAAAGCGGCCATTTTTTCCAGGTGAACTGATCTCTATTGGCTGGAGATCAGTTGTAATAGCGGGAGATCTCCAGCTAGTACCTGGAGGTTGGCAGCCCTGCTTCTCAGTGTCCAGAGTTTTCAAAAATGCAACCAGTGTTTAAATAATGTCCACCACCACCCAATCAAGTTTAATTTACTTGTGGGGGCTGGGTAATTGCGAAACTGCAGTTTTTAAAAAGGCAAATTGACGTGATTAGTGCTTTAACATGAGGCCTCCCTTATCTCTGTATGACCATGCCAACGTCCTAATTGGTTACCCAAGGTTGGCTTTGACTTTGGAAACAGCTAGAGATGGGTCATAGCTGTTCAGAGTTAGGGTTAGGGTTGCTGAGCAGCTGGGAGAGAGACAGAGGAGGAGCTCAGAGACAGCTGTAGCTGGCTGAAGCTGTAGCTGTAGCTGTGCTGTTGATTGCTGAGGGGTGGGGCTGAGAGTATTTAAACAGGCTCAAGTTGTAGCAACTCCTGCTTCACCACTAGGGTTGCCACACTCCAGGTGGTAATAAAAAAAAAGACGAGTGCCCAAAATGTAGCTACTGGAAAATCACAGGCACTTATGGCAAAAAGCAACACAATGGTGCAATTATCCAAACTGTATTGTATACATAAGCACTTCACCAAACTGTTATGTATGCAAAAGTACAAACAGTATTGGATGCAAAGGCATAAATATCACAATTCTCAAAAGGTGAAACCTCTTACGATTCTAAGTATGTTGCATCAAAGTTCCGCGGGACTCAAAGGTCCTTGAGGCTGGAAGAAGAAAGCTGCAAGACTCAAAAGGTCCTTGAAGCTGAATGGTGAAAGCCAAAATAGGTCTCCGGTAAGTTCCTATTTCGCATTCGCTTTTTCATCATTGGTGTTCCACGTAATAATTCTTCAGAACTTATGTTCTGTGAAAAAGTAAGTGCTCATAAAGACATCAAGTAAATTCTCATAAATACAAGTTGTAGCAACTCCTGCTTCACCACTAGGGTTGCCACACTCCAGGTGGTAGCTGGAGAACTCATGCTTTTAAGAGCATAAGAAAGGCCAAGCTGGATCAGACCCAGGCTCATTGAGTCTAGCAGTCTGTTCACACAGTGGCCAACCAGATGCCTCATAGGCCTGTCGATTCGGTTGATCCCAAACTAGAAATCAGCTGAATCCAGTTTGATTCGTGTCTTCCAAGTTCGGGATGAACCGAAGGCAAAAAACTCTGGAGATTCCCGAAGCCGAACTAAGCAGCTTTGGGGAAATTCTGATTAAATTCTGCGAGTTCGGGGGAATCCCCCACGCCTTCCTGCTTTCTTTGACACCAGGGAGTTAAGTTCTTTCTGCTGGCCAGGTCAGAAGTTCAAATCATAAATTGCCCTGGAGGGGAGCTTTCTTTGTTTTGAAACAAAGGGGATTAACGCATGGGCAGAATGTTCCTGGTTCGCTCCTCTGTCATCTCACAATATTTTAATCCCACAATATTTAAGGCTGGATAATCAAACGCATGACGCTAGCCCATCCCACTATAAGTCTGAAACAAGTAGCTGCTGGAGGCTCCCCGTGCGTTTGAACCAACCATATAATGTGGGATAGTCCGCAATGTGGGATAGCAGGGGAGTGACATCGCCCAAGGATTGGCTGAGGGGTTATCCAATCAAAGGGTGATTCTCCCCCTTTTTTTTCTTGGAACACCAGCGTTCCAGTATACCATCGTCTCAACCCTTGCACGGCCAATACAGTGACGGAATGGGGAATGACGGGAAATGGCGGGAAAAGCGGCAAGTGCTCGCGCATACAAGGGGCGGGACGGGGGGCGGGAAAAGCGGCAAGTGCTCGCGCAGAAAAGGGGAGACCAGTAAGGGGCGTGTCCTGAAACGAAACGAGGTTAGTAGCGAGCTAGTCATGTGATTACTCGCACATCGGCGTTCCGGTAATGTGGCGAAATAAAAAAAAGTAGTGGTTTAGCACCGAAAAGATCGCTAGAAACCAGGGATTGCTTAACCCGTTTTGTTTGTTTGTTTGTTTTTGCTTAAATCGCGCCTAAGGTGGGTCCGATGCGCTGCCCTTGGACGGTCATGCGTGTGGACCACGGGAATTCGCTACTTTTACGGCACAAAGGTGAGACAAATTGGTCATGCGTTAAACCCTAAAGAAAGCTCCCCTCCAGGGCAATTTACGATTTGAGCTTCTGTGGGCTGGGCAGTGGGCACTGGTCTCTGAAGAAGACTTCTGGCTTTCTAATCCCTGTTGTGGCCTGGAGTTGGCATAGTCCAGAGTTAAGCCTGGCCTGTGGTCTCTTGTCGTGATTTAAAAGTTGCAGTGTGTTCAAACTGCAGGGAGATCTGTTTGCCTCACCTTTCTTCAGATAGTTGGAAGGCAGTTTCTCAATAGCTAGTTGCAGAGGGTAAGCTGGAGACATATACAAATGCAAAATAGGCAATCTCCTTGCAATTCATATGCAGACTGAGCCAGCTTCAAGCACACAGGAAAATGTCCTTTTAAAATCCAAGCCTCTTGCATGGGATGAAACCGGCTTCTATTCATTCCAATGGGCAGATGGGGGACCCCTTCCACACCCCATAACTCCGGAGCCCCTGACCCAATCTTTACCAAAAGTGGGGGTTCTTGCAAGGAGGGTCCCTCCAAGCTACCCTGAAAATGGGGGACCTCCAGCTCAAAATATGCCCCCCCAAAGCCACGGGAAGCTGCACATGGGTTTAAATGGCCGAATTTTTCAAGAATCCCAAATTTAAACCTGAATTTCTACCTACACCAATATAGGAGAATTTGGGATTCGGGGTTCCCCGAAAAAAAAGGCCATTTAACCCCAAATCTGAATTAAAACAAAAAATTTTCCCAACAGCCCTACTCTTGGAAGCCCACAAACAAAACGACTGCAGGAGCACCGTCCTGCCTGTGTTCCACAGCACCTAAGATAACAGGCATGCTCCTCTGATCCTGGAGAGAAAAGGTATGCGTCATGACTACTTTTCATTTTAACTAGTAGCCATGAATACCCCTCTCCTCCATGAACATCTCCACTCTCCTCTTAAAGCCTTCCAAGTTGGCAGCCATCACCACATCCTGGGGCAGGGAGTTCCACAATTGAACTATACGTAGCATAAGGAAATACTTCCTTTTATCAGTTTTGAATATCTCACCCTCCAGTCTCACCAAGCATCCGTACAAGGGCAGTATGATGGCTCCACTAAAGCCATCTAGGTGCTGAAGGAGGGGTCCTCTGCTAGAGCCAGACACGAGGCCGGATGCGTGTCTTGCTGCTCCCTCCCCCCGATGTCCATGCCATGTATCATGCGGACCTGACCCCTGTCACTCACCTATACTTAGCTCCAGCTCCCTGATGTGCTGCTCTAAAGGTCGACAGCGGTGTCAATTAGAAAAGATGCCTTGAGAGCGTTGCAATCAACATGATGGAGAGGGGTAGGAAACGAGGTTGTATAATAGAGCAGCGGGATGTTATTTTGCGAGAACGAAAATGAGCATCAATGTGGACATATAAAGACCGCTGGAAAATGAATGCAACAGAACAATGATTGAGAAACAAGGTATTGTATTCAGCTCTGGGCTGGAGACTAGAAGGGCACATTTTGTTGTGTGCAGCTCCCTTCCTCGAGTGGGGAGAAATGGAATGGATGGAAGGGGTGTGTTTGGATCAGAGAGCCCTGGAGTCTTGCTTTATTTACAAATGTGCACACAGGGTATGTATCGGAAGAAAATCTGCACTCCTTCAGCAGGCAGCAAATCTACTGATGTTGTCTTAGATGGATGCAGAGCCGTTGATCAGAATGTCCCTTCCCCTCCCCCATCCTTACACCCCGGTTTCTGCTTACTCCGACTGGAAGCCCTCAGCTCCTTCTCTGGGGCTAAGTTGAATCTGCAGACTGCTTTTTGCTGCTTCTGTGCCTCCTCCTTTCAGCCAGAGGAGTGTTGGCTTTCCAAGCTCTGGTGAGCATCTCATTCCAAAAGTAGAAAAATAGAGTTGGAAGGGACCACCAGGGTCATCTAGTCCAACCCCCTGCACAATGCAGGAAATTCACAACTACCTCCTCCCCACACCCCCAGTGACCCCTACTCCATGCCCAGAAGATGGCCAAGATGCCCTCCCTCTCATGATCTGCCTGAGGTCATAGATTCAGCATTGCTGACAGATGGCCATCTAGCCTCTTCTTAAAAACCTTCAGGGAAGGAAAGCTCACCACCTCCTGAGGAAGCCTGTTCCACTGAGGAACCACTCTAACTGTTAGAAATTTCTTCCTAATATCTAGACGGAAACTCTTTTAATTTAATTTCAACCTGTTGGTTCTGGTCCAACCTTCTGGGGCAACAGAAAACAATTTGGCACCCTCCCCTATGTAACAGCCCTTCAAGTACATGAAAATGGTTATCATATCACCTCTCAGTCTTCTCCTCTTCAGGCAAAACAGTTCCTTCAACCTTTCCTCATGGGACTTGGTCTCCAGACCCTTCACCATCTTTGTTGCCCTCCTCTGGACATGTTCCAGCTAGGGCTGTCGATTCAGTTTGTCCCGAACCAAAAAACAGCCGAATTTCCCCTGATTTGGCAATTTTTGGTTCGGATGGAACTGAACTCAAAAAAGGCGGGAAAACGGGGAGCCGAATTCAGCGAGTTCGGGGTGTTCGGCAAATAAATTCGGCAAATTTGGGGTTTGGCACAGCAGCATAACCGTCAGTTAGTAAGCAGCATTCTCCCGCGGCCAATCGGTGGCCAAGCTGGGTCTTCTTTTGGCCAATCAGTCACGATTGAGTGCATGAGCCCAGCTGCTGCGCGGCCCGGGGAGAGAAAGAGAGAGTATCTGTTTGTGAGAGAGTGAATCTCTCTATCGCAACTTCATTCCACCTAAGGAAATCAGGGCAGCTCACTGAGTGGTTAGAATGTGTTTTGTTTTGTTTTACTTTTTAAGATTTTATTTTTAAATAAATACATAAAAACAGAATATGAAAACAGAATAGAAAATAGAAAATTAAAGACCATATCATGACAGCAGTCACAATTGCATCAGAAGAAAAAAATTAAAAAGGCAACAAACAATATTGTTATGAACTATGCCCAATAAAAAAAAAAACCATAGAAATTAGGAGTGGTATATAATACAGTAGCCCTGACCTGGATGGCCCAGGCTAGCCTGATCTCATCAGATCTCAGAAGCTAAGCAGGGTCAGCCCTGGTTAGTATTTGGATGGGAGACCACCAAGGAATACTAGGGTTGCTGTGCAGAGGAAGGCACTGGCAAACCACCTCTGTTAGTCTCTTGCCATGAAAACCCCAAAAGGGGTCGCCATAAGTCGGCTGCGACTTGATGGCACTTTACACACATATAATACAGTAATAATAAGTATTAACCAATGACTATCCTAATAATCTTAGCATAAATCATAAGGTACTCTGTATGATATTTGATAAGCACAATATTGAAGCTGAACAATGTTATAAAATCAGTTATGAAATATAAAAGATAAAAATGCTTGCAAATTAGTCTAATTTAGGTTTTTAATATCATTGGAAATAAAGTATAAATTTTAACATGTTTAAAATATTTATTAATATAAAATAGCATATTTATTTCATGGTACATAGATACATGTAGCTGACGAAGCCAAGTGCGAAACGTGCTTTTGATCTAGACGACACGTCCTGATACTTCCTCGTTGTGGCTTCGCCATCGCTGTTTACAGTCCAGCTTGTTATATACAGAGAAGAAATAACAACATATTGTGGACAATATACATTGACTTACCTGGCTTACAGGATGCTTATATCCTTCAATTGAATTTCCATCTGTGCTGAATTCCTTTGATAATTTGTATCTTATTGTACCCTATTGTATTTATGTATATATATTCACTTTTTTGCACCCTTTTCACCTTGTAAATCCTGCTTTATTGTTATAGTTGTGAGTGCTGTTGTGGATCTTTTCCACTACCTGGAGGTTGGCAACCCTAGTCACTCACCATATCACTCTCAGCCTTCCATGCTCAGCGGGGTTGGTTGTGTCTCTAGCAGGCAGTGGAGAATGAGGCCGAATTGCTTTCTAAGGAAAAGGCCAGCGACCCAGAGATGAGTTCCAGCACAGCCTGCTTGTTTCGCAGGGCTGAAATTACTTTTCCTGATTTGCGGCTGCCTGTCTTTAGAACCCAATCTACCCAAATGTTTTCCATTAGCCTTAAAAGTTATTATTTCCAATTATAGGGCTTCTGTCGCCCACTGCTGCTCGCGGAAAAAAAACGAGGCGTGCTTGTCTGCCACTTCCATTGAGGGGACGCTGGCTGTGCCATCTTTTTGGGTCCCAGCCGTCCCAGTTTTCACCAGAGTGATTCTAGAAAAATGTACCCTCAAGTAGGGTTGCCAACCTCCAGGTACTAGCTGGCAAACTCCTGCTATTACAACTGATCTCCAGCTAGGGTTGCCAGGTCCCTCTTTGCCACCAGCGGGAGGTTTTTGGGGCAGAGCCTGAGGAAGGGGAGGTTTGGGGAGGGGAGGGACTTCAATGCCATAGAGTCCAATTGACAATGCGGCCATTTTCTCCAGGTGAACTGATCTCTATCGGCTGGACAGCAGTTGCGACCACAGGAGATCTCCAGCTAGTACCTGGAGGATGGTTAGGAAAACTGCAACGGAGTCTCCAATACAAAAGTAGCAAACAAATCTTATTAGTGCTTACACATAAGTAACATCAACAGAACAGAGTGAAAAATACATATAGGAACAACAGACGTTATATACAATATATACAGTTTAGATTGGGGACGGACATTTCAAGTCTTTTCTTCAGCCCCAATCAAAAATGCATTTCCAAAAGTGAACCCAATAATCAGTTCTTTCACTCAGTTCTCAGTTCCACGAGGGATACTCAAAAGTGCAGCCGTCCTCCACCTTTTCCCAAAAAGCGTGTCTTTTGGGACTGTACCTGTTATTGGACTCTTTGAAGAAAGACTAATACATACTTGGAAGAACATGGCAGTTGGTGCATTAAGACTGCACTTAATCTAAACTATATATATTGTATATAACGTCGGTTGTTCCTATATGTATTTTTCACTCTGTTCTGTTGATGTCACTTATGTGTAAGCACTAATAAGATTTGTTTGCTGCTTTTGTATTGGAGACTCCGTTGCAGTTTTTCTTACCATTTGGTACTGGCACGGAGGTGCCTATTTTGTATAGTACCTGGAGGATGGCAACCCTATCTAACCACAACACCACACTGACAAGAGCTCTGTTCGCAAGTTACAGTGAACATGTGTACAAGCAGTGTACAGCAGACAGTTGATTTTTCTTTATGCTTGCTGTGACCCAAGGTGGATTATGAATGATCTCCGGACTACAGAATTATGAATGATCTCCGGACTACAGAGATCAGTTCCCCTGGAGAAAATGGCTGCTCTGCAGGGAAGACTCTATGGCATTATACCCTTGTGAGGTCCCCCTTCCCCAAACCCCACCCTCCCCTGGCTCCACCCCCAAATCTCCAAGCATTTCACAATCCAGAGTTGGCAACCCCAGGCAGAGGCCTGGGTCTCCCACTAATAGGGTTGCCAACCTCCAGGTAGTGGCTGGAGATCTCCCAGTATTACAACTGACCTCCAGCCAATAGAGATCAGTTCCCCTGGAAAAAAATGGCCACTTTGGCAATTGGACTGGGTGGCGTTGAAGTCCTGCCACTCCCAAACCTCAGGTTCTGCCCCCAAAATCTCCAGGTATGGAGAGTGGCTGGAGATCAGTTGTAATAGGGGGAGATCTCCACCTAGTATCTGGAGGTTGGCAACCCCATCTGGTACACACACATGAAGCTGCCTTATACTGAATCAGACCCTCGGTCCATCAAGGTCAGTATTGTCTACTCAGACTGGCAGCAGCTCTCCAGGTCTTTCTCAACAGCTACAGCCTGATCTTTTTAATTGGAGACCCTGGGGGTAGAACCTGGGACCTTCTGCATGCCAAGCAGATGTCCCTCCTTTAGTACTCCGTGGTGGCTCCCCACCTTGTGAAAATCCTTCCTAAAGGAAACCTGTGAGATTCACATCTTTAGCCCTGCTAAAAGTTAAAAATGATTTTTGCCTGGCTTTTGAGGTTTGTTTGGGTTTTGTTTCCTTTTTTTTTTTGTTTTGTTTATATATTGTTTCTTGCAGGGTAGACAGTGTTTACTGTGGGGTGTTTACTGTTTTTTAATGTTTTAATTGCATTTTATATACCGTTGTTGATTTGCAGTTTTTATTTCTAAGCTGCTGTAGGAATTAAATCACTTAATATATACATAAATGGAGATGATGGGTTGGATCTGACAGAATTTGTCCATGAATGAAAGGATTTGCACCCATGGAGTACACCTTTCTCAACTCACCCGTCCCACTGCAGCCCAAAAATGCCTCCCAAAATCCTCTTCCCGGGAGAAGCAGCATGTCTAGGGTTGCCAACTCCAGGTTGGGAAATAACTGGAGATGTGGACGGTGGAGCCTGAGGAGGGCAGAGTTTGGAGAGGGGAGGGACTTCAATGCCATAGACTCCAAGTCATCTTGTTTGTGGGCTTCCTGGAGGTACCTGGTTGGCCACTGTGTGAACAGACTGCTGGACTTGATGGGCCTTGATCTGATTCAGCAGGGCCTTTCTTATGTTCTTAATTGCCAAAGCGGGCATTTTCTCCAGGGGAATTGATCTCTGTCACCTGGAGATCAGTTGTAATAGCAGAAAATCTCCAGCCACCACCAGGAGGTTGGCAACCCTAGGCATGTCAGAGAACATGTAGGATCGCGGGCAGGGGAAAGTTGCTCTCCCTGGGTGGAAACTGTTCAATCCACAGAAATGCTCCATCAGATCCAAGGCTATAATTATGGGTGGTAATATCTGCAGTTCTGTTCATAGAATAGATGGGCATGAAATCCTGCCTCTATCTTGGAAACTGCTGCAGCTGCTGACTGCTTGACAGATTGTCTTTTGCAATGCCGATCCCTCGCTAATAGTCCAGAAGGAATGCTTGATGTCTCTGTATAGCTGAGAATCTCTTTCCAGGTACGCAGAATGAGAGCAGGCAGAGAATGACACCTTGCCAGCTAAGGAAGGAGACAGCGGAACGGCTGAAACAGTTTGGAATAGCTGGGGTGGAGGAGAGAGAGACAGAAAGAATGCTGAGCATTTTCTCAGTAGATTGAGGCTCAAACTACATGTTATGACTTTTAATGCACCAGGTTCGGGGTCCCTAGGTTCCTCAAAGCCAGTGTGGTATAGTGGTTAAGAGCGGTGGGTTGGCGTGGTGGACTCTGATCTGGAGAACCGGGTTTAATTCCCCACTCCTCCACATGAGAGGCGGACTCTAATCTGATGAACCGGGTTGGTTTCCCCACTCCTATACATGAAGCCAGCTGGGTGACCTTGGGCTAGTCACAGCTCTCTTAGAGCTCTCTCAGCCCCACCTACCTCACAGGGTGTCTGCTGTGGGGAGGGGAAGGGAAGGGGATTGTAAGCCGGGTTGATTCTCCCTTAAGTGGTAAAGAAAGTCAGCATATAAAAACCAACTCTTCGTCTTCGTCTTTCATTCAGATTTTGGTCATTTTAGTCCTGGTACATTGTTCATTAGATGCATATAAATTGTTATCAATCTCCAGGATGCTTATTAGATAGATGCCCCTATGTAGAGATTGTAGTGTAATTGACTCACACTATGCAATCTGCTTTGAGTCTCAGTGAGAGACAATAAATACAGTAAAAACAATAAAATAGAGGGGGCATGGCACAGTGGGCAGAGGCTGGCATTTGTCACCCCCAGGACAGAGCTGCATTCTCATGTCTTGCTTATTGGATGGAAAATAAGGAAGTTCTCATCATAAGCAGAAATATGCTGTACCTATAAAACTGGCACTCTTCCCTACTTAAGGATAGTTGGACTCACATTCTAGCTGTATCTGAAGAAGTGAGTCCCTCCCCAAACCCCACCCACCCTGCCTAATATTCTGATCTGAAAGAGATTAGTTCACCTGGAGAAAATGGCAGCTTTGGCAATTGGACTCTATGGCATTGAAGTCCCTCCCCAAATCCCACCCTCTTCAGGCTCTGCCCCAAAAACCTCCTGTCGGTGGTGAGGGGTGATCTGGCAACCCTTGGTCACCTAGAGATTAGTTGTAATAGAAGAAGATCTCCTGGTACCACCTGGAGGTTGGCAACCCTTATTGTAATTCCAGGAGATCTCCAAGCTCCACCTGGAGGTTAGCAACCCCATATGGGGAGGAGAGCTTTCTCTCCTTTCTAATCTCTTTTGTCAGAAATTTTCAGTTTCTCCAATATGGCTCCTTTTTGGCTGGGTTTAGTTTGAGTTCAGCTGCTGTGATTTCTCTCTTGATTAAATTGCTCCCAAGCTATAGAAAGCATTCTCTCCCTACCTGATGGAGATAAAAATGGCTAGAACCTTAACTACAGCCACCCCGCTGCGCTGGTTTAATAACACAATAAAACCGGTTTGCGGAACGACTCCTGGCCTTTCTACTCCACCAAGAAAGACACCCAGGAGACCATCAAAGCATTGGCCAAGAGACCGGTCCAACGGCTATTTCAAGTGCATTATGCATGATAAAAATAACGTATAGACCCAGCAGTGGTCTCTGCAGAAAGGTAAAAATGGGCTTTGGAGGACTGGGTGATTAATAAACGAGTGATTTAAGGCAGAACTGTTTCACGATCCTTTTTATTGACTTAGTCCTTTTGTGCTGTGGAGCTAGGGTTGCCAGGTCCCTCTTCGCCACCGGTGGGAGGTTTTTGGGGTGGAGCCTGAGGAGGGCGGGGTTTGGGGAGGGGAGGGGCTTCAATGCCATAGAGTCCAATTGGCCAAGCGTAGGGTTGCCAGGTCCCTCTTTGCCACCAGCGGGAGGTTTTGGGGGCAGAGCCTAAGGAGGGCAGGGTTTGGGGAGGGGAGAGACTTCAATGCCATAGAGTCCAATTGCCAAGGCGGCCATTTTCTCCAGGGGAACTGATCTGTATCGTCTGGAGATCAGTTGTAATAGCAGGAGATCGCCAGCTAGTACCTGGAGGTTGGCAACCCTATGTGGAGTTCCTGAGCTCCCAGTTCAAAGGTGAAGGCCAGCTATGGGGGGTGGGGAGAGAAGCTCTCCTTTGCCCCACTGTCTCACTGAAAATTGCCACCGGGAAATTTCATTTAACCTTGCTTAGGAATCCATATACCTCTCTGTCAAATTTCCCAAAGAACGAGGGTTGCCAACTCTAGCTTGGGAAATGTGTGGAGATTTCATAGAATCAAAGAGTTGGAAGGGCCTCCTTCCACTGAGCCAGGCTTACCTAGTGGGATTCACCCCAGATTCATCCAGAAGGAAACGGCAGCCTTTGGACAGAGGGAGAAAATAAACCATCGCCCTCGGGATCCGTTTGCGTTACGAGAGATAGCCGAGGCTCAATTGTTGCGGTTTTCATCCCTTGCCCCCTCTTATCCGGAGCTGCTAGATGTCTTTTTTTTTTACTTGTTTGCAGCAATAAAAAGAGTGTGTTGAGCCAGAGGACTTGGCGCAGTTATGGGCCCGATGATTTCCCACAGCCAAAAAGCACACACGTATATTTGATGCCCCCCCGTAAACCATTCCATTTGTGTGTGTGTGTTTTATTATCAGTTTTATAGACGCCTATCGAAAGCTCCCAAGGGCTTCAGCAGAGCTGGGCATCTGGCCAAGGTTAATAATGAGCCCGTGTTTCGGGGGGGAAATTGTTACTGTCTGAGAAGGTGGGAAGGGCCAGAGAGAACCAACGGCCACAGTAGGGCTGTTGCCAGCTCCAGCTTGGAAAATTCCTGGAGATTTGGGGACAGAGCCTGGAAAGGTTGGAGTTTCGGGAGGGGAAGGAGCTCAGCAGGGATGTGATGTAGACACAGAGCCCACCCTCCAAATAGGGTTGCCAAACTCCAGGTACTTACAAGGTCAATGACGCTACGAAGTCTGTTTCTTGTGATGGTATTCACTATATTAATCATGAAACATGCTTGTACAAAACATTGCTATAACCATAACCAATGAAATGGTACATAAATGCAATACTGATAATAGGATGGAACAATGAAACTCTCTATGCCCCAACCTAAAGTGAGTTCGCAAAAGTACAGACGGATCCGATAATATGTTGCACCGACAGAGCGGTAAGCCCATAGGACAGTGATGGCGAACCTTTTAGAGACCGAGTGCCCAAACTGCAACCCAAAACCCACTTATTTATCGCCAAGTGCCAACATGGCAATTTAACCTGAATGCTGAGGTTTTAGTTTTTTTAAAAAAAACTCATACATTAACATATTTTGTCTTAAAAGAAAAACACAATAACAGAGCACCCTCACGCCGCATGTGAGCTGCCCTGCCGCATGTGACAGGGAAGGGAGGAAGCGCTCCCATTGGGCTGCTGGGCAGAGGGGCGGGTGATATGAGAAATGCCCTCAGGTGCGCATGGGGAGGGGAGCAGCCCGGCCCCGCATCCCTCTGGCTTTCTAGTAATGAACTCAGGCGAACTCTGTGCTGGGGCGACGGCGCGCGTGCCCACAGAGAGGGCTCTGAGTGTCCCCTCTGGCAGGTGTGCCATAGGTTTGCCACCACTGCCAAAGGATATGTGCGCAGTCGTGGCTGAGCTGGTAGTCAGGCAAACGTCCCAAAAATGATGAGAAAGTCGAGCGTGCAGCTGCTGCAGGAGCTAGTGAAAAAACGGCGAGAGCCGGCGGAGCGGTAAACCTGCAAAGGAAAAGGTGCATGCGGCTGCTAGCAAACCAATAATATAGACTCCAAAGGGATTCATGCACACCGTGCACGCAGCTGCTAGGCTGCTAGATTAGAGCAGCGGACTCTAATCTGGTGAATTGGGTTGGTTTTTCTACTCCTCAACATGAAGCCTGCTGGGTGACCCTGGGCCAGTCACAGTTCTCTCCGAACTCTCTCAGCCCCACCCACCTCACAAGATGTCTGTTGTGGGGAGAGGAAGGGAAGGCAGTTGCAAACTGCTTTGAGACTCCTTTAAAACGTAAAGAAAATTGGGGTATGAAAACCAACTCTTCTTTTTCTTCTTGGTTCTCCCACCCAAATACTAACCAGGGCCAACCCTGCTTAGCTTCTGAGATCTGCGAAGATCAGGCTAGCCTGAGCCATCTGGATGCTAAAGCCATATTTAAATTGTGGAACTCCCTGCCCCAGGATGTGGTGATGGCTGCCGACTTGGAAGGCTTTAAGAGGGGAGTGAACATGTTCATGGAGGAGAGAGCTATTCATGGCTTCTAGTAAAAGTGGATACTAGCCATTCTGCATGCCTATTATCTCCCGGATCAGAGGAGCATGCCTATTATATTGGGTGCGGTGGAACACAGGCAGGATGGGGCTGCTGCAGTTGTCTTGCTTGGGGGCTTCCTAGAGGCACCTGGTTGGCCACTGTGTGAACAGACTGCTGGACTTGATGGGCCTGGGTCTGATCCAGCAGGGCCTTTCTTATGTATGTTCTTATGTTCTTGTTGTGAATTTGCTGTATCATAAAACATGCCAGCAGTTCTCTTCAGGCTCCAGGACAGGCCCCACTAGAAGGCCGTATGTGTGTGTAGTGGAAGACAGCGGATCCATAAGGATTTCAAAGGAGGGCAGAGCTGGCCCAAGAGTTTTGGGGCCCCCAGGCGAATTACTTTGCCCCACCCTCTATCCTCAATGCCAAAGCTTTTCACACTCAAGGTGCCCTTACTGGGACAGGGCTGCAGTTTGTTGTGGCTCCACCACTCCTGGACTTGACGATGCAGGAACATCCAAGGCTGCTGCATGCTAGGGTTGCCAACTCCAGGTTGGAAAATTCCTGGAGATTTAAGAAGCAGAGCCTGGGGAGGGCAGAGTCGACTTTCCTCCTGTCAGTTTTCTTCATTGTCCAACTTTCATATCAGTACGTGGTAATAGGGAATACAATGGCATTAATAAACTTGGACTTGGTTGCCAGTGAAACACTGGAGAATCTTTTCTAGCTCCTTCATGGCTGCCCTTCTCAGTGTGAGAGATCCCCTCTCTCTGAGTTTACTTCTCCAAATCAAATGCTCAGACGTTGATACAGAAACAAAGGATTTATTGAAGACATCAGGAGATGAGACAGGCACAGGTAGAAAGTTGCAAGTGAGGCGCTTATCGGGGTTACAGAATATATTGACTCCAGGGCACCGGGGCACTGGGGTTCACACTTATTGTTATGGGAAGTTACAAGCTTGGCATAATACAAAACATCAAACGAGTCCCAGGAAGTCTGCTGAAGCTATCACACTTCCAAGGCCGCACCGGCCTGAGGGAGTACTGACAGGAAGAACAGTGGGGGGGAGATACTTGGGGCAATCAGGCCAGGCGCCTGAGACCAGAAAGTGTGAACTGCTTTTACGAGTTCACAGATAACCAAGCAGGTGATGGAAAGCAGAGACACAGAGACCCTCACATTCTGCCCCCCTTAAGGCCCCCCTCCCGCGGTCTCGAGAGGACGAGGCTTATCGGGATAAGCGAGGTGGAATTCTCGAACTAAGCGAGGGGCCGCCATGTGGGGCGCGGCCACCCACTCGTCGTGTGCGGACCCAAGGTTTTTCCAACGAACAAAGTAATACAGTTTTCCTTTCTTCCATTTGGAATCCAAAACTTTGGATACTTCCAAATGGGTATCCCCTCCCACAACGGTAGGAATCTCTGGTTCGGGAGGGGGGTGGAACTGGGGAGCTGCTACATAGGGTTTGAGGAGGCTTATATGAAAGACTGGATGGACTCCCTTGAGGGTCTTTGGGAGTTCAAGTTCCACGGTAACCTCGTTGATCACCCTGGTAATGGAGAAAGGTCCCACTGAGTTTTTTGCAGGGACGAAGAGAGCGGAGATTTTTGGTGGATAGATAAACTTGCTCCCCCACCTTAAGCTCCCATCCCGGAGACCGGTGTTTGTCTGCCTGTTCCTTGTACTTGCTTTTAGCCCTCTCAAGGTTTTTGAGCAGCCACGGCCAGGTAGACTTAACCACCTGTATCCACTCCTGAAGTTCAGGGGTGGACTGGAGATCTGGCGTGACGGGGGCGGAACCGAAAGGACCGAAGTCCGTCCCGTATACTACTTGGAAGGGACTAAAGCCGGTAGAGGAATGGGGCGCATTGTTGTACGCATATTCGGCAAATGGCAGCAGGTCGACCCAGTCGTCTTGGTGGAAATTCACGTAGCAACGCAAATAACATTCTACCACCGCGTTTACACGTTCAGTTTGACCATCAGTTTGGGGGTGATAAGCGGAAGAGAGGCCCTGTTCCTCAACCCCCAACAATTTTAGGAAAGCTCGCCAGAATTTGGCTACAAACTGGACCCCCCGGTCGGAGAGGACCTTCCTCGGGATCGAGTGTAGCCTGAGGACGTGTGTGATAAATAGTCTGGCCAAGCCCTGAGCAGAAGGAAGACCCGCACACGGAACGAAATGAACCTGTTTGGAAAAAAGGTCCGTGATTACCCAGAGAACCGTCTTTCCCCGACTGGGAGGTAGGTCGGTGATAAAATCCATGGCTATGACTTCCCAGGGACGGGAGGGGTTCTCTAGCGGTTTGAGAAGCCCGGGGGGTTTTCCCATCCGTTTCTTAGCTGTGGCGCAGGTGGGGCAGCTGCGCACATACAGTTCCACATCGGACCTCATACCTGGCCACCAGAATTGCCTCCTCACCAGGTGAAGAGTCTTTACGAAGCCAAAATGACCCGCCAACTTGGCACCATGTACCAGTCCCAATACCTCCTTGCGAAGGGAAGATGGGACATATAGCTTTCCCCCTTGTACCCACCAGGTGTTGGTTCGTTCCATGCCAGTGGGGAGGAGATGGTGCTCCTCCTCCTGCAAGGAGGCGTCTCGGAGCTGCTGCTGGAAGGCTTCCGGAATACCCTTGAGCGTAGGGAGGGTCCCCGGGTGATGGGTCTGGGATCGGGTTGTGACGGCTAAGCCCGGGACCTCCCCTCGCTGCTCGGGGGTGAACAGGGAGTCGACGGGACGGTCGAAATCGTTGCGATACTGGGGAAGTCGTGACAGAGCATCGGCCAGGGCATTTTCTTTGCCAGGAACATGTTTGAGGGTGAACCGGAATTTGGCGAAAAATTGGGCCCACCGAATTTGTTTGGCGTTGAGCTTTCTAGCTCCCTTGAGAGCCTCAAGATTTTTGTGATCGGTACACACCTCAAATGGCAGTTCGGCCCCTTCTAGGAAGTGTCTCCAAATGGTGAGTGCGTGTTTGACTGCTGCCGCCTCCTTCTCCCAGATGGCCCAGTTGATTTCGGACTGGGAAAACTTTTTGGAGAAGTAGGCGCATGGTCGCAACCGCCCCCCTTCATCCCTCTGCAATAGAGCCCCGCCCATTGCCACATCGGAGGCATCCACTTGCACCACAAAAGGCTTAGTGCAATCCGGGTGAGCTAAAACTGGTTCGGACGAAAAAAGTAGTTTTAAACATTCAAAAGCCTGCTGGCAGTGGGGGGACCATTGCAAGCGGGCCGAGGGAAGAGCGGCGTTAGCCCCCTTGTCTTTGGTACGCAACAGGGCAGTGAGGGGGAGCGCTACCTGGGCAAAGTTGGGAATGAAGTTGCGGTAAAAGTTGGCAAACCCCAAAAACTGCTGAAGTTGGCGGCGGGTAGTGGGGGTTTCCCAATCCCGCACCGCCTGGACCTTGTCGGGGTCCATTTCCAAACCCTGGTGGGAGATCACATATCCCAGGAACGTAATAGAAGGTTTGTGGAATTCACACTTAGATACCTTAGCATATAATTTGTGCTCCCGCAGCCGCTGGAGCACGTCTCGAACCAGACGCACATGTTCTTCCATAGTTTCAGAGTAAATAAGGATGTCATCGAGAAATACCACCACCCCCCGGAACAGCAAATCATGCAAAACCTCATTAATTAATTGCATAAAAACACTCGGAGCCCCCGAAAGTCCGAATGGCATGACAAGGTATTCAAACATTCCAAAACAGCTGGAAAAGGCCGTTTTGGGTTCGTCTCCATCTTTAATGCGAATGCGGTGGTAGGCTTCTACCAAGTCCAGTTTGGTGAAAATTCGGCCCTCCTTTAATTGTGCTAGAAGGTCGGGAATAAGAGGGAGAGGGTAAGCGTTAGACTGGGTGACCGCGTTCAGCCTGCGAAAGTCAATACACAGTCTTAGATCTCCCGTCTTTTCTTCACAAAGAAGGCTGGGGCCGAATAAGGGGCCTTGGAAGGGCGTATGAAACCTCTGGCCAAGTTGACATCCAGATAGTCCCGTAATACCGCCTTTTCACTGGGGTTCATGGGATAGACCTTCCCTTTAGATAATTTGCCTTCCCCCACAATTTCGATAGCACAGTCCGTTTCTCTGTGGGGAGGCAGTTCGTCACATTCTCTAACGTCAAAAACATCCGCAAACTGCGAGTATTCGGTAGGTAATTGGGGAGAAATCGAGACTGGGGCGGGGGACCCTACCAGCGCGGCGGCCGGAGCACTGAGCACCCGTTCCTCATCATGCAACCTACAGGGGTTTTCGGGAAACGTGAGCAGCCGCTTAACCCAGTCGATGGAGGGGTTGTGCCCCCGTAGCCAGTTCATCCCTAAAACCACCGGGGTTACAATAGGGGCAATGGTAAAATACAAGCGTTCCCAATGCCCCCCCACAGACATAATCACAGCCGCAGTTCTGTGGGTCACCGGGCCCCATTTAAAATCACTGCCGTCCATTTGGGAAAAGCGGAGGGGTCCCGGAAGCCGCTTGCGCCGGACGCCCAGCTTCTTGGCTGCCTCCTCACTAATCATGGTGCGGGCACATCCCGAATCCACCAAAGCGGGGAATTCTAAACGGGGACCCCCTTTGGGTAGGGATAGGTGAACCCTTACATACACATTGTCCTCTTGGTCGCTTACCATCGGTGGAGCTCCTTGCACAACGACAGGGACGGTCTGCTGCGGAGCCCCCTCTACAGCAGACCGACGGCGTTTTTTGCCGGTTGTTCCCACTCCTCCTCCTCGCTGGAAGAGGGGGACGGGGTGGTGGCGAGCGGAGACTCGTCAGAATCAAAAGTGGTACTTATAATCCGGGACCCCGTTGGGACCATGGAGGTGGAAGCTCCATCCTGGGGGCGCGCCTGGAGAGCGGAGGGTGCGCCGGAGCGTCGGCCCGGTGGTCCGCTCCTGCGGCGGGACTGGTCTTCGGCGGAAGCCTTCTCCGGTTCGGTCTGGACTTGGCGAGGAGGGGTTGGACGGCCCGAGCGAGATGGGCATTGCGACGCAAAGTGCCCCTTTCCCCCGCAGGTTAGGCAGACACCGGTCTCAAAGCGTTTGCGGCGTTCAGCGGCCGAGGGGCCTCCGCTCCCTCCCGATCGGAAGTCCCGGCCACGGTCACTCCGGGGTCTCGGGTCCCGTCCGATGCGCTGCTTGGACAACGTTAGGAGTTGCTTACGGTTCTCAATGTCCGCAGCGTGGCGGACCCAGCCTTCCACGTCTGGGGGGTTCCCTTGCATGAAGGCCCAATGTTGGAGGTCCGGGTTGAGACCCTCCCTGAAGCACTGTACCAGAGTAGCCTCACTCCAGTCCAGGATTCGGCTGGCCAGGGACTGGAACTCGCTTGCATACTGCGCCACCGACTTGGTCCCTTGGCGCAGTTGCATCAGGGAGGCCTTAGCCCGCTCACCCAGAGTCGGGTCCTCGAAACGGTTTCGGAGTGCAACCATAAACTCGTCCAGGCTCCGCAGCACAGGCGAGCGGAGCTCGTACTGCAACACCATCCAAGCGGCCGCCTCCCCTTGCAGTAGAGAAGCCACATACTGCACTCGGGACTCCTCGGAGGTGAAGGTCCGTCCTTGTTCCCGCATAAAAATGTCCACTTGGACCAAGAAAAAGGTTAATCGGTCTCCTGAACCGTCATACGTGACTTTCAGGTCCCGACGGGTCGGGAGGCTAGGAGGTGCGGGAGGAGCTGCCGGTACCCCTTCCGGGGGATTACCGGTGGGTGGTTGCACTTTAAGCGCATCTAGGGCCGCGGCCATCTCACCCATCACGCGCTGCATGGTCTCAATCTGGTCCTGCATAGCTTGGCGGTCCTCCTGCCACTGCCTCCGTTCTTCGTCCATCACGACTTCCCTGCGTGCAGGGTCCCCCTCGAGTCCTGTACTGGGGAAGGCCAACCGGCGTCCCTTTGCCGCAGTCCGGGAGAGAGACCAACCCTTGGGAGAGTCCAGCCAATTGTTGAGGAAGTCCCGGGGGCGTCCGTCCCGGCCTTGGTCGGGGATAGGAGCCCTAGGTGCCTTCGGCTTGGCGCCCTCCTCCTTGGGGTCCGGTTTCTCCGGCACCTCAGGTTTCTCTGGTACATCGGGGTTAGGGGTGGTGTCCTCGTCGGCTGACATTCTGTCCCAAAAGGTACAGCTGCAGTCCGAGAGGCAAGGACTTGCAACTTAATGTGAGAGATCCCCTCTCTCTGAGTTTACTTCTCCAAATCAAATGCTCAGACGTTGATACAGAAACAAAGGATTTATTGAAGACATCAGGAGATGAGACAGGCACAGGTAGAAAGTTGCAAGTGAGGCGCTTATCGGGGTTACAGAATATATTGACTCCAGGGCACCGGGGCACTGGGGTTCACACTTATTGTTATGGGAAGTTACAAGCTTGGCATAATACAAAACATCAAACGAGTCCCAGGAAGTCTGCTGAAGCTATCACACTTCCAAGGCCGCACCGGCCTGAGGGAGTACTGACAGGAAGAACAGTGGGGGGGAGATACTTGGGGCAATCAGGCCAGGCGCCTGAGACCAGAAAGTGTGAACTGCTTTTACGAGTTCACAGATAACCAAGCAGGTGATGGAAAGCAGAGACACAGAGACCCTCACACTCAGCCTCAGTCTCCTTCTGATTTCTTGATTGCAGTCTCCCTTTTGGCTGACGATGGAGCCAAGGAATAGAAAGTCTTGAGCAATTTCAATGGTTTATACAAACAGAAAAACGAGGTCTAGAAACTTGGCTGAGATTAGCTGAAGGTATCCAGTCCGCTGCCACTTGACAGCACTTTACACACACATCCTTCTGCAACACAACTTAGAGACAAATTGCTCCCCAGCTTTTTTTTGTGGTATTCAGAGAGGCTCTGAGGCCTGCCCCACAGCGACACAGCGTTGGCTGTCATCTTAAATTGTAGTGTTAATTGACCTCATTTCCCACCCGCAATTAAATGCCTATTTGCCATATTAATGGGGGAGAAATGGACCTTTCAGTAAGCTGATTAGAGAGCATTTAGCTGGGCAGAGCCCTCAGACACCTCTCATAACTGTTGACAGGTCTTTCATTTATTGTGATGCTGTTCATCCCCAAGAGCTGCAATGAATATTTAGTGTCGGTAGTGGATTTACATTATCATTGCACCAACGGATCATTGCTGGACAGAGGCACCGATTATAGGAAGCCCTACGGAAGGTGTCTGGCCGCAGTGTGGTGGTTAAAGTGAGGAAAGGGGGGGCAGTGCCGGATTTACCTATAGGCTTGGCAGACTGAAGCCTAGGGCCTCAAAATCTAGGGGGCCTCTGGCCAAGGTGTATAATATTTTTGACACTATCATAGGCCTTTCTTACACTCTCAAGCAATTCAAAGAAAATCGACACATTATCTCATAAGATGACGGAATGCCCCCTCTTTAAACACCAAGATAAATTGATTACCCCCATATTGGTGAGAATTCCAGCCCCCATAACAAGAGACAAAAAAGTCCCCTTTTTGCTGATAGAGATCCAAATATAACATTGGCCATGGCCAAATATCTCTCCATCATGTTTTCCTCTAAGAAATAACTGCTCAGGACCTATGGGTCATAGGAGCAAAGAAGGAAAGGAAAGGCCTTTCTTTCAAATGCTGTCATAATGCACTATAGTCTCTAAAATTCAGGAAGGTGTTGAACAGTTGATGGAAGCATAGTCAGAAGAGGCTGACCTGAAACTTACTGATTAACTTGGGGCTATTTCTTAGCTTAATGGTCACTAACTGCTCAGGAGAAAGGTCTCTTTCGAGCCTCAAAAGAACTAAAAAATGAATTAAGGGCCACAATGTCTCAAGGGAGGTTGCACTGAGGTTTCAATGCACCAAGCATTCTTTGCATTGAAAGCGACACAGACAAACAAATTTTGATGAACTTTGGATGATTTTGCTATGAGGAAGGCTAGAAAAAAAATCTTTTGGCCATCTTTGCATGGTAATTAGCAGTGCGTTCCAGGCTGAATTGCATATTTTTTTGAACTTGGCATCCTGAACCATCATTCCGGAGGTGACTGCGAAGCTGGTGCATACCTGCTTCACATTACTAAAGAGCCCATTTAACGCAACCTTGAGGTTTGCTGCAAAGAATCCCCCTCAAGGAACAATGCAAAACAACAGAGGCAGGTTAGCTATGCATATGCTAATGGCTATGCAAACAGGAACAAAGGAGCAGGCGAGTGGGGGAAGTGGAACTTCTCCTTTTGCGTGAAAAGGCATTTTTAAAGTTGCATTTTAAAAAAGAGCTTTGAGCAAGCATCAAAATTGACCATGCAAAAATGCAGAAATGGTTTTTTAGTCTCACATTGCATTCCTGAAGTTAAATGCATAGCTTTACAATGTGTAAGCCCCCTAGAGCAGGAGTCTCCAACCTTTTTGAGCCTGCGGGCACGTGTGGAATTCTTACACAGCATGGCGGGCACAGCAATAAAAAGCAACAGTTTTCTCCAGGGGAACTGATCTCTGTCATCTGAACACATGAACACATGAAGCTGCCTTATACTGAATCAGACCCTTGGTCCATCAAAGTCAGTACTGTCTACTCCAGTGGTTCCCAACCTGTGGGTCAAGACCCCCTTGTGTTTTCTGGGGGGTCAGCGCCACGTAACCCAGTAACGGCCCCCTTTTGTGTCCTTCCGCAAAGGTTTTCCCCAGACCGTTCCACAACCGCCCAGCTCCTCCGCCGCCCGAAAAGCATGGCTGGGCTCTTTTTCACACACACACACACACACACACACACGCCCCATCTCCAGCCGAGGTGCCAGGCCGCCTGAAAAGCCCCGCTTTGCTTGCAGCTGCCCTCCCGGCTCGTCCACCACGCCTGCCCCGGCGCGAAAGAAACTCTGTTCTGCTGGCGAGCGCGCACCCGCCCTCACCTCTGACCTCAGGTGATTGATCGTTCTCTTGTTATGCGGATGACGCAGGCTGATGGGCTGGACGTTCTCAATTGTGTGTGTTCAGTGCCGTCAAGTCATTTCCGACTCATGGCGACCCTATGACTCACAACGTCTTTGGCTACCCTCAATTGCATCTGCCAAGGTTTCCTCATTGAAAACGTGACCATTCGATTATTATATATA
Source organism: Euleptes europaea (assembly GCF_029931775.1). NCBI lineage: Eukaryota > Metazoa > Chordata > Lepidosauria > Squamata > Sphaerodactylidae > Euleptes > Euleptes europaea. The sequence continues at coordinate 6,759,763 of NC_079316.1, forward strand.
TATTTTTGCTACCATGAAGCTCTGATCCGAACACTTCAGTTGTGCTTGAACAATTATAGTAGTCAAGCCACCGTTCAAATTTGACTTCACTGGCCTTGTGTGTGTTAAGTGCCATCAAGTCACTTCTGACTCACGGCGACCCTATGAATCAGTGTCCTCCAAAATGTCCTATCTTTGACAGCCTTGCTCAGGTCTTGCAAACTGAAAGCTGTGGCTTCCTTTATTGAGTCAATCCATCTCCTGCTGGGTCTTCCTCTTTTCCTGCTGCCCTCAACTTTTCCTAGCATGATTGTCAAAGCAAAGGCAAGAAACAGACTAAATGTTGAGGATGACATGAGGTTGGCTTTAACAAACACTCAGCCACGAATTTTGAAGTTGGTTACCCAGATGCAAGAACAACCATCGCATTAAATATTAATTAATTATTTAATGAAATTAGTTAATTAAATATTACATTGGAATTATATTCTGAAAAATCTATTGTATTGATCCCTCCTTCCTAACCAATGTTTCCATCTCAGTCATTTATTTATCAATATGGGACATAGCAAGTCATATACAGAAGAATAGAACCAAGAGTTGTCTAAATCCCATTGATATTAAAATCAGAAATTCCAAATATAAAAGTATAAAATACATAAAATCCTTAGAGGGTGCTACTATGTACATTGGTAGTAAGAAATGCCATCCCAGCAATTTGTCCTAATTTTGGACCTAAACAAAGTTTTAATTGCTGTTTTTATGTTTTGTATGTTCTTTTAGCTCTGTTTTTAATGGTTTTAATTATGCATGTGTGTGTTTTGAGGGGGTTGGTTTTAATGGTTTTAATGATGTGTTTGTGTTTTGAGGGCGTTGGTTTTAATGGTTTTAAAATGTGGTTTTATCATGTAAGTTTTAAATTGTTAGCTGCCTTGTTGGCCCTTCTAAGGGCAGAAAGGCCGGAAACAAATTTTGTAAGCGACTAAATAAAAAGAAATAGGTATTCAAGGCTGCCGGGTGGTCTGGAGGACGCCATGATGTTCAAGCGGTCCTTGAAAGATACTTCGTTGTGGTTGCGTAATTAATGCCTCTTGTGTAATTACATGATTAGCAAAGTGCTCGGGAGATCAGAGGAATGCAACAAAGTACGCGAAGCACATTTCGCCGCCTGGAACAATGTCATCTTTGAAGAGGCAGTGACAAGGGAAAGAACAGCGATACCCCAGCGAAAATGAGCCTATTATCTGCATCAGTGTCAAGGTGCTCTTGGCACTTTGGGACCACTTGCAGCGAGCTGATCTTGCGAGAGAGGTGGTGGGTTGCCCGCGAGCCCCCCGCCCCCGGAGAGGCCCAGAGAGAACACAATTAGAATTAATGCGGCATAATGAGCTGTCATTTCATGGGAAATTGGCCCAGAAGTATTATAATATTTATGCCCCATCCATCAAGAACAAAAAAACAGTAATTCAGAGGCAGGAAATAGGAGATGAATCTGCTGTGATCCAGGGGGTGAAGCCAAACAGCTGGGAAAATAGGGGCGGTGGGGATCCAAGAAAGAAAGAAAAAGGGTTTCCTTTCGATCTTCTCTGTCATTGTCCCTTGACACTTGTTTTATCTATTTACTTCATTTAAACCCCGCCTTTCCCCCCCCCCATGGGGAGGAGCCATGGCTTGGTGGTAGAGCGTCTGCTTGGCATGCAAAAGGTCCCAAGTTCAATCCCCAGCATCTCCAATTGAAAGGCCCAGGTAGTACATGATGTGAAATACCTCTGCCTGAGACCCTGGAGAGCAGTCTCCATTCTGAGTAGACCTTGATGGACTAAAGGACTGATTTAGCATATGGCAGCTTCATGTTCAAGGGGAGGGGTTGTGACTCAGTGGAAGAGCATCTGCTTGGTACACAGAAGATCCCAGGTTCAATCCCTGGCATCTCCAGTTAAAGGGACTAGGAAAGTAGGTGATGTGAAAGACCTCTGCCTGAGACCCTGGAGAGCCGCTGCCGGTCTGAGTAGACAATACTGACACCGATGGACCAAGAGTGTGTGGGATATATTGCCATAGAGACCACCCTCCAAAGCAGCCATTTTCTCCAGGGGAACTGATCTGTCACCTGGAGAACAGCTGTAATTCTGGGAGATCTCCAGACACCACCTGGGGGTTAGTAAAATATCTCAATGATTTGCTACGTATGCTGAACAAACACTAGTTTAAGGAGAAATACAGCATCACTATAGTAATTTATAAGAAAAGGAAAAGGGGCAAGATTCAATCCCACAAAACAAAATAACTCTGAACAGAGTTTTTGTACAAACATTTCCAGTAGTTACCAAAAACAAAAAGGTATATTTACATCTGGTTACCTCACCAGTCAATGTCAAACACGTGAATCGTAAGATCAAGGTATAATCCACAGTCCAAATTCCCAATTTCCAAAGTCCTGTGTACCAAGTCCAAAATAAAGTCCAGTCCAAAGTCTAAAGTTCAAGTAGAGTTTCAAAGTTCAATTCATTCAAAAAGTAATCTTTTTGGTCTACAAAACAACAGCTCAATCTGTGCAACTGTCCAGGACTTCTGCTGAGGACCCCTCATTTCAAAGGGAGGCTGAGCATCTTCTTAACTCTTTCCCACTGAAACAAGTCGGATTTAAAAGTACATCTTTCAACTTTGCGTCCACGTTTTCTAAAGTTAAGAAATGCAATCCGCACCTCCGGTAGTGGTGGTGGTGAAGCTAAAGTTGGTTCCCAGTTCGTTCCCTATTCCCAATTCCTTATTCACATTTCCAGGTTCCTGAATGATATTGAGGACAATTTAAAAGCTGTCAGCCTCCTGCGGTGGTGAAAAGCACATGGAGACAGGAAACAAGGAAGTTGCATCTTCAGGATTCTGATGCACTTCCAGATGCATCTGGAAAAACCAATTCCCCTCCCCCAAAGGAGCAGTATGCTGCTTCCAGAAACAGTTGTGTGTGGACACTTGGTTGCCAATCTCCAGGTAGGGCCTGGAGTTCTCCAAGTAGGGTTGCCAACCTCTAAGTGGTGGCTGGAGATCTACTGTTACAACTGATCTCCAAGCAATAGAGATCAGTTCCCCTGAAGACAATGGCCACTTTGGAAATTAGACTCTATGGCATTGAAGTCCCTCCCCTCCTGAAACCCTGCCCTCCTCAGGATCTGCCCCAAAAACCTCCCACTGGTGTTGAAGAGGGATCTCGCAACCCTAACCATAAGCCACATTTGAGGAGTCGCCCTGGCCTGATTAAGACAGTCCTGAGAAAAGAAGCAGCGCATTCTCAACATTTTTGGGCACTTTCTCATTAATGCGCTTTCATAAACAGAGGTCAACGGAGCAGACAGAACGGCTCCCCTTCTCAGCGAGAGTCCTCTCACCTAGTTGTTAGGAAGATGATTCTTCTGTAAATCTCCATTTTTGCACAAGGAGCCCAGTGAGAAAAGCATCATTAGTGGTAATGTGACAACCGCGACTTCTGCATGAGGCATAACATCTCCCCCTTTGGATCGCTTCATGGTTCAAAAGAGAGTTCTAGCATTTGGGTAACTGATTTGTTGATCAGCAAGTACAAAATCTTGCAAGAAAACATGCCAACAGTTGCTATTTGGTGGGCACAGTCTGTATTTTTTGGTACCTGCTCTGTTTTAATCTGTTTTTCTCTTTGGCATGATTGGATTGCCTTTTAAAAATTGGCTTAGTTTGCATAAGCGCATTAGAGTTGTCCAAGATGGGTTCCACACGTCATTGGACATTTTTGGCATTTGTCTTCAGTCACCTGTCCAATGACGTATGGATGCTGCCTGGGTTTCATCCCTCTTCCCACAGGTCTCTTAAGTCAAATCTCAGGGGCAGGGAGCAGATGCATCTTGACTGCAGCATGCACACTTATAAATGAGCACCAGTTAGGCTTGCCAACCTCCAGGAGGCACCTGGAGATCTCCCGCTATACCAATTGATCTCCAGACAACCAAAATAAGTTCTTCTGGAGAAAATGGCTGGTTTAGAGGGAGGACTTGATAGCATTATTCCCTGCTAAGGTCCTGCCCCTCCCCAAGCCCCTTCTCCCCAGGGCCCACACCCAAATCTCCAAGTATTTCTCAACCGAGAGCTGACCCTACTACTGGTATATTCAGAATGTCTAGGCCCACATTTCCTTACATCCTTTTCCCCTTAACTACCCATCCAGGTTGTCGAGGTTGCTGAGTTGTGTTTGTGTTGTTATTTTAATATAAATGCAATAAAATTCGTTCGGGGATGAAACATCCCTTTTTCCTGCACTGCCAGTTTTCAGGGAACTACTTGCAGCTAATGCCGCTCTAGAATTCTTCTCTCTGCAAAGAGACAGTGGAAATTCTGTGCGGGCACACAAACGCAGCTGCTGACGGCCACCTGCTCATGCGGTAATGCACGTGACGAAGGAAACTCCCCGTCACTTGAAGAGGACAGGGCTATGCCTCAGCCAAAGCAGCTATCACCTTGGAGAACACCTAGTCCCCAAGAAGATCTGGGGGCTTGTTTCTGTTTTAGAAGGATTTGACATCTTTTCCCCAGCTCATTTAAAAATCTTCTCATGTCAGAGTGAAGAGTTATGCAGAGGCTCAGAATCTATAGCTGGCAAGAGAGTTTGTGTGTGGGTGAAGTGCCGTCAAGTCGCAGCCGACTAATGGCAACCCCAGCAAGGGGCTTCCAGGGCAAGTGAGCAGCAGAGCTGATTTGCCCTTCCCTTCCTCTGCAGAGCCATCCTTGGGGGTCTCCCTTCCTAAGGGCTGACCCTGCTCAGCTTCCAAGATCTGATGAGATCGGGCTATACCATGCTGCCTTCCCTCCCACAAGACAGTTTACCATCTGCTTATGACCTCTGTTGAATCTACCTGGCTAGTGGGCTGCTACCATCTCACAGGGGGGTTGTGAGGCTGAAGCAGAACAGGAGGAGCTAGGAGAACAGACTGAAGGGGTGATGGATGGCAAATTTCAGTTTACTTGTGCCACGTTTGAACATACAGCCTGTTGCTCAGTCGTGTTCTGTACTTATAAACACTAAACATGAACAATAAAATATAAAATTGAACTGCACTAGCCGATGTGAGATTCCTGCCTTTGATGTTGGGGTGGGGGAAAGAAGCATACAGTTACTTTGCAAAGGGCTTCTGAACATAAGGTGAGAAAGAGTGAGTGGTCCGAGGTCACCAACTATTCCAAAACACATTCATTTTTTATTAGGACAGATGCTCCTTCCTTCCTTGTTGAAAAAAAAATTCAGTAAAATTCGGATTCGGCAAAATTCGGCCCGTTTTGATTTGGGAAATGCCTAAGTCTGAACTCCCCTGATTTGGATCCATAGAATTCGGTGCTAGGTTTGGAGTTTGGGGAAAAATTCGGCAGAATAAAGCTATTTAAAGCACATTTGCGCCTTTCCACGGCTTCAGGGGGAACATGTTTGGAGGTAGAGGTACCAAACTTTCAGCGTAGCTTCAGGGGACCATTCTTGCAAGAACTCCCAAGTCTGGTGACTATTGGGGCAGGGGGTCCCGAGTTAAGGACCTGGAAGGGGTCCCCCATGATCAGCCCATTGCAATAAAGCCATTACGAACCCATTTGCGGCTTTCTGCGGCTCCGGGGGGGTTTTCAGAGGTAGAGGCCCCAAACTTTCAGTGTAGCTTGAGGGGACCCTTCTTGCACGAACCCCAAGTTTGGTTACGATTGGGCCAGGGGGTCCCGAGTTATGGGGCCCGGAAGGAGTCCCCCCCTCCGCCCATTGGAATGAATAGAAATAAATAGACCATTTGGACTCGGAGATTGCAAAACCATGCAAAGCAACACGTGACGCAACCTTGGGAGTTTGCAAACCATGGAAACGGACAAAGGCTCACTAGCTATGCATAAGGAGCAGGTGGGGGTGGAATTTTTCCTTTTGCATAAGACTCGGGAGTCGGGAGTCTCGGGACCGGGCAAATGCATTAAGTCACAATTCAAAAACCAGTTTCGAGCGAGCATCAAAATAGACCATGCAAAAATGGCCCCAGAGTATTTTCTGCCCTCTCAAACCAGTACAGCTCGGCCCCAAATGGAAAAAACCAAGGAGGAGGAGGCGTGGGTGCTGAGCGGCGCTGGGGAGAGACTCACGCAAGCTGTGCCGTCACACTCAACCCAAAGCTAGAGGCAAAAAAAAAAGCAAAGCACAGCACACCTGCACATGCGAGCGGGCACACACACCCCAGGCAGAACGAGTGAAGCTCCCCCCTCAAACCAATATGGCTCGCCTCAACCCCAAAAGGGAAAAAAACCAAGGAGGAGGAGGCACGCCCCGGATGCCAAGCAGAGAGACAATCGCTAGCCACCGCACAGACTCAACTTTAAAATTTAAAACTTTAAAAGCAGAACACACACTCCTGCACAGGTGAGCGGCCACACACCCCTTGGCAGTACAGGCAAAAGCCCCCTTTGGCTTCCCCCCCCCACAAAAACTGTTCCCCCCCCCCACACACACACAGAGACTCTGCTTCCCCTCCACACACACAGGAGAAAAGGTACAGAGAAAAAACCTGAAAATCAAACTGTTTGGATGTCTTCCAGTAGGAGCACGTAGGAGAAGTAAATCCAATCCTATTCCGGTAAGCACCAGCAGCTCGGCCCAGTCAGGAACCGGATCTCTCAGCAGCACCGCCACCAAATTGGAAGGCAATGAATACAGTCGGGACGGGAAGGGAAAGGCGGGAGTTTTTAGACTCTTCTCCTGACCATTTCAAAATTGAGAATCCCTGCTCTGATTGGCCAGGAGAAGACCCAGCTTGGCCACCATTGGCCGCGGGAGAATGCTGCTGACAAACTGACAGCTATGCTGCTGATTCTGAGCCCCCAAATTTGCCAAATTTATTCGGCGCGCCCCGAACTGACCGAATTCGGCTCGTCGTTTTCCCACTTTTTAAAATTTGGTTCCATCTGAAATGAAAACCGCCAAATAGGGGGAAATTCAGCTGTTTTTCGGTTCAGGATGAAATGAATATCCTGCCTTCCTTCCTTTCTGAAAAGCAGCCCCAGAAGCCACAATCTTGGGTGAAGAACCAGTAATGGAGAGTAAGCAGCGGCTGAACCGTCTTCCTCCATCTATTTCCCTGCTCAAATTCACACAACCCCCCCAAACTGTGTTTCACTCTCCAGGGAGAAAATGTAAGAACTTGTTATCTGCTCCCTGAAGGTGGAAATGCTCTGGGGGAGGAGGGGAGAATACTTGGAGGGGAAAGGTATAAACAGTAAGGATATGAAACCCCAGCTGCCATAATGCCAACCCAACCCAAAAATGGGTTGTCAAGAAAGTCCCAAATGCAAATATCAGGGAAGTCCCAAATCCAATCAGGGTTGTTTCTGATATTCTTCTTATCCCTGACACACACCCCACTCTGGTTTTGCTCAAAATTGCAGGCTCTACAGCTGCATTTAGGGAAAAGAAAACTGGGGGGAGAGGGGAGACACAAGAGAGCATCAGGTGTGGATTGGGCCTCTCTGGGGGCTCACAGTCAGGCACCGATGTTTACCTTCATGTCCTGTGGCACATTGGTCTAGCTGGTGGAATTTCCCGTAGAACAGGGAGGGGGAAATTCACCAAGCAAGTGAAGCCAATCTCTTTTACCAGAGTAGTTTATTGTTAGAGAAGGTGTCTCGCGATGAGCAGAGCATGATTTAGAGGCGCTCCCCTTTCATGAGGCACTAGTTAACATTATTTGGGAAGCTGTAATATGTAGACATTCCCTGAGGCAGGGATTCCCCAACCTTTTTGAGTCTGTGGAAGCCTTGGGAATTCTGACAGTGGGCATGGTCCCAAAATAATGAGGTGGGGCCGATCATAAAATAATCAGGGAGGAGGACCATATGTAACTCTAATAGTAACTCTTCAACATTTCAGGTGCAAGTTCTGTTGAACAGGATGCCCTGAACTCTGCAAAGCCAGTCAGAAGCCCCGCTGGGCAAAAGCCCCCTCGAGCCCGAAAAGCCCTTGGTGGGTGCCAGGAAAGGTGTCATTGGGTGCTGCGGTGCTCACGGGCACCGCATTGGTGACCCCTGCCCTAGGGTCACAGGAAGCTGTGGGATTCTTCCAAGGTAGCTTGAAGATTCTTGTTCAAACTGTCAAGTCCCTCCCTGGATTAAAAATGGTCTTCTTTTCCTCTTCTGGTTCCTCTTTTCTCTTTATGGACCACAAGATATCACGTGGTGTAAGAAACGGGGTGGGATAAGCTGGGAGCCACGTGTCTAATGTCCGCTAGCAGAGGACACAGGAGGCAGAAGAGCCATAAATGCCATTTTTATTCATTTCCTACACTACCCTCACAAATCAGAAATAAGCAAATCAGATATTTTAGCTCAATGTCTTTTATGGCTGCATTATTTTAACTTGCCCTGAGACGCTGCGTTCCACACCAAGCCCCCCCCCTCCCCCAGTACTCCTCAATGATTTCTGAAACTTGATCTACATTTTGTTAGCCCTCCTGAGAGTTCATTTCAATTTGGAATATCTGGCTGTCAGGATTATTTACTGCCTCGTGCTCTGCAGGAAGACTCTGGAAATCTGTGTTACCTGTGAGTGATTACTTCAACTCGCAGGATAATTACAGATAAGCCAGTCAAATCAACCCACTCTGGGTGGTGAGATGATTATTATTTTAGGTTTCTTCCAAGTCATAAATCAAAACTGATTGATTGGACTTTGGACTCCAAGTTTGCTCGATAAAGGCATAAGTGCTAAAGCAGACAAGAGAGAGAGAGAGAGTGTGCTTAATTTTACAAAGGAAGGCTGGCTTAGCATTGTGATGGACTGCTTTATTTGATGCTGAAACCTCTTTGCTTTCATGTAACCTTTACAACAACCCTATAAGGTAGGCCTTCATTATCCCTGATTGCAGTCTGGGAGCTCAGCCTAATGGCAAAAGTGGTTTATCTAGGACAGTCGGGGCCTCTTCAGCATCCAGAAATTCATCTCTTGATGACTGCAAGGGACAACTTGCATGTCTGAATGGGACTTCACAGATACAGTGTGTGTGTGTGTGTGTGTGTGTGTGTGTGTGAAGTGCCTAAGTTGCTTCTGACTCATGGCGACCCTATGAATCATAGACTACACCATTTGTTATGGAAATCTGGAGATTCCAAAAACCCACAGACAAAAATCTTTGATACCGACATAAGGGATCATCTGATGAAGACGTGGAATGCTTTAAAAAGAACTTTGAGCCTCTCCTCCAAAAATAATGTAACCGACAGAAGCATATCTCGACTTTGCAACGAGGAAAAATATTGACTTTCTTACCTATCAGGATCTCATTGCCACAGATGGAACAGTGAAAACTAAACAAGAACTACAAGCCGGAACTCAATAGATTCCATGGATTATTTATTATAAAATAGTTCACAGCCTGAAAGCTGACTGCTGCATCAAAGGAAACACGAGAAAGTTAACAGAGTTTGAACAAATGATAATTAAAACACAAGACCACTTGCTATCCAGAATTTATAAGCTTTTATTAAAGAAAGAAACAGCATGTAAACAAGGTGTGTATGATTAAATGGATGCAGAATTTTGGCGAAATGATCCCAATGGAAACCAGGGAATGGCTGTGGACGAAAGGGATTAAAAATATTGTCGAAGGCTTTCACGGTCAGAGTTCATTGGTTCTTGTAGGTTATCTGGGCTGTGTAACTGTGGTCTTGGTATTTTCTTTCCTGACGTTTCGCCAGCAGCTGAGGCAGGCATCTTCAGAGGAGTAACACTGAAGGACAGTGTCTCAAGACACTGTCCTTCAGACACTGAAGGAGACACTGTCCTTCAGTGTTACTCCTCTGAAGATGCCTGCCACAGCTGCTGGCGAAACATCAGGAAAGAAAATACCAAGACCACGGTTACACAGCCCGGATAGCCTACAAGAACCAATGAACGGGATTAAGTTTTCTTCTTTGCAAGCAGTACAAGAAACAGGTACAAAATGTTCCACAGGTGGCATGTGTCACCAAAAGACCTTCAAAAGTTGTTTAAATCGAACCAAGCAAACTGTTGGAAGTGCTTTGAAACGAAAGAACTTTCTATCATCAATGGTGGACTTGTAAAAAAAAGCCAACAATTTTGGAAGACTATACATAAAGCCATTGAAGATATCCTAAAAATCGACTTTGACTTAAACCCTAAATTTATGCTATTAGGGATCATTCCCCAACAAGTGAATTCAACTCAGAGAGAATTTTTCTAATATGCCACAACCGCAGTGAGACTTTTATATGCTTCATATTGGAAATATCCAAAAGTACCGACTAAGAGAGAATGGATGCAGAAACTTATGCACTTTGCTATGATGTCAAAACTAACCTGTCTAATCAAGAAACAACCCGTGGAAGACTTTTTGAACAAGTGGCAAGCTTTTTATGATAAACTTGGATAAGAAGACAATGTTTCGCTAATATAATATGGTAGTATGTATCACAATATAGAGATTACATTGGAGGGGTTAAATAGTAGAGCTGTTTAAGAAAGACAACCAATTGTTGACAGTCAAAAGAACGTAGTTTAATGCAGTCTGATTATAGAATATTGTAGTATAAAATTATCTAACAGAAGAAAACAAAGAATATAGAGATTAACAATAGAGACCAGTAGAAATTGTTGAAGCTAATATGTATAGATTATTGACTAGAAACATAATATGTTAATGCACTGGGTATCAAATGTTGTGGCTTGTCACAGAAATTTGTTTATTTTTCTTTCCCTCCCCCTCCTTTTCCCTATTTTATCTTGTACCCTAAAAACGCAATAAAAATTTTCAAAAATATATTAATGAATAGTTTTCATGTAAGAAAATGTCATATCCGATACTGCGAGAGTTAACATTTCTATTGGTATAGGTCAGGGGTGGGGAACCTTTTTTCCGCCAAGGGCCATTTGGATATTTATAAAATCATTTGTGGGCCATACAAAATTATCAACTTAAAAATTAGCCGACCAAGCCCCAAGCAGGCAGCTGCCCCAGATAACCCCCACCCCCGCACGGGCAAGCAGGCAGGCATCCAACCAGTGGCGCACTCGCCCACCTGGTGGCACAGGATGGTCTGTTGCACCAGCCAGGCGTAGCTGTCCAGATGCACACCAAAGTTGCTTCTGCTCTGCACGGTCAGGGCTGGATTCTACTGCTGGCTCCTGCAAGGGAGGGAAGGTTCCTTTTCTCAGAAAAACAAATTCACATCCGCCTTGAATAGAGACTATTACGTGGGAGGGGGTGAATCACCAGTCTTAGATCCTTCTGAGCTAGATATCTTCCAGGACCCACAAAGGGCCAGACCAAATGATTTCGCGGACCTGAAACGGCCCCTGGGCCTGACGTTCCCCACCCCTGCTATAAGTAATGACCATTAGATGAATTGCTATACAGTTTAATGCTAGATTTTAACATTAGCAGTTTGATCGGGACTTCCAGTGCCTGTTTTGGTCCCGGCAACAGCCCGGCAAATAGCACACCAACCCGGCCCTAAGTAGTGAGCTGAGAAGCAGGAATTCCTCTGCTGCCAGAAGATAGCAGTGTGACTCCCATACTCTCCGAGGGAGCTTTTTTAAGTCCCCCGGAGGTGTGGATGTTGTCCTGCTCGGCTTTTTGAGGGGAGAAAACATCGCCATGGGCGTTTTCTTGGCTACCGGCCTGGACCTCCAGCACCTATAACCATCCTATGAACTATTTAAGGAAAATACCTCACTCTCAGAAGTCTAAGTGAGTACAAGAAATGCTTTTGATCTTATCGAGCAAACAAAGTCAACTGGGTAGCTGGTAACTCCAGGGACCTTTGCATATTTCCCCCCCTCGTTGCAACAAGATTTTTTCTGTTAAGATAAGCCATCAGATAAAGCGGCAGGAACTCTATCAAATCGATCTATGGGTAGACACAATAACTGAACTTTTCTGACTGACGTGAGAGGGACCAATCAAGTCATGGCGTTTGAGGGGAAAGGAAAAATAAACCCCTCCCTCCCCTTGGCCACCCTACCTTTTTCCTGGCCGCTCCCAGTTTGTGCTTTTTAACTTTCATTTCTGTGATTTCCAGATGCGCTCTGCAAACTGCATCTGCTGATTTTGGGAAGAAGGGAATCTCTATGAAGACGCAGCACCGGAAGGAGTCCCCCGGGTGCACCACCTAAAGGTCATCTCGGAAAAAACTACAAAAAGGGGACATCGGAAGGTCCGCGGCTGCATCATTCCTGGTTAACTTCCTACTTCCTGTTTGTGCCGACCTAGAGCATCCATAAAAAACTTGTTGGTTTTTCAAAAACTTTGACTTTAAATATTACAAGTTCTAAAGCACTTTCTGGGAAAATCTTTTGACGATTACGCTTGCTGACTGTTACTGAACTACCCATACTCATTAGAGCGCTTACAAATGGACCTGCCGAAATCGCTTTAAATAGTGACAATTGGTAAATGTCATGCCCAAGATCCGGATCAGTAGTGTCACCTGCAACATCTAAGCCCAAGGTTTTCTCTCAAGAAGCAATCATGGATAAGAAAATTCAAGAACTGTTTGTTAAGCAAAATAAAACCACAGCCAAACAACATGAACAGCTGTCTAAACAAATGGAGCAATTGACCACAATGATGAATTCCTTGGCCCAGACACTGACACAGAAGATGGATGGAGTAACTGAAGAACTGAAGGAAGTGAAGAACCAGGTTACTACAATTACCACGGGCATGAAGACACTGGATAGTTCATTGAAGAAAGTAATGGATGAGCAAAAGGATGTTAAGAAGAAGGTAGAGAGCCAGGAGAGACAAATTGATGCAATTCTGGTTCAAGAAGACAGTGAAAGACCAATTGGCAATAATGGACATGAAGGTTAGAGAATCTAATTTACGCATACGAAATCTCCATGAAAACATAGGTGACTCCAGACAATCATTAATTAGATGCCTTGCAGATTTGACTCAAATTACTGAACAAGAATTAGATGCTGCAGTGAATAGAATCTACAGGATTCCTTTACCCACCAGACTCAAGAAAACTAAATCAAGAGATGTGATGGTTACTTTCTACAATATTAGAATGAAAGATGCTATTATGAAACTCCATTATGATAACCCAATCATGATAGGAGATACTACTTTGATAATACTGAAAGACATTCCTAGACACCTAATGGCAAAAAGAAATATTTTTAAAGATTTCACTGCAACACTTCGGAAAAATGGTGTACAATACAGATGGATACTGCCACAGGGTTTAACCTTCATTCACAAGGGAGTCAGAACAACTGTTACTTCCCAAAAAGATGTAGGGAAATTCATGAGGAAGTACAAAAGAGATTTTGCGGATGATACATTTACTGAACCGGAAAAAGAAGAGGAGGAGGATCTTTCACTGAAAGGAGCATCAGGAGGAACCAGATTATAAGATTTCTATATTACACTAAAGAATCATCATGGCGAAAGTTATTTCATGGAATGTCAATGGACTTAATGAAAAAATAAAAAGAGCGAGAATCTTTAAAATGTTGCAAAAACAGAAATATACATTAATTTGTCTACAAGAAACTCACATTGCCAAAAAGGATAGAAAATGTTTGGATAGGAAAATACTGGGCCAAGCATTTGTTGCTTCATCTAAGACAAAAACCAAAGGAGTTGTAATTTATGCACATCCGAGTTTGAATCCTGAATTGGTGTATAAAGACGAAGAAGGCCGCATTATGATAATTAGGACAAAAATATTAAGTCAAAGAACATTGGTGGTAGGAATTTATGCGCCTAATGAAGGGAAAGCTAAATTTTATGAACAATTACATGAAATACTGTCACAACATGCTCAGGAACAGACCCTTTTAATGGGTGACTTTAATGGCATTACCTTTCCCCTTCTGGATAAAAAAACACAAGCTAAAACTGGGCAAGAAGGAATCCTTCCAAAGGCCTTCTTCAATAAGATGACTGATTTGGATTTACAAGACATTTGGTGAACAATGAATACAACAGCTAAAGAGTTTACTTTTTATTCAGCAAGGCATGATTCACATTCTAGGATAGACATGATTTGGGCAAATAAATCAATTTTTACACAACTGCGGAAAATACATATCATACCAAGGACTTTCTCTGATCATAACCCGATTTCTTTTGAATGGAATAACCGACAAGCATTTAGATGGAAGTTAAATGATAAACTTTTGAAAGACCAAAAACTATTGGAGGAATTATCTACTTTGATTAAAGATTATTTTGAAATCAATATGAATGGGGAAACCACCGTAAATGTCGTATGGCATGCCTTTAAAGCAGTGCTTAGGGGATTTATGATTCAGAAGAACACGGCATGGAGAAAACAACAGTTGCAGCTGATAAATACCATATTATGGGATTTACAAAAATTAGAACAAGATTTGACTTTGGAAGTACAAAAAGATTTACGGGACAACATCCTGAAAAGGATAAAGGTTCTCAGGCATCAGTTAAATATGGTGGTATCTGAAGAAATGGACAAAAATTTGAAATATGCAAAACAAAGATATTTTGAACAAGCAAACAAACCGGGAAAGTTTTTGGCAACTCAACTTCGGGACTCGTTTCAAAAAGGGATATATCTAAATAACAAACAGTAAAAGGACCTGTTTATACCACAACAGATATTCAGAAAGAATTTGTATCTTTTTATGCTAAATTGTACCAAAAAGATGAAATACCAATAAAAAAGATGAGAAATGTTTACGTTCTACTAATATTAAAAAACTATCAATGGCCCAACAAAAAGCTCTTGATGCACCGATATCTCTGGAGGAATTAGAAGAAGCTTTTAAAAAACAGAAAATAGGTAAAACTCCAGGACCGGATGGTATAACTGCTTTGCTTTACCGTACCTTTAAACTCCCATTGTTGAAACCATTTTTGACACTTTGCAATTCGATAATGGAAACAGGAATAGTACCAGAAACATGGACACATGCATTTATTTCATTGATACATAAATCTGGAAGAGATCCTGAAAAGGTAACTAATTATAGACCAATCTCGTTACTCAATGTGGATTACAAAATTTATGCTTCAGTCTTGTCATCTAGAATCAAAAAATTTATTGTGGACTTGATACATGAAGATCAAGCAGGTTTCGTACCAGGAAGACAAATTAAGGATAATATTAGAGTACTTTTAGATGCTTTGGAATACTATGAATATCATATTCAATGTAAGGCAGCTTTTGTTTTCCTGGATGCAGAAAAGGCATTTGATAAGGTTTCTTGGGACTATATGAAAAAGACTTTGGAAATAATGAACTTTGGAGAAAGATTTAGAAGAGGTATTGATGCTATATATACCAAGCAACAAGCAAAAATATTGGTGAATTAATCAATGTCAGGAGAATGTTCTATACAAAAAGGGACCAGACAGGGATGTCCACTCTCACCTTTGCTTTTCATTTTGGTGCTGGAGTCCCTATGCTGTAAGATTCGAGAATCAAAAGATATACCTGGTTTGAAAATAAATAAACAGGAATTTAAAATGAGAGCATTTGCAGATGATTTGTTATTGATTTTAGATGATCCCAATCAATCGGCAATAAAGTTGAAAGAGATATTGGATCTGTATAGCAAAGTTTCAGGATTTAAAATTAATCAGGAAAAAATACAGACGATCTTCAAAAATGTTAGTGTTTCAGAACAACAAAACTTTACTGCAATGACAGGCTGGCAGAAGGAAAAAAAAGTGAAATACCTGGGAATCTGGATCTCTACAAAAAATGTGAGCTTGGTTACAAATAATTATACTAAACTGTGGGAAGAAATAAAGAAAGACATAATGATATGGACAAATAAGAACTTATCGCTGTTAGGTCGCATTTCAACGATACAAATGAATGTACTTCCAAGACTGCTATTTCTGTTTCAAAATCTGCCTATTATATCTCAAGCAAAATATTTTGATATCTGGAGAAAAGACTTATTGAACTTTATTCGGCAAGGTAAAAAACCGAGGATTGCATATAAATACCTGATAGATCTTAAAGAAAGAGGTGGACTTGCACTTCCTAATTTTAAATTATATGCTGAAGCGGCTGCTTTAGTATGGCTAAAAGACTGGATGAATCTACAAAATATCAGACTATTGGACTTGGAGGGCTATGATAATAGAAATGGATGGCATGGTTATTTGTGGTACATATGCATCATTTCAGCAACATATGGTTAAATCTTCTCTTTATAGAATATGGACTAGATATAAACATTTGCTAGAACATAAGACTCCACTGTGGATTTCACCACAAGAAATGCTAACCCTGCACCCACTAAGACCTGCTCAATTTTTAACTTACCAGGACCTTTTGAAATGGGATGGTACAAAATGTTCACTTAAAGAATATGAAGAAAGAGTCACTGAATTGGTTACAGTATCATCAAATAAACTCGGTTTATCTGCAGGACTTAAAAACAGGATTTTCCAGTACTAATTCAACTCTTCAGAAACTTTTACTGGATACTGGTGACCATTTAATATCTAAAATGTATAAACTTTTACTAGAACTTTATTGTGAACAAGATCAAATAAAACCTACCATGATTAGTTGGGCACAAATGGTGGGACATGACATAATGTTGCAGAAGTGGGAAAAATTGTGGACAAAAGACTTGAAGTTAATATCTTCGCAACTGTTAAGAGAAAATGTATATAAAATGATGTATAAATGGTACTTAACACCGAAGAAACTGGCAAAGTTATCTCCCTTGATGTCACCAAATTGTTGGAAGTGTAAGAAAGAAATCGGTTCCTTTCATCATATTTGGTGGACTTGTGGAAAAGCCAAGATATTTTGGGAAATTATATATGAGGAAATAAGGCAAATTTTACAACAAAACGTACTCAAAACACCTGAAATGATGCTACTAAGTATGATACCGGACACTATTTTAACTCATAGAACTTTCTTGATATATGCCACCACAGCTGCACGCTTGATTTATGCAGCAAAATGGAAGACTGATGAGATACCGGAAAAAAAGGACTGGATATACAAGATGATGGAATTGATGGAGATGGCGAAACTTACTGCTTATATTAATCAGACTGACAATGTACAATTTTTGGGGGAGTGGGAGGTGTGGAGAAGTTATTGTGAAAAATATTTTTCAAAGGGTCAATTTAAAGGATACTCTTTGATTTAATCCCACACCATTTATTTGGTATTGTGGAAATACTAGCATGATTACAGGCGTATTAATTAGATAAAATAAGATATTTACAAAGTAATCGAGTAGGGGGACTATAATGTTAGCAAAAGTATATACAATTTAATTATGGACAGAAGAGAGTGAAGGGGAAGTCAATTATGTTTTGTTATTTTTAGATTAGAATTTATAGAGTTGATTTTATATTGTTGAGTATTAAAGGAAAATGATTCATGATGTATAAAATGAGGAAAAAAATAAAAATTTCATAAAAAAAGAAGTTTGATCGGGTACATAGTATAGCATGGTCATGATAAACTGATTCGAGATATGTAACAAATGTATTGACTAGACTTGAACACAGAAACATAACTTTCCCCCTCCCCATTGCTTTTTCAATTTTGTATCCTAAAATTCAATATTTTAAAAGAGATTTTCACATTATTTATTGATGTATTTCCCTCTCTTGTCTTTGATAAGCTGATGCAGTGCGTTCTTCAGGTTAAAATATTCTATTGGTAATGAGGCATTTCTAGAATTCTAAAACTGGAGGTAAATTTCATGGATGTGGATTTTTAAGGTCCTGAATTCCTTTTCAAACCAGGTGTTAGTAGGAACTTTTCTTGATTCTAGCTGCCCCTTGTAGTGCTGTTTTGCTGAATCAACTACACATAAAATTAAATTCTCATAAGAAATAAAAGCTGCCCTAGGAACCTTCGAGCAAATTATATTTCTGTACTCAGATTTTTTTTCAGATTTGAGTAATTGAAATATCTTTTGAATTACATCTGGGGACCAGTAAATTCTCCAGCCCCGGAGTTAAAATGGGAGGAATCAAAGGGAGTTCTACATTAAAAGTCATAATCCAGGGGAGATGGTCACTAACAGTACATTCGCCTACACCTGAGGATTCCACAGGCTCTCTGAATGCCATTGAGATTAAAATATAGTCAATCACACTATAGCCTCTTCTTGAAAAAAAGGTAAACTTGCCTACATCATCAAGGGCAATCAATCCATTCAGCAGGACTTTATCAAACTGAATACAAAATTTAGCCAAACACACGCCTACATAATTTAAAACTTTGACCCTGGATCGCCTACTGACTAGAAAAAAAGGCAGCTCTAAGGTTATCAGAGTAAAAATCCCACTTAAATCGGAAATGTATTTAGTGGGTATTTTAGATAGGACATTAGAAAAACAGTTGGGAAATATTCTTAGATATTTAACAACTGCGGCAAGAATCATATGGGCGAAAAAATGGAGAAAAGAAGAAGTACCCACGTTGCATGAATGGCGTCAGAAATGTATGGAGTTGGCTAAGATAAATATATAGAAGATAGTTGGGTTTCCGATTTTAATATAGATTGGATGGTATGGTCAATATATATAAATCAGTATTTTAGGGACAGAAAATTGACTTTAGGGTTTAGAACATAAATTTACCAAGTGTTGACTAAGATGGATATAGTTAAATGAAAATTTAAAGTAAAAACGGATAAAACTAAACTGTTATTCACAAAAGAAATTATATATGTAGTATTTTGTTTTGTATGAAGAGAGTTGGAAGTCGGTCTCTGTATTATTGCATTATCTTATATTACTTTTTACCTCTATTCTTTATCTTTTTCACTTTTCCTTTCTTTGTGTATTATGTTTTCTTTCATATTTTGGTATATTCTGTAATATTTTGTATATTTCAATAAAGTAGAACAAAAAAGAAAGTCCTGAGATTTCCAAACTTGTTGAACACATTTCTTCTAAGAATGCCTCCCCCACATTGAATCCTTACAACTATCTTGCTTCCAAAGGGCTTCCAGGCCTAGTGTGGATTTGAACCCAGATCCACCGAATCGTAAGTTAACACTCTGGCTCTTCAACTCAACTGACCCCATCATGAATCTGGGCAAAGTGGGTCTGGTTCAATCCTGGGCATCAATGGGGGCACAAGGCGCCCGTTTCCAGCATCTGCAAGAGGATTGTTTTCTTACAGCTTAATACACAATTTAAAAAGGCACGCCACACTAACATTAATGAAGTCCACCGCATTTTTAAAAAAACCCACCACAAACCAAAGAAAAGAAAAAAACAAAGTGTGAATTATCTCTTGAGGAGAATGTAAGTGGGGAGGACAGCTAGGATTGGGAACGAATGTCCCATAGCGTGCACCTACCAACTCCAAGGAGACCTATTAATTTTCCCCTGCCGAAACCCAAGGGACCTGCTCATCTCCAAAATACGGGAATATTGAGAGGGGGTCAACCTGATCCCTTTGAACTTACTGAGTAGAAGAAGAATTCGTTTTTATATGCTGACTTTCTCTACCACTTAAGGGAGAATCAAACGCCACTCATGTGGAGGAGTAGGGAATCAAACCCGGTTCTCCAGATTAGCCTCCACCACTCCAAACTACAGGTCTTAACCACTACACCATGCTGGTGTAGTTGAGTTAGGGGGAGCAAAATCTTTTCCATTCAACCCAAATTAATCCTACTGCCAGAACTCTTTGGGCTTCAAAGTGGTGACCCCAACAAGTCTGCAGCAGGCTGGACTGGGGAGGAATTAGGGTTACAGGATGCCTCCCTAGAACTTGATGAGGGGCTGTGGCTCAATGGTAGAGCATCTGCTTGGCATGCAGAAGGTCCCAGGTTCAATCCCTGGCATCTCCAGTTAAAGGGACTAAGCAAGTAGGTGATATGAAAGACCTCAGCCTGAGATCCTGGAGAGCCGCTGCCGGTCTGAATAGGCAATACTGATTTTGATGGACCACGGGTCTGATTCAGTATAAGGCAGCTTCATGTGTTCCTTGTCAGGTAACAATGTTTGTAAATTATGGTTGCCAGCTGTCCACACAAGGATTTGTCCAGCAGCGGGGAGGTTATAGATATCTGCTACCTTCCTATTTCTTCATAGGATTTGGAAAACAAATGCTTTCACCGGTTTTGCATGTGTCAGAAAAAGTTCAGTTGGCAGATAACTAAAGTATCGAGTTTAACAGAGAAGAGCAACCACTAAAAGGACCCTTATTTGAGTTACCATTCAAAGAAGATCCACTTCCGAATCAACTTATGTGGATTCTCTGAGGAACATGAAGGTGAGATCTCTGCCTCAAACTGTTGCCACACATTGAACATTTCTGAGGTTCCTCCCCTGCATGGAATCTTCAATGCAGAAGGAGATAAGAGGTGGTCGTGAATCTCCTTCCACCTACAGAACCCATCCTTGCTCTTTTCCCTGTGAGATCTATTGGGGGTTTCAATCATGGCTAAATCTCTTTCCACGGTCCCAGCACTGATACTCTCTTCCCAAGCTAAGCAGTTACATGGTTTCTCCTTGTATGGGTTCTTGGATGTTCTTGAAGACTGCCACGCTGACTTAATCTCTATCCACACTTTGAGCATTCTCCCCTGTATGGGTTCTTAGATGTTTGTGAAGTTCGCCATTGCAGTTGAATCTCTTTCCACACTCTGAGCATTCAATAGGCTTCTCCCCTGTGTGGATTCTTAGATGCTGTTGAAGAAAGCCACTGCAACTGAATCTCTTTCCACATTCTGAGCATGCAAAAGGCTTCTCCCCTGTGTGGGTTCTTAGATGATGTTGAAGATGGCCACTCAGACTGAATCTCTTTCCACACTATGAGCATACGAAAGACTTCTCCCCTGTGTGGGTTCTTAGATGCTGTTGAAGATGGCAACTCTGACTAAATCTCTTTCCACACTCTGAGCATTCAAACGGCTTCTCCCCTGTGTGGGTTCTTAGATGCTGTTGAAGATGGCCACTCAGACTGAATCTCTTTCCACACTATGAGCATACGAAAGACTTCTCCCCTGTGTGGGTTCTAAGATGTTTGTGAAGATCACCATTGCAAATGAATCTCTTTCCACACTCTGAGCATACGAAAGACTTCTCCCCTGTGTGGGTTCTTAGATGTCTGTGAAGATCACCATTCCAACTGAATCTCTTTCCACACTCTGAGCATTCAAAAGGCTTCTCCCCTGTGTGGGTTCTAAGATGTTTATGAAGATCACCATTGCAAATGAATCTCTTTCCACACTCTGAGCATTCAAAAGGCTTCTCCCCTGTGTGGGTTCTTAGATGATGTTGAAGATTGCAACTCACACTGAATCTCTTTCCACACTCCGAACATTCAAAAGGCTTCTCCCCTGTGTGGGTTCTTCGATGTTTGTGAAGATGGCCACTCAGACAGAATCTCTTTCCACACTCTGAGCATTCAAAAGGCTTCTCCCCTGTGTGGGTTCTTAGATGCTGTTGAAGAGAGCCACTGCGACTGAATGTCTTTCCACACTCTGAGCATTTAAAAGGCTTCTCCCCTGAGTGGGCTCTTAGATGCTGTTGAAGATGGCCACTGCGACTGAATCTCTTTCCACACTTTGAGCATTCAAAAGGCTTCTCCCCTGTGTGGGTTCTTAGATGTTTGTGAAGATAGCCACTCAGACTGAATCTTTTTCCACACTCTGAGCATACGAAAGGCTTCTCCCCTGTGTGGGTTCTTAGATGTATGTGAAGATCACCATTGCAACTGAATCTCTTTCCACACTCGAAGCATTCAAAAGGCTTCTCCCATGTGTGGGTTCTTTGATGTCGTTGAAGATGGCCACTGCGACTGAATCTCTTTCCACACTCTGAGCATTCAAAAGGCTTCTCCCCTGTGTGGGTTCTTAGATGTTTGTGAAGATAGCCACTCAGACTGAATCTTTTTCCACACTCTGAGCATACGAAAGGCTTCTCCCCTGTGTGGGTTCTTAGATGTATGTGAAGATCACCATTGCAACTGAATCTCTTTCCACACTCTGAGCATTCAAAAGTCTTCTCCCGAGTGTGGGTTCTTAGATGCTGTTTAAGATGGCCCCTGCTACTGAAACTCTTTCCACACTCTGAGCATTCAAAAGGCTTCTCCCCTGAGTGGGCTCTTAGATGATTTTGAAGAGAGGTACTCTGGCTGAATTTCTTTCCACACTCTGAGCATTCAAAAGGCTTCTCCTCTGTGTGAGTTCTTTGATGCCTTTGAAGATGGCCACTCTGACGGAATTTCTTTCCACACTCTGAGCATTCAAAAGGTCTCTGCCTTGTGTGCATTTTTTGGTGCACAAGGAGCTGTGATCTGAATTTGAAGTAGTTTCCACACTCAAAGCATTTACGTGCCTTCGTTATACTATGCTTTGGGAAGACTGCCTTACTTTTCCTTCCATGAAAGCACATCCTTCCATTCTCTGAGCAGATAAATAGCTTCTCACCTAAATGAATCCTTTGGGGTTGAAAAAGGTCTGACTTCTGCAACCTCTTGTCATCTGAGCAGCTAGAAGGTTTCTCTCCTGCATGTATTCTTTGATGTCTAAGGAGCTCTGCTTTGCAAAGAAAGCTCTTTCCACACTCCGGGCATCCATGGGTCTCCATTCCTTTGTACATATGCAAATGGATATCATATTGGGTTTGATCTGAGAAGTTCATGCCACACTCCAAACACGTATATGCTTCCTCCACTATGGGGATTAGTTCACAGAACTCCCTCCCTTGGCCAGGAATGGGTTTATCCTTCTTCTCGACCATGGGACTTCCTTTCTGCTTTTTAGGTCTGCCTTGATTCTTGACATTTTCTTGTAAATTTTCATTTTTTACTTTATCTGGCAATAGCTGATGCAGTTCCTCATCGCCCTCATTCCACTGATCATCCCCTGTAGAATAAAAAGAGAGAGCTCATTAGCACACACACAAGGACATCTGACAATCTCTTGAAGTTCCATCCATGCTCAGATTTCAGATACCAGGCCCCAGAAGTGCTCCCTCCCCTCCTCTCCCAGCACGATTTATCATTCTACCAAACAACGAGTTGCTGAGAAGTGAAGCAGCAATCCTCCATGGCGATTCCTTGCTAATTCCCTGGAAATAACAAAGAAGGATACTCAAAACAATATATTGCTGCTGTTCAAGATTAGGATCCATGCTTCATCCCAATGGCAAACATTTGCACGTATGGCACCGATGAAAGAGCCTTACCCAGAGAGGCCACGCTCCCATAGTTCTCCAGCATGACTTCCTTGTAAAGAGCTCTTTGGCCTGGATCCAGCAGGGCCCACTCTGCCTCGGTGAAATGCACGGCCACCTCCTCAAAGGAAACCGGTGACTGAAAGAAAAAGCAGATTCCCTCGTCAGAGAACACGTCAGGCAGAGATGGCGCTCTGGAAAGGGGCAGGATGGAGAGCTTGGCATGGGTAAAGGGTCTCTTTCACTTGAACATCGGAGCAGCAACTGCAGGATCAACCCTGCCCCCGCCCCAAGAAAGGAAGGGGGACTCATCTCCCCTACCTGGACCAGAGGTGAAGCAGCCGCTTCTACACCTCTGCAAAGATGACCGCCTAACAGCGTCTCTACACTGCCTGCAAAGGAGACAACACAGGAAGGAAGAATATTAGCCTAGCTTTCTTATTTCATTTACTTGTTTAAATCCTGCTTCGCACACACCCATTTCCAGGATGTTTGTATTACTTGATTTTTGTGCTGTCGAGTCACAGCTGGCTTATGGTGACCCTATAGGGTTTTCAAGGCAAGAGACGTTCGCAGGTGGTTTGCCATTGCCTGCCTCCACGTCACGCCCCTGGTGTTCCTTGGAGGTTGCCCTTCCAAATACCAACCAGGGCCGACCTTGCTTAGCTTCTGGGCTCTGATCAAGCTTGCCTGGGACTATCCAGGTCAGGGCATGCATTATATGCACTCAAGAACATTCAGGGTTTCAGCTGAATGCAACATCAATGTGACATAAATCTGTCTTGGCCCCCCATGAATCTGTCTACTCCTCCTTCTAGTGAGTGACCATCACTACATCCTGTGGTACCTAGTCCCACAAGCTCACTCTGTGTTGTGTGCAGACCTGTTTCCTTTTTCTGCCCCACAGCTTCACCATGTGCCTCAATCCCATCCAGCCACAAAGCAACCTTACCTTGTGAGAGGGCATCTTGGAGACGCTCCTGGGCCTCTGCCTGCTGCCCTTCCTCTAACAGAGCTTCTTCTGCCTTGGAAAACGTCACTTCCATCTTCAGGGATGGTCCCCACATCTGAAAGAATAACAAGGGAGACAGGCAAGATTCTTCACCCCTGCACTGACCAACAGAGCTGCTTCACGCACAGGGGCCAAAATAAGCGTTGGTTATTTTCCCAGCCGAGTCAGTTCTCTAGAGGTATCAATATCTTGCAGAGAAGACTTTGGATAAAGTCATTGCTTGAAGGGTGTGAAGGAAGCCCCCTCACCTGCTCTGCCTGCCTCTTCTCCTCTGCCTGACTCAGGAGGAAACCTTCAGCCAGGGCCACTGCCTGGGAACTGGTCTCCGGCCCACATCCTCTGACCCAGTACTGCATTCCCTGGGGCAGGATAGTCAGGAACTGCTCCAGGATCACCAGGTCCAGGATCTCCTTCTTAGAGTGCTTCTCCAGCTTCAGCCAGTGGTTGCAAAGTCTATGAAGCTGGCTGCAAACCGCTCGGGGCCCATCAGTCTCATGGTAAAGGAACTGCCGGAAAACATGGCTATCTGCTGCCCTCGTTTCCTGAGGTAGGTTCTCTGGCACAGCTCTTTCCCAGAATTCATCACCACTCGCAGCTTGGATGGGATGGGCACCTTCCCTTGATCTCTTGTCAATTCCAGCTCCTTCTGGGTCCTGCTGTTCCATCTCCTTCCCTTTCTCTTGGGTGGCCTCTGACTGTGGAAAGATGCCCTTACTCCTGTGGCTATGAAGAGGGAGAGGGAAAGATATCAAAAAGGCAGGAAGAGACCAAAAGAAAGCACACCTACCTCACTTTCCCTCCTTCTCATGAGGTACCTCAGGATTGCCCCAGTGGATCAGAACAAGCGTCACTGTCGTAGTTTGTGGATCAGGATTAATGTCATGGCGCTAGATTGCATATCAAGCTTTTTAATGAGATGCTTGTTCTGAGGAGGAGGAGATCTGAGGTTGTTGTTTTTTAATTTAAATTTTTTACATGAATATATATGTGTTTCTGTGTGTGTGTGTGTGTGTGTGTATATGTATGTGTGTGTGTGTGTGTATATATATATATATAATACAATCTATTTGGAATACAAAATAGTAAAATACAAAAAGTTGAATTATATTCATTAGTTTAGAAAAAGAATAATTCCATATATAATACTTTTAATACCCACCAATAGTGAACACCCCCTATTTCCCTCCACCACCGTGCCGAACGTCCGGTGTGGTGTCTTACCAGGTTAATATTACAACAATAGTTTCTAAACTTAGAGAAGAAAAAAGAAAATTATTTCTACAGCCCAGTCACAAAATTAGTAAGATTCGTCTTTGCCAGTTTATCCCAATATGCAAATGCCTTTAACCAAGATTGTTTAAATTCTTCCATGTCTTTCCCATGTAGGGAATCTGTTAATTTGGCCATTCACACATAAAACCATAGTTTCTCTCTCCAGTCTTTAATTCCAGGTCTATTTGTTAGCTTCCAGGATCTTGCTATTATAATTCTCGCTGCTGCAAAACTATATTGGCATATGACTCTATCACTTCTACTGATTTTCTCCCTTACAATCCCCAATAAACAAAAAGCCGGATCAAGTTTTACCTTATTATTAATCAAATTATTGGTTTCTTTAACTACCTTTCTCCAAATTTTTTTGATCTTTTTACAAAACCACCAAGCGTGCATAAATGTTCTACTTTCAATTCCGCATTTCCAACATAGGTCTGTATTTCCTACTCTCATTTTATTTACCATTACTGGTGTGATATAACATCTATAAAACATTTTATACATGTTTTCCCTTATTTCATTACAAACTGTAAATTTATATTCTCTTTTCCATAGAGTTTCCCATACCTCTAAATCTATATTATAACCTAAATCTCTCATCCATTTTATCATCACTAATTTAATCCTCTCTTGTTCTAGGTTCATTTCTATTAAAATTCTATACATCTTACCTATCAAACCTTTATTTCCTGAATTTAATGTTAATTCCAATTTAGATTTACTTCTATTAAAGCCCATACATTTATCTTTAATGAACATATCGTTTAATTTATAATATATAAACCAATCTTTAATTTTAAGCTCTTCTCTTGATTTAAGTTGCCACTCTTCTCTAATATAATCAGTAATATCTCTATAACTGCCCAGATCTAAATTAAGTTGGTTTCCTCTTTTCATAAATGCTTCAATAGGATTGAGCCGCCTGGAATTTTATTTTCTAAAAATCTCTTATGTCTTTTCCAAACTTGTAATAGGCTGGCCCTAATAATATGTTGATTAAAATCTTTATTTACCTTATCCTTTTCATACCACAAATATGCCTGCAAACCATCTCTTAGATTAAAGCCTTCCAGTTCTAATAACCTAAGGTTTTCTAATAAAATCCAGTTCTTTAACCAACCAAAACAGGTTGCTTCATAATACATTTTCAAATCTGGGAGCCCTAAACCTCCTGATTCTTTTAGCTCAATTAAATTATTATACGCTATCCTGTGCCTTTCCTTACCCCAAAAAATTCAAAATTTCTTTCTTCCATTGTTTAAATTTTTTTACTCCTTTTATGATCGGCAAATTCTGAAATAGAAAAAGCATTTTGGGCAAAACCATCATTTTGATTACTGAGATCCGACACCAAAGCGATAGCGGCAACTTCTCCCACTTTTTAAAATCCCTTACTATGTTTTGCCAGATTTTAACATAATTATTCTGAAACAAATTTAAATTATTTGAAGTTAACCAAATTCCTAAATATCTTACTTTACTTTCGATACGAAATCCAGTTTTGCTAATCAGTTCTCTTTGTTGTGATAGAGTCATATTTTTAACCAAAATTTTTGTCTAATTTCTATTTATCCTGAATCCTGCAAGCATTTCCATAGACCTCAATGGTATTGTTCCAATTTGCAACTTGGCAATTAGGGTTAGTTAAAAAACATACTAAATCATCTGCATAAGCTTTAACCTGAGTTTTTTCACCCCACCTTCTCTTTTTAATTTTAAGGACTCTCAAAATGGTTTACAATCGCCTTCCCTTCCTCTCCCTTCTGTGTCTTCTATAAAAGGCATCTTGTGAGGTAGGTGGAGCTGAAAGAGTTCAGAGAGAAGGGAGATTAGCCTAAGATCACCCAGCAGGATTCACCTGGAGGAGTGGGGAATCAAACCCAATTCACCAGAGTCATCCACTCCTAACCACTATACCACACTGGCTTTCTGGAAAGTAAACCCATTGTGGAAGGTATGAGCTTGGCCTTCCACATCTGGGGATCAGTCTGTCTAGAGCAGGGGTGTCAAACATATGGCCCGGGGGCCGGATTTGGACCCTCAAGAGCTCTTATCCGGCCCGCGAACCAGTTGAGGCAGACACACACACCCCAGTTCCAAGGTGTCAATGATCAGAGACTGTTAAATACAAGAAAATACCGGAAGAGTGTTATAGTGTTTGTATTTTAAGTAAAAAATGTTTGTATTTTAAGTAAAAAATAATATCATTAATTGGCTTTGCCTGTGTCTACTATAAAAGTTTGTATCTCCGGTATCTTGCATTAAATTTTACGGTACACATGGCCCAGCCTGACAAAGAGACATTTATGTCATATTCAACCCTCATAATAAACGAGTTCGACACTCCTGGTCTAGAGGCAACTGTAGCCGGGGACAAAAGGACTGGTGACGGCTTAACTATGGCTGTCTCTCCTTTGGCTTCATACAACAGGCAATAGCTCTGTCTAGCAGAGGGTCGGGGCAGAGGTGCATCTGACCTCTCCAGAGGATAGCAAAAAGGCTGCTGGGATGAAGAGGAGCAGGACGAAGTAGTGAGCACCCAGGTAAATGGCACATGGCCAGGAGGGGGGAGAGCCAGCCAAAATCCACAGCATGTGGGGCAGCCAGTCAGCATGTCTGATTCATGCCCCTGTGATCACGTCGTTCTGGGCTCCTGACGACCACCATGGCTGAGAATTTATTTTACTTTACAAAATTCAAACCCTGGCTTTCTGCTCCCACAACGGTCACCAATTTAGCTAACAAATTAAGCCATGCATTTTTCCATTTCCCTTATCTCTGCTTTGCTCCCTGGGAGTCAAAATGGATTGCAGCAAGTGAGTCTATACAATCAACAGAACGGGACATTCAAGAAACCAGTAAATAGGATTTGGGTTGTAGAACCAACCAGAAATCTAAAAAACAGAAGCAAAGAATAAATGTTAACAAGACACAGCACATGATGCAAAACTGCAGCGTAGGAACCAATTTACAGCAAGCAGTACACAGTAGTATAGAAGACAATTGCTAACCATTTGGCCAAGTAACTTGGGGAATAGTTTTGTACACTGCCACCCTACTGCGGAAAGCCAGGAGAGTGGGTGTCTTCCTGACCTCCTCAGGCAGGCCGATCCATATTGTGGGGGTCACAACAGAAAAGTCACGTGCACAGACAGCTGTTGATTTTGCCCATTTGCAGGTTGACACCTGCAGAAGACCCTGCTCATGTGTCAGCACTTGTCCTAATGAAAACCACAAACCACAGCAAGAGACGAAAATGTCCAAAGAAGATGGTTTACTGGTAGCATAGGTCAGCAGAGCATAAGAACCAAAGACAGCAATGGAGCAAACTGGCTAGCACTTGACAATATAAAAGCATGGAAACAAACATTCAGCAGAACAGTACAATTTCAGGAGATTACAGATTACAAACAGCCCAGAGGCGCCTCCGTTCTCACAGACCACTGTCGGCTTCAAAGAGTTTAGGAATGAACAACAATCCTTGAAAGGCGAGTTGGTGAGAAAACGATACTAACTGAAATACAGGCCTGACATAAAGTGAGGGAAGCGTCGTGGCAGAATATAGGGGGAGAGACGGTCAGACAGATATCAGGGTCCAAGTGAAGGAAATGGGGTTTTTCTTAAGAATGATCCTGAATCTGATTAAGGACTAAACAAAGTGAGTTTATTCAGAAATCACAAACTTGGTAAACGACTGAGAGACAGGCTTATTTCTAACTAGGGTCCATAACTAACAGGGTAACATGCGGCCTGTTACTCCTCTCTTTCACTGTAACTAGAAGGAAGAGGAGGGGTGCATTATGGGAACAAACAAGAATACAGGAAGAGAAGGGAGAAGGATCACAACCTATCTATCTAACTCTTACACTTGCTGCTCCCTGCTGATCTTCCTTTCTTTAATCAATCTTTGTGCACTAGACATTGTATTTCCAACACCCCTTCTCAAGGTCTAGCGTACAAAGTCTACAAGATTGAGGTTCTGGCATAGACCTTTAAACTTGTCTTTTGGGAGAGGCTTTGTAAGTATATCGGCAATCATTTTCCCTGTGCAGCAATATTTCAACTCAACAAGCCCTTCCTCTTGCATACTTATTATGTCTTCCCATGTGGAAGGCTCCGATACAGTCTCTGTTCTAGCAAAACAGGAAAGTCTGTTTGGTGGAATCCCTTTGGTTGTTCTGCCTGACTGCCTGATGCTTGACTCTTTGGCTTCTGTAGCCCCTTCTGGCTCTGTGGCCCCTTCTGGCTCTTCATTTGTGTCAGGTTCGTGGTCCATAATGTAGAGTTTTGTTGTTTGTAGGTGCTGTTCTTCATCTTCCTTTGTCAGTGCTTGGTCACTCACATCTTCTTTTTTTCTTTCATGAACATAAACAGATTGAGTATAAGGAAAGTTTGCAAATGCCTTCTTATCTTCCGGCAAAGGAAAAACTTCTCAGACTGCCGAAAAACTTTCAGTGCAAACACCATAGATAACGAGGTAAATAACAACCATCAAAAAAAAAGGCAACCATGCTCTGCTACCATTTGTTGAAAATAATAACGCTGAGACGGTAGTTATTAATCAAAGTAACAAACTTTATCTAGTCTATAGGGGAAAAGGTAAAACGGGAAATTCCTGATAAAATAATAAACTCCTAAACTCTACATAGTTGGCTTACTAAAACATTAGGTTACATACCAACAAGCAAATAGGCACGGCTGGCAAGTGGCTATATGACTGAGTTACAAATTAGCCATTTTACTGAAATCTCTACAGGAAACCAATTGAGCTCGTTAACCAACTCAAACAATGACGTAATTCAAATTGGCAAATCAGTTTCTCAAACACACCAAATAATACATAGGATCGGCTAAATGCCAGATTACACTTCGAGGTCAGGTCTATGATGTTGCTAAACAAATACATTAACCCCATAATGACTAAATTTAGATCTTGACTATTATAACACCCCTTCTTCAAGATCTAATCATTTCAGTTCACATAAACAATGACATCATTAATCATCAAAATTTGTCACATTAGGATCAATCATATTCAACAGTTCACGAAAGTGTACAAATTTCTCTGTTGTCAATGGCTTAGTCAAAATATCTGCCACCATTTCATTAGTAGGGCAACATTGAATATCAATCAATCCCTTTTGATATAGATACTTTTCAAATTGACATTTTAATCCAATTGATCTACTTCCAGTCTTAGTACTTTCTCCTTTACATATCGTAATACAGGCTTGATTGTCTTCATAGGGGTCGGTTCTAAAAGCATAGGCACTGAAAAGCATTGATCCGCTTCAATTGGGAATAGTGGAAACCACACTTGCCAAGAGAGAACAGTGAGACTATGCTTGCCAATAGGAATTAATGAAACCACGCTTGCAAATAGGGAAGTGTTAGACCACGCTTGGTCTAACAGAACCCTATTGGCAAGCGTGGTGTCATTAATCCCTATTGGCAAGCATGGTCTAGCAGTTCTGTATTGGCAAGCGTGGTCTAATAGTTCCCTATTGGCAAGCATGGTGTCATTAATTCCTAATGGCAAGCGTGGTCTAACAGTTCCCTATTGGCAAGAATGGTCTAATCGTGGTCTAACAGTTCTCTATTGGCAAGCTTAGTCTAACACTTCCCTATTGGCAAGCATGGTGTCATCAATTCCTATTAGCAAGCGTGGTCTAACAGTTCCCTATTGGCAAGCGTAGTCTAATCGTGGTCTAACAGTTCCCTATTGGCAAGCGTAGTCTATCAGTTCCCTATTGGCAAGCGTGGTGTCATTATTTCCTATTGGCAAGTATGGTTTCCACTATTCCCAATGGGTAAGCATGCATTCTCTGTTGGGAGCTACGCATCGTCTATGGGCAAGCGCTGTTGGGCAAACCTAGTTTTAGTACATCCCCTAATTGGAACCTTCCTGAGGCCTATTCAATGGGGCTTATTACTCCCAGCCAAGTGGCTTTAGGACTGCATTGGAAATCTGCGTTCCAGTAACATGTTCCCTGTTCCTCAAATCAAAATGCCAACCTTGGTCGCTTCCTGGAGACTGATGTGATTCTGCCCCATCGGATAGAGTCACCATCTTTGGCTGGAGAAATTCCTGAAGATTGAAGACCGTGAGAAGAGCCCTGCTTGATCAGATCAGTAGCAACAAGGAGGAGGCCTGACCTTTGACTACTTTCAGACGGAGCCCAGCAGAGCCCACCTCCTCCCGTAGCCCCGTCTGAAAGCAGACTGCAAAGGGTCTGGAGCAAAGCAGTTACTCCTCTCTCTCGCAGCTCGCCTGGGAAGGGCAGCTCCAAGACCAGCCAATAATTGGCACCACCATTTTTCTGTTTGTGTGCAAAGGGCCGTCAAGTCACAGCCGACTTATGGTGATCCAGCAGCAGGGTTTTCAAGGCAAGAGACTAGCAGAGGTGGTCTGGTATCGCCTGCCTCTGCCTGGGGAACCTGGGCTTCCTGGGGGTGGTGGTGGGGTGTCTCCCATCCAAGGACTAACCATGACCCACCCTGCTGAGCTCCCGGGATTGGAGGACATCATCCTGGGCCTCCCAGGTCAGGCCTCGTTTTTGTTTTTGTAGGGGTGGAATTTGTTTAGTAGCGGAGGGGCCGCATTTGAAAACGATTTAAACCGAATCCCCCCCCCCATCCACAGCACTCGTGAGAGCCGCGCTTCTCTCTTCCAAGGTGGGAGAAGCTGATTCCCCACTCCTCTGCCACGACTTACTCGTGAGTAGACCGCCCCAGGATCCGGCTGCGGGGCTTTGGCCTGCCGATGCCTCGCTGAAGCCCCTTTGCAATCCCTCCCTCCAGCCCCGCCCCCCCACTCGGAAGGGAGCCTTTCCGCTTCCGCGTCCCTCCCGCCCCCTCGCTCGGCCGCTCTAGGAAACAGCTCCGGCGGTTTAACCCCTTCGGTGCTGCAGATGAAGGGGAAAAGGGGCTGCCTGCTCTTTGCATGAGGATGGGCGGCCAGGCTGCCGTTTGTTACGCCCCGTGCAGCTCAGTGGGATTACTCGGGAGTAACTCCGCACAGGCGCTTCTGGGGGATCCCCAGGCTGTTCGGACAACAGCACGGCTGAGTCGGGGAAAAGAAAACTAAAGCCAAGCCAAGCCAGATCACGCTAAGCGATCCAAAAGCTGGTCTCGTCGGAACCCTGCTCAGATTTATTCAATGGGGCTCGCTCCCAGTCCCAGCAAAGTGGCTTTAGGATTGCACTGGAAATCTATGTTCCTGTAACGTGTTCCCAGTTTCTCGGTCACTTCCTGGAGACTGTTGTGATTCTCCCCCATCGGACGGGGTCTCCATCTCTGGCTTGGGAAAATGAAAATTTACAGTAAAAACAGATAAAACTAAAGTGTTATTCACAAAAGAAATTATATATATATATATATATATATATATATATATATATATATATATATATATATATATATATATATATATATATATATATATATATATATATATATTGTTTTGTATGAAGAGAGTTGGAAGTCGGTCTCTGTATTATTGTATTATCTTATATTTTTTACTTTTTACCTCTTCATTATCTTTTTCACTTTTCCTTTCTTTGTGAATTATGTTTCTTTTTCATATTTTCATATTTTGGTATATTCGGTAATACTTTCTATATTTCAATAAAGTAGAATAACAACCAAAAAGGTCTTGAGATTTCCACACTTGTTGAACGAATGCCTCCCCCACATTGAATCTTTACAACTATCTTGCTTCCAATGTGCTTCCAGGCCTAGTGTGGATTTGAACCCAGATCCATGCAGTCGTAAGTCAACACACTGGCCCCCATCATGAATGAGAGCAAAGTGGGTCTGGTTCAATCCTGGGCATCAATAAGGACACAAGGCACCCGTCTCCAGCATCTGCAAGAGGATTGCTTTCTTACAGCTTTATACACAATTAAAAAAGGCATGCCACACTAACATTAATGAAGCCCACTACATTTTTTAAAAAAACCCACCACAAACCACAGAAAATAAAAGTGAATTATCTCTTGAGGAGAATGTAAGTGGGGAGGACAGCTGGGATTGGGAACAAATGACCCACAGTGTGCACCTACCAACTACAAGGAGACCTAATAATTTTTCCCTGCCGACTCCTAGGGGACCTGCTCATCTCCAAAATACTGGAATATTGAGAGGGGGTCAGCCTGATCCCTTTGAACTTACTGAGTAGTAGAAGAAGAGTTGGTTTTTATATGCTGACTTTCTCTACCACTTAAGGGAGAATCAAACCAGCTTACAATCACCTTCCCTTCCCCTCCCACAATAGACACCCTGTGAGGTAGATGGGGCTGAGAGAGAGTGACTAGCCCAAGTTCACCCAGCTGGCTTCGTCTGTAGGAGTGGGGAAACAAATCCAGTTCGCCAAATTAGCCTCCACCGCTCGTGTGGAGGAGTGGGGAATCAAACTCGGTTCTCCAGATCAGACTCCACTACTCCAAACCACAGCTCTTAACCACTACACCATGCTGGTGTAGTTGAGTTAGGGGGGCAAAATCTTTTTCATTCAACCCAAATTAATCCTACTGCCAGAACTCTTTGGGCTTCAAAGTGGTGACCCCAAAAAGTATACAGCAGGCTGGACTGGGGAGGATGCCTCTTTCGGGATGCCTCTCTAGAACTAGGGGAGGGGCTGTGGCTCAATGGCAGAGCATCTGCTTTGTATGCAGAAGGTCCAAGGTTCAATCCCCGGCATCTCCAGTGAAAGGGACTAGGCAAGTAGGTGATGTGAAAGACCCTGAGACCCTGGAGAGCCACTGCCGGTCTGAGTAGGCAATACTGATTTTGATGGACCAGGGTCTGATTCAGTATAAGGCAGCTTCATGTGTTCCTTGTTAGGTAAAAATGTTTGTAAATTGCGGTTGCCAGCTGTCCACACTAGGATTTGTCCAGCAGCGGGAGGCTATAAATATCTGCTATCTTCATCCTGTCTATTTCTTCATACGATTTGGAAAACAAATGTTTTCGCCGGTTTTGCAGGTGTCAGAAAAAGTTCATTTGGCAGATAACTAAAGTATCTAGTTTAACAGAGAATGGCAACCACTAGAAGAACCCTTATTTGAGTTACTGTTCAAAGATCCACATCCGAACCAATTATGTGGATTCTCTGAGGAACATGAAGGTGAGATCTCTGCCTCAAACTGTTGCCACACATTGAACATTTCTGAGGTTCCTCCCCTGCATGGAATCTTCAATGCAGAAGGAGATAGGAGCTGGTCGTGAATCTCCTTCCACCTACAGAACCCATCCTTGCTCTTTTCCCTGTGAGATCTATTGGGGGTTTCAATCATGGCTAAATCTCTTTCCACGGTCCCAGCACTGATACTCTTTTCCCAAGCTAAGCGGTAACATGTTTTCTCCTTCTGTGGGTTCTTGGATGTTCTTGAAGACTGCCACGCTGACTTAATCTCTATCCACACTCTGAGCATTCTCCACTGTATGAGTTCTTAGATGTTTGTGAAGATTGCCATTGCAATTGAATCTCTTTCCACACTCTGAGCATTCAAAAGGCTTCTTCCCTCTGTGGGTTCTTCGATGCTTTTTAAATTATTATTATTAAAGATTTTTAATAAATTTTCAAACAAAAGGAAAAGACAAAATACAAACAACAAAGGATATAAAAACAAAAAACAAAACGTATAACGATATAGATAGCTACATAATAAGAATGATATATCTATAAAGAAATTCACAGAAAAACCCCCAAACATACAGTTATTACATTCTTATTACAATTATCCGTTAAATTCCCACCTCCCTCCACCAGTGTACCCTTAATCCCTCCCACCACCGTGTTGAACTTCCGGAGAAGTGTCTAAACAGTTTATTAATAGATTGTTTTATCAATAATTTGAATTACAAAACTGAATCTACAACTTGTTCACTATACAAATAAAATTCATTTTTGCCAGTTTATCCCAGTATGTGAATGCTTTTGACCACATAGTTTTAAAATCTTCCACATCCTTCCCATGCAGGGAATCCGTTAATTTAGCCATCCGCATATATAACCATAGTTTTTCTCTCCAGTCCTTAATTAGAGGTCTATTTACAAGCTTCCAGGATTTAGCAATAACCATCCTAGCTGCAGCAAAAGTATATTGGCATATGACTCTATCATTCTTATTCATATTATCTCTAGGAATTCCTAATAAACAAAAAGCTGGGTCCATATTTACTTTGGTATTAATCAAATTGTTTGTCTCCCTTACTACTTTTCTGCACAGTGGGTAGCCGTGTTAGTCTGCAGTAGTAGAAAAGGGAAAGAGTCCAGTAGCACCTTAAAGACTAACAAAAATATTTTCTGGTGGGGTATGAGCTTTCGTGAGCCACAGATCTGAAGAAGTGAGCTGTGGCTCACGAAAGCTCATACCCTACCAGAAAATATTTTTGGAACCTTCCTGAGGCCTATTCAATGGGGCTGACTCCCAGCCAAGTAGCTTTAGGAATGCATTGGAAATCTGCATTCCAGTAACACATTCCCTGTTCCTCAAATCAAAATGCCAACCTTGGTCGCTTCCTGGAGTCTGATGTGATTCTGCCCTATCGGATAGAGTCGCTATCTCTGGCTGGGGAAATTGCTGGAGATTGAAGACTGTGAGAAGAGCCCTGCTTGATCAGCCCAGTAGCAAGAAGGAGGAGGCATGACTTTTGACTACTTTCAGACGGAGGGCGTCAACTCAGCCCAGCAGAGCCCATCTGCCTCCCGTAGCCCAATCTGAAAACAAACTGGAAAGGGTCTGGAGCAAAGCAGTTACTCCTCTCTCTAGCAGCTTGCCTGGGAAGGGCAGCTCCAAGACCAGCCAATAACTGGCACCATTTTTCTCTTTGTGTGCAAAGTGCCATCAAGTCACAGCCGACTTATGGTGACCCAGTAGCAGGGTTTTCAAGGCAAGAGACTAGCAGAGGTGGTCTGCCATAGCCTGCCTCTGCCTGGGGAACCTGGGCTTCCTGGGGGTGGTGGGTGTCTCGCATCCAAGGACTAACCATGACCATGACCCACCCTGCTGAGCTTCCGAGATTGGAGGACATCATCCTGAGCCACCCAGGTCGGGCCTCATTTTTTTTTTTGTAGGGGTGGAATTTTTTGGGACGTAGTAAAACAAAGGACAGCGATTGCCCATAGGGAATGCATGATTGCCCTTAGGAAATACATGATTGCCAATAGACAATGTATGATTGCCAATAGAGACTCGGGCAAAACACCCTTGCCAATACACAGTAAGGGAATACACACTTGCCAACTGAAAATAAGGCAAACCACGCATGCCCACTGACAATAAGGGAGGCCACGCTTGCCCACAAAGAAACAGGGAAACTATGTTGCCAATAGAGAATCCAAAAAGATTGCACCATGATTGCCCATAAAGAATGCATGATTGCCCATAGAGAAACAGGGAAACTACACTTGCCAATACAGAACCTCAAAAGCTAAGGCCAGTGATTGCCCATAGGGAAAGCATGATTTCCCATAGAGACTCAGGCTAAACACCCTTGCTAATACACAATAAGGGAATACACGCTTGCCAACTGAGAATAAGGCAAACCATGCTTGCCCATTGACCATAAAGGAGGCCACGCTTGCCCATAGACAAACAGGGAAACTACGCTTGCCAAGAGAGAATCCAAAAACTAAGCACAACAATTGCCCATAGGGAATGCATGATTGCCCATGAAGAAAGCATGATTGCCAATAGAGACTCAGGCAAAACACCCTTGGGAACACACGCTTGTCAACTGAGAATAAGGCAAACCATGCTTGCTCATTGACAATAAGGGAGGCCACGCTTGCTCATAGACAAACAGGGAAACTACGCTTGACAAGAGAGAATCCGAAAACTAAGCACAATGATTGCCCATAGGGAATGCATGATTGCCCATAGAGACTTAGGCAAAACACCCTTGCCAATGCAAAATGAGGCAGCCCACATTTGCCAACTGAGAATAAGGCAAACCACGCTTGCCCATTGACAATAAGGGAGGCCATGCTTGCCCATAGAGAAACAGGGAAACTACGCTTGCCAAGATAGAATTCGAAAAATAATGACCATGCTTGCCCATTGACAATAAGGGAGGCCACACTTGCCCATAGAGAAACAGGGAAACTACGCTTGCCAAGACAGAATTCGAAAAATAATGACCATGCTTGCCCATTGACAATAAGGGAGGCCACGCTTGCCCATAGAGAAACAGGGAAACTACGCTTGCCAAGACAGAATTCGAAAAATAATGACAATGATTGCCCCTAATTGATGTTCTTTTAATGAACTCATTAGCAATAACACTGAGATCTGTTTCCTGAGATATATGTTTATGACCATGAAGAAGAGCCATGTGATTGAGCCTTGCCTGTCTCATGCTTGACAGTAGAAAGGTATTTATTCTATAGAGGCATAAGAATGACCTTTCTGAGGCACGGGAGGAAACAGGTAATGTGAGGGCTATTCTGATAAGCTTAGCTAATTCTGGTAAGTAGCGGTTGCAGACATTTGCCTTGTTCTCCGCTGAATAGATCAATCACATCACAAAGAGCTGAAAGTGACTTTCTTCTCCCTTGCAATATCCAAGAACATCTCAATGAACCTGTAGTTGGGCAGCATCCAAGTCAGTTTTGTAAAAGTTTAGAATATATGTACTATCATCCTCTCCTATGGCAAACTTCAATTCTGCGACACATCTAAAAAAAAGTGTTTGTGTAAATTGCTGTACATATTAGCAACGACTTCATAAGAGATTTTCCTGTAGAAATCCTTAAGAGATTGAAACTGGTGAGGATCACACCCGGCATCAACACATCATGCAGGCTTTCTGCACCTAAGAACAGTAGGACTCTCTACATCTTAGTCTTCTGTACTCATGACTGTGACTAGTCCAGAACTGTTCAAAGTTGTTCCGCAGTTGCTTTGTACTCTCCTTTGCAGAAGCAAGGAGAAACTCTGCTTGATAGAACTGTAGATTACTTTCTCGAACAGTTTTGTTTAATGTGTCCAAATGACCAAACACAAGCAGCAGTAATTGTAGCATGAAGTAAGTAACAAATCTACACAAGCTTCGTGCATATCCATCTGTTTTTGCCCAAGGATCTCCTCTCTCCTCAGAAGAGTCCATGCTGGCCATAATTACATAAGGAATAGAGAATAAAGCTGCTACTATCGTACTGCCCTTATACAAATCTATGGAGATACCACACCTAGAATACAGTTCTGGGTACAGTTCTGGTCACCACATCTCAAAAAGGATATTGCAGAGCTTGAGAAGGTGCAGAAAAGAGCAACCACAATGATCAGGAGGCTACAGCAATTGTCCTATGAGGAGCAGTTAAAATGCTTAGGGCTGTTTAGCTTAGAAAGAAGGTGATTAAGGGGAGATATGGTAGAGGTATATAAAATTATGCAGGGTACGGAGTGAGTAGACAGGGAGAAACCTTTCTCCCTATAATTTGAAGCCACTGACTGTAACAGTCAACCTAGTGAGGCAAAAGTGTCTCTGGTTTATTTTCTCTGCTTGCTGAAAGTGTTTAAACAAAGCGAGACATTTTGGTGAATTTTTCACAAAGGTGATCATGTCAGATAACTCACTCAGGAAATTTCTATGCATAGTAACATTTCATGTACCACCAAGTTCACAACATGTGCAAAACAATGAATATATACTGGTCTTGGCTCCTCAGCCTTTACAAGAGCCAATACACTAGAATGTCCAGCAACATTCGATGCTCCATCATAGCACTGGCCATGACATCTGTCAAGAGAAAGATCAAAGCGACAGAGTACATCTTTCAAAATAGAAAAGAGAGTTTTAGCAGTGGGGGATTCAGTTTCATCAAATCCTGCTTGTGGGAGGGGATCACCCCATGCTTTCCATAGTCGTTTATTGTCACATGAGGCAGGATGATTTTTGTTCATAAAAATTAATTAAAAATTACCAAGTCTATCAACAATTAGAACAATAACACACACACACCCTGAACCAACTGCACCTCATCAATTATTTACACATTTTACAGTATAAAACACAGAACATAAAGTATGAATGGAACTATTGTAGGTTCTTGTAGGTTATCCGGGCTGTGTAACCGTGGTCTTGGAATTTTCTTTCCTGACGTTTCGCCAGCAACTGTGGCAGGCATCTTCAGAGTAGTAACACTGAAGGACAGTGTCTCTCAGTGTCAAGGGTGTAGGAAGAGTAATATATAGTCAGAAAGGGGTTGGGTTTGAGCTGAGTACTGTCCTGCAAAAGTAATGTGCTAATCATTGTCCTGTAAGTATCAAGATAATGTGCTAATGAAGGTATGGTATGTTAATATGGAACCATTGTATCCTGAAGTGATCTCACTTCAGGATACAATGGTTCCATATTAACATACCATACCTTCATTAGCACATTATCTTGATACTTACATGACAATGATTAGCACATTACTTTTGCAGGACAGTACTCAGCTCAAACCCAACCCCTTTCTGACTATATATTACTCTTCCTACACACTTGACACTGAGAGACACTGTCCTTCAGTGTTACTACTCTGAAGATGCCTGCCACAGTTGCTGGCGAAACGTCAGGAAAGAAAATTCCAAGACCTCGGTTACACAGCCCGGATAACCTACAAGAACCAATGAACTCTGACCGTGAAAGCCTTCGACAATATTTTGGAACTATTGTAGGCCCAACATATATATCATAGTTCTCACATCCCTCTGAAAACTCTAAATGCGTTGGCAAATAGAGTCCTGTCTTCCATCCAAGTGGGGAGGCATTAATTAGTGTTGTGTTACCGCAGTCATGCAGTGCAACATTTGCATGTTGAGAACATACAGCTGATCGCTCACTCAGTTGCTGGCTCTGCCCTCTGCTGTTGATGGTATGTTGAATGATATGGTCAATATATATAAATCAGTATTTTAGGGACAAAATATGACTTTAGGGTTTCGAACATAAATTTACCGAAGTGTTGACTAAGATGGAAATAGTTAAATGAAAATTTAAAGTAAAAACAGTTAAAACTAAACTGTTATTCACAAAAGAAATTATAGATGTAGTATTTTGTTTTGTATGAAGAGAGTTGGAAGTTGGTCTCTGTATTATTGTATTATCTTATATTTTTTTACTTTTTACCTCTTTTCTTTATCTTTTTCACTATTTCTTTCTTTGTGCATTATGTTTTCTTTCATATTTTCATATTTTGGTATATTCTGTAATACTTTGTATATTTCAATAAAGTAGAACGACAAAAAAGGAAGTCCTGAGATTTCCAAACTTGTTGAACACATTTCTTCTACGAATGCCTCCCCCACATTGAATCCTTTCAACTATCTTGCTTCCAAAGGACTTCCAAGCCTAGTGTGGATTTGAATCCAGATCCACGCAGTCATCAGTGAACACTCTGGCTCTTGTACTAATCTGACCCTCATCATGAATCTGGGCAAAGTGGGTCTGGTTCAATCCTGGGCATCGGTGGGGGCACGAGGCACCCGTCTCCAGCATCTGCAAGAGGATTGCTTTCTTACAGCTTTATACACAATTAAAAACGGCATGCCTCATTAATTTGTTTTAATAAATTTTTATTATTTTCCACTTAAATCACATTGAGTTTCATCATTCAGTTAACATAATTGTATAACATAGGCAGACTTTATCTAATCACTACAAACAATTCTCTTGTTGACTTCTCCTCTCAACCTCCTCTATCTATTTAATGTATCTGTACTTCCCTTTGTAATTAAGTTCTAATTCATTATAATATTTCATTTATAAGTTTAACTATATATCACACCATCTTATAACCTAAATTATAACAGTAATATTTTTCTACTTTGATCAACTGAATTAGATCAAAACATAACCATTAATATTTCCCAAGTTAAATTCATTTACACAGTAAGTTGTTCATGTCTCCCATTCTCCCATAAATTCCACATTTTCCTTTTGATTTACGAATGCAGTAAGTTTAGCCATTTCTGCTAGTTCCAGCATTTTATTTATCCAGCCAGTCTTGTCCGGTATCTCAGAGTTTCCATTTTGCTGCATAAACCAATCTTGCAGTAGTAGTAACATACATCAAAAAAGATCTCTGAGTCAATATTGTTTCCAGTATAATACTTAACAACATCATTTCTGGTGTTTTAGGGATATTTTGTTGTAGTATCAGTCTTAATTCATTATAAATCATGTCCCAGAGGTTCTTGGCTTTCTCACATAGCCACCAAACATGATAAAAAGAACCAACCTCCTCTTGACATTTCCAACAGTTTGGTGACATTGTTCCATACATTTTGGCTAACTTTTTTGGCGTCAAATACCATCTAGATCATCTTATAAATATTCTCTTTTAACGATTGTGAAAGTATACATTTCATGTCTCTTAACCAGTCTTTCCCATCTACTCAAAGGAATATTATGACCCAATGCCTGTGCCCAAGTTATCATTGTAGGTTTGACTTGGTCTTGTTCTATGTATATTATCAGCAACATCTTATACATCTTTGAAATTAAATGATCATTACTCTCCAATAACATTTGTTGTAAAGTTGATTTATCTCTGGTAAAACCTATTTTCATATCCTGTATATATACAGATTTTATCTGATGATATTGAAACCAAGTCAAATGTTCTTTCAAGTCTTCATGATCTTTTAAGGCACATTTATTGTTTTCCCATAACAAAAGGTCCTGGTATGTTACAAATTGAGATGGTCTCAGTGGTCTTAATGTTAGCATTTCTTGTGTTGAGATCCATAGTGGTGTTCTGGTTTCTAAAAAATGTTTATATCTTAACCAAGTTTTTGTTAAGGAAGATTTTACAATATGATGTTGAAAAGCTGTATGATTTTTAAGTTTATCGTACTGTAAGTAATCATGCCACCCAAATCTATTATCAAAACCTTCTAAATCTAGTAAACGTGTATTCTTTAATTGAATCCAGTCCTTTAGCCATACCAAAGCCGATGCTTCCGCATACAATTTAAATTTGGAAAAGCAAATCCTCCTCTTTCTTTAGAGTCAACCAAATATTTGTAGGCAATTCTAGATTTTTTCCCTTGCCAAACAAAATTCAACAAGTCCTTCCTCCACATGTCAAAATATTTTGTTTGTATAACTATTGGTAAGTTCTGAAACAAAAACGACAGTCTTGGTAAAATATTCATTTGTACTACTGAAATACAACCCAAAAAGGAAATGTTTTTATTGGACCACGATATCATGTCTTTTTTAACTAATTTGCCACACTAACATTAATGAAGCGGACCACATTTAAAAAAAAAACCCACCACAAACCACAGAAAAGAAAAAGTGTGAATTCTCTCTTGAGAAGAATGTAAGTGGGGAGGGCAGCTGGGATTGGGAACGAATGTACCACAGCGTGCACCTACCAACTACAAGGAGACCTAATAATTTTCCCCTGCTGACTCCTAAGAAACCTGCTCATCTCCAAAATACTGGAATATTGAGAAGAGGTCAGCCTGATCCCTTTGAACTTACTGAGTAGAAGAAGAAAAGTTGGTTTTTATATGCTGACTTTCTCTACCACTTAAGGGAGAATCAAACCGGTTTACAATCACCTTCCCTTCCCCTCCCCACAACAGACACCCTGTGAGGTAGATGGGGCTGAGAGAGAGTGACTAGCCGAAGTTCACCCAGCAGGCTTTGTCTGTCGGAGTGGGGAAACAAATCCAGTTCACCAGATTAGCCGCCGCTCATGTGGAGGAGGGGGGAATCAAACTCGGTTCCCCAGATTAGACTTCACCACTCCAAACCACAGCTCTTAACCACTACACCATGCTGGTGTAGTTGAGTTAGGGGGGCAAAATCTTTTCCATTCAACCCAAATTAATCTTACTGCCAGAACTCTTTGGGCTTCAAATTGATTACCCCAAAAAGTGTACAGCAGACTGGACTGGGGAGGAATTAGGGTTATGGGATGCCTCCCTAGAACTAGGGGAGGAGCTGTGGCTCAATGGCAGCACATCGGCTTGGCATGCAGAAGGTCCCAGGTTCAATCCCCGGCATCTCCAGTGAAAGGGACTAGGCAAGTAGGTGATGTGAAAGACCTCAGCCTGAGACCCTGGAGAGCTGCTGCCGGTCTGAGTAGGCAATACTGATTTTGATGGACCAAGCGTCTGATTCAGTATAAGGCAGCTTCATGTGTTCCTTGTCAGGTAAAAATGTTTGTAAATTGCGATGCCAGCTGTCCACACTAGGATTTGACCAGCAGCGGGGAGGCTATAAATATCTGCTATAAATATCTGCTGTATTCATCCTTAAAAGAGCCCCTTGGCGCAGAGCATTAAGCTGCAGTACCGCAGACAAAAGCTCTGCTCACAACCTGAGTTCGATCCCGACAGAAGTCGGTTTCAGGTAGCCGGCTCAAGGTTGACTCAGCCTTCCATCCTTCCGAGGTCGGTAAAATGAGTACCCAGCTTGCTGGGGGTAAAGGGAAGATGACTGGGGAAGGGACTGGCAAACCACCCAGCAAACAAAGTCTGCCTAGAAAATGTCGGGATGTGACGTCACCCCATGGGTCAGGAATGACCCGGTGCTTGCACAGGGGACATTTACCTTTACCTTTTACCTATCTTCATCCTGTCTATTTCTTCATAGGATTTGGAAAACAAATGTTTTTGCCGGTTTTCCAGGTGTCAGAAAAAGTTCAGTTGGCAGATAACTAAAGTATCGAGTTTAACAGAGAAGGGCAACCACTAAAAGGACCCTTATTTGAGTTACCATTCAAAGAAGATCCACATCCGAATCAACATGTGGATTCTCTGAGGAACATGAAGGTGAGATCTCTGCCTCAAACTGTTGCCACACATTGAACATTTCTGAGGTTCCTCCCCTGCATGGAATCTTCAATGCAGAAGGAGACAGGAGCTGCTCGTGAATCACCTTCCACCTACAGAAC
This sequence comes from Euleptes europaea, assembly GCF_029931775.1. Taxonomy (NCBI): domain Eukaryota; kingdom Metazoa; phylum Chordata; class Lepidosauria; order Squamata; family Sphaerodactylidae; genus Euleptes; species Euleptes europaea. Next base: position 6,804,113 of record NC_079316.1, read on the forward strand.
CCATCCTTGCTCTTTTCCCTGTGAGATCTATTGGGGGTTTCAATCATGGCAAAATCTCGTTCCACGGTCCCAGCACTGATACTCTATTCCCAAGCTAAGCGGTTACATGGTTTCTCCTTGTGTGGGTTCTTGGATGTTCTTGAAGACTGCCACGCTGACTTAATCTCTATCCACACTTTGAGCATTCTCCCCTGTATGGGTTCTTAGGTGCTGTTGAAGATTGCCACTGCAACTGAATCCCTTTCCACACTCTGAGCATTCAAAAGGCTTCTCCCCTGTGTGAGTTCTTTGATGTTTTTGAAGAGAACCACTCTGACTGAATCTCTTTCCACACTCTGAGCATTCAAAAGGCTTCTCCCCTGTGTGGGTTCTTAGATGCTGTTGAAGATAGTTACTCATACTGAATCTCTTTCCACACTCTGAGCATTCAAAAGGCTTCTCCCCTGTGTGGGTTCTTTCATGCTTTTGAAGACTGCCACTCAGACTGAATCTCTTTCCACACTCTGAGCATTCAAAAGGCTTCTCCCCTGTGTGGGTTCTTAGGTGCGGTTGAAGAGAGCCACTCTGACTGAATCTCTTCCCACACTCTGAGCATGCAAAAGGCTTCTCCCCTGTGTGGGTTCTTCGATGCTTTTGAAGATCGCCACTCAGACTGAATCTCTTCCCACACTCTGAGCATTCAAAAGGCTTCTCCCCTGTGTGGGTTCTTCGATGCCGTTGAAGATGGCCACTGTTCCTGAAACTCTTTCCACACTCTGAGCATTCAAAAGGCTTCTCCCCTGTGTGGGTTCTTAGATGCTGTTGAAGATGGCCACTGTTCCTGAAACTCTTTCCACACTCTGAGCATTCAAAAGGCTTCTCCCCTGTGTGGGTTCTTAGATGCTGTTGAAGATGGCCACTGTTCCTGAAACTCTTTCCACACTCTGAGCATTCAAAAGGCTTCTCCCCTGTGTGGGCTCTTAGATGCTGTTGAAAAGAGGTACTCAGACTGAATCTCTTTCCACACTCTGAGCATTCAAAAGGCTTCTCCCCAGTGTGGGTTCTTAGATGCTGTTTAAGATGGCCACTGCGACTGTATCTCTTTCCACACTCTGAGCATTCAAAAGGCTTCTCCCCTGTGTGGGTTTTTCGATGCTGTTGAAGAGAGCTACTCAGACTGAATGTCTTTCCACACTCTAAGCATTCAAAAGGCTTCTCCCCTGTGTGAGTTCTTTGATGCCTTTGAAGATGGTCACTGTGACTGAATCTCTTTCCACACTCTGAGCATTCAAAAGGCTTCTCTCCTGTGTGGGTTCTTAGATGCTCTTTAAGACTGCCACTATGACGGAATCTCTTTCCACACTCTGAGCATTCAAAAGGCTTCTCCCCTGTGTGGGTTCTTAGATGCTCTTTAAGACTGCCACTGCGGCTTAATCTCTTTCCACACTCTGAGCATTTAAAAGGCTTCTCCCCTGTGTGGGTTCTTCGATGCTTCTGAAGAGACTCACTCAGACTGAATGTCTTTCCACACTCTGAGCATTGAAAAGGCTTCTCCCCTGTGTGGGTTCTTAGATGTTTGTGAAGATTGCCACTCAGACTGAATCTCTTTCCACACTCTGAGCATTCCAAAGGCTTCTCCCCTGTGTGGGTTCTTAGGTGCTGTTGAAGATTGCCACTGCAACTGAATCTCTTTCCACACTCTGAGCATTCAAAAGGCTTCTCCCCTGTGTGGGTTCTTAGATGTTTTTGAAGATTGCCACTCACACTGAATCTCTTTCCACACTCTGAGCATTCAAAAGGCTTCTCCCCTGTATGGGTTGTTCGGTGCCTTTGAAGAGAGCCACTGCAACTGAATCTCTTTCCACACTCTGAGCATTCAAAAGGCTTCTCCCCTGTGTGAGTTCTTTGATGCCTTTGAAGATCGCCATTCTGACGGAATTTCTTTCCACACTCTGAGCATTCAAAAGGTCTCTGCCTTGTGTGTATTTTTTGGTGCACAAGGAGCTGTGATCTGTATTTGAAGTAGTTTCCACACTGAAAGCATTTTTGTGCCTTCATTATACTATGCTTTGGGAAGACTGCCTTACTCTTCCTTCCAAGAAAAAACATCCTTCCATTCTCTGAGCGGATAAATAGCTTCTCTCCTGAATGAATCCTTTGGGGTTGAAAAAGGTCTGACTTCTGCAACCTCTTGTCATCTGAGCAGCTAGAAGGTTTCTCTCCTGCATGTATTCTTTGATGTCTAAGGAGCTCTGCTTTGCAAAGAAAGCTCTTTCCACACTCCAAGCATCCATGGGTCTCCATTCCTCTGTGCATATGCAAGTGGATATCATATTGAGTTTGATCTGAGAAGTTCATGCCACACGCCAAACACTTATATGCTTCCTCCACCATGGGGATTAGTTCACAGAAATCCTTCCCTTGGCCAGGAATGGGTTTATCCTTCTTCTCGACCATGGGACTTCCTTTCTGCTTTTTAGGTTTGCCTTGATTCTTGACATTTCCTTGCAAATTCTCATTTTTTACCTTATCTGGCAATAGCTGATGTGGTTCCTCATCGCCCTCATTCCACTCATCCTCCCCTGTGGAATAAAGAGAAAGAGCTCATTAGCACACACACAAGGACATCTGACAATCTCTTGAAGTTCCATCCATGCTCAAAACATTGCAGTGGCTTTTTCCTGCTGTATATTGAAGGGTACACTTATAGACGCTTGAAAAGGACATGAAAGGCTGGGTTTGCTGCATCAGAAAGGCTGGGTTTGCAGCCTAACAATTTATTCAGCTCCTCACCTGAGTGAATTCTTTCATGTGAAGTAACGGCTGCTTTCCGACTGAAGGTCTTTCTGCACTCCGTGCATGCATATGGTTTTACTCCTGAGGGAATTTGCGTCTTGGAAACATCACTTGTGTTCTTACTGAAAGTCTTTCCAAAGGCCACACTTTCATTTTCCCTGGAGCGGATTCTCTGATTAGCATGGAGGCCTTCGTTCCTTCTTGTTTTGGTTGACCTTTCTTCATAGACTGGGATTGCACGGAAGCCCCGTCCTCTTTGGGATGGTATGGGCTTATCCCTCCTCTTGTCTGTGTGGCTTCCCTCCTGCCTCTGTAGTCCATCTCCATCCCCAACATAACTTTTGGAGTCTTCATTCTTGGCTTCTTCTGTAGAGAATGCCTGGAATCCCCCAAGCATTTCCTCTACTTGTGCTGTTGGAAGAAAGAAAGAGGTCCAGTCAGTACCTATATAACAAGCCAAGCCACCCATCAGGCACTGCTCACGAAGGGGTCTGCATTTCCTTTATCAGACCTTCTTCCTCTCTCAACTGAGTTGCTCGTCACACCTTCTACCCAGCCAGGCCCCCTCCAGATGACCAGTTATTATATTCTTCCCTGCCTTGCCCTGCCCTCCACATACTCCCCATATGTTTATTAAAGAAAAAGTGGAAAAGAATCGTTCCCCCACCAGTCACATTTGACTTGTCACGCAACTCTTTTGATTCTCTGCTAAAGGTAAAGGTCCCCTGTGCAAGCACCGAGTCATTTCTGACCCATGGGGTGACGTCACATCCTGACGTTTCCAAGGCAGACTTTGTTTGTGGGGTGGTTTGCCAGTGCCTTCCCCAGTCGTCTTCCCTTTACCCCCAGCAAGCTGGGTACTCATTTCACCGACCTCGGAAGGATGGAAGGCTGAGTCAACCTTGAGCCGGCTACCTGAAACCGACTTCTGTCAGGATCTAACTCAGGTCATGAGCAGAGCTTTTGACTGCAGTACTGCAGCTTAACACTCTGCGCCCCGGGGCTCCTAGGAAGATTCTCTGCTACTGATGATTAAATAGAAGATTTTTACAGCCCACTTTTCTCTACCCTGAAGAGTCTCAAAACGGCTTACAAATCACATTCTTTTACCCTCTCCATAAGAGGCACCTTGTGAGGTAGATGGGGCTGAGAGAGTTCTAAGAGAACTGTGACTGACACACAATCACCCAGCAGGCTTCAGGTGGAGCAGTGGGAAATCAAACCCAGTTTTCCAGATTAGAGTCCGCTGCTCTCAACCACCACACCATGCTGCCTCTCCACAAGAAGTGACCATGATATCCAGTCCTGCAACTGCACAGAGGGTTTCTTTCCAGTTGTGATGAAATCCATGAAGAGCTGGTTTTAAGCCTCTGCTTGGGGGGAGGGGGGGCAGGGGAGAGAACCCAGGACTTCACCAAGCGAACCTCATAGTTCAAAGGGGACCCCCACGGTGTCAGTTGTTGGAAGGGCAGGCAAGGCCCAAAGGCATCTGGGTGACAGCTGTAGGAAAGGGCCTTTGGCCTTCTCCAGCTTGGCTGTCCTTAAGTAACCCCCCAAACTTTTCATGGAATATCCAATATTTACAGATACAGCTGTCCCTCATAAGCCACAGCTAAGCTCAGCCCGGGAAAGAGTTATTGAGCTGCCCAGATTTAAGGCCCCAGAAGAGCTCCCTCCCCTCCTTTCCCAGCAGGCTTTATGATTTTACCAAACAAGAAGTTGCTGAGAAGTGAAGCAGTAATCTTCCATGTTGATTGCTTGCTAATTCCCTGGAAATAACCAAGGATACTCAAAATGATACATTGCTGCTATTCACTATTTGGATCCATGCTCCATCCCAATGGCAGCCATTTGCACGTACGGCACCTATGAAAGAGCCTTACCCAGAGAGGCCACGCTCCCATAGTTCTCCAGCATGACTTCCTTGTAAAGAGCTCTTTGGCCTGGATCCAGCAGGGCCCACTCTGCCTCAGTGAAATGCACGGCCACCTCCTCAAAGGAAACCGGTGACTGAAAGAAAAAGCAGATTCCCTCATCCGAGAACACGTCAGGCAGAGACGGCGCTCTGGAAGGGGGCAGGATGGAGAGCTTGGCATGGGTAAAGGGTCTCTTTTACTCGAACACCGGAGCAGCAACTGAAGGAGCAACACTGCCCCCACCCCAAGAAAGTAAGGGGGACTCATCTCCCCTACCTGGACCAGAGGTGAAGCAGCCGCTTCCACACCTTCGAAAAGATGAACGCTTAACAGCGTCTCTACACTGCCTGCAAGGGAGACAACAGAGGAAGGAAGAATATTAACCTAGACTTACTATTTCATTTACTTGTTTAAATCCGGCTTCGCACACACCCATTTCCAGGGTGTTTGTATTACTTGACTTTTGTGCTGTCAAGTCACAGCTGGCTTATGGTGACCCCGTAGGGATTTCAAGGCAAGAGACGTTCGGAGGTGGTTTGCCATTGCCTGCCTCTGCTTCACGCCCCTTGTGTTCCTTGGAGGTTGCCCTTCCAAATACCAACCAGGGCCGACCCTGCTTAGCTTCTGGGCTCTGATGAGATCAGGCTCACCTGGGGCTATCCAGGTCAAGGCACGCATTATGTACACTCAAGAACATTCAGGGTTTCAGCTGAATGCAACATCAATGTGACATAAATCTGACTTGGCCCTCCATAAATCTGTCTACTCCTCCTTCTTATGAGTGATCATCACTACATCCTGTGGTACCTAGTCCCACAAGCTCACTCTGTGTTGTGTGCACACCCATTTCTTTCTCTGCCCCACAGCTTCACCATGTGCCCCAATCCCATCCAGCCACAAAGCAACCTTACCTTGTGAGAGGGCATCTTGGAGATGCTCCTGGGCCTTTGCCTGCTGCCCTTCCTCTAACAGAGCTCCTTCTGCCACGGAAAACTTCACTTCCATCTTTAAGGATGGTCCCCACATCTGAAAGAACATCAAGGGAGACAGGTAAGAATCTTCACCCCTGCATTGACCAACAGAGCTGCTTCAAGCACAGGGGCCAAAATCAGTATTGGTTGTTTTCCAAGCCGAGTCAGTTCTCTAGAGGTATCAATATCTGGCAGAGAAGCCTTAGGATAAAGTCAGTGCTTGAAGGGAGAGAAGGAAACCCCCTCACCTGCTCTGCCTGCCTCTTCTCCTCTGCCTGACTCAGGAGGAAACCTTCGGCCAGGGCCACCGCCTGGGAACTGGTCTCCGGCCCACATCCTCTGACCCAGTACTGCATTCCCTGGGGCAGGATGGTCAGGAACCGCTCCAGGATCACCAGGTCCAGGATCTCCTTCTTAGAGTGCCTCTCCGGCTTCAACCAGTGGTTGCAAAGTCCATGAAGCTGGCTGCACACCGCTCGGGGCCCATCGGTCTCATGGTAAAGGAACTGCCAGAAAACATGGCTCTCTGCTGTTGTTGTTTCCTGAGCCAGGTTCTCTGCCACAGCTCTTTCCCAGAATTCCACACCACTCTCCGCTTGGACGGGATGAGGACCTTCCCTTGATCTCTTGCCAATTCCAGCTCCTTCTGGGTCCTGCGGTTCCATCTCCTTCCCTTTCTCTTGGGTGGCCTCTGACTGTGGAAAGATGCCCTTACTCCTGTGGCTATGAAGAAGGAGAGGAAAAGATATCAAAAAGACAAAAAGAGACCAAAAGAAAGCACACCTACCTCACCTACCCTCCTTCTCATGAGGTACCTTAGGATTGCCCCAGTGGATCAGAACAAGTGTCACTGTCGTAGTTTGTGGATCAGGATTAATGTCATGGCACTAGATTGCATATCAGGCTTTTTAATGAGATGCGTGTTCTGAGGAGGAGATCTGAGTTTTTTTTACCCCACCTTCTTTTTTTAATTTTAAGGAGTCTCAAAATGGTTTACAATCGCCTTCCCTTCCTCTCCCTACAACAGGCATCTTGTGAGGTAGGTGGGGCTGAAAGAGTTCAGAGAGAAGGGAGATAAGCGTAAGATCACCCAGCAGGATTCACCTGGAGGAGTGGGGAATCAAACCCGATTCACCAGAGTCATCCACTCCTAACCACTATACCACGCTGGCTCTCAGGAAAGTAAACATCCATTGTGGAAGTTATGAGCTTGGCCTTCCACATCTGGGGATCAAGTCTGTCTAGAATAGGGGTGTCAAACATATGGCCCGGGGGCCGGATTTGGACCCTCAACAGCTCTTATCTGGCCCGCGAACCAGTCGAGGCAGACACACATACCCCAGTTCCAAGGTGTCAATGATCAGAGACTATTAAATAAAAGAAAATACTGGAAGAGTGATATAGTGTTAAGCAAGTTTGTATTTTAAGTAAAAAATAGTGTCATTAATTGACTTTGCCTGTGTCTTCTATAAAAGTTTGTATCTACGGTATCTTGCATTAAATTTTAAGGTACACATGGCCCTGTCCGACAAAGAGTCATTTATGTCACATCCGACCCTCATAACAAACGAGTTCGACACTCCTGGTCTAGAGGCAATTGTAGGAAGAAAAAAGAGGCGAATGAAACCCAACCTAAAACCAAAAGCTGGGTACCCGCCGTTGGGTGAGTGGAAAATGTATGTATGTCTATGTAGAAATATTGCAAGTATAATTTATTAGAAGCGCTATACAAAATTTAAAATTCTTTAAAAGCATTAAAATAGCACAATGGCAAAACTTGAGGTTGATATCTGTAACCACAAACCAAACGGGTTTCGGCCTCTAGGGCCTTCATCAGTGGCTAGTTAAAACCCTTTCTTAAGTCTGCACACATATATAGAAATACAATGATGTAAAAAAATGCAAATACAAACAGTTTAAAACCCAACCAGGCAAGAGAATATGTTGTCTGAAAAGATAGAACACTAATGGGTTAGTTACCATCTATAAGAAAGCCCATTATATAGGTCTAGTTAGAAATGTTTTAAAAATACTTACAAAGTTTATTCTCAGTTATACAAACAACTGGTATATTGGGTTCTTGTTGTAATACTATAAAACATAATTATACAGATTGGAACCCTCAATTCATCATTAATCAAATTAAAATCATTGCTTAGCTATATATATTAAATATACCAATGTCTAAACACATACCTGGTTAGTACAAGTATTAGAAAAGAGCAAGAGTCCAGTAGCACCTTAAAGACTAACAAAAATATTTTCTGGCAGGGTATGAGCTTTCGTGAGCCACAGCTCACTTCTTCAGATACTTCGTATCCTGCCAGAAAATATTTTTGTTAGTCTTTAAGGTGCTACTGGACTCTTGCTCTTTTCTACTACTGCAGACAGACTAACATGGCTACCCACTGTGAATTATCTGGTTAGTATAAGTCTCCCGTGTATTTTGTATGCAGGTATCAACCTGGTGAAGCAGTATCTAACTGGTGATCCTATTCTACAATAAATAGTGTTATGAGGATGATGCAAGCTCTATGATCAAGCATTTCTGTAGTTGTGTGATGCAATCACCCTGTATCTCTATGAGGAGTCTCATTGCAGCAGGTGCTATGACTCAGCATCTCTATATTTGGGTGATGCAATCACCCTATCCTCTCTCTGAGAAGTTAGATTACAATTGTTCCTGTGCACTCAAATAAAGTGATTGTTCGATAATACAGTATGTACAGATAATACTGTCCTGAAAACCTCCAGACTAACAAAGACTACAGTCAACAATAGCCATGCAGATTAGCTTTGGATTTCACACATTAACAGATCACTTCAGGATACAATGGTTCCATATTAACATCCACACCCTCATTAGCACATTATCTTGATACTTACAGGACAATGATTAGCACATTACCTTTGATACTTTTTGCAGGACAATGATTCAGCTCAAACCCAACCCCTTTCTGACTATATATTACTCTTCCTACACACTTGACACTGAGAGACACTGTCCTTCAGTGTTACTCCTCTGAAGATGCCTGCCACAGCTGCTGGCGAAACATCAGGAAAGAAAATACCAAGACCACGGTTACACAGCCCGGATAACCTACAAGAACCAACAGTATGTACAGTTAGGTCCCATTGTTATAAAGTATTAAAAAAATTACTTAAAGACACAGCCAGTCCATATCTTCATTTAGGCCTAGGTCTCTCTTTGTATTTTAAGTAAAAAATACTGTCATTAATTTGCTTTGCCTGTGTCTTCTATAAAAGTTTGTATCTCCGGTATCTTGCATTAAATTTTACGATACACATGGCCCAGCCCGACAAAGAGACATTTATGTCACATCCGACCCTCATAACAAACGAGTTCGACACTCCTGGTCTAGAGGCAACTGTAGCTCGGGACAAAAGGCCTGGTGAGGGCTTAACTATGGCTGTCTCTCCTTTGGCTTCATACAACAGGCAATAGCTCTGTCTAGCAGACGGTAGGGGCAGAGGTGCATCTGACCTCTCCAGAGGAGAGCAAAAAGGCTGCTGGGATGAAGAGGAGAAAGACGAAGTAGTGAACACCCAGGTAAATGGCACATGGCCAGGAGGGGGGAGAGCCAGCCAAATTGCACAGCATGTGGAGCAGCCAGTCAGCATGTCTGATTCATGTCCCTGTGATCACGTCTTTCTGGGCCTCCTGATGACCACCATGGCTGAGAATTTATTTTACTTTACAAAATTCAGACCCTGGCTTTCTGCCCACACAACGGTCACTAATTTAGCTAACAAATTAAGCCATGCATTTTTCCATTTCCCTGATCTCTGCTTTGCTCTCTGGGAGTCAAAATGGATTGCAGCAAGTGAGTCTATACAATCAACAGAACGGACATTCAAGAAACCAGTACACAGGGTTTGGGTTGTAGAACCAACCAGAAATCTAAAAAACAGAAGCAAAGCATAAATGTTAACAAGACACATGATGCAAAACTGCAGCGTAGGAACCAACTTACAGCAAGCGGTACACAGTAGTATAGAAGACAATTGCTAACCATTTGTCCAAGTAACTTGGGGAATTGTTTTGTACACTGCCACCCTACTGCGGAAAGCCAGGAGAGTGGGTGTCTTCCTGACCTCCTCAGGCAGGCCGATCCACATTGTGGGGGCCACAACAGAAAAGTCACGTGCACAGACAGCTGTTGATTTTGCCCATTTGCAGGTTGGCACCTGCAGAAGGCCCTGCTCAGGTGAGGGAAGCTGTCGTGGCGGAATATAGGGGGAGAGACAGTCAGACAGATATCAGGGTCCAAGTACCATGAACAGCTTTCTGTGTGATAGCCAATACGTTTAATTGAGCCTGGAGGGTCTGGGAATAATATGCATGCTCCAGCATGGTCAGTGTATTATAGTAGTCTAGTCTCAATCTCACCACAGCATGGATCCAGGAGCCAGACCAGAAGTATCAAGGTGAGGGGCCATTTTTCCACCGAGGCTGAGTTGGAAGAAAGCCTTTTTTTACAGCTGCACTAACTTGCTCCACTAGCAATAATGCAGGGTCCAGTATAACCCCGAGGCTGTTAACTCTGCCAGCAAGGGTCAGCTGAATCCCAACAAAAGCGGGCGGCATGACATCCTTCCAGACCTCCACCTTCCTAAGCAGCATTTTTTTCTGTCTTTCCTTGACTTCGATTCTGTTGGTTTACACTTGGGAATTGAACCGCTGGCGCCAGGTAGCAATTTAGGATCTAAGAACATAAGGTCTCTACTGCATCACCAGGCGAGTTGGAGAAGGATGCATAGAAATGGGTGTGTGTGTTATTGCTGACAACCAACCCCAAACTGCAAATGATTTGGCCTCAGGGCTTCACATAAAGATCGACAAGCATGGGGCTCAGGATTGGGGCCTGTGGGACCTCCACAGGATGGATAGAAGACGAGAAGGATTTCATACCCTGCTTTTGTCTCCCTTAAGGAGACCCAAAGGGATTTACCATCCCTTCCTCTCCCCATAACAGGCACCTTGTGAGGCTGGTGGGGCTGAGAGAGGTCACGCAGCACCCCTCCTGGGGAGGAGAGAGGAATCAATCCCGGTTCTCTCCAGGAGAGGTTCCATCACTCTTGACCACCACATCATGCTGTGGCAGGTCCCACACTGATGATAACCGGCCTCCAATTGGCTCTGGTCCAGGTGGAGAGATTTGACCCTGTCCAACGTACAACCCCCGAGGCCTCCTCCTTTTTTTTAAGTCGTACAGAATAAGAAGGGAAAGAGGGAACGGGAACAATTGTATTGTACATGGTTGGCATTCGGAACAGGCCTTACACTGATTTCCTGGTCGGCTACCCCGCTCTCTAGCAGTTTGCCCAGGAAGGGCAGATCAGAGACTGGGGCGATAACTGGCTCCACCTTTTTTCCGTTTGTGTGCAAAGGGCCCTCCTCAAGTCACAGCCGCCTTATGGCGACCCAGCAGCAGGGTTTTCAAGGTAAGGGACTAGCCGAGGGGGTCTGCCATCGCCTGCCTCTGCCTGGGGAACCGGGGCTTCCTGGGGGTGGGGGTCTCCCATCCCAGCACTAACCACGACCCACCCTGCTGAGCTCCCGAGATTGGAGGGCATCATCCTCCATTGTTTTCTTTGTAGGGGTGGAATTTTTTGAACAGCGGAGGGACACCATTGTAACACGATTTAAACCGAATCTCCCCCCCCCCCTCCAGAAGAGCCTCTTTCAAGGTGGGAAAAGCTTATTCCCCACTCTGCTATGACTTACTCGTGAGTAGACCGCCCCAGGATCCGGCTGCGGGGCTTTTGACTGAAGCCCCTTTGACATTCCTCCCTCCAGACCCCCCCCCACTCGGAAAGGAGCCTTTCCGCTTCCGCCTCCCCCGACTTCCCCCTTGCTCGGCCGCTCTAGCAAACAGCTCGGTCAGTTTAACCACTTCGTTGCTGCAGACGGTGAGCTGGGGAGAAAGAAAACTACAGCAAAGTGCAGCCAGATCCCGCTAAGGGATCCGAGGGAGGTCTCATTGGAGGGGCGCACTAAAACTAGGAACAGCGCTTGCCCGTAGACGGTGCATCACTGCCCAGAGCGAATGCATGCTTGCCCATTGTGTCGCGGGCAAATGCACAAATGAAGGAAGAATATAGAATTTTCCCCTTTGAAATCCACATAGACTTCATATGTAAGCAGAAAACAGGTTGTTCAGAAGCCGGACTCTCAAGGGAAATGACTCCGCTTCAATGTGTTTAGTCAAGGAGCAGCAGGATTGCTCTTGCAGAAAGGCGCTTGTTTCTGAGCATATTCAGAGCGCCCTTGAAGCCGGGAAGCTTCCAGGATGTTCTCCCCTGCAACGCAGGCCGCATCAAGGTGTTTCTGACTTTCCCTCTGGACTCTGATTACATCATTGCTCACAGTGAGCAATGATGTAATGAAGTGTCACAATGTGATTTTATGTGAAGTTTCAAGTCCTTTTAAAGTTAAGGCCTTTCAGAGGTCAGAAGAGAGTCAAATGAACCGTATTCTTAACACGAAAAGAATGCTGGGAAAAGTCATATTTTAAGAATTATCATACAGCCATAAACTGACTGCTTAGTACATGGCCAGGTCAGCCAATGACCCAACAGGTAATCCTTACAAGGCGAGAGCAACAGCGCTGCTGCTCCCAGTTCCAAAAGTACTGATGCACTGGAACAATCTCAAGATCAGATCCAACCAAGTACTGTCAAGGGTAGGTAGGATACTGATCTTGAAAGGTATACAAGGAGGAACTTCCTAGCCAAGAGCTGGAGTTCCTAACAGGTTGATACCCATTGAATGGATCTCTCCATCCCTTACCTGGGATGTAAAGGCTTCGAACCTTAATTCTTGCGTGGATTGAGGCTCTCAGACTTTCCATATGGGTTAAGACTTTTTTGCCTAAAGAGGTCTCTCTAAGTGTTCAGTCCTTGTGTGGACTGAATACTTACAGATTTCTCCAACATTTACAAGTCTTCCTGTGAGACTGGAGAACTCCCTAAAAGGGGGATTCTTTTCAAGATAGCCCCCCCTTGGTAGGACTGGATATCTGAACTGAATGCCTGCAGACTTCTCCATCTTATAAATAAGATGGAGACTCTTAGAAACCATCAACCTTTGTGTGGAGTCTAAGAGTTTAGATCTTTCCATATTTGAAATGGAAACAGAGCTCATTGATTTTAGCAGGGATTAATGAGTTCTCACTAAGATCTATCTAGCCTTTATAGGCCTCCCAGTCCTGACAGACATGGAGATTGTAAAACCTATAGCTTCCTTCATACAGGTCTCTTCAAACCTTCAAAGGTGCTTATTCTCTGAGCATGCATCAGAGATTTCTCTAGTTAACAGAGAGAATTCTGAACATTCTCTGCTTTCTAGTTCTGACACAGCTAAAGATGGCATGCACATAAATATAGATCTCCCTGATCTTAACATAGATCAGAGGCCCTTCATAGGCTAAAAACACTTAGAGATTTCTCTATGGTTTCCTGAACTTAGTCCTGGCATGGACTGAAAATATGCTTTAAGGCAAGGGTGGGGAACCTTTTTTTGGCCAAGGGCCATGATCTTGACTTGGATGGCCCAGCCCAGCCTGATCTCATCAGATTTCAAAAGCTAAGCTTACTTGGATAGGAGGCCACCAAGGAATACCGGAGTCGTTCTGCAGAGAAAGGCAATGGCAACTCACCTCTGTTCATTTCTTGCCCAACCTGGCAATGCCGTGGATTGAATTTACAAGGGTCCAGATTGGGGAGGGGCACAGAGTAGACAGAGAGAGATGCTGCACGTTTGGTAGTCCATCCTGCACCTGGGACCTTCTGCATGCCAAGCAGAGGCTCTACCCCTGATCCACAGCCCCTCCCATGGAGATGCTCCACCCCTGATTCACAGCCCCTGCCAAGCAGATACTCTACTCCTGATCCACAGCCCCTGCCAAGGAGATGCTCTCCCCTGATCCACAGCCCTTCCCAAGGAGATGCTCCACCCCTGATCCACAGCCTCTGTCAAGCAGATGATCTACCCCTGATCCACGGCCCTGCCAAGGAGATGCTCTCCCACTGATCCACAGCCCCTGCCAAGCAGATGCTCTCCCACTGATCCACAACCCCTGCCAAGCAGATGCCCTACCGCTGAGACACAACCCCTGCCAAGCAGATGCTCTACCTCTGAGCCACAACCCCTGCCAAGCAGATGCTCTACCTCTGAGCCACAACCCCTGCCAAGCAGATGCTCTACCTCTGAGCCACAACCCCTGCCAAGCAGATGCTCTACCTCTGAGCCACAGCCTCCAGTTTGGGCTTGGCTGGGTCAGGTTGAGCAGGAGGGAGCAATATGGAGCACCCCAACCCGCTTCTGCATTGGCTTCAGGGGAGAGCAAGGGGAGGGCCTCGGAGGGGCCCACGGAGCTAGCTGGTCGCTTGCATGCCAGTGCTGGGGGGGGGGGAGATGGCCGCACAGGTTTTGGGCGCCCCAGTAGCATTCGGCTGCGGCGCATCCAGTGCACAGGCCGGGGGATCGATGGGAGAGAGGGCCTGCCAGGGGCTCTCCAGCGGCGCGTCCAGCGTGGAGGCCGGGGAACTAGGGGGAGGACAGGACAGGGGCTCTCCGGCGGCACATCCAGCGCGGAGGCCAGGGGATCAAGGGGGGAGGGCAGGACAGGGGCTCTCTGGCGGCGCGTCCAGCACGGAGGCCGGGGGATCGAGGGGAAAGGGCAGGCAAGGGGCTCTCTGGCAGCACGTCCAGTGCGCAGGCTGGGGATCCATCGGAGGGAGGGCTGGGCAGGCAACCTCTGGTGGCGCGTCCAGCGTGCAGGTCGGCAACGCCCCGGTGGCACGATTCTCGGCCACCCCAAGCGTTCGGTCGCGGCATGGGGGTCGAGCAGGGGGAGGCTATGCAGAGGCGTGCTCATGCTTCCCAGCAAAGCCTGGCTAGCGGCAACTAGCTCTGTGGAGCTCCCGGCCTAGGCAGAGGGCCGGATAAGATGATGTCGGAGGTTCCCCACCCCTGCTTTAAGGGCTCATGACTTCAGCTCTGACATGAACTCAGGGAACCAGAGATTTCTCTAACCTTTGCATACACCAAAGGCATTTAAATACTAAAATAACACATAGAGGACCTAAAAGGTTTAAATATTCTTAACGTGAATTAGGAACTTTTCAGATCTCTCTAGGCCCTGCTGTGCTGGGGAGGTTCACAAATGACATGACTAGGTGAAGTATGTCTTATGTTCTGTGATGTTCTAGGTACTTTGAATTAAGATGCTTTTAACTAAATCAGATCTTATTCATTGCACTAACCATTTTTTACAAGATTTCTGTAACTGCTTTATTTCCTGAATGAAATATTATTACTGGTTTAAGGTTTGATCGCTCATATAGAGGAATAGAGATTGCTTAAGATTGCTTTCATATATGAACATGTTTAAGACTCACAATGTCTGAACTTTATAACATACTTTAGAATTTTGTAATTTACATGCATATATATTATGTAAAATAAACTGTATATACATTCACATCCTTTTCATAATTTATTGGAGCACTTCAAGAGAAAACTTACTTTGGTAAGAAGCACTGAGTCCTGTCTAGTAGGTGTCTAACTGAATAAGATAACATACTTCTTCTCAGGAAGGGGTCCGTTCTAAGAGCATAGGCACTGAAAAGCATTGATCCGCTTCAATTGGGAATAGTGGAAACCACACTTGCCAATAGGGAACAGTGAGACTACGCTTGCCAATAGGAATTAATGAAACCACGCTTACCAGGATGGAAGTGTTAGACCACGCTTGGTCTAACAGAACCCTATTGGCAAGCGTGGTGTCATTAATCCCTATTAGCAAGTGTGGTCTTAACAGTTCCCTATTGGCAAGCGTGGTCTAATAGTTACCTGTTGGCAAAGCATGGTGTCATTAATTCCTACTGGCAAGTGTGGTCTAACAGTTCCCTATTGGCAAGCGTGGTCTAAACATGGTCTAACAGTTCCCTGTTGGCAAGCTTAGTCTAACACTTCCCTATTGGCAAGAGTGGTCTAATCGTGGTCTAAGTTCCCTATTGGCAAGCATGGTGTCATTAATTCCTATTGGCAAGTGTGGTCTAACAGTTCCCTATTGGCAAGAGTGGTCTAATCGTGGTCTAACAGTTCCCTATTGGCAAGCATGGTGTCATTAATTCCTATTGGCAAGTGTGGTCTAACAGTTCCCTATTGGCAAGCGTAGTCTAATCGTGGTCTAACAGTTCCCTATTGGCAAGCATAGTCTAATCATGGTCTAACAGTTCCCTATTGGAAAGCATGGTGTCATTAATCCCTATTGGCAAGCGTAGTCTATCAGTTCCCTATTGGCAAGCGTGGTTTCCACTATTCCCAATGGGTAAGCATGCATTCTCTATGGGGAGTTATGTATTGTCTATGGGCAAGCACTGTTGGGCAAACCTAGTTTTAGTACGTCCCCTAATTGGAACCTTCCTGAGGCCTATTCAATGGGGCCAACTCCCAGCCAAGTGGCTTTAGGACTGCATTGGAAATCTGCGTTCCAGTAACATGTTCCCTGTCCTCAAATCAAAATGCCAGCCTTGGTTGCTTCCTGGAGACTGATGTGATTCTGCCCCATCGGATAGGGTCGCCATCTCTCGCTGGGGAAATTGCTGGAGATTGAAGACCATGAGAAGAACCCCGTTTGATCAGATCAGTAGCAACAAGGAGGAGGCCTGACTTTTGACTACTTTCAGACGGAGGGCATCAACTCAGCCCAGCAGAGCCCATCTCCCTCCCGTAGCCGGGTCTGAAAACAGACTGCAAAGGGTCTGGAGCAGAGCAGTTCTCTGAGAAGACCTGGTAAGCTACTCTTCTCTCTAGCAGTTTGCCTAGGAAGGGCAGCTCCAAGACCAGCCAATAACTGGCACCACCATTTTTCTCTTTGTGTGCAAAGTGCTGTCAAGTCACAGCTGACTTATGGTGACCCAGCAGCAGGGTTTTCAAGGCAAGAGACTAGCAGAGGTGGTCTGCCATCGCCTGCCTCTGCCTGGGGAACCTGGGCTTCCTTGGGGTGGTGGTGGGGTGTCTCCCATCCAAGGACTAACCATGACCCATCCTGCTGAGCTTCCGAGACTGGAGGACATAATCCTGGGCCACCCAGGTCAGGCCTCGTTTTTTTTGTAGGGGTGGAATTTTTTTAGTAGCAGAGGGGCTACATTGGAAAATGATTTAAGCCGAATCCCCCCCATCCACAACACTCGTGAAAGCAGCGCTTCTCTCTGCCAAGATGAGAAAGCTTATTCCCCACCCCTGCAATGACTTACTCGTGAGTAGACTGTCGCAGGATCTGGCTGCAAGGCTGTTGCCTGCTGATGCATTCTGAAGCCCCTAGAGGTCTCCTTTGCAATTGGGTAGCAAGGCCTCTCCCTCCTCCCCCGCCCCCCTTGCTCGGCCGCTCTAGCAAACAGCTCCGGCGGTTTAACCACTTCAGTGCTGCAGACGAAGGATTCCTGATTCCATCAGGATCGGTGGCCAGAGCGGATTTTGGCCAGGTTGCAGCTCAGCGATGCCCCGTGCAGCTCAGAGGGATTGCTTGGGAGTAACTCACTTCCTGGGGACTGATGTGATTCTGCTGCCCTACCGGACAGGGTTGCCATCTCTGGCTTGGAAAATTCCTGGAGACTGAAGATCATGAGAAGAGCCCTGACGCGCGCAGCTGAGCTGGAATGCAGGAGTATACCTGGCAGCAAGTCAGTCCACACCAGGACAGCTTTATACAATTTATTTACAGTATTTACACAGTCCAGAATGCAGTTCTCTCCTTATATATATTTACATAGTTCATGGACTTATATATATTTACAGCCATACAATCACATTGACCAATCACATACATTTGCTGTGTCACTGTGAGTCATCCTGGAAATTCCTTTTTCAGGCTGCTCACGCCACCTAAACCGGTTCTGGCTGGCTTAGTCACATGACACTAGCTGTCAACTAGATCAGTCTCATCTATGTTCAAACTGCTGACTAGCCACACATTTTACATATGTTGTCACGCCTCCCTAATCAAAGTTTGACATACACCGTTCTTTTCTTAGAAATTGAAATTTCTCTGCAGATAAACATTTGGTAAAAATATCTGCTATATTTGCATCAGTATTACAATGCTGCAATGTCACAAACCCTTTGCTCACAGCATTACGTACATTCTGATACCTTATGTTGATGTGTTTACTTCTGGTACGCACACCTTGATCCTGTGCTAACTGCTGTGCTGCAGTATTGTCACACATTATCTCTATTGGTAATTTACAGTTCACGTTCAAGTCGTTTAGCAATTGCACACATCATTCAGTTTGAATTATGCAGTCACTCAAAGCTGAATACTCTTCTTCACACGAACTTGTGGACACATGAGTCTGTTTTTAGACTTCCATTGTACCGATGCTCCCAATACATATAACACATACCCTGATGTCGATTTCCCATCAATGTATTCACCCCAACTAGCATCACTGTAACCTTTCAATGCTGTTTCATTATCTGCCTTCAGCATCAGTTTATGTGGCATTGTCCCCTTTAAATACTGGAGAACTCTTTTTGCTGCCACCCAGTCCTTCTGGACAAGTTGTTTTCTACACAACCAGTGTATAGCTATACATATATCAGGCCTTGTCCAACAACATATATACAATAGTGACCCTACTAATGATTGATATAGTTGCTTTAGTTGGAACAACTCACCACCTGACTCTCTGTTATAGTTGGTTGTCATTGGGGTTGTTACTTCATGAGCTTCACTCATGCCATACTTGTTCAGTAATTCCTTGATTTTTGTTTCTTGGATCAGTTCAAACCAACTATCTGCATTTCTGGTTACATGCATTCCCAGGTAGTTTTGAATTGGTCCCAGATGCTTCATTTTAAAAGTCTCCTGTATAGTTTCCTCAAACCATTTCAACTGTTCCTCGGTATGATAGATTAAACACATCATCAACAAAAACAAGTAAATAACAGGTTTGATTACATATTTCTATACTACACAGACAAGCATCTGACACACTCTGTTTAAAACCTTTCTTTGTCAAAGCATCCTTCAAACATATATTCCAGGCATGTCCTGATGGTTTCAAACCATACAATGCCTTGTGCAGTCTCAGCACTGTTTGTGTATTTTGACATTTGAGCCCAGGAATCTGCTCGATACAGCTCTTCCTCTATGGGTGCATTTAAATAAGCTGTGTCAAAATCAAAATGATTTACAAACATTCCTTCTGCTCCTGCCTTGGTCAACGCTTAAACAACCAACGACATCCTAGAGCTTTCCTATCAGCTGGAAACTCAGATACTGAAGACACCTTGATAGTCACCAATGAGTTATATTCCGCCTCCATAGCTTTTAGCCAAGCATTTTTTTTCTTCATTATCCAAAGTTAACACCTCATTGTAATTATTTGGCACCTTTACAAACACATGATTTGCCACGCCATACCTCTGAGGGGGGATACCTTTAGTTGATCTAGAGGATATTCTAGGCACTTCCCTCTGATCTGAACTCAGGTCTGCACTCTGCACACTCTCAGAATCTGAATGTACTTGTGCCTGTACCTCCTGCTTTATCTCTGGCATATTATCTGTTTCACTATGCATAGGCAATAACACAGTAGATGGTAATTCATTAGCATGTATTTTGCCCCAATTTGCATCCTCCCAGAAACTAGCTGAACGACTGAAACTCAGCGCATTGTAATTATCAGCAAATCTGTAAGCTTTCATTCCTGTCTGATATCCCAGGAATGTTAACTTCTTGGCCCTGCCACCACCTTTTCTACGTTGCTTCAGTGGGATATTTACCCATGCCTTGGTACCAAAAATTCTAATATGATCCAAACTTGGTTTTTTCCCATACAAAGCTTTATAGGGGATATTATCTGTTGCACTGGTTCAAACTCTATTCAATATATAGCATGCATTTTTGGCTGCTTCTGCCCAAAACAGCATAGACATTTCTGCATCAGCTAACATTGACTTAATCATAGTTTGTAATATGCCAGCCTTTCTTTCAGCCACTCCATTCTCCTGTGACATGGCTATGTTAGCAACTCTATGTTCTATACCTTGGCCTTTAACCACTTAGCCAATTCACCAGACATGTACTCACCACCAAAATCGCTTTGGATTTTAGTATACTATGCCCTAGCTGTCTTTGCCCTGATCTGGATGGCCCAGGCTAGCCTGATCTCGTCAGATCTCAGAAGCTAAGCAGGGTCAGCACTGGTTAGTATTTGGATGGGAGACCACCAAGGAATACCAGGGTTGCTGTGCACAGGAAGGCACTGGCAAACCACCTGTTAGTCTCTTGCCATGAAAACCCCAAAAAGGGGTCACTATAAGTCGGCTGCGACTTGAAGGCACTTTACACACACACACACAGCTGTCTTTGCACATTCATGGCCCACATTTTTATTGTTTCACACACCTCTGACTTCTTTACCAGTGGGTACACCCATGTAAACCTTGTAGCATCATCTACCAACAAAAGAAAAACCTTCTCTTAGAAATGCTATTTGGGAACGGGCCCACTAAATTGGCGTGTATGAGTTTTAAAGGAGTATCAGTCATTCTAACACTTTTCTTCCCTCCACTGCCTTTCTAAGCTGCTGGGCAAAATCTTTTCAGGTGCTCTGTAGATCCACAGTTGAAACATTTCCTTATGCGTAGTGCTACATTTTCCGGCTTACAGGTTTCAACGACCTTGTGCTTGCAGCTGCTGTGGCTTGCTTCTGACTTGGCACTGCTCCCGGTCTGGACGACTGCCAACTCTCTTTGCAGATAACGAGACTCCTCTTCGAGCAATCTTCCTGTTACATATCCCAACGTTAATTTAGCCACATCGACGGACTCCAATGCTGATATGAGCTGGTCAAATCTCTCAGTCAGGGAACTTAGCACAATGAAAACTTGGTTTTGGTCAGGTATTTGTTTTCCCCTCTGTGCCAGCAATTAAAAATAAGTTGCAAGGGAATTTAAATCACCATCTGTTGAGGTTGCATTACAGTCCTGTAGAGCCTTCTCATCAGAGATATCAGGGAACCGGCCGTGTCTTGTACATAGAGTTTTTAGACTATCCCAAGCCTCTTTTGCTGTGCTCCTGCCTGCTACATGGACTAATTGGTCGTCAGCTACACATTAAATCATCATGGATATCGCCTTCTGATCCTTCAACAGTTCCTCTGCGGTAGGAGCTTGTGGGGGAGAATCTACAAACGTCTATAATGACTCCCGTTTGAGATAATGCTCCATTCGCAATGACCACATGGTGTAATTATCCGCAGTCAGCTTGTCAACCATCAAGGTAAAATTTGCTTGTGACATGGCTTCCTCACTCACCGGCAGTTGATTATCCACCTCTGGTTCCTCCTCTGACTCACTGTCTGACTCAATTGATGTATCTTTGGACTGTGTTTCCAGTTCCTCAGCATCACTGGCTTCTGTAGACATTCATCAAGTAATTGCTCACCAACTCCAGTAGAGCCTCCAGCTCTCAGTGCAGTCTACTGGGCCCATAACCCTGACGCGCGCAGCTGAGCTGGAATGCAGGAGTATACCTGGTGCAATTCAGTCCACACCAGTACTGCTATATACAATTTATTTACAGTATTTACACAGTCCAGAATGCAGTTTTCTCCAACAAAATACTCCACCATACTTCAATACTTCCTCCACCACATATCTGCAGGTATTTCATGGACTTATATATATTTACAGCCATACAGTTGACCAATCACATACATTTGCTGTGTAACTGTGAGTCATCCTGGAAATTCCCTTTTCAGGCCACTCAAGTCGGTTCAGGCTGGCTCAGACACATGACATTAGCTGTCAACTAGATCAGTCTAATCTATGTCCAAACTGCTGACTAGTCACAAATTTTTACATGTTGTCAGTGTGGGTTCTTCGATGCTGTTGAAGAGAGCCACTCTGACTGAATCTCTTTCCACACACTGAGCACTCAAAAGGCTTCTGTCCTCTGTGGGTTCTTCGATGCTGTTGAAGATTGCAACTCATACTGAATCTCTTTCCACACTCAGAGCATTCAAAAGGCTTCTCCCCTGTGTGGGTTCTTCGATGCTTTTGAAGAGAGCCACTCTCACTAAATCACTTTTGACGCTCTGAGCATTCAAAAGGCTTCTCCCCTGTGTGGGTTCTTTGATGTTTTTGAAGATGGCCACTCACACTGAATCTCTTTCCACACTCTGAGCATTCAAAAGGCTTCTGCCCTGTGTGGGTTCTTCGATGCTGTTGAACAGAGCCACTGCAACTGAATCTTTTCCCACACTCTGAGCATTCAAAAGGCTTCTCCCCTGTGTCGGTTCTTAAGTGCTTTTTAAGAGAGCTACTCTGACTGAATCTCTTTCCACACTCTGAGCATTCAAAAGGCTTCTCCCCTGTGTGGGTTCTTCGATGCTGTAGAAGAGAGCCACTGCAATTGAATCTCTTTCCACACTCTGAGCATTCAAAAGGCTTCTCCCCTGTGTGGGTTCTTCGATGCTTTTGAAGAGAGCCACTGCAATTGAATCTCTTTCCACACTCTGAGCATTCAAAAGGCTTCTCCCCTGTGTGGGTTCTTCGATGCTTTTGA
Organism: Euleptes europaea; assembly: GCF_029931775.1. NCBI lineage: Eukaryota > Metazoa > Chordata > Lepidosauria > Squamata > Sphaerodactylidae > Euleptes > Euleptes europaea. The sequence goes on from NC_079316.1 coordinate 6,826,385, forward strand.
AGAGAGTCACTCTGACTGAATCTCTTTCCACACTCTGAGCATTCAAAAGGCTTCTCCCCTGTGTGGGTTCTTAGATGTTTTTGAAGAGAGCCACTGTAACTGAATCTCTTTCCACACTCTAGGCATTCAAAAGGCTTCTCCCCTGTGTGGGTTGTTAGGTGCTGTAGAAGATTCCAACTCATACTGAATCTCTTTCCACACACTGAGCATTCAAAAGGCTTCTCCCCTGTGTGGGTTCTTAGATGCTCTTTAAGACGGCCACTCTGACTGAATCTCTTTCCACACTCTGAGCATTCAAAAGGCTTCTCCCTTGTGTGAGTTCTTAGATGCAGTTTAAGATGGCCACTCTGACTGAATCTCTTTCCACACTCTGAGCATTCAAAAGGCTTCTCCCCTGTGTGGCTTCTTCGATGCTGTTGAAGAGAGCCACTCATACTGAATCTCTGTCCACACTCTAAGCATTCAAAAGGCTTCTCCCCTGTGTGGGTTCTTCGATGCTTTTGAAGACTGTTACTCAGACTGAATCTCTTTCCACACTCTGAGCATTCAAAAGGCTTCTCCCCTGTGTGGGTTCTTAGATGTTTGTGAAGATCGCCACTCAGACTGAATCTCTTTCCACACTCTGAGCATTCAAAAGGCTTCTGCCCTGTGTGGGTTCTTCGATGCTTTTGAAGACTGTTACTCAGACTGTATCTCTTTCCACATTCTGAGCATTCAAAAGGCTTCTCCCCTGTGTGGGTTCTTCGATGCTGTTGAAGAGAGCCACACATACTGAATCTCTTTCCACACTCTGAGCATTCAAAAGGCTTCTGTCCTGTGTGGGTTCTTCGATGCTTTTGAAGATCGCCATTCCGACGGAATTTCTTTCCACACTCTGAGCATTCAAAAGGCTTCTCCCCTGTGTGGGTTCTTAGATGCTTTTTAAGACTGCCACTATGATTGAATCTCTTTCCACACTCTGAGCATTCAAAAGGTTTCTGCCCTGTGTGGGTTCTTCGATGCTTTTGAAGATTGCCACTCAGACTGAATCTCTTTCCACACTCTGAGCATTCAAAAGGCTTTTCCCCTGTGTGGGTTCTTCGATGGTGCTGAAGATGGCCACTCTGACTGAATCTCTTTCCACACTCTGAGCATTCAAAAGGCTTCTCCCCTGTGTGGGTTCTTCGATGCTTTTGAAGAGAGCCACTCAGACTGAATCTCTTTCCACACTCTGAGCATTCATAAGGCTTCTCCCCTGTGTGGGTTCTTCGATGCTGTTGAAGATGGCCATTCTGACGGAATCTCTTTCCACACTCTGAGCCTTCAAAAGGTCTCTGCCTTGTGTGTATTTTTTGGTGCTCAAGGAGCTGTGATCTGTATTTGTAGTAGTTTCCACACTGAAAGCATTTATGTGCCTTCATTATACTATGCTTTGGGAAGACTGCCTTACTCTTCCTTCCATGAAAGAACATTCTTCCATTATCTGAGCAGATAAATAGCTTCTCACCTGAATTAATCCTTTGGGGTTGAAAAAGGTCTGACTTCTGCAACCTCTTGTCATCTGAGCAGCTAGAAGGTTTCTCTCCTGCATGTATTCTTTGATCTCTAAGGAGCTCTGCTTTGCAAAGAAAGCTCTTTCCATACTCCAAGCATCCATGGGTCTCCATTCCTCTGTGCATATGCAAATGGATATCATATTGGGTTTGATCTGAGAAGTTCATGCCACACTCCAAACACTTATATGCTTCCTCCACCATGGGGATTAGTTCACAGAAATTCTTCCCTTGGCCAGGAATGGGTTTATCCTTCTTCTTGACCATGGGACTTCCTTTCTGCTTTTTAGTTTTTCCTTGATTCTTGAATTTTCCTTGCAAATTTTCATTTTTTACTTTATCTGGCAATAGCTGATGCAGTTCCTCATCGCCCTCATTCCACTGATCATCCCCTGTGGAATAAAGAGAACTCATTAGCACACACACAAGGACATCTGACAATCTCTTGAAGTTCCATCCATGCTCAAAACATTGCAGTATGGAAAAACTCACTATACTGTTAAAGTTAGAAGCTAGAAAAGAAACAGTATAACTCTGGAATTTCAAAAAATTCAAAAGGTATATTCATAAGACAAGGTGCATAAACACAGTGCAAGGACAAGGTGATTACATATATACACAAGTTACAACTATATACAAAAATAGGAACAAATTAAACATAAGCATAATAGCTATCTGCATTTCCTTTATCAGACCATCTTCCTCTCCCAACTGAGCTGCTGGTCACACCTTCTACCCAGCTAGGCCCCCTCCAGATGAGCAGTTATTATATTCTGCCCTGCCCTCTTCTCCCCTCCCCTCCACATACTCCCCATATGTTTTTTAAAGAAAAAAAGTGGAAAAGAATCGTTCCCCCACCAGTCACATTTGACTTGTCATGCAACTCTTTTGATTCTCTGCTACTGATGATTAAATAGAAGTTTTTTACACCCCGCTTTTCTCTACCCTGAAGTCTCAAAGCGGCATACAAATCACATTTTTTTACCCTCCCCATATCAGGCACCTTGTGAGGTAGATGGGGCTGAGTGGGTTCTGAGAGAACTGTGACCGACACACAATCACGCAGCAGGCGTCAGGGGGTGGAGTGGGGAATCAAACCCGGTTCTCCAGATTAGAGTCCGCTGCTCTCAACCACTACACCATGCTGCCTCTCCAGAAGAAGTGACTATGATATCCAGTCCTGCAATTGCACAGAGGGATTCTTTCCAGTTGTGATGAAATCCATGAAGAACTGGTTTTAAGCCTCTGCTTGGGGGGGGGGGGTGTGACAACATATGTAATGTGTAGCTAGTCAGCAGTTTGGACATAGATTAGACTGATCTAAAGTGACAGCTAGTATCATGTTACTAAGCCAGCCAGAACCGGTTTAGGTGGCGTGAGCAGCCTGAGAAGGGAATTTCCAGAATGACTCACCATGACACAGCAATTGTATATGATTGGTCAATTGTATGGATGTAAATGTATATAAGTCCATGACATATGTACAGAAGTGTGGTGGAGAGAAAATAGATGTTTGGCTGACTGTGTAAATATTGTAAATCCTGACTGTGTAAATATTGTAAATAAATTGTATAAAGCTGTCCTGGTGTGGACTGAATTGCTGCCAGGTATACTCCTGCATTCCAGCTCAGCTGCGCATGTCAGGGTTATGGGCCCAGATAGACTGCACTGAGAGCTGGAGGTTCTACTGGAGTTGGTGAGCAACTACTTGATGAATGTCTACAGAAGCCAGTGACGCTGAGGAACTGGAAACACAGTCCAAAGACACACCTATTGAGTCTGACAGCGAGTCGGAGGAGGAACCAGTGGTGAATAATCAGCAGCTGCTGGTGAACGAGGACGCCATGGCACAGGCTAATTTTACCTTGATGGTGGATAAATTGACTGCGGACAATTACACCGTATGGTCGCTAAGAATGGAGCATTATCTCAAACGGGAGTCATTATGGACATTTGTAGATTCTCCCCCACAAGCTCCTACTGCAGATGAACTGTTAAAGGACCCCAAGGCGTTAGTAACAGTGATCCTAAGCGTGGCTGACGACCAACTAGTCCATGTAGCAGGCAAGGGCACGGCAAAAGAGGCTTGGGATAGCCTAAAAACTGTCTATATACAAGACACAGCCGGTTCCCTGATATCTCTGATGAGAAGGCTCTACAGGACTGTAATGCAGCCTAGCGCGGAGACGCGCTCCTGCCGTTCGCTGCCTAGGGGCACAAAAATCGGCCCTGAAACGAAAGGCAAGCGGCACCCCTCGGACAAAGAGGGGGTGCAGGATTGGGTGCCGGTGGCGGACCCGTCATTAGAGCGGAGATCGCTGAGAAAACGGCGACTCTCGCTCTGACGGGATCCACTGAAGAGCCGGCGCCATCTTATATGACAGCAGGAGAGAGCGAGGTGGAAGCCGATTTACAAGCAAGTTTTTGAACTAACTTTATTTTATGCTTTTAATTATTTTAACTGGGGTGTGTGGCAGTGGATCTTTAATAAACTAACTCTGAACAATCTATAATTTCGTTTTGCTCTGGTTTAAAAAAGTTTGGCTTTTTGCCAGCTGACTGACGCACTTTCTTTTTACACTGAAAGACTGGAAAAGCAAACAAGATCTGTTGGAAAGCAATCAAGTGACATGGAAAAAGTTTGCTGAGATGTCATGGTGATTGTTTTTTCCCTATAATGAATTGCTACATTTGAAATTTTTTTACAACATGAACTAGAAAAGTTTTCTGCCCCACCCATCTCCTGTATCTGGATTACAATTGTTGGTTACTTTTTAGCTTCTCAATAGGTGAGAAGGAGAAGCATACTAAGGATATTCTTAAAGACACAAAACTGGTGGTACAGATTCCTCAAAGAAGAGCTTCAGCATCACAAATTACACCTAAACAGTCTCCAGTGGCAACAACATCTGTAACTGCAAAGATGTCTTCAAAAACCAAGCCTGAAGTGACACTGAATGCTTTATATGATCTCCTATCAAAGACTCATCAAGATGTTGCAGAAATGAAGAAGCTATCCCAGAATACAATGACTACATCTCAGAATTCGGTTGCTATAGCTGCTTTGCAAGATACAATTTCATCCCTGACTGTTAGACAAGATAGGGTGGAAACCAAGCTTAAAAAGACAACACAAGAAACTAAAGAAATTAAGAAGAAGGTGGATACCCTTGAGATGTCACTAGCACCAGTAACTGAGAGAGAAGAAATTCAACAAGACCAAATGGCGATGATGGAATATAAGATTAAAGAATCTTCCCTGCGCATACGCGGATTGAGAGAAAAAATTGAAGACCGGGATTTGCGTAGATATCTGACAGTACTCCTAGCAGATTTTCTACAGGAATCTGAAGAAGTTATAGAAGGGATGATTGTAACAGCTTACAGAATAAACTCTGCATATGCAACCAGAAATAAAGTTCCAAGGGATTGCCTACTTCAACTATTTTCAAGGAGTCATCGTGATTTGATACTCAACACTCACTACAAGACAAAGCTTAAAGTTGGAGATGAGTCTCTGCGACTGATGAAAGAAATACCTGCTAGATTGCTGAGGAAGAGGAAAGATTTCATGGAGATTGTTCAACGCTTGAGATTTAATGGAATACAATTCAGATGGGAATATCCAAAAGGCATTTCTTTCATTTTCAAGGAAAAAAGATTCAAGTATACAGAATTGGACAAGGCTGAACAGTTTTTGAGGAGATATGATGCTGAATTGGCTAAACCAAGTAAGCCAACTAAACAAGTTAAAACTAGAGAATCTCCAGAAGAAGAAAAGGCAGATGAAGCATCTGGAGGAGGAGAATTGCCAATAGATTCATCAGAAGAGTCGCCAATTGAAGATACTGGTTGAACAAAAAACTGGGGATGGGAAAGGGGGCAGGATAAGAGTTAAAGTTTGATAATTTTGATGTATAATGGATCTAACTGAATTTTGATATGTTACAGGTTTTATCTTGGAACATTAATGGATTGAATTCTCCCAACAAAAGAAGCAAAATATACCATCACTTACAAAAAACTAAGGCTAATATTATTTGTTTACAGGAGACACATATACTCCCAAAGGATATATTTAGATTAGAAAATTCTAGGTTGGGTACACTCTTTACGACATGTAATGGCACAAAAAAAATTAATGGTGTAGCGATGTATTTACCTTCATTATTTGAACCAAAACTAATATATCAGGACATAGAGGGTAGAATTTTAATGGTGGAAATAATATGTGATTTTCAGAAGATTCTACTTGTGGGAATATATGATCCTAACTCTAATCAAAAATTATTCTATGATAAATTGGCAAGGATAATGGCGGAATATGCTACAGATAAAATGATATGGATGGGGGATTTTAATGGAGTAATGGTACCTAAGTTAGACAGATCTGGTAAGAAGAAAAAAGCAAATAATGAGAAAAATTACCGGCTAATTTTGAAGATCTTATAGATCAATGGGATATGTTTGATGTCTGGAGAATGACAAATGGCAATAAGAAAGGATATACTTTTTTTTCACAGAGACATCTCTCATATTCTAGGATAGATATGTTATGGCTCTCGAAAAGTTTGATAATTAATTCAGAAGATTCAGAGATACTCCCTAGGATATTATCTGATCATAATGCTGTAACAGTAAAGATTAAAATAGGGGAAAGGAGGTATAAACCCTGGAGAATTAATGATTTTCTTTTAAAAAATACTAAAATAGTGGACAAAGTGAAGATGGAGATATTGAATTACTTTAAGGAAAATATAGGAAAGGGCACACGAGAAGATATTATTTGGGATGCTGGTAAGGCGGTAATTAGAGGAATATTAATTCAGCAAAATATAAGATGGTATAGGGAAAAGGAGAAAAAGAAAAAGGAGATGTTAGAAAAAATAAAACAAGGAGAAAGGCATCTTAGCAGAATACATGAAAAAACAGCTAAACAAATTCAGCAGGCTCTGATAAGAAAATATCAGCATCAATATGAATTCTTAATTACGGAGGAAATTGAACGGAAAATTATGTATAATAAACAAAGATTCTTTGAACATGCTAATAAACCGGGTAAAATGTTAGCATGGCAACTGAAGCAAAAATATAAAAAAGTATTAATAACTCAAATAAAAAGGAAAGGTAAGATAACAAGAGAAAAGGATGAGATAATAGATACATTCGTGGAGTTTTATATGAATTTATATAAAAAAAATAAGGTGTCAGAAATAGAAATAGATTCATATCTTAACAAATTGGATCTGGGGAAAATTTCCCAGGAAGATAAAGAAAGTTTAGATTTACCAATAACTAAAGAGGAATTAGATGATGTAATAAATAAGAGTAAATTAAATAAATCTCCAGGACCGGATGGCTTTACTGCAAATTATTACAAAGTATTTAAAGATCAATTATCTCCTCACTTAATAGAAGTGATGAATATAACATTAATAAAGGGTATTATTCCTCAAACATGGAAACAAGCAAATATAGCACTGATACCAAAACCAAATTCAGATTTATTAGAAGTTAAAAATTACAGACCGATTTCATTATTAAATACAGATTATAAATTATTTGTTGCAATTTTAGCTCTGAGATTAAAAAAGGTATTGAATCAATTAATACATGAAGATCAGGCAGGATTTTTACCAGGAAGACTACTTAGTCAAAATGTAAGGATGGTGATAGATATTTTGGAATATGCAGAACAAGATACAACACCTTTAGCTTTGATATTTTTGGATGCGGAAAAAGCGTTTGATAATGTTAACTGGCAGTTTATGAGTAGAGTGTTAGAATTTATGGATTTTGGGGATAATTTCAAAACTGCTATAAGAAGTGTATATACTCAACAAACAGCTAATTTGATAATAAATGGAACATTATCACCGAATATTGAAATCCAAAGGGGAACGAGACAGGGATGTCCTCTTTCTCCTTTGTTGTTTATATTAGTATTAGAAATGTTATTGAATATTCTTAGAAAAACGGATGAAATAACTGGAGTGCGAATAGGGAGAAATCAATATAAATTGAGAGCTTATGCAGATGATTTAGTTTGTATTTTGAGTGATCCGATTGAACAAATTGATAGATGGAATAAAATATTGGAGGTTTATGGAAAGCTTTCAGGATTTAAAATTAATAAAATGAAAACTAAAATATTGGTTAAAAATATGACTCTTTCACAACAACAAATATTAATCCAAAAGACAGGTTTTACTATAGAACATAAAATTAAGTATTTGGGTATATGGTTATCGAATAATAATCTTAACTTATTTCAATTTAACTATGTAAATCAATGGCAACAGATTAAGAAAGATTTGATAAGTTGGGAAAAAATTCCATTATCACTATGGGGAAGAATTTCAGTAATAAAAATGATGTTGTTACCTAAAATGCTTTTTTTGTTTCAAAATTTACCAATCTTGAAAGGAACACGGATATTTGAAGACTGGAAGAAGGATATTATGAGATTTATCTGGGGTAAAGAAAGACACAGAATTGCATATAATAATTTAATAGAGTTAAAGGAAACAGGAGGTTTGGGATTACCTGATTTGAAAATGTATTATCATGCAGCTTGTTTTACTTGGATTAAAGATTGGGTCCTCCTAGAGAATCTGAAACTATTAGAATTAGAAGGGTTTAAATTAAGGTTTGGGTGGCATGCATATTTATGGTATGATAAAGAGAAAGTGAATAAAGATTTCAATTCCCATATTATACGGAAAAACTTAATATTAATTTGGAAGAAATATAAGGACTATTTAGAAAATAAAACACCTGGATGGATTAATCCCATAGAAGCATTTTTGAGAAGAGGTGCACATTTAAATTTAAATGGTAATAATTATAGAGAGTTGATAGAATTTAAAGATGGGTCATGGATAATGAGATCATGAGAAGAACTTCAGATTAAAGATTGGTTTATGTATTATAAATTAAAAGATATATTTAATAAAGATATTAAAGTGGGCTTTAACCATTCTAAATCTATTTTTGAGATAATATTATATAAAGGTAATAAAGGAATGATAGGAAGGATTTATAAATTATTAATAGAGATGAATTTAGAACAGGAAAGGATCAAATTGGTGATGGTAAAATGGATGAGAGACCTTGGATATAATATAGATTTGGAGATATGGGAAAATTTATGGAAAAAGGAATTTAAATTTACTATTTCGAATGAAATAAAAGAAAATTTATACAAAATGTTTTATAGATGGTACATAACTCCAGTGTTATTGAGTAAGATGAAAAAAGAAGAAAAAGCGTTATGCTGGAAATGTGGTAAAGACACTGGAACTTTTATGCATGTATGGTGGTCTTGCAAAAAAATTAAAAGATTTTGGTGCTTAGTTTTGAATGAAACAAATAATCTGATTAATGCAAAAATTAAAAAAGACCCTGCTTTTTGTCTATTAGGAATCCCAAGAAAAGGTTTAGATAAAGCTGATAGAGTCATATGCCAATATAGTTTTGCTGCAGCAAGAATTATTATTGCTAAAAAATGGAAGCAAACAAATAAACCTTCAATTAAAGAATGGAGGGAAAAATTATGGTTTTATATGCGGATGGCAAAGATTACAGATTTTTTACATGGTAAAGGTTTGGAAGAATTCAAACATACTTGGTTAAAAGCCGCCGCATATTGGGATAAACTGGCAAAAACGGATTTTAAAGCTATATTTAACGAATTATAGTTTAATGTGATGTTTAAGTAAGAAGTAGAATAACAGGTTGTTTTTATTTACTGTCACAACACTTTGCCGGAAGTCCAATGGTGAAGGGCACTTTGGTGGGTGGTAGGTTATGACGCATTATAGACCACTGGTTTTTTTTTTTAAAGAATAGATAGCAATTATTAATGTATTAGCATAGGTCTTAATACTGCGTTGTATATTTTTTTTTCTTTTTGGTTATGTTTGTATTGTTTTGTTTTTTTGCATATATTATTATTATTATTATTTTCTTTATTTTTTTCTCTTTTTTTGTATTCTTTATTAAAAATTCAATAAAAAAATATTTTAAAAAAAAGGACTGTAATGCAGCCTCAACAGACAGTGAGAGCTCATTTAAATTCACTTGCAACTTATTTCCAATTGCTGGCACAGAGGGGAAAACAAATACCTGACCAGGATCAAGTTTTCATTGTGTTAAGCTACCTGACTGAGAGATTTGACCCGCTCATATCTGCGTTGGAATCTGTTGATGCGGCCAAATTAACGTGGGGGTATGTAACTGGGAGACTGCTTGAAGAAGAGTCTCGTTACCAGCAAAGGGAGTTGGCAGTCATCCAGACCGGGAGCAGTGCCAAGTCAGAAGCAAGTTCTCACAGCAGCTGCAGGCCCAAGGTCGTTGAAACCTGTAAGCCGGGAAATGTAGCACTACGCGTGAGGAGATGTTTTACCTGTGGCTTTACAGAGCATTTGAAAAGATTTTGCCCAGCAGCAAAGAAAGGCAGAGGAGGGAAGAAACTTTCATCCAACTACACCCAGCAAGCAACAGTGGTGAGACTGGCAGCAGACAGCAAGCAAGAGACATGGATTATCGACTCTGGAGCTTCAGCTATCTTTGTAAATGATAAGAAACTGTTAATGAACTCACAGCAATCGTCTTTGGGACATGTAAGTTTGGCAGATGGACGTTCAGCTACTGTAACATGCCAAGGGAGTGTGATGTTTGAGTGTTTAAATCATTGTTTTGATAATGTTCTCTGTGTGCCCTCCCTAGAGACAAACTTACTTAGTATAAGTGTCTTAGATGCAGCTGGATTCTGTGTAACGTTTAAGGATAAGAGCTGCAATATTCTAAAAGAGAACAATGTGATGGCAGTGGGAAAGCTCACAGACAGTGTATACGTGCTTGGAAATAAATCAGTTAAAGCACAAGCTGTTACAAATAAGAGTCCCCATCACAAATGCATTCATTTATTGCATCGCAGGTTAGCTCACATTGGCTGGGGCACTTTAAATAAAACTCTTGCCCTGTTAGGCAAAGAGAAAGTGGAAGGATGTAAGACATATCTGGATTGTGATGTGTGTAAGCAAAGCAAGTCAAAAGCACATCCAGTGGCCAAGAAAAGTGAAAGAATGTCTGATACTCCTTTAAAGATTGTACACACCGATTTAGTGGGCCCGTTCCCAAATAGCATTTCTAAGAGAAGATTTCTGCTTGTCTTAGTTGATGATGCCACAAGATTTACATGGGTGTACCCACTGGTGAAAAAATCAGAAGTGTGTGAGCAATAAAAATGTGGGCAAAGAATGTACAACGACAACTAGGGCATACTATTTGTAAAATCCAAAGTGATTTTGGTGGGGAGTACATGTCTGGTGAACTGGATAAGTGGTTCAAAGCCCAAGGGATAGAACATAGAGTTGCTAACGTGGCCATGCCAAAGGAGAGTGGAGTGGCCAAAAGAAAGGCTGGAATATTGTAAACCATGATCTAATCAATGTTGACTGATGCACAAATGTCTATGGTGTTTTGGGCTGAAGCAGCCAAGAATGTGTGCTATAGATTGAATAGAGTTTGGACCAGTGCAACTGATAATATTCCCTATAAGGCTTTATATCAGGGGTCCTCAAACTTTTTAAACAGGGGGCCAGTTCACTGTCCCTCAAACACTGTTGGGGGCCGGACTGTTTCGGGGGAGGAGGCGGCGGCGCGAGGGGGCTCTCCGGAAAAGCATCCTCCTTACAAGCCCGGTCATTCCCCCTGTAGTGGTTAAGAGTGGTGGTTGGGAGCGGGGACTCTAGAGAACCGGGTTTGATTCCCCACTCCTCCATGTGAGAAGCGGAGGCTAATCTGGTGAACCTGGTTGGTTTCCCCACCCCTACTCACGAAGCCAGCTGGCTGACCTTGGGCAAGTTACAGCTCTGTTAGCGCTCTCTCAGCCCCACCTGCCTCACAGGGAGTCTGTTGTGGGAGGGTATGGGAAGGGGATTGTAAGGCAATTTGAGTCTCCCTTTAGTGGTAGAGAAAGTTGGCATGTAAAAACCAAGGCCATTTATTCATGGAAGGGTTTGCCTTGGATTTGCCGCTCTCCAGATGCACATTTTCCCCATCCGAATTCTCCAAACTCTCCCCTGGGGTGGGGGGGGGAATTTACTTTTGAGTTCTGAGAATTCAGATGGGGAAAATGTGCATCTGGAGAGCGGCAAATCCAAGGCAAAACCTCCTGTGCATAAATGGCCACAAGTCTTTTTCTTCTCCCTGGAGATATGCCCAGCCCCCCCCCCCAAGGGGCCCCTACAATTACCTCCAGGCCACAAGGATACCCCCAGGAGGAGAGAGAGCCCCGAGCCGTGAGAACGCTGCCAACTGTGGCCAAAACAGGAACGCCAGGACAGGAAGGGGGCGACTGGGCGGCGTGCGAGGCAGCAAGACGCCTCGCGCACCCAGGAAAGGAGGTTTTGGGCCTGGGAGGGAGAGGGGGAAGGGGGCGACCGGGCGGCACGCGAAGCAGCAAGATGCCTTGTGTGCCAAGGAAAGGGGTTTTGGGCTGGAGAGGGAGCAGGGAAGGGGGCGACTGGGGCGGGAGGGAGGCTTCCAGTTGTGCGTACACAGCCAGGAAGCCCAGAAAAGCTCTGGGGAGGGGGGCAAGGGGGGACTGGCTTCCTTGGTCCCCGGGCCGGACAAAAGCCCTCCGGGGGCCGGATCCGGCCCTCGGGCCTTAGTTTGAGGACCCCTGCTTTATATGGTAAAAATCCTAACTTGGATCATATCAGTATTTTTGGTACCCATGCATGGGTTAATATCCCACTGAAGCAACGTAGAAAAGGTGGTGCCAAGGCCAAAAAGTTAACATTTCTGGGATATCAAACAGGAATGAAAGCTTACAGATTTGCTGACAGTCACAATTCACTGAGTTTCAGTCGATCAGCTAATTTCTGTGAGGCCAAGGTACATGCAAATGAAATACCATCTACTGTGTTATTGCCTATGCATACTGAAACAGAAAATATGCCAGAAATAAAGCAGGAGGTACAGACACTAGTGCATTCAGATTCAGAGAGTGTGCAAAGTGCAGACCAAGGCACAGATCAGAGGGAAGTACCTAGGGTATCCTCTAGATCAACAAAAGGTATCCCCCCTCATAGGTATGGCGTGATAAATCATGTATTTGTAAAGGTGCCAAATAGTTACAATGAGGTGTTAACTATGAATACTGAACAGAAAAATGCTTGGCTGAAAGCTATGGAGGCGGAATATAACTCTTTGGTGTCTAACAAGGTGTTTTCATTGAGTTACCAACTGACAGAAAAGCTTTGGGATGTCGATGGCTGTATAAACTCAAAAACCTGCCGGACGGCAATGTCAAATGCAAGGCAACACTTGTAGCTAGGGGTTTTGCACAGACTGAAGGACAGGATTATTATGAATCATATGCACCCACTATTCGCATGGAGACAATTCGAATAGCATTAACCAAAGCAGGAACTGAAGGAATGTTTGTGCATCATTTGATTTTGACAGAGCTTACTTAAATGCACCCATAGAGGAAGAGCTGTATTTAGAACAAATTCCTGGATTTAAGTGTCAAAATATACAAACAGTGCTAAGGTTACACAAGGCATTGTATGGTTTGAAGCAATCAGGACGTGCCTGGAATATGTTTGAAAGATGCTTTGACTAAGAAAGGGTTTAAACAAAGTGTATCAGATCCTTGTCTGTACATTATAAGTATACATAATCAAACCTGTTACTTACTTATTTTTGTGGATAATGTGTGTATAATATATCATACAAAAGAACAGTTAAAGTGGTTTGAAGAAACTATACAAGAATCATTTAAAATGAAGCATCTCGGGCCAATTCAAAACTACCTGGGAGAGCATGTAACAAGAAATGCAGATGGTTGGTTTGAGTTGAGGCAAGAAACCAAAATCATACTGAATAAGTATGGCATGAGTGAAGCTCATGACATTACAACCCCTATGACAACCAGTTATAATAGAGAGCCGGATGGTGAATTGTTCCAACACAAACAGCTGTATCAATCTTTAATGGGATCACTATTATATATTTGTTGTTGGACAAGGCCTGATATATGTATTGCAATACATTGGTTGTGCAGAAAACTAGCTTGTCCTTATCAGAAGGACTGGGTGGCAGCTAAAAGAGTTCTCCGGTACTTAAAGGGGACAATGTCACACAAACTGATGCTAAAGGCAAATGACCAAACAGCTTTGAAATGTTACAGTGATGCTAGTTGGGGTGATTACATTGATGGGAAATCTACATCAGGGTATGTGATATATGTATTGGGAGTGTTGATACAATGGAAGTCCATAAAACAGACTCATGTGTCAACAAGTTCATGTGAAGCGGAGTATTCAGCGTTAAGTGATTGCATAGTTCAAACAGAGTGGTATATGCAATTGCTGAAAGACTTAAATGTGAACTGTCAACTACCAATAAAGATAATGTGTGATAATACTGCGGCACAACAACTAGCACAGGATCAAGGTGTACGTACCAGAAGTAAGCACATTAACATAAGGTATCAGAATGCAAGAAATGCTGTGAGCAATGGATATGTAAAATTGCAGCATTGTAACACTGATGAAAATGTGGCAGATATTTTCACAAAATGTTGATCTGCAGAATTGAGTATGTCAAACTTTGACTAGGGAGGCGTGACAACATATGTAATGTGTAGCTAGTCAGCAGTTTGGACATAAATTACACTGATCTAAAGTGACAGCTAGTTTCATGTGACTAAGCCAGCCAGAACCGGTTTAGGTGGCGTGAGCAGCCTGAGAAGGGAATTTCCAGAATGACTCACCATGACACAGCAATTGTATATGATTGGTCAATTGTATGGATGTAAATGTATATAAGTCCATGATATATGTACAGAAGTGCGGTGGAGAGAAAATACATGTTTGGCGGAGCAGTTTGTTGGAGAGAACTGCATCCTGACTGTGTAAATATTGTAAATAAATTGTATAAAGCTGTTCTGGGGTGGACTGAATTGCTGCCAGGTATACTCCTGCATTCCAGCTCAGCTGCGCACGTCGGGGGGGGGGGGGGGCGGTGGCAGGGGAAAGAACCCAGGACTTCATCAAGTGAACCTCATAGTTCAAAGGGGACCCCCACGGTGTCACTTGTTGGAAGGGCAGGCAAGGCCCAAAGGCATCTGGGTGACAGCTGTAGGAAAGGGCCTTTGGCCTCCTCCAGCTTCGCTGTCCTTAAGTACCCCCCCCCCAACCTTTTCCTGGAATATCCAATATTTATGGATACAGCTGTCCCTCATAAGCCACAGCTGAGCTCAGCCCCGGAAAGAGTTTCTGAGCTGCCCAGATTTCAGGCCCCAGAAGGCCTCCCTCCCCTCCCCTCCTTTCCCAGCACAATTTATCAGTCTACCAAACAACGAGTTGCTGAGAAGTGAAGCAGCAATCCTCCATGGCGATTCCTTCCTAATTCCCTGGAAATAACCAAGAAGGATACTCAAAATGATACATTGCTGCTATTCACTATTTGGATCCATGCTCCATCCCGATGGCAGCCATTTGCACGTACGGCACCTATGAAAGAGCCTTACCCAGAGAGGCCACGCTCCCATAGTTCTCCAGCATGACTTCCTTGTAAAGAGCTCTTTGGCCTGGATCCAGCAGGGCCCACTCTGCCTCGGTGAAATGCACGGCCACCTCCTCAAAGGAAACCGGAGACTGAAAGAAAAAGCAGATTCCCTCGACAGAGATCAAGCCAGGCAGAGATGGCTCTCTGGAAAGAGGCAGGATGGAGAGCTTGGCATGGGTAAAGGGCCTCTTTCACTTGAACACCGGGCAGCAACTGCAGGAGCAACCCTCCCCCCACCCCAAGAAAGGAAGGGGGACTCATCTCCCGTACCTGGACCAGAGGTGAAGCAGCCGCTTCCACACCTCTGCAAAGATGACCGCTTAACAGCTTCTCTACACTGCCTGCAAGGGAGACAACACAGGAAGGAAGAATGTTAGCCTAGCTTTCCTATTTCATTTACTTGTTTAAATCTTGCTTCGCGCACACCCATTTCCAGGATGTTTGTATTACTTGATTTTTGTGCTGTCGAGTCACAGATGGCTTATGGCGGCCCTGTAGGGTTTTCAAGGCAAGAGACGTTCGGAGATGATTTGCCATTGCCTGCCTCTGCGTCACAGCCCTGGTGTTCCTTGGAGGTTGCCCTGCCAAATACCAACCAGGGCCGACCTTGCTTAGCTTCTGGCCTCTGATGAGATCAGGCTCGCCTGGGGCTATCCAGGTCAGGGCATGCATTATGTGCACTCAAGAACATTCAGGGTTCAGCTGAATGCAACATCAATGTGACATAAATCTGTCTTGGCCCTCCATGAATCTGTCTACTTCTCCTTCTAGTGAATGACCATCACTACATCCTGTGGTACCTAGTCCCACAAGCTCAATCTGTGTTGTGTGCACACCCATTTCTTTTTCTGCCCCACAGCTTCACCATGTGTCCTAATCCCATCCAGCCACAAAGCACCCTTACCTTGTGAGGGGGCATCTTGGAGATGCTCCTGGGCCTTTGCCTGTTGCCCTTTCTCTAACAGAGCTCCTTCTGCCTCGGAAAACTTCACTTCCATCTTTAGGGATGGTACCCACATCTGAAAGAACATCAAGGGAGACAGGTAAGAATCTTCACCCCTGCATTGACCAACAGAGCTCCTTCAAGCACAGGGGCCAGAATCAGCGTTGGTTGTTTTCCCAGCTAAGTGAATTCTCTAGAGGTATCAATATCTGGCAGAGAAGCCTTAGGATAAAGTCAGTGCTTGAAGGGAGAGAAGGAAACCCCCTCACCTGCTCTGCCTGCCTCTTCTCTTCTGCCTGACTCAGGAGGAAACCTTCGGACAGGGCCACCGCCTGGGAACTGGTCTCCGGCCCACATCCTCTGACCCAGTACTGCATTCCCTGGGGCAGGATGGTCAGGAACCGCTCCAGGATCACCAGGTCCAGGATCTCCTTCTTAGAGTGCCTCTCCGGCTTCAGCCAGTGGTTGCAAAGTCTATGAAGCTGGCTACAAACTGCCCGGGGCCCATCGGTCTCATGGTAAAGGAACTGCCGGAAAAGATGGCTATCTGCTGTCCTCGTTTCCTGAGCCAGGTTCTCTGGCACAGCTCTTTCCCAGAATTCCACACCACTCTCTGCTTGGACGGGATGAGTACCTTCCCTTGATCTCTTGCCAATTCCAGCTCCTTCTGGGTCCTGCGGTTCCATCTCCTTCCCTTTCTCTTGGGAGGCCTCTGACTGTGGAAAGATGCCCTTACTCCTGTGGCTATGAAGAAGGAGAGGAAAAGATATCAAAAAGACAAAAAGAGACCAAAAGAAAGCACACCTACCTCACCTACCCTCCTTCCCATGAGGTACCTTAGGATTGCCCCAGTGGATCAGAACAAGCGTCACTGTCGTAGTTTGTGGATCAGGATTAATGTCATGGCACTAGATTGCATATCAGGCTTTTTAATGAAATGCTTGTTCTGAGGAGGAGGAGATCTGAGGTTTTTTTACCCCACCTTCTTTTTTTAATTTTAAGGAGTCTCAAAATGGTTTACAATTGCCTTCCCTTCCTCTCCCCACAACAGGCATCTTGTGAGGTAGGTGGGGCTGAGAGAGTTCAGAGAGAAGGGAGATTAGCCTAAGATCACCCAGCAAGATTCACCTGGAGGAGTGGGGAATCAAACCTGATTCACCAGAGTCATCCACTCCTAACCACTAGACCATACTGGCTCTCAGGAAAGTAAACATCCATTGTGGAAGCTATGAGCTTGGCCTTCCACATCTGGGGATCAGTCTATCTAGAGCAGGGGTGTCAAACATATAGCCTGGGGGCCGGATTTGGACCCTCAACAGCTCTTATCTGGCCCGCGAACCAGTCGAGGCAGATAAATACGTCTATGTATAAACATTGCAAGTACAATTTATTAGAAGCGCTGTACAAAATTTAAAATTCTTTAAAAGCATTAAAATAGCACAATGGCAAAACTTGAGGTTGATATCTGTAACCACAAACCAAACACGTTTTGGCGTCTAGGGCCTTCATCAGTGGTTAGTTCAAACCTTTTCTTAAGTCTGCGCACATATATAGAAATACAATGATGTAAACAAATGCAAATACAAGCAGTTTAAAACCCAACCAGGAAAGAGAATATGTTGTATGAAAAGACAGAACAGTAATGGGTTAGTTACCATCTATTTGAAAGCCCATTATATAGGTCTAGTTAGAAATGTTTTAAAAATACTTACAAAGTTTATTCTCAATTATACAAACAACTGGTATATTGGGTTCTTGTTGTAATACTGTAAAACATAATTATACAGATTGGAACCCTCAATTCATCATTAATCAAATTAAAAAAAATCTTAGCTATATATATTAAATATACCAATGTCTAAACACATACCTGGTTAGTATAAGTCTCTCGTGTAATTTGTGTGCAGGTATCAACCTGGTGAAGCAGTATCTGACTGGTGATCCTATTCTCCACTAAATAATGTTATGAGGATGATGCAAGCTCTAGGGCTGTTGAATTTAAAAAAATTCGGTATAGTTCGGATTCGGCCAAATTCGGCCCGTTTAGATTCGGGATATGCCGAAGTCCGAACTCCCCCACTTCGGGTCCGTGCAATTCGGCGGGAATTCAATGTTCGGGGGAAAAATTCGGCCGAATAAAGCCATTAAAAACACAACCACACCTTTCCATGGCTCCGGCGGGGGCATTTTTGGGGGTAGAGGTCCCAAACTTTCAGCGAAGCTTCAAAGGACACTTCTTGCAAGACCCCCCAAGTTTTGTTAAGATTGGGTCGGGGGGGCTGAGATATGGGCCCCGAAAGGGGTCCCCCCACACTTAATGTGCATCTCTGAGCAGAGCTTGCCGCCCACGCACAAAGCTCCCAGCCCCGACAAACAGCTGAGAAGTTTGCAAAGCAACACAACTGCAAAGCAACACAACCATATAAAGCAACACCTTTGCAACAGTGCAAAGCAGCACCTGACACCTGGGAGTTTGCAAACCATGGAAAGGGACCGATGCAGCTAGCTATGCATAATGAGCAGGAGGGGGTGGAATTTCCCCTTTTGCATGGGACTTGGGACAAGGCAAATGCATCCTTTAAGTCACCATTTGAAAACCAGTTTTGAGCAAGCATCAAAATAGACCTAACCAATCTTATGAATCAGGGAAAACCTGAGGACACACAACTGAAGCCCCCCCCCTCAAACCAGGGAGAGAGAGACTCGAGGGGGCACACACACCCCAGGCAGAACCGGCGAAAGCCCCCTTTGGCTTCCCCCCCTCAGAAACTGCTCCCTCCCCACACACACACAGACTCTGCTTTCCCCCCCACACACACACACACACAGGAGAAAAATTATAGATTAAAGCCCCCAAAGGGGTCTTACTGTGGCTGTCTTCTGTTCCATCAGGAGGGGCTGGGAGGACTGGGTAATCCAATACGATTCCATTAGGCACGGGAGATTTTGCCGCTCTGGAGATGCATACAGGATCGGGTGATCCATTCATCCCAATAGGGAAAAGGGGAAAGCCCATATCTCGGGACCCCCTGACCCAATGTTTACAAAACTTGGGGGTCTCTTAAGAAGGCTTGTCTGAAGCTCCTCTGAAGGTTTGGGGTCTGTACCCCCAAAAATGTGCCCCCTGCAGCCACGGAAAGAGAAAAGGGGGGGAGCCCATACCTCGGGACCCCCTGACCCAATGTTTACAAAACTTGGGGGATCTCTTAAGAAGGCTCGTCTGAAGCTATGCTGAAAGTTTGGGGGCTGCACCCCCAAAAAAGCGCCCCCTGCAGCCACGGAAATGGAAACGGGGGGAGGGAAAAGGGGTGGAGCCCATATCTCGGGACCCCCTGACCCAATGTTTACAAAACTTGGGGGGACTCTTAAGAAGGCTCATCTGAAGCTCCGCAGAAAGTTTGGGGTTTGTACCCCAAAAATGTGCCCCCTGCAGCCATTTTACGATACACATGGCCCAGCCCGACAAAGAAATATTTATGTCACATCCGACCCTCATAACAAACGAGTTTGACACTCTTGGTCTAGAGGCTACTGTAGCTCGGGACAAAAGGACAGGTGACGGCTTAACTATGGCTGTCTCTCCATCGGCTTCATACAACAGGCAATAGCTCTGTCTAGCAGACGGTAGGGGCAGAGGTGCATCTGACCTCTCCAGAAGAGAGCAAAAAGGCTGCTGGGATGAAGAGGAGCAGGACGAAGTAGTGAACACCCAGATAAGGGGCACATGGCCAGGAGGGGGGAGAGCCAGCCAAAATACACAGCAGGTGGGGCAGCCAGTCAGCATGTCTGATTCATGCCCCTGTGATCACGTCTTTCTGGGCCTCCTGACGACCACCATGGCTGAGAATTCATTTTTCTATACAAAATTCAGACCCTGGCTTTCTGCCCCCACAATGATCACCAATTTAGCTAACAAATTAAGCCATGCATTTTTCCATTTCCCTTATCTCTGCTTTGCTCCCTGGGAGTCAAAATGGATTGCAGCAAGTGAGTCTATACAGTCAACAGAACGGGACATTCAAGAAACCCGTAAATAGGATTTGGGTTGTAGAACCAACCAGAAATCTAAAAAACAGAAGCAAAGCATAAATGTTAACAAGATACAGCACATGATGCAAAATTGCAGTGTAGGAACCAACTTACAGCAAGCAGTACACAGTAGCATAAAGGACAATTGTTAACCATTTGGCTAAGTAACTTGAGGAATTGGTTTGTACACTGCCATCCTACTGCGGAAAGCCAGGAGAGTGGGTGTCTTCCTGACCTCCTCAGGCAGGCCGATCCCCATTGTGGGGGCCACAACAGAAAAGTCACGTGCACAGACAGCTGTTTATTTTGCCCATTTGCAGGTTGGCACCTGCAGAAGACCCTGCTCAGGTGAGGGCAGCCATTATGGCAGAATATAGGGGGAGAGACGGTCAGACAGATATCAGGGTCCAAGTACCATGAACAGCTTTCTGTGTGATAGCCAATACGTTTAATTGAGCCTGGAGGGTCTGGGAATAATATGCATGCTCCAGCATGGTCAGTGTATTATAGTAGTCTAGTCTCAATCTCACCACAGCATGGATCCAGGAGCCAGACCAGAAGTATCAAGGTGAGGGGCCATGTTTCCAGCTAGGCTGAGTTGGAAGAAAGCCTTTTTTTGCATCTGCACTAACTCGCTCCTCTAGCAATAATGCAGGGTCCGGTATAACGCGGAGGCTGTTAACTCTGCCAGCAAGGGTCAGCTGAATCCCAACAAAAGCGGGCAGCATAACATCCTTCCAGACCTCCACCTTCCCAAGCAGCATTTTTTTCTGTCTTTCCTGGGCTTAGATTCTGTTGGTTTACACTTGGGAATTGAACCGCTGGCGCCAGGTAGCAATTTAGGATCTGAGAACATAAGATCTCTACTGCATCACCAGGAGAGTTGGAGAAGGATGCATAGAAATGGGTGTATGTGTGTGTGTGTTATTGCTGACAACCAACCCCAAACTGCAAATGATTTGGCCTCAGGGCTTTACATAAAGATCGACAAGCATGGGGCACGGGATTGGGGCCTGTGGGACCTCCACAGGATGGATAGAAGACAAGAAGGATTTCATACCCAGCTTTTCTCTCCCTTAAGGAGACCCAAAGGGATTTACCATCCCTTCCCCTCCCCACAACAGGCACCTTGTGAGGTAGTTGAGGCTGAGAGAGGTCACCCAGCACCCCTCCTGGGGAGGAGAGAGGAATCAACCCCGGTTCACCACTCTTAACCAGTGCACCATGCTGTGGCAGGTCCCACACTGATGATAACCGGCCTCCAATGGCAATTCTTTGGCTCTGGTCCAGGTGGAGGGATTTGACCCTGTCCAACGTACAACCCCTGAGGCCTCCTCCTTTTTTTTAAGCAGTACAGAATAAGGAGGGAAAGAGGGAACGGGAACAATTGTATTGTACATGGTTGGCATCCGGAACAGGCCTTATATTGATTTCCTGGAGTTGGTCGGCTACCCCTCTCTCTGCCAGTTTGCCCAGGAAGGGGGAGATCAGACACCGGGGCGATAATTGGCTCCACCATTTTTCTGTTTGTGTGCAAAGGGCCCACAAGTTGCAACCGCGTATGGCAGCCTCCCACCAGCTTTTCCAGGGCAAGGGACTAGCCGAGGAGGTCTGCCATCGCCTGCCTCTGCCTGGGGTACCGGGGGTGCCTGGGGGTGGTGGGGGGGTCTCCCACCCCAGTACCAACCATGACCACGACCCACCCTGCTGAGCTCCCGAGATTGGAGGACATCATCCTGGCCCACCCAGGTCGGGGCTCGTTTTTGTTTTTGTAGGGGTGGGATTTTTTGAACAGCTGATTCCCCCCTCCTCTGCCACGACTTACTCGTGAGTAGACCGCCCCAGGATCCGGCTGCGGGGCTTTGGCCTGCCGAGGCATCGCTGAAGCCCCTTTGCAATTCCTCCCTCCAGCCCCGCCCGCCCCCCTCGGAAGGGAGCCTTTCCGCTTCCGCCTCCCCCCCCTTGCTCGGCCGCTCTAGGAAACAGCTCGGTCGGTTTAACCCCTTCGGTGCTGCAGAGGAGCGAGAAAAGGGGCTCCCTGCTCTTTGCAATGAGGATGGGCGGCCAGAGCCGGGTGGTCAGAGCGGATTCCGGCGAGGCTGCAGCTCAGCGACGCCCCGTGCAGCTCAGCGGGATTCCTCGGGAGTAACTCCACACAGGGTGGCGCTTCTGGGGGATCCCCAGGCTGTTGGGACCACAGCACAGCTGAGCTGGGGAAAAATAAAACTAAAGCAAAGTCAAGCCAGATCACGCTAAGGGATCCAAAAAGCAGGTGTCATGGGAACCTTCCTCAGGCCTATTCAACGGGGCTTGCTCCCAGTCCCAGCAAAGTGGCTTTAGGACTGCATTGGAAATCAGCGTTCCTGTAACGTGTTCCCAGTTTCTCACATCAATATACCAGCCTAGATCACTTCCTGGGGACTGATGTGATTCTGCTGCCCTACCGGACAGGGTTGCCATCTCTGGCTTGGGAAATTCCTGGAGACTGAAGAACGTGAGAAGAGCCCTGCTTGATCAGACCGGTGCGGGGTTGCCAACCTCCAGGGGGTACAACTGACCTCCAGGCGAAAGAGACCAGTCCACCTGGAGAAAGTGGCTCCCTTGGAGGGTTGGCTTTATGGCATTATCCCCCCTTGAAGCCCCTTCCCCCTGAACCCACCCTCCACAGGCTCCACTCCCAAATTCTCCAGGTATTGCCCAACCCGGAGCTGGCAACCCTAGGCCAGTGAGGGTCCATCTAGTCCACCATCCTGTCTTGCACAGCTGCCAACCACTTCCTCTGGATAACCAGAGGGCTGAGAGGCCAAGGCCTTCCCCTGACGCTGCCTCCTGGCACTGGGATTTAGGGCTTGACTGCATCTGAACGTGGAGGTTCCCTTTCATCACCACTGATAGACTTATCTTCCATTAATCTATCGGATCCCCTTTCAAAGCTGTCCATAAGCGAAAACGCACAGTCGCTTTAGCCTCCTTTATTCTGTTTCAGCCAGGATCAAATGTATGTAATCAAAGGCTAATCACAATAGCCATGCAGATGAGCTTTGGATTTCACACATCAACAGATCACTTCAGGATACAACGGTTCTACATTAACATACCACACCCTCATTAGCACATTACCTTTGATACTTTTTGCAGGACAATGATTCAGCTCAACCCCCCCCCCCCCGTTTCTGACTATATATTACTCTTCCTACACACTTGACACTGAGAGACACTGTCCTTCAGTGTTACTCCTCTGAAGATGCCTGCCACAGCTTCTGGCGAAACGTCAGGAAAGAAAATACCAAGACCACGGTCGCACAGTCTTGGGAAATTATCTGTTTCTTTCTCCAGGCCCAGAGTTCAAAGTATGAGGAATCAAAGGGAGTTCTACATTAAAAGTCAAAATCAAGGGGAGATGGTCACTACCAGTACATTCGCCTACACTCAAGGATTCCACAGAATCTCTGAATGCTATTGAGGTTAAAATATACTCAATCGCACTATAGCCTCTTTTTGAAATAAAGGTAAATTCACCTACATCATAAGAACATAAGAAAGGCCCTGCTGGATCAGACCAAGGCCCATCAAGTCCAGCAGTCGGCACACACAGTGGCCACCAGGTGCCTCTAGGAAGCCACGAACAAGATGAGTGCAGAAGCACCATCCTACCTGTGTTCCACCGCACCCAAGATAATAGGCATGCTCCTCTGTTACTAGAGAGAATAGGTATGCAGCATGACTAGTATCCATTCTAACTGATAGCCATGAATACCCCTCTCCTCCATGAATATGTCCACTCCCCTCTTAAAGCCCTCCAAGCTGGCAGCCATCACCACATCCTGGGCCAGGGAGTTCCACAATTTAACTATGCGTTGTGTGAACAAATACTTCCTTTTATCTGTTTTGAATCTCTCACCCTCCAGCTTTAGCAGATGACCCCGTGTTCTAGTATTATGGGAGAGGGAGCAAAACTTCTCCCTGTCCACTCTCTCCAAACCATGCATAATTTTATAGACCTCTATCATGTCTCCCCTCAGCCGCCTTGCTTCCAAACTAAACAGCCCTAAGTGTCTTAACCGCTCCCCATAAGACAGTTGCTCTAGTCCCCTAATCATTTTCGTTGCTCTTTTCTGCACCTTCCCAAGCTCTGTAATATCCTTTTTTAGGTGTGGTGACCAGAACTGTACCTATCATCGAGGCCAACCAATCCATTAAGCAGGACTTTCCCAAACTGAATACAAAATTTAGTCAAACACACGCCTACATAATTTAAAATTTTGTCCCTGGATCGCCTACTGACTAGAAAAAAAGGTAATGGCAGCTCTAAGGTTATCGGAGTAAAAATCGCACTTAAATCGGAAATGTATTTAGTGGGTATTTTAAACAGGACATTAGAAAAACAGTTGGGAAATATTCTTAGATATTTAACAACAGCGGCAAGAATCATATGGGAAAAGATGGAGAAAAGAAGAAGTACCCACGTTGCATGAATGGCGTCAGAAATGTATGGAGTTGGCCAAGATAAATATATAGAAGATAGTTGGGTTTCCTATTTTAATATAGATTGGATGGTATGGTCAATATATATAAATCAGTATTTTAGGGACAGAAAAATGACTTTAGGGTTTAGAACATAAATTTACCATAGTGTTGACTAAGATGGAAATAGTTAAATGAAAATTTAAAGTAAAAACAGATAAAACTGTTATTTACAAAAGAAATTATATATGTAGTATTTTGTTTTGTATGAAGAGAGTTGGAAGTCTCTATATTATTGTATTATCTTATAATTCTTTTTACCTCTTTTCTTTATCTTTTTCACTTTTCCTTTCTTTGTGAATTATGTTTTCTTTCATATTTTCAAATTTTGGTATATTCTGTAATACTCTGTATATTTCAAAAAGTAGAACAAAAAAAAAAAAAAAGGAAGTCCTCAGATTTCCAAACTTGTTGAACACATTTATTCTAAGAATGTCTCCCCCACATTCAATCCTTACAACTATCTTGCTTCCAAAGGGCTTCCAGGCCTAGTGTGGATTGGAAACCAGATCCACGCAGTCGTAGGTCAACACTCTGGCTCTTGAACTAATCTGACCCCCATCACAAATCTGGGCAAAGTGGGTCTGGTTCAATCCTGGCCATCAGTCGGGGCACGAGGCACCCGTCTCCAGCATCTGCAAGAGGATTGCTTTCTTACAGCTTTATACACAATTTAAAAAGGCATGCCACACTAACATTAATGAAGCCCACCGCATTTTAAAAAACCCCCACCACAAACCACAGAAAAGAAAAAAAACAAAGTGTGAATTATCTCTTGAGGAGAATGTAAGTGGGGAGGACAGCTGGGATTCGGAACGAATGTCCAACAGTGTGCATCTACCAACTCCAAGGAGACCTATTAATTTTCTCCTGCCGAATCCTAGGGACCTGTTGGCGTATGTTAGAAAGCGTTGCAGCTCTACAGGCGAGTAAGCACAGAAGACTCAGCACGTAGTACAAAAGTGCTCTTTTATTCACAGTGACAGAATGCTCCGCTTGGTCATCAACTCTCCACTACCCACAACCCAATACATATATAACACACCTATATACATATCTGGCATAGTCTCTCAGCCAATCACCTGTTGGCTGCCTTGTCTCCAGGACTATCTAGCTCAGTCCAGTACAAGCCAGTTTTTCTGCTCAGTCATTGAGCTGTCATGTGACACCACCAATCACCTGGCTGTCACATAGATCTTTTACATCTGCTTGCCATCTGCTTGCCATGTGCAGTCTCATATTCCAACACTCCTCCTAGACTGACATTGCAAGCCCCAATTTGCTTCTAAATAGTTCAAACTTTTCAGTAGACAAACATTTGGTGAAAACGTCAGCAATATTTACATTTGAAGCACAATGTTTCAGAACCATTAAACCATTGTTTACCGCTTCCCTGACATTCTGGTATCTTATTGTGATGTGTTTACTTCTTGTTCTTATACCTTGATATCCAGCCAATTGCTGTGCTGCAGTATTATCACAGTAAACACTTACAGGCATTTCATATTCAAGATTTAGGTCTTTAGCCAGTTGACACAGCCATTCCAGCTGAATCTCACTGTCGCTTAATGCAGAATATTCTGCCTCACATGTGCTGGTAGCTACATGAGTCTGTTTTAAAGACTTCCACATAACCAGTGCCCCATGTAGACATAACACGTACCCAGTGGTAGACTTTCCTTCTTCTCTTTCCCCCCAACTGGAGTCACTATACACTGTGATTGTTTCCTCTGCATCAGCCTTTAAACACAACCTGGCTGAAGCTGAGCCTTTTAAGTATCGCAGCACCCTTTTTGCTGCATTCCAGTCTTTCATGTATGGACATGCACATTTCTGGCAAAGCAAATGTACTGCCATACAAATGTCTGGTCTTGTCCAACATGACAGATATAACAATGAACCCACCAACGATTGGTATTGATTTTTATCATGGAATACCTTATCATCCACCTCTTTCACATACCCTGTTGTCATGGGAGTCTCAGTGCTTTTGGCCTCTGTCATTTTAAATTTTTCTAGGAGCTGTTCAATCTTTTTCTCCTGGCACAATTCAAAATATCCTTCTGGGTTCCTGGTAATTTCTACCCCCAGATAATTTTGAATGTCACCAAGATGCTTCATTTTAAACAGTTTTCCAGTTGCCTCCTTAAACCAGTTTAGTTGTTCTTTTGTATGACACAACAAACAAAGATCATCAACATATAAAAATACAACACAGTCAGAGCCCTTTACACATTTGGTAAACATACAAGGATCAGCAACACCTTGCTTAAACCCAAGATTTGCCAATGCTTCACTAATGCATTGGGACCATGCACGTGCACTCTGCTTTAATCCATACAGAGCCTTATGCAATTTTAATACTCCTTGTTTACCCTTGCATTCAAACCCAGGGATCTGCTCCATATATATTTCTTCACTTATTGTTGCATTCAGATATGCAGTGGTGAAATCAAAATGGTGCACTAACATGTTATCTCTGACAGCTTTACACAATGCAGCTCTTATAGTATCAGCCTTCACAGTGGGAGCAAATAATTCATCAAAGTCTTGCCCTTCAACTTGGGAATAACCCTTAGCCACAAGCCTGGCCTTACGGAGTATCTTCCCTTCTGGACACTGTTTGACTTTGTAAAGCCATCTGCACCCTATGGCTTTTCTTTGAGCTGGCAGTTTTGTTACAGAGAATACCTTATTCTCTTTCAGGGAATCAAACTCAGTTTGCATGGCTTCTAGCCAGGCCTCCTTTTCCCTGCTTTCCAAAGCCATTACCTCCTGAAAGCTCTTTGGTTCTTTGACTTGTACATGATTTACATCAGTGGTCTCAAAACCATACCTCTCCGGGGGAATTCCTTTAGTGCTCCTGCTTGACACCCTAGGAATCTGTCTCCCCTCTTCAGCCCTTGGCGATGAAGCCCTTTGAGGAGACCCCTCCTGCTTCACCCCATCTGCATCCTGTGAGAGATCTGTCAATGGTAGCCCAATTTCTTTTGGCTCCTCCTGTCCATGAATTCTGGCCCAGTTATTACCCTCACAAAAATTCGCAGCTCTGCTGTAGCTGAGAGAATTATGTTCATCAGCAAACCTGTATGATTTCATGCCAGACTGATACCCAAGGAAGGTTAGTTTTTTAGCTCTCGCTCCTCCTTTCCTTCTCTTGGATATTGGCACATCAACCCAGGCTTTTGTACCAAACACTCTGAGGTAACCTAAGCTAGGATCCCTCTGGTACAAAACCCTATAAGGTATGTCTTGTATGGACCTGGTCCAGATCCTGTTGGAAACATAGGAGGCGGCCTTTATTGCTTCTGCCCAGTATGTCATTGGCAACCCTGCATCCTGCAACATGGAATACATTTTTGTTTGTAGCATTCCCCCATGTCGTTCAGCAACACCATTTTCTGCTGGCACCGCCACGTTGGCAACTCTGTGCCTCACACCTTGCACCTGTAACCACTTCTTAAACTCATTTGACATGAATTCTCCCCCAAAATCTGTTTGGAGAGAATCCAAGGTACATTTAAGTTGTTTCTGCACTCTTTTGGCCCAATACTTAAATGTTTCAAACACCTGTGACTTCCTTTTCAAAGGATACACCCATGAGAATCTGGTGCAATCATCCACCAGAATCAACGCGTAATGGTTACCTGAGTGACTCTCCCTGTAGGGGCCTATGACATCTGCATGCACTACCTTTAATGCAGTGTCTGAGAGTCTCTCACTATGCTTAGCCACTGGGTAAGCCTTAGATTTGGAACTTTTGCATACCTCACAATCCAGGTAGTTCCCACACTCTTTAACTTTTTCCTTCCCCAGTAAGGCTAGCGTTTTCTTTATGGTCTCATAATTTGCATGAGCCAACCTTCTATGTAGCAGATGTATGCAATTGTCATGGGGGCTCTTATTAGTTATCATCTTTGCCTCCACATGCCTATTTTCTACCACATACACATTATTACACATTTTCCCTGTAAGAAGCACTTTCCCACCTTTGGATATCTTACAAGCCTTGTCTGTAAATGTTACAGTATATCCAGCCCTGTCAAGGGCACTTACACTTAGCAAATTATTCTCTAGTTCAGGGACACATAGCACCTTTTTAAATGTATAGTTCAAAGCTGGGAACCACACACTCCCCTCACGTGTCACCTCAGAATTCCTTCCATCAGCGAGGCTTACGTGCGGCAAACTTGAGTCCCGTGTGTCTTTTAAAAGTTCCTGATGCCGGCAAATGGTCTGTGACGCACCAGAGTCTAAAATCCAGACACCGGCTGTGTCACTGTGCTCAGTCAGCACCAATGATGCCTTCTGACCGCTCACAAACTCACGTGACGACTGGTCCCTTCGGCTTTTCTTCCTTGCTTCTGGGCAGTCACGCTTTAAGTGATTTGTAGCCTTGCAGATGTAGCAACGTCTGACCCTCAGAGCCACGTGCTGCTGTAAATCACCCGGCTTTCTCTGCTCCGCATTCCTTTCTCCGCCGGCAAACCTCCGCGTCTCCTGGCTTGGCAGGTTTCCCTCCGGCTTGGCAGGCTTCTCAGGATTTCTTGCAAGCAATCTCTTTTCATGTTCCAAAATTCTTCCAATAACATACTGTAAAGTTAGTTTATCAATTTCAACCGACTCCAGAGCTGTAATTAGCATGTTATACTGCTCAGACAGAGAGCTCAGGAGTATATAAACTTTATCATCCTCCGGTAGAGTCTTCCCCCTCTGCTCCAGCATTTGGAAACATTCAGTCAGTTCATTTATATGGTTTCTCACAGGAACTGACGGCAAAAGAAAAGTTCTGTACAAACGTCTCGTTATGGCTATCAAAGAGCCAGCTGTTTTTTGGACGTAGACCTGTGATAATGAGTTCCAGGCTGCTTTCGCTTTCAAAGCTCCCGTCACATGGACAAGCTGGTCGTCAGCCACGCTCAGCACTATGCTTGCCAGTGCCTTCTCATCTTTCACCACGTCCTGCGGCGTCTCAGGATCCGGTGGGTTGGAGACATAAATCCATAGTGCCTCTCTTTTAAGGTAGTGTTGCATTCGTAACGCCCACACATTGTAGTTGGTAGAAGTGAGCTTCTCCACAAGCAAGGACATTGCAGCTTGAGCCATAATTTCTCCCGCTCCCTGCTGCTCCTGCTCCGTGTCGCTCTCCTCCTCCGCCTCAGACGCACTGCTGCTGACAGACCTGCTGGGCACCTCCTCTGCTCCGTCTGACTCAACCTCAGACATCCACTCGCCTTCTGCTCACTACAGCCCTTGTTCCACAGATAGTACCTCTGCTCAGAACCTCCAGGATGTAGCGCAGTTGAGCTGTTCTGGGCCCATAACCCTGTTGGCGTATGTTAGAAAGCGTTGCAGCTCTACAGGCGAGTAAGCACAGAAGACTCAGCACGTAGTACAAAAGTGCTCTTTTATTCACAGTGACAGAATGCTCCGCTTGGTCATCAACTCTCCACTACCCACAACCCAATACATATATAACACACCTATATACATATCTGGCATAGTCTCTCAGCCAATCACCTGTTGGCTGCCTTGTCTCCAGGACTATCTAGCTCAGTCCAGTACAAGCCAGTTTTTCTGCTCAGTCATTGAGCTGTCATGTGACACCACCAATCACCTGGCTGTCACATAGATCTTTTACATCTGCTTGCCATCTGCTTGCCATGTGCAGTCTCATATTCCAACACTCCAAAATACTGGAATATTGAGAGGGTCAGCCTGATCCCTTGGAACTTACTGAGTAGAAGAAGAGTTGGTTTTTATATGCAGACTTTCTCTACCACTTAAGGGAGAATCAAACCGGCTTACAATCACCTTCCCTTCCCCTCCCCACAACAGACACCCTGTGAGGTAGATGGGGCTGAGAGAGAGTGATTAGCCCAAGTTCACCCAGCTGGTTTCGTCTGTAGGAGTGGGGAAACAAATCCAGTTCACCAAATTAGCCTCTGCTGCTCGTGTGGAGGAGTAGGGAATCAAATCCGGTTCTCCACATTAGATTCCACCACTCCAAATCACAGCTCTTAACCACTACACCATGCTGGTATAGTTCAGTTAGGGTGCAAAATCTTTTCCATTCAACACAAATTAATCCTCATGCCAGAACTCTTTGGGCTTCAAAGCGGTAACCCCAACAAGTGTGCAGTAGGCTGGACTGGGGATGAATTAGGGTTTCGGGATGCCTCTCTAGAACTAGGGGAGGGGCAGTGGCTCAATGGTAGAGCATCTGCTTGGCATGCAGAATGTCCCAGGTTCAATCCCCGGCATCTCCAGTGAAAGGGACTAGGCAAGTAGGTGATGTGAAAGACCTCAGACTGAGACCCTGGAGAGCCGCTGCCAGTCTGAGTAGGCAATACTGATTTTGATGGACCAAGGGTCTGATTCAGTATAAGGCAGATTCATGTGTTCCTTGTCAGGTAAAAATGTTTATAAATTGCAGTTGCCAGCTGTCCACACTAGGATTTGTCCAGCAGTGGGGAGGCTATAAATATCTGCTATCTTCATCCTGTCTATTTCTTCATAGGATTTGGAAAACAAATGTTTTTTCCGGTTTTGCAGGTGTCAGAAAAAGTTCAGTTGGCAGATAACTAAAGTATCGAGTTTAACAGAGAAGGGCAACCACTAAAAGGACCCTTTTTGAGTTCCATATCCGAATCAACTTATGTGGATTCTCTAAGGAACATGAAGGTGAGATCTCTGCCTCAAACTGTTGCCACACATTGAACATTTCTGAGGTTCCTCCCCTGCATGGAATCTTCAATGCAGAAGGAGATAGGAGCTGGTCATGAATCTCCTTCCACCTACAGAACCCATCCTTGCTCTTTTCCCTGTGAGATCTATTGGGGGTTTCAATCATGGCTAAATCTCTTTCCATGGTCCCAGCACTGATACTCTTTTCCCAAGCTAAGCGGTTACATGTTTTCTCCTTGTGTGGGTTCTTGGATGTTCTTGAAGACTGCCACGCTGACTTAATCTCTATCCACACTCGGAGGATTCTCCCCTGTATGGGTTCTTAGATGTTTGTGAAGATTGCCATTGCAATTGAATCTCTTTCCACACTCTGAGCATTCAAAAGGCTTCTCCCCTGTGTGGGTTCTTCGATGCCTTTGAAGACTGCCACTCAGACTGAAACTTTTCCCACACTCTGAGCATTCAAAAGGCTTCTCCCTCCCCTGTGTGGGTTCTTCGATGCTTTTGAAGATTGCCACTCCGACTGAATCTTTTTCCACACTCTGAGCATTCAAAAGGCTTCTCCCCTGTGTGGGTTCTTAGATGGTCTTTAAGACTGCTACTATGAAGGAATCTCTTTCCACACTCTGAACATTCAAAAGGCTTCTCCCCTGTGTGGGTTCTTAGATGCTTTTTAAGACTGCCACTCAGACTGAATCTCTTTCCACACTCTGAGCATTCAAAAGGCTTCTCCCCTGTGTGGGCTCTTAGATGGACTTTAAGACTGCTACTATGAAGGAATCTCTTTCCACACTCTGAGCATTCAAAAGGCTTCTCCCCTGTGTGGGTTCTTTGATGCTGTTGAAGAGAGCCACTCTGACAGAATCTCTTTCCACACTCTGAGCATTTAAAAGGCTTCTCCCCTGTGTGGGTTCTTCGATGCATATAAAGAGAGCCACTCTGATTGAATCTCTTTCCACACTCTGAGCATTCAAAAGGCTTCTCCCCTGTGTGGGTTCTTAGATGTATTTGAAGATTGCCACTGTTCCTGAAACTCTTTCCACACTCTGAGCATTCAAAAGGCTTCTCCCCTGTGTGGGTTCTTAGATGTATTTGAAGATTGCCACTGTTCCTGAATCTCTTTCCACACTCTGAGCATTCAAAAGGCTTCTCCCCTGTGTGGGTTCTTAGATGCTCTTTAAGATGGTAACTGCGAGTGAATCTCTTTCCACACTCTGAGCATTCAAAAGGATTCTCCCCTGTGTGAGTTCTTTGATGTATTTGAAGACTGTCACTCCTACTGAATCTCTTTCCACACTGAGAGCATTCAAAAGGCTTCTCCCCTGTGTGGGTTCTTCGATGTTGTTGAAGACAGCTACTGTTCCTGAAACTCTTTCCACACTGAGAGCATTCAAAAGGCTTCTCCCCTGTGTGGGTTCTTAAATGCTGTTGAAGAGAGGTACTCAGACTGAATCTCTTTCCACACTCTGAGCATTCAAAAGACTTTTCCCCTGTGTGGGTTCTTCGATGCTGCTGAAGATGGCCGCTCTGACTGAATCTCTTTCCACACTCTGAGCATTCAAAAGGCTTCTCCCCTGTGTGGGTTCTTCGATGCTGTTGAAGAGAGCCACTCTGACTGAATCTCTTTCCACACTCTGAGCATTCATAAGGCTTCTCCCCTGTGTGGGTTCTTCGATGCTGTTGAAGATGGGCATTCTGACGGAATCTCTTTCCACACTCTGAGCATTCAAAAGGTCTCTGCCTTGTGTGTATTTTTTGGTGCACAAGGAGCTGTGATCTGTATTTGAAGTAGTTTCCACACTGAAAACATTTATGTGCCTTCATTATAGTATGCTTTGGGAAGACTGCCTTACTCTTCCTTCCATGAAAGAACATCCTTCCATTCTCTGAGCAGGTAAATAGCTTCTCACCTGA
This sequence comes from Euleptes europaea, assembly GCF_029931775.1. Classification (NCBI taxonomy): domain Eukaryota; kingdom Metazoa; phylum Chordata; class Lepidosauria; order Squamata; family Sphaerodactylidae; genus Euleptes; species Euleptes europaea. The sequence goes on from NC_079316.1 coordinate 6,859,601, forward strand.
ATTAATCCTTTGGGGTTGAAAAAGGTCTGACTTCTGCAACCTCTTGTCATCTGAACAGCTAGGTTTCTCTCCTGCATGTATTCTTTGATGTCTAAGGAGCTCTGCTTTGCAAAGAAAGCTCTTTCCACACTCCAAGCATCCATGGGTCTCCATTCCTCTGTGCATATGCAAATGGATATCATATTGGGTTTGATCTGAGAAGTTCATGCCACACTCCAAACACTTATATGCTTCCTCCACCATGGGGATTCGTTCACAGAAATCCTTCCCTTGGCCAGGAATGGGTTTATCCTTCTTCTCGACCATGGGACTTCCTTTCTGCTTTTTAGGTTTGCCTTGATTCTTGACATTTCCTTGCAAATATTCATTTTTTACTTTATCTGGCAATAGCTGATGCAGTTCCTCATCACCCTCATTCCACTGATCATCCCCTGTGGAATAAAGAGAGACCTCATTAGCACACACACAAGGACATCTGACAATCTCTTGAAGTTCCATCCATGCTCAAAACATTGCAGTATGGAAAAACTCACTATGCTGTTAAAGTTAGAAGCTAGAAAAGAAACAGTATAACTCTGGAATTTCAAAAAATGCAGAGAAAGGTAGCAAAAATGGAGATCAGAGAAAGGTCTTTGCACTGTGTTTATGCACCTTGTCTTACAAAACATTGCAGTGGCTTTTTCCTGCTGTATATTGAAGGGTACACTTATAGACACTTGAAAAGGACATGAAAGCCTGCTGCATCAGAAAGGCTGGGTTTGCAGCCTAACAACTTATACAGCTCCTCACCTGAGTGAATTCTTTCATGTGAAGTAAGGGCTGCTTTCCGACTGAAGGTCTTTCTGAATTCTGTGCACGCATATGGCTTTACTCCTGAGGGAATTTGCATCTTAGAAACATCACTCATGTTCTTACTGAAAGTCTTTCCAAAGGCCACACTTTCATTTTGATTTTCCCTGGAGCAGATTCTCTGGTTAGCATGGAGGCTTTCATTCCTTCTTGTTTTGGTTGACCTTTCTTCGTGGACTGGGATTTCCTGGAAGCCCCCTCCTCTTTGGGACAGTACAGGCTTATCCCTCCTCTTGTCTGTGTGGCTTCCACCCTGCCTCTGTGGTCCATCTCCATCCCCAACATTGCTTTTGGAGTCTTCATTCTTGGCTTCTTCTATAGAGAACGCCTGGAGTCCCCCAAGCATCTCCTCTACATGTGCTGCTGGAAGAAAGAAAAGAGGTCCAGTCATTACCTATGTAACGTGCCAAGCCACCCATCAGGCACTGCTCACGAAGGGGTCTGCATTTCCTTTATCAGACCTTCTTCCTCTCCCAACTGAGCTGCTGGTCACACCTTCTACCCAGCTAGGCCCCCTCCAGATGAGCAGTTATTATATTCTGCCCTGCCCTCTTCTCCCCTCCCCTCCACATACTCCCCATATGTTTTTTAAAGAAAAAAAGTGGAAAAGAATCATTCCCCCACCAGTCACATTTGACTTGTCATGCAACTCTTTTGATTCTCTGCTACTGATGATTAAATAGGAGAGGTTTTTTACACCCTGCTTTTCTCTACCCTGAAGAGTCTCAAAGCGGCATACAAATCACATTCTTTTACCCTCCCCATATCAGGCACCTTGTGAGGTAGATGGGGCTGAGTGAGTTCTGAGAGAACTGTGACCGACACACAATCACCCAGCAGGCTTCAGGTGCTGGAGTGAGAACCCAGTTCTCCAGATTAGAGTCCGCTGCTTTCAACCACTACACCATGCTGCCTCTCCAGAAGAAGTGACCATGATATCCAGTTCTGCAATTGCACAGAGGGTTTCTTTCCAGTTGTGATGAAATCCATGAAGAGCTGGTTTTAAGCCTCTGCTTGGGGGGGGGGGGGTGACAACATATGTAATGTGTAGCTAGTCAGCAGTTTGGACATAGATTAGACTGATCTAAAGTGACAGCTAGTATCATGTGACTAAGCCAGCCAGAACCGGTTTAGGTGGCGTGAGCAGCCTGAGAAGGGAATTTCCAGAAAGTCCCACCATGACACAGCAATTGTATATGATTGGTCAATTGTAAGGATGTAAATGTATATAAGTCCATGACATATGTTCAGAAGTATGGTGGAGAGAAAATAGATGTTTGGCGGAGCAGTTTGTTGTAGAGAACTGTATCCTGACTGTGTAAATATTGTAAATAAATTGTATAAAGCTGTCCTGGTGTGGACTGAATTGCTGCCAGGTATACTCCTGCATTCCAGCTCAGCTGTGCACGTCAGGGTTATGGGCCCAGATAGACTGCACTGAGAGCTGGAGGTTCTACTGGAGTTGGTGAGCAACTACTTGATGAATGTCTACAGAAGCCAGTGACGCTGAGGAACTGGAAACACAGTCCAAAGACACACCTATTGAGTCTGACAGCGAGTCGGAGGAGGAACCAGAGGTGAATAATCAGCAGCTGCCGGTGAACGAGGATGCCATGGCACAGGCTAATTTTACCTTGATGGTGGATAAACTGACTGCGGACAATTACACCGTATGGTCGCTAAGAATGGAGCATTATCTCAAACGGGAGTCATTATGGACATTTGTAGATTCTCCCCCACAAGCTCCTACTGCAGATGAACTGTTAAAGGACCAACTAGTCCTAGAAGGTGCCAAATAGTTACAATGAGGTGTTAACTATGGATACTGAACAGAAAAATGCTTGGCTGAAAGCTATGGAGGCGGAATATAACTCTTTGGTGTCTAACAAGGTGTTTTCATTGAGTTACCAACTGACAGAAAAGCTTTGGGATGTCAATGGCTGTATAAACTCAAAAACCTGCCGGACGGCAATGTCAAATGCAAGGCAACACTTGTAGCTAGGGGTTTTGCACAGACTGAAGGGCAGGATTATTATGAATCATATGCACCCACTATTCGCATGGAGACAATTCGAATAGCATTAACCAAAGCAGGAACTGAAGGAATGTTTGTGCCTCATTTGATTTTGACACAGCTTACTTAAATGCACCCATAGAGGAAGAGCTGTATTTAGAACAAATTCCTGGATTTAAGTGTCAAAATATACAAACAGTGCTAAGGTTACACAAGGCATTGTATGGTTTGAAGCAATCAGGACGTGCCTGGAATATGTTTGAAAGATGCTTTGACTAAGAAAGGGTTTAAACAAAGTGTATCAGATCCTTGTCTGTACAGTATAAGTATACATAATCAAACCTGTTACTTACTTATTTTTGTGGATAATGTGTGTATAATATATCATACAAAAGAACAGTTAAAGTGGTATGAAGAAACTATACAAGAATCATTTAAAATGAAGCATCTCGGGCCAATTCAAAACTACCTGGGAGAGCATGTAACAAGAAATGCAGATGGTTGGTTTGAGTTGAGGCAAGAAACCAAAATCAGTGAATTACTGAATAAGTATGGCATGAGTGAAGCTCATGACATTACAACCCCTATGACAACCAGTTATAATAGAGAGCCGGATGGTGAATTGTTCCAACACAAACAGCTGTATCAATCTTTAATGGGATCACTATTATATATTTGTTGTTGGACAAGGCCTGATATATGTATTGCAATACATTGGTTGTGCAGAAAACTAACTTGTCCTTATCAGAAGGACTGGGTGGCAGCTAAAAGAGTTCTCCGGTACTTAAAGGGGACAATGTCACACAAACTGATGCTAAAGGCAAATGACCAAACAGCTTTGAAATGTTACAGTGATGCTAGTTGGGGTGATTACATTGATGGGAAATCTACATCAGGGTATGTGATATATGTATTGGGAGTGTTGATACAATGGAAGTCCATAAAACAGACTCATGTGTCAACAAGTTCATGCGAAGCGGAGTATTCAGCATTAAGTGATTGCATAGTTCAAACAGAGTGGTATATGCAATTGCTGAAAGACTTAAATGTGAACTGTCAACTACCAATAAAGATAATGTGTGATAATACTGCGGCACAACAACTAGCACAGGATCAAGGTGTACGTACCAGAAGTAAGCACATTAACATAAGGTATCAGAATGTAAGAAATGCTGTGAGCAATGGATGTGTAAAATTGCAGCATTGTAACACTGATGAAAATGTGGCAGATATTTTCACAAAATGTTGATCTGCAGAATTGAGTATGTCAAACTTTGACTAGGGAGGCGTGACAACATATGTAATGTGTAGCTAGTCAGCAGTTTGGACATAAATTGCACTGATCTAAAGTGACAGCTAGTTTCATGTGACTAAGCCAGCCAGAACCGGTTTAGGTGGCGTGAGCAGCCTGAGAAGGGAATTTCCAGAATGACTCACCATGACACAGCAATTGTATATGATTGGTCAATTGTATGGATGTAAATGTATATAAGTCCATGATATATGTACAGAAGTGCGGTGGAGAGAAAATACATGTTTGGCGGAGCAGTTTGTTGGAGAGAACTGCATCCTGACTGTGTAAATATTGTAAATAAATTGTATAAAGCTGTCCTGGGGTGAACTGAATTGCTGCCAGGTATACTCCTGCATTCCAGCTCAGCTTCGCACGTCAGGGGGGGCGGTGGCAGGGGAAAGAACCCAGGACTTCATCAAGTGAACCTCATAGTTCAAAGGGGACCCCCACGGTGTCACTTGTTGGAAGGGCAGGCAAGGCCCAAAGGCATCTGGGTGACAGCTGTAGGAAAGGGCCTTTGGCCTCCTCCAGCTTGGCTGTCCTTAAGTACCCCCCCCAACCTTTTCCTGGAATATCCAATATTTATGGATACAGCTGTCCCTCATAAGCCACAGCTGAGCTCAGCCCCGGAGTTTCTGAGCTGCCCAGATTTCAGGTTCCAGAAGGCCTGCCTCCCCTCCCCTCCTTTCCCAGCACAATTTATCAGTCTACCAAACAACGAGTTGCTGAGAAGTGAAGCAGCAATCCTCCATGGCGATTTCTTCCTAATTCCCTGGAAATAACCAAGAAGGATATTCAAAATGATACATTGCTGCTATTCACTATTTGGATCCATGCTCCATCCCGATGGCAGCCATTTGCACGTACGGCACCTATGAAAGAGCCTTACCCAGAGAGGCCACTCTCCCATAGTTCTCCAGCATGACTTCCTTGTAAAGAGCTCTTTGGCCTGGATCCAGCAGGGCCCACTCTGCCTCGGTGAAATGCACGGCCACCTCCTCAAAGGAAACTGGAGACTGAAAGAAAAAGCAGATTCCCTCGACAGAGATCAAGCCAGGCAGAGATGGTTCTCTGGAAAGAGGCAGGATGGAGAGCTTGGCATGGGTAAAGGGCCTCTTTCACTTGAACACCGGGCAGCAACTGCAGGAGCAACCCTCCCCCCACCCCAAGAAAGGAAGGGGGACTCATCTCCCCTACCTGGACCAGAGGTGAAGCAGCCGCTTCCACACCTCTGCAAAGATGACCGCTTAACAGCGTCTCTACACTGCCTGCAAGGGAGACAACACAGGAAGGAAGAATGTTAGCCTAGCTTTCCTATTTCATTTACTTGTTTAAATCTTGCTTCGCGCACACCCATTTCCAGGATGTTTGTATTACTTGATTTTTGTGCTGTCGAGTCACAGCTGGCTTATGGCGGCCCTGTAGGGTTTTCAAGGCAAGAGACGTTCGGAGATGATTTGCCATTGCCTGCCTCTGCGTCACAGCCCTGGTGTTCCTTGGAGGTTGCCCTGCCAAATACCAACCAGGGCCGACCTTGCTTAGCTTCTGGCCTCTGATGAGATCAGGCTCGCCTGGGGCTATCCAGGTCAGGGCATGCATTATGTGCACTCAAGAACATTCAGGGTTTCAGCTGAATGCAACATCAATGTGACATAAATCTGTCTTGGCCCTCCATGAATCTGTCTACTTCTCCTTCTAGTGAATGACCATCACTACATCTTGTGGTACCTAGTCTCACAAGCTCACTCTGTGTTGTCTACACACCCATTTCTTTTTCCGCCCCACAGCTTCACCATGTGTCCCAATCCCATCCAGCCACAAAGCACCCTTACCTTGTGAGAGGGCATGTTGGAGATGCTCCTGGGCCTTTGCCTGCTGCCCTTCCTCTAACAGAGCTCCTTCTGCCTCGGAAAACTTCACTTCCATCTTTAGGGATGGTCCCCACATCTAAAAGAACATCAAGGGAGATAGGTAAGAATCTTCACCACTGCATTGACCAAAAGTGCTCCTTTAAGCACAGGGGCCAGAAGCAGCGTTGGTTGTTTTCCCAGCCAAGCGAATTCTCTAGAGGCATCAATATCTTGCAGAGAAGCCTTATGATAAAGTCATTGCTTGAAGGGTGTGAAGGAAGCCCCCTCACCTGCTCTGCCTGCCTCTTCTCCTCTGCCTGACTCAGGAGGAAACCTTCGGACAGGGCCACCGCCTGGGAACTGGTCTCCGGCCCACATCCTCTGACCCAGTACTGCATTCCCTGGGGCAGGATGGTCAGGAACTGCTCCAGGATCACCAGGTCCAGGATCTCCTTCTTAGAGTGCCTCTCCGGCTTCAGCCAGTGGTTGCAAAGTCTGTGAAGCTGGCTGCAAACTGCTCGGGGCCCACCGGTCTCATGGTAAAGGAACTGCCGGAAAAGTTGGCTATCTGCTGTCCTTGTTTCCTGAGCCAGGTTCTCTGGCACAGCTCTTTCCCAGAATTCCACACCACTCTCCGCTTGGACGGGATGGGGACCTTCCCTTGATCTCTTGCCAATTCCAGCTCCTTCTGGGTCCTGCGGTTCCATCTCCTTCCCTTTCTCTTGGGTGGCCTCTGACTGAGGAAAGATGCCCTTACTCCTGTGGCTATGAAGAAGGAGAGGAAAAGATATCAAAAAGACAAAAAGAGACCAAAAGAAAGCACACCTACCTTGCCTACCCTCCTTCTCATGAGGTACCTTAGGATTGCCCCAGTGGATCAGAACAAGCGTCACTGTCTTAGTTTGTGGATCAGGATTAATGTCATGGCACTAGATTGCATATCAGGCTTTTTAATGAGATGCTTGTTCTGAGGAGGAGGAGATCTGAGTTTTTTTACCCCACCTTCTTTTTTTAATTTTAAGGAGTCTCAAAATGGTTTACAATCGCCTTCCCTTCCTCTCCTCACAACAGGCATCTTGTGAGGTAGGTGGGGCTGAGAGAGTTCAGACAGAAGGGAGATTAGCCTAAGATCACCCAGCAGATTCACCTGGAGGAGTGGGGAATCAAACCTGATTCACCAGAGTCATCCACTCCTAACCACTAGACCACACTGGCTCTCAGGAAAGTAAACATCCATTGTGGAAGCTATGAGCTTGGCCTTCCACATCTGGGGATCAGTCTGTCTAGAGCAGGGGTGTCAAACATAAGGCCCGGGGGCCGGATTTGGACCCTCAACAGGTCTTATCTGGCCCACGAACCAGTCGAGGCAGACATACATACCCCAGTTCCAAGGTGTCAATGATCAGAGACTGTTAAATAAAATACTGGAAGAGTGTTATAGTGTTAAGCAAGTTTGTATTTTAAGTAAAAAATAATGTCATTAATTGGCTTTGCCTGTGTCTTTTATAAAAGTTTGTATCTCCGGTATCTTGCATAAAATTTTACTGTACGCATGGCCCAGCCCGACAAAGAGACATTTATGTCACATCCGAACCTCATAACAAACGAGGTCGACACTCCTGGTCTAGAGGCAACTGTAGGAAGAAAAAAGAGGGGAATGAAACCCAACCTAAAAACAAAAGCTGGGTACCCGCCGTTGGGTGAGAGGAAAATTTATGTACAGGGACTAGCCGAGGGGGTCTGCCATCGCCTGCCTCTGCCTGGGGAACCGGGGCTGCCTGGGGGTGGTGGTGGGGGGGGGTCTCCCACCCAAGGACTAACCATGACCACGACCCACCCTGCTGAGCTCCCGAGATTGGAGGACATCATCCTGGGCCACCCAGGTCGGGGCTCGTTTTTGTTTTTGTAGGGTTGGAATTTTTTGAACCGCTTATTCCCCCCTCCTCTGCCACGACTTACTCGTGAGTAGACCGCCCCAGGATCCGGCTGCGGGGGTTTGGCCTGCCGATGCATCGCTGAAGCCCCTTTGCAATTCCTCCCTCCAGCCCCCCCCCCTCGGAAGGGAGCCTTTCCGCTTCCGCCTCCCTCCCGCCCCCTTGCTCGGCCGGCGGTTTAACCCCTTCGGTGCTGCAGATGAAGGGGAAAAGGGGCTCCCTGCTCTTTGCATGAGGATGGGCGGCCAGAGCCGGGTGGTCGGAGCGGATTTCGGCCAGGCTGCAGCTCAGAGACGCCCCGTGCAGCTCAGCGGGATTCCTCGGGAGTAACTCCACGCAGGGTGGCGCTTCTGGGGGATCCCCTGGCTGTCCAGCCAGCTCACACAACGGCCCGGCTGAGATGGGAGAAAGAAAACTACAGCAAAGTGCAGCCGGATCCCGCTAAGGGAGCCGAGGGGGGTCTCACTGGAGGGGCGCACTAAAACTAGGACCAGCGCTTGCCCGTAGACGGTGCATCACTGCCCAGAGCGAATGCATGCTTGCCCAGTGTGTCGCGGGCAAATGCACAAATGAAGGAAGAATATAGACTTTTCCCCTTTGAAATCCACATAGACTTCGTATGTAAGCGGAAAACAGGTTGTTCAGAAGCCGGACTCTCAAGGGAAATGACTCCGCTTCAATGTGTTTAGTCAAGGAGCAGCAGGATTGCTCTTGCGAAAGGCGCTTGTTTCTGAGCATATTCAGAGCGCCCTTGGAACCGGCAAGGAAGCTTCCAGGATGTTCTCCCCTGCAACGCAGGCCGCATCAAGGGGTTTCTGACTTTCCCTCTGGACTCTGATTACATTTGCTGACTGTGAGCAATGATGTAACGAAGGGTCACAATGTGATTTTATGTGAAGTTTCAAGTCCTTTTAAAGTTAAGAAGGCCTTTCAGAGGTCAGAAGAGAGTCAAATGAACCGTATTCTTAACACGAAAAGAATGCTGGGAAAAGTCATATTTTAAGAATTATCATACAGCCATAAACTGACTGTTTAGTACATGGCCAGGTCAGCCAATGACCCAACAGGTAATCCTTACAAGGCGACAGCAACAACGCTGCTGCTCCCAGTTCCAAAAGTACTGATGCACGGGAACAATCTCAAGATCAGATCCAACCAAGTGATGTCAAGGGTAGGTAGGATACTGATCTTGAAAGGTATACAAGGAGGAACTTCCTAGCCAAGAGCTGGAGTTCCTAACAGGTTGATACCCATTGACTTGAATGGATCTCTCCATCCCTGACCTGGGATGTAAAGGCTTGGAACCTTAATTCTTGCGTGGATTGAGGCTCTCAGACTTTCCATGTGGGTTAAGACTTTTTTGCCTGAAGAGTGTTCAGTCTCTAAGTGTTCAGTCCTTGTGTGGACTAAATACTGACAGATTTCTCCAACGTTTACAAGTCTTCCTGTGAGACTGGAGAACTCCCTAAAAGGGGGATTCTTTTCAAGATAGCCAGCCCTTGCTAGGACTGGATATCTGAACTGAATGCCTGCAGACTTCTCCATCTTATAAATAAGATGGAGACTCTTAGAAACTATCAACCTTTGTGTGGAGTCTAAGAGTTTAGATCTTTCCGTATTTGAAATGGAAACACTGAGAGCTCATTGATTCTAGCAGGGATTAAGGAGTTCTCACTAAGATCTATCTAGCCTTGTATAGGCCTCCCAGTCCTGACAGACATGGTCCCAAGTTATGGAGCCCGGAAGGGGTCCCCCCATGATCAGCCCATTGCTATAAAGCCATTATGAACCCATTTGCGGCTTTCCGCGGCTCTGGGGGGGGGGCCTTTTTGGAGGTAGAGGCCCCAAACTTTCAGGGTAGCTTCAGGGGACCCTTCTTGCATGAACCCCCTAGTTTGGTGATGATTGGGGCAGGGGGTCCCGGGTTATGGGGCCCAGAAGGGGTCTCCCCTCCGCCCATTGGAATGAATAGAAATAAATAGACCATTTCAACTCGGAGTTTTCAAAACCATGCAAAGCAACACGTGACGCGACCTTGGCAGTTTGCAAACCATGGAAAGGGACAGAGGCTCGCTAGCTATGCATAAGGAGCAGGTGGGGGTGGAATTTCCCCTTTTGCATCAGACTCGGGAGTCTCGAGACCAGGTAAATGCATTGTTTAAGTCACAATTCAAAAACCAGTTTTGAACGAGCATCAAAATAGACCATGCAAAAATGGCCCCAGAGTATTTTCTGCCCTCTCAAACTAGTACGGCTTGGCCCCAAACAGGGAAAAAACCAAGGAGGAGGTGCGGGTGCCAAGCGGCACCGGGGAGAGACTCACGCAAGCCGCGCCATCGTACTCAACCCCAGTTTGAGAGGCACTGTCCTTCAGTGTTACTCCTCTGAAGATGCCTGCCACAGCTGCTGGCGAAACATCAGGAAAGAAAATACCAAGGCCCCGGTTACACAGCCCGGATAACCTACAAGAACCAATGAACTTTCCTAGGTGGTTTATTTTTTTACTTTCACGTAAACATCCCTGCCCCAGGATGTGGTGATGGCTGCCCGCTTGAAGAGGGGAGTGGAGAGGGGTATTCAGGGTTATTAGTTAGAATAGATACCAGTCATGCTGCATACCTATTCTCTCTAGGATCAGAGGAGCATGTCTGCTATTGAGGGTGCCCTTCTCATTCAGCCCCTTTAGACCTCCTTGCGAGGTTGGCCCCGTTCAACCACTTAGAAATTGGAATTTTTCTCCTTTAGAAAAGAATAGATAGCAATATTAATGCATTAGTTTGGTCATAATAAGGCGTTGTATACGTTTTTTGTATTGTTATTTCTTTTTTCTTTTTTCTTTTTATATATATTCATAATTTTTTTCTTTTTTTGTATTCTTTATTAAGAAATACATAAAAAAAAATTTTTAAAAAGAAAACGTCATGCTTATAACACTGCGTGTGTTTATCTAGAAAGTCAACCCTGCAAGGAGTCATTCAGCCCCCGTAGAAAATAGAAGGCTTCACCAGCTATCTCTCCACCCACACGCCCCTCCCTTGCACAGTTGCTAGAGAAGTTCCATAGCCCTGTTCCTCTTTTGCCCCGCTGGCTTGTGGGGTTGTCGATCACTCCCTTGTAGTGTGTCTGCTTTTTCTAGGTCTGCCCCCCTCTGGGCGACACCCCCTCTTTCCCTAGAAAACATAGAAAGTTTTCTCCAGAGACAGCCGACGTGCCGTGAGATGGCCGTTTTTTAGCACAGAGGCGTTTAGAAAAAAAGATAAGGCATCTGGCAGTCAGGGGGCTGCCCCTTAAAAAACTCCGCTCCTTCCACACCGTGTGCTTCAGACACCCCCTGTTAAAAGCTTAAAACTGGTGTGGGGTGTTTCAAAAAGATAAGGGGACAGCGCCCTTCTCCCCCTCCCTTCTCCCTCGAAACCCGTCGGCTAAGCGTCATACGCCACCCCTCCCTTTCCCCTGGGAGTAGCCCATCAGATTCTTTAACTGAGTATCAGGTGGTAGGGCAGGGGAGGCTTTCCCAAATACCAGCCCCTCCCCTTCGTTGCATAGGCTGGGGCAAACGGCTTCTTGCTGTCTTGAGAGCTCTGCTGATGAGAACTGTTAAAATAAAGCACCCTCTATACTACGCAGGAACCATGAAAGCGTCGCTTCTCTCTCAGAACGCGTGGCTTTTAAAACAGGAAGCCTGGGCAGAGAGAACAGCTAGCGGGGCTTTTGGAGATGGAGAAGTTCGTTTGGGCAAAAATCTGCTTTCTCAAAAGTTCCTGCAAGGAACTTGCGTTTGGAGGGGTTGGGGGAGGGGCTGTTGGCTACAAACCACACTGTGTAGCCTGCCTGCCTTGGGCTGTCTGCCTGCCTTAGCTACGAGGCACTGTAGAAATAACGAAAAGGGCACAAAACAGTTCTTTTTTCTGCTGGGGGGGGGAGGAGACAGGCTTCACCCCTCATAAAACACGTTTTAAAATCTGTGTCTGGGGCTTCTCTCCTCTCTCAGGCTGTCTCTGAAGAGCGAGGGGAGGCTCCAGCCGCCTGAAAACACGTATGCATAAGCACCTTCTGTCCTGAAAAGAAACTCCTAGTCCAAAAAAACACTTCTTTGGGAATCTCCTGGCTGGAGGTGGCATGGGTTAAAATAACCACTCAGAAGGGCTCTACAGGCCCACCGAATGGGGGAACCTCCCAGCACCTCTTCCCCCTCCCAGTACACAGAGCTAGGGGAACACAAACACACCCCAGAATGCCCTGCTGATAAGGCATTAGCCGGCAGAGGGTTTGCCCCGCCCCCCCTCACGGTCACACCAACACACACACACAAGACTGTGCGTTTTTTGACAATTTAAAGAAAAGAACTACCCCTTATAGCTACTCACAATGTCTGAACTTTATAACATGTTTTAGAATTTTGTAACCATTTACATGCATATATATTATGTAAAATAAACTGTATATATTGTCGAAGGCTTTCACGGTCAGAGTTCATTGGTTCTTGTAGGTTATCCGGGCTGTGTAACCGTGGTCTTGGAATTTTCTTTCCTGACGTTTCGCCAGCAACTGTGGCAGGCATCTTCAGAGTAGTAACACTGAAGGACAGTGTCTCTCAGTGTCAAGGGTGTAGGAAGAGTAATATATAGTCAGAAAGGGGTTGGGTTTGAGCTGAGTATTGTCCTGCAAAAGTATTGTCCAGTAAGTATCAAGATAATGTGCTAATGAGGGTATGGTATGTTAATATGGAACCATTGTATCCTGAAGTGATCTGTTAATGTGTGTAATCCAAAGCTAATCTGTATGGCTATTGTTGAATGTTGTCTTTGTCTGGAGGTTTTTCAGGGCAGGAAGCCAAGCCTTATTCATTCTTAAACTATCCTCTTTTCTGTTAAAGTTGTGCTGATGTTTATGAATTTCAATGGCGAAAGATGGTCTTCTTTTTGTTTGTATAGATAATTGAGTCTGAAGGGTCTTGGGGTCTTTAATAAGTACTTTGGGATGCTTTTCTGAGTCCTTTTTATTTTTTTCTTCTTTATCTCCCATTGAAGCGCTCAGAAAAGCAACATTTGTAATCCAAAAGAAAGGTGGGGGGGGGGAGAGATAACAGTCTCACAGCATCAGTTCAAAGAATCTCAGTAGTGGAGCATTTAACTGGTAAAGTCAATCTTGAAGAGCCAGCTCAGTGATCATAAATCTGCTGGATGTCTCTTAAAACTGTCAGAGTCAACAGAGCAGGAAATTCAACTGCGCCACAGTCTGGCAAAAAGCCAAGTTTCTTTTTGTATTCGTTAGCAAGTATAGAAAAAAAAAACCAGCCTGTTTCTCTCTATGAGTTATACCACCAGACACCCCCGTGAATCTCTAGTTGTACATCAAAAGAGTAAAAAAAAACCTGTTTGTTTCTTCCGTGCCTTTAAACCGCCGTCCCGATCAGCCTGAGAACAATGGCGCCTGCTTCTCCGCTGGTTCGCCCGAACGCTCCCCGCCACTTCCAAGGCAGGGAGCGCATCAAGGGCAAGCCGCGAGCCGGCCGCTTGCTCAGCTTCCCCTCTACTTCAAGGGGAGCCGTGGCCACTTTGATCGGGGCTCGAAAATCGTGCTGCCACGGTGGTCAGCAGCGGAAGTGGAAGCCCCCGTCTTGCACGGTCCATTAATGTTTTGATTATTCCTCTTTTCTGTCGGGGGTGGTTTACCATGGAAAAGGAAATTGAGGGTAAACTCCCATTTCTTGATACCCTTGTCATCCGTAAATCAAACCTTCAGTTAGGTCACAAGGTCTACCGGAAACCAACTCACACAGATCGCTACTTACACAAAAACTCCAACCACCACCCCCGACAGAAAAGAGGAATAATCAAAACATTAATGGACCGTGCAAGACGGATCTGTGAACCACAGTTTCTCAAGGAAGAAACTAATCATCTAAATCACGCACTGCTAGCAAACGGCTACTCCAAGAATGAAATCAGAAGGGCCATTAAACCAAACAAAAATCAGAAAACTCAAGAAAAACAGTCTCCCATAGGAAAGGTATTCTTGCCATTTATTAAAGGAGTCACTGATAGGATGGAGAAACTTTTGAAAAAACATAACCTACAAACAGTGTTTAAACCCACCAAGAAAATACAACAAATGCTACGATCAGCAAAAGACAAAAGAGACCCCCTCACCTCTGCAGGAGTATATCGTATACCTTGCAGCTGTGGAGAAGTTTACATCGGGACCACAAAACACAGCATACAAACAAGGATAAAAGAACATGAAAGATACTGCAGACTTGGCCAACCTGAGAAATCAGCAGTGGCTGAACATGGACTGACACAAACAGGACACAGGGTCTTATTCCAAGACACTGAAAGACTGGACAATTCTACCAACTATTTTGTCAGATTGCACAGAGAAGCCATTGAAATTCATAAACATCAGCACAACTTTAACAGAAAAGAGGAGAGTTTAAGAATGAATAAGGCTTGGCTTCCTGCCCTGAAAAACCTCCAGACAAAGACAACATTCAACAATAGCCATACAGATTAGCTTTGGATTACACACATTAACAGATCACTTCAGGATACAATGGTTCCATATTAACATACCATACCCTCATTAGCACATTATCTTGATACTTACTGGACAATACTTTTGCAGGACAATACTCAGCTCAAACCCAACCCCTTTCTGACTATATATTACTCTTCCTACACCCTTGACACTGAGAGACACTGTCCTTCAGTGTTACTACTCTGAAGATGCCTGCCACAGTTGCTGGCGAAACGTCAGGAAAGAAAATTCCAAGACCACGGTTACACAGCCCGGATAACCTACAAGAACCAAACTGTATATACATTCACATCCTTTTCATAATTTATTGGCGCACTTCAAGAGAAAACTTACTTTGGTAAGAAGCACTGAGTCCTGTCTAGTAGGTGTCTAACTGAATAAGATAATATACTTCTTCTCAGGAAGGGGTCCGTTCTAAGAGCATAGGCACTGAAAAGCATTGATCCGCTTCAATTGGGAATAGTGGAAACCACACTTGCCAATAAGGAACAGTGAGACTATGCTTGCCAATAGGAATTAATGAAACCACGCTTGCCATTAGGGAAGTGTTAGACCACGCTTGGTCTAACAGAACCCTATTGGCAAGCGTGGTGTCGTTAATCCCTACTGGCAAGCATGGTCTAGCAGTTCTGTATTGGCAAGCGTGGTCTATCAGTTCCCTATTGGCAAGCATGGTGTCATTAATTCCTAATGGCAAGTGTGGTCTAACAGTTCCCTATTGGCAAGCATGGTCTAATCGTGGTCTAACAGTTCCCTATTGGAAAGCGTGGTCTAATCGTGGTCTAACAGTTCCCTATTGACAAGCTTATTCTAACACTTCCCTATTGGCAAAAATGGTGTCATTAATTCCTATTGGCAAGCGTGGTCTAACAGTTCCCTATTGGCAAGCGTGGTGTCATTATTTCCTATTGGCAACCGCGGTTTCCACTATTCCCAATGGGTAAGCATGCATTCTCTGTGGGGAGTTATGCATCGTCTACGGGCAAGTGCTGTTGGGCAAACCTAGTTTTAGTACGTCCCCTAATTGAAACCTTCCTGAGGCCTATTCAATGGGGCTTACTCTCATCCAAGTGGCTTTAGGACTGCATTGGAAATCTGCATTCCAGTAACATGTTCCCTGTTCCTCAAAACAAAATGCAAGCCTTGGTCGCTTCCTGGAGACTGATGTGATTCTGCCCTATCGGATAGAGTCGCCATCTTTGGCTGGAGAAATTCCTGGAGACTGAAGACCGTGAGAAGAGCCCTGCTTGATCAGACCAGTAGCAACAAGGAGGAGGCCTGACCTTTGGCTACTTTGAGACGGAGGGCGTCAACTCAGCCCAGCAGAGCCCACCTCCCTCCCGGAGCCCGGTCCGAAAACAGACTGTAAAGGGTCTGGCGCAAAGCAGTTACTCCTCTCTCTAGCACCGTGTTGGCGAACCTATGGCACGCGTGCCGGACCTGGCACGTTGAGCCCTCTCTGTGGGCACGCACGGGTAAGTTTAGCAGCCGTCGCGTCTGCCTTCCTGGACTCCCCGCCACCCAGCTTAGGGGCTTTGAACAAACATTAATTGTTCAAAAGCATGCCAAATGCAAACTTTTACCTTTCAATAAAAAGTTGTTTGTATCACTGAAAGCTCTGTTATTGTGTTTTTCTTTTAAGGCAAAAGATGTTACTGTATGTGTTGTTTTTTCTAAACTAAAACCTCAGTATTCAGGTTAAATTGCCGTGTTGGCACTTTGCGATAAATAAGTGGGTTTTGGGTTGCAGTTTGGGCACTCGGTCTTTAAAAGGTTCGCCATCACTGCTCTAGCAGCTTGCCTGGGAAGGGCAGCTCCAAGACCAGCCAATAACTGGCACCACCATTTTTCCGTTTGTGTGCAAAGGGCCATCAAGTCACAGCAGCCTTATGGTGGTCCAGCAGCAGGGTTTTCAAGGCAAAGGACTAGCAGAGGGGGTCTGCCATCGCCTGCCTCTGCCTGGGGAACCTGGGCTTCCTGGGGGTGGGGGTGGGGGTGTCTCCCATCCCAGCACTAACCATGACCATGACCCACCCTGCTGAGCTCCCGAGATTGGAGGACATCATCCTAGGCCACCCACGTCGGGGCTCGTTTTTGTAGGGGTGGGATTTTTTCAGTAGCGGAGGGGCTGCATTTGAAAACGATTTAAACCGAATCCCCCCCCCCATCCACAACACTCGTGAGAGCCGCGCTTCTCCCTTCCAAGATGAGCAAGCTTATTCCGCACCCCTGCAATGACTTACTCGTGAGTAGACTGTCGCAGGATCCGGCTGCAAGGCTGTTGCCTGCTGATGCATCTCTGAAGCCCCTCTCGTGGTCTCCTTTGCAAATGGGTAGCAAGGCCTCCCCTCCCCTCCCCCCCCAAGAGCCTTTCCTCTTTGCCTCCCTCCTCCCCCTTGCTCTAGCAAACAGCTCCGGCAGTTTAACCCCTTCGGTGCTGCAGACGGGGAAGAAAAAAGGGCTTCCTGCCCTTTCCATCAGGATCGGCGGCCAGAGCGGATTTCGGCCAGGCTGCAGCTCAGCGACGCCCCGTGCAGCTCAGCGGGATTGCTCGGGAGTAACTCCACACAGGGTGGCGCTTCTGGGGGATCCCCAGGCTGTTCAGACAACAGCGCAGCTGAGTTGGGAAAAAGAAAATTAAAGCAAAGTCAAGCCAGATCACGCTAAGGGATCCGAAAACAGGTCTCGTCGGAACCCTGCTCAGATTTATTCAATGGGGCTTGCTCCCAGCAAAGTGGCTTTAGGGTTGCACTGGAAATCGGCGTTCCTATAACATATTCCCAGTTTCTCGGTCACTTCCTGGAGACTGTTGTGATTCTCCCCCATCGGACGGGGTCTCCATCTCTGGCTTGGGAAAATGAAAATTTACAGTGAAAACAGATAAAGCTAAACTGTTATTCACAAAAGAAATTATGTATGTAGTATTTTGTTTTGTATGAAGAGAGTTGGAAGTCGGTCTCTGTATTATTGTATTATCTTATATTTATTACTTTTTACCTCTTTTCTTTATCTTTTTCACTTTTCCTTTCTTTGTGAATTATGTTTTTTTTTCATATTTTGGTATATTCGGGAATACTTTGTATATTTCAATAAAGTAGAATAACAACCAAAAAAGTCTTGAGATTTCCAAACTTGTTGAACACATTCCTTCTCTGAATGCCTACCCCACATTGAATCTTTACAACTATCTTGCTTCCAGTGTGCTTCCAGGCCTGGTGTGGATTTGAACCCAGATCCACCCAGTCGTAAGTCAACACGCTGGCTCTTCAACTCCGCTGACCCCCATCATGAATGAGAGCAAAGTGGGTCTGGTTCAATCCTGGGCATCAATAAGGACACAAGGCACCCGTCTCCAGCATCTGCAAGAGGATTGCTTTCTTACAGCATTATACGCAATTAAAAAAGACATGCCGCACTAACATTAATGAAGCCCACTGCATTAAAAAAAAAACCCACCACAAACCACAGAAAAAAAAAGGGAGAATTATCTCTTGAGGAGAATGTAAGTGGGGAGGACAGCTGGGATTGGGAACGAATGACCCACAGCGTGCAGCTACCAACTCCAAGGAGACCTAATAATTTTTCCCTGCCGACTCCTAGGGGACCTGCTCATCTCCAAACTACTGGAATATTGAGAGGGGGTGAGCCTGATCCCTTGAACTTACTGAGTAGTAGAAGAAGAAGAGTTGGTTTTTATATGCTGACTTTCTCTACCACTTAAGGGAGAATCAAACTGGCTTACAATCACCTTCCCTCCCCCTCCCCACAACAGACACCCTGTGAGATAGATGGGGCGGAGAGAGAGTGACTAGCCCAAGTTCACCCAGCTGGCTTCGTCTGTAGGAGCGGGGAAACAAATCCAGTTTACCAGAGTAGCCTCCGCCGCTCGTGTGGAGGAGTGGGGAATCAAACTCGGTTCTCCAGATCAGACTCCACCACTCCAAACCACAGCTCTTAACCACTACACCATGCTGGTGTAGTTGAGTTAGGGGAGCAAAATTATTTCCATTCAACCCAAATTAATCCTACTGCCAGAACTCTTTGGGCTTCAAAGCGGTAACCCCAAGAAGTCTGCAGCAGGCTGGACTGGGGAGGAATTAGAGTTTCGGGATGCCTCTCTAGGACTAGGGGAGGGGCTGTGGCTCAATGGTAGAGCATCTGCTTGGCATGCAGAAGGTCCCAGGTTCAATCCCCAGCATCTCCAGTGAAAGGGACTAAGCAAGTAGGTGATTTGAAAGCCTGAGACCCTGGAGAGCCGCTGCTGGTCTGAGTAGGCAATACTGATTTTGATGGACCAAGGGTCTGATTCAGTATAAGGCAGCTTCATGTGTTCCTTGTCAGGTAACAATGTTTGTAAATTGCGGTTGCCAGCTGTCCACACAAGGATTTGTCCAGCAGCGGGGAGGCTATAGATATTTGCTATCTTCCTGTCTATTTTTTCATAGGATTTGGAAAACAAATGTTTTTGCCGGTTTTGCAGGTGTCAGAAAAAGTTCAGTTGGCAGATAACTAAAGTATCCGGTTTAACAGAGTAGAGCAACCGCTAAAAGGACCCTTATTTGAGTTACCATTCAAAGAAGATCCACATCCGAATCAACATGTGGATTCTCTGAGGAACATGAAGGTGAGATCTCTGCCTCAAACTGTTGCCACACATTGAACATTTCTGAGGTTCCTCCCCTGCATGGAATCTTCAATGCAGAAGGAGATAGGAGCTGGTCGTGAATCTCCTTCCACCTACAGAACCCATCCTTGCTCTTTTCCCTGTGAGATCTATTGGGGGTTTCAATCATGGCTAAATCTCTTTCCACAGTCCCAGCACTGATACTCTTTTCCCAAGCTAAGCAGTTACATGTTTTCTCCTTATGTGGGTTCTTGGATGTACTTGAAGACAGCTGCCACACTGACTTAATCTCTATCCACACTCTAAGCATTCTCCCCTGTATGGGTTCTTAGATGTTTGTGAAGATTGCCTTTGCAATTGAATCTCTTTCCACACTCTGAGCATTCAAAAGACTTCTTCCCTGTGTGGGTTCTTCGATGCTTTTTAAATTATTATTATTAAAGATTTTTAATAAATTTTCAAACAAAAGGAAAAGGCAAAATACAAACAACAAAGGATATAAAAAACAAAACAAAAAAGTATAACGATATAGATAGCTACATAATAAAAATGATATATCTATAAAGAAATTCACAGAAAAAACCCCAAACATACAGTTATTACATTCTTATTACAATTATCCGTTAGATTCCCACCTCCCTCCACCAGTGTACCCTTAATCCCTCCCACCACCATGTTGAACTTCCGGAGAAGTGTCTAAACAGTTTATTAATAGATCGTTTTATCAACCTGGGCTTCCTGGGGGTGGTGGGTGTCTCCCATCCAAGGACTAACCATGACCCACCCTGCTGAGCTTCTGAGATTGGAGGACATCATCCTGAGCCACCCAGGTCGGGCCTCATTTTTTTTTTGTAGGGGTGGAATTTTTTGGGACGTAGTAAAACAAAGGATAGCGATTGCCCATAGGGAATGCATGATTGCCCTTAGGAAATACATGATTGCCAATAGACAATGTATGATTGCCAATAGAGACTCGGCAAAACACCCTTGCCAATACACAGTAAGGGAATACACACTTGCCAACTGAAAATAAGGCAAACCACGCATGCCCACTGACAATAAGGGAGGCCACGCTTGCCCACAAAGAAACAGGGAAACTATGTTGCCAATAGAAAATCCAAAAAGATTGCACCATGATTGCCCATAGAGAAACAGGGAAACTACACTTGCCAATACAGAATCTCAAAAACTAAGGCCAGTGATTGCCCATAGGGAAAGCATGATTTCCCATAGAGACTCAGGCTAAACACCCTTGCTAATACACAATAAGGGAATACACGCTTGCCAACTGAGAATAAGGCAAACCATGCTTGCCCATTGACCATAAAGGAGGCCACGCTTGCCCATAGACAAACAGGGAAACTACGCTTGCCAAGAGAGAATCCAAAAACTAAGCACAACAATTGCCCATAGGGAATGCATGATTGCCCATGAAGAAAGCATGATTGCCAATAGAGACTCAGGCAAAACACCCTTGGGAACACACGCTTGTCAACTGAGAATAAGGCAAACCATGCTTGCCCGTTGACAATAAGGGAGGCCACGCTTGCTCATAGACAAACAGGGAAACTACGCTTGCCAAGAAAGAATTCGAAAAATAATGACCATGCTTGCCCATTGACAATAAGGGAGGCCACGCTTGCCCATACAGAAAGCATGCTTGCCAAGACACAATAAGGGAATACATGCTTTCCAACTGAGAATAAGGCAAACCAGGGGCGTAGACTTTCCAGTTTCCTGGAGGGGAGGGCTGGGTGTGGACCAGAGGCATTAATATGACATTATAGGGAGGAGCCAATGACATCCATTGCCACTATCTATGGAAACAGGGCCATGGGGGATTTTGTTAAGGGCTCCCCAGAAATGTAGGGGGACTTCAACCAATGATCTTCAGACAGCTGAAATACAACCTTAACTTTTAATTAACAATGCAAAGTGTTTCTTTATTTACATTTTTTAAATAACAGTAACGTCAAATATTCTCCTAACCCCCTATTACCTCCAAGAAGCATCCTTTCCTGCCATATCCTAACTATCCTTCCAATTTCCTTTCACCTCCCCACCCCAATAGTTGCCGCGTCTTGGTATGATTATTGATAAACTAAACAGATTGCTTCATCTAGTCACAACCCACTTGTTAAAAGTGTAATAATTCAAAATAACCTGTACTTAAACCTCCTTCTTTGGTGGTTTTTAAGCAGAGGCTACATAGCCATCTGTCATCAATGCTGATTCTATGACCTTAGGGGAGAGCAAAGGTTTGCATCAATGTTTGGCTCTCATGGCCCTTTCTTGCATGCCAAGGGTAGTGCAGATTGCCACTTTGGGGTCAGGAAGCAGATTTTTCCAGGCCAGATTGGCAAGGGATACTGGAGGGATTTTTTTTTTTTTTTTTTTTTTTTTGCCATCATCAAGGCATGGAGTAGGGGGTCACTGGGGGTTTGGGGAGGAGGCAGTTGGAAATTTCCTGCATTGTGCAGGGGGTTGGACTAGATGACCCTGATGGTCCCTTCCAACTCTATGATTCTATGACACTGAATGTGTTTGTTCTAATTGATGTTCTTTTAATGAACTCATTAGCAATAACACTGAGATCAGTTTCCTGAGATATATGTTTATGACCATGAAGAAGAGCCATGTGATTGAGCCTTGCCTGTCTCATGCTTGACAGTAGAAAGGTATTTATTCTATAGAGGCATAAGAATGACCTTTCTGAGGCACGGGAGGAAACAGGTAATGTGAGGGCTATTCTGATATGCTTAGCTAATTCTGGTAAGTAGCGGTTGCAGACATTTGCCTTGTTCTCCGCTGAATAGATCAATCACATCACAAAGAGCTGAAAGTGACTTTCTTCTCCTTTGCAATATCCAAAAACATCCCAATGAACCTGTAGTTGGGCAGCATCCAAGTCAGTTTTGTAAAAGTTTAGAATATATGTACTATCATCCTCTCCTATGGCAAACTTCAATTTTGAGACACATCTAAAAAAAAGTGTTTGTGTAAATTTTTGTACATATTAGCAACGACTTCATAAGAGATTTTCCTGTAGAAATCCTTAAGAGATTGAAACTGGTGAGGATCACACCCGGCGTCAACACATCATGCAGGCTTTCTGCACCTAAGAACAGTAGGACTCTCTACATCTTAGTCTTTGTACTCATGACTGTGACTAGTCCAGAACTGTTCAAAGTTGTTCCGCAGTTGCTTTGTACTCTCCTTTGCAGAAGCAAGGAGAAACTCTGCTTGATGGAACTGTAGATTACTTTCTCGAACAGTTTTGTTTAATGTGTCCAAATGACCAAACACAAGCAGCAGTAATTGTAGCATGAAGTAAGTAACAAATCTACACAAGCTTCGTGCATATCCATCTGTTTTTGCCCAAGGATCTCCTCTCTCCTCAGAAGATTCCATGCTGGCCATAATTACACAAGGAATAGAGAATAAAGCTGCTACTATCATACTGCCCTTATACAAATCTATGGTGATACCACACCTAGAATACTGGGTACAGTTCTGGTCACCACATCTCAAAAAGGATATTGCAGAGCTTGAGAAGGTGCAGAAAAGAGCAACCACAATGATCAGGAGGCTACAGCAATTGTCCTATGAGGAGCAGTTAAAATGTTTAGGGCTGTTTAGCTTACAACAGTGGTTCCCAACCTTTTTTTGACCAGGGACCCCTAGGACTTTTTTGTTCAGTGCAGGGACCCCAAGGTTCAAAATAAAAATTCAGAGAATTTGAAAATAAACTTTAATCATAACTGTTAGTTAAACATTAAGCTTAGAATAATATTTGAATATATATATTTTTATAATAGAGAACTTTTAATTGAAAATATAAATTTATTATGGGTTTATAACTTTGTTTCGCAGACCTTAATTTAGTTCTCGCAGACCCCTGGGGGTCCACGGGCCCCTGGTTGGGAACCAGTGGCTTAGAAAGAAGGTGATCTGTTACAGATCACTTCAGGATACAATGGTTCCATATTAACATACCATACCCTCATTAGCACATTATCTTGATACTTACAGGACAATGATTAGCACATTACTTTTGCAGGACAATGATTCAGCTCAAACCCAACCCCTTTCTGACTATATATTACTCTTCCTACACACTTGACACTGAGAGACACTGTCCGTCAGTGTTCCTCCTCTGAAGATGCCTGCCACAGTTGCTGGCGAAACGTCAGGAAAGAAAATTCCAAGACCACAGTTACACAGCCCGGATAACCTACAAGAACCAATGAACTCTGACCGTGAAAGCCTTCGACAATATTTTGGAACTATTGTAGGCCCAACATATATATCATAGTTCTCACATCCCTCTCAAAACTCTAAATGAGGTGACAAATAGAGTCCTGTTTTCCATCCAAGCGGGGAGGCATTAATTAGTGTTGTGTTACCGCAGTCATGCAGTGCAACATTTGCATGTTGAGAACATACAGCTGATCACTCACTCAGTTGCTGGCTCTGCCCTCTGGTGTTGATGGTATGTTGAATGGTATGGTCAATATATATAAACCAGTATTTTAGGGACAAAAAAATGACTTTAGGGTTTAGAACATAAATTTACCGAAGTGTTGACTAAGTTGGAAATAGTTAAATGAAAATTTAAAGTAAAAACAGTTAAAACTAAACTGTTATTCACAAAAGAAATTATAGATGTAGTATTTTGTTTTGTATGAAGAGAGTTGGAAGTTGGTCTCTGTATTATTGTATTATCTTATATTTTTTTACTTTTTACCTCTTTATCTTTTTCACTTTTCCTTTCTTTGTGCATTATGTTTTCTTTCATATTTTCATATTTTGGTATATTCTGTAATACTTTGTATATTTCAATAAAGTAGAACAAAAAAGGAAGTCCTGAGATTTCCAAACTTGTTGAACACATTTCTTCTACGAATGCCTCCCCCACATTGAATCCTTACAACTATCTTGCTTCCAAAGGACTTCCAAGCCTAGTGTGGATTTGAATCCAGATCCACGCAGTCGTCAGTGAACACTCTGGCTCTTGTACTAATCTGACCCTCATCATGAATCTGGGCAAAGTGGGTCTGGTTCAATCCTGGGCATCAGTGGGGGCACGAGGGACCCGTCTCCAGCATCTGCAAGGGGATTGCTTTCTTACAGCTTTATACACAATTAAAAACGGCATACCACACTAACATTAATTTGTTTTAATAAATTTTTATTATTTTCCACTTAAATCACATTCAATTTCATCATTCAGTTAACACAATTGTATAACATAGGCAGACTTTATCTAATCACTACAAACAATTCTCTTGTTGACTTCTCCTCTCAACCTCCTCTATTTAATATCTCTGTACTTCCCTTTGTAATTAAGTTCTAATTCATTATAATATTTCATTTATAAGTTTAACTATATATCACACCATCTTATAACCTAAGTTATAACAGTAATATTTTTCTACTTTGATCAACTGAATTAGATCAAAACATAACCATTAATATTTCCCAAATTAAATTCATTTACACAATATGTTGTTCATGCCTCCCATTCTCCCATAAATTCCACATTTTCCTTTTGATTTACGAATGCAGTAAGTTTAGCCATTTCTGCTAGTTCCAGCATTTTATTTATCCAGCCAGTCTTGTCCGGTATCTCAAGAGTTTCCATTTTGCTGCATAAACCAATCTTGCAGCAGTAGTAGCATACATCAAAAAAGATCTCTGAGTCAATATTGTTTCCAGTATAATACTTAACAACATCATTTCTGGTGTTTTAGGGATATTTTGTTGTAGTATCAGTCTTAATTCATTATAAATCATGTCCCAGAAGTTCTTGGCTTTCTCACATAGCCACCAAACATGATGAAAAGAACCAACCTCCTCTTGACATTTCCAACAGTTTGGTGACATTGTTCTATACATTTTGGCTAACTTTTTTCGCGTCAAATACCATCTAGATCATCTTATACATATTCTCTTTTAACGATTGTGAAAGTATACATTTCATGTCTCTTAACCAGTCTTTCCCATCTATTCAAAGGAATATTATGAACCAATGCCTGTGCCCAAGTTATCATCGTAGGTTTGACTTGGTCTTGTTCTATGTATATTATGAGCAACATCTTATACATCTTTGAAATTAAATGATCATTACTCTCCAATAACATTTGTTGTAGATTTATCTCTGGTAAAACCTATTTTCATATCCTGTATATATACAGATTTTATCTGATGATATTGAAACCAAGTCAAATGTTCTTTCAAGTCTTCATGATCTTTTAAGGCACATTTATTGTTTTCCCATAACAAAAGGTCCTGGTATGTTACAAATTGAGATGGTCTCAGTGGTCATAATGTTAGCATTTCTTGTGTTGAGATCCATAGTGGTGTTCTGGTTTCTAAAAAATGTTTATATCTTAACCAAGTTTTTATTAAGGAAGATTTTACAATATGATGTTGAAAAGCTGTATGATTTTTAAGTTTATCGTACCGTAAGTAACCATGCCACCCAAATCTATTATCAAAACCTTCTAAATCTAGTAAACGTGTATTCTTTAATTGAATCCAGTCCTTTAGCCATACCAAAGCCGATGCTTCCGCATACAATTTAAATTTGGAAAAGCAAATCCTCCTCTTTCTTTAGAGTCAACCAAATATTTGTAGGCAATTCTAGATTTTTTCCCTTGCCAAACAAAATTCAACAAGTCCTTCCTCCACATATCAAAATATTTTGTTTGTATAACTATTGGTAAGTTCTGAAACAAAAACGACAGTCTTGGTAAAATATTCATTTGTACTACTGAAATACAACCCAAAAAGGAAATGTTTTTATTGGACCACGATATCATGTCTTTTTTAACTAATTCGCCACACTAACATTAATGAAGCGGACCGCATTTAAAAAAAAAACCCACCACAAACCACAGAAAAGAAAAAGTGTGAATTATCTCTTGAGAAGAATGTAAGTGGGGAGGGCAGCTGGGATTGGGAACGAATGTCCCACAGTGTGCACCTACCAACTACAAGGAGACCTAATAATTTTCCCCTGCCGACTCCTAGGGGACCTGCTCATCTCCAAAATACTGGAATATTTAGAAGAGGTCAGCCTGAACCCTTTGAACTTACTGAGTAGAAGAATAATAATTGGTTTTTATATGCTGACTTTCTCTACCACTTAAGGGAGAATCAAACCTGTTTACAATCACCTTCCCCTCCCCACAACAGACTGTAGCAGTCCGTGGCAATGATTGGCTTGAGCATATGGTTTTCCTCTGGATCTAAATAAATAAAAAGCATTCCTTAAGACCTAATGCAGTAATGTGGGGTAAACGTCATGCCACTTACAGCTGTTTTGAAATAACTACACGGCTACAAGGTTAAAGGCACTTCATGCTGCCCGCTTGATAGCTAAGTCTGAAAAGTCGGCACTTGCTTATCTGAGGTGCTTTTCCAGGCATAGAATGGAAGGTCATCTCTGTTTTGGGGTTTTTGGTCTCTGCTCTGAGATACAGTGTAAAGAACGGAATTATGCCACTGTCCGATAAGACAGTACAGCAGTACAATAGACCTTGTACTGGAGACCTTGCACTTATAAACCTGGTGACTTAATGCTTTCTCCATAGACGAGGTGGGAATTACACTGCCAGTCACTCTTCAGAAAGACCTAGCTTGGACCCATGACAGAAGCCGGCAGCTTCCTGACTCAGCTCAGATAACCACTGATCTGAGAGGATATAAGGAAGCCTCAAACGGCCAAAAGGCAGGAGGACTGGTAGAGGACAGCTGAATGCTGTCTGGCTGCTGGGTCTCCCCTGACATCCTCTAAGATGTAAAACTAGGAAAGCAGAGAGTTGATGGAAGTTGGCTGACGCTGACTGACCTCACTCCCTATACTTGTCTCTTGCGTGAGACACATGAAGTGAGTTACAGAGAGGGCAGCAAGTCTGTCTGGCCATAACTCATTTCCATTATATTCTATCATTTCATGTCTTGCGTGATATGAAACTATACCATTTCACAAGTTCCTTGTGAGAATGGGAAAGACTCTCTTTGAGAGGGATTCATTTCAAGATGACCTGCTAAGGCTGGATATCTGAAATGATTGCTGATAGACTATTCCATATAATGGAGGCTCTTAGCATTCCTACTAAACCTTACTGTGGGGTCTAAGAGTATTGGATCAGTTCCATATTTGGAAACACTGACATCTCATTAATTCTAGTAAGGAGTTGATGGGTTTTCACTGAATGATCTAAATAGTCTGACTTTCCTTGAGAAACATGGAAGTTGTGAAACCCAAATTACAGAACTGGTCCAAACAGTTCTTACAACCAGAAACAGGGAAGAAAGGAGTCAGAGGCTCCCCCAACATAATAGGGGAGGCTTCTGTACTCAGAATAAGAGGCAAGAGATGTTCCTGGGGGAAAAAGGAGAATCTCTTTTCTCTGTAACAAAGCTTAAGGCACATATAAAATGCTTACATAAAACATATACAAAATCTATTAGGCCTATTCATGGAGACTCTTAGTTCAGGAAACATATTCACTGAAATTGACAAAGCTAGAGAATAGCTGAGTCTTCCATACAAACACTAATACAGCCTTAAGCTTGCACATAATAAATAATATATAAGCTCTGCATTGCTGACTGTTAAGAGATACACATACCATCAGCATGTATGAAGCATTCCTGATCTTGAGAGTGATCAGACATCTATAAACATAGAATGGTTTAAATATAAAAGATCATAGTATCTCATCCTCTGCACATTGCATTGGGTAAAGATACTACACTTAGCTGTAATAATTGACTATAGCTCAAATAGCTCTAATTTCAGCTTTCCCTGATAGATAGACTTCAGAACAGTATTTCAATGAACCTAAACTGGCATGAAATACTCAATGAGCTTTGAACTATAATTCTTGAATAAACTAAGAACCAGAGAATCAAAGATATGGTAAAGACATAGAAGTATGGGAAAAGTCTATGTCCTTACAGAAAAGGTTTGCAATATCCTAAATATCAGCTATGCATATGAGCTGGAGAGGTTTTAGAAATAATATAAGGTTGTACTCAATTTACTATAATTTATAGTTTATATTTCAGGTACTTTGGATAAAGAAGCTTTTTAGCTATAACAGATCTTTTTCCCATTATGTTTAACCATATCTTCTCTCTGTGAAACTAATCAGGTTTTTACAAGATTCTGTAACTGTAGTATTCTGAATGCATCTAGAGATACTAGTTAGAATCTCATAAAGAGAAATGTATTGAAGGTTTGGGGTAAGGAAACCTTACATAGAGAAATTGCTTATAAAGATTGTATGAAACTGCTTGCATATGTTAACATAAACTGAACATGTTAAAGAATCATAATGTTTGTACTTTATGACATGTTTTGGGAATGTGTATTCAAATGCATATATATTTTATGTGAAATAAATGTTATTTAAAGGAAGTCCCTTGTTCATAAATTTTCTGGCACTTCTCAATAGAAAGCCTACAGTCCTTGTAGGAATTATCATTGACTTCTGGCTGTGAGGTCTCGCTGAATAGATAACTCCATTTCTCAGTAAATGGTACATTCTAGGAGTGTAGACCCCTTAACGCCACAAGCCGTGACAAGACACCCTGTGAGGTAGATGGGGCTGAGAGAGTTTGACTAGCCGAAGTTCACCCAGCTGGCTTTGTCTGTAGGAGTGGGGAAACAAATCCAGTTCACCAGATTAGCCGCTGCCGCTCATGTGGAGGAGGGGGGAATCAAACCTGGTTTCCCAGATTAGACTTCACCACTCCAAACCACAGCTCTTAACCACTACACCATGCTGGTGTAGTTGAGTTAGGGGGGCAAAATCTTTTCCATTCAACCCAAATTAATCTAACTGCCAGAACTCTTTGGGCTTCAAAGTGATGACCCCAAAAAGTGTACAGCAGGCTGGACTGGTGAGGAATTAGGGTTATGGGATGCCTCCCTAGAACTAGGGGAGGAGCTGTGGTTCAATGGCAGCACATCTGCTTGGCATGCAGAAGGTCCCAGGTTCAATCCCCGGCATCTCCAGTGAAAGGGACTAGGCAAGTAGGTGATGTGAAAGACCTCAGCCTGAGACCCTGGAGAGCCGCTGCCGGTCTGAGTAGGCAATACTGATTTTGATGGACCAAGCGTCTGATTCAGTATAAGGCAGCTTCATGTGTTCCTTGTCAGGTAAAAATGTTTGTAAATTGCGATGCCAGCTGTCCACACTAGGATTTGACCAGCAGCGGGGAGGCTATAAATAACTGCTATAAATATCTGCTGTATTCATCCTTAAAAGAGCCCTGTGGCGCAGAGCATTAAGCTGCAGTACCGCAGTCAAAAGCTCTGCTCACAACGTGTGTTCGATCCCAAGAGAAGTCGGTTTCAGGTAGCCGGCTCAAGGTTGACTCAGCCTTCCATCCTTCCGAGGTCGGTAAAATGAGTACCCAGCTTGCTGGGGGTAAAGGGAAGATGACTGGGAAGGCACTGGCAAACCACCCCGCAAACAAAGTCTGCCTAGAAAATGTCGGGATGGGACGTCACCCCATGGGTCAGGAATGACCCGGTGCTTGCACAGGGGACCTTTACCTTTACCTTTTAGCTATCTTCATCCTGTCTATTTCTTCATAGGATTTGGAAAACAAATGTTTTTGCCGGTTTTGCAGGTGTCAGAAAAAGTTCAGTTGGCAGATAACTAAAGTATCGAGTTTAACAGAGAGGGGCAACCACTAAAAGGACCCTTATTTGAGTTACCATTCAAAGAAGATTCACATCCAAATCAACTTATGTGGATTCTCTGAGGAACATGAAGGTGAGATCTCTGCCTCAAACTGTTGCCACACATTGAACATTTCTGAGGTTCCTCCCCTGCATGGAATCTTCAATGCAGAAGGAGACAGGAGCTGGTCATGAATCTCCTTCCACCTACAGAACCCATCCTTGCTCTTTTTCCTGTGAGATCTATTGGGGGTTTCAATCATGGCAAAATCTCGTTCCACGGTCCCAGCACTGATACTCTTTTCCCAAGCTAAGCAGTTACATGTTTTCTCCTTGTGTGGGTTCTTGGATGTTCTTGAAGACTGCCACGCTGACTTATTAATCTCTATCCACACTTTGAGCATTCTCCCCTGTATGGGTTCTTAGGTGCTGTTGAAGATTGCCACTGCAACTGAATCCCTTTCCACACTCTGAGCATTCAAAAGGCTTCTCCCCTGTGTGAGTTCTTTGATGTTTTTGAAGAGAACCACTCTGACTGAATCTCTTTCCACACTCTGAGCATTCAAAAGGCTTCTCCCCTGTGTGGGTTCTTAGATGCTGTTGAAGATAGTTACTCATACTGAATCTCTTTCCACACTCTGAGCATTCAAAAGGCTTCTCCCCTGTGTGGGTTCTTTCATGTTTTTGAAGACTGCCACTCAGACTGAATCTCTTTCCACACTCTGAGCATTCAAAAGGCTTCTCCCCTGTGTGGGTTCTTAGGTGCGGTTGAAGAGAGCCACTCTGACTGAATCTCTTTCCACACTCTGAGCATTCAAAAGGCTTCTCCCCTGTGTGGGTTCTTCGATGCTTTTGAAGATCGCCACTCAGACTGAATCTCTTCCCACACTCTGAGCATTCAAAAGGCTTCTCCCCTGTGTGGGTTCTTCGATGCTGTTGAAGATGGCCACTGTTCCTGAAACTCTTTCCACACTCTGAGCATTCAAAAGGCTTCTCCCCTGTGTGGGTTCTTAGATGCTGCTGAAGATGGCTACTGTTCCTGAAACTCTTTCCACACTCTGAGCATTCAAAAGGCTTCTCCCCTGTGTGGGTTCTTAGATGCTGTTGAAGATGGCCACTGTTCCTGAAACTCTTTCCACACTCTGAGCATTCAAAAGGCTTCTCCCCTGTGTGGGCTCTTAGATGCTGTTGAAAAGAGGTACTCAGACTGAATCTCTTTCCACACCCTGAGCATTCAAAAGGCTTCTCCCCAGTGTGGGTTCTTAGATGCTCTTTAAGATGGCCACTGCGACTGAATCTCTTTCCACACTCTGAGCATTCAAAAGGCTTCTCCCCTGTGTGGGTTTTTCGATGCTGTTGAAGAGAGCTACTCAGACTGAATGTCTTTCCACACTCTAAGCATGAAAAAGGCTTCTCCCCTGTGTGAGTTCTTTGATGCCTTTGAAGATGGTCACTGTGACTGAATCTCTTTCCACACTCTGAGCATTCAAAAGGCTTCTCTCCTGTGTGGGTTCTTAGATGCTCTTTAAGACTGCCACTATGACGGAATGTCTTTCCACACTCTGAGCATTTAAAAGGCTTCTCTCCTGTGTGGGTTCTTAGATGCTCTTTAAGACTGCCACCCTGACTGAATCTCTTTCCACACTCTGAGCATTCAAAAGGCTTCTCCCCTGTGTGGGTTCTTCGATGCTTTTGAAGAGAATTACTCAGACTGAATCTCTTTCCACACTCTGAGCATTCAAAAGGCTTCTCCCCTGTGTGGGTTCTTAGATGTTTGTGAAGATCGCCACTCAGACTGAATCTCTTTCCACACTCTGAGCATTCCAAAGGCTTCTCCCCTGTGTGGGTTCTTAGGTGCTGTTGAAGATTGCCACTACAACTGAATCTCTTTCCACACTCTGAGCATTCCAAAGGCTTCTCCCCTGTGTGTATTTTTTGGTGCACAAGGAGCTGTGATCTGTATTTGAAGTAGTTTCCACACTGAAAGCATTTATGTGCCTTCATTATACTATGTTTTGGGAAGACTGCCTTACTCTTCCTTCCATGAAAGAACATCCTTCCATTCTCTGAGCAGATAAATAGCTTCTCACCTGAATTAATCCTTTGGGGTTGAAAAAGGTCTGACTTCTGCAAGAAGCTCTTGCCATCTGAGCAGCTAGGTTTCTCTCCTGCATGTATTCTTTGATGTTTAAGGAGCTCTGCTTTGCAAAGCAAGCTCTTTCCACACTCCAAGCATCCATGGGTCTCCATTCCTCTGTGCATATGCAAATGGATATCATATTGGGTTTTATCTGAGAAGTTCATGCCACACTCCAAACACCTATATGCTTCCTCCACCATGGGGATTCGTTCACAGAAATCCTCCCCTTGGCCAGGAATGGGTTTATCCTTCTTCTCGACCATGGGACTTCCTTTCTGCTTTTTAGGTTTGCTTTGATTCTTGACATTTCCTTGCAAATTTTCATTTTTTACTTTATCTGGCAATAGCTGATGCGGTTCCTCATCGCCCTCATTCCACTCATCCTCCCCTGTGAAATAGAGAGAGCTCATTAGCACACACACAAGCACATCTGACAATCTCTTGAAGTTCCATCCATGCTCAAAACATTGCAGTGGCTTTTTCCTGCTGTCTATTGAAGGGTACACTTATAGACACTTGAAAAGGACATGAAAGCCTGCTGCATCAGAAGGGCTGGGTTTGCAGCCTAACAATTTATACAGCTTCTCACCTGAGTGAATTCTTTCATGTGAAGTAAGGGCTGCTTTCCGACTGAAGGTCTTTCTGCACTCCTTGCAAGCATATGGTTTTACTCCTGAGGGAATTTGCATCTTGGAAACATCACTTGTGTTCTTACTGAAAGTCTTTCCAAAGGCCACACTTTCATTTTCCCTGGAGCGGATTCTCTGGTTAGCACAGAGGCCTTCGTTCCTTCTTATTTTGGTTGACCTTTCTTCGTAGACTGGGATTTCACGGAAGCCCCCTCCTCTTTGGGATGGTATGGGCTTATCCCTCCTCTTGTCTGTGTGGCTTCCCTCCTGCCTCCGTGGTCCATCCCCAACATTACCGTTGGAGTCTTCATTCTTGGCTACTTCTGTAGAGAATGCCTGGAATCCCCCAAGCATCTCCTCTACATGTGCTGCTGGAAGAAAGAGGTCCAGTCAGTACCTATGGAACAAGCCAAGCCACCCATCAGGCACTGCTCACGAAGGAGTCTGTATTTCCTTTATCAGACCTTCTTCCTCTC
Organism: Euleptes europaea; assembly: GCF_029931775.1. NCBI lineage: Eukaryota > Metazoa > Chordata > Lepidosauria > Squamata > Sphaerodactylidae > Euleptes > Euleptes europaea. The sequence goes on from NC_079316.1 coordinate 6,892,656, forward strand.
TCAAATAAGCGGCTGGTCACACCTTCTACCCAGCCAGGCTCCCTCCAGATGGGCAGTTATTATATTCTGCCCTGCCCTGCCCTCCATATACCCCCCATATGTTTTTTAAAGAAAAAAATGGAAAAGAATCGTTCCCCCACCAGTCACATTTGACTTGTCATGAAACTCTTTTGATTCTCTGCTACTGATGATTAAATAGAAGAGAAGTTTTTTACACCCCGCTTTTCTCTACCCTGAAGAGTCTCAAAGCGGCTTACAAATCACATTCTTTTAGCCTCCCCATAACAGGCACCTTGTGGGGATGTGAGAGTTCTGACAGAACTGTGACCGACACACAATCACCCAGCAGGCTTCAGGTGGAGCAGTGGGAAATCAAACCCGGTTCACCAGTCCGCTGCTCTCAACCACTACACCATGCTGCCTCTCCAGAAGAAGTGACCATGATATCCAGTCCCGCAAGTGCACAGAGGGTTTCTTTCCAGTTGTGATGAAATCCATGAAGAGCTGGTTTTAAGCCTCTCCTAGGGGGGGGGGGGGGAAAGAACCCAGGACTTCACCAAGTGAATCTCATAGTTCAAAGGGGACCCCCACAGTGTCAGTTGTTGGAAGGGCAGGCAAGGCCCAAAGGCATATGGGTGATAGTTGTAGGAAAGGGCCTTTGGCCTCCTCCAGCTTGGCTGTCCTTAAGTAACCCCCCAACCTTTTCCTGGAATATCCAATATTTACGGATATAGCTGTCCCTCATAAGCCGCAGCTGAGCTCAGCCCCGGAAAGAGTTTCTGAGCTGCCCAGATTTAAAGCCCCAGAAGGGCTCCCTCCCCTCTTTTCCCAGCAGGCTTTATGATTTTACCAAACAATGAGATGCTGAGAAGTGAAGCAGCAATCCTCCATGGTGATTCCTTGCTAATTCCCTGGAAATAACCAAGGATACTCAAAATGATACATTGCTGCTATTCAGTATTTGGATCCATGCTTCATCCCAATGGCAGCCATTTGCACGTACGACACCTATGAAAGAGCCTTACCCAGAGAGGCCACACTGCAATAGTTCTCCAGCATGACTTCCTTGTAAAGAGCTCTTTGGCCTGGATCCAGCAGGGCCCACTCTGCCTCGGTGAAATGCACGGCCACCTCCTCAAAGGAAACCAGAGACTGAAAGAAAAAGCAGATTCCCTTGTCAGAGAATACGCCAAGCAGAGACGGCGCTCTGGAAGGGGGATGGATGGAGAGTTTGGCATGGGTAAAGGGCCTCTTTCACTTGAACACCGGAGCAGCAACTGCAGGAGCAACCCTGCCCCCACCCCAAGAAAGGAAGGGGGACTCATCTCCCCTACCTGGACCAGAGGTGAAGCAGCTGCTTCCACACCTCTGCAAAGATGTCCGCAAAGATAGGTCTCTACACTGCCTGCAAGGGAGACAACAGAGGAAGGAAGAATGTTAGCCTAGCTTTCCTATTTCATTTACTTGTTTAAATCTTGCTTTGCACACACCCATTTCCAGGATGTTTGTATTACTTGATTTTTGTGCTGTCGAATCACAGCTGGCTTATGGTGGCCCTGTAGCGTTTTCAAGGCAAGAGCCGTTCGGAGGTGGTTTGCCATTGCGTGCCTCTGCGTCACGGCTTTGGTGTTCCTTGGAGGTTGCCCTGCCAAATACCAATCAGGGCCGACCTTGCTTAGCTTCTGGGCTCTGATGAGATCAGGCTCGCCTGGGGCTATCCAGGTCAGGGCATGCATTATGTGCACTCAAGAACATTCAGGGTTTCAGCTGAATGCAACATCAATGTGACATAAATCTGTCTTGGCCCTCCATGAATCTGTCTACTTCTCCTTCTAGTGAATGACCATCACTTTATCTTGTGGTACCTAGTCCCACAAGCTCACTCTGTGTTGTGTGCACACCCATTTCTTTTTCTGCCCCACAGCTTCACCATGTGCCCCAATCCCATCCAGCCACAAAGCACCCTTACCTTGTGAGAGGGCATCTTGGAGATGCTCCTGGGCCTTTGCCTGCTGCCCTTCCTCTAACAGAGCTCTTTCTGTCTCAGAAAACTTCACTTCCATCTTTAGGGATGGTCCCCACATCTAAAAGAACATCAAGGGAGACAGGTAAGAATCTTCACCCCTGCATTGACCAACAGAGCTCCTTCAAGCACAGGGGCCAGAATCAGCGTTGGTTGTTTTCTCAGCCAAGCGAATTCTCTAGAGGCATCAATGTCTAGCACAGAAGCCTTAGGATAAAGTCAGTGCTTGAAGGGAGAGAAGGAAACCCCCTCACCTGCTCTGCCTGCCTCTTCTCCTCTGCCTGACTCAGGAGGAAACCTTCGGCCAGGGCCACCGCCTGGGAACTGGTCTCCGGCCCACATCCTCTGACCCAGTACTGCATTCCCTGGGGCAGGATGGTCAGGAACCGCTCCAGGATCACCAGGTCCAGGATCTCCTTCTTAGAGTGCCTCTCTGGCTTCAGCCAGTGGTTGCAAAGTCTATGAAGCTGGCTGCAAACCGCTCGGGGCCCACTGGTCTCATGGTAAAGGAACTGCCGGAAAAGATTGCTATCTGCTGCCCTCGTTTCCTGAGCCAGGTTCTCTGGAACAGCTCTTTCCCAGAATTCCACACCACTCTCCGCTTGGATGGGATGAGGACTTTCCCTTGATCTCTTACCAATTCCAGCTCCTTCTGGGTCCTCCGGTTCCATCTCCTTCCCTTTCTCTTGGGTGGCCCCTGACTGTGGAAAGATGCCCTGTGGCTATGAAGAAGGAGAGGAAAAGATATCAAAAAGACAAAGAGAGACCAAAAGAAAGCACACCTACCTCACCTACCCTCCTTCCCATGAGGTACCTTAGGATTGCCCCAGTGGATCAGGATCAATGTCATGGCACTAGATTGCATATCAGGCTTTTTAATGAGATGCTTGTTCTGAGGAGGAGGAGGAGATCTGAGTTTTTTTAAGGAGTCTCAAAATGGTGGACAAGTTTACATTGGGACAACTAAACGCAGCATACAAACAAGGATAAAAGAACATGAACGATACTGCAGACTGGGCCAACCTGAGAAATCAGCAGTGGCTGAACATGGACTGACACAAACACTACACAGGGTCTTATTCCAAGACACTGAAAGACTGGACAATTCTACCAACTATTTTGTCAGATTGCACAGAGAAGCCATTGAAATTCATAAACATCAGCACAACTTTAACAGAAGAGAGTTTAAGAATGAATAAGGCTTGGCTTCCTGTCTTGAAAACCTCCAGACTAACAAAGACTACAGTCCACAATGGCCATGCAGATTAGCTTTGGATTTCACACATTAACAGATCACTTCAGGATACAATGGTTCCATATTAACATACCACACCCTCATTAGCACATTATCTTGATACTTACAGGACAATGGTTAGCACATTACCTTTGATACTTTTTGCAGGACAATGATTCAGCTCAAACCCAACCCCTTTCTGACTATATATTACTCTCCCTACACACTTAACACTGAGAGACACTGTCCTTCAGTGTTACTCTTCTGAAGATGCCGGCCACAGCTGCTGGCGAAACGTCAGGAAAGAAAATACCAAGACCACGGTTACACAGCCCGGATAACCCACAAGAACTTATGTACATCTATGTAGAAACATTGCAAGTATAATTTATTAGAAGCGCTATACAAAATTTAAAATTATTTAAAAACATTAAAATAGCACAATGGCAAAACTTGAGGTTGATAACTGTAATCACAAACCAAACGCGTTTCGGCCTCTAGGGTCTTCATCAGTGGTTAGTTAAAACATTTTCTTAAGTCTGCACACATATATAGAAATACAATGATGTAAACAAATGCAAATACAAACAGTTTAAAACCCAACCAGGCAAGAGAATATGTTGTCTGAAAAGACAGAATACTAATGGGTTAGTTACCATCTATTTGAAAGCCCACTATATAACTCTAGTTAGAAATGTTTTAAAAATACTTACAAAGTTTATTCTCAAGTATTCAAACAACTGGTATATTGGGTTCTTGTTGTAATACTGTAAAACATAATTATACGGATTGGAGCCCTCAATTCATCATTAATCAAATTAAAATCATTGCTTAGCTATATATATTAAATATACCAATGTCTAAACACATACCTGGTTAGTATAAGTCTCTTGTGTATTTTGTGTGCAGGTATCAACCTGGTGAAGCAGTATCTAACTGGTGATCCTATTCTCCACTAAATAGTGTTATGATGATGATGCAAGCTCTTGACCAAGCACTTCTGTAGTTGTGAAATGCAATCACCCTGTCTCTCTATGAGGAGTCTTATTGCAGCAGGTGCTATGACTCAGGATCTCTAAGATTGGGTGATGCAATCACCCTATCTCTCCCTCTGAGAAGTTAGATTACAATTGTTCCTGCGCGCTCAAATAAAGTCATTGTCAGATAATACAGTATGTACAGTTTGGTCCCATTGTTCTAAAGTATGAAAAAATTACTTAAAGACACAGCCAGTCCATATCTTCATGTAGGCCTTTTGGGGCCAAAGTTCCCAAAGTATAGATCCAGAAGGTCTCTCTTTGTATTTTAAGTAAAAAATAATGTCATTAATTGGCTTTGCCTGTGTGTTCTACAAAGGTTTGTATCTCTGGTATCTTGCATTAAATTTTATGGTACACATGGCCCAGCCCGACAAAGAGACATTTATGTCATATCCGACCCTCATAACAAACGAGTTCAACACTCCTGGTCTAGAGGCAACTGTAGCCCGGGACAAAAGGACTGGTGACGGCTTAACTATGGCTGATTTCTCCTCCATCGGCTTCATACAACAGGCAATAGCTGTCTAGCAGAGGGTCGGGGCAGAGGTGCGTCTGACCTCTCAAGATAATTCACAGTGGGTAGCCGTGTTAGTCTGTTTGCATTAGTCAAAAAGGGCAAGAGTCCAGTAGCACCTTAAAGACTAACAAAAATATTTTCTGGTAGGGTATGAGCTTTCGTGGCTCACGAAAGCTCATACCCTACCAGAAAATATTTTTGTTAGTCTTTAAGGTGCTACTGGACTCTTGCCCTTTTTGACCTCTCAAGAGGAAAGCAAAAAGGCTGCTGGGATAAAGAGGAGCAGGACGAAGTAGTGAACACCCAGGTAAATGGCACATGGCCAGGAGGGGGGAGAGCCAGCCAAAATACACAGCATGTGGGGCAGGCAGTCAGCATGTCTGATTCATGCCCCTGTGATCACGTCTTTCTGGGCCTCCTGACGACCACCATGGCTGAGAATTTATTTTTCTTTACAAAATTCAGACCCTGGCTTTCTGCCCCCACAACGGTCACCAATTTAGCTAACAAATTAAGCCATGCATTATTCAATTTCCCTTATCTCTGCTTTGCTCCCTGGGAGTCAAAATGGATTGAAGCAAGTGAGTCTGTACAATCAACAGAATGGGACATTCAAGAAACCAGTAAACAGGGTTTGGGTTGTAGAACCAACCAGAAATCTAAAAAACAGAAGCAAAGCATAAATGTTAACAAGACATAGCACATGATGCAAAATTGCAGTGTAGGAACCAACTTACAGCAAGCAATACACAGTAGTACAGAAGACAATTGTTAACCATTTGGCAAAGTAACTTGGGGAATTGGTTTGTACACTGCTGCCCTACTGCGGAAAGCCAGGAGAGTGGGTGTCTTCCTGACCTGTTCAGGCAGGCCGATCCCCATTGTGGGGGCCACAACAGAAAAGTCACGTGCACAGACAGCTGTTGATTTTGCCCATTTGCAGGTTGGCACCTGCAGAAGACCCTGCTCAGGTGAGGGCAGCCGTCGTGGCAGAATATAGGGGGAGAAACGGTCAGACAGATATCAGGGTCCAAGTATCATGAACGGCCAATACGTTTAATTGAGCCTGGAGGGTCTGGGAATAATATGCATGCTCCAGAATGGTCAGTGCATTATAGTAGTCTAGGCTCAATGTCACCACAGCATGGATCCAGCAGCCAGACCAGAAGTATCAAGGTCAGGGGCCAGGTTTCCAGCGAGGCCGAGTTGGAAGAAAGCCTTTTTTTGCAGCTGCACTAACTCGCTCCTCTAGCAATAATGCAGGGTCCAGTATAACTTGAGGCTGTTAACTGAGCCAGCAAGGGTCAGCTGAATCCCAACAAAAGCTGGCAGCATAACATCCTTCCCGACCTCCATCTTCCTAAGTAGCATTTTTTTCTGTCTGTCCTGGACTTAGATTCTGTTGGTTTACACTTGGGAATTGAACCGCAGGCGCCAGGAAGCAATTTAGAATCTAAGAACATAAGATCTCTACTGCATCACCAGGAGAGTTGGAGAAGGATGCATAGAAATGGGTGTGTGTGTGTTATTGCTGACAACCAACCCCAAACTGCAAATGATTTGACCTCAGGACTTCACATAAAGGTTGACAAGAATGGGGCACAGGATTGGGGCCTGTGGGACCGCCACGAGAAGACGACGACGAGAAGGATTTCATACCCTGCTTTTCTCTCCCTTAAGGAGTCCCAAAGGGATTTACCATTCCTTCCCCTCCCCACAACAGGCACCTTGTGAGGCTGGTGGGGCTGAGAGTGGTCAACCAGCACCCCTCCTGTGGAGGAGAGAGGAATCAACCCCGGTTCTCTCCAGGAGAGGTTCCACCGCTCTTGACCACCACACCATGCTGTGGCAGGTCCCACACTGATGATAACCGGCCTCCAATGCCAATTCTTTGGCTCTGGTCCAGGTGGAGAGATTTGACCCTGTCCAACGTACAACCCCCGAGGCCTCCTCTCTTTTTTTTAAGTAGTACAGAACAAGAAGGGAAAGGGGGAATGGGAACAATTGTATTGTACATGGTTGGCATTCGGAACAGGCCTTACACTGATTTCCTGGAGTTGGTCGGCTACCCCTCTCTCTGCCAGTTTGCCCAGGAAGGGGGAGATCAGACACCGGGGCGATAATTGGCTCCACCATTTTTCCGTTTGTGTGCAAAGGGCCTTCAAGTCACAGCCGCCTTATGGTGACACAGCAGCAAGGTTTTCAAGGCAAGGGACTAGCCGAGGGGGTCTGCCATCGCCTGCCTCTGCCTGGGGAACCGGGGCTGCCTGGGGGTGGGGGTGGGGGGCCTCCCATCCCAGCACCAACCATGACCACGACCCACCCTGCTGAGCTCCCGAGATTGGAGGACATCATCCTGGGCCTCCTTTGTAGGGGTGGAATTTTTTGAACAGCTGAGAGACACCATTGTAAAACGATTTAAACCGAATCCCCCCCTCCCTCCCTCCCTCCCGAGCAGCCGTGAGAGCCGCGCTTCTCCCTTCCAAGGTGGGAGAAGCTGATTCCCCCCTCCTCTGCCACGACTTACTCGTGAGTAGACCGCCCCAGGATCCGGCTGCGGGGCTTTTGACTGAAGCCCCTTTGCAATTCCTCCCTCCAGCCCCCCCCCTCGGAAAGGAGCCTTTCCGCTTCCGCCTCCCCCGACCCCCCCCCTTGCTCGGCCGCTCTAGCAAACAGCTCCGTTGGTTTAACCCCTTCGCTGCTACAGAGGAGAGAGAGAAAAAGGGGCTCCCTGCTCTTTGCAATGAGGATCGGCGGCCAGAGCCGGGTGGTCAGAGCGGATTTCGGCCCGGCTGCAGCTCAGCGACGCCCCGTGCAGCTCAGCGGGATTCCTCGGGAGTAACTCCACGCAGGGTGGCGCTTCTGGGGGATCCCCTGGCTGTCCAGCCAGCTCACACAACGGCCCGGCTGAGATGGGAGAAAGAAAACTACAGCAAAGTGCAGCCAGATCCCGCTAAGGGAGCCGAGGGGGGTCTCACTGGAGGGGCGCACTAAAACTAGGAACAGCGCTTGCCCGTAGACGGTGCATCACTGCCCAGAGAGAATGCATGCTTGCCCAGTGTGTCGAGGGCAAATGCACAAATGAAGGAAGAATATAGACTTTTCCCCTTTGAAATCCACCTAGACTTCATATGTAAGCAGAAAACAGGCTGTTCAGAAGCCGGACTCTCAAGGGAAATGACTCCGCTTCAATGTGTTTAGTCAAGGAGCAGCAGGATTGCCCTTGCAGAAAGGCGCTTGTTTCTGAGCATATTCAGAGCGCCCTTGGAGCCGGCAAGGAAGCTTCCAGGATGTTCTCCCCTGCAACGCAGGCCGCATCAAGGGGTTTCTGACTTTCCCTCTGGACTCTGATTACATTTGCTGACTGTGAGCAATGATGTAACGAAGGGTCACAATGTGATTTTATGTGAAGTTTCAAGTCCTTTTAAAGTTAAGAAGGTCTTTCAGAGGTCAGAAGAGAGTCAAATGAACCGTATTCTTAACACGAAAAGAATGCTGGGAAAAGTCATATTTTAAGAATTATCATACAGCCATAAACTGACTGTTTAGTACATGGCCAGGTCAGCCAATGACCCAACAGGTAATCCTTACAAGGCGACAGCAACAACGCTGCTGCTCCCAGTTCCAAAGGTACTGATGCACTGGAACAATCTCAAGATCAGATCCAACCAAGTGATGTCAAGGGTAGGTAGGATACTGATCTTGAAAGGTATACAAGGAGGAACTTCCTAGCCAAGAGTTGGAGTTCCTAACAGGTTGATACCCATTGACTTAAATGGCTCTCTCCATCCCTGACCTGGGCTTTGAACCTTAATTCTTGCGTGGATTGAGGCTCTCAGACTTTCCATATGGGTTAAGACTTTTTTGCCTAAAGAGGTCTCTCTAAGTGTTCAGTCCTTGTGTGGACTGAATACTTACAGATTTCTCCAACATTTACAAGTCTTCCTGAGAGACTGGAGAACTCCCTAAAAGGGGGATTCTTTTCAAGATAGCCCCCCCTTGGTAGGACTGGATATCTGAACTGAATGCCTGCAGACTTCTCCATCTTATAAATAAGATGGAGACTCTTAGAAACCATCAACCTTTGTGTGGAGTCTAAGAGTTTAGATCTTTCCATATTTGAAATGGAAACACTGAGAGCTCATTGATTCTAGCAGGGATTAATGAGTTCTCACTAAGATCTATCTAGCCTTGTATAGGCCTCCCAGTCCTGACAGACATGGAGATTGTAAAACCTATAGCTTCCTTCATACAGGTCTCTTCAAACCTTCAAAGGTGCTTATTCTCTGAGCATGCATTAGAGGTTTCTCTAGTTAACAGAGAGAATTCTGAACATTCTCTGCTTTCTAGTTCTGACACAGCTAAAGATGGCATGCACATAAATACAGATCTCCCTGATCTTAACATAGATCAGAGGCCCTTCATAGGCTAAAAACACTTGGAGATTTCTCTATCGTTTCATGAACTTAGTCCTGGCATGGACTGAAAATATGCTTTAAGGCAAGGGTGGGGAACCTTTTTTTGGCCAAGGGCCATGATCTTGACTTGGATGGCCCAGCCGAGCCTGATCTCATCAGATTTCAAAAGCTAAGCTTACTTGGATAGGAGGCCACCAAGGAATACCGGAGTCGTTCTGCAGAGAAAGGCAATGGCAACTCACCTCTGTTCATTTCTTGCCCAACCTGGCAATGCCGTGGATTGAATTTACAAGGGTCCAGATTGGGGAGGGGCACAGAGTACACAGAGAGAGATGCTGCACGTTTGGTAGTCCATCTTGCACCTGGGACCTTCTGCATGCCAAGCAGAGGCTCTACCCCTGATCCACAGCCCCTCCCATGGAGATGCTCCACCCCTGATTCACAGCCCCTGCCAAGCAGATACTCTACCCCTGATCCACAGCCTCTGTCAAGCAGATGATCTACCCCTGATCCACGGCCCTGCCAAGGAGATGCTCTCCCACTGATCCACAGCCCCTGCCAAGCAGATGCTCTCCCACTGATCCACAGCCCCTGCCAAGCAGATGCTCTACCGCTGAGCCACAACCTCTGCCAAGCAGATGCTCTACCTCTGAGCCACATCCCCTGCCAAGCAGATGCTCTACCTTTGAGCCACAACCCCTGCCAAGCAGATGCTCTACCTCTGAGCCACATCCCCTGCCAAGCAGATGCTCTACCTTTGAGCCACAACCCCTGCCAAGCAGATGCTCTACCTCTGAGCCACAACCCCTGCCAATCAGATGCTCTACCTCTGAGCCACAGCCTCCAGTTTGGGCTCGGCTGGGTCGGGTTGAGCAGGAGGGAGCAATATGGAGCGCCCCAACCCTCTTCTGCATTGGCTTTGGGGGAGAGCAAGGGGAGGGCCTCGGAAGGGCCCACGGAGCTAGCTGGTCGCGTGCATGCCAGTGCCGGGGGGGGGGGGGAGATGGCCGCACAGGTTTTGGGTGCCCCAGTAGCATTCGGCTGCGGCGCATCCAGCGCGCAGGCCGGGGGATCGATGGGAGGGAGGGCCGGCCAGGGGCTCTCCAGCGGCGCATCCAGCGTGGAGGCCAGGGAACTGGAGGGAGGACAGGACAGGGGCTCTCCGGCGGCACATCCAGCGCGGAGGCCAGGGGATCAAGGGAGGGAGGGCAGGACAGGGGCTCTCCAGCGGCGCATCCAGCGCGGAGGCCGGGGGATCGAGGGGAAAGGGCAGGCAAGGGGCTCTCTGGCAGCACGTCCAGTGCGCAGGCTGGGGATCCATCGGAGGGAGGGCTGGGCAGGCAACCTCTGGTGGCGCGTCCAGCGTGCAGGTCGGCAACGCCCCGGTGGCACGATTCTCGGCCACCCCAAGCGTTCGGTCGCGGCATGGGGGTCGAGCAGGGGGAGGCTATGCAGAGGCGTGCTCATGCTTCCCAGCAAAGCCTGGCTAGCGACAACTAGCTCTGTGGAGCTCCCGGCCTAGGCAGAGGGCCGGATAAGATGATGTCGGAGGTTCCCCACCCCTGCTTTAAGGGCTCATGACTACAGCTCTGACATGAACTCAGGGAACCAGAGATTTCTCTAACCTTTGCATACACCAAAGACATTTAAATACTAAAATAACACATAGAGGACCTAAAAGGTTTAAATATCCTTAACATGAATGAGGAACTTTTCAGATCTCTCTAGGCCCTGCTGTGCTGGGGAGGTTCACAAATGACATGACTAGGTGAAGTATGTCTTATGTTCTATGATGTTCTAGGTACTTTGAATTAAGATGCTTTTAACTAAATCAGATCTTATTCATTGCACTAACCATTTTTTACAAGATTTCTGTAAGTGCTTTATTTCCTGAATGAAATATTATTACTGGTTTAAGGTTTGATCTCTCATATAGAGGAATAGAGATTGTTAAGATTGCTTTCATATATGAACATGTTTAAGACTCACAATGTCTGAACTTTATAACATACTTTAGAATTTTGTAACCATTTACATGCATATATATTATGTAAAATAAACTGTATATACATTCACATCCTTTTCATAATTTATTGGCGCACTTCAAGAGAAAACTTACTTTGGTAAGAAGCACTGAGTCCTGTCTAGTAGGTGTCTAACTGAATAAGATAACATACTTCTTCTCAGGAAGGGGTCCGTTCTAAGAGCATAGGCACTGAAAAGCATTGATCCGCTTCAGTTGGGAATAGTGGAAACCACACTTGCCAATAGGGAACAGTGAGACTACGCTTGCCAATAGGAATTAATGAAACCACGCTTGCCAGTATGGAAGTGTTAGACCACGCTTGGTCTAACAGAACCCTACTGGCAAGCGTGGTGTCATTAATCCCTATTAGCAAGTGTGGTCTAACAGTTCCCTATTGGCAAGCGTGGTCTAATAGTTACCTGTTGGCAAAGCATGGTGTCATTAATTCCCACTGGCAAGTGTGGTCTAACAGTTCCCTATTGGCAAGCGTGGTCTAAACATGGTCTAACAGTTCCCTGTTGGCAAGCTTAGTCTAACATTTCCCTATTGACAAGTGTGGTCTAATCGTGGTCTAACAGTTCTCTATTGGCAAGCATGGTGTCATTAATTCCTATTGGCAAGTGTGGTCTAACAGTTCCCTATTGGCAAGCGTAGTCTAATCGTGGTCTTAACAGTTCCCTATTGGCAAGCATAGTCTAATCGTGGTCTATCAGTTCCCTATCGGCAAGCGTGGTGTCATTATTTCCTATTGGCAAGCGTGGTTTCCACTATTCCCAATGGGTAAGCATGCATTCTCTATGGGGAGTTATGTATTGTCTATGGGCAAGCGCTGTTGGGCAAACCTAGTTTTAGTACGTCCCCTAATTGGAATCTTCCTGAGGCCTATTCAATGGGGCCAACTCCCAGCCAAGTGGCTTTAGGACTGCATTGGAAATCTGCGTTCCAGTAACATGTTCCCTGTCCTCAAATCAAAATGCCAGCCTTGGTCGCTTCCTGGAGACTGATGTGATTCTGCCCCATCGGATAGGGTCGCCATCTCTGGCTGGGGAAATTGCTGGAGATTGAAGACAGTGAGAAGAGCCCCGTTTGATCAGATCAGTAGCAACAAGGAGGCCTGACTTTTGACTACTTTCAGACGGAGGGCATCAACTCAGCCCAGCAGAGCCCATCTCCCTCCCGTAGCCGGGTCTGAAAACAGACTGCAAAGGGTCTGGAGCAGAGCAGTTCTCCGAGAAGACCTGGTAAGCTACTCTTCTCTCTAGCAGTTTGCCTAGGAAGGGCAGCTCCAAGACCAGCCAATAACTGGCACCACCATTTTTCTCTTTGTGTGCAAAGGGCCCTCAAGTCACAGCAGCAGGGTTTTCAAGGCAAGGGACTAGCAGAGGTGGTCTGCCATCGCCTGCCTCTGCCTGGGGAACCTGGCCTTCCTGGGGGTGGGGGGGTGTCTCCCATCCAAGGACTAACCAGGACCATGACCCACCCTGCTGAGCTTCCGAGATTGGAGGACATCATCCTGGGCCTCCCAGGTCAGGCCTCGTTTTTTTTGTTTTTTTTTTTGTAGGGGCAGAATTTGTTTAGTAGCGGAGGGGCTGCATTTGAAAACGATTTAAACCGAATCCCCCCATCCAAAACACTCGTGAGAGCAGCGCTTCTCTCTGCCAAGATGAGCAAGCTTATTCCCCACCCCTGCGATGACTTACTCGTGAGTAGACTGTTGCAGGATCCGGCTGCAAGGCTGTTGCCTGCTGTGCATCTCTGAAGCCCCTCTCGTGGTCTCCTTTGCAATGCCCCTCTCGGTCCCTCTCGCAAACAGCTCTGGCGGTTTAACCACTTCGGTGCTGCAGACGAGAGAGAGAGAAAAGAAGGGCTCCCTGCTCTTTGCATGAGGATCGGCGGCCAGAGTCGGGTGGTCGGAGCGGATTTTGGCCAGGCTGCAGCTCAGCGACGCCCCGTGTAGCTCAGTGGGATTGCTCAGGAGTAACTCCACACAGGGTGGCGCTTCTGGGGGATCCCCAGGCTGTTCGGACAACAGCGCAGCTGAGTTGGGAAAGAGAAAATTAAAGCAAAGTCAAGCAGGATCACGGCTGAGGGATCCGGAGCAGGTCTCATCGGAACCCTCCTCAGGCCTATTCAGTGGGGCTTGCTCCCAGTCCCAGCAAAGTGGCTTTAGGACTGCATTGGAAATCTGTGTTCCAGCAACGTGTTCCCTGTTCCTCAAATCAAAATGCCAGCCTTGGACTTCCGGGCGGAGACCAAGCCTGCCAGACGCGATTCCTTTCGCGGGTTCCCAACTGCCTCCGTGGAGACCCCCCCCCCAGGCCTGGGGGGAGTGGGCAAATAGGAGATTCCCTCCATAAAGCCCCCCCCGTTCCAAATGCAGGGGTCCAACAGCCAGCAAAACGCTGAGTAAGCGTCTGGTGACGAAGGAAGCAACTGGGGGTGAGTTCACCGAGAACATGGCGGCTCTCCGTCCTTACTTTCCCTCCCCCCCCACTTCCGTTTTTTAAGAAACTTTTTAAATACTACAAAAAACAATCTGAAAGTCACTACAAGCCTAGGATTTAATAAGCCAGCTTTTAAATAAGTGGAGAGGGGCTGCGTAAGAGCGAAGACGACTGATAGACCGGAGTGAAAAGAAAGGGGGGGGAATTACTGTTTGAATTCGGCTGCTGCTGAACAGAGCTGGTGGTCCACACGGGCGGCGCGACGTGGTGCGGTCTCTGTGCGGCTGCCCTGGGCTGCCGGCTCGCCCGGGAGCGGGGGGGCCGACAGACCCGGAGCGGGCTGTAGGAGCCAGGATACCGGTGGTTGCGGTGGCGGCGATGCGGCGGCGGCAGACCCAGATGGTTGTCAGCAGTGCGGATTTCGACCTTCGTCTTCTTCCCTCATAACTTCTCCCCCTCGCCCTGTATTGGATTAGCTCCGCGCCCCTCACTGTGAACTTTTTTCTTTTTGTTGTTGTTGTTGTTGTTTTGTTGTTAAACAAGTTTTATAACTCAAAACGGAGCCCACAAAATGGAGTCGGTCTTTCAGAGAGCTACTTTCGTTTCTTCATACTGAGAAAATCTAAATAGACGCTCTGCTGCCCTCTAGTGGTTTTTGGATGAACTACACCTATATTTTCCTCTCCACTAATTTTTGAATTGACAATTTCTTTTGTGGGTAAAAGGACTATAGACAACAACTGAAGATCAATCAATTTTTCTAAATCTATTTTCCCTTTTTTAACGTGACTCTCACTTATGGAAAACAATTTTTAACATTTGCAACTACTGAACTCTGGAATAAATTGCTAAGTGAGCTAATTTCATTATACTATATCTTTTTCTAAATATTTTTTTTGCTTTGCTTTTCTACAATCATTGATCACTGACAATTAACTTAGTTGATTTTCTTTTTTGAAGTATAATCGAAGACTGTGTTGATTGAATTTAATGAATTTAATGGACTCTATTAGTAAATGAGCTGATCATATTGGGAATTATTTGTCACACTTAGATCTAATTTTTTTTATACTGTGCAGTTGGGAGAATGTAGATGATAATAACTTTATATGTACAAAATTGAAGTTGATATATTTTCAGGTTTTTAATTATTATGAGGAAAAGATTCACCAGCTTTGCGCATCGACAATACCAAAAACTCAAAGGTAAACAACAAAAGAAATTTTTAGAAGAATTTGAGGAGTCAGAAGAAGAAGAACAAGAGGTTGACGTGGCGAAGTATAAATCTACAGCAGAGAAGCCACAGACGAAAAGTTTGGTGATGGCCAAAGAAAGTCAGGATTTTTTTTCTGCGTACTCAAGAAATGATACTGGATATGAAAACTTCCCTACAGAAGTCGATTCAAGACTCTGAACAGAAGGTGCTTCAAAGTATTGCAAAGCTTGAGGAAAAGCTTGACGAAGATGACACTCTCCTGGAATTTTGCTACAGAATAAACTCATCTTTTGCTACCAAATATAATAAACCAAGAGATATATTGGTGAGATTTGTTCACAAGAGAACCAGAGATCTGCTGCTGAAGACACAAAGAGACAATCCACTGATTTGGGAAGGAAGTTCAATACAGATTTTATCTGATCTCCCACGAAACGTTTTATCCAAAAGGAAAGAGTACAATGAGTTAAAGCAAGAACTGGCCAAGCAACAAATCAGGTTTCGTTGGCTCATTCCATACTCCCTAGAGATCTCATTACCACAAGGGAAGAGAATAATCCACAATCAACTCCAAGCAAAAGACCTACTTGAAGAATTAAAAACTTCAGAAGAATCTCTTTCAAAAGACTCTGAAGATATTCCGGAAGCAGGTCCCAGTACGTCACAACCAATTCAGAAAGACAAAAAACAACCACTTGAAAAACGAGAACTTAGAAAACAAAAGAAGACTACCGAAGGTGACAAACTAGATCGAGCAGCAGCATTGTAGATTAGAAATTCAATTGAACCATGAATCACCTACAGATTGTATCACTGAATATTAACGGGCTTAACTCCCCCAATAAAAGAAAGAGAGTTTTTCACAGTCTAAAAAAACAAAAAAATGATATTGTTTGTTTCCAAGAAACTCATATCAAAAAAGAACACGAAAAAATCTGTCAGCCCTTGGCCCACAGAACCAGAAATCACCACAAAGTCGTATAGAGTCCAAACAGATGGCTTTTACTGGTCAAACAGGCATACAGTGCAAACGAATAAAATGACAGCTATGAGAGGCTCACTAGCTGGGAGATATTATAAGGCAGGAAAGGCGGGAGATTACACGCACAGGCTGAATACAGTTTCCCAGGAGCTGAGTTCCCAGGCCTAGGTATGCGACCTTGGGGGGCAGACAATACAGCGCAGAGACAGAGGCAATAACGAAACCGAGATAGCAGCCTGACATTCTGCTCCCCTCAAGGCCCCCTCCCAGTTCGCAAGGGGGCTGGCCTATCTGGGTAAGCAATGTGAAAGGCGTCGACGAGGTCGGGGGCGGAGACATCCCGTGCGCGTACCCATTCGTCATAGGCAGGGGGGAAATGTTTCCAACGGACCAAATATTGCAGGTTGCCATGGTGAACACGGGAGTCAAGGATCTTGGAGACTTCGAAGTGTTCCTCCCCCCCCACCATGATGGGTTGCGCAGGAGGTGGGTCCGGATGCCACTGTGGAGAAGCAACATGGGGTTTGAGGAGGCTAATGTGGAAAACAGGATGCACACGCCTCAAGGATTTGGGGAGAGCCAGTTCCACCGTGACAGGGTTTATGACCCGGGTGATGGGGAAAGGGCCAATGTATTTAGCACTGAGCTTATGGCACGGTTGGGTGGAACGGAGATTTTTGGTGGAAAGGTAAACCAAAGTACCCACTTGCAGATCACCCCCGCTTTGTATTTACGTTTGGCCCGGTCGAGGTTGCTAACGAGCCAGGGCCAAGTGGTACGGAGGGCGTGTGCCCAGGAGGCAATGTCGGGGTTCCCCTCCCCCTCTATATCATCTGCAGGAGCGATGGGACTGAAATCTTGTCCATACACAGCAAAAAATGGGCTAAAACCTGTGGATTGATGCATGGCATTATTGTAGGCATATTCTGCTAAAGGTAACAGTTCCACCCAGTTATCCTGGTGGTAGTTAACAGTTCCACCCAGGTATGCGACCTTGGGGGGCAGACAATACAGCGCAGAGACAGAGGCAATAACGAAACCGAGATAGCAGCCTGATACAGAAAAATCATCTTGGAACTCCCTATCTTGCATCGGCTCAAGAGAAGAAGAGGGGCCTAGCTATTTATATCAACGAGAAAATTTTGACTGTTAAGACCCATACAGCAGACCCAGAAGGACGTTATCAAATTTTGATCCTCTATGGGCCAGATGGAATTTGCTTTACAATAGCTCATATTTATGCTCCGAATGCTGCCAAGGAAGCCTTCTACGAAACATTGTTTAAAAATCTAGCAGAATGTCAACAAGGAGAAATTATAATTCTAGGAGATTTCAATGCAGTTGTGAATCCAATGTTAGATAAGACCCATAATAGTATATCTGGAAAATTGCCGAAGAATGCTCTCAAACTAATGAAAGAATTTCACCTAATTGATGCATGGAGAATGAAGAATCCTAGAACAAAAGATTTCACATTTTACTCAAATCGCCATGGATCACATTCTAGAATTGACATGTGTTGGATTTCCAGATCAATGATAACGAGTGTGGAAAAGATACAGATTGCACCTAGAATATTGTCAGATCATAACCCAATTGAATTGACTTTGCTAAAAGGCAGAACAGGGATCAGAAGATGGCATTTGAATGACCAAATATTGCGGAGGAAACAAACACTCGAACAATGTAAACGTGATGTGGAGGAGTTTTTTATAATAAATAAAACTGTAGGTATGTCTGATTTTGTTATATGGGATGCAAGTAAAGCTTTTATCAGAGGGGAAATGATTGCCCTGAATTCCAAAATTAAAAAAGATAAACAGAAGAAACTTAAAGATCTGCAAGATCAACTAAGAAGGTTGGAGAAAAAAGTTCAAACTAAGTTAGATAAAAGTACATTACATAGTATCAAGATGATTAAACACCAAATTAAGCTGATAGAAACAGAAGAAATTCAAACAAAAATCAGATATGCCAAGCAAAGAATTTTTGAAAGAGCAAATAAACCTGGTCGTTTTCTAGCTAATCAACTTCGACAACAAGAGAAGACAAGGAAGATAATCGGGGCTAAGTCCAATGGGATAATTCATAACAAGCAAGAAGAAATCGAAAGAATATTTGTTGATTATTACAAGCAACTATATGCGAAAGATGACCTGCAAGAAGAAGGATCAAGAAATTACTTATCAGAGGCACAATTACCTAAGTTACCAAAAGAAGACCAAGAGAGTCTCAATCAAAAGATAACAACTCAGGAAATTGTAGATGCTATAAATAACTTGAAATCAGATAAGGCACCCGGCCCGGACGGTATAACACCTCAATTCTACAAGTTGTTTGAACAACAACTGACTCCGGTTTTACTTTCTCTCTATAATGAAGTAATTGAACATGGCAAGATTCCTCCGTCCTGGCAGGAAGCACATATCTCCCTGATCCCAAAAGAAGGCACAGATCAATATCTTCCTCAAGCATACAGACCAATTTCATTGCTGAATATCGACTATAAAATTTTTGTTTCTATAATCACTAAAAGATTTCAAAAATATGTTGGCAAACTGGTACATCCAGACCAAACTGGTTTTATTCCAAAGAGACTTATGAGAGACAACGTATGATTGATCCTCAGTGCAATCAAATATATAAAATCTAAATCATTAAAAACTGCAATGATCTTTCTAGACGCAGAGAAAGCTTTTGATAACGTTTCTTGGCATTTCATCTCTAAGACCTTACAACAAACGGACTGCGGAGATACCCTTTTAACGATTTTCAACGCAATATATTCCGTTCAGAAAGCACGTCTTTTAATAAATGGTTCACTGTCAACAGAATTTGCTATTACTAAAGGTACAAGACAAGGCTGTCCACTTTCTCCCCTTCTTTTTGATTTATCTATGGAAGCTCTCTCGAATTACATAAGAAATGACCCAAAGATTAAGGGTCTTACAATAGGAAACGAAGAACATAAAATTAAAAGTTATGCAGATGACGTTGTCTTAATCTGTCGGAACCCTGGACAAACACTCCCACAGGTTTATAACCATATTATGGAATATGCAAAGCATTCTGGCTACAAATTGAATAAAACAAAGACGAAAATTATGACCTTTAATACTACAACAGATGAAGACAAGTACATTAAAGAAGTTACTGATTGTCACATTGCCAAGGAATCAGTTAAATATCTGGGAGTTAATATATCCTCACAAAACAAGACACTTTTAAGGTCAAATTACTTGAAAATCTGGGGGAAAATAGAAAGGGACTTGAGTTTGTGGTCAACAATGAATATTTCATGGTTGGGAAGGATATCGGCGATAAAGATGAACGTACTTCCTAGATTGAATTTTTTATTCCAGTTTCTGCCGATTGATATTCTAGACAGAACAATAGAAAGTTGGCAAAAACAAATCAACCGATTCGTATGGAACAGGAAAAAACCGAGAATTAGATTCAAAGTGTTACAAGACGAAAAGAAAAGAGGATTAGCATTACCTAATCTTAAATTATATTATCATGCTGCCTGTCTAACTTGGATTACTGAATGGATAAAATACCCCCAAACCAGACATGTTATTTTAGAACGAGCGGACCTTGGACAAGGTTTTCACAAAGTTCTGTGGGACTCCACAACAAAAATTCAAAAAGACAAAGCACCAGAAGATTGCGATGTTAAAATAGCGTTATTGAAAGTATGGAAAAAATATAAGAAGAGAATAAGTCCTTCTCCACCATCCATGATGTCGCCAGTTGAAGCTTATCATGATAACGTTAAATTAAAACCGGGTGTTCATCTTACTTACAATCAAATGATAGAGTCCACAGGAGAAATCAAGACCTTGATTAATCTTCAAGAAAAATTTCAAAAACTCAACTGGCTGACTTACCTACAACTGAGGTCCAACTTACAAAAAGATTGTTCCTATCCTCAGCCATTTCGTGAACTAACAGAATTTGAGCAGATAATATCCAAAAATGATTCACATTTATTAGGAAAAATTTACAAGCTTCTTTTAAAATATGATACAGAAGAAGAACAAGTGAAAACCAATATGATAAAATGGATGCAAAATTTTGGACAAATGATTAACATGGATTTATGGAAAAAACTTTGTACTTCTGAATTGAAATATACCGTCTCTCAAGAAGTTAAAGAAAATTGGTATAAAACTTTTTATAGATGGTACTTGACTCCTAATATGCTCTCCCAGATGACTACTCCCGGAAAAAGAGGCGCCTGTTGGAAATGTCAAGACACGGACGGTTCCTATTTTCATGTCTGGTGGACATGTCCAAAGTTACAAATATATTGGAAAAAAATTCATCAAGAACTTCAGCTGATGTTAAATACCAAGTTTACATTTGATCCTAAATTTTATCTACTCAGTATAGTGCCACCAAACTTCTCGAATTCTCACGATGTTTTTAAATATGCTACTACTGCAGCCAGGACGGTTCTTGCTAGAACCTGGAAACAAATTTACATACCTGAAATAGAAGACTGGAAAGAAAAGCTATTGGAATACGCCAGTATGGCTAAGATGACTTTCGAGTTAAACCTAAAGTCTAGCGAATCTACAGAGCAATTTGCCGTTAAGTGGAAGTCATTCTATACTTACATGAACTTTAGTTAATTGAATGTAATATGTTGGTTATGTATTATTCAATTAGCATTAAACAATTGCTGAGTAAATTTTAGACTTTTACAAAATAGAACATCAACATAAGCAGAATAATTGACTGAATGATACTTTGTATTAACTTTTTTTTAATTTTATTTTTATTGCTGTATAGATGTTTTTTAATATACAATTGAGCTTATTTCATAATACTGTATTGTTTTTATATTTACAACGATTCATCCCTCCCCTTTTTTCCTGTACCCTTTCACTTATACAAATAAAATCTTTAAAAAAAAAAAATGCCAGCCTTGGTCTCTTCCTGGGGACCGATGTGATTCTGCTGCCCCATCGGATGGAGTCTCCATTTCTGGCTGGGGAAATTCCTGGAGACTGAAGATCGTGAGAAGAGCCCTGCTTGATCCAACCGGTGCGGGGTTGCCAACCTCCAGGGGGTACAACTGGTCTCCAGGCAACAGAGACCAGTCCACCTGGAGATAATGGCCCCCTTGGAGGATGGGCCCATTGAAGACCCTCCCTTCCCCCAACCCTGCCCTCTTCCTCAGCCTCCACCTCCCCAAATCACCAGGTATTTCCCAACCCTGAGCTGGCAACCGTAGACCAGTGAGGGTCCATCCAGTCCAGCATCCTGTCTTGCACAGTGACCTGCGTGGTGTATGTTGGAATATCTGTCGTGGGGATATTCCTGTATTTAGCAGAGTGCCTTAAGCTTAGCAGCAGCAGAAGCTACACGTGTGTGCGTGTGTGAAAATAAAAGGAGCATCAGTCGGTTGCTCTAATCAAACTAAAGTACATTTATTGTTGAAATACACATTGGATAGGAAAGGACAAACAAGGGTCTCCTATCCTGATCTACCTTGCTAATTCTCTAGGTATAAAAGGGTATCTGCCTTCTACTCCATCTTGGGGTGGGAAAGCCTAGACACGCGGAGTGCCCGGCTCCTAGATCTTGCTTCGGTGATGGGCAAAGGGAAAGAGAGAGAGAAGGAAAGTTTCCCTAACAATACATCCTCTAAACATCAAAGGGCAGGAAATGAGGGGAGAGCTGCAACTGCTAACAACCTCCCATCTATCTATCTGACAATCTGGTCAGTTCCCCCTCCCTTTTGAGTGTGGAGGCAAGTGACACCGTTAGGAAGAGCCCAATTTCCAACAGTGTAATGGTTAAGAGTGGTGGTTTGGAGCAGTGGAGTCTGATCAGCAGAACCAGGCTTGATTCCCCACTCCTACACATGAAGCCAGCTGGGTGACCTAGGGCTAGTCACACTCTCTCAGCTCCACCTACTTCACAGGCTGTCTGTTTCGGGGGAAGGGAAGAGAAGGGGATTGTAAGCCGGTTTGAGTCTCCCTTAAGAGGTAGAGAAAGTCAGCATATAAAAACCAACTCTTCTTTTTCTTCCTCCTCCTCCAACCACTTTCTCTGGATCGTATTTGCCCAAGTGATCCAAACAGAGTAGGACATGGTGCGTCCTGGTTGTTCCTATTCAACGTAAACCAAAAATGGGAGGTTCGCTACAACCTGAAATGTTTTTTAAAATGTGCCAATGTATTCTGACAATCTGTTGTATTCTGCTTTGGAATGGCGACTGTAAGTAAATGAACAAAAATCTGTTTCTTAGATGTCGACTGTTTTTTAGCAAAGAAGGAACTTCTATCTTTGCACATAGCTCGATGTTTAGCATCAGAGAGTACTTCCATAGGGTACCCTCTTTTAACAAGTGCTGTACCTAGCTTGGTAGCTGCATTTCGAAAGTCTTCCTCGGGGGTAGCATTTCTTTTTAATCTTAAAAATTGGCTAAAAGGCAAGTTGTTCTTTAGATGAATGGGGTGATTCGAAGTATAATGAAGCCCCAAGTCTTTCGCCAGTGCCTTACGAAATGGTTTTACTGCAAGAAAACGATCTTGTTGTACGAAAATGTCAAGATACAAGAAAGCTATGCGCGCCGGATCACAGTGTCCTGTAAAGTTAAGATGTTCGTTGCAGGTCTTAATCCAACAGGCAAACTTGTTAAAGGATTCATGGGAATCAAAAATGAATGGGAGATCGTCTCACTATGGCTCAGAAAATCGCCATGTTTACCTTTTCTAATCCTCCAGGTGGTGGCTGGAGATCTGCTATTACAACTGATCTCCAGGCAATAGTTAGATCAGTTCCTTTGGAGAAAATGGCTGCTTTGGCAATGTGACTCTATGGCATTAAAGTCCCTCCCCTCACCAAACCCCATCCCACTCAGACTCCACCCGCAAAATCTCTAGGTATTTCTCAAGAGTCCACCTTCCCACGCAGCCATTTTCTCCAGGGGAACTGATCAGTCATCTGGAGATCAGCTGTAATAGTGGAAGATCTCCAGCCATCACTTGGAGGTTGACAACCCTATCTACATCTTTCATCCTATCGCATTGTTTGTGGAATGTCCCCATCCTTCCATTTTATTAACTCACTCTGGCCATTTATGCACGGGAGTTTTAGCTTTGGATTTGCCACTCTTTAGATGCACATTTTCCCCATCCAAATTCTCAAAACTCTTATTGTTGAGAGTTTGGATGGGAAAATGTGCATCTAAAGAGTGGCAAATCCAAGGCAAAACCTCCCGTGCATAAATGGCCTCTGTGTAATCTGCCTTGAGGCCAAGTGAGAAAGGCAGACTATAACATACATCAACAAACAAACAAGCCCTACCAACAGTGTTGCCAACAACCAGGCAGTAGCTGGAGATCTCCTGCTATTACAACTGATCTCCAGCCAATAGTGATCAGTTCCCCTGGAGGAAATGGCCGCTTTGGCAATTGGACTCTAAGGCTCTGAAGTCCCTCCCCTCCCCAAACCCCGCCCTCCTCAGGCTCTGCTTCAAAAACCTCCTGCTGGTGGCAAAGAGGGACCTGGCAACCCTAACCATAAGCCACATTTGAGGAGTCTCCCCAGTCTTAAGACAGCTGTGAGAAAAGAAGCAGCATATTCTGAACATTTTTGGACACTCTCATTAATGCGCTTTCATAAACAGAGAGCAACAGAGCCGACAGAACAGCCCCCCTTCTCAGCGGGAGGCCTCTCCCCTGGTTGTTAGGAGGATAATTCCTCTGTAAATCTCCATTTTGCACAAGGAGCCTGGCAAGAAAAGGCATCATTAGTGGTGATGTGACAACTGCGAGCGCTCGACTTCTGCATGAGGCATACATTTTCCCCTTCAGATCTCTTCACAGTTGAAGAGGGAGTTCTAGCATTTGGGTAACTAATTTGCTGATGAGCAAGTACAAAATCTTGCAAGAACACATGCCAACAGTGCCTGTTTGGTGGACACTGTATGTTTTGGTACCTGCCCTGTTTTAATCTGTTTTTTTTTTTTTGGCATGATTGGATTGCCTTTTAAAAGTTGGCTTAGTTTGCACGTCATTGGAGATTTTTGGCATTTGTCTTCAGTCACCTGTCCAATGATGAATGGATGCTGCCTGGGTTTCATTCCTCTTCCCACAGGTCTCTTAAGTCATTTTCTCCAGATGAACTGAAATAGCAGATCTCCTGCTACTACCTGGAGGTTGGCAACTCTGCATGGGCGGCAGAGCGGGGGAAGGAAAGCAGCTGGAGCATAGCCCCCACCCCTTCAGTTTGGTTCCTTTTTCAAGTTATCTTCATACGAATTAAAAAAGACTTATGTGGGGGGCTGATGGTGGGGACAGCCCTCTGTACGTGCTCAGAGGCACCTTCGGTTGCATGAACGAGCAGAGTGGAAACCCGAGCTAAGCAAAGGGCTCGGCTCCAGCACAAACGCCCGGCGGGTCCCCGTTCGGCCCTCACTGCCAATCCCCTGCGCTGCAGTCACCAACCAGCCCCCCGCAGACGGCTGCCCAGGCGTCCCACTCCCGGTCCAGCCCCGTCCTGGCTCCACCTCTTCCAGTCCTCGGCAGAAGGCTCGTCATTGTCTTCACTTCTGGAGCGCACAGCTAGCAAATGCAGAGAAGATGCTGGGAAGGAGCCTGGTGCTTCCCGGAGGAGCAAGGAAGGCACCGCTGGTCCCCAGCCTCCTCAGCCGGGGGAACAACTCAGGCAAACTCTGTGCTGGGGCGACGGCGTGCGTGCCCACAGAGAGGGCTCTGAGTGCCACCTCTGGAGGAGTCTCATTGCAGCAGGTGCTATGACTCAGGATCTCTATATTTGGGTGATGCAATCACCCTCTCTCTCCCTCTGAGAAGTTAGATTACAATTGTTCCTGCGCACTCAAATAAAGTCCAAGGAAAAACCTCCCATTCACAAATGGACAACAACCCCCCCAATGCAGTTTTGAGAATCTGGATGGGGGAAATGTGCATCTGAGTGGCAAGTCCAAGGCTAAACCTCCCATACACAAATGGACAATAACCCCCCCCATGCAGTTTTGAGAATCTGGATGGGGGAAATGTGCATCTCAGTGGCAAGTCCAAGCGAAAGAGCCTCCCGCCGCAAGCCTCCCACAAGCTTCCCGTCGCCCCGCTCTGCCTCAGCAGCAGCGCCGCCGCCCCACCCAGGCGCCGTTCTGGACCCGCCGCCACCGCGGCCGCTCATGCTCGGCCCCGAGGGCTGCCCTGCTGGCCGCCCCGCTACGCCCGAGTCGCCCCCACCCCTCGACAAAGTTGGCTGCGGCGCGGCGGAAACATGCGCCGAGGCCGCGAGGAGGGGCGGAGGAGGGGGATGGGCAGCCAAAGGGGCGGAGGAGGAGGGGGCGGGGGCGACTCGGCGGGCGTAGCGGTGCGGCCGCCAGGGCAGCCCTCAGGGCCGAGCATGAGCGGGCAGTGGCGGCGGGTCTGGAGCGGCGCCTGGGTGGTGCGGTGGCGCTGCTGCTGCTGCTAAGGCGGAGCGGGGCGGCGGGAGGCAGATGGCGTCGAGGCCGCGAGGAGGGGGCGGGGGGGCGGGCGGGGGGGAACGGCGGCTCCACGCGTGCCCATAGAAAGGGCTTGGCGTGCCGCTTGTGGCACGCGTGCCATAGGTTCGCCAACACGGGCCTAGGCAGACAGGTAAGCACTGGATACATCTGCAACAAATTAGCCCTATGCTCAGGAGCATAATGATCATGCAGAATACTGATTTTAACCAATCAATACTCGGAAGTCATGCTGTTAACCAGTCCCAGGGATTATCAATCCCACTGTAATTATCCTGTATTACTTGCTGTAATTCTTCCGATTGGTCTTCTATTGTCTTATTGAGATCATGAAACTTGACCTAGCGTTGTTGTCCAACTATTTTATTAAAACCTCCTTCTTTATCCAGTAAACAATTGAATGCCAGGTGATGTTGCACGATCTGTTGATTAAACTCCCCAACTTTTAAGTGTAATTTTATTTTACAATAGCTCCTGTAACATTGATACTTTCCTTTAACCTGCAAGTTCAACCTAAGATGCTTTTCCAATTTTTTGTACCGTAATTCCCAAGCACAAGCTTAAAATAAAAATGAAAATATGGCAATAAACAACTTTTCATGTAGACATATTGAGAAGCCCCCATAAATCCCAAGGTAATACTCGGCAAGCATCACAAAATACTTGCACCTTTAATATTGTCCATTGTCCATCTGGAGTATCAAACTGAATGTCACGGGCAAAATGTCTTTAAGTGGTTCGTCTTGCAACTAAACATGTAGGATGGACAACATCAAAAGTCTATTAAGTCCAAATATGTCCTGGTTATGATGATTAGAAAACCATTGTTCTTGATATCCCCACAATCTCTTTAAACAACCAGACTTAGTCCCTTTGTGACTGTCAATGTCAGTGTCAATCGTCTCCAGAAATCACCTTCCAAACACTCAGGAAGGACACCCATCGTCCAGAGGGGTGCCTAAGTTGGTAAACTCTTTGCTCCCTCTTTGCAGAACAAGGTGATGGTTAGGGCCTAAGATTTTCATTGTTGATTTAGCATCAGGCATCTGGGGTACCTTTTCCACGTGACTGGCGTGCCCCCACGCTGTCCTTTCCGCGACGTTGACCACTGTAAAAGGTATTTGAGCAAGCATTCATTAGCTGCAGGCAATCATTTTCGCAGAATTCCTGGATCAGCACCCATTTGCCTGGAACGACACTATAGCTGGCACAGGCCCTCAGGAGTATTTAAGCTTTTTAAACACCTGTAGTAAAAGCACAGTCAGAACAGACATCGTTTGCAGCAATGAGGAATGTCCAAGAGTCCGTCTTTGTGAGTGTTGGATAAGGGCTAGAGTAATGATAAAGCTGGAAGAGGGTCAGGCCCTGAAAACCACGTTCTCCAACTCTCAGGAAAAAACATCTCCGCAAAGAGGTCGTTGTCTTTGATGTAGACCCTGCAATAAACTGCAAACATTAACAGTACCTGAATGCCATACTTTTGGCATGAAAAGCTGGATGGGGGGTTGTTTCAACCCTGCATTGTTTGATCCACTTGTGGGGATAGCTTTTCTTGCATCAAAACACACCGCTTTTCTTCTGATGTCTTCTTCTGTCCAGGATCCAGTCTTCCCCCTAGGAATAAAATTCTTAAAACAATTCAGTTAGAGCTTGCACAGTATTATAAAATGGAATGTCTCAGACTCAGAGTTCACTCTGTGTATAAGGTAGATAGATCCCCCCCCCAATTCAATTATCTATGGGGGAACTGCAAGTTCAACTGTTATATGCAGTAATTTTTACAGAAAACAAACACATTTTATTATTTTTCTTAAAATCCACTTATAAACAATTATGTATCTATATATAACACAAGGGCAGTGTTGTGCTTCTGTCCATCTTTACAAGCTTAGACTGAACAAAAGACACAGAATTGCTGCATTGTTTCTGAGCTAATTAAGAATCAGGTTTTGACTCAGATTAACAAGTCCCCCCCCATTTTTTTATGTTGAATGGATCATGTGGACAAGGTGTCGCCTCAACATGGCCATTGCTGATGCCCCACCTCCTTTCAAAATGCAAAAATGCATTCAGCCTTGCTCTGGGGGATTTCTTCTATATGAGGGCTGTGGAGCAGGCTTTTAACATAATTCAAAATAAATGCCGAGTAGCAACCAGGATAACTTAAACCTTTAAAAAGACATACATAGAAGTCTGGATAAACTCACAAAAACAGCCAAATATTACCGTCTTATAAAATGCTGGATTCATTATGCCATTTGTCAAACCTTTAGGCATTTCAATTCCCAACTTTAAAATAAAATACATTCTATTTTACACCAACAATTAAAGAATACTGTGTGTACCTGCTTAAAAGACAAAAGACACTATTTTCACCAACACTTTAACATCAAAATTAACATAACCATCAGAGCAGGATGAGTGTTTTGTCATCAGGGAATTGACAACTTTGCCCCATTATTAGCCAAAAACATTAAAACAAGGAAAACAAGCATGTAAGACCATATAACAAGAATTCCAGTGATCTTTTGTTGAACCAGCAATGGATAAAAGAAGCACAAGTCTTATAATAATTGTTATACTATACACAGCTACATTTTAATATCTCCTTGTATATTTCAACATTTATGTCGAACCCTTTAAGGCTGGGTCCTTCTTTACCTTGTGTTCTAATCCTTGGAGTGAACTTCTGTCCTTCTAATGAAATCCTGTATTTGTGCTGATTTCTACCTTTTCAACTTCTGTCTACCTTTTTTCTACGCAGCTAGCCAGATCCATTCTGGACTATGTCAATATCTACGGCTTATACATTCTCTTAAGTGTTCCATACATTTCTAACATATCTCAGTGAAGTACTCATATCCATACAGTGATTTATTCATACTTGTGTGCTTAACTGTTGTGATACACTGTGTAAGCCAAACATATTGAGATTTTACACTTCCGTCAGCATTTCTAGAATTCTGAAACTGGAGGTAAATTCCATGGATGTGGATTTTTAAGGCCCTGCATTCCTTTTCAAAACTGGTGTTAGTAGAAACTTTTCTTGATTCTAGCTGCCCCTTGTAGTGCTGTTTTGCTGAATCAACTATACATAACATTAAATTCTCGTAAGAATTAATAGCTGCCCTGGGAACCTTTGAGCAAATTATGATATTTCTGTACTTAGATATATTTTTATTCAGATTTGAATAATTGAAATATCTTTTTAATTGCATCTGGGGACCAGTAAATTCTTGGGAAATTCTCTTTCTCCAGGCCCAGAGTTCAAAATATGAGGAATCAAAGGGAGTTCTACATTAAAAGTCATAATCAAGGGGAGATGGTCACTAACAGTACATTCGCCTACCCTCAAGGATTCCACAGAATCTCTGAATGCTATTGAGGTTAAAATATAGTCAATCACAGTATATCCTCTTTTTGAAATAAAGGTAAATTCACCTACATCATAAGAACATAAGAGAGGTCCTTCTGGATCAGACCAAGGCCCATCAAGTCCAGCAGTAGGCACACACAGTGGCCAACCAGGTGCCTCTAGGAAGCCACAAACAAGACGAGTGCAACAGCACCATCCTGCCTGTGTTCCACCGCACCCAAGATAATAGGCATGCTCCTCTGATACTAGAGAGAATAGGTATGCAGCATGACTAGTATCCATTCTAACTAATAGCCATGAATACCCGCCTCCTCCATGAATATGTCCACTCCCCTCTTAAAACCCTCCAAGCTGGCAGCCATCACCACATCCTGGGGCAGGGAGTTCCACAATTTAACTATGCATGGTGTGAAAAAATACTTCCTTTTATCTGTTTTGAATCTCTCACCCTTCAGCTTTAGCAGATGACCCTGTGTTCTAGTATTAGGGGAGAGGGAGAAAAACCTCTCCCTGTCCACTCTCTCCAAACCATGCATAATTTTATAGACCTCTATCATGTCTCCCCTCAGCCCCCTTCTTTCCAAACCAAACAGCCCTAAACGTCTTAACCGCTCCCCATAGGACAGTTGCTCTAGTCCACTAATCATTTTCTTTGCACTTTTCTGCACCTTCCCAAGCTCTGTAATATCCTTTTTTAGGTGTGGTGACCAGAACTGTACACATCATCAAGGCCAACCAATCCATTAAGCAGGACTTTCCCAAACTGAATACAAAATTTAGTCAAACACACGCCTACATAATTTAAAATTTTGTCCCTGGATCGCCTACTGACCAGAAAAAAAGGTAATGCAGCTCTAAGGTTATCGGAGTAAAAATCCCACTTAAATTGGAAATGTATTTAGTGGGTATTTTAAACAGGACGTTAGAAAAACCGTTGGGAAATATTCTTAGATACCGTATTTTTCGCTCTATGAGACGCACTTTTTTCCTCCTCAAAAGTGAGGGGAAATGTCAGTGCGTCTTATAGAGCGAATGCAGCAGCAGCGGGGCGCGGGGCGGGTCGCCCCGGGAGCCAGCTGGGGCGCAGCCAGCCAGCTGGGGGCAGGCGCAGAGCAGTTTAACCTCCCCCGCGCTTCCCGTCCCGAAGCTCAGCTGTTGGGCGGGCGCAGGGGGGGTGCGGAGGGTAAACTGCTCTGTGCTGCCTGCCCTGGCAGCGCAGAGCAGTTTAAAGACCCACCGCCCCCCTTCCCGGGAGTCCCGGGAAGGGGGGCGGTGGTGGTTTAAACTGCTCTGCTTGTCAAGTGCATTTTGCTAGGGAGAGAGGGCTGTTGCTTCCCGTCCCAGTGCAAGAGGGAAAAGTCGCCGCCGGCACCCAATAAAATGCACGGGAGGGGGGGCGCACGTGGGGGAGGAGGAGGGGGCACCCCGGGCATCTTCCTCATCCCCTCGTGCCAAGTAGCAGCAAAAGGCACAACCAGCGGCGCTCGGGATGGGGGGTGATAAGGAGCGGCTCGTGGCACTGACCCAAGAGCGAGATCTCCGCCGCCGCTAAGGAAGTCACCCGAGCGCCTTAACTCTGGCAGCAGCCTGCGGCTCCCGTGCAACTGGGAGGGGAAACTCTGCGAAAGAGACCCGCGCCGTTATTTGCAAATGCTGCTGTCCTGTTGGGTTTTTATAGGCTTTGCTCGACGCTGCTGACAGGGCCAGCACCTCCCCCCCCTTGCTGCCCCTCGCTAGGTAGGATTTGCCCAGGCCCCGAGGGAGCCTCGGAAAACTGCTCCCATGTGGCCCCGGTGGCTTGAAAGTCAGAGATCGGGTGGTGGGAGGGGCACTCTTTTTTTCGCTCTGGCAAACTCCCCCCAAGTCCCAGGAAGTTTTGCACGCGAGCAAAGGTGCGGGCGGGAGAGAAACCAGCCCTTCCGAGGAGATCGCCGCCTCCCCCCCTCTCGCTCCCCAGAGCTCGTGGGAAAGAGCGGCGCCACTAACCCGCCCTAGCCTCTTACATCGCAGCACGTCTGGAAGGAAGCAGGCGGCGGCGGCGGCGGCGCGCGCCTCCTCCCCTCCCCTGACATCTGCGGCCGCCCTAGCGTTGCTCTGCCCCCCCCACCGCCTCCTCCTCCTCCCCCCCTCCCGCAGAGGGAAGGAGCCGGAGGGGGGGCTTTTTTGAGCCACTTGGCCTGGTGGGTGAAGAAACGTGGGGGGGGATCGGTTGAGGAAAGGTTGGCGGAGCTGGGTAAAACAACTCAGCACCCTCCTCCATGTGACAGCCCGTCAAGGACTTGAAGATGGTCATCACACACCCCTCTCAGTCTTCTACTCTTCAGGCTAAACCTGAAATTGTTTTCTGTTGCCCCAGAAAGTCGGGCCAGAACCAACGGCTTGAAATTAAATCCAAACAGTTTCTTGTCTATACATTAGGAAGAATCTTCTAACAGTTAGAGCGGTTCCTCGGGGAAAAGGCTTCCTCGGGAGGTGGTGAGCTCTCCTTCCCTGGAGGTTTACAAGCAGAGGCTAGATGGCCAACTGTTAGTGTGAGGATCCGCCCCATGGGCCACGCCTCTTATCCCCCGCGGCCTGGCCTGTTTGACTCTGGGGACACTTCCCTGGCCTCAGGTTGGGAGTCGGGTGAGGACTTCTCTCTCTCTCCTTTCCACCCACGGCCAGTCCCTGCTCCACTGAGCCCGAAGCTCCACAACAGACTGTCTCTTCCTCCTTGGCCTCCGCGCTCCTCCCGGGTCATACAGGCCAGGCCCCTTCCCGCTTCTCCCCTCCTGCCCTGCTGAGGCTCTACCAATCCTCCCCTACCCGCATCTGTGTCCCGCCCTCGCTCTCAGCGGGGCTCAGCTCCGGCTCCCCTGTTCAGCGGCTCCTGCCCCGCCTCCCCCGCTCGCGCCCGCCCATCTCCCCGGCCCTTCCCCACCCAGCGAGGCTGCAGATGGCAGGGGGCCCAGGCGCGGCTCTCGGGGGTGGCGACTCTGGGGTCCTCACGTTGCTGGGCTGCGTTGCTGCGCTGCCTGGCTCCACCCCTCCCAGCCTGGACGTTAGTCCCTCTGGGGCCTTCACAGGCAGCGGAACAGCTGGCTCCGCCCCCCCGGCCAGGGACGGCTGGCCTTCCCGCCTGGTAAGTGCACCGCTGGGTAGTCCCGCCGCCGGGGCTTGCCCGGGCGCGGGACAGTCAGCAATGCTGATTCGATGACTGTAGGCAGAACATGAGAGGGAGGGCATCTTGGCCAGATTCTGGGCATGGAGTAGGGGTCACTGGGGGCGTGGGGGTAGATTGTTGTAATTTCCTGCATTGTGCAGGGGGTTGGACTAGATGACCCTGGTGGTCCCTTCCAACTCTTATGATTCTATGATTTTATGACTGATTTAGAGCTATGATCCAGAATTATTTATTATTGGTCTTGTATCCTGCTCTATAAGCTAGCTGAAGGCGGGCTCAGAGCGGCTAACAATCATGAAATATAATTCAAACACATTTAAAAACAGCATATATAAATATATATATGGGAGTAGCATATATATATGGGAGTAGCCTTTTATGCAGCCACGCCAACCTGGAGGTTTTTAAGAAGAGGTTAGATGGCCATCTGTCAGCAACGCTGATTCTGTAACCTTAGGCAGATGAGAGGGAGGGCATCTTGGCCACCTTCTGGGCACTGGGTGTGTGGGGGAGAGGTAGTTGTGAATTTCCTGCATTGTGCAGGAGGTTGGACTAGATGACCCTGGTGGTCCCTTCCAACTCTATGCTGTTGGTCCCTTCCAACAGCTGAGCCTCAGGACCGGGAAGTGCTGGGTGTGTGTGCAGAGGGTAAACCGCTCTGCGCGGCCTGCCCAGGCAGCACAGAGCAGTTTAAACTACCACCGCCCCCCTTCCTGGGAGTCCTGGGAGTCCCGGGAAGGGGGGCAGTGGGGAAAGAGAAGGAAAAAGGAGGAAAAAGAAGAAAAAATATATTTTTAAAGACCCAGTGGGTCTTTAAAAAAAAATATTTTTTCTTCTTTTTCCTCCTCTAAAAACTAGGTGCGTCTTATGGTCAGGTGCGTCTTATAGAGCGAAAAATACGATATTTAACAACAGCGGCAAGAATCATATGGGCGAAAAAATGGAGAAAAGAAGTACCCACATTGCATGAATAGCGTCAGAAATGTATGGAGTTGGCCAAGATAAATATATAGAAGATAGCTGGGTTTCCAATTTTAATATAGATTGGATGGTATGGTCAATATATATAAATCAGTATTTTAGGGACAGAAAAATGACTTTAGGGTTTAGAACATAAATTTACCAAAGTGTTGACTAAGATGGAAATAGTTAAATGAAAACTTAAAGTAAAAACAGATAAAACTAAACTGTTATTCACAAAAGAAATTATATATGTAGTATTTTGTTTTGTATGAAGAGAGTTGGAAGTCGGTCTCTGTATTATTTTATTACCTTATATTACTTTTTACCTCTTTTCTTTATCTTTTTCACTTTTCCTAACTTTGTGAATTATGTTTTCTTTCATATTTTCATATTTTGGTATATTCTGTAATACTTTGTATATTTCAAAAAGTAGAACAACAACCAAAAAGGAAGTCCTCAGATTTCCAAACTTGTTGAACACATTTCTTCTAAGAATGCCTCCCCCACATTGAATCCTTACAACTATCTTGCTTCCAAAGGGCTTCCAGGCCTAGTGTGGATTTGAACCCAGATCCACGCAGTCATCAGTCAACACTCTGGCTCTTGAACTAATCTGACCGCCATCATGATTCTGGGCAAAGTGGGTCTGGTTCAATCCTGGGCCACTTCCTGCTGGGGTAGCTGGACTGAACGCCATGTTTCCTGGACCCTCCAGGGAAAATCCAAGAAATGTTCAAATTGAGGTGCTATTTAGCCCGGTCCTAAACCCGGTCCTTAACAGTGGACTTGGGAAGCAGGAAATTCCCTGCAGCCACTTATGCGGTTTGATCTCCAGAACTCTTCGAGGGAGCTTTTTTAAGTCCCCCGGAAGTTTTGATGCCGGTCCCGCGGGCAAGAAAAGGGAAAAGTCATCGCCAGAACATTTCATGGGTATTGGTTCTTGTAGGTTATCTGGGCTGTGTAACCGTGGTCTTGGAATTTTCTTTCCTGACGTTTCGCCAGCAACTGTGGCAGGCATCTTCAGAGTAGTAACACTGAAGGACAGTGTCTCTCAGTGTCAAGGGTGTAGGAAGAGTACTATATAGTCAGAAAGGGGTTGGGTTTGAGCTGAGTATTGTCCTGCAAAAGTAATGTGCTAATCATTGTCCTGTAAGTATCAAGATAATGTGCTAATGAGGGTATGGTATGTTAATATGAAGGATACAATGGTTCCATATTAACATACCATACCCTCATTAGCACATTATCTTGATACTTACAGGACAATGATTAGCACATTACTTTTGCAGGACAATACTCAGCTCAAACCCAACCCCTTTCTGACTATATATTACTCTTCCTACACCCTTGACACTGAGAGACACTGTCCTTCAGTGTTACTACTCTGAAGATGCCTGCCACAGTTGCTGGCGAAACGTCAGGAAAGAAAATTCCAAGACCACGGTTACACAGCCCGGATAACCTACAAGAACCAATGAACTCTGACCGTGAAAGCCTTCGACAATATTTCATGGGTAATTAGGTTCAGTCCTCCCCCTTCAATCACCATCTAAGAAAATCATCATTACTGCAACCTCATCATCCAACATCTGAGTAAGTTGCAAGAATTATTTTGTCTTTACCTTGAATTCGATGCTCCGCAAGATTGTAATAATCATCAATGCAATCCGCATCTCTCTGCCCAGAATATAAGTGACTTTGTTTGTTTAAAAAGATCATAGTTAAACGGCAGGAGCCTTATCTATTCGATCTCTACTCTGGCACAACAAACGGGACGGTTGACAGACACTCTAGCTACCAATTAGAAGCCGAGGTGTTAAAAGGGGTGGGAGCGAATGGGCTAAATTCCTCTGGAGCTGACGTCTTTCCGATTCAAGAAGGCTTTTTTGCCACGTAAACATTCTCGCCGCTTCATCAAGGAAAACCATCGAGACTGAAGGGGAAAGATTATACAGGAAATCGCAGGGCCTGAAGTGCGTCTCCCTTGTGCAATGGGTAACATATTCCTACCACCTGGAAAAGAAGACGACGGAAGGTCCGCGAACTAACAATGCCCAGCTCACCCCCTCTTTTACAGCCGAGCAGAGTGTCAATAAAACTTGATGGCTTTTTACAACAACACTAATTGCATTACAACGGAGAGAAGAATTTGTAGCTATTTAACCCCGGGAACTATATAACTGATGAAAAGGAGACTATTACAAGGTTTTGGATCCTGCCAACATATCTAAAACATTGATGAATATTGATGAATTGTTAGAACTATTTTCAGAAATAAACATGGGAAAGGCCGACGAGAAAATACAGGAAATGTTAACAAAACACATGGATGCCTTTACTAAACAATATGAGCAAACATCTCAACATCTGGCTCAGTTAACCAGCATATTGACTAGTCTAACTCAAACTACTAACCAGACTAGCCAGAAATTGGACATTTTGGCGAGTGAAATTACAAATATGAAATCTCAAGTATCTACAATGAAAACTGAAATGGGAAAAATGGATATTTCAATTAAAAAGGCAATTGAATAACAGAAAGATATTAAAAATAAACAGATACTTCAAGGTAATCAAATCCAAGCTATGCATTCCCAACAAGAAAATGTTATGGACCAACTGGCTATTATGGAGTTAAAATTAAGACAATCGAACATACGTCTTCGTAATTTTCCAGAAGAAATGGGACGTACCAGAATAACTATCATAAAATCATTGGCTGACCTGATTCACATAAATGAACACGATCTGGACTAGGCAATAAACAAAGTATATAGAATTCCTTTACCCACCAGTTTGGAGAAGACAAAGGCAAGAGATATTATGATTTCCTTCTATGATATTAGGATGAAAGATTATATTATGCAAACCCTCTATGATAATCCTTTGTCAGTGAATGGAAATCCACTCATCATTCTTAAGGACATTCCACGACATTTGATGATGAAGAGAAATATGTACAAAGAATTCACTGGGACATTGAAGAAGAATGGAATAAGATTCTGCTGGAACTTTCCACAGGGACTCATTTTTACCTACAAAGAGGTCAGATTTACTATCTCTTCACAGGAGGATGTGGAAATTTTTTTGAAAAATTATGAAAAAGATCTAGTTGGTCCTAACCAAGAGCAACAACATCAACAAGAAGAGGAGGAAAAGGAGTTGGCCTTGACACCTGGACAAAAAAGACTGGACTTTAAAAATGACAGGAGTGCTGAAAAAACAAAAATTCACAGCAAGAACAAAACTAAAAGGAAACATGCAGTTTATGGGTGATAGAGAGAAACAGAGGGTTAAACAGGGATTTAAATGATGACTAGGGAACTTTGTAATTATTGATCTAATCCTTTTACCTTAAGAACGGTTTTGAAATAAAATCTGTTACTATATATGAAATTAATAATAAACACATATTAACTGTAAATGAACTGAATAATTTAGAATTAATTTAGTAATCAAGTTTGATGTATTTTTCTGGATTAGAATTTCTATACAAAAGATTAGATAAATTTATAGCAAGATGGAGGAAGGTGAGGGGGAAGTCTCTTATTTGAATATATTTTTATTAATAGATTAATATGCTTTTCGATGACGCTGTTAAAGTTCTCTTGTATTATCTATGAAAATGAATGTATTGTTGAAAAGTACCTGACAGTAAAATAATCTGAAAATAATAAAAAAATTATGAAAAAAAAAATCCTGGGCATCAGTGGGGGCACAAGGCACCCGTCTCCAGCATCTGCAAGAGGATTGCTTTCTTTATACACAATTTAAAAAGGCATGCCGCACTAACATTAATGAAGCCCACCGCATTTTAAAAAAAACCCACCACAAACCACAGAAAAGAAAAAAAAGTGAATTATCTCTTGAGGAGAATGTAAGTGGGGAGGACAGCTGGGATTGGGAACGAATGTCCCACAGCGTGCACCTACCAACTCCAAGGAGACCTATTAATTTTCTCCTGCCGACTCCTAGGGGACCTGCTCATCTTCAAAATACTGGAATATTGAGAGGGGGTCAGCCTGATCCCTTTGAACTTACTGAGTAGAAGAAGAAGAGTTGGTTTTTATATGCTGACTTTCTCTACCACTTAAGGGAGAATCAAACCGGCTTACAATCACCTTCCCTTCCCCTCCCCACAACAGACACCCTGTGAGGTAGATGAGGCTGAGAGAGAGTGACTAGCCCAAGTTCACCCAGCTGGTTTCGTCTGTAGGAGTGGGGAAACAAATCCAGTCCACCAGATTAGCCTCCACCGCTCATGTGGAGTGGGGAATCAAACCCGGTTCTCCAGATTAGACTCCACCACTCCAAATCACAGCTCTAAACCACTACACCATGCTGGTGTAGTTGAGTTAGGGGGGCAGAACCACTTCCATTCAACCCAAATTAATCCTAATGCCAGAACTCTTTGGGCTTCAAAGTGGTGACCCCAACAAGTGTGCAGCAGGCTGGACTGGGGAGGAATTAGGGTTTCGGGATGCCTCTCTGGAACTAGGGGAGGGGCTGTGGCTCAATAGTAAAGCATCTGCTTGTCATGCAGAAGGTCCCAGGTTCAATCCCCGGCATCTCCAGTGAAAGGGACTAGGCAAGTAGGTGATGTGAAAGACCTCAGCCTGAGACCCTGGAGAGCCGCTGCTGGTCTGAGTAGGCAATACTGATTTTGAAGGACCAAGGGTCTGATTCAGTATAACACAGCTTCATGTGTTCCTTGTTAGATAAAAATGTTCCTAAATTGCGGTAGCCAGTTGTCCACACTAGGATTTGTCCCGTATCAGAGAGGCTATAAATATCTGCTATCTTCATCCTGTGTATTTCTTCATAGAATTTGGAAAACAAATATTTTTGCCGGTTTTACAGGTGTCAGAAAAAGTTCCGTTGGCAGATGACTAAACTATCGAGTTTAACAGAGAAGGGCAACCACTAAAAGGACCCTTATTTGAGTTACCATTCAAAGAAGATCCACATACGAATCAACTTATGTGGATTCTCTGAGGAGCATGAAGGTGAGATCTCTGCCTCAAACTGTTGCCACACATTGAACATTTCTGAGGTTCCTCCCCTGTATGGAATCTTCAATGCAGGAGATAGGAGCTGGTCGTGAATCTCCTTCCACCTACAGAACCCATCCTTGCTCTTTTCCCTGTGATATCTATTGGGGGTTTCAAACATGGTTAAATCTCTTTCCACAGTCCCAGCACTGAAACTCTCTTCCCAAGCTAAGCAGTTACATGGTTTCTCTTTGTGTGGGTTCTTGGATGTTCTTGAAGACTGCCACGCTGACTTAATCTCTATCCAAACTCTGAGCATTCTCCCCTGTATGGGTTCTTAGGTGCTGTTGAAGATTGCCACTCACACTGAATCTCTTTCCACACTCTGAGCATTCAAAAGGCTTCTCCCCTGTGTGGGTTCTTCGATGCTTTTGAAGATTGCCACTCACACTGAATCTCTTTCCACACTCTGAGCATTCAAAAGGCTTCTCCCCTGTGTGGGTTCTTTGATGCTGTTGAAGATAATTACTCATACTGAATCTCTTGCCACACTCTGAGCATTCAAAAGGCTTCTCCCCTGTGTGGGTTCTTCGATGCTTTTGAAGAGAGCCACTGCAACTGAATCTCTTTCCACACTCTGAGCATTCAAAAGGCTTCTCCCCTGTGTGGGTTCTTCGATGCTTTTGAAGACTGCAACTCACACTGAATCTCTTTCCACACTCTGAGCATTCAAAAGGCTTCTCCCCTGTGTGGGTTCTTCGATGCTGTTGAAGAGAGCCACTCTGACTGAATCTCTTTCCACACTCTGAGCATTCAAAAGGCTTCTCCCCTGTGTGGGTTCTTTGATGCAGTTGAAGATAATTACTCACACTGAATCTCTTTCCACACTCTGAGCATTCAAAAGGCTTCTCCCCTGTGTGGGTTCTTCGATGCTTTTGAAGATTGCCACTCAGACAGTATCTCTTGCCACACTCTGAGCATTCAAAACGCTTTTCTCCTGTGTGGGTTCTTCGATGCTGTTGAAGACTGCCACTCAGACTGAATCTCTTTCCACACTCTGAGCATTCAAAAGGCTTCTCCCCTGTGTGGGTTCTTAGGTGCTTTTGAAGACTGCAACTCACACTGAATCTCTTTCCACACTCTGAGCATTCAAAAGGCTTCTCCCCTGTGTGGGTTCTTAGATGCTGTTGAAGAGAGCCACTGCAACTGAATCTCTTTCCACACTCCGAGCATTCAAAAGGCTTCTCCCCTGTGTGGGTTCTTTGATGCTTTTGAAGAGAGCCACTGCAACTGAATCTCTTTCCACACTCCAAGCATTCAAAAGGCTTCTCCCCTGTGTGTGTTCTTCGATGCTTTTGAAGAGAGCCACTGCAACTGAATCTCTTTCCACACTCTGAGCATTCAAAAGGCTTCTCCCCTGTGTGGGTTCTTCGATGCTGTTGAAGATGACTACTCACACTGAATCTCTTTCCACACTCTGAGCATTCAAAAGGCTTCTCCCCTGTGTGAGTTCTTCGATGCTTTTGAAGAGAGCCACTGCAACTGAATCTCTTTCCACACTCCGAGCATTCAAAAGGCTTCTCCCCTGTGTGGGTTCTTCGATGCCCTTGAAGATGGCCACTCATACTGAATCTCTTTCCACACTCTGAGCATTCAAAAGGCTTCTCCCCTGTGTGGGTTCTTCGATGCTTTTGAAGATTGTCACTCCGACTGAATGTCTTTCCACACTCTGAGCATTCAAAAGGCTTCTCCCCTGAGTGGGCTCTTAGATGATTTTGAAGAGAGGTACTCTGACTGAATTTCTTTCCACACTCCGAGTATTCAAAAGGTCTCTGCCTTGTGTGCATTTTTTGGTGCACAAGGAGCTGTGATCTGTATTTGAAGTAGTTTCCACACTGAAAGCATTTTTGTGCCTTCATTATACTATGCTTTGGGAAGACTGCCTTACTCTTCCTTCCAAGAAAAAACATCCTTCCATTCTCTGAGCGGATAAATAGCTTCTCTCCTGAATGAATCCTTTGGGGTTGAAAAAGGTGTGATTTCTGCAACCTCTTGTCATCTGAGCAGCTAGAAGGTTTCTCTCCTGCATGTATTCTTTGATGTTTAAGGAGCTCTGCTTTGCAAAGAAAGCTCTTTCCACACTCCAAGCATCCATGGGTCTCCATTCCTCTGTGCATATGCAAATGGATATCATATTGGGTTTTATCTGAGAAGTTCATGCCACACTCCAAACACTTATATGCTTCCTCCACCATGGGGATTCGTTCACAGAAATCCTCCCCTTGGCCAGGAATGGGTTTATCCTTCTTCTCGACCATGGGACTTCCTTTCTGCTTTTTAGGTTTGCTTTGATTCTTGACATTTCCTTGCAAATTTTCATTTTTTACTTTATCTGGCAATAGCTGATGCGGTTCCTCATCGCCCTCATTCCACTCATCCTCCCCTGTGAAATAGAGAGAGCTCATTAGCACACACACAAGCACATCTGACAATCTCTTGAAGTTCCATCCATGCTCAAAACATTGCAGTGGCTTTTTCCTGCTGTCTATTGAAGGGTACACTTATAGACACTTGAAAAGGACATGAAAGCCTGCTGCATCAGAAGGGCTGGGTTTGCAGCCCAACAATTTATACAGCTTCTCACCTGAGTGAATTCTTTCATGTGAAGTAAGGGCTGCTTTCCGACTGAAGGTCTTTCTGCACTCCTTGCAAGCATATGGTTTTACTCCTGAGGGAATTTGCATCTTGGAAACATCACTTGTGTTCTTACTGAAAGTCTTTCCAAAGGCCACACTTTCATTTTCCCTGGAGCGGATTCTCTGGTTAGCACGGAGGCCTTCGTTCCTTCTTATTTTGGTTGACCTTTCTTCGTAGACTGGGATTTCACGGAAGCCCCCTCCTCTTTGGGATGGTATGGGCTTATCCCTCCTCTTGTCTGTGTGGCTTCCCTCCTGCCTCCGTGGCCCTTCTCCATCCCCAACATTACCGTTGGAGTCTTCATTCTTGGCTACTTCTGTAGAGAATGCCTGGAATCCCCCAAGCATCTCCTCTACATGTGCTGCTGGAAGAAAGAGGTCCAGTCAGTACCTATGTAACAAGCCAAGCCACCCATCAGGCACTGCTCACGAAGGAGTCTGTATTTCCTTTATCAGACCTTCTTCCTCTCTCAAATAAGCGGCTGGTCACACCTTCTACCCAGCCAGGCTCCCTCCAGATGAGCAGTTATTATATTCTGCCCTGCCCTCCATATACTCCCCATATGTTTTTT
Source organism: Euleptes europaea (assembly GCF_029931775.1). Lineage (NCBI taxonomy): Eukaryota > Metazoa > Chordata > Lepidosauria > Squamata > Sphaerodactylidae > Euleptes > Euleptes europaea. The sequence goes on from NC_079316.1 coordinate 6,933,813, forward strand.
AAAGAAAAAAATGGAAAAGAATCGTTCCCCCACCAGTCACATTTGACTTGTCATGAAACTCTTTTGATTCTCTGCTACTGATGATTAAATAGAAGAGGAGAAGTTTTTTACACCCCGGTTTTCTCTACCCTGAAGAGTCTCAAAGCGACTTACAAATCACATTCTTTTAGCCTCCCCATAACAGGCACCTTGTGGGGATGTGAGAGTTCTGACAGAACTGTGACCGACACACAATCACCCAGCAGGCTTCAGGTGGAGGAGTGGGGAATCAAACCCGGTTCACCAGTCCGCTGCTCTCAACCACTACACCATGCTGCCTCTCCAGAAGAAGTGACCATGATATCCAGTCCCGCAAGTGCACAGAGGGTTTCTTTCCAGTTGTGATGAAATCCATGAAGAGCTGGTTTTAAGCCTCTCCTGGGGGGGGGGGGGTGGCGGGGAAAAGAACCCAGGACTTCACCAAGTGAATCTCATAGTTCAAAGGGGACCCCCCACAGTGTCAGTTGTTGGAAGGGCAGGCAAGGCCCAAAGGCATATGGGTGATAGTTGTAGGAAAGGGCCTTTGGCCTCCTCCAGCTTGGCTGTCCTTAAGTAACCCCCCAACCTTTTCCTGGAATATCCAATATTTACGGATATAGCTGTCCCTCATAAGCCGCAGCTGAGCTCAGCCCCGGAAAGAGTTTCTGAGCTGCCCAGATTTAAAGCCCCAGAAGGGCTCCCTCCCCTCCTTTCCCAGCAGGCTTTATGATTTTACCAAACAATGAGATGCTGAGAAGTGAAGCAGCAATCCTCCATGGTGGTTCCTTGCTAATTCCCTGGAAATAACCAAGGATACTCAAAATGATACATTGCTGCTATTCAGTATTTGGATCCATGCTTCATCCCAATGGCAGCCATTTGCACGTACGACACCTATGAAAGAGCCTTACCCAGAGAGGCCACACTGCAATAGTTCTCCAGCATGACTTCCTTGTAAAGAGCTCTTTGGCCTGGATCCAGCAGGGCCCACTCTGCCTCGGTGAAATGCACGGCCACCTCCTCAAAGGAAACCAGAGACTGAAAGAAAAAGCAGATTCCCTTGTCAGAGAACACGCCAGGCAGAGACGGCGCTCTGGAAGGGGGATGGATGGAGAGTTTGGCATGGGTAAAGGGCCTCTTTCACTTGAACACCGGAGCAGCAACTGCAGGAGCAACCCTGCCCCCACCCCAAGAAAGGAAGGGGGACTCATCTCCCCTACCTGGACCAGAGGTGAAGCAGCTGCTTCCACACCTCTGCAAAGATGTCCGCAAAGATAGGTCTCTACACTGCCTGCAAGGGAGACAACAGAGGAAGGAAGAATGTTAGCCTAGCTTTCCTATTTCATTTACTTGTTTAAATCTTGCTTTGCACACACCCATTTCCAGGATGTTTGTATTACTTGATTTTTGTGCTGTCGAATCACAGCTGGCTTATGGTGGCCCTGTAGCGTTTTCAAGGCAAGAGCCGTTCGGAGGTGGTTTGCCATTGCGTGCCTCTGCGTCACAGCTTTGGTGTTCCTTGGAGGTTGCCCTGCCAAATACCAACCAGGGCCGACCTTGCTTAGCTTCTGGGCTCTGATGAGATCAGGCTCGCCTGGGGCTATCCAGGTCAGGGCATGCATTATGTGCACTCAAGAACATTCAGGATTTCAGCTGAATGCAACATCAATGTGACATAAATCTGTCTTGGCCCTCCATGAATCTGTCTACTTCTCCTTCTAGTGAATGACCATCACTATATCTTGTGGTACCTAGTCCCACAAGCTCACTCTGTGTTGTGTGCACACCCATTTCTTTTTCTGCCCCACAGCTTCACCATGTGCCCCAATCCCATCCAGCCACAAAGCACCCTTACCTTGTGAGAGGGCATCTTGGAGATGCTCCTGGGCCTTTGCCTGCTGCCCTTCCTCTAACAGAGCTCTTTCTGTCTCAGAAAACTTCACTTCCATCTTTAGGGATGGTCCCCACATCTAAAAGAACATCAAGGGAGACAGGTAAGAATCTTCACCCCTGCATTGACCAACAGAGCTCCTTCAAGCACAGGGGCCAGAATCAGCGTTGGTTGTTTTCCAAGCCAAGCGAATTCTCTAGAGGCATCAATGTCTAGCACAGAAGCCTTAGGATAAAGTCAGTGCTTGAAGGGAGAGAAGGAAACCCCCTCACCTGCTCTGCCTGCCTCTTCTCCTCTGCCTGACTCAGGAGGAAACCTTCGGCCAGGGCCACCGCCTGGGAACTGGTCTCCGGCCCACATCCTCTGACCCAGTACTGCATTCCCTGGGGCAGGATGGTCAGGAACCGCTCCAGGATCACCAGGTCCAGGATCTCCTTCTTAGAGTGCCTCTCTGGCTTCAGCCAGTGGTTGCAAAGTCTATGAAGCTGGCTGCAAACCGCTCGGGGCCCACTGGTCTCATGGTAAAGGAACTGCCGGAAAAGATGGCTATCTGCTGCCCTCGTTTCCTGAGCCAGGTTCTCTGGAACAGCTCTTTCCCAGAATTCCACACCACTCTCCGCTTGGATGGGATGAGGACTTTCCCTTGATCTCTTGCCAATTCCAGCTCCTTCTGGGTCCTCCGGTTCCATCTCCTTCCCTTTCTCTTGGGTGGCCCCTGACTGTGGAAAGATGCCCTGTGGCTATGAAGAAGGAGAGGAAAAGATATCAAAAAGACAAAGAGAGACCAGAAGAAAGCACACCTACCTCACCTACCCTCCTTCCCATGAGGGACCTTAGGATTGCCCCAGTGGATCAGGATCAATGTCATGGCACTAGATTGCATATCAGACTTTTTAATGAGATGCTTGTTCTGAGGAGGAGGAGGAGATCTGAGTTTTTTTAAGGAGTCTCAAAATGGTGGACAAGTTTACATTGGGACAACTAAACGCAGCATACAAACAAGGATAAAAGAACATGAAAGATACTGCAGACTGGGCCAACCTGAGAAATCAGCAGTGGCTGAACATGGACTGACACAAACACTACACAGGGTCTTATTCCAAGACACTGAAAGACTGGACAATTCGACCAACTATTTTGTCAGATTGCACAGAGAAGCCATTGAAATTCATAAACATCAGCACAACTTTAACAGAAGAGAGTTTAAGAATGAATAAGGCTTGGCTTCCTGTCTTGAAAACCTCCAGACTAACAAAGACTACAGTCCACAATGGCCATGCAGATTAGCTTTGGATTTCACACATTAACAGATCACTTCAGGATACAATGGTTCCATATTAACATACCACACCCTCAATAGCACATTATCTTGATACTTACAGGACAATGGTTAGCACATTACCTTTGATACTTTTTGCAAGACAATGATTCAGCTCAAACCCAACCCCTTTCTGACTATATATTACTCTCCCTACACACTTAACACTGAGAGACACTGTCCTTCAGTGTTACTCTTCTGAAGATGCCGGCCACAGCTGCTGGCGAAACGTCAGGAAGGAAAATACCAAGACCACGGTTACACAGCCCGGATAACCCACAAGAACTTATGTACATCTCTGTAGAAACATTGCAAGTATAATTTATTAGAAGCGCTATACAAAATTTAAAATTATTTAAAAACATTAAAATAGCACAATGGCAAAACTTGAGGTTGATAACTGTAATCACAAACCAAACGAGTTTCGGCCTCTAGGGTCTTCATCAGTGGTTAGTTAAAACATTTTCTTAAGTCTGCACACATATATAGAAATACAATGATGTGAACAAATGCAAATACAAACAGTTTAAAACCCAACCAGGCAAGAGAATATGTTGTCTGAAAAGACAGAATACTAATGGGTTAGTTACCATCTATTTGAAAGCCCATTATATAACTCTAGTTAGAAATGTTTTAAAAATACTTACAAAGTTTATTCTCAAGTATTCAAACAACTGGTATATTGGGTTCTTGTTGTAATACTGTAAAATATAATTATACGGATTGGAACCCTCAATTCATCATTAATCAAATTAAAATCATTGCTTAGCTATATATATTAAATATTCCAATGTCTAAACACATACCTGGTTAGTATAAGTCTCTTGTGTATTTTGTGTGCAGGTATCAACCTGGTGAAGCAGTATCTAACTGGTGATCCTATTCTCCACTAAATAGTGTTATGAGGATGATGCAAGCTCTTGACCAAGCACTTCTGTAGTTGTGAAATGCAATCACCCTGTCTCTCTATGAGGAGTCTCATTGCAGCAGGTGCTATGACTCAGGATCTCAATATTTGGGTGATGCAATCACCCTATCTCTCCCTCTGAGAAGTTAGATTACAATTGTTCCTGCGCGCTCAAATAAAGTCATTGTCAGATAATACAGTATGTACAGTTTGGTCCCATTGTTCTAAAGTATGAAAAAATTACTTAAAGACACAGCCAGTCCATATCTTCATGTAGGCCTTTTGGGGCCAAAGTTCCCAAAGTATAGATCCAGAAGGTCTCTCTTTGTATTTTAAGTAAAAAATAATGTCATTAATTGGCTTTGCCTGTGTGTTCTACAAAGGTTTGTATCTCCGGTATCTTGCATTAAATTTTATGGTACACATGGCCCAGCCCGACAAAGAGACATTTATGTCACATCCGACCCTCATAACAAACGAGTTCAACACTCCTGGTCTAGAGGCAACTGTAGCCCAGGACAAAAGGACTGGTGACGGCTTAACCATGGCTGATTTCTCCTCCATCGGCTTCATACAACAGGCAATAGCTCTGTCTAGTAGAGGGTCGGGGCAGAGGTGCGTCTGACCTCTCAAGAGGAAAGCAAAAAGGCTGCTGGGATGAAGAGGAGCAGGACGAAGTAGTGAACACCCAGGTAAATGGCACATGGCCAGGAGGGGGGAGAGCCAGCCAAAATGCACAGCATGTGGGGCAGCCAGTCAGCATGTCTGATTCATGCCCCTGTGATCACGTCTTTCTGGGCCTCCTGACGACCACCATGGCTGAGAATTTATTTTTCTTTACAAAATTCAGACCCTGGCTTTCCGCCCCCACAACGGTCACCAATTTAGCTAACAAATTAAGACATGCATTTTTCAATTTCCCTTATTTCTGCTTTGCTCCCTGGGAGTCAAAATGGATTGCAGCAAGTGAGTCTATACAATCAACAGAATGGGACATTCAAGAAACCAGTAAACAGGGTTTGGGTTGTAGAACCAACCAGAAATCTAAAAAACAGAAGCAAAGCATAAATGTTAACAAGACATAGCACATGATGCAAAATTGCAGTGTAGGAACCAACTTACAGCAAGCAGTACACAGTAGTACAGAAGACAATTGTTAACCATTTGGCAAAGTAACTTGGGGAATTGGTTTGTACACTGCTGCCCTACTGCGGAAAGCCAGGAGAGTGGGTGTCTTCCTGACCTGTTCAGGCAGGCCGATCCCCATTGTGGGGGCCACAACAGAAAAGTCACGTGCACAGACAGCTGGTGATTTTGCCCATTTGCAGGTTGGCACCTGCAGAAGACCCTGCTCAGGTGAGGGCAGCCGTCGTGGCAGAATATAGGGGGAGAAACGGTCAGACAGATATCAGGGTCCAAGTATCATGAACGGCCAATACGTTTAATTGAGCCTGGAGGGTCTGGGAATAATATGCATGCTCCAGCATGGTCAGTGCATTATAGTAGTCTAGGCTCAATGTCACCACAGCATGGATCCAGCAGCCAGACCAGAAGCATCAAGGTGAGGGGCCAGGTTTCCAGCGAGGCCGAGTTGGAAGAAAGCCTTTTTTTGCAGCTGCACTAACTCGCTCCTCTAGCAATAATGGAGGGTCCAGTATAACCCCGAGGCTGTTAACTGAGCCAGCAAGGGTCAGCTGAAGCCCAAAGAAAGGGGGAAGCATAACATCCTTCCAGACCTCCATCTTCCTAAGTAGCATTTTTTTCTGTCTGTCCTGGACTTAGATTCTGTTGGTTTACACTTGGGAATTGAACCGCAGGCGCCAGGAAGCAATTTAGGATCTAAGAACATAAGATCTCTACTGCATCACCAGGAGAGTTGGGGAAGGATGCATAGAGCTGGGTCTCCTCAGCATATTGCTGACAACCAACCCCAAACTGCAAATGATTTGGCCTCAGGACTTCACATAAAGGTCGACAAGCATGAGGCACAGGATTGGGGCCTGTGGGACCGCCACGAGAAGAAGACGACGAGAAGGATTTCATACCCTGCTTTTGTCTACCTTAAGGAGACCCAAAGGGATTTACCATCCCTTCCTCTCACCACAACAGGCACCCTGTGAGGCAGGTGGCGCTGAGAGGGGTCACCCAGCATCCTTCCTGTGGAGGAGAGAGGAATCAACCCGGGTTCACCACTCTTAACCAGTGCACCGTGCTGTGGCAGGTCCCACACTGATGATAACTGGCCTCCAATGGCAATTCTTTGGTTCTGGTCCAGGTGGAGAGATTTGACCCTGTCCAACGTACAGCCCCCGAGGCCTCCTCCTTTTTTTAAGTAGTACAGAATAAGAAGGGAAAGGGGGAACGGGAACAATTGTATGGTACATGGTTGGCATTCGGAACAGGCCTTACATTGATTTCCTGGAGTAGGTCGGCTACCCCTCTCTCTATCTGTTCGCCCAGGAAGGGGGAGATCAGAGACCGGGGCGACAATTGGCTCCACCATTTTTCCGTTTGTGTGCAAAGGGCCCTCCTCAAGTCACAGCCGCCTTATGGCGACCCAGCAGCAGTGTTTCAAGGCAAGGGACTAGCCGAGGGGGTCTGCCATCGCCTGCCTCTGCCTGGGGAACCGGGGCTGCCTGGGGGTGGTGGTGGGGGGGGGGTGTCTCCCACCCAAGGACTAACCACGACCCACCCTGCTGAGCTCCCGAGATCGCATGAGGTCATCCTGGGCCTCCCAGGTCGGGGCTCGGTTGTTTTCTTTGCAGGGGAGGAATTTTTTGAACAGCGGAGGGTCTCCATTGTAACACGATTGAAAACCAATCCCCCCCTCCGTCCCCCCCTCCCGAGCAGCCCTGAGAGCCGCGCTTCTCTCTTCCAAGGTGGGAGAAGCTGATTCCCCCCTCCTCTGCCACGACTTACTCGTGAGTAGACCGCCCCAGGATCCGGCTGCGGGGCTTTGGCCTGCCGATGCAGCGCTGAAGCCCCTTTGCAATTCCTCCCTCCAGCCCCTCCCCCCCCCACTCGGAAAGGAGCCTTTCCGCTTCCGCCTCCCTCCCGCCCCCTTGCTCGGCCGCTCTAGGAAACAGCTCCGTCGGTTTAACCCCTTCGGTGCTGCAGATGAAGGGGAAAAGGGGCTGCCTGCTCTTTGCAATGAGGATGGGAGGCCGGAGCGGATTCCAGCCCGGCTGCAGCTCAGCGACGCCCCGTGCAGCTCAGTGGGATTGCTCGGGAGTAACTCCACGCAGGCTGTTCAGACAACGGCAGAGCTGAGTTGGGAGAAAGAAAACTAAAGCAAAGTCAAGCAAGATCCCGCTAAGGGATCCGAGGCAGGTCTCATCGCAACCTTCCTCAGGCTTATTCAGTGGGGCTTATTACTCCCAGCCGAGTGGCTTTAGGACTGCATTGGAAATCTGTGTTCCTGTAACATGTCCCCTGTTCCTCACATCAATATACCAGCCTAGATCACTTCCTGGCTGGGGAAATTCCTGGAGACTGAAGACCGTGAGAAAAGAGCCCTGCTTGATCAGACCGGCGCGGGGTTGCCAACCTCCAGGGGGTACAACTGACCTCCAGGCGATAGAGACCGGTCCACCTGGAGAGAATGGCCCCCTTGGGGGGAGGGGCTCTGTGGCATCATCCCGCATTGAAGACCCTCCCCTCCCCCAACCCTGCCCTCTTCCTCAGCCTCCACCTCCCCAAATGTTTTGGTACCTGCCCTGTTTTATTCTGTTTTTCTCTTTGGCATGATTGGATTGCCTTTTAAAAGTTGGCTTAGTTTGCATTAGTGCATTAGAGTTGTCCAAGATGGGTTCCACACGTCATTGGAGATTTTTGGCATTTGTCTTCAGTCACCTGTCCAATGACGTATGGATGCTGCCTGGGTTTCATCCCTCTTCCCACAGGTCTCTTAAGTCAAATCTCAGGGGCAGGGAGCAGATGCAACTTGACTGCAGCATGCACACTTACAAATGAGCCCCAGTTAGGCTTGCCAACCTCCAGGAGGCACCTGGAGATCTCCCGCTATATCAATTCATCTCCAGACAACCAAAATCAGTTCTTCTGGAGCAAATGGCTGGTTTGGAGGGAGGACTCGATAGCATTATTCCCTGTTAAGGTCCTGCCCCTCCTCAAGCCCCTCCTCCCCAGGGCCCACACCCCAAATCTCCAAGTATTTCTCAACCGAGAGCTGACCCTACTACTGGTATATTCAGAATGTCTAGGCCCACATTTCCTTACATCCTTTCCCCCTTAACTACCCATCCAGGTTGTCGATGTTGCTGAGTTGTGTTTGTGTTGCTATTTTAATATATTTTAATATAAATGCAATAAAATTCATTCAGAGATGAAACATCCCTTTTTCCTGCACTGCCAGTTTTCAGGGAACTGCTTGCAGCTAATGCCGCTCTAGAATCCCTCTCTCTGCAAAGAGACAGTGGAAATTCTGTACATGCACACAAACGCAGCTGCTCACGGCCGTCTGCTCACGCGGTAATGCACGCACGAAGAAAACTCCCCGTCACTTGAAGAGGACAGGGCTATGCCTCAGCCAAAGCAGCTGTCACCTTGGAGAACATCTAGTCCCCAAGAAGATCCGGGGGCTTGTTTCTGCTTTAGGAGGATTTGACATCTTTTCTCCAGCCCTGTTTGCTCATTTCAAAATCTTCCCCGTTATGTCAGAATGAAGAGTATGCAGAGACTCAGAATCTATAGCTGCCAAGAGAGTTTGTGTGTGGGTGAAGTGCCGTCAAGTCGCAGCCGACTAGTGGCAACCCCAGCAAGGGGCTTCCAGGGCAAGTGAGAAGCAGAGCTGATTTGCTCTTCCCTTCCTCTGCAGAGCCTTCCTTGGCGGTCTCCCTTCTCAAGGACTGACCCTGCTTAACTTCCGAGATCTGATGCGATCGGGCTATACCATGCCACCTTCCCTCCCACAAGAAAGTTCACCATCTGCTTACGACCTCTGTTGAATCTACCTGGCTAGTGCTCTGATTCTCAAATTGTGGGTCGGGATGACAAAGTGGGCTGCTACCATCTCGCAGGGGGGTTGTGAGGCTGAAGCAGAACAGGAGGAACTAGGACAAGAGACTGAAGGGGGGGATGGATGGCCAATTTGGGTTTGCTTGTGCCGCGAGTGAACATACAGCCTGTTGCTCAGTTGTGTTCTGTACTTATAAACACTAAACATGAACAACATGAACTGCACTAGCTGATGTGAGATTCCTGCCTTTGATGTTGGGGTGGGGGAAAGAAGCAGAGTTACTTTGCAAAGGGCCTCTGAATATACAGTGTGTTTAGAAGTGGGTGCTGAGTCAAAAAGTTTAAGAAACTCTAATTGAGGAGATATTTACCCTTCCCCTCCTCAAGACCGTGGCAGGACTCTGGTTGCCAACTCTCCTGGAGATGTGGGGTGCCGCACAAGCGCAGTAGAACAGGTGCACCCGGCGATGTCGCTGGTTCTCGGGCTCGGCAGGCACAGCATCTTGGGGTGAGTGAAAGTAGATCTTTTGTGTAAGATCTCTATAATACCCATCCAAACATTGTTTACCATGGAAAAAGAAATTGAGGGTAAACTCCCATTTCTTGATACCCTTGTCATCCGTAAAACAAACTTTGGTCTTTTCTCTACTATATCTTTATTCCTGTGCCAGTCTATATACATTTGAAACCGTCCAGATACCCAAACCTAGCTCATCCTGCTTTAGATAACGTATGTGAAGGCCTACCTTCTACTCGCAACTTGGCATACATCTTCCAAATAAGCTGTCATCTTGGCATGCCTTTACCTTGTGTTCCAATCCTTGAACTTCTCTCCTAATGAACTCCTGTATTTGTGCTGATTTCTACCTTTTGAACTTCTGTCTACCTTTTTTCTACATAGCTAGCCAGATCCATTCTGGCCTATGTGAATATCTAAAGCTTATACATTCTCTTAAGTGTTCCATACATTTCTAACATGTCAGTGAAGTAGTAATATCCATAGTGATTTCTTCATACTTGTGTGCTTCACTGTTGTGATACACAGTGTAAGCCAAACATACTGAGATTTTACACTTCCGTCAGCATTTCTAGAATTCTGAAACTGGAGGTAAATTTCATGGACGTGGATTTTTAAGGCCCTGCATTCCTTTTCAAACCAGGTGTTAGTAGGAAGTTTTCTTGATTCTAGCTGCCCCTTGTTGTGCTCTTTTGCTGAATCAATTATACATAAAATTAAATTCTCATAAGGATTAATAGCTGCCCTGGGAACCTTTGAGCAAAATATGATATTTCTGTACTCAGATTTTTTTTTTTTTCAGATTTGAGTCATTGAAATATCTTTTGAATTACATCTGGGGACCAGTAAATTCTTGGGAAATTATCTGTTTCTTTCTCCAGCCCCAGAGTTAAAATGGGAGGAATCAAAGGGAGTTCTACATTAAAAGTCATAATCAACGGGTCACTAACAGTACATTCGCCTACACTCAAGGATTCCACAGAATCTCTGAATGCTATTGAGGTTAAAATATAGTCAATCACACTATAGCCTCTTTTTGAAATAAAGGTAAATTCACCTACATCATAAGAACATAAGAAAGGCCCTGCTGGATCAGAGCAAGGCAAATCAAGTACAGCAGTCAGCACCCACAGTGGCCAACCAGGTGCCTCTAGGAAGCCACAAACAAGATGAGTGCAGCAGCACCATCCTGCCTGTGTTCCACCGCACCCAAAATAATAGGCATGCTCCTCTGATACGAGAGAGACTAGGTATGCAGCATGACTAGTATCCATTCTAACTAATAGCCATGAATACCCGCCTCCTCCATGAATATGTCCACTCCCCTCTTAAAGCCCTCCAAGCTGGCAGCCATCACCACATCCTGGGCCAGGGAGTTCCACAATTTAACTATGCGTTGTGTGAACAAATACTTCCTTTTATCTGTTTTGAATCTCTCACCTTCCAGCTTTAGCAGATGACCCCGTGTTCTAGTATTATGGGAGAGGGAGCAAAACTTCTCCCTGTCCACTCTCTCCAAACCATGCATAATTTTATAGACCTCTATCATGTCTCCCCTCAGCCGCCTTCTTTCCAAACTAAACAGCCCTAAGCGTCTTAACCACTCCCCATAGGACAGTTGCTCTAGTCCCCTAATCATTTTGGTTGCTCTTTTCTATACCTTCTCAAGCTCTGTAATATCCTTTTTTAGCTGTGGTGACCAGAACTGTGCACATCATCAATGCCAACCAATCCATTAAGCAGGACTTTACCAAATTGAATACAAAATTTAGCCAAACACACGCCTACATAATTTAAAACTTTGTCCCTGGATTGCCTACTGACTAGAAAAAAAGGTAATGGCAGCTCTAAGGTTATCGGAGTAAAAATCCCACTTAAATCGGAAATGTATTTAGTGGGTATTTTAGATAGGACATGTCGTGGCCCAAGATTCTGGCTCGTCTGAGGAAGAACCAGAACGAGTAGCAGCCCCTCCAGAGACTGCAGTGGCAGAACCTCCTGAAACATCAGATGATGGGAGAGTGCCAATGGAAACAACAAAGCAGACAGAAGGGCTGCAGGGCCCCTCGGGAGGCCAGCAAACAGAGGAATGCTCTCCTGGAGAACAAAGACGAAGAAAGATGAGGCAGCTAATGAGTGGAAGGCGTAAATCAGCACGTCTTCAAGCGAGGCGCGATTTAACAGCTGCTGACGAGGAGGAGAGTGATTAATTGCCTGGCCTGCCTTGTTCTGAGAACCAGCCTGATTTAAGGAGCAGACGGAGATAACGCTGTTGTGGAAGCAACTTACTGACCTCCAGTATCAGACGCTCCACTCTCGGATTGCCTTGCCTGCTTGTGACTTCGGCCTGGATTTGGAACTACGGACTGCCTTGCCAGTGACCTTGACCACGGACTGCCACTCAACGACGCTATTGCCTAACTCCTAAAAAATACTTGACTTCTGGACTGGACTTGACCTGTGCTTTCCCTGCTCTCTCTCTCACCCAGTGCAGCCAGCCGGCTGCAGAACTGGCAGCAGCTTCAGTCTCTCCCCCTTAGCGTCCTGTCACACCCTTCCTCAGCTCTCTCTGCACTGTGCTGCACTCCCGCCTGCCTGCCCGGCTAGTACAGGACATTAGAAAAACAGCTGGGAAATATTCTTAGATATTTAACAACAGCGGCAAGAATTATATGGGCGAAAAAATGGAGAAAAGGAGTACCCACATTGCATGAAAGACGTCAGAAATGTATGGAGTTGGCCAAAATAAATATATAGAAGATAGTTGGGTTTCTGATTTTAATATAGATTGGATGGTATGGTCAATATATATAAATCAGTATTTTAGGGATAGAAAAATGACTTTAGGGTTTAGAACATAAATTTACCAAAGTGTTGACTAAGATGGAAATAGTTAAATGAAAATTTAAAGTAAAAACAGATAAAACTAAACTATTATTCACAAAAGAAATTATGTATGTAATATTTTGTTTTGTATGAAGAGAGTTGGAAGTCGTTCTCTGTATTATTGTATTATCTTATATTTTTTACTTTTTACCTCTTTTCTTTATCTTTTTCACTTTTCCTTTCTTTGTAAATTATGTTTTTTTTTCATATTTTCATATTTTGGTATATTTGGTAATACTTTGTATATTTCAATAAAGTAGAACAACCACCAAAAAGTTCCTGAGATTTCCAAACTTGTTGAACACATTCCTTCTCTGAATGCCTACTCCACATTGAATCTTTACAACTATCTTGCTTCCAATGTGCTTCCAGGCCTAGTGTGGATTTGAACCCAGATCCACGCAGTTGTAAGTTAACACTCTGGCTCTTGAACTAATCTGACCCCTATCATGAATGAGAGCAAAGTGGGTCTGCTTCAATCCTGGGCATCAATAAGGACACAAGGCGCCCGTCTCCAACATCTGCAAGAGGATTGCTTTCTTACAGCTTTATACACAATTAAAAAAGGCATACCACACTAACATTAATGAAGCCCACCGCATTTTAAAAAAAACCCACCACAAACCACAGAAAATAAAAAGGGTGAATTATCTCTTGAGGAGAATGTAAGTGGGGAGGACAGCTGGGATTGGGAACGAATGTCTCACATAGTGTACCTACCAACTCCAAGGAGACCTAATAATTTTTCCCTGCCGACTCCTAGGGGACCTGCTCATCTCCAAAATTCTGGAATATTGAGAGGGGGTCAGCCTGATCCCTTTGAACTTACTGAGTAGAAGAAGAGTTGGTTTTTATATGCTGACTTTCTCTACCACTTAAGGGAGAATCAAACCAGCTTACAATCACCCTCCCTTCCCCTCCCCACAACAGACACCCTGTGAGGTAGATGGGGCTGAGAGAGAGTGACTAGCCCAAGTTCACCCAGCTTGCTTCATCTGTAGGAGTGGGGAAACAAATCCAGTTTACCAGAGTAGCCTCCGCCGCTCGTGTGGAAGAGTGGGGAATCAAACTCGGTTCTCCAGTTCAGACTCCACCACTCCAAACCACAGCTCTTAACCACTACACCATGCTGGTGTAGTTGAGTTAGGGGAGCAAAATCATTTCCATTCAACCCAAATTAATCCTACTGCCAGAACTCTTTGGGCTTCAAAGTGGTAACCCCAAAAAGTGTGCAGCAGGCTGGACTGGGGAGGAATTAGGGTTTCGGGATGTCTCTCTAAAACTAGGGGAGGGGCTGTGGCTCAATGGTAGAGCATCTGCTTGGTATGCAAAAGGTCCAAGGTTCAATCCCCGGCATCTCCAGTGAAAGGGACTAGGCAAGTAGGTGATGTGAAAGACCTCAGCCTGAGACCCTGGAGAGCCACTGCCGGTCTGAGTAGGTAATAATGATTTTGATGGACCAGGGTCTGATTCAGTATAAGGCAGCTTCATGTGTTCCTTGTCAGGTAAAAATGTTTGTAAATTGCGGTTGCCAGCTGTCCTCACTAGGATTTGTCCAGCAGTGGGGAGGCTATAAGTATCTGCTATCTTCATCCTGTCTATTTCTTCATAGGATTTGGAAAACAAATGTTTTTGCCGGTTATGCAGGTGTCAGAAAAAGTTCAGTTGGCAGATAACTAAAGTATCGAGTTTAATAGAGAATGGAAACCACTAAAAGGACCCTTATTTGAGTTACCGTTCAAAGGAGATCCACATCCGAACCAACTTATGTGGATTCTCCGAGGAACATAAAGGTGAGATCTCTGCCTCAAACAGTTGCCACACATTGAACATTTCTGAGGTTCTTCCCCTGCATGGAACCTACAATGCAGAAGGAGATAGGAGGTGGTCGTGAATCTCCTTCCACCTACAGAACCCATCCTTGCTCTTTTCCCTGTGAGATCTATTGGGGGTTTCAATCATGGCTAAATCTCTTTCCACGGTCCCAGCACTGATACTCTTTTCCCAAGCTAAGCAGTTACATGTTTTCTCCATGTATGGGTTCTTGGATGTTCTTGAAGACTGCCACGCTGACTTAATCTCTACCCGCACTCTAAGCATTCTCCCCTGTATGGGTTCTTAGATGTTTGTGAAGATTGAGCATTCAAAAGGCTTCTCCCCTGTGTGGGTTCTTCGATGCTTTTGAAGAGAGCCACTCTGACTGAATCTCTTTCCACACTCTGAGCATTCAAAAGGCTTCTCCCCTGTGTGGGATCTTCGATGCTTTTGAAGATAGCCATTGCAACTGAATCTCTTTCCACACTCTGAGCATTCAAAAGGCTTCTCCCCTGTGTGGGTTCTTAGATGTTTGTGAAGATGGCCACTCATACTGAATCTCTTTCCGCACTCTGAGCATTCAAAAGGCTTTTCCCCTGTGTGGATTCTACGATGCTTTTGAAGAGAGCCACTCTGACTGAATCTCTTTCCACACTCTGAGCATTCAAAAGGCTTCTCCCCTGTGTGGGATCTTCGATGCTTTTGAAGATAGCCATTGCAACTGAATCTCTTTCTACACTCTGAGCATTCAAAAGGCTTCTCCCCTGTGTGGGTTCTTATATGCTGTTGAAGATGGCCACTGTTCCTGAATCTCTTTCCACACTCTGAGCATTCAAAAGGCTTCTCCCCTGTGTGGGTTCTTCGATGCTTTTGAAGACAGCCACTCAGACTGAATCTTTTTCCACACTCTGAGCATTCAAAAGGCTTCTCCCCTGTGTGAGTTCTTAGATGTTTTTGAAGATTGCCACTCACACTGAATCTCTTTCCACACTCTGAGCATTCAAAAGGCTTCTCCCCTGTGTGGGTTCTTCGATGCTTTCGAAGACAGCCACTCAGACTGAATCTCTTTCCACACTCTGAGCATTCAAAAGGCTTCTCCCCTGTGTGGGTTCTTCGATGCTTTCGAAGACAGCCACTCAGACTGAATCTCTTTCCACACTCTGAGCATTCAAAAGGCTTCTCCCCTGTGTGGGTTCTTCGATGCTTTTGAAGAGAGCCAGTGCGACTGAATCTCTTTCCACACTCTGAGCATTCAAGAGGCTTCTCCCCTGTGTGGGTTCTTAGGTGCTGAAGAAGAGAGCTACTCAGACTGAATCTCTTTCCACACTCTGAACATTCAGAAAGCTTTTCCCCTGTGTGGGTTCTTAGATGCTGTTGAAGATCGCCACTCGTACGGAATCTCTTTCCACACTCTGAGCATTCAAAAGGTGTCTGCCTTGTGTGTATTTTTTGGTGCAGAAGGAGCTGTGATCTGTATTTGAAGTAGTTTCCACACTGAAAGCATTTATGTACCTTCATTATACTATGCTTTGGGAAGACTGCCTTACTCTTCCTTCCATGAAATAACATCCTTCCAATCTCTGAGCAGATAAATAGCTTCTCAGCTGAATTAATCCTTTGGGGTTGAAAAAGGTCTGACTTCGGCAACCTCTTGTCATCTGAGCAGCTAGAAGTTTTCTCTCCTGCATGTATTCTTTGATGTCTAAAGAGCTCTGCTTTGCAAAGAAAGCTCCTTCCACACTCCAAGCATCCATAAGTCTCCATTCCTCTGTGCATATGCAAATGGATATCATATTGGGTTTGATCTGAGAAGTTCATGCCACACTCCAAACACTTATATGCTTCCTCCACCATGGGGATTCGTTCACAGAAATCCTTCCCTTGGCCAGGAATGGGTTTATCCTTCTCAACCATGAGGCTTCCTTTCTGCTTTTTAGGTTTGCCTTGATTCTTGACATTTCCTTGCAAATGTTCATTTTTTACTTTATCTAGCAATAGCTGATGCAGTTCCTCATCGCCCTCATTCCACTGATCATCCCCTGTGGAATAAAAAGAGACAGCTCATTAGCACACACACAAGGACATCTGATAATCTCTTGAAGTTCCATCCATGCTCAAAACATTGCAGTGGCTTTTTCCTGCTGTATACTGAAGGGTACACTTATAGACACTTGAAAACGTCATGAAAGCCTTCTGCATCAGAAAGGCTGGGTTTGCAGCCTAACAATGTATACAGCTCCTCACCTGAGTGAATTCTTTGATGTGAAGAAAGGGCTGCTTTCTGACTGAAGGTCTTTCTGCACTCCGTGCACGCATATGGTTTTACTCCTGAGGGAATTTGTGTCTTGGAAACATCACTTGTGTTCTTACTGAAAGTCTTTCCAAAGGCCACACTTTCATTTTCATTTTCCCTGGAGCAGATTCTCTGGTTAGCACGGAGGCCTTCGTTCCTTCTTGTTTTGCTTGACCTTTCTTTGTGGACTGGGATTTCACGGAAGCCCCCTCCTCTTTGGGACGGTATGGGCTTATCCCTCCTCTTGTCTGTGTGGCTTCCCTCCTGCCTCTGTGGTCCATCTCCATCCCCAACTTTACTTTTGGAGTCTTCATTCTTGGCTTCTTTTGTAGAGAATGCCTGGAATCCCCCAAGCATCTCTTCTACATGTGCTGCTGGAAGAAAGAAAGAGGTCCAGTCAGTACCTGTGTAACAAGCCAAGCCACTCATCAGGCACTGCTCACGAAGGAGTCTGCATTTCCTTTATCGGACCTTCTTCCTCTCCCAAATCAGCGGCTGGTCACACCTTCTACCCAGCCAGGCCCCCTCCAGATGAGCAGTTATTATATTCTGCCCTGCCCTCCCCTCCATATACTCCCCATATGTTTTTTAAAGAAAAAAAGTGGAAAAGAAACATTCCCCCACCAGTCACATTTGACTTGTCATGCAAATCTTTGACGCGGAAGCCAAGCGGATTGGCAGTCTGTCCAGGTTAACACCATCAGAAAGTCCTCTGCTACTTAGAAAAGTGTAGTATATTTCACAGTGCAAAGATATAATACAAATACTTCTTTCACACTCTCCGCTCATAGCATCCCACACAGAGCTTCAGTTTCACTCCATTATATACACCTGGTGGACGCAGCCACCAATCACAGTAGATGCTTAGTCATCCTGACATGGCTACTATATTGCATCAGCCACCTGGCCATAACTGGATCAGGCCAGCTCCCTCTAACTCTCCACGGACTTTCCAGGCTGATTGCATCATTACTAGGTCCATCTGATCTAACCTGCACCTGTCAAACTAATCTGACAGCCTTGTAATATTGACACTCTTTTGATTCTCTGCTACTGATGATTAAATAGAAGAAGAGAAGTTTTTTACACCCCGCTTTTCTCTACCCTGAAGAATCTCAACGCGGCCTACAAATCACATTCTTTTACCCTCCCCATAACAGGCACCTTGTGAGGTAGATGGGGCTGAGAGAGTTCTGAGAGAACTGTGACCGACACACAATCACCCAGCAGGCTTCAGATGGAGGAATGGGGAATCAAACCCGGTTCTCCAAATTAGAGTCCGCTGCTCTCAACCACTACACCATGCTGCCTCTCCAGAAGAAGTGACCATATCCAGTCCTGCAACTGCACAGAGGGTTTCTTTCCGGTTGAGATGAATTCCACAAAGAGCTGGTTTTAAGCCTCTGCTTGGGGGGGGGGGGAAGAACCCAGGACTTCACCAAGTGAACCTCATAATTTAAAGGGGACCCCCACGGTTTTTGGAAGAAGTGTCAGTTGTGGGAAAGGCAGGCAAGACCCAAAGGCATCTGGGTGACAGCTGTAGGAAGGGGCCTTTGGCCTCCTCCAGCTTGGCTGTTTTTAAGTAACCCCCCAACCTTTTCCTGGAATATGCAATATTTACAGATACAGCAGCCCCTCAAAAGCCGCAGCTGAGCTCAGCCCCGGAAAGAGTTTCTGAGCTGCCCAGATTTCAGGCACCAGAAGGGCTCCCTCCCCTCCTTTCCCAGCAGGCTTTATGATTTTACCAAACAAGGAGTTGCTGAGAAGTGAAGCAGCAATCCTCCATGGTGATTCCTTGCTAATTCCCTGGAAATAACCAAGAAGGATATTCAAAAGGATACACTGCTGCTATTCACTATTTGGATCCATGCTGCATATCAATGGCAACCATTTGCACGTATTGCACCTATGAAAGACCCTTACCCAGAGATGCCACACTCCCATAGTTCTGAAGCATGACTTCCTTGTAAAGAGCTCTTTGGCCCGGATCCAGCAGGGCCCACTCCGCCTCGGTGAAATGCACAGCCACCTCCTCAAAGGAAACCGAAGACTGAAAGAAAAAGCAGATTCCCTTGTCAGAAAACACGCCAGACAGAGACGGCGCTCTGGAAGGGGGCAGGATGGAGAGCTTGGCATGGGTAAAGGGTCTCTTTTACTTGCACACCGGAGCAGCGACTGCAGGAGCAACCCTGCTCCCACCCCAAAAAGAAAGTGGGACTCATCTTCCCTACCTGGACCAGAGGTGAAGCAGCCGCTTCCACACCTCTGGAAAGATGACCGCTTAACAGTGTCTCTACACTGCCTGCAAGGGAGACAACAGAGGAAGGAAGAATGTTAGCCTAGCTTTCCTATTTCATTTACTTGTTTAAATCTTGCTTCGCACACACCCATTTCCAGGATGTATGTATTACTTGATTTTTGTGCTGTCGAGTCACAGCTGGCTTATGGTGGCCCTGTAGGGTTTTCAAGGCAAGAGACGTTTGGAGGTGGTTTGCCATTGCCTGCCTCTGCGTCACGCCCCTGGTGTTCCTTGGAGGTTGTCCTTCCAAATACCAACCAGGGTTGACCTTGCTTAGCTTCTGGGCTCCGACGAGATCAGGCTTGCCTGGGGCTATCCAGGTCAGGGCATGCATTATGTGCACTCAACGTTCAGGGTTTCAGCTGAATGCAACATCAATGTGACATAAATCTGTCTTGGCCCTCCATGAACCTGTCTACTTCTCCGTCTAGTGAGTGACCATCACTACATCCTGTGGTACCTAGTCCCACAAGCTCACTCTGTGTTGTGTGCACACCCATTTCTTTTTCTGCCCCACAACTTCACCATGTGCCCCAATCCAGCCACAAATCACCCTTACCTTGTGAGAGGGCATCTTGGAGACGCTCCTGGGCCTTTGCCTGTTGCCCTTCCTCTAACAGAGCTCTTTCTGCCTCAGAAAATGTCACTTCCATCTTGAGGGATGGTCCCCACATCTGAAAGAACATCAAGAGAGACAGGTAAGAATCTTCACCCCTGCATTGACCAACAGAGCTCTTTCAAGCACAGGGGCCAGAATCAGCGTTGGTTGTTTTCCCAGCCAAGTGAATTCTCTAGAGGTATCAATATCTGGCAGAGAAGCCTTAGGATAAAATCAGTGCTTGAAGGGAGAGAAGGAAACCCCCTCACCTGCTCTGCCTGCCTCTTCTCCTCCGCCTGACTCAGGAGGAAACCTTCAGACAGGGCCACAGCCTGGGAACTGGTCTCCGGCCTGCATCCTCTGACCCAGCACTGCATTTCCTGGGGCAGGATGGTCAAGAACTGCTCCAGGATCACCAGGTCCAGGATCTGCTTCTTGGAGTGCCTCTCCGGCTTCAGCCAGTGGTTGCAAAGTCTATGAAGCTGGCTGCAAACCGCTCGGGGCCCATCGGTCTCATGGTAAAGGAACTGCCGGAAACGCTGGCTCTGGACATCTGCTGTCCTTGTTTCCTGAGCTAGGTTCTCTGGCACAGCTCTTTCCCAGAATTCCACACCACTCTCCGCTTGGATGGGATGAGGACCTTCCCTTGATCTCTTGCCAATTCCAGCTCTTCCTGGGTCCTGCGGTTCCATTTTCTTCCCTTTCTCTTGTGAGGCCTCTGACTGTGGAAAGATGCCCTTACTTCTGTGGCTATGAAGAGGGGGAGGAAAAGATATCAAAAAGACAAAAAGAGACCAAAAGAAAGCACACCTACCTCGCCTACCCTCCTTCCCATGAGGTACCTCAGGATTGCCCCAGTGGATCAGAACAAGCATCATTGTCGTAGTTTGTGGCTCAGGATTAATGTCATGGCACTAGATTGCATATCAGGCTTTTGTTCTGAGGAGGAGGTGGAGATTTGAGTTTTTTTACCCCACCTTCTTTTTTTAATTTTAAGGAGTCTCAAAATGGTTTACAATCACCTTCCCTTCCTCTTCCCACAACAGGCATCTTGTGAGGTAGTGTCAGCTAGGCTCCCTGTCGGCCCCGGGGAAAAACAAGATGGTTCCCCACGCAGACAAAATGGAGTTTTTGTGCACTCCGTCTCCCGCCTGACATCTGCACCTCAATGGAGACCCGCCCGAGTAATCGCTGATCTGATACCAGGTCCCGCGGAACAATGTCGGGAGCTCGGGAAGATCAGCCAGTTAAGGCACACATTAATTTCCTGTATGCGTTGTCTTAAGTCGTTACCGGCAGTTAACTTCTTAATGTTTCTTTGTATCTAAAACCTAATCAACCCCATTGTATTTACCCTATATATGTACCGAGTTTTCCCCATCCCTGTATTCTAGCCTTAAGTTTCTATGACTTGCTGAACTCGCTGACTTTCTGAATAAAACTTCTAACTCGCTGCAACGTCTGGAGTGGAGTCCCTTTACAAGAAACGCAACGTGTTGCTGAGGTCTGACAGGTAGGTGGGGATGAGAGAGTTCAGAGAGAAGGGAGATTAGCCTAAAATAACCCAGCAGGATTCACCTGGAGGAGTGGGGAATCAAACCCGATTCACCAGAGTCATCCACTCCTAACCACTATACCAGCTCTATGCCAAGCATCTCCTCAAAAAATGATCTGAATGGATGGCCCTTCAAAATCTCCCAGGGAAAGAGCAAATTGGATTTTTACCTAACCATTTTACAACTGATCATTGCATAGTTCTTGCATTTTTGGCAGAAAAATATCTTAAGTTCCCTAGAGGAAAGTTATATGTTGCTTTTATCGACCTTCAAAGAGAGTTTGAAACAGTCGATAGACAGATTTTATGGGAGAAACTATGTCATATGGGCCTTGACCAACGCCTTTTGTTTTTATTACGTAACCTCCATACATCCAATACCTGTCAAGTTAGATTGATGAGGGGAGCCTCTTAACCCAAAAAATCCCGGTGACAAAGGGCGTAAAGCAAGGCTGTGTACTGGCACCATCCTTATTTAATTTATTTATTTCAGATCTCCCTGCTTTTTTGGCTAATACTAATGGTCATGCACCTAAGCTAAGCTCTGAGAAAGTCCCTATTCTGTTATATGCGGATGACGCAGCAATCCTATCCCTTTCAAAGATGGGTCTTAAACGTTTGTTAGCTTCTTTTATCCTATTCTGTAAACGGAATTCCCTATCTATTAATTTTGATAAGACTAAGATTCTGATCTTTTCTAATACTTGGAAGCAATCGGTTTGGAAAATTGAGGGAAGAGAAATCGAACAAGTGAAAACGTTTAAATATTTGGGGGTCTCTTTTCATTATAATTTAAAATGGATTGCACACCGTAATCAGTCCCTTACCTTGGCAAAAAATAAGATGGCTGCAATAACTCGTTTTTACTATAAGAAGGGTAACCATTTTGTTCCGGCCGCCTTACAGATTTTCCAAGCCACTGTGATCCCGCAACTTTTGTACGGAATCCAAGTTTGGATCCAGGGTTTTAATAAAGAAGTGGAGCGTCTCAGGGCAGTTTTTTTGAGACGCATCCTTGGCGTCACAAACTCTGTTTGCTATTTTTCTCTGTGCGCTGAGCTGGGACTGCACACGATAGAATCTGGTGCTTGGATCACTACTATCAAATACTGGTTACGCTCTCATTTTCGATCCCCCCCAAGTAGTTTATTGGCAGCTTTACATACTGACTCAACTGTTTCTAGATGGTCTCGGCTTATCTTAAATAGGATCAAATCACTCGGGATTGATCTTGATTCCTTGTCCAATTCCAATGAATTATATATTTTTAGGACAAACCAAAAAAGGATATGGGACAGTGATTCCCAAATAATAAAAGCCGGTGCTGAAGGTATCTGCTCCCCTCGTTTTTTAGGCCTTTCTTATCAAATAAACTCTACGGCCCAGTATTTTTCTAACTTAACTATACCCTCTCACCGTAGAGCAGTTTTGTTAGCCAGATTTAATATATTCCCTTCAGCTGTTGTTAGTGGTAGATACAAGGGAATACCACACGAAGCAAGATGTTGTAGGTGTCAATGCAAAGAACCTGACACAATACAACATATTCTCTTGTACTGTCCACTTTTCACACAGCTTCGATGCAGCTTAATTAGCTCTCTTCCTCAATTTACTACTGCAATGACTACTGGAAACATAGGCCATTTATTGGATGACAAAAGCTTCGAAGTTACCACTCAAGTAGCCGAGTTCTTGGCCAAGATCCTAAAGGAGGGAGAAAGAAGGAGGGGAACCCTCATTTAATTGTTTATTATAAAATTTACTGATGAACTGTGTATTCATTCTTTTTTTAGATCCATATCTAGCTGCTTTATCTGTTTGTTTTGTTACTGTAAATGCCAATAAAGGTTCTGTTTTCTGAAAAAACCACTATACCACGCGGGCTCTCAGGAAAGTAAACATCCATTGTGGAAGTTATGAGCTTACCTCCCACATCTGGGGATCAGTCTGTCTAGAGCAGGGGTGTCAAACATAAGGTCTGGGGCCGGATTTGGCCCTTGAAAGCTCTTATCCGGCCCGTGAACCAGTCGAGGCAGAGACACACACCCCAGTTCCTGGTGTCAATGATCAGAGACTGTTTTAATTACCAAAATTCTACCCCATAATGATAGGGGTATTTTTCCCAATTTTTTAAATCTATAACAATTTGTTGCCATAATTTAATATAATTATTTTTGAATAGGTTAAGGTTGTTTGAGGTTAACCAAATATTTTATTTTATGTTCAATAGAGAAGCCTGTCCTTGTTGATAATTCTTGTTGCTGCAAGAGTGTCATATTTTTAACCAGTATTTTAGTTTTGTTTTTATTTATTTTAAAACCTGCAAGTTTTTCATAAACCTCAATCGTTTTGTTCCAAATAGCAATTTGACTAATAGGATTAGTAAAAAAAAAAAAAACTAAATCATCAGCATAAGCTTTAACCTTAAAATGATTTCTCCCCAATTGACATCCTTTTATATCTGGAATATTTCTAATCTTTCTCAATAAAACTTCTAGCACTAAAATAAACAATAAAGGTGAAAGAGGGCAACCTTGTCTAGTACCTTTTTGAATTTCAAATTGTGATGTTAAATTACTGTTGATCAGCAGTCTGGCTGATTGATAAGTGTAGATATTTCCAATAGCTGACTTAAAGTTTTATCCTAAGCCCATATACTCTAATTTTCCCCCCATAAATTTCCAATTTACATTATCAAAAGCTTTTTTGCATCTAAAAATATCATTGCTATAGGAGTAGTGACTGATTCTGCATATTCAAAAAGGTCTATTACTATTCTAACATTTTGACTAATCAGTCTTCCTGGGAGAAATCCAGCTTGATCCTCATGTATAACCTGATTTAATACTGTTTTGAGTCTATTTGCTAAAATTGTTACAAAAAATTTATAATCATTGTTCAATAATGATATTGGTCTATAATGTTTGACATCCAAGAAATCCGAGTTTGGTTTTGGTATTATCAAGAGCTCTTATCCGGTCCGCGAACCAGTCGAGGCAGACAAACACACCCCAGTTCCCAGGTGTCAATGATCAGACACTGTTAAATAAAAGAAAATACTGGAAGAGTGCTATAGTGTTAAGCAAGTTTGTATTTTAAGTAAAAAATAATATAATTAATTGGCTTTGCCTGTGTCTTCTATAAAAGTTTGTATCTCCAGTATCTTGCATTAAATTTTATGGTACACATGGCCCTGCCCGACAAAGAGACATTTATGTCACATCCAACCCTCATAACAAACGAGTTCGACACTCCTGGTCTAGAGGCAACTGTAGGAAGAAAAAAGAGGGGAATGAAACCCAACATAAAAATAAAAGCTGGGTACCCGAGGTTGGGTGAGAGGAAAATTTACGTCTATATAGAAATATTGCAAGTATAATTTATTAGAAGCGCTATACAAAATTTAAAATTCTTTAAAAGCATTAAAATAGCACAATGGCAAAACTTGAGGTTGATATCTGTAACCACAAACCAATCGCGTTTCAAACTCTAGGGCCTTCATCAGTGGTTAGTTAAAACCTTTTCTTAAGTATGCACACTCATATAGAAATACAATGATGTAAACAAATGCAAACAGTTTAAAACCCAACCAGGCAAGAGAATATGTTGTCTGAAAAGATAGAACAGTAATGGGTTAGTTATCATCAATTTGAAAGCCCATTATATAGGTCTGGTTAGAAACAACTGGTATATTAGGTTCTTGTTGTAATACTGTAAAACATAATTATACAGATTGGAACCCTCAATTCATCATTAATCAAATTAAAATCATTGCTTACTATATATATTAAATATACCAATGTCTAAACACATACCTGGTTAGTATAAGTCTCTCGTGTACTTTGTGTGCAGGAATCAACCTGGTGAAGCAGTATCTAACTGGTTATCCTATTCTCCACTAAATAGTGTTATGAGGATGATGCAAGCTCTAAGACCAAGCACTTCTGTAGTTGTGTGAGGCAATCACCCTGTCTCTCTATGAGGAGTATCATTGCATCAGGTGCTATGACTCAGCATCTCTATATTTGGGTGATGCAATCACCCTATCTCTGTCCCGGGAGGGGCTCCCGCCCCGTCTCCTGGGCCTGTTCCCCACCCCCACACTCACCGGCATCTCATCAGGGGCAGCCCCAACGGATCTCTCTCTCTCTCCAGTGGCCGAGGAGCCGGAAGGCGAGAGGAGAACCTCGCCACCGCCGCAACAGCGCGCCACCGCCCCACCTCGGCAGCAGACGGAAGGTCACCCTTCTAACCTGGAATGTGGCTGGGTGGGCTGCATCTATTAGAGACATGTGTTTTACTGTCTTTATCGCCCGGCATGACATACTATTGATACAAGAAACATGGGCCATGGATGATATAGTATTAAATGGCTATCACACTTTCTCCATAAGGGCTGAACCAGGGAGGAAACATGGGAAAGCAAAGGGAGGCTTGGGGATTCTTATTTCTACGGCCATCAATACCTTCATAAGGCCCCTTCCCGTTTTTAAGACATATGCCATGGCTACCCTGCTTCATTTTTACAAAAAGGCTCTCTTAGTGATAAATACATATATGCCTCCAATAAGACAGAAATCTGCAAATTAGGGCCATATGGGGGGAATTGGAGAGATATGTTGAGGATCTTATACTGCAATATCCAAATCTAGATATATTAAATGGTTCCCTCAAAATGGATCACCCAGCCAAATTTACCTTTCTCTCTGGAACTAGAATGAGTGTAATTGATTATATCATTGTCTCTGATGATGCTATCCCGCATGCCGGGCCATAGAGGTCATCCCAAGGTTTGAGAGTGATCACTTTCCAGTTTTACTCCATATAAAGGGGTTATCCCAGAGGGCTCATATTGAAGACACCTTCCAATCTTCTATGACTACAGATGGAAAAACCCACTGCCGAGCCAGATGGACGCCTCAGACTAATCAGCAAATAGAGGAGATACTGGAATCGTCCCGCTTACAGTCTCTAAGATCAACCCTGATAGAATCTGAATCCTGGAACGATCTTTTGACGGCCTATGGGGCGCTGACTCAAGAATTACACTAGCATCTAATTAATGACAGAGTACGCTGGAAACGGCAACAAAACCAGTCCAAATCATGGTTTGATAGGGATTGTGTTGCAGCGAAGAAAAATCTTGCTAACTCATATCAGATATATAACATGGATGCAACTCCTTTGACCGCATTGGAAGTGCTACAGAAGAAAAGATATTACAAACAGTTGATAGCATGGAAGAAAAAGGAAGCTATGAAGGAAAATTGGACACGGGTCATTCAAGCAACCAAATCTAACAACTCTGCCTTGTTTTGGAATACTATAGCTCCTTCCCAATCAAACAGACTTCCTATGGCGGATTGCCATATTTCGCCAAGGCTATGGGAAACATACTTCCAAGAACTTTACAGGGACTGTCAAGAATGCAAGTCATTGCATATCAGGTGATGTAGTGCCAGGAACACATTGCAACCTGGGAAACCACCCTGGGCTGGTTTGAGCCAGGTGGTTCCAATAAGCTGATGCAAGAGGGTGTAAGACAATGACTAGGCAAATGAGTCAGCTAAGTGCTGATTGGTTCCTGGAGACTATAAACTGTATATATATCCTGTACTCTTTAACCATGTGTGGAGGAGATAGTGGTGGAGTGTGAAGAGTGTATGAGATGGTTTTATCTGTGCACTGTAAATAAACAAACACTGGCTTTTTGCAGCTTGACTATTCTGGATTTTGTACTGAGGACTCTAATCTAATCCGCCAGCTCCTTGCGACAGGGACACTGATGGAGGAAATGATCAAAACACCCAAAAGATAGAAAGTCTCCCGATGTGGGCTCCTGTATCAAAGAAAGAGATCGAGAACCTGATAACCCAACTGAAACCAGGAAAAGCTCCAGGTGAGGACCTAATGCCAGCGGAGGCTATCAAAAATAATTTGGACTTTTGGACTCCTATCCTGGCATCACTATTCACTTGTATTGACACCTGTGGTCATATTCCCAAAGTTTGGGGACTCTCAATTACTGTCCCGATATTTAAAAAAGGGAAAAGAGATGATCCTACCAACTACAGGCCAATAAGACTACTTAATGTCATCAGTAAATTATATGCAAGGCATCTACAATGGAAGCTCCAGGATGGGATGGAACAAGATAACATTCATGCAGAGGAACAAGCTGGTTTCAGGGAGGGCCGATCTACCACGGATAAGTGCTTAGTGCTACAACAGCTGATCGAGAAATACTTCTCGAAAGGTACAGTTTCCCTCTACGTGGCCTTTATTGACTTCAAATCAGCTTTCGACTCTATAGCTAGAGCCAACTTATGGAGGAAACTGGAGGCCTCAACGATTGATAGGCGGCTTCTCTACTTAATATGCATGCTACATGAAGGGACTTCAATAAGAGTGCGATGTAATCCTCAGGGCCATCTCTCTAATGTGGTCAGAACCGAGAAAGGTGTCAAACAGGGGTGCATACTAGGTCCACTCTTATTTAACCTTTACATTAATGATATGGTACAACAGCTTTGTAATATGGACTTTCATCCCCCCAAACTGGCAGAGAAGCATATCTCAGTGCTGCTGTATGCTGACCATGCAGCAATCATATCAAGAACCCCGATAGGACTTAGAAGAGCTATGGACGCAGTAGTAACATATTGCAAGGAGGGCAATTTACAACTACCTAAAAACTAAAATTATGGCATTTGCCAGAAGACCCAAGCTACTAACATGGAACATTGAGGGCCACAATATAGAACAGGTCAACTACTTTAAGCATCTGGGAGTAATCTTCCATTCCTCAGGAAGTAGAAAAGCCCATAGTGACTATGCGGCTGGGAACGCACAAAGAAGTGCAGCTGCCATATTAAAATACCTCAGGTCCAAAGGTGGCCACTACATCCCGGCTGCCCTCAAATTGTTTGCAGTCAAGTCGATTGCGCAGCTTCTTTATGGCACACAACTAGGACCCTGTGCTAATATACCACCACTAGAACGTGTGCAATCTAAGTTCCTGAGATCAGCCTTGCAAGACCCAAAATATGTTTCCAATGCCACTTTATGCCTTGAAACAGGCCTTACACGAGTTGAGGCCAGAATATGGAAGGCCACAATTAACACCTGGCTCAGGCTATCCTGCCAACCTCGAGGCC
Organism: Euleptes europaea; assembly: GCF_029931775.1. Classification (NCBI taxonomy): domain Eukaryota; kingdom Metazoa; phylum Chordata; class Lepidosauria; order Squamata; family Sphaerodactylidae; genus Euleptes; species Euleptes europaea. The sequence goes on from NC_079316.1 coordinate 6,962,041, forward strand.
TTGCTCCTTTAATTATTAAGGATGATTTCCAGTCCTCATGGAAACGAGCATGACAGATAAAATGTCTACATTAGGCTTTACACCGCAGGTATTAACCCACATGGGCTATGATCTGGCTAAGGCAACAATTAAACAACGTATAATCGACACATAGCATCAAACAGATCTTACCATAACACCAAACTTCATTATTAGCAAACCCTGCAGATACCTTACTACTCCCATGGAGTATCTAAGCAGACCTGAAATTCCAAAACATCGAAGAGCTTTCACCCTGGCCAGATGCCAAGCCCTCCCGTCAGCCATCCAGGAAGGCCACTACAGGAAGATGCCATATGAGGAGAGAAAATACTCCTGTGGTTCTGGATATATAGAAACCCTTGAACATGTTCTTTTTCATTGTCAATATTATAAAACTATCAGAGAAAGGTTTGTCTCACCACTAATTCATAAATCTTCCAGCCAGTATGGACAGTTCCATATGACATCCCTGTTACAAGATGCCAACTCAGATATAACGTATTCAGTTGCTAGATTCTGTGCCGCTGCAATTGACATACGACGGAGAAGGGGCTGTGCTAACCAGCAGTCTTGAAAATGAAGGCAAACAGTTATAAGTGCTCTCCTTTTCTTACCGAGTGGTTCATTCATTATATTAACTAACGAACCAGCATGTTTTAATCAGATGTTTTTTTAGACGACTGTAAATTGGTAACTTACCTGTTTTATTTGTGCTGGTCATTGACTGTAATAAAATTTCTATTCTATTCTTCTATATTTGGGTCATGCAATCACCCTATCTCTCTCTCTGAGAAGTTATATTACAGTTGTTCCTGTTCACTCAAATAAAATCATTGTCAGATAATACAGTATGTACAGTTAGGTCCCACTGTTATAAAGTATGAAAAAATTACTTAAAGACACAGCCAGTCCATATTTTCATTTAGGCCTTTTGGGGCCAAAGTTCCCAAAGTATAGATCCAGAAGGTCTCGCTTTATATTTTAAGTAAAAAATAATGTCATTAATTGGCTTTGCCTGTGACTTCTATAAAAGTTTGTATCTCCGGTATCTTGCATTAAATTTTACAGTACACATGGCATAGCCCGTCAAAGAGACATTTATGTCACATCCGACCCTCATAACAAACGAGTTCGACACTCTTGGTCTAGAGGCAACTATAGACAAAAGGACTGGTGACGGCTTAACCATGGCTGATCTCTCCTCCATCTGCTTCATACAACAGGCAATAGCTCTGTCTAGCAGAGGGTCGGGGCAGAGGTGCGTCTGACCCCTCCAGAGGAGAGCAAAAAGGCTGCTGGGATGAAGAAGAGCAGGACGAAGTAGTGAACACCCAGGTAAATGGCACATGGCCAGGAGGGGGGAGAGCCAGCCAAAATACACAGCATGTGGGGCAGGCAGTCAGCATGTCTGATTCATGTCCCTGTGATCACGTCTTTCTGGGCCTCCTGACGACCACCATGGCTGAGAATTTATTTTTCTTTACAAAATTCAGACCCTGGCTTTCTGCCACCACAATGGGTCACCAATTCAGCTAACAAGTTAAGCCATGAATTTTTCAATTTCCCTTATCTCTAGTCTGCTTTGCTCTCTGGGAGTCAAAATGGATTGCACCAAGTGAGTCTATACCAGGGGTGGGGAACCTTTTTTCTGTCAAGGGCCATTTGGATATTTATAACATCATTCGCGGGCCATACAAAATTATCAACTTAAAAATTAGCCGGCCAAGCCCCAAGCAGGCAGCTGCCCCAGATGACCCCCCCCCCGGTTTGGGCAAGCAGGCAGGCATCCAACCGGTGGTGCACTCGCCCACCTGGTGGCACAGGATGGTTTGTTGCACCAGCCGGGTGTAGACGTCCAGCTGCACGCCGGAGTTGCTCCTGCTCTGCATGTTCGGGGCCGGATCAGCCGGCTCCTGCTACCTCTGCCTGCAGGGATGAAATGAGGACACACTGGCTAAGAACTTGCCCCCCCCCCCGCACGCATTCTGGCCCTGCCTCCTTTAACCCCTCCATTGTCGCCACTTCTGCCCCCAGCCCTCTTGTAGTACAGAGGGAATATGTTTCTCCATGGCCTGGGTGGGAAAGGGTTAACACAGTTTCTTGGGTGGTCCTAGCAGCTCCATAGCTAAGGACTCTTATGCAAGGGGGTGGGGGAAAGGTTCCTTTTCTCAGCAAAACAAACTCGCATCTGCCTTGAATAGAGGCTATTCCTGTCAGCGGGAGGGGGCGGATCACCAGTCTTAGATCCTTCTGAACTAGAGATCTGCCAGGACCCACGAAGGGCCAGACCAAATTATTTTGCGGGCCTTAAACGGCCCCCGGGCCTGATGTTCCCCACCCCTGGTCTATACAATCAACAGAACGGACATTCAAGAAACCAGTACACAAGGTTTGGGTTGTAGAATCAACCAGAAATCTAAAAAACAGAAGCAAAGCATAAATGTTAACAAGACACAGCACATGATGCAAAATTGCAGCGTAGGAACCAACTTACAGCAAGCAGTACACAGTAGTATAGAAGACAACTGCTAACCATTAGTCCAAGTAACTTGGACATTTTTTTTTTAACTGTAAAACAGTAAAACAAATTTTACTGTTTTGTACACTGCCACCCTACTGTGGAAAGCCAGGAGAGTGGGTGTCTTCCTGACCTCTTCAGGCAGGCCGATCCCCATTGTGGGGGCCACAACAGAAAAGTCACTTGCACAGACACTTGTTGATTTTGCCCATTTTCAGGTTGGCACCTGCAGAAGACCCTGCTCAGGTGAGGGCAGCCGTCGTGGAAGAATATAGGGGAAGAGACGGTCAGACAGATATCAGGGCCCAAGTGTCCCGTCAAAGCAGGGGTTCTTTAAGATTTGGAGGCAATGAGCACACTGCTAATTGAAGGAAAATCAACAGTTTAATTACCAAGCTACACATTCAGTAGGCAAAACAATACAAAGTAACTCAGAGCAATACCACTGTACATGAGTGTCTCTCTCTCCTTCTTGGGTGCAGGGGGCTCCGTATGCAGCATCCAGAGAGATCCCAAAAATCACCAGTCCTGTCCCACAGCATCCAGCCTGATCTGTGTAGAAGCCCCTTGTTTGTCTCCTTTCTTGGGTTTTTCACTCAGGCCAGGTACTTTGGGTTGACTTAGGACACCTGGCCCACAGCCCTGCCTTCCTGATCATGCACACCAGCTGCGGCATGAGCCAGCATAGACTGCCTAATCAACTAGTAAGCACATCTGGCAACCCAACACTCCCCTTTCTAACACTACAGAAACAAACTAAACTAACATTCACTACAGAAAACTATACTTTCATATAGGGAATATGGAGGAATATGTGACATGTCAACCTAAAACTCCTCGTACAATATTCTTCCGCATATTGCCACTACACCAAGTACCATGAACGACTTTCTGTGTGATAGTCAATAGTTTTAATTGAGCCTGGAGGGTCTGGGAATAATATGCATGCTCCAGCATGGTCAGTGCATTATAGTAGTCTAGTCTCAATGTCACCACAGCATGGATCCAGGAGCCAGACCAAAAGTATCAAGGTGAGGGGCCATTTTCCCAGCTAGGCAGCTGCACTAACTCGCTCCTCTAGCAATAATGCAGGGTCCAGTATAACCCTGAGGCTGTTAACTCTCCCAGCAAGAATCAGCTGAATCCCAACAAAAGCAGGCAGCATAACATCCTTCCAGACCTCCACCTTCCTAAGCAGCATTTTTTTTCTGTCTGTTCTGGACTTAGATTCTGTTGGTTTACACTTGGGAATTGAACCACAGGAGCCAGGCAGCAATTTAGGATCTAAGAACATAAGATCTCTGCTGCATCACCAGGAGAGTTCAGGAGGGATGCATAGAGCTGGGTATCCTCAGCATATTGATGTCAGCCAACCCCAGACTGCGAATGTTTTGGCCTCAGGGCTTCACATAAAGATCGACAAGCATGGGGCACAGGATTGGGGCCTGTGGGACCTCCACAGGATGGATAGAAGACGAGAAGGATTTCATACCCTGCTTTTCTCTAACTTAAGGAGACCCAAAGGGATTTACCATCCCTTCCCCTCCCCACAATAGGCACCTTTTGAAGCTGGTGGGGCTGAGAGAGGTCACCCAGCAAGTCTTCCTGTAGAGGAGAGAAAATCAACCCTGGTTCTCTCCAGGAGAGGTTCCACCACTCTTGACCACCAGACCATGCTGTGGCAGGTCCCACACTGGTGATAACCAGCCTCCAATGGCAATTCTTTGGTTCTGGTCCAGGAGGAGTGATTTGAACCTGTCCAACGTACTAGCCGCGACCCACCCTGCTGTGCTTCCGAGATTTGAGGAGATCATCCTGGGCCACCCAGGTCAAGCCTAGTTTTTTTGTAGGGGTGGAATTTTTGGAACCTTCCTGAGGCCTATTCAATGGGGCTTATTACTCCCAGCCAAGTGGCTTTAGGACTGCATTGGAAATCTGCCTTCCAGTACCATGTTCCCTGTTCCTCAGATCAAAATGCCAGCCTTGGTCGCTTCCTGGGGACTGATGTGATTCTGCCCTATCGGATAGAGTCGCCATCTCTGGCTGGAGAAATCCCTGGAGACTGAAGACCGTGAGAAAAGAGCCCCGCTTGATCAGACCAGTAGCAACAAGGAGGAGGCCTGACTTTTGGCTACTTTGAGACGGAGGGCGTCAACTCAGCCCAGCAGAGCCCACCTCCCTCCCGCAGCCCGGTCTGAAAGCAGACTGCAAAGGGTCTGGAGCAGAGCAGTTACTCCTCTCTCTCGCAGCTTGCCTGGGAAGGGCAGCTCCAAGACCAGCCAATAACTGGCTCCACCTTTTTTCCGTTTGTGTGCAAAGGGCCGTCAAGACACAGCTGAGTTTTGGTGACCCAGCAGCAGGGTTTCAAGGCAAGGGACTAGCAGAGGTGGTCTGCCATCGCCTGCCTCTGCCTGGGGAACCTGGGCTTCCTGGGGGTGGGGGTGGATAGAAGAAGAGAAGGATTTCATACCCTGCTTTTTTCTACCTTAAGGAGACCCAAAGGGATTTACCATCCCGTCCAAGACCAGCCAATAACCGGCTCCATCATTTTTCTGTTTGTGTGCAAAGGGCTGTCAAGTCACAGCCAACTTATGGCGACCCAGCAGCAGGGTTTTCAAGGCAAGGGACTAGCAGAGGGGGTCTGCCATCGCCTGCCTCTGCCTGGGGAACCGGGGCTTCCTGGGGGTGGGGGGGTGTCTCCCATCCCAGCACCAACCAGGACCCACCCTGCTGAGCTCCCGAGATTGGAGGACATCATCCTGGGCCTCCCAGGTCAGGCCTCGTTTTTGTTTTTTTTTGTAGGGGTGGGATTTGTTTAGTAGCGGAGGGGCTGCATTTGAAAACGATTTAAACCGAACCCCCCCCCCCATCCACAACACTCGTGAAAGCAGCGCTTCTCTCTTCCAAGATGGGAAAAGCTTATTCCCCACTCCTCTGCCACGACTTACTCGTGAGTAGACCGCCCCAGGATCCGGCTGCAAGGCTGCTGCCTGCTGATGCCTCTCTGAAGCCCCTCTCGTGGTCTCCTTTGCAATTGGGTAGCAAGGCCTCCCCCTCCTCCCACCAGCTTTTCCGCCTCCCCCGACCCCCCCCCTTGCTCGGCCGCTCTAGCTAACAGCTCGGTGGGTTTAACCCCTTCGCCGCTGCAGACGAGAAAAAGGGCCGTCAGCGACTCCCCGTGGAGCTCAGTGGGATTCCTCGGGAGTCACTCCGCACAGGGTGGCGCTTCTGGGGGATCCCCAGGCTGTTGAGACAACAGCACGGCTGAGTCGGGGAAAAGAAAGCTGAAGCAAAGTCAAGCCAGATCACGGCTGAGGGGTCCGGAGCAGGTGTCATGGGAACCTTCCTCGGGCCTATTCAATGGGGGCTTATTACTCCCAGGAAAGAGGCTTTAGGGTTGCATTGGAAATCTGGGTTCCTGCAACGTGTCCCCTGTTCCTCACATCAAAATGCCAGCCTTGGTCTCTCCCTGGGGACCGATGTGGTTCTGCTGCCCCGTCGGACGGGGGTCTCCATCTCTGGCTGGGGAAATCCCTGGAGGCTGAAGACCGTGAGAAAAGAGCCCCGCTTGATCACACCGGTGCGGGGTTGCCAACCTCCAGGGGGTACAACTGACCTCCAGGCGACAGAGACCGGTCCACCTGGAGAAAGTGGCCACTTTGGAGGGGGGGGGGCTCTGTGGCATCATCCCCCATTGAAGACCCTCCTCTCCCCCAACCCTGCCCTCTTCCTCAGCCTCCACCTCCCCAAATCTCCAGGTATTTCCCAACCCGGAGCTGGCAACCGTAGACCAGCGAGGGTCCATCCAGTCCAGCATCCTGTCTTGCACACTGGCCTGCGTGGTGTAGTGGTTACAAGCAGTGGTTTGGAGCAGTGGACTCTAATAAGGAGAACTGGGTTTGATTCCCCACTCCTCCACATGAAGCCAGCTTTCGGACCTTGGGCTAGTGACACTCTCTCAGCCCCACCTACCTCACAGGGTGGCTGTTGGGGGAAGGGAAGGTGATTGTAAGCCGGTTTGAGTCTTCCTCAAGTGGTACAGAAAGTCAGTATATAAAAACCAACTCTTCTTTTTCTTCTTCCTCCTCCTCCTCCAACCACTTCCTCTGGATTGTATTTGCCCAAGTGATCCAAACAGAGTAGGACATGGTGCGTCCTGGTTGTTCCTATTGAATTCAACACTTTTCAAAGGTCTTTCCCCCCAGGTTATTTCAGGCTCAAAAGGTTTCTTTTGATTCTTCAGCAGTGGCAAATGTAAAACAGTAAAATTAAGAATAAAGTTGTCAGGACAAGCATATTGTCTGACAGTGCCTGCCCGGGCCCAGCAGGATTGTATTTCAAAAGCCATCTGCAGAAAAGGTGAATTTCCTTGGGGCAAACTGCTCTTAGGCCGTTTCAGACGGTAGTCGTGTGGGTTCTTCATTAGAACAGCTAGATTGGGGGGCAGGTTTCTGGTTGGACTCTAAGGGGCTACTGGACTCCAATCTATAGCTACTTTTGGTCTCCTTCCACAGAGACAGGTTTTTGGAGCATTCACATGACCTCCTCCCCAAATCGTGCACATTCTGTGCCCTTCCCCCCCCCCCCTTTACTGCGTTGTGGGCAAGAAAACACACACTTTTTCAGGCTCTGCCTACATTGGGGTCATTTTTCTTGTCTCTTCCTCCCCACACCCCTCCTCACAGCTGGCATTTTGCTCCTGCCCACTACACTGAGGTTTTAAAAAACATCACTCCGTGAATTATTAATATGACTTAATGTTAGAAGTTGACTATCAATATTAACAACACTGTCAGGACATGTCTGTTATGGAGTTTGGAAATGTTGGGAAACAGGCTATGCAGCCTGCCGTGACATACCACAGGCTCATGCACTTTACTTAACCGCCCAGGACTTAAGCTGCTGGATCTCACTGAGGGGTCCAGTTCTTCAGTTTATTCCAGGATTCCCCAGGAGATCTGGGGCTGACTCTCTGCTGCCGCCACCAGGCCAAGAGCGAGAGGTACGTCTGTCTGGTGGTAGCCTGATCTTCACAGGATCTTCTGCAGTCCTTTAAGGAACTCTTCTCCAGATAACAAATCACTCGCCCCTCCCAAACCGCCATGGAAGCAGGGAAGCCTTGGGGCTCAAACTAGTTAGACAGATGCCCAACTCGGCTCTCCTGCTGTTTTTGCTGGTATTCAGTACTAAGTATTAATCAGTATTAGGCCATGAGGAGCCAATGCATTAAAAAGAAAAATAAAGCGCATTTCATGGTGTAAGAGCACTTTTTGAATGTCATTTGTGTTATGTGATCTTTATAAACCCATAGTACAAAAAACCTTAGGTCGTTTTCCCCGCATTTCTTTTCAAGAAAATGGCTAGTGAGAGGGGCATCCAAGTTTCAAGCCCGTATGCAGGAGCGGTGCTCCCCAATGCGAAGACAAATGGGTTTCATTGTGCTGCCTATATAAAGAAAAATTGCAGGTAATGGCATAAATCACCCGGCTTGCGCTGCAATTAGAAAAATGCAGTAATTTAAAGCAGAAATCTGAAGAAGTAGACATGAACTCCTTTACTGGAAGGCACAACGCACAAACTGAACACCCGTTGCATCTGTGGTGCCCGATCGCGGATAATCTCTGGGGAGGTTTCAACATGTCAGAATGAACCAGTTTATCTCTAAAAGATCTAGTTCGATGTAAACCAAAAATGGGAGATTCCCTATAACCTGGAATGTTTTTTAAAATGTGCCAGTGTTTTCTGACAATCTGTTGTATCACTTTGGAATGGTGACTGGAAGGAAGTGAACAAAAAAAATCTGTTTTAGATGTCAGCTGTTTTTTAGCGAATAAGGAACTTCTATCTTTGCACATAGCTCGATGTTTAGCATCAGAGAGTACTTCCATAGGGTACCCTCTTTTAACAAGTGCTGTACCTGGCTTGGTAGTTACATATTGAAAAGTCTTACTCGTTTCGGAGCACAAGGGCTCAGTTCTTCATCAGTTCTTCCTGTACAACATAATAAATACAAATTTTTCTATTCTGCAGTCTCTTTAAAATCCAATAAACATCTTTCAATAAATAACAATAATTAAGTTACAATAAATAGTTCAAATACTTACAAAAGATGCAATGCATGCAATCATGTATCAACATCCATGATATCAGGTTTCAAAGAATAACCTTTTCCAGAATAAAGTGCATAATACTTCCCCAGAGGGGTAAGATGCTGAGTTCCTTCCACTCCTGGTAAGGACTCAAGTGGCATTATTCACATAGTATATTCAGTAAACTAAATACCCATCAGGTGTGTAAAACATGAGCCAGCTGATGCACCAGTGCCTGAGAATGATTCTTAAAGTGATATTACGCATTATCATCTTACAAAAACCAGGAAAGATCATTCTCCAAGTTCAAGCCATGGGGTGCCATGGTGTTCAAAATATGTATGAAGTAAGATTCCTTGCGTCTTAAAAGTCTTTCATTATCACTTCTGTTAAATCTATTGGGTTGTAGACGCCAAATGACAAAAAAACTCAAATCGTTCTCATGTTTACACTGAAGGAAGTGTTCAACGACTGGAGCTGAAGTTATGCCCGCCCTAATTCTAGACCTATGTTCCAATATCTGAGCCTTGATCGGTCAAATACTGGAACCAACATAAGTATGCTGGCAGGGGCAAATTAAACAATAAATACAATATTTAGTATTTATTGTAACTTAATTATTGTTATTTATTGAAAGATATTTATTGGATTTTAAAGAGACTGCAGAATAGAAAAATTTGTATTTATTATGTTGTACAGGAAGAACTGATGAAGAACTGAGCCCTTGTGCTCCGAAACGATCGTATTCTCCTTGATTGTTTATCTTGCAGCATCTGTTTTGAGAAAAGACTAAGATAATTACTTTAAAGGACTTATTTGATACTTACCAGATGGAATTCAAATGAGCTGTGGAAATTTTGTACATCCACTGTTGTACTGAATGTATGTGTTGTTGGTGGTTTCATTACCACATACTGTAAAGTGTATATGTAGCTATAATATATTGGCATTGTTAGCAGCATCACCTGGAGATTGACAACCCTATCTACAGCCCTTGTCCTATTGCATTGTTTGTGGAATGTCCCCATCCTTCCATTTTATTGACTCACTCCGGACATTTATGCACGGGAGTTTTAGCTTTGGGTTTGCCACTCTTTAGATTCACATTTTCCCCATCCAAATTCTCAAAACTCTTATTGCTGAGTTTGAGAATTTGGATGGGGAAAATGTGCGCCTAAAGAGTAGCAATTCCAAGGCAAAACCTCCCGTGCATAAATGGCCTCTGTGTAATCTGCCTTGAGGCCAAGTGAGAAAGGCAGACTATAACATACATTAACAAACAAACAAGCCCTACCAATAGGGTTGCCACGACCAGGTAGTAGCTGGAGATCGCCTGCTATTACAACTGATCACCACCCAATAGAGATCAGTTCCCCAGGAGAAAATGGCCGCTTTGGCAATTGGTCACTCTATGGCATTGAAGTCCCTCCCCTCCCCAAACCCCACCCTTCTCAGGCTCCGCCCCAAAAATATCCAGGTATTTCCCAACCCGGAGCTGGCAGCCCTAGGTGGGCCTGTCTTCCTGTGTGCTGTAAAAGACCAAGTATGCCGGTGACACTGAACAAATGGCCAAATTAATGAAAGAATGCCTTTAAGGAGACACCTCCATTCTTTCAGAGAAGGGGGCAATTCAGGCGATGTCTCCAGGGAAAAACTCCCCCCTTGTGCGCTTTCAAAAAGTCCAAGCAGACAACGTTTGTCTACCCATAAGTAGGGTTGCCAACCTCCAGGTCCCTAAGCAAAGCAAGAGTAGTCACTTATGGCACAAAGAGAATGCTGAACAACAAGTTTGTAATAACAAATTAAACAGTACAACCAAGAACAGAAGGACAACCAAGAACAGAACGCTTACAAACGCAGATTCGCCATCCGCTAGTATTGTCAGGCTATATGCCTTCTTGTCCGGAACATATGTTCCGTGGAACCTTGATGGAACGTTACAGGATTGCCTGAATTGACAAAGCCCCAGCGAAATAGGACTCATTACCGGAAGCCTATTTTCTTTCTACTCATGGCATTCTTGGACTTTGATACTTAGTCACATCACTTACCTGTCTACACTGCAGGAACGTGGTGACTTTTCTACACATGTAACAGGAATTTCCTTCTGTTCTTGGTTGTACTGTTTGTTTAATTTGTTATTACAAACTTGTTGTTCAGCATTCTCATGTAGTGCTTTTTGTGCCATAAGTGCCTACTCTTGCTTTGCTTAACTTTCTTGTAAGGCACTAGTAGTTTTGTTTGATTTCCAACAACCTCCAGGTCCTAGCTGGAGATCTCCAGCCAATAGTGATCAGTTCCCCTGGAGAAAATAGCCGCTTTGGCAATTGGGCACTCTATGGCACTGAAGTCCCTCCCCTCCCCAAACCCCGCCCTCCTCAGGCTCCGCTTCAAAAACCTCCTGCTGGTGGCAAAGAGGGACCTGGCAACCCTAACCATAAGCCACATTTGAGGAGTCTCCCCGGTCTGATTAAGACAGCTCTGAGAAAAGAAGCAGCATATTCTGAACATTTTTGGGCACTTTCTCATTAATGCGCTTTCATAAACAGGGCAACGGAGCCGACAGAACGGGCCCCCTTCTCAGCGGGAGGCCTCTCACCTGGTTGTTAGGAAGATGATTCCTCTGTAAATCTCCATTTTGCACAAGGAGCCCGGCAAGAAAAGGTATCATTAGTGGTGATGTGACAACCGCAAGCACTCGACTTCTGCATGAGGCATAACATTTTCCCCTTCAGATCGCTTCATGGTTCAAGAGGGAGTTCTAGCATTTGGGTAACTAATTTGTTGATGACCAAGTAAAAATCTTGCAAGAAAGCATGCCAACGGTGCCTGTTTGGTGGACACTGTATGTTTTGGTACCTGCCCTGTTTTAATCTGTTTTTCTCTCTGGCATGATTGGATTGGCTTTTAAAAGTTGGCTTAGTTTGCATAAGTGCATTAGAGTTGTCCAAGATGGGTTCCACACGTCATTGGAGATTTTTGGCATTTGTCTTCAGTCACCTGTCCAATGACGTATGGATGCTGCCTGGGTTTCATCCCTCTTCCCACAGGTCTCTTAAGTCAAATCTCAGGGGCAGGGAGTAGATGCATCTTGACTGCAGCATGCACACTTATAAATGAGCACATTAGGCTTGCCAACCTCCAGGCAGCACCCGGACATCTCCCGCTATAACAATTGCTCTCCAGACAACCAAAATCAGTTCTTCTGGAGTAAATGGCTGGTTTGGAGGGAGGACTCAATAGCATTATTCCCTGTTAAGGTCCTGCCCCTCCTCAAGCCCCTCCTCCCCAGGGCCCACACCCCAAATCTCCAAGTATTTCTCAACCGAGAGCTGACCCTACTTCTGGTATATTCAGAATGTCTAGGCCCACATTTCCTTACATCCTTTTCCCCTTAACTACCCATCCAGGTTGTCGATGTTGCTGAGTTGTGTTTGTGTTGCTAGTTTAATATATTTTAATATATTGCTATTTTAATATAAATGCAATAAAATTCATTGGTTCTTGTAGGTTATCCGGGCTGTGTGATTGTAGTCTTGGTATTTTGTTTCCTGACGTTTCGCCAGGAGCTGTGGCAGGCATCTTCAGAGGAGTAGCACTGTTACTCCTCTGAAGATGCCTGCCACAGCTGCTGGCGAAACGTCAGGAAACAAAATACCAAGACCACGGTCACACAGCCAGGATAACCTACAAGAACCAATGAACTCTGACCGTGAAAGCCTTCGGCAATAAAATTCATTCGGGGATGAAACATCCCTTTTTCCTGCACTGACAGTTTTCAGGGAACTGCTTGCAGTTGATGCCGCTCTAGAATCCCTCTCTCTGCAGAGAGACAGTGGAAATTCTGTGCGTGCACGCAAACGCAGCTGCTCAAGGCCACCTGCTCATGCAGTAACGAATGTGACGAAGAAAACTCCCTGTCACTTGAAGAGGACAGGGCTATGCCTCAGCCAAAGCAGATGTCACCTCGGAGAACATCTAGCTCCCAAGAAGATCCGGGGGCTTGTTTCTGCTTTGGAAGTGTTTGACATCTTTTCCCCATCCCTGTTTGCTCATTTAAAAATCTTCTCCATTGTGTCAGAGTGAAGAGTTATGCAGAGACTCAGAATCTATAGCTAGCAAGAGAGTTTGTGTGTGGGTGAAGTGCCGACTAATGGTAACCCCAGCAAGGGGCTTCCAGGGCAAGTGAGCAGCAGAGCTGATTTGCCCTTCCCTTCCTCTGCAGAGCCATCCTTGGGGGTCTCCCTTCCCAAGGACTGACCCTGCTCAGCTTCCGAGATCTGATGAGATCGGGCTATACCATGCCGCCTTCCCTCCCACAAGAGAGTTCACCATCTGCTTACGACCTCTGTTGAATTTACCTGCCTAGTGCGCTGATTCTCAAATTGTGGGTCGGGACCACAAAGTGGGCTGCTACCATCTCGCAGGGGGGTTGTGAGGCTGAAGCAGAACAGGAGGAGCTAGGACAAGAGACTGAAGGGGGGATGGATGGCCAATTTGGGTTTGCTTGTGCCGCGTGTGAACATACAGCCTGTTGCTCAGTCGTGTCCTGTACTTATAAACACTAAACATGAACAACAAAATGTACAATTGAACTGCACTAGCTGATGTGAGATTCCTGCCTTTGATGTTGGGGGGAAAGAAGCAGAGAGTTACTTTGCAAAGGGCCTCTGAACATACAGTGTGTTTAGTAGTGGGTGCTGAGTCAAAAAGTTTAAGAAACTCTAATCGAGGAGATATTTACCCTTCCCCTCCTCAAAGATGCTCGGGGAGGCATATGTGTAATGTTGCTAGTTCTGGGTTGGGAAATACCTGGAGATTTTTGGGGCGGACCCCGAGGAGGGTGGGGTTTGAGGAGTGGAGGGACTTCAATGCCATAGAGTCCAATGGCCAAAGCGGCCATTTTCTCCAGGTGAATTGATGTCTGTCTGCTGGAAATCAGTTGTAATAGCGAGATCTCCACCTAGTACCTGGAGGTTGGCAACCGTACATATGTGGCTCTGCCTTGCTTGTTTTATCCCAACAACAACTCTGGGAAATAGGTTTTTGATCAGGACAGTGTGGCAACCTGACAGATGCTCCTTCCTCCCTCCCTCCCTCCCTGAAAAGCGGCCCCAGACTTCCGGTGGTGCCGCTGGGGAGAGCACTCCATTTCCCCAGGTTGTCCTGGGAGAAATCCAAGTTTGCGTTACTTTTGGGGTACGTAGATACCCCAATCCGACCCTTGCAAGTGGGTTGGAAAGCAGGAACTCCCTGCAGCCCGCAAACGCGGTTTGACCTCCCAGGTACTCTGAGGGGGCTTTTTTAAGCCCCTCGGAGTCCTGGACGCCGGTCCTGCGAGGGCACTAGGGAAGGACATCGCCAAAACGCAACTTAGGCATCAAGCTCCACCCTCCACCACCTTAATACCAACATAAGGACTACATAAAGAAAAGAACCTCACCTCTTGACACCCAAGTGAGTACAAAAGAACTCTTCGTCTACCCACTGGAAACTTGAACAGACGGGGGGCTGATAAGAATATTTCTGAGACCCCCACCCCTCCTTAATCCGAACTGAAAAAGTTTGATCTGAGTTAGCCATCGGGATTAGCGACAGGAGCCTTATCAAACCGATCAGCCTAAACCATAATAAAGAGTCGGAAGGATTCCTTTTGATTGACAAGAACTATCACCAATGGGTCTAAGGGAAGGGGAGGGTGATTTTTCTTCCTGATTTTCCGGCGAAAAGAATATCCTGCCACGTTTGCAGTAAGGGAGTGCCTGGAACGGAAGACCCTCTATAACACCCTCTCTATCATCGGAACTAAAACAACAGGAAGTAGTTGTAGGACTGATTACGCGTTGCACTCGAGTTACTTTGAAATCATTCCTGAAGGAATAACCATCGAGAAGAGGCGGTAGAAGGTCCATGGCACTAGCAACTTCCTGTATACTTCCTGATCAGCCCGACCTAGAGCGACCGAAAAAACTCACTGGTATTTTAAAACTTTAAAACGCAATTTTAGAGCTAATTTCGACTCTTTTCAACCCGAAAAAATTATAAGGCTGATGTTTGAATCATTATCTTTTAATTAGTACTTTAAAGGCCCTGTCTGTGGACATGTATTTTACCAGCTTCTTTTGAATGTAAATGTCGGGAACTCGGCCCCGTTCTGGCTCACTACATAGCCCTGCCTATACTAAACTAAGGGAATCACTACAAACCTCAACCATGGAAAAAAAATTACAGGACATGCTAACTAAACAAACAGAGGCAACAAATAAACAGTTTGAACAGATGTCTACACAGATGGCACAGTTGACTTCCATGATGACAAATCTTGGTCAAGCATCCCAAGCTATTAATCAGAAGTTGGATGTGGTCACAGGAGACTTGAAAGAAGTAAAAACTCAAATGACTGTTATGAAGACAGATATGCAAGCGATGGATGCATCAATTAAGAAAGTGATGGATGAGCATAAGGATACAAAGAAAAAATTAACAAGTCAAGAAAAACAGATTGAAACAATACAAACTGATCAGATGGCGGCAAAAAATCAAATGGCAATGATGGAGATGAGAGTGAGAGAGACTAACCTTCGTATACGCAATTTTCCAGACATGATGGGAGACAATAAAGAAACTGCACTACCAAATTTGGCCTACTTATTTCAGATAGATGAACAAGAATTAAAACAAGCCATTAACAGAGTATACAGGATACCATTACCTGCTAGAATGAGGAGATCTAAGCCAAGAGATTTGATGATAGTGTTTTATGACACTAGAGTTAAAGATAAGATTATGAAGATTCACTATGAAAATCCAGTGTCAGCAGGAGACTCCCCTCTCATATTACTGAAGGATATTCCAAGGCATCTACTTTCACAGAGGAATAACTACAAAGATTTTGTGTCTACATTGAAAGCTAATGGTATCAAATACCGTTGGATCATGCCACAAGGTTTGGCGTTTACCTACAAGGAAGTGAAAACGACAATTCTATCTCAAGCAGATGTGGGGAAATTTCTGAGAAAGTATAAAATGGACCTTAAAGAATTACCTGGGGAGAAGGAGGAAGAAGAAGAGGAAGAAGAAGAGGCACAAGGTGCAGAAGGAGGCACCAAATTATAGACTTTTTACTCTGTTAAAAATACTACACTATGGCAAAAGCAATTTCTTGGAATGTAAATGGACTGAATGAGAAAACTAAAAGAGCTAGAATTTTCAAATATCTACAGAAATATAAATACTCCCTAATTTGTCTACAAGAGACTCACATAGCTTCAAAGCATAAAAAATATTTGGAGAAACAGATGCTTGGACAAGCATTTATTGCCTCAGCTAAAACTAAAACAAAGGGAGTGGTAATTTATGCCCACCCCAGTCTTTGTCCAGAATTATTATACAAAGATAATGAAGGAAGAATTGTAATTATTAGAACTAAAATATTGGGACAAAGGACAATAGTGGTTGGAATTTATGCACCCAATGAAGGGAAAAAATCCTTCTATGAAAATTTACATGATTTGATAGCCCAACATGCAAAAGATCAAATCTTATTGATGGGCGACTTCAATGGAGTTATTCTCCCATCATTGGACAAAAAATCAAAAGCAAAAGACATCAATGACGGATGCTTACCTAAAACTTTCTTTACTATGGCTTCAGAATTAGAACTACAAGACATTTGGAGAACAATGAATACAACTGCTAAAGAATACACTTTTTATTCAGCGAGACATGATTCACACTCCAGAATCGATATGATATGGGCCAGTAAATCAATTTTCACTCAGTTACGTAAAATCCATATTTTACCCAGAACTTTTTCTGATCATAATCCTGTTACTTTTGATTGGAACAATAAACAAGCATTTAGATGGCGAATGAATGATAAACTTCTAAAAGACAACAAGATACATAAGGAATTACAGGTTTTAATGAAAGACTTTTTTGAAATTAATCTTAATGGGGAAACTTCTTTAAATACAGTTTGGGATGCATTTAAAGCTGTTCTGAGAGGCTTTATGATACAGAAACATTCGGCTTGGAAGAAGACTCAATTACAATTTACAAACAATTTACTTTGGAATTTACAAAATTTGGAACAGAAATTGGTAACGGTAACACAGGAAGAGGAGAAAAGAGAAATTCAAATAAAGATTTCTGCATCTAAACATCAATTAAATTTGGTAATAATGGAGGAAATGAATAAAAACTTGAAACTTGCTAAACAAAAGTATTTTGAATATGCAAATAAACCAGGAAAACTTTTAGCAACACAATTGAAGGACGCATTCCAAAAAAAGGTTATAACAAAAATCCAAACTGTTAAAGGACCAGTCTATTCAACTTCAGAAATTCAGAAAGAATTTGTTTCATTTTATTCTAAGTTATATCAGAAAGAAAACACTCCAAAACAGAAAATAGATAAATTCCTAAACTCAATACAGATGAAAGCTTTGTCAATGACCCAGAGAGAATGTATTGAAGCTCCAGTAACAAGGGAAGAAATACAAGAAGCAATATTGAGACAAAAAACGGATAAAACACCTGGACCAGATGGAATTACTGCACTATTTTACAGAACATTTAGTGACAATTTAGTTGGATTTTTTGGCTTACTTTACAATGCAATTTTGGATGAGGGAACATCCCCGGAGACTTGGTCACATGCATTTATATCATTGATACCTAAAGAAGGAAGGGATCCAGAAAAAACATCCAATTATAGACCTATATCGCTGTTAAATGTGGATTACAAAATTTTTGCTTCGGTTTTGGCATGTAGGATAAAACAATTCATTAAGGATCTTATACACGAAGACCAAGCAGGTTTCATACCAGGAAGGCAAATAAAAGACAATGTAAGAATCTTACTAGACTCACTGGAATATTATGACCAGAATATCCAACAAACTGTGGCTTTTGTATTTTTGGATGCAGAAAAAGCCTTTGATATGGTCTCTTGGAACTTTTTGAAACGGATTTTGGATAAATTGAATTTTGGAGATCGTTTTCAGAAAGGTATATCGGCTATTTATACCTCCCAACAGGCTAAAATTTTGGTTAATGAATCAATGTCAGATAATTGCCAAATCACGAAAGGGACCAGACAGGGATGTCCCTTGTCTCCACTTTTATTTTTGTTGGTGTTGGAACCGCTATGTGTGAAACTAAGAAGTATGGAGGACATCCGCGGGTTAAGAATTAAAAAACATGAATTTAAGTTGAGAGCATTCGCGGATGACCTACTGTTAATTTTGGAGAACCCAACACAGTCAATGAATATACTTCGGGAGACTTTGGACGACTTTGGGAAACTATCAGGCTTCAAAGTGAATCAAGAAAAAACAAAGATAATATTTAAAAATCTACCGGAAACACAGCAACAGGAATTTATATCATATACTGGTTGGGAGAAAGCCAACAAAGTTAAATACCTGGGAATTTGGATTACTGCAAAGAATAAAGATTTGATAACCAACAATTACCTCAAGTTATGGGGTAAGATTAAAACTGATATGATTATATGGTCAAATAAAAAACTGTCACTAATGGGACGTATTTCAACGATTCAAATGAATGTTTTACCGAGGATGCTCTTCTTATTCCAAAATTTGCCAATAATATCACACACTAAATATTTTGATACTTGGAGGAAAGACATTTCAAACTTCATCTGGCAAGGGAAAAAACCAAGGACTGCTTATAAATACTTGGTGGATCTAAAAACTAGAGGAGGTTTAGCACTGCCTAATTTTCAACTCTACGCTGAAGCGGTAGCTTTAGTATGGCTAAAAGATTGGATGAATTTGTCAAATATACGTTTGCTAGACTTGGAAGGTTATAATAATTTAAGTGGATGGCATGGCTATTTGTGGTATGATAAAATTAAGTTACAAGCAACATTTCGTAATCATATAATCAGGTCCTCTTTACTTCGTATTTGGATGAGATATAAACACATTTTGGAACCAGAAACACCGATGTGGATATCGCCTCAAGAAATGCTAACATTGCGCCCACTTAGACCAGATAAATTTATTACTTATCAAGATCTAATTAACTGGGACGGAAAGAAATGCTCACTAAAAGACTTTCAACTTCTTAAGGATGATTTACAATGGCTCCAATACTACCAAATTAAATCAGTTTTTGTACAAGATGAAAAAAAAGGTTTCTCTAAAGAAAAATCTTCTTTTCAAAGGATTCTACTAGATAATAACACAAAACTGATTTCTAAAATGTATAATCTCCTTTTAACAATATATTGTGAGCAGGATACGATTAAACCAACTATGATCGACTGGGCTCAAAATGTGGGACATGATATTGCTTTAAATAAATGGGAACGACTATGGTCTAAAGATCTAAAAGGAATAAAAGCACAGTCAGTGCGAGAAAACATTTACAAAATGATGTATAGATGGTATTTAACACCTAAGAAAATTGCAAAGATTTATAAAACAATGTCCCCTATCTGTTGGAAATGTAACAAAGAAATTGGTTCCTTTTATCACATGTGGTGGACCTGTGATAAAGCTAAAGACTTTTGGGACATGATCTATAATGAATTGAGACTAATACTACAAAAGAATATACCCAAAACACCAGAAATGATGTTATTGAGTATGATTCCAGACGACTTATCAACACAAAGAACCTTTTTGATTTATGCCACAACAGCTGCGAGACTGCTTTATGCAGCGAAATGGAAAGGGTTAGAAATTCCTGAGAAAAAAGACTGGATTGTTAAAATGTTTGAAGTGGCAGAAATGGCAAAACTCACAGCTATTCTAAATGAAGAAAATGACGCTCGGTTTTTGGGGGAATGGGGGGCGTGGATGTATTATTGTGAATATGAGTTAAAATTGGGAAGAATGGAAGAATATTTTCTAATCTGATCCAGAGGATTATTTTTGGTCTTTTTTATAATGAATAAGCATAATTATATCTACTAACAGATTATGGTTTTTTTTTATATGGTATTGATAGATTATTAAGATTAGATTAACTACGACGGGATGAACTTTTTATTAAGAGGCAGATAGAGGTGAAGGGGAAGTCAAAATTTTCCATTTCTTTTTTTTTTCTCTTTATTATATGTTATGGAATTATAACAACTTTAGGTTAGAATTGAAATCTTATATTGTCATAGATGTTGTTTATTGCAATGGAAAATTTCTAGTATAAAACCCAATAAAATTTATATAAAAAAAAGAAAAAAGAAAAAAAGAAAGAAAAGCGGCCCCAGAAGCCACAATCTTGGGAGAAGAACCAGCAATGGAGAGTAAGCAGCGGCTGAACCTTCTTCCTCCATCCATTTCCCTGCTCAAATTCACACAACCCCCAAACTGTGTTTCACTCTCCGGGGAGAAAATGTCAGCACTTGTTATCTGCTCCCTGAAGGTGGAAATGCTCCGGGGGAGGAGGGGAGAATACTTGGAGGGGAAAGGTTTAAACAGTAAGGATATGAAACCCCAGCTGCCGTAATGCCAACCCAACCCAAAAATGGGTTGTCAAGGAAGTCCCAAATGTAAATGTCAGGGAAGTCCCAAATCCAATCAGAGCTGTTTCTGATATTCTTCTGATCCCTGCCGCCACCCCCCTCTCTGGTTTTGCTCAAAATTGCAGGCTCTACAGCTGCATTTAGGGAAAACTGGGGGAAGAGACACGAGAGAGCATCAGGTGTGGATTGGGCCTCTGTGGGCGCTCTCAGCCAGGCACTGATGTTTAGCTCCATGTCCTGGGGCACACTGGATCTGGCTGCCCTGTGGCTACACAACAGTGGTAGCCGTTTGGGATCCGCTTCTCAATCTGCGTGCCTCTGTGCCATTCGTTGACCTATCCTTAGGGTTGCCAGCTCCAGGTTGGGAAAAATGTGGAGATTTGGGGGGTAGAGTCTGAGGACGGCGGGGTTTGGAAAGGGGAGGGGCTTCAGTGCCATAGAGTCCAATTGCCAAAGCGGCAATTTTCTCCAGGTGAACTGATCTCTTTTGGCAGGAGATCAGTTGTGATAGCAGGAGGTCTCTAGCCACCACCTGGAGGTTGGCAACCCTACCTATCGTTCACTACTATTATTTCATGGGGCTGTTTAATTGCATTGTGGTCAGATCATTCCATTAAAGCTGCGTGATTTAATTGAACATTAATAGAGATCTCTCCGGAGACCCTGCTCACTTTTATCTACATTCCATCAGCTTTCACTGTTTGGCAAAAACTATTTATTTTAATGTTTCTTGTAGCTGGTGGAATTTCCCGTAGAACAGGGAGGGGGAAATCCACCAAGCAAGTGAAGCCAATCTCTTTTACCAGAGTAGTTTATTGTTAGAGAAGGTGTCTCGCGATGAGCAGAGCGTGATTTAGAGGCGCTCCCCTTTCACGAGGCACTAGTTAACATTATTTGGGAAGCTGTAATTTGTAGACATTCCCCGAGGCAGAGATTCCCCAACATTTTTGAGTCTGTGGGAGCCTTGGGAATTCTGACAGTGGGCACGGTCCCAAAATAATGAGGTGGGGCTGATCATAAAATAATCAGGGAGGAGGACCATATGTAACTCTAATAGTAACTCTTCACATTTCAGGCGCAAGTTCTGTTGAACAGGATGCCTTGAACTCTGCACAGCCAATCAGAAGCCCCGCTAGACAAAAGCCCCCTCGAGCCCTAAAAGCCCTTGGTGGGTGCCAGGAAAGGTGTCATTGGGGGCTGTGGTGCTCACAGGCACCGCATTGGTGACCCCTGCCCTAGGGTCACAGGAAGCTGTGGGATTCTTCCAAAGGGTAGCTTGAAGATTATTTTTCAAACTGTCAAGTCCGTCCCTGGATTAAAAATGGACTTCTTTTCCTCTTCTGGTTCCTCTTTTCTCTTTATGGACCACAAGATATCATGTGGTGTAAGAAACGGGGTGAGAAGTGGTGGGATAACCTGGGAGCCGCGTGTCTGATGTCCATTAGCAGAG
The DNA here is from genome assembly GCF_029931775.1 of Euleptes europaea. Lineage (NCBI taxonomy): Eukaryota > Metazoa > Chordata > Lepidosauria > Squamata > Sphaerodactylidae > Euleptes > Euleptes europaea. Next base: position 6,983,616 of record NC_079316.1, read on the forward strand.
GACACGGGAGGCAGAAGAGCCATAAATGCCATTTTTATTCATTTCCTACACTATCCTCACAAATCAGAAATAACAAAATCAGATATTTTAGCTCAATGTCTTTTATGGCTGCATTATTTTAACTTGCCCTGAGACGCTGCGTTCCATACCAAGCCTCCCCCCTCCCCCAGAACTCCTCATTGATTTCTGAAACTTGATCTACATTTTGTTAGCCCTCCCGAGAGTTCATTTCAATTCAGACTATCTGGCTGCAAGGATTATTTACTGCCTCGTCCGCTGCAGGAAGACTCTGGAAATCTGTGTTACCTGTGAGGAATTACTTCAACTTGCAGGATAATTACAGATAAGCCAGCCAAATCAACCCACTCTGGGTGGTGAGATAATTATTATTTTAGGTTGCTTCCACGTCATTCCACGTCATAAATCAAAACTGATTGATTGGACTTTGGACTCCAAGTTTGCTCAATAAAGCCATAAGTGCTAAAGCAGACAAGAGAGAGAGAGAGACTGTGCTTAATTTTACAAAGGAAGGCTGGCTTAGCATTGTGATGGACTGCTTTATTTGATGCTGAAACCTCTTTGCTTTCATGTAACCTTTACAACAACCCTATAAGGTAGGCCTTCATTATCCCTGATTGCAGTCTGGGAGCTTAGCCTAATGGCACAGTGGTTTATCTAGGACAACCAGGGCCTCTTCAGCATCTGGACACTCATCTCTTGACGACTGCAAGGGACAACTTGCATGTCTGAACGGGACTTCACAGATACAGTGTGTGTGTGTTAAGTGCCTTCAAGTCGCTTCTGACTCATGGCGACCCTATGAATCATAGACTACACCATTTGTTATGGAAATCTGGAGATTCTAAAAACCCACAGTCAAAAATCTTTGATACCGACATAAGGGATCGTCTGATGAAGATGTGGAATGCTTTAAAAATAACATTGAGTCCCTCTCCTCCAAAAATAATGTCACCGACAGAAGCCTACCTCGACTTTGCAACGAGGAAAAATATTGACTTTCTTACCTATCAGAATCTCATTGCCACAGATGGAACAGTGAAAACTAAACAAGAACTACAAGCCGGAAGTCGAGAGATTCCATGGTTTATTTATTATAAAATAGTTCACAGCCTGAAAGCTGACTGCTACATCAAAGGAAACATGAGAAAGTTAACAGAGTTTGAACAAATGATAATTAAAACACAAGACCACTTGCTATCCAGAATTTATAAGCTTCTATTAAAGAAAGAAACAGCATGTGAACAAGTAAAGGTGTGTATGATCAAGTGGATGCAGAATTTTGGAGAAATGATCCCGATGGAAACCTGGGAATGGCTGCGGACGAAAGGGATTAAGTTTTCTTCTCCGCAAGCAGTACAAGAAAAAGGTACAAAATGTTCCACAGGTGGTGTCACCAAAAGACCTTCAAAAGATGTTTAAATCGAACCAAGCAAACTGTTGGAAGTGCTCTGAAACCGAACGAACTTTCTATCATCAATGGTGGACTTGTAAAAAAAGCCAACAATTTTGGAAAACTATACATAAAGACATTGAAGAAGTCCTAAAAATCGACTGACTTAAACCCTAAATGTATGCTATTGGGGATCATTCCCCAACAAGTGAACTCAACTCAGAGATAATTTTTCCAATATGCCACAACCACAGTGAGACTTTTATATGCTTCATATTGGAAATATCCAAAAGTACTGACTAAGAGAGAATGGATGGGGAAGGCTCTGGCAAACCACCCCATAAACAAAGTCTGCCTAGAAAACGTCGGGATGTGACGTCACCCCATGGGTCAGGAATGACCTGGTTCTTGCACAGGGGACCTTTACCTAAGAGAGAATGGATGCAGAAATTTATGGACTTCGCTACAATGTCAAAACTAACCTGTCTAATCAAGAAACGACCGCTGGAAGACTTTTGGAACAAGTGGCAAGCTATTGTCGAAGGCTTTCACGGTCAGAGTTCATTGGTTCTTGTGGGTTATCCGGGCTGTGTGACCGTGGTCTTGGTATTTTGTTTCCTGACGTTTCGCTAGCAGCTGTGGCAGGCATCTTCAGAGGAGTAACAGTGAAGGACAGTGTATCTCAGTGTCAAGTGTGTAGGAAGAGTAATATATAGTCAGAAAGGGGTTGGGTTGAGCTGAATCACTGTCCTGCAAAAAATATCAAAGGTAATGTGCTAATCATTGTCCTGTAAGTATTCCTTACTATTTGGAGCCATGGTGAAGAAAAATTAATGGACTTTCTAAACCATCTCAATAATATCCATCCAAACATTCAGTTTACCATGGGAAAGGAAATTGAGGGTAAACTCCCATTTCTTGATACCCTTGTCATCCGTAAAACAAACTTTCAGTTAGGTCACAAGGTCTACCGGAAACCAACTCACACAGATCGCTACTTACACAAAAACTCCAACCACCACCCCCGACGGAAAAGAGGAATAATCAAAACATTAATGGACCGTGCAAGACGGATCTGTGAACCACAGTTTCTCAAGGAAGAAATTAAACATCTAAATCACGCACTGCTAGCAAACGGATATTCCAGAAATGAAATCAGAAGGGCCGTTAAACCAAACAAAAATCAGAAAACTCAGGAAAAACAGTCTCCCATAGGAAAGGTATTCTTGCCATTTATTAAAGGAGTCACTGATAGGATGGAGAAACTTTTGAAAATAAACAACCTACAAACAGTGTTTAAACCCACCAAGAAAATACAACAGATGCTACGATCAGCAAAAGACAAAAGAGACCCCCTCACCTCTGCAGGAGTATATCGTATACCTTGCAGTTGTGGACAAGTTTACATCGGGACCACAAAATGCAGCATACAAACAAGGATAAAAGAACATGAAAGATACTGCAGACTTGACCAACCTGAGAAATCAGCAGTGGCTAAACATGGACTGACACAAACAGGACACAGGGTCTTATTCCAAGACACTGAAAGACTGGACAATTCTACCAACTATTTTGTCAGATTGCACAGAGAAGCCATTGAAATTCATAAATATCAGCACAACTTTAACAGAAAAGAGGAGAGTTTAAGAATGAATAAGGCTTGGCTTCCTGTCCTGAAAACCTCCAGACTAACAAAGACTACAGTCCTCAATAGCCATGCAGATTAGCTTTGGATTTCACACATTAACAGATCACTTCAGGATACAATGGTTCCATATTAACATACCACACCCTCATTAGCACATTATCTTGATACTTACAGGACAATGATTAGCACATTACCTTTGATACTTTTTGCAGGACAATGATTCAGCTCAACCCAACCCCTTTCTGACTATATATTACTCTTCCTACACACTTGACACTGAGAGACACTATCCTTCAGTGTTACTCCTCTGAAGATGCCTGCCACAGCTGCTGGCGAAACGTCAGGAAACAAAATACCAAGACCACGGTCACACAGTCCGGATAACCTACAAGAACCAAGTGGCAAGCTTTTAATGATAAACTTGGATAAGAAGACAATGTGTGGCGAATATAATATGGTAGTGTGTATCACAATATAGAGATTACATTGGAGGGGTTAAATAGTAGAGCTGTTTAAGACAACTAATTGTTGAAAATCAAAAGAATGTAGGACCCTTATTTGAGTTACCATTCAAAGAAGATCCACATCCGAATCAACTTATGTGGATTCTCTGAGGAACATGAAGGTGAGATCTCTGTCTCAAACTGTTGCCACACATTGAACATTTCTGAGGTTCCTCCCCTGCATGGAATCTTCAATGCAGAAGGAGATAGGAGCTGGTCGTGAATCTCCTTCCACCTACAGAACCCATCCTTGCTCTTTTCCCTGTGAGATCTATTGGGGGTTTCAATCATGGCTAAATCTCTTTCCACGGTCCCAGCACTGATACTCTTTTCCCAAGCTAAGCAGTTACATGGTTTCTCCTTGTGTGGGTTCTTAGATGTTCTTGAAGATTGCCACGCTGACTTAATCTCTATCCACACTCTGAGCATTCTCCCCTGTATGGGTTCTTAGGTGCTGTTGAAGATTGCCACTCTGACTGAATCTCTTTCCACACTCTGAGCATTCAAAAGGCTTCTCCCCTGTGTGGGTTCTTCGATGCTGTTGAAGAGAGCCACTCAGACTGAATCTCTTTCCACACTCTGAGCATTCAAAAGGCTTTTATTTATGTATTTATACAGAAAACAAACACATTATATTACTTTTCATAAAATCCACTTATAAACAATATGTATGTATATATAACAAAAGGGCAGTGTTGTGCTTCTGTCCATCTTTACAAGCTTAGACTGAACAAAAGACATAGAATTGCTGCATTGTTTCTGAGCTAATTAGGAATCAGGTTTTGACTCAAACAAGTCCCCCCCCCATTTTTTTCCTGGGGAACGCCCACATGCCATGTTGAATGGATCATGTGGACAAGGTGTCGCCTCAACATGGCCATTGCTGCGGCCCCACCTCTTTTCAAAATGCAAAAATGCATTCAGCCTTGCTCTGTGTGATTTCTTCTATATGAGGGCTGTGGAGCAGGCTTTTAACATAATTCAAAATAAATGCCGAGTAGCAACCAGGAGAACTTAAACCTTTAAAAAGACATACATAGACGTCTGGATAAACTCACAAAAATAGCCAAATATTACCATCTTATAAAATGCTGGATTCATTATGCCATTTGTCAAACCTTTAGGCATTTCAATTCCCAACTTTAAAATAAAATACATTCTATTTTACATCAACAATTAAAGAATACTGTGTGTACCTGCTTAAAAGACAAAAGATACTATTTTCACCAACACTTTAACATCAAAATTAACATAACCATCAGAGCAGGATGAGCGTTTTGTGATCAGGGAATTGACAACTTTCCCCCATTATTAGCCAAAAACATTAAAACAAGGAAAACAAGAATGTAAGAACATATAACAAGAATTCCAGTGACCTTTTGTTGAACCAGCAATGGATAACCGAAGCACAAGTCTTATAATAATTTTGTTATACTATACACAGCAACATTTTAATATCTCCTTGTATATTTCAACATTTATGTCGAACCCTTTAAGGCTGGGTCCTTCTTAACCAAAACAAGCTTAAAAATTTCAATTAAAATACAAGAAAATAATGTTTAACCTCTTTGCTCTTTACCAAAGTAAAATGTAAAACTCAAACATGGGTTTCTTTTATTTTACTATAACCTTCTTTTGACCTTCTGTGTACAATACATATAACTCGTTTCTTTACTTTCTCATTCCCTCCCTTTCTTCATTTGCACAGTTACACTTTTTGAAAACCATTTTCAATAACTTTTTCACATTGCCTCTTTGGCTTTCAATGCATAAACCACTTTTACCACCTTTTTCAACGTTCATTAAACCAAGAGCCATCAATCACAACAGTCTGTCATGACCAGAACCTGGTAGACAGCCCCCCCTCTTCCACTTTTAAAACTTACCCTCTTCACACTTCTACAGCAATTATTCAAAATTCCACATGCAAAACCCCTTTATCTGCTTCACATCACCACTAAACGTACCCTAATCTCATATTCAAATTATACTTTCCCTGTACACCTTCCCAAAATAAACAATTTAAAGTAACTCACAGCTGGTATGCCAAACTAAAACAAAGCTCACAATATTTTAAATATTTTTAATCCGCCCTCCTCTTGGCAGTGTAAGTGGCCTATCTCCAGGGCTGGAGATGGCATGGTAGAGAGAAGGGGTGGCCAGATAAAGACAAGGAAACTTTCACAAGGTAATAGTTGCCTGCCCCCCCACTCCCCGCTCCAACAGTTTGCATAAGCAACCAAGAGACAGCAGTCTTTTCCAGAAAAAGAAAAAAACCGAGCACAGATAAAAACATAAAACGAGTTGAATCATGCTTATAGAGCCTCCATAAGCCTCCCCCACTTCCCGCAGCTGCCAACTTGTGTCCCTCTCCCGTCTGGGATGTGGTATCTCAGCAGGGAGCTAGCTTATTCAAGGGAGACATAATGAAGCCTGGCGGCTGAGGCAGAGACCAGTAGAAGAGCCATTTATATAACAAAGGAGCTTTAAGTCTCTAAACAGCAACCCAACAATGCCTCCCCCCTCCTACAGAGAACCCAATTTTATAGAGAAACACTTTTAGTTATTGGTTCTTGTAGGTTATCCGGGCTGTGTGACCGTGGTCTTGGAATTTTCTTTCCTGACGTTTCGCCAGCAGCTGTGGCAGGCATCTTCAGAGGAGTAACACTGAAGGACACAGTGTTACTACTCTGAAGATGCCTGCCACAGTTGCTGGCGAAACGTCAGGAAAGAAAATTCCAAGACCACGGTTACACAGCCCGGATAACCTACAAGAACCAATGAACTTTGACCGTGAAAGCCTTCGACAATACTTTTAGTTATTATTATTAACTCCAATAATCAAATTTCCATTCCCTCCTCACTCCCTAAACCCCAGCTCCTGCCGGGACCTGGCACCTCAGCAAGGAGCAGACCGCTTGCTTGTTCTTCGAAGGGAGGAGGGAGAGAGAGGGAATGATTTGTGGGAGGAATTTGTCTGGCTATGAAGGGCTAGCTAGATTTTACAGCAATATAAACAGCTTGATAAGTAAGAAAACAAAAGCTTTCCAAGAGAGAAAGGCAGAAAGCTTGAATACAATTCATTCTTTAAAATCTAAACAACTCCACTTGAAAATCTTCTGTTTAATTCTCAGTTACCGGTGACATTTGGTTTCCCCTCCATTTGATTTGTTTGCTAAGCTGGGCACAGTTCTTACCCCTGGGGGGATCATGTATGTTCCCCCAGGGGACAACACTGTCCCATACCTTGGCCATTGTAACCCCATTAATAATTTGATCCGCGGAATGAAATCCAATTCTCACTTCTGTTTGTTAGCCCATACACACACCAGGGGTGAGCATTTTAAAATTCTGGTTTACCCTTTTAGATCTGATTCTAATTTCCCCATGGCATCATTCTTAACTAGATAACAAGCTAAATGCCGGTAGCTATTTGGGATGTTGCAGATTGAGGAATCTGTGGGTATGTGCTTTATGCAAACTAAGTGAAATAGAAAGGAATAGGAAAGAGGAAGGGGGCCAGTTTTTGACATGCATTTATCTACATGGGTGTCACATCAAAAAGGATACCTGCACCTGTTTATGTACACAGGGGCAGTTTATAGTGCCACAGGTAAAAGACCTTTATTTGGGGCACTTCACTACATTCCAAACTACCACTGTCCTTTATCCAAAGTGTGGCCACTGTCCTTTACCCAAATTATTCTGGGGGGTGTCTGGTCCCTGACTCCTTCAGTTGGAGCTGTCTTCCCCCCCTTTCTACCATGACTCTTTGTTTCTCCGTCTCTAGACATTCTCGTCCCCAATGTCCCTCCTCCTTACATATCCTGAATTGATCTGGTCCCGGGGTGGGCGCCGTCCTGAAGGTGGTGAGGCCCCCCTTCCCCCTCTCCCCTGTGCACTTGCTTCTCTCCCTCTTCTCTCATTCCTTTGCACAGCCTGCGCAATCATTTCCTGTTTCTTTTTTGCCTTCTCATCATCCCTATTATTATATATTTTCCAAGCTTTCTCTACTAGTGACACTATGCTTTGCACCTCAAAATTTTCTACTTTCTGCGGCTTCTTCCGGATGTCACTAGCTGCCTGTCCCACAAACAGTAAATTTAGCAAACGGCTATTTTTGGCATCTTCAGGGTCCATACCCCCCCCCCCCGAAACCCTCATAGCATTCATCAGTCTACCCAGGTACTCAGTGGGGTTCTCAGTTTCGCCCTGGTGTACTTCAAAAACCTTATTCAGGTTCCTTGGAGACTTTGCTGCCTCCTTAACCCCCTTCAAAATGTTTTCCCTATATGTCTGACTACTTGTTTGCCCCACAGTGGTATTATTATCCCACTCTGGGTCCTTACTAGGAACATGAATTTTAACAGGTTTCTTCATCATGTTCTTTAGCTTTAGCAAGGATCAGCTTCTCTTCCTCTGCCTTCTCATTGTTGGGGAGGTAACTAAAAAGATCCCGGATCATCACAGGATGCCACGAGACTTCCTCTAGCCACCGCTCCCCATTGAAAAGCAGATATTGAGGCCAGTCCCAGGTGCAATAGTGCACCAACTTGGTAACTGGGTATGATGTGGCTGAACCCATTACAGCCTTCCAGTTATCCACCATATAGCTCAGCGGCGTCTCGCTGGCCCCCTTTGAGCTCCTATTACCCTTGGTGGCTTTGCTCCTGCCTTCAACTATAGAAGAGCTTACGCCTGAGACCTGCCCCACCAAGGCCCCCCCTATTTCCTGTCCACGGGTGCTTACCTTAAGCCTGTTGCTTCCCCTGAGTCGATTTGAAGTGGAACTCTCCAGTGCCACTCACCCCGAGATGCTGTGCCTGCCGAGCCCGAGGACCAGCGACATCGCTGGGTGTACCTGTCCTACTGAGCTCCGGCACCCCACATTTCCAGGAGAGTTGGCAACCAGAGTCCTGCCGCGATCGGCAGAAATCTGATGGATGCAAAAGCCAGACCCCGTTCAATGGCACAGACCCACCAAGAACAGAGATGACTCAGGTTCTTTCTTAGAAGAGGTGATTTATTATGCCGGCAGGAAGAGTCTGTCTCGTGACAGCCAATACCACGCTTTGAAGATACCATACAACACATGGCAGTATTTATACATTTTTGAGTTGTCTACATTTCTGCTCCTTTCGCAGAAAGATCTTCCCTGGGTGCTTCTACTCATGCCCCATGATGTCACCTCACTAATTAGCTTAATTGGTGCTACTCTTTGGCCTTTGCTTTACTATATCTTTATTCCTGTGCCAGTCTATATACATTTGAAACTGGCCAGATACCCAAACTTAGCTCATCCTGCTTTAGATAACGTATGTAAAGGCCTACCTTCTACTTGCAACTTGGCATACATCTTCCAATTAAGCTATCATCTTGCCATGCCTTTACCTTGTGTTCTAATCCTTGAACTTCTGTCCTTCTGATGAACTCCTGTATTGGTGCTGATTTCTACCTTTTGAACTTCTGTCTACCTTTTTTCTACGCAGCTAGCCAGATCCATTCTGGCCTATGTGAATATCTAAGGCTTATACATTCTCTTAAGTGTTCCATACGTTTCTAACATATGTCAGTGAAGTAGTAATATCCATACAGTTATTTCTTCATACTTGTGTGCTTAACTGTTGTGATACACAGTGTAAGCCAAACACATTGAGATTTTACACTTCAGTCAGCATTTCTAGAATTCTGAAACTGGAGGTAAATTTCATGGACGTGGATTTTTAAGGCCCTGCATTCCTTTTCAAAACAGGTGTTAGTAGGAACTTTTCTTGATTCTAGCTGCCCCTTGTAGTGCTGTTTTGCTGAATCAACTATACATAAAATTAAATTATCATAAGAATAAATAACTGCCCTGGGAACCTTTGAGCAAATTATGATATTTCTGTACTCAGATATTTTTTTCCGATTTGAGCAATTGAAATATCTTTTGAATTACATCTGGGGACCAGTAAATTCTTGGGAAATTATCTGTTTCTTACTCCAGCCCCAGAGTTAAAATGGGAGGAATCAAAGGGAGTTCTACATTAAAAGTCATAATCAAGGGGAGATGTCACTAACCGTACATTCGCCTACACTCAAGGATTCCACAGAATCTCTGAATGCTATTGAGGTTAAAATATAGTCAATCTCACTATAGCCTCTTTTTGAAATAAAGGTACGGTAAATTCACCTACATCATAAGAACATAAGAAAGGCCCTGCTGGATCAGACCAAGGCCCATCAAGTCCAGCAGTCGGCACACACAGTGGCCACCAGGTGCCTCCAGGAAGCCACAAACAAGACGAGTGCAACAACACCATCCTGCCTGTGTTCCACAGCACCCAAGATAATAGGCATGCTCCTCTGATACTAGAGAGAATAGGTATGCAGCATGACTAGTATCCATTCCAGCTAATTGCAATGAATACCCATCTCCTCCATCAATATGTCCACTCCCTTCTTCAAGCCCTCCAAGCTGGCAGCCATCACCACATCCTGGGGCAGGGAGTTCCACAATTTAACTATGCGTTGTGTTGCCCTTTTTTCTCCGGTTTAAGAAATCGTTTCATAGATCCAATCATTATGAATCTCCCTGGCCCAGCGAATAGGACTACCCAACTATTACTAGCGGATAAGTCCCCCAACTCTACAGAAGCAGTTGCCGAATATTTGGCAAAAAAATTAGCTACTGATTTTAACACTGACAAGTAATAGCTGTGCCAATTGCTTGTGCTCTTTGGTGCCTATAGTGGAACTCTACTATTGTATTATATTGAACTTGAGAAGTATTGTACTATTTTAACATGCTCTTTCTATGCTCTTTTTATGCCATTAAAGGTTTTTTGACTTTGACTTTAACTATGCATTGTGTGAAAAAATACTTCCTTTTATCTGTTGTGAATCTCTCACCCTCCAGCTTTAGCAGATGACCCCGTGTTCTAGTATTATGGGAGAGGAAGAAATACTTCTCCCTGTCCACTCTCTCCAAACCACGCATACTTTTATAGACCTCTATCATGTCTCCCCTCAGCCGCCTTCTTTCCAAACTAAATAGCACTAAGCGGCTTAACCGCTCCCCATAGGACAGTTGCTCTAGTCCCCTAATCATTTTGGTTGCTCTTTTCGGCACTTTCTCAAGCAATGTAATATCCTTTTTTAGCAGTGGTGACCAGAACTGTACACATCATCAAGGCCAACCAATCCATTAAGCAGGACTTTCCCAAACTGAATACAAAATTTAGTCAAACACACGCCTACATAATTTAAAATTTTGTCCCTGGATCGCCTACTGACTAGAAAAAAAGGTAATGGCAGCTCTAAGGTTATCGGAGTAAAAATCCCACTTAAATCGGAAATGTATTTAGTGGGTATTTTAGATAGGACATTAGAAAAACAGTTGGGAAATAGTCTTAGATATTTAACAACAGCGGCAAGTATTATCTGGGCGAAAAAATGGAGAAAAGAAGAAGTACCCACATGCATGAATGGCGTCAGAAATGTATGGAGTAGGCCAAGATAAATACATAGAAGATAGTTGGGTTTCTGATTGTAATATAGATTGGATGGTATGGTCAAGATACATAAATCAGTATTTTAGGGACAGAAAAATGACTTTAGGGTTTAGAACATAAATTTACCAAAGTGTTGACTAAGATGGAAATAGTTAAATGAAAATTTAAAGTAAAAACAGATAAAACTAAACTGTTATTCACAAAAGAAATTATATATGTAGTATTTTGTTTTGCATGAAGAGAGCTGGAAGTCGGTCTCTGTATTATTGTATTATCTTATATTACTTTTTACCTCTTTTCTTTATCTTTTTCACTTTTCTTTTGTGAATTATGTTTTCTTTCATATTTTCATATTTTGGTATATTCTGTAATACTTTGTATATTTCAGTAAAGTAGAACAACAAAGAAAGAATTCCTCAGATTTCCAAAATTGTTGAACACATTTCTTCTAAGAATGCCTCCCCCACATTGAATCCTTACAACTATCTTGCTTCCAAAGGGCTTCCAGGCCTAGTGTGGATTGGAAACCAGATCCACGCAGTCGTCAGTCAACACTCTGGCTCATGAATCTGGCTCATCACTCTGGCTCATGAATCTGGGCAAAGTGGGTCTGGTTCAATCCTGGGCATCAGTGGGGGCACGAGGCACCCGTCTCCAGCAGCTGCAAGAGGATTGCTTTCGTACAGCTTTATACACAATTAAAAAAGGCATGCTACACTAACACTAATGAAGCCCACCACATTTTAAAAAAAACCCCACCACAAACCACAGAAAAACAACAACAACAAAGTGTGCATTATCTTTGGTTCTCGTAGGTTATCCGGGCTGTATAACCGTGGTCTTGGTATTTTCTTTCCTGACGTTTCGCCAGCAGCTGTGGCCAGCATCTTCAGAGGAGTAACACTGAAGGACAGTGTCTCTCAGTGTCAAGTGTGTAGGAAGAGTAATATATAGTCAGAAATGGGTTGGGTTTGAAATACCAAGACCACGGTTATACATCCGGATAATCTACAAGAACCAATGAACACTGACTGTGAAAGCCTTCGACAAGATTGTGAATTATCTCTTGAGGAGAATGTAAGTGGGGAGGACAGCTGGGATTGGGAACGAATGTCCCACAGCGTGCACATACCAACTCCAAGGAGACCTATTAATTTTCTCCTGCCGAATCCTAGGGGACCTGCTCATCTCCAAAATACTGGAATATTGAGAGGGAGTAAGCCTGATCCCTTGGAACTTACTGAGTAGAAGAAGAAGAGTTGGTTTTTATATGCTGACTTTCTCTACCACTTAAGGGAGAATCAAACCGGCTTACAATCACCTTCCCTTCCCCTCCCCACAACAGACACTCTGTGAGGTAGATGGGGCTGAGAGTGACTAGCCCAAGTTCACCCAGCTGGTTTCGTCTGTAGGAGTGGGGAAACAAATCCAGTTCACCAGATTAGCCTCCGCCGCTCGTGTGGAGGAGTGGGAAATCAAACCCGGTTCTCCAGATTAGACTACACCACTCCAAATCACAGCTCTTAACCACTACACCATGCTGGTGTAGTTGAGTTAGGGGGGCAGAACCATTTCCATTCAACCCAAATTAATCCTCATGTCAGAACTGTTTGGGCTTCAAAGTGGTAACCCCAACAAGTGTGCAGAAGGCTGGACTGGGGAGGAATTAGGGTTTCGGGATGCCTCTCTAGAACTAGGGGAGGGGCTGTGGCTCAATGGTAGAGCATCTGCTTGGCATGCAGAAGGTCCCAGGTTCAATCCCCGGCATCTCCAGTGAAAGGGACTAGGCAAGTAGATGATGTGAAAGACCTCAGCCTGAGACCCTGGAGAGCAGCTGCCGGTCTGAGTAGGCAATACTGATTTTGATGGACCAAGGGTCTCATTCAGTATAAGGCAGCTTCATGAGTTCCTTGTAAGGCAAAATTTTTTGTAAATTGCGGTTGCCAGCTGTCCACACTAGGATTTGTCCAGCAGCGGGGAGACGATAAATATCTGCTATCTTCATCCTGTCTATTTATTCATACGATTTGGAAAACAAATGTTTTCGCCGGTTTTGCAGGTGTCAGAAAAAGTTCAGTTGGCAGATAACTAAAGTATCGAGTTTAACAGAGAAGGGCATCCACTAAAAGGACCCTCATTTGAGTTACCGTTCAAAGAAGATCCCCATCCGAATCAACTTATGTGGATTCTCTGAGGAACATGAAGGTGAGACCTCTGCCTCAAACTGTTGCCACACATTGAACATTTCTGAGGTTTATCCCCTGCATGGAATCTTCAATGCAGAAGGAGATAAGAGCTGGTCGTGAATCTCCTTCCACCTACAGAACCCATCCTTGCTCTTTTCCCTGTGAGATCTATTGGGGGTTTCAATCATGGCTAAATCTCTTTCCACGGTGCCAGCACTGATACTCTTTTCCCAAGCTAAGCAGTTACATGGTTTCTCCTTGTGTGGGTTCTTGGATGTTCTTGAAGACTGCCACGCTGACTTAATCTTGATCCAAACTCTGAGCATTCTCCCCTGTATGGGTTCTTAGGTGCTGTTGAAGATTGCCACTCTGACTGAATCTCTTTCCACACTCTGAGCATTCAAAAGGCTTCTCCCCTGTGTGGATTCTTAGATGCTGTTGAAGATGGCCACTCAGACTGAATCTCTTTCCACACACTGAGCATTCAAAAGGCTTCTCCCCTGTGTGGGTTCTTAGATGCTGTTGAAGATTGCCACTCTGACTGAATCTCTTTTCACACACTAAGCATTCAAAAGGCTTCTCCCCTGTATGGGTTCCTAAATGCTGTTGAAGAGAACCACTCCTACTGAATCTCTTTCCACACTCTGAGCATTCAAAAGGCTTCTCCCCTGTGTGGGTTCTTAGATGCTGTTGAAGAGAGCCACTGTGACTGTATCTCTTTCCACACTCTGAGCATTCAAAAGGCTTCTCCCCTGTGTGGGTTCTTAGGTGCTTTTGAAGAGAGCCACTCTGACTGAATCTCTTTCCACACTCTGAGAATTCAAAAGGCTTCTCCCCTTTGTGGGTTCGTCGATGCTTTTGAAGATCGCCACTGCAACTGAATCTCTTTCCATACTCTGAGCATTCAAAAGGCTTCTCCCCTGAGTGGGTTCTTCGATGTTTTTGAAGATTGCCACTCAGACTGAATCTCTTTCCACACTCTGAGCATTCAAAAGGCTTCTCCCCTGTGTGGGTTCTTCGATGCTGTTTAAGATGGCCACTGCAACGGAATCTCTTTCCACACTCTGAGCATTCAAAAGGCTTCTCCCCTGTGTGGGTTCTTCGATGCTGTTGAAGATCACCACTCTGACTGAATGTCTTTCCACACTCTGAGCATTCAAAAGGCTTCTCCCCTGAGTGGGTTCTTCGATGTTGTTGAAGATTGCCATTCACACTGAATCTCTTTCCACACTCTGAGCATTCAAAAGGCTTCTCCCCTGTGTGGGTTCTTCGATGCTGTTTAAGATGGCCACTGCGACTGAATCTCTTTCCACACACTGAGCATTCAAAAGGCTTCTCCCCTGTGTGGGTTCTTAGATGCTGTTGAAGATTGCCACTCCTACTGAATCTCTTTCCACACTCTGAGCATTCAAAAGGCTTCTCCCCTGTGTGGGTTCTTAGGTGCTTTTGAAGAGAGCCACTCTGACTGAATCTCTTTCCACACTCTGAGTATTCAAAAGGCTTCTCCCGTTTGTGGGTTCGTCGATGCTTTTGAAGATCGCCACTGCAACTGAATCTCTTTCCATACTCTGAGCATTCAAAAGGCTTCTCCCCTGTGTGGGTTCTTCGATGTTTTTGAAGATTGCCACTCACACTGAATCTCTTTCCACACTCTGAACATTCAAAAGGCTTCTCCCCTGTGTGGGTTCTTCGATGCTGTTGAAGATGGCCACTGTTCCTGAAACTCTTTCCACACTCTGAGCATTCAAAAGGTCTCTGCCTTGTGTGTATTTTTTGGTGCACAAGGAGCTGCGATCTGTATTTGAAGTAGTTTCCACACTGAAAACATTTATGTGCCTTCACTATACAATACTTTGGGAAGACTGCCTTACTTTTCCTTCCATGAAAGAACATCCTTCCATTCTCTGAGCAGATAAATAGCTTCTCACCTAAATTAATCCTTTGGGGTTGAAAAAGGTCTGACTTCTGCAACCTCTTCTCATCTGAGCAGCTAGAAGTTTTCTCTCCTGCATGTATTCTTTGATGTCTAAGGAGCTCTGCTTTGCAAAGAAAGCTCTTTCCACACTCCAAGCATCCATGGGTCTCCATTCCTCTGTGCATATGCAAATGGATATCATATTGGGTTTGATCTGAGAAGTTCATGCCACACTCCAAACATTTATATGCTTCCTCCACCATGGGGATTAGTTCACAGAAATCCTTCCCTTGGCCAGGAATGGGTTTATCCTTCTTCTCGACCATGGGACTTCCTTTCTGCTTTTTAGGTTTGCCTTGATTCTTGACATTTCCTTGCAAATATTCATTTTTTACTTTATCTGGCAATAGCTGGTGCAGTTCCTCATCGCCCTCATTCCACTGATCATCCCCTGTGGAATAAAGAGACCTCATTAGCACACACACAAGGACATCTGACAATCTCTTGAAGTTCCATCCATGCTCAAAACATTGCAGTATGGAAAAACTCACTATACTGTTAAAGTTAGAAGCTAGAAAAGAAACAGTATAACTCTGGAATTTCAAAAAATGCAAAAGGTATATTCATAAGACAAGGTGCATAAACACAGTGCAAGGACATCTGACAATCTCTTGAAGTTCCATCCATGCTCAGATTTCAGATTCCAGGCCCCAGAAGTGCTCCCTCCCCTCCTCTCCCACCATGATTTATCATTCTACCAAACAACAAGTTACTGAGAAGCGAAGCAGCAATCCTCCATGCCGATTCCTATCTAATTCCCTGGAAATAACCAAGGATACTCAAAACGATACATTGCTGCTTTTCAATATTTAGATCCGTGCTTCATCCCAATGGCAGCCATTTGCACATACGGCACCTATGAAAGAGCCTTACCAAGAGAGGCCACGCTCCCATAGTTCTCCAGCATGACTTCCTTGTAAAGAGCTCTTTGGCCCGGATCCAGCAGGGCCCACTCTGCCTCGGTGAAATGCACGGCCACCTCCTCAAAGGAAACCGGAGACTGAAAGAAAAAGCAGATTCCCTCGTCAGACAACATGCCAGGCAGAGACGGTGCTCTGGAAGGGGGCAGGATGGAGAGCTTGGCATGGGTAAAGGGTCTCTTTCACTTGAACATAGGTGCAGCAACTGCAGGATCATCCCTGCCCCCGCCCAAAGAAAGGAAGTGGAACTCATCTCCCCTACCTGGACCAGAGGTGAAGCAGCCACTTCCACACCTCTGCAAAGATGACCGCTTAACAGCGTCTCTACACTGCCTGCAAGGGAGACAACACAGGAAGGAAGAATGTTAGCCGAGACTTACTATTTCATTTACGTGTTTAAATCTTGCTTTGCACACACCCATTTCCAGGATGTTCGTATTACTTGATTTTTGTGTTGTCAAGTCACAGCTGGCTTATGGTGGCCCTGTAGGGTTTTCAAAGCAAGAGACGTTCGGAGGTGGTTTGCCATTGCCTGCCTCCACGTCACGCCCCTGGTGTTCCTTGGAGGTTGCCCTTCCAAATACCAACCAGGGCCAACCTTGCTTACCTTCGGGGCTCTGATGAGATCAGGCTTGCCTGGGACTATCCAGGTCAGGGCATGCATTATGTGCACTCAAGAACATTCAGGGTTTCAGCTGAATGCAACATCAATGTGACATAAATCTGTCTTGGCCCCCCAATAATCTGTCTACTCCTCCTTCTAGTGAGTGACCATCACTACATCCTGTGGTACCTAGTCCCACAAGCTCACTCTGTGTTGTGTGCAGACCCGTTTCCTTTTTCTGCCGCACAGCTTCATCATGTGCCTCAATCCCATCCAGCCACAAAGCACCCTTACCTTGTGAGAGGGCATCTTGGAGATGCTCCTGGGCCTCTGCCAATAATTGCCCTTCCTCTAACAGAGCTCCTTCTGTCTCGGAAAACTTCACTTCCATCTTTAGGGATGGTCCCCATATCTGAAAGAACAACAAGGGAGACAGGTAAGAATCTTCACTCCTGCATTGACCAACAGGGCTGCTTCAAGCACAGGGGCCAAAATCAGCGTTGGGTCATTGCTTGATAAATGATAAAGTCATTGCTTGAAGGGTGTGAAGGAAGCCCCCTCACCTGCTCTGCCTGCCTCTTCTCCTCTGCCTGACTCAGGAGGAAACCTTCGGACAGGGCCACCGCCTGGGAACTGGTCTCCGGCCCACATTCTCTGACCCAGTACTTCATTCCCTGGGGCAGGATAGTCAGGAACTGCTCCAGGATCACCAGGTCCAGGATCTCCTTCTTAGAGTGCCTCTCCGGCTTCAGCCAGTGGTTGCAAAGTCTATGAAGCTGGCTGCAAACCGCTCGGGGGCCCTCGGTCTCATGGTAAAGGAACTGCCGGAAACGTTGGCTATCTGCTGTCCTCGTTTCCTGACCTAGGTTCTCTGGCACAGATCTTTCCCAGAATTCATCACCACTCGCCGCTTGGATGGGATGGGCACCTTCCCTTGATCTCTTGCCAATTCCAGCTCCTTCTGGGTCCTGCGGTTCCATCTCCTTCCCTTTCTCTTGGGTGGCCTCTTACTGTGGAAAGATGTCCTTACTCCTGTGGCCATGAAGAGGGAGAGGAAAAGATATCAAAAAGGCAGGAAGAGACCAAAAGAAAGCACACCTACCTCACCTACCCTCCTTCTCATGAGGTACCTCAGGATTGCCCCATTGGATCAGAACAAGCGTCACTGTCATAGTTTGTGGATCAGGATTAATGTCATGGCGCTAGATTGCATATCAGGATTTTTAATGAGATGCTTCTTCTGAGGAAAAGGAGATCTGACATTTTTTTTTATTTAAAAAAAATTTTTTACATGAAAAAAATACAATCAATTTGGAATACAAAATAGTAAAATACAAAAAGTTGAATCATGGACTTCAGGGTCAGGTGACCCCCCCCCCCCGTTGCAAGCGCGAAGCCGCGCTCCTGCCGTCCGCTGCTACGGGGCGCATAATTAGCCTCGGGAAGAGCTTGCAAGCGGCACCCCTCGGGACAAGAGGGGATGCAGTCCTTGGGTGCCGGTGGCGGATCTGCCATGGGAGCGATAGCCGCCGAGAATTCGGCGGCGGTCGCTCTGGCGGATTCCACCGAAGAGCCGGCGCCATCTTAAAGAAGACGGCAGGGGAGAGTGAGGTGGGACCTGACTTTTTGTTTTTTGGATCATTAATAAAGTTTTTTTCCTTGACTTTTAAAAATCACTAACTTGGGGTGTGTGGCAGATTTTTTGTGTTGAAGGACAATTCTGAACTATCTATAATTCAGTTACGCTTTGTCGCTGTGTTTTTTGGCTTTTTGCCAGTTGAGTGACGCACTCAAAAAAAAAAGTTTCTTTTAAAACTAAAGAGCATTGAATTAAGAGAAAGGAATTGGAGGATAATCAAGTGACATTGCATAGAAACTTTATAGTGGTCACAGTGATTGTTTTCTCCAAAGTGGTTTGATCTGAATGAAATGAAATAAAAGAAACTTTCTGCCCCCCCTACCTTCCCTTGGATTATAATGGATCTGTAACTTCAGTCTCCAGTCTTTTTTGGCTCACCAATGGGTGAGAAAGAGAAACACACTAAGGACATTTTAAAAGACACAAAGTTGGTGGTACAGCCTCCTGTTAGACGGTCCTCTGTGACTCAAATAACTCAGACAACCAAACAGACAACCTCTCCAATAGCAACAACATCTATTGCTGCCAAGATGCCTTTAAAAACTAAACCTGAAGTGACTTTGACTTCTGTTTTTGAACTGCTAACTAAGACTCATCAGGATGTCGCAGAAATGAAACAGGAGCTATCTCAGAATACAGCTACTATAGCTCAGAACTCAGCTGCAATAGCTGCCTTGCAGGATACAATCTCATCTTTGGCTGTCAGGCAAGACAAGGTAGAAACCAAGCTTAAAAAAATTCACAGGAAACTAAAGAAACTAAGAAGAAGGTGGATACCCTGGAGATGTCAATAACATCTGTAGCTGACAGACAAGAGACCCAAAATGATCAGATGGCAATGATGGAGCTCAAGATAAAAGAATCTTCCCTACGTATTCGTGGATTGCGAGAGAAAATTGAGGATCGGGACCTGCGTAGATATCTGACGGTTCTCTTGGCAGATTTTTTGCAAGAATCTGAAGAGGTGATTGCAGGGATGATTGTGACAGCCTACAGAATAAATTCAGCATATGCAACCAGGAATAAAGTACCGAGGGACTGCCTGATTCAACTGTTTTCTAGAAGCCACAGAGACTTAATACTTAACACTCACTACAAAATACCATTGAAAGTTGGAGATGAGTCACTGAGGCTGCTGAAAGAAATACCTGCAAGATTGCTGAGGAAGAGGAAGGATTTTATGGAGATTGCCCAGCGTTTAAGACTCAGTGGAATCCAATACAGATGGGAATACCCGCAGGGTGTCTCTTTTATTTTTAAGGCGAAAAGGTTCAAGTTCACGGAAGTGGATAAGGCAGACCAGTTTTTAAGAAGATATGATGCAGAACTGGTTAAACCTTACAAGTCAACCAAACAAGTTCCACCTAGAGAATCTACAGAAGAAGAAAAGGCATCTGAAGCTTCTGGTGGTGGAGATTTGCCAGTAGTTTCATCAGAGGACTCTCCAAGTGACGATCCTGAAGACTGAAGATTGAATAGATATGGGGGGTAGAGGGGGGTTGCAGTAGTAGGAGTCAAGTATGTATTTTCTGTGGAAATATATGGAATCTAATTGAAAATTTGATATGTTACAGGTTATATCTTGGAATGTTAATGGATTGAACTCTCCCAACAAAAGGAGGAAAATATTTCATCATTTACGAAAATCTAATGCTAATATTATTTGCTTACAGGAAACGCATATACTCCCAAAGGATGTTTTTAGGTTGCAACATGCTAGGTTGGGTACTTTATTTACGGCTTGTAATGGGAGTAAAAAAACCAATGGAATAGCTATGTATATACCTGCTTTATTACAACCAAAAGTTATTTATCAAGATATAGAGGGAAGAGTTTTGATGTTGGAGGTAACAATTGGTTTCCAAAAGGTATTGCTTGTGGGAATATATGCACCTAATACAAATCAAAAGGTATTTTATGAGAACTTAGCACTATTATTAGCTGAATATGCTACTGAAAAAATGATATGGATGGGGGATTTTAATGGAGTCAAGGTACCTAAGGTAGATAGATCTGCGAAAAAGAAAAAAGCAAGTAATGAAAGAAAGTTACCAGGGATTTTTGATGTTCTTACAGATCAGTGGGATATGTTTGATGTCTGGAGGTTGACACATGGTAACATGAAGCAATATACTTTTTTTTCACAGAGACATCTCACGTGTTCCAGGATAGATATGGTATGGATGTCAGAGGGTCTGGTACAGAAGTTAGAAAATTGTGAGATTTTATCTAGGGTGTTGTCAGACCATAACGCGGTATCAGTTAAAATTGAAATGGGAAATAGAGGTTATAAACCCTGGAGAATTAATGACTTTCTTTTAAAAAATAAAAAAATTGTAGATAAATTGAAAACTGAAATATCAAATTATTTTAGAGAAAATATAGATAAAGGTACCAGTGAAGACATAGTTTGGGACGCTGGTAAAGCAGTAATTAGGGGATTTTTAATCCAACAAAATACAAGATATTATAGGGAAAGGGAGAATAAGAAAAAATGCATATTAGATGAAATAAAGCAGGCGGAGAGATATTTTTGGATGCCGAAAAAGCCTTCGATAATGTTAATTGGCAGTTTATGATTAAGGTATTAGAATATATGGGTTTTGGTGATAGTTTCAAAACTGCCATAAAAAGTATATATACATATCAAACAGCTAATTTGATTGTGAATGGGTCTTTATCACCAAAGATTGAAATTCAAAGGGGAACGAGACAGGGTTGTCCTCTTTCCCCTTTACTTTTTATTTTAGTATTAGAGGTTTTATTGAATAATCTTAGAAAATCTAATGATGTAGTAGGGGTAAGAATAGGGAGAAATCATTATAAACTTAAAGCTTATGCGGATGATTTAGTATGTTTTTTGATTGACCCGATTGAACAGTTTGACAGATGGAATAAAATATTGGAGGTTTATGGAAAGATTTCAGGTTTTAAAATTAATAAGGCAAAAACAAAAATTTTGGTTAAAAATATGACTCTTTCACAGCAACAAACATTGATCAAAAGGTCGGGACTCAATATTGAACATAAAGTTAAATATTTAGGTATATGGTTATCGAATAATAATCTTAATTTATTCCAGGACAATTATGTGAAACAATGGCAACAAATAAAAAAAGATTTGATAAGTTGGGGAAAAGTTCCTTTATCACTTTGGGGAAGAATATCAGTAATTAAAATGATGTTACTGCCCAAAATGCTTTTTTTGTTTCAAAATTTACCAATAGTGACAGGGGTACAGATATTTGAGGAATGGAAAAAAGATATTTTGAGATTTCTTTGGGGTAAAGAGAGACATAGGATTGCATATAATAATTTAATAGAATTAAGGGAGACGGGAGGATTGGGATTACCGGATTTAAAAATGTATTACCAAGCGGCATGTTTCACCTGGATTAAAGATTGGATTCTCTTGGAGAATCCAAAGTTATTAGAATTAGAAGGATATAAATTACGATTCGGGTGGCATGCTTATTTATGGTATGAGAAACAGAAAGTGAATAAGGAATTTAATTCTCATATTATCAGGAAAAACTTATTACAAGTATGGAATAAATATAAAGATGCTTTAGAAAGTAAAACTCCCGGTTGGATAAATCCTATAGAAGCTTTTATGCGAAGAGGTGCACATTTAAATTTGGACTGTGATATTTATAGAGAACTGATAGATTATAGAGATGGGATATGGATATTGAAAACACGTGAAGAACTTCAACTAAAAGACTGGTTTATGTATTATAAATTAAATGATGTCTTTATCAAAGATAATAGATTGGGATTTAATCATACTAAGTCCAACTTTGAGATAGTATTACTGAAAGGTAATAAAGGATTGATTGGTAGGATTTATAAAGTACTTATAGAATTGAACTTAGAACAAGAAAGGATTAAACCAGTCATGTTGAAATGGATGAGAGATCTAGGATATAATATTGATTTAGAAATTTGGGAAAAGCTCTGGAAAAATGAATTTAGGTTTACTATTTCGAATGAAATAAGAGAAAATTTATATAAAATGTTTTATAGATGGTATATAACCCCGGTTTTATTAAGTAAAATGAAAAAAGATGATAAAGCGTTATGCTGGAAATGTGGTACTGATATAGGAACGTTTATGCATAGTTGGTGGTTTTGTAAAAAAATTAGGAGATTTTGGCAATCAGTTATGAATGAAACTAATAATCTTATTAAAGTAAAAATCAAGCGAGATCCCGCTTTTTGTTTATTGGGTATTCCAAATAGAGAATTGGATAAAGGTGATAGAGTCATATGCCAATGTACTTTTGCAGCAGCTAGAATTATAATTGCAAAAAACTGGAAGCAAACGAACAAACCTTCAATTAGAGAATGGAGAGAAAAATTATGGTTGTATATGCAGATGGCCAAAATTACAGCATCTTTACATGGTAAAGACATGGAGGAATTCAAAATTATGTGGTCAAAGGCCGCTGCATATTGGGATAAATCGGCAAAAACGGATTTTAAAAATATAGTTAACGAATTATAGTACAATGTGATTTTAATTAATGTATAATAATGTGATTTTTTCTATTAGTCACTACACCCCATCGGAAGTCCATTGGTGATGGGCACTGTGGTGGGTGGTGGGTTTTTGAAGTAGGGCGTAATATATATATTTTATATGTATAACAATTTATGTATAACAATATATGTATAACAATATAAACAATATATATCTTTACATGTACAATGTAATAACAGAACTGTACGCTCTATATATGTTTGTACTATTTTTTGTTTTTGTTTTTATTTTTATTTTATTATTATTATCTTTTATTATTATGTATATATTTTTTTCTTTTTGGATTTATTATAAAAACCAATAAAAAATTATAAAAAAAAAAGTTGAATCATATTCATTAGTTTAGAAAAAGAATAATTCCATATATAATACTTTTAATACCCACCAATAGTGAACACCCCCTATTTCCCTCCATCACCGTGCCGAACGTCCGGCAAGTTGTCTTATCTTTTCCAAACTTGTAATAGGCTGGCCCTAATAATATGTTGATTAAAATCTTTATTTACCTTATCCTTTTCATACCACAAATATACATGCCAACCAACTCTTAGATTAAAGCCTTCCAGTTCTAATAACCTAAGGTTTTCTAATAAAATCCAGTTCTTTAACCAACCAAAACAGGTTGCTTCATAATACATTATCAAATCTGGGAGCCCTAAACCCCGATTCCTTTAGCTCAATTAAATTATTATACGCGATCCTGTGCCTTTCCTTACCCCAAACAAAAATCAAAATTTCTTTCTTCCATTGTTTAAATTTTTTATTCCTTTTATGATCGGCAAATTCTGAAATAGAAAAAGCACTTTGGGCAAAACCATCATTTTGATTACTGAGATCCAACCCCAAAGCGATAGCGGCAACTTCTCCCACTTTTTAAAATCCCTTACTATGTTTTGCCAGATTTTAACATAATTATTCTGAAACAAATTTAAATTATTTTAAGTTAACCAAATTCCTAAATATCTTACTTTACTTTCAAAGGAAATCCAGTTTTGCTAATCAGTTCTCTTTGTTGTGATAGAGTCATAATTTTAACCAAAATTTTTGTCTAATTTCTATTTATCCTGAATCCTGCAAGCTTTCCATAGACCTCAATGGTATTGTTCCAATTTGCAACTTGGAAATTAGGGTTAGTTAAAAAACATACTAAATCACCTGCACAAGCTTTACCCTGAGTTTTTTCACCCCACCTTCTTTTTTTAATTTTAAGGAGTCTCAAAATGGTTTACAATCGCCTTCCCTTCCTCTCCCCACAACAGGCATCTTGTGAGATAGGTGGGGCTGAGAGAGTTCAGAGAGAAGGGAGATTAGCCTAAGATGACCCAGCAGGATTCACCTGGAGGAGTGGGGAATCAAACCCGATTCACCAGAGTCATCCACTCCTAACCACTATACCACACTGGCTTTCAGGAAAGTAAACATCCATTGTGGAAGGTATGAGCTTCGCCTTCCACATCTGGGGATCAGTCTGTCTAGAGCAGGGGTGTCAAACATATGGCGCAGGGGCCGGATCTGGACTCTCAAGAGCTCTTATCCGGCCCACGAACCAGTTGAGGCAGACACACACAAACCCAGTTCCAAGGTGTCAATGATCAGAGACTGTTAAATAAAAGAAAATAACGGAAGAGTGTTATAGTGTTAAGCATGTTTTTATTTTAAGTAAAAAATAATATCATTAATTGGCTTTCCCTGTGTCTTCTATAAAAGTTTGTATCTCCGGTAACTTGCATTAGATTTTACGGTACACATGGCCCAGCCTGACAAAGAGACATTTATGTCACATCCAACCCTCGTAACAAACGAGTTCGACACTCTTGGTCTAGAGGCAACTGTAGCCCGGGACAAAAGAACTGATGACGGCTTAACCATGGCTGATCTCTCCTCCATCGGCTTCATACAACAGGCAATAGCTCTGTCTAGCAGACGGTTGGGGCAGAGGTGCATCTGACCTCTCCCAAGGAGAGCAAAAAGGCTGCTGGGATGAAGAGGAGCAGTGTCAGGCCATTATCTCAGTTCAAGTGTTGCTTCTGTCTCTTTGCTGAACCGTCCAGACCTCAAGGACGACGCCACATACCAAAGCCTGGGAACGCTCTCCTGGGAAAGTGTGCCTTGATGTTTATGCTTTGTAATCTCCCGCCGTTTCCAAGCTTTATATTGCCAACTAGCTAGCAAGACACCCATAGCTGTCATCTTATCCTATAAGCACTGTATTGCCTATTTGACAATAGGCATCTGCTTGGATTCTAAGTGTCTCTGTGGTGATTTCTGGTTCTTTGGGTCTGGAGCTTACATTATGACAGCTATCTGTCTTCAACGTTCCCCTAGCCAGGTTGGAGCCCGGGAGGGTTCGCCTGCCACTCGGGTGGGAGCTAGGAGGTTGCTCTCCGAGTGATCCGTGACTGCGACCTTTTGGAACCCTGGAGCCCTTAATATTGTCGAAGGCTTTCACGGTCAGAGTTCATTGGTTCTTGTAGGTTATCCGGGCTCTGTAACCGTGGTCTTGGAATTTTCTTTCCTGACGTTTCTACACCCTTGACACTGAGAGACACTGTCCTTCAGTGTTACTACTCTGAAGATGCCTGCCACAGTTGCTGGCGAAACGTCAGGAAAGAAAATTCCAAGACCACGGTTACAGAGCCCGGATAACCTACAAGAACCTGGAGCCCTTATTTGAGGATCCTACCCTGTTACAGGACTTGGTCGCTGAACTATTCAGAACTACTCTAGAGGTTTGCCGTTTGAGGGAACTGGTACAAACACAGTGGCGGTCTCTAGGGAGAGCTCTCTGGATGTTAACCGCGGAGGATACTAATACCCGTTTAGACCTCCAGGATTTTGATCGACTACTGGATGATGCCCGGTCAGCAGCCGAGGACTTACAAGTACTAACCGGATTACTGGATGAACTTATTGCCCGGGAGACTCTCCCGTCCACGGCTTTAACGCGTACTGTCACCCTGGATATAGGTGCCATGGCAGGCCCTGCACCGGAAGGTTTTTCCCTGGTACCCGATGCGGCCGATTGTCAAGCTGAAGCCAAGCGGGTCGCTGTTCACACAGCTCTCCTCTTTGTGGATTGTACAAAGGATACCCCGGTAGCTACCTTGGCCCAGCGTTTGGCTTCGACGTTTGGGCCCGATGCACTCGCTATTGCTGTTCGTATACAACCATTGCTGGGCGGGGAATCCGATCCTATTCTTACTATCCTGGAAACGGAACTTTTACCGCATGTTACCGCAGCTGCAGCCCTGAGACTTGAAAACGAAAAGGTTCTCGCTGATAAAGCAGCTGCAGAAGCGGCTCAGGCGGCAGCCGAGGCTCAAGCCGCAAGGGATAAGGAGTTACAGTTGGCTGCGGATCGGGCGCGGACGGGCAGCCGCCCCAAGGACACTATGAGGAGCGGCCATCCGTTGGGACTGTCTTTTTCCCCAGTATTTGCCCCGTCGCGCACGACCCAACGCGCACGCCGCCTTGCGGAGCGACGCCAGGACTCCGGTGAGTCTGAGGAAGAGGATCTATATGGAGACAGTTCTCAATGGGCCACGAGTTTTCGGACAAGTAAACCTCATCGTACCGGTGGCCCAGGAGAAGATGTTCATCTCTTACGAGCCCAGAATCGAGAGCTCTCCGGTCGAGTTGATCAGCTCCAAGAGTTAATGGAACGTATGCTTCAGGACAACAGACAATTACAACAAGCCCTGTTGGCCCAGGCACAGCCCGTTCCAATACCGGGTCAGGGGGCGCCAATTCAGCCACCCGCTAATGTGCCTGCCCCACCTCTACCCCCCCCCCCCGGAGGTCCCGTTTTACCTCCACCCGGGCCACCCGTGCTACCGGGCCATCCGATGCCCGGTCCTTGGAAACAACTCAAATTGAAAACTACGTACGATGGATCTCTCGAAACCCTACCCTGTTTCTTGCATCAAGTGGACAGTTATATGCGAGAACAAGGACAGTTTTTCCCTACAGAGGATAGCCGGGTGCGCTATGTAGCTTCCCTTTTGACAGGTAAAGCAGCCGACTGGATGGTCCTCCAATTCGACACCCGATCCCGCTCTATCCGTTCCCTCAACAATTTCATGACTGCTCTACGGAGGAGGTTTGAGGACCCCTTTCTGGGGGAATGAGCCAAAGCGGAACTGTTGCAACTAAGACAGGGCTCTACTCCAGTTCGAGAATTTGCCGATGAGTTTCAGAGACTGGCAAGTAAAATTGTGGGCTGGCCCGAAGCCACCCTTATTCACCACTTCAGGGAAGCCTTACACCCTGATATTCTGAACTGGTCGTACATGCGGGGTGACCCCGAAACCCTTGAGGATTGGATACTATTAGCCGAGGAAGTGGAAAGCCGTCGACGCTTTATTTCCCTTGTCCGTCAAAAACACAAGGAGAAAAGCGTCCCAAAACCCCAGCCTAGGGTGGCAAGCCAGCCACCTCCTGTCCCTCGAAAACCCACACGTCCGCCCCAGGATCGTGAGACCCGATTCCAAAGAGGCGCCTGCCTCACTTGAGGAGAAATGGGCCACTTTGCAGCAGCCTGCCCATACCGCCCTGAAACCTTTCGTCCCAGCACGATGACTCGAGCCAGAGGACGACCCCTGCGCAGAGGCACCGTGGCCACCCGCAGCACAGCACCGGGAAGACCCACACCCTCTGCACTTCACGCCGGAGACTCAGCCACCCTGCCTGCCACGAATGACCCCGCCAGGTCTCGGATTACAAGTGCCCCATTGGGGGACAACTTTCCCTCTTCGGATGAAGAGAACCCATGGAATTCTTCGGCTTTGAACCTGGAATCCCCCCTTGATTTGTCAAAAAACGGCTCCGGTCTGTGGTGAGTGGAGCGTCTCCACAGACCTCTGCAGATTCCCCTGCTAAACCGAATGCTCCCACTAAAATAAAAGAAGTGGAGACCACCGTTTATGTGGACGCAATATTACAACACCATGAAGGTGGTCCCCAACTACCCGTAAAGGCGCTCATTGACTCCGGTTGCAGCCGCACTCTCATAAACGAAGCCACGTTTGCCGCACTCAAAGTCGAGTCCGAGGCTTTACCAGCCCCCGTCCAATTTGCCCAAATGGACGGGAGCCATTTCCAGGGGGGTCCAGTTGATCACCGCACCATAGGGGTAGCAATGGGAATAGGCTCCCACTGGGAGCAGATAGACTTCACCATAGCCCCTATCCGATTCGAAGTGGTCTTGGGAATTAACTGGATCAAAGGACATAGTCCCAGTATCGACTGGGAGACGAACACTATCTCCTTTGCCAACCCCAAATGCGACCAGCATCGACAGCGAGTTGCGCTGCTATATCCACCCGCCTCAGCATTAACCTCCGAGATCCCAACACCACCGATCCTACCTGATGCATACCGAGACTTTGCGGATGTCTTCAACATTAAAGAATGTGATGCCTTACCCCCCCACCGGGCCACTGACTGTGCAATTGAAGTGGTCAGGGATTGCACACTGACCAAAAGTAAAATCTACCCTATGAGCGCTTCCGAGCGCACTGTTCTACGAGACTTTTTAGACAAAAACCTTGCCAGAGGGTTCATTCGCCCATCGAATGCCCCGAACTCAGCACCCGCGTTTTTCGTCCATAAAAAGGAGGGCGACCTTCGCCTATGCATTGACTTCAGGAAACTCAATGCAGTTACTCAAGCCAACGCTTATCCTATACCACTAATATCAGATATTTTGGGACAATTACAGGAGGGTCGTATATTCTCCAAGTTAGACTTGGTAGAAGCCTACTACCGAGTCCGTATCCGCGAGGGAGACGAACCCCTCACTGCCTTCTCTAGCTGTTTTGGAATGTTTGAATTCCTCGTAATGCCTTTCGGATTAAAAGGGGCCCCGGGGGTCTTCATGCAACTCATCAACGAAATCCTCCACGATTTGCTGTACCGCGGAGTGGTGGTTTATTTGGATGACATCCTTATTTATTCAAAAACCATGGACGAGCATGTAAATCTGGTCCGAGAAGTTCTACGGCGCCTGCGCAATCACCAACTCTTTGCAAAGTTGGCCAAATGCGAATTTCATCAAAGCAAAATAACGTTTTTGGGATACATAATCTCCCACCATGGTCTTAGCATGGACCCTACCAAAGTCCAATCTGTCCTCGATTGGACTCCCCCCACCAACCGCAAACAAGTGCAACAATTTCTGGGTTTTGCAAATTTCTATCGTGGGTTCATCCCTAACTTCGCCCGAGTGGCGCTACCCATCACCGATCTACTGAAAACCAAAGGTAAAGAAAGCTCAGCTACTTTACCCTCCGCTAAGATACTGTGGACCGATCAATGCCAAGCCGCCTTTATCGCTCTCAAGCGCCTCTTCACTTCAGAACCCGTACTACGGCACCCAGACCCGAATCAAATGTTCATTGTGCAAGTCGATGCCTCCGACGTGGCTATGGGAGGGGCTCTCCTCCAAAGAGGACCGGATGGTCTCCTTCACTCTTGCGCTTACTTCTCAAAAAAGTTTGCGCACTCCCAATTGAACTGGCCCATTTGGGAGAAAGAGGCATCAGCCGTTCACCATGCACTAACTCTATGGCGACAATTCCTGGAAGGGTCTAAAGTCCCCTTTGAGGTTTGGACCGATCACAAGAATCTAGCTGCCCTCACGGGGTCCCATAAATTGTCAGCAAAACAACAGCGTTGGGCGGAATTCTTTGCTCAGTTTCGTTTCGTCCTGAAGCACGTTCCGGGGAAACAAAACGTTCTCGCAGATGCTCTCTCCCGGTTACCCCAATACCCGGCGAAACTTAATCGACCTACAAACTCTTTATTTACACCCGCGCAAAGGGAAGCCCTGTCTGTACTAACTGTACAAACTCGATCCCAAACGCTGCCCCAGCGGCAGCACACAATAACCGGCGCACACGCTCCTCCAGCCCTGCCGGCTGCCCAGCAAGCCCCACAGCCGGCTGCCCAGCCAGCCCAAAAACTTACGACGACCGGCGCGCCAGCTCCTCCACCGATCACCCAGCCGCCTGCAGTCTACGCACCGCCGCACGTAAGCACTTCCCCCTCTTCAGCCCCCGTAACAGCTCCTGATACCACTATGACCAAGGGGGGGGTCCCCATCTCCGAACCCTTCTTGAGTTCCCTTCGGGAACAATGCCTTCTGGAACGCTCAGCCCAAATCCTACCCCCTGGTGTAATCGAACAAGGGGGCTCTTGGTACAAAGACTCAAAATTGTATGTGCCCAAAGCGCTCCGAAAAGACGTTTTACACTTGGCTCATGGAGTAAAAACAGCTGGACACTTTGGGTTCCTGAAAACCCTTCACCTGTTGCGCAGACAATTTTGGTGGGGGGGAATGCGTTCTGATATTGACTCTTTTATTCGCAGCTGTCCTGTTTGCGCCGCGGTCAAACGATCTCAAGGCAAGCCCCCGGGACTACTGCAACCACTTGAAATACCCAGCAGACCCTGGGAAGTGATTGCTATGGACTTTATGACCGATCTCCCTCTCAGTGGGGGGAAAACTGTGTTATGGGTTATCACTGACTTATTTTCTAAACAAATACATTTGGTTCCATGTGCAGGGATCCCCTCTGCTCAGAAGTTGGCCCGCCTCTTCGTGTCACATGTCTTTAGACTACATTCGTTTCCGCGCAAGATAATCTGCGACCGCGGAAGTAGCTTCGTTGCTAAGTTTTGGAAAGCCTTTCTCAAATTAGTGGGGGTGGAGCAGGGGTTGTCTAGTGCATACCATCCCCAAACGGATGGCCAGACTGAACGTGTCAATGCTGTACTTGAATGCTATTTGCGCTGTTATGTTAACTACCACCAGGATGACTGGGTAGAACTATTACCTTTTGCAGAATATGCCTACAATAATGCTGTACATCAATCCACAGGTTTCAGCCCCTTTTATGCAGTGTACGGACAGGACTTCAGTCCTGTCACCCCAATAGGAGATCTGGAGGGGGAGGGGGATGCCGACATTGACTCTTGGGCACACACCCTCCGTACCACATGGCCCTGGCTGGTTAGCAACCTTGACCGAGCCAAGCGCAAATACAAAGCGCAAGCCGACAAGCATCGTTCCCCTGGGGGAGACCTACAAGTGGGTAAACTGGTTTATCTGTCCACTAAAAATTTGCGTTCCACCCGTCCGTGCCATAAGCTTGACGCTAAGTACATTGGCCCTTTCCCCATCGTTCGCATCATAAATCCAGTCACGGTGGAACTGTATCTCCCCAAGACCCTGAGGCGGGTGCATCCTGTTTTCCACATCAGCCTCCTAAAACCCCATATTGCATCTCCACAATGGCATCCGGAACCGCCTCCTGAGCAGCCTCTGATGGTGGGGGGGGAGGAACATTTCGAGATCTCCAAAATCCTAAACTCCCGCATTCACCATGGAAGTTTACAATACTTAGTCCGCTGGAAACACTTCCCCCCTGCCTATGACGAATGGGTACGTGCGCGAGACGTCTCCGCCCCCAAACTCGTCAATGCCTTTCACATTGCCTACCCAGACAAACCAGCCCCCTTACAGGATGGGAGGGGGCCTTAAGGGGAGCAGGATGTCAGGCCGTTATCTCAGTTCAAGTGTTGCTTCTGTCTCTTTGCTGAACCGTCCAGACCTCAAGGACGACGCTACATACCAAAGCCTGGGAACGCTCTCCTGGGAAAGTGTGCCTTGATGTTTATGCTTTGTAATCTCCCGCCGTTTCCAAGCTTTATATTGCCAACTAGCTAGCAAGACACCCATAGCTGTCATCTTATCCTATAAGCACTGTATTGCCTATTTGACCAGTAAAAGCCATCTGCTTGGATTCTAAGCGTCTCTGTGGTGATTTCTGGTTCTTTGGGTCTGGAGCTTACAAGCAGGACGAAGTAGTGAACACCCAGGTAAATGGCACATGGCTAGGAGAGGGGAGAGCCAGCCAAAATGCACAGCATGTGGGGCAGCCAGTCAGCATGTCTGATTCATGTCCCTGTGATCACGTCTTTCTGGGCCTCCTGACAACCACCAGGGCTGAGAATTTATTTTACTTTACAAAATTCAGACCCTGCCTTTCTGCCCCCACAACGGTCACCAATTTAGCTAACAAATTAAGCCATGCATTTTTCCATTTCCCTTATCTCTAGTCTGCTTTTCTCCCTGGGAGTAAAAATGGATTGCAGCAAGTGAGTCCATACAATCAACAGAACGGGACATTCAAGAAACCAGTAAATAGGATTTGGGTTGTAGAACCAACCAGAAATCTAAAAAACAGAAGCAAAGCATAAATGTTAACAAGACACAGCACACGATGCAAAATTGCAGCGTAGGAACCGACTTACAGCAAGCAGTACACAGTAGTACAGAAGACAATTGCTAACCATTTGTCCAAGTAACTTGGGGAATTGTTTTGTACACTGCCACCCTACTGCAGAAAGCCAGGAGTGGGTGTCTTCCTGACCTCCTCAGGCAGGCCGATCCACATTGTGGGGGCCACAACAGAAAAGTCACGTGCACAGACAGCTGTTGATTTGCCCATTTGCAGGTTGGCATCTGCAGAAGACCCTGCTCAGGTGAGGGCAGCTGTCGTGACAGAATATAGGGGGAGAGACGGTCAGATCAGGGTCCAAGTACCATGAGCAGCTTTCTGTGTGATAGACAATAGTTTTAATTGAGCCTGGAGGGTCTGGGAATAATATGCATACTCCAGCATGGTCAGTGCATTATAGTAGTCTAGTCTCAATGTCACCGCAACATGGATCCAGGAGCCAGACCAGAGGTATCAAGGTGAGGGGCCATGTTTCCAGCGAGTTGGAAGAAAGCCTTTTTTTGCAGCTGCATTAACTAGCTACTCTAGCAATAATGCAGGGTCCAGTATAACCCCGAGGCTGTTAACTCTGCCAGCAAGGGTCAGCTGAATCCCAACAATAGCAGGCAGCATCATATTCTTCAGACCTCCACCTTCCCAAGCAGCATTTCTTTTGTCTTTCCAGGTCTTAGATTCTGTTGGTTCACACTTGGCTACTGAACCACAGGCGACAGGCAGCAATTTAGGATCTAAGAACATAAGGTCTCTACTGCATCACCAGGAGAGTTGGAGAAGGATGCATAGAAATGGGTGTGTGTGTGTTATTGCTGACAACCAACCCCAAACTGCAAATGATTTGGCCTCAGGGCTTCACATAAAGATCGACAAGCATGGGGCTCAGGATTGGGGCCTGTGGGACCTCCACAGGATGGACAGAAGACGAGAAGGATTTCATACCCTGCTTTTCTCTCCCTTAAGGAGACCCAAAGGGATTTACCATCCCTTCCTCTCCCCACAACAGGCACCTTGTGAGGTTGGTGGGGCTGAGAGAGGTCACGCAGCACCCCTCCTGGGGAGGAGAGAGGAATCAACCCTGGTTCACCACTCTTAACCACCACACCATGCTGTGGCAGGTCCCACAGTGATGATAACTGGCGTCCAATGGTAATTCTTTGGCTCTGGTCCAGGTAGAGTGATTTGACCCTGTCCAACGTACAACCCCCGAGGCCTCCTCCTTTTTTTTTAAGTAGTACAGAATAAGGAGGGAATGGGAACAATTGTATTGTACATGGTTGGCATCCGGAACAGGCCTTACATTGATTTCCTGGAGTGGGTCGGCTACCCCTCTCTCTATCTGTTCGCCCAGGAAGGGGGAGATCAGAGACCGGGGCGACAATTGGCTCCACCATTTTTCTCTTTGTGTGCAAAGGGCCGTCAAGTCACAGCCGCCTTATGGTGGTCCAGCAGCAGGGTTTTCAAGGCAAGGGACTAGCAGAGGGGGTCTCTGCCTGGGGAACCGGGGCTTCCTGGGGGGGGTGTTGGGGGGTGTCTCCCATCCCAGGACTAACCACGACCCACCCTGCTGAGCTCCCGAGATCGCATGAGGTCATCCTGGGCCACCCAGGTCGAGCCTCGGTTGTTTTCTTTGCAGGGGAGGAATTTTTTGAACCGCGGAGGGTCTCCATTGTAACACGAGTGAAAACCAATCCCCCCCTCCGTCCCCCCCTCCAGAGCAGCCGTGAGAGCCGCGCTTCTCTCTTCCAAGGTGGGAGAAGCTGATTCCCCACTCCTCTGCCATGACTTACTCGTGAGTAGACCGCCCCAGGATCCGGCTGCGGGGCTTTGGCCTGCCGATGCAGCGCTGAAGCCCCTTTGCAATCCCTCCCTCCAGCCCCCCCCTCGGAAAGGAGCCTTTCCGCTTCCGCCTCCCCGACCCCCCCCCCTTGCTCGGCCGCTCTAGCAAACAGCTCTTTGCTCTTTACCAAAGTGAAATGTAAAACTCAAACATGGGTTTCTTTTATTGTACTATAACCTTCTTTTGACCTTCTGTGTACAATACATATAACTCGTTTCTTTACTTTCTCATTCCTTCCCTTTCTTCATTTGCACAGTTACACTTTTTGAAAACCATTTTCAATAACTTTTTCACATTGCCTCTCTGGCTTTCAATGCATAAACCACTTTTACCACCTTTTTCAACGTTCATTAAACCAAGAGCCATCAATCACAACAGTCTGTCATGACCAGAACCTGGAAGACAGCCCCCCCTCTTCCACTTTTAAAACTTACCCTCTTCACACTTCTACAGCAATTATTCAAAATTCCACATGCAAAACCCCTTTATCTGCTTCACATCACCACTAAACGTACCCTAATCTCATATTCAAATTATACTTTCCCTGTACACCTTCCCAAAATAAACAATTTAAAGTAACTCACAGCTGGTATGCCAAACTAAAACAAAGCTCACAATATTTTAAATATTTTTAATCCGCCCTCCTCTTGGCAGTGTAAGTGGCCTATCTCCAGGGCTGGAGATGGCATGGTAGAGAGAAGGGGTGGCCAGATAAAGACAAGGAAACTTTCACAAGGTAATAGTTGCCTGCCCCCCCACTCCCCGCTCCAACAGTTTGCATAAGCAACCAAGAGACAGCAGTCTTTTCCAGAAAAAGAAAAAAACCGAGCACAGATAAAAACATAAAACGAGTTGAATCATGCTTATAGAGCCTCCATAAGCCTCCCCCACTTCCCGCAGCTGCCAACTTGTGTCCCTCTCCCGTCTGGGATGTGGTATCTCAGCAGGGAGCTAGCTTATTCAAGGGAGACATAATGAAGCCTGGCAGCTGAGGCAGAGACCAGTAGAAGAGCCATTTATATAACAAAGGAGCTTTAAGTCTCTAAACAGCAACCCAACAATGCCTCCCCCCTCCTACAGAGAACCCAATTTTATAGAGAAACACTTTTAGTTATTGGTTCTTGTAGGTTATCCGGGCTGTGTGACCGTGGTCTTGGAATTTTCTTTCCTGACGTTTCGCCAGCAGCTGTGGCAGGCATCTTCAGAGGAGTAACACTGAAGGACACAGTGTTACTACTCTGAAGATGCCTGCCACAGTTGCTGGCGAAACGTCAGGAAAGAAAATTCCAAGACCACGGTTACACAGCCCGGATAACCTACAAGAACCAATGAACTTTGACCGTGAAAGCCTTCGACAATACTTTTAGTTATTATTATTAACTCCAATAATCAAATTTCCATTCCCTCCTCACTCCCTAAACCCCAGCTCCTGCCGGGACCTGGCACCTCAGCAAGGAGCAGACCGCTTGCTTGTTCTTCGAAGGGAGGAGGGAGAGAGAGGGAATGATTTGTGGGAGGAATTTGTCTGGCTATGAAGGGCTAGCTAGATTTTACAGCAATATAAACAGCTTGATAAGTAAGAAAACAAAAGCTTTCCAAGAGAGAAAGGCAGAAAGCTTGAATACAATTCATTCTTTAAAATCTAAACAACTCCACTTGAAAATCTTCTGTTTAATTCTCAGTTACCGGTGACATTTGGTTTCCCCTCCATTTGATTTGTTTGCTAAGCTGGGCACAGTTCTTACCCCTGGGGGGATCATGTATGTTCCCCCAGGGGACAACACTGTCCCATACCTTGGCCATTGTAACCCCATTAATAATTTGATCCGCGGAATGAAATCCAATTCTCACTTCTGTTTGTTAGCCCATACACACACCAGGGGTGAGCATTTTAAAATTCTGGTTTACCCTTTTAGATCTGATTCTAATTTCCCCATGGCATCATTCTTAACTAGATAACGAGCTAAATGCCGGTAGCTATTTGGGATGTTGCAGATTGAGGAATGTGTGGGTATGTGCTTTATGCAAACTAAGTGAAATAGAAAGGAATAGGAAAGAGGAAGGGGGCCAGTTTTTGACATGCATTTATCTACATGGGTGTCACATCAAAAAGGATACCTGCACCTGTTTATGTACACAGGGGCAGTTTATAGTGCCACAGGTAAAAGACCTTTATTTGGGGCACTTCACTACATTCCAAACTACCACTGTCCTTTATCCAAAGTGTGGCCACTGTCCTTTACCCAAATTATTCTGGGGGGTGTCTGGTCCCTGACTCCTTCAGTTGGAGCTGTCTGTCTTCCCCCCCTTTCTACCATGACTCTTTGTCCCTCCGTCTCTAGACATTCTCGTCCCCAATGTCCCTCCTCCTTACATATCCTGAATTGATCTGGTCCCGGGGTGGGCGCCGTCCTGAAGGTGGTGAGGCCCCCCTTCCCCCTCTCCCCTGTGCACTTGCTTCTCTCCCTCTTCTCTCATTCCTTTGCACAGCCTGCACAATCATTTCCTGTTTCTTTTTTGCCTTCTCATCATCCCTATTATTATATTTTCCAAGCTTTCTCTACTAGTGAAACTATGCTTTGCACCTCAAAATTTTCTTTCTGCAGCTTCTTCCGGATGTCACTAGCTGCCTGTCCCACAAACAGTAAATTTAGCAAACGGCTATTTTTGGCATCTTCAGGGTCCATACCCCCCCCCCCCGAAACCCTCATAGCATTCATCAGTCTACCCAGGTACTCAGTGGGGTTTTCAGTTTCGCCCTGGTGTACTTCAAAAACCTTATTCAGGTTCCTTGGAGACTTTGCTGCCTCCTTAACCTCCTTCAAAATGTTTTCCCTATATGTCTGACTACTTGTTTTCCCCACAGTGGTATTATTATCCCACTCTGGGTCCTTACTAGGAACATGAATTTTAACAGGTTTCTTCATCATGTTCTTTAGCTTTAGCAAGGATCAGCTTCTCTTCCTCTGCCTTCTCATTGTCGGGGAAGTAACTAAAAAGATCCCGGATCATCATAGGATGCCACGACCCTTCCTCTAGCCACCGCTCCCCATTGAAAAGTAGATATTGAGGCCAGTCCCAGGTGCAATAGTGCACCAACTTGGTAATTGGGTATGATGTGGCTGAACCCCCCATTACAGCCTCCCAGTTAGCCACCATACAGCTCAGCGGCATCTCGCTGGCCCCCTTTGAGCTCCTATTACCCATGGTGGCTTTGCTCCTGCCTTCAACTATAGGGCTTACGCCTGAGACCTGCCCCACCAAGGGCCCCCCTAGTTCCTGTCCACGGGTGCTTACCTTAAGCCTGTTGCTTCCCCTGAGTCAATTTGAAGTGGAACTCTGCAGTGCCACTCACCCCGAGATGCTGTGCCTGCCGAGCCCAAGGACCAGCGACATCGCCGGGTGTACCTGTCCTACTGAGCTCCGGCACCCCACATCTCCAGGAGAGTTGGCAACCAGAGTCCTGCTGCGATCGGCAGAAATCTGTTGGATGCAAAAGCCAGACCCCGTTCAATGGCACAGACCCACCAAGAACAGAGATGACTCAGGTTCTTTCTTAGAAGAGGTGATTTATTATGCTGGCAGGAAGAGTCTGTCTCGTGACAGCCAATACCACGCTTTGAAGATACCATACAACACATGGCAGTATTTATACATTTTTGAGTTATTTGTCTACATTTCTGCTCCTTTCGCAGAAAGATCTTCCCTGGGTGCTTCTACGCATGCCCCATGATGTCACCTCACTAATTAGCTTAATTGGTGCTACTTTTTGGCCTTTGGCCTTTTCTTTACTATATCTTTATTCCTGTGCCAGTCTATATACATTTGAAACTGGCCAGATACCCAAACTTAGCTCATCCTGCTTTAGATAACGTATGTGAAGGCCTACCTTCTACTCACAACTTGGCATACATCTTCCAATTAAGCTATCATCTTGCCATGCCTTTACCTTGTGTTCTAATCCTTGAACTTCTGTCCTTCTGATGAACTCCTGTATTGGTGCTGATTTCTACCTTTTGAACTTCTGTCTACCTTTTTTCTACGCAGCTAGCCAGATCCATTCTGGCCTATGTGAATATCTAAGGCTTATACATTCTCTTAAGTGTTCCATACGTTTCTAACATATGTCAGTGAAGTAGTAATATCCATACAGTTATTTCTTCATACTTGTGTGCTTAACTGTTGTGATACACAGTGTAAGCCAAACACATTGAGATTTTACACTTCCGTCAGCATTTCTAGAATTCTGAAACTGGAGGTAAATTTCATGGACGTGGATTTTTAAGGCCCTGCATTCCTTTTCAAAACAGGTGTTAGTAGGAACTTTTCTTGATTCTAGCTGCCCCTTGTAGTGCTGTTTTGCTGAATCAACTATACATAAAATTAAATTATCATAAGAATAAATAACTGCCCTGGGAACCTTTGAGCAAATTATGATATTTCTGTACTCAGATATTTTTTTCCGATTTGAGCAATTGAAATATCTTTTGAATTACATCTGGGGACCAGTAAATTATTGGGAAATTATCTGTTTCTTACTCCAGCCCCAGAGTTAAAATGGGAGGAATCAAAGGGAGTTCTACATTAAAAGTCATAATCAAGGGGAGATGTCACTAACCGTACATTCGCCTACACTCAAGGATTCCACAGAATCTCTGAATGCTATTGAGGTTAAAATATAGTCAATCTCACTATAGCCTCTTTTTGAAATAAAGGTACGGTAAATTCACCTACATCATAAGAACATAAGAAAGGCCCTGCTGGATCAGACCAAGGCCCATCAAGTCCAGCAGTCGGCACACACAGTGGCCACCAGGTGCCTCCAGGAAGCCACAAACAAGACGAGTGCAACAACACCATCCTGCCTGTGTTCCACAGCACCCAAGATAATAGGCATGCTCCTCTGATACTAGAGAGAATAGGTATGCAGCATGACTAGTATCCATTCCAGCTAATTGCAATGAATACCCATCTCCTCCATCAATATGTCCACTCCCTTCTTCAAGCCCTCCAAGCTGGCAGCCATCACCACATCCTGGGGCAGGGAGTTCCACAATTTAACTATGCGTTGTGTTGCCCTTTTTTCTCCGGTTTAAGAAATCGTTTCATAGATCCAATCATTATGAATCTCCCTGGCCCAGCGAATAGGACTACCCAACTATTACTAGCGGATAAGTCCCCCAACTCTACAGAAGCAGTTGCCGAATATTTGGCAAAAAAATTAGCTACTGATTTTAACACTGACAAGTAATAGCTGTGCCAATTGCTTGTGCTCTTTGGTGCCTATAGTGGAACTCTACTATTGTATTATATTGAACTTGAGAAGTATTGTACTATTTTAACATGCTCTTTCTATGCTCTTTTTATGCCATTAAAGGTTTTTTGACTTTGACTTTAACTATGCATTGTGTGAAAAAATACTTCCTTTTATCTGTTGTGAATCTCTCACCCTCCAGCTTTAGCAGATGACCCCGTGTTCTAGTATTATGGGAGAGGAAGAAATACTTCTCCCTGTCCACTCTCTCCAAACCACGCATACTTTTATAGACCTCTATCATGTCTCCCCTCAGCCGCCTTCTTTCCAAACTAAATAGCACTAAGCGGCTTAACCGCTCCCCATAGGACAGTTGCTCTAGTCCCCTAATCATTTTGGTTGCTCTTTTCGGCACTTTCTCAAGCAATGTAATATCCTTTTTTAGCAGTGGTGACCAGAACTGTACACATCATCAAGGCCAACCAATCCATTAAGCAGGACTTTACCAAACTGAATACAAAATTTAGTCAAACACACGCCTACATAATTTAAAATTTTGTCCCTGGATCGCCTACTGACTAGAAAAAAAGGTAATGGCAGCTCTAAGGTTATCGGAGTAAAAATCCCACTTAAATCGGAAATGTATTTAGTGGGTATTTTAGATAGGACATTAGAAAAACAGTTGGGAAATAGTCTTAGATATTTAACAACAGCGGCAAGTATTATCTGGGCGAAAAAATGGAGAAAAGAAGAAGTACCCACATGCATGAATGGCGTCAGAAATGTATGGAGTAGGCCAAGATAAATACATAGAAGATAGTTGGGTTTCTGATTGTAATATAGATTGGATGGTATGGTCAAGATACATAAATCAGTATTTTATGGACAGAAAAATGACTTTAGGGTTTAGAACATAAATTTACCAAAGTGTTGACTAAGATGGAAATAGTTAAATGAAAATTTAAAGTAAAAACAGATAAAACTAAACTGTTATTCACAAAAGAAATTATATATGTAGTATTTTGTTTTGCATGAAGAGAGCTGAAGTTGGTCTCTGTATTATTGTATTATCTTATATTACTTTTTACCTCTTTTCTTTATCTTTTTCACTTTTCTTTTGTGAATTATGTTTTCTTGCATATTTTCATATTTTGGTATATTCTGTAATACTTTGTATATTTCAGTAAAGTAGAACAACAACAAAAAAAGAATTCCTCAGATTTCCAAAATTGTTGAACACATTTCTTCTAAGAATGCCTCCCCCACATTGAATCCTTACAACTATCTTGCTTCCAAAGGGCTTCCAGGCCTAGTGTGGATTGGAAACCAGATCCACGCAGTCGTCAGTCAACACTCTGGCTCATGAATCTGGCTCATCACTCTGGCTCATGAATCTGGGCAAAGTGGGTCTGGTTCAATCCTGGGCATCAGTGGGGGCACGAGGCACCCGTCTCCAGCAGCTGCAAGAGGATTGCTTTCGTACAGCTTTATACACAATTAAAAAAGGCATGCTACACTAACACTAATGAAGCCCACCACATTTTAAAAAAAACCCCACCACAAACCACAGAAAAACAAAACAAAACAAAGTGTGCATTATCTTTGGTTCTCGTAGGTTATCCGGGCTGTATAACCGTGGTCTTGGTATTTTCTTTCCTGACGTTTCGCCAGCAGCTGTGGCCAGCATCTTCAGAGGAGTAACACTGAAGGACAGTGTCTCTGTGTCAAGTGTGTAGGAAGAGTAATATATAGTCAGAAATGGGTTGAGTTTGAAATACCAAGACCACGGTTATACATCCGGATAATCTACAAGAACCAATGAACACTGACTGTGAAAGCCTTCGACAATATTGTGAATTATCTCTTGAGGAGAATGTAAGTGGGGAGGACAGCTGGGATTGGGAACGAATGTCCCACAGCGTGCACATACCAACTCCAAGGAGACCTATTAATTTTTTCCTGCCGAATCCTAGGGGACCTGCTCATCTCCAAAATACTGGAATATTGAGAGGGAGTCAGCCTGATCCCTTGGAACTTACTGAGTAGAAGAAGAAGAGTTGGTTTTTATATGCTGACTTTCTCTACCACTTAAGGGAGAATAAAACCGGCTTACAATCACCTTCCCTTCCCCTCCCCACAACAGACACTCTGTGAGGTAGATGGGGCTGAGAGTGACTAGCCCAAGTTCACCCAGCTGGTTTTGTCTGTAGGAGTGGGGAAACAAATCCAGTTCACCAGATTAGCCTCCGCCGCTCGTGTGGAGGAGTGGGAAATCAAACCCGGTTCTCCAGATTAGACTACACCACTCCAAATCACAGCTCTTAACCACTACACCATGCTGGTGAAGTTGAGTTAGGGGGGCAGAACCATTTCCATTCAACCCAAATTAATCCTCATGTCAGAACTGTTTGGGCTTCAAAGTGGTAACCCCAACAAGTGTGCAGAAGACTGGACTGGGGAGGAATTAGGGTTTCGGGATGCCTCTCTAGAACTAGGGGAGGGGCTGTGGCTCAATGGTAGAGCATCTGCTTGGCATGCAGAAGGTCCCAGGTTCAATCCCTGGCATCTCCAGTGAAAGGGACTAGGCAAGTAGATGATGTGAAAGACCTCAGCCTGAGACCCTGGAGAGCAGCTGCCGGTCTGAGTAGGCAATACTGATTTTGATGGACCAAGAGTCTGATTCAGTATAAGGCAGCTTCATGAGTTCCTTGTAAGGTAAAATTTTTTGTAAATTGCGGTTGCCAGCTGTCCACACTAGGATTTGTCCAGCAGGCTATAAATATCTGCTATCTTCATCCTGTCTATTTCTTCATAGGATTTGGAAAACAAATGTTTTCGCCGGTTTTGCAGGTGTCAGAAAAAGTTCAGTTGGCAGATAACTAAAGTATCGAGTTTAACAGAGAAGGGCATCCACTAAAAGGACCCTTATTTGAGTTACCGTTCAAAGAAGATCCCCATCCGAATCAACTTATGTGGATTCTCTGAGGAACATGAAGGTGAGATCTCTGCCTCAAACTGTTGCCACACATTGAACATTTCTGAGGTTTATCCCCTGCATGGAATCTTCAATGCAGAAGGAGATAAGAGCTGGTCGTGAATCTCCTTCCACCTACAGAACCCATCCTTGCTCTTTTCCCTGTGAGATCTATTGGGGGTTTCAATCATGGCTAAATCTCTTTCCACGATCCCAGCACTGATATTCTTTTCCCAAGCTAAGCAGTTACATGGTTTCTCCTTGTGTGGGTTCTTGGATGTTCTTGAAGACTGCCACGCTGACTTAATCTTGATCCAAACTCTGAGCATTCTCCCCTGTATGGGTTCTTAGGTGCTGTTGAAGATTGCCACTCTGACTGAATCTCTTTCCACACTCTGAGCATTCAAAAGGCTTCTCCCCTGTGTGGGTTCTTAGATGCTGTTGAAGATGGCCACTGCAACTGAATCTCTTTCCATACTCTGAGCATTCAAAAGGCTTCTCCCCTGAGTGGGTTCTTCGATGTTTTTGAAGATTGCCACTCACACTGAATCTCTTTCCACACTCTGAGCATTCAAAAGGCTTCTCCCCTGTGTGGGTTCTTCGATGCTGTTTAAGATGGCCACTGTGACTGAATCTCTTTCCACACTCTGAGCATTCAAAAGGCTTCTCCCCTGTGTGGGTTCTTAGATGCTGTTGAAGAGAGCCACTGTGACTGTATCTCTTTCCACACTCTGAGCATTCAAAAGGCTTCTCCCCTGTGTGGGTTCTTAGATGCTGTTGAAGAGAGCCACTGTGACTGTATCTCTTTCCACACTCTGAGCATTC
Source organism: Euleptes europaea (assembly GCF_029931775.1). Taxonomy (NCBI): domain Eukaryota; kingdom Metazoa; phylum Chordata; class Lepidosauria; order Squamata; family Sphaerodactylidae; genus Euleptes; species Euleptes europaea. The sequence continues at coordinate 7,026,727 of NC_079316.1, forward strand.
AAAAGGCTTCTCCCCTGTGTGGGTTCTTAGGTGCTTTTGAAGAGAGCCACTCTGACTGAATCTCTTTCCACACTCTGAGAATTCAAAAGGCTTCTCCCCTTTGTGGGTTCGTCGATGCTTTTGAAGATCGCCACTGCAACTGAATCTCTTTCCATACTCTGAGCATTCAAAAGGCTTCTCCCCTGAGTGGGTTCTTCGATGTTTTTGAAGATTGCCACTCACACTGAATCTCTTTCCACACTCTGAGCATTCAAAAGGCTTCTCCCCTGTGTGGGTTCTTCGATGCTGTTTAAGATGGCCACTGCGACTGAATCTCTTTCCACACTCTGAGCATTCAAAAGGCTTCTCCCCTGTGTGGGTTCTAAGATGCTGTTGAAGATCGCCACTCTGACTGAATCTCTTTCCACACACTGAGCATTCAAAAGGCTTCTCCCCTGTGTGGGTTCTTAGATGCTGTTGAAGAGAGCCACTCTGACTGAATCTCTTTCCACACACTGAGCATTCAAAAGGCTTCTCCCCTGTGTGGGTTCTTAGATGCTGTTGAAGATGGCCACTGCAACTGAATCTCTTTCCACACACTGAGCATTCAAAAGGCTTCTCCCCTGTGTGGGTTCTTAGATGCTGTTGAAGATTGCCACTCTGACTGAATCTCTTTTCACACTCTGAGCATTCAAAAGGCTTCTCCCCTGTATGGGTTCCTAGATGCTGTTGAAGAGAGCCACTCTGACTGTATCTCTTTCCACACTCTGAGCATTCAAAAGGCTTCTCCCGTTTGTGGGTTCGTCGATGCTTTTGAAGATCGCCACTGCAACTGAATCTCTTTCCATACTCTGAGCATTCAAAAGGCTTCTCCCCTGTGTGGGTTCTTCGATGTTTTTGAAGATTGCCACTCACACTGAATCTCTTTCCACACTCTGAACATTCAAAAGGCTTCTCCCCTGTGTGGGTTCTTCGATGCTGTTGAAGATGGCCACTGTTCCTGAAACTCTTTCCACACTCTGAGCATTCAAAAGGTCTCTGCCTTGTGTGTATTTTTTGGTGCACAAGGAGCTGCGATCTGTATTTGAAGTAGTTTCCACACTGAAAACATTTATGTGCCTTCACTATACAATACTTTGGGAAGACTGCCTTACTTTTCCTTCCATGAAAGAACATCCTTCCATTCTCTGAGCAGATAAATAGCTTCTCACCTAAATTAATCCTTTGGGGTTGAAAAAGGTCTGACTTCTGCAACCTCTTCTCATCTGAGCAGCTAGAAGGTTTCTCTCCTGCATGTATTCTTTGATGTCTAAGGAGCTCTGCTTTGCAAAGAAAGCTCTTTCCACACTCCAAGCATCCATGGGTCTCCATTCCTCTGTGCATATGCAAATGGATATCATATTGGGTTTGATCTGAGAAGTTCATGCCACACTCCAAACATTTATATGCTTCCTCCACCATGGGGATTAGTTCACAGAAATCCTTCCCTTGGCCAGGAATGGGTTTATCCTTCTTCTCGACCATGGGACTTCCTTTCTGCTTTTTAGGTTTGCCTTGATTCTTGACATTTCCTTGCAAATATTCATTTTTTACTTTATCTGGCAATAGCTGATGCAGTTCCTCATCGCCCTCATTCCACTGATCATCCCCTGTGGAATAAAAAGAGAGAGCTCATTAGCACACACACAAGGACATCTGACAATCTCATGAAGTTCCATCCATGCTCAAAACATTGCAGTATGGAAAAACTCACTATACTGTTAAAGTTAGAAGCTAGAAAAGAAACAGTATAACTCTGGAATTTCAAAAAATGCAAAAGGTATATTCATAAGACAAGGTGCATAAACACAGTGCAAGGACATCTGACAATCTCTTGAAGTTCCATCCATGCTCAGATTTCAGATTCCAGGCCCCAGAAGCGCTCCTTCCCCTCCTCTCCCACCTCCTCTCCCATTCTACCAAACAACAAGTTGCTGAGAAGCGAAGCAGCAATCCTCCATGCCGATTCCTATCGAATTTCCTGGAAATAACCAAGGATACTCAAAACGATACATTGCTGCTGTTCAATATTTGGATCCGTGCTTCATCCCAATGGCAGACATTTGCACATACGGCACCTATGAAAGAGCCTTACCCAGAGAGGCCACGCTCCCATAGTTCTCCAGCATGACTTCCTTGTAAAGAGCTCTTTGGCCCGGATCCAGCAGGGCCCACTCTGCCTCAGTGAAATGCACGGCCACCTCCTCAAAGGAAACCGGAGACTGAAAGAAAAAGCAGATTCCCTCGTCAGACAACATGCCAGGCAGAGACGGTGCTCTGGAAGGGGGCAGGATGGAGAGCTTGGCATGGGTAAAGGGTCTCTTTCACTTGAACATCGGAGCAGCAACTGCAGGATCATCCCTGCCCCCGCCCAAAGAAAGGAAGTGGAACTCATCTCCCCTACCTGGACCAGAGGTGAAGCAGCCACTTCCACACCTCTGCAAAGATGACCGCTTAACAGCGTCTCTACACTGCCTGCAAGGGAGACAACACAGGAAGGAAGAATGTTAGCCGAGACTTACTATTTCATTTACGTGTTTAAATCTTGCTTCGCACACACCCATTTTCAGGATGTTCATATTACTTGATTTTTGTGTTGTCAAGTCACAGTTGGCTTATGGTGGCCCTGTAGGGTTTTCAAGGCAAGAGACGTTCGGAGGTGGTTTGCCATTGCCTGCCTCCACGTCACGCCCCTGGTGTTCCTTGGAGGTTGCCCTTCCAAATACCAACCAGGGCCAACCTTGCTTACCTTCGGGGCTCTGATGAGATCAGGCTTGCCTGGGACTATCCAGGTCAGGGCATGCATTATGTGCACTCAAGAACATTCAGGGTTTCAGCTGAATGCAACATCAATGTGACATAAATCTGTCTTGGCCCCCCAATAATCTGTCTACTCCTCCTTCTAGTGAGTGACCATCACTACATCCTGTGGTACCTAGTCCCACAAGCTCACTCTGTGTTGTGTGCAGACCCGTTTCCTTTTTCTGCCGCACAGCTTCATCATGTGCCTCAATCCCATCCAGCCACAAAGCACCCTTACCTTGTGAGAGGGCATCTTGGAGATGCTCCTGGGCCTCTGCCAATAATTGCCCTTCCTCTAACAGAGCTCCTTCTGTCTCGGAAAACTTCACTTCCATCTTTAGGGATGGTCCCCATATCTGAAAGAACAACAAGGGAGACAGGTAAGAATCTTCACTCCTGCATTGACCAACAGGGCTGCTTCAAGCACAGGGGCCAAAATCAGCGTTGGGTCATTGCTTGATAAATGATAAAGTCATTGCTTGAAGGGTGTGAAGGAAGCCCCCTCACCTGCTCTGCCTGCCTCTTCTCCTCTGCCTGACTCAGGAGGAAACCTTCGGACAGGGCCACCGCCTGGGAACTGGTCTCCGGCCCACATTCTCTGACCCAGTACTCCATTCCCTGGGGCAGGATAGTCAGGAACTGCTCCAGGATCACCAGGTCCAGGATCTCCTTCTTAGAGTGCCTCTCCGGCTTCAGCCAGTGGTTGCAAAGTCTATGAAGTTGGCTGCAAACCGCTCGGGGGCCATCGGTCTCATGGTAAAGGAACTGCCGGAAACGTTGGCTATCTGCTGTCCTCGTTTCCTGACCTAGGTTCTCTGGCACAGATCTTTCCCAGAATTCATCACCACTCGCCGCTTGGATGGGATGGGCACCTTCCCTTGATCTCTTGCCAATTCCAGCTCCTTCTGGGTCCTGCGGTTCCATCTCCTTCCCTTTCTCTTGGGTGGCCTCTGACTGTGGAAAGATGCCCTTACTCCTGTGGCTATGAAGAGGGAGAGGAAAAGATATCAAAAAGGCAGGAAGAGACCAAAAGAAAGCACACCTACCTCACTTTCCCTCCTTCTTATGAGGTACCTCAGGATTGCCCCAGTGGATCAGAATAAGCATCATTGTCATAGTTTGCGGATCAGGATTAATGTCATGGCGCTAGATTGCATATCAGGCTTTTTAATGAGATGCTTGTTCTGAGGAGGAGGAGATCTGACTTTTTTTTTATTTAAAAAAATTTTTTTACATGAAAAAATACAATCAATTTGGAATACAAAATAGTAAAATACAAAAAGTTGAATCATATTCATTAGTTTAGAAAAAGAATAATTCCATATATAATACTTTTAATACCCACCAATAGTGAACACCCCCTATTTCCCTCCATCACCGTGCCGAACGTCCGGCAAGTTGTCTTATCTTTTCCAAACTTGTAATAGGCTGGCCCTAATAATATGTTGATTAAAATCTTTATTTACCTTATCCTTTTCATACCACAAATATGCATGCCAACCAACTCTTAGATGAAAGCCTTCCAGTTCTAATAACCTAAGGTTTTCTAATAAAATCCAGTTCTTTAACCAACCAAAACAGGTTGCTTCATAATACATTATCAAATCTGGGAGCCCTAAACCCCGATTCTTTTAGCTCAATTAAATTATTATATGCGATCCTGTGCCTTTCCTTACCCCAAACAAAAATCAAAATTTCTTTCTTCCATTGTTTAAATTTTTTTATTCCTTTTATGATCGGCAAATTCTGAAATAGAAAAAGCATTTTGGGCAAAACCATCATTTTGATTACTGAGATCCAACCCCAAAGCGATAGCGGCAACTTCTCCCACTTTTTAAAATCCCTTACTATGTTTTGCCAGATTTTAACATAATTATTCTGAAACAAATTTAAATTATTTTAAGTTAACCAAATTCCTAAATATCTTACTTTACTTTCAAAGGAAATCCAGTTTTGCTAATCAGTTCTCTTTGTTGTGATAGAGTCATACTTTTAACCAAAATTTTTGTCTAATTTCTATTTATCCTGAATCCTGCAAGCTTTCCATAGACCTCAATGGTATTGTTCCAATTTGCAACTTGGAAATTAGGGTTAGTTAAAAAACATACTAAATCACCTGCACAAGCTTTACCCTGAGTTTTTTCACCCCACCTTCTTTTTTTAATTTTAAGGAGTCTCAAAATGGTTTACAATCGCCTTCCCTTCCTCTCCCCACAACAGGCATCTTGTGAGATAGGTGGGGCTGAGAGAGTTCAGAGAGAAGGGAGATTAGCCTAAGATGACCCAGCAGGATTCACCTGGAGGAGTGGGGAATCAAACCCGATTCACCAGAGTCATCCACTCCTAACCACTAGACCACACTGGCTCTCAGGAAAGTAAACATCCATTGTGGAAGCTATGAGCTTGGCCTTCCACATCTGGGGATCAGTCTGTCTAGAGCAGGGGTGTCAAACATATGTCCCGGGGGCCGGATTTGGACCCTCAAGAGCTCTTATCCGGCCCGCGAACCAGTTGAGGCAGACACACACAAACCCAGTTCCAAGGTGTCAATGATCAGAGACTGTTAAATAAAAGAAAATAACGGAAGAGTGTTATAGTGTTAAGCATGTTTTTATTTTAAGTAAAAAATAATATCATTAATTGGCTTTCCCTGTGTCTTCTATAAAAGTTTGTATCTCCAGCATGTCTGATTCATGTCCCTGTGATCACGTCTTTCTGGGCCTCCTGACAACCACCAGGGCTGAGAATTTATTTTACTTTACAAAATTCAGACCCTGCCTTTCTGCCCCCACAACGGTCACCAATTTAGCTAACAAATTAAGCCATGCATTTTTCCATTTCCCTTATCTCTAGTCTGCTTTTCTCCCTGGGAGTCAAAATGGATTGCAGCAAGTGAGTCCATACAATCAACAGAACGGGACATTCAAGAAACCAGTAAATAGGATTTGGGTTGTAGAACCAACCAGAAATCTAAAAAACAGAAGCAAAGCATAAATGTTAACAAGACACAGCACATGATGCAAAATTGCAGCGTAGGAACCGACTTACAGCAAGCAGTACACAGTAGTATAGAAGCCAATTGCTAACCATTTGTCCAAGTAACTTGGGGAATTGTTTTGTACACTGCCACCCTACTGCAGAAAGCCAGGAGAGTGGGTGTCTTCCTGACCTCCTCAGGCAGGCCGATCCACATTGTGGGGGCCACAACAGAAAAGTCACGTGCACAGACAGCTGTTGATTTTGCCCATTTGCAGGTTGCCACCTGCAGAAGACCCTGCTCAGGTGAGGGCAGCTGTTGTGACAGAATATAGGGGGAGAGACGGTCAGATCAGGGTCCAAGTACCATGAGCAGCTTTCTGTGTGATAGACAATAGTTTTAATTGAGCCTGGAGGGTCTGGGAATAATACGCATACTCCAGCATGGTCAGTGCATTATAGTAGTCTAGTCTCAATGTCACCGCAACATGGATCCAGGAGCCAGACCAGAGGTATCAAGGTGAGGGGCCATGTTTCCAGCGAGGCTGAGTTGGAAGAAAGCCTTTTTTTGCAGCTGCATTAACTCGCTACTCTAGCAATAATGCAGGGTCCAGTATAACCCCGAGGCTGTTAACTCTGCCAGCAAGGGTCAGCTGAATCCCAACAATAGCAGGCAGCATCATATTCTTCAGACCTCCACCTTCCCAAGCAGCATTTCTTTTGTCTTTCCAGGTCTTAGATTCTGTTGGTTCACACTTGGCTATTGAACCACAGCCGCCAGGCAGCAATTTAGGATCTAAGAACATAAGATCTCTACTGCATCACCAGGAGAGTTGGGGAAGGATGCATAGCAATGGGTCTCCTCAGCACATTGATGACAACCAACCCCAAACTATTAAGGAGTTGGCCTAAGGGCTTTACATTGAGATTGACAAGCATGGGGGGCAGGACTGGGCCCTGTGGGACCTCCCCAGGATGGATAGAAGACGAGAAGGATTTCATACTCTGCTTTTCTCTCCCTTAAGGAGACCCAAAGGGATTTACCATCCCTTCTTCTCCCCACAACAGGCACCCTGTGAGGCTGGTGGGGCTGAGGGAGGTCACCCAGCACCCTTCCTGGGGAGGAGAGAGGAATCAGCCCTGGTTCTCTCCAGGAGAGGTTCCACCGCTCTTGACCACCGCATCATGCTGTGGCAGGTCCCACACTGATGATAACCGGCCTCCAATGCCAATTCTTTGGCTCTGGTCCAGGTGGAGAGATTTGGCCCTGTCCAACGTACAACCCCCGAGGCCTCCTCCTTTTTTTTAAGTAGTACAGAATAAGAAGGGAAAGAGGGAACGGGAACAATTGTATTGTACGTGGCTGGCATTCGGAACAGGCCTTACATTGATTTCCTGGAGTGGGTCGGCTACCCCGCTCTCTATCTGTTTGCCCAGGAAGGGGGAGATCAGACACCGGGGCGACAATTGGCTCCACCATTTTTCTGTTGCAACCGCGTATGGCAGCCTCCCGCGAGCTTTTCCAGGCAAGGGACTAGGCGAGGGGGTCTGCCATCGCCTGCCTCTGCCTGGGGAACGGGGGTGCCTGGGGGTGGTGGGGGGGGTGGGGGTCTCCCATCCCAGTACCAACCATGACCACGACCCACCCTGCTGAGCTCCCGAGATCGCATGAGGTCCTCATCCTCCATGGTTTTCTTTGCAGGGGTGGAATTTTTTGAACCGCGGAGGGTCTCCATTGTAACACGATTGAAAACCAATCCCCCCCCATCCACAACACTCGTGAGAGCCGCGCTTCTCTCTTCCAAGGTGGGAGAAGCTGATTCCCCCCTCCTCTGCCACGACTTACTCGTGAGTAGACCGCCCCAGGATCCGGCTGCGGGGCTTTGGCCTGCCGAGGCATCGCTGAAGCCCCTTTGCAATCCCTCCCTCCAGACCCCCCCCCACTCGGAAGGGAGCCTTTCCGCTTCCGCCTCCCTCCCGCCCCCCCCCGGCTCGGCCGCTCTAGCAAACAGCTCGGTCGGTTTAACCCCTTCGGTGCTGCAGATGAAGGGGAAAAGGGGCTGCCTGCTCTTTGCATGAGGATGGGCGGCCGGAGCGGATTTCGGCCAGGCTGCAGCTCAGTGGGATTCCTCGGGAGTCACTCCGCACAGGGTGGCGCTTCTGGGGGATCCCCAGGCTGTTCAGACAACAGCAGAGCTGAGTTGGGGGGAAAGAAAACTAAAGCAAAGTCAAGCAAGATCACGCCAAGGGATCCGAAAGCTGGTCTCGTCGGAACCCTCCTCGGATCTATTCAACGGGGCTTGCTCCCAGTCCCAGCAAAGTGGCTTTAGGGCTGCACTGGAAATCAGCGTTCCTGTAACGTGTTCCCAGTTTCTCACATCAATATACCAGCCTAGATCACTTCCTGGGGACTGATGTGATTCTGCTGCCCTACCGGACAGGGTTGCCATCTCTGGCTGGGGAAATTCCTGGAGACTGAAGAACGTGAGAAGAGCCCTGCTTGATCAGACCAGTGCCGGGTTGCCAACCTCCAGGGGGTACAACTGACCTCCAGGCGACAGAGACCGGTCCACCTGGAGAAAAAGGCCGCTTTGGAGGGTGGGCTCTCTGCCATCATCCCCCATTGAAGTCCCTCCCCTCCCCCAAGCCTGCCCTCTTCCTCAGCCTCCACCTCCCAAAATCACCAGGTATTTCCCAACCTGGAGCTGGGAACCGTAGACCAGTGAGGGTCCATCCAGTCCAGCATCCTGTCTTGCATGGTGGCCTGCGTAGTGTAAATGTTATGAGCGGTGGTTTGGAGCAATGGAGTCTGATCAGCAGAACCGGGTTTGATTCCCCACTCCTCCACATGAAGCCAGCTGGGTGACCTTGTGCTCGTCACACTCTCTCAGCCCCACCTACCTCACAGGGTGTCTGTTGGGGGAAGGGAAGAGGTGATTGTAAGCTGGTTTGATTCTGCCTTAAATGGTAGAGAAAGTCAGTATATAAAAACCAACTCTTTTTCTTCCTCCTCCTCCAACCACTTCCTCTGGATCAGTGGTTCTCAACCTTCCTGATGCCGCAACCCTTTAATACAGTTCCTCATGTTGTGGTGACCCCCAACCATAAAATTATTTTCGTTGCTACTTCATACCTGTAATTTTACAGGTACACTGTTTATTAACTTAATAAACTTAACAATACACACGCTGACTTGGATAATTCATCCCCCCCTTTCTTCAATGCCTTTTAACAACCATTAATGCACGGGAGGTTTTGCCTTGGATTTGCTGCTCTCTAGATGCACATTTTCCCCATCTGCATTCTCAAAACTCTGCAGGGGGGTTTACTGTTGAGTTTTGAGAATCTGGATGGGGAAAATGTGCATCTGAGTGGCAAATCCAAGGCAAAACCTCCCATTCATAAATGGCCAATAACCCCGTCCCGGGTCGCCCTCCCGCCTGGGCTCCCGGGCCCAGGACCAACCCCGACCCCAGAGCCCCAGGCAGGAGAAGAGGGAAGAGCCCTCGAGCCTCCACTCACCAAGAGAGCAGTCGGGAGAGGCGGCGAACGGCAGCTGGCTAGAGACTCCTCCCAGAGTCCTGGGGGTGGGTGGGCCAGAAGCCCCCACAACCGCTGACAGGCCCGCTCGTCAGCTGGTGAGTGGGAGAACCAGCCAGGGCGGACCATGCCTGGCCAACAGGGCGCCGCAGTGGCCGCGACGTTCCCCGGCCCCCAGGCTGGCCAGCCAGCCAGGACCCTGGGGAGAGGCCAAACAGCCCGCCCATCAGCTGGCCAGTAGAGGGGGAGCGCACTGGGAGAGGGAGGCGCCAGAGCGGCAGGCGGTTTAGCGCGGCTCAGGCGACCCCTCTGAAAGGGTCGTTCGACCCCCCAAAGGGAGCATTCACATGACCTCCTCCCCAAATCGTGCACATTCTGTGCCCTTCCCCCCTTTTACTGCACTGTTAGCAAGAAAACACACTTTTTCCGGCTCTGCCTACATTGGGGCCATTTTTCTTGCCTAATCCCCACCCCACCCCTCCCCGCAGCTGGCATTTTGCCCCTGCCCACTACACTGTGGTTTTAAAAAACATCACTCCATGAATTATTAATATGACTTAATGTTAGAAGTTGACTATCAATATTAACAACACTGTCAGGACATGTCTGTTATGGAGTTTGGAAATGTTGGAAAACAGGCTATGCAGCCCACCGTGACATACCACAGGCACATGCAATTTACTTACCGCCCAGGACTTCAGCTTCTGGATCTCACTGAGGGGTACAGTTCTTCAGTTTATTCCAGGATTCCCCAGGAGATCGGAGGCTGACTCTCTGCTGCCGCCACCAGGCCAAGAGCGAGAGGTACATCTGTCTGGTGGTAGCCTGGTCTCCACAGGCTCTACTGCAGGCCTTTAAGGAACTCTTCTCCAGATGACAAATCACTCGCCCCTCCCAAACCGCCACAGAAGCAGGGAATCCTTGGGGCTCAAACTGGTTAGACAGATGCCCAACTTGGCTCTCCTGCTGTTTTCGCTGGTACTCAGTACTAAGTATTAATAAGTATTAAGGCCATGAGGAGCCAATGTATTAAAAAGAAAAATAAAGCGCATTTCATGGTGTAAGAGCACTTTTTGAATGTAATTTGTGTTGTGTGGGTGATCTTTATAAATCCATAGTTCAAAAAACCTTAGGTCGTTTTTCCCACGTTTCTTTTAAAGAAAATGACTAGTGAGAGAGGCATCCAAGTTTCGAGCCCATATGCGGGAGCGGTGCTCCCCAATGCGAAGACAAATGGGTCTCATTGTGCTGCCTATATAAAGTAAAGAACTGCAGGTAATGGCGTAAATCACCCGGCTCATGCCGCAATTAGAAAGATGCAGTAATTTACTGCAGAAATCTGAAGAAGTAGACTGGAACTCCTTTACTGGAAAGCACAACACACAAACTGAACCCCCACTGCATCTGTGGTGCCCGATCACGGATAATCTCTGGGGAGGTTTCAACATGTCAGAATGAACCAGTTTATCTCTAAAAGAACTAGTTAGATGTAAACAAAAAATGGGAGGTTCGCTACAACCTGGAATGTTTTTTGACAATCTGTTGTATAGCTTTGGAATGGCGACTGTAAGAAAGTGAACAAAAAATCTGTTTCTTAGATGTCGGCTGTTTTTTAGCGAATAAGGAACTTCTATCTTTGCACATAACTCGCTGTTTAGCATCAGAGAGTACTTCCACAGGGTACCCTCCTTTAACAAGCGCTGCACCTAGCTTGGTAGCTGCAAATTGTTTTGTTTTGTTTAAATACATTTTTTATTTTTATAAACTATTAAACACATATTTCAGCAAATACAAATAAACAATAAACATTAGAATAGATAGAAAACATTTGCCAAGATGGTTACATTCAATCATAGGTTGAATGTGTTACCCAGATTAAACTTCCTATTTCAAACGATCCCAATAAAAATTACTGATACAGTGTTAGCCGGTTGGCAACGAAAAATCAATAAATTCATATGGGATAAGAAGCGTCTAAGGATCAAATTCAAAATCATGACAGATATCAAGAGAAGAGGAGGTCTGGCTCTTCCGAATCTAAAATTATATCACCAGGCAGCAACCTTGGCTTGGATTAAGGATTGGATAATGTACCCAAACAACAAGAGCATTAAATTAGAATTAAATAACTGGCAAGTCGGGCCTCATCAACTCCTGTGGGGAAAAACTCCTAAAAAAATGCCGGACGAGAAAAGAGATCACCCGATTGTGGATAACATGCTTGCGGTGTGGAAAAAATTAAAACCAAGATTAAGTCCTAATTCTCCACTACTGATGGCCCCATTCAGTGTTTACGGTTCTAGAATGGAAAAAAAAATATATGGATCTATAAGCTATGGCGATATAATAAGAAAAGATGAAACATTCAAAACCCTAACGGAAATTCAGGAAGAACACCCCCAGATATCTTGGATGCTATATCGTCAATTTATATCGAGATTCAAGGAGGACTGTACAATCAGAAGTATAATTAGAAAAGAGACAGAATTTGAACAGCTACTGAGTAAAACACCGCAACATATCTTAGGAAAGATCTATAAACTTCTAATATCGTTTGACACAGAGGAAGAACAAGTCAAGGTATGTCAAGTTAAATGGATGGAGAACTTAAATGAAACGATAACGATAGACGAATGGGAACAAATACTTCGGAAAAACTTTAAGTTCACTCTATCCCAAAGCATTCACGAAAACTGTCTGAAGATGCTGCATAGATGGTATATTACGCCTAGTGACATTCAGAATATGAACAGTAAAGCTTCGGGATTATGCTGGAAATGTCATAAAATCAGAGGCACCTTCTTCCACTGTTGGTGGACATGTGAGGGTGTGCAGAAATATTGGGAAAAGATTCATAAGAACCTTGAAGATATTCTGGAGCAGAATATACAATACAATCCTAAGTTTTTTCTCCTGAATAAAGCACCAAATTCCATGAATGACCAACAAATTGTAGCAAAATATCTTGTAACAGCAGCAAGGGTAGCCTTGGCATCACTCTGGAGAACGAATAAGATCCCATCATGTCAAGCTTGGCTAGATGTCCCTAGAATACATTACTATGGCACACTTAACGGGCTGTATGAACGGTATCACACGAGAAAGAAACCACGAGAGATGGAGACCCTTTTATGAATTCATGAAAAACACAAAACAAAAAACACAATCGAACCAAACACCAATAGGATAAAAACATGGAAGATGTTACAAACAGGGGCAACGAATGATAGCTATCAACATAATGACATGCAGATACTATTTTTCCTTTCTCTAATAAAAAAAATTCCACCTTACAAGGTGGTTGTATTGATTTATCAAAACTGTATAATATCAATGTGCTTATTCATATGTATATTTCCCCATCCTTTTTCCCCTCTGTAATCATTATATAAGTTAAAATCAATAAAAAATATTTATATAAAAAAAATCATAGGTTAACTTCCCCTACAACCTCCTCCATCTCAAAATATATTTGTATATTCTTTTGCATAGAATTTCTAATCCTAATATTTATTTCCATTATTTATCTATCCCTTACTATAACAAAAAAGAAAACAGAAAAGAAAGAAGAAAAAAGGGTAATAATTAATTCTATCTTATTATAATAAAATCAAAAAAGGACAACAATAATAAAAGGATTAGTAGAACAAAGTAGCATTAATTACTTCCATTAAGAAAGTTAATTTATTTTAAGTTCTCCCTTCCTCCCTAACACCAATTCAATGAAATATTGCTAGTAAATTTATTATCAAATACAATCCATATCCATAAGGCCTGTCCTTTTAACCAATTCCATTTATTAATCTTCACCACATAAGACACCAAAGCCAGTTAAGCTAGTCCCTTTATCCGGGTTTTCCAATGCCTCCTTCTTTTCATCATTTTCATTAAACACCGAAGATGGTCCTTGAAAGTTGTTAGCAAGCTCTCTTCCACAAATGAGTAGTCTTCAAGGCGTATCTTAGTTGCAATGTATTCCGCATCCAGTTCTAAGAGGAAGATCCCAACAAGTCGAGTTTTCCTGTCCAAGTAACCATTCATCAAGCAAATTGAAGAAATCATTCATCAAGCAAATTGAAGAAATCATTCATCAAGCAAATTGAAGAAATCACTTACATTCTGCTCCATTGGTATCGGCAAAGCTATTGGAGTTTGGTCTGTTGTGTGTTCTTTCTCTTCTTCCTCAGCTAGAGAGCTCTCTAGTATTGCAGTAATTGGGAATACATCTTCAGAATCTTCTATGAATTCATTCCTGTTTTGGGTTGCTGGCAGGGTGGAGATATTAAATTTGGTCATCATCTGCTCCAGCAGTGCTGACATCTGCTTTTGTTGATTTATCAGTTGTTCGTAGAGCCTTGCAGTTGTCTCATTTTGTAGATTGAACATATCCTGAATTAACTTTTCCTTGGCAGTTTGTTGCCAAAATGCCCTTCTCAACAGCGATTTTGGCAGGTCCAAAATCAAAGATTTTAATGAGTGTGGATAGATTAATAGGCTTTGTTAAACATAATCACTAAGATTTTTTTCCAAAAAGTCCTTAATTTGAAGTAAAAATTGAGGTTTGAAAATTTTCTGAAAAAACCAACAAGTTTTTTTTGCAGATGCTCTAGATCGGCAGTAGACAGGAAGTAGGAAGCTGACAGGAAACAGTATAGCCACGGACTTTCCGACGTCCCGTTTTGTAGTTTTTCAAAGAAACACCTTTAGATGATGCACCGAGGGGACGCCTTTCAGTCCTGCACGCTTCTTTCCCTTCCCTTCTCCCTTCAATCGGCAAACATGCTTCTGCAAATCATGGCAATTCCTAGACGTTTTCCGGTTCTTGAAAATGAAACTTGAGGACATGGATGGAGGACCTTCCCCAGCCGGGAAAAGGTAGCTTAACCGAGAAAAGGGAGGGTTTTAATTCTCCTTTTCCCTCAAATGTCACAGAAGCTGATTGGTCCCTTGCACATCAATCAGGAAGTTCGATTGTTTTGTCTACCCACAGATCAATTTGATAAAGTCCTTGCCACTTTATCTGATGATTTATCTTAACAAAAAAGGCTTTATACAATGGAGGGGAGGCATGCGGAGTTCCCAGTAGTTGCTTTAGTTAATTTTCTATATCCGGTAAGATCAAAAGAATTCTTATACTCAGACTTCGGAGAGTGAGGCATTTTTCCTTTAAATGTTTCTTAAGATGGTAATAGGTGCTGGAGGTCTCTGCCGGTAGCCAAGAAAACACTTGCAGCGATGCCTTCTCCCCTCAGTGCCAAAGCAGGACTGTATCCACACCTCCGGGGGACTTAAAAAAGTTCCCTTGGAGAGTATGGGAGTCACACTGCTATCTTCTGGCTGCAGAGGAATTCCTGCATCCCAGTCCACGTTTTAGGACCGGGTTGGTGTGCTAAAAGCACTCCAATTTAAAGCGTATCTTGGATTCTCCTAGGAGCTTTCCTAGAAGACTGGCGCCGGGACCAGCTCAGTCACCAGAAGTCGGTAGCTGCATTTTGAAGTCTTCCTCACGGGTAGCATTTCTTCTTAATCTTAAAAATTGGCTAAAAGGCAATTCTTTAGATGAATGGGGTGATTCGAAGTATAATGAAGCCCCAAGTCTCGAAAACGATCTTGTTGTACAAAAATGTCAAGATCCAAGAAGGCTATGTGCCCCGAATCACAGTGTCCTGTAAAGTTAAGATGTTCGTTGCAGGTGTTAATCCAACAGGCAAACTTGTCAAAGGATTCATGGGAATCAAATATGAATAGGAGATCGTCTCACTATGGCTCAGAAAATCACCATGTTTACCTTTTCTAATCCTCCAGGTGGTGGCTGGAGATCTCCTGCTATTACAACTGATCTCCAGGCAATAGTTAGATCAGTTCCTTTGGAGAAAATGGCTGCTTTGGCAATGTGACTCTATGGCATTAAAGTCCCTCCACTCACCAAACCCCGTCCCACTCAGACTCCACCCACAAAATCTCTAGGTATTTCTCAAGAATCCACCTTCCCGCGCAGCCATTTTCTCCAGGGGAACTGATCAGTCACCTGGAGATCAGCTGTAATAGTGGGAGATCTCCAGCCATCATCTGGAGGTTGACAACCCTATCTACATCCATCATCCTATTGCATTGTTTGTGGAATGTCCCCATCCTTCCATTTTATTGACTCACTCTGGCCATTTATGCATGAGAGGTTTTGACTTGGATTTGCCACTCTTCAGATGCACATTTTCCCCATCCAAATTCTCAAAACTCTTATTGTTGAGTTTGGATGGGAAAATGTGCGCAAATCCAAGGCAAAACCTCCCGTGCATAAATGGCCTCTGTGTAAGGGAAAGCATTAGTCACAACGAGTCATGGTAGCCCCCTCCTAACGAGGAGCCGTTCCCACGGGAGATAGTGCTGGAACAGGAATTCTACAGTTAGCAGGCTCGGCCTTGAGACACATCTGGTGGAACCGAAACCAAAACATTCCTAGTCTGACAGGCTGCTGAGAGCAGTGGGAAGCAGGCCCGACACGTTAATGAATGAAGAGACTGCACGTGAATTACGGGTGAAGAGGGTTGAATTGCCTGAACCCATTCAGTTTGCCCAGATGGACGGTAGTGACTTTAAGGGGGGACCGGTCACGCATAGAACAGCCCAGGTCGCCTTGGGAGTCGGGGAGCATTGGGAACAGCTCCATTTTACCATAGCTCCCATAAAGTGCCCCATAGTGTTGGGAATGAATTGGCTACGTGGTCATAGTCCTACCACAGACTGGAAAGAACAGACAATTACGTTTTCGCAAGCCCAGTGTGGCCGACACAGGAGGGAGGTGGTGTTCAGAGAACAAGCAGCCGCGTTGCAAGAGCCTCCGCCAGCAGAGGCTCCGCTGCCTCACCTCCCCAAGGAATATGCACAGTTTGCAGATGTGTTTGATGTGCGTGAATGTGATGAATTGCCCCCCCACCGAGCCACTGACTGTGCAATTGAGGTGGTGGGGGAGGGTAAACTCTCGAAAGGGAAAATTTACCCCATGAGTTCTAAGGAAAACGCGGTATTAAGAGACTGGACACTAATTTGGCAAGAGGGTTCATACGGCTGTCCTCGGTGCCTGTTTTTTTGTGTGAAGAAAAAGACTGGTGATTTGCAACTTTGTATTGATTTCCGCAGACTCAATGCGGTCACATGGACCAACGCTTACCCCTTCCTCTCATTCCAGATCTGCTCGCTCAGTTGAAGGAAGGTCGGATTTTTACTAAGCTTGATTTAGTGGAAGCGTACCATTGTATTAGGATCAGGGAAGGAGATGAACATAAGACTGCCTTCTCTAGTTGCTTTGGGATGTTTGAATATCTGGTGATGCCTTTTGGCTTGATGAGGGCGCCGAGTGTCTTCATGCAAATGATTAATGAGGTGTTTCATGATTTGTTCAAAGGAGTGATTGTTTATTTAGATGACATACTAATATACACCAAAACCATGGATGAGCATGTGGCTCTAGTGAAAGAAGTGTCAAGCCGTTTGCGTGCCCATAGACTGTACACCAAGGTTTCCAAGTTTGACTTTCATTGGTCTTCTATAACGTTTCTGGGATATATAGTGTCACAACGGGGACTTGCTATGGACCCCGAAAAGGTTTCGAGCAGTAGTGGAGTGGGAGGTCCCCACTACTCGCAAGCAATTGCAGCAGTTCCTCGGTTTTGCCAATTTTTACCGCAATTTCATAAATGATTTTGCACAAGTAGCCTTGCCTCCCACCTCTCTTCTGCGAATGAAAGGAAAGGGATCGGCAGCTATGCTGCCATCCGCCAAGTTACTCTGGACTCCAGAATGTCAACAAGCGTTTGACACGCTAAAGTGGTTGTTCACGTCCAAACCAGTGTTGAAACACCCTGACTGTGACAAACCTTTCGTTGTACAGGTGGATGCGTCAGATGTTGCCATGGGAGGGGCACTCTTACAACTGGGCGAGGGGGGCCAGTTACAATTATATGCATATTTTTTGAAGAAATTCTCTCAAGCTGAACTGAACTGGGCTATTTGGGAAAAGAAGGCAGCGGCCGTGAAACATGCCCTCACGATTTGGAGACATTTTTTGAAAGAGGTTGACGTGCCTTTTGAGGTATGAACCGATCACAAAAACTTAGAGGCGCTAAAAGGGACTAGAAAATTGTCAGCCAAACAAGTTCGTTGGGCTCAGTTCTTTGCCAAATTTCGGTTCGTGCTGAAACATGTTCCAGGGAAAGAAAATTGTTTGGCTGATGCATTGTCCCAACTCCCCCAATACCACAGTCAAATCGACCATCCAATTGATTCCCTGTTCACCCCAGAACAACGGGGGGAGGTGCCGGGGTTGGCCATGGTCACTCAGGCTCAGAGCTGAGCAGAGGATTTCGACCCGGCAAGCAGACTCCTTGAGGCTTTCCGTGTGAGGGTGGCCAAAGCTGTGTGCCAGGAAGAAGGGAGCCAAGAGTTTCCACAAGCTCTTACTCGCCGGGGGGAGTTGTGGTTTCATGGGGGGAAACTGTATGTTCCAGAACCTGTTCAGAGGGAGGTGTTGGAGATGGCTCATGGAGCTAAAACTGCAGAACATTTTGGGTTTGTCAAATCTTTGCATTTATTGAGGCGTCAATTTTGGTGGCCGGGCATGAGAGCGGATGTGGACCTTTTCGTATGCAGTTGCCCCACCTGAGCAACCTCTAAAAGACTTATGGGGAACCCCCCGGATCTTCTCAAACCCTAGGAAGTCCCGTCAGTCCCCTGGGAGGTCGTTGCCATGGATTTCATCACAGATCTTCCCTCCAGCCGGGGAAAGATGGTGTTGTGGGTGGTAACAGGTTTTCTAAGCAAGTGCATTTTGTTCCTTGTAAGGGCTTACCGACGGCCCAGAAGCTGGCACGCCTGTTCATTACAGACGTGATGAAACATCACTCGTTCCCACATAAGATAATCTCCGCCAGGGGCCCTCAATTCATGGCTAAGTTTTGGAAAGCTTTTTAAAGCACCCTTACTAATGTGGCCCCGGTGCCTTATCTTAGTCACTTGGATAACCCTGAGTACAGGAGGGCCTTTACCTTGTTAATGCTCTTCCTTCAGCAATATTGGAAGGGAGATATAAAAAGATACCCTATGGCGAATGTTTATGCCCTTGTTCTGATGGGCGCATAAAGACCCTTGAGCAGCTGGGAGAGAGAGGAGCAGCTGGGAGAGAGACAGAGGAGGAGCTCAGAGAAAGGTCAGTGAAAGTTTTACTGTAACGTTTGTGTTTGTGTTTTCCTCAGTGGCTGGGGAGCAGTAGTTGAGGTTGCTGTGTGTGAGTGAGTGAGTGCCTGTAGCCTGCTGGAGGGGGGTTTCTGACTGGTTCTCTTTGTTGTTTTATCTAGCTGTAGCTGGCTGAAGGTAATTGCTGTGCTGTTGATTACTGAGGGTGGGGCTGAGAGTATTTAAACAGGCTCTGCTTGCCAGAGGCGCGAGCCTCTTGCCCTGGGGCTCTTAGCCTGGGGACCTGGCCTGGGGGCTCTGTAATATTTTTTTATGTGCTGAGTGTTTTACTTCTTCAAGGAGACAGCCTTGAAAGAAGGTTTGCCAGGGGAACTATCAGAGTAGCCTAGGAAAGAAACTTCAGAAATGGATCACAGCATTGTGGCTAGTGAGGGAGCAGAGGCGGTAACATGCAAGGTCTGTGGCATGTTTGTCTTTTTACCCGAGGGTAATATTAATTACACTTGCAGCAAGTGTAAGTTGGTAGCCCTGCTGGAGGAAAAGATAAAGGGTCTTGAGGCATGCTTGTCCACACTCCATTTTTTAAAGCAAGGTGAAGAGTTCATGGACAGAACTCATGAAGCTCTCTTTAGTGAGCAACAGGAGCAGGACAGTAAGGAATCTGAACAAATGGAGGTACAAACAACACAGGAGGAGGATGTATGGAAGAATGTGGCCCACAGGAGTAGGAAAATCAGGACACATCCTCATCCTCTCTTGCTCAGCAATTGGTTCCAGGATCTCCCAATAGATGCTGATTCTGGACCACTGGAACAAGGGCTATCCCCCCAAAGAGTGAAAGAAATTCCTCAGGCTCCTGTGCATGAGAGGACTCGATCTTCTGCCCCACAATTTAGGAAGAGGCGTGTTCTCGTAATTGGGGATTCCCTCCTGAGAGGGGTAGAGTCTAAAGTATGCCAACCTGACTTGTCCCGAGAGGTCTGCTGTTTACCGGGTGCACGCATCCAGGATGTGACGGAAAGGGCAGGAAGACTCATCAAGCCCACAGATTATTACCCTTTCTTACTGGTTCATGTGGGAACAAATGATATTGCCCGGCACAGCCCAGAATGTATTAAGAGACTACATGGCTCTGGGTGAGAAGGTGAAGGACTTGGGGGCGCAGGTTGTGTTTTTGTCAGTTCTGCCTGTTGAAGGTCGTGGCTTAGGAAGGGAAAGACAAATACTCCAAATTAATGACTGGCTGCATAGGTGGTGTCATCAAGAAAGGTTTGGATTTCTGGACCATGGCTTACGCTTTCAAGAAGAAGCTCTTCTGTCGGGGGATGGTTTACACCTCACGAGGGTAGGAAAAAATGTTTTTGGTGAGATCCTTGCAAACCTGATCAGGAGGGCTTTAAACAAAATCTTATGGGGGAGCGAGACAACAATTTAAAGCCTTGTATGCTGACAATACCTAGAGAAGAGAACAATAAAGATTTGCAGGGAGTGACATGTATGCAAGGAAACATAAACTCACAGGTAAGTACAGAAACGAAAACCATGGGGCACATAAACTACGGATTCCGATGTCTGTAAACTAATGCGCAGAGTATGGGAAACAAGCAGGAAGAACTCGAAGCCCTAATACAGGAAAGGGATTTTGACCTAATAGGCATTTCTGAAACTTGGTGGGATGTCACTCATGATTGGAATATTAAGATTGAGGGGTACAACTTGTTTAAAAGGGATAGATTGATAAGGAAGGGGGGAGGAGTAGCACTGTATGTCAAAGATGTGTATACTTGTGAAGAAGTACATGAATCTGATCATGGTAGTGAAGTCGAGACTCTATGGGTAAACATAAAAGGAATGAGAAATAATCGTGATATTCTCGTGGGGGTCTGCTATTGACAGCCAAACCAGACAGAGGACTTGGATGGGACGCTCCTAGACCAGATCACAAAATTCTCAGAGACGGGACATGGTGGTCGTGGGAGATTTTAATTACCCGGATATCGGTTGGAAGTCCAATGCTGCTAAAAATGCAAGATCCAATAAATTCCTGACTTGTCTTGCTGACAACTTCCTATTCCAGAAGGTGGACAGGGAAACAAGGGGGTCTGCTATCTTAGACTTGATTCTCACCAACAGGGAAGAACTGGTCGATGAGGTTAAAGTAGTAGGCACCCTGAGTAGTAGTGACCACGTACTCTTGGAATTTACAATCTTGGGGAGAGGGAAAACCTGTACATAGTCAGACGTGTAGGTTGGACTTCAAAAGAGCAAATTTTAACAAACTTAAACTTATGCTAGGTAGAATCCCATGGTCAGAAATACTTAAGGAGAAGGGAGTCCAAAAAGGGTGGGAATTTCTTAAAAATAAAATACTGAAGGCGCAATCCCAAACCATTCCTATGAGAAGGAAAAATGGGAGGAGCCTAAAGAGGCCAGGGTGGGTCCATAAACAGTTTGTCAGGCCTGCTCTCTGCAGAAGCCGCCAGACTGGGATTGTTTTGGTTTTGCCAGGTGCTGGCCAAGGACAGCTCTGCCAACCGCCAAGTTCCTATTATGATTCTGAGTTCCGTGGGAATATAACCTCAGTGGGAGGGGGGTTACCATGCCTACCAATGCTATCTTGATATGACCAGTGTTCTTTTATATAGGCTACACCGTGCTTCTAATCCCCCATTAGTGCCAACTTACCTATAGCTGCTGTAAACCTGTAGACTTTTTCCAATAAATCAATTCTATTTTGGACTACTCGTCTGTGGATGTTGTTTATGGGATTGTCAAGGGAAAAGTGCTCACATTTTGGCACTAATCCCCTTTACCTTTTTTATGGACTGTACTCCCTGGCTGGAGCCCTGGAGGGATCGCCGGGATCTCGGATTGGAGCGGAGGACGTGCTCTCCGAGTAAGCTGCCCCTGGCTGGAGCCCCGGAGGGTTCGCCTGGGTCCCGGGTGGGAGCAAGGGACGTGCTCCCCGGGTTGAGTGTTCCTGGCTGGAGCCCCAGAGGGTTCGCCTGGGTCCTGGGTGGGAGCAAGGGACGTGCTCCCCGGGTTGAGTGTTCCTGGCTGGAGCCCTGGAGGGTTCGCCTTATCGTGTCCTTTGCTGCTGGGGAACACCGGACGAGTTACCCGACGACCCCGACTTACTGCGGGATGTATTGAAAGAGACACTGCGGACAGACGCGGAGGCCTCCCGGCTAATTGGTCTGGTGGGTGACCAGTGGCTTTGCCTGGCTGCTACGTCCCCCTAGAAGACTTCGGAGGCGGATTTTCGTGCCCGAGACGACCTCCGGCAACTGGACGAGGTCCGGCTGGCGCAAGAGGACTTGGAGACTTTGACTCGTTTATTGGCGGAGCTTACACTCCGCGAAACACAGCAGGCGCCAGCGGCCCTGATCCAGGATCCAAGAGCCATGGCGGGAGCAGTGGGGGGAGAGGTTCCACAAACAGTCCCGGATCCTGTCCTATGCCAACGGGAAGCACAAAACGTGGCTGCGGGAGTAGCGATGGGAATAGGCCACCATTGGGAACAAATCGACCTCACCATAGCCCCCAATATCCGGTACGCTGTAGTTTTGGGAATAAATTGGCTGAGGGGACACAGCCCCTCCATTGACTGGGGGGCCAAGACTTTGTCATTTTCCAGCCCAGTGCTAATCATTGTCCTGTAAGTATCAGGACAAAGATACTTACAGGACAATGATTAGCACATTACTTTTGCAGGACAGTACTCAGCTCAAACCCAACCCCTTTCTGACTATATATTACTCTTCCTACACACTTGATACTGAGAGACACTGTCCTTCAGTGTTACTTCTCTGAAGATGCCTGCCACAGTTGCTGGCGAAACGTCAGGAAAGAAAATTCCAAGACCACGGTTACACAGCCCAGATAACCTACAAGAACCAATAAGTTTCTAATGCTTCCCATATGAGCTTGTGATTATGTTTGACAAGTATTTATTGATGTATATAGCTATTATTCCTTTATTATGGATAAGTTTTTATTGTTGTTCTTGGACCATATCAAAATAAATCTGAATACCACTTGCTAACCCCTCCACATCTTTCCGGCCCACTCACCCACCTCACCCTGTTTTTCCTGGGCGTAGCATCTCGCAGCGCCCACTTGCTCACCCTTCCTCATCTTTCCTGGGTGCCTTCGCTGGTGGCGGCCACCTTGCCAGCCCAGATCTGGACGGAGTGGTGGGCTGGTGAGCCCGCTACCAGCTCGTCAGCCAAGGCGGCCACCACCAACCCATCCAGATCTGGGCTGGCAAGTCAACTGTGGGCTCACCAGCCAAGGAAACCAACCCCCCAACTTAAAATGTAAAAAAAACATAATGCGAGGGACTACAGATCCTAACTTTATAGAAGGCACAGACATTTGATAGTATTTATTTGGTACACATACTCGGCCGGACCAAGTAACATTTATGTTATATCCGGCCCTCCAAACACAGGAGTTCGACACCCCTGGGGTAAGGTTTCTGTGTAGATGCAAGCTCTTAACAAGAGATTACATGATTCAGCCCCTTCTATCTGATGTTGTCTTTGAGATTTGAAATACATGCTGACTTAATCTCTATCAACACTCTGAGCATTCTCCCCTATGTGGGATCTTAGATGATTTTGAAGAGCACCACTCGGGCTGAATATCTTTCCACACTCTGAGCATACAAAAGGCGTCTCCCCTGTGTGGGTTCTTAGATGTTTGTGAAGATCGCCATTGCAACTGAATCTCTTTCCACACTCTGAGCATTCAAAAGGCTTTTTTCCCTGTGTGTGTTCTCTGATGCACTTTAAGATTGCAACTCCGACTGAATCTCTTTCCACACTCTGAGCATTCAAAAGGCTTCTCCCCTGTGTGGGTTCTTAGATGGTCTTGAAGAGAGTGTCTCATACTGAATCTCTTTCCACACTCTGAGCATTCAAAAGGCTTCTCCCCTGTGTGGGTTCTTAGATGGTCTTGAAGAGAGTGTCTCATACTGAATCTCTTTCCACACTCTGAGCATTCAAAAGGCTTCTCCCCTGTGTGGGTTCGTAGATGCCGTTGAAGATCACCACTCAGCCTGAATCTCTTTCCACACTCTGAGCATTCAAAAGGCTTCTCCCCTGTGTGGGTTGTTAGATGCCGTTGAAGATCGCCACTCATACTGAATCTCTTTCCACACTCTGAGCACTCAAAAGGCTTCTCCCCTGTATGGG
Source organism: Euleptes europaea (assembly GCF_029931775.1). Classification (NCBI taxonomy): domain Eukaryota; kingdom Metazoa; phylum Chordata; class Lepidosauria; order Squamata; family Sphaerodactylidae; genus Euleptes; species Euleptes europaea. Next base: position 7,050,450 of record NC_079316.1, read on the forward strand.
TTCTTAGATGCCGTTGAAGATGGCGACTCTGACTGAATCTCTTTCCACACTCTGAGCATTCAAAAGGCTTCTCCCCTGTGTGGGTTCTTAGATGCCATTGAAGATCGCCATTCTGACTGAATGTCTTTCCACACTCTGAGCATTCAAAAGGCTTCTCCCCTGTGTGGGTTCTTAGATGCCGTTGAAGATTGCCACTCATACTGAATCTCTTTCCACACTCTGAGCACTCAAAAGGCTTCTCCCCTGTGTGGGTTCTCAGATGGTCTTGAAGAGAGTGTCTCAGCCTGAATCTCTTTCCACACCCTGAGCATTCAAAAGGCTTCTCCCCTGTGTGAGTTCTTTGATGCTGTTGAAGATCACCATTCTGACTGAATCTCTTTCCACATTCTGAGCATTCAAAAGGCTTCTCCCCTGTGTGGGTTCTTAGATGCCGTTGAAGATTGCCACTCATACTGAATGTCTTTCCACACTCTGAGCACTCAAAAGGTTTCTCCCCTGTGTGGGTTCTTAGATGGTCTTGAAGAGAGTGTCTCAGCCTGAATCTCTTTCCACACTCTGAGCATTCAAAAGGCTTCTCCTCTGTGTGGGTTCTTAGATGCCGTTGAAGAGAGCCACTGTGACTGAATCTCTTTCCACACTCTGAGCATTCAAAAGGCTTCTCCCCTGTGTGGGTTCTTAGATGCTGTTGAAGAGTGAGTCTCAGCCTGAACCTCTTTCCACATTCTGAGCATTCAAAAGGCTTCTCCCCTGTGTGGGTTCTTAGATGCTGTTGAAGAGAGAGACCCAGCCTGAACCTCTTTCCACACTCTGAGCATTCAAAAGGCTTCTCCCCTGTGTGGGTTCTTAGATGCTGTTGAAGAGAGCCACTGTGACTGAATCTCTTTCCACACTCTGAGCACTCAAAAGGCTTCTCCCCTGTGTGGGTTCTTAGATGCTGTTGAAGATGGCCACTCCGACTGAATCTCTTTCCACACTCTGAGCATTCAAAAGGCTTCTCCCCTGTGTGGGTTCTTAGATGCTGTTGAAGATTGTTACTGTGACTGAATCTCTTTCCACACTCTGAGCACTCAAAAGGTCTCTGCCTTGTGTGTATTTTTTGGTGCACAAGGAGCTGTGATCTGTATTTGAAGTAGTTTCCACACTGTAAGCATTTATGTGCCCTCATTATACTATGCTTTGGGAAGACTGCCTTACTCTTCCTTCCATGAGAGAACATCCTTCCATTCTCTGAGCAGATAAATAGCTGTTCACCTGAATGAATCCTTTGGTGTTGAAAAAGGTCTGACTTCTGCAAGAAGCTCTTGCCATCAGAGCAGCTAGAAGGTTTCTCTCCTGCATGTATTCTTTGATGTCTAAGGAGCTCTGCTTTGCAAAGAAAGCTCTTTCCACACTCCAAGCATCCATGGGTCTCCTTTCCTCTGTGCATATGCAAATGGATTTCATATTGGGTTTGATCTGAGAAGTTCATGCCACACTCCAAACACTTATATGCTTCCTCCACCATGGGGATTAGTTCACAGAACTCCCTCCCTTGGCCAGGAATGGATTTCTCTCTCTTCTCGACCATGGGACTTCCTTTCTGCTTCTTAGGTCTGCCTTGATTCTTGACATTTCCTTGCAAAGTTTCATTTTTGACTTTATCTGGCAATAGCTGATACAGTTCCTCGTCGCCCTCATTCCACTGATCATCCCCTGTGGAATAAAAAGAGAGCCCATTAGCAGACACACAAGGAGGTCTGACATTCCCTTGAAATTCCATCCATGCTCAAAATATTGCAGTGGTTTTTTCCTGAAGGATACACTAATAGACACTTGAAAAGGACATGAAAGCCTGCTGCATCATAAAGGCTGGGTTTGACACCTAACAATTTATACAGCTCCTGACATGAGTGAATTATTTGATGTGAAGTAAGGGCTGCTTTCCGACTGAAGGTCTTTCCGCACTCTGTGCACACATATGGTTTTTCTCCTGAGGGAATTTGCGTCTTGGAAACATCACTCGCATTCTTACTGAAAGTCTTTCCAAAGGCCACATTTTCATTTTCCCTGGAGCGGATTCTCTGGTTAGCACGGAGGCCTTCATTCCTTCTTGTTTTGGTTGACCTTTCTTTTTGGCTTGGGATTTCACGGAAGCCCCCTCCTCTTTGGGACGGAATGGGCTTATCCCTCCTCTTGTCTGTGTGGTTTCCCTCCTGCCTCTGTGGCCTACCTCCAAAGTTTCTTTTGGAATCTTCATTCTTGGGTTCTTCCAAACAGAACCCCTGGAGTCCCCCAAGCATCTCCTCGACATGTGCTGTTGGAAGAAAGAGGTCCAGTCAGCACCTACGCAAGAAGCCAAGCCACCCATCTGGCACTGCTCCCTAAGGGGTCTGCATTTCCTTTATCAGACCTCCTTCCTCTCCCAACTGAGCCACTGGTCACACCTTCTGCCCAGCCAGGCCCCCTCCAGATCAGCAGTTATTATATTCTGTCCACCCCTCCCCTCCCCATATATACTTTAAATGAAAAAAGTGGAAAAAATCGTTCCCCCACCAGTCACATTTGACTTGTCATGCAACTCTTTTGATTCTCTGCTATTCGTGATTAAATAGGAGAAGAAGTTTTTTACACCCCACTTTTCCCTACCCTGAAGAGTCTCAAAGCGGTTTAATCATATTCCCTTCCCCTCCCCACAATAGGCACCGTGTGAGGTAGATAGGGCTCAGTTCTGAGAAAAATGGGACTGGACCAAGGCCACCCAGCAAGCTTCAGGTGGAGGAGTGGGGAATCGAACCCAGCTCTCCAGATTAGAGTCCTCTGCTCTCAACCATGACACCACACTGGCTCGCCACAAGAAGTGACCATGATATCCAGTCCTGCAACTGCACAGAGGGTTTATTTCTAGTTGCACTGAAAGCCCCGAAGAGCTGGTTTTAAGCCTCTGCTTGCGGGGGGGGGGGGGGAGAACCCAGGACTTCACCAAATGAACTCCACAGTTTTTTGGAAGAGGTGTCAGCTGTTGCAATGTCGTTCAGCAAGAATTGGCAAGTGGATGTTCTATAAGGGGCCATCTGTTTGTTGATTAAGGGTAATATAATTTTTTTACAGGGTTCTTCATGTAAATGACAATCTAAGATAAAGTGTCTGGCTGACCCGTTCTGCATGGACATATCTTCTTGTTAAAGGGAGTCTTAGTAAATCTCCCGTATAAAACCTTAGATGAGAAGGAATTGAGTCGAGCTAGCATAAATGCTCTCCATTGAAGAGGTTCCTCAAGCATACTAAAGTATTGCTGCGTCTTTCCGGGTAATATTGACAAACCCATTTGAAGTGAGGAACATACTGGCGGAGTGAGCGTGCATTTTTTCTGATATTCGTGATCTAAGAGTCGTCTGATTATATAAAAAGCTGCTTTTTCCTCTAGCATTAATAAATCATATAGGTTAATTCCGATTTGATTAAGTTTGGCTAAAATTGCCGAGAACCAGCTGGCCATATATGAATCCTTCAGAAGATGGAACATTAGATCTTTCAAGTTGGCTCTAAAGTGGATTTTAACCCAGTATTTAAAAGTCAATATCCAGGCTTTTGTCTCTATTAAATTGTGGCCTATTTCCAGAGAGATGGCTGAATATGAGACACATTTTGGGATTCCTAATATTTGTCTTATAAAATTCGCCTGAAGGCTCTCCACATTGCTGTTAAAGGCCATTATCCAAATTGGAATACCATAATTTAGCTACATGTTTTGAGGTGGAAAATTTTAATAGCAGTGGTAACATTCTGATTGCCCTTGGAAAAAAGAAGCATTTTAATTGTTTTCTGTACCCTGTCCAAGATAGACGGTAATTGAATGTGATGCCTAAATATTTGTAGTTTTTAACTTGTTCTATTGGGGTGCTATCAATACTCCATTTCACTGGATGGCTTGGCTGTCCATAAGTAACGCCCCCAACCTTTTCCTGGAATATCCGATATTTAAGGATACAGCTGTCCTTCAAAAACTGCAGCTGCTCTCAGCCCCGGAAAGAGCTTCTGAGCTACCCAGATTTCAGGCCCCAGAAGGCCTCCCTCCCTCCCCTCCTTTCCCAGCAGGCTTTATGATTTTACCAAATTTTACCAAATTACAAGTTGGTGAGAATGAGACTTGGATACCCACCGTTAAGTCTCCTTCTGCTCTGAGATATGAAGGGCATCTATGATTGGGTGTTTTAGCTTTGCTTGCTTTGGGAGGCAGGACTTAAAATTTTCACTCCCCTTCCTGTCTCCTGGGAAACGCCTCCCTTCTTCTCCAGTACAACACTTGCCGAGAATTAGAGGCAAAACTCCCCAGGAAAGGAGTAAACTTAGAAAACAGGTTAATCACAAGAAGGAACAGTGATATACATAAAAACACAGAAGAATTGCAACAAGAACCAGGTCTGCAGTCAAGTAAGACCCGGCAGATAACGGAGGTAACTAATGAGCCTATTTAACCCTTAAGGATCAACTAACTGAAACTAAGTCGACCCCCACTCTCTACTGTCAGAAAAACGCAGAACATCTGGGCAGGGAGATGCCCTTCGTATCTCAGAGCAGAAGGAGACTTCACGGTGAGTATCCAAGTCTCATTCTCGCTCTGAGAGAGAAGGGCATCTATGACTGGGACATACCAGAGCTGTCCCCTAAACGGGTGGGATTAGACGTCCTGCAATACGCTCTGCAGGACCCGCCTACCAAAGGCGGTGTCCGCCGAAGCATAGAGATTTAGCTTATAATGCCTAACGAACGTGGAAATGGATTTCCACATTGCAGCCTTACAAATTTCCTCCACAGAGGCCCTGCGGTCAAAGGCGGTGGAGGTAGCCGCGCTCCTGACAGAGTGAGCGGTAATTCCAGTAGGAACCGGCAGACTATGCTTGTAGGCCTGAGAGATGCATTTAGTGATGGAACAACTAATAGCATACCTAGACATGGATTTTCCCTTGTTGGGCAAGGAAATATTAATGAACAGGGAGTCTGACGTTCTAATTGGGCCAGTGCGTTGGATGTATATTCGTAGGGCCCTTCTCAAATCTAGGGAATGCCATTCTCTTTCTCTTTGAGACTTTGGATTAGGGCAAAAGGAGGGCAATACTATTTCCTGTTCTCTATGAAATGTAGAATTGACCTTGGGACCCTGCGTGCGGAGGTCACGGCCGTCAAAAATAGTTTTCATGCGTAGCCAACTCAGGTCCACCTGTCGCATGGGCTCTAAAGGTGGTCGAATCAAGGCTGTAAGAACAGTATGTAAGCTCCATGTCGGGAACCTATGGGAGAAGGGAGGAGATATGAGAGTAACCCCTTTCAAAAATGATTGGACATGAGGGTGTTTGGTGATCGGGAAACCCGAGACCTTTGGAACTATGGTGGCAATAGCCGCCAGCTGTCTGCGGAGCGTGGAGGTCTTCAGTCCTTGTTTGCGGCCATCCTGTAGAAAGGAGAGGATACTGGCTATGCTTGGTTTTAGTGGATTGACCTTCTTGCGATGGCTCCACCTCGCAAAGGCTTTCTACGAGATATTATATATTCTAACCGTGGAGGGTCTTCTAGACGCCAATATGGTTTTGGTGATGTCTGGAGAATAACCAAGCTCTAGGAACCTGTTCCTTTCAATGCCCAGGCAGTCAGTTTGTACCAGCCTGGGTTGGGATGAAGAATCGGGCCTTGGTGCAGGAGATCTTCCCTGTCCGGCAGCTTCCAAGGTTCCTGGGTAGATGGTTCCTTCAGGATCGGAAACAATGGATGTCGAGGCCAATATGGGGCCACGAGGATTATTGATGCTTGGAGGATGCGGCGTTATACCCGTGGTATCAATGGGAGCGGTGGAAAGGCATAGAGATGTTTGTTCGGCCACGGCGCCAAAAGTTCGTCAATCTGTTCCGCTCCGTGGTGTTTGTACCTCGTGAAGAATCTTGGAAGCTTTTGATTTACGCATGCTGCGAACAGGTCTACTGCTGGGTGTCCGAACCAAATGGTGATTTGGTGGAACACATCTTGGTGGAGAGATCACTCGGCTTCGCTCAGAACCTCCCTGCTGAGCCAGTCCGCCTGTAGATTCAAGCAGCCCTGAATGTTGTCTGCCAAGATGGAGGATAGATTGGCTTCGGCCCAGAGCATCAGTAGCCTGACTTCTCTTCCCGTTACCACGGAGCGGGATCCCCCTTGCTTTTTGATGTGTGCCTTCGTGGCCACATTGTCTGTTCTTATCAGGACGTCCGCTCCTTGGATCAGGGGCGAGAAGAATTTCAGGGGCTTCAGAACCGCTCTGGTCTCTAGTGCATTGATGTGGAGTTTCTTCTCCCAGGAGTTCCAAACTCCCTGAGCCGGTTGACCTCGAAGCGTGGCCCCCCAGCCCAAGAGGCAGGCGTCGGTGAAGATCTCCAACGATGTGGGTCTGATGAATGGTAGCCCTTTGGAAAGGAAGTTGGGGTTCGACCACCACGCAAGGCTGGGCTTGACCTTTTCCGGTACAGCTAGTAATTTGTCGCGCTTCCATGTGATGTCCATCATTTAGAGATAGAGAAAACCCTGAAGAGGTCTTGCATGCAGCCTTGCCCACAGTACAGAAATTAAGCAGGATATCATCAGCACTTGTAATTTGGCTAATAACATCAGACGGGATGATTTGGATGCCATCGTCTTTTTGGCAATGGAGCATATCTTGAAAACCTTGTCCTCTGGTAGAATGAGAAGGTTGTTGGAGGTGTTGATGTAGACACCTAGATGCCGGATGCATTGGGCTGGTGTTAGTTGACTCTTCTCGAAGTTCGTCAGGAAGCCGCGGTCTGCCAGCATCTGCAGAACAATGGTCGTATGTTCTTGACTCTGTTTTTTTGATGAAGCGCAGATCAGCAGATCGTCAAAATAGGCATGGATTCGTATGCCCCTCGCGTGCAAGGACCACTAGCGTTATCATCACCTTGGTGAATATCCTCGGAGCAGACGTCAATCCGAATGGGAGCGCCCTGTACTGGTAGTGGTGTTGGCGAAACTGGAAACGTAAGAATTTGCGGTGTAGGGGGTGTATCGGGATGTGAAGGTATGCTTCCCTTAGGTCCACTGAGGTAAAAAAATCCCCCGGTCTGAGGCCCTCTGAGATAGACTTCAGAGTTTCCATGCGGAACTGTTTTCTGTAGACAAATTTGTTCAGAAATTTCAAATCAAGAATGGCTCGCCAATTGCTGTCTCTTTTGGGAACTATGAAGAAAATAGAATATATCCCGGATCTTCTTTTGGGGAGAGGGATTTCTTCTATGGCATGGATATCCGCTAGGTGTTATATAGCCGTCCAAGTTCTCAATTTTTTTCCCCACTCAGTGGGCGTGGGGAAGAGACTACACGATCTGGGGGGGGGGTCCGGAAAAACTCTATTTGGTAGCCTAGTGACACTATTTTCATTACCTAGGAATCTGGGTGGTAGGAGGCCCACTGGTCCACAAACTGACTGAGTCTGCCCCCCACAGACGGTGGAGGGGAGTCATTGTTTGGGTTGGCGAGGGGTCTTAACCCCTTTGTCAGACTGGAAGTTGGAATAACGGGATGACCTGGAGTAACGTCCTCCTCTACGAAAGGACCCCCGTTGGGAGTTCCACTGACCTCTCCTATTACCTGGCCTGTAGCGTGACAGGGTATGAAAGGAACGAAAATGAGTCTGATTTTGATATTTACTGTCCCAACGTAGGACCTTGGGGAGGGCCTTTTTCTTGTCTCGAGTCTCCACTAGGATAGACTCCAAAGAATCCCCAAACAGCATTTTTCCCTGATAAGGGTAACCCATCAGAACTATTTTGGAATGGTGTTCGACCTGCCATGGGCGGATCCACATGGCTCTCCTAGCTGCCACTGTGGTGGCCATAGCCCTAGCAGAAAAGACCATCGTGTCTAACGAGGCGTCTGCCAAAAAGGACACAGCTTTAAGAATTCATGATGTTCCCTCCAAAGCATTTCTATCCTCCACGGGGATGAGCTGAGCCAATTTTCTAACCCATACAATAGCTGCCCTGGAGACCAACGCAGCTATGATGGATGCACTAGCAGCTAAGGCTGAGGCTTTGTGTGAGCGGTTGCAGGCTAGGTCCACTGGATCTCTAACCATTACCTGACCTTCTTCTGTAGCCAGCAGCTGAATGCAAGGCGGACACTGGTGATTCTACTGGTGAGACGCTTAGTAGTTCAGTTGAAGTGGGGGCTAGATTGTAAAACTTTTTTGCCAACTGAGGGACCCGTTTTCCCCCCAAGGGCTTAGCCCATTCAGCTTTAACTAGACCTGTAAAATAATCAGGGACAGGAATAAACTTGGAGGGAGCATCATTCATATGAAAAAACTCCTTTGATCCCTTCCTCTTTTCAGAAGAGGAGCTGGCATTCTCTGATAGATCTAAGGCTGCCAGCGTTTTAGTTAATAAGGAAGGAAAATCGTCAGGGCTAAAAATTCTATTTTTCTTATTTTCTGTGACAGTTTCCTCCTCACTGGAGAATTCTCCTTCCTCTCGTTCCCTATCCTCCTGATCTGAGGAGAAAGGAGAAATACCAGGCTCCTGTTGGCTGGTGGAAGCCCGTTGAGCCTTTGAACCTGGCTTTGAAGTTCGACCATGATCGCTTTTGCTTTTGGCAGGCAAATCAGAGCTACTCCTCCGGGGAGGGACCTCCCGTGAGATATGCCCACGTTGGGAAGGGCTGGGCGAGGACAGGTTAACCATCCTGAGGCCTTCCACGAAGGAGTCTTTGATGAGAGCCGCCAGCTCTGCTCTCAAAAAATCCAATTCCCCCGCCCCCAGGGGACCTGGCGCTTGCACATTACCGGTCAAGGCTTCTGCTGCTACTGGCCCTCGGGAGGCTGAAACGGCGCCTGCGATAAGAGTCGGAGCGGCGGCCGCCACTGTGTGCTCCGCGCCGCAGCTGAGAGGCAGAATGGCCACAGCCGTTGATTGCCCCCAGGCGTAGTCTGGGAATGGAGCGGATGGAGCTGCTGTGTGTCCCTGAGCGCTTGGAATAGGCGTCTGACTTGCGCTCAATTTTGGAACCTGCGGGGCTTTGTGGAACCGGGCGGCCGTGAGGAGGCGCTTAGCAGCTTTGCCATGCGCTGACCCGGTTTTCTTTTTCTTGCCCCTGGTTTTGTCCTTCTTATTTTTATTGTCTTTCCCCTTAGAGCCTGTCGCCTGACTACAGGAGGGCTGCTCCCTATCAGCAGCTGGCCTTAATAAGGAGAGATCGAGATCGTCCTGGACGATGAACTGATCAGGGCGGTCAGACGCCATTTTGTTTTGGCGGGAACGTCCGCACCAACTTTTCCCCCCACCGTCAGAAAACCCTCCTTATGGAGGAAAAAAGGAGCACTTTTAAAAGAGACAGACCACAGAAGTAAAGGTGGGGTGGGAAAGAAATAGTGTAGAGTAGAATAGAGAAAAAGTAAGAAAATTAGTGAACTTTCCTCAAGCTGAGTCAGAGAGCTGCAGAAAAACGCTCTCCCAATAAGCAAGGCAGGAAAGAACTGGAGAAGAAGGGGGCATTCCCCAGGAGACAGGAAGGGTAGTGAAAATTTTAAGTCCTACCTCCCGAAGCAAGCGAAGCTGAAACACCCAATCATAGATGCCCTTCTCTCTCAAGAGCGAGAAGTGAAGCAGAAATCCGCCAGGGCGATTCCTTGTTCGTTCCCTTGACATAACCATGAAGGATACTCACTTGCAGCCAGCTCATCTGAGAAGGAAGTACTCTCTTGAGATCCTCCTGAGAAGCTCTCCAGTCTTTGTTCACATCCAAGGCCTATCTCTTTCTCCTCTGTAGTGTCTCTTACAATCCTGGCTCCTTTGGAACACACAAAAAGAAAGTGATCGTTCTTACGTGGGGAAGGAAAGAAACCCAGAGAAGGGGAACATTTTTTCTGGAAGAATGGAAGCTTGGTCAAGATTAAAGCCCACAATTCCAACCAGTGTAAGGGTGTGTGTGTGAATCCATTCCAAATCACAGAGGGGACAAGTGCGTAGTCATGGTTGGCAACTGAGCAACCCTTCCAGAGTTTTCCTGAGGGCCTCTCAGTCCCGCCTTGACCTCAGGCCAGGACACCCTCTGGCTTGAGTGATGGCCACAACATTGGCCTCTGTTGCCCTTTTGCCAGCTAGGTGGCTTGGGTCACTCGACCCGCCCATGCTGAATGTCGCATTCGCTGCCACACCACCACCTCGAGGCTCCCAGCAGGAAACAAGTGGCTGGGCTGCCCTCAAAAAGATACATTGCTGTTCAAGAATTCGGTTCATGCATCATCCCAATGGCAGCCATTCGCACGGGCAGCACCTACAAAAGAGCCCTACCCAGAGAGGCCACGCTCCCATAGTTCTCCAGCATGACTTCCTTGTAAAGAGCTCTTTGGCCCGGATCCAGCAGGGCCCACTCTGCCTCGGTGAAATGCACGGCCACCTCCTCAAAGGAAACTGGAGACTGAAAGAAAAAGCAGATTCCCTCGTCAGAGATCAAGCCAGGCAGAGAAGGCACCCTGGAAGGGGGCATTCTGGGAGGATGCAGGATGGAGAGCTTGGCATGGGTAAAGGGAGTGGAGTTCAGGGCCTCTCTCACTTGGACACCAGAGCAGCAACTGCAGGAGCAACCCCATCCCACCCCCTGACAAAGGAAAGAAGACACAGGTGTCCCCCATTCAGGTCCCCTACCTGGACCAGAGGTGAAGCAGCCGCTTCCACACCTCCGCAAAGACGATGGCTTAACAGCATCTCTCTACTGCCTACGAGGGAGACAAGAGAGCAAGGAAGAACGTTAGTCTAGAGTTCCTATTTCATTTACATGTTTGAGTCCTGGTTTGCACACACCCATTTCCAGGGTGGATGTATTTTGTGTGTGCGATCAACTCACAGCTGACTATTGGCGGCCCCATACAGTTTTCATGGCTTCTGGTTGCCCATCCAGATACGAACCAGGGCCGACCTTGCTTAGCATCTGAGATCTGATGAGATCAAGCTAGGCTGGGGCTATCCAGGTCAGGGCTTGTATTATGTACACTCAAGAACATTCAGAATGATTTTTTAGTAAATGGTGGGAGAGGCGGAAGAGAAGTACCAGAGACCCATGAGCCTAGGGCTGCTCTTAACTGCTGCTTTTCAGACTTTTGTGAGACTTGACATTTGCCCTGTAAACTCTGGAGCTCAAAAACATGACAGCAATCCTGCTGGATCAGACCAAATGCCCAGACATGCCATTCTCCCAATGAGTCTGGGCTGGTGGGAGAAAATGAAGTTGCATGACACTTCTCCATCATGCCTGTCCAAAAACCCAGAGGTGACTTTAGAGTAAAATCAGCGGGTTCCCAGAGTGTCTGCGTCCCTCTTTAAAGCTAGACTTGACTTCAGCATGACATCATGTCCACCCCAAGCTCCCAGGGGTGCCAGCCCACACCTTGGCATCCTCGGTCCAGCATACAGTTTCCCACACTGGCCCACCAAATGTCCCTGGAAAGCCTTTAAGCCAAACTATTGGCCCCGAGCAATGGGTTTCAGAGGTATACTGTTCCCAGAACACATAGGTTCCATTCATTCACCACGGCTACTCAGATTTGTCTAACTTTCCTTTTTTGAGATGCCTGGAGTCTCTCCAATGGAAGGAAGGAGAGAGATGGATATTTTAATTCATGTGAATAAAAATGCAATTGCTTTCCATGAACTTCTCTAATCCCCCTTCAAGTGAGTGACCATCACTACCTCCTGTGGTACCAAGTCCGACAAGCTCACTCGGCGAAAACACATGGTCACTTTATCCTCCTTTAATCCCTGTTTTATCCAGCACATTAGGCGAAACGCATGCATTCGATCCTGGCTGAAACAGGGATTAAAAGAGGATAAAGCGACCATGCGTTTTTGCCCTCTGTGTTGTGTGCAGACCCATTTCCCTTTTCTGCCCCACAGCTTCTCCATGTGCCTCAATCCCATCCAGACACAAAGCACCTTTACCATGTGAGCCGGCATCTTGGGTACACTCCTGGGCCTCATCCTGCTGCCCTTCCTCCAACAGAGCTCCTTCTGCCTCAGAAAGCTTCACTTCCATCTTCAGGGATGGTCCCCACATCTGAAAAAACAGCAAGGGACACAGGTAAGAATAGTCACCCCTGCATCGACCAACAGAGCTGCTTCAAGCATAGGGGCCAGAATCAGGGTTGGTTGTTTTCTAGGTATCAATATCTAGCAGAGAAGCCCTATGATAAAATCCTTGCTTGAAAGGGGTGAAGGAAACCCCCTCACCTGCTCTGCCTGACTCTTCTCCTCCGCCTGACTCAGGAAGAAACCTTCGGCCAGGGCCACCGCCTGGGAACTGGTCTCCGGCCCGCATCCTCTGACCCAGCACTGCATTTCCTGGGGCAGGATGGTCAGGAACTGCTCCAGGACCACCAGGTCCAGCATCTGCTTCTTGGAGTGCCTCTCTGGCTTCAGCCAGTGGTTGCAAAGTCCATGAAGCTGGCTGCAAACTGCTCGGGGCCCATCGGTTTCATGGTAAAGGAACTGCCGGAAGCATCGGCTGTGGACATCTGCTGTCCTCGTTTCCTGAGCCAGGTTCTCTGGCACAGCTCTTTCCCAGAATTCCACACCACTCTCCGCTTGGATGGGATGGGGACTTTCCCTTGATCTCTTGCCAATTCCAGGTCCTTCTGGGTCCTGCTGTTCCATCTCCTTCCCCTTCCCGTGGGTGGCCTCTGACTGTGGAAAGATGTCCTTACTGTCGCGGCTATGAAGAGAAAGAGAAAAAATTACCTAAAGAGGAGAAAGAGACCAAAAGAAAGAGACCAAAAGAAAGCACATCTACATCATCTACCCTCCTTGTCAAGAGGCACCTAAGGATTGCCCCAGTGGATCAGAAGGAGCATCATTATCATCATTTGTGAATCAGGATTAACTTCATGGTGCTGTAATATATTGTATATCAGGCTTTTTAATGAGACGCCTGTTTGGTTCTTCAGGAAAGTCAACATCTTTTGTGGAAGCTAAGAGCTTAGCCAGCGTGGTGTAGTGGCTAAGAGCGGTGGTTTGGAGTGGTGGACTCTGATCTGCAGAACCGGGTTTGATTCCACACTCCTCCACATGAGTGGCGGACTGTAATCTGGTAAACCAGGTTGGTTTACCCACTAATACACATGAAGCCAGCTGGGTTACCCTGGGCTAGTCACATCTCTTTGAGAGCTCTCTCAGCCCCACCTACCACACTGGGTGTCTGTTGTGGGGAGGGGAGGGAAGGGGAAGGGAAGGTGATCGTAAGCCGGTTTGATTCTAAGTGGTGGAGAAAGTTGGCATATAGAAACCAACCCCTCTTCTTCTCCCATGTCCGGGGATCGGTCTGTCTAGAGGCAACAGTTCAAGGTCAACTGGAGCCCGGGACAAAAGGACTGGTGACAGCTTAACCAAGGCAGATCTCTCCTCAGTTGGCATGAAGCATTCGGCAATAGCTCTGTCCAGCAAAGGGTCAGGGGAAGAGGTGCATCTGACCTCTCAAGGTGAGGGCAAAATGTCTGCTGGGAGGAACAGGAGCAGGGGGAGGCCGAGAACACCCAGGTAAACGACAGGTGTGTGGGGGTGGAGCACCAGCCAAAATGCACATGATGTAGGGCAGCCAGTCAGCAAGGATGATTCATGTCATGTGATCACATCTGGTACGCCTCTCTGGGCCTCCCGACGACCACCATGGCGGACTATTTATTTCCCCCCACAAAATTCAGACCCTGTCTTCCAGCCCCAATTTAGCTAACAAATTAAAGCATACGTTTTTTAAAAAAATTCCCTTACCTCTAGTCTGCCTTGCTCCCTGGGAGTCTCCCAGGTGGATTACACCAGGTCACCCAGCAGAATGGGTTGTTCAATAAACCTGTAAACAGGGTTTGGGTTGTAGAACCAACCCGAAGTCTAAAAAACAGAACTGAAGCAAAGCATAAATGTTAACAAGACACAGCAAGTGATGCAAAATTGCAGCATAGGATCCGACTTACAGCAAGCTATACACAATAGTAAAGAGTAGAATTTCTCATGATTTGTCCAAGTAATTTTGGGAATTGTTTTGTACAGTGCTACCCTACTGCGGAAAGCCAGGAGAGTGGGTGTCTTCCCGATCTCCTCAGGCAGGCTGATCCACATTGTGGGGGCCACAACTAAGAAGGCATGGATAGAAGAAGAGAAGGATTTCATACCCTTCTTTTCTCTACCTGAAGGAGACCCAAAGGGATTTACCATCCCTTCCTCTCCCCACAACAGGCACCTTCTGAGGTTGGTGGGGCTGAGAGAGGTCACCCAGCAGCCTTCCTATGGAGGAGAGAGGAATCAACCCCAGTTCTCTCCAGGAGAAGTTCCACCGTTCTTGACCACCACACCATGCTGTGGCAGGACCCACACTGATGATAACCAGCCTCCAATGGCAATTATATGGTTCTGGTCCTCCAATGGCAATTATATGGTTCTGGTCCAGGTGGAGTGATGTGAACCTGTCCAATGTACAACCCCCGATGCCTCCTCCTTTTTTAAAAAAAAGATATTTTATTAGATATTTCAAAGTAGTACAGAATAAGAAGGGAAAGACGGAATGGGAACAATTGTATTGTATTTGGTTGGCATTCGTAACAGGTCTTACACTGATTTCCTCTATTGTTATATTCTTTTTTCATTGTCTTCTTCTGTCTATTATGTATCAAACTAAAACTTCTCTATAGTCAGTATTATAAATCACTATTATTTAGTAAGTAAACATTTACTCCAACATTTCTTATTCCGTTAGTCTAGCCTCCTCCTGCCTGCCGGCACCTCAACCAGATGGGCCAAGTGCACTGTGCTAAAGGCAGCAGATCCATTCAGGAGGAGCAGCAAGGAGGAAGATAGACCTTTGGCTACTTTGAGAAGGAGGTCATCAACTTAGCCCAGCAGAGCCCACCTCCCTCCTGCAGCCCGGCTGAAAACAGACTGGAAAGGGTCTGGAGCAGAGCAGTTCTCCAGGAAGACCCGGAGTCCCGTCGGCTACTCCTCTCTCTGTCAGTTTGCCCAGGAAGGGGGAGATCAGAGACCGGGGCGATTATTGCCACCACCCTTTTCCTGTTTGTGTGCAAAGTGCCACCAAGTCACAAGCTGCTGATGGCGACCCAGCAGCAGGGTTTTCAAGGCAAGGGACGAGCCGAGGGGGGTCTGCCGTCGCCTGCCTCTGCCCAGAGACCCGGGGGGCTTCCCGGGGGGGGGGGAATCTCCCGTCCCAGGACGAACCAGGGCCCACCGTGCTGAGATTCTGGGCCATCCAAGCTCAGGGCTCCAGTTTTCTGCAAGGGTGGGTAAGAGCAGCAGGTGGGAAAAGCTGACTCCCCACTAACCCCCCTTTGCAATGACTTACTCGTGAGTAGACCGCCCCAGGATCCGGCCACAAGGATTTCGCCTCCTGATGCCTCTCTGAAGCCCCTCGAGGCCTCCTTTGCAATTGGGTAGCAGAGGGCTACCCCTCTATCAGTTTGCCCAGGAAGGGTGGCTCAAAGGCCAATAATTGGCTCCCCCATTTTTCTCTTTGTGTGCAAAGGGCCGTCAAGTCACAGCCGACTGATGGCGACCCAGCAGCAGAGTTTTCAAGGCAAGGGACTAGCCGAGGGGGTCTGCCATCGCCTGCCTCTGCCTGGGGAACCTGGGCTTCCTGGGGGTGGGGGTGGATAGAAGAAGAGAAGGATTTCATACCCTGCTTTTTTCTACCTTAAGGAGACCCAAAGGGATTTACCATCCCGTCCAAGACCAGCCAATAACCGGCTCCATCATTTTTCTGTTTGTGTGCAAAGTGCATTCAAGGCACAGCCAACTTATGGCGACCCAGCAGCAGTGTTTCAAGGCAAGGGACTAGCAGAGGGGGTCTGCCATCGCCTGCCTCTGCCTGGGGAACCGGGGCTGCCTGGGGGGGGGGGATCCGAGATCGCATGAGGTCATCCTGGGCCACCCAGGTCGGGGCTCGTTTTTGTTTTAGTTGGGGTGGAATTTTTTGAACAGCTGATTCCCCCCTCCTCTGCCATGACTTACTCGTGAGTAGACCGCCCCAGGATCCGGCTGCGGGGCTTTGGCCTGCCGATGCATCGCTGAAGCCCCTTTGCAATTCCTCCCTCCACCCCCCCCCCCACTCGGAAAGGCGCCTTTCCGCTTCCGCCTCCCCCGACCCCCCCCCTTGCTCGGCCGCTCTAGCAAACAGCTCCGGCGGTTTAACCCCTTCGGTGCTGCAGACGGGGCAGAAAAAAGGGCTTCCTACTCTTTGCAATGAGGATCGGCGGCCAGAGCCGGGTGGTGGGAGCGGATTCCGGCCAGGCTGCAGCTCAGAGACGCCCCGTGCAGCTCAGTGGGATTACTCGGGAGTAACTCCACGCAGGGTGGCGCTTCTGGGCTGTCCCTAGCTGTTCAGCTCACACAACGGCCCGGCTGAGATGGGAGAAAGAAAACTACAGCAAAGTGCAGCCAGATCCCGCTAAGGGAGCCGAGGGGGGTCTCACTGGAGGGGCGCACTAAAACTAGGAACAGCGCTTGCCCGTAGACGGTACATCACTGCCCAGAGCGAATGCATGCTTGCCCATTGTGTCGCGGGCAAATGCACAAATGAAGGAAGAATATAGACTTTTCCCCTTTGAAATCCACATAGACTTCATATGTAAGCAGAAAACAGGCTTTTCAGAAGCCGGACTCTCCAGGGAAATGACTCCGCTTCAATGTGTTTAGTCAAGGAGCAGCAGGATTGCTCTTGCAGAAAGGCGCTTGTTTCTGAGCATATTCAGAGCGCCCTTGGAACCGGCCAGGGAGCTTCCAGGATGTTCTCCCCTGCAACGCAGGCAGCATCAAGGTGTTTCTGACTTTCCCTCTGGACTCTGATTACATCATTGCTCACAGTCAGCAAATGTTATGAAGTGTCACAATGTGATTTTATGTGAAGTTTCAAGTCCTTTTAAAGTTAAGAAGGTCTTTCAGAGGTCAGAAGAGAGTCAAATGAACCGTATTCTTAACACAAAGAGAATGCTGGGAAACATTATATTTTAAGAATTATCATACAGCCATAAACTGACTGTTTAGTACATGGCCAGGTCAGCCAATGACCTAACAGGTAATCCTTACAAGGCGACAGCAACAACGCTGCTGCTCCCAGTTCCAAAGGTACTGATGCACTGGAACAATCTCAAGATCAGATCCAACCAAGTGATGTCAAGGGTAGGTAGGATACTGATCTTGAAAGGTATATAAGGAGGAACTTCCTAGCCAAGAGTTGGAGTTCCTAACAGGTTGATACCCATTGACTTAAATGGCTCTCTCCATCCCTGACCTGGGCTTTGAACCTTAATTCTTGCGTGGATTGAGGCTCTCAGACTTTCCATATGGGTTAAGACTTTTTTGCCTAAAGAGGTCTCTCTAAGTGTTCAGTCCTTGTGTGGACTGAATACTTACTGATTTCTCCAACATTTACAAGTCTTCCTGTGAGACTGGAGAACTCCCTAAAAGGGGGATTCTTTTCAAGATAGCCTCCCCTTGGTAGGACTGGATATCTGAACTGAATGCCTGGAGACTGTCTGCAGGCATTCAGTTCAGATATCCAGTCCTACCAAGGGGAGGCTATCTTGAAAAGAATCCCCCTTTTAGGGAGTTCTCCAGTCTCACAGGAAGACTTGTAAATGTTGGAGAAATCTGTAAGTATTCAGTCCACACAAGGACTGAACACTTATAAATAAGATGGAGACTCTTAGAAACCATCAACCTTTGTGTGGAGTCTAAGAGTTTAGATCTTTCCATATTTGAAATGGAAACACTGAGAGCTCATTGATTCTAGCAGGGATTAATGAGTTCTCACTAAGATCTATCTAGCCTTGTATAGGCCTCCCAGTCCTGACAGACATGGAGATTGTAAAACCTATAGCTTCTTTCATACAGGTCTCTTTAACCCTTCAAAGGTGCTTATTCTCTGAGCATGCGTCAGAAGTTTATCTAGTTAACAGAGAGAATTCTGAACATTCTCTGAACAAGAGTCAGAGGTTTCTCTAGCTGACAGGGAAACCTCTGCACTCAGTTCTTACACAGAACTCTGACATTCACATGGCTTTAAGCTTTGCATAGCTTTCTAATTCTGACACAGCTAAAGATGGCATGCACATAAATATAGATCTCCCTGATCTTAACATAGATCAGAGGCCTTTCATAGGCTAAAAACACTTAGAGGTTTCTCTATGGTTTCATGAACTTAGTCCTGGCATGGACTGAAAATATGCTTTAAGGCAGGGGTGGGGAACCTTTTTTTGGCCAAGGGCCATTTGGATATCTTTAACATCATTCGGGGGCCATAAAATAAATAAATAGTTATAGTTTTATTGAGAAATTTTACATGCTGCCTGGATCTTGACTTGGATAGCCCTGCCCAGCCTGATCTCATCAGATTTCAAAAGCTAAGTTATATTGGATAGGAGGCCACAAAGGAATACCGGAGTCGTTCTGCAGACAAGGCAATGGCAACTCACCTCTGTTCATTTCTTGCCCAACCTGGCAATGCCATGGATTGAATTTACAAGGGTCCAGATTGGGGAGGGGCACAGAGTACACAGAGAGAGATGCTGCATGTTTGGTAGTCCATCCTGCACCTTGTACCTTCTGCATGCCAAGCAGAGGCTCTACCCCTGATCCACAGCCCCTGCCAAGGAGATGCTCTACCCCTGATCCACAGCCCCTGCCAAGGAGATGCTCCACCCCTGATCCACAGCCCGTCAAGCAGATGCTCTACCCCTGATCCACAGCCCCTGCCAAGGAGATGCTCTCCCACTGATCCACAGCCCCTGCCAAGCAGATGCTCTCCCACTGATCCACAACCCCTGCCAAGCAGATGCTCTACCTCTGAGCCACAGCCCCTGCCAAGCAGATTTTCTACCTCTGAGCCACAACCCCTGCCAAGCAGATGCTCTACCTCTGAGCCACAACCCCTGCCAAGCAGATGCTCTACCTCTGAGCCAAAACCCCTGCCAAGCAGATGCTCTACCTTTGAGCCACAGCCACCAGTTCGGCCTCGGCTGGGTCGGGTTGAGCAGGAGGGAGCAATATGGAGCACTCCAACCAGCTTCTGCATTGGCTTCAGGGGAGAGCAAGGGGAGGGCCTCGGAGGGGCCCACGGAACCAGCTGGTCGCATGCATGCCAGTGCAGGGGGGGAGATGGCCGCACAGGTTTTGGGTGCCCCAGTAGCATTTGGCTGCGACGCATCCAGCGTGCAGGCTGGGGGATCGAGTGGGGGGAGAGCCGGCCAGGGGCTCTCTGGCAGCGCGTCCACCGTGGAGGCCAGGGAACTGGGGGGAGGACAGGACAGGCTGACAGAAGCACAGGCAGAATGTGACAAGACTATGTATCAGTCTTTGGTCGGAAGCCTGCTGTATCTCACAACCTGGTCTAGACCAGACATTCATCAGGCTGTGCATTGCCTGAGTAAAAAAATGTGTGTCACCAACAGTAACTGATTGGAAGGCAGCAAAGAGGGTGCTAAGATACCTGAAAGGATCTATGCACAGGAAGCTGTTCCTGAGAGTTCGTGATAGGGAGCTGGTTGCCTGTTCTGACGCGGATCAGGGAAAAGCAAGGTCTACCACAGGGTATGCGCTGTATTTGGCAGAGCTCTTATTCACTGGAAATCAGTTACTCAATCATTTGTTGCAGTGAGTACTTGTGAAGTTGAGTACAGCGCAGTCAATAAAACAATAATACAGTTGGAATGGTTCATGTATTTGTTAAAAGAATTGAATGTAACTGTACCTGTACCTGTAAAGATATATACAGACAATGCTGCAGCAATGCAATTGGGAAATGAGCAATGTTTCAGAAGCAAAAGCAGGCATATCCGGATTAGATATCAGAATGTGGCGGATGCTATAAATAGAAATCAAGTATGTATTGAAAAGTGTGCAGGTGACAAAAACATAGCTGATCTGTTTACTAAGACAGTAGATAGTAACAGATTTCAACAATTGGAAAAATTATTATGACAACTTGAGAAGGAGTGTCAGAGTAACAAGTTGCCCATAATAATCTGACAGAGACAGCTGACAGGTAGCTGTCAGATCAGAGGCATCTAGGATGATGAAAGAGGCAGCAATAGCCTTGCAGGTTCTAGGATGAACTGCAACTAACCGGTTTGAAGCAGTAAGGATGATGTAATACTGTGGCCAGGTCTGCAGGTGGCCTTATTGGTTTCAGGTGGTTTTTGTATATAAGCCTATGTAACTGTAACTCTGTGTTGGGAAGTTTGGTGGAGAGAAGTGTACGTGATGGTTTGTCTTTTATCTGTGCACTGTAAATTAAAAACATTGTTTTCTATAAAGCAAGGAGTT
Source organism: Euleptes europaea (assembly GCF_029931775.1). NCBI lineage: Eukaryota > Metazoa > Chordata > Lepidosauria > Squamata > Sphaerodactylidae > Euleptes > Euleptes europaea. Next base: position 7,070,777 of record NC_079316.1, read on the forward strand.
CTGGTGGTGTGTCCTGGATAACTGCTAATTTGCCTGCTTCCACGTCAGCGCGGAGGCTGGGGGATCGAGGGGGGGAGAGCAGGACAGGGGCTCTCCGGCGGCTCATCCAGCACGGAGGCCAGGGGATTGAGGGGGGGAGGGAGGACAGGGGCTCTCCGGCAGGGTGTTCAGCTAGAATTCTAGCTGTATCTGAAGAAGTGAGCTGTGGCTCACGAAAGCTCATACCCTACCAGAAAATATTTTTGTTTGTCTTTAAGGTGCTACTGGACTCTTGCCCTTTTTGAATACTTCTTCTTAGGAAGGGGTCCGTTCTAAGAGCATAGGCACTGAAAAGCATTGATCCGCTTCAATTGGGAATAGTGGAAACCACACTTGCCAATAGGGAACAGTGAGACTATGCTTGCCATAGGAATTAATGAAACCACACTTGCCAATATGGAAGTGTTAGACCACGCTTGGTCTAACAGACCCTATTGGCAAGCGTGGTATCATTAATCCCTATTGGCAAGCGTGGTCTAATAGTTACCTGTTGGCAAGCATGGTGTCATTAATTCCTATTGACAAGTGTGGTCTAACAGTTCCCTATTGGCAAGCGTGGTCTAATCGTGGTCTAACAGTTCCCTGTTGGCAAGCTTAGTCTAACACTTCCCTATTGGCAAGCATGGTCTAATCGTGGTCTAACAGTTCCCTATTGGCAAGCATGGTGTCATTAATTCCTATTGGCAAGCATGGTCTAACATTTCCCTATTGGCCAGTGTAGTCTAATCATGGTCTAACAGTTCCCTATTGGCAAGCGTAGTCTAATCGTGGTCTAACAGTTCTCTATTGGCAAGCATGGTGTCATTAATCCCTATTGGCAAGCGTAGTCTATCAGTTCCCTATTGGCAAGCGTGGTGTCATTATTTCCTATTGGCAAGCGTGGTTTCCACTATTCCCAATAGGTAAGCATGCATTCTCTATGGGGAGTTATATATCGTCTATGGGCAAGTGCTGTTGGGCAAACCTAGTTTTAGTACGTCCCCTAATTGGAACCTTCCTGAGGCCTATTCAATGGGGCTTACTCCCACCCAAGTGGCTTTAGGACAGCATTGGAAATTTGTGTTCCAGTAACATGTTCCCTGTTCCTCAAATAAAATTGCCAGCCTTGGTCGCTTCCTGGAGACTGATGTGATTCTGCCCCATCGGATAGGGTCGCCATCTCTGGCTGGGGAAATTGCTGGAGATTGAAGACCGTGAGAAGAGCCCCACTTGATCAGACCAGTAGCAACAAGGAGGAGGCCTGACTTTTGACTACTTTCAGACGGAGGGCGTCAACTCAGCCCAGCAGAGCCCATCTCCCTCCCATAGCCCGGTCTGAAAACAGACTGCAAAGGGTCTGGAGCAGAGCAGTTCTCCGAGAAGACCTGGTCAGCTACTCCTCTCTCTAGCAGTTTACTTAGGAAGGGCAGCTCCAAGACCAGCCAATAACTGGCACCACCATTTTTCTCTTTGTGTGCAAAGTGCCGTCAAGTCACAGCCGACTTATGGTGACCCAACAGCAGGGTTTTCAAGGCAAGAGACTAGCAGAGGTGGTCTGCCATCGCCTGCCTCTGCCTGGGGAACCTGGGCTTTCTGGGGGTGGGGTGTGTGTGTCTCCAATCCAAGGACTAACCATGACCATGACCCACCCTGCTGAGCTTCCAAGATTGGAGGACATCATTCTGGGCCACCCAGGTCGGGCCTCGTTTTTTTTTTGTAGGGGTGGAATTTTTTTAGTAGCAGAGGGGCTACATTTGAAAATGATTTAAACCGAATCCCCCCCATCCAAAACACTCGTGAGAGCAGCGCTTCTCTCTGCCAAGATGAGAAAGCTTATTCCCCACCCCTGCAATGACTTACTCATGAGTAGACTGTCACAGGATCCGGCTGCAAGGCTGTTGCCTGCTGATGCATCTCTGAAACCCCTCAAGGTCTCCTTTGCAATTGGGTAGCAAGGCCTCCCCCTCCTCCCCCGCCCCCCACCAGCCTTTCCTCTTTGCCCCCCCCCCCCCGCCCTCCCTTGCTCGGCTGCTCTAGCAAACAGCTCCGGCGGTTTAACCACTTCGGTGCTGCAGACGAAGGAAGAAAAAAGGGCTTCCTGCTCTTTCCATCAGGATCGGCGGCCAGAGCCGGGTGGTCAGAGTGGATTTCGGCCAGGCTGCAGCTCAGCGGGATTCCTCGGGAGTAACTCCGCACAGGGTGGCGCTTCTGGGGGATCCCCAGGCTGTTCAGACAACAGCAGAGCTGAGTTGGGGGGAAAGAAAATTAAAGCAAAGTCAAGCAAGATCACTCTAAGGCAGGGGTCTGCAAACTGCGGCTCCCAAGCCGCATGCGGCTCTTTGGCCCATTGAGTGCAGCTCTCCGAACTTGGTTCGGAGCCTCTGCTCTTGCGCCCACTCGCGCCGGCAGCTGGGCTGCGGAGCCAGCGCGCCTGAGAGAGAGAGCGGGCGAGCGGGCACGCTGTCTCTCCCCCCCCCCACTGTGGAGAATGGCCGGGTCCCTCTTTCCCCTCAATTGTTGGGAGGCTAAAACCTCCCCTCCCCTCTAGCCGTGCGATTGCTGGGAGGGCGGCTCAGCGGTTCCTGGCCCCCCTGCCTATCAGCTGTTGGGTGGGGCGGGCTTCCTTTAGGAGACCTGGCCTCCGGCTGAGTCCCATTGGGAGGCCATGTCTACCCACTGGCTTTCTTGGCGGTAGACCTGGACTCCGAGGAGGGGAAAGTCCCACTTCAGAGGCCAAGTCTACCAATTGGCTTCTATAGGCTTCCGAAGGCCAGGTCTACTGCCAAGAAAGCCAATGGGTAGACCTGGCCTCCCAATGGGACTCAGCCGGAGGCCAGGTCTACCAATAGGCTTTTATGGCGGTAGACCAGGCCTCCAGACGAGGACTCCGGACGGGGATGGGGAAATGGCAGGGACTTACAATTTAATTTTTATCAATAAATAAGATCACTATTAAGTATGATATCAAGTTTTATTCAGTGTACCTATAGTTTAATTAAGACTTAAAACTTTAATTAAAGTTTATTAAGTTAATAAACAGTGTACCTACCTCTATAGTTTAAGTTTAAGAAATTTGGCTCTCAAAAGAAATCTCAATCGTTGTACTGTGGATATTTGGCTCTTTTGACTAATGAGTTTGCCGACCCCTGGGCTAGTCACACTCTCTCAGCCCCACCTACCTCACAGGGTGTCTATTGGGGGGAAGGGAAGAGAAGAGGATTGTTAGCTGGTTTGATTCTTCCTTAAGTGGTAGAGAAAGTCAGTATATAAAAACCAACTCTTTTTCTTCTTCCTCTTCCTCCTCCAACCACTTCCTCTGGATCGTATTTGCCCAAGTGATCCAAACAGAGTAGGACATGGTGCGTCCTGGTTGTTCCTATTCAGTTCAACACTTTTCAAAGGTCTTTCCCCCCAGGTTATTTCAGGCTCAAAAGGTTTCTTTTGATTCTTCAGCAGTGGCAAATGTAAAACAGTAAAACAGTAAAATTAAGAATAAAGTGGTCAGGACAAACATATTGTCTGACAGTGCCTGCCCGGGCCCAGCAGGATTGTGTTTCAAAAACCATCTGCAGAAAAGGTGAATTTCCTTGGGGCAAACTGCTCTTAGGCCGTTTCGGACGGTAGTCGTGTGGGTTCTTCAGTAGAACAGCTAGATTGGAGGCCAGGTTTCTGGTTTGAATCTAAGGGGCTACTGGACTCAAATCTATAGCTACTTTTAGTCTCCTTCCACAGAGACAGGTTTCTGGAGCATTCACATGACCTCCTCCCCAAATCGTGCACATTCTGTGCCCTCCCCCCTTTTACTGCGCTGTTAGCAAGAAAACACACTTTTTCCGGCTCTGCCTGCATTGGGGCCATTTTTCTTGCATCATACCCACCTCACCCCTCCCCGCAGATGGCATTCTGCCCCTGCCCACTACACTGTGGTTTTAAAAAACATCACTCCATGAATTATTAATATGACTTAATGTTAGAAGTTGACTATCAATATTAACAACACTGTCAGGACATGTCTGTTATGGAGTTTGGAAATGTTGGAAAACAGGCTATGCAGCCCACCGTGACATACCACAGGCACATGCAATTAACTTAACCGCCCAGGACTTAAGCTGCTGGATCTCACTGACGGGTCCAGTTCTTCAGTTTATTCCAGGATTCCCCAGGAGATTGGAGGCTGACTCTCTGCTGCCGCCACCAGGCCAAGAGCGAGAGGTACGTCTGTCTGGTGGTAGCCTGGTCTCCACAGGCTCTACTGCAGGCCTTTAAGGAACTCTTCTCCAGATGACAAATCACTCGCCCCTCTCAAACCGCCATGGAAGCAGGGAATCCTTGGGGCTCAAACTGGTTAGAAAGATGCCCAACTCGGCTCTCCTGCTGTTTTCACTGGTACTCAGTACTAAGTATTAATCGGTATTAAGGCCATGAGGAGCCAATGTATTAAAAAGAAAAAGTGCATTTCATGGTGTAAGAGCACTTTTTGAATGTGATTTGCGTTATGTGGGTGATCTTTATAAACCCATAGTACAAAAAACCTTAGGTCGTTTTCCCTGCGTTTCTTTTCAAGAAAATGGCTGGTGAGAGAGGCATCCAAGTTTCGAGCCCATATGCAGGAGCGGTGCTCCCCAATGCGAAGACGATCTGCTGCTACTACAACTGACCTCCAGGCAATAGTTAGATCAGTTCCTTTGGAGAAAATGGCCACTTTGGGAATGTGACTCTATGGCATTAAAGTCCCTCCCCTCACCAAACCCCGTCCCACTCAGACTCTACTTGCGAAATCTCTAGGTGTTTCTCAAGAGTCCACCTTCCCACGCAGCCATTTTCTCCAGGGGAACTGATCAGTCACCTGGAGATCAGCTGTAATAGTGGGAGATCTCCAGCCATCACCTGGAGGTTGACAACCCTATCTACATCCCTCATCCTATTGCATTGTTTGTGGAATGTCCCCATCCTTCCATTTTATTGACTCACTCCGGACATTTATGCACGGGAGTTTTAGCTTTGGATTTGCCACTCTTTAGATGCACATTTCCCCCATCCAAATTCTCAAAACTCTTATTGCTGAGTTTTGAGAATTTGGATGGGGAAAATGTGCGCCTAAAGAGTGGCAAATCCAAGGCAAAACCTCCCGTCCATAAATGGCCTCTGTGTAATCTGCCTTGAGGCCAAGCGAGAAAGGCAGACTATAACATACATTAACAAACAAACAAACAAGCCCTACCAATAGGGTTGTCAACCATCAGGTAGTAGCTGGAGATCGCCTGCTATTACAACTGATCACCACCTAATAGAGATCAGTTCCCCAGGAGAAAATGGCTGCTATGGCAATTGGTCACATGGCATTGAAGTCCCACCCCTCCCCAAACCCCACCCTCCTCAGGTTCCGCCCCCAAAATATCCAGGTATTTCCCAACCAGCAGCTGGCAGCCCTAGGTGGGCCTGTCTTCCTGTGTGCTGTAAAAGACCAAGTATGCCGGTGACACTGAACAAATGGCCAAATTAATGAAAGAATGCCTTTAAGGAGACACTTCCACTCTTTCAGAGTTGCACAGAAGGAGGCAATTCAGGCGATGTCTCCAGGGAAAAGCTCCCCCCTTGTGCGCTTTCAAAAAGTCCAAGCAGACAACGTTTGTCTACCCATAAGTAGGGTTGCCAACCTCCAGGTCCCTAAGCAAAGCAAGAGTAGGCACTTATGGCACAAAAAGCACTACATGAGAATGCTGAACAACAAGTTTGTAATAACAAATTAAATAAACAGTACAACCAAGAACAGAAGGACAACCAAGAACAGAACACTTACAAACGCAGATTCGCCATCCGCTAGTATTGTCAGGCTATATGCCTTCTTGTCCGGAACATATGTTCTGTGGAACCTTGATAGAACGTTACAGGATTGCCTGAATTGACAAAGCCCCAGCGAAATAGGACTCATTACCGGAAGCCTATTTTCTTTCTACTCATGGCATTCTTGGACTTTGATACTTAGTCACATCACTTACCTGTCTACACTGCAGGAACGTGGTGACTTTTCTACACATGTAACAGGAATTTCCTTCTGTTCTTGGTTGTACTGTTTGTTTAATTTGTTATTACAAACTTGTTGTTCAGCATTCTCATGTAGTGCTTTTTGTGCCATAAGTGACTACTCTTGCTTTGCTTAACTTCCTTGTAAGGCACTAGTGGTTTTGTTTGATTTCCAACAACCTCCAGGTCCTAGCTGGAGATCTCCTGCTATTACAACTGACCTCCAGCCAATAGGGATCAGTTCCCCTGGAGAAAATGGCCACTTTGGCAATTGGTCACTCTATGGGACTGAAGTCCCTCCCCTCCCCAAACCCCGCCCTCCTCAGGCTCCGCTTCAAAAATCTCCTGCTGGTGGCAAAGAGGGACCTGGCAACCCTAACCATAAGCCACATTTGAGGAGTCTCCCCGGTCTGATTAAGACAGCTCTGAGAAAAGAAGCAGCATATTCTGAACAGTTTGGGTCACTTTCTCATTAATGCGCTTTCATAAACAGAGGGCAACCAAGCCGACAGAACAGCCTCCCTCCTCAGCGGGAGGCCTCTCACCTGGTTGTTAGGAAGATGATTCCTCTGTAAATCTCCATTTTGCACAAGGAGCCCGGCAAGAAAAGGCATAATTAGTGGTGATGTGACAACCGCGAGCACTCTACTTCTGCATTTGGCAGAACATTTTCCCCTTCAGATCGCTTCATGGTTCAAGAGGGAGCTCTAGAATTTGGGTAACTAATTTGTTGATGAGCAAGTACAAAATCTTGCAAGAAAATATGCCAACGGTGCCTATTTGGTGGTCACTAATTTCGGGTACCTGCCCTGTTTTATTCTGTTTTTCTCTTTGGCATGATTGGATTGCCTTTTAAAAGTTGGCTTAGTTTGCATAAGTGCATTAGAATTGTCTAAGATGGGTTCCACACGTCATTGGAGATTTTTGGCATTTGTCTTCAGTCACCTGTCCAATGACGTATGGATGCTGCCTGGGTTTCATCCCTCTTCCCACAGGTCTCTTAAGTCTCAGGGGCAGGGAGCAGATGCATCTTGACTGCAGCATGCACACTTACAAATGAGCTTGTTAGGCTTGCCAACCTCCAGGAGGCACCTGGAGATCTGCCGCTATACCAATTGATCTCCAGACAACCAAAATCAGTTCTTCTGGAGCAAATGGCTGGTTTGGAGGGAGGACTCGATAGCATTATTCCCTGTTAAGGTCCTGCCCCCCCTCAAGCCCCTCCTCCCCAGGGCCCACACCCCAAATCTCTAAGTATTTCTCAACCAAGAGCTGACCCTACTACTGGTATATTCAGAATGTCTAGGCCCACATTTCCTTACATCCTTTCCCCCTTAACTACCCATCCAGGTTGTCGATGTTGCTGAGTTGTGTTTGTGTTGCTATTTTAATATATTTTACTATTTTGCTATTTTAATATAAATGCAATAAAATTCATTTAGGGATGAAACATCTCTTTTTCCTGCACTGCCAGTTTCAGGGAACTGCTATCAGCTAATGCCGCTGTAGAATCCCTCTCTCCGCAGAGAGACAGTGGAAATTCTGTGCGGGCACACAAACGCAGCTGCTCATGGCAACCTGCTCACGCAGTCCTGCACGTGATGAAGAAAACTCCCCGTCACATGAAGAGGACAGGGCTATGCCTCAGCCAAAGCAGCTGTCACCTTGGAGAACATCTAGTCCCCAAGAAGATCCGGGGGCTTGTTTCTGCTTTAGAAGGATTTGACATCTTTTCCCCAGCCGTTTGCTCATTTCAAAATCTTCCCCGTTATGTCAGAGTGAAGAGTTATGCAGAGACTCAGAATCTATAGCTGCCAAGAGAGTTTGTGTGTGGGTGAAGTGCCGTCAAGTCGCAGCCGACTAGTGGCAAACCCAGCAAGGGTCTTCCAGGGCAAGTGAGAAGCAGAGCTGATTTGCCCTTCCTTTCCTCTGCAGAGCCATCCTTGGTGGCCTCCCTTCCCAAGGACTGATCCTGCTTAGCTTCCGAGATCTGATGAGATCGGGCTATACCATGCCGCCTTCCCTCCCACAAGAAAGTTCACCATCCGCTTACAACCTCTGTTGAATCTACCTGGGTAGTGCTCTGATTCTCAAATTGTGGGTCGGGACTACAAAGTGGGCTGCTACCATCTTGCAGGGGGGTTGTGAGGCTGAAGCAGAACAGGAGGAGCTAGGACAAGAGACTGAAGGGGGGATGGATGGCCAATTTGGGTTTGCTTGTGCTGCGTGTGAACATACAGCCTGTTGCTCAGTCGTGTTCTGTACTTATAAACACTAAACATGAACAACAAAATATACAATTGAACTGCACTAGCTGATGTGAGATTCCTGCCTTTGATGTTGGGGTGGGGGAAAGAACCATACAGTTACTTTGCAAAGGGCTTCTGAACATACAGTGTGTTTAGAAGTGGGTGCTGAGTCAAAAAGTTTAAGAAACTCTAATCGAGGAGATATTTACCCTTCCCCTCCTCAAAGATGCTCGGGGTGGCATAAGTGTAATGTTGCTAGTTCTGGGTTGGGAAATACCTGGAGATTTTTGGGGCGGAGGCCGAGAAGGGTGGGGTTTGAGGATTGGAGGGACTTCAATGCCATAGAGTCCAGTGGCCAAAGCGGCCATTTTCTTCAGGTGAATTGATCTCTGCTGGAAATCAGTTGTAATAGCGGGAGATCTCCAGCTAGTACCTGCAGGTTAGTAAACCATGAAATAGCAGAAAATATGCAAAGTTATATACTGCAATATACATTATATTGAAGTTCATATATGAATTTGTACAATCACAGTATATCAATTAACAAACACAAATTGTGCAGATATCTTGCTTTGACTTGCGTCTTGGAGATGTGAAGGTAGTCCCAGTGGCAAGGGTTTCTGGCAATAAGGTAGTCTATTCTTCTTGCCACAGTCTTTAGGTATTAGGTCTCACAGGTGGCAATTTCCAATATGTAGCCAAATAGCAATCTTCAGATTATAGGACAGGGTGCCGGATATTCCCTATTTCGACCATTAGGGTCTTCTTCAGCTGTCACTATCATTAGAAAATCATTATTAAACATATATCATCGCACATGTCATGTGCAAACGACATTTCTATTCAAGCTTCATATTTTTGCTATTTATTGTAGAACTACTGATATAAAAAATGTTCATGTAACATGCATTTTAGAAACTCAATGCATTTCAATGGTGCTCTTTTCCAAACCAGCAATATGTTTTGTAATATGGATATAGCATATATTATATCTCCCTCCCCCAGAATTCCTCATTGATTTCTGAAACTTGATCTACATTTTGTTAGCCCTCCTGAGAGTTCATTTCAATTCAGAATATCTGGTTGTCAGGATTATTTACTGCCTCGTCCATTGCAGGAAAACGCTGGAAATCTGTGTTACTTGTGATTACTTCAACTCGCAGGATAATTACAGATAAGCCATCCAAATCAACCCACTCTGGGGTGGTGAGATTATTATTATTTTAGGTTTCTCCCAAGTCATAAATCAAAACTGATTGATTGGACTTTGGACTCCAAGTTTGCTCGATAAAGGCATAAGTGCTAAAGCAGGCAAGAGAGAGAGACTGTGCTTAATTTTACAAAGGAAGGCTGGCTTAGCATTGTGATGGACTGCTTTATTTGATGCTGAAACCTCTTTGCTTTCATGTAACCTTTACAACAACCCTATAAGGTAGGCCTTCATTATCCCTGATTGCAGTCTGGGAGCTCAGCCTAATGGCACAGTGGTTCATCTAGGACAGACTGGGCCTCTTCAGCATCCAGACATTCATCTCTTGATGACTGCAAGGGACAACTTGCATGTCTGAACAGGACTTCACAGATACATTTTGTGTGTGTGTGCGTGTGCGTGTGTGAAGTGCCTTCAAGTCGCTTCTGACTCATGGCGACCCTATGAATCATAGACTACATCATTTCTTATGGAAATCTGGAGAATCTAAAAACCCACAGTCAAAAATCTTTGATACCGACATAAGGGATCATCCGATGAAGACGTGGAATGCTTTAAAAATAACACTGAGTCCCTCTCCTCCAAAAATAATGTCACCGACAGAAGCATATCTCGACTTTGCAATGAGGAAAAATATTGACTTTCTTACCTATCAGGATCTCATTGCCACAGATGGAACAGTGAAAACTAAACAAGACCTACAATCCAGAAGTCCATGGTTTATTTATTATAAAATAGTTCACAGCCTGAAAGCTGACTGCGACATCAAAGGAAACATGAGAAAGTTAACAGAGTTTGAACAAATGATAACTAAAACACAAGACCACTTGCTATCCAGAATTTATAAGCTTTTATTAAAGAAAGAAACAGCATGTGAACGAGTAAAGGTGTGTATGATTAAGTGGATGCAGAATTTTGGCGAAATGATCCCAATGGAAACCTGGGAATGGCTGAGGACGAAAGGGATTAAGTTTTCTTCTTCGCAAGCAGTACAAGAAAACTGGTACAAAATGTTCCACAGGTGGCATGTGTCACCAAAAGACCTTCAAAGGATGTTTAAATCGAACCAAGCAAACTGTTGGAAGGGCTCTGAAACCAAAGGAACTTTCTATCATCAATGGTGGACTTGTAAAAAAAGCCAACAATTTTGGAAGACTATACATAAAGCCATTGAAGATATCCTAAAAATCAACTTTGACTTAAACCCTAAATGTATGCTATTGGGGATCATTCCCCAACAAGTGAACTCAACTCAGAGATAATTTTTTCAATATGCCACAACCACAGCGAGACTTTTATATGCTTCATATTGGAAATATCCAAAAGTACCGACTAAGAGAGAATGGATGCAGAAACTTATGCACTTCGCTATGATGTCAAAACTAACCTGTCTAATCAAGAAATGACCTGCGGAAGACTTTTGGAACAAGTGGCAAGCTTTTTATGATAAATTTGGATAAGCAGACAATGTGTCACTAATAAAATATGGTAGTGTGTATCACAATATAGAGATTACATTGGAGGGGTTAAATAGTAGAGCTGTTTAAGACAACCAATTGTTGACAGTCAAAAGAAAGTAGTTCAATACAGTCTGATGATAGAATATTGTAGTATAAAATTATCTAACAGAAGAAAAAGAGCCTTGGTTACTCACCGTGAAGGCTTCTTCTGCTCTGGGATACGGAGGCCATCTTAAGAGTGGGTGTTTCCTCTTCCTCTAGTTCCGGGAGGCAGGACCTAAATTTTTAAGTGCCTATCTTTGGAGGAAACGCCCCCTCCCTTTTCAGTCAAAAAACTTTTCGAGCAAGGCGCATAAACAGTTAAGCATAGAACATCAGTAAGAAACAACAGTAGGAAGATAAAGCAGAATGCTTAAGATAACTGAAGTTACAGCCGTTAGAAAAAGCGTCTTCATTCTTAAGTAGCTTAATGTGGCATGCTTCAGGGGTTCAAAGGGAGGGCGAGTAAGGGCTGTTAATACAGTGTGTAAGCTCCAGGTAGGGAATCTGTGTCTAACTGGAGGAGAGATCAAGGTAAGTCCCTTTAGAAAGGCCTTAATATGTGGATGTTTAGTCAAGGTGTAACCTGAAAGCTTTGGGATAATAGTAGCTATTGCCGCCAGCTGACGACGTAGTGTGGCTGGAGACAGGTTCTGTTTTCGTCCGTCCTGTAAAAAGTCCAGTATTTTGGAAATATGTGGCTTGATGGGGTCCACATGTTTTCTCTGGCACCATCTAACAAAAGCTTTCCATGTTGTGTTATAGATTCTTTTTGTAGAGAGCTTTCGGGATGAAAGAATAGTTTCTGCAACCTCTGTGTCGTAACCTAGTTTTAGGAGGCGACTCCTTTCAATATCCAGGCGGTCAGTCTGTACCAGCCTGGGTCCGGGTGATGGATCGGCCCTTGAAGGAGGAGATCTGGTCGAGGTGGAAGCATCCACGGTTCTGCGACGGACATCTCTAGCAGAGTGGGGAACCATGGGCGACGCGGCCAGTAGGGAGCCACAAGAATGACTGTGGCCTGAAGTAGGTTGATTCATCTGAGAACTCTGGGAAGGAGTGGAAAAGGTGGAAAGGCATATAGCAGTCCCGCTGGCCATGGTGCTGTGAGTGCGTCTGTCTGTTCCGCTCCCTTCTGGACATACCTGGTGTAATACCGTGGAAGCTGATGGTTTTTGTTTGACCAGGGGCATGCCGCACCGATTTGTGAGGAGCTGAAAAACTTCCTGGTTCAGAGACCACTCTGCTTCGCTGAGACTTTGTCTGCTGAGCCAGTCTGCGTCCACGTTGAGCACTCCCTGAATGTGTTCCGCTGTTATGGAACATAGGTTGGTCTCTGCCCAGGACAGGATTTTCAGGGCTTCCTTGTGTAGAGCAGAGGTTCGCGAGCCCCCCTGCTTGTTGAGGTGAGCTTTGGCTGCCTTATTGTCCGTTCTCACCAGTATGTCCGTGCCTGATAGATGATGTTTGAAGTGCAGAAGGGCATAAAAAATTGCACGGAGTTCTAGGACGTTGATGTTCATCCGTTGTTCCTGAGTGGACCAGGTGCCCTGTGCTGGATGACCGTTCAGGGTGGCTCCCCAACCTGTGAGAGAAGCATCCGTAAATACCTGGACTGGTGCTTGCCGGATGTATGGGACCCCTTTTTGAAGATTTTCTGGGATGGTCCACCACTTGAGGCTGTGTCTTGTCGTAGTAGAAAGAAGCAGGGATTTGTTCTTCTTGATCAATATGTCCTTTTGATAGATCTTTAAGAACCACTGTAGAGGTCTGGAGTGTAGACGGGCCCACTGCACCGCCGGAATACAGGGTATCATTAGACCCTGTAACTTCGCCAGGGTCATGAGGCGGACCGTGGTGGTTTGCATTGTTGATTTGGCCAGGTTGCAGATTTTGCGGATCTTGTCTGGAGTTAGGGCGAAGGTGTTGGCGACGGTGTCGATATATACACCCAGATGACGTAGATGTTGAGTGGGTTGAAGATGACTTTTCTTCTGGTTCACTAGAAATCCGTGGTCTTTCAAAAGTTTGAGAACAAAGCTTGTGTGTCGGACGCTTTGTGTCTTTGATGATGAACAGATTAGGATATTGTCTAGGTAAGGGTGGATCCTTATGCCCTCTTGACGTGCTAGCGCGACCAAGGTCACCAGGACCTTGGTGAAGACCCGTGGTGCGGACCCCAATCCGAAGGGGAGGGCTTTGAATTGAAAGTGGTGCCCGTTGTGAAGAAATCTCAGAAATCGTCTGTGTTCTGGATGAATGGCGATGTGCAGATACGCCTCGGTTAAATCCATGGAGGTAAGGAAGTCTCCCGGTCTTAGGGCTTTCGATATGGAGAGTAGCGTCTCCATCCTGAATCTTCTGTATGTTACATGCTTGTTAAGTATTTTAGGTCGAGGATGGCCCGCCATTCCCCGTCTCTTTTTGGCACGGTAAAGAATACGGAATATATGCCCAATGATTATTCCGATGGGACCACATATTCTATTGCCTTTATCTCCAACAGATGTTGTATGGCTGTTAGGGTTCTGAGTCTTTTGTCTGGTTGGTGGGACACAGGGGACACAATAGTCGATCTCTTGGAATTTTGGGAAATTGTATTCTGTAACCGTGTGAGACAATCTGAAGAACCCAATGGTCCGGATGGGAAAGGGACCATTGGTTGTGGAACAGGCTGAGCCTGCCCCCTACTGGATTGGATCTGGCATCACTGTCTTGTTTGACGAAAGGGCTTTTCCCCTCTGTCACTTTGAAAGTTGTTAGCTCTGGAGTTCCTAGAGAAGCGTCCTCCTCTGCGAAAGGAACCCCTGCTATAACTCCATTGGCCTCTTCTCTGATCAGGTCTGTATCGTGAGTATGGATGGAATGGACGAAAGGAAGTAGGATTAGAGAATCCCTTTGATTCCTTACGTAGACTTCTTGGGAGATATTTCTTCTTATCTTTTGATTCTACTAATATCTCATCTAATTTGTCTCCAAACAATTTCTTGCCCTGGTAGGGGTATCCCATCAGTACAGATTTAGATCTGTGTTCGGTTTGCCATGGACGTAACCATAAGGCCCGCCTAGCTGCAGTTGCGGTAGCTAGAGCTCGTGCTGAAAAACACATAGTATCTAAAGTAGAGTCGGCCAGAAATGATACTGCCCTCAGGATCCTGGAAACTCCCTCCATAGCGCTTCTGTCTTCTTCAGGAATAAGCTTGGACAGCTTTCTAGTCCAGACTATAGCTGCCCTAGAAACTAAAGCAGACGTAATAGAGGAGCCAATAGCCATTGCTGAGGCTTCACGGGCTTTTTTACAGGCCAGTTCAGTTTTCCTATCAACTGGGTCTTTTATGGAAACTAGGCCTTCTTCTGTAACTGCATCAGAAGAATGCAATGCAGTAATGGGGTTTTCCACTAGAGGGAGTTTGAGTAACTCAGAAGCATTAGTGGCCACATTATATAGTCTTTTAGTAACTGGTGGAAACTGCTTTCCCCCCATAGGTCTTTCCCATTCCCCCTGTAACAAGGACAAAAAATAATCTGGTACAGGAACCACTCTGTCAGAGATATTATGCATATGAAAAAATTCTTTTGCACCTTTTTTGTTGTCTTGGGAAGGGGTTGAGTCTTCATTAAGGTCTAAAGCAGCCAGGACTTTAGTTTAAAAAGGCTGAAAATCCTCAGCCTCAAATAGTCTATTTTGTTTGGTAGGTTGGGGCGAAGGCTCTTCTTCAGAGAATTCACCCTCCTCTCTATCAGAAACCTCATTATCAGAGAAGGAAGAAGCAACCTGCTCAGATTGCTGTGGTTCTCTGGCACCCTGAGTAGAAGCATTGGCTTTTAGGGCTGCCTTAGTGGCCCAATTGCCGCCCCCCTGCAAAGTATTTTGTCCAATCTGCTTCCCGCCGGCTGCCTGATCGCTATCTCTAGGTTCGCAAGGGACCCGGTTAGGAATTTGCATGCCAGAAATGGAGGGGGTCGGGGAAGGAAGCTGAGTCGCCCACAGCCCCTCTGCAAATGCGTCCTTAATTATAGATGCGAGCTCTGCCCTGAGGAGAGCAATCTCGCTAGAGGCAGACTGAGAGGGAAGGGGGGGGAAGTACTTTACCAGCTCCAGGCGCAGCTTCAGACTCGGCCGGACCGGGCTCTTCTGCTGGCGAGACGCCTACAGCTTGATCCTTACTAGTAGAGGGGGTAATGGCCGAAGCCGCTGTTTTCCCCCGGCCATGCCCGGATCCGGAGGATTTTTCTTTCTCTGCCGCTTTTGCAGTTTTAACCGCCGCAGCCGCCGACGCGCGGGCGCGAGCTGCAGAGAGGAGGCGTTTTGCGCTGCCTGAGTGAGAAGATCCTCTCTTACGTTTGTTTGAGGCTTTCTTTGATTTGCCTAATAAATCACCGGAGTGATTGTCAATAGGCGGATCCCAGGCGACCGGCATTGCCTGGAGTAGACCCGGGTCCAAATCTCCCTCAGAGATATAATTATCGAGGCGGTCGGTCGCCATCTTGTTTTGGCGGGAAGGAGAAATTTCCCCCCTGCCCCGCCTCAGACTAACACTGAAAGGAGAGATAGAAATAAAGAGAAATAGAAGGACAGACTAGAATTTTTTTTTAATAGATTAAGATAGGAATAGAAATAGAACGAGTGAGAATAGAGTAGCTCGAGGTAGAGAGCTGTGGCTACACTGCTCTTCCCGGGCGAGGCAGGAACAAGACTCAAAAGGGAGGGGGTGTTTCCTCCAAAGATAGGCACTTAAAAATTTAGGTCCTGCCTCCCGGAACTAGAGGAAGAGGAAACACCCACTCTTAAGATGGCCTCCTCTCCCAGAGCGAGAACGAAGAATATAGAGGTTAACAATAGAGACCAATAGAAATTGTTGAAGCTATTATGTGTAGATTATTGACTAGAAACGTAATATGTTAATGTACTGAGTATGAAACTTTGTGGCTTGTCACAGAAATTTGTTTATTTTACTTTCCCTCCCCCCCTTTCCCCCTATTTTATCGTGTACCCTAAAAACCCAATAAAAGTTTTCAAAAAATATATTAAAGAATAGTTTTCATGTAAGAAAATGTCATATGAGAGAGTTAACATTTTTATTGGTATAATGACCATTAGACGAATTTCTATATATTTTAATTCCAGATTTTAACACTAGACGTTTGATAAGGTACATAGTATAGTATGGTCATGATAAACTGATTCGAGATATGTAACGAATGTATTAACTAGACTTGGACACAGAAACATAACTTTCCCCTGTTTTTCCCCTCCCCATTCCTTTCTCAATTTTGTATCCTAAAAATTTAATATTTTTTTAAAAGAGGTTTTCACATTATTTACTGATGTATTCCCTTCTCTTGTCTTTGATAAGCTGATGCAGTACGTTCTTCAGGTTAAAATATTCTATTGGTAATGAGGCATTGTTGGATGCAAAATCCAGACCCCATTCAATGGCACAGACCCACCAAGAACAGAGATGACTCAGGTTCTTTCTTAGAAGCAAGAAGTGATTTATTATGCCTGCAGGAAGTCTGTCTCGTGTCAGCCAATACCACTCTTTGAAGATACCATACAACACATTGCAGTATTATTCATTGTTGAGTCTACCTTTCTGCTCTTTGCGCATGCCCCATGATCTCACCTGGGTGCTTCTATGCATGCCCCATGATGTCACCTCACTAATTAGCTTAATTGGTGCTACTCTTTGGCCTTTGGCTTTTTCTCTACTGTATCTTTATTCCTATGCCAGTCTATATACATTTGAAACTGGCCAGATACCCAAACTTAGCTCATCCTGCTTTAGATAACGTATGTGAAGGCCTACCTTCTACTCACAACTTGGCATACATCTTCCAATTAAGCTGTCATCTTGGCATGCCTTTACCTTGTGTTCTAATCCTTGGAGTGAACTTCTGTCCTTCTAATGAACTCCTGTATTTGTGCTGATTTCTACCTTTTGAACTTCTACCTTTTTTCTACGCAGCTAGCCAGATCCATTCTGGCCTATGTCAATATCTAAGGTTTATACATTCTCTTAAGTGTCTCATACATTTCTAACATATCTCAGTGAAGTAGTAATATCCATACAGTAATTTCTTCATACTTGTGTGCTTAACTGTTGTGATACACAGTGTAAGCCAAACATACTGAGATTTTAAACTACCTTCAGTCCCCCCTTTTGATCAGACTCCAAACTTTGAGCCTTGATCAATCCATTGTTTCTTTGCCTCTGTGGATTTTATATGCTATACCACATTTGCGAACCACCGTTACAAGTCTTTCAGCCTTTGTCGGTTCTTTTGGCTTTGGAATCAAATGTTTACAAAAGCCTAGGCAGACAGGTAAGCACTGGATACATCTGCAACAAATTAGCCCTATGCTCAGGAGCATAATGATCACGCAGAATACTGATTTTAACCAATCAATACTCGGCAGTCATGCTGTTAACCAGTTCCAGGGATTATCAATCCCACTGTAATTATCCTGTATTACTTGCTGTAATTCTTCCAATTGGTCTTCTATTGTCTTATTGAGATCATGAAACTTGACCTAGCATTGTTGTTGTCCAACTATTTTATTAAAACCTCCTTCTTTAGCCAGTAAACAATTGAATGCCAGGTGATGTTGCACCATCTGTTGATTAAACTCCCCTACTTTTAAGTGTAATTTTATTTTACAATAGCTCCTGTAACATTGATACTTTCCTTTAACCTGCAAGTTCAACCTAAGATGCTTTTCCAATTTTTTGTACCGTAATTCCCAAGCACAAGCTTAAAATAAAAATGAAAATATGGCAATAAACAACTTTTCATGTAGACATATTGAGAAGCCCCCATAAATCCCAAGGTAATACTAGGCAAGCATCACAAAATACTTGCACCTTTAATATTGTCCATTGTCCATCTGGAGTATCAAACTGAATGTCACGGGCAAAATGTCTTTAAGTGGTTCGTCTTGCAACTAAACATGTAGGATGGACAACATCAAAAGTCTATTAAGTCCAAATATGTCCTGGTTATGATGATTAGAAAACCATTGTTCTTGATATCCCCACAATCTCTTTAAACAACCAGACTTAGTCCCTTTGTCAATGTCAGTGTCAATCGTCTCCAGAAATCACATTCCAAACATTCAGGAAAGACACCCATCGTCCAGAGGGGTGCCTAAGTTGGTAAACTCTTTGCTCCCTCTCTGCAGAACAAGGTGATGGTTAGGGCCTAAGATTTTCATTGTTGATTTAGCATCAGGCATCTGGGGTACCTTTTCCACGTGACTGGCGTGCCCCCACGCTGTCCTTTCCGGGACGTTGACCACTGTAAAAGGTATTTGAGCAAGCATTCATTAGCTGCAGGCAATCATTTTCGCAGAATTCCTGGATCATCACCCATTTGCCTGGAACGACACTATAGCTGGCACAGGCCCTCAGGAGTATTTAAGCTTTTTAAACACCTGTAGTAAAAGCACAGTCAGAACAGACATCGTTTGCAGCAGTGAGGAATGTCCAAGAGTCCATCTTTGTGAGTGTTGGATAAGGGCTAGAGTAATGATGAAGCTGGAAGAGGGTCAGGCACTGAAAACCACGTTCTCCGACTCAGGAAAAACATCTCTGCAAAGAGGTTGTTGTCTTTGATGTAGAGCCTGCAATAAACTGCAACATTAAGAGTATCTGAACGCCATACTTTTGGCAATAAAAGCTGGATGGGGGGGTTGTTTCAACCCTGCATTGTTTGATCCACTTGTGGGGATAGCTTTTCTTGCACCAAAACACACAACGCTTTTCTTCTGATGTCTTCTTCTGTCCAGGAACCAGTCTTCCCCCTAGGAATAAAATTCTAAAACAATTCAGTTAGAGCTTGCACAGTATTATAAAATGGAATGTCTCAGACTCAGAGTTCACTCTGTGTATAAGGTAGATAGATTCCCCCCCAAATTCTATTATCTATGGGGGAACTGCAAGTTCAATTGTTATATGCAGTAATTTATACAGAAAACAAACACATTATATTACTTTTCTTAAAATCCACTTATAAACAATTATGTATCTATATATAACACAAGGGCAGTGTTGTGCTTCTGTCCATCTTTACAAGCTTAGACTGAACAAAAGACACAGAATTGCTGCATTGTTTCTGAGCTAATTAAGAATCAGGTTTTGACTCAGATTAACAAGTCTCCCCCCCCCCATTTTTTTCCTGGGGGACGCCCACATGCCATGTTGAATGGATCATGTGGACAAGGTGTCGCCTCAACATGGCCATTGCTGAGGCCCCACTTCCTTTCAAAATGCAAAAATGCATTCAGCCTTGCTCTGGGGGATTTCTTCTATATGAGGGCTGTGGAGCAGGCTTTTAACATAATTCAAAATAAATGCCAAGTAGCAACCAGGAGAACTTAAACCTTTAAAAAGACATACATAGAAGTCTGGATAAACTCACAAAAATAGCCAAATATTACCGTCTTATAAAATGCTGGATTCATTATGCCATTTGTTAAACCTTTAGGCATTTCAATTCCCAACTTTAAAATAAAATACATTCTATTTTACATCAACAATTAAAGAATACTGTGTGTACCTGCTTAAAAGACAAAAGACACTATTTTCACCAACACTTTAACATCAAAATTAACATAACCATCAGAGCAGGATGAGTGTTTTGTCATCAGGGAATTGACAACTTTGCCCCATTATTAGCCAAAAACATTAAAACAAGGAAAACAAGCATGTAAGAACATATAACAAGAATTCCAGTGACCTTTTGTTGAACCAGCAATGGATAAGAGAAGCACAAGTCTTATAATAATTTTTTTATACTATACACAGCTGCATTTTAATATCTCCTTGTATATTTCAACATTTATGTCGAACCCTTTAAGGCTGGGTCCTTCTTTACCTTGTGTTCTAATCCTTGGAGTGAACTTCTGTCCTTCTAATGAACTCCTGTATTTGTGTTGATTTCTACCTTTTCAACTTCTGTCTACCTTTTTTCTACGCAGCTAGCCAGATCCATTCTGGCCTATGTCAATATCTAAGGCTTATACATTCTCTTAAGTGTCTTAAGTGTTCCATACATTTCTAACATATCTCAGTGAAGTAGTAATGTCCATAACAGTGATTTCTTCATACTTGTGTGCTTAACTGTTGTGATACACAGTGTAAGCCAAACATATTGAGATTTTACACTTCCTTCAGCATTTCTAGAATTCTGAAACTGGAGGTAAATTTCATGGATGTGGATTTTTAAGGCCCTCCATTTCTTTTCAAAACAGGGGTTAGAAGGAACTTTTCTTGATTCTAGCTGCCCCTTGTAGTGCTGTTTTGCTGAATCAACTATACATAAAATTAAATTTTCGTAAGAATTAATAGCTGCCCTGGGAACCTTTGAGCAAATTATGATATTTCTGTACTCAGATTTTTTTTTCCAGATTTGAGTAATTGAAATATCTTTTGAATTACATCTGGGGACCAGTAAATTCTTGGGAAATTATCTGTTTCTTTCTCCAGGCCCAGAGTTCAAAATATGAGGAATCAAAGGGAATTCTACATTAAAAGTCAAAATCAAGGGGAGATGGTCACTAACAGTACATTCGCCTACACTCAAGGATTCCACAGAATCTCTGAATGCTATTGAGGTTAAAATATAGTCAATCGCACTATAGCCTCTTTTTGAAATAAAGGTAAATTCACCTACATCATAAGAACATAAGAAAGGCCCTGCTGGATCAGACCAACGCCCATCAAGTCCAGCAGTCGGCACACCCAGTGGCCACCAGGTGCCTCTAGGAAGCCACGAACAAGATGAGTGCAGAAGCACCATCCTACCTGTGTTCCACCGCACCCAAGATAATAGGCATGCTCCTCTGTTACTAGAGAGAATAGGTATGCAGCATGACTAGTATCCATTCTAATAGCCATGAATACCCCTCTCCTCCATGAATATGTCCACTCCCCTCTTAAAGCCCTCCAAGCTGGCAGCCATCACCACATCCTGGGGCAGGGAGTTCCACAATTTAACTATGCATTGTGTGAAAAAATACTTCCTTTTATCTGTTTTGAATCTCTCACCCTCCAGCTTTAGCAGATGACCCCGTGTTCTAGTATTAGGGGAGAGGGAGAAAAACGTCTCCCTGTCCACTCTCTCCAAACCATGCATAATTTTATAGACCTCTATCATGTCTCCCCTCAGCCGCCTTCTTTCCAAACTAAACAGCCCTAAATGTCTTAACCGCTCCCCATAAGACAGTTGCTCTAGTCATTTTGGTTGCTCTTTTCTGCACCTTCCCAAGCTCTGTAATATCCGTTTTTAGGTATGGTGACCAGAACTGTACATATCATCAAGGCCAACCAATCCATTAAGCAGGACTTTCCCAAACTGAATACAAAATTTAGTCAAACACACGCCTACATAATTTAAAATTTTGTCCCTGGATCGCCTACTGACTAGAAAAAAAGGTAATGGCAGCTCTAAGGTTATCGGAGTAAAAATCCCACTTAAATCGGAAATGTATTTAGTGGGTATTTTAAACAGGACATTAGAAAAACAGTTGGGAAACATTCTTAGATATTTAACAACAGCGGCAAGAAATATATGGGAAAAAATGGAGAAAAGAAGAAGTACCCACATTGCATGAATGGCGTCAGAAATGTATGGAGTTGGCCAAAATAAATATATAGAAGATAGTTGGGTTTCCTATTTTAATATAGATTGGATGGTATGGTCAATATATATAAACCAGTATTTTAGGGACAGAAAAATGACATTAGGGTTTAGAACATAAATTTACCATAGTGTTGACTAAGATGGAAATAGTTAAATGAAAATTTAAAGTAAAAGCAGATAAAACTAAACGGTTGTTTACAAAAGAAATTATATATGTAGTATTTTGTTTTGTATGAAGAGAGTTGGAAGTTGGTCTCTATTATTTTATAATCTTATATTACTTTTTACCTCTTTTCTTTATCTTTTTCACTTTTCCTATCTTTGTGAATTATGTTTTCTTTCATATTTTCCCCCACATTGAATCCTTACAACTATCTTGCTTCCAAAGGGCTTCCAGGCCTAATATGGATTTGAAACCAGATCCACGCAGTCGTCAGTCAACACTCTGGCTCTTGAACTAATCTGACCCCCATCATAAATCTGGGCAAAGTGGGTCTGGTTCAATCCCGGTAATCAGTGGGGGCACGAGGCACCCGTTTCCAGCATCTGCAAGAGGATTGCTTTCTTACAGCTTTATACACAATTTAAAAAGGCATGCCACACTAACATTAATGAAGCCCACCGCAAACCACAGAAAGTGTGAATTATCTCTTGAGGAGAATGTAAGTGGGGAGGACAGCTGGGATTGGGAACGAATGTCCCACAGTGTGCACCTACCAACTCCAAGACCTATTAATTTTCTCCTGCCGAATCCTAGGGGACCTGCTCATTTCCAAAATACTGGAATATTGACAGGGGGTCAGCCTGATCCCTTTGAACTTACTGAGTAGAAGAAGAAGAGTTGGTTTTTATATGCTGACTTTCTCTATCACTTAAGGGAGAATCAAACTGCCTTAAAATCACCTTCCCTCCCCTCCCCACAACAGACACCCTGTGAGGTAGATGGGGCTGAGAGAGAGTGACTAGCCCAAGTTCACCCAGCTGGTTTCGTCTGTAGGAGTGGGGAAACAAATCCAGTTCACCAAATTAGCCTCTGCTGCTCGTGTGGAGGAGTGGGGAATCAAACCCGGTTCTCCACATTAGATTCCACCACTCCAAATCACAGCTCTTAACCACTACACCATGCTGGTGTAGTTGAGTTAGGGTGCAAAATCTTTTCCATTCAACCCAAATTAATCCTCATGCCAGAACTCTTTGGGCTTCAAAGTGGTGACCCCAACAGGTGTGCAGCAGGCTGGACTGGGGAGGAATTAGGGTTTCGGGATGCCTCTCTAGAACTAGGGGAGGGGCTGTGGCTCAATGATAGAGCATCTGCTTGGCATGCAGAAGGTCCCAGGTTCAATCCCCAGCATCTCCAGTGAAAGGGACTAGGCAAGTAGGTGATGTGAAAGACCTCAGACTGAGACCCTGGAGAGCCGCTGCCAGTCTGAGTAGGCAATACTGATTTTGATGGACCAAGGGTCTGATTCAGTATAAGGCAGCTTCATGTGTTCCTTGTCAGGTAAAAATGTTTGTAAATTGCAGTTGCCAGCTGTCCACACTAGGATTTGTCCAGCAGCGGGGAGGCTATAAGTATCTGCTATCTTCATCCTATCTATTTCTTCATAGGATTTAGAAAACAAATGTTTTTGCTGGTTTTGCAGGTGTCAGAAAAAGTTCAGTTGGCAGACAACTAAAGTATCGAGTTTAACAGAGAAGGGCAACCACTAAAAGGACCCTTTTTGAGTTCCACATCCGAATCAACTTATGTGGATTCTCTGAGGAACATGAAGGTGAGATCTCTGCCTCAAACTGTTGCCACACATTGAACTTTCTGAGGTTCCTCCCCTGCATGGAATCTTCAATGCAGAAGGAGATAGGAGCTGGTCGTGAATCGCCTTCCACGACAGAACCCATCCTTGCTCTTTTCCCTGTGAGATCTATTGGGGGTTTCAATCATGGCTAAATCTTTTTCCATGGTCCCAGCACTGATACTCTTTTCCCAAGCTAAGCGGTTACATGTTTTCTCCTTGTGTGAGTTCTTGGATGTTCTTGAAGACTGCCACGCTGACTTAATCTCTATCCACACTGTGAGCATTCTCCCCTGTATGGGTTCTTAGATGTTTGTGAAGATTGCCATTGCAATTGAATATCTTTCCACACTCTGAGCATTCAAAAGGCTTCTCCCCTCTGTGGGTTCTTTGATGCTTTTGAAGAGAGCCACTCTGACTGAATCTCCTTCCACACACTGAGCATTCAAAAGGCTTCTCCCCTGTGTGGGTTCTTCGATGCGTTTGAAGACTACCACTCAGACTGAATCTTTTCCCACACTCTGAGCATTCAAAAGGCTTCTCCCCTGTGTGGGTTCTTCGATGTTTTTGAAGGTTGCCACTCTGACTGAATCTTTTTCCACACTCTGAGCATTCAAAAGGCTTCTCCCCTGTGTGGGCTCTTAGATGCTCTTTAAGACTGCCACTTTGACGGAATCTCTTTCCACACTCTGAGCATTCAAAAGGCTTCTCCACTGTGTGGGTTCTTCGATGCTGTTGAAGAGAGCCACTCTGACAGAATCTCTTTCCACACTCTGAGCATTTAAAAGGCTTCTCCCCTGTGTGGGTTCTTCGATGCATATAAAGAGAGCCACTCTGATTGAATCTCTTTCCACACTCTGAGCATTCAAAAGGCTTCTCCCCTGTGTGCGTTCTTCGATGCAGTTGAAGATAGCCACTGTTCCTGAAACACTTTCCACACTCTGAGCATTCAAAAGGCTTCTCCCCTGTGTGGGTTCTTAGATGCTGTTGAAGATTGCGACTCTGACTGAATCTCTTTCCACACTCTGAGCACTCAAAAGGCTTCTCCCCTGTGTGGGTTCTTAGATGCTGTTTAAGATGGCCACTGCGACTGAATCTCTTTCCACACTCTGAGCATTCAAAAGGATTCTCCCCTGTGTGAGTTCTTTGATGCATTTGAAGACTGTCACTCCTACTGAATCTCTTTCCACACTCTGAGCATTCAAAAGGCTTCTCCCCTGTGTGGGTTCTTCGATGCTGTTGAAGACTGCCCCTCAGACTGAATCTCTTTCCACACTCTGAGCATTCAAAAGGCTTCTCCCCTGTGTGGGTTCTTAAATGCTGTTGAAGAGAGGTACTCAGACTGAATCTCTTTCCACACTCTGAGCACTCAAAAGGCTTTTCCCCTGTGTGGGTTCTTCGATGCTGCTGAAGATGGCCACTCTGACTGAATCTCTTTCCACACTCTGAGCATTCAAAAGGCTTCTCCCCTGTGTGGGTTCTTCGATGCTGTTGAAGATGGACACTCTGACTGAATCTCTTTCCACACTCTGAGCATTCAAAAGGCTTCTCCCCTGTGTGGGTTCTTCGATGCTGTTGAAGATGGCCATTCTGATGGAATTTCTTTCCACACTCTGAGCATTCAAAAGGTCTCTGCCTTGTGTGTATTTTTTGGTGCACAAGGAGCTGTGATCTGTATTTGAAGTAGTTTCCACACTGAAAGCATTTATGTGCCTTCATTATACTATGCTTTGGGAAGACTGCCTTACTCTTCCTTCCATGAAAGAACATCCTTCCATTCTCTGAGCAGATAAATAGCTTCTCACCTGAATGAATCCTTTGGGATTGAAAAAGGTCTGACTTCTGCAACCTCTTGTCATCTGAGCAGCTGGAAGGTTTCTCTCCTGCATGTATTCTTTGATGTCTAAGGAGCTCTGCTTTGCAAAGAAAGCTCTTTCCACACTCCAAGCATCCATGGGTCTCCATTCCTCTGTGCATATGCAAATGGATATCATATTGGGTTTGATCTGAGAAGTTCATGCCCCACTCCAAACACTTATATGCTTCCTCCACCATGGGGATTAGGTCACAGAAATCCTTCCCTTGACCAGGAATGGGTTTATCCTTCTTCTCGACCATGGGACTTCCTTTCTGCTTTTTAGGTTTGCCTTGATTCTTGACATTTCCTTGAAAATTTTCATTTTTTACTTTATCTGGCAATAGCTGATGCAGTTCCTCATCGCCCTCATTCCACTGATCAGCCCCTGTGGAATAAAGAGAGACCTCATTAGCACACACACAAGGACATCTGACAATCTCTTGAAGTTCCATCCATGCTCAAAACATTGCAGTATGGAAAAACTCACTATACTGTTAAAGTTAGAAGCTAGAAAAGAAACAGTATAACTCTGGAAATTCAAAAAATGCAAAAGGTATATTCATAAGACAAGGTGCATAAACACAGTGCAAGGACAAGGTGATTACATATATACACAAGTTACAACTATATAGAAAAATAGGAGCAAATTAAACATAAGCATAATAGTCCAATAAGGTAAGGTAGAATTCTTCACATCCACAGTGGGAAAAATTGCTCCATGAAGGTAGGTAGCAAAAATGAAGACCAGAGAGAGGTAGTAAAAATGAAGACCAGAGAGAGGAGGTAGCAAAAATGAAGACCAGAGAGAGGTCTTTGCACTGTGTTTATGCACCTTGTCTTACAAAACATTGCAGTGGCTTTTTCCAGCTGTATATTGAAGGGTACACTTATAGACACTTGAAAAGGACATGAAACCCTGCTGCATCAGAAAGGCTGGGTTTGCAGACTAACAACTTATACAGCTCCTCACCTGAGTGAATTCTTTCATGTGAAGTAAGGGCTGCTTTCCGACTGAAGGTCTTTCTGAACTCTGTGCACGCATATGGTTTTACTCCTGAGGGAATTTGCATCTTGGAAACATCACTCGTGTTCTTACTGAAAGTCTTTCCAAAGGCCACACTTTCATTTTCATTTTCCCCGGAGCAGATTCTCTGGTTAGCATGGAGGCTTTCATTCCTTCTTGTTTTGGTTGACCTTTCTTCGTGGACTGGGATTTCCCGGAAGCCCCCTCCTCTTTGGGACGGTATGGGCTTATCCCTCCTCTTGTCTATGTGGCTTCCACCCTGCCTCTGTGGTCCATCTCCATCCCCAACATTGTTTTTGGAGTCTTCATTCTTGGCTTCTTCTATAGAGAACGCCTGGAGTCCCCCAAGCATCTCCTCTACATGTGCTGCTGGAAGAAAGAAAAGATGTCCAGTCAGTACCTATGTAACGTGCCAAGCCACCCATCAGGCACTGCTCACGAAGGGGTCTGCATTTCCTTTATCAGACCTTCTTCCTCTCCCAACTGAGCTGCTGGCCACACCTTCTACCCAGCTAGGCCCCCTCCAGATGAGCAGTTATTATATTCTGCCCTGCCCTCTTCTCCCCTCCCCTCCACATACTCCCCATATGTTTTTTAAAGAAAAAAAGTGGAAAAGAATCGTTCCCCCACCAGTCACATTTGACTTGTCATGCAACTCTTTTGATTCTCTGCTACTGATGATTAAATAGAAGAGAAGTTTTTTACACCCCGCTTTTCTCTACCCTGAAGAGTCTCAAAGCGGCATACAAATCACATTCTTTTACCCTCCCCATTGAGGTAGATGGGGCTGAGAGAGTTCTGAGAGAACTGTGACCGACACACAATCACCCAGCAGGCTTCAGGTGGTGGAGTGGGGAATCAAACCCGGTTCTCCAGATTAGAGTCCGCTGCTCTCAACCACTATACCATGCTGCCTCTCCAGAAGAAGTGACCATGATATCCAGTCCTGCAATAGCACAGAGGGTTTCTTTCCAGTTGTGATGAAATCCATTTTAAGCCTCTGCTTGGGGGGGGGGGGGTGACAACATATGTAATGTGTAGCTAGTCAGCAGTTTGGACATAGATTAGACTGATCTAAAGTGACAGCTAGTATCATGTGACTAAGCCAGCCAGAACCGGTTTAGGTGGCGTGAGCAGCCTGAGAAGGGAATTTCCAGAAAGTCTCACCATGACACAGCAATTGTATATGATTGGTCAATTGTATGGATGTAAATGTATATAAGTCCATGACATATGTACAGAAGTGTGGTGGAGAGAAAATAGATGTTTGGCGGAGCAGTTTGTTGGAGAGAACTGTATCCTGACTGTGTAAATATTGTAAATAAATTGTATAAAGCTGTCCTGGGGTGGACTGAATTGCTGCCAGGTATACTCCTGCATTCCAGCTCAGCTGCGCACGTCAGGGTTATGGGCCCAGATAGACTGCACTGAGAGCTGGTGAACAACTACTTGATGAATGTCTACAGAAGCCAGTGACGCTGAGGAACTGGAAACACAGTCCAAAGACACACCTATTGAGTCTGACAGCGAGGAGGAACCAGAGGTGAATAATCAGCAGCTGCCGGTGAACGAGAACACCATGGCACAGGCTAATTTTACCTTGATGGTGGATAAACTGACTGCGGACAATTACATCGTATGGTCGCTAAGAATGGAGCATTATCTCAAACGTGAATCATTATGGACATTTGTAGATTCTCCCCCACAAGCTCCTACTGCAGATGGACTGTTAAAGGACCAACTAGTCCTAGAAGGCGTTAGCAACGGTGATCCTAAGCGTGGCTGACGACCAACTAGTCCATGTGGAAGGCAAGGGCATGGCAAAAGAGGCTTGGGATAGCCTAAAAACTGTCTATATACAAGACACAGCCAGTTCCCTGATACCTCTGATGAGAAGGCTCTACAGGACTGTAATGCAGCCTCAACAGACAGTGACAGCTCATTTAAATTCACTTGCAACTTATTTCCAATTGCTGGCACAGTGGGGAAATGTAGTACTATGCGTGAGGAGATGTTTTATTTGTGGCTCTACAGAGCATTTGAAAAGATTTTGTCCAGCAGCAAAGAAAGGTAGAGGAGGGAAGAAACTTTCATCCAACTACACCCAGCAAGCAACAGTGGTGAGATTGGCAGCAGACAGCAAGCAAGAGATGTGGATTATCGACTCTGGAGCTTCAGCTATCTTTGTAAATGATAAGAAACTGTTAATGAACTCACAGCAATCGTCTTTGGGCCATGTAAGTCTGGCAGATGGACGTTCAGCTACTGTAACATGCCAAGGGAGTGTGATGTTTGAGTAAATCATTGTTTTGATAATGTTCTTTACGTGCCCTCCCTAGAGACAAACTTACTTAGTATAAGTGTCTTAGATGCAGCTGGATTCTGTGTAACATTTAAGGATAAGAGCTGCAATATTCTAAAAGAGAACAATGTGATGGTAGTGGGAAAGCTCACAGACAGTGTATATGTGCTTGGAAATAAATCAGTTAAAGAACAAGCTGTTACAAATAAGAATCCCCATCACAAATGCATTCATTTATTGCATCGCAGGTTAGCTCACATTGGCTGGGGCACTTTAAATAAAACTCTTGCCCTGTTAGGCAAAGAGAAAGTGGAAGGCTGTAAGACATATCTGGATTGTGATGTGTGTAAGCAAAGCAAGTCAAAAGCACATCCAGTGGCCAAGAAAAGTGAAAGAATGTCTGATACTCCTTTAAAGATTGTACACACCGATTTAGTGGGCCTGTTCCCAAATAGCATTTCTAAGAGAAGATTTCTGCTTGTCTTAGTTGATGATGCCACAAGGTTTACATGGGTGTAACCACTAGTGAAAAAATCAGAAGTGTGTGAAACAATAAAAATGTGGGCAAAGAATGTACAACAACAACTAGGGCATAGTATTTGTAAAATCCAAAGTGATTTTGGTGGGGAGTACATGTCTGGTGAACTGGATGTCAGGCCTGTATCTCAGTTGCTTTCATGCTCTGTACTCCTATTTAGACCAAGTAAAAACCAGCTTCTTTGGACCTGGCAGTCTCTGATGTGGTTTTTTGGTTCTAATTTAGACCAAGGGCTTACATTGGCGTTTGCCTCACTTTCTGGCCAAGATTGCAACGGCAGGGAGAATTACAGCAGCCAAGAAGTGGGCAAAATCTCTCTCTTTGTGAGAAGAGAGTTTTCCACTGAAAGGCTTTGCCTAAGACCCTTTTCTGGGCAGGGCGCGAGTGGTGTTTAGGTAGGCTCAAACTTGTCAGGGCAAGGTTAGAACACATTTCCCTGCTGTGCTGGAGTGACTTTCCTTGCAAGAAAGCCTGCTGAGCTGAAACAGAAAAGGAGGAGGTCTTCTCTTGGTAGTGTAGCTCGCAGTTAGCGAGTGTTGTCACAACCGCATGACAACTCATCTAGCATCTGATTTGTACATTGAGTGTGTGGTATGATTGTGGCTCTACCCTCACTGCTGGAAACGTTTGCATGACGGAATTGCACGGTGCATGCAGTTTCCATTAGAAAGCTTCCCGTAGGTGCAACCGGAGGCGTTTTGACATGGGATGACCCTGCGTCCCGTGAGATTCAGCGTGTCCAAATGTGGCTGGTGTAGCGTGTGTAATCCAGCCGTAGGACATGGGCCAGCTAGAGATTGCTGTCACAATGTAAGCCCTTGGTCTAAATTAGAACAAAAAAACCACATCAGAGACTGCCAGGTCCAAAGAAGCTGGTTTTTACTTGGTCTAAATAGGAGTACAGAGCATGAAGAAAAGGTGACAGCAATGGCTTTTGCTGGCTTGAACTTGGTAATATAAAAGCATGAAAACACGTAAGAGATTACAGAACACAAACAGTACTGTGGTTCACACAGCTTCAAAGTCAGATTGGTATGAATAACAATCCTTGAGCTGTTGAGTCTGAACAGTGAGCAGGAAACAAAAGCAACTGAGATACAGGCCTGACACTGGATAAGTGGTTCAAAGCCCAAGGGATAGAACAGAGTTGCTAACGTGGCCATGCCACAGGAGAATGGAGTGGCCGAAAGAAAGGCTGGAATATTGCAAACCATGATCAAATCAATGTTGACTGATGCACAAATGTCTATGGTGTTTTGGGCTGAAGCAGCCAAGAATGTGTGCTATATATTGAATAGAGTTTGGACCAGTGCAACTGATAATATTCCCTATAAGGCTTTATATGGTAAAAATCCCAGCTTGGATCATATCAGGATTTTTGGTACCCTGGCATGGGTTAATATCCCACTGAAGCAACGTAGAAAAGGTGGTGCCAGGGCCAAAAAGTTAACATTTCTGGGATATCAAACAGGAATGAAAGCTTACAGATTTGCTGACAGTCACAATTCACTGAGTTTCAGTCGATCAGCTAATTTCTGTGAGGATGCTAATTGGGCCAAGGTACATGCAAATGAAATACCATCTACTGTGTTATTGCCTATGCATAGTGAAACAGAAAATTTGCCAGAAATAAAGCAGGAGGTACAGGCACAAGTGCATTCAGATTCAGAGAGTGTGCAGACCAAGGTACAGATCAGAGGGAAGTACCTGGGGTATCCTCTAGATCAACAAAAGGTATCCCCCCTCAGAGGTATGGCGTGGTAAATCATGTATTTGTAAAGGTGCCAAATAGTTACAATGAGGTGTTAACTATGGATACTGAACAGAAAAATGCTTGGCTGAAAGCTATGGAGGCGGAATATAAGTCTTTGGTGTCTAACAAGGTGTTTTCATTGTCTGAGTTACCAACTGACAGAAAAGCTTTGGGATGTCGATGGCTGTATAAACTCAAAAACCTGCCAGACGGCAATGTCAAATGCAAGGCAAGACTTGTAGCTAGGGGTTTTACACAGACTGAAGGGCAGGATTATTATGAATCATATGCACCCACTATTCGCATGGAGACAATTTGAATAGCATTAACCAAAGCAGGAACTGAAGGAATGTTTGTGCATCATTTTGATTTTGACACAGCTTACTTAAATGCACCCATAGAGGAAGAGCTGTATTTAGAACAAATTCCTGGATTTAAGTGTCAAAATATACAAACAGTGCTAAGGTTACACAAGGCATTGTATGGTTTGAAGCAATCAGGACGTGCCTGGAATATATGTTTGAAAGATGCTTTGACTAAGAAAGGGTTTAAACAAAGTGTATCAGATCCTTGTCTGTACAGTATAAGTATACATAATCAAACCTGTTACTTACTTATTTTTGTGGATAATGTGTGTATAATATATCATACAAAAGAACAGTTAAAGTGGTCTGAAGAAACTATACAAGAATCATTTAAAATGAAGCATCTCGGGCCAATTCAAAACTACCTGGGAGTGCATGTAACAAGAAATGCAGATGGTTGGTTTGAGTTGAGGCAAGAAACCAAAATCAGTGAATTACTGAATAAGTATGGCATGAGTGAAGCTCATGACATTACAACCCCTATGACAACCAGTTATAATAGAGAGCCGGATGGTGAATTGTTCCAACACAAACAGCTATATCAATCTTTAGTGGGATCATTATTATATATTTGTTGTTGGACAAGGCCTAAGATATGTATTGCAATACATTGGTTGTGCAGAAAACTAGCTTGTCCTTATCAGAAGGACTGGGTGGCAGCTAAAAGATTTCTCCAGTACTTAAAGGGGACAATGTCACACAAACTGATGCTAAAGGCAAATGACCAAACAGCTTTGAAATGTTACAGTGATGCTAGTTGGGGTGAATACATTGATGGGAAATCTACATCAGGGAATGTGATATATGTATTGGGAGTGTTGATACAATGGAAGTCCATAAAACAGACTCATGTGTCAACAAGTTCATGTTAAGTGGAGTATTCAGCGTTAAGTGATTGCATAGTTCAAACAGAGTGGTGTATGCAATTGCTGAAAGACTTAAATGTGAACTGTCAACTACCAATAAAGATAATGTGTGATAATACTGCGGCACAACAACTAGCACAGGATCAAGGTGTACGTACCAGAAGTAAGCACATTAACATAAGGTATCAGAATGTAAGAAATGCTGTGAGCAATGGATATGTAAAATTGCAGCATTGTAACACTGATTAAAATGTGGCAGATATTTTCACAAAATGTTGATTTGCAGAAACTTTTCAAGTTCTGAGGAAAGAATTGAGTATGTCAAACTTTGACTAGGATTATTAAACATTTAAAGAGCAATTAATTCCTTATCTTCTGGAAGTGATGAATCTAGGGATGACAAAAGGTATTATCCCTCAAACATGGAAGCAAGCAAACATAGCATTAATACCAAAGGTTAACTCTGATATATTGGAAGTTAAAAATTATAGACCGATTTCATTATTAAACACTGACTATAAATTATATGTAGCAATTTTAGCTAATAGGTTAAAAAGAGTACTGAATCAATTAATATATGATGATCAGGCTGGATTTTTACCAGGCAGGTTGATTAGTCAAAATGTAAGGGTGGTAATAGATCTTTTAGAATATACAGAACAAGATACAACACCAATAGCCTTGATATTTTTGGATGCTGAAAAAGCTTTTGATAATGTCAATTGACAGTTTATGATTAAGGTATTAGAGTATATGGATTTTGGTGAGAGTTTTAAAACTGCTATAAAAGGCATATACACACAACAAACAGCTAATTTGATTGTAAATGGACTATTATCACCAAAGATTGAAATTCAAAGGGGAACGAGACAGGGTTGTCCTCTTTCCCCTTTACTCTTTATTTTAGTTTTAGAGATATTATTGAATAATTTTAGAAAGTCTAATGATGTAGTAGGGGTACGAATAGGGAGAAATCATCATAAACTTAAAGCATATGCTGATGATTTAGTATGTTTTTTGACTGATCCGATCGAACAGTTTGATAGATGGAATAAAATTTTGGAGGTTTATGGAAAGCTTTCAGGTTTTAAAATTAATAAAGCCAAAACAAAAATTTTAGTGAAAAATATGACTCTCGTACAGCAACAAATATTAATTAAAAAGACGGGACTCAACATTGAAAATAAAGTCAAATATTTGGGTATATGGATATCGAATAATAAGCTTAATCTATTTCAGGATAATTATGTAAACCAATGGCGACAAATAAAAAAAGATTTGATAAATTGGGAAAAAGTACCCTTATCACTTTGGGGAAGAATATCAGTAATTAAAATGATGTTATTACCCAAAATGCTTTTTTTGTTTCAAAATTTACCAATAGTGACAGGTGCACAGATATTTGAAGATTGGAAAAAAGACATTATGAGATTTCTCTGGGGTAAAGAAAAACATAGGATAGCATATAATAACTTAATAGAATTGAAGGAAACGGGAGGTTTGGGTCTACCAGATTTAAAAATGTACTATCATGCGGCCTGCTTTACCTGGATCAAAAATTGGATCCTCTTAGAGAATCCAAAGTTATTAGAATTAGAAGGACACAAGTTACGATTCGGGTGGCATGCTTATTTATGGTATGAGAAACAGAAAGTGAATAAAGAATTTAATTCTCATATTATAAGGAAAATTTTATTACAGATATGGAATAAATATAAAGATGCTTTAGAAAGTAAAAAGCCCGGGTGGTTAAATCCTATAGAAGCATTTATTAGAAGAGGTGCACATTTAAATTTGGACTGTAATATTTATAGAGAAATGATGGATTACAGAGACGGGATATGGGTATTGAAAACACGTGAAGAACTCCAGATAAAAGATTGGTTTATGTATCATAAATTAAAGGATACTTTGGTTAAGGATAATAGATTGGGATTTAACCGATCCAAATCTAAATTTGAGATAATATTATCAAAGGGTAATAAAGGTTTGATAGGAAGGATTTATAAAGTACTTACAGAACTGAATCTAGAACAGGAAAGGGTTAAACCAGTTATGTTGAAATGGAGAGACCTAGGGTATAATATAGATTTGGAGATTTGGGAAAAGTTATGGAAAAACGAATTTAGGTTTACAATCTCGAACGAAATAAGAGAAAATTTATATAAAATGTTTTATAGATGGTACATAACTCCAGCATTATTAAGTAAAATGAAAAAAGATGATAAAGCTTTTTGCTGGAAATGTGGTACCGATATAGGTACATTTATGCATATCTGGTGGTATTGTAAAAAAATTAGGAGATTTGGCAGTTAGTTTTGAATGAGACTAACAACTTGATTAAAGTAAAAATTAAGAGAGATCCCGCCTTTTGCCTATTGGGCATTCCAAAAAAAGAACTGGATAAAGCTGACAGAGTCATATGCCAATATAGTTTTGCAGCTGCAAGGATTACAATTGCTAAAAAATGGAAGCAAACAAATAAACCTTCAATTAAAGAATGGAGAGAGAAACTATGGATGTATATGCGGATGGCCAAAATTACAACATCTTTACATGGTAAAGATATGGAGGAATTTAAAATTACATGGTCAAAGGCCACTGCATATTGGGATAAATCGGCAAAAACGGATTTTAAAATTTTAGTTAATGAATTATAGTACAATGTGATATTAACTAATGTATAACAATGTGATTTTTTCATTTTTGTCATGACACCTCATCGGAAGTCCATTGGTGATGGGCACAGTGGTGGGGGGAGGGTTTTTGATCTAGGGCGTAAAATACAGTTTTATATGAATAACAATGTATAACAGAATCTTACGCTCTATATGTGTATATGTATTTTTTTTCTTTTTATATGTATACTTTTTCTTTTTTTCTTTTCTTTTTTTTTGATTTATTATAAAAATGCAATAAAAATTAATATATATAAAAAAACTTTGACTAGGGAGGCGTGACAACATATGTAATGTGTAGCTAGTCAGCAGTTTGGACATAGATTAGACTGATCTAAAGTGACAGCTAGTTTCATGTGACTAAGCCAGCCAGAACCGGTTTAGGTGGCGTGAGCAGCCTGAGAAGGGAATTTCCAGAAAGTCTCACCATGACACAGCAATTGTATATGATTGGTCAATTGTATGGATGTAAATGTATATAAGTCCATGACATATGTACAGAAGTGTGGTGGAGAGAAAATAGATGTTTGGCGGAGCAGTTTGTTGGAGAGAACTGTATCCTGACTGTGTAAATATTGTAAATAAATTGTATAAAGCTGTCCTGGGGTGGACTGAATTGCTGCCAGGTATACTCCTGCATTCCAGCTCAGCTGCGCACGTCGGGGGGGTGGGTGGCGGGGGAAAGAACCCAGGACTTCACCAAGTGAACCTCATAGTTCAAAGGGGACCCCCACGGTGTCACTTGTTGGAAGGGCAGGCAAGGCCCAAAGGCATCTGGGTGACAGCTGTAGGAAAGGGCCTTTGGCCTCCTCCAGCTTGGCTGTCCTTAAGTACCCCCCCAACCTTTTCCTGGAATATCCAATATTTATGGATACAGCTGTCCCTCATAAGCCACAGCTGAGCTCAGCCCCGGAAAGAGTTTCTGAGCTGCCCAGATTTCAGGCCCCAGAAGGCCTCCCTCCCCTCCCCTCCTTTCCCAGCACAAATTATCAGTCTACCAAACGAGTTGCTGAGAACGAGCCTTGGCTACTTACCGTGAAGGCTCCTTCTGCTCTGGGAGACGAAGGCCATCTTCAGCTCGGGTTCTTGTGTGTGCTTATCCGGGAGGCAGGAAACAAGACTGTGGACCTTCCCGTGTCCTGGAGGAAGTAGCCCCTCCCTTCTCCTATAGCTCCAGTATTTTTAGAGCTTGACCGTAATCACCCTGCAATAAATTCTTTTTTTTATTATTTAAACAGGAAAACCGTACTAACATGACAAGGTAAACAAATGAAGAATAACAAGGCAGAAGAACGCCAACTGTACAACATAATAAAATAAACAATCAGTAGAAGAAACCTACTATCTCTGTGTTGCGATAATTTAATATCATTATTAGTATGATTATTTTTTGTGTGGAAGAGGTACTGCAAAAGGTATATTTAATATCACGGTGGAGGAAGTCCTGATGCTCTTAATTGGGCGGGGAAGATGGCCTTCGTCTCCCAGAGCAGAAGGAGCCTTCACGGTAAGTAGCCAAGGCTCGTTCTCGCTCTGAGAGACAAGGCCATCTTCAGCTCGGGACGTACAAGAGCTTATGAATATGGGTGGGTGTAGTTAGGACTCCTCCACCCCCTGCAATACCTTTCTTCCAAAGGTAGCGTCTGCAGAGGACATGAGATCCAATTTGTAGTGCCGAATAAAAGTAGAAGTTGACGACCATGTGGCCGCTCTGCAAATGTCCTCTACCGAAAAATTCTGGCCGAAGGCGGCCGAGGTGGCCGCACATCTAACAGAATGAGCTGTGATGTTCGTCGGGACTGACAAGCCTGAGGCCTTGTAGGCGTGAACAATGCACTATCTAATATTGCTGCTGATGGCCGCCCTTGACATCGCCTTTCCCTTGTTTGGAGCCGTTAGAGTGATTAATAATGAATCCTAAAGTCTAATGTGCTGGGTATGTTTAATATAAATCCGTAACGCCCTCCTGAGATTTAGGGAGTGCCAAGATTTTTCTCTAGGAGAGGACGGATCTGGGTGAAAGGTAGGGAGGACAATGTCTTGTTCTTTGTGGAACCTAGTGTTTACCTTGGGTATGAAGGAAGGGTCTGGACGAAGTACCACCCTGTTCTTATGGAAAATGCAAAGATGAGAGGCAATGGACAATGCCCCCAGTTCGGACACCCTGCGGGCCGAAGTTATGGCCGTTAGAAATAGTACTTTGAACCTGAGCCACTTCAGGTCCACTGTTCTGAGAGGCTCAAATAGTGGTTTAGTAAGAGCCGTAAGTACCAGGTCGGAAATCTGTGTGATACTGGAGAAGTCGATTTAACCCCCCTCAGAAAGGCTTTTATGTGAGGATGGTTCAGAAGCGGGTATCCAGATACCCGGGGTACCAGAGTTGCGATGGACGCTAGTTGCCTCCTCAAGGTGGCACGCTTTAGATTGATCTTGCGGCCTTCCTCAAGAAAGGCTAGGATCCCCGAAATCTTAGGTTTAAGTGGATCCACAGATCTGTCCCTACACCAGGAATGGAAAACCTTCCACGTGGCATTATAAATACGAACAGTGGATGGTCGACGTGAGGCTAGAATGGTGTTAACAATGTCTGGCGTGTAGCCCAAGGCTAGTAGCCTCCTCCTTTCAATGGCCATACGGTCATTCTGAACCACTGAGGATCTGGATGACAGACTGGGCCCTGTAGAAGAAGGTCGTGCTGGTCGGGTAGCCTCCATGGTTCCCTGAAAGACATTTCCCGGAGAGCCGGATACCAAGGGCGCCTCGGCCAATCCGGAGCCACCAGCAGTACTGTAGCCTTCAGAAGACGTATGCGGCGTATTACTCTCGGGATTAGGGGTAGGGGAGGAAAGGCGTAAAGGAGTCCCGATGGCCATGGGGCCAAGAGGCGTCCGTCGCTTCTGCATGCTTGTAACGAGTGAAAAATCTTGGGATTTTGTAGTTTGTGTTGGAGGCAAATAGATCCGCTACTGGATTTCCAAATTTCTGGGTAATTTGTAGGAACACTGTCGGATTGAGTTCCCACTCTGCTTCGTTGATTTGTTGTCGACTGAGCCAATCGGCCTGCACGTTTAATACACCCCATATGTGCTCCGCTGTCAATGACCGGAGATGATGTTCTGCCCAGGTAAAAATCACCGAGGCTTGTTTGTTCAGGGTGGATGATCGAGACCCTCCCTGCTTGTTGAGATGGGCTTTCGTGGCCACATTGTCCGTCCGTATTAAGAGATGTTTCTTCTCTATCTGGGGGGCAAAGTGTAGAATTGCCCTCCAGACTGCTTTCAGTTCTAGTAGATTGATACTCAGACCTTTCTCTGACTGACCCCAAAGGCCCTGGGCCGGCTGACCCCGGAATGTGGCTCCCCATCCCGACAGGCTGGCGTCGGTGAATAGTTGTTCGGGAGGGTCGTGAATATAAGGAAGACCCTTGCACAAATTGTTGGTGACAGTCCACCATGTTAGAGTTAGGCGGATAGTCTTGGGAAGAATGAGGTTCTTGTCCCTCTTTTTTATGATGTCTTGTTGGAATTGTAATAGAAACCACTGAAGGGGCCTGGTGCGGAAGCGCGCCCAGGGCACCGCTGGGATGCATGAGACCATGTGCCCCTGTAGTTTCGCGAGGGTCATTAGTTTGGAGGAGGGAGACCTGATGACCTTTTTGGCTAAGGTTGCAATCTTTATCGCCTTGTCCCAGGTGAGGAATAGAAATTCTGAGTAGTGTCTATCAATACCCCTAGGTGAAGTAACCTCTGGGTAGGTTCCAGGTGACTCTTTTTCTGATTGACCAGGAACCCGTGATTTTGCAGAGTCTGCAAAACCAGAGTTGTATGCTTTAGGCTCAGTTCTTTGGAAGGCGCACATATGAGGATGTTGTCCAGGTATGGGTGTACCTGGACTCCCTGAGCTCTCACCAATGCCATTAGGGTGAC
Source organism: Euleptes europaea (assembly GCF_029931775.1). Lineage (NCBI taxonomy): Eukaryota > Metazoa > Chordata > Lepidosauria > Squamata > Sphaerodactylidae > Euleptes > Euleptes europaea. Next base: position 7,109,521 of record NC_079316.1, read on the forward strand.
TAATATCTTGGTAAACACCCTTGGAGCGGACAAAAGTCCAAAGGGCATGGCTCAAAATTGGAAATGGAGGTCCTGGAATGAGAATCTTAGAAATTTCCGGTGGGGTGGGTGCATCGGAATGTGTAAGTAGGCCTCGGTGAGATCTATCGATGTAAGGTAAGAGTGGGGGCGTAGAGCTTCTTTGATGGAATTCAGGGTCTCCATCCCGAACCGCCTCTTGATGACATACCTGTTGAGGAACTTGAGGTCCAGTATGGCCCTCCAGTCCCCATTCCTTTTGCGGACTGTGAAGAAGACCGAGTAAATTCCGCAAGAGCGTTCTGACGGCTCTACGGGTTCTATGGCCCGGATGTCTAACAGATGATGTACCGCCTCCGCTGTGCATAGGTATTTTGTTCTGGATAGAGATCGATGAAGAAACGTTATGCGGTTTGGAGGAGAACGTGCGAACTCTATTAGGTACCCCTGGTTGATGACCTGCATCACCCATGCGTCCGATTTGACGTCCGACCAAAGAGCAGCAAAATTCATGAGACGTCCTCCCACTGGGAGGGAGTTGGCATCACTGCTTAGTTCCCTAGCGGGAGTTGAAGGATTGTCTATCTGAATTTGGCTGTGAAAATCTGGGCCGCGAATAATGGCCCCCCCATTTCGAAAGGAGCCCCGTCCTTGTGACCACTGTCCCCTTCTTTGGTCAGTGCAAAATCTATGGAGAGTATGGGAGGTTCTGAAAAATCCAGAAGAGCCTCTGTTATCCCTACGAAAGCTCTTGGGTAGGGCCTTCTTTTTGTCTTTCGTTTCTATAAGAATGGAGTCAAGCTGTTCACCAAAGAGCTTGTCCCCCTGGTACGGAAACCCCATCAGTTCCGCTTTGGAGTGGGTATCCGCCTGCCAAGGCCGGAGCCAAAGAGCCCTCCTAGCAGCTGCCTGGGTGGCTATTGCCCTAGCAGAAAAAGACAGTGTATCTAGAGAAGAGTCTGCTAGAAAGGTTACTGCCTTGAGAACTCTGGACACTCTTTCCAGAGCCTTTCTGTTGTCTTCAGGAATCAGTTGGTTAAGCTTTCTGGTCCAGACTTGCGGCCCAAGATATCAAGGCAGAAGTGACTGAGGCGCTAACCGCCAAGGCGGACGCCTCATGAGCTCTCTTAATTGCCAATTCCGCTTTTCTATCCAAAGGGTCTTTAATAGGTCCCATACTATCTCTGGCTACCACATCATAGGAGTGAAGTGCCACGACAGGGGCCTCCACTAGGGGGATCTGAAGCAACTGCGCTGAGGGCTTAGTTAATGTGTAAAACTTTTTTGAAATTGCAGTAGCTTGTTTTGATGCCAATGGTTCCTCCCACTCCGCTTTGATAAGCGTGGAAAAATAATCTGGCACTGGAATGGTTTTAGCTGGGACATTATGTCTGTGAAAGAATTCTTTAGCCCCTCTGAGTTTGTCTGACTCCTGGGGGTCTGAAACCTCTGCCAGATCCAAAGCTGCCAGTGATTTAGAGAGGAGAGATTGAAATTCTTCCTGTGGGAAGAGTCTAAGTTGTTTTTCCTCAGGTGGAGGGGTTTCTTCGCCTGAAGAGAACTCGTCCTCCTCTAGCTCTTCATCAGAAGAATCAGGGTACATAGAGACATTAGGTTTGGAGGGTGCAGGGGCCTTTCTGGCGGCTTTGGAGTGCCGGGGAGTTAACTCCCTACTAGAATGCGGAGGGTTAGCTTGAACCTCGCTAGTAACGGTCTCCTCGCGAGTAGTAATGGTCTCCTCATGAGTAGTAATGGTCTCCTCGCGAGTAGGGACAGGAGCCCCATCCCCATGCAGAGACGGTGTAGGGGATTGCAAAGCCTGCAGTCCCTCCACAAACACACTCCGCACCAACTGAACCAACTCTGCTTTTAGGGCTAAAAGACCCCCTTCACCCCGCCCGTCGCACCGACCTGTCCATTACCGGGTGCCATCAGGTTTCCGCCCGTCACGGTCTCCATCCCGCGACCTACTGCCGTCTGCGCTGGGACTGAGTGTTCTGGGGCTGCGGCCGCCATTAACTACTTCTCACGGACTGTGGCGCTGGACGGCACTTCGACCTCGCCCTGGAGTGCACTGGAGACTAAAGACTCCGGGCGGGGCGGGCTGAATGGCCGAAGCCGATGCAATAGCCCGGGGCGCTTTGATAAGGAGGCTAGAAGCCGCGCCGCTTGTCTTTCTCTGCGTCAGGCTAGGAGCCTCGCTCTGCTCTTTCTTTTTTCTTTTGTGCGTCTGGCTAGAAGCTGCGCTGGTGGTGTCCTTACTTTTCTTCGGTTCCCTATCCAATTTATCTAGGGCTTTTCGCTTCTTCCCTGAAGGTGAAAGCGAAGATCCGCTACAGGACGGCTGGTCCAGGCTGCCATTAGCCGCGATAAGTAAACCCGGTACAAGATCCTGAGGTGAAATAAAATCGTCACCCGGGGCCTCCGCCATCTTGTTTGGGCGGGAAAATTTTTTTGCCTAGCCAAAGCTTGAGGCGAAATCAAATTTTAATTTTTTTTTAATAAATACACGCAGAGACAGTAGGGAACAATAAGGACACCAAACCGACAAGACAGAAAGGGAAGGTTGAGACAGAAGACTAGTTCTATTTCTTATCTGAAGCAGGGAGACTAAAAAGAACGCTGCTCTCCCGTCAAGGCAGGAAACAAAACTGGAGCTATAGGAGAAGGGAGGGGCTACTTCCTCCAGGACACGGGAAGGTCTGCAATCTTGTTTCCTGCCTCCCGGATAAGCACACACAAGAACCCGAGCTGAAGATGGCCTTGTCTCTCAGAGCGAGAAGTGAAGCAGCAATCCTCCATGGCGATTCCTTCCTAATTCCCTGGAAATAACCAAGAAGGATACTCAAAATGATACATTGCTGCTATTCACTATTTGGATCCATGCTCCATCCCGATGGCAGCCATTTGCACGTACGGCACCTATGAAAGAGCCTTACCCAGAGAGGACACGCTCCCATAGTTCTCCAGCATTACTTCCTTGTAAAGAGCTCTTTGTCTTGGATCCAGCAGGGCCCACTCTGCCTCGGTGAAATGCACGGCCACCTCCTCAAAGGAAACTGGAGACTGAAAGAAAAAGCAGATTCCCTCGACAGAGATCAAGCCAGGCAGAGAAGGCTCTCTGGAAAGGCGCAGGATGGAGAGCTTGGCATGGGTAAAGGGCCTCTTTCACTTGAACACCGGGCAGCAACTGCAGAAGCAACCCTCCCCCCACCCCAAGAAAGGAAGGGGGACTCATCTCCCCTACCTGGACCAGAGGTGAAGCAGCCGCTTCCGCACCTCTGCAAAGATGACCGCTTAACAGCATCTCTACACTGCCTGCAAGGGAGACAACAGAGGAAGGAAGAATGTTAGTGTCGCGTCCCAGCCGGGACCCCTGCGCCGTCAGGCGGGACTGACCCTGATGAATAGCTCCCTGAGTGAACCCAACCCTTTTCCGCTAGGGTTTCCTTGGCCTCAGACCACTCAGCGGAGAAGGACGACCCTTCCTCCTCTGAGCTGGCCAGCTTGCTTGCTCCTCCGACACGGGAAGTGAGCTTCTCCAGCCATCCTCATCGGCCTCCGCCCCTCCAGCTTTTATATCCCTCCACCACCTGTGCTCCCCTCCAACAGCCTCAACCCGAGGTTATATCTAACCCCTCCCACTTCTCTGGTTTGCCCTATCCCAGTAGTCCCGCCTGCGGGTGGGGCCCCCGCCTCTGTCCGGCCCGAGCTCTACCGCCCGTCCTGAGCCGGTCAAGCTGCGGGCAAATCAGGACGCCGGGCTCCTGGCCTCCATGCCTGCTCCCTCCCGCAACCCCACCACGACCCTCCTTTGGTCATTGGGACGGGAGCCACGCCGGCCCGCCTGCCATCCGCGTCCCTCTGGCCTCTGCAGCCTCCTCCCCCCTTGCCGGCCAAGAGGTGCGGGGTCTGGCGCCTCCCCGGGGCCTCTGCTCACCCCTTGGCCCAGGCACCCCAGAACGCCGCCACGACTGTTGGACCCTGCTTGCAGGGCCCGCCCCTGTCTCTTCCCCCGCTCATCAGCTGACGAGCGGGGCCGTTGTCGGCCGCGTGGGCCTCCGGCCCCTTTGCCGGGGCGCACGGAAGAGGACCGGGTTGGCCTCTGCCTGTCGTCCCTCCTGGCTCCTTACCCGGTAAGTGGGGTTTCCGGGGGTCTTTCTCCCCCCCCCCCCCGTTGATGGTGGCTGGGACCGGGTTCCCAGGCCGTCCCGGGAGCCCGGGTGGGAGGGTGACCCGGGACAGTTAGCCTAGCTTTCCTATTTCACTTACTTGTTTAAATCTTGCTTCGCACACACCCATTTGCAGGATGTTTGTATTACTTGATTTTTGTGCTGTCGAGTCACAGCCAGCTTATGGCGGCCCTGTAGGGTTTTCAAGGCAAGAGACGTTCGGAGGTGGTTTGCCATTGCCTGCCTCTGCGTCACAGCCTGGTGTTCCTTGGAGGTTGCCCTGCCAAATACCAACCAGGGCCGACCTTGCTTAGCTTCTGGCCTCTGATGAGATCAGGCTCACCTGGGGCTATCCAGGTCAGGGCATGCATTATGTGCACTCAAGAACATTCAGGGTTTCAGCTGAATGCAACACCAATGTGACATAAAACTGTCTTGGCCATGAATATTTCTACTTCTCCTTCTAGTGAATGACAATCACTACATCTTGTGGTACCTAGTCCCACAAGCTCACTCTGTGTTGTGTGCACACCCATTTCTTTTTCTGCCCCACAGCTTCACCATGTGCCCCAATCCCATCCAGCCACAAAGCACCCTTACCTTGTGAGAGGGCATCTTGGAGATGCTCCTGGGCCTTTGCCTGCTGCCCTTCCTCTAACAGAGCTCTTTCTGCCTCGGAAAACTTCACTTCCATCATTAGGGATGGTCCCCACATCTAAAAGAACATCAAGGGAGACAGGTAAGAATCTTCACCCCTGCATTGACCAACAGAGCTCCTTCAAGCACAGGGGCCAGAATCAGCGTTGGTTGTTTTCCCAGCCAAGCGAATTCTCTAGAGGCATCAATGTCTAGCACAGAAGCCTTAGGATAAAGTCAGTGCTTGAAGGGAGAGAAGGAAACCCCCTCACCTGCTCTGCCTGCCTCTTCTCCTCTGCCTGACTCAGGAGGAAACCTTCGGCCAGGGCCACCGCCTGGGAACTGGTCTCCGGCCCACATCCTCTGACCCAGTACTGCATTCCCTGGGGCAGGATGGTCAGGAACCGCTCCAGGATCACCAGGTCCAGGATCTCCTTCTTAGAGTGCCTCTCCGGCTTCAGCCAGTGGTTGCAAAGTCTATGAAGCTGGCTGCAAACCGCTCGGGGGCCATCGGTCTCATGGTAAAGGAACTGCCGGAAACGTTGGCTATCTGCTGTCCTCGTTTCCTGACCTAGGTTCTCTGGCACAGATCTTTCCCAGAATTCATCACCACTCGCCGCTTGGATGGGATGGGCACCTTCCCTTGATCTCTTGCCAATTCCAGCTCCTTCTGGGTCCTGCGGTTCCATCTCCTTCCCTTTCTCTTGGGTGGCTTCTGATTGAGGAAAGATGCCCTTACTCCTGTGGCGATGAAGAAGAGGAAGATATCAAAAAGACAAAAAGAGACCAAAAGAAAGCACACCTACCTCACCTACCCTCCTTCTCATGAGGTACCTTAGGATTGCCCCAGTGGATCAGAACAAGCGTCACTGTCGTAGTTTGTGGATCAGGATTAATGTCATGGCACTAGATTGCATATCAGGCTTTTTAATGAGATGCTTGTTCTGAGAGGAGGAGGAGATCTGAGTTTTTTTACCCCACCTTCTTTTTTAATTTTAAGGAGTCTCAAAATGGTTTACAATCGCTTTCCCTTCCTCTCCTCACAACAGGCATCTTGTGAGGTAGGTGGGGCTGAGAGAATTCAGACAGAAGGGAGATTAGCCTAAGATCACCCAGCAGGATTCACCTGGAGGAGTGGGGAATCAAACCTGATTCACCAGAGTCATCCACTCCTAACCACTAGACCACACTGGCTCTCAGGAAAGTAAACATCCATTGTGGAAGCTATGAGCTTGGCCTTCCACATCTGGGGATCAGTCTGTCTAGAGCAGGGGTGTAAAAAAACATATGGCCCGGGGGCCGGATTTGGACCCTCAACAGCTCTTATCTGGCCCACGAACCAGTCGAGGCAGACATACATACCCCAGTTCCAAGGTGTCAATGATCAGAGACTGTTAAATAAAATACTGGAAGAGTGTTATAGTGTTAAGCAAGTTTGTATTTTAAGTAAAAAATAATGTCATTAATTGGCTTTGCCTGTGTCTTTTATAAAAGTTTGTATCTCCGGTATCTTGCATAAAATTTTACTGTACGCATGGCCCAGCCCGACAAAGAGACATTTATGTCACATCCGACCCTCATAACAAACGAGTTCGACACTCCTGGTCTAGAGGCAACTGTAGGAAGAAAAAAGAGGGGAATGAAACCCAACCTAAAAACAAAAGCTGGGTACCCGCCGTTGGGTGAGAGGAAAATTTATGTACAGGGACTAGCAGAGGGGGTCTGCCATCGCCTGCCTCTGCCTGGGGAACCGGGGCTTCCTGGGGGTGGTGGTGGTGGGGGTGTCTCCCATCCCAGGACTAACCATGATGACCCACCCTGCTGAGCTCCCGAGATTGGAGGACATCATCCTGGGCCTCCCAGGTCGGGGCTCGGTTGGGGTTTTTTTTTGTAAGGGTGGAATTTTTTGAACAGCGGAGGGGCTGCATTGTAACACGATTTAAACCGAATCCCCCCTCCCTCCCTCCAGAACAGCCGTGAGAGCCGCGCTTCTCCCTTCCAAGGTGGGAAAAGCTTATTCCCACTCACCCCCGTGCAATGACTTACTCGTGAGTAGACCGCCCCAGGATCCGGCTGCGGGGCTTTGGCCTGCCGATGCATTGCTGAAGCCCCTTTGCAATTCCTCCCTCCACCCCCCCCCACTCGGAAGGGAGCCTTTCCGCTTCCTACGCCCCCCCCCCTTTGCTCGGCCGCTCTAGCAAGCAGCTCCGGGGGTTTAACCCCTTCGGTGCTGCAGACAGCTGAGATGGGAGAAAGAAAACTACAGCAAAGTCCAGCCAGATCCCTCTAAGAGATCCGAGGGAGGTCTCATTGGAGGGGCGCACTAAAACTAGGAACAGCTCTTGCCCATAGACGATACATCACTGCCCAGAGAGAATGCATGCTTGCCCAGTGTGTCGAGGGCAAATGCACAAATGAAGGAAGAATATAGACTTTTCCCCTTTGAAATCCACATAGACTTCATATGTAAGCGGAAAACAGGCTGTTCAGAAGCCGGACTCTCAAGGGAAATGACTCCGCTTCAATGTGTTTAGTCAAGGAGCAGCAGTTCCGTCCTCGACTGACGGCCCTTTCAGAAAGGCACTTGTTTCTGAGGCTATTCAGAGCGCCCTTGGAGCCGGCCAGGGAGCTTCCAGGATGTTCTCCCCTGCAACGCAGGCCGCATCAAGGTGTTTCTGACTTTCCCTCTGGACTCTGATTACATCATTGCTCACAGTCAGCAAATGTTATGAAGTGTCACAATGTGATTTTATGTGAAGTTTCAAGTCCTTTTAAAGTTAAGAAGGTCTTTCAGAGGTAAGAAGAGAGTCAAATGAACCGTATTCTTAACACAAAGAGAATGCTGGGAAAAGTCATATTTTAAGAATTATCATAAAGTCATAAACTGACTCTTGTAGGTTATCCGGGCTGTGTAACCGTGGTCTTGGAATTTTCTTTCCTGACGTTTCGCCAGCAACTGTGGCAGGCATCTTCAGAGTAGTAACACTACTACTCTGAAGATGCCTGCCATAGTTGCTGGCGAAACGTCAGGAAAGAAAATTCCAAGACCACGGTTACACAGCCCGGATAACCTACAAGAACCAATGAACTCTGACCGTGAAAGCCTTCGACAACATAAACTGACTGTTTAGTACAGGGGTGGGGAACCTTTTTTCTGCCAAGGGCCATTTGCATATTTATCACATCATTCGGGGGCCATACCGGTTGTAGATCTCCCGGTGGGGGGTGGGAGGGGAGAGGCTAGGGAGGTTTTTGGGGTAGAAAGAAAGAAAGAAAGAAAGAAAGAAAGAAAGAAAGAAAGAAAGAAAGAAAGAAAGGCCATTTATGCATGGGAGGTTTTGCCTTGGATTTGCTGCTCTCTAGATGCACATTTTCCCCATTTGAATTCTCAAAACTCTGCATGGGGGCTTATTGAGTTTTGAGAATTCAGATCGGGAAAATGTGCATCTAGTCTAGAGAGTGGCAAATCCAAGGCAAAACCTCCCATGCATAAATGGCAGAAGGAAGGAGGGAGGGAGAAAGAGAGGGAGGGGAGAGGGAGAGAGAAAGAAAGAAAGATAGAAGGGGGAGAAAGAAAAGGACAGAAAAAGAAAAGAACAGACGGAAAAAGAGGGAGAAAGGGAGAGAAAGGAGTGATAGAAAAAGGAAGAGAGAAAAGCCTCCCCCCCCCCGCACACACACACACCTGGCGGCGCACGCAACCCCGCGCAACTGGGCTTCAACTTTCCCGCCTCCCCACCCAACCCAACCCAACCCCCAGAGTGCCTAATCGGCTCCCGGGAGGCTGGCTTCTTCTTCTCCCCCACTCGCTGCCTGTCAGCTGTTGAGTGGCAAGAGGGAGGGGGGAAGAAGAGAAGAAGCCAAGCTGCTCCCAGCGGCGGAGCATCCGCACGGGAGGCGATTAGGCGACTCTGGGGGCGGGGTAGGGAGGTGGGAAGGTTGAAGCTCGGTTGCGCACGCCGCCACAGCATGCAGGAACAGCTGAGGCAGTGAAAAGGGTTTTTTAAGTGTGCCACGACTTTCCTGCACACTGCGGCTGTAGGGGCAGCCTTGGGGGAAGCGTCTTTCTCCCTCCCCCCACCACTCGGAAGGAACCTGGGACCTTCTGCAACCAGGTGCGTGCCTCTGTGTGTGTGCGTGAAGGGGAGGGGGGAACCGGGAAGACTGGAGGCGGGCAAATGTTGTCCCCATCTTCAAGAAGGGGAAAAAGAAGGATCTGGGTAACTACCGATCCATCAGCTTGACTTCTATACCAGGAAAAGTGTTCGACCAAATCATCAAACAGTCCGTCCTTGAGCATTTAGAAAGGATGGATCTGATCACTAAGAGCCATCATGGGTTTCTCAAGAATAAGTCATGTCAGACTAATCTTATCTCCTTTTTTGAGAAAGTTACTACCTTGCTGGATCAGGGGAATGCTGAAGACATAGTTTATCTAGATTTCAGTAAGGCTTTTGATAAGGTTCCACATAGTATTCTAGTTGACAAATTGGGAAAATGTGGGTTAGATCCTATTATTGTTAGATGGATCTGCAACTGGTTGACAGATCGTACCCAGAGTGATAGTTAATGGTTCCTCATCCATTTGGAGAGAAGTGACTAGTGGAATTCCTCAGGGATCTGTGCTGGGCCCTGTGTTGTTCAACATCTTTATAAATGATTTGGATGAAGGAATAGAGGGGAAACTTATTAAATTTCAGATACTTAATTGGGAGGGGTGGCAAATACGGTGAAAGACACAGCCAAGATGCAGGATGATCTTGACAGACTGGAGAAATGGGCTAGAACTAATAAAATGCACTTCAACAAAAAAAAAAAAAGTAAAGTTCTGCATTTAGGTAGGAAAAATCAATTGCATAATTATAGGATGGGGGAGACTTGTTTGAGCAGTAGTGTGTGTGAAAAGGATCTTGGGGTCTTAGTAGACAAAACACTGAACATGAGAAAGCAGTGTGATGCTGTAACTAAAGAGACAAATGCAGTCTTGGGCTGCATCAACAGAAGTATAGTGTCCAGATCCAGATCATGCGAAGTGATGGTATCGCTTTACTCCGCTCTGGTTAGACCTCAACTAGAGTACTGTGTTCAGTTTTGGGCACCACAGTTTAAGAAAGATGTAGACAAGCTGGAACGTGTCCAGAGAAGGGCAACAAAGATGGTGAGGCGTCTGGAGACCAAGTCCTTTGAGGAAAGGTTGAAGGAGCTGCGTATGTTTAGCCTGAAGAGGAGAAGACTGAGAGGGGATATGATAACCATGTTCAAGTACTTGAAGGGCTGTCATATAGAGGAGGGTGCCGAGTTGTTTTCTGTTGCTCAAGAAGGTTGGACCAGAACCAACAGGTTGAAATTAAATCAAAAGAGTTTCCGTCTAGACATTAGGAAGAATTTTCTTACAGTTAGAGCGGTTCCTCAGTGGAACAGGCTTCCTCGGGAGGTGGTCAGCTCTCCTTCCATGGAGGTTTTTAAGAAGAGGTTAGATGGCCATCTGTCAGCAATGCTGATTCTGTGACCTTAAGCAGATGATGAGAGGGAGATTCCCTTCAGTCCCCATGGCTACTAGGCACTGGTAGACCTCTCCTCCATCAACCTGTCTAATCCCCCCACCCTTAATGTGCATCTCTGAGCAGAGCTTGCCGCCCCGCACAAAGCTCCCAGCCCCAACAAACAGCTGAGAGCAAGGGCGGGGCAGGTGCTAAGAAGTTTGCAAAGCAACACAACTGCAAAGCAACACTGCAAAGCAACACCTTTGCAAACATGCAAAGCAACACCTGACACCTGGGAGTTTGCAAACCATGGAAAGGGACAGAGGCAGCTAGCTATGCATAATGAGCAGGAGGGGTGGAATTTCCCCTTTTGCATGGGACTCGGGACCAGGCAAATGCATTCTTTAAGTCACCATTTGAAAACCAGTTTTGAGCAAGCATCAAAATAGACCTAACCGATCTTATGAATGAGGGAAAACCTGAGGACACACAACTGAAGCCCCCCCTCAAACCAGGGAGAGACTCGAGGGGGCACACACACCCCAGGCAGAATGGGCGAAAGCCCCCTTTGGCTCCCCCCCCCACAGAAACTGCTCCCTCCCCACACACAGAGAGAGAAAAATGATAGATTAAAGCCCCCAAAGGGGTCTTACTGTGGCTGTCTTCTGTTCCATCAGGAGGGGCTGGGAGGAGTGGGTAATCCAATATGATTCTATTTAAGCATGGGATTTGCCACTCTGGAGATGCATTGGGCGATCCATTCATCCCAATAGGGAAAAAGGGAAAGCCCATATCTCGGGACCCCCTGACCCAATGTTTACAAAACTTGGAAGGTCTCTTAAGAAGGCTTGTCTGAAGCTATGCTGAATGTTTGGGGGCTGCACCCCCAAAAATGCATCCCCTGCAGCCACGGAAAGAGAAAAGGGGGAGCCCATATTTCTCCCCCCACTGAACCCATCTTTACAAAAGTTGGGGGGTCTCTTAATAAGGCTCGTCTGAAGCTATGCTGAAAGTTTGGGGGCTGCACCCCCAAAAAAGCACCCCCAGCAGCCACGGAAATAGAAAAGGGCGGGAGGGAAAAGGGGTGGAGCCCATATCTCGGGGGTCCTGACCCAATGTTTACAAAACTTGGGGGGTCTCTTAAGAAGGCTCGTCTGAAGCTCCTCTGAAAGTTTGGGGTCTCTACCCCCAAAAATGCACCCCCTGCAGCCACGGAAAGGAGCGAATGTGCACAAGAAACCCCCCCCCCCCGAGGATTTCTCTCACTCTCTCTCCCCGGCCGGGCCGCGTAGCAGCTGATTCCTCCAGTACTCAATCCTGACTGATTGGCCAGAAGAAGACCCAGCTTGGCCACCGATTAGCCGGGGGAGGGGAATGCTGCTTACTGACGGTTATGCTGCTTACTGAGGCCCCGAATTTGCCAAATTTATTCGTGAACTCTCAAACTCACTGAATTCAGCTCCCCCGTTTTCCCGCCATTTTTGAGTTTGGTTCGTCCCGAACTAAAAACCGCCGAATCAGGGGAAATTCAGCTGTTTTTCAGTTCGGGCCGAACCGAATCGACAGCCCTAGTGGTAAGCGCTCCTTCCCTGGAGGTTTTTAAGAAGAGGTTAGATGGCCATCTGTCAGCAATGCTGATTCTGTGACCTTAGGCAGATAATGAGAGGGAGGGCATCTTGGCCATCTTCTGGTCACTAGGGGTGTTGAGGGGGAAAGTAGTTGTGAATTTCCTGCATTCTGCAGGGGGTTGGACTTGATGGCCCTGGTGGTCCCTTCCAACTCTATGATTCTATGTCATTTTTTACTGAAAATTTTATAATAAGACATTTCTCTTGTAATACTGGCTACCCAGGAAAAATTAGAGCAACTCGTCTTTCTAACATGCTCTCAGATAGGGACACTGAGATAATCTTTAAAATGACCAAATTTGGATGGCGAGTTATGAAGACTAGGCGAGCATGGGTCGAACCTAATGGATGAGCGTCGTTTTTTATATTTATATATGGACTGTAATTGTGTTTTATTTCAGCTTAAGTTTCTAATGCTTCCCATATGAGCTTGTGATTATGTTTGTCAAGTATTTATTGATGTACATAGCTATTATTCCTTTATTATGCATATGTTTTTATTGTTGGTCTTGGACCATATCAAAATAAATCTGAATACCACTTGCTCACCCCTCCGCATCTTTCCGGCCCACTCACCCACCTCACCCTGTTTTTCCTGGGTGTAGTATCTCGCAGCGCCCACTCACTCACCACTCATCTTTCCTGGGTGCCTTCGCTGGTGGTGGCCACCTTGCCAGGCCAGATCTGGACGGGGGTGGTGGGCTGGTGAGCCCGCTACCAGCTCGTCAGCCAAGGCGGCCACCACCAACCCATCCAGATCTGGGCTGGCAAGTTAACTGTGGGCTCACCAGCCAAGGAAGCCAACCCCCCCCAACTTAAAATGTTAAAAAAAATAATGCGAGGGACTACAGATCCTAACTTTATAGAAGGCACAGAAATTTGACCAAGTAACATTTATGTTATATCCGGCCCTCCTAACACAGGAGTTCGACACCCCTGGGGTAAGATTTCTGTGTAGATGCAAGCTCTTAACAAGAGTTTACATGACTTCAGCCCCTTCTATCTGACGTTATCTTTTAGATTTGAAATACATGCTGACTTAATCTCTATCAACACTGAGCATTCTCCCCTATGTGGGATCTTAGATGCTGTTGAAGAGTGAGTCTCAGCCTGAACCTCTTTCCACACTCTGAGCATTCAAAAGGCTTCTCCCCTGTGTGGGTTCTTAGATGCTGTTGAAGATTGCCACTGTGACTGAATCTCTTTCCACACTCTGAGCACTCAAAAGGTCTCTGCCTTATGTATATTTTTTGGTGCACAAGGAGCTGTGATCTGTTTTTGAAGTATTTTCCACACTGTAAGCATTTACGTGCCCTCATGATACTATGCTTTGGGAAGACTGCCTTACTCTTCCTTCCATGAGAGAACATCCTTCCATTCTCTGAGCAGATAAATAGCTGTTCACCTGAATGAATCCTTTGGTGTTGAAAAACGTCTGACTTCTGCAAGAAGCTCTTGCCATCAGAGCAGCTAGAAGATTTCTCTCCTGCATGTATTCTTTGATGTCTAAGGAGCTCTGCTTTGCAAAGAAAGCTCTTTCCACACTCCAAGCATCCATGGGTCTCCTTTCCTCTGTGCATATGCAAATGGATATCATATTGGGTTTTATCTGAGAAGTTCATGCCACACTCTAAACACTTACATGCTTCCTACACCATGGGGATTAGTTCACAGAACTCCCTCCCTTGGCCAGGAATGGATTTCTCTCTCTTCTCAACCATGGGACTTCCTTTCTGCTTCTTAGGTCTGCCTTGATTCTTGACATTTCCTTGCAAAGTTTCATTTTTGATTTTATCTGGCAATAGCTGATGCCATTCTTCATTGCCCTCATTCCACTGATCATCCCCTGTGGAATAAAAAGAGAGTCCATTAGCAGACACACAAGGAGGTCTGACATTCCCTTGAAATTCCATCCATGCTCAAAATATTGCAGTGGTTTTTTCCTGAAGGATACACTAATAGACACTTGAAAAGGACATGAAAGCCTGCTGCATCATAAAGGCTGGGTTTGACACCTAACAATTTATACAGCTCCTCACATGAGTGAATTATTTGATGTGAAGTAAGGGATGCTTCCCGACTGAAGATCTTTCCGCACTCTGTGCACGCATATGGTTTTTCACCTGAGAGAATTTGCGTCTTGGAAACATCACTCGCATTCTTACTGAAAGTCTTTCCAAAGGCCACATTTTCATTTTCCCTGGAGCGGTTTCTCTGGCTAGCACGGAGGCCTTCGTTCCTTCTTGTTTTGGTTGACCTTTCTTTGTGGACTGGGATTTCACGGAAGCCCCCTCCTCTTTGGGAAGGAATGGGCTTATCCCTCCTCTTGTCTGTGTGGTTTCCCTCCTGCCTCTGTGGCCTACCTCCAAAGTTTCTTTTGGAGTCTTCATTCTTGGGTTCTTCCAAACAGAACCCCTGGAGTCCCCCAAGCATCTCCTCGACATGTGCTGTTGGAAGAAAGAAAAGAGGTCCAGTCAGCACCTACACAAGAAGCCAAGCCACCCATCTGGCACTGCTCCCTAAGGGGTCTGCATTTCCTTTATCAGACCTCCTTCCTCTCCCAACTGAGCCACTGGTCACACCTTCTGCCCAGCCAGGCCCCCTCCAGATCAGCAGTTATTATATTCTGTCCACCCCTCCCCTCCCCATACTCCCCAATGAAAAAAGTGGAAAAGAATCATTCCCCAACCAGTCCCATTTGACTTGTCATGCAACTCTTGATTCTCTGCTATTCGTGATTAAATAGAAGGAGTTTTTTACACCCCACTTTTCCCTACCCTGAAGAGTCTCAAAGCGGCTTAATCATATTCCCTCCCCCTCCCCACAATAGGCACCGTGTGAAGTAGATAGGACTCAGTTCTGAGAAAAATGGGACTGGACCAAGGCCACCCAGCAAGCTTCATGTGGAGGAGTGGGGAATCGAACCCAGCTCTCCAGATTAGAGTCCTCTGCTCTCAACCATGACACCACACTGGCTCTCCACAAGAAGTGACCATGATATCCAGTCCTGCAACTGCACAGAGGGTTTATTTCTAGTTGCACTGAAAGCCCTGAAGAGCTGGTTTTAAGCCTCTGCTTGCGGACTGGGGGGGGGGGGAGAGAGAACCCAGGACTTCACCAAATGAACTCCAGTTTTTTGGAAGAGGTGTCAGCTGTTGCAATGTCGTTCAGCAAGAATTGGCAAGTGGATGTTCTATAAGGGGCCATCTGTTTGTTGATTAAGGTAATATAATTTTTTTACAGGGTTCTTCACGTAAATGACAATCTAAGATAAAGTGTTGTAGGGTGTCTGGCTGACCTGTTCCGCATAGACATACCTTCTTGTTAAAGGGAGTCTTAGTAAATCTCCCGTATAAAACCTTAGATGAGAAGGAATTGAGTCGAGCTAGCATAAATGCTCTCCATTGAAGAGGTTCCTCAAGTGTACTAAAGTATTGCTGCATCTTTCCAGGTAATATTGACAAACCCATTTGAAATGAGGAACACACTGGCGGAGTGAGCGTGCATTTTTTCTGATATTCGTGATCTAACAGTCGTCTGATTATATAAAAAGCTGCTTTTTCCTCTAGCATTAATAACTCATTTAGGTTAATTCCGATTTGATTACGTTTGGCTAAAATTGCCGAGAACCAGCTGGCCCTATATGAATCCTTCAGAACATGGAACATTAGATCTTTCAAGTTGGCTCTAAAGTGGATTTTAATCCAGTATTTAAAAGTCAATATCCAGGCTTTTGTCTCTATTAAACTGTGGCCTATTTCCAGAGAGATGGCTGAATATGAGACACATTTTGGGATTCCTAATATTTGTCTTATAAAATTCGCCTGAAGGCTCTCCACATTGCTGTTAAAGGCCGTTATCCAAATTGGAATACCATAGAGTATTTAGCTACATGTTTTGAGGTGGAAAATTTTAATAGCCGCAGTAATTGCCCTTGGAAAAAAGAAGTGTTTTAATTGTTTTCTGTACCCTGTCCAATAGATGATAATTGAATGTGATGCCTAAATATTTGTAGTTTTTAACTTGTTCTATTGGGGTGCTATAAATACTCCATTTCACTGGATGGCTTGGCTGTCCATAAGTAACGCCCCCAACCTTTTCCTGGAATATCCAATATTTAAGGATACAGCTGTCCTTCAAAAACTGCAGTTGCTCTCAGCCCCGGAAAGAGCTTCTGAGCTACCCAGATTTCAGGCCCCAGAAGGCCTCCCTCCCTCCCCTCCTTTCCCAGTGGGCGAGGGGAAGGGACTACACGATCTGGGGGTCCGGAAAAACTCTATTTGGTAGCCTAGTGACACTATTTTCATTACCCAGGAATCTGGGTGGTAGGAGGCCCACTGGTCCACAAACTGACTGAGTCTGCCCCCCACAGACGGTGGAGGGGAGTCATTGTTTGGGTTGGCAAGGGGTCTTAACCCCTTTGTCAGACTGGAAGTTGGAATAACGGGATGACCTGGAGTACCGTCCTCCTCTACGAAAGGACCCCCGTTGGGAGTTCCACTGACCTCTCCTATTATCTGGCCTGTAGCGTGACAGGGTATGAAAGGAACGGAAAGGAGTCTGATTTTGATATTTATTGTCTCAACATAGGACCTTGGGGAGGGCCTTTTTCTTGTCTCGAGTCTCCACTAGGATAGACTCCAAAGAATCCCCAAACAGCTTTTTTCCCTGATAAGGGTAACCCATCAGAACTATTTTGGAATGGTGTTCGACCTGCCATGGGCGGATCCACATGGCTCTCCTAGCTGCCACTGCGGTGGCCATAGCCCTAGCAGAAAAGACCATCGTGTCTAACGAGGCGTCTGCCAAAAAGGACACAGCTTTAAGAATTCATGATGTTCCCTCCAAGGCATTTTTATCCTCCTCGGGGATGAGCTGTGCCAATTTTCTAACCCATACAATAGCTGCCCTGGAGACCAACGCAGCTGTGATGGATGCACTAGCAGCTAAGGCTGAGGCTTCGTGTGAGCGTTTGCAGGCTAGGTCAACCTTGCGATCCACTGGATCTCTAACCATTACCTGACCTTCTTCTGTAGCCAGGTCAGCTGAATGCAAGGAGGACACTGGTGATTCTACTGGTGGGACGCTTAGTAGTTCAGTTGAAGCAGGGGCCAGATTGTAAAACTTTTTTGCCAACTGAGGGACCCGTTTTCCCCCAAGGGCTTAGCCCATTCAGCTTTAACTAGCCCTGTAAAATAATCAGGGACAGGAATAAACTTGGAGGGAGCATCATTCATATGAAAAAACTCCTTTGATCCCTTCCTCTTTTCAGAAGAGGAGCTGGCATCCTCTGATAGATCTAAGGCTGACAGCGTTTTAGTTAATAAGGAAGGAAAATCGTCAGGGCTAAAAATTCTATTTTGCTTATTTTCTGTGACAGCTTCCTCCTCACTGGAGAATTCCCCTTCCTCTCGTTCCCTATCCTCCTGATCTGAGGAGAAAGGAGAAATATCAGGCTCCTGCTGGCTGGTGGAAGCCCGTTGAGCCTTTGAACCTGGCTTTGAAGTTCGACCATGATCGCTTTTGCTTTTGTGTTTGGAGGGCAAATCAGAGCTACTCCTCCGGGGAGATACCTCCCGTGAGATATGCCCACGTTGGGAAGGGCTGGGCGAGGGCAGGTTAACCATCCTGAGGCCTTCCACGAAGGAGTCTTTGATGAGAGCCGCCAGCTCTGCTTTCAAAAAATCCAATACCCCCGCCCCCAGGGGACCTGGCGCTTGAACATTACCGGTCAAGGCTTCTGCTGCTACTGGCCCTCGGGAGGCTGAAACGGCGCCTGCGATAAGAGTCGGAGCGGCAGCCGCCACTGTGTGCTCCGCGCCGCAGCTGAGAGGCAGAATGGCCACACCCGTTGATTGCCCCCGGGCGTAGTCTGGGAATGAGCGGACGGAGCCGCTGTGTGTCCCTGAGTGCTTGGAATAGGCGTCTGACTTGCGCTCAATTTTGGAACCTTCGGGGCTTTGTGGAACCGGGCGGCCATGAGGAGGCGCTTAGCAGCTTTGCCATGCGCTGACCCGGTTTTCTTTTTCTTGCCCCCGGTTTTGTTCTTCTTATTTTTATTGTCTTTCCCCTTAGAGCCTGTCGCCTGACTATAGGAGGGCTGCTCCCTATCAGCAGCTGGCCTTAATAAGGAGAGATCGAGATCGTCCTGGACGACGAACTGATCAGGGCGGTCAGACGCCATTTTGTTTTGGCGGGAACGTCCGTGCCAACTTTTCCCCCCACCGTTAGAAAACCCTCCTTATGGAGGAAAAAAGGAGCACTTTTAAAAGAGACAGACCACAGAAGTAAAGGTGGGATGGGAAAGAAATAGTGTAGAGTAGAATAGAGAAAAAGTAAGAAAATTAGTGAACTTTCCTCAAGCTGAGTCAGAGAGCTGCAGAAAAACACTCTCCCGATAAGCAAGGCACGAAAGAACTGGAGAAGAAGGGGGCATTCCCCAGGAGACAGGAAGGGGAGTGAAAATTTTAAGTCCTGCCTCCCGAAGCAAGCGAAGCTGAAACACCCAATCATAGATGCCCTTCTCTCTCAGAGCGAGAAGTGAAGCAGAAATCGGCCAGGGCGATTCCTTGTTCGTTCCCTTGACATAACCATGAAGGATACTCACTTGCAGCCAGCTCATCTGGGAAGGAAGTACTCTCTTGAGATCCTCCTGAGAAGCTCTCCAGTCTTTGGTTCTTGTAGGTTATCCGGGCTGTGTAACCGTGGTCTTGGAATTTTCTTTCCTGACGTTTCGCCAGCAACTGTGGCAGGCATCTTCAGAGTAGTAACACTGAAGGACAGTGTCTCTCAGTGTCAAGGGTGTAGGAAGAGTAATATATAGTCAGAAAGGGGTTGGGTTTGAGCTGAGTATTGTCCTGCAAAAGTAATGTGATAATCATTGTGCAGAATTGTGCAGTCTTTCAGTGTCTTGGAATAAGACCCTGTGTCCTCTTATTCCAAGACACTGAAAGACTGGACAATTCTACCAACTATTTTGTCAGATTGCACAGAGAAGCCATTGAAATTCATAAACATCAGCACAACTTTAACAGAAAAGAGGAGAGTTTAAGAATGAGTAAGGCTTGGCTTCCTGTTCTAAAAAACCTCCAGACTAACAAAGACAACATTCAACAATAGCCATGCAGATTATCTTTGGATTACACACATTAACAGATCACTTCAGGATACAATGGTTCCATATTAACATACCGTATCCTCATTAGCACATTATCTTGATACTTACAGGACAAGTAAGTATCTTTCCACGGCGGCCAGAGCCGGGTGCTCGGAGCGGATTCCGGCCCGGCTGCAGCTCAGAGATGCCCCGTGCAGCTCAGTGGGATTGCTCTGGAGTAACTCCATGCCGGGTGGCGCTTCTGGGGGATCCCAGGCAGATCATACACCCCCACACTCAGGGGACTGTGCTCTTCAAGATGGCGCATGCTGGGTCCTGGCCCAAAGTCCGGATCTTGTGCCATCTGCTCCCACGGAGGGAGCCCCCAGGACCAAGGCACATGCAGACACTGGGGCCCAGCTGCACCCCAAAACGATCTTTGGACCACCCCAGATTACACATTCCCACATTCCTGTCCCCTGCAAGAAGACATACAGTGGTGCCCGGTCCAAACACCGGTTCTGGCTCCACTGGGCTCCAGTGCCTGTATGTGCCTAGGTCCTGCAGGCACCCCACTTGGGAGCAGCTGGCACAAGAACCGGACTTTGGACCAGGACCCAGCATGTGCCATCTCGAAGAGCACAGTCCACTGAGTGTGGGTGTGTATGATACGTGGTGGTCCAATCCATATTTTGGGGTGCAGAGAACCAGTTCCTTATTCAAAACTCCTTTGCAATACAGGTTTTGGGGGGACGGACCCAAAAAGAAGCCAGTGGTGCAAGAACCGGTGTTTGGACCGGGCACCGCTGTATGTCTTCTTGGAGGGGACAGTCTCTGGAGTGTGGGGATGTGTAATTTGGGGTGGTCCAAAGATTGTTTTGGGGTGCAGTGTCTGTGTATTGGTTGTGGGGCACCCCACTTGGGAGCAGCTGGCACAAGAATCGGACTTTGGACCAGGACCCAGCATGCACCATCTCGAAGGGCACAGTCCCCTGAGTGTGGGGGTGTATGGTATGTGGTGGTCCAATCCATTTTTTGGGGGCAGAGCTTTGAATTGTCCTCAAAAACATTCAGGAACTAGGAAATATGAATAAGGAACTGGGAAAAGGGAATCAACTTCAGCCTCCTCCCGGTTCACCAGATTAGCCACCGCCGCTCGCTCGTGTGAAGGAGTGGGGAATCAAACCCAGTTCTCCAGATCAGACTCCACCAAACCACAGCTTTTAACCACTCACCCATGCTGGTGTAGTTGATTGGGGGGGGGGGGAATGTTTTCCTTTCAACCCAAATTAATCCTATTGCCAGAACTCGTTGGGCTTCAAAGTTGCTACCCCAAAAAGTGTGAAGCAGGCTGGACTGGGAGGAATTAGGGATGCGGGATGCCTCCATAGAACTCCTTGTCAGGCAAAAATGTTTGTAAATTGGGGTTGCCAGCTGTCCACACTAGGATTTGTCCAGCAGCGGGGAGGCTATAGATATCTGCTATCTTCATCCTGTCTATTTCTTCACAGGATGTGGAAAACAGAAGTGTTTTTTGCCAGCTTTGCAGACTTCAGAAAGAGTTCCGTTGGCAGATAACTAAAGTATCGAGTTTCACAAAGGAGGGCAACCACTAAAAGGGCCCTTATTTCAGTTACCATTCAAAGAAGATCCTCATTACAACCAACTTATGTGGATTCTCTGAGGAACGTGAAGGTCAGATCTCTGCCTCAAACTCTTGCCACATATCGAACATTTCTGAGGTTCCTCCCCTGCGTGGATTCCTCAATGCAGAAGGAGGTAGGAGCTGGTCTTGAATCTCCTTCCGCCCACAGAACCCATCCTTGCTCTCTTCCCTGTGGGATCTAGTGGAGGTTTCAATCATGGCTAAATCTCTTTCCACAGTCCCAGTATTGATACCTTTTCTTCCCTCGTAGGGTAATGCAGGGGAGTCAAACAGGCGGCCCACAGTCCGGTTCCACCCCCCTTTTCTCCGGCCCGCGAGCTGAGGCAGCCAGCCCCCACTCCCCCTCCCTTTATAAGTTTCCTAGGCAAGCGGCGGCTTCGCGCACCCAACCAGTGACCTGGCCCTGTCATTCCCAGGCGCAAGGAGACCTGTCTGGCCTCGCTGCACCCAGCCACCCCTCCTCGTCTTTCCTGTCTATCCACTCCACCCACCCCTCGCTTTTTCAGGTGCAGTGGGGGCCATCCGGCCTCGCTGCACCCACTCGCCCACCCCTCCTTTTCCTTCCCACCCACCCACCGACCACACCCTGTCTTTCCCGAGGACCGTCCAGCCTCACTTCAGTTTACTCACCCTCCCTTGTCTTTCCCACCCAACCACCCACCTCGCCCCATCTTTCCCGGGTGCAGCACCTTTCTGCACCCCCTTGCCCACCCCTCATCTTTCCCACTCAGCCCCGTCTTTCCCACCCACCCACCTCACCCCGTCTTTCCCACCCACCCACCTCGCCTCGTCTTTCCCGGATACAGCACCTTTCTGCGCCTCCTCGCCCACCCCTAATCGTCTTTCCCACCTATCTACCCACCTTTCCCGTCTTTCCCGGGTGCAGCACCTTTCTGGGCCCACTTGCCAACCCCTCCTCATCTTTCCCACCCACCCACCTCACCCCGTCTTTCCCGGGGACAGCACCTTTCTGTGCCCGCTTGCCCACCCCGCCCATCTCGGGTGCAGCACCTTTCTGCGCCCACTTGCTCACTCCTCGTCTTTTCTACCCATCTCGCCCTTACTTTTCTGGGTGCAGCGCCCCCTCGCTCACCCCTCCTCATCTTTCCTGGCTGCCTTGGCTGGTGGCCGCCACCTTGCCATCCCAGATCTGGATGGGAGTGATGGGCTGGTGAGCCCGCTTCCAGCTTGTCAAAAGGCAAAGAGTACTGGATGTAGAAAGACAGCATGATCTAAATAGACTTTAAAACGTGTGTTACAATGTGTCCTGCGACTGGCCCGTCCCCGGGCGTCGCGGACTCGGCCCCCACCCCGCCGCTCTCCGGGAGCCCAGGAAGGTTGGGAGGCGGCCCGGGCCCCGACGGCGCAAGCTCGGCCCCCACCCCGCCACTCACCTGGAGCCCGGGAAGGCCGGAAGGGTCATGGGGCGCTCCGGAGCCGGGAGGGGCCGGCGGGGACAGAGGGAGAGGGAGGCAGGAGGGGGGGCGTCCGAGGGGGAGGCCAGGCGGGAGAGCGCAGGAGGCCCTGAGCCCCGGGAGCCGGCGGGGTGTGGCAGCTCCTCACGGGCCCTTCCTCTTCCCCCTGCAGGCAAACGGATGCCAGGGGGCCCCGAGGGAAGTCCGGGGGAGTGGCCCCTGCCGGCAGCCAACAGGACCCCAATCTGCAGCGAATCGATGGAGGGTGGGTCGTCCGGAGCCACGCCCGACGGCCCGCGGAACCGCGGCAGGGCGAGAGTTGGGGCAAGGGCGGAGTTACGAGGGGCTCCTCCAATAGGCGGGCCCCGGAAGGAAGGACAACACCCCGGCCCATATAGGCTCGGGAGGGCGGAGCCAGGGGGGGGGGGAAGCTTAAGAGGGAGTTGTGGGGTGGAGGCCAAAGAGGATGGCTGGCTGGGATGGGCTAGCTATCTGTGGCCCTTAACCCTGGCAGACTCAGAAGGGGAAGCGAGCTCAGACTCCCCGGCTGAGTGGTCTGAGGCCGAGGAAACTCCTCAACTCCGACCAGGCGAGCAAGACCCCACCCTCGGCTCCGCGCTTCCTAGCTTGGGGCGCGATACAATGAAAGCATCCTTACTAATGTGGCCCCGATGCCTTATCTTAGTTTCTTGGATAACCCTGACTATAGGAGGACGTTGTAATGCTCTTCCTTCAGCAATATTGGGAGATATAAAAAGATACCCTATGGTGAACGTTTATGCCTTTGTTCTGATGGAAGTATAGAGACCCTTGAACATGTCATTTTTTACTGCAAAATTTATAATAAAATAAGAGAAGACATTTCTCTTGTAATAGCTGGCTACCCAGGGAGAATTAGAGCGACTCGTCTTTCTAACATGCACTCAGATAAGGACACTGAGATAACTGTAAAGGAAATACACCCTGCATTTCCTTTTGCTACAATACTGCACAACATTGGCTCAAAACTTTAGTTCAGGCTGCGGCCTAGTTACCCCTAGCAAATGCATTTTAAAGCTGTGTTTGTAGTCTGTGAGAGCGGGGGAAGGAACTCTTTCCCAAACCACCTTCCCTTTGAAGCTTGCTCACTGATGGCCCATCTGTCTGCAAGGTGACATTTCCTGTCACACCTTAGCCCTCGCTGGCTCTGTGAACCTCCTGATAATTTGCATTCGCTGCAGGAATGCAACTTATCTCTTGTCTTCAAAGAGTTGGCTAGTGACATCACAAATATGAAATCGGTTTATTATTTTCCTGAGGAATTCATTGGCTGCCTGATCACCAGCGGACGAATTCGGAAGGTATAAGAATAAACTTCTTCTGATATAGTTTTATGGAGCCTTTGGGGGGCATGCCGGCCATGTCCCGAGGCGTTCATCACCTCTCTGATCCCTTTCAGGAAAACCATGCAGGACTGACACTCTGCGTGTCAGGAACAAACCTTGCTTTGGACTCTGGTAACTCTAAATCAACTAAAGCCTTGTCTTTGAAACTTGCTTAAAACTCTGCCTATTTTGCCTGAAACTTGAGAATTACTGTGAAGTTAGAGATTGCTAAGATTTCTTGTTTTTATGCTATCTGCCTCACAACTAATTTCCTTTCCTGTAACGAGCACATTTTATTAAAATAAACTTATAGACTTTATATTGAAGTCTGACAAACCTTTTTTGGGTCTCAGGGCTAAATCCAAGTGCCTGAGTGTGTGTGTGTGTGTGTGTGAAACCACCTACCTTAGTGTTTTGTGGCAGCAAGCCTCCCCTGGCAGAAGCTCTACTCTGCAGGGACGGTTTTTGCTTGTTTTGACTTTTGGAAACTGGCTGGGGAAGAGAGGCTCTCAGCTCATCCCTGGAAAGCCAGCCTTTTGGAATTGAGAGCTGGTGGCAATATATCCGTACTGCGCTCAAAGGGGGAATCCTGGGGCTCAGTAAGGAATTTGGGTTTTCTTAGGAAAACATTTGGTGACTTTGAATTAAAGAGGAACCGGCCTGCTGGAGAGCAGACCGGGTCTCCTCGACAATAACCTTTAAAATGGCCAAATTTGGATGGCGACTTATGAAGACTAGGCGAGCATGGGTCGAACCTAATGGATGAGTGTCATTTTTTATATTTATATATG
This sequence comes from Euleptes europaea, assembly GCF_029931775.1. Taxonomy (NCBI): domain Eukaryota; kingdom Metazoa; phylum Chordata; class Lepidosauria; order Squamata; family Sphaerodactylidae; genus Euleptes; species Euleptes europaea. The sequence goes on from NC_079316.1 coordinate 7,133,790, forward strand.
GACCGTAACTGTGTTTTATTTCAGCTTCAGTTTCTAATGCTTCCCATATGAGCTTGTGATTATGTTTGACAAGTATTTACTGATGTATATAGCTATTATTCCTTTATTATGTATAAGTTTTTATTGTTGGTCTTGGACCATATTAAAATAAATCTGAATCCTACTAGTCACCCCTCCTCATCTTTCCGGCCCACTCACCCACCTCACCCTGTTTTTCCTGGGCGTAGCACCTCGCAGCGCCCACTCGCTCACCCTTCCTCATCTTTCCTGGGTGCCTTGGCTGGTGGCAGCCACCTTGCCAGGCCGGATCTGGACAAGGGTGGTGGGCTGGTGAGCCCGCTACCAGCTCATCAGCCAAGGCGGCCACCACCACCCCATCCAGATCTGGGCTGGCAAGTCAACTGTGGATTCACCAACCAAGGAAGCCAACCCCCACAGCTTAAAATGTAAAAAAATAATAATGCGAGGGACTACAGATCCTAACTTTATAGAAGACACAAGACATTTGATAGTATTTATTTATTTATTTGGTACACATACTCGACCCGACCAAGTAATATTTATGTTATATCCAGCCCTCCTAACCCAGGAGTTCGACACCCCTGGGGTAAGGTTTCTGTGTAGATGCAAGCTCTTAACAAGACTTTACATGACTTCAGCCCCTTCTATCTGATGCTGTCTTTGAGATTTGAAATACACGCTGACTTAATCTCTATCCACACTCTAAGCATTCTCCCCTGTGTGGGATCTTAGAAGATTTTGAAGATCGCCACTGCAACTGAATCTCTTTCCACACTCTGAGCATTCAAAAGCCTTCTCCCCTGTGTGGGCTCTTAGATGCTGTTGAAGAGAGTCACTGTGACTGAATCTCTTTCCACACTCTGAGCATTCAAAAGGCGTCTCCCGTGTTGGTTCCCTGAAGGCATTTGATAAGGTTCCACAAAAGCCCTTCAGTAAGGCTTTTGATAAAGTTCCACATAGTATTCTAGTTGACAAATTGGGAAAATGTGGGTTAGATCCTATTATTGTTAGGTGGATCTGCAACTGGTTACAGATCGTACCCAAAGAGTGCTAGTTAACGGTTCCTCGTTCACTTGGAGAGAAGTGACTAGTGGAGTTCCTCAGGGATCTGTGCTGGGCCCTGTGTTGTTCAACATCTTTATAAATGATTTGGATGAAGGAGTAGAGGGGAAACTTATTAAATTTGCAGATTATACTAAATTGGGAGGGGTAGCAAATACGGTAGAAGACAGAGCCAAGATGCAGGATGATCTTGACAAGCTGGAGCAGAGAGCTAATAAAATGCACTTCAACAAAGACAAATGTAAAGTTCTGCATTTAGGTAGGAAAAATCAAATGCATAATTATAGGATGGGGGAGACTCGTCTGAGCAGTAGTGTGTGTAAAAAGAATCTTGGGGTCTTAGTAGACCAAACACTGAACATGAGTCAGCAGTGTGTTGCTGTAACTAAAACGGCAAATGCAGTCTTGGGCTGCATCAACAGAAGTATAGTGTCCAGATGACGTGAAGTGATGGTATCGCTTTGCTCTGGTTAGACCTCAACTAGAGTACTGTGTTCAGTTTTGGGCACCACAATTTAAGAAAGATGTAGACAAGCTGGAATGTGACCAGAGGAGGGCAACAAAGATGGTGAGGGGTCTGAAGACCAAGTCCTATGAGGAAAGGTTGAAGGAGCTGGGTATGTTTCGCCTGAAGAGGAGAAGACTGACAGGGGATATGATAACCATGTTCAAGTACTTGAGGGGCTGTTATATAGAGGATGGTGCCGAGCTGATTTCTGTTGCCTAAGAAGGTTGGACCAGAACCAACGGGTTGAAATTAAATCAAAAGAGTTTCCGTCTACACATTAGGAAGAATTTTCTAACAGTTAGAGAGGTTCCTCAGAGGAACAGGCTTCTGTGGGAGAGTCCGGGGTCCACCGCCAATGATGTCGGAGGTTCCCCACCCTTGGGCTACAGCCTCCCCCATCCGGGGCAGAGCTGGAAAGGCCAGCGGCTTGGTGGAACCGCACATGCTGGCAGAGAGGGCTACGTGTGCCGGAAGTGGCACGCGTGCCATAGGTTCGCCAACACGGCCTTAGACAGATGATGAGAGGGAGGGCATCTTGGCCATCTTCTGGTAACTAGGGGTGTGTGGGGGGAAGAGGTAGTTGTGAATTTCCTGCATTGTGCAGGGGGTTGGACTTGATGACCCTGGTGGTCCCTTCCAACTCGACAATTCTATGAATCTATGATTTTATTCCCTGTGTGAGTTCTCTGATGCACCTTAAGGTTGCCACTCCGACTGAATCTCTTTCCACACTCTGAGCATTCAAAAGGCTTCTCCCCTGTGTGGGTTCTTACATGCATTTGAAGAGAGCCACTGTGACTGAATCTCTTTCCACACACTGAGCATTCAAAAGGCTTCTCTCCTGTGTGAGTTCTTTGATGCCTTTGAAGATCGCCACTCTGACTTAATCTCTTTCCACACTCTGAGCATTCAAAAGGCTTCTCTCCTGTGTGAGTTCTTTGATGCCTTTGAAGATCGCCACTCTGACTGAATCTCTTTCCACACTGAGCATTCAAAAGGCTTTTCCCCTGTGTGGTTTCTTTGATGCCTTTGAAGATCGCCACTCTGACTGAATCTCTTTCCACACTCTGAGCATTCAAAAGGCTTCTCTCCTGTGTGAGTTCTTTGATGCCTTTGAAGATCGCCACTCTGACTGAATCTCTTTCCACACTCTGAGCATTCAAAAGGTTTTTCCCCTGTGTGGTTTCTTTGATGCCTTTGAAGATCGCCACTCTGACTGAATCTCTTTCCACACTCTGAGCATTCAAAAGGCTTCTCTCCTGTGTGAGTTCTTTGATGCCTTTGAAGATCGCCACTCTGACTGAATCTCTTTCCACACTCTGAGCATTCAAAAGGCTTTTCCCCTGTGTGGGTTCTTACATGCATTTGAAGAGAGCCACTCTGACTGAATCTCTTTCCACAGTCTGAGCATTCGAAAGGCTTCTCCCCTGTGTGGGTTCTTAGATGTTTTTGAAGATTGCTACTCACACTGAATCTCTTTCCACACTCTGAGCATTCAAAAGGCTTTTCCCCTGTGTGGGTTCTTAGATGGTCTTGAAAAGAGTGTCTCAGCCTGAATCTCTTTCCACACTCTGAGCATTCAAAAGGCTTCTTCCCTGTGTGGGTTCTTAGATGCTGTTGAAGATGGCCACTCTGACTGAATCCCTGTCCACACTCTGAGCATTCAAAAGGCTTCTCCCCTGTGTGCGTTCTCTGATGCTGTTGAAGCGAGACACTCTGACTGAATCTCTTTCCACACTCTGAGCATTCAAAAGGCTTCTCCCCTGTGTGGGTTCTTAGGTGCTGTTGAAGAGAGCCACTCCGACTGAATCTCTTTCCACACTGAGCACTGAAAAGGCTTCTTCCCTGTGTGGTTTCTTGCATGCATTTGAAGAGAGCCACTGCGACTGAATCTCTTTCCACACTCTGAGCATTCAAAAGGCTTCTCCTTTGTGTGGGTTCTCTGATGCTGTTGAAGAGAGACACTCTGAGAGAAGCTCTTTCTACACTCCAAGCATTCAAAAGCCTTCTTTCTTGTGTGAGTTCTCTGATGCACTTTAAGATTGCCACTCCGACCAAATCTCTTTCCACACTCTGAGCATTCAAATGCCTTCTCCCCTGTGTGTATTCTTTGGTGCACAAGGAGCTGTGATCTGTATTTGAAGTACTTTCCACACTGAAAGAATTTACTTCCCTTCATTATACTATGCTTTGGGAAGACTGCCTTACTCTTCTTTCCATGAAAGAACATCCTTCCATTCTCTGAGCAGATAAATAATTTCTCACCTGAATTAATCCTTTCATGTTGAAAAAGGTCTGACTTCTGCAAGAATCTCTTGCCATCTGAACAGCTAAAACGTTTCTGTCCTGCATGTGTTCTTTGATGTCTAAAGAGCTCTGCTCTGCAAAGGAAGAGCTTTCCACACTGCAAGCATCCAAGGGTCTCCTTTCCTCTGTGCACATGCAAATAGATATCATATTGGGCTTGATCTGAGAAGTTCATGCCACACTCGAAACACTTATATGCTTCCCCCACCATGGAGATTAGTTCACAGAAATCCCTCCCAGGAATGGGTTTATCCCTCTTCTCAACCCTGGGACTTCCTTTCTGATTCTTAGGTCTGCCTTGATTCTTGACGTTTCCTTGCAAATCTTCACTTTTGATTTTATCTGGCAATAGCTGATGTGGCTCCTCCTCATTCCACTGTGTCGTACTCAGGCAGGAGTGTAGCGTGCAGGCAGTAACCAGGCCCAAGGCTTGGCCTCTGGTTTCAACAACAGCAATGGGAGTACTGCGTTGACCAGAGCCTGACGCAAGCTTTTCTCTTCCCGTGGACTGGGCTAGACCAAGGTAATTAGCAGGTAAAGGAGTAGAGGCACTTACCAGTCCAATCTCCTTGTCTCTCAGATCAGGCATCAGCTTGCACGCCGGGGTTGACTGGGATGACTTTGGTTGCTGGAGCTTCTTTCAGTCAGTGGCCTTCAACATGTGTTGAACCCACAAGAACTCTGGCAATCTGCCTGGCCTTTTATCAGCCTTGCGGTTCCAGCATTTTCCACTCCTCCCTGATTAGGCTTTATTGTCTTTGCTCTATCTCTCAAGGCCCACCTGGCCTTTTGCCTTCGTTCCCTTAATTGAAGCCGGGCCCTGATTCTCTGCTTCTCAGCCGGCTTGGGAGAACTTGCAGGCGAGGAGTCCTGCTCTTCTTGCTGTTCTGTTTGCTGCCAGAATGAGCAGCCCTCATCCCCTGCCATGGGCCTTGGTGGCTCTGATGCCCGTTCCTGCTGTTCCAGTGCAGTCATTGGAGAAACGGGCCCAGGTTCCCACTCCTCCTCTTCCTCAGAGGAGGAGGGCAGCTCAGGTTGGCCTACGACACACTGATCAACCTCATTCCCTGTGGAACAAAAAGAGAGAGCCCATTAGCGCACACACAAGGAGGTCTGACCTTCCCTTGAAGTTTCATCCATGCTCAAAACATTGCAGTGGCTTTTTCCTGCTGTACACTGAAATGGACACGAATAGAAACTTGAAAAGGACATGAAAGTCTGCTGCATCAGAATGGCTTCTTTTGCAGTCTAGCAATTTATACAGCTCCTCACCTGAGTGAATTCTTTGATGTGAAGTAAGGGCTGCTTTCCGACTGAAGATCTTTCCGTACTCCACTCACGCATATGGTTTTAATCCTGAGGGAATTTGCATCTTGGAAACATCATTCATGTTCTTACTGAAAGTCTTTCCAAAGGCCACACTTTCATTTTCATTTTCCCTGGAGCAGATTCTCTGGTTAGCATGGAGGTCTTCGTTCCTTCTTGATTTGGTTGACCTTTCTTCGTGGACTGGGATTTCCCGGAAGCCCCCTCCTCTTTGGGACGGAATGGGCTTATCCCTCCTCTTGTCTGTGTGGCTTCCCTCCCGCCTCTGTGGTCCATCTCCATCCCCAACATTACTTTTGGAGTCTTCATTCTTGGCTTCTTCTGTAGAGAATGCCTGGAATCCCCCAAGCGTCTCTTCTACATGTGCTGTTGGAAGAAAGAAAGAGGCCCAGTCAGTACCTATGTAACAAGCCAAGCCACCCATCAGGCACTGCTCACGAAGGGCTCTGCATTTCCTTTATCAGACCTTCTTCCTCTCCCAACTGAGCAGCTGGTCACACCTTCTCCCCAGCCAGGCCCCCCCCAGGTGAGCAGTTATTATATTCCGCCCTCCCCTCCCCATACACCCCATATGTACTTTAAAGAAAAAAAGTAGAAAAGAATCATTCCCCCATCAGTCATATTTGACTTGTCCTGCAACTCTTTTGATTCTCTGCTACTGATGATTAAATAGAAGAGAAGTTTTTTACACCCCACTTTTCTCTACCCTGAAGAGTCTCAAAGCGGCTTACGAATCACATTCTGTTCCTCTCCCCATAACAGGCACCTTGTGAGGCAGATGGGGTTGAGAGAGTTCTGAGAGAACTGTGACTGACACACAATCACCCAGCAGGGTGCAGGTGGAGAAGTGGGGAATCAAACCTGGTTCTCCAGATTAGAGTCTGCTGCTCTCACCCACTACACCACGCTTGCTCTTCACAAGAAGTGACCATGATATCCAGTCCTGCAACTGCACAGAGGGTTTCTTTCTAGTTCTGATGAAAGCCATGAAGAGCTTGAACCCTATCAGTGCCTTTCGAGAGACTAGGCTCTTAGAATCGACCCTGAAAAGGGATATGTTATCTTATTCAGCCAGTCACCTACTAAGCAGGACTCAACTAATTTACCTACTTTTAAAAAGCAAGTCTTTTTATTGATATACTTCCAGTAAATATGTGTAAATGCAAGTAATAAAGTATTTATGTTCATTGGTTCTTGTAGGTTATCCGGGCTGTGTAACCGTGGTCTTGGTATTTTGTTTCCTGACGTTTCGCCAGCAGCTGTGGCAGGCATCTTCAGAGGAGTAACACTGAAGGACAGTGTCTGTCAGTGTCAAGTGTGTAGGAAGAGTAATATATAGTCAGAAAGGGGTTGGGTTGAGCTGAATCATTGTCCTGCAAAAAGTATCAAAGATAATGTGCTAATCATTGTCCTGTAAGTATCAAGATAATGTGCTAATAATTTCCACCGCTCTTAACCACTGCACCATGCTGTGGCAGGTCCCACGCTGATGATAACTGGTCTCCAATGGCAATTCTTTGGTTCTGGTCCAGGTGGAGTGACTTGACCCTGTCCAATGTACAACCCCCAAGGCCTCATTCTGCCTGCCGGCACCTCAACCTGGTGGGCCAGTCCTCTGTGCCAAAGGCAGCAGATCCATCCAGGACGAGTAACAATGAGGCAGCCTGACATTTGACTACTTTGAGACGGAGGGCGTCAACTCAGCCCACCAGAGCCCACCTCCCTCCCGTAGCCCGGTCTGAAAACAGACTGGAAAGGGTCTGGAGCAGAGCAGTTCTCCAGGAAGACCTGGAGTCAAGTCGGCCACCCCTCTCTCTGTCAGTTTGCCCAGGATGGGCAGCTCAGAGACCAGGCGATTATTGGCTCCCCCATTTTTCTCTTTGTGTGCAAAATGCCCTCAAGTCACAGCCGACTTATGGCGACCCAGCAGGGTTTTCAAGGCAAGGAATTAGCCAAGGTGGTCTGCCATTGCCTGCCTCTGCACAGAGACCCTGGGGCTTCCTGGGGGGGGGGTCTCCCCTAACAGTAGCAACCTTGAGCGACCCTGCTGAGCTCCCGAGATTGCATGAGATCATCCTGGGCCACCCAGGTCGGGGCTCCATTTTTTCCGCAGTGGTGGAATTTCCTTAGTAGCGGCGGAGGGGCCACGTTTGGAAACGATTTAAACCGAATCCCCCCCCCCAGAACACTCGTGAGAGCAGCGCTTCTCCCTTCCAAGACGGGAAAGCTTATTCTCCACTCCCCTGCAATGACTTACTTGTGAGTGGCCCGTCCCAGGATCCCGCTGCAAGGATTTTGCCTCCTGATGCATCTCTGAAGCCCTTCCCAGGCTCCTTTGCAATCCCCCCCCCGCCACGAAGCCTTTCCTCTTTGCCTCCCCCAGCTCCGGCGGTTTAACCACTTCGGTGCTGCAGACGAGACTGCAAAAGGGGCTCCCTGCTCTTTGCAGGAGGATCGGAGGGCAGAGCCGGGTGCTCGGAGCGGATTTCAGCCAGGCTGCAGCTCAGCAGTCCTCCCCTCATCTGAGCCAGGAAATAAACTCATTTTCATTCTCATGGAGTCCAAGATTCAAACACTCTGACATCTCCCGTGCAGCGAGGAATGTGGAGTTTTTCTCCCCATGAGAGCCAGTGTGGTGTAGTGGTTAAGAGCAGTGGAGTCTGATCTGGAGAACCGGGTCTGATTCCCCCACTCCTCCACATGAGCGGTGGAAGCTAATCTGGTGAGCTGCATTTGTTTCTCCTGCTCCTACACACAAAGCCAGCTGGGTGACCTTGGGCTAGTCACAGCTCTCTCAGTCCCACCTACCTCACAGGATATCTGTTGTGGGGAGGGGAAGGGGAGGGCGCTTGTAAGCCACCCTTAAGTGGTAGAGAAAGTGGGCATATAAAAACCAACTCTTCTCTTCTTCTTTCCTTCTGACCTTTTTGCTCTCTGCTCGGGGCTTTGACCTCCGGAATGAACACGGGTGTCCTCTGCAGACTCGGCCCCGTCTGAACCCGCCTCATTTCCAAACACGATACATGCCAGGAGTCATTTATTTCCCCCACCTCATCCCTTCTTTCGAAGCAGCCACTTGCCTTGGAGAGAACCTGCTGGGGGGGTCTGACTCCAAACACTCCCTGCCCCCAAATCCAGCCCCCTCTCCCCCCTGCCTTTCCTTGATTCCCAATCCCCCCACCCAAGACCCATCCAGTCTCTCCCCTCCTCCCTCCCACCCACCCTGCAAATCTGGATCCCTCGCGAGACCTCCGCAATGCAGGGAAGGGGCTGCATCTCCCCCACCCCACCCCAGCCTTCTGCAGAGAGGAAGGAGGAAAGAGGAAAGCCAGACGGAGCAGCCCCCCCACCCCCAGGCTTTTCGGTGTTTGTGTGTGTGTGTGGGGGGGGAGGGTCTTTCCTCTCCCAGATTGGGGCCAGCCTCTGACCTCCCTTGCATTTCCCTTTCCCCCCCCACCGCCACCTTTCCCACCCTCGCGTCCCCCCCAACCCATCCTCAGGATCCCCCTTGACCCACTCGGGAGGAGCTGCTGCTGCTTTTCCACACGTCAGAACAACAAAGGCCGCGTCCCCACGCACCGGCTCTGGGTAAGAAGGAAGTGGCCTCTCTAGGGGTTCAGACTCGCTGGCCTTCATTCCGGGAGCTGGGGCTGAGACAGCCAATCGAGACGACCCTCCGCCCAAGCGTCGCCCCCTCGGTCGGGGATGCAAAGCACAGGCGCAAGCATATTGTCTGACAGTGCCTGCCCGGGGCCCAGCAGGATTGTGTCTCAAAAACCATCTGCAGAAAAGGTGAATTTCCTTGGGGCAAACTGCTCTTAGGCCGTTTCGGACGGTAGGTAGTCGTGTGGGTTCTTCAGTTGAACAGCTAGATTCGAGGCCAGGTTTCAGGTTGGTCTCTAAGTGGCTACTGGACTCAAATCTATAGCTACTTTTTGTCTCCTTCCACAGAGACAGGTTTTTGGAGCATTCACATGACCTCCTCCCCAAATCGTGCATATTCTGTCCCCCCCCCTTTTTACTGCGTTGTGGGCAAGAAAACACACTTTTTCAGGCTCTGCCTACATTGGGGGCATTTTTCTTGCCTCATCCCCCCCACACCCCTCTCCGCAGCTGGCATTCTGCCCCTGCCCACTACACTGAGGTTTTAAAAAACATCACTCTGTGAATTATTAATATGACTTAATGTTAGAAGTTGACTATCAATATTAACAACACTGTCAGGACATGTCTGTTATGGAGTTTGGAAATGTTGGAAAAGAGGCTCTGCAGCCCGCCGTGACATACCACAGGCACATGCAATTTACTTAACCGCCCCGGACTTAAGCTGCTGGATCTCACTGACGGGTCCAGTTCTTCAGTTTGAGTCCAGCATTCCCCAGGAGATCTGGGGCTGACTCTCTGCTGCCACCACGAGGCCAGGAGTGAGAGGTGCGTCTGTCTGGTGGTAGCCTGGTCTCCAGAGGCTCTACTGCAGGCCTTTAAGGAACTCTTCTCCAGATGACCCTCCCAAACCGCCACGGAAGCAGGGAATCCTTGGGAATCAAACGGGTTAGAAAGATGCCCAGCTCGGCTCTCCTGCTGTTTTCGCTGGAACTTTGCTATGCTCAATCGAAGTTATTGTAGAGAAGGAAACATACTCACACAGAGACACTGTCCTTCAGTGTTACTCCTCTGAAGATGCCTGCCACAGCTGCTGGCGAAACGTCAGGAAAGAAAATATCAAGACCACGGTCACACAGCCCGGATAACCTACAAGAACCAATACTCACACCCATTTAAGAAACAGGAAAAGAATTAATAGTATAAACAGTCATTGGCTACAAAAGGCAATGCATGCAGTGGAGAGCAAAATCCTATATATAAATACAGAACGACTGAGCAAGGGGAATGAAATAGGGAGGTGAAGGGTATCCTCTCTGCCTAGATCTAAACCAGGGGTGGGGAACGTCAGGCCCGGGGGCCGTATAAGGCCCGTGAAATCATTTGGTCTGGCCCTCCATGGGTCCTGGCTTATCTCTAGCTCAGAAGGATGCTGCCCTGCCTGAATCTCTTGGGCCCAGCTGGGGACGGCAGAGCTCAAAAGCAAGTTGCTCTACGTGGCAGACAATTCGAGCCATCTCCGGTCGTGCCTCTTGGCTAAATATTTGACCAAGTATAGCAGGCTAATTTTTAAGCTGATAATTTTATATGGCCCGCAAATGATGTCATAAATATCCAAATGGCCCTTGGCAGAAAAAAGGCTCCCCACCCCTGATCTAAACGTATCCCTGTAATGTGAAAAAGGCAGGCAGAAATAGCTTATTGGTTTCCTGATTAGGCTCCGTTCTCATCTTTTAAGCTCTCTGATAGCCATCCTCTCTTACAGCTGCTGATTGGCCTGTCCTCCGTGATTTCTCTAAAACCCCTTTCAAGCCATTTCTGTCAGAGGTGGTCTCTGGGTACTTTGCTGATGTCTTGTGGTTCTCATTTCCGCTGTGCTGGAGCCGGCCCATACAAGCAGTCAGGCTCTTGACATGAGTATAGGCCCAGTCATGGGTGTTTACATATTTGCTCCGCGGTTCTCACTCCTGGTTTCCCCCGCCCGTTGCCGTAGCCTTGAGCAGCTAACGAGCTGTGTCTACTAAAGCTGCTTCGCTCTCCCTTTACCCTCCCTTCTCCCCCCCAGACACTGTTATCAGTTCCTTTCCCAAGCTTGTTAGAAAGTGCACCTGTGATGTAATCATGTAACCATGTTTAAGTTGTGCCCTGTAGCTTGGCTTGCTCATTAGCAGCTTTGAAACCTGCAAGTTACCTTAGCTGTACCTGTTGCTTCTACAATAAAGTTTACCTGCTTCTGACTTGGCTGTCTGAGCGAGTGGCTTTTTGGGAATTGCCCAGGTTGGCTGGAGAACCTGACATTTTCAAGCAGTGACTGTCACATCTTGGAGCACTGAAATCTATACATTAAGTACAAATAAGTAGATTTACTCCAAACGTCTCTGCTTGTAAGTAACTCCAAGCACCCTGGAAAGGTTTAACCCTAGTTTTTATGAAAACTCTCCATTTCAGCTCTTCTTTGCGCTTCTGAATCGCTGCAGTCTGCTGTTTAAAATATCTGGTTGCATATGAAGATATTTGTATTTGTATGTCCCATATGACTTTTGTTGGTATGTTTGTGGAAACATTGTAAGAGCTGAATGAATTTCTCTTTATTAAAGTCTAGTTACTGTTGTAATTGCCTGAGCTGCTCTGTTTTTTGATGCTATCATATATTAAGCAGCTGGAGTTCCACCCCTTTTAGGTTGTTACCACCTGGAGGCTGGCAACCCTATTCCACTGTAGAGTCCAGATTCAAACCTAAGTCTCCCAGATCCTGGTCCAACACTCGCTGGCGCACATCTCTCTCTGTTTTGCATAATGTTTTCTCTACCAAAAGGCCCTCTTTGCTCTGCAGGTGTAGCATTTTCAGAGTGCTGAGGGCTACAGGATAAGGACTTAATTCAGGCCCCAAACAGATTCATGTTGTGGGGGGTGGGAAACAACTTTCCACAAATGGTATCATGTCGCAAGAGGTCTACAAAACAACAGCTCAATCTGTGCAACTGTCAAGGACTTCTGCTGAGGACCCCTCATTTCAAAGGGAGGAGAAGCATCTTCTTAACTCTCTCCCTTTGAAAAAAGTTGGATTTAAAAGTACATCTTTCAACTTTGCGTCTATGTTTTTTAAAGTTAAGAAATGCAATTCCCACCTCCAGCAGTGGTGGTGGAAAGCGCACGGAGACAGGAAACAAGGAAACTGCATCTTCAGGATTCTGATGCACTTCCGGAAACATCTGGAAAAACCAATTCCCCTTCCCCAAAGGAGCAGCATGCTGCTTCCACAACTAGTTGTGTGTGGGCACTCGGTTGCCAATCTCCAGGTAGGGCCTGGAGCACTCCGAGTAGGGTTTCCATTCTCCAGGTGGGGGCTGGAGATCTCCTGCTATTACAGCTGATCTCCAGCCGACAGAGATCAGTTCCCCTGGAGAAAATGGCTGCTTTGGCAATTGGTCTCTCTATGGCATTGAAGTTCCTCCCCTCCCCAAACCCCACCCCCAGGCTCAGCCCCTAACCCGAAGCTGGCAACCCTAGGTGGGCTGTCTTCCTGTGTGCTGTAAAACATCAAGTATGCCGGTGACTCTGAACAAATGGCCAAATCAATAAAATAATGCCTTTAAGGAGACACCTCCATTCTTTTAGAGTTGCACAGAAGGGGGAAATTCAAGCGATGTCTCCAGGGAAAAGCTCTCCCCTTGTGTGCTTTCAAAAAGTCCAAGCAGACAAGCAGCTTCCTAACCCGAAGCTGGCAACCCTAGGTGGGCTGTCTTCCTGTGTGCTGTAAAACATCAAGTATGCCGGTGACTCTGAACAAATGGCCAAATCAATAAAAGAATGCCTTTAAGGTGACACCTCCATTCTTTTAGAGTTGCACAGAAGGGGGAAATTCAAGCGATGTCTCCAGGGAAAAGCTCTCCCCTTGTGTGCTTTCAAAAAGTCCAAGCAGACAAGTTTTGTTTACCCATAAGTAGGGTTGCCAACCTCCAGGTCCTAGCTGGAGATCTCCTGCTATTACAACTGATCTCCAGCCAATAGAGATGAGTTCCCCTGAAGAAAATGGTCGCTTTGGCAATTGGACTCTATGGCATTGAAGTCCCTCCCCTTCCCAAACCCTGCCCTCCTCAGGCTCTGCTTCAAAAACCTCTCACCGGTGGCGAAAAGGGACCTGGCAACCCTAACCATAAGCCACATTTGAGGAGTCTCCCCGGTCTGATTAAGCTCTGAGAAAAGAAGCAGCACATTCTGAACATTTTTGGGCACTTTCTCATTAATGCACTTTCATAAACAGAGGGCAACAGAGCCGACAGAATGGCTCCCCTTCTCAGCGGGAAGCCTCTCTCCTGGTTGTTAGGAAGATGATTCTTCTGTAAATCTCCATTTTGCTCAAGGAGCCTGGCAACAAAAGGCATCATTAGTGGTACTGTGACAACCGCAAGCACTCGACTTCTGCCTGAGGCATAACATTTTCCCCTTCGGATCGCTTCATGATTCAAGAGGGAGTTCTAGCATTTGGGTAACTAATTTGTTGATGATCAAGTACAAAATCTTGCGAGAAAACATGCCAACGGTGCCTATTTGGTGGACACTGTATTTTTGGGTACCTGCCCTGTTTTATTCTGTTTTTCTCTTTGGCATGATTGGATTGCCTTTTAAAAGTTGGCTTAGTTTGCATAAGTGCATTAGAATTGTCCAAGATGGGTTCCACATGTCATTGGAGATTTTTGGCAATTGTCTTCAGCCACCTGTCCAATGACGTATGGATGCTACCTGGTCTTCATCCCTCTTCCCAAGGTCTCTTAAGCCAAATCTCAGGGGCAGGGAGCAGATGCATCTTGACTGCAGCATGCACACTTATGAATGAGCACCAGTTAGGCTTGCCAACCTCCAGGCAGCACCTGGAGATCTACCGCTATAACAATTGCTCTCCAGACAACCAAAATCAGTTCTTCTGGAGAAAATGGCTGGTTTGGAGGGAGGACTCGATAGCATTATTCCCTGCTAAGGTCCTGCCCCTCTCCAAGCCCCTGTGTGGGTGAAGAAATGTCAAAACACAGCCGACTTTACATGTGTGTGTGTGTGTGTGTGTGTGTGTGTGTGTGTGTGTGTGTGTGTGTGTGGCTTTGCCTTGCGTTTTATCCTGACAACAACTCTGGGAAACAGGTTATACTGAGAAAGTGACTGGTCTGAGGTCACCAAGTATTCCAAAAAACATTCATTTTTCATCAGGACAGTGTGACAACCTGACAGATGCTGTTTCCTCCCTCCCCCCTCCCTTCTTTCTTTCTGCCTGTCAGCCCTTGGCCCAATCTGAACCAAAAACCACATCAGAGACAGTCAGGTCCAAAGAAGTTGGTTTTTACTGGTCAAACAGGTTAACAGAGCATAAAGAAAAAGGTGACAGCAATGGAGCTTGCTGGCTTGCACTTGGTAATATAAAAGCGTGAAAACACTCAAGAGATTACAAAATATAAACAGTGCTGTGGTTCTCACAGCTTCAAACGGGGTAGGTATGCATAACAGTCCTTGAGAGCTGGTCAGTGGGAAAACGAAACCTACTGAGATACAGGCCTGACATTCTGCCCCCCTTAAGGCCCCCCTCCATCTAGCGAGGGAGATGGCTTGTCAGGGTAGGCGGTGTGAAAGGCATTCACTAAGTGTGGGGCGGAGACATCCCGTGCACGCACCCATTCGTCATAGGCAGGGGGGAAGTGCTTCCAGCGAATCAGGTATTGCAGCGATCCATGTCGAATACGCGAATCCAGGATTTTAGACACTTCAAAATGTTCCTCCCCCCCACCATCACGGATTGTTCGGGAGGCGGTTCTGGGTGCCATTCTGAGGATGCGATATGAGGCTTGAGAAGACTGACATGAAAGACTGGGTGGATGCGCCTCAGGGTTTTAGGGAGAGTTAGTTCCACAGTAACAGGGTTAATGATCCGGGCAATGGGATATGGCCCTATGTATTTGCCACTGAGTTTGTGACAAGGGCGAGTGGATTGCAGGTTTTTGGTGGAGAGATACACCAAGTCCCCAATTTGAAAGTTCTTGCTGGGAGAGCGATGTTTATCGGCTTGAGCTTTGTATTTACGTTTGGCTCTGTCTAGATTTTTCAATAGCCAGGGCCATGTAGTGCGGAGAGCATGTGCCCAAGAGGCAACGTCAGGATCTCCCCCCCCCTTCAGATACCTCTATAGGGGTAATAGGACTGAAATCCTGACCATACACAGCATAGAAAGGGCTGAAACCTGTAGATTGATGCACAGCATTATTGTAAGCATATTCTGCAAAAGGCAATAGTTCAACCCAATCGTCTTGGTGGTAATTTACATAACAACGTAAATAACATTCCAGTACAGCATTGACACGTTCAGTTTGCCCATCTGTCTGGGGATGATAGGCACTAGAGAGACCTTGCTCCACCCCCACCAACTTGAGAAAAGCTTTCCAAAACTTAGCCACGAAACTACTTCCACGGTCGCAGATTATCTTGCGCGGGAAGGAATGTAAACGGAAAACATGTGACACAAAGAGGCGGGCCAACTTGGGGGCGGAGGGAATACCCGCACACGGAATCAAATGGATTTGTTTGGAAAATAAGTCAGTAACAACCCACAGTACCGTTTTGCCCCCACTAAGGGGGAGATCTGTCATGAAATCCATGGCAATCACTTCCCAGGGTCTGCTGGGAATTTCCAGCGGTTGCAGCAGTCCTGGAGGCTTGCCTTGAGACCGTTTGACTGTGGCACAAACAGGACAGCTGCGAACGAAGGAGTCTACATCAGAACGCATCCCTCCCCACCAAAACTGTACCCCAAGAAAGTCACTTTCTCTTGGTGGAATTCACATTTAGACAGTTTTGCATAGAGTTGGTTTTTATGCAGACGTTGCAAAACCTCTCTGACCAGAGCAACATGCTCTTCCATGGTTTTAGAATAAATGAGAATGTCATCCAGATAAACTACCATGCCGCGGTAGAGCAAATCATGGAGAATTTCGTTAATGAGCTGCATGAAGACCCCTGGGGCCCCCTTTAATCTGAAAGGCATCACAAGAAATTCATACATTCCAAAACAGCTAGAGAAGGCGGTGAGGGGTTCGTCTCCCTCACGGATACGGACTCGGTAATAAGCTTCTACCAAGTCCAATTTGGAGAAGACGCGTCCCTCCTGTAATTGCCCTAAAATGTCTGAAATCAAGGGTATGGGGTAGGCGTTGGCTTGGGTAACTGCGTTAAGCTTTTGGAAGTCGATGCATAAACGTAGGTCACCCTCCTTCTTTCGGACAAAGAACGCAGGGGCTGATTTGGGTGTGTTCGATTGTCGGATGAACCCTCGAGCAAGATTTTTATCCAAAAAGTCACGTAACACAGCGCGTTTGGAAACGCTCATTGGGTAAATCTTGCTTTTAGTCAATGTGCAGTCTTTGACCACCTCAATTGCACAATCGGTGGTACGGTGGGGAGGTAAAGCATCGCATTCTTTAACATCAAAAACATCTGCAAAGTCCCAGTATACTTCGGGCAAAGATGTGGGCGATGAGGCATCGGAGGTTAAAGCTGGCACGGGTGGAGGTACCACCACAACTTCGAATCGGTGCTGGTCGCACTTGGGATTGGCAAAGGTAATAGTATCGGCTTCCCAGTCTATATAGGGACTATGACCTTTGAGCCAATTGATTCCGAGAACAACTTCGAATCTGATGGGGGCTATGGTGAAGTCTATTTGTTCCCAATGAGACCCGATGCCCATCGCTACTCCCCGTGTGCGATGATCAACTGGACCCCCCTTGAAATGGCTGCCATCCATTTGGGCGAATTGGACGGGAGCTGGTAGAGCCTCAGACTTGACTTTTAGGGCTGCAAACGTGGCCTCATTGATTAACGTGCGGCCGCAGCCGGAGTCTATGAGTGCCTTAACCTGTAGTTGGGGGGCCCCTTTATAGTGTTGTAACACTACATCCACATAAACAGTGTTTTCAACTTCACTCACCATGACAGGAGCTTTGGGTTTAGCAGGGGATTCTTCCGGGGTCTGTGGAGACGCTCCACTCACCACAGACCGTATCCGTTTTTTGACAGGTCAAGAAGGGTTTCCAGGTTTAGAGCAGGAGAAAGCCATTGATTATCCTCGTCGGAAGAGGGAGAGTTGTCCCCCATTGGGGCACTTGTAATCCGGGACCCTGCGGGGTCGCTTGGCGCAGGAAGGTTAGCCGATTCCTCAACATGAAGTGCAGAGGTTGTGGGTCGTCCTGGCGCTGCGCTGCGGGTGGCCGCGGTGCCTCTGCATTGAGGTTGTCCTCGAGCTCAAGGTGGAAGGCTGGGGCGGGTGGTCTCTGGGCGCTGAGGGCAGGCTGTTGCAAAGTGACCCATTCCTCCGCATACTAGACAAGCTCCTCTTTGGAAACGAGACTCACGATCCAAGGGGAGCTGGGTTGGTCTTCATGGGGTAGGAGCCACGGGTTTGGTGGGTGGTTTTTGTCCACTCTTTTCCTTCTTTCTATTTCGGACTAGCGAGACAAACCGCCGTTGGCTTTCAACTTCCTCAGCTAGCAAGATCCAATCTTCAAGGGTGTCAGGGTCGCCCCGCATGTACAACCAATTTAAAATATCGGGGTGCAATGCTTCGTGAAAGTAGTGGATAAGAGTCACTTCTGGCCAGTCAACAATTTTACTAGCGAGTCGTTGGAATTCGTCTGCAAACTCCCGAACTGGAGAGGAGCCTTGTCTGAGTTGTAAAAGTTCCGCTTTGGCTCTCTCCCCCATGAAGGGATCTTTGAAGCGCCGTCGTAAGGCGGTCATGAAGTTGTTGAGGGAACGAATGGAGCGGGACCGTGTATCAAACTGGAGAATCATCCAGTCGGCCGCTTTTTCCATTAGCAGGGAGGCAACAAAGCGGACGTGGCTCTCCTCGGTTGGGAAGAACTGCCTATGCTCCCACATGTAACTATCCACATGATGTAAAAAACAGGGTAAGGTTTCCACTGAGCCATCATAGGTAATGTTCAGTTTTGGCGGTTTCCATGGAGGCATATGCGGGTATCCAGGGGCTGGGGCTCCTGGAAACACAGGTGCGACAGGCCCTCCCCCCGGCGCAGCGGGACCCCCGCCAGGGGCCGCCGGGGCTGCTGAGGCTCCGCCCAGTATTACAGGCGCGGCAGGACCCCCGCCATTGGCCGGAGAAGCTGGTTGTTGCGGCAGCTGCTGCGGAATCACTGGAGCGGGGGCAACGGGCGCAGTGGGGGCCCATTGCAACTGGTCATTATCCTGGAGTACTAAGGCGAGTTGGTCTTGCAAACGTGCTACCTGTTCCAAAAGGTCCATGTTTTGGTTACGTAGCAAAAATATCTTGTTGTCTGTACCACTAATCCAGCGGGATTGGCTGGTCCGCAAACCGCTGGCCCAAAGTGGTTCCTCTGTATATAAGTCTTCCTCGTCAGAATTATCTTCGGGTAAAGTTCCCATCAGCCTGCGGGTGCGTTGAACGCTACGAGACGGAACGTACGACGGAAAGAATGAGGGAGGAAAGTCAAACCCCCTGGGCTGTCGGGGGCGCGTACCACTTCGCGCCTGTTCTCGGGCCAAGCGTTCCTTCTCTTCCTGTTCCGCCCGAGCCTTCGCTGCGGCTTCAGCCGCCGCTCGCGCTTGTTCCTCCGCTTTCTTACGTTCTGCTAATTCCAGTTCAGCTGCCAGTTGGGTGGTCAATTTCGCAGTAATGAGAGGGAGAGCCTCCGTTTCCAACGTATAGAGGAGCTCAACACGGTCATCGTTTAGGTCTAGCATCGGTTGGATCAGTACTGCCAAAGCCGCTGCGTTAGAGCCGAAATCAGGGGTGAGGTGCTTCGTGAGTTCTGCCACAGAGATAGTGGCCGCAGTGTGGCCATGTAAAAGGGCAGTTATCCGTGCAGCCACCGCTCTCGCTTCGACCCGACACAGTTCGGGGGCTGGTGCGGCCGGGGTCGCCATGTCAGCAGGACGAATTGGGACTGCGGACGGATCTGGGTGGGTCTCACGAGCAATATGTTTGTCCAATAAACCAGTTAGTAGTTGTAAGTCCTCAGTTGCCAACCGAGCATCATCCACCAACTGATCAAGGGCTTGGAGGTCTAGGCAGGCGTTGGCATCCTCAACGTCGGACATCCAGGGGGTTGTCACTAGAGAACGCCACTGGGCCTGTACCAGTCCATTCAAGCAACTAACTTCCGAGCTAGTCCTAAGCAGCTCAGCTACAACGTCCCATACGAGGTTGGGATTGCCAGACGAAGTTCCCAGGGGAAGGAACGACTGAAGGTCTTCCAGGGTTCTCAGCTACCCAGGGATCAAATCCGCCGGGCCCAGGGCGAACCACACTGGGCTCCAGGCACGGTCGAATCACTCGGAGAGCATTCTGCTTGCTCCCATCCGAGTGGCAGGCGAACCCTCCGGGGCTCCAGCCTGACAGGGAAAAGATGTGATTGCTGTCACAATGTCAGCCCTTGGCCCAATCTGAACCAAAAACCACATCAGAGACAGTCAGGTCCAAAGAAGTTGGTTTTTACTGGTCAAACAGGTTAACAGAGCATAAAGAAAAAGCAATGGAGCTTGCTGGCTTGCACTTGGTAATATAAAAGCATGAAAACACGCAAGAGATTACAAAATATAAACAGTGCTGTGGTTCTCACAGCTTCAAACGGGGTAGGTATGCATAACAGTCCTTGAGAGCTGGTCAGTGGGAAAACGAAACCTACTGAGATACAGGCCTGACACTGCCTCAGAAGCCAATATCCTGAGTGAAGAACCAGCAGCAGAGAGTAATTTTTATTTTATTTATTTTATTACATTTCTACCCTGTTCTTCCCAACCTGAAGGTCGGGCTCAGAGCGGCTGAACCTTCTTCCTCCAGCCATTTCGCCGCTTGAATTCACACAAACCCCCAAACTGTGTTCCACTCTCCAGGGAGAAAATGTAAGCTTTTGCTATCTTCTCCCTGCAGGTGGAAATGGGGGGAGGGAGGAATATGTGGAGGGGAAAGGTTTAAACAGTAAGGATATGAAACCACAACCGTCATAAGGCCCACCCAACCCAAAACACGTCCCACTTGTAAATGTCCGTAAAGTCCCAAATCCAAACAGGGCTGTTTCTGATTTTCTTCTGGTTTCTGGTGCATTTTTTGCTCAAAATTGCAGCTTCCTCAGCTGCATTTAGGGGAAAGAAAACGGGTGGGGTGGGTTGGGGGGGAGAGACACGAGAACATTAGGTGTATCTTGAAGCTCTGTGGGCGCTCTCAGCCGGGTACCGATGTTTAGCTCCATGTCCTGTTACACATTGATCTGGTTACCCAGTGGCTACACAACAGTGGTAGCCGTTTGTGATCCGCTTCTCAGCCTGCGTGCCTCTGTACTATTCGTTGACCTGTCGGTTATTTTGTGGGGCTCTTTAATTGTATTCTAGTAAAATCGTTCCATTTAAGCTGCATTGGATTTCCGATTTTAATATAGATTGGAAGGTATGGTCAACATATATAAATCAGTATTTTAGGGATAGAAAAATGACTTTAGGGTTTAGAACATAAATTTACCAAAGTGTTCACTAAGATGGAAATAGTTCAATAAAAATTTAAAGTAAAAACAGATAAAACTGAAGAGTTCTTTCACAAAAGAAATAATATATATAGTATTTTGTTTTCTATTAAGAGAATTGGAAGTCGGTCTCTGTATTATTGAATTATATTTTTTACTTTTCTTTATATTTTCCACTTTTCCTTTTTTTGTATGTTTTTCTTTTACATTTTGGTATATTCTGTAATACTTTGTATATTTTGATAAAAAGTAGAACAACATCAAAAAAGGAAGTCCTCAGATTTCCAAACTTGTTGAACACATTGAATCCTTACAACTATCTTGCTTCCAAAGGGCTTCCAGGACTAGGGTGGATTTGAACCCACTCTGTGTGTGTTTGAACAACACTCTGACTCTTGAACTCATCTGACCCCCATCGTGAATCTGGGCAAAGTGGGTCAGGTTCAATCCTGGGCATGAGTGAGGGCACAAGGCACCCGTCTCCAGCATCTGCAAGAGGATTACTTTCTTACAGCTTTATACCCAATGAAAAAAGGCATGCCACACTAACATTAATGCCCACCCTTCCCCTCCCCAAAACAGACACCCTGTGAGGTAGGTGAGGCTAAGAGAGTGTGACTAGCCCAAGTTCACCCAGCTGGCTTCGTTTGTAGGAGTGGGGAAACAAATCCAGTTCACCAGATTAGGCTCCGCCGCACATATGGAGGAGTGGGGAATCAAACCCGGTTCTCCAGATCAGAGTCTACTGCTCCAAACCACTGCTCTTTACCACCACACCATACTGGTGTAGTTTAGTTAGGGGGGCAAAATCTTTTCCTTTCAACCAAAATTAATCCTACTGCCAGAACTCTTTGGGCTTCAAAGTGGTGACCCCAAAAAGTGCGCAGAAGGCTGGACTGGGGAGGAATTAGGGTTTCAGGACGCTTCTCTCTAACTCCTTGTCAGGAAAAAATGTTTGTAAATTGTGGTTGGCAGCTGTCCACACTAGGATTTGTCCAGCAGCAGAGAGGCTATAGATATCTGCTCTCCATCTGATTTCTTCTCAGGATTTGGAAAACAGAAGTGTTTTTTGCCGGCTTTGCAGATATCAGAAAGAGTTCAGTTGGCAGATAACTAAAGTATCGAGTTTCACAGAGGAAGGCAACCACTAAAAGGACCCTGATTTGAGTTACCATTCAAAGATCCTCATCAGAACCAACTTATGTAAATTCTCTGAGAAAATAAAGGTCAGATCTCTGCCTCAAATTCTTGCCACATATTGAACATTTCAGAGATTCCTTCCCTACGTGGAATCCTCAAAGCAGAAGGAGATAGGAGCTGGTCTTGAATCTCCTTCCGCCCACAGAACCCATCCTTGCTCTCTTCCCTGTGGGATCTATTGGAGGTTTCAATCATGGCTAAATCTCTTTCCACAGTTCCACATAAGGTAAGGGTTCTGTGTAGATGCAAGCTCTTAACAGGAGTCTACATGGCCTCAGCCCCTTCTATGATCCGAGGTTGTCTTTGAGATTTGAAATACAAGAAAAGCTCTTTCCCCAAGCTAAACAGTTCCTCCTTGTGGGGGTACTTGGATGTTCTTGAAGACTTCCAAGCTGACTTAATCTCTATCCACACTCTGAGCATTCAAAAGGCTTCTCCCCTGTGTGGGTTCTTAGATGCTGTTGAAGAGAACCACTCCCACTGAATCTCTTTCCACACTCTGAGCATTCAAAAGGCTTCTCCCATATGGGTTCTTAGATGCTAGTGAAGATCGCTACTCTGACTGAATCTGTTTCCAAACACTGAGCATTCAAAAGGCTTCTCCCCTGTGTGAGTTCTTAGATGCCGCTGAAGAGAGCTACTCTGACTGAATCTCTTTCCACACTCTGAGCATTCAAAAGGTTTCTCCCCTCTATGGGTTCTTAGATGCTTGTGAAGAGAGAGACTGCTTAATTTTACAAAGGAAGGCTGGCTTAGCATTGTGATGGACTGCTTTATTTGATGCTGAAACCTCTTTGCTTTCATGTAACCTTTACAACAACCCTATAAGGTAGGCCTTCATTATCCGACTGCAGTCTGGGAGCTCAGCCTAATGGCACAGTGGTTTATCTAGGACAGACTGGGCTTCTTCTGCATCCATTCATCTCTTGACGACTGCAAGGGACAACTTGCATGTCTGAAAGGGACTTCACAGATACATTGTGTGTGTGTGTGAAGTGCCTTCAAGTCGCTTCTGACTCATGGCGACTGTCAGGCTGCTATCTCGGTTTCGTTATTGCCTCTGTCTCTGCGTTGTACTGTCTGGCCCTCAAGGTCGCATACCTAGGCCTGGGAACTCAGCTCCTGGGAAACTGTATTCAGCCTATGCTTGTAATCTCCCGCCTTTTCTGCCTTATATTATCTCCCAGCTAGTGAGTCTCTCATAGCTGTCATTTTATTCGTTTGCACTGTATGCCTATTTGACCAGTAAAAGCCATCTGTTTGGACTCTATATGACTTTGTGGTGATTTCTGGTTCTGTGGGCCAAGGGCTGACATTATGACAGCTATCTCTTCACCATTCTACTAGCCAGGCTGGAGCCCAGGGGGGTTCGCCTGCCACTTGGATGGGAGCTGTGCAGCTCTCCAGGTGATCTACTACCCTGGAGCCCTTCTCTGAGGATCCTACTCTGTTACAAGACTTAATCGCTGAACTTTTCCGGACTACCCGAGAGGTTTGCCGCTTGAGGGGACTGGTACAGGAACAGTGGCAATCTCTTAAAGGAACTCTCTGGATGTTGACGTCGGAGGATACTGATACTCGTTTAGATCTTCAAGACTTGGATCAATTACTGGACGATGCCCGGTTGGCAACTGAGGATTTACAAATATTAACTGGACTTTTGGATAATCTTATTTCTCGAGAAACTCTTTCTACCATGGCAGGAGCCCCGCCGGAGGGTTTTTCCCTGATCCCGGACGCAGCCAGCTGTCAGGCTGAGGCCAAGCGAGTCGCTATTAGCACCGCTCTTCTCCTTGTGGAATGTACAAAGGACACCCCGGTAGCCACCTTGGCTCAAGTTTTGACCTCGACTTTTGGAGCCGAGGCACCCGCACTGGCGGTTCGAGTACAACCTCTGCTGGGCGGGGAACCCGACCCCATACTCTCACTCCTGGAGACAGAACTTTTGCCGCGCATTACGGCAGAGGCTGCCCTAAGACTTGAGAACGCCAAAGTTCTTGCGGATCAGCAAGCCGCCGAAGCGGCTAAGGTCGCAAGAGAGAGAGAAGCTGCGGAAGCAGCCAGGGCGGCTGCAGCAAGGATTAGGGATCGGGCGAACGTGGACACGCGCCCCAAGGACAATGTACAAGGGCTATCAGGTCTGTCTTTTTCCCCGGCGTTTGTCCCGTCGCGCGCGACCCAACGCGCACGCCGTTTGGCTGACCGACGTCGAGACTCAGGAGAGTCTGAAGACGAGGATCTATATGGGGATAGCTCTCAATGGGCCACAAGCTTCCGGACCAGTAAACCTCATCTTACTGGTGGCCCAAGTGAGGAGGTTCATCTCTTACGAGCCCAGAATCGGGAGCTCTCCGACCGTGTTGATCAACTCCAGGAACTAATGGAACGTATGCTTCAGGAGAACAGGCAATTACAACAAACCCTGATAGCTCAGAGACAGCCCGTTCCGATACCGGGTCAGGGGGTACCCGTACAGCCACCCCAACCACCCGCTAATGTGCCTGCTCCACCCTTGCCTCCTGGAGCTCCTGTTGTTCCTCCGCCCGGACCACCCGTGCAACCGGGCCAACCTGCGCCCGGCCCTTGGAAGCAACTCAAATTGAGGACTACGTACGACGGATCTCTCGAGACTTTGCCTTGTTTCTTGCATCAAGTGGACAGTTATATGCGAGAACAAGGACAACTTTTCCCCACGGAAGATAGCCGGGTGCGTTACGTAGCTTCCCTTCTGACAGGTAAAGCGGCTGACTGGATGGTCCTCCAGTTTGACACCCGCTCTCGTGCTATTCGTTCCCTCAACAACTTCATGACTGCCCTGAGAAGGAGGTTTGAGGACCCCTTCCTGGGGGAAAGAGCCAAAACGGAACTCTTACAATTAAAACAAGGCTCTGCTACAGTTCGAGAATTTGCCGATGAATTTCAACGACTGGCAAGTAAAATTGTAGGTTGGCCCGAGACCACCCTGATCCATCATTTCAGGGAAGCCTTGCATCCTGACATTCTGAACTGGTCTTACATGCGGGGCGATCCCGATACCCTCGAAGACTGGATCCTATTAGCCAAGGAAGTGGAAAGCCGCCGGCGCTTTATTTCTCTCGTCCGTCAAAAGCACAAGGAAAAAGGCACCCAAAAGCCTCAACCCAAGGCACCACTGCTCGTCCCACGAAATCCCCCACGTCCGCCCCAGGAACGTGAAGCCCGATTTCAGAGGGGTGCCTGTCTTACTTGCGGAGAAATGGGCCACTTTGCAGCCGTTTGCCCGCGCCGCCAGGAATTATTTCGTCTCAGCACGACAACCCGCGCCCGAGGTCGTCCACCACGCAGAGGCACCGCGGCCACCCGCAGCGCAGCTCCGGGAAGACCCACACCCTCTGCACTCCATGCCGGGGACCCAGCCTCCCTGCCTACTACCAACGACCCCGCCGGGTCTCGGATTACAAGTGCCCCATTGGGGGACAACTTTCCCTCTTCGGATGAGGAAAATCCTTGGATTTCTCCAGCCTTAAACCTGGAATCTCCCCTCGACTTGTCAAAAAACGGCTCCGGTCTGTGGTGAATGGAGCGTCTCCACAGACCTCTCAGGATCTTCCTATCAAACCGAATGCTCCTACCAAAATCAAAGAAGTGGACTCCACCGTCTACGTGGATGCAGTTTTACAACACCTTAACGGTGGCCCACAACTCCCCGTCAAAGCACTAATTGACTCCGGTTGCTGTCGCACTCTCATAAGCGAAGCCACTTTTGCTGCACTCAGAGCCGACTCTGAGGCTTTACCCGCCCCCGTCCAATTTGCCCAAATGGACGGAAGCCATTTCCAGGGGGGTCCAGTTGATCACCGCACCATAGGGGTGGCAATGGGAATTGGTTCCCACTGGGAACAAATAGACTTCACTATAGCCCCTATCCGATTTGAAGTGGTCTTGGGAATTAACTGGATTAAAGGACATAGTCCCAGTATTGATTGGGAAACAAACACTATCTCCTTCGCTAGTCCCACCTGCGACCAGCATCGGCAGAACTTTGCTCTGCTATATCCGCCCGTTCCAGCATTAACCTCTACTGCCCCAGCACCACCGGTTCTACCTGCTGTATACCGGGACTTTGAAGATGTCTTCGACCTTAGGGAATGTGATGCCTTACCCCCCCACCGGGCCTCAGACTGTGCGATTGAAGTGGTAAAGGACTGCACATTAACCAAGAGTAAGATTTACCCTATGAGCGCTTCCGAGCGCACTGTCCTCCGGGACTTTTTGGACAAAAACCTCGCCAGAGGGTTCATTCGCCCTTCGAATGCCCCAAACTCGGCCCCCGCGTTTTTCGTCCGGAAAAAAGAGGGCGACCTTCGCCTGTGCATTGACTTCAGAAAGCTCAATGCGGTTACCCAGACCAACGCCTATCCTATCCCATTAATATCGGATATTTTGGGACAATTACAGGAAGGCCGTGTGTTCTCTAAATTAGACTTGGTGGAAGCTTACTACCGAGTCCGTATCCGCGAAGGGGATGAGCACCTCACTGCCTTCTCTAGCTGTTTCGGAATGTATGAATTCCTTGTGATGCCGTTCGGATTAAAAGGGGCCCCGGGGGTCTTCATGCAACTCATCAATGAAATCCTACATGACCTTCTATATCGTGGGGTGGTGGTCTATTTAGATGACATTCTCATTTATTCGAAAACTATGAACGAGCATGTGGCTCTGGTCCGGGAAGTTCTGCAACGCCTGCGTGACCATCAACTTTTCGCAAAACTAGCTAAGTGCGAATTTCATCAAAGCAAACTCACGTTTTTGGGATACATCATCTCCCACCAAGGTCTTCGCATGGACCCCGCCAAAGTCCAAGCCGTCCTCGATTGGACTCCCCCCACCAACCGTAAGCAAGTACAACAATTTCTGGGATTTGCAAACTTCTATCGGGGATTCATCCCTAACTTCGCCCAGGTGGCTCTACCCATTACGGACCTACTGAAAACTAAGGGAAAAGTAAGCTCGGCTGCCTTGCCCTCCGCAAAAATCCTATGGACTGAGCAATGCCAAGCCGCTTTTCTGGCCCTCAAACGCCTCTTCACTTCGGAGCCGGTGCTACGGCACCCAGACCCAAATCAAATGTTCATTGTGCAAGTCGATGCTTCCGATGTAGCCATGGGAGGGGCTCTCCTCCAGCAAGGACCGGATGGTCTTCTTCACCCTTGCGCTTACTTTTCAAAAAAATTTGCGCACGCTCAATTAAACTGGCCCATCTGGGAGAAAGAGGCCTCAGCAGTTCATCATGCACTGACTCTATGGCGACAATTCTTGGAAGGGTCTAAAGTCCCCTTTGAGGTTTGGACCGATCACAAAAATCTAGCTGCCCTCACGGGGTCCCATAAGCTATCGGCGAAACAACAACGGTGGGCGGAGTTCTTTGCTCAGTTCCGTTTCACCCTGAAGCACGTCCCTGGGAAGCAGAACGTTCTCGCGGATGCCCTCTCCCGTTTACCACAATATCCGGTAAAACTCGAGAGACCCACCAACTCTCTGTTCACCCCTATGCAACGTGGGGCCCTACCTATGCTGGCTGTGCAAACTCGATCCCAGCATCAGCACGCCTTACCCAACTTACAAGCTCCGCCAGCCCAACCGGCTGCCCAGCCGCCACCGCAACAGACCGGCGTTCCCGCCCTTCCTACCCCTCCGGCCGCCCAGCCGCCTGCAGTCTGCGCGCCGCCGCACGTAAGCACTAGCCCCATAACTGTTTCTAAGATCTCCATGGCCGACGGGGGGGCCCCCTCCAAAATCCCCATCTCCGAGTCCTTTTTAAATGTCCTTCGGGACCAGTGCCTTTTAGAACGCTCCGCTCATACCCTACCTCCTGGTGTTTTGGAACAGGGAGGGTCCTGGTACAAGGACTCGAAATTGTATGTACCCAAAGCTCTCCGGAAGGACGTTTTACATTTAGCTCATGGAGCCAAAACAGCTGGGCACTTTGGGTTTCTGAAAACCCTTCACTTATTGCGCAGACAGTTCTGGTGGGGGGGAATGCGTTCTGACATTGACTCCTTCATCCGCAGCTGTCCCGTTTGTGCCGCTGCGAAACGATCGCAGGGCAAACCCCCGGGACTGCTACAACCTCTTGAAACGCCCAGCAAACCTTGGGAAGTGATTGCTATGGACTTTATGACTGATCTCCCTCTCAGTGGGGGTAAAACTGTGTTGTGGGTTGTTACTGATTTGTTTTCTAAACAAATACATTTGATTCCATGCGCAGGGATCCCCTCTGCTCAGAAACTGGCCCGCCTCTTCGTGACGCATATCTTTCGTTTACATTCGTTTCCGCGTAAGATAATTTGTGACCGCGGAAGTGGTTTCGTTTCTAAGTTTTGGAAAGCTTTCCTCAAGTTGGTGGGAGTGGAACAAGGGTTGTCTAGTGCATACCATCCTCAAACTGATGGTCAAACTGAACGTGTCAATGCTGTACTTGAATGTTATTTACGCTGTTATGTTAACTACCACCAGGATGACTGGGTGGAACTGTTACCTTTAGCAGAATATGCCTACAATAATGCCATGCATCAATCCACAGGTTTTAGCCCATTTTTTGCTGTGTATGGACAAGATTTCAGTCCTATTGCTCCTGCAGATGATGTAGAGGGGGAGGGGAACCCCGACATTGCCTCCTGGGCACACGCCCTCCGTACCACTTGGCCCTGGCTCGTTAGCAACCTCGACCGGGCCAAGCGTAAATACAAAGCGCAAGCTGACAAACATCGCTCCCCCGGGGGTGATCTGCAAGTGGGTGCTTTGGTTTACCTTTCCACCAAAAATCTCCGTTCCACCCGTCCGTGCCATAAGCTCAGTGCTAAATTCATTGGCCCTTTCCCCATCACCCGGGTCATAAACCCTGTCACGGTGGAACTGGCTCTCCCCAAATCCTTGAGGCGTGTGCACCCTGTTTTCCACATTAGCCTCCTCAAACCCCATGTTGCTTCTCCACAGTGGCATCCGGATCCACCTCCTGCGCAACCCATCATGGTGGGGGGGGAGGAACACTTCGAAGTCTCCAAGATCCTTGACTCCCGTGTTCACCATGGCAACCTGCAGTATTTAGTCCGTTGGAAACATTTCCCCCCTGCCTATGACGAATGGGTGCGCGCACGGGATGTCTCCGCCCCCGACCTCGTCAACGCCTTTCACATTGCTTACCCGGATAAGCCAGCCCCCTTGCGAACTGGGAGGGGGCCTTGAGGGGAGCAGAATGTCAGGCTGCTATCTCGGTTTCGTTATTGCCTCTGTCTCTGCGTTGTACTGTCTGGCCCTCAAGGTCGCATACCTAGGCCTGGGAACTCAGCTCCTGGGAAACTGTATTCAGCCTATGCTTGTAATCTCCCGCCTTTTCTGCCTTATATTATCTCCCAGCTAGTGAGTCTCTCATAGCTGTCATTTTATTCGTTTGCACTGTATGCCTATTTGACCAGTAAAAGCCATCTGTTTGGACTCTATATGACTTTGTGGTGATTTCTGGTTCTGTGGGCCAAGGGCTGACAGCGACCCTATGAATCATAGACTACACCATTTGTTATGGAAATCTGGAGATTCCAAAAACCCACAGTCAAAAATCTTTGATACCGACATAAGGGATCATCTGATGAAGACGTGGAATGCTTTAAAAAGAAATTTGAGTCCCTCTCCTCCAAAAATAATGTCACCAACAGAAGCATATCTCGACTTTGCAACGAGGAAAAATATTGACTTTCTTACCTATCAGGATCTCATTGCCACAGATGGAACAGTGAAAACTAAACAAGAACCACAAGCTGGAAGTCGAGAGATTCCATGGTTTATTTATTATAAAATAGTTCACAGCCTGAAAGCTGACTGCTACATCAAAGGAAACATGAGAAAGTTAACAGAGTTTGAACAAATGATAATTAAAACACAAGACTGTAGCAGTCTCTGACATGATCATGGTATCTTGTGAACATGTGCAGAATTAATTCCATATAGAGCTTAAACACATCATGCAAACTGAGCCACTATAGAGGATTGGGTAATGTATAATGAAAGTCTGTGTCATGCTGACAGGCTAGCTCTGTGTCAGGCTGACAGACTACTCTCAAGGTTAGCTCTATCAAAGCTAACTACTAAAGTTACTCTGGCTTTGTCCTTGAAGGGGCAGAGCTGAGCACCTTCCCTTGAAGGGGCAGCGTAAAGTCACCTTTCTGACTCAGCTGCCAGATGTCAGAATCTCAAAGGCCTTTTCAAGGTCTCAATAGCTGAAACTGTGCTATTGAGGCATTACAGTTCTCTTAAGATAAGAGTAATATGCTTTCTTGCCTTCTGAAGGCTATACAGCCAAATGTAAACAATGACTCTTTGCAAGTGACAATGTCAGCTATAATTGTGTTTCATGAGTTATATAGTTAAACGTTGTGCTACATATTTCTAAGTAGTCTCATTTAATGCGTATTGTCCTAACGAAGAGGATGGTATAGAAATTAAATATGTAACGTGATCATGTACCTCAGAAATGAGGATTTATACTTTAGGCACAGAGGAATGAAAGGGAAGGATGTCCATATTTGGACAATAAGATATCAGAGGACAGGAGCAGATGCCACTAAGCTCCTGGTATCTGATAAGAGAGAATAAAGGTACCCTTTTGAAGGATAAGGAAGAGGGGATAAAGGAACACTCTTAATGGGTCTAGAAATAGTATAAATAACAGCCACAGTACAGCTAGCACTTTAGAGTGTTATAACTGGCAGACTGCAGCTGTCTGGAATGACACTTCTCCATCTCAAAAGGCTTGAGATGTAAAACATTGAAACTCTGTTCTTGCGTGGACAGCAGTTCTCAGAGATATCTTGAAGTATCAAGATCTGGATATTTCAACATATCTTACTTACAGTCTTCTTGTGAGACTGCTCTATTCCTAGAAGAGGATAGAGACCCTTAGAATTCCTATTCTTTGAATAGGAATCTAAGTGCAGTGATCTTTCCATGTATTGGAACACTAAGAGTCCATCAGATTTATGGATTCTTACAAACTAAGCCTATTTGGCTTACCAATGCTAAGAAGCATCCTGAATACAGGGCTAATAGCTAGACCTCTGGGATTGTGTCAGAACGTCCTCTACTTAACAGAGGGACTTCTGAACCTCCTCAGAGCAAGAGACCAGAGAAGGGAAAGGAGACTCTCTGTACTCTGTGAGATATGCACAATGCACATACACAGATTGGCACAGTCAAAGAGACTGTAAACAGCTTTAAGTTAACACATAGTATTTATACATTCAGCATTGCTGTCTAAAACTAGAAAGAGCATGCATAGCATGTACATAGACAATGCCTGATCTTAATGATGGTCAGTTAAGAATATTAATAGAAGTCTTTAAAGGATTCAAGACTTAGCAAATACAGATACTCTGGGATAACTTCATATGTTCTCATAGAGCTTAGACTCTTAAAGGACTCCAGATGATACAGATGACACAGCAAGATATAGTGTGTCTTCTGTACAGAAATGTTATGATGTTTTGAATGATTTAAGTTAGGATGCTTCTAACCAAATCTTTCTCCAAAGAATTAACCATATTTTGACAGGATTTCTGTAACCTTATATTCTGAATGAAGGTGCATTGCACTAAGGATACTTTATGAGTATATTCTGACTAAGATACTCCTTTATGGAGGTATAGAGAATGTGAATGATTACTTGCTACATAAACATGTTTAAGACTAATGATGTCTATCCTTATATGATATTTTAAGGCTTTGCAACCAAAAAGCATATATTATATAATGTAAATAAATGTGTTTTTTATATACTTCTACTCTTGTCCATTATTATAAATTTATTGGC
Organism: Euleptes europaea; assembly: GCF_029931775.1. Classification (NCBI taxonomy): domain Eukaryota; kingdom Metazoa; phylum Chordata; class Lepidosauria; order Squamata; family Sphaerodactylidae; genus Euleptes; species Euleptes europaea. The sequence goes on from NC_079316.1 coordinate 7,165,189, forward strand.
GTGTTCAAGAGATGTCCTAGGAACAATAACAAGTTTCTAGGAACCGTTGATTCCGGTCTAGTGGTGTCTCGCTGAATAAGATAACATATCCCTTCTCAGGAAGGGGTCCTTTCTAAGAGTGTAGGCACTTAACGGCCCGAACCGCGACAGTACCACTTGCTATCCAGAATTTATAAGCTTTTATTAAAGAAAGAAACAGCATGTGAACAAGTAAAGGTGTGTATGATTAAGTGGATGCAGAATTTTGGCGAAATGATCTCAATGGAAACTGTTGGAAGTGCTCTGAAACCAAAGGAACTTTCTATCATCAATGGTGGACTTGTAAAAAAAGCCAACAATTTTGGAAGACTATACTTAAAGCCATTGAAGATATCGTAAAAATCAACTTTGACTTAAACCCTAAATGTATGCTATTGGGGATCATTCCCCAACAAGTGAACTCAACTCAGAGATAATTTTTCCAATATGCCACAACCGCAGTGAGACTTTTATATGCTTCATATTGGAAATATCCAAAAGTACCGACTAAGAGAGAATGGATGCAGAAACTTATCCACTTCGCTACGATGTCAAAACTAACCTGTCTAATTAAGAATCGACCCCTGGAAGACTTTTGGAACAAGTGGCAAGCTTTTTATGATAAACCTGGATAAGAAGACAATGTGTAGCTAATATAATATGGTAGTATGTATCACAATATAGAGATTACATTGGAGGGGTTAAAAAGTAGAGCTGTTTAAGAAAGACAACCAATTGTTGACAGTCAAAAGAATGTAGTTTAATGCAGTCTGATTATAGAATACTGTAGTATAAAATTATCTAACAGAAGAAAATGAAGAATATAGAGATTAACAATAGAGACCAACAGAAATTGTTGAAGCTATTATGTATAGATTATTGACTAGAAACGTAATATGTTAATGCATTGAGTATCAAATGTGGCTTGTCTCAGAAATTTATGTTTATTTTACTTTCCCTCCCCCTCCTTTTGCCTATTTTATCTTGTTCCCTAAAAACCTAAAAAAAAAATTCAAAAAAATATATTAAAGAATAGTTTTCATGTAAGAAAATGTTATATCCGATACTGCGAGAGTTAACATTTCTATTGGTATAGGTCAGGGGTGGGGAACCTTTTTTCCGCCAAGGGCCATTTGGATGTTTATAACATCATTCGTGGGCTGTACAAAAGTATCAACTTAAAAATTAGCCGACCAAGCCCCAAACAGGCAGCTGCCCCAGATGACCGCCCCCCCCCTGCATGGGCAAGCAGGCAGGCATCCAACCAGTGGCGCACTTGCCCACCTGGTGGCACAGGATGGTCTGTTGCACCAGCCGGGCATAGCTGTCCAGCTGCACACCGGAGTTGCTCCTGCTCTGCACGGTCAGGGCTGGATTCTACAGCTGGCTCCTGCTACCTCTGCCTGCAATGATGAAATGAGGACACACTGGCTAAGAACCCCCCCAAGTGCATTCTGGCCCTGCCTCCTTTAACCCCTCCATTGTCACCACCTCTGCCCCCAGCCCTCTTGTAGTACAGAGGGAATATGTTTCTCCATGGCCCAGGTGGGAAAGGGTTAACACAGTTTCTTGGGTGGTCCTAGCAGCTTCATAGGTAAGGACTCTTCTGCAAGGGGGGGAAGGTTCCTTTTCTCAGAAAAACAAACTCACATCCGCCTTGAATAGAGGCTATTCTGCGGGAGGGGGCGAATCACCAGTCTTAGATCCTTCTGAGCTAGATCTATGCCAGGACCCACAAAGGGCCAGACCAAATGATTTCGCAGGCCTTAAACGACCCTCGGGCCTGACGTTCCCCACCCCTGGTATAGGTAATGACCATTAGATGAATTGCTATATATTTTAATGCTAGATTTTAACGCTAGAAGATTGATCGGGTGCATAGTATAGTACGGTCATGATAAATTGATTCGAGATATGTAACGAATGTATTGACTAGACTTGGACACAGAAACATAACTTTCCCCCTGTTTTTCCCCTCCCCATTCCTTTTTCAATTCTGTATCCTAAAATTTCAATACTTTTTTTTTATTAAGAGATTTTCCTATTGTTTATTGATGTATTTCCCTCTCTTGTCTTTGATAAGCTGATGCAGTACGTTCTTCAGGTTAAAACATTCTATTGGTAATAAGACATTTCTAGAATTCTGAAACTGGAGGTAAATTTCACGGATGTGGATTTTTAAGGCCCTGCATTCCTTATCAAACCAAGTGTTACTAAGAATTTTTCTTCATTCTAGCTGCCCCTTGTAGTGCTTTTTTGCTGAATCAACTATACATAAAATTAAATTCTCATAAGGATTAATAGCTGCCCTGGGAACCTTTGAGCAAATTATGATATTTCTGTACTCAGATTTTTTTTTTTTCAGATTTGAGTAGTTGAAATATCTTTTGAATTACATCTGGGGACCAGTAAATCCTTGGGAAATTATCTGTTTCTTTCTCCAGCCCCAGGGCTAAAATGGGAGGAATCAAAGGGAGTTCTACATTAAAAGTCATAATCAAGGGGAGATGGTCACTAACCGTACATTCGCCTACACTCAAGGATTCCACAGAATCTCTGAATGCTATTGAGGTTAAAATATAGTCAATCACACTATAGCCTCTTTTTGAAAAAAAGGTAAATTCGCCTACATCATCGAGGCCAACCAACCCATTAAGCAGGACTTTACCAAATTGAATACAAAATTTAGCCAAACACACGCCTACATAATTTAAAACTTTGTCCCTGGATCACCTACTGACTAGGAAAACAGGTAATGGCAGCTCTAAGGTTATCGGAGTAAAAATCCCACTTAAATCGGAAATGTATTTATTGGGTATTTTAGATAGGACATTAGAAAAAAAGTTGGGAAATATTCTTAGATATTTAACAACAACAGCAAGAGTCATATGGGCGAAAAAATGGAGAAAAGAAGTACCCACATTGCATGAATGGCATCAGAAATGTATGGAGTTGGCCAAGATAAATATATACAAGATAGTTGGGTTTCCGATTTTAATATAGATTGGATGGTATGGTCAATATATATAAATCAGTATTTTAGGGACAGAAAAATGACTTTAGGGTTCAGAACATAAATTTACCAAAGTGTTGACTAAGATAGAAATAGTTAAAGGAAAATTTAAAGTAAAAACAGATAAAACTAAACTGTTATTCACAAAAGAAATTATATATGTAGTATTTTGTTTTGTATGAAGAGAGTTGGTAGTCGGTCTCTGTATTATTGTATTGTCTTATATTTTTTACTTTTTACCTCTTTTCTTTATCTTTTTCACTTTTCCTTTGTGTATTATGTTTTCTTTCATATTTTCATATGTTGGTATATTCTGTAATACTTTGTATATTTCAATAAAGTAGAACAACAAAAAAGGAAGTCCTGAGATTTCCAAACTTGTTGAACACATTTCTTCTAAGAATGCCTCCCCCACATTGAATCCTTACAACTATCTTGCTTCCAAAGGGCTTCCAGGCCTATTGTGGATTTGAACCCAGATCTACGCAGTCGTCAGTCAACACTCTGGCTCTTGAATTAATCTGACCCCCATCATGAATCTGGGCAAAGTGGGTCTGGTTCAATCCTGGGCGTCAATGGGGGCACGAGGCGCCCGTTTCCAGCATCTGCAAGAGGATTACTTTCTTACAGCTTTATACACAATTAAAAAAGGCATGCCACACTAACATTAATGAAGCCCACCGAATTTTTAAAAAAACCCACCACAAACCACAGAAAAGAAAAAAACAAAGTGAATTATCTCTTGAGGAGAATGTAAGTGGGGAGGACAGCTGGGATTGGGAACAAATGTCCCACAGCGTACACCTACCAACTCCAAGGAGACCTACTAATTTTCCCCTGCCGAATCCTAGGGGACCTGCTCATCTCCAAAATACTGGAATATTGAGAGGGGGTCAGCCTCATCCCTTTGAACTTACTGAGTAGAAGAAGAAGAGTTGTTTTTTATATGCCGACTTACTCTACCACTTAAGGGAGAATCAAACCGGCTTACAATCACCTTCCCTTCCCCTCCCCACAACAGACTCCCTGTGAGGCTGAGAGAGTGTGACTAGGGCTAGGCCAAGTTCACCCAGCTGGTTTCGTCTGTAGGAGTGGGGAAACAAATCCAGTTCACCAGATTAACCTCCGCCGTTCATGTGGAGGAGTGGGGAATCAAACCTGGTTCTCCAGATCAGACTCCACCACTCCAAACCACAGCTCTTAACCACTACACCATGCTGGTGTAGTTGAGTTAGGGGGGCAAAATCTTTTCCATTCAACCCAAATTAATCCTAATGCCAGAACTCTTTGGGCTTCAAAGTGGTGACCCCAACAAGTGTGCAGCAGGCTGGACTGGGGAGGAATTAGGGTTTCGGGATGCCTCTCTAGAACTAGGGGAGGGGCTGTGGCTCAATGGTAGAGCATCTGCTTGGCATGCAAAAGGTCCCAGGTTCAATCCCCGGCATCTCCAGGGGACTAGGCAAGTAGGTGATGTGAAAGACCTCAGCCTGAGACCCTGGAGAGCCGCTGCGGGTCTCAGTAGGCAATACTGATTTCGATGGACCAAGGGTCTGATTCAGTAGAAGGCAGCTTCATGTGTTCCTTGTCAGGTAAAAATGTTGGTAAATTGCGGTTGCCAGATGTCCACACTAGGATTTGTCCGGCAGTGGGGAGGCTATAGATATCTGCTATTTTCATCCAGTCTATTTCTTCATAGAATTTGGAAAACAAATGTTTTTGCTGGTTTTGCAGGTGTCAGAAAAAGTTCAGTTGGCAGATAACTAAAGTATCGAGTTTAACAGAGAAGGGCAACCACTAAAAGGACCCTTGAGTTACCATTCAAAGAAGATCCACATCCGAACCAACTTCTGTGGATTCTCTGAGGAACATGAAGGTCAGATCTCTGCCTCAAACTGTTGCCACACATTGAACATTTCTGAGGTTCCTCCCCTGCATGGAATCTTCAATGCAGAAGGAGTTAGGAGCTGGTCTTGAATCTCCTTCCACCTACAGAACCCATCCTTGCTCTTTTCCCTGTGAGATCTATTGGGGGTTTCAATCATGGCTAAATCTCTTTCCACGGTCCCAGCACTGATACTCTCTTCCCAAGCTAAGCAGTTACATGGTTTCTCCTTGTGTGGGTTCTTGGATATTTTTTTTTTTAAATAAAAATTTATTAAATTTTTATAACAAAACATAAAAACAAACAAATACATTGAAATAAAAACAAACCATTAAAAAAATAAAGAAAAATACAAAAAGAAAATACAAAAAAGTACAGAAGGGTATCTATATACCTTAATTATTAAATTCATTATTACAATATTGTAAAATTAAAGATACCCCTTTCCCCTCCACCCACCTAAAAAGTGACCCTTCACCCGACTTCCGAAGAAGTGTCTAAACAGTTTTTATAACACTTAGTAACAAAAAAAACTTATAAAGTTATTAATACTAGTTTCTATAACTCGTTAATTAATACTGTAAAATCCATTTTTGCCAAATTATCCCAATATGAGGCGGCCTTAAACCATGTTTTTTTAAAATCTTCCATATCTTTTCCATGGAGGAATTCCGTTAATTTGGCCATCCTCATATACATCCATAATTTCTCTCTCCAGTCAATAATTGAAGGTTTATTTGCTTGTTTCCAAGCTTTAGCTATCACAATTCTTGCAGCAGCAAAACTATATTGGCAGATGACCCTGTCCTGGTCATTCAAATTTTTTGGTGGAATTCCCAATAAACAAAATGCTGGTTTCCTTTTTCTTCTACCAGTAATCAAATTATTCGTTTCCGTCATTTTTTTCCAAAATCTTTTGATTTTTTTACATAACCACCATACATGCATATATGTTCCTCTTTCCTTTCCACATTTCCAACATATTCCCATATCTCCTTTATTCATCTGATATCATCACTGGGGTTATATGCCATCTATAAAACATTTTATATAGGTTTTCTCTAATTTCATTGGTTATTGTAAATTTACATTCGCTCTTCCATAGATTTTCCCATATTTCCAAATCAATATTAAATCCTAATTCCTTCATCCATTTAATCATAACTGGTTTAATTCTTTCTTGTTCTAATTGGTTACAATTAATAATTCATACATTCTATCTATCAATCCTTTATTTCCTTTTATTATTTTCTCTAATTCAGATTTATTTTTATTAAATCCAAGCTGATTATCTTTATTAAATATGTCTCTTAACCTATAATACAAAAACCAATCCTTTATATCTAATTCTTCCCTACTTTTTAAAACCCATTTTCCCTCTTTCCAGTCAGTGATATTTCTATATATATCCATATCTAAATTCAACTGTATTCCCCTTCTCATATGAGCTTCTACTGGGTTAACCCATCCCGGGGTCTTATTTTCTAAAACCCTTCTATACTTTTTCCAAATTTGAAATAACCCAGCTCTAATAATATGAATATTAAATTCTTTATTTACCTTCATACCACAAATATGCATGCCAACCAAAATGTAAATTATAACCCTCTAATTCTAATATTTTAGTATTCTCTAACTTAATCCAAGTCTTTAACCCAGTGGTTCCCAACCTTTCTTTGACCAGGGACCACTAGGACTTTTTTGTTCGGTGCAGGGACCCCAAGGTTCAAAATAAAATTCAGAGAATTTGAAAATAAACTTCAATCACAACTGTCAAACATTAAACTTAGAATAATATTTGAATGTATATTTTTATAATAGAGAACTTGTAATTGAAAATATTAATTTATTATGGGTTTATAACTTTGTTTCGCAGACCTTAATTTAGTTCTCGTGGACCCCTGGGGGTTCACGGACCCCAGGTTGGGAACCAGTGCTTTAACCAAACAAAAAAGATGCCTCATAATACATTTTTAAATCTGGTAACGCTAAGCCTCCTGCTTCTCTTAATTGAATCAAATTATTATACGCTATTCTATGTTTTCCTTTACTCCACAAAAAATTCAAAGTATCTTTTTTCCAAATTTTAAATATTTTAGTTCCTTTAATAATTGGTAAGTTTTGGAATAAAAAAAAGCATCTTAGGTAGGACCATCATTTTAATTACCGAAATTCTACCCCATAATAATAAAGGTATTTTTTCCCAATTTTTCAAATCTATATTAATTTGCTGCCAAATTTTAGTATAATTATTTTTAAATAAATTAAAGTTATTTGAAGTTAACCAAATACCCAAATATTTTACTTTATGTTCAATAACAAAACCAGTACTTTTTGATAATTCTTGCTGCTGCAAAAGTGAGATATTCGTAACCAATATTTTCGTTTTATTTTTATTTATTTTAAATCCTGCAAGCTTTCCATAAACCTCAACCATTTTTTTCCATTCTACAATCTGAGTGATAGGGTTAGTTAAAAAACAGACTAAATCATCCGCATAAGCTTTAACCTTATAGTGATTTCTCCCTATTTTATATCCTACAATATCTACATTATTTCTAATCTTTCTCAATAGAACTTCTAACGTTATAATAAACAATAAAGGCGAAAGAGGGCAACCTTGGCTAGTACCCTTTTGAATTTCAAATTGTGATGTTAAATCACCATTAATCATCAACCTAGCTGTTTGATAAGTGTAAATATTTCCAATAGCTGATTGAAATTTTCCCCTGAAATCCATGTATTCTAATACTTGTCTCGTAAATTGGAAATTTACATTATCAAACGCTTTTTCTGCATCCAAAAATATTATTGCAAAAGGTGTAGTATTAAATTCCGCATATTCTACAAGATCTAACACTACTCTAACATTCTGACTAATCAATCTTCCTGGAAGGAATCCTGCTTGATCTTCATGTATAATCTTATTTAATACAATCTTCAATCTATTTGCTAAAATCGCTACAAAAAGTTTATAATCTTTATTCAATAATTATATTGGTCTATAATTTTTAGCTTCTAGTAAGTCCGAATTTGGTTTAGGAATTAAAACTATGTTTGCTTGTTTCCAGGTATTTGGTCCCAGCACTGATACTCTTTTCCCAAGCTAAATAGTTACATGATTTCTCCTTGTGTGGGTTCTTGGATGTTCTTGAAGACTGCCATGCTGACTTAATCTCTATCCACACTCTGAGCAATCTCCCCTGTATGGGTTCTTAGGTGCTGTTGATGATTGCCACTCTGACTGAATCTCTTTCCACACTCTGAGTATTCAAAAGGCTTCTCCCCTGTGTGGGTTCTTAGATGCTCTTGAAGAGAGTGTCTCAGCCTGAATCTCTTTCCACACTCCGAGCATTCAAAAGGCTTCTCCCCTGTGTGGGTTCTTAGATGGTCTTGAAGAGAGTGTCTCAGCCTGAATCTCTTTCCACACTCCGAGCATTCAAAAGGCTTCTCCCCTGTGTGGGTTCTTAGATGCATTTGAAGATCACCACTGCGACTGAATCTCTTTCCACACTCTGAGCATTCAAAAGGCTTTTCCCCTGTGTGGGTTCTTAGATGTTTTTGAAGATGGCCACTCACACTGAATCTCTTTCCACACACTGAGCATTCAAAAGGCTTCTCCCCTGTGTGGGTTCTTAGATGCTGTTTAAGATGGCCATTCGCACTGAATCTCTTTCCACACTCTGAGCATTCAAAAGGCTTCTCCCCTGTGTGGGTTCTTACATGCATTTGAAGATCACCACTGCGACTGAATCTCTTTCCACACTCTGAGCATTCAAAAGGCTTCTCCCCTGTGTGGGTTCTTAGATGCTGTTTAAGATGGCCACTCACACTGAATCTCTTTCCACACTCTGAGCATTCAAAAGGCTTCTCCCCTGTGTGGGTTCTTAGATGCTGTTGAAGACTGCTACTCACACTGAATCTCTTTCCACACTCTGAGCATTCAAAAGGCTTCTCCCCTGTGTGGGTTCTTAGATGCTCTTGAAGATTGCTACTCACACTGAATCTCTTTCCACACTCTGAGCATTCAAAACGCTTCTCCCCTGTGTGGGTTCTTACATGCATTTGAAGATAGCTACTCTGACTGAATCTCTTTCCACACTCTGAACATTCAAAAGGCTTCTCCCCTGTGTGGGTTCTTACATGGATTTGAAGATCACCACTGCGACTGAATCTCTTTCCACACTCTGAGCATTCAAAAGGCTTCTCCCCTGTGTGGGTTCTTAGATGTTTTTGAAGATCGCCATTGCGACTGCATCTCTTTCCACACTCTGAGCATTCAAAAGGCTTCTCCCCTGTGTGGGTTCTTAGATGCTGTTCAAGATGGCCACTGCGACTGAATTCTTTCCACACTCTAAGCATTCAAAAGGTCTCTGCCTTGTGTGTATTTTTTGGTGCACAAGGAGCTGTGATCTGTATTTGAAGTAGTTTCCACACTGAAAGCATTTATGTGCCTTCATTATACTATGCTTTGGGAAGACTGCCTTACTCTTCCATGAAAGAAGATCCTTCCATTCTCTGAGCAGATAAATAGCTTCTCACCTGAATTAATCCTTTGGGGTTGAAAAAGGTCTGACTTCTGCAACCTCTTGTCATCTGAGCAGCTAGAAGGTTTCTCTCCTGCATGTATTCTTTGATGTCCAAGCTCTGCTTTGCAAGGAAAGCTCTTTCCACACTCCAAGCATCCATGGGTCTCCTTTCCTCTGTGCATATGCAAATGGATATCATATTGGGTTTTATCTGAGAAGTTCATGCCACACTCCAAACACTTATATGCTTCCTCCACCATGGGGATTAGTTCACAGAAATCCCTCCCTTGGCCAGGAATGGGTTTATCCTTCTTCTTGACCATGGGACTTCCTTTCTGCTTTTTAGGTTTGCCTTGATTCTTGACATTTCCTTGCAGATTTTCATTTTTTACTTTATCTGGCAATAGCTGATGCAGTTCCTCATCGCCCTCATTCCACTGATCATCCCCTGTGGAATAAAAAGAGAGAGCTCATTAGCAGACACACAAGGACATCTGACAATCTCTTGAAGTTCCATCCATGCTCAAAACATTGCAGCGGCTTTTTCCTGCTGTATACTGAAGGGTACACTAATAGACACTTGAAAAGTACATGAAAGCCTGCTGAATCAGAAAGGCTGGGTTTGCAGCGTAACAATTTATACAGCTGCTCACCTGAATGAATTCTTTGATGTGAAGTAAGGGCTGCTTTCCGACTGAAGGTCTTTCTGCACTCCCTGCACGCATATGGTTTTACTCCTGAGGGAATGTGCATCTTGGAAACATCACTTGTGTTCTTACTGAAAGTCTTTCCAAAGGCCACACTTTTATTTTCATTTCCCCTGGAGCAGATCCTCTGGTTAGCACGGAGACCTTCGTTCCTTCTTGTTTTGGTTGATCTTTCTTCGTGGACTGGGATTTCATGGAAGCCCCCTCCTCTTTGGGATGGTATGGGCTTATCCCTCCTCTTATCTGTGTGGCTTCCCTCCTGCCTCTGTGGTCCATCTCCAGCCCCAACATTACTTTTGGAGTCTTCATTCTTGGCTTCTTCTGTAGAGAATGCCTGGAATCCCCCAAGCATCTCTTCTACATGTGCTGTTGGAAGAAAGAAAGAGGTCCAGTCAGTACCTATGTAACAAGCCAAGCCACCCATCAGGCACTGCTCACGAAGGAGTCTGCATTTCCTTTATCAGACCTTCTTCCTCTCCCAATTGAGCGGCTGGTCACACCTTCTACCCAGCCAGGCCCCCTCCTGATGAGCAGTTATTATATTCTGCCCTGCCCTGCACATACTCCCCATATGTTTTTTAAAGAAAAAAAGTGGAAAAGAATCGTTCCCCCACCAGTCACATTTGACTTGTCCTGCAACTCTTTTGATTCTCTGCTACTCCAGATTAGACTCTGCTGCTCTCAACCACTACACCATGCTGCCTCTCCACAAGAAGTGACCATGATATCCAGTCCTGCAACTGCACAGAGGGTTTCTTTCCAGTTGTGATGAAAGCCATGAAGAGCTGGTTTTAAGCCTCTGCTTGGTGTGGGGGAGAGAACCCAGGATTTCACCAAGTGAACCTCATAGTTCAAAGGGGACCGCCACGGTTTTTGGAAAAAGCGTCAGTTGTTGGAAGGGCAGGCAAGGCCCAAAGGCATCAGGTGACTGCTGTAGGAAAGGGCCTTTGGCCTCCTCCAGCTTGGCTGTCCTTAAGTAACCCCCCAAACCTTTTCCTGGAATATCCAATATTTACAGATACAGCTGTCCCTCAAAAGCTGCAGCTGAGCTCAGCCCCAGAAAGAGTTTCTGAGCTGCCCAGATTTCAGGCCCCAGAAGGCCTCCCTCCCCAGCAGGTTTTATGATTTTACCAAAGAAGGAGTTGCTGAGAAGTGAAGCAGCAATCCTCCATGGCGATTCCTTGCTAATTCCCTGCACATAACCAAGAAGGATACTCAAAATGGTATATTGCTGCTGTTCAGTATTTGCATCCATGATCCATCCCAATGGCAGCCATTTGCACATATGGCACCTATGAACGAGCCTTACCCAGAGAGGCCACGCTCCCATAGTTCTCCTGCATGACTTCCTTGTAAAGAGCTCTTTGGCCTGGATCCAGCAGGGCCCACTCTGCCTCGTTGAAATGCACGGCCACCTCCTCAAAGGAAACTGGAGACTGAAAGAAAAAGCAGATTCCCTCGTCAGAGAACATGCCAGACAGAGACGGCGCTCTGGAAGGGGGCATGATAAAGGGCCTCTTTCACTTAAACACCAGAGCAGCAAATGCAGAGCAACCCTGCCCCTGGCCCAAGAAAGGAAGGGGGACTCATTTCCCCTACCTGGACCAGAGGTGAAGCAGCTGCTTCCACACCTCTGCAAAGATGACCGCTTAACAGCGTCTCTACACTGCCTGCAAGGGAGACAACAGAGAAAGGAAGAATGTTAGCCTAGCTTTCCTATTTCATTTACTTGTTTAAATCCTACTTTGCACACACCCATTTCCAGGATGTTTGTATTACTTGATTTTTGTGCTGTCGAGTCACAGCTGGCTTATGGCGGCCCTATGGGGTTTTCAAGGCAAGAGACGTTCGGAGGTGGTTTGCCATTGCCTGCCTCCGTGTCACGCCCCTTGGAGGTTCCTTGGAGGTTGCCCTTCCAAATTCTAACTAGGGCCGACCCTGCTTAGCTTCTGGGCTCTGATGAGATCAGGCTTGCCTGGGGCTATCCAGGTCAGGGCATGCATTATGTGCACTCAAGAACATTCAGGGTTTCAGCTGAATGCAACATCAATGTGACATGAATCTGTTTTGGCCCTCCATGAATCTGTCTACTCCTCCTTCAAGTGAGTGACCATCACTACACCGAGTCCCACAAGCTCACTCTGTGTTGTGTGCAGACCCATTTCCTTTTTCTACCCAGCAACTTCACCATGTGCCCCAATCCCATCCAGCTACAAAGCACCCTTACCTTGTGAGAGGGCATCTTGGGAACCCTCCCGGGCCTCAGCCTGCTGCACTTCCTCTAACAGAGCTCCTTCTGCCTCGGAAAACTTTACTCCCATCTTCAGGGATGGTCCCCACATCTGAAAGAACAATAAGGGAGACAGGTAAGATTCTGCATTGACCAACAGAGCTGCTTCAAGCACAGGGGCCAGAATCAGCATTGGTTGTTTTCCCAGCCAAGTGAATTCTCTAGAGGTATCAATATCTGGCAGAGAAGCTCTATGATAAAGTCAGTGCTTGAAGGGAGAGAAGGAAACCCCCTCACCTGCTCTGCCTGCCTGTTCTCCTCTGCCTGAAGGAGGAAACCTTCGGCCAGGGCCACTGCCTGGGAACTGGTCTCCGGCCCGCATCCTCTGACCCAGTACTGCATTCCCTGGGGCAGGATGGTCAGGAACTGCTCCAGGATCACCAGGTCCAGGATCTCCTTCTTAGAGTGCCTCTCCGGCTTCAGCCAGTGGTTGCAAAGTCTATGAAGCTGGCTGCAAACCGCTCGGGGCCCATCGGTCTCATGGTAAAGGAACTGCCGGAAAAAATGGCTATCTGCTGTCCTCGTTTCCTGAGCAAGGTTCTCTGGCACAGCTCTTTCCCAGAATTCATCACCACTGGCCGCTTGGATGGGATGGGGACCTTCCATTGATCTCTTGCCAATTCCAGCTCCTTCTGGGTCCTGCGGTTCCATCTTCTTCCCTTTCTCTTGGGTGGCCTCTGACTGTGAAAGATGCCCTTGCTCCTGTGGTTATGAAGAAGGAGAGGAAAAGATATCAAAAAGAGACCAAAAGAAAGCACACCTACCTCACCTACCCTCCTTCTTATGAGGTACCTCAGGATTGCCCCAGTGGTTTAGAACAAGTGTCATTGTCGTAGTTTGTGGATCAGGTTTAATGTCATGGTGCTAGACTGCATATCAGGCTTTTTAACGAGATGCTTGTTCTGAGGAGGAGGAGATCTGAGTTTTTCTTACCCCCACCTTCTTTTTTTAACTTTAAGTAGTCTCAAAATGGTTTACAATCGCCTTCCCTTCCTCTCCCACAACAGGCATCTTGTGAGGTAGGTGGGGCTGAGAGAGTTCAGAGAGAGGGGAGATTAGCCTAAGATCACCCAGCAGGATTCACGAAGAGGAGTGGGGAAATCAAACCCGATTCACCAGAGTCTTCCACTCCTAACCACTATACCACACTGGCTCTCAGGAAAGTAAACATCCATTGTGGAAGCTATGAGCTTGGCCTTCCACATCTGGGGATCAGTCTGTCTAGAGCAGGGGTGTCAAACATATGGCCCGGGGGCCGGATTTGGACCCTCAAGAGCTCTCATCTAACCCGCGAACCAGTCGAGGTAGACACACATACCCCAGTTCCAAGGTGTCAATGATCAGAGACTGTTAAATAAAAGAAAATACCGGAAGAGTGTTATAGCGTTAAGCATGTTTGTATTTTAAGTAAAAAATAATGTCATTAATTGGCTTTGCCTGTATCTTCTATAAAAGTTTGTATCTCCGGTATCTTGCATTAAATTTTACGGTACACATGGCCCAGCCTGACAAAGAGAAATTTATGTCACATCCGACCCTCATAACAAACGAGTTCGACACTCTTGGTCTAGAGGCAATTGTAGCCCGGGACAAAAGGACTGGTGACGGCTTAACCATGGCTGATCTCTCCTCCATCGGCTTGAAGCAACAGGCAATAGCTCTGCCAGCAGAGGGTCGGGGGCAGAAGTGTGCCTGACCTCTCCAGGGGAGAGCAAAAAGGCTGCTGCGATGAAGAGGAGCAGGAGGAAGCAGTGAACACCCAGGAAAACAGCACATGACCAGGAGGGGGGAGAGCCAGCCAAAATACACAGCATGTGGGGCAGCCAGTCAGCATGTCTGATTTACACCCTGTGATCCCTTCTTTCTGGGCTTCCTGATGACCACCATGGCTGAGAATTTATTTTACTTTACAAAATTCAGACCCTGCCTTTCAGCCCCCACAACGGTCACCAATTTAGCTACCAAATTAAGCCTTGCATTTTTCCATTTCCCTTATCTCTAGTCTGCTTTTCTCCCTGGGAGTCAAAATGGATTGTAGCAAGTGAGTCCATACAATCAACAGAACGGGACATTCAAGAAACCAGTAAATAGGATTTGGGTTGTAGAACCAACCAGAAATCTAAAAAACAGAAGCAAAGCGTAAATGTTAACAAGATACAGCACATGATGCAAAATTGCAGCGTAGGAACCGACTTACAGCAAGCAGTACACAGTAGTATAGAAGACAATTGCTAACCATTTGTCCAAGTAACTTTGTGAATTGTTTTGTACACTGCCACCCTACTGCGGAAAGCTAGGAGAGTGGGTGTCTTCCTGACCTCCTCAGGCAGGCTGATCCACATTGTGGGGGCCACAACAGAGAACATGCACAGACAGTTGTTGAATTTGCCCATTTGCAGGTTGCCACCTGCAGAAGGCCCTGCTCAGGTGAGGGCAGCCGTCGTGGCAGAATATAGGGGGAGAGACGGTCAGACAGATATCAGGGTCCAAGTACCATGAACGGCTTTCTGTGTGATAGCCAATACTTTTAATTGCACCTGGAGGGTCTGGGAATAATATGCGTGCTCCAGCATGGTTAGTGCATTATAGTAGTCAAGTCTCAATGTCACCGCAGCATGGATCCAGGAGCCAGACCAGAAGTATCAAGGTGAGGGGCCATTTTCCCAGCTAGGCTGAGTTGGAAGAAAGCCTTTTTTTTGCAGCTGCACTAACTCGCTCCACTAGCAATAATGCAGGGTCCAGTATAACCCCGAGGCTGTTAACTCTGCCAGCAAGGGTCAGCTGAATCCCAAAGAAAGGGGGAAGCATAACATCCTTCCAGACCTCCACCTTCCCAAGCAGCATTTCTTCTGTCTTTCCTGGACTTAGATTCTGTTGGTTCACACTGGGCTATTGAACCACAACCGCCAGGCAGCAATTTAGGATCTAAGAACATAAGATCTCTACTGCATCACCAGGAGAGTTGGGGAAGGATGAATAGAGCTGGGTCTCCTCAGCATATTGCTGACAGCCAACCCCAAACTATGAATGGTTAGGCCTCAGGGCTTCACGATCGACAAGCATGGGGGACAGGATTTGGGCCTGTGGGACCTCCACAGGATGGACAGAAGATGTTATACCCTGCTTTTCTTTGCCTGAAGGAGACCCAAAGGGATTTACCATCCCTTCCTCTCCCCACAACAGGCACCTTGTGAGGTTGGTGGGGCTGAGAGGGGTCACCCAGCACCCCTCCTGGGGAGGAGAGAGGAATCAACCCGGATTCACCACTCTTGACCACCACACCATGCTGTGGCAGGTCCCACACTGATGATAACCGGCCTCCAATGGCAATTCTTTGGTTCTGGTCCAGGAGTGATTTGGCCCTGTCCAACGTACAACCCCCGAGGCCTCCTCCTTTTTTTTTAAGTAGCACAGAATAAGAAGGGAAAGAGGGAACGGGAACAATTGTATGGTACATGGTTGGCATCCGGAACAGGCCTTACATTGATTTCCTGGAGTTGGTCGGCTACCCCTCTCTCTAGCAGTTTGCCCAGGAAGGGCAGATCAGAGACCGGGGCGATAATTGGCTCCACCATTTTTCTCTTTGTATGCAAAGGATCCTCAAGTCACAGCTGACTTTTGGTGACCCAGCAGCAGTGTTTCAATGCAAGGGACTAGCAGAGGGGGTCTGCCATCGCCTGCCTCTGCCTGGGGAACCGGGGCTGCCTGGGGGTGGGGTGGGGGGGTGTCTCCCACCCAAGGACTAACCATGACCCACCCTGAAGCTCCCGAGATTGGAGGACATCATCCTGGGCCACCCAGGTCGGGGCTCGTTTTTTTTGTTTTGTTTTTTGGAGGGGAAGATTTTTTTTTATTCAGCGGAGGGACCACGACGTTGTAAAACGATTTATAACTTATTTCTCCCCCCCTCGAGAACACTCGTGAGAGCTGCATTTCTCTCTTGCAAGGTTGGAAAGCGCATCCCACTCCCCTGCAATGACTTACTCGTGAGTAGACCGTCCCAGGATCCAGCGTCAGGGCTTCGGCCTGCTGATGCATCTCGGCAGCCCTTCCCGGTCGGCTTTGCAATTCCTCCCCCCGGAAAAGGAGCTTTTCCTTTTTGCCTCCCCTCCGCCGCCGCCCCTTGCTCGGTTTAACCACTTCGGTGCTGCAGACGAAGGAAGAAAAAATTGTTCTGGAGCCCCTGCAAGGCTGTTTTTTGCTTGACTTTGCTTTACTTTTCTTTTCCCCCAACTCAGCTGTGCCGTTGTCTGAACAGCCTGGGGATCCCCCAGAAGCGCCACCCTGTGCGGAGTGACTCCCGAGCAATCCCGCTGAGCTGCACCGGGCGTCGCTGAGCTGCAGCCTGGCCGGAATCCGCTCTGACCACCAGGCTCTGGCCGCCCATCCTTCATGCAAAGAGCAGGAAGCCCCTTTTTTCTCTCTCCTCTGCAGCACCGAAGGGGTTAAACCGCCGGAGCTGTTTCCTAGAGCGGCCGAGCGAGGGGGCGGGAGGGAGGCGGAAGCGGAAAGGCTCCCTTCCGAGTGGGGGGGGCTGGAGGGAGGAATTGCAAAGGGGCTTCAGCGATGCATCGGCAGGCCAAAGCCCCGCAGCCGGATCCTGGGGCGGTCTACTCACGAGTAAGTCGTGGCAGAGGAGTGGGGAATCAGCTTCTCCCACTTTGGCAGAGAGAAGCGCGGCTCTCACGGCTGCTCGGGAGGGGGGGGAGGGAGAGATTGGTTTTAAATCGTGTTACAATGCAGCCCCTCCGCTGTTCAAAAAATTCCACCCTTACAAAAAAAAACCCCAACCGAGCCCCGACCTGGGAGGCCCAGGATGATGTCCTCCAATCTCGGGAGCTCAGCAGGGTGGGTCATCATGGTTAGTCCTGGGATGGGAGACACCCCCACCCCCACCCCCAGGAAGCCCCGGTTCCCCAGGCAGAGGCAGGCGATGGCAGACCCCCTCGGCTAGTCCCTGTACATAAATTTTCCTCTCACCCAACGGCGGGTACCCAGCTTTTGTTTTTAGGTTGGGTTTCATTCCCCTCTTTTTTCTTCCTACAGTTGCCTCTAGACCATGTGTACCATAAAATTTAATGCAAGATACCGGAGATACAAACTTTTATAGAAGACACAGGCAACGCCAATTAATGACATTATTTTTTACTTAAAATACAAACTTGCTTAACACTATAACACTCTTCCAGTATTTTCTTTTATTTAACAATCTCTGATCATTGACACCTTGGAACTGGGGTATGTGTGTCTGCCTCGACTGCCTCGACTGGTTCGCGGGCCAGATAAGAGCTGTTGGGGGTCCAAATCCGGCCCCCGAGCCATATGTTTGACACCCCTGCTCTAGACAGAC
Organism: Euleptes europaea; assembly: GCF_029931775.1. Lineage (NCBI taxonomy): Eukaryota > Metazoa > Chordata > Lepidosauria > Squamata > Sphaerodactylidae > Euleptes > Euleptes europaea. The sequence continues at coordinate 7,182,978 of NC_079316.1, forward strand.
TGATCCCCAGATGTGGAAGGCCAAGCTCATAGCTTCCACAATGGATGTTTACTTTCCTGAGAGCCAGTGTGGTCTAGTGGTTAGGAGTGGATGACTCTGGTGAATCGGGTTTGATTCCCCACTCCTCCAGGTGAATCCTGCTGGGTGATCTTAGGCTAATCTCCCTTCTGTCTGAACTCTCTCAGCCCCACCTACCTCACAAGATGCCTGTTGTGGGGAGAGGAAGGGAAGGCGATTGTAAACCATTTTGAGACTCCTTAAAATTAAAAAAGAAGGTGGGGTAAAAAAACTCAGATCTCCTCCTCCTTCTCAGAACAAGCATCTCATTAAAAAGCCTGATATGCAATCTAGTGCCATGACATTAATCCTGATCCACAAACTACGACAGTGACGCTTGTTCTGATCCACTGGGGCAATCCTAAGGTACCTCATGAGAAGGAGGGTAGGTGAGGTAGGTGTGCTTTCTTTTGGTCTCTTTTTGTCTTTTTGATATCTTCCTCTTCTTCGTAGCCACAGGAGTAAGGGCATCTTTCCTCAATCCGTCCAAGCGGAGAGTGGTGATGAATTCTGGGAAAGAGCTGTGCCAGAGAACCTGGCTCTGGAAACGAGGGCAGCAGATAGCCATCTTTTCCAGCAGTTCCTTTACCATGAGACTGATGGGCCCCGAGCGGTTTGCAGCCAGCTTCATAGACTTTGCAACCACTGGCTGAAGCCGGAGAGGCACTCTAAGAAGGAGATCCTGGACCTGGTGATCCTGGAGCGGTTCCTGACCATCCTGCCCCAGGGAATGCAGTACTGGGTCAGAGGATGTGGGCCGGAGACCAGTTCCCAAGTGGTGGCCCTGGCCGAAGGTTTCCTCCTGAGTCAGGCAGAGGAGAAGAGGCAGGCAGAGCAGGTGAGGGGGTTTCCTTCTCTCCCTTCAAGCACTGACTTTATCCTAAGGCTTCTGTGCTAGACATTGATGCCTCTAGAGAATTAAAACCTGTTATTCTCTTACAGCAGCAAGAATTAGCGAGAATAACAGGTTTTAATATAGAACACAAAGTAAAATATTTAGGAATATGGTTAACTTCTAATAATTTTAACCTATTTAAAAATAATTATGAAAAAACATGGCAACAAATAAATACCGATTTGACAAATTGGGAAAAAATACCTTTATCGTTGTGGGATAGAGTATCGGTAATTAAAATGATGGTATTACCCAGGATGCTTTTCTCATTTCAAAATTTACCGATTATTAAGGGGTTTAAAATTTTTAAAGTTTGGAAAAAGGATATTCTAAAATTTTTGTGGGGAAAAGGAAAACATAGAATAGCGTATAAAAATTTGATTCAATTAAGAGAAACAGGAGGATTAGGTTTACCTGATTTGCAACAATATTATGAGGCTTCCTGTTTTCTCTGGCTAAACACTTGGATTAAATTAGAAAATTATTGATTATTAGAGTTAGAAGGGTATAATCTTCGATATGGTTGGCATGCATATTTATGGTATGAAAAGGAAAAGGTAAATAGGGATTTTAAAATTCATATTATTAGAGCTGGGTTATTCCAAATTTGGACAAAATACAAGAAGATTTTAGAAAATAGGACCCCGGGATTGATTAACCCAATAGAAGCTTATATGAAGAGGGGAATACAGTTAAATTTAGATATAGAGATGTATAGGGGTATTATTGAATGGAAGGAGAGTAAATGGGTCTTAAAAAGTAGGGAAGAATTAAATATAAAAGACTGGTTTTACAACTACAAGATATTTTTTAATAAAGACAGTCAACTTGGATTTAGTAAAAATAAATCTGAGTTAGAAAAGATATTAGATAAAGGAAATAAAGGAATGATTGGTAGGATGTATAAATTATTGACTACAATTAATTTAGAACAAGAAAGAATTAAATCAGTCATGATCAAATGGATGCAAGATTTAGGATTTAACATAGATTTGGATAAATGGGAAAATTTATGGAAAAGGGAGTTTAAATTTACAATAACCAATGAAATTAGAGAGAATCTCTATAAAATGTTTTACAGATGGCATATAACTCCAATTATGATATCTAAGATGAACAGTCAGGATAAAGGAATCTGTTGGAAATGTGGAAAAGAAAGAGGATCTTATATGCATGTCTGGTGGACCTGCAAAAAAATTAAAAAATTTTGGAAAAAAATAGTGAAAGAAACAAATAATCTGATTAATAGTAAAGTGAAAAGGAAACCATTGTTTTGTTTACTGGGAATACCCACAAATGATATTCATGACTGGGATAGGATTATTTGCCAATATAGTTTTGCTGCTGCAAGGATTGTGATAGCTAAAGTTTGGAAACAAACAAGTAAACCAATTATCGATTGGAGAGAGAAATTGTGGTTATATATGAGGATGGCCAGATTAACGGAATTTCTGCACGGAAATGATCTGGAAGAATTTAAGCAAGCATGGTCTAAGGCCACCTCATATTGGGACAAGATGGCAAAAATGGATTTTACCTTGTTATTTAGTGAGTTATAGAAAATCATGTTTTAAGCAATATTAAATTTTAGACAACTAATAAATAAAACTACCGGACACTTCTTCGGAAATCATGGTGATGGGTCACTTTTGGTGGGTGGGGGGAAAGGGTATTTTTTGATGAGTGTATTAAAAACTGAAATGTATTGAATATGTTATGTGAATACCCTTTTATATATATATATATATATATATATATATATATATATATATATATATATATATATATATATATATATATATATATATATTCCTTTTTTTCCCTTTTTTTCTCTTTTTGTATTGAAAAATTCAATAAAAAATTATAAAGAAAAAAAAAGAATTCGCTTGGCTGGGAAAACAACCAACGCTGATTCTGGCCCCTGTGCTTGAAGGAGCACTTTTGGTCAATGCAGGGGTGAAGATTCTTACCTGTCTCCCTTGATGTTCTTTTAGATGTGGGGACCATCCCTAAAGATGGAAGTGAAGTTTTCCGAGGCAGAAAGAGCTCTGTTAGAGAAAGGGCAGCAGGCAAAGTCCCAGGAGTATCTCCAAGATGCCCTCTCACAAGGTAAGGGTGCTTTGTGGCTGGATGGGATTGGGACACATGGTGAAGCTGTGGGGCAGAAAAAGAAATGGGTGTGCACACAACACAGAGTGAGCTTGTGGGACTAGGTACCACAAGATGTAGTGATGGTCATTCACTAGAAGGAGAAGTAGACAGATTCATGGAGGGCCAAGACAGATTTATGTCACATTGATGTTGCATTCAGCTGAAACCCTGAATGTTCTTGAGTGCACATAATGCATGCCCTGACCTGGATAGCCCCAGGCGAGCCTGATCTCATCAGAGGCCAGAAGCTAAGCAAGGTCGGCCCTGGTTGGTATTTGGCAGGGCAACCTCCAAGGAACACCAGGGCTGTGACGCAGAGGCAGGCAATGGTAAACCACCTCCGAACGTCTCTTGCCTTGAAAACCCTACAGGGCCGCCATAAGCCAGCTGTGACTCGACAGCACAAAAATCAAGTAATACAAACATCCTGGAAATGGGTGTGCGCGAAGCAAGATTTAAACAAGTAAATGAAATAGGAAAGCTAGGCTAACATTCTTCCTTCCTGTGTTGTCTCCCTTGCAGGCAGTGTAGAGACGCTGTTAAGTGGTCATCTTTGCAGAGGTGTGGAAGCGGCTGCTTCACCTCTGGTCCAGGTAGGGGAGATGAGTCCCCCTTCCTTTCTTGGGGTGGGGGGAAGGTTGCTCCTGCAGTTGCTGCCCGGTGTTCAAGTGAAAGAGGCCCTTTACCCATGCCAAGCTCTCCATCCTGCGCCTTTCCAGAGAGCCATCTCTGTCGAGGGAATCTGCTTTTTCTTTCAGTCTCCGGTTTCCTTTGAGGAGGTGGCCGTGCATTTCACCGAGGCAGAGTGGGCCCTGCTGGATCCAGGCCAAAGAGCTCTTTACAAGGAAGTCATGCTGGAGGACTATGGGAGCGTGGCCTCTCTGGGTAAGGCTCTTTCATAGGTGCCGTACGTGCAAATGTCTGCCATTGGGATGGAGCATGGATCCAAATAGTGAATAGCAGCAATGTATCATTTTGAGTATCCTTCTTGGTTATTTCCAGGGAATTAGGAAGGAATCGCCATGGAGGATTGCTGCTTCACTTCTCAGCAACTCGTTGTTTGGTAGACTGATAAATTGTGATGGGAAAGGAGGGGAGGGAGGCCTTCTGGGGCCTGAAATCTGGGCAGCTCAGAAACTCCGGGGCTGAGCTCAGCTGTGGCTTATGAGGGACAGCTGTATCCATAAATATTGGATATTCCAGGAAAAGGTTGGGGGGGGTACTTAAGGACAGCCAAGCTGGAGTAGGCCAAAGGCCCTTTCCTACAGCTGTCACCCAGATGCGTTTGGGCCTTGCCTGCCCTTCCAACAAGTGACACCGTGGGGGTCCCCTTTGAACTATGAGGTTCACTTGGTGAAGTCCTGGGTTCTTTCCCCTGCCACCACCACCCCTACGTGCGCAGCTGAGCTGGAATGCAGGAGTATACCTGGCAGCAATTCCGTCCACACCAGGACAGCTTTATACAATTTATTTACAATATTTACACAGTCAGGATACAGTTCTCTCCAACAAACTGCTCCGCCAAACATCTATTTTCTCTCCACCATACTTCTGTACATATGTCATGGACTTATATACATTTACATCCTTACAATGATATACAATTTCTGTGTCATGGTGAGACTTTCTGGAAATTTCCTTCTCAGGCTGCTCACGCCACCTAAATCGGTTTTGGCTGGCTTAGTCACATGATACTAGCTGTCACTTTAGATCAGTCTAATCTATGTCCAAACTGCTGACTAGCTACACATTACATATGTTGTCACCCCCCCCCCCCCAAGCAGAGGCTTAAAACCAGCTCTTCATGGATTTCATCACAACTGGAAAGAAACCCTCTGTGCAATTGCAGAACTGGATATCATGGTCACTTCTTCTGGAGAGGCAACATGGTGTAGTGGTTGAAAGCAGCGGACTCTAATCTGGAGAACCGGGTTCTCACTCCACCACCTGAAGCCTGCTGGGTGATTGTGTGTCGGTCACAGTTCTCTCAGAACTCTCTCAGCCCCATCTACCTCACAAGGTGCCTGATATGGGGAGGGTAAAAGAATGTGATTTGTATGCCGCTTTGAGACTCTTCAGGGTAGAGAAAAGCAGGGTGTAAAAACCTCTTCTATTTAATCATCAGTAGCAGAGAATCAAAAGAGTTGCATGACAAGTCAAATGTGACTGGTGGGGGAACGATTCTTTTCCACTTTTTTTCTTTAAAAAACATATGGGGAGTATGTGGAAGGGAGGGGAGAAGAGGGCAGGGCAGAATATAATAACTGCTCATCTGGAGGGGGCCTAGCTGGGTAGAAGGTGTGACCAGCAGCTCAGTTGGGAGAGGAAGAAGGTCTGATAAAGGAAATGCAGACCCCTTCGTGAGCAGTGCCTGATGGGTGGCTTGGCACGTTACATAGGTACTGACTGGACCTCTTTTCTTTCTTCCAGCAGCACATGTAGAGGAGATGCTTGGGGGACTCCAGGCGTTCTCTATAGAAGAAGCCAAGAATGAAGACTCCAAAAGCAATGTTGGGGATGGAGATGGACCACAGAGGCAGGGTGGAAGCCACACAGACAAGAGGAGGGATAAGCCCGTACTGTCCCAAAGAGGAGGGGGCTTCCGGGAAATCCCAGTCCACGAAGAAAGGTCAACCAAAACAAGAAGGAATGAAAGCCTCCATGCTAACCAGAGAATCTGCTCCGGGGAAAATGAAAATGAAAGTGTGGCCTTTGGAAAGACTTTCAGTAAGAACACGAGTGATGTTTCCAAGATGCAAATTCCCTCAGGAGTAAAACCATATGCGTGCACAGAGTTCAGAAAGACCTTCAGTCGGAAAGCAGCCCTTACTTCACATGAAAGAATTCACTCAGGTGAGGAGCTGTATAAGTTGTTAGGCTGCAAACCCAGCCTTTCTGATGCAGCAGGCTTTCATGTCCTTTTCAAGTGTCTATAAGTGTACCCTTCAATATACAGCAGGAAAAGGCCACTGCAATGTTTTGTAAGACAAGGTGCATAAACACAGTGCAAAGACCTCTCTCTGGTCTTCATTTTTGCTTCCTTTCTCTGGTCTTCATTTTTGCTACCTACCTTCATGGAGCAACTTTTCCCACTGTGGATGTGAAATATTCTACCTTACCTTATTTGACTATCGCGTTGTTTCTTTGGAGATAGCTATTATGGTTATGTTTAATTTGTTCCTATTTTTGTATATAGTTGTAACTTGTGTATATATGTAATCACCTTGTCCTTGCACTGTGTTTATGCACCTTGTCTTATGAATATACCTTTTGCATTTTTTGAAATTCCAGAGTTATACTGTTTCTTTTCTAGCTTCTAACTTTAACAGTATAGTGAGTTTTTCCATACTGTAATGTTTTGAGCATGGATGGAACTTCAAGAGATTATCAGATGTCCTTGTGTGTGTGCTAATGAGGTCTCTCTTTATTCCACAGGGGATGATCAGTGGAATGAGGGCGATGAGGAACTGCATCAGCTATTGCCAGATAAAGTAAAAAATGAAAATTTGCAAGGAAATGTCAAGAATCAAGGCAAACCTAAAAAGCAGAAAGGAAGTCCCATGGTCGAGAAGAAGGATAAACCCATTCCTGGCCAAGGGAAGGATTTCTGTGAACTAATCCCCATGGTGGAGGAAGCATATAAGTGTTTGGAGTGTGGCATGAACTTCTCAGATCAAACCCAATATGATATCCATTTGCATATGCACAGAGGAATGGAGACCCATGGATGCTTGGAGTGTGGAAAGAGCTTTCTTTGCAAAGCAGAGCTCCGTAGACATCAAAGAATACATGCAGGAGAGAAACCTTCTAGCTGCTCAGATGAGAAGAGGTTGCAGAAGTCAGACCTTTTTCAACCCCAAATGATTCATTCAGGTGAGAAGCTATTTACCTGCTCAGAGAATGGAAGGATGTTCTTTCATGGAAGGAAGAGTAAGGCAGTCTTCCCAAAGCATAGTATAATGAAGGCACATAAATGTTTTCAGTGTGGAAACTACTTCAAATACAGATCACATCTCCTTGTGCACCAAAAAATACACACAAGGCAGAGACCTTTTGAATGCTCAGAGTGTGGAAAGAGATTCCGTCAGAATGCCCATCTTCAACAGCATCGAAGAACCCACACAGGGGAGAAGCCTTATGAATGCTCAGAGTGTGGAAAGAGATTCCGTCAGAATGCCCATCTTCAAAACCATCGAAGAACCCACACAGGGGAGAAGCCTTTTAAATGCTCAGAGTGTGGAAAGAGATTCAGTCAGAGGGGCCATCTTCAGCAGCATCGAAGAACCCACACAGGGGAAAAGTCTTTTGAATGCTCAGAGTGTGGAAAGAGATTCAGTCTGAGAACCTCTCTTCAACATCATTTAAGAACCCACACAGGGGAGAAGCCTTTTGAATGCTCTGAGTGTGGAAAGAGTTTCAGGAACAGTAGCTCTCTTCAACAACATCGAAGAACCCACACAGGGGAGAAGCCTTTTGAATGCTCTCAGTGTGGAAAGAGATTCAGTAGGAGTGGCAATCTTCAACAGCATCTAAGAACTCACACAGGGGAGAATCCTTTTGAATGCTCAGAGTGTGGAAAGAGATTCAGTCGCAGTGACCATCTTAAAGAGCATCTAAGAACCCACACAGGGGAGAAGCCTTTTGAATGCTCAGAGTGTGGAAAGAGATTCAGGAACAGTGGCAATCTTCAAGTACATCTAAGAACCCACACAGGGGAGAAGCCTTTTGAATGCTCAGAGTGTGGAAAGAGTTTCAGGAACAGTGGCAATCTTCAAATGCATCTAAGAACCCACACAGGGGAGAAGCCTTTTGAATGCTCAGAGTGTGGAAAGAGATTCAATCAGATTGGCTCTCTTTATATGCATCGAAGAACCCACACAGGGGAGAAGCCTTTTAAATGCTCAGAGTGTGGAAAGAGATTCTGTCAGAGTGGCTCTCTTCAACGGCATCGAGGAACCCACACAGTGGAGAAGCCTTTTGAATGCTCAGAGTGTGGAAAGAGATTCCTTCATAGTAGCAGTCTTAAAGACCATCTAAGAGCCCACACAGGGGAGAAGCCTTTTGAATGCTCAGAGTGTGGAAAGAGATTCAGTCTGAGTGGCAGTCTTAAAAAGCATCTAAGAACCCACACAGGGGAGAAGCCTTTTGAATGTTCAGAGTGTGGAAAGAGATTCCTTCATAGTAGCAGTCTGAAAGACCATCTAAGAACCCACACAGGGGAGGAGCCTTTTGAATGCTCAGAGTGTGGAAAAAGATTCAGTCGGAGTGGCAATCTTCAAAAGCATCGAAGAACCCACACAGGGGAGGGAGAAACCTTTTGAATGCTCAGAGTGTGGGAAAAGATTCAGTCTGAGTGGCAGTCTTCAAAGGCATCGAAGAACCCACACAGGGGAGAAGCCTTTTGAATGCTCAGAGTGTGGAAAGAGATTCAATTGCAATGGCAATCTTCACAAACATCTAAGAACCCATACAGGGGAGAATGCTCCGAGTGTGGATAGAGATTAAGTCAGCGTGGCAGTCTTCAAGAACATCCAAGAACCCACACAAGGAGAAAACATGTAACCGCTTAGCTTGGGAAAAGCGTATCAGTGCTGGGACCGTGGAAAGAGATTTAGCCATGATTGAAACCCCCAATAGATCTCACAGGGAAAAGAGCAATGATGGGTTCTGTAGGTGGAAGGAGATTCACGACCAGCTCCTATCTCCTTCTGCATTGAAGATTCCATGCAGGGGAGGAACCTCAGAAATGTTCAATGTGTGGCAACAGTTTGAGGCAGAGATCTCACCTTCATGTTCCTCAGAGAATCCACATAAGTTGATTCGGATGTGGAACTCAAAAAGGGTCCTTTTAGTGGTTGCCATTCTCTGTTAAACTCGATACTTTAGTTATCTGCCAACTGAACTTTTTCTGACACCCGCAAAACCGGAAAAAACATTTGTTTTCCAAATCCTATGAAGAAATAGACAGGATGAAGATAGCAGATATTTATAGCCTCCCCACTGCTGGACAAATCCTAATGTGGACAGCTGGCAACTGCAATTTATAAACATTTTTACCTGACAAGGAACACATGAAGCTGCCTTATACTGAATCAGACCCTTGGTCCATCAAAATCAGTATTGCCTACTCAGACTGGCAGCAGCTCTTCGGGGTCTCAGTCTGAGGTCTTTCACATCACCTACTTGCCTAGTCCCTTTCACTGGAGATGCCGGGGATTGAACCTGGGACATTCTGCATGCCAAGCAGATGCTCTACCATTGAGCCACAGCCCCTCCCCTAGTTCTAGAGAGGCATCCCGAAACCCTAATTCATCCCCAGTCCAGCCTGCTGCACACTTGTTGGGGTCACCACTTTGAAGCCCAAAGAGTTCTGGCATGAGGATTAATTTGGGTTGAATGGAAATGGTTCTGGCCCCCTAACTCAACTACACCAGCATGGTATCGTGGTTAAGAGCTGTGATTTGGAGTGGTGGAGTCTAATGTGGAGAACCGGGTTTGATTCCCCACTCCTCCACACGAGCAGCAGAGGCTAATTTGGTGAACTGGATTTGTTTCCCCACTCCTACAGACAAAACCAGTTGGGTGAACTTGGGCTAGTCACTCTCTCTCAGCCCCATCTACCTCACAGGGTTCTGCCAGGCCTTGGCAATAATTGGCTTGAGCATATGGTTTTCCTCTGGATCTATATATGTAAAAAGCATTCCTTAAGACCTGATGCAGTAATGTGGGGTAAACTTCATACCACTTACAGCTGTTTTGAGATAACTGTACGGCTACAAGGTTAAAGGCACTTAATGCTGCCCACTTGATAGTTGGGTCTGAAGAGTCGGCACTTGCTTATCTGGGGTGCTTTTCCAGGCATAAAATAGAAGGTCATCTCTGTTTTGAGGATTTTTGGTCTCTGCTCTGATACACAGTGTAAAGGAAGGAATTATGCCATTTTCCGATAAGACAGTACAGCAGTACAACAGATGGTGACCTTGCACTTGTGAACCTGGTGACTTAATGCTTTCTCCGTAGACGAGATGGAAGTGACAATGCCAGTCACTATCAAAAGAGACCTAAGTTGGACCCATGACAGAAGCCTTCAGCCTCCTGACTCAGCTCAGATAACCACTGATCTGAGAGAATATAAGGAAGCCTCAAACGGCCAGAGGGCAGGAGGACTGGTAGAGGACAGCTGAATGCTGTCTGGCTGCTGGGTCTCCCCTGACATCCTCTGAGATGTGAAACTAGGAAAGCAGGGAGTTGGTGGAAGTTGGCTGACGCTGACTGACCTCACTCCCTATATTTGTCTCTTGCGTGAGACACATGAAATGAGTTACAGAGAGGGCAGCAAGTCTGTCTGGCCATAACTCATTTCTATTATATTCTATTATTTCATGTCTTGCGTGATATGAAACTATACCATTTCACAAGTTCTTTGTGAGAATGGGAAAGACTCTCTTTGAGAGGGATTCATTTCAAGATGACCTGCTAAGGCTGGATATCTGAAATGATTGCTGATAGACTATTCCATATAATGGAGGCTCTTAGCATTCCTACTAAACCTTACTGTGGGGTCTAAGAGTATTGGATCAGTTCCATATTTGGAAACACTGACATCTCATTAATTCTAGTAAGGAGTTGATGGGTTCTCACTGAATGATCTAAATAATCTGACTTTCCTTGAGAAACATGGAAGTTGTGAAACCCAAATTACAGAGCTGGTCCATACAGTTCTTAGAACCAGAAACAGGGAAGAAAGGAGTCAGAGGCTCCCCCAACATAATAGGGGAGGCTTCTGTACTCAGAATAAGAGGCCAGAGATGTTCCTGGGGGAAAAGGAGAATCTATGTTCTCTGTAACAAAGCTTAAGGCACATATAAAATGCTTACATAGAACATATACAAAATCTATTAGGCCTATTCATGGAGACTCTTAGTCCAGGAAACATATTCACTGAAATTGACAAAGCTAGAGAATACCTGAGTCTTCCATACAAACACTAATACAGCCTTAAGCTTGCACATAATGAATTGTACATAATATATAAGCTCTGCATTGCTGACTATTAAGAGATACATATACCATCAGCATGTATGAAGCATTCCTGATCTTAAAAGTGATCAGACATCTATAAACATAGAATGGTTCAAATATAAAAGCTCATAGTATCTTATCCTCTGCACACTGCATTTGGTAAAGATACTACACATAGCTATAACAACTACTATAGCTCAAATAGCTCTAACTTCAGCTTTCTCTGATAAATAGACTTCAGAACAGTATTTCAATGAACCTAAACTGGCATGAAATACTCAATGAGCTTTTGGACTATCATTCTCAAATAAACTAAGAACCAGAGAATCAAAGATATGGTAAAGATATAGAAACATGGGGAAAGACTATGTCCTTACAGAAAAGGTTTGCAATATTCTAAATATCAGCTATGCATATGAGCTGGAGAGGTTTAGAAATAATATAAGGTTGTACTCAATTTACTAGAACTTATAGTTTATATTTCAGGTACTTTGGATAAAGAAGCTTTTAACTATAACAGATCTTTCCCCCATTATATTTAACCATATCTTCTCTCCATTAAACTAATCAGGTTTTTACAAGATTCTGTAACTGTAGTATTCTAGTATTGTAGTATTCTAAATGAATCTAGAGATACTAGTTAAAATCTCATAGAGAGAAATGCATTAAAGGTTTAAGGTTAGAAAACCTTACATAGAGAAATTGCTTATAAAGATTGTATGAAACTGCTTGCATATATTAACATAACTGAACATGTAAAAGAATCATAATGTTTGTACTTTATGACATCTTTTGAGAATGTGTATTCACATGCATATATATTTTATGTGAAATAAATGTTATTTAAAGGAAGTCCCTTGTTCATAAATTTTCTGGCACTTCTCAATAGAAAGCGTACAGTCCTTGTAGGAATTATCATTGACTTCTGGCTGTGAGGTCTCGCTGAATAGATAGCTCCATTTCTCAGTAAATGGTACATTCTAGGAGTGTAGACCCCTTAACGCCACAAGCCGTGACAGGTGTCTGTTGTGGGGAGGGGAAGGGAAGGTGATTGTAAGCCAGTTTGATTCTCCCTTAAGTGGTAGAGAAAGTCAGCATATAAAAATCAACTCTTCTTCTTCTACTACTCAGTAAGTTCAAAGGGATCAGGCTGACCCCCTCTCAATATTCCAGTATTTTGGAGATGAGCAGGTCCCCTAGGATTCGGCAGGAGAAAATTAATAGGTCTCCTTGGAGTTGGTAGGTGCACGCTGTGGGACATTCATTCCCAATCCCAGCTGTCCTCCCCACTTTCATTCTCCTCAATAGATAATTCACACTTTTTTTTTTCCTGTGGTTTGTGGTGGGTTTTTTTTTAAATGCGGTGGGCTTCATTAATGTTTGTGTAGCATGCCTTTTTTAATTGTGTATAAAGCTGTAAGAAAGCATTCCTCTTGCAGATGCTGGAGACGGGTGCCTCGTGCCCCCACTGATGGCCAGGATTGAACCAGACCCACTTTGCCCAGATTCGTGATGGGGGTCAGATTAGTTCAAGAGCCAGAGTGTTGACTGACGACTGCGTGGATCTGGGTTCAAATCCACACTAGGCCTGGAAGCCCTTTAGAAGCAAGATAGTTGTAAGGATTCAATGTGGGGGAGGCATTCTTAGAAGAAATGTGTTCAACAAGTTTGGAAATCTGAGGATTTCCTTTTTGGTTATTGTTCTACTTTATTGAAATACCGTATATACTCGCGTATAAGCCGAGTTTTTCAGCCCAAAAAAAGGGCTGAAAAAGCCGGCCTCGGCTTATACGCGGGTCAATACGGTAGGGGGGAGGGGAGGAGGGAACTTACCGCCGCTGCCATCACCGCCACCACCGCCATCACCGCCGGGCCCGCGCCAGCTTCCCCTGGCCAGGAACGCCCTGTGAGGGCCTCCTGTGGCCGAGGGAAGGCCGCGCCGCCGCTGCAGCCGGGCGCGCCCGGCTCCCCCCGCCCTGGAAGGGCCGGGGGAAGCCTTCTGCGGCCGCCAGAAGGCTGCGCCGCCGCTGCAGCCGGGCGCGCCCGGCTCCCCCCGCCCTGGAAGGGCCGGGGGAAGCCTTCTGCGGGGGGCCCGCCGCCCCCACCGCCTTCGCCTGGAGCAAAGGTAAGCCTGCTGGGGGGGAGGGGGTATAAGCCGACACGGCTTATACGCGGGTGCCTAATTTTTCCCCATTTTTGGGGAGAAATTTGGCACCTGGGCTTATACGCGGGTCGGCTTATACATGGGTATATACGGTATACAAAGTATTATAGAATATACCAAAATATGAAAATATGAAAGAAAACAATTCACAAAGAAAAGAAATGTGAAAAATATAAAGAAAAGAGTTAAAAAGTAATATAAGATAATACAATAATACAGAGACTGACTTCCAACTCTCTTCATACAAAACAAAATACTACATATATAATTTCTTTTGTGAATAACAGTTTAGTTTTATCTGTTTTTACTTTAAATTTTCATTTAACTATTTCCATCTTAGTCAACACTTTGGTAAATTTATGTTCTAAACCCTAAAGTCATTTTTCTGTCCCTAAAATACTGATTTATATATATTGACCATACCATCCAATCTATATTACAATTGGAAACCCAACTATCTTCTATATATTTATCTTGGCCTACTCCATACATTTCTGATGCCATTCATGCAATGTGGGTACTTCTTCTTTTCTCCATTTTTTGCCCATATAATTCTTGCTGCTGTTAAATATCTAAGAATATTTCCCAACTGTTTTTCTAATGTCCTATCTAAAATATTCACTAAATACATTTCCGATTTAAGTGGGATTTTTACTCCAATAACCTTAGAGCTGCCATTACCTTTTTTTCTAGTCAGTAGGCAATCCAGGGACAAAGCTTTAAATTATGTAGGCGTGTGTTTGGCTAAATTTTGTATTCAATTTGGTAAAGTCCTGCATAATGGATTGGTTGGCCTTGATGATGTGTACAATTCTGGTCACCACACCTAAAAAAGGATATTACAGAGCTTGAGAAGGTGCAGAAAAGAGCAACCAAAATGATTAGGGGACTAGAGCAACTGTCCTATGGGGAGCAATTAAGACGCTTAGGGCTGTTTAGTTTGGAAAGAAGGCGGCTGAGGGGAGACATGATAGAGGTCCATAAAATTATGCATGGTTTGGAGGGAGTGGACAGGGCGAAGTTTTTCTCCCTCTCCCATAATACTAGAACACGGGGTCATCTGCTAAAGCTGGAGGGTGAGAGATTCAAAACAGATAAAAGGAAATATTTTTTTCACACAATGCATAGTTAAAGTCAAAGTAAAAAAAAACCTTTAATGGCATAAAAAGAGCATGTTAAACTAGTACAATACTTGTCAAGTTCAATATACCGTATTTTTCGCTCCATAGGACGCACCACCCCATAAGACGCACCTAGTTTTTAGAGGAGGAAAACAAGAAAAAATCTTGTTTTCCTCCTCTAAAAACTTGTCCTAGCCGCCCCCCAAGCCGCCCCCCAAGCCGCCCCCCTCCACTTCCCAGCTGGGAGGCAGGCAAGCGCAGAGCGGGCTGGGCGGGCACACAGAGCCGGCTGGGCGCGCTGGAACGGCGCGAGGCGGCTTTCCCCGGCCGCCTCCCAGCACGCCCAGCCGGCTCTGTGCGCACATTCGCTCTATAAGACACACCCACATTTCCCCTCATTTTTTAGGAGGAAAAAAGTGTGTCTTATGGAGCGAAAAATACGGTAATACAATTGTAGAGTTCCACTATAGGCACCAAAGAGCACAAGCAATTGGCACAGCTATTACTTGTCAGTGTTAAAATCAGTAAAATCAAATATTTTGCCAAATATTTGGCAACTGCTTCTGTAGTGTTGGGGGACTTATCCGCTAGTAATAGTTGGGTAGTCCTATTCGCTGGGCCAGGGAGATTCATAATGATTGGATCTATGAAACGATTTCTTAAACTGGAGAAAAAAGGGCAACACAACGCATAGTTAAATTGTGGAACTCCCTGCCCCAGGATGTGGTGATGGCTGCCAGCTTGGAGGGCTTTAAGAGGGGAGTGGACATATTCATGGAGGAGACGGGTATTCATTGCAATTAGTAAGAATGGATGCTAGTCATGCTGCATACCTATTCTCTCTAGTATCAGAGGAGCATGCCTATTATCTTGGGTGCGGTGGAACACAGGCAGGATGGTGCTGCTGCACTCGTCTTGTTTGTGGCTTCCTAGAGGCACCTGGTTGGCCACCGTGTGAGCAGACTGCTGGACTTGATGGGCCTTGGTCTGATCCAGCAGGGCCTTTGTTATGTTCTTATGATATAGGTGAATTTACCTTTATTTCAAAAAGAGGCTATAGTGCGATTGACTATATTTTAACCTCAATAGCATTCAGAGATTCTGTGGAATCCTTGAGTGTAGGCAAACGTACGGTTAGTGACCATCTCCCCTTGATTATGACTTTTAATGTAGAACTCCCTTTGATTCCTCCCATTTTAACTCTGGGGCTGGAGAAAGAAACAGATAATTTCCCAAGAATTTACTGGTCCCCAGATGTAATTCAAAAGATATTTCAATTACTCAAATCTGAAAAAAAAATCTGAGTACAGAAATATCATAATTTGCTCAAAGGTTCCCAGGGCAGTTATTTATTCTTATGAGAATTTAATTTTATGTATAGTTGACTCAGCAAAACAGCACTACAAGGGGCAGCTAGAATCAAGAAAAGTTCCTACTAACACCTGGTTTGAAAAGGAATGCAGGGCCTTAAAAATCCACATCCATGAAATTTACCTCCAGATTCAGAATTCTAGAAATGCTGACGGAAGTGTAAAATCTCAATATGTTTGGCTTACACTGTGTATCACAACAGTTAAGCACACAAGTATGAAGAAATCACTGTATGGATATGACTACTTCACTGACATATGTTAGAAATGTATGGAACACTTAAGAGAATGTATAAGCCTTAGATATTCACATAGGCCAGAATGGATCTGGCTAGCTGCGTAGAAAAAAGGTAGACAGAAGTTGAAAAGGTAGAAATCAGCACAAATACAGGAGTTCACTCCAAGGATTAGAACACAAGGTAAAGGCATGCCAAGATGACAGCTTAATTGGAAGATGTATGCCAAGTTGCGAGTAGAAGGTAGGCCTTCACATACGTTATCTAAAGCAGGATGAGCTACGTTTGGGTATCTGGTCAGTTTCAAACGTATATTGACTGGCACAGGAATAAAGATATAGTAGAGAAAAGGCCAAAGAGTAGCACCAATTAAGCTAATTAGTGAGGTGACATCATGGGGCATGTGTAGAAGCACCCAGGTGAGATCATGGGGCATGCGCAAAGAGCAGAAAGGTAGACTCAATAATGTATAAATACTGCCATGTGTTGTATGGTATCTTCGAAGAGTGGTATTGGCTGTCACGAGACAGACTCTTCCTGCCAGCATAATAAATCACCTCTTGCTTCTAAGAAAGAACCTGAGTCATCTCTGTTCTTGGTGGGTCTGTGCCATTGCACGGGGTCTGGCTTTTGCATCCAACAGATTTCTGGCGACCGCAGCAGGACTCTGGTTGCCAACTCTCCTGGAGATGTGGGGTGCCGGAGCTCAGTAGGACAGATGCACCCGGCGATGTCACTGGTCCTCGGGCTCGGCAGGCACAGCATCTCAGGGTGAGTGGCACTGCAGAGTTCCACTTCAAATCGACTCAGGGGAAGCAACAGACTTAAGGTCAGCACCCGCGGACAGGAACTAGGGGGCTCTTGGTGGGGCAGGTCTCAGGGGTAAGCCCTTCTATAGTTGAAGGCAGGAGCAATGCCACCATGGGTGATCGAAGCTCCAAGGGGGCCAGCGAGACGCCGCTGAGCTGTATGGTGGATAACTGGGAGGCTGTAATGGGGGGTTTGGCCACATCATACCCAGTTACCAAGTTGGTGCACTATTGCACCTGGGACTGGCCTCAATATCCGCTTTTCAATGGGGAGCGGTGGCCAGAGGAAGGGTCGTGGGATCCTGTGATGATCCAGGATCTTTTTAGTTACCTCCACGACAGTGAGAAGGCAGAGGAAAAGAAGTTGATCCTTGCTAAAGCTAAAGAACATGATTGAGAAACAGCTGTTAAAATTCATGTTCCTAGTAAGGACCCAGAGTGGGATAATAATACCACTGTGGGGCAAACAAGTAGTCAGACATATAAGGAAAACATTTTGAAGGGGGTTAAGGAGGCGGCAAAGTCTCCAAGGAACCTGAATAAGGTTTTTGAAGTACACCAGGCCGAAACTGAGAACCCCACTGAGTACCTGGGTAGACTGATGAATGCTATGAGGGTTCCGGCGGGGGCGGGGGGAATATGGACCCTGAAAATGCCACAAATAGCCGTTTGCTAAATTTACTGTTTGTGGGACAGGCAGCTAGTGACATATGGAAGAAGCAGAAATTAGAGAATTTTGAGGTGCAAAGCATAGTGTCACTAGTACCGAAAGCTTGGAAAATATATAATAATAGGGATGAGAAGGCAAAAAAAGGAACAGGAAGTGATGATTGCGCAGGCTGTGCAAGGGAATGAGAGAAGAGGGAGAGAAGCAAGTGCACAGGGGAGAGGGGGAAGGGGGGCCCACCACCTTCAGGACGGCGCCCACCTCTGGGGCCCAATCAATGCAGGATATGTAAGAAGGAGGGACATTGGGGGCGAGAATGTCCAGAGAGGGAGGGACAAAGTCATGGTGGAAAGGGGGGAAGACAGACAGCGCCTACTGAAGGAGTTAGGGATCAGACACCCCCCAGAATAATTTGGATAAAGGACAGTGGCCACCAAATGGTAGTTTGGAATGTATTGTAGTGAAGTGCCCCAAATAAAGGTCTTTTACCTGTGGCATGAGACGACAAGAGTCACTGGAAAAGACAGTCATGCTAGGAAAAGTTGAGGGCAACAGGAAAAGAGAAAGACCCAACAAGAGATGGAATGACTCAATAAAGGAAGCCACAGCCTTCAATTTGCAAGATCTGAGCAAGGCTGTCAAAGATAGGACATTTTGGAGGACTTTCATTCATAGGGTCGCCATGAGTCGAAAGCGACTTGATGGCACTTAACACACACACACACACACCTGTGGCACTATAAACTGTCCCTGTGTACATAAACAGGTGCAGGTATCCTCCTTTTTGACGTGACACCCATGTAGATAAATGAGTGTCAAAAACAGCCCCCCCCTCTCCTATTCCTTTCTATTTCACTTAGTTTGCAAAAAGCACATACCCACACATTCATCAATCTGAAACATCCCAAACTGCTACCGGCATTTAGCTCGTTATCTAGTTAAGAATGATGCCATGGGGAAATTAGATCTAAAAGGATAAACCAGAATTTTAAAATGTTCACCCCTGGTGTGTGTATGGGCTAACAAACAGAAGTGAGAATTGGATTTTATTCCGTGGATCAAATTATTAATGGGGATACAATGGCCAAGGTATGGGATAGTGTTGTCCCCTGGGGGAACATACATGATCCCCCCGGGGGTAAGAACTGTGCCCAGCTTAGCAAACAAATCAAATGGAGGGGAAACCAAATGTCACTGGTAACAGAATTAAACAGAAGATTTTCAAGTGGAGTTGTTTAGATTTTAAAGAATGAATTGTATTCAAGCTTTCTGCCTTTCTCTCTTGGAAAGCGTTTGTTTTCTTACTTATCAAGCTGTTTATATTGCTGTAAAATCTAGCTAGCCCTTCATAGCCAGACAAATTCCTCCCACAAATCATTCCCTCTCTCTCCCTCCTCCCTTCGAAGAACAAGCAAGCGGTCTGCTCCTTGCTGAGGTGCCAGGTCCCGGCAGGAGCTGGGGTTTAGGGAGTGAGGAGGGAATGGAAATTTGATTATTGGAATTAATAATAATAACAAAGTGTTTCTATATAAAATTGTGTTCTCTGTTGGAGGGGGGAGGCGTGTTGGGTTGCTGTTTAGAGACTTAAGCTCCTTTGTTATCTAGATGCCTGTTCTACTGGTCTCTGCCTCAGCCGCCAGGCTTCATTGTGTCTCCCTTGAATAAGCTAGCTCCCTGCTGAGATACCACATCCCAGACGGGAGAGGGACACAAGTTGGCAGCTACGGGAAGTGGAGGAGGCTCATGGACGCTCTATAAGCATGATTCAACTCTTTATGTTTTTATCTGTGCTCGGTGTTTTTCTTTTTCTGGAAAAGACTGCTGTCTCTTGGTTGCTTATGCAAACTGTTGGAGCGGGGAGTGGGGGGCCCCAGGAAACTATTACCTTGTGAAAGTTTCCTTGTCTTTATCTGGCCACCCCTTCTCTCTACCATGCCATCTCCATCCCTGGTGATAGGCCACTTACACTGCCAAGAGGAGGGCAGATTAAAAATATTTAAAATCTTGTGAGCATTGTTTTAGTTTGGCATACCAGCTGTGAGTTACTTTAAATTGTTTATTTTGGGAAGGTGTACAGGGAAAGTATAATTTGAATATGAGATTAGGGTACGTTTAGTGGTGATGTGAAGCAGATAAAGGGGTTTTGCATGTGGAATTTTGAATAATTGCTGTAGAAGTGTGAAGAGGGTAAGTTTTAAAAGTGGAAGAGGGGGGGCTGTCTTCCAGGTTCTGGTCATGACAGACTGTTGTGATTGATGGCTCTTGGTTTAATGAACGTTGAAAAAGGTGGTAAAAGTGGTTTATGCATTGAAAGCCAGAGAGGCAATGTGAAAAAGTTATTGAAAGTGGTTTTCAGAAAGTGTAACTGTGCAAATGAAGAAAGGGAGGGAATGAGAAAATAAAGAAACGAGTTATATGTATCGTACACAGAAGGTCAAAAGAAGGTTGTAAGAGATTATCAGTGCTGGGACCGTGGAAAGAGATTTAACCATGATTGAAACCCCCAATAGATCTCACAAGGAAAAGAGCAAGGATGGGTTCTGTTGGTGGAAGGAGATTAACAACCAGCTCCTATCTCCTTCTGCATTGAAGATTCTATGCAGGGGAGGAACCTCAGAAACGTTCAATGTGTGGCAACAGTTTGAGGCAGAGATCTCACCTTCATGTTCCTCTGAGAATCCACATAAGTTGATTCGGATGTGGATCTTCTTTGAATGGTAACTCAAATAAGGGTCCTACATTCTTTTGATTGTCAACAATTAGTTGTCTTAAACATCTCTACTATTTAACCCCTCCAATGTAATCTCTATATTGTGATACACACTACTGTATTATATTCGCTACATATTGTCTTCTTATCCAAGTTTATCATAAAAAGCTTGCCACTTGGTTCTTGTAGGTTATCCGGGCTGTGTGACCGTGGTCTTGGTATTTTGTTTCCTGACGTTTCGCCAGCAGCTGTGGCAGGCATCTTCAGAGGAGTAACACTGAAGGACAGTGTCTCTCAGTGTCAAGTGTGTAGGAAGAGTAATATATAGTCAGAAAGGGGTTGGGTTGAGCTGAATCATTGTCCTGCAAAAAGTATAAAAGGTAATGTGCTAATCATTGTCCTGTAAGTATCATGATAATGTGCTAATGAGGGTGTGGTATGTTAATATGGAACCATTGTATCCTGAAGTGATCTGTTAATGTGTGAAATCCAAAGCTAATCTGCATGGCTATTGTGGACTGTAGTCTTTGTTAGTCTGGAGGTTTTCAGGACAGGAAGCCAAGCCTTATTCATTCTTAAACTCTCTTCTTTTCTGTTAAAGTTGTGCTGATGTTTATGAATTTCAATGGCTTCTCTGTGCAATCTGACAAAATAGTTGGTAGAATTGTCCAGTCTTTCAGTGTCTTGGAATAAGACCCTGTGTCCTGTTTGTGTCAGTCCATTTCTGCTGATTTCTCAGGTTGGCCAAGTCTGCAGTATCTTTCATGTTCTTTTATCCTTGTTTGTATGCTGCGTTTTGTGGTCCCGATGTAAACTTGTCCACAACTGCAAGGTATACGATATACTCCTGCAGAGGTGAGGGGGTCTCGTTTGTCTTTTGCTGATCGTAGCATCTGTTGTATTTTCTTGGTGGGTTTAAACACTGTTTGTAGGTTATGTTTTTTCAAAAGTTTCTCCATCCTATCAGTGACTCCTTTAATAAATGGCAAGAATACCTTTCCTATGGGAGACTGTTTTTCCTGAGTTTTCTGATTTTTGTTTGGTTTAATGGCCCTTCTGATTTCATTTCTGGAATAGCCATTTGCTAGCAGTGCGTGATTTAGATGATTAATTTCTTCCTTGAGAAACTGTGGTTCACAGATCCGTCTTGCACAGTCCATTAATGTTTTGATTATTCCTCTTTTCCGTCGGGGGTGGTGGTTGGAGTTTTTGTGTAAGTAGCAATCTGTGTGAGTTGGTTTCCGGTAGACCTTGTGACCTAACTGAAAGTTTGTTTTACGGATGATAAGGGTATCAAGAAATGGGAGTTTACCCTCAATTTCCTTTCCCATGGTAAACTGAATGTTTGGATGGATATTATTGAGATGGTTTAGAAAGTCCATTAATTTTTCTTCACCATGGCTCCAAATAGTAAATGTGTAAATGTGTAAAAAACAAACAAACAAAAAACCCTCCAACCACCACCTCCGACAGAAAAGAGGAATACTTACAGGACTTTTACGAGGAACTTCGATCGCACTATATTTCCCCCCTTTTAATATACAAATCCAATGCCTCTGTGACTGACATAATGCCTTTTTTACTAAGTGATAGGGACCCCAAGGCTATATTGTCAGTGGCAAGATTTGTTTCAGTCCTTATATCCCTCCAACACTAGATATATGCTGCTCAAGATCAATTGATCAAGGAGTTTCTAAGGGATAAAAGGAAAGGTTATTACCTAAAATGCTTTTTTTGTTTCAAAACCTACCAATCGTGAAAGGTGTACAGATATCTGAAGATTGGAAAAAAGATATTATGAGATTTTTATGGGGCAAAGAAAGCCATAGGATTGCTTATAACAATTTAATAGAATTAAAGGAAACGGGAGGATTGGGATTACCAGATTTGAAAATGTATTATCAAGCAGCTTGCTTCACCTGGATTAAAAATTGGATCCTCTTAGAGAATCAGAAGTTATTAGAATTAGAAGGTTTTAAATTGCGATTTGGGTGGCATGCTTATTTATGGTATGAGAAGGAGAAAGTAAATAAAGAATTTAACTCTCATATTATTAGGAAAAACTTATTACAAATATGGAATAAATATAAAGTAGCTTTTGAAAGTAAAACTCCCGGCTGGATAAATCCTATAGAAGCATTTATGAGAAGAGGCACACATTTAAATTTGGATTGTAATAATTATAGAGAAATGATAGAATATAGAGATGGAATATGGGTATTGAAAACACGAGAAGAACCTCAGATTAAAGATTGGTTTATGTACCATAAATTAAGGGATGTTTTTAATAAGGATAATAGGTTGGGTTTTAATCAAACCAAATCTAAACTTGAGATTATATTATTCAAGGGTAATAAAGGATTGATAGGTAGGATTTATAAAGAACATAGAAATGAATTTAGAACAGGAAAGGATTAAACCAGTGATGTTGAAATGGATGAAAGATTTAGGTTATAATATAGATTTGGAGACTTGGGAAAACTTGTGGAAAAAGGAGTTTAAGTTCACCATTTCGAATGAAATAAGAGAAAATTTATATAAAATGTTTTATAGATGGTATATAACCCCAGTATTATTAAGTAAAATGAAAAAAGAAGATAAAGCTTTTTGTTGGAAGTGCGGTACGGATATAGGTACATTTATGCATGCTTGGTGGTTTTGTAAAAAAATTAAGAGATTTTGGCGATTAGTTTTGAATGAAACTAACAATTTGATTAAATTAAAAATTAAGAGAGATCCCGCCTTTTGTTTATTGGGTATTCCAAAAAAAAGATTTAGATAAAGGTGACAGAGTCATATGTCAATATAGTTTTGCAGTAGCAAGAATTACAATTGTTAAAAAATGGAAGCAATCGAATAAACCTTCAATTAAAGAGTGGAGAGAAAAATTATGGATGTATATGCGGACGGCCAAAATTACAGTTTCTTTACATGGTAAAGTTATGGAAGAATTTAAATTTACATGGTCAAAGGCTGCCGCATATTGGGATAAATTGGTAAAAACGGATTTTAAAAGTATAGTTAACGAATTATAGTACAATGTGATTTTTAACTAATGATATAATAATAGAATTTTTATGTATTGCCATAACATTCCATCGGAAGTCCATTGGTGAAGGGCACTGGGGTGGGGGATGGGATTTGGACCCAGGGCACTACAGGGTTTTAGAAAGAGAAAAGAATAATGTATCAGTAGTTAATCAGTGCTCTGTATATTTATTTTTTCTTATTTTTTTGTATTTTATGTTTCTTTTTTTTAGTTTGTACTCTTTGTATGCTTTATAAAAAAATGCTATATATATATATATATATAGATAGATAGATAGATAGATAGATAGATAGATAGATAGATAGATAGATAGATAGATAGATAGATAGATAGAATCTTCAAGCTACCCTTGGAAGAATCCCACAGCTTCCTGTGACCCTAGGGCAAGGGTCACCAATGCGATGCCTGTGAGCACCACAGTACCCAGTGACACCTTTCCTGGCACCCACCAAGGGCTTTTAGGGCTCGAGGGGGCTTTTGCCCAGCGGGGCTTCTGATTGGCTGTGCAGAGTTCAAGGCATCCTGTTCAACAGAACTTGCGCCTGAAATGTGAAGAGTTACTATTAGAGTTATATATGGTCCTCCTCCCTGATTATTTTATGATCAGCCCCACCTCATTATTTTGGGACCATGCCCACTGTCAGAATTCCCAAGGCTCCCACAGACTCAAAAAGGTTGGGGAATCCCTGCCTCAGGGAATGTCTACAAATTACAGCTTCCCAAATAATGTTAACTAGTGCCTCGTGAAAGGGGAGCGCCTCTAAATCACGATCTGCTCATCGCGAGACACCTTCTCTAACAATAAACTACTCTGGTAAAAGAGATTGGCTTCACTTGTTTGGTGGATTCCCCGCTCCCTGTTCTATGGGAAATTCCACCAGCTAGACCAGTGATGGCGAACCTTTTAGAGACCGAGTGCCCAAACTGCAACCCAAAACCCACTTATTTATCGCCGAGTGCCAATGCGGCAATTTAACCTGAATACTGAGGTTTTCGTTTAGAAAAAACAACTCCTGCACAATGCAGGAGATTCACAACTACCTCCCCCACACACACACCCAGTGACCCCCCCTACTCCACGCCCAGAAGATGGCCAAGGGGCCCTCCCTCTCATCATCTGCTTACAGTCCTCATAAAAAGGCGCCCAGGGGCTGGCCGTCTTGGCTGCCCTCTTGGGCACTTTCCCCAGCTCTGCAACGTCCGTTCTGGGAAAGGCCAGGCGGGCCAATGGCGGGGGCCCCTCGGCAGGGGCTGAGCCGCTGCCCCCCTGGCTGCAGCTGCCAGCTGCAATGGAGCCCAGGCTGGGCCAGGAGCCTCTGGGAGGAGGAAGAAGAAGGCAGCGCTGCAAGGGCGAAGTGGTGCACGGCTGCTTGGGCACAAGTCCCGCCGGCCGCCACCACAGCACGCCCCCCCTACCACACGGGCCGCTCCTGCTCCCCGGTGCCGCTTCCCAGGCCGCTCGACTGGGCTGAGCGCTGGACAGAACGGGGGTGGTGGCTGCTCCTCTTGGCCGAGCGGGGGAGGCGCCGCAGGTGACGGCCCGGCCTTCGGGGGCCTTTTGCAGTGGGCGGGCGGGCCCGGCCTCCCTTGCAAGAAGCCATGTCCCTGCAGCCCCTGGACTGCTACGGGTCGACGAGGCTGGGGTGGAGCCTCCTCTGCCGGCACGCGGGTAAGTGGCTCAGGACGGGACCGAAAGTCCAGACGGGCGAGGCAGCGACTAATGGAAGAGGTGGAGAGACAGCAAGCCCGCTTCCCGAGGGACGGGGCGAGGAACCGGCAAGCCTACAGCCGGGAGAAGACGGAGTGCAGAGATGCGGCGGCGCACCGCCGCACCCCA
Organism: Euleptes europaea; assembly: GCF_029931775.1. Lineage (NCBI taxonomy): Eukaryota > Metazoa > Chordata > Lepidosauria > Squamata > Sphaerodactylidae > Euleptes > Euleptes europaea. The sequence goes on from NC_079316.1 coordinate 7,208,066, forward strand.
GCTGTAGCCCCGCCGCCCGGTCGTGCCTGCGCCAGTCAGAGGACTTGGCTGGGGGCCTGGGGAGGAGGGCAGGATGTTTCAGCCCTCCCTCTAGTCCCGCCCCCAAGACCTTATTAGGGATGAAACATCCTGCGCTCCTCCCCACGCCCCCAGCCAAGTCCTCTGACTGGCGCAGGCGCGACCGGGCGGCGGGGCTACAGCTGGGGTGCGGCGGCGCGCCGCCGAGTCTCTGCGCTCCGTCTTCTCCCGGCCGTAGGCTTGCCAGTTCCTCGCCCCGTCCCTCGGGAAGCTGGCTTGCTGTCTCTCCACCTCTTCCATTCGTCGCTGCCTCGCCCGTCTGGACTTTCGGTCCCGTCCCGAGACACTTACCCGCGTGCCGGCAGAGAGGGCTACTCGTGCCGGGTCGGGCACGCGTGCCATAGGTTCGCCAACACGGAGCTAGACCAATGTGCCACAGAACACGAAGGTAAACATTGGTGCCTGGCTGAGAGCCCCCAAAGAGGCCCAATCCACACCTGATGCTCTCTTGTGTCTCCCCCCTTCCCCCAGTTTTCTTTTCCCTAAATGCAGCTGTAGAGCCTGCCATTTTTAGCAAAACCAGAGTGGGTGGGGCATCAGGGATACGAAGAATATCAGAAACAGCTCTGATTGGATTTGGGACTTCCCTGACATTTACATTTGGGACTTCCTTGACAACCCATTTTTGGGCTGGGTTGGCATTATAACAGCTGGGGTTTCATATCCTTACTGTTTAAACCTTTCCCCTCCAAGTATTCTCCCCTCCTCCCCCGGAACATTTCCACCTGCAGGGAGCAGATAACAAGTGCTGACATTTTCTCCCCGGAGAGTGAAACACACTTTGGGTGGTTGTGTGAATTTGAACAGGGAAATGGATGGAGGAAGAAGGTTCAGCCGCTGCTTACTCTCCATTGCTGGTTCTTCACCCAAGATTGTGGAAGGAAGGAAGAAAGATCTGTCAGGTTGCCGCACTGTCCTAATCGAAAAATGGATGTGTTTTGGAATAGTCGGTGACCTCGGACCGGTCACTCTCAGTATAACCTATTTCCCAGAGTTGTTGTTGGGATAAAACAGGCAAGGCAGAGCCACATATGTAGGGTTGCCAACCTCCAGGTACTAGCTGGAGATCTCCCGCTATTACAACTGATTTCCAGCAGACAGAGATCAATTCACCTGGAGAAAATGGCCGCTTTGGCCATTGGACTCTATGGCATTGAGTCTCTCCACTTCTCAAAACCAGACCTCCTCGGCCTCCGCCCCAAAAATCTCCAGGTATTTCCCAACCCAGAACTAGCAACATTACACATATGTCACCCCGAGCATCTTTCAGGAGGGGAAGGATAAATATCTTCTCGATTAGAGTTTCTTAAACTTTTTGACTCAGCACCCACTTCTAAACACACTGTATGTTCAGAAGCCCTTTGCAAAGTAACTCTATGGTTCTTTTCCCCACCCCAACATCAAAGGCAGTAATCTCACATCAGCTAGTGCAGTTCAATTGTACATTTTGTTGTTCATGTTTAGTGTTTATAAGTACAGAACACGACTGAGCAACAGGCTGTATGTTCACACGAGGCACAAGCAAACCCAAATTGACCATCCATCCCCCCTTCAGGCTCTTGTCCTAGCTCCTCCTGTTCTGCTTCAGCCTCACAACCCCCCTGCGAGATGGTAGCAGCCCACTTTGTGGTCCCGACCCACAATTTGAGAATCAGCGCACTAGACAGGTAGATTCAACAGAGGTCGTAAGCAGATGGTGAACTGTCTTGTGGGAGGGAAGGCGGCATGGTATAGCCCGATCTCATCAGATCTCGGAAGCTGAGCAGGGTCAGTCCTTGGGAAGGGAGGCCACCAAGGATGGCTCTGCAGAGGAAGGGAAGGGCAAATCAGCTCTGCTGCTCACTTGCCCTGGAAGACCCTTGCTGGCGTTGCCACTAGTCGGCTGCGACTTGACGGCACTTCACCCACACACAAACTCTCTTGGCAGCTATAGATTCTGAGTCTCTGCATAACTCTTCACTCTGACATAACGGGGAAGATTTTGAAATGAGCAAACAGGGCTGGAGAAAAGATGTCAAATCCTCCTAAAGCAGAAACAAGCCCCCGGATCTTCTTGGGGACTAGATGTTCTCCAAGGTGACAGCTGCTTTGGCTGAGGCATAGCCCTGTCCTCTTCAAGTGACGGGGAGTTTTCTTCGTGCGTGCATTACCGCGTGAGCAGACGGCCATGAGCAGCTGCGTTTGTGTGCATGTACAGAATTTCCACTGTCTCTTTGCAGAGAGAGGGATTCTAGAGCGGCATTAGCTGCAAGCCGTTCCCTGAAAACTGGCAGTGCAGGAAAAAGGGATGTTTCATCTCTGAATGAATTTTATTGCATTTATATTAAAATATATTAAAATAGCAACACAAACACAACTCAGCAACATCGACAACCTGGATGGGTAGTTAAGGGGGAAAGGATGTAAGGAAATGTGGGCCGAGACATTCTGAATATACCAGTAGTAGGGTCAGCTCTCGGTTGAGAAATACTTGGAGATTTAGGGTGTGGGCCCTGGGGAGGAGGGGCTTGAGGAGGGGCAGGACCTTAACAGGGAATAATGCTATCGAGTCCTCCCTCCAAACCAGCCATTTGCTCCAGAAGAACTGATTTTGGTTGTCTGGAGATGAATTGATATAGCGGGAGATCTCCAGGTGCCTCCTGGAGGTTGGCAAGCCTAACTGGGGCTGATTTATAAGTGTGCATGCTGCAGTCAAGTTGCATCTGCTCCCTGCCCCTGAGATTTGACTTAAGAGACCTGTGGGAAGAGGGATGAAACCCAGGCAGCATCCATACGTCATTGGACAGGTGACTGAAGACAAATGCCAAAAATCTCCAATGACGTGTGGAACCCATCTTGGACAACTCTAATGCACTAATGCAAACTAAGCCAACTTTTAAAAGGCAATCCAATCATGCCAAAGAGAAAAACAGAGTAAAACAGGGCAGGTACCAAAACATTTGGGGAGGTGGAGGCTGAGGAAGAGGGCAGGGTTGGGGGAGGGGAGGGTCTTCAATGGGGGATGATGCCACAGAGCCCCCCCCCCTCCAAGGTGGACCGGTCTCTATCGCCTGGAGGTCAGTTGTACCCCCTGGAGGTTGGCAACCCCGCGCCGGTCTGATCAAGCAGGGCTCTTTTCTCACGGTCTTCAGTCTCCAGGAATTTCCCCAGCCAGGAAGTGATCTAGGCTGGTATATTGATGTGAGGAACAGGGGACATGTTACAGGAACACAGATTTCCAATGCAGTCCTAAAGCCACTCGGCTGGGAGTAATAAGCCCCACTGAATAGGCCTGAGGAAGGTTGCGATGAGATCTGCCTCGGATCCCTTAGCGGGATCTTGCTTGACTTTGCTTTAGTTTTCTTTCTCCCAACTCAGCTCTGCCGTTGTCTGAACAGCCTGCGTGGAGTTACTCCTGAGTAATCCCACTGAGCTGCAGCCGGGCCGGAATCCGCTCCGACCACCCGGCTCCGGCCGCCCATCCTCATGCAAAGAGCGGGGAGCCCCTTTTTCCCTTCGTCTGCAGCACGAGCTGTTTGCTAGAGCGGCCGAGGAGGGAGGCGGAAGCGGAAAGGCTCCCTTCCGAGTGGGGGGGGGGGCTGGAGGGAGGAATTGCAAAGGGGCTTCAGCGATTCATATCCTCCGCTAACGGACATCAGACACGCAGCCGGATCCTGGGGCGGTCTACTCACGAGTAAGTCATGGCAGAGGAGGGGGGAATCAGCTGTTCAAAAAATTCCAACCCTACAAAAACAAAAACGAGGCCCAGGAGCTTAGCAGGGTGGGTCGTGGTTAGTCCTTGGATGTGGGACCCCCACCCCCAGGCACCCCCGTTCCCCAGGCAGAGGGGAGGCTGCCATACGCCAGTTGCACCTTGCCGGCCCTTCCACCACCTGGATGGCCCCGATCTGGTCAGCTGTGGTTAGTACTGGGATGGGAGACCACCCCCAGGAAGCCTGTATGCAGAGGCAGGCGATGGCAGACCCCCTCTGCTAGTCCCTTGCCTTGAAAACCCTGCTGCTGGGTCGCCATAAGTCGCCTGTGACTTGAGGGTCCTTTGCACACAAAGAGAAAAATGGTGGAGCCAATTATCGCCCCGGTGTCTGATCTCCCCCTTCCTGGGCAAACTGCTAGAGAGAGGGGTAGCCGACCCACTCCAGGAAATCAATGTAAGGCCTGTTCCGGATGCCAACCATGTACAATACAATTGTTCCCATTCCCTCCTTATTCTGTACTACTTAAAAAAAAAGGAGGAGGCCTCGGGGGTTGTACGTTGGACAGGGTCAAATCACTCCACCTGGACCAGAACCAAAGAATTGCCATTGGAGGCCGGTTATCATCAGTGTGGGACCTGCCACAGCATGGTGTGGTGGTTAAGAGTGGTGAACCAGGGTTGATTCCTCTCTCCTCCACAGGAGGGGTGCTGGGTGACCTCTCTCAGCCCCACCAACCTCACAAGGTGCCTGTTGTGGGGAGAAGAAGGGATGGTAAATCCCTTTGGGTCTCCTTAAGGGAGAGAAAAGCAGGGTATGAAATCCTTCTCGTCTTCTATCCATCCTGTGGAGGTCCCACAGGCCCCAATCCTGAGCCCCATGCTTGTCGATCTTTATGTGAAGCCCTGAGGCCAAATCATTTGCAGTTTGGGGTTGGTTGTCAGCAATAACAAACACACCCATTTCTATGCATCCTTCTCCAACTCTCCTGGTGATGCAGTAGAGACCTTATGTTCTTAGATCCTAAATTGCTGCCTGGCGCCTGCGGTTCAATTCCCAAGTGTAAACCCACAGAATCAAAGTCAAGGAAAGACAGAAAAAAATGCTGCTTAGGAAGGTGGAGGTCTGGAAGGATATTATGCTGCCCTCTTTTGTTGGGATTCAGCGGACCCTTCCTGGCAGAGTTAACAGCCTCCGGGTTATATTGGACCCTGCATTATTGCTAGAGGAGCGAGTTAGTGCAGCTGCAAAAAAAGGCTTTCTTCCAACTCGGCCTCGCTGGAAACATGGCTCTCACCTTGATACTTCTGCTCTGGCTCCTGGATCCATGCTGTGGTGACATTGAGACTAGACTACTATGATGCACTGACCATGCTGGAGTATGCATATTATTCCCAGACCCTCCAGACTCAATTAAACGTATTGGCTATCACACAGAAAGCCGTTCATGATACTTGGAATCTGATATCTGTCTGACGGTTTCTCCTCCTATATTCTGCCACGACGGCTGCCCTCACCTGAGCAGGGTCTTCTGCAGGTGCCAACCTTCAAATGGGCAAAATCCACAGCTGTCTGTACACGTGACTTTTCTGTTGTGGCCCCCACAATGTGGATCGGCCTCCCTGAAGAGGTCAGGAAGACACCCACTCTCCTGGCTTTCCGCAGTAGGGTGGCAGGGTACAAAACTATTCCCCAAGTTACTTGGCCAAATGGTTAACAATTGTCTTCTATACTACTGTGTACTGCTTGCTGTAAGTTGGTTCCTACACTGCAATTTTGCATCATGTGCTGTGTCTTGTTAACTTTTATGCTTTGCTTCTGTTTTTTAGACTTCTGGTTTTTCTACAACCCAAACCCTGTTTACTGGTTTCTTGAATGTCCCATTGTGTTGATTGTACAGACTCACTTGCTGCAATCCATTTTGATTCCCAGGGAGCAAAGCAGACGAGAGATACGGGAAATTGAAAAATGCATGGCTTAATTTGCTAGCTAAATTGGTGACCGTTGTGGGGGCAGAAAGCCAGGGTCTGAATTTTGTAAAGAAAAATAAATTCTCAGCCATGGTGGTCGTCAGGAGGCCCAGAAAGACGTGATCACAGGGGCATGAATCAGACATGCTGACTGCCTGCCCCACATGCTGTGTATTTTGGCTGGCTCTTCGCCCTCCTGGCCATGTGCCCTTTACCTGGGTGTTCACTACTTCGTCCTGCTCCTCTTCATCCCAGCAGCCTTTTTGCTCTCCTCTGGAGAGGTCAGACACACCTCTGCCCCGACCCTCTGCTAGACAGAGCTATTGCCTGTTGTATGAAGCCGATGGAGGAGAGATCAGCCATGGTTAAGCCGTCACCAGTCCTTTTGTCCCGGGCTACAGTTGCCTCTAGACCAGGAGTGTCAAACCCGTTTGTTATGAGGGTCGGATGTGACATAAATGTCTCTTTGTCGGGCTGGGCCATGTGTACCATAAAATTTAATGCAAGATACCGGAGATACAAACCTTTGTAGAAGACACAGGCAAAGCCAATTAATGACATTATTTTTTACTTAAAATACAAAGAGAGACCTTCTGGATCTATACTTTGGGAACTTTGGCCCCAAAAGGCCTACATGAAGATATGGACTGGCTGTGTCTTTAAGTAATTTTTTCATACTTTAGAACAATGGCACCTAATTGTACATACTGTATTATCTGACAATGACTTTATTTGAGTGAGCAGGAACAATTGTAATTTAACTTCTCAGAGGGAGAGAGAGGGTGATTGCATCACCCAAATATAGAGATCCTGAGTCATAGCACCTGCTGCAATGAGACTCCTCATAGAGAGACAGGGTGATTGCATTTCACAACTACAGAAGTGTTTGGTCATAGAGCTTGCATCATCCTCATAACACTATTTAGTGGAGAATAGGATCACCAGTTAGATACTGCTTCACCAGGTTGATACCTGAACACAAAATACACGAGAGACTTATACTAAGCAGGTATGTGTTTAGATATTGGTATATTTAATATATATAGCTAAGCAATGATTTTAATTTGATTAATGATGAATTGAGGGTTCCAATCTGTATAATTATGTTTTACAGTATTACAACAAGAACCCAATATACCAGTTGTTTGAATACTTGAGAATAAACTTTGTAAGTATTTTTAAAACGTTTCTAACTAGACCTATATAATGGGCTTTCAAATAGATGGTAACTAACCCATTAGTATTCTGTCTTTTCAGACAACATATTCTCTTGCCTGGTTGGGTTTTAAACTGTTTGTATTTGCATTTGTTTAAATTATTGTATTTCTATATATGTGTGCAGACTTAAGAAAAGGTTTTAACTAACCACTGATGAAGACCCTAGAGGCCGAAACGCGTTTGGTTTGTGATTACAGATATCAACCTCAAGTTTTGCCATTGTGCTATTTTAATGCTTTTAAAGAATTTTAAATTTTGTATAGCGCTTCTAATAAATTATACTTGGAATGTTTCTACATAGACATACATAAATTTGTCTGCCTCGACTGGTTTGCGGGCCAGATAAGAGCTGTTGAGGGTCCAAATCCGGCCCCCGGGACATATGTTTGACACCCCTGCTCTAGACAGACTGATCCCCAGATGTGGAAGGCCAAGCTCATACCTTCCACAATGGATGTTTACTTTCCTGAAAGCCAGTGTGGTATAGTGGTTAACAGTGGATGACTCTGGTGAATCGGGTTTGATTCCCCACTCCTCCAGGTGAATCCTGCTGGGTCATCTTAGGCTAATCTCCCTTCTCTCTGAACTCTCTCAGCCCCACCTACCTCACAAGATGCCTGTTGTGGGGAGAGGAAGGGAAGGCGATTGTAAACCATTTTGAGACTCCTTAAAGTTAAAAAAAGAAGGTGGGGTGAAAAAACTCAGGTTAAAGCTTATGCAGATGATTTAGTATGTTTTTTAACTAACCCTAATTGCCAAGTTGCAAATTGGAACAATACCATTGAGGTCTATGGAAAGCTTGCAGGATTCAGGATAAATAGAAATTAGACAAAAAAATTGGTTAAAAATATGACTCTATCACAACAAAGAGAACTGATTAGCAAAACTGGGTTTCGTATTGAAAGTAAAGTAAGATGTTTAGGAGTTTGGTTAACTTAAAATAATTTAAATTTGTTTCAGAATAATTATGTTAAAATCTGGCAAAACATAGTAAGGGATTTTAAAAAGTGGGAGAAGTTGCCGCTATCGCTTTGGGGCTGGATCTCAGTAATCAAAATGATGGTTTTGCCCAAAATGCTTTTTCTATTTCAGAATTTGCCGATCATAAAAGGAGTAAAAAAAATTTAAACAATGGAAGAAAGAAATTTTGAATTTTGTTTGGGGTAAGGAAAGGCACAGGATAGCGTATAATAATATAGTTGAGCTAAAAGAATCAGGGGGTTTAGGGCTCCCAGATTTGAAAATGTATTATGAAGCAACCTGTTTTGGTTGGTTAAAGAACTGGATTTTATTAGAAAACCTTAGGTTATTAGAACTGGAAGGCTTTAATCTAAGAGTTGGTTGGCATGCATATTATTTCATATGGTATGAAAAGGATAAGGTAAATAAAAATTTTAATCAACTTATTATTAGGGCCAGCCTATTACAAGTTTGGAAAAGACATAAGAGATTTTTAGAAAATAAAATTCCAGGCTGGCTCAATCCTATTGAAGCATTTATGAAAAGAGGAAACCAACTTAATTTAGATCTGGGCAGTTATAGAGATATTACTGATTATATTAGAGAAGAGTGGCAACTTAAATCAAGAGAAGAGCTTAAAATTAAAGATTGGTTTATATATTATAAATTAAACGATATGTTCATTAAAGATAAATGTATAGGCTTTAATAGAAGTAAATCTAAATTGGAATTAACATTAAATTCAGGAAATAAAGGTTTGATAGGCAAGATGTATAGAATTTTAATAGAAATGAACCTAGAACAAGAGAGGATTAAATTAGTGATGATAAAATGGATGAGAGATTTAGGTTATAATATAGATTTAGAGGTATGGGAAACTCTATGAAAAAGAATACAAATTTACAGTTTGTAATGAAATAAGGGAAAACATGTATAAAATGTTTTATAGATGGTATATCACACCAGTAATGGTAAATAAAATGATCGTAGGAAATACAGACCTATGTTGGAAATGTGGAATTGAAAGTGGAACATTTATGCACGCTTGGCTGTTTTGTAAAAAGATCAAAAATTTTTGGAGAAAGGTAGTTAAAGAAACCAATAATTGGATTAATAATAAAGTAAAACGTGATCCAGCTTTTTGTTTATTGGGGATTGTAAAGGAGAAAATCAGTAGAAGTGATAGAGTTATATGCCAATATAGTTTTGCAGCAGCGAGAATTATAATAGCAAGATCCTGGAAGCTAACAAATAGACCTGCAATTAAAGACTGGAGAGAGAAACTATGGTTTTATGTGTGAATGGCCAAATTAACAGATTCCCTACATGGGAAAGACATGGAAGAATATAAACAATCTTGGTTAAAGGCCTTCGCATATTGGGATAAACTGGCAAAGACGAATCTTACTTATTTTGTGAATGGGCTGTAGAAATAATTTTCTTTTTTCTTCTCTAAACTATTGTTGTAATATTAACCTGATAAGACACCTCACCGGACGTTCGGCACGGTGATGGAGGGAAATAGGGGGTGTTCACTATTGGTGGGTATTAAAAGTATTATATATGGAGTTATTCTTTTTCTAAACTAATGAATATAATTAAACTTTTTGTATTTTACTATTTTGTATTCCAAATTGTTTGTTTGTATTTTTTTTCTGTGTGTGTGTGTGTGTGTGTATATGTATTCATATAAAAAAATTTAAAATAAAAAAAAAACCTCAGATCTCCTCCTCCACAGAAGAAGCATCTCATTAAAAAGCCTGATATGCAATCCTGATCCACAAACTACGACAGTGACGCTTGTTCTGATCCACTGGGGCAATCCTGAGGTACCTCATGAGAAGGAGGGAAAGTTAGGTAGGTGTGCTTTCTTTTGGTCTCTTCCTGCCTTTTTGATATCTTTTCCTCTCCCTCTTCATAGCCACAGGAGTAAGGGCATCTTTCCACAGTCAGAGGCCACCCAAGAGAAAGGGAAGGAGATGGAACCGCAGGACCCAGAAGGAGCTGGAATTGGCAAGAGATCAAGGGAAGGTGCCCATCCCATCCAAGCGGCGAGTGGTGATGAATTCTGGGAAAGAGCTGTGCCAGAGAACCTAGGTCAGGAAACGAGGGCAGCAGATAGCCATCTGTTCCGGCAGTTCCTTTACCATGAGACCGATGGGCCCCGAGCAGTATGCAGCCAGCTTCATAGACTTTGCAACCACTGGCTGAAGCCGGAGAGGCACTCTAAGAAGGAGATCCTGGACCTGGTGATCCTGGAGCAGTTCCTGACTATCCTGCCCCAGGGAATGGAGTACTGGGTCAGAGAATGTGGGCCGGAGACCAGTTCCCAGGCGGTGGCCCTGGCCGAAGGTTTCCTCCTGAGTCAGGCAGAGGAGAACAGGCAGGCAGAGCAGGTGAGGGGGCTTCCTTCATACCCTTCAAGCAATAACTTTATCCTAAGGCTTCTTCAAGATATTGATACCTCTAGAGAACTGACTCGGCTGGGAAAACAACCAACGCTGATTTTGGCCCCTGTGCTTGAAGCAGCTCTGTTGGTCAATGCAGTGGTGAAGAATCTTACCTGTCTCCCTTGTTGTTCTTTCAGATGTGGGGACCATCCCTGAAGATGGGAGTAAAGTTTTCCGAGGCAGAAGGAGCTCTGTTAGAGGAAGGGCAGCAGGCAGAGGCCCAGGAGCGTCTCCAAGATGCCCTCTCACAAGGTAAGGGTGCTTTGTGGCTGGATGGGATTGAGGCACATGGTGAAGCTGTGGGGCAGAAAAAGGAAATGGGTCTGCACACAACACAGAGTGAGCTTGTGGGACTAGGTACCACAGGATGTAGTGATGGTCACTCACTAGAAGGAGGAGTAGACAGATTAATGGGGGGCCAAGACAGATTTATGTCACATTGATGTTGCATTCAGCTGAAACCCTGAATGTTCTTGAGTGCACATAATGCATGCCCTGACCTGGATAGTCCCAGGTAAGCCTGATCTTATCAGAGCCCCGAAGCTAAGCAAGGTCGGCCCTGGTTGGTATTTGGAAGGGCAACCTCCAAGGAACACCAGGGGCGTGACGCGGAGGTAGGCAATGGCAAACCACCTCCGAACGTCACTTGCCTTGAAAACCCTACAGGGTCACCATAAGTCAGCTGTGACTTGACAGCACAAAAATCAAGTAATACAAACATCCTGGAAATGGGTGTGTGCGAAGCAGGGTTTAAACAAGTAAATGAGATAGGAAAGCTAGGCTAATAATCTTCCTTCCTGTGTTGTCTCCCTTGCAGGCAGTGTAGACATGCTGTTAAGCGGTCATCTTTGCAGAGGTGTGGAAGCTGCTACTTCACCTCTGGTCCAGGTAGGGGAGATAAGTCCCCTTTCCTTTCTTGGGGCGGGGCCAGGGTTGCTCCTGCATTTGCTGCTTCGATGTTCAAGTGAAAGAGACCCTTTACCCATGCCAAGCTCTCCATCCTGCCCCCTTCCAGAGCACCATCTCTGCCTGGCGTGTTGTTTGACGAGGGAATCTGCTTTTTCTTTCAGTCTCCAGTTTCCTTTGAGGAGGTGGCTGTGCATTTCACCGAGGCAGAGTGGGCCCTGCTGGATCCGGGCCAAAGAGCTCTTTACAAGGAAGTAATGCTGGAGAACTATGGGAGCGTGGCCTCTCTGGGTAAGGCTCTTTCATAGGTGCCGTACTTGCAAATGTCTGCCATTGGGATGAAGCACAGATCCAAATATTGAACAGCAGCAATGTATCATTTTGAGTATCCTTCTCGGTTATTTCCAGGGAATTAGCAAGGAATCGCCATGGAGGATTGCTGCGTCACTTCTCAGCATCTCGTTGTTTGGTAGAATGATAAATCATGCTGGGAGAGGAGGGGAGGGAGCACTTCTGGGGCCTGAAATCTGAAATCTGAGCATGGATGGAACTTCAAGAGAATGTCAGATGTCCTTGTGTGTACTAATGAGCTCTCTGTTTTTATTCTACAGGGGATGATCAGGGGAATGAGGGCGATGAGGAACTGCATCAGCTATTGCCAGATAAAGTAAAAAATGAAAATTTGCAAGGAAATGTCAAGAATCAAGGCAGACCTAAAAAGCAGAAAGGAAGTCCCATGGTCAAGAAGAAGGATCAACCCATTCCTGGCCAAGGGAGGGAGTTCTGTGAACTAATCCCCATGGTGGAGGAAGCATATAAGTGTTTGGAGTGTGGCATGAACTTCTCAGATATAACCCAATATGATATCCATTTGCATATGTACAGAGGAATGGAGACTCATGGATGCCTGGAGTGTGGAAAGAGCTTTATTTGCAAAGCAGAGCTCCTTAGACATCAAATAATACATGCAGGAGAGAAACCTAGCTGCTCAGATGACAAGAGGTTGCAGAAGTCACACCTTTTTCAACCCCAAAGGATTCATTTAGGTGAGAAGCTATTTATCTGCTCAGAGAATGGAAGGATGTTCTTTCATGGAAGGAAGAGTAAGGCAGTCTTCCCAAAGCATAGTATAATGAAGCCACATAAATGCTTTGAGTGTGGAAACTACTTCAAATACAGATCACAGCTCCTTGTGCACCAAAAAATACACACAAGGCAGAGACCTTTTGAATGCTCAGAGTGTGGAAAGAAATTCCGTCAGAATGGTGATCTTCAAAGGCATCAACGAACCCACACAGGGGAGAAGCCTTTTGAATGCTCGGAGTGTGGAAAGAAATTCAGTCAGAGTACCTCTCTTCAAAATCATCTAAGAGCCCACTCAGGTGAGAAGCCTTTTGAATGCTCAGAGTGTGGAAAGAGATTCAGTCAGAGTGGTCATCTTCAAAGGCATCAAAGAACTCACACAGGGGAGAAGCCTTTTGAATGCTCAGTGTGTGGAAAGAGATTCAGTCTGAGTACCTCTCTTCAAAAGCATCTAACAGCCCACACAGGGGCGAAGCCTTTTGAATGCTCAGAGTGTGGAAAGAGATTCAGTCTGAGTACCTCTCTTCAAAAGCATCTAAGAACCCATACAGGGGAGAAGCCTTTTGAATGCTCGGAGTGTGGAAAGAGATTCAGTTGCAATGGCAATCTTCAAAAACATCTAAGATCCCACACAGGGGAGAAGCCTTTTGGATGCTCAGAGTGTGGAAAGAGATTCAGTTGCAATGGTGATCTTCACAAACATCTAAGAACCCACACAGGGGAGAAGCCTTTTGAATGCTCAGAGTGTGGAAAGAGATTCAGTTTGAGTGGCCATCTTCAAAAGCATCGAAGAACCCACACAGGGGAGAAGCCTTTTGAATGCTCAGAGTGTGGAAAGAGATTCAGTCAGAGTGGCCATCTTCAAAAGCATCGAGGAACCCACACAGGGGAGAAGCCGTTTGAATGCTCAGAGTGTGGAAAGAGATTCAGTCAGAGTGGCAATCTTCAACAGCATTTAAGAACCCACACTGGGGAGAAGCCTTTTAAATGCTCAGAATGTGGAAAGAGATTCAGTCACAGTGGCTCTCTTCAACAGCATCGAAGAACCCACACAGGGGAGAAGCCTTTTGAATGCTCAGAGTGTGGAAAGAGATTCAGTGTGAGTGGTTCTCTTCAACAGCATCTAGGAACCCATACAGGGGAGAAGGCTTTTGAATGCTCAGTGTGTGGAAAGAGATTCAGTCAGAGTGGTTCTCTTCAACATCATCTAAGAACCCACACAGGGGAGAAGCCTTTTGAATGTTCAGAGTGTGGAAAACGTTTCAGTAGCAGTGGCCCTCTTCAACAGCATCTAAGAACCCACGTAGGGGAGAAGCCTTTTGAATGCTTAGAGTGTGCAAAGAGATTCAGTTGCAATGGCGATCTTCACAAACATCTAAGAACCCACACAGGGGAGAAGCCTTTTGAATGCTCAGAGTGTGGAAAGAGATTCAGTGTGAGTAGCAATCTTCACAAACATCTAAGAACCCACACAGGGGAGAAGCCTTTTGAATGCTCAGAGTGTGGAAAGAGATTCAGTGTGAGTGGCCATCTTCAACAGCATCTAAGAACCCACACAGGGGAGAAGCCTTTTGAATGCTCAGAGTGTGGAAAGAGATTCAGTGTGAGTGGCAATCTTCACAAGCATCTAAGAACCCACACAGGGGAGAAGCCTTTTGAATGCTCCGAATGTGGAAAGAGATTCAGTTGCAGTGGCTTTCTGCAGCAGCATGTAAGAACCCACACAGGGGAGAAGCCTTTTGTATGCTCAGAGTGTGGAAAGAGATTCAGTTGCAATGGCGATCTTCACAAACATCTAAGAACCCATACAGGGGAGAATGCTGAAAGTGTGGATAGAGATTAAGTCAGCGTGGCAGTCTTCAAGAACATCCAAGTACCCACACAAAGAGAAACCATGTAACTGCTTAGCTTGGGAAAAGAGTATCAGTGCTGGGACCGTGGAAAGAGATTTAGCCATGATTGAAACCCCAAATAGATCTCACAGGGAAAAGAGCAAGGATGGGTTCTGTAGGTGGAAGGAGATTCACGACCAGCTCCTATCTCCTTCTGCATTGAAGATTTTACCTGACAAGGAACACATGAAACTGCCTTTTACTGAATCAGACCCTTGGTCCATCAAAATCAGTATTGCCTACTCAGACTGGCAGCGGCTCTCCAGGGTCTCAGGATGAGGTCTTTCACATCACCTACTTGCTTAGTCCCTTTCACTGGAGATGCCGGGGATTGAACCTGGGACCTTCTGCATGCCAAGTAGATTCTCTACCATTGAGCCACAGCCCCTCATCTAGTTCTAGAGAGGCATCCCGAAACCCTAATTCCTCCCCAGTCCAGCCTGCTGCACACTTGTTGGGGTCACCACTTTGAAGCCCAAAGAGTTCTGGCAGTAGGATTAATTTGGGCTGTATGGAAAAGATTTTGCCCCCCTAACTCAACTACACCAGCATGGTGTAGTGGTTAAGAGCTGTGGTTTGGAGTGGTGGAGGCTAATCTGGAGAACCGGGTTTGATTCCCTACTCCTCCACATGAGTGGCGTTTGATTCTCCCTTAAGTGGTAGAGAAAGTCAGCATATAAAAACCAACTCTTCTTCTTCTACTCAATAAGTTCAAAGGGATCAGGCTGACCCCCTCTCAATATTCCAGTATTTTGGAGATGAGCAGGTCCCTTGGGTTTCGGCAGGGGAAAATTAATAGGTCTCCTTGGAGTTGGTAGGTGCACGCTGTGGGACATTTGTTCCCAATCCCAGCTGTCCTCTGTCCTCCCCACTTACATTCTCCTCAAGAGATAATTCACACTTTGTTTTTTTCTTTTCTGTGGTTTGTGGTGGGTTTTTTTTTAAATACTGTGGGCTCCATTAATGTTAGTGTGGCATGTCTTTTTTAATTGTGTATAAAGCTGTAAGAAAGTAATCCTCTTGCAGATGCTGGAAACGGGCGCCTCGTGCCCCCATTGAGGCCCAGGATTGACCCAGACCCACTTTGCCCAGATTCATGATGGGGGTCTGTGTGTTTGTTCTGACAATTTTATTCTTAATTTTACTGTTTTAAGTTTCCCACTGTTGAAGAACGAAAAGAAGTCCAATCAATCAAATTTGATTTATGACTTGGGAGAAACCTAAAATAATATCTCACCATCCAGAGTGGGTTGATTTGGCTGGCTTATCTGTAATTATCCTGCGAGTTGAAGCAATCACTCACAGGTAACACAGATTTCCAGAGTCTTCCTGCAGCCGTTGAGGCAGTAAATAATCCTGACAGCCAGATATTCCGAATTGAAATGAACTCTCGGGAGGGCTAACAAAATGTAGATCAAGTTTCAGAAATCACTGAGGAGTTCTGGCGGAGGGGGGAGGCTTGGTATGGAACGCAGCGTCTTAGGGCAAGTTAAAATAATGCAGCCATAAAAGACGTTGAGCTAAAATATCTGATTTGCTTATTTCTGATTTGTGAGGGTAGTGTAGGAAATGAATAAAAATGGCATTTATGGCTCTTCTGCCTCCCGTGTCCTCCGCTAACGGACATCAGACACGCGGCGCCCAGCTTATCCCACCACTTCTCACCCCGTTTCTTACACCACGTGGTATCTTGTGGTCCATAAAGAGAAAAGAGGAACCAGAAGAGGAAAAGAAGACCATTTTTAATCCAGGGAGGGACTTGACAGTTTGAACAAGAACCTTCAAGCTACCCTTGGAAGAATCCCACAGCTTCCTGTGACCCTAAGGCAGGGGTCACCAATGCGGTGCCCGTGAGCACCACAGCACCCAATGACACCTTTCCTGGCACCCACCAAGGGCTCGAGGGGGCTCGAGGGGGCTTGTGCCCAGCAGGGCTTCTGATTGGCTGTGCAGAGTTCAAGACATCCTGTTCAACAGAACTTGCACCTGAAATGTTGAAGAGTTACTATTAGAGTTACATATGGTCCTCCTCCCTGATTATTTTATGATTGGCCCCACCTCATTATTTTGGGACCATGCCCACTGTCAGAATTCCCAAGGCTCCCACAGACTCAAAAAGGTTGGGGAATCACTGCCTCAGGGAATGTCTACAAATTACAGCTTCCCAAATAAGGTTAACTAGTGCCTCGTGAAAGGGGAGCGCCTCTAAATCACGCTCTGCTCATCGCGAGACACCTTCTCTAACAATAAACTACTCTGGTAAAAGAGATTGGCTTCACTTGTTTGGTGGATTCCCCTCTCCCTGTTCTACGGGAAATTCCACCAGCTACAAGAAACATTAAAATAAATAGTTTTTGCCAAACAGTGAAAGCCAATGGAATGTAGATAAAAGTGAGCAGGGTCTCCGGAGAGATCTCTATTAATGTTCAATTAAATCACGCAGCTTTAATGGAATGATCTGACCACAATGCAATTAAACAGCCCCATGAAATAATAGTAGTGAACGATAGGTAGGGTTGCCAACCTCCAAGTGGTGGCTAGAGATCTCCTGCTATCACAATTGATCTGCCAAAAGAGATCAGTTCACCTGGAGAAAATTGCCGCTTTGGCAATTGGACTCTATGGCGCTGAAGCCCCTCCTCTTTCCAAACCCCATCGGCCTCAGACTCTACCCCCCAAATCTCCACATATTTCCCAACCTGGAGCTGGCAACCCTAAGGATAGGTCAACAAATGGCACAGAGGCACGCAGATTAAGAAGCGGATCCCAAATGGCTACCACTGTTGTGTAGCCACAGGGCAGCCAGATCCAGTGTGCCCCAGAACATGGAGCTAAACATCAGTGCCTGGCTGAGAGCCCCCACAGCGGCCCAATCCACACCTGATGCTCTCTCGTGTCTCTTCCCCCAGTTTTCTTTTCCCTAAATGCAGCTGTAGAGCCTGCAATTTTGAACAAAACCAGGGAGGGGGGTGGCATCAGGGATCAGAAGAATATCAGAAACAACTCTGATTGGATTTGGGACTTCCCTGACATTTACATTTGGGACTTCCTTGACAACCCATTTTTGGGTTGGGTTGGCATTACGGCAGCTGGGGTTTCATATCCTTACTGTTTAAACCTTTCCCCTCCAAGTATTCTCCCCTCCTCCCCCGGAGCATTTCCACCAGCAGGGAGCAGATAACAAGTGTTGACATTTTCTCCCTGGAGAGTGAAACACACTTTGGGGGGTTGTGTGAATTTGAGCAGGGAAATGGAGGAAGAAGGTTCAGCCGCTGCTTACTCTCCATTGCTGGTTCTTCGCCCAAGATTGTGGCTTCTGTGGCTGCTTTTCAGGGAGGGAGGGAGGGAGCAAGGAAGGAAGGAAGGAGCATCTATTAGGTTGCCGCACTGTCCTAATCAAAAACCTATTTCCCAGAGTTGTTGTTGGGATAAAACAGGCAAGGCAGAGCCACATATGTACGGTTGCCAACCTCCAGGTACTAGGTGGAGATCTCCCGCTATTACAACTGATTTCCAGCAGACAGACATCAATTCACCTGGAGAAAATGGCTGCTTTGGCCATTGGACTCTATGGCATTGAAGTCCCTCCACTCCTCAAACCCCACCCTCCTCGGGCTCCACCCCCAAAATCTCCTGGTATTTCCCAACCCAGAACTAGCAACATTACACATATGCCACCCCAAGCATCTTTGAGGAGGGGAAGGGTAAATATCTCCTCGATTAGAGTTTCTTAAACTTTTTGACTCAGCACCCACTTCTAAACACACTGTATGTTCAGAAGCCCTTTGCAAAGTAACTCTATGGTTCTTTCCCCCACCCCAACATCAAAGGCAGGAATGTCACATCAGCTAGTGCAGTTCAATTGTACATTTTGTTGTTCATGTTTAGTGTTTATAAGTACAGAACACGACTGAGCAACAGGCTGTATGTTCACACGCGGCACAAGCAAACCCAAATTGGCCATCCATCCCCCCTTCAGTCTCTTGTCCTAGCTCCTCCTGTTCTGCTTCAGCCTCACAACCCCCCTGCGAGATGGTAGCAGCCCACTTTGTGGTCCCGACCCACAATTTGAGAATCAGCGCACTAGACAGGTAGATTCAACAGAGGTCGTGAGCAGATGGTGAACTGCTTGTGGGAGGGAAGGCGGCATGGTATAGCCCGATCTCATCAGATCTCAGAAGCTAAGCAGGGTCAGTCCTTGGGAAGGGAGACCACCAAGGATGGCTCTGCAGAGGAAGGGAAGGGCAAATCAGCTCTGCTTCTCACTTGCCCCGGAAGCCTCTTGCTGGACCTCTTTCTTTCTTCCAGCAGCACATGCAGAGGAGATGCTGGGGGGATTCCAGGCATTCTCTACAGAAGAAGCCAAGAATGAAGATTCCAAAGGAAACATTGGGGATGGAGATGGACCACAGAGGCAGGAGGGCAGCCACACAGGCAATTGCATACACCAAAGACATTTAAAGACTAAATTAACACAGAGGACCTTAAAGATCTATTGAATCCTAAACATGAATTGAGAACTTTTCAGATCTCTCTAGTCCTGATCTACTGGGGAGGTTCACTAATGATATGACTGGGTAAAGTATGTCTACTTGTTTTATGATATTCTATATACTTTGAATTAAGATGCTTTTAATTAAATCAGATCTTATTCTTTGCACTAACCATTTTTACAAGATTTCTGTAACTGTTATATTTTTTGAATGAAATATTATTACTGTTTTAAGGTTTGAATCTCTCATATAGCAGTATAGAGATTGTTTAAAATTGCTTACATACATGAACATGTTTAAGATGTCTTAACTTTGTAACATTTTTAAGACTTTGTAACCATCTACATGCATGTGTGTGTGTGTTAAGTGCCGTCAAGTCGCTTCCGACTCATGGCGACCCTATGAATGAAAGTCCTCCAAAATGTCCTATCTTTGACAGCCTTGCTCAGATCTGGCAAATTGAAGGCTGTGGCTTCCTTTATTGAGTCAATCCATCTCTTGTTGGGTCTTCCTCTTTTCCTGCTGCCCTCAACTTTTCCTAGCATGACTGTTTTTTCCAGTGACTCTTGTTGTCTCATGACGTGACCAAAATACGATAGCCTCAGTTTAGTCATTTTAGCTTCTAGGGTCAGTTCAGGCCTGATTTGATCTATAACCCACTGATTTGTTTTTTTGGCAGTCCACGGAATCTGTAACACTCTCCTCCAACACCACATTTCAAAGGAATCTATCAGCTTTCTTCACTGTCCAGCTTTCACACCCATACATAGTAATAGGGAATACGATGGCATGAATTAATCTAGTCTTGGTGGCCAGAGTCACATCCTTACACTTCAAAATCTTTTCTAGCTCCTTCATGGCTGCCCTTCCCAGTCTCAATCTCCTAATTTCTTGGCTGCAGTCTCCCTTTTGGTTGATGGTGGAGCCAAGGAATAGAAAGTCTTGAACAATTTCAATTTCCTCATTGTCAACCTTAAAAGTTGTGTAATTCTCCTGTAGTCATTACTTTTGTTTTCTTGATGTTCAGCTGTAGTCCTGCTTTGGCACTTTCTCTTTTAACTTTCAGCAGTAGTTGTTTCAAATCTTCACTATTTTCTGCCAATAATGTAGTGACATCAGCATATCTCAAATTATTAATGTTCTTCCCTCCAATTTTCACTCCACCTTCATCTAAATCTAATCCAGCTTTCCTAATTATATGTTCTGCATATAGATTGAAGAGACAGGGAGATAAAATACATCCTTGTCTGACACCTTTGCCAATTGGAAACCATTGCGTTTCTCCATATTCTGTTCTAACTGTGGCCTCTTGTCCAGAGTACAGGTTGCACATCAAAACGATCAGATGTAGTGGCACACCCATTTCTTTTAAAACCAGCCATAGCTTTTCATGATCCACACAGTCAAAAGCTTTGCTGTAATCTATGAAACACAAGCTGATTTTCTTCTGAAATACATGCATATATACTATATTAAATAAACTATACATACATTTACATATTTTTCATATTTTTGAAGCATTTCAATAATAAAGCTTACTTTGATAAGAAAGCAGTTGAGTCCTGCTTAGTAGGTGTCTAACTAAATAAGATAACACTTCTTCTTAGGAAGGGGTCGATTCTAAGAGCATAGGCACTGAAAAGCATTGACCCGCTTCAGCCTAGACTTCCTATTCATTTACTTGTTTGAATCCTTCTTCCCACATACCCATTTCCAGTAGGTTTGTGTTATTGTTTCCTTTTTGTGATGTCGAGTCACAGCTGACTTATGGCAACCCCATAAAGTTTTCATGGCAAGAGACGTTTAGATATGGTTTGCCATTGCCTGCCTCTGCGTCACACCCCTAGTGTTCCTTGGAGGTTGCCCATCGAAATACCAACCAGGTCCGACCTTGCTTAGCATCTAGGTCTGACGAAATCAGGCTAGCCTGGGGCTATCCAGGGCAGGGCATGTATTATGTACCCTCAAGAACATTCACAATGATTTTTGGTAAATTTTGGGAGAGGCAGAAGAGAAGCACCAGATACCCATGAGCTTAGGGCTGCTCTTAAATGCTGCTGGCACTTTTCAGACTTTTGTGAGACTTGAAGTTTGCCCTGTGAATGCTGAAGCTCAAAAACACCACAGCAATCCTGCTGGATCGGACCAAAGGCCCAGAAACACCATTCTCCTGATGAGTCTGGGGTGATGGGAGAAAAAAAAGCGACAGAAATGACATTGCACGACACGTCTCGGTCATGTCTGTCCAACAACCCAGACGTGACTTTAGCACATATGAAAACTACGGTAAAAAAAATGGGTCCCAGAGCGTCTGTGCCCAGGGTTTCAGCTGAATGCAACATCAGTGTGACATAAATCTGTCTTTGCCCGCCATGAATCTGTCTACACTACCTTAAAGTGAGTGACCATCACTACATCCTGTGGCACCGACTCCCGATAGCTCACACTGCATTGTGTGCAGACCTATTTCCTTTTTCTACCCAACAACTTCACCATGTGCCCCAATCCCACCCAGCCACAAACCACCCTTACCATGTGAGAGGGCATCTTGGGCATGCTCCTGGGCCTCAACCTGCTGCCCTTCCTCCGACAGAGCTCCTTCTGTTACAGAAAACTTTGCTTCCATCTTCAGGGATGGTCCCCACATCTGAAAGAACATCAAGGGAGACAGGTAATTCTTCACCCCTACATTGACCAACAGAGCTGCTTCAAGCACAGGGGCCAGAATAGGCGTTGGTTGTTTTCTGTTTTCCCAGCCGAGTGCATTCTCTAGAGGTATCAATATCTGGCAGAGAAGCCTTGGGATAAAGTCAGTGCTTGAAGGGAGAGACAGAAACCCCCTCACCTGCTCTGGCTGCCTCTGCTTCTCTAAAGGTATCAATATCTGGCAGAGAAGCCTTGGGATAAAGTCAGTGCTTGAAGGGAGAGACAGAAACCCCCTCACCTGCTCTGCCTGCCTCTGCTCCTCTGCCTGACTCAGGAGGAAACCTTCAGCCAGGGCCACCGCCTGGGAACTGGTCTCCGGACCGCATCCTCTGACCCATCACTGCATTTCCTGGGGCAGGATGGTCAGGAACTGCTCCAGGATCACCAGGTCCAGCATCTGCTTCTTGGAGTGCCTCTCCGGCTTCAGCCAGTGGTTGCAAAGTCCATGAAGCTGGCTGCAAACAGCTTTGGGCCCATCAGCCTCATGGTAAAGGAACTGCCGGAAACATTGGCTCTGGACATCTGCTGTCCTCGTTTCCTGACCCAGGTTCTCTAACACAGCTCTTTCCCGGAATGTAACACCACTGTCCACTTGGACGGGATGGGGACCTTCCGTTGATCTCTTGCCAATTCCAGTTCCGTCTGTGTCCTGTGGTTCCATCACCTTTCTCTTGGGTAGTCTCTGTCAGTGGAAAGATGCCCTTACTCTTGTGGCTATGAAGAGAGAGAGGAAAAGATATCAAAAATGCACCTCAGGATTGCCCTGGTGGAACAGAACGAGCATCATTGTCATAGTTTGTGGATCAGGATTAAAGTCATGGCTCTAGATACCAGGCTTTTTAATTAGATGTTTGCTTGGTCCTTGAGAAGAAGAAGATCTTTTAAAAAAAAAGATTTTTTATTATTTTTCCATAATTCCATAATTCAAAAACAAACCTTCCAACAATCAACAGTATCATCAACAAGATACAAAAAAGACAGTATATTATTGTTGAAAATACTAAAGTAAAAAATATAAAAAGACTTCCCCTTCTTCCGATTCACCAGAGTCATCCACTCTTAACCACTATACCATGCTGGCTCTCAGGAAAGTAAACATCCATTGTGGAAGCTATGAGCTTGGCCTTCCACATCTGGGGATCAGTCTGTCTAGAGCAGGGGTGTCAAACATAAGACCCGGGGGCCGGATTTGGCCCCTCGAGAGCTCTCATCCGGCCCGTGAACCAGTCGAGGCAGACACTCACCCCCCCAGTTCCAAGGTGTCAATAATTAAAGACTGTTAAATAAAAGAAAATACTGGAAGAGTGTTATAATGTTAAGCATGTTTGTATTTTAAGTAAAAAATAATATCATTAATTGGCTTTGTCTGTGTCTTCTATAAAAGTTTGTATCTCCGGTATCTTGCATTAAATTTTACAGTACACATGGCCCAGCCCGACAAAGAGACATTTATGTCATATCCGGCCCTAATAACAAATGAGTTTGATACCCCTGGTCTAGAGGCAACTGCAGGGGGGACAAAAGGACTGGTGATGGCTTAACCATGGCTGATCTCTCCTCCATCGGCTTGAAGCAACAGACAATAGCTCTGTCCAGCAGAGGGTCCGGGGCAGAAGTGTGCCTGACCTCTCCAGGAGAGAGCAAAAAGGCTGCTGGGATATAGAGGAGGAGGAGGAAGCAGTGAACACCCAGGAAAATGGCACATGGCCAGGAGGGGGGAGAGCCAGCCAAAATGCACAGCATGTGGGGCAGCCAGTCAGCATGTCTGATTCATGCCCTGTGATCCCATCTTTCTGGGCCTCCTGACGACCACCATGGCTGAGAATTTATTTTTCTTTACAAAATTCAGACCCTGGCTTTCTGCCCCCACAACAGCCACCCATTCAGCTAACAAATTAAACCATGCAATTTTCAGTTTCCCTTATCTCTAGTCTGCTTTGCTTCCTGGGAGTCAAAATGGATTGCAGCAAGTGAGTCCATACAATCAACAGAACCGGACGTTCAAGAAACCAGTAAATAGAGTTTGGGTTGTAGAACCAACCAGAAATCTAAAAAACAGAAGCAAAGCGTAAATGTTAACAAGACACAACCAATGATGCAAAATTGCAGCGTAGGATCTGACTTACAGCAAGCAGTACACAGTAGTATAGAAGACAATTGCTAACCATTTATCCAAGTAACTTGGGGAATTGTTTTGTACACTGCCTTCCTACTGTGGAAAGCCAGGAGAGAGGGTGTCTTCCTGACCTCTTCAGGCAGGCCGATCCTCATTGTGGGGGCCACAACAAGAAGGCACGTGCACAGACAGTTGTTGATTTTGCCCATTTGCAGGCTGGCACCTGCAGAAGTCCCTGCTCAGGTGAGTGAAGCTGTCATGGCAGAGTATAGGGGGAGAGACGGTCAGACAGATATCAGGGTCCAAGTACCATGAACGGCTTTCTGTGTGATAGCCAATACTTTTAATTGAGCCTGGAGGGTCTGGGAATAATATGCATGCTGCAGCATGGTGAGTGCATTATAGTAGTCTAGTCTCAACGTCACCACAGCATGGATCCAGGAGCCAGACCAGAAGTATCAAGGTGAGGGGCAATTTTTCCAGCTAGGCTGAGTTGGAAGAAAGCCTTTTTTTTTGCAGTTGCATCAACTCGCTCCTCTAGCAATAACGCAGGGTCCAATATAACCCCGAGGCTGTTAACTCTGCCAGCAAGGTTCAGCTGAAATCCAACGAAAGCGAGCAGCATAACATCCTTCCAGGCTTCCACCTTCCCAAGCAGCATTTCTTCTGTCTTTCCTGGACTTAGATTCTGTTGGTTCACACTTGGCTATTGAACCACAGCAGCCAGGCAGCAATTTAGGATCTAAGAACATAAGATCTCTACTGCATTACCAGGAGAGTTGGGGAAGGATGAATAGAGCTGGGTCTCCTCAGCATATTGCTGACTGCCAACCCCAAACTATGAATGATTTGGCCTCAGGGTTTCACTTAACGATCCGACAAGAATGGGGGACAGGATTTGGGCCTGTGGGACCTCTACAAGATGGATAGAAGAAGAGAAGGATTTCATACCCTGCTTTTTTCTACCTTAAGGAGACCCAAAGGGATTTACCATCCCTTCCTCTCCCCACAACAGGCACCCTGTGAGGCTGGTGGGGCTGAGGGAGGTCACCCAGCAGCCTTCCTGTGGAGGAGAGAGGAATCAACCCCGGTTCTCTCCAGGAGAGGTTCCAACGCTCTTAACCACCGCACCATGCTGTGGCAGGTCCCACACTGATGATAACCGGGCTCCAATGGCAATTCTTTGGTTGTGGTCCAGGTGGAGGGATCTGACCCTGTCCAACGTACAACCCCCCCCATGCCTCCTCCTGCCTGCCTGCACTCAATAAGATGGGCCAAGTCCACTGTGCCAAAGGCAGCAGATCCACCCAGGAGGAGCAACAAGGAGGAAGATAGACCTTTTGCCAATTTGAGATGGAGGTCATCAACTTAGCCCAGCAGAGCCCACCTTTTTCCCGTAGCCCGGTCTGAAAACAGACTGAAAGGGGTCTGGAGCAGAGCAGTTCTCCAGGAAGACCCGGAGTCCCGTCGACTACTCCTCTCTCTGCCAGTTTGCCCAGGACGGGCAGCTCAGAGACAGGGGCGATTATTGGCTCCCCCATTTTCCTGTTTGTGTGCAAAGGGCTGTCAAGTCACAGGCGACTTATGGCGACCCAGCAGCAGGGTTTTCAAGGCAAGAGACTAGCCGAGGTGGTCTGCCATCGCCTGCCTCTGCATACAGACCCTGGCCTTCCTGGGGTGTGTGTGTGTGTGTGTCTCCCATCCAAGGACTAACCATGATGACCCACCCTGCTGAGCTTCCGAGATTGCATGAGGTCATCCTGGGCCACCCAGGTCTGGCCTCGTTTTTTTTTGGAGGGGAGGAATTTTTTTTAGCAGCGGAGGGACCACGACCTTGTAAAACGATTTATAACTTATTTCTCCCCCCCTCGAGAACACTCGTGAGAGCAGCGTTTCTCTCTTGCAAGGTTGGAAAGCGCACCCCACTCCCCTGCAATGACTTACTTATGAGTAGACCGTCCCAGGATCCAGAGTCAGGGCTTCTGCCTGCTGATGCATCTCGGCAGCCCTTCCCGGTCGGCTTTGCAATTCCTCCCCGCGGAAAAGGAGCTTTTCCTTTTTGCCTCCCCCCCCACCCCCCCCCACCCTTGCTCGGTTTAACCACTTCGGTGCTGCAGACGAAGGAAGAAAGAAAAAGGAGGCTTCCTGCTCCTTCCGTGAGGATCGGCGGCCAGAGCGGATTTCGGCCAGGCTGCAGCTCAGTGGGATTGCTCGAGAGTAACTTCTGGGGAATCCCAGGCAGAGCCGAGTTGGGAAAAAGAATATTAAAGCAAAGTCAAGCAGGATCACGCTAAGCGATCCGAAGCAGGTCTCGTCGGAACCTTCCGCAGGGCTATTCAATGGGGCTTGCTCACAGCAAAGTGGGTTTAGGATTGCACTGGAAATCTGCGTTCTTGTAACATGTTCCCTGTTCCTCAAATCAAAATGCCAGCCTTGGTCTCTCCCTGGGGACTGATGTGATTCTGCCCCGTCGGACGGGGTCTCCATCTCTGGCTGGGGACATTCCTGGAGGCTGAAGACCGTGAGAAAAGAGCCCTGCTTGGTCAGACCGGTGCGGGGTTGCCAACCTCCAGGGGGTACAACTGACCTCCAGGCAACAGAGACCGGTCCACCTGGAGATAATGGCCCCCTTGGAGGGGGGGCTCTGTGGCATCATCCCCCATTGAAGACCCTCCCCTCCCCCAACCCTGCCCTCTTCCTCAGCCTCCACCTCCCCAAATCACCAGGTATTTCCCAATCCGGAGCTGGCAACCGTAGACCAGCGAGGGTCCATCCAGTCCGGCATCCTGTCGTGCACAGTGGCCTGCGTGGTGTAGTGGTTAAGAGTAGTGGTCTGGAGCAGTGGACTCTAATAAGGAGAACTGGGTTTGATTCCCCACTCCTCCACATGAAGCCACCTGGGGGACCTTGGGCTAGTCACACTCTCTCAGCCCCACCTACCTCACAGGGTGTCGGGGGGGGAAGGGAAGAGAAGGGGATTGTAAGCCAGTTTGAGTCTCCCTTAAGTGGTAGAGAAAGTCAGTATATAAAAACCAACTCTTCTTTTTCTTCTTCCTCCTCCTCCTCCAACCACTTTCTCTGGATCGTATTTGCCCAGGTGATCCAAACAGAGTAGGACATGGTGCATCCTGGTTGTTCCTATTGAATTCAATGCTTTTCAAAGGTCTTTCCCCCCAGGTTATTTCAGGCTCAAAAGATTTCTTTTGATTCTTCAGCAGTGGCAAATGTAAAACAGTAAAATTAAGAATAAAGTGGTCAGGACAAACATATTGTCTGACAGTGCCTGCCCGGGCCCAGCAGGATTGTGTTTCAAAAACCATCTGCAGAAAAGGTGAATTTCCTTGGGGCAAACTGATCTTAGGCCGTTTCGGACGGTAGTCGTGTGGGTTCTTCAGTAGAACAGCTAGATTGGAGGCCAGGTTTGTGGCTGGACTCTGAGGGGCTACTGGACTCGAATCTATAGCTACTTTTGGTCTCCTTCCATGGAGACAGGTTTTTGGAGCATTCACATGACCTCCTCCCCAAATCGTGCACATTTTGTGCCCCCCCCCCCCGGCTTTTTACTGCGTTGTTAGCAAGAAAAAACACACTTTTTCAGGCTCTGCCTACATTGGGGCCATTTTTCTTGCCTCATCCCCCCCACCCCTCCCCACAGCTGGCATTCTGCCCCTGCCCACTACACTGAGGTTTTAAAAAACATCACTCTGTGAATTATTAACATGACTTAATGTTAGAAGTTGACTATTAATATTAACAACACAGTCAGGACATGACTGTTATGGAGTTTTGAAATGTTGGAAAAGAGGCTATGCAGCCCGCCGTGACATACCACAGGCACATGCAATTTACTTAACCGCCCAGGACTTAAGCTGCTGGATCTCACTGAGGGGTCCAGTTCTTCAGTTGGACTCCAGGATTCCCCAGGAGATCTGGGGCTGACTCTCTGCTGCCACCACAAAGCCAGGAGTCAGAGGTACGTCTGTCTGGTGGTAGCCTGGTCTTCACAGGCTCTACTGCAGGCCTTTAAGGAACCCTTCTCCTGATGACAAATCACTCGCCCCTCCCAAACCACCATGGAAGCAGAGAGTCCTTGGGAATCAAACGGGTTAGAAAGATTCCCAACTTGGCTCTCCTGCTGTTTTCGCTGGTACTATGCTAAGCTCGATCGAAGTTATTGTAGAGAAGCAAACATACACCCATTTAAGAAACAGGAAAATAATTAGTTGTATAAACAGTCATTGGCTACAAAAGGCAATGCATGCAGTGGAGAGCAAAATCATATATATATAAATACAGAACTACTGAGCAAGGGGAAGAAAATAGGGAGGTGAAGGGCATCCTCTCTGCTTAGATCTAAACATATCCCTGTAATACGTGAAAAAGGCAGGCAGAAATACCTTATTGGTTTCCTAATTAGGCTCCGTTTTCATCTTTTAAGCTCTCTGATAGCCATCCTCTCTAACAGCTGCTGATTGGCCTATCCTGCATGATTTCTCTAAAACCCCTTTCAAGCCATTTCAAGCAGTGACTGTCACATCTTGGGGCACTGAAATCTATACATTAAGTACAAATAAAGTAGATTAACTCCAAATGTCTCTGCTTGTAAGTAACTCCAAGCACCCTGGAAAGGTTTAACCCTCTTTAAAAAAAAAAAAACTCCCCATTTCAGCTCATCTTTGCGCTTCTGAATTGCTGCAGTCTACTGTTTAAAATATCTGGTTGCATATGAAGATATTTGTATTAGTATGTCACATGTGACTTTTGTTGGTACGTTTATGTTTGTGGAAACATTGTAAGAACTTAATGAACTTTTTAAATGAAAGTCTAGTTACTGCGTTGACTATTGAGTTGTGTTTGTGTTGCTATTTTACTATAAATGCAATGATTCATTCAGGGGAAAATATCCCTTTTTCCTGCATTGCCAGTTTTCAGGGAACTGCTTGCAGCTAATGCTGCTCTAGAATCCCTAGTGGAAATTCTCTGCATGCACACAAACGTAGCTGCTCACAGCCACCTGCTCATGCGGTAA
Organism: Euleptes europaea; assembly: GCF_029931775.1. Lineage (NCBI taxonomy): Eukaryota > Metazoa > Chordata > Lepidosauria > Squamata > Sphaerodactylidae > Euleptes > Euleptes europaea. The sequence continues at coordinate 7,236,659 of NC_079316.1, forward strand.
TGCACACACAAAATTCCACGTCATTTGAAGAGGACAGGGCTATGCCTGAGCCAAAGCAGATGTCACCTCGAGGAACATCTAGCCCCCAAGAAGATCTGGGGGGTTGTTTCTGCTTTGGAAGGATTTGACATCTTTCCCCCCACCCCATTTGCTCATTTAAAAATCTTCTCCATTATGTTGGAGAAAAGAATTATGTAAAGCCTCAGAATCTACAGCTGGCAAGAGAGTTTGTGTGTGGGTGAAGAGATGTCAAGACACAGCTGACCTATGGCGATCCTATATACGTGGCTCTGCCTTGCCTGTTTTATCCTGACAACAACTCTGGGAAACAGGTTATACTGAGAAAGAGTGACAGGTCCGAGGTCACCGAGTATTCCAAAACACATCCATTTTTCTATTAGGATAGTGTGACAACCTGGCAGATGCTCTTTCCTCCCTTCCTCCCCTCCCTCCCTTCTTTCTGCCTCAGAAGCCACAATCCTGAGTGAAGAACCAGCAACAGAAAGTGATTTTTATTTTATTTATTTTATTACATTTCTACCCCGCTCTACCCAACCCGAAGGTCGGGCTCAGAGTGGCTGAACCTTCTTCCTCCAGCCATTTCCCCACTCGAATTCACACAAACCCCCAAACTGTGTTTCACTCTCTAGGGAGAAAATATAAGCACTTGCCATCTTCTCCCTGCAGGTGGAAATGCCCAGGGTGGGGGAGAGAAATACATGGAAGGGAAAGGTTTAAACGGTAAGGATATGAAACCACAACTGTCATAATGCCAACCCAACACAAAACATGTCCAACTTGTAAATGTCCGGGAAGTCCCAAATCCAAACAGGGCTGTTTCTGATATTCTTCTGATCTCTGGTGCCCCCCTCTCTGGTTTTGCTCAAAATTGCAGCTTCTACAGCTTCATTTAGGGGAAAGAAAACAGGGGTGGGGGAGAGACACAAGAGAGCTATAGGTGTGTCTTGAGCCTCTGGAAGGCTCTCAGTCGGGCACCGATCTTTAGCTCCATGTCCTGGGGCACACTGATCTGGTTACCCTGTGGCTACACAACAGTGGTAGCCGTTTGGGATCTGCTTCTCAGCCTGCGTGCCTCTGTGCCATTCGTTGACCTGTTGGTTATTTTGTGGGGCTCTTTAATTGCATTGTGGTCAAATTGTTCCATTTAAGCTGCATTGGGTTTCCGATTTTAATATAGATTGGAAGGTATGGTCAACATATATAAATCAGTATTTTAGGGATAGAAAAATGACTTTGGTAAATTTATGTTCTAAACCCTAAAGTGTTGACTTAGATGGAAATAGTTCAATAATTTTTTAATAATATTTTTTATTATTTTTCAGAATATATACTCAATTTAACAATTAATAAAATCATCAAAAAAGTGGAGTAATACTCCATTGTTGAAAATACAAATATTATAAAATAAAAAATAAGACTTCTCCTTCACCTCTGCCTACCTCATTACAAATTGTATACTCTCTTGTATGAAGTCTAATCCTAATATAGTCATATATATATATATAAAGTTGTATATCAAAATTAAATAAAACAAATTCCTAATATCAGATCATATATACCTTTTGTCCTAAATAACAATCATACTGTAATATCTATATATTTTGGTGTAAGAACATCTCTAATAATAGTAAAAGATGGATTAGATCAGTGAATAACCCTTAAATTCCCCCATTTGAAGTTCATTTCCACAATAAATCCTCCAAGCCTCCCATTCACCCACAAATTGCTTATTATCTTTTTGATTTATCAACGCTGTAAGTTTAGCCATTTCCACCAGTTCCAGCATTTTTTGTATCCAGTCTTTTTTTTCTCGAATGTCCTTCGATTTCCATTTAGCTGCATAAATCAATCTTGCAGCAGTGGTGGCATATATTAAGAATGTTCTCTGAGTCAAAATAGAGTCTGGTATCATACTAAGTAACATCATTTCAGGTGTTTTAGGTATGTTGTTCTGTATTATCAACCTTAGTTCAATAAAAAATTAAAGAAAAAACAGATAAAACTAAAGTGTTCTTTCACAAAAGAAATAATATATATATATATATATATATCGTATTTTTCGCTCCATAAGACGCACTTTTTTCCTCCTCAAAAGTGAGGGGAAATGTCTGTGTGTCTTATGGAGTGAGTGTGTGTGTGTGTGTGTTACCGTAACTAGAGCCGAGTCGCCGAGAGCAGCGGTTGGCAAACCGCGGCTCCCGAGTGCAGCTCTGCCACAAATTCCCCCCCTGCTGCCCGACAAACAGCTGATGGGCAGGGGGGGAGGTTCAAACTGGATGCGCCGCCGGAGGTTTCCTGCCCTGCCCTCCCCCCCATGGATCACCCGGCCTGCACTGGACGCGCCGCCGGATAGCCCCTGGCCTTTCCTCCCCCTCTCAATCCCCCAGACTCCACGCTGGATGCGCCGCCAGAGGTTTCCTGCCCTCCCCCCCCCCATGGATCACCCAGCCTGCGTGCTGGACGTGATTATTATTACCGCCCACAGGAAAGCATTACTCAATGCGATTTTCGCATTGAGCATCGCGGAAGCGCCTTTAGTGGCTATCAGGGAGACAGCCACTAGAGGCTGGATTAACCCTGCAATGTAAACATAGCAGTTTCTCTGAAACTGCTGTTTACAGCTGCAGCGTTAAAACTAGGGGGACCTGGCACCCAGACCACTAGATGCCTCTTATGGTCAGGTGCGTCTTATGGAGCGAAAAATACGGTAATATTTTGTTTTGTATGAAGAGAGTTGGAAGTCGGTCTCTGTATTATTGTATTATATTTTTTACTTTTCTTTATCTTTTTCTTTTTTTGGTATGTTTTTCTTTCATATTTTGGTATATTCTGTAATACTTCGTATATTTCGATAAAAAAGTAGTACAACATCAAAAAAGGAAGTCCTCAGATTTCCAAACTTGTTAAACCCATTTCTTCTAAGAATGCCTCCCCCACATTGAATCCTTACAACTATCTAGCTTCCAAAGGGCTTCTAGGCCTAGTGTGGATTTGAACCCAGATCCAAGCAGTCGTAAGTCAATACTCTGGCTCTTGAACTCATCTAACCCCCATCATGAATCTGGGCAAAGTGGGTCTGGTTCAATCCTGGGCATCAGTCGGGGCACGAGGCGCCTGTCTCCAGGATCTGCAAGAGGATTGCTTTCTTACAGCTTTATACACAATTTAAAAAGGCATGCCACACTAACATTAATGAAGCCCACCTCATTTTAAAAAAAACCACACCACACACCACAGAAAAGAAAAACGAGAGTGTGAATTATCTCTTGAGGAGAATGTGGGTGGGAAGGACAACTGGGACTGGGAACTAATGTCCCACAGCGTGAACCTACCAACTCTAAGGAGACCTATTACTTTCCCCCTGACAACTCCTAGGAGACCTGTTCATCTCCACAATACTGGAATATTGAGAGGGGGTCAGCCTGATCCCTTTGAACTTACTGAGTAGTAGTAGAAGAGGAGTCAGTTTTTATATGCTGACTTTCTCTATCACTTAAGGGAGACTCAAACTGGATTACAATCCCCTTCCCTTCCCCTCCCCACCACAGACACCCTGTGAGGTAGATGGGGCTGAGAGAGAGTGACTAGCCCAAGGTCACCCAGCTGGTTTCGTGTGGAGGAGTGGGGAAATAAACCCAGTTCACCAGATTAGCCTCCGCCACTAATGTGGAGGAGTGGGGAATCAAAGCAGTTCTCCAGATCAGACTCTACCACTTCAAACCACCACGCTTAACCACCACACCATGTTGGTATAGTTGAGTTAGGGGGCAAAATATTTTCCTTTCATGCCAAATTAATCCTACTGCCAGAACTCTTTGGGCTTCAAAGTGGCGACCCCAAAAAGTGTGCAGCAGGCTGGACTGAGGAGGAATTAGGGTTTCGGGATGCCTCTCTAGAACTCCTTGTCAGGTAACAATGTTTATAAATTGGGTGCCAGCTGTTCACACGAGGATTTGTCCAGCAGCGGGGAGGCTATAGATATCTGCTATCTTCATCCTGTCTATTTCTTCACAGGATTTGGAAAACAGGTGTTTCTTGCCAGTTTTGCAGATGTCAGAAAGAGTTCGGTTGGCAGATAACTAAAGTATCGAGTTTCACAGAGGAAGGCAACCTCTAAAAGGACCCTTATTTGAGTTACCACTCAAAGAACCTCATCAGAACCAACTTATGTACATTCTCTTAGGAAAGTGAAGGTCAGATCTCTGCCTCAAACTCTTGCCACACATTGAACATTTCTGAGATTATAGGTTCTTGTAGGTTATCCGGGCTGTGTGACCGTGGTCTTGGTATTTTCTTTCTGGACGTTTCGCCAGCAGCTGTGGCAGGCATCTTCAGAGGAGTACCACTGAAGGAACAGTGTCTCCTGCATGGAATCTTCAATGCAGAAAGAGACAGGAGTTGGTCTTGAATCTCCTTCCACCTACAGAACACATCCTTGCTCTCTTCCCCGTGAGATCTATTGGGGGTTTCAATCATAGCTAAATCTCTTTCCACAGTCCCACATAGGGTAAGGTTTCTGTGTAGATGTAAGCTCTTAACAGGAGTTTACATGGCTTCAGCCCCTTCTACGATCTGAGGTTGTCTTTGAGATTTCAAATACAAGAAAAGCTCTTTTCCCAAGCTAAGCAGTTTCATGGTTTCTCTTCTGTGGGTTCCGGGATGTTCTGGAAGACTGCCACGCTGACTTTATCTCTATCCACACTGAGCATGCTTCCCTGAGTGGGTTCTTAGATGCCGTTGAGGACAGCATCTAAGCCTGAATCTCTTTCCACATTCTGAGCATTCAAAAGGTCTCTGCCTTGTGTTTATTCTTTGGTGCACAAGGAGCTGAGATCTGAATTTGAAGTACTTTCCACACTGAAAGCATTTACATGCCCTCATTATACTATTCTTTGGGAAGATTGCCTTACTCTTTCTTCCATGGGAGGACATGCTTCCACTCTCCGAGCAGATCAATGGCTTCTCTCCTGAATGAATCCTTTGGGTTGAAAAAGGTCTGACTTCTGCAAGAAGCTCTTGTCACAGTCTGAGCAGCTAGAATGTTTCTCTCCTGATGTCTAAGGAGCTCTGCTTTGCAAAGAAAGCTCTTTCCACACTCCATGCGTCCGTGGGTCTCCTGTCCTCTGCGCCTATGCAGATGGATATCAAATTGGGATTAATCTGAGAAGTTCATGGCACACTCCAAACACTTATATGCTTCCTCCACCATGGGGATTAGCTCATGGAAATCCCTCCCTTGGCCAGGAATGGGTTTCTCCTCCTTCTCGACCATGGGACATGCTTTCTGCTTCTTAGGTCGACCTTGATCCTTGACATTTCCTTGCAAATCTTCATTTTTGACTTTATCTGGCAATAGCTGCTGTGGCTCCTCATAGCCCTCATTCCACTGATCTTCCCTGTGGAATAAAAAGAGCAATCCCATTAGCAGAAACAGAAGGAGGTCTGACATTCCCTTCAAGTTCCATCCATGCTCAAAACATTGCAGTAGCTCTTTCCTGCTTTATATTGAAGTGTACACTAATAGACACTAAGGACATGAAAGGCTGTTGCATCAGAAAGGCTAGCTTTGCAGCCTAACAATTTATACAGCTGCTCACCTGAGTAAATTCTTTCATGTGACGTAAGGGCTGCTTTCCAACTGAAGGTCTTTCTGCACTCCACACACACATATGGTTTTTCCCCTGAGGGAATTTGCGACTTGGAAACATCACCTGTGTTCTTACTGAAAGTCTTTCCAAAGGCCACACTTTCATGTTCATTTTCCCTGGAGCAGATTCTCTAGTTAGCACGGAGGCCTTTGCTCCTTCTTGTTTTAGTTGACCTTTCTTTGTGGACTGGGATTTCACGGAAGCCCCCTACTTGGGACGGAATGGGCTTATCCCGCCTCTTGTCTGTGTGGCTTCCCTCTTGGAGATTAGAATTACAAGAAAAGCTCTTTTCCCAAGCTAAGCAGTTACAGGGTTTCTCCTTGTGTGGGTTCTTGGATGTTCTTGAAGACTGCCATGCTGACTTAATCTCTATCCACACTCTGAGCATTCTCCCCTGAGTGGGATCTTAGATGTTTGTGAAGATTGCCATTGCAACTGAATTCCTTTCCACACTCTGAGCATTCAAAAGACTTCTCCCCTGTGTGGATTCTTACATGCATTTGAAGAGAGTCACTCTGACTGAATCTCTTTCCACACTCGGAGGTTTCAAAAGGCTTCTCCCCTGCGTGGGTTCTTAGGTGCTTTTGAAGAGAGTCACTCCGACTTAATTTCTTGCCACACTCAGAGAATTCAAAAGGCTTCTCCCGTGAGTTCTTTGATGTCTTTGAAGATGGGCACTGCAACTGAATCTCTTTCCACAGTCTGAGCATTCAAAAGGCTTCTCCCCTGTGTGGATTCTTACATGCATTTGAAGAGAGCCACTGCGACTGAATCTCTTTCCACAGTCTGAGCATTCAAAAGGCTTCTCCCCTGTGTGAGTTCTTTGATGACTTTGAAGATAGTCACTGCGACTGAATCTCTTTCCACAGTCTGAGCATTCGAAAGGCTTTTCCCCTGTGTGAGTTCTTTGATGACTTTGAAGATGGCCACTCCGACTGAATCTCTTTCCACACTCTGAGCATTCAAAAGGCTTCTCCCCTGTGTGGGTTCTTACATGTATTTGAAGATCGCCACTCCGACTGAATTTCTTGCCACACTCAGAGCATTCAAAAGGCTTCTCTCCTGTGTGGGTTCTTACATGCATTTGAAGACAGCCACTCTGACTGAACCTCTTTCCACAGTCGGAGCATTCAAAAGGCTTTTTCCCTGTGTGAGTTCTCCGATGCACGTTAAGATTGCCACTCTGACTGAATCTCTTTCCACAGTCTGAGCATTCAAAAGGCTTCTCCCCTGTGTGGATTCTTACATGCATTTGAACATCGCCACTGTGACTGAATCTCTTTCCAAACTCTGAGCATTCAAAAGGATTCTCCCCTGTGTGAGTTCTTTGATGCCTCTGAAGATGGCCACTGTGACTGAATCTCTTTCCACACTCTGAGCATTCAAAAGGCTTCTCCCCTGTGTGGGTTCTTAAATGCCTTTGAATATGGCCACTCTGACTGAATCTCTTTCCACACTCAGAGCATTCAAAAGGCTTCTCCCCTGTGTGAGTTCTTTGATGACTTTGAAGATTGTTACTGTGACTGAATCTCTTTCCACACGCTGAACATTCAAAAGGCTTCTCCCCTGTGTGGGTTCTTTGATGCCTTTGAAGATCACCACTGTGACTGAATCTCTTTCCACACTCTGAGCATTCAAAAGGCTTCTCCCCTGTGTGGGTTCTTTGATGCCTTTGAAGAGAGCCACTGCGACTGAATCTCTTTCCACAGTCTGAGCATTCAAAAGGCTTCTCCCCTGTGTGAGTTCTTTGATGACTTTGAAGATGGTCACTGCGACTGAATCTCTTTCCACAGTCTGAGCATTCAAAAGGCTTCTCCCCTGTGTGAGTTCTTTGATGACTTTGAAGATGGTCACTGCGACTGAATCTCTTTCTACAGTCTGAGCATTCAAAAGGCTTCTCCCCTGTGTGGGTTCTTACATGCATTTGAAGAGAGCCATTGTGACTGAATCTCTTTCCACACTCTGAGCACTGAAAAGGTCTCTGCTTTGTGTGTATTCTTTGGTGAACAAGTAGCTGTGATCTGTATTTGAAGTACTTTCCACACTGAAAGCATTTACATGCCTTCATTATACTATGCTTTGGGAAGATTGCCTTACTTTTCCTTCCATGAAAAAACATCCTTCCATTCTCTGAGCAGATAAATAGCTTCTCACCTGAATTAATCCTTTGGTGTTGAAAAAGGTCTGACTTCTGCAAGAAGCTCTTGCCATCTGAGCAGCAAGAATGTTTGTCTCCTGCATGTGTTCTTTGATGTCTAAGGAGCTGTGCTCTGCAAGGAAAGCTCTTTCCACACTCCAAGCATCCATAGGTCTCCTTTCCTCTGTGCATATGCAAATGGATTTCATATTGGGTTTGATCTGAGAAGTTCATGCCACACTCCAAACACTTACATGCTTCCTCCACCATGGGGATTAGTTCACGGAAATCCCTCCCTTGGCCAGGAATGGATTTCTCCCTCTTCTCAACCATGGGACTTTCTTTCTGCTTCTTAGGTCTGCCTTGACTCTTGACATTTCCTTGTAAAGTTTCATTTTTGACTTTATCTGGCAATAGCTGATGCGGTTCTTCATCGCCCTCATTCCACTGATCATCCCCTGTGGAATAAAAAGAGAGAGCCCATTAGCAGACACACAAGGAAGTCTGACATTCCCTTGAAGTTCCATCCATGCTCAAAACATTGCAGTGGCTTTTTCCTGCTGTATAGTGAAGTGTACACTAATAGACACTTGAAAAGGACATGAAAGCCTGCTGAATCAGAAAGGCTTGCATTGCAGCCTAACAATTTATACAGCTCCTCACCTGAGTGAATTCTTTCATGTGAAGTAAGGGCTGCTTTCCGACTGAAGGTCTTTCTGCACTCCACGCATGGATATGGTTTTACTCCTGCGGGAATTTGCATCTTGGAAACATCACTCATTTTCTTACTGAAAGTCTTTCCAAAGGCCACACTTTCATTTTCTTTTTCCCTGGAGTGGGCTCTCTGGTTAGCACGTAGGTCTTCGTTCATTCTTGTTTTGGTTGACCTTTCTTCATGGACTGGGATTTCACGGAAGCTCCCTCCTCTTTGGGACAGTATGGGCTTATCCCTCCTCTTGTCTGTGTGGCTTCCCTCCTGCCTCTGTGGTCCATCTCCATCCCCAACATTACTTTTGGAGTCTTCATTCTTAGCTTCTTCTGTAGAGAATGCCTGGAATCCAAGCATATCCTCTACATGTGCTGTTGGAAGAAAGAAAGAGGTCCAGTCAGTACCTATGAAACAAGCCAAGCCACCCATCAGGCACTGCTCATGAAGGGCTCTGCATTTCCTTTATCAGACCTTCTTCCTCTCCCAATTGAGCCACTGGTCCCACCTTCTCCCCAGCCAGGCCCCCTCCAGATGAGCAGTTATTCTATTCTGCCCACCCCTCCCCTCCCCATACTCCCCATATGTACTTTAAAGAAAAAAAGTGGAGAAGAATCGTTATCTACCAGTCACATTTGACTTGTCATGCAACTCTTTTGATTCTCTGCTACTGATGATTAAATAGAAGAGAAGTTTTTTACACCCCACTATTCTCTACCCTGAAGAGTCTCAAAGCGGCTTACGAATCCCATTATTTTCCTCTCCCCGTAACAGGCACCTTGTGAGGTAGATGGGGCTGAGAGAGTTCTGAGAGAACTGTGACTGACACACAATCACCCAGCAGGCTTCAGGTGGAGGAGTGGGGAATGAAACCCGGTTCTCCAGATTAGAGTCCGCTGCTCTCAACCACTACACCATGCTGCCTCTCCAGAAGAAGTGACCCTGATATTCAGTCCTGCAACTGCCCAGAGGGTTTCTTTCCAGTTGTGATGAAAGCCATGAAGAGCTGGTTTTAAGCCTCTTCTTTGGGGGGGGGGGGGAGAACCCAGGACTTCATCAAGTGAACTTCATAGTTCAAAGGGGACCCCGGCGATTTTTGGAAACAGTGTCAGTTGTTGGAAGGGCAGGCAAGGCCCAAAGGCATCTGGGTGACTGCTGTAGGAAAGGGCCTTTGGACTCCTCCAGCTTGGCTGTCCTTAAGTAACCCCCCGGTCCCTGCAGCCTTTTCCTGGAATATCCAATATTTAAGGATACAGCAGCCCCTCAAAAGCCGCAGCTGAGCTCAGCCCCGGAAAGAGCTTCTGAGCCGCCCAGAGTTCAAGCCCCAGAAGGCCTCCCTCCCTCCTCTCCGAGCGGGCTTTTTGATTTTACCGAACAAGGAGTTGCTGAGAAGTGAAGCAGCAATCCTCCATGGCGATTCCTTGCTAATTCCCTGGACATAACCATGGAGGATACTCAAAACAATATACTGCTGCTGTTCACTATTTGGATCCATGCTCCATCCCAATGGCAGCCATTTGCACATGCAGCACCTGTGAAAAAGCCTTACCCAGAGATGCCACACTCCCATAGTTCTCCAGCATGACTTCCCTGTAGAGAGCTCTTTGGCCCGGATCCAGCAGGGCCCACTCTGCCTCGGTGAAATGCACGGCCACCTCCTCAAAGGAAACCGGAGACTGAAAGAAAAAGCAGATTCCCTCGTCAGAGATCAAGCCAGGCAGAGATGGCACTCTGGGAGCGTGCAGGATGGAGACCTTGGCATGGATAAAAAGATGGAGCGTTCCGGGCTTCTTTCACTTGAACACCAGAGCAGCAACTGCAGAAACAACCCTCCCCCAAAAAAGGATTGGGGACTCAGGCATCCCCTGCTCATCTCCCCTACCTGGACCAGAGGTGAAGCAACCACTTCCTCACCTCCACAAAGACAACGGCTTAGTAGCATCACTCCACTCCCTGCAAGAGACACAACAGAGGAAGAATTTTAGCCTAGACTTCCTTTCTCATTTACTTGTTTGAATCCTTCTTCCCACATACCCATTTCCAGGAGGTTTGTGTTATTGTTTCCTTTTTGTGATGTCGAGTCACAGCTGACTTATGGCAACCCCATAAAGTTTTCATGGCACCAGGCGTTCAGAGATGGTTTGCCATTGCCTGCCTCTGCGTCACGCCACTGGTGTTCCTTGGAGGTTCCCCATCCAAATACCAACCAGGGACGACCCTGCTTAGCTTCTGAGATCTGACGAGACCAGTCTAGCCCGGGGCTATCCAGGTCAGGGCATGTGTTATATACACCCAAGAAATGATTTTTCAGTAAATTTTGGGAGCGGCAGAAGAGAAGCCTCAATAAGCATGTGGACAGGAATGAGCCTGTGGATAGTGTGTATTTGGATTTCCAAAAAGCTTTTTTTTAAATAATTTTTTATTTTCTTATACTATTTCATACATATAATTAACATTATCATTTAATCCCTTCTAAACCTTTGTTTTGATCTACAATATGTAATACTACTATATAAAACTACTCTGACATCCCCTCTTCCCTCATCTATCACTAATCTATCTCAGTAATCCTCTTTGCAATTATCTTCTAATTCATTATAAAACATTCTACTATTATTATAAGATACTTAATTTCCTCATTCATTTAATTTGATTTCCAAAAAGCTTTTGACAAAGTCCCCCACCAAAGACTGCTAAGCAAACTTCATAGTCATGGGATAAGAGGACAAGACCTCTTATGGATTGAGAGCTGGCTGAAAAATAGGAAGCAGAAAGTAGGAATCAATGGTCAGTTCTCACAATGGTGGGATGTGAGCAATGGGGTGCCTGAGGGATCTGTGTTGGGACCAGTGCTTTTCAACCTGTTCATCAATGACCTGGAGTTGGGCTTAAACAGTGAAGTAGCCAAGTTTGCAGATGACACCAAATTATTTAGGGTGGTTAAAACAAAATCGGACTGTGAAGAGCTCCAGAAGGATCTCTGCATACTGGAAGAATGGGCATTAAAATGGCAAATGAGATTCAATGGGAGTAAGTGTAAAGTGATGCATATTGGGGCAAAAAATCCCAACTTCACATATACACTGATGGGATCTGTGCTGGCAGCGACAGACCAAGAAAGGGATCTTGGGGTGGTAGTGGATAGCTCAATGAAGATGTCAACCCAGTGTGCGGCTGCTGTAAAAAAGGCAAATTCCATGCTGGCCATAATTAGACGAGGAATAGAGAAAAAAACTGCTGATATCATACTGCCCTTGTACAAATCTATGGTGAGACCACACTTGGAATACTGTGTACAGTTCTGGTCACCAAACCTAAAAAAGGATATTACAGAGCTTGAGAAGGTGCAGAAAAGAGCAACCAAGATGATTAGGGGACTAGAGCAACTGTCCTATGGGGAGCGGTTCAGACGCTTAGGGCTGTTAAGACGCTTGGAAAGAAGGCGGCTGAGGGGAGACATGATAGAGGTCTATAAAAGTGTGCATGGTTTGGAGAGAGTGGACAGGGAGAAGTTTTTCTCCCTCTCCCATAATACTAGAACACGGGGTCATCTGCTAAAGCTGGAGGGTGAGAGATTCAAAACAGATAAAAGGAAGTATTTTTTTCACACAACGCATAGTTAAATTGGGGATCTCCCTGCCCCAGGATGTAATGATGGCTGCCAGCTTGGAGGGCTTTAAGAGGGGAGTGGACATATTCATGGAGGAGAGGGGTATTCATGGCTATTAGTTAGAATGGATACTAGTCATGCTGCATACCTATTTCTCTCTAATACACTGGTTCCCAACCAGGGGTCCATGGACCCCCAGGGGTCCGTGAGAACTAAATTAAGGTCCGCGAAACAAAGTTATAAACCCATAATAAATTAATATTTTCAATTAAAAGTTCTCCATTATAAAAATATATATTCAAATATTATTCTAAGTTTAATGTTTAACTAACAGTTATGATTAAAGTTTATTTTCAAATTCTCAGAATTTTTATTTTGAACCTTGGGGTCCCTGTACTGAACAAAAAAGTCCTAGTGGTCCCTGGTCAAAAAAAGGTTGGGAACCACTGCTCTAGTATCAGAGGTGCATGCCTATTATTTTGGGTGCGGTGGAACACAGGCAGGATGGTGCTACTGCACTCGTCTTTAGTGGCTTCCTAGAGGCACCTGGTTGGCTACTGTGTGAACAGACTGCTGGACTTGATGGGCCTTGGTCTGATCCAGCAGGGCTTTTCTGATGTTCTTATGTTCTAAGCTCCAGATATCCATGAGCCTAGGGCTGCTCTTAAATGCTGCTGACACTTTTCAGACTTTTGTGAGACTTGAGGTTTGCCCCGTGAATGCTGCCGCTCAAAGACATGGCAGCAATCCTGCTGGATCAGACCAAAGGCCCAGAAATACCATTCTCCTGATGAGTCTGGGCTGGTGGGAGAAAAAGAGGGGAGGGAAATGACGTTGCACAACACGTCTCGGTCATGTCTGTCCAACAACCCAGACGTGACTTTAGCACATATGAAAACTCTAGGGTAAAATCAATGGGTCCCAGAGCGTCTCGGTCCAGGGTTTCAGCTGAATGCAACATCAATGTGACGTAATTCTATCTTGGCCCTCCATGAATCTGTCTAGTCCTCCTCCAAGTGAGTGACCATCACTACATCCTGTGGCACCGAGTCCCAAAAGCTCACATTGTGTTGTGTGCAGACCCATTTCCTTTTTCTACCCAGCAACTTCACCATGTGCCCCAATCCCATCCAGCCACAAAGCACCCTTACCTTGTGAGAGGGCATCTTGGGAACCCTCCTGGGCCTCAGCCCGCTGCCCTTCCTCTAAGAGAGCTCCTTCTGCCTCGGAAAACTTTACTTCCATCTTCAGGGATGGTCCCCACATCTGAAAGAACATCAAGGGAGACAGGTAAAGTAAGATTCTTCACCCCTGCATCGACTAACAGAGCTGCTTCAAGCACAGGGGCCAGAATCAGCGTTGGTTGTTTCCCAACCAAGTGAATTCTCTAGAGGTATCACAATATCTGGCAGAGAAGCCCTATGATATAAAGTCAGTGCTAGAAGGGAGAGAAGGAAACCCACTCACCTGTTTTGCCTGCCTCTTCTCCTCTGCCTGACTCAGGAGGAAACCTTCGGCCAGGGCCACCGCCTGGGAACTGGTCTCTGGCCCGCATCCTCTGACCCAGCACTGCATTTCCTGGGGCAAGATGGTCAGGAACTGCTCCAGGATCACCAGGTCCAGCATCTGCTTCTTGGAGTGCCTCTTCGGCTTCAGCCAGTGGTTGCAAAGTCCATGAAGCTGACTACAAACCGCTCGGGGCCCATTGGCCTCATGGTAAAGGAGCTGCCGAAAACGTTGGCTCTGGACATCTGCTGACCTCGTTTCCTGAGCCAGGATCTCTGGCACAGCTCTTTCCCAGAATTCAACACCACTCTCCACTTGGACGGGATGGGGACCTTCCCTTGATCTCTTGCCAATTCCAGCTCCTTCTGTGTCCTGTGGTTCCATCCCCTTTTTCTTGCGTCGCCTCTGACTGTAGAAAGAGGCCCTTACTCTTGTGGCTATGAAGAGGGAGAGAAAAAATATCAAAAATGCAGGAAGAGATCAACAGAAAGCACACCTACCTCACTTTCCCTTCTTCTCATGAGGTACCCTAGGATTGCCCCAGTGGATCAGAACGAGCATCATTGTCGTAGTTTGTTGATCAGGATTAATGTCACGGTGCTAGATTGCATATCAGGCTTTTTCATGAGACACTTGTTTGGAGGCAGAGGAGGGTTTTTTTACACACACACTTTTTTTTTTTTTTTTTTACCTTTGAGGAGTCTCAAAATGGTTTACAATCGCCTTCCCTTCCTCTCCCCACAACAGGCATCTTGTGAGGTAGGTGAGGCTGAGTTCAGAGAGAAGGGAGATTAGCCTAAGGACATCCAGCAGGATTCACGTGGAGGAGTGGGGAATCAAACCCAATTCACCAGAGTCATCCACTCCTAACCACTACACTACGCTGGCTCTCAGGAAAGTAAACATCTGTTGTGGAAGCTATGAGCTTGGCCTTCCACATCTTGACCTTCCACGTCTGTCTAGAGCAGGGGTGTCAAACATAAGGCCCGGGGAGGGGAGGATTTGACCCCTTGAGAGCTCTTTTTTTTATTTTATTATATTTTCAAACATACAAAAAAAATATTACAAACAAAAAAATATGACAATATAGAAAGCCAGATAATAAGAATGATCTATATAAAAAGTTTTTAAAAAACCCAAAATACATTTGTTACATTCTTATTACATTTATTCTACCCATTTTTTCCCCCACCACCCTCCACCAGTGTATCCTTGATCCCTCCTACCACCGTGTTGACCGTCCGGAGAAGTGTCTAAACAGTTTATTCAGTACATTATTTTAATAATAATCTAAGTTATCAAAAATTGAATCTACAACTCATTCACTATATTTGTAACATTCATTTTTGCCAGCTTGTCCTAGTATGCGAAGGCTTTTGACCACATAGTTTTAAATTCTTCCACATCATTCCCATGAAAGGAGTCTGTTAATTTAGCCATCCGCATATATAACCATAATTTTTCTCTCCAGTCCTTAATTAGAGGTCTATTTGCTAGCTTCCAGGATTTTGCAATAATAATCCTTGCCGCTACAAAACTATATTGACATATAACTCTATCATTCCTATTCATATTATCTTTAGGAATTCCTAATAAACAAAAAGCTGGGTTCATATTTATTTTGATATTAATTAAATTATTTTTCTCCCTTACTACCTTTCTCCAAAACGTTTTGATTTTTTTACATACCCACCAGGCATGCATAAAAGTTCCTTTTTCCATTCCACATTTCCAACATAAATCAGAGTCCCCCCCCTTTAAATTTACTAACCATCACTGGTGTAATATACCATCTATAAAACATCTTATATAAATTTTCTCTTATTTCATTAGTAATTGTAAATTTAAATTCTGTTTTCCATAATCTTTCCCAAACCACAAGATTAATATTATACCCCAAATCTCTCATCCATTTTATCATGACTGGTTTGATCCTCTCTTGCTCCAGATTTGTTTCAATTATAAACTTATACATCCTTGCTATTTGACCTTTATTTCCCATATTTAATATAAATTCCAATTTAGATTTATTTCTATTAAACCCTATTAATTTATCTTTATTAAATATATCCTTTAATTTATAATACATAAACCAATCTCCAATCTTGAGTTCTTCTCTTGTATTAAGAGTCCAAGTATCACCACTAATCTCAATGATATCCCTATAATTACCTATATCCAAATTAAGTTGTGTTCCCCTTTTCATAAATGCTTCTATAGGATTAATCCACCCTGGTGTTTTAAGTTCCCAGCATCTTTTATACCTTTTCCAAACCTGTAACAAGCTATTCCTAACAATATGAGAGTTAAAATCTCTGTTTACTTTATCTTTATCATACCATAAATATGCATGCCAACCAAATCTAATATTAAAACCTTCCATTTCCAACAGCCTAGTATTCTCTAATAATATCCAATTCCTTAACCAACCAAAACAAGCTGCTTCATAATACATTCTTAGATCTGGAAGACCCAAGCCTCCAGTTTCTTTTAATTCAATTAAGTTGTGATAAGCTATCCTGTGTCCTTCTTTTCCCCATAAAAAAATCAAAATTTCCTTCTTCCAAACTTTAAATATCTTTACTCCTTTTATAATCGGCAAATTCTGAAATACAAAAAACATCTTTGGTAATACCATCATTTTGATTACTGAGATCCGTCCCCATAGTGATAACGGAATCTTCTCCCACTACTTAAGATCTTTAACAATTTGTTGCCAAATTTTTACATAATTATTCTGAAATTAATTAAGATTATTTGGGGTTAACCATATTCCTAAATAGCTAACTTTAGATTGTCAGAAACGCCAATCAATAATCAATAATCAACACTCCTATCCCCTTTACCCAATCTTACTTAGGGATAGAGAAGACCAGACACAGAGAGATCTGTTGAAAGCATTTATTTGGCCATCATAAATGGGAGACAGGTTAGCACATGCAAGTGCTTCTAGCTGCTCAAAGCAAATGGTCCAGTGCTCGCTCTTTTATAGCCACAGATGTCCAGCCCCCTACGCGCGGTCACGACGGACTGCGGTTCGCGGGTAGGGGTTCGAGGACGATCCCGCCCGACAGGAAGCCCTGCTGCTTCACCAGATGGATGAGGAGCGGCAGCGCTGGCAGGAGGAGCGCCAGGAATTACTGGACCGGATGGATGCCATGAACGCGGTGATTCTGGACATGGCTCAAGCCATGGACGACCTGAAGGTACCGACGCCACCCGTGGCTCCGGCGGACGGAGGGCAGCAACCAGGCCCACCGGTGGCTCCTGCACCTCCCATCCGTCCCGCTCCACCGGCCCGCCGAGACCTGAAGATCACGTATGACGGGTCGAGTGACCAGCTGACGTTTTTTATGGTACAAGTGGACATTTTTATGCAGGAACAGACCCGGACCTTTACCTCGGAAGAATCCCGGGTCCAATACGTGGCATCTCTTCTACAGGGTGAGGCGGCCGCCTGGATGGTACTGCAGTATGAGCTCCGCTCCCCGGTCTTACGAAGTCTTGATGACTTCATGATCGCCCTTCGACACCGTTTCGAGGACCCGCATTTGGGTGAGCGAGCAAAAACCGCCTTGCTACAACTGCGTCAAGGGACTAAGTCAGTCACGCAGTATGCAAGCGAATTTCAATCGCTCTCGAGTAAAATTTTGGACTGGAGTGAAGCTACCAGGGTGCAGTATATTCCGCGAAGGTTTGAACCCGGAATTGCAACACTGGGCGTTCATGCAAGGTAACCCTCCTGATGTTGAAGGGTGGGTTCGTCACGCCGCTGACATCGAGAACCGAAAGCAGCTGCTGCTCCTGTCCCTGCAACGTACCGGACGGGAGACAGGCCCGTGGAGACAGGCCCGGCGGTCCGAAGGATTCTCGTCCCCCCCCGGGGGGAGGACCTTCCGTGACCGAACGCCGCAAACGCTTTGAGAGCGGGGCCTGTCACGTTTGCGGGGGAAGAGGACACTTTGCCTCTCAATGCCCTTCCCGACCCGGACGTCCGGGACCGTCTCGTCCGGCAACGACCGAACCTGAGAAACCCCCTTCCGAGGGGCAACCTCGCCGCCGGAGCGGCGCACTGAGCCGACGGGGCGCACCCTCGGCAATGCATGCATGCACCGAGGTTGAAGCCTCGGGCACTTCTGGCCCATCGGGGCCACGGATTACAAATGAAACCTTTGACTCATCGGAGTCACGGATTACAAATACCGTGTCTGCTTCCTCCAGCGAGGAGGAGGACTGGGACATGCCGGCAAAAAACGCCGTCGGTCTGCTGTAAAGGGGGCTCCTCAGCAGACCGCTCCGAACGTTGTGCAAGGAGCTCCACTGATGGTAAGCACTCAGGAAGACAATGTATATGTAAAGGTCAATCTCTCGTTGCTTAAAGGGGGGCCCATGTTAGAATTTACGGCCCTAGTTGACTCGGGTTGTGCCCGCACCCTGATAAGTGAAGAGGCTGCTCGACAATTGCGAGTTAAGCGAAAGCGGCTACCTGAACCCATTAGCTTTTCCAAGATGGATGGCAGTGACTTTAAAAAGGGGCCTGTTACTCACCGCACCGCCGCGGTCGTCATGGCCGTAGGGGAGCATTGGGAACGGCTTTATTTTACCATTGCTCCCATTGCCGCGCCCGTTGTTTTAGGGATGAACTGGTTGCTGGGGCACAATCCTTCCATAGACTGGATCGAGCGGACTCTCACCTTTCCCCGCAACCTGTGTGAATTCCATGATAAAGACCGAGTGCTTAAAACTCCCGCAGCCGCCCTCGTAGGGGCCCTCTTGCAACGGGACGAGAACGGTCAGCTGAAACCTTGTGCCTATTTTTCTAAAAAGTTCTCCCAATCCGAAATCAACTGGGCCATTTGGGAGAAGGAAGCCGCAGCTGTTAAACATGCCCTCACCATTTGGAGGCATTTTCTGGAGGGGGCAGAGATCCCTTTTGAAGTTTGCAGCGATCACAAGAACCTAGAGGCCTTAAAAGGGGCTAGAAAGCTCACCGCGAAACAGATTCGTTGGGCACAGTTTTTTGCCAAATTCCGCTTTGTCCTGAAACATGTGCCAGGGAAGGACAATGCATTAGCGGATGCTCTTTCTAGGCTCCCCCAATACCGCAATGACTTTGACCGGCCGGTAGATTCCTTGTTTACCCCTGAACAGAGAGGGGAAGTCTCGGGACTTGCAGTAACCACCCGGTCCCAGTCTCACCGCCAGGATTTTCCTCCCCTCAAGGGAGTCCCGGAGGCTTTTCAACAGCGGCTCCGGGACGCTTCTTTGAGGGAGGCGGATCAGCAGGTTCTCCCCGCTAATCTCGACCGACAGGGCTCCTTTTGGTTGCAGGGGGGTAGGCTTTATGTCTCCGAAGTACTCCGAAAAGAGGTGCTGGGAATGGTCCACGGGGCCAAACTAGCGGGGCATTTTGGGTTTGTGAAGACTGTGCATTTACTGCGGCGTCAATTTTGGTGGCCAGGTATGAGAGCCGATGTGGAGTTATACGTGCGCAGCTGTCCCATTTGCGCCACTGCCAAAAAGCGAATGGGAAAGCCCCCTGGACTCTTAAAGCCTCTGGAGACCCTGACTATGCCCTGGGAAGTGATCGCCATGGATTTTATCACTGATTTACCCCCAAGTCGGGGGAAAACTGTACTGTGGGTGATAACAGACTTATTTCTCTAAACAGGTTCACTTAGTTCCTTGTGCGGGGCTACCATCGGCCCAAAAGTTGGCTAAACTGTTTATTAATCACGTGGTGAAGTATCATTCGATCCCGAGGAAGGTCCTCTCCGACAGAGGGGCCCAATTCGTTGCCAAATTCTGGAGGGCCTTCCTAAAAGTCATGGGGGTGGAGGAACAAGGACTCTCTTCAGCCTACCACCCCCAGACCGATGGTCAGACCGAACGTGTCAATGCTGTGGTAGAATGCTATCTGAGGTGTTATGTCAATTACCACCAGGACGACTGGGTAGACCTACTGCCTTTTGCTGAATATGCCTATAATAATGCCCCCCATTCCTCCACAGGTTTCAGTCCGTTTCATGTGGTTTATGGAAAAGACTTTGGGCCCTTTTGTTCTCCTACCATCACTCCTGAACTTGAAGGGGTGCAGGAGGTCCAGGATTGGGTACAGGTGGTGCAGACCACTTGGCCCTGGCTGCAGAAAAACCTGGAAAGGGCCAAGCGCAAGTACAAAGACCAGGCCGATAAACATCGGTCTCCGGGGTGGGAACTCAAGGTGGGAGGGCAGGTTTACCTTTCCACAAAGAACCTACGTTCACTTCGGCCTTGCAAATAGCTTAGTGACAAGTACGTAGGTCCTTTCCCCATCACCCGAGTGATCAACGACGTCACGGTGGAGTTGGAACTCCCCAAGTCTCTTCGAGGGGTACATCCGGTGTTCCACATCAGCCTACTTAAACCGTATGTCGCTGCCCCTCACTTCCACCCCCTCCCTAAGTCCGAAATTCCTACGGTTGTGGGGGGGGAATCGCATCTTGAAGTTTCTAAAGTATTGGACTCTTAGCTGAAAAAGGGAAAATTGTTCTATCTGATCCGCTGGAAGCACCTGGGGCCCGCCCATGACGAATGGGTGGCCGCTCCCCATGTGGCGGCTCCCCGCCTGGTTCGAGAGTTTCACTCTGCCTATCCTGACAAGCCTCGTCCACCCGGACTCGGGGGAGGGGGGCCTTAAGGGGGGCAGAATGTAAGGGTCTGTAAGCTTTTGCTTTGTGTGTTCCCCCCACCGGGCTCGTAAAAGCAGTCCAGGCCTTTTGCCTTTCCTTGGTTCAGGCGCTGCGTCTAGCAGGCCCCAGGTTGGAATGTCTCTTCCCACCATCCACCTCCCTTGCTCTCTCTCTGACTCCCTCCCACCAGCTATGGCCTTGGTGTGTAGATAGCAATAACGAGCTTCCTGAGATCTTTGATGTTCCTGTACCATGCACAATTATCTCGTAGATTCCCATAACATACATTTGACATCTGCTTCCCTGTAGGGGTTATAATTCTGTCTTTGTGAAATTGCTAGCACTTGCAACTTTGCCATTGTAAGGCCTATACTAACCTGAAGCTTCCAATAAAGTTGCTTGGTTCTGCATGACCGTCTGAGCAAGTGATTTTATGGAGTTTGCACAGGGAGGTTGGGAACCCTCACACGTACAACCCCCGAGGCCTCCTTCTGCCTGCTGGCACCTCAACCAGATGGACCACGTCCACTGTGCCAAAGGCAGCAGATTCATCCAGGAGGAGCAACAAGGAGGAGGCCTGACCTTTGATTACTTTCAGAAGGAGGGCATCAGCTCAACCCAGCAGAGCCCATCTCCCTCCCGTAGCCCAGTCTGAAAACAGACTGCAAAGGGTCTGGAGCAGAGGAGTTCTTCAAGAAGACCTGGAGTTGGTCGGCTACTCCTCTCTCTATCAGTTTGCCCAGGAAGGGCAGCTCAGAGACCGGGCGATTATTGGCTCCACCCTTTTTCTGTTTGTGTGCAAAGTGCCCGCAAGTCACAAGCTGCACTTCCGGGTTGGACCGCCCCACCGCTAGCAGCGCGGGGATCGCGCTCCGGAGCGAAGCTGCCCAGGGGCATAAAATCAGCCCCCCAAACCATCAGCAAGCGGCACCCCTCGGAGGAAGAGGGGATGCTGGAACAGGAGCCGGAGGGAGCCCGTCATCAGAGCGATAGCCGCCGAGAAAACGGTGGTGGTTGCTCTGACGGGTGCTGCCGAGGCGCCGGTGCCATCTTCAAGCAGTAGCCGGGGAGTTGCGGTAGAGGAACCCATTCTCAAAAGCAAGTTCTTACTTTCACTTTTTATTTAAAAATTTTTTTAAAACTGGGGTGTTTGGCAGACTATTTTTACAGGAAGACAAACTTGGAGCTAACTACAACTTCATTACGAGCTCTTCATTGACTTTTGGCTTTTTGCCAGTGCAGTGACACAGTTTTAAAAAAGTTATTTTCAGTGTTGGAAGACTCTTTAAAAAAGTAAGAAAATAGTTATACTGACATGAACTATATCTACTGATATGTCAAAGTGATTGTTATTCTCTCCAAATTAAACTTGTTTATCTGATTTAAATATTTTCAAGCTGATGATTTAAAAGTGAAAGTCTGCCCCCCCTTCCCTTTTTGGATTACAAACAACCTGCTCAGCCTTCATCTTCAATGGGAGAAAAGAAAGAGAAGCATGCCAGGAAATTTCTCAAAGAAACAAAGTTACAAGTACAGCTTCCCCCACGTAGAGTTTCTGTATCTTCTACAATGTCAGCACTGCAGACTTCACCTTCCATAGCAACATCAGTAGTTGCAAAGATGACGCCTAAGGCGTGTTTGAACTGTTAACTAAAACACACCAGGATGTCGCAGAGATGAAGCAAGAACTGAGTCAAAATACTGCTACCACCTCTCAGAATTTGGTTCCAATTGCAGCTTTACAAGACACAATCACATCTCTGATAGTCAGATAAGACAAAGTGGAAGCCAAACTGTCAAAGACAACACAGGAGACTAAAGAGATTTAAAAAAGGGTGGACATGTTGGAAATGTCACTGGAGGCTTCTCAGGAGAGAGATGAAAAACGTGAAGATCAAATGGCAATGATGGAACTTAAGATTAAGGAGACCTCCCTTCGTATTCGTGAACTGAAGGAAAAGATTGAGGGAAGAGATTTGAGGGGATATCTGAAAGGACTCTTGGTGGAGCTTTTACAGGAAGAGGAGGAAATTGTTGAAGGGATGATTGTGACGGCCTACAGAATTAATTCTGCTTATGCAACCAGAAATAAAGTGCCAAGGGACTGTTTACTTCAACTTTTCTCAAGGAGTCATCGTGATCTTATTCTCAACAATCATTACAAGTCACCACTTACAGCTGAAGGTGAATCTTTGAGATTAATGAAGGAAATTCCTGGACGATTGCTTAGAAAAAGAAAGGATTTCATGGAAATTGTGGAAAGACTGAGATTAAGCGGTATCCAGTTTAGATGGGAATTGCCACAAGGTATTTCATTCACCTTCAAGGCTAAAAGGTTCAAGATCACAGATACTAGCAAGGCGGAACAATTCTTGAGAAGATACGATAAAGACCTCCTCAAACCAGATAAATTGACCAAACAATCATCTACCAAAGAGTCAACAGAAGAAGAAAAGGCATCTGAAGCAAGTGGTGGAGGCCTGCCAATAGACTCAACAGAGGTATCCCTGTCTGATGAGAAGGAAGGCTGAACAGAAACAAAACTAATGGGGGAGGGTGGGGGTAGGATATTTGATATGGATGATACTTATAGTTTTATAACGTGATAATGGATCTAACTGAATTTTAATATGTTACAGGTACTATCTTGGAATATTAACGGGTTGAATTCTCCTAACAAAAGGAAGAAAATATTTTACCACTTGCAAAAATCTAAAGCTAATATTATTTGCTTGCAGGAAACGCTTTTATTCAGAAGGATATGGGTAGAATGGAACATCCGAGGTTGGGTAAACTTTTTACATCTTGTAATGAAAAGAAAAAAACCAATGGTATAGCTATGTATATACCTCTGACATTAGAACCAAAAATCATGTATCAGGATAAGGAAGGATGAATGTTGATGGTGGAAATAACTAGTGGATACCAGAAGATCTTATTGGTGGGAATATATGCACCTAATACAAATCAAAAAACATTTTTTAACAATTTAGCAACAATACTAGCTGAATGTGCAACAGAAAAAATGATTTGGATGGGGGACTTTAATGGGGTAATGAACCTAAGATAGATCTGAAAGAAGAAAAAGGGGAAAAATGAAGGTAAATTACCCGGAATTTTTAATGCTCTTATAGAGCAATGGGATATGTTTGATGTTTGGAGAATGGAGAATGGTAACAAAAAGGGATACACTTATTTTTCTTCAAGACATCTTACACATTCCAGGGTAGATATGTTGTGGCTTTCGAAAGGGCTGATAAACATATCAGATAATCCAGAGGTTCTACCAAAGGTGTTATCAGACCATAATGCTGTAATGGTAAAACTTAAAATTGGAGATAGGGTAAACAAAACTTGGATAGTAAATGAATTTTTTGTTGAAAAATAGTAAAGCAGTGAAGAAACTGAAGGTGGATATACAAAATTATTTTAAGGAAAATTCAGGTAAGGGATGCCAGTAAGGCAGTAATTAGAGGACTACTAATCCAACAAAATACAAGATGGTTTAAAGAAAGAGAGGCAAAGAAGAAAAATATTTTAGATCAAATAAGAAAAGGAGAAAGACAGCTAAGAAAACTTCAAGATAAATCACATAAACAGGAGCAGCTTGATAAGCTTAGGAATTGGCAACACCAATATGAATTTTTAACATCTGATGAAATCGAAAAGAAAATTATTTTTAATAGGCAAAAATTCTTTGAACATGCTAACAAACCAGGCAAAATGTTGGCATGGCAACTCAAACATAAAGAAAAAAAAGTACCAATATCTCAAATTTAAAAAAAGGGTAAGATAACAAGAGATAAGGGTGAAATAATAGAAACATTTGTAGAATATTACACAGATTTGTATAGAAAGAATTCAGTTGTAGAGAAAGAAATGGATGTATATCTTGCCCAACATGACTGGGGAAAAATAACCCAAGAAAATAAGGAATTATTGGATTCTCCAATAACTAAGGAAGAACTAAAAGAGGTAATAGGTAAAAGCAAACTAAATAAATCACCAGGGCCGATGGGTTTACAGCGTCTTATTATAAAGTATTTGAAGACCAGTTAGCCCCCTATTTATTAGAAGTGATGAATTCTTGTATATCAAATGGGCCTATTCCGCAAACCTGGAAACAAGCAAATATAGTATTAATACCTAAAGCGAATTCAGATCTATTGGAAGTAAAAAAACTATAGACTGATCTCGTTACTGAATAATGATTACAACTAGACTGAAAAGGGTATTAAACCAAATTATACATGAGGATCAAGCAGGATTTTTACCAGGAAGACTGATTAGTCAAAATGTAAGAGCGGTAATAGACCTCTTAGAATATACGGAACAAAATACAACCCCGACAGCTATGATATTCTTAGATGCTGAGAAAGCGTTTGATAATGTGAATTGGGAGTTTATGATTAAAATATTATAATTTATGGATTTTGGGGAGAATTTTAGGACTGCCATAAATATATATATATATATATATATATATATATATATATATATATACACACTTACCAAACAGCTAACTTGTTGATAAATGGAAAGCTATCATCACAGATTGACATCCAAAAGGGAACGAGGCAAGGTTGTCCTCTTTCCCCTTTGTTTTTATTTTAGTTTTAGAATTGTTATTGAAAAAGATTAGACAAACTGATGAAGTAATTGGTATTCAAATTGGGAGAAACCAACATAAAGTTAAAGCATCTGCAGACGATTTGGTATGTTTTTTGACAGATCCTACTGAACATATTGATAAGTGGAATAAAATTTTGGAGGTTTATGGAAAGCTTTCAGGTTTTAAAATCAACAAAAATAAAACTAAGATATTGGTTAAAAATATGACTCTCTCACAGCAACAAATATTGATTAAAAAGACAGGATTCATGATTGAACATAAAATAAAATATTTAGGCATATGGATATCACCCAATAATCTTAATTTATTTCAAAATAATTATGTAAAACAATGGCAACAGATAGTAAAAGACTTAAAAAGTTGGGAAAAAATACCATTATCATTGTGGGGACGTATTGCAGTAATTAAAATGATATTGCCTAAGATGCTTTTTTTGTTTCAAAATCTGCCAATATTGAAAGGAGCGCAGATATTTAAAAGTTGGAAGAAAGATATTTTAAATTTTTTATGGGGTAAAGAAAGACACAGGATAGCATACAATAATTTAGTGGAACTGAAAGAAACAGGAGGGATGGGATTACGAGATCTGAGAATGTATTACCAGGCTGCTTGTTTCACCTGGATAAAAAATTGGGTTCTATTAGAGAATCCGAAATTATTGGAACTAGAGCGATTCAACTTACGTTTCGGGTGGCATGCATATTTATGGTATGAAAAGGAGAAAGTAAATAAATAATTCCCATATTATCAGGGTTGGCCTATTACAAACATGGAAAAAGTATAAAAGATTTTTGGAAAGTAAGACCCCTGGTGGAATTAATCCAATAGAAGCTTTTATGAAGAGATGTGTATCTAAACTTGGATGGTAATATATATACAGAAATTATAGAATGTAAAGACGGGATTTGGACGTTGAAAAGTAGAGAAGAGCTCGGAATTAAAGATTGGTTTATGGAATATAAATTAAGGGATATATTTAATAAGGATAAAATGTTGGGGTTTAATCAAACTAAATCTAAATTTGAAATATTAAATAAGGGGAATAAAGGGATGATAGGAAGGGTTTATAAAGTATTGATAGAAATGAATTTAGAACGTGAAAGGATTAAACCAGTGATGGTGAAATGGATGAGAGAGTTAGGGCATAATATAGATTTGGAAGTATGGGAAAATTTATGGAAGAAGGAATATAAATTTACCATCACTAATGAAATAAGAGAAAATCAATATAAAATGTTCTACAGATGGTACATCACCCCAGTATTGTTAAGTAAAATGAAGAAAGATGGTAACGATTTATGTTGGAAGTGCGGAACTGAAAAAGGTACATTTATGCATGCTTGGTGGTTTTGTAAGAAAATCAAGAGATTTTAAAGATTAATTTTAAAGGAAACTAATCAGTTGATTAATACAAAAATAAAAAAAAGATCCTGCTTTTTGTTTACTGGGTGTCCCAAAAATGAATTTAGATAAAGGTGATAGAGTCATATGCCAATACAGTTTTGCGGCTGCTAGAATTATAATAGCTAAAAATTGGAAGCAAATAAATAAACCTTCAATCAAAGAATGGAGAGAAAAACTATGGATGTATATGCGGATGGCCAAACTTACAGATTTTTTACATGGTAAAGATATGAATGAATTTAAAAAAACATGGTCAAAGGCCGCCGCATATTGGGATAAATTGGCGAAAATGAACTTTACAAGTATTGTTAATGAATTGTAGATTAATGTTTCTTTTTTAATAATAGAAGATATTAATAGATTTTGAAATACTGTCAAAACATCTCTCCGGAAGTCTAAGGGTGATGGGTGCACAGTTACGGTGGGTGGTGGTTATCGAGGCACTATATATTTTATAAATTTTACTGTATAAACGTAATGCTATTGGATGTAGAAGTGCTCTTTTTTAGATTGTGTATTTTTATGTTGTTTTTGTATTATGATTTTATTTTTTATTATTTTTTTATATTATTATTTTTTTGCTTTGCTTATTTTTTGTTGTGTTCAATTATAAAAAATCAATAAATTTTTTTTTAAAAAGTCACAAGCTGCTGATGGTGACCCAGTAGCAGGGTTTTCAAGGCAAGGGATGAGCCGAGGTGGTCTGCCATCGCCTGCCTTTGCCGAGAGACCCTGGGCTTCCTGGGTGGTCTCCCGTCCCAGGACTATCCAGGGCCGACCCTGCTGAGCGCTTCTGAGCTCCGAGGACATCGGGCCATCCAGGTCGGGGCTCCATTTTTATTATTTTTTTTGCAGGGGTGGGTTTTTTTAGTAGCGGAGGGGCCACATTTGGAAAAGATTTAAAACTGATCCCCCTTCAAGAAGACTCGTGAGAGCTGCATTTCTCTCCTGCAAGCCGGGAAAGCTTATCCCACTCACCCCCTTGCAATGATTTACTCGTGAGTAGACCATCGCAGGATCCGGCTGCAAGGCTGTTGCCCGCTGATGCACCTCGGTAGCCCTTCCTGGTCTCCTTTGCAATTCGGTAACAAGGCCTTCCCTTCCCCACCCCTGGGAAAGGAGCCTTTCCTTTTTGCCTCCCCCGACCCCCTTTGCTCGGCCACTCTAGCATACAGCTCCGGCAGTTTAACCACTTTGGTGCTGCAGACGAAGGGAAAAAGGGGCTTCCTGCTCTTTGAATGAGGATCGGCGGCCAGAGCCGGGTGCTCGGAACGGATTTCAGCCAGGCTGCCGTCAGCGGTGCCCCATGCAGCTCAACGGGATTGCTCGGGAGTAACTCCACACAGGGTCGCGCTTCTGGGGAATCCCCAGGCTGTTCAGACAACAGAGCAGCTGAGTTGGGAAAAAGAAAACTAAAGCAAAGTCAAGCAAGATCACGCTAAGGGATCCGAGGCAGGTCTCATCGCAACCTTCCTCAGGCCTATTCAATGGGGCTGACTCCCAGGAAAGTGGCTTTAGGATTGCACTGGAAATCTGCATTCCTGTAACATGGTCCCTGTTTCTCAGATCAAAATGCCAGCTCGGTCGCTTCCTAGAGACGGTTGTGATTCTGCCCCGTCGGATGGGGTCGCCATCTCTGGCTGGAGAAATTCCTGGAGACTGGAGAATGTGAGAAGAGCCCTCCTTGATCTGACCAGAGCAGGTTTTCCAACCTCCAAGATGGTACAACTGATCTCCAGGCAACAGAGATCAGTTCACCTGGAGAAAGTGGCCACTTTGGAGGGTGGGCTCTATGGCATCATGCCCCATTGGAGCCCCTCCCCTCCCCAAACCCTACCCTCCTCCTCAAGCTCTACCCCAAATCTCCAGGTGTTTCCCAACCCAGCCCTGGCAACCCTAGACCAGTGAGGGTCCATTTAGTCCAGAATCCTGTCTTACACAGCTGCCAACCGCTTCCGCTTTAGGATTTAACAACAGGGCAGAGAGGCCGAGGCCTTCCCCCGTCGTTGCTTCCTGGCACTGGGATTTAGACTTTGACTGCATCTGAATGTGGAGGTTCCCTTTCATCACCACTGATAGACTTATCTTCCATTTATCTATCTGATCCCCTTTTAAAACTATCAATGTTTGTGGCCACCACTACCTCCTTTGGCAGCAAATCCCACATTTTAGCCACCCGCTGTCCATCCTGAATCTCTGGGCCTGTCAGCTTCGTTCATTGCCCTTGAGTTCTAGTATTGCGGGAGAGGGAGAAAAAGTTCCCCGTGTCAACTCTCTCTACCCGGTGCATCATTTTATAAACCTCTCTCATGGGCCCCCCTGAAGTTGACTCGTTTCTCAACTGAAAAGTCCCAGACTCTTCAGCCTTTCCACACAGAGAAGGCGCTCCAACCCTGTTGGATGGAAAAGCCAGACCCAGCTCTATAGCACAGACCACCAAGAACGGCGATGACTCGGGTTCTTTCTTTAGAAGCAAGAGGTAACTTTATTGTGCTAGCAAGAAGAGCTCTGTCTCAAGACAGAGTGGTGAGGGGCGAGCACTTGCACCAATGCTCTGGCTGTCAACTCTCTCTGGGGAAGAATCCAAGTAAATCTGGTCAGAGAATCTACAATGACTAAACAATATTTATAGCCTGGGCTGGTAATGTTCGCAATTCAAGGCATAAAATTTTATGGTACACATGAAGCAATATTCACTGTGTATATTAGTGGCTAATATAAGAAAATTGTTAGACTGTTGTCTTGTGTTGTATTGTTGTATGTTTGTATTGTCTTGCTGTACCTTGACACTTGGTGAACATAAGAACATCAGAAAGGCCCTGCTGGATCAGACCAAGGCCCATCAAGTCCAGCAGTCTGTTCACACAGTGGCCAACCAGGGGCCTCTAGGAAGCCACTAACAAGATGAGTGCAGCAACACCATCCTGCCTGTGTTCCACCGCACCCAAAATAATAGGCATGCTCCTCTGGTACTAGAGAGAGCAGGTATGCAGCATGACTAGTATCCATTCTAACTAATTGCCATGAATACCCCTCTCCTCCATGAATATGTCCACTCCCCTCTTAAAGCCCTCCAAGCTGGCAGCCATCATTACATCCTGGGGCAGGGAGTTCCACAATTTAACTATGCGTTGTGTGAAAAAAATACTTCCTTTTATCTGTTTTGAATCTCTCTCCCTCCAGCTTTAGCAGATGACCCCATGTTCTAGTATTATGGGAGAGGGAGAAAAACTTCTCCCTGTCCACTCTCTCCAAACCATGCACAATTTTATAGACCTCTATCATGTCTCCCCTCAGCCGCCTTCTTTCCAAGCGTCTGAACCGCTCCCCATAGGACAGTTGCTCTAGTCCCCTAATCATCTTGGTTGCTCTTTTCTGCACCTTCTCAAGCTCTGTAATATCCTTTTTTAGGTTTGGTGACCAGAACTGTACACAGTATTCCAAGTGTGGTCTCACCATAGATTTGTACAAGGGCAGTATGATATCAGCAGTTTTTTTCTCTATTCCTCGTCTAATTATGGCCAGCATGGAATTTGCCTTTTTTACAGCAGCCGCACACTGGGTTGACATCTTCATTGAGCTATCCACTACCACCCCAAGATCCCTTTCTTGGTCTGTCGCTGCCAGCACAGATCCCATCAGTGTATATGTGAAGTTGGGATTTTTTGCCCCAATATGCATCACTTTACACTTACTCACATTGAATCTCATTTGCCATTTTAATGCCCATTCTTCCAGTATGCAGAGATCCTTCTGGAGCTCTTCACAGTCCAATTTTGTTTTAACCACCCTAAATAATTTGGTGTCATCTGCAAACCTGGCTACTTCACTGTTTAAGCCCAACTCCAGGTCATTGAGGAACAGGTTGAAAAGCACCGGTCCCAACACAGATCCCTGAGGCACCCCACTGCGCACATCCCGCCATTGTGAAAACTGACCATTGATTCCTACTCTCTGCTTCCAATTTTTCAGCCAGCTCTCAATCCATAAGAGGTCTTGTCCTCTTATCCCATGACTATGAAGTTTGCTTAGCAGTCTTTGGTGGGGGACTTTGTCAAAAGCTTTTTGGAAATCCAAATACACACTATCCACAGGCTCATTCCTGTCCACATGCTTATTGATGCTTTCAAAAAACTCTAATAGGTTAGTGAGACAGGACCTACCGTTATAGAAGCCATGTTGGGTTTTGCCCAGCAGACTTTGCCCTTCTATATGCTTGACAATTCTATCTTTAATAATGCTTACCACTAATTCACCCGGAACAGACATTAAGCTAACTGGCCTGTAATTTCCTAGGTCCCCCCTGGAACCCTTTTTATAAATGGGTGTTACATTGGCCATTCTCCAATCCTCTGGTACAGAGGCTGATCGAAGGGACATATTACATATCTTTTTTAGAAGTTCAGCAATTTCCCATTTGAGTTCTTGAAGAACTCTAGGATGAATACCGTCTGGTCCCTGTGACTTGTTAGTTTGCAGTTTGTCTAGACGTTCTAGGACTTCCTGCCTTGTTTCCACTATTTGCCTCAGTTCCTCATTTTCCCCTCTCCAAAATCTCTGTTCAGGAGAAGGAATCTGCCCTGTATCTTCAACAGTGAAGACAGACCAGAAGAATCCATTTAGTTTTTCAGCAATCGCTTTATCCTCCCTTACAGTTCCTTTACGCCCATTGCCATCCAATGGTGAATTTGTACCACACTCAGCTTTTTGTAATAGAAAACTTTGCCTATATTTTTGAGCCTTGTGCTAGTGTTTCTTAACCTCCTGCCTGCCTGCCGGCACCTCAACCAGATGGGCCAAGTGCACTGTGGCAAAGGCAGCAGATCCATCCAGGAGGAGCAACGAGGAGGAAGATAGACCTATGATTACTTTGAGACTGGAGGGCATCAACTGAATCCAGCAGGGCCCATCTCCCTCTCGTAGCCCTGTCTGAAAACGGACTGCAAAGGGTCTGGAGCAGAGCAGTTCTCCAGGAAGTCCAGTCGGCTACTCCTCTCTCTGCCAGTTTGCCCAGGAAGGGGGAGATCAGAGACAGGGGCGATTATTGGCTCCCCCATTTTCCTATATGTGTGCAAAGGGCCACCAAGTCACAAGCTGCTGATGGCGACCCAAGTAGGGTTTTCAAGGCAAGGGGCGAGCCGAGGGTGGTCTGCCGTCGCCTGCCTCTGCCCAGAGACCCGGGGGGCTTCCCGGGGGGGGGGGTTTCCCCTCCAATTGCTATCCAGGGCCGACCCTGCTGAGCTTCTGGGCTCCTCGGAGGACATCCTGGGCCACCCAGGCCGGGGCTCCATTCTTTCTGCAGGGGTGGGTTATCCTTAGTAGCGGAGGGGCCACATTTGGAAACGAGTTAAAACTGATCCCCCTTCGAGAAGACTCGTGAGAGCTGCGCTTCTCTCCTGCAAGCCGGGAAAGCTGACTCCCCCCTCACCCCCCCTGCAATGACTTACCCGTGAGTAGACCGCCCCAGGATCCGGCTGCAAGGCTGCTGCCCGCTGACGCGCCTCTGAAGCCCCTCGAGGTCTCCTTTGCAATCCGGCAGCAGAACCCGGAACCTTTCCGCTTCCGCCTCCCCCGACCCCCCTTTGCTCGGCCGCTCTAGCAAACGGCTCGGTCGGTTTAACCCCTTCGCTGCTGCAGAGGAGAGAGCAAAAGGGGCTCCCTGCGCTTTGCAATGAGGATGGGCGGCCGGAGCGGATTCCAGCCCGGCTGCCGTCAGCGACGCCCCGTGCAGCTCAGCGGGATTGCTCGGGAGTAACTGCACACAGGGTGGCGCTCCTGGGGGATCCCCAGGCTGTTCGGACAACAGCGCAGCTGAGCTGGAGAAAAGAAAACTAAAGCAAAGTCAAGCAAGATCACGGCTAAGGGGTCCGAAAGCTGGTCTCGTCGGAACCCTGCTCAGATGTATTCAGTGGGGCTTGCTCCCAGTCCCAGCCAAGGGGCTTTAGGATTGCACTGGAAATCTGCGTTCCTGTAACATGTTCCCATTTTCTCACATCAATATACCAGCCTAGATCGCTTCCTGGGGACTGATGTGATTCTGCTGCCCTACCGGACAGGGTTGCCACCTCTGGCTTGGGAAATTCCTGGAGACTGAAGACTGTGAGAGAAGAGCCCTGCTTGATCAGACCAGTGCAGGGTTGCCAACCTCCAGGGGGTACAACTGACCTCCAGGCGACAGAGACCGGTCCACCTGGAGAAAAAGGCCGCTTTGGAGGGGGGGGGGCTCTGTGGCATCATCCCCCATTGAAGACCCTCCCCTCCCCCAACCCTCCCCTCTTCCTCAGCCTCCACCCCCCCAAATCACCAGGTATTTCCCAACCCGGAGCTGGCAACCGTAGACCAGCGAGGGTCCATCCAGTCCAGCATCCTGTCTTGCACAGTGGCCTGCGTGGTGTAGTGGTTAAGAGCGGTGGTTTGGAGCAGTGGAGTCTGATCAGCAGAACCAGGTTTGATTCCCCACTCCTCCACATGAAGCCAGCTGGGGGACCTTGCACTAGTCACACTCTCTCCGCCCCACCTACCTCACAAGGTGTCTGTTGGGGGGGAAGGGAAGGTGACTGTAAGCCGATTTGAGTTTCCCTTAAGTGGTAGAGAAAGTCAGTATATAAAAACCAACTCTTCTTTTTCTTCTTCCTCTTCCTCCTCCAACCTCTTCCTCTGGATCATATTTGCCCAAGTGATCCAAACAGAGTAGGGCATGGTGCGTCCTGGTTGTTCCTAATCAATTCAACACTTTTCAAAGGTCTTTCCCCCCAGGTTATTTCAGGCTCAAAAGGTTTCTTTTGATTCTTCAGCAGTGGCTAATGTAAAACAGTAAAATTAAGAATAATGTTGTCAGGACAAACATATTGTCTGACAGTGCCTGCCCGGGCCCAGCAGGATTGTGTTTCAAAAGCCATCTGCAGAAAAGGTGAATTTCCTTGGGGCAAACTGCTCTTAGGCCGTTTCAGACGGTAGTCGTGTGGGTTCTTCAGTAGAACAGCTAGATTGGAGGCCAGGTTTCTGGTTGGACTCTAAGGGGCTACTGGACTCGAATCTAGAGCTACTTTTTGTCTCCTTCCACAGAGACAGGTTTTTGGAGCATTCGCATGACAGCCCCAAATCGTGCACATTCTGTGCCCTTCCCCCCACCCGCTTTTACTGCTTTGTTAGCAAGAAAACACACACTTTTGCAGGCTCTGCCTACATTGGGGGCATTTTTCTTGCCTCATCCCCCCCACCCCTCCCCGCAGGTGGCATTCTGCCCCTGCCCACTAAACTGAGGTTTTAAAAACATCACTCTGTGAATTATTTACATGACTTAATGTTAGAAGTTGACTATTAATATTAACAACACAGTCAGGACATGACTGTTATGGAGTTTTGAAATGTTGGAAAAGAGGCTATGCAGCCCGCCGTGACATACCACAGGCACATGCAATTTACTTAACCGCCCAGGACTTAAGCTGCTGGTTCTCACTGAGGGGTCCAGTTCTTCAGTTTGATTCCAGGATTCCCCAGGAGATCTGGGGCTGACTCTCTGCTGCCACCACCAGTCCAGGAATGAGAGGTATGTCTATAGGGTGGCTTCACAGGCTCTACTGCAGGCCTTAGGTACGTCTATCTGGTGGTAGCCTGGTCTTCACAGGCTCTACTGCAGACCTTTAAGGAACTCTTCTCCAGATGACAAATCACTCGCCCCTCCCAAACTGCCATGGAAGCAGGGAATCCTTGGGGATCAAACTGGTTAGAAAGATGCCCAACTCAGCTCTCCTGCTGTTTTCGCTGGTACTATGCTAAGCTCGATCGAAATTATTGTAGAGAAGCAAACATACACCCATTTAAGAAACAGGAAAAGAATTAGTTGTATAAACCGTCATTGGCTACAAAAGGCAATGCATGCAGTGGAGAGCAAAATCATATATATAAATACAGAATGACTGAGCAAGGGGAAGAAAATAGGGAGGTGAAGGGCATCCTCTCTGCCTACATCTAAACGTATCCCTGTAATGTGAAAAAGGCAGGCAGAAATAGCGTATTGGTTTCCTGATTAGGCCCCGTTCTCATCTTTTAAGCTCTCTGATAGCCATCCGCTCTAACAGCTGTTGATTGGCCTGTCCTCCGTGATTTCTCTAAAACCCCTTTCAAGCCATTTCAGGCAGTGACTGTCACATCTTGGGGCACTGAAATCTATACATTAAGTTCAAATAAAGTAGATTTACTCCAAACGTCTCAGCTTGTAAATAACTCCAAGCACCCTGGAAAGGTTTAACCCTCGTTTTTATGAAAAATCCCCATTTCAGCTCTTCTTTGCGCTTCTGAATCGCTGCAATCTGCTGTTTAAAATATCTGGTTTCATATAAAGATATTTGTATTTGTATGTCACATATGACTTTTGTTGGTATGTTTAGGTTTGTGGAAACACTGTAAGAACGGAATGAATTTCTCTTTATGAAAGTCTAGTTACTGTTGTAATTGCCTGAGTTGCTTTGTTTTTTGATGCTATCATATATTAAGCAGCTGGAGTTCCACCCCTTTTAGGTTCTTACCACCTGGACGTTGGCAACCGTATTCCACATCTCTCTCTGTTTTGCATAATGCTTTCTCTACCAAAAGGCTTTCTTTGCCTGCTCTGCAGGTGTAGCATTTTCAGAGTGCTGAGGGCTACA
The DNA here is from genome assembly GCF_029931775.1 of Euleptes europaea. Taxonomy (NCBI): domain Eukaryota; kingdom Metazoa; phylum Chordata; class Lepidosauria; order Squamata; family Sphaerodactylidae; genus Euleptes; species Euleptes europaea. The sequence goes on from NC_079316.1 coordinate 7,271,643, forward strand.
GGATAGGGACGTAAACACGTCAATTCAGGCCCAACACAGATTCAAGTTGTTTGTGTGTGTGTGTGTGGGGGGGGACAACTTTCCACATATGGTATCATGTCGCAAGAGGGCTACAAAACAACAGCTCAATCCGTGCAACTGTCAAGGACTTCTGCTGAGGACCCCTCATTTCAAAGGGAGGCTAAGCATCTTCTTAACTCTCTCCCGTTGGAACAAGTCGGATTTAAAAGTACATCTTTAAACTTTGCATCCATGTTTTTTAAAGTTAAGAAATGCAATCCCCACCTCCAGCAGTGGTGCTGGAAAGTACACGGAGACAGGAAACAAGGAAACTGCATCTTCAGGATTCTGTTGCACTTCCTGATGCATCTGGGAAAAGCCAAAAATTCCCCTTCCCCAAAGGAGCATCATGCTGCTTCCACAACTGGCTGTGTCTAGGCACTCAGTTGCCAATCTCCAGGTAGGGCCTGGAGCACTCCGAGTAGGGTTGCCATCCTCCAGGGGGTACATTTTTATAAGCTACTGAGGTGAAACATAGACCGTATACGTGACATATACACAACACAATTATATACAATATGTACAGTTCACACTGATGTACTTTGCTGACGTCTGATTGTAATTGCTTATACTTACCCTGTGTGGGAAGGAATGAGAATATGTAACAGCACTTTTGTATTGTAAGTATATTGTATTGACTCATTTTTTAATAGTCATAATCTTTATATATTTATATACTGATGGTAATATATTAATTTTTAGAAGGTCTGAAGAAAGATTTCCACTGCTGTGGATCTGAAACGGCCGTATCCATCGATGATTGTGGCTCTATATGAACTTTACACAAGGATTACAATATTAGCATTCATTTGGTACTCAGTTGAGACCTTTGGAACTTCCTCTATATTTTTGGTACTCAGTTGAGACCTTTGGAAATTTCTCTACATTTTTTGTGTGAACTGTACATATTGTATATAATTGTGTTGTGTATATGTCACGTATATGGTCTATGTTTCACCTCAGTAGCTTATAAAAATTTGCACTTTGTGTATATACAGTTTCCTGTACTGTTTTTCTAAACCTTTTGGTACGAGTACAGTGGTGCCATTTTTCTCCCCATCCTCCAGGGGGTGGCTGGAGATCTCCTGCTATTACAACTGATCTCCAGGCAATAGAGATCAGTTCCTTTGGAAAAAATGGCCACTTTGGCAATTGGGCTCTATGGCATTAAAGTCCCTTCCCCTCTCCAAACCCCGTCCCACTCAGACTCCACCCGCAAAATCTCTAGGTATTTCTCAAGAGTCCACCTTCCCAAGCAGCCATTTTCTCCAGGGGAACTGATCAGTCACCTGGAGATCAGCTGCAATACTGGGAGATCTCCAGCCATCACCTGGAGGTTGACAACCCTATCTACATCCCTCACCCTATTGCATTGTTTGTGGAATGTCCCCATCCTTCCATTTTATTGACTCACTCTGGCCATTTATGCACGGGAGGTTTTGACTTGGATTTGCCACTCTTTAGATGCACATTTTCCCCATCCAAATTCTCAAGACTCTTATTGTTGAGTTTTGAGAATTTGGATGGGGAAAATGTGCATCTAAAGAGTGGCAAATCCAAGGCAAAACTTCCTGTGCATAAATGGCCTCTGTGAAATCTGCCTTGAGGCCAAGTGAGAAAGGCAGACGATAACATACATCAACAAACAAACAAACCCTACCAATAGGATTGCCAACGACCAGGTAGTGGTACAAAAAATCACCAGTACTGTAAAGTAGCTGCTACAAAGATCCAGTACGCGGCCAGTTACCAAAATGCTATTTCATTAATTATAACATATAACTTTACATAAAAGTGCAGAAGTGTCATCATACATGTACTCAGTGAGTAGGTGTAGACACACAATAAACATATAAAATAACATTACAAATATGTACACAAGGGAAGTGGCAGTCTGTAGTCCCGTTTGTTTAGAGCCGTTTCGGCGGCAAGCACCATTTAAAGCAATTGTTCACGTCTGAACCAGTACTTCGTCACCCTGATGGCGAAAAGCAGTTTGTTGTGCAGGTTGATGCTCCGAGGTAGAGATGGGGGGCGCTTCTGCAGAAGGGGGAGGATGGCCGATTGTATCCGTGTGCTTTTTTCTCCAAAAAATTCTCCCAATCTGAACTGAACTGGCCTATCTGGGAGAATGAGGCTGCAGCTGTAAAACACGCTCTCTCTGTGAGGAGACACTTTCTGGAGGGCGCGAGTATTCCGTTCGAGGTTTTAACTGATCACAAAAACCTCGAAGCCCTTACGGGAACCCGCAAGCTCACAGCGAAACAGGTGCACTGGGCTCAGTTCTTTTCCAAGTTCCGATTTGTGTTGAAGCATGTTCCAGGGAGCCAGAACCAGTTAGCGGATGCTCTGTCCCGCCTGCCCCAGTATCCCAGCAAGGTTGAGCGCCTGTCCGAGTCTCTCTTCACCCCGGTGCAAAGGGGGGTGATGCCAGTCCTGGCCATGCAAACCCGCGCGAAGGCACAACGGTCCTCCACAGAGCCTGAGAGTGCGCAGCCAACCGAGGCCCCCCCACCTCCAGTTCAACCGCCGAGCTCAGTCCCAGAAAGCATACCTGAGCCCAACGCAATGGCTCAGGATCCCAGGTTGGAGGGGCTCCCGGACTCTTTTATGGACTGTTTACTGAAAGGCTACCAAACCGAGAGTGCAGCTGGCATGTTCCCCGATAAGTTAACGCAAAAGAGAAAATTTTGGTTTAAAGAGTCAAAACTGTATGTCCCAGGCGTGCTACGAGGGGAGGTGCTCAGTCTCGCTCATGGAACTAAAATGGCGGGGCATTTGGGTTTCGTGAAAACTTTGCATTTGCTATGCAGACAGTTCTGGTGGCCAGGAATGCGGTCAGACTTGGACTCCTACATCCGCAGCTGCCCTGTCTGTGCCACTGCGAAACCAGCAGTAGGGAAGCCCCCAAGGCTACTCAAGCCATTGGAAACCCCGGCTGGGCCTTGGGAAGTCATTGCGATGGATTTCATAACTGATCTTCCCCCTAGCCGGGGAAAGACCATGTTGTGGGTGATCACAGATCTTTTTTTTTTCAAGCAAGTGCACTTAGTGCCGTGCAGAGGGCTGCCCACCGCTCAGAAAATGGCTCGCTTTTTTGTGTCACGTTTTCAAATATCATGGATTCCCGCATAAGATAATTTCCGACCACGGATCTCGGTTTGTTGCCAAGTTCTGGAGAGCTTTTCTCAAACTGGTGGGGGTGGAACAAGGGTTGTCGAGTGAATTTCATCCCCAAACTGATGGACAAACTGAGCGTGTCAATGCTGTGTTAGCGAGTTACTTGCATTGTTATGTTAACTACCATCAAGATGATTGGGTCGACCTTCTGCCTTTTGCAGAATATGCGTAAAACAATGCCACCCACCAGTCCACTGGTTTCAGCCCTTTCCAAGTAGTGTATGGAAAGGAGTTCGGACCCATCCCCAATATTGCACTCTCAGAGGGGGAGGGGGGTGTCGAGGTAGCGGAGTGGGCCCGTATCGTACAAGCCAGCTGGCTGTGGCTGGAAAAGAACCTAGAACGGATCAAACAAAAGTACAAGGCACAAGTCGATAAGCATCGGTCCCCGGGGGGAGACTTTAAAGTGGGAGACCTAGTCTTCCTTTCCACAAAAAAATTACGGTCTCTCCGCCCTTGAAAGAAGCTCGGGGAAAAATATGTCGGGCCGTTTCCTATCTCCAGAATTATCAATGAAGTGGCTGTGGAACTCGCCCTCCCCAAGTCCTTAAGGCAAATTCACCCGGTGTTCCATGTCAGCCTCTTAAAGAGACATGATCCTTCGCCCAAGTGGCATCCCGAAGTGTCAGGCTCCGTCAGTGCCTGGCCTGGGAGGAGCGCGCCAGGTGCCAGGCCTGGGAAGAGAGCACCAACCTCTTCAAGGTTGTGCGGTTAAGCCAGGCTTCTTGTTATGACTTCCATGTGTGAGAATCCACTGATAGTAACCAGTAGCAACCCAGAGCTCTGGCCTGGGCAAACTGTTTTTATATTCCTTTCTGTGCATGCAGTCTTCAGTAGAATCCTTAACCCTTCTTCCCGTCAGTATCTGTCTTGCCATGTCTGCCTTAATAAACCAGTTTCCTTAAGTACTTGTTTTGGATCGGTTATTGGAATTTGCCTGGTGGGCCCAGAGCTGACAAAAAACCCGGCAACAGGGGAAAAAATGTTAGAAAAATGGGCTAACAAGCCTCAAAAAAGTTAATGGAATGACTGAAATTGAAAGAGATATGAAAATTGAAAGCGAAGCTGAAGGTAGTTGCCCGAACGTTGCCAGAAGCGCCCTAACGATGCACAGGAACCCCTTCCGGATGAATAGTGTTTTCGCCAAGAACATTGGCTTCTTCAGCCTAAAAGTTAGAAATATTAAAAACCGTGACAGTTCCAATGTTGCACAATTGTGTCGTTTATATTAACAGTCAGTGTGCTACATACTAAGACATCTATTATGCAAAGAGTATGTGACCAACAGGATGTCAATTACCTAAATTAATAAAAGTATCACATTACCAGCACTTTCTGTTATTCCTTTTGTGGGACCTGTAGACTCATTGGACATAAGACGTCTCATATGGTCTCTCAAAGTTGAAGTGAATTCTATGAGCCAAGCTAACCATCAACTAAAGTAACCTAATCTAATTGATGTCGGCAGAGCAAATGAGCTGCAGCTGGATCAGTGGGATTGGATGGGAAGCATTTAAAGATATAGTGTCAAATAAAACATGACGGATCTGATTCAGTATTTAAGCCTTTGTCAGCCATTTCGTCGATAAAAAACATACTGAAAACGATCTAAGGTTTTTTGTAATCTAGGTATACAAGGACCATTTATACAACTACAATGATGCACGCAAAACATTATTAAAGAAGAAAATGATGTTTATTCATCTCTTTGATGCATTAGCCCCAAAAGGCTTAAATACAGAGTCAGGGGGGCAAAATCTTTTCCTTTCAAGCCAAATTAACCCTACTGCCAGAACTCTTTGGGCTTCAAAGTGGCAACCCCAAAAAGTGTGCAGCAGACTGGACTGGGGAGGAATTAGGGTTTCGGGATGCCTCTCTAGAACTCCTTGTCAGGTAAAAATGTTTGTAAATTGTGGTTGCCAGCTGTCCACACTAGGATCTGTCCAGCTCCTCACCTGAGTGAAATCTTTGATGTGATGTAAGGGCTGCTTTCCAACTGAAGGTCTTTCTGCACTCCACACACGCATATGGTTTTTCTCCTGAGGGAATTTTCGACTTGGAAACATCACCTGTGTTCTTATTGAAAGTCTTTCCAAAGGCCACACTTTGATGTTCATTTTCCCTGGAGTGAATTCTCTGGTTAGCACGGAGGCCTTTGTTCCTTCTTGTTTTGGTTGACCTTTCTTTGTGGACTGGGATTTCACGGAAGGCCCCTACATGATAAGGAATGGGCTTATCTCGCCTCTTGTCTGTGCGGCTTCCCTGTTTGAGATTAGAAATAAAAGAAAAGCTCTTTTCCCAAGGTAAGCAGTTACAGAGTTTCTCCTTGTGTGGGTTCTTGGATGTTCTTGAAGACTGCCATGCTGACTTAATCTCTATCCACACTCTGAGCATTCTCCCCTGTGTGGGATCTTCGATGTTTGAGAAGATCGCCATTGCAACTGAATCCCTTTCTGCACTCTGAGCATTCAAAAGGCTTCTCCCCTGGGTGGGTTCTTAAATGGCGTTGAAGAGAGTCACTGCGACTGAATCTCTTTCCACACTCTGAGCATTCAAAAGGCTTCTCCCCTGTGTGGGTTCTTAGATGCAGTTGAAGAGAGCTACTCTGACTGAATCTCTTTCCACACTCTGAGCATTCAAAAGGCGTCTCTCCTGTGTGGGTTCTTAGATGCCGTTGAAGAGAGGCACTCTGACTGAATCTCTTTCCACACTCTGAGCATTGAAAAGGCATCTCCCCTGTGTGGGTTCTTAGATGCCGTTGAAGATGGCCACTCCGACTGAATCTGTTTCCACACTCTGAGCACTCAAAAGGCTTCTCCCCTGTGTGGGTTCTTAGATGCTGTTGAAGATTGCCACTGCAACTGAATCTCTTTCCACACTCCGAGCATTCAAAAGGCTTCTCCCCTGTGTGGGTTCGTAGATGTTTGTGAAGATCGCCACTCATACTGAATCTCTTTCCACACTCTGAGCACTCAAATGGCGTCTCCCCTGTGTGGGTTCTTAGATGCTGTTGAAGATAGCCACTGTGACTGAATCTCTTTCCACACTCTGAGCATTCAAAAGGCTTCTCCCCTGTGTGGGTTCTTAGATGCTGTTGAAGAAAGCGTCTCAGCCTGAATCTCTTTCCACACTCTGAGCATTCAAAAGGCTTCTCCCCTGTGTGGGTTCTTAGATGCTCTTGAAGAGAGCATCTCAGCCTGAATCTCTTTCCACATTCTGAGCATTCAAAAGGCTTCTCCCCTGTGTGGGTTCTTAGATGCTCTTGAAGAGAGCATCTCAGCCTGAATCTCTTTCCACACTCTGAGCATTCAAAAGGCTTCTCCCCTGTGTGGGTTCTTAGATGCCGTTGAAGATCGCCACTCATACTGAATCTCTTTCCACACTCGGAGCATTCAAAAGGCTTCTCCCCTGTGTGGGTTCTTAGATGCCGTTGAAGAGAGCCACTGAAACGGAATCTTTTTCCACACTCTGAGCATTCAAAAGGCTTCTCCCCTGTGTGGATTCTTAGATGCCGTTGAAGAGAGCCACTCTGACTGAATCTCTTTCCACACTCTGAGCATTCAAAAGGCTTTCCCCCTGTGTGGGTTCTTAGATGCTTTTGAAGAGAGCCACTGCGACTGAATCTCTTTACACACTCTGAGCACTCAAAAGGCTTCTCCCCTGTGTGGGTTCTTAGATGCTGTTGAAGATTGCCATTTAGACTGAATCTCTTTACACACTCTGAGCACTCAAAAGGCTTCTCCCCTGTGTGGGTTCTTAGATGCTCTTGAAGATGGCCACTCTGACTGAATCTCTTTGCACACTCTGAGCATTGAAAAGGTCTCTGCCTTGTGTGTATTTTTTGGTGCACAAGGAGCTGTGATCTGTATTTCAAGTACTTTCCACACTGTAAGAATTTACGTGCCCTCATGATACTATGCTTTGGGAAGACTGCCTTATTCTTCCTTCCATGAGAGAACATCCTTCCATTCTCTGAGCAGATAAATAGCTGCTCACCTGAATGAATCCTTTGGTGTTGAAAAAGGTCGGACTTCTGCAAGAAGCTCTTGCCATCTGAGCAGCTAGAACGTTTCTTTCCTGCATGTATTCTTTGATGTCTAAGGAGCTCTGCTTTGCAAAGAAAGCTCTTTCCACACTCCAAGCATCCATAGGTCTCCTTTCCTCTGTGCAAATGCAAATGGATATCATGTTGGGTTTGATCTGAGAAGTTCATGCCACACTCCAAACACTTACATGCTTCCTCCACCATGGGGATTAGTTCACGGAAATCCCTCCCTTGGCCAGGAATGGATTTCTCCCTCTTCTCGACCATGGGACTTTCTTTCTGCTTCTTAGGTCTGCCTTGATTCTTGACATTTCCTTGTAAAGTTTCATTTTTGACTTTATCTGGCAATAGCTGATGCGGTTCTTCATCGCCCTCATTCCACTGATCATCCCCTGTGGAATAAAAAGAGAGAGCCCATTAGCAGACACACAAGGAGGTCTGACATTCCCTTGAAGTTCCATCCATGCTCAAAACATTGCAGTGGCTTTTTCCTGCTGTGCATTGAAGTGTACACTAACAGACACTTGAAAAGGACATGAAAGACTGCTGCATCATAAAGGCTGGGTTTGCAGCCTAATAATTTATACAGCTCCTCACCTGAGTGAATTCTTTGATGTGAAGTAAGGGCTGCTTTCTGACTGAAGGTCTTTCCGCACTCCATGCACGCATATTGTTTTTCTCCTGAGGGAATTTGCGTCTTGGAAACATCACTTGTGTTCTTACTGAAAGTCTTTCCAAAGGCCACATTTTCATTTTCCCTGGAGCGGATGCTCTGGTTAGCACGGAGGCCTTCGTTCCTTCTTGTTTTGGTTGACCTTTCTTTGTGGACTGGAATTTCCCGGAAGCCCCCTACTCTTTGGGACGGAATGGGCTTATCCCTCTTCTTGTATGTGCAGCTTCCCTCCTGCCTCTGTGGCCCACCTCCAAAGTTTCTTTTGGAGTCTTCATTCTTGGCTTCTTCCAAACAGAACCCCTGGAGTCCCCCAAGCATCTCCTCGACATGTGCTGTTGGAAGAAAGAAAAGAGGTCCAGTCAGCACCTACGCAAGAAGCCAAGCCACCCCTCAGGCAGTGCTCACTAAAGGGTCTGCATTTCCTTTATCAGACATCCTTCCTCTCCCAACTGAGCCACTGGTCACACCTTCTGCCCAGCCAGGCCTCCACCGGATCAGCAGTTATTATATTCTGCCTACCCCTCCCCTCCCCATATGTACTTTAAAGGAAAAAAGTGGAAAAGAATCGTTCCCCCACCAGTCACATTTGACTTGTCATGCAACTCTTTTGATTCTCTGCTATCCGTGATTAAATAGAAGAGAAAGAGAAGTTTTTTACACCCCACTTTTCCCTACCCTGAAGTGTCTCAAAGCAGCTTACAAATCACATTCCCTTCCCCTCTTCACAATAGGCACCTTGTGAGGTAGGTGAGGCTCAGAGAGTTCTGAGAGAAGTGTGATTGGACCAAGGCCACCCAGCAGGCTTCAGGTGGAGAAGTGAGGACTGGAACCCAGTTCTCCAGATTAGAGTCCTCTGCTCTCAACCATGACATCACACTGGCTCTCCACAAGAAGTGACAGTGATATCCAGGGCTGAAACTGCACAGAGGGTTTATTTCTAGTTGTGCTGAAAGCCTTGAAGAGCTGGTTTTAAGCCTCTGCTTGCGGGCGGGTGGGGGGTGGGGGAGAACCCAAGACTTCTCCAAGTGAACTCTACAGTCTTTTGGAAGAGGTGTCAGTTGTTGGAAGGGCAGGTAAGGCTGAAAGGCATCTACGTGATATCTATAGGAAAAGGCCTTTGGCCTCCTCCAGCTTGGCTGTCAGAATCAGAATCAGATAACGTTTATTGGCATAATATTGATGGTCACAAGGTCAGAGATAAACAGATAGTACATATCTAGTACTATCCATGATATCCAGTCCTGCAACTGCACAGAGGGTTTATTTCTAGTCGTGCTGAAAGCCTTAAAGAGCTGGTTTTAAGCCTCTGCTTGTGGGAGGGCGGGCGGGGGGGAGAACCCAGGACTTCACCAGTCTTTACCCCTTCTGGATGCACACCTTAACATGGTGGGGGGGGTTGTGTGTGTCAGGGAAGCTGAGAGCAATACCGTAAGTGGTCTAGACTCTATCAAAAGACTAAACTCCTAGCAGAGTCACTCAAGACGGAATGGTCACAGCTGAAACACCAGACGAAGATGCATCCACCCCCTTAAGGGATCAATGGCCACATCTGCTGAAGAGAATAGGCAGTTCCAATGGGGATGGGGGACAGAGGAATCCCTGAAGGTTAGCTACTGGACAGCACCAGTAGTGGAAGGTGACACTGGCGGAGGACCTTTCGTAGACAACGGCAGTGCCACTACGGCTAACCCTGGTTAGTACTGCGCAGAAGAAGGCACTGGTAAACCATTTCTGACCAACCTTTACCTTGAAAACCCTATGATGAGAGAATCCAAAATGAAAAAAGATATAGTGCTGGAAGATGGGACCCCCAGGTCAGATGGCACTCAATCTGCTACTGGGTTAGAGCAGAGGACAAGTACGAGTAGCACTGTTCTTAATGATGAGATTGGACTACAGCTGAAAGGATGTTCAGTGGTTGACATGAATAGATGCAAAAGGAAAGTCCGAAGCTGTTTGACGCATATAATAGGAACATGGAATGTGAGAAGCATGAATCAGGGTAAGCTTGAAATTGTTAAACAAGCAATAGAACATATGGACATTTCAGTCCTGGGAGTAAGTGAATTAAAGTGGACTGGATTAGGACATTTTCAAGCAGAAAATTACAAAGTGTTTTATTCAGGGAATGACAAAAAGAGAAGAAAACGGAGTTGCTTTAATAGTGAGGCAAGATGTAGCAAAGGCAGTCAGGAGCTATAATGCAATGTCTGACCGAATAATATCAATCAGACTTCAGGGAAACCTATCAACATAAGCACCATTCAAGTTTATGCCCCAACTACAGATGCTGATGAGGAAGAAATTTAAAGTTTTTATGCCAGTGTTCAGGAAGAAATTGATCACAAACCTAAACAAGATATGCTGATAATCATAGGTGATTGGAACACAAAAGTAGGAAACAAAGCAGTATCAAATGTTGTTGGCAGATTTGGGCTAGGAGCACGGAATGAAGCAGGAGAACGCCTTGTAGAATTCTGTGAAGACAACAATCTGTTCATTGCAAACACATGTTTCATGCAACCAAATAGACGATTGTATACATGGACATCACCAGACAGCCAGTATAGAAATCCAATAGATTATATAATTGGAAGCAGAAGATGGAGAAGCTCTATTCTCTCGGCCAAAACAAGACCAGGAGCTGACTGTGGCACAGATCATGAATTGTTAATATCAAAAATCAAGATAAAGCTTTAGAAAAACACCAAAACATTCATAGCACCAAAATACAATCTAAGCAATATAAGAGCAATCGGGAGAAACAAATCACCAGGAGCAGATGGGATATCAATAGAGCTATTCCAAGCCACAGAAATGGAACCCATCAAAATCTTGACAAGAATATGCCAACAGATATGGAAAACAAAACAATGGCCCACAGACTGAAAACGATCCATTTACATTCCAATTCCCAAGAAAGGAGACATCAAAGATTGAAGCAACTATCGGACCATCACATTAATTTCTCATGCAAGTAAAGTGATGCTCAAAATCTTACAGCAAAGGCTGTAATCATATATGGAACGAGAAATGCCTGATGTTCAAGCTGGTTTCAGAAAAGGAAGAGGCACTAGAGATCATATTGCAAATATACGCTGGTTACTGGAGCATACAAGAGAATTTCAGAAGAAAATCAGCTTGTGTTTCATAGATTACAGCAAAGCTTTTGACTGTGTGGATCATGAAAAGCTATGTCTGGTTTTAAAGGAAATGGGTGTGCCACTACATCTGATCATTTTGATGCACAATCTGTACTCTGGACAAGAGGCCACAGTTAGAACAGAATATGGAGAAACGCAATGGTTTCCAATTGGCAAAGGTGTCAGACAAGGATGTATTTTATCTCCCTATCACTTCAATCTATATGCAGAACATATAATTAGGAAAGCTGGATTAGATGAAGGTGGAGTGAAAATTGGAGGGAGGAACATTAATAATTTGAGATATGCTGATGACACTACATTATTGGCAGAAAATAGTGAAGATTTGAAACAACTACTGCTGAAAGTTAAAAGAGAAAGTGCCAAAGCAGGACTACAGCTGAACATCAAGAAAACAAAAGTAATGACTACAGGAGAATTACACAACTTTAAGGTTGACAATGAGGAAATTGAAATTGTTCAAGACTTTCTATTCCTTGGCTCCACCATCAACCAAAAGGGAGACTGCTGCCAAGAAATTAGAAGGAGATTGAGACTGGGAAGGGCAGCCATGAAGGAGCTAGAAAATATTTTGAAGTGTAAAGATGTGTCACTGGCCACCAAGACTAGATTAATTCATGCCATCATATTCCCTATTACTATGTATGGGTGTGAAAGCTGGACAGTGAAGAAAGCTGATAGGAAGAAAATAGATTCCTTTGAAATGTGGTGTTGGAGGAGAGTGTTACGGATTCCGTGGACTGCCAAAAAAACAAATCAGTGGGTTATAGATCAAATCAAGCCTGATCTGACCCTAGAAGCTAAAATGACTACCGTAAACTGAGGCTATCGTATTTTGGTCACGTCATGAGACGACAAGAGTCACTGGAAAAGACAATCATGCTAGGAAAAGTTGAGGGCAGCAGGAAAACAGGACGACCCAACAAGAGATGGATTGACTCAATAAAGGAAGCCACAGCCTTCAATTTGCCAGATCTGAGCAAGGCTGTCAAAGATAGGACATTTTGGAGGACTTTCATTCATAGGGTCACCGTGAGGTGGGGGGGTGGGGGGGAAGAAACCGCCGCTGCCCAGCAGAAGGCGTGGTGGGGTGGGGTGTGCTGGGAAGAAACCGCCGCCACCGCCCCCTCCAGCAGCCGCCGCCTGCCGCGGCCCGAGAAGCGGCGGTGGGGGTGGCCGGGGGTTCCTTGCCGCCACCACCCCTCCAGCAGCGCGCGGCAGCACCTGCAGCGAGGGGGACGCTTTGAGAAGCGGCGGGGGCAGCTGGGGGCAGGCCGCCACCCCCTCCAGCAGCTGCCATGGCCCGCGGCGGCTGCTGGAGGCCCGAGCATCAGGTAATTTCCCCCTCCCTCCGTCCCTCCTTCCTCTACCGTATAGACTCAAGTATAAGCCGAGGAGGGCTTTTTCAGCCTAAAAAAGGGGCTGAAAAACTCGGCTTATACTCGAGTGTATACAGTATTACAAATCCGTGTGTTGTCTGACTTTAGTGTCTCCATTCTGAATCGTCTCAAAGGGATAAATCTGTTCAGGAACTTCAGGTCTAGGATGGCTCTCCATCCTCCATCTCTCTTGGGAACTGTAAAGAACACTGAATAGACTCCCAATGAGCGTTCCAATAGAGGCACTATCTCTATCGCATTGATGTCTAACAGGTGTTGGATCACTGTTGAGATTCTGAGCAGCTTGTCCTTGTTTTTGGATGATGGTGATGTCATTAGTCTGTTTGGAGGTATGCGGGAAAACTCTTATCTTGTAACCTTGTGTTATCGTGTCCATCACCCACTGGTCCGGTTGGGAGGAAGACCATTGTGGGTGAAACAGTGTGAGCCTTCCTCCCACAGGCTGCGTGTTGGCGTCACTGTTTTGGTTGTCTGTTGGGTTTATTCCTTTGTCCCCCTGAACATTTGAGAATTTTGACCCTCTGCTGAATCTTCCCCCTCTCCGAAAGGAACCACGGCTCTGACTCCATTGGTTCCGACGGTGATCTGGTCTATACCTTTGTAATGTACGGTAGGATCGAAAGGTGGATGTATTTGAAGAATTTTTGTGATCTTTGTTCAAGTACTTAGGCATGGCTTTTTTCTTGTCTTTTGTTTCCACCAATATACTGTCCAGTTTATCTCCAAATAAGCATTTCCCTTGGTAGGGATAACCCATTAACACTGAATTACAGCGGTGCGCCACCTGCCAAGGGCGGAGCCAAAGTGCTCTCCTAGCAGCTGCTGTGGTAGCCATGGCTCTAGCCGCATATGTCATTGTGTCCAATGTTGAATCAGCCAGGAAGGATACCACTCTTAAGAGACGAGATACCTCTTCACATGCCTGTTTTTCCTCTTGGGGAATGAGTTGTATCAATTTTCTGGCCCAGATAATTGCCGCTCTGGAAACCAGTGCTGAGGTCATTGAGGCTTTGATTGCCAAGGCAGAGGCCTCATGGGATTTTTTACAGGCCAGCTCTGCCTTTCTGTCAGCCTGATCTCTGATCAAGGCTTGCCCCTCCTCTGTAACTATATCTGATGTGTGCAGTGCAGTGACTGGTGCTTCCACCGGAGGGACTTTGAGTATTTCTGAGGCGGTTTGATCTAGATGGTAAAACTTCTTTGAATGTATAGGCCATTGCTTGGAAGCCATGGGCTTCTCCCATTCTGACTTCACGAGGGACAAAAAATACTCAGGCACTGGTACTACTTTGTCTGGTGTATCATGCATGTGGAAAAACTCTCTTGATCCTTTTTTGGCTTGAGAGTTTGGTGTTTCAGAGTCATCTGAGAGATCAAGAGCAGCTAGAGTTTTGGAAAGTAATAGAGGAAATTCCTCTGTATTAAAAACTCTGGATTGTTTAGGCTGCTCCACAATATCTTCCCCATCGGAGCTGAACTCCCCTTCTTCTCTCTCATATTTGTCCCCTGCAGAGGACATAGAATCATCCCCCTCCTCTCCCTGCGCAGTCTGCTGCCCAGAACTGTCCTTTAGTGTCGCTTTGGTTGGCCATCTACCGTCCCCATAAGAGGAGCTGGCCTCATTATTATTAGGTGCCTGGTTAACCTGGCCTCCCATGTTGGGATAAATCTGGGTTTGTTGCATTCCCTGCATTTGCTGGGAGTACAAGGGAGCGGGGGGGAGGGGTTGAACCGCTCTTAAGACTTCTGTAAAGGAGTCCTTTATAATTAAGGAGAGTTCTGCCCTCAAAAGAGCTAGCCCACCGTCCTGCAAGGGGGGACAGGAGGTCCTACCGGTAGCTGGTGTCTCCGTTGAGGCTTCTGGTCCGTGAAAAAAGGGCGAGCCACCCACGGACGAAGCTCCATGAGGCAAATGCGAGCCGCCAGCCTCTTGTGCTTGCCTTTGCAGAAGTTGCGCGGAAGGAGCAGATGCAGCCGCTGTAATCCCTGCGCCAGTCACTGGGGCAGTGTGGGCTAAAGGCGAGCCGCCAGCCTCCTTGGTGCGCCCCAGGAAAAACTTGCTGGAGGGAGCGACTGATGCCGCTGTGTTCTCCGGGCCGCTTGCTGTCGCGAGGTTTTGTCCGCCTCGCGACGGCATGGCTGTAGAGCGGGCGGCAGCGATGAGGCGTTTTGCGCACTTGTTGCTGGATGAGACGGCCCTCTTGCGCTTGCCTCCGCTGTTTGAATTCCCTTTTCTTTTGGGTTTAGCCCCCGAGTCAACATGTTGACTGGTAGAGGGCATAGTAGCCTCGGATGGCTGCGGCATAGCCGTCAAGAGGCTTGGATCCAAATCGGCTGAGGCGATGAAGTTATCGTCCTGCCAGTCTGCCATTTTGTTTTGGCGGGAAGGATCCTATTAGTTATGAGGCTATCCCTCCTATTCCCTCACGACAGAATAGGACATAGGAGATAGAATAGTAGAAAATAGAATTCTTTAGATAAGAAGGTAAGTTATATAAGAAGGTATAGTAGTTAAAGCTCAGAATTTCTAATCCTAACAGCTGAGAGCTGCAAAAGGCTGCTCTCCCAATCAAGGCAGGAAATAGAACTGGCTATAGGGGGCGTTTACCCTCAGAAGCCAAGGAAACACCGAGCTAAGAGGAAAATGAAACACCCATCTTGAAGATGCCCTTTGTCCCTCTGAGCCGAGAAGGAGAATCTTTTTTCTGGAAGAATGGAAACTTGGTCAAGATTAAAGCCCACAATTCCAACCAGTGTAAGGGGGGGGGGGGAGGTGAATCCATTCCAGATCACAGTCAGAGGTGATGATTGTAACCCCATCTGGGGGACAAGTGTGTAGTAATGGTTGGCAACTGAGCAACCCTTCCAGAGTTTTCCTGAGGGCCTCTCAGTCCCGCTTTGACCTCAGGCCAGGACACCCTCTCTGGCTTGAGTGATGGCCACAACATTGGCCTCTGCTGCCCTTTGGCCAGCTAGGTGGCTTGGGTCACTCTACCCGCCCATGCTAAATATTGCTTTTTCTGCCACACCACCACCTCGAGGCTCCTAGCAAGAAACAAGTGGCTGGGCTAGCCTCAAAACGATACATTGCTGTTCAAGAATTCGGTTCATGCTTCATCCCAATGGCAGCCATTTGCATGGGCAGCACCTATGAAAGAGCCTTACCCAGAGAGGCCACGCTCCCATAGTTCTCCAGCATGACTTCCTTGTAAAGAGCTCTTTGGCCCGGATCCAGCAGGGCCCACTCTGCCTCGGTGAAATGCACAGCCACCTCTTCAAAGGAAACCAGAGACTGAAAGAAAAAGCAGATTCCCTCGTCAGAGATCACGCCAGGCAGAGACGGCACCCTGGAAGGGGGCATTCTGGGAGGGTGCAGGATGGAGAGCTTGGCATGGGTAAAGGGAGTGGAGTTCAGGGCCTCTCTCACTTGGACACCAGAGCAGCAACTGCAGGAGCAACCCCACCCCACCCCCGACAAAGGAAAGAAGACACAGGTGTCCCTCGCTCAGGTCCCCTACCTGGACCAGAGGTGAAGCAGCACCTTTCACACCTCTGCAAAGACGATGGCTTAATAGCATCTCTCCACTGCCTACGAGGGAGACAACGGAGGAAGGAAGAACGTTAGTCTAGAGTTCCTATTTCATTTACATGTTTGAATCCTGCTTTGCACACACCCATTTCCAGGGTGGATGTATTTTGTGTGTGATATCAACTCACAGCTGACTATTGGCGGCCCCATAGAGTTTTCATGGCTTCTGGTTGCCCATCCAGATACTAACCAGGTCCGACCTTGCTTAGCATCTCAGATCTGACGAGATCAGGCTAGCCTGGGGCTATCCAGGTCAGGGCTTGTATTATGTACACTCAAGAACATTCACAGTGATTTTTTAGTAAATGGTGGGAGAGGCGGAAGAGAAGTACCAGAGACCCATGAGCCTTGAGCTGCTCTTAACTGCTGCTGATACTTTTCAGACTTCTGTGAGACTTGACATTTGCCCTGTAAACTCTGGAGCTCAAAAACATGACAGCAATCCTGCTGGATCAGACCAAACGCCCAGACATGCCATTCTCCCAATGAGCCTGGCCTGGTGGGAGAAAATGAAGTTGCATGACACGTCTCCATCATGTCTGTCCAAAAGCCCAGAGGTGACTTTAGAGTAAAATCAGCTGGTTCCCAGAGTGTCTGCATCCCTCTTTAAAGTTAGACTTGACTTCAGCATGACATCATGTCCACCCCAAGCTCCCAGGGGTGCCAGCCCACACCTTGGCATCCTCGGTCCAGCATACAGTTTCCCACACTGGCCCACCAAATGTCCCTGAAAAGCCTCTAAGCTAAACTATTGGCCCCGAGCAATGGGTTTTCAGAGGTATACTGTTCCCAGAACACATAGGTTCCATTCATTCACCATGGCTACTCAAATGTGCCTAACTTTCCTTTTTTGAGATGCCTGGAGTCCCTCCAATGGAAGGAAGGAGAGAGATGGATATTTTAATTCATGTGAATAAAAATGCAATTGCTTTCCATAAACTTGTCTAATCCCCCTTCAAGTGAGTGACCATCACTACCTCCTGTGGTACCAAGTCCCACAAGCTCACTCGGCGAAAACGCATGGTCGCTTTATCCTCCTTTAATCCCTGTTTTATCCAGCACATTAGGCGAAACGCATGCATTCGATCCTGGCTGAATCCTGGCTGAAACAGGGATTAAAGGAGGATAAAGCGACCATGCGTTTTTGCCCTCTGTGTTGTGTGCAGACCCATTTCCTTTTTCTGCCCCACAGCTTCACCATGTGCCTCAATCCCATCCAGCCACAAAACACCTTTACCATGTGAGACGGCATCTTGGGTACACTCCTGGGCCTCATCCTGCTGCCCTTCCTCCAACAGAGCTCCTTCTGCCTCAGAAAACTTCACTTCCATCTTCAGGGATGGTCCCCACATCTGAAAAAATAGCAAGGGAGACAGGTAAGAATCGTCACCCCTGCATCGACCAACAGAGCTGCTTCAAGCACAGGGGCCAGAATCAGGGTTGGTTGTTTTCTAGGTATCAATATCCAGCAGAGAAGCCCTATGATATAATCCTTGCTTGAAAGGGGTGAAGGAAACCCCCTCACCTGCTCTGCCTGCCTCTTCTCCTCTGCCTGACTCAGGAGGAAACCTTCGGCCAGGGCCACCGCCTGGGAACTGGTCTCCGGCCCGCATCCTCTGACCCAGCACTGCATTTGCTGGGGCAAGATGGTCAGGAACTGCTCCAGGATCACCAGGTCCAGCATCTGCTTCTTGGAGTGCCTCTCCAGCTTCAGCCAGTGGTTGCAAAGTCCATGAAGCTGGCTGCAAACCGCTCGGGGCCCATGGGTTTCATGGTAAAGGAACTGCTGGAAACGTCGGCTCTGGACATCTGCCATCCTTGTTTCCTGAGCCAGGATCTCTGGCACAGCTCTTTCCCAGAATTCAACACCACTCTCCACTTGGATGGGATGGGGACCTTCCCTTGATCTCTTGCCAATTCCAGGTCCTTCTGGGTCCTGCTGTTCCATCTCCTTCCCCTTCCCTTGGGTGGCCTCTGACTGTGGAAAGATGCCCTTACTCTCGCGGCTATGAAGAGAAAGAGAAAAAATTATCGAAAGGGGAGAAAGAGACCAAAAGAAAGCACATCTACATCATCTAACCTCCTTGTCAAGAGGCACCTAAGGACTGCCCCAGTGGATCAGAAGGAGCGTCATTATCATCATTTGTGGATCAGGATTAACGTCATGGTGTTGTAATATATTGTATATCAGGCTTTTTAATGAGATGCCTGTTTGGTTCTTCAGGAAAGTAAACATCTTTTGTGGAAGCTATGAGCTTAGCCAGCATGGTGTGGTGGCTAAGAGCGGTGTTTTGGAGTGGTGGACTCTGATCTGCAGAACAGGGTTTGATTCCACACTCCTCCACATGCGTGATGGACTCTAGTATGGTAAACCGGGTTGGTTTCCCCACTAATACACATGAAGCCAGCTGGGTGACCTTGGGCTAGTCACATCTCTTTGAGAGCTTTCTCAGCCCCACCTACCTCACTGGGTGTCTGTTGTGGGGAGGGGAAGGGAAGGTGATTATAAGCCGGTTCGATTCTTCCTTAAGTGGTGGAGAAAGTTGGCATACAGAAACCAACCCCTCTTCTTCTCCCATGCCTGGGGATCACTCTCTAGAGGCAACAGCTCAAGGTCAACTGGAGCCCCTGGTTACAGCTTAACCAAGGCAGATCTCTCCTCAGTCGGCATGAAGCATTCGGCAATAGCTCTGTCCAGCAGAGGGTCAGGGGAAGAGGTGCGTCTGACCTCTCGAGGTGAGGGCAAAATGTCTGCTGGGAGGACCAGGGGGTGGCCGAGAACACCCAGGTAAACGACAGGTGTGTGGGGGTGGAGCACCAGCCAAAATGCTCATGATGTAGGGCAGCCAGTCAGCAAGGATGATTCATGTCATGTGATCACATCTGGGACGCCTTTCTGGGCCTCCCAACGAATGTAGCTTTTACATTTGGGAGTATCCTACGGGAACCAGTTAACTGAAAGCAGGATATATTACATTGTGAGACTGAATGAATTGGGGCTGAAGAAATTTTCTTGAAACGGCCGTCCCCCAGCTATTGCCTTTCTTCATAAATTGGAATATTAAGAAGTACCTTTTGGACTTTTTAAAGATATTTTCTTCAACTATTGCTACAACAGAACAACAATTTTTTTGCATAAAGACTGCATTAGAAAATAATATTGTATATTTGTGTACATAGTTGTGTGTATATTCTACATGTTTCACTGTTCTTGGGTTGAATATATGTTTAAACATGTTACATGTGTGTTCGCTTTGTACAGTAACCTCCAGGTAGTAGCAGGAGATCTGCTATTTCAGTTCACCTGGAGAAAATGGCCGCTTTGGCAATTGGCAAACCCCACCATCCTCAGGCTCCGCCCCAAAAACCTCCCACAGGTGGCAAAGAGGGACCTGGCAACCCCTAGCCCCATGTGGACTTCTAGCTGTGTTGGCACTTTGCGATAAATAAGTGGGTTTTGGGTTGCAGTTTGGGTAATGGGTCTTTAAAAGGTTCGCCATCACTGGTCTATACAATCAACAGAATGGGACGTTCAATAAACCTGTAAACAGGGTTTGGGTTGTAGAACCAACCCAAAGTCTAAAAAACAGAACTGAAGCAAAGCATCAATGTTAACAAGACACAGCAAATGATGCAAAATTGCAGCGTAGGATCCAACTTACAGCAAGCTATACACAATAGTAAAGAGTACAATTTCTCATGATTTGTCCAAGTAATTCTGGGAATTGTTTTCTGCAGTGCTACCCTACTGCGGAAAGCCAGGAGAGTGGGTGTCTTCCTGACCTCCTCAGGCAGGCCAATCCACATGGTGGGGGGGGGGGGGGCTCAACAGAGAAGGCACTGCACCTGCAGTTGTTGATTTTGCCCCTGCTCAGGTGAGTGAGGCTTTCTTGGCGGAGTATAGGGAGAGAGATGGTCACACAGATATCGGGGTTCAATTACCATGAACGGCTGTCTGTGTGAAAGCCAATACTTTTAATCGAGCCGGCAGGGTCTGGGGATAATATGCAGGCTCCATCCAGCTGCTGATAATAGTTGAACTCCAGCATGGTCTGTGCATTATAGCGGTCTAGTCTCAATGTTACCAGGGCATGGATCCAGGGGCCAGATCAGCCGCATCAAGGTGAGGGGCCATTTTCCCAGCTAGGCTGAGTTGGAAGAAGCCTTTCTTTGCAACGCAATTAACTTGCCCTTCTAGCAATAACATTGGGTCCAGTATAACCCCGAGGCTGTTAAATGTGTCAGCAAAGGTCAGCTGAATCCCAAGAAAAGCAGGCAGCATAACATCCTTCCAGACGTCTCCCTTCTCAAGCAGCATTTCTTCTGGTTCACGCTTGGCTATTGAACCACAGGCGCCAGACAGCAATTGAAGATCTCTACTGCATCACCAGGAGAGTTGGGGAAGGATGCATAGAAATGGGTATCCTCAGCATATTGATGACAGCCAACCCCAAACTGCAAATGATTTGGCCTCAGGGCTTCACACAAAGATCGACAAGCATGGGGGTCAGGATTGGGCCCTGTGGGACCTTCACAGGATGGATAGAAGAGAAGGATTTTATACCCTGCTTCTCTCTACGTTAAGGAGACCCAAAGGGATTTACCATCCCTTCCTCTCCCCACAATAGGCACCTTGTGTGGTTGGTGGGGCTGAGAGAGGTCACCCAGCAGCCTTCCTGGGGAGGAGAGAGGAATCAACCCCGGTTCTCCAGGAGAGGTTCCACCGCTCTTGACCACCACACCATGCTGTGGCAGGTCCCACACTGATGATAACTGGACTCCAATGGCAATTCTTTGGTTCTGGTCCAGGCGGAGGGATTTGACCCTGTCCAACGTACAACCCCCGATGCCTCCTCCTGCCTGCCCCTCAACCAGGTGGGCCAAGTCCACTGTGCCAAAGGCAGCAGATCCATCCAGGAGGAGCAGCAAGGAGGAAGATAGACCTTTGGCTACTTTGAGACGGAGGGCGTCAACTCAGCCCAGCAGAGCCCACCTCCCTCCTGCAGCCCGGTCTGAAAACAGACTGCAAAGGGCCTGGAGCAGAGCAGTTCTCCAGGAAGACCTGGTCGGCTACTCCTCTCTCTACCAGTTTGCCTTAGAAAGGGGATGTACTAAAACGAATGACAAAGTCAGCCCATTGGCAGCAATGGGAGAGGCGGCACAGCCCATTGAAGATAATGGGGAAAAAGAGTGTCGGTTGACTTGCATTGACTCCATTGAAAGACATTATAGCCCAAAAACGGTTCCAAAGAAAACGCGGAATGGATTTCGCAGTAAGGATTCTAAACTGTTCTGAGGTGGGGATGACAGACCTCCAAGGGGATTGAAAGCCCCTGGGACCCACAGAGGTGTTCTACAGTACGGATGACAGACCCCCAAGGGGATTGAAAGCCCATGGGACCCCCAGAGGTGTTCTAGGGTGGGGATGAAAGCCCCTGGGGCCCCTAGAACTGTTCTTAGGTGGTGAAGACAGATCCCCAAGGGCAGTGAAAGCCTCTGGGACCCCAAGAAGTCTTCTTGAGTGGGGATGACAGCCCCTGGGACCCCCAGAAGTGTTCTTAGGTGGTGATGACAGATCCCCAAGGGGAGTGAAAGCCTCTGGGACCCCAGGAGGTCTTCTTGGGTGGGGATGACAGCCCCTGGGACCCCTAGAAGTCTTCTTAGGTGGTGATGACAGATCCTCAAGGAGAGTGAAAGCCTCTGGGAACCCCACAGGTATTCTTGGGTGGGGATGACAGCCCCTGGGACCCCTAGAAGTCTTCTTAGGTGGTGATGACAGATCCCCAAGGGGAGTGAAAGCCTCTGGGACCCCCAGAAGTCTTCTTGAGTGGGGATGAAAGCCCCTGGGACCCCAAAAATGTTCTTAGGTGGTGATGACAGATCCCCAAGGGGAGTGAAAGCCTCTGGGACCCCCAGAAGTCTTCTTGGGTGGGGATGACAGCCCCTGGGACCCCTAGAAGTCTTCTTAGGTGGTGATGACAGATCCTCAAGGAGAGTGAAAGCCTCTTGGAACCCCACAGGTATTCTTGGGTGGGGATGACAGCCCCTGGGACCCCTAGAAGTCTTCTTAGGTGGTGATGACAGATCCTCTGAAGGAGTGAAAGCCTCTGGGAACCCCCGAAGGTGTTCTTGGGTGGGGATGAAAGCCCCTGGGACCCCTAGAAGTCTTCTTAGGTGGTGATGACAGATCCTCAAGGTGAGTGAAAGCCTCTGGGAACACCAGAGGTCTTCTTGGGTGGGGATGACAGTCCCTGGGACCCCTAGAAGTCTTCTTTGGTGGTGATGACAGATCCTCAAGGAGAGTGAAAGCCTCTGGGAACGCCGGAAGTGTTCTTGGGTGGGGATGAAAGGACCTGGGACCCCTAGAAGTGTTCTTAGGTGGTGATGACAGATCCCCAAGGGCAGTGAAAGCCTCTGGGACCCCCGGAAGTGTTCTTGGGTGGGGATGACAGCCCCTGGGACCCCTAGAAGTCTTCTTAGGTGGTGATGACAGATCCTCTAAAGGAGTGAAAGCCTCTGGGAACCCCGGAGGTGTTTTTGGGAGGGGATGACAGCCCCTGGGACCCCTAGAAGTCTCCTTAGGTGGTGATGACAGATCCTCTAAAGGAGTGAAAGCCTCTGGGACCCCCGGAAGTGTTCTTGGGTGGGGATGACAGCCCCTGGGACCCCTAGAAGTCTCCTTAGGTGGTGATGACAGATCCCCAAGGGGAGTGTAAGCCTCTGGGACGCCTGGAAGTGTTTTAGCGTGGGGATGACAGCCCCTGGGACCCGTAGAAGTGTTCTTAGGTGGTGATGACAGATCCCCAAGGGGAGTGAAAGCCTCTGGGATCCCTGGAAGTGTTTTAGGGTGGGGATGACAGCCCCTGGGACCCGTAGAAGTGTTCATAGGTGGTGATGACAGATCCTCAAGGAGAGTGAAAGCCTCTGGGAACCCCAGAGGTATTCTTGGGTGGGGATGACAGCCCCTGGGACCCCTAGAAATCTTCTTAGGTGGTGATGACAGATCCCCAAGGGGAGTGAAAGCCTCTGGGAACCCCGGAAGTGTTCTTGGGTGGGGATGAAAGGACCTGGGACCCCTAAAAGTGTTCTTAGGTGGTGATGACAGATCCCCAAGGGCAGTGAAAGCCTCTGGGACCCCCGGAAGTGTTCTTGGGTGGGGATGACAGCCCCTGAGACCCCTACAAGTCTTCTTAGGTGGTGATGACAGATCCTCTAAAGGAGTGAAAGCCTCTGGGAACCCCGGAGGTGTTCTTGGGAGGGGATGACAGCCCCTGGGACCCCTAGAAGTGTCCTTAGGTGGTGATGACAGATCCTCAAGGGGAGTGAAAGCCTCCGGGAACCCCAGAGGTCTTCTTGGGTGCGGATGACAGCCCCTGGGACCCCTAGAAGTCTCCTTAGGTGGTGATGACAGATCCCCAAGGGGAGTGTAAGCCTCTGGGACCCCTGGAAGTGTTTTAGGGTGGGGATTACAGCCCTTGGGACCCCTAGAAGTGTTCTTAGGTGGTGATGACAGATCCTCTAGGGGAGTGAAAGCCTCTGGGAACCCCCGGAAGTGTTCTTGGGTGGGGATGACAGACCCTGGGATCCCTAGAAGTCTTCTTAGGTGGTGAAGACAGATCCTCAAGGGGAGTGAAAGTCTCTGGGAACCCCAGAGGTCTTCTTGGGTGCGGACGACAGCGCCTGGGACCCCTAGGTCTTCTTAGGTGGTGATGACAGATCCGCAAGGGGAGTGAAAGCCTCTGGGACCACTGGAAGTGTTTTAGGGTGGGGATGACAGCCCCTGGGACCCGCAGAAGTGTTCATAGGTGGTGATGACAGATCCTCAAGGAGAGTGAAAGCCTCTGGTAACCCCAGAGGTATTCTTGGGTGGGGATGACAGCCCCTGGGACGCCTAGAAATCTTCTTAGGTGGTGATGACAGATCCCCAAGGGGAGTGAAAGCCCATGGGACCCCTGGAAGTTTTTTAGGGTGGGAATGACAGCCCTTGGGACCCCTAGAAGTGTTCTTAGGTGGTGATGACAGATCCTCAAGGAGAGTGAAAGCCTCTTGGACCCCCGGAGGTGTTCTTGGGTGGGGATGACAGCCCCTGGAAGACTTCTTAGGTGGTGATGACAGATCCTCAAGGAGAGTGAAAGCCTCTGGGAACCCCAGAGGTCTTCTTGGGTGGGGATGAAAGCCCCTGGGACCCCTAGAAGTCTTCTTAGGTGGTGATGACAGATCCTCAAGGAGAGTGAAAGCCTCTGGGAACCCCAGAGGTATTCTTGGGTGGGGATGACAGCCCTTGGGACCCCTAGAAGTCTTCTTAGGTGGTGATGACAGATCCTCAAGGAGAGTGAAAGCCTCTGGGACCCCCGGAGGTGTTCTTGGGTGGGGATGACAGCCCCTAGGACCACTAGAAGACTTCGTAGGTGGTGATGACAGTTCCTCAAGGAGAGTGAAAGCCTCTGGGAACCCCAGAGGTCTTCTTGGGTGGGGATGACAGCCCCTGGGACTCCTAGAAGTCGTCTTAGGTGGTGATGACAGATCCCCAAGGGTAGTGAAAGATTCTGGGACCCCCGGAAGTGTTCTTGGGTGGGGATGAAAGGCCCTGGGACCCCTAGAAGTGTTCTTAGGTGGTGATGACAGATCCCCAAGGGCAGTGAAAGCCTCTGGGATCCCCGGAAGTCTTCTTGGGTGAAGATGACAGCCCCTGGGACCCCTAGAAGTCTTCTTAGGTGGTGATGACAGATCCCCAAGGGCAGTGAAAGCCTCTGGGACCCCCGGAAGTGTTCTTGGGTGGGGATGACAGCCCCTGGGACCCCTAGAAGTCTTCTTAGGTGGTGATGACAGATCCTCTAAAGGAGTGAAAGCCTCTGGGAACCCCGGAGGTGTTTTTGGGAGGGGATGACAGCCCCTGGGACCCCTAGAAGTCTCCTTAGGTGGTGATGACAGATCCTCTAAAGGAGTGAAAGCCTCTTGGACCCCCGGAGGTGTTCTTGGGTGAAGATGACAGCCCCTGGCACCCCTAGAAGACTTCTTGGGTGGTGATGACAGATCCTCAAGGAGAGTGAACGCCTCTGGGAACCCCAGAGGTCTTCTTGGGTGGGGATGACAGCCCCTGGGACCCCTAGAAGTCTTCTTAGGTGGTGATGACAGATCCTCAAGGGGAGCGAAAGCCTCTGGGACCCCTGGAAGTGTTTTAGGGTGGGGATGACAGCCCCTGGGACCCCTAGCAGTCTTCTTAGGTGGTGATGACAGATCCTCAAGGAGAGTGAAAGCCTCTGGGACCCCCGGAGGTGTTCTTGGGTGGGGATGACAGATCCTCAAGGGGAGCGAAAGCCTCTGGGAACCCCACAGGTCTTCTTGGGTGGGGATGAAAGGCCCTGGGACCCCTAGAAGTGTTCTTAGGTTGTGATGACAGATCCCCAAGGGCAGTGAAAGCCTCTGGGATCCCCGGAAGTCTTCTTGGGTGAAGATGACAGCCCCTGGGACCCCTAGAAGTCTTCTTAGGGGGTGATGACAGATCCCCAAGGGGAGTGAAAGCCTCTGGGACCCCTGGAAGTGTTTTAGGGTGGGGATGACAGCCCCTGGGACCCCTAGAAGTGTTCATAGGTGGTGATGACAGATCCTCAAGGAGAGTGAAAGCCTCTGGGAACCCCAGAGGTCTTATTCGGTGGGGATGACAGCCCCTGGGACCCCTAGAAGTCTTCTTAGGTGGTGATGACGGATCCCCAAGGGGAGTGAAAGCCTCTGGGAACCCCAGAGGTCTTCTTGGGTGGGGATGACAGCCCCTGGGACCCCTAGAAGTGTTCATAGGTGGTGATGACAGATCCTCAAGGAGAGTGAAAGCCTCTGGGAACCCCAGAGGTCTTCTTGGGTGGGGATGACAGCCCCTGGGACCCCTAGAAGTCTTCTTAGGTGGTGATGACAGATACCCAAGGGGAGTGACAGCCTCTGGGACCCCCAGAAGTGTTCTTGGGTGGGGATGACAGCCCCTGGGACCTCTGGAAGTGTTCTTAGGTGATGATGACAGATCCCCAAGGGGAGTGAAAGCCTCTGGGACCCCCGGAAGTGTTCTTGGGTGGGGATGACAGCCACTGAGACCTTTAGAAGTCTTCTTAGGTGGTGATGACAGATCCCCAAGGGGAGTGTAAGCCTCTGGGACGCCCGGAAGTGTTCTTAGGTGGGGATGACAGCCCCTGGGACCCCTAGAAGTCTTCTTAGGTGGTGATGACAGATCCCCAAGGGGAGTGTAAGCCTCTGGGACCCCTGGAAGTGTTTTAGGGTGGAGATGACAGCCCCTGAGACCCCTAGCAGTCTTCTTAGGTGGTGATGACAGATCCTCAAGAAGAGTGAAAGCATCTGGGAACCACAGAGGTCTTCTTGGGTGGGGATGACAGCCCCTGGGACCCCTACAAGTCTTCTTAGGTGGTGATGACGGATCCCCAAGGGGAGTGAAAGCCTCTGGGACCCCTTGAAGTGTTTTAGGGTGGAGATGACAGCCCCTGGGACCCCTAGAACTGTTCTTAGGTGGTGATGACAGATCCTCTAGGGGAGTGAAAGCCTCTGGGAACACCGGAAGTGTTCTTAGGTGGTGATGACCAATCCTCAAGGAGAGTGAAAGCCTCTGGGAACCCCAGGAGGTCTTCTTGGGTGGGGATGACAGTCCCTGGGACCCCTAGAAGTCTTCTTAGGTGGTGATGACAGATCCCCAAGGGTAGTGAAAGACTCTGGGAACCCCAGAGGTATTCTTGGGTGTGGATGACAGCCCCTGGGACCCTTAGAAGTCTCCTTAGGTGGTGATGACAGATCCTCAAGGGGAGTGAAACCTCTGGGAACCCCAGAGGTCTCCTTGGGTGGGGATGACAGCCCCTGGGACCCCTAGAAGTCTTCTTAGGTGGTGATGACAGATCCCCAAGGGGAGTGAAAGCTTCTGGGGCCCCTGGAAGTGTTTTAGGGTGGGGATGACAGCCCCTGGGACCTCTAGCAGTCTTCTTAGGTGGTGATGACAGATCCTCAAGGAGAATGAAAGCCTCTTGGACCCCTGGAAGTGTTTTAGAGTGGGGATGTAAGCCCCTGGGACCCCTAGAAGTCTTCTTACGTGGTGATGACAGATCCTCTAGGGGAGTGAAAGCCTCTGGGACCCCCGGAAGTGTTCTTGGGTTGGGATGACAGCCCCTGAGACCCCTAGAAGTCTTCTTAGGTGGTGATGACAGATTCCCAAGGGGAGTGTAAGCGTCTGGGACGCCCGGAAGTGTTCTTGGGTGGGGATGACAGCCCCTGGGACCCCTAGAAGTCTTCTTAGGTGGTGATGACAGATCCTCAAGGGGAGCGAAAGCCTCTGGGACCCCTGGAAGTGTTTTAGGGTGGGGATGACAGCCCCTGGGACCCCTAGCAGTCTTCTTAGGTGGTGATGACAGATCCTCAAGGAGAGTGAAAGCCTCTGGGACCCCCGGAGGTGTTCTTGGGTGGGGATGACAGATCCTCAAGGGGAGCGAAAGCCTCTGGGAAGCCCACAGGTCTTCTTGGGTGGGGATGAAAGGCCCTGGGACCCCTAGAAGTGTTCTTAGGTTGTGATGACAGATCCCCAAGGGCAGTGAAAGCCTCTGGGATCCCCGGAAGTCTTCTTGGGTGAAGATGACAGCCCCTGGGACCCCTAGAAGTCTTCTTAGGGGGTGATGACAGATCCCCAAGGGGAGTGAAAGCCTCTGGGACCCCTGGAAGTGTTTTAGGGTGGGGATGACAGCCCCTGGGACCCCTAGAAGTGTTCATAGGTGGTGATGACAGATCCTCAAGGAGAGTGAAAGCCTCTGGGAACCCCAGAGGTCTTATTCGGTGGGGATGACAGCCCCTGGGACCCCTAGAAGTCTTCTTAGGTGGTGATGACGGATCCCCAAGGGGAGTGAAAGCCTCTGGGAACCCCAGAGGTCTTCTTGGGTGGGGATGACAGCCCCTGGGACCCCTAGAAGTGTTCATAGGTGGTGATGACAGATCCTCAAGGAGAGTGAAAGCCTCTGGGAACCCCAGAGGTCTTCTTGGGTGGGGATGACAGCCCCTGGGACCCCTAGAAGTCTTCTTAGGTGGTGATGACAGATACCCAAGGGGAGTGACAGCCTCTGGGACCCCCAGAAGTGTTCTTGGGTGGGGATGACAGCCCCTGGGACCTCTGGAAGTTTTCTTAGGTGGTGATGACAGATCCCCAAGGGGAGTGAAAGCCTCTGGGACCCCCGGAAGTGTTCTTGGGTGGGGATGACAGCCACTGAGACCTTTAGAAGTCTTCTTAGGTGGTGATGACAGATCCCCAAGGGGAGTGTAAGCCTCTGGGACGCCCGGAAGTGTTCTTAGGTGGGGATGACAGCCCCTGGGACCCCTAGAAGTCTTCTTAGGTGGTGATGACAGATCCCCAAGGGGAGTGTAAGCCTCTGGGACCCCTGGAAGTGTTTTAGGGTGGAGATGACAGCCCCTGAGACCCCTAGCAGTCTTCTTAGGTGGTGATGACAGATCCTCAAGGAGAGTGAAAGCATCTGGGAACCACAGAGGTCTTCTTGGGTGGGGATGACAGCCCCTGGGACCCCTACAAGTCTTCTTAGGTGGTGATGACAGATCCCCAAGGGGAGTGAAAGCTTCTGGGGCCCCTGGAAGTGTTTTAGGGTGGGGATGACAGCCCCTGGGACCTCTAGCAGTCTTCTTAGGTGGTGATGACAGATCCTCAAGGAGAATGAAAGCCTCTTGGACCCCTGGAAGTGTTTTAGAGTGGGGATGTAAGCCCCTGGGACCCCTAGAAGTCTTCTTACGTGGTGATGACAGATCCTCTAGGGGAGTGAAAGCCTCTGGGACCCCCGGAAGTGTTCTTGGGTTGGGATGACAGCCCCTGAGACCCCTAGAAGTCTTCTTAGGTGGTGATGACAGATTCCCAAGGGGAGTGTAAGCGTCTGGGACGCCCGGAAGTGTTCTTAGGTGGGGATGACAGCCCCTGGGACCCCTAGAAGTCTTCTTAGGTGGTGATGACAGATCCCCAAGGGGAGAGAAAGCCTCTGGGAACCCCAGAGGTCTTCTTGGGTGGGGATGACAGCCCCTGGGACCCCTACAAGTCTTCTTAGGTGGTGATGACAGATCCCCAAGGGGAGTGTAAGCCTCTGGGACCCCTGGAAGTGTTTTAGGGTGGAGATGACAGCCCCTGGGACCCCTAGCAGTCTTCTTAGGTGGTGATGACAGATCCTCAAGGAGAGTGAAAGCCTCTGGGAACCCCAGAGGTCTTCTTGGGTGGGGATGACAGCCCCTGGGACCCCTACAAGTCTTCTTAGGTGGTGATGACAGATCCCCAAGGGGAGTGAAAGCCTCTGGGACCCCTTGAAGTGTTTTAGGGTGGAGATGACAGCCCCTGGGACCCCTAGAACTGTTCTTAGGTGGTGATGACAGATCCTCTAGGGGAGTGAAAGCCTCTGGGAACCCCGGAAGTGTTTTTAGGTGGTGATAACCGATCCTCAAGGAGAGTGAAAGCCTCTGGGAACCCCAGAGGTCTTCTTGGGTGGGGATGACAGCCCCTGGGACCCCTAGAAGTCTTCTTAGGTGGTGATGACAGATCCTCAAGGAGAGTGAAAGCCTCTTGGACCCCTGGAAGTGTTTTAGGGTGGGGATGTCAGCCCCTGGGACCCCTAGAAAACTTCTTACGTGGTGATGACAGATCCTCTAGGGGAGTGAAAGCCTCTGGGACCCCCGGAAGTGTTCTTGGGTGGGGATGACAGCCCCTGGGACCCCTAGAAGTGTTCTTAGGTGGTGATGACAGATCCCCAAGGGGAGAGAAAGCCTCTGGGAACCCCAGAGGTCTTCTTGGGTGGGGATGACAGCCCCTGGGACCCCTACAAGTCTTCTTAGGTGGTGATGACAGATCCCCAAGGGGAGTGTAAGCCTCTGGGACCCCTGGAAGTGTTTTAGGGTGGAGATGACAGCCCCTGGGACCCCTAGCAGTCTTCTTAGGTGGTGATGACAGATCCTCAAGGAGAGTGAAAGCCTCTGGGAACCCCAGAGGTCTTCTTGGGTGGGGATGACAGCCCCTGGGACCCCTACAAGTCTTCTTAGGTGGTGATGACAGATCCCCAAGGGGAGTGAAAGCCTCTGGGACCCCTTGAAGTGTTTTAGGGTGGAGATGACAGCCCCTGGGACCCCTAGAACTGTTCTTAGGTGGTGATGACAGATCCTCTAGGGGAGTGAAAGCCTCTGGGAACCCCGGAAGTGTTTTTAGGTGGTGATAACCGATCCTCAAGGAGAGTGAAAGCCTCTGGGAACCCCAGAGGTCTTCTTGGGTGGGGATGACAGCCCCTGGGACCCCTAGAAGTCTTCTTAGGTGGTGATGACAGATCCTCAAGGAGAGTGAAAGCCTCTTGGACCCCTGGAAGTGTTTTAGGGTGGGGATGTCAGCCCCTGGGACCCCTAGAAAACTTCTTACGTGGTGATGACAGATCCTCTAGGGGAGTGAAAGCCTCTGGGACCCCCGGAAGTGTTCTTGGGTGGTGATGACAGCCCCTGGGACCCCTAGAAGTGTTCTTAGGTGGTGATGACAGATCCTCTAGGAGAGTGAAAGCCTCTGGGACCACTTGAAGTGTTTTAGGGTGGAGATGACAGCCCCTGGGATCCTTAGAAGTGTTCTTAGGTGGTGATGACAGATCCTCTAGGGGAGTGTAAGCCTCTGGGACCCCTGGAAGTGTTTTAGGGTGGAGATGACAGCCCCTGGGACCCCTAGCAGTCTTCTTAGGTGGTGATGACAGATCCTCAAGGAGAGTGAAAGCCTCTGGGAACCCCAGAGGTCTTCTTGGGTGGGGATGACAGCCCCTGGGACCCCTACAAGTCTTCTTAGGTGGTGATGACAGATCCCCAAGGGGAGTGAAAGCCTCTGGGACCCCTTGAAGTGTTTTAGGGTGGAGATGACAGCCCCTGGGACCCCTAGAACTGTTCTTAGGTGGTGATGACAGATCCTCTAGGGGAGTGAAAGCCTCTTGGAACCCCGGAAGTGTTTTTAGGTGGTGATAACCGATCCTCAAGGAGAGTGAAAGCCTCTGGGAACCCCAGAGGTCTTCTTGGGTGGGGATGACAGCCCCTGGGACCCCTAGAAGTCTTCTTAGGTGGTGATGACAGATCCCCAAGGGGAGTGACAGCATCTGGGACCCCCAGAAGTTTTCTGGGGTGGGGATGACAGCCCCTGAGACCCCTATAAGTCTTCTTAGGTGGTGATGACAGATCCCCAAGGGGAGTGTAAGCCTCTGGGACGCCCGAAAGTGTTCTTAGGTTGGGATGACAGCCCCTGGGACCCCTAGAAGTCTTCTTAGGTAGTGATGACAGATCCCCAAGGGGAGTGTAAGCCTCTAGGACCCCTGGAAGTGTTTTAGGGTGGAGATGACAGCCCCTGGGACCCCTAGCAGTCTTCTTAGGTGGTGATGACAGATCCTCAAGGGGAGAGAAAGCCTCTGGGAACCCCAGAGGTCTTCTTGGGTGGGGATGACAGCCCCTGGGACCCCTACAAGTCTTCTTAGGTGGTGATGACAGATCCCCAAGGGGAGTGTAAGCCTCTGGGACCCCTGGAAGTGTTTTAGGGTGGAGATGACAGCCCCTGGGACCCCTAGCAGTCTTCTTAGGTGGTGATGACAGATCCTCAAGGAGAGTGAAAGCCTCTGGGAACCCCAGAGGTCTTCTTGGGTGGGGATGACAGCCCCTGGGACCCCTACAAGTCTTCTTAGGTGGTGATGACAGATCCCCAAGGGGAGTGAAAGCCTCTGGGACCCCTTGAAGTGTTTTAGGGTGGAGATGACAGCCCCTGGGACCCCTAGAACTGTTCTTAGGTGGTGATGACAGATCCTCTAGGGGAGTGAAAGCCTCTGGGAACCCCGGAAGCGTTTTTAGGTGGTGATAACCGATTCTCAAGGAGAGTGAAAGCCTCTGGGAACCCCAGAGGTCTTCTTGGGTGGGGATGACAGCCCCTGGGACCCCTAGAAGTCTTCTTAGGTGGTGATGACAGATCCTCAAGGAGAGTGAAAGCCTCTTGGACCCCTGGAAGTGTTTTAGGGTGGGGATGTCAGCCCCTGGGACCCCTAGAAAACTTCTTACGTGGTGATGACAGATCCTCTAGGGGAGTGAAAGCCTCTGGGACCCCCGGAAGTGTTCTTGGGTGGGGATGACAGCCCCTGGGACCCCTAGAAGTGTTCTTAGGTGGTGATGACAGATCCTCTAGGAGAGTGAAAGCCTCTGGGACCACTTGAAGTGTTTTAGGGTGGAGATGACAGCCCCTGGGATCCTTAGAAGTGTTCTTAGGTGGTGATGACAGATCCTCTAGGGGAGTGTAAGCCTCTGGGACCCCTGGAAGTGTTTTAGGGTGGAGATGACAGCCCCTGGGACCCCTAGCAGTCTTCTTAGGTGGTGATGACAGATCCTCAAGGAGAGTGAAAGCCTCTGGGAACCCCAGAGGTCTTCTTGGGTGGGGATGACAGCCCCTGGGACCCCTACAAGTCTTCTTAGGTGGTGATGACAGATCCCCAAGGGGAGTGAAAGCCTCTGGGACCCCTTGAAGTGTTTTAGGGTGGAGATGACAGCCCCTGGGACCCCTAGAACTGTTCTTAGGTGGTGATGACAGATCCTCTAGGGGAGTGAAAGCCTCTGGGAACCCCGGAAGTGTTTTTAGGTGGTGATAACCGATCCTCAAGGAGAGTGAAAGCCTCTGGGAACCCCAGAGGTCTTCTTGGGTGGGGATGACAGCCCCTGGGACCCCTAGAAGTCTTCTTAGGTGGTGATGACAGATCCCCAAGGGGAGTGACAGCATCTGGGACCCCCAGATGTTTTCTGGGGTGGGGATGACAGCCCCTGAGACCCCTATAAGTCTTCTTAGGTGGTGATGACAGATCCCCAAGGGGAGTGTAAGCCTCTGGGACGCCCGGAAGTGTTCTTAGGTTGGGATGACAGCCCCTGGGACCCCTAGAAGTCTTCTTAGGTAGTGATGACAGATCCCCAAGGGGAGTGTAAGCCTCTGGGACCCCTGGAAGTGTTTTAGGGTGGAGATGACAGCCCCTGGGACCCCTAGCAGTCTTCTTAGGTGGTGATGACAGATCCTCAAGGAGAGTGAAAGCCTCTGGGAACCCCAGAGGTCTTCTTGGGTGGGGATGACAGCCCCTGGGACCCCTAGAAGTCTTCTTAGGTGGTGATGACAGATCCCCAAGGGGAGTGACAGCCTCTGGGACCACCAGAAGTGTTCTTGGGTGGGGATGACAGCCCCTGGGACCTCTAGAAGTGTTCTTAGGTGGTGATGACAGATCCCCAAGGGGAGTGAAAGCCTCTGGGACCCCCGGAAGTCTTCTTGGGTGGGGATGACAGCCCCTGGAACCCCTGGAAATGTTCTTACATGGTGATGACAGATCCCCAAGGGGAGTGAAAGCCTCTGGAACCCCTGGAGGTGTTCTAGGGTGGGGATGACAGCCCCACGTATCCCCAGAAAACTTCCCAGGTGGGAATGACAGCCCCTGGGATGGCCAGAAGACTTATAGGCTGGGGATGACAGCCCCGGTACCCCCAGAAGTGTTCTGAGGTTTTGTGAGAGCGCAGTTGGCCTAAAGGTCGAGTAGTTCAGAGGTTTGTTATGACCGTCTGTGTCCTGGCGCGATAGCTGTAATCTACCTTGGGAACCAGGCTCTGCCTGGTACCCAACGGTGCCTTTCTGATGTTTATGTGTCAACCTGCCAGTTCTCCCTTCACTTGACTCCTCTTACCTTTCCCTGTAAGTTGCCGCATTACAGCTTATGCTTCTCATATAAACTGCTTCTTAGACTACTCTGTTTGGATGCCTGTTGTTTTGGGAATTGACAGGTGGACTCAGACATTTCAGGTGGTGATGATGACCCTGTAATGTATGTGCGTCAGTTAAGACCATAGCGAAGGAAGCCCAGAAGCTTGAGTCCTGGGCGAAGGCTCCTAAGCCCTGCTCGCATGATTGGCCACAGCCAACACATCCCATTGGCCCTAAGCCAGGTCATGCCATTGGTGAACTGGGGGTTGTTTTCCCCCTATCATGGATCAGGGCGGGAGTGGCCACCGAGGGCCAGGGGTGCATATAAGCAGAGTCAGGTTGTACATTTCCTCAGTTCCGTCTGTTCATTGCTGAAATCAATAAAGCTGCGTTGTTGTTGGAATTCCGTCTCGACCTCGTGTGTCATCCCCACGTGGACTTAACAGTGGCGACGAAGGCTGGTAGGCAGTCCGGCTTGCTAACGAAATCACTCTTGCTGAAATATCCTGCGATTCTCCACGACATCACAGTGCCTGGTAGGCAGTCCAGCTCCCCTTGTTGACTTCACTTCGACACACCAGAGACGCAACACTTCACTGACATGGCTACCTGGGGGTCTCTGGAAGAATTCGACCCCACCAAACCAGGCACCTGGAAGAGCTACACGAGCCGGCTGGCATTCTACCTCGACGCCAACGACATCACCGATGTCGGGAAGAAGCACTCCACCTTCCTCAGCGTGTGAGGTGCCCAGACCTTCGACCTCGCTCAGTCCCTGCTGGCTCCCGCCGATCTGGAAGCAACCCCATTTTCTGCAATCATGGTGGCGCAGAGGAGCCATTTGAACCCCCAGCCAACTCAGGCCACCTGTCGCTTGGCGTTCCACCTGCGGGACCAGGACCCAGGGGAATCTGCAGCTGCATATATCGCAGCACTACGCACGGCCGCTCGTTCCTGCGAGTTCCTGGACCTCAACGACTGGCAGTGAGAACGCTTCGTGTTCGGCCTGCGAAGCGACAAGTTGCAGCGCCGGCTCCTCGCCAAGAAGGACCTCGCGCTGACCGCGGCCATCAAGGAAGCCGCGGCGGCTGAGTCCTCCGCCAGTACCAGACGTCTGGGTGACCGGGTCACACTGACTCCCCGCGATCCGGTTACAGTCCACCACGAGAGCACCAGCGACGCGGCCTCCAGCAACGAGGATGAGGCTCACAAACTGAGCGACCGCGGGGCCTCTCGGGGGCAAGGGGTTGCCAGTCCGCCTGCATGTCAACCCCGGCGCTGCGCCCATCTGCCTGAAGCCTCGCTGAGTCCCCTTCGCCCTCAAGCCCCGGATCGACGCAGAGCTTGACCGTCTCGTCGCTCAGGGTGTGCTGGTACCGGTCCCCAATGCCCCCTGGGAGACCCTGATCGTGACACTGCTGAAGCCCAACAGAGACGTCCGCATCTGCGCGGACTACAAATGTACTATTAATACAGCGCTGCGGCCGCACGCCTACCCCGTGCCCGTTGTCAACCACCTCCTGGCCTCCCTCGCTGGGGGTCGGGTGTTTGCCAAACTGGACCTCACTCAGGCTTACCAACAGCTGCCCATGGACCCTGAGTCGGCCGAGGCACAGACAATTGTTACTCACCGGGGTGCCTTCCGATGACGCGCCTGCAGTTCGGGGTCAGCACGGCCCCGGGCATCTTCCAGAATTTGACGGAAGACCTCCTGAAGGGCTTGCCTGGCATCGTCCCATACTTTGACGACGTCTTGATCGCCACAAGCTCCGATGACGAGCTCCTGGATCACGTCCGCTGGGTGCTCCGCTGTTTCCGAGATGCCGGGCTGACAGTCAAGCGAGAGAAGTGCCAGCTGGGCCTGCCGCAGGTGGAGTTCCTGGGCTACTTGATCGACACAGAGGGCATCCATCCCATGCCCGACAAGATCAAGGCGATCCACAATGTCCCGCCGCCCCAAAGCAAGCAGGAGCTCCAGTCGTTCCTCAGCCTGCTGAACTTTAACCACGCCTTCCTCCCTAACAAGGCGTCGGTTGCCGAGCCGCTCCACAGTCTCCTGGACAAATCCTCCCCGTGGGCGTGGGGTAAGTCGCATCAACGGGCGTTCGAGGCTACCAAAGCCCTCCTGTCTCCCTCCAGCTTGCTCGTCCATTTCGACGAGAAGCTTCCCGTTGTGTTAACATGTGACGCCTCGCCCTACGGCGTCGGAGCGGTTCTGAGCCACCAGCTGCCAGGTGGTCGGGAGGCCCCGATTGCTTTCTACTCCCGGACCCTCTCCACTGCGGAGAGGAACTATGCGCAAATCGACTGGGAGGTGCTCGTCATCGTGGCCAGCGTGAAGAAATTCCATGACTATGTTTATGGCCGCCCCTTCACCATCATCACCAACCACAAGCCACTTTTGGGGTTCATGCCAGATTGACAGACGCCGCAAATCCTGTCCCCCGCATGCTCCGGTGGTCGATTTTTCTCAACGCCTACGACTTCCGGCTACTGCACCGCCCCAGGTCCAGCATCGTGAACGCCGACGAGCTCAGCCGTTTGCCGCTCAAGGACTCCGACCCAGACCCGTCCCCGGCCTACAACGTCATGCTGCTGGAGACCCTGCCTGAACCGCCCCTACATGCCTCGGACATTGCAGCTCACACAGCGAAGGACCTCACCCACGTTTTGAACTGGGTGGGGAAGGGGTGGCCGGCTGCCAGGCCGGAGGGCGAATTCAGGCCCGTTTGCACGCGGCAGCATGAACTCTTGCTGAATAAGGGGTCTACTCTGGGGGAACCGCGTTGTGGTTCCAGCCAAACTGCGCACCAAGGTCCTGGAGGCCCTGCATGCCTGCCACCGGGGAATAGTGCGCATGAAGGCCCTGGCGAGGAGCTACGTTTGGTGGCCGGGCATAGACGCTGCTGTGGAGGAGTGGGTGAGCTGCTGCCAGCCATGCCAAGAGTCACGGCCCGAGATGATGCGAGCCCCGACCCACCATTGGGAGTCCACCCACAAACCCTGGTCCCGCCTCCACATAGACTTTGTGGGCCCGTTCCAGGGCA
The DNA here is from genome assembly GCF_029931775.1 of Euleptes europaea. NCBI lineage: Eukaryota > Metazoa > Chordata > Lepidosauria > Squamata > Sphaerodactylidae > Euleptes > Euleptes europaea. The sequence continues at coordinate 7,308,544 of NC_079316.1, forward strand.
AAACCTTCCTGATCGTGGTGGACTCCTACTCCAAGTGGCTGGAGGTCGCTGGCATAGGCTCTATGACCTTGCGGGTGTTGTTTTGGGAACTGTGGAAGCTTTTTGCCACCCACAGCTTGCCAGACACGGTGGTCTCCGACAACGGGGCCCAATTAACGTTCGCGGAGTTCCAAGGGTTCTTTGCCAAAAATGGAATCCGCCACACGACCTCAGCCCCGTTCCACCCTGCCAGTAACGGACAGGCAGAGAGAATGGTCCTCACGACCAAGGAAGCGATGCGGCTCATTGAGCGCAATGACTGGGACAGAGGGCTGGCAGAATTCCTCCTGTACCAGCACGCTACGCCCAACTCCGCCACCGGAAAAAGCCCCGCGGAGCTCCTCATGGGCTGCCGGGCAAAAACACCACTTGACCGGCTACACCCCGACCTTGCGCCAGAACGCCCTCACCACCGAGAAGAACTGGCAACCCTACGGGTCGTGGAGCAGGATTCCCCCGTCTATGCCCGTAACTATGGAATGGGCCCAGCCTGGATTCCGGCTACCGTGCAAGATGCAACCGGCCCGGTATCCTACCTGGTTGCCAACCCCGAGGGTCGAGTCCTCCGGCGACACATCGATCAGCTGCACCGCTGACTGCCTGACAAGCCCGACCGCGCTGGTGCCACAGAGCTCCGGAGCTTCCCAGAGTGCCGGAGCAAGCCACGCCAGCGGAGAGCGAGCCGAGCAAGGAGCGCCTGTCTGCCAGCATGCAAAGAGAGCTCCTGGAAGCCGTTTCTCCCACCTCCTGTGAACCCGGGCCAACCGCTGCCACAGACGTGGCCCCAGCACCCACAACGCCAGTTCCGGTACCGCGTAGGTCGCAGTAGTTACGAACATGACCAAGCCACCTGAAAGACTTTGTGTGCTCGTGAGTGTTTGAACTTGGGGGGGGGGAGGGGTGTAATGTATGTGCATCCGTTAAGACCATAGCGAAGGAAGCCCATGAGCTTGAGTCCTGGGCGAAGGCTCCTAAGCCCTGCTCGCATGATTGGCCACAGCCAACACATCCCATTGGCCCTAAGCCAGGTCATGCCATTGGTGACCTGGGGGTTGTTTTCCCCCTATCATGGATCAGGGGAGGAGCGGCCACCGGGGGCCAGGGGTGCATATAAGCAGAGCCAGGTTGTACAGTTCCTCAGTTCCGTCTGTCCATTGCTGAAATCAAAAAAGCTGCGTTGTTGGAACTCCGTCTCGACCTCATGTGTCATCCCCACGCGGACTTAACAGACCCCTCAAGGGGGAAAACCCCAGCGACCCCTAGACGTGTTCTGTGATAGGGATTACAGCCTTTGGCATGCCCAGAAGTGTTCTGAAGGGGATATGACAGCCAACCAAGGGGATTGAAAGCCCCTGGGTCCTTCAGAAGTCTTCTGGCATCCATTTTATACATATATGTTAGCTAATTAGTTGACAAATTTGTGGTTAGAAAATGGAGAATACAATTAATTAAATGTAAACATATTAGATTAATGACAATGTTTGGTAATTTATTTTTGAAAATTCAAAATGTGCTTGAACTTACTTGATTACATACATCAATAGATTTGTTAACATAAGATGGATTCCCTTGTTCCTCTCCTTTTTCCTTTTTGTACCCTTGTCTTTAAATGAAAACATTAAATAAAAACAGAGATGTTCTGAGGGGGGGGGTTAAAGCCCATGAGACCCCAAGAAGCTTTATGAGGGGGGTGATGACGGGCCCCCAAGGGGATTGAAAGCCCATTGGACCCCCAGAATTGTTCTGAAGAGGGCATGAAAAACCCTGGGACCCCCATAACTGTTCTGAGGGTGGATTACTGACTCCCCAGGGGATTGAAAGCCCCTGGGACCCTGAGAAGTGTCCTGAAGGGGGGATGACAGCCCCTCAAGGAGATTGAAAGCCCCAGGGACCCTCAGAGTTGTTCTGAGGTGGGGATGACAGCCACAGGGATGGAATGACAGATGCTTGAAGTACACTCAGTGTTCGCCACCTTGAATAATAAATTGTACAGTGGCATGAAATACTTAACATTTTAATAAATAATTCGGGAAAGTGTGTAGATTTCACCAAAATGGTTCCATGATTCTTAACTTGCCTATTAGAACCTCTGCAATATTTCCTGATGACATTACAATGTGTTTCTGTAATTCTCTAAATTCCCAACTTCCTTTTTTTAAAAAGTGTCTATCTACTATTATTGAAAATATGTTCCCCCCTTATATCTCAGCAATGAAAAGGGCTAGAGACTTTCCTGTTAAAATGAAAGCTGGAAATTAAGATATTCTGCAAGATACATCGTTATACCAGAAGACCGATATAATGGTGTTCATTTGCAGATAAAAAGAGTCACGGTCCCAGAGAGGGTTGCCATGTCCCTCTATACCATCGCAGGGGTTTTTTGGGGGCAGAGTCTGAGGATGGCAGGGTTTGGGGAGGGGAAGGACTTCAATGCCATAGAGTCCAGTTCACAGAGCGGCCATTTTCTTTAGGTGAGCAGTACTCTATTGGCTGGAGATCAGTTGTAATAGCAAGAGATCTCCTGGAACTACCTGGAGGTTGCCAACCCTAATCCCAGAGGGGGTTAACTACTGCTTCCGGGAAAGGGGAAGGTAAGATGGCTTCTGTGTGGGTTGGCCAGGAAAAATTCTACTCACATTACATCCATCCAGGGTTTGCTGAGATCTTTCTCAAAAATTTGCAGCCAAGCAGATTTGGGAAGAGACAACCAGGAAAAACCCCAGGAGATGCACAAATGAACAATGATGCAATCCCTGGGATTAGATAACAGCAGGAATAGGCGGCAACAGACATTAAACTCATAATGGTTCCACAGAAAACAGTGGCATGCATTGCGGATACTTCAGAACAATATTTTACAAATAAAAAAGCATAAAGAGCATGCTTTTATTTACCCTTGGGGATCTGTCATCACCACCTCAGAACATTTCTGGGGGTCCCAGGGGATGTCATCCCCACCCCAGAAAACTTCCAGGGGAACAACGGGCTTTCACTCCCCTTGGGGATCTGTCATAACCACCTCCGACAACTTCTGGGCATGCCAGGGGCTGTCATCCCCACCCTAGAACACTTGTGGGGGTCCCTGGGGTTTAAATCGCCTTGAAGGGCTGTCATCACAACCTCAGAACGCTTCTGGGCGCGACAGAGCCTTTAACTCCCCTTGGGGATCTGTCATCACCACATAAGAACACTTCTAGGGGTCCCAGGGGCAGTCATCCCCACCCAAGAAGACCTCTGGGGTTCCCAGAGGGTTTCACTCACCTTGAGGATCTGTCATCACCACCTAAGAACACTTCTAGGGGTCCCAGGGGCTGTCATCCACACCCAAGAACACCTCCTGGGGTCCCAGAGGCATTCACTCTCCTTGAGGATCTGTCATCACCACCTAAGAACACTTCTAGGGGTCCCAAGAGGTGTCATCTCCACCCTAAAACATTTCCAGGGGTCCCAGAGGCTTACATTCCCCTTGGGGATCTGTCATCAACACCTAAGGAGAGTTCTAGGGGTCCCAGGGGCTGTCATCCCCACCCAAGAACACTTCCGGGGGTCCCAGAGGCTTTCACTCCTTTAGAGGATCTGTCATCACCACCTAAGAAGACTTCTAGGGGTCCCAGGGGCTGTCATCCCCACCCAAGAACACTTCCGGGGGTCCCAGAGGCTTTCACTCCTTTAGAGGATCTGTCATCACCACCTAAGGAGACTTCCAGGGGTCCCAGGGACTGTCATCCCCACCCTAAAACACTTCCGGGGGTCCCAGAGGCTTTCACTCCTTTAGAGGATCTGTCATCACCACCTAAGGAGACTTCTAGGGGTCCCAGGGGCTGTCATCCCCACCCTGAAACACTTCCGGGGGTCCAAGAGGCTTTCACTCTCCTAGAGGATCTGTCATCACCTCCTAAGAACACTTCTAGGGGTCCCAGGGGCTGTCATCTCCACCCTAAAACACTTCCAGGCGTCCCAGAGGCTTACACTCCCCTTGGGGATCTGTCATCACCACCTAAGGAGACTTCTAGGGGTCCCAGGGGCTGTCATCTCCACCCTAAAACACTTCCAGGGGTCCCAGAGGCTTACACTCCCCTTGGGGATCTGTCATCACCACCTAAGGAGACTTCTAGGGGTCCCAGGGGCTGTCATCTCCACCCTAAAACACTTCCAAGGGTCCCAGAGGCTTACACTCCCCTTGGGGATCTGTCATCACCACCTAAGGAGACTTCTAGGGGTCCCAGGGGCTGTCATCCCCACCCAAGAACACTTCCGGGGGTCCCAGAGGCTTTCACTCCTTTAGAGGATCTGTCATCACCACCTAAGAAGACTTCTAGGGGTCCCAGGGGCTGTCATCCCCACCCTAAAACACTTCCAGGGGTCCCAGAGGCTTTCACTCCTTTAGAGGATCTGTCATCACCACCTAAGGAGACTTCTAGTGGTCCCAGGGACTGTCATCCCCACCCTAAACCACTTCCAGGGGTCCCAGAGGCTTTCACTCCTTTAGAGGATCTGTCATCACCACCTAAGGAGACTTCTAGGGGTCCCAGGGGCTGTCATCCCCACCCAAGAACACTTCCGGGGGTCCAAGAGGCTTTCACTCCCCTAGAGGATCTGTCATCACCACCTAAGAACACTTCTAGGGGTCCCAGGAGCTGTCATCCCCACCCTAAAACACTTCCAGGGGTCCCAGAGGCTTACACTCCCCTTGGGGATCTGTCATCACCACCTAAAGAGACTTCTAGGGGTCCCAGGGGCTGTCATCTCCACCCTAAAACACTTCCAGGGGTCCCAGAGGCTTACACTCCCCTTGGGGATCTGTCATCACCACCTAAGGAGACTTCTAGGGGTCCCAGGGGCTGTCATCCCCACCCAAGAACACTTCCGGGGGTCCCAGAGGCTTACACTCCCCTTGGGGATCTGTCATCACCACCTAAGGAGACTTCTAGGGGTCCCAGGGGCTGTCATCCCCACCCAAGAACACCTCCGGGGGTCCCAGAGGCTTTCACTCCCCTAGAGGATCTGTCATCACCACCTAAGGAGACTTCTAGGGGTCCCAGGGGCTGTCATCCCCACCCAAGAACACATCCAGGGGTCCCAGAGGCTTTCACTCCTTTGGAGGATCTGTCATCACCACCTAAGAAGACTTCTAGGGGTCCCAGGGGCTGTCATCCCCCCCCAAGAACAAATCCAGGGGTCCCAGAGGCTTTCACTCCTTTAGAGGATCTGTCATCACCACCTAAGGAGACTTCTAGGGGTCCCAGGGGCTGTCATCCCCACCCTAAAACACTTCCAGGGGTCCCAGAGGCTTACACTCCCCTTGGGGATCTGTCATCACCACCTAAGGAGACTTCTAGGGGTCCCAGGGGCTGTCATCCCCACCCAAGAACACTTCTAGGGGTCCCAGAGGCTTTCACTCCTTTAGAGGATCTGTCATCACCACCTAAGGAGACTTCTAGGGGTCCCAGGGGCTGTCATCTCCACCCTAAAACACTTCCAGGGGTCCCAGAGGCTTACACTCCCCTTGGGGATCTGTCATCACCACCTAAGGAGACTTCTAGGGGTCCCAGGGGCTGTCATCCCCACCCAAGAACACTTCCGGGGTCCCAGAGGCTTACACTCCCCTTGGGGATCTGTCATCACCACCTAAGGAGACTTCTAGGGGTCCCAGGGGCTGTCATCCCCACCCAAGAACACCTCCGGGGGTCCCAGAGGCTTTCACTCCCCTAGAGGATCTGTCATCACCACCTAAGGAGACTTCTAGGGGTCCCAGGGGCTGTCATCCCCACCCAAGAACACATCCAGGGGTCCCAGAGGCTTTCACTCCTTTGGAGGATCTGTCATCACCACCTAAGAAGACTTCTAGGGGTCCCAGGGGCTGTCATCCCCCCCCAAGAACAAATCCAGGGGTCCCAGAGGCTTTCACTCCTTTAGAGGATCTGTCATCACCACCTAAGGAGACTTCTAGGGGTCCCAGGGGCTGTCATCCCCACCCTAAAACACTTCCAGGGGTCCCAGAGGCTTACACTCCCCTTGGGGATCTGTCATCACCACCTAAGGAGACTTCTAGGGGTCCCAGGGGCTGTCATCCCCACCCAAGAACACTTCTAGGGGTCCCAGAGGCTTTCACTCCTTTAGAGGATCTGTCATCACCACCTAAGGAGACTTCTAGGGGTCCCAGGGGCTGTCATCTCCACCCTAAAACACTTCCAGGGGTCCCAGAGGCTTACACTCCCCTTGGGGATCTGTCATCACCACCTAAGGAGACTTCTAGGGGTCCCAGGGGCTGTCATCTCCACCCTAAAACACTTCCAGGAGTCCCAGAGGCTTACACTCCCCTTGGGGATCTGTCATCACCACCTAAGGAGACTTCTAGGGGTCCCAGGGGCTGTCATCTCCACCCTAAAACACTTCCAGGGGTCCCAGAGGCTTACACTCCCCTTGGGGATCTGTCATCACCACCTAAGGAGACTTCTAGGGGTCCCAGGGGCTGTCATCCCCACCCAAGAACACTTCCAGGGGTCCCAGAGGCTTTCACTCCTTTAGAGGATCTGTCATCACCACCTAAGAAGACTTCTAGGGGTCCCAGGGGCTGTCACCCCCACCCAAGAACACTTCCGGGGGTCCCAGAGGCTTTCACTCCTTTAGAGGATCTGTCATCACCACCTAAGGAGACTTCTAGGGGTCCCAGGGACTGTCATCCCCACCCTAAAACACTTCCGGGGGTCCCAGAGGATTTCACTCCTTTAGAGGATCTGTCATCACCACCTAAGGAGACTTCTAGGGGTCCCAGGGGCTGTCATCCCCACCCTGAAACACTTCCGGGGGTCCAAGAGGCTTTCACTCTCCTAGAGGATCTGTCATCACCACCTAAGGAGACTTCTAGGGGTCCCAGGGGCTGTCATCTCCACCCTAAAACACTTCCAGGCGTCCCAGAGGCTTACACTCCCCTTGGGGATCTGTCATCACCACCTAAGGAGACTTCTAGGGGTCCCAGGGGCTGTCATCCCCACTCAAGAACACTTCCGGGGGTCCCAGAGGCTTTCACTCCTTTAGAGGATCTGTCATCACCACCTAAGGAGACTTCTAGGGGTCCCAGGGGCTGTCATCTCCACCCTAAAACACTTCCAGGGGTCCCAGAGGCTTACACTCCCCTTGGGGATCTGTCATCACCACCTAAGGAGACTTCTAGGGGTCCCAGGGGCTGTCATCTGCACCCTAAAACACTTCCAGGGGTCCCAGAGGCTTACACTCCCCTTGGGGATCTGTCATCACCACCTAAGGAGACTTCTAGGGGTCCCAGGGGCTGTCATCCCCACCCAAGAACACTTCCGGGGGTCCCAGAGGCTTTCACTCCTTTAGAGGATCTGTCATCACCACCTAAGGAGACTTCTAGGGGTCCCAGGGGCTGTCATCTCCACCCTAAAACACTTCCAGGGGTCCCAGAGGCTTACACTCCCCTTGGGGATCTGTCATCACCACCTAAGGAGACTTCTAGGGGTCCCAGGGGCTGTCATCTCCACCCTAAAACACTTCCAGGGGTCCCAGAGGCTTACACTCCCCTTGGGGATCTGTCATCACCACCTAAGGAGACTTCTAGGCGTCCCAGGGGCTGTCATCCCCACCCGCGACTCGAAAAAGGTTGAGAAACACTGCTCTGGGGCAACAGAAAACAACTCGGCACCCTCCTCTATATGACAGCCCTTCAAGTACTGAGAGGGGATACGATAACCATCTTCAAGAACTTGATGGTTATCATATCCCCTCTCAGTCTTCAACTAATCAGGCTAGACATACCCAGCTCCTTCAACCTTTCCTCATAGGATTTGGTCTCCAGACCCATCACCATCTTTGTTGCCCTCCTCTGGACAGCCCAAGATCACATTTGCCTTTTTAGCTATCACATCACACTGCTGACATGAGCAATGACTGGGACAGAGGGCTGGCAGAATTCCTCCTGTACCAGCACGCTACGCCCAACTCCGCCACCGGAAAAAGCCCCGCGGAGCTCCTCATGGGCTGCCGGGCAAAAACACCACTTGACCGGCTACACCCCGACCTTGCGCCAGAACGCCCTCACCACCGAGAAGAACTGGCAACCCTACGGGTCGTGGAGCAGGATTCCCCCGTCTATGCCCGTAACTATGGAATGGGCCCAGCCTGATTCCGGCTACCGTGCAGATGCAACCGGCCCGGTATCCTACCTGGTTGCCAACCCCGAGGGTCGAGTCCTCCGGCGACACATCGATCAGCTGCACCGCTGACTGCTGACAAGCCCGACCGCGCTGGTGCCACAGAGCTCCGGAGCTTCCCAGAGTGCCGGAGCAAGCCACGCCAGCGGAGAGCGAGCCGAGCAAGGAGCGCCTGTCTGCCAGCATGCAAGAGAGCTCCTGGAAGCCGTTTCTTCTCCCACCTCCTGTGAACCCGGGCCAACCGCTGCCACAGACGTGGCCCCAGCACCCACAACGCCAGTTCCGGTACCGCGTAGGTCGCAGTAGTTACGAACATGACCAAGCCACCTGAAAGACTTTGTGTGCTCGTGAGTGTTTGAACTTGGGGGAGGGGAGGGGTGTAATGTATGTGCATCCGTTAAGACCATAGCGAAGGAAGCCCATGAGCTTGAGTCCTGGGCGAAGGCTCCTAAGCCCTGCTCGCATGATTGGCCACAGCCAACACATCCCATTGGCCCTAAGCCAGGTCATGCCATTGGTGACCTGGGGGTTGTTTTCCCCCTATCATGGATCAGGGGAGGAGCGGCCACCGGGGGCCAGGGGTGCATATAAGCAGAGCCAGGTTGTACAGTTCCTCAGTTCCGTCTGTCCATTGCTGAAATCAAAAAAGCTGCGTTGTTGGAACTCCGTCTCGACCTCATGTGTCATCCCCACGCGGACTTAACAGACCCCTCAAGGGGGAAAACCCCAGCGACCCCTAGACGTGTTCTGTGATAGGGATTACAGCCTTTGGCATGCCCAGAAGTGTTCTGAAGGGGATATGACAGCCAACCAAGGGGATTGAAAGCCCCTGGGTCCTTCAGAAGTCTTCTGGCATCCATTTTATACATATATGTTAGCTAATTAGTTGACAAATTTGTGGTTAGAAAATGGAGAATACAATTAATTAAATGTAAACATATTAGATTAATGACAATGTTTGGTAATTTATTTTTGAAAATTCAAAATGTGCTTGAACTTACTTGATTACATACATCAATAGATTTGTTAACATAAGATGGATTCCCTTGTTCCTCTCCTTTTTCCTTTTTGTACCCTTGTCTTTAAATGAAAACATTAAATAAAAACAGAGATGTTCTGAGGGGGGGGGTTAAAGCCCATGAGACCCCAAGAAGCTTTATGAGGGGGGTGATGACGGGCCCCCAAGGGGATTGAAAGCCCATTGGACCCCCAGAATTGTTCTGAAGAGGGCATGAAAAACCCTGGGACCCCCATAACTGTTCTGAGGGTGGATTACTGACTCCCCAGGGGATTGAAAGCCCCTGGGACCCTGAGAAGTGTCCTGAAGGGGGGATGACAGCCCCTCAAGGAGATTGAAAGCCCCAGGGACCCTCAGAGTTGTTCTGAGGTGGGGATGACAGCCACAGGGATGGAATGACAGATGCTTGAAGTACACTCAGTGTTCGCCACCTTGAATAATAAATTGTACAGTGGCATGAAATACTTAACATTTTAATAAATAATTCGGGAAAGTGTGTAGATTTCACCAAAATGGTTCCATGATTCTTAACTTGCCTATTAGAACCTCTGCAATATTTCCTGATGACATTACAATGTGTTTCTGTAATTCTCTAAATTCCCAACTTCCTTTTTTTAAAAAGTGTCTATCTACTATTATTGAAAATATGTTCCCCCCTTATATCTCAGCAATGAAAAGGGCTAGAGACTTTCCTGTTAAAATGAAAGCTGGAAATTAAGATATTCTGCAAGATACATCGTTATACCAGAAGACCGATATAATGGTGTTCATTTGCAGATAAAAAGAGTCACGGTCCCAGAGAGGGTTGCCATGTCCCTCTATACCATCGCAGGGGTTTTTTGGGGGCAGAGTCTGAGGATGGCAGGGTTTGGGGAGGGGAAGGACTTCAATGCCATAGAGTCCAGTTCACAGAGCGGCCATTTTCTTTAGGTGAGCAGTACTCTATTGGCTGGAGATCAGTTGTAATAGCAAGAGATCTCCTGGAACTACCTGGAGGTTGCCAACCCTAATCCCAGAGGGGGTTAACTACTGCTTCCGGGAAAGGGGAAGGTAAGATGGCTTCTGTGTGGGTTGGCCAGGAAAAATTCTACTCACATTACATCCATCCAGGGTTTGCTGAGATCTTTCTCAAAAATTTGCAGCCAAGCAGATTTGGGAAGAGACAACCAGGAAAAACCCCAGGAGATGCACAAATGAACAATGATGCAATCCCTGGGATTAGATAACAGCAGGAATAGGCGGCAACAGACATTAAACTCATAATGGTTCCACAGAAAACAGTGGCATGCATTGCGGATACTTCAGAACAATATTTTACAAATAAAAAAGCATAAAGAGCATGCTTTTATTTACCCTTGGGGATCTGTCATCACCACCTCAGAACATTTCTGGGGGTCCCAGGGGATGTCATCCCCACCCCAGAAAACTTCCAGGGGAACAACGGGCTTTCACTCCCCTTGGGGATCTGTCATAACCACCTCCGACAACTTCTGGGCATGCCAGGGGCTGTCATCCCCACCCTAGAACACTTGTGGGGGTCCCTGGGGTTTAAATCGCCTTGAAGGGCTGTCATCACAACCTCAGAACGCTTCTGGGCGCGACAGAGCCTTTAACTCCCCTTGGGGATCTGTCATCACCACATAAGAACACTTCTAGGGGTCCCAGGGGCAGTCATCCCCACCCAAGAAGACCTCTGGGGTTCCCAGAGGGTTTCACTCACCTTGAGGATCTGTCATCACCACCTAAGAACACTTCTAGGGGTCCCAGGGGCTGTCATCCACACCCAAGAACACCTCCTGGGGTCCCAGAGGCATTCACTCTCCTTGAGGATCTGTCATCACCACCTAAGAACACTTCTAGGGGTCCCAAGAGGTGTCATCTCCACCCTAAAACATTTCCAGGGGTCCCAGAGGCTTACATTCCCCTTGGGGATCTGTCATCAACACCTAAGGAGAGTTCTAGGGGTCCCAGGGGCTGTCATCCCCACCCAAGAACACTTCCGGGGGTCCCAGAGGCTTTCACTCCTTTAGAGGATCTGTCATCACCACCTAAGAAGACTTCTAGGGGTCCCAGGGGCTGTCATCCCCACCCAAGAACACTTCCGGGGGTCCCAGAGGCTTTCACTCCTTTAGAGGATCTGTCATCACCACCTAAGGAGACTTCCAGGGGTCCCAGGGACTGTCATCCCCACCCTAAAACACTTCCGGGGGTCCCAGAGGCTTTCACTCCTTTAGAGGATCTGTCATCACCACCTAAGGAGACTTCTAGGGGTCCCAGGGGCTGTCATCCCCACCCTGAAACACTTCCGGGGGTCCAAGAGGCTTTCACTCTCCTAGAGGATCTGTCATCACCTCCTAAGAACACTTCTAGGGGTCCCAGGGGCTGTCATCTCCACCCTAAAACACTTCCAGGCGTCCCAGAGGCTTACACTCCCCTTGGGGATCTGTCATCACCACCTAAGGAGACTTCTAGGGGTCCCAGGGGCTGTCATCTCCACCCTAAAACACTTCCAGGGGTCCCAGAGGCTTACACTCCCCTTGGGGATCTGTCATCACCACCTAAGGAGACTTCTAGGGGTCCCAGGGGCTGTCATCTCCACCCTAAAACACTTCCAAGGGTCCCAGAGGCTTACACTCCCCTTGGGGATCTGTCATCACCACCTAAGGAGACTTCTAGGGGTCCCAGGGGCTGTCATCCCCACCCAAGAACACTTCCGGGGGTCCCAGAGGCTTTCACTCCTTTAGAGGATCTGTCATCACCACCTAAGAAGACTTCTAGGGGTCCCAGGGGCTGTCATCCCCACCCTAAAACACTTCCAGGGGTCCCAGAGGCTTTCACTCCTTTAGAGGATCTGTCATCACCACCTAAGGAGACTTCTAGTGGTCCCAGGGACTGTCATCCCCACCCTAAACCACTTCCAGGGGTCCCAGAGGCTTTCACTCCTTTAGAGGATCTGTCATCACCACCTAAGAAGACTTCTAGGGGTCCCAGGGGCTGTCATCCCCACCCAAGAACACTTCCGGGGGTCCCAGAGGCTTTCACTCCTTTAGAGGATCTGTCATCACCACCTAAGGAGACTTCTAGTGGTCCCAGGGACTGTCATCCCCACCCTAAAACACTTCCAGGGGTCCCAGAGGCTTTCACTCCTTTAGAGGATCTGTCATCACCACCTAAGGAGACTTCTAGGGGTCCCAGGGGCTGTCATCCCCACCCAAGAACACTTCCGGGGGTCCAAGAGGCTTTCACTCCCCTAGATGATCTGTCATCACCACCTAAGAACACTTCTAGGGGTCCCAGGGGCTGTCATCTCCACCCTAAAACACTTCCAGGGGTCCCAGAGGCTTACACTCCCCTTGGGGATCTGTCATCACCACCTAAGGAGACTTCTAGGGGTCCCAGGGGCTGTCATCTCCACCCTAAAACACTTCCAGGGGTCCCAGAGGCTTACACTCCCCTTGGGGATCTGTCATCACCACCTAAGGAGACTTCTAGGGGTCCCAGGGGCTGTCATCCCCACCCAAGAACACTTCCGGGGGTCCCAGAGGCTTTCACTCCTTTAGAGGATCTGTCATCACCACCTAAGGAGACTTCTAGGGGTCCCAGGGGCTGTCATCCCCACCCAAGAACACTTCCGGCGGTCCCAGAGGCTTACACTCCCCTTGGGGATCTGTCATCACCACCTAAGGAGACTTCTAGGGGTCCCAGGGGCTCTCATCCCCACCCAAGAACACTTCCGGGGGTCCCAGAGGCTTTCACTCCTTTAGAGGATCTGTCATCACCACCTAAGGAGACTTCTAGGGGTCCCAGGGGCTGTCATCTCCACCCTAAAACACTTCCAGGGGTCCCAGAGGCTTACACTCCCCTTGGGGATCTGTCATCACCACCTAAGGAGACTTCTAGGGGTCCCAGGGGCTGTCATCCCCACCCAAGAACACTTCCGGGGGTCCCAGAGGCTTTCACTCCTTTAGAGGATCTGTCATCACCACCTAAGGAGACTTCTAGGGGTCCCAGGGGCTGTCATCCCCACCCAAGAACACTTCCGGCGGTCCCAGAGGCTTACACTCCCCTTGGGGATCTGTCATCACCACCTAAGGAGACTTCTAGGGGTCCCAGGGGCTCTCATCCCCACCCAAGAACACTTCCGGGGGTCCCAGAGGCTTTCACTCCTTTAGAGGATCTGTCATCACCACCTAAGGAGACTTCTAGGGGTCCCAGGGGCTGTCATCTCCACCCTAAAACACTTCCAGGGGTCCCAGAGGCTTACACTCCCCTTGGGGATCTGTCATCACCACCTAAGGAGACTTCTAGGGGTCCCAGGGGCTGTCATCTCCACCCTAAAACACTTCCAGGGGTCCCAGAGGCTTACACTCCCCTTGGGGATCTGTCATCACCACCTAAGGAGACTTCTAGGGGTCCCAGGGGCTGTCATCCCCACCCAAGAACACTTCCAGGGGTCCCAGAGGCTTTCACTCCTTTAGAGGATCTGTCATCACCACCTAAGGAGACTTCTAGGGGTCCCAGGGACTGTCATCCCCACCCTAAAACACTTCCAGGGGTCCCAGAGGCTTTCACTCCTTTAGAGGATCTGTCATCACCACCTAAGGAGACTTCTAGGGGTCCCAGGGGCTGTCATCCCCACCCTGAAACACTTCCAGGGGTCCCAGAGGCTTTCACTCCTTTAGAGGATCTGTCATCACCACCTAAGGAGACTTCTAGGGGTCCCAGGGGCTGTCATCCCCACCCTGAAACACTTCTGGGGGTCCAAGAGGCTTTCACTCTCCTAGAGGATCTGTCATCACCACCTAAGAACACTTCTGGGGGTCCCAGGGGCTTTAAATCCCCTTGGTGGTCTGTCATCCCCACCTCAGAACGGTTTAGAAACCTTACTGGGAAATCCATCCCGCGTTTTCTTTGCAACAGTTTTTGGGCTATAATGTCTTTCAATGGAGTCAATGCAAGTCAACCGACACTCTTTTTCCCCATTATCTTCAATGGGCTGTGCAGCCTCTCCCACTGTTTCCAATGGGCTGACTTTGTCATTCGTTTTAGTACATCCCTTAGAAAGGGCAGCTCAGAGACCGGGGCGATTATTGGCTTCCCCCATTTTTCTGTTTGTGTGCAAAGTGCCACCAAGTCTTTCAAGGCAAGGGACGAGCCGAGGGGGGGGGGGTCTGCCGTCGCCTGCCTCTGCCCAGAGACCCGGGGGGGGGGGGTCTCCCATCCCAGGACGAACCAGGGCCGACCCTGCTGAGCTTCTGGGCTCCCCGGAGGCCATCCTGGGCCATCCAAGCTCAGGGCTGCAGTTTCCTGCAGGGGTGGGTAAGGGCTGCATCGCTCTCCTCCAAGGTGGGGAAAGCTTATTCCCCATTCCCCTGCAGTGACTTACTCGTGAGTAGACCGCCCCAGGATCCGGCTGCAAGGCTGCTGCCCGCTGACGCGTCTCTGGAGCCCCTCGAGGTCTCCTTTGCAATTGGGTAGCAGAGCCCTCTCCCCCCCCCGGAAATAGAGCCTTTCCGCTTCCGCCTCCCCCGACCCCGCCTTGCTCGGCCGCTCTAGCAAACAGCTCCGTCGGTTTAACCCCTTCGGTGCTGCAGAGGAGAGAGAAAAAAGGGGCTGCCTGCTCTTTGCAGGAGGACCGGCGGCCGGAGCCCGGTGCTGTAAGTGGATTTCAGCCAGGCTGCAGCTCAGAGACGCGCCCTGTGCAGCTCAGTGGGATTGCTCGGGAGTAACTCCACGCAGGGTGGCGCTTCTGGGGGATCCCCAGGCTGTCCGGACAACAGCAGGGCTGAGCTGGGAGAAAGAAAACGAAAGCAAAGTCAAATCGGATCGCGCTAAGGGATCCGGAGCAGGTCTCATGCGGAACCTTCCTCAGGCCTATTGAATGGGGCTTAGGGGGTTACCGCGCTTGCATTCCCACCGATGTATTAAGAGTTTGAAAACGTTATTTAAAAAATACTGTTTGCACTCTGTTTGGCCCCTTTAGCTGCGAAGACGTCTTCCAACCGTTTATAAACTGTGGTATCCAAAGACCCTTTTAAAGCGATGTTTTTTTACAACATAAAAAAACAACATTAACATACCATACCCTCATTAGCACATTATCTTGGTACTTACCGGACAATGATTAGCACATTACTTTTGCAGGACAGTACTCAGCTCAAACCCAACCCCTTTCTGACTATATATTACTCTTCCTACACCCTTGACACTGAGAGACACTGTCCTTCAGTGTTACTCCTCTGAAGATGCCTGCCACAGCTGCTGGCGAAACGTCAGGAAAGAAAATTCCAAGACCACGGTCACACAGCCCGGATAACCTACAAGAACCAATTTTTTTACAACATTTTCAAACTCTTCATACATCTCTGGGAATACAAAGTGCGGTAACCCCCTTACTCCCAGGAAAGTGGCTTTAGGATTGCATTGGAAATCTGCATTCCTGTAACGTGTTCCCTGTTTCTCACATCAATATACCAGCCTAGATCACTTCCTGAGGACTGATGTGATTCTGCTGCCCCGTTGGATGGGGTCTCCCTCTCTGGCTGGGGAAATTCCTGGAGATTGAAGACCATGAGAAGAGCCCGGCTTGATCCGACCAGTGCTGGGTTGCCAACCTCCAGGGGGTGTCAACTGACCTCCAGGCGACAGAGATCAGTTCACCTGGAGAAAGTGGCTGCTTTGGAGGGTGGCCTCTATGGCATTATACCCCACTGAAGTCCCTCCCCTCCCCAAACCCAGCCCTCCTCCTCAAGCTGCACCCAAATCTCTAGGTGTTTCCCAACCCAGAACTGGCAACCCTAGACCAGTGAGGGTCCATCTAGTCCAGCATCCTGTCTTACACAGCTGCCAACCCCTTCCTCTGTAGGATTTAACAACCGGGCAGAGAGGCCAAGGAGGCAAGGCCTTCCCCTGACGTTGCCTCCTGGCACTGGGATTTAGAGGTTGACTGCATCTGCACGTGGAGGTTCCCTTTCATCACCACTGATAGACTTATCCTCCATTAGTCTATCTGATGCCCTTTTAAAACTGTCTATGCCTGTGGCCACTACTACATCCTCTGGCAGCACATCCCATATTTTAATCACTTGCTGTGTAAAGATTTCCCTTTTCTCCATCCTGAGTTCTAGTATAGCGGGAGAGGGAGAAAAAGTTCCCCTGGTCAACTCTCTTCACCCCGTGCATCATTTTATAAACCTCTCTCATGGCCCCCTGAAATTGTCTCTTTTCTCAACTGAAAAGTCCCAGACTCTTCGGCCTTTCCTCACAGGGAAGGAGCTCCAACCCCTGTATCATCTGGGTTGCCTTCTCCCGTACTTCTTCCAGCTCTGCAATGTCCAAATGAAG
Organism: Euleptes europaea; assembly: GCF_029931775.1. Lineage (NCBI taxonomy): Eukaryota > Metazoa > Chordata > Lepidosauria > Squamata > Sphaerodactylidae > Euleptes > Euleptes europaea. Next base: position 7,325,119 of record NC_079316.1, read on the forward strand.
CTGTGCCATTGATTTAAATGGGAGCATTATAATATCAGCCATTTTGTTTTCAACCCCTTTTGTCATAGACCCTAACACAAAATTTGGATTTTTCACTACTGCAGCACACTAGTTTGACACTTGCATGGAGCTATCTCCTACTATGACCCAAAGATCTTTCCCCCTCTCAGTCTCAGCAGTTTCAGACCCCATCAGCCTATCCCTGAAGTTGGGATTCTTAAGAACATAAGAAAGGCCCTGCTGGATCAGACCAAGACCCATCAAGTCCAGCAGTCTGTTCACACAGTGGCCAACCAGTGAAGCGGGTCGTGCTGTTCAGATGACTGGCTCTTAGAATGTATCACTTACTGAGAAGTGAAGGTATCTTATTCAGCCAATCATCGAGTAAGCAGGACTCAACAACTTTACTTACTTTTAAAAAGCAAGTCTTTTTATTGATATACTTCTAGTAAAATATATGTAAATGCAGATTATCAAGTCTTTAACACTTCTATAAAAACTCTTGTCAAAATACACTGTATGTATTTTATTACATACAATGCATGTAATAAAAGCAAGCAAGTATTAAATACTATTCAGTTTTAAAATCCAACTTATAAAATATAACAGTCAAATTATTCTGATTCAGTTCAAAGTATCTAATTCACAAAGTCTAGAGTAATGTATTTAAGCCATACATACCATTCAGCCTTTTCTGAGAGCCTTTTGGAAGGTTCTGATTCTCTAGCTGTACTGTGGCTGTATTTATACTGTTTCAAACTCATTAAGAGTGAAGATAAATCTTTTATCCCCGCTTTCAGACAACATTTGTATCCATCAAGAGGAATACCTTTTATTCCCTCTATCAGATATCATGAGCAGTGCAGTAGTGTCATCGTTACAGCTTCTCAGTTCCCCATGACCATATATGGGCTTCCTTTCCTTTCAGTCTATTTTGCTTAAAGTATAAACAATCATTTCTGAGCTTCATGGTCACATTATATACTTAATTTTTATACTATCTTCATCTTCAATAAAATACGCATTAAATGAGACTACTTAGAAATCTGTAATACAATATATAACTATATAAATCATAAAACACAATTACTGCTTACATTGCAACTTGTAACCAGCTGGTTAGTATGAAACGTAGCCTTCAGCAAGGTTATAGAATGTAGCCTTTAGCAAGGTCACAGAAAGTAAGAAACTACTGCCTTGAGGTTATAAAAAGCAAAGTTAAAACTATTAATGCACTTACATTAAGCTATTAATGCACTTTCAGTGAAGTAAGATCTTTTTAGTAGACCTTGAGGATGGCAGGACTTTTCTGCCTTTGAGATTCAGCTGGCAGCTGAAACAGAAAAGGTGATTTTAGTTACATCTTACTGACAGATAATGAAAGTGACTCTATACTTCTCCCTTCAAGGACAAGACCAGAGTAACATAGTTAGCTCTTAAAGAATTCTGACCTTGAGAGAATTCTGTCAGCCTGTTCTAAGGACATTTGCATTACACAGGCTTTTCATTACACAAACCTCTGCAGTTTATATGCTGTGTTCAAGCTCTACATGGAATTAATTCTGTACATGTACACAAAATACCATAATTATGTCAGAGACCGTGACACCAGGTGCCTCTAGGAAGCCACAAACAAGACGAATGCAGCAGCACCATCCTGTCTGTGTTCCACCACACCCAAAATAATAAGCATGCTCCTCTGATACTAGAGAGAATAGGTATGCAGCATGACTAGTATCCATTCTAACTAATAGCCATGAATACCCCTCTTCTCCATGAATGTGTCCACTCCCCTCTTAAAGCCCTCCAAGCTGGGATTCTTCCTCCCAATGTGCATCACCTTTCACTTACCAACATGGAACTTCTTTTGACACCTTGTCAGCCACTCACCCAATTTGTGGAGATCCTCCTGGAGCTCTTCGCAGTCATCCTTGGTTTCCACCATCCTGAATAATTGTGTGTCATCTGCAAATTTGGTCACCACACAACTCACCCCTCGTTCCAGATCATTTATGAACAAATTAAACAGTATCATCCCCCCACCCCCAAATACCCATCCTTCTGGGTCTCCACTGCTTACTTCTCTCCCTCGTGAGAACTATCCATTTATTCCTATTGTTTTAAGTTTACTCGCGAGTCTTGAAGCACCTTGTCAGAAGCGTTTTCAAAGTCCAAGTATATCATGGGTCACTAAATAACTCTGAAAGGTTAGGGAGACAGGACTTCCCTTTGCAGAAGCCATGCAGATTTCCCCTCAGCAGGCTTGTTCCTCTATGTGCCTAATCCTTCTATCTTTGATTAGTTTCTACTAATTTGCCTAGGACAGATGTTAGGCTGACAGGCCTCCCTACTTTCCGGGTTCCCCTCTTAACCCCTTTTTAAAAATTGGTGGAACATTTGCCACTCTCCAGCATTCTGGTACGGTGGCTGAATGTAGTGATAGGTCATTTAGACTCTTTCTTGCCCTCAGGGGCTTTTGGGGATATTCCCATGATGGTTTTAAGTTTAGAGGTCTAAACAAGGGCTCCCCTTCCATCATTGTTTATAGTTGCAGACATTTTTAGGTAGGGCTTTATTGTGGCAGTACTCATGGGCACTATGAACACATGAACACGTGAAGCTGCCTTATACTGAATCAGACCCTCGGTCCATCAAAGTCAGTATTGTCTACTCAGACTGGCAGTGGCTCTCCAGGGTCTCAGGCAGAAGTCTTTCACATCATCTACTTGCCTAGACCCTTTAACTGGAGATACCAGGGATTGAACCTGGGACCTTCTGCATGCCATGCAGATGCTCTACCTTTGGGAGGTGTACTGCCAACTCATGAGAGGGATGTAGTGCAACTTGATATCAGCAATGGCACTTGAAAGAATGAAAAGTCTGGTTTTAGCGGTTCCTCTTGTGCATGGGCCACAGTTTTGTGCAGTTTGGTTGTACAGGCTCAGGATGAAACTGAACCTTTTCCGTGGACTTGGAGGCATGGAAAATGATCAGGAATCTGCCTGCTCACTGTACTCCCTGTGGATCAATTCTCAGAAGCAGGGTGCTAATGACACTCGATTTATAGACAAATTGTGAGACTCCTTTCTAAGGGAACCCAGGTCTCTAGGCACTCTGTTGGCAGGCTATTCCTTCAGGACTACATCAATACCACTGGGCTCCTTCCAGCCAATTGTTATGATTAGTCTTCGGCTTTTATCACAAGAACATATTTGCCCAAGCGATCCAAACAGAATAATAGAATCATAGAGTTGGAAGGGACCACCAGGGTCCTGCACAATGTAGGATATTCACAACTACCTCCCCCCTACACCCCCAGTGACCCCTAGTCCATGCCCAGAAGATGGGCAAGATGCTCTCCCTCTCATGATCTGCTCAAGGTCATAGAATCAGCATTGCTGACAGGTGGCCATCTAACCTCTTCTTAAAAATCTCCAGGGAAGGTGAACTCACCACCTCCCGAGGAAGCCTGTTTCACTGAGGAACCGCTCTAAGTGTTAGAAAATTCTTCCTAATGTCTACATGGAAATTCTTTTGATTTAATTTCAACCTGTTGGTTCTGGTCCGACCCTCTGGGGCAGTGGTTCTCAACCTGTGGGTCGGGACCCCCAAGGGGGTCGCAAAGTGTTTTCTGGGGGGTCGCCGCCACTGTCCTGGGACAGCCCCCATCCCGGGCTGTCCAGGACTAACCCAGATGCCCTGTAACCCTGATCCGTCCGCGAGGGCAGGGAAGACCCCAAGCAGAGAGGCGAGGAACTGGCCGACCGACAGCCAGAAGGAGCAGGGCTGCAGAGACGCGGCGGTGCACCGCCGCACACCAGCTGTAGCCCCGCCGCCCAGCTGAGAGGCGGGCGGGCCAGCCCTGGGCGTGGTCGCACCTGCGCCGGGAGGATGATGCGGCAGGATGTGTGGGAGGCCGAGGAAGCTCCCCTGGCTCGGCCAGTTCAGGTCTCGGAGGAGAAGAGGGCGGTCCCCCTTGAGGCCGCTACAGCCATGTTGTTTTTACTTTTAGCCGCGCTCAGGTGGGGTGGGAGCTTCAGCCTCGAATCCAAGTGTGCATATCTGTAGTGTGGCTTCGCTTTTCTGCCCCGAGTCATCAGTTCCGCTCTGAGGAGCTCTTTCCTGGCCCTTCGCTCTCGTGAGGTGATTAAACGGAGCTCCGCTTTGAGGGATAACTGCAGTTCTGTGCACAAGCAGTGTCCCAGTCACAAGAGAGGGGGTTTCCTCGCGAGAGCCCCGGCCTGCTTGGAAGTGTTTTTGGGGAGAGAGGGGAGGAGAAGGAACGCAGTGCATGCTCAGAGGCACTCTTTCCTCCGTGCCAGGAAAGGTTGCCTCGCCACACAGTCACAGCCGCTGCGCAACAGGTGGTAGTACCGTTTGCTTGTTTGTTTTAAACTTTAAACTTTAAAGTAATTATACATATGGATACCCTGGACTGCCCAAAAAACAAATGTGTTTTCTTTATCCTATTGAAAATGTCATTTATGCAAATTTATGCAAATGTATGCAAATGTGACGAGGGTCGCAGGTTACTTGGCAATTGTAAAAGGGGGCCGCGACTCGAAAAAGGTTGAGAAACACTGCTCTGGGGCAACAGAAAACAACTCGGCACCCTCCTCTATATGACAGCCCTTCAAGTACTGAGAGGGGATACGATAACCATCTTCAAGAACTTGATGGTTATCATATCCCCTCTCAGTCTTCAACTAATCAGGCTAGACATACCCAGCTCCTTCAACCTTTCCTCATAGGATTTGGTCTCCAGACCCATCACCATCTTTGTTGCCCTCCTCTGGACAGCCCAAGATCACATTTGCCTTTTTAGCTATCACATCACACTGCTGACATGTTCAGTATTTGCTCTAAGACCCCAAGATCCTTTTCGCGCACACTACTGCTCAGACGTCTCCTCCATCCTATAATTGTTCTTTTGATTTATCCTAAGGGCAGAACCTTACATTTGTTTTTGTTGACGTCCATTTTATTAGTTTTAGCCCAATTCTCCAGCCTGAAGAACCCACATGACTACCCGCCAAAACTGTCTAAGAGCAGTTTGCCCCATAGAATTTTTCCTTCTGCGAGATCCTGGGGATAAATCCTCTCCTTCTGATAGCTGGCTTCCCGATGAGGTCTGTACTTCTTTCGCCTGACTGTTATGGAGTTTGGAAATGTTTGAAAACAGTTTACTTAACTGTCCTAGTTCAAGCTGCTAGATCTCACCGAGGAATCCACTTCTACAGCTTGATTCCAGCATTACACTGGAGATCTGGGGCTGACTGTCTGGTGATGCCACCAGGCCAAGAGTGAGAGGTGCATCTGTCTGGTGGTAGCCCGGTCTCCAGAGGCTCTACTGCAGGCTTTTAAGGAACTCTTCTCCAGATTATAAATCACTTGCCCCTCCCAAATCGCCATGGAAGCAGGGAATCCTTGGGAATCAAACAGGTTAGAAAGATGCCCAACTCGGCAACTCCTGGTACTTTGGTAAGCTTGACCCAAGTGCTTGTAGAAATAGATGCAAACACACTTAGGAACCGGGAAAAAAAATAGTGGTATAAACAGTCACAGGAAATGCATCCAGTGGAGAGCAAAAAAAAAAAAAAATTCAGAAAATCAGCAAGTAGAGCTCTGCCAAGCTCTAAATCTATCTGTGTAACGTGAAAAGGACAGGCAGAAACATCTTAATGGTTTCCTATTCAGTCTCTATTCATATCTTTTAAGCTCTTTGATAGACATCCTCTCTGAACAGACACAAAAAATCCATTAGCAACCTGCCGCTCAAACAGATTATAAAGGCAGTTTGAATAGACCCTAACACAGCTACCCCTCACAGGAACACATTAAGCTGCCTTATACTCAGTTGGACCTTTGGTCCATCACTGTCAGCACTGTCTTTTCAGACCGGCAGAGGCTCTCAAGCGGAGGTATTTGACATTATTTACTCCCTGATTCCTTTAACTGGAGACGCCAGGGATTGAACTTGCAACTTTCTTCATGTAAAGCAGATGCTCTGCTACTGAGCAGCAGTCCCTCCCCAAACAGGCATACGCATGAAGCTGTCTTCTTCTGAATCAGACCATTGCTGACAGCACGATCAGTACTGTCTGCTCTGATTGGCAGTGGCTCTCCGGGGTCTCAGGCAGAGGACTTTTGAACACATGAACACACATGAAGCTGCCTTCTACTGAATCAGACTCTCGGTCCATCTGAGTCAATATTGTCTACTCAGACAGGCAGCTGTCTGAGTACATAATCCACTGCCAGGTCCTTTAACTGGAGATGCCAGGGATTGAACTTTCAAATTGAATTTCAATACCTTTATAGGCATTGGACTTTCAAATCGTCTGCATGCAAAACAGAAGCTGAGCATATATAATACTGAGCAATAGCCCCTCCCCAAACAAGCATACACATACACATGAAGCTGCCTTCCTCTGAATCAGACCCTTCGTCCCTCAAGTTCAGTATTGTCTACTCAGACTGGCAGCAGCTCTCAAAGGTCTCAGGCAGAGGCCTTTCCCTTCACCTACTGCCAGATCCTTTTAACTGGAGATGCTGGGAATTGAACCCTGGACCTTCTGCATGCCAAGCAGAGGCTCTACCCCTGAGCCACAGCTCCTTCACTTTCCTTCGCTCCTGCCCTAGCTAGAGCAGTTAAGGTCAGTTTCAACACTCATCTGGAAAGAAAGATGTCCAAAACCTGATGTTTGGGGTGGTGGTGACAAAGAGAGCCCCACATGATGTTTGGGGTGGTGGTGACAAAGAGACTCCCCTCTGGAGCAAGCTTGGCATGAAAGAGGTAGCAATATAGGAGAATAATCAGGGAGAGTTTTATTGAGTTGAAACGTACTTTTACAGTCCGAACGACGTCAAGCTCCAAACACCACATGTTCCAGAGCTGTTCCTTCGTGCACAAACACCCACATTTCGGCCCCACATAACACGGAGAGGTTTATGGAGGGGGGGGGGACTTTTTGGCAATGTCTTGTCCACAGCATTCAAAAACTCACAGGATGAGCTGGGAGGGACTTATCACTCTTTCCCCCCCTCCCCTCCCTGTCAAGAGAGAAGACATCTAAAAGTTTAATAAAACAAACAAACAAATACATAAGGAAGTGTCAGAGTGAAGTGGGAACTTTTTCCCACCAATGGTGGAGTTGTAGTAAAGTGAATTTTTTAAAAAAAGATTCATCATCATCATTCCTTTATTGGCATACAAACACAATTCAAAAGGTTACAAAAGGAATGGAAATGTTACAAGGTGACCTTTATAATATAGTTAAAAGGCGGTTACATTGAGTAAAACAGTTTGTTGATACTGCCATCTAATTAGCTGTTTGGCGGGCTTTTAAAACAAACTTTAAAACTGTGCGACCGTCTGCAATATTTGGGGCGAACAATTGTTCAATAAATAGAGAACATTAAAAGAATCTGAGACATTCAGTCTATTTACCAACAGGGGGCTTAGTAGTTCAATTTGAGATTCTATGTAGAAACCGCAATAAGATGTGAGCAACTGTTTCTGTGCAATGATTGTCACAAGGGCAGAGCCTGCCAGAGGAATTTTCTGAAAGGGTACCCCTACATTTAATGGGGAGCAGGTTTTATTTGCAGCACTATTTAGATCTTGAAGTCCTGTATCTAATAGGCTGCGTTTTATTCTTTGGAAGCAGAAGCAAGGAGTCAAAATTAAGGCCGATAGATTTAATTTTGCTCTCAGTGTGTTGAAACTACTTGAAAGCATGTGACTCCATAAGCATACCGTAAATAAAGGAAGAGGGGTCTGCTTTAAAGTGGAGGTGAAACCAGAATTTTACAGTCAAGAGCCACGCTCTAGTTTCAAGTAGAAATTTGGCCAGTTTCCAAGCACAGTGCAGCATATGGGACACAGCAGGGCATACCCATTATTTTTCGGAGGAATTTGGCTTGGGTGCGTTCCAATGAATGTTCCGGTGCACTAATCCAGACAGGAATACCATACAATAATTGCATGTTGACTTAGCGTTATAGACCTTAAGGGCAGCAGGGATATATTGATTCCCTCTATTAAAAAACAACAACAGAAAATGAGTAATTGCTAGTGAGCTGAGTTCTGCAGATTTAGCTGCAAATTGATAATGGGTTTTCCAAGATGTGTTATAATGAAAATAAATACCTAAATATTTAAAATATTAAAGTGAGTTGCCACAAATAGCCCATTTCAGTGGTTTCCAGGACTTTGAAAATACCAGGACCTTAGATTTTTCATAGTTTCACACCAGACCATTTGCAATGCAGTACTCATGACATAGGTTTAGCGGTCTCTTTAAGCCAACCCTTGAACACTGCAATAACACAGCATCGTCAGCATAAAGTAACAAAGGAGTGTGTACGGAGCTGAGTGTGGGGCAATGGCCATCAAACTCTCTTAACTCAGCAGGCAGATGGTTTAGGAAGAGGTTGAAAAGAATCGGGGCCAGAATGCAGCCCTGCTTATCTCCTTTATTGATATTAATTTTAGGGGATAGCTTGCCTAGCGGGGTGCACTTGACTTGGCAATTTGTATTGGTATACAACCTTCTGATTAGGAATATTAATCTCTTATAGAAGTTCATGCCCATTAACTTGTCCCATAGTAGGTTTCTTGGGATGGAATCAAATGCTCCCTTCAGGTCCAGAAAAGCTGAATATAACTTGGTGTTATTTTTCCTGGAGTACTTATTAACTAGGTGTGCAAGTGTTGTGCCTAGAAAACGTTACCCCAGGTAGAACTGATCAAGGATAACGCACTGGAGATCAGGAATTACTTTTTACAGCTTAATGTTATTTAATGGTACCAGTTTAAACATACAAGCTGGGATTAAATCTCTCCAGCCGAGACCCAAAGAGTCACACTCCAGAAAGAATCACCTTGCTGTTCAATATTCTTCCACCTTTATACATTTTCTCAATAATGATACATTTCTGATTTTTCCCATGCCATCATTCTTGGCTACTGAAATCAACAAGCATTTCTGTAATAAGCAATTTATTTTGCTGAGACATGAAGGTCCCTTTGCCTAGATAACAAACTAGCAGAGCAGAGGAAGCCGGCGGTATTCGGATGTTGCAGATTGAGGAATGTGTGCATGCTTTCTGCAGACCAAGTGAATTGAAAGTCAGAGAAGAGAAGGGGGGGCAGTTCTTAACATACATTTATCTCCATGGGTGTCACGTCTAAAAGGAGGATTGCTGCACCTGTTTATGTACACAGGGGCAGTTTATAGTGCCACAGGTAAAATACCTTTATTGTGGGCACTTCACAAGAACAATGCAAAGTGGATTCCCCCTGGCAGAAACCCACTTGTTCAGGGCCTAGAATCTTATGTTCTGCCATTCAACCTAAAAGTTTATTTAATAGATGTTTGGTATAGAGTTTCCCTATAATCGAGAGGAGACTGACAGGTCTAAAACTAGATGGGATGGGCTGGGCTCCCTTTTTATGTATGGGCACCAAAATAGTTTTAGTCCATGCCTCTGGCATAGTGCCAGTCTTATCCACCCAAGTAAACAATTGAGCCAATACAGGGGCCCACCAATTGGGGTCTGCTTTAAGTACTTCTGGGCCCAATGTATCCGGGCCAGGGGCTTTCCTTGATTTTATATGTTGAATTAACTCAATTACTTCTTCTGAAGAGACAGGCAGCCTCTCCGGCGTCTCAGCTGGGAGGGTAGCAGCTCATTCCCGCCCCGTCTATCCTCGTGGAATACTTCTGAAGTTCTTCAGTAGAACAGCTAGATTCGAGGCCAGGTGTCTGGTTGGACTCTAAGGGGCTACTGGACTCGAATCTAGCTACTTTTTGTCTCCTTCTACAAAGACAAGGTTTTTGGGGCATTCACATGACCTCCTCCCCAAATCGAGCACATTCTGTGCCCCCCCCCTTACTGCGTTGTAAGCAAGAAAACACACTTTTCCAGGCTCTGCCTACATTGGGGCCATTTTTCCTTCCTCATTCCCCCACCCCTCCCCGCAGGTGGCATTCTGCCCCTGCTGACTACGCTAATGTTTTTTAAAGCTTCATTCCATGAATTATTAATGACTTAACGTTACTAGTTGACTATCAATATTAACAACAGTGTCAGAATACGCCTGTCATGGAGTTTGGAAATGTTGGGAAACAGTGTAAGTATGACATACCATGGGCGAGTACAATTTACTTAACTGTCCTAGAATTCAAGCGCTAGATCTCACCGAGGAGTCCACTTCTACAGCTTCATTCCAGCATTACACTGGAGATCTGAGGCTGACTCTCTGGTGACACCACCAGGCCAAGCGTGAGAGGTGCATCTGTTGGGTAGCCTGGTCTCCAGAGGCTCTACTGCAGGCCTTTAACGAACTCTTCTCCAGATTATAAATCACTCGGTCCTCCCAAACCACTATGGAAGCAGGGAATCCTTGGGAATCAAACAGGTTAGAAAGATGCCCAACTCGGCAACTCCTGGTACTTTGCTAAGTTTGACCCAAGGGCTTGTAGAAATAGATGCAAACACACTTAAAAAGGTAAAGGTCCCCTGTGCAAGCACTGGGTCATTCCTGACCCATGGGGTGACGTCACATTTCTAGGAAGACTTTGTTTTTATGGGGTGGTTTGCCAGTGCCTTCCCCAGTCATCTTCCCTTTACCCCCAGCAAGCTGGGTACTCATTTGACCAACCATGGAAGGCTGAGTCAACCTTGAGCCAGCTACCTGAATCGAACTCAGGTAGTGAGCAGAGCTTGGACTGCAGTACGGGAGCTTACCACTCTGCGCTAAGGAACCAGGAAAAAATTAGTGGTACAGTATAAACAGTCAAAGGAAATATATACAGTGGAGAGCAATTCCCCCCCCCAGAAAATCAGCAGGTAAAGGGCATCCTCTCTGCCAAGCTCTAAACCTATCCGTGTAATGTGAAAAGGACAGGCAGAAACATTCTGCTCAGGCTCTATTCATATCTTTTAAGCTGTTTGATAGACATCCTCTCTAATGGCTGCTGATTGGCCTGTCCTCTGTGATTTCTCTAAAACCCCTTTCAAGCCATTTCAAGCAGTGACTGTCACAACTTGGGGCACTGAAATCTATCCATTAAGTATAAACAAAGTAGATTTACTCCAAGCTTCTCTGCTTGTAAATAACTCCAAGCACCCTGGAGAACATCCCTTTTCAGGTATCTTTTGCGCTTCTCAATCACTGCAGTCTGCTATTTCAAATGTCTGGAGCACTTCCGAAAGCACCACACTCCCCTCCCCAACCCTTTTTTCACAGCACATTCTTTTTCGCCTTTGGGAGTGTCCTAAGGTTTGCGCTATAGAGCCACAGCAGTGTGGCGTTTCAGAGCTGTAAGGGCTCCACTGACATGCCTGCAGCTGCTGTTAGTGTTGGTCTTTGGAAGAAGTATCAGACACCACAGCAGCGAGTAAATACAGCAGAGTCAGCACGTAGTATAAAAGTGCTATTTTATTATACAGTGACAAAATGCTACGCAAAGCATCTACTTCTCACAACCCACAACCCAATACATATATGACACACCTATATACATATCTGGCCTAGTCCCCCAGCCAATCAACTGTTGGCTGCCTTGTCTCCAGGACCATCTAGTCAGTCCAGTACAAGCCAGTTTTTCTGCTCAGTCATTGAGCTGTCATGTGACACCACCAATCACCTGGCTGTCACTTAGATCCTTTACATCTGTTACATCTGCTTGCCATGTGCAGTCTTACATGTCAACACTCCTCCTAGACTGACATTGCAAGCCCCAATGAATCCCGAAATTTTACAAATTTCTCCACTGGTAAACATTTAGTAAAAACATCAGCAATGTTGTCACTTGAAGCACAATGTTCCAGTTTTATAAACCCATTGTTCACCGCTTCCCTGACATTGTTGTATCTTATGGTTATATGTTTACTCCTAGTTCTGATGCCTAGGTCTCCTGCCAACTGCTGCGCTGCTGTATTATCACAAAATACCCTTACAGGCAGACTCCATTGCAGGTTTAAATCTTTAACCAGTTGTTGTAGCCACTCCAACTGTATCTCACAGTCACTAATGGCTGAGTATTCAGCTTCACACGTACTAGTGGAGACGTGAGTTTGTTTCAAAGACTTCCACATGATGAGGGCCCCATGCAGATACACCGCATACCCCGTAGTGGATTTCCCGTCTTCCCTGTCTCCCCAACTAGCATCACTGTAAACAGTGACTGGCTCCTCCTCATCAGCTTTGAGTTTTAATTTAGCTGAAGAAGTGCCCTTCAGATACCGCAGCACTCTCTTTGCTGCTATCCAGTCTTTTTCATAAGGACAAACACACCTTTGACACAATAAATGTACAGCCATACAAATATCAGGTCTAGTCCAACAAGACAAGTATAACAATGACCCCACCAGGGACTGATACAACACCTTGTTGTGGAACTCTTTGTCATCCACCTCCCAGGCATACCCTGTTGTCATGGGGGTATCAGTGCACTTGGCTTCTGCCATTCCAAATTTCTTTAGAAGCTGTTCAATTTTATTGGTTTGGTTTAATTCAAAACACCCCTCTGAGTCTCTGGTTATTTCAACCCCCAGATAGTTTTGAATATTCCCCAAATGCTTCATTTTGAACACACTCCCAGCAGCCTGTTTGAACCACTGCAATTGTTCCTCTGTGTGGAACATCAGGCAGATATCGTCCACATAAACCACTAGCACACATTCCGTGTCACCCACGCATTTAGTGAACATGCAAGGATCTGCCACTCCTTGCTTGAAACCTAGTTTAATTAAGGCCTTGCTAAGACATTGTGACCATGCCCGAGCACTTTGTTTTAAACCATAGATGGCCTTATGCAGTCTCAGCACTCCCAGCTCATCTTTGCTTGCAAACCCAGGAATTTGTTCCATATATAATTCCTCACTCAGATTTGCATTCAGGTAGGCAGTAGTAAAATCAAAATGATGCACCTGCATACTGTCCCTTACAGCCTTGCACAGTGCTGCTTTTAAAGACTCTGATTTTACAGTTGGGGCAAACACCTCGTCAAAATCCTGTCCCTCCCTCTGAGAATAACCCTTGGCCACTAACCTGGCCTTCCTAAGGATTTTCCCATTAGGCAGATATTTGACTTTGTATAGCCATCTGCACCCAATTGCTTTCCTTTGATCAGGCAGGTGAGTCAGGGAAAATACCTTGTTATCCTGGAGAGAGTCATACTCTGACTTCATGGCTTCAAGCCAACCCTCCTTTTCTTTCCCTTCTAGCAACAACACCTCCTGGTAACTTTGTGGCTCCTTTACATACACATGGTTAACATCATTTGTTTCAAAACCATATCTTACAGGAGGAACTCCCTTGTTACTTCTGCTTGACACTCTTGGCACAGACCTTCCACCTTGTTCACTCTCTGATGAGGCCCTACTAGGAGATCCCTCCAGTTTCACCTCATTCTCATCATGAGAGCTGTCAGACAAAGGAAGTATCTGCTGAGACACCTGATGCTCATGGATCTTATCCCAATTACTATTTTCACAGAAATTGGCTGATCTGCTGTAACTCAGACAATTGTGTTCATTGGCAAACCTGTAGGCTTTCATGCCTGTTTGATACCCTAGGAAAGTGAGCTTTTTGGCTCTAGCTCCTCCTTTCCTTCTCTGGTTTAAAGGCACATTTACCCAGGCTTTCACCCCAAACACTCTGAGATAGCTCAGACTCGGGTCCTTTTTGTACAGTGCCCTGTATGGGATGTCATCTATGGATCTGGTCCAGATCCGATTAGAAATATAACAAGCTGCCTTTAAAGCTTCTGCCCAGAAGGTCATAGGCAGTTCTGCATCTCGCAGCATGGCATACATTTTTGTTTGCAACATCCCACCATGCCTTTCTGCAATACCATTTTCCTGAGGGGTTGAAACATTAGCCACCCTGTGTTGCACACCTTGTTGCTGCAACCACTTGGCAAATGCATTGGACATGTACTCGCCCCCAAAGTCTGTCTGTAAAGCACTTAGCTCTTGACCAAGCTGCTTCTGTACTCTTCTAGCCCAGTACTTGAAGGTCTCAAACACATCTGATTTCTTTTTGATGGGAAACACCCAGGTGAATCTGCTGTGATCATCTGTCAAAATTAATGCGTACCGGTTCCCTGAATGGCTCTCTCTAAATGGACCTATGACATCGCTGTGACATAACTTTAGAGCTCTTTCAGACCTTCTATCACTGTGTCTAGCCACTGGGTAGGCTTTAGATTTGACACACTTACAGACCTCACAGTCTAGAAACCTTTCACACTTTTTCGCTTTCTCTTTACCCAGTAGAGATAGTGTTTTATTTATTGCCTCATATCCAGAATGAGCCAGACGTCTATGTAATAAATGAATGCAGTTGTCATGCAAGCTTTGATTAAGTACTGTCTTAGCCTTCACATGAACATTCTCCACCACATATACATTATGACATAGCTTCCCTCTCAGAAGCACTTCTCCATTCTTTGCTATCTGGCATGATTTTTCAGCAAAAGTTACGGTAAACCCTGCATTATCTAATGCACAGACACTTAGCAAATTTGTTTCAATAGTGGGCACACAAAGCACCTTTTTAAAGACATAGTCCAGTGAAGGGAACCTCACACTTCCCTCACACACCACATCTGTGTTGCTTCCATCAGCCAAGCTTACATGCTTCAGGCTTGAACTGTGTGCTTCCTGTAATTGCTCCTTACTCTGGCAAATTGTTTGTGAAGCTCCAGAGTCTAGAATCCACATGCCAGTAGAGTCATTAGTCTCTGTCCTCACCAATGATGCTGTCTGGCTTCTGGCTGCGCCTGCTGATGACTGCTCCCCTTGACTCTTTTTCTTGACGTCAGGGCAGTCGCGTTTTAAATGCCCTTTCCGACCACACAAAAAGCATCTTTTTACATTTAAAGCCACATGTTGTAAATCCAACGACAGGTGCTTTTTCTCAGCAAACTTTTCTCTGTTATCTTTTCCTCCCTCGGACCGGGCAGGCTTCCCAGATGCCGACGCAATCAATCTCCGTTCAAACTCCAACAAACGCCCGGCCGCGTACTCCCACGTCAGCTGGCCTGTGTCCAGAGACTCCAAAGAAGTGATTAACATATTGTAATCCTCTGACAGAGAGCTTAATAGTATGAAGACCTTGTCTTCCTCCAACACAGCTTTCCCCCTCTGTTCCAGCATTTGGAAGCACTCTGCTAAAAAGTTCATGTGCAATCTCACTGGCTCTCCACTTTTCAAAACCGTCCGATACATCCTTCGGGTGACAGCCATCAAAGAGCCAGCTGTCTTTTGTACATAAACTTGTTTAAGGGAATTCCAAGCTGTTTTCGCCTTCAAAGCTCCCGTAATATAAACAAGCTGGTCATCTGCCACGCTCAGCACTATGGTCGCTAGTGCCTTCTCATCTTTAATTACGTCTTGAGCTGTTTCTGGGTCTGGGGGGTCAGCTACATAATTCCACAACGCCTCTCTCTTGAGATAGTGCTGCATTCGCAATGCCCAGACCTCATAGTTGGTGGAGGTGAGCTTGTCCACAAGCAACGCTGTAGCCGCCTGTGCCATGTCGTCAGCACCCGGCACCTCAAGCTCTGTATCACTCTCCTCCTCCGCCCCCGACAACTCACTGCCAGCAGATAGGCTTGCCTTCTCCTCTACTCCGTCTGAATTCACCTCAGACATTCACTCGCTCCCACTGCAGTCCACGGCACTTGTTCCACAGATAAACCTCTGTTCAGAACCTCCAGCACCTAGCGCAGTCGTTCTGAGCCCATAGCCCTGTTGGTCTTTGGAAGAAGTATCAGACACCACAGCAGCGAGTAAATACAGCAGAGTCAGCACGTAGTATAAAAGTGCTATTTTATTATACAGTGACAAAATGCTACGCAAAGCATCTACTTCTCACAACCCACAACCCAATACATATATGACACACCTATATACATATCTGGCCTAGTCTCCCAGCCAATCAACTGTTGGCTGCCTTGTCTCCAGGACCATCTAGCTCAGTCCAGTACAAGCCAGTTTTTCTGCTCAGTCATTGAGCTGTCATGTGACACCACCAATCACCTGGCTGTCACTTAGATCCTTTACATCTGTTACATCTGCTTGCCATGTGCAGTCTTACATGTCAACAGTTAGGTGGAAACAAGAGGTTATTTTGGAGGTCATTAATTCATAAGGTTGCCATGAGTCGGAAGGAACTTGACGGCACTTAACCCACACACGAACACACACACACAGAGAAATGGCCGTGGAGTCATTAAATACCTTGTAAAAAATGTGCACTTGGGCATTTTTGGTTTTAAATGAAACGGTTTTTAAGCAGTAACATATGATACCTTGAACCACAAAGAACAGCAGGATATAAAAGTTTTAATAAAACAAACAACTCTATAAGCAAGTCCAGAGATTTCCAAACTTGAACACATTCCTTCTCTAAATGCCGCCCCCACATTGAATCCTTACAACTATCTTGCTTCCAATATGCTTCCAGGCCTAGTGTACATTTGAACCCAGATCCATGCAGTTGTAAGTCAACACTCTGGCTTTTCAACTCATCTGACCCCCATCATGAATCTGGGCAAAGTGGGTCTGGTTCAATCCTGGGCATCAATAAGGACACAATGCGCCCGTCTCCAGCATCTGCAAGAGGATTGCTTTCTTACAGCTTTATACACAGTTTAAAAAGGCATGCCACATTAACATTAATGAAGCCCACCTCATTAAAAAAAAATAACCACAAACCACAGAAAAGAAAAAACAAAGTGTGAATTATCTCTCGAGGAGAATGTGGGTGGGGAGGGCAGCTGGGCTTGGGAAATAATGTCCCACAGCGTTCACCTAGCAACTCCATGGAGACCTGTTGATTTTCCTCTGCCAACTCCTAGGAGACCTGCTCATTTCCACAATACTGTAATATTGATGGGGGGGGGGCAGTCTGACCCCTTTGAAGTTACTGAGTAGAAGAAGGAGAGTTATTTGGGGGGTGCAAAATCTTTTCCTTTCAACCCAAATTAATCCTACTGCCAGAACTCTTTGGGCTGCAAAGTGGAGAGATCACAAAAAGTGCGTAGCAGGCTGGACTGGGAAGGAATTAGTCTTGTGGGATGCCTCTCTAGAATTCCTTGTCAGGTAAAAATGTTTGTAAATTGGGGTTTTCAGCTGACCACACTAGGATTTGTTCAGTAACGAGGAGGCTATAGATATCTGCTATCTCCATCCTATTTCTTCACAGGATTTGGAAAACAGAAATGTTTTTGCCGGTTTTGCAAGTGTCAGAAAGAGTTCGGTTGGCATGTACCTAAAGTAGAGTTTCACAGAGGAAGGCAACCACTAAAAGGGCCCTTATTTAAGTTCCCGCTTAAAGAAGGTCCTCATCAGAATCAACTTATCTGGACTCTCTGAGGAACGCGAAGGTCAGATCTCTGCCTCAAACTCTTGACACACAGAACATTTCTGAGATTCCTCCCCTGCGTAGATTCCTCAATGCAGGAGATAGGAGCTGGTCTTGAATCTCCTTCCACCCTCAGAGCCCATCTTGCTCTCCTCCCTGTGGGATCAATTGGAGATTTCAATCATGGCTAAAGATCTTTCCACAGTCCCAGCACTGATACCTTTTCTTCCCACATAGGGTAAGGTTTCTGTGTAGATACAAGCTCTTAGAATCATTGAATCATAGAGTTGGAAGGGACCACCAGGGCCATCAAGTCCAACCCCCTGCATAATGCAGGAAATTCACAACTACCTCCCCCCACCACACCCCTAGTGACCAGAAGATGGCCAAGATGCCCTCCCTCTCATCATCTGCCTAAGGTCACAGAATCAGCATTGCTGACAGATGGCCATCTAACCTCTTCTTAAAAACCTCCAGGGAAGGAGAGCTTACCACCTCCCGAGGAAGCCTGTTCCACTGAGGAACGGCTCTAACTATTAGAAAATTCTTCCTAATATCCAGACGGAAACGCTTTTGATTTAATTTCAACCCATTGGTTCTGGTCCGACTTTCTTGGGCAACAGAAAACAACTTGGCACCTTCCTCTATATGACAGCCCTTCAAGTACTTGAAGATGGTTATCATATCCCCTCTCAGTCTTCTCCTCTTCAGGCTAAACATGCCCAGCTCCTTCAACCTTTCCTCATAGGACTTGGTCTCCAGACCCCTCACCATCTTTGTTGCCCTCCTCTGGACACGTTCCAGCTTCTCTACATCTTTCTTAAATTGTGGTGCCCAAAACTAAACACAGTACTCTAGTTGAGGTCTAACCAGAGCGGAGTAAAGCGATACCATCACTTCACGTGATCTGGACACTATACTTCTGTTGATGCAGCCCAAGACTGCATTTGCCTTTTTAGTTACCACATCAAACTGCTGACTCATGTTCAGTGTTTGGTCTACAAAGACCCCAAGATCCTTTTCACACATACTACTGCTCAGAAGAGTCTCCCCCATCCTATAATTATGCATTTGATTTTTTTTACAAGAGTTTACATGGATTTGTTCTTCTTCTGTTTCGTATTTCAAAAGAAGCTTGTAGATTTTTCCTAATATGTGTGAATCATTTTTAGATGTTATCTGCTCAAATTCTGTTAAATCACGAAATGGCTGGGGATAGAAACAGTCTTTTTGTAGGTTAGACCTCAGTTGTAAATAAGTCAGCCAATTCAATTTTTGAAATTTTTCTTGAAGATTGGTCAGGGTCTTAATTTCTCCTGTGGGCTCAATCATTTGATTGTAAGTAAAGTGGACACCCGGTTTTAATTTAACGTTATCATGATAAGCTTCGACTGGCGACATTATGGATGGTGGAGAAGGACTTATTCTCTTTTTATATTTTTTCCATACTTTCAATAGCGCTATTTTAACATCGCAATCTTCTGGTGCTTTGTCCTTTTGAATTTTTGTTGTAAAGTCCCACAGAACTTTGTGAAAACCTTGTCCAAGGTCTGCACGTTCTAAAATAACATGTCTGTTTTTGGGGTATTTTATCCATTCTGTAATCCAAGTTAGACAGGCGGCATGATAATATAATTTAAGATTAGGTAATGCTAATCCTCCTCTTTTCTTTTCGTCTTGTAACACTTTAAATCTAATTCTCGGTTTCTTCCCATTCCAAACGAATCGGTTGATTTGTTTTTGCCAACTTTCTATTATTCTGTCTGGAATATCAATCGGCAAAAATTGAAATAAAAAATTCAGTCTAGGAAGTACGTTCATCTTTATCGCCGATATCCTTCCCAACCATGAAATGTTTATTTTTGACCATAAACTCAAGTCCAATTCTATTTTTCCCCAGATTTTCATATAATTTGACCTTAAAAGTGTCTTATTTTGTGAAGATATGTTGACACCCAAATATTTAACTGATTCCTTGGCGATATGACAACCAGTAACTTCTTTAATGTACTTGTCCTCATCTATTGTGGTATTAAAGGTCATAATTTTCGTCTTTGTTTTGTTCAATTTGTAACCGGAATGCTTTGCATATTCCATAATATGGTTATAAACCTGTGGGAGTGTTTGTCCGGGGTTCTGGCAGATTAAGACAACGTCATCTGCATAGCTTTTAATTTTGTGTTCTTCGTTTCCTATTGTAAGACCTTTAATCTTTGGATCATTTCTTATGTAATTCGAGAGAACTTCCATTGATAAATCAAAAAGAAGTGGAGAAAGTGGACAGCCTTGTCTTGTGCCTTTTGTGATAGCAAATTCTGTTGACAGTGAACCATTAATCAAAAGACGTGCTTTCTGAACGGAATATATTGCGTTAAAGATAGTTAAAAAAGTATCTCCACAGTCCATTTGTTGTAAAGTCTTGGAGATAAAATGCCAAGAAACGTTGTCAAAAGCTTTCTCTGTGTCTAGGAAGATTATTGCAGTTTTTAATGATTTAGACTTTATGAATTTAATTGCGCTGAGGATCAATCGTACGTTATCTCTCATAAGTCTCTTTGGAATGAAGCCGGTTTGATCTGGATGTACCAGTTTGCCAACATATTTTTGAAATCTTTTGGTAATTATAGAAACAAAAATTTTGTAGTCGATGTTCAACAGTGAAATTGGTCTATAAGCTTGAGGAAGATGTTGATCTGTGCCTTCTTTTGGGATCAGGGAGATATGTGCTTCCTGCCAGGACGAAGGAATCTTGCCATATTCAATTACCTCATTGTAGAGAGAAAGTAAAACCGGAGTCAGTTGTTGTTCGAACAACTTGTAAAATTGTGGTGTTATACCGTCCGGACCGGGTGTCTTATCTGGTTTCAGATTATTTATAGCGTCTACAATTTCTTGAGTCGTTATCTTCTGATTAAGACTCTCTTGGTCTTCTTTTGGTAGCTTAGGTAATTGTGCATCTGATAAATAAGTTCTTAATCCGTCTTCTTGCAGGTCATCCTTCGCGTATAATTGCTTATAATAATCAACAAATATTCTCTCGATTTCTTCGTTTGTTATGAATTATCCCATTGGCCTTAGCCCCGATTATCTTCCTTGTCTTCTCTTGTTGTCGAAGTTGATTAGCTAAAAAACGACCAGGTTTATTTGCTCTTTCAAAAAGTCTTTGCTTGGCATACCTGACTTTTGTTTGAATTTCTTCTGTTTCTATCAACTCAATTTGGTGTTTGGTCATCTTAATACTATGTAAAGTACTTTTATCTGACTTGGTTTGAACTTTTTTTCCCAATCTTCTTAATTGATCTTGGAGATCTCTAAGTTTCTTCTGTTTATCTTTTTTAATTTTAGAATTTAGAGCAATCATTTTCCCTCTGATAAAAGCTTTGCTTGCATCCCATATAACAAAGTCAGACATGCCTGCAGTTTTATTTATTGTAAAAAACTACATCACGTTTGCATTGTTCAAAGGATCAAAATTTGATAACGTACATCTGGGTCTGCTAATGGGTCTTAAGATTTTCTCGTTAATATAAATAGCTAGGCCCCTCTTCTTCTCTTGAACCAATGCAAGATAGGGAGTTCCAAGGTGATTTTTCTGTAAGATTTTTTCATGTTCTTTTTTGATATGAGTTTCTTGGAAACAAACAATGTCTTTCTTTTGTTTTTTTAGATAAAAATGGATGCAAAACTTTGGAGAAATGATTAATATGGACTTATGGGAAAAACTTTGTACTTCCGAAATGAAATATACCGTGTCCCAAGAAGTGAAAGAAAATTGGTATAAAACATTTTACAGATTGTATCTAACTCCTAATATGCTCTCAGATGACTACTCCCGGAAAAAGAGGTGCCTGCTGGAAATGTCAAGACACGGACGGTTCCTATTTTCATGTTTGGTGGACATGTCCAAAGCTACAAACTTATTGGAAAAGAATTCATCAAGAACTTCAGTTGATGTTAAATACAAAGTTAACATTTGATCCTAAATTCTATCTACTCAGCATAGTGCCACCAAACTTGCCTTTGAAATTTCAGGACGTTTTCAAATATGCTACTACTGCAGCTAGAACGGTTCTTGCAAGAACCTGGAAACAAACTCATATTCCCGAAATAGAAGACTGGAAAGAAAAACTATTGGAATATGCTAGTATGGCTAAGATGACTTTCGAGATAAACTTAAAATCTAGTGAATCCATAGAGCAATTTGACGATAAGTGGGTGTTATTCTATACCTACATGAACTTTAGCTAACTGAATGAAACATGTTGGTTATGTATTATCTAACTTGTTTTAAATAACTGTTAAGTAAATTTTAGAACTTCATACAATAGAATATCAATATAAGTAGAATTGAATGACACTTTGTAACAACTTTTTTTCTGTATAGAAAATATCTCACAATATACAACTGAGCTTACTTTTTTTTAATACTGTATTGTTTTATACTTATAACGAATTATCCCTCCCTTTTATTTTTCCTGTACCCTTTCAGATATACAAATAAAATCTTTAAAAAAAAAAAGAGTTTACATGGATTCAGCACCTTTTATGATCTGAGGTTGTGAGATTTGAAATACAAGAAAAGCTCTTTTTCCAGGCTAAACAGTTACATGGTTTCTCCTTGTGTAGGTCCTTGGATATTCTTGAAGACTGCCACAGTGACTTAATCTCTATCCACACTCTTGAGCATTCTCCCCTGTGTGGGATCTTAGATGCTTCTGAAGAGCACCACTCTGACAGAATCTCTTTCCACATTCTGAGCATTCAAAAGGCTTCTCCCCTGTGTGGGTTCTTACATGTTTGTGAAGATTGCCATTACAACTGAATCTC
Organism: Euleptes europaea; assembly: GCF_029931775.1. Lineage (NCBI taxonomy): Eukaryota > Metazoa > Chordata > Lepidosauria > Squamata > Sphaerodactylidae > Euleptes > Euleptes europaea. The sequence continues at coordinate 7,347,332 of NC_079316.1, forward strand.
TTTCCACACTCTGAGCATTCAAAAGGCTTCTCCCCTGTGTGGGTTCTCTGATGTACTTTAAGATTGCTACTCCAACTGAATCTCTTTCCACACTCTGAGCATTCAAAAGGCTTCTCCCCTGTGTGGGTTTTTAGATGCTGTTGAAGAGAGCCACCAAGACTGAATCTCTTTCCACACTCTGAGCATTCAAAAGGCTTCTCCCCTGTGTGGGTTCTTACATGTTTGTGAAGATTGCTACTCCAACTGAATCTCTTTCCACACTCTGAGCATTCAAAAGGCTTCTCCCCTGTGTGGGTTTTTAGATGCTGTTGAAGAGAGCCACCAAGACTGAATCTCTTTCCACACTCTGAGCATTCAAAAGGCTTCTCCCCTGTGTGGGTTCTTACATGTTTGTGAAGATTGCTACTCCAACTGAATCTCTTTCCACACTCTGAGCATTCAAAAGGCTTCTCCCCTGTGTGGGTTCTTAGATGCAGTTGAAGAGAGCCACTCAGACTGAATCTCTTTCCACACTCTGAGCACTCAAAAGGCTTTCCTCCTGTGTGGGTTCTTAGATGCTGTTGAAGAGAGCTATTCAGACTGAATCTCTTTCCACACTCTGAGCATTCAAAAGTCTTCTCCCCTGTATGGGTTCTTAGATGTTGTTGAAGAGAGCCACTCTGACTGAATCTCTTTTGACACTCTGAGCATTCAAAAGGCTTCTCCCCTGTGTGGATTCTTACGTGAATTTGAAGAGAGCCACTGTGACCGAATCTCTTACCACACTCTGAGCATTCAAAAGGCTTCTCCCCTGTGTGGGTTCTTAGATGTTTGTGAAGATAGCCATTACAACTGAATCTCTTTCCACACTCTGAGCATTCAAAAGGCTTCTCCCCTGTGTGGGTTCTTAGATGCAGTTGAAGAGAGCCAGTCAGACTGAATCTCTTTCCACACTCTGAGCACTCAAAAGGCTTTCCCCCTGTGTGGGTTCTTAGATGCCGTTGAAGAGAGCCACTCAGACTGAATCTCTTTCCACACTCTGAGCACTCAAAAGGCTTTCCTCCTGTGTGGGTTCTTAGATGCTGTTGAAGAGAGCTATTCAGACTGAATCTCTTTCCACACTCTGAGCATTCAAAAGGCTCCTCCCCTCTGTGGGTTCTCTGATGTACTTTAAGATTGCCACTCCAACTGAATCTCTTTCCACACTCTGAGCATTCAAAAGGCTTCTCCCTTGTGTGAGTTTTTTGATGACTTTGAAGATAGTTACTCCGACTGAATCTCTTCCCACACTCTGAACATTCAAAAGGCTTCTCATCTGTGTGAGTTTTTTGATGACTTTGAAGATTGCCACTGTGTCTGAATCCCTTTTCACACACTGACCATTCAAATGTTTTTTCCCCTGTGTGGGTTCTTAGATGCCGTTGAAGAGAGCTACTCAGACTGAATCTCTTTCCACACTCTGAGCACTCAAAAGGCGTCTCCCCTGCGTGGGTTCTTAGATGCTGTTGAAGACAGCCACTCTGACTGAATCTCTTTCCATACTCTGAGCATTGAAAAGGTCTCTTCCTTGTGTGTATTCTTTGGTGCACAAGGAGCTGTGATCTGTATTTGAAGTACTTTACACACTGAAAGCATTTAAGTGCCTTCATTATACTATGCTTTGGGAAGACTGCCTTACTCTTCCTTCCATGAAAGAACATCCTTCCATTCTTTGAGCAGAGAAATAGCTTCTCACCTGAATGAATCCTTTGGTGTTGAAAAAGGATTTCTGCAAGTAGCTCTTGCCATCTGAACAGCTAGAATGTTTCTTTCCTGCATGTTTTCTTTGATGTCTAAGGAGCTCTGCTCTGGAAAGAAAGCTCTTTCCACACTCCAAGCATTCATGGGCTTTATTTCTTCTGTGCATATGCAAATGGATATCATATTGGGTTTGAGCGGAAAAGTTCATGCCACACTCCAAACAGTTATATGCTTCCTCCACCAGGGGAATTAGCGTACGAAAATCCTGCCCTTGGCCAGGAATGGGTTTATCCCTCTTCTCAACCATGTGACTTCTTTTCTGCTTCTTAGGTCTGTCTTGATTCTTACTGTTTTCTTGCAAATCTTCGTTTTTGATTTTATCTGGCAATAGCTGATGTGGTTCCTCATTGCCCTCATTCCACTGATCACCCCCTGTAGAATAAAAAGACAGACCCCATTAGCAGACACACAAAGAGATCTGGCATTCCCTTGAAGATACATCCATGCTCAAAACATTGCAGTGGCTTTTTCCTGCTGTATATTGAAGTGTACACTAATATACACTTGAAAAGCACATGAAAGGCTGTTGCATCAGAAAGGCTTGTTTTGCTATCTAACAATTTATACAGCTCCCCACCTGGGTGAATTCTTTGATGTGAAGTAAGGGCTGCTTTCCGACTGAAGGTCTTTCTGCATTCTGTGCACGCATATGGTTTTACTCCTGAGGGAATTTGTGACTTGGAAACATCACTTGTGTTCTTACTGAAATTCTTTCCAAAGGCCACACTTTCATTTTCATTTTCCGTGAAGCGCATTCTCTGGTTAGCATGGAGGTCTTTGTTCCTTCTTTTTTTGGTTGACCTTTCTTTGTGGACTGGGATTTCATGGAAGCCCCCTCCTCTTTGGGACGGAATGGGCTTATCCCTCCTCTTGTCTGTGCGGCTTCCCTCCTGCCTCTGTGGTCCATCTCCAAAGTTTCCTTGGGAGTCTTCATTCTTGGCTTCTTCCAAAGAAAACCTCTGGAGTCCCCCAAGCATCTCCTGAACATGTGCTGTTGGAAGAATGAAAAGAGGTCCAGTCAGCACCTACGCAAGAAGCCAGGCCACCCATCAGGCACTGCTCACTAAAGGGTCTGCATTTCCTTTACCAGACCTTCTTCCTCTCCCAGCTGAGCTGCTGGTCACACCTTCTACCCAGCCAGGCCCCCTCCAGATGAGCAGTCATTATATTCTGTCTACCCTTCCCCTCCCAATATGTTGTTTAAAGATAAAAGTGTAGAAGAATCGTTCCCCCACTAGTCACATTTGACTTGTCATGCAACTCTTTTGATTCTCTGCTATTCATGATTAAATAAAAGAGAAGTTTTTTACAACCCAGTTTTCTCTACCCTGAAGAGTCTCAAAGTGGCATACAAATCACATTCCTTTCCCCTCCCCACAACAGGCACATTGTGAGGTAGATGGGGCTGAAAGAATTCTGAGAGAACTGTGACTCGTCTAAGGCCACCCAGCAGGCTTCAGATGGAGGAGTGGGGAATCAAACCCGGTTCTCCAGATTAGAGTCCGCAGCTCTCAACCACACCACGCTGGCTCTCCACAAGAAGTGACCATTATATCCAGTCCTGCAACTGCACAGAGGGTTTCTTTCTAGTTGTGCTGAAATCCTTGAAGAGCTAGTTTTCAGCCTCTGCTTGCGGGGGGGCGGGGGGCGGGGGGGGCGGGGAGAGAACCCAGGACTTTACCAAGTGAACACAGATCAAAGGGGACCCCCACAGTTGTTGGAAGAGGTGTCAGTTGTTGGAAGGGCAGGCAAGGCCCAAAGGCATCTAGGTGATGGCTATAGGAAAGGGCCTTTGGCCTCCGCCAGCTTGCCTGTCCTTAAGTAGCCGCCCCCCCCCAAAAAAAACCTTTTCCTGGAATAGCCAATATTTAAGGATACAGCAGCCCCTCAAAAGCTGCAGCTGAGCTCAGCCCCGGAGAGAGCTTCTGAGCCGCCCAGATTTCAGGCCCCAGGAGGCCTCCCTCCCCTCCTTCCCCAGCAGGCTTTATGATTTTACCAAATTACAAGTTGGTGAGAAGTGAAGAAGAAATCCTCCAGGGCGATTCCTTGTTCGTTCCCTTGACATAACCATGAAGAATACTCACTTGCAGCCAGCTCATCTGGGAAGGAAGTACTCTCTTGAGATCCTCCTGAGAAGCTCTCCAGTCTTCGTTCACATCCAAGGCCTATCCCTGTCTCCTCCGTAGTGTCTCTTACAATCCTGGCTCCTTTGGAACACACAGAAAGAAATTCATCGTTCTTATATGGGGAAGGAAAGATACCCAGAGAAGGGGATTTTTTTTTTCTGGAAGAATGGAAGCTTGGTCAAGATTAAAGCCCACAATCCAGTGTAAGGGGGATGGATCCATTCCAGGTCACAACCAGAGGTGATGATTGTAACCCCATCTGGGGGACAAGTGTACAGTAATGGTTGGCAACTGAGCAACTGGGAGGTGGCCCCTTCCAGAGTCTTCCAGAGGGCCTCTCAGTCCTGCCTTGACCTCAGGCCAGGACACCCTGTTGGCTTGAGTGATGGCTACAACACTGGCCTCAGTTGCCCCTGGGCCAACCAGGCAGCTTGGGTCACTCTACCCACCCGTGCTGAATGTTGCTTTCATTGCCACGCCACCACCTTGAGGCTCCCAGCGGGAAAGAAGTGGCTGAGCAGGCCTCAAAATGATATATTGCTGTTCAAGACTTTAATCCATGCTTCATCCCGAGGGCAGCCCTTTGCACCTGCAGCACCTACGAAAGAGCCTTACCCAGAGAGGTCACGCTCCCATAGTTCTCCTGCATGACTTCCTTGTAAAGAGCTCTTTGGCCCGGATCCAGCAGGGCCCACTCTGCCTCGGTGAAATGCACGGCCACCTCCTCAAAGGAAACCGGAGACTGAAAGAAAAAGCAGATTCCCTTGTCAGAGATCAAGCCAGGCAGAGACGGTGATCTGGAAGGGGGCATTTTGGGAGGGTGCAGGATGAAGAGCTTGGCATGGGTAAAGGGAGTGGCGTTAGGGGCCTCTCTCACTTGGACACCAGCGCAGCAACTGCAGGAGCAACCCCACCCCACCCCCGACAAAGGAAAGAAGACACAGGCGTCCCCCGCTCATCTCCCCTACCTGGACCAGAGGTGAAGCAGCCACTTCCTCACCTTTGCAAAGACGACGGCTTAATAGCGTCTCTTCACTGCCTGCAAGGGAGACAACGGAGGAAGGAAGAATGTTAGTCTAGAGTTCCTATTTCATTTACATGTTTGAATCCCCATAGAGTTTTCATGGCTTCTGGTTGCCCATCCAGATACTAACCAGGGCCGACCTTGCTTAGCATCTGAGATCTGACGAGATCAGGCTAGCCTGGGGCTATCCAGGTCAGGGCTTGTATTATGTACTCTTTAGAACATTCACAATAATTTTTTAGTAAATGGTGGGAGAGGCGGAAGAGAAGCACCAGAGACCCATGAGTTTTGGGCTGCTCTTAACTGCTGCTTACACTTTTCAGACTTCTGTGAGACTTGATGTTTGCCTTGTGAACTCTGGAGCTCAAAAACGTGACAGCAATCCTGCTGAATCAGACCAAACGCCCGGAGACGCCATTCTCCCAATGAGTCTGGGCTGGTGAGAGAAAATGAGGTCGCACGACACATCTCCGACACGTCTGTCCAAAAACCCAGAGGTGACTTTAGCGCATCTGAAAACTCTAGCGTAAAATCCACGGGTTCCCAGGGCATCTGCGTCCAGGTTTTCGGCTAGACACGACATCATGTCCACCCCAAGATCTACCCCAAAGCTTACAGGGGTGCTTGGCATCCTCAGTCCAGCTTACAGTTTCCCACATTGGCCCACCAAATGTGGTTTCCCACCTGGAAAGCCTCAAAGGGGGGGGGCACAGAAGCCAAACTATTGGCCCTTTAGCAATGGGTTTTCAGAGGTTGGCTGTCCCAGAACATGTAAGTTCCATTCATTCTGCTGGGTACCCAAGGTTGGGTGGAAAGAAAATATATGTATATCTATGTATAAATGCTGAAAATATAATTTATTAGAAGCGCTATGTAAAGGTTAAAATTATTTAAAAGCATTAAAATAGCACAATGGCATTTCCTGAGGTTGATAACTGTAACCACATACCAAACGCGTTTCGGCCTAAAGGGCCTTCATTAGTGGATAATTAAAACCCTTGTTAAGCCTCCACACATTTACAGAAATACATTAATAAATACATATACAAACAAAATATTGTCGAAGGCTTTCACAGTCAGAGTTCATCGGTTCTTGTAGGTTACCTGGGCTGTGGGACCATGGTTTTGGTATTTTCTTTCCTGACGTTTCGCCAGCAGCTTGGCAGGCATCTTCAGAGGAGTAACACTGAAGGACAGTGTCTCTCCACTCTCCTTCAGTGTTACTCCTCAGAAGATGCCTGCCACAGCTGCTGGCGAAACGTCAGGAAAGAAAATACCAAGACCACGGTCACACAGCCCGGATAACCTACAAGAACCGACATATACAAACAGTTCAAATCCTGTTATATATTATATTATTAATGTATGTATATATGTTTTTATATGTATTTATTAATGTATTTCTGTAAATGTGTGCAGGCTTAACAAGGGTTTTAATTAACCACTGATGAAGGCCCCATAGGCCGAAATGCGTTTGGTATGTGGTTACAGTTATCAACCTCAGGAAATGCCATTGTGCTATTTTTATGCTTTTAAATAATTTTAACCTTTACATAGCGCTTCTAATCAATCATATTTTCAGTATTTATATATAGATATGCATATATTTTCTCTCCACCCAACCTTGGGTACCCAGCTTCTGTTTTCAGGTTGGATTTTATTCCCCTCTGTTTTCTCCTAGTTCCATTCATCCACCATGGCTACCCAGATTTGTCAAGCTTTACTTTTTTGAGATGCCTGGAGTCCCTCTAATGCACTGGTTCCCAACAAGGGGTCCGTGGATCCCCAGGGGTCCGCGAGAGCTAAATTAAGGTCCACGAAACAAAGTTATAAACCCATAATAAATTAATATTTTCAATTAAAAGCTCTCTATTGTAAAAATATATATTCAAATATTATTCTAAGCTTAATGTTTAACTAACAGTTATGATTAAAGTTTATTTTCAAATTCTCGGAATTTTTATTTTGAACCTTGGGGTCCCTGCACCGAACAAAAAAGGCCTTGTGGTCCCTGGTCAAAAAAAGGTTGGGAACCACTGCTCTAATGGAAGGAAGGAGAGAGATGGATATTTTAATTCATGTGAATAAAAATGCAATTGCTTTCCATGAATCTGTCTAATCCCTCTTCAAGTGAGTGACCATCACTACATCCTGTGGCACCGAGTCCCAGAAGCTCACTCTGCATTGTGTGCAGACCCATTTCCTTTTTCTACCCCACAGCTTCACCCTGTACCTCAGTCCCATCCAGCCAGAAAGCACCTTTACCATGTAAGAGGGCATCTTGGACATGCTCCTGGGCCTCAGCCCGCCGCCCTTCCTCCAACAGAGCTCCTTCTGCCTCAGAAAACTTCACTTCCATCTTCAGGGATGGTCCCCATATCTGAAAGAACAGCAAGGGAGACAGGGAAGGTAAGAATCTTCACCCCTGCTTTGACCAACAGAGCTGCTTCAAGCACAGGGGCCAGAAATAGGTTGGTTGTTTTCCCAGCTGAGTGAATTCTCTAGAGGTATCAATATCTAGCAGAGAAGCCCAGTTATAAAGTCATTGCTTGAAGGAAACCCCCTCACCTGCTCTGCCTGCCTCTTCTCATCTGCCTGATTCAGGAGGAAACCTTCGGCCAGGGCCACTGCCTGGGAACTGGTCTCCGGCCCACATCCTCTGACCCAGCTCTGCATTTCCTGGGGCAGGATGGTCAGGAACTGCTCCAGGATCACCAGGTCCAGCATCTGCTTCTTGGAGTGCCTCTCCGGCTTCAGCCAGTGGTTGCAAAGCCCATGAAGCTGGCTGCAAACTGCTCGGGGCCCATCTGCCTCATGGTAAAGGAACTGCCGAAAACATTGGCCTTGGACATCTGCTGTCCTCGTTTCCTGAGCCAGGTTCTCTGGCACAGCTCTTTCCCAGAATTCATCACCACTCTCCACTTGGATGGGATGGGGAGCTTCCCCTGATCTCTTGCCAATTCCAGGTCCTTCTGGGTCCTGCGGTTCCATCTCCTTCCCCTACTCCTGGGTAGCCTCTGACTGTGGAAAGATGCTCTTACTCTCGTAGCTATGAAGAGGGAGAGGAAAAGATATTATGAAAGGCAGGAAGAGACCAAAAGAAGCACATCCTCATCACCTACACTCCTTGTCAAGAGGCACCTAAGGATTGCCCCAGTGGATCAGAAGGAGCGTCATTATCATCATTTGTGGATCAGGATTAACGACATGGTGCTGTAATATATTGTATATCAGGCTTTTTAATGAGATGCCTGTTTTGTCCTTCAGGAAAGTAAACATCTGTTGTGGAAACTATGAGCTTAGCCAGCATGGTGTAGTGGCTAAGAGCGGTGTTTTGGAGTGGTGGACTCTGATCTGGAGAACCGGGTTTGATTCCCCACTCTTCCACATGAGTGGCGGACTCTAATCTGGTAAACCAGGTTTGTTTCGCCACTAATGCACATGAAGCCAGCTGGGTGACCTTGGGCTAGTCACAGCTCTCTTAGAGCTCTCTCGGCCCCATCTACCTCACTGGGCGTCTGCTGTGAGGATGTGAAGGGAAGGTGATTGTAAGCCGGTTTGATTCTTCCTTAAGTGGTAGAGAAAGTCGGCATATAGAAACCAACTACTCTTCTCCACCCATGTCTGGGGATCAGTCTGTCTAGAGGCAACAGCTCAAGGTCAACTGGAGTCCGGGACAAAAGGAATGGCGACGTCTTAACCATGGCAGATCACTCCTCAGTTGGCATGAAGCATTTGGCAATAGCTCTGTCCAGCAGAGAGTCAACAGCAGAGGTGCGTCTGACCTCTCGGGGTGGGGGCAAAATGGCTGCTGGGATGAACAGGAGCAGGGGGAGGTTGTGAACACCCAGGTAAACAATTGGTGGGTGTGGGGTGGAGCACCGGCCAAAATGCACAGGATGTGGGGCAACCAGTCAGCAAGGATGATTCATCTCATGTGATCACATCTGGGACACCTTTCTGGGCCTCCTGATGACCACCATGGCTGAGTATTTTTATTCACAAAATTCAGACCCTGCCTTCCAGCCCCCACAAGGGCCACCAATTCAGTTAACAAATTAAAGCATACATTAAAAAAAATTCCCTTACCTCTAGTCTGCTTTGCTCCCTGGGAGTCTCCCAGGTGGATTACACCAAGTGAGTCTATACAATCAAAAGAATGGGACGTTCAATACACCTGTAAACAGAGTTTGGGTTGTAGAACCAACCCGAAGTCTAAAAAACAGAACTGAAGCAAAGCATCAATGTTAACAAGACACAGCAAATGATGCAAAATTGCAACGTAGGATCCAACTTACAGCAAGCTACACACAGTAGGCTAGAACAGAATTTCTCATGATTTTTCCAACTTTGTGAATTGTACAGAGCCACCGTACTGAGAAAACCAGGAGAGTGGGTGTCTTCCTAACTTCCTCTGGGAGGCCAATCCACATTGTGGGAGCCACAAGAGAGAAGGCATGTGCACCGGCACTTGTTGATTTTGCCCATTTGCAGGTTGGCACCTGCAGAAGGCCCTACTCAGGTGAGTGAAGCCGTCATGGTGGAGTATAGGGGGAGAGACGGTCACGCAGATTTCAGGGCCCAAGTACTATGTATGGCTTTCTGTGTGATAGCCAATAATTTTAATTGAGCCCGCAGGGACTGGGAATAATATGCAAGCTCCATCCAGCTGCCGATAATAGTCGAACTCCAGCATTGTCTGTGCATTACAGTAGTCTAGTCTCAATGTTACCACGGCATGGATCCAGGGGCCCGATCAGCCGTATCAACGTAAGGGTCTATTTTTCCAGCTAGGCTGAGTTGGAAGAAAGCATTTTTTTGCAACTGCATTAACTCGCTCCTCTAGCAATAATGCCGAGACCAGTATAACCCTGAGGCTGTTAACTGTGCCAGCAAGGCATATCCTTCCAGACCTCCACCCTCCCAAGCAGCATTTCTTCTAACTTTCCAGGACTTAGATTTAGCTGGTTCACACTTGGCTATTCAACCACAGACACCAGGCAGCAATTTAGGATCTCTACTGCATCACCAGGAGAGTTGGGGAAGGATGCATAGAAATGGATATCCTCAGCATATTGAAGACAGCCAACCCCAAACTACGAATGATTCGGCCTCAGGGCTTCACATACAGATTGACAAGCATAGAGGACAGGATTGGGCCCTGTGGGACCTCCACAGGATGGACAGAAGAAGAGAAAGATTTTACACCCTGCTTTTCTCTAACTGAAGGAGACCCAAAGGGATTTACCATCCCTTCCTCTCCCCACAACAGGCATCTTGTGAGGCTGCTGGGGCTGAGCGGGGTCACCCAGCACTCTTCCTGTGCAGGAGTGAGGAATCAACCCCAGTTCTCCAGGAGAGGTTCCACCACTCTTGACCACCCCACCATGCTGTGGCAGGTCCCACACTGATGATAACCGGCCTCCAATGGCAATCCTTTGGTTCTGGTCCAGGGGGAGGGATTTGACCCTGTCCAACGTGCAACCCCTGATGCCTCCTCCTGCTTGCCGGCAGCTCAACCAGATGGGCCAAGTCCACTGTGCCAAAGGCAGTGGATCGATTCAGGAGAAGCAGCAAGGAGGAAGACAGACCTTTGGCTACTTTGAGACGGAGGGTGTCAGCTCAACTCAGCAGAGCCCATCTCCCTCCCGTAGCCCCGTCTGAAAACAGACTGAAAGGGGTCTGGAGCAGAGTTCTCCAAGAACACCTGGAGTTGGTTGGCTTCTCTCTCTATCCGTTTGCCTAGGAAGGGCAGCTCCAAGACCAGGCAATAATTGGCTCCAACAATTTCCTGTTTGTGTGAAAAGTGCCATCAAGTCACAAGCTGCTTATGGCGGCCCAGCAGCAGGGTTTTCAAGGCAAGGGACTAGCAGGGGTGGTCTGCCGTCGCCTGCCTCTGCACAGAGACCCTGGGCTTCCTGGGGGGTCTCCCCCCCAATTGCTAACCAGGGCCGACCCTGCTGAGCTTCCGAGCTGCATTTCTCTCCTGCAAGATGCGAAAGCTTATCCCACTCACCCCCCTGCAATGACTTACTCGTGAGTAGACCGTCCCAGGATCCCACTGCAAGGCTCTTGCCTGCTGATGCATCTCTGAAGCCCCTCGAGGTCTCCTTTGCAATTGGGTAGCAAAGCCTCCCCTTCCGCCGCCCCCCCCCCAGCCTTTCCTCTTTGCCTCCCCCGACCCCCCCCCCTTGTTTGGCCGCTCTATCAAACAACTCGGTCAGTTTAACCACTTCGGTGCTGCAGACGAAGGAAGAAAAAAGGGGCTCCCTGCTCTTTGCAATGAGGATCGGCCAGAGCCCGGTGCTCAGGGTGGGTTTGATCCAGGCTGCCGCCAGCGACGCCCTGTGCAGCTCAACGGGATTGCTCGGGAGTAACTCCGCACAGGGTTGCAAAAACAAGCAAGATCGCGCTAAGGGATCCGAAGCAGGTCTCGTCGGAACCCTCCCCAGGCCTTAGGATTGCATTGGAAATCTGCATTCCTGTAACGTGTTCCCTGTTTCTAAAATCAAAATGCCACCCTAGGTCGCTTCCTGGAGACTGATGTGATTCTGCCCTATCGGATAGAGTCGCCATCTCTGGCTGGAGAAATCCCTGGAGACTAAAGACCGTGAGAGGAGCCCTGCTTGATGACCAGTGCGGGGTTGCCAACCTCCAGGTGGTACAACTGACCACCAGGCGACAGAGATCAGTTCACCTGGAGATAATGGCCGCTTTGGAGGGTGGGCTCTATGGCATCATGCCCCATTGAAGTCCCTCCCCTCCCCAAACCCCGCCCTCCTCCTCAAGCTCCATCCCCAAATCACCAGGTGTTTCCCAACTCAGCCCTGGCAACCCTAGACCAGTGAGGGTCCAGCTAGTCCAGCATCCTGTCTTACACAGCTGCAAACCGCTTCCGCTGTAGGATTTAACCACAGTGCAGAGAGGCCAAGGAGGCAAGGCCTTCCCCTGATGTTGCCTCCTGGCACTGGGATTTAGAGCTTGACTGCATCTGCACAACCCTTTCATCACCACTGATAGACTTATCTTCCATTAAGCTATCTGATGCCCTTTTAAAATTGTCTATGCCTGTGGCCACTGCTACATCCTCTGGCAGTGAATCCCATATTTTAATCACTTGTTGTGTAAAGAATTCCCTTTTCTCCATCCTGAGCTCTAGTATAGCGGGAGAGGGAGAAAAAGTTCCCCTGGTCAACTCTCTTCACCCCGGGCATCATTTTATAAACCTCTCTCATGGCCCCTACTGAAGTTGTCTCTTTTCTCAACTGAAAAGTCCCAGGCTCTTCGGCCTTTCCTCACAGGGAAGGAGCTCCAACCCCTGAATCATCCGGGTTGCCCTTTCCTGTACTTTCTCCAGCTCTGCAATGTCCAAATGAGGCTGCACCATCGATGTATACAGGAGCATTATAATATCAGCCATTTTGTTTTCAACCCTTTTCGTCATAGACCCTAACACAAAATTTGGATTTTTCACTACTGCAGCACACTAATTTGACACTTGCATGGAGCTATCTCCTACTACGACCCAAAGATCTTTCCCCCTCTCAGTCTCAGCAAGGTCAGACCCCATCAGCCTATCCCTGAAGCTGGGATTCTTCCTCCCAGTGTGCATCACCTTTCACTTACCAACATGGAACTTCTTTTGACACCTTGTCACCCAATTTGTGGAAATCCTCCTGGAGCTCTTTGCAGTCATCCTTAGTTTCCACCATCCTGAATAATTGTGTGTCATCTGCAAATTTGGTCACTACACAACTCACCCCTCGTTCCAGATCATTTATGAACAAATTAAACAGTATCATCCCCTCAATACCCATCCTTCTGGGTCTCCACTGCTTACTTTTCTCCCTCATGAGAACTATCCATTTATTCCTATTGTTTTAAGTTTACTCCCACGTCTTGAAGCGCCTTGTCAAAAGCGTTTTCAAAGTCCAAGTATATCATGTCCACTGGGTCACCATTGGCTACATGTTTGTTTACTTTCTCAAATAACTCTGAAAGGTTAGGGAGGCAGGACTTCCCTTTGCAGAAGCCATGCCGACTTCCCCTCAGCAGGCTTGTTCCTCTATGGGCCTAATCCTTCTATCTTTGATTAGTTTCTACTAATTTGCCTAGGACAGACGCTAGGCTGACAGGCCTCTCTACTGTCCAGGTTCCCCTCTTAACCCCTTTTTTAAAATTGGTGAAACATTTGCCACTCTCCAGCCTTCTGGTACGGTGGCTGAATGTAGCGATAGGTCATTTAGACGCTTTCTTGCCCTCAGGGGCTTTTGGGGATATTTAAGTTTATAGGTCTAAAGTTTATGCCCCAAGTTTATGCCCCAACTACAGATGCTGATGAGGAAGATATTGAAAATGTTTATGCCAGTGTTCAGGAAGAAATTGATGAGACACCTAAACAAGATATGCTGATAATCATAGGTGATTGGAACGCAAAAGTAGGAAACAAAGCAGAATCAAATGTTGTTGGCAGATTTGGGCTAGGAGCACGGAATGAAGCAGGAGAACGCCTCGCAGAATTCTGTGAAGACAACAATCTGTTCATTGCAAACACATGTTTCAGGCAACCAAATAGACGATTGTATACATGGACATCACCAGACGGCCAATATAGAAATCAAATAGATTATATAATTGGAAGCAGAAGATGGAGAAGCTCTATTCTCTCAGCCAAAACAAGACCAGGAGCCGACTGCGGTACAGATCATGAATTGTTAATATCAAAAATCCAGATAAAGCTTAAGAAAAATACCAAAACATTCATAGCACCGAAGTACAATCTAAGCAATGTTCCAGAAGAGTTTAAAGACCATGTAAGGAACAGATTTGCATTACTGAGTTCAAGTGAATGTAAACCTGAAGAACTATGGGTGGAAACTAGAGATATTATCAAGGAAGAATGTGCAAACACTATTCCTGTAGCCAAAAGAAAAGAAAAACCTCAATGGATGTCTGAGGAAACTCTTAAAATTGCCAGCGATAGACGAGAAGCAAAAGTAGAAGGTGACAGAAATAGAATCAAAAGTCTAAGTGCAACGTTCCAGCAACTCGCACGTAGAGACAAAGAGACCTATTATAATAACCAGTGTAAAGAAATAGAAGAGAACAACAAAAAAGGAAGAATAAGAGATCTGTTCCACAAGATCCAAGAAATCAAAGGGAAATTTAAAGCAAGGTTAGGCATGCTGAAAGATCAGCATGGAAATACATTAACTGAACAGGACAAAATAAAGAAAAGGTGGGAACAATACACTGAAGAACTATACAAAAGAAATGAAAGGATAAAAGATTCTTTCCAAGAAGAATCTTTTGAAGAAGAACCTACAGTTTCAGAAAGTGAAGTGAAAGCTGCATTGAGAGCAATCGGGAGAAACAAATCACCAGGAGCAGCTGGGATATCAATAGAGCTATTCCAAGCCACGGAAACAGAGTCCATCAAAATCTTGACAAGAATATGCCAACAAATATGGAAAACAAAACAATGGCCCACAGACTGAAAACGATCCATTTACATTCCAATTCCCAAGAAAGGAGACATCAAAGATTGCAGCAACTATCGGACCATCGCATTAATTTCTCATGCAAGTAAAGTGATGCTCAAAATCTTACAACAAAGGCTGTTACCATATATGGAACGAGAAATGCCTGATGTTCAAGCTGGTTTTAGAAAAGGAAGAGGCACTAGAGATCATATTGCAAATATACGCTGGTTACTGGAGCATACGAGAGAATTTCAGAAGAAAATCAGGTTGTGTTTCATAGATTACAGCAAAGCTTTTGACTGTGTGGATCATGAAAAGCTATGGCTGGTTTTAAAGGAAATGGGTGTGCCACTACATCTGATCGTTTTAATGCGCAACCTGTACTCTGGACAAGAGGCCACAGTTAGAATATGGAGAAACGGAATGGTTTCCAATTGGCAAAGGTGTAAGACAAGGATGTATTTTATCTCCCTATCTCTTCAATCTATATGCAGAACATATAATTAGGAAAGCAAGATTATATTTAGATGAAGGTGGGGTGAAAATTGGAGGGAGGAACATTAATAATTTGAGATATGCTGATGACACTACATTATTGGCAGAAAATAGTGAAGATTTGAAACGACTACTGCTAAAAGTTAAAAGAGAAAGTGCCAAAGCAGGACTACAGCTGAACATCAAGAAAACAAAAGTAATGACTACAGAAGAATTACACAACTTTAAGGTTGACAATAAGGAAATTGAAATTGTTCAAGACTTTCTATTCCTTGGCTCCACCATCAACCAAAAGGGAGACTGCAGCCAAGAAATCAGAAGGAGATTGAGACTGGGAAGGGCAGCCATGAAGGAGCTAGAAAAGATTTTGAAGTGTAAGGATGTGTCACTGGTAGGGCTGTCAAAAAAAAAAAATTCGGTACAGTTCGGATTCGGCCAAATTTGGCCCTTGTGGGTTCGGTACGTGCCGAAGTCCGAACTCCCCCACTTCGGATCCGTTCAATTCGGCGGGAATTCAAAGTTCGGAAAAAAAATTCGGCCGAATAAAGCCATTAAAAACACAACCGCGCCTTTCCGCGGCTCTGGGGGGGGGACATTTTTGGGCTTAGAGGTCCCAAACTTTCAGCAGAGCTTCAAAGGACGTATATTGAAAGACTCCCCAAGTTTTGTAAAGATTGGGTCAGGGGGGGCTGAGATATGGGCCCTGAAAGGGGTCCCCCCACCCTTAATGTGTATCTCTCAGCAGAGCTTGCCGCCCAGGCACAAAGCTCCCAGCCCCGACAAACAGCTGATGAGAGCAAGGGCGGGGCAGGTGCTAAGAACTTTGCAAAGCAACACAACTGAAAAGCAACACCTTTGCAAACATACAAAGGGCGGGGCAGGTGTGAAGAATTTTGCAAAACAATACAACTGCAAAGCAACACAAGCACGCAATGCAACACCTTTGCAACAGTGCAAAGCAACACCTGACACCTGGGAGTTTGTATACCATGGAAAGGGACAGAGGCAGCTAGCTATGCATAATGAGCAGGAGGGGGTGGAATTTCTCCTTTTGCATTGGACTTGGGACCAGGCAGATGCATTCTTTAAGTCACCATTTGAAAACCAGTTTTGAGCAAGCATCAAAATAACCTAACTGATCTTATGAATGAGGAAAAACCTGAAGAATAAAAATGAAGCCCCCCCTCAAACCAGGGAGAGAGAGACTGGAGGGAGAACACACACCCCAGGCAGAACCGGCAAAAGCCCCCTTTGGCTCCCCCCCCACCCACAGAAACTGCTCCCTCCCCCCACACACACACACACAGACTCTGCTTTCCCTCACACACACACACAGAAAAGAAAAATTATAGATTAAAGCCCCCAAAGGGGTCTTACTGTGGCTGTCTTCTGTTCCAGCAGGAGG
Source organism: Euleptes europaea (assembly GCF_029931775.1). Classification (NCBI taxonomy): domain Eukaryota; kingdom Metazoa; phylum Chordata; class Lepidosauria; order Squamata; family Sphaerodactylidae; genus Euleptes; species Euleptes europaea. The sequence goes on from NC_079316.1 coordinate 7,363,643, forward strand.
GGCTGGGAGGCTGGGTAATCCAATATGATTCCATTTGTATCCAATATAAGATCCATATGTATGCATCTCTCGAGGGTGATCCATTCATCCCAATAGGGAAAAGGGGAAAGCCCATATCTCGGGGGGCCCTGACCCAATGTTTACAAAACTTGGGTGGTCTCTTAAAAAGCCTTGACTGAAGCTCCGTTGAAAGTCTGGGGTCAGCACACCCAAAAATGCGCCCCCTGCAGCCACGGAAAGAGAAAAGGGGGGAGCCGATATTTCAGCCCCCACTGAACCCATCTTTACAAAACTTGGGTGGTCTCTTAAGAGGGATTCTCTGAAGCTATGATAAAAGTTTGGGGGCTGCACCCCCAAAAAAGCGCCCCCTGCAGCCACGAAAATGGAAAAGGGGGGAGAGGAAAAAGGGGTGGAGCCCATATCTCAGGACCCCCTGACCCAATGTTTACAAAACTTGGGGGGTATCTTAAGAAGCCTTGTCTGATGCTCCGCTGAAAGTTTGGGGTCGGCACACCCAAAAATGCGCCCTCTGCAGCCATGGAAAGAAAAAGGGGGGAGCCCATATCTCGGGACCCCCTGACCCAATGTTTACAAAACTTGGGTGGTCTCTTAAGAAAACCTGTCTGAATATCCCCTGAAAGTTTGGGGTCTGTACCCCAAAAAATGCGCCCCCTGCAGCCACGGAAAGGAGCAAATGTGCACAAGCACCCCCTCACACACACATGAGGATTTCCCTCTCTCTCTCTCTCTTTCCCCGGCCGGCCGCACATCAGCTGATTCCTCCAGTACTCAATCCTGACTGATTGGCCAGAAGAAGACCCAGCTTGGCCACCGATTGGCCGGGGGAGGAGAATGCTGCTTACTGAAGGTTATGCTGCTTACTGATGGCCCCGAATTGGCCGAATTTATTTGCAAACTCCCGAACTCGCTGAATTCGGCCCCCCCGGTTGCCCGCCAGTTTTGAGTTCGGTTCCTCCTGAACTAAAAACCACCGAATCAAGGGAAAATCGGCTGATTTTCAGTTCGGGCCAAACCGAATTGACAGCCCTAGTCACTGGCACCAAGACTAGATTAATTCATGCCATTGTATTCCCTATTGCTATGTATGGGTGTGAAAGCTGGACAGTGAAGAAAGCTGATAGGAAGAAAATAGATTCCTTTGAAATGTGGTGTTGGAGGAGAGTGTTGCGGATTCCGTGGACTGCCAAAAAAACAAATCAATGGGTTATAGATCAAATCAAGCCTAAACTGACACTAGAAGCTAAAATGACTAAACTGAAGCTGTCGTACTTTGGTCACGTAATGAGACGACAAGAGTCACTGGAAAAGACAGTCATGCTAAGAAAAGTTGAGGGCAGCAGGAAAAGAGGAAGACCCAACAAGCGATGGATTGACTCAATAAAGGAAGCCACGGCCTTCAATTTGCAGGATCTGAGCAGGGCTGTCAAAGATAGGACATTTTGGAGGACTTTCATTCATGGGGTCGCCATGAGTCGGAGGCGACTTGACGGCACTTAACACACTCACAGGTCTAAACAAGGGCTCCCCTTCCATCATTGTTTATAGTTGCAGACATTTTTAGGTAGGGCTTTATTGTGGCATTTCTCATGGGCACTATGAACACATGAACAAGTGAAGCTGCCTTCTACTGAATCAGACCCTCAGTCCATCAAAGTCAGTATTGTCTACTCAGACTGGCAGTGGCTTTCCAGGGTCTCAGGCGGAGGTCTTTCACATCACCCACTTGCCTAGACCCTTTAACTGGAGATACCGGGGATTGAACCTGGGACCTTCTGCATGCCTCGCAGATGCTCTACCACTGATTCATGGCCACTCCCCTTTGGGAGGTGTGCTGCCAAGTCATGAGAGGGGTGCAGTGCAACTTGATATCAGCAGTGGCACTTGAAAGAATGAAAAGTCTGGTTTTAGTGGTTCCTGTTGTGCATGGGCCACAGTTTTGTGCAGTTTGGTTGTACAGGATCAGGATGAAACTGAACCCTTTCCGTGGACTTGGAGTCATGGAAAATGGTCAGGAATCTGCCTGCTCACTGTACTCCCTGTGGATCAATTCTCAAGAGCAGGGTGCTAATGACACTCGATTGATAGACAAATTGTGAGACTCCTTTCTAAGGGAACCCAGGTCTCTTGGCACTCTGTTGGCAGGCTATTCCTTCAGGACTACATCAATACCACTGGGCTCTTTCCAGCCAATTGTTATGATTAGTCTTCGGCTTTTATCACAAAAACATATTTGCCCAAGCGATTCATACAGAATCATAGAATCATAGAGTTGGAAGGGACCACCAGGGCCATCTAGTCCAACCCCCTGCACAATGCAGGAAATTCACAGCTACCTCCCCCCACACCCCCAGTGACTCCTAGTCCATGCTCAGAAGATGGCCAAGATGCCCTCCCTCTCATCATGTGCTCAAGGTCATAGAATCAGCATTGCTGACAGGTGGCCATCTAACCTCTTCTTTAAAACCTCCAGGGAACGAGAACTCACCGCCTCCCAAGGAAGCCTATTCCACTGAGGAACCGCTCTAAATGTTAGAAAATTCTTCCTAATGTCTAGATGGAAATTCTTTTGGTTCTGGTCTGACCCTCTGGGGCAATAGAAAACAACACGGCACCCTCCTCTATATGACAGCTCTTCAAGTACTTGAAGATGGTTATCATGTCCCCTCTGTTTTCAACTCATCAGGCTAAACATACCCTGCACCTTCAACCTTTCCTCATAGACCCCTCACCATCTTTGTTGCCCTCCTCTGGACACGTTCCAGCTTGTCTACATCTTTTTTAAATTGCGGTGCCCAAAACTGAACACAGTACTCTAGGTTAGGTCTAACCAGAGCAGAGTAAAGTGATACCATCACTTCACATGATCTGGACACTATACTTCTGTTGATACAGCCCAAGATCGCATTTGCCTTTTTAGCTACCATATCACACTGCTGACTCATGTTCAGTATTTGGTGTACTAAGACCCCAAGATCCTTTTCGCACACACTACTGCTCAGACAAGTCTCCTCCATCCTATAATTGTTCTTTTGATTTATCCTAACTAAGTGCAGAACCTTACATTTGTTTTTGTTGACGTCCATTTTAATAGTTTTAGCCCAATTCTCCAGCCTGTCAAGATCATCCTGTATCCTGGCTCTGTCTTCTTCCGCATTTGCTACCCCTCCCAATTTAGTATCATCTGCTAATTTAATAAGCATCCCCTCTATTCCTTCATCCAAATCATTTATAAAGATGTTGAACAACACAGGGCCCAGCACAGATCCCTGAGGCACTCCGCTAGTCACTTCCCTCCAAGTGGAGGGAATAGGACATGCCACTTCTTGGTTGTTCCTATTAAATTCTACACTTTTCAAACCTGTTATCCCCAAGCTGTTTTTGGCTTAAAAAGCTTCTTTTCATTCTTCAACAGTGGGAAACTTAATATAGTAAAATTAAGAATAAAGTTGTCAGAACAAACATATTGTCTGACAGTGCCTGCCGAGGCACTGCAGGATTGTGTTTCAAAAACCATCTGCAGAAAAGGTGAAATTCCACGGGGCAAACTGGTCTTAGATCGTTCTTCAGTAGAACAGCTAGATTCGAGGCCAGGTGTCTGGTTGGACTCTAAGGGGTTTCTGGACTCGAATCTAGGTACTTTTTTATCTCCTTCCACAAAGACAAGGTTTTTGGAGCATTCACATGACCTCCTCCCCAAATCATGCACATTCTGTGCCCCCTCCTCTTTTTACTGCATTGTTAGCAAGTGTGAAGACAGGACAAGCCATTCAGTGTTAGCTTTTGCTTAGCATCACTATTCTCCATTTTGAATGCTTAAGAAACTGTTGCTTTGCAATTGTAGAGGCCTAGCAGAGACCATGGGAAAACAAGATGCACCTGCAGCCTGTTACCAGGCAGATACCGGTAAGTCAAGGCCGAGCCAACATACCAGCCTAATTGGGAGCTAGTTTCATCTGTGGTAAGTTGGGAGGGGGGAATGATCTCACTCTTCACTCTAGGACCCAGTCTGGCCTGAACCGGTCTGAACCATCTAGAGGTTTCTTTGAACCACTGTTTCTGATTGGAAGTCATGGGTCATCTGACTAGAATTCAGATTGCCATAAATTAGCCATGCTTATTCTATTCTAACTATCATGGATAATCAACTATCTATCATCATCACCTGAACTGCTTTAGCACGTTACTCTGCTCAGCTACAGCAATGCCTCAATGCAAGAAACTAAGGCCTGAACCAGCTTAGCTTAAGAGTAAGGAACTTTAGCTATGTAGTAGAGTTGTAAGTATAACCAGGAAGACTTTGTTTTCTTTGCCAGTGTGTCTTTAAGAATACTGTACTCGCATTTTTAATCATTTTGCTTTTTAAAATTTCTTAATAAACCTTTTCATTTAAAAGGAGTTTTGAGTTATTTGACCTGTCTCGGTTACGATACAACACGGCTGGAGCTCTGGAGAGGGTGGCCAGTCGTGACAGCAAGAAAACACAAACTTTTTCAGGCTCTGCCTACATTGGGGCCATTTTTCTTTTCTCATCCTACCCACCCCTCCCCGCAGGTGGCCTTCTGCCCCTGCCCACTATGCTAATGTTTTTAAAGCTTCATCCCATGAATTATTAATGACTTAACGTTACTAGTTGACTATCAATATTAACAACACTGTCAGAATATGACTGTTATGGAGTTTGGAAATGTTGGGAAACAGACTAAGCATGACGTACCATGGGCGTGTACAATTTACTTAACTGTCCTGGAATTCAAGTTGCTAGATCTCACCGAGGAGTCCACTTCTACAGCTTGATTCCAGCATGACCCTGGAGATCTGGGGCTGACTCTCTGGTGACACCACCAGGCCAAGAGTGAGAGGTGCATCTGTCTGGTGGTAGCCTAGTCTCCAGAGGTGCTACTGCAGGCCTTTAAGGAACTCTTCTCCAGATTACAAATCACTTGGCCCTCCCAAACCACCATGGAAGCAGGGAATCCTTGGGAATCAAACAGGTTAGAAAGATGCCCAACTCGGCAACTCCTGGTACTTTGGTAAGTTTGACCCAAGTGCTTGTAGAAATAGATGCAAACACACTTAAAAAGATAATTCACAGTGGGTAGTCTGTCTGCAGTAGTAGAAAAGGGTAGGTGGATGGGAAAGAGGAGGACGGGTGGGCAAGTGGGCGCAGAAAGGTGCTGCACCCGGGAAAGACGGGGCGAGGTGGGTGGGTGTTAAAGACGAGCTGTGGGCGAGGGGGCGCAATAAGGTGCTGCACCTGGGAAAGTCGGGGCGAGGTGGGTGTGTGGGCACAGAAAGGTTCTGCACCTGGGAAAGACGGGGCGAGGTGGGTAGGTAGGTGGGAAAAATGAGGAGGGGTGGGCAAGTGGGCGCAGAAAGGTTCTGCACCCAATAAAGACGGGGCGAGGTGGGTAGGTGGGTGGGAAAGACGAGGAGGGGTGGGCAAGTGGACGCAGAAAGGTGCTGCACCCGGGAAAGACGGGGCGGGTTGGGTGGGTGTTAAAGACGAGGAGTTGTGGGTGAGGGGGTGCAATAAGGTGCTGCACCCAGGAAAGTCAGGGCGAGGTGTGTGTGTGGGAAAGACGGGGGTGGTTGGAAAAGATGAAGAGGTGTGGGCGAGTGGGCGCAGCGAGGCCGGACTGCCCCCACTGCACCTGAAAAAGACGAGGGGTGGGTGGAGTGGATAGACAGGAAAGACGAAGAGGGGTGGCTGGGTGCAGCGAGGCCGGACGGGCCTCCTTGCACCTGGGAATGACAGGGCCAGGTTACTGGTTGGGTGTGCGATACCGCCGCTTGCCTAGGAAACTTATAAAGGGAGGGGTAGGGGGGGCTGGCTGCCTCAGCTTGCGGGCAGGAGAAGAGGCCTCTGGAGGTAGGAACTGGCTCGTAGGCCGCCTGTTTGACACCCCTGCATTACCCTATGTGGGAAAAAAAGGTATCAATGCTGGGACTGTGGAAAGAGATTTAGCCATGATTGAAACCTCTAATAGATCCCACAGGGAAGACAGCAAGGATGGGTTCTGTGGGCGGAAGGAGATTGAAGACCAGCTCCTACCTCCTTCTGCATTGAGGAATCCACGCAGGGGAGGAACCTCAGAAATGTTCAATGTGTGGCAAGAGTTTGAGGCAGAGATCTGACTGTAACGTTCCTCAGAGAATCCACATAAGTTGGTTCTGATGAGGATCTTCTTTGGTAACTCAAATAAGGGCCCTTTTAGTGGTTGCCCTCCTTTGTGAAACTCGATACTTTAGTTATCTGCCAACTGAACTCTTTCTGATACCTGCAAAACCGGCAAAAACATTTCTGTTTTCCAAATCCTGTGACGCAATAGACAGAATGAAGATAGCAGGTATCTATAGTCTTCCTGCTGCTGGACAAATCCTAGTGAGGACAGCTGGCAACCCCAATTTACAAACATTTTTACCTGGCAAGGAGTTCTATGGAGGCATCCCGCATCCCTAATTCCTCCCCAGTCCAGCCTGCTTCATACTTTTTGGGGTTGCAACTTTGAAGCCCATGAGTTTTGGCAATAGGATTAATTTGGGTTGAAAGGAAAACATTCCCCCCCCCCAAATCAACTACACCACCATGGGCGAGAGGTTAAAAGCGGTGGTTTGGAGTGGTGGCGTCTGGAGAACCGGGAGGAGGCTGAAGTTGGTTACCTATTCCCAGATCCTTATTCACATTTCCTAGTTCCTGTGCCGGCGGAGGCCAAGGGCCGGGCGGTGCCCGCAGTCCTCAGACGTGCGGGAGGTATCTAGCCCGTTTCGGAGCAGGTGACGAAGATTATGCTGTCTACAGAGGTCAGAAGTCGGAGGCGTCATCAAAGCAGGCAGGAGTCAACGGCCGGAGAGATTAATAATGAAACACAGATAAACTGCACGGTTGCTTCTGCAAAGTTAAAGCAAGCCTGCACTGCCTTTATCAGTCAATGCACTTCCAGGCTAGGCTTCATCCTGAAACAACTCAGCACAAGTTCTCTGTCTGAGAGACATTGTAACTACCAATTAGAAACAGCGACATTGGAAGGGGAGGGAAGGAAGAACCCCCCCCCTTAGCAGTGATGTCTTTCCAGCCATGTTTTCACTGGTAGTGACTCGTCTTGGAGAACTGGAAGACAGCAGGAAAATCACTTGTTGCTCTTCAAGGCAACCTATCACGAAGCAACAGTACCATCGAGAATGGAGTGGACAGGCATGTCGTAGGACCGGAAGTGCGTCTCCCTTGTGCAGCGGCTAAATACCTCCTATATCCCTGGACCATCAAGAGGAGACGACAGAAGGACCGCGACCTTGCAATTTCCGGTATATTTCCTGTTTCCTGCTTCACTGCCGAGCTAGAGCGTACTGAATACTTAATGGTATTTTAAAATTGAAAAGTCTGTTTTTACCCTAATTAGGCGGAATTAAATACACCTACCTTGGCGAATATGCAATACAGACTGGATTAAACTACCTACAATACAAGATCAGTTTTTGTGAACCTGCCAAGTTTCTTATAAACTTTCTCTAGTGTAAATATCTGGATCCCGGCAAAGATCTGGATCTTTACACAGTACTTCCCCTGCATTATTAAAATTAAAAGAGGCATCTTGGCCATCTTCTGGGCATGGAGTAGGGGTCACTGGGGGTGTGGGGGGGAGTTGGGAATGTCCTGGATTGTGCAGGACCCTGGTGGTCCCTTCCAACTCTGTGATTTTGTTTGGATCACTTGGGCAAATTTGTTACTGTGATAAAAGCCGAACACTAATTGTAACAATTGGCTGGAAATCGAGCACAGTGGTATGGGCGTGGTCCTGGATGAATAACCTGCCAACAGAGTGCCAAGAGACCTGGGTTCCCTTAGAAAGGAGTCTCACAGTTTGTCTATAAATCGAGTGTCTTTAGCACCCTGCTGAGAATTGAGCCACAGGGAGTACAGTGAGCAGGCATATTCCTGACCATTTTCCATGCCGCCAAGTCCATGGAAAAGGGTTCAGTTTCATCCTGATCCTGTACAACCAAACTGCCCAAAACTGTGGCCCATGCACAAGAGGAACCCCTAAAACCAGCCTTTTCATTCTTTAAAAGTGCCACTAGTGATATCAAATTGCACTGCACCCATTTCGTGACTTGGCAGCTCACCTCCCAAAGGGGAGTGGCCATGGCTCAGTGGTAGAGCATCTGCATGGCTGTACTGGCCAGGGAGGCAAGCTGGGCTGCTATTGCAGCACGGTGCAGAGGGAGTGAGGGAGGGGATGGCCAGAAGCCAAGGAGGAAACTGAAGCCAGAGGCTTCTGCAGCCAGCAGGCTGCACTAAGCAGTGAGACAGCGGGGGATGCAAAGTCCAATAAACAATTCCAGAAGTCAGGCTGGGGCTGGTACTTATCAGGGTCAAGGCAGCAGAGTTGTCAATTAGGCAGTCCAAGGTCAGGGTCACTGGCAAGGCAGTCCATTGTTATCCAAAGGCAGTCCGGGTCAAAAGCAGGCAAGAAAACACCAAGTGGAGCAACACTGAGACCAGAGATCAGTACATTGCTTCCACACTTTGGTTCCTTCCTCAGTTCCTTAAATCTAGCTGGCTGTCAGAGCAAGGCTGGTCTGGCAATCAATCGCTCTCATCTTCCACAGCTGTCATCGCATGCCTATTCTGAATTCTTGCAGAGCGTCGTCTTTCACTCATAGCTCTCAATCTTTTCCTTCTGCGAGATCCTGGGGATAAATCCTCTCCTTCTGATAACTGGCTTCCCGATGGGATCTGTACTTCCTTCGCCTGAGTCGGCTCTGTTAATCTAACAGCTGGTTCAGGAGATGTGTCGGCTGCATTCTCTGGCGAGACTGCTACTTGTTCTAGTTCATCATCTGAGCAGGTGAGTCCATGACACTGGCATGCAGAAGGTCCCAGGTTCAATCCCTGGTATCTCTAGTTAAAGGGTCTAGGTAAGTAGGTAAAAAGATAAAGGTCCCCTGTGCAAGCATCGGGTCATTCCTGACCCATGGGGTGACGTTACATCCCAACGTTTACTAGGCAGACTTTGTTTACAGGGTGGTTTGCCAGTGCCTTCCCCAGACATCTTCCCTTTACCCCCAGCAAGCTGGGTACTCATTTTACCGACCTCGGAAGAATGGAAAGCTGAGTCAATCTTGAGCCGGCTACCTGAAACCGACTTCTGTTGGAATCAAACTCAGGTCGAGAGCAGAGCTTTTGACTGCAGTACTGCAGCTTTACCACTCTGTGCCATGGGGCTCCTCTTAGGCAAGTAGATGACTTAACACCCGGAAAGTAGAGAGGCCTGTCAGCCTAACGTCTGTCCCAGGCAAATTAGTAGAAACTAGTCAAAGATAGAAGGATTAGGCACATAGAGGAACAAGCTGTAAAGAAACTGGGTTCCCTGATTTCTTTTGTCACAATTCCTTCGTTCAGGCCAGGGCCTGGTATGATTTGATATTAAACTCAGGACTAAGAGAGGCAAATGGTTCACTCAGCAATTTAAAGCCGTGAGAACACACTTTTCTTTTGAGGAATGTGCTTTGAAGGAGGAGGGCAGAGCACCCCAGATGCAAGCTATTCCACCTCCCTTCCTCCCTAATTGAAGGTCGTTAGTTACCCTAGTTGCAAATCTGTTGGCCTTGCTCTTATCTCCGACTTGAGGATCTCCAGGTGTTTTGATTACTGCAGAATCAGAAATGCCTTGGTCATCCTGACGTGATATAGGGGCAAGTATGACACATCAATCAATTATAGGGTTATGACCCTCTTCGCATTCTCATTGGCGTATTAGGGCCCACGTTACTGAGAACATGAAGATAAAAGTAAACCTCGTTCAATGAGAAATCGTGAGCATTGTGGCATGGCTGGTCCATGTTCTACTTCATCAAAAACTTGTTTTTGATTTTCCCTTACGCAGGGGAAACCTTTGTCTGACTGAACTGTTGGAACTTGCATGCTAAAGCCTAGACGCATGAACTTTTGGAGAACTGGTAACTTATAACCAAATCTCTTGTAACTTGCCTTAAACTTTGCCAAACGCTTGAACCTAAGAAACCTGACTGTGTAGCTAGATATATTAAGCTTTATTGTTTTTGTGCTTTAATCCTTCATGACTTTTCATAAGAACATAGGGAAGGCCCTGCTGGATCAGACCAAGGCACATCAAGTCCAGCAGTCTGTTCACACAGTGGCCAATCAGGTGCCTCTAGGAAGCCACAAACAAGACGACTGCAGCAGCACCATCCTGCCTGTGTTCCACCGCACCCAAAATAATAGGCATGCTTCTCTGATACTAGAGAGAATAGGTATACAGCATGACTAGTATCCATTCTAACTAATAGCCATGAATACCCCTCTCCTCCATGAATATGTCCACTCCCCTCTTAAAGCCCTCCCAGCTGGCAGCCATCACGACATCCTGTGGCAGGGAGTTCCACAACTTAACTATGCGTTGTGTGAAAAAATATTTTCTTTTATCTGTTTTGAATCTCTCGCCCTCTAGCTTTAGCAGATGACCCAGTGTTCTAGTATTATAGGAGAGGGAGATAAACGTCTCCCTGTCCACTCTCTCCAAACCATGCATAATTTTATAGACCTCTATCATGTCTCCCCTTAGCCGCCTTCTTTCCAAGCGTCTTAACAGCCCTAAGCGTCCTAACCGCTCCCCATAGGACAGTTGCTCTAGTCCCCTAATCATCTTGGTTGCTCTTTTCTGCACCTTCTCAAGCTCTGTAATATCCGTTTTTAGGTGTGGTGACCAGAACTGTACACAGTATTCCAAGTGTGGTCTCACCATAGATTTGTACAAGGGCTGTATGATATCAGCAGCTTTATTCTCTATTCCTCATCTAATTATGGCCAGCATGGAATTTGCCTTTTTTACAGCAGCTGCACACTGGGTTGACATCTTCATTGAGCTATCGATTACCACCCCAAGATCCCATTCTAGGTCTGTCGCTGCCAGCACAGATCCCATCAGTGTATATGTGAAGTTGGGATTTTTTGCCCCAATATGCATCACTTTACACTTACTCACATTGAATCTCATTTGTCATTTTAATGCCTATTCTTCCAGTATGCAGAGATCCTTCTGGAGCGCTTCACAGTCCGATTTTGTTTTAACCACCCTAAATAACTTGGTGTCATCTGCAAACTTGGCTACTTCACTGTTTAACCCCAACTCCAGGTCACTGATGAACAGGTTGAAAAGCACCGGTCCCAACAAAGATCCCTGAGGCACCCCACTGCTCATATCCCGCCATTGTGAGAACTGACCATTGATTCCTACTCTCTGCTTCCTACCAATTTACCCAGAACAGATGTTAAGCTAACTGGTCTGTAATTTCCTGGGTCCCCCCTGGAACTTTTTTTATAAATGGGTGTTACATTGGCCATTCTCCAGTCCTCTGGTACAGAGGCTGATTGAAGGGACATATTACATATCTTTGTTAGAAGTTCAGCAATTTCCCATTTGAGTTCTTGAAGAACTCTAGGATGAATACCGTCTGGTCCCTGTGACTTGTTAGTTTGCAGTTTGTCTAGATGTTCTAGGATTTCCTGCCTTGTTACCACTATTTGCCTCAGTTCCTCATTTTCCCCTCTCCAAAATCTCTGTTCAGGAGAAGGAATCTGCCCTGTATCTTCAACAGTGAAGACAGATGAGAAGAATTCATTTAGTTTTTCAGCACTCGCTTTATCCTCCCTTAGAGTTCCAATGGTCCAACCGCTTCCCTAGCTGGTTTCCTACTCCTAATATACTTAAAGAATTTCTTATTGTTTGTTTTGATGTGTTTAGCAATAAGCCCCTCAAAAAAAATTTTTGCATCTCTAATTATCTGCTTGCATTTCCTTTGTGCAAGTTTGTGTTTGCTTCTGTTCACCTCGTTTGGGCAAACCTTCCAGGCTCTGAAGGAAGACTTTTTTTCTCTAATTGCTTCTTTCACCTTACCCGTTAGCCATGGTGATGACCTCATGGACTTATTACTACCTTTCCTGACCTGCGGTATACAAGCTAGCTGAGCCTCTAGTAATGTGGACTTGAGTAACCCCCAAGCCTTTTCAAGAGAGTTAACCCTCTTAACTGCTCCTTTCAACTTCCTCTTTACCAGTTTTCTCATTTTAGAGAAGTTCTCTCTTTTAAAGTCAAAGGTAATTGTGTAAGATTTCCCAGTCACTTTCCCACTTACATCTAAATTAAATTTGATGCCATTGTGATCACTATTGCCAACTGGCTCAACTACATCCACATCCCGCACTAAGTCACCGGCAGCACCACAGAGTATTAAATCCAGGATTGCCTCCCCTCTGGTTGGGTCTATGACCAACTGTTCGAGGGCACAGTCATTTAGGATGTCTAAAAATTGTATTTCTTTGGCTTGACTGGAGCATACATTTATCCAATCAATATGAGGGAAGTTGAAGTCTCCCATTATTACTACTTCATTACCTTTACATGCTTCCCTAATTTCATTCTCCATCTCAAGATCACCGAGCCATTTGGTCAGGGGGGCGATAGAACATCCCCAGTACTAAATCTCCTTTGGGGCCTGGAATCGTCAGCCATAAGGATTCTGTGGGCAAGTCTGCCCTTTTTATGGTCTCTAGCTTATTAGACACTATGCCTTCCTTGATATACGTAGCAACACCCCCTCCAATAACCCTTCTCTGTCATTTCTATACAGTTTGTAACCAGGGATGACTGTATCCCACTGGTTCTCTCCCCTCCACCAGGTTTCTGTAATGCTCACTATATCTATGTTTTCTCTTAAAACCATGCACTCTAATTCCCCCATTTTTGCTTGGAGGCTTCTAGCATTAGCATAGAAACATTTCCACACTGTTTCTCTCTTTTGACTTACCTGGCATGTGCCTTTGGGCATCTTTAAGTGGCTATCCATCTTTTTTTCCCCCATTCCTTTTCATGCCTAAGTAATTCCTATCTGGGCAATCGGAAGCAATTTTCTCTTTGTCCGTATGCACTGAGTATGCCCGAACCGGATGCTTCTCAGCTACTGTCGGCTTTTCCCCCAGGTTCAGTTTAAAAGCTGCTGTCACCTTTTTTATATTACGCGCCAGCAGTCTGGTTCCATCCTGGTTCAAGTGGAGCCCATCCCATTTGTATAGGCTCGACTTGTCCCAAAATGTTGCCCAGTTCCTTACAAATCTAAAGCCCTCTTCCCTGCACCACCGTTTCATCCACGCATTGAGACTCACCAACTGTGCCTGCCTAGCTGGTTGTGCACGTGGAACAGGTGCCATTTCTGAGAAAGCTACCTTGGAGGTCCTGGCTTTTAGTCTCCTGCCTAGCAACCTAAATTTGGATTCCAAGACCTCCGGACTATATTTCCCCACGTCGTTGGTGCCAACATGCACCACAACCACTGGCTCCTCCCCAGCACTATCTACCAGACTACCTATATGATGGTAATGTCCGCAACCTTCGCACCAGGGAGGCAAGTCACCATGAGGTCCGTGTACCCGCCAGAAACCCAGCTATCTACATTCCTAAGGATTGAATCCCCCACTACAAGAAGCCCCCCTCCTCTCTGAGGCATATCCTCGGTATGAGAGGACATCTGTTCATCCACTAAGGAAGAGGTCCCTTCTAAGGAAACACATCCCCCTACCTCAGTGAGATAGCCTCCTTCCCCAAGGGCTCCATCATCTGTGACTGGCAGGTTGCCATCACCTTGGGACTTTGATGTGACTATTTCATCCCCGGAGTCCTTAGTCACCTCTCTCTCTGTCTGCCTCAGCTCCTCCAGTTGAGCTACCTTGGCCTCAAGGAAGTGAACTCGCTTCCTGAGAGCCAGGAGCTCCCTGCACCGAGCACACACCCACGACTTTTCAGGTTACAAGGATAGGTTTAGAGCTTGGCAGAGAGGATGCCCTTTACCTGCTGATTTTCTCAATTGTTTTTGCTCTCCACTGCATGCATTTCTGTTGACGGTTTATATCACTAATTTTTTCCTGGTTTCTAAGCGCAGAGTGGTAAGCTCCCGTACTGCAGTCCAAGCTCTGCTCATGACCTGAGTTCGATTCAGGTAGCCGGCTCAAGGTTGACTCAGCCTTCCATCCTTCCGAGGTCGGTCAAATGAGTACCCAGCTTGCTGGGGATAAAGGGAAGATGACTGGGGAAGGCCCTGGCAAACCACCCCATAAAAACAAGGTCTGCCTAGAAAAAATCGGGATCTGACGTCACCCCATGGGTCAGGAATGACCCAGTGCTTGCACAGGGGACCTTTACCTTTACCTTTTTATGTGTTAGAAAAGAGCAAGAGTCCAGTAGCACCTTAAAGACTAACAAAAATATATTTCGGAAGGGTATGAGCTTTCATGAGCCACAGCTCACCTCTTCAGCAGCAAGATTCAAAGCCCGCCCCTTCCTTGGACTGCCCAGCTGGGCAGTGGGGGCTTTGAACCGCGCCGCGCTGCCTGCCCCCCCACCACCAGGGTCGCTTTTCCCACCGCTGCCCCCTCTCCCGTATGATCCTGGCCCCAGAGAGGGCCAGGCTTGCTTTCCCTGCTGCCGCCCTCTCCCGTGCGATCCTGGCCCCGGAGAGAACCAGGCTTGCATTCCCCGCTGCCCCCCCTCTCCTGGGCACAGTCAGGCTGCTGCTTTCTTCTTTCCCCCCGTGCAGGCCAGGTCTACTCATTGGTTTCTATGCACATAGAAACCAATGGGTAGACCTGGTCTCCGTGTTTGTGTGGGGTCTCAGTCAGGAGGCCAGGTCTACTGCCATGCAAACCAATGGGTAGACCTGGCCTCCGTGTGGGGGAAAACCCATCTTCATCCGGAGGCCAGGTCTACCCATTGGTTTGCATGACAGTAGACGTGGCCTCCCGACTGAGAATCAATGGAAGCCAAGTCTACCCATGGGTTTCTATAGAAATCAATGGGTAGACCTGGCCTCCGTGACACGGGAAGCTTCCCAATGGGGACTCCCCCCCACCCCCATGGAGGCCACCCATCTTCAAAGCCCCCCCTCCCTGGACTGCCCGCGGCCCAGCTGTTGGCACTTTGCGATAAGTGGGTTTTGGGTTGCAGTTTGGGCACTCGGTCTCTAAAAGGTTCGCCATCACTGCCCTATGGTGAACGTTTATGCCCTTGTTCTGACGGGAGCATAGAGATCCTTGAACATGTCATTTTTTACTGCAAAATTTATAATAAAGTAAGAGAAGACATTTCTCTTGTAATAGCTGGCTACCCAGGGAGAATTAGAGTGACTCGTCTTTCTAACATGCTCTCAGATAAGGACACTGAGAAAACCTTTAAAATGGCCAAATTTGGATGGCGACTTATGAAGACTAGACGTGCCTGGGTCAAACCTAATGGATGAGCGTCGTTTTTTATATTTATATATGGATTGTAACTGTGTTTTATTTAAGCTTAAGTTTTTAATGCTTCCCATATGAGCTTGTGATTATGTTTGAGAAGTATTTATTGATATATATAGCTATTATTCTTTTATTATGTATAAGTTTTTATTGTTGGTCTTGGACCATATTAAAATAAATCTGAATCCCACTTGCTCACCCCTCCTCATCTTTCATGGGTGACTTGGCTGGTGGCAGCCACCTTGCCAGCCCAGATCTGGACGGGGGTGGTGGGCTGGTGAGCCCTCTACCAGTTCGTCAGCCAAGGCGGCCACCACCACCCCATCCAGATCTGGGCTGGCAAGTCAACTGTGGGCTCAACAGCCAAGGAAGCCACCCCCCCAGTTTAAAATGTAAAAACGTAATAATGCGAGGGACTACAGATCCTAACTTTATAGAAGACACAGACATTTGATAGTATTTATTTATTTGGTACATATACTCAGCCTGACCAAGTAACATTTATGTTATATCCGGCCCTCCTAACACATGAGTTCGACACCCCTGGGGTAAGGTTTCTGTGAAGATGCAAGCTCTTAATAGAGGTTTACATGACTACAGCCCCTTCTATCTGACGTTGTCTTTGAGATTTGAAATACACGCTGACTTAATCTCTATCCACACTCTGAGTATTCTCCCATGTGGGATCTTAGATGATTTTGAAGAGCACCACTCGGGCTGAATATCTTTCCACACTCTGAGCATACAAATGACTTCTTTCCTGTGTGGGTTCTTAGACGTTTGTGAAGATCACCATTGCAACTGAATCTCTTTCTACACTCTGAGCATTCAAAAAGCTTTTTTCCCTGTGTGAGGTCTCTGATGCACTTTAAGATTGCCACTCTGACTGAATCTCTTTCCACATTCTGAGGATTCAAAAGGCATCTCCCCTGTGTGGGTTCTTAGATGCCGTTGAAGAGAGCCACTCCAACTGAATCTCTTTCCACACTCTGAGCATTCAAAAGGCATCTCCCCTGTGTGGGTTCTTAGATGTTCTTGAAGATAGCTAGTGTGACTGAATCTCTTTCCACACTCTGAGCATTCAAAAGGCGTCTTCCCTGTGTGGGTTCTTAGATGCCGTTGAAGAGAGCCACTCATACTGAATCTCTTTCCACACTCTGAGCATTCAAAAGACTTCTCCTCTGTGTGGGTTCTTAGATGCCGTTGAAGCTGGCCATTCTGACTGAATCTCTTTCCACACTCAGCATTGAAAAGGCGTCTCTGTCAGAGGAGCTAGCGGATTAGGCAGAGTATCCGGGAATAAACACCAGTAGAGCCAAGCTGCATAAAACAGTGCTTGTTTATATAGTGTTCAGAATCAGTTCCAACTATCACCAACACTATCCACATCCACTAATATCTCCCCCACTTGGATACAAAGATATATACATTTATACCTTCCCCAATCACCAGCAACCAATCAGCTTACTGCTGAGTCATTGTGCACTCATTTCTGGTCATTGCATCAGCTTGGTCAGAACCTGTTCAGACTGGCTCTTGCTTGACTTCTGTCCGAGCCTCACAATCTAGATGATTATGATCTATATCAGGGGTCCTCAAACTTTTTAAACAGGGGGCCAGTTCACTGTCCCTCAAACACTGTTGGGGCTAACCCCCCCCCCGCCCAAACGGGAAGGCAGCCAGGAGCCCAGGCAACAAAAGTTAACTTGTGGCAGGAGGACGTGCCGCCCCTCCCCTAGGTGCCTCTCCATGGCCGACACTCCTCCCTTCGCTGGGCTGACAGACCCCACCACCACTGCGCGCCCTCCTTTCCCGCCTCCTGGAGCGGGAGGCGGGCTGGGCTGGCCCCCTGCTTGGCAAAGAGCACCTGAGGGGAAGGGGGAAGGGCGCGGGAGGAGGCCAGCGGGAGACAGGGGTCTCTCAGCCCAGCCCTCCCTGGAGGCGCCGCCACCCAACTCCCCTGCGCGGGGCCCCCGGTGCTCGCTCGCCTTGCTCCTGCTCGGCTTGCAGACAAACGGGGATGTTCTTCTTCCAGCCCGGCATGGCTCCTTCAGGGCTGCAGCGGCTGCTGCGGCAGGAGGAGCAGCGGCGGCGAGGGGCACATTGCAGTCCAAGGCGGCGTCTCCCGTCCTGCGAGTCGTGAACGCCTGGGGAAAGGAAGGCGGTGGCTTTTAAGGGTAGCCGCAGCGGGGAAGGTGCAGAGGCGGCAGCTCCCGGGTCGGCACGGGTGTTGCCGCTCTGCTGCTGCCGCCGACACTTTATACGGCGAACAGCCGCCTTAGTTTGGGGAAGGGATGGGCGCGGCTGCGGCGGCTCCGAAGGGAAGAGGGGGCCGGGTTCAGGACCTTGATGGGCCGGATCCAGTCCGCGGGCCGTAGTTTGAGGACCCGATCTAGATCCTGAACTGTCAAATATTGATATGCCAGACTTGCTGTTCTTAACACTCCTTCTCAAGGCTTGTGTATCAGATTTGAGTTTTACAAATCTTTGATTATCCACCACCTTTGTAAATAGATCAGCAATATTTAGTTCCAGCACATTTCTGTACATACACAAGGTTTTTGATTACAGCATCAGATACATTTGCATACCGTATCCTGATATGCTTGCTTTTTCCTCTGAAACTGTTTATTTGCAAGCTGTTTTGCAGCTTCATTATCAGAATGGATTTTTACAGGTAATGGTATTTTCACATTGAGTTTTTTGAGTAAATAGATAAGCCACTCTAATTGATTTGTACATTCACTGATTGCACTAAATTCAGCTTCGCATGAACTTGTCACAAAAGATTTTTGAGAGATTTCCAGTGAATTGGAGCCAGGTCTAGGTAAATTATGTAGCCAGTAGTCGACCTTGCATGCTCCTGGTCTGCCCATGTAGCGTCAGCATAAGCTTCAAGGCTCTCAATTGTGGCTTTCAAACATAGCTTTTTGTTTAAAGTGCATTTTAAATATCTCAGTACACGTTTGGCTGTTTCCAATCCTTTTGCTTCGGATTCATGTTATGTTTACTCAGACAATGTACTGATTGATAAATGTCTGGCTGTGACCAATAAACTAAATATAATAGACTACCAACTAAGGATTGATACATTGCTTTATCACAATCCTGCCCTTCTGTTTCATCTTTCCTATAGCCTATATTCACGGGGGTGTCTGCGATGTTTGTTTCCAACATACCAAATTTCTCTAACAGCTGTTGGATTTTACTCTGTTGAGAGAATGAGAACATTCCTGCTGCATCTCTAGTGATTTCTACTCCCAGATAGTTGGTTATTTCCCCCAAACACTTGAACTTAAATTTCTCTCCCAGCTCCTTCTGAAATTGCACTTGGTCATTTTTATTATTAGTCAGTACACATAAACCATCTACATAAATGAGAAGATAACACTCCTTTTGATCCTTGCACCTTGAGTAAAGACAAGCATCAGCCACGCTCTGTTTAAAACCTAATTGTTTTACGGCTTTGTCTAAACACATGTGCCACTCTTTTACCGATTGGTGCAGCCCATAAAGCGCTTTGTTTAGCTGCAGGACTTTTGCTTCGTCTGCCAGCTTAAAGCCTGGTATTTGACTCATATATATATCTTCTGTCAAAGTAGCATTCAGATAGGCCGTCTGAATATCATAATGACACACAGTTTACCTTTTCAGACCTGCAACTGCAAGAGCTGTTTTAATTGACTCACATTTTACTGTTGGTGAAAAAGTTTCATCATAATTGAGCCATTTTTGTTGTGCATAACCTTTACAAACAAGCCTTGCCTTTCTTTGCAAGGCTCCATTAGTCAGTGTCTTTACCTTGTAGACCCATCTACAGCCAATTACCGGCTGACCTTGTGGAAGGTTTGTGGGAGTGAACACCTGGTGTTCAGACAATGCTGACATCTCAGCTCCCATTGCTTCAAACCCTAATTCTTTTTCCTTTTCGTTTAGAGTTAGTACTTGCTCATAACTAGCAGGTTCACACACATTTACATTGTATATGCAAGCATATTCATCAAAACCATATCTTTTTGGTGTAACTCCTTTAGTGGTTCTCTCAGAACGCCGGACAAATATTTCCCCAGATCCCTCTCCTTCTAAAGCCTCAACTGTTTCAGCTTCCCTGCTAGGAGCCTTTTGCGGGGAAATGATTCTGTCTTTATCTCGGGCTGTTCAGAAACAGGCAAAGAAACATTCTCAGTTTCTTTTTCTTTGCCATGAAGTCTGTGCCAATTATGAGCTTCCCCAAAATTTGCTGACAGACTGAATGTTATCTCATTATGGTCATTTGCAAACCTGTATGACTTTGCTGCGTTCTGATAACCCAAAAACAGCATTGGCTTTGACTTTTTACCTCCCTTTTATCTGTGTTTGAGTGGAATATTCACCCAAGCCTTTGTGCCAAACACTCTACGGTGTCTTACGGAAGGATTTTTTCCGTATAGCACTCTATAAGGAATGTCATCCAGACTGGAAGTCCACAGTCTGTTAGTTAGATAACAGGCTACTTTCATGGCCTCAGCCCAATACGAGGGTTTCAACTGACCATCCTCAAGTAGTGCCTGCATCATTGCTTGCAAATAGCCCCCTCTTCTTTCTGCTATACCATTCTCTTGGGGTACACAAGGGTTTGTTAAGCAATGTTCTATTCCCTTGCTCTCAAGCCATTGAATTAGGGCTTGAGACATAAATCCCCCCCCTCTGTCACTTTGTATACTGGAGACTTGTAGGCTTAGCTGCCTTTCCATTTTGGCAACCCAGTACTCAATTGTTTGACATGCATCACTCTTTTGTTTGAGCAAATAGACCCAGCAAAACCGCGAAAAGTCATCAATCAAAAGTAATGCATATCTATTTTTAGAGACACTTTCAGGGAAAGGTCCACAAATATCAGTGTGTATTAGAGCCAGTGGTCTACTGGTTACTCTATTGCTTGATTTGGCTACAGGGCACCTTTTGCTCTTCACAGACTTACACACTGTGCAGTCTAAATAAGTGCATTTGTTTATTTTTGCATCACTTCCCAGCAAATTCAGGGTCTTCTGGATGGTAGCAAAACTTGCATGGACTAAACGCCTATGCAACAGGTGTACACAATCATTGCGAGGATTTACATTACATACCTCGGGAGGTGGTAAGCTCTCCTTCCCTGGAGGTTTTTAAGAAGAGGTTAGATGGCTATCTGACAGCAATGCTGATTCTGTGACCTTAGGCAGATGATGAGAAGGAGGGCATCTTGGCCATCTTCTGGTCACTAGGGGTGTGGGGGGGAGGTAGTTGTGAATTTCCTACGTTGTGCAGGGGGTTGGACATGATGGCCCTGGTTGTCCCTTCCTATGATTCTAACACTTTTGGCCTCTGGGGACCCACTATGCACCACATAGACATTTTGGTTTACTTGCCCTTTTAATAGCACAGTACCCTCCCGGCTTACAGTGCATGTTTCACCCTTGAACATTACAGCAAAACCAGCCTTGGCGAGGGCTGATACACTCAAAAGATTATTTTCTAATGATGGCACACATAGAATATTAGAGAAAGTGTGACCCAGGGCAGGAAAATGCAATTCACCTTCATATTCTACTTTAAGTTTCTTGCCATCAGCAAGACTAACATGAGTCCTGGCTGAGTCAGTTTTTCTGGCCAAATTACTAGCCTTGTTTGTGAATACCTGACTGGCACCACTGTCCAATAACCACAGATCAGCGTCTTCTCCCACTTCTGAAAAGACAACTGAAGTGTGTGTTGAAGAAAACGGCTTTCTTGTTTGCTTCTCGCTCTGCTGCCTTTTACGACCCGTCTCTGGACAGTCTCTACGAAGATGTTGTGTCGAACCGCAACGGTAGCACTTGCGAACGTAGAGCATACACTCCTCTTCTCCTGCTGCCTGGGAATTCGACTCCCCCAGCCGTCAGCTTTTGGCACTTGCTTCTGAGGCATCTGCGAAGAATGCAGAGCTGCTCCTTCTCTCGGCTGCAAACTCAGCTGGGCAGAAGACAACTCACACTGGCTTTCTAGGCATCTGGACTCGTCCTCCAGAATCCTCCCGGACACATATTCCTGTGTGAGCTGTGCTGCAGTCATGCACTCCAAAGAGGTGATGAGCACATGAAAACTCTCATCCAGGGACCCGAGCAGGATGTAAACTCGGCCTTCCTGAGAGTAGGTTTTCCCCGAAGCTCTAATTGCCGAAACAACTCTGCTAGAGCTTTGAGGTGCTCGACAGCTGGAGTCTGGGACGTTTTATGTCATCTGTACAGCCTCCTTGTCAGCGAAAGAATGGTCCCGGCTGAGATGCGAAGGTGAACGGCCTTCAACGCCTCCCACGCCACCTTTGCGCTGTCCTTCCCAGCGACAAATATTAACTGGCTGTCATCAACTGAGAGAATGATATTCATTAGAGCCTTCTGGTCTCGTTCTCTCTTGACTTGGGTAACAGGCACCTGCTACACAGCACCCCACTGAGACTCACGCTTGAGGTATTGCTCCAACCTCACCGACCAGATGTGGTAGTTCTCCGAGGTAAGTTTCTCCACTGGAATCAGAGAATGAGCCATAATTGCACTCAGACTATCACTGCTTCAGTAACCTTCTGGACTCCTGGACTGCACGGCCACCACCACACTTAGTACTGCGTAGTGTAGCGGACTGGACCCATAACCCTGTTGGAGGAGCTAGTGGATTAGGCAGAATACCCAGGAATAAACACCAGTAGAGCCAAGCAACATAAAACAGTGCTAGTTTATATACAGTGTTCAGAATCAGTTCCAACGAGAAAAGGAGAAGCACGTCAAGGACATTCTTAAAGATACAAAGTTGGTGGTACAAATTCCTCAAAGAAGAGCCTCGGTATCACAAATCACGCCTAAACAGTCTCCAGTTGCAACATCTGTAACTACAAAGATGACTTCAAAAACCAAGCCTGAAGTGACTCTGAATTCTTTATATGATCTTCTATCTAAGACTCATCAAGATGTTGCAGAAATGAAGCAGGAGCTATCCCTGAATACAATTACCACATCTCAAAAATCGGTTGCAATAGCTGCTTTACAAGACACAATTTCATCCCTGACTGTCAGGCAAGATAGGGTTGAAACCAAGCTTAAAAAAACAACACAGGAAACCAAAGAAATTAAGAAGAAGGTGGATACCCTTGAGATGTCACTAACAGCTGTAAATGAGAGAGAAGAAAAACAACAAGATCAAATAGTGATGATTGAGTATAAGATTAAAGAATCCTCTCTGCGCATACGTGGATTGAAAGAAAAAGTTGAAAACCGTGACTTACGTGGATATCTAAAGTACTTTTGACAGATTTTTTGCAGGAACCTGAAGAAGTTATTGCGGAGATGATTGTGACAGCTTACATAATAAACTCTGCATATGCAACCAGAAATAAAGTTCCGAGGGATTGCCTGCTTCAACTACTCTCAAGGAGCCATCGAGATTTGATACTCAACACACACTACAAGACCCCACTTAAAGTTGAAGATGAGTCTCTGCGATTGATGAAGGAAATACCTGCTAGATTGCTGAGGAAGAGGAAGGATTTCATGGAGATTGTTCAACGTCTAAGACTCAGTGGAATACGATTCAGATGGGAATAGCCACAAGGCATTTCTTTCATTTTTAAGGCTAAAAGATTCAAGTTCACAGAATTAGACAAGGCTGAACAGTTCTTGAGGAGATATGATACAGAACTGGCTAAACCAATTAAGCCAACTAAACAAGTGAAAACCAGAGAATCTACAGAAGAAGAAAAGGCTGCTGAAGCATCTGGAGGAGGAGAATTACCAATAGATTCATCAGAGGACTCTCCAACTGATGACACTGGCTGAAATAAAGAAAAAATTGGGGATGGAAAAGGGGGGCAGGATAAGAGTCAAGGTTTGATAATTCTGAATATGAGGGTTAATGGATCTAACTGAATTTTGATATGTTACAGGTTTTATCTTGGAATACTAATGGATTGAACTCTCCCAACAAAAGGAGGAAAATATATCATCATTTACAAAAAACTAAGGCTAATATTATTTGCTTACAGGAAACACACATACTTCCAAAGGATATATTCAGATTGGAATATTCTAGGTTGGACATACTGTTCACAGCATGTAATGAGAAAAAAAACGCAATGGTATAGCGATGTATTTACCTTCATTATTAGAACCAAAACTTATATACCAGGATACAGAGGGTAGAGTTTTGATGGTGGAAATAACATGTGATTTTCAGAAGTTGTTACTTGTGGGAATATATGCCCCTAATAATAATCAAAAACTATTTTATGATAAACTTGCAACGATAATGGCGGAATATGCTACAGAAAAAAATGATATGGATGGGGGATTTTAATGGAGTAATGGTACCTAAGATAGATAGATCTGGTAAAAAGCAAAAAGCAAATAATGAAGGTAAATTACCAGGGATTTTTGATGCTCTTATAGATCAATGGGATATGTTTGATGTCTGGAGACTGACAAATGGTAATAAAAAAGGATATACTTTTTTCTCACAGAGACATCTTTCACATTCCAGGATAGATAAGATGTGGCTTTCGAAAGGTTTGATAATGAATTCAGAAGATGCAGAGATATTACCTAGGGCCGTGTTGGCGAACCTATGGCACGCGTGCCCGACTCGGCATGCGTAGCTCTCTCTGCCGGCACGCACGAGGGACGGGCCGAGGAACCGGCAAGCTGACAGCCGGGAGAAGACGGGGCGCAGAGACGTGGGCCGGCACCGGGCGCGGTCAGAGGACTTGGCTGGGGGCGTGGGGAGGAGGGCAGGAGAAGACGCGTCTTCAGCCTACTCACAAAACTCAGGCCCAGAAGCCCCCCCCCCATCCCTTCAAGGAGGCCCCAGCAGGGCAGGGGCAGGATGTGGCTGGGGCGGGGCCAGCAGGGGCGGGACGTGCAGTCTGCCCCGTTCCCCAGGCGCAGCTCCTCCCCGGCCGCCCCACCACTACCACCGCGCGCTTCCGCTGGCAGCTCCCACCGCCTCAGCCCGGAGGAGGAGGAGGACTCCGCTGCTGCCACCGCGGGCAGGGGCTCCTTCCGGCAGGCGGTGAGTCCGGTGGGCGGGGGATGGCGCGTGCATCTCTGGGTGCGTGCACAGTGCAGAGGGGCCCCTGGAGGGAGGAAAGAGGGGAGGAGCGGGTGGGCGCGCGCATGGAGGCCTCTCCCGCTAATGGCTTTGGCCTGCGCGGCTCTCCCGCCGGCGCTGGGGCAGAGCCCGTGGGGCTCGGGCGTCTGGCTCGGGCGGGGGGCGGGGCTTCCCCCTCTTCTCCCGCCCCTAACCGGCCAGGGGAGCCTGCCGATGCGGAGGCTGCCGAGCTCCAGAAAGTCCTGCCACTCCTCTCTCTCCCCCCCGGGGCGCGGGTCAGGGCTCCTCCCTTCCCCCTCCCTCACAACAGCGAGGTGGGACAGCGCGTGGCCTGCTTGAAGCGGCCCCTTTCGGGGCTGGGGAGCAGACCTCTGGTCCGGCCTCAGCACCCACACCCACCGCACAGGCCTGCCAGGCAGGGGTGCCTGCCTGCGGGTGGGGCCTGGGGGTCCTGCAGGGGGGAAGCGGGCTCCCCTTGGGGTACGTGGGGTGGGAGGGGAGTTTCTAAGAGCTTCAGGAGAAGAGGCAGATTAGGTCAGGAAAATGACCCAGGAGGGAAAGGGTTAAACATCTCATCGCTTCCCCCAACAAAACTGGAAGCCCCTCCCAGTTGCCCGGGAGGGGGAGGGGGTGGGCTTCTTGTCTAAATTCTTGTTCTTTTTTGGAGTTGCATGGGGGGTTATTGGCCATTTGTGAATGGGAGGTTTTGCCTTGGATTTGCCACTCAGATGCACATTTTCCCAATCCAGATTCTCAAAACACTGCATGGGGGGTTATTGGCCATTTATGAATGGGAGGTTTTGCCTTGGATTTGCCTTTCAATAAAAGTTGTTTGTATCATTGAAAGCTCTGCTATTGTGTTTTTCTTTTAAGGCAAAAGATGTTAACGTATGAGTTGTTTTTTCTAAACTAAAACCTCAGTATTCAGGTTAAATTGCCGCATTGGCACTCGGCGATACATAAGTGGGTTTTGGGTTGCAGTTTGGGCACTCGGTCTCTAAAAGGTTCGCCATCACTGACCTAGGGTATTATCTGATCATAATGCGGTAACAGTTAAGATTAAAATAGGGGGGAAAAGATATAAACCCTGGAGAATTAATGATTTTCTTCTAAAAAATACTAAAATAATGGATAAATTGAAGTTGGAGATACAGAATTATTTTAATGAAAACACAGGTAAGGGAACCCGGGAAGATATAGTTTGGGATGCTGGTAAGGCAGTAATTAGAGGTTGAACAAAATACAAGATGGTATAGGGAAAGGGAGAAAAAGAAAAAGGAGATATTAGATGAAATAAAACAAGGAGAAAGGTATCTTAGCAGATTACAAGATAAAACAGCTAAACAAGACCAGCAGGCTCTGATAAGAAAATATCAACATCAATATGAATTTTTAATTGCGAAGGAAATTGAATGGAAAATTATATATAACAAACAAAGGTTTTTTGAACATGCTAATAAACCGGGTAAAATGTTAGCATGGCAGTTGAAACATAAACATAAAAAAGTATTAATAATTCAAATAAAAAGGAAAGGTAAGATAATAATGGGTAAGGATGAGATAATAGACACATTTGTGGAGTTTTATACAAATCTATATAGAAAAAATGAAGTTTCAGAAACAGAAATAGGTTCATATCTTACCAAATGGGATTTGGGGAAAATTACCCCGAAAGACAAAGAAGCCTTAGATTCTCCAATAACTAAAGAGGAATTAGATGAAGCAATAAGTAAAAGTAAATTAAATAAATCTCCCGGGCCACATGGCTTTACTGCAAATTACTATGAAGTATTTAAAGACCAGTTAGTTCCCCATTTAATAGAAGTGATGAATATAACATTAACAAAGGGTATTATACCCCAAACATGGAAACAAGCAAATATAGTACTGATACCAAAGCCGAATTCGGATATATTGGAAGTTAAAAATTATAGACCGATTTCATTACTAAATATTGATTATAAATTATTTGTTGCAATTTTAGCTATGAGATTACAAAGAGTATTAAATCAATTAATATATGAAGATCAGGCGGGATTCCTACCAGGAAGACTGCTTAGTCAGAATGTAAGGGTGGTAATAGATCTTTTGGAATACGCGGAACAAGATACAACACCTTTAGCTTTGATATTTTTAGATGCGGAAAAAGCATTTGACAATGTTAATTGGCAGTTTATGATTAAAGTATTAGAATTTATGGATTTTGGGGATAATTTTAAAACTGCTATAAGAAGTGTATATACTCAACAAACAGCCAATTTGATAATAAATGGATCATTATCACCGAATATTGAAATTCAAAGGGGAACGAGACAGGGATGTCCTCTCTCCCCTTTGTTGGTTATATTAGTATTAGAATTGTTATTGAATAATCTTAGAAAAACTGATGAAATAGTTGGTGTACGAATAGGGAGCAATCAATACAAACTTAGAGCATATGCGGATGATTTAGTATGTTTTTTGAGTGATCCGATTGAACAAATTGACAGATGGAATAAAATTTTGGAGGTTTATGGAAAGCTTTCAGGATTTAAAATTAATAAAATTAAAACTAAAATATTGGTTAAAAATATGACTCTTTCACAACAACAAATACTAATCAAAAAGACAGGTTTTAGTATTGAACATAAAATTAAATATTTAGGCATATGGATATCGAATAATAATCTTAATTTATTTCAATTAAATTATGTAAACCAATGGCAACAGATAAAGAAGGATCTGATAAGTTGGGGAAAAATTCCATTATCATTATGGGAAGAATCTCAGTAATTAAAATGATGTTGTTACCTAAAATTCTTTTTTTGTTTCAAAATTTACCAATTTTGAAAGGAACACAGGTATTTGAAGAATGGAAGAAGGATATTACGAGGTTCCTTTGGGGTAAAGAAAGACACAGGATTGCATATAATAATTTAATAGAGTTAAAGGAAACAGGAGGATTGGGATTACCAGATCTGAAAATGTATTATCATGCAGCTTGTTTTACCTGGATTAAAAATTGGATCCTCTTAGAGAATCCAAAATTATTAGAATTAGAAGGATTTAAATTAAGATTCGGGTGGCATGCATATTTATGGTACGATAAGGAAAAAGTAAATAAAGAATTCAATTCCCATATTATTAGGAAGAATTTATTATTAATATGGAATAAATATAAAGATTTTTTAGAAATTAAAACACCTGGTTGGATTAACCCCATAGAAGCTTTTTTGCGAAGAGGTGCACATTTAAATTTGGATTGTAATAATTACAGAGAGATGATAGAATTTAAAGATGGGATATGGACGTTGAAATCACGAGAACTTCAGATTAAAGACTGGTTTATGTATTATAAATTAAAAGATATATTTAATAAGGATAACAGATTGGGTTTAAATCAATCCAAATCTATTTTTGAGATTATATTATATAAAGGTAATAAAGGAATGATAGGAAGGATTTACAAACTACTTATAGAAATGAATTTAGAACAGGAAAGGATTAAATTGGTGATGGTGAAATGGATGAGGGGTTTTGGTTATAATATAGAATTGGAGATATGGGAAAATCTATGGAAAAAGGAATTTAAATTTACTGTTTCGAATGAAATAAAAGAAAATCTATATAAAATGTTTTATAGATGGTATATAACCCCAGTGCTATTGAGTAAGTTGAAAAAAGAAGATAAAGCGTTATGCTGGAAATGCAGAAAAGACACTGGAACATTTATGCATGTATGGTGGTCTTGTAAAAAAATTAAGATATTTTGGTGTTTGGTTCTGAATGAAACAAATAATTTGATCAAAGTAAAAATAAAATAGATCCTTCTTTTTGTTTATTGGGAATTCCAACAAAAGGTTTAGATAAAGCTCATAGAGTCATATGCCAATATAGTTTTGCTGCAGCAAGAATTGTTATTACCAAAAAATGGAAGCAAATAAATAAACCTTCAATTAAAGAATGGAGAGAAAAATTATGGTTTTATATGCGGATGGCAAAAATTACAGATTCTTTACATGGTAAAGATTTGGATGAATTTAAATAAACTTGGTTAAAGGCCGCCGCATATTGGGATAAAATGGCAAAAACGGATTTTAAAGGTATATTTAACGAATTATAGTTTAATGTGTTTTTTAATCAAGAAATAGACTAACAGGTTGTTTTTATTTACTGTCATAACACTTCGCCGAAAGTCCAATGGTGAAGGACACATGGTGGGTGGTTGGGTATGGCGCACTATGGGCCTCTGTTTTTTAAAGAATAGATAGTAATCATTAATGTACTAGTTTTGGTCGTAACAGTGCGTTGTACATACTTTTCTGTATTGTTTGTTTTTTCCTTTTTGTATTATACACATATTTTTCTTTTTTATGTTTTTTGTCTTGTATTCTTTATTTAAAAAAATCAATAAAAATTAAAAAAAAAGAATCAGTTCCAACAATTACCAACACTATCCACATCCACTAATATCTCCCCCACTTGGATACAAAGATATATACATTTATACCTTCCCCAATCGTCAGCAACCAATCAGCTTACTGCTGAGTCATTGTGCACTCATTTCTGGTCATTGCATCAGCTTGGTCAGAACCTGTTCAGACTGGCTCTTGCTTGACTTCTGTTCGAGCCTCACAATCTAGATGACTATGATCTAGATCCTGAATTGTAAAATACTGATATGTCAGACTTGCTATTCTTAACAGTCTCCCCTGTGTGGGTTCTTAGATGATGCTGAAGAGAGCCACTCCAACTGAATCTCTTTCCACACTCTGAGCATTCAAAAGGCTTCTCCCCTGTGTGGGTTCTTAGATGCAGTTGAAGAGAGCCCCTCCAACTGAATCTCTTTCCACACTCTGAGCATTCAAAAGGCTTCTCCCCTGTATGGGTTCTTAGATGTTCTTGAAGAGAGCCACTCCGACTGAATCTCTTCCCACACTCTAAGCATTCAAAAGGCTTCTCCCCTGTGTGGGTTCTTAGATGCAGTTGAAGATTTCCACTGTGACTGAATCTCTTTCCACACTCTGAGCATTCAAACGGCTTCTCCCCTGTGTGGGTTCTTAGATGCTCTTGAAGAGCTCCAATCTGACTGAGTCTCTTTCCACACTCTGAGCATTCAAAAGGCTTCTCCCCTTTGTGGGTTCTTAGATGCTTTTTAAGAGTGCCACTGCGACTGAATCTCTTTCCACACGCTGAGCATTCAAAAGGTGTCTCCCCTGTGTGGGTTCTTAGATGCTGTTGAAGATCGCTACTCCGACTGAATCTCTTTCCACACTCTGAGCATTCAAAAGGCTTCTCCCCTGTGTGGGTTCTTAGATGCTCTTGAAGAGCACCCCTCTGACTGAATCTCTTTCCACACTCTGAGCATTCGAAAGGCTTCTCCCCAGTGTGGGTTTTTAGATGCAGTTGAAGACAGCCACTGCGACTGAATCTCTTTCCACACTCTGAGCATTCAAAAGGCTTCTCCCCTGTGTGAGTTCTGAGATGCTCTTGAAGAGCACCACTTTGACGGAATCTCTTTCCACACTCTGAGCATCCAAAAGGCGTCTCCCCTGTGTGGGATCTTAGATGCTGTTGAAGATAGCCACTACGACTGAATCTCTTTCCACACTCCGAGCATTCAAAAGGCTTATCCCCTGTGTGGGTTCTTAGATGCTGTTGAAGAGAGCCACTCCGACTGAATCTCTTTCCACACTCGGAGCATTCAAAAGGCTTCTCCCCTGTGTGGGTTCTTAGATGCTCTTTAAGGGAGTGTCTCAGACTGAACCTCTTTCCACACTCTGGGCATTCAAAAGGCTTCTCCTCTGTGTGGGTTCTTTGATGCCGCTGAAGATGGCCACTGCGACTGAATCTCTTTTCACACTCTGAGCATTCAAAAGGCTTCTCCCCTGTGTGGGTTCTTAGATGCTGTCGAAGAAGGCCACTGTGACTGAATCTCTTTCCACACTCTGAGCATTCAAAAGGCTTCTCCCCTGTGTGGGTTCTTATATGAATTTGAAGAGAGCCGCTCATACTGAATCTCTTTCCACACTCTGAGCATTCAAAAGGCTTCTCCCCTGTGTGCGTTCTCTGATGTACTTTAAGATGGCTCTTCAGACTGAAAATCTTTCCACACTCTGAGCATTCAAAAGGCTTCTCAGCTGCGTGAGTTCTTTGATGAATTTGAAGATGGCCACTGCGACTGAATCTCTTTCCACACTCTGAGCATTCAAAAGGCTTCTCCCCTGTGTGGGTTCTTAGATGCTCTTGAAGAGAGAGTCTGAGTATGAACCTCTTTCCACACTCTGAGCATTCAAAAGGCTTCTCCCCTGTGTGGGTTCTTAGATGCCGTTGAAGAGAGCTACTCTGACTGAATCTCTTTCCACACTCGTAGCATTCAAAAGGCTTCTCCCCTGTGTGGGTTCTTAGATGCTCTTTAAGAGAGTGTCTCAGCCTGAACCTCTTTCCACACTCTGAGCATTCAAAAGGCTTCTCCCCTGTGTGGGTTCTTAGATGCTGTTGAAGACCGCCACTCTGACTGAATCTCTTTCCACACTGTGAGCACTGAAAAGGTCTCTGCCTTGTGTGTATTTTTTGGTGCACAAGGAGGTGTGATCTGTATTTTAAGTACTTTCCACACTGTAAGCATTTACGTGCCCTCATTATACTATGCTTTGGGAAGACTGCCTTAGTCTTCCTTCCAAGAGAGAATATCCTTCCATTGTCTGAGCAGATAAATAGCTGCTCACCTGAATGAATCCTTTGGTGTTGAAAAAGGTCTGACTTCTGCAAGAAGCTCTTGCCATCTGAGCAGCTAGAAGGTTTCTCTCCTGCATGTATTCTTTGATGTCTAAGGAGCTCTGCTCTGCAAAGAAAGCTCTTTCCACACTCCAAGCATCCATGGGTCTCCTTTCCTCTGTGCATATGCAAATGGATATCATATTGGGTTTGATCTGAGAAGTTCATGCCACACTCCAAACACTTACATGCTTCCTCCACCATGGGGATTAGTTCACAGAACTCCCTTCCTTGGCCAGAAATGGATTTCTCCCTCTTCTCGACCATGGGACTTTCTTTCTCCTTCTTAGGTCTGTCTTGATTCTCCACATTTCCTTGCAAAGTTTCATTTTTGACTTTATCTGGCAATAGCTGATGCGGTTCTTCATCGCCCTCATTCCACTGATCATCCCCTGTGGAAAGAGAGAGCCCATTAGCAGACACACAAGGATTTCTGACATTACCTTGAAGTTCCATCAATGATCAAAACATTGCAGTGGCTTTTTCCTGCTGTACATTGAAGTGTACACTAGTAGACACTAAGAACATGAAAGGCTGCTATCGCGAGTACAGCGTGCTTATCAGTTGGTCCAAGAACTCTCCACCAGACGGTAGCTGCTACAAAAGTGCTTGTATTTATTTACAGTGCATCAACAGTCCAGTATACACTTTCCAATCCTTTATACAATCTCCAGCAGAGCCTCCGGCTTGGCCCTGTATATTCACCCCAACACTGAGCCTCAGAGGCCACGCTTTTTTATACATAAAGCTTCCCCAGATAATTACCTGGCCACCTGCAGCATTGCATCATGCTGCCGGCCATATCTGGTTGTATCCAGTCCACCCTGCTGGTGCAAGTCATTACAGCCCCTTGCATCAGCTAGATTCAGTGGATCTATTACACTGACAGCTCCTTCTCAATCAGCTGTCCTGTCAAAATATTATGGCATGCTTGCATATTCTTGACACTCCTTTTTAAGAATCTATAATATTTTGACCAGTTGCTTAAATCTGACACTGGTTACAATTTTAGTGAACAGATCTGCTACATTGTCTTCGCTCTTACATCTCATAATACATACGTTGTTCCGGTTTACAGCATCTACCACATTCCCGTATCTTATCCTGATATGTTTGCTTCTATCTTTGAAACTTTGCTCGTTTCCCAGCTGCATGGCTGCTGTATAATCTGTATATATTAATACTGGCAGTTCCACAGTTACATTCAATTCAGTTAACATACATGTAAACCATTCCACCTGGGTTACAATCTCGATTAACGCACTAAATTCGGCTTCACAAGTGCTTAGTGCTACAAATGATTGTTTCTGTGACCTCCAATGAATAGGAGCTTTGCCTAGATATAAAATAAACCCTGAAGTTGATTTCGCGTCCTCTTGATCGCCCCATGAGGCATCCGCGAAACCAAACAAGTTTCCACCACTTGCATTTAGGCATAGTTGTTTATTTATTGTTCCCTTTAGGTACCTTAAGATCCTTTTTGCTGCCTTCCAATCACCTTGATTGGGACACATATTCTTCTTGGTCAGGCAATGCACCGCCTGAAATATGTCTGGCCTAGTCCAACATGAGAGATACAGCAGACTTCCCACCAGCGACTGATACTCTGTCTTGTCACAAGCCTGTGACTCTGCTATTGCTCTCATAACCTGGCACCATAGGGGTTTCAACTGTGTTTGCTTCCAGCATACTGAATTTCTCCAGTAGCTGCTTTATCTTGTCAGCTTGAGACAGAGAAAACATTCCTTCTGAGTCTCGGCTCACTTTCACACCTAAATAGTTGTTTATTGGCCCCATAAACTTCAGTTTAAACCGGCTGCTCAATTTCTCTTCAAAGTACTGTTTATCATTCTGATTATTGGTCACTAAACAAAGGTCGTCTATGTAAATCAGAAGATAGGTTTCCTTTTATCCAGAGCACCTCTTAAACAGGCATCAGCTTCACACTGCTTAAAACCTATTTGCTTAATAACCTCAGTCAAGCAAATATTCCATTCACTTGCCGACTGATGCAGCCCATATAAAGCCTTGTTCAGCTTTAATACCTTGTTTTCCTGTTTCAGTTCATACCCAGGAATTTGCTGCATAAACACTGTTTCTTTCAGTGGGGCATTTAAGTAGGCTGTTTCTATGTCATAATGATACACATCTACACCTTTTAAACCAGCCACCGCTAACACAGATTTAACCGATTTGTTTTTGGCCGCGGGACTGAACACTTCATCGTAATGAACATGCTTCTGCTGACTATAGCCCTTGCACACCAGTCTCGCTTTTCTCTTAAATTTGCCATTGGCTAATGGCTTTAGTTTGAAAACCCACTGGCAACCTATGACCTTTTCACCTTTAGGTAACTGAGTGGGTGTAACAACCATGTGCTCCTTTAAGGAAGATATTTCACTTTCCATGGCATCTAGCCATAAGTTCCTTTCAGTCTTTCCCAGAGACATTACCTCCTCAAAACTGCTGGGCTCCACAGCTTGCACATTAAGCACATGTTCACAATCCTCAAACCCAAATCTCACAGGTTTGACACCTTTGGTGCTGCAGCTTTACACTCTAACCATTTCCTCCCCTGCCCCTTCTTCTTCTGGAGGTTCTGGCTGCACCGCCTTTCTCCCCGGGCTTCTTCCAGGAGAAATGCTGTTATCTGTTCTGGCTTCTAGCTGCCCACTAATTGGCAAAGTGATTACGTCAGGCTCCTCAGAGCCATGCAGCCGAGCCCAGTTAAAAGATTCTCCGAAGTTTACAGACCTGCTGAACGTTATGCGGTTATACTGATCTGCAAAACGATATGACTTGGCTGCATTCTGGTATCCCACAAAAGTTAAAGGCTTTGATTTATGTCCTCCCGCCCGTCTATGCTTTAGAGGGATATTCACCCATGCCTTGACACCAAACACCCTCAAGTGCTTTAGACACGGATTTCTTTTGTACAGGACTCTGTAAGGGATATTGTCTATGCTTGAAGTCCATAGACGATTAATCAGATAATTAGACACTTTAATCGCTTCCACCCAGTACCTTGGCTTTAAATTGGCATCCTCAAGCAATGCTTTCAGCTATGGAATTTTCTTGGGGAACCCAACCTCTGCTCTATTCCCTTACTCTCCAACTACCGGGTTAGGTCTTGAGATAGGTTTTCTCCCCCCGGTCTGTTTGTAAACTGGCCACCTGGAGACCTAGTTGTCTCTCTACCCTCCTTATCCAGTACTTAATTGTGTTTGCAGTTTCACTTTTCTGCTTAAGTACATACAGCCATCCGAAACGCGTGTAATCATCAATTATCACAAGTGCCCACCGGTTCTTGGATACACTCTCTGGAAAAGGGCCACAGAGATCTAAATGGACAAGTTCTAGGGGTCTATTTGTCACTCTTGTTACTTTCTTTTGCCACTGGGTAACGTCTGCTTTTAACTGACTTGCAGACAGTGCTGTCCAAAAACTTACTGCATTTATTGACTTTGGCATTCTCCTCCCCTATTAAGCTTAGGGTTTTCTGGAGTATTGCATAGCTTACATGACCCATTTTTCTGTGCAGCAAATGTAAGCAATCTGGGTGTGGATTTTCATTTACAGCCCTGACTGTGTCTGTGACTTTCTTAGTACCCCTGGCCACAACATACACATCCTGCTGTAACCTTCCACTTAACAGTGTAGTTCCTTCTTTGCCCACCTGGCAGGAGTTCCCTACAAAGTTAACTTCAAACCCAGCCTTCACCAATGCTGACACACTTAACAAATGGTTCTCCAAAGATGGAACACACAGCACTCCTTGGAATGTGTGATTAAGCTCAGGAAAATACAAGCTTCCCTCACACTTAACCTCCAAACGCTGCCCGTCAGTCAGGCTTACATGCGCTCTAGCTGACTTCTTTTGATTTGTTAATAAAGACCCCTCATTAACAAATATTTTGCTGGCGCCAGAGTCCAAAAGCCATAATTCCTCACCACCTCCAGTGTCCACTAGCACCAGTGTCGTGTGTAGCTCCCTGGAACTGTCTCTCAGGCTGCTTCTTCTTCCGGTCTCTTTTCAGGTGACGTGTGCTCCCACAGGAAAAAATATGAGACACATTTTGGGATTCCTAGTATTAGTCTTATAAAATTCACCTGAAAGCTCTCCACATTGCTGCTAAAGGCCCTTATCCAAATTGGAGTACCATAGAGTATTTGGCTATTTGTTTTGAGGTGGAAAATGTTACTATCCGCGGTAACGTTCTGATTGCCCTTGGAAAAAAGAAGTGTTTTAACTGTTTTCAGTGCCCTGTCCAAGAGAGTCGAAAATTGAATGTGATGCCTAAATATTTGTAGTTTTTAACTTGTTCTATTGGGGTGCTATGAATATTCCATTTCACTGAATGGCTTGGCTGTCCATAAGTAACTCCCCCAACCTTTTCCTCGAATATCCAATATTTAAGGATACAACTGTCCCTCAAAAACTGCAGCTGCTCTCAGCCCCGGAAAGAGCTTCTGAGCCGCCCAGATTTCAGGCCCAAGAAGGCCTCCCTCCCTCCCCTCCTTTCTCAGCAGGCTTTATGGTTTTACCAAATTACAAGTTGGTGAGAAGTGAAGCAGAAATCCTCCAGGGTAATTCCTTGTTCGTTCCCTTGACATAACCATGAAGGATACTCACTTGCAGCCAGCTCATCTGGGAAGGAAGTACTCTCTTGAGATCCTCCTGAGAAGCTCTCCAGTCTTTGTTCACATCCAAGGCCTGTCTCTGTCTCCTCGGTAGTCTCTCTTGCAATCCTGGCTCCTTTGGAACACACAGAAAGAAAGTGATCATTCTTAAGTGGGGAAGGAAAGAAACCCAAAGAAGGGGAATCATTTTTTCTGGAAGAATGGAAGCTTGGTCAAAATGAAAGCCCACAGTTCCAACCAGTGTAAGGGGGGGGGGGTAAATCCATTCCAGATCACAGTCAGAGGGGATGATTGTAACCCCATCTGGGGGACAAGTGTGTAGTAATGGTTGGCAACTGAGCAACTGGGAGGTGGCCCCTTCCAGAGTTTTCCTGAGGGCCTCTCAGTCCCGCCTTGACCTCAGGCCAGCTAGGTGGCTTGGGTCACTCTACCCGCCCATGCTGAATATCGCTTTCGCTGCCACACCACCACCTCGAGGCTCCCAGCAGGAAACAAGTGGCTGGGCTGGCCTCAAAACGATACATTGCTGTTCAAGAATTCGGTTCATGCATCATCCCAATGGCAGCCATTTGCACGGGCAGCACCTACGAAAGAGCCTTACCCAGAGAGGCCACGCTCCCATAGTTCTCCAGCATGACTTCCTTGTAAAGAGCTCTTTGGTCCGGATCCAGCAGGGCCCACTCTGCCTCGGTGAAATGCACGGCCACCTCCTCAAAGGAAAACGGAGACTGAGAGAAAAAGCAGATTCCCTCATCAGCGATCAAGCCAGGCAGAGACGGCACCATGGAAGGGGGCATTCTGGGAGGGTACAGGATGGAGAGCTTGGCATGGGTAAAGGGAGTGGCGTTCAGGGCCTCTCTCACTTGGACACCAGAGCAGCAACTGCAGGAGCAACCCCACCCCACCCCCAACAAAGGAAAGAAGACACAGGTGTCCCCCGCTCAGTTCCCCTACCTGGACCAGAGGTGAAGCAGCCGCTTCCACATCTCCGCAAAGACAATGGCTTAATAGCATCTCTCCACTGCCTACAAGGGAGACAAGAGAGGAAGGAAGAACGTTAGTCTAGAGTTCCTATTTCATTTACATGTTTGAATCCTGCTTTGCACACACCCATTTCCAGGGTGGATGTATTTTGTGTGTGCGATCAACTCACAGCTGACTATTGGCAGCCCCATAGAGTTTTCATGGCTTCTGGTTGCCCATCTAGATACGAACCAGGGCCGACCTTGCTTAGCATCTGAGATCTGACGAGATCAAGCTAGGCTGGGGCTATCTAGGTCACTCAAGAACATTCACAGTGATTTTTTAGTAAATGGTGGGAGAGGCAGAAGAGAAGCACCAGAGACCATGAGCCTTGGGCTGCTCTTAAGTGCTGCTGATACTTTTCAGACTTCTGTGAGAATTGATATTTGCCCTGTGAACTCTGGAGCTCAAAAACGTTACAGCAATCCTGCTGAATCAGACCAAATGCCCAGACATGCCATTCTCCCAATGAATCTGGGCTGGTGGGAGAAAATGAAGTTGCATGACAAGTCTCCATCATGCCTGTCCAAAAACCCAGAGGTGACTTTAGAGTAAAATCAGCGGGTTCCCAGAGTGTCTGCGTCCCTGTTTAAAGCTAGACTTGACTTCAGCATAAAATCATGTCCACCCGAAGCTCCCAGGGGTGCCAGCTGGCATCCTCAGTCCAGCATACAGTTTCCCACATTGGCCCACCAAATGTCCCTAGAAAGCCTCTAAGCCAAACTATTGGCCCCGAGCAATAGCTTTTCAGAGGTATACTGTCCCAGAACATGTAGGTTCCTCCATTCATTCACCATGGCTATTCAGATTTGTCTAACTTTCCTTTTTTGAGATGCCTGGAGTCCCTCTAATGGAAGGAAGGAGAGAGATGGATATTTTAATTCATGTGAATAAAAATGCAATTGCTTTCCATGAATCTGTCTAATCCCCCTTCAAGTGAGTGACCATCACTACCTCCTGTGGTACCAAATCCCACAAGCTCACTCTGTGTTGTGTGCAGACCCATTTCCTTTTTCTGCCCCAAAGCTTTACCATGTGCCTCAATCCCATCCAGCCACAAAGCACCTTTACCATGTGAGATGGCATCTTGGGTACACTCCTGGGCCTCATCCTGCTGCCCTTCCTCCAACAGAGCTCCTTCTGCCTCACAAAACTTCACTTCCATCTTCAGGGATGGTCCCCACATCTGAAAAAACAGCAAGGGAGACAGGTAAGAATCGTCACCCCTGCATCAACCAACAGAGCAGCTTCAAGCACAGGGGCCAGAATCAGGGTTGGTTGTTCTCTAGGTATCAATATCTAGCAGAGAAGTCCTATGATATAATCCTTGCTTGAAAGGGGTGAAGGAAACCCCCTCACCTGCTCTGCCTGCCTCTTCTCCTCTGCCTGACTCAGGAGGAAACCTTCGGCCAGGGCCACCGCCTGGGAACTGGTCTCCGGCCCGCATCCTCTGACCCAGCACTGCATTTCCTGGGGCAGGATGGTCAGGAACTGCTCCAGGATCACCAGGTCCAGCATCTGTTTCTTAGAGTGCCTCTCCGGCTTCAGCCAGTGGTTGCAAAGTCCATGAAGCTGGCTGCAAACTGCTCGGGGCCCATCGGTTTCATGGTAAAGGAACTGCCGGAAACGTCGACTATGGACATCTGCTGTCCTCATTTTCTGAGATAGGTTCTCTGGCACAGCTGTTTCCCAGAATTTAACACCACTCTCCACTTGGATGGGATGGGGACCTTCCCTTGATTTCTTGCCAATTCCAGGTCCTTCTGGGTCTTGCTGTTCCATCTCCTTCCCCTTCCCTCTGACTGTGGAAAGATGCCCTTACTCTCGCGGCTATGAAGAGAAAGAGAAAAAGTTATCTACAGAGGAGAGACCAAAAGAAAGCACATCTACATCATCTACCCTCCTTGTCAAGAGGCACCTAAGGATTGCCCCAGTGGATCAGAAGGAGCGTCATTATCATCATTTGTGGATCAGGATTAACGTCATGGTGCTGACGTTAAAAGTGTCAGCAAAGGTCAGCTGAATCCCAAGAAAAGCAGGCAGCATAACATCCTTCCAGACGTCTCCCTTCTCAAGCAACATTTCTTCTGGTTTACACTTGGCTATTGAACCACAGGCACCAGACAGCAATTGAAGATCTCTACTGCATCACCAGGAGAGTTGGGGAAGGATGCATAGAGCTGGGTATCCTCAGCATACTGATGACAACCAAACTGCAAATGATTTGGCCTCAGGGCTTCGCACAAAGACCACCAAGCATGGGGGACAGAATCTGGGCCTGTGGGACCTCCACAGGATGGATAGAAGAAGAGAAGGATTTCATACCCTGCTTTTCTCTACCTTAAGGAGACCCAAAGGGATTTACAATTGGCATCCCTTCCTCTCCCCACAACAGGCACCCTGTGAGGCTGGTGGGGCTGAGAGGGGTCACGCAGCAGGCTTCCTGTGGAGGAGAGAGGAATCAAACCCAGCTCGGCAGGATAGGTTCCACAGCTCTTAACCAGTGCACCATGCTGTGGCAGGTCCCACACTGATGATAACCGGTCTCCAATGGCAATTCTTTGGCTCTGGTCCAGGGATTTGACCCTGTCCAACGTACAACCCCCGATGCCTCCTCCTGCCTGCTGGCACCTCAACCAGGTGGGCCAAGTCCACTGTGCCAAAGGCAGCAGATCCATCCAGGAGGAGCAACAAGGAGGAAGATAGACCTTTGATTACTTTGAGACTGGAGGGCATCAACTGAATCCAGCAGGGCCCATCTCCCTCCTGCAGCCCGGTCTGAAAGCAGACTGGAAAGGGCCTGGAGCAGAGCAGTTCTCCAGGAAGACCCGGAGTCCCGTCGGCTACTCCTCTCTCTCTCTGTTCGCCCAGGAAGGGGGAGATCAGAGACCGGGGCGATTTTTGGCTCCCCCATTTTCCTGTTTGTGTGCAAAGGGCCCTCGAGTCACAAGCTGCTGATGGCGACCCAGCAGCAGGGTTTTCAAGGCCAGGGACCAGCCGAGGGGGGTCTGCCGTCGCCTGCCTCTGCCCAGAGACCCGGGAGGCTTCCGGGGGGGGGGTCTCCCGTCCCAGGACGAACCAGGGCCGACCCTGCTGAGCTTCTGGGCTCCCCGGAGGCCATCCTGGGCCATCCAAGCTCAGGGCTGCAGTTTCCTGCAGGGGTGGGTAAGAGCAGCAGGTGGGAAAAGCTCAGTCCCCACTCACCCCCCCCTTGCAATGACTTACCCGTGAGTAGACCGCCCCAGGATCCGGCTGCAAGGCTGCTGCCCGCTGACGCGTCTCTGAAGCCCCTATCGTGGTCTCCTTCGCAATTCGGCAGCAGAACCCGGAGCCTTTCCGCTTCCGCCTCCCCGACCTCCACCCCCCTCTTGCTCGGCCCCTCTAGCAAACAACTCGGTCGGTTTAACCACTTCGCTGCTGCAGACGAAGCATCGCACTGGAGATCTGGGGCTGACTCTCTGCTGCCGCCACCAGGCCAAGAGTGAGAGGTGCGTCTGTCTGGTGGTCGCCTGGTCTCCAGGGGCTCTACTGCAGGCCTTTAAGGAACTCTTCTCCAGATGACAAATCACTCGGCCCTCCCAAACCACTATGGAAGCAGGGAATCCTTGGGAATCAATCAGGTTAGAAAGATGCTGTAATGTATTTCAATGGAGTCAATGCAAGTCAACCGACATTCCCTTTTCCCATTATCTTCAATGGGCTGGGTAGCCTCTCCCATTGCTTCCAATGGGCTGACTTGTCATTCGTTTTTGTACATCCCCTTTCCATCAGGATCGGCGGCCAGAGCCGGGTGCTTGGAGCGGATTTCAGCCAGGCTGCAGCTCAGAGACGCCCCGTGCAGCTCAGCAAGATTACTCGGGAGGAACTCCGCACAGGGTGGCGCTTCTGGGGAATCCCCTGGCTGTTCAGACAAAGCGCAGCTGAGTTGGGAAAAAGAAACTACAAGCAAAGTCAAGCAAGAGCACGCTAAGGGATCCGAGGCAGGTCTCATCGCAACCTTCCTCAGGCCTATTCAATGGGGCTGACTCCCAGGAGAGTGGCTTTAGGATTGCACTGGAAATCTGTGTTCCTGTAATGTGTTCCCTGTTTCTGAAATCAAAATGCCAGCCTTGGTCGCTTCCTGGAGAACGATGTGATTCTGCCCCGTCGGATGGGGTCTCCATCTCTGGCTGGGGAAATTCCTGGAGATTGAAGACCGTGAGAAGAGCCTGGCTTGAGCCGACCAGTGCAGGATTGCCAACCTCCAGGTGGTACAACTGACCACCAGGCGACAGA
The DNA here is from genome assembly GCF_029931775.1 of Euleptes europaea. NCBI lineage: Eukaryota > Metazoa > Chordata > Lepidosauria > Squamata > Sphaerodactylidae > Euleptes > Euleptes europaea. Next base: position 7,404,753 of record NC_079316.1, read on the forward strand.
TCAGTTCACCTGGAGATAATGGCCACTTTGGAGGGTGGCCTCTATGGCATTATACCCCATTGAAGTCCCTGCCCTCCCCAAACCCAGCCCTCCTCCTCAAGCTACACCCCAAATCTCTAGGTGTTTCCCAACCCAGAACTGGCAACCCTAGACCAGTGAGGGTCCATTTAGTCCAGCATCCTGTCTTACACAGCTGCCAACCACTTCCTCTGTAGGATTTAACAACCGGGCAGAGAGGCCAAGACGGCAAGACCTTCCCCTGACGTTGCCTCCTGGCACTGGGATTTAGAGCTTGACTGCATCTGAACGTAGAGGTTCCCTTTCATCATCACTGATAGACTTATCTTCCATTAATCTATCTGATGCCCTTTTAAAACTGTCTATGCCTGTGGCCACCACTACATCTTTTGACAGCACATCCCATATTTTAATTACTTGCTGTGTAAAGAATTCCCTTTTCTCCATCCTGAGTTCTAGTATAGCGGGGGAGGGTGAAAAAGTTCCCCTGTTCAACTCTGTTCACCCCGTGCATCATTTTATAAACCTCTTTCTTGGCCCCCTGAAGTTGTTTCTTTTCTCAACTGAAAAGTCCCAGGCTCTTCGGCCTTTCCTCACAGAGAAGGAGCTCCAACCCCCAAATCATCTGGGTTGCCCTCTCCTGTACTTTCTCCAGCTCTGCAATGTCCAAATGAGGCTGCACCATTGATTTATACGGGAGCATTATAATATCAGCCATTTTGTTTTCAACCCCTTTCCTCATAGACCCTAACACAAAATTTGGATTTTTCACTACTGCAGCACACAAGGTTGACACTTGCATGGAGCTATCTGCTACTACGACCCAAAGATCTTTCCCCCTCTCAGTCTCAGCGATTTCAGACCCCATCAGCCTATCCCTGAAGATGGGATTCTTCTTCCCAATGTGCATCACTTTTCACTTACCAACTTGACACCTTGTCACCCACTCACCCAACTTGTGGAGATCCTCCTGGAGCTCTTTGCAGTCATCCTTAGTTTCCACCATCCTGAATAATTGTGTGTCATCTGCAAATTTGGTCACTACACAACCCACCCCTCGTTCCAGATCATTTATGAACAAATTAAACAGTATCATCCCCCCAATACCCATCCTTCTGGGTCTCCACTGCTTACTTTTCTCCCTCGTGAGAACTATCCATTTATTCCTACTGTTTTAAGTTTACTCCCGAGTCTTGAAGTGCCTTGTCAAAAGCGTTTTCAAAATCCAAGTATATCATGTCCACTGGGTCACCATTGGCTACATGTTTGTTTACTTTCTCAAATAACTCTGAAAGGTTAGAGAGGCAGGACTTCCCTTTGCAGAAGCCGTGCCGATTTCCCCTCAGCAGGCTTGTTCCTCTATGTACCTAATCCTTCTGTCTTTGGTTAGTTTCTACTAATTTGCCTAGGACAGATGTTAGGCTGACAGGCCTCCCTACTTTCCGGGTTCCCCTCTGAACCCCTTTTTAAAAATTGGTGGAACATTTGCCACTCTCCAGCCTTCTGGTACGGTGGCTGAATGTAGCGATAGGGGCTTTTGGGGATATTCACATGATGGTTTTAAGTTTGTAGGTCTAAACAAGGGCTCCCCTTCCACCACTGCTTATAGTTGCAGACATTTTTAGGTAGGGCTTTATTGTGGCAGTACTCATGGGCACTATGAACACGTGAACTGTGAAGCTGCCTTATACTGAATCAGAACCTCAGTCCATCAAAGTCAGTATTGTCTACTCAGACTGGCAGTGGCTCTCCAGGGTCTCAGGCAGAAGTCTTTCACATCATCTACTTGCCTAGACCCTTTAACTGGAGATACCGGGGATTGAACCTGGGACCTTCTGCATGCCACACAGATGCTCTACCACTGAGCCATAGCCACTCCCCTTTGGGAGGTGCGCTGCCGAGTCATGAGAGGGGTGCAGTGCACTTGATATCAGCAGTGGCACTTGAAAGAATGAAAAGTCTGGTTTTAGTGGATCCTCTTGTGCATGGGCCACAGTTTTGTGCAGTTGCAGTTTGGTTGTACAGGATCAGGATGAAACTGAACCCTTTTCCGTGGACTTGCAGGCATGGAAAATGGTCAGGAATCTGCCTGCTCACTGTACTTCCTGTGGATCTATTCTCAGAAGCAGGGTGCTAATGACACTCGATTTATAGACAAATTGTGAGACTCCTTTCTAAGGGAACCCAGGTCTCTTGGCACTCTGTTGGCAGGCTTTTCCTTCCAGACCACGTCCATAGCACTAGGCTCGATTTCCAGCCAATTGTTATGATTAGTCTTCGGCTTTTATCACAAGAACATATTTGCCCAAGCGATCCAAACAGAATCAAAGAGTTGGAAGGGACCACCAGGGTCATCTAATCCAACCCCCTGCACAATGCAGGAAATTCACAACTACCTCCCCCCTACACCCCCAGTGACCCCTAGTTAATTCCCAGAAGATGGCCAAGATGCCCTCCCTCTCATCATGTGCTCAAGGTCATAGAATCAGCATTGCTGACAGGTGGCCATCTTACCTCTTCTTTAAAACCTCCAGGGAACGAGAACTCACCGCCTCCCGAGGAAGCCTGTTCCACCGAGGAACCTCTCTAACTGTTAGAAAATTCTTCCTAATATCAAAATGGAAATTATTTTGGTTTAATTTCAACCGTTGGTTCTGGTCTGACCCTCTGGGGCAACAGAAAACAACACGGCACCCTCCTCTATATGACAGCCCTTCAAGTACTTGAAGATGGTTATCATGTCCCCTCTGTCTTCAACTCATCAGGCTAAACATACCCTGCACCTTCAACCGTTGACTCCTGCCTGCTTTGACGATGCCAGCATAATCTTCGTCACCTGCTCCGAAAGGGGCTAGATACCTCCCGCACGTCTGAGGACTGAGGGCACCGCCCAGCCCTTGGCCTACGCCGGCACAGGAACTAGGAAATGTGAATAAGGATCTGGGAATAGGTAACCAACTTCAGCCTCCTCCCGGTTCTCCAGAACAGACTCCACCACTCCAAACCACCGCTTTTAACCACTCGCCCATGCTGGTGTAATTGATTTGGGGGGGGGGATATTTTCCTTTCAACCCAAATTAATCCTATTACCAGAACTCGTTGGGCTTCAAAGTTGCAACCCCAAAAAGTGTGAAGCAGGCTGGACTGGGGAGGAATTAGGGATGCGGGATGCCTCCATAGAACTCCTTGTCAGGTAAAAATGTTTGTAAATTGGGGTTGCCTGCTGTCCTCACTAGGATTTGTCCAGCAGCAGGGAGGCTATAGATCAGTGATGGCGAACCTTTTAGAGACCGAGTGCCCAAACTGCAACCAAAACCCCACTTATTTATCGCCGAGTGCCAATGCGGCAATGTAACCTGAATACCACCCCCAGAGGGAGCCCAGAGGGAGAGGCTAGGGTTGCCAAGTTCCTCTTCGCCATGAGTGGAGGTTTTTGGGGTGGTGCCTGAGGAGGGCGGGGTTTGGCGAAGGACTTCAGTGCCATAGAGTCCAATTGCCAAAGTGGCAATTTTTTCCAGGGGAACTGATCTCTATTGGTTGGAGATCACCTGTAATAGCAGATCTCCAGCTAGTACCTGGAGATTGGCAACTAGTTCCTTAGTGTTTTCTCTCTACATATCAAGACAAATGGAAAGGTGTTTGGAGGATAGCTTGTGGGCACTTCAAAGGTGGAACAGGACTGCATGCCCCTCCGCCCGCACAGACCCAGAGGGTGCCGGAGAAGCCGCTGGAGGGAAAGAAGGAAGGAAGGAAGGAAAGAAGGGAAGGGAGGGGGAAAGGGAAGGAAGGGAGAGAAAGGAAGAAAAAGAGAGAGAAAGGGAGAAAGAAATGGAGCAAGGGAGAGAAAGAAAAGGACAGAGGGAGACAGAAAAAGAAAGAGGCCATTTATGCATGGGAGGTTTTGCCTTGGATTTGCCACTCGGTGGGGCGCGGCGGCAGGCTTGTGAGAAGCGAGCAGGGTGGGGCAGAGGGCGCCTCCTTCGCACCCACTGACCAGCCATGCCCCTCCGCCCGCACAGGCCCAGAGGGCGCCGGAGAAGCCGCCGGCCATGCCGAGTGTGAGCGCTCAGCTTCTGTTCCCCGCTCTCCCACCCGCCTGGCTGGCCGCGCACGCTCCAGCGGCGGCAATGGCGGCAGCTTCTGTGGGAGAGTCCGGGGGCCACCGCCAATGATGTCGGAAGTTCCCCACCCCTGGGCTACAGCCTCCCCCATCTGGGGTGGGGCAGAGCCAGAAAGGCCAGCGGCTTGGAGGAACCGTGCGTGCCGGCAGAAAGGGCTACGCGTGCCGGAAGTGGCACCCGTGCCATAGGTTCGCCAACACGGCTATAGATACTTGCTATCTTCATCCTGTCTATTGTGTCACAGGATTTGGAAAACAGAAATGTTTTTGCTGGTTTTGCAGGTATCAGAAAGAGTTCAGTTGGCAGATAACTAAAGTATCGAGTTTCACAAAGGAGGGCAACCACTAAAAGGGCCCTTATTTGAGTTACCAAAGAAGATCCTCATCAGAACCAACTTATGTGGATTCTCTGAGGAACGCGAAGGTCAGATCTCTGCCTCAAACTCTTGCCACACATTGAACGTTTCTGAGGTTCCTCCCCTGTGTGGCTTCCTCAATGCACAAGGAGATAGGAGCTGGTCTTCAATCTCCTTCCGCCCACAGAACCCATCCTTGCACTCTTCCCTGTGGGATCTATTGAAGGTTTCAATCACGGCTAAATCTCTTTCCACAGTCCCAGCATTGATACCTTTTCTTCCCACATAGGGTAAGGCAGGGGTGTCAAACAGGCAGCCCACGGGCCAGTTCCGCCCCCCAGAGGCCTTTTCTCTGGCCCGCGAGCTGAGGCAGCCAGCACCCACTCCCCCTCCCTTTATAAGTTTCCTAGGCAAGCGGTGGCCTCGCACGCCCAACCAGTGACCTGGCCCTGTCATTCTCAGGCGCAAGGAGGCCCATCCGGCCTCACTGCACCCAGCCACCCCTCCTCGTCTTTCCTGTCTATCCACTCCACCCACCCCTCGTCTTTTTCAGGTAAAGTGGGGGCAGTCCGGCCTCGCTGTGCCCACTCGCCCACCCCTCTTCGTCTTTCCCAACCACCCCCGTCTTTTCCACTCACCTACCTCACCCCAACGTTTCCGGGTGCAGCACCTTATTGGACCCCCTCGCCCACAGCTCGGCTTTCCCACCCACCCAACTCGCCCCATCTTTCCCGGGTGCAGCACCTTTCTACGCCCACTTGCCCACCCCTCCTCCTCTTTCCCATCCACCTACCCACCTCGCCCCAACTTTCCTGGGTGCAGCACCTTTCTGCGCCCACTTGCCCACCTGTCAGCGAGGGCATCCAGTTGAGCCCCAGATAAGCAGACTCCGTGTTGCTTCCCCTCCCCGTGCCCTTTGTTTCACCTGCTCTGCATCAGCTTTTCAATAGAGTTCCGCTGTGAAACCTCTGGGGCCGCGGAACAATGCCTGAGAGCCAGGAGATTGCCCGGTCGTTTACCAGTCAATTTCACAAGTATGTGTCTAATGGTTAATCGCCGAACTGGCTCCGAGTAGGGTGAGTGACCAGGGGGAAACGCTGCTGCTGCCTGTTGTGTTACGGAATCCCCAGGGAGGGGAACCTGTGGCTGTCGTTGCTATTCTGGACTCCGGGTGTTCCTGGACCTTGATCAGGCTGTAGTAGAATGCCTAAAGGTCGGGACTCGAGAACTGGACCAGCCCTTGCATTTCCATCAAATGGATGGGAGTGATCTGCGGGGGGGGGGGCAGTCCATTTCCACTCTCACAAGGTGTTGTTGGGGGTGGGAGATCACTGGGAACAGATCCACTTCACGGTAGTGCCTAAGATCTCCTACCCAGTGGTTCTCGGTAGCAACTGGCTGGCGGGACACAACCCAAGCATCGACTGGGAACAGAGGCAGGTTGTGTTTGGGGCTCCCCAGTGCGACAAACATGGCAGGGACTGCATGCCCGGAGGCGAAGGGGGGGATGCCTCTACGATTGAGGCACACACACTGCCCCGGAGTTTAGGGACTTTGCGGAAGTGTTTGAGGGGACGGACTGTGACTTGTTACCCCCTCACCGCACGACAGACTGTGCCATGGAACTGCTCAAGGACATCAAGCCATCCAAAGCCTGAGTTTATCCCATGAGCCCCCAAGAGAAAGCGGTGCTGCGGGAATTCCTTGACAAAAACTTGGCGCGGGGGTTCATACGGCCGTCCAAGGCCGTGTTCTTTTCTCCTTGCTTCTTTGTGAAGAAGAAGGGGACCTCTGATCTCAGACTGTGTGTGGACTATAGGGGGCTAAACGCAATTACTGAGACTAATGCCTATCCCATCCCTTTGATCCCAGACCTCCTGAGTGCTCTACAGGAGGGCTGTGTGTTCTCGAAACTTGACCTGGCGGAAGCTTACTACCGGGTTCAAATTAAGGAGGGGAATGAAGCAAAGACGGCCTTTTCTTGTTGTTAAGGGTTATTTGAATTTATGGTCATGCCGTTCGGTCTATCTGGGGCACCATCGTGCTTCATGCAATTAATTAATGAAATTCTACATGAACTACTGTTTAAAGGGGTGATCGTTTATCTGGACGATATTCTGATCTACTCCAGAGATCCCGAGGAACACAGAGATTTGGTGCGGGAGGTTTTGCGGCGCTTAAGGGACAACCATTTGTATACCAAGCTGTCAAAATGTGCGTTCAACCAGAACCAGTTGTCTTCTCTCGGATATGTTGTATCCCCCCAAGGTTTGATTATGGACCCTGAGAAGGTTCAGGCTGTCTGGGAGTGGGAATCCCCCAGAACTCACAGGCAAGTTCAGCAGTTCTTGGGGTTCACAAATTTTTATAGAGGTTTTATCCAAGACTTTGCCAAAATAGCCTTACCATTCACTGACCTGCTTAAGACCAAGGGAAAGGGGCAGGAGGCTACTTTTGCGCAATACCAAGTGCCTTGGATTGACCGATGCCAGGCGGCATTCGAGGCTCTGAAGAGGCGCTTTACCTCCGAGCCCATTCTAGCCCACCCAGATTGTTCAAAGCCGTTCACCCTTCAAGTAGACGCCTCGGAGAAGGCAATGGGAGGTGCGCTCCTTCAGAGGGATGACCAAGGGGTGCTTAGACCCTATTTTTAAAAAAAAATTCTCCGGCCCGGAACTGAACTGGCCGATTGGGGAAAAGGAAGCCATAGCTATTAAGCATGCCCTTACGGGCTGGCGGCAGTTCCTGGAGGGGGCGGCTGAACCTTTTGAAGTCTGGATGGACCACTGGAATCTTGAGGCTATATTGGGTCAGTGGAAGCCGTCAGCCAAACAGCTGCACTGGGCGGACTTTTTCCTCCAAATTCCGTTTCAACATTAAACACATGCTCGAGAAGGACAACTGCTTGGCCGACGGGCTGTCCTGGATGCCACAATATGAGTGTAGAGTTGAACGGCCGGTGGGATCCCTTTTTACCCGGTAACACCTGGGCTTGACACCAGAGGGGGGTAGCGCAGGAGTTCTGACCAGAGCTCAAGCCCACGCAACGGCGAGAGTCAGTCCCAGACTCCTCTCAGGTGAGGGGTGCCCCTGCCCCCCATCCCCGGTGGCCCCAGGGGATCTCCCGGGTGCAGTCACAGAGGAGGGGAGGGAGTCTTCCCAGCGAGGGCGGGGGGATAGGACGGAGGAAATGGTCCCAGTCCCCTCTCAGGAGTCGACTGCCGCTACCCCCCGAACCTTGGCAGTCCCAGAGGACCTCCTGGAGGCCGTTAAGAGAAGGTGGGGGAGGCTCTTCAGCTGGAGCGAGGGGAGAAGTCTCTTCCATCCCAGGTAAAGGACAGGAATGGTGCCCACAAGGATAAACACTACGTCCCCCTGGAGCTGCGGCGGGAGGTGTTGGAATGGAGCCACAGTTCCAAAACGGGGGGGGGGCATTTTGGGTTTGTGAAAACCTTGCACCTAACAAGAAGGCAGTACTGGTGGCCGGGGATGCACCAGGACATCAATGTATTCACCAAATCTTGTCCTGTGTGTGCGACGAACATACGCTTGATGGGGAAATCTCCTGGATTGTTAAAGCCCCTAGAGACTCCCGAGGCACCCTGGCGGGTGATCGGGATGGACTTATAACTGACCTCCCATCTAGCCAGGGGAAGTCGGTTCTGTGGGTGATCACAGATCTCTTCTCAAAGCAAGTTCATCTCGTTCCATGTGAGGGGATGCCCTCTGCACACAAACTGGCTCGCTTATTTGTGCACCAGGTCTTCAGATTACACAGCTTTCTGCGGAAGGTCGTGAGTGACAGGGGGTCCGTTTTCGTGTCAAAATTTTGGAAAGCATTTTAAGGACTTATGGGTGTACAAAAGGGTTTGTCTTCGGCTTATCATCCGCAGACAGATGGGCAGACCGAAAGGGTTAACACGGTGGTAGAATGTTACATGTGTTGCTTTGTAAATTACCACCAGGACAATTGGGTCAACCTGCTGCCATTGGCGGAATATGCCTATAACTCGGTACACTCTGCTACTGGTATAAGCCTGTTCAAAGCGGTCTACGGAATGGAATTTGGGCCCTTGGGGGCCGTACCCCTCCCGCTGGGCGGCGACCCCCCCCCCCGAGGTGTCAGTGTGGGCCAACACAATGAGGAACACTTGGCCCTGGCTTATAAAAAATTTGGAGAAAGCGAAGGAGAGATACAAGGCGCAGGCAGACAAACACAGGGCACCCCAATGGGAACTAAAGGTCGGAGGGAAGGTGTACCTCTCCATCAAGAATCTCAGGTCTTTACCTCTGTGCAAGAAACTTTATCAAAAATTTGTGGGGCTGTTCCCAATCTCCCAGGTAATCAGAGGTTACAGTGGTTGGAACTGCCAAAAACCTTATAGGGGGTGCACCCGGTATTCCATATGAGTCTGTTAAAACCCTTTGTACCGGTACCTGAATGGCACCCCGAACCCGCAGCTGCGACCCCAATTATGGTGCAAGGAAAACAGTACTTCGAGATCTCCAGGGTGTTAGATTCTCGGGTACAGAGGGGCCAGCTGGAGTATCTCGTGCATTGGAAACACCTGAACTCTAGCCATGATGAGTGGATGTCCGCTGTGCATGTAAAAGCCCCCACCCTGGTAGCAGAATTCCATTGGCACTACCCCGCCAAACCAAGAGACCCCAGGGAGGGGTCTTTGGGGAGACGGAGTGTCAGCGAGGATGTTCAGTCGAGCCCTGGATAAGCAGACTCTGTGTTGCTTCCCCTCCCCGTGCCCTTTGTTTCACCCGCTCTGCATCAGCGTTTCAATAGAGTTCCGCTGTGAAACCTCTGGGGCCGCGGAACAATGCCTGAGAGCCGGGAGATCGCCCGGTCGTTTACTAGTCAATTTCACAAGTATGTGTCTAATGGGTAATCGCCAGCAAACACCTCCTTATTGTAAATTTGTATCCTTCCCTTCCAAGACAACTCCGCTGCAACTCAGCCTTTTGTGTTCCGACGTTAGTATAATCAATCATATTGTATGTCCCCTATAAAGACAACCAGTATTTCCCCAATCTGTATTCTGACCTTAAGTTTGTATAGACCTACTGAACCCATTTGCTTTCTTAATAAAATTTTAAACTCTCTGCAACTTCTGGAGTGAAGTTTACTATTACTGAGATGCAACGAGGTACTGAAGTCTTGACACCACCCCTCCTCGTCTTTCCCACCCACCTCGCCCCATCTTTCCCGAGAGCAGAACCTTTCTGCGCCCACTTGCCCACCCCTCCTCATTTTTCCCACCCACCTACCCACCTCGCCCCGTCTTTCCCGGGTGCAACACCTTTCTGTGCCTACTTGCCCACCCCTCCTCGTCTTTCCCACCCACCTACCCACCTCGCCCCATCTTTCCCGGGTGCCACACCTTTCTGTGCCTACTTGTTCACCCCTCATCTTTCCCACCCACCTACCCACCTCGCCCCATCTTTACTGGGTGCAGCACTTTTCTATGCCCACTTACCCACTCCGCCCCATCTTTCCCGGTGCAACACTTTTCTCCGCCCACTCCTCCTCGTCTTTCCCACCCACCTACCCACCTCACCCTGTTTTTCCTGGGCCCAGTGCCTCGCAGTGCCCACTCGGTCACCCCTCCTCATCTTTCCTGGGTGCCTTGGCTGGTGGCGGCCACCTTGCTAGCCCAGATCTGGACGGGGTTGGGGAACTGGTGAGCCCGCTTCCAGCTTGTCAAAAGGCAAAGAGTACTGGATGTAGAAAGCCAGCACGATCTAAATAGACTTTAAAATGTGTGTTACAATGAAAGCACCCTTACTAATGTGGCCCCGATGCCTTATCTTAGTCACTCGGATAACCCTGACTATAGGAGGGCCTTTACCTTGTTATGTTGTAATGCTCTTCCTTCAGCAATATTGGGAGATATAAAAAGATATCCTATGGCCATGTTGGCGAACGTACGGCACGCGTGCCAAGTCCGGCAGGCGGAGCTCTTTCTGTGGACATGCGCCCACCACCCAGCTGGGCGGCGGGGTCTTTGAACTGCGCCACGCTGCTTGCAGGCAGCGCAGCGCGGTTCGAAGCCCGCCCTTTCCCTGGACTGCCCAGCTGGGCGGGGGCTTTGAACTGCGCAAGCAGCGCGGCACGGTTCAAAGCCTGCCCCTTCCCTGGACTGCCCAGCTGGGCGGAGGGGGCTTTGAACCACACTGCACTGCCTGCCGTCCCCCCGCCCCCCCTCTCCCGTGCGATCCTAGTCCCAGAGAGGGCAGGCTTGCATTCCCCACTGCCCCGCCTCTCCTGGGCACAGTCAGGCTGCCGCTTTCTTCTCCCCACCCCCATGCAGGCCAGGTCTACTCATTGGTTTCTATGTGCATAGAAACCAATGGGTAGACCTGGTCTCCGTGTGTGTGTGTGGGGGGGTCTCAGTAAGGAGGCCAGGTCTACTGCCATGCAAACCAATGGGTAGACCTGGCCGCCACGTGGGGGAAAACCCATCTCCATCCGGAGGCCAGGTCTACCCATTGGTTTGCATTACAGTAGCCCTGGCCTCCCGACTGAGACAATGGAAGCCACGTCTCCCCATTGGTTTCTATAGAAATCAATGGGTAGACCTGGCCTCCATGACAGGGGAAGCTTTCCAATGGGGACTCCCTCCACCCCCACGGAGGCCACCCATCTTCAAAGCCCCCCCCTTCCCTGGACTGCCTGCCGCCCAGCTGTTGGCACTTTGCAATAAATAAGTGGGTTTTGGGTTGCAGTTTGGGCACTCGGTCTCTAAAAGGTTCGCCATCACTGCCCTATGGTGAATGTTTATGCCCTTGTTCTGATGGGAGCATAGAGATCCTTGAACATGTCATTTTTTACTGCAAAATTTATAATAAAATAAGAGAAGACGTTTCTCTTGTAATAGCTGGCTACCCAGGGAGAATTAGAGTGACTCGTCTTTCTAACATGCTCTCAGAAAAGGACACTGAGAAAACCTTTAAAATGGCCAAATTTGGATTGCGACTTATGAAGACTAGGCGAGCATGGGTCGAACCTAATGGATGAGCGTCATGTTTTATATTTATATATGGACTGTAACTGTGTTTTATTTAAGCTTAAGTTTTTAATGCTTCCCATATGAGCTTGTGATTATGTCTGAGAAGTATTTATTGATGTATATAGCTATTATTCTTTTATTATGTATAAGGTTTTATTGTTGGTCTTGGACCATATTAAAATAAATTTGAATCCCACTTGCTCACCCCTCATCTTTCCAGCCCACTCACCCACCTCACCCTGTTTTTCCTGGGCGTAGCACCTCGCAGCGCCCACTCGCTCACCCCTCCTCATCTTTCCTGGGTGCCTTGGCTGGTGGCGGCCACCTTGCCAGCCCAGATCTGGACGGGGGTGGTGCGCTAGTGAGCCCGCTACCAGTTCGTCAGCCAAGGCGGCCACCCCCCCCCATCCAGATCTGGACTGGCAAGTCAACTGTGGGCTCACCAGCCAAGGAAGCCACCCCCCCCCCAGTTTAAAATGTAAACAAGTAATAATGCAAGGGACTACAGATCCTAACTTTATAGAAGACACAGACATTTGATAGTATTTATTTATTTATATGGTACACATACTCTGCCCGACCAAGTAACATTTATGTTATATCCGGCCCTCCTAACACATGAGTTCGACACCCCTGGGGTAAGATTTCTGTGTAGATGCAAGCCCTTAACAAGAGTTTACATGACTTCAGCCCCTTCTATCTGACGTTGTCTTTGAGATTTGAAAAACACGCTAACTTAATTTCTATCCACACTCTGAGCATTCTCCCCTGTGTGGGATCTTAGATGATTTTGAAGAGCACCACTCGGGCTGAATATCTTTCCACACCGTGAGCATACAAATGGCTTCTTTCCTGTGTGAGTTCTTAGATGTTTGTGAAGATCGCCATTGCAACTGAATGTCTTTCCGCACTCAAAAGGCGTCCCCCTGTGTGGGTTCTTAGATGCTGTTGAAGATGGCCACTGCGACTGAATCTATTTCCACACTCTGAGCATTCAAAAGGCATCTTCCCTGTGTGGGTTCTTAGATGCCGTTGAAGATGGCCACTCTGACTGAATCTCTTTCCACACTCTGAGCATTCAAAAGGCGTCTCTGTCAGAGGAGCTAGCGGATTAGGCAGAGTACCCAGGAATAAACACCAGTAGAGCCAAGCTACATAAAACAGTGCTTGTTTATATAGTGTTCAGAATCAGTTCCAACAATCACCAACACTATCCACATCCACTAATATCTCTCCCACTTGGATACAAAGATATATACATTTATACCTTCCCCAATCACCAGCAACCAATCAGCTTATTGCTGTCATTGTGCACTCATTTCTGGTCATTGCATCAGCTTGGTCAGAACCTGTTCAGACTGGCTCTTGCTTGACTTCTGTTCGAGCCTCATAATCTAGATGATTATGATCTAGATCCTGAACTGTCAAATACTGATATGCCAGACTTGCTATTCTTAACACTCCTTCTCAAGGCTTGTATATCAGATTTGAGTTTTACAAATCTTTGATTATCCACCACCTTTGTAAATAGATCAGCAATATTTATACTTCCAGCACATTTCTGTACATACACAAGATTTTTGATTACAGCATCAAATACATTTGCATACCGTATCCTGATATGCTTGCTTTTTCCTCTGAAACTGTTCATTTGCAAGCTGTTTTGCAGCTTCATTATCAGAATGGATTTTTACAGGTAATGGTATTTTCACATTGAGTTCTTTGAGTAAATAGATAAGCCACTCTAATTGATTTGTACATTCACTGATTGCACTAAATTCAGCTTCGCATGAACTTGTTGTCACAAAAGATTGTTTGAGAGATTTCCAGTGAATTGGAGCCAGGTCTAGGTAAATTATGTAGCCAGTAGTCGACCTTGCATGCTCCTGGTCTGCCCATGCAGCGTCAGCATAAGCTTCAAGGCTCTCAATTGTGGCTTTCAAACACAGCTTTTTGTTTAAAGTGCGTTTTAAATATCTCAGTACATGTTTGGCTGCTTTCCAATCCTTTTGCTTCGGATTCATGTTATGTTTACTCAGACAATGTACTGATTGATAAATGTCTGGCTGTGACCAACAAGCTAAATATAATAGACTACCAACTAAGGATTGATATGTTGCTTTATCACAATCCTGTCCTTCTGTTTCATCTTTCCTATAGCCTATATTTACGGGGGTGTCTGCGATGTTTGTTTCCAGCATACCAAATTTCTCTAACAGCTGTTGGATTTTACTCTGTTGAGAGAATGAGAACATTCCTGCTGCATCTCTAGTGATTTCTACTCCCAGATAGTTGGTTATTTCCCCCAAACACTTGAGCTTAAATTTCTCTCCCAGCTCCTTCTGAAATTGAACTTGGTCATTTTTATTATTAGTCAGTACACATAAATCATCTACATAAATGAGAAGATAACACTCCTTTTGATCCTTGCACCTTGAGTAAAGACAAGCATCAGCCACGCTCTGTTTAAAACCTAATTGTTTTACGGCTTTGTCTAAACACATGTGCCACTCTCTTGCCGATTGGTGCAGCCCATAAAGCGCTTTGTTTAGCTGCAGGACTTTTGCTTCGTCTGCCAGCTTAAAGCCTGGTATTTGACTCATATATATATCTTCTGTCAAAGTAGCATTCAGATAGGCCGTCTGAATATCATAATGAAAGACAGTTTACCTTTTCAGACCTGCAACTGCAAGAGCTGTTTTAATTGACTCACATTTTACTGTGGGTGAGAAAGTTTCATCATAATTGAGCCATTTTTGTTGTGCATAACCTTTACAAACAAGCCTTGCCTTTCTTTGCAAGGTTCCATTAGTCAGTGTCTTTACCTTGTAGACCCATCTACAGCCAATTACCGGCTGACCTTGTGGAAGGTTTGTGGGAGTGAACACCTGGTGTTCAGACAATGCTGACATCTCAGCTCCCATTGCTTCAAACCATAATTCTTTTTCCTTTTCGTTTAGAGTTAGTACTTGCTCATAACTAGCAGGTTCACACACATTTACATTGTATATGCAAGCATAATCATCAAAACCATATCTTTTTGGGGTAACTACTTTAGTGGTTCTCTCAGAACGCCGGACAAATATTTCCCCAGATCCCTCTCCTTCTGAAGCCTCAACTGTTTCAGCTTCCCTGCTAGGAGCCTTTTGCAGGGAAATGCTTTCTGTCTTTATCTCGGGCTGTTCAGAAACAGGCAAAGGAATGTTCTCAGTTTCTTTTTCTTTGCCATGAAGTCTGTGCCAATTATGAGCTTCCCCAAAATTTGCTGACAGACTGAATGTTATCTCATTATGGTCATTTGCAAACCTGTATGACTTTGCTGCGTTCTGATAACCCAAAAACAGCATTGGCTTTGACTTTTTACCTCCCTTTTATCTGTGTTTGAGTGGAATATTCACCCAAGCCTTTGTGCCAAACACTCTACGGTGTCTTACGGAAGGATTTTTTCCGTATAGCACTCTATAAGGAAAGTCATCCAGACTGGAAGTCCACAGTCTGTTAGTTAGATAACAGGCTACTTTCATGGCCTCAGCCCAATACGAGGGTTTCAACTGACCATCCTCAAGTAGTGCCTGCATCATTGCTTGCAAATAGCCCCCTCTTCTTTCTGCTATACAATTATCTTGGGGCACACAAGGGTTTGTTAAGCAATGTTCTATTCCCTTGCTCTCAAGCCATTGAATTAGGGCTTGAGACATAAATTCCCCCCCTCTGTCACTTTGTATACTGGAGACTTGTAGGCTTAACTGCCTTTCCATTTTGGCAACCCAGTACTCAATTTTTGACATGCATCACTCTTTTGTTTGAGCAAATAGACCCAGCAAAACCGCGAAAAGTCATCAATCAAAAGTAATGCATATCTATTTTTAGAGACACTTTCAGGGAAAGGTCCACAAATATCAGTGTGTATTAGAGCCAGTGGTCTACTGGTTACTCTATTGCTTGATTTGGCTACAGGGCACCTTTTGCTCTTCACAGACTTACACACTGTGCAGTCTAAATAAGAACTGCATTTGTTTAGTTTTGCATCACTTCCCAGCAAATTCAGGGTCTTCTGGATGGTAGCAAAACTTGCATGGCCTAAACGCCTATGCAACAGATGTACACAATCATTGCGAGAATTTACATTATATACCTCGGGAGGTGGTAAGCTCTCCTTTCCTGGAGGTTTTTAAGAAGAGGTTAGATGGCCATCTGTCAGCCATGCTGATTCTGTGACCTTAGGCAGATGATGAGAGGGAGGGCATCTTGGCCAACTTCTGGTCACTAGGGGTGTGGGGGGGGAGGTAGTTGTGAATTTTCTGCGTTGTGCAGGGGGTTGGACTTGATGGCCCTGGTGGTCCCTTCCTATGATTCTAACACTTTTGGCCTCTGGGGAACCACTATGCAGCACATACATTTTGCTTTAGTTGCCCTTTTAACAGCACAGTACCCTCCTGGCTTACAGTGCATGTTTCACCCTTGAACATTTCAGCAAAACCAGCCTTGGTGAGGGCTGATACACTCAAAAGATTATTTTGTAATGATGGCACACATAGAACATTAGAGAAAGTGTGACCCAGGGCAGGAAAATGCAATTCACCTTCACATTCTACTTTAAGTTTCTTGCCATCAGCAAGACTAACATGAGTCCTGGCTGAGTCAGTTTTACTGGCGAAATTACTAGCCTTGTTTGTGAATACCTGACTGGCACCACTGTCCAATAACCACAGATCAGCGTCTTCTCCCACTTCTGAAAAGACAACTGAAGTGTGCGTAGAAGAAAATGGCTTTCTTGTTTGCTTCTCGCTCTGCTGCCTTTTACGACCCGTCTCTGGACAGTCTCTACGAAGATGTTGTGTCGAACTGCAACGGTAGCACTTGTGAACGTAGAGCGCACACTCCTCTGCTTTCTGCTTCTTGGGAATTCAACTCCCCCGGCCGTCAGCTTTTGGCACTTGCTTCTGAGGCATCTGCGAAGAATGCAGAGCTGCTCCTTCTCTCGGCCGCAAACTCAGCTGGGCAGAAGACAACTCAAGCTGGCTTTCTAGGCGTCTGGACTCGTCCTCCAGAATCCTCCCGGACACATATTCCTATGTGAGCTGTGCTGCAGTCATGCACTCCAAAGAGGTGATGAGCACATGAAAACTCTCATCCAGGGACCCGAGCAGAATGTAAACTCGGTCTTCCTAAGAGTAGGTTTTCCCCGAAGCTCTAATTGCCGAAACAATACTGCTAGAGCTTTGAGGTGCTTGGCAGCTGGCGTCTAGGACGTTTTATGGCATCTGTACAGCCTCGTCAGCAAAAGAATGGTCCTGGCTGAGGTGCGAAGGTGAACGGCCTTCAACGCCTCCCACGCCAGCTTTGCGCTGTCCTTCCCAGCAACATATATTAACTGGCTGTCATCAACTGAGAGAATGATATTCATCAGAGCCTTCCAGTCTCGTTCCCTCTCGACTTGGGTAACAGGCACCTGCTCCACAGCACCCCACTGAGGTATTGCTCCAACCTCACCGACCAGACGTGGTAGTTCTCCGAGGTCAGCTTCTCCACTGGAATCAGAGAATGAGCCATAATTGCACTCAGACTGTCACTGCTTCAGTAGCCTCCTGGACTCCTGGACTCTGCACGGCCACCACCACACTTAGTCCTGCGTAGCGTAGTGGACTGGACCAATAACCCTGTTGGAGGAGCTAGCGGATTAGGCAGAATACCCAGGAATAAACACCAGTAGAGCCAAGCTACATAAAACAGTGCTAGTTTATATACAGTGTTCAGAATCAGTTCCAACAATCACCAACACTATCCACATCCACTAATATCTCCCCCACTTGGATACAAAGATATATACATTTATATCTTCCCCAATCACCAGCAACCAATCAGCTTACTGCTGAGTCATTGTGCACTCATTTCTGGTCATTGCATCAGCTTGGCCAGAACCTGTTCAGACTGGCTCTTGCTTGACTTCTGTTCAAGCCTCACAATCTAGATGACTATGATCTAGATCCTGAACTGTAAAATACTGATATGTAAGACTTGCTATTCTTAACAGACTCCCCTGTGTGGGTTCTTAGATGCTGCTGAAGAGAGCCATTCCGACTGAATCTCTTTCCACACTCTGAGCATTCAAAAGGCTTCTCCCCTGTGTGGGTTCTTAGATGCAGTTGAAGAGAGCCCCTCCAACTGAATCTCTTTCCACACTCTGAGCATTCAAAAGGCTTCTCCCCTGTGTGGGTTCTTAGATGTTCTTGAAGAGAGCCACTCCGACTGAATCTCTTTCCACACTCTGAGCATTCAAAAGGCTTCTCCCCTGTGTGGGTTCGTAGATGAAGTTGAAGAGAGGCACTCCGACTGAATCTCTTTCCACACTCTGAGCATTCAAAAGGCTTCTCCCCTGTGTGGGTTCTTAGATGTTCTTGAAGAGAGTCACTCCGACTGAATCTCTTTCCACACTCTGAGCATTCAAACGGCTTCTCCCCGGTGTGGGTTCTTAGATGCTCTTGAAGATCACAACTCTGACTGAATCTCTTTCCACACTCTGAGCATTCAAAAGGCTTCTCCCCTGTGTGGGTTCTTAGATGCTGTTGAAGATGGCCATTTTGACGGAATCTCTTTCCACACTCTGAGCATTCAAAAGGCATCTCCCCTGTGTGGTTTCTTAGATGCAGTTGAAGAGAGCCACTCCGACTGAATCTCTTTCCACACTCTGAGCATTCAAAAGGCTTCTCCCCTGTGTGGGTTCTTAGATGTTCTTGAAGAGAGCCACTCTGACGGAATCTTTTTCCACACTCTGAGCATTCAAAAGGCTTCTCCCCTGTGTGGGTTCTTAGATGCCGTTGAAGATAGCCACTACGACTGAATTTCTTTCCACACTCCGAGCATTCAAAAGGCTTCTCCCCTGTGTGGGTTCTTAGATGCTCTTGAAGAGAGTGTCTCAGCCTGAACCTCTTTCCACACTCTGAGCATTCAAAAGTCTTCTCCTCTGTGTGGGTGCTTTGATGCCGTTGAAGATGGCCACTGCGACTGAATCTCTTTTCACACTCTGAGCATTCAAAAGGCTTCTCCCCTGTGTGGGTTCTTAGATGCTGTTGAAGAAGGCTACTGTGACTGAATCTCTTTCCACACTCTGAGCATTCAAAAGGCTTCTCCCCTGTGTGGGTTCTTACATGAATTTGAAGAGAGCCACTGTGACTGAATCTCTTTCCACACACTGAGCATTCAAAAGGCTTCTCCCCTGTGTGGGTTCTTAGATGCCGTTGAAGATTGCCACTCATACTGAATCTCTTTCCACACTCTGAGCACTCAAAAGACTTCTCCCCTGTGTGTGTTCTTAGATGCTGCTGAAGAAGGCCACTGTGACTGAATCTCTTTCCGCATTCTGAGCATTCAAAAGGCTTCTCCCTTGTGTGGGTTCTTACATGAATTTGAAGAGAGCCACTCATACTGTATCTCTTTCCACACTCTGAGCATTCAAAAGGCTTCTCCCCTGTGTGGGTTCTTACATGAATTTGAAGAGAGCAACTCTGACTGAATCTCTTTCCACACTCTGAGCATTCAAAAGGCTTCTCCCCTGTGTGAGTTCGTTGATGCCTTTGAAGATGGCCACTGCGACTGAACCTCTTTCCACACTCTGAGCATTCAAAAGGCTTCTCCCCTGTGTGGGTTCTTAGATGCCGTTGAAGAGAGCCACTGTGACTGAATCTCTTTCCACACTCTGAGCATTCAAAAGTCGTCTCACCTGTGTGGGTTCTTCGATGCTGTTGAAGATTGCCACTGTGACTGAATCTCTTTCCACACTCTGAGCACTCAAAAGGCTTCTCCCCTGTGTGAGTTCTTAGATGCTGTTGAAGACAGCCACTCTGACTGAATCTCTTTCCACACTCTGAGCACTGAAAAGGTCTCTGCCTTGTGTGTATTTTTTGGTGCACAAGGAGGTGTGATCTGTATTTGAAGTACTTTCCACACTGTAAGCATTTGCGTGCCCTCATTATACTATGGTTTGGGAAGACTGCCTTACTCTTCCTTCCATGAGAGAACATCCTCCCATTCTCTGAGCAGATAAATAGCTGCTCACCTGAATGAATTCTTTGGTGTTGAAAAAGGTATGACTTCTGCAAGAAGCTCTTGCCATCTGAGCAGCTAGGTTTCTCTCCTGCATGTATTCTTTGATGTCTAAGGAGCTCTGCTCTGCAAAGAAAGCTCTTTCCACACTCCAAGCATCCATGGGTCTCCTTTCCTCTGTGCATATGCAAATGGATATCACATTGGGTTTGATCTGAGAAGTTTATGCCACACTCCAAATACTTACATGCTTCCTCCACCATGGGGATTAGTTCACAGAACTCCCTTCCTTGGCCAGGAATGGATTTCTCCCTCTTCTCGACCATGGGACTTCCTTTCTCCTTCTTAGGTCTGCCTTGATTCTCGACATTTCCTTGCAAAGTTTCATGTTTGACTTTATCTGGCAATAGCTGATGCGGTTTTTCATCGCCCTCATTCCACTGATCATCCCCTGTGGAATAAAAAGAGAGAGCCCATTAGCAGACACACAAGGAGGTCTGACATTCCCTTGAAGTTCCATCAATGATCAAAACATTGCAGTGGCTTTTTCCTGCTGTACATTGAAGTGTACACTAATAGACACAAAGAACATGGAACGCTGCTATCGCGAGTACAGCGTGCTTATCAGTTGGTCCAAGAACTCTCCACCAGACGGTAGCTGCTACAAAAGTGCTTGTATTTAATTACAGTGCATCAACAGTCCAGTATACACTTTCCAATCCTTTATACAAACTCCAGCAGAGCCTCCAGCTTGGCCCTGTATATTCACCCCAACACTGAGCCTCAGAGGCCGCGCGCTTCCCCAGATAATTACCTGGCCACCTGCAGCATTGCATCATGCTGCCGGCCATATCTGGTTGTATCCAGTCCACCCTGCTGGTGCAAGTCATTACAGCCCCTTGCATCAGCTAGATTCAGTGGATCTATTACACTGACAGATCCTTCTCAACCAGCTGTCCTGTCAAAATATTATGGCATGCTTGCATTTTCTTGACACTCCTTCTCAAACATCTATAATATTTTGACCAGTTGCTTAAATCTGACACTGGTTACAACTTTAGTGAACAGATCTGCTACATTGTCTTCGCTCTTACATCTCATAATACATACATTGTTCCGGTTTACAGCATCTACCACATTCCCATATCTTATCCTGATATGTTTGCTTCTACCTTTGAAACTTTGCTCGTTTCCCAGCTGCATGGCTGCTGTATTATCTGTATATATTATTACTGGCAGTTCCACAGTTGCATTCAATTCAGTTAACATACATGTAAACCATTCCACCTGGGTTACAATCACGATTAATGCACTAAATTCGGCTTCACAAGTGCTTAGTGCTACAAATGATTGTTTCTGTGACCTCCAATGAATAGGAGCTTTGCCTAGATATAAAATAAACCCTGAAGTTGATTTCGCGTCCTCTTGATTGCCCCATGAGGCATCCGCGAAACCAAACAGGTTTCCACCACTTGCATTTAGGCATAGTTGTTTATTTATTGTTCCCTTTAGGTACCTTAAGACCTTTTTTGCCGCCTTCCACTCACCTTGATTGGGACACATATTCTTCTTGGTCAGGCAATGCACCGCCTGAAATATGTCTGGCCTAGTCCAACATGAGAAATATGGCAGAATTCCCACCAGAGACTGATACTCGGTCTTGTCACAAGCCTGTGACTCTGCTTCATTGCTCTCATAACCTGGCACCATAGGGGTTTCAACTGTGTTTGCTTCCAGCATACTGAATTTCTCCAGTAGCTGCTTTAGCTTGTCAGCTTGAGACAGAGAAAACATCCCTTCTGAGTCTCGGCTCACTTTCACACCTAAATAGTTGTTTATTGGCCCCATAAACTTCAGTTTAAACTGGCTGCTCAATTTCTCTTCAAAGGTCGTCTATGTAAATCAGAAGATAGGTTTCCTTTGATCCAGAGCACCTCTTAAACAAACAGGCATCAGCTTCACACTGCTTAAAACCTATTTGCAGCCCATATAAACCCTTGTTCAGCTTTAATACCTTGTTTTCCTGTTTCAGTTCATACCCAGGAATTTGCTGCATAAACACTGTTTCTTTCA
Organism: Euleptes europaea; assembly: GCF_029931775.1. NCBI lineage: Eukaryota > Metazoa > Chordata > Lepidosauria > Squamata > Sphaerodactylidae > Euleptes > Euleptes europaea. The sequence goes on from NC_079316.1 coordinate 7,426,385, forward strand.
GTGGGGCATTTAAGTAGGCTGTTCCTATGTCATAATGATACACATCTACACCTTTTAAACCAGCCACCGCTAACACAGATTTAACCGATTCGTTTTTGGCTACGGGACTGAACACTTCATCGTAGTGAACATGCTTCTGCTGACTATAGCCCTTGCACACCAGTCTCGCTTTTCTCTTAAATTTGCCATTGGCTAATGGCTTTAGTTTGAAAACCCACCGGCAACCTATGACCTTTTCACCTTTAGGTAACTGAGTGGGTGTAACAACCATGTGCTCCTTTAAGGAAGATATTTCACTTTCCATGGCATCTAGCCATAAGTTCCTTTCAGTCTCTCCCAGAGACATTACCTCCTCAAAACTGCTGGGCTCCATAGCTTGCACATTAAACACATGTTCACAATCCTCAAACCCAAATCTCACAGGTTTGACACCTTTCGTGCTGCGGCTGGACACTCTAACCATTTCCTCCCCTGCCCCTTCTTCTGGAGGTTCTGGCTGCACCGTCTCCCTCCCCGGGCTTCTTCCAGGAGAAATGCTGTTATCTGTTCTGGCTTCTAGCTGCTCACTAATTGGCAAAGTGATTACGTCAGGCTCCTCAGAGCCATGCAGCTGAGCCCAGTTAAAAGTTTCTCCGAAGTTTGCAGACCTGCTGAACGTTATGCGGTTATACTGATCTGCAAAATGATATGACTTGGCCGCATTCTGGTATCCCACAAAAGTTAAAGGCTTTGATTTATGTCCTCCCACCCGTCTATGCTTTAGAGGGATATTCACCTATGCCTTGACACCAAACACCAAGTGCTTTAGACACGGATTTCTTTTGTACAGGACTCTGTAAGGGATATTGTCTATGCTTGAAGTCCATAGACGATTAATCAGATAATTAGACACTTTAATCGCTTCCGCCCAATACCTTGGCTTTAAATTGGCATCCTCAAGCAATGCTTGCGTCATTGACTTGAGATACTGTATGCGTCTTTCAGCTATGGAATTTTCTTGGAGAACACATACATTAGCCAACCTCTGCTCTATTCCTTTAGTCTCCAACCACCGGGTTAGGTCTTGGGATAGATTTTCTCCCCCCCGGTCTGTTTGTAAACTGGCCACCTGGAGACCTAGCTGTCTCTCCACCCTCCTTATCCAGTACTTAATTGTGTTTGCAGTTTCACTTTTGTGCTTAAGTATATTCAGCCATCCGAAACACGTGTAATCATCAATTATCACAAGTGCCCACCGGTTCTTGGATACACTCTCTGGAAAAGGGCCACAGAGGTCTAAATGGATGAGTTCTAGAGGTCTATTTGTCACTCTGTTACTTTCTTTTGCCACTGGGTGACGTCTGCTTTTAACTGACTTGCAGACAGTGCAGTCCAAAAACTTACTGCATTTATTTACTTTGGCATTCTCCTCCCCTATTAAGCTTAGGGTCTTCTGGAGTATTGCATAGCTTACATGACCCATTTTTCTGTGCAGCAAATGTAAGCAATCTGGGTGTGGATTTTCATTTACAGCCCTGACTGTGTCTGTGACTTTCTTAGTACCCCTGGCCACAACATACACATCCTGCTGTAACCTTCCACTTAACAGTGTAGCTCCTTCTTTGCCCACCTGGCAGGAGTTCCCTACAAAGTTAACTTCAAACCCAGCCTTCACCAATGCTGACACACTTAACAAATGGTTCTCCAAAGATGGAACACACAGCACTCCTTGGAATATGTGATTAAGCTCAGGAAAATACAAGCTTCCCTCACACTTAACCTCCAAACACTGCCCATCAGCCAGGCTTACATGAGCTCTAGCTGACTTCTTTTGATTTGTTAATAAAGACCCCTCATTAACAAATATTTTGCTGGCGCCAGAGTCCAAAAGCCATAATTCCTCACCACCTCCAGTGTTCACTAGCACCACTGCAGTGTGTGTAGCTCCCTGGAACTGTCTCTCAGGCTGCTTCTTCCGCGTCTGAGGACAGTCTCTTTTCAGGTGGCGTGTGCTCCCACAGGAAAAACATTTCCTGGCAAACAGAGCACATTCCTCTGGCTCTTGCTTGAAGCTCCGTCTCAGCCGTCCGTCGCCCCCATGTTCCTTCATCCCTCTGCTCTGCGCTGAGTAGACTTCTTGCCCATCTTTGGGTTGTCTAAACAGCTTGGCTGAATTCATTGGTGTGGACTCTATCCGGTCTCTCTGCCTGGGGTGAAAATCACCCTGGGGGGCTGCAGTCACAGATGATGGACGATTTGATGATTTACCCTCGGGTGTATCTCTGCTCGGCTGAGGTCATCTGACTCCTTCCTTCCCGCTGATGCTCCTCGTCCTCCAGGATCCTCCCGCTCACATACTGAAACGTTAATTGAGCATTTGACATGCACTCCAAGGCTTTTATCAACATGTCAAAACTACTGTCCAAAGACCCAAGCATAATGTGCACTTGGTCTTCGGCTGAATAGTTTTTTCCTCTCTGCTCCAGCTGCCGAAACAAAACAGCCAGCATCCTGAGATGCTCCGACACAGCTGTGCTGGGAGATTTATGACACCTATAAAGTTTCCTCGTTAAAGACAATATGGTGGCTGCTGAGTCTCTTAGATAAACGGCTTGTAAAGCTTCCCAAGCAGTTTTTGCCTCTGTCTTCACCGCCACGTAAATGAGCTGGCTATCTCGGACAGATAAGATTATGTTGGCCAGGGCTTTCTTATCTTTTTCCCGGTCAGCTGCATTTGCTGGAGCTGCTTCAACTGCCTCCCACAGGCCTTCCCGCTTTAGCTATTGCTCAATTCTCACCGACCACACACCATAGTTCTCCGAGTTGAGCTTCTCCACAGGGATGAGCGTCTGTGCCATTTTCCTGGGTCAGCTCCTGCACCAGCAGCTTCTGGATGTCTTGGACTCTGTAGTGCTGCTACCACGCTCACACCTGTAGTACAGCGCTTCCGGCTGGGCCCATAACCCTATCGCGAGTACAGCATGCTTATCAGTTGGTCCAAGAACTCTCCACCAGACGGTAGCTGCTACAAAAGTGCTTGTATTTATTTACAGTGCATCAACAGTCCAGTATACACTTTCCAATCCCTTACACGAACTCCAGCAGAGCCTCCGGCTTGGCCCTGTAACACTGAGCCTCAGAGGCCGCGCTCTTTTATACATAAAGCTTCCCCAGATAATTACCTGGCCACCTGCAGCATTGCATCATGCTGCCGGCCATATCTGGTTGTCCCGCGCCTGGGCAAGCCCCGGCGGCGGGACTACCCGGCTGCGCACTTATCGGGCAGGAATGCCGGCTGGCCGTGGTCGGGGGGGGTGGAGCCGGCTGTTCTGCCCCCCGCGAAGCCCTCGGAGAGACCAACGTCCTGGCGGGGAGGGGTAGAGTTGGGTGGCACAGCCACGTGGCCCAGCAGCGGGAAGTCCCCAGAGGCGCTGCATCCGCGAGCCGCGCCTGGGCCCCCTGCCCCGCGGCAGCCTTCCCCAGCGAAGAAAGAGCCAGGTGAGGAAGGGACAGGGAGACAGGCGGGAGCGAGCAAGAGAGGCGGGGCAGGAGCCACCGAACAGCGGAGCCGGACCTGCAGCCCCACTGAGAGCAAAGGCGGAACGGAGATGCGGGCAGGGGACGATTGGTGGAGCCTCAACAGGGCAGGTGGGGAGGTTCAGGAAGGGGCGGAGCCGGGAGGGGCCTGGCCTATATGACCTGGGAGGAGCACGGAGGCCGAGGAGGAGAGAGGAGGCAGTCCACTGTGGAGCTTCAAGCTCAGTGGAGCAGGGACTGGCCGTGGGTGTAAAGGAGAGAGAGAGAGTGAAGTCCTCATCTGACCCAACCTGAGGCCAGGGAAATGCCCCAGAGTCAAACAGGCCAGGCCGCGGGGGTGAAGAAGCAGGGCCCACAGGATGGCTCCTCACACAGGTTGTATCCAGTCCACCCTGCTGGTGCAAGTCATTACAGCCCCTTGCATCAGCTAGATTAAGTGGATTTATTACACTGACAGCTCCTTCTCAACCAGCTGTCCTGTCAAAATATTATGGCATGCTTGCATATTCTTGACAGCTGCTGCATCAGAAAGGCTAGCTTTGCAGCCTAACAATTTATACAGCTCCTCACCTGAGTGAATTCTTTGACGTGAAGTAAGGGCTGCTTTCCGACTGAAGGTCTTTCTGCACTCTGTGCACGCATATTGCTTTTCTCCTGAGGGAATTTTCGTCTTGGAAACATCACTCGTGTTCTTACTGAAAGTCTTTCCAAAGGCCACATTTTCATTTTCCCTGGAGCGGATTCTCTGGTTAGCACGAAGGCCTTCGTTCCTTCTTGTTTTGGTTGACCTTCCTTTGTGGACTGGAATTTCATGGAAGCCCCCTCCTCTTTGAGACAGAATGGGCTTATCTCTCCTCTTGTCTGTGCAGCTTCCCTCCTGCCTCTTTGGCCCACATCCAATGTTTCTTTTGGAGTCTGCATTCTTGGCTTCTTCCAGACAAAACCCCTGGAGTCCCCCAAGCATCTCCTCGACATGTGCTGTTGGAAGAAAGAAAAGAGGTCCAGTCAGCATCTACGCAAGAAGCCAAGCCACCCATCAGGCAGTGCTCACTAAGGGGTCTGCATTTCCTTTATCAGACCTTCTTCCTCTCCCAACTGAGCCACTGGTCACACCTTCTGCCGAGCCAGGCCCCCTCCAGATCAGCAGTTGTTATATTCTGCCTATCCCTCCCCTCCCCATATGTACTTTAAAGGAAAAAAGTGGAAAAGAATCGTTCCCCCACCAGTCACATTTGACTTGACATGCAGCTCTTTTGATTCTCTGCTATTCGTGATTAAATAGAAGAGGAGAAGTTTTTTACACCCCACTTTTCCTTACCCTGAGGAGTCTCAAAGCGGCTTACAAATCACATTCCCTTCCCCTCCCCACAACAGGCACCTTGTGAGGTAAACGGGGCTCAGAGAGTTCTGAGAGAACCGTGACTGGACCAAGGCCACCCAGCAGGCTTCAGGTGGAGGAGTGGGGAATTGAACCCAGTTCTCCAGATTAGAGTCCTCTGCTCTCAACCACCACACCATGCTGGCTCTCCACAGGAAGTGACCATGATATCCAATCCTGCAACTGCACAGAGGGTTTATTTCTAGTTGTGCTGAAAGCCTTGAAGAGCTGGTTTTAAGCCTCTGCTTGCGGGCTGGCAGAGGGAGAGAACCCAGTACTTCACCAAGTGAACACAGTTTTTTGGAAGAGGTGTCACTTGTTGGATGGGCAGGTAAGGCTGAAAGGCATCTACGTGATATCTATAGGAAAGAGCCTTTGGCCTCCTCCAGCTTGGCTGTCAGAATCAGAATCAGATAACCTTTATTGGCATAATATTGTTGGTCACAAGGTCAGAGATAAACAGATAGTACACATGTAGATTAAAACTAAGTTTGAATCTTAACCTTAAGAACTTCTGCCAAAAACTCCACCACCTTCACTGTAACATTAGTTGCATTGTCGTTCAGCAAGAATTGGCAAGTGGATGTTCTATAAGGGGCCATCTGTTTGTTGCTTAAGGGTAATATAAATTTTTTACAGGGTTCTTCATGTAAATGACAATCTAAGGTGTCTAGCTGGCCCGTTCCGCATGGACATACCCTCTTGTTAAAGGGAGTCTTAGTAAATCTCCCGTATAAAACCTTAGATGGGAAGGAATTGAGTTGAGCTAGCATGAATGCTCTCCATTGAAGAGGTTCCTCAAGTGTACTAAAGTATTGCTGTGTCTTTCCGGGTAATATTGACAAACCCATTTTAAGTGGGGAACATACTGGCGGAGTGAGCGGGCATTTTTTCTGATATTCGTGATCTAAGAGTCGTTGTTTGATTACATAAAAAGCTGCTTTTTCCTCTAGCATTAATAACTCATCCAGGTTAATTCCGATTTGATAAAGTTTAGCTAAAATTGCCGAGAACCAGCTGGCCCTATATGAATCCTTCAGAAGATGGATCATTAGATCTTTCTAGTTGGCTCTAAAGTGGATTTTAATCCAGTATTTTAAAGTCAATATACAGGCTTTTGTCTCTATTAAATTGTGGCCTATTTCCAGAGAGATGGTTGAATATGAGACACATTTTGGGATTCCTAGTATTTGTCTTATAAAATTCGCCTGAAAGCTCTCCACATTGCTGCTAAAGGCCCTTATCCAAATTGGAGTACCATAGAGTATTTGGCTACATGTTTTGAGGTGGAAAATGTTACTAGCCGCGGTAACGTTCTGATTGCCCTTGGAAAAAAGAAGTGTTTTAACTGTTTTCAGTGCCCTGTCCAAGAGAGACGAAAATTGAATGTGATGCCTAAATATTTGTAGTTTTTAACTTGTTCTATTGGGGTGCTATGAATATTCCATTTCACTGAATGGCTTGGCTGTCCATAAGTAACGCCCCCAACCTTTTCCTGGAATATCCAATATTTAAGGATACAGCTGTCCCTCAAAAACTGCAGCTGCTCTCAGCCCCGGAAAGAGCTTCTGAGCCGCCCAGATTTCAGGCCCCAGAAGGCCTCCCTCCCTCCCCTCCTTTCTCAGCAGGCTTTATGGTTTTACCAAATTACAAGTTGGTGAGAAGTGAAGCAGAAAACCTCCAGGGCGATTCCTTGTTCGTTTCTTTGACATATCCATGAAGGATACTCACTTGCAGCCAGCTCATCTGGGAAGGAAGTACTCTCTTGAGATCCTCCTGAGAAGCTCTCCAGTCTTTGTTCACATCCAAGGCCTGTCTCTGTCTCCTTCGTAGTCTCTCTTGCAATCCTGGCTCCTTTGGAACACACAGAAAGAAAGTGATCGTTCTTACATGGGGAAGTAAAGAAGCCCTAAGAAGGGGAATCATTTTTTCTGGAAGAATGGAAGCTTGGTCAAAATTAAAGCCCACAATTCCAACCAGTGTAAGGGGGGGGGGGTGAATCCATTCCAGATCACAGTCAGAGGGGATGATTGTAACCCCATCTGGGGGACAAGTGTGTAGTAATGGTTGGCAACTGAGCAACTGGGAGGTGACCCCTTCCAGAGTTTTCCTGAGGGCCCCTCAGTCCCGCCTTGACCTCAGGCCAGGACACCCTGTCTGGCATGAGTGATGGCCACAACACTGGCCTCAGTTGCCCCTGGGCCAGCTAGGTGGCTTGGGTCACTCTAGCCACCCATGCTGAATATCGCTTTCGCTGCCACACCACCACCTCGAGGCTCCCAGCAGGAAACAAGTGGCTGGGCTGGCCTCAAAACGATACATTACTGTTCAAGAATTCGGTTCATGCATCATCCCAATGGCAGCCATTTGCACGGGCAGCACCTACGAAAGAGCCTTACCCAGAGAGGCCACGCTCCCATAGTTCTCCAGCATGACTTCCTTGTAAAGAGCTCTTTGGCCCGGATCCAGCAGGGCCCACTCTGCCTCGGTGAAATGCACGGCCACCTCCTCAAAGGAAAACGGAGACTGAGAGAAAAAGCAGATTTCCTCATCAGCGATCAAGCCAGGCAGAGACGGCACCCTGGAAGGGGGCATTCTGGGAGGGTGCAGGATGGAGAGCTTGGCATGGGTAAAGGGAGTGGCATTCAGGGCCTCTCTCACTTGGACACCAGAGCAGCAACTTCAGGAGCAACCCCACCCCACCCCCGACAAAGGAAAGAAGACACAGGTGTCCCCCGCTCAGGTCCCCTACCTGGACCAGAGGTGAAGCAGCCGCTTCCACATCTCTGCAAAGATAATGGCTTAATAGCATCTCTCCACTGCCTATGAGGGAGACAAGAGAGGAAGGAAGAACGTTAGTCTAGAGTTCCTATTTCATTTACATGTTTGAATCCTGCTTTGCACACACCCATTACTAGGGTGGATGTATTTTGTGTGTGCGATCAACTCACAGCTGACTATTGGCTTCTGGTTGCCCATCCAGATACTAACCAGGGCCGACCTTGCTTAGTATCTGAGATCTGACGAGATCAAGCTAGGCTGGGGCTATCCAGGTCAGGGCTTGTATTATGTACACTCAAGAACATTCACAGTGATTTTTTAGTAAATGGCGGGAGAGGCGGAAGAGAAGCACCAGAGACCCATGAGCCTTGGGCTGCTCTTAACTGCTGCTGATACTTTTCAGACTTCTGTGAGACTTGATATTTGCCCTGTGAACTCTGGAGCTCAAAAACGTGACAGCAAACCTGCTGGATCAGACCAAACGCCCAGACATGCCATTCTCCCAATGAATCTGGTGGGAGAAAATGAAGTTTCATGACACGTCTCCATCATGCCTGTCCAAAAACCCAGAGGTGACTTTAGAGTAAAATCAGCGGGTTCCCAGAGTGTCTGCATGCCTGTTTAAAGCTAGACTTGACTTCAGTATAAAATCATGTCCACCCGAAGCTCCCAGGGGTGCCAGCTGGCATCCTCAGTCCAGCATACAGTTTCCCACATTGGCCCACCAAATGTCCCTGGAAAGCCTCTAAGCCAAACTATTGGCCCCGACCAATGGGTTTTCAGAGGTATACTGTCCCAGAACATGTAGGTTCCATTCATTCACCATGGCTACTCAGATTTGTCTAACTTTCCTTCTATGAGATGCCTGGAGTCCCTCTAATGGAAGGAAGGCGAGAGATGGATATTTTAATTCATGTGAATAAAAATGCAATTGCTTTCCATGAATCTGTCTAATCCCCCTTCAAGTGAGTGATCATCACAACCTCCTGTGGTACTAAGTCCCGCAAGCTCACTCTGTGTTGTGTGCAGACCCATTTCCTTTTTCTGTGCCTTTACCATGGGCCTCAATCCCATCCAGCCACAAAGCACCTTTACCATGTGAGATGGCATCTTGGGTACACTCCTGGGCCTCATCCTGCTGCCCTTCCTCCAACAGAGCTCCTTCTGCCTCAGAAAACTTCACTTCCATCTTCAGGGATGGGCCCCACATCTGAAAAAACAGCAAGGGAGACAGGTAAGAATCGTCTCCCCTGCATCAACCAACAGAGCAGCTTCAAGCACAGGGGCCAGAATCAGGGTTGGTTGTTCTCTAGGTATCAATATCTAGCAGAGAAGTCCTATGATATAATCCTTGCTTGAAGGGTGAAGGAAACCCTCTCACCTGCTCTGCCTGCCTCTTCTCCTCTGCCTGACTCAGGAGGAAACCTTCGGCCAGGGCCACCGCCTGAGAACTGGTCTCCGGCCCGCATCCTCTGACCCAGCATTGCATTTCCTGCGGCAGGATGGTCAGGAACTGCTCCAGGATCACCAGGTCCAGCATCTGCTTCTTGGAGTGCCTCTCCGGCTTCAGCCAGTGGTTGCAAAGTCCATGAAGCTGGCTGCAAACCGCTCGGGGCCCATCGGTTTCATGGTAAAGGAACTGCCGGAAACGTCGACTATGGACATCTGCTGTCATCATTTTCTGAGCCAGGTTCTCTGGCACAGCTCTTTCCCAGAATTTAACACCACTCTCCACTTGGATGGGAACCTTCCCTTGATGTCTTGCCAATTCCAGGTCCTTCTGGGTCTCGCTGTTCCATCTCCTTCCCCTTCCCTTGGGTGGCCTCTGACTGTGAAAAGATGCCCTTACTCTCGTGGCTATGAAGAGAAAGAGAAAAAATTATCTACAGGGGAGAGACCAAAAGAAAGCACATCTACATCATCTACCCTCCTTGTCAAGAGGCACCTAAGGATTGCCCCAGTGGATCAGAAGGAGCGTCATTATCATCATTTCTGGATCAGGATTAACATCATGGTGCTGACATTAAATGTGCCAGCAAAGGTCAGCTGAATCCCAAGAAAAGCAGGCAGCATAACATCCTTCCAGACCTCTCCCTTCTCAAGCAGCATTTCTTCTGGTTTACACTTGGCTATTGAACCACAGGCACCAGTCAGCAATTGAAGATCTCTACTGCATCACCAGGAGAGTTGGGGAAGGATGCATAGAGCTGGGTATCCTCAGCATACGGATGACAACCAAACTGCAATTGATTTGGCCTCAGGGCTTCGCACAAAGACCAACAAGCAGGATCTTGGCCTGTGGGACCTCCACAGGATGGATAGAAGAAGAGAAGGATTTCATACCCTGCTTTTCTCTACCTTAAGGAGACCCAAAGGGATTTACAATTGGCATCCCTTCCTCTCCCCACAACAGGCACCCTGTGAGGCTGGTGGGGCTGAGAGGGGTCACCCAGCAGAAGGCTTCCTGTGGAGGAGAGAGGAATCAACCCCGGTTCTCTCCAGGAGAGGTTCTACCACTCTTGACCACCCCACCATGCTGTGGCAGGTCCCACACTGATGATAACCGGTCTCCAATGGCAATTCTTTGGTTCTGGTCCAGGAGGAGTGATTTGACCCTGTCCAACGTACAGACCCTGGCCTTCCTGGGGGGGGGCCCTCCCTGGGGGGGGGCCTCCCGTCCCAGGACGAACCAGGGCCGACCCTGCTGAGCTTCTGGGCTCCCCGGAGGACATCCTGGGCCATCCAAGCTCAGGGCTGCAGTTTCCTGCAGGGGTGGGTAAGGGCAGCAGGTGGGAAAAGCTCAGTCCCCCCTCACCCCCCCTGCAATGACTTACTCGTGAGTAGACCGCCCCAGGATCCCGCTGCTGCCCGCTGACGCGTCTCTGAAACCCCTCGAGGCCTCCTTTGCCATTCGGCAGCAGAACCCGAAACCTTTCCGCTTCCGCCTCCCCCGACCCCCCTTGCTCGGCCGCTCTAGCAAACGGCTCGGTGGTTTAACCCCTTCGCTGCTGCAGCCGAGAGAGCAAAAGGGGCTCCCTGCGCTTTGCATGAGGACGGGCGGCCGGAGCCCGGGGCTGGGAGCGGATTCCAGCCAGGCTGCAGCTCAGCGGGATTCCTCGGGAGCAGAGGCGGATCTGCTGTGAAACTAAGGAAGCTGGAGCTTCAGGGGCCCCAATCCCAGAGGGGCCCCCCGAAGCAACTTTTTTTAAAGAGAGAATTTCTCAACAAAGTCGATGGAGTTTTTTAAGTGATCGACTCAGAAGCCGATGAGTTGAAGTACTTAATATCGACTTTAGAATATGCTCTAATGCCCATTTCACGTGGCCTCAAAATGTCCCTGTCATTGGTCAAGTGTCACAATTTTCTCAGGGGCTGGCTGTGCTCGAACCCCCAGCTGTAAGGGCTCACTGAGCTCGCCGGAATCTATTCCCAGCCTACATTTGGGCAGCTGGATGGTCAGATCCTTTGTTGGTGCTCGGCTTAATAGTTCTGTAGTTTTATTTCGTCACCGTATGGCCCATTTTCAAGGACTCCACCCCACCACCCTCTTCTCCACCATTTCAGCCTCCAGGTCCTTGCAAGGGCAGCAAGGCCCTTTGTTGCCCTACTGTTGCCGGTTGCGAAGGGCCCCCCATAACAGTTCAGGCTTCAGGGCCCCAAAAATGTAGGTCCGCCACTGCTCAGGAGTAACTCCACACGGGGTGGCGCTTCTGGGGGATCCCCAGGCTGTTCAGACAGCAGAGCCGCTGAGCTGGGAAAAAGAAAACGAAAGCAAAGTCAAGCAAGAGCACGCTAAGGGATCCCAGGCAGGTCTCATCGCAACCTTCCTCAGGCCTATTCAATGGGGCTGACTCCCAGGAGAGTGGCTTTAGGACTGCACTGGAAATCTGGGTTCCTGTAACATGGTCCCTGTTTCTCAGATCAAAATGCCAGCTCGGTCGCTTCCTGGAGACGGTTGTGATTCTGCCCCGTCGGATGGGGTCGCCATCTCTGGCTGGGGAAATTCCTGGAGACTGAAGAACGTGAGAAAAGAGCCCTGCTTGATCCGACCAGAGCAGGGTTGCCAACCTCCAAGATGGTACAGCTGATCTCCAGGCAACAGAGCTCAGTTCACCTGGAGAAAGTGGCCGCTTTGGAGGGAGGGCTCTATGGCGTGATACCCCACTGAGGGGCCTCCCCTCCCCAAACCCCGCCCTCTTCCTCAAGCTCTACCCCCAAATCTCCAGGTGTTCCCCAACCCAGAGCTGGCAGCCCTAGACCAGTGGCCAACTGCTTCCTCTGTAGGATTTAACAACAGGGCAGAGAGGCCGAGGCCTTCTCCCGACATTGCCTCCTGGCACTGGGATTTAGAGCTTGACTGCATCTAAACGTGGAGGTTCCCTTTCATCACCACTGATAGACTTATCTTCCATTAATCTATCTGATCCCCTTTTAAAACTGTCTGTTTGTGGCCATCAGTACATCCTCTGGCAGCAAATCCCACATTTTAGCCACCTGCTGTCCATCCTGAATCTACGCACCCTGTCAGCTTCGTTCATTGCCCTTGAGTTCTAGTATTGTGGGAAAGGGAGAAAAAGTTCCCCTGGTCAACTCTCTCCACCCGGTGCATCATGTTATAAACCTCTCTCGACTCTTTTCTCAACTGAAAAGTCCCAGACTCTTCAGCCTTTCCGCAGAGGGAAGGAGCTCCAACCCTGTCGGATGTAAAAGCCAGACACGGTCAGTACTGTCAGCTCTGACTGGGGCTGTTACCGCACTTGTATTCCCAGTGATGTATTAAGAGTTTGAAAATGTTATAAAAAATACTATTTGCACTTTCTATGTATTCCCACCGATGTATTAAGAGTTTGAAAACGTTATAAAAAATACCGTTCGCACTTTGTTTGGCCTCTTTAGCTGTGAAGACGTCTTCCCACCGTTTAAAAGCCATGGTATCCAAAAACCCTTTTAAAGCGATGTTTTTTACAACATTTTCAAACTCTTCATACTCGCTGCGAATACAAAGTGCGGTAACCTTCTGGCAGTGGCTCTCCGGGGTCTCAGGCAAAGGACTTTTGAACACATGAACACACATGAAGCTGCCTTCTACTGAATCAGACTTTCGGTCCATCAAAGTCAATATTGTCTACTCAGACTGGCAGCGGTCTGAGTACATAATCTACTGCCAGGTCCTTTAACTGGAGATGACAGGGATTGAACTTTCAAATTCAATTTCAATACCTTTATTGGCATTGAACTTTCAAATCGTCTGCATGAAAACCTCTACTACTGAGCAATAGCCCCTCCCCAAACAAGCATACACATGAAGCTGCCATCCTCTGAATCAGACCCTTCGTCTCTCAAGTTCAGTATTGTCTACTCAGACTGGCAGCAGCTCTCCAGGGTCTCAGGCAGAGGCTTTTCCCATCACCTACTGCCAGATCTCTTTAACTGGAGATGTCGGGAATTGAACCTGGGACCTTCTGCATGCCAAGCAGAGGCTCTACCGCTGAGCCACAGCTCCTCTTCCACTTTCCTTCGCTCCTGCCCTAGCTAGAGCAGTTGAGGTCAGTTTCAACACTCATCTGGAAAGAAAGATGTCCAAAACCTGGACTTCGGAGCCCCACATGATGTTTGGGGTGGTGGTGACAAAGAGACTCCGCTCTGGAGCAATCTTGGAATGAAAGAGGTAGCAATATAGGAGAATAATCAGGGAGAGTTTTATTGAGTCGAAACGTACTTTTACAGTCCGAACGACGTCAAGCGCCAAACACTACATGTTCCAGATCTGTTCCTTCATGCACAAACACCCACCTTTCCGCCCCACATAACACGGAGAGGTTTATGGAGAGAGGGGAACACGACTTTTTGGCAATGTCTTGTCCACAGTACTCAAAAACTCACAGGATGAGCTGGGAGGGACTTATCACTCTTCCCCCCCTCACCTCCCTGTCAAGAGAGAAGCCATCTAAAGATTTTAATAAAACACATAAGGAAGTGTCAGAGTGAAGTGGGAACTTTTTTCCACCAATGGTGGAGTTGTAGTAAAGTGAAATTTTTTTGGAAAGATGCATCATCATCATCATTCCTTTATTGGCATACAAACACAATTCAGAAGGTTACAAAAGGAATGGAAAAGTTACAAGGTGCCCTTTATAATATAGTTAAAAGGCGGTTACATTGAGTAAAACAGTTGACTGATACTGCCATCTAATTAGCTGTTTGGCGGGCTTTTTAAAAAAACTTTAAAACTATGCGACCATCTCCAATATTTGGGGCGAACAATTGTTCAATAAATAGAGAACGTTAAAAGAATCTGAGACATTCAGTCTATTTACCAACAGGGGGCTTAGTAGTTCAATTTGAGATTCTGTGTAGAAACCTCAATAAAATGTGAGCAACTGTTTCTGTGCAATGATTGTCACAAGGGCAGAGCCTGCCAGAGGAATTTTCCAAACTGGTACCCCTACATTTAATGGGGAGCAGGTTTTATTTGCAGCACTATTTAGATCTTGAAGTCCTATATCTAATAGTCTGTGTTTTATTCTTTGGAAAGCTTCTTCCTCAGTAAGCAGAAGCAAGGAGTCGAAATTAAGGTCGATAGATTTAATTTTGCTCTCAGTGTGTTGAAACCACTTGAAAGCATATGACTCCATAAGCATACAGTAAATAAGGGAAGAGGGGTCTGCCTTAAAGTGGAGGCGAAACCAGAATTTTACAGTCAAGAGCCACGCTCTAGTTTCAAGTAGAAATTTGGCCAGTTTCCAAGCACGGTGCAACATATGGGACACAGCAGGGCATACCCATTATTTTTCGGAGGAATTTGGCTTGGGTGCGTTCCAATGAATGTTCCGGTGCACTAATCCAGACAGGAATACCATAAAATAACTGCGCGTTGACTTAGCGTCATAGACCTTAAGGGCAGCAGGGATATATTGATTCCCTCTATTAAAAAAAACACAACAGAAAATGAGTAATTGCTAGTGAGCTGAGTTCTGCAGATTTAGCTGCAAATTGATAATGGGTTTTCCAAGATGCGTTATAATGAAAATAAATACCTAAATATTTAAAATATTTAACCTGCTCAAGTGAGTTGCTACAAATAGCCCATTTCAGTGGTTTCCAGGACTTTGAGAATACCAGGACCTTAGGCAAATACCAGGACGTTAAAAAAAAGCCGGAAAACAACACACCCGCAAAAAAGGCGGGAGAACAGTTTGAATAGACCCTAACACAGCAACCCCTCACGGGAACACATGAAGCTGCCTTGTACAAACTAGCAGAGCAGAGGAAGCCGGCGGTATTCAAAATGTTGCAGATTGAGGAATGTGTGCATGCTTTCTGCAGACCAAGTGAATTGAAAGTCAGAGAAGAGAAGGAAGGGGGGGCCGTTCTTAACACGCATTTATCTACATGGGTGTCGCGTCTAAAAGGAGGATTTCTGCACCTGTTTATGTACACAGGGGCAGTTTATAGTGCCACAGGCAAAATACTTTTATTGTGGGCACAAGAACAATGCAAAGTGGATTTCCCCTGGCAGAAAACCACTTGTTCAGGGCCTAGAATCTTATGTTCTGCCATCCAAGCTAAAAGTTTATTTAATAGATGTTTGGTATAGTTTCCCTATAATCGAGAGGAGACTGATAGGTCTAAAACTAGATGGGATGGGATGGGCTCCCTTTTTATGTATGGGCACCAAAATCGCTTTAGTCCATGCCTCTGGCATAGTGCCAGTCTTATCCACCCAAGTAAACAATTGAGCCAATACAGGAGCCCACCAATTGGGGTCTGCTTTAAGTACTTCTGGGACCAATGTATCCAGGTTGGGGGCTTTCCTTGATTTTATATGTTGAATTAACTCAATTACTTCTTCCGAAGAGACAGGCGGCCACTCCGGCGTCTCAGCTGGGAGGGAGGGTAGCAGCTCATTCCCGCCCCGTCTATCCTCGTGGAATGCTTCTGAAGTTCTTCAGTAGAACATCTAGATTCGAGGCCAGGTATCTGGTTGGACTCTAAGGGGCTACTGGACTCGAACCCAGCTACTTTTTGTCTCCTTCTACAAAGACAAGGGTTTTGGAGCGTTCACATGACCTCCTCCCCAAATCGTGCACATTCTGTGCCCTCCCCCCCTTTTACTGCGTTGTTAGCAAGAAAACACACACTTTTTCAGGCTCTGCCTACATTGGGGCCATTTTTCTTTCCTCATCCCCCCCACCCCTCCCCGCAGGTGGCATTCTGCCCCTGCTGACTATGCTAATGTTTTTTAAAGCTTCATCCCATGAATTATTAAGGACTTAACGTTACTAGTTGACTATCAATATTAACAACACGGTCAGAATATGACTGTTATGGAGTTTGGAAATGTTGGGAAACAGTGTAAGCATGACATACCATGGGCGAGTACAATTTACTTAACTGTCCTAGAATTCAAGCTGCTAGATCTCACCGAGGAGTCCACTTCTACAGCTTCATTCCAGCATTACACTGGAGATCTGGGGCTGACTCTCTGGTGACACCACCAGGCCGGGAGTGAGAGGTGCATCTGTCTGGTGGTAGCCTGGTCTCCAGAGGCTCTACTGCAGGCCTTTAAGGAACTCTTCTCCAGATTACAAATCACTTGACCCTCCAAACTACCATGGAAGCAGGGAATCCTTGGGAATCAAACAGGTTAGAAAGATGCCCAACTCGGCAACTCCTGGTACTTTGTTAAGTTTGACCCAAGGGCTTGTAGAAATAGATGCAAACACACTTAAAAAGGTAAAGGTCCCCTGTGCAAGCACAGGGTCATTCCAGACCCATGGGGTGACATCACATCCCGGCGTTTTCTAGGCAGACTTTGTTTTTATGGGGTGGTTTGCCAGTGCCTTCCCCAGTCATCTTCCCTTTACCCCCAGCAAGCTGGGTACTCATTTGACCAACCTCGGAAGGATGGAAGGCTGAGTCAACCTTGAGCCGGCTACCTGAATCGAACTCAGGTAGTGAGCAGAACTTCGACTGCAATACGGGAGCTTACCACTCTGCGCTTAGGAACCAGGAAAAAATTAGCGGTATAAACAGTCAAAGGAAATGCATGCAGTGGAGAGCAAAAAATATTTCAGAAAATCGGCAGGTAAAGGGCATCCTCTCTGCCAAGCTCTAAACCTATCCCTGTAACGTGAAAAAGAAAGGCAGAAACATTCTGCTCAGGTTCTATTCAAACCTTTTAAGCTCTTTGATAGACATCCTCTCTAATGGCTGCTGATTGGCCTGTCCTCTGTGATTTCTCTAAAACCCCTTTCAAGCCATTTCAAGCAGTTACTGTCACAACTTGAGGCAATGAACTCTATCCATTAAGTAAAAACAAAGTAGATTTACTGCAAGCTTCTCTGCTTGTAAGTAACTCCAAGCACCCTGGAGAAGGTTAAGCCTCGTTTTAATGAAAACTTCCCTTTTCAGGTATTTTTTGCGCTTCTCAATCGCTGCAGTCTGCTCTTTCAAACGTCTGGAGCGCTTCCGAAAGCACCGCACTCCCCTCCCCACACACCTTTTTCACGGCACATTCTTTTTCGCCTTTGGGAGCATTCTAAGGTTTGCGCTATGGAGCCACAGCGGTGTGGTGTTTCAGAGCTGTAAGGGCTCCGCTGACATGCCTGCAGCTGCTGTTAGGTGGAAACAAGAGATTATTTTGGAGGTCATTAATTCATAAGGTTGCCATGAGTCAGAAGCAACTTGATGGCACTTAACCCACACACACACACACACAGAAATGGCCGTAGAGTCATTAAATACCTTGTAAAAATGTGCACTGCGGCATTTTTGGTTTTAAATGAAACTGTTTTTAAGCAGGAAATAAAAGTTTTAATAAAACAGACAAACAAATCTATAAGCAAGTCCAGAGATTTCCAAACATGTTGAACACATTCCTTCTCGGAATGCCACCCCCACACTGAATCCTTACAACTATCTTGCTTCCAATGTTCTTCCAGGCCCAGTGTGGATTTGAACCCAGATCCACGCAGTCGTAAGTCAACACTCTGGCTCTTCAACTCATCTGACCCCCATCATGAATGTGGGCAAAGTGGGTCTGGTTCAATCCTGGGCATCAATAAGGACACAAGGCGCCCATCTCCAGCATCTGCAAGTGGATTGCTTTCTTACAGCTTTATACACAATTTAAAAAGGCACGCCACACTAACATTAATGAAGCCCACCTCATTAAAAAAAATCACCACAAACCACAGAAAAGAAAAAAACAAAGTGTGAATTATCGCTTGAGGAGAATGTGGGTGGGGAGGGCAGCGGGGCTTGGGAAATAATGTCCCACAGCGTTCACCTAGCAACTCCATGGAGACCTGTTGATTTTCCTCTGCCAACTCCTAGGAGACCTGCTCATTTCCACAATACTGTAATATCGATGGGGGGGGGCAGTCTGACCCCTTTGAAGTTACTGAGTAGAAGAAGGAGAGTTAGTTGGGGGGTGCAAAATCTTTTCCTTTCAACCCAAAATAATCCTACTGCCAGAACTCTTTGAGCTGCAAAGTGGAGAGATCACAAAAAGTGCGTAGCAGGCTGGACTGGGAAGGAATTGGTCTTGTGGGATGCCTCTCTAGAACTCCTTGTCAGGTAAAAATGTTTGTAAATTGGGGTTTCCAGTTGTCCACACTAGGATTTGTTCAGTAATGAGGAGGCTATCGATATCTGCTATCTCCATCCTATTTCTTCACAGGATTTGGAAAACAGAAATGTTTTTGCCGGTATTGCAAGTGTCAGAAAGAGATCGGTTGGCATATACCTAAAGTAGAGTTTCACAGAGGAAGGCAACCACTAAAAGGGCCCTTATTTAAGTATCCGCTTAAAGAAGATCCTCATCAGAATCAACTTATCTGGACTCTCTGAGGAACGCGAAGGTCAGATTTCTGCCTCAAACTCTTGACACACACAGAACATTTCTGAGATTCCTCCCCTGCGTAGATTCCTCAATGCAGGAGATAGGAGCTGGTCTTGAATCTCCTTCCATCCTCAGAGCCCATCTTGCTCTCCTCCCTGTGGGATCAATTGGAGGTTTCAATCATGGCTAAAGATCTTCCCACAGTCCCAGCACTGATACCTTTTCTTCCCACATTGACACGGACGCCAGCGGATTGGCAGTCAGTCCAGGATCACACCATCAGAAAAGTCCTCTGCTACTTAGAAAAGTGTAGTTTATTTTACAGTGCAAAGATATAATGTGTCCCGCGACGGGACTCCAGACGGGAGTCGCGGGACTTGAGGCAGCCGTCTGGCCCCCCTCTTTGGGCGACATCTCCGACGCCGGCAGCAGGAGGGGCGTCGGGGAGGGGGTTAGGGGGCCCGTGGGAGGGAGGCAAATCGGGGAAAGCAACGCGAGCTTACCTGATCCCCCTCCTGTCCCTGCAGGCCAACGGACTCGGGGAGAGACCGGCGGATGCGAGCGGGAGGAGCCGGGGAACCACGGAGATGGTGGCGGGCGAGCCGGGGAGCCAGCGGGGCGGGGCCCGCCAGAAGACAGCTGAGCGGCGGCCGGGCACGAGCCGGGAGAGAGCGGGGCCGGCCGACAGCCAAGGAAGGGAACACCCAGGAGGCGGGCTCGGAGGCGGCACTCTTATGGGCTCAGGGGCGGGCTCCAGGGTGGGGGCAGACCCTAAATAGGTGAGGGGCGGAGGCCAATGAGGAAGCTGCGGCTGGGCTGAAGCTAAGCCCAGAACGCTGGCGGACTCCGGCGAGGAAGGGAGCACAGAATCCTCAACGGAGTGGTCTGAGGCCGAGGAAGCCCCTTTCCTGAGGGGGGTGCGAGAAGGGGGGACTGGGGGGGCAACGGCGAAAAGCCCCAGTCCTTCCACATAATACAAATACTTGTAACACTCCACTCATAACATTCCACACTGAGCTTCAGTTTCACTCCGTTATATACACTTGATGGTCGCAGCCACCAATCACAGCAGATGCCTAGTCATCATGACATTGCTCATGCATTGCATCAGCCTACTGGTCATAACAGGTTCAGGCCAGCTCCCTCTAGATCTCCAGGGAGTTTCCAGGCTGATTGCATCATTTCAGATACATCTGATCTACCATGCACCTGTCAAACTAATCTGACAGCCTTGCAATATCGACAAGGTTTCTGTGTAGATACAACCTCTTAGAGTCATAGAATCATAGAGTTGGGACCACCAGGGCCATCAAGTCCAACCCCCTGCACAGGCAGAAGGAGGGCAACACTAACTCCTGGTCCATATGAAACCTAGAATTAATTTTTGGGCAGAAGGACGGGTCTGCCCTCAACACCACCTTATCTGCATGAAAAATACACAAGCCCAGCTTAATGGACAGGGCCGAGTTCCGAAACCCTACGGGCTGAGGTCACAGCTGTCAGTAATAGGGTTTTCATGTGGAGCCAAGTAAGCTCTACTTGCCGTAGAGGTTTGAATGGGGTCTTGGTTAATGCTGTCAGGACCATATGCGAACTCCATGTCGGGAACCTATGGGTGACAGGGGGAGAGATCAGTGTAACGCCCTTCAGGAAGGACTAAATGTGAGGGTGCCTGGTGATTGCGAAACCCGAGACCCTGGGTACTTTAGTGGCGATGGCGGCCAACTGCCTGTGGAGCATAGAAGCCTTCAAGTCTTGTTTGCGTCCTTCCTGTCAGCTACGCATGGTTTCAGAGGGTTGATGTGTTTGCGGCGACTCCACCTTGCAAATGCTTTCCAAGAGGAGTTATATATTCTGATCGTGGAGGGTCTCTGAGATGCCAAGATGGTTTCGGTGATCTCTGGAGAATAGCCTAGAGCTAAGAACCTGTCCTTTTCAATGCCCAGGCGGTCAGCTTGTACCAGCCTGAGTTGGGGTGAAGGATTGGACCTTGGTGGAGAAGGTCTTCTCTGTCCGGTAGTCTCCAAGGTTCTTGGGTGGACAGCTCCATCAGGACTGGAAACCACAGTCTCCGTGGCCAATAGGGAGCCACGAGGATTACCAATGCCTCTAAACATCAGATGCGATGTAATACTCGCGGTATCAGGGGAAGCGGTGGAAAGGCGGTGGAAAACCAGAGGTGTTCGCTGGGCCATGGAGCCACCAAGGCGTCAGTTTGTTCCACTCCGTGCTGCTTGTACTGCAAGAAGAATCTTGGGAGCTGTTTGGTTTCCTCGTGCCGCAAACAGATCCACTGTTGGACGACCGAACCGTAGGGAGATCTGATGGAACACTTCGTGGTGTAGAGACCACTCGGCTTCGCTCAGGATTTCCCTGCTGAGCCAGTCCGCCTGCACATTCAGGGTCCCCTGATTGTGCTCTGCCGTGATGGAGGACAGGTTGGCTTCGGCCCAGAGCATCAGTAGTCTGGCTTCCCTGCTGAGTACCGGGGAGCGTGACCCACCCTGTTTGTTGATGTGGGTCACGCTCATTGTCTGTTCTAATCAGAAGGTCCGCTCCCTGGATCATAGAATCATAAAGTTGGAAGGGACCACCAGGGCCATCAAGTCCAACCCCCTGCACAATGCAGGAAATTCACAACTACCTCCCCCCTCCACAACCCTAGTGATCAGAAGATGGCCAAGATGCCCTCCCTCTCATCATCTGCCTAAGGTCACAGAATCAGCATTGCTGACAGATGGCTATCTAACCTCTTCTTAAAAACCTCCAGGGAAGGAGAGCTTACCACTTCCCGAGGAAGCCTGTTCCACCGAGGAACCGCTCTAATTGTTAGAAAATTCTTCCTAATGTCTAGACGGAAACTCTTTTTGATTTAATTTCAACCCGTTGGTTCTGGTCCGACCTTCTTGAGCAACAGAAAACAACTCGGCACCCTCCTCTATATGACAGCCCTTCAAGTACTTGAACATGGTTATCATATCCTCTCTCTGTCTTCTCCTCTTCAGGCTAAACATACCCAGCTCCTTCAACCTTTCCTCATAGGACGGTCTCCTGACCCCTCACCATCTTTGTTGCCCTTCTCTAGACATGTTCCAGCTTGTCTACATCTTTCTTAAATTGTGGTGCCCAAAACTGAACACAGTACTCTAGGTGAGGTCTAACCAGAGCAAAGAGATACCATTACTTCGTGTGATCTGGACACTATACTTCTGTTGATGCAGCCCAAGACTGCATTTGCCTTTTTAGTTACTGCATCACACTGCTGACTCATGTTCAGTGTTTGGTCTACTAAGACCCCAAGATCCTTTTCACACACACTGCTGCTCAAACAAGTCTCCCCCATCCTATAATTATGCATTTGATTTTTCCTACCTAAATGCAGAACTTTACAATTGTCTTTGTTTTCCTGGTATAGAAGTCAAGCTGATGGGTCAGTAGTTACCCAGATCCTCCTTTTTCCCCTTCTTGAAGATGGGGACAACATTTGCCCGCCTCCAATCGTCTGGCACCTCCCCTGTTTGCCAAGACTTTTCAAAAATAATGGACAGAGGTTCTGAAATTACATCTGCAAGTTCTTTGAGTACCCTTGGGTGCAATTCATCTGGCCCAGAGGATTTTGTTTCATTTAAAGAAACCAGGTGTTTCTGCACTACTCCAATGCCAATTCTAGGCTGCAAATCCCTTCTCTCATCACATGTTCTGTTTATGCCATGTTGAGCACCACTTCCCTCACGAGAAAAGACTGAAGAAAAGTAGGAATTGAGTTCTGCCCTCTCTTCATCTCCTGTTACAATTTCACTTTCCGGTCCACGCAATGGGCTTATCTTGTCCTTGTTCTTACTCTGTACATAGGAAAATAACCCTTTTTGGTTGCGTTTTAGCATCTATCGCTAGCCTAAGTTCACACTGAGCTTTAGCTTTCCTAACACTCTCCCTACAAGCACTAGTTATTTGCTTATATTCCTCTTCGGTTATAAGGCCCTCCTTCCACTTCCTAAATGAGTCTTTTTTATTTCTCAACTCTTTAAAAAACTGTTTATGGAGCCACCCTGGCCTCTTTAGGCTCCTCCCATTTTCCCTTCTCATAGGAATGGTTTGGAATTGCACCTTCAGTATTTCATTTTTAAGAAATGCCCACCCTTCTTGAACTCCCTTTTCCTTAAGTATTTCTGACCATGGGATTCTACCTAGCATAAGTTTAAGTTTGTTAAAATTTGCTCTTTTGAAGTCCAACCTACATGTCTGACTACGTACAGGTTTTCCTTTCCCCAAGATTGTAAATTCCAAGAGTACGTGGTCACTACTACTCAGGGTGCCTACTACTTTAACCTCATCGACCAGTTCTTCCCTGTTGGTGAGAATCAAGTCTAAGATAGCAGATCCCCTTGTTTCCCTGTCCACTTTCTGGAATAGGAAGTTGTCAGCAAGACAAGTCAGTAATTTATTGGATCTTGCATTTTTAGCAGCGTTGGACTTCCAAAAGATGTCTGGGTAATTAAAGTCTCCCATGACCACCATGTCCCATCTGTTTGAGAACTTTGTGATCTGGTTTAGGAGCGTCTCATCCAAGTCCTCTGCCTGGTTTGGCGGTCGATAGCAGACCCCCACGAGAATATCATGATTATTTCTTATTCCTTTTATGTTTACCCATAGAGTCTCGACTGCACTACCATGCTCAGACTCATGTACTTCTTCACAAGTGTACACATCTTTGACATACAGTGCTACTCCTCCCCCCTTCCTTATCAGTCTATCCCTTTTAAACAAGTTGTACCCCTCAATTTTAATATTCCAATCATGAGTGACATCCCACAAAGTTTCGGAAATGCCTATTAGGTCAAAATTCTTTTCCTGTATTAGGGCTTCGAGTTCTTCCTGCTTGTTTCCCATACTCTGTGCATTAGTGTACGAGCTTCGGAATCTGTGGTTTATGTTCCCGTGGTTTTCGTTTCTGTACTTACCTGTGAGTTTATGTTTCCCTGCAAATCTTTATTGTTCTCGTCTCCAGGTATTATCAGCAGACAAGGCTTTAAATTGTTGTCTCACTCCCCCATAGGATTTAGTTTAAAGCCCTCCTGATCAGGTTTGCAAGGCTCTCACCAAACACATTTTTTCCTACCCTCGTGAGGTGTAAACCATACCCCGACAGAAGAGCTTCTTCTCGAAAGCGTTAGCCATGGTCCAGAAATCCAAACCTTTCTTGACGACACAACCTATTCAGCCAGTCATTAATTTGGAGTATTCTTCTTTCCCTTCCTAAGCCACGACCTTCAACAGGCAGAACTGACGAAAACACAACCTGCGCCCCCAAGTCCTTCACCTTCTCACTCAAAGCCATGTAGTCTCTTTTAATACGTTCTGGGCTGTGCCGGGCAATATCATTTGTTCCCACATGAACCAGTAAGAAAGGGTAATAATCTGTGGGCTCGATGAGTCTTCCTACCCTTTCTGTCACATCCTGGATGTGTGCACCCGGTAAACAGCAGACCTCTCAGGACAACAAGTCAGGTCGGCATACTTTAGACTCTACCCCTCTCAGGAGGGAATCCTCAATTACGAGAACACGCCTCTTCCTAAATTGTGGGGCGGAAGATCGAGTCCTCTCATGTGCAGGAGCCTGAGGAGTTTTTTTCACGCTTTGGGGGGATAGCCCATGTACCAGTGGTCCAGAATCAGTATCTATTGGGAGATCCCGGAACTGATTGCTGAGCAAGAGAGGATCAGGATGTGTCCTGATTTTCCTACTCCTGTGGGACACAGTCTTCCATGCATCCTCCTCTTGTGTTTTTTGTGAAGGAAATGGAGTTTTTCTTAAGAATGATCCTGAGTCTGATTAAGGACTAAACAAAGTGAGTTTATTCAGAAATCACAAACTTAGTAAACGACTGAGAGACAGGCTTATTTCTAACTAGGGTCCATAACTAACAGGGCAACATGCGGCCTGTTATTCCTCTCTTTCACTGTAACTAGAAGGAAGAGGAGGGGTGCATTATGGGAACAAACAAGAACTCAGGAAGAGAAGGGAGAAGGATCACAACCTTTCTATCTATCCAACTCTCACGCTTGCTGCCCCCTGCTGATCTTCCTTCCTTTAATCAATCTTTGTGCACTAGACATTGTATTTCCAACACCCCTTCTCAAGGTCTAGCGTACAAAGTCTACAAGATTGAGGTTCTGGCATAGACCTTTAAACTTGTCTTTTGGGAGAGGCTTTGTAAGTATATCTGCAATCATTTTCTCTGTGCAGCAATATTTCAACTCGACAAGCCCTTCCTCTTGCATACTTCTTACTAAATGCTGCTTCACATCGATATGTTTGGTTTTAGAGTTTATCTTTTCTGTTTGTGCAAGTTTTATGCACCCTTGATTATCCTCAAAGAGTTTTATCGGTTTAGCTTCCTCTACCCCAAAATCTTGCATCACTTGCAATATCCATTTCAGTTGTCTGCATGCTTCTGCTGCGGATACATATTCTGCTTCAGTTGAGGATAAAGCAAGAGTTTCCTGCTTTCTGCTACTCCAGCTGATTGCCCCACCACCATAGAGAAACAGATGTCCACTAGTGGATTTTCTGTCCTTTGTATCTCCTGCCCAATCTGCATCCATGTAGCACACTAAACTGGGATTGCTGCTTGCTGGCAACTTCAGCTTCAGGTGGGCAGTCCCACTTAAGTATTTGGCAAGGTGTTTCACTGCACTCCAATCCCTTTTGCTTGGCGACTCAACCTTTCTGCACAATATCTCAACAGCTGCTGCAATATCTGGGCGTGTCAGGGTACTTATGTACAGCAACTTTCCAATTGCTTCCCTATATAGCCTATTGTCGGGCAGAAGCTCATCATTTCCTTGTTGTTTTAGACAGTTTACTTCCATAGGAATGGCTGCTGGTTTGCAGTTTCTCATTTGCATCCTGTCTAGAAACTCTAATCTTCTGTTTTTGGCTGAGAAAATAACTTCCATCTTCATCCCGTTCTACTTGCACTCCAAGGTAATAAGTGATGTCTCCCAGTTCTTTTACTTCCACCTCTTGGTTCAGATGGTGGACTATTTCATTATAATCCTTCTTCTCCTCATAACATAAGATTAAATCATCAACATAAACTAAGATGTCCATTTATTGTCTCGAAACCTGGAGTAGAGACATTGTTCAGCTTTACCTCGTTCAAAACCTTGTCTGGTCAGCATTTGGTGCAATTTTTTGTTCCAACACTTAGCAGCTTGTTTGAGACCATATAAACTTTTGTGCAGTTTACACACGAGGTGCCTATTCTGAGATTCTTCAAATCCTGGCAGCTGCTCCATGTAAACATCTTTTATTTGACCATGCAGAAATGCTGTTTTTATGTCTAGATGTTCCACATGCATCTTCCTCACTGCAGCTATGCTCAGGAGAATTCTGATTGATGTGTGTCTCACCACTGGTGCAAAAGTCTCATCGTAGTCTTGTCCATATTTCTGGGTGTAGCCTTGGGCAACCAGTCTAGCCTTGTACCTTTGCACTTCCCCTTCTGAATTGAATTTGGTCTTGAAAACCCATTTGCATCTGATTGTTTTCTTCCCCTGAGGAAGTTCCTGAAGGGTCCAGGTCTCATTTTTGATGAGAGCTTTTTCTCCACTTTTCTCCTTCTCTGGCAGGCATTTTTGTTATGTCTTCCCATGTGGAAGGCTCAGATACAGTCTCTGTTCTAGCCAAATAGGAAAGTCTGCTTGGTGGAATCCCTTTGGTTGTTCTGACTGACTGCCTGATACTTGACTCTTCGGCTTCTGTAGCCCCTTCTGGCTCTGTGGCCCCTTCTGCTCTTCATTTGTGTCAGGTTCGTGGTCCATAATGTAGAATTTTGTTGTTTGTAGGTGCTGTTCTTCATCTTTCTTTGTCAGTGCTTGATCACTCACATCTTCTTTCTTTCTTTCAAAAACACATTTTGTAAATTGAATCCCTTTTGTTAAGTCATTGCTTTGCAGCTGGTTTACTGAGTTTGCATCACGATGACCAAAACGTCGGTGCCAAATTAATGAACAATCTCTGTGCTTGCAACTTTCCTTTGAATTGGCAAAGCTTGCTACTTGCTCACATGTTTTCAGAACATACAGTCCATCTCTTTTCTGAGCTATTGCAATTATTTCTTTGTCCTTTTCAATAACACATTCTTTTCCAAAAGACACATTCATACCTTTTTCAGTAAGAACACTCACAGAAATCAGGTTAGACTTCAAGGTTGGCACATAAAAACACTTTGTTATTAGGATTTCTTGAATTTCTTCATTTGGAAGTTTGCATCTCAAAGTCCCTGACCCAACACTTGCTATTTCTACAGCCCTGCCATCAGCAACATGCAATACCTCCCTTTTTTCTCTCTTAATATTTCAAAGAAGTTTTTGTTTCCTGTCATGTGTGCAGTACATGCAGAATCTATATGCCATACTTGGTTACTGGATTCTTTCTCTGCCAGCACAAAACATTTCTTTGGAGGTTTTGATTTCTCATATGAGAAATTCCCCTTTTCTTCTCCTTTCTTGGAGAAATGATTTCCTTGTTTAAAGAAAGGACGATTTATTGTAATATGTCCACGCTTCCCACACTGATGGCATATGATTTCAGTTTTCTTTTTTAATTTTACAGCACTCATTGCATTCTCTCAATCTTTCCATTCACACCACCTGTCTGAGTTCTTAAACTCCTTGTATCTATTATACTCTTCCAGAATACTTATTGCTTGACTCAAGGTTAAGTCTTTCTTAGTTTCAACTTGGTTTATAAAATTTTCATACTCTGGGTGCAGACTTATCAACAACAGTATTATCAAATCCTTATCAAGAAAGTCTTTTCTAGCTAAGCGGAGCTGCTGCACTAAATTCAGAAAATTGTCCAAATGTGCACGCAAGCTCTGATCATTTCTCATTCTGATGGAGAATAACTTTCTTTCCAAAAACATTCTACTTTTCAGAGAGGTATCTGTATAAAGTTTCTGAACTTCTTCCCAGATTTCTTTAGCTTTATCAAAATGAATCACCCTCAAAATGTCCCTGTCTTCCAAACCTTTGAACAGGACTCCTTTTGCTTTGTCATTATGCTCGTCCCACTTCCGTTGCGTTTCTCCCTCGGCATCTGCTGGTCTTGGATCCTTTATCGCAGTCCAGTTTCCCAGCTCCATGAGGTGAGTCTGCATATGGGCTTTCCAGATTAAGTAGTTCTGTTCATTCAGTCTTTCTATCACAGGAGCATGCTGATTATTGTAGGCGGCCATCTTGCCTCTTGTGAGCCCTTTCCTTTACTCAGATATCAATCCACAACCATCCTCTATTACCATGAAGGAAATGGAGTTTTTCTTAAGAATGATCCTGAATCTGATTAAGGACTAAACAAAGTGAGTTTTTTCAGAAATCACAAACTTGGTAAATGACTGAGAGACAGGCTTATTTCTAACTAGGGTCCTTAACTAACAGGGCAACATGCGGCCTGTTATTCCTCTCTTTCACTGTAACTAGAAGGAAGAGGAGGGGTGCATTATGGGAACAAGCAAGAACACAGGAAGAGAAGGGAGAAGGATCACAACCTTTCTATCTATCCAACTCTCACACTTGCTGCCCCCTGCTGATCTTCCTTTTTTTAATCAATCTTTGTGCACTAGACATTGTATTTCCAACAGTTTGTACCTCCATTTGTTCAGATTCCTTACTCTCCTGCTCCTGTTGCTCACTAAAGAGAGCTTCATAAGTTCTGGTCCATGAACTCTTCACCTTGCTTTAAAAAATGAAGTGTAGACAAGCATGCCTCAAGACCCTGTATCTTCTCCTCCAGCAGGGCTACCAACTTACACTTGCTTCAAGTGTAATTGTTAACCTCAGGTAAAAAGACAAACATGCCACAGACTTTGCATGTTACTGCCTTGGCTCCCTCACGAGCCACAATGCTGTGATCCATTTCTGAATTTCTTTCCAAGGCATCTGGGACTGGAAGAATTTCAGGGCCTTCAGGATGGCTCTGGTCTCGAGTGCGTTGATGTGGAGTTTCCTTTCCCAGGCGTTCCACACCCCCTGAGCCGGCCGACCCAGGAGTTTGGCTCCCATCCCGATAGGCAAGTGAATATCTCTACCAGTGTGGGTCTGATGAATGGTAGCCCTCCGGATAGGTTCTTGGGGTCCGACCACCAAATAAGGCTGGACTTCACCTGCTCTGGAACCATTAAGTTTCTGTTGTGCTTTCGTGTGATGTCCTTCTGGTACAGGTTGAGAAAACCCTGGAGGGGTCTCGCATGTAGTCTTGCCCACTGAACAGATGGGAGACAGGCTATCATCAGCCCTTGGAATTTGGCCAAGAACATCAGCCAAGATGACTTGGTGGCAATCGTCTTCTTGGCTATGGTGCATATCTTGAGTATTTTGTCTTCTGGCAAGATGAGCAGGTTGGTGGAAGTGTTGATGTAGACACCTAGATGTCAAATGTTTTGTGATGGTGACAGCTGGCTCTTCTCGAAATTTGTTAGGAATCCATGATCTGCAAGCATCTGCAGGACAAAGGCAGTGTTGTCTTGGCTCTGTTGTTTTGAAGGAGCACAAATCAGAAGGTCGTTGAGGTAGGGCTAGATTCTTATGCCCCTCTTGCGTACCAGTGCCACTATTGCTAACATCACTTTGGAAAACACCCACAGTGCAGAGGTCAATCCGAACGGGAGGGCTCTGAATTGGTAGTGTTGATGGTGGAACTGGAAACATAAAAACCTGCGATGTGAGGGGTGGATCAGGATGTGAAGGTATGCTTCCCTCAGATCCACGGAAGCGAGGAAGTCCCCCGGTCTGAGAGCCTCTGAGATCGACTTCAGTGTCTCCATGCGGAACTTGTTTCGATGAATGAATTTGTTCAAGAATTTTAAATCTAGAATGGCTCGCCAACTGCCATCCCTTTTTGGAACTGTAAAAAGATAGAATAGATTCCGGATCCTCGATCCAAGGGACTTCCTCTATGGCGTGGATGTCTGCTAGGTGTTGTATAGCAGCCAACGTTCTCAGGCGTTTGTTCAAGGGACATGGGGAAGGCACCACTTGGTTTGGGGGGTTCCTGAAGAACTCTATTTGGTAGCCCAGTGACACTATTTGCATTACCCAGGGGTCTGTATAGGAGGAAGACCACTGGTGTAGAAAAAGGTTGAGCCTGCCCCCCACAGGCTGTGGGAGGGAGTCACTGTTTGGGTTGTCGAGGGGCTTTATCTCCCCTTTCTGACTGGAAATTGGAGAAACGGGAGGATCTGGAAAAGTGCCCTCCTCTGCAAAAGGAACCGTGCTGGGAGTTCCACTGACCTCTCCTGTAACGTGACAAGGTATGAAAGGACCGAAAGGGAGTCTGGTTAGGATATTTATTGTCTCTGCGCAGAACCTTGGAAACAGCCTTTTTCTTATCCTTGGTTTCTACCAGGATAGGTTCCAATGAGTCTCCAAACAGCTTGGTACCCTGATAAGGGTAGCCCATTAACACTATTTTGGAGTGGTGTTCCACCTGCCAGGGGCGGATCCACATGGCTCTCCTAGTGGCTACAGTGGTGGCCATGGCTCTGGCGGAGAATGTCATGGCATCTAATGAGGAATCAGCAAGAAAGGACACTGCCTTGAGAATTCTAGATACGCCCTCTAGGGCGTGTCTATCGTCTTCTGGTATGAGCTGCCCTAACTTCCTGACCCACACAATTGCTGCCCTGGAAACTAGGGCTGATGAGATAGACACACTAGCTGCCAGAACCAAGGCTTCATGCGATCTTTTGCAGGCAAAATCCGCCTTACCATCCACTGGGTCCCTGATCATTACTTGACCCTCTTCTGTAGCTAGGTCTGCTGAATGCAAGGCAGAAACAGGGGGTTCTACTGGGGGAACCTGTAACATGTCGGCCAAGGCAGTGGCCAAATTATAAAACTTTTTTGTCATCTGAGGAACCCGTTTCCCCCCAGAGACTTAGCCCATTCAGCCTTGATGAGCCCCGTGAAGTAATCCGGGACAGGAATAAAATTGGAGGGAGAATCATTCATATGAAAAAATTCCTTAGACCCTTTCCCTTTTTCAGAAGAGGGGTCTTTGAAATCCTCTGACAAATCTAGGGCTGCCAGAATTTTGGTTAAAAGTGAAGGAAAATCCTCCGCGTTGAAAATCCTGTTTTGTTTATTCTCTGTGACTCCTCTCCACTGGAAGAGAACTCTCCTTCCTCGCCATCCTTCCTATCTCTTCCCTCATCGTCCGTGGAGAAGGGGGAGGAATCAAGCCCTTGCTGCCTGGATAGAGAGGCAGACTGAGCCTTGAAGTCGGCCCTTGAAAGCCAATCCTTGCCCTTATTAGTTTTGGTGCGCAGATCCGTGCTGTGTCTGCGGCTAGGTGGGGAAGGCTCCCGTGAGGCAGAGGTGCGCTGGGAGTTGGGGAGGGCAAACTAGCCATGCGCAAGCCTTCTGTAAAGGAATCTCTAATGAGCGCTGCGAGCTCTGCCCTAAAAAACTCAAGCCCCCTCCCCCATAGTAACCGGCTGCATTGGTACATTACCAGCGGTGGCTTCCGCAGCTGGCCCCGGGAGGACTGGAACTGCGCGGTCCCATGGAGTCTGAGTGGGATCCACCGCTGTGCGCTCCGTGTGCTCTGCGCCGCCACTTAGAGTCGGAACGGCGATAGCAGTTGTGTGCTCTAGGGCGCGGCCTGGGATCGGAGCGGCCTGGGCCACTGTGTGTCCCTGAGCGCTGAGGAGCGGTGGTGGGCAAGCGCTCATTCTCTGGACCTTTGGGGCTTTGTGGATGCGGGCGGCAGTGAGTAGGCGTTTGGCTGCCCTGCTGTGCACCGACCCAACCTTCTTTTTCTTTGACGCGGCTTTTTTACTTTTGCCTTTTAGGCTTGGAGAATGACTGCAGGAGGGCTGCTCCCCGTCTGAAGCCGGTCTTAAGAGTGAGGGATCAAGATCTCCCTGGAGTATAAATTGGTTGGGGCGACCCTCTGCCATTTTGTTTTGGCGGGAAACAATGCAACCAGCCCTCACCCTCTACTATACTCTCCGAGAGAGAGAGAAGGACACAGTGAGGAAGAATAAAACACAAGAGGTAAGATTTAGGATAAGATAAGGTAGGAATAGATTTAGGAATAGAGATTTAAGGTAACCTTAGTTTTGGCTGATTCAGAGAGCTGAAAAAACACGCTCTCCCGATAAGTGAGGCAGGAAAGAACTGGAGAAGAAAGGGGACATCTCCCAGGAGACAGGAAGTGGGAGTGAAAGTTTTTTAAGTCCTGCCTCCCGAAGCAACCGAAGCCGAAACACCCAATCGTAGATGCCCTTCTGTCTCAGAGCGAGAATGGCTGCTTTGGCAATTGGACTCTATGGCATTAAAGTCCCTCCCCTCTCCAAACCCCGTCCCACTCAGACTCCACCCGCAAAATCTCTAGGTATTTCTCAAGCTCTGGGTTGCCACAGAGTCCACCTTCCCAAGCACCCATTTTCTCCAGGGGAACTGATCAGTCACCTGGAGATCAGCTGTAATAGTGGGAGCTCTCCAGCCATCACCTGGAGGCTGACAACCCTATCTACATCCCTCATCCTATTGCATTGTTTGTGGAATGTCCCCATCCTTCCATTTTATTGACTCACTCTGGCCATTTATGCATGGGAGGTTTTGCCTTGGATTTGCCACTCTTTCGATGCATT
Organism: Euleptes europaea; assembly: GCF_029931775.1. Taxonomy (NCBI): domain Eukaryota; kingdom Metazoa; phylum Chordata; class Lepidosauria; order Squamata; family Sphaerodactylidae; genus Euleptes; species Euleptes europaea. The sequence goes on from NC_079316.1 coordinate 7,458,567, forward strand.
TTCCCCATCCAAATTCTCAAAACTCTTATTGTTGAGTTTTGAGAATTTGGACGGGGAAAATGTGCATCTAGAGTGGCAAATCCAAGGCAAAACCTCCTGTGCATAAATGGCCTCTGTGTAATCTGCCTGGAGGCCAAGTGAGAAAGGCAGACGATAACATACATCAACAAACAAACCATACCAATAGGATTGCCAATGACCAGGTAGTGGTACAAAAAATCACCAGTACTGTAAAGTAGCTGCTACAAAGATCCAGTACGCGGCCAGTTACCAAAATGCTATTTCATTAATTATAACATATAACTTTACATACAAGTACAAAAGTGTCATCATACATGTACTCAGTGAATAGGTGTAGACAGACAATAAACATATAAAAGAACATTACAAATATGTACACAAGAAAACCCCGGCAACTGGGGGAAAATGTTAGAAAAATGGGCTAACAAGCCTCAATAAAGTTCATGGCACGACTGAAATTCAAAGGGATATGAAAATTGAAAGCGAAGCTAAAGGTAGTTGCCCGAACGTTGCCCGAAGTGCCCCGAAGAGGCACAGGAACGCCTTCCGGATGAATAGCGTTTTCGCCAAGAACATTGGCTTCTTTTTAAAAAAATAATTTTTATTATTTTTCACTTATATCATCATATATAACAATATCCAGTACTATAAGATTGATCACAGTAATAATAATAATAAAAAAACATATAATACAATTCAACAATAATATGACTCCCCCCTCACCCTCTTCCATCTTAAAATAAATTGTGTAGTCTTTTGCTAATGGAACTAATCCCAATAGTATTTTAATAAACATATTCTTATCCTATCTAAAGTTATTAAATCAGTACTGATCAAAAATTAAAACGTAAAAATAAGGGATTAGATTAAACAGTATTCTTTAAATGGTCCCATTAAGGATTAAATTTTTCCAAAATAGAAACAAAGGAGCCATTAGATATTTGTACATACTCAAAAAAATAAAAAAATGTTAAATTCTCCTACATCTCCCTCCTTTTCTTTTAAAAATTAAATGTTTTATAAATCTTTCATATATCCCTAGCATTCATTTCAAACATGTTATAATTCTAGTAATCCAATATCATATATAGTCTCAAATATGTTATAGTTCTGATAAATCAATATCATATATGATTCTATTTCCATTTAAGCCAGTCCTTTTAACCAGTTCCTTTTAATCATATCACCAGAAAGACCATGAAGACCACATTTATCCCTTTGCCCGGAATTTCCAGCGTTTCCTCCCCTTCCCCATCAACAGTAAGCGTCGTAAAACGTCCTTGGAGGTTGTTGGTGAAGCCTCTTTAACAAATCGATGGTCTTCATTGTAAATCCACGTTGCATTTTGTTCCATCCCAAATTCAAGGGAAAAGATTCTGGCAACTCCGGTTTTCCTACTCGTTAAATCCTCCAAGCAAATATTGAACAGTTCATCAAACAGGTTGGAAAAATCAAAATCAAATTGAGACACATTCAATTCCATTGTTATCAGCCGGATTTGCTTTTTGAGGTTTTCCACTTCCTCTGGTGAATTCTTCTGTTCTTGGGCCCTTTTGACAAGGAAAGGTTCTTCTTTAAGGTCTTCAAGGTCTTTCTCATTCATTTTTAGAGTAGTTGATTGGATAGAAGCATTGAAGGTATTCATCATAATGGTCATTTGATCCATCTGCTTTGACATCTGTTTTGATAGCTGTTCATACTGTTTTGTGCTTATCTCATTTTGCGTAGCAAACATGTCTTGAATTATTTTCTCCATATTTACTTCTTGCAAGGGTTCTTAGAATTTAGGTGTTGCAGGTGTTACTGTATGCATTGATGGTTGATGTTTTATTTCGGCAATTTTGGCAAGTCTTAAAAATTGATTTTCCAGAATGTGGGTAGGTTAATAGTTCGTGTTGAGCCAAAACGCTGGAAAATTCCACAAGAAATCCTCAAAAGAAAGCTAAAAAATGAGTTTTAAAATTTGAAGTACCATCAAGTTTGTTTTTGGACACTCTAGGTCGATATGCAAATAGGAAGTAGGAAGTCAGCAGGAAACTGGGCAGCCACGGACCTTCCGTCGTCCCCTTTCTGTAGTTTTTTTAATGGCAAACTTTTTAGTTGATACACCAGATAGACTTCTATACTTCCCGTCTCCCTGTTGTCGGCAGGCTTCTTGCAATAGAATAGTATTGCTCCTAGAGGTCTTCTGGCACTTCAAAATAGATCTTGAAGATGTGGCAGGAGGACTTTCCCAGCCGGGAAAAGGTGGTGTGACCAAGGGGAGGGAGGGTTTTATTTCTCCCTTCCCCTCAAACGTCACAAACTCTGATTGGTACTTGCCACGTCTTTCAAACAGTTCAGTTGTTTAGTCTCCCCCCCAGATTGACTTGATAAAGTCCTTGCCACTTTATCGAATTTCTTATCTTAGCAGAAAAGTTTTGAAACTATAGGGGGGGGGGGAGAATGCGGAGTTCCCAGTTAATTCTGCCAATCAATTCAGCCTTCTATTCCCGGTAAGATCAAAAGAATTCTTGTTACTCACTTAGATTTCGGAGGGTGAGGTTTTTCTTCATTAAAATAGTTCGTAAGATGGTTATAGGTAATGGAGGTCCAAGCCTAATGCCAAAGAAAACGCTTTCGGCGATGCTATCTCCTCTCGATGCGAGCGGGGACAAGCATCCACACCTCCAGGGGGCTTAAAAAAAGCTCCCTCAGAGAGTATGGGAGTCACACCGCTTTCTTCGGGCTGCAGAGGAATTCCTGCGTCCCGGTCCACTATTTAGAACCGGGTTGGTGTGCAAAAAACACACCAATTCAAAGCGTTTCTTGGATTCTTGGAACCAGCTCGTTACCGGAAGTCCAAGAACATTGGCTTCTTCAGCCTATAAGTTAGAAATATTAAAAACCGCAACAGTTCCAATTTTACACAATCGTGGCAACCCCACGTGGCAACCCCAAAACGTGTGCAGCAGGCTGGACTGGGGAGGAATTAGGCTTTCGGGATGACTCTCTAGAACTTCTTGACAGGTAAAAATGTTTGTAAATTGTGGTTGCCAGCTGTCCACACTAGGATTTGTCCAACTCCTCACCTGAGTGAATTCTTTGATGTGATGTAAGGGCTGCTTTCCGACTGAAGGTCTTTTTGTACTCTACACATGCATATGGTATTTCTCCTGAGGGAATTTTCGACTTGGAAACGTCACCTGTGTTCTTATTGAAAGTCTTTCCAAAGGCCACACTTTGATGTTCATTTTCCCTGGAGCGGATTCTCTGGTTAGCACGGAGGCCTTTGTTCCTTCTTGTTTTGGTTGACCTTTCTTTGCGGACTGGGATTTCACGGAAGCCCCCTAAATGGTAAGGAATGGGCTTATCCCGCCTCTTGTCTGTGCGGCTTCCCTCTTTGAGATTAGAAATAAAAGAAAAGCTCTTTTCCCAAGGTAAGCAGTTAGAGTTTCTCCTTGTGTGGATTCTTGGATGTTCTTGAAGACTGCCATGCTGACTTAATCTCTATCCATACTCTGAGCATTCTCCCCTTTGTGGGATCTTAGATGTTTGAGAAGATCACCATTGCAACTGAATCCCTTTCCGCACTCTGAGCATTCAAAAGGCTTCTCCCTTGTGTGAGTTCTTTGATGCCTTTGAAGAACGCCACAGGGACTGAATCTCTTTCCACACTCTGAGCATTCAAAAGGCTTCTCCCGTGTGAGTTCTTTGATGCATTTGAAGATCGCCACTGCGACTGAATCTCTTTCCACACTCGGAGCATTCAAAAGGCTTCTCCCCTGTGTGGATACTTAGATGCTGTTGAAGAGAGCCATTCTGACTGAATCTCTTTCCACACTGTGAGCATTCAAAAGGCTTCTCCCCTCTGTGGGTTCTTAGATGTTTGTGAAGATTGCCATTACAACTGAATCTCTTTCCACACTCTGAGCATTCAAAAGGCTTCTCACCAGTGTGGGTTCTTAGGTGCTGTTTAAGGGGGCCACTCAGACTGAATCTCTTTCCACACTGTGAGCATTCAAAAGGCTTCTCCCCTGTGTGAGTTCTTAGATGCTGTTGAAGAGAGCTACAGTGACTGAATCTCTTTCCACACTCAGAGCATTCAAAAGGTTTCTCCCCTGTGTGAGTTCTTTGATGACTTTGAAGATGGCCACTCTGACTGAATCTCTTTCTGCATTCTGAGCATTCAAAAGGCTTCTCCCCTGTGTGGGTTCTTAGGTGCTTTTGAAGGGAGACACTGACTGAATCTCTTTCCACACTCTGAGCATTCAAAAGGCTTCTCCCCTGTGTGAGTTCTTTGATGCAGTTAAAGTTTGCCACTCTGACTGAATCTCTTTCCACACTCTGAGCATTCAAAAGGCTTCTCCCCTGTGTGAGTTCTTTGATGCCTTTGAAGATCGCCACTGTGACTATGTCTCTTTCCACACTCTGAGCATTCAAAAGGTTTCTCCCCTGTGTGGGTTCTTAGATGCTGTTGAAGAGAGTTACTGTGACTGAATCTCTTTCCACACTCTAAGCATTCAAAAGGCTTCTCCCCTGTGTGAGTTCTTAGATGCTGTTGAAGAACGCCACTGCGACTGAATCTCTTTCCACACTCGGAGCATTCAAAAGGCTTCTCCCCTGTGTGGATACTTAGATGCTGTTGAAGAGAGCCATTCTGACTGAATCTCTTTCCACACTGTGAGCATTCAAAAGGCTTCTCCCCTCTGTGGGTTCTTAGATGTTTGTAAAGATTGCCATTACAACTGAATCTCTTTCCACACACTGAGCATTCAAAAGGCTTCTCACCAGTGTGGGTTCTTAGGTGCTGTTTAAGGTGGCCACTCAGACTGAATCTCTTTCCACACTGTGAGCATTCAAAAGGCTTCTCCCCTGTGTGAGTTCTTAGATGCTGTTGAAGAGAGCTACTATGACTGAATCTCTTTCCACACTCAGAGCATTCAAAAGGTTTCTCCCCTGTGTGAGTTCTTTGATGACTTTGAAGATGGCCACTCTGACTGAATCTCTTTCCGCATTCTGAGCATTCAAAAGGCTTCTCCCCTGTGTGGGTTCTTAGGTGCTTTTGAAGAGAGACACTGTGACTGAATCTCTTTCCACACTCTGAGCATTCAAAAGGCTTCTTCCCTGTGTGAGTTCTTTGATGCTGTTGAAGTTTGCCACTCTGACTGAATCTCTTTCCACACTCTGAGCATTCAAAAGGCTTCTCCCCTGTGTGAGTTCTTTGATGCCTTTGAAGATCGCCACTGTGACTATATCTCTTTCCTGAGCATTCAAAAGGCTTCTCCCCTGTGTGAGTTCTTTGATGCTGTTGAAGTTTGCCACTCTGACTGAATCTCTTTCCACACTCTAAGCATTCAAAAGGCTTCTCCCCTGTGTGAGTTCTTAGATGCTGTTGAAGTTTGCCACTCTGACTGAATCTCTTTCCACACTCTGAGCATTCAAAAGGCTTCTCCCCTGTGTGGGTTCTTACATGCATTTGAAGAGAGCCATTCTGACTGAATCTCTTTCCACAGTCTGAGCATTCAAAAGGCTTCTCCCCTGTGTGGGTTCTTACATGCATTTGAAGAGAGCTACTGTGACTGAATCTCTTTCCACACTCTGAGCATTCAAAAGGCTTCTCTCCTGTGTGAGTTCTTTGATGCTGTTGAAGTGTGCCACTCTGACTGAATCTCTTTCCATCCTCTGAGCATTCAAAAGGCTTCTCCCCTGTGTGGGTTCTTAGATGCCTTTGAAAAGAGCCACTCCTACTGAATCTCTTTCCACACTGTGAGCATTCAAAAGGCTTCTCCCCTGTGTGAGTTCTTTGATACCTTTGAAGAGAGCCACTCCGAGTGAATCGCTTTCCACACTCTGAGCTTTCAAAAGGCTTCTCCCCTGTGTGGGTTCTTAGATGCCGTTGAAAAGATCCATTGTGACTGAATCTCTTTCCACACTCTGAGCATTGAAAAGGTCTCTGCTTTGTGTGTATTCTTTGGTGAACAAGTAGCTGTGATCTGTATTTGAAGTACTTTCCACACTGAAAGCATTTACATGCCTTCATTATACTATGCTTTGGGAAGATTGCCTTACTTTTTCTTCCATGAAAAAACATCCTTCCATTCTCTGAGCAGATAAATAGCTTCTCACATGAATGAATCCTTTGGTGTTGAAAAAGGTCTGACTTCTGCAAGAAGCTCTTGCCATCTGAACAGCAAGAACGTTTCTGTCCTGTATGTGTTCTTTGATGTCTAAGGAGCTCCGCCCCGCAAAGCAAGCTCTTTCCACACTCAGAGCATCCATGGGTCTCCTTTCCTCTGTGCATATGCAAATGAATTTCATATTGGGTTTTATCTGAGAAGTTCATGCCACACTCCAAACACTTATATACTTCCTCCACCATGGGGATTAGTTCACAGAAATTCCTCCCTTCCCCAGGAATGGGTTCATCCCTCTTCTCTACCACGGGACTTCCTGTATGCTTCTTAGGTCTGCCTTGATTCTTGACATTTTCTTGCAAATCTTCACTGTTGACTTTATCTGGCAATAGCTGATACAGTTCCTCAACACCCTCATTCCACTGATCATCCCCTGTGGAATAAAAACAGAGAGCCCATTAGCAGACACACAAGGAGGTCCCACCTTCCCTTGAAGTTCCATCCATGCTCAAAACATTGCAGTGGCTTTTTCCTGCTGTATATTGAAGAGTACACTAATAGACATTTGAAAAGGACATGAAAGGCTGCTGCATCAGAAAGGCTTGCTTTGCAGCCTAACAATTTATACAGCTCCTCACCTGAGTGAATTCTTTCATGTGAAGTAAGGGCTGCTTTCCGACTGAAGGTCTTTCTGCACTCCACGCATGCATATGGTTTTACTCCTGAATGAATTTTCATTTTGGAAACATCACTCGTGTTCTTACTGAATGTCTTTCCAAAGGCCACACTTTCATTTTCATTTTCATTTCCCCTGGAGTGGAATCTCTGGTTAGCATGGAGGTCATCGTTCCTTGTTTTGGTTGACCTTTCTTCATGGACTGGGATTTCACGGAAGCTCCCTCCTCTTTGGGACGATATAGGCTTATCCCTCCTCTTGTCTGTGTGGCTTCCCTCCTGCCTCTGTGGTCCATCTCCATCCCCAACATTACTTTTGGAGTCTTCATTCTTAGCTTCTTCTGTAGAGAATGCCTGGAATCCCCCAAGCATCTCCTCTACATGTGCTGTTGGAAGAAAGAAAGAAAGGTCCAGTCAGTACCTATGTAACAAGCCAAGCCACCCATCAGGCACTGCTCACAAAGGGCTCTGCATTCCCTTTATCAGACCTTCTTCCTCTCCCAACTGAGCCACTGGTCACACCTTCTACCCAGCCAGGCCCCCTCCAGATGAGCAATTATATTCTGCCCTCCCCTCCCCATATGTACTTTAAAGAAAAAAAGTGGAGAAGAATCGTTCCCCCACTAGTCACATTTGACTTCTCATGCAACTCTTTTAATTCTGTGCTACTGATGATTAAATAGAAGAGGAGAAGTTTTTTACACCCCGCTTTTCTCTCCCCTGAAGAGTCTCAAAGCGGCTGACAAACCACATTTTTTTCCTCTCCCCACAACAGGCACCTGGTGAGGTAGATGGGGCTGAGAGAGTTCTGAGAGAACTGTGACTGACACACAATCACTCTGCAGGCTTCAGGTGGAGGAGTGGGGAATCAAACCCGGTTCTCCAGATTAGAGTCCGCTGCTCTCAACCACTACAACATGCTGGCTCTCCAGAAGAAGTGAACATGATATCCAGTCCTGCAACTGCACAGAGGGTTTCTTTCTAGTTGTGATGAAAGCCATGAAGAGCTGGTTTTAAGCCTCTTCTTGGGTGTGTGGGGGAGAACCCAGGACTTCACCAAGTGAACTTCATAGTTCAAATGGGACCCCCACGGTTTTTGGAAAAAGTGTCAGTTATTGGAAGGGCAGGCAAGGCCCAAAGGCATATGGGTGACAGCTGCAGGAAAGGGCCTTTGGCCTCCTCCAGCTTGGCTGCCCTTAAGTAACCCCCCAAAAAAACCTTTTCCTGGAATATCCAATATTTAAGGATACAGCAGCCCCTCAAAAGCCGCAGCTGAGCTCAGCCCCGGAAAGAGCTTCTGAGCCGCCCAGATTTCAGGACCCAGAAGGCCTCTCCCAGCATGATTGATCATTCTACCAAACAACAAGTTGCTGAGAAGTGAAGCAGCAATCCTCCATGGTGATTTCTTGCTAATTCCCTGCACATAACCATGGAGGATACTCAAAATATACTGCTGCCGTTCAGTATTTGGATCCATGCTTCATCCCAATGGCAGCCATTTGCACATGCAGCACCTGTGAAAGAGCCTTACCCAGAGAGGCCACACTCCCATAGTTCTCCTGCATGACTTCCTTGTAAAGAGCTCTTTGGCCCGGATCCAGCAGGGCCCACTCTGCCTCGGTGAAATGCACGGCCACCTCCTCAAAGGAAACCGGAGACTGAAAGAAAACGTAGATTCCCTCGTCAGAGATCAAGCCAGGCAGAGATGGCACTCTGGGAGGGTGCAGGATGGAGAGCTTGGCATGGATAAAAAGATGGAGCATTCTGGACTTCTTTCACTTGAACACCAGAGCAGCAACTGCAGAAACAACCCCCCCCCCCAAGAAAGGATGGGGGACTCAGGTGTTGTGGGCAGAAAGTATTACAGGCTCATACATACAGTAACCATATAGAATAGCTACTTTAAATTATAATGTTTCTAGGAATGATAATTACATGATACACAGATATCTTAAGAGAAGAATTGAGACATGAGGAAGAAGCCAGCTGGAGAGATACCTGGCATCACTGATTCCTTATCTAGCTTAGGTAACACTGAAGATAACATTGAAGGTTGCGGATGATGCAATTCACTGATAAGATTCATACAGTGAACATATATAAGGGGTCTGGAATAGGGGCTCGTTGGAGGTCTTGGTAAGTGATGTATGTATAGATGCATTTGTGATCCATGTATTGTACAAACTGTTATATACAAAGCCTGTTGTAAGTTATTTTGCAAGTAGAGCTGTTTGAACTGTGTGCTTATGTGATATGAAATATTTGAAGTTATGTTGCTTACAATGAATTGTACTTTAAACTGCTCAATACCTCAAGAAGATCTGCTTATCTGCTAAAAACTTACAATGTAACTAACTGACTTGTAACTAACTTGATATGATGTTTGTAACTGAAGTACTTTGTGTCCTGATCCCACATTCTGTTTATGTTCTGAAGCATTTACAATAAAAAGGAATTTTTCTTTAAAAAGTTCAAAGCTTGTATCACTGCTTACAGGGCATCTGGTTAAGTAAGGTAACGTATTTCTTAGTGAGATATAAGACCTAGAAACCTATTTACCTACACAGCACTGACCGCTACACAGGCATCCCCTGCTCATCTCCCCTACCTGGACCAGAGGTGAAGCAACCACTTCCTCACCTCCGCAAAGACAACGACTTAGTAGCATCACTCCACTCCCTGCAAGAGACACAACGGAGGAAGAATTTTAGCCTAGACTTCCTTTTTCATTTACTTGTTTGAATCCTTCTTCACATATACCCATTTCCAGGGTGTTTGTGTTATTGTCTCCTTTTTGTGATGTCGAGTCACAGCTGACTTATGGCAACCCCATAAAGTTTTCATGGCACGAGACGTTGAGAGATGGTTTGCCATTGCCTGCCTCTGCGTCACGCCCCTGGTGTCCCTTGGAGGTTCCCCATCCAAATACCAATCAGGGCCAGACCTGCTTAGCTTCTGAGATCTGACGAGACCAGGCTAGCCTGGGGCTATCCAGGAGGCTTATCACACCCAGTCAAGGAAACGTGTGGAAAACACCTTAAAAGCGTTTGTCCTGGATGCGAGTTCCAATCCCCCCCCCCCCGCACTCCTGCCGGTTCTAACGTCTCTGAAACGTCTGCTTTCAGAGCGCACCTCCAATAAAATAGCGCGCACACAAGAGAGAGGGGGGCGTGGAGGGAGCAATACGTAATCGTGACGTTGCTTGGGTTCCCCTCTGCCTTCCCCCCTCGGCATTTTGGATCATCATTGCAACGGGACGATTGGACAATGGCCTGTTTCCCCCGACGCCTCTAGTTCTCGCACGCACACAAACCACGCCCAGAACTCTTTAATCAGATTGCATTGTAACGGACTAGTGAAACTAATGGAGAGGGGGGAAGGTGCCCTAGAAGTTGGGTGGTTGGGAAAACAGGGGTCTTGCAATGAATTGGGACCCAGAAGCAGAATAGGGAAAGTCCTTCTGCCTAGAGATTGGGGGGGGGGGGTAGAAGTTATCATGGTTTAAATAAAGGGGGGGCTTGCAAGCATACACTTTTATTTCTCCAATTACCAGAGGCTGCCAGGAATGCTCACTGTGGTGGTTTGGAGGTTAAGAAAGGGTTGTTTTCCTCCAAAAACATGAAATTCTCGTTGAGCCTAGGTAGAGAGCAGACAATTCCCCAATGTGATGGGGGGAGGGAATGCTGCACAAAAACAAATGGTTGATCTAATGTTCCAAAAGTCCCGTGTTCCTTTGTAAGACCACAAGCACTTGGGAGGGAGGGGGAATTAAGTAACAATAATGATTGGTGGATGCAAACGGGAGGGGAGGGGGAAGGTGGGATGGGAGGAGAAAGGCTTTTCATTGGGTGTTGCAAAAAGAGGGGAGGAGAACCAAATAGCGTATGTAATTGAACGCACCCCTTGGATTGCCAGTTTTGAGACGACATAACAAAATACATCGTGGTATAGGCGTTTTGGGGGAAAACAGATGTCTGGCACTTCCAAAGCATGTCCAAGCTGAAATGGGAGGTCTGAGGTGCGATCTAACCTGGATAACACGTTTTTTAAAACATAGTATATACTGAGTGCGTTAGGCCCCCAGGTCAGGGCATGTATTATGTACACCCAAGAAAATGATTTTTCAGTAAATTTTGGGAGAGGCAGAAGAGAAGCTCCAGATACCCATGAGCCTAGGGCTGCTCTTAAATGCTGCTGACACTTTTCAGACTTTTGTGAGGCTTGACGTTTGCTCTGTGAATGCTGCAGCTCAAAGACATGGCAGCAATCCTGCTGGATCATTCCAAAGGCCCAGAAATACCATTTTCCTGATGAGTCTGGGCTGGTGGGAGAAAAAGAGGGGACGGAAATGACATTGCACGACACCTCTTGGTCATGTCTGTCCAACAACCCAGACATGACTTTAGCACACATGAAAACTCTAGGGTAAAATCAATGGGTCCCAGAACGTCTCGGTCCAGGGTTTCAGCTGAATGCAACATCAATGTGACATAATTATATCTTGGAGCTCCATGAATCTGTCTACTCCTCCTTCAAGTGAGTGACCTTCACTACATCCTGTGGCACCGAATCCCAAAAGCTTACATTGTGTTGTGTGCAGACCCATTTCCTTTTTCTACCCAGCAACTTCACCATGTGCCCCAATCCCATCCATCCACAAAGCACCCTTACCATGTGAGAGGGCATCTTGGGAACCCTCCTGGGCCTCAGCCCGCTGCCCTTCCTCCGACAGAGCTCCTTCTGCTTCGGAAAACTTCACTTCCATCTTCAGGGATGGTCCCCACATCTGAAAGAACATTAAGGGAGACCGGTAAGATTCTTCACCCCTGCATCAACTAACAGAGCTGCTTCAAGCACAGGGGCCAGAATCAGCGTTGGCTGTTTTCCCAGCCGAGTCAATTCTCTAGAAGTATCACAATATCTGGCAGAGAAGCCTTACGATAAATTCATTGCTTGAAGGGAGTGAAGGAAGCCCCCTCACCTGCTCTGCCTGCCTCTTCTCCTCTGCCTGACTTAGGAGGAAACCTTCGGCCAGGGCCACTGCCTGAGAACTGGTCTCCGGCCCGCATCCTCTGACCCAGCACTGCATTTCCTGGGGCAGGATGGTCAGGAACTGCTCCAGGATCACCAGGTCCAGCATCTGCTTCTTGGAGTGCCTCTCCGGCTTCAGCCAGTGGTTGCAAAGTCCATGAAGCTGACTACAAACCGCTCGGGGCCCATCGGTCTCATGGTAAAGGAGCTGCCGAAAAATTTGGCCATCAGCTGTCCTTGTTTCCTGAGCCAGGTTCTCTGGCACAGCTCTTTCCCAGAATTCAACACCACTCGCCGCTTGGACGGGATGGGGACCTTCCCATGATCTCTTGCCAATTGCAGGTCCTTCTGTGTCCTGCAGTTCCATCCCCTTTCTCTTGCGTCGCCTCTGACAGTGGAAAGAGGCCCTTACTCTTGTGGCTATGAAGGAGAGAAAAAGATATCAAAAAGGCAGGAAGAGACCAAAAGAAAGCACACCTACCTCACTTTCCCTTCTTCTCATGAGGTACCTTAGGATTGCACCAGTGGATCAGAACGAGCATCATTGTCATAGTTTGTTGATCAGGATTAATGTCATGGTGCTAGACTGCATATCAGACTTTTTCATGAGATGCTTGTTTGGAGGCGGAGGGTTTTTTTTAAAAAAAAAAAACCTTTTTTTTTTACCTTTGAGGAGTCTCAAAATGGTTTACAGTCGCCTTCCCTTCCTCTCCCCACAACAGGCATCTTGTGAGGTAGGTGGGGCTGAGAGAGTTCAGAGAGAAGGGAGATTAGCCTAAGAACATCCAGCAGGATTCACCTGGAAAAGTGGGGAATCAAACCCAATCCACCAGAGTCATCCACTCCTAACCACTATACCACGCTGGCTCTCGGGAAAGTAAACATCTATTGTGGAAGCTATGAGCTTGGCCTTCCACGTCTGTCTAGAGCAGGGGTGTCAAACATAAGGCCCGGGGGGGGGGGAGGATTTGGCCCCTCAAGAGCTCTTATCCGGCCCGCGAACCAGTCGAGGCAGACACTCCCCCCTCCAGTTCCAAGGTGTCAATGATCAAAGACTGTTCAATAAAATAAAATATTGGAAGAGTGTTATAGTGTTAAGCATGTTTGTATTTTAAGTTAAAAAATATCACTAAGTGACTTTGCCTGTGTCTTATATAAAAGTTTGTATCTCTGGTATCTTGCATTAAATTTTATGGTACACATGGCCCGGCAAAGAGCCATTTATGAGGGGATATGATAACCAACTTCAAGTACTTGAAGGGCTATCATATAGAGGAGGCTCCCAAGTTGTTTTCTGTTGCCCTAGAAGGTCAGACCAGAACCAACGGGTAGAAATTAAATCAAGAGTTTCCATCTAGACATTAGGATGCATTTTCTAACAGTTGGAGCGGTTCCTCAGTGGAACCGGCTTCCTTGGGAAGTGGTGGGCTCTCCTTCCCTGGAGGTTTTAAAGAAGAGGCTAGATGGCCACCTGTTAGAAATGCTGATTCTATGACCTTGGGCAGATGATGAGAGGGAGGGCATCTTGGCCATCTTCTGGGCATGGAGTAGGGGTCACTGGGGTGTGTGTGGGTGTGTGGGCGGGGGGGAGGTAGTTGTAAATTTCCTGCATTGTGCAGGGGGTTGGACTAGATGACCCTGGTGGTCCCTTCCAACGCTATGATTCTATGTCATATCTGGCCCTCATAACAAACGGGTTCAATACCCCTGTGTCGCGTCCCAGCCGGGACCGCTGCGCCGTCAGGCGGGACCGTCCCTGAGGCAGAGCCTCCTGAGTGAACCCAACCCCTTTCAGCTAGGGTTTCCTTGGCCTCAGACCACTCAGCGGAGGAGGACGACCCTTCCTCCTCTGAGCTGGCCAGCTTGCTCGCCCCTCCGACACAGGAAGTGAGCTTTTCCAGCCCTCCTCATTGGTCTCCACCCATCTAGCTTTTATAGACCTCCCCCACCTGTGCTTCCCCCTGGTCACCTCAATCCGAGGCTATATCGAACCCCTCCCTTTCCCCTGGCTTCCTTCCTTCCATTCGTCCCGCCTGCGGGCGAGGGCCCCGCCGCTGCCCGGCTCGAGCTCTACCGCCTGCCTTGAGCCGGTCCATCTCCGGGTGAGTCTGGACGTCGGGCCCCCGGCCTCCCTGCCTGCCCCCTCCCTCAATTCCACCCCGACAGTCCCGGGGTCGTTGGGGCGGGAGCCACGCCGGCCTGTTCGCCGCCCATGACCCCTGGGCTTCTGCTGGCCCCCTCCCCTCGCCAGCCACGAGGCGGGGCTTCCGGTGCTTCCCCGGGGCCTCCATTCGCCCCCCGGCTCGGGCACCCCACAATGCCGCCGCGGATGCTGGGCCCTGCCAGCAGGGCTCGCCCCCCCCGTCTCTCTCCCCGCTTGCCCGCTGACGAGCGGGGCAGCTGTCGGCCGCGTGGGCCTCCGGCCCCTTTACTGGGGCGCGTGGAAAAGGCTCGGGTCGGCCTCTGCACGCCGCCCCTCCTGGCTCCTTCCCCGGTAAGTGGGGCTTCCGGGGGTCTTTCTCCCCCCTCCCATCTGTGGTGGCCGGGCCCGGGGTGCCCGGGCCGTCCCGGGAGGGAGGGCGACCCGGGACACCCTGGTTTAGAGGCAACAATAGCCCAGGACAAAAGGACTGGTGACACCTTAATCATGGCTGATCTCTCCTCCATAGGCTTGAAGCAACAGGCAGTAGCTCTGTCCAGCAGAGGGTCGGGGCAGAGGTGCGCCTGATTTCTCCAGGGAAGAGCAAAAAGGCTGCTGCGATGAAGAGGATCAGGAGGAAGCAGTGAACACCCAGGAAAACAGCACATGGCCAGGAGGAAGGAGAGCCAGCCAAAATGCACAGCATGTGGGACAGCCAATCAGCATGTCTGATTTATACCCTGTGATCCCTTCTTTCTGGGCCTTCTGACGACCACCATGGCTGAGAATTTATTTTTCTTTACAAAGTTCAGAGCCTGGCTTTCTGCCCCCACAATGGCCACTGATTCAGCTAATAAATTAAGCCATGCATTTTTCAGTTTCCATTATCTCTCGTCTGCTTTGCTCCCTGGGAGTAAAATGGATTGCAGCAAGTGAGTCTGCACAATCAACAGAACGGGACGTTCAAGAAACCAGTAAATAGGATTTGGGTTGTAGAACCAACCAGAAATCTAAAAAACAGAAGCAAAGCATAAATGTTAACATGACACAGGAAATGAGGCAAAATTGCAGTGTAGGATCCGACTTACAGCAAGCAATACATAGTAGTATAGAACACAATTGCTATCGATTTGTCCAAGTAACTTTGGGAATTGTTTTGTAGACGGCCACCCTACTGCGGAAAGCCAGGAGAGTGGGTGTCTTCCTGGCCTCCTCAGGCAGGCCGATCCACATTGTGGGGTCCAGAACACAGAAGACACATGCACTGGCAGTTGTTGCATTTGCCCATTTGCAGGTTGGCACCTGTAGAAGGCCCTGCTCCGGTGAGGGAAGCTGTCATGGCGGAATATAGGGGGAGAGATGGTTACGCAGGTATCAGGGTCCAAGTACCATGAATGGCTTTCTATGCAATAGCCAATACTTTTAATTGAGCCTGAAGGGTCTGGGAATAATATGCAGGTTCCATCCTGCTGCTGATAATAGTCGAACTCCAGCATGTTCAGAGCATTACAGCAGTCTAGTCTCAATGTCACCACAGCATGGATCCAGGGGCCAGACCAGAAGTATCAAGGTGAGGGGCCATTCTCCAGCGAGGCTGAGGTGGGAAAAAGTCTTTTTTTGCAACTGCGTTAACTTGCTCCTCTAGCAATAATGCAGGGTCCAGTATAACCCCGAGGCTGTTAACTGTGCCAACAGGGCATATCCTTCCAGACCTCCACCTTCCCAAGCAGCATTTCTTCTATCTTTCCAAGACTTAGATTCAGTTGGTTCATACGTGGCTATTAAACCACAGACACCAGGCAGCAATTTAGGATCTCTACTGCAACACCAGGAGAGTTGGGGAAGGATGCATAGCAATGGGTCTCCTCAGCACATTGATGACAACCAACCCCAAACTATTAAGGAGTTGGCCTCAGGGCTTCACATTAAGATTGACAAGCATGGGGCACAGGACTGGGCCCTGTGGGACCTCCCCAGGATGGATAGAAGACGAGAAGGATTTCATACCCTGCTTTTCTCTGCCTCAAGGAGACCCAAAGGGATTTACCATCCCTTCCTCTCCCCACAACAGGCACCTTGTGAGGCTGGTGGGGCTGAGAGAGGTCACCCAGCACCCCTCCTGGGGAGGAGAGAGGAATCAACTGGGGGGGGGGGGGTCTCCCGTCCCAGGTCGAACCAGGGCCGACCCTGCTGAGCTTCTGGGCTCCCCGGAGGCCATCCTGGGCCATCCAAGCTCAGGGCTGCAGTTTCCTGCAGGGGTGGGTAAGGGCAGCAGGTGGGAAAAGCTGACTCCCCCCTCACCCCCCTTTGCAATGACTTACCCGTGAGTAGACCGCCCCAGGATCCGGCTGCAAGGCTGCTGCCCGCTGACGCGTCTCTGAAGCCCCTCGAGGCCTCCTTTGCCATTCGGCAGCAGAACCCGGAGCCTTTCCGCTTCCGCCCCCCCGACCCCCCTTTGCTCGGCCGCTCTAGCAAACAGCTCGGTCGGTTTAACCCCTTCGGTGCTGCAGAGGAGAGAGCAAAAGGGGCTCCCTGCGCTTTGCATGAGGACGGGCGGCCGGAGCCCGGGGCTGGGAGCGGATTCCAGCCAGGCTGCAGCTCAGCGGGATTCCTCGGGAGCAGAGGCGGATCTGCTGGGAAGCTGGAGCTTCAGGGGCCCCAATCCCAGAGGGGGCCCCCGAAGCAACTTTTTTTAAAGAGAGAATTTCTCAACAAAGTCGATGGAGTTTTTTAAGTGATCGAATCAGAAGCCGATGAGTTGAAGTACTTAATATTGACTTTAGAATATGCTGTAATACCCATAAGAACATAAGAAACACCCTAATACCCATTTCACATGGCCTCAAAATGTCCCTGTCATTGGTCAAGTGTCACCATTTTCTCAGGGGCTGGCTGTGCTCGAACCCCCAGCTGTAAGGGCTCACTGAGCTCGCCGGAATCTATTCCCAGCCTACATTTGGGCAGCTGGATGGTCAGATCCTTCATTGGTGCACGGCTTAATAGTTCTGTAGTTTTATTTCGTCACCGTATGGCCCATTTTCAAGGACTCCACCCCACCACCCTGTCCTCCACCATTTGAGCCTCCAGGTCCTTGCAAGGGCAGCAAGGCCCTTTGTTGCCCTACTGTTGCCGTTTGCGAAGGGCCCCCCATAACAGTTCAGGCTTCAGGGCCCCAAAAATGTAGGTCCGCCACTGCTCAGGAGTAACTCCACATGGGGTGGCGCTTCTGGGGGATCCCCAGGCTGTTCAGACAGCAGAGCAGCTGAGTTGGGAAAAAGAAAACTAAAGCAAAGTCAAGCAAGATCCCGCTAAGGGATCCCAGGCAGGTCTCATCGCAACCTTCCTCAGGCCTATTCAATGGGGCTGACTCCCAGGAGAGTGGATTTAGGATTGCACTGGAAATCTGCGTTCCTGTAACATGTTTCCTGTTTCTCAGATCAAAATGCCAGCTCGGTCGCTTCCTGGATGTGATTCTGCCCCGTCGGATGGGATCGCCATCTCTGGCTGGGGAAATTCCTGGAGACTGAAGAACGTGAGAAAAGAGCCCTGCTTGATCCGACCAGAGCAGGGTTGCCAACCTCCAAGATGGTACAGCTGATCTCCAGGCAACAGAGCTCAGTTCACCTGGAGAAAGTGGCCGCTTTGGAGGGAGGGCTCTATGGCGTGATACCCCACTGAGGGGCCTCCCCTCCCCAAACCCCGCCCTCTTCCTCAAGCTCTACCCCCAAATCTCCAGGTGTTCCCCAACCCAGAGCTGGCAGCCCTAGACCAGTGGCCAACTGCTTCCTCTGTAGGATTTAACAACAGGGCAGAGAGGCCGAGGCCTTCTCCCGACATTGCCTCCTGGCACTGGGATTTAGAGCTTGACTGCATCTGAACGTGGAGGTTCCCTTTCATCACCACTGATCGACTTATCTTCCATTAATCTATCTGATCCCCTTTTAAAACTGTCTATGTTTGTGGCCATCAGTACATCCTCTGGCAGCAAATCCCACATTTTAGCCACCTGTTGTCCATCCTGAATCTACGCACCCTGTCAGCTTCGTTCATTGCCCTTGAGTTCTAGTATTGCGGGAAAGGGAGAAAAAGTTCCCCTGGTCAACTCTCTCCACCCGGTGCATCATGTTATAAACCTCTCTCGACTCTTTTCTCAACTGAAAAGTCCCAGACTCTTCAGCCTTTCCGCAGAGGGAAGGAGCTCCAACCCTGTCGGATGTAAAAGCCAGACACGGTCAGTACTGTCAGCTCTGACTGGGGCTGTTACCGCACTTGTATTCCCAGTGATGTATTAAGAGTTTGAAAATGTTATAAAAAATACTATTTGCACTTTATATGTATTCCCACCGATGTATTAAGAGTTTGAAAACGTTATAAAAAATACCGTTCGCACTTTGTTTGGCCTCTTTAGCTGTGAAGACGTCTTCCCACCGTTTAAAAGCCATGGTATCCAAAAACCCTTTTAAAGCGATGTTTTTTACAACATTTTCAAACTCTTCATACATCGCTGCGAATACAAAGTGTGGTAACCTTCTGGCAGTGGCTCTCCGGGGTCTCAGGCAAAGGACTTTTGAACACATGAACACACATGAAGCTGCCTTCTACTGAATCAGACTTTCGGTCCATCAAAGTCAATATTGTCTACTCAGACTGGCAGCAGTCTGAGTACATAATCTACTGCCAGGTCCTTTAACTGGAGATGCCAGGGATTGAACTTTCATATTCAATTTCAATACCTTTATTGGCATTGAACTTTCAAATCGTCTGCATGCAAAGCAGAAGCTCTACTACTGAGCAATAGCCCCTCCCCAAACAAGCATACACATGAAGCTGCCATTCTCTGAATCAGACCCTTAGTCCCTCAAGTTCAGTATTGTCTACTCAGATTGGCAGCAGCTCTCCAGGGTCTCAGGCAGAGGCCTTTCCCATCACCTACTACCAGATCTCTTTAACTGGAGATGCCGGGAATTGAACCTGGGACCTTCTGCATGCCAAGCAGAGGTTCTACCGCTGAGCCACAGCTCCTCTTCCACTTTCCTTCGCTCCTGCCCTAGCTAGAGCAGTTGAGGTCAGTTTCAACACTCATCTGGAAAGAAAGATGTCCAAAACCTGGGCTTCGGAGCCCCACATGATGTTTGGGGTGGTGGTGACAAAGAGACTCTGCTCTGGAGCAAGCTTGGAATGAAAGAGGTAGCAATATAGGAGAATAATCAGGGAGAGTTTTATTGAGTCGAAACGTACTTTTACAGTCCGAACGACGTCAAGCACCAAACACCACATGTTCCAGATCTGTTCCTTCATGCACAAACACCCACCTTTCCGCCCCACATAACACGGAGAGGTTTATGGAGAGAGGGGAACACGACTTTTTGGCAATGTCTTGTCCACAGCACTCAAAAACTCACAGGATGAGCTGGGAGGGACTTATCACTCTTCCCCTCCCTCACCTCCCTATCAAGAGAGAAGCCATCTAAAGGTTTTAATAAAACAAACACATAAGGAAGTGTCAGAGTGAAGTGGGAACTTTTTTCCACCAATGGTGGAGTTGTAGTAAAGTGAAATTTTTTTGGAAAGATGCATCATCATCATCATTCCTTTATTGGCATACAAACACAATTCAGAAGGTTACAAAAGGAATGGAAAAGTTACAAGGTGCCCTTTATAATATAGTTAAAAGGCGGTTACATTGAGAAAAACAGTTGACTGATACTGCCATCTAATTAGCTGTTTGGCGGGCTTTTTAAAAAAACTTTAAAACTATGCGACCATCTCCAATATTTGGGGCGAACAATTGTTCAATAAATAGAGAACGTTAAAAGAATCTGAGACATTCAGTCTATTTACCAACAGGGGGCTTAGTAGTTCAATTCGAGATTCTGTGTAGAAACCTCAATAAAATGTGAGCAACTGTTTCTGTGCAATGATTGTCACAAGGGCAGAGCCTGCCAGAGGAATTTTCCAAACTGGTACCCCTACATTTAATGGGGAGCAGGTTTTATTTGCAGCACTATTTAGATCTTGAAGTCCTATATCTAATAGTCTGTGTTTTATTCTTTGGAAAGCTTCTTCCTCAGTAAGCAGAAGCAAGGAGTCGAAATTAAGGTCGATAGATTTAATTTTGCTCTCAGTGTGTTGAAACCACTTGAAAGCATATGACTCCATAAGCATACAGTAAATAAGGGAAGAGGGGTCTGCCTTAAAGTGGAGGGGAAACCAGAATTTTACAGTCAAGAGCCACGCTCTAGTTTCAAGTAGAAATTTGGCCAGTTTCCAAGCACGGTGCAGCATATGGGACACAGCAGGGCATACCCATTATTTTTCAGAGGAATTTGGCTTGGGTGCGTTCCAATGAATGTTCCGGTGAACTAATCCAGACAGGAATACCATACAATAACTGCGCATTGACTTAGCGTCATAGACCTTAAGGGCAGCAGGGATATATTGATTCCCTCTATTAAAAAAAACACAACAGAAAATGAGTAATTGCTAGTGAGCTGAGTTCTGCAGATTTAGCTGCAAATTGATAATGGGTTTTCCAAGATGCGTTATAATGAAAATAAATACCTAAATATTTAAAATATTTAACCTGCTCAAGTGAGTTGCTACAAATAGCCCATTTCAGTGGTTTCCAGGACTTTGAGAATACCAGGACCTTAGGCAAATACCAGGACGTTAAAAAAAAGCCGGAAAACAACACACCCGCAAAAAAGGCGGGAGAACAGTTTGAATAGACCCTAACACAGCAACCCCTCACGGGAACACATGAAGCTGCCTTGTACAAACTAGCAGAGCAGAGGAAGCCGGCGGTATTCAAAATGTTGCAGATTGAGGAATGTGTGCATGCTTTCTGCAGACCAAGTGAATTGAAAGTCAGAGAAGAGAAGGAAGGGGGGGCCGTTCTTAACACGCATTTATCTACATGGGTGTCGCGTCTAAAAGGAGGATTTCTGCACCTGTTTATGTACACAGGGGCAGTTTATAGTGCCACAGGTAAAATACTTTTATTGTGGGCACAAGAACAATGCAAAGTGGATTTCCCCTGGCAGAAACCCACTTGTTCAGGGCCTAGAATCTTATGTTCTGCCATCCAAGCTAAAAGTTTATTTAATAGATGTTTGGTATAGTGTCCCTATAATCGAGAGGAGACTGATAGGTCTAAAACTAGATGGGATGGGATGGGCTCCCTTTTTATGTATGGGCACCAAAATCGCTTTAGTCCATGCCTCTGGCATAGTGCCAGTCTTATCCACCCAAGTAAACAATTGAGCCAATACAGGGGCCCACCAATTGGGGTCTGCTTTAAGTACTTCTGGGACCAATGTATCCAGGTTGGGGGCTTTCCTTGATTTTATATGTTGAATTAACTCAATTACTTCTTCCGAAGAGACAGGTGGCCACTCCGGCGTCTCAGCTGGGAGGGAGGGTAGCAGCTCATTCCCGCCCCGTCTATCCTCATGGAATACTTCTGAAGTTCTTCAGTAGAACAGCTAGATTCGAGGCCAGGTATCTGGTTGGACTCTAAGGAGCTACTGGACTCGAATCCAGCTACTTTTTGTCTCCTTCTACAAAGACAAGGTTTTTGGAGCATTCACATGACCTCCTCCCCAAATCGTGCACATTCTGTGCCCTCCCCCCCTTTTACTGCGTTGTTAGCAAGAAAACACACACTTTTTCAGGCTCTGCCTACATTGGGGCCATTTTTCTTTCCTCATCCCCCCCACCCCTCCCCGCAGGTGGCATTCTGCCCCTGCTGACTATGCTAATGTTTTTTAAAGCTTCATCCCATGAATTATTAAGGACTTAACGTTACTAGTTGACTATCAATATTAACAACACGGTCAGAATATGACTATTATGGAGTTTGGAAGTGTTGGGAAACAGTGTAAGCATGACATACCATGGGCGAGTACAATTTACTTAACTGTCCTAGAATTCAAGCTGCTAGATCTCACCGAGGAGTCCACTTCTACAGCTTCATTCCAGCATTACACTGGAGATCTGGGGCTGACTCTCTGGTGACACCACCAGGCCGGGAGTGAGAGGTGCATCTGTCTGGTGGTAGCCTGGTCTCCAGAGGCTCTACTGCAGGCCTTTAAGGAACTCTTCTCCAGATTACAAATCACTTGACCCTCCAAAACCACCATGGAAGCAGGGAATCCTTGGGAATCAAACAGGTTAGAAAGATGCCCAACTCGGCAACTCCTGGTACTTTGTTAAGTTTGACCCAAGGGCTTGTAGAAATAGATGCAAACACACTTAAAAAGGTAAAGGTCCCCTGTGCAAGCACAGGGTCATTCCAGACCCATGGGGTGACATTACATCCTGGCGTTTTCTAGGCAGACTTTGTTTTTATGGGGTGGTTTGCCAGTGCCTTCCCCAGTCATCTTCCCTTTACCCCCAGCAAGCTGGGTACTCATTTGACCAACCTCGGAAGGATGGAAGGCTGAGTCAACCTTGAGCCGGCTACCTGAATCGAACTCAGGTAGTGAGCAGAGCTTCGACTGCAATACGGGAGCTTACCACTCTGCGCTTAGGAACCAGGAAAAAATTAGCGGTATAAACAGTCAAAGGAAATGCATGCAGTGGAGAGCAAAAAATATTTCAGAAAATCGGCAGGTAAAGGGCATCCTCTCTGCCAAGCTCTAAACCTATCCCTGTAACGTGAAAAAGAAAGGCAGAAACATTCTGCTCAGGTTCTATTCAAACCTTTTAAGCTCTTTGATAGACATCCTCTCTAATGGCTGCTGATTGGCCTGTCCTCTGTGATTTCTCTAAAACCCCTTTCAAGCCATTTCAAGCAGTTACTGTCACAACTTGAGGCAATGAACTCTATCCATTAAGTAAAAACAAAGTAGATTTACTGCAAGCTTCTCTGCTTGTAACTCCAAGCACCCTGTTTTTATGAAAATGTCCCTTTTCAGGATTTTTTTGCGCTTCTCAATCGCTGCAGTCTGCTCTTTCAAACGTCTGGAGCACTTCCGAAAGCACCGCACTCCCCTCCCCACACACCTTTTTCATGGCACATTCTTTTTCGCCTTTGGGAGCATTCTAAGGTTTGCGCTATGGAGCCACAGCGGTGTGGTGTTTCAGAGCTGTAAGGGCTCCGCTGACATGCCTGCAGCTGCTGTTAGGTGGAAACAAGAGGTTATTTTGGAGGTCATTAATTCATAAGGTTGCCATGAGTCAGAAGCAACTTGATGGCACTTAACCCACACACACACACAGAGAGAAATGGCCGTGGAGTCATTAAATACCTTGTAAAAACGTGCACTGCGGCATTTTTGGTTTTAAATGAAACTGTTTTTAAGCAGGAAATAAAAGTTTTAATAAAACAGACAAACAAATCTATAAGCAAGTCCAGAGATTTCCAAACATGTTGAACACATTCCTTCTCGGAATGCCACCCCCACATTGAATCCTTACAACTATCTTGCTTCCAATGTGCTTCCAGGCCCAGTGTGGATTTGAACCCAGATCCATGCAGTCGTAAGTCAACACTCTGGTTCTTCAACTCCGAGTTGATTGATTTTATTATTGCGGCAATAGCCAGATAAACTACAAACTTTATCAATTAAAATCGATTACGAATTTAAATAATTAAATCAAATTAAACCTCTCTATAGCAAATACAGATAAAGTTATAACAATTAATAATCACGATATTCACAAGGCATAAAGCGATTAAAATCAATTAAAATCGGTTAAAATCAATTAAAATCAATTAAAATCACTAATACCCTTCTCCGACCGAATTTTAATAGCTACAGAGCAATACTTGGCTACTTGCAAAGATAGCTGAGAGTCTCCCTCCCATAAGAGGAATTTAATTTTCTCTTCCACTGAACTGGACTCCATCATGTTAATAAGAGGTGAAATTAGATTCTGACGAATTCCCTCATAAAAGGTACATCTAAACAGAACGTGACTAGTGCTTTCCATTTAACCGGATCCACAAGGACATGCCCACTCGGAACTTGGTAATTTCTTGTACTTCCCCTCCAGAATTGCTGAGGGCAAAGCCGACCCTCTAGCCAGAGTAAATGCTCTCCTTTGGTTATTTAGCTCAATAGCGGATAAATATTCGGCTGGCGCTAAACGAAAGCGTGTTTTAATAGGGGCCAGGTACGCTGGGGAACTCATAAGCTCTGTTTGTCTCTCTATATCAAAGATCCTTTGTCTAATCAGGAGCTTTGCTTGATCTTTTTTTTGCTCTAGGAGGAATTGTGGTGCAAACCCAAGACTCTTCTTTTTTTTTTTAAGACTGCATCCACCATCTAGATCTATAATTGTCCAAACTAAGCAGTGGTAAGAATCCCTCTGATGCCTCATGGGCTTTTAACCAAAGGGAGATTGAGGCTAGAGTAATTTTTGCCTCGATTTTTAACATGCCTGTTTCCAAGCGGACCCAGGAATTCGAAACAAGGTGGGGGACTTGTAGGATCGCCCGAAGGAATTTGGATTGTACCTTCTCCAGAGGAGAATAACTGGATTTAGCTGAGCCTAAGATTGTGCCATATAGCATTTGGCTAATTGACTTAGCCTGAAAGAGTTTTAAAGCTGCCGGAATGCAAAAAGCTCCTTTCGTCCTAAATTTTTTTAATATATTATAGGCGGAACTCTCAGCGGTTAACGCCGCCTGTCTATGATGTTCTGCTCGGAGGCCATTTGCCTGGAATGTTACACCTAGATATTTAAATGACATGACCTGCTCTAAGCTATTTCCATCTATCGACCAATTGTTCTTTCTTCTGTGGCTCCCAAAGGCGAGCACTTTGGTTTTCTTATAATTTATATGAAGAGCTTCAGATTTACAAAAATTGGCTAGTCTCCTCAACGCTCTTTTCATGCCAACCTGGGTTCGAGAAAGGATCACAATGTCATTTGCTTAGAGAAGTAGAGGGATACTATGCTGTGCTATTTTGGGGGGATGCAAATCCTCGGAACTTAAAAAGTCTACTATGTTTTTTATGTAAAATGAGAACAGCGACGGGGCAAGCAAACAGCCTTGTCTAACACCTTTAACTGAAGGAATAGGATCTGTTAGACACCCTCTCCTATTACATCTTATTTTAATAAATGTCTGCCTGTGCAAGGCCTGAATAAGGAAAAGAAGTCTCCTGTCTATGGAGGATTCTCCTAATTTGGTCCAGAGGCGGGTCCTGGAAACTGAGTCAAAGGCTGCTTTAAAATCCATGAAGGTGGCATAAAGGGATGTTGCTTTTTTAGAGCTGTATTTCTCTATAAGATGTTGTAGTATTATACAATGCTCCAACGTACCTCTCCCTTCTCTAAACCCTGCCTGGGCCTGTGTTATTATCATTTCCTGGGTAAGCCACGCTGTAAACTTTTCCAGGAGGTGACTGGCATAGACCTTCCCAATGATGTTTAATAAACTAATCGGTCTATAATTGCTGGGATCCTTCCTATTCCCTTTCTTATAAAAAGGAATCACCACCGCATTGTCCCAGCCCTTTGGAATATGACCTGTAGAATCTATGTAAGTAAACATAGCCGCCAAAAGCGGAGCCCACCAGTCTTCATGTTTTTTAAGAAGCTCAGGTGGGATTCCATCTTCACCAGGGGCCTTCCCATTTTTAAGTCGTCTTATATGAGATCTAACTTCAGCCTGTGTGACAGGGGGCCACTCTGGAGTCCCTGTTGGCAATTCCATAGTGAAGGTCTCATAGGGAGAGTCATTAAACAAACTATGAAAATAAGATATCCATGTTCTAGGAGATATAACAGAATCTAGTGGGGTATAATCTGACCTAGAACGGTTCGAGGTCATGTGCCAGAAAAGTGTGGAGTTCTTATCTTTAGCTGCCTTAATCAATATTGACCATTGCTCTCTGACGAAGCCCTTCTTTTTTTGAGTAACCAAGAGTTTGTATTTCTTCTTATACAGCCTCACAGAATTTAATGCATCTTCTTTTAAGGGCTCCGGAGCTTCCAGGAAAACCCTATATATCGCCTCCAATCCTTTCTTAGCTGCTAGGCACTCCTTATCAAACCACGGTTTGGATATTATTGGTTTTTTGTCACTATTTTTAGGTTGACAAAATAAGATAGACCTTAAATTGTAAACCAAATTTTCATATAAAGGCATTGGAGAGTGCTCTAGTGAGGGGTTGACAAAAGCTTCACAGATTGATTGGTGGTCCTGCCTCTCTCAAAATTCTTTAAGCCTCTCAAAAAGTTGGATTGACCATTTGGCCCTGCACTCGGTATGATTGCCAGGAGTTAAATTTACTGGGTTCCCTGGCTTAAGATGTATATGTTTTGCTGGGATACATAAATGCAAGAAAAGGGGAAGGTGATCTCCCTCTAAGTAAGGAAGGATTTTAAATTCTTTTACCCACCCTAGTAGACGGGTACAGACAAGGATATAATCGATGGTGCTGGCTTTTGAACCTGCCACAAAAGTAAATTCTCCTGGATGGTCATCTGGCCAGGAACCATTTAGAATATGAAGACTAAATTTCAGGGCAAGTTTGGCCAGACAGAGACCCGCTATATTGGATGTTTGATCTTTAAAAATTCTTGATTTAGGATAGAAACATAATTCGACTTCAGGGTAATTTATTTGAATTTTAAATTTCTTTTCTAAACTGGCATCGTCTGGCCCCAACTGGGCATTAAAATCACCCATTAATAAGACTCTAGCCTCCGGATGTTCTAAGGACAGGAATAGTATATACCTTTCTAATTCTTGCCAATTGCCCTCTACTTTTGCTTTACACTTCTCCGGAGGGAGATAAACATTTATAACCAATATCTTGCAGGTTTTCCATTCCATAAGTACAGCCATAGCTAACTTTTTAAGCGGACTCAACTCTTGGCATTTAACATCCATGGCAGTAGAGATCATAATACCCAACCCTCCCTTCAATCTCCCTGGCCCTTTCCCCGAGAGGCAGCTAAGTTAAATATATGGTACCCATTCAGAAAGAGTGGAGTGTCCGTCCATGTCTCCTGCAATGCGATAATATCATATTTTTTACGATAAAAAGGGATGTCTGAGCTGTCAGAGAGGCATCGAAACCAACCACCTACATTCCAGGAGAGTACATTTAAAATTCCATCTGGCAGACCCTCTCCGGAAGAAAACTGTTTTAGTCACATTGCTGGATTGGAGGCCTGAGAACATCTGAAGGTCTCCTCTTTTCTCTCCTTCACAAATCCTCTTGGTGAAATAGTTGGTGCCGCAGTCTCTCCCGATTCAGAAATCTCAGAGATGGTATTGGGAATTACTGAGGGCATCTCCTTCAGGAGGGAGGGAGTCTCCACTTGCCAGCCAGCTTCATCGCTAAAGGGAACCTTGACAGGACTTGGGCCTATAGTTGTTACGTAAAGTTCCTCTTGGAGTTCTTGCGCCCATGATTTCTGATCTGGATTCTCCAGTAGGTCTTTTTTAGAGTAAATATCAAATAAAATGATGGAATCAAGGTCACTACCAATTCTTGCAACCATCTGGGCTAAGGTTGACTCCATAATGCCTGACATACTTTTCTCCTGTATATCGTCAATCCTTGAAGCCATGCCACCATCCCGGGCTCTGCCTGAATTCTCATAGCTTCCTTCAGTGGACATAGTCAAAGATTCAGGTAAAGGTGATGGTAATGCTGGTTGTGACCTGAATGAGGATTCAAGTGAGGGCATGGAGGTGGAGGGGGATCTGAGACATTCCTGGGAGTCCTTTACTAAATCAATTTGGTCTCTTCTCACACCCAAAGAGTCCCTTCTTTGTGGAGTATCGGTGGGGAGACCAAAATACTCTTTCTCTCTTTTAATTCCATTGATACAGCTCTTGCCACCCTTGACCTCTTACAAGATTCTGGGGATAATTCGTTTCTATATTTAAAATTCCCTTTTGCTTTTACACTTGCTTTTTCTCTTAGCTGTGTTGTTTTCCTGTAGGGATCACCGGCATCATTTGCTGTGCAGTTTGGTTTGTTAAATTGAGGCGAGTAGTTCCACAATGGATGACATGTCGGGTCTTCAAACACTCTGGTTGGATAAATAGAGTATCTCTTTAAAAAGTCCTTCTTATTCAACAGTAGGGAGGGAATTCTACTTTGTCGGAACGTTAGAACCAATCTTTTGTGATAATTCTTAGAAGGAAGCCAAAATAAACTTTCTAAATCCACCTTTGCCTTTTCCCATTGTAATAATTGGGATAGAGACTTCACTACATCTCTCTGATTATCCCATCTGTGGTAGTTAATTCTAGAATCCCCAATGAACAGGGCCACCTTTTTCCCCTGTAAAAAACGATTTTTCTTAATGTTGTTCAGGTGTGGGAAGATTTTCACTGCAGAGCTGTCGCTCCTACACCTACTCCGTGCTTCTTCTGTGAAGTTATCAGTCGCTGATATACCAGAGGTCGTTTTAAGTTGTTTGTTGTTGCTTTTGTTTATGGGACTTCTGGGACTTAAACTTCCGGCCCACACTCTGCTTTGCTTCTCATGTTGTTTCTCAGCCAAAGGGTTCACTACATTCTTCAGTTCATCTAATTTGATGTTTATTTGGTCAAGCTTCACATATAAGTTCATCAGGGTTTCCCTTATGAGGAGAGTATGCTTTGCTAGCAGCTCCAATTCATTTGTCTCTCTCCCTGGGCTTTGAAGCTCATTAAGTGGGGGGGAATTCCTCCCTAATTCTTTACTAGGCGTAGGAAGGGAGCTTTCCTCTCCTTCAGTTTCCAAAGCTAGGAATCTATTAGATAACAGCACAGGGTCTCCAACCGGCTCTATTTCTCCAGCTTGCAGAAAGTTATCTATTTTAAGTTGATTACCTGCTTTGAAGGACATCTGCTCTTCTAATGCCGAGCGTCTCCGTTTCTTATTCCCCATTAGCAGAGTTTATTGCTGCAAGCTCAGTTCTTTAATTTCCAAACTTTAGTCTTTGAACTTCTGAAGTTCAAAACAGCCAAAAGTTGCTCCCGCGGCTTTACCAAAGAAATTAGAATAAATTTAAAAAGATAAAAGCATAGTGGTGGGAGAGACTCAGAGCTTTGCTGCTGCTCCGTCCGCCATCTTCCTTATGCATCGGCTCTTCAACTCATCTGACCCCCATCATGAATGTAGGCAAAGTGGGTCTGGTTCAATCCTGGGCATCAATAAGGACACAAGGCACCCGTCTCCAGCATCTGCAAGTGGATTGCTTTCTTACAGCTTTATACACAATTTAAAAAGGCACGCCACACTAACATTAATGAAGCCCACCTCATTAAAAAAAAAACCACCACAAACCACAGAAAAGAAAAAAACAAAGTGTGAATTATCTTTTGAGGAGAATGTGGGTGGAGAGGGCAGCGGGGCTTGGGAAATAATGTCCCACAGCATTTACCTAGCAACTCCATGGAGACCTGTTGATTTTCCTCTGCCAACTCCTAGGAGACCTGCTCATTTCCACAATACTGTAATATTGATGGGGGGGGGCAGTCTGACCCCTTTGAAGTTACTGAGTAGAAGAAGGAGAGTTAGTTGGGGGGTGCAAAATCTTTTCCTTTCAACCCAAAATAATCCTACTGCCAGAACTCTTTCTGCAAAGTGGAGAGATCACAAAAAGTGCATAGCAGGCTGGACTGGGAAGGAATTAGTCTTGTGGGATGCCTCTCTAGAACTCCTTGTCAGGTAAAAATATTTGTAAATTGGGGTTTCCAGTTGTCCACACTAGGATTTGTTCAGTAACGAGGAGGATACCGATATCTGCTATCTCCATCCTATTTCTTCACAGGATTTGGAAAACAGAAATGTTTTTGCCGGTATTGCAAGTGTCAGAAAGAGATCGGTTGGCATGTACCTAAAGTAGAGTTTCACAGAGGAAGGCAACCACTAAAAGGGCCCTTATTTAAGTATTCGCTTAAAGAAGATCCTCATCAGAATCAACTTATCTGGACTCTCTGAGGAACGCGGTCAGATTTCTGCCTCAAACTCTTGACACACACAGAACATTTCTGAGATTCCTCCTCTGCGTAGATTCCTCAATGCAGGAGATAGGAGCTGGTCTTGAATCTCCTTCCACCCTCAGAGCCCATCTTGCTCTCCTCCCTGTGGGATCAATTGGAGGTTTCAATCATGGCTAAAGATCTTTCCACAGTCCCAGCACTGATACCTTTTCTTCCCACATTGACGCGGATGCCAGTGGATTGGCAGTCAGTCCAGGATACACCATCAGAAAAGTCCTCTGCTACTTAGAAAAGTGTAGTTTATTTTACAGTGCAAAGATATAATACAAATACTTGTCACACTCTCTCCGCTCATAACATTCCACACTGAGCTTCAGTTTCACTCCGTTATATACACTTGATGGTCGCAGCCACCAATCACAGCAGATGCCTAGTCATCATGACATTGCTCATGCATTGCATCAGCCTACTGGTCATAAAGGGTTCAGGCCAGCTCCCTCTAGATCGTCAGGGAGTTTCCAGGCTGATTGCATCATTTCAGATACATCTCATCTACCATGCACCTGTCAAACTAATCTGACAGCCTTGCAATATCGACAAGGTTTCTGTGTACATAAAACCTCTTAGAATCATAGAGTTGGGACCACCAGGGCCATCAAGTCCAACCCCCTGCACAATGCAGGAAATTCACAACTACCTCCCCCCCCCACACCCCTAGTGACCAGAAGATGGCCAAGATGCCCTCCCTCTCATCATCTGCCTAAGGTCACAGACGGCCATCTAACCTCTTCTTTAAAACCTCCAGGGAAGGAGAGTTTACCACCTCCCGAGGAAGCCTGTTCCATTGAGGAACCGCTCTAATTGTTAGAAAATTCTTCCTAATGTCTAGACGGAAACTCTTTTGATTTAATTTCAACCCATTGGTTCTGGGCCGACCTTCTTGGGCAACAGAAAACAACTTGGCACCCTCCTCTATATGACAGCCCTTCAAGTACTTGAACATGGTTATCATATCCCCTCTCAGTCTTCTCCTCTTCAGGCTAAACATACCCAGCTCCTTCAACCTTTCCTCATAGGACTTGGTCTCCAGACCCCTCACCATCTTTGTTGCCCTCCTCTGGACACGTTCCAGCTTGTCTACATCTTTCTTAAATTGTGGTGCCCAAAACTGAGCACAGTACTCTAGTGAGGTCTAACTGGAGCGGAGTAAAGCGATACCATCACTTCATGTGATCTGGACACTATACTTCTGTTGATGCAGCCCAAGACTGCATTTGCCTTTTTAGTTACCGTATCACACTGCTGACTCATGTTCAGCGTTTGGTCTACTAAGACCCCAAGATCCTTTTCACACACGAGGACTTCCGGTGGCTGAGCTGATCCCGGCGCTTGTCTCTTGAGAAAGCTCTCAAGAGAATCCAAGAGACGCTCTAATTGGAGTGATTTATTTCACTCCAACCCAGTCCTAATTAGTGGATTGGGATACAGGAATTCCTCTGCAGCCTGAAGATGGCAGTTTGACGCCCATACTCTCCGAGGGAGTTTTTTAAGTCCCCCGGATGTGCGGAGACTGTCCTGCTTGGCATTGAGAGGAGAAGCATCGCCGTGAGTGTTTTCTTTGGCATCTGGCCAGGATCTCCACCACCTATTACCAACTTATCAACTAATTAATGAACAAATACCTCACTATCTGAAGTCTATGTGAGTAACAAGAATACTTTCGCTTTAACTGGGAATAGAAGAGCAGCCTGGCTGTTAGAAATAATTGGGAACTTCGCACTCTCCCCCCCCCCCCCATCAAAAACTGACTGGCTGAGGTAAGACATTGGATAAAGCAGTAAAGAAATAAATTTGGGTAGACTAAACAATTGACTTTTTGATGAACGTGACATATACCAATTAGACTCTGTGACGTTTGAGGGAAACGGAGCACTAAAACCCTCCCCTCCTTTGATCACAATACCTTTCCGGGTTAGGAAGATCAGCCTGCCACGAACTCAAAATTGAAATGCCTGTTGACTCTGCAGAAGGGAAGTAGAGAACTACGCATGACCAGAAACTCCCCCGGTGCATCCAATAAAAGGCTTATACTAAAACTATGATAAAGGAGAAGACGGAAGGTCCATAGCTGCATCATATCTGGCTGACTTCCTGTTTACAGTGATTGTGCTCGATAAAAGTTATTAGTCTACCCATACCCTGGAGAAAATGGAAATAATCCAAGATCTGTTTGCCCAGCAGTACGAGGCCTCTGCCAGATGGTATGAACAAATGTTAAAAAAACAGGAGCAGCTGGGAAAGCAGATAGAATGGATGGCTGTTACAATGAATGTTGATATCCAGTCACCTACCCAAAAAATAAATGAGGAAGACCTGAACGGTTCTATAGAATTGCCACTTGATGACAAGAAAGAAGAAATACAGAGGAAACACTTGGATGAAATGGGAAATTTCGATAAGCAAAGTGTGATAATCCTGCTACCAACAATGGATTTGACAGTGAAGGACTTGGATTTGTATCTCTATAACCTGCCTGAGGAAATCTTTAATATACGCTTGGAGTACCTAATGAGCAAGACAATTGGAACTGACAAGACTCTTTTATTTGAATGTGGGATGGAACAGACTACAACCTGGATTTACTATGAAGACCATCAGTATGCAGAAGAGACTTCAATAATGACCTCCAAGGACGATTTTCGATGCCTATTGCTATTTGAGGCAAGAAGGAAACGCTGGAAATTCCGAGAGCAGAGACTAATATAAAAGAGGTGACATGATTTCTTGGTGACATGATTAAAGGGAATGGGTTAAAGGGACTGGTTTAAATGGAAAGAGAATCATAATTGATATTGATTTATTAGAATATTAATGCTTAAAATAAAGAATGGGCGAATCTTGTTGGAAATTATATACTTCTTTTAATGAATGGAAAGATGTTGGGTAATTTTATTATTATTATTATTATATAAACACCTAGTGAATCTATAATTTTTTAGTGGGTAAGAAGGCGTGGAGAACTTATTGTGAAAATTATTATCTGATGGATCAACTTAAAGGCTAAATTTTGATTTAATCCCATGTATGTATTTTGTATAATGGCTAACTAGGATACCATAAGATTTGTATTAGATAAAACAGGAAAAGGATAAATTTTTATATAGATGGGGATTACGCTGTTAGCAAAAGTACTTACAATTTATTTTCAGACGGAAGAAAGTGAAGGGGGAGTCATTTTTATTTGTATTAGACATTCTATTAGACTTTAATTTACATTTACTATTTTTTTAATACTCAGTAATGATGTATGTATGAGCTATTCAATGAGAAAATAATAAAAATTCTTTTTAAAAAGATCCTTTTCACACACACTACTGCTCAAAAGAGACTCCCCCATCCTATAATTATGCATTTGATTTATTTTACAAGAGTCTACATGGCTTCAGCACCTTCGATGGTCTGAGGTTGTGAGATTTGAAATACAAGAAAAGCTCTTTTCCCAGGCTAAACAGTTACATGGTTTCTCCTTGTGTGGGTCCTTGGATGTTCTTGAAGACTGCCACGCTGACTTAATTTCTATCCACACTCTTGAGCATTCTGCCCTGTGTGGGATCTTAGATGATTCTGAAGAGCACCAATCTGACGGAATCTCTTTCCACACTCTGAGCATTCAAAAGGCTTCTCCCCTGTGTGGGTTCTTAGGTGCTCTAGAAGAGAGCCATTCCAGCTGAATCTCTTTCCTTACTCTGAGCATTCAAAAGGCTTCTCCCCTGTGTGGGTTCTTAGGTGCTCTTGAAGAGAGCCATTCCAACTGAATCTTTTTCCACACTCTGAGCATTCAAAAGGCTTCTCCCCTGTGTGGGTTCTCTGATGTTTGTGAAGATCGCCATTACAAATGAATCTCTTTCCACACTCTGAGCATTCAAAAGGCTTCTCCCCTGTGTGGGTTCTTAGATGCCGTTGAAGAGCAGCACTCTGACGGAATCTCTTTCCACACTCTGAGCATTCAAAAGGCTTCTCCCCTGTGTGGGTTCTTAGGTGCTCTTGAAGAGAGCCATTACAACTGAATCTCTTTCCACACTCTGAGCATTCAAAAGGCTTCTCCCCTGTGTGGGTTCTTACATGCATTTTAAGAGAGCCACTGTGACTGAATCTCTTTCCACACTCTAAGCATTCAAAAGGCTTCTCCCCTGTGTGAGTTCTTTGATGACTTTGAAGATAGTCACTGCAACTGAATCTCTTTCCACACTCTGAGCATTCAAAAGGCTTCTCCCCTGTGTGGATACGTAGATGCTTTTGAAGAGAGCCACTCTGAATGAATCTCTTTCCACACTCTGAGCATTCAAAAGGCTTCTCCCCTGTGTGGGTTCTTAGATGGTTTTGAAGAGAGCCACTCCGAGTGAATCTCTTTCCACACTCTGAGCATTCAAAAGGCTTCTCCCCTGTGTGGGTTCTTAGATGTTTGTGAAGATTGCTATTACAACTGAATCTCTTTCCACACTCTGAGCATTCAAAAGGCTTCTCCCCTGTGTGGATACTTAGATGCTGTTGAAGAGAGCCATTCTGACTGTATCTCTTTCCACACTGTGAGCATTCAAAAGGCTTCTCCCCTCTGTGGGTTCTTAGATGTTTGTGAAGATTGCCTTTACAACTGAATCTCTTTCCACACTCTGAGCATTCAAAAGGCTTCTCCCCTTTGTGGATACTTAGATGCTGTTGAAGAGAGCCATTCTGACTGAATCTCTTTCCACACTGTGAGCATTCAAAAGGCTTCTCCCCTGTGTGCGTTCTTAGATGATATTGAAGAGAGACACTGTGACTGAAGCTCTTTCCACACTCTGAGCATTCAAAAGGCTTCTCCCCTGTGTGGGTTCTCTGATGTTTGTGAAGATCGCCATTAACACTGAATCGCTTTCCACTCTCTGAGCATTCAAAAGGCTTATCCCCTGTGTGGGTTCTTAGGTGCTGTTGAAGAGAGCCACTCTGACTGAATCTCTTTCCACACTGTGAGCATTCAAAGGTTTTCTCACCTGTGTGAGTTCTCTGATGCATATTAAGATTGCCACTCCGACTGAATCTCTTTCCATACTGTGAGCATTCAAAAGGTTTCTCCCCTGTGTGGGTTCTTACATGCATTTGATGAGAGCCACTCTGACTGAATCTCTTTCCACACTCTGAGCATTGAAAACGTTTCTGCCTTGTGTGTATTCTTTGGTGCACAAGGAGCTGTGATCTGTATTTGAAGTACTTTCCACACTGAAAGCATTTACGTGCCTTCATTATACTATGCTTTGGGAAGACTGCCTTACTCTTCCTTCCATGAAAGAACATCCTTCTATTCTCTGAGCAGAGAAATAGCTTCTCACCTGAATGAATCCTTTGGGGTTGAAAAAGGGCTGACTTCTGCAAGAAGCTCTTGCCATCTGAACAGCTAGAACTTTTCTCTCCTGCATGTGTTCTTTGATGTCTAAGGAGCTCTGCTCTGCAAAGAAAGCTCTTTCCACACTCCAAGCATTCATCGGCTTTCTTTCCTCTGTGCATATGCAAATGGATATCATATTGGGTTTGAGCGGAAAAGTTCATGCCACACTCCAAACACTTATATGCTTCCTCCACCAGGGGGATGAGCTCACGACAATCTCGCCCTTGGCCAGGAATGGGTTTATCCCTCTTCTCGACCATGTGACTTCCTTTCTGCTTCTTAGGTCGGTCTTGATTCTTACTGTTTCCTTGCAAAGCTTCATTTTTGACTTTATCTGGCAATAGCTGATGTGGTTCCTCATCGCCCTCATTCCACTGATCATCCCCTGTAGAATAAAAAGAGAGAACCCATTAGCAGACAAACAAAGAGGTCTGACATTCCCTTGAAGATCCATCCATGCTCAAAACATTGCAGTGGCTTTTTCCTGCTGTACATTGAAGTCTACACTAGACACTTGAAAAGGACATGAAAGGCTGCTGCATCAGAAAGGCTTGCTTTACAGTGTAACAATTTATACAGCTCCTCACCTGAGTGAATTCTTTCATGTGAAGTAAGGGCTGCTTTCCGACTGAAGGTCTTTCTGCACTCCACGCATGCATATGGTTTTACTCCTGAGGGAATTTGCGACTTGGAAACATCAGCTGTGTTCTTACTGAAATTCTTTCCAAAGGCCGCACTTTCATTTTCATTTTCCGTGGAGCGCATTCTCTGGTTAGCACGGAGGTCTTCATTCCTTCTTTTTTTGGTTGACCTTTCTTTATGGACTGCGATTTCACGGAAGCCCCCTCCTCTTTGGGACGGAATGGGCTTACCCCTCCTCTTGTCTGTGCGGCTTTCCTCCAGCCTATGTGGTCCATTTCCTTGGGAGTCTTCATTCTTGGCTTCTTCCAAAGAAAACCTCTGGAGTCCCCCAAGCATCTCCTGAACATGTGCTGTTGGAAGAATGAAAAGAGGTCCAGTCAGCACCTACGCAAGAAGCCAAGCCACCCATCAGGCACTGCTCATGAAGGGGTCTGCATTTCCTTTACCAGACCTTCTTCCTCTCCCAACTGAGCTGCTGGTCACACTTTCTACCCAGTCAGGCCCCCTCCAGATGAGCAGTTATTATATTCTGTCTACCCTTCCCCTCCCAATGTGTAGTTTACAGATAAAAGTGGAGAAGAATCGTTACCCCACTAGTCACATTTGACTTGTCATGCAACTCTTTTGATTCTCTGCTATTCATGATTAAATAAAAGAGGAGAAGTTTTTACACCCATTTCCTCTACCCTGAAGAGTCTCAGAGTGGCATACAAATCACATTGCTTTCCCCTCCCCACAACAGACACATTGTGAGGTAGATGGGGCTGAGAGTTCTGAGAGAACTGTGACTAGTCTAAGGCCACCCAGCAGGCTTCAGATGGAGGAGTGGGGAATCAAACCCGGTTCTCCAGATTAGAGTTCGCTGCTCTCAACCACCACACCACGCTGGCTCTCCACAAGAAGTGACCATGATATCCAGTCCTGCAACTGCAGAGAGGGTTTCTTTCTAGTTGTGCTAAAAGCCTTGAAGAGCTGGTTTTCAGCCTCTGCTTGCGGAGGGGGGGGGGAGAGAGAACCCAGGACTTCACCAAGTGAACACAGATCAAAGGGGACCCCCACAGTAGTTGGAAGAGGTGTCAGTTGTTGGAAGGGCAGGCAAGGCCCAAAGGCATCCAGGTGATGGCTATAGGAAAGGGCCTTTGGCCTTCTCCAGCTTGCCTGTCCTTAAGTAGCCCCCCTCCAAAAAATACCTTTTCCTGGAATATCCAATATTTAAGGATACAGCAGCCCCTCAAAAGCCGCAGCTGAGTTCAGCCCCGGAAAGAGCTTCTGAACCGCCCAGATTTCAGGCCCCAGAAGGCCTCCCTCCCTCCCCTCCCTCCCCTAGCAGGCTTTTTGATTTTACCAAATTACAAGTTGGTGAGAAGTGAAGCAGAAATCCTCCAGGGCAATTCCTTGTTCGTGACATAACCATGAAGGATACTCACTTGCAGCCAGCTCATCTGGGAAGGAAGTACTCTCTTGAGATCCTCCTGAGAAGCTCTCCAGTCTTTGTTCACATCCAAGGCCTATCTTTGTCTCCTCCGTAGTGTCTTTTACAATCCTGGCTCCTTTGGAACACACAGAAAGAAAGTGATCGTTCTTATATGGGGAAGGAAAGAAACCCAGAGAAGGGGAATCTTTTTTTCTGGAGGAATGGAAGCTTGGTCAAGATTAAAGCTTACGATCCAGTGTAAGGGGGATGGATCCATTCCAGGTCACAACCAGAGGTCATGATTGTAACCCCATCTGGGGGACAAGTGTACAGTAATGGTTGGCAACTGAGCAACTGGGAGGTGACCCCTTCCAGAGTTTTCCTGAGGGCCTCTCAGTCCCGCCTTGACCTTAGGCCAGGACACCGTCTCTGGCTTGAGTGATGGCCACAAAACAGGCCTCAGTTGCCCCTGGGCCAGCCAGGCAGCCAGGGTCACTCTACCCACCCGTGCTCAATGTTGCTTTCGTTGCCACGCCACCACCTTGAGGCTCCCAGTGGGAAACAAGCAGCTGAGCAGGCCTCAAAACAATCCATGCTTCATCCCGAGGGCAGCCCTTTGCACCTGCAGCACCTACGAAAGAGCCTTACCCAGAGAGGTCACGCTCCCATAGTTCTCCTGCATGACTTCCTTGTAAAGAGCTCTTTGGCCCGGATACAACAGGGCCCACTCTGCCTCGGTGAAATGCACGGCCACCTCCTCAAAGGAAACCAGAGACTGAAAGAAAAAGCAGATTCCCTCGTCAGAGATCAAGCCAGGCAGAGACGGCGCTCTGGAAGGGGGCATTCTGGGAGGGTGCGGGATGAAGGGCATGGGTAAAGGGAGTGGAGTTCAGGGCCTCTCTCACTTGGACACCAGAGCAGCAACTGCAGGAGCAACCCCACCCCCTCCCCAACAAAGGAAAGAAGACACAGGTGTCCCTTGCTCATCTCCCCTACCTGGACCAGAGGTGAAGCAGCCACTTCCTCACCTCCGCAAAGACGACGGCTTAATAGTGTCTCTTCACTGCCTGTGAGGGAGACAACAGAGGAAGGAAGAACGTTAGTCTAGAGTTCCTATTTCATTTACATGTTTGAATCCTGCTTTGCACACACCCATTTCCAGGGTGGATGTATTCTCTGTGTGTGATCAACTCACAGCTGACTATTGGCGGCCCCATAGAGTTTTCATGGCTTCTGGTTGCCCATCTAGATACTAACCAGATCCGACTTGGTTAGCATCTGAGATCTGACGAGATCAGGCTAGCCTGGGGCTATCCAGGTCAAGGCTTGTATTATGTACACTCAAGAACATTCACAATGATTTTTTTAGTAAATGATGGGAGAGGCGGAAGAGAAGCACTAGATACCCATGAACCTTGGGCTGCTCTTAACTGCTGCTTACACTTTTCAGACTTCTGTGAGACTTGACGTTTGCCTTGTGAACTCTGGAGCTCAAAAACGTGACAGCAATCCTGCTGAATCAGACCAAATGCCCAGACATGCCTTTCTCCCAATGAGTCTGGGCTGGTGGGAGAAAAAGAGGTTGCATGACACATCTCCGACACTTCTGTCCAAAAACCCAGAGGTGACTTTAGCACATCTGAAAACTCTAGAATAAAATCCATGGATTCCCAGGGCGTCTGCGTCCAGCTTTTCGGCTAGACACGACATCAATGTGACATCATGTCCACCCAAAGATCTACCCCAAAGCTTACAGGGGTGCCTGTCCACATCTTGGCATCCTCAGTCCAGCTTACAGTTTCCCACATTGGCCCACCAAATGTGGTTTCCCACCTGGAAAGCCTCAAAGGGGGGGGCACAGAAGCCAAACTATTGGCCCCCTAGCAATGGGTTTTCAGAGGTTTGCTGTCCCAGAACATGTAAGTTCCATTCATTCTGCTGGGTACCCAAGGTTGGGTGGAAAGAAAATATATGTATATCTATGTATAAATACTGAAAATATAATTTATTAGAAGCGCTATGTAAAGGTTAAAATTATTTAAAAGCATTAAAATAGCACAATGGCATTTCCTGAGGTTGATAACTGTAACCACATACCAAACGCGTTTTGGCCTATAGGGCCTTCATCAGTGGTTAATGAAAACCCTTGTTAAGCCTGCACACATTTACAGAAATAAATTAATACATATACAAACATATATATACATACATATAATATATAACAGGGTTTGAACTGTTTGTATATGTATTTATTAATTTATTTCTGTAAATGTGTGCAGGCTTATCAAGGGTTTTAATTAACCACTGATGAAGGCCCTATAGGCCGAAACGCGTTTGGTATGTGGTTACAATTATCAACCTCAGGAAATGCCATTGTGCTATTTTAATGCTTTTAAATAATTTTAACCTTTACATAGCGCTTCTAATAAATTATATTTTCAGTATTTATACATAGATATACATATATTTTCTTTCCACCCAACCTTGGGTACCCAGCTTCCGTTTTTAGGTTGGATTTTATTCCCCTCTGTTTTCTTCCAGTTCCATTCTTCCACCATGGCTACCCAGATTTGTCTAGCTTTACTTTTTTGAGACGCCTGGAGTCCCTCTAATCATGGAAAGCAATTGCATTTTTATTCACATGAATTAAAATATCCATCTCTCTCCTTCCTTCCATTAGGGTGTAATGCAAGGAAGGAGAGAGATGAATATTTTAATTCATGTGAGTAAAAATGCAGTTGCTTTCCATGAATCTGTCTAATCCCCCTTCAAGTGAGTGACATCACTACATCCTGTGGCACCGAGTCCCAGAAGCTCACTCTGCGTTGTGTGCAGACCCATTTCCTTTTTCTACCCCACAGCTTCACCATGTACCTCAATCCCATCCAGCCAGAAAGCACCTTTACCATGGAAGAGGGCATCTTGGACCTGCTCCTGGGCCTCAGCCCGCTGCCCTTCCTCCAAAAGAGCTCCTTCTGCCTCAGAAAACTTAACTTCCATCTTCAGGGATGGTCCCCATATCTGAAAGAGCAGCAAGGGAGACAGGGAAGGTAAGAATCTTCACCCCTGCTTTGACCAACAGAGCTGCTTCAAGCACAGGGTTCAGAATCAGCGTTGGTTGTTTTCCCAGCCGATTGAATTCTCTAGAGGTATGAATATCTAGGAGAGAAGCCTTAGGATAAAGTCAGTGCTTAAAGGGTGTGAAGGAAACCCCCTCACCTGCTCTGCCTGCCTCTTCTCCTCTGCCTGACTCAGGAGAAAACCTTCGGCCAGGGCCACCGCCTGGGAACTGGTCTCCGGCCCACATCCTCTGACCCAGCACTGCATTTCCTGGGGCAGGATGGTCAGGAACTGCTCCAGGATCACCAGGTCCAGCATCTGCTTCTTGGAGTGCCTCTCCGGCTTCAGCCAGTGCTTGCAAAGTCCATGAAGCTGGCTGCAAACCACTCGGGGCCCATCGGCCTCAAGGTAAAGGAGCTGCCGGAAACATTGGCCTTGGACATCTGCTATCCTCCTTTCCTGAGACAGGATCTCTGGCACAGCTCTTCCCCAAAATTCAACACCACTCTCCACTTGGACAGCATTGGGATCTTCCTCTGATCTGTTGCCAATTCCAGGTCCTTCTAGGTCCTGCGATTCCATCTCCTTCTCTTCGGTAGCCTCTGACTATGGAATGATGCCCTTATTCTTGTGGCTATGAAGAGGGAGAGGAAAAGATATTAAAAAAGGCGGGAAGAGACCAAAATAAAGCACACCTACAACATCTGCCCTCCTTGTCAAGAAGCACCTAAGGATTGTCCTGGTGGATCGGAAGGAGCATCACCGTTGTTGTTTGTGGATCAGGATTAATGTCATGGTGCTATATTATATTGTTTATCAGGCTTTTGAACGAGACTCCTGTTCGAGCCTTCAGGAAAGTAAACATCTGTTGTGGAAGATATGAGCTATGAGTGTAGTGGTTGAGAGTGGGGGTTTGGAGCAGTGGACTCTAATAAGGAGAACTGGGTTTGATTCCAGGCTCCTCCGCTTGACTGGCGGACTCTAATCTGTTGAACTGCGTTGGTTTCCCCACTAATGCACATGAAGCCAGCTGGGTGACCTTGGGCTAGTCACAGCTTTCTTAGAGCTCTCTCAGCCCCACCTACCTCACAGGGTATCTGTTGTGGGGAGGGAAAGGTGGTTGTAAGCCGGTTTGATTCTCCCTTAAGCGGTAGAGAAAGTCGGCATAGAGAAACCAACTCCTCTTCTTCTCCCATTTCTGGGGATCAGTCTGTCTAGAGGCAACAGCTCAAGGTCAACTGGAGCCCGGGACAAAAGGAATGGTGACGGCTTAACCATGGCGGATCTCTCCTCCATCGGCATGAAGCATTCGGCAATAGCTCTGTCCAGCAGAGGGGCAGGGGCAGAGGTGCGCCTGACCCCTCGAGGTGATGGCAAAAAGGCTGATGGGATGAAGCTGAATCAGCAACCTGGATAGGGGTAATTTCACTTAAAGAGACTTGTTATCAATCATTAACAAGTTATACTCCCAGACAGAAGTTACTACCTGACAGAGATGTGTGTATTGGACATCTTGGTACCTTCACGCCCCTTTGGGGTTATTGGAAAGGGTCTGGAGCAGAGCAGTTCTCCAAGGAGACCTGCAGTCAAATCGGCTACTCTTCTCTCTCTATCAGCTTGCCTGGGAAGGGCGGCTCAGAGGCCGGGCGATGATTGGCTCCACCGCTTTTCTGTTTGTGTGCAGAGTGCCTTCAAGTCACAGCCAGGCTATGCCGACCCAGCAGCAGGGCTTCCAAGGCCAGGGACCAGCCGAGGGGGGTCTGCCATCGCCTGCCTCTGCAGAGACCCTGGGGCTTCCTTGGTGGTCTCCCATCCCAGTGCTAACCAGGGCCGACCCTGCTGAGCTGCTGAGCTCCGAGGAGATCCTGGGCCAACCTGGTCGGGGCTCCATTTTTCTGCAGGGGTGGGGTTTTTTTTCAGTAGCAGAGGGACCCCATTTTAAAACAATGTAAAAGTAATCTCCCCCCCCACGCCCCCCAAGAGCACTCGTGAGAGCAGCGCTTCTCTCTTCCAAGACTCATCCCACTCCCTCCCCTGCAGTGGCTTACTCGTGAGTAGACCGCCCCAGGATCCGGCTGCAAGGCTGCTGCCCGCTGACGCGTCTCTGGAGCCCCTCTCGTGGTCTCCTTTGCAATTGGGTAGCAGAGCCCTCTTCCCCCCCCCACACCGGAAATGGAGCCTTTCCGCTTCCGCCTCCCCCCCTTTCTCGGCCGCTCTAGCAAACAGCTCGGTCGGTTTAACCCCTTCGGTGCTGCAGACGAAGGAAGAAAAAGGGGCTCCCTGCTCTTTGCATGAGGACGGGCGGCCAGAGCCGGGTGGTCGGAGCGGGTTTCGGCCCGGCTGCAGCTCAGCGACGCCCCGTGCAGCTCAGCGGGATTACTCGGGAGTAACTCCACACAGGGTGGCGCTTCTGGGGAATCCCAGGCTGTTCAGCCACCTCAGACAACGGCCCGGCTGAGTCGGGGAAAAGAAAACTGAAGCAAAGTCAAGCCAGATCCCGCTAAGGGATCCGAGGGAGGTCTCATGGGAACCTTCCTCGGGCCTATTCAATGGGGCTTATTACTCCCAGCCAAGGGGCTTTAGGGCTGCACTGGAAATCTGCGTCCCAGCAACGTGTCCCCTGTTCCTCACATCAAAATGCCAGCCTTGGTCTCTCCCTGGGGACCGATGTGGTTCTGCTGCCCCGTCGGACGGGGGTCTCCATCTCTGGCTGGGGAAATCCCTGGAGGCTGAAGACCGTGAGAAAAGAGCCCCGCTTGATCACACCGGTGCGGGGTTGCCAACCTCCAGGGCACTGGTTCCCAACTGGGGGTCCGTGGACCCCCAGGGGTCCGCGAGAACTAAATTAAGGTCCTCGAAACAAAGTTATAAACCCATAATAAATTAATATTTTCAATTAAAAGTTCTCTATTATAATATATATATATATTCAAATATTATTCTAAGTTTAATGTTTAATTAACAGTTATGATTAAAGTTTATTTTCAAATTCTCAGAATTTTTATTTTGAACCTTGGGGTCCCTGCACCGAACAAAAAAGTCCTAGTGGTCCCTGGTCAAAAAAAGGTTGGGAACCACTGCTCCAGGGGGTACAACTGACCTCCAGGCGACAGAGACCAGTCCACCTGGAGAAAGTGGCCACTTTGGAAGGGGGGGGGCTCTGTGGCATTATGCCCCAATGGAAGCCCCTTCCCCCTGCCCTCCACAGGCTCCACCCCCAAAATCTCCAGGTGTTTCCCAACCCGGAGCTGGCAACCCTAGGCCAGTGAGGGTCCATCTAGACCAGCATCCTATCTTACATATCTGCCAACCACTTCCTCTGGAGGGATAACAAGAGGCCGAGGCCTTCCCCTGACGCTGCCCCCTGGCACTGGGATTTAGGGCTTGGCTGCATCTGAACGTGGAGGTTCCCTTTCATCTCCACTGGCAGACTTATCTTCCATTAATCTATCGGATCCCCTTTCAAAGCTGTCCATAAGCGAAAACGCACAGTCGCTTTAGCCTCCTTTATTCCGTTTCAGGCAGGATCAAATGTACGTTCGGCAAAACGCATGCGTTTGATCCTGGTTGAATCCTAGCTGAAACATGGAATAAAGGAGGCTAAAGCGACCATGCGTTGATGACCTGTGTCTGTGGCCACCACTACATCCTCTGACAGCAAACCCCACATTTTAACCACCTGCTGTGTAAAGAGGTATTCCCTTTTGTCCATCCTGAATCTACGGGCCCGTCACGTTGTCACGTTCGTTCCTTGCCCTTGAGTTTTCGTGCAGTGGGAGAGGGAGAAAAAGTTCCCCTGGTCAACTCTCTCCACCCGGTGCATCATTTTATAAACCGCTCTCATGGCCCCCCACCCCTGAAGTCATCTTTTTTCTCAACTGAAAAGTCCCAGACTCTTCGGCCTTTCTTGATAAGGAAGGAGCTCCAACCCCTGAATCATCTTGGTTGCCTTCTCCTGTACTTTTTTCCGGCTCGGCAATGTCCAAATGAGGCTGCACCATTGATTTATACAGGAGCATTATAATATCCGTCATTTTATTTTCAATCCCTTTCCTTGTATTCCGTATCATAGAGTCTGCCTTTTTCACCACTGCAGCACACAAGGTTGACACTTCCATGGAGCTATCTGCTACTACGACCCAAAAATCTTTCCCCCTCTCAGTCTCAGCAGTTTCAGACCCCATCAGCCTATCCCTGAAGTTGGGATTCTTCCTCCCAATGTGCACCACCTTTTACTTACCAACATGGAACTTCTTTTGACACCTTGACACCCACTCACCCAATTTGTGGAGATCCTCCTGGAGCTCCTCACAGTCATCCTTGGTTTTCAGCATCCTGAATAATTGTGTGTCATCTGCAAACTTGGTCACTACACGACTCACCCCTCATTCCAGATCATTTATGAACAAATTAAATAG
Source organism: Euleptes europaea (assembly GCF_029931775.1). NCBI lineage: Eukaryota > Metazoa > Chordata > Lepidosauria > Squamata > Sphaerodactylidae > Euleptes > Euleptes europaea. The sequence continues at coordinate 7,503,413 of NC_079316.1, forward strand.
TACTGAACCTGGTGGGACTCCACTGCTTACTTCCCTCCCTTGTGAGAACTGTCCATTGATTCCTACTGTTTTGCATTTACTCAGGCGTCTTTGGTGAGGTGCCTTGTCAAAAGCATTTGGAAAGTCCAAGTATATCATGTCTACGGGGTCACTGTTGTCTCCGTGCTTTTGGCTTTCTCAAAGAACTCCCAAAAGTTGGTGAGGCAGGACTTCCCTTTGCAGAAGCCATGCCGATTTTCCAGGCTTTGTCTGTCTAATCCTATCTTTGATTAGTTTCTACTAATTTGCCTAGGACAGACATTAGGCTGACAGACCTCTAATTTCCAGGCTCCTCTCTGATCCCCTTTTAAAAAATTGGTCTAACATTTGCTACTCCTCAGCCTCCTGGTATGGTGGCTGAATGTAGTCGTAGGTCATTTAGCTGCTTTCTCTGCCCTCAGAGGCTTTGGGGAATATTCACATGACTGTTTTCAGATTGGGGGTCTAAGGAAGGGCACCCTTCCATCATTATTTATTGTTGCAGATATTTTTAGGTAGGGCTTTGCTGTGGCAGGACTCATAGGTGATATGTACCAGAACCTTTGGGGAGGTGCGCTGCCAAGTCATGAGAGGGGTGCAACAGGGCAACTTGATATCAGTTCTGGCACTTAAAAAAATGCAAACACTGGTTTTAGGGGTTCCTCTTGTACACAGGGCAGAGGTTTGTGCAGTTTGGTTGCAGGAGACCCTGGATGTACAGGGTCAGGATGAAACTGAACCCTTTTCCGTGGACTTGGCAGCATGGAAAATGGTCGGGAATCTGCCTGCTCACTGTACTCCCTGTGGATCAATTCTCAGAAGCAGGGTGCTAATGACACTCAATTTATAGACAAATGGTGAGAGTCCTTTCTAAGGGAACCCAGGTCTCTTGGCACTCTTTTGGCAGGCTATTCCTTCAGGACCACTTCCATAGCACTAGGCTCGAAGATCGTGAGATCTTGATCAGACCGGTGCGGGGTTGCCAACCTCCAGGGGGTACAACTGACCTCCATGCGACAGAGACCAGTCCACCTGGAGATAATGGCCGCTTTGGGGGGGGGGCTCTGTGGCATTATCCCCCATTGAAGACCCCTCCCCCAACCCTGCCCTCTTCCTCAGCCTCCACCTCCCCAAATCACCAGGTATTTCCCAACCCTGAGCTGGCAACAGTAGACCAGTGAGGATCCATCCAGTCCAGAATCCTGTCTTGCACAGTGGCCTGTGTGGTGTAGTGGTTAAGAGTGGTGGTTTGGAGCAGTGGACTCTAATAAGGAGAACTGGGTTTGATTCCCTACTCCACATGAAGCCAGCTGACGGACCTTGGGCTAGTGACACTCTCTCAGCCCCACCTACCTCACAGGGTGTCTGTTGGGGGAAGGGAAGGTGATTATAAGCCAGTTTAAGTCTTCCTCAAGTGGTACAGAAAGTCAGTATATAAAAACCAACTCTTCTTTTTCTTCTTCCTCCTCCAACCACTTTCTCTGGATCGTGTTTGCCCAAGTGATCCAAACAGAGTAGGACATGGTGCGTCCTGGTTGTTCCTATTCAATTCAACACTTTTCAAAGGTCTTTTCCCCCAGGTTATTTCAGGCTCAAAAGGTTTCTTTTGATTCTTCAGCAGTGGCAAATGTAAAACAGTAAAATTAAGAAAAATGTTGTCAGGACAAACATATTGTCTGACAGTGCCTGCCCGGGCCCAGCAGGATTGTGTTTCAAAAACCATCTGCAGAAAAGGTGAATTTCCTTGGGGCAAACTGCTGTTAAGCTGTTTTGGATGGTAGTCGTGTGGGTTCTTCAGTAGAACAGCTAGATTGGAGGCCAGGTTTCTGGTTGGACTCTAAGAGGCTACTGGACTCGAATCTATAGCTACTTTTTGTCTCCTTCCACAGAGACAGGTTTTTGGAGCATTCACATGACCTCCTCCCCAAATCGTGCACATTCTGTGCCCCTTTTTACTGCGTTGTGGGCAAGAAAACACACACTTTTTCAGGCCCTGACTACATTGGGGCCATTTTTCTTGCCTCATCCCCCCCTCCCCGCAGCTGGCATTCTGCCCCTGCCCACTACCCTAATGTTTTTTTAAAGCTTCACTCCATTAATTATTAATATGACTTAATGTTAGAAGTTGACTATCAATATTAACAACACTGTCAGGACATGTCTGTTATGGAGTTTGGAAATGTTGGAAAACAGGCTATGCAGCCCGCCATGACATACCACAGGCACATGCAACTTACTTAACCTCCCAGGACTTAAGCTGCTGGATCTCACTGACGGGTCCAGTTCTTCAGCTTGATTCCAGGATTCCCCAGGAGATCTGGGGCTGACTCTCTGCTGCTGCTGCCACCAGTCCAGGAGTGAGAGGTGCGTCTGTCTGGTGGTCGCCTGGTCTCTGCTGCAGACCTTTAAGGAACTCTTCTCCTGATGACAAATCACTCGACCCTCCCAAACCGCCACGGAAGCAGGGAATCCTTGGGGCTCAAACTAGTTAGAAAGATGCCCAGCTTGGCTCTCCTGCTGTTTTCGCTGGTACTTTGCTAAGCTAGATCGAAGTTACTGTAGAGAAGCAAACATACTCACACCCATTTAAGAAACAGGAAAAGAATTAGTTGTATAAACAGTCATTGGCTACAAAAGGCAAGGCATGCAGTGGAGAGCAAAATCATATATATAAATACAGAACGACTGAGCAAGGAGAAGAAAGGGAGGTGAAGGGCATCCTCTCTGCCTACATCTAAACGTATCCCTGTAATGCGAAAAAGGCAGGCAGAAATAGCTTATTGGTTTCCTGATTAGGCTCCGTTTTCATCTTTTAAGCTCTCTGATAGCCATCCTCTTACAGCTGCTGATTGGCCTGTCCTCCGCGATTTCTCTAAAACCCCTTTCAAGCCATTTCAAGCAGTGACTGTCACATCTTGGGGCACTGAAATCTATACATTAAGTACAAATAAAGTAGAGTTACTCCAAACGTCTCTGCTTGTAAGTAACTCCAAGCACCCTGGAAAGGTTTAACCCTCGTTTTTATGAAAACTCCCCATTTCAGCTCATCTTTGCGCTTCTGAATTGCTGCAGTCTGCTGTTTAAAATATCTGGTTGCATATGAAGATATTTGTATTTGTATGTCACATATGACTTTTGTTGGTATGTTTGTGTTTGTGGAAACATTGTAAGAACTGAATGAATTTCTCTTTATGAAAGTCTAGTTACTGTTGTAATTGCCTGAGTTGCTTTGTTTTTTAATGCTATCATATATTAAGCAGCTGGAGTTCCACCCCTTTTAGGTTGTTACCACCTGGAGGCTGGTGACCCTATTCCACTGCAGAGTCCGGATTCAAACCTAAGTCTCCCAGATCCTGGTCCAACATTCACTGGCGCACTTCTCTCTCTGTTTTGCATAATGCTTTCTCTACCAAAAGGCTTTCTTTGCCTGCTCTGCAGGTGTAGCATTTTCAGAGTGCTGAGGGCTACAGGATAGGGACGTAAACATGTCAATTCAGGCCCAAAACATATTCAAGTTGTGTGTGTGGGGGGAACAACTTTCAACAAACGGCATCATGTCGCAAGAGGTCTACAAAACAACAGCTCAATCTGTGCAACTGTCAAGGACTTCTGCTGAGGACCCCTCATTTCAAAGGGAGGCTGAGCATCTTCTTAACTCTCTCCCGTTGCAACAAGTCAGACTTAAAAGTACATCTTTCAACTTTGCATCCATGTTTTTTAAAGTTAAGAAATGCAATCCCCACCTCCAGCAGTGGTGGTGGAAAGTACATGGAGACAGGAAACAAGGAAGTTGCATCTTCAGGATTCTGATGCACTTCCAGATGCGTCTGGGAAAAGCCAATTCCCCTTCCCCAAAGGAGCAGCATGCTGCTTCCACAAATGGTTGTGTATGGGCACTCGGTTGCCAATCTCCAGTTGGGCCTGGAGCACCCCAAGTAGGGTTTCCATTCTCCAGGTGGTGATCTCCTGCTATTACAACTGATCTCCAGCCAATAGAGATCAGTTCCCCTTAAGAAAATGGCCACTTTGGCAATTGGACTCTATGGCATTGAAGTCCCTCCCCTCCCCAAACCCCGCCCTCCTCAGGCTCCGCTTCAAAAACCTCCCACTGGTGGCGAAGAGGGACCTGGCAACCCTAACCATAAGCCACGTTTGAGGAGTCTCCCCAGTGTGATTAAGACAGCTCTGAGAAAAGCAGCAGCACATTCTGAACATTTTTGGGCACTTTCCCATTAATGCGCTTTCATAAACACACGGAGCCAACAGAACGGCTCCCCTTCTCAGCGGGAGGCCTCTCGCCTGGTTGTTAGGAAGATTATTCTTCTGTAAAGGCATCATTAGCGGTAATGTGACAACTGCGAGCCCTTGGCTTCTGCATGAGGCAGAACATTTTCCCCTTCAGATCACTTCATGGTTCAAGAGGGAGCTCTAGCATTTGGATAACTAATTTGTTGATGAGCAAGTACAAAATCTTGCAAGAAAACATGCTAACGGTGTCTATTTGGTGGACACTGTAATTTTGGGTACCTGCCCTGTTTTATTCTGTTTTTCTCTTTGGCATGATTGGATTGCCTTTTAAAAGTTGGCTTAGTTGGCTTAGAATTGTCCAAGATGGGTTCCACATGTCATTGAAGATTTTTGGCAATTGTCTTTAGTCACCTGTCCAATGATGTATGGATGCTGCCTGGGTTTCATCCCTCTTCCCACAGGTCTCTTAAGTAAAATCTCAGGGGCAAGGAGCAGATGCATCTTGACTGCAGCATGCACACATATAAATGAACACCAGTTAGGGTTGCCAACCTCCAGGAGCCACCTGGAGATCTCCCGCTATAACAATTGCTCTCCCGACAACCAAAATCATTTCTTCTGGAGAAAATGGCTGGTTTGGAGGGAGAACTCGATAGCATTATTCCCTAAGGTCCTGCCCTTCCCCACGCCCCTCCTCCCCTTGGCCCACACCCCAAATCTCCAAGTACTTCTCAACCGAGATCTGACCCTACTACTGGTATATTCAGAATGTCTAGGCCCACATTTCCTTACATCCTTAACTACCCATCCAGGTTGTCAATGTCGCTTAAGTTGTGTTTGTGTTGCTATTTTAATATAAATGCAATAAGATTCATTCAGGGATGAAACATCCCGTTTTCCTGAACTGCCAGTTTTCAGGAAACTGCTTGCAGCTAATGCCGCTCTAGAATCCCCAGTGGAAATTCTGTGCATGCACACAAACACAGCTGCTCACAGCCACCTGCTCATGCAGTAACGCACGCATGAAGAAAACTACGCGTCACTTGAAGAGGACAGGGCTATGCCTGAGCCAAAGCAGATGTCACCTAGAGGAACATCTAGCCCCCAAGAAGATCTGGAGGGTTGTTTCTGCTTTGGAAGGATTTGACATCTCCCCCGCACACACACCCCATTTGCTCATTTAAAAATCTTCTCCATTATGTTGGAGAAAAGAATTATGCAAAGCCTCAGAATCTACAGCTGGCAAGAGAGTTGGTGTGTGGGTGAAGAGATGTCAAGACACAGCCGACTTATGGCGACCCTATAGATGTGGCTCAGCCTTGCCTGTTTTATCCTGACAAAAACTGGGAAACAGGTTATACTGAGATGGAGTGACTGGTCCGAGGTCACCGACTATTCCAAAACACATCCATTTTTCGATTAGGACAGTGTGACAACCTGACAGATGCTCTTTCCTCCCTCCCTCCCTCCTCCCTTCTTTCTGCCTCAGAAGCCATAATCCTGAGTGAAGAAACAGCAACAGAGAGTAATTTTTATTTATTTTATTACATTTCTACCCTGCTCTCCCCAACCCGAAGGTCAGGCTCAGAGCGGCCGAACCTTCTTCCTCCAGCCATTTCCCCGCTCGAATTCACACAAACCCCCAAATCCAAACAGGGCTGTTTCTGATATTCTTCTGATCTCTGGTGCGCCCCCCACCCTCTGGTTTTGCTCAAAATTGCAGCTTCTACAGCTGCATTTAGGGGAAAGAAAACAGGGGTGGGGAAGAGACACGAGAGAGCATCAGGTGTGTCTTGAGCCTCTGGCAGGCTCTCAGCCGGGCACCTATGTCCTGGGGCACACTGATCTGGTTACCCTGTGGCTTCAAAACAGTGGTAGCCTTTTGGGATCCGCTTCTCAGCCTGCGTGCCTCTGTGCCATTCGTTGACCTGTCGGTTATTTTGTGGGGCTCTTTAATTGCATTGTGGTCAAATCGTTCCATTTAAGCTGCGTTGGATTTCCGACCTTAATATAGATTGGAAGGTATGGTCAACATATATAAATCAGTATTTTAGGGACAGAAAAATGACTTTAGGGTTTACAACATAAATTTACCAAAGTGTTCACTAAGATGGAAATAGTTCAATAAAAATTTAAAGTAAAAACAGATAAAACTGAAGTGTTCTTTCACAAAAGAAATATATATAATATTTTGTTTTGTATGAAGAGAGTTGGAAGTCGGTCTCTGTATTATTGTATTATATTTTTTACTTTTCTTTATCTTTTTTACCTTTTTTTGGTATTGTTTTATTTCATATTTTCATATTTTGGTCTATTCTGTAATACTTCGTAAATTTCAAAAAAAAAGTAGAACATCAAAAAAGGAAGTCCTCAGATTTCAAAACTTGTTGAACACATTTCTTCTAAGAATGCCTCCCCCACATTGAATCCTTACAATTACCTAGCTTCCAAAGGGCTTCTAGGCCTAGAGTGGATTTGAACCCAGATCCACACAGTCGTAAGTCAATACTCTGGCTCTTGAACTCATCTGACCCCCATCATGAAGCTGGGCAAAGTGGGTCTGGTTCAATCCTGGGCATCAGTCGGGGCACGAGGCGCCTGTCTCCAGCATCTGCAAGAGGATTGCTTTCTTACAGCTTTACACACAATTTAAAAAGGCATGCCACAGTAACATTAATGAAGCCCACCTCATTAAAAACACACACACACACACCACAAACCACAGAAAAGAAAAAATAAAGTGTGAATTATCTCTTGAGGATAATGTGGGTGGGGAGGGCAACTGGGATTGGGAACTGATGTCCCACAGCGTGCACCTACCAACTCCAAGGAGACCTATTACTTTTCCTCTGCCAACTCCTAGGAGACCTGCTCATCTCCACAATACTGGAACATTGAGAGGGGTCAGCCTGATCCCTTTGAAGTTACTGAGCAGTAGTAGAAGAAGAGGAGTTAGTTTTTATATGCCGACTTTCTCTATCACTTAAGGGAGACTCAAACTGGATTCCAATCCCCTTCCCTTCCCCTCCCCACCACAGACACCCTGTGAGGTAGATGGGGCTGAGAGAGAGTGACTAGCCCAAGGTCACCCAGCTGGTTTCGTGTGGAGGAGTGGAGAAACAAATCCAGTTCACCAGATTAGCCTCCGCGGCTCATGTGGAGGAGTGGGGAATCAAACCCGGTTCTCCAGATCAGACTCTACCACTCCAAACTACCACACTTAACCACCACACCATGTTGGTATAATTGAGTTAGGGGGCAAAATATTTTCCTCTCATGCCAAATTAATCCTACTGCCAGAACTCTTTGGGCTTCAAAGTGGCGACCCCAAAAAGTGTGCAGCAGGTTGGACTGGGGAGGAATTAGGGATTCGGGATGCCTCTCTAGAACTCCTTGTCAGGTAACAATGTTTGTAAATTGGGTCCAGCTGTTCACACGAGGATTTGTCCAGCAGCGGGGAGGCTATAGATATCTGCTATCTTCATCCTATTTCTTCAGGGGATTTGGAAAACAGAAGTGTTTTTTTGCCAGCTTTGCAGATGTCAGAAAGAGTTCGGTTGGAACAGAGGAAGGCAACCTCTAAAACGACCCTTGAGTTACCACTCAAAGAACCTCATCAGAACCAACTTATGTACATTCTCTTAGGAACGTGAAGGTCAGATCTCTGCCTCAAACTCTTGCCACACATTGAACATTTCTGAGATTATAGGTTCTTGTAGGTTATCCGGGCTGTGTAACTGTGGTCTTGGTATTTTCTTTCCTGACGTTTTGCCAGCAGCTGTGGCAGGCATCTTCAGAGGAGTAACACAAAAGGAACAGTGTCTCCTGCATGGAATCTTCAATGCAGAAGGGGACAGGAGTTGGTCTTGAATCTCCTTCCACCTACAGAACACATCCTTGCTCTCTTCCCCGTGAGATCTATTGGAGGTTTCAATCATGGCTAAATCTTTTTTCACAGTCCCACATAGGGTAAGGTTTCTGTGTAGATGAAAGCTCTTGACAGGAGTTTACATGGCTTCTACGATCTGAGGTTGTCTTTGAGATTTGAAATACAAGAAAAGCTCTTTTCTCAAGCTAAGCAGTTACATGGTTTCTCTTGTGTGGGTTCTGGGATGTTCTGGAAGACTGCCACGCTGACTTAATCTCTATCCACACTCTGAGCATGCTTCCCTGAGTGGGTTCTTAGATGCCGTTGAGGACAGCATCTAAGCCTGAATCTCTTTCCACACTGAGCATTCAAAAGGCTTCTCCCCTGTGTGGGTTCTTAGGTGCTGTTGAAGAGAACCACTCACTGAATCTCTTTTCACACTCTGAGCATTGAAAAGGTCTCTGCCTTGTGTGTATTCTTTGGTGCACAAGGAGCTGAGATCTGTATTTGAAGTACTTTCCACACTGAAAGCATTTACGCGCCCTCATTATACTATGCTTTGGGAAGATTGCCTTACTCTTTCTTCCATGGGAGGACATGCTTCCACTCTCCGAGCAGATCAATGCCTTCTCTCCTGAATAAATCCTTTGGGTTGAAAAAGGTCTGACTTCTGCAAGAAGCTCTTGTCACAGCCTGAGCAGCTAGAATGTTTCTCTCCTGATGTCTAAGGAGCTCTGCTTTGCAAAGAAAGCTCTTTCCACACTCCATACATCTATGGGTCTCCTTTCCTCTGTGCCTATGCAATTGGATATCATATCGGGATTAATCTGAGAAGTTCATGGCACACTCCAAACACTTATATGCTTCCTCCACCATGGGGATTAGGTCATGGAAATCACTCCCTTGGCCAGGAATGGGTTTATCCTTCTTCTCGACCATGGGACTTCCTTTCTGCTTCTTAGGTCTGCCTTGATCCTTCACATTTCCTTGCAAATCTTCATGTTTGACTTTATCTGGCAATAGCTGCTGTGGCTCCTCATAGCCCTCATTCCACTGATCTTCCCTGTGGAATAAAAAGAGAGATCCCATTAGCAGAGACACAAGGAGGTCTGACATCCCCTTGAAGTTCCATCCATGCTCAAAACATTGCAGTAGTAGAAAAGAGCAAGAGTCCAGTAGCACCTTAAAGACTAACAAAAATATTTTCTGGCAGGGTATGAGTTTTCGTGAGCCACAGCTCACTTTTTCAGATACAGATCAAAACATTGCAGAAGCTTTTTCCTGCTGTATATTGAAGTGTACACTAATAGACACTAAGGCCATGAAAGGCTGCTGCATCAGAAAGGCTAGTTTTGCAGCCTAACAATTTATACAGCTGCTCACGTGAGTAAATTCTTTCATGTGAAGTAAGGGCTGCTTTCCAACTGAAGGTCTTTCTGCACTCCACACACACATGTGATTTTTCCCCTGAGGGAATTTGCGACTTGGAAACATCACCTGTGTTCTTACTGAAAGTCTTTCCAAAGGCCACTTTCATGTTCATTTTCCCTGGAGCGGATTCTCTGATTAGCACGGAGGCCTTTGTTCCTTCTTGTTTTGGTTGACCTTTCTTTGTGGACTGGGATTTCACTTGGAACGGAATGGGCATATCCCGCCTCTTGTCTGTGTGGCTTCCCTCTTTGAGATTAGAATTATAAGAAAAGCTCTTTTCCCAAGCTAAGCAGTTACACAGTTTCTCCTTGTGTGGGTTCTTGGATGTTCTTGAAGACTACCATGCTGACAATCTCTATCCACACTCTGAGCATTCTCCCCTGCGTGGGATCTTAGATGTTTGTGAAGATCGCCATTGCAACTGAATTCCTTTCCACACTGAGCATTCAAAAGGTTTCTCCCCTGTGTGGGTTCTTACATGCATTTGAAGAGAGTCACTCTGACTGAATCTCTTTCCACACTCAGAGGTTTCAAAAGGCTTCTCCCCTGTGTGGGTTCTTAGGTGCTTTTGAAGAGAGTCACCCCGACTAAATTTCTTGCCACACTCAGAGTATTCAAAAGGCTTCTCCCGTGTGAGTTCTTTGAACTTTGAAGATGGCCACTGCAACTGAATCTCTTTCCAATGTCTGAGCATTCAAAAGTCTTCTCCCCTGTGTGAGTTCTTTGATGACTTTGAAGATGGCCACTCCGATTGAATCTCTTTCCACACTCTGAGCATTCAAAAGGCTTCTCCCCTGTGTGGGTTCTTACATGCATTTGAAGAGAGCCACTGTGACTGAATCTCTTTCCACACTCTGAGCATTCAAAAGGCTTTTCCCCTGTGTGAGTCCTTTGATGACTTTGAAGATGGCCACTCCGACTGAATCTCTTTCCACAGTCTGAGCATTCAAAAGGCTTCTCCCCTGTGTGGGTTCTTACATGCATTTGAAGAGAGCCACTGCGACTGAATCTCTTTCCACACTCTGAGCATTCAAAAGGCTTCTCCCCTGTGTGAGTCCTTTGATGACTTTTAAGATAGCCACTCTGACTGAATCTCTTTCCACAGTCTGAGCATTCAAAAGGCTTCTCCCCTGTGTGGGTTTTTACATGCATTTGAAGAGAGCCACTGCGACTGAATCTCTTTCCACACTCTGAGCATTCAAAAGGCTTCTCCCCTGTGTGAGTCCTTTGATGACTTTTAAGATAGCCACTCTGACTGAATCTCTTTCCACAGTCTGAGCATTCAAAAGGCTTCTCCCCTGTATGGGTTCTTACATGTATTTGAAGATCGCCACTGTGACTATATCTCTTTCCACACTCTGAGCATTCAAAAGGCTTCTCCCCTATGTGAGTTGATTGATGCCTTTGAAGAGAGCCACTGTGACTATATCTCTTTCCACACTCTGAGCATTCAAAAGGCTTCTCCCCTGTGTGAGTTCTTAGATGCCTTTGAAGAGAGCCAATGCGACTGAATCTCTTTCCGCAGTCTGAGCATTCAAAAGGCTTCTCTCCTGTGTGGGTGCTTACATGCCTTTGAAGAGAGCCACTGTGACTGAATCTCTTACCACACTCTGAGCATTCAAAAGGCTTCTCCCCTGTGTGAGTTCTTTGATGACTTTGAAGATGGCCACTGCAACTGAATCTCTTTCCACACTCTGAGCATTCAAAAGGCATCTCCCCTGTGTGGGTTCTTACATGCATTTGAAGAGAGCCACTGTGACTGAATCTCTTACCACACTCTGAGCATTCAAAAGGCTTCTCCCCTGTGTGAGTTCTTTGATGACTTTGAAGATGGCCACTGCAACTGAATCTCTTTCCACACTCTGAGCATTCAAAAGGCTTCTCCCCTGTGTGGGTTGTTAGATGCTTTTGAAGAGAGCCACTGTGACTGAATCTCTTTCCACACTCTGAGCATTCAAAAGGCTTCTCCCCTGTGTGAATTCTTTGATGACTTTGAAGATGGACACTGCAACTGAATCTCTTTCCACACTCTGAGCATTCAAAAGGCTTCTCCCCTGTGTGGATTCTTACATGCATTTGAAGAGAGCCACTGCAACTGAATCTCTTTCCACACTCTGAGCATTCAAAAGGCTTCTCCCCTGTGTGGATTCTTACATGCATTTGAAGAGAGCCACTGCAACTGAATCTCTTTCCACACTCTGAGCATTCAAAAGGCTTCTCCCCTGTGTGAATTCTGAGATGCCTTTGATGATGGCCACTGTGACTGAATCTCTTTCCACACTCTGAGCATTCAAAAGGCTTCTCCCCTGTGTGAGTTCTTTGATGACTTTGAAGATTGCCACTGCAACTGAATCTCTTTCGACACTCTGAGCATTCAAATGGCTTCTCCCCTGTGTGAGTTCTTTGATGCCTTTGAAGAGAGCTACTGCGACTGAATCTCTTTCCGCAGTCTGAGCATTCAAAAGGCTTCTCCCCTGTGTGGGTCCTTACATGCATTTGAAGAGAGCCACTGTGACTGAATCTCTTTCCACACTCTGAGCATTCAAAAGGCTTCTCCCCTGTGTGGGTTCTTAGATGCCTTTGAAGATCACCACTCTGACTGAATCTCTTTCCACACTCTGAGCATTGAAAAGGTCTCTGCTTTGTGTGTATTCTTTGGTGAACAAGTAGCTGTGATCTGTATTTGAAGTACTTTCCACACTGAAAGCATTTACATGCCTTCATTATGCTATGCTTTGGGAAGATTGCCTTACTTTTCCTTCCATGAAAAAACATCCTTCCATTCTCTGAGCAGATAAATAGCTTTTCACCTGAATGAACCCTTTGGTGTTGAAAAAGGTCTGACTTCTGCAAGAAGCTCTTGCCATCTGAGCAGCAAGAACGTTTCTCTCCTGCATGTGTTCTTTGATGTCTAAGGAGCTCTGCTCTGCAAAGAAAGCTCTTTCCACACTCCAAGCATCCATGGGTCTCCTTTCCTCTGTGCATATGCAAATGGATTTCATATTGGGTTTCTTCTGAGAAGTTCATGCCACACTCCAAACACTTATATGCTTCCTCCACCAGGGGGATTAGTTCACAGAAATCCCTCCCTTGGCCAGGAATGGGTTTATCCCTCTTCTCTACCATGGGACTTCCTGTCTGCTTCTTAGGTTTGCCTTGAGTCTTGACATTTCCTTGCAAATCTTCATTTTTGACTTTATCTGGCAATAGCTGATACAGTTCCTCATCACCCTCATTCCACTGATCATCCCCTGTGGAATAAAAACAGAAAGCCCATTAGCAGACACACAAGGAGGTCCCACCTTCCCTTGAAGTTCCATCCATGCTCAAAACATTGCAGTGGCTTTTTCCTGCTGTATATTTACACTAATAGGTAAAGGTCCCCTGTGCAAGCACCGGGTCATTCCTGACCCATGGGGTGACATCACATCCCGACGTTTCCTAGGCAGACTTTGTTTATGGGGTGGTTTGACAATGCCTTCTCCAGTCATCTTCCCTTTACCCCCAGCAAGCTGGGTACTCATTTTACCGACCTCGAAAGGATGGAAGGCTGAGTCAACCTTGAGCCGGCTACCTGAAACCAACTTCCGTTGGGATCAAACTCAGATCGTGAGCAGAGCTTTGACCGCAGTACTGCAGTTTACCACTCTGCGCCACGGTGCTCCTAATACATTAATAGACACTTGAAAAGGACATGAAAGCCTGCTGAATCAGAAAGGCTTGCTTTGCAGCCTAACAATTTATACAGCTCCTCACCTGAATGAATTATTTCATGTGAAGTAAGGGCTGCTTTCCGACTGAAGGTCTTTCTGCACTCCAAGCATGCATATGGTTTTATTCCTGCGGGAATTGGCATCTTGGAAACATCACTCGTTTTCTTACTAAAAGTCTTTCCAAAAGCCACACTTTCATTTTCTTGTTCCCTGAAGTGGACTCTCTGGTTAGCATGGAGGTCTTCGTTCTTTCTTGTTTTGGTTGACCTATCTTCATGGACTGGGATTTCACGGAAGCTCCCTCCTCTTTGGGACGGTATGGGCTTATCCCTCCTCTTGTCTGTGTGGCTGCCCTCCTGCCTCTGTGGTCCATCTCCATCCCCAACATTACTTTTGGAGTCTTCATTCTTAGCTTCTTCTGTAGAGAATGCCTGGAATCCCCCAAGCACCTCTATATGTGCTGTTGGAAGAAAGAAAGAGGTCCAGTGAGTTCCTATGTAACAAGCCAAGCCACCCATCAGGCACTGCTCATGAAGGGCTCTGCATTTCCTTTATCAGACCTTCTTCCTCTCCCAACTGAGCCACTGGTCACACCTTCTCCCCAGCCAGGCCCTCTCCAGATGAGCAGTTATTCTATTCTGCCCACCCCTCCCCTCCCCATACTCCCCATATGTACTTTAAAGAAAAAAAGTGGAAAAGAATCGTTATCTACCAGTCACATTTGACTTGTCATACAACTCTTTTGATTCTCTGCTACTGATGATTAAATAGAAGAGATGTTTTTTACACTGCACTTTTCTCTACCCTGAGGAGTCTCAAAACGGCTTACGAATCAAATTATTTTCCTCTCCCCATAACAGGCACCTTGTGAGGTAGATGGGGCTGAGAGAGTTCTGAGAGAACTGTGACTGACACACAATCACCCAGCAGGCTTCAGGTGGAGGAGTGGGGAATCAAACCCGGTTCTCCAGATTAGAGTCCGCTGCTCTCAACCACTACACCATGCTGCCTCTCCAGAAGAAGTGACCCTGATATTCAGTCCTGCAACTGAAGAGGGTTTCTTTCCAGTTGTGATGAAAGCCGTGAAGAGCTGGTTTTAAGCCTCTTCTTGGGGGTGGGGGGAGGAGAGAACCCAGGACTTCACCAAGTGAACTTCATAGTTCAAAGGGGACCCCCACGGTTTTTGGAAAAAGTGTCAGTTGTTGGAAGGGCAGGAAAGGCCCAAAGGCATCTGGGTGACTGCTGTAGGAAAGGGCTTTGGCCTCCTCCAGCTTGGCTGTCTTTAAGTAGCCCCCTGCCCCCGCAGGCTTTTCCTGGAATATCCAATATTTAAGGATACAGCAGCCCCTCAGAAGCCGCAGCTGAGCTCAGCCCCGGAAAGAGCTTCTGAGCCGCCCAGAGTTCAGGCCCCAAAAGGCCTCCCTCCCTCCTCTCCCAGCAGGCTTTTTGATTTTATCACACAAGGAGTTGCTGAGAAGTGAAGCACCAATCCTCCATGGCGATTCCTTGCTAATTCCCTAGACATAACCAAGAAGGATACTCAGAATGATACATTGCTGCTGTTCACTATTTGGATCCATGCTCCATCCCAATGGCAGCCATTTGCACATGCAGCACCTGTGAAAGAGCCTTACCCAGAGAGGCCACACTCCCATAGTTCTCCAGCATGACTTCCCTGTAGAGAGCTCTTTGACCCGGATCCAGCAGGGCCCACTCTGCCTCGGTGAAATGCACGGCCACCTCCTCAAAGGAAACCGGAGACTGAAAGAAAATGCAGATTCCCTCGTCAGAGATCAAGCCAGGCAGAGACGGCACTCTGGGAAAGACAGGATGGAGAGCTTGGCATGGATAAAAAGATGGAGCGTTCCGGGCTTCTTTCACTTGAACACCAGAGCAGCGACACAGAAACAACCCCCCCCCAAAAAAAGGATGGGGGACTCAGGCATCCCCTGCTCATCTCCCCTACCTGGACCAGAGGTGAAGCAACCACTTCCTCACCTCCGCAAAGACAACGGCTTAGTAGCATCACTCCACTCCCTGCAAGAGACACAACAGAGGAAGAATTTTAGACTAGACTTCGTTTTTCATTTACTTGTTTGAATCCTTCTTCCCACATACCCATTTCCAGGGTTTTTGTGTTATTGTTTCCTTTTTGTGATGTCAAGTCACAGCTGACTTATGGCAACCCCATAAAGTTTTCATGGCAGGAGACGTTCAGAGATGGTTTGCCATTGCCTGCCTCTGCGTCACGCCCCTGGTGTTCCTTGGAGGTTCCCCATCCAAATACCAATCAGGGACGACCCTGCTCAGCTTCTGAGATCTGACGAGACCAGGCTAGCCCAGGGCTATCCAGGTCAGGGCATATATTATATACATCCAAGAAAATAATTTTTCAGTAAATTTTGGGAGAGGCAGAAGAGAAGCATCAATAAGCATGTGGACAGGAATGAGCCTGTGGATAGTGTGTATTTGGATTTCCAAAAAGCTTTTGACAAAGTCCCCCACCAAAGACTGCTAAGCAAACTTCACAGTCATGGGATAAGAGGACAAGACCTCTTATGGATTGAGAGCTGGCTGAAAAATAGGAAGCAGAGAGTAGGAATCAATGGTCAGTTCTCACAATGGCGGGATGTGAGCAGTGGGGTGCCTCAGGGATCTGTGTTGGGACCGGTGCTTTTCAAGCTGTTCATCAATGACCTGGAGTTGGGCTTAAACAGTCAAGTAGCCAAGTTTGCAGATGACACCAAATTAGTATCGCGAGTTCAGCGGATTTAATCAGATGCCCAAGAAACTCCTCCAGACGGCAGTTTATACAAAAGTGCTCCTTTATTCACAGTGCAGTTAGTATGCTCTATGTACAAATTCCAGCAGAGCCTCCGGCTTAGTAGTATATTCAGTCCAACAATAAACCCTAGAGGCTGTGCTCCTTATATACACATCTCAGGTATAGTTAATTGCCTGGCCACCTGGTGTATTGCATCATACCACCGGTTCCATCCAGTTCTCTCCAGTCCACTCTGCTGGGGCAAGTCATTACTACAGCTTGCATCAGCAAGATCCAGTGGATCTGACAGCTCCTTCTCAGCTGTACTGTCAAAATAATACAGCATGCTTGTTTATTCTTGACAATTATTTAGGGTGGTTAAAACAAAATCGGACTGTGAGGAGCTCCAGAAGGATCTCTGCATACTGGAAGAATGGGCATTAAAATGGCAAATGAGATTCAATGGGAGTAAGTGTAAAGTGATGCATATTGGGGCAAAAAATTCCAACTTCACATATACACTGATGGGATCTGTGCTGGCAGCGACAGACCAAGAAAGGGATCTTGGGGTGGTAGTGGATAGCTCAATGAAGATGTCAACCCAGTGCGCGGCTGCTGTAAAAAAGGCAAATTCCATGCTGGCCATAATTAGACGAGGAATAGAGAATAAAGCTGCTGATATCATACTGCCCGCCCTGACCTGGATGGCCCAGGCTAGCCTGATCTCGTCAGATCTCAGAAGCTAAGCAGGGTCAGCCCTGGTTAGTCTTTGGATGGGAGACCACCGAGGAATACCAGGGTTGCTGTGCAGAGGAAGGCACTGGCAAACCACCCCTGTTAGTCTCTTGCCATGAAAACCCCAAAAAGGGGTCGCCATAAGTCGGTTGCGACTTGACGGCACTTTACACACACAGACACACACATCATACTGCCCTTGTACAAATCTATGGTGAGACCACACTTGGAATACTGTGTACAGTTCTGGTCACCACACCTAAAAAAGGATATTACAGAGCTTGAGAAGGTGCAGAAAAGAGCAACCAAGATGATTAGGGGACTAGAGCAACTGTCCTATGGGGAGCGGTTCATAGGGCTGTTAAGATGCTTCGAAAGAAGGCGGCTGAGGGCAGACATGATAGAGGTCTATAAAATTGTGCATGGTTTGGAGAGAGTGGACAGGGAGAAGTTTTTCTCCCTCTCCCATAATACTAGAACACGGGGTCATCTGCTAAAGCTGGAGGGTGAGAGATTCAAAACAGATAAAAGGAAGTATTTTTTCACACAACGCATAGTTAAATTGTGGAACTCCCTGCCCCAGGATGTGGTGATGGCTGCCAGCTTGGAGGGCTTTAAGAGGGGAGTGGACATATTCATGGAGGAGAGGGGTATTCATGGCTATTAGTTAGAATGGATACTAGTCATGCTGCATACCTGTTCTCTCTAGTATCAGAGGAGCATGCCTATTATTTTGGGTGCGGTGGAACACAGGCAGGATGGTGCTGCTGCACTCGTCTTGTTTGTGGCTTCCTAGAGGCACCTGGTTGGCCACTGTGTGAACAGACTTGGTCTGATCCAGCAGGGCCTTTCTTATGTACTTATGTTCTAAGCTCCAGATACCCATGAGCCTAGGGCTGCTCTTAAATGCTGCTGACACTTTTCAAACTTTTGTGAGGCTTGAAGTTTGCCCTGTGAATGCTGCAGCTCAAAGACATGGCAAAGGCCCAGAAATACCATTCTCCTGATGAGTCTGGCCTGGTGGGAGAAAAAGAGGGGAGGGAAATGACGTTGCACGACACGTCTCGGTCATCTCTGTCCAACAACCCAGACGTGACTTCAGCACATATGAAAACTCTAGGGTAAAATCAATTGGTCCCAGAGTGTCTCGGTCCAGGGTTTCATCTGAATGCAACATCAATGTGACATAATTCTGTCTTGGCCCTCCATGAATCTGTCTACTCCTCCTTCAAGTGAGTGACCATCACTACATCCTGTGGCACCGAGTCCCGAAAGCTCACATCGGGTTGTGTGCAAACCCATTTCCTTTTTCTACCCAGCAACTTCACCATGTGCCCCAATCCCATCCAGCCGCAAAGCACCCTTACTATGTGAGAGGGCATCTTGGGAACCCTCCTGGGCCTCAGCCAGCTGCCCTTCCTCCGACAGAGCTCCTTGTGCCTTGGAAAACTTTACTTCCATCTCCAGGGATGGTCCCCACATCTGAAAGAACATCAAGGGAGACAGGTAAGTAAGTTTCTTCACCCCTGCATCGACTAACAGAGCAGAGGCCACAATCAGCGTTGGTTGTTTTCCCAGTCGAGTGCATTCTATAGAGGTATCACAATATCTGGCAGAGAAGCCCTATGATATAAAGTCAGTGCTAGAAGGGAGAGAAGGAAACCCCCTCACCTGCTCTGCCTGCCTCTTCTCCTCTGCCTGACTCAGGAGGAAACCTTCGGCCAGGGCCACCGCCTGGGAACTGGTCTCCGGCCTGCATCCTCTGACCCAGCACTGCATTTCCCTGGGCAGGATGGTCAGAAACTGCTCCAGGATCACCAGGTCCAGCATCTGCTTCTTGGAGTGCCTCTCTGGCTTCAGCCAGTGCTTGCAAAGTCCATGAAGCTGACTACAAACCGCTCGGGGCCCATTGGCCTCATGGTAAAGGAGCTGCCGAAAACGTTGGCTCTGGACATCTGCTGACCTCGTTTCCTGAGCCAGGATCTCTGGCACAGCTCTTTCCCAGGATTCAACACCACTCTCCACTTGGACAGGATGGGGACCTTCCCGTGATCTCTTGCCAATTCCAGCTCCTTCTGTGTCTTGCAGTTCCATCTCCTTCCCTTTCTCTTGCGTCGCCTCTGACTGTAGAAAGAGGCCCTTACTCTTGTGGCTATGAAGAAGGAGAGAAAAAGATATCAAAAAGGCAGGAAGAGACCAAAAGAAAGCACACCTACCTCACTTTCCCTTCTTCTCATGAGGTACCTTAGGATTGCCCCAGTGGATCAGAACGAGCATCATTTTCATAGTTTGTTGATCAGGATTAATGTCATGGTGCTAGATTGCATATCAGACTTTTTCATGAGACGCTTGTTTGGAGGCGGAGAAGGTTTTTTTTTTTTTTAAAAACCCTTTTTTAACTTTTGAGGAGTCTCAAAATGGTTTACAGTCGCCTTCCCTTCCTCTCCCCACAACAGGCATCTTGTGAGGTAGGTGGGGCTGAGAGAGTTCAGAGAGAAGGGAGATTAGCCTAAGAACATCCAGCAGGGACTTCCGGGTTGGACCACCCCCCCCGCCGCAAGCGCGGAGCCGCGCTCTTGCTGCCTCGCTGCCGCAGGGGCAATTAATTAGCCCCTTGAAGATCCAGCAAGCGGCACCCCTCGGAGTAAGAGGGGATGCAGAGTCGGGTGCTGGTGGCGGACCCGTCATCCGAGCGATAGCCGCCCTGAAATCGGCGGCGGTCGCTCCGACGGGAATCCGCTGAATGGCCAGCGCCATCTTAAAGGAGCAGCAAGAAGAAAGCGAGGTGGGATCCGACTTTTTTTTCACATTTCTCTTAAAACAAAAGTTTTTTTTGCATTTAAAAGATTAACTTGGGGTGTGTGGCAGTATTGTTCAAGAAAGATATTATTTACAATCATCTATAGTTCTGTTACGCTCTGTCTGAGACTTTTGGCTTTTTGCCAGTTGTGTGACGCATTTTAAAAAAAGTTTTTCTTATCAAGCAAGAACTTGGAAATAAAAGTAAAGGGTTGGAGAACAATCAAGTGATATGGAATAATACTATCTAAGATGTCATAGTGATTGCTTTCTCTGACTGGGATTCTTCCATCTGAAATAATTTTTGTGCAAATGATCTAAAAGAAAGTTTCTGCCCCCCCCTCCTATTTTTTTCTTGGATTACAATTGCCAGCTGTTTTGTCTTCAGCACTCACAGTTTCTCAATGGGAGAAAAAGAGAAACACTCTAAAGACATTCTTAAGGATACAAAATAGGCTGTACAGCTTCCTCAAAGAAGGCCTTCAATAACTCAAATTCCACCTAAACAGATAACGTCTCCAGTTACATCAACATCTGTTATTGCTAAGATGCCTCCAAAAGTAAAGCCAGAAGTAACACTGAATTCTGTTTTTGAACTTTTAACTAAGACTCATCAAGATGTCACAGAAATGAAGCAGGAGTTATCCCAGAATACTGCAACTACATCTCAAAATTCTGCTGCAATAGCTACTCTGCAAGACACAATTTCATCCCTGACCATCAGACAAGACAAAGTTGAAACTAAGCTCAAGAAAAATATACAGGAAATTAAAGAAACCAAGAAGAAGGTGGATACCCTTGAGATGGCAATAACAGCCTCATCTGACAGAGATGAGAGGCAACAAGACCAGATAGCAATGATTGAGCTTAAGATAAAGGAATCTTCGCTGCGTATACGTGGGCTGAAAGAAAAAGTGGAAAATCGGGATTTACGTGGATACCTGACAGCTCTTTTGGTAGATTTTCTACAGGAAACTGAAGAAGTAATTGCAGGGATGATTGTGACAGCCTACAGAATTAATTCTGCATATGCAACCAGAAACAAAGTACCCAGGGATTGCCTGCTTCAATTATTTTCGAGGAGTCATCGGGATTTGATATTAAACACACACTACAAGACACCATTAAAAGTTGGAGATGAGCCTTTGAGACTGATGAAAGAAATACCGGCTAGACTGCTGAGGAAGAGGAAAGATTTTATGGAAATTGTTCAATATTTAAGATTTAATGGAATCCAATTTAGATGGGAATACCCACAAGGTGTATCCTTCACTTTCAAGGCAAAAAGATTCAAATATACAGAAGTGGACAAAGCTGAGCAGTTCCTAAGAAGATATGAGGCAGAATTGGCCAAACCTACTAAATTAACCAAGCAAGTTCCAACCAGAGAATCTACAGAAGAAGAAAAGGCATCTGAAGCAGCTGGAGGTGGAGATTTGCCAATGCCAATGGATTCTTCGGAGGACTCTCCAATTGATGAAGCTGAAGACTAAACAATGGGGGGAAGGGGGGCAATAAATGACATGGTTGTTAATGCTGAATGTGGATTATAGGATCTAACTGATTTTTGATATGTTTCAGGTCTTATCTTGGAATATTAATGGACTGAACTCTCCTAATAAAAGAAGAAAAATATTTCACCAGCTACACAAAAGTAATGCTAATATTATTTGTTTGCAGGAAACTCACATACTCCCAAAAGATATATTTAGATTGGAACATTTAAGGTTGGGTACACTTTTCACGGCGTGTAACAATGTTAGAAAAACTAATGGAATAGCTATGTATATACCTGCTTTATTGGAACCAAGAGTTGTTTATCAAGATACAGAGGGAAGAGTGTTGCTAGTTGAAATAACATCTGGATTTCAAAAGATAATGCTCGTGGGAATATATGCACCTAATATAAATCAAAAAGTATTTTATGACAAATTAGCAATAATACTAGCCGAATATGCTACAGAAAAAATGATATGGATGGGGGATTTTAATGGAGTTAAAGTACCTAAGATAGATAGATCTGGAAAAAAGAAAAAAGCGTCTAATGAAGGAAAATTACCAGGGGTTTTTGATGTTCTTACTGATCAATGGAATATGTTTGATGTATGGAGATTGGCACATGGAAATAAGAAAGGTTATACTTTCTTTTCACAAAGACATCTTACATATTCCAGAATAGATATGTTGTGGTTATCGAAAGGTTTAATAGAGAAAGCTGAGGACTCAGAGATTTTACCTAGAGTTCTGTCAGATCATAATGCGATCTCAGTTAAAATTCAATTGGGAGATAGAGGATATAAACCCTGGAGAATTAATGATTTCCTCCTAAAAAATACTAAAATAGTTGATAAATTGAAGATGGAAATAATGAATTATTTTAAAGAAAATACAGATAAAGGTACCCGAGAAGATATAGTATGGGATGCCGGTAAGGCAGTAATTAGAGGATTATTAATTCAACAAAATACAAGATGGTATAGGGAAAGGGAGAATAAGAGAAAACATATATTAGAAGAAATAAAACAAGGAGAAAGATATTTAAGTACTCTACAAGATAAAGTAATTAAACAGGAACAGCAGATTAAGATTAGAAATTGGCAACAGCAATATGAATTTTTAATCGCAGAAGAAATAGAAAGAAAACTTATGTATAACAAACAAAGATTTTTTGAACATGCAAACAAGCCGGGAAAAATGTTAGCATGGCAATTAAAGCAGAAGGAGAAAAAAATACCAATAATTCAAATTAAAAGGAAAGGTAAGATTACAAGAATAAAAGAAGAGATACTTGAAACATTTGTAGAATTTTATACAAACTTATACAGTAAAAAAGTATCTTCAGAGGAAGAAATGAATATGTATCTTACTAAAGGAGATTTGGGAAAAATAACACAAGAAAATAAAGACTTTTTGGACCTTCCAATTACTAAAGAGGAGTTGGAAGAGGCAATAAAAAAAAGTAAATTAAATAAATCTCCCGGTCCAGATGGATTTAATGCATCATATTATAAAATATTTAAAGATCAGTTAACCCCTTATTTATTGGAAGTAATGAATTTAGGATTGATAGAAGGAATTATCCCTCAAACTTGGAAACAGGCAAATATAGCATTAATACCAAAGGCAAATTCTGATATACTGGAAGTTAAAAACTTTAGACCAATTTCATTGTTAAATATTGATTATAAATTATTTGTTACAATTTTAGCTTCAAGATTGAAAAGAGTGTTAAATCAAGTAATACATGAAGATCAAGCTGGTTTTTTACCAGGAAGGTTGATGAGTCAGAACGTGAGGGTGGTAATTGACCTTTTAGAATATGCAGAGCAAGATACAACACCAATAGCTTTGATATTTTTGGACGCTGAAAAAGCTTTTGATAATGTCAATTGGCAGTTTATGTTCAAGATATTAGATTTTATGGATTTTGGTGAGAATTTTAAAACAGCTGTAAAAGGAATATATACACAGCAATTTGCTAACCTGATTATAAATGGGTCATTATCACCCAAAATTGAGATTCAAAGGGGAACGAGACAGGGGTGTCCTCTTTCCCCTTTATTGTTTATCCTAGTGTTAGAATTATTATTGTATAATTTTAGAAAAAGTGATGTAGTTGGTGTACGAATAGGTAAAAATCATTATAAGCTTAAAGCATATGCGGACGATATAGTATGTTTTTTGACTGATCCGATTGAACAAATTGACAGATGGAATAAAATTTTGGAGGTTTACGGTAAGCTTTCAGGATTTAAAGTTAACAAAATTAAAACTAAGATTTTAACTAAGAATATGACTCTTTCACAACAACAAACATTAATAAAAAAGACGGGGTTCATTATCG
Organism: Euleptes europaea; assembly: GCF_029931775.1. Lineage (NCBI taxonomy): Eukaryota > Metazoa > Chordata > Lepidosauria > Squamata > Sphaerodactylidae > Euleptes > Euleptes europaea. The sequence continues at coordinate 7,526,833 of NC_079316.1, forward strand.
AAAATAAAGTCAAATATTTAGGAATATGGCTAACAAACAATAATCTTAACTTATTCCAAGACAACTATGTGAACCAATGGCAACAGATAAAAAAGGACTTGGTAAATTGGGAAAAATTGCCATTATCGTTGTGGGGAAGAATTTCAGTAGTTAAAATGATGTTATTACCTAAAATGCTTTTTTTGTTTCAAAACCTCCCAATACTTAAGGGTGTACAGATATTTGATGTCTGGAAAAAAGATATTATGAGATTTCTCTGGGGTAAAGAAAGACACAGAATTGCATATAATAATTTAATTGAACAAAAAGATACGGGAGGATTTGGGTTACCAGATTTGAAAATGTATTATCAAGCAGCATGCTTCACCTGGATTAAAAATTGGATTCTCTTAGAGAATCCGAAACTATTAGAACTAGAAGGTTTTAAGTTGAGATTTGGGTGGCATGCTTATTTGTGGTATGAAAAGGAGAAAGTAAATAAAGAATTTAATTCCCATATTATTAGAAAAAATTTATTACAAATATGGAATAAATATAAAGAAGTTTTTGAAAGTAAAACACCCGGCTGGATTAACCCTATAGAAGCATTTATGAGAAGAGGTGCACACTTAAATTTGGATTGTAACAATTATAGAGAAATAACGGAATATAAAGATGGTATATGGATATTGAAATCAAGAGAAGAAATTCTGATTAAAGATTGGTTTATGTATTACAAACTAAGAGATGTTTTTAACAAAGATAATAAGCTGGGTTTTAACCAAACCAAATCAAAACTTGAGATTATATTATCCAAGGGAAACAAAGGATTGATAGGTAGGGTTTATAAACTACTTATAGAAACAAATTTGGAACAAGAAAGGATTAAGTTAGTGATGCTGAAATGGATGAGAGATTTAGGTTATAATATAGATTTGGAAATTTGGGAAAAGTTATGGAAAAAGGAATTTAACTTTACAATTTCAAACGAAATAAGAGAAAATTTGTATAAAATGTTTTATAGATGGCATATAACCCCAGTACTACTAAGTAAAATGAAGAAGGATGATGAAGCTTTATGTTGGAAATGTGGTACGGAAATAGGTACATTTATGCACGTTTGGTGGTTTTGTAAAAAAATAAGGAGGTTTTGGAGATTAGTTCTCAAGGAAACTAATAATTTGATTAAATTAAAAATTAAGAAAGACCCCGCCTTTTGTCTTTTGGGTATTCCAAAAAGAGATCTAGATAAAGGTGATAGAGTCATATGCCAATATAGCTTTGCTGCAGCAAGAATTGTAATTGCTAAAAAATGGAAGCTGACAAATAAACCTTCAATCAAAGAGTGGCGAGAAAAATTATGGATGTATATGCGGATGGCCAAAATTACAGCATTTTTACAAGATAAAGATATGGAGGAATTTAAATGTATATGGGCAAAGGCCACCGCATATTGGGATAAAGTGGCAAAAACGGATTTTAAAAGTATAGTTAACGAATTATAGAACAATATGATTTTAAATATGATATAATAATAGAATTTTTTTCTGTAATAACACTCCATCGGAAGTCCATTGGTGGAGGGCACTGTGGTGGGGGGATGTGGTTTGGATTCAGGGCACGGTATGATTTATAGAGAGAGTTGAATATTGTATTAGTGGAGAAACAGTGCGCTGAATTTGTAATTTTTCTTTTTATTTTTTATTCTTTTTAATGTATATGTATTTTGTATTTTTTTTCTTTTTTTTCTTTTTTTGTGTTTATTATGAAAATAAAAAAAAATTATAAAAAAAAAAGAGAGAGAGAGAAAAAAAAAAAAAAGAACATCCAGCAGGATTCACCTGGAAAAGTGGGGAATCAAACCCAATTCACCAGAGTCATCCACTCCTAACCACTATATCACGCTGGCTCTCGGGAAAGTAAACATCTGTTGTGGAAGCTATGAGCTTGGCCTTCCACATCTCGGACTTCCACGTCTGTCTAGAGCAGGGATGTCAATCATAAGGCCCGGGGGGGGGGAGGATTTGGCTCCTCAAGAGCTCTTATCCGGCCCGTGAACCAGTTGAGGCAGACACTCCCCCCCCCAGCTCCAAGGTGTCAATGAGCAAAGACTGTTAAATAAAAAAAAATATTGGAAGAGTGTTATAGTGTTAAGCATGTTTGTATTTTAAGTTAAAAATATCATTAATTGACTTTGCCTGTGTCTTATATAAAAGTTTGTATCTCTGGTATCTTGCATTAAATTTTATGGTACACATGGTCCGGCCCGACAAAGAGACATTTATGAGGGGACATGATAACCATCTTCAAGTACTTGAAGGGCTATCATATAGAGGAGGGTGCCAAGTTGTTTTCTGTTGCCCCAGAAGGTCGAACCAGAACCAAGGGGTTGAAATTAAATCAAAAGAGTTTCCATCTAGACATTAGGAAGAAATTTTTAACAGAGCAGTTCCTCAGTGGAACAAGCTTCCTCGGGAGGTGGTAAGCTCTCCTTTATGGAGGTTTTTAAGCAGAGACTGGATGCCCATCTGTCAGCAATGCTGATTCTATGACCTTAGGCAGTTCATGAGAAGGAGGGCATCTTGGCCATCTTCTGGGCATGGAGTAGGGGTCACTGGGGGTGTGTGTGTGTGGGGGAGGTAGTTGTGAATTTCCTGCATTGTGCAGGGGGTTGGACTAGATGATCCTGGTGGTCCCTTCCAACGCTATGATTCTATGTCATATCTGGTCCTCATAACAAACGAGTTCGATACCCCTGGTCTAGAGGCAACTATAGACCAGGACAAAAGGACTGGTGATGGCTTAATCACGGCTGATCTCTCCTCCATCGGGTTGAAGCAACAGGAAATAGCTCTGTCTAGCAGAGGGCCGGGGCAGAGGTGGACCTGACCTCTCCAGGGGAGAGCAAAACGGCGGCTGGGATGAAGAGGAGCAGGAGAACGCATGAACACCCAGGAAAATGGTACATGGCCAGGAGGGGGGAGAACCAGCCAAAATGTACAGCATGTGGGACAGCCAGTCAGCATGTCTGATTTACACCCTGTGATCCCTTCTTTCTGGGCCTCCTGACGACCACCATGGCTGAGAATTTATTTTTCTTTACAATGTGACAGCAAGGTAGACTTCCCCTGACTATGGAAGATCCACTGATTTAGCAATTTGTAATAATCTCTTTTCCTTTCTGTAAAATGTATTAGGACAGCCAGGGAATAGCTTGTTGCTGGGCAGAATATCCCTGTATGTCTGTGTGCTAAGGAAGTGGGTTAAGAGTCATGGAGGGTTACAGTAAACCATAACAAGAACTGGGTGAAACTATTACTCCACTGCCGCCTCGATGTCTGGAGTGTTATCAGCCTACCCTGAATGTTGATGGGTTGTCATATCTTGAATTTGGATAAATATCCCTTCCTCAGTATGATCGGGGCTCAGAGATTTTTACTCAGTAGAGTGCTCTGGGTCGCAGCTGCCAGAATAAACTGTTTTCTTGAATATCGATCTGCAGGTCTCTCTCTCCCCCCACGAACCCCCGTTTTGCCGTATCATTTCTGGTGCCGTGCTCGTGAAGGGGGGAGAGATGGGGTGTTGCCCCCCTCTTACCCACCCGGCTCGGGGTGCTGGACCAGGGTGCCTTTGAGTCCTTTCTGCTGGCACGACCTTTTTGGTCGAGAGAGTTACGCATGGACACCCTGGCCTCACTCACCCTGGTAGGGTGTCGTTGGAACCCAACAGAATCGCAAGAACCAGCCCAGCACCTCCGGAGGAAATCACAGAAGGCAGGTGAGAATCGGGAAAGGGGTTTTAGTTCAGTTCTGGTGCCCTCTGCAATCAGAGGAAGGGAGGTCTGATCAACTTCCAGATTCTGCCCTAGTACAGCCATCAGGTTTGGTTGGAAACCGCAGAGATCTTAGGTCTGACAGGAAAAGGTTTGGAAATGGTGGGTGGCGTGTGAGAGTGAGTGAGTGATTTTGTGTTTGATTGAGGGGGTGGATTGATTGTGAGAGAGACTGTTGTGGAACACTTTTGCATACATTTGTACACATTTTGGGAGGAATGGGTGGAAAGAAAGCTCTGTAGTATCACCTCAGTGGGTGCCACACAACTTTCCAAAACTCTATCAGAATGTGGCCCTTCGTATATTTTGTGAACTGGACTGTGTTGCATATAGGGTCGGCTGGTCCGAAGCTAGTGGGTTATAGTTTTTTCAACTGATTGTTCTCTGTTCTCAGTCACAGACTGAGGGCATAGCAATAACTGTCTTGTGTGATTTGCATTGTACAATAGTGGTGTAAAGCAATTGGTAAATGTCAGAAGTGTTGAGCTTGGTATTTACTGGGGAAGGGTTTCTCCGTTTGAATAAGGTCCCGTATATTGATGGGTGGAGTGACTCTGTTACAAGAAAGTTGCCAAAATCTGCTTTTCGGGCTCATGAGAATTAGTGCCGTGTCATGGTTTTATGACTCACTCCTCCAAAGCCGGCCGGAGGAAAAGCAAGTCCCACGCCGTGTTGCCCCTGCTGCCCCTATATCCAGGCGGCGTCTGTATGCCTCCCCAACGTTTAACATAAGCCTGTACCCAGCCGGCACGTCAGTCAGGAATTTTGTTAGATCAACCGTGCCCAACGCTCCAGTTTTAAAAAGTCAGTTCCCGAAAGCCCCAGCAAAAAGAAGCCTCAGAACTGTAGCCCAAAAGACGCTCACCTCCCCTGCATGCCCAGCGCTCCGATAAGAAGTCAGCCTGTGTTTGCATACCAGAGAATGGGAAGGGGGGAGGCTGGAGGAAGAGACGGAGAGAGAGAGAAGTAGAAAAATGCCAAAGTCTCAGTTTTCACAGAGACATCAAGGGTTTTCCGAGGCAGAAAAGGGGGGGGGAGATGTTCACACACCCCCACAACATAGACGATTGTCTTTGTACACTAGCATCCGAAAGCAGCAAATCTCTGCTTCCCCAAAGCAGCAGCCAAAATGCATACTGTCATCAGCAGTTCCACAGCCTGTAACTTTTTTGGACATACTCACTATACGATCACAGGCATCTGGGAAAGTGAAACGTAGGAACTTGAGAAAAACTCCTCCGGCTCCCACATGTACCAGGAGCGGCCTAGCCGACCAGACTTTTCTGGGAAAGCAGACCTCCCTTCAGTCCTCCCAAGCAGCCTCCTCACCCCCAAAACTGGGGGTGAAAACCGTGTGAAAGCAGGATCAGTCTCACCGGCCCAAGCTCGCCACAGAGAGCTTCCCATGATAGCAGCATCTCCAGTCTGAAGGGGGGGGGGGCTACAAGAAGCCGCTCTTTTCCCTGCAGCTGAAGCCCAGGTTGGAGCTTTGTTCCCCGTGCTGCTGTCTGAAGGGGAGCCACAGATATTCCAGTGCAAAAAGACAAGGGTTTGAGCAGTCCTCCATCTAGAGAGACAAGCCCCAAAACGTGCAGGCAAATGCTGGGTAATGGGGCAGCCCAGATAAACTGATCCCTCTGTCTTAAGATTGAAGCTGACCCTAAGGGAAATAAACTTGCCACTGAAGATCTGCATTACTCCCCAGCTGTGTGTATCCCAGCTCCAACAGCCCCTGCTGCTTCTGGGCTAAAGTTCCACAGCCCAGTAACCACAGCGCAAAGGAATCCAGGCAGCCTGATACTGAGCTACACACCACATGAAGTCAGCTTTGCCTGGAGCTTAAAATGACTGAGGATGCCCCTGGCTGCATGAACTTTAAGAAAAGTACACCCCACCCTGATAGACTGAGTGCCTACCAATGTTCCAGAGTTAACTGTACCCAGGATGCCCTGAGTAAAAGCCATCCTGGCTGCGGCCGGACCTCTCTGAAATTCCCCGAAGCAGCCAGTCGCTCCATTCCAGACATTGCATCCAGCCCTGCAGCAGCCCAGCTCTTCTAAGTCTCAACAGGTCCCCTCCGACTGCCCTTCCAAAGTTACTTTTCATCAGCTAGAGTGCCCAGCGCCCAGATGTGGGGAAAATTCTGAGGCAGCAAGGACAGTGGGTCAAGAACTTGGCAATGCACGTTCAAGCCCAGCCAGTGCCAGAGAGTTTGCCCTGCATTTAGTTCAACTGTTTTCAGATACACAAGTGAAGTACTGCAGGACTTCTTCCCGGATGCAGGTTTCCTCAGTTTGTGACTCTGATAGCCCCAGGAGGTGAAAACTCTGCTCAGGGACCTCCAGAGGTCATGATGACATTGTTTGTCTCAGAACTTTGATTGCCACTCTCTCTGACCTGGACAGCAACATGGTTGTATTAAAGAAAGTGGGGGGGCTCTGACTTTACATACTTTTCTGAATATGGGCAAATGGGAAAAAAAACCCTTCTGGTCCAGCTTGGAATATTTCACCAGCTGCAATTGCTTCCAAAACCCAGGGCACAACCTATATATATAATCCAGAAATACCTGAACTGTCTCTTGCTATATGCCAATCTGCTTGAAATAAGTATGAAAACCAGGCTTTCGCATTCAGGACAGAATGTTATTTGTTATATGGAACTGAGTAGAACACCGACAGAAGCATCTGGAATTTCAGATGACAAGGGGAGGAAGGTTACAGTCTGTCCCATACCCTGAACACAGGAGAATTCAAGAGTTGTTGGGAAACAGCTGGAGTACCCTTCCAGCTAAACCCAGCCGCTTGTGGTGAAGAGAAAGTTTTTTTTTTTAATGGACATGTTGTTATTGCCCTGATGGATGTTAAAGAAAACATGGACTTTGAACAATTATTGAAAGAACTGTTGTGTGAAAAATCTACTCCTCTCCCTTGTGACCTGCAAAATTTTCCCCAGTTGCCTGTTTTACAGATGGAAAGTAAATGCTGTTGTGATTTGCAAGCGACAGGTTGAAGCACAGGAAAGCTGTCAACCCCATGGATCCGAGAGGGAAGATTCTGACCTACTGTATTGAAATCCTGGTCATGTTTCAATAAGGGAAAAATACTGGACATTGCACCTCAGATAGCTGAGAATGCAGGGAAAGGGGGGACGAGTAAAACACCAGCCCTGCTAAGGACCCATCCGGACTCATCTGGAACCTGACAACAGGAGAAGGCGCTTAAAAGAACCAGCTTACCCTGCTTGGAACAAGACAGATCCAACTGTTGCACAAAGACTGTATGCAGCTGCCCCCAGGTATTCCAAAGTGATTTGAAAGTATTTCAAAATGGACTGTCTGTTTTTTCATGTCTGCAGTGTGTAAAACCTGAGTCGAGTTTAAACAGTTCAGCAAAGGACCTCGGAAGCTAGTCTAAACTCTGGAAAGCTGCTGTGTAGGGGTTGACTTTGATAAGATGTTTAGGTCACAAGAAAAGCAGTGGGTGCCGGCTTCTTTACAAAATTCAACTTGTACTGAAATGAAAAAATTTGTCAAAAATACTGCTGGAATGGATCCAGACTTTAGTTTCAGCTCTGTCTACATCACATCACTGGCCCTCTTTTGCTCCCTTCCATTGGGGTCTGTCTCTCTTTGAACTGATATATGTTTGAAGAAAGGATAAAGGGATGTTGGTGTTGTTTTATAAAATGTACCAATGCGGGATTGATGTTAATGCTGTGTATCATGCATTCTGCAATGTCTTAGAAGTCTATGGGTTCTTCCATTAATGTATCTTGTTCAAATGTATTCCTGCTTCTTCCAACTGTCCTTCCTAAGTTTTGGATTTTTTCAATAAAGCTGTTTTAGGGACCTCCAGGAATTTCCTGGAATTATTGCCCACAGAAAAAGATATTTCACCTGTGGCCCTATCAACTGCCTGCGTACATAAGCAGGTGCAAGAATCTCACCTTTAGCCGTGCAAATATGTCCCCTTCCTCTGTCTTTTCTCTGACTTTCCTCTTGCCTTCAACTGACAGAGTCTGCATAAGCACCCACACACTACCATTCTTGTAATGTTGCCAGGCCTAGTTGGCTTCTTAATGCTGTTAAATTGTTTGTTGGATCTATTGTAAGGGCCTTTGTGTTTCAGCCATTGGTTTATTGTGGAAATTGTTTGTTGGATTTCAGTGGCAAGAACGTATTTTGAGATGGGATGTATTTGTGAGATCAGTTGTTAAGACTGTATAAGATGACCTGAATTAATTGTGCCCAGGATGGGAATTAGAAAGTTTGTCAGAATGAGTATTGGGAAGTCGACTGAGTGGTGGAGTGAGTGGTTTACTGAGATAAAAGGGTTCTGGAATGTGCATTTTGTGATAGAAAGTATGATGAAATGGAATACAGGAATGATTGACAAGCCTTATATGTATGTCTTGTATCATAAGGGGGGAATGTGACAGCAAGGTAGACTTCCCCTGACTATGGAAGATCCACTGATTTAGCAATTTGTAATAATCTTTTTTCCTTTCTGTAAAATGTATTAGGACAGCCAGGGAATAGCTTGTTGCTGGGCAGAATATCCCTGTATGTCTGTGTGCTAAGGAAGTGGGTTAAGAGTCATGGAGGGTTACAGTAAACCATAACAAGAACTGGGTGAAACTATTACTCCACTGCCGCCTCGATGTCTGGAGTGTTATCAGCCTACCCTGAATGTTGATGGGTTGTCATATCTTGAATTTGGATAAATATCCCTTCCTCAGTATGATCGGGGCTCAGAGATTTTTACTCAGTAGAGTGCTCTGGGTCGCAGCTGCCAGAATAAACTGTTTTCTTGAATATCGATCTGCAGGTCTCTCTCTCCCCCCACGAACCCCCGTTTTGCCGTATCAACAAAATTCAGAGCCTGGCTTTCTGCCCCCACAAAGGCCACCCATTCAGCTAACAAATTAAACCATGCATTTTTCAGTTTCCATTATCTCTCGTCTGCTTTGCTCCCTGGGAGTAAAATGGATTGCAGCAAGTGAGTCTGCACAATCAACAGAACCAGTTCAAGAAACCAGTAAATAGGGTTTGGGTTGTAGAACCAACCAGAAATCTAAAAAACAGAAGCAAAGCATAAATGTTAACATGACACAGCAAATGAGGCAAAATTGCAGTGTAGAATCCAACTTACAGCAAGCAACACACAGTAGTATAGAACACAATTGCTATCGATTTGTCCAAGTAACTTTGGGAATTGTTTTGTAGACGGCCACCCTACTGCGGAAAGCCAGGAGAGTGGGTGTCTTCCTGACCTCCTCAGGCAGGCCGATCCACATTGTGGGGTCCAGAACACAGAAGACACGTGCACTGGCAGTTGTTGCATTTGCCCATTTGCAGGTTGGCACCTGTAGAAGGCCCTGCTCAGGTGAGGGAAGCTGTCGTGGCGGAATATAGGGGGAGAGATGGTTACGCAGGTATCAGGGTCCAAGTACCATGAACGGCTTTCTATGAAATAGCCAATACTTTTAATTGAGCCTGAAGGGTCTGGGAATAATATGCAGGTTCCATCCAGCTACCAATAATAAACTCCAGCATGTTCAGTGCATTACAGCAGTCTAGTCTCCATGTCACCACAGCATGGATCCAGGGGCCAGACCAGAAGTATCAAGGTGAGGGGCCATTCTCCAGCGAGGCTGAGGTGGGAAAAAGCCTTTTTTTGTAACTGAGTTAACTTGCTCCTCTAGCAATAATGCAGGGTCCAGTATAATCCCGAGGCTGTTAACTGTGCCAGCAAGGCATATCCTTCCAGACTTCCACCTTCGCAAGCAGCATTTCTTCTATCTTTCCTTTGTCAACTTTGAATGGAAACATACACAACCTTTCACAATAGTCATACAGTTGAGATCATTACAAAGAGAAACACCAGATAACTCAGGCAGTCTAGAATAGGCATGACTGCCACAGAATCAGAACTAAAAATCACCAGAGTCTTTCCACAGGGCTGTAAAACAAATGAGTCTGAGACACAAACAGAAACAACTGAAGCCGCCCCCCTTTGCTACTGCAGGGCGGGGGAGACAAATCCACAGTCTCAGGCAGGAGGCCCCTCTCGAATGACTCCCAGTCTAAGCCACATGAACAATGTTAACATATAGATACAGTCATTTGCTGAAAAAAACTTCATCTGGTATCAGGAAAAATAGGGTACGTTGAAATATCAGGAACCAGACTGTAAAAGACAAAAATATCAAGAGCCTACACAGAGTGCCCTTAATGTCTATAGAGCTTAGCTGAAAAAGTAGAAAAGCACTGTCCTTCAGTGTTACTACTCTGAAGATGCCCGCCACAGTTGCTGGCAAGACGTCAGGAAAGAAAATACCAAGACCACAGTCACATAGCCCTGATAACCTACCAGAACCAATAGAAAAGCAATGTCCAAAGGCAATGTCCATAGCAAAAGTTTGTAAAGGCAGGAGTGGCTGGAAGTAAAACCTGGAAAACTCAAAAGACAATTAATTTGGTTATTGCATGGAAAAACTGTTGACATAGAGGGACTTCATAGAGGACTTCCCTCCCCCCTTCACCTGTTTTCTGACACACAGGAAACAGTGACGCTGTTATGCTCAAGAGAGCTGTTGACAGGAAATATCTCAGAACCTAATAAGCAACCATTGTCACTTTGTCACTTTTCCCAAACACTCAAAAATCTTCTTTGCTTGCTTCCGGCCATCAGAACAGACCAAAAAACCCAAAAGATGTTTCTCATTGCTTGTGGGGTGGCAATTTCTGCAAAGTTCTTGCCAAACCTCATTAACTTTCCAAGCCTCCTCAAGCCTCAAAAGAGTGTTGTCCTCCTTTTTCAAGCACATCCCAGGTGCTGCACAGACCAGAACAAACTGCAAGCAAAGTTTTGACCCAAAAATAACAAGTACCCAAAGGTCATCTAGACTGTCCACAAGCACAGGTTTCATTTTCCCAAACCTCCAATGAAAGTCACGAAAACTAGGTTCACACCAGGGGCAAGGAAGGCATAGATGGTGGCAGACCCCATCCCCAAAACTGGCAGGCTGTAGTGAAAAAAAAGGGGAAGCCCGCTTCCAAGCAGGGGTGTGTGTGTGTCTGCAATCTTTGTGCATCCGGAAACAGCTCAACTAGATGAAAGGTGTCCAGGACTGCATACCCAGTAAGGCCAGGATCATCTGTACTGCACATTTCAGAATCGGTGGATGGAAGGCAGCTGTCAAGACCCCTTTGTCTGGCTGGACCTTCCAAGAACTAGCTTTGATGCTAGGAAAGTTGTCTTCAGCCCTCTTGTCCCTTGTTCCTGGCACTGATTTCCCTGGCTGGCCCCCCTTTTTCTACTTTCTTCACCCCAGTCCCTTGTCACTCACCTCTGGATAGCTGAGGTAGTCTTTCTCCCTTCATTTTGTTTCTCTTCCTCTGTCTGTATCAGGAAGATGCCAACACCTGGGCACTAGAGCTTGTGACATCACAGGAGCATTTCCAAAGGGAGAGCCAAGCTGATTAATTTAGCCGTTGAAGCAGGGCTGACTGACGGACGGGGGGCTCAGGCTGAAATCCCCCCCCTTTTGGCCCTGGGCAACGGGGGTGGCCAGACATATATCAGTTCAAAGAGAGACAGACCCCAATGGAAGGGAGCAAAAGAGGGCCAGTGATGTGATGTAGACAGAGCTGAAACTAAAGTCTGGATCCATTCCAGCAGTATTTTTGACAATTTTTTCATTTCAGTACAAGTCGCATTTTGTAAAGAAGCCGGCAACCACTGCTTTTCTTGTGACCTAAACATCTTATCAAAGTCAACCTCTACACAACAGCTGTCCTGTGCAGATATGGCTGGAGACAAAGCCTTTACCTAGCAGGGTGGCTGGCTTAAAACTTCGCAAATCTCGGGAAAGGGGAGGAGCAGATCTTTCACACAACAGTTCTTTCAATAATTGTCAAAGTCCATAATTTCTTTAACATCCATTAGGGCAATAACAACATGTCCTGTTTTTTTTTAAAAAAAACCTTTCTCTTTACCACAAGCGGATGCGTTTAGCTGGAAGGGTAAAATCCACGATCCACATACAACAGACTCCAGCTGTTTCCCAACAACTCTTGAATTCTCCTGTGTTCAGGGTATGGGACAGATTCCAACCTTCCTCCCCTTGTCATCTGAAATTCCAGATGCTTCTCTTGAATCTGAGCTTTCTGTCGGTGTTCTACTCAGTTCCATATAACAAATAACATTCTGTCCTGAATGCTAGAGCCTGGTTTTCATACTTATTTCAAGCAGATTGGCATATAGGAAGAGACAGTTCAGGTATTTCTGGATTATATATATAGGTTGTGCCCTGGGTTTTGGAAGCAATTGCAGCTGGTGAAATATTCCAAGCTGGACCAGAAGGGTTTTTTCCCCATTAGCCAATAGTCAGAAAAGTATGTAAAGTCAGAGCCCCCCCACCTTCTTTAATACAACCGTGTTGCTGCCCATGTCAGAGAGAGTGGCAATCAAAGTTCTGAGAAAAAACACAATGTCATCATGACCTCTGGAGGTCCCTGAGCAGAGTTTTCACCTCCAGGGGCTATCAGAGTCACAAATTGAGGAAACCTGCACCGGGGAAGAAGTCCTGCAGTACTTCACTTGTGTATCTGAAAACAGTTGAACTAAATGCAGGGCAAACTCTCTGGCACTGGCTGGGCTTGAACATGCATCTGTGTTGCCAAGTTCTTGACCCACTGTCCTTGCTGCCTCAGAATTTTTCCCACATCTGGTCGCTGGGCACTCTAGCTGATGAAAAGTAACTTTGGAACGGCAGTCGGAGGGGACCTGTTGAGACTTAGAAGAGCTGGGCTGCTGGAGGGCTGGATGCAATGTCTGGAATGGAGAGGTTGGCTGCTTCGGAAAATTTCAGAGAGGTCCGGCCGCAGCCAGGATGGCTTTTATTCAGGGCATCCTGAGTACAGTTAACTCTGGAACATTGGTAGGCACTCAGTCTATCAGGGTGGGGTGTACTTTTCTTAAAGTTCATGCAGCCAGGGGCAGCCTCAGTCATTTTAAGCTCCAGGCAAAGCTGACTTCATGTGGTGTGTAGTTCAGTATCAGGCTGCCTGGATTCCTTTGCGCTGTGGTTACTGGGGAGGCCACCAGGCAGGTAATTACAGAAGCTGGAAGCCAGGCAAGGGTTAGTGCCTGTCAGCTGCAGAAGGCATGGATGCACTGAGCTGAGAAATACTGGGCTGTGGAACTTTAGCCCAGAAGCAGCAGGGGCTGTTGGAGCTGGGGTACGCACAGCTGGGGAGTAATGCAGATCTTCAGTGGGAAGTTTATTTCCCTTAGGGTCAGCTTCAATCTTAAGACAGAGGGATCAGTTTATCTGGGCTGCCCCATTCCTTTTCTCAGCTCCTGACTTGAGGGGGCCAGCTGGTTGACAGGCATTTTTCCTTGTAGTAAGCGCACTATCCCAAGCCGTGACTCTGCCAGCTAATTACGGAGAGGCAGTCAGTGTCCACGGGAAGGGCCCCTCCCCTGCTCCTGCCTTTCTTCTTCTGGATTTCCTGCCATGGATCCTATCTGGGAACATCTGGTCTGCCCATTGCCCAGCATTTGCCTGCACGTTTTGGGGCTTGTCTCTCTAGATGGGGGAGGGCTGCTCAAACCCTTGTCTTTTTGCACTGAAATACCTGTGGCTCCCCTTCAGACAGCGGCACAGGGAACAAAGCTCCAACCTGGGCTTCAGCTGCAGGGAAAAGAGCGGCTTCTTGTAGCCCCCCCCCCCCCGGACTGGAGACGCTGCTATCATGGGAAGCTCTCTGTGGCGAGCTTGGGCCGGTGAGACTGATCCTGCTTTCCCACGGAGGCTCGGAGGGGGGGTCTGAGTAGGCTGCTTGGGAGGACTGAAGGGAAATCTGCTTTTCCAGAAAAGTCTGGTCGGCTAGGCTGCTGATTTGGGGAAGCAGAAATTTGCTGCTTTCGGATGCTTGTGTAGGAAGACAATCGTCTATGTTGTGGGCCTCCCCCCTCCCCATTCTCTGGTATGCAAATACAGGCTGACTTCTTATCGGAGAGCTGGGCATGCAGGGGAGGTGAGCGTCTTTTGGGCTGGCGGAGAAGTGGGGGAGGGTTTTTTAGCTACAGTTCTGAGGCTTTCTTTCTTCCCTTGAGTGGAAGAAACTGCTTCTTCTTGCTGGGGCTTTTATTCTGATGAGCCCAGAAAACAGACTTTAGCAGAGGCACAGACAGCATTGGCATGGTGTGGGGAGCCGGAACTAGCTGCACGGACAGGGGTGATGCGGCGTTGGGGAGGCATACAGACGCCGCCTGGATATAGGGGCAGCAGGGGCAACAGGCGTGGGACTGGCGTGGGACTTGCTCTTCCTCCGGCTGGCTTTGGAGGAGTGAGTCATAAAACCATGACACGGCACTAATTCTCATGAGCCCGAAAAGCAGATTTTGGCAACTTTCTTGTAACAGAGTCACTCCACCCATCAATATACGGGACCTTATTCAAACGAAGAAACCCTTCCCCAGTAAATACCAAGCTCAACACGTCTGACATTTACCAATTGCTTTACACCACTATTGTACAATGCAAATCACACAAGACAGTTATTGCTATGCCCTCAGTCTGTGACTGAGAACAGAGAACAATCAGTTGAAAAAACTATAACCCACTAGCTTCGGACCAGCCGACCCTATATGCAACACAGTCCAGTTCACAAAATATACGAAGGGCCACATTCTGATAGACCTTTGGAAAGTTGCGTGGCACCCACTGAGGTGTCACTACAGAGCTTTCTTTCCACCCATTCCTCCCAAAATGTGTACAAATGTATGCAAAAGTGTTCCACAACAGTCTCTCACACAATCAATCCACCCCTTCAATCAAACACAATAAAACACAAAATCACTCACTCACTCTCACACGCCACCCACCATTTCCAAACCTTTTCCTGTCAGACCTAAGATCTCTGCGGTTTCCAACCAAACCTGATGGCTGTACTAGGGCAGAATCTGGAAGTTGATCAGACCTCCCTTCCTCTGATTGCAGAGGGTTCTGAAACTGACCTGAGCTGAACTGAGTCCCCTTTCCCGATTCTCACCTGCCTTCTGTGATTTCCTCCGGAGGTGCTGGGCTGGTTCTTGCGATCCTGTTGGGTTCCAACGACACCCTACCAGGGTGAGTGAGGCCAGGGTGTCCATGCGTAACTCTCTCAACCAAAAAAGGTCGTGCTGGCAGAAAGGACTCAAAGGCACCCTGGTCCAGCACCCCGAGCCGGGTGGGTAAGAGGGGGGCAACACCCCATCTCTCCCCCCTTCACGAGCACGGCACCAGAAATGATACGGCAAACGGGGGTTCGTGGGGGGAGAGAGAGACCTGCAGATCGTTATTCAAGAAAACAGTTTATTCTGGCAGCTGCGACCCAGAGCACTCTACCGAGTAAAAATCTCTGAGCCCCAATCATACTGAGGAAGGGATATTTATCCAAATTCAAGATATGACAACCCATCAACATTCAGGGTAGGCTGATAACACTCCAGACATCGAGGCGGCAGTGGAGTAATAGTTTCACCCAGTTCTTGTTATGGTTTACTGTAACCCTCCATGACTCTTGCCCCAGTTACTAGCTCAAAGACACACAGGGAGATTCTGCCCAGCAACAAGCTATTCCCTGGTTGCCCTAATACATTTTACAGAAAGGAAAAGAGATTATTATAAATTGCTAAATCAGTGGATCTTCCATACTCAGGGGAAGTCTACCTGCTGTCACACCACAGATACCAATTTAGGATCTCTACTGCAACACCAGGAGAGTTGGGGAAGGATGCGTAGAGCTGGGTCTCCTCAGCATATTGCTGACAGCAAACCCCAAACTATGAATGGTTTGGCCTCAGGGCTTTACATTAAGATTGACAAGCAGGGGGGCAGGATTGGGCCCTGTGGGACCTCCACAGGATGGATAGAAGAAGAGAAAGATTTTATACCCTGCTTTTCTCTGCCTTAAGGAGACCCAAAGGGATTTTCCATCCCTTCCTCTCCCCACAACAGGCATCTTGTGAGGTTGGTGGGGCTGAGAGAGGTCACCCAGCACCCCTCCCGTGGAGGAGAGAGGAATCAACCCCGGTTCACCACTCTTAAACACTGCACCATGCTGTGGCAGGTCCCACACTGATGATTTTTTTTTGCAACTGCGTTAACTTGCTCCTCTAGCAATAATGCAGGGTCCAGTATAACCCCGAGGCTGTTAACTGTGCCAGCAGGGCATATCCTTCCAGACCTCCACCTTCCCAAGCAGCATTTCTTCTATCTTTCCAAGACTTAGATTCAGTTGGTTCATACTTGGCTATTCAAGCACAGACACCAGGCAGCAATTTAGGATCTCTACTGCAACCCCAGGAGAGTTGGGGAAGGATGCATAGAGCTGGGTCTCCTCAGCATATTGCTGACAGCCGACCCCAAACTATTAAGGAGTTGGCCTAAGGGCTTCACATAAAGTTCAACAAGCATGGGGGACAGGACTGGGCCCTGTGGGACCTCCCCAGGATGGATAGAAGAAGACAAGGATTTCACACCCTGCTTTTGTCTACCTTAAGGAGACCCAAAGGGATTTACCATCCCTTCCTCTCCCCACAAAAGGCACCTTGTGAGGTTGGTGGGGCTGAGAGAGGTCAACCAGCATCCCTCCTGGGGAGGAGAGAGGAATCAACCCCGGTTCACCACTCTTAACCAGTGCACCATGCTGTGGCAGGTCCCACACTGATGATAACCGGTCTCCAATGGCAATTCTTTGGTTCTGGTCCAGGTGGAGGGATCTGACCCTGTCCAACGTACAACCCCCAAGGCCTCCTCCTGCCTGCCGGGACTCAACCAGATGGGCCAAGTCCACTGTGCCAAAGGCAGCAGATCCATCCAGGAGGAGCAACAAGGAGGAAGATAGACCTTTGGCTACTTTGAGACTGGAGGGCATCAACTGAATCCAGCAGGGCCCACCTCCCTCTCGTAGCCCGGTCTGAAAACAGACTGCAAAGGGCCCGGAGCAGAGCAGTTCTCCAGGAAGACCCGGAGTCCAGTCGGCTACTCCTCTCTCTGCCAGTTTGCCCAGGAAGGGGGAGATCAGAGACCGGGGCGATTCTTGGCTCCCCCATTTTCCTATATGTGTGCAAAGGGCCACCAAGTCACAAGCTGCTGATGGCGACCCAGCAGCAGGGTTTTCAAGGCCAGGGGCGAGCCGAGGGGGGTCTGCCGTCGCCTGCCTCTGCCCAGAGACCCGGGGGGCTTCCTGGGGGGGGGGGTCTCCCGTCCCAGGACGAACCAGGGCCGACCCTGCTGAGCTTCTGGGCTCCCCGGAGGCCATCCTGGGCCATTAAAAGCTCAGGGCTGCAGTTTCCTGCAGGGGTGGGTAAGGGCTGCATCGCTCTCCTCCAAGGTGGGGAAAGCTTATTCCCCATTCCCCTGCAGTGACTTACTCGTGAGTAGACCGCCCCAGGATCCGCCTCTGAAGCCCCTCGAGGTCTCCTTTGCAATTTGGCAGCAGAACCCCTCCCCACCCCCCGGGAAAGGAGCCTTTCCGCTTCCGCCTCCCCCGACCCCCCCCTTTGCTCGGCCGCTCTAGCAAACAGCTCGGTCGGTTTAACCCCTTCGCTGCTGCAGCCGAGAGAGCAAAAGGGGCTCCCTGCGCTTTGCATGAGGACGGGCGGCCGGAGCCCGGGGCTGGGAGCGGATTCCAGCCAGGCTGCAGCTCAGCGGGATTCCTCGGGAGCAGAGGCGGATCTGCTGGGAAGCTGAAGCTTCAGGGCCCCCAATCCCAGAGGGGGCCCCCGAAGCAACTTTTTTTAAAGAGAGAATTTCTCAACAAAGTCGATGGAGTTTTTTAAGTGATCGACTCAGAAGCCGATGAGTTGAAGTACTTAATATTGACTTTAGAATATGCTGTAATACCCATAAGAACATAAGAAACACCCTAATACCCATTTCACATGGCCTCAAAATGTCCCTGTCATTGGTCAAGTGTCACCATTTTCTCAGGGGCTGGCTGTGCTCGAACCCCCAGCTGTAAGGGCTCACTGAGCTCGCCGGAATCTATTCCCAGCCTACATTTGGGCAGCTGGATGGTCAGATCCTTCATTGGTGCACGGCTTAATAGTTCTGTAGTTTTATTTCGTCACCGTATGGCCCATTTTCAAGGACTCCACCCCACCACCCTGTTCTCCACCATTTCAGCCTCCAGGTCCTTGCAAGGGCAGCAAGGCCCTTTGGACCTTGCTGGGTGTCACCCTACTGTTGCCGGTTGCGAAGGGCCCCCCATAACAGTTCAAGCTTCAGGGCCCCAAAAATGTAGGTCCGCCACTGCTCAGGAGTAACTCCACACGGGGTGCGCTTCTGGGGGATCCCCAGGCTGTTCAGACAGCAGAGCCGCTGAGCTGGGAAAAAGAAAACTAAAGCAAAGTCAAGCAAGAGCACGCTAAGGGATCCCAGGCAGGTCTCATCGCAACCTTCCTCAGGCCTATTCAATGGGGCTTGCTCCCAGGAGAGTGGCTTTAGGACTGCACTGGAAATCTGTGTTCCTGTAACATGGTCCCTGTTTCTCAAATTAAAATGCCAGCTCGGTCGCTTCCTGGAGAAGGTTGTGATTCTGCCCTGTCGGATGGGGTCGCCATCTCTGGCTGGGGAAATTCCTGGAGACTGAAGAACTTGAGAAGAGCCCTGCTTGATCCGACCAGTGCAGGGTTGCCAACCTCAAGGCGGTACAACTGATCTCCAGGCGACAGAGACCAGTCCACCTGGAGAAAATAGCCGCTTTGGAGGGTGGGCTCTATGGCATCATGCCCCATTGAAGTCCCTGCCCTCCCCAAACCCTGCCCTCCGCCTCAAGCTCCACCCCAAATCTCTAGGTGTTTCCCAACCCAGAACTGGCAACCCTAGATCAGTGAGGGCCCATCTAGTCCAGCATCCTGTCTTACACAGCTGCCAACCACTTCCTCCGTAGGATTTAACAACACGGCGTAGAGGCCAAGGCCTTTCCCTGACGTTGCCTCCTAACACTGTGATTTAGTGAAGTGACTAATTGTCCATAAAGTCCAATAAACAGAAAATGACGAGGTGGTTAGGATTTAAGCAGACAGTTTTTTGTTTAAATAAATAATAGTGCCGGGTGGGCTAACCTCCAATATCTGCGGCTATAATGTATTCACTTGTGTATTGGTGCTTTTGTTTCTTTGTTATTCGAGCTGTTTCCTTTTAAGGCAATGTACCTGCCCCGAGCCTAAGGCATACAGGATCCTTCCCTTCAGTGGTTGGCAAACCGCGGCTTGCGAGCCGCAAGCGGCTCTTTGGCCCCTTGAGTGCGGCTCTCCGCATCCCCGTGCCCAGCCAGGCAGAGGCGCCGTGCTCCTGCCGTGCTCCAGCGCGCCCCAGTTGCCGTTTTATTTGGGGGGGGCTTGGGAACCGGGAGGGGGGAAGTCTGCACTTGCACCGTTTGGGAGGGGCTGTGGGTCAGTGGTGGAGCATCTGCTTGTCAGGCAGAAAGCCCCAGGTTCAATCCCCGGCATCTCCAGTTAGGTGGCTCTCAAAAGAAATCTCAATTGTTGTACTGTTGATATTTGGCTCTGTTGACTAATGAGTTTGCCGACCACTGTCCTGGGGAATCCTGGAATCAAACTGAAGAACTGGACCCCTCAGTGAGATCCAGCAGCTTAAGTCCTGGGCGGTTAAGTAAATTGCATGTGCCTGTGGTATGTCATGGCGGGCTGCATAGCCTGTTCTCCAACAATTCCAAACTCCATTACAGACATGTCCTGACAGTGTTGTTAATATTGATAGTCAACTTCTAACATTAAGTCATATTAATAATTCACAGAGTGATGTTTTTTAAAAAAACATTAGCGTAGTGGGCAGGGGCAGAATGCCAGCTGTGGGGAGGGGTGTGGGGGGAATGAGGCAAGAAAAATGCCCCCAATGTAGGCAGAGCCTGAAAAAGTGTATGTTTTCTTGCTAACAATGCAGTAAAAAGCGGGGGCGGGGGAGGGCACAGAATGTGCACGATTTGATGGTGTTCATTAGTTTTGTTAGCCACCCAGTCCAAGTGAATACAGCAGAGTCAAGCACAGTTTAAATTAGTGCTATTTATTATACAGTGAATCAAAGTGCTTCGCCAGTCTCCCTCTCCATGCACCCCACACCACTGTACAGATATTACACAGTTATATACAATACTGACTCAGTCTATCAGCCAATCCACTGATAGCTGCCCAGCTCCCAGGAAAAACCTGTTCTGTCCAGTTTTCCTGCAGAGTCATGATGAGCTGGCATTAGTCATCACTGCATGATGTGTTCTTAGCTGTCAACTAGCTGTCTTCTAGATCACCACAATCTGCTTACTTTCTAGTCTATAATTCCAACACGATTTGGGGAGGAGGTCATGCGAATGCTCCAAAAAACTGTCTCTGTGGAAGGAGACCAAAAGTAGCTATAGATTTGAGTCCAGTAGCCACTTAGGGACCAACCTGAAACCTGGCCTCCAATCTAGCTGTTCAACTGAAGAACCCACACGACTCCGTCCGAAACGGCCTAAGAGCAGTTTGCCCCAAGGAAATTCACCTTTTCTGCAGATGGTTTTTGAGACACAATCCTGCTGGGCCCAGGCAGGCACTGTCAGACAATATGCTTGTCCTGACCACTTTATTCTTAATTCTACTATTTTATATTTGCCACTGCTGAAGAATCAAAAGAAACCTTTTCAGCCTGAAATAACGGGGGTGGGGGGGGAAAGACCTTTGAAAAGCGTTGAATTGAATAGGAACAACTAGGACGCACCATGTCCTACTCTGTTTGGATCACTTGGACAAATATTATCCAGAGGAATTGGTGGAGGAGGAAGAAGAAAAAGAGTTGGTTTTTATATACTGACTTTCTCTACCACTTAAGGGAGACTCAAACCGGCTTACAATCCCCTTCTCTTCCCTTCCACCCAACAGACACCCTGCGAGGTAGGTGGGGCTGAGAGAGTGTAGGGCAGAATCAGATCAGTCTCCAGGAAGAGACCAAGGCTGGCATTTTGATGTGAGGAACAGGGAACACGTTGCTGGAACGCAGATTTCCAATGCAGCCCTAAAGCCACTTTGCTGGAAATAAGCCCCGAAGGTTCCCATGAGACCTCCCTCGGATCCCTTAGCGCACTGGTTCCCAACCAGGGGTCCGTGGACCCCCAGGGATCCGCGAGAACTAAATTAAGGTCCACGAAACAAAGTTATAAACCCATAATACATTAATATTTTCAATTAAAAGTTCTCTATTATAAAAATATATATATTCAAATATTATTCTAAGCTTAATGTTTAACTAACAGTCGTGATTAAAGTTTATTTTCAAATTCTCGGAATTTTTATTTTGAACCTTGGGGTCCCTGCACCGAACAAAAAAGTCCTAGTGGTCCCTGGTCAAAAAAAAGGTTGGGAACCACTGCCTTAGCGGGATCTGGCTTGACTTTGCTTTAGTTTTCTTTCTCCCAACTCAGCTCTGCTGTTGTCTGAGCAGCCTGGGGATCCCCCAGAAGCGCCACCCTGTGCGGAAAGAGCAGGAAGCCCCTTTTTTCTTCCTTCGTCTGCAGCAGCGAAGGGGTTAAACTGACCGACCTATTTGCTGGAGCGGCCGAGCAAGGGGGGGGGGATCGGAAAAGCTGGTGGGGAGGGGGAGGCTCTGCTACCCAATTGCAAAGGAGCCCGGGAAGGGCTGCCGAAGTGCATCAGCAGGCAGCAGCCTTGCAGCCGGATCCAGTCTGCTCACGAGTAAGTCATTGCAGAGGAGTGGGGAATAAGCTTGCTCATCTTGGAAGGGAGAAGCGCCGCTCTCACGAGTGTTGTGGATGGGGGGGGGATTCGGTTTAAATCGTGTTACAATGCAGCCCCTCCGCTACTAAAAAAAATCCCTGCAAAAACAAAAACGAGCCCCGACCTGGGTGGCCCAGGATGATGTCCTCCAATCTCGGGAGCTCAGCAGGGTGGGTCATGGTCATGGTTAGTCCTTGGATGGGAGACCCCCACCCCCCACCACCACCCCAGGCATCCCAGGTTCCCCAGGCAGAGGCAGGCGATGGCAGACCCCCTCTGCTAGTCCCTTGCCTTGAAAACCCTGCTGCTGGGTCACCATAAGTCGCCTGTGACTTGAGGGTCCTTTGCACACAAAGAGAAAAATGGTGGAGCCAATTATTCGCTGGTCTCTGATCTGCCCTTCCTAGGCAAGCTGCTAGAGAGAGGAGTAACTGCTTTGTTCCAGACCCTTTGCAGTCTGTTTTCAGACCGGGCTATGGGAGGGAGATGGGCTCTGCTGGGCTGGGTTGATGACCTCCGTCTCAAAGTAGTCAAAAGTCAGGCCTCCTCCTTGTTGCTCCTCCTGGATGGATCTGCTGCCCTTGGCACAGTGGACTTGGCCCACCTGGTTGAGGTGCCGGCAGGCAGAATGAGGCCTTGGGGGTTGTACGTTGGACAGGGTCAAATCCCTCCCCCTGGACCAGAACCAAAGAATTGCCATTGGAGACCGGTTATCATCAGTGTGGGACCTGCCACAGCATGGTGCACTGGTTAGGAGGGGTGAACCGGGGTTGATTCCTCTCTCCTCCACAGGAGGGGTGCTGGGTGACCTCTCTCAGCCCCACCAACCTCACAAGGTGCCTGTTGTGGGGAGAGGAAGGGATGGAAAATCCCTTTGGGTCTCCTTAAGGGAGAGAAAAGCAGGGTATGAAATCCTTCTCTTCTTCTATCCATCCTGTGGAGGTCCCACAGGGCCCAATCCTGTCCCCCATGTTTGTCGATCTTTATGTGAAGCCCTGAGGCCAAACCATTCATAGTTTGGGGTTGGCTGTCAGCAATATGCTGAGGACACCCAACTCTATGCATCCTTCCCCAACTCTCCTGGTGATGCAGTAGAGATCTTATGTTCTTAGATCCTAAATTGCTGCCTGGCTGCTGTGGTTCAATAGCCAAGTGTGAACCAACAGAATCTAAGTCCAGGAAAGACAGAAAAAATGCTGCTTGGGAAGGTGGAAGCCTGGAAGGATGTTATGCTGCCCGCTTTCTTTGGGATTCAGCTGACCCTTGCTGGCAGAGTTAACAGCCTTGGGGTTATACTGGACCCTGCATTATTGCTAGAGGAGCGAGTTAATGCAGCTGCAAAAAAAAAGGCTTTCTTCCAAGTCAGCCTAGCTGGGAAAATGGCCCCTCACCTTGATACTTCTGGTCTGGCTCCTGGATCCATGCTGCGGTGACACTGAGACTAGACTACTATAATGCACTGACCATGCTGGAGCACGCATATTATTCCCAGACCCTCCAGGCTCAAGAAAAAGTATTGGCTATCACACAGAAAGCCGTTCATGGTACTTGGACCCTGATATCTGTCTGACCGTCTCTCTCCCTATACTCCACCACAACGGCTTCACTTACCTGAGCAGGGCCTTCTGCAGGTGGCAACCTGCAAATGGGCAAATTCAACAACTGTCTGTGCATGTGCCTTCTCTGTTGTGGCCCCCACAATGTGGATCGGCCTGCCTGAGGAGGTCAGGAAGACACCCACTCTACTAGCTTTCCGCAGTAGGGTGGCAGTGTACAAAACAATTCACAAAGTTACTTGGACAAATGGTTAGCAATTGTGTTCTATACTACTGTATACTGCTTGCTGTAAGTCGGTTCCTACGCTGCAATTTTGCATCATGTGCTGTGTCGTGTTAACATTTACGCTTTGCTTCTGTTTTTTAGATTTCAGGTTGGTTCTACAACCCAAACCCTATTTACTGGTTTCTTGAACGTCCCGTTCTGTTGATTGTATAGACTCACTTGCTGCAATCAATTTTGACTCCCAGGGAGCAAAGCAGACGAGAGATAAGGGAAACTGAAAAATGCATGGTTTAATTTGTTAGTTTAAATTGTTAGCACATGGCTGGCTCTCCCCCGTCCTGGTCATGTGCTGTTTTCCTGGGTGTTCACTGCTTCCTCCTGCTCCTCTTCATAGCAGCAGCCTTTTTGCTCTCCCTGGAGAGGTCAGGCATACCTCTGTCCCCGACCCTCTGCTGGACAGAGCTATTGCCTGTTGCTTCAAGCCGATGGAGGAGAGATCAGCCATGGTTAAGCCGTCACCAGTCCTTTTGTCCCGGGCTACAGTTGCCTCTAGACCAGGAATGTCGAACTCATTTGTTATGAGGGTCGGAAGTGACATAAATGTCTCTTTGTCAACCTGGCCATGTGTACCGTAAAATTTAATGCAAGATACTGGAGATACAAACTTTTATAGAAGACACAGGCAAAGCCAATTAATGACATTATTTTTTACTTAAAATACAAACATGATTAACACTATAACACTCTTCCAGTATTTTCTTTTATTTAACAGTCTCTGATCATCGACACCTTGGAACTGGGGTATGTGTGTCTACCTCGACTGGTTTGCTGGTTAGATGAGAGCTCTTGAGGGTCCAGATCCGGCCCCCGGGCCATATGTTTGACACCCCTGCTCTAGACAGACTGATCCCCATATGTGGAAGGCCAAGCTCATAGCTTCCACCCAGAAGGAGCTGGAATTGGCAAGAGATCAATGGAAGGTCCCCATCCCATCCAAGCGGACAGTGGTGTGGAATTCTGGGAAAGAGCTGTGCCAGAGAACCTGGCTCAGGAAACAAGGACAGCAGATAGCCATTTTTTCCGGCAGTTCCTTTTCCATGAGACCGATGGGCCCCGAGCGGTTTGCAGCCAGCTTCATAGACTTTGCAACCACTGGCTGAAACCGGAGAGGCACTCTAAGAAGGAGATCCTGGACCTGGTGATCCTGGAGCAGTTCCTGACCATCCTGCCCCAGGGAATGCAGTACTGGATCAGAGGATGTGGGCCGGAGACCAGTTCCCAGGCGGTGGCCCTGGCCGAAGGTTTCCTCCTGAGTCAGACAGAGGAGAAGAGGCAGGCAGAGCAGGTGAGGGGGTTTCCTTCTCTCCCTTCAAGCACTGACTTTATCACAGAGCTTCTCTGCCAGATATTGATACCTCTAGAGAATGCACTCGGCTGGGAAAACAACCAATGCTGATTCTGGCCCCTGTGCTTGAAGCAGCTCTGTTGGTCAATGCAGGGGTGAAGAACCTTACCTGTCTCCCTTGATGTTCTTTCAGATGTGGGGACCATCCCTGAAGATGGAAGTGAAGTTTTCCGAGGCAGAAGGAACTCTGTTAAAGGAAGGGCAGCAGGCCGAGGCCCAGGAGGGTTCCCAAGATGCCCTCTCACAAGGTAAGGGTTTTTTGTGGCTGGATGGGATTGGGGCACATGGTGAAGTTGCTGGGTAGAAAAAGGAAATGGGTCTGCTCACAACACAGAGTGAGCTTGTGGGACTCGGTGCCACAGGATGTAGTGATGGTCACTCACTTGAAGGAGGAGTAGACAGATTCATGGAGGGCCAAAACAGATTTATGTCACATTGATGTTGCATTCAACTGAAACCCTGAATGTTCTTGAGTGCACATAATGCATGCCCTGACCTGGATAGCCCCAGGCAAGCCTGATCTCATCAGAGCCCAGAAGCTAAGCAGGGCCGGCCCTGGTTGGTATTTGGAAGGGCAACCTCCAAGGAACACCAGGGGCGTGACGCGGAGGCAGGCAATGGCAAACCACCTCTGAACGGCTCTTGCCTTGAAAAAACCATAGGGCCACCATAAGCCAGCTTTGACTCGACAGCACAAAAATCAAGTAATACAAATATCCTGGAAATGGGTGTGTGTGAAGCAGTATTTAAACAAGTAAATGAAATAGGAAAGCTAGGCTAACATTCTTCCTTCCTCTGTTGTCTCCCTTGCAGGCACTGTAGAGGCGCTGATAAGCGGTCATCTTTGCAGAGGTGTGGAAGCAGCTGCTTCACCTCTGGTCCAGGTAGGGGAGATGAGTCCCCCTTCCTTTCTTGGGGCGGGGGCAGGGTTGCTCCTGCAGTTGCTGCTCCGATGTTCAAGTGAAAGAGGCCCTTTACCCATGCCAAACTCTCCATCCTGCCCCCTTCCAGAGCGCCGTCTCTGCCTGGTGTGTTCTCTTACGAGGGAATCTGCTTTTTCTTTCAGTTTCCGGTTTCCTTTGAGGAGGTGGCCTTGCATTTCACCGAGGCAGAGTGGGCCCTGCTGGATCCGGACCAAAGAGCTCTTTACAAGGAAGTCATGCAGGAGAACTATGGGAGTGTGGCCTCTCTGGGTAAGGCTCTTTCATAGGTGCCATATGTGCAAATGGCTGCCATTGGGATGGAGCATAGATCCAAATAGTGAACAGCAGCAATATACCATTTTGAGTATCCTTCTTGGTTATTACAAGAGAATTAGCAAGGAATCGCCATGGAGGATTGCTGCTTCACTTCTCAGCAACTCCTTGTTTGGTAAAATCATAAAACCTGCTGGGAAAGGAAGGGGAGGGAGGCCTTCTGGGGCCTGAAATCTGGGCGGCTTAGAAACTCTTTCTGGGGCTGAGCTCAGCTGCAGCTTTTGAGGGACAGCTGTATCTGTAAATATTGGGTATTCCAGGAAAAGGTTTGGGGGGTTACTTAAGGACAGCCAAGCTGGAGGAAGCCAAAGGCCCTTTCCTACAGCTGTCACCCAGATGCCTTTGGGCCTTGCCTGCCCTTCCAACAACTGACACTTTTTCCAAAAACCGTGGGGGTCCCCTTTGAACTATGTGGTTCACTTGGTGAAGTCCTGGGTTCTCTCCCCCCCACCAAGCAGAGGCTTAAAACCAGCTCTTCATGGCTTTCATCACAACTGGAAAGAAACCCTCTGTGCAGTTGCAGGACTGGATATCATGGTCACTTCTTGTGGAGAGGCAGCATGGTGTAGTGGTTGAAAGCAGAGGACTCTAATCTGGAGAACCGGGTTTGCTTCCCCACTCCTCCACCTGAAGCCTGCTGGGTAATTGTGTGTCAGTCACAGTTCTCTCAGAACTCTCTGAGCCCCATCTACCTCACAAGGTGCCTGTTATGGGGAGGGTAAAAGAATGTGATTTGTAAGCCACTTTGAGACTCTTCAGGGTAGAGAAAAGCGGGGTGTAAAAAACTTCTCCTATTTAATCATCAGTAGCAGAGAATCAAAAGAGTTGCATGACAAGTCAAATGTGACTGGTGGGGGAACGATTCTTTTCCACTTTTTTTCTTTAAAAAACATATGGGGAGTATGTAGAGGGGAGGGCAGGGCAGAGAATATAATAACTGCTCATCTGGAGGGGGCCTGGCTGGGTAGAAGGTGTGACCAGCAGCTCAGTTGGGAGAGGAAGAAGGTCTGAAAAGGAAATGCAGACTCCTTCGTGAGCAGTGCCTGATGGGTGGCTTGGCTTGTTACATATGTACTGACTGGACCTCTTTCTTTCTTCCAACAGCACACGTAGAAGAGATGCTTGGGGGATTCCAGGCATTCTCTACAGAAGAAGCCAAGAATGAAGACTCCAAAAGTAATGTTGGGGATGGAGATGGACCACAGAGGCAGGAGGGAAGCCACACCGATAAGAGGAGGGATAAGCCCATACCATCCCAAAGAGGAGGGGGCTTCTGTGAAATCCCAGTCCACGAAGAAAGGTCAACCAAAACAAGAAGGAACGAAGATCTCCGTGCTAACCAGAGGATCTGCTCCAGGGGAAATGAAAATGAAAGTGTGACCTTTGGAAAGACTTTCAGTAAGAACACAAGTGATGTTTCCAAAATGAAAATTCATTCAGGAGTGAAACCATATGCATGCGTGGAGTGCAGAAAGACCTTCAGTCGGAAAGCAGCCCTTACTTCACATGAAAGAATTCACTCAGGTGAGCAGCTGTATAAATTGTTAGGCTGCAAACCCAGCCTTTCTGATGCAGCAGGCTTTCATGTCCTTTTCAAGTGTCTATTAGTGTGCCCTTCAATATACAGCAGGAAAAAGCCACTGCAATGTTTTGAGCATGGATGGAACTTCAAGAGATTGTCAGATGTCCTTGTGTGTGTGCTAATGAGCTCTCTCTTTTTATTCCACAGGGGATGATAAGTGGAATGAGGGCGATGAGGAACTGCATCAGCTATTGCCAAATAAAGTAAAAAATGAAAATTTGCAAAGAAATGTCAAGAATCAAGGCAAACCTAAAAAGCAGAAAGGAAGTCCCATGGTCAAGAAGAAGGATAAACCCATTTCTGGCCAAGGGAGGGATTTCTGTGAACTAATCCCCATGGTGGAGGAAGCATATAAGTGTTTGGACTGTGGCATGAACTTCTCAGATAAAACCCAATATGATATCCATTTGCATATGCACAGAGGAAAAGAGACCCATGGATGCTTGGAGTGTGGAAAGAGCTTTCTTTGCAAAGCAGAGCTCCTTGGACATCAAAGAATACATTCAGGAGAGAAACCTTCTAGCTGCTCAGATGACAAGAGGTTGCAGAAGTCAGACCTTTTTCAACCCCAAAGGATTAATTCAGGTGAGAAGCTATTTATCTGCTCAGAGAATAGAAGGATGTTCTTTCATGGAAGGAAGAGTAAGGCAGTCTTCCCAAAGCATAGTATAATGAAGGCACATAAATGCTTTCAGTGTGGAAACTACTTAAAATACAGATCACAGCTCCTTGTGCACCAAAAAATACACACAAGGAAGAGACCTTTTCAATGCTTAGAGTGCGGAAAGAAATTTCATCAGAATGGCGATCTTCAAAGGCATCAAAGAACTCACACAGGGGAGAAGCCTTTTGAATGCTCAGAGTGTGGAAAGAGATTCCATCAGAGTGGTGATCTTCAACAGCATCTAAGAACCCACACAGGGGAGAAGGCTTTTGAATGCTCAGAGTGTGGAAAGAGATTCCGTCAGAGTGGCCATCTTCAACAGCATCTAAGAATCCACACAGGGGAGAAGCCTTTTGAATGCTCAGAGTGTGGAAAGAGATTCAGTTGGAGTGGCAGTCTTCAACAGCATCTAAGAACCCACACAGGGGAGAAGCCTTTTGAATGCTCAGAGTGTGGAAAGAGATTCAGTCAGAGTGGCTCTCTTCAAAAGCATCTAAGAACCCACACAGGGGAGAAGCCTTTTGAATGCTCAGAGTGTGGAAAGAGATTCAGTCAGAGTGGCTCTCTTCAAATGCATCTAAGAACCCACACAGGGGAGAAGGCTTTTGAATGCTCAGAGTGTGGAAAGAGATTCAATTGCAGTGGCGATCTTCACAAACATCTAAGAACCCATTCAGGGGAGAAGGCTTTTGAATGCTCAGAGTGTGGAAAGAGATTCCGTAACAGTGGCCATCTTCAACAGCATCTAAGAACCCACACAGGGGAGAAGCCTTTTGAATGCTCAGAGTGTGGAAAGAGATTCAGTCAGAGTGGCTCTCTTCAAAAGCATCTAAGAACCCACACAGGGGAGACGCCTTTTGAATGCTCAGAGTGTGGAAAGAGATTCCATCAGAGTGGTGATCTTCAACAGCATCTAAGAACCCACACAGGGGAGAAGGCTTTTGAATGCTCAGAGTGTGAAAAGAGATTCCGTCAGAGTGGCCATCTTCAACAGCATCTAAGAATCCACACAGGGGAGAAGCCTTTTGAATGCTCAGAGTGTGGAAAGAGATTCAGTTGGAGTGGCAGTCTTCAACAGCATCTAAGAACCCACACAGGGGAGAAGCCTTTTGAATGCTCAGAGTGTGGAAAGAGATTCAGTCAGAGTGGCTCTCTTCAAAAGCATCTAAGAACCCACACAGGGGAGAAGCCTTTTGAATGCTCAGAGTGTGGAAAGAGATTCAGTCAGAGTGGCTCTCTTCAAATGCATCTAAGAACCCACACAGGGGAGAAGGCTTTTGAATGCTCAGAGTGTGGAAAGAGATTCAATTGCAGTGGCGATCTTCACAAACATCTAAGAACCCATTCAGGGGAGAAGGCTTTTGAATGCTCAGAGTGTGGAAAGAGATTCCGTAACAGTGGCCATCTTCAACAGCATCTAAGAACCCACACAGGGGAGAAGCCTTTTGAATGCTCAGAGTGTGGAAAGAGATTCAGTCAGAGTGGCTCTCTTCAAAAGCATCTAAGAACCCACACAGGGGAGACGCCTTTTGAATGCTCAGAGTGTGGAAAGAGATTCAGTCGCAGTGGCACTCTTCAACAGCATCTAAGAACCCACACAGGGGAGACGCCTTTTGAATGCTTGGAGTGTGGAAAGAGATTCAATTGCAGTGGCGATCTTCACAAACATCTAAGAACCCATTCAGGGGAGAATGCTCAGAGTGTGGATAGAGATTAAGTCAGCGTGGCAGTCTTCAAGAACATCCAAGAACCCACACAAGGAGAAACTATGTAACTGTTTAGCTCGGGAAAAGAATATCAGTCCTGGGACCATGGAAAGAGATTTAGCCATGATTGTAACCCCCAATAGATCTCACAGGGAAAAGAGCAAGGATGGGTTCTGTAGGTCGAAGGAGATTCACGACCAGCTCCTATCTCCTTCTGCATTGAAGATTCCATGCAGGGGAGGAACCTCAGAAATGTTTAATGTGTGGCAATGGTTTGAGGCAGCGATCTCACCTTCATGTTCCTCAGAGAATCCATAGAAGTTGGTTTGGATGTGGATCTTCTTTGAATGGTAACTCAAATAAAGGTCCTTTTAGTGGCTGCTCTTCTCTGTAAAACTCGATACTTTAGTTATCTGCCAACTGAACTTTTTCTGACACCTGCAAAACTGGCAAAAAAATTTGTTTTCCAAATCCTATGAAGAAATAGACAGGATGAAGATAGCAGATATCTATAGCCTCCCCGCTGCTGGACAAATCCTTGTGTGGACAGCTGGCAACCGCAATTTAGCAACATTTTTACCTGACAAGGAACACATAAAACTGCCTTATACTGAATCAGACCCTTGGTCCATCAAAATCAGTATTGCCTACTCAGACCGGCAGCTGCTCTCCAGGGTCTCAGGCTGAGGTCTTTTACATCACCTACTTGCCTAGTCCCCTGGAGATGCCGGGGATTGAACCTGGGACCTTCTGCATGCCTCCCCTAATTCTAGAGAGGCATCCTGAAACCTTAATTCCTCCACATTCAAACCTGCTGCACACTTGTTGGGGTCACCACTTTGAAGCCCAAAGAGTTCTGGCAGTAGGATTAATTTGTGTTGAATGGAAAAGATTTTGCCCCCCTAACTCAACTACACCAGCATGGTGTAGTGGTTAAGAGCTGTGGTTTGGAGTGGTGGAGTCTGATCTGGAGAACTGGGTTTGATTCCCCACTCCTACAGACGAAGCCAGCTGGGTGAACTTGGGCTAGGCACACTCTCTCAGCCTGATCTACCTCACAGGGTGTCTGTTGTGGGGAGGGGAAGGGACAGTGATTGTGAGCCGGTTTGATTCTCCCTTAAGTGGTAGAGAAAGTCGGCATATAAAAACCAACTCTTCTTCTTCTACTCAGTAAGTTCAAAGGGATGAGGCTGACCCCCTCTCAATATTATAGTATTTTGGAGATGAGCAGGTCCCCTAGGATTTGGCAGGGGGAAATTAAAATGTCTCCTTGGAGTTGGTAGGTGCACGCTGTGGGATATTTGTTCCCAATCCCAGCTGTCCTCCCCACTTACATTCTCCTCAAGAGATAATTCACACTTTTTTTTCCCTGTGGTTTGTGGTGGGTTTTTTAAAAAAAAATACTGTGGGCTTCATTAATGTTAGTGTGGCATGCCTTTTTTAATTGTGTATAAAGCTGTAAGAAAGTAATCCTCTTGCAGCTGCTGGAAACGGGCGCCTCGTGCCCCCATTGATGCCCAGGATTGAACCAGACCCACTTTGCCCAGATTCAGCATCAAATAAAGCAGTCCATCACAATGCTAAGCCAGCCTTCCTTTGTAAAATTAAGCAGTCTCTCTCTTCACAAGCATCTAGGGGGAGAAGCCTTTTGAATGCTCAGAGTGTGGATAGTGATTAAGTCAGCATGGCAGTCTTCAATAACATCCAAGAACCCCCACAAGGAGAAACTTTAGCTTGGGAAAAGAGCTTTTCTTGTATTTCAAATCTCAAAGACAACCTCAGATCATAGAAGGGGCTGAAGCCATGTAGACTCCTGTTAAGAGCTTGCATCTACACAGAACCCTTACCTTATGTGGGACTGTAGAAAGAGATTTAGCCATGATTGAAACCTCCAATAGATCCCACAGGGAAGAGAGCAAAAATGGGTTCTGTGGGCGGAAGGAGATTCACAACCAGCTCCTATCTCCTTCTGCATTGAGGATTCCACGTAGGGAAGGAATCTCAGAAATGTTCAATGTGTGGCAAGAGTTTGAGGCAGAGATCTGACCTTTACCTTTCTCAGAGAATTTATGTAAGCTGGTTCTGATGAGGATCTTTGAATGGTAACTCAAATAAGGGTCCTTTTAGTGGTTGCCTTCCTCTGTGAAACTCGATACTTTAGTTATCTGCCAACTGAACTCTTTCTGACATCTGCAAAGCCGGCAAAAAACACTTCTGTTTTCCAAATCCTGAGAAGAAATAGGATGGAGAGCAGATATCTATAGCCTCCCTGCTGCTGGACAAATCCTAGTGTGGACAGCTGGCAACCACAATTTACAAACATTTTTTCCTGACAAGGAGTTCGAGAGAGGCGTCCCGAAATCCTAATTCCTCCCCAGTCCAGCCTTCTGCACACTTTTTGGGGTCACCACTTTGAAGCCCAAAGAGTTCTGACAGTAGGATTAATTTTGGTTGAAAGGAAAAGATTTTGCCCCCTTAACTAAACTACACCAACATGGTGTGGTGGTAAAGAGCAGTGGTTTGGAGCAGTGGAATCTAATCTGGAGAACCGGGTTTGATTCCCCACTCCTCCACATGTGCGGCTGAGCCTAATCTGGTGAACTGAATTTGTTTTCCCACTCCTACAAACGAAGCCAGCTGGGTGATCTTGGGCTAGTCACACTCTCTTAGCCTCACCTACCTCACAACGTGTCTGTTTTGAAGAGGGGAAGGGTGGGCATTAATGTTAGTGTGGCATGCCTTTTTTCATTGTGTACAAAGCTGTAAGAAAGTAATCCTCTTGCAGATGCTGGAAATGGGTGCCTTGTGCCCCCACTCAAGCCTAGGATTGAACCAGACCCACTTTGCCCAGATTCACGATGGGGGTCAGATGAGTTCAAGAGCCAGAGTGTAGACTTACGACTGCGTGGATCTGGGTTCAAATCCACACTAGGCCTGGAAGCCCTTTGGAAGCAAGATAGTTTTAAGGATTCAATGTGTTCAACAAGTTTGAAAATCTGAGGACTTCCTTTTTTTGATGTTCTACTTTTTATCAAAATATACCAAGTATTACAGAATATACCAAAATATGAAAGAAAAACATACAAAAAAAGGAAAAGGGAAAAATATAAAGAAAAGTAAAAATAATTCAATAATGCAGAGTCCGACTTCCAATTCTCTTCATAGAAAACAAAATACTATATATATTATTTCTTTTGTGAAAGAATACTTCCGTTTTATCTGTTTTTACTTTAAATTTTTATTGAACTATTTCCATCTTAGTGAACACTTTGGTAAATTTATATTCTAAACCCTAAAGTCATTTTTCTATCCCTAAAATACTGATTTATATATGTTGACCTTACCTTCCAATCTATATTAAAATCGGAAACCCAACGCAGCTTAAATGGAACGATTTGACTACAATACCATTAAAGAGCCCCACAAAATAACCGATAGGTCAACGAATGGCACAGAGGCACGCAGGCTGAGAAGCGGATCCCAAACGGCTACCACTGTTGTGTAGCCACAGGGTAACCAGATCAATGTGCCACAGGACATGGAGCTAAACATCGGTACCTGGCTGAGAGCGCCCACAGAGGTTCAAGATACACCTGATGCTCTCGTCTCTCTCTCTCCCCCCACCCCCCGTTTTCTTTCCCCTAAATGCAGCTGAAGAAGCTGCAATTTTGAGCAAAAATTGCACAGAAACCAGAAGAATATCAGAAACAGCCCTGTTTTGATTTGGGACTTTACGGACATTTACAAGTGGGACATGTTTTGGGTTGGGTGGGCCTTATGACAGTTGTGGTTTCATATCCTTACTGTTTCAACCTTTTCCCTCCACATATTCTTCCCTCCCCCTGTGCATTTCCACCTGCAGGGAGAAGATAGCAAGGGCTTACATTTTCTCCCTGGAGAGTGAAACACAGTTTGGGGGGTTGTGTGAATTCGAGCGGGGAAATGGCTGGAGAAAGAAGGTTCAGCCACTCTGAGCCCAACCTTTGGGTTGGAAAGGGTAGAAATGTAATAAAATAAAAATTACTCTCTGTTGCTGGTTCTTCACTCAGGATATTGGCTTCTGAGGCAGAAAGAGAACTGTGGGAAGAGGGATGAAGCCCAGGCAGCATCCATACGTCATTGGACAGGTGACTGAAGACAAATGCCAAAAATCTCCAATGACGTGTGGAACCCATCTTGGACAATTCTAATGCACTTATGCAAACTAAGCCAACTTTTAAAAGGCAATCCAATCACGCCAAAGAGAAAAACAGAATAAAACAGGGCAGGTACCCAAAAATACAGTGTCCACCAAATAGGCACCGTTGGCCTGTTTTCTCACAAGATTTTGTACTTGCTCATCAACAAATTAGTTACCCAAATGCTCGAACTCCCTCTTGAACCATGAAGCAATCCGAAGGGGAAAATGTTATGCCTCATGCAGAAGTCGAGCGCTTGCGGTTGTCACAGTACCACTAATGATGCCTTTTGTTGCCAGGCTCCTTGTGCAAAATGGAGATTTACAGAAGAGTCATCTTCCTAACAACCAGGAGAGAGGCTTCCCGCTAAGAAGGGGAGCCGTTCTGTCGGCTCCGTTGCCCTCTGTTTATGAAAGTGCATTAATGAGAAAGTGCCCCAAAATGTTCAGAATGTGCTGCTTCTTTTCTCAGAGCTTAATCAGACCGGGGAGACTCCTCAAATGTGGCTTATGGTTAGGGTTGCCAGGTCCCTCTTCGCCACCGGTGAGAGGTTTTTGAAGCAGAGCCTGAGGAGGGCAGGGTTTGGGAAGGGGAGGGACTTCAATGCCATAGAGTCCAATTGCCAAAGTGACCATTTTCTTCAGGGGAACTCATCTCTATTGGCTGGAGATCAGTTGTAATATCAGGAGATCTCCTGATTAACTCAAACCCACCTCCTTAGCTGTGAAAATAAAAAGGGCAACTTTTTGCCAAATCCCCCGCCATCCTGCAAAACCCACAGGGGGCGTTTTAATCCAAAGAGATCAGTTCAGGCTCAAACCCCCCCTCCTTTTCTCCACTGAAAAGCATTGTGTTTTGCCTTACTTACATGGATCAGCCAGTGATCCTGCCCTTCCCTGAGCTATAGTTTACCATGGCAGAGAAATTGAACAATGACCCCAGCCAAAGCAAATTAAAGAAATGGCTGCCAAAGCTGGGTCGGTCCCGTGGTGGTCTTTCAGGGTGCAGTATTGGCAAAAGCGACCCAGTTAGATCCCGGGCAACTGATGCTTTTAATAAACGCTGTGAAACCTCTCAACCTAAGTAGCAGGAAATGTGTGAGAGATCAGGAACCAGCACACAAGAAGATGAAAGACTAAAATCAGTAGAAATTGAACTAGAAAAGGAGAGGAATGAGTTGTCTCACGCTCTCCTTGACAGACAAAAGGAATTAAATCAGGTAAAAGGAGCGATGATTGCTGCTCTAAGCAGAATCACCTCCCTGCAACAGGAACTAAATCATTCAAAGGCCACAATTCAGTCTCTCCAGCAGAAGCTTCTGACCCAAGACAAAATTATTAAAACCCTACCGTCTGCCCCCAAAATGACCGGACAGCAGAGGATCAGTATTCCCTCAATTGACAAAGGGAACCAGCAGCCTCTTCCCCAACTGAGAAGAGCTCGCTGCAAAGTTACTAATAACTGACGTCCTACAGCCCCAGGAATGCCAGAATGCGAGGCTGAGCTCAAGTAGCTTTGAGAGTACAATCAGACACCATTGAATTTCATGCTAAGTGAAAATGCTGTTCCAAGCCGCCCGCTGGAACTGACTTGGGATATTCCAAGCTTCTTGAATGTCCCTCCTCTTCTCCCCCTTGTGTGAGTGAATGCGTGTGTGTATGTCCCCCCCCCCCCATATTTTGATTAAGGATTAAGAAGTTCAGATCATGTTCAAAGAAAATGTTGCCTCCCCATCCTAAGGGAGAGTACCCAAGGGAATGGTAAAATCATTTTTGCTCCCTCTGTAGGGAATAGGACAGGCACCAGCACCAGCCCGAGTTTAACCCTTTCTCCGCAGGTTAATAAAGGAAATCAAGCCTCTTCAGGGAGGATGCTTTATCTTCTGTTCTTTCTAATGGAACGTTGAAAATGTGTAAAATGTAGCCATAATTTGCAATTTCTTTTCTGAACCAAGGAGGCTGCACTAAAGAGTTATGCAATGTGTTTTCTCTTACAGGAAACAGGGTTATGTGTATGTTTTTGTCGGGGGCTTGTAATACGTCAATATTTAGGGTGCTTGCTTTTGGGGAGAGATATGGCCAGTCTTCCCCAAAACCAACTCTCTCTCTCTCGCTCCCTCTCAAAAATAAAAAAGGCGGTTTTCGCACAATTGGCAGAAGAGAGAAAGCAGTCTACAAATTAAAATTGCATGTGTGTGTTGATGCCCTCCCAAGGTATCTGGGAAAGAAAAGGAAAATTATTTCAGTGTGCTCATAGAATAAGTTAAATTTAAGGTTGATTTCATTGCGCAATGAAAGTCTTATCTTTAGTAAATAATAGTATATTTGTCAGCCTCGGTGCTGTCTTTTGTGAATGTGTGAACAATGAATAACGAAGGGGAAAGCCCCGCGTGCTCTGCCCCCCCACAGCCCCCAGTCCCTCTTCATTCGGTTTTATAGCCATTATTACTGTGTTGGGGGAAAATGAAGGTGAAAGTATGTTGCCATGGTGTAAGGAAAGACGGTGTTTAGCATGTGATAAGTACAAGTATGGCTAATGCTATGGGACTGCAGCCCACAAGCAGTGGCTAAAGGGAGTGTATTGGTATTAGAAGGTCCGTGAAGAGTTTTGAAGTGCATATGAATAAGATGGTCTCTAGGGAGGTGACTAAAAATAAGGTGGGGCTGCAACCCTAAGTGATGCAGCGGCTGAATGAGTTCATCCAACATGGTAATAATCTATAATCCATGCAATAGGATTCCCCTTCCCATTTTTCTTTATTTTTCTTTTTGGTTGTTCCCCCAAAATGCTAGGTTTGTTTTCAGGGAAACAGCAACCCGTGCTCCCTCTAGCCCCCCTGAAGCAACCCCCAAGCTCTCATTTTAGTTGCACATTTTGGTTCTTGCCTGTCATGGCAGGTCCCATTAATGCAGCTCAATGTCCAAAGTGCACTCTGCACACGCCCCGGGAATGCACAGCCTCCCAGCGCGGAGCGCACCCTGGGAAGTCCACCCCATCTTCATGCAATCCTTTCCTTTGGGAACATCCAAAGGAAAGGAAGGGGGGGAAGACATCTGATTTTTGTTTTTGTAGACATCGGATTTTTTGATTTTTTGTAAAACCTGGAAAATATCTGATCTGGTTTTTTTAATTTTTTTGTTTGAGACTTTGGTCTTGCTCCAATTTCTTTTGACTTGATTTTTAGATTGTAAACTGCTTCACCCTAGCTCCTCCATTCCCTCGTGTGCCAACTATCAAGGCTAGCCGGGATATGGAGGGGGGAAGAAGGGCAATCCCCACATAAAAAAGACTCCCCCTTCCCCTTTTGAAAGACTGGCTGGATCACAACCACAAGGTGGAGAAGGAGGCGTTTGAACGCAAGCAAAAGGAGCTGGAGAGGTTCTGCAACCCCATTCTTACTCAGTTATACCAGGGGGCTGGAGCTGCTGGGGCCCCAGGTGGTGGCCCCACCACTGAAGAAGAGGACTAACTTTCTTTGGGCTGGACTGTGGGAACCTTTGCGCACCACAGTCACAGGGAGGGGGGCTCTGTGAGGAGAGGGGGAAGTAGCCGATGTGGAGGTTGCGGGACCAGCCCCAGCGAGCCACGCTGCTCTGTGCCAGGCGTTTCTCCCTTTGGGGCCTGGGGGGGAGCGTGGGTGGCTTCGTGAGCACCCCTTCCCAGGGTGGGAGGACTAGATATCCTCCCAGCACAGAGCCCAACCCTTGCCTTTCCTCCCTGCCAGCAAATTCCAGCCTCCGTTCAGCCAACAACTGAGGGGGTCCATGGTGGGCTGGGCTCTGGGCCTGGTGCTCGGACGGAACCCAGCCCATGAATCGGCAGAGAGCCAGGTAGGTTACGTGCCAGCCACCGTGTGGTCGAGAGTGTGATGCCCGAGGCCGTGTCTGCCCTGGAGTCGCAGCTTTGGGGACAGCAGCATTCCTGGGGCACGGCAGGAGGAGGCCAAGGAGACGGGGTCCCTTTTTGGGTCCAGGATCCAGGGGCCTTCTTCCTGCAGGAGAGGGGGAGGCTGGCCATCAAGGCTTTCTGCAGGAGGGGGGAATCGGCAAGCCCACACCGGCCCCCTCTTCCTTTTTAGGCGCTGAGAGGCCCAGCTAAGGAGGGCCTGTGGCAAATGCTCCAGGCCCTTCTGAACAAGGACCCCTCCTCAAACACTTGGCCGCCCTTCTTGACGTAAGTGTGCGGGCCCTTGTGTTGCAGAGTGCCTTCCCCGGTCCTGGGTTGCTGCTCTGAGCCCTGTGCCGCTTGATTCCAGACCAGCCAGGCCAGGGAACAGTTGCCCCAGCCTCTCTGCCTGAGGATGCAAGCGGAGGCTGCGTGAAGGCAGCTATCCCACAGGAGCAAAGCCCCTTTCCAAATACGAGGGGATCTCCCTGCAGAGGAGCAGTCCTCCGTGGGCTCAGCTGCCAGTGGTCTGGCAAGCGGGCCGTGCCGTCTCCCTGCCCGGGACTGAGGTGTCGCTTTCTTTCCACAGCAAGTTGTATATTGGACCAGAGTCCAATGGGCAGGGCTCAGAGGCAGGGCTGCAAATTTAATAGGTGCCCTGTTGGGCTTCCTCCAAGATCTGCCCTCCGTGGAAGTAAGTTCCTCACCCGTCCCCGTCCCCAAACGTGGCATGGCTTGTCACGGGCTACAGAGCAAAGCCAGAGAAGCGGGGCTGCAACAGCTCTTGGGGGGTGCAGCTGAGATCCTGTGCTACGTGGGGATCTGCAAGAGGGGCCTCTTTTTCTCCTTCCCTCTAGATTGTGGAGGAGGACTCCTTGGGGCATCTGGTGGGGCAGCTGGACATCTCCTTGGCTGAACCGGAAACGGACATCCGGGAGAAGGCCAGGGAGAACGCGAGCCAGCTGCTGGGGCTGCTTCTTCACTGGCGGGGTGAGTCATCTAGGCAGGAGGCGACCTGCCCCCTTTCCTGGCTGCAGTCGGTCAGTTCTTCTTGGACCACCCCCACCCCCCACCCCTGAGGTCAGGCCTGGCTGTGCAGCCCCTCCCTTTGCAGCACAGCTGACTGAGAGGCATTTCCGGAGGCTCTTCCCACGGGTCCCCATGGCCCCAACCCCTCCGCAAGGGGGAGACAGTGCCTTTCTGGAGGGTTCAAGCCAGGCCAAGGGGGGAGAGGGGCTTGGAGACCCTTGCCCCACTGGAGGAAGAGACCAGCCATAAGGAAGCACATCCCTTCTGTGCAAGGCCATTACGTTGGAGCTCCTGACTTCTTGGCAGGGCTCCGAGACCCCGTCACTCTGGCCTGGGAGGAGGAACAGGAGCGGCCCTGGAGGGAGAGCTACTTAGACATTGTCTCCATCGCTGAGGTGAGGAGAACCTTCTTCTGTGGGGCTGGACGGGCCTCCTGGAGAACGGCCTCGCCTTTCGGGAAGGGAGGGGCTGGGCAAAGGGGGGGGTTCTTGGTTTATTCAACAGGAAGCACAGGACACATGGGGGGGGGAATTGTTTGAGCAGGGGTGTGAAGGGGGACCTGGGGCTCTTCCCTTGCCAGAGGAACACTGCAGCCATGGGTCCCTCCTCTATTCCTTTCTGATATCCGTGTACCCACAATACACCTGGCCCTGACCGGAAGAACAGGCACAGGAGAGACAAGGCCCTGCCTCGGGGAGTCGTTTCCAGTCTCCCTGTGGAAAGGGGCTGAAGGAGGGAAGGCGGGAGTCAAGATGTGGGGAGATCAAGGGCCAGGGCTGCGGTTTGGCTGGGCAGGAAGGACTCAAAGGGAGACCTTGTGGGTTTCAGGTGTTCCAGGTCCACCTCAGCCAGGGACAGAGGCTCTCCCTCCAGGAGGCAGCTCTGGAATATTCGGTGAGCCAGGGAAGCCGCTGGGTGAGGCTGGGGGCCCTGGTCCTTGCCTACGCCACCCTGGGCCGGGCACGAGGCATTATAGAAGAGGAGGAGGAGGTGAGCGGATGGGTGAGGCAAGCATGGCGGGCAGGGGGAGGCAAACACCTTGGCTGAGATCCCAAG
Organism: Euleptes europaea; assembly: GCF_029931775.1. Lineage (NCBI taxonomy): Eukaryota > Metazoa > Chordata > Lepidosauria > Squamata > Sphaerodactylidae > Euleptes > Euleptes europaea. The sequence goes on from NC_079316.1 coordinate 7,566,976, forward strand.
CAGGACGGGCATCATTTGGGCCGTTGCCTCATCTCCCCAGGAAGAATATCTCAAGGGAAGCCTGGCTGCCCTCCTTTACGACCTCCAGAGGGGCAGAGGGCTTCCTGAGATCGTGGCACTCATGCCAAGAACAGGTAAAGTCCCTTTCCAGGAGAAACGGGTGGGGAGGGAGCCGTGGCCGCAAAACCGCCCCAGGAGCCAAGGCCTACCATCTGCAGCTGCGGCTGGCCCTGAGTCGCTCTCTTTCCCTGAACAGGGGCTGCACAGGACCACGCTGGAGGCTGCTTCTTGACATGCCAACCGTGCCCCAGGGCAAAGAGGGCAATTTCAGAAAGTCCCTTCAGCCCACTTTGGGACGCCAAGTCAGAAGCAGTTCCGCCCTCTCTTGCATATGTTATAGTCCAATCCAAGAGAGGTGATGTGAGGCTGTGCCTGCCTTTCTTCTCTTCCATCCGGAGGATCTTCTGTAGTCCGGAAGACTCTGCAGGAGTGCCCTTCCTCCTCCTCCTCAGCACTCCAAATGGGACTGACACTACCTACCCAAGGTCCCGAAGCACCCAATCGCCCATTGTGGTCCACATTGGTTCCAGTGCTTACTGTGGTTCTGACTGATGCTGCCGCCATCCGATCAGTTCCCCCGGGCTCTGCCTCGGAACAGGTGGTTTCTGCTGCCTCTATTCAGGCTCCCTCCAGCTCCGCTTCGAAGCGCCGGGCCGCAGAGCAAGTAAAGCACTCCACTTCAGAGCCACCTAGGAAGAAGCATAAAAATAAATCTCAAAACAAGGAGGACTCTGCAAAGATAAAGCACACGAGTTTACCGGCTCCGCACCCAGAACTAGCGGGAACACCTAGCCATCCAAAAACGTCTTTTGTTGGTACCTTCTTCCCCCTTTTCAGAAGCAGCTTTTGAAGAAGAAGAAGAGTTGTTTTTTATATGCTGGCTTTCTCTACCACTTAAGGGAGACTCCAACTGGCTTACAATCACCTTCCCTTCCCCTCCCCACAACAGACACCCTGTGAGGTAGGTGGGGCTGAGAGAGCTCTAACAGAGATGTCTTGCCCAAGGTCACCCAGCTGGCTTCATGTGGAGGAGTGGGGAAATAAATCCAGTTCACTAGATTAGCCTCAACCGCTCATGTGGAGGAGTGGGGAATCAAACCCGGTTCTCCAGATCAGAGTTCCCCAGGGTTTGAGTACTAAAGCAGCCACGACAATACAGCGCTCCCAGGGATAAACCCAGAAATGACATAATTGTGTCACGCATGCACAATCACTGCTCCTGAGCAGCTGGGTGGATTTGCGGGCAATTGCTCACCGAAACCACCCACTTGGCAACCATAATGGCAACCCTACTGCCAGGTGGAGTATACTGTACTTCTAGGCCGGCTCACAAAATGTATTTTGTCTCAGGGATGTGTAGGGAAGATAGAAGGGGTTTCGCCCGTCCACCCTCGCTAACTGAAAATGGCATTCCTGCTCTGCTAGCGTTGTAAAGCGTAAGGTGCAGGCAATTTATTGCATGCTCTTAAGGCTTTATTGGGTTTTATGGGGCTGAGGTGGAATTTGGGATGTTATCGCTGTTTGATGTTTTAATTCTGTATTGTAATCCACCTAGACCCAGGGGCAAAGGGTGAACATTAATATACGTATGTAGAAATAAAGGGGGGGGGAGACACGTGTGCTTTAAAAACGCACATTTTCTCCCTTCTCTGTGCTAGTAAAGTAGGGAAGCTGTTTCAAATAGCAAGGCCAAGTAGAGGTTAAAGGGTTAAACCCCTTCTTCCCTTTGCTGGGCAAATTGCAGCTGTTTAGGCCTGGAATAATTGCATTTTGTAGATGGAACAAATAAGCCCACTCCATATATCCTCCCTTTCTCTTAATCACCTTCCTTTCCAGTGCCTCTGTGTTCCATTGAAAATGTGAGTTTGCATAAAGGGACCCATTTATTTTATTACTGTGTACAAAAATGAGTCCATCTTTACCACTTTGTAATTATTGCTTTTGCTGTTATTGTTATCGCTGCTAATGGGGATGACGAATCTTTTGTAAGATGAGAAAGGATGTGCTATTAGCTGCCGGGTGAAGGGAACATTGGCACATCATGGTTAGATTGTCAGACTAAGATCTGGGAGACCCAGGTTCAAATCTCCACTCGGCCATGGAAGCTCACTAAGTAACCTTGGGCCAGTGGCGTTCTCTCAGCCTATCCTACCTCACAGGGTTGTTGTGAGGATAAAATGCAGGAGAGGAGAATGACGTATGCTGCTTTGGGGGCCCACTGGAGGGAAAGGCGAGCTTTAAATGAAGTCAATCTGCCCCTCCTCAGAGGTGCTTTTCTTGCACATGGTGCCCAATTAATTAAGTAACTGACCTTTGTCTCAGCTCCATTTTCAAGTTTCGGCTCGGTTTCAGATTGCTGAAATCCAAATCTTATGGCTTGGTTGATTGAATGTCCCATCCTGTCGATTGTATTGATTGGCTCTCTGTAATCTGCCCTGAGTCTCAGCGAAAAACGGGAACTATAAATAATGTAAATAATTAAGTAATGTAAATAAATAAGTAAATAAATAATAATAAATACACAATAACAAATAAATAAATAACCATAGCACAAGGGAAGGGGCATTGGGGAAGAAGAAGAAGAATTAGAATTGGTTTTTATATGCTGACTTTCTCTACCACTTAAGGAAGAATCAAACCAGCTTACAATCACCTTCCCTTCCCCTCCCCACAACAGATACCCTGTGAGGTAGGTGGGGCTGAGAGAGCTCTAACAGAGCTGTGACTAGCCCAAGGTCACCCAGCTGGCTTCATGTGTAGGAGTGGGGAAACCAACCCGGCTCACCAGATTAGCCTCTGCCTCTCATACGGAGGAGTGAGGAATCAAACCTGGTTCTCCAGATCAGAGTCTACCACTCCAACCCACTGCTCTTAACTACTACACTGCGCTGGCTCTTAGGATAGGGAAATCACTGGGGAAGAAAGGGTTAAACCCCACTCCCTTATATTAGCAGTCACACAGGTGCTTTCAATCTCTTATGTCTAGCTTGGCTCTGGGGCTCAGCTCTTCTACATTCTCATAAATGGTGAAAGATACTTTGGGGTCTCTCTTGGGAGTTGATCCTTCTTCCAGTGGAAAGGAGAGCATTTGTAATGCAAATGAGCATTCTGCCCTAGGCGGATTTTCTATTTATTTTATAAAACCGACTGCTTTAAACCTCATGGCCTTTTATACATGGCTGTGTCAGGAGCTGGCCTGTTCGGCTCCCCGGCTCCTCGGTTCCTCTGAGGTGTTATGACTTTCTCGAAGCTTCTCACAGCTGCCTCGCTTTGTTGTTCTAACAGACACTTTATCTCGTGCATTCCTCTCCCGTGGGAAACTGAGTTACTATGCCAACCTGCCATATCAGCTTTGCTATTATATATTACCGATTTGCACCAGCCAGCCATTCTTGGCTTAGTTAGTTTGCAAGCACTGTTTGATTTTTCCAATAAAGTCAACTTTATTGGACTACGTGTCTGGGTTGTTGCTTTTGTGGACTCTTCGGGCCAAGGGCTTACAGGCTGTTTCACTCGTGACTTTGGGTCTTTGTTGTGATTATGCGGGCCATTTCTGATCGTCAGAGGTTGCCTCCCTGTCCCCCTATGCTTCCCCGTGTTTTGCCCGTGTTTTCAAATTTGAGATAAAACAGGTCCCTGAAAATGCGGCAAAATAAGGAGAAATGCAGGGGGAGAGCGAGGGGACCTCTGACGGTCTGAAACAGCATGCATAATTGCTACAAAGACCCAAAGTCCCCAAAGGGGTGACGACCAGGGAAACTCAGCCATGCATAAAAGACCCATGTGTGCAAACAGATATCCCTCCTCTGCCGATTGTTAAAGCTCTTCAGTATTTGGGAAAAGAAATAGCAAAAGAGGGAATGTGAGCTATTGGTGACCCCTAGTGGCCAAGAGCATTATGGCACACAATTTTTCATCTCGCCTAGGAGAGCCCATAATTTTTCTTCCAATGTCTCCAATCGATTGCTAAGGGAGTTTTCTCCTCCCAGCTCTGGAATTCAGTGGGAAATTAACTTTATCTACAACCCCCAGTTTGAACCTTAATGTAACTTATGGAGGAGGGGGAGGGGGTCTTTGGAACAAGTGAGTAAAATGTGGAATTCACAGCCAGAGGATGTAGGGACGGCCACAGGCGTAGACAGCTTTATAAGGAGAGACTTCTGGGGGAGGAAAAATGACCTAATCGCTTCTTTAGGGGTAATATCCCAGCACTCACCAGGTGCAGGATATCCCACCTCCTTAACAGCAGAGTCCTTAAACAGTAGGGTTTACCAACCTCCAGGTAGTAGCTGGAGATTTCCTGCTGTTACAACTGATCTCCAGCCAATAGAGATCAGTTCCCCTGGAGAAAATAGCCGCTTTGGCAATTGGACTCTATGGCTCTAAGTCTCTCCCCTCCCCAAACCCCGTCCTCCTCAGGGTCCACCCTAAAAATCTCCAGGCATTTCCCCAATCCAGAGCTGGCAACCCTAGTTGCCAACCTCCAGGTGGTGGCTGGAGATCTCCCGTTGTTACAACTGATCCCCACCCAATGGAAATGAGTTCCCCTGGAGAAAATAGCCGTTTTGGCAATTGGACTCTATGGCATTGAAGTCCCGCCTTCCTCAGGCTCCACCCCAAAAACCTCCCACCGGTGGCAACCCTATTAAGCAGCCGATTCTACGAATGTTGAGGAATTTTGAATGGCACCCATATCAAATGTTCAAGAAAAACTGTATTAATAAATACTCATAAGGTATGATTGAACCTGGGGCCTTCCTCGTGCCGAGCAGATGCTCTACCACTGAGCCACTGTGCAACAGCCTGAGTCAGCTAGAGAGAGGCAGTTGTCAGCGCCAGTTAACCATAACTGCCAATGGAGGGGGGGGCTGATTCCGGAGGAGGAAAGAACACCCCCCCCCATCACTCAAATCAGGCTCCAGAGATTTCCCAACAATCCCCTTCTCGATGGGCCTAATTTGAACCCACTGCTCCAAAGCAGGGTATACATGAATTTTTTTTAAATGTTTCTTACGACTTGTTATGTACTGGGGAGGGGCTGCGGCTCAGTGTTTTAATCCCTGGCATCTCCAGTTAAAAGGACCAGGCAGGAGGGGATAGGAAAGGCTTTTCTCTGCCCGAGACCCTGGAGAGCAGCTGCCGGTCTGAGTGGGCAACACTGACCTTGATGGACCAAGGGTCTGATTCAGTATAAGCCAGCTTCGTGTGTTCATGTGTGTCCATAAATAATAATAATAATACCCTGTGGGAAATGGTTAAAAAATTGGCTTCTTTCCAAATATCACCTATCTACCCAAGCAAAACGTCAATTTTTATTAAATGATTCCGATCCGGAGGTTACTGTAGGTGTTGCCAATTTTCTAGTGGATGTGATGAAAGTTCAAAAAGCCCAAAGTTTGTAATTTCTATTTTTGGAATTTACTGGCCTATGTTTTTATCTTAATGACTGCATATTTTATGTACCTTCTGTAACAATTGTAATATTACTTATGCCATTAAAGGTTTTTCATTCATTCATTCATTCAATAATAAGATTATCATCGCCATCATTATTTAATTTTCCTGCCATTAACTAGTGTGTGTGGGGGGCTTAGTCTCCCTGGCCTTTTTGGAGCAACCCAGAGAGCTCACACGCACTTCTGTCCCTGTTGCTGTAGATAATCGGCAGTCTCTCTCCGGCTACCCTGCCTCCAAGTCAATTTTCTGCTTCACCCAGAACCTGATCCTTAACTTCTGTCTGTCTTGAATGATGAGAACCCGGCCAGCGTGGCATCCGAAGAGCCCTGCTGGATCAGACCAGCGAGGGTCCTCCTAGTCCAGCACCCTGTATCACACAGTGGCCAGCCGGTTCCTCTGGAGGAGCAACAACAAGGCAAGGAGTCCGAGGCCTTTCGTGATTCCCCACTCCTCATGGGGAGGAGTGGGGGAATCAAACCCGGTTCTCCAGATCAGAATCCGCTGCTCCAAACCACCACTCTTAACCACTACACCATGCTGGAAGGTGGACTCTTTGGGGGTGTAGAGAGCCTGTGTGATGTAGTGGTTAAGGGCGGTGGACTCTAATCTAGAGAACTGGGTTCGATTCCCCACGCCTCCACATGAAGCCAGCTGGGTGACCTTGGGCAAGTCACAGCTCTCTTAGAGCTCTCTCAGTCCCACCTACCTCGCAGGGTGCTTGTTGTGGGGAGGGGAAGGTGATTGTAAGCCGGTTTGAGCCTTCCTTAAGTGGTAGAGAAAGCAGGCATATAAAAACCAACTCTTCTTCTTCTCTCCAGTGGGGACTTAAAGCAGCTTATATTGCTTTCCTCTCCTGAATTTTATTCTCACACCAAACCTATGAGGTAGGTTAGGCTGACTTGCTCAAGGTCACCCAGCAAGCTTCCCAAGCAGATAGGCTTGCCAGGTCCCTCTTCGCTATCGGTGGGAGATTTTTGGGGCGGGGCCTGAGGAGGGCGGGGTTTGGGGAGAGGAGGGACTTTAATGCCATAGAGTCCAATTGCCAAAGCAGCCATTTTCTCCAGGTGAACTGATCTCGATCAGCTCTATCAGTTGAATTAGCAGGAGATCTCCAGCTAATACCTGGCAGTTGGCAACCCTACAAGCAGAGTGAGGATTTTGAACCTGGGTCTTCCTGATCCTTGTCTGGCACCCTAACTACTACACCACACTGGTTTTACAAGAAGTCATAAAATGCAAATGGATAAAGCGTTTATTTTTATCTATGATTTTCTCACTCCAAAACATTAAAATATTATCCAACGGCCATCAAACTTGTCTTTTATTTCTTTGAGTTCCCTGATAACAGGCTGGCTTTGTTATCAAAGCAGTGTTCCAAATAGGGTTGAACCAACTGATTATAGCAGGAAAAATGGATTTTCCTCCCTGGTTTGCCACTATTACCTTCAGAACAGCTGTAAACAAATTCAAACCCGACTCCAAATCTGAGGAAGCAAAGTACTACTTTGGATACCTTCCGATGGGGGTCCCCAACCTTTTTGAGCCAGTGGGCACATTGGGAATTCTCACACGGCATGGTGAGCACAGTCACAAAAACGGCTGCCCCAAAATGGTTGCTGCAGGGGGCAGAGAGCCGCAAAATGGTGGCTGCAACTTGCCTTCAGCCACACACTGAAGATCCTTTTGCTGTGGGTGGTTTGCAGCCGCCCAAGCAATGTTTTTTAAAACTCTACACAGCCCATCAAATTTCCAATGGCCCGCCAGAAACCTTGTGGGCAAATGCCCCACCTGGCCTTGCCTACTTTCTAAAAACACCGGATGGGTGCCAGGAAAGGTGTTGGCGGGCACCAGGGCAACCGGGTTGGGGGGGAAGGAAAATAACCCACTTGTTTTGTTAGGGGTAATGGCCCAGCACTGGCCAGGTTAGGGTTGCCAGGTCCCTCTTTGCCACCGGCGGAGGTTTTTGGGGAGGAGCCTGAGGAGGGCAGGGTTTGGGGAGGGACTGAAATGCCTGAAATCATTATATGCTACGGGAAATGTATTCTTTGATTTGAAATAAATTATTTGTATTTAATAAAGTATATCTGCACTTATAAACATGCCAGACTCAGCATATAAGAGTTGGCATCTATTATAAAGTCACGCCAAGCACCCATAGATGTTAGCAGGCCTCAAAACCTAAAGAGGCCGCGTTTTACCCTCTAGTTAGAAGTTAATTAGAGAAACTATAGACGGTCTTAGTATGCTCTCATAAGCTGGTTTTCCACAGATAAGAACCAGCTAGGAACCTCCGTAGTTAGAGCCTTGGCAGAAATCAAGGTTCAAGATAAGAAGGCAGTAACTTAGGATCAAACAGAGCAGCACCTGACACTGTAGGGTCTTCTTGCTCATTAGTGAACATGAGATCATCACTTTCTCTGTAACCGTCTTCAATTCTGTAATAGGGCATGCTAATTTGGGGGTCCCGAGTATTGGGCATTTGGGTCCTTACGTGTGTATTACGCCTCTGGAACCACCCATTATCGAAGTCTATATTCGGGCTTGCAATCCTTTGATGTGGGTGTAAATTGTCCGGCGCTTTGGGCAATTTTCACCAGGCGTTTTGTGTATTGGCCAATAAAACAAACTGCTTTGAATCTTCAACCTCCTACTGTTTTATTGTCATTGGGTATTGATACAATAAGACAGGCATATCAGGACTTCAATGCCATAGAGTCCAATTGCCAAAGTGGCCATTTTCTCCAGATGGACTGATCTCTGTCGGCTGGAGATCAGTTGGAATAGCAGGAGATCTCCAGCTAGAACCTGGAGGTTGGCAACCCTACCTAGACCAGGTGCAGAATATTCCACCTCTTTAACAGTAGAGTCCTTAAACAGCCGATTCTATGAAAGTGGAGGAATTTTGAATAGCACACATGTCAAATGTTCAAGAAAACCTGTTTTGATAAATATTCATAAAGTCATTCAAAACAAACATCATTTTTTTAAAGAGGTTTCTGTAACTTTTACCTCATTTTAACAAAAAGAGTAACAGCTTGAGAGAGTAAGCTAGAGAGAGGCAGTGTCAGTTAGCCATAACTGTCAACGGAAGGGAGGGGGCTGATTCCAGAGGAGGAAAGACCCCCCCATCACTCAAATTAGCTCCCCGAGGTTTTCCAACATCCCCAGCTTTTTTGAGCCAACGGGCTCATTGGGAATTGTGATACGGCATGGTGAGTGCATGCACAAAATGGTTGCTGCAGGAGGCAGAGACAGCCACCAAATGCCTGCTGCAACTTACCTTCAGATAGGGTTGCCAACCTCCAGGTACTGCTGTGTTTCATATTCACTACTGATTCAAAATGTTTTCTAGGCATGGTACACTATTTGGGCAGATTCTTGCTGAACCTGTCAGAGGTCTTACATCCATTAAATGACTTGCTGAAAGCGGATGTTGTTTGGCATCGGGGCCCACATCAAGATGCAGCATTCTTGAAGATAAAACAGCTTCTGACTCAGACGCCTGTTCTAGCATTTTATGGTGTCACTCGCCGCACTGTTGTGAGTTCAGACGCAAGCAGCTATGGCCTGGGACGTGTGCTCCTCCAAGAATTTGAAGGAGAATTGAAACCTGTCGCATTTTGCTCAAGAACACTGACAGATTCCGAGACGCATTATGCCCAAATGGAAAAGGAGTGTTTAGCAGCTGTTTGGACATGTGAAAGGTTTTCCAAATATCTTTATGGTCTAGTCTCCTTCCATCTTTTCACAAATCATAAACCTTTGGTACCCTTGATAAATTGTAAAGACTTGGACAAAGTACCAATAAGGAGCCAAAGACTCCTTCTGTGTCTGATGAGATTTAACCCACAGGTGGAATACCGTCTGGGCAAAACTCTAGTCATTGCAGGTACATTGTCACGACATCCACTGAAGACTATTGATGCTGATGCATTTACACTTGTAAAAGAGGTTGCATGTTATGAAACCACTATGCAAAGCTTGAAGCCGATTTCGGATTCCTTACTCCTACAGTTACAGGTTCTTACCACCTCTGATGCAAAGCTACAAAAGGTATTGGGATTTGTGAAAACAGGTTGGTCGCAAAACATGTGAAGTATACCAAATGAGCTCAAGCCCTATTTTGCTGAAAGGGGACACCTCACAGAGTCTCAGGGGCTACTTCTTCATGGTGATCGCATTGTTATCCCACCACAGAAGAGACAAGAAATATTGCAGCAGCTCCACAAGGGTCACCAAGGACTTACCAAATGCAGGAAAAGAACCCAACTTTCCGTTTGATGGCCACGAATAGGCCAGGATCTCAAGACCTTGATACAAAACTGTGAATTCTGTCACAAATATAAACCTTCACAATGGAGAGAAGCCTTGATAGTTACTCCACTGCCAAATAGACCTTGGGAAAGGGTCGGAGTTGACATTTGTGAACTGCTAGGACACAAGTATTTAGTCGCCATTGACTATTCTCAAGATACCTGGAAATAACACATGTTACTGACATGACCAGCAGTACAGTTATTAACTGCTTAAAGAATATATTTGCCAGATGGGGTTGTCCAGAGGTCCTCGTGACTGACAACGCTCCTCAATTTGCAGGGGGAGAGTTTGCTCGATTTGCAAAAACATACAATTTCCAACATGTTACAGCTAGCCCCCATAGTCCAATGGAGAGGCAAAAAGAGCTGTACAAACAGTAAAGCAAATTTTAAAACAAGAAGATCATTTTCTGGCTTATTGACCTATCGTGCTACTCCCATCAATGCAACTGGATATAGTCCAGCACTGTTGATAATGGGTTGACAACTACGAACGCCACTTCTAACTTTGGCAACAACTTTGTATCCTCAATGGCCCGATTTGAAGAAAGCCCGTGCTACGGATGAGAAGGCAAAAGCCGCATACAAGAGACATTATGATCAACATCATGGAGTTCAGTCACTGCCAAAGCTCACCACTGGGTCGAGGTGAGAATAAAGCTCGATGACAAAAAGGAATGGTCTGATCCTGCAGTAATTTTGTAACAGAGTCAAACACCACGATCATACCTTGTAGAAACTAGTACTGGAACAATTAGGAGAAATAGAAGACATTTGCACTTGTACCAGAAGAACGTTCAGAAACAACACCAACAAAAGATCAAGAAACTGAAAACCCAGACAACGTTCAAAGCTCATCTACAGATCACCAGACTGGAACTGACTCACCAGTGTCTGACCCAGGTCCAGTTCAGTCTACACTTAGCAAATCTTATTCTCCACCTTCAAACCGTCAGAATGACCTCAAGCGGTATTCAGAAGCCAGCACGTTACAGAGATTGACCTCTTTTCCCTATAGATAGCAATAGCAACCTGCAATGGGGCAGAATAACCCCCAGGTGCTATTAGGGATGGTTGACAGTCCGAAGAGCCCCAAATAAAGGTCTTTTACCTGTGGCACTATAAACTGCCCCTGTGTACATGAACAGGTGCAGGAATCCTCCTTTTAGACATGACACCCATGTAGATAAATGCGTGTCAAGAACCGCCCCCCCTTCCCCCCTCTCTCTTCCTTTCCTATTCATTTAGTTGCATAAGCACGCAAACATTTCTCAATCTTCAACATTTCCTCTGTTTTGCTAGTTTGTGATCTAGTTAAAGGAACCTTGATGTTCCCTGCAAGAGGAACTCTCTGTTCAGACCTGACGCATGCACAATTAGAGAATCGCTCGCTGCCAAAGTTGCTGAGTTGTTAATTTCAATAGCCAAGAATGACAGCATGGGAAAAATAGAAAATGTATCTTTACTGGTAGAAGTCTATAAAGGTTGATCGATGCACAATGACAGTGTGATTCTTTCTTCTGGTTTCGGCTGGGGAGACCTGAACCCAGTTTGTACTGTTTAATATTGGTATACCATTAAATAGCATCACTGTAAAAGTAATTCCTGATCTCCAGTGCGTTATCCTTGATCAGAGCTACGTGGGGTAACGTTTTCTAGGCACAACAGTCTACTCACCACCTCATGGTAGGAAGTTCATAGAGAATGTTGATAGCTTATAGTTTAATGTTGTTATTAGTATAATTTAAAAAAATGGCGTTAAAGGGGAGGAAATGCAGTGAAATGTAATCTTAGTTGGTGGAACAGGGGAGGAGCAACTAAACAGGAAGTACAATGCTGATTCTGTGACCTTAGGCAGATGATGAGAGGGAGGGCATCTTGGCCATCCTCTGGTCAGTGGGGGTGTGGAGGGGGGAGGTGGTTGTGAATTTCCTGCATTGTGCAGGGGGTTGGACTTGATGGCCCTGGTGGTCCCTTCCAACTCTATGATTCTATGTTACAAGGAGACTGAGAGAGAAAGAGCAAGCAGGCACTAGGGAGGAACTGCTGACTTTTCTTTGTATTATAGAAGTTCAATAAACACCTTGTTATACAAGTACCTGAAGTCCCTGGCATTAATAAGACAGCGCCAGCCGTGTTTGTAACGTAACTGAGTCAGGCCAATGAAGTCAAACCACCTTAAAATATAAAGGCTTTATTAAAGAACAAAAGTTCAAATTAGTTAAAACACAAGTTTACAGAATTCTGAAGGCACACCGGCGAAAAAATAATAAATGCTGACTAAACATTTACTATTCTATTAGAAAGCAGATGTTATTGTTATAAGCTTAAGCTGGTTCAGGTTGCTCTTGCTTGCACTGAGGCATTGTGACGGTTGTTTCAGATAAGGCAGAGTAACATGAATAGCAATGGAAAAATAGAAGGTGAAGTCTTGAAGTCTTACTGCACTATAAGCATAGCTGAACTTATGGCAAAGTTGAACCCAGGTCAGCTGGCCCATGACTCCCAATCCGAGTTGTTACCAGGGAGAAGTCTCTAGATAGTTCAAACTGGTCTCGGCCAAAATAAGGTTCTCAGGAATAAGGAGTGAGATCATTCTCCCTCCCCAACTTCCCACAGATGGGTCGAATCGCCCAGTTAAGCTGGCATGCTGTCCTGGGGTAACAGTCTGCAGGTGTTGCTTGGTAGCTATAAGCTCTGCAAACTATAAAGCAAAGTCTAGGCACACAAAATGAAGAATAAACTAATGTCAAGCTCATGTCAAGAACTAGATGGTTCTTCTTTCTTCACCCTTGCCCCGCTAACAGCCCCCCTCTTGCCGCTTCCAGGGCTGGAAACACCACAGCTGATTCCTCCGGGCTGTGTGCAACATCTGCACAGCCCAGGAGAAGGAGGGAAGTCTGCCCTCCCCAAAAGAAGCGGCTGGAGAGGCCATCAAGGTGCAAGAGACTCAGGGCCAGCCTCCCAGGGGGAAGGGGGTGGGTGGAAGATCCCAAGGCCGGATTGCGGAAGGGGTGGGTTGGCTTTTTCTTCCACCAGTTGCTTGGTTGCTTTTTCATGAGTTGTGCTCACGGCAGCCTGAGATCTCCCTGATTCTGCACATCTCCTGCCTCTGGAGCTCCTGGTAAAAGGCAGGGGAGCATCCCAGAGAGCCGTTCCTGCTCCCAGGACTTGTGTGCAGGTCTCTGGGATGCCGGAGAGCCCTGACTCTGGGCAGGAGCAGCCCTGCCGGAGTCCAAGGAGCACTGACCTCTGTAGGGTCTGTCTAGGCCTATAAGGTATAGGGTATAGGGTTTTGGCCTAACTGGTTGTTGGCACACCACCCAGTACGTGACGTAGAAAACTACGTCGCCCAGGCCTTGAGGCAGTCCGGGGCCTGGCTGGCACACCACCGCCCATAAAGGCTGCCTTTGTTTTAGGTTAGCAACTGCTCCTTGCAGAAATATATATTGCAACAATATGCCTTAGCAATGTACAAGCTGTTCTAGTCACTGAATCTAGCTGCTTTCTGCCTTGCTCAGCTTGGCTGCTGATTACAATTGCTATAAAATAAACTCAGCTCTCTGCAAGGGAGTTCTGTTTTACACTGACACTGAAGCCTCGCCTCAATCCTTCCCAATTCCCACAGACCTCTCATCCGCCCCTTTGTTTCTCCCAGGAGATCATGCTCCAATCGTTTTGGGAGATAGAGCCAGCATTCCTCCTGGCCCAGAAAACTGTCGGCCACCTCAGGTAGGTCTGTCGCAGAGGGAACCTTTGCGCACCCCCATCACAGGGAGGGGGGCTCTGTGAGGAGAGGGGGAAGCAGCCGATGTGGGGGTTGCGGGACCAGCCCCAGTGAGCCATGCTGCTCTGTGCCGGGCAATTCTCCCTTTGGGGCCTGGGGGGGAGCGTGGGTGGCTTCGTGAGCACCCCTTCCCAGGGTGGGAGGACTAGATATCCCTCCCAGCACAGAGCCCAGCCCTTGCCTTTCCTCCCTGCTAGCAAATTCCAGCCTCCGTTCAGCCAACAACTGAGGGGGTCCATGGTGGGCTGGGCTCTGGGCCTGGTGCTCGGACGGAGGCCAGCCCATGAATCGGCAGAGAGCCAGGTAGGTTACGTGCCAGCCACCGTGTGGTCGAGAGTGTGGTGCCCGAGGCCGTGTCTGCCCTAGAGTCGCAGTTTTGGGGAGTTCCTGGATCACGGCAGGAGGAGGCCAAGGAGACGGGGTCCTTTTTAGGGTCCGGGATCCAGGGGCCTGCTCCCTGCAGGAGACGGGGAGGCTGGCCGTCAAGGCTTTCTGCGGGAGGGGGGAATCGGCAAGCCCACACCGTCCCCCTATTCCTTTTAGGCGCTGAGAGGCCCGGCAGAGGAGGGCCTGTGCAACATGCTCCGGGCCCTTCTCATAGAGGACCCCTCTGCAGGGCACATGGCCGCCCTTTTCGACGTAAGTGTGTGGGCCCCTGCGTGGCAGAGTGCCTTCCCCGGGACCAGGTCGCTGCTCTGAGCCCTGCGCGGCTTGATTCCAGACCAGCCTGGCCTGGGGACGGTTGCCCCAGCCTCTCTGCCTGAGGATGCAAGTGGAGGCTGTGTGAAGGCAGCTATCCCACAGGAACAGAGCCCCTTTCCAAATACGGGGGAATTTCCCTGCAGAGGAGCAGTCCTCCGTGGGCTCAGCTGCCAGCGGTTTGGCAAGCGGGCTTTGCCGTCTCCCTGCCCGGGACTGAGGTGTCGCTTTCTTTCCACAGCAAGTTGTATATTGGACCCGAGTCCAGTGGGCCCAGACACAGGGCCGCAAATTTAATAGGTGCCCTGCTGGGCTTCCTGGAAGAAAAGGCCTCTGTGGAAGTAAGTTCCCCACCCGTCCCCATCCCCAAAATGTGGCATGGGTTGTCTTGAAGGGCTATGGAGCAAAGCCAGAGAAGCAGGGCTGCCCCAGCTCTTGGGGTTGCAGCTGAGGACCGGTCCTCTGGTCTCCGAGTCTCCTTCCCGCCTTAAGACTCCTCCCAAATGCCGGAGAGTCTGACACTGGGACATTCCCCCCCTGCATTATGATGACCGCCTTGACTTGGGGCATGGTGGTCAGGAGGACGACGACTCAGAGGGTGGCGAGCTCCTGTGCTACCTGGGGATCTGCAAGAGGGGCCTCTTCTTCACTCTAGATCCTGGACAAGGACGCCTTGGGGAATGGGGTGGGGTGGCTGGCCATCTCCTTGGCCAACCTGGAAGCGGACATCCAGGAGAAGGCCAGGGAGAACATGGGCCGGCTGCTCAGGCTGCTTGTCCGCTGGCAAGCTGAGTTCGCTGGGCAGGAGGAGACCAGCCCCCTTTCGCCACAGCTGGTCAGCTCCTCTCGGACCACACCAGCACCCAACCCCTGAGGTCAGGCCTGGCTGTGCACCCACCCTCCATTCGCAGCACAGGAGCTCCTCCCATCACAATGCCTCTTCTGCACAGCTGACATGGAGGCGTTTCAGGATGCCTCTTCCCACATGTCCCCATGGCCCCAGCCCCTCTGCCCCTTAGCAATGGGGAGACCATCCCTTTCAGGAGGGCCCAAGCCAGGCTGGGGGGGAGGGGGCTCGGAGACCCTTGCCCCACGGGAGGAAGAGACACCCCCCAGCCAGATGGAAGCAAAACCTCTCTGTTCAGGGCAATTCCGCTGGAGCTCCTGCTGTCTTCTGGGCAGGGCTGCAAAAAAAATATCACCTGGGAGGATGACCCAGAGCGGCCCTGGAGGGAGAGCTGCCTCGACCTCATCTCCATGGCTGAGGTAAAGAGAGCCTTCTTCCGTGGTGCTGAATGGGCCTCCTGGAGAACGGCCTCACCTTTCGGGAAGGGAGGGGTTCTTGGTTTATTCAATAGGAAGCACGAGACCCACGGGGGAGGTAATTCTCTGGCAGGGGTGTGAAGGGGGTCCTGGGGCTCTTCCCTTGCCCGAGGAATGCCGCAGCCGTGGGTCACTCCTCTATTCCTTTCTGATATCCGTGTACCCACAATACACCTGGCCCTGACCGGAAGAACAGGCACAGGAGAGACAAGGCCCTGCCTCGGGGAGTCGTTTCCAGTCTCCCTGTGGAAAGGGGCTGAAGGAGGGAAGGCGGGAGTCAAGATGTGGGGAGATCAAGGGCCAGGGCTGCGGTTTGGCTGGGCAGGAAGGACTCAAAGGGAGACCTTGTGGGTTTCAGGTGTTCCAGGTCCACCTCAGCCAGGGACAGAGGCTCTCCCTCCAGGAGGCAGCTCTGGAATATTTGGTGAGCCAAGGAAGCCGCTGGGTGAGGCTAGGGGCCCTGGTCCTTGCCTACGCCACCCTGGGCCGGGCACGAGGCATTATAGAAGAGGAGGAGGAGGTGAGTGGATAGGTGAGGCAAGCATGGCGGGTGGTGGGAAGCAAAGACCCCAGCCCTTGGGTGCGATCCCAAAAAGGACAGGGATCATTTGGGCCTTTTCCCCATCTCCCCAGGAAGAATATCTCAAGGGAAGCCTGGCTGCCCTCCTTTATGACCTCCAGAGGGGCAGAGGGTTTCCTGAGATCGTGGCACTCATGCCAAGAACAGGTAAAGTCCCTTTCCAGGAGAAACGGATGGGGAGGGAGCCGTGGCCGCCAAACTGCCTCAGGAGCCAAGGCCCACCATCTGCAGCCGGGGCTGGCCCTGAGTCGCCCTCTTTCCCTGAACAGGGGCTGCACAGGACCACGCTGGAGGCTGCCTTTTGACATGCCAGCCTTGCCCCAGGGCAAAGAGGGCAATTTCAGAAAGTCCCTTCAGCCCACTTTGGGATGCCAAGTCAGAAGCAGTTACGCCCTCTCTTGCATATGTTATAGTCCAATCCAAGAGAGGTGATGTGAGGCTGTGCCTGCCTTTCTTCTCTTCCATCCGGAGGATCTTCTGTAGTCCGGAAGACTCTGCAGGTGTGCCCTTCCTTTTCCTCCTCAGCACTCCAAATGGGACTGACACTACCTACCCAAGGTTCCGAAGCACCCAATCGCCCATTGTGGTCCACATTGGTTCCAGTGCTTACTATGGTTCTGACCGATGCTGCCGCCATCCGATCAGTTCCCCCGGGCTCTGCCTCGGAACAGGTGGTTTCTGCTGCCTCTATTCTGCTTTGAAGCGCCGGGCCGCAGAGCAAGTAAAGCACTCCACTTCAGAGCCACCTAGGAAGAAGCGTAAAAATAAATCTCAAAACAAGGACTCTGCAAAGATAAAGCACACGAGTTTACCGGCTCCGCACCCAGAACCAGCGGGAACACCTAGCCCTCCAAAAACTCCTTCTGTTGGTTCCTTCTCCCCCGTTTTCAGAAACAGCTTTTGAAGAAGAAGAAGAAGAAGAGTTGTTTTTGATATGCTGGCTTTCTCTACCACTTAAGGGAGACTCCAACTGGCTTACAATCACCTTCCCTTCCCCTCCCCACAACAGACATTCTGTGAGGTAGGTAGGGCTGAGAGAGCTCTAACAGAGCTGTGCCTTGCCCAAGGTCACCCAGCTGGCTTCGTGTGGAGGAGTGGGGAAACAAATCGAGTTCCCCAGATTAGCCTCCGCTGTTCACGTGGAGGAGTGGGGAATCAAATCTGGTTCTCCAGATCAGAGTCCCCCAGGGTTTGAGTACTAAAGCAGCCACGGCAATACAGTGCTTCCAAAGATAAACCCAGAAGTGACATAATTGTGTCAAGCATGCACAATCACTGCTCTGGAGCAGCTGGGTGGATCTGCGGGCAATTGCTCACCGAAACCACCCACCTAGCAACCATAATGGCAACCCTACTGCCAGGTGGAGTATACTGTACTTCTAGGCCAGCTCACAAAATGTATTTTGTCTCAGGGATGTGTAGGGAAGTTAGAAGGGGTTTCGCCCGTCCACCCTCGCTAACTGAAATGGCATTCCTGCTCTGCTAGTGCTGTAAATAAGGTGCAGGCAATTTATTGCATGCTCTTAAGGCTTTATTGGGTTTTTTGGGGCTGAGGTGGAATTTGGGATGTTATCGCTGTTTGATTTTGTAATTCTGTATTGTAATCCACCTAGACCCAGGGGCAAAGGCAGAACGTTAATATACGTATGTAGAAATAAAGGGGGGGACACGTGTGCTTTAAAAACACACATTTTCTCCCTTCTCTGTGCTAGTAAAGTAGGGAAGCTATTTCAAATAGCAAGGCCAAGTAGAGGTTAAAGGGTTAAACCCCTTCTTCCCTTTGCTGGGCAAATTGCAGCTGTTTAGGCCTGGAATAATTGCATTTTGTAGGTGGAACAAATAAGCCCACTCCATATATCCTCCCTTTCTCTTAATCACCTTCCTTTCCAGTGCCTCTGTGTTCCATTGAAACTGCTTGTTTATGGAACTCACCTTTTTAAAAAAAATGTGAGTTTGCATAAAGGGACCCATTTATTTTATTACTGTGTACAAAAAATGAGTCCATCACCACTTTGTAATTACTGCTTTTGCTGTTATTGTTATCGCTGCTAATGGGGATGACGAGTCTTTTGTAAGATGAGAAAGGATGTGCTATTAGCTGCCTGGTGGGGGGAACATTGGCACATCGTGGTTAGATTGTCAGACTAAGATCTGGGAGACCCAGGTTCAAACCTCCACTTGGCCATGGAAGCTTGCTGAGTAACCTTGGGCCAGTGGCGTTCTCTCAGCCTATCCTACCTCACAGGATTGTTGTGAGGATAAAATGCAGGAGAGGAGAATGACGTAAGCGGCTTTGGGGCCCCACTGGGGGAAAAGGGGAGCTATAAATGAAATCAATCGGCCCCTCCTCAGAGGTGCTTTTCTTACACTAATTAATTACTGGCCTTTGACTCATCTCCATTTTCAATTTTCAATTTGGTTTTGGCTTGCTGAAATCCAACTCTTATGGCTTGGTTGATTGAATGTCCCATCCTGTCGATTGTATAGACTGGTTCCGTGTAATCTGCCATGAGTCTCAGCGAAAAAGGGAAACTATAAATAATGTAAATAAATAAATACATAAATAAATAATAACCATAGCACAGGGGAAGGGGCTTTTGGAAAGGGAAATCATGGAGAAGAAAGAGTTAAACCCCACTCCCAATGCCATTTTTGGTCATATTAGCAGTCTCACACAGGTGCTTTCAATCTCTTATGTCTAGCTTGGCTCTGGGGCTCAGCTCTTCCACATTCTCATATATGGTGAAAGACACTTTGGGGGTCTCTCTTGGGAGTTGATCCTTCTTCCAGTGGAAAGGAAAGCATTTGTAATACAAATGAGCATTCTGCCCTAAGTGGATTTCTATTTGTGTTATAAAACCGACTGCTTTAAACCTCATGACCTTTTATGCACGGCTGTTTCACTCCTGACTTCGGGCCTTTATTGTGATTATGCGTGCCGTTTCTGGCTGTCAGAGGTCGCCTTGCTGTCCCCCTATGGTTCCCTGCGTTTTGCCCGTGTTTTTAAATTTGAAATAAAACAGGTCCCTGAAAATGCGGCAAAATAAGGAGAAACGCAGGGGGAGAGCGAGGGGACCTCTGACAGTCTGAAACAGCATGCATAATTGCTACAAAGACCCAAAGTCCCCAGAGGGGTGACGACCAGGGAAACTCAGCCATGCATAAAAGACCCATGTGTGCAAACAGATATCCCTCCTCTGCCGATTGTTAAAGCTCTTCAGTATTTGGGAAAAGAAATAGCAAAAGAGGGAACGTGAGCTATTGGTGACCCCTAGTGGCCAAGAGCATTCTGGCACACAATTTTTCATCTCGCCTAGGAGAGCCCATAATTTTTCTTCCAATGTCTCCAATCGATTGCTAAGGGAGTTTTCTCCTCCCAGCTCTGGAATTCAGTGGGAAATTAACTTTATCTACAACCCCCAGTTTGAACCTGAATTGTGACTTACAGAGGAGGGGGAGGAGGTCTTTGCAACAAGCGATTAAGATGTGGAATTCCCAGCCAGAGGATGTAGGGATGGCCACAGGCGTAGACAGCTTTATAAGGACAGACTTGTGTGTGTGGGGGTGGGTGGGAAATGACCTAATCGCTTCTTTAGGGGTAATATCCCAGCACTCACCAGGTGCAGGATATTCCACCTCCTTAACAGCAGAGTCCTTACAGTAGGGTTGCCCATCTCCATGGATATTACAGTTTATCTATAGCCGATAGAGATCCATTCACCTGGAGAAAATGGCCGCTTTGGCAATCAGACTCTATGGCATTGAAGTCCTTCCCTTCCCCAAACCCCGCCCTCCTCAGGCTCTGTCCCAAAAACCTCCCCCCTGTGGCAAAGAGGGTCCTGGCAACCCTATCAAAGGTCCAGTTTTCTTGGCAAGATGTGGTTCAGTTTAATAATCTTTTGGAGCCTAAGACAATTCATTTAGGGCAGGGGTCCCTAATGTGGTGCCCGTGGGTGCCTACCAACACTTTCCTGGCACCCACCAAGTGTTTTTAGAAAGTAGGCAAGGCCAGGTGGGGCATTTGCCCACAAGGTTTCTGGTTGGCCATTGGAAATTTGATTGGCTATGTAGAATTTTAAAAACATTGCTTTGGCAGCTGCTAACCACCCACAGCAAAAGGATCTTCAGTTTGTGGCTAAAGTAGGGTTGCCAGGTCCCTCTCTGCCACTGGCAGGAGGTTTTTGGAGCGGAGCCTGAGGAGGGCAGGGTTTGGGGAGGGACTTCAGTGCCATAGAGTCCAGTTGACAAAGTGGTTATTTTCTCCAGGTGAACTGATCCCTATCAGCTGGAGATCAGTTGTAATAGCAGGAGATGTCCGGCTGGTACCTGGAGGTTGGCAACCCTAGTTATCCCTGTACTAAAAGAAACTTGCTTTGCAAAGGTTTTTTTGAACTGACCCACCCCCTCCCAAGGAAGCAAAACATGGGAAACCAAATAACAATAAGATCATAATATTTTACAACTGATCTCTATTGGCTGGAGATCAGTTGTAATAGCAAAAGATCTCCAGCTAGTACCTGGAGGTTGGCAACCCTAGACCGAAGGTAAGTTGCAGCAGCCATTTTGTGGCTGTCTCTGCCTTCTGCTGGTTGTTGTTTGCAACCTCCAGGTGGTGGCAGGAGATCTGCTATAACATCTGATCTCCAGCCGATAGAGATCAGTTCACCTGGAGAAAATGGCCACTTTGGCAATTGGACTCTATGGCACTGAACTCAGCTGGTGGTGAGCCATGCCTCCAACAAATATCCCATAAAGATCTCCTTATAATGGCCAGTTTCTGAGGAGTGAGATACCCCCTGGTGTTACCTGAATTTGTGCAGGTACAGGCTCATTTGCCTGGTCTAGTTTGAGACCGAATTAACAATTCCACCAGTTGGAAGAAGCTAATGATTTCCAAATCCAGTGCCAAGAAATTACAAAATTTATGACTTTCTATACTTGATCATTTAGGCCTTTTATGAATGGCTGTTTCCTTCACCATCACCCCTCCAGTGACTCCAGGCCTTTTTTTAAATTACGCCTGGCCGTTTCTGACTGTCAAAGTTCGCCTCGCTCTCCCCCTGTGTTTTCCCCATTTTGCCCATGTTTTCAGAGACCTGTTTTATCCCGAATGAGGGCAAAATGCGGGGAAATGCAGGGGGAGAGCAAGGCGACTTCTGACGGAAATGGCATGTATAATCAAAACAAAGAGCCGAAGTCGTTGGAAGGGTGACAGCAAGGGAAATGGCTATGCGTAGGGAAATGCCGTTGTCTGCTGATTGGTTCAAAATACATTTCATCTCATCTAGACACCCTTTCTGCCCCACCACTGCTACTCCAAAATTGGGCATAATGTCTGCCTTACTAGTTTCCAGAGAGCTGTGAAACCTCAGTTCCCATTATCTGGCCCTGTCGACAGTACACACTATGCATTTTCCTTCAGTCCTTCCGTTACAAAGATGTTGGCTTTCACACTCCTCTGTTCCAGCTTATCTCAGATTCAAGGCCAAACCACAGTGTTTCACAGGGACCCTTTCTACAAACAAAACTAGGAGCTAACAGCTTTTCTATGCAGTGCTTAGCATATAAAATGCCGATGAAACAATGATTAGTTTTTAATAATCCACACATAAATCTATCAAAAATCAAATAAAATAATATGCCCTGGGAACATATTTTTAAATGCTTCCTTAAATCCGCTGAAATTAAATTAGTAGTTACAGTTTTCCAAACTCCCCATTCCTCCAGAGGAATACCGATCCATAAAACTCTTCCCTTAAAGCGGCAAATTTCTCCAGGGTAACTAATCTTGGTCATTTGGAGATCAATGGTAATAGCAGGAGATCTCCAGGTACCATCTGGAGGCTGGCACCCTTAAGTCAGAAGGAACTGCCAGGTGTCAGGCAGTTCGGTTATCTCGGTTTAGATGTTTCCTTTCGTTTCTCTGCTGAACCGTCCAGACTTCAAGGACGGCTACACATACCAAAGCCTGGGAACGCAAATCCTGGGAAATAATGCTCTGTTTATGCTTTGTAATCTCCCGCCGTTTCTCTGCCTTATATTTCCAAATAACGGCAAGACAAACCATAGCTGTCATCTTATCCTCAATGCACTGTATTGCCTATTTGACCAGTAAAGCCATCTGCTTGGAATCTGATTGTCTCTGTGGTGATTTCTGGTTCGATGGGTCAAGAGCTTACATTATGACAGCTATCACTACTCTTCTTCATCGATTCTTTAGTCAGGCTGGAACCCCGAGGGTTCGCCTGCCACTCGGATGGGAGCTAGGAGGGCGCTCTCCGAGTGAACCGTGACTACTGCTTCTTGGAACCCTGGAGTCCTCATCTGAGGATCCTACCCTTCTACGGGACATAGTAGCTGAACTCTTTAGGACTAATTCAGAGGTTTGCCGTTTGAGTGGACTGGTCCAGACACAGTGGCAATCTCTAGTGAGGGTTCTCTGGATGTTAACGTCGGAGGATACTAATGCTCATTTAGACCTCCAGGATTTTGATCAGTTGCTGGATGATGCCCGGCTGGCAACTGAGGACTTACAAATACTAACCGATTTATTGGATAAGCTTATTGCCCGTGAGACTCTCTCATCCACGGCTCTAACGCATCCTGTCGCCTTGGGGGAAGGTACCATGGCGGGAGCCGCACCGGCAGGTTTTTCTTTGGTACCCAATGCAGCTGACTGTCAAGCTGAAGCCAAGAGGGTCGCTATCCAGATGGCCCTCCTCTTTGCGGATTGTACAAAGGATACCACGATAGCCACCTTGGCTCAACGTTTGACCTCGACGTTCGGGGCCGATGCACCCACGGTCGCGGTCCGAGTGCAACCATTGCTAGGTGGGGATCCCGACCCCCTACTCATGCTCCTGGAAACGGAACTTTTACCGCACATTGCCGCAGCTGCCGCTCTGAGACTTGAAAGCGCAAAAGCTCTCGCGGATAGGGAAGCTGCTGAAGCGGCTAAGGCGGAAACCGAGGCTCAAGCCGCAAGGGATAAAGAACTGCAGTTGGCTGCGGATCGGGCGCGGACAGGCGGCCGCCCCAAAGACTCCGGAAGGAGCGGTCCGCCATTGGGTCTGTCTTTTTCCCCGGTATTTGCCCCGTCGCGCACGACCCAACGCGCACGCCTCCTCACGCAACGACGCCAAGACTCTGAGGAGTCTGAGGAAGAGGACTTGTATGGGGACAGTTCTCAATGGGCCACAAGTTTTAGGACAAGCAAACCTCATCGTACAGGTGGCCCGGGTGAGGGCGTTCACCTGTTACGAGCTCAGAATTGAGAGCTATCTGGCCGTGTAGATCAACTCCAGGAGCTAATGGAACGCTTGCTTCAGGACAACAGGCAGTTACAGCAGGCCCTGACAACCCCGGCACAACCCGTACCACAGGGAGCCGCAGTACCGGTTCAGGGAGTGCCAGCCCAGCCACCCGCTAATGTGCCTGTTCAACCTCCGGCTCCCGGAGGTCCCGTTTTACCTGCACCCAGGGCACCCGTGCAACCGGGCCAACCCATGCCCGGTCCTTGGAAACAACTCAAGTTGAAAACTACTTACGATGGATCTCTCGAAACCCTGCCCTGTTTCTTGCATCAGGTGGACAGCTATATGCGAGAACAAGGACAGTTCTTCCCTACAGAGGACAGCCGGGTTCGCTATGTGGCTTCCCTTTTGACAGGTAAAGCAGCCGACTGGATGGTCCTCCAGTTCGACACCCAATCCCGCTCTATCCGTTCCCTCAACAATTTCATGACTGCCTTACGGAGGAGGTTTGAGGACCCCTTTCTGGGGGAACGAGCCAAAGCGGAGCTTCTACAACTAAGACAGGGCTCTACTCCAGTTCGAGAGTTTGCCGATGAATTTCAAAGACTAGCAAGCAAAATTGTGGGCTGGCCCGAAGCCACCTTAATTCATCATTTCAGGGAAGCCTTACACCCTGACATTCTGAACTGGTCGTATATGCAGGGTGATCCCGACACCCTCGAGGATTGGATTCTATTAGCCGAAGAGGTGGAAAGCCGCCAGCGCTTTATTTCCCTTGTCCGCCAAAGAAACAAGGAGAAAACCGTCCAAAAGCCCCAGCCCAAGGCACCGCCCCCCAATCCACGGAAACCCGCGCGTCCACCCCAGGATCGCGAAACCCGATTTCAAAGAGGTGCTTGCCTCACTTGTGGGGAACTGGGCCACTTTGCAGCAGTCTGCCCACATCGCCCTGAACCCTTTCGTCCCAGCATGACAGCCCGAGCTAGAGGACTACCTCAACGCAGAGGCACCACGGCCACCCGCAGCGCAGCGCCGGGAAGACCCACACCCTCTGCACTTCACGTTGAGGACTCATCTATCCTTCCTACATCGAATGACCCCGCCGGGTCCCGGATTACAAATGCCCCATTGGGGGACAACTTTCCTTCTTCTGACGAAGAGAACCCATGGAATCCTCCAGCTTTAAACCTGGAATCCCCCCTTGATTTGTCAAAAAACGGCTCCGGTCTGTGGTGAGTGGAGCGTCTCCACAGACCTCTGCAGATTCTCCTGCTAAACCGAAAGCTCCCACTAAAGTAAAGGAAGTAGAAACCACCGTTTATGTGGACGCAGTTTTACAACACTATGAAGGTGGTCCCCAACTACCTGTTAAGGCACTCATTGACTCCGGTTGCGGTCGCACTCTCATCAATGAGGCCACATTTGCAGCACTCAAAGTCAAGTCCGAGGCTTTACCAGCCCCCGTCCAATTTGCCCAAATGGATGGGAGCCATTTCAAGGGGGGCCCAGTTGATCATCGCACTATAGGGGTGGCGATGGGTATTGGCTCCCATTGGGAGCAAATAGACTTTACCATAGCCCCTATCCGATTTGAAGTGGTCCTGGGAATTAACTGGATTAAAGGTCATAGTCCCAGTATAGACTGGGAGACGAACACTATCTCCTTTGCCAACCCCAAATGCGACCAGCACCGACAGCAAGTTGCGGTGCTGTCTCCACCCGCTCCGGCATTAATCTCCGATGTCCCATCACCGCCGTCCCTACCTGATGTATACCAGGACTTTGCGGATGTCTTTAACATTAAAGAATGTGATGCCTTACCCCCCCACCGAGCCACTGACTGTGCAATTGAGGTGGTGAAGGACTGCACATTAACCAAGAGTAAGATTTACCGTATGAGCGCTTCCGAGCGCACTGTACTACGGGACTTTTTGGACAAAAACCTTGCCAGAGGGTTCATTCGCCCATCGAATGCTCCCAACTCAGCCCCCGCGTTTTTCGTCCGAAAAAAGGAGGGCGACCTACGCCTCTGCATTGACTTCCGAAAACTCAATGCAGTTACTCAAGCCAACGCCTATCCTATACCGCTAATTTCAGATATTTTGGGGCAACTACAAGAGGGACGTATATTCTCCAAATTGGACCTAGTAGAAGCCTACTACCGCATCCGTATCCACGAGGGGGACGAACCCCTCACTGCCTTCTCTAGCTGTTTTGGAATGTTTGAATTCCTTGTGATGCCCTTCGGGTTAAAAGGTGCCCCGGGGGTCTTCATGCAACTCATCAACGAACTCCTCCATGATTTACTGTACCGCGGGGTGGTAGTTTATTTGGATGACATTCTTATTTATTCAAAAACCATGGATGAGCACGTCACTTTGGTCCGAGAAGTTCTGCACCGCCTGCGCAATCACCAACTCTTTGCAAAGTTGGCTAAATGCGAATTTCACCAGAGCAAAATAACTTTCTTGGGATATATAATCTCCCACCATGGCCTTAGCATGGACCAAGGCCAAGGTCCAATCCGTCCTCGATTGGACTCCTCCCTCCAACCGCAAGCAAGTACAACAGTTTCTGGGCTTTGCTAATTTCTACCGCGGATTTATCCCTAACTTCGCCCAAATAGCGCTGCCCATCACCGACCTTCTGAAAACCAAGGGTAAAGGAAGCTCTGCTACATTACCCTCCACTAAGATACTGTGGACTGATCAATGCCAAACCGCCTTTGTAGCCCTCAAACACCTTTTCACGTCGGAACCTGTGCTACGGCACCCAGACCCAAATCGAATGTTCATTGTACAAGTCGATGCCTCCGACGTAGCTATGGGAGGGGCCCTGCTCCAAAGAGGACCAGATGGTCTCCTTCACCCCTGCGCTTACTTCTCAAAGAAATTTGCGCACTCCCAATTGAACTGGCCCATTTGGGAGAAAGAAGCCTCAGCCGTTCACCATGCACTTACTCTATGGCGACAATTCCTGGAAGGGTCTAAAGTCCCCTTCGAAGTTTGGACCAATCACAAGAATCTAGCCGCCCTCACAGGAACCCATAAGTTATCCGCGAAACAACAGCGTTGGGCGGAATTCTTTGCTCAGTTTCGTTTTGTCCTGAAGCATGTCCCTGGAAAACAAAACGTTCTCGCAGATGCTCTCTCCCGGTTGCCTCAATACCCGGCGAAACTCGATCGGCCAACAGACTCTTTATTTAAGCCCGCGCAAAGAGAAGCCCTGCCTGTACTGGCTATACAAACTCGATCCCAGACGCTGCCCCAGCGGAACCACGCGATAGCCGGCGCGCAAGCTCCTCCAGCCCTACCTGCCGCCCAGCTGCCCCCACAACGGAAACACACGATAGCTGGCGCTCCAGCTCCTCCAACTCCAGCGGCCGCCCAGCCGCCGACAGTCTGCACACCACCGCACATAAGCGCTTCCCCCTCATCAACCCCCATAACTGCTCCTACTACCACCGTAAACAAGGGGGGGTTCCCGTCTCCGAATCTTTCTTAAATTCCCTTCGGGAACAATGCCTTATGGAACGCTCTGCTCAAACCCTGCCTCCTGGTGTAATCGAACAAGGAGGCTCTTGGTACAAAGACTCAAAATTGTATGTGCCCAAAGCGCTCCGAAAAGACGTCTTACACTTGGCTCATGGAGTAAAAACAGCTGGACACTTTGGGTTCCTAAAGACCCTTCACCTGTTGCGCAGACAATTTTGGTGGGGGGGAATGCGTTCTGACATTGACTCTTTTATTCGCAGCTGTCCTGTTTGCGCCACAGTCAAACGATCTCAAGGCAAGCCCCCAGGACTACTGCAACCACTTGAAATACCCAGCAAACCCTGGGAAGTGATTGCTGTGGATTTTATGACGGATCTCCCTCTCAGCGGGGGAAAAACTGTGTTATGGGTTATCACTGACTTATTTTCTAAGCAAATACATTTGGTTCCATGTGCGGGGATCCCCTCCGCTCAGAAGTTGGCCCGCCTCTTCGTGTCACATGCCTTTAGACTACATTCGTTTCCGCGCAAGATAATCTGCGACCGCGGAAGTAGTTTCGTTGCTAAGTTTTGGAAAGCTTTTCTCAAATTGGTGGGGGTGGAGCAGGGATTGTCTAGTGCATACCATCCCCAAACGGATGGTCAAACCGAACGTGTCAATGCTGTACTTGAATGCTATTTGCGCTGTTATGTCAATTACCACCAAGATGACTGGGTGGAACTGTTGCCTTTTGCAGAATATGCCTACAATAATGCTGTACATCAGTCCACAGGTTTCAGCCCGTTTTATGCGGTGTATGGACAGGTCTTCAGTCCTATCACCCCAATAGAAGGATTAGAGGGGGAGGGGGATGCCGACATTGCCTCTTGGGCACACACCCTCCGTACAACGTGGCCCTGGCTGGTTAGCAACCTAGACCGAGCCAAGCGCAAATACAAGGCGCAGGCCGACAAGCATCGTTCCCCCAGTTGGGACCTGCAAGTGGGTAACTTGGTATACCTTTCCACCAAGAACCTGTGCTCCACCCGTCCGTGCCATAAGCTCAATGCTAAATACATTGGCCCATTTCCCATCATCCGCCTCATAAATCCTGTCACAGTGGAACTGTCTCTCCCCAAAACTCTGAGACGTGTACACCCCGTTTTCCATATCAGCCTTCTAAAGCCCCATGTTGCTTCCCCACAATGGCACCCGGAGCCGCCTCCTGAACAGCCCATAATGGTGGGGGGGGAGGAACATTTTGAAGTCTCCAAAATCCTCGATTCCCGCATACACCACGGGGCCTCGCAATACCTGATCCGCTGGAAACACTTCCCCCCTGCCTATGACGAATGGGTTCGCGCACGGGATGTCTCCGCCCCCAAACTCGTCAACGCTTTTCACAATACCTACCCAGACAGACCAGCCCCCTTGCCGGATGGGAGGGGGCCTTAATGGGAGCAGGATGTCAGGCTGTTATCTCGGTTTAGATGTTTCCTTTCGTTTCTCTGCTGAACCGTCCAGACTTCAAGGACGGCTACACATACCAAAGCCTGGGAACGCAAATCCTGGGAAATAATGCTCTGTTTATGCTTTGTAATCTCCCGCCGTTTCTCTGCCTTATATTTCCAAATAATGGCAAGACAAACCATAGCTGTCATCTTATCCTCAATGCACTGTATTGCCTATTTGACCAGTAAAGCCATCTGCTTGGAATCTGATTGTCTCTGTGGTGATTTCTGGTTCGATGGGTCAAGAGCTTACACCAGGTCTTGTTTAGGATGCAACCAGAACCCTGGTAATTGTAGATGAGAACTGAAACAATGCTGGCTAACAACCAGCTCCTGTCTGTTGTACAGAAATAAATCTGGAGCTCCAGGGCCAGAGGGTGGGAGGTGGATATAATTGTCCCCAAACTGGGTGTAATTACCAAACAGCAGCATTTATCATTAGAGCAGGGGTGGGGAACCTTTTTCCTGCCAAGGGCCATTTGCGCATTTATAACATTATTCGGGGGCCATAACCAGGTGTAGATCTCCCGGGGGGGGGGGGAGAGACTACAGTTTCCAGGTCTCCAGCCACCACCTGGAGGTTGGCAACCCCAGGGGAGACCACACAGAGAAGGCCTGGAGGGCGCCCCCGCTCCCTCGTCCTCCCCCCATGAGCAAATGAGGCGCCAGGAGGCAGCCGATCCACAGGGAAGGAAGGGAGGAAGGAAAGAAAACAGAGAAAGAGGCAAAGGGAGAGAGGGGAAAAGAGAGAGAAAGGGAGAAAGAAATGGAGGGAGGGGGAGAAAGAAAGAAAGAAAGAAAGAAAGAAAGAAAGAAAGAAAGAAAGAAAGAAAGAAAGAAAGAAAGAAAGAAAGAAAGAAAGAAAGAAAGAAAGAAAGAAAGAAAGAAAGAGACGGAGGGAAACAGACAAAGAGACAGAAAAAGAGGGAGAGAGGGAGAGAAAGGAGAGTGACAGAAAAAGAAGAAAAGAAAGAAAAGCCTTCCCCCACACACACACACACCTGTGCACGCCGGCCCCACGCGACCAGTCCCCAACCTCCATGCCTCCCACACACACACACCCGGCCCCAGAGCTCCCGAGGGCCGCAGAAAATGTCCTCGGGGGCTGTATGCGGCCCCCGGGCCTGAGATTCCCCTATCCCTGCATTAGAGAGAGACGAAGGAAAGGTTCCACATTGCACCTGGAGGAACAGCCTTTCCAAGCAAATGCTGTTCCTTGCTACTGCATCAAATTAAGGCAATGTTCTCTCTATGTTCTGGGCAGGTATGATGGTTAGCTGTACAACCGCACTCAGATCTGTGAGATCACTTTTTTGGCT
This sequence comes from Euleptes europaea, assembly GCF_029931775.1. Lineage (NCBI taxonomy): Eukaryota > Metazoa > Chordata > Lepidosauria > Squamata > Sphaerodactylidae > Euleptes > Euleptes europaea. The sequence goes on from NC_079316.1 coordinate 7,596,754, forward strand.
GGGGCTTCCCTTGGCAGCCAACTAACAGCTCTGTCTCTCTGCTGTACTCTCTCTCTGTCTCTGTTTCAAAAATTTTAAAAAAGCCCTGTTGTTTCTTCCCAAATGTTCAGCTGGGGAGGTCTGTCATCACCTTTATCAGAGGCAGTAAACTTCTGAATCCCAGTGTCAGGAGGCAACATCAGGGGAAGTTCTCAGCCTCTATGCCCTGTTGTAGGATCTCCAGAAAGACTGGTTGGCCACTGTGTGAGACTTAGGGTTACGAGGTCCCTCTTTGCCACCGGTGGGAGGTTTTTGGGGCGAAGCCTGAGGAGGGCGGGGTTTGGGGAGGGACTTCAATGCTGCAGAGTCCATTTACCAAAGAGGCCTTTTTCTCCAGGTGAACTGATCTCTATCGGCTGGAGATCAGTTGTAATAGCAGGAGATCTCCAGACACCATCTGGAGGTTGGCAAGCCTAGTGAGCCAGGATGCTGGACTAGATGGACCACTGGTCTGTTAGGGTTGCTAGGTTCCCCCTGGCCGCCGGCAAGGGGTTGGGGGCAGTGTGATGATCCTCTTTGAAAGCATACAGCATCAGGCAAGAGTCCTTACTTTTGGGTCCATCCAACATCTTTCATTTGTATAGCAACAACTCCAACATGCCCCCGCTATAGCTCACAGCAACATCAACCGAAACTAGAAACTGCTAACAAGAGCTCCACCCTGTGGAACCTAACTGACTCCTATAGATAATGGGGGAAGAACAGACCGTACTATTATACTAGGGTTGCCAACCTCCAAGTGGTGTTTGGAGATCTCCTGCTATTACAACTGATCTCCAGCCAATAGAGATCAGTTCCCCTGGAGAAAATGGCTGCTTTGGCCATTGGACTCTATGACACTGAGGTACCTCGTCTCCCCAAACCCCGCCCTCAGGCTCCACCCCAAAAACCTCCCGCCGATGGCGAAGAGGGACCTGGCAACCCTACATCATATACACATATCACAGTAAATATACCACAGGCAGGTTTACCAGATCCAGGTTGGGGAAATCCCGGAGGATTGGGGGTGGAGCCTGGAGAGGACAGGGACCTACAGTGCCCCAGAGTCCATCCTCCAAAGCATCCATTTTCTCCAGGGGAACTGACCTCTAGTCTGGAGATGAGCTGTAATTCCAGGGGATCCCCAGATCCCACCTGGAGGCTGGCATCCCTAGGTCAGATCCAGCAGGGCTCCTCTTATGTTCTTATGGTCAGAATTACAACTGATCTCAGTTCCCTTGCAGGAAACGGTTGCTTTGGAGGGTAGTTTCCATGCCATTATATCCTGCTGAGCCCCTTGGCTTCTTCAAACTTTTGCCACCCCCAAATCTCCAGTAATTTCCCAACCTAGAGCTGGCAATCCTATTTTGCACTCCTGTTCTTGCCTATTCAAATACTTGATTTGCAGACCAACAGCAAGCCAAGAAACCCTCTTCAGTTATCCCTAGGGTTGCCAGGTCCCTCTTTGCCACCGGTGGGAGGTTTTTTGGGTGGAGCCTGAGGAGGGCGGGGTTTGGGGAGGGACTTCAGGGCCATAGAGTCCAATTGCCAAAGCCACCATTTTCTCCAAGGGGACTGATCTTTATCGGCTGGAGATCGGTTGTAATAGCAGGAGATCTCCAGCTAGTACCTGGAGGTTGGCAACCCTAGTTACCCCTATACTAAAAGAAACTCATTTTGCAACGGTTGTTTTGAACTGACCCCCCCCAAGAAAGCAGAACATGGGAAACCAATGCGTGGGCTCATTAGAGCTTGCTGTTCTGCTTGCTCCCAATGCCAGGTAATGGCCTCATTTTGCAGGGGTGGGCATTAGCAGATGCCAAAGAGCAGCGTCTTTTCTTTTTCGCCCCGAGAGGCGAGGCGCTTGCATATTTCAAATCAAGTGGGCCACCAGCAGTTCCGAAGCAAGGGCTGCCCTCTGGACAGGTGCAGACAACACACCTCAACCTTCCCAGGGCCCATAATAGCCCCATTAGTCAGAACTGTAGGCTATTTTTCTACACGAAAAGCCGCTTGCCAATATTACTCCAAATGAGCCACTCAAAATCATAACTTGCCTGGGGACAGGGCAGGGTACCCAAATTGAGCCATTTGTCTTTGTTTCATGGGGTGTTGGGGGGAGGTTATAGGCGTATGAGGGGCTCTTGGGTTTCCCTGGGGGGTTGTGTCGTGAGAACAACACAGCAATAGGTCCTTGTGAGCTTAACTAGAACATATTATTTTGGAACTAAAAAGCCTTCTCCAGGTTGCAGGCAGAATGCATAAAGACAAACGATGGCCTATCTACGTCCAGTTTGGCTTCAGGCTGAATTCCTGATAGGGTTGCCACCTTTGGGTTGGGAAATTCCTGGAGGTTTTGGGGTTAGAGCCCGGGGAGGGAGGGAATCTTAGGGGTGTATAATGCAATAGAGTCCACCCTCCAAAGCAGCCATTTTCTCCAGGGAAACTGATCTTTAGTCTGAAGACCAGTTGTAATTCCAGGAGATCTCTAGCCCCCCCACCATGGTTGGCAGCCCTAATTCCTGAATAGAAGATCCTAGCAGGGATGACTCCAAGGGGCAGGAGGGAACAGTGGGCACCCCCACATATTCCCCCCTCCCCCTCAGCTTTCCACCATTGCAAATTAAGGCCCCATAAGGGGAACGGATGTTTTATCTGCCTTCACTTGATTAAAAAGAAAGAAGCTATTTAAGGTGTATTATGAAATCCTTCCACACATAAAGCTTTCTTATACGGATTGAGGACCATCTATGCAATATGCATTGGCAAAGTTGCATCAACAAACGTGGTCTGGGCTTTAAGTTGAAATGGCAGCCACTATACGATAAATATTCATGTGCTTCAAGCTCTTTTGTCTTTTAGTCTGTAAAGAAGTAGAATACTGAACTAGTAAGTAGCATTTGAAGCTAGTAGCTTTAGTTTAATCGATATAGAAATGTGTACGTACTTTTTATCATAATAGCCATCATTTGATTATTAACAATTAAGTGCTTCTGAAGTGCACACAAACAGTCCCCCAGCATTGACACAGACACGTCTATGTTTCATCACAACCCCCCCTTCTCCCTTGTCCCTTCAGTACCTGAAAGCAGTAGCATACACACACACACTCATGTAGGCACCTTCCGATCAGATGCCCTTCTCCCGGGCTGGAGTTCTCCCTCCCTCCTTTCCTGTTCGCAAATGAAGGGAACTCTCTTATCTGCAATAAAGTACACTCTGTTACAGCTAGTGAAACTGACTAGATAGACCTGCTTGTGCTTGGGAATTGCTGACCCGCTGAAATATGTATCGCAAGAACAATGAATAGTGAAGCATCGTATGATCGGAAAAGTATCTTAATTGTAAAATGTAATTGCTTGAAAGTTATAAATCATACTGCTTACCCTTGGGGGGGAGGGGGCGTGGCTTTCTCCCGACTCTATTGGGTTTGGAGTTTGTTCATCCGGTTCTATTGCTTTGGCCAAAATAAAGAGCTGTAGTTTATCCAACCTCCTCTCAATTGTCTTTCATTGGACTCTATAGACAATTTTGGGTCACAACACTTCCAACTTTCTTGCTCTTCAGTGGGCAATTTAGAAGAATGATAACCAATAATTAGTATTAGAAACTAACAATTTAAGTTTAAAGTTGATGATGGGTGCATGTATGTATTATTGTCAGGTTCTCCAGCCAACCTGGGCAATTCCCAAAAAGCCACTCGCTCAGACTGTCAAGTCAGAAGCAGGTAAACTTTATTGAAGAAGCAACAGGTACAGCTAAGGTAACTTGCAGGTTCAAAGCTGCTAATGACGAGCCAGGCTACAAGGCATAACTTAAAAGTTATGCCTTCATTCAGTGAAGAACCAAAAGGCCATCAAAAGGCAACCTCTGACAATTATTACATTGAAGCCTGGATGCAGACATATTCTTTTATCTGATTTGCCTCCTTTCTTTTCCCCCCATTTTCTTTTTTCTGTATCCCAATATATAAAAATAAAATTATTATAAACAAACAAACAAACATGGTTTGGGAACAAGGTTGCCAGCTCTCAGGTGGGGCACCCAAAGATGACTGTAGAGGTTGGCTGGGCTCATAAGGGAGTAGGTGGTCCTTCAGGTACTTTAGTCCCAAATCATATAGGGCTTTGATGGTCAAGACCAGCACCTTGAATTGGGCCCCGAAACAAATTGGTAGCCAGTGTTGATGGGCCAAGACTGGGGTGATGTGGTCCCGACGACCCACTCCAGTCAACTTTCTGGCTGCAGCATTCTGTGCCAGTTGACATTTCCGACCAGCTCTCAAGGGCAGCCCCATGTAGTGCGGATTGCAGTAATCTAAGCTTGATGTAACCAGGGCGTGCACCACAGTGTCCTCGTGGCAGCCGTTCTGCCATCCCACATATGATCCCCGGAAAGGGAGCCCCTGAACCCCAAGAGGGGCAGCCAACTCACCTCTGGCTCTCTGCTTACCTCTTGGGGCTTGTTCAAGGTATTTTTGTCACCCCAAGCAAGGTGCACCCATCCTCCTCCTGGCTCCAACCACTGCTGTCCATGTCTGGGCCAGCCGGTCATGTGTGGCCAGGAGGGGAGGCCAGTCATCTCACATGATGCAGATGGTTGGGACCCTGCTGAGTCCCGGAGATGGATGCATACCCTTCTCCTCTTCCCACCACAAACAGTCTCGCTTGGCCAGAGAGGCGGCCCTGTTCTCCCTCTGCAAAGTGCTGTTTCTTCATGCCCCCAGCCTTACGCTTCCTTCAGCTGGGGAAGAGTCCTCTTCTTCAAGCTCCCCTCCTAGAAGAGAACTTTCTGGAGATCACCACCGGTCATGGGATGCTGAGGAGATCTATGACCACTGGGTTTTAACAGCTTACAATCATCTCCCCACCCCCAACAGACACCTTATGAAGTAGGTGAGAGAGTTCTCAGGGAACTGTGACTAGCCCAAGGTCACCCAGCAGGCTTCATGTGGAGAAGTGGGGAAACCAACCCAGTTCACCAGATTAGAGTCCTCCACTCTTAACCACTACACCAGAGCTGGCTCTCACGCTCTGAGGCATCACGTTTATGTTCTTACTCTCACACTTGGTGTGTTCGATTCCTCCAAGAGCATTTTCATTCATTCATTTCATTCATTTCATTTTCATTCATTCATGTTTCACATCCTTCAAGCTCTTTCTCAAAACCTCCTTTTCTCTGAAGCACAAGCCCTCATTCCCTCTCCCCTACTGAACCCAAGCAGAATCCCCCATTTCACCCTGTCCCCTCCTCTTGGTTGGATGTTAGACTGTAAGGTCCTTGAGAGCAGGGAGACTCCTGGTGTTTTGTTTTGCACCATCAAGTCACAGCTGACTTATGCCGCCTCCGTGGGGTTTCCAAGGCAAAAGGTGGTCAGACGTGGTTTGTCATTTCCTGCCTTGGTGTGGCAACCTTGGCTTACCTCGGTGGTCTCCCAACCACTGCTCAGGGCCGACTTTGCTTAGCTCTTGAGATCTAATATGATCAGGCTAGCCTGGGCTATCCATATCAGGGCAGTCTTCTGGCCCCGCTAAGAATATTAAAGGAATAAAGTCCTTCTTGGAAAGGAATAATGGGGCTTTGGCTCCCTCTAGTGGAGATATTCTGGCATGCCACATATGCAATGATACATGAGCCCATGAAGCTGCCTTCTACTAAATCAGACCCTTGGTCTATCAAAGTCAGTATTGTCTACTCAGACCAGCAGGGGCTCTCCAGGGTCTCAGGCTGTGGTCTTTCCTGTCACCTACTGCCTGGTCCTTTAACTGGAGGTGCCGGGGATTGAACCTGGGACCTTCTACATGCCAAGCAAAGGCTCTACCACTGAGCCACAGCCCCTCTCCAAATACACATGAAGCTTCCTGGGACCTTCTGCATGCCAAACAGAGGCTCTACCACTGAGCCACGACCCCTCTCCATGCCTCTTCAGGGTCTCAGGCAGAGGTCTTTCTCTTCACCTACTTGCCTAGTCCCTTTATCTGGAGATGTTGGGGATTGAACCTTGGACCTTCTGCATGCCAAGCAGATGCTCTACCACTGAGCCACAGCCCCTCCCCAATGATGTTCTGGTGGTGGAAAGTGCCATCAAGTCACAGCCAACTTGTGGCAACCCCATAGGGATTTCAAGGCAAGAGATGTTCAGAGGGTTTACCAGAGGTATTTTACCTGTGGCACTATTAACTGCCCCTGTGTACATAAACAGGTGCAGGTTTCCTCTTTTTAGACGTGACACCCATGTAGATAAATGCGTGTCTCTCTCCTCTTGCTTTCCTTTTCACTTAGTTTGCATAAAGCACATACACTAACATTCCTCAATGGGCAACATTCCGAAAACACTTCCGGCTTCCTCTGCTCTGCTAGTTTGTTATCTAGGCAAACGGGACCTTCAAGTCCCAACAACAAGAACTTACTTATTGCAGAATTGCTTGCCAAGAATGACATCCATGGGAACAGCAGGATTGTATCGTATTGAAATCCATTGTTAGAAATGTATTAAGCTTGATGCTTGGAGAATGGCAAGTGTTCTTCTTTCTTTTGCTTGCGGCTGGGGAAACTTGAACCCAGTCTGTATTGTTAAACTGGTATACCATTAAAAATAGCACAGCTGTAAAAGTACTTCCTGATCTCCAGTACGTTATCCTTGATCAGATCTACCTGGTGTAACGTTTTCTAGGCACAACACTATCACCTGAGCACTGGGTGATGGCAGTTCAAGATGGCTTCCAGAGGTTGGGGAGGCCAAGCATTCCTTGGCATCTCCAGAAGAGGCTAACAAAAGGCCTGCAGGCCCCTAGCCTGCCCTCTGCGCAGGGCATCCCATAAGCACAGTGGCAACAGGGGAGAATATTGGGTCCGCACCCACCCTCTTACAGGTTGCAAAGACCTGATTGTGGGTCCTATGCTGAGTACCCTCCCCTGACCAAACCCCACTCTCCCCAGGTTCCACCCCCCAAATCCCCAGGGATTTTCCAACCCAGAGTTGTCCCTCCCCTAAGCAGAGCCCCTCTTCTGTTCTTACATCTTTTTCTAAATTGCAAGACTTTCCTCAAAACATGCAGGGGTTTGATAATGTTTCACAGGAATAAACGAAAGGACACTCTGATTATTTGAGACATAGTGGATTAGTTAATAAAAAGAATGAATCATCGGTACCGGGTTGTGTCTAAAGTCTTGTGATACGTCTTTTCGCATGCCACAACATGTTTTTCCTCCACTGAAGTTTAAAGCACTTTCCCAATAAAACACAAGTCAGGGATTTTTCAGTTTTTGCTGTGTCCCCACCCCACCCCCTGTTCTCGGAGCTGTAGTTAAAACAGTGACCTGATTTGCAAACCGAACTCGAAATGTGTTTTAAAATATGCCGAAGGAAACATCAACCAGGCTGGATCCTGTACGGTGCCACATTGGATAAGTTTTGGATCTGAACTAGGGACTTCAGACTTTCAAGGAGCTCCCTCTTGAGGGCATCGGTCCATAAGGATGTTGGGGTGTTTCCTTCAAGCCATGGCTGCTGTGTAGAGTTGCCAACCTCCAGGTGGGGCCTGGAGATCTTCCGGTGTTACAACAGGTCTCCAGACTTCTGAGATCAGTTCCCCTGGAGAAAATGGCTGCTTTCAAGGGGGGAACTCTATGGCATTGTACCCTGCTAAGGTCCCTCCCCTCCACAATCCCCACCTTCCCCAGGCTCCACCCCCAAAATGATGTCACTGAGATCTTGTCAGATTTCGGAAGCTAAGCAGTGTTGGCCCTGGTTAGTACTTGGATAGGAGACTACTAAGGACGTCTGGTTTGCTAAGCAGAGGAAGGCAATGGCAAACCACCTCTGCATATCTCTTGCCTTGAAAACCCTGTGGGGTCGCTATAAGTTGACTGTGACTTGACAATACTTTCTAGTAGGGTTGCAAACTCCAGGTTAGGAAACACCTGGAGACCTTCGGGGTGGACCCTGAGGAGGGTGGGATTTGGGGAAGGAAGGGACTTCAGTGGGGTAGAATGCCATAGAGGCCTCCTTCCAAAACAGCAATTTTCTCCAAGTGAACTTATCTCTGGAGATCAGTTGTAATAGGGGCAAACCTCCAGCTACCAACCTGGAGGTTGGCAACCCTACTTTCTAGCCTAGGCCATCCAGGTCAAGGCATGCATAAAAAACAACAGAGGGGGTGGAACAAAAAGAAAGACAAAGCAAGATGAGAAATTAAGAGTGGGGGAAATAAAATACAATGTTTATAGTTTCTTGTAGGTTATCCGGGCTGTGTGACCGTGGTCTTGGTATTTTCTTTCCTGACGTTTCGCCAGCAGCTGTGGCAGGCATCTTCAGAGGAGTAACACTGAAGGACAGTGTCTCTCTGTTTATAGTTATTGTTATACATTTTGTTTACAGGTTTAACCAGATGTTAACAAGTTGGTTTCAGGTAGCCGGCTCAAGGTTGACTCAGCCTTCCATCCTTCCGAGGTCGGTAAAATGAGTAGAAAAAAAAAAGACGGGAATAAAACCCAACCTGAAAACAAAAGGTAGGTACCCAAGGTTAAAAATATTTAAAAACGTTAAAATAGCACAATGGCATTTCCTACGGTTGATCTCTGTAACCACATACCAAAAGCGTTTCGGCCTATTGGGCCTTCATCAGTGGTTAATTAAAACCCATGTTAAGCCTGCACACATTTACAGAAATAAATAAATACATACATATACAAACAGTTCAAACCCAACTAGGCATGTGTATAGGTTGTAAAATCTATTACCAGGTACTCAAACATCTGGTCAGATTGGTTCTAGTTGTAATACTGGTTAGTATATGTCTCTCATAGACTATGTGTGCAGGTCATCTTTTCTACTAGGTTTAACCTTTACTTAGCACTTCTAATAAATTATATTTTTAGTATAGATCTAGATCTAGATCTAGATATTCTTTCTTTCTACCCAACCTCTGTTAAAATGAGGACCCAGCTTGCTGGGGGTAAAGGGAAGATGTCTGGGGAAGGCACTGGCAAACCACCCCGAAAACATCGTCTGCCTCGTAAACATCGGGATGTGACGTCACCCCATGGGTCAGGAATGACCCGGTGCTTGCACAGGGGACCTTTACCTTTATCTATGAGGCAATACACTGCCAGCCCTCTAGGGGTCGGATCCTGTGCTAACAGTGTACACCTTTGTATTATTAAGCTGTCTGAGGTTCTCCTCAAAATAATCCTTCTTATTAAGTAGCACAATTGTGCCCCCCTTGTCCGCTTGTTTGGGGAGGGGAGGGACTTCAATGCCATAGAGTCCAATTGCCAAACCGGCCATTTTCTTATGGTGAGCTGATCTCTATCGGCTGGAGATCAGTTGTAATAGCAGGAGATCTCCAGCTAGTACCTGGAGGTTGCAACCCAAAATCAAAGCACTTCCGTGCCAATACCACAAGGTTTGGAAAACAGCACAGGAACAGTATAGTACAAAATGACAATAACTATACTGTGTTTGAACATGCAAAAACAAGCAAGTGGGAATACACACAAGTAACACTTATAACAAATATATACAAAATATACAATCAATGTTCGATGCAGTCTCAATGCAATATAGTTTTCTTAATATATTTGTAGGAATTCTCATTAAAAAAGTCCATCAGGTACATGTATGAATAATCATTGGATCTTCATAATAGAAGGTGTATTATGAAGATCCAATGATTATTCATACATGTACCTGATGGACTTTTTTTAATGAGAATTCCTACAAATATATTAAGAAAACTATATTGCATTGAGACTGCATCGAACATTGATTGTATATTTTGTATATATTTGTTATAAATGCTACTTGTGTGTATTCCCACTCGCTTGTTTTTGCATGTTCAAACACAATATAGTTATTGTCATTTTGTACTATACTGTTCCAGTACCTGGAGGTTGGCAACTCTATGAAGATTCTTCCCCCTGCAGGGCAGACCTGGCTTTCCATCGTGCTGAACAGTTGCACAGACTTTGCTGGCTGAACTTTGCACCAACTCTCACCTTAGTCTTCCCCACGCGATGCAGGCAGGCTGCCTTTTTTTCTTCCCGAGCAGCACATGTGTATTTATTTATGGGGGCCTCTTTCATCTTACTCCACCCCACCCCCCCAGAAGGCACAAATGCCTTTTAAAAAACTTTTTTGCAAAACTGATCCAGGGTTTTGCTGTGTGTGAGGGAGAGGAAGGATGCGGGTGACTCCACAGATGGAAATCGACGGGTCTCTACCGCACCTCTTTCCCCAATGCAACTGACCCTTGTAGAACTGCTCTCCACCCAGGACTTTTTTTTTAAAAAGCCAGTTTATTGATTTGAAAACATATAAACAGGAGAGCCAGCATGGTGCAGTGGTTAAGAGCGGTGGTTTGGAGCGGTGGACTCTGATCTGGAGTACCGGGTTTGATTCCCCACTCCACATGAGTGGCGGCGGCTAATCTGGTGAACCGGGTTGGTGTCCCCACTCTTCCACATGAAGCCAGCTGCGTGACCTTGGGCTAGTCACAGCTCTCATAGAGATCTCTCAGCCCCACCTACCTCACTGGGAGTAAGCCTGGCAATCTTAACAGGCATCTGGCCCTTGAGAGCTTTTATCTGGCCCACAACTAGGCTTGCCAGGTCCCTCTCTGCAACCGGCAGAAGGGTTTGGGGGCGGAACCTGAGGAGGGTGGGGTTTGGGGAGGGGAGGGACTTCAATGCCATAGAGTCCAATTGCCAAAGTGGCCATTTTCTCCAGGGGAACTGATCTCTATTGGCTGGAGATCAACTAATAGCAGGCGATCTCCAGCTAGTACCTGGAGGTTGGCAACCCTACCCACAAGCCAGCGGAGGCAGCCACCACCCCGTCCCGAGGTGTCAAACATGAAAACCTGTTAAATAAAAGAAAATACTATAAGAGTGTTATTGTTCTAAGCATGTTTTTATTTTAAAAATAAAGTTAAAAATATCATTAATAGGCCTTCTATAAATTTTGTATCCCCAGTACCTGGCATTAAATTTTACAGTACATATGGCTTGGCCCGACCAAATGACATTTATGTCATATGCAGCCCTCATAACAAATGAGACCGACACCCCTGAAATACAGCTTTGTAAAGGCTTGGAGTCTTTTGTGCTTTTATTGATGTCATTTATAGTGAGTCAAAGTGGATTACACAGTGTAAATGAGTACTGTCAATTAAACAGCACATCAGATAAGCATAAGGTTGCCAACCTCCAGGTACTAGCTGGAGATCTCCTGCTATTACAACTGATCGGTGGATAGAGATCAGTTCTCCTGGAGAAAATGGCCACTTTGGCAATTGGACTCTATGGCATTGAAGTCCCTCTCTTCCCCAAACCCCAAACCCCGCCCTCCTCAGGCTCTGCCCCCGAAACCTCCGGTCGGTGGCAAAGAGGGACCTCACAACCGTAGATAAATGACACGATAAGACCAGGATGACAGAAATCTGAAAACAAAGCGTAAGTATTAGACGTGCGTTAACTCTGCCAAATGGTGGAATTACATCTGCAGATAACAATGTAGTCGGAGCAAGATAACACATATGGCAAACAGACAATCTACGCTGTAGTGCCTCAGTCATGCTTTCTCTGCTAAACTACCTTCTGGAACCTCTGCGTCATAACATAGTCATATTGATTCATTACTGATTGATTTGATTCATTAATTGAAAATGCATTTCATGTTATGATCCCTAATGAAAAATGTGCGTTTTTAAAAATTCTTCTATGCAGTTGCTGTCCTTTTTTGGAGCACTTTGTAATGGTCTACTTTTGTGAATTTAAATTCTGTATAAGTGAGAGGCAATCTTCTCCTACTGTACCATACGCATACCCATATAATCCTACTTACGTCGCCTCTATGTGATGGATTTTAATCGCTGCAATACCCATCTGTGGAAACTCATCTAGGATGGAAAGTGGGGTGTTAATATAGTAACCATTTTGTATACTAGAACTGTTTTTTTTAATAGATTAAAAAATTAAAACGTTTTAGATGACGCTTTCCCTTGAATAAGCATCTAAAAATAAGCTTATCTATAAATGTGCCACTAGATGGCACCAGCAGCTCCATATTTCAGGGCACCAACTATGTAGTTAGTTATTTTATTTTTTATTTTGTTGACATTATGTATGGACCCCCTTCAAGTGGCAGCCCTAGTTGTGGGGTTTTCCAGGCAAGACATTATCAGAGGTGGCTTCCCATTGCCTGCCTCTGAAAAGACAATAATGTTTAGGGTTGCCAGGTCCCTCGTTGCCACCTGATTTTTTCGACGGATCCTGGGGAGTTTTTTTGGGTGGAGCCTGAGGAGGGTGGGGTTTGGGGAGGGGAGGGACTTTGGTGCCATAGAGTCCAATTGCCACAGTGGCCATTTTCTCCAGGAGAACTGATCTCTATCGGCTGGAGATCAGCTGTAATAGCAGGAGATCTCCAGCTAGTACCTGGAGGTTGGCAACCCTAATAATGTTAGGAAAAGCTGAAGGCAGCAGGAATAGAAGAAGACCTAAGATGAGATGGATTGACTCTATAAAGGAAGCCACAGCCCTCCGTTTGCAAGACAGACTTGAGCAAGGCTGTTAACGACAGGATGTTTTGGAGGTCTTTATGAATTAGGGCAGGGGTGGGGAACGTCAGGCCCGGGGGTCATTTAAGGCCCGCAAAATCATTTGGTCTGGCCCTTCGTGGGTCCTGGCAAATCTCTAGCTCAAAAGGATCTAAGACTGGCGATCCACACCCTTCCGCGGACAGGGATAGCCTCTATTCAAGGCAGATTTGAGTTTGTTTTGGTGAGAAAAGGAACCTTTCTTCCCCCTTGCAGAAGAGTCATTAGCTTTGGAGCTGCCAGGACCGCCCAAGAAACTGTGTTAACCCTTTCCCACCTGGGCCGCGGAGAAACGTATTCCCTCTGTACTACAAGAGGGTTGGGGGCGGAAGTGGCGACAATGGAGGGGTTAAAGGGGGCAGGGCCAGAATGCAGGGGGGGGGAGTTCTTAGCCAGTGTGTCCTCATTTCATCCTGCAGGCGGAGGTAGCAGAAGCTGGCTGTAGAATCCAACCCCGACCATGCAGAGCAGGAGCAACTCCGGCATGTGGCTGGACGGCTACGCCCTGCTGGTGCAATAGACCATCCTGTGCCACCAGGTGGGCGAGTGCGCCACTGGTTGGATGCCTGCCTGCTTGCCCACACCTGGCAGGGGTCATCTGGGGCAGCTGCCTGCTTTGGGCTTGGTTGGCAAATTGTTAAGTTGATAATTTTGTATGGCCCGCGAATGATGTTATAAATATCCAAATGGCCCTTGGCGGAAAAAAGGTGCCTCACCCCTGAATTAGGGTCACCATTGGAGGTCTTTATGAATTAGGGTCTTCATGAATTAGGGTACTTGTCGGCACTTAACACACACACATATTACACAGAGTCAATACAATCAACAGGATGGGACATTCAGTAAACAATATAATGGTATTTGGGTTGTAAGACCAGTCAGGAATCTAAATCTTCTTTCCAAGCTATACAGCCCTAAGCATTTTAACTGCTCCTCATAGGGCAGTTGCTCTAGCCTCCTGATCCTTTTGGTTGCTCTTTCCTGCACCTTCTCAAGCTTTGCAATATATCCTTTTTTAGGTGTGGTGACCAGAACTGAAGGCGAGGATGATGCCTTCCTTGGTTGGGGTTGGGGAGAAGATTTTTCATCTGGGGGGGGGGTTTTCCTCCTCATCTGCTTGCTGTAGTGAGACTAGAGAGTGTCTTTTTTCCCCCCTAGTTTGGGGGCAGGAGCTAAGAGGATGAACAGTGAAAAGCTGGACAAATTACAAGATAAAGGAACAACTCGATTTGAGCCCAGTAGCATCTTAGAGACCAGCAAGGTTTTCAGGGTATACGTTTTCGAGAGTCAAAGCCCCCCGCATCAGATCTGACAAAGTAAGATCTAACTCTCAAAAGGTCATACCCTCCAAAGGTTTGTTGGTCTTGAAGTTGCTATTGGACTGGAATAGGGATGCCAGCCTCCAAGTGGGACCGGGGAACCTCCCCCCCCCCCCCCGGAATTACAGCTCATTTCCAGACTACAGAGATCAGTTTCCCTGGTGAAAATGGATGCTCTATGGCACTGTACCCCACTGAGGTCCCTATCCTCCCCAGGGTCCTGTTGGAAGTGAAGGACTTTGCGCTGTCTCTTAACCTCGGACTCCAGAGGGGGACAAGACTAGTGAGTCAGAGAGATAGAGAGGACCAGACACCTGGGTCATCCTTTCTCTGCTGCTCTGAACTATCCCTTTGATGTGTAGATTGCTACTCTTAGGGGAAATTCCTTCCTTCCTGCTTCTTCCTCACCTCCTCACCCACCCTCTCTCCATCTTCCCATCATGAGGGAAGGACGCACATCCTGGATCTCCCTCCATCCTAGTTAGAATAGATAGGCAACTATATTTTACTCTATCCGATCCAGAAATGGGTTTCCTACAATAAATGAAATATATTAGTTAAATAGACAAAAGGCTCCTAGCAATTTTGTTCCTGGCACACACAGAGGTTTGGATGGGCTTCTTCTGCGCACAGCAGCCTTTGTGCACACTGCTAATTTAACAAGGATTTGGGCATACCGAAGCCCTCATAATCCAAAACTCCATCCCCAAATCTCCAGGCGTTTCCTTACCCGGATCTGGCAACCCTGCTCCCTCAACCCCGCCGACGGCCAGGAGGGACCTGGCAACCCTAGACTGGAATCTGGTTGTTCGGCTGCGGACCAACGTGGCTACCATCTGAAGCTAAGATAAAGGAAGGAGATGCTGAGCTGAATTTGTCTGACCTGTATTCCCATATGCTCTTCAGTGCATTTCAGCCTTTCATCCCCTGTTGGTTTGCATATGCGAAAAAAACAGAAAGGCAGTTTTAAAAACACATGCGCAGGGGTGTCTGAAACTATTTGCGGCCCGTGGGGGAAGGTCGATTTTCAGATCCCTTCCAACTTATTTGCATATGTGACTTTGGCCCTTTGTTTCAGTTATGGGTGTTGACGGGTAGGAGCTCTTATCTCTTTCTTCAGTGCTTTATTTATTGAGTTCACTTCCTGCTTGTGTGTATCATGTGGCTGTTGGCCTTTTAAATTTTTACTGTGTTTTTTTAATGTGATTATATCTTACTTTTATGGTGTATCCTTTTTCTCATTGTCCCTACTGGCAGCAAGAATGGTGGTATACGAACAGTTTAAATAAACAGTAAATGTAAAGCCTGGAAGACAGCAAACCACCGAGGCAGCTAGCATAAAGGAGGGAACATGGTAGGGTTGCCAACCTCCAGGTACTAGCTGGAGATTTCCCGCTATTACAACTGATCTGCTGCTGATAGAGATCAGTTCACCTGGAGAAAATAGCCACTTTGGCAATTGGATTCTATGGCATTGAAGTCCCTCCCTTCCCCAAGCCCCGCCCTCCTCAGGCTCCACCCCATAAACCTCCTGCTGATGGCAAAGAGGGACCTGGCAACCCTAGAACACAGTATGGCTGCCAACCTCCAGGTGCCACCTGGAGATTTCCCACTATTACTCCTGATCTCCAGACAAGAGAGATGGGTTTCCCTGGAGAAAATGGCTGCGTTGGAGGGTGAACTTCATGGCATTGTACCCTGCTGAGGTCCCACCGCTCCCCAAATCCCACCCACCCCAGGCTCCACCCCCAAAATCTCCACATATTTCCCAACCCAGAGCTGGCAACCCTACATGCTCCAGGTGCGCATGGAAATGCCATGCTGGCGGCAAACCTTTTATCGTGTACTATGGCAGGAGAACCTTCTTTTAAAGCTAAATTCGAACCCAGCAGCACCTTAGAGACCCACTAGATCTGCAGGGTGTGACCTTTCAAGAATCACATGAATACATGAAGCTGCCTTATACTGAATCAGACCCTCGGTCCATCAAAGTCAGTACTGTCTACTCAGACCGGCAGCAGCTCTCCAGGGTCTCAGACAGAGGTCTTTCACATCACCTAATTGCCTAGTCCCTTTTAACTGGAGATGCCGGGGGTTGAACCTGGGACCTTCTGCATGCCGAGCAGAGGCTCTACCACTGAGCCAAGGCCCATCTCCATGGCTCTCCAGGGTCTCAGGCAGAGGTCTTTCACACCACCTACTTGCCTAGTCCCTTTTAACTTGAGATGCCGGGGGTTGAACCTGGGACCTTCTGCACACCAAGCAGAAGCTCTATCGCTGAGCCACGGCCCCTCTCTCAAAGTCAAAGCGCCCTTTGTTCAAATCTAGCTTTTCTAGTGTAGACCAACACCCTCTGAAAGTATCTTCGTTCAAAGCATTCTCAACTAGTCATTCATCTTGAATAAAAACAGGAAAGGAGGGGTATACATTTTAAAAATAAATACACTTCAAATTAAAAAAAACTTTCTTAAAAATAATATTGTGCATCTCCAGCCCAAGATCTGGTTGCCGTTGTTCGAAGTTAATCAGAAATTCATTAGCCTGACATAGTTCTGTTACTATTTTGGCAGTAGAGGTCAAAGAGTGGGGGCTAAAAGTTGGGGGGGGGGCAAGGTCCAGCAGAGTGGGAAATGTGTGGTGTAGTGGTTAAGAGCAGCAGACTCTAATCTGGAGAACCAGGTTCGATTCCCCACTCCTCCCCATGAGCAGCGGATTCTAATGTGGTGAATCGGGTACGATTCCCCACTCCTACACATTAAGCCTGCTGGGTAACTTTGGGCCAGTCACAGTTCTCTCCCAACTCTCTCAGCCCACCTACCTCACAAGGTGTCTGTTGTGGGGAGGGGAAGGTGATTTGTAAGCTGCTTTGAGACTCCTCAAGGTAGAGAAAAGCAGGGTATAAAAACCAAGTCTTCTTCTTAAACGTAAGAGAACACATGAACACAGGAAGCTGCCTTATACTGAATCAGACCCTCGGTCCATCAAAATCAGTATTGTCTACTCAGACGGGCAGCGGCTCTCCAGGGTCTCAGGCAGAGGTCTTTCACATCATCTACTTGCCTGGTCCCTCTAACAGGAGATGCCGGGGGTTGAACCTGGGACCTTCTGCATGCCAAGCAGATCCTTTACTTTACTTCTTCTGCCAAGCAGATGCTTTACTTTACTTCTTCCCATTACAGGGCTGCCAATTCCAGCTTGGGAAATACCTGGAGGTTTGTAGGCAGATCCTAGGAAGGCCAGAGTTTCAGGAAGAGGGGGGGGGGCTTCACCAGGAATGGGACGCCACAGAGCCCACCCCCCAAAGCATCCCTTTTCTCCAGGGGAACTGATCTCTGTAACCTGGAGAGTGCTTGTAATTCCAGAAGTTCTCCATCTCTCACCTCGTGCTTGGCGCCCTACTTTCCACGGTCCCCCGCTCCCGTGTGACCTGCACCCCCGCCCCCCAGCTCCTCCTGCCCATGAGGATGAGGCAGCTTTGACACCAACTAGCCTCTTCATCAAAAGCTACTTAGGAAGCTAAGCCGGCATCGAGAGATTTAAATAGACAAGCAGAAGTGGGTCAAAGAGAAGGAGCCGAGTGCGAGAAGGGCACAGGTGCCTACAGGAAACCATGTGGCTCCTTTTGCGGTCAGCCTGATTGCGTGAACAAGATTGGACCGAGAACGAAATCACACATGCCTTTAAAAGGACGGAGCTCCTCACTGCAGTCCTGACCCCGGCTGAGACTGCCTCCCACAAGGCAAGCCACACAGTCTAGGGTTACCAACCTCCAGGTGGTTGCTGGAGATCTCCCAGAATTACAACTTATCTCCAGACGACAGAAGTCAGTTCGCCCGGAGAAAATGCCTGCTTTGGAGGGTGGGCGCTGTGGCGTTATACCCTGCCGAGGTCCTTCCCCTCCCTACTCAGGCTCCACCTCCAAATCTCCAGGCATTTCCCAACCCAGAGTTGGCAACCCTAGCTGCATCACCTTAAACACATGTTAGGGATTCCTAGCCTAGGCTGGGTCCCCATCGGGGCGTGGGAGCATGCCTCAGCCATGGTATCAGCTATGGGTGCTGTTCTGGTTGGCAGCAGAGGGGGGACTCACAATAATGGGTTTAAATTACAGGTGGAATAGTACCGGCTGAGTATTAGGAAAAAACTTTTTGCAGTAAGAGTTGTTCAGCAGTGGAATGGGCTGCCTAGGGAGGTGGTGAGCTGGATCAGCGGCTGGACAAACACTTGCCAGGGATGCTCTAGGCTGGTCCTGCATTAAGCAGGGGGTTGGACTAGTCCAGGGCTTCTTAAACTTTTCCCACCCGTGACCCCTTTTTGCCCAAGAAATTTTAACGCGACCCCGGGTATATAGGTATATAAAATAGGTATACAAATCAAACATTTATTGATAATAAGCCAGCTTGGTGTAGTGGTTAAGAGCAGTGGTTTGGAGCGGTGGACTCTGATCTGGAGAACCGGGTTTGATTCCCCACTCCTCCACATGAGCGGCGGAGGCTAATCTGGCGAACTGGGTTTGTTTCCCCACTCCTCCACATGAAGCCAGCTGGGTGACCTTGGGCTAGTCACAGCTCTCTTAGCCCCACCTACCTCACTGGGTGTCTGTTGTGGGGAGGGAAAGAGAAGGCGATTGTAAGCCGGTTCGATTCTTCTTTAAGTGTTAGAGAAAGTCGGCATATAAAAACCAACTCTTCTTCTTCTAATAAATCATTAAGAAATTTATTTTGAGACAATTCTTTCGGTATACATATAATTTTACCGTTTATTAAAGACGAAAGCAATTTTTTTTTGCGACCACCACATTCAGTTACATGACCCCATATGGCAGGGATGGGGAACGTCTGGCCCGGGGGCTGCATACGGCCCCCGAGGACATTTTCAGTGGCCCTCAGGAGCTCCAGGGCCCAGCCACGGAGGAGCAGCACAGCGCAGCCCTCCCCGAGGGTGTTCCTGGGGCCGCGGCTCCCTTTGGACCTCCTCTCGTAGACTGATGGTTGGAGGGGGGGAGGGATGCTTCCCCCAAGGCAGCCCCCTACAGTCGCAGCCTGCAGGAACGTCGCGGCAAACTGTAAGCCCCTCTCGCCGCCTGTCAAGCGGTGAGTGGGGGGAGAGGCTGGTGGCTCCTGGCCGCGGAACATGTGCGCGGGAGCCGATCGGGCTTGGAGGACCTTTTGTGGACTTGGGGTTTGAGGGCGTGGAGGCTGGGGCCCGGTTGCATGGGGCCAGCGTGTGCAGGTGTGTGTGTGTGTGTGGGGAGGAAGGCTTTTCTCTCTTTTTCTGTCACTCTTTCTCCTTTCTCCCTCTCTCTCCCTCGTCTCTTTCTTTGTCTGTCTCTTTCCATCCTTTTCTCCCCCTCCGTTTCTCTGTTTTCCTTCCGTCCTCCCTTCCTTCCCTGAGGATTGGCTGCGGGCTGCGCCCCCCTGGCACCTCGTTTGCTCGGGGCCCACTGCTGGCTGCCCTCCCAACTGGGAGGGGGGAGGGAGGAGCGGGGGTGCTCTCCAGGCCTTCTCTGCGTGGGCTCCCCTGTGGTTGCCAACCACCAGGTGGTGGCTGGAGACCTGGCAACCCTAGCCTCTCCCCCCCGCGCCGGGAGATCTACACCTGGTTATGGCCCCCGAATGATGTTATAAATGAGCAAATGGCCCTTGGCAGGAAAAAGGTTCCCCACCCCTGCCATATGGGGTCGCGACCCACAGTTTATGAAGCTTTGGACTAGATGGGCTATATGGCCCCTTCCAACTTTATGATTCTATCTCTCTATTGCCTGAAGATCAGCTGTAATCTCAGGGGATCTCCAGCTACTACCTGGGAGTTGGCAACCATAATTATACCCCACAGAGGTCCCTGTCCTCCCTAGTATCCATCCCCCCAAATCTCCAGGAATTACCCAACCCGGAGTTGGCAACCCTAGATCCTGGGGCATTCCTTGAACCCAAGGGAGGGGGAAACCGTAATTTGAAAGGGAATGGTTTTCGGGCGATCTTGTGTTGGGAAAGTGCCCCCTGCATCCCTGACGCCACGACAGGGAGGGGGGGCTTCCTCCATCTTAAACCCTGATCGCCCAATCCCATCTATCTCCATGGCAATGGTGACCTCACAGAGGGAAAGGCAATCTGGGCCGGTCACCCTGGCAACCATTCTGATGAAATCAAATGCCAGGCGCCCATTCCCAAGGCAACCTACTGAAGCATGCCCCCCAAAAAACTTTAAAAAGTTATTTGCAGTCTTTGGGTTTTCTTTGCCAGAATTAAGGGGCAAAGTTGTGCCCAAAAGACCAAGCGACCGGCTCTTCTGTTTCAATGACATTTCCCCTCTGGGATTCCCCTTCTCCCTTCTTCAGAGAGAGGCAGTGCTCTTCCGCCCCCCACTCAAAGCACCCCTTTGCACCAGATGCACGATGCATTCACGCTGCCCATTTGCAGGCTGGATCAAGCCAAAGGGTAGCGTTGCCAACTCTAGGGTGGGAAATTCCTGGAGATTTGTGGTGAAGCCTAGGGAGGGGCTTTGCAGTCAGAAGGGACCTCAGCGGGGTTTAACACCATAGAGTCCATGCTCCCAAACAGCCATTTTCTCCAGGGAATTGATGGTTGTAGTCTGGAGATCAATACCCCGATGCGTTTTGCACAAGCTTCCTCAGGAGGATCTACTCTCTGCTTAGGCATGAGCAGGCAAGAGATTCCCTTGAAGAAGCTTGTGAGAAACGCATTGGGGTATTTTATTTATTAATTTTCCCCCTTGCACCCATTGTTGCTTTTTCGTCTCTGTTTTGTTTTGGTGCCCCCCCCCCCCGCTTTCTTTTTGCACATTATGAGAAGAGTCACCGGAAAAGACCATCATGCTAGGAAAAGTCGAAGGCAGCAGGAAAAGAGGAAGACCCAATGTAAGATGGACAGACTCGATACAGGCCCTCCGTTTGCCAGACCCTGAGCAAGGCTGTTAAGGATAGGGTGTTTTGGAGGTCCTGATTGCATCGGGTCACCATAGGTTGGAAGTGATTTGACAGCGCTTAACACAAAAACTTTTCTTGAACTGGAGGATAAATGGAAGAGTTGCATAGTCTTGGTTTCGGTCCATTCCAGCTTGGCGCTGCCTGCTCAGAAGGAAACTTTGCGGCTGGCCTAGATGTAGGGTTGCCAGCTCTGGGTTGGGAAACACCAGGAGGTTTTTGGGGTGGAGGATCCTGAGAAGGGTGGGGTTTGGGGATGGGAAGGGCTTCTATGGGGTTTCATGCCATAGAATCCACCTTCCATAGCAGCCATTTTCTCCAGGCGAACTGATCTCTATCAGCTGGAGATCAGTTGTAATCCCAGGAGATCTCCAGTTAGTACCTGGAGGTTGGCAATCCTCCCTAGATGCCCAGGCTTCAGTCAGCTTGCCAACCTCCAGGTGGGGCTGGAGATCTCCCGGAATTACAACTTTTCTCCAGATCAGTGCCCCCTGCAGAAAGGTGGGCTCCGTACAGGGCCAGATTTAGGTTTGATGAAGCCCTAAGCTATTGGAGGTCATGGGGCCCTTTATATGTCCTTTGTCAGCAACAAATTGTCGCTGTTTTTTGTGTTGAATACATGCTATATGGTCATTTATGGACCTAATAGGTATCAAAAGCCATTTGCGCATAACAAAATATGTATTTTATCAAAGTAAGTTGTTGAACTTTAATACATTACTTACATCATAGGAGCCTACACAACACAAAACACTGTTGCTGTTGGTGTATGTAGGTTTTATTTTATTTGTTTTTTTATCTTATATTTTGGAAATGCACATCCCGGGTTTTTTTTTCCTTTTAATTTTTTTGGGGCCCCCAAGCTGTAGCTTATTTCGCTTATACGTAAATCCGGCACTGGCTCCGTAGCATTATACCCCGCTGAGGGCCCTCCCCAGGCTCCGCACCCAGATCCCCAGGCACCATGCCACCCCTGCCAGTTGGCAAGCCCAGCCGTGCAAAGCAGCCGGCCCGTTGCAAGGCGTCGCGTGCACGCCAACTCCCGCGGGAGCGCGCTCCGTGCACGCCCCAGCCCCGAGGACCGCTTTCCCAGCCCCCGGGCCTTCGTTTGCGGGTCCTGGCTCCGTGCCCCGGCAGCAAAGGACGTCCTGCTTCCTCGGCTCCAGCACCCAAAGGGTTACGGCTGCTCAAAGCGGCTCTGCGGCTGTTGCTATGTTAAGTAGCAGGAGCCCGTCCAATGAGAGCCTGGCGTGGTGACGTAATGCTCCCGCATCCGCGCGCCTGATTGGCGGGAGCGCGCTGTCCTTCCCAACGCTCCTGCGAAGATCAGAAGGGGAGGGGGGAAGGAGAGCATTTACCGCGAGCTCCGGCGGGGTTGCCAACTCCCGGTTGGGAAATTCCTGGAGGTGAACCCTGGAGAGGACAGGGTTTGTGGAGGAGTGGGGCCTCAGCAGGGTATAATGCCATAGAGTCCATCCTCCAAAGCAGCCATTTTCTCCAGGAGAGCTGGAGGGACTGGAGATGAGTAGAAATTCCAGGAGGTCTCCAGACTTTACTGTGGATGGGTGAGAAAGCTGGGCATTGAAGAAAGCTGATAGGAAGCAAGTAGATTCCTTTGAAATGTGGTGTTGTGGTATTGGAGGAGAAAAAAAACAAATCAGGGGGTTCTAGATCAAATCAAGCCTGAACTGACCCTAGAACAGTGATGGCGAACCTTTTAGAGACCGAGTGCCCAAACTGCAACCCAAAACCCACTTATTTATCGCCGAGTGCCAATGCGGCAATTTAACCTGAATAGTGAGGTTTTAGTTTAGAACGGGTGGGGAACCTTTTTTCTGCCAAGGGCTATTTGCATATTTATAACATCGTTCAGGGGCCATAACGGGCGTAGATCTCCTGGTGTGTGTGTGTGGAGGGAAGCTAGGGTTGCCAGGTCCTCTTCATCACTGGCGGGAGGTTTTGGGGGTGGAGCCTGAGGAGGGCGGGGTTTGGGAAGGAAGACTGCACAGCCATAGAGCCCAATGGCCAAAATGGCCATTTTCTCCAGGGGAACTGATCTCTGTTGGCTGGAGATCAGTTGTAATAACAGAAGATCTCCAGCCACCACCTGGAGGTTGGCAACCCTAGGGAAGGCTATGAAGAAGGCTTGGAGGGTGCCTCTGCTCCCCCAGGTCTTCCCCCTCCTCCCAGGTGGGAGGGCAGCCAGCGGTGGGCCCAGGCAACCGAGGTGCCAGGGGGGCGCAGCTTGCAGCCTGCAGTTGATCTGCAGGGAAGGAAAAAAGGAAAGAAAGGAAAGAAGGAAGGAAGGAAGGACAGAAAGAATGAAGGACAGAAAGAAGGAAGGAAGCAGGGAAAGAAGGAAGGAAAGAAGGAAAGGAAGGAAAGAAGGAAGGAAAGAAAGGGAAGAAGGAAAGAAAGGGAAGAAGGAAGGAAAGAAAGAATTAAGGCAGGAAGCAGGGAAAGAAGGAAGGAAAGAAGCAAGGAAGGAATGAAGGAAGGAAAGGAGGAAGGAAGGGAAGAAAGAAGGACAGAAAGAAGGAAGGAAGGAAGGAAGGACAGAAAGAAGCAAGGAAAGAAGGAAGTAAAGAATGAAGGAGAGAAAGAAGGAAGCAGGGAAAGAAGGAGAGAGAGAGAGAGAGAGAGAAAGAAAGAAAGAGAAAGAAAGAAAAAAGGAGAGAAAAAATAGAGAAAGAGAGGGGGGAAAGAGACAGAAAAAGAGGAAAGAATAGGAGAGAGTGACAGAAAAAGGAAGAAAAGAGAGAAAAGCCTTCACACACACACACACACAGCCGGCTCCCTGCGACCGGGCTTCAGCCTTCCCACCTCCCCCCCCCCAAATCCACAAAAGTCCTCCACCTGATCGGCTCCCACGCGCATGCTCCACCCCCGGGAGGGAGCGACTGGCTTTTTCCTCTTCTTCCCCCTCCCTCCCTGGCGGGTGAGAGAGGTTTCAACTGCTGTGCCGCGTGGCATGCAGGGACGCTTCGCCTTCCCGGCTTGGGGAAGCGTCTTCCTCCCTCCCTCCTCTTGCCGATGGCGAGCGGGGGTTTAAAGGGGCCGCAGCGTTCCTGCATGCTGCGGCTTCAGAGAGGGCCGTGCTGCGCTGCGTTTCTCTGGCAGCTGCAACAGAGCCCAGGCTGGGCCAGGAGCCTCTGGGAGGAGGAGTAAGAAGGCAGCGCTGCAAGGGCGAAGTAGTGCGCGGCTGCTTGGGCGCAAGTCCCGCCGGCCGCCACCGCAGCACGCCCCCCCCCCCCTGCACGGGCCGCTCCCGCTCCCCGGCGCCGTTTTGCATGCCGCTCGGCTGGGCTGTGCGCTGGACAGAACCGGGGCGGCGGCTCCTCTTGGCCGAGCGGGGGAGGCGCCGCAGGTGGCGGCCGGCCTCCGGGGGCCTTTTGCAGCGGGCAGGCGGGCCTGGCCTCCCTTGCAAGGAGCTGTGTCCCTGCAGCCCCCGGACTGCTACGGGTCGATGAAGCCGGGGCTCCGTCCGGGGCAGGAGTTGGGGGGGGCAGGCCGCGTACCCTGGGGGTCCCTGAGGGCAACCGCTCCCGGCTCGCCCGCTGTTCCCCACCCCCGTCCTGAAGCGCCTCCCATTCCGACCTCGGGCGTGAGGAGCCAATCCGGAGTCGCTGCGGACTGCCCGTGGCGCGGGGCCAGGCAAAGCCGCGCCTCGACCCCTCGCCTCCAGCCCGGGAAGGGAAGGGGAAGGAAGGCTGCTTCCCGGGGGCTGAGTGGAGGCGGCCGGGCGCGTGCCGGCAGAGAGGGCTACGCGTGCCAGAGGCGGCACGCGTGCCATAGGTTCGCCATCACGGCCCTAGAAGCTAAAATGACTAAACCGAGGCTATCATATTTTGGTCACATTATGAGAAGACAAGAGTCACTGGAAAAGAAAATACTGCTAGGAAAAGTTGAGGGCAACAGGAAAAGAGGAAGACCCAACAAGAGATGGACTGACTCAATAACTTGCAAGATCAACTTGCAAGATCTGAGCAAGGCGGTCAAAGATAGGACATCTTGGAGGACTTTCATTCATAGGGTCGCCATGAGTCGGAAGCGACTTGCTGGCACTTAACACACACACTCCAGACTCCACCTTAGCTGCAGCCCGGTTTCGGTGAGACTTCAGGGGCCTGCAAACTGGACTTGTAGCTCCTTTGCAATGGTGGAACAAGATGCCACGCATGCACAAAGTCATTACCATTATTAGCCCACCTTTCTCACTGAGTAGGGCTGCCAACCTCCAGGTGATGGCTGGAGCTCTCCTGCTATTACAACTGATCTCCAGCCGATAAGAGATCAGTTCACCTGGAGAAAATGGCCACTTTGGCAATTGGACTCTATGGCATTGAAGCCCCTCCCCAAACCCCGCCTTCTTCAGGCTTAGCCCCAAAAACCTCCCGCCGGTGGCTGGCGAAGAGGGACCTGGCAACCCTATCACTGAGACTCCATGTGGATTGCAAAATATGAAAAGCAATTCAGTCAGACAGCAAAAACCTTCAAAAAGCAACACAATAAGGCTGGCGTTAGTGGTGGGAAGTGCCTTCAACTCACAGCTGATTTATGGTGACCCCCATAGGTTTTTCAAGGCAAGAGATGTTCAGGGGTGGTTTGCCAGTCCTAGAAGACACGTCTGACCTTGATGGACTCAGGATCTAAGTATAAGGCAGCGTGTGTTTGGGAGAGGCCATGGCTCAGTGGTAGAGCATCTGCTTGGCATGCAGAAGGTCCCCGGTTCAATCCCTGGCATCTCCAGTCAAAAAGGACCAGGCAGTAGGTGATGGGAAAGACCTCCGCTTGAGACCCTAGAGAGCTGCTGCCAGTCTGAGTAGACAATACTGACCTTGATTCCCGGCCTCTCCAGTTAAATGGACCAGTTAGGAGGTGATGTGAAAGACCTCTCTGCCTGAGACCCTGGAGAGCCGCTGCTAGTCTGTAAGGACAGTACTGACCCTGAAGGGCCAAGGGTCTGATTCAATATAAGGCAGCTTCATGTGTGTTTGGAGAGGGGCCGTGGTTTAGTGGTAGAGCCTCAGCTTGGCATGTAGACGGTCCCAGGTTCAATCCCCAGCATCTCCATTTGAAAGGATCAGGTTGTCGGTGGTGTGCTTGAGACCCTGGAAAGCCGCTGCTGGTCTGAGTAGACAAGACTCACCTGGAAGGACCAAGGGTCTGAATCCGTATCAGGCAGTTTCGTGTGAGATCTGTCACTTGGTGGGGCAGTACCAGGCTGAACTACAAAATATGTGGCAAACCCCTGAGCCAATCTCCCAGTGTTCTCTGTAGCATTGGAAGGAAGGAAGGAAGGAAGGAAGGAAGGAAGGAAGGAAGGAAGGAAGGAAGGAAGGAAGTCATGCACACAACACAAATCTTGGTGGGAAATGAAATGTTTTCCCAGCTGAAAAAGCTGAAAAGTAGTACAGCAGTGGAATGGGCTGCCTAGGGAGGTGGTGAGCTCCCCCTCACTGGCAGCCTTCAAGCAGAGGCTGGACAAGCACTTGTCAGGGATGCTCTAGGCGGATCCTGCAACAATCAAGGAGTCAGACTAGATGGCCTCCATGGCCCCTTCCAACTCTTGTGAAATGTCACTGGCAATTGAGTGTTAACTAATACTTTGCAATCTGCAATCTCTGTGTCATACAGTTGCAAAGGGGTAGTAGCCGTGTTAGTCTGTCATAGCGAAATAATACAAACGTTCGGTGGCAACGTTGAGAGTAAAAAGTCAGCGTGGTGTCGTGGTATAGTCGGACTAGGATGAGGGAAACCCCGATTCAAATTCCCGGTCGGCTGTGGAAGCGAACTGGGTGATCTTGGGACAGTCGCATATGCTCGGCTTAACCTGCCTCACAGGGTTGTTGTGAAAATAGGAGGAGAGGCGAACGATGTAAGTGGATTTGGGTCCCCATTGGGGAGAAAAGGCGGGATAGAAATAAAGTAAATTTCCATATTGAAATAAATGTTGTGTGTCTTTGAGGTGCCACTGTGTGTGTCGTTTCAAACCTAGCCACCAGATGGTGGTGTTGCTCCACACAAATCAAACCAACGCTGCAATTCCTTTGCATGGGAAGCGGGGTGGTGGCGGCTCTAAACCAGGGTGCCCACAGCTGCCTCGTGAAGCGCCCCTTACCCAGATGGCGTGCAACACCCGCATTCATCGTGACCGGAGATGTGCGGTCACATCTCCAGGCAAGCAGCTTTTTGCTTTGGATCCTTCCCTTCTACCCCTCCCGGGCTAGAACAATTACTTTCACGCTGCATCGGGGAGAAACCACGGCTGGGTAGCAGAAGAGAAGACGCATTTTTTAATGTATTAAGAGTTTGAAAATGTTATAAAAAAACATCACTTTAAAAGGGATACCACGGCTTATAAATTGTTGGAAGACGTCTTCACAGCTACAGGGGCCAAACCAAGTGCGAACAGTATTTTTTATAACGTTTTCAAACTCTTAATACATCGGTTCTTGTAGGCTATCCGGGCTGTGTGACCGTGGTCTTGGTATTTTCTTTTCTGACATTTCGCCAGCAGCTGTGGCAGGCATCTTCAGAGGAGTCTCCTCTGAAGATGCCGGCCACAGCTGCTGGCGAAACTTCAGGAAAGAAAATACCAAGACCACGGTCACACAGCCCGGATAGCCTACAAGAACCGATGAACTCTGACCGTGAAAGCCTTCGACAATATCTTAATACATCGGTGGGAATATATAGAAAGTGTGAACAGTATTTTTTATAACGTTTTCAAACTCTTAATACATCGCTGGGAATACAAGTGCGGTCCCCCCCCCCCCCCCCGGTTGAAGAGTTGGACGGGAAAGAGCTGCGTTCGAGTGTCGGGTCTGCCTTGGAACAATTAGCGTTGACAAATTTGTATTGGAGACGTAGTCATTAGAATTGCCAATTCCCGGTTGGGAATTCCTGGAAATTTGGGGGAGGGAGGGGTGTGGGGAGGGGAGGGGCCTTAGTGGGGTATAATGCCATAGATCCCGCCCTCTAAAGCAGCCATTTCTTCCAGAGGGAACTGATCTCTGTAGCTGGGCGATCAGTTGTAATGTTAAGAGATCTCCAGGTTGGCCGCCCTCCTCCTTGGTGAAGAGATCCTGCCTTCCTCTTTAAAAATGCCACCAAGGGTACAGCTCTCTGAACACGTGCAGAGGCACTGCCGCCTTTGATGAGAAGCAGGCTTTAATATGGAGAGACAGCTTTTAAGCATGTACAGGACTGCATTTAAAAAAAGGAAATGTTATTATGAAAGTGACAATGTATGAACCTAGAAATAGAAACATAGAGCTGGGAGGAATCTCAAGGGTCATCTAGTCCACCCCTCAGCACAATGCAGGAAATTCACAACCACCTTTGCCCCCCTCCACTCCCTCAGTGATCCCTATACCCAGAAGATGGGGGGGGGACCCTCTAGGATTCCTGGCCAATGTGGCCTGGAGGAAAATTACATTCTGGCCTCATCAACATTACCCTGGGCATGAAAGAAAAGGCCATGAGGGTTGAGCACTGGTATATCCCTTCCTGCCCTCCCTCTCAAAAACATTTGTGGGAGGGGGGGTTGGTTCCCCTCCACAGGACTTGCCTGGAGGAGGAGGAGGAGGAGGAGGAGGAAGAGAAGAATTGGTTTTTATATGCCGACTTTCTCTGCCACTTAAGGGAGAATCAAACCGCCTTACAACCACCTTCCCTTCCCCTCCCCGCAACAGGCACCCTGTGAGGTAGGTGGGGCTGAGAGAGCTCTAAGAGAGCTGTGACTAGCCCAAGGTCACCCAGCCGGCTTCATGTGTAGGAGCGGGGAAACAAATCCAGTTCACCAGATTAGCCTCCGCCAGTCATGTGGAGGAGTGGGGGATCAAACCCTGTTCTCCAGATCAGACTCCACCACTCTTAACCACTAGACCACTCTGGAGACCCCCTTGTTGGAGCCAGCGTGGTGTAGTGGTTAAGAGCGGTGGTTTGGAGCAGTGGGCTCTGATCTGGAGAACTGGGTTCAATTCCCCACTCCTCCACATGAGTGGCGGAGGCTAATCCGGTGAACTGGATTTTATTTCCCACTCCTCCACACAAAGCCATCTGGGTGACCTTGGGCTAGTCACAGTTCTCTTAGAGCTCTCTCAGCCCCACCTACCTCATAGGGTGTCTGTTGTGGGGAAGAGAAGGGAAGGTGATTGTAAGCCGGGTCGATTCTTCTTAAGTGGTAGAGAAAGTCAGCATATAAAAACCAACTCTTCTTGTTGGACTTGGAAAGGGGGGGGCTCAGGGCAAGAGGCCTGGAAGATGGGAACCCAGCAAGGGCTTGCAGGAGAGGAAGCCAGTGGGGTGAGAAGCCAGGCAGGGCATGGGGTGGGGTAAGATTTATGGGCAGGGGGCTGGGCAGCCGGCCAGAAAGCCCCCCTGGCCAAATGCCGCCCCACGCAAGCAGAGTTTTATAGTACATCTGCCTCCTTTGAATCTGGTGGGAAGGCCGAGGTGGTAAAATGTCACCAGCTGGGATATAAAACGGCAACAAAGAAGGGCTTTTGTTTCACGTCTGGAGTCTCCGGGGCTGCAGGAAGGAGGCCGAGGAGGCCTCAGCACCGAGCAGGATTCCTCGGGCTTTGTTTGCCCTCTCCCTGCCTTTCCCACTGTGGTGCCAAGGGGAATCGCTGAGTGGGAAATTTCCCGATCCTCCGTTGCTTTTCAGTGGCATCATTTCAGAGCAGCGTCGGTGTCTCTCTCCCTGTCGATGGATCTCTGCCATCTGCTGAGAGATCAGGTGGGAAGAGGAGGAGCAGCCAGGAGGAAAATCCATCATTCGGGTTGCCAATCTCCATTTGGTAGTAGTCAAAGACGGCTACAAGTGCTACTCAGGAGTTTTGGCAATTCATAATAAAAGCACCAGCAAAAATACACCTAATAAGGCAACTACAATGCAATTGCTATTAGAAAAATATATTCAGAGTAAATTCTTATACTCTGAATATATTTTGTTAATAGCAATTGCATTGTAGTTGCCTTATTAGGTGTATTTTTGCTGGTGCTTTTCTTTTGAATTGCCAAATCTCCATTTGATGGCTGGAGATCTCCCGCTATGACAACTGAGCTCCAGGTGACAGAGATCAGTTCCCCTGGAGAAAAACGGCTGCTTTGGAAGGTGGACTCTACGGCATTATACTCCAATTGAAGTCCCGCCCCTCCCCAAACCCCACCCTCCTCAGGCTCCACCCCCCCAAAAACCAGGTATTTCGCAACCTGGAGCTGGCAGCCCTATCCGTCATCCTTTTGAGGAGCAGAAAGTCTTGCTCAGCGTGGAGATTGTCAACAAAGGCATTGCTAGTAGAAAGAATCATAGAATCATAGAGCTGGAAGGGACCACCAGCGTCATCTAGTCCAACCCCCCTGCACAATGCAGGAGATTCACAACTACCCCACACACACCCAGTGACCCCTACCCCATGCCCAGGAGATGGCCAAGATGCCCTCCCTCTCAATGATCTGCCTAAGGTCATAGAATCAGCATTGCTGACAGATGGCCATCTAGCCTCTGCTTAAAAACCTCCAGGGAAGGAGAGCTCACCACCTCCCGAGGAAGCCTGTTCCACTGAGGAACCGCTCTCACTGTTAGAAAATTCTTCCTAATGTCTAGATGGAAACTCTTTCCAATTAATTTCAACCTGTTGGTTCTGGTCCGACCTTCTGGGGCAACAGAAGACAACTTGACACCATCCTCTCTATATGACTGCCCTTCAAGTACTTGACGATGGTTATCATGTCCCCTCTCAGTCTTCTCCTCTTCAGGCTAAACATACCCAGCTCCTTAATCCTTTCCTGATAGCGAGCTTATGCTTTCTTCTCACGCCAGGATGATTCTGTGAACTTGAATTGGTAAAAGATGAAAACTGCTCTGGAGCCCAAGGAAAGTGCTTGGTGGAATCAGGAGAGCCTGGTCCACGCTAAAGAGCCGTCGTGTTGTGGTATCTAGAGCTTTGGTTCTGGAGAGGGCTGAGTTTAAATCCTTGCTCGCCAAGTGGCCTTGGAATAATTTGTTTCACGTGGGCGGTCGTGTTGGTCCGCGGTAGAAGAGCAAGATTCAAATCCAGGAGCATTGTAGAGCGCCTCAAAATTCCCTTTGATAGATTTAAGTAGGTTGCCCAACTATGGGCTGAAGGTTCCGACTTGTATCTGACAAAGGGAGCTTTGACTTTTGAAAGGTTATGCCCTGAAAATCCTGTGGGTATTGGAGGTGCTACTGGACTCGAATCTTGCTCTTGGAGTAATTATTATGTCTCAGGCCAGTTGTTGCAGGGTTGCCAGGCCCCTCTTCGCCGCCGGCAGGAGGTTTTTGGGGGCGGAGCCTGAGGAGGGTGGGGCGTGGGGAGGGGAGGGACTTCAATGCCATAGAGTCCCATGGCCAAAGCGGCCCTTTTCTCCAGGGGAACTGGTCTCTGTCAGCTGGAGATCAGTTGTAATAGCAGGAGATCTCCAGCCACCACCTGGAGGTTGGCAACCCTAGGTTGTTGTGAAAAAACTTGTGTGTAATGCCTTCAGCTCCTCTGCAGGCGATGTTTACCATCCAAATGTTGCTGTTTTTTCACAGAGGCAAAAAGTAGGAATCTTTTACCGACACCCCGTCACACACAAACACTTCCAGTGTTGGAGTGGCGAAGCGTTGACTTTTCCAGCCCAAAAGTCAAGGTTTTGCAAGGCAAAATGTGAGCTTCAACCCATCAGCGTTGTTCGCCGCCAGAAACGGAAGCAGGGCTGGATTCAAAGACCTCCGGCCAGCCTCCCTGCAGCATCTGCAAACCTCGAACCCGCACACGATCCAGACCATGGGGCAGGCACTGTTTTGCTTCAGGATCCCTTCAAGAGAGCTCTTTCCAGGAATAGCTGGCTCTTGTTGGACTTGTGGGGGGGGGGGGGGCACAACAGGGCCTCTCCTTTTGGCTCCGGCATACAGCCTGTCCTTTTTAGGGACTCCCCACCCACCCCCGTCCTGGCCTGCCCCACCCATGCCGTCTACAACAGCCTTTTATGGCAATCCTTCACCAGTTCCTGCAGGGACACCCCCCCCCCCCCGCTGCACTTCCGCTGGGCTTTTGCTGAACGGCCCATCCGACGCCTCTCCCAAGTGCCTGTGGGCAGAATGAAGAGCAAAAGGAGGCTGCGATGCCAGTGAGCCAGAGGGCCAAATAGGGTTGCCAACTCTCAGAGCCCGCCTGGTGCAGTGGTTGAGAGCGGTGGACTCTAATCTGGTGGACCGGGTTCGATTCCCCACTCCTCCCCATGAGCGGCGGACTCTAATCTGGTGAACTGGGTAGGTTTCCCCACTCCTCCACGTGAAACCAGCTGGGTGACCTTTGGGCGAGTCACAGCTCTCTCCGAACCTTCTCATCCCCACCTGCCTCACAAGGTATCTGTTGTGGGGAGGGGAAGGGAAGGTGATTGGAAGCCGGTTTGATTGTTCCTTAAGTGGTGGAGAAGTTGGCATATAAAAGCCAACTCTTCTTCTTCCTCCTCTTCCTCTTCCTCCTCCTCACAGGGTGTCTGTTGTGGGGAGAGGAAGGGAAGGAGATTGTAAACCGGTTTGTTTCTCCTTAAAAGGTAGAGAAAATTGGCATATGAAAACCAAATCTACTTCTTCTTTTTCTTCGGTTGGGAAATACCTGCAGATTTGAGGGGTGAAGCCTGTGGAGGGAGGGGTTTGGGGAGTGGCAGGAACACAGTGAGGTACAAT
This sequence comes from Euleptes europaea, assembly GCF_029931775.1. Classification (NCBI taxonomy): domain Eukaryota; kingdom Metazoa; phylum Chordata; class Lepidosauria; order Squamata; family Sphaerodactylidae; genus Euleptes; species Euleptes europaea. The sequence continues at coordinate 7,629,337 of NC_079316.1, forward strand.
GCCATACAGTCCAGCCTCCAAAGCAGCCACGGAGGTTAAATGGAACATCCAACTTCAGCAGCAGTGTATCCTTGAACAACAGCTGCCTTCCTGCTTCCCTTCTGGGACAGCGTCTGGATCCTGGTCCGCCATCACACAAATCCCGCCATCAAAAACTAAACCGGCTGACTGCCAGATATTTGCGGCTTGGCTGGACTTGGCCGCCACACTCAAGAGATCTTGTCATGCTATGAATGGATGGATCATGGAGCAAAATGGGGTTGCCAGCCTCCAGGTGGGGCCTGGAGATCTCCTGAAATTTTAGCTCACCTTCAGATGACAGAGACCAGTTTCCCTCAAGAAAAATGCCTGCTTTGGAGGGAAGATTGCATGGCATTATACCCCACGGAGGTCCTGCCATTCCCCAAACCCCACCCTTCCCAGGCTCCAGCCCCAAATCTCCAGGAATTTCCCAGCCCAGAGTTGGCAACCCTAAACAGAACCTCCATTGCTGATCTGAGGAGGAGGAGGAGGAGAAGAAGTGTTGGTTTTTACATGCCAACTTTCTCTACCACTTAAGGGAGACTCAAACCGGCTTACAATCACCTTCCCATCCTCACAACAGACACCCTGTGAGATAGGTGGGGCTGAGAGAGCTGTGACTAGCCCAACATCACTCAGCTGGCTTCGTGTGGAGGAGTGGGGAAACAAATCCAGTTCACCGGATTAGCCTCTGCCAATCATGTGGAGGAGTGGGGAATCGAACCCAGTTCTCCAGACCAGAGTCCACCGCTCCGAACCACCGTTCTTAACCACTACACCCCGCTGGCTCTCCTGCCAGAGAAGGGAGAAGGCCTTTCACACACACACAAGGGCACCGGTTTTTGCCTTCTTGCCCAGGATTGCAGAATGTTTTCCAGATCTCAGGAACCGCCCTGTCTTGCCTGCAGCGCATTGAAGCTTCATCCATACATTGGGATGCTGCACCCCTGCGAAGGTGCCCACGCGCTCCGCTCTGGAAGGGTATGCATTGAGAATTCGGGCCACGCATCCAGGTTCTGCGTCACAGCTGCCCCACAATATATCAACCCTTCTGCACCCCACTGACGAGTCCTTTTGTGGTACGCACTATAGTGCAAGGGAAGAAACTCCGCACACAGCAGCTGCACGCCAGGCACTAGGAGAACCAGAGAAAGCCACCAGCTGGCATCCGGGAAAGCCAAGCTGTAGCTCTGTGCTGCATCGCAGAGAGGGGGGGGACACCTGGCATGTACGGCACCCCCCCCCAAAAAAAATTACACCTCTATCCCATGTCAGTTTCACATGTGAGGTATGGATCCAAATGCACATGCAAAACCTGCCATGGTGGAGATGCCCAACAGATTCCTTTTTCTGAATTATCTTCCACGTGCACAACATTCCAGTGCGACACAAAAAGCTAGATGGACTGGCAGCCACACATGAAGCTGTCTTATACTGAATTAGACCCTTGGTCCATCCAGTTTGGTATTGTCTGCTCAGACTGGCAGCTGCTCTACAGGGTCTCAGGCAGAGGTCTTTCACATCACCTACTTGCCTAGTCCCTATAACTGGAGATGCCGGGGATTGAACCTGGGCCCTTCTGCATGCCAAGCAGAGGCTCTACCACTGAGCCACAGCCCCTCCCTTAATACTTGAAGCTGCCTTATACTGAATCAGACCACCAAGGTCCACCAAGGCCAGTATAGTCTACACCAGGGGTGTCAAACATAAGGCCCAGGGGCCGGATTCGGCCCCTTGAGAGCTCTTATCCGGCCCGCAAGCCAGCCGAGGCAGCCACCCCCTCCAGTCCCAATCTGCGCTGGCGAGGCATGGCCCGGCCCGACCAAGTGACATTTATGTCATATCCGGCCCTCGTAACAATTGAGTTCAACACCCCTGGTCTACACGGACCGGCAGCAGCTCTCCAGGGTCTCTGACTGAGGTCTTTCACATCATCTGCTGCCTGGTCCCAGTCACTGGAGGTGGCAGGGATTGAACCTGAGACCTTCTGCATGCCAAGCAGATGCTCTACCACTGGGCCACAGCTCAGCTACAGCGGGGTAGTTCCACAAGCTTCTTTTAGAGTACCAGGGACTTCAATGGCCAGGCAATTGCAATGAAATGTGACCCAGGACGTGTGTGTGAGGTATGCCACATATCTTGCCTTTGCTGTTTGCCCAAGGGATCAGAAGGTCACATGGGGGGATTTAAGGAGCTGGAAATCAGTTTGCAGCTTATAAATAGATACTACTTTATCCCTAGGACTCATCCCTGAGTTTGCCTTTTGGAGAGCCAGCATGATGTAGTGGTTAACAGCGGTGGTTGGATCGGTGGACTCTGATCTGGAGAACTGGGTTTGATTCCCCACTCCGCCACATGAGCAGCGGAGGCTAATCTGATGGACCAGGTTGGTTCCCCCACTCCTATACCTGAAGCTGGGTGACCTTGGGCTAGCTCTCTTAGAGCTATCTCAGCCCCACCTACCTCACAGGGTGTCTGTTGTGGGGAGGGGAAAGGAAGGTGATTGTAAGCCGGTTTGAGTCTCCCTTAAGTGGTACAGAAAGACGGCATATAAAAACCAATTCTTCTTCTTCCTCACACCTACCCCCTCCCTTCCTGTGTCTGCCCACCCCCACACATGAGAACCTTCCTTCAGGACTGGGGGCATTGGGGGCACAGATGCTACTAGGTCAGCCCTATCCCCACAAATCGAGGCAGAGTTTGTACATGATAAACATGTCCCCCCTGGACCTGCAAGAATTTATTGACACAAGAGAAATTAGCAGCAATGCAGAGTTTGGCCGCCATCCATAAAACTAGACCAGACCCTGCAAATCTCATGAATATTCTCTGGGAAAGTTAGCCCCATAGCAGCAGGGAGAAGTAACTGTGTGATAAATTGACGGCATCTGGATTATGAGGTTGGGGTGCAAACCAGCAAATATTCTACTGATGTGAGCATTATTTATTTACACCCAAAAGCAGCTTTTATCATGCTTTACTCCTGCGGTCTGTCCTCACAACAACCCTGTGAAGTGGGTTAGGCTGAGAGTGCATGACTGGCCCAAGGTCACCCACCCAACAGGCTTCCTTGGCATAGTGGGGATTAGAACCTGGGCCTCCCTGATCCTAGTAATAACAATCATAGCATCATAGAGTTGGAAGAGACCGCCAGGGTCATCTAGTCCAACCCCCAGCACAATGCAGGAAATTCACCACTACCTCCCCCTCCCCGACACCCCCAGTGACCCCTGTTTCATGCCCAGAAGATGGCCAAAAAACCCCTCCAGGATACATAGTATTAAACAATACGTGGCATTTATCTCTGGCTTAGAGCATTCAAAGCACTTCACCTATATTATCTTGTTTACAATCTGTTCAACAGCCCTGCCAGGTAGGTCAGTCATTCTTAAACCCTGTAAAACCATTAAGCAGATGAAATACCAGACAAAGTCAGATTATGTCAGGCTTGGTGTAGTGGTTAAGAGCAGTGGATTCTAATCTGGAGAACCGGGTTTGATTCCCCACTCCTCCACATGAAGCCAGCTGGGTGACCTTGGGCTAGTCACAGTTGTCTCTGAACTCTCTCACATGAACACATGAAGCTACCGTCTACTGAATCAGACCCTCAGTCCATCAGAGTCAGTACTGTCTACTCAGACCGGCAGCGACTCTCCAGGGTCTTAGGCAGGGGTCTTGCCCAACCCCTGTTGATACATGACCAAGATCGCATTAGCCTTTTTTGCCACTGCATCACACTGGCTGCTCGTATCCACCTGCACCCCAAGTCCTTGTTCACATGCAGTGTTACCCAGAAGCGTATCCCCTATCCAGTATGCGTACTTCTTTCTCCTGCTTGAGACGGTGAGGGCTTTAAAGGTTGGATACCTTGAATATCATGGAGAAGGATTCTGGTATCTGCGATAGGAGTGCCCGTGTAATGTGCCATCTTCACCCGGTCCCTCCACGAGGAAGCAGCACCAACCATGAGCCCCACTCACTACAGCTTCTGAACAGAAGGTAGCTCAGACACAGGGTCAATCTGCAGCAGTTTTAAAATGGATATATTCCCCTGCAAACAGGAACAATCCTTGGAGGCCGTGGGCTCATTTTCTCTTGCAAGACTTTTCAAATGAGAAGAAACCTACTTGTGCATAATTTAAAAGCCGGCCCGAAGTAGGTCAAATGATGCCGTTTGGCACATGTGAGTTTGAAAGAGCCAATTAAGACCTCTGTGAAATTCAAAAAGCTGCAGATTTCGCCTGGCACCAGCGATCCCATTTGGAACGTGCAAGGTTGTTCTCTGCTTCCCGGCATCGGCCGGATCCGCTTTTCAGCCGCATCTCCCAACATGCTTGCTTTTGCCACAGCTCGGCATGCTGTCCAGAGCGCATGAGAAGTGTGAGCCACGCCTCCAGACATAGCTGGCGACGTGATTCCTGCGAAGAAGCAGCGTGCCGTGACCTGCAACGCGCCTCCGAACAAGGCAGAGCAGAGAACCGGCTAGGCAGGTGGGATCTCCGGGGCCCCATTCCCATCCCAGGCTCCGGGGCCTTCCTTATTACAAAGCCCGCGTTCTGTAAAGAAAGGTGCCAAGCAAGTCCTATTTGTGGAGGAAGGCCTCCTCCTCCAATTATCAGCCGTGGGATGAGAAAACCACAGACTTTGAATTGCTCAGGTCACGTTGATCCCTTGCAGCGGCTTTTATTCCTCGGGGGGAGGGACAGATCCGGTTCCCACTGAGCTCACTGCCAATACAGATTGATTTACTCCTCCTGAGAGGGCTCCAACCAATCGTTTGGAGCCAGCATGGTATAGTGGTTAAGAGCGGTGGTTTGGAGCGGTGGACTCTGATCTGGAGAACCAGATGAGTGGTGGAGGCTAATCTGGTGAACTGGGTTGGTTTCCCCACTCCTCCACACGAAGCCAGCCGGGTGACCTTGGGCTAGTCACAGCTCTCTTAGAGCTCTCTCAGCCCCACCTACCTCACAGGGTGTCTGTTGTGGGAAGGTGATTATAAGCTGGTTTGATTTGTCCTTAAGTGGTAAAGACGGCATATATAAACCAACTCTTCTTCTTCCAGGTGTCAATTGCTGTTGTGTCCCCTTTGCTAACATTGAGGGGTTTTCTGCACCATCTGCACGATTGCGCTATGCGCACGCACACCTTTTTTGTTGCACCCAGTCCACACCGGCTGTGTCTGTGGCCGTGGCAATTCCCCAGTGAAAAACGGCTGCCCCTTTTCCATTCCTCGGTATCGGGATTGGCATGCGGAGCTGGGCAGTGAAACATTCACAAGCCTTTAAGGAACACTCATTTTTTAATTTATTTTTTGTTTGGATGGCATTGAGGAGCGCATAGTTCTACAGAGTAACATAAAGCGGAAGGAAAAAAGGGACATGTCCCATCTGTAGGAGCTGATAAGCTATGTTTAGACTGTGGGGGGAAAGAAAGTAGGGGAGGGAAGACAGAGAGAGGGGCAGGGAATGTTGGAAGACAGGCAGCACAGAGCATGCGCCAGATCCCCACACCCTCCTGGTCCAAGACCCTCCCTCTCTGCCCATCTTTTCGGTCTCCCATATCCTACCCCCACATCACTGCCCCTCCCACATATCCTTGGCTCTGTTCTCTTCCCCCCTGTAATGCTCGTCCACACACACACACACACACAGAGAGAGAGAAGAGAGAGAGCACAAACAACTTCTGACTCCTGCCCCACTGGTTTTTCTCCCTTTCTCCTCCCCCAAGGAACTTGCGGTCTCCATTGCAACAGAAGGGATGACAACGGAAGGATTGATGAAGAGCTGAGAAAGTGGAAGAGGGCAGGCATTAGCCCCCCCCCTTATTCTCCACCCCCACCTAAATACCACAGACCTATTTTGCAAAGGCTGTGCCTAACTTCATAAAGTTAATACACACTCTTCCCATTTGGGGAGCCTTTGGTTCTTTGTAAGCCTTCCAAAAAAATTATTCTCTGGCACATGTCAAGTCTCTGCTGAAGCAGACATGAGAATCAGCCGCATGGCCATGCGCAAAGGGATTTTTCTGTTCTGGTGCAGCATTTTCCAGGTTCGGTAGGTGAGTCACCATTGCAGATTTCCATATATATCCCTCCTGGTCACGGCAGCTTGTTTGTGTCCCCCGCCCAGAAGAAGGGACCCCACCTACATCATTCCCATTTTCCAGTCCACACCCTCCTCTCCGGTGCCAGCATCTCCATGCTACATGGTGCGCTCACAACAACACACTTGTTCTTTATTGTGCAATTCCACAACCATCCAGAAACCCTCTAGTCCAGCACTCTGCTTCAAGCAGCGATCAACTGGATGTTTCTGGGAAGCTCACAAACCCCTTTCCCGGTTATTCTCCTCCTGGGAACTGCTATTCAAATGCACCCAGTTCTGAATGCAGAGCAGCTCTCATGTGCTGGATTGAGACATGCATTGCAAGTGAGTGGAAAACTGGACTTCAGCTTGAGGTGGTTTGGAGCAGTGGACTCTAATCTGGAGAACCGGGTTTGATTCCCCACTCCCCCACATGAAGCCAGCTGAGTGACCTTGGGCTAGTCACAGCTCTCTCAGCCCCACCTACCTTTCAGGGTGTCTGTTGTGGGGAGGGGAAAGTGATTGTAAAGCCTGTTTGATTCTCCCTTAAGTGGTAGAGAAAGTCAGCCATATAAAAATCAACTCTCCTCCTCCTCCTCGGTGTCCCATTACTGCAACACTGAAGGAGGAGAAGGATCTGGCACAATGCTGCTCTCCCGTGCAAGTCCCAGCCAGATGAATGAGAGCTGCTCTCTTGCCAGGGGTGTGGGATGCAGCACCCTGTACCCTTGCCACATCTACGGGGTTGAATTTGCTTCCCTGGAGCACCCATATGCACAAGCAAGAGGGCAGGCAGGGTGTGTGTGAAGTGGTTAAGAGCGGTGGACTCTAATCTGAAGAACCGGGTTCGATTCCCCCACTCCTCCATATTAGTGATGGACTCTAATCTGGTGTACCAGGTTGGTTTCCCCACTCCTCCACATGAAGCCTGCTGGGTAACCTTGGGCAAGTCACAGTTCTCTCTGAAATCTCTCAGCCCCACCTGCCTCACTAGGTGTCCGTTGTGGGGAGATGAAGGGAAGGCGATTGTAAACTGGTTTGAGTCTCCTTAAAAGGTAGAGAAAACTGGGGTATAAAAAACAACTCTTCTTATCATTATTATGTTTGAAGAGGGGATTTTCATCCACATTAGGGTTAGAGAGCAACAAGCACTCTGCACATGCTCAAAGCACTGGCTTCTTTCTACCAGCCACATCAAGGGTCGATCAGTTCCAGAGCAAAAGCATTTTCCCCAACCTAAAGCGTCAGGGGGAGCAACTCTTAGTCCCCTGCTAGGAAGGAGAGTTCACGTCTTCTTGGTCACACGGGAATCCTGTCCTTGGAAGGGGGTGCTGGGGCACAGATCTGGCTCTCCTGGGCCCTTCTGAGAGGGCTCAGTGGTAGAGCATCTGCTTGGCATGCAGAAGGTCCCTGGTTCAGTCCCCGGCATCTCCAGTTAAAGGGAATAGACAGGTAGGTGATGGGAAGGACCCCTGCCTGAGACCCTGGAGAGTCGCTGCCAGTCTGAGTAGACAATGCTGACCTTGATGGACCAAGGGTCTGATTCAGCACAAGGCAGCTTCATGTGTCCATGTGTGTTCCTGCCACAGAGTCTCCCCCTCCCCAAATGTGCTCAGACAGGTATCCCTGCCAGGCTGCGGTTCTCCTGCGGCTGTGCTCATGCGCTCCTCCCTGGCACCCAAGTCGTCCTGCAGGCGTCAGGGCTCAGCTTCGCCTCTGAGCAATGCTTTGCCGTGCGCACACCACCCACCCGTGGCTTTCTTTTTGGAGCACAATGCCGAGCTGCACCCCCACACCCAGCATGCTTCGTCCAGCCCAGCTGCCCCCCTCCCGCCCTGCCTAGCAATGGTACGGTCCTCTTCCCTGGAGGTCTGGGTGTATTTTTCCATGACGCCATGGCTGGGCTCTTTTGTTTGCCTGCAGAGCATGGGGGGGGGGGTTTGCGCCTCCGCTCCTTGCTAACGGCTGCTAACGGCTGCTTCTCTGCCACACCCCATTCCCAGGGGTCTTGCATGCATGCATGCGCCTCATGCTCCTGGGGAGGGGGCAGGGGAGAAGTGGCTCCCTGCTTTCTTTCTGTTGCAGGGATCTGGCACCCGCTTTGGTTCAGCAATGCAGGCAGGAATACAATTCCCACCTCCCCTCTTCGCATAGGTTTCTGCTCATGTGTTGAGGGCGAGCGTCAGAAAGTGTGGCGGAGAAAGGGGAGCGCAGCTGCTCCGGCCCACTTTCCCGCAGTTTTGCAGAAGGGTAGGGTTTGCGCCTCTCCCTGCTGTTCCTGTCGTTTTCGTTTGCTGGAAAATCCCACCCGCCGTGCATTCCCAGGGAACTCCACCACCCTCAGTGTCTTTACTCAGAAGTTAGCCTTGTGGCTTTCAACGGGACTTGCTCCTTATTACAGGTGCAGGTGTGTGTTGAGGTTTTTATTGTTGTTTTTAAAGATCTACTATGGAAGAATCCTTCCCTGGCTACATTCAACTCCAGGGAGATCTCAAAGTTCACCAAAATCGGACTTTACATTTTCCTCGCCTGAAATTCAAATAGAAGAATCCCATAGGGGAGAGGGGAGACGCGATTCAAAGGCAGGCGATTCAAAGGCAGGGGTTCGTCCGCTTCCCTCCCTGCCTTACGGAAGGGATGGATTTCACAGAGGGGTTCTTTAGCCTGAAACAATCTCATCTCCCACACACACAAGTTCAAACCCCCATGAGTTATTTGCTAGATTTTTTTCGCCCACTCTCCTAATGAGCTGGAATTACTCTGAAATAGAGATCTGGGTTTGCTCCGCACTCTCCAGGTTGCTGAGGAGGAAATCGGATTTGGTCGGTCGGTCTCTCTCTCACACACACACACTCACACACACACCAGTCCCAACAATCTGCCTGCAGACTCCTCAGGGCAGGGGCCTAATGTGCACAGCGCCATTGGTACTGAGGGCACCCTATGAATTAGACATAATGCCAGAGATCACAAAAGCTGACACTGTAATAAAGCCAACAGTCTAGAGATGACAATGAAGCAAAGGGAAGGGGGGAGTGAAGGGCAGACTGACAGTGGATTCATGGAAATAGGGATGAGGGGTGAGCCTGTGAGAAGGACACACAGAGGCTGGAGGGGTGGGGGCAGCTGCCAGCACATGGCTAGCTGAGCCCTCCAAATCTGGACAGAAAGCAGCCAGCCTGGGCTAGCAGAGAAGGGCTTCCTCGGGGGCCCCACTCTGCAGCCAACCCCTCCATCTGCCCCAGATGTGGAATCAATCAAATCAAAAGAGTTTCAGTCTAGGCATTAGGAAGAATTTTCTAACAGTTAGAGCGGTTCCTCAGTGGAACAGGCTTCCTCGGGAGGTGGTGGGCGCTCCTTCCCTGGAGGTTTTGAAGCACCTGTCAGCAAGGGTGATTCTGTGACCTTTGGCAGATGATGAGAGGGAGGGCACCTTGGCCATCTTCTGGGCATGGAGTAGGGGTCAATGGGGGTGTGGGGGGGAGGTGGTTGTGAATTTCCTGCATTGTGCAGGGGGTTGGACTAGATGACCCCGGTGGTCCCTTCCAACTCTACCATTCTATGAACCAAGGGCCACAAGGGTGGGGTGGGGGCCCGAAAGATGACCCCTTGCTAATGATCGCTGATGGGAAACCGACTCCCTGTTCAATAGCGGAGGTGGGTGGGAGCTTGTGGGGGGGGGGAGATGAGGGGAAATGGGGGAGCAAACATTTTTTAAAAGATGTTAGGGGAGAAGAGAGGAAGATGAGACAAGTTCGCAGGTAGAAAATACTTACCGGCAAATTGGCAGGCAAAAAAAAAAAAAAAAAATAGATGTTGTTTAATGCAATGGAAAATTTTTAGTATAAAATCCAATAAAATCTATATAAAAAAAAATAAAAAGAGAGAAAAAAAAGAATGAAGCCTCCGGTTTTTAAAAAAAGGAAGGATACGGATTTGCGAACCGCCCGGTGAAAGGCTGCCCGTGCAAAACAAAAGGTTAGCATTCAGACGCGTGTCGGGCTCCCCTGCCTGTTTCTCTGCCTGGCTCCTACTCCGCCCCCACCCTCCCCGGCGGGCTTCGCTTCCATGCAAAGCCCCCCACCCCAAGAAAGGCGCCCCCCCCCCATTTCTGCGGGGCGGCACCGGACAGCGGCAACATCCAGGCGCTCCAGGCGGAGGAAAACGGCTGTCCTCCCTCCGTCCACCCTCCCGCCCCGTCTGGCGGGCGGGGGCTGCCTTCTGCCGCCACGGGCTTCCTCGCGAGCAGGCGCCGGGGTGCGGGGCTTCTCGGGGGGCGCCTCCCGGCCCCCTCCCCATGCTAGGGCTTGCATGCTTCGACGGGGCGGGGGGGCCGCGGCTCGCCCCGGTTGCATCGGGAGAGGAGCGGGCTGCGGGCTCTTTTCCTGCACCCTCCGCTCCTTTCTCGCCTCCCAGCTTCTCCCTCCTTTAAATCGGACCCCCCCTCTCCCCCCTTCCACCCCCCCATCTCTGTTTCCACCAAGCGCTCGCTGGACGCGGCGTGGTTGGGGGGAGCGGGGGAAAGCCCCCGAAAGGGGTGCGCCCGGGACTCAGAGGGCCGGCGAGGGGGAATGGAGCTTCCATGGTCAGAGGCAGTGTGGAAGGGCCGGGGGTGGGGAGGAGGATTAGATCGCGCCCGATTTCCCCCGGGGACGCGTGTGTCCTTTGGCATGGTTAACTGGCGGAACTCCCTGCCCCAGGATGTGGGGATGGCTGCCTACTTGGGAGGCTTGAAGAGGGGAGTGGGCGTGCTCATGGAGGAGAGGGCTACCCATGGCTACTAGTGAAGTGCCCTGGTTGTCTTCTAGAGTCCAATGAAGACAACTAGGAGGAGCAACAGTTCTTGATTTCGCTAAACACAGACCTGGGGGTGAAATAACCCACGAATAAGATGCAGAGTTACTCACCCCAGAAACAAAGGAAAGTCAGTATCATTTATGCATTCATGGTTAACAGGTGGAACTCCCTGCCCCAGGATGTGGGGATGGCTGCCTACTTGGGAGGCTTGAAGAGGGGAGTGGGCGTGCTCATGGAGGAGAGGGCTACCCATGGCTACTAGTGAAGTGCCCTGGTTGTCTTATAGAGTCCAATGAAGACAACGAGGAGGAGGTTAAAAAGAGCAACAGTTCTTGATTTCGCTAAACACAGACCTGGGGGTGAAATAACCCACGAATACGATGCAGAGTTGCTCACCCCAGAAACAAAGGAAAGTCGGTATCATTGCAGGACAATGATTCAGCTCAACCCAACCCCTTTCTGACTATATATTACTCTTCCTACACACTTGACACTGAGAGACACTGTCCTTCAGTGTTACTCCTCTGAAGATGCCTGCCACAGCTGCTGGCGAAACGTCAGGAAAGAAAATACCAAGACCACGGTCACACAGCCCGGATAACCTACAAGAACCAATGAACTCTACTGATGAAAGGCCGTACCAAGCACAGAGAGCATGATTTGTTGGTTCATGGCTCCCGGATGCCAACTTCCCAAAGCTTCCATGTGTGTGCGTATGAATACATAGTGTTCTAAACCAGCCCTTATATCTGGGCATTACACTAGTAAAAATGGATGCTAGTCATGATGCAGACCTATTCTCTCCAGGATCAGCGGAGCAGGCCTCTGATATTAGGGGCCGTGTAACACAGGCAGGATAGATGCTGCTGCAGTGGTCTTTCTTGTGGGCTTCCTGGAGGCACCTGGTTGGCCACCGTGTGAACAGACTGCTGGACTTGATGGGCCTGGGGCTGACCCAGCAGGGCTTTTCCTATGCGCGCTCTCCCGTACACGGGTCCGTTGGGGAAAAGAGACCGAAACCCCAGGAGAGGATTTCCGGGGCTGCCTTCTGAGGGTCTTTCCGGGCTTCGAGATGGGTCCGTCCACGCCCCAGCAGCTTTGCCTGCAGACGAGGCAGAGAAACAAGAAAACCCTCTTCTGGATCGGGGCCACCTCCCTCCGCTCCCCCGCCTAGCAGCTTGCTTCTCATAGCGACCTTCTGGGCTCCCCGCCTCGGTTGAAGCGCCATCATAAGCCCCCCCCCCCATCATCCCCCTCTCTGCCAGACACGGGCCATTGAGGGTTTGCTCGTTTCAGATGTGCGGCACTCCTGCGGGTGGATGGCCCTTGCGGGAGGCCGAGGGCCACCAATGATGCTCAACTTTCAGCCTGCATGCTCTTCGAGGCGGGGCCTCGACGGTTGCTGTCTTGCCCCGTGGAGCCTCTGAGCACGGATGTATCCCATTTTCATCCCTAGGGTTGCCAACCTCCAGCTACTAGCTGGAGATCTCCTGCTACTGCAACTGATCTCCAGCCCATAGAGATCAGCTCACCTGCAGAAAATGGCTGCTTTGGCAATTGGACTCTATGGCATTGAAGTCCCTCCCCTCCCCAAACGCCGCCCTCCTCAGGCTCTGCCCCCCAAATAGGGTTGCCAGCCTCCAGGTACTAGCTGGAGATCTGCTGTTACAACTGATCTCCAGCCAATACAGACCAGTTCACCTGGAGAAAATGGTCACTTTGGCTTTTGGACTCTATGACATTGAAGTCCCTGCCCAAACTCTGCCTTCCTCAGGCTCCGCCCCCAAAACCTCCCACCCCTGGCGAAGAGAGACCTGCCAGCCCTATTCATCCGACCTTTCTCTGAGACCCCAAGTCGGCAATCCCCCCCATGTTACCCTTACAACAACTATGAAGTATTTACTTATATAGTCTTTTTTTAAAATCCTGTGCTTCCTCCGAGGAGCTGAGAGCGGCGTGCATTGGTCTCCTCTCCCCCATTTTACCTTCACAACCACCCTGCGAGGTAGGTTAGGCTGAAAGAAAATGACTGGACCAAAGACACCCAGCAAAGCTTTGTGGTTGAGCTGAGCTTTTGAAGGGGGTCGGTCCCTGGGTCCTTGTTCTTAACCATGCTACCGTTTTTTCTTCTTTAGCCAATAATTTTCCGTCCCTTGTCATCCTGGCTCCTCACTGATTGGCAGAGCCCTAACCACTATACCGCCCTGGCATCTTGTCCATCATGCGGTATTATAATTTGTCTGAAATGTTTTGCTGCTTTGTTTTAATGTTTGCCACCCTGGCAACCCTGGGTAGGGTGGAAGGCACCATAGGAATGTATAAATAAAAATAATTTATGGTTAGTGAGGATTTACCACCTTGGAAAGAACTTCCTTCCTCGCGCTTTTTCCTGTTTCTCTTTGCCTTCAAGTCGTGGCTGGCTTATGGTGACCCTGTGGGGTTTTCAAGGCAAGAGTTGAATAGAGGTGGTTTGCCATTGCCTGCCTCTATGGAGCGACCTTGGACTTCCTTGGTGGTCTCCCATCCAAGTACTCACCAAGGCCGACCATGCTTAGTTTCCAAGATCTGATGATGGCGGTTTGCCATTGCCTGACTCTGCATACAAGAAAAAGAGTTGATTTTTATATGCTGACTTTCTCTACCACTTAAGGAAGCATCAAACCAGCTTACAATCACCTTCCCTTCCCCTCCCCACAACATACATCCTGTGAGGTAGGTGGGGCTGAGAGAGTTCGGAGAGAACTGTGACTGGCCCAAGGTCACCCGGCTGGCTTCATGTGGAGGAGCGGGGAAACAAATCCAGTTCACCAGATTAGCCTCCGCCGCTCATGTGGAGGAGTGGGGAATCAAAACCCAGTTCTCCAGATTAGAGTCCACTGCTCCAAACCACCGCTCTTAACCACTACACCACGCTGGCTCTCAGCTCTCGACTTCCTGGGTGGTCTCCCATCCAAGGGCTAACCAGGGCCGACTCTGCTTAGCTTCCAAGATCTGATGAGATATCAGGCTAGTCTGGGCAAGGAACTAGGAAATGGGAACTGGGAACCAACTGGGAACCAACTTCAGCCTCATGGCAAATAAGCAGAAGTGGTTTGCCATTGCCCACCTCTGTGTTGCAACCACAGGCTTCGATTGGTGGCCTCTCGTCCAAGGACTATTCAGGGGCGACCCTGCTTAAATTGTGGAACTCCCTGCCCCAGGATGTAGGAATGGCTGCCAACTTGGGAGGCTTTAAGGGGGGAGTGGACACGTTCATGGAGGAGAGGGGTATTCATGGCTACTAGTAAAAATGGACACTCGGCCATGATGCAGACCTATTCTCTCCAGGATCAGAGGTGCTGTGGAGCGCAGGCAGGATGGTGCTGCTGCAGTGGTCTTTTTTGTGGGCTTCCTAGAGGCATCCGGTTGGCCAGTGTGTGAACAGACTGCTGGACTTGATGGGCCTGTGTCTGATCCAGCAGGGCTTTTCTTATGCTCTTACGTTCTTATGCTTAGCAACATCCACCTAGCCTAGGCTATCCACCTCAGGGCTTCCCCATGCTTCACCTGTACATGTTCCCTCGCACGCAGATCTCTGGGGTTCTGGAGTCCTGTTGCGGCGCATTTTAATGTGTCACAAAGCCAACGCTGCAGAAGTCTGTTTGCCCAACCAACTCAGGTAGCTCTTTACTCATGAGTCAGGGAGGCAAGCCCTTCCTGGTCTCCCAAGATTCTGGCGGCTCACCCTACCCCCAAGCAAAACACATTTGCCTTGCAAATGCATTCCCATCAATCCCTAAAGAACACGCCTTTCTCTTTGAAGATAGTTTCTGGCAGAGTAGCCATGTTATTCTGCATTGTGTGTGTGTGTGTGTGTGTGTAAAGCACCCTCACGTTGCAGCCGACTTATGGCAACCCCATAGAGTTTTTAAGGCAAGAAGCCAACACAGGTGATTTGTCATTGCCTGCCTCTGGGTAGCAACCATGGACTTCCTTGATGGTCTCCCATCCAAATATTAACCAAGGCCGACCTTGCTTAGGTTAGAAGAAGAAGAAGAGTAGGTTTTTATATGCTGACTTTCTGTACCATAAGGGAGAATCAAAGCAGCTTACAATCGCCTTCCCTTACCCTCCCCACAACAGACACCCTGTGAGGTAGGTGAGGCTGAGAGAGCTGTGACTAGCCCAAGGTCACCCAGCTGGCTTCATGTGGAGGAGTGAGGAAACCAACCCAGTTCACCAGATTAGCCTCCACCGCTCATGTGGAGGAGTGGGGGAATCAAACCGTTCCAAACCACCACTCTTAACCACTACACCACGCTGGCTAGTCTGGGCCATCCAGTTCAGGCAGTCTGTAGCAGCAAAACAAAATCTGAGTCCAGTAGCACCTGACAACAGTTCTCCAGGGTGGAAGCATTTGTGAGTCAACACTCACTTCGTCAGATAGTCTAAAGAAGCAAGCTTTGGCTTGTGAAGGTTTAAAAAAAGGTAAAGGACCCCTGTGCAAGCACCGGGTCATTCCTGACCCATGGGGTGACGTCATGTCCTGACATTTACTAGGCAGGCTTTGTGTCCATTTTGACTAGTAGCCATGAATAACAATCTCCTCCATGAACACGTCCACTCCCCTCTTAAAGCTTTCCAAGTTGGCAGCACAAGTCAGTTGATCCTAGTTTGACATTCAAACCTCTACACCCTGTTGGCCAGATTCAATAAAAAGGAACTTGAAAGGGCAAATCAGGAGCTGGGAACCAACTTCAGCCTCACGACAAATGTCCAGGTGTGATTTATAACCCTTGGGCATTTTTGTGGTGCTTATTTTCTCCCCACTCTTCACAGGCAATCCTGTTGGCCTTCCTTTTTAGGCCAGGCTACAAAGTGGGAGATCCTAAAGATGCCCTCTAGGGTGCATTAGCCTTGGGGAGCGGCAGTGAATGCCGTGACACAGCCCTTTGAGCGTATGCACCACAACCCAAATAACGTGCCCCAACAACCCCTTGCACTATATTACAAAAGATAGGGAGCATCTCTCATATCGTGTGATCCGACTGTTTGGGGTAAGAAAGGGTCCAGGGTGTTTCCTGTGCCTTTGTCAACAGGTTTCAATAAGCCTGGGGCTGGGTACATGGAAGATTGGGTGCCTTTTGCAACCCCCCTCCCCCACCTTCTGAAACCAGGGGACCTCCATATATAAATAGCCAGTATGTAGATCTTTTATGATGCAGGTGATGGGAGGAAAGAGAGACAATTTCCTCTGGCTATTGTTATGGGAAATTGCAGGCGGCTCTCCAGATCCTTTATTCCAGAAGGGAAGGGAAGGGAGAGATGGGCTGGGTACAAAACCTCAGAGATTATCCCAAACAGAAAGCGGGAGGAGGAACAGCAGTGGCAGATTTCCAAGTGCTAAGTGTCCCGACTTGGCCATGCCACACAAAAAAAGGCAAAGCAAATAACCTTTATTTGAATATGCTGGTGTTTTAAAATGCAAACTTGTCTTTTAGCAATGCTAAACCTTTCCTCCCACTAGATGTGGAGGAGAAAGAAAGAAAGATCTCAGACTCTCTGCTTATGTCCAAATGGATCAGAGGAGCATGCCTATTATATTAGTTGCTTTGGAAATCAAGCAGGATAATGCTGCTGCAGTCGTCCTTCTTGTGGGCTTCCTAGAGGCACCTGGTTGGCCACTGTGTGAACAGACTGCTGGACTTGATGGGCCTGGGTCTGATCCTGCAGGGCCTTTCTTGTCTTTCTTATGTTCTTATGAATCCAGCAAGATTTCCTAAGGAAGGAAGGAAGAAAATAAGACAAATGATCAGGGCATTTTCAGGTTAGAAAATTGGTTTGTATATTCTGCTTTTCTCTACCTTTAAGGAATCTCAGAGTGGCTTACAATGTTGTGGTCTCCCCTTCCCTTCCCCACAACAGGCACCTTGTGAGGTAGGTGGGGCTGAGAGAGTTCGGAGAGAACTGTGACTAGTCCAAGGTCACCTAACAGGCTTCATGTGGAGGAGCGGGGAATTGAACCCGGTTCTCCAGATTAGAGCCTGCCCTTCTTAACCACTACGCCACTCTGTTACAATAGGACTGTCTTCCTTCTAATGGGTGAATGTTGTTATTCTAATGCCAGATTTAAATGTGAGGCTGGTTGAGGCTTCCCTGGGGACTTTGCCCACACACATGGTGTCTCCTTGGAACTGAGCCGCTGCTCGTGCCAAACCAAAACACCGTGCATGTGCAAAGTCCCACGGGAAAGTACCTTTGCCTCAGCTGATGTGGGGCCTCCTCGAGGCTGAACGGCAGTAACCAGGGCCCCGTGATGGGCTTAGAGCTGAATTGTGACGCCAAACCAGGCATATTTCCTGTACCTTCATGCCTGGCTGCAGTCTTTCCTGGGGGGGGGAGAAGATGAAGAAGAAGAGTTGGTTTTTATATGCCGATGTAAGTTGTGAGCTGCCAGATGTGTTTTTATTGGGAGAATGAGGATTGTCAATATCATCAAGGTACTTAAAGGCTGCAGTTTGCTGCCTACTTGCCAGATAACAAGCAAGCCCTGTTGGAAACTCTGCTACTTACTTGCAGGAAGCACGCACTGACTCAGCCTGCCCACCTAGCCCTTCCTTGGTTCGGTTGAGGTCAGAAAAAAATTATATTGCGGCTGTCCTGTGTGACGGGCTCTTGCACGTTTGGAACAGTTTTCTTGCACAGAGCACAAAGCAGGGGGCTCTTTTCTGTTGTGACACCGAACTATGGAGGTCCTTGGAAACATTGAGACTACTACTGGCTAGCTGTGAGTAAGGAGGTGGGATGTCTTATTCATTCTTCACAATCGGAGTTGGGGCCACTGACAACAGGGCCCTGGCCCCTTTCTCGTGTCTCAATTTGTGGTGGTGAAGCATTCTTCTTCAGTGCTGCTGAGCGGCATCTAGCAGTGATCTGTACTCCTGCTCAGAGGGGCTAGTGGTGATACAATGCAATCCTAGGCAGAGTTACTCCAGTCCAAGTAGAAAAGAGGAAGAGTCCAGTAACACCTTAAAGACTAACAAAATGTCTGGCGGGGTATGAGCTTTCCTGAACCACAGCTCACTTCTGCAGAAAGCTCATACCCTGCCAAAAATTTTGTTAGTCTTTGAGGTGCTATTGGACTCTTGCTCTTTTCTACTGCTACAGGCAGATTAACATGCTGATCTATCTCCAGTCTAAGTCTATTCAAACCATTATTCAAATTACTGGAGTAGCTCTGAATAGCAATGCATTGTGAATCTGCTGCACCAAAACAATAGAGACTCCTATAGTACCTTAATGATTAAGGAAGTGGCAGAAGCTTCCTCATCTGCAGGGGGAGTTAGTTCAGTTCAAAGACTGTTCCTCCTCTTAATGGTAAAGATCCCCTGTGCAAGCACCGGGTCATTCCTGACCCATGGGGTGACTTCACATCCTGATGTTTTCTAGGGGGGGGGGCTTCCAGCTTCTTTTTGTAAGAACTTCCCCTGCACATCATCAGTTCTTGGCTCAGGTTATTCTGTTTTCTGTTTTTTTTCTTTCAGGAGACACCTCAGGCCAGGAGGACTGGACCAAAGGGGAAGTTTCTGTCCAGTTTCCCATTTCCAGCAGTGACTAGCTAGATCCCTGCAGGACACCCACAAGTGGGGCATGAAGAAAGCACAAGGCCAGAAAGCACTCACACAGACATGAAGAAAAAAGCCTTCCTGCAACTGGTATTCTGAGATAGACTGCATCTGAACAGGGAAGTACCATCATTGATGTCTGGCTCCTGGCTTTATTAGTTCTAATGCATTCGTTTTTGGATTTTTTTCCTGTTCTGTTTCTTTGCGATTGATTGCTGTGTGTATGCTTTTATATGTGTCTCTCTTTGTTCATACCATTTTATAGGAGCTGGCTCCCCCCCCAAAAAAAATTTGGCCTAGCCGTTAATGACTGAGTCCAGAAAGCACTCACAGGCTTTTGATGCAGAAGTTCTGTGTGACAATTTTCACGTCTAGCAGGATGTTGCAGCAAGTTGTAGGATTTGACCTAATGCTGATGTTTAACTGTTTGATGTGTCTGGTTAATTTGTAGGTAAAGGTAAAGGTCCCCTGTGCAAGCACCCGGTAATTCCTGACCCATGGGGTGACGTCACATCCCGACGTTTACTAGGCAGACTTTGTTTTGCAGGGTGGTTTGCCAGTGCCTTCCCCAGTCATCTTCCCTTTACCCCCAGCAAGCTGGGTACTCATTTTACCGACCTGGGAAGGATGGAGGGCTGAGTCAACCTTGAGCCGACTCCCTGAAACCAACATCCGTCGGGATCGAACTCAGGTCGTGAGCAGAGCTTGGACGGCAGTACTGCAGCTTACCACCCTGCGCCATGGGGCTCCTTTTGGTTAATTTGTACAAGGTGACTATCTCTTGACACCCACAAAAGTGCATATTGAAATAAGTGTTGTTCCACTGCTGGACTTTTGTTTTATTCAGGCCTGAGGGGGATTCGGTCCCATTTCCCCCTGGGCTGTTTCAGCAGCCTCGCCCAACTCCAGGCTGCCTCTCTTCCCTCTGATGGCAAGGGAAAGTGGGGCAGGGGATTTGAGTGGGGGATGGATCCAGGTATCCTGGAGGTATTGATTATGGGCTGTCCTTTCCCAGGCAATACTGCTGGAAATTTCACTTTAACTCATTGGTCTGCATTTGTTTTTAAAAAGTGAACTTGATTCCTTGTTGGGAAATCGGTGACTTCTCCACTCCTGAAGATTGGTTGAGAAGTGTAAGATCTGGATTGAGGAACGTGATGGACGGCCGGTGCCAGAGAAAGCAACAAGGAAATAAAACGGAGGGGAAGAAAATGCGAGTCTGGAGGAGGAGGAGGAGGAGGCGGCGTGAGGCATGTTTGACTGCACAACAGTTCTCATTAGTTAAGAAAGGAATGAATGGCCTAACGCCTGATGCTTTTTCCCTTCTGCCATTTCTCCCTAATACTTTCTTAAGAGTCTGAAACGGTCGGCTTCTTTGACCGATGGTTCTGGGAGCAGAGGAGACACAAGAATGCAGAAAGGGCAACGCCCGGGCATCCGCCTTGACTTTCAATAGTTAATGGAACCACAGTGCATTGTGGGGAAGGGGGTGGAAATATGCAGATTGCGAGCCAATGACTGCCTGAGCCCTGGCAGTGGAAAGCATGAAACGGACAAAGCGAGAGAATCTCACCAATTGGGACATCAAACCGTGTTTCAGGAGGCTGGAGACCTGGAAGGCAAAAAGAGCAGCCGTTTCGGACTGTAATGGGGGGTCTTGAGAACCCGGCCGGGCTGGCTGTGGGGTTGGGGACCTCAGGCTGTGGCGTTGCTCTCCTAGCCCCTAAAGTGCGTGATGCTGGTAGGGAAGCAAGTTTTCCGGGCTGTTTCTTTATCGCTTCTCGGCCTTTTGGCTAAGATCAAGTGTAGTATCTGTTCTTATCAGTTTAATATCTGATACGTCCTCTATCTGAGGACTATATATTAAATGGATTTTTGGGACTGGGAGATGGAATAGGGGCTTGCTCCGTCCACTCCACGCATCAACCTGGTATTGCAGTACCTCCAGGAATGGTGCACCTCCCCTCGGGGAGAATATTGCTGGTTAAAAAACAGATTGAGATTTTCCTATCCATTACTAAAAAGGTGGTCTGTCTTTCTTACTTTCTCTTCATGTTGCCTTTCTTTCTTTCTTTCTTTCTTTCTTTCTTTCTTTCTTTCTTTCTTTCTTTCTTTCTTTCTTTCTTTCTTTCTTTCTTTCTTTCTTTCTTCCCTTTCCTTCTTTCTTTCTTTCTTTCTTCCCTTTCCTTCTTTCTTCCCTTTCCTTCTTTCTTTCTTTCTTTCTTTCTTCCCTTTCCTTCCCTTTCCTTCTTATCCTGGTTCATGATGAGCACAGCGGTAGTCTGCCACCAGCTCTTATTAACCAGTTCATGCCCAGGCAGGAGATAAGAGCACTTCTGCCTGCTGGTATCAAATTAACAAGTCGCGCTCTCCTTGCCGGGTAGGCCCTCACACGGAGAAGCAAAGCAAAAGGGTAGGTAAACGGACCACAGCTTATCGAGGCCATTGGATTTAGAGCTTGAAGCCAGGAAGCCAACCGGCACACCAAATTATCTTTTAAGAGAGTTTATTCAGGAAAACCTATGCTTGTTACAGAAACGAGAGGTTATTCGTGAAGCAAAAGCAAGTCAAAACAACAACGCTTTCAAGCAGCTAACCACACAGTAGGAATCTTAGGTTCAAGAGTTTGGCAAAGCTTAGCAAGTTACAAAAACGCCTGAACGTCGTCCCCTGCAACGGGGCAGTAAGATCTGGGAACCGCGACAAGTGCTGCCGGCGTTGCGGGCCCCCCAACGAGACCCTGCCCCCCGTCCTCTGTGGCTGCCCCCCCATTCCACCGCCTGGAAGCTCCAGTGAGATGCGGTTGTGCAGCGCCTGGCCAGAGCCATCCCCGACTCCGAGGGCACCGTCGTTCTCAACAGAACGGTGCCAGGGACTGGGAGCCAACTGCGGCCCGACATTGTGCTCCGCAATGAAGACACGAAGAAGATTGTGTTAGTGGATGTCACCATCCCCTTTGAAAACTGGAAAGCTGCCATGGAAGAGGCCAGGGAAAGGAAGCACCGCAAGTACGCTCCCCTGGCAGACACACTCAGGCAGCAGGGCTTCGAGGTCAAGGTTCATGCCCTGCTAGTGGGAGCCCTGGGTGGTTGAGACCCCAAGAACGAACCACAGCCCCTCCTCCTTACTTTAAAAGCTCTGCACCCCAATATAAGGTTTGGATGACTACATGTTACACATTCAGGGGACTCTACCCTTCCAGTAGACCTATGCTGATTCCTGATCCAAAACCCAGTTCTTGTGGTTAAGTGCTTCCAACTTACATTTGTCCTACTCTGTGCCTCCATCTATTGGACCAGGAACACGGCATTTCCCCCTCTAGTTGCAGATTTCCTCCAGATAATTGCTTTTTGCTTTACTGGGTTACGCATCCCACAGATTACGTGTAATTTGGGAGCGTGCGAGGGAAAGGGAACATCAACCGTGTCAGGGATGCCGAAGCCAAAGAAGAGATTTTGCAAAATCGGTCAGGAATGCATTTCCTGGCTCTTTTCCAGCCCCGCGAGGGTGACAGGCCGGAACAGGATCGCTAGGAAAAGCTGCTCAGCCGACGCCGCTCCCAACATGCTTCTCCCATGAATTCTGTGTAATCTGAGAGCATGAGAAGGAAAGGAAATGTCAATTGTGTCAGGGATCCTGAGGCCAAAGAAGAGAATAATATAATCATAGAGCTGGAAGGGGCCATAGAGGCCATCTAGTCCAACCCCCTGCTCAATGCAGGGTCAGCCTAGAGCATCCCTGACAAGTGTTTGTCCATCTGCGGCTTGGAGACTGCCAGTGAGGGGGAGCTCACCACCTCCCTAGGAACCAATTCCACTGCTGAACTACTCTCACTGTAAAACATTTCTTCCTAATGTCCAGCTGGTACCTTTCTGCCCATAATTTAAACCCATTATTGCGAATCCTCTCCTCGCCTGCCAACAGGAACAGCTCCCTGCCCTCCTCTAAGTGACAGCCCTTCAAATCTTTAAAGAGAGCAATCATGTCTCCCTCAACCTCCTCTTCTCCAGACTAAACATTCTCAACTCCCTCAGCCTTTCCACGCAGGGGCTATGGCTCAGTGGTAGAGCATCTGCTTGGCAAGCAGAAGGTCCCAGGTTCAATCCTCGGCATCTCCAGTTAAGGGGACTAGGCGAGTAGGTGAAATGAAAGACCCCTGCCTGAGATCCTGGAGAGCCGCTGTCGGTCAGAGTAGACAACATTGACTTTGATAGACCAAGGGTCTGGTTCAGTATAAGGCAGCTTCATGCGTAGGGCTTGGTCTCCAGGCCCCTGATCATCCTCATTGCTCAGTGGACTTTGCAAAATTGGTCAGGGATTATTTTTCTGGCTCTCCTCCAACCCTGCAAGGGCGACGGGCTGGAACTAGATTGCTAGGAAAGGCTGTTTGGAGCCACACCAACCCCAGCTGCAAAACACGCTCTCATCCCTCCTGCTTACTCAGGACTCTGGTTTTCCCTCAAACCATGTGGTTCCCCCCCTCCCCTCTTTTCTGCAGGTTTCCAGAGCCTCATATCCCTCCCACACAACCACATGGCCAAGTTGAAATGCTGCATCTGCCGCATTTAAAAAACAGCTTGTTCTCATCCAGTGAACTCTTGAAGCACTGGCAGATGAATGGATTATCATACTGCCCTTGTACAAGTCTATGGTGAGGCCACACTTGGAATACTGTGTACAGTTCTGGTCACCACACCTAAAAAAGGATATTACAGAGCTTGAGAAGGTGCAGAAAAGAGCCACCCAAAACAATCAGGGGACTGGAGCAACTGCCCTGTGAGGAAAGGTTAAAACGCTTAGGGCTGTTTAGCCTGGAAAGAAGGCAGTTAAGGGGAGGCATGACAGAGGTCTATAAAATTATGCATGGTATGGAGAGAGTGGACAGGGAGAAAAGCTCTGTCATAATACTAGAATGTAGGGTCCTGCTGAAGCTGGAGGGTGAGAGATTCAAAACAGATAAAAGGAAGTATTTCTTCACACAACGCACAGTTAAAATGTGGGACTCCCTGCCCCAGGATGTGGTGATGGCTGCCAACTTGGAAGGCTTGAAGAGGGGAGTAGACATGTTCATGGAGGAGAGGGGTATTCATGACTACTAGTTAAAATGGATACTAGTCATGATGCATCCCTGTTCTCTCCAGGATCAGAGGAGCATGCCTGTTATATTAGGTGCTTTGGAACACAGGCAGGACAATGCCGCTGCAGTCGTCTTGCTTGTGGGCTTCCTGGAGGCACCTGGTTGGCCACCTTGTGGACAGACTGCTGGACTTGATGGACCTTGGTCTGATCCAGCAGGGCTTTTCTTATGTTTGTATGTTCTTATGATTTAACCTGGCAAGTGGCTTGACGACAGAAAGGTTCTTCATCTGTCACGTTGCTATCCCACCCTTCCTCTAGTACAGTGTGGGGCACGACGCTCCCTTTCCCATTTGACCCTCACAACATCCCTGTGAGGCTGAGCGAGAGAGAGAGATTGGCCAAGGCTACATAGTGAGCTTCAGGACTGATCAGGATTTGAACCTGGGTCTCCCAAAACCCACCCTGACCTGGATGATCTAGGCTACCCCGATCTCATCAGATCT
This sequence comes from Euleptes europaea, assembly GCF_029931775.1. Lineage (NCBI taxonomy): Eukaryota > Metazoa > Chordata > Lepidosauria > Squamata > Sphaerodactylidae > Euleptes > Euleptes europaea. Next base: position 7,653,424 of record NC_079316.1, read on the forward strand.
CGGAATCTAAGCAGAGTCGACCCTGGTTAGTATTTGGATGAGAACACATGAACACATGAAGCTGCCTTATACTGAATCAGACCCTTCGTCCATCAAAGTCAGTATTGTCTACTCTGACCGGCAGCAGCTCTCCAGGGTCTCAGGCGGAGGTCTTTCACGTCACCTACCTGCCTGGTCCCTCTAACTGGAGATGCCGGGGATTGAACCTGGGACTTTCTGCATGCCAAGCAGATGTTCTACCACTAAGCCACAGTCCCTCCCTGAGGGAGACCACCGAGGAAGCCCAGGGTTGCTACGCAGAGGCAGGCAATGGCAAACCACCTCTTGCCTTGAAAACCCCAAGAAGGGTCACTATGTCAGCTGCCACTGGGGGGCGCTGTTGAAGCGGGTCGTACTGTTCAGATGACAGGCTCTTAGAATTTATCACTTACTGAGAAGTGAAGTTATCTTATTCAGCCAGTCATCGAGTAAGCAGGACTCAACAACTTTACCTACTTTTAAAAAGCAAGTCTTTTTATTGATTTACTTCTAGTAAAATATGTGTAAATGCAGATTATGAAGTCTTTTACACTTCTATAAAAACTCTTGTCAGAGTACAATGTATGTATTTACAATGTATGAAGTAAAAGCAAGCAAGTCTTACATACTATTCAGTTTCAAAATCTAACTTCTAAAATAAAACAGTCAAATTATTCTGATTCAGTTCAAAGTATCTAATTCATAAAGTCTAGAGCAATGGTTCCCAACCTTTTTTTGACCAGGGACCACTAGGACTTTTTTGTTCGGTGCAGGGACCCCAAGGTTCAAAATAAAAATTCCGAGAATTTGAAAATAAACTTTAATCATAACTATTAGTTAAACATTAAACTTAGAATAATATTTGAATATATATTTTTATAATAGAGAACTTATAATTAAAAATATTAATTTATTATGGGTTTATAACTTTGTTTCGCGGACCTTAATTTAGTTCTCGTGGACCCCTGGGGGTCCACGGACCCCCGGTTGGGAACCAGTGGTCTAGAGTAATGTATTTAAGCCATACATACCAGTCAGCCTTTTCTTGAGAGCCTTTGAAAGGTTCTGATTCTCTGGGCTTACTGTGGCTGTATTTATACTGTTTCAGACTCATTAAGAGTGTTGATTTTACCATCAGGAGGGATATCTTCCTCCCTACTTTCAGATAACATGAGCAGTGCAATAATGTCTTAGTTGCAGCTGTTCAGGTTATTAGCTTCTCCCCATGACCAAATATGGGCTTCCTTTCCTTTCAGTCTATTTTGCTTAAAGTATAAACAATCATTTCTGAGCTCCATGATCACTCCATATACTCAATTTTCATACCATTCTCATCTTCAGTACAATACACATTAAATGAGACTATTTAGAAATCTACAATACAATATATAACTATATAAATCATAAAACACAGTTATTGCTCACATTGTAACATGTAACCATCTGGTCAGTAGGAAACATAGTCTTCAGCAAGGTTATAGAAAGCAAGAAGCTTACTGCACTTATAGCCTTGAGGTCTTTGAGTAGACCTTCTCAAGGTTTGAGGATAGCAGGACTTTTCTGCTCTTGAGATATGAGCAGCTGACAGCTGGCAGCTGAATCAGGAAGGGTAATTTCAGATACACCTTTCTGGCAGATGGTGAAGAATGACTCTGTTCTTCTCCCTTCAAGGACAAGACCAGGGTAAGTTAGTTAGCTCTTGAAAGAATTCAGACCTTGAGAGAATTCAGTCAGCCTGTTCTAAGGACATTTGCATTTTGCAAACTGTTGCCAGGCTTTTCATTACACAAACCTCTGCAGTTTGTGGTTCAGTTTGTATGTTGTGTTCAAGCTCTACATGGAATTCATTCTGCACATGTACACAAAATACCATAATTATGTCAGAGACCGTGACACTGTCTCAACCAAGTCTGATTCAGCTGTTCAGTTCCAGCCAGTCAATGGAACCAGCAGAAGAAGAAGGGTGGGGTTTTATATCCTGCTTTTCTCTACCTTTAAGGTGTCCCAAAGTAGCCTTCCCTTCCTCTCCCCACAACAGACCCCTTGTGAGGAAGGTGAGGCTGAGAGAGTTTGGAGAGAACTGTGACTGCCCCCAAGGTCACCCAGCAAGCTTCATGTGGAGGAGTGAGGAATCGAACCCAGTTCTTCAGGTTAGAGTCCGCCACTCTTAACCACTGCACAATGCTGGCAGCCCCACAGTTATACGACATGTGGGGGGAATTTGCATAAGCAACTCCAAGGTTTGCTTCGTGTGCTACTTGAAAACTTTGTGAGAGCTGCATCCTCTTTCCACATGTCCACATATCCTGCAACGGGAAACCTCAAGTGCTACTTACTCGGGAAATGGAGAGCATGTCTTTCCTCCAGGAGGAATTCTGGACTTTTCCCCTTCACACAGTACATAGTTCCGCTGTACACTGCATTGGTCAGGCTGCACCTGGAGTCCTGTGTGCAGTTCTGGAGGCCTCACTTCAAAGAGGATGTGGACGGAATGGAGACGGGTGCAGAGGAGAGCGACGAGGATGATCCGGGGCCTGGAGACCGAGCCCTACGAGGAAAGGCTGAGGGAATTGGGAATGTTCAGTCTGCAGGAGAGGAGGTTGAGGGGGGGGACGTGAAAACCAACTCTTCTTCCTCCTTCTCTTCTTCTTCCTCTTCCTTTTCTTCTTCTTCCTCCTCCTCCTGTTCTTTTTCCTCTTCTTCTTTTTTTTCTGTTCCCCAGAATTTTCAGCTCCAAGCCATTTGAAATGCAAGAAGAGAAGAACCGGGGCCGGGAGAGCGGGATCCCTGCTTCTGCAGAGCCCCGAAGCTCAGCTCAGTGCCCTGCAAAAACCTTCAGTGTTGAGTGCTAGAGGCAGTATGGTGCAGTGGTTAAAGGACTACACCACAGCCAAGGAGACTAAGGTTGGGATCTCCACCCGAATGTGAAGCACACTGGGTGACCTTGGGCCAGTTGTTCTCAGCCTGACCTGCCTTGTGGGGTTGTTGTGAGGATAAAGTGTGGCGGGGAGAATTACCTGGAGCCCCTTTGAAAGAAGGATGGGATAAAAATTAGGCAGTCACTGTGATGATGAAGGGGTAGGTTTGCCAGCTCTGGGTTGGGAAACACCTGGAGATTTTGGGGATGGAGCCTGAGGAGGGTGGGCTTTGGGGAGAGGAGGGACTTCAGTGGGGTGTAATGCCATCCAGTCCACCTTCCAACCCAGCCATTTTCTTCAGGTGAACAGATCTCTGTCGCCTGAAGATCAGTTGTAATCCAAGGAGTTCTCCAGTTGCCACCTGGAGGCTGGCAACCCTATGAGGCGGCAGCAGAATTTGGGGAGCTGGAGCCGCCCTGTGATTTGCTACCTGCCGCAGTCTGCACAGATATTTCCAGACGTGTTCTGTAAGGCTACAAACTCCTCCATGTAGAATGCACGGCGGAGGAACCTTTTCTCGCAGATGCCTAACCAGATTGAAACCTGCCTTCCAGCCGGGACTGCAACATCCTTGGTTCGTCTTTTGGGTTCCACCCCCCCCCCGGATGGGGAGTTCTACTGCCGCCAATCTTGCAAGGAGAGGCAACTGTTGACTGAGGTTTAGTGGCCTGAAACGGCTGTGGGATATTTTAAACTCGTGATGGTTTGCAACTGGCATGATCCTCCCCCAAGGCCGGGCAGGGGAGGAGAACCAGACCTCTCAGAGGACAGGAATTTCGTGGAAAGCGTAACGCTGGAGATGGCAAACAAACACATTTCTCCTTCCATCTCTCGCCAGGCCCCGTGCCCACTGACTCACGCTCTGCTCCCTCCTTCCTGGCTGCTGTTTGTCTCCCACCCACAACTCTCTCTCTCTCTCTCTCTCTCTCTCTCTCTCTCTCACACACACACACACACACACACAATCAGACACACACCGCATGGCGTAGTGGTTTGGAGCGGTGGACTCTGATCCGGAGAACCGGGTTTGATTCCCCCCACTCCTCCACATGAGCGGCGGAGGCTGATCTGGTGAACTGGATTTGTTTCCCCACTCCTGCACATGAAGCCAGCTGGGTGACCTCGGGCTAGTCACAGCTCTCTCAGCCCCACCTAGCTCACAGGGTGCCTGTTGTGGGGAGGGGGAGGGAAGGTGATTGTAAGCCGGTTTGAGTCTTCCTGAAGTGGTAGAGAAAGTCGGCATATAAAAACCAACTCCTCCTCCTCCTCCTTCTATACCCAGACTTCCAGGCCTCTGCTACCTTGGCTGCTGCACTCATTTACATGCAGGTAAATAAATCGCAATGCTGCTGCGTGCTAGCTGCTGGATATGGAGGTTCCTAGCCCCAAAGCAGAGATGCCAGCCTCCAGGTAGGCATCTCCTGGGGATCCCCGGAATGACAGCTCATCTCCAGACTACAGAGATCAGTTCCCCTGGAGAGGTCTATCAGTGGCTATTAGCCATGGTGACTTAAGTGAGCCTCCACGTTCAGAGGCAGTCAACCTCTGAATCCCAGTGCCAGGAGGCAACGTCAGGGGAAGGCCTCAGCCTCTGTGTCCTGTTGTTGGCCCTCCAGAAGAACTGGTCGGCCGCTGGGTGAGACAGGATGCTGGACTAGATGGACCCTCACTGATCCAGCTTGGCTCTTCTGATGTCCTTACCCTAGAGATCTTGTCGGTCTTTGATGTGCTGCTGCACTCTTCTCACTGTCAATATCCCCCCGAAGGAAGCCGGAACAAAAAAGAAGTGAAGAATCTAGAGGTCAGGTTTCAGGGCTGAAAGGTTTCCCAGGCTGAAAACGGGGCCTCTCCGACCGGCTTGGCTCGCCTGCTTTTCCAGCCTCTCTCTGACCGGAGGCCCGATGGCACTGGGCGGCATCTGGGCTCTTGCCTTGCCCAGCTTGCAGAGTTCCAAGTTGGCACCGGCGGAGGGAACGGTTATGCGCTCCTTCTCTTGGCTTTCTCCCCTTCTCCTTTTCCACGTGCTGCGGCTCAGCTCCAGGCACAGGGGCCATCTGCATGCAGGAAGGGCCAAGAGCATCCCAGATGAAAACACAGGCTTTGCCCGAACCGGGCATAACCAGGAAGGAGCAGACCACGGAGGAGAAGGGCCCATTAACAAGCAAGGCTTCCTTCCTTTCAAGGGGTGAAACGTAGGGCTGCCAACTCTGGCTTGGAAAATTCCTGGAGATTTGGGAGGGGGGTGCCTCGGCCGGGTAGGATGTCACTCTAGGACTTCCATTTCTCCTAGTCTCGATGGAATACCACGCAGTCGGCTCTTCCAAGTTGTCATTTCGTCCTGGGAAACTGAGCTCTGCCATGTAAGCTGGAGATCGCTTGTAATTCCAAAATTCCAGGCCTTACCTGGAGGTTGGCAACTGTACGTAGGTTGAGGTTCTGTACTCGCAAAACTATCCTCTCCTCCGTTTTATCCTTACAACAACCCTGTGAGGTAGGTTAGGAGGAGGGTGTGTGACTGACACAGCAACCTTCCATGGCAGAGGGGGGATTTGAACCTGGATCTCCCAGATACTAGTCTGATACTCTAACCACTACGCTGGCTGCTTACCCTAAGGAAAAACCATTCTCAAATAGTGATGAGGGTGGGCGTGGGGATTTTGAGGGGGGGGACCCAGGATTGGGTTCCAAGGAAGCAAAAGCCACCAAAAAACATTTATAAACTCTTCAAAACCTAAAAAAAATAAAATAAAACTTAGGGTGCATACAGCTGTACACATCTGGAGTGGCAGAGGCATTGTGGGAGCAAAGACATGGTGTGGGGTTGGGACATAACAACCTCTGTCTCAGGATTGAACTTGGGGGAAACCAGCTTTGCACACAGGGCTGATTGGCGTGGGCTTGTGACGACGCAAATCCCACTGCCTGGGTGTAAGTTTCCAGCACTCTAGAAATGGAAGATATTTAAGGAAAAGGGCTCTTAACAAATGTTAGATCAGCCAATTTGCAAGCAGCGCTTTAGAAATTTGGAGGGGGCGGGAAGGCAGCTTTCTTGAAGCAGGCAGGGAGGTGAAAGATAGCACAATTAGTGCTGGATTCACTGACGTTCATGTCTGTCAAGAGCATTGTGAAGGTAAAGGAGGAACCAGGGATGACGAATCCTCTTTTCACCGTATGTCTGAACACACCTTTTTTGTCTGGATACTGAATTCCGCCTCAATTAAACCGCATTCTTGCATGGAATGGTTGTCGATACATGGAGCAGAGCAAGAAACGGTTCTATGGTACAACAGGGGTTACATCCAATTAATTTGCACAACAACCCTGTGAGGTACATTCACTCAGAGACTTTGACTGGTCCAGGGTCACACACTGAGCTTCAGAAGTGAGCAGGGATTTGAACCCAAGTCTGATGCAGCAAATTGGCTCCCATGTATTCAAACTGTCCTCGGGTTTACAGACAGCCAAAGCAGCTGCATTCGGGTTGCCAACCTCCAGGCGAGGCCTGGAGTTCTCCCAGAATTGCAACTCATCCCCTGGAGAAAAGGGCCTCTTTGGAGCGTGGACGCTGTGGTATACCATAGAGCAGTGGTCCCCAACACAGTGCCCGTGGGCAGCATGGAACCCACCGATACCTTTCCTGGCGCTTGCCAAGTGTATTTGGAAAGTGGGTGGGGCCATGTGGGGGCTTTGGCCCAGCATGGCTTCTGATTGGTCATTGGAGTGGCTTTAAAAAGATCTTCGCTGTGTGACCCCTTTGCATTCCCGTGGGGAGAAAGCCCCGTGTGCAAAGCTGGTTTTCCCCAAGTTCAATCCTGAGAAGGAGGTCATTATGTCCTCAACCTCCACCATGTCTTTGCTTCCACAATGCCTCTGCCACTCCAGATGTGTACCGCTGTGTGCACCCTAAGTTTTATTTTTTGTTAAGGTTTTGAAGAGTTTATGAATGTTTTTTTGGTATAAATGAAGTAAAGACATAAATTCATTTGAGCAGGGAGAACAGCTAGCCCTCAATCACCTCCGAAGGACTTGGAGAAGTCAGCAGGGTGCATAGTTCAGGCTGCGTTCAGATATTCCTGTCTCGAGTGCGGATTATGTGGAGTTAGGAGGTAATTAGTACTAGGTTTTTGAAATGGCTCCCGGGGATTCGTTGGCACGTCTGAGCTCCTTCAGAGCACGCTTGGCTGGCACCAGTGAGCCGGGGAGGAGAGAACGGCAGCTGTTGAGCTGACTCAACTGAAGCTAGGGTTGCCAACCTCCAGGTACTAGCTGGAGAACTCCTGCTATTGCAACTGATCTCCAGCTGATAGAGATCAGTCCCCCTGGAGAAAATGGCCGCTTTGGCCATTGGGCTCTATGGCATTGAAGTCCCTTCCCAAAGCCTCCCCTCCTCAGGCTTGCACGAAAGTTACAGGCACCTAGGGTTGCCAACTTCGGGTTGGGAAATTCCCGGAGATATGGAGGTGGAGCCTGTAGAGGGTGGGATTTGAGGTGGGGAGGGAATTCAATGGGGTATAATGCCATAGAGGCCACCCTCCAAAGCTGCCATTTTCTCCAGGGGAACAGACCTCTGTAACCTGGAGACCAGTTGTAATTCCGGGAGATCTCCAGCCGCTACCTGGAGGTTATACAAAATCTGTATATACCTGGAGGTTATACAGAAGACCTATTCTTTTTGAATACTCAGAACCTCAGTGTGAGGCTTTTGTGAATTATTCTGAGACGTGCAAGGCTGATGAAGCCGTACGCAAAATAATACCTGGGAACTGCGTTCCTTTTTTGCAGTCCTGAACAAATCCTGCTGTGGGTCCCACTGGATAAGGAAAATTACCCTTTTAAGGAACTTTGACTGATACTTATTCCACTAAGGAAACAGAAGATTTACAAAGTACCCGGAAGGTTGTTCAAACCCATTTCCAAGTCAATTTAAGATTGTGGTGATTTTGTATATTACGTGTACTACTTTCGGCTTTATTAGCCTGTCGTGTGTATATTTTGTATATATTCGCTGTTCAGTACCACTTTGTTTGTCTTGACTGCATGTTCTTAGATAGGTTGGTATTTCTATATAGTTTTGTCTCTATAAACTTTGCATTTGTGATAAGCATTTTGAGTGTGCTGTTTTTTGTTTGGACCACCAGGAGGTTGGCAACCTTAGTCAAGGCAGGTGAACACCTGCTTCTCAGAGAATACTTGCCGTTTGTACAATGCTTTCAAAACATTTCATATGCATAATGTTGTAATCCTTTCGATGGCTCTGTAAGGTAGGCCAGCATTACGATTCCCACATTGCAGATGGGAGAATGAAGTTGAGAGAGACAGAGAGAGAGAAAGAGAGAGGGAGAGAGAGCGCAACCAAGGCCACCCAGAGAGTCTGTAGCAGAGATGACACTGGAAAAAGCTCAAGAATCCAACACTGTTACTGACAGGTGATAAGAAGTAGAATAAGAGTTGGTTTTTAGATGCCGACTTTCTCTACCACTTAAGGAAGAATCAAACCGGCTTACAACCTCCTTCCCCTCCCCGCAACAGACCCCCTGTGAGGTAGGTGGGGCTGAGAGAGCTGTGACTAGCCCAAGGTCACCCAGCCGGCTTCGTGTGTAGGAGTGGGGAAACCAACCCGGCTCTCCAGATTAGCGTCCGCTGCTCATGTGGAGGAGTGGGGAATCGAACCCGGTTCTCCAGATTAGAGTCCCACCCTCATTTGCATCTGACCACCTACAGAGCAGCTTGGGTCATCTCTGCTAATTGCTCCCGTTTTCTAGACTTTCTGTTTAAAAAACAATTTTTTTTCACAGCCTTTATTGTGACGAGGACTGTCGTAGGCCATGCTAGGAATGGCCCACCGGATCAGCTTCACGCTCAATTCCACCTAGGCTTGCCAGCTCCAGGCTGGGAAATACCTGAGGAGGGTGGGGTTTGGAGAGGGGAGGGACTTCAGTGCCATAGAGTCCAATCGCCAAAGCAGCCGTTTTCTCCAGGGGAACTGATCTCTGTCGCCTGGAGATCAGTTGTAATAGCAGGAGATCTCCAGCCACCACCTGGAGATTGGCAACCCTAATTCCACCCCCACAAACACCCCCACTTCTACAGCATCTTAGGGCACAGCTTGTTCCAAGCAGAGGTACAGGCCTGCTGCAAAAAGAGTAGACCACTCGGCTTCAGCATCATTATTTTCCTGCTCTCCTCTGCCACAAGTCCCCCAGGAGATCTTGGGCAAGTCAGGGCTGGTCTGCACTACCGGTTTACTAATGGATGCATCCTGTACGGAATTGTATGTTAACCTGCCATTTCCAAATGAAAAACATCTGGAGATTTACTAAAGCACCATGGGATGTTGGTTTTTGAGTGGTTCAAATTGCATGGCTCTAAAGAAGAAGAGGAGGAGGAGGAGAGTTGGTTTTTATATGCCAGTTTTCTCTACCTTTTAAGGAGAATCAAACTCCTGCTATTACAACTGATCTCCAGCAGGCTAGAGATCAGTCCCCCTGGAGAAAATGGCTGCTTTGGCAATCGGACTCTATGGCATTGAAGTCCCTCCCCTCTCCAAACCCCGCCCTCCTCAGGCTCTGTCCCAAAAACCTCCCGCCGGTGGCAAAGAGGGACCTGGCAACCCTAGCTGTATACCACGCTGCCTTCCCTTCCCCAGTCCAGGAGACATTTCTGGTGCTGGAGCCAGGCTGGGAGAAAAATGCTGAGAGCCACAGGAGTACATGAATTACTCTCTCCTTACTCTTACTCTCCCTCTGACCTATAAACCAGACAGCCCTGAAAATCCCCAAGCCATCATTCATCCGTCAGCCTAATTAGTCATAGCAACCACATCCACAAACCGGCCCTTTTCCTTCAGGTTGTGACGATTGAGCATCCCAATACACTGCCCTGTTGTCTTCTCTGTCAGGCTACAGCTCTCCAGGGCCTCGGGTAGAGAGGACTCGCTCCCAGCACCCTCTCCAGAGATCCTCGCACAGCAGTGGAAATGCCAGGGTTGAACCTGGGAATTTCCATATTCAGGAGCCCTGCTAGGCCCGGCCCAGCACCTGTGTCCTGAACCACCTTAATCCTTACTTTACTTGTTCTACCATACTAGGGTTGCCAGTTCTCTCCTGGTGACCAGCAGGGGATGGGATGGGTGGGCGGGAGGTAAGGGTGCCAGATCCAGGCTGGGAAACTCCTGGAGTTCAGTTCTCCTGGAGGTTTGGGGATGGAGCCTGGGGAGGGCAGGAACAGCAGTGGAGTAGAGTCCACCCTCCCGAGCATCCATTTTCTCCAAGGTAGTCTGGACATGAGCGATAGTAGCAGGGGATCCCCAGGTCCCACCTGGAGGCCGGCATCCCTATACCTTACTCTTCTCTCTCCTTTCTTCACTAGCCAGTGTGGTGTAGTAGTTAAGAGAAGTAATTTGGAGTGGTGGACTCTGATCTGGAGAACAGGGTTTGATTCCCCGTTCCTCCACATGAGCGGCGGAGGCTAATCCGGTGTACTGGGTTGGTTTCCCCACTCCTACACATGAAGCCAACTGGGTGACCTTGGGCTAGTCACAACTCTCTTAGAGCTCTTTCAGCCACAGCAACCTCACAGGGTGTCTGTTTTGGGGAGGGGAAGGGGAGTGTAAGCCGGTTTCATTCTGCCTTAAGTGGTATAGAAAGTCGGCATATAAAAACCAAGTCTTCTTCTTAAAAATATTTTAAGGAAAAAATTTCTTGCATAAAATTCAAGGTGGACTCTATGGCATTATAGCCCACTGAAATCCCTCCCCTCTTCAAACCTGCACTCTCTAGACTCCATCCCCAAATTCTCCAGGAATTTCCCAACCCAGAGCTGGCAACCCTACCTGGTGCCACCAAACCAGAGCCCAGCAGAACTCAGGGTCAGTGGGTGGCAACTTTATCTCTCTCCCAAACTTAGATTTTGGCATTTTATGCAGGGACATTTCCCCGTGGTCACCCCCCGCCGACTTTGGGGCTTCCTTTTGATTATGTGTGCTTTTCCCGCCTGTCAGAGTTCACCTCGCTCTTCCTGCACGTTTTGCCCTTGTTTTCCGGATGCTCTTTTAGCCAGAATCTAGAAAATGCAGGCAAAAGGCCTCTGACGAGCGGAAAAGGCATACATAATCAAAAGGAAGCCCCGAAGCGGGGAAATTTCCCTGCATAAAAACATCTCAGAGGGGAGCCCAAGAAAATTCTGGCATGAGCAAAGGTTCAGGTGAAGAGACATTCTCACATTTGCCTGCTCTTTGTCCAGCGAGCTATTTTAATGGCTTGTTCAGGGTCCACCCAGTGAGACTCTCAGCCACATGGGAAAATAGGGGATTCCCACATCCCAACGCAACAATTGAGCCACTATGCCATGCTCCCATGCACACGTGCCATTTCCTTCTTGGACACAACCTCACTGACGCATGACCGGCTATGTGCAGGAGTAGCAGTGAAGATCAGTTTGCAAAACTCTTGAAAACTCTTGAAAACTAAGCAGAGCCGAGTCCTGTGTCACCAGCAAGCTTTGGAAAAGTTTGTAGTTGCAAAGAAACTGGGTTGAGCTTTGAGCTAGGTGCGCATGGAAGCTGTCCAATACAAATGTCGTGGCTTACTCAGATCCATCGCTCTGGGCTGGGATACGTCGCTTTGACAGACCATTGTGGTCTTGTGAATCACAGGTAAGGATTTCATATAAACATAGAGTTGGAAGGGACCACCAGGGTCATCTAGTCCAACCCCCTGTATAGGATTGCTAACCACCAGGTACTAGCTGGAGATCTCCTGCTATTACAACTGATCTCCAGCCGATAGAGATCAGTTCATCTGGAGAAAATGGCTGTTTTGGCCATTGGACTCTATGGTATAGAAGTCCCTCTCCTCCTCAAACCCCACCCTCACAAGTTCACAAGCCCTCACATGAAGCTGCCTTCTACTGAATCGGACCCTTGGCCCATCAAAGTCAGTACTGTCTACTCTAACCAGCAGTGGCTTTCCAGGGTCTCAGGCAGGGGTCTTTCACATCACCTACTTACCTAGTCCCTTTAAGTGGAGAAGCCGGGAATTGAACCTGGGACCTTCTGCATACCAAGCAGATGCTCTACCACTGAGCTACAGCCCTTCCTCCTCAGGCTCCGTCCCCCAAATCTCCCGCCGGTTACGAAGAGGCACCTGGCAACCATACCCCTGCACAATGCAGGAAATTCACAACTACCTCCCCCCACACCCCAGTGACCCCTACTCCATGCCCAGAAGATGGCCAAGATGGATCTGCTTAAAAACCTCCTGCAGGTGTCTTCAGGTACCATTAGTTTGTGCCTGTGCGCGCGAGCAAGAGAAAGCGACTGTGAGCAGCCCGCCCCACCCTGTGAGCCAGTCGTGAGCGGGAGGCTCTCCGTGGGAGTCCTGGACACGCGCGGGCCTGCGAGTGGGAGCCTGCACAGAGGGCGGCCTTGTTCTTCTCGGGACAAGCAGCTTCTGTCGCTGCCTCCGGCGCATTTCTCCTCCTGGGGAAGCGGCCGCTCAGCAAGCCGAGAGCGGCCACAGTTTCGAGCGAGAGAAGGGCGAGGCCCGCTGGGAGACTTGGCCGGCTGCCCTCCCTCCGTCCCTGCGCGCTTGGCACGGGATGAAGAACCTGGCGAGGAGGGTGGCCGAGGAAAAGCTGAGCTGCCCCACCCCGTTTTGAAGGTTTAAATATAGAAATGCTTTTTCCTGCTCTAGAACCGAGCCACACCTCGGTCCTTCAGACCAGAAAACTTTACCTTCCCAGACACCCTTTTCCTGCCCAGCGGCGACTGCTGGGAAGGGGAGGTTTACTAACCCTTTCCACTTCTGTCTAGCGAGCCCTCAAAGTTATGGGGAGAGTCACAATGAGAAGGTCAGTTAGGGAGGGGCTGTGGGTGAGTGGTAGAGGGTCTGCTTGGCATGCAGAAGGCCCCAGGTTCGATCCCCGGCATCTGCAGTTAAAAGAACCAGGCAGTAGGTGACGATGATGAAGAAGAGTTGGTTTTTATATGCCAACTTTCTCTGCCACTTAAGGAAGAATCAAACTGGCTTACAATCACCTTCCTTTCCCCACAAAAAAACCCCTGTGATGTAGGTGGGGCTGAGAGTGTGTGACTAGCTCAAGGTCACTCAGCTGGCTTCTTGTGGAGGAGTGGGGAAACCAACCCAGTTCACCAGATTAGTGTCCGCCACTCATGTGGAGGAGCGGTGAATCAAACCCGGTTCTCCAGATTAGACTCCGCTGCTCCAAACCACCGCTCTTAACCACTACACCATGCTGGCTCTGAAAGACCTCTGAGAAGGACCTCTGCCTGAGATGTGAAAGACCTCTGCCTGAGACCCTGGAGAGCCATGGAGAGGGGCTGTGGTTCAGTGATAGAGCCTCTGCTTTGCATGCAGAAGGTCCCAGGTTCAATCCCTGGCACCTCCAGTTAAAAGGACCAGGCAGTAGGTGATGTGAAAGACCTCTGCCTGAGATCCTGGAGAGCCGCTGCCCGTCTGAGTAGACAAGGATGAATGGTTTGATTCAGTATAAGGCAGCTTTCTGTGTGTGTTTTAGGGGAGGGGCTGTGGCTCAGTGGCAGAGCAACGACTTTGTGTGCAGAAGGTCCCAGGTTCAAATCCCCAGCCTTTCCAGCTGAAAGGATCTGGCAGTGGATAATGTGAAAGACCCAGGGGAGCCGCTGCCAGTCTGAGTTGGGTGGTGGGGTGGCTAACTGCAGAAGGTAAAAGGAGCACAGTCAGGGAACGGGGTTCTCTCGCGCTCTCAGCTTCTTAGTAAAAATAAGCAAGAGACTTGGTGCTCTTTAAAAACCCGCCAGATTCCCTGGGTTAGAGCCCAGTTCTTAAGGCACAGCCATTACTTTTCATTGCTCCAGAGGCAGAGGGCTCTAGTCCCTGAAAGGTTAAACTGGAATAAACTTCTGTCAGTCATTGCAACTCCAGCTTATTTTTGCTGCAACCAGATGAACCCGGCAACCTCTCTGGAACCCGCCTCTCGGCATCTGTCAGACGCCTCTTGGGTATTATTACCTTCATCACTATGCATATTATTTGTATAACTCCACTGGTGTTTATATAGCACTTTACAAAGGAAGAGAAGCAAAACTCTCACACCCACAAAGAACAAAGTTTCCTGCTTTGAGGCACTTAACAATTGTCTTTGTTCTGCAGTAGGCAGGGATGGATATGGTTGCCAGCTCCGGGCTGGGTAATACCTGGAGATTTTGGAGGTAGGGTTGCCAACCTCCAGGTGATGGCTGGAGATCTCCAGCTATTACAACTGATCTCCAGGCGACAGAGATCAGTTCCCCTGGAGAAAATGGCCGCTTTGGCAATTGGACTCTATGGCATTGAAGTCCCTCCCCTCTCCAAACCCGCCCTCCTCAGGCCCCACCCACAAATCTCGAGGTATTTCCCAACCTGTCATGGGCAACCTTATTTGGAGGTGGATCCTGAGGAGGAAGACAGGGTTTGGGGTGGAGAGGGACCTTAACTGGATATAATGCCATAGAGTCCACCTTCCAAAGTGGCCATTTTTTCCAGGTGAACTGATCTCTGTCACCTGGAGATCAGTTGTAAACCCAGGAGATCTCCAGCTAGTACTTGGAGGTTGGCAACCCTATTCTCCAGGATAACTGATCTCTATCACCTGGAGATCAGTAGTAATTCTGGGAGATCTCCAGGGCCCATCCGGAGGTTGGCAACCCTAGCTGACACTGTCTTTCCTGCCTGGTCTTCTGCCCACATTCAGCCTCCTTTTCCACCTCCATTCCATAGTCTGGCCAGTAGGCTTCTCATCTTCCTTACAGGGTTGCCAACTATCTGGTATTTTCCCTGGGCCTTTTAATACTTTTTTTTAAACCTGAGTTCAGTGTCAGGTGTTTTATTTACTCTTTGGAAATGCAGTGTGTGTGTGTGGTGGGGGGGGGGGACATAACAATAATGTGTTACCAGGTTCTTTTCTGCCCCTGGTTCTTTTCTGTTTGCAGCAAGAAAACTGGTAATTGGTAGCTGGCTTTTCTTGGGGGACACATTTCACTAATGTGTCACTGACATTGCTTGAGAAGGACACAGTTCCCACTTCTCCATGCGTTCTGTGAAAGAAGAGCAACCAGGGTGGAATTTCTCCACACTGGCAAAATTGCATTTGGAGGTTGCTTTAAGCTCCGGGCGCTTTTCTGTTTACGGGAAGAAAATGGTAAGTTGCCAGTACTTTGGGGACTGTTCACTAATGCGTAGGTGAGGATGTCCTAAGAGAAGAAGGTTGTATATCTGTCAAAAAAAAAAAGGGCAGCTGGGACAGACATCCCCCCGCCCCCAAGCTATTTCCAGAATAACTTATTGAATAGAACAGGACTATTGAGTTAGGTTTTATTATTACGAGTTACCATGTCCTTCAGGCTTTACACATCTTCCCCCCCCCCCATTCTTCCCTCCAAGAAGTGCAGCGTGGCATAGATGGCTCTCCCCTAGGGTTGCTAGCTACAGCCAGTATTTGATCTCTTGCTGCTGAGTTCTTGAGTTAGGACACCCCCCACCCAAAGTCTGGCCCTGACAGAACACCAGACAGAGCGAGACCATAAAAATTCTGCACCTCTGAGGGTTTTGTGAGCTGATGAATCTATTTCTTCACAACAGCCCATGGAATCATAGAGTTGTAAGGGTCCATAGAGGCCATCTAGTCCAACCCCCTGCTCAATGCAGGATCAGCCTAGAGCATCCCTGACAAGTGCTTGTCCAGCCTCTGCTTAAAGACTGCCAGTGAGGGGGAGCCCACCACCTCCCTAGGTAGCTGATTCCACTGTCAAACAACTCTTACTATAATTTCCCCCCCCCCTAATATCCAGCCGGTACCTTTCCGCCCTCAATTTAAACCCATTATTGCAAGTCCTATCCTCTGCTGCCAACAGGAGCAACACCCTACCCTCCTCTAAGTGACAGCCCTTCAAATACTTCAAGAGAGCAATCATGACCCCCTCAACCTCCTCTTCTCCAGACTAAACATTCCCAACTCCCTCAGCCTTTCCTCGTAGGGCTCAGTCTCCTCTCCAGGCCCCTGATCGTCCTTATCGCTCTCTTCTGCACCCGCTCCATTCTGTCCACATCCTTTTTGAAGTGAGGCCTCCAGAACTGCACACAGTACTCCGGGTGCGGCCTGACCAATGCAGTGCATAGCGGAACTATGACATCTTGCGATCTGGATGTGATTTGGGGCTGTGGCTCAGTGGTACAGCATTTGCTTGGCGTGCTGAAGGTCCCAGGTTGTCCCCAGCATCTCCATTTAAAGGGACTAGGCAGGTAGGTTATGTGAAAGACCCCTGCCTGAGACACTGGAGAGCCGCTGCCAGTCAGAGTAGACCATACTAACTTGATGGACCAAGGGTCTGATTCAGTATGAGGCTGCTTCATGTGTTCATGCTTCTGTTATGTTATGCCCAGTTTGCCTGTGAGACTAAAGACTATCACTTTAACCCATCAGCTGCGGCAGAAAGTCTTGTGAATGTGAAGCCGGGGGTGGAGGGAAGCCCTCGCGCTTTCCGAAGGGATGGGGCTGAGGGTTCGGGTGAGGTACCCTTGATGAAGGTCGCCGTAGCAACTGGAGGAACAGTCAGATGCTTCTCCTATCCGCCCATCTGTTGCCGGCTAGCCGGCAGCTTAGCTGGGACAGCCCAGGAAAGATCAGATAAGCTCCTCGGCCTCCACCTAAGCCATTCAAAGAGAAAAAGGGTGGAAAATGCAACCGGACACTTAAGATATGTAAGAGTGGCTAAAAGAGTAAATTATCCCTGGAGCATTTGGCAACGTCCCCTCAACTTAAAAACCAAGTTTGTACACTGCCCAGAAGCAATGGGTCCCAACTAACGTAGGGAACAAGATATCCTAGTACAGAAGTCCCCAACATGGTGCCCATGGGCAACTTTCTTGGTGCCCATCAAGAGCCGTTAAAGAGCCATCTGTAGCGTTGCCAGGTCCCTCTTCGCCACCGGTGGGAGGATTTTGGGGCGGAGCCTGAGAAGGGTGGGTTTGGGGAGGGGTTTCAATGCCATAGAGTCCAATTGCCAAAGCAGCCATTTTCTCCATGGGAACTGATCTCTATCGGCTGGAGATCAGTTGTAATAGCAGGAGATCTCCAGCTACTACCTGGAGGTTCAGCAAACTAGAAACAGCACTTCACGAAGCTAGACACAATGATTATATAGTAGTGGTATTTAACAACATATCCACCACTGATAGTGTAGGCAAAAACATGCGTTGTTAACTATTGCCTTAAAAGTAACGCCAAAAAGAGGACTATGCCTTGTTACAAACAAATAACAACATTATAGGTAAGTCCATGAAAGGGGGTGCCAACCTCCCTTTCTTCCACAAATATGCTTCTTGAGAGTAGTAATTCAGTACAGTTGTTCTCTAAAGTAGCCCAGTGATCTTTCTGTTTTGGCGATTGACGCCTTCTTCAGGGACCAACGCTGGTGTTATTAACAATCTCTGCGTTGGCCTTTGTTTACCACACTAACTGGAGGTTGGCAACCCTGGCCATTCGGAGTCGCAACGTGGGACAGAGCAGCCATACCTGTGAGCTCTGCCTGCTTTTGACGACTCCAACTTGGATGCTGGCCCATTTGGAGTTCTCAAAAGTCGGCAAAGACCCAGGGGTGGCCCCTACCCCCCACTCTTCTGGAGCACCTTCTCAACAAGAGACACCTGACGCTTCTAAGGAACTCCAGTCCATGGAAATTACTTCCTCGGAGGATTCAAGAGCTGTTCAAGGTGCATGTAAACCTCAAATGGTTCCTGGCCGCATGGAGAGAAGAGAATTGTTTGGTGTCTTTTGTGCAGACAGGGTGGCATGCGCCTGAGCCCAGTTATTCCCCGGAGCAAAAGGAGAGGTCGCACCATTGGGAAACCACCCAACCACATGAGCAAAGAGACGCCGTTGTTCCTTTCGAGACAAAAGGGCATCTGGACAATGCAGGGTTTGTGTTACGGGCTGTGGGACGGGGCTTTGGCCCTGCTGGGTTGCAAAGATCTCCGATTCCTGGCAGCGTCTGGCCGGTCTTAAAGCACACACTGTGTGAGCATGGCTGCGAGAATCAGAATCAAAGAGCTGGAAGGGACCACCGGGGTCATCTAGTCCAACCCCCTGCACAATGCAGGAAACTCACAATTGCCTTCCCCTACACCCCCAGTGTCCCCCCTCAGCCTCCTCTTTTCCAGACTAAACATTCTCAACTCCCTCAGCCTTTCCTCGCAGGGGCTGTGGCTCAGTGGTAGAGCATCACCCCTCTCCAAATCCCACCCTCCTCAGGCTCTGCCCCCAAAATCTCCAGGTATTTCCCAACCAGGAGCTGGCAACACTAGTCAAGATAGCAAGAGGGGGAAATAGTGTTTGCCAGGTCCCTCTTCGCGACCGGCGGGAGGTTTTTGGGACAGAGCCTGAGAAGGGTGGGGTTTGGGGAGGGGAGGGACTTCAATGTCATAGAGTCCATTGGCCAAAGCAGCCATTTTCTCCAGATGAACTGATCTCTACTGGCTGGAGATCAGTTGTAATAGCAGGAGATCTCCAGCTAATACCTGGAGGTTGGCAACCCTGTGGGGAAATGAAGTCGATTGGGGCTCTGCTCTGTTCTGCAAGGCGGGGGGGGGGCAGAGATCCTCTTCCGAACTTCAAAGGCCGTAAAAACCATTTGCAACATGATCAAGTCTTCTAATCTCAGCCACTCTCCCACAAACAGGTTGCAGATGCTCTCCTACTTTAGGAGGGCGTGAACCCTGGGAATGCCTCTGAGAAAGGGCTGCATCTTCACCCTTTCACTCTCAGGCCTTCCTCTGTGTGGCCAACATCCCAGCTTGGGGCGTAACGGCAGCAAGAGTGGGAGGGAAGCAAGAGTCCTGTTTCCGCTCTGCCTGCTCCTCTGTCCCTCTGAAACGCTTCTTTGAGCTTTGGAGGGCAATCCCAAGGTGACCGGCTCCATGAGGACCAGCTGGAACCGACTGTACAAGCAGCGTTGGGGGGGGGGAGTGCGCCGTGCGCGCGCATGCCGAGCTGGATGCCTGCCCGACCACATGGCTTCCCCAGCTGCCGGGAGCACGGGGCCTCAAAGGCACCTGCGATCGCTATTCTTTGCAGATCACAAACAGCACCGCCAAAGCACTGTGCCCCTGCGCTGTCACAGTGGCAATAAGCGCATCGCAAAGTGTGTGTGTGTGTGTGTGTGTGTGTGTGTGTGTGTGTGTGGGAGATCCACCGGGAGGGGTTGCAGCATGCCATTTCCCATGGCAAAGAGCTAAGTTGGTGGTGTGAAATCTGTCTCCCTTTCATGAGCAGCACCTTTTTGAAGTTTTGAACACATGAATACTGAATCAGACCCTGGGTCCATCAAAGTCAGTATTGTCTACTCAGGCTGGCAGCGGCTCTCTCCAGGGTCTCAGGCCAAGGGTCTTTATTAAGCCAAGTGCACTGTGCTGTACAACGTAGGAAGGAATATATTCAAAAAGCAACATGCCAAACTGGCACCAATGGGCCCCGAGCAGTCGAATAGCTCACCAATAAATCGGCTGACTGACCATAACCAGCAACCAGAACATGAACCTAACCACTGGGTATCCCTATGTATTTACCCCAACCTGGATGGCCCAGGCTAGCTCGATCTCATCAGATCTCGGAAACTAAGCAGGGTCGGCCCTGGTCAGTACTTGGATGGGAGACCACCAAGGAAGCCCAGGGTTGCTCTGCAGAGGAAGGCACTGGCAAACCACCTCTGGTTGTCCGCCCTGATTTGGATGGCCCAGGCTAGCCTGATCTCATCAGATCTCGGAAGCTAAGCAGGGTCAGCCCTGGTTAGTATTTGGATAGGAGATAGGGTTGCCATCCTTCAGGTACTAGCTGGAGATCTCCTCCTATTACAATTGATCTCCAGGCGACAGAGATCAGTCCCCCTGGAGAAAATGGCAGCTCAGGCAATTGGACTCTATGGCATTGAAGTCCCACCCTTCCCCAAACCCCACCCTTTTCAGGCTCTGCCCAAAAAACCTGCCGGTGGCGAAGAAAGACCTGGGAACCCTACGGTTAGGGCAGGAGGCTGAAGTAGGTTCCCAGTTCCTTATTCACATCTCCTAGTTCCTGAACGATGTTGAGGACAATTTAAAAGCTCTGCACCTCAAAATAAAGTTTGGACCACCACCGAACCCGGTTCACCAGATTAGAGTCGGCCGCTCTTAACCACTACACCACGCTGGCCCTATGCCTCAGCACTGATCTGAGGGATAGGTCTTAAGGAGGGGTTTGGTAGTAAAGAAAGAGATAGGACCATGCGTGTACCCTGGGAGGCATTTCAGGCATAGAGTACGCTTGGCAGTCTTCGACCAGCGCAAGACAGTTTGGCGGAGCGGGAGGAGCGACGGGGCCACTGATTTATGATTTATGGACGCATCAGCTTTCGCTTTGTCTGGCGCGTGAAATGCATTCTTAGTCTGCTTATATGTGTGTGCGTATGTTCACTTGTGTGAGTAAAGTGCCGCCTTGTCACAGACACCTTATGGCGACCCAGTAGGGTTTTCAAGGCAAGAGACAAACAAAGGTGGTTTGCCATTGCCTGCCTCTGTGGAACAACCCAGGATTTCCTTGGTGGTCTCCTATTAGGGTCGCCAGGTCCCTCTTCGCCTCCAGCGGGAGGTTTTTGGGGCAGAGCCTGAGGAGGGTGGGGTTTGGAGAGGAAATTATCTCTATCGGCTGGAGATCAGTTGTAATAGCAGGACATCTCCAGCTAGTACCTGGAGGTTGGCAACCCTACTTAACCGCCTGTTCCTTTGGCCCGCTTTCCCCTCCCCGGTTGTTTCCCCACGCTTAAATTTCAGTTGCAAGTTCCTGGGAGCAGAGACCTGTCTGGTTTCTTGCTTACGTCGCTCTGAGAAGTTCGCGGACGTTGCTACAGAAACACATGCTGTTTGCCCCACCGTCGCCTCCAGGCACATGTCACTCAGGGCTCTGAAACGCCACACGCTGTGCCAAGAAAGAGGCCTTCACCCCTCCTTACACACACACATCACCCCTCCTTACACACATACAAACACACACACACACACACACAGTATCAGGTTCTGGGGAGGCTCCCATAAAGAAAGGGAAGGGATTTCCCCCACCCCCTTTGCTCCATGGCTGCAATTTAAGACAAAAGCCGCATGGGCCTTTTTTTTGCTGTGCATGAGGGGGCAGGAACAGTGAGCTCATTACTTCCGCGCAGCTGCGCACTTACGCCTCTCCCCCCCCCCTCCCCGCAGTTGGCACCGGGTGCTCGGAGGGATTTGTGGTGGATTGGGGGAAACTTAAACCAGTTTGACCGGCTGGGGCGGACGAGCTGCGTGCGTCGACTTTCCCCCCCTGCTAGGCCAGCAGGCCTCGAAGAGACGCACCGCGGCGGAGGTGCCGCGGCCTTTGTTAGGAGCGGAGGCCGGGTTTCTGCTCCGGGCACTGGAGGGAGGGACGAAGCGGAAACCCCAGGAGCCAGGGTGTTGGGAGAACATCAGAACATAAGAAAGGCCCTGCTGGGTCAGACCCAGGCCCATCAAGTCCAGCAGTCTGCTCACACAGTGGCCAACCAGGTGTCTCTAGGAGGCCCACAAACAAGACGACTGCAGCAGCACCATCCTGGCTGTGCTCCAAAGCACCGAATATAATAGGCATGCTCCTCTGATCCTGGAGATAATAGGTGCGCATGACTAGTATCCATTTTGACTAGTAGCCACGAATAGCCTTCTCCTCCATGAACATGTCCACTCCCCTCTTAAAGCCTTCCAAGTCGGCAGCCGTCACCACATCCTGGGGCAGGGAGTTCCACAATTTAACTATCCGTTGTGTTCCTTTTCTGTCAGCAGGTGACCCCACGTTCTAGTATTATGAGAGACGGGAAGGTTATCCACAGTAGTTCCAGAAACCTCCCCAACGTGAGAGGGAGAGAGCTTGAGCTTCTGTAAGGAAAAGGATGCGCGTGCGTAAAGTACAGTCAAGTTGCTGACTTATGGCGACCCCAGCAAGGGGCTTTCGAGGCAGGTGAGAAGCAGAGGGTGTTTGCCCATTGCCTTCCTCTGCAGAGTCTTCCTTGGTGGTCGCCCTTCCAAGTACCGACCCTGCTTGGCTTCCGAGATCTGATGAGATCGGGCTACACAATGCCACCGTGCCTCCTAGAAAATGATGTGTATGTGAGTAAAGTGCCATCAAATCACAACAGATTTATGGAGACCCCAGCAAGGGACTTTCTAGGCAAATGAGAAGCAGAGGCGGTTTGCCATTGCCTTCCTCTGCAGACCCTTCCTTGGTGTTCTCCCATCCAAGTACTGACCCTGCTTAGCTTTCGAGATCAGGCTCCATAACAGCGTCCCTCCTGGAAAATGATGTACAAGATGTCAAATCGGCTGGCAGAGTCCCAAGAACCAAATTGATGGGATGATGCAAAACCACACAGGCCCCACAATAATCTTCATGGGGCAGAGATCATCCTGGAAGAAGGGGGGAAACCAAGGGGAGATTGGCCACGGGAGAAAACAAAGCCAAGAGTGATGGAAGGATGGGGCATTAATGCAGGGGTGGGGAACCTTTTTTCCGCCAAGGGCCATTTGGATATTTATAACATCATTTGCGGGCCATACAAAATTATCAACTTAAATATTAGCTGACCAATACGTTTCTCCATGGCCCAGGTGGGAAAGGGTTAGCACAGTTTCTTGGGCAGTCCTAGCAGCTCCATAGCTAATGACTCTTCTGCAAGGGGGGAAAAAGGTTCCTTTTCTTGGCAAAACAAACTCACATCCGCCTAGAATAGAGGCTATTCCTGTCCGTGGGAGGGGGCGGATCGCCAGTCTTAGATCCTTCTGAGCTAGAGATCTGCCAGGACCCACGAAGGGCCAGACCAAATGCTTTCGCGGGCCTTAAACGGCCCCCGGGCCTGACGTTCCCCACCCCTGCATTAATGGTCCCAAAGGGCAGATGTCTGCCTGCTACAGTCATAGGAAGACCTTAACAGTAGGGCTGCCAGGTCGCCACCAACGAGAGATTTTTGGGGTGGAGCCTGAGGAAAGCGGGGTTTGGGGAGGGACTTCAATGCCATAGAGTCCAATTGCCAAAGTGGCCATTTTCTCCAAGTGAAGTGGTCTCTATAGGTTGGAGATCAGTTGTAATAGCAGGGGATCCCCAGCTAGTACCCGGAGGTTGGAAACCCCACTTAACAGCCATTCTGTATCTTGGGAAGCGTTGCCATTTGCAGGGAATTCCCAGAGAGAGTTCTCAGCACCCTCATGAGGCTACAATTCCCAGGAATCTCGGGGAAGGGCCAGAACCACCTTTTAAGATTCTCCAACAAAGTCTTGTTCTGCGGAAGAAGGGGGGGAAGGCAAGGGCGGGAAATTGTTTTCCCGGCCTCCCGTTCCACCTCTCAAGCCAAAAGGGAAAAGCCGACCCAGATGTGAGGCGGGAGTTCCACATTTTTAAAGTTTAAAACAGTTGTGGGGAGGATCAAACCAGGCATGCAGACTTGGAAGGAGGGGACGGCTAATACTTCCTCTTTCTCCCACCTAAATTACCTCCTTCCACTTACCACTATCTCTGCCAGGGGAAATACCCGCGTTTAGGCAGGGGAACAGAACTGGGCTGGCCACTAAACCTCTCCGCCCCCTTGCACTGCCGCTCGGATCAAATTTAGACCTCCTCCTGCCTCATTTCCTGTTTTACCGATTCCAACTGCAAAACAGGCCTACCTGGCACAGCTGTTTTAACAGTGATGGAGATAAATTGCAAATGAAGCACTTTCGGCATCGTCACGTATTGCAGAAGGGCGGCCTTCGATCCTTCCGCGGCACCCAAGGGACCATCTCCCATCATACCAACCTGCCTGAACCCCACAATCGGGTCCCGCAATCGGCTGCCACCAACTCTTCAGGCCTTCTAGAGAAAACTGAAAACATTTGCATCGGTTCTGGTGGGCAGACGGTGCCTCTACTGTGTGTTTTTATCACGTCCCCTTGTTTAAATGTATTTTTGAGCGTCTCAAAATCGCCGCCAGCTCAGATGGGGCCAAAAAACAGCCCACGCCGATAAACTAAATAAAAATATACCAGCGTTGTGGTGCGCATGAGCCGTGCCTAAAATGGGCAGAATGAGTATTTCCTCAGCTTCAGACAAACGTGGGCTCTGAAAATATCTGGCTCTTGGGAAAACCGAAAAGGTTCCCCGCCCACCCTCGTTCACATCAGGGCCGAGAGACCACCTGGCGCCATCTGCCGCAACCGTTCCAGAAGCAAAAAGCTTCGGCGGCACCAAACGGCGCTCCTGTCTCTGAAGCTAAGTGAGCCTGAAGAAGAGTTGGTTTTTAAATGCTGACTTTCTCTACCTTGTAAGGGGAATCAAACCGGCTTACGATCTCCTCCCCTTCCCCTCCCCACAACACACACCTTGTGAGGTAGGTGGGGCTTATAGTTCAGAGAGAACTGTGCCTAGCCCAAGGTCATCCAGCAGGCTTCGTGTGAAGGAGTGGGGAATCGAACCCGGCTCTCCAGATTAGAGAATACTGCTCTTAACCGCTACACCACGGTGGCTCTCTTTTCCCCCTGAGTGGAACCACTGCCACGGTTCAGGTAGGAAAGCCATGCCAGGAAAGTGCGATCCAACCAATGCAATTTTGCAACCTAGACAAGAACTTCCCTCCAGAGCACATGGACTTTCTGTTCGGCATGCACCTCCGACAGGTCACCCGACTCAAAACCTCTCCCCACTTCGGCCACATGGCCTGTGAGATATGCGCACAGCACTGCCCCCCAAGCACTGCCCCCATGGGAGCATTCCCTGGAATTTTTAAAAGGTCCTTACCCCCTGTACCACCACACATGCGCGCAGGGCCCCACTCCAGGAATGGTCGGCCCGGGGCGTGTACAGCTTCTGCCCCACTGGAAGAGAACAGGGTAGTAGACTGTGAGGCACACGCTTTATAAACGCCTTTGTACCCGAAGAGGTGCTACCAGCCTGCGCGGTGTAGTGGTTAAGAACGGCGGAGTCCGATCTGGAGAACAGGTTTGATTCCCCTCTCCTGCACATGAGCAGCGGAGGCTAATCTGGGGAACTGGATTTGTTCCCCCACTCCTACACATGAAGCCAGCTGGGTGACCTTGGGCTAGTCACAGCTCTCTCGGCCCCACCTACCTCACAGGGTGTCTGTTGTGGGGAGGGGAAGGGAAGATGATTGTAAGCTGGTTTGATTCTCCCTTAAGTGGTAGAGAAAGCCGACATATAAAAACCAACTCTTCTTCTTCTTCTACCTTGGGTAGCGACAGTCATGGTGGGCGGGCGCAAGGTGCAAGGGTTGCCAACAAGCCGGACAAAACAGCGTGCCCTGTCCATGCATCTATCTGCAGCTGCGGAATTAAAAGGTTTTCTACAGCATGAACGTTACCCCTTCTGAAGACCCTTCCCACCACACCACTGTGACACAGACAGCTACTGGGGGCCACTGAAGAAACCGGCAACTTTACTTAGGGGCGGCCTTTCAAGTTTCCAGAAATTAAAAAGAGAGAGAATGCAGATTGTGTCTCCAAAGTATAGTCCAGGGAGGGCAGTGTAAAATTTCTGGTGGGGCTTGGCCCTACATGGGAACCATTGGAAACAAGCTGTGGGGACAGGCTACAATTGCTTGGTTGAAGCACCTCTGCTTTGTATGCACGCCGCAGGTTCAATCCCTGGCTTCTCCAGCTAAGAGGATCAGGTGGAAGGTGATGTGAAAGACCTCTGCTTGTGACCCAGGAGAGCCACTGCCAGCCTGAGTAGACAATACTGACCCTTGAGAGAGCAGTGGTCTGACTCAGTATAAAGCAGCTTCATGTGTATTCAGGGAGGGCCCGTAGCTCAACGGTGGAGCATCTGCTTAGCATGCGGAAGGTCCCAGGTTCAATCCCCGGCATCTCCAATAAAAAGGACCAGGCAGTAGGTGATGTGAAAGACCTCAGCGTGAGACCCTGGAGAGCTGCTGCCAGCCTGAGTAGGCAATACTGAGTGGCTTTGGATGGGCCAAGGGTCTGATTCAGTATAAGGTAGCCTCACGTGTGTAGCAAATAATTTGCATTCGGTTCATGCACTGAGGTAGTGTTCAGATTATTACTTCATATCTGTTCCTTTAACTAAGGGGTATCACCAAAGAGATGTGCCAGGCCTAGTTAAACACAGTGAAACTGGGTTGAAAGGCCTAGTTAAACACAGTGAAACTGGGTTGAAAGACCAAGAGTACTTGCAGGCATTTGCCTTCTACTCACACCACTGTGTAAAGCTAGAGTAGTGTAGTGTTTTGAGTACTGGACTAAGATCTGAAAGACCTGGATTCAAATCCCCGCTCTGAAATGAAGCTAGTTGGGTGATCTTGGGCCAGTCATTCTTAGCCTGACCACCTTGCTGGGTTGTTGTGAGGATACAACGGATGGGAGAACCAGGTGTGCCACCCTGAACGAGGGGGGTTAAAAGTGTACTTAATAAGTACTGCACCACTGGAGAAGGTTTTTCCTTTGACACTTCACAGGAAAAGCAAGCCCAAGGTCTAACACAACTCCCCTGTCTCCATTATTTTTCATGGAGAGTGTACTTCCCAGCACAAAGCCATTTCCCTTTCAATCCCACCGTGATCCTATGCAAACTTATCTGGGAGTAAGCTTCAGTTAATGAAGTGGGCCTTCTGAGTGCGGCTGCATAAGACTATGGGGAGCCAGTGTGGCCTAGTGGTTAGCGCATCAGACTAGGATCTAGGACAGTGGTTCCCAACCTTTTTTTGACCAGGGACCACTAGGACTTTTTTGTTCGGTGCAGGGACCCCAAGGTTCAAAATAAAAATTCAGAGAATTTGAAAATAAACTTTAATCATAACTGTTAAACATTAAACTTAGAATAATATTAGAATTTTTTTTTAATAATAGAGAACTTTTAATTGAAAAGATTAATTTATTATGGGTTTATAACTTTGTTTCGCGGACCTTAATTTAGTTCTCGCGGAACCCTGGGGGTTCGTGGACCCCCGGTTGGGAACCAGTGATCTAGGAGATGCAGGTTCAAATCCCCACTTTTGCCATGGAAATTTGCTGGGTAACCTTGGGCCAGTCACACACTGGCAGGCTAACCTACCTCACAGGATTGTTGTGAGGATAAAATGGAGGAGAGCAGAGCACCGTCAGCCGCTTTGGGGCCCCACTGGGGAGAAAGGGGGGTTAGAAATAAACAATAGCTTAGCTCCTCTGCTATTACTCCAACCTTTCAATTTTAGGCGAAGAACCAGATAGGAATTCAATACCCCAAAGACTGGGAAATAGGGTTGCCAGCTCCAGGTTGGGAAATACCTGGAGATTTTTGGGGGTGGAGCATGAGGAGGGCAGGGTTTGGGGAGGGACTTCAGTGCCATAGAGCCCAATAGCCAAAGCAGCCATTTTTTCTCCAGGGGAACTGCTGTCTATCAGCTGGAGATCAGTCGTAATAGCAGATCTCCAGCTAGTACCTGGAGGATGGCTGCCCTACTGGGCAACCAAGAGCGATCGGTGGTCCTCCTTAGCAAGTCATGGGGGGTCGCTCAACCTCCATTTCAAAATCCTAACCGCCTTTCAAGCCACCCACAGGCTTCATGAAAGCAGACGCTGCCCTTCGGTACAATAAATGCAGTGTTAAAACCAGCTCAATATCCCCTAGAACGAACAAGAGGAAGCACGACAGGATGAAAACTCAAGTTTGCAAGCAGCAGCAACTGGAATCCATGGTCACCAAGAGACTATATCAAGAAAGCAAGAAAAAACCAACAGAAATCCTAGACAGAAAAAGTCGTTTAAGAAGAAGGGTTAAAGGGTTGGAGGGTGCTGAAATGATGGGAGAGAGGGGAGGTGTGGGGAAATAACAATGAGCTTTTAATTTGCTTATTAATGTAAAGAATTTACAGATCTATCCTTTTTTGGGGGAATTATTATGCAACCTATTAGCATTTTTAATTCTTTTAATTGATAATATTGGTGATTAGGTTATATAAGACAATAGGTATATAAAGGACATTAGGAATAAATAGAAAATTATAAATAATCCTATACTAGTCTAGTAAGAATAGATCATATTCAATATAAAGGAGTGACTAGATTATGAACAGGTTAGAGGAAGCTGGGGGGGGGGGGGAAGTCCAAACTTCTAGATGTATTTAACATTGAAGGTATACATTAAGGTATATATTGCCACTTACTAACATATGGAAAGAGAAGCTTTATGAAATACCGAATAAGATGGATTGTGTTATTATGGAAAAAATAATAAAAAATTTAAAAAAAATCCCCTAGAACGAGAGAGACACCTGCTACATACATATTTTTAATGCAGCAAACATCAGCTGCTGAGAAAGGAGATCTCAGCAGACCCCCCAACAACATGAAGATCCTCGCAGCAACAACGAATCAAACTAAGAAACTCCAGCGTTCCGTCTGCGAGCAGGAAAGGCAGCAAAAGAACCAGCCTCGTCTGCCTAAGCGTTCTGGCATTCAACGACAGACTGCCTCTGCGCCTGGAGGCTCCATCTGCCTGCTGTGGCTATTTGCCCTGGTTAAGGGCAACGGCCCCTCCAAGGAACGGGGCAGCTCCTAGCTGCTTTTCAGCCCCCCCCTTTTTTGTAACAGTCCTCTGCAAACGGGCATCTGGCGTTCTAAGGTACACAGCTCCTGAGCATGGAGGCTCCATCACCCTGCTAAGGATCTAAAGTTCCTACCCTGCCAGAAATTTGTGCTAGTCTTTAAGACGTTACTGGACTCTTTCTCTTTTCTACTCCCACTAAGGATAAAAGATCAGTTAAAACCCACATCTTCAGGGTCCCAACTCCGAATTGCTCTTTTCCCGCAAGCCCAGCGACGTGCCGCGAATCCGTTTCGACGCCGCCTCTGCCGCGACGGGGCTCCGCTCCGGACTCTCCGCCCGACCCGGATTCCGGGTTTTCCTCCCAGCCCTTTGTGCGCGCCGCTGAAGGCGCCTCCCCCCCGCCTCCGCTCCTTCCCCCTCCCCTCGGCCACGCCCCTTCCCCCACCGCCCTGCGGCCACGCCCCTTCCCCGCCCTGCGGCCACGCCCCCTGTCCCCGCCCCCTCCCGCGGCCGCCATTTCGCGGCTCTCTGCAGGCCGCTTCCCGCCAAAAGCTCCACATCATGGACGCCGAGGCGGCGTCGGCGTCAGAGCGGGCGGAAACAAAGAACCTCCCCTTGCACACACAGCCACCCGAGGGGAGCTTTTGGCGCCCTTCACACGCGTGTCTTTCTGGAAGGGGCCGAGAGCGCTTCGTCACGTGCGAATGCGGGCGGACACGCGTCCGCCCGCCGGCAGGCGCGCGCCCCCCCCTCCGTCCCTCCCCGCGCCACCTGATGACTGACGGGTGACGCGCCGCCACGCCGTCTAGACTCGCTTCTGTTTGGGCAAGGCGCCAAAAGTCGTTAAAACCGTTGAAAGCGCGAGCAAGCGCGTTAAAAGCGGGCTTTTGCGTTCCAGCCAAACCCTTCTGGCGTTAAGAAAGAAAAAGCGAATGAAATAAAAGTTCAGCACTCTTGGCGAGCGTGCCTCTGAGCATGTGCTTTTCCCCACCGTCGGGAAATGACGATTAAAAAACACCACCACCACCACCCGTGTTTGTGAACAGATTAAGAAACACACCCTCCAAAGTCTACAGCCTCATAACTGTAGAATCTGAATTTTCAGAATCTGAAAATAAACAGCCCTGCGGCACCTTTAAAACCTCCCATTTTTTATTCAACCGTGCGCTTTTGAGAACTGCTTTATTCGGACCGTTTTTTATTTTACGAGGAGCTCAGGGTCCTTTTAAAAAAATCATCTAATTCATTTGTGTCCCGCTGGGGACTCCAGACCCGCTGACGTCGTTCTTTTCTCTGTTTTATCCTCACAACGACCCTGTGAGGTAGTTCACAGTGGGTAGCCGTGTTAGTCTGCAGTAGTAGAAAAGGGCAAGAGTCCAGTAGCACCTTAAAGACGAACAAAAATATTTTCTGGTAGGGTATGAGTAAGCTGTGGCTCACAAAAGCTCATACCCTACCAGAAAATATTTTTGTTCGTCTTTAAGGTGCTACTGGACTCTTGCCCTTTTCTACTACTGTGAGGTAGGTTAGGCTGAAAGAGTGCGACTGGCCCGAGGCCACCCAGTAACCTTCCGTGGCCCAAGTGGGGATTCGAACCTGGTACTCCCAGATGCCAGTCCAGCACTCTTCCCCACTGCACACCCCCCCCCGGCTCTCATATATAGTTCTCTGCTCTTCCATTTTACCCTCACAACAGCCTTCTGAGGTAGGTTAGACAGAGTGATCCCCCCCAAGGCACCCAGTGACTTTCATGGCCAAGACCTAATCCATAAAAGATGATGCAAGAATGAAAACGGTAGTTTCTAAAATGTCGCAACTCCTGTTTTTTTTAGAATCTCAGGGTTTGTTTCAGACACACGCAGCCGTGATCCTTAGCAGATCAGAGCGCTGTACTAAGGGGGCTCTTATTTAATAACAACACAGCATTTAGCGTATTCTCAGTGTACCACCTACATTCTTTTGTCGGCATTACGACAGCCCTTCAAGGCAGGCCAATCATGTTATCCCCACATTTACATATCAAGGAGCTGAGACCGAGAGAGGAGGCTTTCCTAATGCTGCTTTGTGATGTGTTCACTGCAGCGATGATCCCCTAGTTTGTAATCCAGCAGCCCTCCAGAATCAAGTTTAGCTTTCTTTGAGCTTTATTTCCCACACATCTGATTGAGATGATACAACTGTGACCCCCATAAATAGGGTTGCCAACCTCCAGGTAGTAAACCACAAAAATAAAGCACTCCCGTGCTAATACCATAAGGTTTGGAATTCAGCACAGAGACACTAGTACAAAGTAGACAAAATATTATTGTGTTTAAACATGCAATAAAGCGAAGTGCGATGATACATACAGGAAACACATGCAATTATATACAAATGTACAGTTCTTTTTTTGATGCAGTCTTTATGCAATGAGATTTCCTTGTGTAGTTGAAGGAAAATTCATAAAAAAGTCCATAAGGTACTTCTATAAATATTCAAATCTTCATAGGATAACAGTAGATGGGGGGACGGCCGTTTCAAGAATATTTCTTCAGCCCCAGGTATTAGCTGGAGATCTCCTGCTATTACAACTGATCTCCAGCCGATAGAGATCAGATCACCTGGAGAAAAATGGCTGTGTTGGCAATTGGACTCTATGGCGTTGAAGTCCCTCCCCAAACCCCGCCCTCCTCAGGCTCCACCCCCAAAATCTGCAGGTATTTCCCAATCTCGAGCTGGCAACCCTACCCATAAATCCAGCTGGATCAAGGAAGGTGCTTTTAACCCCAACTGGTATGGGACAAATTCTCCCCTTCTCCACCTTATTTCTTCTTTGGAACTTTACCCTGAACCCCTGCAGAGACAGCATGATATAGCTTAGAGAGTCTGACTAGAATCTGGGAGACCCGGGTTCGAATCCCCGCTCTGCCATGGAAGCTTTCTGGGTGACCTTGGGTCAATCGCACACTCTCAGCCTAACCTGCCTAGCAGGGGTGCTGTGGTGATAAAACGGAGGAGCAGGAAGTTATGTAAGCCGCTTTGGGCCCCCACTGGGCAGAAAGGTGGGGTATAAAAGTAAAGGAATATAAAAATACAAAGAACAGAAAATGGGGATGTGTACTACACCACTCAGTTCTCAAAAATGCTTCCTTCAGCGGAACTCTTTAAAAGGAAGAATTTCCACCAGATACAGCTTCTCCCTAGAATGGTTAACTACTTGCAGAGAGAGAATGCCCTATCCCTTTAACAGAGGCTTAACAGGATATTATTTACCAGGTGATGTTATATCCAGGTAACTTCTTTGCCACTGAACGCTTCTGTTGCCTGTTTCCACACATTAAGCCTCTGTTAAAGGGGCAGGACATTTTCCTTCCAGGCTGTTGGTAGGGTTGCCAGCTCCGCTTTAGGCTGTTGGTAGGGTTGCCAGCTCCGCTTTAGGCTGTTGGTAGGGTTGCCAGCTCCGCTTTGGGAAACACCTGGAGATTTTTGGGGCGGAGTCTGAGGAGGGAGGGGAGGGGCTTCAATGCCATTGAGTCCAATTGCCAAAGCATCCATGTTCTCCAGGTGAACTGATCTCAATCAGCTGGAGGTCTGTTGTCATAGCAGGAGACCTCCAGCTAGTACCTGGAGGTTGGCAACCCTAGTTGTTGGCAACCCCAGTTGTTGGCAACCCCACTTCTCCCATCACACCACCACACAACCACAGTGGTTGTGCACGCTGCACCTAGAAGAATGATCCCTTAGATGAAACAGGATGCATGAGCACTAAACACAAGAACTTTGACAAGTCCCCCTTCTCCCCGACTGTTCTGGCAATGGCCCAGGAGTCTAGCATTCTGGCCGGACCTGTAAAACAGCGGCTGCTCTTGGCAACTCCACCACCTACTGGCTACTTGTGTCACTATTACTAGCAAACGGAGGGCCGCCGACCCTGCGGTGGCTGTCCGTTTTGCAGTAAAAATCCAAAATGATACGTGTCAGACATTCAGGGGTGCAAATTAAGCAGACAGTCTTTTGGGAGGCCCGACCCTTTGCGACATTAACAGGGGAGGGCAGAAAGGCTCTCTGATAACGCACAGCCCTCTGTTAGAGAACAGTTGATCCGCAGCATTCTTTGTGACATTGCCTTGGCGCACATGACCCAGCTGCGTAGAATCAGCCCATTAAGGGGAGCGCGGGATCGTGCCCGCTGGCCTTTGCTGCTGATCTCCACACACTGATCTGAATCTCTGCACAGAGCTCAGGCAAGTAAGCGGATAAACAACATCTTGCGTAATTAATGCATTGACTGCATTGTGCCCACCTGGGTTTGCCAACCTCCAGCTGGGGCCTGGAGATCTCCCAGAAGTAGAATCAATCTCTGGGAAACAGAGGTGAGTTCCCCTGGAGAAACGGCTGCTTTGGGGGAGGGACTCTATAGCATTATACCCTACTGAGGCTCCACCTCCCCAAACCCCTCCCTCCCCTGGCTCCACTCCTCAAATCTCCAGGAATTTCCCAACCCAGAGTTGGCAACCCCACCTCCACCCTGACCTCTGCATAAGCACATAGGTAATGAGCACTCTGAGCTAGCGTGTATGATACCACTTCCCTTGTCTATGCTGCTAACACAGTTACTGTTGGAAACGTGGCACACTGAGCAGGCTGAAAGAGATTGCCTGTATATGTTGCCGCTGGGTGCTGCCATAGGTAGAGTTGCCAACCTCCAGGTGGTGGCTGGAGATCTGGGATTACAGCTGGTCTCCAGGCGACAGAGATCAGTTCACCTCGAGAAAATGGCCACTTTGGAAGGTAGACTCTGGCATTATGCCCCACTGAAGTCCCTCCCCTCCCCAGACCCTGCCCTCCTCATGCTCCACCCCCAAAATCTCCAGGTATTTTCCATCCTGGAGCTGGCAACCCTACCCATAGGACTGTTCAACATCAGTCTCGGACCTTCAAGCTGAACAGGTCAACATATACCATGAGCTCTAGGAACCAAGTTATGGTGTAAATGCTCTCTCAAGGAATTATCCTGTTTTCCTCATGCATATCCTCACTTTAGTTGAATGTTGGAACTCCCTGCCCCAGGATGTGGTGATGGCTACCAACTTGGAAGGCTTTAAGAGAGGGGTGGACATATTCATGGAGGAGGCTACTAGTCAAAATGAATACTAGTCATGGTGCATACCTATTCTCTCCAGGATCAGAGGAGCATGCCTATTCTATAAGGTGTTGTGGAGCACAGCAGGATCAATGCTGCTGCAGTCGTCTTGCTTGTGGGCTTGGAGGGACCTTGTTGGCCATTGTGTGAACAGACTGCTTGACTTGATGGACCATGGTCTGATCCAGCATGGTTTAGCCAGGTGGATCTCTAAACCCATGGACATGGGATCCTTTGTTTTAGGCCTTCTGATCTTGGTGTGTCTTTGGCCTTCTTGACCTCCTATCCATACAGTTGGCCATGTTCTATATGACATCGCAGAGGCCCATTACCTTGGGGCAATGGGGAAACCATTGTTGGCTAAATTAAAGTATTATGTCTAAAGAAACAACGACGTGATGATGCAGACTGCAATCCTCCGTGGGAGGAAAGTGTGTAACTTTTTCATAGTTATCTATGCCGAAAGGGAAGGTGGAGAAACATTTATAGGAGGAGAAGGATCAAGTATCAAGAGCCATACTGGATTGGCTGAACTGATAGGGTGTGTGTATGAGCGCCAATAAGTCATAGCTGAGTTATGGCCACCCCGTAGGGTTTTCAAGGCAAGAGATGTTGGGAGGTGGTTTGCCTTTGCCTTCCTCCACGTGGGCTGAGAGAGTTCTGAGAGAACGGTGACTGGCCCAAGGTCACCCAGCAGGCTTGCCATCTCTGGGCTGGGAAGTTCCTGGACTGAACATTCCCAACTCCCTCAGCCTTTCCTCGTAGGGCTTGGTCTCCAGGCCCCTGTTCATCCTCGTCGCTCTCCTCTGCACCCGGCTTCATTCCGTCCCCATCCTTTTTGAAGTGAGGCCTCCAGAACAGCACAGAGGACTCCAGGTGCGGCCTGACCAATGCAGTATACAGTGGGACTAGACACCCGAAGACTGCATTTGCCTTTTTTGCCGCTGCATCACACTGATTCCTCATATTCAGCTTACAGTCCACACATATCCATAGATCTTGTTCACACAGTGTTACCCAGACGTGTATCCTTCCAATATGCGTGCTTCTCATTTTTGTAGATCACGATGGATAGCCGTGTTAGTATGTCAGTAGCAATAGAAAAGAGTAGGAGTCCGGTAGAACCTTAAAGACTAACAAAATTTCTGGCAGGGTATCAGCTTTTAATTTTTGTGACCCAGATGTAGAACTCTGCATCTATCCTTGCTGAATTGCATCTTGTTCACATCCGCCCACTTTTCTAGTGTCCTCAGATCTCATTGAATTCTATCTCTGGTGTATTTTCTACTCCTCCCATGGGCCAACAAACTCAAAATCTTACTGTATTGCAAACCCATCTGCCCTTCTCCATTTCCTGTGTGGATTGCTAATCAGATCACATTTCCTCGCAGCTTTCTGCGTGTATTGAGAACGAATTTGCTCTTCAGTTGGTCACAGAACTGGGGTTTCTACTGCAGGTGCTCCACTCATTTCTGTCTGTATTGATCTAATGGGAGCTGGAAGGAATCCTTTTAAACCGTTGTCCAATGTTGAATTCAGTTTTATGATAGGTCCTTTGAGCACCAATCAGTTTTCAAGAGCTCAATGGTCTAAAAAACATTTTTTTAAAATCAAATTCCTTGAAGTAGCAGCTGGAATAGAATTACAGTTTTTTAAAAATTGAAATTCCAGAAAATTTTCATAGTCCCGGTAAATTTTCACAGTCCTATCTAACTAGGGTTGCTTGGTCCCTCTTCTCCACGAGTGGAGGTTTTTTGGGGCGGAGCCTGAGGAGGGCAGGGTTTGGCGAAGGGAGGGACTTCAATGCCATAGAGCCCAATTGCCAAAGAGGCCATTTTGTCCAGATGAACTGATCTCTATCGGCTGGAGATCAGTTGAAATAGCAGGAGATCTCCAGCTAGTACCTGGAGGTTGGTAACCCTGTACCCAACATTTCCATGGCACTCTCCAATATTCTACATAAAGTATTTTGAGTGCTGTCAGATTCCATGTTGTGTGTGTGTGTTGTGTGTGTGTGTTGTGTGTATGTGTAAAGTGCCTGTCAAGTTGTAGCTGACTTGTGGCAACCCTGGCAAAGGGCTTTCAAAGGCAGGCGAGAAGCAGAGGTGGTTTTGCCCTTCCCTCCCTCTGCAGAGTTGTCCCTGTTTGTCTCTCTTCCAAGTACCAAAGGCACTTAAAATCTAAACCACGATGCTATCTAGGTCAGCTAATGTCTCTTTGAAGAGAAAGGAGACTTAATGTCTTGCTAAATAAATTATTGCCAAAGAAGCAATTCTTGGTCCTTAGAAAGGAATGCATTCCCGATGGAAATCGAGGATTTCATCAGACTATATCTGCAGTTCAGGAGATGTACAATAAAGGGAAGAATGAGCTGAAAGATTGCCGGTGCCACGTGTCTCTTCCTAGAGTGATCTACATAAGTGAAGCCGGTGTAGTTGGGATCACACGCGTGTTGTTGTAAGCTACTTTGGTCCTCCGTACCGAAGTACTGTATTAAATTACACAGAATTGCATCCAAAGTACTTTTAAAAACTGGTATATGCTGAGCCATAGCTAAACCATAGCTAGATCCAGTTCTGTAAATAAGGTTCTGAACCCAATCGCCACACTTTGGTTTCTTTCATTCTTGGGGACAATCTCTACAATGCCATGCTTAGGGTTGCCAACCTCCAGGTACTGGGGGAGAAACGGGCACCTCTATACTAATACCAAAGGTTAGGAAAACAGTATAGGAGCGAAAAACATTTACAAACAAGGTGCAATTTTTATATAAGCTACTGAGATTCCTATAACATACAATGTACAAGTAACCACACTATAACCAACACATAGTATGTACAAAATATAGAATAAAGGAGCAAAAAATATTTCAAAGGTCTCAGCAGAGTACCAAGTATGTATAAGTTCAAGTTCAATTTTCAGATGAATAAGAAGCCACAATCTTCAATAGGATATGGCTGTTTCAAATTCATACTTATACATACTTGGTACTCTGCTGAGACCTTTGAAAGATTTTTTGCTCCTTTATTGTATATTTTGTACATACTATGTGTTGGTTATAGTGTGGTTACTTGTATTTGTACATTGTATGTTTATAGGAATCTCAGTAGCTTATATAAAAATTGCACCTTGTTTGTAAATGTTTTTCGCTCCTATACTGTTTTCCTAACCTCCAGGTACTAGCTGGAGATCTCCTGCTATTACAACTGATCTCTAGCCGATAGAGATCAGTTCACCTGGAGGAAAGGGCCGCTTTGGCAATTGGACTCTATAGCATTGAAGTCCTTTCCCTTCCCAAACCCTGCCCTCTTCAGGCTCCCAGGCTCCGCCCCAAAAACCTCCCACTGGTGGCGAAGAGAACTGGCAACCCTGACTTCAATGCCATAGAGTCCAATGGCCAAAGCAGCCATTTTCTCCAGGTGAACTGATCTCTATCGGCTGGAGATCAGTAGTAATAGCAGGAGATCTCCAGCTACAACCTGGAGGTTGGCAACCAAATTTAAGACCCTCCCCTCCCCAAACCATACCCTCTTCCAGCTGGTACCTGGAGGTTGGCAACCCTAAGCCAGCCTCAAAATGGTTGCCGCAGCTTACCTTCAGTCACGCAGTGGAGATCCTTATGCTGCAGTGGCAGCTTTTGCCAAAGCAACATTTTTTAAAAATCTGCAGTGGCCAATCAGAAGCCTTGCTGGGCAAAAGCCACACCTGGCCCCACCCACTTTCTAAAGCACTTGCTGGATGCCAGGCACCATGGCACCCATGGGCACCATATTGGGGACCCCTGAATTCTAGGCCATGCTGCCAAATGCAGGAAGGGCCGACACAAATGTTGTTTGCACAGATTGGAGAAGGGAGCCACGATTTCTCCCAAAGCAAGCCTGGTTTTCTTTCGATCGTTTGTGGATTGTAATAAGATCAGTCCAATGTTCTCGGAGACTTTTGCCCCAAAGGGACAAACTCCCCAAGCTCCTCACGAGGCTTGAATTATTAATTTAAATAGCCTCATCAGCCTGCCTGGCTCTTTATTTAGCAGAAGGGAAGGACAAGGCCAGGTCTGGAAGAGCCTGCAATCTAAATTTAGACGGGAAGGACAGAGAAGAAGCGGCGTAGTAAACAAGGGGCGGATGCATTGAAATGGCTTTTTTAATGGGCAAAGAAGTCCCTCGCCATCTGTTTGACCAGACTATCCCAGGGTAGGCGGGGCAGGTAATAACAGTCAAAGCCAGTGAGGCAAATAGAATAACATAAATTAAAATTATGATCTAGTATTCTACATTGAATTTTGGCTTCCTCGTGTGCTAATTAAAAGCCAACCCAACATGGGAAGGCCTTGGCATCTCTTTGTCACGCACAAAGGCACCCTGTTTGCGTTTAAACACATCTATAGGAAATAGGGTTGCCAACCTCCAGGTATTAGCTGGAGATCTCCTGCTATTTTAGGGTTGCCAACCTCCAGGTACTAGCTGGCGATCTCCTGCTATTACAACTGATCTCCAGCCGATAGAGTTCGGTTCACCTGGAGAAAATGGCCCCTTTGGCAATTGGGCTCTATGGCACTGAAGTCCCTCCCCTCCCCAAACCCCGCGCCCCTCAGGCTCCGCCCAAAAAAAACTCCCGCCAGTGGTGAAGAGGGACCTGGCAACCCTATATAGGAAACATGCCCTGACCTGGATGGCCCAGGCTAGCCTGATCTCATCAGATCTTGGAAACTTAACGTGGTTGGTCCCGTCAGTGTTTGGATGGGAGACCACCAAGGAATACCAGGGTCGCTATGCAGAGGCAGGCAATGGTAATCCACCTCTGTTAGTCTTTTGCCATAAAAGCCCTGTGGGGTTGCCATAAATTGGCTGTAGCTTGCCGGGTGGGGTGGGGGGAGGGAAAACGATGGATGCAAATTTAAGGTGTTGTATGCCTCATGCATCGGATGAAGTTGCATCCCACTCAGTTATGCTGGAAGAAATATCTTTATAGTACCCCGGGACTCCTGCTGTATTTTGCACTTCCTGTGTTTGTGTTTCATAACTCACATTTGGATTTGCTGGGAGATTCGTTTTAAATCTGGCTCCCTTCCATTTTCCGTCTACCTGAACAAGATTCAGATACAGAAGTCGATGCCAGAGGGAAGGTTCAAAGCCATGTTGGCACTGCACATGAAAATCTTTGGGAAAACAGTCGCATTCAGATTTTGTGCCAAGCTAGAAGATATGAGAGCAGACGTGCAAAACTGATATCTTGGAAATCACACAAAGGGCAGTTCCCTGCTTGGAAAGTAAGACCCAGGTGTACAGGGGCAGGATCTGGATGAAGTCCACAGTACGTGAGGACATATACTGCAACAACAACCCAGGAAACACTATTTGTCCCATGGGCTACACGTGTACCAATTAGGGTTACCAACCTCCAGGTAGTAGCTGGAGATCTGCTATTATAACATCTTCAGCCGATAGAGATTAGTTCACCTGGAGAAGATGGCCGCTTTGGCAATTGGACTTTATGGCATTGAAGTCCGTCCCCTCCCCCTAACCCTGCCCTCCTCAAGGTCCGCCCCAACTTCCACCTCATTAGCAGGAGATCTCCAGCTACTACCTGGAAGTTACAAAAAAGGATTAGTACTGTATGAAAGACAAGTCAATACAAAAGAGCAGCACAAGCTCTAAATTAGCAAAAAGCAAATGCTATATTCTAGGCAAAATGCATAAAATCAACACACTGCCGCAAACATAAAGAAACAAACTGTACCAAAGACAAAAAAAAAAAAAAAAAAAAACACTTTCAAACACAACTAGATGAATTCAACT
Source organism: Euleptes europaea (assembly GCF_029931775.1). Taxonomy (NCBI): domain Eukaryota; kingdom Metazoa; phylum Chordata; class Lepidosauria; order Squamata; family Sphaerodactylidae; genus Euleptes; species Euleptes europaea. The sequence goes on from NC_079316.1 coordinate 7,692,876, forward strand.
AGGCAAATAATAGCCGCAAAGTTCAGTCCCAAAGTTGGCAACGGCAATAGCCGGTCCCGTTGAAGCCGATCAAAAATGGGAGCTGATGGTCATGCGCAGAGCAGCGGTGATTGAAGCGAAGTTGGTCATGCGCACTGGAGAAACTGAAGGTGGAAGAAATGGACATGCGCAATACGCAAATTCGGCAGAACAGAAGTAGCGCAACTTTCAGAATTTCTAACAATTGATAGCTGTGTGAAAAAAATTCAAACTGTAGCCTCGGTGCAGAAGACAAGATGAACGGAACGTGGTCTCTAGATTGTAAATCACGTTTCGCTGGGGGCTTCGTCAGCCAATAGCAGAAAATATCAAACAGTCAATGCAGAAGATGAACCTGCGGGTCTCTTAATTGCTGCATTGATTGTTTGATATTTTCTACTGACATCGTTTCCAGGGCCAGCCCGGAAGTGACATCAGAATAGAACAGAAAATTTTATTACAGTCAATGACCAGCACAGGAAGTGACATCACACCTTCAACACAACACTCCAGCGTTTACTGGAAACATGAGAGTTTTACTTTAAAGTTTCCAATGAATACTAGAGCATCGCATTGACAGTTTACTTTACTTTTATTGTTATTACGGTCATTGACCGGAAAATACATATTCACGCATATAAAACATTCAAGTGAAGGCGAAAGCCATTTTTGATAGGACAACACCAAAGGACTAATTCATGATAACAGTAAAACCGTTTAGCCACTTGTATCATTCTGATAACAACAGAGTTGATAAATAAATTGGTAAAATCTAAAATAAAGAAAAAATAAAGTAAAAATATGAATAAGGAATTTAAATTTTAAATTTCGTATTCATATTTTTTACTTTGCTTATTTTACTTAACATTTAAATTCATTTAGCCTGTTTATCATTATACCTGCGGCGAACTTTATATACAAAGGCACAGAACTTAGTGACATGACTTGTGACTTGTGGATTGTGCATCGACAGTGTGACATCACTTCTGGGTTCACCCTGGAAGTGATGTCACACTGTTGACGCAATGGCGACCCAAAGTCCATCCTCTCAAGCAGCCATTTTCTCCAGGAGAAATAGGGTTGCCAGGTCCCTCTCCTCCACTGGCGGGAGGTTTTTGGGGCGGCGCCTGAGGAGGGCGGCGTTTGGGGAGGGACTTCAATGCCACGGAGTCCGATTGCCAAAGTGGCCATTTTCTCCAAGGGAACTGGTCTCTATCGGCTGGAGATCTCCAGCTAGTACCTGGAGGCTGGCGGCCCTAAGGAGAACTGATCTTGGTGGTCTGGAGATCCGTTGTAATTCTAAGAGAGCAGCAGCCCCTGCCTGGAGGTTGGCAACCCTGCCATCCACAAAACCCCGGAATATGCATATTTTGAAGGGCCTGTCTGGTTTTTACAGGGTCACTTTCAGACAGTGGCCTGAGTTTAGGTCTTAACACTTTGGGGGATCAAAGCTTATGCTACTGTATATTGGTTAGCTGCTCATTATTTTGAATGGGGGGGAGTCTTTATTTTTATTTCCAGAGGCATTGGCACATATTTTAGTGTTAACGGCAAAGCAATTTCAAGGGAAGTGAGTTTTTTTTAAAAAGCATTTAATGAAGGAAAATCCAGAGGTGGGGAAGGGAAGGTGGAGGGAACAGGAGGGAGTGTGCGTCAGGTGATTTGTTTGCCTTGCACCAAATCTAGGTCTTCGGGGACCACAGAATTACATCCTCTGTGGTCCTAACCAGGTCCTTTCATTTCTAACTGGTTGCCCCCAGATGTCTTTCCGCGGGACCTTCCTATGCCCAAGAGTTCTCTGCACGCCCTCCTCGATTCATTACCGCCGCCTTCCCCAAACTGGCGCCAGATGCAGCTGTTGTTGACGTTGGCTTTGTAGAAATAGCAGCTGTAAAAGCCAGGTGCCTGTAAGGGTTTGGATCTGGCCCCTCCCAGAATGCACTGCAACTCTCTGGCACCCAGAATGCATTGCAGCTCTCTGGCACCTTGCAGCTTGGAAAAACGGCCTGGTGAGCCTGGAGCTTGTCCGACTATGATGCTGCGTCCCTTGCATCCCTTCATATCTTCTATGATATGTCAAGTGTAGTCAAGTGTAGCCTAATCTGTGGATACTTAAACCCACAGATAGGGCCCACACTGACATAAAACAGATACTTGGGGGACTTCCCAGGTTTGCAGAAAAATCTGAAAACATTGAAAAAATACAATTGGGGGGTTTAAATCTCCCTTTTCAAGAGCGCTGTCTGCGCAAGCGCAGATCAGTGCTCCTACCTCCTCTGTCAAAAGAGCACTCAGAGCCCCACCCCCATCGCCATGTTCAGGGAAGCTCCTGGCGGCAAGGCATCCTTTTGTGTCCCCACTTGTCCAATATACTTGTTAAATTGGAAAGAAGTGGACGGGACCTTCTTCCACTGTTGGTGGTCCTGTAGCAAAGTAAAGAAACGTTGGGTCAAAGTCCATCAGGAAATTTAAAAAAATATTGGAACTTAACCTCCCTCTAGAGTAGACCCAAAAATAATGCTCTTACAGCCCATTCCTGACCTGAAAGGACAAAAGTCCTTTGGAGGCCAGAAAGGGGTGTGCGCCCGTGTTTGTACCCCCTGCGCTGGTGCCCTTGCCACTTACGCCGCCCAGGGTTGCATGGATGCCGGTGGGGAGGCCCGCACGCTGTCCTCCTGGTGCTGCCTTGGCAGTGCCGCTCAGGGACACCGGCACATGCACTGGCATCCGGAAGGCGCACTTCTGTGCACCGTCCACCCGGGGGGGGGGGGCGTAGCGGCGCAGGGCCAGGGGAGGGGCCGCCTTTAGGCGGTCCTTCGGCCCAGGAATGCCCCTTTTCCTCTTTCACAAGATACGCCACCTTTGTTAGGTGGCGTATCCCCGTGCAACCTTATGGAGCGGTTGCACGGATTTGTGAGGAAAGGGGGAGGTTTCGGCCTCAGTGTGGCAGCTCTGCCTCCAGTCTCCGGCGCAGCCTCTCCCTCCCAGGAATGGGCAGTTAAGAATTTTACCATTGGCAACTGATAAAAACAAAGCAGGATTGTTTAGGTATATGATTACAGCTGCAAGAGTGACAATTGTGTTCAATTGGAAATCAGAAGTAATACCATCGATAGATCGCTGGCTAGAAAAATCGGCAGAATATGCAGTGAATGGAAGCTCGTGAATGGAAGACTGCTGGAACAATTTCAGAAGAGTTGGAAACCATATCATGACTATGTAGCAAAAGAATGTGTGCAAAGTAAACTTTTAGAAGTAAAGCGACTGCAAATATGAAACAACGATAAACAATTTAATTGAGTACCGATTAATGCTTAAAATATGCATATATGTATAGGGATATTTTTATTAGACTCAGTCATCACAATTATGCAGTGTTCTTTTTCTAGATATAGCAGTTGAATGGATTAGTAAATGATATAAGCAGAATATATTGCTATTTAAGCTTTGCATTGCAGCTAGTTTATATGAAGGCTTGAGAACGTATGCATTTCAAGACTTAAATATTAGTTGCCAGGTTCCCTCTTTGCCATCTGCGGGAGGTTTTTGGGGTGGAGCCTGAGGAGCGCGGCGTTTGGGGAGGGACTTCAATGTCATAGAGTCCAATGGCCAAAGCAGCCATTTTCTCCAGGTGAACTGGAGTATTTTTTACTTTACTTATTTTACTTAAAATTTAAATTCATTTAGCCTTCTTATCATTATACCTGCGGCGAACTTTATATACAAAGGCACAGAACTTAGCGACATGACTTGTGACTTGTGGATTGCGCATCGACAGTGTGACATCACTTCTGGGTTCACCCTGGAATTGATGTCACATTGTTGATGCAATGGTGACCCAAAGTCCATCCTCTCAAGCAGCCATTTTCTCCAGGAGAAATAGGGTTGCCAGGTCCCTCTCCGCCACTGGCGGGAGGTTTTTGGGGCGAAGCCTGAGGAGGGCGGGGTTTGGGGAGGGGAGGGACCTCAACGCCATAGAGTTCCAATGGCCAAAGCGGCCATTTTCTCCAGGTGAACTGGTCTCTATCGGCTGGAGATCAGTTGTAATAGCAGGAGATCTTTAACTAGAACCTGGAGGTTGGCAACCCTAGTGAAAGATGGTATAGTAGGATTTCGCTCTGCCCCATTAGGCATTAGGAATTTGATGAAGATCTTGTTGTCGACACATAGTATTGACTATGTATAAGGAGTGTGTGTTGCCGGTTGTATGTGTTGTTATATGTTGCATTGAAAATAAATATTTTTTTAAAAAAGAAAAGACACAACCATGGGCATCCTAGTACCTGGAGGTTGGCAATCCTATCCTGTGCCCAGGGCCACCTCCCAGTAGGCTAGACCCCCCCTCCCACCTCGTCAGTGTGGTGGGAGCCAGTGGTTAAGAGCGGTGGTTGGAGCGGTGGAGTCTGATCTGGAGAACTGGGTTTGATTCCCCACGCCTTCATACAAGCGGCGGAGGCTAATCTGGTGAACTGGATTTTAAAGCCAGCTGGGTGACTTGGGCTAGTCACAGCTCTCTTAGAGCTCTCTCAGCCCCACCCACCTCACAGGGTGTCTGTTGTGGGGAGGGGAAGGTGATTGTAAGCCAGTTTGAGTCTCCGTTAAGTGGTAGAGAAAGTCGGCATATAAAAACCAACTCTTCTTCTTCACCATCAGCCTTAATTGTGTATTGCACTCAGTTGTGATTACTTCCAGGTAACACATATATTGACACCCAGGAAACTTTAAACATATTTCCCACTGATATTAGTAGGACTTCCTTCTAAGTTGATACATTCCAAACCAGACCTGTCTCTAGCGCTTCCGGAGAAGCCTGCCTCAATATCTTACTGCTGCACAGACGAAAGGAAGTTCAGCCCTAGACACTGTGGCACCCCCCATAAACATCTGTAACCACTGCTCTTGACTTCTCCCCGAGAACGGGAAATGGGGCCCGGAAGCCCCGTCTCCATACCCCCAGCCAACCGTTTCCTGAAGCAGAGGTCTGTTGAGACGGGAGGAGGTCTATAATTACACCGCCACCGTTCTGCTCTGCCATTAAAGCAGACGGCCCCTTCCGGCCATAGATCAAAGCACTAATAATAGCCATTCGGCCCAGCAAGGCTGGGGGATCCGCATCTGGTGGTGCCTCCAAACGGCTGGGGGAGAAAGTTGAGGGCCAGCCCACACCATCCAAACAGGGATATTCCAGTGGCCGCGCACAGCCCAAAGGCAGTTGGAAGCCCAGGTTCAACGGGGCGTGCAAAAAACGGATGCCGATTGAAAGCTGCCCGCCCCTAAGTGGGGCATGGAGATCTCCCAGAATTACAACTGATCTCCACACTGGCAGCAGCTCTCCAGGGTTTCAGGTCAAGGTCTTTTGCATCATCTACTGCCTGGTCTTTTTAACTGGAGATGCCGGGGATTGAACCTGGGACCTTGTGCATGTCGACCAGATACTCTGCCACTGAGCCATTCTTCAGTTCCCTCTTTAGCAATGACTTTCTGCTTCCCGTTTGTGTACATCTCACGCACAGACACTTCAATGCCATAGAGTCCAGTTGCCAAAGCGGCCGTTTTCTCCAGGTGATCTGATCTCTATCGGCTGGAGATCAGTTGTAATAGCGGGAGATCTCCAGCTACTACCTGGAGGTTGGCAACCCTAGTGGTCAACTAGTTCCTCTGGAGGGCCAGCAGCAGGGCATAGAGGCTGAGGCCTTCCCCTGATGTTGCTTCCTGGCACTGGGTATTCAGAGGTTGACTGCCTCTGAACGTGGAGGTTCCCTTTAGTCCCCATGGCCAGTAGCCACTAACAGACCTCTCCTGCATGAATCTGTCTAATCCCCTTTTAAAGCCGTCTGTTCCTGCGGCCGTCAGTGCATCCTCTGGCAGCGAATGCCACATTTTAATCATTCGTTACATAAAAAAGTATTTCCTTTTCTACTATTTCCTTTTCTACTATTGGCTGATGAAGCCCCCAGCGAAACGTGATTTACAATCTAGAGACCACGTTCCGTTCATCTTGACTTCTGCACCAAGGCTACAGTTTGAATGATTAAAACCTTCAGAGGCAGTCAACCTCTGAATACCCAGTGCCAGGAAGCAACATCAAGGGAAGGCCTCAGCCTCTATGCCCCGCTGCTGGCCCGCCAGAGGAACTGGTTGATCACTAGGGTTGCCAACCTCCAGGTAGTAGCTGGAGATCTCCTGCTATTACAACTGATCTTCAGCCGAGATCAGATCACCTGGAGAAATGGCTGCTTTGGCAACTGGACTCTATGGCATTGAAGTCCCTCCCTTCCCAAAACCCTGCCCTCCCCAGGCTCCGCCCCAAAAACCTTCGCCGGTGGTGAAGTATTTGCTTTTGTCCGTCCTGAATCTACCGCCCTCCGACTTCATTGGATGAATTTGTCAGGTGGGATAAAGTGATCCCCAGCTCCTGGCACTTCCACTGCAATCTATTTTGCATTTCCCTTCTCACCTGGAAAAGGGGTGTGGGTGGGAGCTGAGCTTCTTTTCGAGCTTCCAATGTAGGGCACACATCCCAGATTTCATTCTGGCGGCTCAGTCGTGTTATGGAGTTACTGCCTTGCCCACGGGATGCTAGTCCGCCCTACCAAGGCCTTCCTGTGCTCAACCAATAATAACAACTTCATTTTCTGGGTCTCGGGGTCCCCCCACCCCCACTTTCTTACACAGTTCCTCCGCCTTGCAAAAGACGGTCAGACCCTGGGAGGAGTTGCATGAGGCAGAGTAGGCTTGCCAACCTCCAGGTGAGACCTGGAGATCTCCAGGAATTACAACTGAACTCCAGACTACAAAAATCAGTCCCCTGGAGAAAATGGTGGCTTCGGAGGGTAAACTTTCATAGAATCATAGAGCTGGAAGGGGCCATAGAGGTCATCTAGTCCAACCCCCTGCTCAATGCAGCATCAGCCTAGAGCATCCCTGACGAGCATTTGTCCAGCCTCTGCTTAAAGACTGCCAGTGAGGGGGAGCTGATTCCACATCGAACAACTTTTACTGTAAAAAAATGTTTCCTGATATTCAGCTGGTACCTCTCCACCTGCAATTTAAACTCATTATTGCGAGTCCTCTCCTCTCCTGCCAACAGGAACAGCTCCCGGCCCTCCTCTAAGTGACAGCCCTTCAAATACTTAAAGAGAGCGAACATGTCCCCCCTCAACCTCCTCTTCTCCAGACAGAACATTCCCAAGTCCCTCAGCCTTTCCTTGTAGGGCTCGGTCTCCAGGCCCCTGATCATCCTTGTTGCTCTCCTTTGCACCCGGCTCCATTCCGTCCACATCCTCTTTGAAGTGAGCCCTCCAGAACAGCACAGAGGACTCCAGGTGCGGCCTGACCGATGCAACGTACAGCAGAACTATGACATCTTGCGCTTTGGATGTTAAGCCTCTGTTGATGCACCCCAAGATCACGTTAGCTTTTTTTGTCGCTGCATAACACTGGCTGCTCATATTTAACTTACAGTCCACTCGTACCCCAAAATCCTGTTCACACACACTGCTGCCCAGAGGTTTATCCCCCATGCATGTCCCTCATTTCTGCTTCCTAGATGTAGAACTCGGCACTTATCCTTGTTGAATTGCAGCCTGTTCACACCCACCCACTTTCCCAGTGTGTTCAGATCTTGTTGAACTCCATCTCTGTCTTCCGGTGTGTTTGCTGCTCGTCCCAATTTGGTGTCATCTGCAAATTTAATGAGTAGTCCCTCCACACCCTCATCCAGATCATTTTATGGCATTATACCTTGCTGAAGTCCCTCTCCAAACCCTGCCCTCCTTAGGCTCTACCCCCAAATCTCCAGGCATTTCCTAACCTGGAGTTGGCAACCCTAGGTCAGAGTACGGTGGCAGGGTGCAGTTTGACATGAGGAACACCAGGGTGTTTGGAAACAACCGGTGTGTGTCTTCTTTGCAACAGTCTTTGCATATCCCAAAGGATGTTCCTGGGACAGATGCTCCATCATTTCCTATCCTGCTTTGCTCTGTATTAGCTTCTAGGCCTGGCTGGGACCGCCCTCCAGATGTTCGTGGACATGTTCATGGAGGAGAGGGCTATTCATGGCTACTAGACAAATTGAATACTAGTCATGATGCATTCCTATGCTCTCCAGGATCAGAGGAGGATGCCTATTACATTAGGCACTGTAGAACACAGGCAGGACAATGCTGCTGCAGCCGTCTTGTTTGTGGGCTTCCTAGAGACACCTGGTTGGCCACTGTATGAACTGACTGCTGGACTTGATGCAGCTGGGCCTGATCCAGCAGGGCTTTTCTTATGTTCCTATGATTAGATTTCCTCTTTCTCTGCAGCCACTGATGCACAGGGAGAGCTCTGGATGGGAATGGTCCAGGTAGGGTTGTGGGTATCAGATCTCTTACATGGAGAAGCTGGTTTCGTTTTCGAAGAAGGAGGAGGAGGAGGAGGAGGAGGAGTTGGTTTTTATATGCCGACTTTCTCTACCACTTAAGGGAGACTCAAACCGGTTTACAATCACCTTATCTTCCCCTCCCTGTGAGGTAGGTGAGGCTGAGAGAATATACTTGCCCAAGGTTACCCAGCTGGCTTCTTGTGTAGGAGTGGGGAAACAAATCCAGTTCACCAGATTAGCCTCCGCCGCTCATGTGGAGGAGTGGGGAATCAAACCTAGTTCTCCAGATCAGAGTCCTCTGCTCCAAACCACCACTCTTAACCACTACACCACACTGGCTAAGAAATATGCATTTTTTCCCTGTCTGAAGACACTAAAAACACTGTCCAGCAGGTAAAAGGTAAAGGTCCCCTGTGCAAGCACCGGCTCATTCCTGACCCATGGGGGGACGTCACTTCCCGACGTTTCCTAGGCAGACTTTGTTTTGCAGGGTGGTTTGCCAGTGCCTTCCCCAGTCATCTTCCCTTTACCCCCAGCAAGCTGGGTCCTCATTTCACCGTCCTCGGAAGGATGGAAGGCTGAGTCGACTGAGCCGGCGACCTGAAACCGACTTCCGTTGGGATCGAACTTAAGTCATGAGCAGAGCTTGGACTGCAGTTCTGCAGCTTACCACTCTGCGCCACGGGGCTCCAGCAGAGCAGCATGTAAAACATAACATTCTTCTTAAATAAAGACAGGCCCAGGTTCATTCCCTTTGGAGTCACACTGCAGAATTTAGAATTTACAGGAGTGAGGTTCTGTGAAGGCTCAGTGGCTCAGTGGAAGAGGCTCTGCTTGGCAGGCGGAAGGTCCCAGGTTCAATCCCCAGCATCTCCTGTTTAAAAAAGGATCAGGTCATAGGTGATGTGGAAGACCTCTGGCTGAGACCTTGGAGAGCGGCTGGTCTTATTCAGTATTGAAGATTTCTAGTGTCTTTGGAGGCTTTGCTTTTGTTTACAGTTGTACAAGGTGAGCATACTGGAAGCAAGTAGATACTCGTACAGTCGGCAGCAAATCTGCTGACCCTGCAGCAAATTCCCAGAGGTAGCGGGAGTTGCTGGGAATTCAGCAGCCGACTCACAACTCGTTCTCTCTCTCTCTCTCTCTCTCTCTCTCTCATTTTCCAAAGGCAAAAAGCAAACCGTATCCAAACTGATTTTCTCCTTAAGAGGAGTCATCTCTGAAGGCTGGCTTTCAGGCCACCAAGAAGGACCCTGGTCATAGGAAGGACCCCAAAGATTCTTTTGCAAAAGACTCTGGACTCCCTTTCACAGAGATCAAGATAGCCAAAAGCCCGCTTTTCTGCCCAGCTCTGTAGCTGTGCCCTTATGAGTGGCTTGATGTATATGTGGTTAGCAACAGATAAGATTTATTTCCATGCTATCAATACCTTTGCCAGTTGTTTTCTGCAGATTGACCTGTGGGTAAAGGCACAAGAGCAAGTTTCTTTCTCATCAGTTGGAACCTTCCCACACTGTTAAGCAAGGGAGAGACTAGGCACTTTTTGTAACATGCTGTGGTCTTTTCAGCCACATGGGAGTCTAACATTGCCCTTCTCAGCCCATTGACGTCAATGGATTTAGAAGTGGTTCCCTTGTCTTATTATTAGTATTAAGTACAAATTTATATATTCATTTCCTTCATTTATGCCCTGCCTTTCTCCCCAATAGGAATCCAAAACAGCTCACATCATTCTCCTCTTCTCCCTCACAACAACCCTGTGAGCTGGACTAGGCTGAGTGTGTGTGACTAGCCCAAGGTCATCCCCATGGTTGGGTGGAGATTCAAACCTGGGCCTCCCAGATACTAGTCTGACAGTCTAACCACAACGCTACACAAGCATCTGGCTGAACACTGGGTGGAATGGGATTCTAGATTAGATGAACACATGAAGCTGCCTTATACTGAATCAGACCCTTGGTCCATCAAAGACAGTATTGCCTGCTCAGACTGGCAGCGTCTCTCCAGAGTCTCAGGCTGAGGTCTTTCACATCACCTCCTTGCCTGGTCCCTTTAACTGGAGATGCTGGCATTGAACCTGGGACCTTCTGCATGCCAAGCAGATGCCCTACCACTAAGCCACTCCCCTCTCCAAATACATATGATGCTACCTTTATACTGAATCACACCCTTGGTCCATCAAAGTCGCTATTGTCTACTCAGACCAGCAGCGGCTCTCCAGGGTCTCAGGCAGGGGTCTTTCACATCACCTACTTGCTTAGTCCCTTCCATTGGAGATGCCAGGGATTGAACCTGGGACCTTCTGCATGCCAAGCAGATGCTCTAGCTATGGCCCTTCCCCAAGGAGCTCTGGATCTCATCCAGCAGGGCTCTTTGGTACCTACCTATCCTATTTTATAACTTTTATCCACCATTTTATAATCAAGGGAGGAGAGGGATGGGGCCGTGGCTCAGCGGTAGAACTTCTGCTTTGCAGGCAGGAGGTCCCAACAGCTCCAGCTTACAAAGGATCATGTTGTGGGTGATGTGAAGGACCAAGACCTGAATCCCTGCAGAGATGCTGCCAGTCAGAGTAGACAATCCTGACCTTGATAGATTAAGGGTCTGACTCAGCAGACGGCAGCTTCAAACATAAGTGCAGGTACAACCAATTAAAGCAAAGCCCCAACGCACGATTCACATATGGATCTGCAGCCCTAGGGTTGCCAAATCCAAGTTGGGAAATTCCTGGAGATTCGGGGGTGGAGGCTGGGGGGAGCAGGGGCTGGGGAGGGGCCGTGGCTCAGTGGTAGAGAATCTGCTTGGCATGCAGGAGGTCCCAGGTTCAATCCCCAGCGTCTCCAGTTAAAGGGACTAGGCAGGTAGGTGATGTGAGAGACCTCCGCCTGAGACCCTGGAGAGCTGGTGCCGGTCTGAGCAGACAATACTGACTTTGATGGGCTGAGGGTCTGATCAGTAGAAGGCAGCTTCATGTGCTCATGCGATGCCATACAGTCCACCCTGCAAATCAGCCATTTTCTCCAGGGGAAGTGATCTCTGTAACCTGGAAAGCGCTTGTAATTCCAGACGGTTTCCAGGCCCCTCCTGGAGGTTGGCAACCCTGCCAAACAGCATGATAAGAGTACAGGTAAATTTCCACAGCTGGGTTTGGCCTGGCAGATGCTTGAGGACAGCTCAGCAGTACATTCCTCCCAGGTCAAGAGAACCTGCCATACACCAAGAGTAGGGTTGCCAACTCCAGGTTGGGAAATACCTGGTGATTTTGGGGGTGAAGCCTGGGGAGGGTGGGGTATGAGAAGAGGAAAGACCTCAGTGGGGTATAATACTATAGAGTCCACCTTCCAAAGTGGCCATTTTCTCCAGGTGAACTGACTTCTGTCACCTGGAGATCAGTTGCAATCCCAGGAGATTTCCAACCATCACCTGGAGGTTTGCAACCTCTAACCAAGAGCCAAGCAAAGAGGAGCCAGGTTCGAATCTCTCCTTAGGGTTTCCCCAGCAGAGCATCTTGTGCCTTTAACAACTGCATGGTTGCTTGCAAACTAACAGTTCACCTTTTTACAACCTTGGAGGGCTGGCAGTTTTTCAATCTGCCGCTGTAACTATGCTTTTAAGAGCAGGCTGACTGCAGCCATCTGATAATGTTTGCGTATTTGCTTCATTTATAATCCACCTTTTGTGCTGAGGCTCAAGGTGGATTACATCATTAACAGCAGTATAATAAAGATAGTATGATACATACAGTAATTAAAACTAGATTGCAACAATTAGAGAACGCTGGAAAAAATGACAGTATAATACATACAACAAACAATGAAATAAATCTAGGTTACAAAATCAGAGAAGGCATTCCATCAGTACACGATACATAGGGTAAACAGTGCAGTAAAATTGGATTATAAAATTAGAAAACAGAGCAAAAATAGCAAGATACATACAATAAACTAAATAAATTTTATTTGCGGCTAATATGCCAGATAAAACAGATAAAACAGAAATAAACAGAAATACAATAAACAATGCAGTGAATCGGTTCTTGTAGGTTATCCGGGCTGTGTGACCGTGGTCTTGGTATTTTCTTTCCTGACGTTTCGCCAGCAGCTGTGGCAGGCATCTTCAGAGGAGTAACACTGAAGGTCAGTGTCTCTCAGTGTCAAGTGTGTAGGAAGAGTAATATATAGTCAGAAGAGGGTTGGGTGCTAATGTGCTAATCATTGTCCTGTAAGTATCAAGATAATTCCTATAACCTAAATTGGAATGCCCATCAAAAAGCAGTGTCCAACAAAATTAAACCTGGGGTTGGTGCTATTGTCAATTTTTTTCACACCAAAGGTGCCAAATATATTCCAGGGGCTATTCAGGTTTTTAACCTGAAAATTACCCCAATTATCCTCTTTGGTGTTGCCATCTGGATTACAGTCATCAATGAATCTATAGATCGTCCACTGCTTCAGTTCTTACGAAAACTCCTAAATGCCCCTCGATGTGTTGCTGGCGTTACTCTTCGTTCCGAGTTTGGCCAAATGTCACTTGAAGCTAGGGCGTGGTTGGCCACCTTTAAACTCCACCTTAAACTGTGCTTTAGCACTGAGGGGTTCCTAGCTTCTCTGAAGCATGACCCTTTCAAATCCTCATGGCAAAAAATCTTAGTTGAGAAACTGGCGTTGCTGGGCTTCTCGCAGGATATGATATCAGATCTTGGGAAAACTGAAGCTTTTGCCAAAATTAAAAAGCGCATTAAAGAGCTCGATTATAACAGCACTACTTTTCGTGCTCGTCGCGTCTGTTCATCCCAGTTCTTCGGAATACCCCCTCCACGTGGTCTGCCTGCCTATACATATTATCTGACAACTCCTCGTCTCTGTAGAGCTTTTTGCTTGGCTAGATTGAATTCTAATCCTTCTACGGTAATGCAGGGCAGAATTCTGAATATACCATACTCAGACAGGATCTGCCCTTGCTCTTCTGGCTCTATTGACACATTAGCCCATGCCCTTTTGGAATGCCGCTTTTACGAGGAACTTCGATCGCACTATATTTCCCCCCTTTTAATATACAAATCCAATGCCTCTGTGACTGACATAATGCCTTTTTTACTAAGCGACAGGGACCCCAAGGCTACATTGTCAGTGGCAAGATTTGTTTCAGTCCTTATATCCCTCCAACACTAGATATATGCTGCTCAAGATCAATTGATCAAGGAGCTTCTAAGGGATAAAAGGGAAAGAGTATCAAGATAATGTGCTAATGAGGGTGTGGTATGTTAATGTTTATTAACATTATTAGCACATTATCTTAATACTAATGCTAATGAGGGTGTGGTATGTGAATGTTTATTAACATTATTAGCACATTATCTTAATACTAATGCTAATGAGGGTGTGGTATGTGAATGTTTATTAACATTATTAGCACATTATCTTGATACTTACAGGACAATGATTAGCACATTACCTTTAATACTTTGAAGGACAATGACTCAGCTCAAACCCAACCCCCTTCTGAATATATATTACTCTTCCTACACACTTGACACTGAGAGACACTGTCCTTCAGTGTTACTCCTCTGGAGATGCCGGCCACAGCTGCTGGCCAAAAGTCAGGAAAGAAAATACCAAGACCACGGTCACACAGCCCGGATAACCTACAAGAACCAATGAACTCTGACCGTGAAAGCCTTCGACAATGCAGTGAATATTGCCTAAAATTAGAACTAAATTAAATCTGCACCCATGTTCCCCTTATAAAAATGCCCTCGTGGACAATTCTGTTTTCGATGAACGAATGAAACTCTGAGAATGGCGGGAAACTTCACCTGCTCAGTTCTATCACTTCTGCTGCTAGGGCTGCCAACCTCCAAGTGGAACCTGGAGACCTCCCAGACTACAGAGATCAGTTCTCCTGGAGAAAATGGCTTCTTTGGAGGCATTCTACCCCGCTGAGGACCCTCCCCTCCCCAGGGTCCCCATCCTAAGTCTCCAGGAATTTCCCAACCTGGAGTTGGCAACCGTATCAGCTGCAGATAAAAGCACAAGACCAGAAATGCCTTTTTCTCTGGCCAGTTGGTAGCCCTGTTGCATACCTATGCTGGGAGAGGCTTTTCCTGTTTCCATTAATGTCTATCAATCAGCAGTCAGGGGTACCAGAGGAAGAGGTCCGGACACAGGAGCAGGTTCAGTGTGAAAAGTTGGCAACAGGACTGATTTAAGCAAAGCTCCTACTTCCATTCAAAACCTTAGAGGTGACTTTGCAGCGTTAAGCTTATAGTGTGCGTTTGGGGGTGCGTTTAAACCTGCAAAGCGACATGGAGAGGAAGGGTTATACTCCCTACATCCACCCACACATGTGTCTGCAGTTTATCTTGGAAAAGATGCCGGGCATGTCTAATAAACGATATATCTAAATGTTTCTTGCAGTCCTTTTGAATTTGAAGTGGACCACGAGTGGCCACCAGAGGGCAGGCTTTGACCACAAGTGCGTCTCATGCTAACAGGTGAAGAGGAAAGCTGGCTCTGAAATTAGTTCGTGGCATCAAGAGATGCCCTACAAATTCCAAGCTGGACATAATTAGATGAGGAATAGAAAATAAAAATGCTGCTATCATTCCACCCTTGTACAAATCTAGGCTGAGACCACACTTGGAATACTGCGCACAGTTCTGGCAGATGCTTGGGAGGACAGCTCAGTAGTACATTTTTCCCAGGTCAAGAGAAACTTCCACACACCAAGAGTGGGGTTGCCAACTCCAGGTGGGAAAATACCTAGTGATTTTGGGGGTGGAGCCTGAGGAGGGTGGGGTTTGGGAAGAGGCGGGACCTCAAGTGGGGTATAGTGCTAAGGAGCCCACCTTCCAACGTGGACTCTATATCCTTCCTAAAAAAGGATATTCCAGAGCTTGAGAAGGTGCAGAAAAGAGCAACCAAAATGATCAGGGGACTAGGGCTGTTTAGCTTGGAAAGAAGGCGGCTAAGGGGAGCCCCGTGGCACAGAGTGTTAAGCTGCAGTACTGCAGTCAAAAGCTCTGCTTACGACCTGAGTTCGATCCCAACGGAAGTTGGTTTCAGGTAGCCGGCTCAAGGTTGACTCAGCCTTCCATCCTTCCGAGGTCGGTGAAATGAGTACCCAGCTTGCTGGGGGTAAAGGGAAGATGACTGGGGAAGGCACTGGCAAACCACCCCGCAAACAAAGTCTGCCTTGGAAACGTCAGGATGTGACGTCACCCCATGGGTCAGGAATGACCCGTTGCTTGCACAGGGGACCTTTACCTTTTTATTTAAGGGGAGACATGATAGAGGTCCATAAAATTATGCTATGGAGAGAGTGGACAGGGAGAAGCTTTTCTCCCTCTCTTGTAATACCAGAACTCGGGGCTCATCTGCTGAAGCTGGAGGGAGAGAGATTCCAAACAGATAAAATGAAGTATTTCTTTACACAACACATAGTTAAATTGTGGAACTCCCTGCCCCAGGAGGTGGCGATGGCTGCCAACCTGGGAGGCTTTAAAAGGGGAGTGGACATGTTCATGGAGGAGAGGGCTATCCGTGGCTACTAGTCAAAATGGACACTAGTCATGATGCATGCCTATTCTCTCCAGGACCAGAGGAGCATGCCAAATACATTAGGCGCTGTGGTACACGGGCAGGATAGATGCTGCTGCAGCCGTCTTGCTTGTGGGCTTCCTAGGGGCACCCGGTTGGCCACTGTGTGAACAGACTGCTGGACTTGATGGGCCTGGGTCTGACCCAGCAGGGCTTTTCTTATGTTCTAACTCAGCACAAATGCAAAAGGGCTGTTTGGAGCCAGGCACTTGCTTTGTTTGCTCTTGGGAATGCCAAGATGGGGCCCAATCGGATAGGCTGGTGATGGTCACCTTGACAAGGTGGGAGGTTGGTTTGGACCAACCCAAAAAGGGCACCAAAGAGGAAGCGTTTTCAGACACGGATCTTGGATTCACCCGCTTCAGTTGCAACAGTAAACTTGGTCAGACTTCAGTCAGGAGGGTCATATTGTGAGCCTGCATGATGTAGCAGATAGAGTGTCGGACTAGGATCCAGGTTCGAATCCCCACTTATACCTAAGGAAAAATGGAAGTCTTCAGATGGAGGCAATGAGTTGAGATCCTGGGGGAGGGGGCAGCCAGGTGAGCAGCACCTGGGCAGGTAGCCTCAGGTGACACCCCTCGTTGAGCTAACCCATGTTTGGAGAACCCTCATCCCCATGTCTCGACCTGTTTCATAGAATCATAGAATCACAGAGTTGGAAGGGGCCACCAGGGTCATCTAGTCCAACCCCCTGCACAATGCAGGAAATTCACAACTACCTTCCTCCCCCCCGTGACCCCTACTCCATGCCCATAAGATGGCACAAAAAAAATCCTCCAGAATCCCTGGAGGTTGCAGGCCTGAGGAGGTTTTGCGTGACTGGTGTTCTTGGGAATAACACCTCGATCGTACTCAGCTCCGAGGGTACTTTCACGGTGACGCTGAGGACAGCCTTTGCAATCCTGCCGCTTTTCTCAATCAAATGAAACACTCGCGGTGATCAGACCACCCTTTTGCACAAATGATTTGAATATGAGCAGCACATTAATTGTGCAAAGAAAAAGTGGGAACTTCTGATGTTACATTTTTTGGAATACATTGGAGTAAAACTATACACCAAGGTATCATGAGCTGGCACAGGTTTTGCCAAATCTATATATCTCACAGTGATGTGTGGGTCCCATCTGCAGATACCTAAATCTGTGGATTAGGGCCAGGGGGACACTAAACCAATTTTCCTGCAAGCTTGGGGGAGGCTGGAGGTTTACAGAAAAATTTTAAATCTTAAAACATATATATTTGAGGGGGTTAAAATCTCTCCCCCCACAAAATAAAAAAGCATCCTCTGCACAAGTGCAGAGAATGCACCTACTTCTGGCCTAGTCATTGGTGGCTATGGTGGAGCCCAGGAGCTGTGGTGGCAGAACCCAGGAGCCATGGCGGGCTTGGTGGCAGCGTCACAACCCAAAAAGCGCGGCAGGCCCAGTGGTAGCAGCAGGGCCCAGGAGCTATGGCAGGCCCAGTGAGAAAGTGCGTGTTGGGGGGAGGGGGGATTCCTCCCCATGAGTCTTGTAGGCCCACACTTGTTCCTATAGAATCAGAGGAAGCCCTGAAAATGCGCCCTGGCTGGTCTAGAGAGGACGCCGAATCTTTCCGCAATATCCACAGCCAACACGTTCCACAGTCAAACAGATCATGTTCAAAATCTGCGATCCCCTGTGAGCAGAGCATGTGATCCTGTTCGG
This sequence comes from Euleptes europaea, assembly GCF_029931775.1. Lineage (NCBI taxonomy): Eukaryota > Metazoa > Chordata > Lepidosauria > Squamata > Sphaerodactylidae > Euleptes > Euleptes europaea. The sequence continues at coordinate 7,710,548 of NC_079316.1, forward strand.
GTGTCTACCATCTGCCCGGAACAGCTGCCGGATTGCTTTGCGGCTGCGCAGTAGCTGTGGTGGGGTGTGAGGTTTTTGTTCCCTTGTGGTGGCGGAGTTTCATTTCCTTGCTTTGGTGGGGACTTTTGCATCTGCGCATGAAATGAGATGACTCTGCTCGGGGTCATGGTCTGGTCAGCTAGTTCACCATGTCTCCTGTAAGGTTGTGTGAAAACCCACATGCGCGAAAGAATCTTGAGAACAGAGACTTAAATGAATACCAAACAGTAGGACTTTTTTTTAATGCATCATTTATCACTGACTGATTGATTTGCTCCCTGTTTAGCCTGAAAAGGAGAAGACTGAGAGGGGATAGGATAACCATCCTCAAGTACTTGAAGGGCTGTCACATAGAGGAGGGTGCTGCCAAGTTGTTTTCTGTTGCCCCAGAAGGTTGGACCAGAACCAACGGGTTGAAATTAAATCAAAAGAGTTTCCGTCTAGACATCAGGAAGAATTTTCTAACAGTTAGAGCAGTTCCTCGGTGGAACAGGCTTCCTCGGGAGGTGGTAAGCGCTCCTTCCCTGGAGGTTTTTAAGCAGAGGTTAGATGGCCATCTGTCAGCAATGCTGATTCTATGACCTTAGGCAGATCATGAGAGGGAAGCCCCTTGGCAATCTTCTGGGCATGGAGTAGGGATCACTGGGTGTGTGTGTGGGGGGGGATGTAGTTGTGAATTTCCTGCATTGTGCAGGGGGTTGGACTAGATGACCCTGGTGGTCCCTTCCAACTCTATGATTCTATTCTATGATTCTATACTATTGGCTGCCAAGCAAGAACAGGACTGTCAGTTTTCTCCCCCATCATATTTACACAGCCTGGGACTAAATTCTACAGACAGTCGAAGGTTCCACCCACCCCAATCCCGGGGGCAGCCGCTTGGCTTCCACCGCACCCACCCCCAGGGGTCCCTCCCTGGGGACTCTTTTCCCCTTTACCACTTACTCACCACGTCCTCCTTCCCATTTTAATACATGGTTTGCTGACAATAATCTGTACTTTATCCCTCGGTGTAGGACTACAACGTGCGAATGCAACCCTCACGCTGTTTCACACGCAGAGCAGGTGCTAGCCTCTGAGACCAAATTCCGTGGCAAACCCAGGTTGGTTTTAGTGCAACCTGTGAAACCGGATCGATCCTCGGAACCGAGCACCTTCCTTCTCGCGCTCGGCTGTTGTACTGGTTGATTCCCCCTGCGGGCACTGGAGGGCATCAGAAGGCTGAGATGAGACCGTTGCTGGGAAAGCCAAATCTGGAGCCGGTGTCCTGCAGTGGTGGAGAGACTGAGCTGCAAATGAGTTCTCAAAGCCCCTGTTTCTCAGCCATTAACACCCTCAGGTGGCCTTAGAGAAGGCATTTTGCAGGTCAGCAATATTTGCGGAGAGTCTGCAAGGGGCAACTTTTCCATCCTATTAGAGCTTTATTAAGAAGCGTTCTACTGGGTCACATCCAAGAAGAGTTAGTTTTATACCCCGCTTTTCTCGACCTTTAAGGAGTCTCAAAACGGCTTGCAGTCGCCTTCCCTTCCCCTCCCCATAACAGGCACCTTGCGAGGAAGGTGGGGCTGAGAGAGTTCGGACAGAACTGTGACTAGTCCAAGGTCACCTAGCTGGCTTAATGTGGAGGAGTGGGGAATCCAACCCGGTTCACCAGATTAGAGTCCACCACTTTTAACCACTACACCACGCTGGCTCTCCATGGGGTCAAGCTATTGCGATTTCCCCGTCGCTGCTGCGGCTGCCAATACAGCATTGGTGCTTCCACATGCCCAATTTCCCCAGTTTCCCTGCCCCAGTCCCCCAGCAGTGGCTATTTTTCAGGGTCTTTTTATTTGGCAGCTGAATATTGTTGTATCACTATAATGTTATAATAATTTGTGTATCAGGTTCTCTGAATTCCCAGACTCTATGGCCGTTTATGCTTGATAATTAGCAGCGCGTTCCAGGCTGAAGTGCCCCACGTATTTTTTTGATTTCTTCACACTGAACCGTCATTCCCGCCGTCACTGTGAAGCCAGGGCATACCTGCTTTGTATTTCTTAAGAGCCCCTTTAACGCGATCTTTTTTATTTGCTCCATCCCTGCCTGGAAGCATCCAGTCAAGGAAGCAAGAAGAATCACAGCTGAGGGTTAGCTATGCAAACGACCATTGCTAATGGGTATGCAAATGAAGGAACGAAGGAGCAGGCAAGCGGGGGGGTGGAATTTGTTTGACTTTCTCCTCTTGCATCGGGACTGAATAGTCATTTTAAAGGGCGGATTTAAAAAAGCAGCTTTGAGCGAGCATCAAAATTGACCCTGCATAAACGTCCTATGAGATGTCATCCCTGCTGAACTCCATCCCCTCTCTCCCACCTACGCCCCCCGCAGACACCATCCTCAAATCTCCAGAAATTTCCCAAGTGGGCAACCCCCCCCCCCCATGGCCGGGCAAAGCAGGGGAAATGACCACCGTGAGGGATTGGTGGTGGTGGTAGAAAGTGCTGTCAAGTCGCAGCTGACTTATGGCAAACCCTATGGAGATTTCAAGGCAAGAGACGTTCAGAGGTGGTTTGCCATCACCTGCCTCTGCGTAGCAACCCTGGAGTGTGTGACTGGCCCAAGGTCACCCAGCGAGCTTCCATGGGAGGGGGGATTCGAACCTGGTTCTCCCAGCTCCTAGTCTAACACTTAGGGTTGCCAGGTCCCTCTTCGCCACCGGCGGGAGGTTTTTGGGGGCAGAGCCTGAGGAGGGCGGGGTTTGGGGAGGGGAGGGACTTCAATGCCATAGAGTCCAATTACCAAAGTGGCCATTTTCTACAGGGGAACTGATCTCTATCGGCTGGAGACCAGTTGTAATAGCGGGAGATCTCCAGCTAGTACCTGGAGGTTGGCAACCCTGCTGACACGCTAACCATTACGCCACGCTGTCTCTCTTTATAGCCATCGAGGTCCATGCATGTTCTGCTTCAGAAAAGTGTCGGCATCAGCTTCCCGCAGAGCGCTCCGTTGCCTGGCCCGTGGCTTTGCTGCAGTGAGGACTCTTGGCCGCAGGGGAGCATTTTTTGGTGGCAATAATTGCCATGGTAATTATTGGCCGAGGAACACAAAAATTCACAAGCATGCCTGCGTACGGAGGTGCTCACACTTGAAAACGCAGGACCGTAACTGTGCAAGAGGGCTCACCATAGAAACACATCAGTGAAGGCTGTTGCTCGTGCAGCACAGAAAAGCAGAGAAGCTCTTCTCAGGTGCAAGAGGAAGCAGGGCGGGTTGCGAGGATGCCACCTCTCACATTCATGAGATCTCTTGAACAGCAAGGAGCCAACCGTCCCCCTAGGGTTGCCAACTTCCAGGTAATTAGTAAACCATGAAAATAGCAGAAAATATGCAAAGTTTTATACTGCAATCTTTTTAGTTAGATATATGTTTCACAAATATTCACATTATATTAAAGTTCATATATGAATTTGTACAATCACAATATATCAATTGACAATCACAAATGGTGCAAATATCTCGCTTTGACTTGCGTCTTGACTTGCGAGATATTTGCACAATTTGTGATTGTCAATTGTTATATTGTGATTGTACAAATTCATATATGAACTTTAATATAATGTAAATATTTGTGAAACATATATCTAACTAAAAAGATTGCAGTATAAAACTTTGCATATTTTCTGCTATTTCATGGTTTACTAACTACTTATATAGCAGGCTAACTTCATATTTGTTCAACTTCCAGGTAATAGCTGGAGAACTCCTGCTATTATAACTGATCTCCAGCCAATAGAGATCAGTTCACCTGGAGAAAATGGATGCTTTGGCCAACTGGACTCTATGGCATTGAAGTCCCTCCCCTCCCCAAACCCCACCCTCCTCAGGCTCTGCCTCCAAAAACCTCCCGTCAGTGGCGAAGAGGGACCTGGCAACCCTACTTCACCCCCCCATCTTCATTATGCCTCTAATCTCCAAAAACTGAGAGGACAAAACCAACCCCCACTTATGAGCTTCCAGAGGCCCCTGTAGGGTTGCCAGCTCTGGGTTGGGAAATACCTGGAGATTTTGGGGGTGAAGCTTGAGGAAGGCAGGGTTTGGGAAGGGGAGGGACTTCAATGCCATAGAGTCCAATTGCCGAAGCAGCCATTTTCTCCAGGGGAACTGATTTCTGTCACCCGGAGATCAGTTGTCTTAGCGGGAGATCTCCAGCCACCACCTGGAGGTTGGCAACCCTAGGTGTCTGGCTGGCCATGGTGTTGATCCAAATGGTGGGCAAGATGGACCTGATCCAACAAGGCAATTCTTGTGTTTTTGTTCATGCCGAAAGTAAAGAATCAGAGATAATTAGGTAAAATTCAAATGTAGTGAAAAAAAGTACAAAGCCATTCACAGAAGGAGTAGGGTTGCCAATACTGGATTGGGAAATTACTGGAGATTTCAGGGGTAGAGCCTGGTAAGGGTTTGGGGAGGGGCCTCCGGGGGTATAATGCCATAGGCTCCACCCTCCAAAGCTGCCCTTTTCTCCAGGGGAACTGATCTCTCTATGCTGGAGATCAGTTGTAGTTGTGGGAGATCTCATAGTCCCACTTGGAGCTTTGCTACCCTAAAGAGCAACCACGGGTGATTTTCTCCAGTTTTGCCCTGCTAGTTAATGCCTGTAACTGCTGAAGAGCCTCAAAGCTAGGGAAACAGGGTTATCACCTACGACGACTTTTTGGAATCGCCTCTGTACTTTTCCTCCTTATGTTTGAGTTTTCCACCATTACTTGGCATCCCGCGTTTGAAGACCCTTTCCCCTTGCCGGTTCCAATTTTCTTTGTGTGTGTAAAATGCCATCAAGTCACAGCCCGGTAGGGTTTTCAAGGCAAGAGACTAACGGAGGTGGTTTGCCGTTGCCTGCCTCTTTGCGACAGACCCTGGGCTTCCCGGGTGGTCTCCCATCCCAGTACTAACCAGGGCCGACCTGGCTAAGCTTCCGAGATCTGACGAGATCAGGCTAGCCTGGGCCATCCAGGTCAGGGCGCACAATTTTTTTAAATCTCATATATTACTAAATATCCCATTTTGTCATTTGTACTGACTCACAGGAACCCCGTGGCGCAGTCCAAAACTCTGCTCACCACCGTAGTTTGATCCCGACGGAAGTCGGTTTCAGGTAGCCGGCTCAAGGTGGACTCATAGGGTCAGATTCCATGTACCCGTTCCATTAACGGCAACATTTTCCTCTGGCACAAGAAGCTTTCTGCTGATGTAAAAGGGAGGACCTCTGTCTGTGGAGTCTACGGAAGAGTCCTAGTGCTGGAGGAAAACGTTGCTGTTACTGCGTTGCAACCCACAGTTACGGCTCAAGCACATCCCAAGCAAACTCACGTTCTCCCAAACGGCATTGCGTCACACACAGACAGAAGTATCAGCGGAAACAGATGCGCCACACAGACGCAACGGCTTCTCCTGCAGATACCTGCGCCAATGCATGAATGCAAAGATGTACCCATAACACACGCTTGTGTCAGTGTGGGCTTTGCTCTTCCTGTCCCTGGCAGGCAGCAGATTCTGTATGCGGGGAAGCCCCTGAGCAGAAGCGACAGAGAAAGAAGTAATTGTTTATTACCGTAATTGAAACATCGTTTGAATAAATCTGACCTGTGCCGAATTCGAAGTGACGGCTGGGCTGAATTTATTTTGGAGCGTGGGTGGCTAACTTTGTGACGGGAAAGAGCCCCGTGGCACAGAGAGGTAAGCTGCAGTACTGCAGTCAAAAGCTCTGCTCACGACTTAAGTTCGATCCCAACGAGAGTCAGTTTCAGGTAGCTGGTTGACTCAGCCTTCCATCCTACCCAGCTTGCTGGTGGTAAAGGGAAGATGACTGGGGAAGGCACTGGCAAACCACCCCGCAAACAAAGTCTGCCTAGGAAACGTCGGGATGTGACGTCACCCCATGGGTCAGGAATGACCCGGTGCTTGCACAGGGGACTACCTTTACCTTTACCTAACTTTGTGACTGCTCTGTATGCGGAAGTCAGAGAAGGTAGATGTGCCAAACTGATCTGGGGAACAGTTCAAATCAGAGGCAGGTGATGGCCCCCAGTGTGTCTTATGAAATCTTCCAAACCGTGGTATCAACCAAGAGTTACACATGGAGCCTGCACAGTGTAGCAGAATTGGGGAGATCTGGGTTCAGATCTCCACTCCGCTTTGAAGCTCACTGGGTTAACTAGGGCTAGGGTTGCCAACTCAGGATTGGGAAATTCCTGGAGATTTGGGGGGCTGAGCCTAGGGAGGGCAGGGTCCGGGGAGGGGAAGGACCTCAGCAGGGTATAAGGCCCTAGAGTTCACTGTCAAAACGAGCCATTTACTCCGATCTTTGTAGCTTAGAGTTCAGTTGTAAATCTGGGAGACCACCAGTCCTCATCTGAAGGTTGGCAACCCTACCTTGAGCTAGTTACACATTTTTAAGTTATATCATTAGGCTGTTGTAAAGATGAAAGGGGGTGTTGAACACATGAACACGTGAAGCTGCCTTATACTGAATCAGACCCTTGGCCCATCAAAGTAGATATTGTCTACTCAGAGTGGCAGTGGCTCTCCAGGGTCTCAGGCTGAGGTCTTTCACATCACCTACCTGCCTAGTTCCTTTAACTGGAAATGCTGGGGATTGAACCAGGGACCTTCTGCATACCAAGCAGATGCTCTACCACTGAGGCCCCTTTAAAATGCAGAAGCAAAGCAGGGGGACTTGTTTCAAATAGCAAAACCGAGGAAAGGGTTAAATTCCCTCTCCTTCCCCTACATGGCCCAGAGGCAAATTGAAGAGGCACAAGATTTTACTTTACATTTTACAGATAGAACCTTTGTCTCATTTGCTCAAGCCCCGCACTATAATTCACAGGTTTCCTGGGATGGTGAATCCATAATAGTTATCTCATACATGACACATGATCTGTTTCCTGCATGCTGGCAAACAGGCATGCAAATGCACATGAATTTGCCTGAATCGTCATCACGCGAAGCTGAGCGCATGCAAATAACCCACCACAGGTGCGCACGGGCCTCTAGGCAGTCCAGTGATTTTGCTGATGAACAACAGCTCGATCCCAGTAGGGAGAGCACAGGCCCAGAATCAGCAAGCAGAAGGGAAGATGGGAATCGATGTGGCCCACGGCGGGGAGATTCGCACAAAAACCAAAGAATAGGTTAAGATCTTCTTAGCCATTCTTATCGGCAGGTTGACGTGATGGCAATTATTTATTCTGATGCTGGGACTCTGCCTCTTCTAAAAGCTAGGGTTGCCAACCTCCAGGTACTAGCTGGAGATCTCCCGCTATTACAACTGGTCTCCAGCCGATAGAGATCAGTTCACCTGGAGAAAATGGCCGCTTTGGCCATTGGACTCTATGGCATTGATGTCCCTCCCCTCCTCAAACCCCGTCCTCCTCAGGCTCCACCCCCCCCCCCAAATGTCCTGCCGGTGGCGAAGATGGACCTGGCAACCCTACTAAAAGTGTACAAAGGGAACATTTTAAGTAGCGGTTACCAAACGTTGAAACCTGGTCTCGCTTTGCCCAATACCCAGAAGTTGGAAAGTGATCCCTCCTTGCCTTCCAGTCCACATGATCCCCAAAACCAGGATCTGTTCAGTCCTCTGCCTTCCTTATGCATAGCTTCAAAATACTGGCTTGGATCCAGCTACGCACAAGCGGTAATGTCAAGAGACTTTCCGCTTGCACAAGATATTGTGGGGTACCCAGGGCTTTCCTCCCTCTGTTTTATAGGACCCCGAAATTTCTTGCGCAACATGGTAGAATCATAAGAGTTGGAAGGGGCCACACAGGCCATCTAGTCCAACACCCTGCTCAATGTTGCTCAAGTGCAGAAGGCAGATGCAGATGCAGAAGGCCCAGATTTAAATCCCTGCTTGGCCACGGCTTTCATTGGGTGACTTCTCTTGTAGCCTAATCTACCTCATAGGGTCGTTGTGAGCATAAAATATATGCAAGGCCTGAGGACCTTGGGTTAAAGGGCAGAATAAAACGTAGACAGATTAACCTTACTCAACAGCTTTCTTTTCCTACACAGAAGATGGACTGCACAAATTCTGGGGGCTTTGTTCTCTGGGGAAGTCTGTTCACTTCTTATGATACAACATTAGGCCGGTATCGGCTCCAGTGCCCCCAGCACAGTATATTACACGTAGACCTCTTTCAAAGCAAAGAGTTCCTTTGGCTGAAGTAGGGTTGCCAACCTCCAGGTTATAGCTGGCGATCTCCTGCTATTACAACTGATCTCCAGCCGGTCACCTGGAGAAGATGGCCGCTTTGGCCATTGGACTCTACGGCACTGAAGTCCCTCCCCTCCCCAAACCCCGCCCTCCTCAGGCTCTGCCCCAAAAACTTCCCGCCAGTGGCGAAGAGGGACCTGGCAACCCTAGGCTGAAGTTATATTTGAAGAAAAGCATTTCCCTATGATATATGACCAGTATTTCAAGGGAGAAACGTGTATACCACCCCAATCTCTTTTGAGCCAGTCAGGATAAAAATGAGGCAGATGAGAAACATGACGCGTCTTCGAGGTCCTTCCATAAAGGAGAAACTCAGATTGTCTGCCGGCACAGAAAATGAGATTGCCGTCACCGTTGCAAAGTGTGTCCTTCAAAATGAAGACAGTTTGGAGAACAGCCGCTGAATTCCTTCAGACGGCCCCACTGTTAAAAAACAAGGCTTACGATATGCCTGGCATGTGTTTGCAAAATGCACTGCATTTCTCAGAACGTCTGGCAATCATCATAAAGCAGTGACAGGTTTCGCTGGCCCGTCTGGGGGGGGGGGGGGCGTCGCTCAGCTGTAGAGCATCTGTTTGGCATGCAGAAGTAGGGTCGCTGGGTCCGGGTTGGGAAATACCTGGAGGTTTTGAGGGCAGAGTCTGAGGAGGTCAGGGTTTGGGGAGGGTCTATGACTTCAATGCCATATGGCATTGAAGTCTATGGCATTGAAGTCTATGAAGTCTATGGCATTGAAGTCTAGAATCCAATTGCCAAAGCGCCCATTTTCTCCAGGTGAACTGATCTCTGTCGGCTGGAGACCAGTTGTAATAGCAGAAGATCTCCAGCTAGTACCTTACTGCCACAGGAGGTGGAGCCGGCCACAAAATGATAGTCACGTAGGGTTGCCAGGTCCCTCTTTGCCACCGGTGGGAGGTCTTTGGGGGGGAGCCTGAGGAGGGCAGGTTTGGGGAAGGGAGGGACTTCAATGCCATAGAATGGCTGTATGTCCAGATCTGCAGAGAGAGAGAGAGAGAGAGAGAGAGAGAGAGAGAGAGAGAGAGAGAGAGAGAGAGAGAGAGAGAGAGAGAGAGAGAGAGAGAGAGAGGATTGAACAATCTAAAACCATTTATTATACCATGTAAAACCTTAAAAAGAAACATGCATAGCAGTTACAACCCAAGAAAACCCAATACTGCATAGTATAATAAGATTAATAAGGAATATATTCAATCTGCATACCAAGCATGAGTAACGCACTTGCGGATTTGGCGGGTAGCCCAGAGTAAAACTCTCGCAAGGTTTCTATAACTTTTGGAGTCCATAGGAGAAATAGCAGGTTCCAATAAGGGATGTGATTAGATAGAAATATTCCAGACCCTCAAGAGAAAGAAAGTTGGGGGGATGCATATGTCACTGAGGAATTATGGCTATAGCCTGTCACAAAGAACATCATGCCCCTGTTAGGTCACCATCAAGGATCCATGGAGTAGGGGTCACTGTGTGTGTGTGTGTGTGGGGAGATAGTTGTAAATTTCCTGCATTGTGCAGGGGGTTGGACTAGATGACCCTGGTGGTCCCTTCCACTCTATGATTCTTTGATTCTATGATTGTAACATGAATTTGGGGAGCAGGGCAGACATCTCGGAGAGCTTTCTTTTCTGTATCCTTGTCTTAGTGTGTGTGAAAAGGATCTTGGGGTCTTAGCAGAGCAAATACTGAACATGAGTCAGCAGTGTGATGCAGTAGCTAAAAAGGCAAATGCAATCTTGGGCTGCCTCAACAGAAGTATAGTGTCCAGATCACGCGAAGTGATAGTATCACTTTACTCTGCTCTGATTAGACCTCACTTAGAGTACTGTGTTCCTTTTTGGGCACCACAATTTAAGAAGGATGTAGACAAGCTGGAACGTGTCCGGAGGAGGGCGACAAAGATGGCGAGGGGTCTGGAGACCAAGTCCTATGAGGAAAGGTTGAAGGAGCTGGGTATGTTTAGCCTGGAGAGGAGAAGACTGAGAGGGGACAGGATAACCATCTTCAAGTACTTGAAGGGCTGTCATATAGAGAGGATAGTTCTGAGTTGTTTTCTGTTGCCCCAGAAGGTCGGACCAGAACCAACAGGTTGAAACTAAAGCAAAAGAGTTTCCATCTAGACATTAGGAAGAATTTTCTAACTGTTAGAGCGGTTCCTCAGTGGAACCGGCTTCCTTGACAGGTGGTGGGCTCTCCTTCCCTGGAGGTTTTAAAGAAGAGGCTAGATGGCCACCTGTCAGCAATGCTGATTTTATGACCTTGGGCAGATGATGAGAGGGAGAACATCTTGGCTATCTTCTGGGCATAGAGTAGGGGTCACTGGGGTGTCTGTGTGTGGGAGGTAGTTGTGAATTCCCTGCATTGTGCAGGGGGTTGGACTAGATTACCCTGGTGGTCCCTTCCAACTCTATGATTCATCTCTTTAACTCCTGGCACAGCTTTTGAAATACAGACTCCAGTGTGGGGAAGAGGAGGGTACAGACAAGGTGCCCTTGAATCTCCTGGACTGCGTTCAAGGGGGTAGGGGGAGCCTGCATTCCAAGATACCGATAAATGGATGCAGCCAGCTTGGGTTTGGGCCAGCATCCGGCTTGTCTGTGCAAAATGACACCCACCCACATGCACACCCACACATGTCGGCACGATGGGTCTCATCTGATGCCCCTCTTTTGGCGTCTGGCAGCTGCTCGCAACCTCATTTCCGGCCCAAATCCAATTTGGTGATTATCCTAATTAGATCCCGAGCGGGCAGCTGCGTGGCCTGACTCCAAAGCCCTTTGGCCGTTCGGAGAGCGTCGGCTCATGGGAATATGTGTGCGGTGGAAGGGAAAAGGACTCTTGGCGACCCACCAGTGAGCCTGGTTCCCCAAGGATGCCGCACGCTCACGGCGGACAGGTGGGGAGCGGAAAAGAGGGTCTGTGTCGCCCATGAATAATAGATCTCAGGTGTGGTCCAATTAACGGGATTGTTAATTATTCACTCTCCTCCGGAGCAACTTCCACTCCTGATGAGTGGGGTGATTTCTGGCTTGCAAGAAACTATTCCTCTTTTGCTGAGCAGTTACATAACTTTGATGTCCCCGAGGGGGGTAAGGGCCTTTTCCTAGAGTTGCCAACTCCAGGATCCGTTTCACCAGATTCGCGTTCACTACTCATGTGGAGAAGTGGGGAGTCAGACCCGGTTCTCCAGATCAGACTCCGCCGCTCCAAAACACCGCTCTTAACCACTATACCATGCTGGTTCAAATATACAAGCTTTTTAGCTATAATTTTAATAAAGATAAGGTATAATTCTGTGATTGGGGAAGGGCCGTAGCTCAGTGGTAGGGCATCTGCTTGGCATGTAGAAGGTCCCAGGTTCAATCCCTGGCATCTCCAGTTAAAGGGACTAGGCAAGTAGGCGATGTGAAAGACCTCTGCCTGAGACCCTGGAAAGCTGCTGCCGGTCAGAGTAGACAATGCTGACCTTGATGGACCAAGGGTCTGATTCAGTATAAGGCAGCTTCATGTGTTCATTGTTCATGTGACTCTATAATTTAAAAAATGTTTGTTTTCTCAAGAGTTATTTGATATACTGGAAGTTTTAATTATTATATTCTATTTTTATTGGTCTTGGACTTTATTAAATAATTTTTATATACCTCTTGTAAATCAAGAGTGGGGATACCACTGGCAGCAGCTCTGGTATCATCCGGCTGCATAGGCAGGGAAGGAGATTTCTCACCGTAGCCAGGGGCTGAGTGATGGCGATGTTCAAAAATGCTCCCTTCTACTTCAGCCGTTCCAAGACAGCACGTCCCGCTGCCCTGCAGCGTTGGGGACATGACGTTCTTACCACCCAGAGGACAAACTGCCTCACAACCAGCAGCGGAACACACTTGGCGCAAGCAAAGCCCCCAAATCTCTTCTGTGCATCTCGGCGTTGGGTGTTTTCCAAATGTTCACTGAATGCTTAACTATCTTCAGAATTTGCACACGCAGGCACACACATGCAGATTCGGTTTTATTTGTAACAAAAAAAAAATCCAATGCCATTTCAAGAGCAAGTGTGAATACTGCTTAGAGCAGGGGTGTCAAACATAAGGCCTGGGGGCTGGATCCAGCCCCTTGAGAGCTTTTATATCACTGATGCAACCATCCACCCTCCACCCCCACTCACTTCAATAAGGATGTGGACAGAATCGAGCGGGTGCAGAGGAGAGCGACGAGGACGATCAGACGCCTGGAGACCAAGCCCTACGAGGAAAGGCTGAGGGACTTGGCAATGCTTAATCTGGAGAAGAGGAGGTTGAGGGGGGACATGATTGCTCTCCTGAAGTATTTGAAGGGCTGTCACTTAGAGGAGGGCAGGGAGCTGTTCCTGTTGGCAGCAGAAAATAGGACTCACAATAATGGGTATAAATTACAAGTGGAAAGGTACGGGCTGGATATTAGGAATATATTTTTTTTACAGTAAGGGTTGTTCGACAGTGGATTCAGCTACCTAGAGAGGTGTTGAGCTCCCCCTCACTGGTAGTCTTTAAGCAGAGGCTGGACAAACACTTGTCAGGGATGCTCTAGGCTGATCCTGCACTGAGCAGGGGGTTGGACTAGATGGCCTCTATGGCCCCTTCCAACTCTATGATGTATGATTCTATGACTACTAAATAAAAGAAAATACTGTAAGAGTGTTGTTTTAAGCATGTTTGTGTTTTAAGTGAAAATTATACCATTAATTGGCTTTGCCTGTGTCTTCTATAAAGCTTGTATACCTGGCATTAAATTTTATGGTACACATGGCCAGGCCCGACCAAGTGACATTTATGTCACGCACAGCCTTCGTAGCAAATGAGTTCGACACCCCTGGCTTAGAGACGCAGGTGCAGGCCAAGGCCGGCTTCTTCTTATCAGTTGGCAACCCCAGAGACGGAGAGCCGCATGCAGGTGTGCCAGGGATTGAACCTGGGACCTTCTGCATGCCAAGCAGATGCTCTGCCACCTGAGCCACAGCCCTAGGGTTGCCAGTCCCTCTTTGCCATCGGTGGGGGGTTTTGGGGGTGGAGCCTGAGGAGGGCGGGGTTTGGGGAGGGGAGGGACTTCAATGCCACAGAGTCCAATTGCCAAAGCGGCCTTTTCCTCCAGGTGAACTGATCTCTATCGGCTGGAGCTCAGTTGTAATAGCGGGAGATCTCCAGCTATTACGAGAGGTTGGCAACCCTACACAGCCCCTCCCCTGGGCACTGCCCTGTTTGCACCGTGGGGTAGCTCCAAAGCGCTCCCCCTCCTAACCACGCGGGCCTTTGCCAGACAAAAGACTCGCATGTTTCTGCAAGCCTTCAGCCCTGCTGTAGCCTTGCTGCTTTCCGATTCATCTGCCGAGGGCAGAGTCGTCCTTGCTTCCTGCTGCTTCAGCCGTTTTAGGGTTTCGGGAGGGGGGAGAAAGAAGCCCAAGAAAGGACGCATGAAGAACATGCACAACTGCAGGCACATACCTGCCTTCCTACATTCACGCACGGACCGTAGTTGACCGGCAGAGCACATATTTTGCATGTGCAAAACCCCAGCTCTCTTGTTCCTTTGCTCTCCGGGGAAAGGATCTCTGCCAGACTGGATTTAAATGTGAGCCTGGAGAGGAGGAATCGCTGCGGATCTTTCCACTTGCACAACAGCGTTTAAACTGGGCAAAGCACTTTTGTGTACATTTTTGTGTGCAAAGCATTTTTGTGTACAGTCTAGCCACTTTGATGGGTGGCAGCTAGGTAGCACCTGGAGATCAACCAGAAAATGGCTGCTTTGGGAGGTGGACTCTAGGGCATTATGCCCCGCTGCGGCTGAGGTCTCTCCCTTCCCCAAATCCTGCTCTCCTTAGGCTCTACCCCTAAATATCCAGGATTTTCTCAAGCCAGAGTTGGCAAACCTACTTCAGAAATCCATAGCTAGTTAGTGGAGGTAACGTTTGGTTAGCTGGACCGATGGTCAGACTCCAACTGGTACAGCTGAAAATGCTTGGCTACCTGACATACAGCCTGCACGAGGCTGTGGAAACGTACCAAATAGGCAAATTCGTGGAGGAGAAGTCCATTAGCTGCTACAAGCTACGAGGGCTAAATGGAGCCTCCATGTCCAGGGGCAGTGTATGAAATGAAAACTTACGAATGTCAGGTGCTGGGGGTGTGTGGCAGCTTCAGGCAGTCCAGGCTTCCCAGAGGCACCTGGCTGGCCAGGTAGGGAAGTTGGATGTTGGTATGGGGTCCAGCATGGCTCTTCATAACAATACAAAATTGCACCCACTAGCAAAAGCCACACGTAATCATGAGCACAGAGGAATGCACGCTGATGGAGACAAAAAGGCTTGATTCCACGTGCCAGGCTTAAACTTCTAACTCGCAGACTAATCACGTGAGCATTTTATTGTGGTTAACATGGAATCAAGACCTAGATTCGAGTCCAGGAGCATCTTAGAGACCGACAAGATTGTTGGGGTGTAAGGTTCTGAGAGTCAAAGCTCCCTTCCTCAGATAAATAAAGTGGCCTTTGTACTTGAAATGTGTGTCGCAACCTGCTGTAACCCTGCCTTTGCATTACAAGTACCTATGTCAGCAAAAACGGCTTCAAGCCTTAACCTCTGAAAACGCCCCAAGGGAACAAGCAACTATGCACACACATACCAGACCCACAGAGATGCAGTTCAATCCCATGCATCCTAACTCAGAAGTTAAAAACTGAGCTCAATGAGGCCTCCATTTAAAATAAGAATGCAGAAATCCCCCCCACACACACACACAAAAACCCTGTTAAGATGTTTTGGGAAGGTCCCAAAAGCCCACTGCAAGACAGAACAGGGTCTTTTCTGCAGTGGCTCCCAAGATTATGCAATATTACTGGGATTTATTAATGGAATTTATTGGGTCTTTGTGAATGCCCATCCATTCTTCCTGGGGGTGGGGGGAGTACAAAGCATTTTTGCAATTGGCTAGAATCTGCTTGCAAACTGTTATTATAATGTGATGTGCTGTTTTATGTCTTTATTACTAAGAGTCTATGAGCAGCCTGGGGATTTAGAAAGAAAGGGGTATGGGCATTCGCACACTGACATACATGCATAATTATGCACATGCAGAAACAAATGCAAAGAATATACTGGTACATACAGAACACAGTTCTTCCACTGCTTCCTTTTTGAGCGGAAGGCATAAAACTCCCAACGCTTAGCCGCCTGTTTTCTTTTCAGCCTCTTTTCTAATCACGACCACGTGCACAAAGTATACATGCACGAACATTCATGTACAAGGAGGTGCAGAAATGCACACACAGAAGCATGCCAGGGAAAACAGATGGTCCCATCGGGAAGAGGTTATGCGTGCGCAAAGGGCAGTTTGTCATGGCAGACACAACCAGTCAGTACTGGCGCATGCACTCTCCGTTAAATATGCTCCGATTCAGAAGAGTGAGAAGAGCACATGGATGCAAGAAAGAGATGGAGCAGAGAGTTTCAGAGGTGCTGCTAGATTCCACTCAGACACAAGCAGAGTCACATCACATCAGGCAAACATACACTTGGAAGACAAAAGACACAACGACATGAATACAAAGCTTGAATTCAGATGCACAGAATGGGGCTTGTGTGGTACAGCCGTAAACTGGCAGATGCGTGCGCCCAGAATTGCGCGCATAAAATGAATATGACGCACATGCCCCAATATTTCCACATAGAGCCGTTCATACGTACCAAGAGAATGAGATTCTAACATACAGGGGTAAGCCAAAAAGCAAGGACGGAGAAAACGCACAGGCATGCACGGAGAGAGCCATTGCGGCGGGTACCGAGTCAGCGTGGATGCACAAAGGCAGTTAAGCGCACAGCCGCGCATGGCACACAGCATCGTGGGCGAGCGCCCACGGGGGCTCTCTGGCAGGATAGGCCGGTTTTGCCTGGCAACTGGCAGATCCCCTGTGGGAAAAGCCAGCCGCCCCTGAGCCTGTTTCACTGTCAGGGACAGCCTCTCGCTCATTGGTGGGGCGTTTTAATCCCCGCCTCGCCAGGTGGGGTGGATGGAGGACTGCGGGGGGAGGAAGGGAGGGTACCATCTCCCAGGCAACCAGCAGAGGGTGCTTAGACACCGAATAATCCAGTTCAAGCTCCTAGTTTGCAGCTGCACACATCCCCTCTCCCCTTTGGCATATCAGCACATGGCGGTTAAGCGGAGACATGATAGAGGTCTATAAAATCATGCATGGTATGGAGAGAGTGGACAGGGAGAGGCTTTTCTCCCTCTCTCATCATACCTGAATGTGGGGCCATCTGCTGAAGTTGGAGGGTGAGAGATTCAAAACAGAAAAAAGGAAGGTATTTTCTTCACACAACACATAGTTAAATGGTGGAACTCCCTGCCCCAGGATGTGGTGATGGCTGCCAATTTGGAAGGCTTTAAAAAAGGTAAAGGTCCCCTGGGCAAGCACCAGGTCATTCCTGACCCATGGGGTGACGTCACATCCCGACGATTCCTAGGCAGACTTTGTTTGTGGGGTGGTTTGCCAGTCCCTTCCCCAGTCATCTTCCCTTTACCCCCAGCCAGCTGGGTACTCATTTTACCGACCTCGGAAAGATGGAAGACTGAGTCAACCTTGAGCCGGCTACCTGAAACCAACTTCCGTTGGGATCGAACTCAGGTCGTGAGCAGAGCTTGGACTGCAGTAGTGCAGCTTACCTCTCTGCGCCACGGGGCTCCTACTGGAAGGCTTTAAGAGGGGAGTAAATATAGTCTGCTTTGCCCTGACCTGGATGGCCCAGGCTAGCCTCATCTCATCAGATCTCGGAAGCGAAGCAGAGTCTTTCCAACTGTACCATTGTACAGGGAGAGCCAATGTTTTGTGGTGGTTAGAGTATTGGACTAGGATCTGGGAGACCCAGTTTCATAGAATCATAGAGTTGGAAGGGACCACCAGGGCCATCAAGTCCAACCCCCTGCACAATGCAGGAAATTCACAACTGCCTCCCCCCACAACCCCAGCGACCCCCACTCCATGCCCAGAAGCTGCCCAGGTTCGAATTCCCATTCTGCCACAGAAGTTTGTTGGGCGACCTTGGGCCAGTCACATCCACTCAGAATAACCTACCTTATAGGGTTGTTGTGAGGAATGTTCACGATAGGTAGGGTTGCCACTTGCAAGGTCCCTCTTTGCCACTGGTGGGAGGTTTTTGGGGTGGAGCCTGAGGAGGGTGGGGTTTGGGGAGGGGAGGGACTTCAATGCCATAGAGTCCAGTTGCCAAAGCAGCCTTTTTCTCCAGGTGAGCTGATCTCTATTGGCTGGAGATCAGCTGCAATAGCGGGAGATCTCCAGCCACCACCTCGAGGTTGGCAGCCCTAACGATGGGTAGCCTTGTGAGTCTGTCTGTAGCAAGAGTCCAGTAGCGCCTTAAAGTCTAACAACATTTCTGGCAGGGTGTGAGCTTTCGTGAGTCACAGCTCACTTCTTCAGAGGAGAATGTTTGGTCCCCGTTGGGGACGAAAAGGGGGTGTAGATTAAGGAAATAAATAAATACCTTGTGAGACTCGTTGAGAGCCAAAGGTCTCTGTAATCCTCCCTCTTTTTCTTTACAGCTTCGTCTTTTTTGTTTGTTTGATTCTTGGTCGCACTGGAGTGTGACAAGGGACGGGAAACTGGAGATTTGCAATATATTAATACGATTTTACCCGGGGAGGGGCACAAGCTCAGTCAGAGCAAGCAACCCTCTGCCACCTCTAGCCTTCCTGAGCCAGACGAACCTGCAGCCAGACCCAGAATCGAGTAACTGTGCATACGGTTCCTTTTCCATCCCCTTTCCAAACTCTGTCCCCCAGTGTGTCACGTCTGCCTCCGCCATCTGCCTCCCCTCTCCCTGAATCGGGCATAATTTGTTTCTTGTTCCTTTCTGATGAGACATTGTGCACACAGATGATTGTCAATTCAGGAAATATGCCTGGCAGGCTTCCTAATATTAGGGGGGAAAGTCTCTCTTTCAGAGGTTTGGTTTTGTCTTTGACTTGCATGTTGCTTTGGTCAGAGGCTTGGAAAAAGCAGTTCGCAATCCCCAGCTTTCGCAGCTGGTTTGCTGTGGTGAGAGCCTGTGTGAGTTTTGCACATTTCACTACGGGCTTCCTTTTTTAGTCATGGGGCCATTTACATTTGCTTGCCTTTAGACTTGAAGGAAAAATGGCCTGTTCTCAAGCTAGAGTTGGCAACCCTTACCCACATCACCGTTATTATGTATAAAGGTATACCCTGACCTGGGTATACCTGGGTATAATAAAGGTATACCCTGACCTGGATGGCCCAGGCTAGCCCAATCTTGTCAGATCTTGGAAGTTAAGCAGGGTCAGGCCTGGTTACTACTTGGAGGGGGGGACCACCGAGGAAGTCTGGCCCCGTAAATGCTCTGATTTCAGAGGCTGTGTGCAGCAAGCTTAGTCCACAACAGTAAATGTATAATCTTCACCTGAAGATATGAGGGAGAATGAACAAAGCCAAGCAAAAAGGGCCCAGAGGAGCCGAAAGTGATGAGCCCCAAGAAGAAGAAGAGCTGGTTTTTATATGCTGACTTTCTCTACCTTTATAAAGGAGAATCAAACCGGCTTACAAGCACCTTCCCTTCCTCTTTCCACAACAGACACCTTGTGAGGTAGGTGAGTCTAAGAGGTAGGTGGGCAGGGTTACCAACCTTTAGGTAGTACCTGGAGATCCCCTGCTATTACTACTGATCTCCAGCAGATAGAGATCAGTTCACCTGGAGAAAATAGCCTTTTGGCAATTGGACTCTATGGGACTGAAGTCCCTCCCCTCCCCAAACCCCGCCCTCGTTACCGCACTTGTATTCCCAGCGATGTATTAAGAGTTTGAAAATGTTATTAAAAATACTGTTCGCACTTTCTATGTATTCCCACCGATGTATTAAGAGTTTGAAAACGTTATAAAAAATACTGTTCGCACTTTGTTTGGCCCCTTTAGCTGTGAAGACGTCTTCCAACCATTTTTTAGCCGTGGTATCCAAAAACCCTTTTAAAGCGATGTTTTTTACAACATTTTCAAACTCTTAATACATCGCTGGGAATACAAAGTGCGGTAACCCCCACATTAAGCTGCCTTCTACTGAATCAGACTCTTGGTCCATCAAAGTCAGTCTTGTCTACTCAGACTGGCAGCGGCTCTCCAGGGTCTCAGGCCGAGCCCTCCTCAGGCTCTGCCCCAAAATCCTCCTGCTGGTGGCGAAGAGGGACCGGGCAACCCTATAGGTGGGACTGAGAGAGCTTGAAGAGAACTGTGACTAGCCCAAGGTCACCCGGCTGGCTGCATGTGTAGGAGGGGGGAAACCAACCCCGTTCTCCAGATTAGAGTCCGCCACTATTAACCACTCCACCAGGCATCTCTTCAACACAATCTCTCCAACAGTTTTTACCAGCAGGGTTGTGTGGTTCCAATTTGGATCAGGCCAGAGCCCAGGAAGAGGTGGGAGGACAAAGATTTAGCTCTTTCTGTCTTGCACAGTAGCAGGGAAATAAAGATGTTAGTCCTACAGGTCAAGCTCCGAGGCAGGCCCCAACACCACTGTGCTGTGATACCTAGTGGGGGTGAGTTCCATGGGACATGCTGTCAAAGCCTACCACTCCATCAACACCAGGAAATGGCTTTTGTTCCTCAAACATCACATCTCAAGGGCCTTGAGGCAGAAATAGATTTTTTCTCAGAGAGCTGGACGTGATTAGAAGGAGGGACTGCAGCTGATTCAGATCTGGCCTTTAGACAGCATGACAGGTTTTTTTGTTATTTCAAAAACCTGCAAAACCTGTTTAACCGGAGGCAACAGTGAGAGAAAAATCAATTGCAGGTATGCCACGGGGAATGAAGCCTCTCTTGAATTTCAATTTAATAGGACTGCACCACACAATCATCCATTTTCATTCTAGGGACAAAAGAAGTGCTTTTGGGGATATGTGAAATATCCTTCCCCCCTCCAAAAAAAAATGCTTTTCATGGTTATTTGGCAGTCACTGCCCCCCCCCCCCCCGGCTTTTAAAAAACAAGTCAATCAGGGACCAGAGCTGAACAATTAACCAGCCAATCAGGGATCAGAACCAGCCAATCAGGGATCAGAACCAGCCAATCAGGGATCAGAACCAGCCAATCAGGGATCATGTACTGAACAAGATGATATCATGACACCACACAGCCAATCAGACTGGTTTCCAAGGCAAATGCAATGAACCAGAGAGAGAGGGCAGTGCCCCCAGGCTTCCATTGCCCTTGTTCCAGACAGACAGACAGACAGACAGACAGACAGACAGACATTTTAACCTTCCAGGACATTCAGTTGCTGATTTAAGAGTAGCCCTTCTCTTACAAAGGGATTTCATAGGGAGATGAGAAAGAGAGAGTGCTGAATTACAACTAATAATGAAGCTCAAGACCTTGCATTCTCCTGGACTGAACAGAGACCTGGGATTCCTGTCTCATTACCAATGCTGATTTCTCCACGCCTACTACCCCTCTGCATATCACACCTGATCCAATCATGCCTGCTAATGTCATTTACCTGCTGTTGATATTTACATGCTATTGCCATTGGGCGTCTGAATTCAATCTTCTCTACTTAAGGATAGAAGGACTCACATTGTAGCTGTATCTGAAGAAATGAGTTGAGACTCACGGAAGCTCATACCCCGCCGGAGAGTTTGTTAGTCTTTAAGGTGCTTCTGGGCGCTTGCTTTCCCCCCTACTATTCTTTCACTCCGTGTTGACATTACCTCTGAAAAATATCCCAAAAGTGTGGGGGAGGTGATTTTCGCTACTGCTGAAAAGAGTTTGCAAACGCACCCCTCCCCCTGCTTTTCACCCTTTTAAAAACTATTATCCATACATTGTGATTTCTTTTTACACATATCTTATGAGTTGCAAAGTCCAGCGTTTTAGCAGCTTACTGTCTGTGCACAGTTAATCCCGGGTGTCTTCCCCCACCCCCCCTTCTTTCTGAATTCTGTTTTCATTTCTTTTCTGGCCGAAAGGTTTTACCAGCCCTTCTGAATTCTTAACCCAGCCATTTCTAACTCCCCCCTCCTCCCCATCTGATCCCCCTGAAGACAGCCCACCTTTTAGAAACAGCGAGACCTATCTCCTCTGCCTCCCCTTCACATCCGTCTATTGCAACTAGTGTAAATTTCCCTTTGATGCGGCACATCAAAGACAGGCCAATTTCCTTCCCAGCCAGGTTTTCCTGCCAGCAACAGTTCAGGAAATATCAGGACGAAAATAAACAGGGCGCATTGAACAGCTGTGCTGAGGTGGAGCTCAAGAAAGAAGGGAGGGTGCCGCTTGCCTGAGGTTTTGAGGGGCGTCCTCTGAAAGTGTTAATGCGCTGAAGTTCCTGTTTTCTTTAGGGTTGCCAACCTCCAGGTACTGGCTGAGGTAAATATAGTACAGGCTCTCAAGTAAATGCAAACACATGTATTGACAAGTACAGAAGTGCAAGTGCTGATTGTGACAAAGGAAACTTATAACTCTAAAAAACAAATACAATACACAAAAGTAGCAAGGCTGCTTCAACGACAAGAATGTTGTAGCAACAAGGAAATATATGCAGTTTTTCATATGCCAACTGTGGTAGAAAACAATTCATATATATTAAAACTCAGAGTCAATGACTCTTTATCAAAGTTTCTTATTTCAAAACGGGAGGCAGAAAGGGAGATTGAAGTCGGAACGCCGTCCGGATTCAATGCGTTTTCGCCGCCACAAGGGGCGGCTTCTTCAGCTCTCCGTGTGCAAGATTCCTTCTAGCTGTATCTGAAGCAGGGAGCTGTGGCTCACGAAAGCTCACACCCTGCCAGGAAATATTTTCGTGAGTCTTGAAGGTGCTGCCGGACTCTGGCCCTTATCGACCCCTGCAGACAGACTAACACGGCCGCCCACTGCGAAAAGCCTTCCAGGTACTAGCTGGAGATCTCCCGCTATTACAACTGATCTCCCGCCGACAGAGATCAGTTCACCTGGAGAAAGTGGCCGCTTTGGCCATTGGACTCTATGGCATTGAAGTCCCTCCCCTCCCCAAACCCCCGCCCTCCTCAGGCTCCGCCCAAAAAACCTCCCGCCGGTGGCAAAGAGGAACCTGGCAACCCTAGTTTTCTTCCAGGTGTGAGCGGCAGCTTTGGTCCCTGGACTTGTATGGCAACAACAGGGGTTCTTTTTCAAGGTCAGAGTAGCAGAAGTAACAGAGCCTCTGATCACGTGCAGAGTGCCTTTACCGCACTGCTGAGTAACATTTATTCAGGAGTCCTACGGTTGCCAATCTCCAAGTGGAGGCCTGGAGATCTCCTGGGATTATAACTGATCCATAGACAACAGAGATCATTCCCCCGAGGGAAATGGCTGCTGGGGGGGGGGGGCTTTATGGCATCACATCCCTGCTGATCTCCCTCTCCTCCCCAAATCCCACCCTCCCCCAGGACCCATGGCCAAATCTCCAGGGATTTTTGAGCTCAAAGTTGGGAACACGATGCAGGACCAAGGCTAGGGGTTTCAGGGAAGAAACCCGTGCCATGGTTCAGCGACAGGGCACACGCAGACAGTCCCAGATTCGGTCGCTGCCCCTCTTCCGCTAAGGACCGCCAGATGCAGGAGCTGGTATAGACCCTTCCCTGTCCAGGAGCCTAGAAGACCCTGCCAGTCAGAGGCAGCCTGGCTGCATAAGAACATAAGAAAAGCCCTGCTGGATCAGACCAACGTCCATCAAGTCCAACACAAAAATACCGCCCCCCCTGGAAAAAAAAAACTTGGGGGAATCTTTCACCCACTGTTTTAAAAAATGATAACGTTATGGCAGACTGAGACAATTAATTTTTAAGAAATCCATCCCGATACCCATCCAAGAAGACAGTGTGCATAACTCTCCTTTCCCCTCAGACAAGAAGGTCACGCTCTGAGCTTTGTGGCTGAACAGGGATCAATAGTTTTATTGTGTGTGTTTTATTTATGTCTTTTATTAAATTTATATCCCGCCCTCCCCAGGAAAAAGCCGGGCTCTGTTAGCGGCCTTGGTGTCCCTGATAAGGACAGAAAAGTAGGACATAAACATTGTACATAAGTAAACTTGGATCTCCCAGATTCGAGTCCAGCTAGCGAAGCCAGGGTTGCCTGCTCTGGGTTGGGAAATACCTGGAGATTTGGGGGGGGGGGTAGAGCCTGGGGAGGGCGGGGTTTGGGACGGTGAGGGACCTCAGCAGGGTACAATGCCATGGAGTCCACCATGGGAACTGATCTTGGTCGTCTGGAGGTCAATTGTAATAGTGGGAGATCTCCAGGTGCTACCTGGAGGTTGGCAACCCTAGGCTAGCGGTTCCAGCACACTGGGAAAGGCACCAACCCCCTTTCCAGTGCAGCTAAAATTATTCTTGCACGCACGCGGCGATGGTTTTTCGTCAGATGTTAAACGGCTGGCTTCTAGTTGAGTTGTACTGCTGCTGCCAAAACCTCATTTCAGTAAGATCTTGCAAAATCCGGACTCAGTGTACACTGCGGCCCGACGCTACCGGTTTTTGCAACCTTCAGGGGACGCTTTTCATATTTCAAGAAGAAACTTTGGATGTTTGCCGGGGAATCCTTACATATTGGCAAAGATTCTGGGGCTTAGGCTGATCCTCACCCCGGGCACTGATCGGAGCTGTCTCCATTGCCCCAGTGAACTCAGTGTTTAGGGAACACGGTCGGCTAGGGCGGGGGGGGGGGGGAGGGGAGGATTTACCCTGGCCTGAATGTGCAACTCTGCAAATTATGTCTCGCTCCTTTTTGCACGCTTTACTTTATTCTCAGACAGATCATGATGGGTAGCCGTATTTGTCAACAGTAGTAGAAAAGAGTCCAGTAGCACCTTCCATGAAGATAATTCACAGTGGGTAGCCGTGTTAGTCTGTCTGCAGTAGTAGAAAAGGGAAAGAGTCCAGTAGCACCTTAAAGACTAACAAAAATAATTTCTGGTAGGGTATGAGCTTTCGTGAGCCACAGCTCACTTCTTCAGATTTTAATTGTGCAGTTGTCCACCAGATTTTAAGCTTTTGTGAGCCACAGCTCACTTCTTCAGATACAGCTAGAATGTGAATCCATCTATCCTTAAGTAGAGACAAGTGAATTAGCCACACAATGGCAATGTAGATGTCAAAAGCAAATAAATGACATTAGCAGGCGTGATTGGATTAAATGTGATATGCAGGGGGGTAGTAGGCATGGAGAAATTAGCATTGGTAATGAGACGGGAATCCCAGATCTCTATTCAGTCCAGGAGAATGCATTGTCTTGAGCATTATTAGTTGTAATTCAGCAGTCTCTCTTTCTAATCTCCCTTTGAAATCCCTTTGTAAGAGAAGGGCTACTCTTAAATCAGCAACTGAATGTCCTGGAAGGTTAAAATGTTCCCCCACTGGTTTCTGAATGTTGTTTTAAGCATGTTTGTATTTTAAGTAAAAAATAAAGTACAAAATAATATCATTAATTGGCCTTGTCTGTGTCTTCTATAGAATTTGTATCTCCGGTACCTGGCATTAAATTTTATGTGAGGATGAAAGAAACCCAGGATCAAATCCCCACATGAAAACTTGCAGGGTGTCTGAGGGCCAGTCATGTACTCTCAGCCTAAGCTACCCTGCAGGGTTGTTGTGAGGCCAAAATGGACAAAAGGAGAATGATGTAAGCTGCTCTGAGTCCCCATGGGGAGAAAAGGCAGGATATAAATTAAGTAAAAACAATAAAAAGACATAAACCTGTAGATGGTCCTTTGGAGTAAATGTTGTGCAGTTGTCCACCAGATTAGATATATTCAATCCTCCCCTTTTTCCTTGCCGTCCCCCATCGGTGGCAGAGAACAGAACTGCATTTACCCTGTCGCAGGCAGGGGAGAAGTTTGAGGGATTCCTGGCAACTCATGGCGGGCATGTCAGGGTGTTCAGAGAGTGTTTGAGAAGGTGCAGAAAAGAGCAACCAAAACGATCAGGGGGCTGGAGCAACTGCCCCGTGAGGAACGCTTAAAACACGTAGGGCTGTTTAGCTTGGAAAGAAGGCGGTCAAGGGGAGACATGACAGAGGTCTGTAAAATTATGCATGGTGTGGAGTGGACAGCTTTTCTCCCTTTCTTATAATACCAGAACGCGGGGTCATCTGCTGAAGCTGGAGGGGGAGAGATTCGAAACAGATATAAGGAAGTATTTCTTCACACAACGCAAGGTTACATTGTGGAACTCCCTGCCCCAGGATATAGGGATGGCTGCCAACTTGGAGTGGACCTGTTCATGGAGGAGAGGGCTATCCATGGCTACTAGTCAAAATGCATACTAGTCATGATTCATACCTATTCTCTCTAGGATCAGAGGAGCATGCCAAGTATAGTAGGTGCTGTGGAACACAGGCAGGATGGTGCTGCTGCAGTCGTCTGGTTTGTGGGCCACTGGTTGACCACGGAGTGAACAGACTGCTGGACTTGATGGGCCTGGGTCTGATCCAGCATGGCTTTTCTTATGTTCTTATGTTCTAAGTCCAGGGTTGCTACACAGAGGCAGGCAATGGCAAACCACCTCTCTTCATATCTGTTCTTATGTTTAGGAGTAATTTAATCCTTAATATTGTCGAAGGCTTTCACGGTCAGAGTTCATTGGTTCTTGTAGGCTATCCGGGCTGCGTGACCGTGGTCTTGGTATTTTCTTTCCTGACGTTTCGCCCGCAGCTGTGGCCGGCATCTTCAGAGGAGTCACACTGATGAAGATGCCGGCCACAGCTGCGGGCGAAACGTCAGGAAAGAAAATACCAAGACCACGGTCACACAGCCCGTGGAACCAATTTACAAGAACCAATTTAATCCTTGTTCAGTGATCTTAGGCAAAAAGCCCTAAAAAGGAGTTGCGTGCCCTTCAGATGAAACGGAAGCCGCCTCTTTCTTCAGGACGTGTTCCACGCGCCCCCCGAAGCACAAGGGCACATCTGGCCCGCCTGGGTGCGGCGCTAATGGCTCCTAATGCTGCTCTTTGCCGCCATGCGCGCTCGCTTTCTCGCTAAGTGAGTTACCGGGGCTTGCGGAGGGAACGGGCATCCTGTTTTGGCAGCGCTCGGAGCATCTGACTGTGATCGATGGAACCCAGAGGGGTACACGGAGCGAAGTGCTGCCAAGTCGGAGAGGAGCACACGTGGTGTGCAGAGGCAGGGGAAGGCCGGGGCTGCGGAAACCGGCCTCCAGCGCTGTCAGCATTCTTAACATTTGGCAGAGACCCGAACCGATGGCAAAGGAGGAGATCTAACAGGCTGGGGCTGGGGATACCCACCTGCCCCCAGGATAGGGCTGCCAACTCTGGCTTAGGAAATACCTGGAGATTTGGAGGGTGGAATCTGAGGAGGGCGGGGTCTGGGGAAGGGAGGGACCTCAGCAAGGTACGGTGCCATAGAGTCCATTGTCCAAAGCAGCCGTTTTCTCCAGGGGAACTGGTCTCTGTTGTATGGAGATCAATTGCAATTCCAGGAGCTCTCCAGGCCCCAACTGCTATACTGCATTGGATCTGCTCAGCGCTGACATTGGAGCAGTGCCCCGGGGCTCAGATTGACTGACTACCAAGGGGAGGGCCTGTGGCTCGGTGGTAGAGCTCCTGCTTGGGATGCAGAAGGCCCAGGTTCAATCCCTGGCATCTCCAGTTAAAGGGAGCAGGCCAGTTAAAGGGAGTAGGTGATATGAAAGGCCTCCACCTGAGACCAAAATCTACAGGAATTACCCAAACTTGAGTTGGCAACCCTAGACTGCAGTCAGTTCCCCTGGAGGAAAGGGCAGCTTTGGAAGCAGGGTTGCCGACCTCCAGGTGGTGGCTGGCGATCTCCCACTATTACAACTAATCTCCACCTGGTAGAGATCAGTTCACCTGGAGAAAAAGGCCGCTTTGGCAATTGGACTCTATGGCATTGAGTCCCTCCCCTCCCCAAACAATGCCCTCCTCAGGCCCCGCCCCCAAAATCTCCACTATTTCCCAACCCGGAGCTGACAACCCTATTTGGAAGGCAATTTCTGTGGCATCACATACGTTCTGTCTTCCCTTCCTTCTCCCAATTCTGCCCTCCCCACTGTCCACCCCCAAATCTCCGGACGTTCCCCAACCCAGAGTTGGCAATGGCAACCCGGGTTGATTATTTGCACCCTTCTGGTAGACACAAATGGAACTGCCCCCCGATACTCTTCCAGTTTGCCCCCTGATACCCGAGCCTTGAAAAGCACTGTGATTTATACAGCTGTGGTTGCTTTATTTATAATCCCCCTCCTTCCACCCCAATAGTTTTAAGGACAACACGTCCCATACCGTAAACACCTTGGAAGGAGACCAGGAATTGGTAAGGTGGAAAGCGTGGGGAATACTTCCCTCTAGTGGTGATACAACCAAAATGCCCAAAAAAGTCTAGTTTACCTTTTGCCAAATCCTCACCTGGATGGCTCAGGTAAGCCTGCCTTGTCAGATGTGGCAAGCTAAGAAGGGCCGGCCTTGGATGGGAGACCACCAGGTAATTTGGTTATGGAGAGACATGATAGAGGTCTATGAAACTATGCCTGGTATGAAGAGAGTGGACAGGGAGAAGCTCTTCTCCCTCTCTCTTAATACTAGAATATGGGGTCATCTGCTGAAGCTGGAGGGTGAGAGATTAAAAACAGATAAAAGGAAACATTTCTTCACACAATGTGTAGTGAAATTGTGGAACTCCCTGGCCCAGGATGTGATGATGGCTGCCAACTTGGAAGGCTTGAAGAAGGGGGTGGACATGTTCATGGAGGAGAGGGCTATCCATGGCACATAGTCAAAAATGGATACTAGTCATGATGCGCACCTATTATCTCCAGGATCAGGTGAGCATGCCTATTATATGAGGTGCTGTGGAACATAGGCAGGCAGTGGGGGGCCTACATTTTGGGGGCCTTGAAGCTTGAACTATTATGGGGGCCCCTTTGCAACCAGCAACAATAGGGCAACATCCAGCAAGGTCCAAAGGGCCTTGCTGCCCTTGCAAGGACCTCGAGGCCGAAATGGTGGAGGACAGGGTGGTGGGTTGGAGTCCTTGAAAATGGGCCATACGGTGACGAAATAAAACTACAGAACTATTAAGCCGTGCACCAACGAAGGATTTGAGGATCCAGCTGCCCAAATGTAGGCTGTGAATAGATTCTGGCAAACTCAGTGAGCCGTTACAGCTGGGGGTTCATGTGCTGCAAGCCCCCGAGAAAATTTTGAAATTTGACCAATTACAGGGACATTTTGAGACCCTATGAAATGGGTATTAGGGCATATTCTAAAGTCAATATTAAGTACTTCAACCCATTGGCTTATGATTCGATCACTAAAAAACTCCATCGATTGTGTTGAGAAATTCACTCATTGAAAAAAGTTGCTTGCGGGGGCCCCTCTGGGATTGGGGGCCCTGAAGCTTAAGCTTCATTAGTTTCACAGTAGATCCACCTCTGCAGACACGATAATGCTGCTGCAGCTGTCTTGCTTGTGGGCTTCCTAGAGGCACCTGGTTGGCCACAGAGTGAACAGACTGCTGGACTTGATGGGCCTGGGTCTGATCCAGCAGGGCCTTTCGTATGTTCTTATGTTCTAAGTCCAGGGTTGCTACACAGAGGCAGGCAATGGCAAACCACATCTGTTCATATCCTGAACCCAGATAGCCCATGATAGCTCTACCCTCCATCTGTTTGTCCACCCCCCTTTAAAATCCATGGAAGCCAATGGCCCGCATCACATCTTGTGGCGGTGAGTTCCACCAATCAGCTATTTGTTTTGTGAAGCAGCACTTCCCTTTTGTTTT
Organism: Euleptes europaea; assembly: GCF_029931775.1. NCBI lineage: Eukaryota > Metazoa > Chordata > Lepidosauria > Squamata > Sphaerodactylidae > Euleptes > Euleptes europaea. Next base: position 7,739,682 of record NC_079316.1, read on the forward strand.
ATTCCAGTCCAGAAGCACCTTAGAGATCGACAAGGTTCAAACTCCATTCATCAGATATTTTGGCTCTCAAAAGCTTGTTCCCTGAAAATCTTATTGGTATGTAAGGTTCTACTGGACTCGAATTTAGCTTTTCTACTGCTAGGGTTGCCAACCTCCATGTATTAGCTGGAGATCTCCTGCTATTACAACTGATCTCCAGCCGATAGAGATCAGTTCACCTGCAGAAAATGGCCGTTTTGGCAATTGGGCTCTATGGCAATGAAATCCCTCCCCTCTCCAAGCCCTTCCCTCCCCAGGCTCAGCCCCCAAACCCTTCTGCTGGTGGTGAACAGGGACCTGGCAACCCTATGCTTAGGGTTGCCAACTTCCAGGTAATACTGGAGATCGCCTGCTATTACAACAGATCTCCAGCCGATAGAGATCAGTTCATCTGGAGAAAATAGCTGCTTTGGCAATTGGACTCTATGGCACTGAAGTCCCTCCCCTCCCCAAACCCCACCCTCCTCAGGCTCCGCCCCAAAAACCTCCCGCTGATGGTGAAGAGGGACCTGGCAACCCTACCTATGCTTTTGACATACTCTGCAAAATTGCTGCATGAGGACGCCTTCCGCGTCATGGGAGAGTGGTGAACCTCAGCAAAGTCACATCAGTTCACGAAACATTTCCAACAACTCTGTTTTCACCTTGGCCAGCTGTCAGTGGGGTCAAGGAAGCAGGAGAGCCGAGGCCCAGAGACCCCCAGAGCTCCTTTGCCGGAGCTGAGCTGTGCCGCCAACGGTGAAAGGGCTGCTGTCAAGATTTCTGGGCTTTGTAGTCGACCCCTCCCGGCCCGGTCCAGAGAGGCTCGCTCACACACCACGAGGAGAGAAGGATGTGGTGGACCGCCCCTAAAGGTTTTCACGGCTCCAGGCTCATTACTCATGCATCTGTTTTTAGTCTGTGGGTAAGGTCCACCCCCCGCTGTCTGTTCTCCCCCCCCACTTCCCTTTCCATCCTCCAGTACATTAGCTACTATGGAAACCGTGATGCAATCGCTATAGGTGGAGTTGAATGACCTCTGCAGCGGCTGATATGATCCCGCGTCCTAATCCAGATCTGTGATTCCCTCTTCGGAAACCCACAGCGGAGGCTATAGGATTACATCGGGGAAAGCACTGCAACGCGATGCTGCATCCGGACGAGGCTCCTGTGTCATCTTCAACAGGGTGCTACGGATGGTGGAGTCATTTGTGGGCCGAGCGAAGGGACATGTGGGGTAGGGGTGCGTCTGGGTGTTTGCACACCTGAGCTCGCGTTGTGCGAGTGGGCCTGTTGGCACCTGTGCCAGGAGGGGAAAAGATTCCCTCCTCCCCCTGTGTAAACAGAAGACCATGGCACAGTGTGGTGTAGTGGTTAAGAGCGGTGTGGGGCCAGTATAAACTTTTGAGAGTCAAAGTATCTGATGGAGGGAGTTCGAACTCTCGAAAGCCAGCGTGGTGTAGTGGTTAAGAGCGGTGGTTTGGAGCGGTGGACTCTGATCTGGAGAACCGGGTTTGATTCCCCACACCTCCACATGAGCGGCGGAGGCTAATCTGGGGAACTGGATTTGTTTCCCTGCTCCTACACATGAAGCCAGCTGGGTGACCTCGGGCTAGTCACAGCTCTCTCAGCCCCACCTACCTCACAGGGTGTCTGCTGTGGGGAGGGGAAGGGGATTGTAAGCCAGTTTGATTCTTCCTTAAGTGGTAGAGAAAGTCGGCACATAAAAACCAACTCTTCTTCCTCTTCTTCTTCTTCTTCCTCTTCTTCTTCTTTAAATGTGGCACGTTATTACTAAGCTGGAGTGGACCGGGCCTTTAACTTCCTGGGAATGTGTTTTGATTCCTTGGGCTAGTCACAACTCTTTTAGAGCTCTCTCAACCTCACCTTACCTCACAGGGTGTCTGTTGTGGGGAAGGGAAGATGATTGTAAGCCGGTTTGATTCTTCCTTAAGTGGAAGAGAAAGTCGGCATATAAAAACCAACTCCTCCTCCTCCTCCTCCTTGTGAGAGCCAGTGTAGTGTAGTGGTTAAGAGCGGTGGTTTGGAGCGGTGGAGTCTGATCTGGAGAACCGGGTTTGATTCCTCACTCCTCCACATGAGCGGCGGAGGCTAATCTGGGGGACTGGATTTGTTTCCCCACTCCTACACATGAAGCCAGCTGGGTGATCTTGGGCCAGTCACAGTTCTCTTAGAGCTCCTCAGCCCCACCTACCTCACAGGGTGTCTGTTGTAGGGAAGGGAAGGCGATTGTAAGCCCGTTTGAGACTCCCTTAAGTGGTAGAGAAAGTTGGCATATCACTTCTTCTTGCCAGAGTACGGTAGTCCTTACAGCAGAGCTAAGTAACCCAATAGCTCCACTTGCTGGTTGTTACACAGGGAGCAGCCTGGTGTGCTGCCAGCCTCTGCCAGCCTGGCTCTGCCAGCCTCTGCTTTGGGTGGCGCTTCCTTTCTTTCTCGGGAGTGTCTGCGTTTCATTGGCAGTGACAGCGAAGCGGTGGGGGGGGGGGCTCAGTTCTTGGCAAAGCACACCTTTGGCATGAGAAAAGCCTCAGGTACGACCCACAGAGTTCACAGAAGTAGCCACAGTGATCTAAAGGAGTCAAAACACATTCCCAGGAAGTTAAAGACCCGGTCCACTCCAGCCTAGTAATAACGTGCCACATTTATGGAAGGAGGAGGAGGAGGAGGAGGAGGAGAAGAGTTGGTTTTTATATGCCGACTTTCTCTACTCCTTAAGGAAGAATCAAACTGGCTTACAATCCCCTTCCCTTCCCCTCCCCACAACAGACACCCAGTGAGGTAGGTGGGGCTGAGAGAGCTCTAAGAGAACTGTGACTGGCCCAAGGTCACCCAGCCGGCTTCATGTGTAGGAGTGGGGGAACAAATCCGGTTCACCAGATTAGCCTCCGCCGCTCATGCGGAGGAGTGGGGGAATCAAACCCGGCTCTCCAGATTAGAGCCCATCGCTCCTAACCACCACTCTTAAACACTACACCACGCAATGTTAGATTAGCATTCAAAGCATTTGACTTACAATATCTCGACAATCCTGGCCGCAAGACTGTGGGGTGGCCTGTTTTATTACAGGTACAGTATCCTTTATCCGGGCATCCCATATCTGAACTGATCCGAAAAATGGACCCTTGAAGCCGGCAGGCAGGCAGACCCACCCTGACTGCTTTCAATGTTTCCTCTCAACTAAAAAAATAATAATACCATGTCCACTGCGTTGTAGGTGGAGCCCGAAAACCTGCCGTTGTTAGTTAGTTAGTTGTTGCTCTTGTTTAACACCTGATACGGGTATTCTGGTGAGATAGCTACACCTTTGCTTTTTGATGGTTCAGTGTACACAAAATTATTAAAAATATTGTTTAAAATTACATTCAGGCTGTGAGTATAACGTGTATATATAAAACATAAATGAATTTGAGTCCCATCCCCAAGGTATCTCATTATGTATATGCAAAAATTCTAAAATATTACACTATGTGGAAAGATCTGAAATACAGACCACTTCTGGTCCCAAGCAGTCCAGATAAGGGATGCTCAACTTGTATCACCCCTATATTTAGGGGTAGGAAGGCGGACGCTGGAAACCTCTGGTTTTTGCTTGAGGGCATCTCATGAGCTCCATGCAGATGTACGATTTCCACAGGAGAGATTCCAAGGTGCTGTGTTTGGGTAACTCTCAGATGCGTCGGCCTGGGTCGCAGTTACTTAGTGGTGAGGGAAAGGCACTCTGCGCGTGTTCAGAGGCACTCTCTCACTCCCTTACTCTCTCCCATACCTTATAGCTCTGGTGTGGAATGACTGGGGGCTGAAGCCAAGTCCTGGTACAAATTTGGGACTAGGCAAGGATCTGACAGGAAGCCATGGGTCAAATAAAAGACACCACATTCTGGAAAGCCAGATGCCAAGGAAATTTTTTTTTTGTAAACAGCTGTTCAAAATATAGGCATACTGCTGCCTTCCTTTACACCAGGGATCCCCAACATGGTGCCTGTGAATGCCATGGTGCCTGCTACCACCTTTCCTGGCACCCACCAGAGTGGGTGGGGGCCAGGTGGGGCTCTTGCCCAGCAGGGTTTCTAACCGGCCAATCGGCTGTGGAGCCCTGCCCCAAATCTGGAAGCAGACTTTGGCATTACACAAAAGCCTTCTTCAGGTGCAGGTTTTAAAAAAGCCGTAATTAAGAGCCGATGTTGCCTGGCTTCTATTAACCCCTGCCATTTCGGTATTCTTTAGACGCAAAGGAGTAGATTGGTTTAAGTAGCAATTACGGTAATTAGATTACACACTGTCTGGCTTTGCTGGAAGAAAGCAGGCTGCAGAAACACAGCGTTGAACCATTCGACGGGGTGGGGGTGGGGGGCAGATGTAGGAAGAATCTTGTCAAGCAGATGCATCCTCCAGCCTCAGAGAGCATCAAAGAAGTGAGGTTTTTAAGCAGAGGCTAGATGGCCATCTGTCAGCAATGCTGATTCTATGACAGAAGAAGAAGAAGAAGAAGAAGAAGAAGAAGAAGAAGAAGAAGAAGAAGAAGAAGAGGAGGAGGAGGAGGAGGAGGAGGAGGAGGAGGAGGAGGAGGAGTTGGTTTTTATATGCCGACTTTCTCTACCACTTAAGGGAGAATCAAACCGGCTTACAATCCCTTTCCCTTCCCCTCCCCACAACAGACACCCTGTGAGGTAGGTGAGGTTGAAAGAGTGTGACTAGCCCAAGGTCACACACTTGGCTTCACGTGGATGAGTGGGGAAACAATTCCAGTTCACCAGACTAGAGTCCACCGCTGATGTGGAGGAGTGGGGAATCAAACCCGGTTCTCCAAATCAGAGTTCGCCACTTCAAACCACTGTTCAATCACTACACCACGCTGGCTCTCAGATCATGAGAGGGAGGGCATCTTGGCCATCTTCTGGGCATGGAATAGGGATCACTGGGGATGTGGGGGGAAGGTAGTGGTGAATTTCCTGCATTGTGCAGGGGGTTGGACTAGATGACCCTGGTGGTCCCTTCCAACTCTATGATTCTATGAGATACATTCCTCCAGGTGTAAAGCAGACACACCCATAACTGCATAGAATCTCACTGCTTCATGCAAGAAAAGAGGCACCGCGATGCTGCAGGAAGAGCCACACGCTCTCTAGGCGCATATTTTCCTCATTCGAATTCTCAGAACTCCGCATGGGGGCTTATTTTTGAGTTCTGAGAATTGGGATGGGCAAAACGTGCATGAAGCGAGCGGCAAATCCAAGGCAAAACCTCCCATGCATAAATTGCCCTATAGTGTCACCGAGCAGATGCTTCTCTCCCAAGCTCTTTAGAAATGGGTCCTGGACGTGTTAGCTCTGGCCCATCCCCAGCTGTGGCATTCATGGCTTGTGAGACCCCATTTCTACAAGTCAAGAAACAGAGCCTTAAAGGGATTCGATCAGTGGTTGTCAATCTCCAGGTGGCACCTGGAGACCTCCTGGAATTAAGACCGGTCTCTAGAGGACAGAGGTCAGTCCCCCTAGTATTGCTAGATCCCCCCTAGCCACCGACAGGAGGTGGGCGTAGGGTTGCCAGATTCTGGTTGGGAAACTCCTGGAGATTTGGGGATGGAGCCTGGGCAGGACAGGAACCTCAATAGGGTACAATGTCAGAGTCCAAAGCATCCATTTTCTCCATGGGAACTGATCTCTGTAGACTAGATATGATCTGTAATTCCGGGGGATCCCCAGGTCCCACCTGGAGGCTGGCATCCTAGCTCCCCTGGAGAAAATGGCTGCTCAGGAAAGTGGCCCCTATAGCTAGGGCTGCCAACCTCCAGCTACTAGCTGGAGAACCTCCTCTGGCTCTGCCCCCAAAACCTCCCAGTGGTGGCAATCCCAACCTATAGCACTAGATCCTGCTCCCTTCCCCAAGCCCCGCCCTCCCCAGGCTCCACCCTCCAAAATCTCCAGGTATTCCCCAACTCAGAACGGGCAACCTTACAAGGGGTACTCATTCCCTGGCTCATGGAGAGCCTGTTTAAAAATATACATTTATTTAAAGCATTTCTGTGCCACCTTTACACCTGATCAGGGTCCACAAGGCGGCGAACATTAAAAAAAAAAAGATTAACGCATTTGAATGAATTAAAAATAGACTTTAAATTATAAAACAATTTAATTAAAAACATTAACAATCTACAGCAGCAGGAGAGCCAGTAACCATTGCTGGGGGTATGCTGGACAAAGCAAAGGAGTCCTCACCTGATGGCGAAGGATGCCAATAGAGGTAGGCAGCTTTGGCGCCTGGCGATTTGGAGGCGGAGCCTGAGGGAGGCGGGGTTTGAGGAGGGGCGGGGCCTCAGCTGGGTATACCGCCAAACAGTCCAGCCTCCCGAGGAGCCAGCGTGGTGTAGTGGTTAAGAGCGGTGGTTTGAAGAGGTGAACTCTGATCTGGAGAACCGGGTTTGATTCCCCGCTCCTCCACATGAGCAGTGGGGAGGCTAATCTGGTGAACTGGATTTGTTTCCCCGCTCCTAAACACGAAGCCAGCTGGGTGACCTTGGGCTAGTCACAGCTCTCTTAGAGCTCTCTCAGCCCCACCTACCTCACAGGGTGTCTGTTGTGGGGAGGGGGAGGGAAGGTGATCGTAAGCCGGTTTGAGTCTCCCTTAAGTGGTAGAGAAAGTCGGCATATAAAAACCTTCTTCTTCTTCTCTATCAATTGCTTTAATATTTTATAACCCACTTCGAGTCTCGGGGTGCCAGGTCCCTCCTCGTCGGGGGTGGGTGGGAAGGGTTTCCATATCCAGGTTGGGGACCGCCTGGAGATTGGGGGATGGCGCCACCCTAAAAATCTCCAGGTATTTCCCAACCTGGAGCTGGCTACCCTAGTTTCCACCCCAGTCAAATAGATGACTTGCCAGTTTATTCAGTCTGGTGGGTTCCGTCTTAAGGGTGGTGGATTGAGGTGGGCGGCCCTTAAACGGTGCATCTTGCAATACATCCCAAACACGTTGCAAACATCAGAAAGAGCTAAGAAGTCAACTGGTCAAATGCAGTTTAACTGCACACTTCTTCCAAGAAGCGGCATACGGTTTTTCCCTTCTTCGTATCATTGTCACAACAGCCCTGTGGGGTAGGTTAGGTGAAAAGAGAGTAATTGGCCTAAAGTTACCCAGTGAACTTCATGGAAGAGAGGGGGGAACTGAGTAATATTAACTTAATTTATAGCACATCTTTTCCACTAAGACTCAAGTAGGAATGCCAGCCTGCAGGTGGGAGCTGGGGATCCCCTGGAATTACTAGGGTTGCCAACCTCCAGGTGGCGGAAGAGATCCACAACAGCAAATGGAAATTCAATTGAAGAATATAAGCATCCTGTAAGCCAGGTAAGTCAATGTATATTGTCCACAATATGTTATTTCTTCTCTGTATGTAACAAGCTGGACGGTAAACAGCGATGGTGAAGCCACACCGAGGAAATATCAGGACGTGTCGTCTAGATCAAAAGCACGTTTCGCACTTGGCTTCATCAGCTACATGTATCTAAGAGAATTCATAATAGTCATGATAAATAAAGTCTCAAACAGGACCAAAGTCTTCCTTGTGTACCTGGCTTACAGGATGCTTATATTCTTCAATTGAATTTCCATTTGTGCTGGATTCCTTTGATAATTTGTATCTTATTGTACCCTATTGTATTCATGTATATATATATATTCACTTTTTTGCCCCCTTTTCACTTTATAAATCCTTACTTTATTATTATAGTTGTGAGTGCTGTTGTGGATTTCTTCCATTACCATTGCAGCACTGAGCCTCGTTTGTCTCCAACCTCCAGGTGGCGGCTGGAGATCTCCCACTATTACAACTAAACTCCAGGTGACAGAGATCAGTTCCCCTGGAGAAAATGGCCACTTTGGCAATTGAACTCTACGGCATTGAAGTCCCTCCCCAAACCCCGCCCTCCTCAGGCTCTGCTCCAAAAACCTCCTGCCGGTGGCGAAGAGGCACCTGGCAACCCTACCTGTAATTAGGAGGGGGTGCTGACGGGCTGTGGGGGGGGGAGGATTGTGTAAAAGTGCCACACCTGGTCTTCTCCAGGTTGGGCCTTTCCAACCTGTCTCAACATGTCCCGGTTACTCAAATCCACCTGCCTCCTCTTGCCCTGCGTAACTGCTTGGCACAGGTAGGCAGCCGCAGCCCGGTTTCAAAGTGCAGAGCTCCACAGGGTAGTGCCGTTGCCTCCTGCACCACGCTTAAGTCCGGCCTAAAATGATGCTCAACATTCTCCACCCAGTCCCAAACACGAAACTTTGGGTGGAGGTAGAGAGTACTTGTGTGCCATGCTGTGATCTGTTCGGGTACAGTAGACGTGGACGTACTTTGTTGCAGGATTTCCCTAATCTCCGTTATGAAAAACGGTTCCACATATAGCCAGAAGAAAGCAAATCAGAATCGCAAGTTGCCGGATTTACGTATAAGCTAAACAAGCTATAGCTTAGGGCCCCACTCTCTTGGCCCCCCCCCAAAAATTTTTTTAAAGGAAATAATAATTATTTCACTATTAATATACTTCTTCTTAATTGTATTTCAGTTCAACTATTACTTTGATAAAATACATATTTTGTTATGTGCAAATGGCTTTAGATACCTATTAGGTCCATAAATTACCATATATAGCATATATTCAACACAAAAAACAGCGACATTTTGTTGTTGACAAAGGACAGCTGGACATATAAAGGGCCCCCTTACCTTCAATAGCTTAGGGCCTCATCAAACCTAAATCCGGCCCTGTTGCAACAGCAACGATTGGAAAGTCCCTGGATTGCAAATGGGAAAAGAATTACCATATACTTTAGGGAACAACGCACCATTGTGGGGGACAGAAAACGCAAATGGGCTGAAAATTGTGGATTTCCAATGGGATAAAGAAAGTCTTTTGGGTATAGTTGCCAACCTCCAGGTGGTATGTAACACAACACAATAGAAATGTCCACAGAGGCCACCGACGACGGGGTTCCGGTATTTTATCCCATTTCGCGTCTGCTTCTTGGGTCGTGGCGATCCTATGTTGATTGTTCTGACTGGAACTTTTGTTCCGTTCGTACAGTGTATGACTTCCTGCTTCTAATGGATGACTGGATAAGGCCTTCTAATGGATGGCTGGATGCCAACCTCCAGGTGGTAGCTGGAGATCTCCCGCGATTACAACTGATCAGGTGACAGAGATCAGTTCCCCTGGAGAAAATGGCCGCCATCCAGTCATCCATTAGAAGCAGGAAGTCATACACTGTACGAATGGAACAAAAGTTCCAGTCGGAACAATCAGCATAGGATCGCCACGACCCAAGAAGCAGAAGCGAAATGGGATAAAATACCGGAACCCCATTGCCGGTGGCCTCTATGGACATTTCTATTGTGTTGTATTATATACCACAAATATTGAAAAGCCACTTTATTGTGAAAAAATTGTAAATTGTACAGCGGCAAGGTGCTCCTCTGCTAGCTGGGTACACACTGTATTTTACAAGTGTCAAGGACCTAGATAAAGGTCGCACTACTCTGAAATCGGCTTAACAGCTTTTTTTTATGCCGTAAGTGCTCAATTTTTTGATTCCACAGTCTCCTTTGGGGCACTAGTTATTTCTGTTTGACTACCAAACACCCAGCATAGTACCTGGAGGTTGGCAACCCTACAGGCAACCCTGCTGGGGAAATTACCAATCCAAGTCATAATTATCATCCCTGTGTGCTATTCTCTCTCTGCTCTGCTATTCTGCTCTCTCTGCGCTCTGCTCTTATCTGTTTCTCATTCCTCCTGCCTTCCCCTCCCAACATTACCCTGCCTCTGTCTCTCCGGGATTAAGACTGTAAACACTTGGGGCAGCAGAGATCTTTTTTCTTTTCTTCTTCTTTTGGTTACTGACATCTGTGAGGTGCCTTTTATATTTATCATAATTCCAGAGGGGCGGCCAGGAGCACAAATAAACAGGAGTGTTCTGGCACCTTAAAAGACCATCAAAATGTTATTCCAGCAGAAGACTTGTGTGTAGGGTTGCCAACCTCCAGGTACTAGCTGGAGATCTCCCGCTATTACAGCTGATCTCCAGCCGATAGAGATCAGTTCGCCTGGAGAAAACGGCCGCTTTGGCAATTGGACTCCAGGTATTTCCCGACCCGAAGCTGGCAACCCTGCTTGTGTGCATTGGAGCATTGTTTCTTCAGATATTCATTTGAAACTGATTCTTTGCATTGCATTTAAAGAAGTGGGGTCTCGTCCACAAAAGACTGATGCTGAAATAAAACTATGAACACCTGAAGCAGCCTTATGCTGAGTCAGACCCTCGGTCCATCAAAGTCAGCATTGTCTACTTAGACCAGCAGCAGCTCTCCAGGGTCTCAGGCTGAGGTCTTTCACATCACCTACTTGCCTGGTCCCTTTAACTGGAAATGCTGGGGATTGAACCTGGGACCTTCTGCATGCCAAACAGATGCTCTACCACTGAGCCACTCTACCACTGAGCCATAGCCCCTCCCCAAATAAACCAAATAAACCATCTACTCTGACTGGAAGCTCTCCAGGGTGTCTGGTAGAGGTCTTTCACATCACCTACTAGCTGGTTCTTTTAACTGGAGATACCAGGAATTAGGAATTGAACCTAGGATTAAACACATATAACATATTAAATAATAAGTACTACAGGTTAAAATATAGGTGTAATATTTTGGAGAAACAACATTAATAGTTAACATAGATGTTTAAGAAAATTTGGTATGGTATAGTAAGAAGATCTTTAAACTTTAATGCAGATTTAAATATTAGTTTAATGGTTAATCTTTTTTTAATTTAATATATATTTTATTCATTTCAATAGTCAATCTTAAACGTTTGTATAGAAGAAAATAAGAAGTAATAGTGAATAGATGGCAGAAATTAAAACTGTTTGAATAGATGGTCAATCTAGGAAAAGTAAGGCACATTTATTTTATGTTATGTTATGTGTTATGTAGTTAGGATGTATGCTTTGTCCCATTTTGTGTGTTTTGTATTTGTAATTGTAAGTTTAAAAAAAATGTTACTGAAAAGGGAATTGAACCTGGGACCATCTGCATGCCAAGCAGATGCTTTGTCACTGAACCACAACCTTACCCCCAATATACCACTTTGTACATTGATGGTAATAAATGCTATGTTTATTATTTATCACACACCATCACTGTGCTTGGTATTTGGCAGAGTAACCAGAGAAATGTACTCCCTGCACTGAGGAACTTACAATCATGTGTGTGCGTAAAGTGCCATTGAGTCACAGCCGACTTATGGCAACCCCAGTAAGGGGCTTTCAAAGGCAGGCGAGAAGCAGAGGTGGTTTGCCATTCCCTTCCTCTGCAGATTCTTTCTTGGGGGTCTCCCTTCCAAGTACTGATCCTGCTTAGCTTCTGAGATCTGATATTAGGCTACAGCTTACTGCCTTCCCTCCCCACTTACAATCATGGGAGGTAATTATAAAATGCACACATGTCCCTTTGATTTTAATTCAGGTGTGCACTTTGTGAAAAAATATACATGCCACTTATAGTGCTCTAAGGTCGTTTATGCATTTCACTCACGTTCGCCTCCGGTCTGTCTCGGTTGTTCCTTGGAGTTATGCATGAATTTTCCAACCATTAGAGATGACCTCGCTACCAGCCCTCACAAATCCCGGACCTTCCCGATTCTTCCCTCTCCCCTGAGCTCAGCCCTGGTGAAATCCCCATGCATAAAGCAAAGTGCGGGGCACCTAAGCTTGGTTTCTATCACAGAAAGCATGCAGCCAATTACAAAGCAGCATATAAAGAGGCAGGGATTCAAATGCTTCCTGCTTCCTTGAAGCTCTTTCTGAGCAGAAGAAATGCTTTTTAAAAATGAGGCTTGGATTTCCCCCCCATCTTCAAATGGCTCCATTTTTTGTTCTTAAAATGCTTTTTTATGCAGCCATTGGGTGTTTTTTTGTGGGGGGGGGAGATTTTCTCTCACAGTAACCTCTACAAAGAAAGCCAATTACAAAGCAGCCTTTCAAGGGGCGGGGACTTGATTTGAGCTTGGAGACTGCTGGTGCAGAGATTCCCAACAGGAAGGTGTGGGACCAGCGAGCAACGAACCTCAGGTAAAACTCCCCTGCATAAATGACCTAAGTTGTTCTGTTGTACAGCATTCCGCTTCGACTGCTTAAGAAATAACAGCGGTAATCATTGATAATAAACCTTTCTCTTCTGATCTTTCTACCAGCAGGATCTCAGCTAGAAGGTGTAGTTAAACCTGGTTACCCAGTCCCGGGATAGCCACCCTGTATCTCATTTCAGTCTCTCGCTGAAATCCAGAGTGCGAATTAGACGTAGAAGGAAGCTGAAAAGAAGCCAGTTGTCTCTGAATGGGGCAGTGATCTCACTCGGTAGGATGCAGCTTCGCATATTCATCGCTGGAGTTGTATATACTTGGGTACAGCAGAACATGAAGATTAAAGGATTAAACGGAGGGCCTTGGGGCGAAAGGTGTGGAAATGCATAATTCTCTCAGCACTGTGCACTGCAGAGCTGGGATTTCTTCCAAGGAAATGTGTTTGGAATTGGGATCATAGAGCTGGAAGGTGACCGCCTGGGTCATCTAGTCCAACCCCCTGCACAATGCAGGAAATTCACAACTGCCTCCCCCCCACACACACTCCCAGTGACCCCTACTCCATGCCCAGAAGATGGCCAGCTGGGGAGGGCGGGCTAGAAATCACAAAATAAATAAATAAATGCCCTCCCTCTCATGATCTGTTTAAGGTCACAGAATCACCATTGCTGACAGGTGGCCATCTAGCCTCTGCTTAAAAACCTCCAGGGAAGGAGATCTCACCACCTCCCAAGGAAGCCTGTTCCACTGAGGAACCGCTCTAGCTGTTAGAAAATTGTTCCCGATGTCTAGACAGAAACTCTTGATTTAATTTCAACCCGTTGGTTCTGGTCTGACCTTCTGGGGCAACAGAAAACAACTTGGCACCATCCTCTATATGGCAGCCCTTTAAGTACTTGAAGATGGTTCTCATATCCCCTCTCAGTCTTCTCCTCTTCAGGCTAAACATACCCAGCTCCTTCAACCTTTCCTCATAGGACTTGGTCTCCAGACCCCTCACCATCTTTGTTGCCCTTTCTTGGACATGTTCCAGATTTTGCTCAAGACACCTTTCCAACTCTAGGTCAAAACCTTTTAATCCCCAGATGGCAGCAGAAACACCAGGGTCATGTGACAGATAAGAACTAGGGTTGCCAGCTCTGGCCTGGGAAATTCCTGGACGTTTGGGGGTGGTGCCTGTGGATAAGGGGAGTGTGCGGAGGAATTTCATCTAGAATCTATGGTATACCATAGAGTCTGCCCTCCAAAGATGCCATTTTCTCCAGGGGGACTGATCGTTGTTATCAGGAGATCAGTTGTTGCTGCAGAAGAACTGCAGGACCACCTGGCAGTCGGCAACCCTAGGAAAGAGGTGGAGCCAGAGTTTCCAAACCTGGCTGGGCGAAAAAAATGGAATCCTCTCCACCATCTTCTCTCAGCATGCATACAGAAATTGTACCCCGCTGAGGTCCCTCCCTTCCCCAAACCCTGCCCTCTCAGGCTCCACTAAGAAATCTCCAGGAATTTCTGAACTCGGAGTTTGCAACCCTGGCTTAAAAGTTCTTATTTAGTCCATCATTTGGGCTTGCCGAATGCCCCCAGTAAAACTTATTAGATCATCATGATGATGAAGAATTAGTTTTTATATGGCGACTTTCTCTACCACTTAAGGAAGAATCAAACCGGCTTACAGTCATCTTCCCTTCCCCTCCCCACAACAGACACCCTGTGAGGTAGGTGGGGCTGAGAGAGCGCTAAGAGAGCTGTGACTAGCCCAAGGTCACCCAGCTGGCTTCATGTGGAGAAGTGGGGAAACCAACCCAGTTCACCAGATTAGCCTCCACTGCTCACGTGGAGGAGTGGGGAATCAAACCTGGTTCTCCAGATTAGAGCCTACCGCTCCAAACCACCGCTCATAACCACTACACCACGCTGATGCAATCGCTATCCCCAGGCAGTTGTTGGCCAGGTTGATGAGCTTAGCGCAAGGTCGGATGCAACCTCGTGAAAGGCCACACCTGAGCCAATCTGCACATAGGGTTGCCAGCTCTGGGTTGGGAAATACCTGGAGATTTTTGGGGCGGAGACCAAGGAAGGCAGGGTTTGGGAAGGGGAGAGACTACAGTGGTGTATAATGCCATAGAATCCATCTTCCAAAGCGGCCATTTTCTCCAGGTGAACTGAACTCTATTGGCTGGAGCTCAGTTGTAATCCCAGGAGGTCTCCAGCTAGTACCTGGAGGTTGGTATGCCAAAATAGACACCTCTGTGTATAAATGTAGTTATTCCAAATCTTACACAGATCAAACATACAAAGTATGGCTAAACAACAGACTGTAGTATACAATAACATTGAAAAACACATACAAAAAGTCCTATTTCTTAAGCATAAAGACACAAAATCACAATATTCCAAGGTTTCCAAAACTCACTATCCTAGAGACAGACAAAAAGTCCAACAGGTACCAATTCAAGGTTTGTTTGTTTTTCTTTCAGGTGTGGATTCCAGGTAAGTATTACTCAGTCCCAAAGCAGGAGATTAAAAGTGAAGAGGAAGACGGCCGTTTCAGTTCTTCATCAGTTCCACTTCATCAGACTTACATATCCCGTCTCTTATTTCATATTAAAGAATCCATATCCAAGAATCCGTCATAAGGTTCCTTCCCAGGATGCCAACAATTTTATTTCTTAACAGTCTTCCAACAGGTTCCTTCTCAGGATACCATTCTTGACTTTTGATCCCCTGCTTTGGGACTGAGTAATACTTACCTGGAATCCACACCTGAAAGAAGAAGAAAACCTTGAATTGGTACCTGTTGGGCTTTTTGTCTGTCTTTAGGATAGTGAGTTTTGGAAACCTTGGAATATTGTGACTTTGTGTCTTTATGCTTAAGAAATAGGACTTTTCATATGTGCTTGTCAATGTTATTGTATAATACAGTCTGCTGATTAGCTATACTTTGTATGGTTGATCTGTACCTGGAGGTTGGCAACTAAGGTTGCCAGCTCTGGGTTGGAAAATACCTAGAGATGTTTGGGGTGGAGCCTGAGGAGGGTGTGGTTTGGGGAGGGACTCCAACGCCATAGAGTCCAATGGCTAAAGCAGCCATTTTCTCCAGGTGAACTGATCTCAATCAGCTGGAGATCAGTTGTAATAGCGGGAGATCTCCAGCTAGTACCTGGAGGTTGGCCACCCTATTGGCCACCCTATCCACACATGAAGCTGTGGTCAAACGCACATTAGCCAATCACACTGGGCGTCTTATTCGGTCAGTTTGCAACCTCCAGTCAACCTGGGAGATAGGGTTGCCAACTCTTTCTTCTGGCAGGACTTACTGCAAGTTGAACAGCTGCAAGGTCGGCAGAATTCCAGCCATCAGAGCTTTCCACGTAATGACGTGTGCCTGCCAGAAAAAAGGCAGCACCTTCTGGATTTCTCCATGCTGCGTCGAAGCCCAGCCAGAAAAAAAGAAATAGTTGGCAACGCTATTGGCAAAGTCCATAATGTTAACATTAACATTGCCTTTCAAGAGAAGCCCTTACTCCATCCCCTTTCTTCATATTGCCTGGGGTTGAAATAAGTGGGTATCTCTTCCACTGGTGGGAGGTTTTTGGGGCGGAGCCTGAGGAGGGAAGGGTTTGGGGAGCGGAAGGACTTCAACGCCATATAGTCCAATTGCCAAAGCGGCCATTTTCTCCAGATGAACTGATCTCTGTCGCCTGGAGATCAGTTGTAATAGCAGGAGATCTCCAGCCGCCACCTGGAGGTTGGCAACCCTAATTAAGGAGTCTCAAAGCATCTCACAACCACCTTCCCTTCCCCTCCCCACAACAGACACCTTGTAAGGTATTTATTTATTTATTTTATTGCATTTTTACCCCGCTTTCCCCAACCCTGAAGGTCAGGCTCGGAGCGGCTAGATGGATAGGGTTGCCAGGTCCCTCTTTGCCTGAGTCCAATTGCCAAAATGGCCATTTTCTCCAGGTGGACTGATCTTTATTGGCTGGAGATCAGTTTTAATAGCAGGAGATCTCCAGCCGCCACCTGGAGGTTGGCAACCCTATGCGAGCCGTCCTGAGCCCGTCCGTGGCTGGGGAGCGAGGGCGGGATACAAAACTAAATCAATCAATCAATATTAAAAATCAGTAAAAATCAATCAATAAATAAGAAGCCAGGTGCAGCAAGCCATGTCAGTTGAGCAACTGGGATTTAGGAATTGTGTGCGTGTTAAATGCTGTCCAGTCGCTTTCAACTCATGGTGACCTTATGAATCAATGTCCTATCTTTGATAGCCTTGCTCAGATCTTGCAATTTGAGTCTATCCATCTCTTGTTGGGTCTTCCTCTTTTCCTGCTGCCTTCGACTTTTCCTTTCAGGATTGTCTTTTCCAGTGACTCTTGTCTTCTCATAATGTGACCAAAGTACAATAGCCTCAGTTTGGTCATTTTAGCTTCTAGGGTCACTTCTGGCTTCATTTGATCTATAACCCACTTAGTAGTTTTTTTGGCAGTCCAGGGTATCCGTAACACTCTCCTCCAACACCACATTTCAAAGGAATCTACTTTCTTCCTGTCAGCTTTCTTCATGTTCCAGCTTTCACACCCATACATAGTAATAGCGAATACGATGGCAGGAATTAACTTGATCTTGGTTGCCAATGACACATCCTTATACTTGACAATCTTTTCTAGAATCATAGAGTTGGAAGGGACCACCAGGGTCATCTATTCCAACCCCCTGCACAATGCAGGAAATTAACAACTACCTCCCCCCACATCCCCAGTGACCCCAACCCTCCCTGCACCATGCAGGATCCCACAATCAAAGCACTCCCGACAGATGGCCATCTAGCCTCTGCTTAAAGACCTCCAAAGACAGGGACTCCACCACCCTCCGAGGCAGCACATTCCACCATCGAACAGCCCTCACCGTCAGAAAGTTCTTCCTAATGTTTAGGTGGAATTGCTTTTCTCTTAGTTTAAATCCATTACTTTGTGTCCTAGTCTCTGGAGCAACAGAGAACAAGCTAGTTCCCTCATCAACATGACATCCCTTCAAATATTTAAACATGGCTATCATGTCTCCCCTCAACCTTCTCTTCTCCAGACTAAACAAACCCAACTCCCTAAGTCTCTCCTCGTAGGGCATGGATTTTCTAGCTCCTTCGTGGCTGCCCTTCCCAGTCTCAACCTCCGATTTCTTGGCTGCAGTCTTCCTTTCGGTTGATGATGGAGCCAAGGAATAGAAAGTCTTCAACAATTTCAATTTCCTCATTGTCAACCTTAAAGTTGTGTAATTCTCCTGTAGTCGTTACTTTTGTCTTCTTGATGTTCAGCTGTAGTCCTGCTTTGGCACCGGATAAAACACCAGGATCGTTGCAAAGTCCGAGACAGAGAGACCAGCCTGGGTTGCCTCAAAGATATGGCAGAATCCTGGCGGTTATTGAGGCGGTTCAGTGACTCACGAGGATTGTTTCGGAAGGCTAAGCGCCGCCAGTCCTTGTGAGCCCCCCGCCTTCTTTCTCTACAATGGCTCGCAATTCGCAAGTCTATTGCTTTCTCTCCGTCCACTTGCGCATTGAGTTTTGGTGAAACCGCTTGGGATCAAGAGCAGCCGTATGGAATTAAGGATTCTAGATCGCAGGGACATCTGCTGAAGCTGGAGGGGGAGAGATTCAAAACAGAAAAAAGGAAGTTTTTTTTTCTTCACACCATGCATAGTTAAATTGTGGAACTCCCTGCCCCAGGATGTGGTGATGGCTGCCAACTTGGAAGGCTTTAAGAGGGGACTGGACAAGTTCATGGAGGAGAGGGGTATCCATGGCTGCTAGTCAAAATGGACACTAGTCATGATGCGTACCTATTCTCTCCAGGACCAGAGGAGCATGCCTAATATATTAGGACTTGTGGAACACAGGCAGGACGGTACTGCTGCAGTGGTCTTGCTTGTGGGCTTCCTAGAGGCACCTGGTTGGCCACTGTGTGAACAGACTGCTGGACTTGATGGGCCTGGGTCTGATCCAGCAGGGCCTTTCTTATGCTCTTATTCAGTGAATGTCCATGCACCCACCCACCCCGGACCAAAGTCACACAATGGGTAAGATGGACTGTTTGTTTTTAAACTAGCCCGCTTGCTGCTGCTGTAAGAACATGCGAGCTTTTGAGTTGTGCAGGGTTCATCAGTAGGGTTGCCAACCTCCAGGTGGGGCCTGGAAATCTAGAATCACAACTGATCTCCAGACAACAGAGATCAAATTCCCCAAAAGCTTATACCCTGCAAATATTGTTGGTCTCTATGGCGCTTCTGGACTTGAATCTAGTTTTGATAGTGTCGCGTAATGGGATAGATTGGCTTCGTGCAGGAAATTCGGACTTGCATGATGCGCCTACCTGGCAAGTTTTACAAGAAGCAAAGTCAATCTCTGGATGAAAAAGAAAGTTCGTAACACGTCTACCAAGCCAGCAAACTCCCAGCTTCGCAACTCAAATTGCAAGTCTGCATACTAGTCAATCAAATGCCAGTTCCATTCTTAGGGTTGCCAACCTCCAGGTGGTGGCTGGAGACCCCCCGCTATTACAACTGATCTCCAGGCGATAGAGATCAGTTCCCCTGGAGAAAATGGCCGCTTGGGCAATTGGACTCTATGGCATTGAAGCCCCTCCCCTCTCCAACCCCCTCCCTTCTCAGGCTCCACCCCCAAAATATCCAGGTATTTCTCAACCTGGAGCTGGCAACCCTTACCTCACACCCTTCCGCATGCTTCAGGAAGACAGCCAACCCTGAAGAACCTTCATGCCTCTTACCTGTTAGTTTGTGGCATCACGAAGTTGCTTTTTAAAGCGCTTAAAGAGCTCCGAGGATTGCAAGCCGCTTCGCTGACATCACGGAAAGCCGACCAATCAGCACAGAGCACAGCCACGTTCTCCTTCCGAGTCGCAGTACAGTTTGTTTTTCAGACCTCACGCCTGACTAGGAAAGGTATGCTTCAAATGGAACAGACACCTGCAGATTGACCCCAACGCACTACAAAGGTTAGGTCCGTGTCCACTCGGCCCCCTAAGTTGATTTTGGTTCTCTAGTGGCTGTGCCCAAGGGAAACTGAAAGGCAGAACTGTACTTTGCACATCCTCTTTTCAGACTTCTCCTGTTAGCGTTGAAAAGGGGAACTCGGGCATTTCTCACAGTGGAGGGTAAACTGTCGTTGGCTGTTTTAACAGCATCGGCTTGGAACTGTGTTTCACTGAGCGCTGGTTTGAAGTTATCAGACACCCCCAATGTCTCCGTCCTGCCGCTTTTTCTGTCTCATGATCAAGCTTGGAGTTTGCAGACATAAAGTGGGGGATAAATACTCAAGATAAACGTCTGCAAGGCAGGTTCTCAACAAAAAGGCACACTGCACAGCAAGCATTAATATCACCATGTAGCGAATAGATGGCATTTTTTTCAGTATTCAGTGTATATTGCTTACATTTGTGTTGCAATCCTTACAACAG
Source organism: Euleptes europaea (assembly GCF_029931775.1). Lineage (NCBI taxonomy): Eukaryota > Metazoa > Chordata > Lepidosauria > Squamata > Sphaerodactylidae > Euleptes > Euleptes europaea. The sequence goes on from NC_079316.1 coordinate 7,759,312, forward strand.
CTCTGTCAGGTAGGCGGGTATTTCTCTTCACCTATTACAAATGGAATGCAAAAGTTGACAGCAGCAGCATTGTCCTGCCTGTGTTCCACAGCACCTAAGATAACTGGCCTGCTCCTCTGATCCCGGAGAGAATAGGCATGCATCTTGACTAGTATCCATTTTTACTAGTAGTCATGAATAGCCCTCTCCTCCATGAACCTGTCCACTCCCCTCTTAAAGCCTTCCAAGTTGGCAGCCAACACCACATCCTGGGGCAGGGAGTTCCACCATTTCAGTATGTGTTGTGTGAAGAAAGGCTTCCTTTTATCAGTTTGGAATCTCTCCCCCTCCAGCTTCAGCAGGTGACCCCACGCTCTGGTATTATGAGAGAGGGAGAAAAGCTTCTCCTGCCTTACTCTATTTTTGAATGCCCCTCAAAGCCCACCATTTCAGCAAAGCCTCCCTGTAGTTCTCACCCTCAATGGAAATGGAGACCCAATCCATACAACGGCTCTTGCTCCTCCTTCCCCTTCGTCCCCTGTTGAAATGCAGACTGCAAGCTACACAGGTCGGGGATCTGCCCTTTTCGCTCCAGAAAGCTCCATATACATTCCCCCTCCCCAGTCGATTCATGAATTTTAAAAAAAGTTGATTCTGCATCAGGATTCTCCCATATTATCCAAAGCACCTATCTAGCTCTCTCAGTCTGATTTGAATCCAGAACTGAATAAAAGGATACCCATTCCTTGGCAAATCTTTCCTTTCATTCTCCTTTCCCCTTCCCCTCAATACAACCAGGAAGCTTAAAACAATGTAAATTAAAGGATCAGAGGAGGGGAGAGGGGAAGTTAAAGAATTATACTTTTTAATATGTGAAATGGAATGTATAATGATTTGGAAAAAATAAAAATTTTATCAAAAAACAACAACAACTAGGAAGCTTATATGCATTAAGTAAAAGTTAGTAGTGATATAGTTCAAAATACGTCACATACGGCATCTTCCAGTAATCCTTGCAACACTCCTGCGAGGTAGGCCGTTCTGGCCCCCATCCTGTAGACGGGGGGAAGCAGCTGGGTGGAAGCGGCTTGCTGAAAGCTGCCTAAAGAAGTTCTGGCAGAGGAGAGAGTCGAACCCGGCACCTCTCCAACCCTAGCTTCTCCATTGGTTCTTGTAGGTTATCCGGGCTGTGTAACCGTGGTCTTGGAATTTTCTTTCCTAGCTTCTCCACTTTGCCACCGCTCAAAGGCACCAGCTTCTAAACACCAGCCCTTCTTTCCCGTGTCTTCTCCGCCAGTCCAGAAATAAATCCTTCTGTTGCCTCAAAGATCCCGCACAGAGCATGCGCCTGACCACACGCCCGCCTTGCGCACCCTGTTCCCGCTTTGAGACCCAACCAACCAGCCTCCAGATGACAAGAACAGAGCAGTTGTCTCCCAGGAAAGCAGTCCACAAAAGCCTTACGCGGGACTAAAACCCGGCTCCTTTTTACAGTGCCACGAAAACCTCTGCTTTCTTTCCTTTTCCCCTTCTTCACGTCCCCGGCCGGAAAATCAAGCCAACCTCAGCTGCAGCGGAAAGCCGTCCGCCCTTCGGTCCAGTTTCCCCGAGCCGTCCTTGCGCCTCTCTGCATCCTTTTTCCCACAGACTGGACATTTTGGCAGCCCTCTGCGAAAGCAGAAGTCGGCCCTGCAGCATGAGCTGGAGGAAGTCCTGCTCGCTCCGTCTCCGAGCCAACCGGCCACATCACCCCAGAGGAGCAGCCAGCGAGCGATCGGCCGCAGGTTCCAGGCCAAGGTGCGCACTGTGGACTTCGGTTCCTAGCTGCCCTGCGCTTCACGCCCACCCACCCTCTTCAATCCTCCCACACCACAGGAGGGGCGAAGAGAGAGCTAGAAAGAGAAAGACAGCCGCTGCCTTTTTGCAGGCAACCGGTTGCTCTTCCTCTTGGGAGGAAAGTCACACCGAAACCGGCGAGGCCTCCTTTATGCGCCTTTCTGTCTCACGCCCACGCACGGTCTCATTCCTCCCAGGTGCATCCATCACCTTTCTCCACATTTTATTCATGGCGAAGTGATTCCCAAATCTGGGTGCATGAAGTTGGTTCGACAAAGGCTCGTTGGGCTTTCGGGTCCGAACTGCGGGCCCAAATTGCATGTCCCCAAGTCCCGAAAAATGCCAAGACAAGATCCCTTGGCGGTCAGGGGATCCTTTTATTCAAGGCTCACAGCAGTGTGGCGCAGTGGTTAAGATTGACAGGCCCTGGAGAACCGGGTTTGATTCCGCACTCCTCCACAAGAGCAGCGGACTCGAATCTGGAGAACCGGGTTTGAGGAGGGGAGGGACATCATCTAGGGTTGCCATCTTCCAGGTACTAGCTGGAGATATCCTGCTATTGCAACTGATCTCCAGGCGACAGAGATCAGTCCCCCTGGAGAAAATGGCCGCTTTGCCAACTGGACTCTATGGCATTGAAGTCCCTCCCCTCCCCAAACACCACCCTCCTCAGGCTCGCCCCCAAAAACCTCCTGCCGATGGCGGAGGGACCTGGCAACCCTAACCTCAGCTGTGTCTAGTGCCATAGAGACCACCTCCCAAAGTTGCCATTTTTTCAGGGGAACTAATCTGTGTAGTCTGGCGATCAGTCATAATTTTGGAAGATCTCCAGGGCCCACCTGGAGGTTGGCAACCTAGTCACCATACCCAAAAAGGTTGGGAACCACTGTACTAGGGCTTGCACCAATTCCAAACCCCCTCTACCACTAAAGTGTTCACACTACACTCTCACCCACTATAAAAAGATCCTTTTCTTCAAGACAGTGCTTATTGTGTGGTTCGGTGGCCAGAAAAAAAATCAAATTTAATCTGGAAAAACCCGAGTTCAAGTCCTACCTCTGCCACAGACTGCCTCATTTTGGGCAAGACACTTTAGAGTTTTCCATGCAGGTAATTTGCCCAGGGTTTGATGCTGTTGGAAAATAGGTGGTTTTTAGGGTTGCCAACCTCCAGGCAGGGCCTGGAGATCTCCCGGAATTACAACTGATCTCCAGACCACAGAGATCAGTTCCCCTGGAGAAAATGGCTGCTTTGGAGGGTGGTCTCTATGGCATTACACCCTGTGGAAGCCCCTCCCACTACCCTCCCCAGGCTCCACCCCCGAATCCCCAAGGATTTCCCAACCTGGAGCTGGCAACCCCATGATTTCTTGCTTTGCCACGGCATCATGGTGCATTTGTGCACCTCCTGGCATTTCCGCGGCTTTTCTCTGATCTTTCCCAAAGCTGCTTTGTTGTGAAGTTTTGGAAAAGATGGAAGGAGGCCTGAATAGCCCCCATGAGAGTTATTTTCTCTGCCCCTGCTGGCATGGCGGCCATTTCCTCCCCCCACCAGTAGGGGGCTTTTGGGTTTTTTTAATGGGCAACTGAATATTTTTATATCAGGATGTGTAACTGGATCTCAGAATTTTCCAACTTCCATTTTTAAAAAACTCAGTATCCCCTTTCATTGTGGAGATATAATGGGAAAGGTATATCTGCACAGAGGCTAAAAACCTACTTTTTTGTTTCTAAATGAAAAGTAGGAATTCAGAGAAACAGATACACAGCTTGTTATACCGTTATAATGATATTCAATTGCCTTTTTTTAAACAGACACTGGAGGCCCCAGGAGAAGAATGGCTGCTGGGGGAGCGAGGCTGGGAAACCACTGTGAACCTACCGTGTGGAAGCCCCATTGCTGCTTATTGACAGCCACAGCAGCACAGAATCCACACAAGTCTAAGGTCAACTGAGGATGTTGTGTGAGCATTCTGGGACACGTTCAGCCTGTGAGAATGTCGGGGTCCAGCCCCATTCCATATTTTATTTATATTTATTTTATCTCATAAAAGGATATTACAGAGCTTGAGAAGGTGCAGAAAAGAGCAACCAAAATGATTAGGGGACTAGAGCAACTGTCCTATGGGGAGCGGCTAAGACGCTTAGGGCTGTTTAGCTTGGAAAGAAGACGGCTGAGGGGAGACATGATAGAGGTCTATAAAATTATGCATGGTTTGGAGAGGGTGGACAGGGAGACGTTTTTCTCCCTCTCCCATAAAACTAGAACACGGGGTCATCTGCTAAAGCTGGAGGGTGAGAGATTCAAAACAGATAAAAGGAAGTATTTTTTACACACAACACATAGTGAAATTGTGGAACTCCCTGCCCCAGGATGTGGTGATGGCTGCCAGCTTGGAGGGCTTTAAGAGGGGAATGGACATATTCATGGAGGAGAAGGGTATTCATGGCTGTTAGTTAGAATGGATACTAGTCATTCTGCATACCTATTCTCTCTAGTATCAGAGGAGCATGCCTATTATTTTGGGTGCGGTGGAACACAGGCAGGACAATACTGCTGCAGTCATCTTGTTAGTGGCTTCCTAGAGGCACCTGGTTGTGTGAACAGACTGCTGGACTTGATGGGCCTTAGTCTGATCCAGCACAGCCTTTCTTATGTTCATTTATACCCCACCTTTCTTCCTAATGTTGACCTAAAGAAGCTCAGTTATATGAAAAAAAACCACACAGAAAAACCCCATTGTGATAAATGCACTAAAGGAAAAAGGCCCACACAGAAAAAAGCCCACACAGAAAAATGTGGGCATTTTTCCATGTGCACTTTCTTCCGTGTGGGCTTTTTTCCAAGCGGGCATTTTTCCGTGTGGGCATTCTTCCGTGTAGACTTTTTTCCATGTGGGCATTTTTCCGTGTGGGCTTTTTTCCATGTGGGCATTTTTCTATGTGCACATTTTTCCGTGTGGGCATTTTTCTATGTGAGCATTTTCCTGTGTGTGCATTTTTCTATGTGAGTTTTTTTCCGTGTGGGCTTTTCCCCATGTGTGCATTTTTCTATGTGCACTTTTATCCATGTGGGCATTTTTCCGTGTGGGCTTTCTTCTGTGTGGGCATTTTTCTTGTGCACATTTATGACAGTGGGGTTTTTTTCTGTGCGCAATTTTCATGTGGGCATTTGCGGGGGGGTTTCTGTTTACCAAGCAGCTCACATCGGTCTCCTTTCCTCCAGTTTATCCTTACAACAATCCTGTGAGGTAGGCTGAGCTGAGAGCATGTGACTGGCCCAAGGTCACCCAGCAAACCTCCATGGCTTAAGTTGGGATTTGAACCTGGGTCTCCCAGACCCTAGCCCAGTACTCTCACCACTACACCACACTATCTCATATGAATGGGAAACACACTCTATAACGGGCCTAAGATCCCATTTGGTGCATGGGTTGGCCAGCGACGCTGGAGAAACCGTTCTTCTTCTAACAGGGGGAATGGTTCATTCTGAGGAATTTGCAGAAACTCAGGCCTGTTCAAGTGATCGGCACAGCTAAACATGGCAGTCGTGATAAATACGCAATCCCAAACGTTGCCTAGTTATTGCTAATATTTTGTAAAATAGCTGCAAACAAGCACAGTTATAAATGCCTGGAGAGGTTTTTGTGCTATTACACAAGAGGCCGTTGCACAAACAGAACTTTGTACACTTACACTCGAACGTTGAGGGCGTGTTTTAGATTGAGGAATCGATACAGGGCAGAAACATTCCTGGTTTTATTCAGTTAAGAGGCCTTCTAAAGCCAGTCAAATGCCACCCAAATACCATTTAATGCATTTCCAACCTTTGTGCAAATAAAGACTTCTTTCGAGAACGTGGTGTGTTTCTGTAGAAAAGAGCAAGAGTCCAGTAGCACCTTAAAGACTAACAAGATTTCTGGCAGGGTATGAGCTTTTATGAGTCACAGCTAACATCTTCAGGTGTGTTTCTGTATGAGAGTGCATTCTCACCAGTTCACTTGTGTGAGAATAATCCACAGCCATTAATCTAAGAAAAAAATAGGGCTGCCAACTCTTTGAGTTGGGAAATTCCTGGAGATATGGTGGTGAGGTTAGGGGAGAGGAGAACATAAGAACATAAGGCCATGCTGGATCAGACTAAGACCCATCAAGTCCAGCAGTCTGTTCACACAGTGGCCAACCAGGTGCCTCTAGCAAGCCCCCAAATAAGATGACTGCAGCAGCACCATCCTGCCTGTGTTCCAAAGCACCTAATATAATAGGCACGCTCCTCTGACACTGGAGAGAACAGGTATGCATCATGAGTATCCATCTTTACTAGTAGCCATGGATAGCCCTCTCCTCCACAAACATGTCCACTCCTCTCTTAAAGCCTTCAAAGCTGGCAGCCATCACCACATCCTGGGGCAGGGAGTTCCACAATTTAACTATGTGTTGTTTGAAGGGGTATAACGCCATAAAGTCCACCCTCCAAAGCAGACATTTTCTCCGGGGGAACGGATCTCTGTCATCTAGACATCAGTTGTAACACCGGGAGATCTCCAGACCCCACCTGGAGGTTGGCAGCCGCCAAAAGCCAAGCTTGACAAAGAATTCAGAAGAACATTCACACAGCCCGGATAACCTACAAGAACCAATTCACAGATCTGTTTCGGAAACTAGGGGAGGGAGAGGAGGAGAAGTTTCCCTGTACTTCTAACAGAGGTTTCCTGGGCTCAAAAAGGTGGTTAAGGATTAACCTGAACCGGGGGTACATCCAGAGGGGAAGCTTTCATGCATTTCGCTATGGAAAACTGCGAGAGGAAGCACCAAAGTCCATACGGCATTCTCTGGGTCAGATCCTGCAGAACTAACTCCGCGATCCCTTACTGGCAGGCACTCTGCTTCTGGGTTCTTCGAAAGACAATTTCATCCGGTACCCTGTTTGGTGTTAGTAGGGGGTGGGGGGAAAGCTGCAGCTTTTATACCCCACTGAGGTCCCTCCCCTCCCCAAACATTAGGAAGAACTTTCTAACAGTTAGAGCGGTTCCTCAGTGGAACAGGCTTCCTCTGGAGGTGGTAGGCTCTCCTTCCCTGGAGGTTTTTCAGAAGAGGCTAGATGGCCATCTGTCAGCAATGCTGATTCTATGACCTTAGGCAGATCATGAGAGGGAGGGCATCTTGGCCATCTTCTGGGCATGTAGTAGGGGTAACTGGGCATGGAGTAGGGGGTGTGGGGGGAGGTAGTTGTGAATTTCCTGCATTGTGCAGGGGGTTGGACTAGATGACCCTGGTGGTCCCTTCCAACTCTATGATTCTTCTATGAGAAGTTGCATTTGCTGAACTTCCCACCCAGCTACACAAGGCACAGAAGCCCAGCAAACACTCCTTTACATGATCCGGCTGGTGTAACAGCCCCCCTGGTAATTCTGTGACCCCCACACCATTTACCCTCTTTTCACTGCTGCTCCCATGCACCCATTTTGTTTTTAGTTCCTGCCTTGCGCCTGCCCTGTTTGAAGATGCCTGATGCCAGTTATATTATAATGCCATCGCTCATACGTTGCCCCCCACCCATATGCACAGGGCTGCAAATGTTTTGGTCGAGGGGTACCAGGCGGATCCAATTGCAGTTTCCAGCACAGCTATACAGAAGCCTGGGGGGGAACGTTGGCAACCCCAGGCATTCACACAATCACACAACACAGATGGTTTATTTGTGTTGTGCCCTGCATTGGGGTCCCATAAGGAGAAACGTGGAACAGAGGTGAATAATTTATTTTTAAATGATCACAACTCGAGAAGGAAGAAATTACATGAAGGAAAATGCATAAAGACTTCACATATTACATTTTTCAGCATACATGAAACATCAAACAAGCATTTGAAAGGGCAGGGAGGTTGTAAACCAACCTCCCAGCAACATAGCAATCAACACCACACCCACACCCTAACAGCTGAAAAGCACTCCAAACAGCATGTGTGAATGCCGCTCCTTCGATACCTTAAGTCAGGGGTGTTTAGGGCTGTTTAGCTTGGAAAGAAGGCGGTTAAGGGGAGACACGATAGAGGTCTATGAAATTATGCATGGTGTGGAAAGAGTGGACAGGGAGAAAACCTCTCTCATAATGCCAGAACGCGGGGTCATCTGCTGAAGCTGGAGGGTGAGAGATACAAAACTGATCAAAGGAAGTATTTCTTCACACAACACATAGTTCAGTTGTGGAACTCCCTGCCCCAGGATGTGGTGATAGCTACCACCATGGAAGGCTTTAAGAGGGGAGTGGACACATTCATGGAGGAGAGGGGTATTCATGGCTACTTTCCTTTATCCCTTAGAATCTCCTTGATCCATTGATCTTGAGCAGCATAAATCTAACGTTTGAAGGATATAAGGACTGAAATAAATCTTGCCACTGACAATGTAGCCTTGGGATCCCTGTCACTTAATAAAAAAGGCATTATGTCAAACACAGAGGCATTAGGTTTATATGTTAAAAGGGGAGAGATATAACGGGATCGAAGTTCCTCATAAAAGCGACATTCCAAGAGGGGTTCATGGCTACTAGTTAAAATGGACACTAGTCATGATGCATGCCTATTCTCTCCAGGATCAGAGCAGCACGCCTATTATCTTGGGTGCTGTGGAGCACAGGCAGGATGGTGCTGCTTCAGTCGTCTTGTTTGTGGGCTTCCTAGAGGCACCTGGTTGGCCACTGTGGGAACAGACTGCTGGACTTGATGGGCCTTCGTCTGATCCAGCAGGGCTTTTTTAATGTTCTTAATTTTGAGCCTGTGGGCACATCTGGAATTCTGGCATGACACGGCGGGCACAGCAACAGAATGGCTGCCACAAAAACGGCCTCCACAGGAGGCAGAGCCAGCCACAAAATGATTGCCACGGCTTAACTTCAGTAACACAGCGCAGATCCTTGTTTGCAGCGGCAGCTGCTGCCAAAGCAACATTTTAAAGAATCCACACAGCCAATCAAATCTCCAATGGCCAATTAGAAGCCTTGGTGGGCAAAAGCTCTACCGGGCCCCACCTACTTCCTAAAAACACTTGGCAGGCCCCAGAAAATGTGTTACTTCTTAAAGTATTCCCGCCCCCCCTCCCCACATTGCCATATAAACAGGTATCATGCACACCAAAGGGCCAGAACTGGTTCCCCTTGAGCATTAACCCAACTTTACATCTACATGTAGAAAAGAGCAAGAGTCCAGTAACGCCTTAAAGACTAACAAAATATCCAGCAGGGTGTGAGATGTCATGAGCCACAGCTCACTTCTTCAGATACAGCTAGAGTGTGAGTCCATCTATCCTTAAGTAGAGACGAGTGTATTAGACACACAATGGCAAACTAAATGTCAAAAGCAAGTAAATTACATCTGCGGGCGTGATTGGGTTAAATGTGATATGCAAGGGGGTTAGTCGGCGTGAAGCAATCAGCATTGGTAATGAGACAGGAATCCCAGATCTCTGTTCAGCCCAGGAGAATGCACGGTCTTGAGCTTCATTATTAGTTGTAATTCAGCCGTCTCTCTTTCTAACCTCCTTTTGAAATCTCTTTGTAAGAGGGGTATTCACATCTACAGAATATGTGAATGGGACTTTTGCAATGACTATACACGTTTTGCTGGGGCGCGCAGTCCTGGGAGTCAGTATCGCCTCGACTTTTTCCAGTAAGGCCAAAGGGTTTTTTGCAAAAGGCTTTAGCAATGAACTCTCTTTCCACCACCCATTTCCCCCATCTCAGTCGCAATCCTGCCTCAGGTTTGCGGGGTTAGGGAAGCCTAGACCTTTACAAGTGGTTGCAGAATATCTGCTAATAGCTCGGGATTAGAGAGGTCGGTGTCTGCGGATCCGTTGAACGTCGGGATGCGAATAATTCGGAGCAAGGAAAGCGCGTTTTTCTTTGGTGCGGGGTCCGTTCTCAAAGCTGACTACAGAGGAAGCTCAGAGACCCGGGAGGGGGGGGGGACGATCTTGCTCTGGCACGGTTCCCTGCGCGGCAGAGCGCGATTTGAACCCAGAGCTCCCCTTTTTCCAACGCCTGGGTTCAGCCAAAGCGGAGAAATTACGAGACCCGAGGTTTGCATGCAGCAAAGAGCAAAAACCAACAGACGGAAGGGGAAAGGGTGGTTGAGCACGTTGGAAAAGAAACCGCCGGGCGTTTAAAAGATGGCTTTTACAGATTTCAGCCTCTGGATTGCGCATGCTGGAAGCCGCAGCTAGGTTTGCAAACGAGACAAAATTAAAAAATAAATTAATTAATTAAATGCAAGAACTAAAAAAAAAAAAAAAATAGCCCATGCCAGGCTCAGGCTCGACAGCTGGCTTCGCCTCTCCTTAATCCGCCGGTTTGCAGCACGCCCCCGCCCCCCAAATGCCAGCCGCGCCTGGCATGGCCACCCGACGCCCAGCCACGCATCACCCACCGCAGTCCATTCCACCGAGGCAAGCGCGTCCCTGCCTCCCGGTTTTCCCCCGCACCCTGGACGACGAGCGACAGACGCCGCGGCCAATAAAAAGCCGCAAAGCGTCAACATTGTGTTCGCTCGGCGGCGCCAGCCAATGCGCGTCGCCCCAGCCCGGCAGCCCGCCTTCCGTGGACACATTGGGGCTCCTGCGCGGCGGCCATGTTGAGAGTGGCAAGGAGGGTGCCTGTTCCTAAAACGCTTTATTTTACTCCCTCGGAGACGCCGCCGCCCGCTTTTTGCAATCGGGACCGACGCCTTGGGACGGAGCAAAGCAAACTGGGCCCTCTCCGGGCGCGTAGCGGCTTTGGGCGGGCGGCGAAACCGAGCGCCGTCTCCCCGAAGCGCTCCAGGCGCCATCTTGAGTGTGGCGCACCCTGCTCCTCGCCTCCCATGGCCGGCTGCCTCCATTGTAACTCCCAGCCCGGCCTGGCAGGCGCCCTTTCGCCCTCTTTGCCCGGGTGGGGTGGGGGTAGCTCACCCCCCACCTATGCAAACTTTTACGAATTTTTTTTTGGGGGGGGCTCACATATGGGCTTTGCAGATTGCAGAAAACCTTTTTTTTTTTTTGGAATTCTTTTTTTTGGGGGGGTACCACTCCCCGCCTACAATTGCAATTAAAACCCGATTTTATCTCCCCGGGGGGGGGGTTTGCGAAGCCGGTCGCTTTGATCCAAGGACATCAACAACAAAAATCGAAGGGGTCTTGCAAACAACTGAACTCTTCTTTTTTTAATAGTTGCACTAAATTCGCGGGGGGTGGGAGGGAGAGGTGGAGTAAGTTTTGCCAAAGTGCTTTTATTGGAAGCCGGAGTTTGTTTGGGGGGGGGCGGAGGGGGGGGAGAAGCTCGTCTTTTGCTTTGTGAAATGACAGCCAAGTCCGAGAAGCCGGCCGGAGAGGAGAGACAGCAGCCTGCTCGAATTTCCCGGCTCCCCCCCCCCCGTTTCTTTTTTCAAAATTCAGGAAAAATCGACTCTTCCCCCCCCCCCCCGATTTGTTAGCGGGAGCCAAAAGGCGAAATCAGCCAGAAACGGATATGCAGAAACCGGATCGGGAATGGAGAAGAATTAAACACTCCCGGTTTAAACATCCCCGATCGGCGCGTTCCCACGTGCGCGCGCGAGCTTCCCTCCCCCGTCCTCGAAGCGCGTCCAAAGCGGAGCGGGATGGCCACCGCCATCCCGACGTGCGCTCGCTCAAAACGGACCCGCGTGTACAGAGGTAGCTTTTTGTTGTGTTGCGCGTAAAAAAAAAAAAAACACCCCAAGAACTTTCCGCGCGGCGCCAGCCTCGGCGTGTTTACTCCCAAGTAAGCCCCACCCCTCCCGGCGAGTCTCCTCCCCCTCCTCCGTGCCGAGGATCGTGACCTCCGGAGGAAAGGCGAGCCCGAAAGCGCGCTCGCCTGGGGCGCGAGGCCCCGCTCCAGCTCCGCGGGGCTGGCCCCCCGAGGGAAACCCGCGGGGCTGCGAGTTGGACGGGCTCGAACCCGCCGGGGTCAAGAGCCCCGAAGCCGGGGAGAGGGCCGGGAGGCGACCCCCGGCCCTCGCTCGTGGCACCCCTGCGCCTTTTTTCTGCCCCGCGTGCAAACTTTGGGTCGTGTTTCCCCCAATCCTCCCCCGCGAAACGTGCGCGCCCTCTTTCTTTTTGCCGCGCGCGCTTTGCAGCGCCCCCCTCCTGGGCGCTTCATTCCCCCCCCTTTTTTTTTTTTTTTTTGCAAAAGCTGCCCCGGCCCCCCCTCTTTCCCCGCCCCCCCTCTTTCCCCACCCCCCTCCCTTTTTGGCCCCGCGGAGGCCCGGCGCAAACTCCTGGCCGCGGCGACTCCGTCGGGGCGCGGAGGCAGGCGGCGCAGGAGGGCGCTCGCCCCGCTGGAAGCGGCCGTGCCCATTGTTTGCCCCGCCGCCAATCGCCGGGCCCGGCTCGGAGCGGCGCGTCCAATGGGGGGCGGGCGGGGGGCGGGCGCGCGCCGCCCACCCCTCTATATTAAAGCCGGCGGCGCCGCGTGAGTCTCCCACTGGCTCCGTCCAAAGCCATCTTTGCATTGTTCCTGCCTGGGCCGCGGGGGCTGGCTGGCTGGCTGCGGTGGGGGGCTTTTTTGGGGGTCGGTTTTTGCTTTTCCATCTCCCCGTTTTTGTCGCGGTGCGCGCCGTCGGACCCCTCTGTTTGGGAGCGGATTGCCTTTTATTTCCTTTTTTGTGCGCAGCGGCTTTCTGCCGTCTCTCGGCCCCGACCCTCTCTCCGCACGCCGCCCCCCAGCCATGTCAGACGCGGTCGTGGACACCAGCTCCGAGATCTCCACCAAGGTGAGGAGGCTGCTTTCGGCGCGGCTCGTGATGGATGGGTGCCCTCCGACGATCCTCCCCCCGACGATCCTCCCCCCTGCCTCCCCGACGTGCCCCCCTTTGTTCGGGGGCAGCGGCTCCGTCGCGATCCCGGGCTTGTTTTGCTCGTTGGGAAGAAATCGGGCTGGGGGGGGGGGTTGGGGTTTTTCTCTCTCTCTCTCTCTCTCTCTCTCCCCCCCCTCGAGGGAGCGGACGACCGAGGGGGTCCCCGGCGGCTGACTTCGGGGGGTCCCCGCTTCTCTCGCCTGGGCGCTCCTGCCTCGGAAAGGCGCGCTCTCGTTCCCGGGCGGGATGCGGCCATTCAAACGGGGCTCGCCGGGCTGGTGACAGACGGCGCGAACTTCGAAGCCCCTTTCCCGTTCGCCCTCCGCTTAAAAGCGAGGCGGAGAAGGGGGGGGGGAGGGACCCTCCGTGCCAGGCGGCTGCGAAGAAGCAGGCATGGAAATCTCTCTTTCCCCCCCCCCAGTGAAGCCCCCCCCGGCCGGCGCCCACCTGAAAGCGAAAGGAGCGCGGCGGGCTGCCCTCGGCTCGCCTTTGTGAGCCGGCTTCCGACGTACTTCGGTGCAAGTTGGGTTTTGTGTGTGTGTTTTGTGTGCGTGTCTCTCTCCCTCCCTCCGACCCCTTTTCTAGCTTCTTAATTTGCTTGGGCTAATTGCACGGAAACAACTTTACGACCCCCGACGGCAGCGGTAAAAATCGGAAGAGGGTTTGTTTGGGGGGGGGGGGAAGGTGCGCGGGGGAGGGGGAAGGGGGGGTTTGGCGCGGGCGCCTCCTCGCCTTTGATGGGGAAGCGATCGAAGCCGCCCGCCGAGGTTTGCGGCCCTCCGTCGCGGGTCCTTTGTTTCGCCGGGCGGGAGAAGGAAGGCGGCGTGCGGCGAGCGAGCGGACGGGGCGCCTCCCGGGAAGCCCCTCGGGGTGGGCGATCCCCTCTGCCTCCGGCCCCCCGCGCCCCCCTTGTGGCCCGGAAAGGGCTTTCCCTTCCGATAAGGGGGGGGGGACGACGACGGCCTCTTTCTCCCCCCTGCAGTGGCTCTGATTCGGATCAAAGCTGGCGCAAACGAGGCGTCGAACATTGCGGAGCTACTTCGCTTCCTCGGAGACCCCCCCCCCGAACTTCAGCTGGTCCCCTTGAACTGGGATGACCTCCTCTTCTTCATCCCCCCCCTCCTTCGACGATCAAAGTTGAGGAAGTCGCCTGGGGGGGGGGACAGCTAGCAAAAGGGCATCGACGGGGGGGGTTTCGCCGGGCGAGGGCGGTGGAGGCCCTTCGGCGCTGCTCTTCGCGGCAAGCTGGTCGCCCCGCCAATCCCCCGACAGGGACTCTGCCTGGGGTGCGGCCGGATACCTTGTGGCCGGCGGGACGGTGCGCGGCTCCTCCGGTCTCGTCGGGGGAGGGGGGGGGGAGAGGTGCTGGCGGCTTGTAGCCTCGCTCCGGGTGGGCGCCCTCGAAGGGGGCCGAATGTTTTCTTCCGCGGGAACCCCCCCCCCCCCGAGGGCTGGGGGAGCGGGGAGGCAAGGTCATGGCTCGGCACGCGCCGCCCCCGCCCCCCTCCTCGACGGCCGGGGCCGCGGGAACCCGCCAGCGCCTGTCGCTGCGGCCGGCAGCCGAAGGAGAGGGTCCCGCTTCTCGGGGCTGCCGCGATTGACCGACTTTAGGGGTGGGGGAGGGAGAAGGGCTGGCTTGAACTCTCGAAGCAAGGTGCCTTCGGAAGGCCAACCCGGATTAAGAGTTTGGCGTGCAATCTGGATCCTGTTTTTTTTTAATAAAAAAAAAGTATTCCGGTTTTAGTTCTTTTTGGATTCTTGGCTTTTACTCCGTTTATTTTGGGGGGGGGTGCATTTCTCTTGTGTGTGTTTTTTGGGGGGTGCAATTCTCTTGTTTTTTTTGGGGGGGTGCATTTCTCTTGTGGTTTTTTTGGGGGGTGCATTTCTCTTGTGTGTTTTTTTTGGGGGGGGGTGCAATTCGCGGGATTCTCCGCGTTCTATCCTTGGGATATTTACGGGGCGGCCCACAGGGGGGGGCAAAAACGGGATTGGGAGTGTGGAGTGATAACCCCCCCCCCACACACACACACACACACACACACACTTGACCCTATTTTGGGCCTGAGGACCCTCCCCCTCCCAATGTAATCCTTTATTTGCAGGGCTCCCTGAACCTATATGGGGGGGGTGCATGTAGCCCCTCCCCCGTCTGCCTTCTTGCACCGGCCAAGGCCCGCAGCCGCCCGGGGCCAGGAGGGCTCGGCCTCCCCTCCCCGGGCGGGCGGCTGCGGCTTCTCCCCCTCCCGAGCGCCGCCCCCGGCCGCAGCCCGCGGCGAGCGCCCCACCACGTGCCGCCCTCTGTCCTCCGCGCGGCCGTCTCCGGCCTCCGCCCGCGCGGGGCCTCTCGGGAGCGGTAGTTCGCCCCCTCCCCCCCGCGCCGTGGACGATCCTACGCTGGAGGGGAGGAAAGGAACTACGTGTCCCGGCATGCCCCGGGAGCCCGGCGGCGCCTGCCCAATCGGAGGGGCGCGGAGTGTGGCGCGCGGTTTTGAAACGGCCCAGGGCGCGTGGCTGGAGCGCCGGCGTCGAGAGGCCGGCTCGGGCGCCCCCTAGAGGCTGGGAGGGTTGCTTGCTCGCCCAGGGCGTTTGTTTTGGACAATGGTCCTGGTATTAATAGGAGTATCCATTGCGGGTTTGCAGGGGGGAGGTTTGCTCCACTTCAGGAACTTTTGCCACTGATTTTTATTTTTTTCAATTGAAGGCTCTCGTCATTCCCTTCATGCGTTTTGACAGTGGGAGATCTTGCCTTTGCAAATGCATTATGGCATTTTCTTTACGTAAAGGAAGTGGAAATGCTTTACTAGTTAGTTTCACGTTGACTTTTTCAACTTATCCCTCTTCCCTTCTTGACCTTAGGCAGATCATGAGAGGGAGGGCAACTTGGCCATCTTCTGGGCATGGAGTACGGGTCACTGGGGGTTTGCAGGGGTGGGGGCAGGTAGTTTGGAATTAACTGCATTGTGCAGGGGGTTGGACTAGATGACCCTGGTGGTCCCTTCCAACTCCATGATTCTATAGGGGATTGAATAATTTGTTAGCCCTGTCTTGCTGTATTACATTTCACTTTTTAAAAAATTTAAAAGTGCATGGGTTTGGGCAGGTCCCCTTTGCCACGCTGTTTTCTCTTGCTCTTGCAAACCATGCTGGTGCCACTATAATTAGAGGCTTCTGCCTGGCCCTGGGCAAAAAAGTTTCAGCATCCAAGTATGAAAGCTGGCCGTTGCTTCTTCTCCGGAGCCTGTTGCAGTCAGGGTTGTGCTAATTGCGTGGAGTGAGTTAATTTTCCAGGGGGCAACTGGAGAGATGGAAAAATCTTTTGATGCTTGTGGCCTTGAAGCATTGGCGCGACCCCTTCGCCGCAAACACTCGTCATTTGACCAGAGAAAACTCCCTCTAGAGTGGGAACTGCGGGGCAGAAAAACTCCTTCCAAAAATCAACATACTTCTTTGGCTTTCCCCTTTGGAGTCTATCTAGATTTGCGCTCTAGAAGATTATCTGGGAATCTCCCCCCAACCCAATCGTGTCTCTCTGTGTGCTGGAAGATTTCCCCAAGCCGGGCAGTGTGTAATGGTTGAATCCATGCTTCTAACCTGCCGGTTCAGCAGCAAGATACCTTTGTTTGGGCGGGGGGATGCTTGCCAGTTAGTACAACAGGCGTGTGGGAACGCAAGCGGTTCGAGGGGAGAGAGCCGTGCGGCGAAGACGTTGGCCCGTTTCTGGGCGATTCAGTTGGCTAATCCCATCGCCGACTTACCCAGAAGCCTCGGCTGCCCTGAGCGGCTTAGCCGGCACGGCGTTGCGATGGCCGGCAAAATAATCTGAAGTCTGTCCTAATCCAAAGGAAGAGCGAAGAAGTCGGGGGGGGGGCAGGGGGGATTTCCCGGCTGTATCATGTCAATGTCCGACCTTTGTGGGGAGCGAAACGAGGCATGTAATGGTTATGGGGGACGGAGGCCAGAGGAGTATCCATGGCCTGGCCACCTTCAGACGCTCGGCGGCCTTATAAGAGGCAAGCAGTCGGGATGCGGCTGTGGGAAAACCCCTTTGCTTTGCTGCAGCGAGGAAACCCACCTTTTGGGACAGGAGGCTGTTGTGTTTCTCCGGCAGCGTCCTTTGGAAACGGGAAGCGGTCTTCTCGGCCACAGATCAGCGCAACAGTTAAACCCGACTCCGGCAGCATCTTAAAGGCCGACCAGCTTTTCAGGGTACAAGCTTTTGAGAGTCCGAGCTCCCTTCGAAGGTTTGTACGCTGAAAAGCTTGTTGGTTTCTAAGGTACTACTGCTCTTGAAACTTAACTTCTACTGCAAACCAAGACGGCTTCCCTCTGGCTTGTACCCCCCACCCCAAAACTGTACCCCAACTTCAGAATTATTTCTGGGCTTGTGTGTATGATTTGTAGTCTGTTGGCGTTGATCGATCTGGGTTTCCATGCAGGCTGCTGGTACCTGCAGTGTTTGCTGGGGGAGGATCACCTGAACAAAGTAAGACAGGAGAAAGAGCCATTCCCTTGTTGGAAAAGGCTTTGTTGGAGAAGATGTTTAGCGGAGGACCTGCGTGTTATTTTGGGCGTGATTTTCCTGTTGGGAGTGTTTAGGAGGTGAAGGATCGCATTAGTACAATATCCGCTAGAGCGAGCATCCGATCTAAATATGTCTGTCGGTCTCTAAACTTTCTAAGCGGAGCGTGTCCGGGTGTGGTGGGGGGGGAGGGCAGCCGTTTCCCTCTAGCTCCTGCATCCAAGTTCCTTTAGCTCCTGCGTCCAAAGCCGTTCTGCCCGAGGGTGGGGGAAGGAAGAGGTCTTGTTCCCACACTTCTTCCCGGCTGCTTCTGCCACTGTAATGCGCTGCTTGTTTTTCCAACTTTCCTTGCGGTGGGTGGGGGGAAGAGGAGAAGGAGGGCCTGCAGCTCTCCCCCCCCCCCCCCCGCCAAAAACAAACCAGTCTGGAATCCTGGTGACTCAACTCTGGTTTATTTCTGTCCCTTTTAAGGACTTGAAAGAGAAGAAGGAAGTTGTGGAAGAGACAGAAAACGGCAGAGATGCACCGGCCAACGGTAACGCGGTAAGTGTCTCTGCCGGGTGGGGGGGATGTTTGTAAGTGAACACCAGCCAGGGCCAGTGAAGCGCATTGGGGCTCGAGTGTCAAGACTGAGACTTGGGGAAGACCTGGATTCGAATCCACGCTAGCCACAGAACGTATTGGTTGACTTTGGGCCAGTTGTTTGGATGTTGTAAGGATGAAATGGAGGACAGGAAAACGGTGTGCGATTCTGGAGGAATGGGAGGATTAAAAAAAAATAGAGGCTGCCTTATATGTAGCTAGTATATCCATTGGAACGTCTGTCCAGAATCTCAGGGAAAGGCTTTCCCACCCCTGCTAGTTGGGATCTCTTTAAGTTGGAGGTCTCAGATTGGACTTAGAATCTACTGCAGATGAAGTTTGAATTTGCCCCTTAGCTGTGGTTTCCCAGTACGCGCATTCGTTCCTTACCAGAGTCTGCAAAGAAGAAGCAAAGTTCCATCTCTTTATTTCCTCCCCACCCTCTGATTTAAAAGTCCTGTTGATGGAAGTGAAAGAGCAGAACCGGGAGTGGGTGGGGCTGAAGGCTTTTATTAAAATGCAAGCACAGCGGTGTTCAATAAAACATCAGAGCATCTGACTCTCATGCTGTAATAGTTTGAAGGCAGCATGAGCATTGAATAAAAAGAAGCAGCCCCAGAGATCGACTTCACCAGGATCCTCCCATGGAGACGGGAAGTCTCTGGCGGCTGGCTGTTAGTTTTGACCACCCACCTGGCCCCCTTCTTTGTCACTGCCCAAGGTTTTCCCCTTGCCCCACGGCTTGAAACTTGGTTGGCAAGCTGCCCAGACACATAGTTGCTTTTAGCAAAAGGGGTCTGTAATGTTTGGCCTTTCAACTTAACAGACCGAATTTTGATGTCACGAGAACTTAAGAAAGGCCCTGCTGGATCAGACCCAGGCCCATCAAGTTCAGCAGTCTGTTCAGTGGCCAACCAGGTGCCTCCAGGAAGCCCACAAACATGGCGACTGCAGCAGCAGCATCCTGCCTGTGTTCCACAGCACCTAATATATTAGGCATGCTCCTCTGGTCCTGGAGAGAATAGGTATGCATCATGACTCATGCATTTTTTACTAGTAGCATTATCCTGCCTGTGTTCCGAAGCACCTACTGTATTAGACATGCTCCTCTGATCCTGGAGAGAACAGGTATGCATCATGACCAGTATCCATTTTGACTAGTAGTCATGGATAGCCCTCTCCTCCACGAACATGTCTACTCCCCTCTTAAAGCCTTCCAAGTTGGCAGCCATCACCACATCCTGGGGCAGGGAGTTCCACAATTTAACTCTTGCGTTGTGTGAAGAAATACTTCCTTTTGTCTCCTTTGAATCTCTCACCCTCCAGCTTCAGCAGATGACCCCGCGTTCCGGTATGAGAGAGGGAGAAAAGCTTCTCCCTGTCCGCTCTCTCCATACCAGGCATAATTTTATAGACTACTTATCATTTGTCACTGGAACATTTCCTGGGAAAAGGAGGCTTGTAAGCAAGCAAGCAACCACTGATCCCGCGTCAGGTTTTTAAGTGGTGTTTTGTTTCTGCAAGGAGAATGAGGAAAACGGGGAGCAGGAAGCAGACAACGAGGTAGACGAAGAGGAAGACGAAGTTGGCGATGACGAGGAGGACGAGGAAGAAGGTGACGGTGGTTTTCTTGTTTTCCCCTCCGCCCTCCTTGCAAAGCAGCCCGGCCTGTTTATAGAGCTATGATCGGTTGTAGAGGGCAGCGGCTCCCCCTAGTGGGCACTCTCAGTGGGGCGCAGGGCAAGAGACCACTTTCTAACCAGGCGTCCCTCAAATATATTCCAAAGTGTGTCAACTCGGCTTGGGAAGATCTTATCTTGGGCAAGAAATAGCTCTGGTCAG
Organism: Euleptes europaea; assembly: GCF_029931775.1. NCBI lineage: Eukaryota > Metazoa > Chordata > Lepidosauria > Squamata > Sphaerodactylidae > Euleptes > Euleptes europaea. The sequence continues at coordinate 7,778,914 of NC_079316.1, forward strand.
ATTTTCATCCTGTTTGGGGCCAAACTGGAATCCACTTTGAGAGTTTGCCTGGTGTTGACCGAGAGCCAGCGTGGTGTAGTGGTTAAGAGCGGTGGTTTGGCGTGGTGGAGTCTGATCTGGAGAACCGGGTTCGATTCCCCTCTCCTCCACATGAGCAGCGGAGGCGAATCTGGGGAACTGGATTTGTTTCCCCACTCTTACACGTGAAGCCAGCTGGGTGACCTTGGGCTAATCACACTCTCAGTCCCACCTACCTCACAGGGTGCCTGTTGTGGGGAAGGGAAGGTCATTGTAAGCTGGTTGCTTCTGCCTCAAGTGGTAGAGAAAATCGGCATGTAAAAACCAGCTCTTCTTCATGGGGGAAGCTAAAGTAGAAAACTCGTTTGCTATGAAATTAATTCAACATTTGACAAAGTGCTGAGCTGGAAAAATATAATTCAGATGGATCTTTAAAGCGTGCCTTACTGGCTCCTAATTTATTTAAAATTCTGGAGAGTGGGAATTGGGGACAACTTTCTCAAGCCCAGTTCAGAAATCCCATCTGGGTCAAGATGTTAAATGCTTCTTGGGGTGTGTGGATGGGTGCATGCATATATCTAGATGATAACAGGCTCTTATCATGCAATACGCCGCTTTCCGTTCCCACGTGGGTGGTATTCCTCTGCTGTTGCTCTGACGGAGCCAGCAGGGCTGAAAGGAAATGTGGGTCGCGCACAGTTGCTCTCTTGTAAACAGAACTGCAGGAGAGGAATTGCTACATCTCTCTGGGGACGACAGCAGCTCTTCCCTCGTATGTTGGTTGGGGAGTTTGTAGAGGCGTCTCTGTAGTCTTGCGCCCTTGACTCGATGACAGGGGGTTGGATTCATGTCACAGCTTTATGTTTTGAGAGCCAGCATGGCGTCGTTGTTCAAAGCAGTGGACTCTGATCTGGTGAACCAGGTTTAATTCCCCACTCCTCCACAGGAAGCCAGTTGGGTGACCTTGGGCTAGTCACAGCTGTCTCGGCCCCACCTACCTCACAGGGTGTCTGTTGTGGGGAGGGGAAGAGAAGATGATTGTAAGCCGGTTTGATTCTTCCTTAAACGGCAGAGAAAGTCGGCGTATAAAAACCAACTCTTCTTATAAAACATTGCTCAGTGGAGCAGAAGCACATTCTCCCCCGATGTTAAAAGCCTTCCAGGGCTCTGGAAGTGATGTATGCTCACATCACCCATGTCTAACCTGCACGCAACAAGCATGGCTCATCTTGCATAAATAAAGAACTTGGGTTCCCTACTTCCTGTTCTGTAACTAGCGTTTCACGGTTGCTCCTGATGCTCTTGTGGGCTGGCGCACATCTTCACACGTTGGCGTTGCGCAGACCGTTCGACCCTGGCCCCCTTCCGGTGAAGAATCCTCTTGGGAGCGGGCGCTGCCAGCTGGAGCCAACCCCCTGCGAACGTCCCACCGCTGCGCATGAGGGTCTCCTGTGGCGTTCAGGCAGCCCGGCCTAATTGGGTGTTTGTTGCCGGGTGGGAAATGTTGCTTGGATACGGTTGCCATGGAAGAGGAGAAGGGGTGGGAAACGGAGCTCGGGAGCCACGGTGACAGCCTTGACCTCACCTGCTCGTGCTTAGGATGCGGCAAGGATGCTGAGGTTGCCTTTGAGCTGGTCCGGAGAGCGGGCAGTGGGAGGGAATCTCGCAACTTGCTCCTCTGCACTGGCTGCAAGTAATTCCAAGAACCCGCTGGCTGCGTTTCACATGCTGGGCCCGGCCTTGAGCGCCGTGTCCCTCCTTGGACTTCCCTAGTGCTCTATGTTTAGGGTTGCCAGTTCTGAGTTGGGAAATACCTGGAGATTTTTGGGGGGGCAGAGCCTAGAATCATAGAGTTGGAAGGGACCACCAGGGCCATCAAGTCCACCCCCCTGCACAATGCAGGAAATTCACAACTACCTCCCCCCTCCACACCCCTAGTGACCAGAAGATGGCCAAGATGCCCTCCCTCTCATCATCTGCCTAAGGTCACAGAATCAGCATTGCTGACAGATGGCCATCTAACCTCTTCTTAAAAACCTCCAGGGAAGGAGAGCTTACCACCTCCCGAGGAAGGCTGTTCCACTGAGGAACCGCTCTAACTGTTAGAAAATTCTTCCTAATGTCTAGACGGAAACTCTTTTGATTTAATTTCAACCCGTTGGTTCTGGTCCAACCTTCTTGAGCAACAGAAAACTCGGCACCCTCCTCTATAGGACAGCCCTTCAAGTGCTTGAAGATGGTTATATCCCCTCTCAGTCTTCTCCTCTTCAGGCTAAACATACCCAGTTCCTTCAACCTTTCCTCATAGGACTTGGTCTCCAGACCCCTCACCATCTTTGTTGCCCTTCTCTGGACACGTTCCAGCTTATCTACATCTTTCTTAAATTGTGGTGCCCAAAACTGAATACAGTACTGTAGTTGAGGTCTAACCAGAGCAGAGTAAAGTGATACCATAACTTCGCGTGATCTGGACACTATACTTCTGTTGATGCAGCCCAAGACTGCATTTGCCTTTTTAGTTACCGCATCACACTGCTGACTCATGTTCAGTGTTTGGTCTACTAAGACCCCAAGATCCTTTTCACACACACTACTGCTCAAACAAGTCTCCCCCATCCTATAGTTATGCATTTGATTTTTCCTACCTAAATGCAGAACTTTACATTTGTCTTTGTTGAAGAGCATTTTATTAGTTCTAGCCCACTTCTCCAGCCTGTCAAGCTCATCCTGCATCTTGGCTCTGACTTCTACCGTATTTGCTACCCCTCCCAATTTAGTATCATCTGCAAATTTAATAAGCATCCGCTCTATTCCTTCATCCAGATCATTTATAAAGATGTTGAACAACACAGGGCCCAGTAGCCTGAGGAGGCGGGGTTTGAGAAGGGGAGATTCAGTAGAGTCCAGTTGCCCACAGCGGCCATTTTCTCCAGGTGAACTGATCTCTATCGGCTGGATATCAGTTGTAATAGCGGGAGATCTCCAGCTAGTACCTGGAGGTTGGCAACCCCATAGGTGTTCCCAGTTGCTCAGGTCCCGTCTGCCAGACTCAGCCCAAAGGCCAAGAACATGAATACCCCAGTAGTTTGCCGCATGTCTTCCCAGGACTTTGCCCTCCTGCGACCGGTTGGCTTCCTTTCCTTCTTCTGGGGCTGTAGAGAAGGATCAAGCCGCCTCCTGTAGCTAATCCTACCTGTTTGAGCTGGCCGGCGTCCCGAGGGAAGGTGGAGGGATTACTCTTCTGTTCAGGTGCCTCTAATCTTTCTTCTCCACCTTCCCCATGTCGGTCTGCGCGGGTGAAAAATTATCCCGATTACTGGTCTAAATGCAGAGAGGTTGGAAACAGTCCCGCCTGCTTAGCCCACGGGGCTTCAGCTGGAACACAGTTAGAGCGGTTCCTCGGTGGAACAGGCTTCCTCGGGAGGTGATAAGCTCTCCTTCCCTGGAGGTTTTTAAGAAGAGGCCAGATGGCCATCTGTCAGCAATGCTGATTCTATGACCTTAGGCAGATGATGAGAGGGAGAAGGCCCCTTGGCCACCTTGGAGTAGGGGGTCACTGGGTGTGTGTGGGGGTGAGGCAGTTGTGAATGTCCTGCGTTGTGCAGGAGGTTGGACTAGATGACCCTGGTGGTCCCTTCCAACTGTACATTCCAATCGTAGTCCGCCCCCCAGACCCTGCCCATCTGTCCCCAGGTCCCCTGCCCAAGCACAGCCTCAGTCCAGGCTCTGCGCCATGGACGGTCAGCAAAATCTGCACTCCCAATTAATTCTGAGTCACGGCGCTCACTAATGAACCCTGGCTCTCTCTCCTCATTAAAGGTAGGCTCCCAGTGGAGGGGGGAGGCAGAAGTGATCGTTGGGGGGGGGGGGCGTGAATCCAGAGAGCTGCTTGGATGCAGGCTGCTCTGGCTCTGCTGGGCTTGGACTCCCAAACAGGCCTGTTTTGGGACCCTTCCCCCTTCCCCCATGTGGCCTAGGCCTTTCCAATCTCTACTGGAAACTCGCCTCGCACAGTTCTTTGCCCTACAGAGCGTTGGTTCCAGTACGGTTTGATCATGGAAGAAGAGTTGGTTTTTATACTCCGCTTTAAGGAGACTCAGACCCGCTTAAAATCATCTTCCCTTCCCACAAACAGGCACCTTGTGATGTAGGTGGGGCTGGTAGAGTTCTGAGAGAGCTGTGGCTGGCCCAAGGTCACCCAGCAGGCTTCATGTGTAGATGAAGGATTGGATTTGATGGCCCTGGTGGTCCCTTCCAACTCTATGATTCTAGATGCATCAACAGTTCCTAGCCATGAAAATTAAAAAGAGCCTCCTTGTCTAAAAGCAGCGTACCTTTGAATAACAGATGTGAGAACTAAAAGAAGAGTTGGTTTTTATACCTAATTTTCTCTACCTTTAAGGAGAATCAAACCAGCTTACAATCTCCTTCCCTTCCCCTCCCCACAGTACACCTTGTGAAGTAGGTGGGGCTGAGAGAGTTCGGAGAGAGCTGTGACTGGCCCAAGGTCACCCAGCAACCTTCATGTGGAGGAGTGGGAAATCAAACCCGGTTCTCCAGATTAGAGTCCGCTGCTCTTAACCACTTAACGACTCGCCAATTTCCTCCTAGAAGTCTGAGCTTAGCCTGGATTCTCAGCAGTCCTTCTCTAGCGTGTCGCGTGCAAGCCCCCTCCTACTTGGCAAATCTCCCGGGAGCGGTGTGAAGCCCAAGAGACGGCTGTGTTGTTGAAGCTTTGCAGGCGTTGTCGGTCTTGATCAGAGAGGGAGGTTCCTGGAAGCTTCCTCAAGAGTAAGGCGGCCAGAGCGGGAGCCCTTGTAGCTTCCGGTGAAATGCCCGATCCAGGTTTTTAGAGAAGAAGAGTTGGTTTTTATATGCCGACTTCCTCTACCCACTGAAGGGAGACTCAAACCGACTTACAACCACCTTCCCCTCCCCACAACAGACACCCTGTGAGGTAGGTGGGGCTGAGGGAGCTCTGAGAGAGCTGTGACTAGCCCAAGGTCACCCAGCTGGCTTCATGTGGAGGAGTGGGGAAACCAACCCGGTTCTCCAGAGTAGCCTCCGCCGCTCATGTGGAGTAGTGGGGAATCGAACCCGGTTCTCCAGATCAGACGCCACTGCTCCAAACCACGGCTCTTAATCACTACATGGTGGCTGTGTCGTTGAAGGATCCCGAGGAGTTCCTATTGGGTGGGGGGCGGGCGACTTGTATCCTGGGTCTGGCTCGGCCCACCCTCACTCCCCCCACTTTCTGTCTAGGGGAAGAAGAAGATGGCGATGAAGATGACGAGGCAGAGGGCGCCACAGGCAAGCGGGCAGCTGAGGACGACGAGGTAAGTCGCCAGGCCTTGTCGAGACAGGATGGGCACGGCTGGGGGTTTGGATTCCGTGCAGGTTTGTTGGATATTTGCAGGAAGCTTTCCAGCCAATACCAAGTTTCTGGGGGGAATCATAGAGTTGGGAGGGACCACCAGGGTCATCTAGTCCTCCCTCTTATGATCTGCTTAAGGTCACAGAATCAGCCTTGCTGACAGGTGGCCATCTAGCCTCTGCTTAAAAACCTCCAGGGAAGGAGAGCTCACCACCTCCCGAGGAAGCCTGTTCCACTGAGGAACCGCTGTAACTGTTAGAAAATTCTTCCTAATGTCTAGATGGAAACTTGATTTAATTTCTGGTCTGACCTTCTGGGGCAACAGAACCATCCTCTATGTGACAGCCCTTCAAGTCCTTGAAGATAGTTATCATATCACCCCTCAGTCTTCTCCAGGCTCCTTCAATTTTTACAGTGTGCCTTGTTCTTGGCCGCATTAAATATGAGGACATTGATTCATAGGGTCACCAGGACACACATAAGTATTTACACATCTGGGGTTGGTGGGTATAAAACTATGCCTCACAGATGGAGAACAGGTCCATCTTTGGCTGTTAGCTGTGATGGCAACATGGAACCGGCATGTTCACAGGCAGGGGGCAGGTCTAGGGGTGTGTGGCTTTGTCTTGTCTGCCCTACTTGCACCGGGGGTGGGTGGGCAATTTATGGGCCACTGGGGAGAATAGGTGCTCAGAGGGTATCTTTTTGGTCCAGTGGTTACAGCTTCTGGAAATAGCTGTCAGCCAAAGAACCATCTCCCTTCAGTCCCTGGGAGAAAGTTGGGCTGTAAACAAAAATAAATCTCGGGGGGTGGGGGCACACACCGGGAGAGAGATTGTGAGGCTGCCTAAGTCTGTAGGACCAGCCCTGGTACATGGTAGCTTTCTAGGTGTAGCCCCCACCCCCTGCGGAAATGAGGATCCATCTGCTTCCATGCACAGGGAAATATTTGGTGAAGTGACTGTTTTGCACCCATTCTGGGGACCAGCACCATGCTCGGCTCTGCCCCATTAGCTCCACACAGGTGCAAAACCGCATATTAAGTCTGTGCCAAACTCTCTGGGAGAGACTTGCCTCTCTCAGCACAGTTCAATATTGGGATCTGGCGTCAGATCTCTTGCCAGCAGAATGGACAGAGGAAATCTTTGAGCTGATGAGTTCACGAGGATAATTCTCTTCCTTAGGCAAGAACTTGATAAATATTAGCAGGTGCTAACTAAGCCTACAGATACAGGAAAAATGTATGGGATGAAATAGCACATCTCCTAATATTTCTCAGACTTAACAGAACATATAATCGTAACATTTTCTCTAAGGGTGCTTTCATGCATGCTGAATAATGCTCGTTCATTCCACTTTCAATGCACTTTAATGATGGTTTGCAGGTGGATTTTGCTGTTTCACGCAGTAAAATCCAGCTGCAAAGTGGATTGAAAGTGCATTATTTGGCATGTGTGAAAGCGCTAAGGCAAATTAGGTTTTGAGTGGATTGACAGAATGCTCTGTAACGTTTGAGGGTCCTGCGTGTAGGCAGTTCTGCTAGGGTTGCCAGCTCCAGCTCAGGAGATTTCCTGGAGATCTGGGGGCAGGAACTGGGGAGTGAGCTAAGCAGGGGGTTGTTTCTATAGAGCCCCACCCTCCGAAGCAGCCTTTTTCTGCAGGGGAACTAATCTGTGTCGTCTGGAGATCAGCTGTAATTCTGGGAGATCTCCCGGTGCTGCCTGGAGGTTGGCAACCTTGATTTGCCCACCCAAGGAAAATGATCTTTGACTTGGAAGCCATCCGCAGGAAACTTTATTGGGTTGGGAACAGAAATTAATATTTCTGACTTTTAACACGTGATCCGTCTCTGAGTAAAACAGCTGGTCCCTAAAGGGATTACGGAGACCAGGGACAGGTGGACTAAGATGCATCTTGATAACTCTCATTAAATTCCCCAAGCAAGGTTAGGAGGCTAAAATTAGCCCTTGTTGGCAATTAAAGAGCAATAAATCTGATTTTTTCAGCCCCCTCTAATGAGCTGTCTGGTTGAGTGACGGTCCCAGCCAGCTGCTGAACGTTACAGGGGTTATGAACCTACAGAAGAATACCCAGGCTGACATTCGTACACAAGACGACAAATAAGTTGCAGAGGCATTCTGAAATACCGTAAAATAAATGGGATTGTTTTAAGGCACAGGTAGAGGTAGCAGGATGTGTGGACACAGATAGCTGTGCATTGTGGTGTTGGGCAAGGGTCTGGGTTCGGATCTCCCCTCGGTTGTGTGGCTCGCTGGGGCAAGTCGCTTGTAAACTAACCTACCTCGCAGGGGTATCAGGAGGATAAAATGGCAACCGGGAGAGCATTGGAGTATCATGTGGAGTTCTGGAGGCCTCACTTCAAAAAGGATATGGACAGAATGGAGCCGGGTGCAGAGGAGAGCGATGAGGCTGATCCTGCATTGAACAGGGGGTTGGACTAGATGGTCTTTATGGCCCCTTCCAACTCTTTATGATTTTATGATATGCACCTCTCTCTAATCTGGTCACACCTAACAAAAATATCCCAGCTCAATTCAAGCTGGGTTTGCGGTCTCAAGCCAAGGTCTCCTGTTCCAGAAGTGCATTGGATCAGTGCCTTCCCGGCTCATTTCACCCCAACACTGTTTTTTACTCTCTCTGCAGGACGATGATGTCGACCCCAAGAAGCAGAAAACCGACGAAGATGATTAAGAAAGAGTTGGGGGGAAAAACAACAATTTTTTTTAAAACTTAAAGAGGAAAAAAAAAGTTTTTTAAAAGGCCAGCGTGACCCACCACACCTTTGGAACATCCCGTTGCAGACACGCTTTCCCCTCCCCCCCCTTCTTGCTGTGGTCACTGTCACCTAGTAGAGCGTAAAAAGCCCCGCGGAAACCAGCGAGCCGCCGCCAATCAACCCCCCACCCTCTTTCTTTGGAAGGGGGAAAAGTAAAAAGTCTCCCTGACATTGCTGCAGGGGGACAGATACCCCACCCCCCTCTCCCCCTGCACCGGAAACTTCAAAGCCCCTCCTTGCTTTCTTAAAAGTAACTTTAAAAAGGAGAATTTGTTTGTATTTTTTATTTACATTTTATATTTTTGTACATATTGTGATGAGGTCAGCCATTTTTAACGCGATCTCCGATTGACCAAAAGGGGGGCTTTGAAGTAAGTGTGTTTCTCTCTCCCTTTCCCCCTCCCGCTGTTCCTAAAACAAAACCGGGGGGGGGGGGGTAATTTTTTTTCTTGACTTTGCTTGTGGTGTGACCATGTCCGAACCATTATCTCAAAAGGAGAAGAGGGGGAAAAAGTAGACCTTGTACAAAAAAAAGAAGTCAAAAATGCAAAAAAAGTCCAACCTTTATTCTGAGCATTCCAGTAACTCTTTTGTGTATGTACTGTAGCTGTACTATAAGTAGTTGGTTTGTATGAGATGGCCAAAGATAAAAGGGTTTTTTTCTTTTTTCTTTATTTTTTCTTTTTTTTTTTGGTCTATGAAGTTGCTGTTAATTTTTTTTTTGGCCTGTTTGATGTATGTGTGCAAACAAATGTTGTCCAAACAATAAAACCGGAATTTTATTTTGCTGAGTTGTTCTAACGAAGCTGGTTGCACAATCGTTGTGTAGTTTCTTGTGCTTCCCCTCCCTCTGCCCTCCCCCACCCCCTTTATAAAGAGGTGAAACTGATTCACCTTGAGGCAGGGCCCTGCTCTACGGAGCTCAGAATCTCCTGCTCTGACAGGCAGAGCCCTGCTCTATGGAGCTCAGCATTGCCTGCTCTTTTTGGTAGCCGCTGTCCCGGGTCTTGGGTAGAGGAAGTTCTTCCCAAACACTTTTTTTTGGGGGGGGGCTTTGAGTTTGAGGGGCTGGAGACTGAAGCGGCGACCTCGTGCGTGCAAGATACACGCCCGCCCACTGAACTGCACAACCCCTTTTTTGGGGAGCAGAACTGGGAGGGTATCTCTTGCTGGGTGGGGGAATGGTCACCAACGGAATGTTGTCAAACATTCAGGTTATGTGAGTGAACCCTGGGTGGAGGAAAGTTCCCCCTTGAGAGTTAAATGGGGTCAAGGAGCCATAGAGGATCCAGCGGCATGCGATGCTTATTTTTTATTGCTGGTCTTGCTGTAGTCAGCTGCACGCACATCAGTGGTTTGGGGTCTACCCAGCCCCCCTGGATTTGCTCGGGCCCCCTGTCTTCCACGGCGTGTTCTCTGACACCGTTTTACTTTGGACAGGCCACGTCTCCTGAGCCACAGCGCCCCAATCCTTATCTCCTGGCAAGGATTCCCCCCTTATTCCTGTGCACCCCCCTGCCAAGGGAAGGCTCCCCCAACTCTTTCCCCAGCTTTGCCCCTTCAAGAGTCCCCTCTTGCTCCTGTTCCTCTGTAGCACTCCCTCTAACAAGGCTTCTTCCCACCCAATAAGGACTGAAACTGCTTTTACTGGTGTTTGTTTTTTTAATTAAACAGTTTTAAAAATTCATTTTTTCTCTTCTGTGTATCTGTGAAAATTCAGACTGTTTCCTAAAACTTCTGGCATTTGTCTCTGCACCCTTCTGGATCTTGCTTGGTAAGCGCAGTGGTACAAGTTGTAGATTTCATAGAATCATAAGAGTTGGAAGGGACCACCAGGGTCATCTAGTCCAACCCCCTGCACAATGCAGGAAATTCACAATCACCTCCTCCCCCCACACCCCCAGTGACTCCCTCACTCCATGCCCAGAAGATGGCCAAGATGCCCTCCCTCTCATCTGCCTAAGGTCATAGAATCAGCATTGCTGACAGATGGCCATCTAGCCTCTGCTTCGAAACCTCCAGGGAAGGAGAGCTTACCACCTTCTGAGGAAGCCTGTTCCAGTGTGGAACCGCTCTGTTATAAAGTTCTTCCTAATGTCTAGATGGAAACTATTGATTTAATTTCAACCTGTTGGTTCTGGTCTGACCTTCTGGAGCAACAGAAAACAACTCGGCACCCTCTATATGACAGCCCTTCAAGTACTTGAAGATGGTTATATCACCTCTCAGTCTCCTCTTCAGGCTAAACATACCTTTGTTCCCTTTCAGGGCCTCCCAAGGAGTTTTGCAAAAGAAGAGAACATGTAGAGGAAAAGGGAGCTCCCAGGAAACAGCTGACACCCTGAATGTGGGGTGGGGGGGAAGACCCCAGCCTTCCTGAATTAAAACAGCCCTTGTATAGTAATTGCTGGCTTTGATATAAATGCAGTGATGTATTGCAGCTGTGGGAAACTTATTTTGCCTGGAATACAAGGACCAACCCAGGAGTATCTCCAGCCAAGTCCTACTGCGCAACTGGGGCTAGATACTCTCTTCCAACGATCGGAGAAACCTCCTTACCTGGTCCTTTTAACTGGAGGTGCCGGGGACTGAATCTGGGATCTTGTGCATGCTAAGCAGATGCTCCCTAAATACCCAGGAAGTTGCCTTATAGTGAATCAGACCCTTATAGTGAATCAGACCCTGAGTAGCGTTGTCGGCTACTCAGGCTGGCAGCAGCTCTCCAGGGTCTCAGGCAGAGGTCTTTCCTGTTACCTACCGCCTGGTCCTTTTAACTGGAGATGCTGCCAGGGATTGAACCTGGGACCTTACGCATGCCAAGCAGAGGCTTTTCCACTGAGCCACGGCCCCTCTCCAAATACACACGAAGCTGCCTTATAGCGAATCAGACCCTCAGTCCAGTAAAAGGTAAAGATAGTCCCCCGTGCAAGCACCGGGTGCAAGCATTCCTGACCCATGGGGTGATGTCACATCCCGACAATTGCTAGGCCGTCTATGCTTTACCCCCAGCAAGCTGAGTCCTCATTTCACCGACCTCTGAAAAACAAGGCTGAGTCAACCTTGAACTGGCTACTTGAAGCCGACTTCCGTCAGGATCGAACTCAGGCCCTAAGCAGAGCTTGGACTGCAGTACTGCAGCTTACCCCTCTGCGCCACGGACATAAAGGTAGAACTAATATGGAAAGGATACCTCTGGGAATAGCAGAAGATAATCTGCCGGCAGTGATTTTTCTCCCGTCTGGATAGTCAAGGGAATTCACTCAGACAGAAGTGCTCCCTACAGCAGAAGAAGAAGAGCTGGTTTTTAGATGCCGCCTTTCTCTACCACTTAAGAAAGATTCAAACCTGCTTACAATCACCTTCCCTTCCCCACAACAGACACTCTGCGAGGTAGGTGGGGCTGAGAGAGCTGTGACTAGCCCAAGGACACCAAGCTGGCTTCGTGTGCAGGAGTGGGGAAACCAACCCGGTTCAGACACCACTCCAAACCACAACTCTTAACCACTATACCACGCTGGTTCTCCATAAAAATAACCTGTTTTATGCTATGGGCCAAAACACTCTACAACTAGCCTGGCTTCAGAACCAGGAAAGAGAGTCTGATCCTGGATACCAGCTGAACTGCCGCAGACTCTCAAAACACACAGGATCCCTCCTTCTTCCATCTCATTTCTTCACCGAATAGGACAGGTAATCTTGCCTCTTCCTCTTGACCTATTTTCCAAACCACTGTTCCCCCATTTTCCACAGCTTTAGCTCAAAGATTAACTCCTGCTCTAAACTGGAATCGCTCTTCTGAATGGTTGTTAGTTGTCGCTGTATTAATTGGGATAAGGTAGGTGTCTGTTCTATGGCTTAGCGCTGCTTAGGATAAGCCCCCCCACAAACACACTATTGTACCAAATTCCTCAAGAAACTCCATATTCCTTTTAAATCAGGTCTCTGTCTTCCTTTTCCTACTGCAGCCTTGCTAATCACAACCACCTCTTTAGGGGAAAGACCCTGGTTTGCTGTGCCCTGCGCAAACCTGCAAGCTAATTCCCCACGTTCACGTGTTTGTGGGGGTGAAGTAACGTGCATTTTAGAATCATAGTTTGAAGGGGCCCTAGAGGCCACCAAGTCCAACCCCCTGCTTAATGCAGGATCAGCCTAGAGCAGTGGTTCCCAACCTTTTTTTGACCAGGGACCACTAGGACTTTTTTGTTCGGTGCAGGGACCCCAAGGTTCAAAATAAAAATTCCGAGATTTTGAAAATAAACTTTAATCATAACTGTTAGTTAAACATTAAACTTAGAATAATATTTGAATATATATATTTTTATAATAGAGAACTTTTAATTGAAAATATTAATTGATTATGGGTTTATAACTTTGTTTCGCGGACCTTAATTTAGTTCTCGCGGACCCCTGGGGGTCCATGGACCCCCAGTTGGGAACCAGTGGCCTAGAGCATCCCTGACAACTGCTTGTCCATCTCTGCTTAAAGACTGCCGGTGAGGGGGACGTCACCACCCCTCTAGGTAGCTGATCCCACTGTCGAACAACTCTTACTGTAAAGACCTTTCCCCTAATATCCAGCTGGTACCTTTCTGCCTGCAATTTAAACCCACTGTTGCGAGTCCTATCCTGTGCTGCCAACAGGAGGGACAGTTCTTCAAATGCTTAAAGATGTTTGGATGACCCTTTTCCAGGAATGTAACACTGCTTAACTGAATTTAGGATACCATCCATTTATGAAGGCTTCCTAGGAGGAGTGCCGTTCTGGAAGCCTCACTTCGAAAGGGATGTGGTCAGAATCGAGCGGGTGCAGAGGAGTGCGAGGAGGAGGATCGGGGCCTGGAGACCAAGCCCTAGGAGGAAAGGCGGAGGGAGTTGGGAATGTTTAGACTGGAGAAGAGGAGGTTGAGGGGGACATGATTGCTCTCTTTCAGTATCTGAAGGGCTGTCACTTAGAGGAGGGTAGGGTGCTGCTCCTGTTGGCAGCAGACGACAGGACTCCCAATAATGGGTTTAAATGGCGGGAGGAACGGTACCGGCTGGCTATTAGAAGGGAAAAATTTACAGTAAGTGTTGTTTGACAGTGGAATGAGCTGCCTAGGGAGGTGGTGGGCTCCCCCTCACTGGCAGTCTTCAAGCAGAGGCTGGACAAGCACTTGTCAGGGATGCTCTAGGCCGATCCTGCATTAAGCAGAGGGTTGGACTAGGTGGCCTCTATGGGCCCTTCCAACTCTTTGATTCTATGAGGGGGGAATCGAACCTGGTTCTCCAGATTAGAGTCCGCCACTCTTAAACCACCACACCAGGCTGGCTGGGGTCGCCAGAGGCAGGCAACGGCAAACCACCTCTGAAACTCTTTTGCCTTGAGAACCCCAAGCCATCGCCATAAGTCGGCTGGCACATGACAGCCCATTCCTCCACCACAGGCTTGTGGGTCTGTTATGCCTGCTTGGGCTGCCCCTTTGCCCCTGCCGAGCTTCACCAGGGCAGGCCACAGGCCTCTGCCACCTGGGCCACTGGGGAAAACGCCCGGTGCCCTGCGGTGAAAGGAAGCGCTCCTGCCTTTCGAGGGATCCGTCCGTGCCGAGCGGGGCCAGGTTCGTTCCCAGCCGGCTGGCCTTTCCGCGGCCTCGCTGGCAGGCGCCTTTATGCATCTTTCATGGCAGATGCTGGGTTACTAGGCCAGAAGGAGCCGGAGAGACGGCAGAGCAGCTGACCGAGCATGCAGAAAAGCTGGCCATCTTGTAAAGGCCTTTCGCCTGCTCTTCTGCCTGGGGCGACCGCTCCATCTTGGCCGGCCTCGCCTGCACCGACTGGCAGCTGTTCTGCACAGCCACAAGGAGGGGGAGGAGGCAGAGGGAGAAGAAGAGTTGGTTTCCTCTACCTTTAAGGAGTCTTTAAGGCTCCCAATCTCACCTTCCCTTCCTCTACCCTTGTGGGGTAGGCGGGGCTGAGAAAGCTGGAAGAGAACTGTGACTAGCCCATGGTCACCCAGCAGGCGTCACGTGGCGAATCAACCCCGGTTCTCGAGATTAGAGTCCGCCACTCATGTGGAGGAGAGGGGAATCAATCCCCAATTCTCCAGATTAGTTTCAGCAGCTCATGTGGCGGAGTGGGGAACCAAACCCGGTTCACCAGATTAGAGTCTGCCGCTCTTAACCACTACACCACACTGGCAAAAATAGATGTTCTGCACGGGCAAAGTCCCGCCAGGGGTTGCTACTGCCTTCACAGCGTCATTTTTATGTCCAGCCCTCCTAGAAATGTGAAGCAGAATAGTCCTTGCTTAGGGTCTAATTTTTGAACAATCCCAATGTCTGAACCGACTGCAAAAAAAACCCCAAAAAACCCCTTCCAGGGGGAGGGAGCAGGACTTGGAACGATGTTTTTATCATGCGCTCAGAGAAAGAAGGTGACAGAACATGGTGTAGTGATAATTTTTTATGCAGGGAAGAGCTGTGATAGAACAGTTTGGGTTTGGGAAGGGGAGCATTTTATAAACTCCATAGAGATCATCTGCGATTTCGGAATAAAATAATAATTGTGCGCTGTCAAGTCACGACTGACTCGTGGCGACCCCCGAACCGTGGGATTCCCAATGCAAGAGATGGAAGAGAAGTGGTTTGCCGTCGCTAGGGTTGCCGTGTCTCTTTTTGCCATCGGCGGGAGGTTTTTGGTGTGGAGCCTGTGGAGGGCGGGGTTTGGGGAGGGACCTCAATGCCATAGAGTCCAATTGCCAAAGCGGCCATTATATCCAGGTGAACTGATCTCTTATCAGCTGGAGATCAGATGTAATAGCAGGAAAGGAAAGGTTGAAGGAGCTGGGTATGTTTAGCCTGAAGAGGAGAAGACTGAGAGGGGAGATGATAACCATCTTCAAGAACTTGAAGGGCTATCAGATAGAGGAGGGGGCCGAGTTGTTTTCTGTTGCTCCAGAAAGTCGGACCAGAACCAACAAGTTGAAATTAAATTAAAAGAGTTTCTGACTAGACATCAGGAAGAATTTGCTAACAGAGCGGTTCCTCGGGAGGTGGTGAGCTCTCCTTCCCTGGAGGTTTTTAAGAAGAGGTTAGATGGCCATCTGTCAGCAAGGCTGATTCTGTGACCTTAGGCAGATCACGAGAGGGAGGGCATCTTGGCCACTTTCTGGGCATGGAGTAGGGGTCACTGGGGGCGTGGGGGGGGTAATTGTGAATTTCCTGCATTGTGCAGGGGGTTGGACTAGATGACCCTGGTGACCCTTCCAACTCTATGATTTTATGAGATCTCCAGCTAATAGCTGGAGGTTGGCAACCCTAGGGGAGCCTGACGCTTCATTGCAGTTAGAAGAGTACCAGTAACCAAGTGGCTGAGGGAGGGGGGAGATAGGAAGGAGGCTGGTTCTGCTACTTCTGGGAGGGACTGTGGTTCAGTGACAGAGCACCTGGATGCAGAAGGTCCCAGGTTCAATCTTCGGCATCTCCAGTTAAAAGGACTAGGCAGGTTGGTGATGTGAAAGACCTCTGCCTGAGACCCTGGAGAACCGCTGCCAGTACGAGTAGGCAATACTGACCTCGATGGCCTGATTCAGTAGAAGGCAGCTTCATGTGTTCACTTAAGGGCTCTTTCACACATGCCGACCTTGCAAATGACCGTTAAAGTGCATTGAAAGTGGATTGAAAGTGTATAATTCAGTATGTGTGAAAGCACCCTTAACACAGTCATGTGAGGCTGTGGCGCAATAGCAGAGCCTCTGCTTGGCATGTGGAAGGTCCCAGGTTCAATCCCCGGCATCTCCAGTTAAAGGGACTAGGCAAGTGGGTGATGTGAAAGACCTCCGCCTGAGACCCTGGAGAGCGGCTGCCAGTCAGAGTAGACAATCCTGACCTTGATGGAACCAGGGTCTGATTCAATATAAAGGCAGCTTCATGTGTCCGTGTGTGTGTGTGTGTGTTCATGGCTCAAATCTCTCTAAGCTGAAGCAAGCCCTGTGCTAATTTTTCCCCTCTAGGGGGTTCGACAGCTAAGAATAGACACTGCCTCCGGCACCTGCAGAGACAGGCAAGGTGAACAAAACGCATCCGCGTTCTCCCAGACTGGCTTGCTGAGTAGCAGCCAGGTGTGTTGCAGCCGCCGCCGGCCTGAGATCGCAGCCCCGCCAATGGAGTGGAGGACCAGACTGTGACTCGGAGGCACGTGCAGAGTGCCTTGCCCTGGAGAACTCGTATCCGGTTCCCCCAAACTCTCACCCAAGGGTCTGATTCAGTAGAAGGCAGCTTCATGTGTTCATGTGTTCACCCTGCCTCCCCCCAATCTCTTTGAGGTCGGTAGGAAGGGCTTCCAGGGCAAAATTTATGACACCCAAAGAAGCTTCAGCCCCTAAGACAGAGAACAAGCAACAAATGTGTTTGTAGGTTTGGGAGCCAGCGTGGTGTAGTGGTTAAGAGCGGTGGTTTGAAGCAGCGGACTCTGATCTGGAGAACCGGGTTCGATTCCCCCGCTCCTCCACATGAGCAGCGGACGCTAATCTGGTGAACTGGGTTGGTTTCCCCACTCCTCCACATGAAGCCAGCTGGGTGACCTTGGGCTAGTCGCAGTTCTCTCTGAACTCTGCACCCTCCACCTCTCCTTTCCTTCCCCCTTGCATTTCAGACCCTCTCTCTGCGGATGCTAAATATTAAACCTGCTGTATTCTTAAGGCTCAGCAAGTCTAACTGCATTCTCTTCTCCTAAGTAATGCTCCCGTTTTACAGATCAGCTTGAGAGAAGGAAGGAGCTTGAGTGAGGTCTGGATTTGAACTCAATGCTGGCGTCATGTTTTGGGCTGTGCAGAGTGTGGACTCCGCTGTTGGTTTGACTGCCAGCTGTAGGGAGGGTGATTTGTGGAGAGGAGGTAACTCAAGGGGTATAATGCCATCACGTCCACCATCCAAGGTAGCCATTTCCTCCAAGGCTTTTTATGCAGGGATGTTTCCTGACTGCTTTGGGGCCTTCCCTTTTGATTATGCACGCCTTCCCCAACCATCAGAGGTCGCCCCTCTCTCCCCGGCTTACAATCACCTTCCCCTCCCCACAGCAGGCACCCTGCGAGGTAGGTGAGGCTGAGAGAGCTCTGAGAGGAATGTGACTAGCCTAGGGTTGCCAACTGCCAGGTAGTGGCAGGAGATCTCCTGCTAATTCAACTGATCTGCAGCCAATAGAGTTCAGGTCACCTGGAGAAAAATGGCTACTTTGGCAATTGGACTCTATGGCATTGAAGTCCCTCCCCTCCCCAAACCCCACCCTCCTCAGGCTCCGTCCCAAAAACCTCCCGCCAGTGGCAAAGAGGGACCTGGCAACCCTAGGCTCTGAGCGATGGCCTCAATTTGCAGTGGGTTCGATGCCGCTGAATGGGTGCCTGTGTCATTCATAATGGGAAGGGGGGGAGGGGGGTCTTTCATGTTCGGTTTTTGAAGTTGGCACTTCAAAGTGGTGAAATGCAGACAAGGGCCTCCACATGTGCCTTGGGGGGCGGGGAGGAGAAGCATAGAGAGAGACACACACAACTGCATTTGTTTTTTTTTGTTTTTTTTAAAATAATTTTTATTGAATTTTTTTTAACAAAACAAACACAATATAAAAAGCAAAAAATACACATAAAAAACACACACACAAAAAAAACACAAACTGCATTTGGAAGCGGCTGGGGTGTGGGGGTGCACGAAAGGCAGAGGGATAGGGTTGCCGGGTCCCTCTTCGCCACCAGCAGGAGGTTTTTTGAGGTGGAGCCTGAGGAAGGCGGGGCTTGGGGAGGGGAGGGACTTCAATGCCATAGAGTCCAATGGCCCAAGTGGCTATTTTCTCCAGGGGAACTGATCTCTATCGGCTGGAGATCAGTTGCAATAGCAGGAGATCTCCAGCTAGTACCTGGAGGTTGGCAACTGTGTGAATTGCCTTTGGAAGCCTGAGTACAGGACCAAGCGTCTGTGTTTGTATGAAGAGGAAGAAGATGCAGAAGAAGAGTTGGTTTTTATATGATGACTTTTTCTACCACTTAAGGAAGAATCCCCTTCCCTTCCCCTCCCCACAACAGACATCCTGTGAGGTAGGTGGGGCTGAGAGAGCTCTAAGAGAACTGTGACTAGCCCAAGGTCACCCAGCTGGCTTCATGTGGAGGAGCGGAGAAACCAATCCAGTTCACCAGATTAGCCTCCGCCGCTCATGTGGAGGAGTGGGGAATTGAACCCGGTTCTCCAGATCAGAGCCCACTGCTCCAAACCACCAGTCTTAACCACCACACCACGCTGTGACATCAAGTCACAGCTGACTTATGGCAACCCCAGAGGGTTTTCAAGGCAGGAGATGTACAGAGGTGGTTGGCCATTGCCTGCCTCTGTACAGGCGACCCTGGACTTCCTGGGTGGCCTCCCATCCAAGTACTAACCCTGCTTAGTTTCCGAGATCTGATGAAATTGTGCTCGTCTGGGATACTTAAAGGCAGGCGGACATTCAATGGTGTGGCAGAAAAGTCCTGCCTGCTTTTTTGCTGCTTTCCAAACTATTTGAACAAGTATTCCGCTATTTTGCACATCTGCCTGTCGTCACCATTAAAAATACTTCTCTTCTTGCTAGCAAAAAAAAATCCTGTCCATAAACAATGGACAATTTAATTTATTTATTCACTGCATTTATACCCCTGCCTCTCTCCCCAATGGGCCCTTGAAGCAGCTTACATAATTCCCCTCCATTTTATCCTCACAACCACCCTCTGAGGTTGGCTAGGCTGAGAGTGCGCGACTGGCCTGAGAGCACCCAGCAAGCTTCCATGGCAGAAGTGGGGATTCGATCCAGAGTCACCCAGATCCTAGCTCGATGCTCTAACCACTACACCGCACTGGCTCAGTTGTGTGCATCTGTGAAGTAAATACATGATTCATTTCCACTGTGCTTAAGAACATAACATAAGAACAGCCCTGCTGGATCAGACCGAGGTCCATCAAGTCCAGCAGTCTGTTCCCTCAGTGGCCAACCAGGTGCCTCTAGGAAGCCCACAAAGAAGACCACTGCAGCAGCATCTATCCTGCCTGTGTCCCACAGCACTTAATATAACAGGCATGCTCCTCTGATCCTAGATAGAATAGGCACGCATCCTGACTAGCATCCATTTTGTCTAGTAGCCATGGATGGCCCTCTCCTCCATGAATATGTCCAATCCCCTCTTCAAGCCTTCCAAGTTGGCAGCCCTCACCACATCCTGGGGCAGGGAGTTCCACAATTTAACTATGCGTTGTGAGAAGAAATATTTCTTTTAATCTATTTGTTCCCGTCAGAGAATTCTATTTCAATGGCCAAAACTCACTGCTTCCTCCACTACCTGCATGCTAAATCCTGGCTAACCCACCTGTCGCTTATGAGACTAACGCACTTATGTGGGGCGAACGCGTGGCCATCGAAGGATGCACGGATCGTCTGTCTAGCTCCAAGGGTCGGCTCACGTAACTGGCTCAGGAAAATCCCCCGCCGTTCCACATCACAAAAGAGCAGGTGTCGTAGGCTACCTGGCCGCTTTTGTAAGATTCAAACACTGCGGATAGCTGATCTAGGGGCAGCTGAGGGCAGAGCAGGGCTTGAAGCTCAACAGGATTAGACCTAATCAGTCGCTGGGATGAAGACTATCGGGATTCTCCGGTAAGCTGCTTTGAGATTTCTAAAGGATGCACGAGAGAGAGAGAGAGTCCATGCATGTCCACTCATATTGTCTAACAACAACCCATAAGTTCTCCTTGTCCCAGTAACCTGTTTGTGGGCTTCCCAAAAGCGTCTGTCTGTCCGCTGTTGGAGACAGGATGTTGGCCTGGGAAGAATTTTTCTCCGGTCCAGCATAGCTCTTCTTGCAGACGACGGCTAGGTTCAGATATTGCACGAAACTGGATTAACTAAACGACTCGTGGTCAGTTCAGTTGCTGCAATGCCAGCCACTCTGCTAACTATGGTTTCTTCACTTCTGCAAATCCATGGTTTATTGACCACAGATAGTCTTAACACTGCTCCGAACTGAATGACCCAGAATGGTCTGATCTCATCAGATCTCAGAAGCTAAGCAGGGTCAGTACTGGTTAGTACTTGGTGGGAGACCACCAGGGAAGTCCAGGGTCACTCTGCAGAGGCAGGCAATGGCAAACCACCTCTGAACGTCTCTTTCCTTGAAAACCCCACGGGTAGGGTTGCCAACCTCAAGGGACTAGCTGGAGATCTCCTGCTATTACAACTTTTCTCCAGTTGATACAGATCAGTTCCCCTGGAGAAAACGGCCGCTTTGTGTGGGTGCCTGTTGTGGGGAGGGGAAGGGAAGGTGATTGTAAGCCGGTTTGAGTCTTCCTTAAGTGGTAGAGCAAGTCGGCATATTAAAACCAACTCTTCGTCTCCTCCTTCTCCTCTTCCTCCAGGTCTTAATTGAGAAGTCCCCGCAATTCAAGGCCTCTAGCATTGCAGGGACTCGCCCTGGGTGGTTTTAACGTGCCTGTTTGCTCTGAGAGTTAAGACGCCATGCCCTGTGTTGTGCTGAAGAGGCAGCAAAGGTATTTGGGGTGGTGCCACCCCTCCCAGGGACCCTTGGTGGGCCTGGGTCTGCCCTTTGAGGCTCTAGTCTGGCGAGAAGTTGCTGCCAGGTTTCAGGAGGAGGTCCCAAGAAAATGCAGATGGTGAAGATCAAAGAGGACGGGGACCACCCATCGGCAGGGCCAAGAACAAACGCTCGCAATTAAAGCTGGCTGGGCCGGGCCCGTCAGCTGGTGCACATCAGATGAGATCTCCTGAAGTTGGTGGCCCTGATCTGACAAGTGGGACCTGTTGGCAACGTGTGTGGTGGCGGCGGAAAGTGACTTCAAGTGGCAGCTGACTTATGGTGACCCTATAGGGCTTTCGAGGCAAGAGATGGACAGAGGTGGTTTGCCATTGCCTGCCTCTGCGGAGCAACCCTGGACGTCTTTGGTGGCCTCCCATCCAAGTACTAACCAGGGCCGACCCTGCTTAGCTTCTGAATCATAGAATCAAAGAGTTGGAAGGGGCCATAGAGGCCATCTAGTCCAACCCCATGCTCAATGCAGGATCAGCCTAGAGCATCTCTGACAAGTGTTTGTCCAGCCACTGATTGAAGACTGCCAGTGAGGGGGAGCTCACCACCTCCCTAGGCAGCTGATTCCACTGTCGAACAACTCTTACTGTAAAAAATGTTCCCCTAATATCCAGCCGGTACCTTTTTGCAATTTAACCCCATTATTGCGGGTCCTGTCCTCTGCTGCCAACAGGAACAGCTCCCTGCCCTCCTCTAAGTGACAGCCCTTCAAGAACTTCAAGAGAGCCATCATGTCCCCACCTCCCAACCAGGCTGAACAGTCCCAGCTCCCTCAGCCTTTCCTCGTAGGGTTTGGTCTCCAGGCCCCTGATGGTCCTCGTCGTTCTCTGCAGCCGTTCCGTGATGTCCACATCCTTTTTGAAGCGAGGCAACTGTATTTATTCAGCAGCTCCTTCCAGAATGCTATGGTTAAATCCTTCATTCCCAAAGCAGACTTAGAAGGGTTCGTTCAGGCATTCCAGGATCTGGGGAGGGGCCGTGGCTCAGTGGCAGAGCATCTGCTTGGCACGCAGAAGATCGCAGGTTCAACCCCCGGCATCTCCAGTTAAAGGGACCAGGCAAGTAGGTGATGGGAAAGACCTGCGCCTGAGACCCTGGAAGAGCCGCGGCCGGTCTGTGTAGACGGTACTGAACTTTGATGGACCGAGGATCTTATTTGGTAGAAGGCAGCTTCACGTGCTCAGAACTGCACACAGGACTCTGAGAGCTGACGAAACGGAGCTCACCTGGTCCCTCCAGATCAGGGCACAAAAAAACCCTCTCTGGATGCAGCTCACCTGTTCTGGCTGCCTTCTAAATTGTGCCCTTCGCCTCCTCCGTCTGGAAACAATGGAGGGTGTTTTGTTTTGTGCTGCTGGGTGCGGGGTCCAGCTGCTTCTCAGCCTGGGCTCATTACAGATCTCCTCCCAGAACTGACCTGGCAAATGCCCTGCCTTGTGCCACGGCCATTGACGGAGGCATTGCCCGCCCTCAGGACACTGCTTGCCTTAGCGAGGGCAACCGTCAATTCTGCCAGGCCCTTCCTTGCGTCTTAGACCCCTTTCTTTGGCCTGGAACTCTGGGCCCCCCAATTAGGATCGCCAACCTCCAGGTGAGACCCGGAGAGCTCCCGGAATGACAACTGATCTCCAGGCAACCGAGACCAGCTCCCCCGGGGAAAACGGCTGCTTTGGAGGGTAGAGTCTATGGCATTATACCCCGCTGAGGTCCTTCCCCTCCCCAAACCCTGCCCTCCTCAGGCTCCACCCCCAAAACCTCCAGGTATTTCCCACCCCGGACCTGGAAACCCTATTCCAAATCAACACCCCTGTTTAAATCCATGACCTACCCCCCACACACACACACACACATGATTTTTTCTCCATGTGATACCCCCATACTTCCCTGGCTATGACCTTCAGCATAAAGGTTGCCATCTCTTCCAGCCAAAATTAAAGACCGCAGCCGGCCACATTTATGGATAGAGAGAGACATCTGGCGGCTGAACGGAGAACGGTGTGGGGCAAAGAAAAGATGCCTTTTATTAAGACCCAACAAGAGACGGATCGACTCAATAAAGGAAGCCACAGCCCTCAGTTTGCAAGATCTGAGCAAGGCTGTCAAAGATAGGACATTTTGGAGGACATTGATTCACAGGGTTGCCATGAGTCGGAAGCGACTTGACGGCACTTAACACGCACACATTAAGGCCCATCCAAACAGCGACAAATTAGTGCAAAAGTTTTCAATTTCTTCAGAATCCTAGAACAGCTTGAAGGGGGTGGGAAGGAAGAGAAAGGTGTCGAGGGCATCCCTGCAGCCTGCAGAGTTTGCAAAGGGAGCAAAGACTTCACTGGATTCGCTGGTGGCGACAAGGGTTGCCAGCTCTGGGGTTGAAAAATTCCTGGGAAGTTTGGGGGCCGGACCCTGGGGAAGGCGGAGTGTGAGTGGGGGAGGGAACTCAGTGGGGTATAATGCCATAGAGTCCCTCCCCCCCAAAAGCAGTCATCCCCACATGAAGCCAGCTGGGTGACCTTGGGCTAGTCACAGTTCTCTTATAGCTCTCTCAGCCCCACCTACCTCACAAGGTGTCTGTTGTGGGCAGGAGAAGGGAAGGTGATTGTAAGCTGGGTTGGCTCTCCTTAAAAGGTAGAGAAAGTCAGCATATGAAAACCAACTCTTCTTCTTCATTTTCTCCAGGAGAACATATCTCTGTCATCTGGAGATTGGAAGTAATTCCAGGAGATCTCCAGGCCCCACCTGGAGCTTAGCAACCCTAGATGGTGCTGAATGCAAAACCGGTTTTAAGTGGCGTTGAAAGAAGGCTGGTGAGACCTAGAAGCAAAATAAATTAACAATAATAACAGTAAAAGCATAGCAGTAATACAGCCATATTTCCTTTGAGCATATAAAAAATAAAACGCAGAAGCCAAATCAGAGGATAAGTTTCCATGATATATCAGGGGTGCTCCCAAAAACAGTGTTTCCTTCCAGTATGAACACCTTTTACTCACTCCTTCATTCATGAATAAATAGACAGACGTATTATCTGAGAGCCAGCGTGGTGTAGTGGTTTTGAGAGGTGGAGTCTGATCTGGTGAACCGGATTTGATTCCCCACTCCTCCACATGAGTGGTGGAGGCTAATCCGGTGGACTGGATTTGTTTCCCCACTCCTACACACGAAGCCAGCTGGGTGACCTTGGACTAGTCACCGCTCTCTCAGCCCCACCTACCTCACAGGGTGCCTGTTGGTGGGAGGGGAGGGGATTGTAAGCCAGTCTGATTCTTCTTTAAGTGGTAGAGAAAGTCGGCATATAAAAATAAACTCTTCTTCTTCTTAACTAATCAATTAAAACAAATCAATTAATTAATCAATTAAAACTATTTCCTGACAATTATTCTCCCAAATAACTGTTTCCCATTTTCCCTGCCTTTCAGTTTTCACCATAAAGTTTTTAAACATTCTGTAAAATTTTCTTAAAACTAATTTTGGAGCGTCTGGCTTCAATGGACCACAGTCATTAGATTTTTCTTTGTTTGTTTAAAAGATTTACATCCTGCCTCTCTGGTTTAAAAAACCCCAGTAAGGTGGCTTACTGTTCAAACTGCAAAACTCCCAAACAAACAAATACTATAGACATGTTAAAACACATATAACCACAAGTTTATAAAACAGCAGCCAGTAGAAACCTTCAACCTGAGCCCTGATTTATACAAGGAGAGGAATAAACAGAAAAGGAAACACTTTTTCTCTACCACTTCAGGCTGCAGGAGAGAGGAGGATCGTTTCAATTTTCCTCAGAGGGGACCAAAAAAATCCTCCCTGCCCATAGAAATCTAGCGTAAAATGGAGCAGGTGAGACTCAGCCCTTCTTGACAAGCTACTTTTCTCCACGCAAGGAGTTTTGTGAGCACTCAAACATGCAGCTCCTCCTGTTACGCACCTGTTTCTCTAAACGGTCCAGGAAAAATCAGAACAGGTGATCCCGCTGCCTCCCCTTTTGTGAAAGGGCTGACCGCCATTCTTTTTCTAGGCCGCTTTTTGTCAGCTGTTTTTAAGCTGATCAGGGACGGTTCTCAAAAGGGTAACAAGATCCACAGCCGCTTAAAGGCTAATCATAGGCCTTGGCAGACATTTATCGACAGGTGAGGAGGGATCAACCTGTACTGTTGCAGGTGTTAGCAGCAGGGGCTGCAGGTCTGGCTACTTTCCCCTTGACAACTACTTTTCTATGTGCGGGGAGTTTTTGATAGAATGAAGCGTTTGGTCATGTGGCCTCTCACCTGATGTCTGTAGAGTACGGTAACCACTGTACCTCTTTGTCCTCTGTTAGCCAACGTCGGGTCTCAGAAACTGTTCCACAAATAATGTAGCATGTGCAGGCAACACTGAGAAAGTTTTTAAAATCCCCTAGTTTTCTACATGCAAGGAAGAGTTTTTATGTGACGGTCAAAAAGATAGTCTTCTCGCCTGTCAATGGTTTAAGGTCAGGGGCAGGGGTAAGGTAAAGCTATATGTTACTATTAGGGGTGTCACCCAAATCGGTCAGTTTTAATTGATTCGCTACCTGCTTCCTAACCAATTTGTCAATAAGCAACTCCGTTAAATTAAAAGCACGTCCTGATCATTGATCTTTGGAGCGCTTGGAAAAAATTTAAAAGGACCAAACTCTGCTTCTCTTGTTCAGCGGGAACATCTCGTATTGCAACTGTTGATATAATTATCGCCTGTCACCTTGTGTTAACTAGTGTTATGAAAAATTTAAAGTAGACCGTTAACAGTTACAAAATTTTCGCTCTTCAAGAGTAACTTAAATTCGCCCCCCAAGCTTTGCAGTTGGTCGTTCTGCGTTGGGCCCAAACTGGAGTGGCCAACCCTGGGTTGGGACAATCCTGGAGATTTTTATTTGGGTAGGGAGCGGAGTGTGAGGAGCAGAGGGACACCCCCCCACCCAAATAAAAATCTCCAGGATTGTCCCAACCCAGGGTTGGCTACTCCAGTTTGGGCCCAACTCGGAACGACCAACTGCAAAGCTTGGGGGGCGAATATTAGGGTATAATGCCATAGAGCCTCCACCCTCCAAAGCAGCCGTTTCCTCTTGGGCAACTGATTGTTGTAGTTTGCAGAACAGCTGTAGTTTCAGGAGATCGCCCGGACCCACCTGGAGGTTGGCAACCCTAGGCCAAAACATTTGAGGCTTTTTGGGGGGGTGGGCCCTAGGAAACCAGCCAGACCCCAGTGAACTCATCGCAGTGAGCATGAACAGAACAGACAAAGCTGCCTTCTACTGAATCAGACCATCAAGGTCAGTATTGTCTACTCAGACCGGCAGCGGCTCTCCAGGGTCCCAGGATGAGGTCTTTCGCATCACCTACTTGCCTGGTCCTTTTTAACTGGAGGTGCTGGGGATTGAACCTGGGGCCTTTTACATGCCAAGCAGATGCTCTACTACTGTGCCACGGCCCCTCCCAAAACATCCGTAGACATAACCATGAAGCTGCCTTCTACTCTTGGCCAATCAAACTCAGTCTTGTCTACTCAGATCGGCAATGGCAAATAGGATCTCAGGCAGAGGTCTACCACATCCCCTACTGCCCGGTCCTTTCAACTGGAGCTGCCAGGGATTGAACCTGGGACCTTCTGCATGTAAAGTAGATGTGCCACCATTGAGCCACGGCCCCTCCCCAAACACAAATGCACATACATGAAGCTGCCTTCTACTGAATCAGACCATCGGTCCATCACGGTCAGAATTGTCTGCTCAAACTGGCAGCAGCTCTCCAGGGTCTCAGGCGGAGGTCCTTCATGTCACCTACTGCCTGGTCCTTTCTTAACTGGAGATACCAAGGATTGAACCTGGGACCTTCTGCGTGTCAAGCAGATGTTCTACCACTGAGCCATGTTCCCTCTGCATAACAACTAAAGAAACCATCAGACTCCCGGAAAGGTGACATGGGTAGGGTGTGTGTGTGTGTGTGTGTGTGTGTGTGTAAAGTGCCGTCAAGTAGCTTCCGACCCTATAAATGAAAGTCCTCCAAAATGCCCTGTCTTTGACAGCCTTGCTCAGATCTTGCAAATTGAAAGCGGTGGCTTCCTTGATTGAGTCAATCCATCTCTTGTTGGGTCTTCCTCTTTTCCTGCTGCCCTCAACTTTTCCTAGCCTGATTGTCTTTTCCAGTGACTCCTGTTGTCTCATGATGTGACCAAAATACGACAGCCTCAGTTTAGTCATTTTAGCTTCTAGGGTCAGTTCAGGCTTGATTTGATCTATAACCCACTGATTTGTTTTTTTTGGCAGTCCACGGAATCCGTAACCCTCTCCTCCAACACCACATTTCAAAGGAATCTACTCTCTTTCTGTCAGCTTTCTTCATCGTCCAGCTTTCACAACCATGCATAGTAATAGGGAAAACGATGGCATGAAATTAACCTGATCTTGGCGGCCAGTGACACATCCTGACACTTCAGAATCTTTTCTAGCTCCTTCATGGGCAGGGTAGAGGGCAGATTATAAAGGTTGACTTTGACCTGACTCAGAAGTCCCCAAGCACCAGAATGCCTCTCTTTGGAGGTGTTATGGGGCATCTCAAGATACTTGCGCGTGGCATGGAGGTGAGCACATGTTTTGCATGCTCAAGACCTCGGCTTCAGTCATCATCAGTTAAAGGTAGCAGCAAAGATCTCCCTTGCCTTGACATCTTGCTGGCCTGCTGCCAGTCAGAGATCACAACTCTGAGGCCATTTGTGCATGGTAATTAGCAGCACGTTCCAGGCTGAATTGCCCCGCATATTTTTTTTAATTTTGCTGAACCGTCATTCCGGAAGTGACTGCTAAGCAGGCACATACCTGCTTCGCATTAGTAAAGAGCCTATTTAATGAGACCTTTGGTGTTTGCCCCAAAGAATCTCCCTCAAGGAACAATGCAAAACAACAGAGGTGCATTAGCTATGCATATGCTAATGACTATGCAAACAGGAACAAAGGAGCAGGCAAGTGGAGGGAGCGGAGCTTCTCCTTTTGCATCGGGACCATGAAAAGGCATTTTTTAAGTCAGATTTTTAAAAAGAGCTTTGAGCGAGCATCAAAATTCACCATGCAAAAATGACCCCAGCTCGGAGGACCAGTCAGGCAGCTTCCTATAGAAGAGGCGTGATGCAGAACTGTTAGCTCGAATCAGCGATGCTGTCTTGGTCCCCTGGAGCTCAGCCATGTGATTGGCAGGTGTCTCCCTGGCCAAGAAAGGTGGCTTTCCTGACACCTGAGGCTATTTAACTAGAGACACCTGGGATTAAACCAGAGTCCTTCTACTCACAGAGCGCATGCTCAGCCACCGAGCCCCAGACCCTCCCCAGGTTAGGTCATGTTTGGTACAGAATACATCTCCCGGGTTGCATCGAAGGCTGTGGGGAGAGAGACGGCTGCTCAGCGCCCTCCCTTTGAAACTGGAAACACCCACAATTACTGTGTTCCGGCACTAATTGGAACACAAGTCCCCCTGGAAACTTGGCAAGCGGGCAGAAATAGAGAAAAACACAGCAATCTGTCTGTTAGCCAAGTGGAGGTGACTTTGCTGTAGTGGGTTAAGGGCAGAGCCGCGCCTTGTATGGGTAGAAAAGAGCAAGAGCCCAGTAGCATCTTAAAAACTAACAAAATTTCTGGAGAGGTTTGAGCTTTCGTCAGCTAGAATATAGCTAGATCTTCAATGGGTGCGTATGTGTGTGTTTGGGGTTACTGTTGGGGGGGGGGGATGTTCAGCGTGAGTCTCCCTCCCTCTTTGCTCAAGCTGTTTCACACTCTTTCAGGAGAAGAAGAGTTGGGTTTTTTTATCTAGTTTTTCCTCTACATTTAAGGAGTCTCAAAGCGGCTTACAATCGCCTTTCCCTCCCCACAGCAGGCACCTTGTGGGGTAGGCGGGGCTGAGAGAGTTCAGAGAGAACTGTGAGTGGCCCAAGGTCACCCAGCAGGCTTCATGTGGAGGAGTGGGGAATCGAACCCAGTTCTCCAGATCAGAGTGCACCACTCTTAACCACTACACTATGCTGGCCCTCTACTCTAGTAGGAGCTGTCCAATGGACTGATGCCCTTGGCAAATGGTTTAAGAGCTGGATGAAATCTCCCCTGTGTGGGATTTGGCCCCCTCCCCCGGGGCTGTAATGTGCCCATCCCATCAACAGAAGGGGATCTCAGAGCAAAGAGACACCTCTTCAAAGGCAGTCAATTTGCTATCAGGTGGGGCTTCATTCCCCTTGTGCTCTATCTAGGCTTTAAGAGAGGTACACATGAACACATGAATCTGCCTTATACCGAATCAGACCCTCCGTCCATCAAAGTCAGTATTGTCTACTCAGACCGGCAGTGGCTCTCCTGGGTCTCAGGTAGAGGTCTTTCACATCACCTACTTGCCTAGACCCTTTAAGCGGAGATGCTGGAGATTGAACCTGGGACCTTCTGCATGCCAAGCAAAGGCTCTACCACTGAGCCCCGGCCCCTCCCCAGATCCTGGAATGCCTGAACGAACCCTTCTAAGTCTGCTTTGGGAATGAAGGATTTAACCACAGTATTCTGGAAGGAGCTGCTGAACAAATAAAGTTGCAGAAGATGTATTCGTTCCATTTGTTGAGCTTTGCCACTGGCCAGCAGAAGAAGAAGAGTTGGTTTTTATATGCCGACTTTCTCTACCACTTAAGAGAGACTCAAACCGGCTTACAATTACCTTCCCTTCCCCTCCCCACAACAGACACCTTGTGAGGTAGGTGGGGCTGAGAGAGCTCTAAGAGAGCTGTGACTAGCCCAAGGTCACCCAGCTGGCTTCATGTGTAGGAGTGGGGAAACCAATCGAGTTCACCAGATTGGTCTCCACCGCTCATGTGGAGGAGTGGGGAATCCAACCCGGTTCTTCAGATCAGTCTCCACTGCTCCAAACCACTGCTCTTAACCACTACACCATGCTGGCTCTTCCTAAACATTATAGCACCTCCCAAACATCATAGAATACGCTTTCGACACAATGGCATTTCTGTCAGTCTAATTTAATTGTGTCACACTTTCATTTTCTACTGTTAGAACAAATATTTTGTCGGGGGAGGCGTGGAGAATAAAAGGGGATCTCTAGGATTTACCAACCTTAAGCAAGTGAATAAACCTTCAATTTATGACTGGAGAGAGAAATTATGGATATATATGAGGATGGCCAAACTAACCGAATTCCTACATGGAAAAGATATGGAAGAATATAAAAAAACTTGGACAAAGGCCGCCACATATTGGGATAAACTGGCAAAAATGGATTTTACTACTTTAATTAGTGAGTTATAGAAACTAGTTAATATTTTTATATTTTACTGTTAATAGATATTTTTAAAACTGTTAAGACACTTCTTTGGAAGTCGGGTGATGGGTCACGTTTTCAAGGTGGGTGGAGGGTTGAAGAGGTATCTTTTTGGTTTTTATAATTTTGTAACTACGAATGTATTAATAAGTATATATAGATACTCTTTTGTATTTTCTTATGTTAATTTTCTTTTTTGTATATTATTTTTTATTATTGTATTCGTTTGTTTTTGTTTTATGTGTTATGTTATAAAAATTAATAAAAAATTATATATATATATAAAAAAAAAGGATTTACCAACCTGGACTCTCCTGCTTGGATTGTGACAGGGATGGAAGAATTGTTGTGCTGCAGCACCATCTAGTGGCCATGCATGGGAAACAACACCCCACTGTTAAAACCCGGTTGTGGGGAAATGCACTAGATAGTTGCATTTTCTGGAGGTCGAGCCTGAGGAGGGGGAGATTTGGAAAGGGAAGAAACCTCGGGGGGGGGGTGCAATGCCATAGGGCCCACCCTCCAAAGCAGCCATTTTTCTCCAGGGGAAATGATCTCTGAAATCTGGAGATCAGCTGTCCTTCCAGGAGATATGCAGTCCCCACAAGGAGGTTGGAGCAGAAATTTCACATATACTACAATAGTCAAGCTAAAGGAAAAGAGCAGTAATGGCTCTAAGAATGTACCCAAACAAGTATTCAATGAAAAAGTGAATTTAGTGCCAAAGTGAAAACTACAAAAATTAACAAAGGAAACTTACAAAATGCTAAGAGTACAAACTCGATACAACAATGTACAACAGGCAAGGATTCAGTTCTTATCTCATTCAATCACTTGTAATCCCTTAGGACTTGTGTACAGTTCATATGCTTATAAATCCCACAGGCGCAGGAAGAAGAAGACTGGTGAGAAATGGAGGAACGCCGTCCGGATGCTTCGTGTTTTCACTACCAAGTGGGCAGCTTCATCAGCTCTCTGTTCAAGTTGGAGTCAAAGCTCCTTCAGATGAAATACAAAGTTTCACAAAGTTACCAAATTTCATGCGCCCACTAGGCTGCTCTGCTCTAAACTGCTTGGTAGTGAAAATGCAAAGCATCCAGACGGCGTTCCTCCATTTCTCCATGGCCCCTTCCAACTCTATGGTTCTAGTTGAATCAATAGCATTTATTGCATATGTGTGTACGTTAAGTGCCATCAAGTCTCTTTCTGACTTATGGCGACCATCTTCTGTCAGGGCTTCTTATTTTCCCGCTGCCACCATTAGCAGAACGGACCGATGGGATCCATCTTTGTGTAAAGCTACCAAAAAAACCCCACAAAAGGCACAATGCAGAGGTGGATTGCTCCTCTACAAGCCAGCGATGTAATTCCGGTGTTCGTATGCATCCAAGAAGACAAAGGCCAGCTAAGGTGAACTTGGAAAGGGGGAAGAAATGCTACGTGGGCTCCTCTTTGCTCTGGAACACGGCAGCGCGTTTGATCGGAGCCAGAAATCTGAAAAATCAAGGCGATCAAAATCCAACAGCCCAACTGCAAGGTGAGAACGTCAGAGCAGACTGAGCTGTATGTATTTGATGAGGGTGGGTGTGGAAGGGGGAACTTGGGAAGGTGACGCATCTCACAGAGGGGAGGAAAGGCATGCCAGCCCCAATCCTGTGCAATTGTCCAAGGAGCCCTGAATCCTGATCAGCCTTAGAAACGGAGAGTTGATACACAAACTGCTTATTAGCAGCATTAATCAACACGAGCAGATCTTTCCAGTGGATTTGGGGACACTGAATTGGGGGAGGGTGGGGGGTGCTTTTACCTGCGGGACAATCTATGGCCACACGCCTCCTGGAGAAAAGCCGGCATTTATGTTTTCTTTCAAAAAAATGGCCATTAGCAGAATGGTGTGTACGACGTCAAAGACAGTTCTGTCTTCCCAGGCCCTGACGCTGCTGGGGCTAGCCCTGGGCATGCCGTAGCATCAGCCTTAGCGGAACTTGTATGGAACTCCCTGCCCCAGGATGTGGTGATGGCTGCCAACTGGGAAGGCTTTAAGAGGGGAGTGGACATGTTCATGGAGGAGAGGGGTATCCAGGGCTACTAGTAAAAATGAATACTAATCATGATGCATACCCATTCTCTCCAGGATCAGAGGAGCATGCCTATTATATTAGGTGCTGGCAGGATGCTGCTGCTGCAGTGGTCTTGTTTGTGGGCTTCCTAGAGGCACCTGGTTGGCCACTGTGGGAACAGACTGCTGGACTCGATGGGTTTGTGTCTGATCCCGCAGTGCTTCTCTCATGCTGGGGGGCTAACCCCGGGCATGCTGTAGCATCAGCCTCAGACCCGGCGATGCTCTCCGGCTTCGGCCTCCAAACTACACACCCTGTCAGCACCTGTTGCTTCTCCTTGCCTGCACATTGCAGCATGATCTCCGCTGTGGCAACAGTGGCAGGGCAGGTGGCGGAAGGCAATGTGCCCCCAGGCAGGGCCTGCCTCTTTTGTTCGGCCTCCTGGAGGATCCTTGCATTCATTAGGTGAGGCAATTGAACAGACTTGCGCTTGAGTGGGCAGGACAGGCCCAGGGCCAGCGGCATAGGGTTTGGTTTCTCTGACAGTGTTCGAAGGGTTCAGGTTGCTCTGGGCTGCCTGAGACAAGAAGCTGATGTTCGGGGGTGACAGCGAAAAACACACCAAAAGGCTCCGGGCAACCACAAACACAAGAAGAAGAACAAGAAGAGTTGGTTTTTATATGCCGACTTTCTTTACCACTTAAGGAAGAATCACACTGGCTCACAATCACCTTCCCCTCCTCACAACAGACACCCTGGGAGGTAGGTGGGGCTGAGAGAGCTCTAAGAGAACTGTGACTAGCCCAAGGCCACCCGGCTGGCTTCATGTGGAGGAGCGGGGAAACCAACCCGATTCACCAGATTAGCCTCCGCCGCTCACATGGAAGCGTGGGGAACCGAACCCGGCTCTCCAGATCAGAGTCCACTGCTCCAAACCACCGCTCTTAACCACTACACCACGTTGGCTCTCCAGCGGCGTAATTGTACATCTGAGCCCAAATTCTGTTTGCGGAAAGAAAGCACCCCCCTCGTGGCAAGGGCTGCAAGCTGTGCACACCGTCCAGTATTGTCCCCAACAGGGGATGGGCAGCAACCCCTGGAAGTTCAAGAAGAGGTCATAAGGGAGGCAGTCATCCTTTTGGTCCCCCCCCCCCCAAAGGATCTGTGATTTCGGCAGCTCACCCATTGATGCAGGCCCAGAAGCAGCTGCTCAAGGCTGGATCTCCAGGGGATTTCTTTAGACCGCAGCGTCATAGCAACCGCTGGGAAAGAACGCGGCCCCTCCATGGATGCCAGCCGACTGGGAGGCAGTTTCTATAGGAACCGGCCTCAGAGCGCAGGAGGGTTGCGGGGTCTCCACGGAGGAAGACGTCATCCCAGAGCGGCCACGTGGGTTACCGCAACTCCAAGCCCCAGAGTAAAGAGAACCGTGGGTGCCATGCATTCGGCTCCCCCCCCGCGAACTCCAGGGGTGCCTTTTGAGAATACTGTGACATATGGAGGAAGCGCAAACTGGCCCATCGTCTTCATGACCCGCACAAGATTGCGCTTAGTTTGAGGACCAGCAACTGGAAGAGAATTGCTAGCGGGACACAAACATAAAAGGTACTTAGTGAGCACCAAGCACCCATGCAGAAGCTGCCTGCTGTGTCTCAGGCCAGCCTCCCAGGAGACGTTCTGCTGTCTCGCTAAGCTTCAGGTTCAACTGGAATTATCTCTTGAATGGACAGAGCAAAACAATTCGGCCTCACGGGAGATTCCTTGTTTAATCTCTGTATCAGTCACTGTTCTGGGATCGCCTCCTTCCCATGAGGAAGTGGGTTGACTCGTGCAGTAAATCAGGGGATATGCTCCTCTGACGGTGGGCTGGTTTTATTACACGGGTTTTGGGTAATAAAGACAAGCTGTTGAAGTGAAAGATTTCCTCTCCTGGTGGACGATCTCTCCCTCAGACAGGAGATAGGGGCTTACAGATTACTTGGATACCTTTGCAGTGTGGCAGAACGGCAAGAGTGCTGGACTTTGGAGCAGGAGATCTAGTTTTAAGGCTCTGTGATGTCTTGGCCACGTGCATTTGCCTTTATTATTTATTTATATCCCGCGTTTCTTCCCCAGTTGGGACTCCCAAGCGTCTTAGAATATTGTTCGACCCTCCTCCATTTTCTCACAACCCTGTGAGGTAGGCCAGGCTGAAAGTTTGTGATGGGCCCAAGGTCACCCAGCAAACTTCCATGGTAGAAGTGGTGATTCAAACCCATGTCTCCCAGGATCCTAGTCTGGCACTCTGTCCGCTATGCCATGCCGGCCCCTCATGGCATTGGCCACCATTTTATCAACTTACAGGACTCGT
Source organism: Euleptes europaea (assembly GCF_029931775.1). Classification (NCBI taxonomy): domain Eukaryota; kingdom Metazoa; phylum Chordata; class Lepidosauria; order Squamata; family Sphaerodactylidae; genus Euleptes; species Euleptes europaea. The sequence goes on from NC_079316.1 coordinate 7,813,413, forward strand.
AGGGTTGCCAACCGCCAGCCCTCGTGCTGCCAATTTCTTTAAGGTATCTTAATTCTGGCACAGGTGTGTTGAATTGTTGTAACCGCCAGGTACTAGCTGGCAATCTCCTGCTGTTACAACTGGTCTCCAGTCGACAGAGATCAGTTCACCTGGAGAAAATGGCTGCTTTGACAATTGGACTCTATGGCACTGAAGTCCCTCTCCTCCCCAAACTGCCAGAGAGGGGGAGCTCACCACCTCCCTAGGCAGGTGATTCCACCGTTGAACAACTCTTACTGTAAACATTTCTTTCCTACTATCCAGCCGGTACCTTTCCACCCACAATTTAAATCCATTATTGTAAGTCCTATCCTCTGCTGCCAACAGGAACAGCTTCCTGCCCTCCTCTAAGTGACAACCCTTCCAATACTTAAAGAGAGCAATCATGTTCCCCCTCAACCTCCTCTTCTCCAGACTAAACATTCTCAAGTCCCTCAGCCTTTCCTCGTAGAGCCTGGTCTTCAGGCCTCTGACCATCCTCGTCGCTCTCCTCTGCATCCATTCGATTCTGTCCACATCCTTTTTGAAGAGGCCTCCAGAACTGCACACAGTACCCCAGGTGCAGCCTGACTGATGCAGTGTACAGCAGAACTATGACATCTTGCGATTTGGATGTTATGCCTCTGTTGATGCACCCCAAGATCTTGTTCACACACACTGCTACCCAGAAGTGTATCCCCCATCCAGTATGCATGTCCTTCATTGCTGTTACTCAGATGTAGAACTTGGCACTTACCCGTGTTGAATTGCATCCTGTTCGCATCTGCCCACTTTCCCAGTGTGTTTAGATCTCGTTGAATTCCATATCTTCTTACGGCGACCCTATGAATTAATGTCCCCCGAAACCATCCTGTCATTAACAGGTCTTGCAAATGGAAGGCCATCTGATATCTACAGAGCTTCTCTTCTCCTTGCCAAACAATCTCACCTTTCCCCATCCTTCTTTGTGTCTCCAGATGCATACGTCCACATGGATTTAACCTGAGAATCAGCCCAGAGGTGTTCCCCCCCTCCCAACAAGAAGAAAAACCACGGATAAGAACTCACCTGGACTTTGAGTGGTAGGAACATTTGCTTTTTTTAATTCAGAAATTTATTTTAAATTACATTATGTAATAATATCAAGTCTATTTTACAAGTTTAACGGGGGGGGCAGGGGTTGACATTGGAACCAGTTATGCAGAAATCAGAAATGAGATGAAATGATTTTTTCTTTTACAAAAAAAGAGAGAAGAGACAGGAAGAGGAATTATGAGTAAGTACCAGAGAGTTAACTAAAAAAAATGGGAAAATCAAGAAAATGTAAAGCCTGCCAAAAAAATGAAAATAAAGAGGAATCTAGTTACTAAGATTCCGAGACAGCCAAAGGATTTAAAAAACAAACCAACTAAACACAATTTACAGTCTTGATCCTTCATGACCATGTGCCCGTGTTTTAGAAACTCGGTCCTCGACAGCCCCTCCCCATAAAATCCTGAGCAAATGGTGGTACAGCAGGCCGCTCAGACTCCTCCATCTGGTCAGGAGGAGGAGGAAAACGGAGGACGGGCAGACATCATGCCAAGCAGGCCCCCGGGGTCACCGCCTAAAGGAACCGTCTTCCGCTGGATGCTTTTGGATGGGGTGGGGGGATTCTGCTGCGCCAGGAACCAGACGAAGGGGAAGGGTGGGAAACTAAACCAGGCGTCTTCTCTCTCTCCCCCCCACCCCCGGGGCCTTCTCTCAAACGTAGAACAGTCTTACTCTGGAAGTGCTTACAAGGAGGTCGTCGTCGAAAAACTTGGTTTCTATGATAACGTTTCCGCTGCAGAGGGGGGAAAAAGAAGGGGAGGAGATCAGAGAAGAACCGGAGCAGGGTTGACGGCAGACTAGCTGGAGAAGGCACAGAGAATCATAGAGTTGGAAGGGACCATAGAGGCCATCTATGCAGGATCAGAGCATCCCTGAGAAATGCTTGTCCAGCCTCATCTTGAAGACTGCCAGTGAGGGGGAGCTCACTACCTCCCTAGGCAGCCCATTTCACTGCTGAACATCTCTCACTGTAAAAGATGTCTTCCTAATGTCCAGCCGGTACCTTTCCGCCTGAAATTCAAACCTATTATTGCTAGTCCTGTCCTCTGTTGCCAACAGGAACAGCTCCCTGCCCTCCTCTAAGAGAGCCACTATGTCCCCCCTCGACCTCCTCTTCTCCAGACTGAGAATTCCCAACTCCCTCAGCCTCTCCTCGTAGGGCTCGGTCTCCAGGCCTCTGATCATCCTCGTCTCTCTTCTCTGCACCCGCTCCATTCTGTCCACATCCTTTTGGAAGCGAGGCCTCCAGAATTGCACAGAGGACTCCAGGTGCAGCCTGACCGATTTGGTGTACCGTGGGACTGTGACATCTTGTGATTTGGATGTTATGCCTTGGTTGATACAACATCGAATTCTGCACAGCCATCACTACTGTGAGGTTCCCAAGTGTGCTGGGAGATGAGGCAGTTGGTACTGAACTGCACTTTGAGTCAGAGGGTGCCACTTAGAGGGGGGCAGGGAGCTGCTCCTGTTGGCAGCAGAGGACAGGACTTACAATAATGGGTTTAAATTGCGGGAGGAAGGGTACCGGCTGGATATTAGGGGAAATTTTTACAGTAAGAGTTGTTCAACAGTTGAATTGGCTACCTAGGGAGGTGGTGAGCTCCCCCTCTCTGGTGGTCTTCAAGCTGAGGCTGGACAAGAACTTGTCAGGGATGCTCTAGGCTGATCCTGCATTAAGCAGTGGGTTGGACTAGATGGCCTCTATGGCACCTTCCAACTCTATGGTTTTTGAATCCACACAGCAATTCCACAGATTATTTGGGCAAATTCTTCAGTATCGGGACCGGATCCCCTGGCACTGACTCTTTCAGTGCCTCAGTAATGGCTCCAGGGAGCAGCCGGGAACTGCGTTCTCTTCCCTCCAGGCATTCAAGTTGTACCTGCCAGCTGGGACTCATGTTACAAGGCATGCCACCGGGTGCGAGCATCAAGGAAACCCCTCGGCGTCTCCTTTCTATCTTCCGAAAGCAAGCGGGCTCTAACACTACCACAGTTGCAATCAATATTGCCGCAGAGAGGTGAGGTTAAGCCGGTGAGGCTGGGAGCGGCTCTGTATCTCAATGACAGCCCTGACTGAAGAAACTTTGGGCTGTTGTGTATTCTGCAACGGAGCACACAGTACAGAGTGTGGTATTCAGCACATGAGCATTTATTTGGTGGTGGCAAGCGCTGCCAAGTCGCAGATGATTTATGGCAACCCCGTAGGGTTTACAAGGCAGGAGACAAATGGAGGTGGGTTTGCCCTCGCCTGCCTCTGCATAGCAACATTGGACTTCCTCGGCGGTCTCCCATCCAAGTACTAACCCGGGCCGACCCTGCTTAGCTTTTGAGATCTGACGAGATCAGGCTATCCCAGGCTATCCAGGTCAGAGCATTTATTTAGTATTCTCAAAATTATAAACACATACACATGAAGTTGCCAGAATGGTGCAGTGGTTAAGAGTGTTGGTTTAGAGCGGTGGACTCTGATCTGGAGAACCGGGTTTGATTCCCCACTCCTCCAGATGAGCGGCGTAGGCTAATCTGATAAACTGGATTTGTTTCCCCACTCCTACACACGAAGCCAGCTGGGTGACCTTAGGCTAGTCACAGCTCTCTCAGCCCCACCTACCTTACAGGGTGTCTGTTGTGGGGAAGGGAAGTGAAGGGGATCGGAAGCCGGTTTGATTCTTCCTTAAGGGATAGAGAAAGTCGGCATATAAAAACCAACTCTTTTTCCTCTTCTGGGTCAGTATTATCTAGTCAGACTGGCAGCAGCTTTCCAGGATCTTAAGCAGAAGTCTTTCACATCACCTACGACCTAATCCTTTTAACTGGAGATGTCAGAAATGGAACCGGGGAACTTCTAAAAATCTGGCATAGTGAAAGGACTGAAGAGCATGAGATGGAACAGCGCCAATTCAAACGTCACCTAAGCCATGAACTCACTCGGTGACCTTGGACAGGCCACTAATTCTCTCATCCATCCCCAATGCCACAATATAGTGGACAATAATGCTGGGCTACCTTGTATGGATTACCAGATAATGCTTGGAACATTTCCTAAAGTGTCATCCTCAATGCTGGGTTTCGTTGGTTTTTAAGAATCACGTTTCTAGGCCTTAAGGCTGAATGCATATGTGCAGCACCTGGTGAAACTCTCAAACTGTGGTTTGGTTAAGCTGTAATGTCAAAGCATTTAGCCTCCCCGCCCCATTCTACGCAGCCCCTCTTTGCCAGGGGTTTCACATAGAGCAACTCACGTTAGGACATTCGCGGGCATCATCTGTGACTCCGGAGCGGCCTCTATCAAGGACTGCCAGGTATTTGTGGAGTTGGGGATCACAAAGCCGAACTCGAAGAACCATTCTGCAAAGAGAGGAATGGGGGAGAGGCGTTAGAGCAGACAAGTTCCCCCCTCCTTTCCCACCTTAGCATCCACCTAGCACCCCTCTGTGTTTAAGACCATGCCGTACAGCCCAGAGGGCATTCAGCAGCTCCCAGGACTATCCTCCCCAACAACGAAGCATTTATTTGCACAATGCATAGTGGGGGGAGCCTGGCTGTCCTTTCCGCGTTGGCCAGGACCCCGTGTGCCACTTTTAGCGGCATCTGTTTAGATAAGTGCTTGTAGAATTTCAAGTTGAGAGGGTACAATTTTTATGAAGTGGGGATATGAATGGTCTTTGAATCCTTGTATGTGTGCGTGCTATCTGTAATGTGCTGCTGTTAGAGAAAGAGCACTTGATTTTACTGTTGTGTTTCTTATGTAATTATGGATTGTTTTTAGATGTTTTTAAAAGGTTGTGAGCTGCTCTGAGCCTGGCTTGGCCAGGAAAGGGTGGCCTAAAAATCAAATCAATCAAAAATATTGATTATGATTGATTTTAAACTGTATATTGCTGACTTTAATTAATATGTATGGAATTAATGTTTTTTAAATAATTTGTATGATACGTTGTTTCTGTGACCTGCCCTGAGCCCGGCTTTGGCTGGGATAGAGGGCGGGATATAAATCCAACAAACAAATAAATAAGCTAATGATGTGACGTACAAGTAGGCTAGCAAAGGATGCTTTATGGGCAAGCATGAAGGAAAGAGGTTGCCAGAGGCAACCGTATCTTTTGATCCGGCTACCGCCTGCCCCAGCAGAGCCTGGCTGCTTCTGAGCACCTCCGAAGCTTAGCCTGCCTCCAGCCTGCCTCCCTTCCCCTTCTAAACTGGAGGGAAGGAGCAGAATCGGTGAAAACCACAAGTAAAATTTGGGGAACCCGCTCATGGGCTTGAAACTTTGGTGGACTGAGTCTTGCCCTTGTCCAGTTGCAGTCTCTCTCCCCCGATTCATGTTCAATTTTCTTGGTGGCAGGGACACATCAACAGTGGATCAGACCATCACAGAATTATAGAGTTGGAAGGGACCACCAGGTTCATCTAGTCCAACCCCCTGCACAATGCAGGAAACTCACAACTACCTCACACACACACCTCCAATGACCCCCTACTCCATGCCCAGAAGATGGCCAAGATGCCCTCCCTCTCACGATCTGCCTAAGGTCATAGAATCAACATTGTTGACAGATGGCCACCTAGCCACTGCTAGATCGGTCCATCAGAACCAGTATTGTCTGCTCAGACTGGCAGCAGCTTTCCAGGGTTTCGGGCTGAGGTCTTTCACGTAACCTACAACCTGATTCTTAACTGGAGATGCCAGGGATTGAACCTGGGACCTTCTGCACGCTGAGCAGATGCTCTACCACTGAGTCACAGCCCCTCCCAAGGGACCTGGTTCTTTCCCTCCATAAAGGTCTTTATTCACTAAACAGGTGTTCTAGCTGGCTTATCAGCGGCCGGACTCAGGGTACCTTGTCTCTCAGGAACAGGGCTGGGGAATTCACAAGCGAAGTCAAACAGTTCGAGGTCAACAGGGAGCCAGAGGAGTTGCCATAGTCGGTTATCAGTCTAAGGCCAGGTAAATTCAGGAGTCGATCACAACGGGGTCAGCCGGTTACACGTGTGGCAAACAAGTTGCAGCAACGCCCTGCAACTCCTTCCCGGGAGATTTATAGCTGACGCCTGCCTCTAGGAACCATCCTGCCAACACTCTTTCATCTGAGCTTCCCCCATGTAGCTTATGTGTATGTTACGTGCCGTCAAGTCGCTTCCAACTCATGGCGACCCTATCAATAAAAGTCCTCCAAAATGTCCTGTCTTTGACAGCCTTGTTCAGATCTTGCAAACTGAGAGCTATGGCTTCTCTTGTTGGGTCTTCCTCTTTTCCTGCTGCCTTCAACTTTTCCTAGCATGACTGTCTTTTCCAGTGACTCTTGTCTTCTCATAATATGACCAAAATACGATAGCTCAGTTTAGTCATTTTAGCTTCTAGGGTCAGTTCAGGCTTGATTTGATGTAGCTTATACCGGGCAGCCAATCTCGCGCTGCGCCGGAGTTCCCGCATCTCCGTGCGCAGTCTTCTGCGGCGCCCTTCCACGGGGCTGGTGACCCTGGAGGGATGGGACCAGGGGCTGGGGCTGCTGCCTCTGGTGCAGGAGGTGCCTCTGTTCTGCCCAGTGGCTGCATCTCTGAGAGTTCCTGGGTCTGGTCTTCCTGCAGGCCCTCTGCTGACAGCCTTGGGCCAGCCACTCAGGGCCCCTCCTGCTCCTCCAAGGAGTCCTCAGTACTGTGGAGCGCAGGCTGGACCATGACACCAGGTAAATCGTATACGAGGAACAGGTCTTGGTGCTCCAATTTGGTGGAGACCGGAATATTCACTCCTGTAAGCTGATGACTCGCTCCAAAAACAGGGTCCCGCTATTAGCCACAGTACATTTCAAGCTAAGCAACAACCTGCCACCATCCTCTCACCCAAGCCCATCGCACCAACCATCACCTGCCCCCACCGCAGAGCTGCCCACAGACCCAAATGGTACCTTCTAGACACTGTCCTTTGAAATACACTTTCTGCTCCAGGCGGAATTTCTCCATCTGTTCTGACGAGGAGAAGTTGAGCTCCCGGGAGACAGCTTTACATTTCAAGATTTTCTTAGGGACTCGAGCTAGCGGAGAGGAGAGAAAAGAGGTTTAATTATTACTCGGAGGAATAAGACAAGCCCTGCGAAACGATTTAAAGCATGGGGGGTGGGGGATGCAGGAGAGGCCCCTGTCAAAGTTTGGCAGGCTTGGAAAAAGTCAATCACCTAGAAGAAGAGTTGGTTTTTATATGCCGACTTTCTCTACCACTTAAGGCACACTCAAACTGGCTTACAAATTACCTTACCTTCCCCTCCCCACAACTGATACCGTGTGAGGTAGGTGGAGCTGAGCGAGTGTGACTAGCCCAAGGTCACCCAGCTGGTTTCATGTGCTGGAGTGGGGAAACCACCCCTGTTCACCCAGATTAGCCTCTGCCACTCATGTGGAGGAGCGGGGAATCAAACCCAGTTCTCCAGATTAGAGTCCACCGCTCCAAACCACCACACCACGCTGGATCCTCACCCTCAATGGTGTTCCCTATAAGGAATCTATCAAGAGCCCATGAAGCAGGCAGCGAAATGCAGTGTTGGCATGAGCCTTTCTGAATACGAGGAGAGTCAGTAGCGGGCAGGCTTTCAACTGTTGAAACTTCTTGGCCGGAACAGACTGGCACAGTGCCCCTCAAGTCCACCACAATAGGAATGCTTGATCAGTTTGCAAGACCAGCGTATACCCACACTGTAAAGATCAGATACTGAAGCTGCTCTCTAAGTATTTGAAGGGCTGTCACTTACAGGAGAGCAAGGAGGTGTTACAGTTGGCAGCAGAGGATAGGACTCGCAATAATGGGTTTAAATTGCAGGCAGAAAGGTACTGGCTGGATATTAGGAAAAAAAATTTTACAGTAAGAGTAGTTCGGCAGTGGAATCAGCTACCTCGGGAGGTGGTGAGCTCCCCGTCACTGGCGATCTTTAAGCAGAGGCTGGACATACACCTGTCGGGGATGCTGTATGGTCCCTTCCAACTCTGTGATTCTATGATTCTAAATCAGGCTGCGCAGAGAAGAGCGGGCGAAGGAGCCAGAGACCCTACGATTCCAGAAAATGTGAGAAAAAGGACTGGCAAGGGAGTTATTCAGCACGTAACCCTTCCCGCTCAGCAGGGACGTTATCGAATTATCTTAGTTTGCTGAGTCCATTCTGCAGGCTTTAATGACATTTTCCCCCAGCCTTTTAACAACCCCCCACGTCAATTGCTAAGCAGGTTAGGAGCCCAGCGATTTTCTGCAAAAAGCGCGGGAGGGCAAAAGAGCAAAGAGAGCCGAAGGCTAAAGTGGATCTTGATAAAAGAAGCAAAAAGCCAGATTAATGGCTTGTCGGAGCATTTCCCTCCATCTGGCTTGGCATTTCCCAGTCGCGCCCAGGGATGCTCTCGGGCACGATCGGCTAAAGACCTGCTGCGTTAAGAGACGGGGAGAAGAAACCGCTAGAGGCCAGGCAAGAGAATCCGACTCTCCCCGCTGCCTGCGAAGCGTAGCGCCAGGATGAGCTGCCTGCAGCAGGGTGCTGCCTAACTTGTTCTCCCAGGGCCCCCAAAGTCCACCGAGGTATCTCATTAAAAGAGGAAAAGCGGACCCTCGGGACCTCTTAACAGTCAAGGCGTAACTAAATCTGAATTGAACAGGAATGATATATGGGGCTATTGACATGTCAAATATGGCCAGCTGACCACAGCCAAGCGCTTCCACAATGCCAAGAACGCCAGAATCGGAGAGAGTGACCTCCCCTCCTTAATTTCCTTACAGGACGGGAGCTCCCTTTGCTAGTAAGGACGGGACAGTGGTTTCATTTGCCTTGCATCGCTCAGGGACAGTCCCGGTGGAGAGCCAGCGTGGCGTAGTGGTTAAGAGCAGTGGTTTGGAGCAGTGGGCTGTAATCTAGAGAACCGGGTTTGATTCCCCACTCCTCCACAGGAGTGGCAAACTCTAATCTGGAGTATTGGGTTGGTTTCCTCACTACTACATGTGAAGCCAGCTGGGTGACCGTGGGCTAGTCACAGCTCTCTTAGAGCTCTCTCAGCCCCACCTACTTCACATGGTATCTGTTGTGGGGAGGGGAAGGTGATTGTAAGCCAGTTTGATTCTTCCTTAAGTGGTAGAGAAAGTCGGCATATAAAACCCAACTCTTCTTCTTCCTTGCCAAACGCCTCCTGCTGTCCCACTTGCGATCCCGGCAGCCATCTCAAAAATGCTTTCAAAACTTTGCTTTTTTCCAAGAAGTGCTGTTGCTTTGCTTTATTTCTGCTTTGATTTAATTTAAAAATTAATTTGGTTGACCTCGCAGAACAAAAGCCAAGGAGGAAGCGTTCAGTGAAATCATTCACAGTCACAGAAAACCTACCGGAGCGTTATTAAGAGTTCCAACAATCGCTACTGTTTAAAACAAAATTAATTTCACAATAGTACTAAATGCATTTGTTTCTGTCATTCACATAAACAGCAAGTTAAAGATTAGAGTTTTCTGTTGTTATTTTAACAAAAGTTAATGCTTCAAAAACCCCTGACCGCTAGTTAATGGATCAGCTCTTCTTCCCCCTGATCAAATAGTCATTCCTTGTATGTAAATACACTCTTCTTAAAGAAGGCAAGGAGTGTCCTGACGGATTAGATCAGGATCCACTTGATCCATCACACCTTGCAAGAATCCCTGCAGCCAGCAGCTGCTAGGTGGTCTGCTAAAGTTGGCCAGCAGTTCGCTGGTGGACTGCAATCCACTTCCTAGAGCTCCGCCTCCTGCAGCAGCTACATTTTTGGGGGGCGCTCTCTGCCCCCTCTCAAAATTCCAATGGTGACCACAGGCTCTAAAGCAGGGGTGTCGAACATAAGGACTGTGGGCCGGATCCAGCCCCTTAAGAACTCTTATCCAGCCTGCCGAGGCAGCCGCCCTCCTCCACTCTCGATCTGGGCTGGGGAGGCACGGACTGACCAGGTGACGTTTATGTCATATCTGGCCCTCGTAATAATTGCGTTTGACACCCCTGCTCCAAATGGTTTGGGGACCCCTGTTCTAGTGTGTTCTATACCCTATAACCTGCCTTGAATCTCAGCGTGAAAAGAAAGAATTATAAATAAAGTAAAATAACTACACATTTCTGGCCACCCTGGAACAGTGGCTAGAATGCTGGACTTGATCCAGAGAGACTGGGGCCCAGTCCACGCTCAGCCATGACACCCTGTGAGGAAATCTTGACCTCGGTCGCTTCAGTTGAGCATCCCTTATCCGGACATCCAGTATCCGGATGGATCCAAAAACTGGACCTTTTGAGCCAGCATGCAGGGATTACTCACAGGCCTCAGCAGCGCCACTGCTGGTTCAACATACACAAAATTGCATTGGTTCATATCTGCTGCAGCTCCCATACCTCCTTTTCTTAGATCGCCTGCACTGTGGAAATTTACAGCCCATTCCTGACCTCCAAGGACAAAAGTCCTTAAGAGGCCTAAAAGGGGCTGTGCTGGCGTCGGGGGGCCCCTGCGCCGGGGCGACTTACGCTGTGCAGAGTGGCCCTGACGCCAGTGGGGAGGCCAGGACACCGGTCTCCCTTTCAGCCCGGCACGCCGGCAAGGAGAACGACCTTGCTGCGACTGCTTTTTCTGCAGGCACAGCCTCGCTGTTCTCAATGGGGCAAAAGTTCGGCAGCCAGAAACGGGTCCGGAGGCGCCTCGGCCACGCCATCCCCAGCCGCCGAAAGGTGAGGAATGGGCGGTTAGAATGTAAGCTCACTGCAGGCAGAGAATGTCATTTTTGCCTATGCTAAAATGTTACGTACACCAACAGTGACAAACCACCATCTTGACAAACCACCATCTACCACACATCAGGCAGCCCTGAATAAGGCTGACAGCACAGGCCAGTCCCTCTCCCACAATTGCCCGTCACCAAGTAAAGGCCCAGAAATACCTTCATGTTCTACTCCTGGGACGGAGAGATCTTCTGTCCCTTGCCAGAGAATCTTCCCTGTTTCTGCATCCCGGAGATTCATCCAATTTCTGTTTGCAAAGTGGTTAAGGAAGACAGATGGTGTCTCTTAACTCCACCCACTACATTTCTTGGCCCAACCCAATCCAATCCAGTCAAACACATCAGTTGTTAAAAAGGCTGATGAAAACCTCAACCGAGTTCACTGCACGGATGTCTCTCTGCACGAAGACATGGCCTATGATTGCAATTCACAGCGATATTCTACTCTCTTGTACCACGGATGCCTTTGACTTTTGGAGGGCACCTTGACAGGTGATGATGAAGATGGTGGTGGAGGAAAAGGCCGTCAGGTCACAGCCAACTGACGGTGACCCCGTAGGGTTTTCAAGGCAAGAGACGTTCAGAGGTGGTTTGCCATTGCCTACCACTGCATAGCCTCCCTAGACTTCCCTAGCGGTCTCCCGTCCAAGTACTATCCAAGGCTGAGCATGCTTAGCTTCCGAGATCTGATGAGATTGGCTAGCTTGGTGACTAAAGGGAACCACCACCTTCAGATGCTGTAAACCCTCTGGATCCCAGTGCCTGGAGGCAACATCAGGGGAAGGCCTCGGCCTCTGTGCCCTGTTGTTGGACCTCCAGAGCAACTGGCTGGCCACTGTGTGAGAAAAGATGCTGGACTAGATGGACCACAGCTCTGATTCAGCAGGGCTCTTCTGATGTTCTTCTGAAGGCCTCGGCCTCTATGCCCTGTTGCTGGACCTCCAGAGGAACTGGTTGGCCACTGTGAGACAGGATGCGGGACTGGATGGACCCTCACTGGTCTGATCCAGCAGGGCTCTTCTGATGTTCTTATGTTCTCTTCTTAAGGCCTTGGCATCTATGTCCTGTTTGTTTGGCCTTCCAGAGGAACGGTGAAAGACAGAGTACAAGACAGGATGGACCCTCATTGGTCTGATCCCGAAGGGCTACTCTTATGTTCTTACCCTACAACCCAAAGTAGGGCAAAGATTACCTGAAGCTGCCTGAAGTTCCCAACAACAACTTGAAAGGTTCCAATCTCCCTCCAAAACACAGATGACACCCAGTTCTCCTCTGGGTCATTCAGATGTGCATTGGCAAACTGCAGACGGGCCTGTACATGTGCTGTCTTGAGCAAGGGGACCTTGCGGGCTCTGCAAGATCTCAGTCCTTTATGGCGTAGTGTGTTACCAACTGTTTTCATGGTGACTATGGTCCTAGCTGCCCTGAGATCATTGACAAGTTCCCCCCGTGTGGTTCTGGTTCATCACCGTTCTCATGATCATTGCAACTCCACGAGATGAGATCTTGCATGGAGCCCCAGACCGAGGGAGGTTGAGGGTTAGGGTTAGGATCTGGCTGGTTGATGGGGGATCAAATACTTATTTCACTCATTATAATGCACATCAATCTCTGACTTTTGTCTTCTGGGTTTCTGGGGGTTATTCTGTCTCTCACAGCTACAAGGAGGTTGAGGGTTAGGGTTAGGATCTGGCTGGTTGATAGGGGATCAAATACTTATTTCCCTCATTATAATGCACATCAATCTCTGACTTTTGTCTTCTGGGTTTCTGGGGGTTTTCCTGTTGTTATTCTGTCTCTCACAGCTACAACAAACCTACCATTAAAATTATGGACTGGTCATTTCTTCGTCAGAGGGCAAACGGGCAAATTTAGCAGGGGATCAAATACTTTCCCCCCTCACTGTATAATAAAAATATATATTTATTGGTTACTCTATTAGATAGTGTTTAGCTCAACCCCTTTGGTTTCTATTTAGGGAAGGGAGACAGAGCAAGAATCCCAGAACGGCAGGCAGAGCAGCTGCCTGAAACAGATCTAGTTAGCAGCTTAACCAAGTTGGAAAAAGTCTCCGGCGCTAAGACAAGCCAGATAACGCAGCTACTAGCAATGCCGGGACTGGACTCGCATGCATGGTTGCCTCCTAGCGCGTTTAATTGGCTTAACCGTTCTGCCATCTGAGCAGGAGAAAGACAGGACTGAAATAGAAACAGCCTTATCCGCAGAACAAGCAGAGGAGACCTGCAGGGAAGAACGAGAAGGGCGGCGAGAAGCCACCTTAACACAGCTCAAACATGAGCATCCCGTCTGGAGGAAGTTTTTGGAGGAGACTGGAGAAGGACCAAACCTGGAGTCAAGAAAGGAGACCGCTCCAAGAACCAGGGATCGGAGGGGAGGGAAGAAACCCAACGGCATGAGCACCCGCAACTTGGAAAAGGTGTCTAGAGATGTCAAAGGTCATATCACGGCCAATCCCTCAACCAGGCAGATTAGGGTGAACGGTGGACTGAATTGGAATTGCTTCACCTTGTTTGTATTCCCTTATCTAGTGGGCCAGCAAAGTCTTACTGCAAACCGTGCTTCGTACACAGGAATCCATAATATTAGAAATATGATGAAGAAGAAGAGTTGGTTTTTATATGCCGACTTTCTCTACCGCTTAAGGAAGAATCAAACCAGCTTACAATCTCCTTCCCTTCCCCTCCCCTCCCCACAACAGACACCCTTTGAGGTAGGTGAGGCTGAGAGAGTGTGACTAGCCCAAGGTCACCCAGCTGGCTTCATGCGTAGGAGTGGGGAAACAAATCCAGTTCACCAGATTAGCCTTCCCCACACACGTGGAGGAGTGGGGAATCAAACCCGGTTCTTCAGATCACTGCTCCAAACCACTGCTCTTATCCACTACACCATGCTCGCTCTGTTTGTAGCTAGTGTAACTTATTGGAAAATGAAGCTGGGTGGCTCAAAACTGGCTGGTTGATCATGGGAGTCGTAGTGTGAAACATGAAGGGAAGAAGAATTGGTTTTTATACCCTAATTTTCTCCGCCTTTAAGGAGTCTCAAAAGTACATTCGCCTTCCCTTCATCTCCCCACAACAGACACCTTGAGAGGTAGATGGGGCTGAAAGAGTTTGGAGAGAACTGTGACTAACCCAAGGTCACCCAGCTGGCTTCATGGGTCGGAGTGGGGAATCCAACCCGGTTCAACAGATTAGCCTCCACCGCTCATGTGGAGGAGCAAAGAATCAAACCCGGTTCTCCAGATCTGAGTCCACCGCTCCAAACCAAAGGAGGAAGGCCAAAGAGGGCCTTTCAAACTGTATACGCCAGGGATCCCCAACCTCTTTGAGCCTGTGGGCACATCTGGTTTTTCTTCTCTCCCCCATCATTGTTGTCTCAAATGTTGGGGAGCAAATAGAGAACAGTTCTCTATTTGAAGGTTGTTCTGGCCTGGTCCACCGGATGGGTCATACAACAGCTATTACAATTGCTTGATCGAAACTAGGTTTTAAATTTGGTCTTATCGTTAACCCATACTCAGTTATTCTGCATTGTTTTTAATTTGTATGTACTAAAATAAGACAAAATGCACTTAAGGCTCTGGAATAACCAATCTATGATTAGAATCCCTACTGTTTTATGCGTACCTTGGAGGATTTTATCCCTTTATTCTAGTTTTTAATCTCCACTACATTTTTATCTTTTGTATTATCAGTTCAGCCCTGACCTGGATGGCCCAGGCTAGCCTGAACTCGTCAGATCTCAGAAGCTAAGCAGGGTCAGCCCTGGTTAGTATTTAGATGGGAGACCACCAAGGAAGTCCAGGGTTGCTGTGCAGAGGAAGGCACTGGCAAACCACCTCTGTTAGTCTCTTGCCTTGAAAACCCCATAAGGGATCGCCATAAGTCGGCTGCGACTTGACGGCACTTTACACACACACACACACACACATTATCAGTTCATAACTATTTATGTATGTATTTAATTACAATTTTGTGGAATATTTGATGGTCTATGACTGCAAATAAAGTCTGTTGTTGTTTGTTAAATTTGTATGTACTACGTACGTCTCAACTTGTGGGAGGCAGCTCTGAGCTCTGCTTGGTGGGGGAGAGTGAAATATAAAACAAACAAACAGACAAATTCTGTCAAGCCATGGGGGGCACAGCAACAAAACGGCTGCCCCAGGAGGCGAAGCCAGCCACATAAAGAGCGCCACAGCTTAACTTCGGTAACGCAGTGCAGATCCTTGTGCCGCGGTGGCAGCAAAGGGCCTGCAAGACAGAGCTTTTCTGCCGGGCCTATAGTTGAGGGGAGCCGCAGATATTACAATCGCTGGCCTCCCTACACTCGCATTATGTGCGCTGCTGGATCGATCGGAGGGGGGGGCGCCTACCTATTTGCTTGACCAACGTGATTAGATAGTGAGCGCCATCATGGGATTTTGTTTGTTTGTAAGGAGAGCTAGTGTGGTGTGGAAAGCCAGTGTGGTGTAGCGGTTAAGAGCGGTGGTCTCTGATCTGGAGAACCGGGTTTGATTCCCCACTCCTCCATATGAGCGGCGGAGGCTAATCTGGTGAACTGGGTTGGTTTCCCCACTCCTCCACACGAAGCCAGCTGGGTGAACTTGGGCTAGTCACACTCTCTCAGCCCCCCCTACCTCACAGGGTGTCTGTTGTGGGGAGGGGAAGGGAAGGGGAATGTAAGCCGGTTTGATTCTCTCTTAAGTGGTAGAGAAAGGTGGCATATAAAAACCAACTCTTCTTCTTCTGTGTTTTATTGTTTTAAGTTTAATATTATTGATGGAAGTTTTAAATGATGTAACCCGCCCTGAGCCTGAGTTTTGGCTGGGGAGGGTGGCCTAGAAATTGCAAAATAATACACACATAAATAAATAAAGCTGATGCCAACGCAACACATTTAAACATCTGCGCAGCCAATCGAATCTCCAGTGGCCAATCAGAAACCTTGCTGGGTAAAAGCCTCACCTGGCCCCACCCGCTTCCTAAAAACACTTGGCAGGTGCCAGAAAAAGTGTTAGTGGGCGCCATGGTGCCCACGGGTACCTCGCTGGGGACCCCTGGTGTATGCGATCAGCTCATGAGCAGATTGCCCTTTATAAAGGGGGCGGCTGGAAAAAATCGAAGATCACAGAAGTCTCGAAGAAATCAGCCATCTCGGCCTTCTGGAAGCATTTTGCAGAAGAGGAAAAGCAGAGGATTAGATCAGGGGTGGGGAACGTCAGGCCCGGGGGCCGTTTAAGGCCCGCGAAATCATTTGGTCTGGCCCTTTGTGGGTCCTGGCAGATCTCTAGCTCAGAAGGATCTAAGACTGGTGATCTGCCCCCTCCCGCGGACAGGAATAGCCTCTATTCAAGGCGGATGTGAGTTTGTTTTGCCGAGAAAAGGAACTTTTTCCCTCTTGCAGAAGAGTCCTTAGTTATGGAGCTGCTAGGACCGCCCAAGAAACTGTGTTAATCCTTTCCCACCTGGGCCATGGAGAAATATATTCCCTCTGTACTACAAGAGGGCTGAGGGAGGAAGTGGCAACAATGGAGGGGTTAAAGGGGGCAGGGCCAGAATGTGCGGGAAGGGTGGGGGAGTTCTTAGCCAGTGTGTCCTCATTTCATCCCTGCAGGTGGAGGTAGCAGGAGCCGGCTGTAGAATCTAGCCCCGACCATGTGGAGCAGGAGCAACTCCGGTGTGCGGCGGGACGGCTATGCCTGGTTGGTGCAATGGACCATCCTGTGCCACCAGGTGGGCAAGTGCGCCACCAGTTGCATGAATGCCTACTTGGCCCGGGGGGGCGTCTGGGGCAGCTGCCTGCTTGGGGATTGGTCGGCTAATTTTTAAGTTGATAATTTTGTATGGCCCGCGAATGATGTTATAAATATCCACATGGCCCTTAGCGGAAAAAAAGGTTCCCCAGCCCTGGATTAGATGGAGGCAGGGAAAAGAAATAGTTTGGGGGGGGGGGAGGAAACTGTGATCATTTTTGCCCTACAGCCTTAACCTGTGAAACCACGTTCACAGCCATTAACCACTGACAAAAGTATCAAATTGCAAGAGGAAGCTGAGATGCCAGCGAGAGCAACATGACCAAAGCACTGAAACCATCCCGTTTCAGGCGGGACCAAAACAGCTCTAATTGCTTTTTCCATTCATTTCCCTCCACAGGACAAAACGGAGGTGCATCTGAGAGTATTTCTCCCACGACAATGCCATCAAACGCACTCGCTCAGGGGAGACGCCCACTGCGCGGTATGAAACGACTTCCCCAGCGCTTGATTTCTAAACCCAGGGAAAGGCAGACGTTCGGCACAAATGATTTTCACTTTCTGCAAGGCGCCCAGGAGTTACAGAAGAGAAACGCTCAGGAAATTTGACAAACGCACTAGCTTGGAAAATTCAGGAGGCCAAAAAAGGCCCTGCCCGGCAGCCTCAGTTAATTTTGTGGAGGCTTACGTAAGGGGACAGAGGGAGAAAGGCAGGGTATAAGTGAAGTACAAAAAATAATAAATTACCACTGATGGATTGAATAAACTGGGGAGAAATTGGGGAGAAAGGCAGGTTATAATAAATTGGGGGGAAAGGCAGGGTATAAATGAAGTAACAAAAATAATCAATTACCCCTGATGGGTTGAAGGAAAGGGCATCTATAATTTACTTTCATTTTTATTCCCTGTTGCTGGAAATCACAGCATCAGGCAAGTCCAACAGATATTTCCGCGAACTCCCCCGCCCCCTGTGAGCAGCTAGCTCTCGCGTCATGCCTGATAGCTCATGAAATCCCCTTTAGCTTCACGACATGGCTTTCCCTGGGGTCGCGAGACAAGGGGAGCAGTTTTAGATGAACAAGCCTGAAGCCCCTCGGGCTCAGGCACCGGTTCTGTGGTCCTTTGGGCCTGGGTTGGAGTACACAGACATGCCGCGAAATGCTCAGCCAGGTGTAACAGCGCCAGCTACTTGTGACCACATGAAGTCTCTTAGTCCATAAAAGTCAGTATTGTCTACTCAGACCAGCAGCAGCTCTCCAGGGTCACAGAGGCCTTTCACATCACCTACCTGCCTAGTCCCTTTAACTGAAGATGCCGGGGACTGAACCTGGGACCTTCTGCATGCCGAGCAGATGCTCTACCACTCAGCCACAGCCCCTCTCCATGGCTCTCCAGGATCTCAGGCTGAGGTCTTTCACACCACCTACTTGCCTAGTCACTTTAACTGGAGATGCTGGGAATCGAACTTGGGACCTTCTGCATGCCAAGCAGATGCTCTGCCACTCAGCCACGGTCCCTCCCCTTCTCAGTCTTAAGGCGGCCAGCCACACCCAGGCACCAGGTGACAAGATGCCAGCAATTTGTCCAGGTTTGTACAAGGGAAAGAAATGATGGCACAGGAGGGCTAGAAAGATCCTCGCCTTGACGCCAACCTTGATTTTCTCTTATTTTTCCCCCATCAAATTTTTAGAGACCAGCCTTATGCAGGTTGGAGGAGTGTTGGAGGAGAGTGTTATGGATACCACAGACTGCCAAAAAAACAAATCGTGGGTTATAGATCCAATCAAGCATGAACTGACCCTAGAAGCTAAAATGACTAAACTGAAGCTATCGTATTTTAGTCACATTATGAGAAGACAAGAGTTACTGGAAAAGACAGTCATGCTAGGAAAAGTTGAGGACAGCAGGAAAATAGGAAGACCCAACAAGAGATGGATCGACTCAATAAAGGAAGCCACAGCCCTCAATTTGCAAGACCTGAGCAAGGCTGTTAAAGATGGGATGTTTTGGAGGACACAGATTCACAGGGTCGCCATGAGTTGGAAGCGACCTGACGGCACTTAACGCACACACACACTTATGCACGTTACAAAAAGGGACACTCCAATCCATCAGCGCCATCCCGAAGCCTGGCTTCCAGAATTGCTTTTGCCTCGAGATATATGTAGTCAGCATTACCCCTATCCTAGCAGTTTCCAGGACTGCTGCCCAACATTTTCCTCCAGCGGCACAAACACGCTTCCCGCTCACAGCGTTAGCAGGCCAGCACGCCCGCTCTGAGTCTCGCTCAACGTTTCCTTTCTGCAGAGCCAGCGTTTTCCCCAAACCACATCCAAGGCGTTTCAAAACGGCAGCATTTCAGGCACCAAAGGGCAAAGCTAGAAAGTCTGGCAGAGGTCAGGAACTGGAGAGAATCACTCAGAAAAGCTGCTGCCGGCCAAGTAGGAGCTCATCAGGCCAGAAAGGGAAGAGGAGAGGCAGCACTTGCGGGAAGAGAGCCTGACAAAAGGGGACTACGTGCCTGCCTGAAGCAGGGAGACACTGCTAAAAACTCCAGCGGCACTGCTAAAAACAACCACAATCTTTGAGCGCCTGTTGTCACGCAGAAGAGGCTGGGTAGAGTTCTTGGGTGCAAAGGGGGTAGCCGCGATAAGTCTCTCGTAACCAAGATGATGATGAAGAGTTGGTTTTTATATGCCGACTTTCTCTATCACTGAAGGAAGAATCAAACCGGCTTAGAATCACCTTCCCTTCCCCGCCCCAAAACAGACACCCTGTGTGTGAGGTAGGTGGGGCTGAGAGAGCTGTGACTAGCCCAAGGTCACCCAGCTGGCTTCATGTGTAGGAGTGGGGAAACCAACCCAGTTCACCAGATTTAGCGTCTGCCGCTCATGTGGAATAGTGGGGAATCAAGCCCGGTTCTCCACATCCGAGTCCACCGCTCCAAACCACTGCTCTTAACCACTACAACACGCTGGCTCAAAAAAAACAACAACCCACAGCAGCACCGTAGACTAATGGCATCTATTTCAGCATGAGCTTTTGTGGGTCACAGCCCACAAATAGATATGTGATGGAATATAGCACAGTTAGATACGCGATGGAAACATTGTACTGGGAAAATATTATGGGGCAGGTGGGTGGGGTGAGGATCCGTCACATCTCTGATGAAGTGGGCTGAGACCCATGAAAGCTCTTATTGAAATAAATATTGTTAAGAGCCAGCATGGTGTAGTGGTTAAGAGTGGTGGTTTGGAACGGTGGACTCTGATTTGGAGAACCGGGTTTGATTCCCCCACTCCTCCATATGAGCGGCAGGGTCTAATCTGGTGAACCGGGTTGGTTTCCCCACTCCTACACATGAAGCCAACTGGGTGACCTTGGGCTAGTCACAGTTCTCTCTGAACTCACTCAGCCCCACCTACCTCACAAGGCGTCTGTTGTGGGGAGAGGAAGGGAAGGGGAGTGTAAGCTGGTTTGAGACACCTTATAGGTAGAGAAAATCAGGGTATAAAAACCAACTCTTCTTTTACTTCTTGATGGACCAGCAGTATAAGGCAGATTCATGCGTGTCTGCAGGCTTTTTAGGCGTTTTTGTTGACATTTCGTTCCTGAGTTCAGGGTTTTAAAAGTCCTGCTTTCATTTTGTTCCTCTCTCCCCTTTGTTTTATGGTTCTTGTTTTCAAATTGAAAGGGGTTTTCTGCTTCAGTAAATCTGTCAGTCTTTATGCTGCCCTACAACCCTCTGTTGGTTTTCCCAGGGCTATCTCACTGGAGTTTTTAAGAGATGAAATCGACTGCATTTCGCTAATACTGCAAGCTGCTTTAGGGACAGGATACAAAGCTAATGAAACAAAAATTGTTAGAAGCCGCCTTGAACCACAACGAAAGGTGGGGTATAAATGTTTTAATTACTGAACAACCTCCCCAGGAAGGTCGCCTGGGCCCACCACTGTTAAGCAATAGGAGGCAAATAAAGACAGTTTTATTTAGGACTGCATTTGGTTTCGTTTTTATTTACTGGCAGTCCTCAACCTGAGGAAGAAATAAGGAAGAATCAAACCAGCTTACAATCACCTTCCCTTCCCCTCCCCACAACAGACACCCTGTGAGGTAGGTGGGGCTGAGAGAGCTGTGACTAGCCCAAGGTCACCCAGCTGGCTTCATATGTAGGAGTGGGGAAACCAACCCTTACTGGCAGTGCTTAACCTGAGATTTTAAATTGCAGTAATGGGCTTTATTGTTGTTTTTACTGTGTTTGTAATAATATTTTATTTATATCGCAAGCTGCCTTGATTTCCACAAGAGAGAAAGGCGGCTAATAACATTTTAAATAAAATAAATAAATATTTTTGTTGCACGAACCAACTTGTGCAGATTCTTTGTGAAGAGGGAACCATCTAGCAGCAAAAGCCTCACAGGTATGAAGCGCTCGTCCTCCAGTGGAACTGGAACTTCACATACAGAACCCAAAGAAGAATGGAAACAGTCAAGGACAGAATGTCTCATGTCTCTTACAACTGGAAAATATTTTCAAGGCCCAAAATGGCTTGGGGACAGGATACCTGAAGGACTGTCTCTCCCTCTCCCCCCCCCCCCCCCATACTATCCAGACTGACAGCTAAGGTCTACCTCTCAAGCCTGGCTCTCTGTGCCCCAGGGCATTTTCTGTGGTGGCCCCTCACCTTTGGAACGCCCTCCAAAGCCAGCGTGGTGTAGTGGCTAAGAGTGGTGGTTTGAGAGCAAGCATGGTGTAGTGGTTAAGAGCAGTGGTTTGGAGCAGTGGACTCTAATCTGGAGGACCTGGTTTGATTCCCCACTCCTCCACATGAGCAATGGACACTAATCTGGTGAACCGGTTGGTTTCCCCATTCCGCCACACGAAGCCTGCTGGGTGACCTTGGGCTAGTCACAGCTCTCTTTGAGCTCTCTCAGCCCCACCTACCTCATAGGGTGTCTGTTGTGGGGAGGGGAAGGGAAGGTGATTGTAAGTTGGTTTGATTCTTCCTTAAGTGGTGTTGAAAGTCGGCATATAAAAACCAACTCTTCTTCTTCAGGCTGGCAGCAGCTCAGTCAAAAACAAAAGTCTTTCCCGTCACCTCCTACTTGATCCTTTTTAGGACTGAACCCGAGATCTTCCGCACGCCAAGCAAATGCTGCACCAAAAAGCGGCTGCAGCAGCAGCAGGATTGCAGAGTCCAAACGCAGACAAGCGCCGTGACTCATTCCCAACAGAAGGAACTGGCAAAAGTATTACCTTTCTAAGAATCTGACGCTAATTTTAACAGCTGTAATGCAACAACAACAACAAAACCTCAAGTCTGTGTTGGTTAATGGTGTAATCCTAAAGTGACAGATCACGATGGGGCAGCCGTGGTAGTCTGTCTGTAGCAGTAGAAGTGAGAAGTGACTTGGGAAATCTCATACCCTGCCAAAAAAAAATGTTTTTGTTTGTCTTTTAAGGTGCTACTGGACTCTTGCTCTTTTTTAACCCTAAAGTGAGTTACTCTAGTCTAAGCCCATTCATTTCAATGGGCTTAGACGGGGATAACTCTGCATAGCTGTAAATCAGTCTTGCCAAGAGCCGTCACCACCACATGCCTACAATGGTAATATTATCACAGTGACTATGATTTTAGACAGATCGTGAGAGGGAGGGCAGGAAGGAATAAGCCAGTGCTCGGATCTTGTGGCCCTTTCTTACATGCCCACAGTAATGCCAAATTGCCACTTTGGGGCCAGGAAGCCATTTTCCTGCAGGCCAGATTGGCCCAGGGGTCCTGGGGTTGTTTTGCCCTCCTCTGGGCATAGAGCAGGGGTCACCAGGCGGAGGGGGAAGGTAGTTGTGAATTTCCTGCGTTGTGCAGGGGGTGGGACCCTTGAGGTCCCTTCCAGCTCTATGTTTCCGTGCTGAGGACAATAGCTCGCTCTGCTCTTCCACACACATATACGGGCTCTCCAAGCCAGCTGCTGCTTCTTATATTCCACCACTTCTGGCTTCAACGCTGCTAGTTGTCTTCTCTTGGGGAGGGGCTGTGGCTCAGTGGCAGAGCATCTGCTTGACAGGCAGAAGGTCCCAGGTTCAATCCCCGGCATCTCCAGTTAAAGGGACTAGGCAAGTAGGTGCTGTGAAAGACGTCTGCCTGAGACCCTAGAGAGCCGCTGCGGTCTGAGTAGACAATACTGACTTTAGTGAACCAAGGGTCTGATTAAGCGTAAGGTAGCTTCACGTGTTCATGGATCCCACCTGCATGCGTCTCTCTACACCTGTCCGCCAACGAAGCAACTCATGCACCTAATAGAGTGGGTTCTAGTCCCTCTGAGAGTGTGCAACAAATAGAATGGTTTGCCTCAGTTATCATTTGCTATTTTCAAAAGCAAAAGGGCTTTTCCGCACTCCAACAGGGCTTATCTAGCGTGAGTCATCTCTCTAGACCAGGGGTGTCGAACTCATTTGTTACAAGGGCCGGATATGACATAAATGTCACTTGGTTGGGCCAGGCCATGCCCCACCAGCCCCGATTGGGAGTGTGTGTGTGTGGGGGGGGGGCACCTGGCTCAGCTGACTTGCGGGCCGGAAAAGCGCTCTCAAGGGGTTGGATCCGGCCCGCGGGCCATGTTTGACACCCCTGCTTTAGCCCATGTACAGTTTAGCCCAGAACACCCCCCCCAGAGGACACAACACATGAAGCTGCCTTGTACTGAATCAGATCCTCGCTCCATCAAAGTCAGTATTGTCTACTCAGACCGGCAGTGGCTCTCCAGGGTCTCAGGCCGAGGGTCTTTCACATCACCTACTTGCCTAAGTCCCTATAACTGGAGATGCCGGGGATTGAACCTGGGACCTTCTGCATGCCAAGCAGATGCTCTACCACTGAGCCACAAACCCTCAAAAACCAACCCGTTCATTCATTCCAACCACATGACACACTGGCCTGCAAACAGGGTGGAATCTCTGCGGCAACTCCACGCACCCTCCTAAACGTCAAAGCAAGTATTCCACCCCCTCCGCGGCAGCAGCAGCAGCACACCTGGGAGAGAAAACATGACAGAAAGTCAGTCTCACCGGGGAGAGCTGCTTGCCTCACCAGCGAGTGGCACGTTGGCACCATGGCAATAGGCACCAGAGAGGGAGCCATGCTATTTTAAAAAGTATATCTGGATAAACATGGTCCAAGCAGCCACAATGCCAGACAGATACGGGCTTCCTGCCACAAGGAATGTTTATTTTAAACATTTTTTTATGCTGCCCTTTCTACCCGAATGGGGTCCACAAGGCAGCGAACATAAAAGAAACACTGAAACATCTGAGCAATTAAAAATACAGTTAAAAATACATAAAGTAATTCAATTAAAAAACACAAACAGAAGAAGGAGGAGGAGGAGGAGAACAGAGTTGGTTTTTATATGCTGACTTTCTCTGCCACAAGGAAGAATCAAACCAGCTTACAATCACCTTCCCTTCCCCTCCCCACAACAGACAACCTGTGGGGTAGGTGGGGCTGAGAGAGCTCTAAGAGAACTGTGACTAGCCCAAGGTCACCCAGTGTAGGAGTGGGGAAACCAACCCGGTTCACCAGATTAGAGCCCACCACTCCAAACCACCGCTCTTAACCACTAGACCACGCTGGAGTGTCAGTAACCACTATTGGAGGTATGCCAGATGAAACAAAAGAAGCATTCACCTGCTGGTGAAAGACAATAAGAGAGGGAGATGGATAAATCTCCCCGGGGAGGGAGATCTGAAGTTTCGGTGCCACAACACAGAAGGCCCTTTCTCAGGTTGCCACTTGTCTAGCTTCAGACGGGAAGGGCAACTGAAGCAGGGCCTCCGAAGACAACCGGAGTGTACAGGAAGGTTTGTATGAGAGGAGGGGGCCCTTAAGGTATGTTGGTCCCAGGCCATACGGGGCTTTAGAAGCAGAAGAAGAGTTGGTTTTCATATGCTGACTTTCTCTACCACTTAGGGGAAACTCAAACCAGCTGACAAACTCAAACCCTTCCCCTCCCCATAACAGACACCCTGTGAGGTAGGTGGGGCTGAGAGAGCTCTAAGAGAGCTGTGACTAGCCCAAGGTCACCCAGCTGGCTTCCAGTGGAGGAGAGGGGAAACCAACCCAGTTCACCAGATTAGCGTCCGCCGCTCATGTGGTGGAGTGGGGATTCAAACTTGGTTCTCCAGATTAGAGACCACAGCTCTTAACCAATTCACCATGCTGGCTCTTTAAAGCTCTATACCAGCACCTCGAATTGAGCCCGGAAGCAAACTAGAAGTCAGTGTAGATGGAACAAGCCTGGAGCAATGTGAACACAAACCCAGCTAGACGCTGAAGCCAGCAGTTTATGAAACTCCTGTGAGATCCTAGCATCTGGAATTGCTTTTCCCCACACACACACACAAGTGCCAGAACCGCCTTCTGGGAATACACCAAAGGACCGGTGATGCCATGGTAGGGATGCTAATTAGCCCATAAGGACCCGCCTTTGTAGCAGAAGCACAATCTGAACTATTGCAGTGTGGCGGGGCAAGGGGAGGAGTGCAGGGCCCTCCCCCAGCCCTCTCTCCTTCTCGAGACCCCAGAGGCAGGCTGGGCATTCAAGCTAGCGAATCTAATAATGCGCCGAGTGGGCCACATGGGGATCTATCTCGCTAAGCCAGTGCCCTAAACACGAATCGTTCCGAGAGGATGAGACTCTCGGGCATTTGACGAGCATCTCTAGCCAATTCTTCATGTATTTCAGGGTGTCAGGGAAGCCCAGAGAAGAAGAAGAGTTGGTTTTTATTTGCCGACTTTCTCTTACCACTTAAGGAAGAATCAAACCGACTTACAATCACCTTCCCCTCCCCACAACAGACATCCTGGGAGGTAGGTGGGGCTGAGAGAGCTGTGACGAGCCCAAGGTCACCCAGCTGGCTTCATGTGTAGGAGTGGGGAAACCAACCCGGTTCACCAGATTAGCCTCCAACACTCATGTGGAGGAGTGGGGAATGCAGATAGGTCTCACTCATGTACAGATTTCATCTTGTCGAAATCTCACAGCGGGCTTGGCAGTCACATCCCGCCTGCATCTCCTCTCTCTTCCTCTCTCTCTCTTCCTCTCTCTCTCTCTCTCTCTCTATATATATATATATATATATTATTAATTTTTATAACATAACACATAAAACAAACAAATACAATAAAAATAATATATAAAAAAATTAACAAAAGAAAATACAAAAGAGTATGTATATATACTTATTAATACATTCGTAGTTACAAAATTATAAAGACCAAAAAGATACCCCTTTGCCCTCCACGCACCTTAAAAAAGTGACCCATCACCCGACTTCCGAAGAAGTGTCTTAACAGTTTTAAAAATATCCATTAACAGTAAAAAATAAGAATATTAAAACTAGTTTCTATAACTCACTAATTAAAGTAGTAAAATCCATTTTTGCCAGTTTAGCCCAATATGTGACGGCCTTTGCCCAAGTTTTTTTTTATTCTTCCATATCTTTTCCATGTAGGAATTACTGCCTGCATCTCCTGAGCAAAATAAAAATCCAGATCGGCTGGCAGACCTGCTATGGCTCACGGCTCAAAGCTCGTGCCGACAAAGGAACCGGTGTCTTATCTGCTGACGAAGCACCACAACAGGGCAATCTCTCTCTCTGAGACTTAGAAGGGACCAGTCTCTGCACAAAACATTCAGACAGCACGGCGAGTGCCGGGCGCCCTTTGCATTTCGAAAATCGAAATCCCATATGGAGATTAACTCAACTTCTGCAACTCTCAAGAAATCCAGCAAGCTTGAAACCTGCGTGCTCATTCTGACTAATGGGTTTCTGCTCTCAGTGGTCATGGGGAGGAGCAGACAGCTCTGCAGATTCCCACACCCCTGGCAACTGCTATTCAATCACTCCCCAGTTTAGGACTTCACAAGCACTATGTACTAGCACAAAGCTTCTTAAACTGTGGGTCACGACCCCATATGAGGTCATATAACTGAATGTGGGGGTCGCGAAAAATTTGGCAACAGTAAAAGGTTTCTGAACATTATCAGTATATGTTTGATTTGTATACCTATTTTATATACCTATATACCTGGGGTCACATAAAAATGTTTTGGGCGAAAAGGGGTCACGAGTGGGAAAAGTTTAAGAAGCCCTGTTAGCAGACCAATTTTCACAGCCATAACGTTAGAAAATTATTTTCCTCCACACATATACACACATGAAGCTGCCTTCTATTGAATCAGACCCTTGGTCCATCAAAATCAGTATTGTCTACTCTGACAGCGGTTCCCCAGGGTCTCAGGCAGAGGTCTTTCACCTCACCTATTGCCCTAGTCGCTTTAACTGGAGATGCCGGGGATTGAACCTGGGACCTTCTGCATGCTAAGCAGATGCTCTCCCACTGAGCCACGGCCCCTCCCCTAAAGTCATCAGCACTCACATGGTCACACATGAAGCTGCCTTATACTGAATCAGACCCTTGGTCCATCAAAGTCAGTATTGTCTACTCAGACTGGCAGTGGCTTTCCGGGGTATCAGGCAGAGGTCTATTCACATCACCTACTTGCCTGGTCCCTTTAACTGGAAATGCCTGGGATTGAACCTGGGACTTTCTGCAAGCCAAACAGATGCTCTACCAAGGAGCCACAGCCCCTCCCCAGCACACAGACCTTTTTGGCAAGTGCCTGAGTTTCGAAGAACATTGAATTCCACCCCTCATGCACCTCCAACAGAACAGTGTTCAGACTCAAAAAACTGAAAAGCGACAAAAGCCAGTCCTCAAACCTTTGGAGACAAGCTGCAGGCCAGCTGTATGGCAGGCACAGTGGGCAGAGCCTTCTTCCCAACTGCCCAGCACAGCCCTGCTCCACGTCAAACCACGGCTAAAGCACGGGCACTTTTTTCTCCCTGTCCCCAAATGCTAGAACTCGAGGGCATCCAATGAAGCTGATGGGCAGTGGATTCAAGAAGGGCAAAAGGAAGAAGAAAAAGAAGAAGAGTTGGTTTTTATATGCCGACTTTCTGTACCCCTTAAGGGAGACTCAAACCTGCTTACAATCTCCTTCCCCTCCCCACAACAGACACCTTGTGAGGTAGGTGGGGCTGACAGAGCTGTGACTAGCCCAAGGTCACCCAGCTGGCTTCGTGTGTAGGAGTGGGGAAACAAATCCAGTTCACCAGATTAGCGTCTGCTGCTCATTTGGAGGAGTGGGGAATCAAACCCATAGAATAGACGGCTTTAAAGGGGGATTAGACAGGCTCA
Source organism: Euleptes europaea (assembly GCF_029931775.1). Classification (NCBI taxonomy): domain Eukaryota; kingdom Metazoa; phylum Chordata; class Lepidosauria; order Squamata; family Sphaerodactylidae; genus Euleptes; species Euleptes europaea. Next base: position 7,841,312 of record NC_079316.1, read on the forward strand.
TGGAGGAAAGATCCATCGGTGGCTAGTACTGGCTATGGTGACTAAAGAGAACCTCCATATCCAGAGGCAGTCATCCTTCGAATCCCAGTGCCAAGAGGCAGTATCAGGGGACAGCCTCGGCCTCTGTGCCCTGTGGTTGGCCCTCCAGAGGAACTGGTTGGCTACAGTGTGATACAGGCAGCTGGACTAGATGGACCACTGGTCAGATCCAGCAGGTCTCTTCTGATGTTCTTAAGAAGGCCTGGGCCTCTGTGCCATGTTGTTGGACCTCCAGAGGAACTGGTTGGTCACTGTGTGAGACAGGATGCTGGACTAGATGGACCACTGGTCGGATCCAGCAGGGCTCTTCTGATGTTCTTAAGAAGGCTCTTCTGATGCTCTCAAGAAGGCCTCTGTGCCCTGCTGCTGGATCTCCAGAAGAACTGGTTGACCACTGGGTGAGGCAGGATGCTGGATCAGATGGACCCTCACTGGTTTGACCCAGCAAGGCTCTTCTTACGTTCTTCTCAGTCCTGCACAGTGCAATCCTAAGCAGAGTCACAGCCTTCTAAACCCAGTGACGAACTCTCGTCAAGGATTTAGATCACGATGGATAGCCGTGTTAGTCTGTCACCAGCAGCAGAAAAGAGTAGGAGTCCAGTAGCACCTTAAAGACTAATTTCTGGCAGGGTATGAGCTTTCTTGAGTCACAATTCACTTCTTCAGATACAGCTAGAATGTGAGTCCTTCTATTCTTAAGCAGAGAGGAGTGAATTAGACACGCAATGGCAATGTAAATATCAAAAGCAGATCAATGACATTAGTAGGCATGACTGCATTTAGGTGTGATAATGCAGAGGGGTAGTCGGCATGGAGAAATCAGCATTGGTAATGAGACATTAATCCCAGGTCTCTTCAGTCCAGGAGAATGCATTGTCTTGAGCTTCATTATTAGTTGTAATTCAGCACTCTCTCTTTCTAATCTCCCTTTGAAATCCCTTTTGTAAGAGAACTGCTACTCTTAAATCAGCAACTGAACGTCCTGGAAGGCTAACATGTTCCCTGACTGGTTTCTGTCAAGGATTGCACTGGCAGTCGCCAATCCTCTCTACCTCCCTTGACGCTGTTGCCTGATCTGCTCTGACGTTACCGTGGGCCTACTCTACGCTGCCGTGTCTGACGAAGGGAGCTTTGAATTTCCCTTCTTACAACAGCCATTGTACCTCTGCCTCCTTTACAAGCATTCTTTATGACACCACCACCCCGCCCTCCAACTAGGAAAAAAGGACTCGGCTGCTGTGAAAAAGGCAAGTTCCATGCTGGCCATAATTAGACAAGGAGTAGAGAATAAAGTTGCTGCTATCATACTGCCCTTGTGCAAATATATGGTGAGACCACACCGAGAATACTGTGTACAGTTCTGGTCACCACACCTAAAAAGGATATTGCAGAGCTTGAGAAGGTGCAGAAAAGAGCAAGCAAAATGATCAGGGGACTAGAGCAACTGCCAGTGAGGAGGCGCTCACCACCTCCCTAGGAAGCAGATTCCACTGTTGAACAACTCTTACTGTAAAATATTTCCCCCAAATATCCAGCCAGTGACCTTTTCACCCACAATTTAAACCCATTATTGCAAGTCCTCTGCTGCCAACAGAAACAGCTCCCTGCCCTCCTCTAAGTGACAGCCCTTCAAATACTTCAAGAGAGCAATCATGTCCCCCCCTTCGACCTCCTCTTCTTTAGACTGAACATTCCCATCTCCCTCAGCCTTTCCTTGTAGGGCTTGGTCTCCAGGCCCCGGATCCTCCTCATTGCTCTCCTCCGCACCCACTCCATTCTGTCCACATCCTTTTGGAAGGCCTCCAGAACTGCACACAGGACTCCAGGATCCATGCAGTTAAGCTTGGTCATGCCACTCTGCCACAGAAAGAGCAGCCCAGCCCAGGGGAGTTTCTCCAGACAAAGGAGCCCAGCTGAGGCTATCTGGGATTTAAAGAACAACGGTCAAGTGACTACTAAACTGCTTGGGCTATAACATCCACTCTCAAGTCTTGCAGACGGCTGCAGCCCCACTGGTGCCTTTCTCTGGCTTCTGAGCAGAAGGAGGCATTTGCCAGGCTACCGAGGTAGACAAAGAAAAAGAGATGGTTTTATATGCCGATTTTCTCCACCACTTAAGGCAGAATGAAACCAGCTTACAATCACCTTCCCTTCCCCTCCCCACAACAGACACCCTGTGAGGTAGGTGGGTCTGAGAGAGCTCTAACAGAGCTGTGACTAGCCCAAGGTCACCCAACTGGCTTAATGTCTCCCTCCCTTTCTTTGTCTCCCTCCGTCCTTTTATTTCTTTCCCTCCATTCTTTTCTTTCTTTCTCCCCCTCTCTCCATTTCTTTCTCCCATTCTCTCTTTCTCCCTCCCTTCCTTTTCCTCTTTCTGTTTTCCTTCCTCCCTTGCCGATCAACTGTGGGTTGCGCCCCCCTGGTGCCTCGTTTGCTCGGGCCCACCTCTGGCTGCCCTCCCACCTGGGAGTGGAGTGGGGGCGCCCTGCAGCCCTTCTCTGTGTGGCCTCCCCTGGGGTTGCCAACCTCCAGGTGGTGGTTGGAGACATGGCAACCCTAGCCTCTCCCCCCCGCACCGGGAGATCTACACCTGGTATGGCCCCTGAATGATGTCATAAATGTGCAAATGGCCCATGGCAGGAAAAAGGTTCCCCACCCCTGCTCTACACCTTCTGGAACAGCAGACGGGTTCTTTTTCCAAGGCATTCCTCTACGCCTTTTCCCTCCCTGCCGTTCCAGAACAAGATAAAAGGAGGAAGGGGCCAATGCTAGTATAAGGCAAGGCAAGAGCAGGTAAAAAAGACCACCAATAATTGGGGGGAAATTTAAAATACTGGGAGCAGCAGCCCCGTGGCCAGAAGGAAGACCTGCCAAGACCACCGCCAGGACTCAATGAGATGCGCCAAGCAGGAGACCTTCATCCGGCTGGCCACAGGGCACACTGCTGGGACAGTAGTACAGAGGGCAGCACCATTTTCATACTCTGCTCTGGGTGCCAGGGACTGCCGCAGCCTGCTTATCGAGCCTCATCTCCGGTCTGCCTCTGGAGTTCGCCTGGAGCACACCGGCTGCAGAGGCTTTTAAAACCTCCCCACTAACACTGCAACTCCGTGAGCTCAATCCTAAGGATAAAAGGGGGGGAATCCACAGAACCTGCTTAATCCAGTTTTTGCTAATATTTTGGGAGGCAGCATTATCTACTTTATTCACCAACTGTGCATTCATAGCAATCATCAGATCTATTCTGGCTGGGACCTTGAGTGGATTGACTTATGTCAGATTAAAGCCTCGGCTTTGTGGCAGGCTGCTCTTCAGCAATGGGCTTGCTGAAGAGGAATCCACCTCTTTTCAAAGACCAAATAAAAGTGTACTTATTTGTCGAAAGTGCACAAGCCTACAGGGACCTGCGTTTCACTAAAGCCCCATGATAGCAGGAGAAATGTCGGCGCCGACAGCCAAGGTTTCACTAGTTCTACCTAAACATTCCCCAAATTTTAAGCACCTGTTCACGCATGGTACAGAGACTGCCTTATTATTTGGGAATACTGTGTACAGTTCTGGTCACCACACCTAAAAAAGGATATTGCAGAGCTTGAGTAGGTGCAGAGGAGAGCAACCAAAATGATCAGGGGGCTAGAGCAACTGCCCTATGAGGAGCGATTAAAACGCTTAGGGCTGTTTAGCTAGGAAAGGAGGCGGTTAAGGGGAGACAAGATAGAGGTCTATAAAATTATGCATGGTAAGGAGAGAGTGGACAAGGTAGGAGAGAGTGGACAAGGAGAAGCTTTTCTCCCTCTTTCATAATACTAGAATGTGGGGTCATCTGCTGAAGCTGGAGGGTGACAGATTCAAAACTGATAAAAGGAAGTATTTATTCACACAGCGCATAGTTAAATTGTGGAACTCCCTGCCCCAGGATTTGGTGATGGCTGCCAACTTAGAAGGCTTTAAGAGGGGAGTGGACATGTTCATGGAGGAGAGGGCTATTCATGGCTACTAGTAAAAATGGATACTAGTTATGATGAATACCTATTCTCTCCAGGATCAGAGGAGCATGCCTATTATATTAGGTGCATTGGCACACAGGCAAGGGAATGTTGCTGCAGTCGTCTTGTTTGTGGCTTCCTAGAGGCACCTGCTTGGCCCTGTCTGAACAGACGGCTGGACTCGATGGACCCTGGTCTGATGCAACAGGGCTTTTCTTGTGTTCTTATGATGCATCTTCCATAATTGCCATCAAAGTACCAGAAAACACTCAAAGGGTGCCATCTGTAGACAAAATACACTTTCTAATCAAAACAGCCTTTCCGTGTACTTTACCAAAGCAAGACATAAAACTGAGAAGCACCAACCAGTCAAGCAGTAGGAGCACACCAAACGCTGCCTACAGAAGGATCCCTGTTCGTTTGCCTGGTGGGGTGGGACCAAGAAAAGCCCCTCAACCTCCTCTTTTCCAGACTGAACATTCCCAACTCCCTCAGCCTTTCCTCATAGGTCTCCAGGCCCGTTGATGTGAATTTGTAGCTCTGGGCAACAACTCATTTTAGTCAGGGGCTGTTTTGAGAAGAGGGTGGAAGGCTGACGGGCCAACCCCACCCCACTCCGAAACACAGCTTGTCAACGCATAACCCTTCGCACAGCTACCAGACCACACCTCTCCGGGTTGGCAACTCGGCCATGCAATTCTCCTTTGAGGCCTGGATCCGTTTGGGGATGACGGAAGACACGGGGGGGGGTGGAGTGGGGGAACAACACAAAAGCCAGAGAACTTTTATCCAATATACAAAGAATATTAACAAGCACGTATCATGAGCCGCCACTCAGTGGGAGGTTTACAAACACAAGTGCTATTCTTGCAGCTCAGGCTGCCCTACTATCTGCGTGGCACAGAGCATGAAAAGAGAGAAAAGGAAAGAACAGTGAGGGGTGAGAAAAAGGGGCCTTTTCTTTGCTAGCCTAAGAGCAAGAATCCAGCAGGCTCCAAAGCTATTCTTTTGAAAAGGCCCTGCTCTCTCAAAGCAAACAGAAAGAGCATTCACAGCGCAGACAGTTCTCCAAAAAGCACAGCTACCTTCTTGGCCCTGAGCTTAACGCTTCCCCATCAGGAACAAGCTTTGCTGGACAGCTCCCTCAAGGCCAAAAGAACCAAGGTGGGGGCAGCGAAAACCGATCCTGGCAGAAAGATCTTGGACAGTACAATCTGGGAACGACCAACTTCTGGAAGCTACTGGGCTAAGCTCTACAGACGCACTGAGCTGTTGGTGCTTCTTGAAGCCCCCCCCCCCCATACTCATGAGCAGAATGGTATTCTGAACAGTTCATTTGCAATTCACACTTTGCTGGCTGGGCATCCCAAGTCCTGCATTGGGGCTGGGCATCCCAAGTCCTTCCTCCAATTCCTGCCAGCAGTGAATCATCTTAACCCAGGAATCAGGAGGTTGTGGGGGTGAGGGGAGCGGAAAACACCTGGCCCACAGCTATGGTAATCATAAAACAGGGACCCTGGAAAGCTGCAGCACTTCGACCTCTCGTATGGAATCTGGGGTCTGTGCGGGTTTCTTTCAAACAGGCGGTTCTAGTCCTCGTAGCTGAAGAGGGCAATGTGGTCGAAAGGTCAGGTGAAGAGTTGTACAGACAAATCTAAACAAGATACTAGATCAAATAAAAATGTACTAGTCTGCCTGCCCACACGTATACACGCCAGTCATTTCCAACTTCAAAACAATCACCTTCTGGGCAACTTTCCTGCATTCCTGGGGTGGGGCTGTGGCTCAGTGGGACAGTATCTGCTTGGAATGCAGAATGTCCCAGGTTCAATTCCCAGCACCTCCTGTTAAAAGGACCAAGCAGGAGGGGATGTAAAACACCTTAGCCTGAGACCCCGGAGAGCCGCTGCCGGTCTGAGTAGACAATACTGACTTTGATGGACCAAGGGTCTGACTCAGTATAAGGCAGCTTCCTATGTTCATATATGACCCACCCCACCCCGCTGACCAGCCCAGTGACTCAGACTCTTCAGGTGAGGTGCCCGAGAAGTCAAGGCCGGTAGCTGAGGAGGACCATAGGGACCAGGGAGGGCCTGCCATGGCAAAAATGCCTGCTGGCAATGGTCAAGCAGCACCACAAGGCACGCCCGCACCTACAAGGGAGGACTCCCCCAGCGGCCCCTGAGATGGTTAACAGGCCTCCGCAAGTCAGGAGGCAAACTTGGGCCCAAAGACCCCCAGGATTGTGGAACTCCCTGCCCCGGGATGTGTGATGGCTGCCAACTTGGAAGGCTTTAAGAGGGGAGTGGACATGTTCATGGAGAGGGCTATCCATGGCTACTAGTCAAAATGGATTCTAGTTGTGATGCACACCTATTCTCTCCAGGATCAGAGGAGCAGGCCTATACTATTAGGTACTGAGGAATACAGGCAGGATAATCCTGCTGCAGTCATCTTGTTTGTGGGCTTTCCAGAGGCACCTGGTTGGCCACTGTATGAACAGACCGCTGGACTTGATGGGCCGTGGGCTGATCCAGCATGGCTTTTCTTATGTTCTTATGTATGCTAATATCACACAGGAGGGACTCTAATCTGGAGAACCAGGTTTGATTCCATGCTTCTACACATGAAGCTTAGGGCTGTTTAGCTTGGAAAGAAGGCGGTTAAGGGGAGATATGATAGAAGTCTACAAAATTATGCATGGTATGGAGAGATTGGACAGGGAGAAGATTTTCTCCCTCTCTCATAATACCAGAACGCAGGGTCATCGGCTGAAGCTGGAGGGTGAGAGATTCCATACAGAGAAAAGGAAGTATTTCTTCACACAACACATAGCTAAATTGTGGAACTCACTGCCCCAGGATGTGGTGATGGCTGCCAACTTGGAAGGCTTTAAGTGGGGAGTGGTCATGTTCATGGAGGATAGTCATGATGCATGCCTATTCTCTCCAGTCTCAAAGGAGCATGCCTATTCTATTAGGTGCTGTGGAACACAGGCAGGATGCTGCTGCTGCAGTCATCTTGCTTGTGGGCTTCCTAGAGGCACCTGGTTGGCCACTGTGGGAACAGACTGCTGGACTTGATGGACCTTGGTCTTATCCAGCATGGCCGTTCTTATGTTCATGATGCATACCTATTTCCTCCAGGATCAGAGGAGCATGCCTAGTATATCAGGTGCTGTGGAACACAGGCAGGATGGTGCTGCTGCAGTCGTCTGGTTTGTGGCTTCCTAGAGAACCTGGTTGGCCACTGTGTGAACGGACTGCTAGACTTGAGGGGCCTTGGGCTGACCCAGCAGGGCTTTTCTTATGTTCAGGCCCCACACTAACTTTGCAGGACGTCAGCGACAGAGGGCCCGGGGTGGGGTAGCGCAGTGGAGGCCAAGTGCCAAACTGGCTGCACACAACCCCACTGTGGACCTTGAATGATGCTCTCAGAGTAACACATCCTTGCAGGATCCTGGCCAGAGCACACAACACAGCCTCTGGAGCTCTGCCAGGGTTGCCAGTGCAGCTGGGGCCACTTACATCCCAGCCCAGTGAACCAGGGATGAATGAAGGCCTTGTTGGATCAACTGATCCAGCATAAGCCTTGTGTCTCCAGCTCCCCAAAGCTGGGCCAGGGCCCACTCTCCCTGCAATGGCCACCTGACCGCAGAGAGCAGGACACCTGGATGCTGACTTGGGAAAAACCTTTAGTCACCATAGGCGAGCAGCTATTTAGGAGCCTGGCTCAGGCCACACCAAAACAAAATGAGCATGAGAAGTGGAGAAAGATCCCCCTGAAGAAGCTTGTGTGAAAAGTGTAGGGGTTGCAGAATTTATGAAAATATAACTCCCTTGCACCAATTATTGTATGTGTTTTTTGCCTTCGCGCATGAAAAAAATCTGGCTGACATAAGCCCCATTGAGTGCCCACGACCTCCATGTGCCTGAAGAAACTCTCTGGATTGTGGTCGCTGCAAGTTTCTCATAAAATGTCTTAGCTATACTGGATTAAGCCATTCTCCAAGACCTTGATCTTGGCCCTAAAGGAACTATACTCCTCAACCCGCCCCACCCAATTCCAAACATTCAAGGAAGTTTCCAAATGCTACCACAAAAACAACTGTGGAACACCGCAAATTGTGGAGCACGCAAATTAAACATTTGTTTATGGAACTCGTTCTGGGAATGCTTAGACATAGTGGGTGTGGGACTTCCTCTAGGGACGCTGATCTGAGCACTAAGTCTCTCGGGGGCTCCCGGAGGGAACCAAGAATAGTTCGAATCTGGGGTGCAATCCTGCACCCCTACCCGATCCTAAACAGTGGACCGGGAAACAGGACTACCCCTGCTGCCTTTAAGTGCAGTTTTGACCCCCAGTTTTGCTGAGAGAGCCTTCGGACGACTCTTGGAAACCTGAACGAGGTCCCGCCGGCCTTAGAGGAAAACATTGCCGTGAAGGTCTCTTTGGAATCAGGCTCAGATCTCCCCTATCTACTACCATCTAAGCCAGGGGTCGGCAAACTCATTAGTCAAAAGAGCCAAATATCAACAGTACAACAATTGAGATTTCTTTTGAGAGCCAAATTTCTTAAACTTAAACTATATAGGTAGGTACACTGTTTATTAACTTAATAAACTTTAATTAAAGTTTTAAGTCTTAATTAAACTATAGGTACACTGAATAAAACTTGATATCATACTTAATAATGATCTTATTTATTGATAAAAATTAAATTCTAAGACCCTGCCATTTCCCCCTCCCCGTCCGGAGTCCTCGTCTGGAGGCCTGGTCTACCGCCATAAAAGCCTATTGGTAGACCTGGCCTCCGGCTGAGTCCCATTGGGAGGCCAGGTCTACCCATTGGCTTTCTTGGCAGTAGACCAGGCCTCCGGAGGCCCATAGAAGCCAATTGGTGGACCTGGCCTCTGAAGGGGGACTTTTTCCCCTCCTCGGAGTCCAGGTCTACCGCCAAGAAAGCCAGTTGGTAGACATGGCCTCTGAGGAGGGAAAAAAGTAAGTAAGGTATCCATAAAATTAAATCATGACAATGACTGACAAGCACTTAATGTGAACAATGTGAGCAAACTTCTAGATTCACAGACGCAGTAAACACATGAGAACATAAGAAAGGCCGTGCTGGATCAGACCAAGGCCCTTCAAGTCCAGCAGTCTGTTCCCACAGTGGCCAACCAGGTGCCTCCAGGAAGCCCACCAGCAAGACCAGTGCAGCATCATTGTTCTGCATGCGTTCCATAGCACCTGATATAATAGGCCTGCTCCTCTGATCCTGGAGAGAATAGGCATGCATCATGACTAGTATCCATTTTGATTAGTAGCCATGGATAGCCCTCTCCTCCATGAACAGGTCCACTCCCCTCTTAAAGCCCTCCAAGTTGGCAGTCATCACCACCTCCTGGGGCAGGGAGTCCCACCATTTAACCACGCGTTGTGTGAAGAAATACTTCCTTTTATCAGTTTTGAATCTCCCACCCTCCAGCTTCAGCAGACGACCCCGAGTTGTAGCATTATGTGTGTCCCGGGTCGGGGGCCTCACCCCACGCCCCAGGGCTTTCCCGCCACCCTCAACTTACCAGACAAGCCCCTGCGCTGGCTCCAAAGTGTGCTTCTTCCCGGCTTACAGGGACCCGCAGGCCCAGAAGACGACGGGGGAACGGAGTCGACACCGCAGAAGACGGGGCGCTGCGGCCCAGCGCTGCTGCCGGGAATGTGCCGCCAAAGAAAGCCCGCCCCGCCCAACAGCTGATAGGCAGGCGGGCCCAGGCCAGGAACCGCCCAGCCGCCCACCCAGCAATCGCGCGGCTAGAGGGGAGGGGAGGCTTTAGCCTCCTAACCATTGAGGGCAAGGGAAAGGGGGACCCGGCCATTCTCCACGGCGGGGCGGGGGGAGAGACAGCACGCTCGCTCGCCTGCTCTCTCTCTCTCTCTCTCTCTCTCTGGCGCGCCAGCTCCGCAGCCCGGCTGCAGGCGCGAGCGGGCGCGAGAGCAGGGTCTCCGAACCAAGTTCGGAGAGCCGCACTAAAGGGGCCAAAGAGCCGCATGCAGGTCTCGAGCCACAGTTTGCTGACCCCTGATCTAAGCAACAATACAGAAGCAAGAATACCTACTCTTCTAAAATCTGAGTAAGTTACAAGAATCCTTTTGTTTTACCTGGATCTGGAAGTCTTGAAGGAGCGAAAAAATACCTATTGAATCCGTATCTCCCCATCTGATGTTTGGATGACTCTTTGAAAATTAAAAACACTGGATAAACCGGCAGGATTTTTATCAAATTGATCGGTGGGTAGACATAACAATCGGGACTCTCTGAATGACGTTACAGCCACCAGAGACTGAGATGTGCAAAGGGGAGGGAGGAGAAGATTCCCCCCCCCCATTTCCGGGAAGACGCTTTTCTGAGTAAACAAGTTTTCAAGCCACGTCTTATCCGGAAGCGTCTGCTATCGTCTGCTACCGCGAGAACACCACGGAATTTGAGACTGGAAGTGTGGCATTACTGTGTAACTGGCAAATATCTCCCAAGTTCCTGGGCAAAAGGAAGTAACGGCAGGCATGCGACTTTATATCCTACCCCCCGCAACATTTCTTTACTACCCACAACATAGGAACTAGTGATATACCTGTCTGGACTTTACCAATTAAATTTCAACAGAACTATTAGAAGCAGCAACTATGGAAAGTGTGACTAAACAGATGGATCGATTACTCTCTCTAACAAACAATATCTACAAACTTTTCAACCGGAAACTGGATGTAATTTTGGAAGATCTCAAGGATGTAAAAGACCAAGTTACTACATTGAGATCAGAGATGGGAGAAGAAAGCTCTCCAAATGACAAGCCATCAAAAGAAGAATTAAATTTTGCTAAGGAGCTGGAGAGCCACAATGGACAACCAAAGAATATACATCTGCAAGAAGAAATTGAACCAATCCAGTTGACAACCATGGATTTGAACGTAAGAGACTTTGACTTTTGTTTGTATAATCTACCAGATGAATTCTTCAATGTTAACTGGGAGAACTTAAAAGGGCAAAAAGCTGGAAACACCGGGATCTTTTTCTTCGCCTTAGGGATGGAAGAAACTACACTGCAGATTGACTATCACTCATCAGTTTCTGCAGTGGGAACTGCACTAACAATTTCCAAGGATGCTCTTTGACGTTTAAAGCTACTGAGAAAAAGAGGAAGATGTTGGAAATTCAGAATAAAGAGACTGGTTCAAAGGGTCTAGATTTCTTGGGATTTAACTAAAAGGGACTGATTAATGGCTTGGCTTTGACAAAAACAGAATAATTATTGTCATTAACATAATAGATAATTAGATGTTGGGGAGAAATGGAGGAGTTATAATGATACCTATTTTTAAAGGAAGTAAAAAAATGATACCTATTATCTAATCCATTTTTATTATAAAATAGTGCTTTTTTCTATTTTCTCTTTCTCTCTTATTTCTTTCTCTTTACTTGAATATAGAAAATTGTTATAATCGAAATAGTGATCACTTAGATTATAAGTAATATTAAATAAAGAATAATTTCTTATAAATATTTGTAATAATATTAGGATTAGAATTTTAAACAAAGGAGATTACAAATAAATGACAAGATTGAGGGAGGTGTAGGGGAAGTCTTCATATTTTATTTATATATATGTATTTTCAACAATTTTTATTGGAATCTACACCTTGATGCTTATTTACATTGATTGTTGAATATTGTGTTTAATCAGTATGGAAAAACAATAAAAAAATTATAAAAACAAAAAGACATAGTGGGTGTGCTTCACCCCAGCCACAGAGGTTTTGTGTCCTTGTTTAAGCCAGCAAAGATAACCTTGAACGACGAGGGAAGGCAAGATATACATTTTTAATAAGTAAATAAAAAGATAAATTGAGCCCTCGCACCTGGCACGTGAGTATCTCTAAGTTAATCAAAAGTGGCACAAGCTTTCACGAAATGGCAACACAGAGAAGTATATAATCCATCTACAGAAATCTTGGCATCAAGAGCCATGTTGGTCAGGGGTCTTATCCAAGATGGGAGGTGCCATCCCCTTACAAGCAGGGAGACCGCAATTCTCTCACACCAGATTCCCCTCAGCTGAAAGTTCTGCATTCTGCTTCGAAGGGCTCGCAAACTGATACAGCGTGCATACTTTCAGTTACGTTTTCTCTTGTAACTTTGACGAAAGGAGGAAGTCAGAGGGCAGAGCCTAAATCCTCCACGCTGATTTACTCAGAAGCAAGTTCCACCGGGCATTCAGAAGCTTTGGCTTTAAGCCATCACCATCTCCTGATCAGGATGGTTCGTTCTCATGAGATTTTTACACTCTTTCCCCCCTCCCTCCAAAGTTTGCAGTTCAGCATGTTTGTTGAAGCGCCCTGAAGGTACTGGCTTTGCAGGCATCTCTCCCTGCAATGCACCTTCTACTGCACTTGGCACCCGACTGTCAGGATTGTGTGGATTAGCCTTGCAAAGGCTCACATCTGGAGAATCCTGCCAAGAGTCCGGGGTGGGGGAAGGGGGCTAAACTTGATGACCTGGTTATTTCCAGATCTACCGTTTCATTTACATAACCCTCGCAAATCTGCACAGCCCCAATGTACCTGGGCGGCAAAGTGGTAAGGAGAAGCCGGCAACACTTTGCGTGTTTCCTGCAATGGGCAACTCCTCACCAGAAGAAAACCCAAGGTTCCTTTGCCAGAGAGCTTAGTCTAGAGAAGAGGTGGTTGAGAGGGGACGTGGTTGCTCTCTTGAAGTATTGCAAGAGGTGTCACTTAGAAGAGGGCAGGGAACTGTTCTTGTTGGCAGCAGAGGATAGGACGCCCGATAATAGGTTTAAAGTACAGGCAGAAAGGTACCGGCTGGACATTAGGAAGAAATCTTTTATAGTAAGAGAAGTTCAGCAGTGGAATGGGCTGCCTAGGGAGGTGGGGAGCTCCCCCTCACTGGCAGTCTTTAAGCAGAGGCTGGACAAGCACTTGACAGGGATGCTCGTCTAGGCTGATCCTGCACTAAGCAGGGGGTTGGGCTAGATGGCCTCTATGGCCCCTTCCAACTCTATGATTCTATGATTTTATGAGAGAGGCAAGTTTCAGAATGTCAAGCAAAGTTACCCTCTTAAATACAAGCCGAAAACAGAATTCCACCAGCATGGCTTAAGCCGAACAGGTACCAAGGTAAGAACGCCTCCATGCCCGGCTCTCCCTTTGCATTGAAGACATTCACACACACACCCTGCAATACCAGGGATGCCCCCCAACACCCCACCAGAAATACAACTTGCAATGATCGAAACCAGCCTTCGCCAGACATTGCCGCATTTGCACTCAGCACCGCGCCCCACAATTCATGGCACACCGTCCATATTCCCCCCCACGCCCAAACCGTATTACAAGCAGCCCCCCTGCAGAGCTACCGTATTTCACCAACGAAGCGCGCCCACCTCCTATAGCACTGGTTCCCAACCAGGGGTCCGTGGACCCCCAGGGGTCCGCAAGAACTAAATTAAGGTCCGCGAAACAAAGTTATAAACCCATCATAAATTAATATTTTCAATTAAAAGTTCTCTATTATAAAAATATATATTCAAATATTATTCTACGTTTAATGTTTAACTAACAGTTAGGATTAAAGTTTATTTTCAAATTCTCGGAATTTTTATTTTGAACCTTGGGGTCCCTGCACCGAACAAAAAAGTCCTAGTGGTCCCTGGTCAAAAAAAGGTTGGGAACCACTGTCCTAGAGGCACCCCTCCCCGCCAGAGTCGAGGCGGTACCGTATATCCCCTAATAGCCGCGCCTCCCCGCAATCCTGCATCACCCCGTTACCGTATTGCCCCCTCTGGAGCTCCCTGCCAATACTGCATGACCGTATTGCCCCCTCTGGAGCCCCCACTACCGTATTGCCCCCTCTGGAGCCCCCATTACCGTATTGCCCCCCCCCAGGATACCCCCCTATCGCCACTCTAGGCCGGATACAGCTTGAATCCCCTCAGGATCTCCTTGGCCCGCTCCTCTTGGCCCGACATGGTCCCGCTCCGCACGTCCGAGCTCGGCGGCCCCCCAGCCCAAGCTGGGCTGGCTCGCAGGCCTGAGCGAGGCCGGGGCGGGGGGGGGGGCGAGAGACAGAGGCGAGAGCGCGCCGGCCCGGACCCCGCTGCGCCCGCCACTGCCCAGCTCCACCAACCACCCGAGGAGGTCCCGCCCGAGCCCAGCCAATCAGCGCGCGCCGCTCCCGCCTCCCCCCCGCGCGACGGACGGCTCCTCTGGCCAATGGGCGTTCGAAACCGAGCCCGGCGGCCGCACCCTGCCGGTCGTTAAGGAAGAGGCACCCCCCCACACACATACACACACAGCAACGCCGGGCGGCGGCGGACGGGTGTCGCCGCGGGACAATCCTCGGCGAAAGGCGTGGTCGGGAGAGGAGGGGCCTCGTTCGCGCTGGCGAGTCTCGACCGCGGGGGGCGCTGCCGAGCAAGGGCGCCGCCAGGTGAGAGCGGCCTCTGGCGGCGGGAGGGGGAAACCGGCCGCGGAGCCAGCCGCCCTCGACGCGTGTCGGCGTTCACACGTTACGCCCGTGGAAGAGCGGACCTGGGTCATCTCGAGGGCAATACCTGGAGGGAACGTTGTCCCTGACTGCGCTTTGATAGTTAAAAATGGATATTAAGAGAGAAGTTTGGGGTTAAAGAGCCCCGTGGCGCAGAGTGGTAAGCTGCAATACTGCAGTCCAAGCTCTGCTCACGACCTGAGTTCGATCCCGACGGAAGTCGGTTTCAGGTAGCCGGCTCAAGGTTGACCCAGCCTTCCATCCTTCCGAGGTCGGTCAAATGAGTACCCAGCTTGCTGGGGGTAAAGGGAAGATGACTGGGGAAGGCACTGGCAAACCACCCTGCAAACAAAGTCTGCCTAGTAAACTTTGGGATGTGACGTCACCCCATGGGTCAGGAATGACCCGGTGCTTGCACAGGGGACCTTTACATTTGGGGTTAAAGGCTCCCCATGTAAACACCTATAATAATCGTGTCTGCTATGCACGTTAAAGCAGAAAGCAACGAAACAGGATTATATCTGCCCATCAAGAACACACAAGTAATTAACACCGGGGAATTACACAACTTTGAAATCGACGACGAGATGGGAATTGTTCAAGACTTTCTATCCCTTGGCTTTTTTGCTTTTAAGATATAAGCAGCTGACAGCTGAATCAGGAAGGGTAATTTCAGATACATCTTTCTGGCAAATAGTGAAGAATGACTCTGTTCTTCTCCCTTCAAGGACAAGACCAGGGTAAGTTAGTTAGCTCTTGAAAGAATTCAGACCTTGAGAGAATTCAGTCAGCCTGTTCTAAGGACATTTGCGTTTTGCAAGCTGTTGCCAGGCTTTTCATTACACAAACCTCTGCAGTTTGTGGTTCAGTTTGTATGTTGTGTTCAAGCTCTACATGGAATTAATTCTGCACATGTACACAAAATACCATGTTTATGTCAGAGACCGTGATACCGTCATCATCTCAAAAGGAGACTGCAACCGAGAAAGCGGAAGGAGACGGAGACTGGGAAGTTCTCAATTCATCTCACACCGGATTCCCCTCCGCTGAGAGTTCTGCATTCTGCTTCGAAGGGCTGGCAAACTGATCCAGCGCGCAGACTTTCGGTGACATTTTCTCTTGTAGCTTTGACGAAAGGAGGAAGTCAGAGGGCAGAGCCTAAATCCCCCACGCTGATTTACTCAGAATTTCTTCACTTCTAGCCCTTCTGTTCTCCATTGTTTTCATCTATTTATTCCAATTAGCAGTAGTAGAAAAGAGCAAGAGTCCAGTAGCACCTTAAAGACTAACAAACATATTTTCTGGCAGGGTATGAGCTTTCGTGAGCCACAGCTCACTTCTTCAGATACCTGAAGAATCTGAAGCCCATCTGAAGAAGTGAGCTGTGGCTCACGAAAGCTCATACCCTGCCAGAAAATATTTTTGTTAGTCTTTAAGGTGCTACTGGACTCTTGCTCTTTTCTACTACTGCAGACAGACTAACACGGCTACGCACTGTGAATTATTTCCATTAGCAGGTCATGGGAAGAGCAGACAGACCTCAAGAGCTGAGGGAACAATAATAAAATAGCAATATGCCATCTCTGAAAGGCTGGCCGATTGCTTGTTGTTCAGATCAGGTAATGGCCACTAAGGAGTCATATTTTATTGAGCAAGGTGGCTCTAACCTCTTTACCTCAGATGTCCTGTAGTGCAGTCCTGAGTAGGGTTACACCCTTCTAAGCCCTTTGACTTCCATGGGCTTCAGAATGGCGTAACTCTGTGTAGGATGGCCCTGTTAAGAACACAAAGTGCTCTCCCGTCCTAAGCAATTAAACAGATCAATAGAGCAACTTAAAATTACAATGCATTCTTGTGGCTTCATATCTATGTTGTAAGCTGCCTTCAGCTCTACACTTGCCAACCTCCAGGTACTAGCTGGAGATCTGCTATTTCAACTTATCTCCAGCCGATAGAGATCAGTTCCCATGGAGAAAATGGCCGCTTTGGCCGTTGGACTCTATGGCACCCCCCGAGGAAGCCTGTTCCACTGAGGAACCGCTCTGTCAGAAAGTTCTTTCTAATGGCTAGACGGATTTAATTTCAACACATTGGTTCTGGGATGGTGTCCGGCCAATTGGCCATCAGCAGATATAGCTGGGTGTCATCAGCATATTCATAACAACCCAGCCCAAAACTCCAAACTAGCTGGGCGAGGGGGCGCATGTAGATGTTAAAGAGCATTGGGGAGAAGATCGCCCCCTGAGGGATTCCATACACCAAAGGGATAGAAATGGTAACTTTACTTTCATGTCACTGCAGAGTGGTAGCATGCTGAGTTTTACCTGTTTTTATTTGTTTTCTATTATTATTATCCCATCTGGCAAACATAGTCCTCCCCAGCATGGGGCGGTGGTTAAGAGCGGTGGTTTGGAGTGGTGGACTCTGATCTGGAGAACTGGGTTTGATTCCCCACTCCTCCACATGAGCGGCGGAGGCTAATCTGGGGAACTGGATTTGTTTCCCTACTCCTACACACAAAGCCACCTGGGTGACCTTGGGCAAGTTACAGTTCTATTAAGAGTTCTCTCTACCACTTAAGGAAGAATCAAACCAGCTTACAACCCTTCCCCTCCCCACAACAGACACCCTGTGAGGTAGGTGGGACTGAGAGAGCTCTAAGAGGGCTGCGACTAGCCCCAAGTCACCCAGCTGGCTTCATGTGGAGGAGTGGGGAAACCAACAGGTGCACTCTGATCTGGAGAACCAGGTTTGATTCCCCACTCCTCCACATGAGTGGCGGACTCTAATCTGGTGCACCAGGTTGGTTTCCCCACTCTCCCACACAAAGCCAGCTGGGTGACCTTGGGCTAGTCACAGTTCTCTGAATTCTCTCAGTCTCACGTACCTCACAGGGTATCTGTTGTGGGGAAGAGAAGGTGATTGTAAGCCGGTTTGAGTCTCCCTTAAGTGGTAGAGAAAGTCGGCATATAAAAACCAACTCTTCTTCTTCCCATGGTTCATCCCCACAACAACCCTGTGAGGTAGCCAGCATGGTATAGTGGTTAAGAGCAGCAGACTCTAATCTGGAGAACCGGGTTGGTTTCCCCACTCCTCCACATGCAGCCTGCTGGGTGACCTTGGGCTAGTCACAGTTCTCTCAGAACTCTCTCAGCCTCACCTACCTTACAAGTTGCCTGTTATGGAGGAGGAGGGCAGAAGGAAGGTGATTATAAGCTGCTTTGAGATTCCTTTCAGTAGAGAAATGTGGGGTATAAAAAACAACTCTTCTTCTAGGTTAGACAGAGAGTGACTGACTTAAGAGTTAGCTGGTGAGCTTCATGGCAGAGTGAAGATTCGAACTCAGATCTCCCTGGTCTCCACCCTAACAACTACATTGGCTCTTACATTTTTGTGTAATCAAACCTATTTGCTGATTTCCTGAACTTTGAAGTAGAGGCATCATCCACCCATTCAGGCTAGTTTTAGGGTACTGTGTGAATATAAAATGCCTGTAAATAATATAGGGTATATGGCTGAATCAGAGCTGATAGGCTGGAATGATGCCAGTCCTTATAAATGGGAATGACACCATCTTACCTGAGTCTTTGCTTCTCCTTCATACCGTATTTTTCGCTCCATAAGACACACTTTTTTCCTCCTCAAAAGTGAGGGGAAATGTCTGTGCGTCTTATGGAGCGAATGTGTGTGAATCCGGCCCCGGGGAGAAGCAAAGCTGCCTAGGCAGCGCAGAGCCCTCCCCCCTCCCCCCTCCCCCCACACTTCCCGGTCCCGAGGCTCAGCTGTTGGGCGGGTCCCCGGGGGGCGATGGGTTGTTAAACTGCTGCGCTGCCTGCCCAGGCTCAGAAGCCGGGGGGGGGGGGGTCTTGAAAGTGCTCTGTGCTGCCTGGGATGGCAGCGTGGAGAACTTTCAAGACCCCCCGCCCAGCTTCCAGGGACTCTGCTTTAAAGCCTCCTCTAAAAACTTGTTTTCCTTCTCTGAAAACTAGGTGTGTCTTATGGTCAGGTGCGTCTCGTGGAGCAAAAAATACGGTAATTCTTTCTTCTGTTCAGAACCTTTACATTTATTTCGACAAGACAGTTGAAATAAATCAACCATTTTTATGGTGCCTGGTAAATCTCCCTGTTTTAAAGATAACTCTGTCATATAATTGTGCTCTCTCTCTATAGGGTAACATACCCTAAAGTGTTAACTTTAAATGTTCCTTTCCAGTACTGTCTTTAACTTTCCTGAGACTTCATAACTAAAGGCGCTTCAGTTCCAGCCAGAACACCAACTGTCTGTCCGCCTTCTCCCTCCCTCAGGATCAGTGCCGGATTTATGTATAAGCTAAACAAGCTATAGCTTAGGGCCCCACTCTCTTGAGGGGCCCCAAAAAAATTTAAAGGAAAAAAACAACTGGATGTACATTTCCAAAATACAAGATAAAAAACAAATAAAGTAAAATCTACATACAGCAACAGTGTTTTGTGTTGTGTGGGCTCCTATGATGTAAGTAATGGGCCCCGCCTGCTCCCTAAAATATCACTGGTTTGCTCATTTCTATATATAGGGTGCCTACATTCTGCATGGACTGGTTGCATGGCAACATGTAGCATGCAGCTGCAGACCGCAGTGCAGCACAGTTGAATGTAGATCAAGCTGTTGTACCTGTTATCTGGACATATAAAGGGCCCCATTACCTTCAATAGCTTAGGGCCTCATCAAACCTAAATCCGGCCCTGCTCAGGATTCTAAAAGGGGGCTCTCTTCCAAGTTGTAAGGTCAGCCATTTAACCCTTCCCATAGCAGCTGCACCCTTTTTGTGCAAAAATAAATACACATCAGTAGGGTTGCCAGCTCTGGGTTGGGAAATACCTAGAGATTTTGGGGGTGGGGCCTGAGGAGGGCAGGGGTGAGGGAGGGATTTCAATGGGGTATAATGCCATAGAGCAGGGATGTCAAGCTTAAGGCCCGCAGGCCGGATCTGGCCCCCTGAGAGCCCTTATCTGGCCCATGAGCCAACCGAGGCAGCCACCCCTCCACTTTCAATCTGTGCTGGCGAGGCACAGCCCGGCCTGACCAAGTGACATTTATGTCATATCTGGCCCTCGTAACAATTGAGTTTGACCCCCCCCCCAGTAGAGTCCACCTTCCAAAGTGTCCGTTTTCTCCAGGGGAACTGATCTCTGTCGCCTGGAGATCAGTTGTAATAGCAGGAGATCTCCAGTTAGTACCTGGCGGTTGGCAACCCTAGAAGAACCCCCCCTCCCCGACCCATTTTTTAAAACGTAATTAAACAGAGGGGGGAAGTGTGCGCACATTCAGACTAAAATGCCACACAGGTCCTAACCTCGTGGGGAGAAATGAATGAATGGTTTCCTGCAGCTGTCAATGCAAGCCTGGAGAAAGGCGCTCGGACGGTAGGGCGAAGGGGACAAAACACCGAGGAGGGGGAAAAGGAGACGGTTGCGAGAGGAGCCGCGGGCGTGAGCTTCACAGCAGACCCCCCCCCCCGAGGCCGCGGGAGATGGAGGTAGCGCTGGAGGGTGGGCAACGCCGCCCCCCGGGGCAGGTGCCCTCCTTCGCGCGCCCCCCCCCGGTCCGGCCCTGCCTAGTTCCCCCCGCCCGGCGGAACCTTTGTGCGCGGGAGGCGGTTGCCGGGAGGACCGGCGAGCGGGGCACCCGTGCGCATGCGCGTGGCGCGCCCTGCTGCTGCCGGCTGCTGTCATGGCTGCCTGAGGAGTGGCGCGAACGGAGCCAGGAGCGAGCCGGGCGGCGGGTGGGAGCGGCAACGGCCAGGTGAGGGCGGAGGAAGGCCGCGGCGAAGAGGAAGCCCGCTGGGGAGCCGCCTGGCTCAGTCAGGTCTTTCCTTTGGGGAGGGAGGGAGGGAGGGAGGGAGGGGGGGGGGAGGAAGAAGGATGGGCGGCCCCCCCATCAGGTTGCCCCTCCCCTCCTCCCTCTTCCCTCCTCCCCTCCTCTCCCCCCTCCCCCTCCCTCTCCTCCCCCTCTCCTCCCCCTCCCTCCCCTCCTCCCCCTCCCCCTCCTCCCCCCTCCCCCTCCCCCTCCTCCCCCCTCCCCCTCCTCCCCCTTCCCCCCTCCCCCCTCCCCCTCCTCTCCCTCTCCTCCCCCCTCCCCCTCCTCTCCTCCCCCTCCCCCTCTCCTTCCCCCTCCCCCTCCCCCTCTCCTTCCCCCTCCCCCTCCCCCTCTCCTTCCCCCTCCCCCTCCCCCTCTCCTTCCCCCTCCCCCCTCCCCCCTCCCCCTCCCTCCCCCCTCCCCCTCCCTCCCCCCTCCCCCTCCCTCCCCCCTCCCCCCTCCCCCTCCCTCTCTCCTCCCCCCCTCCCCCTCCCTCTCTCCTCCCCCCCTCCCCCTCCCTCTCTCCTCCCCCCTCCCCCTCCCTCTCTCCTCCCCCCCTCCCCCTCCCTCTCTCCTCCCCCCTCCCTCTCTCCCCCCCTCCCCCCCTCTCCCCCCTCTCCCCCTCCTCCTCCCCCCCTCTCCCCCTCTCCCCCTCCTCCTCCCCCCTCTCCTCCTCCCCCCCTCTCCTCCTCCCCCCCTCTCCTCCTCCCCCCCTCTCCTCCCCCCCTCTCCTCCCCCCCTCTCCTCCTCCCCCCCTCTCCTCCCCCCCTCTCCTCCCCCCCTCTCCTCCCCCCCTCTCCTCCCCCCCTCTCCTCCCCCTCCTCTCCTTTCCCTCCTCTCCTTTCCCTCCTCTCAGTTTGTGTGTCTGTTCCATTCCTATCCCGCCTTTCTTCCCTTATGGGCAATGGAAGGCTCGTCTTCTCCAGTATCACCAGCGACTCCCCCATTGGAACATAAGAAAAGCCCTGCTGGATCAGACCCAGGCCCATCAGATCCAGCAGACTGCTCACAAGGTGGCCAACCAGGTGCCTCTAGGAAGCCCACAAACATAACGGCTGCAGCAGCACCAACCTACCTGTGCTCCACAGCACCTAATAATAGAATAGGCCTGCTCCTCTGATCCTGGAGAAAACAGGTATGCATCATGACTAGTATCCATTTTTATTAGTAGCCACGAATACCCCTCTCCTCCATGAATATGTCCACTCCCCTCTTAAAGCCTTCCAAGTTGGCAGCCATCGCCACATCCTGGGGCAGGGAGTTCCACAGTTTAACTGCATTGTGTGAAGAAATACTTCCTTTTATCTGTTTTGAATCTCTCCCCCTTCAGCTTCAGCAGATGACCCCGCGTTCTGGTATTACGAGAGCGGGAGAAAAGCTTCTCCCTGTCCACTCTCTCCACACCAGGCATAATTTTATAGACCTCTATAGTGTCCTCTTCACCGCTTTCTTTCCAAGCTAAACAGCCCTAAGTGTTTAGGTTATTACCCCCAGCGCCTCTACCAGGTGATAGTATTATTACTTATTAACTCATTTTTACTCTGCCTTTCTCCCCAATGGGGACCCAAAACAGCTTACATTGTTCTCCTCTCCTCCATTTTATCCTCACAACAACCCTGTGAGGTAGACTGAGAGAGTGTGACTGGCCCACGGTCACCCAGCCAGCTTCCATGGCACGAGTGGAGATTTGAGCCTGGACCTCCCAGATACTAATCTGACACTTAACCTCTACACCACACTGGTATTGAGCAGTGTACAGAATGATTAAGAACACGGATCTATGAAAGAAAGCGATCTTCAATCAACCAGCATTTCCGTGGTGGCATTCACTGCCACAGTGAAAACTGGTAGCCTACATGGCTTTTAAAACAGAGAGTTCTGTTACACAGGTTAATGGAGGAGAAGTACATTGGTAGCTACTAGCGTTCATGATCAAAGGGAAGCTCTGCATCCAGAGGCAGTGGAGCTCTGAATACCAGTGCCAGGAGAAAGTGGGGTCAGGGTTTGGCATATATACCCTGTTTGTGGGTACACTGGTACAATTGATCGAGATGGGATGCTGGACTAAATGGACCAGGGCACTCCTTATATTATTTATTACGTGCGTTTTTATCCTACTCTTTCTCTGAGGATCTCATTCTCTGAGGATCTCATCCATAGCATATATGTCTCTCAGTCCCTCCATTTTTTTAAAATGTCTTGGGACCGAAGGCTGAAGCCAGTGTCTCTCCCCCTATGTAAAATAGTAAAAATTGATACTAGTCATGATACATACCTCTTCTCTCCACTATCCAAGGAGCATGCCTATTATATTAGGTGCTGTGGAACACAGGCAGGACAATGCCTCTGCAGTCGTCTTGTTTGTGGGCTTCCTAGAGGCACCTGGTTGGCCACTGTGTGAACAGACTGCTGGACTTGATGGGCCTGGGTCTGATCCAGCAGGGCCTTTCTTACTTTCCTCCATTTTATCCTCACAAGAGCCTTGAGAGGTAGGTTAGGCTGAGATAGAGAGTGTGGCTGGCCCAGGGTTTCCCAGTCAGCTTCATGGTAAGTGAGGATTTAAACCCGGGTTTCTCAGGGCCTGCAGCAGCCTGAACAGCCTAGATGAGCCTGAGCTTGTCAGAGCTGGGAAGCTAAGACGGGCTTGCCATGGTTAGAAGACAACCAAGGGAGACCTTGGTTGCTATGCAGAGGATGGCAGTGGCAAACCACCTGTGTTGGTATCTTGCCTTGAAAGCCCCATGACAGGTCATGCCTTGACGGCACTTGATTATTACTTTCCTGATCCTAGTCCAATACTCTGAGCACAGCACCCCCTGGCTGTCTCATGGAGCCATTTATCTGTTCTGGCTGACATCCATTGAGGTAGTTCTTCTCCATTAATGTGGGTTAAGATTGATAGACTCTAATCTGGAGGACTCCACATGAGCGGCGGACTCTGGTGAACTGGGTTGGTTTCCTCCATGTGAAGCCAGGTGGGTGACCTTGGGCTAGTCACAGTTCTCCCTGAACTCTCTCAGCCCCACCTACCTAACAAGGTGTCTGTTGTGGGGAGAGGAAGGGAAGGCGAATGTACACAGGTTTGAGACTCCTTAAAGGCGGAGAAAATTAGGGTATAAAAACCAATTATTCTTCCCTTCATGTTTCACACTACGACTCCCATGATCAACCATCCAGTTTTGAGCCAACCAGCTTCATTTTCCAATAAGTTACACTAGCTACAAACAGAGCGAGCATGGTGTAGTGGATAAGAGCAGTGGTTTGGAGCAGTGATCTGAAGAACCGGGTTTGATTCCCCACTCCTCCACGTGAGTGGGGAAGGCTAATCTGGTGAACTGGATTTGTCTGTTGTGGGGAGAGGAAGGGAAGGAGATTGTAAGCCGGTTTGATTTTCCTTAAGTGGTAGAGAAAGTCGGCATACAAAAACCAACTCTTCCTCTTCTTCTTCCGCTGCTGCTTCTGACAGGTAGACTAATAGCCATTGAGTGGAAGGGCATGGGGGGAAGGTGTCCTAAAGTTACAGCTGGTCTAGGAGAATATGAGAGGTTGCCTTTGAAAGCCTTTAAGAATTCTTCTTGAATCTCTAAGGTTCCCTGTTGGGTTTTTGTAAATTTTGTACAACCAATGTGAAGATGTGTTCATACCTGGGCATTTTGAGACTGTGTGAAACTTCAGTGGTGCCATACACCTAAATGCTTCACTTGCAGAGCCATCCTAAGCAGAACTACACCCTTCTAAACCCTTTGAAGTCAGTGGGCTTAGGAAAGGAGTAATTTTGCTTAGGATGGCACTGTTGGAAGCCAGTACCTAGCTGGCAACAGAGGCCTTGCTGAAAGTCTTTTCATTTGTGACTTTGGAGAAAAGCAAGGGTATGTATGTGAAAATGCATTAAAATGTAATGTTGGGTTTTCCAGAGGGGTGTGTTTGTCTTGGATTGTGCAGGGGACTGGTGTCAGGAAGCAATTCAGGATTCGGTGCATCTTCTGTGAGATACTTGCATGTAATAGAATTTAGATTTTATCATCATGGCTGTCCAGACTGAGCTATGCTTGGCCCCCCTTTCATTACTGCATCTTGGGTAATGAAGGCAATAACCCTGAAACGCCACTTTGTTTGACTCC
Source organism: Euleptes europaea (assembly GCF_029931775.1). NCBI lineage: Eukaryota > Metazoa > Chordata > Lepidosauria > Squamata > Sphaerodactylidae > Euleptes > Euleptes europaea. The sequence continues at coordinate 7,865,849 of NC_079316.1, forward strand.
TTTTGCTAGTCTTCCACATGTGTGTGTATGGCTGCTGAATGTCTCAGAAACAAGGCATTTTGTCTCTTGTGTGTTTTGTCTCTTGTGGGTCCAAACAGTGGATAAAGCAGGGAAAATAAACAGCACCTGCCATGCTTCTGTATTACTTTTAAGCAGTGTTTTGCCTAGCAGTGGAAAGATTAATTACTTGTTCTTTCTCTTTGGTAGGCTGAAGAATCTAGAATGGCAGGAGAACAGAAACCATCCTGTAATCTCCTTGAGCAGTTTATTATATTAGCCAAAGGCACTAGTGGATCAGCTCTGACAGCCCTTATCAACCAAGTGCTGGAGGCTCCAGGGGTTTACGTCTTTGGAGAGCTGCTGGAGTTAACAAATGTGCAAGAGGTGAGTGGGGTGAAATGCTTAACTTGCCCCCCCTCCCCCAGTCCTTCCACTTCAACAGGGTCTCCTGCTGAAGGACAGTAAACCAGATGGAATCAAGGCAAAAGGCTTTTGCTGATGTCCAGTTTTTCACTAGTGCTGTCTTGCTCTTGTTAGTAAAGCTTGCCCTGCCAAACCAAGAATCCTGGCACTTAGTATCTACAGTCATACTTCTGTCTCCGAAGAGCTGGTGCCTAAATAAGAACATAAGAAAGGCCCTGCTGGATCAGACCCAGGCCCATCAAGTCCAGTAGTCTGTTCACACAGTGGGCAACTAGGTGCCTCTAGGAAGCCCGCAAACAAGACGACTGCAGTAACATTGTCCTGCCTGTGTTTCACAGCACCTTATATAATAGGCATGCTCCTCTGATACTAGAGAGAATAGGCATGCATTATGACTAGTATTCATTTTGACTATTAGCCATGGATAGCCCTCTCCTCTATGAACATGTCCACTCCCCTCTTAAAGCCTTCCAAGGTGGCAGCCATCACCACCTACTGGGGCAGGGAGTTCCACAATTTGACAGTGCGTTGTATGAAGAAATACTTCCTTTTATCTGTTTTAAATCAGTCACCCTCCAGCTTCAGCGGATGACCCTACATTCTAGTATTATGAGAGAGGGAGAAAACTTCTTCCTGTCCACTCTCCATACCATGAATAATTTTATAGACCTCTATAGTGTCTCCCCTTAACCGCCTTCTTTCCAAGCTAAACAGCCCTAAGCAGTTTAACCACTCCTCATACGGTAGTTGCTCTAGGCCCCTGATCATTTTGGTTGCTCTTTTCTGCACCTTCTCAAGCTCTGCAATATCCTTTTTTAGGTGTGGTGACCAGAACTGTATACAGTATTCCAAGTGTGGTCTCACCATAGATTTGTACAAGGGCAGTATGATAGCAGCAGTTTTATTCTCTGTTCCTTGTCTAATTATGGCCAGCATGGAATTTGCCTTTTTCACATCAAGCCTGAACTCTCCCTACAAGCTAAAATGACCAAACTGATGCTATTGTACTGTAGCCACATTATGAGAAGACAAGAGACTAGTCCAGGGGTTGGACTAGATGGCCTGTATGGCCTCTTCCAACTCTATGATTCTATCAGATACCTCAAAAGCGTATATCCTGGAAATCTTGTTGGTCTGTAAAGCGCTGCTACTTGACTCGAAACATACTCTTCTGCAGACCAACATGGAGACCCAACTGAAACTATGCAGAAAGCAATGTTAACGTAAGTGGGTCTGGAGACCAAGTCCTGTGAGGAAAGTTTGAAGGAGCTGGGTATGTTTAGCCTGAAGAGGAGAAGACTGAGAGGGGATATGAGAACCATCTTCAAGAACTTGAAGGGCTGTCACACAGAGGATGGTGTCGAGTTGTTTTCTGTTGCCCGAGAAGGTCGGACCAGAACCAGCGGGTTGAAATTAAATCAAAAGAGTTTCCCTCTAGACATCAGGAAGAATTTTCTAACAGTTAGAGTGGTTCCTCAGTGGAACAGGCTTCCTGGGGAGGTGGTGAGCTCTCCTTCCCTGGAGGTTTTAAAGCAAAGGCTAGATGGCCATCTGTCAGCAATGCTGATTCTGTGACCCTAGGCAGATCATTGAGAGGGAGGGCACCTTGGCCATCTTCTGGGCATGGAGTAGGGATCACTGGATCTGTGTGAGGGAGATCGTTATGAATTTCCTGCATTGTGTAGGGGGTTGGACTAGATGACCCTGGTGATCCCTTCCGACTCTATGATTCTATGCAGTATAAAACAGGGCAGCGAAAGCAGGATAATACACACAGCAACTGGTAATATATACACCAAATAAATCCTGCTTCCTTTTGTCTGTTTTCATCTAATCACTGCTCATCTCTCAAGGACAGATAGGCCTGTAGGTTGCAGCAGAGTTCAGAGGGGACTCTTTTCTTCTGGGACATTGTGCTGTCTACCCCCAGGGGCTTTGCAGGGAACCTGGAACGCAGGGAGCTGGAACAGCTGACCTTGAGCAAAAGCCAGTGCTGTTTCCCTGGCTTAAGAAAGCTTGCTAGAATGTGATGCAACCGCCGGGTGACTTGATTTAGCTGTGGATCAATAGGCCTCTAATGGGTCTAATTTTATCTTCCTCCCCCACCCCGCCCAGCTTGCTGAAGGAGCCAACGCTGCTTATTTTCAGTTGCTGAATCTCTTTGCCTATGGAACATACCCAGATTATGTAGGTAAGTGAGGCTGGAATACTAAAGATTCCACCACCCCTGCTTGTAGAGCCAGCATGGTGTAGTGGTTAAGAGCTGTGGTTTGGAGCGGTGGACTCTTATCTGGAGAACCGGGTTTGTTTCCCCACTCCTCCACATGAGTGGCGGACCCCAATCTGGTGAATTGGATTTGTTTCCTCACTCCTCCACACGAAGCCAGCTGGATGACCTTGGACTAGTCACACTCTCAGCCCCACCTACCTCACAGGGTGCCTGTTGTGGGGAGGGAAAGAGAACGTGATGGTCAGCTGGTTTGATTCTCCCTTAAGGGGTAGAGAAAGTTGGCATATAAAAACCAACCCTTCTTCTTCTTCATACCAGTGGGCAAAACGAAGGGATGCAGAATAAGGAAGGGAAGGGGGAGCCGAGTGTGGTGGGTGTTAAGTGTGTGATTCTAAACGGAATTGTTGGTAAAGCATGACGAAGGATCTTGTGAACGTCTTGTTGTACCAGTTCAAAAATTTTGTGTTCAGGCCTGGGGATTGCTGATGTAACTTCTGTCAAAACATGCTGGTGTGCTGAGAGCCAGCGTGGTATAGAGTGGCAGACTCTAATCTGGAGAACTGGGTTGGTTTCTTCACTCCTACACATGAAGCCTGCTGGGTGACCTTGGCTAGTGGCAGATGCAGAGAGTGGTCATGTTGGTCTGCAACAAGTCAAGTCCAGTAGCACCTTAGAGAGAGAGCCAGCTTGGTGTAGTGGTTAAGAGTGGCGAACTCTGATCTGATGAACTGGGTTCGATTCCCCACTCTTCCACATGAAGCCGACCGGGTGACCTTGGGCCAGTCACAGTTCTCTCCGAACTCTCTCAGTCCCACCTACCTCACATGGTGCCTGTTGTGGGGGGCGGGTGGGGGGGAAGAGAAGGTGATTGTAAGCCGCTTTGAGACTCCTTTCGGTAGAGAAAAGCAGGGTATAAAAACCAACTCTTATTATTATTATTTCATGATGTCCATTCAGTGTCATCCCTCCTGTTCTTCCATGTACCTGTCCAAAATTTGAGGCAAGATGAATGATTGCTAGAAACAAAGCATAAATGTGTTGGGTTTTCATTTCTGTGTAGCTTATGGTTATGACTTTGAAGACCCTTTATGACCCATACATTCGAAGGACTATCTCCTTCCATATGTCCCTGTTCACCAGCTACAATCAGCAGGCAGCCATCTTTTGGCTACCCCACCACTTCAAGTGGCCCGTCTGGCATCGACCAGAGCCTGGCCTTTTCCATCGTGACCCCCGCTCTGTGTAATGGGCTCCCTGAAGAGGCGAGATGAGACCTCTCCTTGGAGATCTTCAGGAGGCACTGCAAGGCCCTCCTGTTTGCCAGGGCGTTGGGGGGGGGTGTTGAATGGCAGGGCATCTTTTAAGGGGGAAGAAATTTGAGGTTTGCTATTTTATTTTTGGTTTCAGCTGGGGGTGTTTTGACTATTATAAGCTGCCTTGAACCACAAAGAAAGAAGGGATGTAAATGTTTTAATGGAAGTTTTAATGGTGAGCTCTCCTTCCCTGGAAGTTTTTAAGCAGAGGCTTAGATGGCCATCTGTCAGCAATGCTGATTCTATGACCTTCGGCAAATCATGAGAGGGAGGGCATCTTGGCCATCTTCTGGGCACGGAGTAGGGGTCACTGGGGGTGTGTGGGGGAGGTGGTTGTGAATTCCCTGCATTGTGCAGGGGGTTGAACTAGATGACCCTGGTGGTCCCTTCCAACTCTATGATTCTGTGTTTCTAAATAAGTAATATAAGTGCTGAATCCAGGCTCACTCACCCATCTTCTTTGGTATTATAAATATGAGTGCATAGTTAAGCAGTGGATCGGACCCTTCTGTCCCGAGGAGCAGTCTCTTAATGCTCCATACACTCCCTTCCCCTGGCTTAGTTCCTACAGGGAGACGGAGGAGCTCCTCTTGACTCCAAAGAGCTCAGCTTATAAGGGCCTGAAATGCGAAATAATAATGTTGGGCCGACTCCGTTCGACCGTAACCTGAAGATTCTCTAAAATTTCAATCCCTTGCACAGCAAACAAGAACAACCTGCCGGAGCTAACGGGGGCCCAGAAGAACAAGCTGAAGCATTTAACGATTGTCAGCTTAGCTTCCAGAATGAAGGTAATCCGTTAAAGGCCGACCATCTTGGCAAGAGCGCGCTGCCAGCACAGTGGTGTGTGTCGGCGTTGGGGAGTGTATGAGGTTTGGTGAAGCCGGTGTAGCCATCTCCTGTCACGCATCAGAGGTTTCAGAACCGGCTCAATGTCTTTTCAGCAGCAGAAGGAGCAGGAGAGGACGGCTGGTTCATGGGGCCACGAGTGCCTCTTGTTGGGAGCTCCACAGGTGCCCTGGCTTGCTGTTCCCTCCGCCTCTCCCAGATTGTAACTTGAATGCAGGCTCCGCCAGCCAGAGTGTCGTAGGAGAGCCAGCATGGTGTAGTGGTTAAGAATGGTGGTTTGGAGCAGTGGAGTCTGATCTGGAGAACCAGGTTTGATTCCCCGCTCCTCCACATGAGCGGCAGAGGCGAATCTGGTGAACTGGATTTGTTTCCCTACTCCTACACATGAAACCAGCTGGGTGACTGTGGGCTAGTCACAGCTCTCTCAGCCTCACCTACCTCACAGGGTGTCTGTTGTGGGGAGGGATAAGGGAAGGTGATGGTAAGCCAGTTTGATTCTCCCTTAAGTGGCAGAGAAAGTCAGCATATAAAAACCAACTCTTCTTCTTCGGCTGTGGGCTCACTCAGTAGCCTTGGGCAAGGTCCTTTATTTCAACTTCCACTGAAGAAGCTGCTACACCTATTGTTACAACGGTACAGTGATACAAAGATAGTCTAGCTGCTGATTTAAAAAAAAACTGCAAAAAGATCTGGTGGCTCATGGGAGGGGTAGCCATTTCCAGGGGATTGGGGCAGAGGAACTGCAGGGTGAGTTACCATGTGGAAGCACTTCATCTGCAGCCTATGGGGAAACCACAAAATCCCACATAGGTGACAGGAGATGCAGGGGATTGAACCTGGAACCTTCTGCATGCCAAGCAGATGCTCTACCACTGAGCCACGGCCTCTCCCCAAAAAATCATCGTTGTCTACTCAGACAGGCAGTGGCTTCTCCAGGGTCTCAGGCAGAGGTCTTTCGCATCATCTGCTTGCCTAGTCCCTTTAACTGCAGATGCCGGGGACTGAACCTGGGACCTTCTGCATGCCAAGCAGAGGCTTTACCATTGAGCCATGGCCTATCCCCATGAAGCTGCCTTCTACTGAATCAGCCCCTTGGTCCATCAAAGTCAGTATTGTCTACTCAGACTGGCAGTGGCTTCTCCAGGATCTCAGGCAGGGGTCTTTCACATCACCTACCTGCCTAGTCCCTTTAACTGGAGATGCCGGGGATTGAACCTGGGACCTTCTGCAAGCCAAGCAGATGCTCTGCCATTGAGCCATGGCCTATCCCCATGAAGCTGCCTTCTACTGAATCAGCCCCTTGGTCCATCAAAGTCAGTATTTTCTACTCAGACCAGAAACGGCTTCTCCAGGGTCTCAGGCAGGGGTCTTTCACATCATCTACTTGCCTAGTCCCTTTAACTGGAGATTCCGGGGATTGAACCTGGGACCTTCTGCATGCCAAGCAGAGGCTCTGCCACTGAGCCATGGCCAGGTATATCCTAGTCTAGGGTCAATCTGTACTCTCCCAAAGTGACGGCTTGCCCTGGGTGTTGCTCTTGTCGTGGGCTTATGAGACCCTGATATTTCTTTTGATTGCACATTTACAGCATTTTGTAGGTATGAAATGTCCAAGCTGAATTTGAACATTTTCAAGTTCAAATAGGTTGTGTCCTGCCTAAATTGTAGGAGTTTAAGCTAAGTAGGTTAAAGTATCTCTTCTTAAGAAGGGATTCGTTCTGTAAGTGTATTCACTGAACAGTAGAGACTGCTCCACTCTTTCCCCCGCCTCCCCCCCAGTGCATCCCTTATTCCGTGTTACTGAAAGACCTGGAGATGCGGAACCTGCGGGAGCTGGAAGACCTCATCATCGAAGCCATTTACACAGACATCATCCAGGGGAAGCTCGACCAGCGTAACCAGGTGCTGGAGGTGGACTTCTGCATTGGCAGGGACATTCAGAGGAAGGACATCAGCAATATCATTAAAACGCTCCACGAGTGGTGAGTTGGCCGCCCTGCGGGCCCTGGATCACATGGTGCACACCTCCCTGGCCCTGTTTTCCCTGTTCCTGGCCTGCAACCCTGTTCCTCCACATGAGCAGTGGATTCTAATCTGGTGAACTGGGTTAGTTTCCCTACTCCTACACATGAAGCCAGCTGGGTGACCTTGGGCTAGTCACACTCAGTCCCACCTACCTCATAGGGTGTCTGTTGTGGGGGGGGGGGGAAGGGAAGGTGATTGTAAGTCGGTTTGATTCTTCCTTAAGTGGTGGAGAAAGTCGGCATATAAAAACCAACTCTTCTTCGTCCTTGAACTTGTCGGTGTTTTGTTTGTAGGTGCGACGGGTGCGAAGCGGTCCTGGTAGGAATCGAGCAGCAGGTGCTGAGAGCCAACCAATACAAGGAGAACCACAACCGAACTCAGCAGCAGGTGGAGACGGAGGTGGGTGTCCGTGCACGGGGAGCGGCTGTTATCGGTCAAGCAAGTAGCAGGCAGTCTTCATCACTTGGGACCGACGCTTGAGCCCCCGAGTCTTTCCCTCACCCGCTTCAGCCGGTTGTCATAAATCCTTTGCCATGCTGGCAACCCCTTCAGAGTGGTATTTGAAATCGAGTCCTGGCTCTCTGGGGTGTGTTTGTGTGTGCAACTGAGTGTTCAGAAAGAAGTACAACAGCTGAAGCTGGAGGGTGAGAGATTCAAAACAGATAAAAGGAAGTATTTCGTCACACAATACATAGTTAAATGGTGGAACTCCCTTCCCCAGGATGTGGTGATGGCTGCCAACTTGGAAGGCTTGAAGAGGGGAGTGGACATGTTCATGGAGGAGAGGGCTATCCGTGGCTACTAGTAAAAATGGATACTAGTCATGAAATTCTCCAAACTGAAAGAGTTGAGCTGAAGAATGTTAAAATTTCAAATATATAAATTTTAATATGGTACACAATAAAGTTAAAAACACAATAAAGTTTAATGTGCACAGTAAAGTTAAAAACAAACAGTAAAGTTACTAGCCTATATAGTAGGCTAGTAATTCACAATAAATAAATACATAAAACACATACACAGTTGTTATATAACCGTACAATGGCCAAAGTAGGACCAAACTAGGACCAGACGTGTTTTGGCCTCATATAGGCCTTCCTCAGTGGTCATACGTTAAATTGTAATATAGTACACATCCTAACAATCTAATTTCGTAATTCAAGGTGGAAAATGCATACAGGCCCTTTTTGTCATGTGGCTTCTTGTAAAAATATTTATTCCATGTACACTAGAACATGTCTCACATCTCCCACCTTGTATTTCATGCCAGGCTTCTGAGGATGTGTGTACATCAAACTGTGTGTTAGGTTGAAAACCTATTCTCTCCAATATCAGAGGAGCATGCTTTTTATACTAGGTGCTGTGGAACACAGGTAGGACAAATGCTGCTGCAGCCGTCTTGCTTGTGGTCTTCCTAGAGACACCTGGTTGGCCACTGTGTGGACAGACTGCTGGACTTGATAGGCCTGGGTCGGATCCAGCAGGGCTTTTCTTATGTTCTTATGAAGTGAAATAAGGGGAGTTCTCTCAGTGGAAGCTGCCTCTGCGCTGCCATGAAATGGCCTCCAGGTGGCAGCAGAGACATGGGAATATTGGCTGCTCGGGAGACCCATTTGAGAAATCCCCTGCGGGGTATCTTAGAAACATATAGCTGGAAGGTACCTCATGGGTCATCTAGTCCAGCCCCCTACACAACACAGGACATTCCAACTACGTCCCCTCTGATTCCTCCAGTGACCCCTCCTCAGTGCCCTGGAACATCTCTCTTCTTTTGGTGCCTCATCCAGAACACTGATTTTTCTACTTGGAGAGGAACTTAACATGTGTCCCTTGCCCTGACCATTTAGCCCAGCTGGCTTCCTATGTAGGAGTGGGGAAACAAACCTGGTTCTCCAGATTAGAGTCTGCCGCTCCAATCTACCACTCATGACCACTACCCCAAGCGTGCCAGAGGTCGGCTGGCAATCCGCTTCTGCAGCCCTCCACGTTCCAGCTCTCCAGGTGGGGTCTTGTTGCCGCGTTCTAACCGAGCGGCTTGCTTTTCTCTCTCTCCCCCCCCCCTTCCTTTCAGGTCACCAACATCAAGAAGACGCTCAAAGCCACGGCTGCCTCCTCGGCCCAGGAGATGGAGCAGCAGCTGGCGGAGCGGGAGTGCCCCCCACACGCCGAGCAGAGGCCGCCCACCAAGAAGCTGTCCAAGGTCAAAGGGCTGGTGTCCAATCGCCACTAGCGCCCGCCCCAGGGAGGGCGTCGGTCATGCCCCTCCTCTGGAAGGAGCTTCTGCGGCCCCCGGCATCTCTTTCCAGGAGGTTCCGGCTCTGTCGTGGTTCTGCCTGCTGGAGGACGCTGGCCTGGTTCAGACTTCAGCCAGCAGGGGGCACTGCTAGCCTCCTTGTGCCCCAGAGCTCTTAGGGAAGGAACTTGAGGGCACGGACGAGTCCCAGGGCAGGGGCAGGGAGTGGAAATAAGGGTGCAGTTGGCAGGAGGCTTTCGCAGCAGGCGTGGGCCTCCTTCCGCGGTCCTCTGCCGCTCTCGCCTCTACCTGTGTTCTGCAGCACCAGGGCTCAGCTGAGGGAGGGGTGTCTCCGACGTTCACCTCCTGACTCTTCCACGTACCAAAGGGAGCATTGCGCTTCTGGCCAAGGGAAACGGCCTTGCGTCCCCCTGTTCCGTCCAGGTTTCTATCTTAGGGTGCAACTCTCTACCTCACGCTAGGAAAGCCGGAGGTCGGCCCGGGCTGTGTTTGCCAGATGCCCCCGCTGGCTGCCAGCTTTCCAGGTTGTGTCCTGCAGCTCTGAAGCGGAGGGACGCGGGGGGGATCCGGAAGGCCCAGCTGCTATTCCCGCCCCCTCCTGCCCCGCCATCATTACAAGGGGCATGGCTGCAGAGCTCGTAAGTTCTCGATGTGTTCCACGGTAACGTGTCTCTCCCACCCCTTCCCAAATCCTTTAGGAGTGTAAGACGTATTAAAATCTTCCCAGATGGAAGCAAGCTGTTTGAAAGGGATTCCTCCCCACCACCGCAGACCCCCAGAACGATAGCCCAGAACCTCCGACACCGATGGTAGAGGCACCCCCTGGTTCCAGCTGAGGCCTCTGCCAGGATTTCAGAACTTGAACTCCTTTCTGGTTGTGTTTGACCCTTTTCATTTTTGTAAAACAAAAAAATTATTTTGTACCTTTTGTTGGGAGATTTGAGCCTTTGTGTCTTTTGATATTTGTTATAGACTTATTGAAGGTGACTTGCACCTGGGTCAGAAGGATTGTGGTGTTTTTTTCTATTAAAAAAGATGGAAAAATGATTTTATTGTTTAAATTAGCGTTTACATTTTTTATAATCCCATCTCAAGGGTAACACTTGTGCATGGAATCACGAGCCGGGGTTTTGAGCAGGCGGCCTGGAGGTTCTTTTCCTGGCATCCTGGGAACTTGGACGCCACCGTCACTTCCTGTACTATGGACGTAGGAAGCTGCCTTATATTGAATCAGGATTGTCTACTCATATTGACAGCAGCTCTCCAGGATTTCATGCCCTACTGCCTGGTCCTTTCAACTGGAGATGCCGGGGATTGAACCTGGGACCTTCTGCATGCCAAGGAGATGTTCTTCTACTGAGCCACAGCCCCTCTCCTAATCTTAGCCTTCCTTTAAACCTGCAGATTTTGCTAGCCCTCAACCTTTTCAGGCATTCACTAGTCCTTTGCATAGCGCTCATAAAGCTGTAGTATACTGACTCAAACCTTTGGTCTGAGAGTCAGTATTGTCTACTCAGACTGGCAGCGGCTCTCCTGGGTCTCAGCAAAGGTCTTTCACATCACCTACTTTCTGGTCTTTTTAACTAGGAATACTGGGATTGAACTTGGGACCTTCTGCATGCCAAGCTGAAGCTCTCCCATTCAGCCTCGACTCCTCTCCACGATGGCCTGAAAGGACTCTGCCTTATGCCAAGAGACCGTTAATCTCTCAAGAGTGCCGTTCGCTTTGATGGGCAGCCGCTCTCCCACGTATGCCTTACCTTTTAAATTGAATATTGAACTGGGCCCCTGCTGGGTGCCAATTGAATCTCTGCTGCTGAGCCCCCTAACTTGGTTTTTCTCTGCCACCTCCAAGGAGATTTCTGTTTATAATATTTGCAAGTCTGCTTCTTGACTTGACAGAATTGGCGAGAATGCAGCGTGAGCTGACGTCCTCCCTCCCTTCACCGGTGAAAGCCAGGGGAGGTTTTTTTTCTGAGTGGCTCTGATGTTCCCCGCTGCAGTTCAAATGGACCTCAGAGTGAGGTACCCTCTTCTTTCCTCAGAGATATGAAGTGGGCAGGGAAGGTCATAGCAGATGTGGTGTAATGGTTAAGAGCAGCTGACTCTTATCTGATGAACTAGGGGTGTTTCCCCACTCCACATGAGTGGCCGCGAACTCTGGAGAACTGTGATCAATTCCCCTCCACATGAGCAGCGGACACTAATCTGGTGAACCGGGTTAGTTTCCCCACTCCTATACATTAATCCAGCTGGGTGTCCTTAAGCTAGTCACAGTTCTCTCTGAACTCTCTCAGCCTCACCTACCTCACCAGGTGTCTGTTGTGGGGAGAGGAAGGGAAGGAGATTGAAAGTGAGACTCCTTAAAGTGAGAGAAAATCAGGGTATAAAAACCAACTCTTCTGATGAACAGAATTTGCAGAATTCTGAACTCACCCACTGGCACCTCTCCTTTACTTGAGATTCATTTATGCCATTTTCTTTGTCTGGACTCATGGCAAAGAAGCCCTTGAAAGATTTCACCAGGCTTTCAACGACTTCCACCCCACCATCAATCTAACTGTGAATTACTCCAAACAAGAAATCAACTTCCTAGACACCACAGTACGGATCCACGGGGGGACACAAGCACCACATTGTACCGGAAACCGATGGATCGGCAAAAGTATCTAAATGCGTCCAGCCACCACCCCAACCATATCAGACAATCCATTGTCTATAGCCAAGCCCTACGCTATAGTTGCATCTGCTCCAGTCCTTCAGACAGAGATACACACTTGAGAGACCTACAGCAAACATTTTTGAAACTACAATATCCTGCTGATATGGTGAGAAAGATGATTGAGAAAGCCAGAATGATACCCAGGCACAACTTACTACAAGATAAGCCCAGAGAGAATGACAACAGAACACCTCTGGTTGTCACTTATAGCTCCCAACTAAAACCAGTCCAACATATTATTAAGGACCTACAACCAATGCTGGATTGTAACACTTCCCTCGCTGAAGCACTGGGGGAGCGTCCCTTTCTTGCTTACAGACAGCCGGCTAACCTAAAACAACTTCTCACCCATGATGATAAACTACTTAACAGAAACATGGACTCTGGCACCAAGGCCTGCAAGAAACCAAGGTGCCAACTTTGCCCTCATATAGATTCTAGGAACATCATCTCTGGACCCACCAATGTCAGCTATACTATCTCAGGTTCATACTTCTGCTCATCCTCTAATGTGATTTATGCCATCACATGCTAGCAATGCCCTTCCACAATCTACATTGGACAAACAGGTCAGTCTCTTAGACAAAGATTAAATGGACATAAGTCTGACATCAGAAACCACAATATTCAAAAACCAGTGGGAGAACATTTCAACCTTCCAGGACATTCTGTTGCAGATTTAAGAGTAGCAATCTCAAAGGGAGATTGAAAAGAGAAACTGCTGAATTACAGTTGATATTCAAACTAAAGACAATGCATTTACCTGGGCTGAATAAAGACCTTGCATTCATGGCTCATTACCAATGCTGATTTCTCCACACCCATCTCTCCCTTGGACATCACAGACTCTTCTGCATACCACACCTAATCCCATCACGCCTGCTATTCACATTTACATACTGTTAACATTTACATACTAATGCTTGTCTGAATTCACTCTCCTCTACTTAAAGACAGATGGATTCACATTCTAGCTGTATCTGAAGAAGTGAGCTGCGGCTCACGAAAGCTCATACCCTACCAGAAAATATTTTTGTTAGTCTTTAAGGTGCTACTGGACTCTTGCCCTTTTCTACTACTGCAGACAGACTAACACGGCTACCCACTGAGAATTTGCAAGGGCAGATTTTTTTTTTTTTAAATCCTCTCCATAAGTGGGGGAGGGACGCTTACAAGAATCCTGGTGGGGCACTGATGCTTACAAGCCAAGACTGCATCCCGGGGAGGGGAGCTGTCTACCTTTTCAACGGTGTGTCCTCAGGTAACTGACCGGTCATGTGGTCAAATATTACACAAAGCGAAGAAGAATGCCGTTCGGGCAGGTGGCAGCTTTCCTTAATTCTGGTTTGGGGGTGGGGTGGGGGCAAAAAGGGCTGCCTGGCCCTGACTTTGCAGCAGACGGGGTGGGGATGTGGGGAGAGAGAGATCCCAAACTTAGCCCCAGAGCAAGGCTCCTCCTAGTGGTTACTTGGTAGAACCTCAGGCATCTCTACAGAGGGACCCGCTGGCTGCTTATACTGAGCCAAGCGGGCTCTGAAACCTATTCTGCTTTTATCGCTGCTTTTTTCTTGTCTTTCTTTTTCAAAGTTTGTTTCCCCACCCCACAAAAAATTAAGGCTGTGCTGTGTTAGGATGAAGGCTCCCCTCCCTGCAAAAAAATGTGGAGCCAATCACATATGAACACATGAAGCTGCCTTATACTGAATCAGCCCCTTGGTCCATCAATGTCAGTATTGTCTACTCAGACCGGCAGCGGCTGTCCGGGGTCTCAGGCAGGGGTCTTTCACATCACCTACCTGCCTAGTCCCTTTAACTGGAGATGCCGGGGATTGAACCTGGGACTTTCTGCATGCCCTTAACCACAGCCCTTCCCCAATAGTTCATTGATTCCTTATTTTATTCGCTTCATTTGTACCCTGCTTTCCTCCCCAACGGGGGACCCAAAGTGGAGAGCCAGGATGGTGTGGTGGTTTGGAGCAGTGGAGGCTAATCTGGTGAACTGGATTTGTTTCCTCACTCATACACATGAAGCTAGCTGGGTGACCTTGGGCTAGTCTCAGCTGTCTCAGCCCAGCCTACCTCACAGGGTGTGTGTTGTGGGGAGGGGGAGGGAAGGTGATTGTAAGCTGGTTTGATTCTTCCTCAAGTGGTAGAGAAAGTCAGCATATAAAAACCCAACTCTTCTTTTTACATTGTTCTCCATTTTATCTTCACAACAATCCTGTGAGGTAGGTGTGTGCGAGACTGTCAGAGTGGGAACTTGAACCTGGATCTCCCAGATCCTAGTCCAACACTCTAACCACTGCATAACCACCGCACCACACTGCCTCTTCTTCTTATTAGCCTTTTCTCATTGGGACTTGAGGTGGACTTTAACCACAGCAGGATACAGTGGGGTTGTTTGACTTTTGTTGTTGGGATTAATTTTGGGTTGGGTAGTACCTGGAGACTTTGGGGGTGGAGCCTGAGGAGAGTGGGGTTTGGGGAGGGGCTTCAATGGGGTATAGTGCCATACAGCCCACCCTCCAGAGCAGCCATTTTATCCAGAGGAACTGATCTCTGTCACCTGGAGATCAATTGTAATAGCAGGAGATCTTCAGCTGCTACCTGGAGGTTGGGAACCCTACTGGTAAGATAAAAGGTTTCCCCACTCCTCCACATGAGACCTTAGGGTTGCCAGCTCTGGGTTGGGAAATACCTGGAGATTTTGGGGGCAGAGCCTGAGGAGGGCAGGGTTTGGAGAGGGGAGGGACTTCAATGCCATAGAGTCCAATTGCCAAAGCAGCCATTTTTTTCTGTTGGCTAGAGCAGTTGTAATAGCGGGAGCTCTCCATCCACCAGCTGGAGGTTGGCAACCCTATTAATGATGGGGTGTGTGCACAGGCCTATTACTCTGACTCTTCCCGTGGGCTTCTTGGCATCTGGCTGAAAATCGTGCATGTGCAACTGCAGAGGAGACCAGGGAATGATTCAGCGTGACTTTTAAAAACATACTGGAAAGGTGAATATATGCAGAAGCCATTGAAAGAACAATTGTGAGACAAGGGGTAGTCTCCCTTGTGTAACAATGAACACATGAAGTTGCCTTATATTGAATTAGACCCTTGGTCCATCAAAGTCAGTGTTGTCTACTCAGACCGGCAGCGGTTCTCCAGGACCTCAGGCAGAGGGTCTTTCCTGTCACCTACTGCCTGGTCCTTTAACTGGAGGTGCTGGGGATTGAACCTGGGACCTCCGGCATGCCGAGCAGATGCTCTAACACAGCCACAGCCCTAACAATGGCTTTGGGCTAGTTCCTGGTAAGAGGCACCCTGGGTGTGATGCTTCCCAGTGCCCACCCCCCCAGGCATGGCTGTTGCACAGCAAGCAGATGTGCCAGATGCTCTCTGCTGCTTCTTGTGCCTTGAGCCTGAGGAAATATGCAGCTGGCATCGCCAGGAGTAGCTGCTGCCACACCCTGCTAGGGTTGCCAACTCAAGGGTGGAGAGTGACCTTAGTGGGGTCTAATACTGTACTCAACTCAAGGATAGTGACCTTAGTGGGGTCTAATACAGTAGAACCCGCTCTCCACAGCAGCGGTTTCCTCAAGGGGAACTGATCTTTGTCAAGTGGAGATCGGCAACCCTATTCCTCATCCTGACCTCTCCTGGTGATGGTAGCATGGGTGGGCGATAGGGTTGCCAGTTCCGGGTTGGGAAATACCTGGAGATTTTGGGGGGCAGAGCCTGAGGAGGGCAGGGTTTGGAGAGGGAGGGCTTCAATGTCACAGAGTCCAATTGCCAAAGCGGCTGTTTTTTCCAGGGGAACTGATCTCTGTCGTCTGTAGAGCAGTTGAAATAGCAGATCTCCAGCCACCACCTGGAGTTTGGCAACCCTAGTGGGCAAAGAGGGGTGGGCAGGCCCCATTGTTCCAGAAGGCCCACTGGCATTGCCACCATCACCCGAGGGAGAGAGAGCAGGCTGCCATATCTGCTGCCATACACAGTAATGGGCACTCCTAAAGTCGCCAGGCCTAGGCAGCTGCCCATTGATGCCAACAATGCCCTAGGAATAGGGTTGCCAGATCCCTCTTTGCCACCAATGGGAGGTTTTGGGGGGTGGAGCCTGAGGAGGGCGGGTTTTGGGGAGGGACTTCAATACCATAGAGTCCAATTGCCCAAGAGGCCATTTTCTCCAGGGGAACTGATCTCTACCGGCTGGAGATCAGTTGTAACAGCAGGAGATCTCCAGCTAGTACCTGGAGCTTGGCAACCCTACCTGGGAAGCGAGGGGGAGCAGACTGTCCATCCCGAAGGCCACGTTTGAGTCTCAGCCCAATTGAAAAGGCTCTGCTAGGACATTCCTGGAGATTTGCAAGCAGGGTCCTGGGGGGGGGGGAGTTTGGGGAAGGGGGAGAGTTCAGCAGGGATGTGATGCCACAGAGTCCCCCCCCCCCCGAAGCTGCCGTTTTCTCCAGGGGTCCTGATCTCTGTAGTCTGCAGATCAGTTGTAATTCCGGGAGAACTCCAGGCCTCACCTGGAGGTTGGCAACCAGCTCTGCTTCCGGCCCTCCCTCTCTCCAGCGCCCGCATCCAACTGCGGAGTTCTCCAAAGCAGGCCGAGAGACAGATACACTTCGCCTCTCTTAACTGTCCTCCGCTCTCTAACATTTTGGGAGCGACCGTCCGCATGCCGGACACTGATGTCCTGCAGCGCAAGAACTGGACAGGTCGTGTGGGCTGGATGCGGCCCCCCACCCCACCCCAAAATCTGCCCCCCTCTGCCTTAATGCGTTTGCAGTTTTTTTAAGCCAGCCATACGTCTTCTGCTCACAAGGTAAAAGAAAGACAGGTTGCAAAAGAATTGTACACGGAATGGTGGTTTTTTTTTTGGTGTGGATTGTCTTCCAACATTTTCCAACTATTTCGAACAAAAAAAAAAAACAGTTACAATGCTAGACTCCTTTTCATTTAGTTACATAAATAAAATTTCTTTTATAAATATCTCTTTATAAACAATATATAAATAGCTTTACAACATAAATACATTTATGCGTGACATGAATGTACAAACAGCAATCTTACGGGATACAGCCGGCTTCCTCAGCCCCTGGGAACGGAAAGGGTCCCTTGTCGTGAGGAATTGGGGAGGGGGGCTCGTGTGTGTGTATAGATAGATAGATATATGGGTTAAGATAGGGAGGGAGCATACGGAGGTCAACATCAAAATGACCCCCCTCTCCCAGCTGCTGGTTCTGTCCCAAGTCCTCGTACCGACGGGTGCGCCACGCCAGGCCTGCGCTCTCTGCCGCTTGGTGGTCCATCGGTGGTGACCCAGGAGGATTGTGGGGAGACGTTCAAAAATGTCCACGGACGGGGTGAGGGGGTTCCGAAGGAGCGTCGGACCTGGAACCAAAGCAGACGGACGCCCCGTTAGGCTCTCCCCAGCTCACCCGCGCGGTTCTCCTGGGCCTGTTCCTCCCAAGAAAAAGACACCATCAAACATGGCTAGGGTATCCAGCCTCCAGGTGGCGGCTGGAGATCTCCCACTATTAGAACTGATCTCCAGGCGACAGAGATAGGGTTGCCAACCTCCAGGTACTAGCAAAACAAGAAAAGAGCACCTCCGTGCTAATACCGTCAGGTTTGGAAACTGGCACAGGAAGAAATCAGTACAATGATACCAAATATGTATATTGTGTTTCATATATACATATCTTCTTAGCATGCTTAATGAAGACTTTGTAATCATTTATACATGTACCTGATGGACTTTTTAAAATACTTTTCTACATACTAAGAAGATTGTACTATTTATAGACTGTACTATTCATAGACTGCATCAAACACGTTTTGTATATTTTGTATATATTGTTTATTGTCACTTTTTGTAGTCCATTGTACTTGTTAAAATGTTATGAAACACAATATACATATTTTGTATCATTGTACTGATTTCTTCCCGTGCCAACCTCCAGGTACTAGCTGGAGACCTCCTGCTATTACAACTGATCTCCAACCGATAGAGATCGGTTCACCCGGAGGAAATGGCCGCTTTGGCCACTGGGCTCGATGGCATTGAAGTCCTGAAGTGCCTGGTTGTCTTATAGAGTCCAATAAAGACAACTAGGAGGAGGGTAAAAGCAAAACAGTTCTTTATTTAGCTAAACACAGACCTGGGGTGAAATAACCCACAAATAAGATGCAGAATTACTCACCAGAGAAACAAAGGAAGCTTAGTATTGTAATGCCTATAATCTTAATTGTTATTGGAAATGTATGCTTTTATACTCAGTCCGCATACTCACACTTATAAAGATGCTAAGCCCGGGGTGTAAGGGTTAGCATCTAGCACAATACCATATTCTGCACACGTATATAATGGCAATACCCCATGTATAAGGGGTCAAGTATTATTCTTTGGATCCTATTCACTCCTGCGTGATCACTGAGTTAGCATAAACTGGCATCCACTACGAATCAGGTGCCAGTGAGATCATCCTTGCAGGGCTGGTACAGCTAGCTGCCCTTATGAGGCCCAAGGCAGTGATTTTGGGGTGTCAGATGAGAATGTTAAGTTTCGTTTCTCCATTAGAGATCATGTAGCCACCTAAATCCACGCCTCAAAACCACACTGATAGGATATGCTAATCCAAATGTATCCATTGTTGGGTCTTTGTGTCTCTACGCACTATATTCTGTAATTGTCACACCCCTGACCAGAAGTTATAAACGTCTTTGCAATCCTTTGTTCTGGTGTGTGAATTGTCCTGCGCATTTGGGCAATTTTCACCCGGTGTGTATATTGGGCCTACTAAACAAACTGCTTTGAACTATCAACCTCCTACTGTGTGATTGTCATTGGGAATTGATACAATAATACAGGTATATCGGTATTATTTATGCATTCGCATGGGGCAGGCCCATGGCTGCTGACAAGCAGATTGATACACAAAAGCACCAATGCACATTAGGTGTCTACTCCACTCAAATCAGCATAGCCTATGGATATTGCCCTAAGGTTTCTCTAAGCAAGTGCTAGGTCTTGTGATCTTAGTAACTAGAAACCACATTCCTAAAGATGAAGGTAATTCAAAGACACTGTTTTCTCTACTGGTGAAAGGCCGTACCAGGCAGGCAATGTAATCTGTTGGCCTCTTATAGTTGTGGATGCCAACGTTCCCAAAGCTTCCATGTGTGTGCGTATGAATACATTGTGTTCTAAACCAGCCCTTATATCTCGGCATTACAGTCCCTCCCCAAACCCTGCCCTCCTCAGGCTCTGCCCCAAAAACCTCCCACTGCTGGCAAAGTGGGACCTGGCAACTAGACAGAGATCAGTTCACCTGGAAAAAGGGCCAGAGTAGAGTTCCAATACCACACAGACTGCAAAAATCCCCTATAAATCTGTCATCTTGGCCTCCTCGGCCAGCACTCCAGCCCATGGTGTCCCACACTCCAAGAACCCACGCTTCAAATGAGCACAAAACTCGCTACAGAGAAGCAGGGTCGGCCCGGTTAGTGCTTGGGTGGGAGACCACCCAGGAAGTCCAGGGTCGCTCCGCAGAGGCAAGCAATGGCCAACCACCTCTGTTTGTCTCTTGCCTCGAAAACCCTACAGAATTGATATACATTGACTGCTACTTGACGGCACTTTCCCCTAACCTAGCTAGCCCAGGTCAGATCTTGGAAGCTGAGCAAAATCGGCCCTTGTTAGTATTTGGATAGGAGACCACCAATTTAAGAACATAAGAACATACGAAAAGCCCTGCTGGATCAGACCCAGGCCCATCAAGCCCAGCAGTCTGTTCACGCAGTGGCAACCAGGTGCCTTCAGAAAGCCCACAAACCAGACGACTGCAGCAGCACCATCCTGCCTGTGTTCCACAGCACCTAATATAACAGGCATGCTCCTCTGATCCTGGAGAAAATAGGTATGCATCATGACTAGTAGCCATTTGGACTAGTAGCCATGGATAGCCCTCTCCTCCATGAGCCCCTCTTAAAGCCTTCCAAGTTGGATGGGCAAAATGCATAAGAACAGAAGAAAGGTCATGCTGGATCAGACCAAGTCCCATCGAGTCCAGCAGTCTGTTCACACAGTGGCCAACCAGGTGCCTCTAGGAAGTCCATGAACAAGACGACTGCAGCAGCATTCTCCTGCCTACGTTCCACAGCACCTGATACAATAGGCACCTGGAGAAAATGGCCGCTTTGGCAATTGGACTCTATGGCATTGAAGTCCCTCCCCTCCCCAAACCCCGCCCCAAAAACCTCCCCACTGGTAGCAAAGAGGGACCTGGCAACCCTAATTATGCATGCGTTTTGCAACCTTCAGAGGTCGCCTCGCTCCCCCCCCCCAGTTTTGCCCGTATTTTCAAGATTCTGGCTAAAGCAACATCTGGAAAATGCAGGCAAATTGGGGGGGGGAGCGAGGCAACCTCTGACGGTCGCAACACGCATGCATAATCGAAAGGAAGCCCCGAAGCAGTTGGTGGGGTGACTGTAGGGAAACGTCTCTGTGTAAAAGGCCACAAAGAATGTCCAGGGTCGCTATGCAGAGGCAGACAATGGCCAACCACCTCTGAACATCTCTTGCGAAACGTAAGTTCATTTTTTGTAAGTTCTCTTGCCTTGAAAACCATATGGAGTTGTCATAAGTTGGCTGCAACTTAACAGCCCCCAAATAAAAACAAGAAACACCCATCAGGGGAAAAACATGCCCAAATCCATCACATTAACTTCAGTGTGTAAAGAGGGCGTCATTTTGAAATGGGCCCTTGAATGTTCAAAGAAGAACAAGGCATTCAGCCATTCTCTCATGGCGATTGTGTGCATTCTCATGGAGAGAGGAGGCATCTGACAGGTGCCCCTTCTCTGAATAGCCCAGTTGTTTGTTGGGGGGGGCAGAATGGGGGAGGGCATGTGGTGCAAAACATCTCAGATCCAAAACTGGCCAGGTCTTCCATGCGTGAGGCAGAGTGGCATTTTCCCACTGAAACGCAACCCCCCCCCCAGATTTGGCTCCCACCTGTTTCAGCCTAAATGGGGCACTGCAAAAAACATTATAATTAGAACGGTTGGCTTTCTTGCGACTGGGCTCCTAAGGCGATTTCGGGTATTATTTTTACACTTGTGAGATCTGCCGCGGGTCCCCTACATTGTGAGAATGGCTGGAGGCACCTGCTTGGAGCCACAAGCTAAAATGGGAGAACAGGGGATCCAATCCCCGGCAGTACAAGAGGCACTGCCATATTTTCCATGGGGTCTCCTTCCCAGTTAAGGTCCATCTGGACAGAAGTTTGTGACTCACATGCCATTTATGCAGGGCTGTTTCCCTTGCGGTCACCCCGCCAACTGCTTCAGGGCTTCCTTTTGATTATGCATGACTTTTAGGGTTGCCAACCTCCAGGTACTAGCTGGAAATCTCCTGCTATTACAACTGATATCCAGCTGACAAAGATCAGTTCCCCTGGAGAAAATGGCCGCTTTGGCAATGGGACTCTATGGCATTGAAGTCCCTCCCCTCCCCAAACCCCACTCTCCACCCCAAAAATCTCCAGGTATTTCCCAATCCAGAGCTGGCAACCCTAAATTGCTGTTATCTTGTGGTAAACCGTTCCTGCGGAACAGCTTTCCGCATAGATTTGGAGGAAGGGGTGGGTTTCCCCCCCCCAGTTCTCTGTCAGGGCAATGTGATGTGGGATGGTATAGTGTACCCCATTCTTGTCAGATCTCAGAAGTTAAGCTGGGTCAGTACTTGGAAGGGAGACCTCTAACGAAGACTCTGCAGAGGAAGGCAACAGCAAACCACCTCTGCTTACTCACTTGCCTTGCAAACCCCACGGAGGGTCGCTGTAAGTCAGCACTTTAACACACATGAGGGCAATGATCTGAAAAGAGAGGGGTTTGGGTCCAGGTGTTGCAAAACTGCCACTCGGCATTAGCCGCAGAGGTAAATTTGAATTCCTCTGTGTCAAATCATTAGACGTCTGTGCACATGGAGATGCTGTTGACAAGTTGAAAGACAAGCACTGTTTTTTTTGTGTCAGGCTTCGTGCAAAACCGGCAGGTGTTTCTGGAAACAGGTGTGGCAGAGAGGGCCATGCCTACTCATATCCACTGACCGCAGCATGATAAAGGCCTCTCCAAAGAGCTCTTCTCAGGAGTGATCAATTTAATCACCTCTGACCCTGGGTAGCCCGATGTCATCTGACCTATTCTATCAGGTGCTGTGGAACACAGGTGGGACAATGCTGCTGCAGTCGTCTTGTTTGTGGGCTTTCTGAAGGCACCTGGTTGCCACTGTGTGAACAGACTGCTGGGCTTGATAGGCCTGGGTCTGATCCAGCAGGGCTTTTCGTATGTTCTTATGTTCTTAAATTGGTGGTCTCCTATCCAAATACTAACAAGGGACGATTTTGCTCAGCTTCCAAGATCTGACCTGGGCTAGCTAGGTTAGGGGAAAGTGCTGTCAAGTAGCAGTCAATGTATATCAATTCTGTAGGGTTTTCGAGGCAAGAGACAAACAGAGGTGGTTGGCCATTGCTTGCCTCTGCGGAGCGACCCTGGACTTCCTGGGTGGTCTCCCACCCAAGCACTAACCGGGGCCGACCCTGCTTAGCGTCTGAGATCTGACCAGAGCAGGCTAGCCAGGCCCATCAGATTACGGTTTGCTTGTCTTTTTTTTTTTAATGGCTTGTTTTTGATGTTGCAACATTGTTTTCATCGTAAGCCACCTCCAGCGGGACTGTGAAGAGGCGGCATACAACTATTCTACATAAGTAATAAGAGTCTCGAAGGCGGAAGCCACTTTGGACAAATATTTTTGGCAGTGAGGAAGAAGGTGAAAGCGCTTCACATGAAAGAAGGTTTGCAGCACAACCAGTCTGGCTACTGGCTTGCAGGTAGCCCTCCTTTTCCACTTTATTGTTTTATAACCCTTTGGCCCTGATCCAGTTAAGGTTTAAACACTTTGAAGTCCCACTCATTCCAGTGGGAAAGAAACAGTGGCCGAACCAGGCAAGAGGCTTGGAGATCCAGGACCGGATCTTCCGGAACGTCTTTTTAATGGCCAGGAGCAGGGCTCCAATTACACATGTGCAAATGTGGGTGCCAGCCTCCAGGTGGGAGCTGGAGATCTCCCAGAGTTCTAACAGCTCTCCAGAGATCAGTTCCCCTGAAGAAAATGCCTACTTTGGAGGGTGGACTCTATGGCATTATACCCCACTGAGGTTGCTTCCCTCCCCAAACCCTGTCCTCCCCAGGCTCCACTCCAGATCTCCAGGTTTTTCCCAAGGGGCAGTTGCCAACCCTAGGGAGGAGGGAAGAGAAAAGTTTCCGCCCTTCTAGCCCCTCATGATTTCGCCACTCCAAACCAACCCCACTGCTCATACTGCCATGGAGAGGGGCTGTGGCTAAGTGGTGGAGCCTCTGCTTGGCATGCAGAAGGTCCCAGGTTCAGTCCACGGCATCTAGAATGATAGAATCATAGAGTTGGAAGGGACCACCAGGGCCATCAAGTCCAACCCCCTGCACAATGCAGGAAATTCACAACTACCTCCCCCACACACACACCCCTAGTGACCAGAAGATGGCCAAGATGCCCTCCCTCTCATCATCTGCCTAAGGTCACAGAATCAGCATTGCTGACAGATGGCCGTCTAACCTCTTCTTAAAAACCTCCAGGGAAGGAGAGTTACCACCTCCCGAGGAAGCCTGTACCACTGAGGAACCGCTCTAACTGTTCCACTGAGTAACTGCTCTAACTGTTAGAAAATTCTTCCTAATGTCTAGATGGAAATGTCTCTAGTTAAAAGGACCAGGCAGTAGGTGATGTGAAAGACTTTTCTGCCTGAGACCCTGGAGAGCCACTGCCAGCCTGAGTAGACAATACTAACTTGGATGGAGCAAGGGTCTGATTCAGTATAAGGCAGCTTCATGTGTTCATGTGATCAGCAAGATTGGGGATGGGTGGGTAAAAAATTGGTAACACTACAGAGGGGTGGAAAGGGTTAAACCCCTCCCCCTGAATCATGGCCTGAATGGGAAAGGGCTTATGGAAGCAATTTCCCTTTAAAAACCTCTTGGAAGATCTAACCACGGATCTCTCTGTGTCCTGGCCAGTTACACTCTAGGGCATCTGCTTGCCTCTTTCCAAATGAAATCAATGGGAAGAGGCTTCTTTTGTCTGTGTGTGTGTGTGAAGTTCTGTCAAGTTGCTTCCAACTTATGGTGACCCTATCAATCAATGCCCTCCAAAATGCCCTATCATTAACAGCCTTGCTCAGATGATGATGAAGAAGAGTTGATTTTTATATGCCAACTTTCTCTAAGGAAGAATCGAACTGGCTTACAATTACCTTCCCTTCCCCTCCCCACAACAGACACCCTGTGAGGTAGGTGGGGCTGAGAGAGCTCTAAGAGCTGTGACTAGCCCAAGGTCACCCAGCTGGCTTCATGTGGAGGATTGGGGAAACCAACCCGGTTCACTGGTTTTTATATGCCAACTTTCTCTACCTTTTTAAAGGAGAATCAAACTGGCTTACAATCTCCTTCCCTTCCTCTCCTCACAACAGACACCTTGCGAGGTAGGTGAGGCTGAGAGGGCTCGAAGAGAACTGTGACTGGCCCAAGGTCACTCAGCAGGCTGCACTTGGAGGAGTGGGGAAACAAACCCAGTTAAGGTCTTACAAACAGACAGCCCTGGCTTTCTTGATTGAGAAAGGATGAAAAAGTGAAAAGAGTCAGGTAGCAGGGGATGCGAAAGACCTCTGCCTGAGATCCTGGAGAGCTGCTGCCAGTCAGAATAGACTAGACTGACCTGGATAGACCATGGGTCTGACTCAATAGCCCTGTCCACCTGTTACAGGCAAAACATATACCATCCTGTGTGAGAGAGAGCCAGAGCCAGGGTGTGTTCACTTTGCGAGCAAAACCAGGGAGCAGTTCCTGGATAAATGTGGTGTTTAAGTCACGTGTTCAGCTGTGCGTGCATTAAAAGTAATGTGAGAACTGCTCAACAGACACCTAAAGAAAAATCAGGTGTACACTGTTTGCAGATTGCACATGTGTTCTCTGTAATTTGTAAACAGGGCTAATAGAAGCTTTTGTGTCAGCACGATTCTCCCTTCTGCATCTTATCCTCCTAAGAACCCCGTGAGAGAGTGAGGGGGCAAAGATCTCCCAGAGAGCTTCATGGCAGTAAGGATTTGAACCCGGGTCTCCCAGGTCCAATACTCTAATCCTCCTAGCCAGATGCTCCCAAGCACACAACCAGTTCAGTGTGCGAACCAAGGAGCATGCTCTGTCTGTGTCAGGCCAGGGGGGCGGGGTGGAAACCTTCTTTTTCAGAATTTAGACATTTTTCTCAATTTGCAAATGAACATTTCTCTGAATTCTTTCTTTGTCCTATGTTTACCTTCTGCTACATCAATGAGGTGTGAAATTTGCTGTTAAGTTAGAGAAAATGAGTACCCCAATTGGTCGCATACATGTACATGGTCACATGCGAAACTACCTTATACTGAATTAGATCCTTGGTCGGTGAGGTTCTCTGGGGTCTGGCACTGAGGTCTTTTGTACCACCTAAACCTGGTCCTTTTAACTGGCGATGCTTAGGATTGAACCTGGGACCTTCTGCATGCAGAGCAGATGCTCCACCAGTGAGCCATGGCCCCTCTCCATATGCACATTAAGCTGCCTTATCAAACCATTGGTCCATCAAGGTCAGTATTGTCTCTCCAGGTTCTCAAGCAGAGGTCATTCACATCCCCTACTACCCTGTGTTGTTGTTTTTACTGGAGATGCCAGGGATTGAACTGGGGATCTTCTGCATGCCAAGAAGATGCTCTACCGCCGAGCCATGGCCCCTCTCCCTGCTTTTGGCTTTCTGTTACGAGTTTGTAGGAACTTACTGGGCCTATTTTGCATTTGAGTGCTGCACACACTCAAAACAGTACATGTTACTGAGCATCTTTCTCTACCACTTAAGAAAGAATCAAACCAGCTTACAATCACCTTCCCTTCCCCTCCCCACAACAGGCACCCTGTGAAGTAGGTGGGGCTGAGAGAGCTCTAAGAGCGCTGTGACTAGCCCAAGATCGCCCAGCTGGCTTCATGTGGAGGAGTGGGGAATCGAACCCGGTTCTCCAGATCAGAGTCCACTGTTCCAAACCACCGCTCTTAACCACTACACCACGGGTGACTTGATGGCATTTTTCTCACACACGCACACATCATTTTCCAAGAGGCATGGGGTGGGGGCATTGCGTAGCCCAATCTCATCAGATCTCGGAAGCTAAGCAGTGTCAGTTCTTGGATGGGAGACCACCAAGGAAGGTTCTGCAGAGGAAGTCAATGGGCAAACACCCTCTGCTTCTCACCTGCCTCGAAAGCCCCTCACTGGGGGAAGCTAAGCAGGGTCGGTACTTGGAAAAGAGACCTCTAAGGAAGACTTCACAGAGGAAGGCAATGGGCAAACCACCTCTGCTTCTCACTTGCCTTGAAAGCCCTTTGCTGGGGCCACCATTAAGTTGGTACTTGGATGGGAAACCACCAAGGAATACGTTGTGGAGGAAGGCAATGGCAAATTGCCTCTGCTTCTCATCTGCCTTGAAAGCCCCTCGCTGGGGTCGCCATAAATCAGTTGCACTTTGAAGGCACTTTGCATGCACATAAGGTGCTCCTCTATTGGGCTAACAGAGTTCATGCAATCTGTCTGCCAATCTTTCAGGAGCGACCCCCTAAAAAAAAAAAAAAACTTTCTGGTCCTTGCTTTGTTTAGGATTCAACCCACTGGAATGTGCAATGAAAGCCCCCCAATCTCCACCCGTGGGGTGCCTTTGCCCCTCCAAGGGCCCTGGGGACTGGAAGAAGAAGAGTTGGTTTTTATACACCCACTTTCTCCACCTCTTAAGGGAGAATCAAACCGGCTTACAATCACCTTCCCTCCCCCTCCCCACAACAGACTCCCCTTTAAGAGGGGAGTGGACATATTCATGGAGGAGAGGGGTATTCATGGCTGTTAGTTAGAATGGCTACTAGGTATGCCTAGTCATACCTATTCTCTCCAGGATCACAGAAGCATGCCTATTAGTTTGGGTGCGGTGGAACACAGGCAGGATGGTGCTGCTGCGCTCGTCTTGTTTGTGGGCTTCCTAAAGGTACCTGGTTGGCCACCGTGGGAACAGACTGCTGGACTTGATGGGCCTGGGTCTGATCCAGCAGGGCTTTTCTTATGTTCTCAAGCTCATGCCTATTATCTCCAGTATCAGAGGAGAATACCTATTCTATTCGGTGCTGTAAAACACAGGCAGGATGGCGCTGCTGCAGTCGCCATGTTTGTGGGCTTCCTGGAGGCACCTGGTTGGCTGCCGTGAGAACAGACTGCTGGACTTGATGGGCCTTGGTCTGACCCAGCATGGCTTCTCTTATGTTCTTATGGAGGATGGGGCCATCCATGGCTACTAGTCCAAATGGATTCTAGCCATAATGCATCCCTATTCTCTCCAGGACCAGAGGAGCAGGCCTATTCTATGAGGTGCTGTGAAACACAGGCAGGATGCTGCTGCAGTCGCCTTGTTTGTGGGATTCCTAGAGGCACCTGGTTGGCCACTGTGTGAACAGACTACTGGACTTGATGGGCCTGATCCAGCAGGGCTTGTCTTATGTTCTTACGCTCATGCCTATTCCCTCCAGGACCAGAGGAGCAGGCCTATTCTATGAGGTGCTGTGAAACACAGGCAGGAGGCTGCTGCAGTCGCCTTGTTTGTGGGCTTCCTAGAGGCACCTGTGTGAACACACTGCTGGACTTGATGGCCCTTGGTCTGATCCAGCAGGGCTTTTCTTATGTTCTGATGAGGTAGGTGGGGCTAAGAGAGGTCTAAGAGAACGGTGACTAGCCCAAGGTCACCCAGCTGGTCTTCCGTGTAGGAGCGGGGAACCAAACCCAGATCACCCGGTTGGCCTCCCCATGGGGAGGAGCGGGAAATCCAGATCTGAGCCCCCCCCCCCAGCTCCAAGCCCCCCCCCCGCTCTTAACCCCACCCCCCCGGGCGCGCCGCGCACTCACCGCCGCTAGGTGTCGCCCCGGGGCCGCCCCCGACGGCTCAGCATCCCAGGCCGCTCATGGCGCCGATGCGGTCCAGCTTGAGGCCGAAGCAGCCCTTGGGGAGCCCCTTCTTGGGGAAGCCCTTCAGGCGCCGCGACCCTCCTCCTCCTCCTCCTCCTCCTCCTCCTCCTCCGCCGGCGTGGTGCTCGGGGTGGGCGAGGCGCGGCCAGCCCCCCCGCGCCTGCTTGGTGTCGGTGCGCAGGTCGCGCAGCAGCCGCGAGGAAGCGCCGCCTTTGCCCCGCGGCGGCGAGGCGCCCGCCTTGCCGCCGCGCCCCGCCGCCGGCCCCGACGACGCGGCCAGCAGCTCCGCCAGTTCGCGGCCCAGCGCCGCCGCGCTCCCCGAGGGGCCCTGCCGGGGAGAAGCCTGCCGGGGGAGAGGAGAGACGCGTTAAGCCGGCGAATGGGGGAGAGAGGCGGCCACCCCCACCCCACCCCCCAGCCCGCCCCGTCCAGCGGGACTTTGGAGAGGAGGGGGACCCCCTGCCCGCCCCGTCCAGCGGGACTTTGGAGGGACCCACCCCCCTGCTCCTTGCGTCCAGCGGGACTTTGAAGAGCCGGGACCCCCGCCCTCCCCCTCCAGCGGGACTGTGAAGAGCCAGGACCTCCGCCCGCCCCGTCCAGCGGGACTTTGGAGGGACCCACCCCCCTGCTCCTTCCGTCCAGCGGGACTTTGAAGAGCCGGGACCCCCGCCCGCCCCGTCCAGCGGGACTTTGGAGAGGAGGGGGACCCCCTGCCCGCCCCGTCCAGCGAGACTTTGGAGGGACCCACCCCCCTGCTCCACCCGTCCAGCGGGACTTTGAAGAGCCGGGACCCCCGCCCGCCCCGTCCAGCGGGACTTTGGAGAGGAGGGGGACCCCCTGCCCGCCCCGTCCAGCGAGACTTTGGAGGGACCCACCCCCCTGTTCCTTCCGTCCAGCGGTACTTTGAAGAGCCGGGACCCCCGCCCGCCCCGTCCAGCGGGACTTTGGAGGGACCCACCCCCCTGCTCCTTGCGTCCAGCGGGACTTTGAAGAGCCGGGACCCCCGCCCTCCCCCTCCAGCGGGACTGTGAAGAGCCAGGACCTCCGCCCGCCCCGTCCAGCGGGACTTTGGAGGGACCCACCCCTCTGCTCCTTCCGTCCAGCGGGACTTTGAAGAGCCGGGACCCCCGCCCGCCCCGTCCAGCGGGAATTTGGAGGGGAAAACACCCCGCTCCGTCCAGCGGGACTTTGAAGAGCCGGGACCCCCCCCCCTTCCCGGCCCCGGTCCAGAGGGACTTTGGAGGGACCCCCGCTCCGTCCAGCGGGACTTTGAAGAGCCAGGACCCCCCTGCCCGCCAAGGTCCAGAGGGACTTTGGAGGGACCCCCGCTCCGTCCAGCAGGACTTTGAAGAGCCAGGAACCCCGCCCGCCCCCTCCAGCGGGACTGTGAAAAGCCAGGACCTCCGCCCGCCCCGACCAAGGGGACTTTGGAGGGACCCTCCCTGCCCGCTCTGTCCAGCGGGACTTTGAAGAGGCGGGAACCCCCCCTGCGCGCCCATCCTGCGCGACTTCGGAGAGGCGGCGAGGGACACCCCCCCTTCCAGCGGGATTTTGGAGGGACCCCCCCCCCTGCCCGGTCCCTCCAGAGGAACTTTGAAGAGCCGGGATCTGGGGGATTTTGGAGGGACCCCCCCCCCTGCCCGCTCCCTCCAGCGGGACTTTGGAGAGGCGGAAACACCCCCCACTCCAGCGGGACTTTGCAATGGGCATGGCCACCTCCAGGAAAGCCGAAAGCTCCGCGTCTTTGGGGGGGGGGTTCGCCGGGATCGCCCTCCCCAAACTCTGTTCTTCCCCCTTCGGATGGAAAAATAAGGCTGGTGGGGTGTGTGTGAAATGGGGGCTTCCGTCCCCGCAAAAAGACCTCTTAGGAATCTTCTCCTGTGGGGGGGGGGGCGCAGAATGCCCAAGTATACCCTCTTGTGAGGGTAGTGATGGGATGTGGTTGGAGAAAGGAGATGTAAAATGAGGGGTTTTTTGGGGGGGGGCTTTTGTCAGGAGTAACCCCCCTCCCATCCTCATGCCTTTTGCTGTCTCCTCGGAGTTGGAATGGGGGGGATCCCACCAGAACATGGTTCTCCGACCCTTCTCTCTCTCTCCGCTCAGGACCCCCCCCCACTGTCCCCTGATCTCTGCGGGGACCCCCCCCCCCTTCGCTGGTATTCTCTATAGGCCCGCAGACCCCAGGGATTTGGAGCGCAAACTACGGGAGGGTCTCCCGGTTCTTCATCCGTTGGACCGCCCCGTCTGGCTGCGCTTTGGGGGCTTGAAACTCTGCTGCCGCGGGGGGGGAAGAGGCCCCCAATTGAGGCTGGGGGCGCATTTCCGAGGGGACGGGGCGCAGAAGCCCCCCGCCGGCAGAGCTTGGCCGGCTCAGCACCACCGAGGGGTGGAGAGCAGCCGGCGGCAGCTGCGGGGCCGGATTCTTCGTCTCCTGGGGTGGGGGGTTGGTGGAGAGAGGGGATTCTGAGATTTCCCCCCCCCAAGAAGGGACCGGGGGTGGCTCCCACCTAGACCGCGCCCCGTCGGGTGTGGGGAAACAGGGGGCTCAAAGGGAAGAGGGACGGCGCTCTGGATTCACGTTGCCCAGCCAAAGCGCACCCCGTCGATCCGGTCTAAGGAATCCGGGGTGGCTGCTCCCCCCTGCATTTTTACACTCTCTAACTTCTATTAGAACCCCCCCCCCAAAAAAAACTCACCCCAGCCTGCGCTACCCCGCTGGTCAAAGCGGGGCATTTAATCCGAATTAAGTGCCTTTGCCGCTCTCTAGATGCACATTTTCCTGATCCGCATTCTCCAAACTCTGCATGGGGAGGGCTGATTTTTTTTTTTTTATGCCTGGGAGGTTTTGCCTTGGAGTTGCCGCTGTCTGGCTGTCTAGTCCAAATTCTCAAAACTCAAAAAAGAAGCCCCCGTCCCCCCCGTGCAGAGTTTTGAGAATCCGGATGGGGAAAATGTGCGCCTGGAGAGCGGCAGATCCAAGGCAAAACCTCCCAGGCGTCAACGGGCAAAAGTTTGGAGAATTCGGATTTGAGTGCTGGGAAATGCGGCTGGGGGAAAGGGGCATCCCGAGAGTGGCCGATCCAAGGCAAAACCTCCCAGGGCCGCGAGTCCCCTGCTTCTCCCCCTCTCCCTAGGCGGGGTCCCCTCTGACCGCCTCTCCCTTCGCCGCCCCCTCCCCAAGCCCCGTCGGAGCGTCCCCCGCGCCCCGCGCCCTGCCCCGCGCCCCCCCAGGCCCCTCCGCCTTACCTTGGACGGGTGCTGGGGGGCCGGCTGCGCCTCCAGGGCCAGCAGGGCGACGAGGAGGCCGCCAGCCACGACGTGCGAGAGGTACATCCCGGGAGGGGGCGGCCGAGCAGGGAGGGCGGCTGCCGGCGCAGGGGGAGCCCTCGACGGCCGGAGCTCGGCGCGGTCCGAGCGCAGCGCTTCAGCGGCCCGAGCGCGTCTCTCTTCCGACGGCTGGAGCCGTTTGCGGCGCCGGGAGCGCCCTCGCCTCTTTATAAGCGGCCGGCCGCTGATGTCATCCTCCTCTCCCCCCCCCTGCTCTCGGGGTGGGGGGGGAGAGAAGCCACCCAGCCGGTTGCCGGCTCCTGCCTTCTGGCTGGAGGGGGAGTCCGCCGCCGTCTGGGGAGGTCCGGGACAGAGAGTTGGGACCACCAGGGTCATCTAGTCCAGCCCCCTGCACAAGGCAGGAAATTCACAACTACCTCTCCCCCCCCCACACACACACACACCCCAGGGACGCCTACTGCATGCCCAGAAGATGGGATGCCGGAGCCACAGCGGGGAGCGGTCTGGGGGGGGGGTCGCTCTCGCCACTGCCGCGCCCCGGGATCCTTAGGGAGGGGGGTGCGTGTGAAATCTGAGTACACGTGAGCGCGGAGTCCCGGTTCCGCGTGAACTGGGGAGGGAGGCACCTGCCTTGGAAGGAGGGGGGGCGGGAGAAGAAGGAGAGCCCTGCCATGCAGGGCTGGGTGTGGGATCAGGCGCGCAGGCAAAGCTCTGCGAAGGAGTGGGAAACTTTGGTTTTTTTCATGGTGGTGGTGCTGAGAGCAGAGTCGCCCCCTTTGAGGGACAGGGGGGGACCGCTTGAGGAGGGCCTGTGGCTCAGGGGTAGAGCATCTGCCCGGCATGCAGGAGGTCCCAGGTTCAATCCCCGGCGCCTCCATTTAGAAGGACCAGTTAACAGGATGGATGAGAAAGACCTTGGAGAGCCGCTGCCAGTCTGAGTAGGCAATACTGACCTTCGTGGACTGGTGGTCTCATTCAGTAGGCTTCATGTATGTCAAGTTAGGAGAGGGGCCGTGGCTCAGTGGAAGAGCTTCTGCTTGGCACGCGGAAGGTCCCAGGTTCAATCCCCGGCACCTCCAGTTAAAAGGACCAGGCAGCAGGTGATGGGAAAGACCTCTGTCTGAGACCCTGGAGAGCCGCTGCCAGTCTGAGTAGAGAATATTGACCTTGATGGTCCAAGGGTCTGATTCAGTATAAGGCAGCTTCATGTGTGTTCATGTGGGGAGGAAAGTGGGGTGCAAATGAAGCAAATAAAATAAGGAGTCAATGAACGATTGGGGAAGGGCCATGGCTCAATGGCAGAGCCTGTTCTTGGCATGCAGAAGGTCCCAGGTTCGATCCTCGGTTAAAAAGGACCAGGGAGGCAGTAGGTGATGGGAAAGACCCCCGCCTGAGACCCTGGAGAGCTGCTGCCGGTCTCAGACAACGCTAACCTTGATTCCCAGCCTCTCCAGTTAAAGGGACCAGGCAGGAGGTGAGGGGAAAGACTTCTTTGCCTGAGACCCTGGAGAGCCGCTGCCGGTCTGGGAGGACGATACAGACCTTGACGGACTTCATATCGGGCAGCTTCACGAGTGTTCAAGGGGAAACGTGGCTGGAGAGCTGGCACAGGGCTTAAAGCGTTGGACAGGGCCCTGGGAGACCCAGGTTCGAATCCGTGGGCCAGCGACGCCCTCTCAGCCTAACCAACCCCACAGGGCTGTTGCGAGGATAAAACTAGAGGAGAGGAGAATGTAAACCGCTTCGGGTTCCGCCCCGGGGAGAAAGACGGGTTATAGTTAAAGTAACGATCTAAATCAATCCCCGATCCAGTTTCGCCTTAGCTGCCGCTCCCCTCTTCGCTCCGGGAAGGAGCAGCCCAGGAAACGGGATGAGGGGGGAGGAACACCGGCCAAGGGCTAAGAAAGGCAGACTTCTGCAGGGCCAAATGGGGTTTCTCGCGAGCAGCTCCTGGCCCCTCCCTGGCCCTCTGACGACGAGCATCTCTCTGGCCTCCTTAGGAGACCCCCTCGGGGGAGGGATTGGGGCAAACTTCACCTTTGGGGAAGGGTTTTGCTAGGGGGGCGTAGCGCCTGCCAACCGGGGCCCCTTCTTGCTGAGGCAAAGAGAAAAACGCAATGCCCAGCAAAATCCCCCCACCCACCCACCCACCCAATACCCATTTGTTCGGCGCAGATTTCTGCTTTTCTAACCGATAAATTGACCTGAATCGAACGCCCGGAGTGACGCCGGAGTGACCCCCAATTCCAGATCATTGATGAATGGGTTGAAAAGCACCTGTCCCAACACAGTTCTGGTCACCGCACCTACAAAAGGATATTGCTGAGCTTGAGGAGGTGCAGAAAAGAGCAATCAAAATGATCAGGGGGCTAGAGCAACTGCCCTATGAGGAGTGGTTAAAACGCTTAGGGCTGTTTAGCTTGGAAAGAAGGCAGTTAAGGGGAGACATGATAGAGGTCTATAAAATTATGCATGATTTGGGCAGGGTGGACAGGAAGAAGCTTTTCTCCCTCTCTGGTAATACTAGAATGCGGGGTCATCTGCTGAAGCTGGAGAGTGGGAGATTCAAAACTGATGAAAGGAAGTCTTTCTTCACACCACGCATAGTTAAATTGTGGAACTCCCTGCCCCAGGATGTGGTGATGGCTGCCAATTTGGAAGGCTTTAAGAGGGGAGCGGACATGATCATGGAGATAAAAAGGGATACTAATCATGATGCATGCCTATTCTCTCCAGTGCCATAGGAACATGCCTAATATATTAGGTGCTGTGGAAGACAGGCAGGATGGTGCTGCTGCAGTCGTCTTGCTTGTGGGCTTCCTAGAGGCACCTGGCTGGCCACCGTGGGAACAGACTGCTGGACTTGATGGGCCCGGGTCTGACCCAGCAGGGCTTTTCTTATGTTTTTATGGGGCCTGATTCGTGACGTCTGGAGATCGGCGATCATTCCGGGAGATCCCCAGGCCCCACCCGGAGGTTGGCAACCCCAGGGGGCACAAGCAGAGCGTGGGGGGGGGCGTGCTCCGAAAGGGCACCTGACGACGGGGAGGGGTGGAAAGAAGCGAGGGGGAAGCGGCTTTCCCCAACGGATCTCCACACGCAGGACACGAAGCCCACGTCTCCCCGAAGGGGCGGGCGGGGAGGGGGGCTTGCCGGTCTGTCGCCACCCGAGTGACCAAGAGTCTTGTGGCCCACCCTGGCCAGGGTGACGCATCGCCGGGACAGAAGTCGTCTGAGCCACGCCGCCGCCCCCCCCACCGGTCAGCTGCGCCGTCTTGAAGGTGCTTTCCACCCCCCGGGGGTTGCAACTCCCTGGCTCTACCTTCTGCCCTCGAGAGCTCGCCCTAAAAGCCTGTGCCCCCCTCCGAGGGCAGCCTTGGGGCAACCAGAGGGAGCAAACCCGGCCGTCCGCCCCTTCGAACCGCGTCAGCAGCCTCGCCCTGGGTGCCCGGTCCCTCCGGTCCTGCCTGCCGCGGGGCCCTCCCGCATGTGCAGAAAGCGACGTCTGTCGCCCTAGGCCCTCTGCCCAGCAGAGGGTTGCCAACCTCCAGGCGGGCACTGGAGATCTCCATGAATT
Organism: Euleptes europaea; assembly: GCF_029931775.1. Classification (NCBI taxonomy): domain Eukaryota; kingdom Metazoa; phylum Chordata; class Lepidosauria; order Squamata; family Sphaerodactylidae; genus Euleptes; species Euleptes europaea. The sequence goes on from NC_079316.1 coordinate 7,900,640, forward strand.
ACAGCTGATCTCCAGGGACCCGTCCCCCTGCAGAAAACGGCTGCTTTGGAGGGTGGACTCGATGGCGTTTTATATCCCACCGTCATATAGAGGAGGGTGTCGAGTTGTTTCCTGTTACCCCAGAAGGTCGGACCAGAACCAACGGGTTGAAATTAAATCCAAACACTGTCCTTCAGTGTTGCTCCTCTGAAGATGCCGGCCACAGCTGCTGGCGAAACGTCAGGAAAGAAAATACCAAGACCACGGTCACACAGCCTGGATAACCTACAAGAACCAATAAATCCAAACAGTTTCCCTCTAGACCACTGGTTCCCAACCAGGGGTCCATGGACCCCCAGGGGTCCGCGAGAACTAAATTAAGGTCCGCGAAACAAAGTTATAAACCCATAATAAATAAATATTTTCAATTAAAAGTTCTCTATTATAAAAATATATATTCAAATATTATTCTAAGATTAATGTTTAACTAACAGTTATGGTTAAAGTTTATTTTCAAATTCTCAGAATTTTTATTTTGAACCTTGGGGTCCCTGCACCGAACAAAAAAGTCCTAGTAGTCCCTGGTCAAAAAAAGGTTGGGAACCACTGCTCTAGACATTAGGAAGAATTTTCCAACAGTTAGAACGGTTCCTCAGTGGAACAGGCTTTCTCGGGAGGTGGCGACTTCTCCTTCCTTGAAGGTTTTTAACCAGAGGCTAGATGGCCATCTGTCAGCAATGCTGATTCTATGACCTTAGGCAGATGATGAGGGGGAGGGCATCTTGGCCATCTTCTGGGCATGGAGTAGGGGTCACTGGGGGTGTGGAGGGGGAGGTAGTTGTGAATTTCCTGCATTGTGCAGGGGTTTGGAGTAGATGACCCTGGTGATCCCTTCCAGCTCTTTGATTCTATGAGTTCCCTCCTCCTCCCGAGCTCCATTCCCAAATCTCCAGGAATTTCAGAACCCAGACTTGGCAACCCTAATCGGGGACAGAGCATCTCCCCCACAGAGGGGGGAAACACTCGGCCCCTTCACACGTTGGGAGTTGATATTCACATGTCTCTCGGCCCGCTTGTGTCTGTTTTGGGTGTGCGTGCGTGCCTAAGATGTTTGTGGGATTTGTATCTATGCAAAGTGAGCGGGTCTCCTCCAGAGGTGTCCTCTGGCCCGCGTTCTTCGTGGTGTCAAATCCAATCGCTGGATTTCCTTTCCCCAGATGTAGGTGGAGCTTGGAGGGACATGACTCTGCCTTCCAGGTTGATTCCCCGCCTCCCCAAAAAGTTCCTTCTAGCGAAGAAGATACCCCCCCTCCCCATCTCTCAATAGGAGGGCCAGAGGCCCGGTGGGCTGCCGCCAAAACAGTGTCTCGAGTGGACTCCAGCATGCGGTGGGGTGGGCGTGGAGGGGAAGGGGACATGGGAGAGAAAGGGTTAATCTAGCAGGCCCCAGTACCTTGGGAGGCTTTAAGAGGGTAGTGGACATGTCCATGGAAGAGAGGAGTATTCATGGATACTAGTAAAAATGGATACTAGTCATGATGCATACCTATTCTCTCCAGGATCAGAGGAGCATGCCTATGATATTAGGTGCTGTGGAACACAGGCAGGAGAATGCTCCTGCAGTCGTCTTGTTTGTGGGCTTCCTAGAGGCACCTGGTTGGCCACCGTGTGAACAAACTGCTGGACTTGATGGGCCTGGGTCTGATCCAGCATGGCTTTTCTTATGTTCTTATAGCATATAAAAACCAACTCTTCTTCTTCTGAGCAAGGCTGTTAATGAGCCCGGTTCCAATCCCCCTGTAGTGGCAATATGCGGAAGAATATTGTACGAGGAGTTTTAGGCTGACATGTCACATATTCCTCCATATTCCCTATATGAAAGTATATAATGAATGTTAGTTTAGTTTGTTTCTGTAGTGTGTTGGATCACCAGGTGTGCTTATTAGTTGATTAGGCAGTCTATGCTGGCTCATGCAGCAGCTGGTGTGCATGATCAGGAAGGCAGGGCTGTGGGCCAGGTGCCCTGAATCAACCCAAAGTACCTGGCCTAAGTGAAAAACTCAAGAAAGGAGACAAACAATGGGCTTCTACACAGATCAGGCTGGATGCTGTGTGACTGGACTGTTGACCCTGGGATCTCTCTGGATGCTGCACACGGGGCCCCTGCAGCCAAGGAGGAGAGAGAGACTCATGTAAGGGGCTTCTACACAGATCAGGCTGGATGCTGTGGGACAAGACTGGTGATTCTGGGATCTCTCTGGATGCTGCACACGGAGCCCCCTGCACCCAAGAAGGAGAGAGAGAGACACCCATGTACAGTGGTATTTGCTCTGAGTTACTTTATTGTTTTGCCTGCTGAATGTGCAGTTTGGTAATTAAACTGTTGATTTCCCTTCAATTACCAGAGTGCTCATTGCCTCCAAATCTTAAAGAACCCCTGCCTTGGCAGGAACCCCCCCCCCCAAGGCACAAAGCTGACAGGGCAGTTGCGCTCTCCCTCTCTCAGACCTGCCTACCTCACAGGGTTGTTGGATTTTGGAGGCCAAGGCCAGTACTCGGAGAGAGCCCTGGAGGTTAAGGGAAAGGGGAACAGGCTGGTTGGATTGATGGGGTCCCGATGCATCCCCTATAGTTTTGGGTGTCTTGGAAGAGAGACACTGTCCTTCAGTGTTACTCCTCTGAAGATGCCGGCCACAGCTGCTGGCGAAATGTCAGGAAAGAAAATACCAAGACCACGGTTACACAGCCCGGATAACCCACAAGAATCAATTACAGCAATAGTCCAAAAGTCCATAAATCCAATATTAAAAAATAGAACATATCAGAGCAAAACTGCTGGAAGTGAAGGCACATATGGAAACCTGAATCTCACAGAAACTTAATCCTGCTGGGGAGACCCCTGCAGGGTCCGGCAAGAACGTGAATTCTGGATAGTTCCACGTTTCGATTCTCCTTCTTCAGCTTTCCACGAGACTTCAATTGCCGATTCTGTGCATTGAAGTTTCACGGCAAGCTAAAGAAGAAGAATCGAAACGTGGAACTATCTGGAATTCATGTTCCTCGGAAGGGGGCAGACAGATCTCTCCCCTAGGGGACAATAATAGAATCATAGAGTTGGAAGGGACCACTAGGGTCATCTAGTCCAACTCCCTGCACAATGCAGGAAATTCACAAATGCTCTACCACTGAGCCACGGCCCCGCTCCTAACTTCCCACTGGGTTGCCCCCCAGACTCATGACTGAGGATTGAGGGTACCAGTGGGATTTCCCCACCACAATGGCTTGACCCAGCCGCCACCCAACAAGGGAGAAAGATCCCGAGAATGGCAGTGCCAGAACTAGGCTGGATCCTTTGACTACCTAGATCCTTTGACACCCCTCCCACTCCGGTGAAATCCTGCCCATTCTGAACTCTGCAAGAGTGGGAGTGGATTCCTTCCACTGACCCCATGGCTTGCTTCTGGTGTGCTGAATTCAGGTGTCCCAGGCAGGGAAGATCTCTGGTGGATAGCCCTTCTGAGATGTTCCCCCCCTCCATATGATGACATGAAAAGCCAGATAGCGAGTTGCTTAGAATCATAGAGTTGGAAGGGACCACCAGGGCCATCAAGTCCAACCCCCTGCACAATGCAGGAAATTCACAACTACCTCCCCCCTCCCCCCCTAGTGACCAGAAGATGGCCAAGATACCCTTTCTCTCATCATCTGCCTAAGGCAGTGGTTCCCAACCTTTTTTTGACCAGGGACCACTAGGACTTTTTTGTTCGGTGCAGGGACCCCAAGGTTCAAAATAAAAATTCCAACAATTTGAAAATAAACTTTAATCATAACTGTTAGTTAAACATTAAACTTAGAATAATATTTGAATATATATTTTTATAATAGAGAACTTTTAATTGAAAATATTAATTTATTATGGGTTTATAACTGTTTCGCGGACCTTAATTTAGTTCTCGCGGACCCCTGGGGGTCCTCGGACCCCTGGTTGGGAACCAGTGGCCTAAGGTCACAGAATCAGCATTGCTGATAGATGGCCATCTAACCTCTTCTTAAAAACCTTCAGGGAAGGAGAGCTTACCACCTCCCAAGGAAGCCTGTTCCACTGAGGAACCGCTCTGTTAGAAAATTCTTCCTAATGTCTAGACGGAAACTCCTTTGATTTAATTTCAACCAGTTGGTTCTGGTCTGAACTTCTTGAGCAACAGAAAACAACTCGGCACCCTCCTCTATAGGACAGCCCTTCAAGTACTTGAACATGGTTATCATATCCCCTCTGTCTTCTCCTCTTCAGGCTAAACATACCCAGCTCCTTCAACCTTTCCTCATAGGACTTGGTCTCCAGACCCCTCACCATCTTTGTTGCCCTTCTCTGGACACGTTCCAGTTTGTCTACATCTTTCTTAAATTGTGGTGCCCAAAACTGAACACAGTACTCTAGTTGAGGTCTAATCAGAGCAGAGTAAAGCAATACCATCACTTTCTCGTGATCTGGACACTATACTTCTGTTGATGCAGCCCAAGACTGCATTTGCCTTTTTAGTTACAGCATCACACTGCTGACTCATGTTCAGTGTTTGGTCTACTAAGACCCCAAGATCCTTTTCACTCACACTACTGCTCAAACAAGTCTCCCCCATCCTATAATTATGCATTTGATTTTTCCTACCTAAATGCAGAATTTTACATTTGTCTTTGTTGAAGAGCATTTTATTAGTTCTAACCCATTTCTCCAGCCTGACAAGATCATCCTGCATCTTGGCTCTGTCTTCTACCGTATTTGCTACCCCTCCCAATTTAGTATCATCTGCAAATTTAATAAGCATCCCCTCTATTCCTTCATCCAAATCATTTATAAAGATGTTGAACAACACAGGGCCCAGCACAGATCCCTAAGGAACTCCTCTAGTCACTTCTCTCCAAGTGGACGAGGAACCATTAACTAGCACTCTTTGGGTACGATCTGTCAACCAGTTGCAGATCCATCTAACAATAATAGGAGGTTGGAGGCTTAGTGAGGGCAGCCTGCCAGACATGGGTGCATGGAGGTGTCTCATTGGCTCTAAGCCTGCAGCTTGACACAGTAAATCATATTCACCTGTTAAATACAGACGATGAAGGAAGAGAACATTTAGGGAGACAATATTGAATAGCAGCAGTCAGGAAAGTTTTAAAAAAGAGTCTTGTGACACCTGAAAGACTAACACATTTATTTTGGCAGAAGTTTTAACAAACCAGAGCCAATGTCATCAGATTTAAAACCACAGCTTCTACGCAAGAGCAGTCCATCTGACTGGCTTCTGGAATTTCAGCATTACTCTGAAAAAGCGTCACTCACCTCCAGGGGATGATGGATAGAATGAGGAACTACTAGTTCAAGTTTACAAGTGAGGCTGCCTTATCAGATCATCAGTCCATCAAGACCAGTATTGTCTACACAGAATGGTATTAGCTCTCCAGGGTCTCAGGAGGGGGTCTTTCACATCACCTCCCACCTGGTCCTTTCAACTGGAGATGGCAAGGATTGAACCTGGAGCTTAAAAACATAAGAACAGCCATGCTAGATCAGACCAAGGTTCATCAAGTCACAAAATCATACAAGGTTGGAAGAGACCACAAGGGCCATCCAGTCCAACCCCCTACCATGCAGGATCCCACAATCAAAGCGCTCCCGACAGTCCAGCAGTCTGTTCACACAGTGGCCAACCAGGTGCCTCCAGGAAGCCCCCAAACAAGATGACTGGCAGCATTGTCCTGCCTATGTTCCAAAGCACCCAATATAACAGGCATGCTCCTCTGATCCTAGAAAGAATAGGTATGCATCATGACTAGTATCCTTTTTGACTAGTAGCCATGAATACCCCTCTCCTCCATGAACATGTCCACTCCCCTCTTAAAGCTCTCCAAATTGGCAGCCATCAGCACATCCTGGGGCAGGGAGTTCCACAATTTAACTATGCATGGTGTGAAGTAATACTTCCTTATATCTGTTTTGAATCTCTCACCCTCCAGCTTCAGTAGATGACCCCGCATTCTGATATTACGAAAGAGGGAGAAAAGCTTCTCCCTTTCCACTCTCTCCAAACCATTCATAATTTTATAGACCTCTATAGCACAGATCCCATCAATGTATTTGCGAAGTTGGGATTTCCTCCCCAATATGCATCACTTTACGCTTGCTCACATTGAATCACATTTGCCATTTTAATGCCCATTTTCCCAGTTTGTAGAGATCCTTTTGTAGCTCTTCACAGTCCGATTTTGTTTTAACCACCCTAAATAATTTGGTGTCATCTGCAAACTTGGCCAGCTTGTTGTTCACCCCCAATTCCAGATCATTGATGAATGGGTTGAAAAGCACCTGTCCCAACACAAATCCCTGAGGAACCCCACTGCTCACACCCCTCCATTGTGAGAACTGACCGTTCTGCATGCCAAGCTGATGCTCTGCCACTTGGGGAAGGACCGTGGCACAGTGGTAGAGCCTCTGCTTGGCATGCAGAAGGTCCCAGGTTCAATCCCTGGCATCTCCAGTTAAAGGGACTAGACAAGTAGGTGATGTGAAAGACCCCTGCCTGAGACCCTGGAGAGCTGCTGCCAGTCTAAGTAGACAATATTGACTTTGGTGGACCAAGGGATTGATTCAGTGTAAGGCAGCTTCATGTGTTCGTGTGTTCACTAAGTCACAACCCCTCCCCAAATGTCTTAGTTGCATATGGTACCTGATCCTGCTTAAATGGAGATGCTGGGATTTGAACCAGGGATTTTATTTACACAAAACAAGTGCTCTGGGACTTTGTTCCAGCCTACTCTGTTATTTTCCAGTAGGAGGATCCCTAAACAGCTGGAACACAGGGGCAGGACTTGAGATAATGTATATCCTTCATTTATACCTTGCTCTTCTCTCCAGAGAGGACCCGAAGTAGCCGACAATATTCTGCTCTTCCACCTTTTATCCTTACAACAACCCTGCGAGGTAGGTTAGTCTGAGACTGCATGACTGGCCCAAGGCCACTCAACACACTTTCATGGCAGAGTGGGGATTTGAACCCAGGTCTCCCAGATCCCGGTCTGACACTCTTACCACTCCACCCCACTGACTCCATTGCTTGGACACCTGCACTAAATGTATTCATTCAATAATTCAACACATTAGAAAAGTATGAATGGAAAATGCGACTGGGAGGCAGTGAAAAATGTCTTTATTTTGTGACAGTGGTCATAATTTTAAAGACTTCAATCTTATTTGGTAATACATTTGAAATCAACAGTACTTAGATCTAAGTCAACCTGTTGAAGAGGGTCAGGCTGTTCCGTTCCCTTTTGATCATCACGCTGGAAAGGTGCAGAGAAACATAAAAACGTTTCCCTTGGACTCTTGGTTAAATGAACTGAATAATTTGAATGCATTCTTAATTAAAATCAGCAGTCTACTTTTCTGGTTACAATAACACATTTATTTGGATGCATGGAAAGAAATGGAGGACTCCTCATTTAACCTTCTGCTGTAGATCGCTGAAGTATGGGAGATCCTGATCTGCCAATACAGGATCTCTGGTGGCATTTTTAGGCAAGGGGAGATGTGACCTTCAGACCGGGCACGGCCAAGCTGTAGCCACCTGCTCCAGCCCAGAGGCTGCACCCAAAGACCTTGGGCACCCCGAGAGCAGATCTTGGGCTCCCAGCCAGTTACAAAGCCTGTTGTGGGTGGTTATTCACCATGGCTCTATTTTAGATGCCAGTTAAATGGACATAATTCTAAAGACAAACCTATGCTGAATTAAATGTACATGGCATTGAACATTATAAAATAACGACAGCCTGCAAACCAAGGCAAATGAATTACGCAATAAAGAAGAAAACTGAAAATCAAGAAGAAGAAGAAGAAGAGTTGGTTTTTATATGCTGAGTTTCTCTACTGTTTAAGGAGGCTCAAAGCTGCTTACAATCACCTTCCCTTCCGCTTTCCACAACAGATACCTTGTGAGGTAGGTGGGGCTGAGAGAGTTTGGAGAGAACTGCAACTGGCCCAAGGTCACGGGGAGGGGCTGTGGCTCAGTGGTAGAGCATCTGATTGGCATGCAGAAGGTCCCAGGTTCAGTCCCCGGCATCTCCAGTTAAAGGGACTAGGCAAGTAGGGGATGTGAAAGACCTCAGCCTGAGACCCTGGAGAGCTGCTGCCAGTCTGAGTAGACAATACTGGCTTGGATGGACCTTGATGGTCTGATTCAGTAGAAGGCAGCTTCATGTGTTCATGTCATCCAGCAGGCTTCATGTGAAGGAGTGGGGAAACCAACCCAGTTCTCCAGATTAGAGTCCGCCGCTCTTAACAAATATACCATGCTGGCTCAATAAAAAGTACAGACAAAAATCAAACCATTCTGCATCTGCTTGGCATGCAGAAGGTCCTGGATTCAATCCCCTGTATCTCCAGTTAAGGGGACGAGGCAGGTAGGTGATGTGAAAGACCCCTGCCTGAGACCCTGGAGAGCCTCTGCCAGTCTAAGTAGACAATACTGACCTTGATGGACCGATGTCATGATTCAGTATAAGGAAGCTTCATGTGTTCAGTGTGTTCACTTGGGGGAAGGAAGAGTTTGGTTTCCATCTTTTCCTGGTTGATGGGGTGGGTTTGGGCGGGGGGAGGTTGGGCTAGTCTTCAGGAACTGTCCACTGAAGCCCATCAGTCTCAGATCCTGATTCGGGGGTCGGAGACAGACAGGATTAATGCAATTTCTGAGCTCATGTTTGCTGTAAATGCAAAAACCACAGAGACCTTTCTTAGCTGGGTTTTATAAGAACGTATAAAATGTCTGTGCAAACCAAAGTATATACTTCTTTGCTTACGAAAAGCAGGCCTGGAAAAGAGTAATTTACAAAGAAATGAGCAGAATGAGAGACAGGCTACAGGAGCTTCTTAATAACTTTCGCTGGTGTCCAATAAAAGACGTCATTGAATCTATTTTGTAACCATTTTTTAAGTCATTTGTGGATTCTGGTAAGCCGAATGCATCGTCTACGGTTCAGGTGTGTCGAAATCACCCAAACAAATCAACAGATGACTCTTAACATCAAAAAGACTCAGCCTGGGGAGTTTTATAATCAGCTTATAAATCCTGATTACGTCTCTGGCAGACATATTTTAAGTCGCCCGGAACGGCTTCTTCCATCATGCCCAAATTTACATATGTGGGGTAATTTTTTTGATAGTTTGAAGTTGCAGGCAATTTTAGCACTGCACTTTTTTAAAAAATGGATCGTGCTGTCCAACCCAGCTCCTGTTCAGTCAAGAATGAGGCGTGGGAAAGGGAAAGCTGGTGAACAAACTTGACCAGGGATTCCTTCTAGAGGCAGGGAATATTGGTGGCGGAAAGCGCTGTCAGGTTGCATCCGTCTTATGGGGTTTTCAACGCAAGAGACGAACAGAGGAGATTTGCCATTGCAAATGAAGAAGAACAAGAAGTTCAAGAAGAAGTAGAAGTAGAAGTAGAAAGAAGAAGAAGAAGAAGAAGAAGAAGAAGAAGAAGAAGAAGAAACTGGCATACTGCTCAAACATAAAGAAGAAGAAGAGTTGGTTATTATGTGCTGACTTTCTCTACCACTTAAGGCAGAATCAAACTGGCTTACAATCACCTTCCCTTCCCCTCCCCACAACAGACACTCTGTGAGGAAAGCTGGGCTGAGAGTGTGTGACTAGCCCAAGGTCACCTATCTGGCTTCGTGTGTAGGGGTGGGGAAACAAATCCAGTTCACCAAATTAGCCTCCACTACTCATGTGGAGGGGCCCAGGCTAGCCTGATCTAGTCAGATCTCAGAAGCTAAGCAGGGTCAGCCCTAGTTAGTATTTGGATGGGAGACCACTAAGGAAGACCAGGGTTGGTGTGCAGAAGAAGGCACTGGCAAACCACCTCTGTGAGTCTCTTGCCATGAAAACCCCAAAAAGGGTTGCCGTAAGTCGGCTGCGACTTGACGGCACTTTACACACACACACACTCATGCGGAGGTCTGGGGAATCAAACCTGGTTCTCCAGATTAGAGTCCACCACTCCAAACCACCGCTCTTAACCACTATACCACGCTGGCTACACCAAGTACTAACCAGGGCCAATCTTACTTAGCTTTCAGGATTGACAAGATATGGCTTGCCTGGGCCTTTCAAGTCAGAACACGTGATATATTTCCTGATCTCATATCCTGAATCAGCAATTGTCTTTTACATAGAAAAAAAGGGTCAGATTCTTTCCCCCTCACCGGTGTCATGCGTCAGCCACAACCGGTCTCTTGCCTTGTTTGTGTTGGAATATGAGACTGCACATGGCAAGCAGATGGCAAGCAGATGTAAAAGATCTATGTGACAGCCAGGTGATTGGTGGTGTCACATGACAGCTCAATGACTGAGCAGAAAAACTGGCTTGTACTGGACTGAGCTAGATAGTCCTGGAGACAAGGCAGCCAACAGGTGATTGGCTGAGAGACTATGCCAGATATGTATATAGGTGTGTTATATATGTATTGGGTTGTGGGTTGTGGAGAGTTGATGACCAAGCGGAGCATTCTGTCACTGTGAATAAAAGAGCACTTTTGTACTACGTGCTGAGTCTTCTGTGCTTACTCGCCTGTAGAGCTGCAACGCTTTCTAACATACGCCAACAGGGTTATGGGCCCAGTTCAGCTCAACTGCGCTACATCCTGGAGGTTCTGAGCAGAGGTACTATCTGTGGAACAAGGGCTGTAGTGAGCAGAAGGCGAGTGGATGTCTGAGGTTGAGTCAGACGGAGCAGAGGAGGTGCCCAGCAGGTCTGTCAGCAGCAGTGCGTCTGAGGCGGAGGAGGAGAGCGACACGGAGCAGGAGCAGCAGGGAGCGGGAGAAATTATGGCTCAAGCTGCAATGTCCTTGCTTGTGGAGAAGCTCACTTCTACCAACTACAATGTGTGGGCGTTACGAATGCAACACTACCTTAAAAGAGAGGCACTGTGGATTTATGTCTCCAACCCACCGGATCCTGAGACGCCGCAGGACGTGGTGAAAGATGAGAAGGCACTGGCAAGCATAGTGCTGAGCGTGGCTGACGACCAGCTTGTCCATGTGACGGGAGCTTTGAAAGCGAAAGCAGCCTGGAACTCATTATCACAGGTCTACGTCCAAAAAACAGCTGGCTCTTTGATAGCCATAACGAGACGTTTGTACAGAACTTTTCTTTTGCCGTCAGTTCCTGTGAGAAACCATATAAATGAACTGACTGAATGTTTCCAAATGCTGGAGCAGAGGGGGAAGACTCTACCGGAGGATGATAAAGTTTATATACTCCTGAGCTCTCTGTCTGAGCAGTATAACATGCTAATTACAGCTCTGGAGTCGGTTGAAATTGATAAACTAACTTTACAGTATGTTATTGGAAGAATTTTGGAACATGAAAAGAGATTGCTTGCAAGAAATCCTGAGAAGCCTGCCAAGCCGGAGGGAAACCTGCCAAGCCAGGAGACGCGGAGGTTTGCCGGCGGAGAAAGGAATGCGGAGCAGAGAAAGCCGGGTGATTTACAGCAGCACGTGGCTCTGAGGGTCAGACGTTGCTACATTTGCAAGGCTACAAATCACTTAAAGCGTGACTGCCCAGAAGCAAGGAAGAAAAGCCGAAGGGACCAGTCGTCACGTGAGTTTGTGAGCGGTCAGAAGGCATCATTGGTGCTGACTGAGCACAGTGACACAGCCGGTGTCTGGATTTTAGACTCTGGTGCGTCACAGACCATTTGCCGGCATCAGGAACTTTTAAAAGACACACGGGACTCAAGTTTGCCGCACGTAAGCCTCGCTGATGGAAGGAATTCTGAGGTGACACGTGAGGGGAGTGTGTGGTTCCCAGCTTTGAACTATACATTTAAAAAGGTGCTATGTGTCCCTGAACTAGAGAATAATTTGCTAAGTGTAAGTGCCCTTGACAGGGCTGGATATACTGTAACATTTACAGACAAGGCTTGTAAGATATCCAAAGGTGGAAAAGTGCTTCTTACAGGGAAAATGTGTAATAATGTGTATGTGGTAGAAAATAGGCATGTGGAGGCAAAGATGATAACTAATAAGAGCCCCCATGACAATTGCATACATCTGCTACATAGAAGGTTGGCTCATGCAAATTATGAGACCATAAAGAAAACGCTAGCCTTACTGGGGAAGGAAAAAGTTAGAGTGTGGGAACTACCTGGATTGTGAGGTATGCAAAAGTTCCAAATCTAAGGCTTACCCAGTGGCTAAGCATAGTGAGAGACTCTCAGACACTGCATTAAAGGTAGTACATGCAGATGTAATAGGCCCCTACAGGGAGAGTCACTCAGGTAACCATTACGCGTTGATTCTGGTGGATGATTGCACCAGATTCTCCTGGGTGTATCCTTTGAAAAAGAAGTCACAGGTGTTTGAAACATTTAAGTATTGGGCCAAAAGAGTGCAGAAACAACTTAAATGTACCTTGGATTCTCTCCAAACAGATTTTGGGGGAGAATTCATGTCAAATGAGTTTAAGAAGTGGTTACAGGTGCAAGGTGTGAGGCACAGAGTTGCCAACGTGGCGGTGCCAGCAGAAAATGGTGTTGCTGAACGACATGGGGGAATGCTACAAACAAAAATGTATTCCATGTTGCAGGATGCAGGGTTGCCAATGACATACTGGGCAGAAGCAATAAAGGCCGCCTCCTATGTTTCCAACAGGATCTGGACCAGGTCCATACAAGACATACCTTATAGGGTTTTGTACCAGAGGGATCCTAGCTTAGGTTACCTCAGAGTGTTTGGTACAAAAGCCTGGGTTGATGTGCCAATATCCAAGAGAAGGAAAGGAGGAGCGAGAGCTAAAAAACTAACCTTCCTTGGGTATCAGTCTGGCATGAAATCATACAGGTTTGCTGATGAACATAATTCTCTCAGCTACAGCAGAGCTGCGAATTTTTGTGAGGGTAATAACTGGGCCAGAATTCATGGACAGGAGGAGCCAAAAGAAATTGGGCTACCATTGACAGATCTCTCACAGGATGCAGAAGGGGTGAAGCAGGAGGGGTCTCCTCAAAGGGCTTCATCGCCAAGGGCTGAAGAGGGGAGACAGATTCCTAGGGTGTCAAGCAGGAGCACTAAAGGAATTCCCCCGGAGAGGTATGGTTTTGAGACCACTGATGTAAATCATGTACAAGTCAAAGAACCAAAGAGCTTTCAGGAGGTAATGGCTTTGGAAAGCAGGGAAAAGGAGGCCTGGCTAGAAGCCATGCAAACTGAGTTTGATTCCCTGAAAGAGAATAAGGTATTCTCTGTAACAAAACTGCCAGCTCAGAGAAAAGCCATAGGGTGCAGATGGCTTTACAAAGTCAAACAGTGTCCAGAAGGGAAGATACTCCGTAAGGCCAGGCTTGTGGCTAAGGGTTATTCCCAAGTTGAAGGGCAAGACTTTGATGAATTATTTGCTCCCACTGTGAAGGCTGATACTATAAGAGCTGCATTGTGTAAAGCTGTCAGAGATAACATGTTAGTGCACCATTTTGATTTCACCACTGCATATCTGAATGCAACAATAAGTGAAGAAATATATATGGAGCAGATCCCTGGGTTTGAATGCAAGGGTAAACAAGGAGTATTAAAATTGCATAAGGCTCTGTATGGATTAAAGCAGAGTGCACGTGCATGGTCCCAATGCATTAGTGAAGCATTGGCAAATCTTGGGTTTAAGCAAGGTGTTGCTGATCCTTGTATGTTTACCAAATGTGTAAAGGGCTCTGACTGTGTTGTATTTTTATATGTTGATGATCTTTGTTTGTTGTGTCATACAAAAGAACAACTAAACTGGTTTAAGGAGGCAACTGGAAAACTGTTTAAAATGAAGCATCTTGGTGACATTCAAAATTATCTGGGGGTAGAAATTACCAGGAACCCAGAAGGATATTTTGAATTGTGCCAGGAGAAAAAGATTGAACAGCTCCTAGAAAAATTTAAAATGACAGAGGCCAAAAGCACTGAGACTCCCATGACAACAGGGTATGTGAAAGAGGTGGATGATAAGGTATTCCATGATAAAAATCAATACCAATCGTTGGTGGGTTCATTGTTATATCTGTCATGTTGGACAAGACCAGACATTTGTATGGCAGTACATTTGCTTTGCCAGAAATGTGCATGTCCATACATGAAAGACTGGAATGCAGCAAAAAGGGTGCTGCGATACTTAAAAGGCTCAGCTTCAGCCAGGTTGTGTTTAAAGGCTGATGCAGAGGAAACAATCACAGTGTATAGTGACTCCAGTTGGGGGGAAAGAGAAGAAGGAAAGTCTACCACTGGGTACGTGTTATTTCTACATGGGGCACTGGTTATGTGGAAGTCTTTAAAACAGACTCATGTAGCTACCAGCACATGTGAGGCAGAATATTCTGCATTAAGCGACAGTGAGATTCAGCTGGAATGGCTGTGTCAACTGGCTAAAGACCTAAATCTTGAGTATGAAATGCCTGTAAGTGTTTACTGTGATAATACTGCAGCACAGCAATTGGCTGGATATCAAGGTATAAGAACAAGAAGTAAACACATCACAATAAGATACCAGAATGTCAGGGAAGCGGTAAACAATGGTTTAATGGTTCTGAAACATTGTGCTTCAAATGTAAATATTGCTGACGTTTTCACCAAATGTTTGTCTACTGAAAAGTTTGAACTATTTAGAAGCAAATTGGGGCTTGCAATGTCAGTCTAGGAGGAGTGTTGGAATATGAGACTGCACATGGCAAGCAGATGGCAAGCAGATGTAAAAGATCTATGTGACAGCCAGGTGATTGGTGGTGTCACATGACAGCTCAATGACTGAGCAGAAAAACTGGCTTGTACTGGACTGAGCTAGATAGTCCTGGAGACAAGGCAGCCAACAGGTGATTGGCTGAGAGACTATGCCAGATATGTATATAGGTGTGTTATATATGTATTGGGTTGTGGGTTGTGGAGAGTTGATGACCAAGCGGAGCATTCTGTCACTGTGAATAAAAGAGCACTTTTGTACTACGTGCTGAGTCTTCTGTGCTTACTCGCCTGTAGAGCTGCAACGCTTTCTAACATACGCCAACAGTTTGAGGCTTGTGTTTTGTGTACAGGGGCTGAAGGATACAGTGTTCGATTCTGCCTCAGTAGCAAATTGTCTGCAGGGCAGTTACCCCACCTGCTATGAGAGGGAGGCATAAAGCAGCTGCCTCTACCCTCTTCCTATCTCTGCAGCCCTGCCTGCCTGCCAGCAGATACAAACAAAATGATGAACTGTCAGTCTGAGTAGACAAGACTGACTTTGATCAACCAATGATCCCCTGCAGTAGAATAACAGAATCATAGAGCTGGAAGGGGCCCTGCAGATTATCTAGTCCAACCCTTTTCTAAATGCAGGATCAGCCTAGATGATCCCTGACAAGTGTTCATCCAGCCACTGCTTGAAGATTGCCAGTGAGGGGGAGCTCACCACCTCCCTAGACAGCCCATTCCTCTGCTTAACTCCTCTTACTGTAAAAAAAATCCCCAGCCTGTACCTTTCTGCCCATAATTTATGCCCATTATTGTGAGTCCTATCCTCTGCTGCCAACAGGAACAGCTCCCTGCCCTCCTCTAAGGGACAGCCCTTCAAATACTCCAAGAGAGGAATCCTGTCCCCCCTCCTCTTCTCCAGGCTAAACATTCCCAAGTCCCTCAGCCTTTCCTCACAGGGCTTGGTCTCCAGGCCCCTGATCATCCTCGTTGCTCTCCTTGGCACCCGCTCCATTCTGTCCACATCCTTTTTGAAGTGAGGCCTCCAGAACTGCACACAATACCCCAGGTGCAGCCTGACCGATGCAGTGTACAGCAAGACTATGACATCTTGCTATTTGTATGTTTTGCCCCTGTTGATACACCCCAAGACCACATTAGCCTTCTTTGCTGCTGCATCACACTGCTTACATTTAGTTTAAGGTCCACCCATACCTCAAGATCTTGTTCACACACACTGCTACCCAAAAATGTATCCCCCATCCAGTATGGATATTTTTCACTTTTGTTACCCTGATGTAGAACTTGGCACTTATCCTTGTTGAATGGCATCTTCTTCACATCTGCCCACTTTTCCAGTGTGTTCTGATCTCGTTGAATTCTATCACTGTCTTCCGGTGTGTTCGCTGCTCCTCCCAATTTGGTGTCATCTGCAAATATAATGAGTAGTCCTTCCACACTCTCATCTAGATCATTTATACAAATATTGAAAAGTACCTGGCCCAGAACCAAGCCCTGTAGCACCCCACTGGTCACCTCTCACCATTCATATGAAACGCCATTGACCACAACTCTTTGTGTGTGGTTCTGCAACCAGTTCTCTGTCCACCTAACTATCGTAGGGTCTAGTCTGCAGTGCATCAGCTTGCCCATCAGAACATCATGGGGGACCCTGTCAAAGGTTTTCTTGAAATCAAGGTAAACAACGTTGATGGCATTCCCACGATCCTGTAAGCTCGTCACTCGATCAAAGAAGGAAATGAGTTTGGTCTGGCAGGACCTGTTTGGGACAAATACATGCTGGCTTGTCTGGATCACCAAGTTGTCTTTCAAATGCTCGCAGACTGACCCCTTTAAAATCTGCTCCAATATCTTCCCAGGGACAGAAGTCATACTGTCTGGCCTGTAGTTTCCTGGGTCGTCCCTTCTCCCTTTTTTGAAAGCCGGGATAATATTTGCCCTCCTCCAGTATTGCCGCACATCTCTCGTCCCCCAAGAGATCTGGAAGATGATGGGCAAAAGCTCTGCAAGCTCTTTAGAAAGTTCTTTGAGCATTCTCAGGTGCATACCATCTGCCACAGGGGATTTGTACTCATCCAGTCCAGCCAGGTGCCCCTCAACAACCTCTCTGTCCATGTCAGCCAGCAGCCTAGACTCCGTACCTTGCCTACTACCATCTCTAGATGAGCCTGTTCTCTTCTTCAGGGACCCCCCTGCCCCGAGGCAAAATAGGCATTGAGCCTTTCTGCTTTCTCTCTGTCCTGTCAGAGTGTCTACATTTTCACCCAATGGTGGGCCTCTCAACTCTTCTACTTCGCTTTTGTTCCTCACATATCTGAAGAAGCTTGTTGTAGAGAGTCTCCCTGGCCAGCCTCAGCTCCCTCTGGACTTTGGCCTCTCTGATGGCTGATGGAGAGCCAGCATGGTGTAGTGATTAAGATTGGTGGTTTGGAGTGGTGGAGGTTTGATTCCCTGCTCCGCCACATGAGTGGCGGAGGCTAATCTGGTGAACTGGATTTGTTTCCCCACTCCTATTCATGAAGCCAGCTGGGTGACCTTGGGCAAGTCACAGCTCTGTTAGAGCTCTCTCAGCCCCACCTACCTCACAGGGTGTCTGTTGTGGGGAGGGAAAGGGAAGGTGATTGTAAGCCGGTTTGAGTCTCCCTTAAGTCGTAGAGGAAGTCGGCATATAAAAACCAACTCTTCTTCTCCTCCTCCTCTCGAGGTATGTCCTTCCCTCCATTTCTTGAGCATTTCCTTTTTCTTCCTTAGCTCATCATGGAGTTCTCTGTTCATCTACATTGGCTTCTTGGATCCCCTCCTACATTTCCATCTTATTGGAATAGTGATGGCTTGAAGCTTGCAAGAGCTTTTGCTTTAGGAGAGCCCACCCTTCACTTGCTCCTTTCCCTTCCGGCAGTCTTGCCCATGGAATGCCTCTCCACAGTTTCATGTGTGTGTTCATTTGCAACTAACTTTCAGTGGATTTCAACTTTCAACTCCTAGAGGCACCTGGTTGGCCACTGTGTGAACAGACTGCTGGACTTGATGGACTTTGGTCTGAGCCAGCATGGTCTTCCTTATGTTGAACACACGAACACATGAAGTTGCCTTCTACTGAATCAGACCCTTGGTCCATCGAAGTCAGTATCGTCTACTCAGACCGGAAGCGGCTCTCCAGGGCCTCAGGCTGAGGTCTTTCCCATCACCTACTTGCCTAGTCCCTTTAACTGAAGATGCCGGGGATTGAACCTGGGACCTTCTGCATGCCAAGCAGATGCTCTACCACTGAGCCACAGCCCCTCTTATGATTCGGTTGATCCTGGGTGGGGGGCAGTGCCCACTATTCATTGTGTTCACCCCACCAGCATCATCCTGGATTAGGGTTGCCAACCACCAGGTACTAGCTGGAGATCTCCTGCTATTAAAACTGATCTCCAGTTGATAGAGATCAGTTCGCTTGGACAAAATGGCTGCTTTGGCGATCGGACTCTATAGCATTGAAGTCCCTCCCCTCCCCAAACCCTGCCCTCATCAGGCTCCGCCTTCAAAATCTCCAGGTATTTCCCAACCTGGAGCTGGCAACCCTATCCTGGATGAGCCATTAGCATGTCACAAGAGAGACCAAGGTACATCACCCAGGCAGAGAGTAAAGAATGTGCTCCAGTTACTGAGAGACCCTGGGGACAGGTAGAGAGTGGAAATCTGCTTCTCTTCCCCCTATATGACAAGCTGCCCTGGAGCCAAATTCTTCTTTTTTATACTACTATTGGTGGAATGGGAGCCTGCCAGTAATTCTGGGTCCCTTATCACTCTTTGCATGTATTGAGTATTTGGCTAGGATACTGTCTTGGCCTTTGCCTAAGGGTGTTTTTGGGGTTTTTTTGCACTCGTGTTAGTTTGTCTGCTGTTTTGGAGAGCTTCTGCAGTTTTTATTGCTGATTAAGTTGTGCAATGCACTGCAGGCAGACAGGCCTGAGGCACAGGAGGGTAACAGGGATCCTGAACCTTTAAGGCACAGGAGCATTGTGTGTGAAAGAGCCAGCGTGGTGTAGTGGTTAGGAACGGCGGACTCTAAACTGGAGAACTGGGTTTGATTCCCCACTTTTCCACATGAGCGGCAGACTGTAATCTGGGGAAGTGAATTGGTTTCCCCACTTCTCCTAAGGTTGCCAGCTCTGGATTGGGAAATACCTGGAGATTTCTGGGGCGGAGCCTGAGGAAGGGAGGGACTTCAATGCCATAGAGTCCAATTGCCAAAACGGCCATTTTCTCCAGGTGAACTGATCATCTATCGGCTGGAGATCAGTTGTAATAGCAGAAGATCTTCAGCTAGTACCTGGAGATTGGCAGCCCTAACTTCTCCACATGAAGCCTGCTGGGTGACCTTGGGCCAGTCACGTTTCTCTCTTAACTCTCTCAGCCCCACCAACCTCACAAGGTGTCTGTTGTGGGGAGAGGAAGGGAAGGAGATTGTAAGCCAGTTTGATTCTCCATAAAAGGAAGAAAAAGCCGGCATATAAAAACCAACTCTTCTACTTCTTCTTCTCAATTGCCATCGAGTTGTGGCCAACTTATGGCAACCCTCATGGGGTTTTCAAGGCAAGAGACCAACAGAGGTGACTGGCCATTGTCTGGTTCTGCATAGCAATCCTGAGCTTCCTTGGTGGTCTCCCATCCAAGGAGTCCATCCAAGCTGCTTAGCTTCCAAGGTCTGACGAGATTGGGGTAGCCGGGACCATCCAGGTCAGTAGTATTAGAAGGGGACATTTCAACAGGGGTAGCTTCTTCTGGTTGGGTAGGAGAAATCAGCACTGGCCCCAATCCCTTCTTTCTCACAACCCAGAGAGGGGCTGGAGTTCTGCCCTGGGGCTGCGATAGACTTGTGTGTTCTGGTCAGTTGGTAGGGTTGCCAGGTTCCTCTTCACCACTGCCAGGAGGGACTTCAATGCCATAGCAGCCATTTTCTCTGGGGGAACTGACCTCTATCGGCTGGAGATCAGTTGTAACAGAAGGAGATCTCCAGCTACCACCTGGAGGCTGGCAACCCTAATTGGGAAATACCTGGAGATTATGGGGGTGGAGCCTGTGGAGGGCGGGGTTTGGGGAGGGGAGGGACTTCAATGCCATAGAGTCCAATTGCCAAAGCGGCCATTTTCTCCAGGTGAACTGACCTCTATCGGCTGGAGATCAGTTGTAATAGCAGGAGATCTCCAGCTAGTACCTGGAGATCAGTTGGGCCAGGACTGGTGAGAAGGTGAAAGACAAACCCAGTGGGTGAGGGGGGGGAGAGATTGCCTGCTCTGGCCACTGTACAAATTTTCCTCCTGATAAGAGAAAATTGTTTGGACTTTGGACGTGCTGGGAAGTCATACAGCCAGCGTTCACATCCTGATGGGCAGTGCTGCATGGGGGGTGGGGGGAGGCTGGGGGGGGGCTCCGCCTGCTCCTCGGCAGCCCAGGCATTGGACGTGCTGAGCCCCACAACCCTATCCTTTCTCTGCCAGGCGGGGAAAGGATAACAATGGGTGCCCCGCGGGCGAGGACGGATTGGAGAGTGCTTTTCTGAGAAAGCTGCCTTGCGAGCCGGGACTGATAAGGGAAGCCTGCTTCCGTTGCCTCCTGGAAAGCTGCTGGGCTGGTGGTGTGTCCCACAGGGTGGAGCACTGGCAAGGAAGGTGAAAATCGCATGAGGTTCTGCCAGGCCTGGGTTCACATCTTAGCCCAAACACAAGCCTTCTGTCCATAAATCAGGGCAAGTGAGGCGTAATGGTTAGATCATCAGGGAGGGGCTGTGAGTCAGTGGCAGAGAGTCTGTTTTGCCCGCAGAAAGTCCCAGGTTCAATCCCTGGCTCATAGAATCATGGAAGTAGTGTTGCCAACTGCCAGGTAGTAGCAGGAGATCTGCTAATTCAACTGATCTCTAGCCGATAGAGTTCACCTGGAGAAAAATGGCCGCTTTGGCCATTGGACTGTATGGCATTGAAGTCCCTCCCCTCCCCAAACCCCGCCCTCTTCAGGCTCCGCCCCCAAAATATTCCACCGGTTGCGAAGAGGGACCTGGCAACCCTAGTTGGAAGGGACCACCAAGGTCATCTGGTCCAGGGCTTCTTAAACATTTCCCACTCGCAACCCCTTTTCACCCAAGAAATTTTTACGCTATCCCGGGGTATATAGGTATAAAAAATAGGCATACAAATCAAACATTTAGTGATAATAAATTATAAAATTTTTTATTTTATAACAAATATATATATACACACACACACACACCATTTACTGTTACCAAATTTTTCATGACCCCCACATTCAGTTATGCAACCTCATAAGGGGTCATGACCCAAAGTTTAAGAAGCTTTGATCTAGACCAACCCCCACACAATGAAGGAAATTCACAACTACCTCCCCCCCACACCCCCAGTGACCCCTACTCCATGCCCAGAAGATGGCCAAGATGCCCTCCCTCTAGGGTTGCCAACTGCCAGGTAGTAGCAGGAAATCTCCTGCTAATACAACTGATCTCCAGTTGATAGAGATCAGATCACCTGGAGAAAAATGGCTGCTTTGGCAATTGAACTCTATGGCATTGAAGTCCCTCCCCTCCCCAAACTCCGCCCCCCTTAGGCTCCGCCCCAAAAATCTCCTGCCGGTGGAGAAGAGGGACCTGGCATGCAACCCTACCTCCCTCTCATCATCTGGCTGAGGTAGGATCAAGTCATAGGTGATGTGAAAGACCTCTGCCTGAGACCCTGGAAAAAGCCACTGCCAGTTTGAGCAGACTATTATGACCTAGATGGACCAAGACTCAGAAGAAGATCGCTTCATGTGTCTTCATCAAACTAAGACCTACAACACCTGGCTTGAAATCCTCACTCGTGAAGGTCTCTCAGTGACCTCGGGTCAGTCACTCTTTCTCTCTCTCAGCCTAGCCTATCTTGTAGGGTTGTTGTATGGATCACATGAGGGTAGAGAATCATCCATACATCCCTAAACTCCTTGGAGTAAGGGTGGGATTGAAATGCACCAGACAGGTAGATTCAGGTCATAACTGAATAATTACTTCACTTTGTATATTAAATATACCAATGTATAAACACATACCTGGTTAGTATATGTCTCTCATATACTGTGTGGGCAGGTATCAGCCTAGTAGAGCAGTGTCAAACTGGTGATCCTATCCCACTTAAATAGTGTTAAAAGGGTGACGCAAGCTCTATGACTCAGCACATCTGTAATTGGTTGATGCAATCACCCTGTATCTCTATGAGAAGTATAGTTACAACTGATCCTGTGCACTCAAGCCAAGGGATTTTACAAGTAGATCACAATGTTGTAAAGTTTGAAAAAGTCCCTTAAAGACAAAGCCAGTCAATGTCTTCATTTAAGTCTTTTGGAGTCAAAGTTCCCAAAGTATAAATCCAGAAAGTCTCTTTTTATACATTGGTATATTTAATATACATTGTAAAATAATTATTCAAGTTAGATTAATAATGAACTGAGGTTTCCAATTTGTTTAATCATGTTTTACAGTATTACAACTAGAACCAATCTGACCGGATGTTTGAGTAATTGGTAATAAATTTTGTAAGTATTTTTCAAACATCTCTTTCAAGACTTATATAATGGGCTCTTAAATAGATAGAAACTAACCCATTATTATTCTATCTTTTCAGACAACCCGTGTATGTATGTATGTATTTATTTCTGTAAATGTGTGCAGGCTAACATGGGTTTTAATCAACCACTGATGAAGGCCCAATAGGCCGAAACGCGTTTGGTTGTGGTTACAGATGTCAACCTTAGGATATGCCATTGTGCTATTTTAATGTTTTTAAAATATTTTTAATCTTTACATAGTGCTTCCAATCGGGTACCCAGCTTCTGTTTTTAGATTGGATCTTATTCCCTCCTTTTTTCTTCCTCCGCCCCCAAAATCTCCAGGTATTTCCCAATCCGGAGCTGGCAACCCTACTTCCAGGTTTCCATAGTGTTTTGGGGGTGATTCCTATCATGGCCCCCTCTCCGCTGGCCCTCTTCCGCCCACCGACCAGCTGAGGGTCGCCGGTCAGCCCAGTGGACTGGCAGGCTTTTGCCTGCCCCCACCAGGCCATTGGCAAGCCTAAGGTAAACCAATCTCTGTCTCCTGGAGATCAATTGTCATAGTGGGAACTCTCCAGCCACCACCTAGAGGTTTGGTAAACCAAAATTAGCGTGCTGTAGATAATTAGCAAACCAAGAAACAGCAACAATTGCAAATAGCAAAA
This sequence comes from Euleptes europaea, assembly GCF_029931775.1. NCBI lineage: Eukaryota > Metazoa > Chordata > Lepidosauria > Squamata > Sphaerodactylidae > Euleptes > Euleptes europaea. The sequence continues at coordinate 7,923,632 of NC_079316.1, forward strand.
AATACTTCTTTATGCTTACCAAAGGCATATAAGAATACAACCAGTATCTGGTATAGTCATGGACAATGTCCACAATCAAATAAATGGCCACAAGAAAAGAGAAGTCCTAGAATATGACTAGGAACATTTTTTTCTTTCTTTTCCAAGAGGTAAGGTGATGGAACAATCCTACAGGTCTGGTTTCCTTTCTGTTTCGGCTAAAAGACAGCCTTCCTCAGGGGCCACTGTGTAAGCAAAATAAGCAATATGCAGTATATTGGCATAAGAAATAATCATCACAATGTCTTAATACAGATCAAAAAATAATAGCATAATAACATTTACAAAGTACTTACACGCTAGCTGTAAATTACAATGCTGGAGATCAATTGTCATAGTGGGAACTCTCCAGCCACCACCTGGAGGTTGGCAACCCTACTCTGGCCACTTGTCTGTAGCGAGTTCTGTTTTCGTTTGAAAGCGTGAGTTTCAGAGGGGGACGTGCGGGACGCCACGGGCTGGAGTGCTGGCCTAGGAGGCTGAGATGACAGGTTTATAGGGGATTATTGTGTGGTATCAGGACTCTGCTCACCTCCTAGTTTCTTTGCAGTAACAGAAGGGGCAGCTCCTTCGATACCCAGCCCGGAAATGTGTGCGTGAGCCAACTCACTCCAGCTGTGTGGCCTGCCCGCATGGGTTCTTCACTTCCTTTCCTTTCCTTTCCGAGCTCCTCTGATCAATAGATGTTGAGCAATGACTAGAAGGGTACTAAATTAGTTTCTAAAGGAAAACACAACGGACAGGAATTTAGCAACTAATGAGGTTATATTCGGATCACTGTCTAGCACCAGACAGGAATAACATCCCTTTGAAAACGTTTGGATGATAAACATGATAAAACAGGTAAAATGCAACATTCCTAAAAACAGGAAAAAGGAGCATTCCGATATTTTATGAGATAGTGTATCAATGTCACCCTGGCCACGGTCTGAATACCGTGCGTCGATTCCTCTCCTTTGCCTGTTTCAGAAGGAGAGGGGATCAGACCCTCAGCAGGCAAAGTGGTCGCTTTGCAAAGGATAACAAATTATAAACCGTCCTTCTTGTGTGGAGAATGGCAGGACATGGTGTCCTGGTTGAGAACGGTGGTTTGGAGGGGTGGAGTCTGATCTGGAGAACCGGGTTTGATTCCCCACTCCTCCACATGAGCGGTGGAGGCTAATCTGGTGAACGGGGTTAGTTTCCCCACTCCTCCACATGAAGCCAGCTGGGTGACCTTGGGCTTGTCACACTCTCTCAGCCCCACCTACCTCACAGGATGTCTTGTGGGGAGGGGAGGGGAAGGTGATTGTAAGCAGGTTTGATTCTCCCTTAAGTGGTAGAGAAAGTGGGCACATAAAAACCATCCCTTCTTCTTCATCATCCTTCTGGATGGACCCAGAAGGTTTGGCAAGGAAGGTGAAAATTGCATGAGGTTCTGCCAGGCCCACCCCAGCTGGAAGGAGGAGGGGAAGGGGCTGGGAAGAGGGGACCCCAGATCACAGGGCCGTTCTCTTCCCCTGGCCTGGTTTGCTCATCCCGGAGGCTTCGTCACTGGCAGAGGCCATATCCCACAGCTGCTGCGGGATGATGCAACTCAGAGCGCATGTCCCCAGCTGGAGTCACGGCCAAGCAGAGCTCTTTGCCCACCGGCTTGAATCCTGCCCCTCGCCAGCATCTAGAAGTATCAAGTGTTGGAATGCAGAGAGCCTCAGCAACACAGCTAGTCTCCGAGGTCACTTAATAGGGATTATTTTGGAAGAGTCATTGTATTGGTCAGTTGCGGCAAAAGCAAGCAAAGTCTGGTGGCACCTAGGTCTTTCACGTATGGCTGTTTCATTCGCCATCACCCCTCCAACAACTTTGGGTCATTGTGTTGATTATGCATGCCATTTCCGATCATCAGAGGTCGCCTTGCTCTCCCCCTGTGTTTCCCCACGTTTTCAGAGACCTGTTTTATCTCAAATTTGAAGCCAGCTGGGTGACCGTGGGTATTAAGCCTCTGTTAAAGGGGCAAGACAGTTTTCCTCCAGGTTTTTGGCAACCCTAGGAGTCATTATCTTACAGTGGATTTTTTAGTGAGGCTGTGTTGGATTTTATGATAGCAACTTGCTTCTGTTCATTCTATATGGTGGCTTTGTAGTATTTATTGCCAATGTTGTTTATGCCTTAAATGATTCTCAGCTGCCCTGGGGCATTTTGTAAAAGCAGAAAAGGGGGACATCACTCTTCTAAATGCATCATCGAATCATCGAGTTGGAAGAGGCCATCTAGTCCAACCCCTTGCTTAGTGCAGGATCAACCTAGACTAGAGCATCCCTGACAAGTGCTTAAAGACTGCCAGTGAGGGGGATGTCACCACCTCCCTAGGTAGCTGATTTCACTGTTGAACAACTCTTACTGTAAAGAAAGTTTTCCTAATATCCAGCCGGTACTTTTCCGCCCGCAATTTAAACCCATTATTGCGAGTCCTGTCCTCTGCTGCCAACAGGAACAGCTCCCTGCCCTCCTCTAAGTGACAGCCCTTCAAGTACTTCAAGAGAGCAATCCTGTCCCCCCTCAACCTCCTCTTCTCCAGACTGAGAATATCCAACTCCCTCAGCCTTTCCTCGTAGGGCTTGGTCTCCAGGCCCCGATCATCCTCGTTGCTCTCCTCCACACCCGGCTCCATTCTGTCCACATCATTAAACCACTACAGCAATAGCCAGGGCGCAGCGTCAGGCCCCAAGCTCGGATTGAGGGAGGAGCGTACGTTGCTTGACCTGGTTGAAATTGGCAGCAAAGGATCGTTTGGGCTTCAGTGGGCTTTGTACCAGGTCTGGCAGACGTAAGCTGAAACATTTCTGGAAGATGCTCCCTGCTGGTTATACTCCATGAATCCTGGCACACAGCTAATTCAGTACGGTGAGCCAGAAGGCCAACAAGGGCGGTAATACTCAGTCCCAGCCAATCCTAATCCCTTTCTTGGCTATTTTCAGATTTTATTTTTATTTATTTTATTTTATTAGATTTTTATCCCGCCCTTTCCCGACCATGGTTGGGCTCAGGGTGGCTCACATCCAAATAATATCCCAGTTAAAATACAGTCTATCAGAATAATAAGTTACACATTAAAAACCTATATCCCAGAATTAAAAAGGTAAAGGTCCCCTGTGCAAGCACCGGGTCATTCCTGACCCATGGGGTGACATCACATCCTGACGTTTACTAGGCAGACTTTGTTTATGGGGTGGTTTGCCAGTGCCTTCCCCGGTCGTTTTCCCTTTACCCCCAGCAAGCTGGGTACTCATTTTATCAACCTCGGAAGGATGGAGGGCTGAGTCAACCTTGAGCCGACTCCCTGAAACCAACTTCTGTTGGGTTTGAACTCAGGTTGTGAGCAGAGCTTGGACTGCAGTACTGCAGCTTACCACTCTGCGCCACGGGGCTCCCAAAATTACACAGCTTAAAACCAAAAGTCCAGATGGCTCTTTCGTACCAGTACTGATGACTATGCAGTCAGGTGAGATTGCCAGCCAAACTGCTTCTAGTAGAAGAGGTTTCGTGGCTATAGAATTTCATTTTTCCAAGTGAGCTGTGACTCATGAAAGCTCACACCCTACCAGAATTTTGTTTAGGCTTTAAGGTGCTACTGGACTCTTGCTATTTTCTCCCTTGGTAAGGGGTACACGACCCTCACCTGGTCCCAAGTCCCAGAAACTAAACATGGTCAGCCTTGGTTAGTACTTGGGTGGGAGACCACCAAGTCCAGGGTTGCTATGCATTTGTAGCCCAGCTCCTTCCTGTAGGCTTGCTGGGACATGAGTTCTGATGTGTGCATTTTCCTCCTTCACAATAAACGTGCAGGGAAGAAGCTAGTGATGGAAGGCCAGCTTTGCGGGTGCCTCCCTCCCTCTCCTCCGCACCCAAAACAAAGAAATAGAAAAGAGCAAGAGTCCAGTAGCACCTTAACAAAGACTAACAAAATTTCTGGCAGGGTAGGAGCTTTTGTGAGTCACAGCTCACTTCTTCAGATATAGCTAGAATGTGAGTCCATTTATACTTAAGTAGAGAAGAGTGAATTAGGACACCCAATGGCAATAGCATGTAAATAACATTAGCAGGTGTAATTGGATTAGGTGTGATATGCAGAGGGGTGGTGGCCATGGAGAAATCAGCATTGGTTATGAGACATAAATCCCAGGTCACTATTCAATCCAGGAGAATGCATCATCTTGAGCTTCATTATTAGGCATCATTCAGCCATCTCTCTTTCTAACCTCCTCTTAGACAAAGATTAAATGGACATAAGTCTGACATCAGAAACCACAATGTTCAAAAACCAGTGGGAGAACATTTCAACCTTCCAGGACATTCTGCGGCAGACTTAAGAGTAGCAGTTCTCTTACAAAGGAATTTCAAAGGGAGATTGGAAAGAGAAACTGCTGAATTACAGTTGATATTCAAACTAAAGACAATGCATTTACCTGGGTTGAATAAAGACCTTGTATTCATGGCTCACTACCAATGCTGATTTCTCCACACCCATCTCTCCCCTGGACGTCACAGACTCTTCTGCATATCACACCTAATCCCATCACGCCTGCTATTCACATTGACATACTGTTCACATTTACATACTAATGCTTGTCTGAATTCACTCTCCTCTACTTAAAGACAGATGGATTCACATCCTAGCTGTATCTGAAGAAGGGAGCTGTGGCTCACGAAAGCTCACACCCTGCCAGAAAATATTTTTGTTCGTCTTTAAGGTGCTACTGGACTCTTTGGTATCTGAAGAAGTGAGCTGTGGCTCACGAAAGCTCACACCCTGCCAGAAAATATTTTTGTTAAGTCTTTATGGTGCTACTGGACTCTTTGGTATCTGAAGAAGTGAGCTGTGGCTCACGAAAGCGCACACCCTGCCAGAAAATATTTTTGTTAGTCTTTAAGGTGCTAGTGGACTCTTTGGTATCTGAAGAAGTGAGCTGTGGCTCCCGAAAGCTCACACCCTACCAGAAAATATTTTTGTTCGTCTTTAAGGTGCTACTGGACACTTTGGTATCTGAAGAAGGGAGCTGTGGCTCACGAAAGCTCACACCCTGCCAGAAAATATTTTTGTTCGTCTTTAAGGTGCTAGTGGACTCTTTGGTATCTGAAGAAGTGAGCTGTGGCTCACGAAAGCTCACCCCCTGCCAGGAAATATTTTTGTTAAGTCTTTAAGGTGCTACTAGACTCTTTGGTATCTGAAGAAGTGAGCTGTGGCTCACGAAAGCGCACACCCTGCCAGAAAATATTTTTGTTAGTCTTTAAGGTGCTAGTGGACTCTTTGGTATCTGAAGAAGTGAGCTGTGGCTCACGAAAGCGCACACCCTGCCAGAATATATTTTTGTTAGTCTTTAAGGTGCTACTGGACTCTTTGGTATCTGAAGAAGTGAGCTGTGGCTCACGAAAGCTCACACCCTGCCAGAAAATATTTTTGTTCGTCTTTTTAAGGTGCTACTGGACTCTTTGGTATCTGAAGAAGTGAGCTGTGGCTCACGAAAGCTCACACCCTGCCAGAAAATATTTCTGTTCGTCTTTAAGGTGCTACTGGACTCTTTGGTATCTGAAGAAGGGAGCTGTGGCTCACGAAAGCTCACACCCTGCCAGAAAATATTTCTGTTCGTCTTTAAGGTGCTACTGGACTCTTGCCCTTTTCTACTAACCTCCCTTTTGTAAGAGAAGGGCTACTCTTAAATCAGCAACTGAGTGTCCTGGAAGGTCACAATGTTCTTCCACTGGTTCCTGAGGTCAGACTCATGCCCATTCAATCTTTGGCCTCAAGTAGGCAAGAATGAATGAGACGCACCGTCACGCTTCTCTTGTTATCTGGAGAAGGGAGCTGTGGCTCACGAAAGCTCACCCCCTGCCAGAAAATATTTTTGTTCGTCTTTAAGGTGCTAGTGGACTCTTTGGTATCTGAAGAAGTGAGCTGTGGCTCACGAAAGCTCACCCCCTGCCAGGAAATATTTTTGTTAAGTCTTTAAGGTGCTACTAGACTCTTTGGTATCTGAAGAAGTGAGCTGTGGCTCACGAAAGCGCACACCCTGCCAGAAAATATTTTTGTTAGTCTTTAAGGTGCTACTGGACTCTTTGGTATCTGAAGAAGTGAGCTGTGGCTCACGAAAGCTCACACCCTGCCAGAAAATATTTTTGTTCGTCTTTTTAAGGTGCTACTGGACTCTTTGGTATCTGAAGAAGTGAGCTGTGGCTCACGAAAGCTCACACCCTGCCAGAAAATATTTTTGTTCGTCTTTTTAAGGTGCTACTGGACTCTTTGGTATCTGAAGAAGTGAGCTGTGGCTCACGAAAGCTCACACCCTGCCAGAAAATATTTTTGTTCGTCTTTTTAAGGTGCTACTGGACTCTTTGGTATCTGAAGGAGTGAGCTGTGGCTCACGAAAGCTCACACCCTGCCAGAAAATATTTCTGTTCGTCTTTAAGGTGCTACTGGACTCTTTGGTATCTGAAGAAGGGAGCTGTGGCTCACGAAAGCTCACACCCTGCCAGAAAATATTTCTGTTCGTCTTTAAGGTGCTACTGGACTCTTGCCCTTTTCTACTAACCTCCCTTTTGTAAGAGAAGGGCTACTCTTAAATCAGCAACTGAGTGTCCTGGAAGGTCACAATGTTCTTCCACTGGTTCCTGAGGTCAGACTCATGCCCATTCAATCTTTGGCCTCAAGTAGGCAAGAATGAATGAGACGCACCGTCACGCTTCTCTTGTTATCTGGAGAAGGGAGCTGTGGCTCACGAAAGCTCACACCCTGCCAGGAAATATTTTTGTTAGTCTTTAAGGTGCTAGTGGACTCTTTGGTATCTGAAGAAGTGAGCTGTGGCTCACGAAAGCGCACACCCTGCCAGAATATATTTTTGTTAGTCTTTAAGGTGCTACTGGACTCTTTGGTATCTGAAGAAGTGAGCTGTGGCTCACGAAAGCTCACACCCTGCCAGAAAATATTTTTGTTCGTCTTTAAGGTGCTACTGGACTCTTTGGTATCTGGAGAAGGGAGCTGTGGCTCATGAAAGCTCACACCCTGCCAGGAAATATTTTTGTTAAGTCTTTAAGGTGCTACTGGACTCTTTGGTATCTGAAGAAGGGAGCTGTGGCTCACGAAAGCTCACACCCTGCCAGAAAATATTTCTGTTCGTCTTTAAGGTGCTACTGGACTCTTTGGTATCTGGAGAAGGGAGCTGTGGCTCATGAAAGCTCACACCCTGCCAGAAAATATTTCTGTTCGTCTTTAAGGTGCTACTGGACTCTTTGGTATCTGAAGAAGGGAGCTGTGGCTCACGAAAGCTCACACCCTGCCAGAAAATATTTCTGTTCGTCTTTAAGGTGCTACTGGACTCTTGCCCTTTTCTACTAACCTCCCTTTTGTAAGAGAAGGGCTACTCTTAAATCAGCAACTGAGTGTCCTGGAAGGTCACAATGTTCTTCCACTGGTTCCTGAGGTCAGACTCATGCCCATTCAATCTTTGGCCTCAAGTAGGCAAGAATGAATGAGACGCACCGTCACGCTTCTCTTGTTATCTGGAGAAGGGAGCTGTGGCTCACGAAAGCTCACACCCTGCCAGGAAATATTTTTGTTAGTCTTTAAGGTGCTACTGGACTCTTTGGTATCTGAAGAAGTGAGCTGTGGCTCACGAAAGCTCACCCCCTGCCAGAAAATATTTTTGTTCGTCTTTAAGGTGCTACTGGACTCTTTGGTATCTGGAGAAGGGAGCTGTGGCTCATGAAAGCTCACACCCTGCCAGGAAATATTTTTGTTAAGTCTTTAAGGTGCTACTGGACTCTTTGGTATCTGAAGAAGGGAGCTGTGGCTCACGAAAGCTCACACCCTGCCAGAAAATATTTCTGTTCGTCTTTAAGGTGCTACTGGACTCTTTGGTATCTGGAGAAGGGAGCTGTGGCTCACGAAAGCTCACACCCTGCCAGAAAATATTTCTGTTCGTCTTTAAGGTGCTACTGGACTCTTTGGTATCTGAAGAAGGGAGCTGTGGCTCACGAAAGCTCACACCCTGCCAGAAAATATTTCTGTTCGTCTTTAAGGTGCTACTGGACTCTTTGGTATCTGAAGAAGGGAGCTGTGGCTCACGAAAGCTCACACCCTGCCAGAAAATATTTCTGTTCGTCTTTAAGGTGCTACTGGACTCTTGCCCTTTTCTACTAACCTCCCTTTTGTAAGAGAAGGGCTACTCTTAAATCAGCAACTGAGTGTCCTGGAAGGTCACAATGTTCTTCCACTGGTTCCTGAGGTCAGACTCATGCCCATTCAATCTTTGGCCTCAAGTAGGCAAGAATGAATGAGACGCACCGTCACGCTTCTCTTGTTATCTGGAGAAGGGAGCTGTGGCTCACGAAAGCTCACACCCTGCCAGGAAATATTTTTGTTAGTCTTTAAGGTGCTAGTGGACTCTTTGGTATCTGAAGAAGTGAGCTGTGGCTCACGAAAGCGCACACCCTGCCAGAATATATTTTTGTTAGTCTTTAAGGTGCTACTGGACTCTTTGGTATCTGAAGAAGTGAGCTGTGGCTCACGAAAGCTCACACCCTGCCAGGAAATATTTCTGTTCGTCTTTAAGGTGCTACTGGACTCTTTGGTATCTGGAGAAGGGAGCTGTGGCTCACGAAAGCTCACACACCCTGCCAGAAAATATTTCTGTTCGTTGTTAGCCTTCCAGGCGCAGAACCCAACGGGGACTTCGCGCCCGCAGGAATTCTGGCCCCTGCCGCGAGCCGTAGGAGGGCCCTCGCCTGACCCGGAACCAAAGCGAAGGCGGAAGTTGGGAATTTTGAAGCTGCTACAGCTGGAAGGAGGCAGGTGAGTGGTGTGGGTTTTTTATGTGGGGGGGTGTGTTCCGTTCCCGGCCGGCTCCAGAGGTGGGGCCCTGGGGGGCGCCTCCCCTGCAGGGCTGTTTTGTAGCTCCTCCAGCCCTCGAGAAAAGCCGCTTCTGCCTCTTAACCGTCCCCCGCCCAGGCTCCCGGTCTTCCTCTTCTGCGGTCTCCGCCGTCGTTTGGGCCTTTAAGGAAGGAAGAAACGGGCGATGGTGCCGCCCCCTCCTCCTTCAGCCTCGCAGGGGGAAGCAAAGGCATGCCTCCCCCCCCTTTCTTTTATTATTGAGGTCAACCCAAGCGACACACACACACACATTTTATATATATATATATATATATATATATATATATATATATATATATATATATATATATATATATATATATATATATATATATATATATATAAAGGGGGAGTGGGGAGTAGAAGAAGAAGAAAAGTTGTGTTTTATATCCCGCTTTTCTCTACCATAAGGGGTCTCAAAGCTGTGTACAATCGCCTTCCCTTCCTCTCCCCACAACAGTCACCCTGTGAGGTAGGTGGGGCTGAGAGAGTTCGGAGAGAATTGTGAATAGCCCACGGTTACCCAGCAGGCTTCATATGGAGGAGCGGGGGAAACCAACCAGGTTCATCAGATTAGAGTCTGCCGCTCATGTGGAAGAGTGGGGAATCGAACCCCGTTCTCCAGATTAGAGGCCGTCGCTCATGTGGAGGAGTGGGGAATCGAACCCCGTTCTCCAGATTAGAGTCTGCCGCTCATGTGGAGGAGTGGGGAATCGAACCCGGTTCTTCAGATTAGAGTCCTCTGCTCATGTGGAGGAGTGGGGAATCAAACCCGGTTCTCAAGAATAGAGATTGCCACTCATGTGGAGGAGCAGGGAATTAAACCCGGTTCTCCAGATTAGAGTCTGCTGCTCTTAACCACTACACCATGAATACATGAAGGCAACCGAGTTAAACACAGCAGAGTCAAACGACCATAAAATGCGGGGAGTGCAGGGATAGATGCCATTCGGTAAATACAAATGTCATCAAGTACAGAGACCATTCACAATAGTATTCATGCAATAGTACCAATGCAATAATGCAATCTTCTTAGTTTTAGGATTCCTTGGGTAGGATGTGCCATCACATAGCTGTCTGATGAAGTGGGCTGTTACCCAAAAGCATGTATTGACAATGCATTTGTATTTATTTATGTCCTGCTCTTCTCCCCCCCCCCCAATTTGGTCTCAAAGCAGCTTTTAGCACAACATTCTCCCCTCCTCCATTTTCTCACAACAGCCTTGTGAGGTAGACCAGGCTGCATGTCTGTGATGGGCCCAAGTTCACCTAGTGAGCTTCCGTGGTAGAACTGGGGATTAGAATCTGAGTCGCCCAGGGTCCTAGTCAGCCACTCTATCCACTACACCACACTGGCATATAATGTTAGACTTCAAGGTGCTGGTAGATTTTTGTTTTCTGTTACGGCTGTTAATTAGTTCACCAAAACAAACTAGGCTGCTAGGGGAATTGTGTTAAACTGGTTTACACCTATAATCGCCAAAGAAACCTAAAACTGGATTACATCCGTGACTACTGTTGTGAATGGTCCTTGTCCTTTTTCTTGATCACATCTGCATTTTGCATAATCACATCTCATCCTGTTCTTCCTGTATTTTATAGACTTGTCAAGCTGCTGTTTACAAAACCAACAACGCCTCTTTGTAATGTTATAGATATATGTTGCCTAGTGAAGACTTCGCGTTGCTTTTAATGAAGGCTGTCATCTGTGAAAGCTCATTCTGGATTAAAACCTTGTTAAGCTTTAAGGTGTCAGAAGGTTCCTTTGCAGTGGCTGCAGACAGTTGACTAGCCCATGGGTTCTTCAGCAACCTGTACTGGACAGCTGATTGCAGAATAAATAGATAAAATGAGAAAAGAAGCACTGTCAGTGTGAGTGGGTGACTACAGCAGCGATCCTTGAGGTGAGATTGGGAGAAGCTTTTCTCCCTCTCTCATAATACCAGAATGCGGGGTCATCTGCTGAAGCTGGAGGGTGAGGAATTCCAAACAGAAAAAAGGAAGTATTTCTTCACACAGCGCAGAGTTGAATTGTGGAACTCTCTGCCCCAGGATGTGGTGATGGCTGCCAACGTGGAAGGCTTTAGGAGGGGAGTGGACACGTTCATGGAGGAGAGGGGTATTCATGGCTACCAGTCAAAATAGATGCTAGTCATGATGCATACCTATTCTCTCCACAATCAGAGGAGCATGCCTATTATATGACATGTTGGGGAACACAGGCAGGATCATGCTGCTGCAGTGGTCTTGTTTGTGGGCTTCCTAGAGGCACCTGGTTGGCCACTGTGTGATCAGACTGCAGGACTTGATGGACCTTGGTCTGACCCAGCATGGCATTTCTTATGTTCTTATGTTCATGCCTATTCTCTCCAGTATAAGAGGAGCATGCCTATTATATCAGGTGCTTTGGAACACAGGCAGGACAATGCTGCTGCAGTCGCCTTGCTTGTGGGCTTCCTAGAGGCACCTGGTTGGCCACTGTGTGAACAGACTGCTGGACTTGATGGGCCTGGGTCTGATCCAGCAGGGCCTTTCTTATGTTCTTATGAGAATTGGGCTCTGAGAAGAATGTGGTTAGGCAGGCATGATGCTGCTGTGACTTTAATGACCTTCCTTCCAACTTCTTTTTTATTGTGCTCTGATCCACATAAGGGCAACTCTGTTCCTGTGGTCCTGTTGAGGCGTTGATTCTCTCTCTCCCTGCCCTGCTAATTTCAAAGGGAAAACTCTTGATTGTTAAACTCCCTGGAAAACAACAAACAACCCAACTGTTTTTGGTACATGCCATGTTGTGTTTCTCAATCTTGAGATTAGGGGTTCCCAAGTGCCTTTTAAAAGTTAATTGGAATATGCAAAGTGTGATTCAGGAGCACGGTTCAGCACGTGCGGAGTGCCTCTTCCTTGCTCCTCTCTCATGCGTATCTCGAATTCAGGACAGGTCAGAGGGTATGATCCTAGGAAAGCCTGAGCTCTGGGTTTAGACACTGAGCTCACATTTATTTACTGATTTCTTTGAATTTGTGCTTTTATTTCTGTTGTTGGCCTTGGGCCCCGGCTTCTGGAAAGAAGGTGGACGTTTAACTATTTTACAATAGACAAAATGAATTTTGTACAACACGAACCCTTCCTCCTTTTAGCTTCTGCAGCAAGATCAATTTTTGAGTCATAGAGTTGGGCCTTGTAGGCCAGCTAGTCCAACTCCCTGCGCAATGCAGGAAATCTAAACCGGGAGAATTCCCGATGGGATGGCTGTTCAGTTTCTCCTTAAAGACCTGCACTGAAGGAGAACTCGCTCAATTTCTAGGTATTATTTTTTATTTATGTAATTTATATACTGCCTCTCCCAGAGTCTTGCTTGAGGCAGCTAGGTGATTGGTTCCATTGTCTAACTGCTACAAGTATTAGGCAGTTTTTTCTAATGTTTGACTGAAATCTACTCTTCTGTAACAAGATCCATTGTCCTCCAGAACAGCCGAAAACACGTCTTTGTTCTCTATGACAGCCCTTCAGGGATTGGAAGAGTGCAAAAATCTCAGTCTCTGTATTGTTACTGAGTGTTCATTTGCTTGTTACAGCAGCATCTGAACTCACATCAGAAGGAATTGCTGATAGGCCTTGTTCTTCTCTGATTAAAGCACGGATGTGGAATCTCTGCTTTTTCTTCCCCTTACACTGTCCTCTGTGGCTGCTTGCTCCCTGTTCCTAGTTGTCATGTTTTGTGTATGGTGGTCAAGAGTGTTGAACAAATGGCTTCTGGAAGCAAGAGGGACAGAAGGCAAGGGAATAGTCCCAGAGCATCATGAGTTAAGGAGGATTTTTGTGTGGGTGGAAGGGTGATTCCAATCCAGCATTCTGCTGTTAAATCTGCCCGAAACTGACGTGGACCTCACTGTACAGTCCTTTTAATCTCCTCTTTTCTAATGACACTTGTAGGAACATAAGAAAGGCCATGCTGGATCAGGCCAAGGTCCTCTAGGAAGCCCACAAGCAAGGCAACTGCAGCAGCATTGTCCTGCCTAATAGAATAGGCATGCTCCTCTGATACTGGAGAGAATAGGCATGAACATAAGAAAAGCCCTGCTGGGCCATACCCAGGCCCATCAAGTCTAACAGTCTGATCACACAGTGGCCAACCAGGTGCCTCTAGGAAGCCCACAAGCAAGACGACTGCAGCAGCATTGTCCTGCCTGTGCTGCACAGCACCTAATAGAATAGGCAGGCTCTCCTCTGATCCTGGAGAGAATAGGTATGCATCATGACTAGTATCCATTTTTACTAGTAGCCATGATTACTAGACATCCCTCAGAACATCCCTCAGACATCCCTCTCACACGTCTGGATGCTCAAAAGCTTCCTATGCGTGTGGAGGTTCCAAAAGCGGCGAGAAGATTGACGAGGATGTTTATCGTGCACGAGGATATTTATCTTGCAGTGTTGCTTCAGTAAAGGCTCCTTGTGTCAGGAAGGACTTGGTCTTCCTCGCCGACCCGCTTCAACAAACCTGTTCTGTGACTCCCCAGGGACTGCCACAATTTTAAGCAGGATGTTGTGTGTGTGTGTGGGGGGTGATGCCGTGCCCTGTATAATTTTCTTTTGGGGATAGTTTTCTTAATGTTTGGGTGTGATTGCTTTGGGGCTGGGTGGAGTTTCACTCCAATTTGGCTAGCTTGTGCGGCTTGCCTTCTTTTCTGGCGTGATGTTCTTTCTTGAGGCATCAAGAGGCTGTTTGCTTTCTGAGGTGGGACCCTCTCCAACGCGTTCTCTCTCAGCTTGTTGAACGCTGCGGTCAATATTGCGTAGGCTGGTGAGTTGATAGACTTATTGGAATGGGCGGCTGTGTGGCCATTGATCCCGTTTTTGCCTATATGATTGCTGACTTACATCAACATGTTGATGTTACAGAAGTAAAAGAATGATCACTGGGGGAGTTTATACTTGTGGGGTGCTGGGAAAGAGCTGTCCATTGATTCTCGAACTCATAGGTTCTGCTGAATCCCACGCACCTCTGCAACAAAAAACCCCATGTGAAGCCCTGGTGCGTGTTGTGTTGTTTAGCAGAGAAACTCGCACACTGCTCAGGTGGGTAGTTTCAGGTGGGTAGCCATGTTGATCTGCCGTAGAAGAGTAAGATGTGAGTCCAGCAGCGCCTTAAAGATCAACAAGGTCTCCAGAGTATAAGACCAAGATTAGATTCAGTTGCATCTTGAACACATGAAGCTGCCTTATACTGTATCAGACCCTCAGTCCATCAAAGTCAATATTGTCTACTCAGACCAGCAGCGGCTCTCCAGGGTCTTAGGCAGGGGTCTTCCACATCACCTACTTGCCTAGTCCTTAAATTGGAGATGCCAGGGATTGAACCTGGGACCTTCTGCATGCCAAGCAGAGGCTCTACCACTGAGTCACAGAAAAGTAAACATGCAACTTCTGGGTGAACATATAGAATTCTGAAACAATTTCAATAATTTTCCTTTATTATACACCATTCTAGCTTCTTAATAGTAGATGTTCAAGAAGAAGAAGAAGGAGTTGGTTTTTATATGCCGACTTTCTCTACCACTTAAGGCATATAAAAACCAACTCAGCCTCCCTGGATGAGCGTGTGTCTAAACTGAGATGGTAAACTCCTTGGGGCAGGGGACTGTCTTCTGCTTAGGTGTCTTTGCAAGGTGGTCTTGCTGGGGGCGGGACCTGTGCGCGCCGGCTGGAAATGTTGGGTTGGGGAGGCAGTCATCCCAGAAAGGAGAGGCCGTGCTGAGCTTCAGAGAAGGGACGGCAGCAAGCGTTTGCCGCTTACGAGGGAATCTCCACCCTTCCTGTCGAAACCGTTGTAAGCAGTTCAGGGAAAAAGGAAGCCTGCTGTGGTTATTTTTGGAGAGCCCATGGGTGGACATGATCAGGTTTTTTGTTTTTCTATGATGTCTGCTGCTTTAGTTTGGCAGAGCTCCCTGAAGGGCAGAGCGAGTTGAAATGATTTGTGCGTGGCTGGGATTGGAAGAATTTGGCCCCCAAACCCCCCCCTCTCTCTCTCTCTCTACCTGGAATATGTCCACATGTAATGTTCGGGTCATAAGCTGGTCACTCCAGCGTGGTGTACTGGTTAAGAGTGGTGTTTTGGAGCGGCGGACTGAGTTGGTTTCACTACTCCTTCACATGAAGCCAGCTGGGTGACCTTGGGCTAGTCACAGCTCTCTTAGAGCTCTCTCAGCCCCACCCACTTCACAGGGTGTCCACAGGGAAGGCGATTGTAAGCCGGTTTGATTCTCCCTTAAGTGGTAGAGAAATTTGGCATATAAAAACCAACTCTTCTTCTTTATTTAGAACTGCATTTGGTTATTAGCTATCCTGAATTGTGATTTTTAATGTTGGTTTTTATGTTTTAAGCATATTTTATTTTACCGGTATGTGTTTTATCTATCCTGTCTTGAGTTCTGTAAGGAAAGGCAGCTAAGAAAGGTTATAAATAAAAGGAAGAATTTTATCCCCAGTACATGAATTCTCTTCCAGCTCTTCCCCCTTGTGTATGCAGGTACATTTTCGTTGTTTGTAAGTGAGCGAGTAATATAAGTCCCGCCTCCCAGCCCGCCCCAATAGCACCTTATCTCTATGTTCCTCTGATGACAGGTGATATTCCTGGAGAATGGAGCCTCAAGGGATTGCCCGAGGCGCCCCTGCCCACGCTCCCAAAGACGGCCCCGGCAAGGCTGCCGTGCCCCAGAAGAATGCTTACGCCCGGCTCGTACAGAAGCACCACAGCGGGAGGTTCCGGTCCTACCTGAACCACATCGCTCAGAAGCTCCAGCTGGAGGACGGCGCCCTCAACGACTCGGGCTTGGACCCCGAAGCAGCCGCGAAGGGTGGCCTGGTGAGGGAAGCCCTGTCGAGAAACGGGGTGCAGGCGCCCGGATGCTTGCCCGCTGGGGTTCTGCAGCTGGGGCCCGAGAATCTGAGCGAAGGCAAAGATCTGAGCATTGCCGGGAAGAGAAGAGAGCCTGGCCCTGGCAGAGGAGAGGAGGATGAGGTAGTGGAAGACGAGGATCCGGCTCCTAATTGGCGTGGCGATGCAGCTGTCTCGTCAGGCGCAAGGCAGGTACGGGCCAGCCGGGGGACAGCGCCCAGGCCGGACTTCTCTCCGCACAAAACCCCCGACTTCGAAGAGAGGGACAGAGAAGAGCCGTGGAAGAGCAGCCGGGAGGGCCATGCCACTGCGGGCAAAGCAGAGAGCTTCGCTTCACCAGGGCAGTTCAGCTCGGATTTGCCGGCAAACGCCAGGAAGGGCAGTCACTTGTCTCCCAGCCAAACCCAGGGTGAGCGATTTAATATCTTCGGTGGTTAAAATAGCTTACACGGGCAGCGGCACCCCACTGGCATTGATGCATAGTTGAATTGTGGAACTCCCTGCCCCAGGATGTGGTGATGGCTGCCGACTTGGAAGGCTTTAAGAGGGGACTGGACATGTTCATGAGGAGAGGGCTATCCATGTCTGCTAGTCAAAATGGATACTAGTCGTGATGCATACCTATTCTCCCCAGCATCAGAGGAGCATGCCTATTATATTAGGTGCTTTGGAACAGAGGTAGGAGAATGGCTGCTGCAGTCATCTTGTTTGTGGGCTTCCTAGAGGCACCTGGTTGGCCACTGTGGGAACAGACTGCTGGACTTGATGGGCTTTGGTCTGATCCAGCGTACCTTTTCTTATGTTCATGCCTATTATCTCCTGGATCAGAGGAGCATGGCTATGATATTAGGTGCCGGGGAACACAGGCAGGACAATGCTCCTGCAGCCATCTTGTGGGCTTCCTAGAGGCACCTGGTTGACCACTGTGGGAACAGACTGCTGGACTTGATGGGCCTTGTTCTGATCCAGCAGGGCCTTTTTTATGTTCTTCTTATGTGGGGGAATTGTTAACCAGACAAATGCTTCATTTCTGCTGGTGTCATGGGAGCCAGAAGCCTTGACTTGTCTTGATGACTAATAGCGGGGGACTTGCTGTGGGCTTGGAAGTGAGCTTAAGAAAGCCAGGCTGCCCTTTATTATGCTTACTTGCTAACGTTCTGGGCTGGGTGAGGAACATCCAGCTGTTTCTGAGATTGCCTGTACCCTGATCCTTTGATGCTTATGCCAGGTGTTTAGACGTGTGAGGAGTGTCTGTGGCTCAGTGGTAGAGCATCTGCTTTGCACGCAGAAGGTCCCAGGTTCAATCCCTGGCATCCCCAGTTAAAAGGACCAGGCAGTAGTCGATGTGAAAGACTTCCGCCTGAGATCTTGGAGAGCTGCTGCCAGTCTGAATAGACAATGCTGACAATGGACCAAGGGTCTGGTTCAGTATTAGGCAGATTCATGAGTGTTCATAGAATCATAGAGTTGGAAGGGGCCATAGGGCTATCTTATCCAACTCCCTGCTCAATGCTGGATCATCCTAGAGCATCCCTGACAAATGTTTGGGGAGAGGCTGGCTCAGTGGTAGAGCATCTGGTTTACATGCAGAAGGTCCCAGGTTCAATCCCTGGCATCTCCAGTTAAAAAGGACCAGGCAGTAGGTGATGTGGAAGACCTTTGCCTGAGACCCTGGAGAGCTGCTGCTGGTCTGAGCAGACAATACTGACTTTGATGGACCAAGGAGTCTGATTCCGTACGAGGCAGCTTCATGTGTTCATGTGTTTTCCCAGCCCTGCTGGGTGACTTTGGGCCAGTCACACACAATCAGTCTCACCTACCTGACAGGGTTGTGGTGAAGTTACAATGGAGGGGAGGAGAATTCTGTCAGCCACCTTTGGGTCCCCATTGTGCAGAAAGGTGAAGCCTTAATGGCATAAATAAATACTACGGGATAGCTGCAACTCAAACTACCTGCCTTCCTTGATTTGGGAAAAGTTGTGGGTGCTTCCTCTTCCCGCAAGTGTTCTTGCTTAGTATCCTTACAAGTGCATGTTTGGAAATCCTTCATTTCACAGTTGAAAGAGGTATGTGGGTCGCATAACCAGAGGCTTTTCACATATATTCTTGGGTGCTATGAACGGCAACTAAATAAAGCAAAAAGATGCACTTCAGGTTGCTGTAGAAAGCAATTATTACTCATGCTTGTTAGGAAGTAGTCAGAAAGCTTGTAATTTGATTTAAATATGATTTTTTTCTTGGCAACTTAAATCGATTCAGCCTGACAATGAATGGCGTATTGAGAATTTAGTATCTGTGGGGTGGCTCTGTGAGTACTACGGTTGCTAAAATGGGGTTCCCTGGCTTTTTTGAGCCTGTGGGCACCTTTGGAATTGTGATACAGCGTGGTGGATGCAGCCACAAAATGTCCACCACAGAAGAAGAAGAAGAGTTGGTTTTTATATACCGACTTTCTCTACCACTTAAGGGGAAATCCAGCTGGCTTACAATCACCTTCCCTTCTCCTCTGCTTCCCACAACAGATATCCTGTGAGGTAGGTGGGGCTGAGAGAACTGTGACTAGCCCAAGGTCACCCAGCTGGCTTCGTGTGGAGGAGTGGGAAAACCAAACCTGGTTCACCCAGATTAGCGTCCGCCGCTCATGTGGAAGAGTGGGGAATCAAACCCGGTTCTCTAGATCAGAGTCCACCACTCCAAACTGCCACTCTTAACCACTACACCACACAATGACTGCCACCACTTACCTTCAGTCACACAGTGAAGATCCTCGTGCTCTGGTGACAGCTGCTGCCAAAGCAATGTTTTTAAACATTTGCACAGTCAATCAAATCTCCAATGACTAATCAGAAGCCTTGTTGGGCAAAAGCCCCCACCTGGCTCCGCCCACTTTCTAAAAACACTTGGCAGGCACCAGGAAAGGTGTCAGTGGGCTCCGTGGCACAATTTTGAGGACCCCTGTGCTGAAGGATTGTTGGAAGGGACCACCAGGGTCATCTAGTCCAACCCCCGACACAATGTAGGAAATTCACAGCTACCTCCTCACCCCCACAGCCCCAGTGACCCCTACTCCATGCCCAGAAGATGACCATCACCCCTTTCCGAGCATGCCATGATGTCTGACTGGTGTTGCTTTTGGTGTAGTAGGGTGAAAGGTTTCCCTGTTGTGGTTTGCAGAACATAGAGCGAATAAGCACTGACTGTAATTCAGCGTTGCAAAATTGCACCCCCTTCCCAATCTTTTGGGGTGAGCAATGTGTCCGTTTATGTGGACTTTGCTCTTCTTACGAAAGCCTGTGCCAGGAGACCTTACAAGCCTGGGGTGGCAAACGTTTGTGAGTTTTTTTGCAGCAGTTGTGCAAAATGTGCTAAGCAGATCCAGTTGTTGAACCGGTAAACTTTATAAATCACAACTCCTGGCATTTTTAAAAGAAGCCTCTTGGCCTGAATGCTGAACCCCCTCACCCCCAAACAAAACAGTTCGGTGATTGTTCACGTTTGTCTTTTCTGAGAGATCAGGTTTCTTTTCATCCTGCTTTCCAGCCAACTTGAAGTGCTTGGGAAAAAGTTAGCTAATTTAATTCAGTTGTGTTTTATCTGGCTGGGTGCGAAACGAATTTCTGTTGGGATCAATAGTGTCTTCCATAGGCTGTGAGGAGGGTGATGAAGTGAAGGCTGTTTTGTTTTTTTCCAGACGCTGCCTGGCTAAGACTCTCCAGATAGGGTTACCTGCCTCAAGGTGGGGCATGGAGTTCTCATAGAATCATACAGTTGGAATGGACCACCAGGGTCATCTAGTCCAACCTCCTGCACAATGCAGGAAATTCGCAACCACCTCCCCCTCCCACCCCCAGTGAACCCTACTCCATGCCCAGAGGATGGCAAAAAAAATAATAAAAAAAATCCTCCAGGATCCCTGGCCAATGTGGCCAGGAGGGAAATTGCTTCCTGACCCCAAAGTGGCGATCGGCATTACTCTGGGCATGTAAGAAAGGGCCATGAGAGCCACACACTTCCTGCCCTCCCTCTCATGATCTGCCTAAATTCACAGAATCAGCCTTGCTATCCGACGACCATCTAGCCTCTGCATAAAAACCTCCAAAGAAGGAGAGCCCACCACCTCCTGAGGAAACCTGTTCCACTGAGACATTCTTCCTGATGTCTAGACAGAAACGCTTTTGATTTAATTTCAACCTGTTGGTTCTGGTCCGACCTTCTGGGGCAACAGAAAACAACTCAGCACCATCCTCCATATGACAGCCCCTCAAGTACTTGGAAGATGGTTATCATATCCCCTCTCAGTTTTCTCCTCTCCAGGCTAAACATCCCCAGCTCCTTCAACCTTTCCTCATAGGACGGTCTCCAGACCCCTCACCATCTTTGTTGCCCTCCTCTGGACACTGGAACTGCTTACTACGGTTTTGATAGGAAGGGTGGAGATTCCCTTGTAAGCAGCAAACCCTTGCTGCTGTCCTTTCTCTGAAGCTCACCACATCTTCTCCTTTCTGTGATGACCGCCTCCCTGAGTCGGAAACTCTTTTGATCTAATTTCAACACGTGGGTTCTGGTCCGACCTGGGGCAACAGAAAACAACTCGGCACCCTCCTCTATATGACAGCCCTTCAAGTACTTGAGGATGGTTATCATATCACATCTTATTCTTCTCCCCTTCAGACTAAACGTTACAAATGATCTCCAGCATACAGGGAGCATTTCCCCTGGACTGGAGGAAGTAGCTGCTTTGGAGGGTGGACTCTATGGTATACTATAGAGTTTAGGAGAAGGGAAACAGAAGTCCTAGAATCACATCACAGCCAGCGTGGTGTAGTGGTTAGGTGGCATGACCTAAGCCAGCGTGGTATAGTGGTTAAGGCGTCGGAGTCGGATGTGGGAAACCCAGGTTCAAATCTCCATTCTGCCATGGGAGCTTGCTGGGTGACCTTGGGCCAGTCACAACGCTCTCAGCCCTCACTGTGGCTAGTATTTGGACGGGAGACCTCTAAGGAATACCAGGGGCGTGCCATGGAGACAGGCAATGGCAAACCACCTCTGCACAACTCTCGCCTTGAAAACCCTACAAGGTTGCCATAAATCAGCTGTGACTTGACGCAAAAAAGAAAAAGAAGCTATTTTGTGGAAAGCTGCTAGGCTTTTCATGTAGCTCCATTTATTTTGAAGACATTTCACCCTTTGTGGCATGCGCCTCTGCCGTATCTCGCGGGGAAAAACTCTGCCCTTTTAGGGTGTTAGATGCGATGGACTCTGATCTGGAGGGCCGTGCTTGATTCCCCACTCCTCCATCTGAGCGGTGGAAGCTAATCTGGTGAACTGGATTTGTTTCCCCACTCCTCCACACGAAGCCAGCTGGGTGACCTTGGGCTAGTCACACTCTCTCAGCCTCACCTACCTCACAGGGTGCCTGTTGTAGGGAAGGGAAGGGGTCTGAAGAGAGAGTATAGAAATATTCTAAATACGTCAATAAGCAACTGGGGCAGCCCAAAGAAGAGGCCCCTGATGTATTGCAGGGCATGGCTGGCTACTGGCCATCGGGGGGACACAAAGTGTCTGGGTATCCCTCCTTACCTGGCCAGCAGTGGGGCAGGCCCGGGTGGGGGGGGAATAGGTTTCCCTTGCTTGGCGTGACCAAATACCTTGACCCGGCTGTGACAGCTAGGGCCCTGTGAACTTCTGAATATAATACAAGCTACGGCAACTGTAGGTTGTAAGGAGCTCATGCCAATGTTTTGACATCATTCTGGCCGCTGGCCTGGGTTTCTCTGGGCTCGTTGTTTCCGTAGCGCTTACCAAAGTGTGTAGAAAGTGCCCCCCCCCCTCGCTCGTCCTCCTGATAACCTTCTGAGATTTAGTCGAGCCGAGAGCGGGAGAGAGAGCTTCATAGTGGAGCAGGGCATCGGCCTTTGCTCTCTGTGGGCTTCTTCGTTAACAGGTTGCAAAGGGCAGAGTAGATAGAAGTACTTGTCTTTTAGTAAACCGTAGGTTTTAACATTTTAATCAGATTTTCAGAGACTTAAAGGAAAAAACTGGTTTAAAAGAGAAATCTGAATTCATATCTGTTAGAGCCTTAGTTATCTCACAGGATCATGGCCGTGTGTCAAATTCATTGTCTGAAGGCTGCTTTTCTATGTCAAAAAAGAAAACCACGGTGGGAAGGGGTCTGAGGTTAAAGGGCAGTGTGGTGTAGAGGTTAGTGTCGGGCTAGGATCTGGAAGACCCGTGTTCAAATCCCCACTGTGCAGTGCCTCACAGGGGTGTTTTGACAATAAAATGGAGGAGGGGCAAATGTAAGCTACTTTGGGTCCCCGTTGGGATGAAAAGTCTGGTAAAAATAATGGGGGGCAGAGAGTTGGTTCTGTAGGAACATTTGTCCCATGGGTTGAAGTCTGCTGCTACCATGCGACCTGCATGACTGGGGAGGGGCTGTGGCTCAGTGGTGGAGCATCTGCTTGGCACGCAGAAGGTCCCAGGTTCAATCCCCGGCATCTCCAGTTAAAGGGAATAGGTGAGTAGGTGATGTGAAAGACCTCAGCCTGAGACCCTGGAGAGCCGCTGTTGGTCTGAGTGGACAATACTGCATTTGATGGACCAAGGGTCTGATTCAGTAGAAGGCAGCTTCATGGGTTCATGTGTGTGTGTTCACGATTTTGACCAGTAGTTTGCCTGTTAGCAATTTTCCCTTGCGTGTAGAATTGGAGTCCGCAACCTTTTTGAATCTGCGGGCACATTTGGAATTCTGACATGGCATGGTGGGCGCAGCAGCCAAAACCAAAACAGAAAGGGGAAGAAAAACCTCAACTTAGAAAAACCAGGGATCCAAAGAAGGTTGACAAATGGCCTGCAGTAATTTAATACAATACAAATAGTTTTTAAAAATTCAATAAAACCAAACACGTTTGGTTTTATTGAAATTTTTTAAAACCATTTGTCTCTCCAAGGTCTCAGGCTGAGGTCTTTCACACCACCTACCTGCCTGGTCCCTTTAACTGGAGATGCCGGGGATTGAACCTGGGACCTTCTGCATGCCAAGCAGATGCTCCGCCACTGAGCCACGGTCCCTCCCCAAACACATATGCAGACACATGAAGCTGGCTTCTACTGAATCAGACCCTTGGTCCATCAAGGTTGGTATTGTCTACTCAGACTGGCAGTGGCTCTCCAGAGTCTCTCACATCACCTACTGTCTGGTCTTTTTCAGTGGAAATGCCGGGGATTGAACTTAGGACCTTCTACATGCCGAACAGATGCTCTGCCACTGAGCCACCGCCCTCTCTTTGTAGAGTGTTGAGCATACGTGTAGCGTGTTTGAGTGTAGAGTGCTACACTGCGGAATTGCTTATCCTGAATACATGAAGCTGCCTTCTGCTGAATCAGACCCTTGGTCCATCAAGGTTGGTATTGTCTACTCAGACCAGCAGTGGCTCTCCAGGGTCTCAGGCAGGGGTCTTTCACATCAGCTCTCCAGGGTATCTCACATCACCTACTGTCTGGTCCCTTTAACTGGAAATGCCAGGGATTGAACTTAGGACCTTCTGCCTGCCAAGTAGAGGCTCTGCCACTGAGCCACAGCTCCTCCCTTCCTGCTGAGCTCTAGTCTCATGGCTGGTCTAGCCGCCTTTCATACTCCAGCAGTCTTTAAGGACCTCCTCTGGGCATTTTTGTCCAAAGAAAGCAAAGTAGTATATACCACAACTTTGGTTTTTTTCTTTCTTTTGGGGTGGTATCCATTGTGATGCATCTCTGAGGCTTTTTATAGTACCATGACCCTGAAGAGAGAAAGGGGAAACCGGTGTCTCCAGGGGAGGGGTGGGAGTAGGGCAGCCGCAAGGCGAGATCCACACCGAGAGCCCGGGACCAATAGGGGGTGAGCTGGCCGGGCTGAGGAGGTGGCCGCAGGGTCAGAAGCAGGGTGGAGCGAGTTCACGGAGAGTCCTGAAACGCCATCAGTGTGGCTCGGCCCCTCCCTGACAAGGCAGATGTTGCTATTCCTCTCCACTGGAGTGCGGGAACTGTTTTGATAAACTTTCAGCCCCCTGCTACTAAATGGCTTTTGCTGCCAAGCCTCCGCCGATCAGCCAGAATGGCACTATCTTTCAGTCTTGCAGCAGCGCTGCAGCTCTTCGGCGCTCGGCTCATCCCAGTTCTCATTAGTTATGACTTCGTTTGGATACGCTCGGGTGCCCAGGCATGCTCCTAAGGCAGTGATGGCGAACCTTTTAGACACCAAGTGCCCAAACTGCAACCCAAAACCCACTTATTTATCCCAAAGTGCCAACACCAAGACCCCGCAGCCCAGAGTCCAGGAAAGGAGGGGGGGCTTTGAACCAAAGCCCCAGCCGCCCAGGAAAGGGGGGGCTTTGAACCGATCCAGCCCCCGCCGTCCAGCTTTTCCCCGCCGCGCTTCGCTGCCTATTTAGGCGGAGCCCGTGCAAAAGCCCCCGTTGCGCCCCCGCATGCAAAATGCAGAAGCACGGGGTGGGGGGCGCCCCACAGGCCCCGCTCTCCGCTGGCCCGGTTTGCACGCCTAGCCCGGGCAGTGCTGCAGCAATGCGCTCGGCAGCTGTTTGTCCCTTGGCCACACCCTTCCAAGAGGGCTCTGCGTGCCAAGTTGGGCACGCGTGCCATAGGTTCGCCAACACGGTCCTAAGGTGTCAGACTTACCTGCAGGGTTATGGAAGCCACTTTTTTTTAAGGCACATAATTTTATTCTTCAAATTGTAAAGGGAGTTCCACAGGGAACTCCCTGCCCCAGGATGTGGTGATGGCTGCCGACTTGGAAGGCTTGAGGAGAGGAGTATTCATGGCTACTAGTAAAAATGGCTACTAGTCATGATGCGTGCCTATTCTCTCCAGTACCAGAGGAGCATGCCTGTTACATTAGGTGCACTGGAACACAGGCAGGATGCTGCTGCTGCAGTCGTCTTGTTTGTGGGCTTCCTGTAGGCACTGTGTGAAGAGACTGGTGGACTTGATGCAGCTTGGTCTGATTCAGCAGGGCCTTTCTTATGTTCTTATGTGCAAGTACCGGGTCATTACTGAACCGCGGGGTGACGTCACATCACAACATTTACTAGACACACTGTGTTTACAGGGTGGTTTGCCATTGCCTTCCCATGTCGTCCACACTTTGCCCCCAGCAAGCTGGGTACTCATTTTACCTGGAAGGATGGAAGCCTGAGTCAACCTTGAGCCGGCTACCTGAACCTGACTTCTGTAGGGATCGCACTCAGGTTGTGATCAGAGCTTTGACTGCACTTTGCACCATGGGGCTCTTCAAATTGTACCATACCTCAATATATCTAATTCTGTACATGGCCCCATCTGTGGATATTTAAATCTGGAGATTGGGGCCATGAACAGACAAGACAGATTTTTCTACAAACCTGAAAAAGCCCCAGGTTTACAGAAAAAAAATACTATAATTAAAAAAAAAGGGGGGGGGGAAATAGGGAGGTTAACCCTCCCCCAGTGGGAACTGTCCTCTCCCCACAGACAGGCAGCATGGTGTATTGGCTAAGAGCGGCGGACTCTAATCTGGAGAACCAGGTTTGATTACCTGCTCTTCCTCATGAACGGGACTCTAATCTGGTGAACTCCTCCACATGAAGCCTTCTGGGTGACCTTGGGCCAGTCACAGTTCTCTCCAAAATCTCTGCCCCACCTACCTCACAGGGTGTCTGTTGTGGCGAGAGGGAGGGAAGGAGATTGTAAGCCGGTTTGAGACTCCTTAAAGGTAGAGAAAATCGGCGTATAAACACCAACTCTTCTTCTTAGTTTTGGTATCTGTTATTCAGAAGTACCCTGCTTTCAGACATGGAGACTTTGTTTAATTTTCATGGCTAGGAACTGTTGATGCATGACTTGGTGCGGAGACGGGTTGGCAGTGTGATGTGGGTGTCTGTGTTTGGCTTGGTGTTCCTGGATGAGAGCCACGAAGCCTGCTGGCTGTCCTTGGGCTAGTCGCAGTTCTCTCCGAACACTCTCAGCCCCACCTACCTCACAGGGTGTCTGTTGTGGGGAGGGGAAGGCAAGGCGATTGTAAGCCGGTTTGATTCTTCCTTAAGTGGTAGAGAAAGTCGGCATATAAAAAAACAACTCTTCTTCTTTTGTCCCCAACTCCCAGGAGGGCTTTCTGGTACACAACCATTCCTCCCTGCGAGCAGAGTGCATAACCAACAGCTGTCTGTCTAAAAAAAAGCAAAGAATTTGCTCGTTTTTTTTTAAAGTGGCGTATTTAATCTCCCAAATTCTTGTTTTGTTTTTGATAAAACAAAACCGACACTTCTGACCCTCCAGAGTTTTATGTGTGTTGATGCGACTCACAGTCAGGATCACATTGCCATTGTTTGCTCAGCTTGCTGTCGGCAGCGTCCTTGCTACCAGATATAAGAATAGTAATTAAACACTGTGGGATTTTCATTTGGCGACTTCTTCTCTTTATGTAATGCCGCAACCGATTGAAGCGGTTTAGCAGGGCGGAGGTTGGGAAACTCTGTAACGTGCTGGGCCAAGAGCATTGATTTAAAGGCTCTGTTGACTGGCACATGCTCTCCGAGGTCTCGGGTCTTTCCAAGTCCCACTACGTGAGGTCCCCTTTTAAGCTGGAGATGTTGGGGATTGAACTGGAGAGGTTCTGAGTGCAAAGTGTGAGCGCTTTCACTGATGGCGAGGTCTTTAAAGACTTGCGGGCCGCACTTATGCATCTACAAGGCATTCTTGCTGGAATTGCTCTGAGACCGTAAAGCTATGTATTATTTATTTATTTATTTATTTAACCCCTTTTTAAAAACCCTCTTTATTTAACTCCTTAAACAAAATCTCCTGCTTCTTCTGCTTCTTCTGCTTCTGCTGCTTCTTCTTCTGCTGCTGCTTCTTCTTCTTCTGCTTCTTCTTCTATTTATAAGAACAACAACAAAATAAAAAAATTCAACAACAGTAGGTTAAACACACTAGTACAGTCGAGGTATGTTCCAACACTTGATCTATATTATACATTAGTGCTTTTTACAGTGATTGTACCATTTGTTGTGTTTGCGTAGCAGAACTTAATCAATGCAAATCATGCGATAGCTTCATGGGCAATGCTCCCTTCGCCACAGACTGAAAAGGGAGCCGTCTATTTTAAAAAGTTCGTAGAGTAAGATAAGTTATTTGCTCCTTTAAAGTTGTGAAGATATCGAAAATTAAAAGGTCCCACACCTTCTCATACCACTGCCCAACGGAAGTATTTCATCCTTTTTTATTGCTGCCTTTCCACCCGATCAGGGTCCTCAAGGTGGCGAACAGGGAAAAAAAATTAAACATTTGAAAAATTTTGGGTCGAGCGAGGGCCGGTGGGCAAGCAGTATCGGTGCCAACCACCAGGCTGTTCCCCTGTGAGCAACAAAGATGGTGAAGCAACAAATATGATAACCATCTTCAAGTATTTGAAGGGATGTCATATAGAGGAGGGTGCCGAGTTGTTTTCTGTTGCCCCAGAAGGTCAGACCAGAACCCACGTGTTGAAATTAGATCAAAAGAGTTTCCGTCTAGACATTAGGAAGAACTTTCTAACAGTGAGAGCAGTTCCTCAGTGGAACAGTCTTCCTCGGGAGGTGGTGGGCTCTCCTTCCCTGGAGGTCTTTAAGCAGAAGCTAGATGGCCATCTGTCAGCAATGCTGATTCTATGACCTGAGACAGACGATGAGAAGGATGGGAATTTGCTCTAGACACAATACTCCTATTGATGCAGCCCAGAATTGCATTGGCCTTCTTAGCTGCCATATAACACTGTTGACTCATGTTCAGTTTGTGGTCCACTAAGACTCCCAGATCTCTTTCACATGTACTGTTGTCAAGCCAACTCTCTCCCATCCTGTACCTGTGCCTTATGTTGTTTCTGCCTAGGTGAAGTACTTTACACTTCTCCCTATTGAAATCCATTTTATTGCTTATGGCCCAGCTCTCCAGTCTATCGAGATCATTCTGAACTCTGACCCTACCCTCCAGGGTATTAACTACCCATCCTAACTTGGTGTCATCTGCAAATTTGATTAGCGTGCTGTCTATTCCATCATCCAAGTCATTTATAAAAATATTAAATAGTACTGGTCCCAAGGCAGACCCCTGTGGTACCCCACTGGTCACTCCTCTCCAGGATGAAGTTGTGCCATTAATGAGCACCCTTTGGGTTCGGTTGGTCAACCAGTTACCAATCCATAAGAACATAAGAAAGGCCCTGCTGGAACAGCCCAAGGCCCATCAAGTCCAGCAGTCTGTTCACACAGTGGCCAACCAGGTGCCTTTAGGAAGCCACAAACAAGACTAATGCAGCAGCACCATCCTGGCTGTGTTCCACCACACCCAAAATAATAGGCATGCTCCTCTGATAGTAGAGAGAATAGGTATGCAGCATGACCAGTATCCATTCTAACTAATAACCATGAACACCCCTCTCCTCCATGAATATGTCCACTCCCCTCTTAAAGCCCTCCAAGCTGGCAGCCATCACCACATCCTGGGGCAGGGAGTTCCATAATTTAACTATGCGTTGTGTGAAAAAATATTTCCTTTTATCTGTTTTGAATCTCTCGCTCTCCAGCTTTAGCAGATGACCCCGTGTTCTAGTATTATGGGAGAGGGAGAAAAACGTCTCCCTGTCCACTCTTTCCAAACCATGCATAATTTTATAGACCTGTATCATGTCTCCCCTTAGCCGCCTTCTTTCCAAGCTAAACAGCCCTAAACGTCCTAACCGCTCCCCGTAGGACAGTTGCTCTAGTCCCTTAATCATTTTGGTTGCTCTTTTCTGCACCTTCTCAAGCTCTGTAATATCCTTTTTAGGTGTGGTGACCAGAACTGGACACAGTATTCCAAGTGTGGTCTCACCATAGGTTTGTACAAGGGCAGTATGATATCAGCAGTTTTATTCTCTATTCCTCGTCTAATTATGGCCAGCATGGAATTTGCCTTTTTTACAGCAGCCGCACACTGGGTTGACATCTTCATTGAGCTATCCACTACCGCCCCAAGATCCCTTGTGGACGAGTCTGCCCTTTTTATGGTCTCTAGCTTATTAGACACTATGCCTTCCTTGATATACATAGCAACACCCCCTCCAATATGCCCTTCCCTGTCATTTCTATACAGTTTGTAACCAGGGATGACTGTATCCCACTGGTTCTCTCCCCTCCACCAGGTTTCTGTAATGCTCACTATATCTATGTTTTCTCTTAAAACCATGCACTCTAATTCCCCCATTTTTGCTTGGAGGCTTCTAGCATTAGCATAGAAACACCTCCACACTCTCTTTCGACTTGCCTGGCATGTGCCTTTGGGCATCTTTAAGTGGCTATCCATCTTTTTTTCCCCATTCCCTTTCATGTCTAAGTAATTTCTATGTAATAAGTAATCCACCTAACAGTAGCAGTGTCCAGCCCACATTTTACTAGCTTTGTTTCAAGAAGATCATGGGGGACTTTATCAAAGGCTTTACTGAAATCAAGGTACACTACATCTACTGCATTCCCTTCATCTACCATACTTGTCACTCTTTTGAAAAAAAAAAAAAGATATGAGATTAGTTTGGCATGACCTGTTTTTGAGAAACCCATGTTGACTGTCAGTGAGCATGGCATTTCTTTCTAAGTGCTTACAGACCGTCTGTTTAACTATCTGCTCTAGTATTTTACCTGGTATTAAATCAAAAGAGTTTCCAGCTAGTCATTAGGAAGAATTTTCTAACAGTTAGAGCGGTTCCTCAGTGGAACCGGCTTCCTCGGGAGGTGGTAAGCTCTCCTTCCCTGGAGGTTTTTAAGAAGAGGCTAGATGGTCATCTGTCAGCAATACTGATTCTATGACCTTAGGCAGATGATGAAGAGGGAGGGCATCTTGGCCATCTTCTGGGCATGGAGTGGGCGTCACTGGGGGTGTGCGGGGGGGGGAGGCAGTTGTGAATTTCTTGCATTGTGCAGGGGGTTGGACTAGATGACCCTGGTCATCCCTTTCAACTCTGTGATTCTTTTATTCTTAGAACTCCTGTAACCCCTTTCCTCACAGTGTGAATCACAGAGGAAGTCCTGGCCATGCTCTGCTGGTGCACGTCAGGCGCTTTCTTCACGAGCGTGTGCATGGGCGTAAGCAGTGAGCATAATAAGGGAGGAACCTAGACCGGCCTCCACCAGTGTTTGTTTCTACCGTGATTCTTGCATAAGAAGAGCCCTGCTGGATCAGACCAAAAGCCCATTTTGTCCAGCATGCTGTTCACACAGTGGCCCATGAGCAGGACGGCCACAACAGCACCTTTAGAATCGGAGTATCATAGAGTTGGGAGGGACCACCAGGGTCATCTAGTCCAACCCCCTGCACAATGCAGGAAATTCACCACTACCTCCCACACTCCGACACCCCCAGTTACCCCTGCTCCATGCCCAGCAGATGGCAACAAAACCCTCCATGATCCCTGGGCAATTTGGTCTGGAGGAAAATGGCTTCCTGACTCCAAAGTGGTGATCGGCATTACTCTGGGCATGTAAGAAAGGGCCATGAGAGCCAAGCACTGATGCAACCCTTCCTGCCCTCCCTCTCATGATCTGCCTAAGTTCACAGCATCAGCCTTGCTGACAGACGGCCATCTAGCCTCTGCTTATAGACCTCCAAAGAAGGAGAGCCCACCACCTCCCGAGGAAGCCTGTTCCACTGAGGAACTGCTCTGACTGCTCCCCAGCAACTGATACAAAGAGGGATACTGCCTCTGGCCCTGGAGAGAGTAGATATCAGTCATGACTAGTAGCCATGGAGAGTCCCGTCCTTTGTGAGTTTGTCCACTTCCCATTCTAAAGCCTTCCAAGTTGGCAATTATGACTACATCATGTGGCAGCGAGTTCCACCATGTAACTGTGTGCTGTGTGAAGAACTGTGGCTCAGTGGTAAAGCCTCTGCCTGGCATGCAGAAGGTCCCAGGTTCAATCCCTGGCATCTCCAGTTGAAGGGACTAGGCAAGTAGGTGATGTGAAAGACCCCTGCCTGAGACCCTGGAGAGCCGCTGCTGATGGACTGAGGGTCTGATTCAGTATAAGGCAGCTTCATGTGTTCATGTATGTGCTTCTGGTCCTGCTGCCCCCCATTTGTACAAAGGCATTGCTCTATCGGATTTTTTGTTGTTGCTCTATTTGAACGCATCTCTGTATGAAGAATGCTGTCTCGGCTAACTCAGCGGGCCCATGAAAACAAAATAGGCAGGTGAAGTGGACAGTTGCAGATGATCAGGCTTGGACCTTGGTCTGATCCAGCATGGCCTTTCTTATGTTCTTATGTCCCTCTCCGAATTCTTGTTAGCAACGTGGAAGGTTTTCCCCCTCTCTTTTAAACTTAAGCTTCCTTCATCCCTAACTGGATCATGACCTCATACTGGGAACCGCGACAACACTTTCGATTAAATGTGGAAGACGTCGGATGGGTCTGACGCCTGCCGACTCATGGCTAACCTCATTCGGTGCTGGATGGAAGCGCTTTAGGTGGGGAGAGCTACCAAACAATGGGCAACTTTGTTCTCTTTTGCGCCAAACGCTTTTGTGCCAGATTTGTTTCAAAAACCGAAAGGAACAATTGAGAGCCGACGGTCAGAATACATTGCTTGGTAGCGTGTCACCTGGGAACGATACAGCGCTTTAACAATGCTTTTGAATAGCTTCTCTCGTCTCGGGAGAACTGCGTCGAAGACGTAAATAACTGTAATCTCAGCAGCAAAGATGAAAAGTTCACCGGCCAGCGAAAACACCCCTCGATTGAGCTTTTGAGACATTGAGCGGGCACAGATCCAGCGTTGTCTTTTTTAGGCTCGGCTGGTGCTCAGTTGGCTGGTGCACCGACTGCGGCGGTGTTGAAGCTGTGTCCCAAGTCAGCGATATTCTAGGAAACTGGCATTGGCCTTCTAGAGCAGGGGTCCCTGATGTGGTACCCTCTGACCCCTTCCCAAGTGCCCACCAAGTGTTTTTAGAAGGTGGGTGGGGACAAAAAGGAGGGCCATGCATACCGCATGGGGGATGTCCTTCTGGGTAGCAGTGTGTGTGAACAAGATCTTGGGGTACCGTAAGTTAAATATGAGCAGCCGGCGTGATGCAGTGACAAAAAAAGCTAATGGGATCTTGGGGTGCATCAACAGAGGCATAACATCCAGATCGCAAGATGTCATAGTTCTGTTGTACACTGCATTGGTCAGGCCGCACCTGGAATATTCTGTGCCGTTCTGGAGGCCTCACTTCAAAAAGGATGAGGACAGTATGGAGCTGGCGCGGAGGAGAGCGACGAGGATGATCAGGGGCCTGGAGACCAAGCCCTAGGAGGAAAGGCTAAGGGACTTGGCAATGCTTAATCTGGAGAAGAGGAGGTTGAGGGGGGACATGATTGCTCTCCTGAAGTATTTGAAGGGCTGTCACTTAGAGGAGGGCAGGGAGCTGTTCCTGATGGCAGCAGAGGACAGGATTCACAATAATGGGTTTAAATTGCTGGCGGAAAGGTACCGGCTGGATATTAGGGAAAAGGTTTTCCAGAAAGAGTTGTTCGACAGTGGAATCAGCTCCCTAGGGAGGTGGTGGGCTCCCCCTCACTGGCAGTCTTCAAGCAGAGGCTGGACAAACACTTGTCAGGGATGCTCTAGGCTGATCCTACATTAAGCAGGGAGTTGACTAGATGGCCTTTATGGCCCCTTCCAACTCTATGATTCTAGGTAGGCTTTTGCCCAACAAGGCTACTGATTGACCACTGGACATTGGATTGGCTGTGCAGATTTTTGAAAAGGTTGATTCAGCCCCAGCTGCCGCCACACCTCAGGGATCGTTACTAGAAGAGTGTTTACTAGGTTTATTTAAAGAGGGAATGGATGTGGAAGATAAAACAATCTGCCAATATTGTTTTGCAGCGGCAAGAATAATTATTGCAAAATCCTGGAAGGCGGATAAAAATTTGTCGAAGAAAGATTGGAGAGAAAAATTAATAGAGTATATACAGATGGCTAAGCTAACAAATGGATTACAGGGAAAGGATATGGAAGAATTTGGGAAGAAACGGAGCTTGGCATTTGTGTATTTAGCTAAATATGCGAAGGTGGATTTTAGAACTGTTGTGAAAAGGTTATAATATTTGAGTACTGTAATAGGGGAAGTAATGTAAAATTTGGATTTGGGTAATACTCTAGCGGACGTCATGCACTGGGGGTATATAAAGCGGGTTGGAGGGGGGTGATGGGTTTTTATGTTATGTTTTGTTTTTTCACATTTATGAAATTTAAAAAAATTATGTTAAAAATAAGGGATCGTTACTAGGCGACCGGATTGAAGTTGCGGCAGCCGTTGGCTCCGCCCCCTGTGGGAGCGGTTCTCTGGTGGCCATTTTGTGGCCACGCCCACCCCATCGTGTCAGAATGCCAACGGTGCCCGCCGGCTCGAAAGGGCTGGGGACCGCTGGTCTAGAGTTTGAGGTGCCTCCCTTTTTCAGCTGTCGGTTCGGTGGAAGAGCTGGGCTGGGGCACGGGTGGAACCGTCCCAGGTCAAATCTGTGGCCTCATCCCATGAGTCACCTTTGCCGGCAGGTCCGGCAGGACCTCGGCTTATCTCTTGGGAGGGTGGGTTGCCAGCGGAGGCCAAACACGGCCAGGGGGGGCTGCTGATCTGATTCTTTGTAAGGCAGTTCCGTATATCTGGGTTTTGCCCCTAGTTAAGAGGCCTGGAATCTGAATTGTCAGCTTTTTGGAGGAACCCCAAGCTTGTACTTGGATTCTCTGCTTATATCTTCAGTATATCACGTAGCTTTCCTAGTCGCGCCAGGAGGCGAACTCCAGAGCGCCTTCTCGCTGGAGAGTTCTCCGTTTGGCTGGACTTCCACACTTTCAAAATAAGTGGCTTGTATCTCCCTGAAAGATAGTTTCAGAGGGTAGCCCGGTTAGTCTATAGTGGAACAGCTAGATTCGAGTACAGTAGCACCTTGGAGACCAATGAAATTTGGGTATAAGCTTTTGAGTTTCTGCCTTTGTCAGATAGGAGGTACATTTGCGTATCTGGCAAAGGGAGCGTTGACTCTTGCAAGCTTGTGCATGTGTGTGTTAAGTGCCGTCAAATTGCTTACAGCCTGGCGTGGTGGTTAAGAGCGGCGGACTCTAATCTGGAGAACCCGGTTTGATTCCCCACTCCTCCACATGAGCAGCGGACTCTAATCTGGAAATCCGGGTTTCTCCACTTCTCCACATGCAACTAGCTGGGTGACCTTGGGACAGTCACGGTTCTCTCCGAACTCTCTCAGCCCCAAGGTGTCTTTTGTGGGGAGAGGAAGGGAAGGAGATTGTAAGGTAGTTTGAGACTCCTCCTTCTTACGAGTTGTTTTCTGTTGCCCCAGAAGGTCGGACCAGAAGCAACGGGTTGAAATTAAATCAAAAGAGTTTCCGTCTAGACACTAGGAAGAACTATCTGACAGTTAGAGCGGTTCCACACTGGAACAGGCTTCCTCGGCAGGTGGTAAACGCTCCTTCCCTGGAGGTTTTGAAGCAGAGGCTAGATTGGCCATCTGTCAGCAATGCTGATTCTATGACAGTGATGGCGAACCTTTTAGAGACCGAGTGCCCAAACTGCAACCCAAAACCCACTTATTTATCACCAAGTGCCAACAGGGCAATTTAACCTGATTACTGAGGTTTTAGTTTAGAAAAAACAACTCATACATTAACATCTTTTGTCTAAAAAACACACACAATAACAGAGCTTTCGATGATACAAACAACTTTTTATGGAAAGGTAAAAGTTTGCATTTGGCATGCTTTTGAACAATCTAGTACAGCTCCTGTATCTCACAGTGGCCCACATCTATAATGAGGAGGTAGCACATACCCATCAGGGCTAGTAACCCGTGATGGACTTTTCCTCCAGAAATTAGTCCAATCCCCTCTTAAAGGCATCTAGGCTAGATGCCATCACCACATCCTGTGGCAAGGAGTTCCACAGGCTAATTACATGCTCGGTAAGTGGGTGTTCCTCTTTTATTGAGCAGAGGGAGAGTAACTGGTCCTCCGCACCCCAGCAGTGTCTTTTCTGGCTACACAATAGGATTCTTAGGTTCAAGAGTTTGGCAAAAGCGTAGGAAGTTACAAAAACGTTACCCGTTCCAAAAGCGATGATGCACATCAGTTCAGCATTCAATAAATGTTCCAAGAGTTCCGTTTGGCATATCCCTGCCCCAGGAATCAGATACATTGATGGTATCCGACATACTGTCTGCGTTTCCAGACCACCACACGCACAGTTGTGTGTGTTCCTCTTTTATTTTCCAGGATCTCGGGGGGGGGGGGGGAGTTCAAACCTCACTGAGATTCCGGAGATGCCAACTGACCGAAGATTGATGACATCCGGCTTGTAACAGAAAACACCAAGGTGACAAATGCTTACAGAGCAGATCACCTGGGGTTCCCTGAGGCAGGATAAGAGTTAATTGCAGGACCATTTATTACTATGACAACAAGTGGTCCAGCGGATGGGGGAAGCAATTGCATTTTTTACCAATGTTAATTGAGCCGCGTCCTGGAATGTTTTGCAGTTTGATTTCCCCAGCCAGGCCAAAGGCCTGGATCAAAGATTTTTTAGCAACAAGGAATTGGAAGGGGGGTCCCATTTCCTTGACACGCCTTACCCCAGACGGAGGAGGGAGGAAGCGCTCCCATTGGGCTGCTGGGCAGAAGGGCGGGTGATGTGAGAAATGCCCTCAGGCGCGTGTGGAGAGGGGGAGGGGAGCAACCCGGCCCCGCATCCCTTTGGCTTTCTACTAACGAAGTCAGGCGAACTCTGTGCTGGGGCGATGGCGCGCGTGCCCACAGAGGGCTCTGAGTGCCCACTCCGGCACGCGTGCCATAGGTTCGCCAACACTGTTCTATGACCTTAGGCAGATCATGAGAGGGAGGGCATCTTAACCATCTTCTGGGCACGGAGTAGGGGTCACTGGGGATGGGGGGGAGGTAGTTGTGAATTTCCTGCATTGTGCAGGGGGTTGGAGTAGATGACCCTGGTGGTCCCTTCCAACTCTATGATTCTACTCTATCATTCCGACGTATGACAACCCTATGAATAAATGATCTACAAAATGTCCTATCATTGAAAGCGAATACCTTGAAATTCTTGCTGGTTTCTAAGGTGCTCATTGGACTTGAATCTAGCTGTATCTCTGAGTGTCACTAAAAGGAAATCAAGCATGAATTAAATCGACACAACTGACAATTGTCTTCCCCGCCCAACCATGGGATAAAGCCAAGTGGGTCCAGGGTATGAGTTAAGGGTTCCCCAATGGGAGATTCCCAGGAAGTCAAAAAGACCCGTTGAGGTTTCTAATTAGAGATGCAGTATTTCTAGGAGCCATTTCCCCCCGAAGGAGGGAGGCATGGAAATATGAGGAAAAAATTATTTGAGACTCAATGGATTTACTTTTATTGTCCGTACCAAGCCCGGCTATATCCTGCGGGCTTATAAATAATATATAACTTTATACGATAGACTTGCCTAGGCATGACAGGTACAAAATAAACTTGTGTTTAAAGAGCAGCAGCTGGAGGGAATCCTTCAATGTTAAAGGAAGCATTGCGTGAAGTGGGTTTCCCAAACTTTCTTAATCTTCCCCCTGCCCAGTCTGACCAGGCTGTGGGACGGGGGTGTGGGGACTGCAGTTCCCTCCCTTGTACGTTTATGGTCCCCGTGCCCTGCAGGTTTTCACAATACCAAGAAACTGGGAAGAAAGAGGGGAATGATTAGGTTGGGCTGCTTAAAACATGACGCCGAGAAAAATTTGTCATGTAGGGTGTGCAACCTGTGTAAAGAAGAGTCAACAAGATGAATTTGTGATGAAATGGCAATTGTTTTATTATTACTATTCACTTGATAAATGAATTACTTTATACATTAAGATACCAATGGCTTATAAGAATGTGTTTAGTGAGATTTAGGAGGTTTTAAGCGTTTAGTTTAAACAACAGAAGTTAGGGTACTAGGGAGCCAGCGTGGTGTAGTGGTTAAGAGTGGTGGTTTGGAGCGGTGGACTCTGATTTGGAGAACCGGGTTTGATTCCCTTCTCCTCCACATGAGCAGCGAGGCTAATCTGGTGAACTGGATTTGTTTCCCCACTCCTACACATGAAGCCAGCTGGGTGACCTTGGGGCTAGTCACACTGTCTCAGCCCCACCTACATCACAGGGTGTCTGTTGTGGGGAGGGGAAGAGGAAGGTGATTGTAAGCCGGTTTGATTCTCCTTTAAGTGGTAGAGAAAGTCGGCATATAAAAACCAATTCTTCTTCTTCCTCTTCTTTCCTTCTAGATCAAATCACGTTGAGGTCTTAGGGAGATATTATGTTTTAGTGAGTTTTAAGAAGCTTTGTTTTAGATGAAAGCTAGAAGCTCTGATATTAGTTTTTTCTTTTCTGTTAAGCCTGGATCAAGTCGGGGCCCTGACAATGAAATATACTTTACCCCGTTTCCCCATCTCTCCTTTTTTCTTTCTGTACCCTTTTATATACAAAAAAAAAAATTAAAAATAAGAAAGAAGAGTCAACTGCAAGAGGACATCCCAGGAGGCAACTGCTGTTGCACGCTGGGAGATAAGTGGGGACTTGATTGTTACCCGTGGCAATTCACACTGTTTTCAGTAAGGAAGTGCTTTCTGTGTGGAAATTCCCCTTGTTTGAATCAGTCCTGGGAGGTGTTAATCCGGATCAGCAGGTTCCCCTTTGTGAAGGCTCAAGAATAAGCTGCTCATACATAGAGAATCTGTACCTGGATGGCCCAGGCTAGCCTGATCTCATCAGATCTCGGAAGCTGAGCAGGGTCGGCCCTGGTTAGTACTTGGACTGGAGACCACCAAGGCCATCCAGGGTTGCCATGCAGAGGCAGGCGATGGCACGCCACCTCTGAACATCTCTGGGCTTGAACATAAAAAAAGCCCTGCTGGATCAGACCAAGGCCTATCAAGTGCAGCAGTCTGTTCACACAGTGGCCAACCAGGTACATCTATCTAGGAAGCCCACAAACAAGACAACTGCAGCAGCATTATCTTGCCTGTGTTCCACAGTACCTAACAGAATAGTCATGCCCCTCTCATAATACCAGAACGCAGTGTCATCTGCTGAAGCTGGAGGATGAGAGATTCAAAACGGATAAAAGGAAGTATTTCTTCACACAACACATAGTTAAATTGTGGAACTCCCAGCCCCAGGATGTGGTGATGGCTTCCAACTTGGAAGGCTTTAAGAGGGGAGTGGACATGTTCATGGAGGAGAGGGGTATTCATGGCTACTAGTCAAAATAGATGCTAGTCATGATCCATGCCTATTCTCTCCAGGATCAGAGGAGCATGCCTGTTATATTAGGTGCTGTGGAGCACAGGCAGTTCAATGCTGCTGCAGTCGTCTTGTTTGGGGGCTTCCTAGAGGCACCTGGTTGGCCACTGTGTGATCAGACTGCTGGACCTTGGTCTGATTCAGCAGGGCCTTTCTTATGCTCTTATAATTCCCAGGCGCCACTGTCACTGTTTTAGATATGTTTTATATATACTTTATACATGTAGGCTGGATGTAATTTTAAACAATATTTTTAATAACTTTGTGTACATTGAACCATTGGAAAGCAAATTGGCACACTGCTGAGGGCCTGTGAGTAATGCCTGCTTGCCAGCTCTGAAAGTCTGGTTTTCGGGTCAGTCCGGATATCAGATCTCCGGATACTCAACCTGTTATGCTGTGTTTTGCTACAAAATTTGTATCCATAGAGTCCGCCTTCCGAAGTGGCCATTTTCTTGAGGTGAGCCGATCTCTATCGCCAAAAGATCAGTTGTAATCCCAGGAGATCTCCAGCCACCGCCTGGAGGTCGGCAACCCCAGTTACAACGTTGTGTTTCGATCCTTCTAGGAGGAGACAGGCGAGGGCTAGCGAGGACCAGGAACAACTCCGAATCGGCCAGAGCTGCCCCGCATGTGGACCGGAGGCGCCAACTCTCTGAATCCCAGGCAGATACGATGAACAGCTCTGACTGCAGGGTGGCTCTCAGGCAGCTGGGAACTCCCAGAGGTGAGAATTTGGGCCGTTGTGCTGCCAAAGGTTGAAGGATGTTTTCAGGCTCTGGTGGGAAATCAACTAGATGGGTGGTTGAGTTGAGCTGAGTTTCAAAAAAGGTTGGGGACCCCTTGCCTTAATTGCTCAGTTGCCTTGTGACCACTACAATGGAAATGAGCAGGTAGTTGTGAATTTCCTGCATTGTGCAGGGGGTTGGAGTAGAGTACATCTTTAAGAAAGATGTAGACAAGCTGGAACGGGTCCAGAGGAGGGCAACAAAGATGGTGAGGGGTCTGGAGATCAAGTCCTTTGAGGAAAGGTTGAAGGAGCTGGGTATGGTGAGCCTGAAGAGAAGACTGAGAGGGGATTTGATAACCAAGTTCTTGAAGGGCTGTCATATAGAGGATGGTGCCAAGTTGTTTTCTGTTGCCCCAGAAGGTCGGACCAGAACCAACAGGTTGAAGTTAAATCAAAAGAGTTTCCGTCTAGACATTAGGAAGAATTTTCTAACAGTTAGAGCGGTTCCTCAGTGGAACAGGCTTAACATAAGAACATAAGAAAGGCCCTGCTGGATCAGACCAAGGCCCATCAAGTCCAGCAGTCTGTTCACACAGTGGCCAACCAGGTGCCTCTAGGAAGCCACAAACAAGACTACTGCATCAGCACCATCCTGCCTGTGTTCCACTACACCCAAAATAATAGGCATGCTCCTCTGATACTAGAGAGAATAGGTATGCAGCATGACTAGTATCCATTCTAACTAATAACCATGAATACCCCTCTCCTCCATGAATATGTCCACTCCCCTCTTAAAGCCCTCCAAGCTGGCAGCCATCACCACATCCTGGGGCAGGGAGTTCCACAATTTAACTATGCGTTGTGTGAAAAAATACTTCCTTTTATCTGTTTTGAATCTCTCGCCCTCCAGCTTTAGCAGATGACCCCGTATTCTAGTATTATGGGAGAGGGAGAAAAACGTCTCCCTGTCCACTCTCTCCAAACCATGCATAATTGTGTAGACCTCTATCATGTCTCCCCTTAGCCGCCTTCTTTCCAAGCTAAACAGCCCTAAGTGTCCTAACCGCTCCCCATAGGACAGTTGCTCTAGTCCCCTAATCATTTTGGTTGCTCTTTTCTGCACCTTCTCAAGCTCTGTAATATCCTTTTTTAGGTGTGGTGACCAGAACTGTACACAGTATTCCAAGTGTGGTCTCACCATAGATTTGTACAAGGGCAGTATGATATCAGCAGTTTTATTTTCTATTCCTCGTCTAATTATGGCCAGCATGGAATTTGCCTTTTTTACAGCAGCCGCACACTGGGTTGACATCTTCATTGAGCTATCCACTACCGCCCCAAGATCCCTTTCTTGGTCTGTCGCTGCCAGCACAGATCCCATCAGTGTATATGTGAAGTTGGGATTTTTGGCCCCAATATGCATCACTTTACACTTGCTCACATTGAATCTCATTTGCCATTTTAATGCCCATTCTTCCAGTACGCAGAGATTCTTCTGGAGCTCTTCACAGTCCGATTTTGTTTTAACCACCCTAAATAATTTGGTGTCATCTGCAAACTTGGCTACTTCACTGTTTAAGCCCAACTCCAGGTCATTGATGAACAGGTTGAAAAGCACCGGTCCCAACCCAGATCCCTGAGGCACCCCACTGCTCACATCCCGCCATTGTGAGAACTGACCATTGATTCCTACTCTCTGCTTCCTATTTTTCAGCCAGCTCTCAATCCATAAGAGGACTTGTCCTCTTATCCCATGACTATGAAGTTTGCTTAGCAGTCTTTGGTGGGGGACTTTGTCAAAAGCTTTTTGGAAATCGAAATACACAATATCCACAGGCTCATTCCTGTCCACATGCTTATTGACGCTTTCAAAAATCTCTAATAGGTTAGTGAGACAGCACCTACCCTCGGCTTCCTCGGGAGGTGGTAAGCTCTCCTTCCTTGGAGATTTTTAAGAAGAGATTAGATGGCCATCTGTCAGCAATGTTGATTCTATGACCTTAGGCAGATCATGAGAGGGAGGGCATCTTGGCCATCTTCTGGGCACAGAGTAGGGGTCACTGGGTGTGTGTGTGGGGAGGTAGTTTGGAATGTCCTGCATTGTGCAGGGGTTGGACTAGATGACCCTGGTGGTCCCTTCCAACTCTATGATCCATGGCATACAAAAGCCACTTCAAATTACGGCATCTGATGTACGGTCCAAGCTTCCCACTGGCACTGTGTCTGAACCGGGCTTTGGCAAAGTGTTAAAATAGATCTGTTGCGTATGCAAGACAGCCTTTTGTGATTTTGTTTTCAGGAGGCCCCTATGCTACTTGTTCAACCCCTGGTGACAGGAAGAATCGGAATAAGACGGCTCGGGGCAGGAAGAAGGTGTTTGAAGCCTACATGTCAAAGGAGGAGGTCTCGGCAGGCCTGAAAAGGAAGCAGCTGATCCAGGTACTTGAAGCTTAGAATGCAGATCCCCCCCTCCCCCCGCTGAACAAAGCAGGTACCTTTGTTGTTGCGGTGGGTTTATATTTGAGGATGCCATGATCAGAGATGTTAAAGTGTGTGTGCGTGGGGGGGAAACTAGGGGGGAAAGTTGGGGGGGAAATTTATCCCCCTTTTTGAGCCTTCTCCCAATGTTTACAATTAGAAAAATTTGAATATTTTAGGGACATCTTAAAAGAAAAACTCAAATGAAATATATTTCTTTTCTAGAACAGGTGAAATGCTTTTAATGACACTTAACTCAAAATTTGGGGCATGAAAATTTATGTGGAAGGCAATCTCTAGCCCTAGAGTGGTAATTCTTATGTATGCTGTAGACATAGATTACGTATTTTTATTGTTTAAAAGAAAATAAATTTTATTGTTTAAAAGGAAATAATAAAACATACAATTAGTATGTTTTAATGAGTTTCAGATTAATAAAGAGTTATTTTCAGCGATGAAAAATTTAGCTTGATGTCCAGATAAGCTGCTGGTTCAATTATGAGTATGTGAGACAGTTTTTATTTATTTTATCTATTTAAAATATTTTTACGCCACCTTCCTCCCCCCACTTAGGCTCCTCAAGCTGGCAAACAGTTAGGGCATTAAAACAATTGTTTTTACCGTATATATTTTACTTTATTTATATAGCCCACTTTTCTCCCTGAGACTCAAAGTGGATTGTGTGGGCATAATGCCACAGGGCCCACCCTCAAAAGCGGCCATTTTCTCCAGGGGAACTGATCTCTGTCGCCTGGAGACCAGTTGTGATAGCGGGAGATCTCCACCCACCACCTGGAGGTTGGCAACCCTATGTATGCTGGGTAGGGTTGTCTGCTACATGTGAAATAACCTGGAGATTTTGGGAGTGGAGCCTGAGGAGGGAGGGGTTTGGAGAGGGGAGGGGCTTCAGTGGGGTATAATGCCATCGAGCCCACCCTCCAGAGCGGCCATTTTCTCCAGGGGGACTGATCTCTGTCACCTGGAGATCAGTTATAATCCCAGGTCTCCAGCCACCACCTGGAGGTTAGGAAATCAGTACAGGAGCGAGAAATATTAACAAAGTGCAAAATTTATAGAAATGCTACTGATACACTAAACAACAATAATATACAACATATAAAGTGCAAACTGATTTCTGGAGCTAGGTATCAGATGTTGGCCTGCTCCCACTCTGTTCCCCTGGAATTCGAAGTTGGGTGTCAAACATAGGAGAGATCTTTTGGGTGCATCAGAGAGGCAGTGCTTAATTCAATTGGGATTGAATGATTCCTGGACATCTGCTTCAATGGGAAATTTGGATCTTCATCCCTGTTGTAACTAGTAAGAAGAAGAAGGGTTGGTTTTTGTACCCTGCTTTTCTGTATGTAAGGAGTCTCAAACCGGCTTGTGAGGTAGGTGGGGATGAGAGAGTTTGGAGAGAACTATGACTGGGCTTCATTTGTAGGAGCGGGGAATGAAACCCAGTTCTCCAGATTACAGTCTGCTGCTTATGTGGCAGTGGGGAATGAAGCCCGGTTCACCAGATTAGAATCTGCTGCTCATGTGGAGGAGTGGGAAACCAAACCTGGTTCTCCATATTAGAGTCCCCCGTTCTCAACCACTACACAAGGTGTCTGTTGTGGGGAGAGGAAGGGAAGGTGATTGTGAGCTGGTTTGAGAGTCCTTAAAGGTGGAGAAAATTGGGATCTAAAAACCAACTCTTTGGGGGTGTAGAGAGCCAGTGTGATGTAGTGGTTAAGAGCGGTGGACTCTAATCTGGAAAACCGGGTTCAATTCCCAACTCCTCCACATGAAGCCAGCTGGGTGACCTTGGGCTAGTCACAGTTCTCTTAGAGCTCTCTGAGCCTCACCTGCCTCAC
The DNA here is from genome assembly GCF_029931775.1 of Euleptes europaea. Lineage (NCBI taxonomy): Eukaryota > Metazoa > Chordata > Lepidosauria > Squamata > Sphaerodactylidae > Euleptes > Euleptes europaea. The sequence goes on from NC_079316.1 coordinate 7,966,886, forward strand.
AAGGTGTCTGTCGTGGGGAGAGGAAGGTAAGGAGATTGTAAGCTGGTTTGATTCTACCTTAAAAAGGTAGAGAAAGTCGGTATATAAAAACCAACTCTTCTTCATTTACACCGTGCTGGCTCTCAGAAGTGGAATACACTGGGAGCCTGTGGGATCTCCTTCCTCTGAGGTTTTCCAGAAGAGGCATCTGTCCGGGATGCTCGTGGTATAGATTACCTAGCCTTGGGGAGTTGGCTTCAGGGTCTGAATGGACCCCTTCCAGCTCTGCCGTCATGGGTTCTTGGAAGGTCAGGAAACTGCGGCTCAGATTCTACGAGGAAACCTTCACAACTTTGAGCGGCTCTGTGGCAGGTGCGGTGATGAACCAGGCCTTAAAAGAGCCTTCTTATGAATCCTCCCCCCTTCTCGAAGCGGTATCTCTTCCTATACATTTTTTTTTTGTAAAGCTGATAAATATAGCAGCCATTGTTTGCGAGGGATTGTAAAGCGGTGTGGGTGTCGAGGGATGACATCATGAGATTGGGCAGCCGGAGCCGCGGCCCCTGATGCAGATGTGAGAACAGTTGTTCTGTGCAGATGGGGAGAGCGGCCGGTTCCAGATATGATATCACAGCGTGAAATGCACAGCATTGTAAATAGGATTTTCGTCGGCACAGATAATAAGGCCCATCTGCTTTCGAAGAGAAACTTGGGGAGTTCCTTTCCTTTTTGTTTTCCAGAGGAAAAGTGCCGCAAGGAGAAGTATGTTCAGTGTTGCTCATGTATGCGCTTTGAGGCCGGTCATAACTGCCTGGGGGTGTTTCACAAACCTGCTCCATTTTGAATTTGCTGACCTTTTGGTGATAATGCACCAAGTGGGCCTTTTATACTGAATTGCTTTGAGAACCTGGCTGGCCAGTTGTGCAACTTCGCCTGTTTCCTCCCAGATTGGCCATGGTCCAATGGCTGTATTGAAATTTTCGGAGCAAAGGTGGAATGAAAATATAATAGACAAGACACTGGACAGTCTTGGCGCAAGGTCTGTAGCCTGCACATTTTTCGATGTTGAGAATAGGACTGCTGAAACATTCTCGCTCTTTCCAAGGCAGCTAATTGCCTCTGGTTGATGACTGAAAAGGCAGTCCTCCAGAGACGTCACTGATGATTATAAGAACAAAAGAAGAGCCCTGCTGGGTCAGATTGGTGGTCCCTCTCGTTGAGCATTTTGGCTCACACAGTGGCCAACCAGTTCCTCTGGAGAACCAACAACAAGGTGTAGAGGCTCAGGTCTTCATAAGAAAATAGGATGAGCCCTGCTGGATCAGACCAGTGAGGGTCCATCTAGTCCAGCATCCTGTCTCACACAGTGGCCAACCAGTTCCTCTGGAGT